>NC_087486.1:13676022-18676022 GCF_036417665.1 Passer domesticus | reverse complement strand
TTAAATTATGCATATTATTAGATGAAATTGAGTGTTTGAACTGCGAGTTTAGTGATCCCAAGGGGTTTCTGAATACACAAAATCTTGTTTTAAGAAAAAAAGTAGCTAATTTCATCTCAGAGTCCCACTTATGTAAAAATCTACCCCCTTCTTCCCTTCACCTCTCTTTCCTGCCCCTAGGTGTAATACATTGTACTTTTAAAACATAATTTTATCTACAAGAGAGGAAACTGTAACTACTCCAAAGAGTGTGCAGGGAGAGCCCATTCCCATCACACCAGTGACCACTGGTGTCACTGGGAGGCACGAGAGCATTTATGGAAGGGATCAGGTTTGCACTGAATGACTCCCAGCAGTGACGTGAGCATCCTGTCTCTGGCAGGACTTGTGAACAACGTGGGATACCCTTTGTGTGGGATTCAATACCTGACTGTGAAATGCAGGGATGTGGCTGTTAGCTGTGCTTTGATCAGAGCTGACTGCGAAGTCTGGGTGCATTTTCAACCTCTACAGTTACCCAAGAGATTGATGGCAGCAGATTCAGAAAAGATTTCCAGGCTTCCCATTTAGAATAATTTTTATATGTTGATTTTATCTGTGGTAAAAAGGTTAAAAAACCAAAAGAGGGGATATGTCAATACTCCACCTGACCAGGGCAGCTCCAGGTGCCTCTGTGTTGCCTCTCCTTTTCTCTGGCAGTCAGTGCATCTCTGGTGGATGTTGTCCTGCACACAAAATTGTGGCTTGTGCTGGAATTTACTTTGATGAAGACCTCAGATTGAACTGGCAAGTGGGTTTTGTTTGAACCCTGCAGCCCCTATGCTCAATTCTTTATTAACTTTTTCAATATGTTCTATTGCAGTCAGGCAACAATATGGGAGTTATCTTGCAGCTAATTTAACACCTGTAAATTCCCATGGCTGGTAATGAAACCTTGTATAGGCTAGTAGGTGAAGCATTTGCTTCATATATCAAAGGTCATTAGTTCAGTATTTGTTAACACTGTAGCTTTTATTAAATTTTTTCATCCTTTTTTTTTTTTTGCATCAGTGTGCTTACAGCCTGATTAATTCTTCTGCTTCCCAAAGTTAAATAGGAAAAATGAATATCACCTGACCAGAACATTGGGGCTAAATTCTTTGTTGAAATCTGAATTAGCCTGCTAGAAATTATACTTCCAAAGCTCCTCACCCATTCAGGGACAAGCAGATTAGGAGGCTGTGTGAGGAAGGGGAAAGAACAGACAAGCTCCTTGCAGCAGGAAGCAACAGTTTTGGGTAACTTGTATGCCTCCCAACATTTAAATTAATCTTTGTGGCATATTCAACAACTTGACAGCTCTCTACTACCACAAACATATTTTTATTTCGTTGCTTTCCCATTTTTGCTTGTTTTTTGTTAAGGTAATTTACAGTTTTGGACTATTTGGACGCAATCCTTGGGAGACAGAAGTTGATGAAGAGGAGACACAACCCAGCACAACCAAACCAAATAACCTGCCAGTAAAAGATGCCCTCCCTCAGTGTCCTTCAACACACTGCCTGGTGCTGGATGGGATCTGAAAGCCCCTGATTTAGAGACAGTCTCCAGCAGTGATCCCTTTGCTCAGGCTGGCTGGTCACAGTCACACAAGGCTCATCACTGCCCTGCCCAGTGCTGCTGTTGGAAGTGCTCCTTCCCTGTGCTGAGCAGGCTGTGCATCCCTGCTGCACTGCCTGTGCTAAAAACAGCTGACACAGGGAGCTCCAAGCCCCACAGCTGCTTTTCCTGGATGTTTTGTATCTAAACTGACCCTTTCTCAACCCTGTCATGGGCTGGGTCCACCACAGTAGCCAATTTTTCAAAACACAACCAGCACAAAGCAATGTTATAATGAAACCAAGCAGCTTCTGGAGATGAAATCACAAGGATTCTGCATCCAAATGGGATGCTGCAGCTCCTGGGAAGTGCTGAGTGTGTGCTTTTTCACCTGGAAAGGTCCTGGCATGGATGCTGTTTATCAAAATAACAACTCATTGAAACACAGCTGGAAGTGCTGTCAGAAGTGTTGAAGTGCTGCTGTCTCCAGACTGCCGTGTCTCTGCTGGCTTTTCCAGAGAAGGGAAATCAGTGGGCTCAGAATGAGCCCTGAACACAGAACTTACCCAGTGGTGTCTGACTGTGTCAAGAACCTGCAGCCAGCACAGCCCCCCCGTCACAGACCTTCCAGAGTGGCATCTTCCCCTCCTGTCAGCCTGGAGTGATTCTGGACTCTGCATTGCACAGTAGGTGCCATGTCACAGCTGCCCTTCCAGAACCTGCCAGTAATGGTCCTGGTTATCAGCAGAGAGAAGACATGCTGGATGCATTCCTCAGACTCCTTGTTAATTTTACCTAAAATAAGCAGAGTTTTTTATTAACCTCTTTACGTTGCAGCATTTTATAGAATATCGGGTTCTTTGTAAGGCACACATGCTGGTTTTTATTCATATCTGTGTCAGCCTCAGAACTGGCTTTTTGATGCAATTCATTAATTCAGAACTGAAAGGGCTTTCTCATTCTACAGCATTTAGATGCCAGAAAAAAAGTGTGTTTTGTAGTTCATCACTGTACTACCAAGCAGCCACATTGATATATTCCACCAGACTATTCAGCTTGCAGAGTAAGAAGATCACCATCTGAGGCACACATCTCTTTTAGAAAAAGGAAAAGATAATTATTAGTAAGTCAGAGGTGGTCCAAAGTCATCATTAGCTTCTATCTGTATTCTGAATAATGTAAATATGATTTTCTTAGTTCATACTCACAGATAATGTCAGACAATTCATCTATGCTCAAATGATAAACATCATTCGAAGAACATGACTACCAAACCCACTTCTATGTTAAATAAGGCATATTTAGCATATGAGCTAAAGAGAAGGGCTCACTTTTTCAGTGATGGGGCTGCTGTACCCATTGGCTTGGGAAGAGCTGTCCTGGGACGCCCTGTGCCAGTGCCAATCTCTGTGCCAGTGCCACCCTTGCTGGGGTCAGATGTGTCGCTGGTTGCACCAGTGGCCTCAGCAACCTCAGTTGTCGCAGCAGCTGTGCAGGGACTGACACCATGATCCAAACCCCAGCTGCAGAAGGAGTTTGAGTGTCCAGGCATGTCCTGCCCTGCCCTCAGTGAGGCATGGGAAGGGCAGAACCAAGGAGGGGAGGGGGAGTTGTGTGTGTATTTATGTATGGGCATGTGCCAGGGGAGGCTTTGGTTGGACATCAGCAGGAATTTCCCCATGGAAAGGGTGGTCAGGCCTTGGCAGGGGCTGCCCAGGGAGATTTGGGAGTGCCCATCCCTGGAGGTATCCAAGGAAAGGCTGGAGGTGGCACTCAGAGCTCTGGGCTGGTGATGAGGTAGGGATGGGGCACAGCCAAGACGTGATGGGCTGGGAGGTTTTTTCCCAATCCTAATGATTCTATGATTTCATGATTACATGTCCACACATGTGTGTACTTGCATGTGAATGCACCTGGCCCAGGTGGCCCAGAAACACCAGCCAAAGAACAAGTGGATGTTTTCCCTATGAGCTGTGCACAGAGCAGCCCCAAGAGCCCAGAACTGCCCTGCCCTGGCAGTCCCAGGCCTGAGTGCCAGGCAAGGTCCATGGCCACATGCTGGGGAGGAGAAGGATCACCTCCAGTCCTTCCTGGCTGTGAGCACATCTTACTTTACCAGGCTGCCATTGCCTATTCTCCCAGCCCTTCCCACTTCTGCCACATAAGGAAAGGATGCTGGATCCAGCACTGATTAGAACTGGAATTATTAGCTTGACCAGAACACACCAACTCACCCCCAGGGCAGCAGTACCAGGCTCTTCATCCACAGCCACAGTGAATGGTGGTTGGTGGCTCCTTTTAATTGGGGAATTTATTTGTTTTAAATTAACAAAACCTTAGTTTTGTTGCAATTTCCCCACATGTGTTCTGAAATTATGCAGGCCACCCCTGCCACCTCTCCATTGGCAAAACCAGTGCTGTGCCAGGGCTGTCCCAAGCATCCCTCTGGGTTCAGACAGTGCCTCCCCCTGCAATGCTTTCATGTGCACTTTTCAAAGCATTTGAAACCGAGATAGAAAACTCACACTTCACAGTGTTTCTGTCTGTTTGATTGAACTTCTCAAGTCTCTCCATTTCTCTTCAGACGTAGAGAGCCCGTGAGCAAAAAGCCAAACTTTTTCCACAGCTTATGTTCTTGTAAAAACAGCTCCAAGTACACACATTCTGCTCCTCACTCCAGTCAGGCTCCACATGCCAAGTCAAGTATTTATTTTCATTACTTTTGAGACCACCAAAATTAATGTATCTTTCAGACAGGAAGAATTTTATTTATTATGGTGGATTTGAATCCAAGAGATGAAAGAAGAGCACCATGCATCTTGAAAGCAACTGAGCCTGGGAGCAGGAGGAGATGGCCCGACCTGAGTTCCCCTCCCTCTCTGGCAGCAGCCCCCTCCAGCTCTGAGGTGTGTCCGTACAGATGGACATGAAACCCTCTAAACCAACACCGTAAATCCTGCCACAGTTACAGTAGCGAGGGCAATAGGGTGTCAATGCTTCAATGAATTCCCTATTTTCCTGAGTCGCTGGTGTAGCTCCTGGTTGATGGCATGGGTTGGGTGGATGTGAGGCTTCTGGACAGAATCTGCTCATCCCTGGGGAGCATCATCCAGAGAGAAAACAGATTAATTTTTCCCTTTTTCATGCTCTGATCCCTGAACTCCTGCTACTCACTGAGTGATCTCACCTGTATTATGCAGGTGTTGTCTACTAATTTTTGCTGTTTGTCACAGTACTGTAGTTTTTCTCTCCTTCTGAAACCCACCCCAACATGACAGCTTGGTGGAACTGCTTGGTGTAAAAGAGCTGGAAGCTGTGTCCTCGAGCCAACACTGTGCTCTGCAGTACATCTTCATCAGGAAGTCCAGACCCAGCAGGGTTTTGCCTCTGTTTTCCTATGGATCCCATCATGAGTTTCTTTGAAAGTGTAGAAATGAAATCCTAGCTTGTTAAAGGAAAAAATGCTGCTTCTGTTCCTTTCCAATGTGGCTAGAGTTCCACCAAAACATTGCGAAAGTAATTTTGCCCATTAGGAAGAAAATGGATTATAACTCTGTAACAACTTCAGAAAAAAATAATTTCACTTCTAGACCAGAGCCAGTCACAAGATGGATTGGGCTGGTCATTGACACTGGCAATTTTTAGGCAAAAATATCCTACTGAGAAATCTCATTAATGCCACTGCACTCGAGGCTCTTCCACACAAGGAGGCAGCTGGGTTGTGTCATATAGATGAGAGGAAACTGTGGTGGGGCTGAGAGGAGGACAAAATCCTTGAGAAATTAGGCTGGGAAGTTCCACATCTCATACAAGAACTTGCTGCTTCTTCCATGAAACTCATTGAAGCCTCAGACAAGCCTTAAATGTGTTAAAAAGGCACCTGACCCCAGATGTCCTGCTTGAAGTAATGCCAGTTTGGAAGTCCTTGAGACAGAGCATCAGATCCCTCCCAGGCTGTATATGATACGATTTCTCATTGCAAAACCTTCAGTGGAAGTGTGTTTAGCTGCTTTCATCATCTCTGATAACACCTCAAGCCTGGTCCCAGCTCTTTAAGAGAGTAAAGAAAAAAAGCAGTGCATTGGACATCTAATAAAGGAGAATTTGTAGTATCCACAGTTAGTTTGAATTCAACTTAATTGTTTATTACTCTGAGGTCTCTGAAGGATAAAGAATATGGAATAAAATATTTCTATCAACTCAGCCTTTCTCAAAACATTCACAACCTGTTAAATACTAGGGTCACTAACTTTGAAATGATTTCACAATTTGATTTCATTATATTTTAATTGTAAATGATATATTGCAGGGCTCATGGAGAGTGAGAAGCTGGGACCAGGCAACATTAAACCCCTGCTTTTTTTAAATTCTCCAGCCAGATGTACTGCAGGCAGGTGCAACACAAACCCCCAAATACCCTGCTAACATAAGGAGAGCCTGACCTAGAGGGACTGATGTGAGTGGGCTTTTCAGGCCATGTGCTTATTCAGTCCTGGCTGGGGAAAGGCTGCCAGCCCCGGCATGCAGTGCCAGAAGTGTGGTGGTTTTTTTAATGCAAAGTTGCAAAACCACAAAACTCATTTTTACTAGTGACCTTTTTACCACTAATTGTTAGGGTACTTAAAAAAAAAAAAAAAAAAAAAAAAGCTACTTTGGTCAGGGCTGAATTGACATTCCAGAGATGCAGCCCTAGCAGCTGCTCCTGCACCTCACTGCTGTTTTCCCAGTATTTACATTCAAACCCAACTGGGTCTTGCCTGGATGAGTCACACAGCTTTCTGGGTTGCTGTTTGACTTTTTTTTTCTTTGCAAAGCAGCTCTTGATTGTGAAATAAATCACCAAAAATAGTTGGAGTGTTGGAAAGAGGGAGCAGAGTTGGGGTGAGGGTGCAGTCAAGGAGGGCCCAGGGCTTTCCCCCCTCGCCTTCACTGTCTCTTTCTCTCTAAGAACACACAAGCCTATTTGCCCAATTTCTAAAGTTTTTTACACATGGCTAGTCAGTAGCTGCAGCTGGACTCACTGTCCCTTTGAGAGTTCACCCAGGTTTTGAACTCCTTTGCCCAGTATTTAATTCTGATTCACTGCCTGATTCCATTAGAATTGGCGACATGTAAGAGGTGTGTTTGTGAGCAGTGCCTGGCTCTAGTTTTTCCACCTCCTCTGCCGAGCATTCTAGAAAGGGACTGAGCCAAGGCTCAGCTGGGGGGAGAGGGACTCTCAGCCAGGTGACCTTTTAAGCCCATCCAGTTCCACATTCTCCACACACTTTCATGGAGAATTAAATTTCAAATGAAAAAAGGAGATCAGTCTATGTTGACAAGTTCCAATAAATGAAAACAATGCTCTTGGCCTACTTTATTTATAATTTTTGCCATGTTGCAGTTTTATTGAATTATAAGGGTTGGAAGGGATCTTAGACATCACCTTGTTCCATCCCTGCCAGGGCAGGGACACATCCCACTGTCCCAGGCTGCTCCAAGCCCTGTCCAGCCTGGCCTTGGGCACTGCCAGGGATCCACAGGCAGTCACAGCTGTTCTGGGCACCCTGTGCCAGGACCTGCCCTCCCTCACAGGGAACAATTCCTGCCCAATATCCCATCCATCCCTGCCCTCCTCTAGCTTAAAACCATTTCCCCTTGGCCTGTCCCTCTATCCCTTGTCCCCAGTCTCTCTCCAGCTCTCCTGGAGCCCCTTTAGCTACTGGAATGGCCTCTAAGGTCTCCCTGGAGCCTTCTCTTCTCTAAGTGGAATACCCCAAACTCTTCTTCCCACCAGTGTCCAAGTGCCCAGATTGTCACACTGGGTATCTATTGTCACTTTTACAGACAGAAAATAGAGAAATTTCCAGCTTAAATGAGAAAAACCCCAGAATTTACAATAAAGCACTTGATGACTAATGACTTGGGGATTGTGCTCACATTCATGTGGAGAAGGATAGTTCTTTCTGCAAAGGGATATTGGTTTTGCTTGGTCTGTTAGTTATTTTTAGCCATTGTCTCCCAAATTTTTCCTATGGTTCAGAAGTCCTCAAGTGATTTCCTCTCCCATTCCAAAGTCACAGCTTCCCTGAGTCCAGCAACTACTGCAGGACAGCTTGCTTGTAAACTCAGGGTGAAAGCACTTTGCTTTTCCTTCTGTCAGCAAATCCCAATTTTCTTTTTCACTTCCCAGTATTTTTAATTATCTTCAGAAAATCCTCTTGGCCTCTCACTTGCCCAGGCTGGTCTATAGCAGTGCTAAATGCTCAAAATCATCTCTCTGCACTGGCCAGTGGCAGCTCCTGCCTGGCGGAGCCCATCAGGACAGGGATTCCTGGAGCACGAAATCTCCCACCAGAGCAGCTGCTGAGGGAGCACTGGGTGCAATGGGGGGTGCTGGGAGTGCAGGACTGGCCCTGGAGGGGCAGGACCAGCCCTGCATGCATGCCCACCTCTTGCCTGGTTTCCTCTCCACACCCATCACATGGTGCTGCATCTTCACGCACTTGCCCTCGAAAGCTCTTTGCTTTTGGAAACAAAATTTCAGCAGTAAACAGTTTATGGGGTTATTTACAGCTCAATTTACCAAGCATCCTGCCAGAACACCAAGGGAATGCTGTGGTGTGGTGTCTGTTGAGTGTGGCCAACAGCAGAGAAGTCTTCCCAGAGTTTTTAATGCATTTTGGACCCCTCTCCTTCCTCCCCTCCCCAAATATCTCACCAGTACTAGTGCAAGCCTTAAACTAGGAACACTGCAGCTAGAAAATTACAGGAACCCAGAAGGGCAATGAAAGAAAATAAAAATCACAGAATTCTATGGGGCAATCTGTAATTTTCATAATTTTCAGGTTTGTTTGGTTTTTTTTAAATTATCCCAAAGGATCTGTACTTGAGATCTGCCAGCAGCCTGGGTAGATGGGCAACATGGCAGGGGAAAAAGTTCTGTGGCACCACTGCTGAGGTCAGAGGGAGATGCCAACAGGGCAGGCTCCACACCCCACATCAGCTGCTGCTTTTCCTTTGAGCCTGACATGTTTCAAGCAAGCCCCCCAAAACCATTGAAACTTTGCTCTCGTTTGAAGGCAGGGGAAGTCTTACCCTCAACTGAAGTGAGTGCAGAAACAAGAGAGCTCAAGGCAGTTTGGAAACATGGAGTTGAGATATACTCTCTGCCTCAGAATGGGGCTGCTCAGAATTTCCTGGAGAGCTCTGATAATCTGAGGCTTAATTTGTTAATGTTCAAATTAGATCCATTTCTGTAGCTCCTTAACTGAAAGCATCTAGGACAGTGCAGAGGGCTCTGCCTTAACAAAATACCAGTTATGTCACAGTGAAGATTGAGATGGCCTTCCAAGGGAACAGCTCTAAAGGTCAATTCTCTAAAGGTGCATCAGTGTCATGGTGGTTTGGGGCTCCTCAAGGAGCCAGTTCCTCCAAAGACCCTGCAGGGACCCAGGAGAGAGACTGTTGTCGCATCGAGACCCAAGGCACAGAGCTGCCCCTCCAAAGCACCAGCAAGGTGTCTCAGGCTTCACATCTGGTTGAACTGAGGTTCTCTAGATGGTGTGAAAGGCCACACAAATCACATGACAGAGAGGTATGGCTGGACTGGGTGAGTTTGCAAGGAAAAGTCCTTGAGGCAGGACGCAAGACCAGTGCTGGCTGCAGAGCAGTGGGACAGCCCCATGCCAGCCCAGCACCACGTGCCAGCACAGCTCGGGCTCAGCAGGGACACACACCAGCTGCTGGCACAGCAGTGAGAGCAGCCAAACATTGGAGCTCTTCAGCTGCCTGGGCCCTGCTGGCCCTCGAGGGGACATGGTGACATTGCCCGGGGCCATGCAGGGTGAGCTTGGGTTTCCTCTGAACCCATCTGGCTACTCAGTTCAGCTGTGGCCGTGCCCAGCTCTCTGGGCTATGGCACAACACAGCCCTGGCACCAAGAAACCTGGCACCCTGCACGTACAGCCCGGCCCGGCCCGGCCCAGCCTGGCTCACCCAGCCCTGCCCGGCCCAGCCTGGCTCACCCAGCCCGGCCCGGCCCATCAAGCTGCTCCACAGGCACCCACTGCTGCCAGGCTCTGAGATGGGTGAGTGCTGAGACTGGCCTGGGTGAGCAATCCCTGCTCCAGAGCCAGGCTCACCCTCCAGAGCCAGGCTCACCCTCCAGAGCCAGGCTCACCCTCCAGAGCCAGGCTCACCCTCCACAGCCAGGCTCAGCCTCCAGAGCCAGGCTCACCCTCCACAGCCAGGCTCAGTATCCAGAGCCAAGCTCAGCCTCCAGAGCCAGGCTCACCCTCCACAGCCAGGCTCAGCCTCCAGAGCCAGGCTCAGTACCCAGAGCCAGGCTCATCCCCCAGAGCCAGGCTCACCGCACCCCAGCCAGGCTCACCCCAATCCTCTCTCTCCAGCTGGGCCAGGCCCCTGCGTGGCTGACGGTGCTGGGCTGGGCTCACACTGTCCCAGCTGTGGATGTTGCCCACAGCTGGTGGATACGACCTCTCCTCCCTGCATCATCTGAGCTTCCTGGGCTTGGAGCAAGCATAGACTCAGATCAACAAATCCAGATACAGGAGGAGAGGAACCTGTTTGAGGTTTGAGAGGACAATTCTGCCCTCAGTTACACTGTCTTGAACTACAGCAGATTGGTTAGTAACAAGATACAGACCTAATTCTGATTATTTTTACACCTGCAAAGCCAATGAGTATGGGAGAAGGAGCAGTGCTTTACACTGGCACTGGTGCAACACCAACCACTGCTGCTGTTCAGTGTCCTGGATATTTTCTCTGCAAGATGGTTTCAAACGCTTGAAAAAGAGAGCTGAAAACAAAGAAGTGAAATACCAGCCTCGTGCAGACTTTAAAATGAAAAATAAAGTGTCCAGGAAATCCCTGCAAGGTTTTGGACTGAACAGGAAGACACATTACAGAACTTTTTCAACCTTTTTTGATTTTTTTTCAACTTCAAGCAGCAGAACACCAAAATGCTAACAGGCAGGGCAAATTGAGCAAAAATAAAATATTCTGTGGACTGGGTTGGAGAGTAAGGCAGTGTTTATTTTTTTATGCTTTACACTTTGGCCAGCATTTATCCTGAATGAAGGCAGCAAATGTTATTAGATTTCATGGAATGTAAATAAACAGTTATTGGTAAATACATTTTGGTGGTCTGCTTGTTACACTGCATGTCAGGAAAACTATAGGGAACTGGCAGGAGTTCAGACGTCTTCAAGGAACACAGAAAACAGACATATTTTACTAATTATAGCTAACAAAAACACTCTGAGATTACAGTTAAATTACATTAAAACATAACTTGTTGGCAAAGGCTGTGAGCATAATGCTTTGCCTATATCTTTCTGTATAATGTTTCATTGGAACAGAGCAGAACATCAGGAAAGCCTGGCACAGCCCGCAGCACCGCGGCCCTCGGGGCTGGGCCAGCTGGGCACCATGTCCTGCACGAGCTCCTGGATGTCCAGAGGGGTTCCTACGAGGGCCATGGCCTGGATTTGTCTGCAGCAGGGACTGCAGGGGCCAGATCCCACACCTCCATCTGCACCTGCACAGGTGGGAAGGGAAGGACAAAGAGGCACCTGCTGAGCAGCTCTGGAGAGGGCTGGGGGGCTGGAGCAGTGGGAATTGAGGGCTGGGGGACCAGGAGCAGTGGGAATTGAGGGCTGGGGGGCTGGAGCAGTGGGAATTGAGGGCTGGGGGACCAGGAGCAGTGGGAATTGAGGGCTGGGGGGCTGGAGCAGTGGGAATTGAGGGCTGGGGGACTGCATGGCTGGAGCTCCCCTCAGGAGCTTTGGTGCCCACACCACCGTGCCTGGAGGGTCTGAGCTGCCTCCAGCCAAATCCTCATGGGGCTGGGAGTTGAGTGCCAAGGCTGCTCCACAGCAATGCTCCCTCCACCTCTGGATCTGCTCTGCAGCATCTCTGGGATGAGAAGGACAGAAAGGATGGCTCTGGTATGGAACTTCTGGGGGCACAGGGACATGCTTTGGCTGTGCCAGGATACAGGAACCTCCAGCAGTTGAGTTGCTGGAGGTTGCAAAGTTACAATCAGAAACATGCCTTGACCCAAGCCTGGAATTCCCATTCAGTGGGTCCCCATTTCAGTGAAGGATTTCTCTCCTTACAGGAAGGAGACTGGACTGGCTGTCCTGATGCCCACGATGCCCAGGAGCTGCTTGGGGCATGGCTCTGAGGGGCTCGAGCCCTGCTCACACCTGGGGAGGGTCTTTGGCTGAGCACCCCCTTTGCTGCTCCCCAGCTCCACTCCCACTGCCTGACCCAGCCCGTGGCACTCCTGCTTCATCACCAGAACAAGCCATTCCTGCAGGAGCAGAGCCCAGTAGGGAAGGGAGATCTTTCTGCAGAAATCATTATGTTTTAATGACGTCCAGGGTTTTCAGAACAAATGGGCTGTTGTGAGTGAGTCCCCTCCACCACTGCAGCTCTGCAAGGGGCATGCCTGGACATCAGTGCAGGGATCCTTGCATTACACTGAGTTCAATTACAAACTGTTCACTTCATGTTTCACTTTGTGTGAAATAATTAAGAGAGATGCTCAGAAATGTTGCATGTAAGCACCATTTGGGGCTGAAAAACCCAGGTGTAATATAGGTTCTGTTCTCCCACAGCTGCACGTCAGGAGATGACATTATTGTTATTTACAGAAAGTCTCTAAACTCGAAAAAATTCCTTCCTTCAGGTGGTGGAATATTAAGACTGAGTGGTCCCTGTCAGAGGACCACTGCAGCAGGGCTGGAGGCTCGGCTGGGCCACAATGATGATCTGTTTTAAACCCAGGTAAATCAAAGTGGTCATTGATCTGATCCCAGTTTATCAGGAAGACATGAATAATTTTGTCTGCCAAGTAAATGGAAGGGGGAATGCACAGGCTAATCTGCCCAGAATATTAATAACACTTGTGCCACTGTGCACCACTCCAGAAACACACAGTTCCTGGGGACTGGATTATTCTTGCATCCGTGCCCCTGTGTAAAGAAATCCTGTAATGAAGTCATGCTTCACCATTACCCCATGGTAATCTCTTCACTTGGACTGTCTTTATGTCACATTTATGGCCTGTTCTTTGCTGGGAAGATTTTTAAAGGGGAACTGAAGTTTAAAAGAAGACAGATGACAAGCTGTGATCACGAGGAAGAGAGGCTCACCATATGGAAATAGAAAGCCCTGGCTCCCTCCCCTATCACTCCTCCCCCTCCCCCGCTGAGTTTCTCTACTTCACATGATGCTATTGGGATTTGAAGATCAGAATACAAATTAAATTATTAAATGAGGAACAAAAAAAAAAAAAAAAAACCAAAAAAAAAAACAACCACACAAAAAAAAAACAACCCAAACTTGGGCCTTTCCATCCTTCCATGTGATCCATAATTAAAAATCAAAGTGGGGAAAACAACCCTGCTGGAAGCTGGCATTTGGGATCCAGCCTGGTTGCCAAGAGAAGGATGTAATGCTCAGGCGACATGTGCCTTTGCATGCTATGGGGGCTCATGCATGAACTGCTTCTAGAGCTACGGCATTCTTTTAATGGAAGACTTGTTATGGGGCATACTAATTGCATTATTTATTATTTACTTACTGGGGAAAGGAGGAGCACCACTCCTCAGTCCAGTGCATGTTTCTAATACTGGACTCTTTGTCACCAAACCCACTCAGTGTCCCCAAAGCCAGGAGAGCTGAACTCCCATCAGATGCTTTCAATCCATTAATCCCTACAGCTTGAATGCATGGAAGCAACCCCTCAAAGCCTGGGCAGTGACAGAGAAATGAATGAATCCATTTTAGGCAGACAGAACTTGAGCAGTGGCAGTTTTCAGGTTATTTTTGACTGGGCAATTTAAAAGGAGTTGGTGATGTGGCCATGTCACCCATGGAGGGTGCCCAGCACAGGTAAGGGACAGGGCCCATCCTGGGATGTGGCAGTGGGGGCAGGACACGCTGTGCTCCAGGGGCACTCCCTGTCCTTGGGTCAGCTCTCAGCCCTCCCACCCGCACCCCCTGGGAGCTAGTAAAGATTTTACATTTTTGAAAAACCCCAAGCACACACAGCAGGCCTGAGTTTGTAAAATCTGGCTCCATTTTCAACACCGACCTTGGGCTCAGCTGTTGGCCTCAGTGGCCAGACTTACAGAATAAGAACTTAGTCCCCTTAGTGCAGGTTTGGGCTACGGACATCCCATTTAGGCACCCATGTTTGAACACTGCTTCCTTTAGCCAAAATAAATAACTGAATCAATGCTACACAGAGTTTAATCTAAACAGGTAATGGACTCCAGCTCAGATATTCCCTGTATTCCAGCGGCAGGTCCTGGAGATGGCAAACTGAAGCCTGCTTTTATAGTGTGCCAGCTCAGGGACCTGTTCCCAATTTGCAGATTTGGCCTGTTGCATTCTAAAAGATGTTTAATATACTCGATGCCTGTTTGTGTTAATGTTTACCATTGAAGTTCTTCATTATTTGATGTTATATTTGGCCATAGCATTAAAATTCCATTGGACCAACTGAAATCTAGTGTCAAATCAAAGCCAAAGAAGCATCTTTGTGATAGACTTTCAGCTTCTATCCAAACACTTTAAAAAACAAAAATCAATTGTGTTTGTAGTTTTTCTTCCTTTTGCCAGAGAAACAGCAAACACTTTATTTATGAGTTGGTTTTTTATATGCACAGCTCTGGAAGAACTGAGCCCAAAGCCATGGACCAGCAGGGAAGCACAAGTTGCTCTGCCAGGAGGGCACAGCTCTGTCCCTGCCAGGCTCAGGAGGGAATGGGGATGGGTGAGAGCTCTCTGAGCCCTTCTCCAGGCCCCAGCATTTGGGATAACAGCATTACCTACAGCCCTTCACACCTAAACCCCGCCGCCCTTGGGCACAGCTGATGGACCGCACAATTGTGCTGCCTGGAAATGGCCCTGTTGTTATTTAGGTCACAGCATCCCAGAATGGTTGGGGGTGGATGGGACCTTAAAGCCCCTCCCATCCCACCCTCTGCCATGGCAGGGACACCTTCCACTGTCCCAGGCTGCTCCCAGCCCTGTCCAACCTGGCCTGGGGCACTGCCAGGGATCCAGGGGCAGCCACAGCTGCTCTGGGCACCCTGTGCCAGGGCCAAGGGCAGAGTTTTTCCATGGGACCTCAGTGATAAAGGATCAGGAGTCAATCCCCACATGCCATGGGGAGTCACAGCCTTTGGGGGTGCTGAGGACCCCGGGGTCTCATGGAGTTGGAGCCTGCAAATCACACACAGCTCACAAAGCCCCTGGCATGGCTCAGCAAGGCCACAGCAAACATAAAGAGAGGTTTGCCTAAGTCCAGATGTTCCAGAACTCAAAGGAAAATATGATGGCCTGGATTAAAAACTGGGAATCAGCATTTAAACATAAAGTTGGGAGGGTAGGTTTGAGGAACAGTCACCAGATACTCTCTTGGCCAGTTAAAACAGGAGCCCTCTGAAAATCCCCTTCTGCAGCCCACCAAAAAACTGCCTAAGTGGACAAGGATGTTTCAAACTGTGTCTCTTCTCCAGAATATTCCCTCCAAAGTTTTTATCAAAATTAAGTTACTTTGCATTTCAATGAACTTTTTTTCAGGATGGTGTCTTTTGATTCTAGTGATAATAAATTAAATTCTGTAAATGTCATCTCAGTACTTATAACATTTCTTTTGACAGTATTAATTGGCATATTTTGATTAATGAAGAGTTCCCACTTTGTTCCAAACTTCATTTCTTTCTGAAATGGGAAAAATTGCCTGCAAAACTTTTCTCAGCTTTTGTTAAATGCTGAGAAACCAAGAAAAAAAGATCTACAGCATAACAGTGAAGTAAGAATTCTGTACTCCTAATATGTAAGCAGAGGATGGGGACAGAAGACTTCTTTAGTTCTAGCAAACAGCCTTGGACATCCCCAACTGTGTGACCTTCTGTATCCTGAGCTGGACAGCCCATCTCCCACCCAGTTCTGAGCCCAGAGCTGTTCTCTGCTTGATTCAGGCAAGAAGCCTGGGTAGCTTTATGTGTAGTAGAAACTTTTTTATCCTTCCAGTAAAACATCTACTGGCCTTACAGGGGGTTGAAGCAGCTTCTAGCTTAAGTCAATAAAATAAAAAAATCCCAGAATCCCAAATCATTAAGGCTGGAAGAGACTTCCCAGACCATCGAGTCCAGCTTGTGCCTCATGTCCACCTTGTCCCCAGCCCAGAGCACTCAGTGCCACCTCCAGTCCTATCCAGGACACCTCCAGGGATGGGCACTCCAAACCCCCTGGGCAGCTCCTCCCAATCCCTGAGCCCCCTTTCCATGGGGAAATTCCTGCTGAAGTCCACCCTGAGCCTGCCCTGGCCCAGCCTGAGGCCGTTCCCTTTCCTCCTGTCCCTGGCCATTGTGAGCGAGGTGCAAGGGGTGGAGCTTCCTGAGTTGCAGCTGAGTGGCTGATTATAAGAGGTCTCAGGGGAGCGCGGCGAACAGGAGCGGGCAACCGGGCGTGTGGTGAGTCTCTGGGGCATAAACAGGGCAGTTCGCGCGGCAGTTCGCGCAGGCAGGGCAAGCAGGCAGGGTTGCCAGCTTTCTTTCTAGTAAGGAGTCCTCTCTCTTCTTTGAGGTTTTCCTGCTGCCTAGTTGTGGTTGAGGTGTCTGTTACTAATGGTTTCTACAAGGTCAAAAACTGTGGCTGGTGTAAATGGGGAAGTGGAGTCCTCCAAAAAGGATGTGTCTGTACAGACCCATCCGTGCCCAGAGTGTTTGAGCTTATCTGTGGCTTCAGGGAGTGTTGTGGAGGAGACATGCCTGAGATGTGAGCAAGTGAATGACCTCCTCTCATTGGTGGCTGAGCTTAGGGAGGAAGTTGAAAGATTAAGGAGCATCAGGGAAAGTGAAAGCGAAATAGACTGGTGGAGTTCAGCCCTTCCATCTTTAAACGAGGCCTCTGACCGAGAGACTGAGAACTTATATGCCTCCCACCCTCAGGCAAGAGAAGTGCACCTGGTGGATGAAGAGGAGTGGAAATTGGTCCCCATTCGGGGAGGTAATAACAAAAACTCCTCCCCATCCCCATCATCCAGCCAGGTACCACTACAGAATAAGTATGAGGTCCTGGAACTAGAGACCCAACTAGATGACTTAGAAGAAAACTGTCTGCCCATTGAGCCCCCCAGTTATGATCCATCTGTAAGATGGATCACTACCTCTAACATCAAGAAAAAAAGAAGGGTAATCGTAGTAGGTGATTCCCTTCTGAAGGGAACTGAGGGTCCCATCTGTCGACCAGACCCATCCCACAGGGAGGTCTGTTGCCTCCCTGGGGCCCGGGTACAAGATATCACTGAGAGACTTCCTGGGCTGATTCAGCCCTCTGATTATTATCCACTACTGATACTCCAGGCTGGCAGTGATGAGATTGAAAAGAGGAGTGTCAAGGCAATTAGAAAGGACTTTAGGGTACTGGGGCAGGTAGTTGAAAGGTCAGGAGCTCAGGTAGTGTTCTGCTCAGTCCCTTTGGTGGCAGAGGAAAATGATGAAAAAAACAGGAGAATCCGCATCATCAACAAATGGCTTAAAGGTTGGTGTCATCGGCAAAATTTTGGATTCTTTGATCATGGGGAAACTTTTACAGCATCTGCTCTGCTGGAACCAGATGGGTTACATCTCTCTGTTAAGGGCAAAAGGTTTTTAGCTCATGAACTGGCAGACCTCATTGAGAGGGCTTTAAACTAGGTTTGAAGGGGGAAGGGGATGCAGCTGGGCTCTCTGGAAGCAGGCCTAAGGGTTACAAGGCCAAGTTAGGGGTGAAATCAGCAGCCCAGCTGCGGTGCATGTATACCAATGCACGCAGCTTGGGCAACAAACAAGAAGAGCTGGAGGCCATGGTGAAGCTGCAGAGCTATGATGTAGTTGCCATCACGGAAACATGGTGGGATGACTCACATGGCTGGAGCGCTGCACTGGATGGCTACAAGCTCTTCAGAAGAGACAGGAAAGGAAGAAGAGGTGGAGGGGTGGCCCTTTATATTAAGCAGACTCTTGTTGCCATAGAAATTGAAACTAAGGAAGATGGAGTTGAATGTCTATGGATAAGAATTAAGGGGAAGGCCAACAAGGCTGACACCCTACTGGGAGTCTGTTATCGTCCACCCAAGCAGGAAGAAGAGGTTGATGACTTGTTCTATAAGCAGCTAGGTAATGTTTCAAGATCATCAGCCCTTGTTCTTGTGGGTGACTTCAACCTACCAGACATCTGCTGGGAACTTAATACAGCAGAAAAGAAGCAGTCCAAGAAATTCTTAGAGAGTATGGAAGACAACTTTCTGTCACAGCTGGTGGGTGAACCCACCAGGGGAGGGACTATGTTAGATCTGCTGTTTACAAATAGAGATGGGCTGGTGGGAGATGTGATGGTTGGAGGTCGCTTGGGTCAGAGTGATCATGAAATAATAGAGTTCTCAATATTTGGTGAAGTCAGAAGGAGCACCGGTAAGACTCTTGTACTGGATTTCCGGAGGGCAGACTTCGGCCTGTTTAGGAGACTTATTCAAAGCGTCCCTTGGGAGACAGCCCTTAAAAAAAAAGGAGTTCAGGAAGGGTGGACGTGCCTCAAAACAGAGATCTTGAGGGCACAGGAACAGACTGTCCCTGTGTGCCGAAAAATAAGTCAGCGGGGTAAACGTCCAGCCTGGCTGGGCAAAGAGGTTCTAGAGGAACTCAGGAATAAAAAGAGGACCTATCAGCTTTGGAAGGAGGGTCAGGTCTCTAAGGAAGTATTCAAGAAGGCTGCTAGAGCATGCAGGAAGAAAATTAGGGAGGCCAAATCTCAGTTTGAACTTAGAATGGCGACTTCTGTAAAGGATAACAAAAAATGTTTTTACAAATACATTAATGCTAGAAGGAAGGGTAAGACCAGCCTTAGTTCCCTATTGGACAAGGCAGGGAACTTAGTATCTGCAGATGAGGAGAAGGCAGAAGTGCTTAATGACTACTTTGTCTCAGTTTTTAGTGGGAAGATGACTTGCCTTCAAGATACCTGCCCCCCTGGGCTGGTTGATGGGGTCAGGGAGCAGAATGGTTCCCCCTTTATCCAAGAGGAGACAGTCAAAGAACTACTGAAATGCCTGGATGTTCATAAATCTATGGGACCTGACGGGATCCACCCCAGGGTAATGAGAGAGCTGGCAGATGAGCTTACAAAGCCACTCTCCATAATTTACCAACAGTCCTGGCTCACTGGTGAGGTTCTGGAAGACTGGAAGCTGGCCAATGTGACACCCATTCACAAAAAGGGTGCAAAGGAGGATCCTGGTAATTATAGACCAGTCAGTCTGACCTCAGTACCTGGCAAAATAATGGAACAGTTTATATTAAGTGCCATCATGAAGAATTTACAGGATGGCCAGGGTATCAGACCCAGTCAGCATGGGTTTAGGAAGGGTAGGTCATGTTTAACCAACCTGGTCACCTTTTATGACCAGGTAACCTGCCTAGTGGATGCAGGGAAGGCTGTAGATGTTGTTTATTTGGATTACAGCAAGGCCTTTGACACTGTCTCCCACAGCATACTCCTAGATAAGCTGGCAGCCTGTGGCTTGGACAGGAACATTCTGTGCTGGGTTAGGAACTGGCTGCATGGCCGAGCCCAGAGAGTGGTCGTGAATGGTGCTGCATCCAGCTGGAGGCCAGTCACCAGTGGTGTCCCTCAGGGGTCTGTGCTGGGGCCAGTTCTGTTTAATATTTTTATTGATGATATGGATGAGGGTTTAGAGTCTTTCATTAGTAAATTTGCAGATGACACTAAGCTGGGAGCATGTGTCGATCAGTTAGAGGGACAGAGAGCTTTGCAGAAGGACTTGGAACAGTTGGATGGATGGGCAGAATCCAATGGGATGAAGTTCAACAAGTCCAAGTGCCGAGTCCTGCACTTTGGCCACAATAACCCCCTGCAACGTTATAGGCTGGGGACGGTGTGGCTGGACAGTGCTCATGTGGAAAGAGACCTGGGGGTACTGGTTGACAGTCGGCTGAACATGAGCCACCAGTGTGCTCAGGTGGCCAAGAAGGCCAATGGCATCCTGGCCAGTATCAGGAATAGTGTGTCCAGCAGGAGCAGGGAGGTCATTCTTCCCCTGTACTCGGCACTGGTGAGGCCACACCTAGAGTACTGTGTCCAGTTCTGGGCCCCTCAGTTTAGGAGGGACGCTGAGATGCTTGAGCGTGTCCAAAGGAGAGCAACGAGGCTGGTGAGGGGCTTGGAACACAAGCCATATGAGGAACGACTACGAGAGCTGGGTTTGTTTAGCCTGGAGAAAAGGAGACTCAGAGGTGACCTTATCACTCTCTACAACTTCCTGAAGGGTGGCTGTAGTGAGCTGGGGTTCAGTCTCTTTCTCCGAGCAACAACAGATAGAACAAGAGGATACAGTCTCAAGCTGCGCCAAGGGAGATACAGGTTAGACCTAAGGAGGAAGTT
Source organism: Passer domesticus (assembly GCF_036417665.1). NCBI lineage: Eukaryota > Metazoa > Chordata > Aves > Passeriformes > Passeridae > Passer > Passer domesticus. The sequence continues at coordinate 18,655,979 of NC_087486.1, read as the reverse complement.
TTTCACAGAAAGAGTGGTCAAACACTGGAATCATCTGCCCAGGGAGGTGGTAGAGTCACCATCCCTGGATGTGTTTAAAAGGAGACTAGATGTGGCACTTAGTGCCATGACCTAGTTGAGGTATAAGATAGGATGGGTTGGACTCGATGATCTTGAAGGTCTCTTCCAACCTAGAGATTCTGTGATTCTGTGTGATTCTGTGTTCCCTGGGAGCAGAGCCTGACCCCCCTGGCTGTCCTCTCTTTTAGGTGGGTGTAGGAGGTGCTGTGCTCTTCCCTGAGCCTCCTCTGAGAAGGCTGAGAGGCTTGGATCTGACCATTCCAACAGCTGAGCCAGGCTCTTCTGTGTAAATTAGATTGCTCCATTGGCTCCACTGAGCAAACCCAACTTTTATTAGCAGAGGATCCCAATATCAGCACTTGCTGAGCTATCCCAAGTCATATCAGTGATAAATCTGGCCTCCAGACACATTTATCACATCTGCCATATTCAAATAAAAGGGGTTCATTGCATCAATGAAATGGCATCAGAGGAAACTTAGAGCTGAGGCAATATGTTAAACATTAGCCACAATGCTCACAGGCCTAGGAAGGACTGATAAGCCATGATTAAACTTAATTATGGATTATTTTATATTACCTACCTCCAAGCAGTGTGGAAAATTGCTTCCTTTTAACTGCCTTGGCGGCTCTCTCTGACCGTGCACATTCTGGGGGGATTTTCTCATGATTGATGTATTTGTTTACCGAGGTCCCTGCTCAAACACGGCCGATCCTCCCTTTAATCAGAGGTGTGAATACCTTAATAGTTGTCAGAGCCCACATTAACCTCTTGATTAAAAGACATCCTCACACTTACCATTAAAAAAATACATTAAACAAATTAAATTTGTATTCTCATTATAAACCCTACAAAGGGAAAATAATAGTTTGGTGTTCATGTACTTGGCTCGTTGGTATTTCATCAAGTTGTACCTTACAAGAGAAATGTTTTCTTTCCTATTTTTCCCCTTTTACCAATGAGAGGGAAGGGTTTTGGTGGGCTGGGTTCTATTTTTGCCTTTGCCTAAGGGCAAAAAGCTCCATGAACATAATTTTTTACTCAACTTCCTTTGCCTGCTTGTCTGTACTGGCTATTACTCTTGTTGGCTACAGCAATATTACCAATAAAATAAACATGTCAAAATTCAGAAGCACAAACAAGTTCATCTGTGACACAAATTTTGCCTGGCAAATAATTCTCCTTGTTTCTGTAAGGGCTTCAATTTCTTGTGGATTCAAAGCAAATTCATCTTAAATTTGATGCCTCGGTCTTATTTTTCTTTCTCAATCTCATTAGAGTAAAAATAGCAAGGATATCCATATGATTAAAGACTTCATGTGCAAGAAAGCAATCTGGTCATAGTGCTCCTTAGCTTTATGTACTTCTTTCTATTTGACAACATTAATTTGCCATCTGTCAGCTCAGTTACAGAGTTTACTTGCTGCTTGCTTGGCGTTCACCTCCCCCTTTTTCGTTGTCAGCTGTTTTTAATAGTTTGGCCTCCTTGAGTGGGCCATTTATGCAGATTTGAAACAGGAGAAATCCTAAAAATTGACCATATGGGAACCCACTTTGTACTCCCCAGGCTGGCATAGCCATGCACAGACCTCCTCCCCCTTCTAAGCATGCCCAGCACCTAAAAAATCCAATTTTTCCACACCTCCATAGCACCTTCCATCTGGATCATCACACCACAGACACAAACAGATGAATTTTGCTCTCTTGGGCAGGTCAGCTGAATTGTCCAAGATTTCCTGGGAGCTGCATTCAGCCCTGAACATGCAACCAGATAAAAGGTGAAAATGGAACACTTTTCCTTTTCTTGGAAAAGTCCTGGTTTTTGGGACAGGAGGCTTTTGGAACAGAGCATCTGGGCCAAGGTACTGATGTGGGGGGTGAGGTTGGCTATCAGACTCAGAGGATTCCATCAACATGGGCATCTTTTTCCAGATCCCAGATATTTAAACCTCCAAAACTCATATATGAAGTTAAGTTATTCTTCTGAGAAGAGATACATCAGCTTATATATCTGAAATCCCACCCATTTATTTAAATATACAGGGGAAAAAAGTCCATTTTTTTCCCATGTAATTTTTCTGCCAGTTGAAGAGATTCAGGACCCTCATGGGCACTGAAGTGAAAAGCCAACATGAAGACTGATTATTGCCTCATTCTAAAGGAAGAGCAGAGCTGTGCAGTGGCCAGGGCTCCACGGCTCATTCGTGATGGGGACTGTAAGCACTCTAAGTGCTGCCCATTGCCCTCAGGGTGGCCCAAACTCCTGCTTCTCTACCTAACTTGGGAGAGGGGAATTGCACTTGGAAGGGGTTTTTTTCGTGCCTAGAAGCAGTGAAATCACCTGCAAGGAAGTGAACATAATATTTTGTGTTAGCATGAGAATTCCTCAGTTTGCTTTGCTTATGTCCCATTCCAGGAAAAAGTCACATTATCAGGGCTCTTGACTGGTTTGCACTGGGGGTTTGCTGGCTTCTTTCCTGGTTGCCTTTCCAGAAACTAATTTTTAAGTAATTAGAGAAAAAGGTAAAAGCTCAAACCCTTTTAAACTGAAAAACCAGTAGAAGCTGTAGAACAGTATCTCAGGTCTGCAGAGTTTAAACAGAAAGGACCAGGGTTTGTCTTCACACCCATGCAAGGAGGACACAAGAATTGGAAGATGTTGGTCTGGGGGACCTTCACCTGTTTTGAGCCTCTTTGCTGAGATCAGCCCAACAATCCAGAACGAGGACTGGACAAGGTCAGCAAGGTCCAGCTCAGAGGGCACCCGGAACTCAGCTGAGAGTGTTTTTGCTGGTTTGGAACCAAGCCCTGGGCAGAAAAAGAGCCACAGATGGGGCAGATCCTGTCAAGGAATCCTGAAGAGAGCTGTGGGTGATGGGGACAGAAGGGTGGCCCTACCTGGGCCAGGCTGGTCAGTGGGACAGACACCATCAGGAATTCAGGCATGGAAGCTGACAACACTTTAAATCAGGGCCGCTATTTCCAGCAAAGGGAAGATTGAAAAGGTTTCCCAGCTCTGACAGCCTGAGCCCACCTCAAGCAGCCATAAGAAGATCACCCCAGAAAGGGAAGTCTGACTGAGCCAGAGCCAGAGCAACACGTTCAGCCCTGCTGCCCCAGTGGGAGCTCGGCCAGATGTGTGCCTGCCTCTGGGGCTGGAGCAGCCCTGTAATTTATAACAGTCTCCAGGCTGCTCTCATTTACGTAGGGGCCCGTGCTCAGCTCTTTCAGACAGAGTTCAAAGGCTGCCCCGAGCAGCTCTGCAGGCCACCGGCAGGGCCCGGGCCAGCACCTGGCACCATCCACTCGCCACACCCCGATCCACCCATGGCTCTGTTGCACAAAGAGGGCTGGTGGCTCTAACAGGCTACCAAAGGTCCATCCCACCTCCTACAGGTACCTGGCAAGCTCTGCTTTGCATTACCTCTCTGTAATGCACAGATACGGCCAGATTGATGCAGGGTGCAAAAATGCAGCCCACAAAGATACCCCACCAGGGTGTGATAGTGACAAAGCTCATCCCATTGCTGCCTGCCAAAACCACCACTTAAACTTAGTACCAAAGGCAACATTTCATAATTCTGAAATGTAATCCCTGCTCCAAACATTTCCAGTATCAGCACATGTTGGATTCAGGTATCCAAATATTTAAGAGTATCTTTTGGGGCACTGTTGGCCAAACCCTGCCTTGTGTAGCCAACGTGCTGCTATAGATGACAGAAGTTATAATGGCAAAACAAATCCATCAATGTTTTGACCCAAACAGAAATGCTGGGGAAAAAAGAACATCAGCATGGTGTTGTTGGCAAAATGTGGCTGAAATGTTCAGTTTAAGGAAGCTGAGCCATTTTTATTTGTAATAAGGCCTGACAGCTTTCAGGACATGCTGTCTTTACAGAGACTGGATTCATTCTAGAAGTTCATTCACTTGCACAGGGGTTTAGTGAACCAACCAGACCTCCTCCTTCTCCTCTCTGGGAAGGTTCATTAGCTGCAGGGAACTCAGTGTGAATGAGAGGTGTGTGTGAGGTATGGGTAATTACAACAGCACCTCTAAAATAAATCACCAACCTACTGTTGATATGACTGCAAACCTGGAACGGATCCTCATTTTGGGCTGGGAGAGGGTCTTCAACAACACTCTATAAAGTACAAAGGGAAAAAAAAAAGAAATTGACTTTAATAATACTGAGGTGTTGACAAAATCCTCAGAGAGTAAAGGAGCTCCATCACACAGGATGGACTCACTGCTTGGGAAGGGGCATCTGCTTGGAGCTTTGCTGGGGACAGGAATTCACTGGCTGAGGGGTTGCTGCTGTCCCTTGTGCCTAGAGGAGATGCTGCAGGGGTGTGTAAACTGTTGCTGGCTGTGGCACTGACTGTCCAAGTGCTCTGATCCCTTAAATATCCATAGCCCAGTAAATTATATCAGCAATGTTCCACACTTGCACATCCTCTGTAACACCACAGGTGCCTCTGCTCCCCTCTCTGCAGCTGTGACCACCACCAGGGACAGCACAGGACACCTTCCAGTCCCTCTCCCCACCTGGGCAACAGCCACACCTCCAAGACTCACCTTGTTTTAACTACAGAGACAATAGAACTGCACTTACACATATTTTGGTCATGCTCTGCTACTTCAACCTACTAAAAGGGAAATGAAAACCCTCTAAGTAACTGAGTTTTACAGACCTTCCTGTCCTGAACTTGTGCTGCTGTCCTGGGTCACCTGCAGAGCAAGGTCCTGTCTGAGACTGCAGGAGAAAGACAGCAGAGTCCAGCACTGCTGCCATGCTCTGCTCCTCCCTGCCTGACTTCACTCCCCTCATCACCCTCTTAGCTGTCCTTTCCTTAAACACTTTGAGGCTTCTTTTGTATTGTGGTTGGTTTTCAGATGCGCCATAAAAATGCACGTGCTGGGAATGCTGGGGTTAAGACATGGGAATGCAAACATTGTGGAAATAACTTGGCTTTTGTTTTTCTTTTCCTTCCCCTATTTTCCTTTCTATAAACGAACTTTTCCACTTCTTCAGTATGTTGGCACTTAGACCTTGCTTGGCCTCTTCATAGAAACAGAGGCTGAAGGGGGTCAGATAAATTATCTGTTCAGGGAAATGAGCAGAGGCTATTGCAAGCTCTCAGCCAGGATTCCAGCAGGTAATTCCATGTACAAGAGACTGCACATCCAAGCATTCAGCTGTTGGGATCTCAGTGGCTGTGACTCGTGACCCAGCTAGCACTGCCTTTATGCTCTGTGTCCTTTATGGACATTTTTGGGGAAAGATGTCAGATGCCGGTGAGTGCAGCTATCCAGGGACATTGAGTCACGGATTCAGAATGGTTTGGGTTGGAAGGGATCCTAAAGCTCATCACATTCCACCCCTGCCATGGGCAGGGACACCTCCCACTGTCCCACATTGCTCCAAGCCCCATCCAGCCTGGCCTTGGGCGCTGCCAGAGATCCAGGGGCAGCCACAGCTGCTCTGGGCACCTGTGCCAGGGCCTGCCCACCCTCCCAGGAGAGAATTTATTCGCAATGTCCCACCTAATCCTGCCCTCTGTCACTTAAAGGCATTCCCTGTGTCCTGTCCCTCCATCCCTTGTCCCCAGTCCCTCTCCAGCTCTCCTGGAGCCCCTTTAGACACTGGAAGGGGCTCTGAGGTCTCCCTAGAGTCCTCCCTTCTCCAGGATGAGCAGACCCAACTCTCCCACCCTGGCTCCACAGCAGAGGGCTGTAGTTGTTCTTCAGTTTCTCACTCTTCATCAATGTCTTGAGGACATCTTTATATTGTTCCTGCAGTGTTTTGGACACTGATGGCTGTTCCAAAACTCTTCTCAAAAGCAGAATAACACCAGGGCAATTTCAGCTCTTTTTCTCTACACTGTTGCAAAGTGCCTGGGGAAGTGCTGTTGTAGGCAGATCATAATTAATAATTAGCATTATTTATAGTGGGGCCTGCAGAACAGAATTGAAAGTGTCATCAGATTTTACATCCAAAATATTGTCTCAGTCAGTCCTTTCTAATTCCCAGGCATTGCTGTGGGAAGATACAATTGCACATGTGAATACTTTCCCATGCCTCCTCTCCATGTGCCTGTTTCCATGTGTAAAGCATCTGGGAATGCTCGTAGGGCCTCGTTGGAAATGTAGTGTGTGTGTGTAAATTGTTGGTTGTCTACATCTGTGTATCTAATTGCATGTGAAAATCACTACTTGAGTTGCATCAATGAAATACAACTTTTTGAAAATACAGTTTGCATGTGTTTCTCATTCATTTTAGTGAGGCACAAGATGATCCAGTTGAAAAACAGTAGCTAAGACCAGATGTTCTTCTGCTCCTACAGCGTGAGAGAAGCAGCTCAGCCTTAAGAAACTCAAAGCTGCTCAGCTTATAATACTTGCAGTATCATGGGAGAGAAAGATCATCTCCTCCAGTGGCCTCCCTTCCCGAGGACCCACTGCTAAGGGAAAATGGCAGGAGTTCACCTTTGCTGCCAGGAATTTCGAATCAAGCACCAAGGCTTCTTCAAGTGCTGATGAGCAATGGCTGAACATGTGCTCTGGTCATTTAGTGAGTTTGGAGGCAATCAGGGGACACTCCTGGGGACACTGCTGGCCAGTTAAGACTGGACATATGGCAAAGGTTTAATAAAATATATGATGGGAAGGGTAACTTACACAGCTTTGCCAAAATGTCATTTAAAAACTATGTGCCTAATTTCTAAACAATTGAGTTTTAAAGATTTAATAACTCCTTGAATTTTTCCACAGCTCAGCTGCTACTTGGGTCATATTTCCAAATTCAATGTACCTCTTACTCCTCCACTTAAAACATTCACTTTTCATTTAGACCTGCAGGAAAAACAAAATCTGGATTACTTTCAAATTATTGGCCAAGCTCAAAGAGACATCCCAGCCCTTTATGGGGCGCAGATAAAAGAGCTCAGAGTCCATGCTCTGCCAGGAAAAATGTTCACTTTCTGTGAAATGCATTAAGAAATCAAATGAAGCGCTTATTAAACTTTTAGATGCAAGAATCTACAAATTGAACAATGATGCGTGTCTATGTCAGATGCTTGAGATGAGATGGAGCCTGTCATAAACTGCTGCTGGATGCATAAATGAGGCTCCCTGTGCCCTCTCCCAGCTGCAGAGTATTGAAGTAGGAGCTGGGGCTGAAAGCACTCTTTGTGAAGATCAGCTCCAAACTCTTCTCTTTATTTACCAGCTTACTGAGACTGACAAAGTATTTGATATCTTGCAGCTTCCAGCCTGAGAGCCTGGCTTGCAGCCATATTTGTCAATGATTGTACCTGCTTTGGCATTTGCTCAGTGCCCTGAGCTGCACATGTCTTCCTGTTGACAAAGGACCTCAAGTAAAAGAATTTGCTCCACACTCTCTTCCCTTCCACCTCTTTTGAAACCCTCCAATAAACCCAATCTGGGTACTCTCTTCCAGGACACGTGAACCTAATCCTTTTCTTTTCAAAGCAGCATTGGATAGTCCATGGCTATTCTGAAGGATTAATTATGCTTTCGACAAGAGGTCTTTGAGTTAGCAGAGGTGCTCCCTGCCCACTGCAAGTGTTGGAAGTGCAGCAGCACCCGAGGAAGTGAGGACTGTTAAAGGGTTCTCCTTCTGCCCATCAGCTCTGAGATCACCCTCACAGACAATCCCAGGCTGTACAGGGAAGTTGAGTCATGTCTCTGCTCATCAACCCCATGGACTTTACTGCTGCTGCTGATAAACCCACGAGCAGTTGGGGCTTGCAGAGCCCACCCAGTTCCAGCAGCTACAGAAATCTTTTCACTTCTCACTGCTAAACTTACTGCATTTGATCTATAAATGGAGGCAGGACAGGATCTCAGTTTATAAATGCAAATATGTGAATGGGGCTGCTGCAAGTAAGGGTGGGTGTGAACCCAGGTTTACACCCAAAGATGCACCAGAAATCTGCCAAATTCCCTGGGAGCTCAGTGGGAAAAGCAGTTTGTACTTTTGCCTTGTTTAGACAAATACAAAACATGAGCAGCTAAATGATAGTAAAAATAAATATCTATTTGTTTTGCTTCCTAAATGACCATATTAAATAATGAGTAAAGATTTGTGCTCGTATGGTTTGTCCTCAATGTAAGGTGCATGGGTACCAGACTGAGAGACCACCTACCCTGGAATAAGCTGCTTAAGACACTGCCTGCTTGATTCTTCCTTTCTCCTGGCAAGGTCATATCCAGCTTACTGATGAATTAATTTCTAATTACAACTTAGACAGAGGATTTGAAATATTTGGAAACCTTACCTACACATCTGGGCATCTATTTTTGCTCCTGTATTGACTTTTACCTCACATACCAGCGGTGAGACTTTGAAGAACTAAGATATTAGAATTTTTGATTAGACCAGCAGGGATCTCAAACCCTAAAACATCAGAGGTCAGGCTGCTGCATTGACACCAAACTCCTTCATCTATAGGGTCACTCGGGCTCCTCTCAGCCAGCTGGGACCTGCAGGATCATTGGAGCCCCCAGGGGCTCCTTAGAGCCAACTGCTGTCCTCACCTGGAGCACTCTGGTCTTCTCATGCTTTGCCATGTATTTATTTTCCCAGCTTAATGTGGCAGTTCAGATGATCTAAAATCACCTTTAAATGTCCTGGGACATTTTCCATTTGCTGTGGGTGACTCAGCAATCCCACAATGATGAGAAAAAATGCCTTGAAAGTCCATTTTCTACAGATGCCCACCTGACTGACTCCATCCCTCTGTTGCTTCCAGTGATGGAATGAAATCCTGATGATGCCATGTACCTCGAAGCACTGAATTAATTCCTTTCAGACCGATTTCCTAAGACTCAGCAGTCTTCAACCAAGTAGGCTCTGGCAGAATGGTGGTCAGAATCTCCCTCCACTCATTCAGAACACGTTATTGCTGGTGTGGGAAGCAGATCCAGCCGACCAGTACTGCCTGCTTCCAAAGAAAACACTCGCTTTACTGTATCTGGTGTTTTGAAATGTATGAAAATAAATTATTTATTATCATGACTTTTGGGCTGAACCTGTTTATATGGGCTTGCATCTGTCTGATCTGAAGACTGAGTCACTGACTGACAGACACCCTCTTGGCTGGTCCCGTTACTTACATTATGTCCATACTGTTCCAACAGCTTAAATAAAAATAGCAAGCTTGAAACTTCTCCTCTGTTGGCATTTCTTCATAGAGACAGGGTGTTTCTTAAAGAAACATCAAATCACTTTTAAAGAGGTCAGATGTGCAGGGTGAAATGGCAGAATTAATGGTGAGACTCCCTGGCTGCAGCTTCCAGCCCAGCTTTAGCCCCCTCAGCTGCTGTGCTGGATGCCAAGAGAATGGCTGAGGAGGTTTGGACATTGAGAGCTTCCCACAAATATCAGTCAATGACAACTAAAAACCTGCTCTGGTCCAAAGCGTGCTCCAGTCCAAAAGCTGTAGCCCTTCTGCCCCTGCCAGCCACTTCCACATCTGGCAGCTGGGGCAAACTCAGGAGCAGTATTTCCACTGACACCAAGTTAATTCTTTTTCTTCCTTTTCACTTTGTACCCCCTCAGAGCAGCGAACACTGAAGTGAGAGCTGCAGAGGAGCCCCTTGGAGGGGGAGCATGAGGGAGGGGTGGGACTGCAGCAGGGACTCCCATCCCTGTGGCAAGGATATCATATGGAACTGGGGAAATGTGACTCAATAGAAATATGATTTCTTCATTTTCCCATCCAGCAAGGTGCAAATGTCTCTGGACATTACAGGTGCTTACCTGGCCTGTCCTTTGGATTACTCTTTTGCAGTGTATTGACCACATAGAATTAGTCAGACAAATTTATGCTGCAATACCCACCGGAGTGTCTGTCTGCCAGGAACCAAGACAAAACAAAACCACAGTCATGCCTTACTACTACTGGTTTGAATCCTTCAGCATTTTTCATTCTAAATGCTCTGCTCAGAATCAGGAGCCCAGATATATCAGATGGTCTGTAGTGAGCACTGTGACTTGCCTTATGTTCCAGAACTCCTAATTCATTGAGTGGAGCCACTGCTGGGCTGGATGTACAGGTGATCAGCCAGGGATTTTCCATCTAATATTCATCTCTATGTATCTGAAACAAGTGTCTGATCACCATTTCTCCCTGCATTCACAAATTGTTTTTAAAGGAGAAGAAGCAATTCAGTGGAGTCTGGAATTGCACAGCCAAGGAGAACGTGCAAAAATGAAGAGGATACACACCTTGGAGCCACAGCCAACACCTAAGTGAGTACAATGTTCTCCACTCGCTGTGCGTATGCAAGCATGGAAGACCATGAGTAGGATGTGTGTTTGTGGTGGAGGAGGAATGCAAGCTATGCTCTGTGTGGATGGAATATGCCTGGTGCTGAAAGCTGTGGGATGGAAGAATGAATGCAGTTGTATTGGAAGAAGGAGGAATGCTTACAGTATTTTCTGTCCTCAAATGTGGATTAGCTTGGAAAGGGATGTAAGGTGGGAAAGACATATCCTGAACACCTGTTTCTACATCTGTATGTTTTTTAACTCATTTTGGAGACAGTGTGCCTTGCTCCTCACTCCCTGTCCTTGTCCTGCACTTAGGTCCTATCTCACACAAAAAGAATTCCTCCTCTCGTGGAAGTCACCTGTCTTTCCAAGAGTGCAGTGGTGTCCATGTGCATGTGTGAGGGCTGTGGAGACTGGCACACATCTGCCTGTGGAAGAAAGGAGAACTGGAGCAGCAGAATTCCCCCACCCTGGAACCAAACCTCCTCCTGCTGCTGCTGCTCTGAGTGTGCTCCATGTCCTCTGACTCCCTTGGTGTTCATTGACTGCTGCTTTCATGGGATCACAATGAATCCCAGGCTGGGTCAGGCTGAGGGGCCACAGGGCTCACCTGGTGCCACCTCCCTGCTCCAGCAGGGCCAGCCCAGAGCTCAGGGCACAGCAGGGTGTGCTCACAGCTCTGCAGTGTCCCCAGGCAGGGACACTCCACAGCCTCTGCCCCATCTGCTCAGGGCTGGCACTGCCAGGGCAGCAGTTCTGCCTCCTGGGCAGGGGCAGCTCCTGGGCTCAGGCCCTGCCCGTGGCTCTGGGGCCATGGCTGGGCCTGGAGCAGAGCCTGGGGCTGCCCTGAGCCTGCACACAGGGACACACTGGGACAGACTGGGACAGACTGGGACAGACTGGGACACACTGGGACAGACTGGGACACACTGAGACAGGGACACACTGGGACACACTGGGACACACTGGGACAGACTGGGACACACTGGGGCAGACTGGGACAGACTGGGACACACAAGGACACACTGGGACACACTGGGACAGACTTGGACTGACTGGGACACACTGGGACAGACTGGGACTGACTGGGACACACTGGGACACACTGGGACACACTGGGACACACAGGGCCGAGGCCCCTCTCACTGGGGCTCCTCTCCAGCCTGAGCAGCCCCAACTCCCTCAGCCTTCCTGAGCACCGAGCTGCTCCAGGCCCTTGCTCAGCTCCAGGAGCTCCTGTCCCTGCTGTGCTGAGGATCCAGAGCTGGACACAGCACCCAGAGGTGACCCCAGGGCTGAAGTCTCTGCCCTGCTGGGAATGTTCTTCCTGATGCCCCTGGGATCCCACTGGCTTTCCTTCTGCAACTGAGCCTGCCACTGAAGTCAGTGGGAATTTGGCCAGGTCAAGGTACTCAGGATGGACTTTTTGGGGTGTGCAGTTCTGGCAGCCACATTCCCAATGTCCCTGACAAATAAGGGATGTAATAAGTTTGCAGACAGTGCTATTCTTATTTCTGTCAGCAAAAGAAATTTAATTGATTTATCAAGAAGCCAGGGCTAAACGTCTCTCCAGAGGCAATGGAAATATAAGCACTTTCACTCTGAAAATACATGATTTATGGGAATACCGACTTATTTACCTAAATTTCCACAAACTGACCTGAAAAGATTAGCCCTTGATCTGCGGTGGCAGGGGTCTTCACAGAGGTAAAGTCACTGAAGGAGAAAGAAGCAACAACAGAATCAAAAGTATTACTGAAAACCAGAAATGCATGGAAGGCATAGAAAGTCATTTTTCCTAAGCACTGTAACAGAATCTGGCTTGGCAGTGCTGTAGGGCTGTGGATGGACACAGACTTGTCTTCAAGTGAGTTTGGTTTGGCTGTTGGTAATTAGGAACTTGAAAGGAAATTTGGAAACACAGCAATAATAATTTCAGCTCGGAAATACAACAACTCACCAGACCTATAGCTACATTCCTGCTGTCTGTTCCAAGGGAACCTCCACACATGCCCCTCTATGGAGTGCTGGGCTGGATGAAGTCAAACTCCACTTTGGAAAGTAATTTTTTACAGGATGGTTCCCACCCCTCACCACTCTGCTGGGTATCTGGTTGCCAACTCTTCCTAATGGATCACAGAAATGTTTAGGCTTCAAGATAAATTCTTGTATGAAAAGCTCTATGTTCTGTCATGGCATTTCCAGCAAAATTACAGACAAACTCTCAGATGTCCAATGGAATAATTTAATGCATTAGACTGGACACTCCGTAGTGCCTCCCTCCTGGAAAGATGAAGAGTTTTGTTCATTGAGATTTGGACCTGAGATTCAGAGGATGCAAATGAGATGCACGTCTGCTTATCAGCCCCCACAGCAAATGCTAGTTCTTAAATGTTCCTTCAAAAAAGACTCAGTGAAATTAACATTCCTTCTTGCAGTCCCAGCACAGCCAGCTCCTCTGAATTCAGTCAAGAAATATGAAGAAAATGAGCCATTTCAGATGTCAGATCCAAAACATGTGCTCCTCTATGTGCAAAAAAAGCATTGGGAAAATAATATGGGCCACCATCAGTTTTGATGTGCAATGTTTGAGCTGATCTGGGATCTTGTGTGATCTGGGAAGGACAGAAACGTAAAGTAAAAGCCTGGCAATCATCAAAAGGAGATCAGAAAATACTCTGTAAATGCATTTGTCTAAAGAGTTGGTCAGACCATGCCCCGTGGTGGCTCTGAACCAGGACTGATGCTCTGTCATGCCCCAGAGACTCATCTGAAGCCACTCTTTGATCTCCTTATGGTGTTTTAAGTAAAGAAGCTGTGGAGTCCATTAGGATCAGGCCATGAGAGCCTGAAGCCAGATTTGGATCTGACTCTGTGGGTTTGGCTCGTTCCTAGGCAGAAGTGAAAATGTGCTTGGTGGTCTGATCCAAGACTCCAGCAAACAGGTGAGTTGGCTTTGTGCAAAACCACTGCATAATTCTGCATGATTGGCACCTTTCACTTAGAAAGGTCTGAGCTGCATTGGCCACCAATGAATGACACTGACAAGGGGTGGGGGAGATTTGGAAAGGAGCTGGCTCTGTTCAAGGTGGAGGTTCACTCATTTTCATGAACCCAAACCCACAGTGGAATGGAAAGTAAAAGAATAAAGTACCTACCAAGTCCCTAACAGCATGGAGAATACCATTTGTCTTAAAACAAACAAAAAAATCCCCCTTAATGTGATAATCTTACAATAACTAATTATTTCAGTGAACAAAAAACACCAAGAAGTATCCTGGAGTCAGCAGTATGAACTTCAAGCTGGTAGGTCAGTGGTAACATATCTTGTTTGGACAAGCCTGACAAAGATCTGCTGAGTAATATCCACCAGGGCCAGCAGTGCTTGGCTGCCTGTGCTGTGGTGGAGATGGGCGTGGATCACAGGGTCACTGCTCCTCCACTCACACCAGCCAAGCAAAATGAAGCATGGCCAAACCTTCTTCAGCTGATGGCAAGAGGGAAATGCTGAAAAGACCTAAAAATGGCTGCTTTGGATGAATGGGGGGATGGTTGCAGTAACAATGATCTGGATCCGCATGTCCAGCGCTGCAGCCAGCACAACCCTGGTCCAGCCCCTCCCTCCTCTCCCATGGCCTCCATGGTGTGCTTTCATGTGTGCTGCAAAGTTACGGAATGTGTCCAACCCACAGCTGTGTCAGGGGATGTCTGCACCACAGACTGCAGAGGAACCTAGATCAGCTGTGAGTGACCTCATCAGGGCACCTTTGACCTCAGAACCTGCTTTGCATAACCAGTTTCTACCTTATTTTAATGCTGATAAGAGCATTATCATTGTGACAGAGCTGAGGTGTCTGAGGCCAGGGAGCTGCTGGTTTAAACACAGAACACACCTGCCCCCAGAACCTGGGAAGTCACAGCAGTGGATGTGGAGAAACAGAGCACACAGAGACTGGATGCACCTGGTACATTCTAATATTTATTAGCTAGCCTATGGAAAGGAGTTTACTTATGCATAGAAATCCAGCCATGTTTCTGAGGGGCAAGTCCTATTTCAGTCATTTCACACACCAGGCCTACAGTGAATGAGGTTTTGGCAGTAAAACAGGTATCTATGATGTCACCCAGATAACATTAATCCATTTGCAGACAAAGATTAGATTACCAGGTCAGCATCAAATTTCTGGGATAAGACCATTTTCTAGGCTGTGTTCTTCCCACAAACCCACTGACAACAAAGTTGTGTGAAGCAACACATCATACGGGCCTTGTCTGACATCTGAGCAGGGACAAGAGAAGGGCAGCCCACCCTTGCAAGATCCGCTTTGAACTGGGAAATGTAGATTCATTCAAAGGCCAGTAGATACCTTTTACACCAGTTAAGAACATCCCTCCCTCAGTCATGAGAAAGAATTCATAAAAAAATGGAGGAATTGAGAAAACATAAGACCATAATCATCATGGTCCAGGACCAGGAGAGGGTGATGGCTGAGGGTGACTTCCAGTTGTAACTGAAAGTGAAGGGATAGTATGTGGCATAGCTCAGTGATTACAACCAATTAATGCCATTAACATTCTTTTCATTTCCTAGATGTTGGTCTGACACTAGGAATGACCCAAGAGGGAAATCATAACATGTTATGAGGGTGGAATGCACTCAGAAGCTGAAGGAAGCTACAAAAAAGAGACTGATACTTCTCCCTTCCTTCAAGTGGCTGATGGCTGTTTTCAGTCCTGATCTTTCTCTATTGCATCTTAGAAAATAGCTTTAAAATTCATCAGGTCTTGGACATCCAGCATGGGTGCCATTCCAGCGAGTAACCATTTATTTTATAAGGGGATTTAAATATTGTAAAACTGAATAAAATGCAGGTGTTTCCAGTATAGACAAGTGAACTTTGTGTAAGCTGCACAAAGACATGACTTCCAGATTAAAAGGACTTTGCACAGTTCATTCTGCCCTGGTGGAGAGGTGGATTTTTGGATCAGCTTGGGCAGAATTTTCTTTTGTGTCGTGCAGTCCCCAATTCCACCCTCTGCTCTGTTTGCTCACCAGAGAAACACGTGCAGTGAGACAGCTGGTGGCCATATTGACACCCACCTGATTTTGTTAAGTTGGAAATTTGGCTGGATAAGTTCAACACCAGCTTGCCCAAACACAAATAATTTCCATGTAATGTCTGGAGCCTCCATGTTTACTGAGAAGGATGGACTCTAATCCCACATCATTCTGCTATTCAGATGACCCAGTACAGGTTGCTGCCAAGGGATGCGGGGATTAACCAAAGCAGGAGCATAAATACATGTGAAAAAAATAGATTTGCACACTGGATTTTGGTAGGAAGGAATAAATTTCAAATACCTCTTGGAAAGTTTCCCCAGTGATCAAACCCAAACCTTCCCGCCCATACAAGATCAGCCTCCTTAAGAAAAGAGATTCTATGTAAAGCCTTACAACAAGGTTTAAAGACAATGAATGAACTTCACCTGTGCCAGTTCACTGACACCCCCCCCCACCCCGATTTACACCAGTAAAAATTAGCAGATAGCCAAGGTAATAATGGTTAATTATTAAATATATAATCAGTGTAACCATGCCCTCTAGAGGACTAAGTTTACCTTCATAGCGACAAAACCAACCCCTAGATCTGAACGCTCTTAAATCTGGGAAAATGGCATTTTGGATGTTTGCATTCCTTCCACATCTAAATCTAGACATGAATAATGACTTCCTCACTGGCACCATACCCAACATGCCCAAGACGGCACTGATAGGTGAGTTTTACCTTTTGTAGCCACCTGGTGTCTCTGCCAAGCAATTCATTCAGCTAATCCCTATCCAGATATCAAAGGTTTGTTCAAAGGTCTTAATCTCAACCAAAGGGAAGGTCACTCACATACATTTGACTCAATGTGTTGAGTGTTAAATAAACAGTGTTCATGTTCTTACCTCCTGCTTTCCCCATATTCCTGTTCTTTTCTTTCTGCATTCACTAGCAATATCCTCAAGTTTCCTTGGTCAGTGTGGTTTACATTCCCAGATGGCCTGAGCTGCAAAAATGCAAGTGAGCTCCACATGAGTGCAGTTTGTCTGTGGTGGCTGAGATGGCCCCAGTCAAATGGGGTGCTGTGGGCAGGACCAGTGTCCATGGGGACCTGGCTGCCCCACAAGTCTGAAGGACCCAACAAATGCTTGAGGAGTTATTTTTTGGCCTAAAACATCCACGTTTTGAGATCAGAACCCACTATTGTTAGTATGTGAGCCACAAACAAGGAGCTGTGTGCCAGCTACTTTGGAAAATAAAATCTAGAAAGGAGCAGGGGAAGGGTCAAAGATATACCAGGAAGCAACAGAAAGGGAGTTCCTATCAGTCCAATAGGTTTCTGGGCAGAACCAGCCCATGGAAGCAGGGCTGGAGCATGGCTGCCATTCAGGCTGTTGAGGGAGAAGCACACAACAGGGAGGTCCTGCTCTTGCTCTCTGCCAGAGAATATTTAGACATCTTTTCCGTGGCACCTTAGCTTAGTGTCCCAAGGCAGACTGCTCCCCCCATGTGTTTAAGGGACAGAGGTAATTAGAGTGCAGCTGCAATTCTGTAGTCACATTGAATAAACCCAAACGATTTTCAGAGGCTGTACCATCAGCTTTGCTCTTCTTGTTGAGCCATTGGGATGTAAGACACCAAAAATGCTACAGCTGTGAGCCACTGGTTTTCAAACCCACTCTGGGGATGTTTTCTTTTTCTTCCTTTTTTTAAATTCCATTTTACAGGATTCTTGTTCTTCCTGGTTTTTCTTTCAGTACAAGAATATGTGTTTTTTCCCTTGGTTACTTTGACTCTGCTGACCTGGTTTCTTGCCTGCCTTTGGAAATGTTTAGGTGTCTCAGCAATGGAGAGGATGAATCAGTGAACATAGAGCGGGTCTGGGAAAACCACTGCAGAAAGGAGCATGTGGGGAGCAGAGAGGATCATGGAGCCTGTGGAAACAGCTCGGTGTTGGACGGTTCTATCATTTCCCCTTTTCTCCCCAAATTTTCATTAGGGCAGCTGGCACTGCTGCCCTAAGCAGATACTGCCCTTTCTCTCAGTTCAAAAAGATCTTGTACCCAGTTTAAAGGACAACACTCACAACATTTCAGTGGCAGCTGAAGAACACCCAGTATATCACAAACTTTCTGTGAGTGGGAAGCTCTGGGCCTGTTGGGAAGAAGGATGACTTGCTGGGAATGTGCAGGTCTGGTCCTCAGAGAGGGCTCAGCAGGGAGGAACCCAGGTTTTAATTCCTTCCCAGAAACACCAAGAGCCCCATTTTGGGATCCTGCTCTGCCATTCACTGCTTGGTCACAGCCTACTGTGGGTACAGCCATTGGCTTCAGCAGCAATAAACACACCTGAGAAACAGGCAGAGGTTTGGAGATGGTTCGTGAAGTGAGAAGACCGACACTTTGGTCAAGTGAATTATGTCATATAAAGGGTATTGAACATCTGGCACACAAATATTGAATAAATGCAGAACAATGTAAGATGATGATCTAATGAATTAATTTTTCAATTAAAATAGAGGATGTGATCTTTAGACATTCTCCCTACCAAAAGCTGGCAGTAATATCCTAATATATTTGTTATTCTTTTTAAAAAGCCTTTTCTAGAGAAGCAAGTGAATGAAGTATAATTTAGGTAAAAAAAACATTCCTCAGAATTAAACATCCTGTGTCTTTGCCCTGGAGCAGGGATGCACAGTGTTCAAAGGACTTTGAGTCATCCCTGATTTCATCCAGATTAGGCATATCTCAGCCTAAACTCAGCCACAAGGACCACATGGCATCAGACTTTTTATTTCCACAGAAAGTAGCTGGTTCGTGCTCAGATTTCCAAGAGATCCATCCATTAAAGCAATCTCCCACACCAGTACCCTAAGCATTTGAAAAGTGCTGTATAAAAATGCAGGTAGACTTATTGCAAACAAGGATTTTTTTTCTCCTATAATCAATTGAGTCTGAATCAAATGAATGGGCATATTGAAACCAGGACTGAAAAACAAGAGTGTAAGAGTTATGTAAAGTGATAGTAGCTCTGCTAGAGTTGAGTAATATTCTAGACCTTTCTCTGAAAAGGGAATTTTTTGAATTCTGAATGTTTGATACAGCTACAGTGACTGACATTCTGGTTTTACTGCATTACTAAATCCCATTATAAATGAAATTTAAAGGTAGTTAATAAATACTTGTTATGTCAAATGGGTGAGATGTGGGTTCACCCTTTGAGAATGTCATTCTTTGGTTTTGTAGTGTCCCTTAAAGGCTAATCTAAAGGAAAATTAAATTAATTTCATGCTCACCACCTTTAAATTGCAGAAGTGAAAACCTTTCAGGACTTGCCAGTTACTAAGGAAACTTCATAGCTGGATTATTCCCAAATTGCACACCCTTTATTTTAACCACTAAAGGCAAACACATGGTTTTGATGGGTCATAAAAGAACAGGTTGCTTTTTCAGTATTGAAAGAAGCTGTAATTACTTCCCTTGTTTGGTGACTTCCTGATTTACTTAGGCTGTTATGGGTGATCCCATTCTGCTGAGGTAATTGGAGCTGCTGGAGTGCAGTCCATGACCTGAGGGAATGACCAGTGGCTTTTCAGCCTGGGTGACTTGTACCTAATGAGTGGAGCTGTGCTTCCCAGGAAACCAGGACACCATAACTGCCCTAAGTGCTCCGTGTGTGGACTTTAAAGGCTTATGTTTCACAGCCCAAGCAAATTATGTCTCTGATTTTCTGAAACCAAGCTAAGTCAGCTCCAGATACAGAGAAAATAAAGATGTTTTCTTCAGGCAGGAATAGGAAAAACCGATCTCACCGAGAGGTGAGCCTCAGATATTTCTGCAGGCAAACAAATGCTGCCATACTGACAAAAGGAGGTGACCAGCAGTTCTCAAATCAGCTCTTGTCTGTAATATATGTAATAAAGCATAATTTCGTGGGGGGTGCATGGTTGCAATGAGTGGATTACTCTAGTAAGAACTGAACTACCTAAGATTTAGAAATAAAACCACCTAAGTTTTCAAAGGCCAGCACAGGTTGGGCGAGGGCATTGTGCCTGAGCCATCCTTGGAGGAGAGGAAGTTTCATGCAGTTGTCTTTTCAAGGGGACCCCCTCACCTGAGGTCCCTTCCTTCCCAGCAGGTGACACAGACATTCAGCCACCAGCTCAGCAGTGCTCCCCAAAAAAGGCATTTTTGGCAGTGCCTTGGCTTAGCTGTAACTGCGGCTTGTTTTGGGTTTTGCAGAGTTTTTCAGGTGTGTTATATTACCTTTCTGTTCAAAAGGACAAACTTGGACTGGTGTGCTGTCTGAAGCTGGGGTATTGATACAAACCTGTGGTTCCTGATCCAGGGTATCCTGGATCTCAGGTGTTTTGGAACTCCTGCTGTCTTGGCTTATTGCTGCTTGGAGCTCAGTGCTCCAAGTAAACTGATGGGAAGAGGTAAAATCAGCCAAATGTGAGGATAAAAGTCCTATGTCATGAATCACACTCAGCTTTTCTTGTATGACCCCAGGATAGTCTGGTGGGTCTATCCAGTTTTGAAATCTTGTAAGGAGTGTGAGTACACAAAGGAGCCACAGTGAGATAAATATATTTTACACCATTGTGTAAATTCTGTATACAACACCTTAATCTGTTACTCAGAGAACAAAAGCTCACTTCTTCTCTGGGGGGAAAAGAAATTGGCAAAGACCAAGGGGGCTGAGATGTTGATGATAAATAACTAAATTAATCTCCCAGTAACTCAAACCCAGATTAGGGCTAGGTCACACATGAGGATGGGAGTGTGCAAGGACACCCCAAAATCCAGGTCTCCAAGGCACTCAGCATCTATGAAAAGATGTTGAAACACCAGCCAGGAAAGAGTTGGCCTATGAGATGCCTTCAAGGTGACCAGAATTTGCTAACACTTAGACTACACAAATCTTACAGCATCTTAATTTCAGAAGTTTTTTCAAGAGACATCTTACTGCGAGGGACTGCAGACATTTACAGCTGAGATTCACCAACACCTGGTGGCACCAACAGAAGGTATCACATAGAGGATCCATGCATCCTTTCCCTAAATGGCTGGGAAAGGCACAGAGAGCACAAAATCCTCCAGAAGTCACCAGGGAGCGCAGTCCTTAGAGAGACAGGTGGCCAGTTCATCATGGCAAAGGCTCACTCCCTCATCTTTTCTCTCTCAAAGCTCAACTGAAACCCTTTTCAAGATATTAGAAAACATGGATATTTCTTTATAGCATCCTAACAGTTTGAGCCTTCCCAACCAAGCCACTTTTCCATGGGCTGACACACAAACTGCATGCAAGATCATCCATTGTAACATTTGACATCAAGCAGGGATGAAAATTAGTGATTGAGGAGAGGCATCCTGACATAGGGAGCTCCAGGAGCCTTTGTTCACCTGATCAGCTGAACAATATCACCATCAAGGACTTCAAGATGATCAAGAAGAGCAACTGCTGATGATAATGAAATAACATTTAGAAAAGGCAGGAGTGATAGCAGAAACCTGAGCCTGAGCCTGGGAGGGCATAGGCAGAGCTACACATTGGGGTCAGGGGGAAGACCTAGAAAAGGGATAATGCAGAGACAAATAATAAATTGTAGTTTGCACTGCTGTGCATCAGGGGAAAAGAATGCTATCTATTAATTTGGGCAGATCAGATTTCTTTGTGTGGGGTTAAAGGCATGTCCAGCTCCTTCCCTGTCCCCCTGGGACTGTCAGCACCACCAGACCCAACGCCTCCAGACCCCAAATTCGACACATGCCAGCAGTGAAGGTGAGGCTGGGAGTGAAGGTGCCACCCACAGCCTCCAGCTTTTGATAGCAGAATCTGCACACGTGACACTGATCAGACTCTCAGAGCTCATTGCCTCAAAGCTCCCAGCCTGGCCAAGAGCTGGGGAAGCAGAGCTGTCCTGGTCTCTAGGACAGACTGTGGGACACCAGGACTGTGTGTCAGGATCCTGCTGTCATTTCACCTGGAAACACCTCCCACCTCCCCTTCCCAAATCAAGCAGCCTCATATCTGGGAAGGACTAAAATATCAGTCCCACATGGGTGAGTACAGTTATTTGGGTGAAAAAAAGCCTCCAAGATCATTGAGTCCAAGTGTTAACCCAGCCCTGCCAAACCCACCCCTAAACTATGATCCCAGGTGCCATATTTATACAACTTTTAAATCCCTCCAGGGGTGGTGACTCCATCATTGCCCTGGGCAGCCTGTGCTAGGGCTGGATAATCCTTTAGGGGAAGAATTTTTCCCTCATATCCAATCTAAACCTGTGCTGGTTTAACTCAAGGCCATTTCCTTTTGTGTTGTCTCTTGTTCCATGGGAGAAGGTCCTGACCCCCACCTGGCTGGCCCCTCCTGTCAGGAAGCTGTGGAGAGTGAGAAGGTACCCCCTGAGCCTATAGAGACTGTAGATGTCCCTTGCAGCCCTCCAGTTCTATGACTCATCCCATCCTGTTTCCAGAAGTTATTAATGACCTTAAAGGATGAAGCTTGCGATTATCTTGTTTGGCTGCTGGAGAATTAACAGCTGAATTTATCAGCTCCCAGGGTGAGATGTGTCAAAAGCTACTGGAAAATCCATTAAGTCAGCAGTTACCTGGAATCTTTGGGGCCTTCATGGAGACAGCCATCACCAGCCAGACCAGCTGGGACTCTGGCTGTGCCAAGGAGAGGCATGGCACTGTCCACAAATGACACAGCCTGAGCCCTCCAGGACAAACACAGGCTTGGGACAGAGTCCTCCTCCCTTTTACAAACCTCCCTGAAGGAACAGGCACCACTGGCAGCATCCCTGGGGGAGCTCCCAAGTGATGGAACAGATGCTCTCTGCTTCCCTACCCACCTCTCCTCCAAAACGATCTGACATGCCCAGAAAGCAGAGTATGGAAGATGATGATTAATAGCTTTGTTTACTTTTTTTCTGATCTGTTATAACAAGCAAGGAGATAATATTTGTTGAAATACAGATCTGTCATAAAAATAAACAACCAAAAATACAAGTAAAATAAAACAGTCTTCACGTCTTAAACTTTCCAGATGTAAGTTTTTGAGTTCCCACTTGGGTTGTTATTATTATTATTACTACTATTACAATAATAATAGGATTCCCAGTCATGGAGTGGAACCAGCACTCGTATAGAAGCACAAGACTGGAGTGCAGAGGTGAGTGCAGCCAGCCAGGGGAGCAGATGTTGCCTCACCTGCTTTTTTCAACATGCTGAGCTCTCATAACCACCACGTCCACCGGCGACCCTCGGCAAGGCCAGGCAGGCTGGTGGTACCCCCACTGCGCAGGGGCTCCAAGTCTTCCTTTAGTCATGGATTCTGAAGGCTCAGCCACACAGAAAGGAGGAGGAGGAGGCTCAGGAGCAGCCTCAAACCTCTTTAGGGAACGTCCCATCCCTCTTTTGCTTCCCTTCCAAACATGGGTTTAAACCGCAGGGTCTGGAGCCAGGCCCAGGTGGTTTCAGTGCTCAACTTTCCCCCAAACCTGGGTCAGTTTAGATTTAGGGATTTGGCCCTTGTTTGTCAATGAGAAGGGCTTGCTGCAGACTTTGGATCGGAATTCAACCCTTCCCAAACTTCTGTGGGAATGCTCCGACCCATCTCTATTTGTCTTGGGTAGGGGAGTCGCTGTGATGCTCTGCAGTGGAACTTTCCACTAGTAACAACACCAGAGACAAAGAGCTCATGCTCTGACCTTTATGAAACTATTCCTTAACAAAATTTAGTCAAGCAAAGGATCCACAGTCCTCGTTGGTTTTACTCATTTAATTGATATGGACATAAAATATTTTGCGTTGTTTCAATAATAGTTTGGTTTTCTGCTATTAAAAAAAAAAAAAGTTCATTTCTCCGAACATATTTTTAGCAAAAATATTTTGCTTGAACTTCTTTCCTCTGCCTTCAAAGGCTGCTGCACAGTTCTGGGGTGCTAAATACTAAACTCACATTCTATCACTCCATCTCCTCCCATTTGGATGGTAATCACAGGATCTTGATGCCAAACTCTGGAAGATATTTTTTCCAGCAGCAGCATCTGGCTTCTTGGCAGACCCCGCAAGCAGTTGTGTTGGCAGCAGTGGGAGCTGCCTAAGTCTGTCATGTGTTTAGGCTGCTGCAGAGCTGTCTGAACTGCCTTGTTGCCTTAGACACTGTGTTCTCCTGACTCCCATTCCACCCCGAGCAATCTGTACCCGCTGGTAACAGAGCTCTGTCCATCCTGACAGGATCTCTGCAGAGCTGCTCTAATCAAAAATAATAACGGATGTTTGTGGAGCTCTTTTCAGCCCACCAGAGCCCAGCTCCTGCTCCTGCAGACAGGAACTGCTCCGTGACCTCTGCGTAGGGATTTGTTTGTGCCCAATTGCAGGAGCCTCAGGCCAGCAGGAGACCCTCGAGGGCCAGACCCTCTCCCAGTGCCCTGCCCCACGCCAGGAGCTCTCTGACTAATTCCTGTCACAGGGACACCAATCCTGCAGCCTGCACACTGACTCGCGCAGCTCTTTCAAGGAGCCCCTTTCTGCCCTTGGGTACCTCCAAGAATGTGTTCTGGTGAAGGCACAGCAGGAGGGATCCCCACTCCTGCTGCACAGCCTGGCAGGGGAAAACCTGGAACCCGACTTCCTTGCATGCTGAAGATAGATCATAAATATAGAAGAGTAAAGAATGGATTTATTTCCTGCAATGCAAATTCTTAGACATAATTCCTGTTTCTGGAAAAAGCTGCATAGGAATAAAACCCCCTCTGCTCAGCTGTATAAGCCCTGTTAAATGTAAATTTCTCTCTCAGTTTGATCCACTCAAAACCCCACCAGGGTGCTCATCCAGCTCTCTAGATTGTGAATAAGTCTTTGCCCTCCTGTTCCCACTGCTTAAAGAAGCATATTCCTTTAGATAAGCACTTTTTTTCCACAGGCTCAACACTTCATGGGAGGATGAAGAGTTTATTTTATGACATGGTTGTTAAGGATTTCGTTTAGCACCAGATAGGACCTGGATGAAAATGCTGAAGCCCAGAATTCTACCTGTGGCTCAAAATGGCTTTGATTTAAGAGAACACTATTTTGTTGAGGTTTTAGCACTTATTCCAGATTACCAGCCTTGTGTAGTTCTGAGAACACAGGTCCAGAAAGATGTACATTGGTCCAGAAGGGAAGGGTGAGGCTGTGTTCTAAACGTATGAAAATAGTAATAACAGTCATCATCATCATCGTTATCATGATCTGTGCAGGATTTTCTACAAAAGCCAAAAAGAACCACACTGCTCCAGCCCCAAAGTTGATTTCTACACAGAGACATTTGAAAAGCTTCTTGTGGTTTCACACAGTGTAAAACAAAAGTTTGGACATGCCTTGTTTATTTATGAAGTCTGAATTGGGAATTAATTCTGTTTCCCCTGCTTTTATATTGCCTTCTGCAGCTCTGGCATGGCTGAGGGGTCTGTGTAACTATCTCCAAAAGATCACAATCATATCGAATTCAGGAACAAGTTTGTTCTTGTTTATTTACCAGTTGAATTCACCATACCTAATATCACAGAACTTGCTGAGATATGACAATATCCAACCATGTAAATCTGGACATTTCAGAATGTCTGAATGAGAATCCTGACTCAGACTCACTTCCAGGCAGTTTTGCTGACATATGGATTCAGAAAGACCTGATCAGGTTTCAGACTTTTTCAGTTCTTTCTCTAAAATCAACACACATGCCAGACATTTTGTGATTCACTCATCACTAATAAACAATTATTTTACTCTTGCAAAACCTCATTCTCCTGCTGTTCCCAGCCCCTATTAGAAATGCTGCTTTAATAAACTCAACTCATGTGTTTCATCTGGATTCACAGGAATTCCTCCAGGGGTGATTTTGGATCAATATGTTTAATTTGTTTTGTGGCATAGAGGAACATTCCTTCCTCATATATGCGGTTTACTTGTGTCTATGCATTCTGAAAAGGAGAACATAAGTCATTTAAGGAGCCAGCTTAGGAAATGTAAGGAACAACATTAAGAATTTAGGGAGATGGATTACTTGGAGGGATTCCTTTAAGACCCAGTGGAAGATATTTTGCTGAAAACCTTTATGAAGAACTAGCCCATTAAGCATCTCAATGTATTCCCAGAAATTCCAGAAATGTTTAATCAGATATTTAGAATTTCCAATATTAACCAGAACCACTGCCAGTGGAAAGTTGGAGTTCTAGCACAAGAATTTTGAGTTATTAGAACAGATTTGCTTGTTGTTAAAAGGTGTTACTTCCCAGAATTCTACTATGGAAGGGCTGGAGAAGGAACAGGTCATGGTAGTTGTAGATTTTTAAAATATCCAGAAATTATAAGCAAATCTCAAGGTGTACCCTTTGTTTTTATTCAACAAGAAAGAGGTGCCAAGATGAGGTTCTAAAAAGAACCTGATAGATCCATGTCAGTCCCCCTGAGTCCAAACATTTCTGGTACATGTGTCTCCAAATGTCTGCTGGAAACCCCAGTTTGTGTCTCAGCATTTGAAAGGTTTTCAGTGGAGCACCTGGGACCTATGTGATACCTCTGTTAAGAGCTGTGAAGGGCTGAACACCTTCCACTGCCTTTTTTCCATGAGAGTAAACCAAGGTCAGCTCTTCCCAAGAGCTGCTGAGCCATGCTCAGGATCAGGGGATCAAGTGTTTGGACAGGAAATGACTTTTGCAATATGGGTCTGGCCTGGGCAGGACAAGGGCAGAGGACCCAAGTGAAATCCTCACTCCACTGACTTTAATCAATAACCTCTTGTGCCTTCAATTGAACCAAGGTTTTGTGCCAGTATCTGTGTAGTTCCCAACCTCA
This sequence comes from Passer domesticus, assembly GCF_036417665.1. Classification (NCBI taxonomy): domain Eukaryota; kingdom Metazoa; phylum Chordata; class Aves; order Passeriformes; family Passeridae; genus Passer; species Passer domesticus. The sequence continues at coordinate 18,629,729 of NC_087486.1, read as the reverse complement.
GAAAATGCCCAGCATCCTTTCATGCAGCTGACACAGATTCAAGGATAAACTTTGCTTACTCACCTGGGCAGGTTCCCTCTTCCATTCAGTCAGTGCTTTGGGTCACCATCAATTCTCTGCAAAATGAGGGAAAAGTCCTTCTAAGAATCCCATCATCTTTTGAAGTGTGCCTTGATCATTCTGGCAGTGCAGCTTTCCATACTTCTGAAAGGCTCAGAGCAATAAATTCAGCACAAGTATAGGATTTACCAGGTGGGCATTTACCACCCAGAAATACAAGCAATACACCTGATCTCTCTCTCTCTCCCTGTGGGCAGTCAGGGGTTTTTTTAGCTTTGCTGGAGAGTGACTGAGATCTCAAACAGATCCTGACTGAGGGATGAGACAAAGCCAAAAGGATGCTGGACAACAAAAGGGCACAAGCAGACAGCACTGAAAGCCAGCATGCCTGCTTGTAGTAATTACATATCGTCTGAACAGAGAGAGACATGATTCTCCCAGGAAAATCCTGGCAAACTGTGTAGTAACTGTATGAAACTTAGACAAAAGAATTCAAACAATTATTATCTCTCTTTCTGTAACCATTGTTTATAGATATGGTTCTCCAGAGTGTGCTATTCATAGTTCACCAGTGGTGTAAGGTGCTTCTACTTTGAGACCAATCAAGTCTCACCTTAGCAAGTCACATTATAAAAGACCCGCTACTTTCATTAAACACTTTTCCCTTCTGATCCACCTGAAGACTGGAGTCTTTCTTTCTGACTCAACAGTGTCACCTGCTCATCTGGGACAGGTTTCCAGCTCTGTCAAATCTTCTCCTACCTGCGAGCCACTTTGGGCCATCCCCAGGCCTGGGGCTGAAGCCAACAGCTCTGCAATGTGGGGCCACGGTGACAAACACAGCGAAAGCTAACATATGGCACTGATGCAGAGAAGGCTCTTGTTCTCTGGAGGGGAAAGATCTGAGATCTGCAGCTTTTGCAGAAGCACATGGATATTTACGTAGAAATGAAAATGTCTTTTTAAAAACCAACTTAGCTGAAAGTAGGAAAAAGTATTCTCACACTAACTTCATCAGCACTGGCTAATTTAGCATTAAATCCCATATTCTCCCTGGCACTGCTGCAGAGGAAGGTATTTCCTGAACGCTTGTTTCAAGTTTCATTCATAGGTACCGTCTAAAATTAGGTTCACCACTTTCATTCAGGTCCAAATCCTTTGCCTAATGCAACATTCTTTAGAAACAGAAACTCAGCTGAATGTGCTCTATTCCCTGCCCTATTCCCCGGAGCTGGCAGAGGGCTGCACGTCCCACCAAGTGATGCCCGAGAGCTGGGCTGGCAGCGGGGGCTCTAAACCTGTGCCTAAATGCAAAGTACCTGCTTTTGTAAACCTGTGCCTAAATGCAAAGTAACTGCTTTTGTAAACCTGGGGCTAAGTGCAAAGTACTGCTTTTATGGGTGATCCCAAACTCCACAGAGAAACAAACTCTCTCTTTGACTCTGGACAAAGCACATCCTGTGCTTTGGAGATGGAGATAAACAAATTCTTGGTGGCCAAAGTCTGCCCTGTGAGCTGGGCTCAGGTGCTGGAGCTCTGAAATGTGGCCAGAGGATGCTCTTGATTACTTTGATCTCGTGGAGCTGAGAGCCTCGGGAGGAACTGAACTGCACATCCCATACTGTCTCACCATAGAGGATTTGCATTTCTGGTTGAGGCAATCTGCAAAACCCCTGAGAGGGAAGGCTCGACACACCTACACCCTCACAGCGCCTTGCATTTATTTTGACCCCAGCTTAGTAACTTCATCCAGAGCCTTTGTGCTTGGAGTTGATTTTCATTTTGTAGTCTCTCACAGGGGTCTGAGTGGCACCATCTCCTGGGTGCTGTCCCATTCCCAGGTCCACACAGGTAATCCTGATGGCTGTGGCCACCTCATATGAACTGGACACCCCAGTGCCTCTGCAGGTCTCCCCATCTGAGGTGGGGCCTACCCACCTGCCCCAACACAGAAAGGAAAAGCTCATACCTGCATCCTTCAGAGCTGTCTTGGTGGTCCCAGGGAGGGAAGCCCCTAAGCTCCTTTGGTGCTGGTCTTTAGTAGGTCCTGCATTGTGTCCCCAGTGCGGATGTGGAGTGGTGGAATCCAGCCATGGCAGGTGGGTGATGCAGGGTGCCCAGGATCACAGTAACAACACAAGAAAAGCAAAAAAAAACCCAAAACCCTGGGGTGTTCCAAGCCCCCACCCAGGCCAGCTGGGCCATGGTTCAGGCAGCTGGCACTCACTGAGAGAAAAACGTGCTCCAAGGCCAGACGTGGCCACAGCAGCAGGAGACACAAACTGCTGGCAAACAAACAGAAAACAGGCACTTTCTTTGGCAAAATCCAAGAGAGAAAGTAAGCTGCCCATTTTTAGCACTCGTTAATTGTTTTAAAATCCATCTGACAACAGCTGCTAAATAATTTCACATTTTGACCCATATGTCTGAAGCAACAAATAACAATAAATAAAATGCTGCCTGGGAGGGGAATGGTGGCTGGGAGCACCAGCATTCCAGTGAACACTCGGCACCACCCACAGCTCCTGGCAGGGCTCAGACAACACTGAGGGAAGGCCCTCCTTGATGCCAGGGCTGGACTCTCCTCCTCTGTCCCTTGTCACTGAAGAGAGGGACGGTCAGTCAGGTCAGCTGGTGAGGTTCTTCTGTGATCTTGGAGACCGTCCTGCCTCCTGTGAACACCTCTGAGGATGGCACTCCTGCCTGGGGACATGCTTCACAGATACGAGAGGGAGCCAAAATTATTGGTGCAGATCAGAAGTTTAATTTCAACTGGACAAATTCATTTGAGGTTTTTTTGACCTGAATATCAGGTCAAAGCCCTCAATATCAACTCCAAAGCACTGACAAGTGGGATGTTCCTGGGGAAATCCCAGGGCCAGGATGCACAGAGCACACAAGGATAAGACGTAAGGAACGATTGCTGTTTTTACACTCGAGGCCTTCCAAACCACAGAGCTGGGAAGGTGCAGGCCGCGGTGGGGCTGGCCCCGGAGCCTCGCCGTGCGTCACACCAGGACTGCTGCCCTGGCTTTGTGTGGGCATTCCGGCACCAATTGGACACAGCCGAGCGTCTGCTTTGTGGGGAATGTGTTTCTCTTGCATTTAACTCGAGATTTGAAAAGCTTTTGCCTCCCTCCTCCCTTCCTCCTGGAGGCTCATGAATCACAGAGCCGCCAGACGAATGAGTCACCCAGCCAGTTCTTGGTCAAGCGTGCCAGTCTGGGAGGCTCTTCTGGGATCAAATGGGAGCGGGCCGGCTTTGTCGGTGACTGGCCATGTGTTGAGCTGCAGAAACTGCTCCTCGGGGTCATCCCCATCCTCTTTGTGAGCTGTTGCTGTCAGCTTGTAATTGCTCTTTTGTCAGGAAAACTTGTGAACGTCTAAAGAGAGGGCGGCTGGGGAGAGGCTGGGGCGTTTCTGAGGAAGGGCAGCCTCAGAGGCCTTCCCAGGACGGTGCTGCCAGCCGGGGCAATTGTTCTCCAAGGTCTCAGTTCACTGAGCTTGAACTTCCAAGCATGCCCGGCACATCCTTGTGTCTGTGAACCAGCCCGGGGATGTGGCTCACAGCCCTGGGAGGGTCCCACAGCCCTGGGAGGGTCCGACCCACCCGCCCCTCAAAGGCTCCCCGGCACTGCAGGTGCCCCATATGAAACCCACAATGAAGGGCTCTCTGGTGGTGAGCATTGGTACAGACCACACACAGTTTAATAACTGGAAATATGGCAGGCTAAAAAACAGTTGCCTCAATTTATTCTAGAGCAGGAAACTTAAAATCTGCCAACAGCTTGTCAAAATCTCTTTTTTTGTTGTTCTTGTTTTCCTTTTTGGAAAAAAAAAAAAAAAGAGAGAGAGAGTTGGGGTTCCGATTCTCCCATGCTAAAATACACAGTGGGGTCCTGTTCAGGCATTCAAAGAGAGTCTGATCTCCCCAGGAATCATCTATTTCATTATCACTAACACTCTGCTCCCCTGGGAAGCCAGTTGTGCCCTCTCCTTGCATCTCCCATCTCTTCTGCTCCAGGAACAACCACAGTGGGCAGGTGACACATGGAGATATATGAAGAGGGATGAAGGAAATGGGGAGAGGCTACTTGCAACCAGATTTCCAAAAGATGTCAGCAATTTGAACTCTATCCTCAAACAATTTGGGATATACGAAAATGTGGCCCTAACCCTTTCTTGCTTAACATCCACTGGCAATTATTCACCTCTCACTCACCATTCCAAACAAAGCTTTAGAAAGCAAAGCTCCCCATCACCTGAAGCACAGACCAAGCCAGATCTGCCTCACAACCCATTCCATTACAATCCTCTGCAAAGGAAGAGAAAACACTAAGAAAAAAAAGTTGCAATGAAGTGATTTACCTTAAAACCTATTTATGTGGAAGGTGACAGGAGTTGCTGGCCTGTGGGGTGAGCATAACCTTGCTGTGTCTCTAACACCACTTTGGTTGTGTTGTTCTTCCATGCTGCATTACAGGAGCCATCTCAGGAATCCCCTGGAAAATCCTGGATTTACACTCATCTATTATCTTCTCAAGTCTTTGGCTGTAGAGATTGAGGAATGTTCCAGAAAAGTTCCACCTTAATAAATTTCTGTCAAAGTTTCTAAAATGACAGTGAAATATTTGCAGCTCCAGCCATGTTCTCTAAGTTTGATTTTCTACAAAGGAACATCTTGCTCCTTTTTTCCCCCCCATTTACTGTAAACCACGAGGTCAAGGAAGGTTTGATAGCCCTGGGATTAAACATTTATGAAGACGGAGCTCTGCACACCAGCCAAATAAAAGTTGCTTTTAAATAAGGACTACTTACCTACACCAAGGAAACTTTTTTGTGGTGCCTGCTCCTGTCTAGTGCTGAACTGCCCTTTTCAATGTAAGTGCTTGTTTTATCATCATTTACACACACAAAACCATGGCAACAAGGAAACGCTACAGTTGTATTAATAGGAATGTCTGCTTACTTTCTATTGACCTTTTGCTTTTGAAAAGGAAATAATCAGAGCTTCAGCTGATATTGAAGAAAATCAGACTTAACAGTGCCTAACAACATATCTGCCTTGAAGCATCCTTTAGCATTTATTCAGAGACTTTAATGGAAGCCCATGGACACAGACTACACATTCCTGGTACATTCCTTCGGACAAAAAGCATAGAAATGTCAAGAAAAGAGAATCACAAAGATGTGCAAACATTTTCCCAAGGATCACAGCATTTCAACTTTTTCACGATCCTTTCAGTGATGAAATTTCACAGCAAACATCTCAGCTCCTCATTAGAGTCTATACAGGAGCAGGGAAGTCTGCAAGAGCCAGGAGACATCAGTTCAGATTAAGATCCAACATTTAAGGCATTTTTGAAGAAAGACTCCCTTGTCCTACCTTCAGACAACAATTTGAAGGATGTGCAGCTTCTGCAACTTCTATTGATTGTAAAATTATCCCCAGCTTCATGAGGAGGAGAGTCTTGGTTGTATCCACATTTACTGGCACCGGTAGTTGGACAATGTAATTTGCTTCATCTCCTGACTGCAGTTCTCCCCAACAGCTGTTGTCTCCTCAGCTCCACACAGGAATACTTGGGAAGAGACACTGCCAGCCAATATACAAATATACAGATATAAAATTTGAAAAATTAATCTTTTCATATTCTAATGGGAAAACAACACATGGAAAAAACCCCAAATTATTGGTGAATGTCAAGAGGATCAAATATCGAATCCTTTAATTTTACTACTGAGCTTAGAGTGGGCAAAGCATCTCTGTAGCTTTGGACATGAAAGTAAATCAAAATGTTCTGGAGGAAAAGGAGACAGAAAATATTTTGGAATTTAACTTATTGCATCTGGTGACTGATACACTGATTTAACTGAGACAAGGTGCATCATTATGAAATGAAAGTGCTCTTGCTGCCTGTGAACTGAAGCTCTTCAGGAGTAACAGAAGCACTTCCAGAACATTTTCCGGGACAATGAGATCAGATACGGGATCTGCACTGCTTATCTGGCACTGGATTCTCTTCCTTCTTTACTAGTTACTAAATCAGCCAGATGAAAGGATGATAAGTAGTTTTTACCAGTGTACACTTTTTTCCCTCCTGTGACCAATATTTTAGAAAATACTCATGACACAAACTTCACCATCCAGCAGGTGATCATGTACATAATTTCTAGTAAATAGATTTTCAGATCCTTAGTCTTTGCATTTCTCCTAAGTCTTCATCTGACTGTGTGACTTTGATAATGCTCAATAAAGCTGCCTAGCAGAATTCTTTAAAATATGCCAAAACCATGTTTTCCTTTCCTGTTCCTTTTGTGGTTTTGTCTTCTGTTTCCTTTTTGTGCTTCATTTTTCAGAATGGGAAAAATAGGGCTGGATCATTTTGATTAGAATCTTCTTGGCATTAAATAATGCAATTAAATAATCTCTTGGTGTCAATACACAAAGGGTAAAATCCTGGTTTCAGGGAAATTATGCCTTTGATTGTGGTGAGACCAGTTGGAGGGGTTTTTAGTCCTTACAATCTCCCCTCACAGGGTGATTAATCATAAGAGGAGGAAATATCTGACTGTATGTTTGTGAAGAACTATTCAAATGTACACCACTTAGCAACCAGGTTTTGTTAAGCATTTTTTGTCCCTCTCTGAGTTACTTTATTATTCCCACCAAAATGTTAAGACCCAAGAAAAAGAAAGCTTTTCCCAAGAGGATGATTACTGCTTGAAAGCAGTCACCTGTATCTGTGTAAATTAATTGCATGAGGGATTATTTATTCTCTTGATGGTCTTTTCAGGTAATTGTTTTTAAAGATGACGAGGAAAGGCCTGGAGCATCTCCATGCCCAGGAAAGGCTGAGAGAGCTGGGGCTGTTCAGCCTGGAGAGGAGCCCCAGCTGAGAGGGAACAGAGGTAAAGGCAAAACAGCAGACAGAACAATGTTTCTGATGAAACGGCCATGAATGCAAAGCCTGGGATGGTCCCTGGGCATTGAGGACAGCCCACCAGCTCTTTGGAACCCTTCTGCAGAGCATCATCAAATCCCAGGCCAGCAGCTCCTGTTGGAATGGGCAAGTCCTACGAGCCTTTCCTGTCCCTGATGGTGGCATTAGTCCCTCACCAGGCAGGGGACAGACTCCCAGGCATCACTGGTCCCTCAGTGGTGTTGGCAGTGAGTGTCTGCAGAGGTGATTTAACCCTGGGGGAGGGGAATCATCCCCAGGGGTTCCAGCTCTGCAGGGAACCCAAATAATTAATGCAGACTGGTTTCTTAACTTCCAGATTTCTGAAGTGAGGAGAGGTGAATCCCACTCTTTTTAGCTTTCTGCACCAAGAACTGGAAAGGGATGCAAACAAAACATGCTCTGGGAGAAGGGGTGTGAGTGAAGAGCTGGTGTAGAAGGCTCCACACCTGGGTTTTGTTTCGGAAACCTTTCAACAAGCTGCACTCTCATGGTGCACGAATACTGTGTAAATAGAATAAAGAGAGTTTTCCTGTCTGTTTGGGCTATAAGGTGTTCACTGTGAGGGTATGTGTGACACCTGGGAAGTCCTCAGTTTTACTACGAGACAAAAACAAAACCTCCCACACTTCTGAAGACAATTTTATGACTGTGGGAATCAGGAGGACAGAACAGATAAGGAGCCAAAGGTGCTTCATGAAAAATTACAGTGGAAGTCTTGTCCTAAATAAGTGGCTCACAAACAGCTGGCAAAAGGCAAAGAAATGAAACCTATCACTATTCCACCACCACCCATGTGGGCCAGCTGTACTGTAACATTTGTGGCTCTTGAACATCCACAACCTCATATGTAGCTTATAATTTGGTTTTCCTTGAGATCTTTGTTGTCTCAAGTTTCTCTATTCAGTTCCTGAAGAGAAATCATGATCAAAAGCTCAGTCAGAACAGTGTGAGTGGTAGGAGCATGGATGGGACACCTGACATTCTGTGAGTGAGGGAACTGCTGGAGCCCCAGATGTGCTGCAGCCAGGGATGCACCCAGTGCTGCTCCTGCACTTCCACCAGGTACTTGGGACTGGGAGAGTCTTGTGAAATCAGACACTTGTGCTTGTAAAAGCAGCTGCAATGGGCAAATGGTTTAAGTTAAAAAGTGAGCCAATCCAAATTTCTCCCTGAGAAAAAGGAAAGGGATGGAGCACAGCTATCTGAGAGCAGCTTTTGGGGTTGCTGGGATCCAAACAAAGCACTCGCAGGTGCCTGAAGGGAGGATATTTGCACTGTGCTGACTTATCAAACCACATGATTTACAGGGATGTGGGCAGACGCTTCTCAAGCCATCTCAAGTTTAACTGGGCTGGGCCCATCCCTTTTATCTTTTGAACAAACTCTAGCTTCAAGTTTCACTTCTTACTAGATGTGGCTTATGCCTTGTGGAAAAAAGGACAGATCCTGTCTGTTCCATGCTTGCTCATGGCTGGATTTTTAATCAGATGTCTCTGGCTCTGGTGGGATAGAGCCTGGTGCTGGGGTGAAATAGGTGTGGGAAGGAAGGACTGGGACTTATAAGAGGGACTGAAAATATGGAAAGAGAAGATTTCAAGGCAGAAGTTGAGCCTCCATTATCATGGCACGGGGAAAAGGAGGGCAAACATTCCCTAAAAAATTGCTGGGGCAGGTAACTTCAGATTTCAGTAACAAAGGTCATATTGGGCCAGTTTAAAGGGATCAGTGCTTCTCAAACAAACTTGCCACATGCCTGTTTTCAACACCAGCCAAATAGGGGGTGGGGACTGTTGGATGACTGCTCTCAGGGCCAACCAGCAGCTCTGCAGGGTTTTTGGTCTGTTATTGTCTCAGCTGCCCAGACCAAATTGTCCAGTTGGTAACGATCCAACCAGTTTTTCTACTGGTGGTCCCAACATGGCCTGGGATCTCCCAGCCAGGCTGTTTGTTTGTTTGTTATTCTCTATTCCCATGTAAACCCTTTCCAAGCCTTCAGCCAGAGGTTCTGGTCCTGCACAGAGGAGAGGAGCTTTTTGGTTTGGGAGCTTTATTGCATCTGAAAGGATGAAAGGATAAAAGGAAAAGCAGCAAACATCCACTTCTGTCAACAACCAGCAGGAAAAGCACAACAGAGACCCACCTTGGACACTGACAGAACTCCTGTTCTCTGGTGTCATCCTGCTGCCTACAACTACAGTGAAAGTAAACATTTAATGGGGCAACCCAAAGATAATGTGACTTTTAAAGCACTTTTCTCCTGTACCTTTGGCCTATGCCTGTATTTGTGTATAAACCATTGTACTTTCCACATTTGGCTTCTCTTGGTCTCCAGTCTGCTACTGAACTGATGTCTGACAGTCCCTGGTTGTCCTCCACTGATTCATCCCATGCTCATTGGGCTGCTCAAAACCTGGGTGAGTTATTATTTAAGTAGGAACTAAATAACAAACATAATGTATAGACAAATTGGGCTACAACCTCTTCTGCTTCTTTACTGGATTTTCACCGGGGTTCAAGCATTAATTTTCAAGCTGGCAGGAATTCTATGTTTGGTTTCCCAGATCAAGGAGTGGTGGTTGCACGTTGTCCCCCCATGGCTGATAGGTGGAGTGCACAGATCTGTCACAGCCCATTGCTGGAAAAAGGAACTTTTTAGCTCTCATTGTCCAGGTCTGCTCCTCAGTGAGCCCAAGTGCCAAGCTGTGTGGGAGTTTGTACCAAATTCAGGATGTGGGGGCCGCAGAGGTTTGGAGTAACCCAGAGGGAACACGACAGTCTTGGCATGAGAGTCACCATCTCACCCATTGTTAAATGGATTCCAGATTTGCTTTGTCAGTTATTTTATTAAAGAGGAAAATATTCTGGGTGCAGATTTGCGTTAGCCAGTGGTACTCCTCACTGTCTTGCCATCAATCCCTTTTTCCATGCTGTTGCTATTTTGAAGCAATGAAGGAGAGTGGTTTGCAGATCTACCTTTGCTCCTGACACCTTAGTTCTGTCCTTTCCAGGGAAAATGAAATCTAGGGACTATTTCCCTGATATCTTTGGCTTGTTAGAGGAGTTTCTGTTTTGGTTTGTCCTTGCCAAGGCTGGAGCTGAGAGCAGTGTCTCTGACAGGGCTTTAGAGCAGTGGCTCTGGCAGAAGCTGTGTCCATGCTGCTGTGAGGACACACAGCCAGAGCCTCACTCCTGAGCTGGGACTTGTTTAGCCCAAGGCTCCAACAGTCTGAAATCAAACTGGCAACACCAGCAAGGATTCAAGGACAAGAAAGATGAATTCACCGAGTTAAAGCAGTGGGAGCAGAACCTGCAGTGTGATGCTCACGGGCGCAATGGCTGCATTAGTTATGGAAAGTCTGACTGTTCAGCAAGAGGGACTTTCAAGATTTCAGTTTCAGAGACTGTGAAGAGAGCTTTCAAACTGAAATCATCCTTGCTGCTCATGCAGAACAACGTGACTTGCATTACTCAGTTTATTTTTAGAATAAAAAGATGATTTCCTGTTTCCATCTTAGCAAAGCCACTGAAAAATTCTGCTTTTCCTGTGGAGTTCATCTTTCACAAAATCCTTATGGTAATACCTAAATATTCTTGTTATCTCCATGACTTCAAGAAGCCACAATTCACCCACAAGTACTGCAGAAAGTGCCTTCTTGTTGTAGACTGGAATAGTTTTAAAGTCCCATCTTTAATCTCCTGAAGAGCAAAGCCAAAAATTAATTAAATAATACTTTTCCAAATACTTTTCCAAATTATTTTAATACTGCTGTTGGGAAAGGGAGGGTGTTGGGCATGTTTAATAATAGTAGGTAAAGAAAATATTTTTGCTTCAAAGAATAACTTTTATATATTGTGACCAATTCAAATGACATGGCAGGATTGGGGTGGATGCTTCAAAATCCTCAGCCCTGTCTGTGGCATCCCAACACCAGCAGCCCAACCTCCACTCCTGGATCCACAACAGCAGTTTCACCTCGTAAAGAGTATTTGTCTGTTGAGACTATCTGCTAGAAATTCATCACAATATTTAGACTGGATTCTGAAACAAAATTGAAATTCCCACAAAATACCGGGTTACCTATAATAACACTCCCTGTGCCAGTCAAAAAATACCCTTACATTAAAAATAAGTATTATTCAGCTCACCTACAAGTACTGCTTAAGTACAAATCCAGGGGAGTTCTATTGAGGAAAAGTGAGGTTATATTCTGCTTTGGAAGAATTAATCTGTAGCAAGTATCCTGAGGTTTTTCTTTTTTATCTCAATGTTTTTCCACTCGTTATATCCTTCTCTTTGAATGAACCAGAGTTGACAAATTGGCCTGGTGCTATCCAAGCCACATGCTACTTGTCTTCATGGCACTTGTGGTTTTAGAGGATTCATTGTTTGCAGAGAGAATCTCTTTTGCCGGGAAGATCAGACTTCTGATGCAATCCCATGAAACCCACAAACCACCTCCCTGTTCAGACCTTCAGGCCTGGGGTAATTTTTCTCTTTCTGCTGAATTCTTGGCAGATGTGTCAGATCACAGGCCACGACTAGAATCCTGAAGAAATCTGAAAAATTTGTTTGGCAAAATCTCTAGAGATTGTTCTGCTTAACCTGCAGATGGCTCATTTCAGGTTCCACGGTACTGTGGAAAATGGCTTTCCTCTTAATTGGTGTCCCCACCCCTCTCACCAGGGATATGCTAGTGAGGAATGAAAATAGATGTGGGCGTGGAATATCTGAGAACTCCAAGAATAATTCTTACCACCTGTATCAAGCACATTCCTCTTCAGATCACTTAAAAGTCAAAGAAGCACCTAATTCTCTTTCCAATATGCCAAACTGCGTTTAAAACTCAACAAGTTTTGTATTGCCCACCAAGGCTAGCTGTAGATGATCCTCCCCAATTCATGTGGGACCCCACTGATTGCAAGGATGCCACTGCTTACTTGAGGGATCAAAATGGTGTTTGTGTTGACATAGGAAGTATGGGACAGGTTTTGGTGCTGAAATTGTGCAGCATTCCCCATGAACACCACCCCCAGGGATGTGGATGGCAGTTCACCTCTGGATGTAAACCTGCAATGGAGAAAAGGGGTTTGCTTTGAACTGGTGCCTCGAGTCAGCAGCCAGCACTGTGCAGACAGACAAGAGCTGGGGTTTTCACACCATCATCTGTGTCCTTTCATTTTGGGGAAAGGTGTCAGATACTGCTGAGCGCAGCCATCCAGGGACATCAAATCATGAACTCACAGAATGGTTTGGGTTGGAAGGAACCTTAAACCCATCCCATTCCTCCCCCTGCCATGGGCAGGGACATCTCCCACTATCCCACATTGCTCCAAGCCCCAATATCCAGCCTGGTCTTGGACACATCCCAGGGATCCAGGGGCAGCCACAGCTGCTCTGAGCACCCTGTGCCAGGGCCTGCCCACCCTCCCAGGGAACAATTCCTGCTCAATATCCCATCCATCCCTGCCCTCTGGCAGTGGGAGCCATTCCCTGGGTCCTGGCACTACTTCCCTTGTAAACAGTCCCTCTCCATCTCCTTATGGATTTGGTTATTGTCTCTGTATGCACTGGTGATTATATTTTCATTCTTGTTATTCTGTTACTGAAGTCACTCGTTTCTCTGCTCAGGTAGATGAAATAAATCCACCATTATTTAAGGAATCAGCCCTATGCAATAGATACCAAATAACACATCCCAGAGTGCCCCTCCAGTGAACACTGCGAGCACAGGGTGCCCTTGCCTACACCCTTGGAAAACATCACCACAGCAGTGAAAATGAAAACCTGCTTGGAAATCATTTGCTATACAGGAACTAGAAATCAGAAAGGTGTACCTGTAGCATTTTAAGGAACAGCCAGACACTATATAAACCCTCCTCCAACTCCTGTTCTCCCATCCAAATGTTGATTCCCCAAGCTCTACCTGACATGCACTGTAATAAACAGCACCAGGGGGAGGGTACAGTGAGCAAACCCAGAATAATGACATGTGTGAAAAGCTGCTTCCCAGCATGGCATTGTTCCAGAGTTACATATGGAAATTAATATCCTAATTAATAAGGGGTCATGAAGCACTAAATATTGAGGGCAGGCAGAAATTGCTGGAGTCCTTCTATGGCACAACACACTGGGGGCACAGAGATTGGCAAAGATGTGGTAGACGTACAAAAATATCTGGAAAATTTTTCTGTCTTTCTAGTCCAATCCCCCGTCTGAGGATTATATGCAAGTGTTTCACAGCACTCCAAGCCAATATAGAACAGTGTGATAAACCACCTACCAATTCCACTCTGTCTCTCCATGTCCAGCATTCTCAGACGCTGATGGAGCAAAGAAACTAAAGGGAAATAAACTGATAAACATGCCAGAAAAAATTTTTGAGGGCTCATAATTCAGATCCAGTGAAAAAATTATTTTTCATCCATATTTTCTATTTTCCACCAAGAGGTACAACATCCAGCAAGTTGGAACAATGTTGATTGAGCAAGTCCTGAACCAGGTAAAAGCTGCCCTTCCACTGGGAATGCAGCAAGCAGGTTACTGGAGCCTTAAGTTTCTAATATACCCCCATTCCAGCTGGTTTTCTACCTAATAGGTACAATGTCAATTTTTACTACAGGAGGATTTAGCCCAGACAACTCCAAAGTGAAAGCCAGATTGTTTGGGGTTTTGCTTGTTTGTTTTGGTGTTGAATTTTTCATAGACTGATCATGGAAAATGTTAATCCTGAAATATTTTCAGAAAAGGTAAAGTTATAATAGAGAATTCCTCTGGCTGCTCCCAAGAGTTAAACCAAGGAACAAGAACTATCCTTCAACAGCAGCTCTGGTATTCACCCAAGAAAAATCCTATCAGACCAGCCAAAATCATGACTAAGAAGAGACTGAATTCACAAACATGTTATATATGAAAGTGGTAATCCCATGGTACAATCCCTCTTCCAAACCCAGTTGTGCTTTGCCAGAGCCCCTCAGGGCAGGAAGGCTTTGGAGCAGTTGCCCACTCAAGGTTTCCACCCAACACTTGGCCACAGTAAAAACAACACATGACCAGGGCTGGGGAAAGAGATAAGAGGGAATGAGAGCTCCAGTGAGACACCCACTGCTTTTATCATCTCTAGGAGGGACAGAGAGCTGTGCACAGCAGAACTGCCAATGGCAAGGCAAAGGAATCAGAGCTGTAATCAAACAATGCCTGAATCACTGCTACCAAACCTGAAGCAAGGAAATGTCCTCAAAAGTGGCAGGAAAGCTGAACGGGGATTCTGAGCTCCGTGCCTGCCCTCAGTTGCTCCCTGTGGGCCTGAGTGGGAGAATATCAATTCAATGCCCTGGTTTTCAAGAGCCACACAAGGCTGGGATGGATCTCACATAAGGCACACAAGCAGCAAAGTACAGATTTTTGTTATGCTGGTGCAGCCAGCTCTGGGTGAGCTGGATTGGTGCTACTTTCCCTCCTGCTCAGTGGGTTCAAGGCACCAGGCTCATGGTAGCAGCTACTAAACATCCCAGAGCCTTCTCAGGACTAGTAAATGACATCAAACAAGCTTCATTTTATCTACACAGTTTTCCATTTTCTTTGAAAGGTAAGCTGCTTTCTAGACAGACCCCCACAACAGAATCTTTGCAGCCCCTTCTTGTGCCAGTGGCTTCATCTCCTTTACTGATTCACAGCCCTGAGGTCTCTGCAGCCTGTCCTGCATCACCAGTGCCCTCACTGTCCCAAATCTCAGCAGTCTCCTGCCAGGTGACAGGGATCTGTGGCTAGCTGAGCGTCTCCCCTCTGTCTCAGAGCCCTTCAGAAGGGAAAGGCTGCTGGAAATTTGCATTTCAAGAAGAGACTGGATGTCTTTATGGGAAAGAAACCCCTGGAAGGGCTGGGGCACAGGCAGAGCAAGCCAGGGAGAGACTGCAGCTGCAGGGGGAAGAGCACAGGAGGAACAGATGTGTCTCAAATCTCTTCTTCAGGTCTTCCTGGAGTTCAGCATTGGAGAGAGGACCTTTGGGCTGAGGAAATATTCTCTTTATTTGAGGAATAAGGAGCAAGATCATCTTATCGTCTCAGCTGTTTAAGAGAGCTGGGCAGGAGAATATCTCCTGGTCCCCGGGTGCCAGGCAGGTGCTGGTGCCTGGTGTCACCCAAGGCTGGGTAGAGCTTTCCCACAGGTCTGTCCAGCTGAAGCAAAGTGGTGATGATGCAAAAATAGGATGTCAAAGCAAAAGAGAGAAACAACAGCTCTGGACAACACAAGCAGCTGCTGAAATAAAGCGTGTCAGATTATGTTACC
The DNA here is from genome assembly GCF_036417665.1 of Passer domesticus. Taxonomy (NCBI): domain Eukaryota; kingdom Metazoa; phylum Chordata; class Aves; order Passeriformes; family Passeridae; genus Passer; species Passer domesticus. The sequence continues at coordinate 18,614,416 of NC_087486.1, read as the reverse complement.
TCCACTCCAGGACTCCAATTGTCCCTTTAAAACTGGGAGTTTTTTTAAGAAAAAAGTTTTTAAAAGCTCACTGAGCTCACACAACATCACACAGTAAAACGTCCTGTTCAATACTATTTGACACTGGAAAAAAATCTGGTTTAAACTTTAAACCTCTGGAAAAGTTGGCACATGTCATTACAATACATTGCAGGCTGGATGCTTGACCCAGTGATGGGTGAACTGCAGAAGAATGGAGTTATCTGTTGGTTTTTTATTCCAGAAATAAGGCTAAAACCATGGGGATGCCAGTTTAATGAGAATTTTAGCCCTTCCTGGGGTCTCTGGTCTTGATTTCATGATTGTTGCTAAAAGGGGTAATCTCAAATCCAAGTTTTTACATGTGTAGCTGACCAACCAATTCCTAAAACTTGGACAGAACCCTCCCAGAAGACTTTATCAAGATGCTCACAATGCACAAGAATAGTGCAAAGAAAATCACCTACAGAATGCTTTAAACAAAATATAAAGAATATGAAATAAGAAGCAAGGGATTTTAGCATTTCAATCGACAAATTAAGTCTTAATATTAAAATGAAAATTCTGACCATTACACAGAGAATAATTTGGAGAGAGGTTGTTTATAACATTTCATGAGGAACTAGAATAGACTTCAGAAGGGAGTGAATTTGTGTAGAATCACTGGATGGTTTGGGTTGGAAGAGACCTTGGGGATCATCTCATTCCACTCCTGTCATGTCAGGGACACATCCCACTGTCCCAGGCTGCTCCAAGCCCCAGTGTCCAACCTGGCCTTGGGCACTGCCAGGGATCCAGGGGCAGCCACAGCTGCTCTGGGCACCCTGTGCCAGGGCCTGCCCACCCTCCCAGGGAACAATTCCTCATTCCCAATATCCCATCCAGCCCTGCCCTCTGGCAGTGGGAGCCATTCCCTGTGTCCTGGCACTCTATACTTACTTATTAGCAAGTAGTTTACCTCCATCTGTTTTGTAGGATATGAGACATAAAAATCTCCCCTCTTCCTGAGGTTTCATCAGATGCAGTCTCTCACACAAAACGCCAGGTGACAGAGGCTCCACAAACTGGACTTCCATCCTCATGGACACAGTCCTTGCAGACCTGGAACCCCTTCCTGGGCCCAGGCTACGCACTCCTGAGATAGAGGAGACCTTCTTGTTGCTTTTTTATATTTCTTTTATAAAACTTACTTTGGGGTCTCTGTTGAAGTGCCAGGGGTGACAGAAAAAGCAGCAAGTGAGGAAGAAAGAGCCGCTGGCAGCGGGCTGTGGATGTTGTGCAAGAGATCTCAGAGTTGGAGATGGTTTGCAGCACAGACACCAAGCACCCCGTAAAATGTTTCAGATCTCCTGAGCACAGCTCCAATAGGCTTTGAAGTGTTGACATCACATAAAATAAAATGCATTGCTGTCCAAGTTATCCCATTGGTTTTCCCCTCTCCTCACTTTGATGGCTTCTACAAAGCATTTTATATGGTTGAATAAATTTGAGTACAAGTAAATCAAACCAAAATGATTAAAAAAAAAAATTGGATACTAGCTACCAGGCTCTCTCGAAAAAATCCTGTGTGTTTCCAAATACTCTGAGTACAAGATGGTGTGATGCAGCCTGATGGGTAAACAGCCCTGGAGATGAACCTTTCCAAGGCACTGGGGTTTTTCAGCCTCAGACAATCACTGCTTCCCAAATTATGGATTAGCTTTGTGATTAATTGACATCTATCAAAAAATCAATTATCTTGTCTATCACTTGCATTCTGTCTTTTTGTGCAAGTGGTTGTGTGAGGTTTTCAAAAATAAAATTTGCAAATTAAGATTAATTTCTAACGGGATCCTTGGCCGATCTCCCTCTCTGTTGCAGCAGATGGACTTTTGTGTGAAATATTTTTCCTTAGTTGCTATAGAAACATGCCAACATATTTCTGCTTAAGTGATTTGCTGGAGAATTGTTTGTTGTGTTGCCCAATGCTGACAGGAGTGAATCATTTTTAGTCTTCAGTCAAGGCTGATTAAAACCTGGTCTCTGGGTTCTAACTGCTGCAGACTGCTGCTTACAGGGGGGACATCCTGCTAAAGTCATTATGGCTGGGACATTTGCAGCATGCCTTGAAGTAAACGAGGCAGGTGGAAGGCTAAAGCTACAAAAATGACTAAAAGCTGAGAAAAACTCAAGGCTGTAACACAACTGGATGTAAAAAAAAAAAGGCAGAAAATTTATGATGACCTTTAAAAAGGTGATTTATAGGATAATTTGTTCTAGAAGCCAGTTATGATGGAAAAAATCCCCAAATGACATTTCATGACATGAAAGGACAGGTCATGTGCCTTCCAAAAGGTCTGTGAATGAATGAACCAAGTCTAGCCATGTCAGGCATTGCAAGGACCCGGCCCACAGCCAAGAGCAGCAGGTCTGGCCCCATGCAAGTCCCACACCACAAACACAGCTCAGAGCATCCCACCAGTGATGTTTTTTACTAAATCAGGGCTGAAATACTTTGCTGTTCAGACCCCAGTGAATCCAGCCTCATTAGCAGCAAACTGAAGATGCTGGAGGAAGAGAATCCCAGACTGATTTGGGTTGGAAAGGACCTTCAATCCCATCCAGTGTCACCCTCAGCCATGGGCAGGGGATACCTCCCACTGTCACAGGCTGCTCCAAGCCCCAGTGTCCAGCCTGGCCTTGGGCACTGCCAGGGATCCAGGGGCAGCCACAGCTGCTCTGGGCACCCTGTGCCAGGGCTGCCCACCCTCCCAGGGACAGTTTCCTTAAGGGACAGTCAGCGTGCAGGTGTGTGACTGATCCAAGCATTTCCTCTCTGTGAGTCTGTGTTCCAGACAGAGGAGGTGCAGCCTCAGAAATTGAAATGAAAAACCTTTGCCCCTCAGTTTCTCAGGAGGTGGTGCTGAGGATTATCTCACCTGTTCTCCCCCAGCCCTGCTTTGCCTCAGTTCTACCCCTGTAAAGCTCAGCAGAGGACATTGTTCAGAGGCTACTGCTGTGGGACTTACTCCTAAATCTTCCTGTGAGAAGGAAATGATCACACAGTGGTTGGAGGCTCAAAACATCTCAGGAAGGTGTGTGGAAAAAAGCAAACCCTGAGATTAGACAGAAGAAGCAATTCCCACTTCCCCCACAAGCCAAACTGAGATACAGCCACGTTATTAAATTGCTTCATAAACTTAAATATAAATTTCCCTGTTGTGACAATAATCTGATATATAATTGAATGTTTAAAATATATTTTTAAATGAACTTTCCTGCAGAGCTGGCTGCCCAGCCTGCCTTTTGTGGGCTACCAAGATGTCTGCTTCTCGGGGTTAGCTCTGAGCCCTGCGCTGCTGAGCCCTTAGAGTTGTTTATAACAGCCTCTTTAACTGGCATTTACTCCCTGCTTTAACATTTTCCTCATTTCTGTCCCTATTTTTGAAGCACACTCCCGCAGTGGCAACTCTCCAACTCCTCTTACCTCCAAGAAAAGGCAGGCTACCAGCTACCTTTATAGTTGCAGCCAATTTTTCTGCTTGGACAGCTTACAGGGGATCTTAGTTGATGGAATAGTTGATTCTCTGCCCATGGCAAGTGTATGAGTCATCCCTCCAAAAAATATAACCTTGCTGTCCCTCTCTGAGACATGGAGAGGCCTGAGGGGCCAAGAGGCTCTCTAGATACAGCTAAGGTTGTAATGTTATTTGTATTATGCCCACAGTTTGTATTATTTAAAGGTAACTTGCAGGAAATGGAGGACCAGGGAAGTCTACCCAGAAGGTGGTTTGGTTCTTGGTCCCATGAAGTTACTAACAAGATACTCTGGAGGAACACATGCAGAAGAGGCAAACATTGTTCTCATCCAGGCTCCTTCACTTCCCAGCTTCGAGCCCTTGAGGATTTACTTGGATTTTCATCATGTAGTGCTCCCATGTCTCCCAGCACATGTAAACTCAAACCTTCACCCTTCTGTGCCAGTTGGGAGATTGGCATTTTAATGCCATTTTTATGCCTGAGGCATAAGGATCTGCAGCAGAAGACAATCTCTTATAAAGAAATGTTCAGATGTGTCCCCCTCTGCCTTGCTGAGCCTGCACATCTAGAAGAGGACACAATCAGCCAGAAACAACCTCACCTCACCGCAGAATTTGTAGAATTACAGCAGGGCTTCAGCCTTGGGAGTTCAAGTACCCTTTGATGAGGGAAGAGGCAAGTTTGGAGACATTTATTAAATTGATTTTTCAGGCATCTCTAAAATAGTAACAATAAAGAAGTCAAAATTCCCTCCATGTCCTCATATATCTCTGTCGTTGTAGAGCATGAACTTTTCTGGAGGCTCCAGTCCTGGAAAGTGTGATGCCTGTTAATTTGGACAGGTAGATTGTCCCATTGAACTCCATCAGATGTCCTGTAGATTGATGGAAAACACTGCTTTGCTTTCTTTGGCATTGGGTGACAGTTTGGAAGCATTCTTCAAGAGTTATTAAAAAAAAAATAAAAGAAAGTTGGCTGAATGTCCTATTTCTGAAAAGAAATGAACTTCAAATGTTCATCCTCATGAAAGACACCCCCTCTGTCAGAGACTGAAACTGGGCAGTCCTCAGGTCTCCTCCAGGGTGGGATCCTCATGCTCTTGGGTTCCTTGGCTTGCCACAGATCCCTGTGCTTCTCCCGTGAGTTCCAGAGAGCGCTTGCAGTCATCAGTGTGGTTCTGTTCTGCTCTTTGCCTTTCAGCACTGATGGAGACGTGAATGAGTAAAGACAGATGAGGGGTAGGCACAAAGCAACAAGCTCTAAATTTCCTGTGAATTTAATAGCAGAGCATTTGGAAGCACTCCTGTCACAGGAACTCAAAGCGTGGATCAAATACCAAACACAAATGTTTGGTGAAATCTCTGAGGTTTCCCCTGCCACAGGAGATGGAAGATGTTGGGAAGTGAAGTTCTGTATAATTCTTTTGCCCTTTCTTCATAGAAAGGGTGGTCAGGCTGTGGAAGGGGCTGCCCTGGGAGGTGTTAGAATCCCCATGCCAAGCCCTTAGGACGCACTACCCAAGGACTTCTTTCAGTTCTGGGAAGCCTCCAAAGGGAAGGATATATTTTCCATTATCTCAGAAATCCTTTGCCCACTCTGGCAGGTTCTTCTGCACTGACCAATTCTCTTCCTCCCTGCTGATTACTCCCCCTCATAATTATACCAAGTCCTTCAACAAGCACCCCCTGCATGAAAATAAATGTTTGCCATAACCATAATTCCAGATCAACTGTCCCTCATCTCAGCTTATTCAGCCTCAGAGTTAATATTATTTTATGGTGCACTTGAAGCAACCCTAATCCCCACCCTAATTTGATTCCTGGGTTTCTGTGGAAGCCAACCTCTTGCTGCCAAAGGAATGCCAATCCTTAGACACAAGGTCTCTGGAAAGCCGCTGTGACTGTCCCTCCTCCAGGAATATTTTTGACAAGGCAGAGAGGAAGCACACTTCTAGGCTGACTTGGCTTTTCCCCATGAACACACAAGTCAGAATTTTTCAAGACAAGAGAATACCATCTTTTTCCATGTTTGTGCCTATCGTGGTAACATTTAACTGTGAAAATGGCAGAGGAAATTTAATTTGAGAGAAATCCATAAACAAGAATTACCTTATCCAAGGCAGAACTCCGTAAGTTCAGAAGTGTTTTGGAGGTAACATGGTGACTCTTTCCACCTGTAACTTCTGGAGGGGTCAGTGGTGGGTGTTAGAATACTGCCCTTGCCCACAGCCCCTCTGAGGAGTCTCTGGGCTGAGCACCAGGTGTTTCCAGCAACCAGCAGAAGGGATTCCTCACTTTGGCTTGGGTGGGAGGCTCTGCTGTAAACACAAATACTGGTTGTTGCCGTTTTCAGAACTACAGTGATGAAGAGGAACAGAGAGATTTGGGAGCTTGGCAGGAGAGACCCAAGGCTGTAACTCTCTGGACTGGGAACTGTCTGCAGAGCCAGTGGGACCTGCTTCCTGAAAGTCACAGCAGTGCTGCCAAATGGTTCTTAGAACAAACTCTCTGTGGAACTGCAGCAAGACTGCACTACTGAGTAGCACCAAATCCCAGGAACTGCAGGGATGCTCTATCCAGGGTTTTCTCTTAGCCCCTTGGAAGTAGAACCAGTAATAAACAGCATTTAACAGAGTAAAAAGATATTTTAAAAAATGATATTTTAAAAATGCTGCTGAGGATTGATTATACTCTTAAAAGTGCCAGTTTGTTCAGGGTCACACAAACTGTCCTGGGCTGCCTCATGCCCGAACTCCATGTAGGCAGTAGATTACTAGGAAAAAAACCCTGTAGTGTTGCAGTGATGATGGCCCAGGTACCCCACAGGCTGAGAGAGGGACACCAGTGACCCTGTGCAGAGCTGGCAGCCTGCCCTGCTGTCCCGAGGCTGGCACACAGATGTGGCCCTGGGGTTGGCACACATGTGCCCCCAGGCTCAGGCTGGCACACAGATGTGCCCCAGGGCTGTGACACAGATGCGGCCCTGGGGTTGGCACACAGATGTGCCCCCAGGCTCAGGCTGGCACACAGATGTGCAGCCCATGGCACTCGGCCAGGGCTCCCCTGCTGATTTGGATGCATTCAGATGCAGGTTCCCACTACATTTGACATATGTCACCAAAATGAACATCTGACAGCCATGACAGGAACTGCAAACATTGGTTTCTCCCCTTCCCCCTCCTCTTCATGATTGTGAATTCATTTTGATTGGGCTTATGTTGCTCTTGGGTTCTATTTTATATTCACTCAGATACTCATTAAAGGCATATTTGAGTTTAATGCATGAATGTTCACATGACAAATGCAACATGAGATGCAACACCAGGTTGCATCAAAGCTGCTGCCAGACTCTGACACAAACAATCCAGACAGAATTCATCCAGAGCTTTCCCAACACTGCCATGTACGTACATGCAATTACATTGTGTGAAAGCAAAACCCACAAATTTTATTTTAAGCTTTTCTCCAGCCAACACACCTTCTGTTATTAGTCTGATTTTCCTGGATCCCTCTAGGGAAGACAGTCTATTTTTTTCCCAGTGCTTTCTCCCAGTTCTCCTGGTTATAACAATTATGTTTTATCCAGCCTGGGAGCAACGAGCCCTCATTTGCATTAATCACTAGTAACCAACATGTGCAGAATTCCAAACGTGGTGTGAATCCTGTTGGAAAAATAATTCCCAGTGAGACATAGAAATGTGCTTTTATTCACCATGTGCTCACACAGCATTAGCAGGAGAAGTCCCTGGGGCTGTCAAAGGGATCTGACCAACTCAGAACTGGAGCACCCACTGTGCAGGGAGTGTAGAGGAGGTGTCTGCACTGCTGTGGATTCTGTGGGTCAATGGACCCAGTCCTTGTCCCCAGGCTGGTGGGGGCAGCCCATGCTCCTGAGGATACTTAGGGAGAAAAGCTCCACCCCTGATCAGCTGTGGGAATGAAGAACTCTTGTGACAACATGACCTGAAGAGTTTTACAGAGTATCTTGGATTAAGTTCCTCAGCAGCTGGAGCTGGAGCTGACCTGATAGTTTCTGGAATAAAAAATGCTGCACAATAGAAAACTTGGAAGACGAGTTTGACACAAATCCTCAGCTTGTGCAAGTGCCTATGGCCCCTCTGACTCCACCTGAACTGCCTCCTCTCTTCCAGGTGCAGCTCTCCCCTATCACTTTAGGAAAGCTCAGAAGCTGTAGCTGCTGCCATTTGCTCCCCAAAAACCAGACTATATGCTGAGGTAAATTACTCTGCCACCACAAGAATGTCTATCAGCAGAGATCTGACTTCAAGTTACATTCTCATGCAGAAGTGTTACCTGGGTTCCTGAAAACTGAGCCCTCAGAGTGTCCCAAGGTGCTGGAGCTAAAACACTAAAAAATCTGGGGGTTTAAACACAACCCAGTTGAATCTGCTGTATTTATGAATAGTATCTCTACCCACCACCTCCCACCAGTTTACAAAGAGCACTAAATCAAGGACAGTGATGATAAGAATGTGCTTCCTTCAGCCTGGTCCTTAAAATTCCTTATTCAATCCTTGGAAACCTGAAATGAAATATTATTTAAGAAGTCCTGCAGTAAGAGCGCAGTCTGGGCGTGATGAATTACTAGCAGCAAGCTAAGGTTTTCATTTTTTCCCCAAACACAGAATCCAGTCCCTCGTGTGAGCTCTCTCCCCCATGGCTCCATTGCAGAGGTCTCTGCAGGATCCTTCCCCTCCTTCCCCTCCTCCTAGCTGCCAGCAGGAGATGCCAACAGCCCTGAAGGGCTGAGCACAGCCCCAGGGAGCAGCTCTGGTAGCAAGATACAGAAAGGGCTTCACAGCAAGAGGCCCATGCAGCAGGAGGGGACAGGCAGGGGGAGGAGCGCAGGTGTGACCCCCGCTCTGAAAAAACCTCTCATCTGATGGCTCAAAGCAGAGACCCACAGAGCCCCAGAATGGTTTGGGGTGGAAGGGACACTGAACATCATGTCATCACTATCCCAGGCTGCTCCAAGCCCTGTCCAGCCTGGCCCTGGGCACTGCCAGGGATCCAGGGATAGCCACAGCTGCTCGGGGCACCCTGTGCCAGGGCCTGCCCACCCTGCCAGGGAAGAATTCATTCCATACATCCAGTGTAAATCTTCTGTGCTTCATTTTAGGGCCAGCTGCCTTTGTCTCATCTCTGAATCCAGCACATGGGCAAACCCAGAGGGGATGGACAAATCTAAGGGACAGTTCTGGGGGCCATGGTAGGTGCAGCTGCTGGAGAAGCTGCATTTATTGAAAGCAGCTCATACTTTGATCAGTTTATACAACAGGAACAAGCAAAGTGTCAGGGTCCCTATGTGCCACAGCACCTCCCACCATTGTCACCAAAGGACTTATGACATGCATAGCATTTTAACTCTAATGTTAATACTTAAAATATTCTGCATTCAGTAAAAATAAAAAGCTCTTGTTTGAGAAGCAAAATTCAGGACCATAAGCAGAACTGCCTTTAACACTGCAGAAACACCCATCCTTCTCCAGCAGAGTTCTCCCTGAAGTCTGAGCACAAATAACAGCCAAATCTGTGATTATTTGGTTCCATATAACCATGGGAAGAACAATTCACCACAGTGAACATTCAAAATTCAGGGCTGCTGCCACCTCTGAACCAATTTTGACACTCATTTTTCTGCCTTTCATAAACCATAAGTTTCATCTATTCTGGGGCTGAGTCATGATTTTCTTCCCTAAATAGAAAGGTTTTCATGTTCATTTTTTATTGCTTTAATATGGCAACTATCCTATATGTGAATCCAGGTAAGAAAACCAGGAAACTTTCCAAACACAGACATACTTCATATTTCATTTATCCCATGTGGTTATGAAGTGGTGTTCAATGGAAACTGTATGGGAACTGAAAGCAGAGCACATATTGTGTAATTGAGAAAATGTAGGGCTGGAAAAGGACAAATCAGATGGATGATGTTTACATGTTCCTGTAATATAACTTGGGCTAGAGACTATAGAGTTGCACAGTCAAGTTCTCGGGAGTCAGCTTAAATTCATTAAGTTGTTAAAACTTTCCTGGGTATGAGATGCACTGGTTGCACTTTTGCATTGCAGGGCAACCAACTCCTAAAATACCATCTCCTCTTCCCCCCAAAGATGAGAGATGAACGGCAACAAACTCACAACTGAATCATATATAATTGGCATAACTTTCAACTTTGAAATATTGGTTTCCATCACTTATGTGGATTAACTGGTAGGGCAAGATATAGACATAGCTCATGTCTGACATGGGACAGTAGACCCTGAAGCAGGAGACTTTACACCTGAAACCCTATTATCACAAAGTTCAATGAAAATACATTTTCCTCTAGAGAAAAAGGTACTTTTCTAGGCTGTCCCCTTCACTTCCCTGTTTTTTCAGTAAAATCTCAAGACATCATTTATTTTATGAGTATTTTGGATTACAGTCACAGGGGGAATCAAAAAGCTGGAGACAGGAGTTACACAACTCCTGTTTGTGTGTAATTTGAAAAACAAATTAGAATATTACAATATGAGTAATAGCTGAGAGGTGATGGGAGCCATAGGTTTGAGTCTGGCAATGAACCAAGCTCTGCAGCACTGAAGAAAGAGACCTGGAGTCTGCCCAGGACAAGTGAGCCCCACTTGTGGAAAGGAAGGACAGAATGAGACCCTTTGGGTCCAGCACAGCTCCTCTGTCCCTGCTGCTGTTTCAGGGAGAGCCCTGGCTCAGAGGCAGACAGTGCCAGCTGCCTCCCTGCCCAGAAATGCTCCGGCTCTGCCAAGGCACCTCCTTGGCACAGCAGATTCCTCCAAGGGAACTCAACTGTCCACAGACATGCAGCTCTTCTTAGAAACACTTATTTAAAAGAAGCCCCTACCCCAAAATTCTCATGCACTGCTTGGATTCCAATATCCCATCTCTGGCATCCAGGGCAAAATCTTTGCTTAAGTGGAATTGGTTTGCTCCCAAAAACCAAGAGCTTTTCTGGGAATTTCTCTTTTCTCTTACATTGCTTGGGAACCACTGCAGTGGCTCTCCAATCATGAAACACCCTGAGCCTGAAAACCTCAGCAGACGGCAGGAAGGTGTCTCCAAGTAGTAGCTGGTATTGGAGAAATGTGTTGGGCTGATGACAGTCTTGGACACAGGTCCCTTTGCACAGCCACAGGACACAGGCAGCAAGTGGCAAGTGACATTTGCAGCGGTTCCCTTCCCTGACGCAGCTCTCTCGTGCCCTGGTGGCTTGGGAGAGGGTGGAAATTAATTCAAACTATTTTTATTGGCCTGCTTGTTGCTACACAACACATCCTTCCATTAGAAAGAGGAACATTGTAGTTCCTCTCATCCCCTTCCAGAGACATTTCAAATAGGTGGAGGTTTAAATCCCACAAGTGAAAGCTACAGACATAAATTCCACATTTGTTTGTGTGAATCTGCACATGGCCAACCTTACAGAATGCAAACCAAACCCCAATAATGGGACCCAGATTGAAATGAATACCAGCTCTCCACAATGAGAGACAGATTCTCGTGTCTGAGAAGTTTGCAGTCAGCTACAATAAAAATCAAGCTCTGCTGCCCGTCCAGCCCCTGAGCCTTCATAAATATCACTTTTCCCTTGTTTTATTGTTAGCAGAAGCAGCTTGGCAATGAATGCCACCACACTATTAGTAAACACACGTCATTATAAACACAGAACAGAGACCATAATAACCAGCAAGGAAAAAGAACGAATGAATTACACAACCCACCAACTCCTAAGAAAACAATTTCAGGAATACAAGGCAGCTCCAGCTGGAAATGTCACCATGGCACCCCACACCTGACACATTTTCCCACCTCTCCCTGAGCCTTGATGCTCAATGTGAAGCCAGAGAAGCAGTGAAAAGGACCTGGTGGGTTCCTGTATTGTCTGAAAATGACTCCACATTGAGAGACAATTTCTTCCCTGCCAGACTGGCAGAACCAGCCAGGTTTACAAGGCTGTGATCCTTCTGCCCTTTAACCACCACAAATAATAACAACACATGTTCTGAGAATTAAAATGAGATAGTGCTTCTGTGGGATCCATCCACACAGGGGACCAGAAACTCTTGGCTGCCCAAGCATCTGTGAGAGCCTAATGATTCCCAAGGAATGGTATTTGAGTTCAGGACTCCAGGGAATTCCTGCAGAATTATAAAGGCTAAAACAGTGCACTCCTGATGATGGTGGGCTCTGCTGCCCCTCAATGGCCTTGGTGGGAGGGGAAGCTCTGGGCAGCTCATCCCTCTCCTGCAGGTCCCTCCTCTCCTTTGGCAGTTGGCAAAAAAGCAAAACGACTGTGGCTATACAGCAAGACAGGGCCAAATGGAGCATAACAGAAAGAGGAGCCTGTGATTTGTCCTTCTGGCATCATTCAGTAAGGTTAATTCTTTCCTACATGTTCCAGAGTCCTCTTGGACCTATTTTAAATAGATGGCTTTGCACAAATGTGGGTCAGTGTCTGTATTCCTACAGAAAAGGAGAAGAAAATAAGCCTGAGAATCCTCTGCACCCTCTACCTGGGAGAAAAAATTATCGCACAGTTTGTTAACATTCTCAGTATTGGATGGAGATAAGTGACAATTTCTCAGCAATTTTAGCAACATCCCTAAGGAATTCAGGAAAATGGCTTGAAGTGGTATTTTCCAAGAGGAATTGCTGGAGAGCGTTTCTAAAGCCATCATGTGCAGTTCAGAGAGAATACCACTACCTGGGCTGCTCCAGCCCATGCCCCACTGCTCCTCCTGCCCCTGTCCTGCTGCTAGAGCATGCCAGCAGCCACAATTGCCTCTGGAATGTCCACTTCCATGGAAGGGACATCGGGAATGCCCATCTGAGGCTGGACAAGACGTGCATATGCCAGACATCCCGTGGCAGCAGCGGCTGGGGCTGAGCCTTGATGGGCTCACGTGCAGACTTTGAGTGTAACACTCTTCAAATAAGGGGGAATTCACACCTCTGGGGGCGGTTTTTCACTTGCTCACCAGACTCAGCAAGGCAGCAGTAGGGGGATTTAAATTAAGGAATCAAAGATGCTACCCAGCTTAAAACAAAGTTTAAAGGCTGTAAAACAGAACAAGACCTGCAGAAAAATGCTGTAGCTCTAGCATCCAGAAGTACTCCAGCACAGGAGAGCTGGATCTTCTCAGTCTTGATTAAAAACAAGGACTAAATGAAGCACACAGTTGTTCAGTGCATGACTTGGGGGTGGTATAAGGCACAATAAAGTGGCTGTCACAGTGTCACAGTGTCACTGAAGGGCTGGAGCAATAAAGGCAGATGGCAGCAGAGCAGCAAACAGGGTTTAGTGCTTGGCAAATAGTAAACCCTTCTCTGATCAGCTCAAGAAAACCCAAGAGTTTTTCAGTTCCACAGAATTTTCTACTCCCATTCCCTTTGCTGACAAAAATGTCATACTGTCAGGAGAGGGGGCACATTCACAGTGAAATGATGACTGATTTTTGATACAAAATCTGAGCCAGGTGTACAGAAACTGAATAGAAATACAGCTTCTAGAAGTGAATGAATCTCAGCAATTGAGCCTCCATAAACTATTTGGGGTTTGATGCTGTATGTATTATAACAGTACAATTGGACATTAATGTTAATTCTGGATTCAAAACATCTCATTTTTTCCCCACAGTTTTGCATGGATTTACCTATAACTGTTTGGAATGGACTCATAGCAGAATTCAAGTGCTTATGTGAACAGGGAATAAATTCAAATGTGTTTTCTTGACTCTGATAAGAGAGAAGATATGCCTGGCAGACAAGACATACATGCAGCTGGCCCATGAGACACTTGGGGAGTAGGCCAGAAGAACAAGAGGGAAAATAGCAAGGCAGCTCAAGGTAAAGAAAATGGATTCATTATTTAAAAAGAAATTATATTTGGCTTTGGCACTGCTTGTCCTGTTGGTGAGTCACCCATAATAATATATTATTATTTCCCCGGGACAACAACAGTGACAGGCAGCACGTGAAGATAATTTAAAAGTCTCAACTTAGATATAAAGTTAAGCTGAAGCCAGCTTTAAATACAACTAAGTCAATATATGCATTTTCATAATAATTTGTGATTTAAGATATAAATTTTGCACATATTCCCCATCTAAGAGAAAAAAAAAAATAGCATCCACATTGACAACCTCTGTCTATGCTAAAGATCATTATTTTCATATTCTTCTGGCTACCAAAAATAAAACCAAGAGCTGGAAGAATTGCTTCTGGAACATGAACATTGTGTCTTTTTTCCCAAGCACAGCCTGGTACCAGTGATGCCCCAGCACCTGGGAATTCCCAGACTGGCAGGCACAGGCAGCTCCCAGCAATTCTCCCTGCAGTGAAGGAGATCAGTGCCTTGGGACAGCACAGCCAAGAAAAAGGGTTTCAGGTAGAACAGGGTAGCTTCATTTAAAGGAGTGGTGTTGTGCTATGAGCCTAGGACCAACTAAAATTTCCACCCTCTCCTACCCTGCCCCTTCCTCACCTTCAACACATGGACAGCATAAGGATTATGGACACTTTTATTGACTAGTATTAATTAATTATTTAGTTTCTCTATTAAGAAATTAACATAGGAGTAGAAAACTACATTTCTTTCAATTAAAAAAAGGGGGGGAAAGAGTGAGGCTGTTTACGAATGTGGGCTGGGAAGAGCCTGGCAGAGCAGAGGAGCCCTAATGCCTTAATGAAGATAAGCAGATGAAAAGGGCCACTGTGGATTGCCACTGCCTTGCAGTTAAGTGGTGGGTTTGGAAAATAATTCCTCCTGATTCATCTTCTGGTTACATTTTGGTTCTTCAGTCAATTATATGTCACCACATCGGGTTTGAGAGCAGATTCCTGAGTAAACAGCCAACAGCAGACAAATTAGCTGGGAAACCCAAGCACTGCTGTTTATCACTGGAGTTTTGATGAGTGCTGTGGCTGACAGTTCCTCAGGTATGTCTGTGCCTGTCAGGCTGGTAGATGCTTTGTGTGCCCAGACCCCCAAGAGGATTTTTTGGCAACTATCCTCAATACGTTCCCAGCTGCTCCCACACAAAAATAAGGACAGTATTTTTTTCTGCTCTGAAAATCGTGGAGTGGGGGAGAAGGGGAGAACCCCAACCATCAGCTTGTTCAAAGACGTGCCTTGGCATTGGGGGAGCTTCCCTTTGGGGGAAAGCCAGCAGCTGCCTGGCTCTTCCTCCCAAGAGCCCTCGTGTCCCTGCCTCCCCTGTATCCTGGGAAGGAGCTTTTCCAGAAGGGGAATGACCTCACCACTGTAACTCACATGGAGAACTTTCTCTCCTCTAATTAGGATGTTTAACCTGTGCAGTCTTGCCCCATGCAGGCTCTGTAAGGGGAACAAGCCAGGACTGGGATAAGGTGAGGAATGCAGGCTTAGGGGGGGATCTCAGCTGATTTTCTTTCTCTCCAGGGCTGCCAGGAGAGAGAACCTGGGCACCTGGAGGTGTGCCAACCCCGTGCCTCCAAGCCATGGGCATCCACAATATTTTGGGGTCCAACAGCTCCATCCCCTGCAGTTCACTCCACTGCCCTGTCCTGGTTATGGAGCCTTTGTGGGACAAGGGGCTTGCCTGCACTAATCCCACCTCCAGGTTTATAGAATTGGGCTGGTCAAAAATGAAAACTTGTTTCTTGTAAAACGTTGCTGTGGGTTTGACAGTGTATTTCTGGTGGCTTGTGATAGTCCCCTATGAGTAGAGGTAGCAGCATGGGCAGGTTGACCAAAACTGACTCTAGGAAGGGACTCCTTTGTCCTTGTTCTGTCCATGTCCAACTTTTCTTGATGGTTTTGACCCCCTCATGTCAAATTCCCTAAGCTTCTGTCAGACATGGAAATTCTAAGCAATGTTTTTCTTAAAAAAAATATTTTTCTTTCTTTGTACAGTCAATATTCCTTTCTCAGCTCAAGAGTTTGTGACTTGCCTGTATCAGGCTTTGTACCAAGCAAAAGTATTTCATCCCTCCAGGGTTATGTGGGAATCCTCCAATATTGCAAGCAGTGACAGAAAGGAGGCAGGAATTGCCAAAGTGCCTCTGTCACTACTGGTCCAGCTGTGACACTCAAAGAGCATCAACCAGCCCAGCCTTGTGCCTAGAAATACAATCCAACCACCTGACATTATCTGGCATCCTGAACTACACCTTCCTTCCCTGAAACGTTCAGTGCAGAGCTCATCCTCATGACAGGAATGTACCCAGGGAGAGGCAGGATGCTCTCAGCTGCACAGAGGAAAGGACAAGTTCGAGCAAGGTAATCCAAACATCACAAAACGCTGCAGTCACAGAGCTCTGGGCTGCTCTCAGATGCACGTGGGTGTGTAAATGGAGGGCAAAAGTGATGGGCTTTACCTTTTGTACCCACCCAGACACTTGGACAACTTCTCTTGTTTTTACAAGGGACCACTTAAAGCCGAGAGGGGACAGGAGATGTGTTGCAATCATCAGATAGGAGACACTTCAATGGCTGTTGGGTTCTGAGCTGGTAGATCAGAGTTCTTCATGCACACAGGGTTTATTTTCTTATGCCTCTCCCCCTCTCTGGCGAGCTGGCTCATGCCGAGGGCAGGCTGGGAGAGGTGAGGCCAGGGATTCGTTGGCTCTAATGCACAACTGAAAGATGCTTTCAGTCAGCTGCAGCCTGGGTGCCAGGTTTTATTTTTTCAGTGCTCTCACTCTGGGGTGGAGGGGGCCAGCCCTCTCCTTCCTCATGCCTCCTTCGCTCCCACACAATCTTTGTGGAGCTGCAGAAAAGAATGTTCCCATAAATAAACAAAATATTGAGTTACACACCATGTAAGTGACGACAGAAGAGAGCCCCAAGTCATCTTCTTAATTTCTATGCGCAACACAACGTGCCAGCTCTCAGATAAAAGATGCATGAAAGAAAATGACATTGCCTCCAAGTCCACATAGTTTTGAGGTAAAATCACCAAGCCGTCATTCCCCACGTGCTCCTGTGCACGCTGGGGCGCGGGGCTCACCCTCCCTGCCCACCTCCAGCCTGGAGCTGCTCCTGCTGCTCCCCCTGCTCCAAGGTTTGCTCACCTTCCCAGCCCCCAGATCACTCTGTGTGAACTCCTGCAGGCCAGCAGGTCACTGTTTTGGGGTCAGAAGGCAAAGTGCTGACTGCAGACCTGGCACACGGCAACGCCCACATCCTGCTGCAGTGCAGCTGCAGCTCTGCTTCCCCTGCTGGAAATCAGGGCTTGGCTCTACTCACTTTAACTGGGGACAAATTGCTGCAAGGGTCTTTGCAAAGCCCTCTTGCACAGTGGTGGTTCCTTCAGATTCTACTGGGCAATTTACAATTAGGCTACTTTTAAAAATAATTTGGTAATAATTTTGTTTCTTTTTTCACAGAATAATATTCAGGCTCACTACAGACATTATTCATGAGAAAGCGATTCAAAATATTCAAGAGAGAAATATAACACGACCCTGGTGGATTTGGTTGTCTACACAGGCCTTGTTGCTTTGCTTTCTGCTCTGGTGGGGACTCCTCACACAATTTAGCTGTAAGGAAACATCCTGTAGGCCAACATTTCACTTGTGGCAGGAGAGGCTGGGATCACGCCCTGGACCACATTCACTGAGTGCCACAGGGGTGCCCCAAGCCCTGGGCACAGCACAGGACAAGGCACAGTGGGAGTGTCACCATAAAACAACCTCAGGTCCACGATAAATCCAGGCTGAGAAGGAAAATGAATACCTGGAAAATGAAATAATTTTTCAGAGTTCCCAGACAGCCCTGGGAAAGGCAAAGGACTGAACCTCTCTACCCTCAGGTCCAGGGCAGCATTTAAAACCATGCCCTGCTTTCTGCCTAATTACACATCCCTGTGTTAGACCTAAAATCACAATGCTCATTGGAAAAGCTTTATCAGGGCTGCTCTGATTAGGAAACTCACATTGCTCCTGAAATATCAGGAACATTTTGCTCTCTCTGCCATGGGAGGTGCGTCCCAGTCCCTGTCCTGAGGGAGCTGTTGGGGCAGTTGTGCTGCAGTTCTGCTCTGTGTGCCCTTGGTGCAAACCTGGCTCTGCTGGGCAGGGACAACCACAGGCACTGGGCTAAGCTCTTGGAATCTCAGGCTGCTTTGTGTTGGAAGGGACGTTAAAGCTCATTTCAACCCATTCCCTGCCATGGACACCCTCCACTAGCCCAGCCTGGCCTTGGGCACTGCCAGGGGTCCAGGGGCAGCCACAGCTGCTCTGGGCACCCTGTGCCAGGGCCTGCCCACCCTCCCAGGAGGAATTGATTCCTTGCATTTAATATAAATCTCTCCTCTTCTAGTCTGAAACCATTCTCCTTTGTCCTATCACTATCTGCAGTGGTGAAGAAGCTACTTGATTTTCTGTGTAACTTTTATTTGTTTGGGATGTAATTTTACATTCTCTTTTGCTTTCCTTGGTCTGATTTAGGATCTTTTCCTTTTCTTGGTCTGACTTAGGCTGCAGTTCCTTTCCCCCTGTCCTGCAGGAGCACCCCATCCTCTGCCTTTTCCTGCCCAGAGTATCCTCTGGAAAGGCACTTACACCCTGCAGCTGCTCTCTCAGTATCCATTTGTTCCTCACACTACATCAGAAGCTGGATGGGATGGACTTCTATTTCTTATTGTCTCCCCTGTTTCAATTTTTTCATGTCTGATTTCAATTTTTTTTTCTTAAAGAGAGCAAAAGATAATTCTGGTATTGACTTAATTGAAAGGGAAACTAAAGCCTATTGATTCAGTAGGAGTCAAAAGCCCAGATGAATTTAACTCCCTGCCCCTTCTTTTCTAACATGAAGTCGTCATCAATAATTTGCTGAATTCTTTAAAATTTAATTTATGGAATATCATTAAAATTTGAAAGTGCTCGCAGTGACTTGAACACAGCAAGAAGTAGAAGTTTATAGCCCTTAACAAGAATAAACAGGACTAGAAAGTCCGTCATGTTCTCTCAGCTAACCATAGAAACAGCCATTTTTTTCTTTTAAATAATCTCAAGGAAAAGTTAGCGAAACATAAATTAGAACAACTGCCACTGATTTATTTTTCTGAATAAAAAGAACATTCAGTAGCAGGTCATTTGTTTTTGTTTTCTTTCAGAGAGTAAATGGAAACATATTCTTACCTCACTTTCCTCACAAGTACAGTAGATTTCCTAAGCTTGTGTCAAAGTTTTATTGCCAGGAAAAAGTGGTTGAATAATCAACATTTGTAATGAGGGCATCACCAGACATGGAATACAGCTGTCAAACTGGTACCTTGATTTTCTAGGCACTGGCTGATCAGGTTCTGATCGTTAGTGTCACTGTGCTGGACAGGTAGTGATGATCACCTTCCCTTGGAGGTGATTTTTAGAGAAGGTGCATTTCTGCATGAGGAGGTGCCAGGCCCTGTGACAGAAGGGTTCGTGAGCACTGACAGGAGCACTGAGCATTCACCCTGCTGACAAATCACAAAGTCAGCTGACCAAGTGCATTACAAATAGGACTGGAAAATCCTGAGTTCCTGTTCTGGCTCCATCCTTGATTATCTGCTGTGACCTTAAGCAAATAATTTCAACTTCTCCCAGTCAGATTCATTGCTCCTGTAATTCCATTTGATAGGATAAATGAGGAAGTGCATGGCCCTCTCCATCTTCATTTCCCTATCTGTAAACATGGGTGAATGCTTTTGGGATGTAATTATTGCCCACAGGTTCTGAGATGTTTCAAATCCTTGCAGCTCTTTGATGTCTGCAAACTTATTTGTTGATATGTGGAATACCTGTGTGGTAAGAAGTTTTAGAAAAGCTCTAAACTTTCATCCAAGAGTGGGTGGGAAAACATTGTATGTAGATTGTATAAGTTTAATCTTGTTTTCAGCTTTCTTTTAAGTGTAAAAATTTGCCTATCATTTTGTGCCCAACAGTTATCTGTATTCTGCCTGAAATACCTAACAATGTCTGCCCTGTTAAAAAGCAGCCAAAAACTTGGCTTCAATATTGAAAAGCCCTTAAGAAAATTATTTGTCTGTGTGTCTGCACAACTGTGATCAATGAGACGGTACCAAGGCTGATGTCCATGATGCACTTGGAAAGCACAGAGCTCTTCAGAGACTTATGGCAAGGTGGTTTGAATTATTCTCAGCTCTCTTTGCCAGCTGGGAGGCAGCTGGTGTCCCTCTGTGGGCTGTTTGGGGTGCACATTTTCAGCTTGCCAGTCCCAGCAGCTCAGCTCTCCATGGCACCTGGGTGCTGGGTGCTTTGGGGCTGTCCAGAAAAAGCTTCCTGGGGGCTGTGGGTCCTGCCATGGCACTGGGAAAGGGAAAGTGGGGCTTGCCAGAGCACATGCTGGCAGCTGTGCTGGCATGGAAACCTGTCCTGCTGGGATGAAGATCCCAGAGGCAGATTCCCTGTGGGAACACATCACACACCTGAGCTACCAGGACTTACAGCCATGTCTGGGGGAGAGAGAGACCCTGGAGACCTTGAGAAGTGTCCTGAAGTCCACTGTTCAGAGAAAAATAACACTTCTGGAAAGAGATTGTTCCTAAAGACAGCCAGTGTTGTCAGCTCTGTGTAGATGTGACTGCTCAGAGCTTCTGGCATGAGAACTCCAGGCCAGGGCCTGGGAAGTGTGGCCAGGGAGCTCTCCTGGTGGAATGGTGGTGCAAGGGGAGCCTGGGGTGGTGGAGGAGGCAGACACGGGCTCACAAGGCTTTGGTTCTCTCTGAGGGTTCCAAATGAATCCATTGCAAGTGAAGTCATTTCCTTCTTTCCTCTCTCTCCCAGGTGCCCGGGGCTGGCAGTCCCTGGTGCGGATGGTGCTCACTGCAGTGAGGCTTGATCTCAGGCAAACAATCCAGACTAACAAGTCAGAACAACCCAACCATCCTGCAGTTTGAATCCAGTGTTGCTGCAGGGATGAGCCCTGACTGTAAGCCAGGCTTAGCAGGGTCTTTGTACAGCCCTGGAGCACCTGGTCACAGTGTGGGAGCAGCAGAAGCCACAGCATTTCATGTGCTGAAAATCAGAGGTGGAAAAGAGCCCTATTAAGTCATTCATTTTGTTGGCTCTTGGCAGAATTATTCCTGGTGCCATGCTCTCCCAGGAGCCTGATTCTGTCCAGTTTGGAACAACTAGCCCTGGTGCTACAGCTACCTTTTACTTGGAAAAACCATTTCAGTGCCTAAGAGACCTCCTGGGTAGGAAAGTCAGACACAGTTGGGAGCAGTAAGTGATTTCTTGAACCCTCTGAAGCAGTTCTACCTCTCTTGGGTGGCTGTGCCAGTGCAATCCCTCAAACCTGCTAAACTCAGCTTTAGTCACCGTTCTGGCCCAGATCCTCCAGTGTTTGATCTTTCCTTGTGAACTTGCCCCTTTAGGCCCAGAGATTCCCACACAGCTGTCAGGAATGATCAGTCAAGAAATGATGGTCTGCATTTGCCCTAAGCCCTTTTTAATAGTTAACTGACTATGTAAAGGGTCCTTAAAAATGACTGGTTTGGGCTGTTTGTTTAATATCAATTTATAAAGGGAGTATTTTCACAAAGTACAGTAAGCACCACTTCATCAAAATTATGGCTTAAATCCCCATTTCCTGGATTCATGTGTTTATCAACAAATCTCTCTTTTTCTTTTTTTCCTAACGTACATATTCCCATTCCTCATTGCTGTAAAGGAAAGTTTTAAAGAGAAGAAAAAAAATAAGGTCTTGAAAGCTAAGAGGCCACTAGAAAAAAAAAATATTGGGCTTTGCTCTTTTCCCTCTTCTGTATTTTATCTGTCACAAGCTCTCTGCAGCCTGGGCTCTCGAGGCTGGCAGCACTCACTGGTTTTGCCATGATGGGGTGGGGTGTGGTGTGGCAATAAATTTATTAATTTCTTGTGTCCCAAGAAATTAATAAAGAGTGAGTTACTGATAAACAGAGAAGCTGTGGAAGTCCTTGGGTTCCTGGAAGTGTCCAAGGCCAGGTTGGACAGGGCTTGAGCCAACCTGGTCTATGGAAGTTGTCACTGCCCATGGAAGGGAGATTGAAAAGAGATGAGCTTTAATGTCTCTTCCAATCCAAACGAGTCTGGGATTCCATGACTCAGGATTTAGCAGTTGCTCTTAACAGAAAAACAGCATCATATTACACAATGGCTCTCAGGTGGCAGGTACAACTGTATCTTACATATTCAAATGTAATTTTTCTTTTTTATCTGAAAATGTTAATTTAATCACAATGAAACATTTTCCTTTATAAAAAAACATAACCTTAATGACTGAAAAAAACCCCATGTTTCTTATATGTTTTTTCATCCAGGAAAAAAATTAATTGCCTTATCAGTTCTGTTTACCGACCACATAAATTTATTAGTTGCAAGCATTCAGTGCAGAACTGGATTAGCAGCCCCTGCACTAATGGGTAACTCTGCAGAGCTGGGGCTGCTCCAGGAAACCTCCTGCCTTTAGTGGGAAGATGCTTTCCCAGCCCCACTCCCCATACCCCAGCCAGCCCTCAAGTCTCATTCTTAGACCTGACTCTTGCTTAGGCTTTTGGGAAATGCTAAAATGGAGCAGAGGCACAGCTATACCTCCTAAAGAAAGGCTGGCTTGGCTGTTTCACCATCACCAGGCTGGAGAGCAGGAACGGGGAGAGGAGCAGGAGGCCTGGCCTGCAGTCACACCTCAGTGCTTGTGTCCTTCAGGTGGCTTTGGGCTCTGCACACACAGAGCCTTCCTCTGAGCCTCCAGTCCAGTCTGGTGGAAAGTGTCTGTCCTGCACCATGGCTCCAAGGCTGTGGGGGCTTTATAACAGGGCCAGATGGCCTTGACTTAGTTTGCAAAAGTCAGGCAGTGCCCTGTTAATCCAATAAAAGAGGTGCCAGTGTAAAACAGGCCATGGAAACAATGAGGATTCCCTGGTTTACATCCTTTGTCAGGTACACATGCATTTATTAGGAACCAGCAGCGTGACCATTGATGATGTCCAGTATGGCCATGTTCAGAGCAGCAGCTCTTTTGCCTTGGGCTGAGCTGTACTGGCTGTGCCTCAGCATGGAGAGGAGGAGAGCGTGGCCATGAACAGCAGCAGGGCCTGCAGGCTCACACCTGGCCCCACAGCCCTCCTCCCCTTGTCCCTTCCACAGCAGGACCCGGGTGTGTGACCCTGCAGTGCCCGGGTGTGTGACACTGCAGGACATGGGGGGTGACACTGCAGGACCCGGGTGTGTGACACTGCAGGACCAGGTTTGTGATCCCTGTCACACAGTGCCTGGAGTCCCTGCCATGGCCACCTGCCCCATGGCTGCCTTCCTCCCGGTGAAAATGCTGCAGGGAGAGGGCAGGGCTGACTGCATTTGGTTCTGTACACGGGAGCAGAAGGTTTTTGGGAAATGGTGGCTCAGGTTTGGAGAGAGCAGTAACGAGCCAACCGTGGTGATGGACAGCATGAGATGCAGCTGTGGGACTGCACACGTGGAGCTGTTTATGATCTCAGGGCGTTTGCCTCCCCTTCCTCTCCTCACCTTTGCCTTCAGCCTCTTTCAGAGCAGAAGGAAAGGAACACCCGGCCCCCAGGCCCCTGACCTCTAATGGAGCTCTCAGCAGCATTCCCCCATCACAGCTCCGAGGAGCACTGCATTTCTCTTGGAAGGGGCAGATTTGAAAAACAGAGAATATATGAAATGGAAAACACAACTGGTCAGAAAAGCCATTCTATAAATTATGAGCCTGGACAACAGAGATATTTTTCTTTGGGAATCAGTCCCTCGCAGTCTCCAGGCTACATGATGTGTAAGAAACAAAAAAGCCAAACAAAGAGAAAAAGTAAAGGATTTTTAAGCTGGCTCAGGAAAGGCATTTTTTTCAAAACTGGGGAAAGGAAACTTAAAATGCCAGTGAAATACCAACAGCAATCAGGCCCATCTGGGCATGGAGACAAGCAGCCCCTGATGTGTGGGGGACACAGGGGATCTCCACTGCCCTTGCCCTCATTTGGTAGAGATTATCTAACCAGAACTCAGCTGCCTCTGCTCCTTAAACCATTCTGGGATCATCTCATTGCTGTGAAGATCATCACTCCTGGCAGCATCACCTCAATACAGATTGGTCATGGCTCCTCCTGCAGCATGCAGCAGAGCCTCTGAACCTGTGTCACTTCACTCAGGTAAACCAGCTGGACTTAAACCAAATTTACTTTTGCATCGTGCCAGAACTCACAGGCTCTGCCAACAGTAAAGCTTGATTCCTTGCACACAATTCTGTAGGAATATTTCTACTCTGGATGGGAGGAGACTCAGGGAGAGTCTGCTTGGTGCCTCCCTAAGCATGGTCTCATAAATATAACAGGACTGGGATCTTCAAAGTACTTAAAGGCAGTCAGACATTCAATTTTCATGATATTTTGGTGTTATTAGGATATGGAGCTTGTCAGGCTTCTCTGAATCACTTAGCTTAGTATTTGGCTCCTTGAGGCCATCCCATCCTCTGAACCAACTGGAGAAATTCCAGAGCATCTCAAGATACAAGTTGAGGCTCAGGCTTTTTGCAGGAATTTGCTCATGCCTTTGGAACTGCAGCCACCTGCTGATTGAGCTGACACAGGGATGGAGGGAACCAAGCAGCAAGGGAAGTACAGCCTGGCTGGGTGTGGTTTTTGAGCTGAGCTTTGTCTGAGTGCAGGATTCTAGGGCTGCAGCCCTTCACAGATCAGGCACCAGCTGGCAGCTGCTCTGGCAGAGGTGTCATTGTCCTCATCCTCTGGTGTCCCCTCACTTTGTGCTGCTCCACAGTCACCACGAGCAAACAAAGGCCGGTAGGAGCCAGAGAGTCAGAACCTCTCAAAATGCCCTCCTGCGGTATCACTCCTGAGCACTGCCACAAGCATCGAGCAGGAACTGTTGTATCCTTCTCTTCCTGCTTTGGATATTTTAAATTAATACTCATTCAACAAAAGTAGGAATTTATTTTTGTCTACCTAGTCTTGAAACCAGAACTGCATCAAAAGGGTTTTGACACTCTGTCCCTGCCTCCATGTACCATTGCTCTCCCAGGAGTGGGTTAAAAAGGCTTTGAGTTATTAACCTGCCTGTAGTCACACAGTAATCCAGCATCTGAATGAAACAAAACCCCTGCATCTGCTGATTTCCACTCTAGGAATAGCTCACCAGGACCACAGAACCTGGTCCTATATTGATAGCAGCAGGAGCTTTTAACTCCAGAGCACCAGTGCAGCTTTGAAGCAAATCACAAAATCCTGGAGTTGGTTTGGGTTGAAGGGACCCTAAAGCCCATCCCATTCCCACCCCCTTCCATGGGCAGAAACACCTTTCACCATCCCAGGCTGCTCCAAGCCCTGTCCAGCCTGGCCTTGGACACAGGGATCCAGGGGCATCCACAGCTTCTCTGGGCACCCTGTTCCTTCCTTCTTGAAGGAAATCAGACTAATCCCAGCCTAACATTAATCCCAAATACATTTGGAGGAGGTTTAGAGGCTTGAACACCAACTGGTTCTATCTTGTGATGTGCTCTTGTTGCACCAAATCACCTGCAGACACAGCCAGGGCTTCTGCTCCATTTCCTGCTGCCAGATATGAGGTTTAACCTCACCTCTGACTGACAGCTGTCACTGCAATCAGTTTAGAAGCTCTGCTCAGTATCTGAGAGGAAATATTCCCTCCACAGCTGGAGCCCACTCTGCAGCTTTCAGTCACAATGTCTAAACAGGTTTTTCTCTTGTTCTTCCAATGGCTGCTCAGGGATTGTACTTTGGAAGTGCTCAACAGCCTCATTCAGGTTTTCTGATAAAACCACATCAATTTGGTGCTACAAAACAAAATGGTCAACGACAATTCATTGCAACAGATCTGTGCACAGACTCCAGTCTCCACCAAAATTCCTGATAGAGAGGAATTATTTCTAATTTTTTTTTTATTTTTAAGGTGATTGTCAATCACCTTAAAATCAGACTTAATTAATGTCTGTGATTTCTGTTTTACTGGGTGACAAGGCAATGAAGAACTGAAGACAGACCTGACCTCTTGCCTTAGTAGCCCTGGCTTTCCTGAGGAAAGCAGTTTCCCTGGGAAGGGCAGGCTGTGCTCAGATCCTGGCTCTCTCAGCCCCATGGAAGGAACTGCACCTTCCCCATGCCAGGGAGCTGCAGGAGCTGCACCCCTGGAACACCCTGGAACAACAGCAAACTGCTGCTCTCCCCCTGGGATCCATCAGCAACAACCTCAGTACAAACCCTTCCTTTGCTCAGGAGGAAAGGGCACCCCTTGAGCTGCACTTTGGGGCTGTTGCCCCTAAGGAGCAGGGGGTAACTGTTCCATAACATCCCTGAAGCTGGAGAAAAACAACATATTGCAAAATTTGGCCTTATTTTTGCAAATGCATTTTTTAAAATCGCGCATCTGGAATTTAAGTTCTCTTCCAAGCACTGTGTGTAATTTGCTCTTGCCAGAGAAGCACACCTGGGACTAAGAAGGGGGTTTAGATAAATGCCTTTCCATATGGCCCACTGATAAATGATTCATTTTGCACAGCTTAGCTTTGAAAATAAATTCAGTATTGTTAAGCTATTAAGATACCAGCTTCATATTTCACCTCATAATTGCACTTCACATATCACAAAAAGAGCTGGGCTGTTGTTTTTGTTGCTGCTGTTTGCAGATGCAGCCTGCAGAGCTCTGGGTATTGCATCACAACTCACTCCCTCCTTCCTCCCATTCCAGCACACATTTTGCTCTTCTTCTGAGGTTAATTTCTAGATACATCAATACCAACACAATAAGGTACAAATTCAGTATCCTCAGAGGAAGAAATAGATAAATACAACTTTCTAGGGTAATGCTTAATTAAACGTGCTGATGGGATTGGAGATCACTTAGGATTAAAACAAGATCTGACAAAACAACACTTCCTTGAGAAGCAGGAAGCCCCACACTCCTCACCCCACCCTTTTGGCACTCCTGGTGCCAACAACAACCTTGTACAGCTGCTCCTCTCTTTGCTATCCCATGTTCAACACAGCCTCAGCATCTTCATCCTCGTGGCTCTTCTGCCCATGGACTTCCAGTGTCCCCACTGGCACAGGTCTCTGGAAGGGTGAAACTGGTCAGGAGATTTCCCAGTCAGTGTCAGAACATCATCACATTTTCCATTTGACCCCTAAATACAAAGGAATAGGTTCCTCCAGCCCTTAGAGGTTTAGGGTTGCAATGCACCTGGTAACATGATGGGTGAGGCTCTGATTTGCTTTTCAAGGGAACCAGGAGCAGAACCAGTAGCCAAAGACATAGGCTCTCAGTCAGGAAGCTACATCTCAATCTCCTGGTCCTGATCATCCCAGTCCATCTCTTGAATCCCCACAACAGCCCAGCCTAGGGACAGCACACAGTGAGCTGCAGGTCAGGAAAAACAACACATAGTGAAAGCATCACCCACAGGCAACACCAACCCCCCTGGAGCACACCTGAGGGTTGCCAGGGCAGGGAACCAGGACAGTACAGCACATTCACAAGGGCAGGTGGCCTGGTGCTCTCAAGACACTGCTTGGACCTTCCCACAGGCAGCTGAGGACCAGCAACAGCCTGGGATGAAGAAGAAGGGTCCCTGTGTAACTCAGCCCAGCTCAGATGACAGCAGTGCATTGAACTGGTTCTCGTGGTGAGGTCCTGCTGTGCCAGAAGGAGAAGCAAGGACAGCCTCTGGAAGATGCCCTGAGCCCCTGCAGTGCACACAGGGAGGGTTCTGCTTTCTCCGCAAATTTAGGGGCCAGGCAAGTACAGCTTCTGCATGGGAAGAAGAGCCAGGCTCCAAAGGCTTCCAAGTCCTCATGGACAGCAATTCCTCCCAAGGGTCATTCTGTGTTTTTATTTTCTTCAGCCATGAATTCTTTTCAGAACCAGGGGAAATATTTCCTTTGGTCGTACCAGGCTGCAGCATTTTTGCCTGAACACCTCTTACGTGAACAGCACACTCAGAGCCACTGGGCACAGCAAGGAGCAGAGCTCAGGCTGCACATCTGGAAAATATTCCTGCAGGTCAAACCTGCTGGAGCAGGGAAGGGGCTCTCCGAGGAGCCAGGGGTGACCTGGCATTGGCAGTGCTGTAAAGTGGACGAGGCAGAGCCCCGAGGGAGCCGTGCCAGGAGCAGGAACTGGTCAACAGAGTAGGTGCCTTCTCCAGCTTTGCTGGGCATCACAGAGCTGCCCAAGGGTGTTTCTCCTTGCCTGGTGCACAGAGACAGGCACAGTTTCCCTGCTGAGGATCTTCTGAAGGAAGGTTGAGAGGGAAAAGACAGCAAAATTGCAGTCTGGGGTTCAGGAGGCTCACCTCTCTCAGGGCACACCTTCAGCTGGCACAAAGGAGCGTAACCCCAAGAAAGCAGATCTTTGTCAACACTACCCAAAAATAGGGCCTTTCTGATCATTATCAATATCCAGAAATGGTAATTTCATGCCTATTCTGAGAGTTTACTGAAAAATAAATATTAAATATTGTGTTAATTGGAAAAAAAAAAAAGCCAGGGAAATAAATATGACAAGTCAAATTATGTTCTTGGGTGCTCCTTGCAGGGACAGACAACTGAGAAATATAGCCAGAGCAGAAATCTACTTTCAGTTCCAGGTTCAATCTATACAGATTTAGGCACATATTTTTTTCTATATAAAAGCAGGCCCAGGTGAGCATTCATAGATGATATATCTAGAAAAAGAACAAAAAGGAAAATTCACCAAAAAACCTTGCTCTCTGTTCCAAAAAGCTGTCATTTTTCTTAATTCTATCCATTTAAATTTATTGCTGCTGAAATTCCCAAGGTCTGCCAAAATGTAAGGAAAGTCACAATACAGATTAGTATTACCAGCAGAGAGGAGGGTTCAGAGAGGAGTGGGGAAAGGAATAGTGAAAAGGACAGATCCATCATTTTCAGTGGTTACAGCAGCTGTGGGGAAGCATCTTTGTGAATTACCAGTGGTAAAAGAAAAGCAGAAAACAAAGCAAGAAAATCCCTGCCCCAGAAGAACAGATCCAGGTGAGTGTTCTGTTATTTGTTGTAGCAATTTTCTGAAATTGCAAGCATTTGGGGCACTGCAAAGCACTGGAAAAGGTGTTTTTGTCCAGAAAATCCTACTATTTATTCCAAGGTGAACCCAGAAGGAATCTGAGGAGGGGAAGGCGGTGGCAAAGGGATGCAGCTCAAGTGCAGACACCTGTCCTAGGGCCACTGCAGTGCCAGGCTGGGTGAACCTGGGAGTTTTCTCCATGGCTTCTATTCCTCCTGACTGGAATCAGCCAAATGGTTCAAAGATTAACAGAAGAAGTACAAAAGGACTGAAGATACTTTGAAATAGTTGATCGTTTTCAGGAATAGAGCACTCTTGCAAATTCAAAGCTTTCATTTATCAAAAATTGCAGTGTAAAAAAACCAAAAAATTTTAAACCATTCTTATAAGACTTGAAGTCTTTAACCCTATTAACATTTTTTTTTAAGCTCGGATTTTTTTAGAGTAGGAAAATTTGCCAAATGGACATTTTAGACATATTTAAAGACCAGTGATTTTTGGAAGAGTTGTGTTAGAAACATCCACCAGCTCTGCTGTACACTAAGAATTCATGTTACATAAAAAGCCAGACATAGACAAATAGCCCAGAGCAGCCCACTCTGCAGAGCTAGCCCAAATGACTCTGTTATTAAATGTACACTGAGAGTGAGTGCCTCCACTCTCTCACTCTATAGCTCGATTTGCTCGATAGTTCAGTGAGAGCTCTGTGAAGTGCTCATTTCTGGATGCTGCAGTTCCAGGAAGAAAGGGGCATCCAAGCAGGTGAAGGAGCAGCAGCACAACCAGAGGCCCCAGCCGAGCCCTGGGCTGAGGACACAGCATCCATTTCCAGGAAAGCCACACTGGCAGGAAATGGGGGGTGGAAGCAGCTCTTGTAGAGAGCTCGGACGCTCTAAGGCAGATGCATCTGTATTTTTCCATTGTATGGAAAGCTTTGCCCATATTTACTGCTCAGGGATTGTTTTTCTCCCTGCTGTGGTCTTGCCAACAATGAGCACTGGGGGCTGGAGCTCTGCAGTCCATTGGCACAGCAGAGAGGACTTTGAGGCCTGACCTCTCTGCACTTGTGCACTTTGGCTCTGCTCAGTCCCCACGTCACCAATAATCAGCATTCCCAGTGCATGGCTGGCTGGGAATGCTGCAGCACACTGGGCTGGTCCTGCCCTGACACACATCCTGCTTCCCACAGCCCGCTGGGAAAGGAGGAAGCCCCAGATGTTCCTCAAGCACTACAAACCTCAGCACCAGGCAGAGCACAAGGGCACTGAGCATTTGCTGGGGATCAGGTAATCCCTCTGTGTGGATGCCAGAGGAAAAAGGAAAGCCTGGCTCCAGGAGGGATTTCCAGGCAGCTGCCTCCCCACCTAAGCAACCCTGCTGGTCCCCATAAGAGCTGCAGGCTGGGCACCAAAAGAAGTCTGAGCTGCTCTGAGCTCAGGCACCAAAGTTGTTTTCCAGTTGTTATTCTGGGAATTTAAAAGACAATTTGCCTTAGATGCAAACATAGGAGGTATTTCTTACACAAGTGTAAGAAAAATGCAGAAATTAATAGAAGTGTCAGGAAGGGGCAAGGCTGCAAGGCCTGTGGTCCCTAGTGGTCCTCAGATGTGTGAATCAGTGAAAATCAGAAAGATATCACAGCACTAAAGCAAAAAGTCATTAATAAAAGTGACCATAAAAGCTCCAAGACAAGGAAATTACTCAAGAGCAAAACTTTAATTACGCCTGGGAACAGCCTCCCCCAGGAGAGCAGCACAATCCTACTCCTGGAAGTGCTTTATAACCAGACTCATTAATATTCTTGGGAAGGCCAGGTCAAGAAACACATCTCTGGGATGCTGTGTCCAGCTCTGGCTCCTTAGCACAGCAGGGACAGGATGTCCTGGAGCTGAGCAAGAGCTGGAGATCTCTGTGCCCAGGGAAGGCTGAGGGAGCTGGGGCTGCTCAGCCTGGAGAGATGCTGAGGGCACCCTGAGGAGCAGAGCCTGGGCCCTGCTCAGAGCCCTCCCCACAGACAGGGACACTCTGAGCTGAGGCCCCTCTCACCTGGCTCTGCCTGGCCCAGGCTGACTCTGCAGGACGCAGCTGAGCCCAGCAGAGATCCTGGTGGCACCTCTGGAAAAGCAGGTTTAAGAAAGGGCAAAGCCACCAGACAGGCAGAGAAGAAGGGAAAAAAAGATTGCCTGTTTTAATGAGTAGTAAATTAATTTTACCCAAGTTGAGTGTGTTCTGTCCATGATACGGATTGCTCAGGGACTGCCTGTTGAGCAACCCCAACCTCTCTAACAGAGGACCCCTGCACCCAAACCTGACACCCACTCACAGTCAATCAGCTTCCTCAGCAATGCTGAGTAAGAACATCTTTCTTTTAGCCAAACATCCTTCACAGCCTCTTGGGAAAATGGCAAACTCACCAACAAAAGCCCTTCAGCAGTCCTCCTGAATTATAAGCCGCTGAAATTTTTTATTTATGATAATAAGATGACTTGAAAACACTTCCATATATTAAAAAACTTATTAATACTTTTCTTGTCTGACAGATTTGCAAATGTAGTTCTGCTTTGTGCCTTTGGCAGCAGTGTTCAATGGCCAAGCGTTTTCAGAAAATTGAAAGTTCCCCTGACCTTTTCTGCAGTAAAAAGTCACCCACTTCCCCTGCTGTGTATTTGCATAGGGAGTGCTCCTAAGCCAGCAGCAGTCAAAGGAGACTTCAGGAGTTATGTCCAGGACTGTATCCTCAACTAGAGGTGAGTTCTACAGGAGTTCCTTCAGCCAAGTGCTTTAGAACCTGGAGATTCAAATTTTATGAATTTTGCCCCTTTTTCGTATCCCTTATCCTTTTGTTGCTAAATTCAAAGTTGTTGTCACCTTTAAATGGAATCGATCAGACAGTGGTGTGGCCAGAAGAGGTTTTGGGTTATTCAGAGGTGGATGATGATGTGTCACAACCACCAGCCTCCTGCCACTGACCTCTCTGGATAAATCCTGGCTGTGCATGATGCTTCTCCCATACCTTGCAGTGCCGCAAGGACTGAGATACAGCCTTGAGCTGGATTAGTCTGCCCACTAATTTCCCTTACCTGAGTGGTCTCCTTTTGGCTTTCTCCCTCCTGTAGAGCCAAGCTATGGAGCATTAATTTGCTGCAGCTTTTGTCATTTATGAACAGCTATTTGTATGTTTTATTCATTATTAGAGCCTGACTCATGTGCTAGGCCAGTCACTTCTAATCATCCCTGTCCTAAACACTCAGTTTTGAAAGAAGAGCCCAGCCCTGGGTGAAGCATTCACTGGTGAACAGGGCCATAAATCAGCTTGGCCGAGTTCTCCGCAGCAGCTGGGCAGGCAGAACTTTCCGAGCTGGAAATGCTCCCCCACCTTCCTGCAGGCTCCCGGGCTTTTGATAAACATGAGCAATTAGCACCTTTGCAGACATCATTTTCCTTCCCCACTGATGGAATATTGGATACGCAGAAGGAAACGGGGCCTTGGAGGGAGGCTCCAGGAAGGTGGGCAGGATGCTGGATGGGATGGGGAACACTGCTCCGACTCACCCACGGAGGGCTGTGCTCACACATCCTCTCTCTCACCCACATTTCCCTGCCCATGCAGTGACAGCAGCTCTGACAAGCCCATTTCTGTCTGATGGGAAGAAAAACAAACATTGCAGTGGATAATCAAACAAATGTGGGCTCTTCAGTTCTTGGATGGGAACTCCAGCTAATGTCATAAAACATGGGAAGAATGCTCTGTAATTAATTCCTCCTCTGGAAATATTTGACTAGTTTTGGGATGTCCTACAGGAACAACACTGAAGTCAGCAGCAGCAGTAAAGGTTGCATGAGTCTGGAAACTGAGGGATTTTCCTCAAAGCAAGTACCTGGAAGTTGCAGCTGAGATGCTGTGGGGTTGAGCAAGGGAATTTAGTGAGGGATTATAAACACACCCGAGCAAACCTGCATTTCCTCCTGCTTGCATCCCTGCAGCCACCTGGGAAAAGCTGTACTTGCAAAGAGGAGACAGTTTTACACCTCTGCAACCACTGTCACACACATCCTTCCAATGCAGGGTCCAGCTCCTGCTTTCCTGCTGCCTTCCCATCTAATCTGTTTCCAGCCACGACAGTAGCTGAGCTGCTGCCAAGAAAACCACCTCGTGGTTTAAGTGATGCTGTGATCGCTTTCCAGCCTGGACCACAGAGCTCTGGGTGTGACTGCAGGAGTCACAACAACAGCATCAGGGCTGGGCACCTCCCGAGAGCAGGATGGATACCAGCAGTGTTAATTAAACCAACCAGCACCAGAAATGCTGACAAAAAGAGAAAGAAGTCATGAATCCTAATGGGGCATACATACACAGGAAGCTGAGCCCAAGAAAACTCTCTGACTGTTCTGTTCTGGATCCCAGCAGGATCTGAGGGATGTTCCAGAAGCATGGGAGGACATACAGCCATATTTTGAAATTTCCACATCACAAGAGCTGCATCTCATGAAGATTCTCTCTTTATTCTGGACTGTGAGCTTCCCTTCTCTCCATCCTGCATCATTACATAATTCCTCTGTCCATCACTAATTCCCTTCCTCTCCAGGTGATGAGAAACAGGCATTCCTTATCCTTTGCCTGTAATCCTCCTCCAGAAGGTGGACCCCACCTCCCAGCACCCCAGATGTTCAGCCACCAAGGCTATTTGCCCAGGGCAGATTGTTGAGGTCCCTCATGGCTGTCAGTGCCAGGCCCGGGGTCTGGGTGACTGCCACACCCCACTGATGTCAAACCCTGCCCTGTTGTATGTGGGATGCATTAACTGATTTGGTAATTGGGTTTGTGGGGCCAGGTTTTGGTAGTAGGGGGGTTTCCAGGGTTGGTTCCTGTGAGAAGCTGCTGGAAGCTTCCCCCTTCAGTTCCAGCTGGCTGCAGGATGGACCTGCTGGTGATCTGGACTGGGACAGTCAGGAATGATGGGAACACCTTGGGGATAATATGTTTGAATTCACATTTCCAGACCAGGGCTGGATTACCAGGAGGGCGTCAGGATGCACAATGCTGTAGATTGCTCTGCCTTCCCTCCTCGTCCTCCTGAGCCTGCCTTCCCAGCCAAGCCATGCAAAACCCTGAGCTCCTGCAGCACAGCAGAGCCTGGGAGAACACACCGGTGCAGAGAAAGGCTTAAAAAGGACAATAAAACACAGCAGGTGCAAGCACACGAGAAAGAAATAAAGCTAAATTCCCTCCTTATGGGAGCAATAGAAATGATTGAGAGCGTGGACCCTGTAATCTTCAGAAAGTGGGGCGACACTGTTGAGTCAAATTAAATGCACAGAGTGGAAAAATCCAAGCCTGACAATCCGTCTGTGTCATGTGTCTGTGGATAATTTACTGCCACGGCTGGAGTCTGCCTTCGAAGGATTCGGGGCAGAGTGAACGTCTGGGACTTGTTTTCCTGCAATGTATGGACATGTGTGCATGTCTGGAACCAGCTGAGGAGTGAGGAACAAGACAGGAAAGTTTTTGCACTCCCCAATCCCACAGCCCCCGGCTAAGAGCTGTCTCCACCCTGTCACTCCAAGCATTGCATTTGCTGATCAGGAGACAGTGAAAGAAGTACCAGGGTGAATCCTTGGAAGGCAGGTGTTTGCTCAGGCCAGGGAGGCAAGGAAGCCCCTGAAGGGATGTGCCCTCCCTGGAGCCACTGAGTTCCTGAGTTCCTGTCCTGCCAGCACAGTAGTGCCAGGCCAGAGCCGAGCATTCCTCCCTCAGCCCTTCCCTAGGGCCTTGGGGAGCCTCAGGTGCTGTCACACAAACCATTGTGACAAAACCGGGTTCTGAAAATACACCCAAGAATGCCAGGACTTGGGGAGATGCCATATGAGGGATACAGGGCTGGGATGCAGGGACAGGATGCAAGGATGGGATACAAGGCTCAGATGCAGGGCTGGGATGGAGGACAGAATACATGCCAAGTCCTGCTGCCCACCAGCCCACCATGGTTCAGGGCAGGGTAAGGTAAGTGGAGCTTCTCTGCCAGCTGCAGAAGCCTGGAACAACCAAAGAAAAGAAAATTCCCTCCCACACATTGCTCTAAGGATTGGGAGTGAACACAGCACCAGCAGCTCTGCCTGGCCCTGCCTTTACCAGGAGTCTCAGCCAAAGCCCCTGGTGCAGATAATCCAAGCAGACAGGTCGGTATTAGAGCCCAGCATGCTTTTTGGAGGAGCCCTTCTCCTCTGCAGTGATTTTCCCTGCCACCTATCGGGCTGGACTTTGCTGTCAGTGTTGGATTTCAGCTCAGAGGTTTGCATTGCAGCTGCTGGCCAGGTTCAGCTCCGTGTGATCAGCTCTGTGAATCTTTCAGGGTGAAACACAAAACTGGATCATTTTGGTGCATTACCAGCAACACTCTGGCATGACTCCTTGGTGTTCATTAATACCAGGCAAGTTTCTAGTGCCCCAGAGTGATTTATTTTGTCAAATGGATCAATGCAAAGCAAGAATCACAGTTTGTCTCCTTTCTGTAACACACATAAAACCCAGATCACAAAACTCCACTGAAGGGACTTCGTTAGCTTTGTTGCTTCACTGGTGTCAAATGCAAATTGCACCAAAGCCATGGAGTTCCAGGGGGTGGGAGGGCAAGGCTGAGCCACAGAGGTTTGCAAGTCCTTCTGGAACAGAGGGGCTGCCTTTGGATCTAATTCCCCTGCAGTGAGCACATCTCCTCTGCCTCGGTGCTGCACCCCGGGCTGCAGGGAGCAGGGGCTCTCCTGCTGTGGGACAAGGGACTGTGCCACAGCCAAAGAGTTTCAAATTCCTCCAGTTCCCAGTGTTTCTTACACGTTCCTCCATGTGATCAATTACCACCCATTTGCACTGAGATCAGCAGGCCTGCCTTCCCCTCCACAGCCATGACTGGATGTAGTTACCTGCCAGCAGCAATCCGCACTGCTGAGATGAGCAGTAAATACTCCCTGGCTCCCTTCCAGCACCCAAACATTAAATCGTACTCTAGTAATCACACGGAAGTTAATGAGATATCTTAATAGGCTGGGATTATTTATTCCATAATTTCATGGCCTGACAGTTCTCACAGGACATTTGTTTGATACTTGCTTACTTCAATCTATGGACTTCTAGCAGCAAGTTGGTCTGCTGCTGCCAGGGGGAGCAGGGCAGAGCAAGGTGAGCATTTGGGGGACTTTAGCCTCCAAAAACACCCCCTGGTCAGGGGCTGGGTCTCCAAAATCCCAGACTGGTCACAATGCTCCCCATTCATGCAGCCAGGACATGGGATGTTTATGTCAAGGAAAGGAAGCTGGAATAAAAATTTCTGAAAGAGAAGCACAAACCTAGTGCTCTCCATCATATCTCTCTAATAAAACTATCTGGAGGGAAAATTCAAATGGTATTTTTTCTGTTTTTCTATAGCAAGAAATCACATTGGAACCAATGCAGTGTCTGATTTCTTTCTCTGTCAGTGACACTAAAAACCCCATCAAACTGAGCACAGCAAGCCTTCACTTGACAAGTTTATAAAGCTCAGAAATGTCTTTTAAGGGTGTAATTTTGTTTAGCAAAACAGAGCTTCAAAATCCATACCTACAGAAAGCTAACACAGGAGAATTCAGCTGGCTGGCCTGCACTCAGACATAGCCATTCAGGAAGGGAAAAACACTGTAAAGAATTATTAGTAAAAGTATTTACAGAAATTTGGAAAATCTGAATATATACAAAACCATTTCTCCAGACAGGAGCTTCATCTTCTCAGAAAGCACAGTCACTTTTGTCCTCTGTGCCTCCCCAAGAGCCCCTTCCCTACCCCTGAGTGGCCACAGGGACAGGGGGATCTCATGGAGACAGAGCTCTGTGTTCTCATGGACAAAAGCTCAGCAGAGTAAGGCATCAGATATTGCACATGTGATTTGTGTAGTGTGTATAACATACAGTGCTCTGTCAGCTGCACCACACACAGGCTAAATTCCACATTCCCACACGGATAAACCCATCCCATGACAAAGGATGACAATGACTGGAACAAGG
Organism: Passer domesticus; assembly: GCF_036417665.1. NCBI lineage: Eukaryota > Metazoa > Chordata > Aves > Passeriformes > Passeridae > Passer > Passer domesticus. The sequence goes on along the minus strand of NC_087486.1, from coordinate 18,577,780 downwards.
AATCACACACACTTTATCAGATACAAGAAAAGCTTGAGCATGCAGGCACTGGGAGACTCCACAGCTCCCAAAGCCTGTCAGAGGACATCCCTGCAGCCCTCAGCATTAATTAGGATGTGACTAATGACTCGTTTGGGCCATGAAAGGAGCACAGTGCGAGGAGGCCATGACCCCAGCCCTAATGGAGAGCTGTGGCCTGTCCTGCAGGGTGAGGCGTGGGGCTGGTGGCAGCCAAGGACTGACACCAGGATGCACAGTGTTTGCTCGGACAAGAGCTCTTTGTTGGCCAGTCCATTGAGGGGTTGGGTTTCAGGCCTGAAGAGGTGTCTGGTTACCCTCCCACTCGGAGATAAGGTACCTGAATGTCTTGTGCAAACATGGTGGGGCCACAGGGAGAACAACACTTTGTGGAAAAAGGCTCTTGGTTGCACACTGTCAAAGGGGAGAATGTTCTGAGGAAAAGCCAAACAATTCCCCCTGACTTTTGTTAGCACTGATGGAAAGTGGCAAGGTATAAAAAGGAGCTTTACGGCTTGCCAGAGCGTAGCTGGGAGTGAACAGATGGCCAATTCATCTCCACCAAGCTTGGCACTTCCAACAAAAGAAACAATATGTGTTTGGCTGCCCTAATTTCTCCCCCAGGTATCCTGGCAGGTGACTGGGATGTCTGATGACAAGAATGACTTGACTTGTGCTCCCCAAGAGCACATGTTGCTTCTTGCTGTGGCCTTGCCATTGTTTTGCCCAATCTCCCACTCTTCTGCAGCACTTGGGGAGGTGTCTCCAGATCCAGGGGACAACAGCAGACCTGGATGGTACCACCCAAATCCAGCAGTCACAGGGACTCCTGTTGCACATGGAGATTCATTCCAGTAGCCCTCATTTCAGTCTGCAAGCATTTATTTCACAGCACTGGAGCTGCACACAGCACATCCCAGGGATGCTTTGCTGAATGCAACTGGCTGTAAAAATTCCAGGATTAGATTAAGGGATCCAAAACTGAGTTGGCTACCCCAGCAAATGTTTTCGCATTTAATGTTATTTCCCAGGCACAACCTTGACTTCCAGCTTTCTATTTTCCTACACAAGGGATAAGCTGCTCCACTTTCCCACAGAAAGAGTTTGGGGGCTGCACCAGGGTGGCTTTCGCAGGGGAGGGAGGGCAAGGGAGGGGGAGAGATCCTTCTCATCTGATGCAGCATGCACCGGGCTCGTGTCAGAGCTGAAGGTGAGGGCCATGGCTGAGTCAAACGCCAAATTGTATTTTTGGGTAAAATGCATCTTGCCCCAGCTCTCATGCTAAGCTGGACATTGGTGCAGTCTGGCACATACCGAGATCCTTAAAATTTGCAAATAAAAACCAAAAAAGGAGCAATGGGTCTGTACCAATGCCTATAATATTCTCAGGGCAGGCAGTGTGGATCCATCAGGACTCTCCTGCACTTTTGATATGCTTCTGCCATTGCTTTTCTTTGCAACAGCAGAGCAAATTAAGAACCAAGTCTAAAAGGCACTGGAGGCTGCAGCCCAACCAGGAACAGAGGAAGGGAGTTCACATGAGCAAGATTATCTTGAAAACCCCACACTACAGCTCTCCAAGGAGTGCAACTCTAACGAAAACTTGTTGCCCCTTCACAAATGATACTCTACCATATGTTAATGATGAGGCCAAAGCATTAAGCTGAAGTAAAAATCATTGATTATTAAGAATTATTAATTAGAAAATTTCTAGAGAAATATTATTAATAGATCAAATTCAAATGACATTTTAAAGAAACGGATTTTTGTTTATATTAGTGATGCATGAGAAGAAACTGTAATGGGTTAACATAGGATTTTATAAGCTGTTATATTAGGAAATACAATGTTATATTCCCCACAGAGCAAAAAGTTGTTTTGTCTTATTAGTAAATATTGACTAAAAAACACTGATTAAATGAGTGTTCCCATGCTGCTGACTCAACCACATCCGTGTTTGTTCCCTTAAGAGAGCATTACACATGCTGAACATACATCCAGAGGAATCAATCATTAGACATATGGTTAGGATATTATCTATTCCAAACCAAAAGTCCAGGCTTTCAGGGAGAAACCAAGAGCCAAGACAAGTTGTTAGACTTGGTTATCTCTCAGAAGAACAGCAGAACAGGTCACACCCCAGCTTTTGCCATATTCACATATTTTAAGGAATTTCTAAAGAGAATCACAGAATTCTTTTTATTTCTCATCCCACTATTTTATGCTGTGGCTATTTATAAGGAAATTAAATAGTCTTGCAATTAAAAATACAACCCTGAATCCACATGATTTTAGGCAAATAATCTCCAGCCTCGTTTTAAAGATCCTTGATGAAGATGCAGAGCTTTAAAACAGGCTTCGATGTTTCCCTGCCACCACTTTCAAGGAAGTTGAAACCTATAACCTGTCTCACTCAAGTCTTGCAACAGTGAGTGGAACAAGGCCTAAATATCTTTAAAATGCTTGGGTTGGACAGATTTTCAACACAGCTCAGCTCAAATTTCCCCTCTTCAGCAGGATCCACATGAAGTCAGAGCGCGGGGCCTGGGGCTTGCCGGCTCAGCTCTCCAAAGGCTGCCCAGCATTTTTGGGAATCTCGCCCCTTTCTCGTGTTCCCAGCTGAAAGATGAGCTGCTTGAAAAGTCCAGCTTTCCTTTTCTGTAAAAATAAGGCTCCCAACACTCTGCTGATTCACACAGGCTCGGGAAAGCAGAAAGTGTCCAGAGCTCGGGCTTTGAAATGGCTCCTGAGAGAAGCAAACAAGGTCAGCCCATCTCCCTGCACTTCCCATCCCGGCAATATTCCTCATTTCACCAGGCCACAGTCTGCTCTCCCATCTTCACATGCTGGCTTCTAAAACTAGGCAATTTAATTCAATTCAAAATATTTAAAACTACTGAGAGAGAAAAGTTGCTACAGCTCTTCAGGTTGGGACAGACAGCCTGGGAACAACCTGGGAGGTCACATTTAACAACTTTACAGTAAATTATTTCCAATTATAGTGAAAATAGTGGCATCTACAAGTCCTCAGATCTACTCCTCATTTCAAATAGTGTGGACAATGACAGTTGGATGCACACAGACTGAATTTTTCGAGACTAAAATTTGTCTGTGTCATCCTAATACTGTTAGTTCCCAGCAGGCTTTTGAAGGAGAAAACTTAAGTACTGAAGATAGTTATTAACTAAGAGTTATATTGCTAGTTCTGAAAAAAATTATGGTCCTTGTTTTTGAATCTTGTAATGTGTGATGGACCAAAACCAAATTTAAGAAGGGAGTGCAGGTGGATTTTGACAAAATGGGTGACCTGAAGGGTAAAATTCCATCAAATCTGGAAAATTGCTGTTTGAAAAACAACCTTTAAAATACTATAAGTTTTTCTGATGAAACTTATTAACAACACTCCATTCAGAGTACCTGAGTAATCCTCAGTGGTGTCTCAGCCACATATTCCCAGGATATTTTGCAGTTCTCCAGCTGTGTAGCTCTGGTGGCAGAGCCTGTGTAGGTATCTGTGAAGAAGAAAGTTCCCATGGCCCTGTCCCAGTGTGAGAGCAGAGCAGCTCTCCAGGCTCCAGCGCCTGCCAGGACCAGGACTGAGCTGGAGCTGCCCTGTTGGGATGAGCTCCAGGTGCCAAAGGGTTTGGGAGAGCTTGCCTTGGCTCTCTACTGCTGAAACGTGCTCATTACTGGCCTGGAGCATACTTACAGGAACCCTGGGAACGTGAGGGAAGGGACAAGTGCAATCCTCTGTAAAATATGTCCCAGCTGGGGATGACATCATGGCCATTGATCAGCCTGGGAGCCCTGCAGTCCCCATCCCACCTGTCATTTACACACAGCAGCAAAAGGGAACAAGGCCTGAGCTGCCCTGAGGCACCTGCCAAGAATTTCTTCTTGTCCCAGGACACTGCCAAGCCTCTCCAGAAGTTTTCTTAAAAGAAAAACCAATGAGCAACTTCTTTCCAAGGATACTGCAATACCTCATGCCCATGGCTTTGCTATGTCAGGAGCAGCTCCTGAGGCAGTTAAGAGCTGCTAAAGAACTTCTTCAGGTGGGCAGACTGAGGCACAGAATGGCTCAAGTGTGGCACTTGAAACTGTCACCAGCCTAGGCAACTGCCTTTATGTACATTTATATTTCAAACAAATACACTGAGCAATGGGGTTTTCTTCCCCCATTTGTCCAACTTACAGCTCCCAGGCTGAGCTAAAGCCTCTCCAAACCTGTCCCAGCTCCCAGGCTGAGCTAAAGCCCTCTCTAAACCTGTCCCAGCTCCCAGGCTGAGTTAAAGCCCCCTCCAAACCTGTCCCCTCAGTGCAGCACACGCAGCCTCATGCTGCATTCCAGTCAATCAGCAGAAAATCCCACACTCCCTCCTGGATGTTCTCCCTCCCTTCTGGATTAGTCCCAAGCTCCAAGCACTCCAGTAGGCACTGACAGACAGCAGGAGATGATGTAGAGGTGCAATCAGATCAGACTAGGGAGAGTACAAATCTGTACAGCATAATGAGTCTTCTATTGCATATATCAGAGCTCTGAAACTTTTTCTAGTTAAATATATAGTCTGAAAACATTCAGCGTATATCATCTCATCGGAACAACAGGCTTCCATTGTTCCCGTGGCATAAATCTCTCACAGGCTCCTAACAGCACATGATTTCCACGGCTCCAGGCTGATATAGTGTGGCATGAGGAGAGGAGGGTTTGTACATGGAAATCGACTTACACTGTAAGAACAAATTTTGCATTGTTCTGTACCTGCAAGTCACACGTCTCATGCTGCCCAATGAACTCTTGCACAGATTGCTGCCGAGGGGAAAGAGCTCAATAATCAGGTGTGCTTTGCCTGGGGGTCTGCTGGGGTGATTTGAGCTCGGGGCTCTGTGGCACCACAGCCCTGCTGGATCAGCACATCCCAGCAGTGGCAGCAGAGAACACAGCGGCCCCAAGCTTCGGACCCTGGAGGGTTTGGGGATGCTCCAGCCCCACACAGCTCTGCCACTCCCTGGTGAACAAGACTTGTCCCCTACACCCTGCAACCCCAAAAAGGATTCATTGGTGCTCTCTCTCTCAGCTCTGTGAGTGAGAGTAGGACACTTCCTCAGGGGAATCAAGGATCATTTACAACTGATCCTGTGTCATGATGCGCAGCAAACACAGGTAAGGCACTTAGTGGCTGCCAGGTGGAAGACATTTGCTCGGCAGGAAATGTCCACATTTCATCTTTGCTGGATGAAGCCCCACAGCTGGTTGGAGACAGCTGCTGTTCTGGGGCCAAGAAGAGCTTGGTATTAGGCCCTCTAAAGGCAGTGGTCCCAGCTAGGCAACTTGCTGCTCTACCTTCTGCTCTCTTAGCAAAAAGGACCTGCTCCTGCATCACAACAGGCTGTCTGGAGCCGGTGGATGCTGGATAGAAGTGTTTCTATTCTAAAACAAGACATGGTCATCCTCAGCCTCATTCTTTGTCAGCTTTGTTTCCATTCTCATACCAGCCCCTGGTCGTTTTTCCCTGCAGCTGTTTTCCCAGTCCTTTTTGGGAACACATTGTTCCCTGGGAGGGTGGGCAGGCCATGGCACAAGGTGTCTAGGGAAGCTGTGTCCCAAGCCAGGGTTGGATGAGGCTTGGAGCAGCCTGGGACAGTGGGAAGTGTCCCTGCCCATGGCAGGGGTGGGACTGGATGAGCTTTGAGGTTCCTTCAACCCAAACCAGTCTGGGATTCTGTGCTAACGATCACACCATGACTATCCATACCCCTCCAGATGAAGACCCATAATTTTCTCAGGGCTCTTGTGGCAGCTCTCAAAAGCACAAGAGAGAGAGTGCAGCACCTGTTAAAGGTTGGGGACACTTTATAAAGCCATCCCTGCCTGAGAGGTGCTGCTCCAGAGGCACCTCTGGCTCAGGTGCTGCCGGTGACATTGCCTTTGCCTGGAGTGCCCCCAGGAGGGGCCTGGCACATCACACACAGAGGTGGCCAGAGGTCACTTCAAGGGCAGGATGCACTCATATTCCCCTTGGATAGAGCAGATGGAGTGCTATGGAGATGCTCTCTAGGGCTCTCCTGAAGCAAGCAATTGACAAATTCAGCCTCAGAGGCATTCCCAAGGATGAGGTGAGTGCAGCCATAAAGGCTGGTTCATGAAAGGGAGATAAAATATTCCCATTCTACGTGGAGAAGGGATTGAAGTTTTTCTGCACTTACCCTGCAGCCTGTCACTACCTCTGAGTGCCCACAGGCAAGGAGATGCCCAGAATGCACAGAGGGCAATTCCCAGGGACGGCAGGAAATTACTCACTGCTGGAGGAGTGCCTGAAATACTGGCTGTGCTCTCACCTCCTACCACACAGGCAGAGAATTCCTATCAGCACACAGAGGCTATAGGGTTACATTTTCTCATCAGAGCCCAGACAAACACCACAGGTTGCAGGCACTGCACTGGCAGCCTTGCAGGGTGAGGAGCTTGGCCTGCAGCATGCACGTCTGTGTTTTGCTGTCACTCAGCTGCACTGGAATTTGAAAACAAGAGGTCATGAACTACAGCCTTGCCTGTAGGAGCCAGAGTACAAGCACCATCTCCCTGGCCCACAAGCAGTCTGGGATAAGGAGCAAACTGCAAATAAATCTATTTCTGGATCAGGTGTGGCCAGCAGGAGCAGGGCAGGGATTCTTCCCTGTGCTCAGCACTGGTTGGGCAGCACCTCGAGTGCTGTGCCCAGTTCTGGGCCCCCAATTTAGGAAGGACATGGAGGGGCTGGAGTGTCCAGAGAAGGGCAACAAGGCTGGGAGGGGTCTGAAGCACAAGTCCTGTGAGGAGGGGCTGAGGGAGCTGGGGCTATTTATCCTGGAGAAGAGGAGGCTCAGGGCAGACCTCATCACTCTCTACAGCTCCCTGACAAGAGGGTGCAGCCAGAGGGGGCTGGGATCTGCTCCCAGGGAACGGCAACAGGACAACTTGACACAGCCTCGAGCTGTGCCGGGGGAGGGCAAGGCTGGACATCAAGAAGAATCAGCATAAGGTTTTTACTTTAGATAACCATTAAAAGAACTGTACAAGTTTATAATTCCCAATGAAGCAGTTTATCTCATCTGAATAGTGTTTCCTTAACAAACAACTTTTAGACCTTTCAGTAGATTTCAATTTAAGTGAATGCCACAGTGATATTAAAATCTGCATGTTGTAAAACGCTTTGCAACAGATTTTGAGGGTTATGGGAATGCTCCACAATGTACAATTCTTTGATGTGTGTGACAAGGATGGCAATACGATTTTAGCACACAAAAGGACAGTGGGATTAAATTAACTCTGTTTGAAAGTACATCAAGATCCTTAGGAGAATGTACCAGAGATAAGAGGGGCTAAATGTTAATATCCAGAAACTGTCATATGATAAGGTCAATATATTGTTAGCTAATGAAATACAGATTAATGTATCTCCTGTCAGCTATGGAGCAGGCAAGGATGTCAGCCTATTTTATTAGCTTAATGAGAATTTGAAAATCAAGATATGAGAGAAGGTGGCCAGACCAACAAATGCTTTTTAATTACTCCAAAAGGGATAATCTGTTAATTTAACTTCTCAGCTCCAGACACCAACATGACCAGTGCTGGGACATCTTCACAGACTTGGGTGCCCTTTCTTTAGTGAGTAACAGCCACAAACATTCAAAGGTTTAAAATAGTGAAGTATCTGATTTTATTAAACATAAAATAGCATCACATTGCACAGATTTTCCAGTCTCCTGCGTCCCTGAGGCACTGATTAGACTATTCCTTCAGGAAGTATCCAGGAAAGCCAGGAGAAGGCCTTAAATAAAGGTTTTGATCCATGTTTCCAGCACAGAGCCTAACTGATGTGTCCTCATTTGAATGAGAAAAGGAATTCTGTAGAAATTCAGATCTCTAATGCTGAAAGGAAATAATGTTCTTAGTCATGACTCACTGGAGAAAAATAAGTCTCATTTGCTGCATTTAGGTTCTTGTTTCCTTTCCATCCTATTGATGGCTGTTTGCCACTGCTGTCCCCTCCACTTCCATGTATTTGTTCTTCCCACACCTACCTGGGGTGCTCAGTGATTCCCCACAAACACTGTCATTCATTATTTCCTTCTGCTATGCCTCAAACATCTCCTGTGCACTCTCAGGCCTTCCCTTTGGCTTTGAGGTGGTTCCCAGGTATAACTGAAGGAAAGAAAAACTGCTAAATATTTCTGTCTTCACATTTCTTCCTTACTTCTCTTATTTCTCCTTATGTCTTGCTTGTAACATGCCTTGACTTCCCTGCTTTTCCTCTGGGAACTGGCATATGGATATGTTCCTTCAGAATGCTGAAATCAAAGGGTTTTCCCAGTAGTTTTCCCCCTGGACCAACATGGATATCAAAGAGCAGTGCTTGCATGCATGCTGCAAAGCAAGCCCCAAAGACCTCCAGCCTTTGCTGACACTCACAGATGATATTACTGCTGCAAGACTGTTTGGTGTGGAGGAACTCTACAGCACTCTACAGCCACAGAGTCTGTGTCCATCAGGCTAAAAGTGTCTCTGGAGATGTGTTTTCTTCTCCATTGCTTACTCAGGGGTCACACATTCCCACAAGGCAGCTCAGAGACTGAGGTATTTCAGGAAGACAAGGAATTCAGGTGTGAGGATCTGACCCAACAATTCCATGTCAACAAAACACTCACTGAATCAACAGATCCCTCACCTGGACTGATGTAGTCATTGTCCTTTGGATTAACTGACACCCAGAACAACACGGGCTGCCCACAGCCTGCCAAATCCTAAACCATCTGGTTTTGGCTCTAATTCTGAGAATTCAGGAGATGAAGACCCTGTTGTGAGAAGGGGAAAACAAAATGTTTAACCTGCCTGGGTCCCTTCATGGTCAGGGGCCTCACAAGTTTCACATCAGCTGGAACTGCCAGACAGTGACACCCCCAGAATTCCAGCATAAATCACCCAAAATGGGTCCTGCTGCTCCAGCTTTCCCACAGGCTGCACCTGTGTCCCTCACCACTGCCCAGGGGTCCTCCTGGCTGCACTGGACCCTTCCAGGCCCTCCAGCCTCTGAAAACATATGCAGAACACCAGGGTAAGTAATGAGATGCAAATGTATTCCTCCAGAGGTTGATCCAAAGCCCAGTCAAGTCAATTATTATTAATGTAATTAGTACTGTATGAGCAGTTCAAGGCATAATTCAAGTCAGGTCTCCATCCAGGCAGGCTGTGGATATGTGCAGAGCAGAATTGAAGAGTTTACAAGCTAACTGAGTGTGACGGACAAAAAGAAAGAGAGGAAGGAGATGTGAGGCGATATAAAAAGAGCAGATAATCTGCCACAGAAACCCAATCTTAATCCTGGGCTTTGTCTGGCAAACCATGCAGCCTTCAGCAGGAATTTCCAATAGCAGTTACGTCAGCAGTGTGTTCATTAAACAGTATTTTGAACCTTTATTTATCATGAATTTTCTCTCTCCTTACATTTATATTAATTTCTCCCTGCATTGGGCTGGCATGAGCATGCTGTTTATTTCTGTAGCAGGGACTCTGTAGTGGGGGTCATTCGAGCCAAGCCAATAACATGACCCTGGAGCTGCAGGCATGAATGAAGGGCTGAACAAAACCCACCATGAGCTTTGCTTTCTCCTGTACCAGTAATTAAAAATGCCTGACTCACACTGAGCACTGTGGAACAGGTTTGCTCGAGTGTCACGTCCAGATGCCAACCCACGAGCCCCTCGCTGTTCACTGGCACTCATCCAAAAGCTCTTTTCCTCCCTCTTTTTCCCTCTCTCTTTTTTTTTTTTTCTTTTTTTTTCCCCAGTCCAGAAGGGAGCGTTTCCACGGGCGGAGGGAGGGGCTGGGGAGCAGCGGGAGGCTCTCCGGGACGCAGGGCTGCTGCTGCTGCTCGCTGTGCTCCGCACCCCTGCCCGGGCTGCACCCGGCCGGTGCAGCCAGAGCACCCTCTGCTGCTGCGCTCCCTCCTGCTGGGCAGCCCTGGCACCGGCACAGCCTCCCGAGCAGCTGCAGGGTGCCCGGGCTCCCTGCGCTCTGCCAGCACACCGCCCGAGCGTTCCGATGGAGCGAGGGCTGAGAGCCACGCCGCCTCCAGCAGCGATGCTGCAAACCTGCTGCCTACTGCACCACAGCATCCTTTGAGAAAGGCAGGAAAATCTCCTTGTTCAGTAACCCAGTGTCTGGTGGAGCTGGGGATACAAGGCTGCACAAGAGCCCTCGGCAATGATGTGGGTTTTTCAGGAAATATTTGTAACTGCCCTTGCTATTAGAGTATATGAATGCAATTTCAATATTCCAGCAGAAATCAGCCGAGTATGTGGTAAAGCAGGGGAACATACAAGGGAATGCGTGTAAAATAATCTCTCCACCATACACATGCAGGAGCACCAGGATTCCTTCCAGAATCCAGAATGCAGCAGCTCCCCACACTCCCTGCTGCTCCTGGAGAGGGGAGCACAGCCTGTCTGAGGCTGCACTGCTGGCGTGGAGGCCACCAGGTCACCCCTGCAGTGGCCAGGCAGCCACGGAGAGCAGAGGTGCTGAGATCTTTGTAGCTGGAAAAGGCAAGTCAACATGCAAATCCCAGTTAAAATATCTTTATTAGCAGCATTTTAATCACTTGCAAAATCTGGACCAGGATCAAACCAAACATAAGGCAGCAGCTGCTGTAAACAGCCGTTGTTGAAATGGAAAAATGATTGGTGCTGAGGGAAGCATGTCAGGAGTAATGAGCCTGCCTTGGCTGCCGAGCGCCGGGCACGGCCGGGCACCTCGGCGCTGTCCTGCCCTGAAAACCCTCCTGGGGCAGGGGTCCCCACACCTGCGACCTCCCTGCCGACCCCAGCAACCACCCCTGGCCATATTGACAGCACCAAGGGGCTCTTCAGACTCTGCTGGAGAAGGGAGCAATTCCACTGGTGCATGAGCCTCTCTCGTTCTGTCACACTCTATATGGTAATTTCATCATTTTAACTTCTACACAATTAGGGGAAAGTAATTATCCTCCAAAACTTACACTGAAACAAGTTGTGTATTAGCCATATTTTGGCTCTGGTATTAATTACACTTTCTTCCCCTCTGCTGCAGGAAGGGACCTGGGGATCCTGGTCCATGGCCGGTTGAACATGAGTCAGCAGTGCCCTGGGGCCAGGAGGGACAACCCTGTCCTGGGGACATCAGGGGCAAAGGAGGGATTGTCCAGCTCTGCTCTGGGCTGGGGCAGCCTCTCCTCTGGTGCTGGGGCAGTTTGGGTGCCAGAATATGAAGAAACATTAGAGTGTCCAAAGGATGGACACGAGGATGGGGAAGAATCTGGAGAGGAGCAGCTGAGGGGACTTGGTTTGTTCAGCTGGAGGAGACTGAGGGGAGACCTCATTGTGGTCTTCAACATCCTCTTGAGGGGCTGCAGCTCTGATCTCTTCACTCTCCTGGCCAGCAGCGTGATCCAGGGAGTGGCTGGAGCTGGGCCAGGGCAGGCTCAGGCTGGATTTTGGGAGAAGTTTCTTCCCCCAGAGGGTGCTGGCACTGCCCAGGCTCCCCAGGGAATGGGCACGGCCCCGAGGCTGCCAGAGCTCCAGGAGCCTTTGGACAGCCAGGGATGCACAGGAGGACTGCTGGGGTGTCTGGGCAGGGCCACAACTCTCATTGTGACACCTCAGTCCTTCTCACAGCACAGAGCTTCTCTTCCCTTCCTCATTGACAGGATGCCACAAGAATCTCCCAATGTGAAAGCAGCCCAAACCATGTTGAGCACGAACATACACAAGCCATCAATGATTCCCGTGTGTCAGTGGAGCAGCAGCCAGTTCCTTAAATCATCTGCATTTCAAACGCTGAGTGTGAAAACACGAGCAGTGGCTTCAGACGAACCAGCTCTGAGTCCTGTCCGAGTCGGGAGGGGAAAAGGCGTTGTTTAGTATTTCTCATTTCCATCAGGGGGAGCCTGTGCACAGAGGATTGGTGCTGGTGCCTCCAGCCCCAGAGGTTTCCCACAGGCACAGCTCATTGAGACCCTGTGGTGTGTGATTTGGGCTCGAGGTGCCGGCAGCTCTGTCTCGTGTGAGGGAATTCAGAAACCTTTCTGCATTTACAGACCTGTTTGAGCTGTGCTCAGGAGTGAGATCTGTTTATCTAATTATGTTAGTGGAAGGTTAACATTTCTATTAAACTGATGTATAATTCATACCACCAACAATGCAAACCACGCTCTGTGGTTTGGAGGTTGACTCTACCTGGTAAATATTAACATTTGTGGGGTGAAAAATAATTACAGGGTTAGTGTCAGGGTTATGTGGTAAAAGGCCCTAGACTGTAGGGCTTGAAATTAAAGACCTTGCTGTAATCAGACTATAAAAAACACCACCCTGGATCAAAGGGAAGCAATAGTTTCTATCTGTTATGGTAGCACTTGAGTAAATAAATTGCTGGTAAAATTTCAAAAAAAATTTTGAACACTTCCCATTGGAGATGTGGCAGAAAAGTCAAATGCAAATTATCAGGTGTTATACAGAGTGAATCAGGTGTTAAACACACTGAACTTCCTACACAACAAATAAAAAACCTCAGTTGAATGAAAAGCAATGAAAATCTAACACTGCAAAGGTCTCTGAGATGTAACTTTAGAGCTCTACTTCCAGTTCTCTTGGAGGGAAAAATTGGCCTTCATGGTTAAACCCATCTCATGTCTGAGAAAAGAGCAGTGGCCACAACTGAACAGCGTGGGCAGCATCTGCTGAAGTCCTGTCACCTTCACAATCTCCCAGGATTTCTGGGGTAAACCCAAACTCCCACATTCAGCTTAAGGCCTCCTGTTAAATACTCTGAGCCAGCTCTGTGACACCCAGGAGCAGTAACCCTTCCTGAAACGATCGCTTGTCATTTTGTTTACACTCAGTTTTTAACACCTGCTCTGCTACTGTTGTGAACAAGGTCGGTTATTAAGACCCAATTCCCCAGTTCCTGCCTGTGCACCTGTCCTCCATGAAGGTGACTCCTGAAAACACCTGCTTGCACTCCCAGGTTTTTAAAAAGAACTAATTTGGATGCCTCCCAAGAGGCTCAGCATGTCGGAAAATCAGGTCTCTGATTTAGGGACCACCAAACCGTTCAGGTGTATCTTTTACCAGGTCAGTCTTTCTACAAGATCCAGAAGAAATTTGGGATGTGCCCCATCATACCCCAAACTGCAATAATGGATTTGGTTCTTCCAGTGCCTTTTCTGTCTCTCATAACTGGTCTGGTGCAGAAACACTCTCTTGCATTTTGCAATTTAGGACACAATTCAACAGGGAGACAATTACAGGTGAAGCCATTAAAAAAATAATAAAAATATAGTGACTATAAAGTCGGTTGTAGTGGCTTGAGTACAGACATGAGGTGGCAAGAGTCAAAGAGCTCATTATATTAATTATAAAATAACAATGGAAAAGGCTGAATTCTATCTTTTGAAATCTTTCAGCTGAATCTTACTAAAATATGTGCTCTACTCCTGCTAGGCTTAGAGGCTTACTAGAGGATTCAAAGAGAATCAGAATGGTATCTCTTGGCTTGGAACATCTCTGGATCCTGTGTGAGCAAAGGATTTGCCAAGGAATAGTCTCTCTTTGAATTCAAAGTAAAACACACCTACACCTCCAATCTGGGGAGACAGCCACCAAGGAGATCCAATATCAGATCCCAGGATTGTTTCCTCTGCTACAAGGCAAGGGCAGATCAGTCCAAAGAAAACTCCTCAGCAGATCGAAGCAGTTGGAAAAAAAGTACATTACTTGTTAATGTCTCATAGTCTCAGATGTCTATGGTACAAAGGAAAGTATTTGAACAACTTAAAGGTTTTATGGTTAGAATAACATTCAATAAAAAATACATTTTTGCAGGACTGGCTAAGGAACCACAGGCAGGCAGGAATTCCGGGAAAGCCCCCATTCCTCTGGGCGGAGCCAGGGGGGAGCAGGGAGAGGGGTCCCTGTGCTTCCCTGACTCCCCAGAGACACAGGGAAGGGATGCTTGGGATTTTTACCTCCAAAAAACTCTTTTGTTAGGCAGCTGGGTTCAGTCTCAGAGATGCAGCTTTCTGCTAGCAAAATGCCCAATCCAAACACTGGGTGCTATGTTTGCAATCTCAAAAAAATCTGACGTGTTCCATGTGCCACTAAACCTCTCCATATCTGTGAGCTTGCCTAGAACAAAGTCACAAACTCCTGGAGCAACAACTGGCTCTTGGACAGAGAGGTTCTGGGCCAAGCTTCAAATACCCCCACCCTGTGATTTATGGATTGGTATCCAAAACAGAGCAGCAGATTTACTGTTCCTTGTCATTTACAGAGCTGAAACCAGGTGAGATTCAGGGTTTTAAATGAGTTTGACCTAGAATTTGAAAATCCCTTTGATGCCCAAATTCAAAGTGAATTTGAGTCAGAGAAATGAGCCCACATGAACCAGGCCCAAGAATGCATCTCCTCAAAGCCATGTGAAGTGAAAGCACAACTTTGCAGCAGCTTTTGTTGACATCTTCCCTTGCAGCACCTTTCTAAAACTTCTGACTCCCCAAATGCAAAATGTCCTCACCTCACTATTCACAAATTGCCTTTAAAAAATATTCAGAGGTTTGGTTACAGACGTGAGCATTATGAGAATGCATTGCCTGGCACCAGTATCTCACAGGCTTTCCAGGAGTTGTATTCTCTCTCTCTCTGTTTGCAGAGAGAGTTCAATTCTGGCATTCAGTCAATGCCAGAATGAACTAAAGGGGTATTTAAGTGAAGAGGAGTGGGAAATACAAGAAACTAAAGGAACAAGGATATCTGTATAATATTTCCCAGTGTTTCCCTGAAAGGTATCTTCCTGCACTCAAGAGCACCAGACCCACCAGGTCTCTGGCAGTGGGAGCCATTCCCTGTGTCCTGTCCCTCCACCCCTTGTCCCCAGTCCCTCTCCAGCTCTCCTGGAGCCCCTTTAGGCCCTGGCAGGGCTCTGAGGTCTCCTTGGAGCCTTCTCCCCCCTGACTGACTTGAGCCCTGGTTGTGATGCTGAGCTAAACTCTCCAGAACTGAAGCTCACAGGTTTTCATTTTAGAAACTGCACGAGACACAAGCTTGAAAATCTCCTCCACTGCAAGTGACCATGAAACTTCTGCTAAGGACAATAGAGGGAACCAATCCATGAAAAATAAAAGCCTAAAAGTCCCACTTGGCTGAGCAAAACTGGCTATACAGCCCTGTCCAAGAGATGCTACAGAAAAGCTTCTTGGAAGCCACCTGAGAAACTTCTCTGGTACGTGGCAGTGCCAGCTGACACAACGGAAAGCACACGGCATGTTTCAAGAAATCACTTCACTTGGAAAAAACACCATGAGCAATGCTTTTTTCTGAGAACTAATTTTCCAAATAGAAGGCTCATTTTCTTCCTCAGAACAATTTCTCCCTTCAGCTGTAAACTCAACAATTTACATCTGAAGTAGCCTTAAGATTCTACTAAGTCAAAATCAAGGCAAGTGTTCCGAGGCAATCATTCTTTCTGAGACATTTCTTCTTTGGAAAATGAGAGACCCAACAGAAACTGGAAGATTTTATTGCAAGTGACAGAACATCAGGCTCAGTGATGGAAGGCTCAGCCTTGGTGTTAAGGAACATAAAGCTCCTGACTCCAATTAAATTTTGTTCCATTTATATGGGCATAGAATTGGGTCTTTTGAAAGAAAAGTCACCAGGCTTCAGGCAGCAACCATGACAGGGAGACACCATGTGGAAATTGCTTTTATTTCTGTTCCCAAGACATCAGTCCTAAAGGAAAGGCTATAGGTGCTGACATGCTTCAGCAATACGGATTAAACCAGGACAGGAAAAGTAATTAATGGTGAGAAACAAAAAAGGAATATTTTATCTCTCTTGGGACCAAAAGGCTCTTTTGCCTGGCATTATCGGTCTTCTCACATGAACCTTTAGCTTTGCTGAGGAGAATACTAGATTCTCCCTGGCATGCCAAGTCCTGAATCCATCATGAAAATCTATTTTGGGAATCTTTCTACCACAGTATTAAAGGAAAAGCTTGTGTTGACAAAAATGCCTGTTGCATTCGATGCAGCCTTTCTATATTTGTTGTGTTGAGGGATATGAAGGAGGCTGGGACCAAGGGATTCATAAAAGTTAAGCAAACCCCATCCCTTTAATCTGAAATCTGCCTTGCTTTGCCCTGAGGTTGACATTTATTGTTTAAAAACGTTGAGAAAATGTGCTGAGGAATTGCCCATTCCCATCAGTGTAAGTATGAAATGTTTAAAGTGCACATTTTTCATCTGTTGCCAGCTCCAGGCCCGCAGCCAGGTCCTGTTTGACAACCAGATGGGCAACACAAAGGGGTTCCCCTCATGAAAACGTTTGGATCTGGGAGCTGGCACAGCCTGTGGCTCACAGCCCTCCGTGCCAGGAGCTGGGCTCAGGTGTGTGCAGGGCACTCAGCAGGAGCAGTGCCATGCTGAACCATCCCAGGCAATGGCCAGAGGGCAATTTGGGGGTCATCTTCCATTGCACTGGAATTGCCAGAGCTGCTCCAAGGCTTTCCATGGAAGCGATTTTAAGAGAGAAAATGAAAGCAGAGCCCCCTTGGCCTGGAGGTGAAGCAGTGCTGGTGTGTGGGTTGGAGATGCTCAGTATGAGCACTGCCCCTGCCCCAAGGTGCCCCATAAACAAATCAGTGTTGCATCTGCTTCACTGATTCCTGCACTGAATCAAATTAACACGCAAAAATAGAATTAATCTCTTTTTATTGACCAAAATCTGTGGATGAAATAATCTCTACTTACAAGAGCAGGGTGCTCACTTCTCCTCCAGAGCACAGAAGTGCAAAAAGGTTACAAATGTGCGCTGATTTCTTGGGCAGAGAACAAAAAATAATTTCATTTCAGAGATGTTTTAGAAACTTGTAAATTAAATGGACAGTGCTCTACTTAGGGCCATCCTTGCATGGTTTGCAAGATTTACTATTGTTAATCTCTACTGATTGTGAGGTTTGAGCTGTACAGATACTCCCACCTCAGGGTCACCCTATAATGGCAAGACCTACTCCTAGTTTATAGTGGATTGGGATACAAATGTGTTGTTACCTCCTTATCTAATCCTGTTAGCAGTGCAGAGCCAGTGGTTTGGGTTTGCAGAGGGTGGGAAATGCTGAAATGAAAAAAGGCAGATTGTCTTCCCTCTGCTCTGAGCTGAAAGCTCCCAGAACATCTGAAGGTCTGGGACTCAGCATCCAGCACCAGCAGAACAACTGCTGAACTGGGACCTGTATTTCTTCTAGACATTAACATCCACTAGATAATCATCTTGCCTCCACGCTGGGAGCCTGCACAGCTCCAGTAAAACAGGCTGGAATGACAATAGCAGCACATTGCCTGATTCCCTCACCAGGCAGAACTTGCTGCTGGAGAGTTTTACAATTTGGGGATGGAACTGAGTTTGGCCCTGTCATGTGGCACACATGGCTGGAGAATGGAATCAGATGTTGTGCCAGAGGAGTTGATTGAACAGCACTGAAACCCTGGGCTGTTACCAGACCTGGGAACAGGACAGGATCTCTCTGCCCTATTTTGTGTCAATCCTTCATGTTGTCAAGCGGCTGCCAAATGAATGGCTGCCAAGTAAATTGACCTTGTCAGTTTTAAAACAACAATTATCATCATTACATTATTGAAAACAGCACTGTGCCTGGAATTACACCAGTAGGAAGATGCTCTCTGACACAATTTTGCTCCCATGTGGAAATCAACAGATGAGTCCACAGCACCTTTACATTGATTTAAAGTCTGCATCATGCAGCTCATGCTGTTGTAATCATAATATTCTTATCCCTGGGAAAGACTGGGAGGCAGCTAAAGACCGAATAAAAGGAGTTTCTTTATTTTATATAAAATATAATGCTGCTTCCAAATTCAAATAATGTCCTTATATCAGCTGAGTGCAAACCTGCACACTGAGATCAATGCACATTGATCATAGGACCCAAGAAAGGTCTTGTTTTCATGTGATATTCATCATCCAAGGGGCCAGAGAGCCCCTTTGTTTTCAGACACAGGAGTGGCTGCACTGAGGCATGGCCAGCTTTGGGGCACAGCAGTAACCCCCAGAGGCACAGTCTTCTACCCTACACCCACATGAGGGAATGGTGACTTACCTGGGTACCCTTTGGGCCCCTAATACCCATCTTTTATCCTTCCACATTACTTGCAATCACTTACAGCTTATAACATAAAAATTACTGGATTCCCCCTCCCAGATACACTCATGAAAAGAAATGGAGAACACACAGTAAAAACCCCAAATTCTACTTTTGCAACCCAGCAGGGAGAGGTTTGAGCTCCAAACCCTCACCAATAAACAGAGAGGACCTGAGCACTTTTGCCAAGCTGTACCTCTGCACACAGTCAGAGGCTGAAACGGGTCTGGTCAGTGCCGAGCACTGAGTGATATCATCTGTAACACTGCAGGAGAAGCTTTAAAAGCAGATTCCTACAGAAAATAATAAATCATCTGCTGGGCTGGCCAGCAGCCAGAGTGACGTTATCACAGCCATCTCCAGCGCAGCTGAGCCGGGCATTCCCCGAGGGGGTTTGCTTTGGGAGGAGATGCTGCTCCTCCAGAGCTGGCCACAGCTGGGCCCCAGCCAGGGCTGGCACCGGCCAGGAGAGCCGATCCCCTGGGACACAGAGCTGGAGCTCTGCCCTGCTCCAGAGGGACGGGCAACAGCCCTGAGCTGGAGCTGCTCCTTCCTGCAGGGCTCACCAGTGCCACGAGGCACAAACTGAGCCATGCACAGATTGGGAGCCTCGTGTTTCAGTTCTGCTCCACTTCTGCTGAGTCCCTGCAGCTACAGGAGCAGGAGGGACCTGCAGCCTCCTGCCAAGGCTGGGCCTCCAGCACATCTGCCCAGGGAGGCTGGAGGAGGATATTCTGTGGTTTTATGCAAAGAAAATGTCCATGTGGACCCCTTACACTGTAAATACTTACTTCCATGTGCCCTAAAATTAAAATTTGGCCTTGAATTTCATTAAATGTGCCACAGGAAATAAAACCTTTCATGTCAGTGATTTGGAGAGAACAAATGGTCCCAGTTGCTTGGCTAGAAGCAAACACCTCTTATTTCCAAGCCCAGCCATTCCCAGCAGCCCATCATTGCTATGGAAGCAGCAGCACCCATCCACTAGTACAACATTATGTGGTTTATTTACTTCTTTACTTCCTGTTACTCCCTGCCTGCATCCTGTTCTGCTGGGCTCCCAGAGAGGCAGCTCCCACCAACAGATTTATTGTCTGACTTACTATTTGTACCTAGAGCAACTTCTGCATCCAGAATAACCCTCCCCACTCAGAAATGTTAATCCCATAGACCCTCCAGCATCTTTTAGTGATTTTCCCACTTCTTCCATGGCCTAAGCTGCCTTCCCTGAACAGTTATAAACTTTCCTTGCCAGAACACCACTCAACCAAAAACCAAGTCATCTGCAGGGCCCTGTGTTTTCCAGATTTCCCACTTGGTTATGTGAAGGCCAAACATGTTCCCCAAGGTTTTATTCCACAGATTTCTTCACATGCTGCAGTCAGGCTTCACTGCACAGACATTTGTGCAGGGACTGATCTCAGTGCACAAACCTCTGGCTCTGAAGCCTGGCTGAGTTGCTTTGCCTCAGGGAAGCTGCCAGGCTGAAAGTTACTGCAGGTACTGAACATCAGATCTGAAATCGCCTTCCAGGGTCAAGAGACTCCTAAAACTAACGACAGGTCAGCTTAGATAAGTATTTCTAACTTGTCAATAGTTACAACAAACAAACCCACTTTGGTTCTGCTGAAAATTATCTTGGTTATTACACCCCCAAAATGCCTCTAAACACTTTTGATCTTTTGATGCTCAAACTTCCCCTCTGTTCAGGGAAGCCCACATGCATCCATCACATGCACTGTTGCAATTGGAGCAGGATGAACAAAGGCACAATTTAAATAAAAAATCAGCTGGTGAAGTTCCTTGCACACAAGTGTCTCAGCTAAAATCAGTTCTGTGTGTGACAGCTGGTCATCCTCTGCCTTTCTGGCTCAGAGACCTGTAGGCTTCACTGCTCTCCTCACTTCACACCAGCAGTTTTCAATGGCTCTTCCAAACCCCTTTCCCAAGGACTTTGAAGAACCTGTATCCACCTTTTTCCAAAAATACCACCCACTTAACACAAGATGGCACCGCTGACCACCTCAGAGCTGAATGCGAGCCCAGGTACGCAGGACAGGTTGAGCTCTGTTTATTCAACTCATTTATGGCTCCTGAAAAGCCTCTCCTGGTGCTTCTCCTCCCCATCCCTCGCTGTGCTTCGTCGCAGACACAAATCTGTCCTCTTGCTTCGTCTTCCAACAGCCCCTTGGTCAAAACAAGCTAAAATCTTCCCCAATAATTTTTAATTCCCTAATTTAGGCTGGCAATACCCTGATTAAAAAATATGAAGAAAAGAGTTGTGGTACATCAAAGACTCCGTGTAGTACCACATCTCTCTTATTTTGCAGTACAAGCAGCTCCCAAACTTTGCCTCAGTGAGAGGTGAACAATGCCCCACAAAACCTCCTGTAAACCAAAATCCAGAGCTCTGAGTGAGCTGCCAGCCTGGGCTGGGCACTCAGCACCACCAGGCTGGAAACAGCCCTTCCTGACCCATCACACAAAACTCCTCTGAGAGGACCGGGTTTCTGTCACCACCAATCTGGACCCCTTTACCAAAGGGGGAAAAAAATAGGTTGACTTGATAATAGCATTTCTCTTGAGTCCCTGGGAAGCAGAAAGACGGGGGAAGGGTGAATTCCTTCCCTATGCAACTGAGAATTACATCCTTTCTCTGGAATGTTTAAGCTAATTTGGAGAATTTAACAGATATTAATGTTCTTGCTGCAGAGTCATACACACCAGTCCACAGACTGAGATGAATTACTTGTGAATCTTGTTCTATTTCCATAGTTCTCTCTTGAAACAAGGCATGTTTTATAGCACTTTATACTTTTTTTTTAAGTAGATTCCCCAAATCATTGCCCTCTGTGAAGTCCATGGCATTCCTTAAGCTGTTTTATACCTAGACAGGACTGAAATCTCCAGAGCCTACTCAAAGATACATTCTCCTTGTTTCTCATTCCTTGAGGATACACAGGCAGAACTTGCCCTTGTGTGTATTCTCCAGGCTCACATTTTCCAGCACCTCCCCCTCCCTTAATGCTTCAAAGTGCTTCTGCAAAGAATCCAGACCCACAGGCCAAACTTCTGTGGTTCTCACAAAATATCCCCCAATCACAACTGATCAACCAACTGCCTTTACTGGGCTTGAATCTCACCCTCAGCTGCAGAACAACTCCTTGGCTTTCAGCTGAGCTAATTCAGACATTGTCCAGCTTTACCACTTCAGTACTACTGAAAAAAAAGGTTCAGCAAATAATCTTTCAGGGCCATACCTGGGTATTTCTAGAAAGGTTCCTCCTACACTCAAGTCTAGAATTACAGAATCATCCCAGCACCCCAGAATGGTTGGGGTTGCAAGGGACTTTAAAGTCCATCCCATTCTACCTCCTGCTATGGCAGAGACACCTCCCACTGTTCCAGGCTGCTCCAAGCCCCAGTGTCCAACCAGGACTTGGACACTGCCAGGGATGGAGGAGCCTCTTTTGTCCTCGCTAACATATGAACACATCAAAATTATAACTCTGAGAAAAACACAATGGTAAATAAAACTCACATCTTATCCGGCATCAAGTGATTCATTCCATTTTCTACTACATGCACCGGAGCTTCGCTGTTCAGGCAGTGACCCAGCTGCAGGGAAAGCTCCAGGCCTCATTTCCAGTGCTCCTCACATACTGGTATGAAGGGATATCAAGCATCCAGTGCTGCAGGAGAACAAGATGAGAGTGTAAAGGTTTGTGGTTAAAACAACATCAAAGCATCTCTTAAGAAGTGCTTTTGGCCTCCAAATCAGGTCTAATTTCTCTTTTAATGAGTATTTCTGGAATGTTTTCACCAGGACAGGACTGAAATCGAGTCAAAAGATTTTTCCTATTAAAAGGAATTCAGGTATAACCCCAAATTGCAAATTTCTTCCGAATTCATCCTCTTTGATTCCATTTGGTTCAGGTTTGGTACTCACAGCACCATCTCCTGGTTCCCAGGCAGCAGCAGGAGTGACCTATTCCCTGGCAGGGGGAACTGCTATGTTTCCATCACAATGCACAAGCTCCACTCCGAGAGGGCAAGCAGGCAAGGGGCCAAGAGCAGAATACCTCTGCTTTGCAGTCATTTCTGAGCCAAGATATTTGCTTTACTTTTCAAAAGCATGAGTGGTCAGAAAGCCCTGCTTGGAAATTGAAACCATCCTCCACGCACCTCTCTCTGTGCAGTGAGGCTGAGCAGCCTGTGGATTACATGACTCATGCAGCGTGGGGACTGCAGCTGCCCTATCAATAATGCTCTCAGCTTATATTTCTCATTTGCACCTCACTGCCTTTCCTGCCTTGATCACACGGTGAGGACCAAGGCTGCAGGTCCCTGCAAGGAGCCCCGTGCTGAGGAGCTCATTGGACAGCCCAGCCCCATCTCCATTGCTCTGGGACAGCTGCTCCTGACCCACCTGCCCTCCCAAGGGGCCTGAGCAGCTCCTGGAATCTGTGGGGCAGCACTTGGGGTGTGTGGGACAGCCCCAGCCCTCTGTGCTGCAGCAGCCCTGGATAGCTGGGGTTTGCCTGACACTTCTCCAGCTATCCAGGGCTTGCTTTCATCTCAGGAGCAGCCTGAAGTATTTTTCAAGCTGTAGCATTTCTGTTTTATGGCTGTCCAAATGCTGCAATGTTCTGCTGGTATTACTATAAAAACCCAGGGGAAAAAGCTTAAGCTGAATGAATTCTGTACAGATTGTAATTCTCCATGGGTTAACTCAGTTTGTGCTGACTCAGTCAAGTTTCCCTTCTTCTGCCTGCAGACTCTGGGTTACAGCCCCACTGTCAGGTACTGGGGCTGATCTCTTAGGGCAATTTATGAGGAGGGATGAAAGTGGGGGACAACATATCCCACTGTTCTTTTTAAAACACTGGGAGGCTCCATCGTGCTCAGGACAGGCTCCACTTGATCCACCCCTGCTGTCCACAGTTAACTGGTGCTGGTTGGAAATGGGAATTTTGGTAAAACCCACAGTACTTCATATCCACAGGCTATAATGTCCACAGCCTCCCTCCCTTGGCAAGCCAGCCTAGACACTGAGCCTGACTGGGAATTAATTAAAACTGCAGTCTGGGGATAAGGGCTGCCAGGCGGGAGCTGGGCTCCCCCGCCGGGTGCTGTGGGCTCAGGCACATTCCACTCTACTCATTCTCTTATCACAGCCATTTGCACATCCCCGAGACCACGAACATTATAATCCAATCCACAACTGAGCATTCCCTTTTATTTCTGCAGAGTGCCTTGTGCAGCCCTCATGCACTGCATGTGGCATTTCCCTTTGCCCTAAAAACCAGAATAAAATCTCATGGACCCCAGGTTGGAACATCCCATCGCAGCAGATCTTCTGTAGGAAAGCAAGATGGAACAGGCCAGGAAATGCACAGAATAAGACATAGCTACTTTTAGACACTCGACAGCAGCCATAAAACAAACTTGGGATGCTCACAACAGGTGGCAGCTGCTTGCAGGGATGTTGAATGGGCCCCACATGCTGCTGCTAATGAAATAATCTGAGGTCAAACCAATATTTGCGTAGAACCACTGTTTATCTCCATACGTCAAGATAGCACACACAAATATTTATCTTCCCTGAAACCATTTTAAACAGAATATTCCTACCGATTGGAGTGCTGCCGAAGTACTCAGCAGTCTCTTCCCGGAGTGTCCCGCAATTCCCGGGACAGTTCGCTCTGTTTGCGGCTGGGCAAGGCCGGGAGCCGCCCCCGCAGCACCGCCTGGCCCCGCAGGGGCTTTCAGCACATCTCGAGCTGTTGTTATCAGCACATCTCGACTTGTTATCAGCACATTCGAGCTGTTTTTACCGCGGTGCCGAGCCCACAGCCCAGCTCGGAGCTCAGAGCTCGCCGCAGCTCCCAAAGGCTCCCAGAGGCTGGAAGGCCCCTCGGCTTGCCGGGCTTTGGTGATGTTCCAGCGGCACAGACAGGCAGGTCCTCACCACGACAAAAGGCAGAGCATCGCGCTGGAACACCCGGACTTCCCTGCCCCCGGACTTCCCTGCCCCATGAGTGCTTTGGATGGGTTTTCCCACAGATTCCATCTTTCTGGAGTGGGTTGTGACGCGGATCAGGACTGGGAGCTGCGTGAGCAGAGCACTGCCTCAGCTACAGGATCCCGGACTGGCACAAGGAGGGGAAACCTCGCGAGTGGAAGCAGCAAACCCCTGAGGAGGTACTACGGCTGTTCACCACCATTACTCACCCACACCACAGAACACATCCCATTTTCCAAAACCGCTCCACTTCCCAAGTGGGTGTTAGGCACTTGGAATGGAGCTCCCAGGAGCGCCCCTGGCACCGACGGTTCCCCGTGTTAACCCTTCAGTCTCAGAAACATTCCGTGATCTTTGTCACTGAGAAGTCTCCACATCATCAGGGGGGTTTTGCTGTGCTGGCACTGACTGTTCTGTCTCACTGTATACAAGAATTAATGCACAGCTCTGCGTGTGTGTACGAATGTGAACATCAATGCACTGGGAACCTAGCAGAGGGACCCTAGCAATTCAAGTCAAAAACTGAAATGAGTCTGCAGCATTTCTAAATTAACCTGTTGCCATCTCCCGTCCAAAGTGAGGTGGGTGTAGCATTAAAACACAAATTTGCCTCCACAACACCCTTTCCTTCTCCCCACATTCAGGATGTTGAGCCTTTAAGGTTAGGATTGGAAAGGCTGATAAAGGATGGGAAAGTGAAAAATTGCCTGCAGTGACATCTGGAGTATTTCTGCTGTCAGAGAACAGCAGCCAAATGTCCTTAAGTTATGAGAAAGAGATACAGACACTCCCTGCTTGTGTGCAGGTCCATCAGCAAGTACCAGGCTTCTGCATCTCCCCCTGGTGAGAGGAGATCATCTTCAGTGCAGGTCAGTGGGAAACAGACATCTCCACAGAATATCACCCAAATAACTTCAGAGATGCTGGGGACAGCTAAAGCAGGTGGTACCCAGCAGGTGATAGGTTGTAAAAGAGCTTTAATGTGACACTGGGTTTTATCCTGTGAGTATCCTTGTAGATGGTTCTGTTTATCCTCCTGACTGAGGCAAATATGTCCATGATTTATCTTGATTATCTTTTTTTTATTACAAAATCCCTTTAAAAGCCATTTTCATACCATCATCCTTGTCTTTGATAGAACAGCAAGTGGGGGGGGGATTCACTTTACAACACATGTAACAGATGAGGCCTTTGTTTTCAAGACCCCCAATAAAATTCAGTTTTTTTCAGCTAAACCTGTTGCTTTGTTGCTGGTCCACACTAGGACACCATCCCTTCATAAAAAGTGTCAGTAGATGCTCCAAACTGGCTGACCAGAGTCCCTGGGTGTGAGCACTCCATGGCCAGCAGTTCCTGCTGGAGAATCCACAGGAAGGCAGGAACAGCCCTGGGACACAACCCTGGGCACAGGACCCCCTGCACCTGGGAGCTGAGCAAGCTCAGCAGGCACCAGGTCCTCTTTCTCCTTGGGGAGATCCCAGAGGAGCAGCCAGAGGATCCATCCCAAGCCTGGGTCAGGCCAAAAATGTCTCATTAGAGCCAGGGATGGGTCAGCACCACGGCAGGAGAAGTGGGGCACCTGACCTACAGAGACCCAGAGCTGCAGCCATAACCACCAATGCCTGTGACAGGAGGGGTGGGGCTGTTTCCCAATGGCAAATTATAGAAATTTTTGTGTGCTTTTGATTGTTCAGCCTGCTGTGCATGGGCTCATGTATTAAACACCAGCTTGCACATTCCACAAAGAGGTTTGGGGTTTTTTTCCTGCTTTCTGGCCTGTCAGAAAGGATTTGGAAGAGGGCAGTCTCCGAACACAGAACATTAAGTTTCAACTGAAGGAAGGCACAAAAGCTACATCTCTACTGTACAGCGTGTTGCATATTGTGCATATCAGTTTGATTTGTTTTATTACCAACAATTACCAGCTCCAGGCAGGGTGACCTGCTGAACGAGCTGTCTGACACAGTCATTAGTCACAGCTCAGCAGACACCAGGATAGAGGAGGAATTGGATCCTGTAAAGCAACAGGCACTTATCAAACAGTTAAAAAACCAAAGATTAAGCACAAGCAGCACCGTGGCTGCCAAGGGGGGAAGAAACCTCCTGAAATCTGGAATGTGTTTCTACTTACTGTCCATCCTAGTAAAATAAAATAATCTCTCATTTGAGCATATGGTTCTGCTTAGACAAGAAACTGTATATATTGGTCTAAATCCAGAATATCCCTTCTGACATATTACTCAGTATTAGAAAATCACTACAACCTGTGTGCTCTGTAGCAGTTCCTAATGCTAAGTGCAACAAACCTTCAATGAGCTTCCTCCTCCCTCTCTCCTCCCCAGCTTTCTGTCCTGGACCCATTGCATTCTTCTTTTCTCAGCTTGATGCCTTTCCTATATCCTTCTCCTTTCTTGTCTCCATCCTGACACTCATCTCTTAAAGAAGGGATTATGACTTTTCCACATGAAAAGACTTCCAGCAGCATCCTAGAGTTCCCAGTTTGTGTGGCAGCCTGCTGATTGCACAGACTGAGCTTTCAGATGGCAAATACTTCATGGATAATCTGCATGTGTATTTTTAAGGCCTTTATGCATTTTAACAAATTGCTTAGCTTTTATTTGAGCACAATCAGAGGGACAGAGGAAACTCCAAAGCTTTGGTGCTCAGGTGACAGTGGAGATGGAGTCTCCAATTTCCAGAGTAGATTTTTCTGAGAATGGAGAAGGCTTTGCAGATCATGGACACTGAATGGAACCTCTCTGAAGAGAAGCTGGTTGACATTTCTCTGCCTGTATTTCCCAGCTGAGAATGTATTTTAGGCACGATCCAATATTTCCAGGGGAGCATACTGATTTTCAGAAAATGGCATTGTGAAAGAAATATTGAATTGAAACATTTCAGTGAGATCAAAACATTTGAATGGGGAAAGCTCACGATGTAAGAATGGATATAGATGGGAAAGAAGCCTTTGCCAGAAAACCACGCAGCCAACTGGGCCTGGGCTGCATCCAGCTCTGTCAGAGATGGATTCATTTCTGCTGGGCTCTTCTGCAGCTCTCAGAGCCCAGCAGCCACGGGAGGAGGGGGCAGCTCCAGGCACCTGAGCTGCAATGGAACAAGCTCAGAGCCCTGGGTCCCTGAGCTATGTCTGCAGCAAAACCTTCCTGGAGCAAGCTGGGAGAGCCCTGCAAGCCCTGGCACCAAACACAGCCCAGAGCTGCCCCTCAGCCAGCACAGAGTGCAAATCTGACCCACAGCAGGGGCAGAAAATAGCAGTGGCAAGGGAATGCACCAGTATGGCCCCTGAGTCCACTGCTTCTAAGAGCTGAGACTGAAAAGCAGAGTTTTTCCAT
This sequence comes from Passer domesticus, assembly GCF_036417665.1. Lineage (NCBI taxonomy): Eukaryota > Metazoa > Chordata > Aves > Passeriformes > Passeridae > Passer > Passer domesticus. Next base: position 18,550,155 of record NC_087486.1, on the reverse strand, counting down.
GAAAAATTGCTTCTTAGCTGAGTAAATGAACATTTACACACATGAGCAACAGGTAAATACGGCTACATAAAGAAAAATGCAAAAATAATTCCTTGGAGTTTTCTTAAAACAGGTTTTTTAGCAAAGCATTGGACTGGCAAATCCCTCCCACTTCTCGCAAGGAAATGATTCCTTTGGGACCACGTTTTTCTCTGTGGACTAAGAAGTTATTTGCTGAATTTCAGCCCAGTTCTTAGCTCCTGTTTCATTTGCCACCCACCAATACAAGCCATGCTGTCTGAGAACATGGGCATAATCTTCCAGAAGGGTAAAAGCTCCAACCCTTTCAAGACACGGAGGAGAGGAAAGGGGTTCTCTTTGGATATCATGGCATGAGGTTGGAGCCCTTTCTGCACTCCAGGACCTTCAGTCTATGCCAAGAGAACGGATTCTTCCTGCATAGGGAAGATCCCCATAGACCTCAGCCAAGACAAGGATTTGTGCCAGGGATGAAGGGGCTTCAGTTACTTGTGTAATTCTGCTAGAACAAGCTTCCACTACTGACAGGGCTTCCACAAGGGCTGAGTTTAGAGTGAATGCCTTCAGAACTTCTCAAATAGGGAGAAAAGGGTGTTTTGTAGAGTAGACACCTTCACTGAAGTAGAGCTGAAACCCACATCTCCCAGGGAGCAGTGCCCAGCACAGGAGACAGGCTGGGATCAGGCAGGTGCACCACACCCCAGGCAGGGAGCTGCTGACCAGCACAGGCTGGGGAGCAGTTCTGCAGGGAGGGACCTGGGATCTAAAAACACTTCTCACATCACATCACCTCCAAATCCAATGGGATCAGAGGAGATTTCCATGAGTGAATGCCAGTTTTCTGCAGGATTTGTTGAAATAATTACTCTGGTTTGTTTTGGTGAGATTAAGTTCATTTAGGCAAAGCGTACAATAAATTAAAAACCATTCTCAAATGAGAACTTTTTGACGAAGCAAGGCTGAGTTCAGCCCTTCTCTCCCAGTGGAAGAGCAGAGGCACCACGGGGTGTGTTGGCCAGAGCTCCCTCCTCTCGGAGCTGCTCTGTGCCAGGGGCCGAACCCTCCAGGGCTCTGAGCCCCAGCACGCCCCGCGGCGCTTCATCCCCTCACAACCCTGGTGCACAAACCAAACACACCCCGGGCCCCTGGCACTTCAAACCTGTCCCCGACACCTGCTTGGATTGCTCGGGGCTGTGCCCTGGCTGCGGGCCAGGCGTGAGCTCAGCCCTGCAGCCGGACCCCCCCGACACATCACAAATCCCGGCCACGCAGGGCACGCGCTGGGCCCGCCAGACGCGTTCCTCCATCCATCATCGGGGGAAAGGCACGGAGCGAGCCAGCTGAGGAGGAAAGGGAGTGGCACAGCTTGGGACAAAGTGTAAAGGTGTCAGCAGAGGCACAGAGCAAGGTGGCAGCCTGAGAGCAGATGAGCAGGGAAAGGCAGCCAGGGCACCTCCTGACCAGGGAGGGAACTTGGACAGTAAAGCTGGGGCAAGGAGGCCAAAGGAAAGGAGCAGGGATGAAGGGTGAGGGAAAAGAGCAAGCTGCACCTCAGCACAGCCCTGGCTCCCACATCCATGGATCCTGAGCCTGAGCATCCTCCTGCCACAGGAGAGAACTCAGAATGGGGCAGGGCCAAGGCACTGCTTCCCTCTGACAGGCACACTGTCACCCCTCAGAAATTTCCTGGGGATATCCCTGTTTGGTAGAGTACCAATAAACCAAACCTTCCTGTGACAACAGAGCTTGAACAGGGACACCAAAAAGTCCATACGGTGTCAGAAAAACCTGCAGAGGTGTTTCCTCATGTTGTGATAAAAGCCAGCTAAAGCTGACCATCCACAGCAGACAGGTTGTGGATGTGAAAGGTCCTACACCAGCCAGCATGAAAACTGCCACCATTGTCCCACTGTCCCAGCAGGTGGCAGAGAGCCTTGAGTGGTAGGTAACCGGCTGAAACAAATACCAGATAAAAAATCAAGACTGTTTGCTACATTTGGATCTGCTTTTACAAAGCTGTTATGCTAAAGGGGCTATAATCAAATAAGAGGTATAAAAAATACCCCAAGATAATTTTTTTAAGGCAAAGTCTCATGATTTTAAGTAGAGAATGATGCTGTGTGCTCACTTCTCCAACAAAGGACTGGACATGAGGGTTTGGGAAGTCATTTAATCTTATCTTACACATTAGTAGAAACATAGCAAAGAAAATAGCACAAAGAGAGAAGGTTCTCTAGTTGGAAAAAACACAGCACCCCACTCTCCTCAAAAAAACCTTATACCTAACCAAAAGGAAAACAACCCGAAAAAAACCCCAAACCATGACCTCAAAGCCACCCCTTCCCTGGTACATCTGTGCTCAGACCACAGACAGACCCCACAGTTTGAGCTGTACTCTAAATAAATAAATAAGGCTAGAAATTCTGTGATACTGATTTGTATGAACAGCAAAAAGAGAGCAGAGAAAAGGGGACTTGCCTGGCAGCAGGTAAACAACAATCCTGGGAAAAAGCCTGGTCTGTAACATTCCCACCCATGTGTGGCTCTGAATGAGTCCCAAATAGCATCACACCCCACCAGAAACCTCAGCACACCTGCCCTGTACAGAGCCTCTAAGTTGTCTTTGCTCCTGCAACCCAAATTTGGTTTTGTCTTCCTCCTTCACAGGCAAACCCAACCATAAAGATGAAGACAATGTGCAAAACTATGGGGGGGGTACGGAGCAAAATTAGCACAAATCCTTTCAATATGAGACAAAAAACACATGTGAGACCATACTGCCTGGATTGGAAGCACAGGGAATTCATTTATATGCCAGGATGTTAGAAAGTGGATTTTTACCACGTTTCAGAATTTCCTGTTATATAACAAGGAACGGGAGCTGAGTGGGAAGCTCTGGGGTGCCACCCCAACCTGCAGGCACCTCACTCCTCATCCCTTGGCTTTACACAAAGGAGGAGAAAGCCAAACAGAATAATATAACAGAATAATAACACACAATAATGGGTTATCCTTCTTATGCAGCTTAAAAGCAGAAATAATCTGAATTATTGAAAATCACTGGGACTGATTTATAAATCAGGGTCTGGTGTAGTTCCCTCATCTCCAGCAGCCAGAAAGAATGAACTGCAGGGGAGTGGTTGATTCAAAGAACTGGAAGGAAAATATTGATGGATTAAGAGCATCAGGAAGCATCCAGTGTAGTTCCAGTCTAGTTCAGACACCAATGAAAGCCCTTGCCAGTCAAAGTCTCATCAGCCACCAGAATACAACCAAATCCATGCTTAATGTGTTCACTTTGAAGGTTAATCAGGGTGTCTGGCATTAGGGGAAAAAAAAAACACTAGAAAAAAGAAAAACGGGAGAAAAATTACTTGGAAAGGGAATTACATTACATTACATTACATTACATGCAAAAATTGGAGAGCATTTGGAGCTGAGAAAAGAAACAAGTGTTAAATAGGGGAAGTCTAAAAAATTCCCTTCTGTAATCCTCAAACCAGGCCCCTGCACTTTGCCACGTTAGAGCATCACCAGTGCTCTGTGCAGGTGTCTCAGGAAATGCCAGAGAGGAGAAAACTAGGAGGAATACATGTCATAAACACACTTATTTTGTCAATTAATTTGTTTTTTATTAAAATGGTATATATATATGCATACATAGGATCCTCAAAGAATAAATTACAATAAGAGTTGTTTGTGCAGCAAAACATTCTGTTGGAAAGAGCAGCAAATTCTGACACAGCTTTTCCATCTGAGGATAGCAACCAGGCACTTCCCTGAGCAGTTGGTTTGCAGAACATGAGCTTCAGCTGAAGGATAACATGTGTTATAAATACTGAATAAATACTGGTACCTCTGTTTTATCCTGTCTGTCTCACAAATGAATGGGATTTTTTAGGAACTCCTCTGTTTTCAGAGTACAAAATTTCTATCTCTGAAACTCTGCACTGCTGAGCATCTCCACTGTTTATTTGTACAGTTTTTTGTAACTGAGTCACATCAGAAAGGATTTATGATTCTGGAATAATTGTAAAATACACAGCAGAAGTAGCAAAGGCTGACAAAGTATCATGTAGTGGCAGGAAAAATGCAATTAATTAATATGATTATGTTCCAGCTATTTTCTATCTACATTTCTTGAAAAAACTGCTATTAAAAACATATTTTCTTCTTGTTGTTTTAGCATTTTCCTCGTCCTGGAACCTCACTTAAGATGTCTGTTTGATTTTCCTCATTTTTGTAAAGCTGCAGAAACTTTGCCAAAGCACCTTTTAATGTCAGCCAGGTCTGTGTTTTGCAGCTCTGTGTAGCTGCAGCATTTAGAGGCTGTCCAGTATCCCATGGCAACTGCTGAGAGATATTAGCTGCTCTGCAAAGTTGGTAATTCCCTGTCTAATTGAGGAGAAAGAAGCTGTGAGCTGGGAGGTGAAGATGGTTCATTTTATGACCTCTGTCCTTCAAGTGTTCCATAAAATTATCCTGCCACTTCTGGATGCTATAAACTCACTCTGCTTGGATGTGCCTGCAGATCCCCCTGATCCCCCTGCCCTCGAGGGAGGCTCTGCTCCATCTCTTCCCACCCAGCAACCCAAACCCACCCACAGTGCCCAAAGCACACAGTGTGTAACCACACAATGCCCCTTGTGCCAGTTCTAGAAACACTACAGTACAATAATTACTGTCAATTACTAGCAATTTGTACATACACTGAATAACTGAATTTATTCTGTTCACCCTTCCTTGGAAGAGTTGCGCCCTGTGGTGGCACAGCATTAAATGGAACTGAATCCCTGGGAGCTGCTGGGGTCTTTTTCCCAGAACATGAAGTATCCCCAGGGCAATCCCTGTGCCTCACTCCACATCTTTCTCCACCAGAATATTCTTGAGTTGAATGGCCTGAACTGCTCCCTCTCCATTTGCTCCTCAGATGCTCCATTTGTGTAGCAGCTTTGTCCCTACAAACCCCCCAGCCCCAGACTCCCCTGCCCCTGCACGCTTTGGAGCTCTATTTTCACTCACAATTAACTTTAACAACTTATCACTCATCCACACTGGGCTTAAAGTTTTATGTTTAGTTTTATGTAAAGTTATATTCACTCCCCCCGAGCCAACTCCAGCACCTCTTTAAAGTTCAGCCAATTTTCCTTCATAGGCCATTTTCTAATAAACAGTGCCAGTCTACTGCACTTAATCTGTTCCGCATTTTATCTGATTGGAAGCTTTTGAAGCTTAATTCACCTGTTTTTACATCAGACCTCCTACCACGGATCACACTGGAAACAGCAACCCCTCTCCACCTTGAGTGGGTCACAAAATGTCTTGCCAACACAGAAAATCCAAACAGTCTCTTCAATATCTTTACCCATTGTTTGCAGTATAACAGTCCCAACACACTAAATAAAGGGAATTTATTTATATTTATAACATACTGAGAAGTTTTGTGTAAATGTAGCGCAAACCACGTAAATGTGGCAACCTCATCAAGTTAACATTCTGGATTCCTGCAACCTACCAGCTCTAGGTAAATAATTTCCCATTTTAAAAAAAATCATTGCCCCAGGAATTACCCAGACAGGAATACACCACCCAGCAGCTAATTCATATTTTTCATTTCCATTAATCTATTTTCTACAAGGTCTGGGCAAAGTTTGCTGAGTACCAGTCCTGGCCTGTACTCCAGGAGCTCTGGGATGCCCTTTGCTCCCTCCTGTGCTGTGGGGAGAAGTCAGAGAATCCCAGAGTCACTGAGACACAGAGTCACCATCGAGTCCAAGCTGTCCAACCCAAAATCAGGCCCCAGTAAGGAGGGGTTCACTTGTGCTGTTTGTTCATCTGAAGGCAGAATGCAGGAGGGTCTGAGAGAGTGCTCAAGCCATAATGGTGTTTATTTTGAGGAAAAGTTACTGCTGGTGCTTCTGAGGGCAATTTTTGTAAAAGTAAAGTGTATTTTCTAGAGCACGTGGAAAAATACTCTATTACCCAGCAGAGAAATTCCTCCTGCAGGTATAAATGCTGGCAGCCCCATTATTTGAGCAGTGACAGTCCATACACACCTGCTGACACCTGATTTGACTGCACTCCCTGTTCTTGGAGGTACCTGAGCCTGAGGAAGCTGCAGAGGGAGCAGGGATGTGCTCCCAGATGTGCTCCCTGGGTCTCCATCCTGCATCTGCATTGCCATCTGCATCAGCCACAAGCAGCATTGCCACTTCCCTGCAGACCCCACAGCCCCTGCCAGCCCTACCTCTGCTGGGGACCCTGGGGCTGCTCCTCACTCCACACCTCGCTGGGCTGACCCTCAGGAATGGGGTGAGAGCAGCAGCCTGAGGGAATTTATGACATTTTATTGACAAATCGTAATTCCAGTGTTGCAGACAGCAATGCAGAGATGGAAAACGGGCTGGGATAGCCATCCCAGACCCATCCCATCCCAGCATCAGCTGGCACAGGTCCAGAATGCCCAGTTTTCTCCCACTTTCTTCCCTCAAGCCCATCACCATCACCTGTGGTGAGCACATGAACCCACGGCAGGGCTGAACTCAGGTTTGATATTCCTCTCCCTGAACATCCCTTCCCTGGGTGTAACCTGGAGTTTAAATGTGGCCCAGGTGTGACCCTGAACCTGGCACAGGCCAAGCCCGCACTCCAAGGTGTCACAGGACTCCTGGAGAGGGAATGCCAACAGCCAAGCAAATTCCTGTGCCATGGCAGCACTGCCTGGCACGAGAAGCAAAGCTGTCACACAGAAAAGCAAAGCCCAGTAAGATTTTGGGAAGGAGGAGTGGCTCTGGGCCCAGCACGAGTCTCTGCTTCCCTGCCCAATTCCTCCCTTTGTTCCAAGGCTGTGAGAGCTGACCACGGGCTTTGGTACCTCCTGCAGGGTGAAGTTACCCAGCAATTATTGAAATCAATTAGTGAGCTTTGTTTCCATTTCAACATCTAGCAGTATCAGGAGCTTTCCAAGCTTTCTGCTTCTTCTCAGGGTCTTTTTCCCCCAGCATGTTTTTAATTACAGCGCATGCTAATTTTAACGAGTTTTCTGCCTTCAGTTCTGCGTGACTGTAATGTTCTCCAGCTGATTTTCAAAAATCAAGAGGTTTTAACTTTTCAAGCTGCCTTTTCAACAAAAACAGCCGCCTGCTAAACGGCCTGGCAGCCCGCCCCGCTCTGCAAATTGCACTGCTGCATTCCAGGCAGGAGAATTCCTGAGCCCTCTGCATCCGGGGCAGATCCCTGAGCCCTCTGCATCCCGGGGCAGATCCCTGAGCCCTCTGCATCCCGGGGCAGATCCCTGAGCCCTCTGCATCCCGGGGCAGATCCCTGAGCCCTCTGCATCCCGGGGCAGATCCCTGAGCCCTCTGCATCCAGGATGGATCCCTGAGCCCTCTGCATCCCGGGATGGATCCCTGAGCCCTCTGCATCCCGGGGCAGATCCCTGAGCCCTCTGCATCCAGGATGGATCCCTGAGCCCTCTGCATCCCGGGATGGATCCCTGAGCCCTCTGCATCCCGGGATGGATCCAGACACTGCCGCAGGAACACTCCAGGGCATTAACACCTGTTGTGCTGGACTGCACTGTCAGGAACACACCTGAGCGTCACAGCGCTGTATTTTTCACCTTGCTGGGATGAGGAGCACAAGAGACATTGATGCTCAGAGATGACAATTCCCAAAATTATTTTGAAAAAAAGTTTCCCAGAGTTTTCCACTAAGGTTTTTAAAAGAGAAATATGCACTCAGAAACTTAATTATTCATAGAATCATAGAATTAATCAGAGACTGGTTTGGGTTGAAAGGGATACTAAAGCTCATCCCATTCCACCCCCTACCATGGGCAGGGACACCTCCCACTGTCCCAAGCTGCTCCAAGCCTTGTCCAGCCTGGCCTGGGAAACTTCCAGGTATCCAGGGGCAGCCACAGCTGCTCTGGGCACCCTGTGCCAGGCCCTGCCCACCCTCACACGGGAGATTTTTTCTTTTTTTTCTAATCTGTGATCTAAACCCACTCTCTTTCAATTTGAACCATCCCCCCTTGTCCTGTCACTGCAACCTCTTGTAAATTGTCTCTCCATCCTTACAACGGAGAGAAAGGAGCTCAAAAGGGAATCCCATTGGATTTAGCCAGAGCTGGAACAGATTTTCTATCTGCAGTCAATTCTTGTCCCTTTGTATAAACACAGAGCAGTCACCAAACTCCTCCTCCCCTGCCATCACTGCCTCAGACATCACATTTGAGGGGAAGCTCCAGCATTACAAATTAATGAATGATTTATTGGCTTGTCATTATTCATGGCTATGAAACATTAGCATGCCCTAAATAAGTAAAAACATTTTTGCAGCTGCTGCAAATGTTTCATTCCTAGCTGTAAGCTTGGCCCAGAGCACGGGGCCCTGTGCCTCAGTGCCAAATTCACAGTGAAGTAATTAGCGTGTTAAAAAAACCACACCTAATGCAGTGCTCTGCAGCCAAGGCTTTCACATGAGCACTGCTGATAGCTACCCACAAACACAAATGTTTCCCAGGCTGCTCCATCCAGACAGGTAACCCTACCCCTCATCCGAAAGGTGTGGAAGAGCAAGGATGAAGTGTTACAGAATGGGAGCGACATTGCACGTTACAGATGTGTAAAGCAGCTGGGCAAATGATGTCATTAAAAATACTTTGCCACCTCTGCTACTTGCTGTTGTTATTAAAAGCAGACATTAAGTTTCTTTACCCAATCACTCTGTGTGAACCTGTTGTGTCAAGTGCTGGACTCCATTCTGCTCCTAATTACCAGAGACAACCTGCAGCTGCTCCCAAAAACTCCTCCCTGGCTTTGAACTCTCTGTGCTGCAGCACAGATGTGCTCTGCTCCTGAAATGCACATTTTCAGAGCCTTCTGAAGAGCCCATAGATGCTCCACTCTAAACCCAAGGCCCATGGAGCATGCACAAACCACAACAGAACATCAAATGGAAATGAAACCATAAACACTTTCTTTCCATCTCTGAGTCCCAAACACAGAGAAAACTTCCAGGTCAAGTCTTCAGGCTGCTGCATTTCTCATGCTGAAGTCAACCAAACCTCCACTGAGTTTCTTGGAACTCCAAAGCCAGTTCCTAAAATCCAACAAGGATATCTCAGTGGCTTTCAAAATACACCCATTAATAAAGAGGAAAACAAGTACATGCTTAGGAGCCTTAAATATTGGCCTTGTCTTAGGTTCTAAGGGTGTCACCTCTCCAATGCAGGATGCATAAACTCTCCTGGGAGACCACCAAACTCAGCTTCCCTCTTACTTTCCTAATTGCAGCAGAGTTTTTGGACAAACTCCCCGTGGCTCAGCCTTAGCAACACATTTGGTGAATTTTAAAGGGACAGATCAGGTCTGTGTGGAGAATTGAGCCTCCTCTCACAAGTGCATTTTGCTCCTTGTCTTAATTTAGTTGTGACAGTAGCCCAAGACACCCCTGTGACAGATTGGGATTATTCATTTACCCAGTGTCCCCTCAGTACCAGCCCATGAGATCCTGTTAGCAGGCAGGATTTCTCTACTGGGTTCCCTGTCCATACACTCCATATTTTCTTTCCAATAACAACATAGTCCTCCTGGACTGTTGTTAAAGGGTGGAAAAAAACCACCTAGATATTAGTAAACATGGATAAAAGTCGACTATTTTATAATCCTATTAAATTTCAATAGATTTTCTCTAACTCCAGCTGGCAGCACTACAACTGTTTTACTCAAGTGTGCAGCAGGAGATGAAGGCAATGAACCAACCACTCAGTGTCTTTATGACTGGCAGCAGACCCAAAACATGCAAAAAACTGGATGTAATTAGCCTGTGCTGGGACTACCAAAGAATGATCCCATCCAGATGGCAAAAGGAGGAATAAATAGGTGCATTTACATTTAATAAATAGGTATATTCCATCTGCTTTGACCTTACAGCAAGACTTTAAAAATTCCTACTGGATTTGAGCTCACGGCTTTGTACAATGCCTTGTAACCACACAGGACCACATTGTCTGCTGCCACACCTCCACCTAGGCTGGATGATCATTTACATCCCACTAAGAGCTGAAGAAGAAAGGACAGGAGCTGCTTGGCTTTAAATGGCCTTTGGAAAGGACAAGAGGTAGAGACATTTCTAGAAAAATGCCAAGAATGGCTTTTTGGTGCATTGTTTTCTTCTGTTTTCAGGGAGAAGCCTTTTTAATTTACAGTTTGTGGTTGGCTGGACATCAATACAGCAGCTCCTCTGGTCATGGGAAATAAGTCACTGCTTTTGGAAGACTGGAGCTGCTGCTGAGCATTCCAATCCAGGAACATCCTCACCAACAGCCCGGCTCAGAGGGCTGAACTCCTACGTGAACAGGGAGTGAGAGTCTCCTGGCCTGGTTTGGATAACCTCTGAAACATCTAGATGCTGCTCCAAATCCCCTTGGCCTGGAAACCAGGCTGGCAAACTCTCATGAGCAGTCTGATTTTTTTCCTCCTTGGCAAGTTTTCCAAAGCTTCCCAGTTTTGGCTGGGATGGCAATCCCACAAGAATGGTCTTCCTCATCTATTCCAGAAGTTTCCTTTCCAGTCCCACCTCAGGCTGGGGTGTGGTGGAGCAGGCAGAAAAGACAAAATATGAGCCCCTGCTTGATCCCACAGGAGCCTGGATGTTCTCCCTGTGTTCCCTGGCTGGAGGCTCAGTCCCTGTAAAGAACAGCCTCTCACAACAAACCCTGCTGGAACCATCCAGTCAAGCATTTATAGACAGCCATACATTTATAATATTTCCATCATTAGGGTTTCTGAGAGCATTACAACCAAACTGGGCTTGGGGTCTTAAAAAGACCATCCTGTTTGATTTGAGGTTTTAGACTTAAAAGTTCTGATTTTCCCTCTCTCCTCCCTTCAGTGAAAGTCCCACTGCAACCTAAAGATGCAGGTATTTACAGGTGTACATTGCACCCATGGAGACAACCTGCAGAGGAGACCAGAGGAGCTTTAAGGTCCCTTCCCACCGAGGCCATCCCAAGATTTGTGATGCACCAGAACCCCACTGCAGTCCCTGGGTTCCTGCAGGATCAGCCTGCTGGGGCCACTTGCTGAGTGAAGCACTTTACTGCAAGGAGGGTGTACAAAAATTCCCAAAATATTTCTCCACTCAAATCTGCCTGTGTTCCCCATAGTAGTTTTTGGTTTTTCAAAATTTTGATTCAAAAGCTTCTCACCATGGCACACAAATATCTCAGAGGACTTTTGTTCATACGATAAAATGCAGGGCTTTGTCTCTTTTTTATATGTTTAATTTTTATTATTTCAGGCAGTGAAAATCATTATCAGCTCCTCACTGATGCTGGCAATCTGTAATATGTTCTCATCGTATTCACGGGTTTTTTTTGAGTGCCAGAAAAGGCATTCTTCCCACCAACGGAAAAGCACACCATGTGTCTCAGTGCCTTTGGTAGCGTATGAGAACTTGTTAAAAAAACCTGCCAGCATTAAGGACTTTGACTGCAGAAGTGATAAGAACTTCTTCAAATTCCTTCTCCATATTTTTCAAATGTGGGAAATTTGGCAAGCCCCAGAAACTGTTCTCAAAACTTCACAGATTTCCTCACTGACCCCAACAGTTGTTTTTTATCTTTCTGAATTGGCCTTTCAGTTTCTGCAAAGGCATAATTCATGGAGTGATGAGAAAAATTATATAAATTGAGGAATCACTAAAGCAGCACAAGCAAGTGAGCAGAGCTTATTTTAGGGGATGGTCCTGTTTATCTCAGAATAGAGACTGAATATTTGATATTACCTTTACAAGCATTTTATTCCTTCTCTCTGGCTGGCTTAGGACACAAAGCTCAGAGGTGAAGCAGAAATAAATGCACACTGTGAGGGATGCACAGCAATTTAACCAGTACTTCAACATGTGCTTTAACTTTGAACATGTGTTCAAAGCCCCTGATCTCTGTGGGACTGAAGGACATGCTTAAGAGCTTTGCAGAGCAGGGAATGGTTATGGGATTACACATCCATTTAGGGCTGGTGTGTGTGCTCCAGTGCCTCTCAGCACAGACAGCAGATAAAGAGCCCCACAGCTCAAACAATCAAAGTGCTTAAGTTCTGTGTTCAGAAATATTTTCCATAATACCTGGCATTACAGAGAGGATGTAGGTCCTAATCTGTTCTCATTTTTCCTCAGCCATCTGTTGCTTCTTGGATTTACAACTTTTAAAACAGACTGACAAATTAAGGAAATTCCTGTCTAATTAACATTGAGACTTTCAGCCTTATCTGTGGCTTTTCACTGCTGTTAGCACAGGAAAGACATTCCCACTATCTAAATAAGCTTATTTTTCCCAGCCATTGTCATGTCCTTTGAACATTTATTTTAGATCTCTAAGAGTCGGAGGAAAAGTTTAACAAGGCACTTGAAAAGTCAAGCTGAACTTCTGTGAGAACACTGTCCATGCCATGGCAGATACATGGGGATGGGTTGTTGGTTTGGGATTGTGTGTAGGGGTTTTTACTGGAAAGTAATGCAGGACAACAAAAGATGCAGGAGCAGAGCTGTTCTTCTCAAGCATTCAGGGAGCAAAAGATGATCTGTAACCAAAGCTGGGTGCAGAGGGCAGAACCCCACAGCTCCTTCACCTCCTGGTGTCACCCTCAGGACAGCCAGCTCCCCTCTCTGGAAAAGCTCAGGGATTTACTGTCCCAGTTCCCTCCCTGCTGCATGAAGCAAACAGGCCAGACCCTTCCCCAGCTCCGCTCCCTGCCCTGGACAGGCTCCAGCCCCTCGAGGTCTCTCTTGAAGTGAGGGACAAGTTCAGAAGAACACATTTTCACAAAGCCTCACCTGATTCTATCAAACAATAATTAGTAAATATGCCTCCAGTTTCTTCACAGTATTCTATTGGCAGAAATATTGAAGGGAATTAAAAACAAGAACACTCCTGTGTATCCACAGAAAAGGAGATTTTACATTGAGAATCATGTTCTTCTTAATAAACAAAAACATGTTCAGTCAGTTAGGCATTTTGAATAACCAAATGAGAGCAACTCTAAAGAACTGATAGACCAAATACTATTACACAAATCAGTAAAAGAATTTAAATTTGCACTTATCTGAAACAATTAAACATTTCTAATGTATACAGCAGAGTATAAAATATGGTTTTTACATATTAGGGGCAGGAACAGAGTGCACTGAAAAGAATAACAGCAAAATTTTCTAAAGTATCCCCCCGTGTCTTAGAATCAAAACTGATTTTTTGAGTAAAATTATACTTTCCCTATCTCTGTCAACTGAAAAATAAGACCTTGATTCTTAAGTAATTTCAAAGTTGGTATTTAATCTGCCCTAAAGCCTCACTGAAAAGTCAGAAAAAACACCAACTAAATAGCATCAAATGTTTTTCCCTGTACAAAATTGGTGACTAAAGGCAAAGCAACACAGGCTATGTCATTTGTGTCACCCCTGACATGAGCAGCCCTGCAGGGCTCAGCCACAGCCTGTGCTGCTCCTGCCTAGGGCACACCAGCACAGGATCCAGCTGGGGCTGGAAATCCCAGCTGGAACAGGATAACCTGGCACTGCTCAGCATCTTCTTTATTCCTGGTTCAAGATCCCACAGAAGAGATTGCCCATGGTTTAATGAAACAATGAAATAGGGCAAAAAATTCACACCTCAGTTATCCTCAAAAAAGAGGAGGGATTTCAGGAGGGTTGTCTTTATACAGAGAATAAAAATGACAAATCTCCTCTGGCCACATCTCTGCTATATTTCTGCCTGTTTCTGCCAGTTTTGGTCACCCCATGTTAAAGCAGAATGATAGAAAAACAAAGTGTTAGAAGGTCTGGTGTGTGTTAAAGGCACTTCAGTCAGTGAATGGAGCAGCAGGATATGACAGATTTTTATAAGAAACAAATGGAAAGTGCTATTTAAAGGAGGGAAGGCAAAGCTGGGCTATTTAAAAGTGCCACAAGGCTGGGAAGGTGCATTCAATGCAGCAGAGACTGGGAGAGGATTCCTGGCAGAGACACAAATGATAGGTGCGGACAAGAAGGTCAGCAGAGAGTAAATGTGGTGCAGGAAACTGCCTGAGGCTCAAAACAAACTCCCCGCTGTGGTTTGCTCCTGTTACTGCTGGGACAATGACAAATTTTTATGAATATTGAGAAAGCAAGTTCACAAATAAGTCCTGAGAGTATCAGGCGAAGTCAGGAAGGGTTATTTTGGTGAGCGTACTCTGGGATGGTTTGCTTCTCTGTGTAAGGAAACACAAGTGTGTGCGAGCTGTCACTCAGCCCAGAACAGCCAACACATCCCACTGTGCACACACACTTGGAGTCATTCCCAAGTGCTGAAGTTCCCTGGCAGAAAAAAAAAAAAAATCAGTACTGCCTCTGTAGGCACAGGTCATTTTTTAGATCATTTTGGTAGTATTTCTGCAAAGGAAAGGAAGTGTGAGTTTTCCCACACTTTTTTATTTTTTCCAAGTGATCACTTGACCAGCAATGTGATCAAGCAGTTGTTATTATTTAAACCATGGTAAAGCTGAATATCCCAAGCTAAGACCTCACTACACGCCAATGTCTGCTGAGTTTGTCTGACAGATACAGAGGGGTCATGGAGGGTGAGTGGGGGGAAATTCTGACCTGGAAAGAGAGATAAGCCTGGTAACCTGGTTATATCCATTCAACCCCACACTGGCAATAAATACAGTCAAGACCTGCACATCAAGGGATAAAGGACAGCCCTGGGTATCCACTGAGCTTTCCATTCTCATCTCTCCTGTTAGAGCAGGGACTCAACAACTGGCTGCTGAGTTTTTTCCTTTGTGCTTTTCCTTGGCAGGTGAAGAAACACAAGCTGTCTTCCCCTTGGCTGCTCCCTCTTTACAAATAACACAGGCTCAAAACCAGAAAAACACATGGATGCACCTGGTGGCACACTCTCCCTCACCTTCGTAAAGCTCTCTGTTGCTTTCAAGGGCTGGAGCTTTGCTGATCTGCTGCTCACTGCACTTCGTTAGAGAACCTTATTAGCCTGCTACTTTGGCTCTCCTATTCACCACTCATGGAGTGAAAATAGAAGACTGAGGAAAGTACTTTGCTTTTTATTCACTTTTACTTAGAGAGCAACTATTCCCAAATTGTTTGTCCAGGCTAATTTACAGCAGGCAAATAAATGAGTGCATTGAGGGACTTTAAAGAAACCAACCCAACCTCTTGAGGCAGCAGCGCTGCAGGGTCTGCAGTTCTGCTGCTGCTCCTCACAGGTTGAGGTGAGTGGAGGGTGGCTTGTCCCCATGTCACCATTCCCACCAGCAGGAATGATGGTGAGCCCAGGAACACAGCCTCAGGAGGGCATTTCAGCCAAACAGGCTCTGAGGAGGAGGAAGGCAGCTCAGTTTGTTCCTGAGCTCTTGCCCTGATGGTTTCCAGTGCAGGGTATTTCTGACTCCACTGAACTGCAGAGTCATGAGCAGCCACCTCTCAACTGATTTACTGTGAAAAAAGAGCCACTGAGCGGAAAACCAATCAGCTTCTAACTGCAAATGAGGCATCTGGAGAGTCACTAGGAGGAAAATAAAGTAGTTACTACTCCATTTCATGATTATATGTTCAAGGTCTCTGGCAAGTGCTGCTTCTGCCTTGAAACACAATGTGTTTCTGCTTTTTACTCTCTGTCTTTTTCTTTAAGCTCCCAGTATCCTTCTAATTAAACAAACTTTCACTAAGAAGAGATAAATTGTATGGCACATTAATTCCAGAAGATGCATTAGTAGTGGCTGCAACTTCTTCATACTAAGCAGATTTTTTTTTTAAAGTTTCCCTCCCTTTTGTCTTCTGTAGCTCCCAGCAGACTCCACTGGCTTTGAGCAATCACCAGATGAGTTCATTTTGCCACTTGCAGAACAGACAGTGAGTGTATTCCAGATTCTGGGCAATCAGGAGCAGACACAGCACTGTCAGGAGCAGACACAGCACTGAGCCATTCCCTCTGCATCATGTTGATGCTTTGTATTTTCGTCAGCAGCCACTGCATTTGTCAGGGTTTCTCAGCACCCGCACGTCATTCCATACAGCCCTGGCAGGCTCCTGAGAGAATCTGGGTCCTTTACAGCAGATAATGTAAGCTTTGGGCTTGCTTGGAGCAGGTCGCTTTGGGAAGCCTCCAAACTCACTTCAAAATACTTCCTGCCTGTGCCAGGAGCTGCTTTTGAAGCGCTGTGCCCAAGCCACAGCTCGGGTGCCAGGATGCCGCAGCAGCCGGGAGGAAGCGTGTCAGCACTCTGCCCAAAAACAGGGTGGGGAGGAGCAGGGAGGGCGCGGACCCCGGGTGGAAAATCAGCTGACACGGCCGCCTCTAGGAGCAGCTCGGGGATGGGTCAGATGACATCCATTCAACCCTCGAGATCAAACAAGGCTTTATTCTTTCATATTTTTGGCCCTGCATGTGAGAGCGTGCTGCAATATCGTGCTTTTTAAAGTGGAATATGCCGGAAATCGTATTTGAAAGGCCTGGCATTTACAGTATTTTTATGAAGTTCTCTTTCGCCTTTTGCTTTTCATCTGTTTTCTACGTTTTTTTTCAGCATGCTTTTCCTTCTAATTTATTGGTTTAATTTTTCTATTTTTAAAATAAGAAATATTTTCACTCCAGAGTTCCTAATGTAATGCACATGAAAATTAGCAGTGGACAAACCTCAAGCTCTTTAGAGGTCTGATCTGGCTGGGAGAAACATCCAGAAGTTCAGAGGCTTATCCAAAGCTAATCTGAAGATTTCCAAACCCCTTCAGTCTAGACAGAGCTATAGGAACCCGCTGGCTCAGGACCCCACCAGGGGCTGGGCTTGCCTCTCCCTGGCTGCTCCCTCCCGAGCATCCAGGAGCAACTGTGAACAATTCCTTGCTGAAGAGCACGCAAGGTGTGCAAACACACCCTTTCCTCCAGGCAAAACCCTGCTCTCAGGACGCCGTTCCACAAAACAACAAACAGATGTTTGGTTCCACTGGAAATGGCTTGACACATCCGCCAGAGGCATTTGCTTACCAGAAATGCTTTGGCAGATTTAAGCTCTACAGTGTGATTAAAATGTATGATCCCCATTCATCTGAATCACAGAATGGTTTGGGCTGGTAGGGACCTTAGAGCTCATCTTGTCCTGTGTCATGGCAGGGACACTTTCTACTGTCCCAGGCTGCTCCAAGCCCTGTCCAACCTGGCCTGGGACACTGCCAGGGATCCAGGGGCAGCCACAGCTGCTCTGGGCACCCTGTGCCAGGGCCTGCCCACGCTCCCAGGGAACAATTCCTTCCCAGTATCCCATCTGACCCTGCCCTCTCTCAGTTTGAAGACATTTCCCCTTACCTTGTTTCACACTCCCTCATAAATCGTCTCTCTCCATGCTCCTTGTAGCTCCTTCAGGGTGGGGAAGCCAGGCAGGAGGGTGAGAATGAGGAAGGACTCACCTGGAACAGGCACATACAAGATAACAGAGCTCATAGCTCAAGTTCCACAATGATTATGAGCTTTTACTTCAATATTCTGTCCTAAGAATGTTTACTTCAAAACTCCCTGAGCTCATAGTGCTGAATGTATTAAAACATCTCAGAGTGCTCCATGGCCAATGAACCTTTAATATTAGGACCCATTATACCTCAAATAGCCTACAGTTAACCACCAGAACTGCATCCAGCAGACATACCATGGCTGGATTCTGAAATGGGGCCAGGGTTCTCTGAGCTTTGGCAACATTTCTGATTATGCATTAAAGCACAAGGACCTTTTACCACCTGGATTCAAAGGCTGTCTCAAAGGCTTTGGTTAGGATTTTTAGTTAGACTGGGAGAGAAGAGGGGCTGAAATGAGAATGTGTTTTTCTTGAGGCTTTAATGTTCTCCTCAGTGTTAATTTATCAACAATGCCCACCAGCCAGCTGCCAGGCCTGTGAGACCAGCAAGACAAAAAGTTCTGTGTCTTGTTCCAATAATCCAGAAAAGTACCATATATTGGATTAAACAATAGCCAAACATCTCAAATCTGCATAAGCAGTTGATAAATAAGACCATTCCTGTATTCATTTACATCCACTCAAATTCAGAGGAAAGGGACTGGTATGACAGACACACTAAATTCTTTTTCATTTCAGAAAAAGCCCTATAACTTAGAAGAGCAGAGGGCTGGAATCCCAGCCCTTCTGCTCATGCTGTCACCCGGAAAGCGTATTTCCTTCTTGCTCCTGGCCAAATTCCCTTTATCAAAGAGATTTGCTCAAGCTTTCCTTGGAAAAGAACTCAACCTCTAAAAGAGTTTTGGTTGTATTTAGGCAATTTTACCCAAAGAATTTGATATTCCACGTTAGAAAAGGAGATCTGTAGGCAGATTCAGATGTTTCTCCACAGGGAGATAATGAGATGCTGGAAATGGAAAAATTGACTTCAATTGTGTTTTGATTATTTAAAAAACAAACAAACAAGTCCACAGAGCTCACTACTACTCATTTTACATTTTTCTCTCCCTTCTCTCTTATCTTGGGCCATGACCTCTTCCAATACCCAGTCCATATGTCAATTTTCCAAGACAGCTCCAGTGGTGTCGTGTGTGGATTTGCTGCTGGTTTATTCCCTCTCCTGGGAATCAGGAGCTGTCTGTCCAGCTCTAATTGTGCTCTGTACTGTAACGAAGTGAGCTTTAGAAACTGCAGAGCTCTCCAGCCATTCCATCTGCAGGTGGTGCCATGCACAGAACCCCAAGGGTGGCTGCAGAGCTCCCAGGACCATGTGGGGATTCACTGACACTCAGGCGTTCTGGAAGAGAAACCTCCAACACTGGCCAGAAGCCCAGTGGAATTCACTGAGTGTTTGGGTTGGGGTTTTTTTCCCAAAAAAAAGTACTTTAAACATTTTTCATTTTTCCAAATATCGACTCAGCTTCCCCCCTCCTTTTTCAAAGGCTTTTCCGCTGAAGTGGATAACGGTGTTATGTCTGATCCTGAAATTCCAAACTGAATTATACACTCAGGGCATGGCTTCCCAGAACAGCTGCTGGAAGAGCATTTGGCCTTCTCAGGAAGAGGCAATTTGGATGTCTGGGTATGTCTTGGAGCACATCAGGCAGCAGAACTGCCTGTCCTGCCTGTCCAGCCATGCTCCAGAGATCCCTTTCCCAGCTTACTGTGTGGAAATATCAGTGAGAGGGTTCCTGCCATGTATGGAGACAGTGCTCCCCATGGAGGAAGACAGGAATCACCTGTTCCCAAATCCTCAGGCTGCAAACACACCCAGCCCCTGCCTATGGAGGAAACAGCTTCCACTGCCCTGGGATGAGCCCTCTCCTACTCTAAGTACTAAAAACATGAGTCCAAATGCTATGAAAAGCAGGGAAAGCATCCTTTTTCAGTTGGGGTTTTTTGTGGGATGTGACTCCTCTCCAGCTGCACCTTGCAAGAATCTTCCAGGTGCCTTTTGCTCGCAGCACAGGGGCGGCTCTGCCAAAGGCACTGAGGTCATTTGTGCCCCAAGAGAGGCTGAGGGAGCTGGGAAGGGGCTCAGCCTGGAGAAAAGGAGGCTCAAGGGAGACCTTGTGGCTCTGCACAACTCCTGACAGGAGGGGATAGCCAGGGGGCCATTTCAGAATACACTGGCAAATAATGGAGCAAGAGTTGTAGGCTCCAAGGAAGTGCTGAATGCAGAGCAAAGGCTTTCACCTTGGTTTTTTTGTGGTTTTTTTCTTTTTGTTTTTTTTTTTTAAGATCTCCAGGGCTGTACTCTCAGATCAGAACTGTAATTTCCATGCACAGTTTTATGGTTTGTGCCTTTTCCTTCAAAATAAGAACGATAGTTCTTCCACATCCACTTAAAAATATTCAAACTGACAGAAAAGCACTTTGCAGAGGGAAAACCAGTGAGACAAGATGAATTAACAGCACCAGAAGTATTCACAACCTCCACAGGTACAAAATACTTCATACAATCTGTCCATTGTCTTTACAACTAAACTGGTATCTTATTGATTGATCCCAGATGGAAAAAAGCCCATACTAATCTACATCTGGTACAAGTCTGCTCAACCCAATATTGATGAGGAAGAGCTTTTCCTCTGACTGGAGAGCACAATGAAAGTGTGATTATAAGCAAGGAAATGTGGTACATCCCAGAGAACACATGACGGATTGTGTGTGACACTAATCCCTGCACACAGCCAGCAGAGCATGGACAAGGCACTGGAGCAGAGCAGGAAAGGAAACGAGGAGAACCTTTCTGGTGCACTGAAATCATAGGCTTTGCACATAATCTTGCAATTTGCTACCTTCTCAAATTCCCCCCACTCCCTTGCCAAGATAAATCAGGGAACATCCACAGAACCAGAGCCCTGAAGCAGAGACCTGGGGTGTTCTCCCTAAATGGGAAATTCACTGAGTCTCTGGGGGTTTTCTATACACTGGCTCTTGAGAACTATGAAGTGGAGTCTCTCCAAACCGGAACTCGTTGCTGCCTGTCTGAGGTCTAATCCAGCTTCCCAGAAAGCTGCAGGCTGGGTGATTGTTCTCTATAAAGTCAAGGCAGAAATGCAGCACAATGTCCTGTGTAAAAAAAGCTTCATCAGACACAAAATACAAGTTCTGGGGAAAGATTTCCAAAGCTGATTTTAATCCACTTTTTGCTGCTGGATTTTGGTGCATTAAAGTCTCATTGTCCCTGATTTATTATGGCTCTCAAACACTTCAGAGCAGACCCTCAGCCCTCTGCCATATCTGTCCAGGCTGTTGGAACACAGGATGTTGTTTTACAAAGATAAGTTTTACAAACAGAATTTTACAAAGAGAGTTTTGCAAAGAGAAAAGGAGATAAGAAGCCACCACTCAACACCAGGAACTGCCATGGCCAGGAAAGATCTAAGATGTGCCTTCCTGACTCCTGTGGAAGAGTTTGGTGGCCCCAGCAGTGGGAGAAGCTCTGGTCCCCACCACCCATCCCATACCTCTTGACATTACAAACAGCTCAAAGTGCCAGAGCAAACTGGTTCTGCTTACAGGGAAAAGGGGAGGCTCCAGAGCCTCTCTCAGCTGTGGAAACTTGGATTTCCCCAAAGCCCCCCTGCTGCAGAGGACAAAGGGCAGACCTTTGCACGGGAATATTTAGGAATGAAGCTCAGCCCAAAGCAAATCCTTCTGTGTCCCATTGCCTGGAATTCAGCTGCTCACCTGCCCGGGCTGAATCCTTCCCTGGGCTTCAGGGCAAATACAGCAAAGTTGGTGTGGCTGTGGTTTTCAGCTTGGCATAGAAACCTTCAAAAATGCCACCCTGAGCATTCTCAGGAAGAACTGGATCCAAAGCCCCTGGAAAGACATGGGAATGCTGTCATCCCTGCTTTGGAGCAGACGATTCCTTTCTAAGAATGGTGCAGGAGCTAAGCCTGGCTCAGACAGGGCTGGGAGCCCACGCAGAAGAACCTTGGCTCAGCAGGGGTAGATGAGCCCAGGGCAACCACAGCCCTGATTTGCAGGAAAGCAGACAGTTTCCATTGAATTCTGATTTTTCTTTTGAAAACTACAGAGCATTCCAGGGCACTGGAGAAGCACATCCATTTCTATCTGAACTGAAGCACACTGGCTCTCTCCCATATTTTTTTGGGTGGAAAGGGAAACTCGGTGGGTCATGGCAGGGTAACCTCTTTTTAATGTAGTCCTCTGTGCAAAATCCACACTGACCCAGACAAAGGCAGACATATATTAATGATGTTACCTTGCCCACATACAAAAATAAAGCATCTGTGGTGTTATTAATCTGCTTTGATGGCTTTCTCAATGCTGAAACCTTGCGAGTTACCAGGTCTGTTAAAAGAGACAGAAAAGGTATTGATGGAACTAAAATTCAAATTTCAAATGCTGGTCTAAGTGTGTTTAACCCAAGATATACTTTGACTTTTCTTTGAGGTCCCACAGTCCCTAATAAGCTGAAGACCAGCTGGAGTTCTGGTTTACAAATGAAACTCTTACATTCAGTTAATAAAGGACACACTAAGGCTGCCATGCAGTCATCAAGCCCATATATCCCAAATCCACATCACCTGGCCACACAGGAATGTTTTTGTTGACTTTAGGGTGGGTTTGATAGAACACAACGAAGGACAATACTTCAGACAGCCCTGAACCTCAGTTTCCAGACCTAAAGAACAGCTTAATTTCAGCCCAGCTCACAGATAGCTACTGAAGCTTTTAATCTATTGCTTATCATGTCTCAGAAGTGTGTTCTGGAGATAAACCTGTCACTAGGAAGAGGAAGAACTTCACTTTTCCTGAACCATGGCCAGCAATTTCCAGACATGTGGTATCCAAATGCCCATTTGGAAAGAGCATTCCCTCTCCTGGGGCAGGCACACACACACCTCATAAAAACAGATTTACAAGTCAAAACAAGCCCTGGCTTGGAATGCAGATTCTTCCCTGTGGATGCTGCAGAGCACGAGGTGCTCCCCAGGTGTGCCTGGTGCAATAAAATGCACCCTTGCAGGAACAAGGACCAGCTGATTCCATGGGACTTCCCACCTCTGTGTTCACTGTGGGGCACAATGTGACTCCTTCCCAAGGGTGATGGGGGCACTGCCTGCTGGGAACTCCTCATTCCCCCTAATTCCACCTCCCAAGGCAACCCTGGGCTCTGCACACCCAGCTCCCAGGGATGAAAACACTTCTCACACACCCCAAATTGTCACTGAATACAAAGGAACTTTGATTGGGACTCATTTTGTAAACTCCCCATTAAATTAACTGAAGGGACAGAATTGAGCACACTCAGAGCTGGCAAATCTATTCTTTGGAAAATAGGAACTATTCTTCATTCCCTGTGCATCATGTTTGAAAATAATTGTACTTCTTGTTCACAAAATGAAGGGAAACCTCTTTAGAAATGCTTTTCTCCAGCTGCCATGGTGCAATTTCTATTTTGGTGCGTATTTTTTTCAGTCTGTGGCTCACTCCTCAAGGCTTAACTTCAGCTAGAAAATGTTCACAAGTCGTGACTGCTCCAGTCACTGCTTTGACCTCTGACTAACACCCTGCTCCTTGCTCTGGAAAATAATGAATTGCAGGGAACCTTTTTCTAAACACAGATCCTCAGAGAGAGAGCAGCCACCCCTGAAACACGAGCACTAACCAAACATGCTGGCGTAAATTACCTCAGTGGGCAAGCGAGGAAGAGACAAGAGTTGTCAAAACAGAAAGTGAGTTGTAGTAGATTTACTACGTTTTTCTGCTGTTTAACTAACTCTGCCCTTAGCATAGAGGGGGATATTTTTGGAAAGTCTTATAAAATCCATTCAGCTGTTTGAGGTAGATGAATGTGGAAAAAAACCCTCACAGCTGTCAACTTTATTTTTCAGATATTTTTCTTTTTTGCTGCTTGGATAATTCAAAAATGGCTTTGATTTAAAACTCTAAACTTGGCAAGGGAAAAATGGTAGCCTTGACTGAAAAACAAGAGCAGTGCTTGAAGTTCTGAAATAACCAACTTTTCAATGTCTAAAGCTGACTCCTGAGACTGCAAGGACAATGCTCTGAACCTGGGCAGGTGCAAAGGCAGCCTTGGAAAGGCTGTATTAGGATATGGAGGTGTGAACTTGGAGTGTTCAAAGCAATCCCAGATATGAAATAGCGCAAGGGACCATTTAAAAAATAATGTACTGAAATTGGTACCATGTAAGTCCCACAATGAAATATCAGGAAAAAATAGCATCTCTTTAAAACACCACACTTAATTTTCTTCATCTTTTTATCTCCACTGAAAAATAGCCTTAGGTGTGACTGAAAATAAAGTTAATAAACTGACCATGCTGGGAATACATTTTCCATGGCAGGATGAAGCAGTTCCTGGACACCAGTGGCTGCAATGGCTGCTCATTATCAGCTTTCATTTGATTATTTCCAGTTTGATGGGTCTGTGTGTTGATACTACAATACGATTGTGTGTTGAAGATAAAGTTAACATCAAAGGCATTTTTAACTTCTCTAAATTATAATTTGCTCAAAATGTACAACCTTTGGTCAGGTACAATTGATGAACTCCATTGTTAACAATTGTCCCTCAGTACTCAGCACCAGAGGCCACACCTCGAGGGCTGTGTCCTGTTCTGGCCCCTCATGGCCAGAGAGCCCTGGAGGGGCTGGAGCGTGTCCAGGGAAGGGAACTGAGCTGGGGAAGGAGCTGGAGCCCCAGGAGAGGCTGAGGGAGCTGGGAAGGGGCTCAGCCTGGAGAAAAGGAGGCTCAGAGGGGACCTTGTGGCTCTGCACAGCTCCCTGACAGGAGGGGACAGCCGGGGGGTCGGGCTGTGCTCCAGGGAACAGGGACAGGAGCAGAGGGAACGGCCTCAGGCTGGGCCAGGGCAGGCTCGGGGTGGACATCAGCAGGAATTTCCCCATGGAAAGGGTGCCCAGGGATGGGGAGGAGCTGCCCAGGGGGGTTTGGAGTGCCCATCCCTGGAGGTGTCCCAGGAAGGGCTGGAGGTGGCACGGAGTGCTCTGGGCTGGGGACAAGGAGGGGATCAGGCACAGCTTGGACTCAGTGGTATGGGAGGGATTTTCCAACTCAGTGCTCCTGGGATTCTGTAAACTCCATAGCTCAGACGATGAACTCTGACATCTCAGTGCCTTTTTCCTGAGACAATCCAGTTAATTCATAAACTCACATGAGGGGATGAGGTGGATGTGCGGAAAGGAGTAAACCAAAGCAAAAAATAAATTAAATTAAACCCAGGGCTTTCAGTAGCCTCCATTCAGTAGCAAAGAATTAGCAAGGAAAACACCATTTCCCATTTTTTAATTGATGCTTATGCCAAAAGGCCTCAGGTATGTACAATCCCAAACAAAAGTCTTGGGGGAATTTCAGCCTCAGGAAACAAACTCTCCTGGGCAAAATGTGATTTCCTGGAGTCAGTAGTTCTATTGCAGAATACTGGATGTTAACTTTGTCAAGAAGAAAACATTTTTCAAATGAAAAATGACTTGTTAAACCACTTTTATGCCACTTTTTCAGTAACACATTAAAGTAAACAAACCTAAGATGTTAAATAAAATAAAAAACCACTACACCTGCAGAGTTTTACCAGCTCACATTACAAAGTGCTCTCTGAAGTGGTTGGGGAGCTATTTCCATTACAAACAGCAAGTGTGCCTGAAAGTAATTCAAAGAGTCAAATTAGGCAGATTACATCAGAGTGTATTTCCCTGCAGCAGAAGGACTTTTGAAACACCTGCCTGACATACTTCAACCTCTGCAGAGAAATATGACATGGACGGGGTTCAGGAACAGCTACAGCCTGCACAGGGAGGCTATTTGATGTTTGGTTCCACAAAACAATCCTTAATTAACAAGCCCATTCTGTTTGCAATTTGTAATTTTGTTTTTAAACACAAACCAACAATAATAATCAGTGAAAAGAGGCCAAAAGCTGCACCAGCTGAATTTATAATAAGGTTTGTACACTTCATGTTAAAAACTGAACTACTCCTATCAGTCCCAGTGTTTTGTTGCCTGGGACACATTTTAGTTAATTAAACATCTCACCACACACTCAAGTGACAAGATTGAGAAAGGAGAGAGACCAAGAGGTCCAGTTTAGCACTGGAGAGCAGAGCTGAGGGCACATAAATGGATCCACTGTTGGAGCTGACCCACCCCAGATGCGCCGTGTCACAGGGTACTTGGCATCTGAAAATTCCAGAGACTGCTGCAGTTGCCTTTTCACTTTGCTTCAGTTCTTGGAAAAATGCTGGAACAAATCATTACACAAACATTTGAAGCCAGAGGCAGAGATGACTGATGGCCAATTTCTCAAGAGCAAATCATGTCAAGGAGTGCAGCTGCCTCACCACAGACAGGCAGGGGACAGACACTGGGGAAGAGCAGCATATGGAGTCCATGCCCTGAAGTCTCAAAAGCAGTGGACACACCACAAGCACAGGTGTGGGAGGTGCCCACTGATTAGAGAATCATGGAATATCCTGAGTTGGAAGGGACCCACAGGATTTTCAATCCCAACTCCTGGCCCTGCACAGCCACCCCAACAATCCCACCCTGAGCATTGTCCAAATGCCCCTTGAATTCTGAAACCCTTGGAACTTTAACCTCCTACAATAACGGTTTGATGCTGTCTGTTAGGGTATTTCTTCATCTCGGTGTGCATGCAAAGGCTGACCTGCACTGGGCTGGACTGCAGTGCAGGGATTTCCATCAGGAGGGGAACCAAACCCTCAATGGGAAACACCCATTCTCTCTGCAGGCCGGTCCTGCCCCACCCAGGCTGTAATGGATGAAGCAGCATCAGTGGCAGTTCAGGGCAGGGGTGGCTGGAGCAGGGACCTCCTGCTTGGTTTGAAAAGGGCAGGGTGAAATTTGGGATTTGGGAAGTCTGTGACACAAGCAAGCTGCTGCTGGGGTGTGGATGGAACGATGGGAGCAGCAGCTTCAATGAGGAGCATCTCCAGGTGAGCAGGGGAGCAAGGACCTTTCCCATAATTTTGTGTTAGAGGTCTGCTGTGACTGAAGGACACAAACCTCAAGTTGAGCTGAAAATTATTTCCTACATTTCTTTCTCTTACAAGATCATTTTCCTTCACTTTTTCTCCCCCAACAAATTCATGTTGTGAAGCATTTCGTGCTACTCTTCAAGACGTCTTTCACCATATCCAAAACAAAACTTCTCATTTGCAAAAGCAGTTGAGGTGCAGTGAGTGGAGACATGGAATTGGTTCGGTAATCCATGGGATGGAGAATAGGAGCTGCAGGAGGGATCCCTCTGCTGTGACCTGCCCAGCAGGTACCCAAATCAGGACCTTCCCGGGTGTCCTGGCCCCGAGCGCTCCCGGAGCTCTGGGGCAGAGCAAAGCCCAGGAACAGCCCCCGAGCAGGGCGAGCTCGGGGAGAAGGAATGCACCGCGCTTTGGGACCGGGGCGAGACATTCCCAGAGAGATTGGTGCCAGCAGCTCCCCTGGAGCATCCCCGAGCCCGGAGCAGCCCGGCCGCTGGACAGAGCCTGCCCGGCCCGGGCAGCTCCAGAGCCCTGGCAGAGGCAAGGCCGCTCATTGTCCTGGTAATTCCTGTCCACAGGCTGAGGCAAAGCCTTTTTTCCCCCTTTTTCAATGCACATTAGCAGAGCGAGGGCTGCAGCAGTTGTGGCTCAGGGCGGTCACTATCAGCCTCGGGGGAAGATAAGCCTGTTCACAGAGATGTTCTTTTGTTCCAACTACAGCGATTTACAGTTAATTTTACTTAAAGATAATTAAATAAGAAGCTGTGAAAGGAAGGAAGTCTTGCCTTGGGCCAGCAGCACAGAGACAGAAAATTATTTCATCGTTGTCACAGCTCTTGCCAATAGAACAGAAAAATGGATCAAACTGGCATCATTTTTTTTTTCAAAATAATTTCCTGGGCAGTTTGACTAAAAATCCCTGGCAATAACAACGTTAACGCAACTAGTGATATAATTTTCACACCTGTCTGGTTCCTCTTCAAAAAACACAATCCATCTTAATTACTTCTTGAACACTTCAACATGAAAGTTTCTTTTTTCCATTAAAAAAAATTCTCTCCAGTGAGTGAAGTCAAAGATGCAAGAAAAATAAAGGTGACCTTGAGGGCAGCACTAAAACAAATGTCCTTAGCTAGATCAGCTGGCTGTCAGTGGCCCAGAGGCACAGGTCACTCTGAGTCCCCGAGCACTGCCCAGCGGCACCGGGATGTCTGTGCTCAGCAGGACGGAACACACACCTGCACCAGCCCTTCTCCTCCCCGAGTGACCCCGGCTCTCCTCAGCCCGAGCACAGGCTGCTGGGAGGGGGATGTTGCTGAGCCAGCCCTGAGCCAGGCTTTGCCTTTCTAAGGCTCAGCCTCCTCAACCTTTGGTCCTTCCCTAAACTGCGGCAAAATTCCTCTTTTGTAGTCCTGGCTGCTGGGGGTGGTCTTGTTACTCTTAGGGAATAGCAAGTCCAATGTTGGCTGGTGGAAATCATCAGAGACCCAGCTAAAATCAGGTTTCTGGTTGGTCTCTGTATCTGCAGACATAAAGGGCAATGTCAGGGACAATGTCCCTTCAAACAGCCAGAAACTGAGCCCACTGCTGAGCTAGAACTGGGTGATAGGAGGGTGCATTCCAGCAAATCAACTCAAAAATAGCCTGTAAACCAAAAATCAGCCTGACAGCCAGAGAGGAAGAGAGCATCCTTCACCCTTCATATCTAAGAACTGAACTCAAAGTTAAGAGACCAATCTAAAAACTAATCCATAGTCCAGTCCCTAAGGAAAGATGGTCCCATTGAAGTCAGGCCTTAA
Source organism: Passer domesticus (assembly GCF_036417665.1). Taxonomy (NCBI): domain Eukaryota; kingdom Metazoa; phylum Chordata; class Aves; order Passeriformes; family Passeridae; genus Passer; species Passer domesticus. The sequence goes on along the minus strand of NC_087486.1, from coordinate 18,521,819 downwards.
GCAATTTCCCTGGGGATAAACAATAAATCAATGTAATTAGATTGTTTCCAAGTTAATTAAATTATTTACAGTTTTCATGTTGAGTTCAAAGTTGCCTGGCTATCCAAATATACCAAGGTAGGCATTATTTTATAAACTTTCCCTTTCTGAAGGAAATATAAACATACATATATAAAAACATCAAGGTTACAGCCCCAGCACTCAAAGCTTAGGAAATGCCAGAATTAAGTTTGCATGGGCAAAAGAAAATATTTTTCTCTTAATTTCATTCCCAGAAATGGTGAAACCATTTTTTGTTGAAGCTTTCCAAACAATTCATCTGAGGCAGACATTCAGCATGGAAAGTTTCAGCCCAAACAGTTAAAATCTGGCACAGATTTATGCCACTGAAAACTAGGGCTTATAATGGGAAATGTGAGGCAAGCTTAATTACAGGCAGTAACATTTATAAAGTATTTAAGATTAAAATTTCATACTGGCTTTGCTCTGTCTGTTTTTCTAGGAATATTGTACATAAGTATTTGAACCTTCTTATATACCTTTAAATTTCAGATTGTTTGTAAGTCTGGGGTCTGTGACAAAACTCCAGGCAGTTCTTTGCATCAGCCCTCAGAAATAGGAGGCATTGCTTAGAAAAAGACGTCTCACTTTTGTGATATGAAGTAGGAGAAGCCTTATGTTTTCAAAAGATCCCAGTACCCACACAAGGTTCAGATATCTGTGGGCATTTTTTAGTTTACATATTTCAATCTGCTCTAGAGCTGGTCCAAGGTGATGGGTTGTTTTATTTTGCTGTGTTTTGGTTTGGGGTTTTTTTTGGTTGGTTGGTTGGTTGGTTGGTTGGTTGGTTGGTTGGTTGGTTGGGTTTTGGGGTTTTTGGGTTTTTTTTTCCCCAAGGTGTTGTTTTCCAGATAAAAGCAAATAAATATTAAATTATTTATTAGAATTAAACGAATACAAAATAAATAAAAAATATTAATAAAGACTTCTCAGCTGATCTGCTTAATAATTAATACTCAGAATTTCAAAAGGAAAGGAACTAATTTCAAGACAGACAGCTAGACACCTGATATCTCAGGTTTTGGCATCACATGGAGAGAGATTTTTTTACAAGGGCCTTAGCTGACAGGACAAGGGGGAATGGCTTCAAACCAAGAGAGATTTGGGTAAATGGGATATTTGGGAGGATTTGTTCCCTGGGAGGGTGGGCAGGGTGCCCAGAGAAGCTGTGGCTGCCCCTGGATCCCTAGCAGTGCCCAAGGCCAGGGTTGGACAGGGAAGAAGCCTGGTTTATTAACTTCCTAAAAGCACAAAAAAAAAAAAATCCTCTATAAATGACTGACAAGTGATGTTTTGCTCTCCCAGCAATCCAAATGCCTTTACCAAGTGGCTGAAGGAGCTTTTGGCCTAAGCTCACTGAAGCATTCTGAGATGCAGGAATCTGCTCCCAGTTCTTTACTGGTTACAAACTTTGGTTTATTCCTTTCCCTCTTCCAGGCCTCTGCTCCTCATGGTTCAGGTGTAAATGCCATCACCCCGTTCTCCTCCTCTTTTCAGAGAGCCAGGAGGCTCCTCCCGGCAGGCACTGTCTCATTCTGCACATTGTCTTCTGCCACCTGTACAATGGCAGCAAATCCCAGGGGGATTTCAAGGTACTTCTTCTGCAGAAATAAATCCCAGCTCTCTGTGTTCTCAGCTGATTAAATGCTTTCTTTTCAGCAAAATTTAAGCCCTATTCATTTTAATTGAGCATTTCTACTTTATTTAGTGCTTCTTCAGTTTGCCTCTATGGAAGCAACCCCTTCAAATTTATAAGCAATATTCTACCCAGCTGAACACACAGTGACTCCTTTATTCCCCTCAGCAGAGCACAGTGACATAAAGGAATCCTGTGAGGAAAGGCGTCCACGGCAGGAAAAATAAAGGTTCTTGTAAAGCACTTCTCCAACTTTCCTAAAGACTTCATATTTGTGACTTACAGCTCAGGGCAGTTTGTTCCACGGGGGCCATGCCAGCACGAGGAGCAGCGAGGAGCTCGTGGTGACACAACGTCTTGATGGTATTTGCACACAATTTCCTCCATCCATCACCACTGCTGGGGGTGATGGCATAAAGCTGCTCACAGCTGGCCATTGTGGAACGGTGAGGGTGCCCTCTGCACATAAACACCTCGGGGATCTGTTCAAAACTGCTGCTGAGGTTGAGCTTTGTGCTTTGCAGCATCCTCCTTATTTTCATCCATGTGGAAGAGCTTTGTTTACAGCAGCAAAGTCCATCTGGTGTCTGCCCAAACCAGAATCAGGAGCATCTCCTGCAGCTCACTGCAGGCATGAAAATTGCCCCAGAGTTGTAGCTGACAGTGGGGGCTCAGTTCTAGCAGGAGAAGGAGCATGTGCTGTGCTTCAGAGGAGAGAAAACCCTCCAGTTGTATGAAAAATGACAGAAAACATCCACATTTCTTTGGGTTATTTGTACCACCATGGGCTGATATTACAGAAGTGCAATTCCTCCCAGGAAAGCTGGGATGGCAGAGCCAATCTGATGCCCTGGCATGAGCTGCAGCCAAGATGTCTTTAACTCAGGGTATTTCATTTCATTTCATTTCATTTCATTTCATTTCATTTCATTTCATTTCATTTCATTTCACACCAAGATATTAGACATGTTCTTACTACCCTTCCAGCTTGTGTTTTTATACATAAGATAGACACATATGGATCTTTCCTTGGTTGATGGATGTATCCATTACCCTCCCTCCTAAAAATCTGTGCTAATCCTATTTTTACTGCAGAACCCCAGCACATTTTTTTTCTTCTCAAAGCACTGCTCTGAAAATTCAAATAATGGTCATTTCTCCCTACCTGTATTCCAGGGAAGGTTTCTGAAGGAATGAGACTTGACCCAGCTTTAGACAAACAAGAGCTGTAGCACCCAATTTTGTCAAAATGCCCAGAGGGGTCTTACAATATTCAATTAGAATGAAGAATTTTTACAGTGTTATCCTTGATACCTGCTGTACAAATACACACAGATTTCTTCAGAATTTTCTTGTACATGGTGGGGTAACAATGTCTTAAATCAGACCTCCTTCTGTGTAGGGCTTCAGTGACAACAACAGGATTTTCTTACAGCCACAGTTCAATATAAGATTCAACATCCCTGAACAGGAAAGGCTCTGCAGAAAACTTTACTGTGATCCTGAACTACCAAAAATACACCAGCATGGCATCTAGAGCAAGCCACACAAATCTCTGGATGACCAAGTCATAGAAGAAAGTGCCAAAGCTGTATTTTTCCCTCAGGAGCAGCAGGGCTGCCTGCCAGCATCGGGGATATTGCATGTGGACTCCAGCAGAACAGTGATAATGGAATGAGCAGAGGGGACCTGCAGGTCCTGGCTGGTGCCAGGTGAACAAATGTGGGTCAGCAGTGCTCTGGAGCCAGAAGGGACATCCCTGTCCTGGGGACACCAGGGAAAAGGGAAGGATTGTCCCACTCTGCTCTGGGCTGGAGCAGCCTCACCTCCAGTGCTGGGGCAGTTTGGGTGCCACAACATCAGAGACCCAAAGCTGTTCAAGAGTGTCCAGAGGAGGGGCTGGGGCTGGGAAGGCTCTGGAGGAGCCACCCGAGGAGGGCTGAGGGCACTGGGCTGGTTCAGCTGCAGCAGAGGAGCCGAGGACAGAGCTCAGGGAAGGAGGCAGCGGCTGCACGGGAGCTTTGGGATGGACACAGGGAAAGGTTCTCCCCCAGAGGGTGCTGGCACTGCCCAGGCTCCCCAGGGAACGGGCACGGCCCGAGGCTGCCAGAGCTCCAGGAGCCTTTGGACAGCCAGGGATGCACAGGGGGATTGCTGGGGGGTCTGGGCAGGGCCAGGAGCTGGATTGATGATGCTGCTGGGTCCCTTCCAGCTCAGGATATTCCACAGTTCTCAGCAGTTTTGGCTCCACTGTCCGTTTGTGTTGCAGTGGTGCAGCCCCTGCACTCCCATTGCTGAATCAGAGTCTGGGGCTGCAGCCTGGTTTGGGGGGAACTCTATAAACATGAGGCAATTTGGAAGTGCTACCCTGAACCTCACATCTGCCAGCAATTACATTTGCTCACTGAAGCACAACAGAATTCTGCTTATTTGTGTTATGCTATAAATGCAACATGGTCCCAGAGCCACGGGCAGGGCCTAAGCCCAGGAGCTGCCCCTGCCCAGGAGGCAGAACTGCTGCCCTGGCTGTGCCAGCCCTGAGCAGATGGGGCAGAGGCTGTGGAGTGTCCCTGCCTGGGGACACTGCAGAGCTGTGAGCACACCCTGCTGTGCCCTGAGCTCTGGGCTGGCCCTGCTGGAGCAGGGAGGTGGCACCAGGTGACCCAACCTGACCTGTTCTGTGATTCTGGGATTCTGTAAACTTCAGAAGCCAAGAGAGGCTTCCAGAGTCAGGATCATTCTGGAGGCTGTCAAGGATGGGCAATTCTGCTGTGGGAATGAAACATGACATCCTCCTCAGGCAGAGGAGCAGCGCTGGCCAAAAATCCCAGCCAGTGTGCCACAGCCACAGAGCTGGTGGTTAGGAAGGAGCTTTTAAATGGTTTTCAGAGACATGGAAAATGCCACAATTAGGGAACTGTATATTTCTTATGCAAATATTTTTCATATGCCCTCCCATGCTGGGAGGCATTTGATTTTAGGTTTGTTTTCTTAGGGAAACAAGGTTTAAGCAACCACAAAGTCTGCTTGCTCCACCCAACAACCTGTGTCACTCATTGCTACATCTCCATCACATTTATTTCAAACTGGCTGTCCTGCAAAAGCCAGTAAAGCACAAGGCCTGACAGAAAGGAGAGATTATTTTTGTGACAGAGGGATGAAGTCACAGTGCAGCCTTTATTACAGACCATTCTGACAAAGCAGAAATTCCAGCTCCTGGAAACAAATCCTTAAGGACCTGGATTGGATAACTGCTGCATGTTATACAATGCATAAAGGACATGCATTCAGGACAGGGGAGGAGAGGCAGAGTCATTGTTTGCCCTCTCCTTCCCCTTTTGAAAAAGCAGCTCCCAGCAGCAGCCAGAGGGGTGCTGGCAGCCAAAAGGTGCAAGCAGCAGAACAGAACCCCCCCAAACCCTGCAGTGTTTAAACAATACAACCTGCAGCTGAGGGATGCATTTCTGCACCCACACAAGGCAGCTCCTGTGACCTTGTTCATACATCCCTGAAGGATGGAGTGACATCCACAGGGACCTGGACAAGCTCCAGGGGTGGCCCAAGGGAACCTCATGAGGTTTGACAACCCCAGAGTCATCCAGGCTGGGATGAGCAGCTGGAGCAGCCCTGGGAGAAGGACCTGGGGGTGCTGGGGGTGGGAGCTGGACCTGCCCCGACCCAGAACCCCCAGCCCTGGGCTGAGCCCCAGCGTGGGCAGCAGGGCAGGGGGGATCCTGCCCCTGTGCCCCTGTGCTCAGGTGGGACCCCACCTGCAGAGCTGCCCCAGCCCTGGCCCAGCACAGGGAGGAGCTGGAGCCAGGCCAGAGGAGGCTCCAGGATGAGCAGAGGGATGGAGCAGCTCTGCTGGCAGGAAAGGCTGGCACAGCTGGCAATGTTCACCTGGAGAGGAGAAGCTTTGGGGTGACCTCACTGTGGCCTTGCAGGGCCTGAAGGAGCCCCAGGAAACATGGAGAGAGACAATTGACAAGGGCTGGAGGGAGAGGACACAGGGAATGGCTCCCACTGCCAGAGGGCAGGGCTGGATGGGATATTGAGAAGGAATTGTTCTCTGGGAGGGTGGGCAGGCCCTGGCACAGGTGCCCAGAGCAGCTGTGGCTGCCCCTGGATCCCTGGCAGTGCCCAAGGCTAGGTTGGACACTGGGGCTTGGAACAGCCTGGGACAGTGGGAGGTGTCCCTGCCATGGCTGGGGGTGGGATCAAATGAGCTTTAAGGTCCCCTCCAACCCCATCTATCCTAGAAATTTATGCTGCTATGACTATGGTTCCATGACTATTACACACTCCTGAAGACTGGTTTCCTCACAGGAGCTCATCAGCAAAGGACTCTTTATCACAGAAGCCCCTGAGTCCAGCAGGAACTGCCCTGCCCTGGTACCAGAGGGAGGGTGAAAGAATTACCCTCACTGCCCTCCCCTCCTTGCAGCAGACAGGGCAGGACGGAAACCCCAGTGTGATCCTGGAGCTGGTGTGTGACAATACAGGGAATTAGAAGCACATGTGCTGAGGGAGCAGTGTAATGTCATTGGCATGTTCCAGACGTGAGCAAACCAAGACATGGACTGTGAGATTAAATTACAAAGGTGTCAAATTCGTGGCAGGGATAAAGGCAACAAGGCAGAAATTGTTGGCAAGATGGAGAAAAGAAACATTACATCAGAAAATATTTTTAAAAGAGCGGGTAGGACAGATTTCTAAAACCAGCAGGTTTTGAGGTGGAAGCTGAGAGTGGCTGAAACACCTGAGGTGCAGACAGGGCACAGCATTGCATGCAAAACATTACAGCAAAGAGAAAACTGAGGCAAGCCTTGGATCTGCTTATTCCGTAAGTAGAAGCCCAGAGAATGTTCTGGGCTTCCTTCTTGAAGACAATCCAAACAATGAAGCAATGAAGACTTTGGTGAGCATCCTCCAGGGTAGGCACAGGGAATGGCTGTGATGCCACCCTGGCACCAGGACAAGGAAATAAAAAACCAAGACAGGGAAGCACTGTCTGAGAGGAGAATGGAGGAGGAAAGGAAGGTGTGTGCATTTCTATAAAACAGAACCTCAATTAGGTCTACCCAGGCAGATGCTCTTACACACAAATTGGGTAATGATGCTAAATCTACATAAAATACTAATTTGCTATCAATAAGTACAAGATAACAGCTTTACAAGCCGCAGTGGACACAGAGAACAGGAAGTTCTGGGGTTACACAGCTCCAACAGATGCAATCAGACCCTGGCTGCACCAGCCCAGAGCAGGCTCTGTTCCCTGCCAGCATTGAGTGAAGGGAAGGTTCCCTCAGGGCAGGCTGGGCCTGGAGTAGGGCTGGACAGGTCCCCACACACCTCCTGGGGATGTCCCTGGGCTGCTCCCTCCTGGCACTGCTCTGCTTGGGAAAAAACAGGCATTTTCAAAATAGCTGGTGCCCTACATTTTGACATTCAGACTCTTCTCTTTGTTTCCTCTCTAGTTTGAGGCAGCTCTCCCAGATGCACAGAAAGCCTCACTGGAACAGAGGAAGGGTTGTGGTTTGGCACGAGGTGCTGTCTGATGATACAAGACTGCTACTGTCCCCAAAACTCACAGTTGCTTAATTATCTTCTATCATTTGCCAATATTTTGTCATTGAGCTTCTGATTTGCTGAAGCCACTGTCCCTCTAAGAGGCCATTGGTTTTCCTTCACAACACTCAGCAGAATGGCTTGACGCCCATAGAGAGGCAAAGGTATTTTACCAGCTGCAAGGCTGGGCTCTTTCCCTCTTGCCCCCTCTCCATCTGACCTTTCCTTTTGGTTCCCCAGGGAAGGTCAGAGCACTGCCTGCTCTCCCCAGCACCCACCTGGAAGAAGGAAGCAGCAAAGGGAATCATCCCAGGCAGGGTTTTCCCCCAGGCAAGAGCGGGGTGTGATGATGATGTGTTTCATCATAATTCAAATTCAGCTCCAAGAGATTCGATGAAAGTGTGAGAACTGGAATAGTGGAAGGAATGAGTATCACTGAAGATCCCGTAGTCAGAGGAGTTTTGGACTGGTTACTCAGAGTGATAAGGACCAGGAGCTTCACTAGAAGACAAATTCATCCCAGTTGTCCAATGTTTTTGCTGCTGTGAACCAGGAGCGATTTGCAGTGGACAGTACCTGAAACATGAACGCAGCTGCTTCAGCCTGGTGTAACATGAGATGGAGCTTTGAATTTTCATGAACACAGAGAAACAGCTGCAGAAGTTAAAACTCACAGTAATCCCCCTCAGAGAAGTCTTTGGCCCAAAAAAGGGTTTATAAACTCACAGGCTTTGTGCATCATTTCTTCTACATGCTGTCTGGGTCTGCTGCTTCCCAGCACACACAGCAGCACATCCAGCACGTAAGGAAGGGCAGATTTAACAAAGGGATACAACCTGCGAGCCTTCAGACATTCCCTGACACAGCAGGTGGCCCTTCAAAGCACCTGCAGGTTATTTGTCACAGAGATAACCTAGGAGGTCCAGCTTGGCAAATTAGGGGAGTGTCAAGCATGGAATCACATCAGAAAGAAAAGCAGACCCCATCCATGACAGAGCACTTCACGGCAGAGCGGGTCCAGGCTGCCAGGGCACCCTGCCCTGAAGCTGTGAGGGGCTCAGAGGATGGTGCTCACTGGCCAGGTGCCCCCCTGGTGCTCTGGTATCAGTGGCTGCCAGCAAAGCAGTCACTCCTTGGCTCAGTGAAAAGCACAATTTCTAAAGAAAAAGCACATTTTCTAGATTGGAGGCTGGGCTTCGAAGAGCACAAAATGTGTGTGATTCCTTTGGGAAAGCACAGGCAGAGAGCCTGACTGGGAGCCTGCAGCATGCTGTCAGAGTTCCGTGATGAAGGCTGTTATCAAGATTTCAGGATCCAGCACCAGCAATTCTGAATTAGTCTGAGCAACACTTTGTGATTTGAATAAAACCCATGGGCTCAGGGGTCTGTGCTGGTGAGGGACCACAGCATGAGAGGTTGGCTCCAGCACCAACTGCTCCCTCCACTTAACATCAGAGCTCCTACACACATCCAGAGATGCCACAGAGAACATTGTGTGTCTGGTCCTTTTACATATAAGAGAAATTTATCACTGCCCTTTCTAGTCATTATCAAAATCTGGATTTAAACCTCAAGAGTGGCACGGTCATTTTTACTGTTCAGCATGTTTGGGGCTACTCTCAGCTTTGCCTAAGTCAACAGCTTGCAGTGGTTGGTCTGTTCTGGCCTCTCCCCCTGCGCTGTGCTGGTCACTGGGTCTTTTACCAAGCACTTGCTTCAAGCAATTGGATTTTAGGTGTTGGAAAAAAATCAAAAGAGCAGCTCCAGAGGGCACATTTGCCAGGTCAGAGCTCTGAGAAGTATTACAGAGACCTCCTGACACTGAAACAGTTTCAGGCAGTTGGGAACAGGCTTAATTTGGGTAATTGAGTCTGACATGGCTGTGAGTGAACAGGGCTGAAATCCACTTTAGAGTCCCTAGAACAAGAAGATAAGTCAAATCTACCACTTAAATTATTTCTTTCATATCTTTCATTGGCAATATCATGAACTCCTAGTTAATGGTGTAGCAGCTGCAAAATGTCCAGGTCACAGCTGCAATTTGGGGAAACAGGCAGGAGTTTAATTTGTTACCAAACAAGCTGAGGCTCTGAGCTGTTGTTCCCTTTGGCAACGTGTTCCCACATCAGACATTCCCTCAGAGCATCCTGCAGGGCCTGGGGTTCCTGGAGCTGGCTCTGAGACAAGGGGAGCTGTGCTACGTGGGAATTCAGCACGTGGAATGAGACAATTTGCCTTTAATTAACAAATTGCCTTTAATTAAGCCCCAGCAGGACATGAAGGGGCATTTTTCAAGGCACCTGAAAGGAGCTGGGTGTCACACTTCTATGGAAAAACCAAAGTATTTAATAGTGAACTCCTCCCTGGCACTGTGGAGGAGCAAAAGAGACCCACAGCAGCCAAAGTGAGAGATCCTAAGCTTCTGAGCATGAATTTTTTCAGATGCCTGACACAGATGGCTTTGACAAGAGCATCTCCTGCTCATGGGTTTCCTCTGTTACACAAGGTGACCTCTGAGAGTCATTCTGAGGTAAAGACTTACCCATCAGGAATTCAGGACTTTCTGCTCCATCAGACACCCCAAGCAGCCCCTTGTTCATTATTCGTCCCATTGCCAGAGACAGTATCTTCATCCAGATAGAAGATAAAATTATGAAAAGGATATAAAATGAATTCCCATGGTGAAGGCTGAGCAGAGTACATCCCTTTGTGCTGCAGTCCTCATGACAAAGGTAATAGGAGCACAAGTTATGAATATTTTTTCATGTTGTTTTAACCCAAAGATCCCAAACCCACACAGATCAGCAATTTAATTGGTAAGAATGTGGTGTCATTGCAGCCTCATTTGAAATTATAACACACTTTGATCTTAAAACTCAAAAAAAAAATCCATTTTTTCCCATCCCAAAAGACTCTGTGTGAGATGCCAAATCTTTTTCTTCTGTATTTCTCTGGCAGGGAAATTAAGAATTTCATTATAATTCATTTGTCCTTACAACTCTGAAGTTGCACGGTTTCATTACCTCACATTACCTACAAATTCCTGTAGCCCACAAACAACTCCATCATCTGTTTAATTACAAATTACGTTCACTTACACCAAAAATCTCTCATGGATTGCATGCAGACTGTCTGACAGAACTGATTATTTTCTGTGCCCTCTTTTTGAGGCTCTCCATCTCTTCCAGACCCCTGAGTGAAACAAGATGCTTCAATTCTTTTCCCTTCCATGCTTTTGCTCACAGAACAGCTCCTGGTTTAGTGTAGAAAGAAGGATGCACTCAGATACAGCCCTGAGCTTGGAGTGCACCTCTCTGAGGAAGACAATGTACAGTGTGAAGTGACAGGATTTGTTAAAAATATGATTTATTAACAAACAATGGACAGCTCCTCTGACCAAGCAGGCTCTCAGTGTCCTGCAGACCACCACACCTGAAACCAGAAAAGCAGTCTTCAAAATCCCTCCCACGTTCCACCTGAGCTGCTGGACACATGAGAGATACAAAGGCAGTAAAAACAATTGGTCTGGTTTAGCAGAGTGATACTCAAAGGTGTTTTCCTTGTCTGTTGCTCTGTGAATAATTAACTGGCTTAATTCACTTTTCATCCTAGGTGAGGAGAGATGAGAGCTCTGTAAGCCTCCTGCTGGCACTGAACCTTGGCAGAGGATGGCAGGAAATGGCACAGGGAAGATTTGATCCTGCTCGGGAATGCTCTGCCTGTGGTGTTTGGTTCCTCACCCTGCAGGAAGCAGATGTCCTAAATGTTCCTCTGTCCTGGAGAATGGCACAGAGCATGGGGACAGCAGCCACAGGAGGCATGGCAGCCTTATCACCTCGTTAGCTGTGCCTGCATTAAAATTAACATCTGCTAGCCCTTATATGTACTCAGGTCAGGAAATAACAAGGTAAAATCCCATGTTCCTTAAATACTAAATGTACCTATTATAAATATATAAATATAATATTATAAATATTATAAATATAATATATATATAAATACTAAATATAAATACTTAAATACTTCCCGGTGCTGGGAAGGCTCTGGAGGAGCCACCCGAGGAGGGCTGAGGGCACTGGGCTGGTTCAGCTGCAGCAGAGGAGCCGAGGACAGAGCTCAGGGAAGGAGGCAGCGGCTGCACGGGAGCTTTGGGATGGACACAGGGAAAGGTTCTCCCCCAGAGGGTGCTGGCACTGCCCAGGCTCCCCAGGGAATGGGCACGGCCCGAGGCTGCCAGAGCTCCAGGAGCCTTTGGACAGCCAGGGATGCACAGGGGGATTGCTGGGGGGTCTGTGCAGGGCCAAGAGCTGGACTGATGATGCTGCTGGGTCCCTTCCAGCTCAGGATATTCCACAATTCTATGATATATTTTTGAGATTTTAAAAAAAATGAAGGAGTTGATGTGGAAAATTGACAGTGAGACAGGATGAGAAACAAATCCGGAACAACCAAAAAGCCAAGGTGGATGTTAAATTGGACAAGATTCTGGGTTATGTTTATATGACTTGTTTACCTTTCCAGCTGACCACTTCTCCCTAAGGCTGATTTGCACCTGGAAGGGGCATCTTGAAGATAACACAAACAAGAGCCGAAAGAATACGGAAAATCGACTGACATCATAATTTGAGTGATATTTTCAAACGGTGAACCAGAAAGAAGAAAAAAAGGATTCAGTCTGTTGCAGAGAACATTAAGGAAAGGTGGGAGCTGGGGCAGGAGGAAGGTGCTGGAGGGAGCAGGAAGGACTGGCTGGGCTGGAGGGGACTCAGAGCAGCAGGACGGGCTGGATCCCCGGGCTGTTTGCCTTGGCACTGCCGCTGGAATCCTCCGAGCAGCACAATTTACAGCAGCTGACGATCTGGCCCGGAGGCTGCGGGGCTGAGGGGAGACCGTATCCATCACAGGCTGCAAGCCCGCCCCGCCCTAGCAAAACGAGAGGCGTAATCTGGTCCTGGGCTGGCTGCAGCCGAGTGGAAGCGGTGCCAAACACCTGGATGTCCCATATGTGGGGCTTGCTGTTTGGGGGAGAAAAAAACCCAGACAATAAAAACAATTTTACTGCCAAATAAGTGTCTCCGACGCTTTCCTATAGAGAAACAATGACATCCAGTGGTGAGTTCATTCATCACAGGGATTTCCATGAGCCTGGGAAATCCTATATCATACTTATCCCAAGGAGGGGTTCCACTGCTGTATCCATCACCCATGTGCTATTGCAGCCCTGGCAGACTTTAACATTGTCCTTGCTGCCTGATAATCTTCAAAATGAACCTGCCAGCACAATGTCCTCTTCAGAGGAGTGGGTGCTGGTTGCCTGTTGTGTTATCAGGAGGCTAATTAGAGAAGAATGGGGATTTTTGGTGTGTAAGCTCTTGAGATAAAAACACCCACCTGACCAACATTTCCATCCATCGATGGAACTCTGGATTCCTGACTGGATTTTGTCATGTAAGTACTTTCAAAAATCCCATCAGACACACAAAGTCATTGTTGAATGTCTGAACAGTCCCAAGACTGCCCCAGCTGTTTCTGTCAAAGCCACATAAAAATCTGGGCTAGGTCAGATCCTGAGGAAAAGCCTGAAGTTTGGATTGAAGCCTATGGAGTGAAATGCTGTAAAAGTCCTCAATGAGGGCTGATTCTCCTCTCGAATTCCCAGAATCCAGGCTGGGTCAGGCTGAGGGGCCACAGGGCTCACCTGGTGCCACCTCCCTGCTCCAGCAGGGCCAGCCCAGAGCTCAGGGCACAGCAGGGTGTGCTCACAGCTCTGCAGTGTCCCCAGGCAGGGACACTCCACAGCCTCTGCCCCATCTGCTCAGGGCTGGCACTGCCAGGGCAGCAGCTCTGCCTCCTGGGCAGGGGCAGCTCCTGGGCTCAGGCCCTGCCCGTGGCTCTGGGGCCATGGCTGGGCCTGGAGCAGAGCCTGGGCCTGCCCTGAGCCTGCACACAGGGACACACTGGGACACACTGGGACAGACTGGGACAGACTGGGACACACTGGGACACACTGAGACAGACTGGGACTGACTGGGACACACTGGGACAGACTGGGACAGACTGGGACACACTGGGACACACTGGGACAGACAGACAGGGACAGACTGGACAGACTGGGACACACTGGGGCAGACTGGGACACACTGGGACAGACTGGGACTGACTGGGACACACTGGGACACACAGGGACAGTCAGGGACACACTGGGACAAACTGGGACAGACTGGGACACACAGGGACACACAGGGACACACTGGGACAGACTGGGGTACTCAGGGACACCACGGACAGACAGACAGGGACACTCAAGGACACATGGGGGCACACAGAGCCAGCCAGGGCTGAGGCCCCTCTCACTGGGGCTCCTCTCCAGGCTGAGCAGCCCCAGCTCCCTCAGCCTTCCTGGGCACCGAGCTGCTCCAGGCCCTTGCTCAGCTCCAGGAGCTCCTGTCCCTGCTGTGCTGAGGAGCCCAATTCATTTAAAACCTTCTCAGGCAAATCACACACAGGGAAAACTGCTTAGGGGAACACAACCATCTCAGACTCAATGGTATTTCTGTTAAATCAAGCTGTTTGTACCAGTTCTTGTCTTTGCCTTTGGGGATCAGGACTTCTAAGTAGTCCAGTTAAATGGTCCATGATAAAATAATTTCCGTTTCATTTTTTGCTAAATGACCCCATGCTCTCATGTTAGAGACAAAAGTTAACTTGAGGGGTGGATTCATTTTCGCAGTACCTTTCCTAAACACCTCACTCACATACTCTCCAACCCTTTCTTCTTCCAAGCTAAACAATTCTCACTTTTGCACTCTATCCTCAGATGTAAACCCCACCCAGTCTTCCAACCATCTCATGACATGCTTTTGGTGGACTTCCAAACCAGAGAGGTTTCCAAACTGAACCTCCAAAATGTTTGAGGTTTCCCCATCTCTGCACAGCCCTTTCCAAGAGCACACTCCCATTGATCCTGGAGGCAGCCTGGGATCCAAACAAACCAGAACGCCGGCAGGAACAAGTCTGGCTGCTTTTTAATGAGCAAATATGCTCTTGGGAAGTATCCTGCAGTGATAGGTTTGCAGGGCAAACCTCAAACACATCGGAGGTTCTGCTTATAAAGCTCTTTGATGTGGAAGTCTCACCCAGTGGCAAATCCTGCTGGTCCTGCAGGCCCAGGAGCATCCCAGCCGTGGCAGGAGGGAGCTGGCACCACGCAGGGCAGAGCAGCTCCCTGCACACCCGTGGGGCTGGACTGGAGCACTGCAAAGGTTTAGCGAGGAAAGAACATTTCACTACCAAGAATCAAAGAGAAAAGAGCCCAGAAGTCTGCAATTCAAGTTAACAACCACCCCTCCCACCCCACAAAGTCCCACTGCGGTTGTATCTCAGAGCCAGGCCTAACGCTGCTCTCAGAGCTGCAGCTGCAGAGCTCCCTGGCCAAGCCAGGCTCAAATGATGATGAAGCTTTAACTGCTCACTGTTCCACAGTGACAGGGAAATCAGGCTCTGCTGGGATGCAAAAATCTGCTGCATTTTCATTAATTGAAGCTAAAATACTTGAACTGTGAAAGAACAAATGTTGCTGTTGGTGCACCTCACAGTTCATCTGCCCCGGGGACAAGTCCATTAACAGCCAAAGTCACTCACGTCTCAGCTTCAGGGCTGGTTTTTATTTCCAGCTGCAGACTCCACTGTCTACCCTACCCTGTTGTTGTAGGTAGGTGGTGACCAATGCTATAGAGAACTCTGTAACCAAGCTGGGGTAAGGCACAGACCAAGAGCCTCTCTCAGTGGGTGCCCCCCACCCTCTGCATCTTCCCAAAATCCTGCACGTGAGGACATGGGGGATTTCCATCCAGGCAGAGAATTTTTCCATTTTGCTGATGGGAGTTACGGAACAAAGACCCTTTCTGTGCTGCAAGCAGTATCTAAACTTCAGGACTTATCTTCTCTAAGTCATTTACTTGTTTGTTGTGCTGGACAATTCCACAGGACATCAGGCTCTGCTGCTCGGCTTCCCCCAAGCTCCTCATCCCCTTTCTTTATATCCCTTTCCCCAAAGAGACAGGAGTAGCATGTACATTTAGAGTCCAGCACATCATCAAAGCACTGTTTAAAAAGTTTTTCAGTAAAAATGAAACTCCCTCTTGCTTTTTTCATGCCCAAGCAGAGCCAGCATTGCTCCTCCCCAGTGCCAGACCCTGTGTTGGGCAGTCCTGAGCTGGCTGAGTGTGACAGGTCAGAACAGGGCAGGTACCTGCAATCCTGGAAAGGAGGGGAGAGAGTCCTGAACCTGTCAGAGCCACCCCACACCAGTGTGAGCCACAGCTCTCATTGTGATGTCCAACTGAGCAAGATCTTATTTCTAATTTTAATATTCAAGAGGAACTTTTTGTTTGGCCTGGCTGGGCCAGAGCTGCATTGGCAGCTGCCTGTGGCTCGAAGGCTGCTATGTCAGGAATTCAGGCTGGCACCCGGCAGGGTGGTGCTGATTCCCAGGGAGCTCTCCCTTCCCAGGGAGGTGTGGGGATGTGTTTATTCTCTTCCCTCTGTTCTGCTGGTCAGGTCCAGGAGCCACCAAGAGGAACTTGCAGGTCATGGCTCTGCTCCCATGCACTTGCAAACTTTCAAATTTCTATCTGTGGCTCCTATTCAGGTCAAACAGAGGTCACAACCAGCCCCAAAACCTCCCAGGTATCAGCAATTTCATTTTTCATCTGATACCCTGTGTAATAGGGAAAGCTGTGCAAATAGGCAGGAGAAAGTCAGACTGGAATCAAAATGAGCCTTTCACTGTAAGGTTTGAAAAGATTCCTTTAACTTTTTGCTATCAATAAGAGTTTTAGATTGTCTCTTTATCTCTGATCTCTGGCCGGAGGGGCTGCAGTACCAAAGCAGAAGGAACACTGTGCTCACACGTGCCCCTGCACCTCGGACATCCTTCCCTTGGGAGCAGCAGCAGCCCTGAAGAGCTCTGAGCAGCTCAGGACTGGAAGAACTGGCGAGGAGGGGAGGTTGTATTGTCTTCCAAACTTTGGAGGAAATAGGAATCTTTCCAGTTCAGCCACTGCCCCAGTTAGAAAGTTCACAGCACTTCCACAAGAGAACTGAATAAACCCCACCAAACTGACCCAGCCTTTGGATCCACTGGATCTGGGACATGAAAACCCCAAAGTGCAACAGTGAGATGAGAGTGGATCAGGCCTGAGCTTACAGACTGACCTCATGTCCTGGTTCAGGGCAAATTTGGGAGAGAACCCCCAAAGGGCTCCTCTAGAAAAGCAGATTCAATTGGCCCCTCCCCAAACCGGCTTGGGAAAAAACACCTCCTTGGAGAAAAGTGGAAAAAAGCCCTGTTTATTAAACAACAGAACCCAAACAATATTAAACAATAAAACCTCTGGCTGCTCCAGAGGAGATGGCGAGCTCAGAGCGGCTCCCTCAGGCCCGGCCCGGCGGCCCCGGGCGGAGCCGCCGCTGCTCGGCCGCTGCTCAGGCCGCAGCAGCTCCGAACAGCTCCGGGAGAAAGAAAAACCGCAGCCCGGGGAACTTCTGTGCCTCAGCTGGCTAAAACCAACTAAAAGCCAAAGAGAGCTCTGTCCCGCTGTCTGTCCATCCGCAGACAATGCAGTCCAGCAGGAGGAATGTGGAGGAGCGAGTGCAGGGTCTGAAAACAAACTGCGGCTTCTTCCCTCCCTCCTTCACACTCTGGAACAAGTCTTAAAGGCGCAAAACTTATTATACAGTGTAAACAGAACAGATGATTGCGGACACAAGCATCATATAGTCAAGCCAGGACACCTCATTTCTGCTGTCTTGGCCCTTCTTCCTCTTCCTGCCCGAAGTTACTCCAGCTGCTCCAGTGCTTCCTGGTCCTGCTGTGTATTTATTCTAAATAAAAGGAAAGGATGGAGTAGCTGTTATGAGTGTTAAGAGGTCTCAGTTCTTTCTTGCTTGTCAGCCTGTAACTGTCTTTCCTCACACCCTTCAGTGTCTCCCTCATGTGTTTCCCTGTGTGGCTCCTCTTCCCTTTAGGGCTTTCCCGGACTTGAATTCCTTCGCCCTTCCTTGTGGCATCCCTTAGTCAAACCCTCAGTATTTGCTTTCTTATTAATTATTTCCCCCATTTCTTTTCCAATTATTTTGTGTCCTTCATGTGCTTACTTCATGGCTACTCGATCCCCACAACGCCTTTGTATCTCCCATCCATTTGGGATGGGACACAGCTGAACACAATATCCCAAATCCCATGCTGACAGTGCCATTTCAGCAAAAAGCCTAATTATCTGTTTAATATCTCATTTGCCGTCTCCCATAACTCCCAGATCATGTCTAACAACACTGCTTCCCAAATCCCTGTTTGATTAAGTACTTGCAGTTTCCTTTAGACATATTAGCTGCATTTTTCTAAACTGAATCATGTTTGTTTTCTTCTTATTATAGCACTGATCTCTTGAGGCTTCTTTTGTACAAGAGGATGGAAAGATTTCTTTTTTTCCCCTTATTATTGCACAAGAGGGTTTTGTGTCTTTGGATGTGTCATAATGAAATGGTTTTGGTAGCAGCAAACCTAATTCCTGTTGTTATTAAAACATAACACAATTCAAGAGAACTTAGTCATTATGGAACAACAGTGAGCACCACATCTACCTGCAGGAAGTGCTGAACTCAGAGGAAGTGGGCTGGAGGAGATGAGGAGGAAGGCTTTACAGGCTGAGTAAGACATTAAATTCAGCTTCTCTTAATGAATTTGTTGAGAAAATAAATAAACCACTAATCACTAACAGCTAATTTTTTTTTCTGTTCTCAAAAAATTTTGCAGTGATTCCCTTTTCTACTGTTGAAGGAGAGTAAAAAGCATGGGAGGATAAACTTGATTCTTAATTGTATATATAAGTTTTCTGCTGAAAAATATAATCTAAGCTTAGGCTCAGGATGGGGGCAGAATTGGTCCTACAGAACTGCCGGGGCACTTGGCCCCAGAGTTTGCTCTTTTCTTGACTTATTTATGGTCAATATATTTTGTGTGTAAAGGTGGGCTTTGAAAGAGTCACAGCCACATGACTTAAGGACCATTTTGTATTTTCTCCACATCCAAAGCTCACCTTCCCTCCCAGGCACTCAGTCCTCCTGCCATTTCAATTAACTGCTTGTGTAATTAGAGCTCATTGTAGTGGGAATGCTGCCCTTGGCCAGGGCAGGGGGCAGCTTTCACACTGGTGGCCTGTCCCAGGTCCCACCCTTGTCTGGAATTAACAGTTTCTATCTGAAGATAATCCCAGACCAAATCCACCACTCTGGTCCCCTCCAGGCAGAGAGCCTGGCCTACAGAGCAGCCTACACCTGGCAGAGAGAGCACCCACAGCTTGTTCAGAGAACGGAAGGTTGGGTTCAGAGCTGAAAGAGGAGAGCAGGCAGAATGCAAATTCCCATGGGCAAAAGCCTTTTGGTGGGGGTTTAGCCCAGGGCCTTTGCACCTCCCGCATGCCAGAGCCTGGGTCAGATCACACAGCTCCACTGAGGAAGCTGGCAGTGCTGATACCTCAGTTCCTGTGGATTTACAGGGTCTCATGGCAGCTGCATGTGTTCATGAACAGAACCCAGTGGGCATCCTCAGGTTCTCTGGGCACCCTGTGCCAGTGCCTCACACTCCAACAGTCAAAGATTTCTTCCCAATCCATGGTCCCCACACCCTGAGCAGGGAGAACATGGAAGTGCCAGGAAAGAAGGAGCAGGGGAGAGAAGGAAGTGGGAGGCATTAACTGGACCCGGGGAAGTGAAGTGGATCAGGAGGAAAGTAAGTCAATAAACTGAGGAAGGAATCAAAGGAGAGAGAGACAAAAAACTTCCCTTCACAGTTTATAGCAACAAGTCCTGGGAGAACTCTGGGAGTCTGCACCCCTTGGAAACAAAGCCATCAATAGTGCAGACCTGGAAAAGCATCCCCACTGCTGGGCTTCAGCAGTATGGATCCAGGAAATATTAAATCCATCTGCTGTAGAGAGAATGTTTTATCAATAACAAAAAACCCACTTGATTTATTCTCTAGACACTGGGCCCAGCCCCAGCCACTGAGCTGTGCTATCTAATGTGGTCAGACAACTTCTAGGGAACCAACCTTGTCTTGCCATTACTCACAGTGTTTGCTTTTCCCCTATTGCCTTACTCATCTGATTCCTCCTTTCTTATTATGGCTCTGGTTGGGTTGATAGCTCATAATTTATCCTCCAGGCTGAGGCTTTCATGCCTTTGTCAGTAACTTGAGCCAGGGAAGTGAGTTATTCTTGCCTTTCTGTGTTTTTCTGTCTCAGTCCTGCTCCAGCTGGGAGTTTACCTGGATGTGGAACACACAAACTCTGTAGCACTGCCCATCAGGAGAGATTTCCCTCCTGTTCCAGTTACCCTGGGTGTCTGGGGACGGCTCTGGATGAGTTTTTTGCTGGATGTCAGGTGATTAATTAGAGCCTGCAGTGATGCAGCACCATTAGTCGCCAAGTGTTTCCCAAAACAGAAGTTCACCCACTCCAGTTGTCCTAATTAACATGAAAACAGAGGCATCCCCGGGGCAGAGCAGGCACATAGGAGGCACTTCCCGTGCACAGTGGGCTGTGTCTCAGGCTTTGAGCCTAGCTCAGCCACTTCAGAAAGCCCCTTACCCACCTTTGGTGCTGGTCCAGGACAGCCAAGGAGTTGCTGCTGTGTGGTCAAAACGCAGAGCATGGGGTACACTCATTTCACCCCCACATTCCACAGAGGACATAGACTAAACCCACTCCTGCCAAGAACCCAAATTGTTTTCCTTCACACAAGTACCCGCAGCATGGCTCTTCTCCATCCTTGTGGGCAGGAATCCCAAAGCAGCCACATTTCCTGCTCCAGGCACAGGGAATGGGCTCTGCTCAGCTGCAGCTGCACTCAGGCTCCTCCTCACAGTAGGAAATAGTTCTCAGTAAATTGCCAATAAATTCAGCTCCTTCTACTGGGATAAAAAAATCATGAAGGGGTAGCGACAGGCCCAAAAATGGCCTTCTAATTTGTGTTCTTACACCCACACTAAAATGCTGGTTTCCAAAGGGCATGAAAGTGTTCAGCTCACTTACTGGTAGAGAGAAGGTAAAGAAATTCCACGGAGCAAAAATACTCCTCCCATCCCATCCCATCCCATCCCATCCCATCCCATCCCATCCCATCCCATCCCATCCCATCCCATCTTTGCATTCTTCATCTCCAAAAAAGAGCTTTCCATGACAGATGATGGTGAGCATTTTCTTAGCAGAATTTAGGACATTCTCTGAATCTTCCACTATCAGGAGTTCACGATTTTCTCATTACCTGCAGCAGCCAGTTCTTGTCTATGTGACATCAGGAGAAAAACCCAAGGATTCATTTGGGGAGGGAATCCTCAGGTGGCCACTTGAGATACATTAAATTTCTTCCCAGAAGCAGTTAAATTTGAGCTTACCTGCCAGTTTTTTCAATGACCAAAGCCTTAAAACACAAAACCCAAACCCAAAGCACCCTTCCCTTGCAGAAGAGAGAAACCGAGGAAGGAATTTGAGCGAGCCTCAGCACTGTGGGCAAAGCCTGGCCCATTAAAATGCTTCACCTGCTCCCTGAAGCCCCTGCTGGTGTTTGGGGCTGGAGCAGCCCTTCCCAAAGGGATGTTTGACAGCTGCCAAGGGCGGCTCCTGCTGCTGCTGAGTGAAGGGATGATTGTCCTGCCCTGCAGTGGGAAGCCTGGGACATGAAAGGCACGTTAATAGAATATTATTGCTGCTATTACTGTTATTTCACTGGCCCTTTGCCTCCCTCTCTGCCAAGCACAGGAACAGGAGTATTCCTGACCATCTCCAGCCCTGCCTTTAGTCAAGCCTCGTCTTTAGCATTGCAGACCTTCAGATACAATTTTTTCCCATCATCTCAGTTCACAGAGCCACAGACTACGTTTCTTTACTTGGTATTAACTTCAAAGTATTCCTCCTTTTAAAACACAAATCAATGTTATTTGTGAAATGAGTATTTTGAACTTGGATCCAATATTTTTAGTGAAATAAAAAAGAAAAGAAAAAGAAGTTTTGTTTTGTTTTTAACTGGAAGGAATCCAAACTATCCACAGCTTTTATAAACCAATTTCCTTATGAGTCAGAACATTTATTGCCAGAAAAATATTATTTTAACTTCATTAGTGCAATATAGCAGTGACATCTAGTGGCTTTCATCAATGTCCTGATGAGCAAGGGGAAGGTGAGACTGGCAGATGTGGGAATGGATCCAGGTCAGGGGTTGTTATTCCATTGTTGAGAGTCCGGGCAAGCTGGACAAGCTCTTCCATAGAGCTTACCAGAATTAGAAAATTCTGATAATATAATGAAAATAAACTCTAAGATTGGAAAATCCAATCAGGTATCACCCATGATTTCTTCAGCTTACATTATAAGGTAAAATTCCTGTCTTTCTTTATCCTGGAGGAAATATTGTTCATATTAGGGAGCTGCTTCAGCAGGAACCACAGAAACAATTATTCTCAACTTTCTACATCAAAATTCAGTCTAAGGCTATTTACAGCCCACGTCACCCAAATGGCCCTGGATCCCTGGCAGTGTCCAAGGCCTTTGGGCAGTGGGAGTGGTACCTGCCCTTGGCAGGGGGTGGGACTGGATGATCTTTAAAGTCCCTTCCAACCCAAACCATTCTACGATTCTACTCTAATCTTTCTGCGTAGAAGACCTGTTTGACAAAAACAAAAACAAAAACAAAAACAAAAAAATTGTTTTATTTAGGTTTGGACACTCCAGCTACACACCTACACAGAGAAAAGGAGATTAAATTTGTGGAAAAGGAGATTAAATTTTGTAGAAGCACATCAGCCTGTGCTGGGCTGGCTGCACCTTACATGAAGACCCACATTGCTCCACAGTGACAGAAACCTTCCAGGAGCTTTGTGGGGAAGGCTGTGCTGGGTTCTGGCTGTGCAGGTGTGTGCCTGGGCTGGGGGAGTGCGTGTGTTTTATTATGAAAGGATTTACTTTTCCATGTGCAGCAGTGACAGCACCCAGAGGAAGGCAGGGCTGGGAAGCACCTGACAGAATATTTGTGCTGCATCTGCACTTTGTGTCCCCGTGCCAGTGCTGCTGCTCTGCTCTCCCTGCTCAGGATTACTGGGGGGTTCTAACAATAAGCCCACTGGCTTGGGAGCACAGGCTTCAGAATTGAGCCGGATTTTCCATGCTGGCAGGGAAGCTGCAGCCTCTTTCCACGGGTGCCAGGCCAAGGAAACAAATGCTCAGCCCCACATGTGCTGGCAGCACCTCCGTGGAGCCACCCCGACCCTCCCTGTCAGGGGCAGCCTCAGCCAGCTCTGCCCTGGCCGGGGCTGAAGGAGGGCAGAGCTGGGGCTGTCCTGGGCACAGTCCCTCGGGGCAGGGCTGTCCAGGGCTGCCAGCGGGACCAGCTCCAGGCTGGCAGAGCAGCTCCCCCCAGGGCACAATCCCTGGGAAGGGGTGAGTCAGAGCAGCGGTTTGAGGGAGACTTCAAACACTCCAGCAGGTCTGGCAGGAATATTTATACACCTGCATGTTCAAATATGCTCCACTTTCTCACTTTATAAATACATGGGAGCCTGCTGAACACTGGCCCAGAAGAGACAAGCGTGCCCCTTTGCTTTGATGAACCAGCTGTTTTTCTGGCCCGTTCACATAAACATATTTGTGTGTGTTGATTTTGCAGTTTATTGGGGAAAAGAAGCAGATGCCAAAGTCGTATGTGCATTTTTGTTCTGTGTAGAACTGCCACGAGAACATTCCCCCCCAGCCCAGTTCCTGTTTGTTTTGCAGGAAGGGAAGCAGCACAGAGAAGGCTCAGGAAGGGCATTGCTGATGGTTTTTAACCAAACAGGTGCAGAATCAGCTCACACAGGCGAGATGTTGCAGTGGCTCTGTTTGTAGATCCAAGTCTCACCTGGGACAGGGATGCAGCCTGGGCTGCAAGATTCCCCACATCCATTCCTTTGGGTCTGGCTTCTACACCCCCATTTCCACGTACAACCTGACTCTGGCATTCCAGGTTGAGCCCAGGTTTTTCACAGAAGCTGTGACAGCCCATTGTGGCACCAAATGTCATTTTTGTGGATGTGTGAGTCCAGAACCCACCTGCTCCTCTGCTGTGTGTGAACAGCAGACACAGCTCAGCTCCTCCATGCCTGGAGCTGGGACAGGAGCTAATGAGCTCCACATCTCCACCAGCCCTGAAATCACAAAGGAATGGCATGGAATTCATTGCCAAGTCTGGAAAAAGAAAGCATTTCCATATCCACCACGGCCTCTCTGCAGCCCTGCATCCTGCTCAGAGCTGGGCTTTAAACTGCTGCACTGGCCACTGCCTCTGAAAGCTGACCTGGGTTTGGGGGCATTGCCTTCCCTTCTAGCTCAAACCCATCCCAGTGGTGCCCAGCCCCTCCCTGGGCAGGGCTGGGCCAGAGCAGCACCAGCCCCATGTGCTGAGGGGCTCAGCTGAGGAGGATTCCCAGCCCAGACACATCCTGCTGCCTCTGGGGTTGGGTTACTGGGAGTGGGGCTGGATTTGTGCTGAGCTCCTCTCAGGGCAGGAGAAAGAAAACCCTGCTGTGGCACAGGTGACCATGAACTGTCTCAGAATAAGCTGAATTAAAGCTTGCCTTGGGTTTGTGTTGCCATTGCCCTCAATCCCTGGTCCTGTGGCCTACAGGAATTCCAGGCTCCTCACACCACACCACAGCCCTGGCTGAGGAAAAGGACGCACGTCCAGTCCATGAGGTTCCTGAAAGTGTTGATTTTCCTTAAAAAGGAAGATCATCTGGATGTCTGTTGTGCCTGCAGGAGCTGGGAAGGAGCATGGCCCAGCATGTTTGGGTTGTGTCACAGGGGACAAGTTAAACACTCAGCAGTGGGCTGAGGATCTGCCAGGAGGTCACAGAGGCAGTGCAAGGAGTGAGTCTCGCCAGCTCTCACATGAATGTGTGCTGGCTCTGGAATTCCTGCTGGAAGTCCAAATGGCAACTTGAGTTTCCTCATTTCACTGCTCTTGTTTCAGTTCTCTGGTCATGGAGAGAAAAAGAAAACAAGAGAAGAGCACCCAAGGTACATCATTAATCACCCTCAGAAAATAGCCAAGAGTAAGTCATGGCAAATAATTCACCTGCACTCTGAGAAGGAAGATCATTGGGCTGGGGTGTTCAGCCAGTTCTGGCCAGCAGACTCCTAGAAATGAGTGTTTGCAGGAAATCATCCACAGAAAAAACTTGGGATTTGTTACTGCTTTTCCAGTTCTATTATTTACCTAATATGGCAAAATGTGTTCAGGATGAAGCAGGAGGTGCAAACAAACCATGCTATGCTCACAAAAAGTCTAGCTGGGTGTGAGGATTGGGAACAGGAAGGTTGCGTGGAGACCTCAAAGATCCTGCCAGGGTCTGAAGGGGCTGCAGGGAACCTGGAGAGGGACAATTCATCAGCAACTGTGGTGACAGGACAAGGGGAAATGGTTTCAAACTGAAAGAGAGTAGGTTGAGACTATTGAGGAAGAAATTCCCCCTGTGAGGGTGGGCAGGCCCTGGCACAGGGTGCCCAGAGCAGCTGTGGCTGCCCCTGGATCCCTGGCAGTGCCCAAGGCCAGGCTGGACATGGCTTGGGGCAGCCTGGGACAGTGGGAGGTGTGCCTGGCACTGGGCACAATTCCTCCCACAGCAGTAAGGGTGCTGCTAGGGAAAAGACAGTGTTTTTTTTCAGGATGAACAAGCACAGGCCCACCCCACCCTGTGCCAGGGGGGCTGCAAGGTCACAGCAGGGAACCAGGAACCCCTATCAGGAGACTCCAGCTGCAGCACAGGCTCTCCCTTTGTTTTAACCAACAAACACAGACATCCCTCAGCCCCAGGGTCCAGCCCAGCCCTCTGCTGAAGCACGTGTGTGCCAGAAAAAAAAAATTCTCCTATGGGAACACAACCATTTCCACAACAACTTTTTTAAAGTCCTGCTTGTAATTAATTTCCTGGATGTGACATCACCGAGTTCTGGGGTCCTTTCCCAGCCTGGCAGGCCAGAGCTGCCACCAGGAACTTGGCAGAGGCTGCAGCTGGCCCAGCTGTGTGAGCCCTTTGGCTGTGCCCAGCCCTGGGAGCTGCTCCTTGTTTCCCTGAGCCCTCCCAAGGCTTGGGAAGATGCACCAGGGCTGTGGCAGATCCCCGAGGATCTCACTGCTCCATCCTCTCTGTTTATCTTCCCCTCAGATCCAGGCAGTTTGCCCTTCCTCAGCAAATTTTAAATACTCTGTTGTGTAAAAGATCAGGGTCCAGGAGCTTTTCCCTCCACACACCTGCCCAGGCTTGCCCTCCAGTTTTCGTTTGCATTTGGGCTTTTCCTTGGTGAATTTGCAAAATTTGGCAGGTTTTGACAGCAGCAGCACAGAGGCACCAGCCCAGATGGAGGCAATGTGGGGGTATTGTAGAAAGCATCAGACTGGCTTTAAATCTGCAGTTGAAACCCCCAGTAACTCTAGCCTGGGCTGGTCCCTCAGAAGGAAAACCTTGAGCGGTAACTCGGGGCATGGATCCAGCTCAGCTGGATGAGCTTTAATGTCTCTTCCAACCCAAACCATTCTGGGAATCTGTGATGGTGCCTTACCTTTTTTGGCCTTACCTGTTCAGAAAAATCTGGTCATTCAGGTACAAACACTTCTGTCTTTTGAACTCTGTTTCTCCAGCAGATGCAGACTCAGCATTTGTTACATTTTTCAAGATACCACATAACAAGTTTTTCTAAAACAAAAGATTTAGAATCCACAGCTTTACCGAGGTAGACCAAAAAAATCAAGCTAAGCCCAGGCTGGAATGACCTCACCACCTGAAGCCATGTAAACCAACATGGCAACTCACCAGGAAGCCTTGGGAGGGTGGTAAAATTAAATTTTTCCCAAGCAAAACATTTTTATTAATTTGATAACCACCAGCATTTTATTTTGACATCAAGATGCCAGTGTAGATAATGGGAAATGGCAGCTTTCTGTTACAAGCTTTTTTTTTTTTTTACAGCACCATTCAATGGGCATAGAAGCATTTGCTCCATTTCTGTTGGAGAATTTCACCTACAAGCAGCCCTATATGTTATGTGTTTTAAAAAATATTTCCATATGCTAAAGGAATGCAACTGGTTGCCAAGGAAAGTGGCTGTTACAGCAGCAGGCTGGGGCTGTTTTTCAAGGAAAAACTGCTGCAGAAACGAGGTATCCACAGAGGTGCACTAAAGCAACACTAACTGCAGTGACCTTGAGATGACCTAGACCTCCTCATATTACAAAAATGAAAAGGGAGTTAGAAAATCTGAGGCCAATTAGGCACTTTTTTTTTTTTCCTGGAGACATGATGAAATTTCCTGAAACAAAAACTTTAGCAAATTCTATAAAATACTTCTAGCTTTGGTGGAAAAATAAATTATTGCCTTTTTATCTCCTCATTCCTGAGGCACAGAACTGGCCCACTTCTGTTTGTGCAGATGGATTGGAGGGAAAACACCCAGAGAAGGGCCAAGTGGTGAGATTCTTGGCACGAGCAATTAAGTGTGAAGTTATTCTCAGGGCTGCCTATTTGTTATTGCAGCAGGAATCATTAAGATTATATGGAAAGATATTGTCTGGGAAAAAGTGTGAAGTCAGGATTATGTGTCCCGAGATGTGATTTAGGGGCAGAGCCCCGTGCCCGCGGGGCTCCTGGGGCAGCCCCCGGCGGTGGCCGCGCTCGGGCTCGGCCTTAGGGGCTGAGCTTCGCTCCGGGGGGACATCCAGGAGGAGCAGGGCAGGGAGTCCCCTCGCCCACGGAGCCACCCGGCCGGGACCTGGCGGCCAGGAGCTCCCGAGGGGCTGCGGAGCCTCGGGGAGCAGCCGGGCCGGGCAGGGGCCGTGCCCGTCCCCCGGGAGGCGCTGAGCCAGAGCCACGCTGACCTCGCCAAGGAATCGGTGCCGTGAGGACAGAGCAGATCCCCCTTGCCTGCCGCCCGTGCTTGCGGCAGCCCCGGGACTGCGGCTCCCGTCCCTCCTGCCCTTGCCAGCCCCGTGCCCTGGATCGGAGGGAGCGGGCACACGGGACCGGGTGCCCTGCGGAGCAGCAGCGGGACGGCACCGGGAGCGCGGAGGGTCGGGCAGGGCAGGCGCTTCCCCGCCTAAAACCGAGGCTCCACGTGCGGAACCCGGAGCGATTTCCTCTGCCACCCAAGGGAAAGGAAAGGTTTGGGGCAACCCCCCCCCCGGCGCCTCTTTCCTCTTCCCCGCTCCGGACAGCCCCGGTCTGCGGGGCGGCTTTGTGCCCAAACCCGATGCTGCTGGTTCGGAGCTTCCCGTGGCAGCCGCTGGGACCGGGAGCAAGGCTGGACGCCAGCCGGGTCCAGGGCTGCCCGGGGGCTGTGGGGAGGAGCCAGAGCGATGTCCCTGGAGCGTCCAAAGCAGCCCCGGCACTGGGAGTCAATGAGATGTCCGCAGAGCGCTCCCAGTGCCTTTCCCCACTCAATCCACCCCCAAGGAGCTGTAGGGTGGGACTGCAGGACCTGCAGAGCCCATCAGGGGCGAGAGAGACCTGCGAGAGCAGCGGGGTCACCCGCGGGCGCGGAGCCCCCCGTGCTGATACAGAAATCCCACAGAGCATCCCTGAATTCCCCTGCCACGGGAGATCACCCGGCCGGGGGCTGCTCTGGGCTCAGCCGCGAGCAGACGCTGGGAAAGACGAGACGAGAGAGAGGGTGGTCTCTGCAATCCTTCCCAGAGGCAGCCGTAACCAATTACGGTTCCTAATTAGCGCTCCCACAGCGCTGCTGGTGCTCAGGGAAGGCAGCGGGGCCGTTCCTAAGGGAAGACAAAAGGTGCTCATCCCTGGTACCCGACTGGATACACCCAGCTCCTGTGCAGAGATGTACAAAGCCCAAGCAAAATTCTGCGGGATTCTCTTTGGTTCAATCGCGATTTTGATCTGTTAAATTACTGTTTGCAACATTTTTTTAGAAAATCTCATTACTAAAACAAAACAAAAATCTACTAAGGACAAAAATGAACCATTTTAGTTAGTGCTCACAGATTTTAGCGGGCATGTGCCATGTGTTTGGTGATGGTAGAAACACTCAGGGAGACTGAGTGAGAGCTCAGACAGCCTAAACCAGAGAGGCCTCAACTCACTGCAGTCCCTCATCCTGCTACAGTGCCCAGAGGTGTTCCAAGAGGCTGTTACCTACAGGCTTGGATAATCTCCGCTGATTTCTCTTATCCCCTGCCCTGAATTCTGTTCTGCTGCAAAACAGTTCTGCAGAGGGCAGGAGCTCTGCCATGGAGCACCCACTGCCCAGAACGGTTTGGTCCTGGTTTGTGAGTGATTAATAAGTGACTTGAGTTCTGTTCCAGCACCACAGAGCATTGCACAAATGTGTTTAAACGTATCCAGGGAAAAGCTGGAGCTTGGAGAAGGCAACGCTGGCTCCTTCCCCCTGCCCTGCCAAGCAGCAGCAGCTGGGGGCTGCGGGGCAGGGCAGCCCCAAATCCTGTCCCTATCACAGAGCAGGGGCTGTGCTTGGCACTGTGGCACAGGGACAGCCCACACAGACACCATGGAGAGCCTGGGTGCCAGAGCAGCATCCCAGGGGAGCGTTTCCCTCTGCAGGGATGGGCACTGCTGTGTCTGGTAGCACAGCCCCGGCCGGGGAGTGATCCTGGAGACTGGGCCTGGCCTGGGATTTTTAGCAAAAGCTCTGCTGGGATGGGGAGCAGAAAAGGGTCTTTTCCAAAGGTCCTTTTTCTCCCTTCATCTCCCCAGTCTGGGCAGCGGGGGGGATCCGGCCCCTGTGCTCAGGTGGGATCCCCCCTGCAGAGCTGCCCCAGCCTGGCCCAGCACAGGGAGGAGCTGCAGCTGCTGGAGCCAGGCCAGAGGAGGCTCCAGGATGAGCAGAGGGATGGAGCAGCTCTGCTGGCAGGAAAGGCTGGCACAGCTGGGAACGTTCACCTGGAGAGGAGAAGCTTTAGGGTGACCTCACTGTGGCCTTGCAGGGCCTGAAGGAGCCCCAGGAAACATGGAGAGAGACAATTGACAAGGGATGGAGGGAGAGGACTCAGGGAATGGCTCCCAGTGCCAAAGGGCAGGGATGGATGGGATATTGGGAAT
Source organism: Passer domesticus (assembly GCF_036417665.1). Lineage (NCBI taxonomy): Eukaryota > Metazoa > Chordata > Aves > Passeriformes > Passeridae > Passer > Passer domesticus. The sequence continues at coordinate 18,492,396 of NC_087486.1, read as the reverse complement.
GAGGAACTGTTCCCTGGGAGGGTGGGCAGCTGTGGCTGCCCCTGGATCCCTGGAAGTGTCCAAGGCCAGGTTGAATGGAGTTTTTCCCCTCTGGAATTGTGCTGCTCTAACCCCATCCGCAGGAAGTTTGGGAAGGGCTTGGCAGGAGGTGCCAGGCTGAGTAAGACCCCAGTGCCTGTGGGGGTCCCTGGAGCCCAGCCCTGCTCCCACTGCCCAGCCCCACAGGCACTCCACACTCAGGACAGTGTGTGGGGAGAGTCCAGAGAGGCCTCAAATCCCCCCAGGATGGGTGGGAGCACCCAGGGGAGTGGGGCCTCCACGACTTCTCTGGGAAGTTTTCTGGTGGGAATTAACAGCCAACTGTGAAAAGCTGCAAGAGAAAACCCACAAAACAACCAAACCCAAAGGCCACCCAGGTGAGCTGGAATGTTAAAGCCTGACCTCAAGGTTTACACTGCAGATCCATCCCAGAGCTTTTGTGGCTTATTTGGATAACAATATCCAGCAAGGCCTTCAAAACCCTGTTATGAGCTCGGCCAGGCTGCGCTTCCACAGAGCACTCCTGGCACCAAAGAGAGGGGATTGGACTCACTCAGCTCCAGGGGCAGCCTCAGCCTGACAGCAGCAACACTGCTTCCAACACTCCCATCCAGAATCAAGAGTGGGGCAAGGAGAACAAGAAGTCATCTGCAGTGGAGTAATTCCTGAGGCCTGGATTTGCCAATGCTAAGCCAGAACTGCTCGTATTTTTAGTGGAGTTTCTGGCACGTTTAAAACCTTTTCAGGTCAGTGTCTCCCAGACACCCACCAAACCCAAACCCAGCACTGAACAAACCAAACCCAGCCACTGCACAGCAGCAAACGACAGCCCAAGGCAAAACTTTTCCTGAGTCAGAGCCCTGGAAGATTCTGCACAGCTCAAGGCATGGAGGTCGCTTCAACAAGCCAGGAGATGGGTAGTTTTTAAATATTCAATCTTCATTCTTGGTGAAGTAAGAAAAATTCCTTGTGATGTTCCTGCAGAAGCAGTGGGGTTCAGATCCCTGTGAAGGGTGAATGAGCTCAGCTCCAGGTCTCACTGTTCCTCCCAGTTTGTCCCAAAGAAAGGGAAGGGTGAAAGAGAAGCTGCCACCCCCTGTGCCAGAGCAGGAGCTGGGCTGTGGAACATGGGCTTAGCTCCACATGCCCTGTGCCTTCCACACATTTATTGAGCAGGGCCCTCCCCAGCCAGGCTGCTCCAGTCCATCCTTAACTCGCACCCAAACTCTGCTGAGGTGACATCACTCATCCATTCATGTGACAAATTAAGTTCAAACTTTTTTTTATTAAGCACATTCCACAGTACAAAGCTTTAGATCATGAACGATATCTGTACAATTTAACAGTTTCAAGAAGCTGTTCATACACCAACTTTCCAAACAGATAATTGGCAAACATAATTACAAGTTAGAATTAGACTATCCCAGTGCTTCGAAACATTAATATCGCAGTAATGTACAGTTGCTCAATTATGGTTAGCAAAACAAAGTCCAGAGTGCAGCCAGGATCACTACCATGAATCCCAGGAGTCGAGTTCCTTGGGTGCCAATCACAAAAGTCCACTGCTATGTTACACAAAGCACAAAGAAGTTTAGACTGCATGTCCAAATACCATTATCTCCCAAGGAAAAACAGGAATTTATATCTTACACATGCATTTTAAAAAAAAGGACTCCGCTCTTCAGAAACAAAGAACCTTTTTCTTCAGGGCTGCAATAGATCTTTTTTTAACAGTTTAATATTAAAGCTATTAGATGAGAAGGGTAAAGTAAGACACTTGCACGAACTACTGTCAAGCTTACCAAAAAGTGACCTTATGGACGCTCAGGAGCAAGTTTGCTCTTCTGGACTTCATCACATTTGCTCATCTGGATGAATAAATAGCTGGAGTAGCGGGGAGGGTGGGCAGGGAGCCCCTGCGGTGACCCCTGAGGGGCTGGGCTGTGACACCTCAAGCTCCCCCACTGTCCCTCGGCACCACCCGCCCCGAGACTGCACAGGGAAAGGCAACAACCCCACAGAGCCAACAGCTGCTGCCAGCACACACCAGCACAGACACAGAGGGAATGGCAGCACAGCCCGTGCCAGCCCAGCCCGCCCCGACAGCCGGGACCGCGCCCGCGGGCACCGAGAGGCCCCGCGACAGAAAATCCACTTTGCACTGCTCCACATCTCCTGGCCAAGGACAACGCAGGGGGTTGTGTGACCACACAGATGACAGGGGACACTGTGAGAACTGAAGAAGCAGCTATGGAGGCTCCCTCACAAAAACATGGAGGAGCCAGGACGCGGCAGCCGATCCTCCTGAGACACCAGCACAGAACTGGCACAGGAAGCAGAGCAGTGACTGGAACGAGCTCCTCTCACCATCAGGAAGTGTCACAAATGAAACATAAATAATGGAACTTTGGCCCATGGTATCGTCTCCACTGAGCAGCCAAACTAATGCTACTGAGGACATCAGCAGGGGCTGTGAGGCCCCACTGGTATCGGACACACAGCTGCAAATCCCGCAGCACAAAAATATAAGATACAGAACATAAATTAAACAGTTTTTAATTTTTAAAAAGTTTAGAAATTACATTTTAAAATATGTAGTTCCCATAAAAAAAACAACCAAAAAAATAACCAAAACAAAAACCAAAACAAAAACAAAAATCCAACTAATGAATACTGAAAACCTCCTTTTGCAGAGACAGTGTCTAAGTAATAATGTCACCACCAGTGCCAGGGGTTGGGACATCCTGCTGCCAAGTGCCACCATGCTGACTGTTAGTGTGTAGTGTCAGGACACCCTGAAGCTGGCACCAGAGGCTCTGCTGTCTGTACAAGGTATCTACATGCTTACACAGTATCCGAGATGAGGGAAGCACACAGGGAAGGAGGGGGACTACAGCAAACATCAGGAAGCGCAGGACAGCGAGTACAGAGCACAGGGCAAAGGAAAAGACAGTGCTATACAACTAGTTCAGATAACCTAGCCTGAATTACAGGGAATCTTTAATTTAAAAGAAATTATTGGTGCAGAAACAAGTAAACTGTAATCCAAAAATATTACTGAGCAACTCAGAAATATTTCTAAGAGTCCAACGTACACCTATGGAACAGAACGGGCTCTGAACTTGCCATGGGGAACGCCTAAAGGACAGTGGTGACTGGAAAGCAAAGCTCTGTACATTCTGGGCATGTGTTTGGCACCCAAATTTCACTGGAGAATGTTTTTTTTCCTTTAAAGTCAGACAAAAGTGCAAAGCAATATAAATTAGGCCAAGTCCTTTCTTGACTTCTGATTTATATCTGAAAAACAAGCCATCAGAGTTCAGTTTCTACGGACAATTTACATGTGAAGCTTTGGATTTCTCACAGCAGGGAAGGATAGGCTTCTGAAACTCATCTACTCCAAGTCAGTGAATTTGTAGCAAATTCAAAGACGACCACTGAGAGCAGGAAAGATTAAGAAATTTAGATATAGAATTGTGCTGCTTTGCATCTACACAGCATCTAGAACCAATTCTGACTTTAGCTGTCAATCATCTTCAGGCATGTAGTAGCCAAAAATCCAGTAGTTCAAGACTGTGGAACCCTGAAAAAGACAAAGACAAGTGAGCTGAGAGGAGGCACAGAGAAGCAGCATCCCCAGGTGCTCAGGCCTACAGCATCCTTTGCATCCAGGCTAAGAGGAGAAGGGCAGAGCACGTGCAGGAGGTGACACTCATGCAGGACAGCCAGGGCTACTGGCCAGGAACTCCCCAGTGCAGCCCCTCCTGCAGGGGAGCTGCCCCAGGGCTCTGAGCCCCAGTGCAGCAAGAGCCAGGCTCTGCATGGCTCTGGTCCTTGGCAGTGACCCACAGGCAGTTTGGTCTCACAAAGCCACAGCTCTGGTAGGCACAACCAGGGACCCTCCAGCTCAGCCCCCTGAACCCACCCCAAATGGCCAGGGGATTGTTCTTTCTTCCTCACACTGCAGAGGAAGAATTCTGCACAGGAGGCAAGTTCAACTGCTTTAATACATGAGCAGCTTTTAGGAAAACAGACCAAACCCCCAAATACTTTGATAATCCCATTTTCAGCCTGATGGCTCTGTTATCAGCTTGGAGGCAGTGTAAGGTCTGAGTGTAACTAAATCTGAACTTTGATTTTACCTGCCACTTCCCAAAACCTCTTTAATGGACTAGGGAGAACTTCCCTCTTCTGATATGACGTTCACATGAAAGGTTGAAACATCATTAGGCACTTGCTCTTGGCTTCCCTTCCCTCAGCCCAATGCCTAATGCTTAATACCAGAATATGAGACTATCATATGGTAACAATTTTTATCATGTTACAATAAACAACAGGAATTCAACAGAAAGCAATAAAACTCTCACAGCCAACTGCCAGGACTGTCAAAATTGATCCACTTTGAAGAGCCTCACACTACAAAGCCTGTAAAAACATGTGCAGGGCTGCTTCAAAACTTGCAAGACTGATGTTTGAAAGCTTATGAAACTGTTTCATTAAATGTCATGATGAAATATTAGCTGTTGGACCATAATTTTATGTAGATTTAGGGGTTGTGGATTCTGAAGTCAGAACAAACCTGTCAAAAAGTGACATCACAGCATCTCTGCAGTAGAGTAAATAGCTGTTAAGGGACTGTCATTACCAACACCAGGACCTGGGGGCTGTGTAGTCCCAGCTGTGCCTCCTGGGCCACGCAGACTGAGCTGTGCTCAACTGCCAAGTGTGCAGGATGTGAGCAGCAGAACCCCCTGCCAAAAGCATCTCCCGCTGCCCTGGCAAACCCCAAAGATGGAGCCATGTGTGCCACGTGGCCAAGTGACACCAGCACAGTGCTGCTCAAGGAATGACAGGAATTTTATACAACCCCTCATTTCTTGACCTGAGGGAGCAGCTGGAGCTGGGCCAGGGCAGCTCAGGCTGGATTTTGGGAGAAGGTTCTTCCCCCAGAGGGTGCTGGCACTGCCCAGGCTCCCCAGGGAATGGGCACAGCCCCAAGGCTGCCAGAGCTCCAGGAGCCTTTGGACAGCCAGGGATGCACAGGGGGATTGCTGGGGGGTCTGTACAGGGCCAGGGGCTGGATTTCAATGATCCTTGTGGGTCCCTTCCAGCTGAGGATATTCCATGATTCTGTGTTTCTTTTGTGCTTAAGACACCCTATATGTGGCTTTTAAAAACCCATGCCCAGTCTGTAATTTAAAAACAGATTTTGTCCATCTCAAATTATCATTTTAGTTAACTGAAGCAAGCACTGATGCAGGACTGGAAGGCAGATGGAGACTGTTTATAAAATGCAGCCTTTCCAGGTGTCCCTGTCCTGCCTCAGGCAGGATGAGCCATTCCATGAGTTTCACTAAGCTACCCCTGCAGCAGGGTTCTTAAAACCTGCTGGGAAGGGGAGGTTTAGCTGGGATTCTGCACATGGCCCATGCTCACAGCATTAGAGCTTTTCCATACTGCAGGGCCTGAGTACAGGAATGCTGAGAGGCAGCTCAGCCTGGCAATGGCCAACTGCTGGCTCCAACCCTGCAAAGCAATGTGCCAAGAGATCCCAGTGTCAGATCCAGAGAGGAGGCTGCCCTGGTGCTTTTAAAGGAGTTCAGGAGCAGGGAAGGCAGCTAACCCTTCCTGTGGTGAAAGAAAACTCATCTTTTAGCAGAAGCACCTCAAAGTGTGTCTCCACAAGGGAAGGGATTTCCCAGCCAGACACAGAGATCCTGCAGGAATGCAAAAAACCTGAGGAATACATTGCCACAGCAGGGACAAATGTATCCAGAGAGACAATGAAAACCCCTTCTTACAGGAAGGCTTTCCACACCACGTTTAAACAAAGCACTCATTATCTACTTCAAATAAAGTAAATCCTTCCTGTTGGGGCAATGTCACTCCCAGCTCCTCTCGCTGTGGTGTCTCCTCCATTCCTGGGAAGCACTGGCAGAGCCTGCTGTGCTTTGGAAGGCAGTGCCTGTATTTCCAAGCCCCAGCACTCACAGGTAGGTGTAGTTTGAAGTGCAATTGTTGGCAGAGAGAAGAATCCACACTCCCAACAAAGGGCTTTGAGCACTGACTGAGTGACTGGGAAAGGGAACCAAACTCCAGCGAGTTCTGGGCTCTGTTTCAGACAGCCCTGAGCTGTGCTGGTGAGCTCTGAGAGCTCTCCCTGCCACTTGTGCTCCTCAGAGAGCTGCTGTTCCTGCCCCAGGCTCAGATCCCTGCAGAGGCTCTGCACTGCTCCTTGCACAGCTCCCCACAGCCAGCAGGTACATGGAGAGCTCCCACCAGCTCCCACTTCATGGGACAGCTGGAACGTCTGTGCCATACACCAAAGCTCCTCAATTCCCAGCAATGCTGTGAATACATGACAGCTCTTTTTAACATGCCTGAACACCCAGTTACAACCATGAGGCCTTACAGAAGGGGGAAGCCTACAAGACATGCTGGAGCATGACCACACAAAGACTAGATAGGGAAAGAAGTGGCATAAAAAGGTTTTCTTTTCCTAAGGAAAACCTCATTAAGCCGAGCTGCAGGCAGAGGGAGTGTTTCAGACATTTCCCAGACCCAGCCTTACCTTTTGAGGGCAGTAAAGTGCAGACTGTTATCTGGAGATGTAGGTGTATGTTCTAGATGGAGAGCGGGTCTCGTTCTGGGCACTCGGTGGCACATTTAAGAAATCCCAAATCAGAATTGTATCGTCATGGGAACTACTAATGATCTGAAATTCATCAAACTGGAGCCTAAAGACACGTCCTGAATGTTCCTGTGGGCAGGAAGCAAGAAGTCAGCAAGGCAAGAGGGAAACATGGCAGTGAACTGGTATCACACAGGGATCTGGACACACAAGGTATGTTCAAACTCTGCTATGCTGACTAAAAAACCTTAATAATTATACACAGATCAAAGAAAAGCTGCTTTTGTATGTAAATTCTTTACAAAAAACACACTGCTCCCAAATTCAGTGCTGTACCCTGAGCCTCCCTCAGTGGGCCCAGCCCAGCCACAGGCTGAGATTATTCCAGATGGAAGCTGTCTGTCCACCAAGGAGCAGCAATTTTGGCCCCTGGCTGGCACTGATGCTCTGCCAGGGCTCCTTCTCCTGCAGAATTCTCTGCTGATTCTGTTTTTGAGCAGCCCCAAACAGTACATCACAGCTCCAACCTGCTGAGGGGATCCTCACACTCACAGCAGCAGCCAGGAATTCAAACTCTGCCATAAGAAGGGGAGCAATGCTCCAGCAGCTCTTCCAACAAATCTCAAAGTGGCACAGGAAGCCCAGAAAAGGTTCTCCCTTTAGTCCAGCTTATCCACACTCATTAAATTTAAAGTGAGGACTCTGCCTTTATTGGAGAACAAGCTGGCAGAGTGATCCCAAACTCCAACCTGAGCTACAGAATACCCACAGAACACAGAAACAAAGAACTTTTTCACTAAAACTAAATCAAAGAATAGTTACATCTCTATACCACGACTACTAAGAGAAAGAAAAAGGAGAAGCATTTCCAGCCACATAAGCACTTCTCCAGGTATTGGAAATGCCAAGCACATGCACCACCTACAGTCAAGGACTCTGAGTTGCTATGGGCTTGTCAAACTGACTCCTGAAGTAAAGTTCCACACACATTCGGGTGGAAAGAACAAGGAATTCATTCCCCCATCTATTTTTAATTAAGTCTGCTGTCATAAGCCAAAGCCCTCATTACAAAGAAAAATATACCTTAAGCAACTTAAGCCTTAAATGTGACTGTCCTCTGAAGAGCTGAGAGTTCCTGTGGCAATCTGTTGGACTCAGTTTCCTCCCCCCTTCCCAGCTCTTCCTTCCAAAGTTAAGGGTTAGGAAAAAGTTTGGGAAAGGCTCACAAGATTCTTGCCCCTTTGTTAATAAGAGGAAATTTAAAAGCAGCCCTACAGCGATATTAGGGAAACACACCAATAACCAGAGTGATATGATAAAGTATCATGATGATTTCTTCTTCTTTTAAGAGTATCAGAGAATCTCAAACCAGAGAAATTAGATACTTCATTTAAGCTCAGATGCAAATCATTCAGGATATGACAATAAATTTTTCTTCATTTTTAAGCACTCTAGACTTCATAAACCATCCTGACATTCCCACCTGTCCCACAATAATGCACTAAAACACCCCTGACTACTCCAAATTAATTAATTTTTACTTACCACTAACGTACGCAAGCATAACGTACTTGCTGGGGCACGAGGGTCAAGAGCAGCTTGCAAGTCCCAAACTTTAATTTTCCTAAAAGTAAGAGAAGAAAGTCATTATGAAAACATAGAAAATAACATCCAAAGCCCCGGAAAGTTTGCCAGGTTTTCACTACAGCTACTTCCTCAGGATCAAGCACACTGTGAGAAATACTAATGCTCAAGCTCGTAAAAGCCAGTAGTTTTGAGTGTCTTTGCAGCAGCCATTCCACTGATGGCTCTGTGATGGCTGTGACAGACAAGCTGACAATGCACACACAGACCCCTCTGCAATGTGGGAATGAAGCTGGGCCCACCAACCCCAGGCAGACACTGAGCAAATAAAAGCCTACAGCCAAACCCAGTTCCAGAATTGTTTTCAGTAACTCTCCAGGCAGAGAAAAAAAAAAGGAGAATTTGGATATGGATGTAACTGCCATGAATCCACACTGCACTGCAGACACTGAGCAAGCCAGAAGTGCTCTGGAGAGGAGTCCTGCCATCAGCCCCACAGAAAGGGTCTGCAGACTCCTGAGAGCCCCAGAAGAGAAAGGCTAAATTTTGGGAACTGTTTTCAGACCTACCCATCGTAGGCTCCACTAACAATCCTCTTGTTGTCGAACCTGATGCACCGAACCAGCTCTTCATGGCCTTCTAATACTCTTAAACAGGCACCACATTCAATGTCCCAGAGCCTGGGGAGAACACAGGAGAAAGGCTGATTCCTACACCCAGGGTTAAGCATCTACTGGCTGGTTTGCTGTGGGAGGTATGTAATTTGCTTAAAAAAAGTGTCATTCAGAGCAGCTACAGTACACATATTAAAATTATTGCAATTATTCAGAATCACATGCAAGTAAAGCTCAGATGTGTGTTATTCTGGGAAATTCTAACAGAGTTTTTTCTGTTCTCTGTCAGCCATTGATTAGAAGTTCAGAAAGTAAGAAAACCAGGGAGCAATGTCTTCCCCATCTCTCCCAGCCGTCAACAAGGGGATATAGCAGTGGATAAGAGGTTTTGTTCACTCTGAAACCTCAGTGTCCCACTCTTTCACAGGGTTGTGAAATGTTTACTCCTACTCTGAGGTAAGCCCCATTCAGAAACCATCTGCTCCAATGGCAAGCCATGCCAAGGAAGTTTTGCAGCATCAGAGTTGAGGGAAATGCTGTTTTCAGGACAGAAGGGCCCTGTCACTCACAGCCAGCAGCTGGTGGCACCCACCTGATGGTGTTGTCCGAGGAGCCACTGACCACGAGGCGGTCCCGGTACTGCAGGCAGGCGATGCCGCGCTTGTGCCCGTTCAGGGTCCGCACGAACTCGCACGTGCTGGTGCTCCACACCTGGGGACAGGGGACAAACTCCCTGAGAGCTGCAGCAAACAGGGCTCCTGCACCGCATGAGAAGCCACTAGGAATTCACAGACAGAGGGGCCTCGGGCTGACAGAGGAGTGAAAACCCACAGAGCATCTTCAGAGGCAAAGAGCAGGGCTCGGGCACCAGTGGGGACCCAGCAGGGACAGAGGCACTGCTATGGCAGTGAGAAGAGCTGGGGGTTGCATCTAAAATATTTTCAGGTGGCAGAGACTACTCCAAATGATTTCAAAACCTTGATTACACTTCCTAAGTTAAAAATAATTTTTAAAACTGGAGTTGGCAAACACAAAACCCTCATGCTTTTTTACCAAAGAAATTATTAGGAAGTTCTTAGTAAGAGAAGGTCCAAATGGCCTTTAAGCTTGGTCTTAACCTTAAAGGATTCAATCAACTTTGCCCATTTTTAATGAACTGTAATTGAAATTGTAACGCAGAGTATAAAGTGGCTCATTTTCCAACACAGAGTGCAGCAGGATCTCTGGCAGAGATTTGGACATGGAACTGCCAAGAACTTTTTGGCCCAGGCTAAGGCAGCTCTGGTTCACAGAGGGCAGGGTGGAAATGCCTTTGTTCTATTACTGCACTCTGGGTAACTCAAATCTTCTGGTATGTAACAGCCTTCAAATCCAGCCTCTGAATCCTTCAAACATGGCACAGCCTGGCTGAGCTGCTGGGAAAGCATGGTGAGGAAAGGCACTGCTGAGGAATTTCATGTCTGGACAGAACTGCCAAGTGAAATTAAAAATACCACTGGAAAAAGTCACAGGATGTGGCACATTCAACAGAGCAACTGATCTGGAGACTAAGAGTTCATACAGCAAATGGGCTTTGCTTTTCCGTGAAAAATATTCCAGTGCAGTTGTGTGCCCAAAGTCACCAAGAGGACACTGCTCACTGAGAGACACCAGAAAGGGCCTGGAGCAGAGCTCTGCCACTGACCTTGATGGTCCTGTCCCCCGAAGCTGACACGATGTACTTGTCATCGAAGTCCACCACGTTGACAGCGGCGCGGTGTCCCACCAGGACGCGGCGCAGGGTGATGTCCGTGGGGGAGGCCATGTCCCACACGGCGATGGACCTGTCCTTGGAGCACGTCACCATCAGCCCGTTGCTGAACCTCAGGTGGAGCACAGCCTCATTGTGGTGGATCAGCGTGTTCAGAACTTCCCCTGTATTTACATCCCAGACTCTGTGGGAGAGAGGAGTGTTATCCCAAGGGAAGTGATGGCTCTTTGGGGTGAGAACAGGCACAAGCCTGCCCCAGTCTCTACGGGAGAGCTCTGGCTGGCTAGCCCCTGGCAGGGCTCAGGCAAGGCAGGAAGATGGCTGCTGGAAGTGTCCTCACTGCCAGCAGAACTGCAAGTCAGGCAATGCTCCACGTGTACTGAACACTCTCGCAATAAGAGTCACAACTGCAACGTGTCAGAGGGCACTAAAAGAAACCCTAACTGAAGAAATTGTTGCATGGTTGGCCATCAGCCACTCCAAAACTTCAGGATATGCCTTGAATCCCACAGGTCATATTCCTTCAAAATTCCTAATGCTAAAAGAACAAAATAGATTTTGAAGAAAAATTATTTAATATGATCCTTTGCCAAGTATGAGTATCTTGCTTCTGGAATACAAAATATCACATTAATCTTAGGGATGTTTTCCTATATTTAGAGATTATTGAAAATATTCCCAGCCCTGAAACTCAAATTATTTTTGTACAAGAACACTCACCTCACTGTAGAATCTGAAGATCCAGTTACAATAACTCTTTCATCATATTGCAGACAAAGAACTGAGCCAGTATGTCCCGTCAATACTTTCAAACATTCCAAGCTTGTTTTGTCCCAGATCTGTTAGAAACAAGAAGGGTAAATGGCCTATCAAGATCAAAAACATGGGTCTGAGACTTGAACATTGTCACAGCTGCGAAGAAAGGAGGAAAACCAGACCCCTAGACCCCCATCAGGGGGCCTTGTCCTTCCTTTTAGCTTTAGGAAGTATTGATGTAAATTTTTGAGAGAACAGTGAAAAATAACCAAGCACCATGAGTAGATCAAATCCTCTCCGGCCAAAGAAGTGCCAGGGAGGATGGAAGTGAAGTCCTGCCAATGAAACAGCCACAGCCAAGGCCAGTGGCACACAGACACCTCCCCCCTCTCCTGGGGGAACACTGATTTCAGGGCAATCTTTGTAGTTAATCCATGTGATCCCTAGCAGTGCCCCAGGCTTCCAGAACAGAGTGCAGGTGAGGTCTTTGCCAGGCTCACACATCCCAGCCTCACCAACCAGTGTCCCATGAAGAGACACCAAAAAGCACAGGCTGCTTCCAGGGCAGAACCCCACTCACAGCCAGGGCAAGGACAAAGGGAAGTGCTCACCTTAATAGAGTTATCTCGTAGGCCACTGATGATCTTCTCATCATCATACTGTAAACAGTAGACCCCCTTGCTGTTCTCCGAGCGGCACTGGATCCTTTGCAAGTTGTGCCTCCCACACCTCCAGTTGGATTCTATAGTCTGACCAGAGGGCAAAAAAAGGAGTTGGGCCTCAGGCTGCACCAGGACTGTCCCACCCCCCCCAGCTTCCCACTTTAACACACACCATCTTTGAAGCTGAAGGACATAAAACAAATCTCTTCTCCTGCTCCCAAAAAAGACACAAAACCCACAATGAATTAGCATTAGCACTTCTGTCATTTGTCATGACAAAAGCTGTGTTTATGGAGGAAATCATGGTCAACCAGTCTTAATGAAAATTTTGCAAGGAACCATTAGAGAGACACATTCCAGAACCATTTCCCCCTACATTTATGTGACCAACCAACAAAAGCTGCAAAGATGAGACCAGGAGTTCACATGATGCCTTGTCTAGCCTCACCTGTGTGACCAACATTACAGAACTGCTGATTCCAACAGGGATTTCCTGGGTCTTCCCTTCCCCAGCCATATCACCCATTAATTGTACTACACACCTTGGAAAGAGGTGTTGAGATATGAAACCCTCCTGAAAGTACCTAAAATCCTGATAAAAATAAAGCTCAACAGGAACTATAAGGTTTCAAATAACCTAAACTTGCTTTCCTCCCCCCACCTGACATCTGTGGAAGAGTAATTCTCAACATTTTCATTCCGAGAGGTACTTTTAAGGAGAGAGACCTGACATGCTGTAAAAAGCTGCAAACTATTTCATAGCAGAACCAGCATGATTTTCAGGTCTTAATTAGCTTTACTCCTTGTTGGAAAATCAATTCTGGATTCAAAGAAATGTGAAGATCCTAACACAACCATAAGAGAACGTGTGCCCAGAACTCCAGGCCAACACCTGCAGCACCTGGGCAGGCTGGGATGCTTTCATCAGAATAGGCCATCTGTTTAGCTATTTCTCTGGAATTCTCCCCAAATACTACATGGAAACCTGGGGAGAAGATGACAGACTGGCAGTTTGTTTGGAAAAGGATATTTATTATGTAATCCTAACTTCCAAAGCAGTAGCAGGCACCTCTGCAGCTCCTCCAAGATTAAAACTGACTGAACCCTCAGTAAAGACAGAAGTGGAGCATGACATCCCAATTCTAGGAAAACATGTCTGCTTCAAGGGAAAACCGACTTTCCACTTTGTCTTCCACTTGTTTGCTCCTTAAATTGTCTCACATTATGCAATTTGGAGAGAATTATACCCAGTCCTAATACAAACCTGATGTGCCCCAGGAATTTGTCTAAATCACAAATATGAAGAGACGCTTCTAGAGGAGCAGCTGACAGATCACTCACCCCCCTCATTCCCTTCCAATTTGGTGGGGAAACCAACAAAAGTGAAGGTGTCAGTTTGGGATCAGCTTTCCTGGCCAGCCAGTGCCCTGCTGATTGGCACACTGGGAACTGGGCCCAAAGCTGGCACTGCTCTGGAGAGATCAGCCCAGCTCATCTCCTTGCTCAGCACGCAGTGCAGGGTTGGAGCAGGGAAGGACAGGCAATTCCCAAGCTTTAGCTCATCTGGGCTAGGAGGGCACAACTGCAGCTCATCAACTCCTTTGACCCTCAGAAACAAGAGAGGACTGCAGGCATCAACAGCAGGAGCCAATATAATTATAGATCTGAAGGCAGCAGATTTAAATATGTAATAGTAACACCAGAGGCACAGGGGATAAGGCATCGGAGATCCCAGTCAGCCAATTTAAATAGTTTTAGAAACTATTTCTGTTCAGACACTCAGTTCTGAATAGTCTTAAGGGAGAGCTTCCCCAAAGCCCTGTTCTTGGAAAGGTCTGCACTAAGCTTGCACCAAGCATGTGCCAGATGAGCTGTGAAGGCTCTGTGAGCATTTCCACACACTTCAACTTCCTGTGCCAGCCACTCCCAACAGCTCCAGAATACACTGGGAACCCCCCAGATCAGAAATGCTGCTGGTCACAGCTCCCCAGAGCAGCATGCAGTGGAAGTTTGCTCACCAGGCACTGGGGACACGAGCTGGCTCAGTTCTCACAGGCTCACGACAGGAAGCTACTTCAGCTGCTCCCCGTAAGAAAATGCTGGCTTCAGATAAAGGAAACTAAAAGTCTTGTGTACCTCTGTGAGGGCAGTAAGGCACATGCAAGTGCACAGTTCAGTTCTGTGAGGAGATGTCATTCCATATAGCCATTATGTGGTGTGGCTACTGTGGGAAAACAGTGCCTGTTTTTGGAGAACTTGTAAAATCCCCTCACGCTGCCTTAATTCTTGGGATGCTGGGAAAGCAGCCATGACACACAGAATGCACAGCAGCACTTCCCTGGGCAGTGGAGTGAAACCAGATGTGCAAATCCAGAGAAATAACATTTGGGATGACTGAACAGACTGAGTGGGTGGGCAACTGGAGGACCCTCTGAGAGGAACATGGTTAATGAAGAATTGGCAACCACATGAAAGCTTCTGCTACAGAGAATTTCTGGTCATTGCTCCATGGTGCAGGGAGTGAAAGTCTTCATCTGCATCTTCCTGCCAGGAGAGATCCTACCTGTATACACCAAGCTGGGAGGACAGCAGGTATGAGGGGTGAGGAGATCACCGTGTCTGTGGCCTCTTAGAGCATCAGCGAGTCAGGGCTGAAGAATCCCACAGTTTATTTGTGTACTTATGGCTCCAAACCTGCACCAAGAGATCCAGAACCCACTGCTGCATTTTCTACAGATGCCCTCAAAAATCTTCTCTGCCTCTGAACTCAGGTTTCCCCACTAAAAGGGAGAACAGTCTCTGAGTTCACACCCACAGTTTCCCACACTCTCCTAAAAGCTCACCCGAGCAACAGCAGTGAAGAGCTCACAAATGCTGCACAACCAACAAAATCTGGACATACAAGGGAAAGACCTAGCATTTGCCACAGCAGGAGAGCCATTTGGCAGCTGAAGTGGTGCACAAATGGATTGAAAGAAAGAAAGGCATTTAGTGAGAAAAGTACAAACAGAAAATAGTCCAAGATACAGAGGTGTAGCCAAGCCTTGACCATGCCAGAATATATTCACTGGTGTGAAGATGCACAGTGAAAAAAAAATGCAATTCATCTTCATTAACAGCTGGAACATTAACTATACATTGGAAGTGTTAAGGATAATCTACTAGGAGCAGGGTTTTTTTACCATTGGATAATGTACACTGTGTTCAGCTCCTTGGCTAACAACTGCATTTTTATCCTTGTGAATGTTATTGCAGAGTAAAGTGGGTTTATCTTAATCCCATAAACCAAGAAGTTTCTGTTCCCTCTGAATACACAATTCTCCTGCAGGACAAGTGGGACAGCAAAAAGCAAAAGGAACATCCACATTTGTTACGTATGTAGGGATTTCTTCTGACGCATTAGGCCATGAAAATCCAACCCTTTGTTCTTCTCACGCTTTCCTCAAAGGGAAAAAGGAAAATCCCTCCTGACCATGGCAGAGGGAAGGCATAAATAAATAAACTTGTGTCACCAGAGTAGAGAGGACTTAATATTTCATTCATGGTCAAATTAAGAGGGTCTGATAAGCAATGACCCCCAGGTCCCCTTCCAGGGCTGCTCTGAGTTAACAAGCAGGAGTGCCGTGGGGCAAAGGGAACCAAAGGAGCCAGGCCAGGGCCCCAGCCCGGGGCCAGGGCAGCTGAGGGGGAAGTTCTGCCCTGCTCAGACCAGGGCTGCAATCTGTGCCATGCACCACAAGAACTTGGTCCCTCCTGCTCCAAAGCCTCCCCTCTCCTCGGCCAGCTTCATCTTTAAGAAATGTTTTTTGGAAAGCGCCTGTGGAATGGAGATTTCAAAGGCTGGCTGAAAAAAATTCTAGCCATATAATGCTGACCAGATTCTCCCCACATATGCACATAAAATTTCTCCAGCATCATAATTAAGAGCAGTACTAAACAAACCCATTTCCCTCAGAAATTATACCCTGCAATCTTCATAAACAACCAAGTCCCAGTGCTGGCAGGGACTCAGGGCAAGAACCAACTTCTTTCCCTTTTCAAACTGTCCCAAGGCTTTAAAAGTTCCCTTCCAGTCCTAAAACCAAAACTTTTCCAGAAATCAGAAGAACACAGAGTGTTTATCTGATGGCCTGGCACTACATCTTTCTAAAGTCTTAGAAAAAAACACATTTTTCTTCTCATCTTAAATAGGTGGACCCAAGTCTCTATGGAAACAAACTGAGGGCACTCGCCATGTGCCTCAAGATAAGGAGAACATTTATGAAATAAAGTCTTCTCAACTCATCACCAGAAATAGATGCTTGTGCTAATCCTGAGGGGACAACACAATAGTTGGCCACGCTTCACAAATAACATGGAAAAATTCCAGGGCCTGGGGTTCTGGAGTGGGCAGGATTAACCCTCCCAGGCTGGCTATGTGCCGGACGACAGGACCCCATGGGAATGGCCACCCGCTCCAGCCAGGGCCCTGCACAAACAAGGTCTCACACCAAGTCCAGTTTTCTAGGATAAACCCCCAGATCAAAAAAGGTTTTCTCTTTAAAAAAAGTTCCTAAAAAACCCTGGCAGTTCAACGTGTGACTTGGAGAGGTTTGGAGGGACTGGACCACCTCTTGTGAAATGAAACCTAATTAAATATTTGGCTTCACAGTGGAGGTGGAGAGTAACCATCTCTTTCCAAGAATTTGGTTTCTGATCTCTAAATGTCCTCTTTTTTTTGAAATCAAACTACTTCAGAAGTGACATTATGTTCCTAAAATGTGTTTGGCATGAAGTAAACAGACACTGGCACCACCACATTTCTGGAGAGGCAAGGGAAGCTCCCTCTGGCAAACCCCTGCCTGTGTTACCTTCAGCTCCCGCCACTCTGTGCTTGCATGAACTTTTGACACACAACGCAAGCAGAGCCCAAGGGAAAGAATTAAAATTTGCTGTTTATCATTCCTCATTTTTCCTTCCAATTGTTAATTCAGGTTTGGGATTATTTTTCAAATTCTGACATCAGAGAGCACATTCTGTTTTGAGCTTACCTCTGCCCACAACCCAATTTAGCACCAGCTGCAATAAATTCCTAACTCTCACCCTTGGAAACAATCTAGCAGGATCTGGTCAATCTTTGTGGTAAAATACCAAATGACAAGATTTTTGTGCTACATCAAATATATTTAATAATATTAAAAAAATCCCATCCTCTGGATTTGTTTTTAGCAACATGTATATAATTCTATAAATGCTAATATGGCTCCCTAAACTCTGACCCTCTGACAGAAACAGGAAGACCTTTAATTAAAGATCCAGGCAAATATTTGAAGAAAAAACATTTTGGTATTCAGAGACAAAAAATTCTTCATCACATCTAAGATGAAAGTCTTAAATCAGAGCTTCTACACATTGCTGTGAAACATGGAAGAATGGAGAAAGTACAAAACTGTGGAAGAGCAATAAAAACACGAAGAGGAGGAAAAAGTTAATTTTAAAGCTAGGTTTGGTTGTTATTGGTACCCACTCTCTGCATTTTAAACAGTGTTAAAAGCTTCTTTTGACAGCCCTTTAGGGAAGCAATTTCTGAAAAGTACTTTAAAGGGTGATTTATTTTTGGAAGTAGAAGAATTATTGGGCTCTTGACTACCAGCACAAACACCAACCCCACTCCAGGTCAGAGACCTGACAAACAGGAATATTTCAGAGGGCTTGAGGGAATAGGCAAGCAGGGGAAAATCTGCTGTGACAGAAACACTCATTGCTACAATGCATTTTAAAATCCTATTCTTTTCCCATTCTCAGCTATTCAAAGACTGAATTTTTTTTTATATTTATTATTGATATTGGAGATGAGAAAAGCACAAGGGGTTTGGGTTTTTCCTACTTGCTTCATCCCAGCAAGAAGTATTCAAAATTCAGGACCTTTGTTTCTGTGCACTGGAAAGCAAATCTACAGCAACTAAAGAACCAAAGCATTAAAGAGCCGATTGGGATAATTCAAAAGCCCTCAGAACACTTTCAAGGAGTCCTTCCATCTCTAATAACAACAGTGCCTACACAAATGTTCCACATATACAAATGAGTTTCAGAAGAATAGCATTCAAAGCGCGAGTTACAGTAATGCCAAACTGTTTTAGTGTTCTATGCAAATGGTTTCACGCTGCTTTTTGCCCATTTTCTTTACAGAACTAGGCCAGAATTGTGCAGAAATCAAGAAAATATCACACTAAAAGCTCTTAATCCCACAGGCTTATCATTGCAGCATCACTCTCATTCCCTACAGGGAAAATACATCTCCCCTCCCGTAACTAAGTGGATCATTCAGCTCACAGGTAAATATCAAGTTTGGTCATATTTTGCCTAAGGTGTATTTCATGCTCAACTCTTTAAATGTCTATAAATGATGTATCAAGGTTTATAAAAAGGTATTTGGAAAATACATTATGGCTTCCAGCAGAAGCATTTTACAGCTGGGTTCAGAGTTGAGGATAATTTTGTTTCCTGAGTGCCAAGAAGCACAAATTGTCATTTGCCTGCCATTCCACACAGTGATTCCATTAGTTCACATCTGTCTTCAACATCAAAACACATTTCCCCACTAATGAATTTCAGACCAATATTTTCCCATCCTGAAATAAATCCATGATAGTCTGTGGTGTAACTTCAGAGCTTTGTGGTGAACAGAGTAAGATGCATTTTTCTCCTGCTGGCAGAACACTGGGATGATCCTGATTTATCAGAAACATTTCAAAACTGCCAAGGCAAGCCCAGCTCTGTAAATCTCAAAACAAGATAAGCAAAATTTTATATCTGAAACTTCTTTACCACTGATGGCCCTGTGGATTCATCACCAGAGGACTGATGATTGCTCCCATCAAACCAGTTGAGAGGAAAAATCCCCTATGAGGACCAAAGCTGTATTTGCAGCAGTCAGCAACTGCTTTAGAAGTGATA
Source organism: Passer domesticus (assembly GCF_036417665.1). Classification (NCBI taxonomy): domain Eukaryota; kingdom Metazoa; phylum Chordata; class Aves; order Passeriformes; family Passeridae; genus Passer; species Passer domesticus. The sequence goes on along the minus strand of NC_087486.1, from coordinate 18,473,424 downwards.
AGTTACATTTTAAATAATTGTTGTTTAAGGCATGAACCTCAGATCACATTTCTGAGTGAGTGTATCACCAATATACTGAACATTCAGCAATACAGGGAATTATCTCGGAGTAGTGTGTCCTAAACCTGCTATTTTATTAAGATCCATAGTCTCAGAAGGGTTCCAAAACTCTTTAAATGCAAAAAGGATGCTGTTAACACCTAAACCAACACACCTGCTGTGCCAGGGAGCTGCTAAGGGTGTTTTTTACATCATCTCAAGAGCAACAGTGACACAGATTCATTGCTCCAGCATTCACCACCTCTGAAACCCCAAAATCAGCACCAGCATCTGTCCTGAGACAGGATAGATCAGAACACCTACCTCTATATCCTGGATTATCTTTGGGTATAAGGACCTGTAAAACGAATTGGGAGGCCCATCTGTTGGTCTGTTTTTAAACAGGTACTGATCCCTAGAAAGAAGGAGAACACACTTTTCAATATACCACACAAAGAATCCAAATTTCACAGGAATGCAAAGCCTGCCCAGAACAAACAAGTATTTTCAGAAATACCTGGGAGAATTTTTAGTATCATTATTACAACCCTTGTGACTTTGAAATTTAACAAATATTTAGAATGTCCAAGGTTAAAAAGATAACAAGTGTTTTCCAGTTCTGATTTCCTGCTCTACAAGGTTTCATCCTTGTGCTATCCCGTTGCTCTGTACATGCCTTTGCTCAGGCACACCACTAGAGAGCACAGGCAAACAGGTTTCTGAAGCAGAACAGCTCTCCAGAAACTTGGGAAGGACAGGAAATCTCCATTGCCACAAACAGCAAGGGTTTCTCTTTGAGAAGCTTTTGCAGCCCAAGCTGCTATTTTATACTTTATGCAAAAAAACCCAACGAACCAACCAAACAAAAAAGAAGAAGTCCAATTGGAAATACTTCACTTGAGAAAAAGCCCTGCAAATGTGCTGGCGCTGTTTTTTGTGAGCTGATGGAACTGACAGTTCTCCTCGCAATACAGAAATTCCAAATTTGCACAGACTCAAGCAAGAAAAAATGGTGACAGACATGGGAGCACAAAAGAACAGGGACAGAGGCAGAGCAGAAAGGGGAAGTGACAGCTTTGGCCTCCAGCCCTAGCAGAGATCAGTTGCTCGGCAATTCCCATTCACTGTAAGGCTCCTTTTGGGCAGGTTCCTTGGGAGGATGTGTGCAGGGGCCGTGCAGCAGTGGAGCTCAGCACTTACCAACCCCTCCTCTCCGAGAGCCCTTTCCAGAGCGGGTCTGTGCGTACCATCCTCTCAATGAGCTTCTTCCACAGCATCCCCTCCGAGATCACCCTCTGCCACTCCTTACACACCAGCTCTGCTGCACACAGGGATCTGGCATCGAGATAGGAAAGGATGTTTTCTGCTATGTGATCTAAGCCTTGCTCTACAAAGAAATGAAGAGCAGTCAGTGAGTGCACAGAAACAACCAAACCAGCTTTGCAAGACACTGAGAATCCAGAGCTTCGGGGCACGGCAGCAATGTGAGAACACTGCCATTGGCAGGGGCACCAGTTACAGGTGAGTGCACACAGAGACACCAAAATATGACCAAGGTTTTGTCTTTCCTGCCTGTTGGAACATCCTTCTGCCCTGCAGGGAGAATCAGCATAACACTGCAGTAAAAGCAGCATGGACACGCCCAGGGAGGGGATTCTCCCCTGCACTCTGCTCTCCTGAAATCCCACTTGGAGCAGGGATCACAGCTCTGGTGTCCCCAACACAGGGACATGGAACTGTTGGAGCAAGTCCAGAGGAGGCCTTGGGGCTGCTAGAGGGACTAGAGCAGCTCCCCTATAGAACCAGGCTGGGAGTGCTGGGAATGTTTAGCCTGGAGAAGGGAACGTTGTGTGGAGACCTCAGAGTCCCTGCCAGTGTCAGAAAGGGCTACAAGAAAGCTCCCCTGCATCAGGAACTGGAGAGTCAGGACAAGGGGGAACGGCTTCCCTGCCAGAGGGCAGGATTAGATGGGATATTGGAGAGAAATTCTTCCCTGTGGCAAAGTCACTGCTAAGTCTGTTCCTTATTTCAAAGGACCTGCAATTTTGCTTTCCACAAAACTCCCCTGAACCTGAGATGTTGAATAACTCAATTTTCATGAGTAACATACACCCCTTGGCCAAGCATGAAAAAAATCTTTCAAACCAGGAAATGACGACCTTTTTTAATTTTCCACTTTATCTCATGACAGCCCACTTTAGGCTTCAAATAGTCCTGACAAATCAAAGGAACTGGGTTTTTTTAGAGCATGAAGAGAGTATATTCATACAGTCCTCCACTGCACACTGAATTTCACATGGCCTTCATAAAAATGAACAGCAGCAGAAACTAATACATGTGAGTCTTACTCATTTATTGATTTATTCTACATAATTTAGGTAACTGTAATGTATGTCTAGTGGCCCTGTCCTTCATGTCTGTGCTTTGGACCTGATCCTATTATGTTAATTAGGGTAAATATTTCAGTTGACATCTCTTTTGGATGTAGCAATTTAAACCTGTGAACTTCTGCTAGCAGCAAAAATCTCAAGAATAGATTTATGTCAGACAACATACAGGACTAAGTTTAAGACAGATTAAGGCCTGAAATAGCTGCATATCCCTCTTTTACATCAAAAGACAGGGATTTGTTTTAGAAAATTTCTGAAATAGGTACTAAAGCCTTTCCATTTTCTGAAGTAAAATGAATTTGACATCTACTGGTAGACTTTTCAAAGGAAAATATGACACCCAGCCTTATGCCTCTACAGAGTCTTTACAGTTTAACAGAAAATGGTGAAAAAAGAGCTGTTGTCAATTAGAGGGAGCAGCTGAAGGTTTGGTTGAATTTCAATAATAAATTCAAACAATTAAAATTCACAGGGATTTCAAAGGTCTGTGTATAAATATCACTTTGTATGAAAATGAAACCCAAATGTGGGATGTCAACTCTCTAAATGTGATCAACATTAGATACAAAACAGTCACTTAGATCAGGAAATATGCAACAGTTACCACTCTGTCACTGAAAACAAGGAAGCCAGATTCCATCAACTCTTCTTCCATTTTTTCTACATTCTCACAAGTGTAAAATTGGTCAGGACAGTGAGCAAAAACTACTCCTATTTACAACAAAAGAATGTGACTTCTTCAAGACAAGGAAAGCCATCTTTTAAAAAGGCATCACTGAATATCCTGAGTTGGAAGGGACCCACAAGGATCATCAATTCCTGGCCCTGCACAGAATGACCCCAGAAATCCCTCCATGTGCCTGAGAGTGGTACTCCAGTTCTCCTTTATGTGACTGCAGCCCAGTACAGCATTGATTTCAATCAGCTGGGATTAAGCTCCTGGGTAAATTTAGACAGATGTTCTTCACACACCACAGCACCTTCAAGGAAGGCTGAATATGGGAACAATTCCCAATATTTACACTGGGGATAAGCAACAGAAGTTGTAAAGATGTATTTTGGTATACACAAATGTGGTGTAAACAAGTGTCACCTCACAAAGCTCCCAAAATTTTCTAGGGCAGAAATACGTAACATGAAAGATCTGTATAACTTTGTATCAGCCCTGAGGTATAAAAGCAAACAAAATAAAAATTTAATTGAAGATCAGACTTGCACATGAAGGGTCTGGAGAGTCAGTCCTAGGAGGAGCAGCTGATTTGGATTTTTAGGATTTAGCTTTTAGGCTTTGCATGGCCTCCTCCACCCTCAGTGTTCAGAACTGTCCTGGCATTGCTGGGATAACACCACAGGTGCTCACACACTTCAGGGTGAAGCTGTGCCAGTGGGCTGCCAGGGGCACACAGAACACACTGACCACTTACCCAGGCTGATTTCCCACTCTGCAAACAATGTCCACACTTTTCCCTTTCCAAGAATCATATGAATCACTGCCCTTAGCAGCAAGATTCCAGAGATACAATTTCTTCCAAAAACTTATCGAAAAATAAATACAACTTTACCAGTAGATTACAATCTAGAAATTCTATATATCCTCTATTGCTGCTCTGCATTTTTGTGAAAAAATTTATAAAGCAAGTGTAAAAACAGATTTCATATCTGAACATATCAACACAGGCTGACACTTGTGGGTGTCAGAAGAGGTTGCGAGTAACTGAAAGGACGAGTCAGGGCTGGACAATACAATAAAAATCCAAAAGTGTTTTTGCTCTCAGGTCAGCAACAAGAGTAGACAAACCAGATGCACTCATCTAAGGAGAAACTCAGAACAACATTAAAATGCAAGAGTTCCTAAACTAAAATACCTCTGCAGTAGCATTTTCTGTATGAAAACGGAGTTCAGACCAAAGCTTGCAGATGCACAACTTTTGTGACAACTCAGTTCCAATTCCAGCACAAATTCTTTGGCATACACCAGTCTGACTATTTTAACATGGAACAACACTGGCATCCAGTGGCCAATTCAATTAATCACAGAAGGCATTCAGCCACCTTGCTGCCCTTCTCTGCAGCAGGAAGCAGCACTGGCTCTCTGAGGACAATGGGAAGGCAGAGGATGTTCCCAGGGGCTGCACAGCCCAGGGCAGTCCTGTGCCCTGGCCCGGATTTACCTGGCAGCGCAGTGATGAAGTCCCGCTGTAACATGGGCTTCAGGTAGGAGTTAATATGTCCATGCTGATAGTGACACATTCGGGAAATGAGGTGTTCCACAAATTCCACTTGATCTGATTCAGACCACTGGTCAAAATATTTTATACACAAGTCCTTTTCCTTTTCGTAGTTTCCTTCCGATGGTCTTTTTCTTGAGACAATCACAGATGAAGTTCCATTACTTATCTGGGGTTGGAAAAGGAACATTATTTATATGTTAATGTATATTCAAATATTGGTATTTATAGATAAGCTACAGGAACAGCTTAAGAAAATCTCTCTCAAGGAAGAACATGTAAGAAGATGCAAAGAAATCATCAAAACTAAATTTTAAAACACATTCTTCAAGAAATGAGTTACATCAGATGAATTTCAAAGACTTTTCAAAGTGTTTCATAGCCTTTGCTCCTAAATTACTACTTACACTGAAAGTCTTGAATTCTTCCCTTACACCTCTTACTACTTAAACTCCAAGGGATGTAATTGCTTTTAGAACTACCTTTCCCAGCTCAAAGCAGTGGTTTCTGGGCACATTGCAGTTTGTCTCCACAAATGTTTTGCTCAGATTTTGGTGGTTAAAATAAGAATTCGAGACTCTCATGTCAGTGTTGCACTGGTTGTCCACAAATAAAAACTCAGAATCAAGGGTTTGGTTTGTTTTTGCAGAACATCTCTTGTCAATGTTTGGGACATGCACATGAACACCTCATTAAAATCCTAGGAGCTTCAGCTCCACATCAGGATGGCCCAGAACACCCCAGCAGGAGCCACTGCTAATTACTGAGCACAGCCCCAAAGTTATGCCAGCTCCTCTGAGCCCCTCAGGAGCCAAGGGGCTGCTGGGGAGCAACTGACAGCTCCAAAATATTCCCAAACTTCTTCAAACCAAATGGGTTGTGAGTCCTTGTCGTGTTGAACTTCTCTTTTTAAACAACAGTCACATGCTCAGAAATATAAATTTATTCCCAAGGATGCTTTGACAGAGCATTGTCCTTCCAAGGTCAGCACAAACCATAAAATCTGAGCAAAACTGGTAATTTCTTGAGGATTATCCACTGGCATCATCCTTCACTCGAAGGCTGAGCTAATTTTAGGAGGATACAGCCAATGACATCCAAGGATAATTATGGAGACCCAAGATTCAGATATTTCTCAAAAGCAGGAACATACAAAGTCCTGGAACCTCTCATTCTACATTCATGTTAGTCCTACCTGCCACAAGGTATTTTTCTTTGGAGACTCATCTTCATTCTGATCCTCCATTACTGATGTGTTCTGGAAAAAAAGAACAAATATTACTTCAGCTTTTTACTCTGTGACAATTTCTTGCTCTACAAGCATAACGAAAAAGCAAATCAATTGAACAGATAAAATTCATTTTCCCAGTGAACGGAATTCTCAAAGACTTTTGGCCACAAAACCTGAGTATCATAAATAAATTCCCCTTTTAACTGACATGTTTATCAATTCCATTTACTGTAAAGATAACTCCCCAACCCCGCTTCAATTTCCTTTGACAGGTTTTCATGCAGCCTTTCAACGCTCTTCTCACTGGGAAATAAATTCACTTTCATCCTACTCAAGCCAAAGCAATTAAACCTGTCGATGTATTCAACCAGCACTTTCTGCCAAAGTTAAATTGCATACAGCTAGGCAAAAAAAAAAAAGAAAGTCACTATACACTACTTACATGCAAGAGAATATGCTTTTTTCCCAGCTCTAGGAAAAGGGATCATTCTCTGCAATTCGCTGCCCAGGCTGGGTCTACAACCCTTGGCAGTCATCCCTGCCTTTATTGCAGTGCTCTCCCCACATCAGAATTGCTCCTTACTCTCACTACCCTCTCTTTCCTTCATCAACAAAAGATGGAAGCATTTCTATAAACCTTCAGCTGCAGATGCTTCTCTGAGCTCACCTTTGTCTCCCAAAGTAGTTCCCTCCTTTCTGCCCCTGCTGCTGATGAGCTGCTCCCTTTTGCTGTCCATGACACACCCACCATCTCCTCCTCCCTGCTCCCAAATTCCTCATTCCCAAGCAGTTCCAGCTTCCTCCAGCCCTGCCCTCCCCATCCTTGTGCCCAGGGGACTGGCAGGGAGTTAGCAGGACAAACTGAGTGTCCTCAAACACAGTCTGTATCTATTTCAGCCTTCTTCCCTTCTGTCTCAACAGGAACAAGGAGCTCAGGTAAAACATACAATGGAGTAAATCACACAATTCCCTTACTCCTGCCATCTTGGATTATGGATAACTCCTTAGAAACTACATCCACCCCCACTCAAAACACAATTCCATCTCAAAAGAATTCATCCCCTTCTCTTTCTTCCATAAGGATGTGTTGCACAAACTGAAGAGAACCTGGAAAATGAACAGTGTCCTGCTTATAGCAACCCTCCCTGCCCTGCCCAGCCCAGCTGCCTTGGCTCAAGCTTAACCTGAGCCCTCTCTGAAGGTGTGGAAAACAAAACATGTGGCACGTGGGCTTTGGATGACAGGATAAAAACTGTGGCCACAGGTAATGGAAAGATTCAACCACCTGGTCATGACACACGACAATGACAGGTACAAGCCCAGGAGGCGGCTGGAGGGGAATCCAGAAAGGAATAAAGGCAGGAGATGTTTGGAATGACTCTATAAAAACATGGATTTTAGTGTTTCTGGACATGCACAGAACAGACAGCTACACCTTCCATGGTTTTTGAAGCTGTAGTTTCTGCAGGGCCATCCCAGTTATTTACACGTCCTAACCAGACCCTCTCACTGGGGCACAAACCAGTGCAAGGATTGCTCTTCCCCAGCAGGGAACACACAGCACCCCCTCACTGACTGGGACCCAGTCAGCCCACACCAGTTACACCATTCTAGACAGCAAACATGCCACCAGGGAACTATGCAAGGTGTCTTTGATTTCATTTTATTTCAATATGAATATGTGAAAACACTCATTAGAGCGATTATATGTTGTTAACTGTGCATCCAATTAGTGTGTCCTTAAACGAGTAAGGAACATCTCATGTCCTTTGGCAGCTGAAGGCTGAATAAACCCGTGGATCCTGAGAGCTATGAGCAAGGAACACTGAGAATATCAAACAGGTGGCTTGAGCCAGCAAATTCAGCAGAAATCCCATATTTTATTCATCTATCCCCCCTAACTTTCCTTCAGCAGGCTATGATGGGACTTTGCCATTGCCTTTCTCCCTTTATCAGAAAATACCTCAGATCTCTGCCAGCTTTCTCAGGGATGGAGACTAAGAACTGCCTCCTAAGCATGATGTCAAACTAGGAACACCCAATAAAATTACAGCACAGCAGCACTGTGACACAGAGTGCAGGGAAACAAATGTCACCAAAACCATCAGACTTCCACACCAGTAGATTGTACAGTGAATTTCCCTCTGTGCTGTGCCCCTACTCAATTCCACTGTGCCTCCATTGCTGTCCAGGGGAAGAAGTGGGCAGCAGGCTTTGGGAAGAGGCTACAACCTTGGAATCTCACAGGACCACAGAATCATTAAGGTTGGAAAAGACCACAAGGATGTGCCCCATGCCCATCTTGTCCCCAGCCCAGCGCACTGAGTGCCACCTCCAGGTGCTCCCTGGACACCTCCAGGGATGGAGACTCCAAAGGCACTGCTGCCCAGAGACACTCCCATGTCCTGTCACCATCTGAGCCATGACTGGGGGGGCACATAACACAGCTTGTTTTTTAGGCTGGAAATGAACACCATATTCAGATATTTCACCAGGAAGTTGACAGATGCATTTATTTAATGGCATCTACTACTACAGCTTCTTCTGTTCTCTCTTTTCCCACCCTGACTCATTCTACACTTTCTTGCTGTATTTTAGAGCTTTTAAATCCTTCATCCATTCCCTTTCTGCTCCCAAATACATATTTTGTTTTCCCTATTATATCTTCTCTTCCTAATAAACTTCCTCTGCTTCTCTCTTAAAACACTTCATTTTGGGGTCATTCCCCCCATCACACACATCCCAATTCAGACTCCAATCTCTGTCTCCAGCTCTTAAGCCTACTAATTGGAGATGAGGAGGTGATGGGTGGATCCTGCCCTGTTGGCTGGAAGAAGCAATTAGACAGTTCTGATCTGTCCTGTCCACTCCCAGCAGAATGGAGGTGGCAGAAGAAGGATTTCAGAATTCCTGACAGCTGGTGTCACCAGTCCTGACTCCTGGGCTCCAGCCCTTGTGCAAGAACACTGATAGGCATCTCCAGGTCCAGCTCTTCCCTTCCCTCAGCGGCACCTCTTGCTCACCCCACCCACCTCCACATACAGCCAGATTCCCAGGTGGCTTTGAAGAGGTATCACCACAGAATTCACCCCAATTCCCTGCAGCTCTGCTGCTGAACAACTGCACAGCCCGCTGGATGCACTGACATCTCATCCCAGTGATCCCAGCAAGGCCGAGCTGCCCTTGCAGACATTCTCCAGGCGTGATTCCGATCCCCACAAGAGCCTTGCAGCTTCTCACAGTGCAAGCAGAGCTTCTAAATATTCATCTTGTTTATAGGTTCATTTTTTCCAGGAATTCTTGTGAAGTTGCTCATGGCTCTTGCAAAAGTGGAATGATTATTTCCAACCAGCTGTCATTCCTTAATTAGTCAGCCTGGAGTAAGTGCTCTCCATCCCTACTGGGAACGGCAGCCACAGCCAAGAGATAACAATGGGTCCAAGCTGGGATGTTTTGTTGCTGCCTCACAGTTGTTAAAACCCGACTGAATCGAGTTACACTGAGCAAAGCCCCAGCCTCCATTTCCACTGACTGTAACCAGAAATGGCAGTAAAATTCACACATTGCTCCACAAGCTGGGCAAGTTTAAAAGCTCATTTCCTGGAGATTTGTATCCCACATTCCTTGCTTAGTCCCACAGACACTTGAGGCTCTCCTTAGTCTTTCTGTTCCACAACACCTCAAGTTTATGGGATTTCTATGGGGTGCAGAAAACAGTGGCAAAAACAGCTTCACAAGTTACTTGGAGAGAAAGAGGTTCTGACAAGCCTAATTACATTGAGATAATTCCCTTTGGAGATTATGAAAAGCTTCCGAAATAGAACTATGAAAGATCCCCAAAGGCAAAGATATTGTAGGTATTCTAAAACTCCATAAATCACAGTTTCAATTAAGATCCTTGGATACCGGGCAGCAGCTGATGTCTCAAGTACAGCAGTTTTACAGACGTGAGGTTGTGAGGGGCAAAAGCACTCCATGTTTTCCTGCAGGCGAGTGGCACTGCAAGGCTCCCCTCCCTCAGCAGGTGCAGGAAAAGCTGCACCTTTTCCAGCAGAAATCCACCAAACCTGGACAGGCTGCTCCAGATTTCCAGCAGGCTGCTTTTAGCCTGGGCTGCATGGGCTCTGGGAGTGCCTTGAGTCACTAAATTGCCTGGGCAGGGGAACAGCCCAGTGCAGCTTTGTTCTGCAGCCACTGTGAGCTCCAGTATCAGGAGAGCAATTATGGAAGCGACAGCAGGAAATCCTGGGAACTGGGGCAGGACACATGAGTTTCAGCACTGACCAAGGCTCACAACACTGCTAAGTTTCTCTGGTGATAATAAAGCTTTCCCTGACAAAGGATTCACAGGATACAGAGGATGGATGGACAAAACAAGACAACAGCTATGTTGCCTTGAAAAAAAGAAAAGAGTCTTAAGTTTGAGATTTAATGAAAGGAAAAGGAAGTAAGAACTTCTATGTCTCAGTGCCCTTGAATCTGTACCAGTAATTCCCATCTCAGTTAAAGACCCAGCCAAGTCTTCAACAGTCTAACTTTTCACAAGATTCCCACTCTCTGGAAAAAACCATCAGGAAATTTCAGTTAAAGTTACAAAATAAGCGAAACCAAGTAAAACAATTCAGCTAAACAGGTTCTGATGTCCTTTAGCAAACCACATCTGACTCTGAAGAAGCTGAAGAACCAACACAAAATAATTAATACATACTTGGATAGATACCTCAGAGTCAAACTCTGCAGGTGGAGTAGACAGCACTGGAGCTTCAATCCCCTCCTGAACCCAGCTCTGCCACACAGAGACTGCTGGAGGTCCCAGCACACACTTCCCAGGGCAAGTGAGGAATCTGCCACCCTCTGGGACAGCTGGAGCCAGCAGCAAGGGAGGAAGCTGGGCTGCCATCTGCACCAGCTAAAAGTGATGAGCACATGCCCCTCATGGCTTCCTGCTTTTAATAGAGCCAGAAACTGCCAAAGGCTTCAGAGCATTTCCAAAGGGAAGTGAGCCTCTCCATGGGGAGAAATGGACAACATTTGCTAACCCAGGAACCTGGAAAACTATGTTTATTAACAGTATCTTGATACTTAATCAGGGATAAGAGGGGATTTTCCTCTTCTATGGAGAGGCTCTTAGTAAAAATGTCCTGAAGCACAAATATGAAATTAATTTGGAGAACCCCTAACCTAGACTGCACAAGATGGGAATGAACCTCTCTCACTGGAAGGACCAAACCCTTCCTTCTCACGCTCCTCAAGACCTGTCTGTGAAGAAATGCAAAAATCCAGATGTCCCAAGTTCCACTGGCCTCCTTGGCCCCAGGGACAGCTGGTTGTCCACAAACATGAAGGTTCATTCTGCTGACCATGGCCATATCTGTATTTGATGTCTGTATTAGTAACTGCTTGTTTCAGCTTAAACTAAACTATTTATGCAGGCACTGAGGACCTGCACGAATTAGGCTGAACATGCTTCAATTCTTACCTAGCTTGCTGATCTCCCAGTTGCCAGGTTTTATTTTAGTGCAGCTATTGCTGGAAGTTCAGACAAAAATATACTTAAAATACTTAAAGAGTCTACCAAGAGCCAACAGCTGAAGGCAAAATTAGAAAAAAATCCCTCATAACTGAAAATAGGGCATCAGTTTTTATTTGGCCTCTGACTAACTACCAGAAAGTTTAAAGGAAGACATGCTGAATTCAGCATCACAGTTCCTCAGTTTGTGTTTCAAGCTGCTACAAACTAAAGTTTGACCACAAGTTATAGATGGTAAGCTTTTGGAACATACCTAATACTCTTCCATACCCCAGTTTGACACCTCTCAAGGGTTTGCTTTGCAAAGTTTTGGTCAGAGCAATGTTTCCCAAAACTAGAACTGCCAGCTCTCGCTGCTGCTCAGAGAAGGAAAATCTCAAGCCATTCCTCACCTAAATGTTCCAGAACAGTTATTTTTGCAGGCTCCAAAGACAAGCAGCCACTAAGCAGATCACTCTGCTTAACCACCAATGCTTTGATGATTGGCAATTAGTACCACTACATTAATTTTGTTTCAAGAGTATCAGTCCTCACCTTAAACTCATTACAAACTAACTTGCTGATCTTGCATATAGATATTAAAAAAAAAAAATGCATAAACCTGTGTATCTCTGAGTATTCAGTATGTCTGACTTCACATGAAACTAATAAAATCATGTAAATAATCTCTCTCCATGTCTCTAGTCACTCTCCCTTCAGCTCCTGGAAGGCCAGAATTAAATCTCCTCGGAGCCTTCTCTTCTCCAGACTGAACAATCCCAGTTTCCTCAGCCTTTCCTCATGGAAGAATTGCTCCATCCCTCTGATCACCCTGGGGTCCCTCAGAAGTCAGGTCAGCATGGGCAGTGCCCAGAGTCACAGCACATAACTTGTTTTGAAACTGAAATTACACATGAAAATGCTCAGGAGCTCAGGATTACTTTTCTGATCCAATTCCATGAAACACTAAGCAAGGACTCCAAGGACTCACTGCACCAGTGAGCCTTTGGTGATGGCACATCCTTTTACAGGCACCTGTGTGCCCAAACTGCAGCCTGAGCCTGCCTGGCAGGGCAGGAATTCAATCCTTACCCCAGCCTTTGAAGATGATGATGGAGACTTGTAACAGCAAAAATCACTCTGGGGCTTTTACAACTTCTGAAATAATGTATTACATGTTCTCAGAAAGATTTACTTCAAAAATATTCACTGACTGACTGTTAGTTCAACGTAGGTTGTCATAAGAAACAAAACAATTGCACTTCTGTCCAAGTTCACAGCTATTTTCCAGCATGCTTCCATTTCCATGCAGCAAGCTGATGTCACCAGAAAAACAATGTAATTACTGCAGTCCCAAGAGACATCCAGTGGGGGTTTGGTTTGGTTGGGTTTTAAATATGCAGTAACTGGTTAGTTCTTAAGGACATCCTTACCTCAACAGGTACTGCAGAATCACATTAACAACACCTTCCTTACAGAACTGTTTCAAAGACACCCTAAACTCACTTAATGTTCTGAGTGTCTGGAGTAAAGAGTCAGTAACCCAAACCTGCCTGTACCCATCCTATACAAACAGGTTGTATTTACAAGGACAATGAGCAGGGAATTGTGTAATTGTAGCAATTTGATGACTCATCCTGCACCACTCCAGCACCAAAGCACGGCCTGCAAAACTCGCACATGGTGCAAACCCTCATGCTGGATGGAAAACCAGAGCCCAAACACAGAAAAACCACTCTCTGTCCACCTGCCCTTCTGACAGAGAGCACCACTGATGCAGGAGAAATAGCAAAAGCAATTGGCACTTCAGCCAGGCCAGGGCTGGGGGCTAAGGTGCCCACATGCTCAGCCAGGGGGAAATTTAACAACAGTAATAATAATAATAATAATAATAATAATAATAATAATAATAATAATAATAATAATAATCTCCCAACTTGCGCTAGAGCAGCCAGCAATAAGAGGAGCCAGCAAGGCTCCCTGCAAAGCCTCACCTGAGACTCACCCACAGGAAAACTGGATTAATTTGCCCAGCCCAACAGGAGCTTTAATTCCACCTTCAGCCTAGAGTGGTGTTTGTTTTCAGGCGTCTCAGTTCATGCCTTTTGCTGTCCAGTCACTCAGCATTCCTTGGCAGACACTGACAAGTGCAGGAATCCCAACCCACTCCTGCCAGAGCAGCAAATCTTAATACTCAAATTGTGTATCAAAGCAGTCATCAAGCTAATCACTGACATCACTGATAACACTTGCAATCACTTGCCTAAAACATCTCACAATTAACTTTCACTACCCTACAGGCCAAATACCTCAAAAGACAAATCCTTTCTGCCTGTGAATAACTTTTGTTAACAGTAAAATATTTAAACCAGAACCATGGCCCTGACAAACGGGCTGTAAGAAGGTACACAGATGTCAGGAGCAAGGTATTGGTTTGCTTTTTCAACTAAAATTTTTAAATTAAGAGAAATTACACAAATTCTCAGCTACAATTATTAGCAGTAGTTTTGCACTAATGGTTCATTTTCCACATAAACTTATTTAGGTAGAATCTGCACTTTCAATCTTAATCCGTCCCAAAGTAGAAGAGTTTTTCCTCTGTACTTTTAAAACTCAGGGCAAACTTCAAACCATGTCACTTACACAGCAAACTCACTGAAAGTTCTGAAGGAAAATCAGAGCTCAAGTTTTTAAAGCTTTGACTACACTATGTTACATACTTGTCCAGAACATCTGCACCTGTAACTGTATCAAAAGCTACTCCAAACAACTGGATTTTGTTAGGCAGTTAGGAGGATTAGGTATGTCAAGGGATTTTGGGGATTTTTTTTTTATATAATGAAAACATTAAGTCATATTTACTACCTTAGAAACTGTCTCAATGTCTAGTAAAGAGCCACTTTAGCTTTTATTTCCTGTATTAAAGAAGCATCCAAAAAAGAAAACTTGAAGGGAAAACACTGGCTTAAGATTATCACAGCTTTACTTCCTTTTAGAGCAGATGCAAAGAGACCTCTTCAAATCCACTCATCTCATCATTTATAGGACTTGTAAAAGGAAAACAAACTATTTAAAGTTGCGTTTGAGTGCTGACTGCTGAGATTAGTACATCTGACCCAGGGTTGAGCACAGAACAGCAGCTGAATTCCAGGGCTCCAGGAGCAGCCAAGGCACTCCAGAAGCAGCTGATGCATCCCTGCAACACCCAACTGCACCATCAGCACTGCTGTTCCACAGCCCAGAACATGCCCATCCCCTCCTACAAGCTCTGCCATTGCCATGGAGCATCCTTTCCAAAACCCAGGGGCTGTATGGACACCTCCACACCAGGACAAGGCAAAATCAAATTCCAAAAGCTCCAGAAGTTGGACGGTTTTCTCTATGCCACATTCATGGGTAAACAAGGCAGAAGACAGCACTCTGCCCCACAGAATTAATAAATGTTAATAGTATTCCAGATTAAAGGTAGGATAAGTAACATCTGGGAAGCAAATTTCAGGCTAAACTAGTAATTAGATCAGTTCAAATTCATCAAAAATAAATTAGCTTCTGTTAAGATTAACTACACATTTGCAATTTGGCTGCGTGGTGCAAAGTTAAAATACTTGAAAGGTTATTCCTGGTTTCCCAGAGGGAATTTAGGTTCAGATCTCTCCTGCTGTGTCCATATCAAACTAAAGGGAGTTACCTCAAATTGCCAGCTCAAAGCACAACTCTCAGCACGAGGGGTTTGAAGAGCTGTGAGAGCAGGGGACACTCAAGGGCCTCAGACACTGCAAAACTTTAAGCAGGTTTTGAACAGGCTTCTATACAAACTTTTGCAGTGAAAACTACACAAAGGTTACTCAAAGCCACTGGACAGTCTGAAATACTAAACCGGCAGTAACCCTCAATTATTCATCTTTTGCAAAACAGAAGGTATTTCCACACAAAAGAAATACAGAAAAAGCAGCCACCACAAAGAAAATTCAATAAAACTGCAGCCTAGAACCAGTGAGCTACTCCAAGAAAGACTCCTGTTGGAAGCTCAGTTGTTTCCTCCAGAGATGTAGAGCAGTGTATTCCAGACTTGGCAGCTCACGGAAGTGGATCAATCTTCACAACACCTCAGGAAACTCTAATCACTCACTAATTGTCTGAAACACAAGCTTTTGTTTATGCACAAGTTCAGTGTGGGTTTGGAACTGCTAATATCCAAGCAACCCAGAACGTGGAGAAAATGTTATCTCCACAAGGGCTGCAGCCTAACTGCAGCTAAAGAAAAGGGCCTTCAGTAATACAAGTTGTAAAAAAAATACTCAAATAATTTTTTTTTAAATATCAGCCCAGCCTTGCCTGGGGATAGACAAGCACTCTGCACTCGAGTGCTGATTTTATCTGGCTTTTCAAAGGCATGTGCAATTGCATAATTTAGATTTCACATGATTTATATAATGGATGGTAAATGTTCCTGACCTGGAAGGTCAGCACCACTTCTATCTCTACAACTTCAAGATCCAGTTAATGAAGACAAAAGCACCTCACTGTAAGACTCTACAGCACAGGATCTGAGAACAGCAGGAACAGCTGCCCCACATCTCAGGTTCCTGGGTTGGCAAGATTATTTTCAATCCACACTACATAATCAGTGCCTTGTGTCACAGCACAGCTTCTTGTGTGAGAGAGAGCAGAGCTGTGGCACAGGGCAAACCAAAGCCAGGACCAGCTGACACCTTGTGCACCCCAACCCCAGGCCTGTGCCCACGGGCAGTGCCAGCAGAATCCCTTCCCCAGGGCCTGGGCAGGATGGCAGTGAAGAAGGAAAGCTGCTGGCCCTCACTTCTGAACCCAGGGACAGTCCCAGAGAGTCCCAGCTCTGCTTCCGACAGCAGACTCATAGTCTGAAGGCTTTGGGAAGGGCAACTCTGGAGTCAGCAAGGCTGAAAATAGAATTTCACAGATACTTCAGGACAACACAAATCAGTTACAGCATTGTTCTCTGGCAACAAAGTCACCTCAAACTTCTCAGGAATCCCAAATCCACTTGGAAGCAGCAGAAGACCACCCTGCACCACAAAGCCAAGCCTTTCTGCAGCGAGGACCATTTTGCCACAGAAATATTACACAGAGGAGTAAAAACCTCACTTTATAGTTCCTTCTTTCCCTGCTGCAGCACTCGCTCCAGCCCTGCCAGATGGGGATTGGTACAATTGGCTCAATCTCCTGCTGTGTCTGCAGCCAGCTGCACTACTCTTGACTCCAATGCCCGCCTTGATGCATTTGGATTCTCCCACCATTTCAAAGGATCACAAGAAACCAACCATCTATGTAAAGACTATTAAATGTCAGTCTTGAAGGCCCACAAAACAACTCATCCGATGCAAATCAAAGAGGCTCAAGGAAAGCTGGGAATGGGCAGCCTACTAAGCACCCAGGAGTCTGTCACTTGGAAGGGTAAGTGTCCTTTTGATGGTGACTCAGAGTGGCACCATCAGTATCAGCAAAACCATCAACACTGGTACTCACACAGCACTGAATTCCCTGAGCAAGGAACCCACCCTCCTGCCAGGGGGGTCTGATGAGGAGTCTGCAGTGCAAAGACACTGCACAAATGTAGTTTCAACCTTGGTGAGAAATACTTGATTATACATTTCTGCTTCCTAGAAAATTCCTCTGTGGGAAAGAGACAAGACCTGCAAGGAAGAGGACTGTCACACACACCCAGAACAGATTGCCTTGCATCCCCTCCTCTCCTTGGGCAGATTTCCCTCCTCCACTCCTCCCAGCACGAGCATGGCACTGCCAGAAGGCAGGCAGGGAGCAAGGCACATTCCTTAACACATTTCTTTCCACCATAACAGGATCAGAGAGAGAAAAAAAAATCCTCTCTTCCACAGGAGACTGAGAAAGCATCAACACGAGGCTGTGGCTAACAGCATCCCTTCTGCAGACACCTCAGAGGAGCCATCAGAAATAACAGCTCCTGCCCACCACTTGTGAAATCTCTCAGGCTTAGTGGGACTGTGTTGTGCTTTCTGAGGGACACAATTAATGTCTGACATTGCACTCACTGTTGCAGCTCTGATCAACGGGCACAGGATTTGCCAAGGCAAGGACCAGTACCGTGTGGTGATCCATGAAGAACCTGCCTCCACAGGGACTGACCCTGACCAGTGTGGAGTGGACAGACTGGGATCTCTGAGTGGAACAGGAGAGAAACACAAAAAGGCAGGCCAGCAAGTCACCCAAGGAGTAAGGACTGGATCTCTAAGCTCCCATGACGTGCTGTGTTCAGAAGTCTCTTCTGCAGCAGCAGCTTAGTGATCTAGCTCAGAGGCACTCATTTTACCACTTCCACCTCATCTGGCTCACAGACCAGTGGTTAAGTCAATTACTGACTTCTGAATATTGGCAACTTCTGAAGAGAACTCCACGATGACAGAACTCCCCACCAAGAGGAGCAGGCTCCTGAAAGTGGTCACTCTTCTGTTCAAGCACACTTGGCAGCTTGGGGACGAAGTGTATGACCTTTAATGCTCTCCAAAAACCACTGAAAACAACAAAGTCCAAAAAAAGTACTCATGTGTATCAGGTTGTTTGTAGCAGCAAAACTCTTTTCCCAGAAGCAGAAAGGTCAGTGCTTGGCAGCACCCAAATGGTGCCAGCCAGAGGAGGCCACCACAGGCGACCCCAATGCGCCACGAGGTTTCACAGGCTGCTCCCCCCTCTTGCTGACCACGGGGAATACAGCTGGAATCCACACCCCCCTTTTGCTGATCACAGGGAATACAGCTGGAATCCTCAGCAGGAGCCAGCTCCAAGCGACAGATGCACATCATGTCCCAGGAAAATCAGGAACCAAAACTCACAGATATTTACTCCATTTTGCTGGTTCTCACACATCAGGGACACATTTCTGCTCCTCAGCTGAGGAAAGGAAACAGCAGAGCTCTGGCTCAGAGCTCAGTCCTGGAATTCACTCCAGTAAATAACTCACTTCCATTTCCAAACAAACACTATGAACTGACCCAAGACAGAGAAGGTCCCTTCTTGCCCCCAAGAATGAACAGGCTCAGTTAAAAACTAAAGTCATAAAGCCCAAAGCACTCAGGTATACATGAAGGACACCAGAGAAATGCTTATGAGAACCCTTCCCTTTGGAGAATAAATCATGCTTGGAAAAAGTCATCCCTGCATTTCACATTTCCCCATCCTCCTGGTCAGGTGTCTGGATCCAGCACTAAGCAGTGGCTGGCCACACCACCTGGAAGCACCACAAGAAGCTGCTGTGACTGTAATGGATTTCCAGACTGCATCCAGAGTGCTCATCCCAGTTCAAGCTCTCCAAAGGAAACAGGCTGGGATATGGTGGAGACGACAAGAATGGCCAAGCACTGAAGCACCAGGGGGAATAAAATGCAACCCTTTGCAAATGCCTGCAGTATGTGCAACTGCCACCAAACCGAGCTGTTGGATCAGGCCTCAAAATCTGTGACACCCACACTGAGAACTAAAAAAGAAAAGTTATTACAAGAAACCGCTGAAAACAAACCCCAAACTGGTGTTACTTTTCACTGAGAGGAGATTTCAGCCAGAAGGAACCACACTGGAAAGCACTGCTGCTGATTACCAGAAGGAAAACTGGCCATTTTTACCTCAGATTTAGGGACTGGGGAATCCAGGCCATCCCCTGCCCACACTGCCCCCAGACCCACCATGGGTAGTTTTAATTGCTTCTACACTGCTGGCCTTGGTTTGAAAGCTCTGTGTCTCTGAAAAGTCTGTTTAAACACAGGGAACAAGCACAAATATTTCAGACATTGGAGAGAACATTCTGTTCCTTTAAAGAAAAGGAATCAAATATGTATTTCTTTTTAATGGAACTGTTGGACTTGTTCCAAAAAGAAATGGTAACAGTTCCACTGTTTTGAGGCAAAATACCAGAAAACATGTCAAAGAGGTATTTGTAAATGACTTCAGACCCAACAGAAGCAGCAAAGCAGTTGTCTGGTTATGACAACTCATTTCAACAGCTGCAGAGAATAACATTTCCAAAGGGATGCAGGCTCCAGAGCGACAGGCTACTCATCATCTCCCATTTGTGATTTCATGCTCTGGAGGAGAAGGTTTGAGTAGAGCCCATCTCCAGCACTCTGTGGTTTTAAGAAAACTGCATCATGTCTGTGCCTGAATTTGTACTGGGAAAAGAGGATGAAGTAATTTTTATGTTCAATTCTTAGCTTTCAACTACAAGTTTTTCCAACTACCCTTTCTGTTGTTGTGCTTCCCTCTGATATCAGAATAGGAACATCAACAGAAGCTCAAAATCAGTAAAGAAAAACAAAGAGAAGTTTAAGCAAGTTAATGCTAAATCGTAACATCAATAAATAAAAATATAAACTTCCTTCTCAAAACTTGTGTTTAAAATGAAAGAAGAGAGATTTATGTTAGCTACCCAGCTCAGAGCACTGAGAGCCACCTCCCGGGATGGAGACTCCATGAAAAGGAAAATGCAGATCCAGGAGCACTCTGGAGCTGGACACCCCGTTGGACAGAAGGCAAGGATGAAGGACAGGAAAGCCAGAGGTGCTGCCCCAATCCTCCAGAGTCCTTGGGAGAATGGGTTTGGAGGAGTCAGGGAAGACTCAAGTCTGGAAAAGCCACTGTGTGAACTTTAAGATCTGGCCTGTGGAGGAACAAGCTGAGATCTCCCACTGGCAGCTCGGGAAGTGAGACACTTCTTGTTCCTGCAGTGAATGAACTCTTTTAAAGCTTCCAGGCCACACAGCCCATGTCTGAACACAGAGGAAAGAGGAGCAGGCCACTGCATGCAATTAAGCTGAAAACTTCAAGCATAGATGGAAAGGTGTAAGAAAGAGCCTTTTCCAAGAACCCCAAAGACCTTGGGAGGGTGTAAATAAGCCCAAAAACACCTAAGTGGAGTTGTAAAAGAGAGATAGAATTATTTTTTTTAAAAAACAGAGGTGGAAGAAAAGCATAACTAAAGACAAGGAAGAAACTTGGTGGGGCAATATTTGGTTACTGTGTTAATTTAATTTATATCTCTCTAATAATTCATTTCCCAAGACTTATTTCATCACCTCCTACATTATGCAATAATTCAAAGTGATGCCTGGGCTCTTATCTTCTGTTGCTTAATGAGCAGTGCTCACATCACACTGGAGATGTTTACTCACAGAGCCCAGAACCCTGCCTGTCTCTGCCTGGCAGCCCTGCTGGAGCCACTTCCCAAATCAGCACCACAAAACACACTCAAAACCCTGCTGTGCTCCAAGGATGAAGCCATGGAAGGTGCTGTATCCACAGGGTTGCATCACACACCTGTTAACAGAACCAGTTTCTCTAAAGACCTAAACAAAAATTTTGGTTTTAATCTTGCAGAGAAATCCATATCAAAGCAAACGAAAACAGGAGCTACTGTACTGTGTTCATGTACAAAAACATCATTAAAGGTAACTAAGCAGTAAAAAATAAGGCCTTGTAGCAGTTTCAAGTATTATGAACTGGCACTTAATATGTACTTCTCCATGCAACAGAAACAAGTGTTAAGCATCACTGACTTTATTTCCTAATAATATCAATTAAACCGAAAGCCAGTGTAGATGAGAAGAAACGTCAAGTACCAGAAATAGGAATATTTTTTTTTAAATAAATTACCTATTTCTCTTCTGCATTCACTAACAGCTCACAGAATGCATAAGGCAAATATTTCTCCAGTAAACCGCAGGGTTTCAAATACTATGAGGGTATTTTACTGCACAAGGAAAAGCACAGAATACACACCCAGATTGAGAACTGCAACACCTCCCCCATCCATGGGCAGAGGGGATTTGCTGAAATGCTACAGCTTGATTTTAAACAGCTGTGTTAGGTTTGATGGTTGTTAACAACCTCACAGAAGGGCAGAGCAAACCTAATCCCTGCTTTCTTCCTTTAGGCGGATGGCAGGTGACTGCTGAAGCCTCAAGGTTTGAAAAAGCCCCAGGACTGGGTAAGAGCTTCCTGAATGCAGCGGCGACAGCTAGCCTCTAAGACTCTGACTCCCCGGCACGCTCCGGCCGCGCCGCCGGCAGCACTGAGGGGGAAGGACACTCTCCCGCTGGGAGACTTCCTAGGGAGAGTGCTTAAGGCTGAATGCCTTCAGAAGGGCGAGAACCCCCAGAGCCGTTGGAAGAGGAGCTGGGCTGCGACCCACAGGAGAAAGACCGGACCGCGCCGACAGGGAAAACGGGAGGGTTTATTGAAAGTGCGTCGGGCGCGGACAAAAATGCATGCCCGGCAGGGCCTTATAAACAGAATACAATGACCAATCTAAATTTTTGAGAGGAGGGAATAACGCGTAACAAACATCTCGGATCTCCAGTGGGAATAAACTGAGGGTTGAACCCTGACCTCTGGTCCAATCATTCCACGTCCAAGACAGAAGGTTCTGGATGGAAGGGCATGGACACTGAATAACAGACAGGCAGCCAGGGAGGGATTAGGAGAGATAACTCGTAACTGACGGGACAAACAAGAAGAGGGAGAGAGAGAGAGAGAGCCCGGGCAAAACCATAAACAGGAATGGGGGGTACAGGAATAAACCAACTTAAAACTAATGCACCCCTACACCTGAAGAGATTCCCCAAGGCTCCAGAGTGAAGACTGCTCTTCCCCCTTTCTGGCCTGTTCACTGGTTACTCTACACACACCACACACAACAGACATAATCCCAGGTAACTTCCGTGAATCACCAAGAGCTTCTGTATTTCCCTTCCAGCACTTGCTATTAATCATTTCACTCTAACTAATGTCTGCTACAGAACCAAGAGCTCCTGCTACCTGTGCCCCACCTGATTTCTACGTGGGCTTAGAGTTCAGGAAACAATGAAGGGCAAGTCACAGTGCCAAAAATAATAAATTGGGAAAGCAGCTGGTGCCACTTTAGCTTCCAATTTCCCCTTCAGGCATCACTGAGTCACATACCCAAAAAGAGAACTTTTATTTTTCTAAATAATCCTTCACAGACACTTCCAAAAGTCTCAAAGCGTCTTCTGGTTGCAGCTCTACAGAAACAATCAAACCTTAATAAAAAGTCTTTATTTTGGCACAATATTTCACTGAACCATGGAATATCCTGAGCTGGAAGGGACCCACAAGGATCATCAAAGTCCAACCTCCAGCCCTGCAGACACCCCAACAATCCCACCCTGTCAAAATTAGAAGTAGCTTGTAATTATTGCCAAGACAGACACCAAACCTCTGAGACTCTGCCCGGGCATGACTGTAAGCACTCTTCTATAAGCAATGATTTGGCCACGAGACTGTCCATTTCTATAAAACTGAATTATCCATCTAGGAGTTCATCTTGGACATTAGTTCTTGTCATTTCTTTGCATACTATTTCAAAATTAGAAACATAAAGCATTCAAATGGAAAAACATATTTGTATTTTAACAAAATTTTTGAAGGAATTTCTGGTTCTGAAATTCAGATTTGCTGAATTACAAGTGGCCACATTTTGCAGGTGAGAAGAGAGGTTCTGAAATAACTGGTTACTCTCTAAGGTAAGACACTGATGTCCTCCAGTGGCTGACCTCAAATGGAGTGACACAAAACTCAATTGTTCATTATTCATCCACAAAAAACAATTTCTATTAACTACTTATTTTATACACATTAAAGACTTGAACCACTGAATAATACTCTTATGCAAACAGACTAATGTTAAATAATCCTTGTTTTCTGCTAAAAAATGTTACATTTAGAAACATGTTGGGAAGTGCCACACAGTTGCTACACATGTTCAGCATTTTCCTTCCAAGGTAAATACCCTGGGAAAAAATTGTTAACTGGTCCCAAAAGCTCCCTTTCTATCATTTTCAATCCCTCCCAAACCAATGAAGCAGCAATTCCCCATCTGTAAGTTATGCAGGCTTAGCTCCAAGAGCTTACTAGAAGTAAAACAACAGACAACTTAGGATTTAGTGGTTTTCTATGCAGACCAACCCCCCACCCACATCCCTTGTTCTTCACTTCTTAAAAGGTAAAAAAACTGAGTTAACAGGGCAACCCAAAGACCCCAGGACTCCATGCTCACTATTCTGCGCTCAAACACGTGCAAAGACTAAGATAAGGCTACACCCAGGGCCACGCTTAGGAGCAAATAAAATGCTTATCCTTTCTAAATTAAAATCACACAAATATCACAGGCTGGTCAGTTCATTGCAATTTAAGAGAAACGGCAAAGCTCATTTTGTTATTTTTAAGTTAAACGAGAAAGCAAAACGTAGCAGGCAACATGCAGAACTATGCTACTGATATCACAACGTCAGTAAACAGGCAATAAAACACAACAGCTCCCCCCCGGCCCTACTGCACAGAAAGCCCTTAATGAGTCACTCCTACAATGCAGTTAAGTAGAAGATTTCAGAAAAGGATGCACAAAAAACATTTAGCAGACTAAACAATTTGATTAAACAGAGTCCTGAGAGTTTAACACAAGTTCAACAGCATAACATTTACAACAAGAAAGAAGAAAGGCACCTGGAGACATCTGACACTGGGCATGCTCTGCAGGCATCTCAGTGCGCACATGCTCTCTACCAGGTTGGAGCAGCCTAGCCACAAAGACCTTGGCACAGAACACTGCAGGGTGACAAAAAGGAAGGAAGAGAAGAAGCAGTTAGATGCCACAACAAATCACTCAAGGCAGGCAACTCATTAGTATGTTAACGTGGGTACTTATCTATGTTATTTCTACATTAATCACAGTTAGCGGCCAGAGGTAAAATAACCACTGAAGATCCTGTGCAGCAGTCAAGGACAAGCCATCCCTCTGGTCTGGGCTCCTTTTCCCCCTCTGTAACCCCGTGGCTTAGGGACCCAACTGAACGCTTGAACTGACTCCCAGCAGCAGGAGAGTTTTAGTTCACCCACACTGCTGCCCACAGCAGAGCTTCTGGGGCAGAGGCCTCACCCAGCAACCTAGGCTGGCCAAAATCCCTGCCCAGCTGTGCCCTGCACAGTCCCCCTGGGGACAGGAGGCCAGGAGGTGCCATTGGGGTGCAAGGCTTTAGAATCCACCTGGAGGAGCTTTGGGAATTAAGGTTTGGCACTCCCCGCTGTCTCAGCTTTCTCAAACAAACTGTGGTTCTTTATTCTGCACTGGGACAGACAACCTGACAATGGGAGCACATTTTAGAGAGGAACCACGCTTAGCTAAGTTCAAATGACCAAGCTCTGCTTAATCAAGGAATCCTAATGACCTGTGGAAAAATGTTGGAATTATAGTTGAAGATATCCTAAAGCCGAATCATCCCCTGGCTACATTTACTACTCTTCTGCTACCCGAGCTTAACTACCAAATTCCCCACTGCTGACATGAGAAGTTAGGAAAAATCTGGAGAGCCCTTTTGTTTCTTTTCTGAAGCTGAAGAAATGTGATGCAGACAGACTCCCCAAAACTTCTGTAGCTCCCCAATATTATTTCCCAATTCCTTTTAAGGACAGAGCAGTACATACACCCAATAAAGTTAGGGAAAAGGATTCAATTCCTCAGCACCAAGCAGTGCACAAACCCAGCTGCAATATTTGGCTCAGACTGAGCTTTCACTATTTTCCACACAGGCTTCCAATTTAGTCACAATGGACACCAAAACTTTGAAAGAAAAGCCCCACACAGTTCAAAGCTGAAAGTGGAATAACTGGAGGTGAAGCCTCATGGAAAGCAGTTTGTGCCAGGATCGAGGAGGGGGAGAGAGCCCAGAGCACCTAAAGGGTAAAAAACTTTTCTTTGTTTCATATCTTATAAATAAAACAAAAGGAAGACTCATATTTTCATCTCCACGCCAAGGAGAGAAATTACAGCAAAACCAGCACAAGAATGGCCCTAGCAGCACCAAAACACATTGAAATTCCCTCTCTTACCCAGCAGGAAGGTGCTGATTCCACAGGGATGTCCTGTGCTATGCACTTGGAATGGCAAGAGTGGGAGCATGTCTTATGGACAGGGGTAAAAATAGTCATATCTATGTTATATTGTATTATTCTTTCATTAACAGCAAAAGAAACCCATAGTTTTCAATTACTAAAAGTTTTTACAAGTTCATTTAATGCTTAGGGAAATGGGATTTAGCTATAAAATAATTACTCTGCTATGTCTGTCATTATTTTGCACTACTTAACTTTGACATGTCCTCACACCAACACTGGAAATTTAGTTCCCAGGACACTTCTAAGACAGTCAACCAGTGACAACAGGGAAACTACCTTAACTTCAAGAAGACACCAAAAAGAAGAGGGTTTCGTATTTTCAAAAAAGATGGGATGTACTGTCAAAACCCACTGATTGAAGATACACACTTTTATAGGTCTGTTTTTCAAAAATGAGTGTATAATTCAAGAAACTCCCTTTCCAATCTGTTTCATTCTTTGTTCCTATTTAGGACAATATCTTCATGGTGGTTCTGCAACACTGAACCAGCAAAATTCAGGGTATTTCTGCAGGTGTTGATTAAAGCTCAAAAATATTTTTAAACATACAGGCCTGATAAAAAAAGGTCATTTTGCTCACATAACTTCATAAAAGTCATTGATAAAAAACACAGCAAACTCCTCTCCTGAGATGTTCAGATCAGGTGTACAAAGCTGAGTATAATGTTTTTAATGAATCTACAGCTGTAGATGTCCACAAATTATAAGCTAAAAATCTCTGGTTTAGAGGTTATTATGTGGGGGAGTTTAAGAACTACTCTAGCTAAATAAACTGAATTTTAAGTGCTTAAGAGAAAAATGGGTAACTTGAGAACATTTTAAAAAATTTAATTCAAAATGCATTAGACACTGAGGCCATTTCCATGCCAAGGTTAAGCCACACAAAAACCTTTTCACAGCATTATGAAACCCTGCATGAAAGGCTTTACAAAAACTCCCTGGACACTCAGCTGCAGCTCTGCTATTGCACAATGCTACAAATTAAATATTGTGTCCCACTTCACACCAAAACAGGAACGTGCAAATATTTGTGTGCTTCCCTGACATGTTATTGCTTGACCCTGTCATGAATAAAAGCTTAATAATGTTCCAAAGGCTTCACTTTGCACTGGCCCTTCTTTTGCCAGGAGCCCAGGAGGTGCAGCGCTATTTAATAAAGTCTGGGAAGGGGAAAGTGCCAGTGGCCAATGGGCACAGAATTGAATGAGTACACAGAGATCAGAACTGCACAGGTTAAGGTAAAGCCAACTGAAACTCAGATTTTAAGGAATAAGGTAATTAGCAATGCAGAGCTTTAACTGCCTCACATTCAGAGGGCAGTGGATCACCTGGAGGTCCTGTCTGCAGAGTTGAGAGGGGCTTTGAGCCCCAGGGCAAGGAGGGAAGAGACACAGAAACTCTCATTCTGATCACTTCAATGCTTTGCGCTTGCAAAGATTCATACTCTAATTTTATTATTGGATAACTGATGCTAATTCCATGCACAAAGAACTGCTTTGGTGGTCTAGCCCCAGGAATTACATTTCAAGCTTTACATTTCAATCTTAAATCTCAAATTTAAGCAGCCTATACAAAATGCTGTATTCCCAGAGAAACCTGTAAATCCTCAGTAAAAAGGGAAGATGCCTCACTGTCTTTAAAACTCAAATGTTAAGAACTTCTTAAATTAATAGCAAAGCACACAGCAGTGTGCATCCAATAAACCAACTTTGTAGCTGGGAGCTTTTAGGATGGAGGTATAAAAAACACCTCCTTGTGCCCTGAACTATCCAAAGTTTTCCTTCACTCTGAACTTCTCCCAGGTTACAGCACACCTGGTTAAAGCAGTGTAACGCCCAGAAATTGTTTCCTTCAGTGCATCTGATACTGTCACACAGAAATCCTCACACTTTTGTATCCCTTAAAAAAACCCTCACACATTTATCCTCTAAGGCCCATTAAACTACTCAAGAAATGCCTATAGCCTGTATTTCAGATGGAATTAGAACACCTTTGCAACCCAGGCATGGCAATATTGCAGTGTCATAACCAAGAATGACAGCATTTACGTAACCCAAACTTATCCTGCAAGTTTTATAAAATATTAAAATTATGACCTCAGAATTTTTCACTGTGTTCATTTTATTTATACAAGTTAATTTAGGGACTCCAAATTTATTGGTGAGTTTACAGCTTGGGAAATTCTGGTCTTAATGCAAAAATATGCAAAAAAGGTACAACCAAATAACCTCAGCCTTCACTGTCAATTTTTTTCAGATTTTAGCTATAAGAAACTCACATGCTACTCAACACTGGTGACTTCCTGGTTAGTTTACTTTGGCCTGGACCAACACAACTTGTATTTATTTCCACCAGCACTTAATACTGATAATTTTATGGGTAAGTGGTGCTAATTAAACCCCTCTCCATGGCTGGGGGCTCAGTTTAATGCAGCCCAATAGGTGCTCTGAAAAGCCAACTTGGATTTGAGGGCAGTCTGACAGTCTGGGAAAGCCTTACGCTCCCACCTCCAACTTAATGGCAAGCTCAGATCTCCTCAAAAATCAGCATTAACCACACTAAGATATAAAAAATATGAGCAGTAACACTGTTTCAAGGCCTTCATTATTATTTTACACTCAGCAGGAACAGCAGCCAACTCCAACTCCTTCCCAGTTTGCAGGCTGGGATTTCCTCCAGATCTTACCTGGTGCTTTTCCTGTTCAGGCTCCAAACAGTGCCAAGCAGAGCAGTGGTGAAGCCCTGGGCTGGGAATGAGTGTGCACGGGTGGGAAAGCAGAACATCCAAGCGTCTGTGTGAACACTGGGTGGGACATGCAGGGAGCGGTGACACGAGCGAGCTTCCCCAGGGACAGCCCGGCTGGCAGGGGACGGTCCCTGCACATCTGCCTGACCAACAGGGGCACTCTGGACTCTTCCTGCTGCCACCCCACAGCCGGGCTGTGCCCAGGGAGATGCCCTGTGCCCACGTGCTCCACACAAGTCTGCTGGAATCGGTGCCATCACATCACTGCCCTTCCCACGGCCAAACACAACCCCGCTGGGCCTGGAGGATTCGGAAGGCTGTTGGAGCACCATCCATGCAACACATTTCCACACTCCAGGGAATTTCACATGTGCATTCCAGCAATATGCTTCAATTTCAGCAAACTGGACTCCCAGGTCAAGAACATTGTTTTAGATGTAATTTAATCTTGCATTTATTTCTCTCCTTCTATGAGCTACAAATGCAAAAATGAATTTCTCAAAAATAAATACCCACAAAGTGGAAAACTAATTTTAACTTGTGAAAATTTTTTTATTATTCTTTTTCTGCTATCAGATCATCCTAATAAAATAGGTAACCGATAGCCGAGTCACAGTGCCATTAGGAAAATCAATTTAGCCAAATCATTGCCATTCACAATAAAAACTGCTCAATGGAATAACCTTCCAACAGCCATTCGAGATCTGCATGTAAGCTCTTGCATTTGGGGAAAAACACTAAGTGAGGAATCAGGAAATTTAAAGCAAGACAAGGGAAAAGAATTGATCAGAGAAATTCTCCTTATTACCACAGCGATGCTCTAGATAGGACACTGAATTCACAGGAGGCTGATGGATAACGCTGTCCCACTCTGCTCCTGAAGATCAAAGTGTGTTTGCTACACACAGTCAATGCTACAAAAGGAATATGGGTTCAGTGGAGAGAAGATTAAATGCTTTCTTTGAATAGAATAATGATCTTACTCCATTATAATTTATTAATCAGGATAAGACTCACGAGATGCAGCAGCTCGTTTTCAAGAAGATACAAAGGACTGGGAGAAAATCTTAAGATGTTTGCATAAGTCACTCTGAACATGAACTGAAATAATCTCAATTTTCCAAAATACACAGCATTTAGATTAGCTCTTGCTTCCTTCATGTACATACACCCCAACTCCCACAGTTGTGTGATACACCTTTCTGCATTAATATCCCGTGTTACTCTTAAATGGCCATTTCTAAAGCAAAACACTTTCTTCTGCTCTCCTGCAGCAGAACAGGGACTTACAGACATCTCCTGCCAGCAGCTCAGGGCACATCCTGAGTGGGCAACAGAGACCCAGCACTGCCAATCACACAGGAGAAACTTGCAGGGTGTCAAACACAGAGAAAAACATGGCTGAAACTTGTCTAACGTGTTCAGAGCTGTCTCAGATCCTTAGGTTTTCAAAGCTGAGGCCTAACAGAGCTAACAAAAAATCCTACGACAGGCAAGGCAGGGTAGAAGCACTCAACAAGTTCCAATGCCTGTGGAGGCTGGGCTGCCAGGAACAAACCCAGGATGCCCAGGCAGGGCTGCACACCCCAGGCTGCACAGGAATACTGCCACAGCTCTGAGAGCTGCCTCATATGGCACTTTCTCAAATGTAACATTCAAAACACAGGCAAGAGCAGAGCCTCCAACCTGCTCAGCTCTACTGCTGCCCTTGTAGGGCTGGTTGATGTCTCCAGAAGTTAAGCAATATTAAATAACATTGAGGATCTTAATCAGCAGGAGCACTCATTTATGGTTCCTCTTTTTTCCTCTGCTCAGTGTTTTTTAAATTATTTCCTCTTTTCAGTTTTCATCACTAAAGATGCCAAGTTTACTTCTGCCTCCCTGTTCTCTCGTTTTAGGAAAAGGCACACCCCGAACAGCAAATATTCCACAGAAAGACAATATTTTACACTTTTAACTCCAAAGTGAGTCTGATGTCTATGTGGAACAAATTCAATTTGATACTAGATGAGAATGCAAGAAATGTGTCAGTCTAAGGTTAATAAGTATTTCCCTTAGATTCTCCCTCTAAGGTTTATTTAAAAGAGTCACACTAAAACAGACTTCTCCACCCTAACCAAATAAAATTCAACTACTCAAAAAATCAAACCAGGAAACAACAGCACCCTTTCCACAAGTAATTCATTATAAATGTACTTATCAATTAAATTCAAATATAACTTTGGCACAAAATACCACACCAGCAAAACAAACGCAGAATTAAAACCATGCATGAGATCAACAGCACCACAGAGTTTCTGCTACAGGAGGTTAAATACAGAGGCCTCACCATTCACTGCAGTAACTGCCTACAAAGGAGAACACACAAAGGCTGAGCATTACTGCTGTTACTGTCCACAGGTATCCAGGTACACTGTCTCACAGTGACTTTAGAAATAAGTTGCCAAGTCCATCAAAGCCCCAACTTACAGTAAAGCTGGGCACTGGGAGATGCAGCTCTCCCATTCACACCAGATATGATATTGAACGCACATTATTTTATTTTCCTGCCAGCCAGGGACCTAGCTTGCCTTCCTGAGGCACACAAACACCTTCCAAACCCATCTCCAAGATAACCTGTTGTAGCCTTTTGCAGGCATCCCAAATCTCAGAGGAATGTGACTCCAAGTACAATGGCTCTCTCTACTCTGAAATAAACCCACTGTTACTGTGAGGCTCCTCCTGCCACCCCTGCCCTACACCTGTCCCAAAACAGCTGAGGCCAAACCTTCACACTGACAGCTCAGGAAGGGTGAGCTGACTCAAAGCACTGCCCAGAACAAAATTTCAAATGACATTTCAGCAGGAAAAGCTACAGGAAATTGTCCTAGGAATAACCAGAGAAGTTCTCTCCAGTTCTGATGGACCCATCAGAGGATAGAGACTGAACTCAGAGCTGGGACCTCCCTGAACTCCACGAGAAGCCTAAGACAGTCACTGACAAGGCTGCTTCCTTGTCAGTGATCCTTCCAGTGATCCTAGCATCCTTCCAGAAGCAGGATGCGGCAGCCAATGGCTCTGTGTCCGTTCCTGCACACACAGAAGTTTACCTCGTGCTCTCAGGCCTGTGCTCCACATATTCCCTCCAGCACTGCTCCTATATCTCCTGGCCATGCCCTGTCTGATTCAGCTCAGCAGCTGATTCCCTGTGCCCTAACACTTGGGGAACATGAAGCAGTTAAAGCAGTTTGTTTGCAGACAAACTCATCTAAGCAGAAGCAGCAAGATATAGTACAGGGTGACTTCTTACCTGAAACTTTGTTTCTGGGCTTCAGATCCACCAATCCAGAATGAAAGGGGATTCGAATGGGTTTTCCTTCTCAGACTTGTCTGTTAAAAGAGAGCAGCCAATCATCTTCAGCTTGGTGTATCTACTTCTGTCTTGAACGAAATCCCAATTACTGCTAATGCTGTTAGAGACAAGGCAGCCCAGGCGCCTGCCCAGCCCAGGACCAACTACGTTAGTGGGGTCGTCGGATTGGTGGATCTAAGACAGAGAAACGCATTCACAGACAAGAAAGAGCTCCTTGCCTTACGCTGGGTCACCCAAACAAGCGTTTTGGGGTACAGCTCACTTTGCTAAGATTAAGGAAGATAAGAAGCTACAACGCAAATAACAAAGCAAGTCCAGAAGCTTCAACCACCAGCTCACACCTCTCAGGACTGCTCCAGGAACAGAGGTTTGCACAACAGCTCAATGCAGTTCTGGTCTGCCATAAACATCCTCTAAAGCACTTTGCTGCAATGATTATTTCTCTGTTTCCAGGCTCCAAATGACCTCATTTGCCTTACACGTCTGCTGCACAAAGATGGAGTTGTCAAGACACTCCTGATGGGAACAACAGCACTGTATTCAGTACATTTGCAGTACTGCTGTGTCTCTGGAAAACAATCTAGAACCAGAAGAGAGTAAGACACTGTACACTACTCCTGAGACAAGAAACAGTCACCTTTTGCTAAGCAGGGAGATAAAAGGCCTCCAGCCAGCCCTGCCAGCAGCACAGCGAGTGTGACTACTTTAAAGCAGCTAGAAAGTGACACCTCAGAGAAGACAGGGTCTGCAGAAAACTCACACTCCACGTGCAACAGAAAGCTCAGCCTACAGAGATGAAACCTTGCAACTTCCACCAAGAGCTTCAAAACCTTTGGGCCATGGCCTATGGAGCTTCCCCTACCAGCAGGGAGAACAAAATGCTGCAACATCCCCAGAGGAACACATCACCACCACCTCCCACCCTCTCTGCTCTGCAGCCCCTCCAGAGTCCTGAACCTCAGCCTCTCCACTGCTGTGCCCTACATCTCAAGCTCCAGCAACTCACAGAAGGGTGGAAAAACTGCCACTGTCTCCAGCTGTGCCAAGAAACCATCTCCATGAGGACAGGACTGTCCTGCCTGTCCACAGCTCCTTAAAGAAAGGAGCACCTTCATGGTGGGGTGATTTCCTGCTTTCCAGCCACTGGCAAAGGCAGTCAACCCCAGGGCAGCCTTTCAAGGACAAAGCAGTGCTGTAGGCCCAGTACCATGTCCAATGCATGATTTTTAAGGCTGCCAAGGAAAGTGCTAGGATGTCAAGGCATATGACTCAGAATTTTCAGAGTACAATATAGCTCAGCAAGAAGCTAGCTATCAAATTATACAAATGTACCGATTTGCCAAGTCACTGCAGAGCCAGCAGGGTGCTGGAAGGAGAAGCACTTCTCCAGGAAGCCAAACCTTAACATTATTTGCAAGTGTAACAGCACAGGTCTGATTTTTGTCTCCAGAAGTCCTGGCGTGCTGGAGACAGCCTGAATAACAAGTTTCCCTGGCTAGTCCTCCCCTGCCCTAAGAGAATTGCCAACAAGATTCTCTATCAAGTTCAAGCTGGAACTTACTAAGTTTTGCAAATTCTGAGTACAGATTTTCAAAGAGATTTAGGCATTTTTGTCTGAAAATCAAAAACTGGCTTCACTACAAAGGTTGGGAGACTTGAAAACAGCCCCATCATGCAAACCATGCTGAAATACACAAGCTCACACCCCTCAAAAAGGCAAACAGTGCACATCGGCATAACTTTTGTACCAAAACTCCACATTCAAGAACTCAACAGAATGAAACTCAGAGCAAACTTGTAACGCTGAATATATACATATATATGTATACACGTATATAGTGATTCTCCTCTAAGTCAATGAATAAACCAAAATTCTGTAGTGTTGCCAACAGCTTGAAGTTGACCCAAAAAGCTTTTTTTGTCATTTTACCCAGAAACACATCACTCCCTGTTCCCAGCAAGTAGGTCCCTACCTACATCTTACAAATTTCCATCTGTATTCATCCTACAAATGGGCCCAGGAAGCTGAACTACTCTTTGATCCCACACAAAACTGTTAATTTCCTGGGGTGGAAATACAAGGATGCAAGTCCTGCGGGAATGTGGATTAACAAAGCACCAAAGAAAAAACATGCCTTCAAATGTTCTCATTGTTAATTTAGCCTGCATGAGAAGCAAATTAAGTTTTCACAAAGAGTCAATGCTTTTTGTTGTTAAAACACCCATGGCATTGCGTTATTTTTGCATTATCTGCTCTCAGTCATGCATTGCTCATATTGGGAAATGTGTGGAAGTGGTACAGTAAAATGGAGTAGGCTATCAGATGTCACACCACTGAGCTCATAAATACATCAATAAACTGGGGAAGGAAGGGAATTTCCAGAAAAAGTGGATTTTCTGTGAATAATGATGCCATAAAAATCAAACCATAAAATCAGATTATGTAACGACATAAACAGTGGCATCCATATAAAGAAGACATCGCCCAAGGAAAAAGCTAGAAGGAAAGAATTGTTATCCATCAGCATTAACTTAAACAACTCAGTCAATATCCTCATTTCCCTTCAATTCATTTTCTGCCCTGCAACAAAAAAAAATTCCTTGTCACAGAGCAGCCCTCATAAGCACAGTCTCTTGTTCTCTCCCACACATCATTCCTCTCGCATTGGCACATTTGCTGCAACATCCATTTCATCTGAAAGCCATCAGCAATCTCCCTGAGCACGCTGCTGCACAAGCACTCTGAGCTGCCCAGGGCTGGGCAGCTGGAAATGCCAAAGCAGCAGCGACCTCTAAACTGCAAGGCAATAAACCCAGCACACCCAGAGACACACGGCAAGCTGATTTAACAAGCAGCAGAGGTGTTTTAGAAAACATGAAATGAAAAGGTACATCCATCTTTCAAAGAACATTCCCAGGTCTCTCTGAGGGTACAGCTTGTAACAAGGCAGGCTGTTTTGTGCGACGCTGCTCACAACACTCCTCAGTGACCCAAATCTTAGCAGTGCTCAAAGCTCTGTATCCTGAGGGATGCAGCCGGCACTGTCTGACACGCAGCAAAGGCAGATGGGCTTTTCAAAGCAGCAACCCCAGAGCACTTCAGAGAGGGCAGCTGCACCCCCAGCAGCTGCCTGCAGAGACAGGATCTCATTCCACACGGACACCTGGACAGGGATTTACTCTGGGAGCTCGCGGCCCCCAGGCAGAGCTCTGGGGCAGCCCGTGGAGCTGGAAGCTGCCGGTCATGCTCACCCAGAGGAGCCCTGCACGTGCTCCAGACTGCAGGGAACTTCCTCTACTGCACCTCACTAGCTCAGCATCAGGCAGAGCTTGGAGAACTTTGTTGTGTTAGAAAATGTAACTGCACTGTGAGGTGAGAAATCTCTGAGTCTGCAATGAGATTTAAAAAGCCTCTGGTTAAACACCAGGGCTTAGTCTCCCCAAAAACTGGTAACTTCCTTTCACTGAGAACCAAAAGCAATTTAGTTTCAGAAGTTCCCCCACAACTGGCACATTTGCAGCTTTCCTTCACCTGAATAATCCGATGGCTACTGCCACCATCATCAGAATCCTCAGATAACTTTACACACTTCTGCATCTTTATAGCCTCCTTCTCTCTGCCATCT
Organism: Passer domesticus; assembly: GCF_036417665.1. Lineage (NCBI taxonomy): Eukaryota > Metazoa > Chordata > Aves > Passeriformes > Passeridae > Passer > Passer domesticus. The sequence continues at coordinate 18,438,329 of NC_087486.1, read as the reverse complement.
CATTTCCCCAGTCAGGCCATTGCTTCAGCTAACCCTTCCCAAAAGATAAAGCTTTCCACACTCCTCTGTCCACTTCCCTCCTTTCACCACTCCACTGGCTCTGAGTGCAGTTGCCTTGCTCTAACTCATGTTCTTAAGCTCTTCCTTCCCATTTTCTGCACCACTGCCAAAGTCACAGCAATCTCTTCTCTTCAGATTTGCATCCTTCCTCTGCAAGGCACTCTCCGAAATGGGGCTGTCATTCTGAGAGCCTGGCAGCAGCACAGACCTCACATCCCCTGCCCCAAGGCTCATCCCAAGGCTGTGCCTTCCTCAAATCCATCCCACCACCACCTCTTTAGCTGTTTGCTCCAGCCATTGCTTTTTTACCAATATATAAAACCCTGCATGCTTTATTGTCCAACATGCAGCTCTCAACTCTGCTCATTTAACTAGTGAAGGTTTAAAAAATTTATCAGCAAAACAAACAGATCGTTATCCTACTGAAGAAAGCACATCAAGGTTACACACAGGTTTACAAATGCCTTACTAACACTTCATCTACTCCATGCTTCAATTAAGAACCAGTCACATTTCAGCTAGAACAGTACCTCCTTTGTTTCAGATGCAAAGATGATCATTGCTTTTATCTGTGTCACTAGAAAAGTCAACTCTTTGAAGGATTCCTCCAAGAGTATGTGAAAAAAAAATCCCACAAATCCAACTGCCTGCTTGGCTTGCAATGACTGAGACAGGGAAGAAAAAAGCCAGAGCACTATAGACCTACTGAGATATATATATACAGCAGCTGTATTTTAGTTTCCAAACAGAATGTTGGGATTTATTTTGCTCTTTAAGCTTTAAATAGTTTGAGGGCACAACCATCTCCAGTTGCAGTAACCCAAGGAAGTTCAGGTACCCCTGGAGTGATTTACAGCAGGAGCTGCTGCTGCTCAGCACGCCTGTGTGAAACACTTCCTTCTCAGACTGGTACCTCTGAACTGAACACCTCCACCTCACATCAAAGTCCTGCCAGAAGAAACAGAAACATTTTTGGCAAGATATTAAATTATAATTCTTCATTTATTATTTACTGAGGTACTTAAACACTGGACGCTTTTAGGAGAGCCAGAGAGAAGCATTCTAGACGCTGAAGGTCGTGTGGTAGGAAGATTATTTCCATATATATAACTTCAAGATACAAATGATAGCAGTGTGAACAAGTGCTTGCCCATTTTATTGCCAGGCATGGCCTTTCCCAAACCTTTTCATGCTCCTGCTACAGAGTAGTAAATGTTGAATTTAACCTGCCAGCACAGGAACCTGTGTTTGGAGAGCAGTTTGGGCAGCAAGGGGGCATGAGGGGGCATAAGCTCAGTGAGTGGGAGAATTTGCACACAGTTGGATTCCTGCTTAGGAGCCATGTCCTGTAGGTGGCTGGTGGGTACAGGAGCCTGGGAGCAACAGATTTATTTTTTTCATGCCGTCCACATCTCAGAGTGCACACAGCTCACCCCACAAATGTATAAAAAGCCCTTCGAACTACTCACCACACTGACATATTCGGTTACAACCACCTCAGTACAACCTAAGCAGCTAACACCCCCACACTGTGAAAGCTGCTGGTAACACTAAATAACAATTATGGGAAGCTTCCTGGGAAAATGAAGAACACAAGGCTTTTAGCAGATATTGAAGGCAAATGCAAATCACAGGGTTGATGCAACTGAACATGGATTTTATACACAACTTGGATCTGCAGGTAACAAAACTTATTTCACATAGCATTGTTGTTGATTCTTTAAAAGAGGAAAAAGGTCAGTTATCTAATTTCACTGAGAAAACCAAAACCAGGGGCAGAAAGAGCCCTTTCAGTGAGCAGCCCTCCATCTGCTCTGGTTACCTCCTCACTCCCCAGTCGCCTGCTCACACCCAGCACTTCCCTGAGCCCACGACTGAACCAGCCCCGACCCTGCCAGACACCGTGAGCCTCAGCCTGGGCATCCCAGTCAATCCCAGTTAACCTCGGGGGTGTCCCACCCATGCAGGTGGGCACCACTGCACGTGGAATGGCATAACCCAGTGCTCATCCCCCTGGAAATGACTAAGGACAGGAGCCACAGAAGCAGCACAGGCACAGGAAGCCTTCAGCTGTCCTGAGGGACTCAGCGGCTTGGGAACACCCACTAAAACTTCACACAGCAAATCAAAGTTGTCACTCTGAAACGCTGAAATATTTCTCTGAGATTTCAGCCTTAAAAATAGAACAGTATTATTTCCATGACTGATTTTCCTTTAAATAAATGCAAATGATCAATCCAGGCAAGGCACAGTGGAGGGCTAGAGCAGCGTGTTCTGAAACTTACACGCAATTAACACGTTGACACATTACCTCTTGTTTATCAGCCCCTCAGAATTATTTGCTCCTCAGAACTTTCAGATCACACATCTGCTCCTGTGTTTACTACAGACTCATCCCTGGCACTGGAGGGAAGCAATGCACCAAACCCCATGTCCCTGATCAAACAGATGTATAAAACATCTGCTTTTAGGAATGTGGAACACTCCTAAAAAGAGCAGCATCCCCCTAAGTCTGCCAGGCAGGGATGATCCAGGGTTTGGGTATTTCCCACAGCACTGACTCCTGTGTTTCCAGATCACACAGAAATCCCCAGCAGGGAACTCAGCCCAAACAGCTTCTGCCCTGTGGATTCAACCAAACCTCCTGGAGAATCCCCCCTTCTGCACCACACCAGAAGACAAAACCTCCACATCTGCATTTAGGAGTGTTTTGCAATGTTTTTAGGGGAACATCCCCACTCAAACACAAGCGATCCTGTGCAAGCCTCTACCAAGTTAACATTTAATTCAACTACCAACTACATTGCAGAGAGCACCATTTTCTCTTGGAAACCACAGAATTAATTGTTCATCTTACTCAATTTTTATATTTATGCATTTCTTGTGAAAGAGAGAAAAGTGTATTTCTAAAACCTCCTACTACATACTAAAACTCCTACTAACCCCATGGCTATTAGCATGGATTAGCACATTTTCCATCTCCAGCAAGTGGAGGATACAACACTCACCAGCAAAAGTCCCATTTGCTTCCTCCTGATACAGCCTGGCCGCAAAGAGAGACTAAAATGGGAGAGCACTTGTGAAAACACAAAAGAGTGGGGGTTTTTGAAAGTTGAGGGAGCCAAATGCTATTTGAGCACCTCACAGAACCCAAAGCCCAGCAGTGCTGGTGGCTGTTCCACGGAAGAAAAAGCCAGCAGAGCACACTGCCCAGCTGGGGAATTCAGGAGGCATCTCTGGGAGGCTGCTCCTGAGCTGGATCCCCAAGAGCTGCCCCAGCCCTGCTGTCCCTGCTGAGGGCACTGGTGGCTCTGGTGTCCCCCAGGGCAAGTGCCAGGTCACAGCACCAGGGGAGGAGGCTCCCTAGGAATGGCTTTGAAGCCCCTGCCCTCAGTGATCAGGAAAAATAATGAAAGATACACAAAGGCTTTGTAGGTTCCCCTTTTTCATTTTATTTCTGCTTTTTGAGAGCAGATAGCAGAAAACTGTCAGCAGAAACATCAGATAAATTAAAGAAAGTTCACGTTTTCTGGATCAGGTAGTGTAGCAACAACTCCTCTACTTAAAAAATCCATTTATGTCTCCACTGAACCCAGCTCACCTTCAGAGTACCATAAAGGGAAATTATTGCATTTTGCCCCTCAGTTCTGGAGAACTGCATGAAATTTTGTATGTCAGAACAAATTACGCTTAAGAGAAAAAGCAATTATGCTTATAACAAATAAATTAGAATATATTTACCGATTACTATTATCTCTCAGCCCCTAACTTAATTTTATTCATGCCTAAAGGCAGTAAAACGAGGGGCCTCCGATATTTGCCTATAGAGATCTAATTTGTTTATATTTTTTTAAAAAAATCAACACCTCTTCCTACTGCTCCCACCTGGCTGCCTCTCCACTAAGGCGAATTGAGCGGCGTGAGGGTTAATTAGGGGTGTAACCAACACACCGGGCAGGTCCCGCTGGAGCTGCCCCGGCCCGGGGCCCCGAGCCCCCGCGGGGTCTGAGCCGGCCCCGGGGGCGCGGAGGGGCCGGGCCGGGGCTGCAGCCGGAGCTCCCCCGGGGCATTTCGCTCTCGGTGCGCGCCCCCGGCCCTGCCTCCCGCGGGGGTTAATTGTACTTGTTTATTTATTTCCAATGAAACGGAGGCGCTCGTGGCGCCCCGGGCGGGCAGCGGCGGAGGCGGGAGCGAGCGGATCCCGCGGCGGGGACGGCGCGGCCGGGCCGGGGCCGAGCACGGGCCCGGCGCAGCCCCCGCAGCGGCGGACCCGGCGGACCCGCGGGCCGGGCGCGCCGGCGGGGCCTGAGCCGGGCGGGAGAGGGGGCGGGAGGGTGCGCGCAGGGCCCGGGGTGACTCACCATGAGCTCGATGGTCTTGTCCTCGATGACCGAGTCGGGCTCCATCGCGGCGGCCGCTCCACTCCACCCGCCCGGCCCGGCCCGGCCCCGCCGCCGCCCCGCGCCCGCCAGGCCCCGCCGCGGCCCGCCCGCCCCCGCCGCGCGCACGCGCAACGCGCACGCGCGCTGCGCACGCCGCGACGTCACGGCGCTCGCGGAAGGGACGGGGCCCCCGGTGCGCCCGGCCCCGCCCCCGGGGGAGCCCCGCGCTGCCCATTGGGCGCCGGCGGCGCGCGGGGGATGCCGGGAGCGCGCGGGCCCGGGGCGGGGGGGGGAGCGGCGGCTGAGGGGCCCGGACGGGACCGGGACACGGGGACCGGGACCGGAACACGGGGATCGGGACACGGGACATGAACACGGGGACCGGGACACGGGACCGGGACACGGGGATCGGGACACGGGACATGAACACGGGGACCGGGACACGGGACACGGGACCGGAACACGGGGATCGGGACACGGGACATGGACACGGGGACCGGGACACGGGACATGCCCATGCCCATGCCCATGGGGCACGGCAGCGGGCAGCAGCGAGCGCCTCCGTGGGGCGGCGGAAGCGGCCGGGGCCGCCGAAGCTCCTGTCCCGCGCCGCCGGCGCTGCCGAGCGGGCAGAGCCGTGTGGGAGCGGCCGAGGCCGGGTTTGCTGCGGGATCGGAAGCTCGGAAAGCGCCTGTGAGACCCGCCCGTCGGTGTCCGGAGCAGCTGCGGCTGGCCCGGGAGCCCCGCAGTGCCCAGGCCGGGCTGGAGCAGCCTGGGACGGGGAAGGTGTCCCTGCCATGGCCGGGTGGCACTGGGATGGGTTTTAAGGCCCCTTCTAGCCCAAACCAGCCTGCGATTCTGTGATACACGGACTCAGGACATGGCTCTGCGTGTTGTGCTGTTTATTTAATAAACAGTTCTATTAAATAAGGCTTGATCTGTGCCTTAGGCCTGGTCTTGCTGCTCCACTGCACATTTCCCTGCAGCTGACCTCAGCCCTCGGCAATGAGCAGCTTATTCAGCCCTTAGGGGCTGGATCCTGGTGGCAAACTGCCTCTGCCCCAGGAGCCTCCAGGAACATCCGGAGCTGTGGGGACCAGGGACACCCAGGCTGCCCTCTGAGCCACACAGCAGGGACCAGCTGCAGCCATAGGCATTGGAAGTTGGAAGCAAAACTGTCCTAAGCAGCAGCGTGCTGTGACAGCACAGCACTGGGCTTGCTGTGAAAATGGACCTGCAGCTTCCTGCTAAGCATTTTTTTCTGCTACCTGTTCAAATCTCTGCCAATGGTGAAGACACGGAGGATGAACAAATGGAAATGGTGCAAAGTCCTTTCTTACTGACAGCTCACCTGCTCCACAGGACAGTGGTGTCAGCAGAAATGTCCTTCATCACTCCAAGTCACTTAGAACAATACTTACCGTGAAGTCTAAACCCTTTTTAGAGCATTTAAAAGGTAAAGCAAGAGCTGCAAATGCCCCTCCCCATCAAAAGCCTGCTGCTGCTCACAGCCTGGGGGGAGCAAATTGGTGTGCCCCAGAAGCTGCCCCATTTCCATTTGTGGGGACAAAGCTGAACCCAGAGATGCCAGTGCCCCAAAGCACCTCTAAGCAAGGCCACCCAACCCCACCCAGGGGTGCCTGCAGCAGCACTGCCCCTCACCCTGACACCCCTTTGCCATGGAAAATCCTTCCTTTTCCTGCCAGACCTGGGTCCTGCTGGCAGCTGAGCTGGATCCTTCCCATCAGAGCCCCTCAGAAGGACTTGCACCCATTGTGTAACACCCATGCACAGGTGTCACTGAAAGGTGGGACAAAATCCAGCTCCATTCTGCTGTCCCTGCCATCAGCCACTGCCTCTGGACATCAACCAAGGCAGCAGAGACTGGTTTGGGACACCAAAGTAAAAAATCAGCATGTCTCAGTCTAAATATACCCAGGGCAGGGATTTGCTGACAGCGCAAGGCTCCCAGTGCTTTCCAAAGCACAGCCTGGTGTTCTGAGTATGGGAAGGATTCCCAGGGCAAAGGAAAGGAGCAGAACATTAAAAAGAGAAAAAGAGGGAGGAAATCTTCCATTAATTTGTACAGAAAGTCAGTGTTGTCATCACGGCAGTTCCAAGGGTTCCTGCAGCACAGCAATTGATGCTGCACATCAGGATGGGTCTCACTCTGGCAAGAGATGTCAGATGGAATTGGAGTTCCTGTAATCTGCTCTTAATGGTGTGGTAAAAGCAATTCCTATGATGTGAGAAGGAGAAAAACATAGAAATTGATTAAGGAAAGCATTACAACAACATCAAATGTTTTGCCTTTAGTGTGGAACACCAAGGAAAGCAGGAGTGGGGATATCAACCCCTGTGCCTGTAAATTAAAATTGCTTCTGACCAACTCAAACTTAAAACCTCATGAGGACTGAGCAACATGTCCAAGGCACAATAAGATGAAAAAACAGGTTTTGATAAATTTGTTCTGAGATAGAAACTCCCTGGGAAAGAGTCAGTCCTAGGAGGAGGAGCTGAGGGAGCTGGGAAGGGGCTCAGCCTGGAGAAAAGGAGGCTCAGGGGGGACCTTGTGGCTCTGCACAGCTCCTGACAGGAGGGGACAGCCAGGGGGTCGGGCTGTGCTCCAGGGAACAGGGACAGGAGCAGAGGGAACGGCCTCAGGCTGGGCCAGGGCAGGCTCGGGGTGGACACCAGCAGGAATTTCCCCATGGAAAGGGTGCTCAGGGATTGGGAGGAGCTGCCTGGGGGGGTTTGGAGTGCCCATCCCTGGAGGTGTCCCAGGAAGGGCTGGAGGTGGCACTGAGTGCTCTGGGCTGGGGACAAGGAGGGGATCAGGCACAGCTTGGACTCAGCCTTGGAGGTCTTTTCCTCCCTAAATGTTTCCATGATTCAAGCACAATATTCCCATGGCTACCTGGCTGCAGGAATTTGAGGAGCAGCCTCTGGGTGTGCCCTGCTCAGACAAGGCTGTGCCCGTGTGTGGCAGATCTATGCCACACAACTGCACAGCAGCCACGAAGGGACACGGCTGCTAATTAGTGCTAATGAGGCCCCTGCTGAGGTGGAGGCACAGCAGGGAGGTGGGGCAGTTCCCGTCCCAGAGAACTTGCTCTGCCAGTTTTCCTGCGAGGATGAGGATGGGGGAAGTGGAAGAGAAAGTCCCGGCGCCACGACCTGGAGACAGCTCGGTGTTGTGCAACAGGGCGGGGATTCCTTGAGGGTCACCTCAGCCTCGCTGTGTGGGAGCAAAAGTAATCCTGTGCTCAGAAAAACCCTGGGAACCCCCATCCCCCTGGGCTAATTCCACTGGAACTCAGCCATCGGTTCTGCCCATGTTTTCTGTCCATTCATTGTCCCAGGGAAGGATTTGCTCCCTGCTCGTCCCCACCTCCATTCCCACACAGGCTCTGTCTGTCTCTCGTGTGCCCTGGCACCACCACAGCACACCTGGGGCAGGACTTTGGGAGTGACACCGTTGGATTTTGTCTCACTACATCTTTTCTGGATAATGAGCTGAACTATTTCTCCTGGCATCCTCCCACACTGGGCTGTCCTGGAGCTGGCCAAGCTTCCCTGGCAGCTGCAGAGCCCAGACAGGCCCAGTGTCACCAGGGTCCTTCCAGGAGCCACTGCCCCTCTCACATCCACAGGCTGGCAGCAGAGCAGCTCGGGGGAGCTGGAGATCCCAGGAGCCTCAGCCAAGCTGATTTGAAGGTTTCCCACTCCAAGCAAGTCCTGGAGCCTAAGCAGGGAAGCAAAGCAGCCACCTGGGCCTCTCCAGGGACATGGCAGGGAACAGCCAGGCAGGGAAACTGAGCTGTGAGGATCCCTTAGCTGGGGAGGAGGGGTTTGTGCCAATGTGGGAACCTGGTGGCCAAACAGGTGAAGCAGCTTCTCAGGAAACTCCTGCCCTGGCACTGAAAAGGAGAAACGGGGTGAGCACCAGCTTTGGTCTCACAGCTCCGCAGGTGGCTGGGGTAGAGTCCCACACAAGGGACATTCCCCTGGCCTTACAGAGGCCCTTCAGCAGCTCCTGCCGCCATCCCAGCTGTCCAAGAGCTGCCATGTCTCGGGTGGGCCCTGTGGTGACTCTGGGGAGAGCAGAGCTGCACAAAGGGCACAGCCACAGGGCTGCAGCTGTGGCAGAACCAGTGGGGACACCTGGGGACACAGAGGGAAGGGGGCAGAACTGACCCCAAAGGGCCACAGTGAGATGACCAAGGAGCCCAGAGCCACTCACCATAGCAGTGACCATGGGACACCTGCACAGAGGGGACAGACAGGTGGCTGTGGCAGGGCACTGGCAGAGCTGTGGCACAGCAGTGTCAGGGCCGTGGCATGGCCGTGGCAGGGCAGTGTCAGGGCAGTGTCAGGTCTGTGGCAGGGCAGTGTCAGGGCAGTGGCAGAGCTGTGGCAGGGCCGTGGCAGGGCAGTGGCAGGGCAGTGGCAGGGCCGTGGCAGGGCAGTGGCAGGGCTAAGGCAGGGCAGTAATGTCTGACCCCTCACAGCCCCTTCCCAGGCCAGGCAGGGCTGGGGCTCCCCCACCTCACCCATTCCCAGCTCAGCTTGCAGCAGCTCCAGGTCACCTCCCCATCCCACTCTTTACAGCAGCCAGGACCTGCCCTTTGGTTTATTTAAGCACTGACAGCGATTCAAAAGTGTTGGAAGAGCAATTTTTCACCACTGACTAAAAATAGCAGAGTGAAATTCCAGAGCTGCCTCCAGTGCCACTGGCTGGGTCCAACTGCTTGGGACAATGGCATTTGTAGCCCACGAGTGACAACAGCACAGGCCGAGCTCCAGCTCCCGAAATAACGACTCAGAAAGGGCAAATTCTGGCTTTAATTACAGCCAGACAAAAAGGAGCGTTTCAGAAGAGCATTATCAGAATATCTGAGCACACAGTGCCAGCTGGAAAGCGAGCAGGGAATGCAGAGGGAGCAGGGTGGCCTCACCACACAGACACCCCAAATTTCAGGTATTCCCGAGGAGGGGAGGCACATGCGGCTGGAGCTTTCAGAAAAGCTGAAACCTTTGGCACAAGGAAAAAAAACCTTCAGGCAGCCAGAAGAAGCTGATGATCCATGACAAGGATCATCCAGCCCCACATCCAAACCCAGGAGCACACAGGGATGAGCCCTCTGAACCTCTCCAACGTGCACAGAAGAAACTCCTGAAAGTGACTCTTTTTCTCTCAGTTCCAGATAACCAAGACTGGATCCCGTCTGGGAAAATAGTCAGTCCCCAGCAGAAAGCCACTGATCCTGCCCAGCTTCCAGCCCCAAACCTGCTGGAAGTGCCCAAACATGGCCCCATCAAACTCCCTTCCCAATTCCAGCAGCAATCCCTGTGCTGGAGGCAGTTGAAGCTCCTGGATGGGAGCCCTGCTGGAGAGGGCAGGGAGAACCCACCTGATGCTCTGCAATATTTGGTGTGAAAAAAGGCACTTTTGGGTACAGAGCAACCCAAGTGCACCCAGAACAAAAGCCAGGCAGCAGCAGAGCTGCTTTCTGAAGGTGAAAGGGACCCTGTGACCTGATCCTGGCAGCTGAAAGGAAGAAAAGTTTCACCACGTCTCTCTCCAAGGGCCTCATCCTTCCATGGGTGAGGAGCTGCTGGGAGAATTCCAGGTGCCAGGCACCGAGGGGACCCAGCACAGCCAGACACAGCTGTGCTCTCACTGAAACGTGCGGGGGAAGAGTCAGGAACCAGCCAAGCTCCAAGAGCAGCTTCCAAGCACGGCTGTGACAGCGCAGGAGAGCTCTGGGTATCCCTCCACAGCAGCCAGGCCTCGCTGCTCCTGCTTCCTCTTGGATTGCACAGCTGGAAAGCAGAAACCAGGCTTGGTGCTGCCAGTAAAGGGTCAACTGAGAAATATTTGGGATTTTATTAAGCAATACATGCACGTGCCTGGCTGCACCAAGTGGGGAGACTGCAGGAGCAGTTCTCTGCAGGCAGCAGCTTCCCCTGACTGCACCAACTGAAGGGATTATTTTTATATTTTTAATGTAGTGCTGAGCTCAGCTTGATGCCTTTACCTGCACCAAGAGCTGAACAGTATCACTTTTATGTACCTGGCTCACACACAGCGTGAGATTTGTGCATCATTTTTGTGCCTGCTTCCACAGAAACCTCCTGTGTCCAAAATTTGGGAATCCAGAGAATGGAGAACAAGCCAGGCTGTTCCACCTGGCACAGCTGTGGATCAGAGACTGTGTGAGGCAGAGCACAAGCCTGGAAGCCCCAGCCCCCAGGAATAACTCTGCACAAGCCCAAGTGTGACAGCAACCGGCCAAGAGCCTCACACCCAAATCCTGCTGCTCCCATGGAAGGTGCATGCTCAGACTCGGCCAGAGAATCTCAGCTAAGCAACTGCCAAGAGGGGATTCCAAGCATCCTTGGAAAGCCTTGATACTAATCATGTCCCTCACAAATTTCCTGCCCAGCTGTGGGAGGAGGCAGGTGCTCCCTGGTCAGCCAGGGACACACGTGGGTTGGCCACAGGAGAAGCCAGAGAGGTCAGGGCAGGCCCAGGGAGCCAGGACCCTTCTGTCGGGGTTGGCCCAAGAGGCAGAGTAGAAAAGGCTTTGTAAAAAAACACCCAATGGGATGTTAAGGGCAGGGTGCTGCTGCTGTAGGCTGTCCTTCCTCTGCCTCAGGTGTTCAGAGCACCCCAGGTAAAACTCAGCCCACCTGCCTTCGGACTCTTTCTTGGATTTTTCTCCCTCCTTCTGAAGTCACAGTTTTAAGCACCAGCTTCAAAGAACAACTGAGTGTGCTGGAGAAACAGAGAACCATGGAATCACTGAAATCCCTCCTGGCCCATCAAGTCCAAGCGTGTTGGTCTTTGTCCAACACGTTCCTTGTCCCCAGCCCAGAGCACTCAGTGCCACTTCCAGCCCTTCTTGGGACACCTCCAGGGATGGGCACTCCAAACCCCCCTGAGCATCTCCTCCCAATCCCTGAGCCCCTTTCCATGGGGAAATTCCTGCTGATGTCCACCCCGAGCCTGCCCTGGCCCAGCCTGAGGCCGTTCCCTCTCCTCCTGTCCCTGTTCCCTGGAGCACAGCCCGACCCCCCGGCTGTCCCCTCCTGTCAGGAGCTGTGCAGAGCCACAAGGTCCCCCCTGAGCCTCCTTTTCTCCAGGCTGAGCCCCTTCCCAGCTCCCTCAGCCTCTCCTGGGGCTCCAGCTCCTTCCCCAGCTCTGTTCCCTGCCCTGGACACGCTCCAGCCCCTCCATGTCCTTGCTGCAGTGAGGGGCCAGAACTGGACACAGCCCCCAGGGGCCTCAGCAGGGCCAGCACAGGGAGAAACATCCAGAAACACAAACTGAGCTGTGAAAAAACCGCCTCCAACCTCCAGCCCTGAAGCTGGCACAGAGCTGAAAGCAAAAAGCAGGAGTTTCCTGGACTAGAGAAAACAAACCAGGAGTCTGTACTATATTCTTAAATATGGTTTAATACTCTTCTCCATTTCTGTACATCACAACACCAAGATATCACTGCTTGGGATCTCTCTGCAGAGGCTATATAGTATGCAAAGGCTAGGATCTCCCACCCCCACTGAGTGTGTTTGCATGTGTAAGTGTAATACATATCAGTATATATTGATATACACATCAATATATAATGCAATATATATCACTGAAGAGAACACATTGATTAAAGAAATACAAAAATTTGGCATCATTTCCAAACTTAAATAGTAAAAATAAAAACTACAAAAAGGAGCTGCATACCCTAATGTATCATGTGAAACAACAAGCAGTATATTCAAAAATGTAAATTTACAACCAATTTTTGTGGTCTTGTCATGTCACATTAGACCCATTTACAATGGCAAAATCCAGAACATACTGCTGTGAGGGCCAGGGCTGTGCTCAGCCCTGAGCAGACCCAGCCCCATCTCCTGGGAGAGATTCCAGCTTGGATGTGAGGACGACAGCGAAGCCGCTGGCCAGGGTAGGGACCAGGGGACAAATGGTATTGCTCACAAGGACAGGAATTTTGGACCTCAAACAACAGTGTGGCAGAAATTTGAAGAGAAGCTCCCTCTGTTCAAGTGAACCAGGACAAGAGGCAAAGGTTTGCAGCTGGAACAGGAGCTGCTCCTGAGGGAAGCACCGGGAGCAACGCTGGGAGAGCCCCCAGGGAGGGAGGGAGCAGGACCTGAGCTCTGCTGTGCCACTGCTCCCCTGGGACAGGACCTGAGCTCTGCTGTGCCACTGCTCCCCTGGGACAGGACCTGAGCTCTGCTGTGCCACTGCTCCCCTGGGACAGGACCTGAGCTCTGCTGTGCCACTGCTCCCCTGGGACAGGACCTGAGCTCTGCTGTGCCACTGCTCCCTGGGACAGGACCTGCCCTTGAGCCACTGCTCCCCTGGCCTGCACGGCCCCTGACCCCCAGAGTGTCACCAGCAGGCTGGACACACCCCAAGGATGAGCTCCCTGATCTATGGATGCTCTGTGGAACAGGCAGGACACAAAGCCTGGGACCATCCAGAGGTGATCCTTTACCTCCTGAAGGGCACATCCCACTGCTGGGAGCTGGGTGTTCCCAGGGCTATGCCAGTGCTCCACGGATCAGAATCAAATATTCCACACTCCCAGCACTAATTCAGCCTTCGCTCCACTGACTCAGTATTCCTGTCAAACACCCACTTCCATTTAAGACCTGTGGGCTCAAATTCACATAATCAAGGAAACCTTACGCAGTCCTAAAGCAAAAAGAAAAACTTACTGAGGAACAAAAAGCCAAGTGTACCTTACTTCACTGAAATCTCATGTTTATTTTTGTCAAAACTGAAAAAAAAATTCCTGAAGGCTGCACTGCTCAAATCCAAATTAAGCCCCAAGACTCCAGCAGCATTTTCATTGCAATCCATGAAGTGCATTTCCTAGTTTGTAAGAGCAGTGTTTCTGCAAATAGATTAAAGCACGTTCGGCTGGTGAGCCTCCCCAAACCATCAGAATTTGCAAGCCACATGTAATGAACCAGCACTCAGGTCAGTGCCTCCTCAAGCTTTTGAAGAGAATTATGGCTCCAACCTCGTTCCATTTCTTCTGCAGGCTAAGCTGAGAATGCCATGTAAATGGGTCACGGCGCTGCCAAATACAGCAATTGATTTCTCCAATCAAAGTATAAAGAAACAAACCAGTAGGATCTTATTCTATTAATTTTGGAAGGAAGAGGTTTACAGCAGTTAATGTATCATGAAGGTTAAAAAAATCATTTCCATAAAATACAAGAGCAACCAATTTCACCATTGAGTAAAAGTAAAAACTGGGATTCTTTTTAAATTAGTCCAAAGTGGCATATAGGAACTTAGTAGTTTGCTGCTGTACTGACACTATGACAAATCAAAGTGTAGGGTTTTGCTTTCTTAAATCCAAATGCTTGTGGATCAAGTTCTGGAAATGTTCCAATTCTAAGGCAGGGATCAGTTGTGTTTTCCACCATGAGTTTGCTCCTTGGGTTGGATGCTGGAGGGGCGAGGCACGTGTTGCCGGACCCAGCTCGACTACCTAGTAGTCATCAAGGTCAAAAAATTCATCGTCTCCTCCTTGGTATTCCATGCCCTGGAAGTCCACCCGGTACCGCAAGATACCTGCCAAAGAAACAGCCTTTAACTTCCCCAGCATTCCCACAGACACAGCTTCCCCAGCCTGCTCCCAGAGCTTCCCAGTCACGTCCACCCGAGGCCTGGCAGCAGACAGGCAGCTCACTGAGAAATGCCACGGGGAATTCAGTGCCCAAAGGAAGCTGCCCAGCCTGGCCAGCTTCCTCCTGGAAAAGCTGAGCCTGTTCCAGAGCTGCATCTCCACAAAACACCGGTGGCACATCACTGCTCCCAGTGTCACTGCTCCGATCCAGGCCTGGCAGTAAAATCCAGAAGGCAGCTGGCACTGCAGCTATTTTGCTATTAAAGGTGTAAAACTTATCATTCAGTATAAACAGAACAAGACGATTGGGAATAAAAGCATCATATAGTCAACCTAAGACATTAGTAAAAGCAGGATTTTGTGTCTGTTTTCCTCTTCCCACCCCAGACACCGATGCAGAGTTTTGGAAATCCTGTATCCCTGGAACCATTTACTGAGGTGCTCTCAGTAAATGGTTCCAGGGATACAGGATCTCCTTTCTCCAGGGAAAGGAGATTTTCAAGGACATTTCCTTTCCAGCCTAGAGGGCATGGGAGCAAAGATGATGCCACTATGCAAAGAGGCTGGATCTGGCAGGAAATGAGACTCCTGGAATCACAAACCCTGAAAACTTAGAAACCTTGCTCCTTATGGAGCCAAACAATCCAAGGTTCCTTCCTCCCGACTGGTGTTCTCTGGGCCCTAGAAATTCCCTTTTACAATGCACTTCTCCCTGGTTCACATCTACCAAAGCTGAGCACAGCCAGTGGCACAGCTTTGTCCTGGAACCCCTGCCCAGGCAGGACATGGAGCATGACACTGGGGTGACTCCACCTGCCCAGGACTTGTCAGACTGGCACAGGAACCACCACCTGCACCTCTGCCAGTGTGGCTGATGCTCAGTGAGCTCCAGAGCAGGACGGGCTTTCAGAGGCCTCACTGCTCCAGAGGATGGACTAAAAATACTTCTCTTTTGAAAAGAAGCAGAAATCAGGGAGCAAAGTACAGGGAGGCTCTGAGACATGAGCAACAACTCCAAGTGCTTCAGGAACAGGGCTGGGGGTTCTCAGAGCTCCCAGGGCAGGGCAGGGGCTGCCACCAAACCCCGGTGCAGACAGAGCCAGGCAGCCGGGGCCCTCCTGAGCTCCAGCAGCTGCACAGGGGGACAGCCCATCCCTGAGCCCAGCACAGGACACAGGCATTGAGGAACACAGCTGGAAAGTGACAGGGCCCAACATGGACCACCATCCTGCTAGACAGGGTGAACACCTGGTGAACACAACTGTTTCTCAAACTGGTTTCATGACTGACAGGAATAAGATTAATCCCACTCGCGTTGGCACCAGATTATCAAACCAACCACTAAACAAGACAAACACATTTTCCTCTTGCAGTTTACCTCCAATTCCTCCAAATCCTTTCACAAATTGGGATCCTTCTTGTGATTTGTCTGTAACAATTTCCAATGTTGCTCCAAATTTCTTGTAGTTGTTTGCAAACCACTCCAGGAGGGGCATACTTTCTATGAGTTCATGTTCCTGCCCAGTCTGTGGAGACATTGAAGGGAAAAATAAATAATAAAACCCTGTTACAGTCATTGTGTGTTCAGTACACAAATCCCCATCAAAGTTGGCTCCATGGCTTTGTAGCAGGGACAGCAGCCCTCATGCTCCACAGGGACATTCCTGGGGGAAGGCATTCCTGGCACAACAGCACCAGGCAAAGACAGGCACAACCACCAGCTCCTGGTGCTACAAAATTAATCACTGACAGTGTTCTGGCCCTCTAATATGACATTTAGTGCAGAAGCCGGAGAAAATCATCCTTGATTCTTCTGCTCCAGTGTTACTCCATGCTACATTTCAGCTTCACTGCTCATTCAGACTTGCTCTCCCCCTGCACAGATTGCAGCCCCCCTCATCCAGCAGGCCCTGCTCCCAGGCAGGAACACTGATCCATGCAAGCACAGAGGCAAAGGCACCACTTTGCAGTGATTATTGTGAAACAGAAACATCTCGCTGCAGGTAACACTGCAAACCCTCCATGCACAGCAGGGATTGGCAGTCCTCCCTCCAGAAGAGAAAACAGCTGGAAATGGCTCCCAAGCACAACCCAGGTGGGACAGATCCCCACCCTGCAGCAAGGGTTGTTTTTTTCCCAGTTTATTCAGCAAAGTAACACAGACCTCTGGTCCACAAGGGCTGTTTGACCTGCACAGGCAGGAAACTCAGGCAGTTCCACGTGTCAAATGCATCCCAAAGCAGACACTCCCTTGGCACCTGATCCAGGCCACCATTCCTGATCTCACAGTGGTTCTGCACAACCAAACCAGTGCCTCATAAGCAGACATCAATGGTTCTGGGGCCTTGCCTGCATGGTGGCTACCAAACCCTTGTAGGGGACGGTTTGGTGGTGATCAAAGATCCCACACTGCCCATTTACACAGAACCTTGGCATTGGCAGCAGGGAAGACTGAAGAAAAGCAGGTGTAGGATCCAAGGGGTTACACAGGAAGAGCCACAGCTTCCTGCTCTGAGGTGTCACGAGTGCCAGAAGGTCACTGTGCTCAGGTGCTTGGGACAAACAGCCCAGATGTCCAGATCTCTGCATCAACACACTGAGAACAAACCCAGAAACCCCAAAGCTGAAATACCTCCTTGTCTGTGAAGTGGGATTTATCCTTCTCTTGCTCTGGTGTCAAATACAGGATCTTCTCCTCTGAGAAGGGAAGAAAAAATGATAGTATTAGTTTGGGTAAGGCTACAGGATGCAGTTTAAAGACAGCAGGAGACTGAGCACAGCCAACCACTACAACACAGAGGGCCTGGGGGCACCACCACTGCCTGCCTTCCTCTCCAAAGCTCTGTCAGCAACCCCACAGGGCACAGCAGCACAGAGCAGCTGCAGAGCCAACACAGAGGGGGACAGGTCCTGCTGCAGGCCCAGGAATTGTGTTTCTGGACACAAGGTCACCTCAGTTTCCCCTCTGGTATCACGCTCACAAAGCTGGAAGGAGGTTCCAGGCTGGCTCTGAGACCAAGTGCCCCGCTCTGTGCAATGGAACTCTGCTTGTTCCAGCTTTTCCCCTAGAGGCTGGGAAACCTGCAAAGTAGCACAGACCTACACAACATCCCTGTGTTCAGACATCCTCAGGGAGCTCCTCCAGCAAACCCATCCCAGTGAGGCACCTCAGGTGTCAAACCCTGAGAGCTTCCAGTGTCCCAGAGCACCACGTACCCTCCGTGCCTTGGCAGTGCAGGACGTATCTCATGATGTCCAGGTTTTCATAGACTATCAGGATCTCTACTGCTCCCATTTCCAAAGCTTTTAGTGTATCTTCCACACCAAAGCAGTACTTCCCCGTGTCCTGGCTGATCTCATCGAAGTATCGTCCTGCAGGGCACACAGAGCCTGCCATGAGCACTGAGCACAGCACACACACTTCAAACAAGCTTCATCTGAATGCAAGAAACTGTGAGAAGCAGCTGCCACCAGAAGGCCTGGAACTAAGGGGATCTCTCATGGAAGGACAGAGAAGGTCCAAGGAGTCTGGTGTGGAAAAAGAAACCAACCAACCCCCCACCCCACCATACCAGCACCTGAGGTGTCCAGCTAGCAAAAAGAACCACTGCAAGTCCCACAGCACAGCAAGGCTGGGGCAGCACAAGGGCACTGCCAGGAGGGTGAGAGCAAGAGCAGCACCTGTACCACACACCTGGCTCAGCAGGAGGCTGCAGTGCATCACGTACCTATTAGCTTTTTCTCTTGGATGAATTTCACATTGGAGAGGACCTCAGTTGACAACTCAATTGCTTGATTGAAGCCATTTTCTCCTCCATATGAAATATCAACTAGTTTGAGCACTTTGGATTGCAACCGCTGAACAAGAGAAGGAGGAGACAGGAAATCATAAATCCACCCCAGAGCAAGGCTGTCAGACTCCTCACCCTGCCATGGGAGTCACTGCTCTCATTACTGCACTTCACCTGAGGCAGAGGCACCTCTGAATGCACAGTACTGAACCACAGTTTTCAGGCTATAGGGACCAGCCATTAGGTTTACTGGAGTTCAATTCCAATAAAGCTTCTGCTTTAGATTTGGGAACACAAAGAATGTGAATGCCAGTTCCAAACCAGAGAGGACAGTTCTTACTAGCCCTGTTTCAAGAACAGGAGCTCTCAGCTCCTTGCAGGAGGTATTAGGAATGAGAGACTTCTTTGGATACATCACATGTTTAGCTTTATCCAATCTCTTCAGATGCCAGTTACATTCCTCTGGAGCAGCATCTTGTATCAGAGCTACTGCTGCCACCACCTCGTCCCCACAGACACTCCAACACGGGGCTTTGCTCAGAACAGGCACTCACCTGATCAAACATGTCAGATTGACTCAGCTCGGTTTTGAAGTCGGCCGAGCCAGCGAGGACGAGTCCGGCCACGTTGACCTTGTCCCCGGAGATGAAGAGCTGCACGGCCGTCTCGGCCACCTTGCGCACGTAGTTGTGCCTCTTCTCCATGCGCAGGCGGGCGAAGCGCAGGGCAGACTGACCTCCTCTGCCTGCAGGGAAGGAAGGGCAGCCATGGGGGACCACTGCATGCCAGCAGCATCCTCAGGACGCAGCTGGCTGGGAATAACCACAGCCAAGGGCAGCTGCAGCCTCCTGAATTCAGTTTGCCACGAGCCAAGGCAAGGGCTGCCATGGAACACTCAGAGAATAGAGGGGGCTCATTCCCACCAGGAGATTTTTCTCCACACAGGAGAATGTTTCTTTTCTTTCTATAAAGACTCACAACTCTGTAGAAATGGAACATCTGAGCATATTCTCTCTCCCTGTGCCTTCAAGAGAAGCCATCTCCTCTGTACGCTGCCTTAAACACTGCTGATGCAGCAACAGCCCACAGTCTCTGCACAGCCTCACTGGGGGCAGAGTTTTTGTTTCATTTTGTCCCATCCCACTCTACAAAGGACAGTAGGCCAAGAGTAACCAGCAGACAACTTGCTGAACTCATCAGTGGCTGGCTACAACACAGCAGCACAGAGTGGAACTTGAATTTTCCTTGCTTCATGAGGCCCCATGCTTCCTGCAGAGCAGCTTGCTGCTCGCTGTGGGGCACACACAGCACCAGCACATCAAACCTTAACAACTCCACTGAGTGGGATTTCTGCTTGTGCTACTAATACTTAGTTACAGCTGTCCCAAAACCAAGGAAAGAGTCAAATGCAGCAAGAAATAAAAAGTGCCGCTTCTGAGATCAACTGCATATTACTGTGATTCATTAATTCTGACAGAAGGCTCAGACTGGAGGCTTTGCTGTCAGATTCCAAGGAAGCACAGACTTGAGCAGAGCTAAACCCCCACAGGCCAAGTTCCCCACTTGCACCCTCCCACGCCAGCCCAGGACAGGCTGCTGCCCTCAGCAGAGACAGGCGAGTGTGTTACCGTGCTTCTTTGGAAGATCCACAGTGAATTTGTGCAGCACTTCCCGCGTGTTTCCTTGGAGAGTTCCGAAGAGTGCCCCGCTCCCATCTATTACAATAAAGCCAAACTTGCTGTCATCAGAGAGCAGCGCCGTGAGGGCCTGGAACAAACAGAGGACGTGAGGGCCAGGGACAGCACAGCCCCAGAGTCTCAGCTCACAGCTGCTCATGGCTATATTTTCATTCATGAAGTGGAGGAAAACCAGCACATTCGGGAGCTGTAACTATTCCAGATCACTACAGAATCCCAGGAACGTATGGGTTGGAAGAGACCTTAAGGACCTTCCCCTGCCATGGGCAGGGACACTTTCCACTGTGCCAGGCTGCTCTGAACCCTGTCCAACCTGGCCTTGGGCACTGCCAGGGATCCAGGGCAGCCACAGCTGCTCCGGGCACCCAGTGCCTGCCCACCTTCACAGGGAGGAATTCCTTCCATACATAATCCTATCCCATACAACACTGTCAAGAGCACAGAGGAAACTCAAGTTTAATTCTGATCACAATTTCCCAGCTCTGCCAGTTCCCCACCTGAGTTCATGGGCAAGTGTGACAGCAAAACCCTGGAGATGGGCTCTGGAGGGTGTCAAGTGAAAATGGATCCCACCTCTCTGAGGCTGCCTCACCTCTCTGGCTAGCACAACTGGAGCAGTAATTCTCCTGGCATTCCAGCCAGGAAAGCAGAACTTGCCCAGTTCATTGTCAGTTCAATTTTTTAGTCCAAAGCACTGACACAGCCTCCCTACCACCACTACCGGTCTGCTGGCACCTGCTGACTTCAAGTCCCACAGGCAGAATGATGAAATAAATCTATAGTAGCTGTGGCAAATTCAGCCTTACAGAGCACAAGGAACAGCAGCAATAATAGTCCTGTGCATAACTGGCTGTGGAGAAGACAGCCAGAACATTTGCTGCAAAATGAAGTTATCCTTCAATTTTCCTTCCTTTAAAGAAAGCAGCTGAATATTTCCCATAAGGTCATTTAAGTTGCCCAACCAAAGCATAGAGCAGTATCAAGGTTTTTGAGCTCATTTTGCCCAAGCACCCAAACTCTGCACTCCTTTCTCAAGGCAGTCTCTCAGCTGCTGTTCCCTCAGGGGCTGTCTGAGTGGGCAGAAACATCCAGCACACACACAACACACACACACACACTCTCCTGCTCACTTAGACATGCCCAAAAAAGCAATAGCCAGAATCCTCTTTCTGGCTGGCAAAACCACATCAGTAGGATGGGGAACTTGTCAAAACTCCAGATTGCTTCAAGTCAGCAGTTTAACACTGGAAGTGATGGTGCTGGGTTACTGCATGGGACCTCGAGCTGCCTGCAGGGCTGTCAGCCTGATTGTGGGGCTGAACGGAAAGGATAAAACCCATCAGTCATCCTCTTCCAAAATCCACACAACCCAGGATGCAGCTCTCAAGCTTAGAAGAAACGGAGGCTAAGGTTTAATGGAATCTCCTGGCCAAGGTAAATATTCTGTATTAATTCCTCAGCAATGGGATGAATGAGAGGAGGAAGTGGCATATTACACTGCAATCTATTTAGCTGGGACCGAGCCAAGCAAAATGTGTGACTGGAATGAATGCTCCAGCCAAGGTATCAAAGTAAGTCATTGTAAATCCTACCCCTCAGACACACATCAGGGCTCACAGACCCCTGGGGGAGTTATTTCAGTTTCACACAGGCAATAAAATATCTAGAAGAAATCTTATCAGATGCTCTTGCCAGGCAGTACATGACTACAGCTCTGATTTCCTCTTATTTTCATACAGTACCAATGATCAGCGATTCCCTGATCAGCTCTGGCAGCAATTGCACTGTTTGACCTATCAACACCAAGGGACCACTGACTTTGTTCTGCTCCTTCAGCCTGGACTGAGCTTCCTCTCTGCAGTTGTAGCCCAAAGGTGAAGAGCAGCCCTTCCTCCTACTCCTTCCCACCCCGACTTTCCAGGAAAGCTGTGGGTGCCCGAGCAGCTGCCCTGGCTGCCAGCTCAGCTGGGGGAACCACGGGCTTCAAGGCTCTAGAGCCAGAGAAGGGGGCAAAGGCAGAGCTCAGAGCTCACAGCCCCAGCAGGCTGCTCCAGCCCCAGTTGACTCTGCAGTGCAGGCAATCCCCAGGGAAATAACCCCACACCCCAGAGCCAGGGGAGAGCACAGAGCCCGTGGAGGAAGGGGCTGGCAGGGATCCCATCATCAGGAGCAGCAATTCCCACAAATTCCCCTCAGGTCACTGCCACCTGTGGTGAGCAGCACCACACACATGCACCAGTGGATTTGCAGCTGCTGCTGGGAACAGCCTGCTGGGCACTTCTATATTGAATCAGTGCCCTGAGGCAGAACTGCAGAAGAGACCAAATGAATCCATCTCCTGACAGGGCAGGAGGAAACCCAGCACCCTCCCACTGCCCACAGCAGCAGGACAAACACCTCCCGGGGCCTGGCATCCTGGCTCTCTACTGAATTCTCTTATTTGCCTCTTGCTTTCACTCATCTATGGACACAAGGACCCAGCAGAACTCCAGACCTGTGCCTGTGCACAGGTTTTTATTCCTGGGAGGTCAAAGGCATGTTGGGATTTCATCTTTTATGGGGAGACAGAATAGTAGGGATGGACCTCATCTGTGCAAGAAGCACATCTTTCCCTGCTGTACTCCTGCCCTCTGGAAGCCACTTATGGATCACATCTCCACAGACCCAAACAGCCAAGCAGAACTACATCACTGGAGGGCCTGCCAAGCCCATGTCAGATGGGTCTGACAACAGGCAATTAAGTCTCAGGCCACACAGTTATCATGGGAAACATTAAGGACGTGAAGGGCACTGCAAACATTGAGACCTCTGCACCTGTCAGAGCCAAAACAGCCTCAGAGGCAATACACTGACTGCTGTAATCCACATTTCTTTCAATATGCCTCAAACCATTCATTTAACTTAATTAGATGTTGGATAAAAATAATCCCACTTCCCCCCAGACAGATGAGGCACATGCCAGTTCTCCATCAAGGCTCTCAGTTAACACATCTGATAGCAAGACTGGCAACACTGATATTATCTTGGAAGTATTTTAAAGCCTGACTTGGAATAGTATCTATGGGCCTCTGTGGTTAAGAAAAAAACCACCCTTCTTCCAGTTACAGAGAGGAGCTCCTGTCTGTGGGTTACACAAACTCAGGGTTGGGAGGAGCTGGGCAGTCCCTCAGCTCCTTCCAGCAGGCATTCCCCATCTCTAGTAGTCCCAAGCCATCCAGTGGCCTCCACAGGGCATGTTCCTGCTGCTCTCCTGGCTCAAGCACAGTGGGGCTGTGCCCAGACCTTGGCTCCTGCAATGGGGGAATCCTTACCTCCGTGTGGAATTTGTTGTCACACAAATACAACGATGTATTGATTGGTTTGAAAGGTTCAAAGTCAATGTTGACTTTCTTCTCTTTTCCTTCTTCTGTCACAATTGTTCCACAGTAAACAACCAGACCATTTGGAGGTACTACAAACAACACAATGCAGGTTTAGATCACCAAGGAATGTGGCAAGCTGTAACCATCAAAAACTGACTGCCAGCCCTTGAGACTCATAGCAGAGTTGAAATTCAAGATCCCAAACTTTTCATTTTCCCTTTTCCCCACCTCATTCCCTCCCAGGTCTCTACAATGGTACACAAAAAACTTATTTAGTGTGCCTGTTACACCCATGAGTTTGCAAGCTCACATTACCCAGAGAAAGGCTGAGCAGCCCCTGAAGCCGTGCTGGTCCCCACACAGGGATTTGCAGAGTGGCCATCCCCAGGAAGGCCACAGGCCAGTGCAAAAGCAATAACAATGAACTCTTCCAGGGCTCATCTGAGATGGCCTGGGTCTGTTTCCCCGAGAATGATGGCAGCTGCTCAATGCCATGCTTAAGGCACACAGAAGTTTCTGCTTGACAGAAAATTACTACTTTAACACAAATGAACTATTGTAGAATACCCAGCTCTTAAGCCTGGCCAAGTTTAGCAGAGTCAGCACTACAAACAGAATCACGACCCCACTCCTTAAAGACAAGGACCACCTTGCTATTCTAGTCCCAAAGTCCACCCCTGAAGTAGCCATCCAAGGGCAACATACCTGGAATATCAGTGCAAAACAGCAGCACAGGCCAACAGATTTGATTAGCAGAAAACTGCATAGTGCAGGAACTTAAGGCTGCTTCCAAGAAAGGAAAGTGTGCCAGCATCCATACAAGCTAGAAGTTACCTTTATTATAGAGTTTCAGTCTTTGCTGTACAGATGTAATGGCTCCCAGTACTGAAAGGCGATTCACTCTGGACTTTATGTTGGAGGCAGTGCCAAACTCGTCCGCTAACATTTTTGCCACTCGCGAGATCTGGTCTTTGGGAGGAATGATCAACGAGATCATGCTGGTACCATTGCTGGGGAGGGAAAAAAGGGATGTGAGCAGGCAGCAAAGCAACAAGCACCCTCACACCACATCACAGTTCTCTCCTCCCCCCCCACAAGGACACTTCTTCACTGTCACTGGTGTAATTCCCCTCCTGCTGGACAACAATGGGAGAGGAAAGAAAACAAAACCAAAACAGGCTCTTTCTTCTTCAGTGCTCAGCTTCTACCAAGCAAGTCCTCCAAAAGCTGCTTGCTTACTCTGGGGTGCTACATGAGAAGAAAGAACACATGTACAGACCAAGGGCTGTGAGCAGAGGGAATGGAAGCAGCTCCCAGCACAGATTATTTAAAACAATGCAGCCACATACTTCAAGGACATCTTAGAGCCCATTTAATTTGTTCTCAGACAGCTGGAGCACTAAGCAGTCCAAGTGTTGTCTTTACATGTTGTTTTCCTCAGATTAATACAGAAAACTGAACTGGAAGGATCCCTTGGTCACAGTGAGTCTTTTCTGCTTTCCCTCTATCACTTTTCTCCCCAGAGCAGCTCATCAGCTCTGGCAGCTGCTTTAACTGAACTCTGCTAAGCACATGCTGCTGCTGCTTCACCAGCACCAACCCCAGGCACAGTCAGGAGATAAGACCCCATAAATCATGGAACATACTTAAATTGAAGGAAAATAAGTTTGATATTAGTTTTTCCTAGGGCTTTGGAGGGGGTCCTGCAGAAATCTTAATCCCCAAAGCTGCCTTGTGGTTCAAATCCACCCAAAGCCAAAAGGAAAACTGGGAAGTTCCCATCTGCCTTCCAGCAGGTACCTCCCATTTGCCATTGAAGTTTCCCAGACGTCTGAAGTGCTGCCTCTGCATTGTCTCAGATTTAACCCAGACCTCAAACTTCCCATTAGAGTAATGGCATAAAAATCAAATCTCTCATGGTATCCTCCAGCTCTCTCAAGGGCAAACCAGCTAAGCTCTGCGAAAAAGCCTCTTCTCAGGATTCTGAGTCAGAGTGCCAACAAAGTGCTTTTCAGACATCAAACCCCAGGGTTTTGCTCTTTTACATTTCTTATGGAAGCAGCCTACCCAGCCCCTGCTCGCTGCTGTTTCAGGCTGTCACATACCAGTGTCCTGCTGAAGTGTTTAGGCTACAGAGGCAGCAGGGAAGTGCTTTAAAAAGCACCTCTTCATCAGCTTCTTTACACAAGTTGTACAGCCCTCTCCCAAAGATCCTCAATCTAGGCCAAGATGAAATGAAAGCTGGTAGGTCAAATAAGTCCTTGACCTTAAAGACAACTAATTGGTTTTAATATCTGAGCTCCCATACACACCAGTCAAAGTCACAAAGCCACACTGGCCCCCGTTATTCCCAAGAGGAGCTCTGGGCCATGCTGGTGGCTCTCAGGCTTCCAGGTCACCCCAGCCAAGGATACTCCACAGCCCACTTAATTAAAGCAGTTACCCATCCCAGTGAATGGCAGCAGCCTTAGGGGACAGACAATGGCTATCATCCCCAGCAGGCTGCTTTGAGCAAGAGGCTGATCAGAATGAAAGCAACTCTCCCACTTTTGTGGAAGTAGCACTCCTGAGTTATCGTGTCCTCTCAAAGAAGAAAGTCTTGCAACTTCCCAGAGATAAGACAGCTCTGCCCATCACACCTAACTTCCTGCATCCCCTAAGGCCATCCCAGTGTAGCAGGTGGGAGTGGGACTCTTACACTCCTTGAGTCTCCTCATGGAGTGTACTCCATGGCTCTCCTGCTAGGAAGAGATTGCATACAATTTTTCCTGAATTGAGGACAGAGGGGAAAGAGCAGGGAGCCAGTCCTGTCACAAGCTGTCTGGAAGAAGAGCCCAATCCCCCCCACTGCTAAAAACTCCTTACAGGAATTTGCAGAGAGCAAGAAGGCCCCCCAAGCCTCCTTTTCTCCAAGATGAGCCTCCCCAGATCCCTCAGCCGCTCCTCACAGGACTGACTTTCCAGATCCTTCCCTGGCTTTGTGCACACAAAGAGAAAGGCTGGGTGTGCACTCCCAAGAGCAATTCCTCAATAAAATGTCATTTGAAAAGCTCCCTTCAGTTTTCAAATGCAAGTCACCCCCTCAGACGCCAGCCCCTGGCCTTGTGCTGTGTTCCACTGCCCCAGAAACACTGGTGCCAGCACAGAGCACCCACTGGATCTGCTGAGGCTTACTGATCCTACACACAGCACCTCATCCATCAGGCAGGGTCACAGCACTGCTCCTTAGGAACACCCCACCTGAGGTAACACAGCAGCCTTCACAAGGCTTGGTGATTTATTACTGCAAACAAACAAATTAAAAGGGTCTCACAGGATGCACTCCCCCTCATTTAAATCTCCAACTAGTTCAACACAGCACAGTATTGTGCCTGGGCCAATCCTTCAGCAAATTCCAGTCTGGATTTGTATCCAAAAAACACCTTCCACTACCAACATCAAGTGCACTTCTCAGGTTTGGCATGCTTCACCTCTATTTACACAGTCAGAGCTATTTCAGGCTCTAACCAATTCTTGCAGAATCCAGCAAAACAGCTGGCATGCAGCTTGCCACAGGAGCAACATTCCAGGCTGCTGGAAGCCTAGAGCAGGAACCAGCCAGCTGGTCACCATGTCCCCAAGCACCCAGCATTCTAAGGGATCACTAAACAAGCAAACAACCAAAGACTGAGACCAGCAAGACACCAGCTGAAGCAGATGGGCACCAGCACTCAGGGTGGCTGCAGAACTCCCTCACATGCTGCCAACACCTTGTTATCTGACCATACAAGAACAGCTTTCCTCTCTCAAAGCAAGCTTGTACCTGTCTGTGACCCTAATACTGTATGGCAGGGTCTAAAAAACCCTGTGGTGCATCTGCTAAACTCACCCCAAGGAGACAAAATGCAGCAAAGAGTTTCTAAGAAAGCTGCTGTTCAAAAACACTCAGGAAAAAAATAGGTTATTCTGCAGAGTAAGGTAATTTCCAAGTCTCCTCTGGGTCTTTGCAGCCTCAACAAGATAAAAAGTATTTCTGCAAATCCCACCCTGTCCCCTCCGGAGCTGAGGGCTGCAGAGTACACTTACCTGGGAATGAGGTAAGGAATTTCCCCATAACCACCCTAAGGCCTCCCAAAAGAGGGCACAGCTGCACCACACACCTGCTATGGGGCACAGCCAAGTGATCTAGTGAGATGTGGGCACTGCTTACACTGGCAGCTCGGGGTCAAACATGCCAGGAGCTTTGTCTGCCCTGCATCACCCACAGCACTAAGGAAGCGTGGACCCCATCCCAGGCTAGATCCTGATTTCACAGCACTGCTGAGGTTTCCCCCTGGTTCAGGACATCCAAGTTCCACCAGAGCAGCGGGGAGCTGATGCTTTTGAACCAAGCTGAGCCAGGGGCTTGCAGAGCTCCAGCCAGCTGCTGTCCCCGTTCCGGCCAAGGAACTGCCAGTGCCATTCCAGGGCAGGATGCTCGAGATGTTTGGGATGGAGGGGAACAGCATCCCAGCACACAGGCCAGCACCACAAGTGTCACTGCTCAGGGGATGAGGGCAGAGGAAACAATCAGGAGCATAAGGGGCACCCACCCACACACCACAAAGAACCAAGGGGGCAGTTCAGTGCCAGCTCTGGAGAGGCAGAAGGCCTGCACTGTGAGTACTGCTCACAGTGCCAGCCTTGCCAGGAATGGGCAATTAGCTCAGATTTATCATCACCTGCCATGAGCAGCATTAGGTATCTCTAGGAGAGAGGATGAGGATCAAAGCTCCAACTTTCCCACACCACAGCAGTGAGCTCAAGCTTTCTCCCACAGGTTGCTGGAGGGCTGTTTGAGGAAGCGGGGAAGCAAAAACAAGCACATTTTGCTCTTTGGAGACAGCAAGTTCCTCAGAAAATCAAGGCTTGTGGATAGGACAGCCTTTCTATTACTAAAACTCCAGTGCTACTACAGTTGGAATTTCAGACAAGTGTGCCACTAAACAGCTTTCCCAGACACAGAGACCTCAGAGCAACTGCTGACAAGTGATCACAGCAAGTGGCAGTGTGGGCAGCGCTGAATCACCACTAACCCAGTCCTCAGAAACTGCAGGGGAGCCGTGCCACTCCTGCAAGCAGCTGCTGTGGCACCTGAGCACTCCTTTCCCTGCCAGGAGAGGAGAGATCACCCAGGAGCCCTCCCTGTGCTGTGTGTGCAAGCCAGGAGAACGGCTGGGTCCCTTCCAGGAGCAGGAATGGCCCAGAGGACACTGGCACCAGCTGGGTCCTTGTTCCCAGCCCACGCTTGGTACCAGGAGCGGGGCCCTCTGTGGACGTGCTCTGTGCTCCAGCACGAGGAGGCACCAGAGCAGGAGCCAAGAGCACAAAGCAGGCACTGCACCCATCTGGGATAGGCTGCCACATGCACCCCGTGGCTGCTTTCCATGACAGCTGCCAGAGGAGCCTCCTGCTCTGGGTGGCCATCTCCAACTTAAGGGCTTTGTCACCACATTCCTACCATCCTGCCATCAGAAGGAACAGCTGAGCAGATACTTAGACCTTCAGCTTTCAGCTGGTACTAAACAGTAATGTAGTGGTTTTCTAAAAGGCTCCTAGCACCTTACACAGCGCTGTGCCACTGAAATGGGTCCTGCACTGCCACTCCCCAAAGCAGCAGCACCCACCACAGCTCCCCTCCACCAGGCAGACAATCATCAGCATTCTGAGGAGGAGCAGTCAGTCAACCTGTCTCCTGCAATTTGGGTTGTGAGCTGGCACAGGAGAGCATTAATTTCACAGCCTGCTATATAAATAGCAGTGACTGGCCTGCCCTGTGCTATCAGAGAAGACCTGACAAACAGCAGCTGAGCTGTAGCTGTTCCACAGTGAAACATTTCACACTAACAGCACACTGTGGAATGTGGGATACAGAGGCAAGGAAGGGCAGTCATTCCCTAGGACTCTAAGTGGGCTTATTTTTACAGGGCACAGCTTCAGGAGCATCCTGCTCTCGCCAGGAACCACAGGTAGCATCAGGCCTGTGTGTGACTGCCAGAGACTGGCAGGAGCACACAGCCAAGAGCTCCCAGATAATCTGATCCCAGCCACATTCCACAGCCAGGAAGCTTTCTATGAAACTCTTGTCACACACTGCTCCAAGCCATGGTATCTTCCCCAGGTAACCTCTGCTGCTCTCCATCCAGGACTGTGCATTACTGGGCAGGCACAACATATCCCAAGGAGCCCAAGATGCCTGGACAGCCAGGGCTACCCAAGTTATGTGATGGCTAAAGCAGTTCCATGTGCAGCCAGCTGCAAGGCAGATGCCAGAAGTATCACTGCAATTCAAGGCACAACTCCATCAGGCACCTCCCAGAGGTGCCAAAGAGCTGCTTCTGAACCAACACCCACTGCTGTAGGCACATGGCACTTCAGTGAAGGACTACACTCAGGGCACACAAAATCAGTGATGTGAGGAAAGAATATTTGAGGGTTTTTCATGCTGTACCTGAGAAGTGTCCTTTGGTACAAGCAAGTACAAAATTGCCAGTTTGAGTTCCCTTACAACCCCCAGGCCATCAGACACTCCCCATTCATCCTGCCCTGTGTGCAAGAGCACTGACCTTGCCAGAGGGAAGTTCTACACACAGTCTTGCAACTTATGAATTATGGCTGTGAAACAAACAGGTCGCAGCTGCGCCCATTAAAGACTTAATGTCTTTTAATAAAACAAAGCCTTCCTCAAACACAAAGTGGCTCAAGTCCACTTGAGATGCCAAATCTGAGCTGCACAACTTTTCCTGGAAAACCTGCTAGAAAAGAGCAGGGAATCTCAAGAGTCCAGGATCCCTCAGAGGCCACGCTACCTGGAAGGCAAAGACTGCACAGCCTGTAAGAATATCAGCTGAATGCTCTGCCATAAACCCAGCAAACACATCTCAGCCTAACTGCTGCTTGGAGGCACCAGGGCTTTGTGATGCCTTCACCAGAAGCAGATGAACTCCCCCTCCCTGCTCACCCATGGGCTTTGAGCACAGCTGGAGCAGCACACACGCACTGCAGACACCCAGCCAGAGCACACAGCACTGGGAGCTGAGTGGGACCCACCACAGCTCCTCTGAGGTTTAATGTGGAGCTGAGCCAAAAGCCAAGCAGAACTTTGTAGAACACAATTTCAGCAGGAACCTCACAATCCCCCCCAGAGGCATCCTGCATTTCACCCCGGCATGCTGCAGAGCTCTGGATCATCTCCTAAACGGTGACATGAATACAAGACATTCCTCAAAGGCTTCCATGTCATCCAAAGAAGGGTTTGAAGGTATGGAAGGGACCAGTTCCTGTGCAAAAGGCAGAGTTCCCCTCTCTGGGTCCACTGACACCTCAGAAGCAGAAAAAAAGGACAAGATGGGGGCAGGGTGGGTATGAAGAGAGGATTTGCAGAGTCAGGAGACCAAGTAATTAATTCTTCAGGAATCCTTTTCAGCATAAGCATTTGGAGAAATTGAGACCCGCCCCCCCCCACTGAATTGAAGAAACACCCCAGACACTGAATTCCTCCATCAGCCTCTGAATGCCACCTCTTCCCTGGACAAAGGAAAACCACTTAACTGCACAGCTTGAGACCGAGCAGCTATTCCACCATGGCTCACACAATGCCAGGCTCTCCTGCTGTAGTCCTGCTCCAAAGCTCACGACAGGAATCTTGTACATTATTCTCCTCTAATACTGGCAGACTGGATAGAAAAAGCACTTCATGTAACCAGAACCAGCTTGAAGCAGACACTCAGACTGTCCTGGAAAGGTATCCTGCCCTCCTAGCCTCACCCACCAACCTTCTCAGAGAGGAAAGGCCTCTTTCACACACCAACCAAGCTCTGAGTGCCAGTCAGTGAGAAAAGCACCCAGCCAGACCCACCCTGGAAAATACAAGTGAGTTTCATTTCCTCAGCGCACCCCTGGCTCCAGCAGCCAAGGAAAGCTTCCCACAGGGAGGCAGCAAATGGCTGCTCAGCAAAGGAGCAGAGGCAAGGCTGGCCAGAGCCTGAGCAAGGGTCAGGTGAGGCAGTGCTTCCCCCTGAGCAGCCACCGGCCGCCTGCCAGGAGCTCAGCCTCCCTCACTCCCAGGACACAAAGGAGGTGAGACAAGAATCAGGTCACAGACTTCTACTCCTCCACACAGCACAGTCTGGCAGCTCTCTGTGTCCGGGACCTGCAGAGGTAGCAGGTGAGTGAGCCCTTGGCCCCTGGGCCACCACCTGCCCAGAGGGACATGTCAGCAGCTCCGTCCCCAAACTGGGGCTGGTTCTGATACTGCTGCTCAGGCCACCACCAGCACCCCCATCCCACATCAGACGTGCAGCTCCAGGAGCAGATCCCAATTTCATCCCAAGTACTGAATCAGCACAAGTGCATCCTGCACACCCCTCAGAGAAGGTGAATCAATGCCTCTCCAAAATCCTTGGATCAAAGGCAACACACCACAAAACATAATTGCATAGGCATGTTTTGAATAGGCCTTACCAGCCGCATCTGACCTCATGCAGAAAGCCCGGATGCCCAATTACTGGGAAGTGGAACAGACATTTCTGCACTTCAGATATTTGTGACTCACTGGGAGGCTCAGTTTTGCCACAGCTCCCCTGCTCTCCCTCCTCGTTCTCCAATTATTAATGCTCCAAGTTTAAAAAGACTTGTTGCATTATGCTAATGGGCCATTTGGGTACAAGATGTACACTGAAGGACTGAAACAAATCCAGATTTGCTTATTAAGATGCTAATGCCCCAGAGCTACATGGGAATAGGTGGCTAACAGGAGCGAAAAGAAATCCAGTTGCCACAAAGCCAAAAAAGTCTGTCCTCTTTTGAGGTGCTTGTTCCCATCTCCTACCACGTCATTCCTCAGGGGCTCATTCATTAGCTCGATGTGAATGATGATCTGTGCATGAATCACACTGCTCACTAATGATTCACACAGTTGTAAAAGAGGTACCAGGCTGCTGAACAGCCACGGGCTGTCAGACACTCGCTGCAGTTCTGATCCGGAGCCACTTTTCCAGCTCAGGTCCTCCTCAGCCGCTTGCTAGTGAGCTCTCTCCAAACAGCACTTCCTAATTGTCACTGCAATTCAAAAGGAACAGGTACAGCAGGCAGGTGAGAGCCCAGGAAACATTTTACAACCATTAAACTGAGGCAACCAGCAGGATGTCAACAACCCTTTGGACATTGTCCCTGGCTTCAGCTTCCCTGGCTCCTCTTCCCACCTGGCACAGCTTTCTCAGACCTCCCACTCTGAGCACCACTGAAACACGAGACACACTGCTTAGCCCTGAGAGATCAGCCCATCCTACATGAAATCCACATTCAGCTACTACCCCAGCACTGTGGACACTGGCAGCCTGAAGAGGTTCAACAGAGCAGGGAAATGGTGTGGAAGCAGCTGCTGTTCATCCCACGTGGTTTCCTGCCACAGTGCTCTCAGCTCTCCCTTCTGTCCTGGACTGTTTCTATTCCAGCCTCTCTGCAAACACCTCCTCCCTCTCCTCACACCACGAGAAGCAAAAGGCAGTATTAGCATTATAGCCTCTGCCTCTCACAGAAACATGACCTCCTTAAGGAACTCCCTCTGCCACAGGCAGGATGAGAAGCAGAGCCTGGAGGAAGCAATCTGCCTTGGGTAAGAACTTAAACCACAACCTCTTCCCTAAACACTCCACACTAAGGTCAGATCACCAAGTCAAAGCAGAAAACTCACTGTCAGTAAAGCTCGATTCCTGCAGACCCACCTGCAGCCCTTGTCCCACCCATGCCTCACACTTCCCAGAGTGTGACAACCCAGCTCAATTCCAGCTGGAGCAGGACATTTCTACAAGAGAGGGCCACTGGAGACACCAGCTCACAGGAGACATCCTCAAGCCTACCCATGACTGGCACTAGCACAACATAACAGCACTGCAACCTAAGTACCACAGCACAAGTTGGAAAGCCAAGGACCACCTTGGCATGGCTCTGCCCTTCCCAGATGCACCAGCTCACCCAGGCCTGGGGCAAGGCCTCCATCATACACATCCTAAGGTGAAAGCTGCAGAAACAGCTCCTTTATCAACAGTTAAACTGACCCAGAGCTCAGGGCCGAGGCACAGCCACAAAGAAAAACAGATCCTGATAAAGAAAGCAGGGAAAGAGATCTGCTGCCAGGCTGGGAGCAGGGGAGGGAGCTTCTGGACTGACACATCTCTGGCAGTGCAGGCAGATACCAGTCAATGCTGACAGATCTCACCAAATGCTCCTCCTGGTGTGTGACACCCCCTTGAGTAGAGAGAGCTGCTCTGGTACCTGCCTGGGCATGGTGGTGGTGTCACACTAAGCAAGAGCACACCCTAAATCTGCTGTGCTGTGTCTGGTATGGAGCAGGAGACTCCATGCTGGAGTTAACTCAGCTATGATACTGTCCCAGTTATCCCAGCACAATTCCAGCTCCACCACCACCAGCAGGACAATCCACTCACAGCAGAGTGCTGCAGGAGCTCTGCATAAGTCAGGAGGGAAATACAGCTCACTCAGGCAGCATGAGAATGCCAGCAGCATGATTTCCCAGGACTTTGTTCAAAAGAAACTGGGAACAGGGCAAAGGTGTACAGGACATAGCTGCCACTGACCCCAGTCATCCCCTGACTGCCC
The DNA here is from genome assembly GCF_036417665.1 of Passer domesticus. Classification (NCBI taxonomy): domain Eukaryota; kingdom Metazoa; phylum Chordata; class Aves; order Passeriformes; family Passeridae; genus Passer; species Passer domesticus. Next base: position 18,404,734 of record NC_087486.1, on the reverse strand, counting down.
CCAGCAGCAGAGCTGCAGCTCTGCCCACAGTGGTGCCAATTCACAGCCAGGTTGGCTCTCAGGCCACTTCTGGAAAGGGCCATCATCCTCACAGTGGAACAGGTTAAGACTACCTTATTCCCCAGAAGCATCAGGTTGTCCAAGCACATCTCAGCCCTGCCAAGCTGCCCAGTCCCAGAGCAGCACCATCCCAGCACAAGGTGTTGAGCAGTGCAGCCTCCTGCTCCTGTTCCACAAGGCTGGGAAACAGTAGCAGCTTGAACCTAATTCCAAGGCTGGGCTTTTCCACCAGGAACAGCAAGACTCCAGACAGACTGCAAGAGAGCCCATCTGCAAATGATGCTGGGCAAATCTTTTCTATCTAAGCAACAGGTGAGCTTGATCACCCTCAAGCAGAACTATGTTCCATTTTCCAGGAACTCCAGCAGAACCATGTCCCTCTTTGCAGGAGACAGGCCTCTGTCCTTCATGGTGACTTTATTTCTCTCACTTTCGGCTTCATCCATATAGCAGGTGGAAGCCTCAACATGGCAGAATCCAAAACCAGGCAGGAACTGCAACACTTTGCTTTCCTCCCAAGGCTCTGGAGACACCAAGATGTCCCATTCTCTTCCCATTTCTCCCTCCTCCAGCTTTGAAACATTTCTTCCAGTTACAACCAGAATAAGTTACTTGTTCAGACTTTGTTTCTGCATTTGCCCTATTTGACCCACCTTCCAGAGCACATAATTTGGAAAAATGTTCTTCCCCACACCAGCCTCAGTTGTGTTTGCAATCGGTGCCTTCAGTGACACCTCAATCTTCATCTCCTCTTTTCCTGTTTCAGTAAAATAACCAACAAGAGCTGCTGGTCCCAACAGAGCAAGCTCAGGACAGGGGAGATGTCTCCAAAGAGCACATTCCTGTAAGTTTTCCCATTGTAAGGGAGCTCCACACCCTGGGGTCTGGAAGCCTATCTGCCATGGAGGTGTCAGTACCATTTGCAAGCAGAGATGTCTGCAGCAGAAAACATTTCTAAGATATGGAGAACATGATTCCAATGTAACATCTCAGGTCCTCTCCCAGCAAAGAGACTGCTTGTTTTGCTGATACTTGATTTTGCCAAGCGTTTACAGCTTAGATTAGCAGAAAACCCTGCCCATAGCCCAGCTAACTATTCAGAACTGCAGAGACCAAAGGAACAAAGAGGGATTGTCAGTTTAGCACTGACACTGAAAAACTGCATGAAGCAACAGCAGAAAAGCCCCAAGAGAGAGAGAGAGGAGAAAGGAAAACACAGTGGCTAATGCTGCTTCTACTAGGGCTGCTGCAGCTCCACAGAGAAACACACAGCTGCAGGTTCTGGGGGGCCCAGTGTTTCCCCAAATCTGTTCTACAAAACTGAACTGTGTACTGAAAGCAAAATGAATCCCTCCGTAGGTGAGAAGCAGAGATGTCCAATCAAAATCTGAGCACTCCAAGCTCTCAGAGATGCATGACAAAATTAAACTTCTGACAGGGCTACAACTCGCCCATCAGGAGCCTTTTACTCCCAACCTCTTCTGGCCACAGAGGTTCACTGCCTGCAGTGCTGAACTGGCCCCTCTGCCCCTGGGCACACCCTGTGCAGAGCCCAGCGACCCCCTCCACCTCACCACACCAGAAACACCAACTCAGCCACTCTGTACAGGATCACACAGCTTGCAACTCGAATTTGGAGAGCTGGAAGGAGATAACTTCTGGTTTAGGAAGCAAGACACAGATAACAGCTCCTTCTAGTCCCTGTCAGCAGAGTCAGGGCTTTGAGGTGGGGTCGGGGAGTTAATTTTTTTTTTCATTGTTTTGAACTGACAGATTCTTTCCATAGAGATCAGTGAGAAAGCCAGATTTCCTTAGCAGGGCTGGGAAAATAACACAGGGCATTCCCACTAGGATGTTACCCCCAGGTTTGAGAGGCAGACCTACCCCTGCTGGCCTCTAGCTGATCAGCTTCTGGGAAAGCTGAGGTTTTAATCTTTCCCCTGGGTGCTCTGATCAAGCACTGCCCCTTTCCTCATCAATCCCATAAAGGCACTTCCTCGCCCTCCTGCTCACTTGACTTTTGTTAATACCCTGCAGACTCCACTGAGACTTTACCACATGAGCTGGATCAGAGCAGAGGTGCCCCAACCACCACATGCCAAGGGAATGTCTAACTCCAGCTTCCTCCATTTCCCGTCCTTTGATCCCCTGCAGGAGCAGCCAGCACACGAAACTGGGACACTGCTGCTGGGTCACTAATGGAGCACATGAGTAAGGGAAGGTGGGGACGCCAGCAAGGCCCTGGCCCTGCACATCACCCTGCTGAAGGCTTTGCCCCCTGACCCACCCCAGAACAGGTCTTCCTACTCCACAGGAAGGAAGTGACTCTTCCAAAGGCCGGAAAAGCCTGTTCCACTGCCTCACACCTCCTGTGCCGGGGAGCCTGAGCCTGCTGGGGGCTGAGGCTGAAGCACTTCTCCTCCTCACTGCACCCAAACCAGCATAATTTTGGCTAGGCCTCCCTGGAAGACACCGAACCAGCATCACCTTGCTCAGAGAAGACTTGCTGGCACCAGCACTGCCTTCCCCAGGAGCTGGGTTAGCAGCTGGCACAGATTAAATTAAGGGACAGCAGTATCACCACATCCAGGAGACGTGCTGGATCCAGGGGGCAGAGCTAAACTCCCTACACGGCTCTGACTGTGCCTGTGGCACCTCTGCTGCACAGCAGAGCTGCTCCAGGGATCACTGGAAGAGAGAAGGCAGCGCAGACAGCGGGGTTGTGGCCCCAGGAAGCTGATACCCCAAGAGACACCTGCCCTTCAGCCTCCCAGGAGCTCTACAACAGCTACCAGGCCCTTCTCTGCAGCACTCATCTATCCCAAACAACACGAGAGCTGGCACTGAACTGGGCATAGCTTGAACCAGGGAGAGACAAAACTCCAACTCTCCATGTCCAAAACCCACCCAGGCTCCCTAAGTGCTCTTGCACAAAGCTATGTCACAAACTCCAACAGATGCCTGGAGCTTCCCAAGCCCTTTCAGCTTCCTGGGACGTCTGTGAGCACAGCCCGTGCTGCCCACGCCACGCACAGGCCCAGCCCAGCCACCAGCTGGGGCAGCCAAAGTCCACTGTGCCACAGGCAAGGGCAGCCAGGCTCCCCACTCCCTTCTCCCACCCACCACCCCTGCAGAGCTGCACCATGAATCACACTAAAATATACTCAGGGAGACCTGTGACTCGGGAGGGGTCCCCTCCCGCCTGGGTTAGTTTTCAGCTGAACGACTCCCCACACAGAGCAAGCACCAGCACCAAGGACATGGCAAGACAGCAGCCCCGCCTCTGCCAGTGGCCCCAGAACGATGCCAGTGCTGCCCCAGCTACAGCAACACCTGCTCAGGTGAGCCTTTGGAACTGGAGCCACATGGGTGGCTAAGGAGTGACCCTTCATTTTTATTTCACCAGGCTGTCTGCCGAGACACACTTTCTTTGCTATTTTACAGCCTCAGAACCTTGAAGTCTTGTAATTCCTCAGGCCCGAGAGGGTTCCCAAACGATGGAACCAGCCACTGCCCAGCTGCCCTCTCAAACGGGCACCTCTGGCATGGGGCAGGCTGCAGGAACAGATATTCTGGGGGGGACAAAAAAATTAAAAGTGTAAGGATTAAAGAGGGATTAGAAACTTTAAATTTCCCACTGTCCAAACTTTGGAAGAGCTGACTTTCAGGGAAAGGAAACTGAGCACCTTCGCTGGGAGGGGAAGGGGTGAGAAAGATCAAACAACTGCCAGTAAGGAAAGCACTGAATAAGCGCTGCCTCAGCCCCTGCCTCCCTGCCCTTACCCCGCCGCCTTCCCGGCCCAGCCGGTCCCTCGGGAGCAGCCCAAGGCTGCACGGGCACAGAGGAGCGTCTCCTCCGGCTGGAATCCGCCTTCCGCGGGTGCCAGCTGGCACGGGCCGACCGGGCGGGCCGGCAGCGGGGCGAGCACCGGGGACACGCACCCGTGCCACCCCCGCGGGGCCGGGGGGAGCCGCCCCGCCCGGGCCGGGTGCGGGAGCGGCCGCGGGGCCGCGCCGGGGCCGGCGGAGCCCGGGACAGCCGCGGCCTTTTCCCTTTTCCCGAGCGGGAAGCGCGGTCACGCTTCCACTCCGCGCCCCGCTCGGCCCTGCCCCCGACCCCGGCCCGCCCTCCCGCCGCCCCCGGCCCCGAGCGGCCGCACAAAGGGCCCGGGGCCGGGCCGGGGCTGCGCCTGCCGCTCCCCGCGCCGGGCGGGCCCGGGCAGCGCCCCGGCCGCGGCCGCGCTCCAGCCGGGCCGCCCGGCGCTCTGGGGCGGCGGCCCCGCGGGCCCGGCGCTCACCCACGGGCCGCCTCCAGGCTCTTGATGAGCTTCTTGATCTTCCAGATCTCCACGTTGCGGTCGGCAGCGCTGGGATCGTCCGCCATCTTCTCCCTCCTGCTGCCGCTGGTGCCGCGGGTGCTGCCTGGGCGCGGGGCGGGCGCGGCGCGGGCGCGGGGCGCTGGGGCCGGCTGTGTGCCGGGCGCTGCCGGTGCCGCTCGGGCCCCGCCGCTCGCTGCCCGCTCCCCCCGGCGCGCGGCGCTGACGTCGCACGCGGTGCTCGCGCTCCCCCGCGCCGCGCACCATGTGTTGCAATCGCCTCACATGGGGGGCCCTTGACGTCACTTCCGGGGGGAGCCGGCAGCGGGGCGCCGCGCCATTGGCCGCCGCCCCTCCCCGTGCGCGCGCGCGGGGCATTGTGGGGCGCGTAGTCCGCAGGCCGCCCGGCGGGGCGGGAGCGCGCGCGCGCGTCTCGCGAGAGCTGCGTAGAAAGGCGCGCTCGCGCTTAAAGGGCCCGTGAGGGGCGGCGGGGCCGGGGCGGGGCCGGCCCCGGGCGGGGCTGAGGAGAGGCCCGGACACGGCAGCGGAACTGCCCAGGGACGGCTGGGGATACACGCCACAGCCCCTCCGCACCATCGCCTCAGGGCTGGGCACGCCGCCCGCGGGGCAATCGGCCACTCCCGGGTGCTTTGTGTGACCGGAGGGCTCGCAGTGACCCCCCCATGTACCTCACGGACGGACGAGTTCATCACTCCCCGCACCGCTATGGGCCCCAGCCAGCGCCCGGCCCCCCCACAGTGCCCGGCTCTGCCCCGGATCCCGTCAGAGGAAGGGGCAGAGGCTCGCTGAAGGCCGGAGAGAACGGCCCTGCTCCTCCGTGCGGAGCTGCTCGGCTGCGGGAGGCAAGCACCGGGTCACGCACAACTTCCCGCTAATGAACCCACACCGAGGATTCCTGAGCACGGGCTGGCCCACCTGTCCCCTCTGGTGGAAACGATCTTGAGTGCAGAACAAAAGCCGTCCTTATCTCCCCCCAGATACTTGAGCTGGCAGGACAGAGCAGCCACAACCGCGGGTTCTGTTCCAGTTCAAGAGACACAGAGTAACAGATGAGGAAAAAGGAGAGACAGCTACATTTATGCGCCTCCCTGCAAGGCTGGGCTGCTGGAAGCACAGTGGGCAAGCGCTGCTCCAGCCTGCAGCCTGCTTTGTAAGGCTCAGCCCAAGCACAAGGGCACTGACAGGGAAGTCCCGCTGCTACTGCAGTCACAGGACTTGGGGCACCTCAGAAGAGCACAACCCCAACCTGACACGAGAAACCTCCTTTGTGCCTGTGAATGAAGCACAAGTTCATAAAGTTACAGCTGCATGGCTGCTCCCTCCGCAGCTGTCACAGGCAGTGAAGTGCTTGTGTTCTCCATCAAAGGCCAGGAGACCAGGAACTCCATGTTGGACACTTTTCTGCTTTTATTTTAAAAAAAATCCAGAATGGATCCAGTAACAGTTTTATTATCAAGGAAATTGTTTTACCATAAGCAGAGAACAGACACAGGATGGAGCAGAAGGCTTAGACAAGCAAAGTACTGAACTTCCACGCTGCCTCTTTTGTAATGTTACAGCTGAGTTTGAAGTAGCCCCTTTCCTTCAGAACAAGGGTACCAGCCTAGCTCAGGGCTAAATGGTCTCCAGCAACGTCCCCAGCCTTGCCCCTGCTGCTCACAGTTCTCCACCTGCTCCCAGCTCCTCAGACCCACGAGGAGGGGCCATGCAGGCCTTATTCTCCTCCCCATGCCCGGACAGCTTCCATCTTCACCCTCCAATTTCATGACATGGTTTCCAAGTTTGGATCTCGGATTTACTACACCATTGTGCCAAGTATTAAATGATCAGCCAGTCCCCAGGTGCTCAGGGAACACACCAGGGCCAAACTCATAACTTTGTCTGGCATGAATTAACTTTCATCAAGTGACAATTTATCTAGCAGACACATCACTAAATTTATACATTGAAGAATTTTATATATAGAATACTGCAAAAACACAGTAAGTCTGAATTCTGCCCCTTGCTGCTCAGGAAGGTCCCTTCTCTCCCAAGCATCAAGAAAATCGACCTCTTCATCGCTCTCTCATCAAGGCAAGACAGAGACTCCTTATTGCTTCTCCTCCTTCTGATCTCCTGGACTTCCAGAACCCTCTCGCTCCGAGGCCATCTGTGAACAAACAGGTTTATTACTTCTGGTAACAACAAACTGCTTCTCCTGGCCATTTCCCCCTGGCTGGCTGCTCAGGTCAGAGAGCCCTCCATCCAGTGCAACAAGCCATGTCACTGAGAAGGGAAATCTTCATCTCTGCCTGAGCTCTGAGAGGGAGAAAACAATCTTCCCATTATTCCTTTTCCCAGGGGATGTAACAGGCTGACTCTGCAGCACTGAAGGTTTGGTTTGACATCAGTTGTCCCCAGTAAGGACAGCTCAGCACCAAGGTCACCTGGCACTGTGCCACTGTCATGCTGGGACACCTCCCTGGCCAGGTGCCAGGGCGTGGGAGAGCCTTCCACTGGGAAGGAGGGAGAAGAAAATCCCAATGGCCTTTACTGTGGCTTTAGGCAGCCTGAACAAAGTTCAGGAGTTAATTTACTCCTTCAGGCACTCCATGCACTGAGGGAAAAGCCCTCTCCTTGCTTTTCTGGATGCTCCTTACCAGGAGCTTCCCCCTTTCCGTGGAATGCAGTAGAGTAGCAGAACACCCAGCCTGGAAGCATGGGCAGGATTTCAGGCCTTCAACTCTCCCCAACATTCCACAGCTGCCCCTTCAGCCAGAGTCACCAAAGAGAGCTGCACAGAGGCTCAGCACCACCTCCCACCCAGAGTTCAGTGTCCTGACTCCTCCTTCCCATCCGAGGGCTCTGAATGTGAGCTGGCCATGCACCTACCTTCTTGTATGCCATTTCAAAGAGTTTCAGGGAAGCCTGCTGCAGGCTGGTTGCTGCCTGCCTGATGTTCTCTCCTGTTTCGCTATCTTTACGAGCCAGAAGTTCTCGCATTTTAGCAATTTCTTCCTTTAATTTGTTGCACTGCAAAGAAGATGCAAAGGTGAAATGCTGCACTTGGTGCATTGTCAATCTCCATCCTGTCATTTCACCACCTGCTAGCCCCCTTTTCGTGTCAGAAGCCATGAAGGGAAGCCTCAAAGTGAGCATGCAGGGCCTAGCACTGTGCCCAGCTCCCAGTGTCCACTTCACCAACAGTGTCCCAGTTGGCATTAATGGGGCCCTGTTTGCTGTCTGGGCAGATGTGCCAAGAACAGAGCTCTGCAGGGCCTGACCACTGGCCAAGGCGTGCTCTGTGCCTGGCACAGCACACCTGGCACAGCCATGCCAGGGCCGTGGACAGCAGGCTGGTTTCCATGGATACTAAAGCCCTGCTGGGGAGCAGGGCTGCTCCTGCCCTGGTCAGTCCCTGTGCTGCAAACCAGCAGAGCAGGCTCAGCCTGGCCCAGAGCCATCTGTTAGTCCCTGCACAGGCTGGCACTGCCTCCTTCCCTGGCAGGCTGCTGGAGAGGGCTCCTGGGCACGGCTGTGCCGGCAGGGCTCACAGACACGGGCACAGGTCTGCAGCACACCACGGGACAGGGACACAGAGTGACGGCCACCATCAGCACAGGCTGCCCCCACCTCCCCAGGGAAGTCACAGGGAACAGTCCCTGGAGGGAACAGGGATTTAGGCTCCATGCTCCTGTGAGAGGAAACTCTCTCACATAATTCCAAACAAAGAGCCAGCCATTATCATGGAATCACACAATGGTTTGGGTGGCAAGGGATCTTAAAAGACCATCTCATTCCACCCCCCTGCCATGGTCACTCAACCAAGTTGTTCCAAGCCCTGTCCAACCTGGCCTTGGACACTGCCAGGGATCCAAGGGCAGCCACAGCTGCTCTGGGCACCCTGTTCCAGGGCCTCCCACCCTCAGGATTCCTTCCCAATATGCTATCCAGCCCTGCCCTCTGGCAGTTTACAACCACTGCCCCTTGTCCTGTCCCTATCTGCTGGCAGAGAAACAGCCTTTAACTGACCAGAGGCTGCTACCAACAAACTGTAATTGTGCTCCCTCAGCCACCTCAGAGCTCCCAGGAGCCCTTTAATTCTGCTTCCCAGAGTTGTTAAATTGATAATTGGGTACCCTCTTCTAAACTTGACTTTTGAAATTCACAATGCACCACCTTAGAGTGGTGTGTTGGATATTAAATACCCATTTCATTTCTAAGAGAGAAAAACTGGAGTTAAGTGGACACTGATTTTATTGCCCCCAGGTTCCTCGGTGCTGTGCATGCACTGCCAGGAGAACACAGCAGCTGTGCCTCTGTCCCTGTGCTAACAAGGGCAGGCACTGTCCACAATCTCCAGCCTTGGAGCAAACCCCCCCTCTGAGGAGCCAGCCACAGCACAGTCCTTATCACCGCATGCAAGGCCACGCCAAGGACACAGCTCTGTCAGAAACCTCTCATCAGCAGCTTCCAGGTGCTCAGAGCCCCAGTGACACCGACCTGGCACTTTGCAATGGGTTATTGCCAGCACCCAAACCCTGTTCCCCTAAGGATGTCTGTCCATTCTCCCCTCAGCCACACTCACCCCACCCAAGGACTGTTAGAGCCAGAGGTGCAGGGCTGTGCCACCTTCACTCAGCACAGAAACACAGCCAGAGCTGGAGCCACTGGCCAGAGCCAGCTGGAGTTGAGTAGGAATGTGAGCAATGATTTTGAGAGGAATTTCACATGCTGTAGCACTCCCGCATCAGTAACCACCTACCTCATCTGCTGGCAGCTGATCCTTGAACTCTTCCATCTTGGACTCCGTGTCATGGATGATGCCCTCGGCCATGTTCACGGCCTCCACGCGTTCCTGGTGGAGAGAGCTTGTCAGGGCTGCTGCCCACACCACTGCTGACATAAGTGGTGACATTTCATGCCCAAAACTGCCGAACTCCATACAAGCTCCCACCCAGGGCCCTTCTTAATGGCACCAGGCAAGAAGAAATGCAAGCAAACCATTTCTAGGTGTACTGTGCTAGCCAGCCCTCAGGCTTTCACTCACAGTCACTCCCCTAAGCTACAAGTGACCAATGCACCACCACTGCTGGCACATATCAAAGGACAAGACACCTCAGGGACAGCACAGCACACTCTGATCCATGGGAAAGCAGCAGAGCTTTTGAAGAACATCCTAAAGCTTCTTCAGCAACAGGGGCACTAGAGATCCTGGGTGGTTTCACTCATGGTCCCTTATTAAAAAACTCCCATTTATGCATTCCTAATGCTTTTATGGCAGTAAAACCAGGAGCAGAAAAGTGTGACCAGGCAATTTTTGAAAACTATAGTTATACAAGTGAACACCTTGTTCTGTGAGCTCACTGGCTGGGGGGGGGTCCCACTTCAGGATTACAAGAGAGAGTAACTTATCCAACATTTAAGATACAAAGTAAGGCAGCAGAACAATCTTCAGTGCAGCCTCTTTAGACACCAGACATCCCCCTACACTCCACAGCAATGATGAGGTTATTCAAACAGTGGGACTTCCAGAGCAAGGTCTTTGAAAGTTCCCCAGCTAACATACAAATGCCCATCAGCCACTGATCTGTGGCTTTAGAGGTTCTGAGGCCAGGCAGTGCTGCTTCCTGGGGACTTATTCCATGCCTTCCCCCCTCCAGTCCTCTTCTGATCCCTTCACTACTGAGTGCAAGATTTACAGCACTGCCTGGATACCTGAGACAGGCTCCTGCAGGCTGAAGGACACAAAGTGGATCAATTCCATGTGCCAGTTTCAGCAACCACTAAACACATGCTGGTGCCACATCCCAGAATCAGTCTGTGCTGTGTCTGCTTAAAAATCAATGCTCTATATTTAGCTGCATAATTCATTATTACTACCCTCATTAAACCAATTAGTTCCAACCATTAATCTTGTGTGTATCACAGGTTCAGTCATTCCTCCATGGCAAGTACCAGTCTTTACTCAACAAGGCCAGTGAGGATTTCCATCACCTCCTTCTGGCCTCACCTGCACTGAGGCCAGCACTGCTCACAGGGACAAAGTATTCCAGGTGCCAAATGCCCAGCGAAGTGGGACAGTGGAGAGTAGTGATGACAGAAACCCTTGCCAGAGCTGCAAAGCTGTTGGCATGAGGAGCAGGCCAGTGGGTGTGCTCACTGCTACACCCCCCATCCCAGGAATTCCTCAGGGAGCAGTAAAATGCACAGGGCAAGCAAGGTATCCAACCTCAAGACCCAAATGCCTCTGCAAACACCTCTGTGCAATCCTGGAGTGTCAACTGAGTGTAGGGAAAGGAGCAGAGACTTGGTAAGAGTGCACAGAGCAGAGCCCTGGGTGCCCAGGGGTGGGCACAGCTCAGAGCAGAGTGCAGAAAGCAGCAGGTCCTCTGCTCCCTGAGGGTCCCGTAACCCCCTTACCTTTCTCCGCCTGTCCTCCTCAGCGTACTTCTCTGCGTTCTTCACCATGTTCTCAATTTCATCCTTGCTGAGGCCGCCAGAGGACTGGATAACAACTGCAGCAGAGAAGAACATGAATAAAGGATCTGCTCTCACCTTTGAGAAGAGGATTATTCCCCAGCCTAACAGCAGCAGCCCCCCTCAGAGACTCTGCACCCAGGGAGGCCCCGTGAGCAGGGCAAAGACTGTGACTCTTTAAAGAGCCACTGATGCTGCTGCCAAGGTGAAAGCCTCATCTCCTGCATCTGCAACTCCCCAGCTCTGCCACACACTCCTTGCCTGCTGGTCTGCAAGTCACTCTGGCCAGTCCTCAGTTAATCCTCCTGGAAAGTGAGGGTGCAAAGCCCTCAAACCAAAGGAGCGCCCCAGATTAGAACCACAGAACTAAAAAAAAATCAAAACTAAAATCCCTCAAACAAACAAACCAATCCTCCAGCAAAAACACTAACAACAACAACAAAAAATTCCAAAGAGAAGGAATGGTTTCAAAGATTCCCTTCCCTGTTGGAAAACAGCCCAGGCTTGGTGGCAGGGTAAAACAACATTTCCCACCCAGCTCCTCACATTGCCCTTAGTAAGGAACGGAGCACGATTCTATGGGCAGGCTCTTACATGTCCCCTCCTTGGTATTTTCCCTCTATTAGTGTGAAAAAGCATAATCCAGGTTCAGGCTTTACTGCAGGAATTAGTCTAATTTCATTGAAAGAGGACCAATATCCAAGATACCTCAATGCCCACAAAAGTGCATGCTACAATCACCATTTAAAGGAACTTTTCTAAGGAATATTTGTCAATTGTACAGAACCCTGAACAAAGACACACACACAGAGGTGCCCTTTGGATACAGATGTGGGATGAGCAATTCAGCTTTGCAATCAGGACCACATCTACCTACAGGTAGGCAGCTAAAAGTAATTCTGGTTGCCTGTCACTAGGAGCCCTTCACTCAGCAGTAGAAAGCTGCCACATGTGCAAGACCTCCAAAGAAATCCAAGTAACGAGCAGGGTGGTTTTGGTGCCGACCTGCTGCCAAAAAGCCAAGCAGTGTGGTTAGAAGTAGCACACACCCTCCAGTTGTGCACAGTTAATACTTCTGCTAACTGGAACACTTCACGGCTCAAGGGTTCTCTCCAAGAAACAGCTGAAAGGCAGTACAGAGGCTTCCAGTTACAAGGGAGAAGAGAGTTTTAAGTTCTATCAGGGGAATCTGTAAATGCTTAAAATTAATCTCCTGAACCCACCACAGAGCTTTAGAAACTGTCAGCCATTAATTACCCCAGTACATGGGGCCCAACATTTCAATACAACACAGAGCAGAATACACTGACAACTTGAAATCCCTGAGCCTCCTACCAGATGGAGACACTTCCAGCCTAAACAAGAAAATGGACAAGCTGGTTACAGGGAAAACCTGCTGCTTCACAATATCCCAATCCCCAGACCTTTATAATGGAATATAACAACCAGGGTCTTGGCACAGGGCTGGTCTGCTCAGCTGTACACGACACATCCTGGAGTCTGAGATCCTCCTGATTTGATTCTCCCTTAAAAGCTGGCACCTCACTGCAGCCAGGCTCACAGACAGCAATCCCTGTGTATTCCCAAAGAAACAGCACTCCCACACAGCTCAAGGACAACTCATACAGTGCTGCATTCCCAAACTCCAACTTCTGTCCCCTCAGGGTAACACAGGGTACACGTGACTGTCCCAAACACCTTGATGACAGAGCACAGCCCACCAACAGGCCCTCAGTGAGCCACCCTCTGTGCCCAGCACCTGGGCACTGGGACACAGCTGATCCATGCAGGAAACCCAGGAAACAGCTGCACTCTGCTCACATGTTGCTGCAATTATTCCAGATGGCAACACCAAGGCAGGACTGTCACACAGGGCAAAACCACTTGGAACGTGGTGAAACCCTGCCAGTGAGGGCTGCCTAAACATTGGCACAGGCAGGTGCTTCACCTCTGCCTAACATGCAAGGACAGCATCCACTGGCAGCAGGTTACTGGAGAGGGCAGAGGCTGTGTGCTTACAAAAGCTTCACTGCCCTACAACAACCCCACAGCTCAGCTCTCACTTATCCCTTTGCCCACCCTCCTTTCCAGGAGGGACACAGGCTCAGATGACTTCAGCTGCATCTGTGCTGCACTGGCAACAGCCTGAAGAGTAGGGGTGACCCAAGCATGGAGCCACACGCTCCATCCCCACCCTGGACTGCGGGACACCATCCGGGCAGCACTGGAGCACATTGCCCCGAGTCCCTCAGTGTCTCCCAGCACTCACTCTGCTGCTCCCGCCCGGTGCCCTTGTCCTTGGCTGACACGTGCACGATGCCGTTGGCGTCGATGTCGAAGGTGACCTCGATCTGGGGCACTCCCCGCGGCGCCGGAGGGATCCCGACCTGAGCAAGGACAAGGGTTGGCCATCAGCTCCCACAGGGACAGAGCTCAGGAGACAAGGGCTGGGTACATCACACTGGGGATCTGATACTGAATGAACCACTAAAAACCCTCAGAGCCGAGTCCTCCAAGTACCTGTTTAGTACTATGCTGTGCACTGGTACCTGGTTTGTGCCCTGGAAAAGTGCACAGAAACAACAAGAGAGAACCCCCAAGGTTTGGTTCCAAGGTGGTACAGGCTCTGCTTTATTGCTACACAAGCCCATCTTCCATAGCTGTGGTAGGATGCTCTATTTCCCCAGTTCTGGACAGAGCTTTCACTGCCCACCTCTGGGGAACCATTCTAAGACAGTGAAAGGCAGCACAGCTTCCTTCAGAAGTACAGAAGGGCAAAGCCCTTCCATTCTGCAGGGTTCTTCCTAGGAAGTTCACAGAAACTTGGACAGATTAACAGTGCCAAACACTGACCAAACCCATTTTGCTGAGGGAGCTGGTTGGGTAGCCCCCTCTGCTCCCAGCAATGCTAGAACACATCTGTTCCCCAGGGAGCAGGGCGTGGGCTCAGTTCACTAAGTCTCCACATGATTCTTCAGAATGATGTGTTGACAGTTTAACATCATGGCACACACGCTGCAATCCCACAAACACACACCCTGGAGTACCTCAGCTCACACTGACTCTGCTCCCAGGGTCTCACTAGGCTGAAGTGGGCTTCCCTGGGGACTGCAGGTACCCTGGAGCTGCTCCAGGTCCCATCTTTGCTACACCAGAGTAGAGGCCAGGACTCAGATTATCTGCTAGTACTGGTACTCCACAGACTTTTTTATACCCAGAGAGCCCTTCCTGGTGACCAGGCCAGTAGCCCCAGTGCTACATGGGAGCACTCAGAAACTCTGAGTTCCACCTTCAATGCCAGCTGGTCCTCAGCCACAGAAAGGCTGTCTCGGGGCCAGGCTGTGCTCCTGGAGGCTGCTTTTGTACTAGAAAGGGGTCAAATGTCTTCTGTAAGATGACTCCCCCTCAACACTGCCTTCAAGGGGCAGCTGAAATGGAGAAGGCTCTGAACATCTCCCAGAAGGTCAAGTCTAAGGTCAGGAACAGAGAAGCTAACGTACCAATGTGAACTGGCCAAGCAGTTTGTTGTCACTGGCCATCTCTCTCTCTCCCTGGCACACTTTGATCTCCACTTGTGTTTGCCCATCAGCAGCTGTAGAAAACACCTATGGAAAAGGAACAGGAAGTTACTGTATTGCTAATTAGAATACAAACATCTGCAGTTACAAGCTGACTGAACAAGGAATAAAAGGAAGCTGCTTGGAAGGGAAAATCATGAAATGCTTATTGCTCCTATTTCCTCTGACAAAACTCCAGGGCATCGAGGCTAACAAGAGCCAAGCCAATGTTTTCTTGTCCTGTATGCACCTGGGGTCACAAAAACTGGCCATCCATGGCAGGAACAGGTTCCAGGGCAGCCACCACACCCCAGAAAATCTGCCCTGAAGCAGCAGGCTCCAGCCCACACCCCAGGCAGCTCAGGTGTTATCAGAGAGCACACAGCAGCAGGCCCAGACAGAGACAAGGGAAGGAAGGGATCACACCCAAGGCACCAGGACATTACAATGCAGAGAAAAGATAACCCCTTCCCAGGCACTCAGCCAAGCAAGGGCTCTCCCACGGGCGTGGTGCTCAGTCCCAGAAGGGCTCCACACAATCCTTCTTCAGAATGATGTGTTGACAATTGACATCATGGCACACACACTGTAACAACCCTCACCAGGCCACAAACAACCTGGCATATCTTGTCATCATTAACTCAGCTGCATTCCCCTCTTGGACAATGATAATCAGAGATACTCAGTGGCTGATGTTAAACCTGATTTCTCCACTGCTTCTCTTGTCAGATGAGCAGACAAAACCATCTACTGGGATGCTCTGGGTGGCCCTTCCTGAGTTGTCTGACAGCACCAGCAGAGTCCCACCCATTCAGAGTCAACTCTTACCTGGCTCTTCTTGGTGGGGATGGTGGTATTCCTATTGATGAGCTTTGTGAAGACACCTCCTAGGGTCTCAATGCCCAGGGAGAGGGGAGTTACATCCAGCAGCAGCACATCTGTCACATCACCAGCCAACACCCCACCTTGGATAGCTGCTCCAATGGCCACAGCCTCATCAGGATTGACTGCTTTGCTTGGAGCACGGCCAAACAATTCCTGCACAGTCTGCTGCACCTGAGTGGAGACACAGCACAGCTCATCCATGGGGGAACCACACAGCCACAGCAGCCTTGGCTCAGTTCTATGTCCTTATGCTGCTGATACCATGGAAGCCTGAGACAAACACTGAGCCTCAGCTCTCTGTCTGCTCCCTCACTGCCCACCCTCCTGCACAGCACTGAATGCCCTCATTGCAGCCCAGACAGCCCCTTCTCCAGAGGCTCTGTGTGTCAGCTGCAAGGCAGTCCCTTCAGTGCCTTCACACAGCCCAGCCACATTCCGAGGGGATCCTTCCAGGCTTATCTGGGAGTCAAGGACTGCTCCCTGGGAACTGTGCAAGCTGACACTGAGGAGGACACAGCTGCCAAGAACACTACTGTGGAGGAGCACAGGGAAGGTAAAAAAATCCAGCAGCACAGTTCATGTTTGTGCGAAGTAAAAGGGAAAAAAAAGGGAATTGTATAGAGATCAGTGTTTTCCAACTCTTTATTTCATGGACTGTTTCAGTAGAGATGTGTTTTGTCAGCACTCTGAGCTCTGCTGTCAGCTCTGCCCTGCTCAGTCCATCCCCAAGTGTGCTCAAGATCCCAACAGACTTCTTGCTGAAGCATCCAGACAGGAATGCACTAGGGTCTGCCCCAGAGCACAGCTCAGAATTGCCCTTCTCTACCCTACAAGGGAAGGCTGTGGGGCTGGGCCTCCTCCCCCAGTACAGGTGTTGGGCACACCAGCCCAGGTGAGTGGGATGTGCCTGGAAAATTGCTCGAAGCTAACACCCAGCTCTGCACTGCAGCCAGGAGACACCTGCCCAGAGTGCTCTTTACAGAGGTGAACATGTAATTAAATGCAAGTGTTTCCCCCTGGAGGTGCATTTTACAGTACAAAACAATACTTGTAACCACCCACGGTCTATCTCCCAGAGTACTGGCCTTGGGAGAGCTCCAGAGGAGCCACATTCCCCCCTAGCAGGGGCAAGAGAGCAGAACAAGGTACTCAAGGGAAGGCTTGGCTGTGTACAACACACTGGCACCAATTTCAGAGGCAGTGACTACAGGCACTGAGGAAGGCATTCTGTCAGCTCAAAGCTTCACATGGCTGGGGGTTAAGAGGGGAAGAAGAAAAAAAAAAACCCAACCAATACTTAAGATCTGTCTTCCACCCCTGAAGGATATATAATGTTTCAGGAAAAGGTTTTGTTTGTCATGACTTCATATATATGGAATCACACCATTTTTCCTTTATCCAGCTGGAACAACAAGGACTTTGGGAACATACAGCAGAGTTACTCCACCTGAGCTTTGGTCAGAACAGGAGCTTCTGTTTATCTTGCTGCTCTGGCACCCCTGCCTGAGTGACCTTCTGCTCACACCAGTATCACCTCCACCCACCAGGCTCAGTAATACAGGGAGGAAAAACCCTCCCACCAAACCCCAAATCAACCCCAAGCAGGACCATGCACACACCTACTGTCCTAGAGAGGACCTGCAAATCACAAAGCAACAAATAGTCCAAGCCTAAGTGATCCCTCTGGAGTGAGATTTTGGTGCTCTCTGCAGGAGAGGCCAGGCTGTACCCTTGGAGGGAGCAGTGACCACCTCTGTTTAGCTCTGGGATGGAGGAGCAGCAGCAGAGCATGGCTGGAACAGGAGCAGTAAATCACTTGCAGACAGCATTTATCGGCACAACTGTGCATGTCAGCACAACAGGCTTTAAAGCTACCTGCTGAGCTTATCTCCACAGAACTAAGGGCCAGGCTTTAGATAAGAAGTGTCTGCAAGAGCCAGGTAAATGGGCCTGCCAACAGCAGCCTCCAACAGGTAGCTCTGATTACTCACAACCAGCAGGTACCAGAGGGGTTCTGCTCATGCAGGTTCTTCACAGCTGGAAGTGCTGGAAATCCCTTGGAAGGCACAGACTGCTCACAAGTGGCTGTCACTGAAATGTACCTTTACCACACTGAGTCCACAACAAGAGGAAATGCCCTGTACTTCTCAGCAAAGCTGCTCGTGTCCAGTGCACACCAGGACGTCAGGCTGCAGCTGGACTTTCACCTCCCAGCACGTCCCCCTTGACTCTGTACAGTGCAACTCAGCTCCAGCCCCAGGTCCCAGCTGGGCTAAGCAAACAGGAGAGGTCCTGGGCAGTGCTTCCATGGGACCCTCAGCACTGAGTCTGCCCTGAGCACTCCCAGCTCCTCTGTCCTGAACTCCCACAAGCAAGCACAGGGCAGCTGTGCCAGCCCAGCCTGAATAGGCCCTCAGCTCATACCTTTGGCATTCTAGTCATGCCACCGACGAGGATGACTTCCCCAATGTCACTCTTGCTGACTTCAGCATCCTGCATGGCTTTCTGGCAGGGGGCCACTGTCCTCTTGATCAGGTCAGCCACAATGCCCTCGAACTGCGCCCGACTCAGCTTCATGTTCAAGTGCTTTGGTCCGGAGGCGTCCATGGTCAGGTAGGGCAGGTTGATGTCGGTCTGTGGCACGGAAACAGGCTCAGGAAAAACCAGGAATGGGCTCTACATCAGCTTACAGGTTCTGTTCAGCCTGTACTGAGGTATCTGCTTGGCTTTCACCCTCTAGCCCAGTTTAAGTGGCAGCAGGCACACTTTTATATTTGACATTTCAGAAATAAGAAAATTATTTTGTTCCACAGCTCATGGTTACAATTGTTAAATCCCAGTTTTAATACTGTGTTACTTCAAGGTCTTTCATTGTTGAGCAAAACAAATTGTCACAGACAGGAGGTAAAGGCAGAAACACTGGAAGTGACAACCTTAATGCTGTTCCTTCAGCACAACACAGAAGAAAGCCCATCTGCAGAGTTCCAAAGATTCTGCCAACTGACTGACACTCCACGCCAGGTAAACTCCTTGAAGGTATTTTCCTCCCTCCTGGCTGTTCTCTAAATACCAACAGCTCATGTTCAACAGCCACTCTGCTGCCATTTAACACAAAGTTAATTAGAGCAAGGAATCATAATCCCCACTTTAATAGCTGTTTGTCACACACTGGATTTTTAAAGCAAATCTTATACTGAAATCATCTGATTCAAGTGCTGAGTCATGCTGATATCAAAAGACACTACAATCCAAAGCAATTAAAACATTAGTGGTTTAAGCTCTAGAGATTAAGTTTACACAAGAATTAAAGCTGTGCTGCTGACTAGAGGTGTGCACTCACTTTATACACAGGGTAGTCAAAAGTATTAGGGGAAACAGGATTTCTAAAAGCAAGTTGTTTTCACTTCACTGCTAAAGAGTTAAAGAATTCAGTCTTTCCTGGTATGAATAAACTGAATTTGCCAGCTCTTGAGCTCATAAAACAGAGCTTGCTATGTCTCTGGCAGAACTATGCAGCCATTGTGACTGCCCTCAGCTCCTTGCTATGAGCTCCCCACTGGCCAGCAAAAAGACCACCATCAGATAAAATTAAAGATGCTTATTCAGAAGCTAGAACTTGGCAGACTCCCCATTTCAATTACTATATAATTGACCTTAATTTCACTTAGCCAGGACTATTACACTCCCAACTTGCTGCTTCTCCAGTTCCTTATTCAGTAATGAATAAAAGACATGCTTGACTGCATTAATATACAAAGCTGATGGAAAAAAAGAGGGAGGGTGGCTGCTGCCCATTGTCCAGCCACCTTGTCTATAGGCAAGTAAGTCAAGATTCTGTATAGGAATTACTACACAAATTAGCTATTTCAGTGGAATGAGTAGCACCAAGGTTTTGGAACTGCTTGCACAGAGCTGTAAGTGGTTCCAGTAACCCAGCAGCACTGGCTAAATTCCCTGATACCCATCACACTTCTAAAGTACAGAACAGGTTGGGAAGGCCACATTCCCTGCAAGATCAGAAGCTGTAGTGCCAGAAAAAGGACAAAACTCAGCACCCAACAACTCGGGTTCCAGCAGCGCTCTGTGGTCTGAAAGCCCACCCTGCTGAGTGACCTCCTGTGCTAGAGATGCCACTGGGCTACACAGAAGAAAAAACCTGTCAAAGAGCTTAGTAAACAAAGCCAGTGCAGAATTCTGTGTCTGCTAATGCTGTAGTGGATGCTCTGGATCCGGGCACGTACCTGCACAGATGATGAAAGCTCACACTTGGCTTTCTCTGATGCTTCTCTCACTCTCTGAAGGGCCATGTTGTCTTTAGTCAGGTCAACTCCCGTCTGAGTGAAAAAAAAAGGTTAACAGACTCTCAGCACCTGCTCAGGAGTAACATCTCTGCAGTTCACCACTCAGAGCTCTTTACTGAGAAGCTATTTCTAGAGCAGACTGCCATGTGCACTGTGCTGCTTTCTCCTTGCTGGCACGGGTAGTCAGCATTTCCAATCTGCCAGCCCCCTCTGCCCCACAAGTGATCATGCAGTGAATTACAGACTGAAACTTGGAAAGGCTGCTGCAGCACAGAATAGTAAGACAGGACTGAATTAGCAAAGGGGTAGGAATTACATGGCAGTTTCCTCCCAGCAACCCTTGTTTGCATCTGTCTGGTCACATTCAATTGCATCACAGATGTTTACTTCTAATACTTAGCAAACTGTGTATAGGACAGTCCTGCTATACCAGAGAGAAAAAAGGCAGAAGTTCTGCTACTCTGCGTCTTCCAGGAAAGGAATATTCCACTTCAAGAAAAGAAGAAGTGGAAGCCGGGCTAAATAGTGTCTAATCCTCTTAAATTCCAGCAGTGCCAGAGGTGACAAGTCCTAAGAATTTAAGAGAATGCTCATTCTTCTAAGGAAATGAGGTTGAAAAGCAGTGTAACACAGGACTGTGCTCTCAAGAGACACCTTACCTCTCTCTTGAACTCTTTCACAATATACTGTAGCAAAGCCTGGTCAAAGTCTTCTCCACCCAAGAAAGTGTCACCATTGGTGGACTTCACCTCAAAGACTCCCTTCTGGATTTCCAACACAGAGATATCAAAAGTGCCACCACCCAGATCATAGACTGCGATGCTGCAGGGAGAGAGGTAGGACAATATTACTTTCTCCACAAAGGTGAGTGGCTCAAACTCCTTCTCCTCAAGAGATGATGTGCAGAACGCATACTGGTGCTCACACAAGTTCAAAGCCTCTCTAAAGCCAGCAGTGAACAATCTCAAAATGTCCATACTCCCTGAGCACTCAAGAGTCCATGTGGGGTCCCTGGAAGATGTGCTGCACAAAGCCTGACCTTGCCCATTTTTTCAGAGGGCAGCTCCTGCCTCTCCAAAATCAGACTTCTCACATGCAATGACAAGAGCAGGGACACCAGAACTATTACAAAATGGCTTTTTTTACAGAACGTTTCAAATGTAATGAGGCTTTCCCAGGATTATCACTACCTCAGAAATACAGAACATGTAACAAAAGCCTGCACTTCTGTAATCACCCCCAACAGCAACAGAGGACTGAATACAGGCAGGGGAGCTGCAAACCATGGACAGCTAGCACAGCTCCTGTGCTGCCCATCAACACCTCTAGTGACAGCCTGTCACCCAGCTGTCCTCAGCCACACCCACCACTGCCACCGGCAGGTAAGGAAATTAAATTGACACTCGGGTTGGATAATTAAGTTGTAGCTGCAAGTTATGAATTCTCTTTAACAAGGTTGGTTGGCACAGAACAGAGGTGATATTACAGAGCTCTCACTAAAAGCTGAGTCCACCTTGGCAGAGCTCCAAGCAGTGCTCAAAAACCCAGCAAGCAAAGGAGGCAAATCCCAGCAGGTTTATTTCAGAGGGCTGGTGTTATGCACTTACACTTTGTCTTCAGACTTGTCCAGCCCATAGGCAAGTGCAGCTGCTGTGGGCTCATTAATTACCCTCAGGACATTCAAGCCAGCAATCTGCCCAGCGTCTTTGGTAGCCTGAGGAGGAAAGGGGAAGAGTGCTGACTCCTGAGAGAAACTGAATGCAATTTCTGAGCCCAAACATCTCCCAGCTTGAAGAGTACCTGTCTCTGAGAATCATTGAAGTAAGCAGGGACTGTGATCACGGCGTTCTTTGCTGCATGCCCCAGATAATTTTCTGGAAGAAAAAGCAGACAAAACAGAAGTTATCCTTGTAAGAATGTCAAGTTATCACTCACAGAATGGGTGGGAAGGGACCTTAAACCCCATTCCATTCCATACCCTGCCAGGGGCAGGCACACCTCCCACTATCCCAGGCTGCTCCAAGCCCCAGTGTCCAGCCTGGCCTTGGACACTGCCAGGGATCCAGGGGCAGCCACAGCTGCTCTGGGCACCCTGTGCCAGGGCCTGGCCACCCTCACAGGAAAAACTTCCTCTTACTGTCTAACCTAAACTCACTCTCTTAGTCTCAATCTACTGCCCCTGTCCCATCACTACATGCTTTTGTAAATAGTCTCTCTCCATTAGTACCTAGTTTGAAATTATTTCTCCCAACCTACAGAAGACAGGCTTGCTGTTTGCTGGGAAAATGCACAGGGAGCTGTGCAGAATTCCAGTCCTTCCACAAAACACGGAATAGTTTGTAGACTTCTGGCAGCATAGCAATGCACCTCTGCAACTCCATCAGTGAGTGGATGCCACTGTAATCCATTATCTGAGAGCCTGTCTTTTTATTGTGTGAGACTGAAGCTGTACTCCATTTTTCTGCATGTGATGCCCTTAAAAGTTACTCATTGTCATCCCATATCTAGAATCTCTGCTGCTGCTAACACTCAGCACAAGCAATGTACATATACCAACTTCATAAGTGTTTGAGACAGCAAGTCAGAAAAATATCTATCGCACCCTATTTTAAGGTCTCAAAAAAGGGCAGTGCCCAAATGCACATTGAGACCTACTAAAAAATACAAATGTGCACAATGCAGTGTGGAAGCACAGACAGGACTCGTGGCTGTGTAGCAGCCCTGCACAGAGCTTAAACACTGCACTGCTCTCTGCTGCCTGCAAAGCCACCGCTGAAGCCATGCAGCATCCAGGCCACAAGCCAACACCCCTCCAGGAAGCAGATCCCTGCTGAAGGCAGATCAAAGTCAGTCACATCTATCACCTCTACAAGCTCACATACCACACACTTGTATTTTACTACTGGTGGAGCTCTAGTAAGTGCCTAGAACCTGATACAGAGAATACAGTAATTGATGAAGCTTCAGTCCTGCCCTCCTCACACTCACTGGACACAGTGTTTAACAAGTGAGCGTGCAGAAGGCACTACTGACTGTTCCCTCTCTGTACTACACTTACTTTCTCCAGAAGCCACCTGAGGAATTGAGAAAGAGAGGACACATTTCTCCAGGTCAATGTATTTTCTCCTAGTGAAGATTTAAAGTCAACACTGCTTAATTAGCTATTAGGCCCCAACAATGGAGTCCCCTGAACACTCCCTCTCCCTCTACATGCCACATTCCCAGCAGCTGAGTAGGAACAAAGGCACTCCAAGCCTGGCTGCCCCAGCCTGTGCTCAGCAGCAGCCAGGGAGGCACAAGGACTGCAGCTTCCAAGGAAATGGAGCTCCCCCTTCTGAGAGAGTGGGAATTCAATCAGAGTCAACTCAATCAGCAACCAATTCTGGTATGAGTATCCCTTAAGTAAAGCACTGATACTTTGCAGACAAAGATCCAAGCATGAGGCAGGCACTGATCTTCTTTGAGGCTTCCTAGGAGCCCACCCTGTTCCCTTCCCCCATCTGCAGCCCTGCTCTACAAGGGTTTAGCATCAAGAAAGCATTGTTATGGCTGCAGCACTTCCACATAGGAAGCACAGAGACAGCACGGAGCAAGCTGTACCAACCTGCAGTCTCCTTCATCTTCATGAGGACAAAGGCACCGATCTGGCTGGGAGAATAGAGCTTCCCGTGAGCCTCCACCCAGGCGTCCCCGTTGGAGGCACGGACAATCTTAAACGGGACGTTCTTACTGAAAAAACCACAAAACTCACACTCAGTTTCTGCAGCAGCACAAACCCTATACCATCAAGATCAGTGATGAACATGTGTAGCTCTAAACAAAGAACACTGAACTTGCCAGCAGAGCCCCAGATCCAGAGGCACCAATTACAGATTGCTGCGGCCAACACGTACAAGACAATACAAATAATATACATATACCAACTTTATAAGTGTTTGAGACAGGTGAGAAAAAAGATGTATTACACCCTATTTAAGGTCTCAAAGAAAGGGAATTAAGTCATCAAACACACAGATGGGACTCATGCCTAGGCACCAGCCCTGCAGAGCTTACACACTGCATTGTTCCCTGCTGCTTTAATCAGACACCTCATTTAATCACAGGCCTGAGGTGTGATCACAGAGCTTTAATTGCAAGCACCCTCAAGAACTAGAAAAATCTGCACTGCAAGCACCAGCAAGCTTTTTTTTTCTTCTCTGGAAGCCTTAATGTGATCAGCAATGAATGCAGCTAAACAAAGACTGGCCCTCACACAGAAGCACCACAACCTCAAGAGCTGAGGGCACAACAGCTTCCCCCAGTGCAGAGCCGTGTCTGGATGCAGACCAGGCCACGCTACCCCGGTGGTGTTTGCTGCCCTGGCGCTGGCAGTGGCACTGTCCCCTCACTCACATGTCCTTCTTCACCTCGGAGTCGTCGAAGCGGCGGCCGATGAGGCGCTTGGTGGCGTAGAAGGTGTTGTGGGGGTTGGTGACCGCCTGGCGCTTGGCCGGCATCCCCACCAGGCGCTCACCGTCGGCCGTGAACGCCACCACCGACGGCGTGGTGCGGGCACCCTCCGAGTTCTCCAGCACCTGGGCACAAAGGCAAGTGTGACACCCACACCCTCACCTCAGGGACACGCTGGGGACGCCCACGTGCAACGCTCCCGTTTTACTCACTTTCGCTTGCTTCCCTTCCATAACGGCCACGCAGGAGTTGGTGGTACCCAGGTCAATCCCAATAACTGCACCTTTGATTGCTTCTGACCTGCACAGCACATCAGGGGAAAGTGCAATTACCATTAAACGAAAATACTTAATTGCAAAAAATGTCCAGTCCCAAAGACAGGACAAAGTGATTTTCCACTCCATGTTGAAGCAAATCCAGGCCTAAGGTGTTCTCTGACTCTTACACTGAAATTTAAGCTTGTGCCTCTGTCCTGAGCCAAACGACTTACAGGCAAACCATCGCTTGTTAAAATAAGCATATAACATATTATTCTTCCCCAGAGTATCTTTACTTCATATACGTATTTCTATCTTCTCAACAACCCTTAAGAGTTTGGTATAAAAAAGCTGTAACTAACTTTGTCCCTACAGATAGGGCTGTTTTGGGTTATTTTTGATCACAGAATCCCAGACTGGTTTGGGTTGGAAGGGACCTTAAAGCTCATCCACTGCCACCCTCTGCCATGGCAGGGACACCTTCCACTATCCCTGGCTGCTCCAAGCCCTGTCCAACCTGGCCTTAGACACTTCCAGGGATGCAGGGGCAGCCACATCTGCTCTGGGCAATCCATTCATTTGAATGAAAACATTCAAATAAGTTTGAATGACTGTAAAGTAAACAAATACAATTTATTCATGTTACCATTGCTTAGCATGGGGAAAAGAATCCACAGTGATAAATCACTTGGCCCATGCAGGGTGCTCTGGGCCAGCGCCAAAGCAAACCACCTTCTTGATCCTCAGGAGCAACAAGTGAATTTAGTCCTGAAAAATGGGAGGGGTTCTCACACAAGACCAGTTTGAACCCCTTCCTCCTCTCTGGGAAGAGTGCATTACCCCTCCTGAGGCTCAGAGAATCCCTGAACCACAGCTTTGCTCACAGACAAAGGCACATTCTGGGCTGGAGAAGGCATTCTGCAGCAGAGCAGGACTGTTTATTTCCAGGAATGTCACCTTCTCTGTGCCCAAGCTGCCAGGGGCTCTAACTCCAGATCCAGTAACAAAGCAGTGAGCTTGGAACATTCAGCTGTACTAGACAGACACAGCTTTCCCAACACAAACAGATTTCCCAGCCCATGGCCTGAATCAGCATCAGCCACAAACATCTGAATAAGTCACACAACCAACTGCTCCCTTCTCCCATAATCCTGCAACAAGGAAAATGAGTGATTCAAATGCATGTTTGAAATGGACTTTATCTTCAGGGTAATGGATCCAGACATCACCCATATCACGTCAGTGTAAAACAATTTGTCCCAACAGTGTTTGCATTACTTTTTGGTTGGTTTTAATCAAACAAATCTCAGCAATCCAAAATGTTTTGTGGCGGGGGGAGCAACAGGGAACAGCATTCTCAAAGCTCCCCTGGAGAGAAACAAGATATTAAGAAACAGATTTAGAGAAGTTACAGGAGGAGTCTCCAATTTTATTCTGCTGGTTTGGCTCTGTTACCCAATCCCTGGCTCCAATAATCAGTTTTGGTATCAGGAAGAGAGTAAATATAAACACCAACAGCCAAACACGACCATTCCAAGAAGCACTTACGCGTATTTCCTGCTGGATGCTGCTCTGAGAACATTTTGGCTGAGGCCATTCCAAAATGTCTGTAAAACAGAGACATTCACGTGAAAGTTTATTTTAAAATATCAAGAGATCTTCAAAGCAAGGCTTTCAGAAGCAGACAACGTCTGAAGCAACACTGCCCTACTACACTGTACCCTCTTTAAACACTTAACTGCAAAAGAACCAACAACCTGAGCAAGACTCAGGCTGACATAAACAGCACCGCCCCCCCCCCCAATTACTGCACTAATTAATCTGCCACAACCCTAATTTCTATGACCAGAACCGAGATATTTTCCTCATACAGAATAATCCCTGAGCACGTTACCAAGCAAAAGATGTCTCAGTAAGTCAACACTGAGCCTTCAGCATTCCACAAGCAGCAGTAGATAAACATTAAACATTTCTCACAGCTCTGTGCCTGGTCAGCAAGAAAAGCCCCACCGCATCCCTTGAGGAACCTGCAGCTGAGATTTCGCTGCAACTCCAGCTCCGTCCCAGCCTGGCAGCCCCTCTGCACGTGTAAAGCAGCATCCTGAGAGCGTGGGAAGCATTAGCCCTCTTTCCAATTCAGAACGAAATTCTAATCTAAAAGATATTTTAATGCGAACGGGATCGAGCCGTGACTACTCCGCTGATGTTTAAAGACGCAAGGCCCAGGCCCAGGGCACGGGTGGCTCAGGCTGCGGCAGAGCAGCGCCAGCAGGGCCCGCACAGCGCGGGGGGATTGCGGCCCCCGCTGTCACCGCCACACGGCGAGGAACCGAGCATACTACAAACCTCCGTGACACAAAACACTCTCAAACACGTGAAACAGGCTCCTCTACACCCCCCGGGACCGCACCGCCCCGCAGCCACATGAGCCTGCTCTTAATAAACCTGAGCACGGAGGAGCACGGCCGGGCCCGGACTGGCCCTGCGCCGCTCCCCCAGCACAGTCCCCCCGGCTCTGTCCCGGCCGCTCCCGGCCCGCAGTCCCCCCGGCTGTCCCGGCCGCTCCCGGCCCGCAGTCCCCCCGGCTCTGTCCCGGCCCCTCCCGGCCCGCAGTCCCCCCGGCTCTGTCCCGGCCCCTCCCGGCCCGCAGTCCCCCCGGCTCTGTCCCGGCCCCTCAGGGCCCGCAGTCCCCCCGGCTCTGTCCCGGCCCCTCAGGGCCCGCAGTCCCCCCGGCTCTGTCCCGGCCGCTCCCGGCCCGCAGTCCCCCCGGCTCTGTCCCGGCCCTCCCGGCGCTGACCTGCGCGGGGCGCGCGGGCGGCGCGGGCGCGGCGCGCGGCAGCAGCAGGGGCAGGCGGCTCGCGCTCAGCATGGCGGCGGCGGCGGAGGACGGGGCGCGCGGGGCCGCGGCTCTTCTGGAAACCTCCACCCACGTGGGCCGCGGGGGGGCCGAGACGCGCCGCAGGACCCCCGCCGGGGGCTGACTCCAATAATGCCTGATCCCACCGCTCGCTTTCGGTGCGCCGCTCGGACTCCGCACCGGCGGCGCAGCTGCACGGGGCCTTCCCGACACGGACACGCGGCTCGGTGTACAGGCTGGCAGGGCTCGAGGCAGGACTCGGGCAGAGAAGCGGTGCGGTGCGCACCGGCGCGGCTGTGACAGCCCGGGTCCTGTGGCGGCCGCGCACTCAAGGTCGGACAGGATAAAGCGCACGGCGATTGCAGCGCCCTTGCGTCAGGCCCCGTGCTGCACATGCGCAGCTCGCCGCACGCGCCGAGGGCCCGGGGCCGTTCCGCCCCTTCCCGCGCATGCGTGGTTCAGCCCCGGGCCCTGACGCAGCGAGGCCGGGATCCCGCAGCGGCCCGAGGGCAGGGACGGAACCCTGCGGAACACAGCCCCCAAAGCCTGCCAACCGCGGCTGTGCCACCGGCTGCACTGGGAAAAACACCTGTGAGGGATGAACCTGATACCTCCTCAGCCTCAGAGGAGAAACAGGACTTTAAACCAAATCAAGTAGTTCACAGTTCCACAGCATTCCTAGCCTGAACCCAAACCCAGCACCGAGCCAGTTCCTGGGAAGAAAGGAGCCCTCTCCCAGTCACATCCAGAACAGCAGGAACAGTCCTCAGCTCTTTGGGGCAATACTAATGGATTTAACACCCACCCCAGATGGGCTCTCCCATGATTGTAGTCACCAGCCCAGGGCCCGGGGGTCATCTCGGGCAAGCCTGGAGACCACAGAACCTCCACAGTCTCCTGGAGATCAGCTATGCCACCAAGCTTGGGCTGTCCCCGGCTGGCTGAGGCACAGCGTCCTGGGAGCCCTGGGCTGGACACTGGTGGCTGCAGGACACCGGTGGCTCTGCCACCTGCTCTTGACTCTCATTTCTGCTTCCCGGCTTTCCTTGGCCATATCAATGTTCTGGGACGTGCTGGTGCCGCCCATGTCTGTGACATGTTGCTGATCTTCAAGGGAGCAGGAAGAGCTGGTCTGGGCTTCCTCAGGGTCCACAAGCCGGAAGGGCTTCCTGAGAGGCTGGGAGGGATCCAGGCCTCCAGGAGTGACTCTCTGGGAGGGAGGCTGGAACTTGGAGTGAGTGACGGGTCTTGGCAGGTGGAGGATCTCGACAGGCTGGGGGCTCACTGCAGAAATGGGCACTCCATGAAGCTGCTCGGAGGATCACGGTATCTCAGCGATGGGGAGGTTCTCAGAGGGAGGGAGGTGGTTGGCAGCAGTGAGGGTCCTGCAGGGTTGGAGGCCATCAGAGGCAGTGGAGGCTCCTGGGATGCTGGATCTTTGGTAGCCTGAGCTTCTCAGAGGGATGGTCAGTGTCTGATGGAATCTCCTCGAAGGCTGTCCGAGGCATGGCCATTATGGCTGGGAGCAGCCTCTTGGAGGGACGGAGGTGCCTGGAGCAGGGGCATGAGGCACAGCAGAGCAGGTGGCCTCGCTCCCCAGCCGCTCCACGTGTGCCCACAGCACCATCCCCATCTCGGAAGGAAGTGGAGCCGCTGTCCCATGCAGAGCACAGTGCAGCTGCATCAGCCTCTGCAGCTCCTTGGCCACGCTGACGCAGGGACTGCAGCTGCAGGGGACGCTCACGGAACTTGTGGGAGCATCTGGATGCTTCCAAGGGATCGCAGGAGGCCCGGAGACCCTGGGAGTCACAGGGCCTCCCAGGCTCCTCCGTGGGCCCCTAGCCTGAACCCTGGGGCACTTGCGTGGCTTCCAAGTCCTGGCCTGCTGCCCCCAGGGTGCCTGGTGGCCAGCAGCAGGGCAAGTGCAGCCATCAGGACTCTGACGTTGTTGGTGGCTCTGGCACATGGCATTGCAACGGCACTGGTGGCTGTGGGGCTGGCCCGGCTTATATAGGAATGGCTCAGTGATGTCTCAGTGCTGGGCCCATGACACAGCGTGGCATCACAGCCTAGCCTCACACCAGTGTCACTGCTTTGTGCTGTCCCAGCCCCATCCACCTCAGGGGCAGCAGCATTGGCTCTGCCCTGAGAGTGCTCATGACCAGCAAAGGCCTGGAAGTGAAAATGGGAGCCCAGTCCGTGGCAGTGAAGTGTTCCCGGGAGCAAGGGGCACATCAGCAAGGTGCCTGATGCCACCTTACCCACCCCATGGCTCCCAGGATGCTGTGGCAGAGCCAAGTGGGAACAGCCTCTGCTCTGTGCCTCAGAGGATCCTGCAGACACAAAAGGAGCTGCAGCTCCCCATGTCCAGGGAGCTTTTCCAACCTGGCTGCCAGCTCCAACTCCTTATGCTATCACTCGTATTCCTGATGCAGAATGCCTCTTCAGTGTGGTGAATTTTAGTTGCAACATTTAGTTCGGTTGTTGTTGTGATTTATTAAATTTGTTTTATTTTGTTCGATCTTACCTACCCCCTTGCAGTCAGTTTAGTCCATCGTTTCCTCCCCTTTCCCTGTCACTTCAAGTACCTACTCCTTATTCCCGATCCTTCCATGTCTGTCATTGTAACCTTGCCCCTCTCCTCTGTCAGTTAATGTAAACCTAGCCTTTCCTTCTAGAACCCTCCATGTCACTTACATAATTCCTAAGTTCCCATTGGTTGTGGGAGAGTGCTCTCCTCCCCGCATACCCCTCATTGGTTGTGAGATTATGTATCCCTGCTCTGTACTTCTCTCCTGACTCCCCTTGACTGGTTGATGTATTGTATTCTCCCCTAAGACCTCCTCCCTTTATACGCTGTTGCACAAGTAGCAAAGGTGATTCTTTGCCCTGACCTGCTTTGGAGAATAAACCCTCTTGGAGACTCACACAAAGGAACCCTTGACACCACTAACTGTGGTGGTGTGCCTTTTTCTGTTGTTAGTTTCAAGAGGTTTGTTCTTCCTTGTTATAGTGAAAGTGGTTTGTTCTGTTTCTCTCCCATGTATGTTGGTTTACCCCAGAGCTGTGCCCTCCCATTTCCATGTCCATCTCCTTAAAGACCAGCCCCTTATTCTGGCTCCTTCCCTGTCATTCAGTGAAACCCTGCCCTCCTCCCTTGTCCATCACTGTAACCCCACCTTTATTCTTAGAACCTTCTATGCCTATCTTGTATCCTTCAAGACCCCATTGATATGTTTAAACCATTCTCCTCCCCCATTGTCCCCCATTGGTTGTCACAGTGTATTCCCTGCCTTATGGTCCTCCCTAGATGTTCTGTGATTGGTTTGTATCCTCCCCTTGTTCCCTCCGCCATACTTAAGCTGTTGTAACATTGCGTTTGCTGTCACTTGTCCCTGGACCTCCTCAGGATTTAGAACTTCTTGGGAACCCACACAAGTGATCCCTCTCTTTCCTTTACTCCGGATTTCTGTACTCAGGATACCAACAGCAGCAGCACAGAGCAGCCTTGCTGCTTCTGGGAATTAAGCAGCCCTGCTCGTACCACCACCCAAACTGGCCTGAGGGGTGGATAGGGGGCGGCCACTCTTGGCATGGGTCAGGAGATCGAGCTAGCCACAGACATCTCTGAGCGGCTACAGTGCCAACTAACCATCTGTCAGCTGTCGGGATCTGCCCCCCGGCTGCACCGCTACCCGTGTCGGTCAGTGACCTGGCAAGGAGCGGCCACTTGGGGGCATGGTTCTGGGGGAGAAAGTGAGCCAGCCTGACAGAGCTTTCTCCAGAGACCAGACGCTGCATCAGTTTGGTGCCCAATGTTGGGCCTCTTGGCGAGACGTTGAAAGAGCTGTGTCCCAAACCCAAGAGGTCAGTGTTGTGAAGCTTGGTGGAGTGTCAGCACCCCTGTGGAGCTTGCCCACTTTTTGGTCACTCTGGCTTCCAGGAGAGGAAGGAACAACCTCCAGCGTGTCAGGGAGGATGTCAGGGAGAACCCCTTCCAGGGCGGAGGACCCTTCCTGAGGTTTTTATTTCTGAGGGTCGTCAGACAGGTGAGTACTCCAGCAGCTAGGACTGACCTGGCTGGAGACTCACAGGTTGGGTGCTGGTGCGCTCCTGAGTGCCTTGGCGTGAGAGGAGACACAGTGCACAGTGTCAGAATCCCACCCCCAGCAATTCCCCAGACCCTTTTTCTTTAGTTCATTCCTTTTAACCTCCAGAAGAGGGCGGAAAAAGCCGTGTCAACACCATGCATGCCAGGTTGTTGGCACGGCAGCAGGAAGTTTATTCCCAAGTTGTGGGTTTCCTGGTGGGTGGGGGAATGGAATTTTCTAAGGGTGAGTTGAAAAGGTTTATTAGAAGGTTGTTTTTTCACTTTCCAAATGTTACTCCCCAGGAGGTTAAGACCATAGATTTTTGGAATAAGGTGGAGCGAGGCTCACCGTGAGGACTAAAGAGGGCAATTGGTCAGGAAATTATTTTTTTCATCTTTTTGTAAAAATGTAGGTGATTGTAAAAGACCTAGAAGGGAAAGTGGAAAAGCAACCAGACCAGTTGTCCCCAGTTCTCCCGAAAGCATCTTGTTCCTTATCCCCTGTTCCTACTCTCTCTTCCCCTACATCAGGTGGCTCAGGGGTAGCAACCCACCCAGGGAAGGTTCAGGCTTGCCTCCAAGCTGCAGACCATCTCCCTGGCTACTGACGACCTCCCCGGTACCCTTGTCCAGACAGTGCTGGCCATAATGTCAAGGACCTCTCCCCAGTCCCTCCAACCTTGCCCGTCTTCCCAGTTGTAAAACCCAGAGTTTGTCCCCAAGACGACAGTTCTCTGAACCCCAAAGAAGGAACACAAGATGGTGGTCACCATGTGGAATGGCCCCCCACTTGTGTGTTTTCTCCCCACAACCCCTTTCTCCCCATCTCCTCTCCTCAAACCTACTCCTTCCTCCTATGGATAAGTTGGCTGTCATAGGTGGACTTCTGAATTGTTAATAACATCATAATATAATGTTAAAAAGCTATGAAGTGTTGTCATGGTTTGACGCTGACACAATGCCAGTGCCCCCATGAAAATATACTTTCCCTAGTGGCTGCTCTGAGATGCAATCAGAAATAGAGCAAAGCAGGCTCCAACTCAGGAATAAAGGAAAAAAACCCCAAACTTTATTAACTACAGCATCTAAAAAGGAACAGGCACAAAACTCAGAATGAAAACTCTCCAAATACATTCCTCCTCCTCCCCCCCATTTCCTCCGCAGCATGAAATGACACCACAGATTTCCACCCTTGTAGCAGGCACAAGGCCTGCACGGCCTCCTTGGCGGTCAGAAGCCTGAGCTAGGAGATGCCAAAGTCAGCATGACTAAGGCTTTAGAAGCCCCTCTCTTCCGCCTTTCGGACCCTGTTTATCTCCCTGTGTATCCATAGGTCACTTTCCTCTGACCCTTACTATTGGACAGTTTTCAAAACCCCTGAAGGGTATAAAAACCCCTAATTCTGCCCGGTTCGGGAGAGGAGAGCTGTCACTGGACCCTTTGTGGAGACCCGAAGAAAAGAACCCTGCGGAACCCATACAGCGCTTCTCCCTCTCTCTCTGCGTCTGCTGCTGCGGCGGTACGGAGGGCACCAGGCATGCTGAAAGAGCTGAAATCACTAAAGAGCTGACTGCAAATCACTATAGCTTGCCTGGGTTGCCTGAGCCCCCACGCTGAGCTATCCTGGCCGGCCGGCATTCCCCGCTGAGCTTCTGCCCTGAGGGTAATAGCTGCCATACACCCTGTCACCATCTCTCAGATAATCAACTTTCAGTCCATCACCACCCCTCAAATAATCAACTCTCAGTCCATCAGGGAGAGAGGATTCCCCCCTTGCACCATAGGCTTCCCCCGGCAACACAGTTGAAACCTCTTGTTTTTCCGTGTCACTCGTGGCACCACTTGGAGAACATTTGCCCTCGTGACCTCTTCCTTTCATGTTCAATGCTCTCACCACTGCACGTGAACCAGAACTGCTTCCAGGGTTCTCCTTTTAAGGATGCTTTGCCCAGTTCCAAAAAAGCAACAGTCTCTCAGCTTCGGGACACCAGTCCCCTACCAAATTCATCCCCTGGGGCCTCGTGGCCTCGTGAACAGATCTTCCTCTTCACTGAAGACAGAGGGCATCACCACATCCTCCTCAGCCGTCTCTGTTCATGCCACTGCTTCACTGCACTCTCTTGGCTCCAAGGCATTGCCTCCCCCTAAATGCAGTCACTGTGTCACAGGAAAAACATGGGTCTGTCCATGGCCATACAAGAAAAGAGTCCAGCCCAAGGCCACTCCATCATCTCCTCCCACCTAGGATTCTTCTCAACTCTTTGGACATCTCTCACTTGCACCAACTTTCGTCACACTTGCCCATTTCCTCCTGCTTCATCTCTCTCTCTCTCTCCTCATTCAGATTCAGGAGGATCAGTATTTGTAAGGTTTCCATTATTCAAGAAAAGGGTTAAAATCTTTGCCTCTGTCTGCCCAGAACTCCCACAGCGGCCAGTTCAACCCCCACTTCTCCTTCTGGCTGGCTGTGCTGCCAGCACATGATATCAAATTTCAAGGCAGCACAGGAACTGGTGCTCTCTATCTCTCTCCCGGTGGGATGGGGGGCCCGATGCCTCTCAGTGTTCTTCCACCCTTCCATCTTTCAGAGCCTTCACCCCCCTCCTCTGCCCAAAGCTCCAGCCCACCTCACCCTGGCTGCATGGCTTCCTCTCCCCCACCCAGCCCTGGCTGGGCAGGGGAGCTCTGACCTCCTTCACTGACCAGGACCAAGAGAGTTCTCCTGGGAGTTCTCTGCTCTTTTTAACCCCCTGTGTTCTCAGAGGCGGTCCGTACCTTCAGTGGCCAAACCAGGTGCCAATATTCAAATCCAAGCACTGATTAGTTTGACCACAACCTCCCAAAAAACTCACTTCCTTCTCAGCCTAGGACAAGTGTTAATGATATAATTAATGTAAAGAGTTGAGTTAAGTTAAATGTGCTAATGTATGGGTATGTACCACTAGAAGAAGGTATAACAAGGACTCAATAAATTTAATAGAATGAACCCTCTAGAATATTACCTCATAAGGTACAAGAGATGACAACACCACCCTTAACTATGACTGGAGAATGGGTCAACCAATAGAATGGATTTATTCTGAAATGATTGGTCAGGATTACATGGCGGTGTACACCAACCAGCAAACAGAAGAGACCAATCAGTGCAAGGATTGACAAATGCACCAATCTGGTGGTGCAAATGACTTTAAAACTCCCAGGTGCTTGGCACCTAGTCCTCCTGCGGAATTCAAAGTCTGAGGGAGCACCCTGTGTGTCATGAGTTTTTTGTTACTCTGGCTTTTTGCGCAGGCCCTGCGCTTATCCTGGGGCCTTGTTTCCACTTGTTCTTGGTTTACAATACACAGGCTCACCTTTTAAAAGTTGCTGGCCTCATTTATTTTTAACAGTTTTGGGGACTGATCTGGGATAACCACACCCAGAGGTGGTCCTGGAGAAGGACAGGACTGGAGAAGACATGTGCGGCTGATTTTTGGCCACCCACGTTTTGTGTTTCTTTGAGACCGAGGAAGGACTGTGGGCTACGCCCGAGGAACGATTGGCGGCACAACAACCCACACTGTGAGGACCCTCCAAGAGGGAGCGGGGCTCGCAGTGCACAGGTTGGTGTCACGAGTGGAGTGTGGCATAAGGGGGCGTGCACGTGTGTGTGAAAAATGGATGAGTGAGACAGAAGTTATGTAGATTGGACTCTCAAAGTGAGTGTGGGCCTCTGAGTACCGTAGTTCCGGTTTTCTGCAAGGAGCCCAGCCAGGAAAAGAGGGAAGTGAATGGAGTTACAAATGAGTGTGGTACCCCATGGGACCCCGAGAGTGGGAGTAGGGGGAGTGCTTCCTTTTCATCTGTCCTTACCCGTATAGGCTCCTGCTTCCCTAGGGTGGGGGCTCCTCGGGGTGTCTTCAGTCAAGTAGCAAAGGAACTGGAGGGGAGGGTTTGGTTGGGACAACTTTCTTGCTTGTCAGAAAGACCTCTGGGACCGGGGTCTCTCAGCTGCAGCGACAGGCATTAAGGCGGCTGGCTGGGAGGGGGTGGACATCACTGGACCCTTGATTTGGAAGCCGGCGCATGTGGTGGGACCCAGACAAGGCGGGAGCATAGGGGGGTTCCACCGACCAAGACAACCTGGAGAGTGGTTCCCTAAGACGAGTGCAGGGAGAGTCCTGGGTGTCTAGGGAAGTAGGACCCTTGGGGGCAATGCGAGAGACTCCTAACTGGAGACCCACTGTGTGTGTGGCCAGTGGCTGGGGGATTGTTCCTCTTCGGGCAGGGAGAGGAAGCAGATGCCTGACCAAGGGAGGCTTAGGACTCAAACCAGTGACTCTGTGTGCGGCGAGTCAGGGAGCTGGCTGAGGGAAGAGTTCCTCGCAGTGCAGTGACAGGCTGGGGAGGGCAAAGCCTGCCAGTGGGAAGAAGTCCCCTTACTCATTAGGGGTGAGAGGGAGGTTTAGGACCTGCCAGTTAGGGTTACAGTTTGCCTTTTTTTAAAGCATATGTTGGAGTTATCTGTTTTTAACTTTCGGGTCCAAAATTACTTGGGTGCATTCTGTTTGTGGAATTTGTTTTATGAATATATTTCTTCATTTTATTTATTATTAGTTATCGCTCATTTAGATTCACTGGGGTGTGCGGAGGTGGGAGACTGGTGAAGTGAGGTTCTGGGGTGAGGAGGAGGCCAAAAAGTCCTCACACCACTTCCCAGAGTTTCTTGAATGAATGTGGAGTTTTTAGTTTGTGTTGGGGCTTTTGTTTGCTTTGGTGTGTACTGTGATTTTGTGGGATTAGGTATTGGAGTAAACATTTTGATACTTGTTTGGGAACACAGGGAATTTTCAAAATTATTTGTTCATTAAGTTTAGGGTTCTTAGTCCTTAAGAGGACAAGATCTAAGTGATACTTGAAGGGCAACAATGAGTAGAGAATAAAAGGTTGTGGTGTGTTGCTCCTTTTGGCAACTGGGAGAAGCCATTTTGTTATCAGAGAGACATCTTGGAAAGGGAGGGTTCTCCCCAGGAAGAGGCGGTGGCTTGGTGGTGGTTGACTGGCAGCGTGGGTTGTCAGAGGGCAGACCAGAAGGGTCTGGGGACATATTCAGTCAGGTAGCCATCTTGTCTTACATCAAGTTCCCATGGTGCACTATTTTCCCACAGGCTATCATTTTTCTTTTTAGCTCCCCTGGTCTATTTGTTTCCCATCATAGAGTTTACTTGGATTCCTATACCCTTCCATAACTAGTCTAGTTTCTCACACCTCTATACTTCACTCGCATATAGATATTTCTTTTAATTTAATTTAATTTAATTAGTTTTAACTATTGCCCAGTCACCACCTGAAAAATTAATTTTTTAAAAAATTGTTCTCATAAGGAACATGGGTCAATGTGCAGGCAAGAATTCCTATAAGGGAAGAACCAATAAAACAAAACTTAAGAGATATTCCACCAAACAGTCCATTGGGATAAATGTTAGAATATTGGGATAATGATAAAACTTTTCCAAAGAAATTGGATAAAATTAAAGTGATAAGTTACTGTGTTGAAATTTGGCCACAGGAAAGTATTCAAGAGGGACCCAAAAAGAGAAGTGGTTATGCCTAGCCTTAAATAGGCATATCAATTTAAGAGAAGTTCCAAACAAAGAAGAGATACAATATGCAACCTGTTGGGTAGAAAATGAAATTTGGGATAAGATTAGAATATATAAAGTATCCAAAGAGATTAAAAAGAGGAATCTGAAAAGAAGTGGAACCCATTGGACGTCTCCCCCCGCCCCTTCTCCTGTTCTCCCAGCAGTCCATCCTCCTACTCCTCCGTAATCTCTTCCTACCCAACCCATACCCCTCCCCACCCCTCCATTACCTCTTCCTATTCAAACCATACCCTTCCCTGCCCCTCCAGTACCGCCAATAGCCCCTCTCCCCTATTATTCTCCCTATGCCCCTCACTACTCCCACTGCCCCCCAGCCTCTCCCACTTAATCCTCCTCAAATACCCCAAGTTTCCCCTGTACCTCCTTCTGCTCCTTCTATGCTTCAGCCCCTCCTTCCTAGTATCTCCCTAACACCCCAAGTTTCCTCAGGTGTCACTGACCTGTAAAGAGAATGAGCAGGAGATTATAAACCAACAGAATCCCCCAAGTGAAGGTGTAGTTCTTTCTTGTGATTGTACGATTGCGGTGAGACCAAAGGAAGAAGCTGCAGTTTCAGGGGGCCACCCTTACAATACTTGATCGCAGGCAGGGAAGTGTTTACCAAAGGGAGAGACAGTGGAAAAGTTACTACCCTTAAGGGAAGTCCCCATGGGTGGTGCCTGGGGGGGGGACTGGATTTATGAATGTGCCCTTGACTGCCTTTGAAGTCAGGTATTTTAAGAAAGATATTAAAATCTTATTAGAAGATCCCATAGGTATAGCCAGCCAGGTTGATCAGTTTTTGGGCCCAAATATATATATTTGGGAGGAACTTAATTCAATATTAGGCATTCTTCTTTCCTCTGAAGAAATGTAGCTAATACGAGCAGCTGGTATGAGGATATGGGAAAGGGAGAACGGGGCTGGCCCTCCAGGGGACGAAAAGATGCCTATCAATCAGTCTGATTGGGGCCTGAACGATGAGGTCGGACACAGAAACATCAGAGATTATAGATCGTTAATCATCAAAGGTATTTGGGAGGCAGTCCCTAGGAGTAGTAATGTGAGGCTGGCTTTTGACAGCCAACAAAAAGATGAAACCCCCAGTGCTTGGTTAGTGAGACTGAAACGAAATTTTCAATTGTATTCAACGCAGATCCTGAGATTCCAGAGGGGCAAGTGCTAGTGAGGGTGAAATTTGTGACAAGAGCATGGAATGACATCAGAAGAAAGCCAGAGAAGATGGAGGATTGGCAGGAGAAAGGCTTGAATGAGTGGCTGCAAGAGGCGCAAAAGGTGTATTTGAGAAGGGAAGAGGAGAACATGAAGTCAAGATGAGGATCATGGTTGCAGTGGCTAGAGAGAGCCAGGATAGAGAAAGAGAGGAACAAAAGGAAACAGTTAAACAGAAAAGGGAAGAGACTCGGGAACTGTACAAGGACCCCTGGGAGGGGAAGTGTTTCTACTGTGGGAAAAAGGGTCATTTCAAAAAAGATTGTAAGAAATGGAAAAGGGACAGGAGGCTGTATAGAGAAACAGATATTGTGGCAAATGATGATTAGGGGTGTCAGGGGCTCTATCCCCTGGTGAAAATGAATAATCATAAGATAGAGCCCTTTAAAAATTTGAAAATAGGTCCCCAGGGGGAAGAATTTGAATTTTTAGTTGATACTGGGGCTGATAGATCATGTATTTCAAGATTCCCAAAAGGATGACAGTTAAGTAAGGGGATGTGCAAAGTAAGGGATGCCAGTAGTGAACCATTTGAAGTACTGGTTATAGAGCAAGTTGCTGTTAAGAGAAATTCGGGAGAGGGATATGTGGGTTTGTTATATATGCCCAAATTTGAATGTAATTTATTAGGCCATGACCTACAGGTGCAGCTGGGGGTAGGAGTAATCCCTAAAGAAGAACAGATGGTAGCAAAGATGATGATGCTCAAGTTGAAAGATGAAAGTGAGATTGATTACAAAGTCTGGGCAGAAGACGGAGGTTGTGGCCTACTAAACATACCCCCATAGAGGTGAAAATGAAACTGGGAATTTCAGCTATCTGGGTAAAACAGTATCCTATTGCTTCAGGGATTGGCTCCAGTGATAAAAGAGTTGATCAAAGATGGAGTACTGGAACCGTGCATGTTTTCCCATAACACCCGAATATTACCAGTAAAGAAATCAGATGGTACTTACCAACTGGTTCAGGACCTGAGAGAAATTAATAAACAGACCATCTCATGATACCCAGTAGTATCTAATCCATACACGCTTTTGAGTGAGATACCATCAAAACATGCATGGTTCACTGTAACAGACCTAAAAGATGCTTTCTGGGCTTGCCCCCTAGCTAAGGAGAGTAGGAGTTAGTTTGCCTTTGAGTGGCAGGATGAAGAAACAGGGAGAAAACAACAGCTCCAATGGACCCTGTTACCCCAAGGGTTCACAGAATCCCCAAATTTATTTGGGCAAGCTCTAGAAGAACTATTAAGACAGTTCCAACTTAGATGGTTAAAGTGTCTCCCATTAGCATTAATGAGGATAAGAACAAAACCAAGAGCTGACATAGGCATTTCCCCCTATTAAACAATGTTTGGATTACCATTCCTAACCACCTCAGATTGTGTAGGGACTTATGAGGAAGGAGAACAGAGTACAAAGAAGTATATACAGATTATTACAAACACCCTAGAAGAATTAAGGAAGAACAGATACCTTCCCCAAAGCATACCAATTGACTTTAAAATTCATTCATTCCAGCCAAGGGATTGGGTTTTTATAAAGGTGTGGAAAGAACAACCATTAACCCCAAAGTGGGAGGGTTCCCTCCAGGTCCTATGGAAATGACGGAAACTGCAGTAAGGATACCAGAGAGAGGATGGACTAATGTCACCAGAGTTAAAGGTCCAGTACTAGCCCCTACCAAATGGACAGTGATCAATGCAACAGACACAAAACTAACCCCGAAAAGAAGCTCCAGGTAAAGTAGAGTAAAAAGAGGCAGAATTTTTAACCCTTTATGAATCAAAGTTAAAAGTTATTTGTGAGTTGAGATGTTATTTCTAAATTGTTATTTAAATATTCATTAGAAACCATTGTAAAATTTCTGGTGTTTCTCATTACAGATCTAAAAACCCAAGATCCTGAAGAATAGAGCACCCCCCACTCACTTAGCAATCAGGCTCTAAAAAAAGAAACATACAAGTCAATACAAGAAGGGAAGTGAGTCACTGCAAAACAAAACCCCCTCTTCCTGCCGAAAGGCCAGGTCATCGCTCAGGCCATTCCACTGCCACAGCAGCTGTTCAATGACCTGGATCTTTCAGTCTATTGCACTGAGATGGTAGGAGAGGACAAGCCCCTCATTTTGTGTGGCCTTAAGAGTGGGGGGCACCCAATCCAGCTCCAAGGGATGATGGACACAGTGGGGGATGTGACGGTCATTTGCCTGCACAAATGGCCATCACATTGGGAGCTGCAAGACCTGGCGAGTAAGGTACAAGGTGTAGGGGGG
Source organism: Passer domesticus (assembly GCF_036417665.1). Lineage (NCBI taxonomy): Eukaryota > Metazoa > Chordata > Aves > Passeriformes > Passeridae > Passer > Passer domesticus. Next base: position 18,364,351 of record NC_087486.1, on the reverse strand, counting down.
ATCCAATTGGCTAAACAATTGAAAAGCATTGTACAAACTGAGGGACCCGATGGGCAATTGGCTGCTGTATGCCCATTCGTCTTGATTTCGAAGTTCACCCTTCCCCTTCACCTTTCCATGGAGAAGAGACACTATGTCCCAGTGGGGAGTCAGGCTCGAAATCCCAAAGACTCCCCAGGTTTTTTAGGTGTGGTCACTGAGAAGAGCACCCTACCTACAAATTAAATTGGCTCACAGAAACACCTTTCTGGGTAGATCAGTGGCCCCTAAGTAAACAAAAATTAAGTGCACTCACTCAGCTAGTGGAGGAACAATTGGCCAAAGGTAACATCATTGAGACAAACAGCCCTTGGAATTCCCCAGTGTTTGTCATCAAGAAGCCAGGGAAGAACAAGTGGCGTCTCCTCCATGATCTGAGAAAAAGAAATTAAGTCATCGAGGACATAGGGTCTCTCCAACCAGGGATACCATCTCCTTCAATGCTCCCCCAAAATTGGCAATTGGCTGTAATTGATATTAAGGATTGTTTTTTTCAAATTACCCGACACCTGGCGTTTTGCGTTCTCAGTTCACTCCATCAACCGAGAAGCTGCTATGAAGCGGTACCACTGGCATGTTCTTCCACAAGGAATAAAGAACTCCACTACCATCTGCCAGTGGTACGTCGGCAAAATCCTGTCCCCAGTGCATGCCAGAGCGGGGAAGTGCATCATCTGTTACTATGTGGATGATGTACTGGTGTGTGCCCCTGACGACAATGCACTGACCAGGGTTCTTGATGATGCTGTTATTGCTTTGTTGGTGGCAGGATTTGAGTTGCAGCAAGGAAGGGTGCAGAGGCTGCTACCTTGGAGGTATCTGGGCCTTGAGATCACCAACCGGACATAACACCTCAGAGGTCGGTGATCAATGATAAGCCCAAAACCTTAAGGATCTCCACCAGTTGTGTGGATCTTTGAAGTGGGTCAGGCCCTGGCTGGGGCTCACCATGGGGGATTTATCTCCTCTTTTCAACTTACTAAATGCAGGGGAGGAGACAGGGCAGGATGGCCCAGGAGGGCTTTGACCCAGGAGGCAGAGGCTGCATTGGACAAGGTCCAGCTGGCACTGTCAAACTGGCAGGCCCACTGCTGCCGGCCAGAGCTTCCATTTAACTTCATCATCATGGGGAAACTGCCACACCTGTATAGGCTGGTATTTCAGTGGGACAAAAGGTCAGAGGGACCCCCTCTTAATCATAGGGTGGGTGTTCCTTGGCCACCAACTGTCCAAGAGTATTGCACAGTCACAGGAGCTGATGGCCCAGCTAATCAGCAAGGCCAGGGCATGCATGAGATTGTTGCCAGGGTGCAATTTTGCATGCATTTATGTACCCATCAAGCTGTCCACTGGGAAGTTAACCAAAGAGGCCCTGGAACAACTATTAAGAGAAAATTAAAAACTACAATTTGCTCTAGATAGTTACCCCAGAAAATTGTTAATCCCCACCATCTGGGCCACAAATTATTTAACATCTAATTTAATTTGGTCCCAAAAGACAAACAAAGTCATAAGCCTGTCAAGGCCTTGACAGTTTCCACTGACAAATCTGGAGGTTCTCACAAGTCAGTAATGACTTGGAAGGACCCCCAAACTCAGCCGTGGGAAGCTGATGTTAAGGGCTCCCCTCAAGTAGCTGAGTTGGACGCAGTCGTCAGGGTCTTTGAAAGATTTTCAGAACCAATCAACATTGTCACGATTCAGCTTACGTGGCAGGGGTAGTATCTAGGGCAGAACATGCACTACTGAAAAAGGTCTCTAACCCAGTGATTTACAGGTTGCTCTCAAAACTCATACAGCTGGTTTCCCACTGAGAGCAACCATTCTACATAATGCATGTAAGATTGCACACAGACCTGCAGAAGAGAATCAGAGAGCTGATGCCCTGGCCATTCTGCTGCAGCTGGCTGGCCAAGGAAATATCTTTTATCAGGCCCAGCTTAGCCATCAGCAATTCCAGAACGTGCCTGGTCTGGTCTGCCAGTTCCATCTTAGGCATGGCCAGGGCAGAGCAATCATGGCCACATGCCCTAACTGCCAGGAGTCCTCACTACCATCCATGGGGGCAAGGGTGAACCCCAGAGGACTCCAAAGCTGTGAGCTGTGGCAGACAGATATTGCCCACATTCCCCAGTTTGGAAGGCTCAAATATGTGGATGTGTTGGTGGGTACCTTCTCCAGTGCAGTCCATGCCTCTGTCCACAAGGGGGAGAAGGCCAGCGATGCACAAAAACACCTGGTGCAAGCCTTCTCCATCCTGGGGATCCCCTAAGGTGATGAAGACTGACAATGGGCCAGCCTATACCTCCAAGGCATTCAGTAATTTCCTGCAGGAATGGGGGGTTGAACATCAGACTGGGATTCCATACTCCCACACCAGCCAAGCAATAATAGGAAGAATGCATCAGACCCTGAAGAAGACATTGGGACATCAAAGGGATGAAGACCATTTCCCCACATGTCAGGCTCTCAAAAGCACTGTTCACTAACTTTCGTCAACTTTCTGAACTGCTCTTTTGAGAACCTGAACCTGCCAATATTGAGGCACTTCCATCAGAACAAGATGTTAAAGAGCATCCATCAGTCCTGGTGAGGGACCCAGAGACATGTAAACCCAGGGGCCTTTCGAGCTGGTGACCTGGGGGCATGGATACACTTGCAGACATATCTGTGGCATCTGACAGGAAAAGACTCAAGGGAGAGGAAGAACCATGAACTTTGTGTTTTCCTTATGTCAGAATTATTGTTTGAAGACGTATGTTAAGTTTCTCATATGTTGTAAGAAACGGGCCAGAAGACCAGCTCCTCTGAAAAGGACTTTATTAAAGACAGCTCTGGGTGGGGAGCCCAAGGGGTTGCGCACACTGCTGCTGCTCCAGCTGGACAACGCTGAGGAGGAGGTGCACAGCTTTGTCTCCTGGCAGAACTGGGGCTTCCGTCCTCATGAGAGTCCCTAGGAAGGCGTTTGTTGGCTCATAGTCTAGGGGTATCATTTAGACTGAGTGCTGTCAAAGTTATGGTGATAGGACAGAACCTGGCTCTAGTTGATGGTATGTGATTTTCTGCAGTTCTGCTGGGCTAGAGTTACAGTTTTTACTCTTTTATGCTGGTTTGTTGTTTTGGGGGTCTGAATTGCACCAAAGGCCCCTCATTTGCATGTGGTTTGTGTGCAAGTTCTTTTGGGAGCAGTGAAAGTGGTCCCTGACAGAAAGGGCTATGGACACAGGGTAAGTGATGGGAAGGAATACAAATACAAGATCGGCAGAACATGTCTTAACTTATCAAGAGATATTAACACTTAACAATGACAACAAGGTAAGTTTAGAATTTTGACATTTAACATTGAATAGCAAACTAACATTTTAATTAAGAGCTTATCAGCACTTGATATTCAATAGTAATTTTAATCATACATTTTATTCAAGAGTTTGTGTCTTTGGGGTTTTATTCTTTACATATGTTGTTTCTCTTTCTTTAAGAGACATCCATCCCAGTCACCAAGATGTGGAGATACCTGTGGCTCCTGGTGCTGTTAAGCCAGTCCCCCGAGGTGTAGATCATCCCACAGCCAAAGCAAAAAGTATGGATCACCTTCACCTGTGCACTCCAACAAGGCCATCTATGCTTGTCTATGACTGCTGCAGATGACCTGATGTCAACCTGCCTGGTGGCGATTCCCCCTCTTCTTTTGATCAATACCCAGCCCATCTCAAATCCATCACTTCAGAAGTTAATAAAAACTCTCCCCTCATTTTCAAACATTATGTTCCCATTAAAAACCCCTTACTTTCATGGCATAAATAGACCTCTGAGTTTCCTGAGTTAGAAAAGGATTCCACTGAGTTTGAACTCCTTGGTTCGTTCATTGCGCCCTTTTGCATTCAGCTTATTTTTAAACCTCTCTACTACCCCGAATTTTATATTTCTGTTAAAGTCCCCAAAAAAGAATTTCAGGCAGCCAAATGGTGTAAAACCATCACCAACTTAAACATCCCATCGAGCAAGAACCAACAACTGCTCCAGCTGACAAAGGGAGCTTTGATTTGTGGGGAAAGGACTTGGGCTTGTCTTTTAGGAGGCCCATGTACCATCAGACAGCTGTCCCTGTTTTTGCCAAACCTAACCCAAATTTTGAATTAGCAGTCCAAATCTAACAATTCAGCCATCCAAAAACATAGTATCAAAGAATGTGATGAACACTGTGACTCTGAAATTGTACGTTGGTCTCTTCCAAAAAGAGCTGCCGTCTCTGCTTTTTTTACTGTGGGTGGCAGCAGCAAAAGCCCTAGGTGAACTGGGCCACCTAGAGTGCTGGGTGGCAAAACAGGTGAATTTACCATCAGCTGCTCTTAGCAACCTCCTTGAAGACGAGGAAGCAACCAGGCGGGCCACTCTGCAAAATTGGGCAGCCATAGACTTCGTCCTTTTGGTGCAAGGAATTTGAAGGACTCTGCTGTTTCAGTCTATTGGACAGGAGCCGAAATATCCATGCCTCCATCAGCGAGATGAAGGATATGGTCCGTTCAATCAAAGAAGAGACTGGGCAGGATTAGTGCTCCTGCAGGATCACCAGAGTGTTCCCCACAGCTCACAACAGCCTGACCTCATCCCTCGGCCATCTCTGCTGGTGTAAAGCTAAGTCCTGCATGGGCCACCTCCAGTCTGGCAAAGGGGTGCCTGTGCCAGCCTCTCTGCTCGCCAGGCAGGGGCAGCAGCCGGCCGTGCTAGCGCTGCTTGCAGCCTGCTCGAGTCACAGCCGGCAGAGTGACAGCTTCATTGCCGGCTCTGGCAACTCCCAGCTCTTGGCAAGGCAGTGATGGAAGAGCAGACACCCTGGGAAGTGGCTCTGGGAGCTTTGCGGTCCTTCCCCTCCGAGGGAGCAGGGCCACTGTCCCCTCAGAGCCCCTGGCTGTGATGGGAGCAGCTTGTGCAGCGGCCCACGGAACAACAGGCAAATGTTCCAGCATTATAGAGAGGGGCTAAAAAGAGGAGTTAAAGGAAATTCTGCTCTGAAGGTCAGCAAATCCCCCTGTGACTGCTTCTTAGATGTGACCTGCAGTGGCCCTGGGCACAGCATGTTGGAGTCTGGTGACTTAGGGTGTCAGGGCATGAAGCATGTCCATGTTCCAGGTTCCTCTGAGCCCCCAGCAAAAGCCAGCACACACCTTCAGCCTGCACTCCTCAAGTGCAACAAGTTCTCCTGCTCTCTTTGGGCTTCAGGCTGCCCTCAGGTGTTGCTTTCAGCTGCCCCACTTGCAGTGTCCTGTGCCCATGCACTCTGCCCCCTCTTCCCACACACACTGATCCCTCAGGAGCGGCCTGCATTGTGTCCCCTCCGCTCTCCAAACGGAGCTCCAAAGCCCACAGTGCTGGCAAAGCACCCAGCCATAGCCCTTGGTGGCCATGAGCTCACAGCCCCAGCAGCCCTGCAAGAGCCCCAGAGCTGCCACCCACTGCCTTCAGGTGAGCCAGAGCACACTCTGCAGTGGGCAGGATCAGCTCCTGAGCCTGCACTCCTCTTCCTTTGGGCCTTCCTGGGGAAAGGGGAAATCTGGCAGGGGGGGACTGCAGGCCAAGGCCATGTGATCCCTCCTGGACAATCCACAGTGAGGAGCAGGCAGCCCCTGCCTGCAGCATGGCACGGGCACGGCGACATGGGCACGGCCCTGTGGCAACCCAAGGAATTTCCTCTCCATGAACCGCTGCCAGACACGAGGCTGCTTTGAAGCACTGGAGAGGCTGCTCTTGCAGCAGGGCAGCCCTGGGAAGGTGCAAAGGCAGAGCTCCACAGGGATGTCCCATCCCTGCTCCCACAGGGATCAGCAGCAGAGCATTTGTAGGAGCACAGTGGGGCTGTAACTCCATCCCTACAAAGTCTCCAACCACTGGGGTGCATTTGTCAGCCCCACAGGCATCTCTCTCAGAAGGATGTTACCGGAAATTACTAAAATGGAAGGAGTTTTCACCCGTTTTTCATGTAAGCAGCACATCTGAGGCATCTGGCAGTGCCATGGGAGGCTAGGGCTGCTGCCAGTGTTTCAAGGTGTGTGGGGGGGGGCTCCACATTAACTCCTCCACCTTCCTTCTTCCCCACGGGCAGGGATTTGACAGCAGCTCCTGTTTTCTGGCCCCAATGCACTGAAGTTATCCTGAGTGACGCTGGCCTGGCTTCAGGTGACCGGGTGTGAAAAGGCTCGTTGAGGCAGCTGCCAAAACAGCCACACTTCAGCTGCTTTCCTGCTCACTGGGTGGAAGGAAATGGGAAAAGCAGTGATGGATCAAACACAGCATGACATGAGGCAGCACCCTGAGTCAGGCTGAATCACACTGCCCCACACGCTTGTGTGCGTGGGAGGGGAGAGCAGCCTTGGGATCCAGGGTTATCCTCCAGGCTCACTGAGGGCTGGCTGCGGGAGAGGGGCTGCAAAGGACAGGAGCAGTAGGAAGGGGCAGAGGGCAGAAATAAACCCACTGCAGGGGTGGGAGGGATGGAGGTGTTTGACTTGGGTATCTAACTGCTCCAGTGGTACAGTAAAGGATCAGTCAGATGCTTGGCTAAGTAATCATCTCAGGGGATTTGGGATGGGCATTCAGCACAGAGCTGGTCACCCTCCAGCATCCTTCCAAGCTTCTCTGGTTTCACCCCCATGATCCCAGCTGGTCTGGCAACAAGCATCAGCCAGGAAAGCATCACAACATAAACTGGAAAGTAACCCTGAGGCAGCAAGGAGGCAGCTGGGAGGCTCCCTGTGTCTGCCAGCAGCTCACCAGACCTTCTGACAGGGCAAGTGGCAGAGGCCTGTCACTCAGCAAAGATGCAGGAGACCAGAGGGAGCACAAACCACATCTCACCCCTCCATGACTGCAGCTGCCTTAACAAGGATCCAAGTTGCCTCCAGGAACCATAATAATGAGGGCAATTGGCACAGTACAAATTAAAATTTACAAGGTTTGTACTACTGCAGATTTTTTTACCCTAATCTGAAGCAGCTGAGGTACAAAGCCAGGGGTTTTGGGAAGGCTCTGAAGGCTGTCAAGAGGTTGTGCATTGGCACAAGTCTCCCTCTGCTTCTTGCTGGCCTGGGCTGGACCCACTTTCCCTGGCCCATGGAGGGGTTTTCCAGCACAGCCCGGCACGCTGCTCTGGCCGGGAGCCTCAGAGTAGGCACATCCACTCTCCCACATACCCTGCAGCATCCCAGCACGAGCCCCAGACATCTCTCTGTTCCTGCTTCCCAAACGTTTGCCTTGTCAAGTGGCTTTGGAAGGATCCCGCGCCTCTGCTGCACAAATTTCTCCCTCCCTGCCGGCTCTCCTGTCCTCCCCATTCTGGTATTTGCAGAATCACCAAATTCACAGCTGTGGAACTCTGAGTGCTCCAGGGCATCACAGGGGTGTATCACAGTGTTCCCACACCCTCCCCTCTGAGCCGGCTCCTCACAGTGCCCATTCCCACTGTCCTCTCAGCTGTGCAGGTTTCAGCTGCTCTCTGAGGTTCTGCCACCACCAAGAACCAGCACTTTCCATTCCCAGTGCAGCTCAGAGGATACAAAACTCCTCAGCCAGTGTGTTTGTCTTTGGAGGAAGAGCATAGCTTCCTGTTCTGGAAACAATAAGAACCACTTAATTGATCCATACCTGCTCTTCCTTTTGTTATTCTTCAGTAACCTGTCCTTCCGTTTGGAAATCTCGGAGCCGGGAGCCTCATCAGCTGCTCAGTGCAAGTACACTTGCTTTGTGCAGGCTGTCTGAACACAGAGCCAGGAGAGAGAGAGGCCAGCAGCTCCTGGTGGATCAGCTGTTGCCAACACACGTGGCCCAAGCAGAGCCTGTGATTTATTTAATATGTACAGTTACAATAATTTCATTTTGGAATCAGCCTCATGAGACAGGTGTGAACAAAAGGGTAACATTTGGAGGAGGAGAATTCCTGATTTGTGCTCAGAGAGTAGAAATTCTCCTTCTCTGCTACCTTGGCAATAACACAATGAGGGAGGAAAACAAAATCATTCACATTCCCAACTCCCTCCTCTTCAATAGCACTGACATATATTTTGAAGAGCCTCAGTGCAGGTTTTTACTGCAGAAAATAAAGAATGAATTGTGTCCCCCCCCAAACAACAAGAGAAACATCCTGACTGCCTCCAACCTCAGCTGCTCACTTCCTGCTGAGCCTTCTGGCTTGACCAAGCCACAGCACAAACACATCAGGCACCAGCCAGTCCCTTCCGTGCTGAAGGAGGACACATCCAAGACCTCCACATCTGGAATTCCAGGAGCTCCTGCAGTGTCTGCTGAGCTGGACCGGGATTGCTGGAATATCCCTTCCCCAAGGCAGCTCCCTGCAATGCCAAAGGCAGGCCAGGGAGGGCACGAGCAGCCAGAGCAGGCATAGAGACAGCTTTTAACACATTCAAATAGTGCTACAGCCAGTTATGGACTGTGAGAAACAACTGCTCATTTTAAAAGTTTCAAAGGTTAACAAATACAACAAAGGACTGAATGAGGAAAACCAGCAGCGCTGGCAGTGTGACCAGCTACCACAAACTCATCCACAAAATGGCTGCTTTGCCTTTTAAACCCCTGGTGATGCAGCCACCCCTGGCCCTGCCCAGAGCCTGTCAGTCAACTCTTCTTCACTGCCCTTTGGTGGAGATCACTCTCGTGCAGCTTGATTGGAGGTCAGGTGTGGTCATGCCATGCCCCGGGCAGGACGCCCATTCCCACTGGCCCACCAGGGCCCGCAGGCGCCTGCCCACCATTCCTCCCTCACAGCCGCCCGCCCGCCATTCCTCCCTCACAGCCGCGGCTGTGGGCTGGCAACAACAGTGCGGCACAGGGGACTGTGGGGAGAACAGAGCATGTCCAAACAGCAAATAACCCAACCACACATCAACACAACTTCTCGTAACATGCGCACAATATTCATCCCTTAATTGCGAGAGCCAGTCATCCCATTATCCCTATATAACACAGACCCAAAGGCCTCACACGTGTTTTTTTCCTGCAAGAGAAGCCTAAGCCTCTGGGTGTCATTGGCAAGTGGCTGCAGGGCTGAGGGACAGCCCAGGGGCTGCGTCTAAGCTGCTGCTCCCAGGCTCTCCCTTCCCTCAGTAGGAGCTGGCTCTGGTGAGGCTGTGGGGACGGAGCTGCCTGCCAGGGTCACAGCCCCACATGAGGCTGCTCTGCTGGGTGACATCCCAATGGCCCTGCTGGGTGACAGCCCGACAGCCCTGCTGGGTGACAGCCTCTTGGCCCTGCTGCACCCCTTGTTCTGCCTGTGACACCCAGGCAGGTCCAGGAGCAGCCCAAGGCTGGCCCCAAGCAGTGATGTCTCTGTGGGGACCCAGCCCCTCCACGAGCCTGGGGACAAGCACAGACACCCCAGTGCAGGCTGTGGGAGCCCTACTCAAGCCAGCCAAAGAGGAGGTGTTTGCGTCCTCTGGTGCCCTGGGCATGCAGGGGAGGCCCTGGGCTGGGTTTTTCCTGCTCTCAGCACACTACAGAGAGCTCCAGGGCCCCCAGAGAGTTCCCCACAGCACTGCCCATCCAACTGCACCAGCATCTGCTGTCTGAGTGTATTGTTAGAGCAAATGAAGAAACGAGGACACACAAACCACGATTCACTCAAACTCATGCAGTAGATTGGGGTGAATTCTGCCCTGAGGTGTTTTCTCCTTGGATCATATCACTCCTTTTTCAGTCCATCAGCCCTGTGTGTTTTGCAGCCTTTCAGATGCTCCCCTGACCCACAGCGAGGGAATCCAGCTGTACCCAGGGCTCACATGGATGCTTCACTCCTTGCTGGGAGCCATTAGCTCTATCCCTAACCTGAGCCACAGTTTGGCCTCTTCCAGACCAAAACTCTCCACTCCTTGAAGCCAGGAACCTGTGTCCTTGGGTGAGGAGGATCAGGAAAAGACAAGTTGGGGAAAAATATGAGCGGTGAACTCAGCACCAAGTGTGTGATTTCCACAGAGGCCCCTCAGATGCTTCCAATCCTGGTGTTTTTTGGAGGGAGGGCATAGTTTCGAGTATTGATTCAAATGACCTCCACCATTAATCTTTGCAAGGGATTTTTTTTATTATTCCTCCAAGAGAACAGGCAATTTTAGCCACTGCATCATCCTGGGGAGAGAAAAGGGATGTGGACAGCTTTGAAGGCACCCACCTCAAAGCCCGAGTTATTCTCCCTGCTTTTCCCTCACCAGCTCAGCAGCAAGAACACATAAATTGTGTGTCATAGCTGCCTTTTCATCTGTCCCAGGAGTTATAGACTGCACACATAAGACAATTCGTGTTCCTCTGCATAATGAGGTGAGTTTTATAAATCATAAATCTTCACTTAATATGCAGGTGGTGTTTGCTGCCAGGTTTAGGAAAACTGATGTAGTTGCCAAGTTCATGAATGTCATAAATCATTCATGCTAAGGTAGTCTGCAATTGCTCAGTCCTTTGAGACAGACCAATTTCAAGGTGGTTGTTTAACACACAAACATGATCTTCATTGATTGTTTATACAAATATATATTTTCATTAAGTTTTTCCTTCTTCATTTTTTTTTCCTTCTTTAGGTGCAGAGAGCAATGCCCCAAAGAGTCCCCACTAGTGGCTTCTCTCCAGTTTCACAATTCCATCAGAAATCCATTTCCAAATGCATAAAAATCCATGGATTTGTAATAAAATGAGCCCCCTAAAGCTCAGAAAACATCTTGGATGTCTCCATAAATCTTGATGCATGTGATTAAAGAAAACAGAGTGCAAGAGCGCGCCTCAATTCGTCACAGGGTCATTTTGGACATCCACTATTTTCTGCAAAATTGACATTAATTAAAGGTTTGCTGATCCCAGCAGGGTTTTCATTGCTGCTGTAGCTGCTGTGTGCACAGGAGCAGGTAATGCACTGCCCATGGGGAATACCCTGTGTGCTTTTGGATTTATCTGAGCCTACACACCCTGGAGCTTGCTGGGTGCTCTGCAGCCCCCTGGGATGTGCAGGATTCCGTGGGAAGTCTCTTGGGAAAGCAGCTTTCCTGGATATGTGCAATTTTTAGCGGGGTGGCAAATCAGAGCTGTGTAAATCCTGCAGGTATCTGGGAAGAGCCTTCCCCCAGTGCCAGTCCTGAGGGGCTGACCATGCACAGACCTGCCCAGGGCTGGTGACTGAGTCACCAAGCTCAGTCCTGGTGGGAGATGCTACTCTTGGCCTCACATCTCCCAGCCCCAAATGTCCCCAGGTGTTCTCAGCTCGTGACCTTTGTGCCTCATCTTCCCCTCCCACCACCAACTGGGCTTTGCACTTTGCTTTCTGGCTTTCTATGACATTATTTCTAGGCTGGTCTAACAATGTGAAAGCTCTGTCCTATCTTGCAGCGTTCATGGTCATCCAGGGAGGGCTGTAACCTCCCCTGCAGTAGCAGGGGTTCGGTTATCAGAGCATTTCACTTCCCACCTGATTTACATCTTGGAGACATCCAAAAAACCAAGACACAATACCACTGGACAGAGTAGTAAATCAAAAAATGCTCATGCTCAAACTCACCCAACACTTGAGAGGGTCTGATATTGAGCTTCACATTAATTTTGAGTGGATCTGAGAAAACTGCGTAGGTGGGAAAAGGCAGAGAATTTTGACTGCTGTTCTGTCTTCCATCATCCTTTTCCAGCATAATTAACTCATCACAAATAATTCAGGCACTGAGTTCTTTCTCTTCATTTTCCCTGTGATCAGCCAACAAGTGCTGAAGTTTCTCAAGTTTATTCCTCGTTTCAATCTACTCACTGAATCGTTGTTGCTGTTAACTCCCTGAAGGGAGAAGGAGGCTGTTCCTCAGCATCTCACTGTGTGTGCCAGCCTGAGCTGGAGATCTGGGCCAGGATAGTTAGTTCTGGTCAGATCTGGAGTTTGCTCCTTTGATTTGATGAGCATGAGACCTAGAAAAGACTTTTAGAGGAAAAGATGACTTAAAATTTGACTTGCCACTAATGTGCCATTGGATTGGCTCCCAGCCTGCCTTGAGATTTCTGTGATGTCAGTGTTACTCTTCTCAATTCTCCTCTGATCTTATGGTTTTCAGATTAGTGTAGCATTCTGGTTCCCTTACACTCCAGCATGCAGACCAGTTCTGCAGGATATGATTGAGAACTCAGCCCTAGGCATCAGCGCTGCCGAAGGGAACATCCCCCTCCATTCCAGCAGCTCCAAGGTTTCCACCTCCTTGTTGTGAGGTGCCCTTCAGAGAAGCATCATTCTCACTGGAGTGGCAGCTGATGCTTCTCACTAATTCAGAGCTGAGATAAAACCTCGGGGAAGCTGCAGAGCTGCAGGACCTTCACAGCCATAACTCTTCCCTCTGCAAGTATTTATGTTCTCAAGACTGATTAAGCTGGGCTTGAGCCATACCTCACACTCCTTGAGGGGCTCTCCTCCCGCAGAGGGTGACATCTCCTGGGAGCAGCAGTCAGGGATGTGGGATGTCAGGGAGTGAAAGCTGAGAGCCCACCAGGAATGATCTGAGGTGAAACCTGGCGAGCAAAAATCTGAGCCCACCAAAATCCTATCTGAAAAGGGAAGGAGCTTTTGGGGTGGTTTCTCTAAGGATACAGAGGGGGGACTCAAATCTTCCTTTGATTTTTCCTCCTGGTCACAAACTGAAGACAGGGAAGATATTTCTGTGGAAAACACCACTGCTGGATATGTCACCTCTCACTCAGGATATCCCTCAGGAACAGGACAGGGCAACAACAAAATGCAGCTAGAATTGTGGAAAAGGAGAGGAAAGAGAAAAAGAAATTCAAATGAAAATAGGGAAGAGAAGAGCTGCAGGGTCCTGCTCCCTCAGGTCCCTGCTGCCAAGGCAGCATCTAGGCAGGCACAACAAACTGGCTGGGGCTGCCACATGGGATGTGATTAAAAGGAAACTGCATTTTCCCCTAACACTTTGAGTTAAAGGGGAAACCTTCCCATAGCCTGGAGAGCTGCTCACACTCAGAGGGGCATGTGGGGCTTCCCTGGGTGCTGGCTGAGGTGGGTGGCTCTGAGGAACACTGCTGTGCCCAAAGGAATGGAGGTGCCAGGGATGGGCCAGCCCTGGGAGCCAGGCTGTGTCAGCCACAGGCAGCAGCGCTTCTCCCTTCCCTCTCATCTCTCTGTACACGTCCTACTTCTTCAAAGCTCTTGACCACCCCAGCTCCTGATTTCCCTCTCCTTTCTCCAAAGTGTGACATTCCCACCATCTGTAAGGCTGCCAAACAAACGACTTTGCATTTCCCTGCAGGGCTGCGCTTCAATTAAAAGCTTTTCTTGATGTTTTAACTTTCACCTTGCTTAATTGAGGTTTCCTTTCCCAGCCTCCTCCTGCTTTTTAATGAGAGGCTAAAATTCTAGTTAATGGTGTTTGCAATGGGCAGCACCAGCCATGCTTTGGAGGGCAAAAGCTGCTCCTGGCCTGGCCGAGAGCCATGGAGCCTGGAGGAAAAGCCACTGGAAAAATATAGGATCCAGGCCACAGAACCAGTGATCTTGCCCTTTTACAAGCTCCTGGACTTCCTCACTCAGCACTTCAGCGGCAGCACTGCTCCTTTCCGTGTTGGAAAAGCAAGGACCCAAGTGATGGAGCCCAGTTGGGCACAGCCAAGTGCTGCTCTGCCCAAATTTCCCTTTGTGGAGCACCACTGCAGCACTACCACTCCCAAATATTTTAGAAGCATGGGCTGGGTTAAATGTAGTAAAAAAAAAAAAAAAAAAAAAGCTGTACAACCTCTTTAATTTGCCTACTAATTTATGAGCAGGTAAGCTGCTCCACTGCCAAGCTTTTCTCCACCAAAAAAAAAAAAAAAGGTTAGAAACACTTCATAAAAAATATTGAGCATTTCAGAAATTCTACAAGTCCTTTTGCAGGGGTGGGGATGATTTTTTGTGGATGGGTTTAAAACTCATGTTTTAAAGAGGATAATGTGTGTGAAACAAAGCACACCTTTATTTTACAGCCAGCCTAGGCTGGGTTCAGGAGGCTCCCATTAGGTTCGCCCAGAGCTGCTCACTGGTGAAACCCAATTTTCTGAGGAAAGAAGGGATTGGAAGCTTCCAGGGAATTTCCCTTGTGCTGCTGGGAGCTGGGGAGGATGACGGAGCCATCCCTGAGCTCTGCAGGCTGGTCCCTCCCCATCCCTGTCCTGGCCCAGCCCTGCCAGTTCTTGCCAGTGGCCCTGGGCTGCTGGGAATGGAGCAGCTCTAGACTGGGATGCACGGGAGCGTGTGGCGCTCATTGCAAAGGGTTTACTTGCTCCAAGGCTGATCCCTGCTGCAGGCACAGCCCTGTCTTCCTTCAGAAGGTCCCCCAGCTCCTCCCCAGAGCGGCTGCGCTCACTGAGCTGCTCCTGTCCAGGTGGTGCCAGATGTCCTTGAAACACGGCCAAGGGAAGGGACAAATATCTGCAAAATCACTCATCTCTCGCTGTCTCGACCATTTTATTTCTTCCCTCATGCTTGTAAAAGCTGGGACCCTCCTCGCCAGCTCTGCAGTAGTTTGAAACCTGAGCTGCTGCGCTGGAACACTTCCACAACTTCAGGTGCAGCTTTTATTTCTGGCCTTGGAACAATGTAAGACTTTCTTTTGGTCGTCTCTAAAAATCATTCATTTGCAGCATTGTATTGCCTCACAGCGCCGTGGTGTGGGATTTGGGAGGGAAGAGCAGGAGCTGGAGCAGAAGGGCGGCTCGGAGCCTGTGCCGAGCCTCGCAGATGGACGAGCAGACGCTGCCAGGGGGGAGCCACAGGCTGGCGGTGAGGGAATCGGGGCCAGCAGGGCCGGGGGAGCGCAGGAGCTTCGGCCAGGAGCAGGATTTCCCAGCCCCGAGGGCTGGACAGTGCCCCAGGGAGCCAGCACAGGCAGCTCTTCCGTGCCAGCACAAAGCCAGGGGCGAGCTGGCTGGAGGAGCCCGGCCCCAGCTCATCTGGGGTGTGGGGATGTCAACATACTGCTCCAGTTTTGGGCAAATTCTGGAGGAGGTGCACACATATTTTTGTAGACAATAATTTTGGTTAACAGAGAGAAAGTCGGTTTTATTGGGGCTTTTAGGGGGATGTCTGCCAGCATGAATAAATGAGTGCTCTCACCCAGCTCTGGGGACAGGCTGGGCATGGGGCTGGGGGCACAAGTTCAGTGGGCTCAATGGACCACGTGCCCACCACCCCCTGCTTCATGGGGGCTCGAAGCCTGGCCATCACCAGAGCCACGGAGAAAAACGCTGTTTTTACCTTTTACAGATCATTTAACGCTCTAATGAGATGCCTTAAAAATACAAACGAGCCGCCTGATACATTGGGATGCAAACCTGTCTCCATGGCAGTGATTTTCCTGAAGATGCTTTTCATCTCTGGCTGCTGGAAGCTTCAATGTAAAAATTTATTGTGCAGCCTCCCCTAATAAAATGTGATGGTTTTACTGTATTTTTTAGTATAAATGTACATTTACTTGTGAATTATACCAAGAGGCGGGCGCTGGCTGTGGTCGAGCCTGCGACACTCTGCATAAATCACAGCTCCCTTGCAACTTCCCAGGACTGCGGACTTGTGCCTAAGGGTGTGAGTAACTTCTGTTGACTTCAGTGAAAGTTTTTGGTGTGCTGCCGTGAGAGAATAGGTCCCCAGAGGCTCATTTAGGGTTGATTAAAAGCAGGAGACTGATAGCACCGGGCACACGGTGCAGCCGAGCGCTGCACTTCCCCCGTGCCGCTGCCTCGCCTTGGAGCCCGGCCCTGCTGCTCCTGGGAGCCCCAGAGCTCTCTGAAATGCATCTTGTTTCTGACCCAGAAAGTGCTTGTTTCAGCTGTAACAGCCCCAAGCACGCCCACTGCCACCTCAGTGTCACCTCAGTGTCACCCCAGCTGTCCCCATGTGCCCACCACAGGCTGCCCACTCTCGCTGCCTTCCCGGGAATCTCCCACCCTCTGCCTGACTTCCAGCAGCTCCTGGGGCTGCCTCAGCAGCTGTGCAAGGCACAGAGAGAGAGGACAGGGGTTTAGGGGATCACAGCTCCCACTGCTCACAGCAGCCCCAGCCTGGCTGTTCGTTTCCTGGCCAGCATGTCCTGGGGGAGGCGGGGGCTCAGCAGAGCCCCTGAGCCCGTGGCTAGGGCATCAGGTGATGGAGCAGCTGCCTTTGATGTGATGGAGCTTAGCGAGCAGCAAGCAGAGTGGGAGCTGCACCATCAGCACGATCAGCCGAGCTCTCCCGGGAAAGGGCTGTGCCCGGGAGATGGGGAGATGACTGGTGATGGAGGAGTAGCAGATGGTGTCTCTCAAGGAGAACGCTGGGACAGTAATTACAAGAGACAAGAGGAGAGCTGCTGGCTCATGCACAAGAATTTGTCCAAGCAATAATGGGAAGCACAAGTCTCTCCAGAGAGCGCCATGGGGGAGGAAGAGTTTTGCCAGCAGCTCCCAGTGCTGCTGCCAGGCCCTCCCCACCTCTCCAAGGGGGCATGGATGTGCTGTGACTCCCTATTCCCAGAACAGCCATGGGTTTCTGTGCTTCAAACTCGCTTTTGCTGCCTCCCACTCTGCCTTGTCCACAGGGCATCCCAAACACCATCCTGCCTGTCCCAACTTCCCAACAGGTCTGAGGCAAAGACATGCCTTTGGTTCTTGTGTGGGAGAGCTGTGCCATGAGGGATGGGCTGAGAGCATCACTTCCCAGCCCTGCTCAGGGAAGGAAAAGCAGAACATAGCTCACAGTGTGCAAGCGCTTTCTCTCCTTTTGCTCAGCTGTGATTTTACGCCCTATTGCCCCTCTACCCCGTGCCCTCATTTTTTCTACTCTACCATGACTCCCGATTCCCCTCGGGAGGAGTTGAATTAGCGCTGCTGTCCCTCGCTCGCCCGTGTCCCTGTCCCAGGAAGCGGAGGGTGAGGAGGGCTGTGCCAGCCCGGGGTGCTGTCACTGGAGGGATCCCCCGCCCGTACGTCCCCGTGGGTGCTTTAGCTCTGCAATGCAGCCTGAGCAGGAGCCGGGACCTGCAGGTGACAAGGAAATCGAGACTAATTAGGACTACTAATTAGATCTCTGCTGAAACCCCGCCTTTGCCGTGTGCCCGTGGGCTGTGCGCCGGGATGGGTCTCTCCCGCTCCTGAGGGTTCTTCTGCCGGTGCCGCCCCATCGGCAGCGCACACGAAGCCAAAAAGAATAATAATTTTTAGAAAGGCACTTGGCAAGACGGAAGGGTTTCACGTCCTGCCGTTGCTGACTTGGGAGAGCCGCAGCCCTGGCACCGAGGGCACGGAGCCAGGAATATCCAAGGGAGATCTATTTCACCTCGCATTGATCCATCCCGGGGGTTGGGATGGCTCCGGGCACGGCGGGGAGAGCCCAGCGATCTCCTCCTCCAGCACCTGCCAAAGTGGGGCCAGCCGTGGTCTGGAGGGAGCCCCTGCCAGGGCACCCTCACCCTGGGGCTTTGCAGGGAGCAGAGGTGGGATTTCATTTCTACACACTTTTCCAAAGGGCTCTGCAGCACGTCTGCCCAGCTGAGGCACCAAACCCTTTCCCATCTCCTCCGTGGCAGAGGAGCAGCAGTGCCGGGTCCCAGGAACAGCTCCTGGCCCAGGGCAGCAGGCAGTGCAGCTCCAGCTCTGTGCTCAACTTCCCTGTCCTGTTCCCACAGCAGCGAACCCTCGGATCATCCCCTGCTCTGGAAGGGCGCTCAGCACCCCCATCCATTCCCTTCTGGCACTGGGGCACTGCCTCCCTCCCCTCACAGTGGGGTTTAAATGAAACCCCCCAGGACTCCAGAGCACAGCCCCGTGCCCAGCAGCACTCTGGCGTGTGCCTGGCGTTGTGTGGATGTGGGGCTGTGCCACGGATCCGCTGAGGGCACGGGGGGAGTCGCACACACATTTGATTTGTTGCTGTCTCCACCAGGGCTGGTCTTAGTGCCCAGACACTCCCCAGAGCAATTTCTGTGGTGGTAAGGAGCTTGGTGTGGAGTTGGAGCTGTCAGGTGCAGTCACAGGATGGAGGGAAGGGGCGCCAGAGGTGGGACTATGCAAACTTCAAAGCAACAAAGCAAAGGCAAGATCCTACAGCTGGATCAGAGCAATCCCAAATATGTACAGGGAGCATCTCCTGTAATGCTGGGTGTCTGATCAGATTTTCCTACTTGGTTCTCTCCATGCATCACTATCACCTTTGTTTTTCTGACTGAGGGCAGACTCTGCATGTGAGACTCCACCTGCAGAGCTGCCCCAGCCCTGGGGCCCAGCCCAGGAAGGACCTGGAGCTGCTGGAGCCAGGCCAGAGGAGGCACCAGGATAAGCAGGGGATTAGAACACCTCCCCTTTCAAAGGCAGGCTGAGAAAGCTGGGGCTGTTCACCCTGGGGAAGAGAAGGTTGTGTGGAGAGCTCACAGCATCTTCCAAAGTCAGAAGGGGCTGCAGGGAAGACAGAGAGGGACTTTGCATCAGGAACTGAAGTGACAGAACAAGGGGGAATGGGTTAAAACTTAAAGAAGGGAAATTTAGATTAGATGTTTGGAAGAAATTCCTCCCTGTGAGGGTGGGGAGGACCTGGCATAGGTTGCCCAGAACAGCTGTGGCTGCCCCATTCCTGAAAGTGTCCAAGGCCAGGTTGGACAGTGCTGGGAGCAACCTGGGACAGTGGCAGGTATCCCTGCCCATGTCAGGGGGTGGAATGAGATGATTTTCAAGGTGCTTTTCAACACAAACCATTCCATAATTCTAACACCATTCACTATTTCCATCAGCACCCCCCACCAGCAGGACCAAGGCAGGCAGCACAGCCCTGATTTACTGCCACACTTAAACCTGTGCCTAAGTTTAAGTGCACAAGTAGATCCATCGACTTCAGTGGTTTAAGGTTCGACATTTGTAAGTAAGTTGCAGAACAAGGACCTACATTATTCATTGGAAACCCCGGGTAATGCATTCTCAGAAAATAACTACCAAACTCCACAAATCCCTGCTGAAAGGACATCCTAAAGCCCTGCCTGGATAGAGAGATTAGCTGGGATTGCTTTGTAAGCACCACACATACGTACATACAGATATATGTATTTCTCTGCTAGGCGCTGCAATTCAGACTTGCCACGATCCCAGCTCTGCCTGCCGGGGAGGAGACGGGAGAGGGGCCACAGCAGCCAGCAAAGCAGCACAGCCCAGACCAGCCCTCCCCACAAAGCAGCCAGAGAGGGGACGATGCAATTAAGCAAACTAATTGAAGTGCAAATGTAGGTGCTTATAGCACAGACTGCCAGGCAGCATCGGCCATAACCGCAGCCGCAGCTCAGCTCTCTCATTGCAATATCAAAATGATATAATGCCATGTCGAGTTAAGGCACAAGCATAAAATGCTGCAAGCAGAGCATTTTATGTCCTTTATTCTGTTCCAGGGACCCCCTGGGAGCAGCAGAGCCAGCCATGGGGTGCAGAGCCAGGTACCTGGGCAGGCGAGCAGAGCCAGCCCTGCTACAGCCCGCAGAGTAAAAGCCAAGCCTGGCACCCTGGCCACAAAGCAGGGCTGGTGAGGCACAAAGGCAGGAGCCCAGCTTAAATTCCTGAAATCCCTTATCCTCCCAGGATGAGAGGGAGGTCCCCAATGAGGCTGCTCCCTCCTCCTCAGCACCCCCTGCCCCAGCAGCAGCAGCCCTGGGCACAGCTGTGCCACCTCAGGACATGCATTAAACGCTCCTCTTGCCCCAAGATGGGGAATATATTCCCTCCAGGATGGATTTTGGGTGTCTGGGAGGGAAAGCAGCTATGCCATGGCAGGATACACTGCATTTGTGAGGAACAGAGCAGGGTACCCATGTTTGCAAGGACAGGCAAGAAGCACCCAAGGTTCTCCAGGTTGGCAGGAGCTACCCAAGGTTTTCCAGCTGTGGGAAGCAGCCCAGAATGGGCAGGGCACGCCTCACTGCTGGTGGCTGGGAGCTGCCTGGCAAGATGAGCTGAAACAACACGGGTTTGAGCCATTTCATAAAATGTAATCGAGAACTATGTCCCTGTTGTGCAATTCCAGCTGATAGTTGGAAAAATAAAATCTCCAGAACTCTATCGGAAGGATCTCATTCTGCATTCAGCCTGATGAGCAGCAGGAGAAATCCCTGCTGCAGCCACGCGTGTTCCGTGGCATCCCATGGGATGTGCATGCACTGTGCACCCTTCCCATGCACTGTGCCCCCTTCCCATGCACTGTGCCATGTTTGTGCATGTGGGTGGCCCAGAGGTGCATGGATGGGGTGTCTGTGCCTGTCCCTGTGCCAGTCCCTGCCAAAAAACTGGGAGCAAGTGGAAGAGGGCCACAAGTGGGATGGATCCATCTTCCTCACTGTGCTGCTGCTGGTGAGATTCCAGCAGTGGGAAGCGGGGAAAGCCAAATGTTATGGATCCCTCAACCACTGTTATTTGTCCCCTTGTGCATTGCTGGTATTTTGCATTAAAATATATGTTGTTAAATTTATGCCTTAATATATATATAGATGTGTAATATGGCTGAGTTACAGTTGCTGTGGGAACTATAACTTTCTGTTTTCCAAGGGGCTGTTATATGTCTTATTATGCTGTATCATCTAGAGGGTGGCTGGGAACAAGATTGCTGCTGTTAATCCTTCAGCACGGAGGGTGATTAGAGGCGGCCAAGCCGAGCTGCGAGCGGGGCTGTGCCTGCAGGTGGGCAGTGCCACACGCCTGCTGACTCCACTCCTCTGGGCCAGGGGAGCCGGGCAACAGCACGCTGGGAACCAGGTGTAAATCAGCTCCGTGAGATGCTTTCCTGCTGCACCAGAGCTCTGCGCTGGGGACGAGCACAGCTGGGCTTGAACTGGGACCAGCCACCTGCTGCCACCTCTGCCAGGTGACAAACAGCTTCAAGGTCCTGCTTTCTGCACAGCGGGAGCTTGGGCAGGGTTTGGGTGGGGCCCATCCCTGCCAGGCTGAGCCATCACTCTCCACCTGGGAGCTGAAAGCCAGGAGAAAAGCAGACCCCACAGCCCTCCTGCTGCTGCCCCACCTCCATCCTGAACAGTTGGCATCCATGGGACGTATCCAAGCCCTGCTACCAGCAGGGACAGGGAGGGAAATGTCCACGAGCAGCAGGGAAAACACCTGAAGGCCCTGCTGCCGGCCCTCCCAGTGCCTCAGTTTCCCCACCTGCAGAGGGGGAGGCTGAGCTCCCTTGGGTGGCTGCAGGGAGGTGGGGGCTGAGTTTGGCATCCCTTTGTAAAGCCCATCCCAAGCCCTGTCCTGGGACTCCCAGTGCTCAGGGCATGCAGGGAGCTCGTCCCTGTCCCCAGCACTCATCTCATCCTTGGCACACATCCATCCATCTCAGGGAGATGCATTTGCAGGAGCCCTGGCTGTGCCCAGCAGGACACAGCTCTGCACTTCACCTGCTGCACCTCAGGTGAGTTTCTCCTGCCCCTGAGTCCTGTTTGGTGTGAGGTCACTCCCAGCCTGTTGTCCGTACCCACAGCTCCATCTCTGCCTAGTCCTGCCCCACATCACCGGCCATCTCCCCTGGCAGATTTTTCCATGGACACTGGCTGGGTTTGGGATTTGCACTGCCTGGTTTGATGCCACTTGCCTCTGCCCCTTGCCTGCATTTCTTCTGCCTGTTCCATCAGTTCTTCTCTCCCCCACCCTCCCCCCATGTTATTTGTTGTAATTTGGTTTTCTGGCATCCTGCTTGGTTTTATTATTCTTGGCATTGCATCTTTGGGGATTTCACTCACATCATTTCAGCCCAAATTTGCGTTGACATCATTATGATTCTCCTCTTCATGCTGCCCACTCTTCCTGTGGAGCCAGCGCTGTCCCGATGCTCCCTGACAGGGCTTGGGGACAGCGCTCCCTGCCCTCATTCCAGGGTTTGCCTCCCGTGGCGTGCGGCTCCTCACGAGCTCAGCTTGGCCTCGGGCGGGCTCAGCAGAGCCTGGTTCAGTGTTCCAGGGCTGAGATGGGGAAACATTTCCGAGCCTGTGACAGGAGCAGCTGCAGAGGCTGGGGCTGGCTGGAACAGGGAGCTGCCCCTGGCCCTGCCCCAACAGATTCAGCACCTCCTTTCTGTCCCGTTTTCCTGGCCACAGGAATTCTGCTTCAGCATCCGAGGAGGAGAAGGAGCAGGATCCCACCTGCAGAGCTGCCCCAGCCCTGGCCCAGCACAGGGAGGAACTGCAGCTGCTGGAGCCAGGTCAGAGGAGGCTCCAGGATGAGCAGAGGGATGGAGCAGCTCTGCTGGCAGGAAAGGCTGGCACAGCTGGGGCTGCTCACCTGGAGAGGAGAAGCTTTGGGGTAATTTAAGTGCAGCCTTCCAGTGCCTGAAAGGGCTGACAAGAAAGATGGAGAGACAGTGTTTACAAAAGCCTTATTTACTGCTGGTATCTCCCTCCTATTCTGTTTGTCACAACCCTGTGTGTCCCTGCCCAGACAATTTGTGCTGTGTTTAACTGGGGTGTTTTCCCAGGGCTGGATGTCAGTGTTGGCAAGGAAGGTGCCAGGGAGCTCCTCAGGCTGCCCAAGCGCATGCAGCAGGTGGGGAGCAGAAGGAAAAACACCCTGCCTGTGGGGGACACTCCAAGCAGCTTCTCTTTAAGGAGGAATCACACAGGAATTTGGATCTGTCCTTGGGATGACAGAAACTGTTCCTGTCCATGGCAGTCAACTTCAGAGCTACCAGTCACAGAATCATAGAACCACAGCATGGCCTGGGTGGAAGAGACCTTAAAGCCCAGTGCCACCCCCTGCCATGGGCAGGGACACCTGCCACTAGCCCAGGCTGTTCCAAATCTGTCCAACCTGGCCTTGGATACTTCCAGGGATGGGGCAGCCACAGTTTCTCTGGGTGCCAGTTCCTGGACTCTCTCCAGCAGCTGCAGCTCCTCCCTGTGCTGGGCCAGGGCTGGGGCAGCTCTGCAGGGGGGGTCCCACCTGAGCACAGGGGCACAGGGGCAGGATCCCCCCTGCCCTGCTGCCCACGCTGGGGCTCAGCCCAGGGCTGGGGGTTCTGGGTCGGGGCAGGTCCAGCTCCCACCCCCAGCACCCCAGGTCCTTCTCCCAGGGCTGCTCCAGCTGCTCATCCCAGCCTGGACTGGCCCTGGATTGTCCCCAGCCCCTCCTGCCAAGCACACCCTGCCAGTCTGAGCCCCCTGCGAGCACGAGCCAGGGATGGAGCCTCGTCCCCAGATCCAGCACTTGTGAGCTTGGCTGGAAACAGCAGATTTTACCCTCAGTCAGAAAAAAAAAAAAGGAGATGGAGGATGCATGGAGGGAGCCAAGAGGGAAAACATGCTGAGACACCCGGTGCCGCAGGAGGAGCTCCAGCATGGCGTGTCTGAGCAGAACAGCATGTCCCTGTCACACCCCATGTGCTGCAGCCAGCGCCAGGGAGCACAGGGATCTGAGCACAGCACCTCACGGGGAACTGCGAGCCCCCACTTCCTCCAGCACAGCCCAGATCCACATTTAGACTCTCTGGGAAATGCTGGCTGAAAGGAGGCTGGCACAAAATTTCCATTTGCAGTCACAGAGGTTTGGGGAAATCAATCTCTTTAGAGTCCTTTGGAAACCTCAGTCTGGTGGCTTTAAATATTTACTGTACTCCTGCACACTAGATGCCAAAATTGCAGGGTTAATTCTCCCAGGCAGCCCCTTGGTGCAGGCACTGTGAGGCTCCAAACCAGCCTGTGCAGGTGCTGATGAAAAACAGTCCTTAATATGATTGTGATTTGCAGTTGAAAACCTCTGAAGTGCTTTTGAATTTGGGGAAAAAATCAGAAATCATTTTTGTGCCTGCAGAGTGTTAGAGTCCTTCATGACACAAGGGCAGCCCACGCCTCACCAGCTGTGCCCACACCCCCTGCTGCATGGAGCAGCACCAGGAGTGTCCACCCAGGATCATCCCCTGGTGCTCCTCTGGCTTGGGATGACTCAGCTGGGGGACTGGGAGGCAGAGGTGATGCTTGCCCTGCTGTGTGGGTAATGGCAGTGCCACTCACTTTAACACGGCCAGAGGGAGCATTAGGAGTCTCTGGGATCCATCATTTTTTCTCATAACATAACAGCAGGTGACATCTATTTTTCCCCTTTTGAAGATGCCTCTGATGTCCCTGCCTGCTGTATTCAAACCCTAAAAATTCAACATGAGAGCACCTGAAAACCCTGCCGGGGCTCGGGCAGCAAACCCTGCTGGGCATTGCTCAGGATGGACAAATCTCACCTGGAGCTGGGGGCTGGCTTTTGGCTCTGCAGGGAGCGGGGCCTTGCTTCAGGTGTCCCTCAGGTGTGGTCAGAGCCCCAGTGTGCTGCCCACCCCACTGCAGGACATGGGGACACCATTGTAGGACACAGGGACACTGCCGTGGGACATGGGACACTGCTGTGGGACACAAGGACACTGTTACAGGACATGGGGACACTGCTGTGGGACATGGGACACTGATGTGGGACATGGGACACTGCTGTGGGACATGGGGACACCATTGTAGGACACAGGGACACTGCTGTGGGACACGGGACACTGCTGTGGGACACAGGGACACTGCTGTGGGACATGGGACACTGTGTGGGACATGGGGACACCATTGTAGGACACAGGGACACTGCTGTGGGACATGGGACACTGCTGTGGGACACAGGGACACTGCTGTGGGACATGGCACACTGTGTGGGACATGGGGACACTGCTGCAGGACACGGAGACACCATTGTAGGACACAGGGATACTGCTGTGGGACACAGGGACACTGTTACAAGACATGGGGACACTGTAGAGGTTCCCAGCGGGGTGCTGGGTTTGTGCCAGCTCTGGCCTGGAGCCAGGGGTTTGTTTGGCTGGGCCAGCACGGCCTCAGCTGCTGCCTGAGCAAACAGCCTGGGAATGTCCCCGGAGGGAACAGGGCTGTGAACGTCACCCAAGGGGACAGGGCTGGCATGTCCTGCGGTTTTCAGTGAAATGTTTATTCCTGGCCATCCTAAAGCCGCTGTGGTGCTGCTGAGCAGCTCCTCAGCATCACTGAGAACAACCAGCAGCTCCACCTCACAAGCAGCTCTCCAAACCCACTCCCTGTGCCCCAGTGTCCCAAACCACAGGGTCCCACCCAGTTCTGCAGCCCCCCAGAGGCACCAAGATGGGCACACACAGTGGGACCACGGACCAGTGACTGCTTTGTAACCCTGCAGTCACTCACACCAGCACAGCTTGGGGGTAACTCACCCTCTTTCCACACAGGAGATCACAAGGACAGCACCCCTGGCCAGCCCAGCCCTGACAGCTGTCCTGGGGCTTTTGGTGGCAGTGTCTGAGTCCAGGTGTTCAATGATGAGCAGCCAGCTCCCCCCAGAAATGAGGCTCCCAGGTTGAAGCCTAAAGGAATGCCAGGTCTTATTCAGCAGCCCTGAACTCCAGCAGGGTCACCTGGCCAGGACTTTCCACTTCAACTCATGGACTAACAACATTCTGCATCGTTTTTTCCTCCAATGCCAACTGGGACCCACCAAGGTTCATTGTTGCTCTCCAGGGTATCATTTACAGGAGATGCATGTGGGAAATGCCAGAACCATGAAGTTACTGAATCACAGAGTGGTTGGGATTGGAAGGGACATAAAGATTATCTCATGCCACGGGCAGGGACACCTTTCATGAGCCTGGGTTGCTCCAAGCCCTGTCCAACCTTGGAGACTTCCAGGGACAGAGCAGCCACAACTTCTCTGGGCAATAAATCCACAGCAAACCCACTGGGGATGCTGCTGTTCATATTTCAAACAGGTTTGCAAGCTGGAAAAGAAGGAAGAACCAGAACATAACATAAACAGCTGGAGTGTAACACAGTGCCTGGTGAATCCAGCGGGATGGGGGCTCAGTGACACAAACACAGGACTGTGCAAGGCTCTGACAGCTCCCACAGTCACTGAGATGCCCAAAAGCACCAGTTGGGCCACTCACTGACTCTGCTTCAAAGCCATCTTACTGGTAAAAAGGGAAAGGGAAGGTTAAAAACCCCTCAGCAGTAAAACCCCAGCCTTGCTCAGCCTGGCTGTTCCAGTGCTGAAGGAAGGGAGATGCTGTAGCCCCAGAGCTCTGCTGGAGCCCTGCCCATCCCCAAACCAGCTCCCCACCACTTTCCCAGCTTGCCCCAGCACCAGCAATCCCAGCCAGAATGCCAGAACTCCAGGCAAGGGGCAGAGTAAGAACCAGATTGGCACAGGAGGTGCAGACACCAGGCATGGGTTTGAGCAGCTCCTGCCTCCAGAGATCTCCTGTGCCTTGGCTGTGCCCTGGCTGCATGGAAGGGCACCCAGAATCCATGGGGATTCTCCAGGCTCATGCCGGGATTTGGGAGGGCAGCACAGACCCAGAAACCTGCACCATGAGCTGCTGCAGTGTGGGGACAGGACCTGGGGCTGTGTCCTGCAGCCCCAGCAAAGGCAGAGCTTTTGTAGGGAGACTCTGAGTGAGCTCTGCTCTTCAGTCATGGCCCTTGGGTCCAGAGAACTGGAAAAAAATAATAGCCTTATAAAAGACTAATTAGGGACAATCCTAGCTCCTCTATAGCCAATAAGTTTTGCTATTAACTATTATCAAGGCTAGATTTTACCCAAGGAGATTTCCTGTTAAAAAACAGCTTAATTAAAGTGGGTGGAAAGTCCTTGTAGGTCTCCCTACTCCCACACCAACACCCCAGGCAGGCAAGTTCCAAACACACTTCCTTACAGACCTGAAACAGGGATCAAGGGGAGATAAAAGGGACAGGGAGAGCCCAGGGGCTCAGCTTGAGTTGGAGCAGAGAGATGGCTCCTTCCCACAGAGCTCAGCATCCTCCCCAGCCCAACATCCCAGCCCGTTCCTTTACGAACATCCCCTGCTCCTCCAGATCCTGTCCTTGCTCTCCTCCAGTCCATCACCAGCTGTCCTCCCCCAGCAGCCCCCTGTTTCTCTGTCTGATGTCTCCTCCTGCAGATATTTTAAGCCCTTGTGGTACCCAGCTCTTTGCAGCCGGATGGAAGCAGGAGGCTTCTCTCTCATCTGTCAGGGTAGATGCAAACCAGAGCCAGCAGGGTACAGGCAAGACAAACTGGGAGAGAGCTTTATATAACTGGAAAGAAAGAGCCAAAATCATCCTGGCCCTGCCACAGCCTGGAGGGTTGGGGTGTGCCAGGAGCTCAGCCTGTGCCGTGGTGCCCTGGCTGGCAGCAGCCTGGGCCTTTGGGCTGGGGAGGCAGAGTTTCCTCCAGACTAGAGGACCATGGTTCACCTCCATCCTGGGAAAGCAGGAGCTCCCAAGGCTGGTGTTGCCACTGGAGGTTGCTGCAAAGCTCCAGTGGGGTTGTTTGAATTCAGATATGGAGGAGAGATTTTGTATTAATCAAACGTGTGAAGCATTTCCCATTCAAATGTCTGAAAGAGATGCTGAGCAAGGGATCAGTGTGACATGGGCAACATGGGCTGGGTGCAGAGGGCTTGGGGAGCAGTGGAGCTGCTCCCAGGGTGTGAGCTCTGTGCTCAGTCCATGTGCCAAGCACTCACTGAGGACAGAGCATGGATCAAGTGCTGAGCTATTCAAGGTGTATAAACAGAAATTCTTCAAACTTTGTTCCAAAGGAGAGAAGGAAGGGAGCTCTACTTTGCAAGAGCGTGAAATCAACTGTACAACATAGAGGTATCTCATAAAAAGATACAGGAATAACAGCTCCAATTTCACACAAACCAGGCATTTTTCTCGTTCCTTCCACGGAAGAGTCTTCCCTGCAAACTTTCCTAGTGCCATGCAGTTGGGCTGCCCGGACTTACACTGCAGAATGCAATAAACAAAGCTGGCTTGAATCAGGGGCTGCTTTGTGCAGAAAGGGCAGCCAGGTGTCCTGGGAGAGGTGTGAGAGCCAGGCTTTGGGGAATCCAGTGTTTTTTTTGGGATGAGCATCCCACAGGACAGGAGTTTGGCTGGTCCCTGCACTGGCTGCTCCTGCGAGGAGGAGCAGGGACGTGGCAAGAGCAAGGACTTCTTGTAGCAGTGATGGCTCTTTCCAGGAAATATCCAGAAAACACCATTTCCTAGGCTGGGTTGGGATCTCAGGGAGACTTGAAGATACAAATTAATTGCTGGAAAGGAATGTGAAAATGACAGCTCTTTTTCTGCCTGATGTTACACTTCACCGCTCTTCTCCCTCCTTTCATTAATTCCTGTGACTTCATACATTTGAGGAAAGCTCCCATTAGTCACAGTTGCTTTCCCACTCATCCTTGGTGCCTTTCAGCAATAAGTCCAGGCTAACTGGTGCCCATGTAAAATAGATTTCATGATGGCAAGAATTTCCCTGAGTCTAACAACGATCTGAGCCTCGTTATGTCTGAGTAGCGTTACCTCTCTCCGAGAGCCATGGCCAGAATGCATAACCTAATTATTTGGAACAGATACTTAATATCAAATAAATCCTTGCTCCAACTCCAGCATCTCCAGCTGCAGGGAAGAGCACCAGGCCAGAAAGGAGCCCTGTCACCAGGATGGTCCCTGCCAATTAGCTGGAGATGATCTGGCAGGGGATATCTGTGCACTGGGGAACTGAAGTCACCCGCAAAGGAGCATCAGCTTCTCCGCCGCCCCTTCTGAGCTCCAGCCTGCCCCCGCCGTGGGCAGGAGGCGGCCCTTGGCACAACGAGCCCGGCAGCTTCCCCACCATTTCAAGGGTCAGGGGTTCCCAACCGCGTCCTGTGCAGATCACGCTTAATTCCAAAGCCCGCACGAGGCTTTGGAGTCTCCTTTTCCCCTCTCCCAGGCGTGAAAAACTCCTGGTAAAAGTGAATACGAAAACAGGTGCAGCTCAGCATCGGGAGATGAGGTGGGGAAAGCGCCACGAACATCTGAGGAGCCGGCTCCCGTCAAAGCCTGCCCCACGCACTCTGCTCCGGGGCGTCAGCGCTTGTCCTCGCCCCGAGCACCGCGATTTCCCTGCCCGGCTCCGGGAGCCGCCGGGGGCAGAGCCGGGACAGAGCCGGGAGAGAGCCATGGGACAGTGCCGGGGGGCAGTGCCAGGGGACAGAGCCATGGGGCAGTGCTCGGAGCCTCCTCAGCTGCCTGCCCCGCAGCAGAGCCAGCTGCCCGAGGCCGGCACGGTTGGCACCCAGCAGGATGCGCTGGCTCCCGGCGTGGCACAGGCTGTCCCCCCGCTCGTCCCGCTGGCACCCAGCGCTGCGCTGGCATCACACCCCCCGGGCTCGGTGCCACCCCGGCAGATGGGCAGTGCTGCAGGAGCGGCGGGCGCATCCCCCGGCGGGGTCTTAGGGCAGGATTTCTGTTCAGGAATGTTAAACCAGCAGCTCCCGCAGGGTCCCGAGCCCTCTGGAGAAGGAGCCGAGCCTCTGGTTGCGAGACAGGGCGAGCACTGTCAGCACCTCTATTGCCACCATCTCCCCAGTCCCGGCCCTCTGCCCCAAGTCTTGTAGCTCCTTCCCAAGAGCTCAGCCCTCCTCTGGAAGCAGCCGCAGGCACTCCCAAGGCTTCCACAACCAGGGAACGGGAGCATCCTTCCGTGCTCCAGCAGAGTTTGCTGCAGTTTGCTGCAGCTCCCCCCGACGCTGTGCAGGACATGCTTTGGCTGCTGCCAGTGCTGCAGCTGCTGCAGCTGAGGGCTGACCCCAAAATAACAACAGGGACACGCTGTGAAATTCTGAGATGAAACAACGATAAAAACGGTCTTTATTGCTATCACTAAAAGCACGAACAGCAGCACTTTGCTCAAGCTGAGCTCTAAAAGCAGGGTTTTAAAGCCGGCCCAGGGGGATATGTGTCAGCAGTACATGGCACCACAGCTTCCCCAGGCTCCTTCCCAAATACTGCACCCAGCATCTCAGGGACTGCCCCATGCTTCGTGTCCTTCTGCGTGCTCTGTGTCAGTCTTGATTTGTACAATAAAAAACAATTGGTTTTAAGTCCCTTTTTGCCAGTTTAGAGTTATTGGATTCCAGCAAAAAAGGGTAGACAAATGTTGAGATTTCACAAGCAAACAAAACCTGCACTGAAGCTCTGAGGTGCTGCTTGCACCCTCTCCCTGCCCGTGTTCTGTGCTCGTTTGACCACGTTGTTTGGTGAGTGGCAAGTGAAAAGCTGCTGACAAGTCACACCAGAATCCCACTGGCAGGGAAGAGTGGCACAGAGCTTTGCTGAGCATTGGCACTTCATCTGGAATGTGTTCTGTGTGTCCCAGAGTTGTGCTGTCCTTGCCAGAGCTCTGCCAGTCCATGTGCCCACATCCTGGCTGCCTCCTGCCAGCTGATTTTGGCCAGTGCAGAGCTGTCCCCTGGCTTTCTGTGCCGTTGCTCCTCCTGGCTCCTGAAAACACCAGTGCTAATCTTCATCCTGAGGGTGTTACTGGAAAAAGGTGTCTTCCCTTCCCAGGGAGCCATGGCCAAATGGCATGATACCCCAAATTATTTGTACCTGGTTTTTGTTTCCTGGACCACTGTGGACCACACTCCACAGTGTCTCATCCCTTCTTCAGGTTCTTTCCATATTTCTGAAGGAAAAGCCATGAACACCTCACACAGCACATGCACAACTTTCTCCAAGTATTAGCAAATAAAATGAGGTTTTAATCCAAACTTCCCTGGTTCATTCAGTGCCTGCATGGATAGTTTTCAGTTTCCCAGGCTGGTTTTGAGGTCTTGTGGTGCACCAGGGACTGGTGGGCAGATGTTCAGCAGCTCTGAGAGGGGCTCTGCAGGAGAAGGAAAGGGGCAGGGACAGAAGTAGGTGGATCCTCTCCACTTTCTCTTTTGTTGCTGATATAGCTAACACACTTTGGAACAGTGGATTCCATCCCACTTCCCTGGGCCTCTTCTGGGAGAACAGAACAAGCTCCCCAATGCTGGGCTGAGTTAGGAGAGGAGCTGGGAGGATGGTGAGGAGAGCAAGCCCAGCACAGTGATGCTCTGGGCAGTCCCAGATCCAGCCCCCATGAGAAGAACAAGAGGCATTTGCCACTTCTACCGAAGTTCTGTGCAGTGCTGGGAATGAAGCAGGGTAATGAAATGTGCCCTGGTTTCCATTTTTTCTAGGAGAACAAGCAGGAGGAATGGCAGCACCATGCAGAGGGAGAAAAGCTGTCCCTGATGACTCTGCACCATTCAGGGCTCAGCTTTGCTCCCGTGCTTCAGCTTTGCTGATGTCTTCAGCTCCTAATTTTCATGCACTGTTACCCCAGGGGATGGAGGGGCAGAGGCAGCCCAAAAGGCAGGTCAGCTCTCAAAGGTTACTCATGGCTGATTAAAGGAAAAATCTTACTTCTTCCTGTCGTGGTAGCTTGGAGTTCATCTTGTGCCATGGAGCCTGCCCTGGGCTCACCCTCAGCCAGGAATTCCTGCAGAGGTAGCAAAGCTCCCGAGAAAGAGGAGCTGGAAGGAGCCTTGGCTTCGAGGTGGATGGAACCAAAAACCTTCTGGAACCACCGTGCTCCCTGCCAGCTGGGTGCAAACATCTCTGGACTGGTCCTCTCATGCCTGCAGGAAATAAACATGCTGCCACTCTCAGCACTAAAGACCCAATAGGCCATGACTCTAAAAGAGAATAACCAGGGGATCTTCCCATTCTCCAGGAAATCACCAGCACTCACTGTCATTCCCAGTGGAGATGGCCAGGAGGAGCTGGGGGGTCTGGCTGTTCCACTGAACAATTCCCAGAATGGCCCATCCCTCTCTCCCTGTTTGGCCACCGTGCTGCAGAGCCCCAGGCCCTTTTCCCGGGGCTGTGGGCAGTCCCTGGCATACACTCAGCTCCCACTCTCAGTGGATTTTACAGCTGCAGGTTCTGCTCTGCAGCCTCGCAGATGTCGTATGGTGCTGGACTTGTGTCTGCTCTGGAGGCACCACTTGGGAAAGGCTGCTGAGCTCAGCTCTCTTGGATTTATTACATGGTCAGGCTCATAAAACAGGCTGTAAACTCAGGTGCCTTAATTCAGGCCCCCCATTTGTCAGAAGGTTAAATCCATGCTGAGCTCAGGGTCTGGCACCCTGGAACAGCACAGTCAGCCCTGCTGGGGAGCCTGGAGTGGAGGGAGCCACTCCCACACCTGCAGTGCTGAATGGCCTTCCTCGGTCAAAATCCTCCTCCTCACCACTCCTGGAAACCTTTTGGGGCTGGCAAGCTGCTGCTGAGGCCTCACACAGGAATAATCCTCCAGGATAAGGAGTTTCCAAGCACTGAGAACAGATGGGTACACTGAGACCTCAGGTGCAACCACAGGGAAGATACAGCCCTGGGAATAATAATTTTGCCATTAAATATCCTCTTTTCAAGCTGGTGGCACTGCAGTTTGTGTCACTGTGGTCTGACATCCTGCGTCTCTGCCAAGGCCCACTCAGAGCTGGCACACATCATGCTGTGCTCCTGACACCCACAGCCTTCAGGGCCCTCAGAAATCAGGCTTTGGAGCTTTCAGGTCTTGTCTACAATACATTATAGCTTAAATGATACTTGATTTAGCTTTAATAATTCTACCAAAAGTTATTTAAGGAACTTTTGCTGTGCCTGCAGCTTTCTCCAGGGTCAGATGCCTCACACAGCTCATCTGAGTTGTGATGGCACCCAGGTAACTGTTGCTTATCCTGTTGGTTTGGGGTTATCTTATTTATATTACTCCCAGCTCCTCCTAGCTCCACTTTTGCTTAGTGTTGTGCAATTGCATGACTTTCCCCTCCATTAAGAAATCCTGTAGTACAGAGAGAAGTTCAAACTTACCTAAATAATCACAGCACAACAAACATACAGCCCAGCAGGAGAGGGGAGAGTGTCATCCAACAGCAGGCATTGACTAGGAATTTCTTAAAATAACCCTGAATGAACCCAAGATTGAAGGGGGATTGCTCCCACTGTGCTTCTCCAGGAAGCATCTTTGGGAACCTCGCTGTGATGCCCTGAGGAAGGGTAAGAATTAGAACAGGGAAAGGGGTGGGGATGTGGCACTGCTGTTTCCTTACCCTTTTTCCACTCTGTGCCCCCAAAGCAGCAGAGATGTGACTGCCAGGAAAGCAGCTAAGTGGGGGACAGTTTGCAGCAGCCCTCACCCATGCCAGAGTTTAATCCTTTTCATTTCTTTGTGCCTAAAATTAGGAGGAAAAGTGGCCAAACCCCATCAGTTTGGGGAAAGAACACCCACACCCACCCAAGCAGATGGGTCTGGTTTTAGTTTATAATTAAACTCACCCTCCTGGCAGGGAGGGAGAGCCCATTTACAACAGGGGAGGGAGCAGGAGATCCTCTCCAGGCGGTTTTCCAGCAAGGGGGAGCCTCATTCCCTGCTGAAGGGAGCGGGATGACAAAGCCGTGAGCAAGCAGAGAGGGATTTGCTGCCCTCCGTTATCCCGACAGCTGGAATGGCCTCATTTTAAACGTGTTTAGCTTTTTGTCCCGAGGAGCACAAATCTCTGTGGCGATGGTGCCATCTGTCCCTCTGAGCAGGGCCCTGCTGATGTCTGTGCTGTCCCTCCCCGCGGTGACCGGGGCAGGGCCCTGTCACCAGCCGGTGTGGGGACAGCCCTGAATGAGCAAGGAATATTCCCAGATCCCAGATTTCAGCAGGACACAGCAAGACAGCCATCACTGGTGCACAAGGGCCCCTGGAAGAGCTGGGCTGGCCTCTCCCAGCAGAGGGAATGTCCTTGGGAATGCAGCACAGCCAGAGGGGCTGCAGAGCCTGGCTCTGTATGCCTGGAAAGTGCTGCCAGTGGGGATGAGCAGGCAGCAGAATGGCAGGGAAAGGGCAAAATGGGAACAGGGAGAAGGGAAAGGGAAAAGGGAAAAGGAAGATGGAAAAAGGAAAAGAGAAAGGGAAAAAGGGAGAAGGGAAAAATAAAAGGCAAAGTAAAATAAACCAATATTCAATTAAATTCTATGAAATTCAAGGCCCAGCAAGGCCAGCTGAGCTGGTCAGCATCTGTCTCCCCCAGTCCCTAACAAAGCCACGGCTGAGGGATTGTTCCCTGTGGGATGTGGCCCTGTGAGAGGCCCTGCCAGGCACCAGGGCTGGGTTTGTAGGGGCTGGGGGTTTGCAGCCACAGCCACAGAGCTGTGCTGCTGCCCAGGGCACAGCAGGCAGGGATGGGCTTTGGGAAGTGAGCCTGGAGCACACAGGACACAGCAGCCTGGTCCCTGCTGGGTGACACTTGCTCCAGAGAGCAACACTCAAAAATTGTAGCCTAAGAGCCAAAAATTCCTGAAGGACAGCAAGAAAATCACATTTCCCTCCTGGCTACAAAGGCTCAGCCACTGATTCCTCTCCCCAAGACTAGCTTGGAAACCCAAGGGGACAAGAGTGCCTTTGGCAAGAGACTGCCTGAAACATGTCGAAGGCTTTTCTCTAAATTTTCAACATGTTTTTTTTAATTCTAAGCAAAACATCCGAAGTCTCCTACCTCATGAACCTTGCTCCACTGCCTTGACTTTTAAGTCAAATATTTGTCCCGGAGAATGCACTTGGGTTAAAACAATGAATTACTGAGATGCTCAAGTGTCCTTCTGCTTCTGCATGAGCAGTGCCCCAAATCCCTGACACTGACTCGTGGTGAGAGAGGAAAATCCATCCCACCTTGTCATCCCCACACCTCCCCGTCCCTGTCCCTGTCCCCGGACCTCCCGATCCCGGTGCCTTCTCCCAGCGGGAAGGGCTGCGGGCTGGGGCAGAGCATCCCTGCGCAATTACAGCCAGGAGATAACGCCTCATTTGCAGCCTTGCCTTCAATTGACAACTGCGTGTGAACAAGATAACAGCTTGTACTGCTGGAGGTGTAATTTATGAACTGTCGGACCTGACAGGCTCTAAAGTCGGCAGAAGAGCCCGAGAAAGGCAGGCGAGGGCTCGGTGTGCCCGATCCCGGCACAGCTGTCCCCAGCTGTCCCCAGCGCGCAGAGCCCGCCCGGCTCCGTCACCGCCGCTGCTCCTGCTCGGAACCGACTGTAACTGATCAGCTTAAAACAATCTCTGGATTTCTAATGAGGTGATTAGCTGCAGAAAGGATTTCCTCGCAGAACTCTTCATTGCTGTTTTGCTCACTGTCAGGCGTCAGAATAAGGACCCACACTTGCATATTAATAGCAGCATTAGGTGCTAGTGCAGCTGCTTTATCAGGGATGTTATCACTCCCCTGAAATAACTGACGTGGAAAAGCCCCATAGTTTTATTTTGCATGAAATAAAACGTTCCAGTTCCCCAGGTTTTGTTTTCAAAACCTGAAGTGTTTTTATCATTTCTGGAATGCAGAATAACAACAGAACAATTTCCCTTAAATCAAAAGCTGGATCTCTTCCAAGTCATTTAACTTCCAAAAGTTTGAATTCCCTTAAAAAAATTTAAAAATTAAAGGGATTCAGCCTGAGCACTTCTAATGAGAATATCACAATTATACTTCGATTGCCGCACGGGATTTCTCCTTACAGCAGCTTGATTCATGGGGGAAATTAACTTGTTTAAAAGTAACAGTTTTTAATAGAAATGTTCTGCTGACTCTTCTCCTTGCATTCGAGCTGGAATCTGCTTTGGCACGCCGGGTCCTGAGGCTGGGATGAGCTCCCTGCTCCATGCCTGCATCATTCCAGCAAGTGGATCCTGCCCACAGCCTGTTGCAGCCACAAAAGTCATACCAAGAAGGCCACTCCAATTGTTAAAAGAAAAAAAAATCAAACAGAAAAACTACTTAAAGTCTTGAAAACTTCCAAAGTCAGCACTTGAAGAAATATGAAATGCAATGAATTAATGAGGAAGAGAGAATGAATCATTAAAATTGCATCACCACGGCGTGTTCCTGATCGCATCTCCTGTAATGTTCTCACAGTCTGAACAATTGATTAAGAAAAACACCGCTGCACACTAAAAATTGGAAACGGTTAAGAAGAAACAGGATTAGCAAAGTCTTACAGGAAAGGTCAATTATTTCTCCCAATTTATTGCTAACCTGACATCTGTAAACAAATCACTGGGGGAACTCCCTGAAGACTACACTGTGTCCAACAAGACATCCTAATTAATGAGGATGCTCCATGCAAACACAAACACAAGGAGAGAGATAAAATCTAAACCCAGCCCTGAAAAGGTGCAGTGGAAATGCTTGCCCCAGAGGTTGTGGGAGATCAGTAAAGGGGGAGAAGTTTCAGGAGAGCCGGAACTTGCCATGGGGTAAAGGCAAACAATCTTTGTGGTTATCAGAGCTAAGATGAAAATGAATTAAATTACTTTAGAGAGGGTTTAGTGAGACTGGCTTAAAAATAAGAGAGAATTGGCTTTAAAAGGATCGAGGGCTGCAATCATCCCTTGTGCTCCACGGTGGCAGAGGCTGAGCCAGGATTTTCCATGGAACCAGCCAGAGCCTCGCTGAACTTTGGTGTCTCTGAAGGCCAAGCCATTGAACTTGGAGAGCTCTCCAAGGAGGTATCTGATTCTGCTGTAGTTCCAGTTCCAGCCAAGCTCCCAGACCCAAAGGTCGGGTTTTTCTTCTCCCTGGCTGCCAGTTTG
This sequence comes from Passer domesticus, assembly GCF_036417665.1. Lineage (NCBI taxonomy): Eukaryota > Metazoa > Chordata > Aves > Passeriformes > Passeridae > Passer > Passer domesticus. The sequence continues at coordinate 18,327,808 of NC_087486.1, read as the reverse complement.
CAGCCATGCACCTTGGTGGCATCCCTTGCACTGGCCAAATCCGCCAGCAGCTGGGCACGGTGCCTCCCCCAGAGCAAAGCTGGATGGAGGCAGCTCATATTAAAGATTCCTCTTCATCAGCATCCCAATGATTAAATATGTATAGAGGCATCTGAGATCCAATTTATTTCTTTTGTGTTGTAAATTCCTTTTCTCGACGGCTTTTTTTTTTTTTTTTTTTTTTTAGCTTCTTATAATTAAGACCTTCAGACAGAGCTCAGCAGGGCTGGAAAGCAGCCATGCTCCTGTTTTATCCCACCCGTTGCAAGTGCATTTGCCTCTCTTAGTCAACCAAAAGATTCTTCTTTATTCATCCCAGTAATGACTTGATTTTCTTCTTTCTTAATGAACACAGTGACACTGCATTGAGTCAGTCATGTACAACTTGGTGGTTTTTCCCTCCCTTTGGAGAGCTTTCAAAATATTTATACATTTTAAAAGGAGCAGAGAAAGAAAGAAAATAAAGTTGCGTTTTGTTTATCTGGCTGGTGCTGCCCCTTCTCTCTCTCATCTGCAGAAACTGCAATCGATCCCATCGTCTGGTCTGCCATGGGGCTGCCAGAGGGGTGGCAGTGTCCCCTGCCCCCTCTGCTCATCCCTCCTGCCAACCAGCACTTCCAGGGGACAGGCAGCGCTGTGTGAGGTGCAGGTAAGGACTGTCAGACCCAGGTGAGGACTGTGAGACTCAGCGCCTGTCAGGAGGGGACTCCACAGGAAGCATTTGGAGGAGAAGGAATTCTTTGCAGGTTCAGAGCAGATTTACCAGGGACTGCTGAAGGATCTGGGAGGGAGAAGCCTGTGGCTGAATCGAGCTCTGTGGGTGTGGATGGACTGGATGGACCTTCAGCTCTGATCCAGCTCTTTCCTTATGCCATGGGGGACTCCGCGCCTGCAGCAAACCTGAACCCTCAACCCCCAGCTGGAAAGCCCAGAGCTCAGGTCTCCAGCAGAGCTGTGGCAGCGTGACCCTCACATCAGTGGGGCCCCCAGCATGGTGTCAGCCTCGGTTCCCCTCTCTGCTCACACCCAAGACAAGCAGTGAGGGGCTGTTCCCATTCCTGTGCCCCGCACTGGGAGGGAAGGGCAGCCAGACACAGCCCATGGCTCCCAGCAAACTAGGCCAGCCAAAGCCCAGCATCCTCCACCCCTGGGGCCAGTGGGTGTTCCAGGGCTCTTGGCTGCCACCCAGCAGGGGCTTCCAGCTCCCCCTTTGCCAACCCCTGTGAAATCTGCCAGCAGAGGCATCGCTCCCTCCCACGGCCCTGCAGCGAGGAGTGACTCCCTCCAGATGGCTGTAAAGGTTAACAAGGAATTTATGCGGAGTTACATACAAATCAGATTGCCTTTTTTATTTTTTTTTCTAAGAGGGAAAAAACCAACCACAATTTCAAGCCCACACAGGCAGTGCAGCCTTCCAAGGTGGTTCAGTTGCCATAGACGACCGCAGGCAGCCGCGCTGTCACACGGAGCCCGTGGGGACTGCTGTGAGTCAGGGGCTGGGGGTGAGCCACGCGTCCGTCCCCCCACTGGCACCCACACCAGCCCCATCCTCATCCCCCTCCTGGGATGAACCAAGTGCCCAGGAGCCCTCCCACAGCATTTTGGGATAGTGGTGTTTGCCCCATGTGGCCATGGCTGGTGGGATGGGTGGCCCAGGTGGCATCTGGTGGGGGGGTTCCTCCCGAGGGTGCTGAAAAATGGTGGAGCTGCAGATTTAGGGCAGAATCTGAAATCTCATGGTTTCACCATCCGTCATGAACACTCAGCTTGCAGCTGCTCTGTCCCTGTTACTGTACTCCATCTTCCCCCAGTCCCCACAGGAAATCATCATCCCACTTAAAAAACCTTGCCATGGCCAGTCAAGGGGCTTCTTGGGGTGGCCTCACCACCCCACTGGCCAATGGCTTGTCCATCACTTCTGGGGGACCAGAACCACCAAACACGTTGGGTTTAGTCTGCAAATCACCACACGTCTCTGGGCTCTGAGTGGAAAGGGATTTTTTGTTACCCTTCAAGGCTGACTGGCAGAGGCCAGGTGGAAACTGGTACTGCAGAGGACCCAGGTGGAAACTGCTGTGGATTTGGGAAAAAGGGAAATGTTTGTGTGTGAAAACTCCAGGAGAAACACCACACGTGCTATGAGAATGATGTGTATCCATAACGTAAGGATGCGACCCCAGCAAGGAGACTGGGAATCAGCCCCAGGGATCAGTCTGCAGGAGACCTGGATGTGGATGAACAGCTCAGCAGTAAGGACCAGCAGCTGCAGCCATGCCAGATCTCTCTGGGGAATGGTGCTACAGCAGCACCTGGGGGCTTTCCTGACAGTGATAGACCATCTGCATTCCAGGCAGAGACATCCTGCGTCCCCCAGGGCTGGGATATCAATGCTAGATGTGGATGGAGTTGTTTTACCAGCCTGGTAAATTTCTCCAACATCTTTAATAAAATAAGTTTTTGGAAGTTTCAGGTAGAATTGATGTCATATATGGAAAGGTCACTGTATTACCAGCCACAAAGAAAATGTTACACTCAAATGAGACCAACACTGTCACAAATCACAGCAGACCTCCTCTGCTCCACTCAGGTGAGACCCCCCCCCCCCCCCCCCCACCACAGAGCTGCTTCCAGCTCTGGGATGCCCAACACCAGAAGGACCTGGAGCTGCTGGAGAGTCCAGAGAGACCATGGAGCTGCTCCCAGGGCTGGAGTCCCTCTCCCATGGAGCCAGGCTGGGAGAGCTGGGGGTGCTCACCTGGAGAGGAGAAGGCTCTAGGGAGAGCTGGGGGTGCTCACCTGGAGAGGAGAAGGCTCCAGGGAGAGCTCAGAGCCCCTGCCAGGGCCTAAAGGGGCTCCAGGAGAGTTGGAGAGGGACTGGGGACAAGGGATGGAGGGGCAGGACGCAGGGAATGGCTCCCACTGGCAGAGGGCAGGGATGGATGGGATATTGGGAATTAGGAATTGTTCCCTGGCAGGGTGGGCAGGCCCTGGCACAGGGTGCCCAGAGCAGCTGTGGCTGCCCCTGAATCCCTGGCAGTGTCCAAGGACAGGCTGGACAGGGCTTGGGTCTGGGACACTGGAAGGTGTCCCTGCCCCTGACAGGGGGGATTCTTAAGGTCTCTTCCATGCCAGCCCATTTTGTGATAAAGGGTGATGGCAGACTAGCAGGTGTCAGTCAGTGTCCTGCTGCAGTCCCAGCAGAAGCAGCACTAAGCGTGGCTCAGAGGTGCAGAACTTCCCCGTTTTTTTGCCCGGGTTGCTCTGCAGACCTGGCTGAGATGGCTGTGACATGGAGCAGTAACATGTCCCTTGTCCCTTTACACAGACAGACACGTGAAGAGCACAGAGGCTAGACTGTGGCTTGGGGAGAGGAAGATGAAGAACACTTCTTCCTCTCCTCCAAAAGAAAGGTTGATTTATCACCAGCTTCCCAGGGATTCCCCTGGGCTTATAAGTGAGATAAAGAGGAATGGAGAGGTTTGATTCTGGTTTGCAGAAGGAAAACATCCTCCCAGCTCTGTGGGGGCCCAAGGCATCATCTGACATTTTAAGAGAAGTGCTTCTGGTCAGATTGAATCCTGTCGTTCTTGCTATATGGCCTCACTGGTCAAATAAAGCCAATGCCAGAGCTACTTGGATGGAATGTAGCCCTCCCTTTTAGGTGGCAATATGGGAAACAAATGGATCCATCCCTCCCTGCACACAGCTGCTCTGCACTGTAAACCGTGTGAATCCAAGGCAGACCCTCAAAACAGCCACTATATGTTCACCTGGAAATTTCTAAAGCTGTTTAACAGCATCTGGATCCCATGTTTTCCATGGCTGAGCAGGGAAAAGCAGGAGGAGGAGCTGCAGTTAACTATTATCAATAATAGGAACGAGCACACCACGTGCCACGTTAGGAATGTGTCTACAAAATGTGTTCCTGGGCTGTACATTCACAACATGTGTGGCTTCTTTTTTAGTATCAATGTGCAGCAGAATCCAAAAGCTGTGTGGTTTTTTCCCCTCAAGCCTGTCCTGTTACCCAAATTGCTTTGGCTTCAAACATTGGTTCCCTTGGGCGTCTGTTATTCGCAGCCTTCCCGGTGCCAACTGAACAGCTTCCAGGAGCTCTGATGTCTCTCTTTTTATTTTTTTAATACTGAAAATCACTTTATTCCATCCACCTTCTGGAGCGATTCCCTGGAGAGTACCAATTCTGATGAGCATCTGCTTGAGTAGGAAAGCCACGGCCATTCCTCCACTGGAATTTTTCACTCTTTATGGTCATTAAAGGCTCTTCAATCCCATTCACTGATGAATCTTGGGGGTAATGTATCAAAACAAGTTGTCCCTGCAGATATCTGTCACTTGGGTTGCCTGGAGCCTGTCCCCACTGTCTCCAGATGCTGATGGCCATCAGGACCACAGGCAGCCACATGGGCTCTTCTCTCCCATCCCTTTCCATGGGACACAGTTTTTCTGTGGGTCCACGAGTTTCCCCAAAATTTCTCCTAGACCCTATATAGAGCCTGCCTGGGACAAGAAGGGAGTGGAGACTGAAATGAAAGCTTTTTGTTAATGCTTCCAAATTATTTAGGGTATTACGGACGAGGAGTGACCGTGAGGAATTGCAGAAGGACCTTGAAGTGAGTGACTGGCCAAGAAAGTGACAGGAGAAATGCAGTGCGGATAAATAGTGGCGCACGTGGGAGAAGCCAACCCCAGCTTCAGAAATAAAATGATGGGCTCTGAGCTGACTATTAACTTTCAGGAACAAGATCTCAGGGTTATAATAGATAGTTCTCTGAAAACATCAGCTCATTGCTCAGCAGAGATAAAAGAAAAAACGCATCTTGAGTGTTAGGGATTACTCAGAGAAGAACAGAACTCAACAGCCCCAGTCACGCTGCCACTGGATGAATTCCCCGTGCACCCACACACCGCGCACTGCACAGGTGGAAAGGGATGTAGTAAAGCTGGGAAGGCGTCAAAGAAAGGTGGGAAGGATGATGAAACACGCTGACTGCATTTAGGAGAGGCAGTGAGGATGCAGGTGGGGAGCTCCAAGGCTTCCACCCGTGTGATGAGCCTTTCCCACCCACTGGGAGACAGCAGCGACCTCAGCTCAGCTGCTGGTGCACCAGCTCCTCGTCAGAGGGTGATCCAAACCCACACAGGTGTTCCCCTGGCTTTTGGGTTGGTGTTTCTGGCACCTCCTCCTCTTGCAGGGAATTGATGGCCACCATGCCTGGCACTGCGTGTCCCCCATGCTGGGCAGGCAGCGTGGGCACTGGGGAAGAGGAACTGGAGCAGTTTGGCAAAAAGCAGGCAATGGATGCCAAAATAAAATTTAAAAAAAATGGGGAGAAAGATCTAGCTTCACCTTCTGTTCTTGTGATTCTTCTGTGCATGCAAATCTGGTGGGAGGAGGAAAAGGAAAAAAGGCAGAAATCCAGCCCAGTGATGGAGGCAGGAATGTTGCACTGGAAAAAAAAAAAAAAAAATTTGGGGCTAAAGCCATCCACCCCCCTTTGAAATGCCCAGGTCCAAAACCCTCTTCCAGCCCTGACTCTTGGGTCTACCAGACACTGGGGGAATATTTGTCTTTCTACACGGGGAGGATGACACCCAACACCAAACAGCTCCTGGCACTTGGGATGGGGCAGCAGGGGGCTGAGAGGAGAAGGGGAGAAAGAGAGAAGGATGAGAGTGAGGGAACATTTGTGTAAAGCACCACTAAGGAGGACAAATCGCCCCTGAGGCCACACCTGGTGTTGTGTCCCCAGCCAGGTGTCACGGCCCTGGAGCACCACCTGCATTGCCACTGCTGGTGCCAGCACACTGAATTATCAGTGAACACAGGTTCCTTTTGCCAGGGGAGGAACAGGTACTGAACATGTGTGTGAGGGGACAGCTGAAAGCAGAATTTTTGCACGATTGGGCTTATCTACTGCTGGCAGGTTGGAGCTGCCCTAAGGAAGGACTGGGATTGCCAGGGAGCAGGAACTGGAGGCCTCCAAAGAGTCCCCCCTTCTGCTGAATGTGACACAAGGAATGCGACACTCCTTGCCTTGACTTGTGCACAGCTAGAGAAAGCAGGTGTTGGAGACAAAAAGAGAGATGCAGAAGTGAGAGCCATGCCCCAGAACACCCCTCTGATGGACAGCCCCAGGTTGGGCACTCTGCTGTTCCCTGCCTTTGGGTAAAGCATCCCCAAGGTCCTCCTTTCCAAGCTCAGGCACTGCCAGGATCCCTCTGCCAGGGACGGAGGAGTCCTGTGGAGCACTGGTGCCATTCCCAGCTCTGGAGGGTGGATAGAACACACATCTCCATTTGGTGTGCATGGGGCAGCCAGGGATATTTTTTGCTGGGGCATTGTCTGGTCCCAGCATGGAGTCCACGCACTCATGGAGCAGTGGGACAAGGGCTGCTCATTCTGCTCTTCACAGGGGCACCTTCATCCATTCCCATTATTCCTTCCTCAGATCCTTTCTGGAATCCCCTGGCTACTGAGGAGGAATCACAGCTAACAAGAAATTATGGCAGAGTCACTTTGTCCACATATAAATTATTAATTTTCATCACATGAAGGAATAATAGACTCCTCTGCACAGAAGCCTTGGCCCATCAGACAGAGTGCCCTTATGGATGCAGAGACTTGATTCACCCTCCTTGGAGAAATTTCCAGTATTTCACCATATTCTGGAGCAGGGCAGAAATTCCCACCCACTGCTGGCTCTGTCCAGCTTCCTACCAAAACAGTTTCTTGTGCGTGGAGTGAATTACCTCCCTCACCTCCTTCTGCCAGAGTCCTGCTCTGAAGTGGAGGAAGGTGCTGTGGGAGAGCGTGCTCCTTGCTGTGCATGGTCCTGTGAGTATGCAGGGACATTTGCTGTGCCCCCCTGCCCCATGTCCCCTCCGTGGCAGCAGTGCCCTGCAGGACACCCCGGCTGGCACCGAGGAGGAGCTGGGCTGCAGGCTGGTGTGGATGGAGGCAGGCAGGGCCTGCAGCTCACTCAGGGCGGTTCAGCTGGAAACCCCAAACTAAAATCAGGTGACTAAACCTACCCCGAGCCTGTGAAAAGCCCTCACTGCCCTCAGTGAGTTCACCATTCCCAGCTCACTTGCAGGATTTATGGCTTTAATCAGATCCGTGGGGTGAGCACGGGATGAGCAGCAGCTCTCTCTGGTTCATGTCTGGAGCATGGCAGGAGGGAGCAATCACAGCCCTGCTCAGTGTGATGAGGATGAAGGAGAATCCAGACGTGCTTTTCCAAGCTGTGCTGCCCCAGGGCCACGTTGCCCGTGGCTGCCTCACCACAGGCAGGGGCCCAGGATCATCCTCACTCCCTCTCCTTTGGCAAAATTCCTTTAATTACCAGATGGTTACAGAACCATCTCGCTTCACCCCGTGCCTCTCCACAAATCCCCCCCCACCTTTATTTTTTTTGTTTCTTGGGGCTCTCACAGGGATGAATATGGGATTAGGAGTCGGGCATTTTGAACTGAACATGTTACTTAATGAACTGTATGAAATATTAAACCATGCCTGATATGAAGCATGGTGAACTCTGTAAGAAAGAATATATTACACTTGGGGAGGACTGAAGATAATCACATCTAATGAATGGATTTAGAATCAGGACAGAGTGAGCTTAGAGGAGTTAAGTTTGGTTCGTTGTGAGGCTGAATTGTGTGACAGCCATGCAGGGCAGGTTCTGCCGTTGTGTTTTCTCCTGTTGTGAATGACATTATTGTATTTTTCCATTTAACATAAATCCATTTTTTGGAAGGCTGCTTCCACCCAAATGGCATCAGCAGATCCCATTAATCATGGTGCTCTCAATCATTCAGAATTATTTAGAACCTCTTTTGTATGTCTCTGGCACTTTCCCCATTTATGATTAATCTTAAACTAAACCAACTAAATAAATAAAACTGCAAGGATCCAAAAAGCATCCCTGTGAAGATCCTATTTAAGCAAGACACGTTGACAGCTTAGGAGGTTGGGAAGTTTCTGCTCCTGGAAGTTTCAGGAGGAGGAAAGAAGCTTTTTAGTCCAAAGAGGAGGCTGAGCTTGGAAAGGAGCTGAAGCCCTGATCTCAATGGGACCTTCTATATTTTGGGGTTGATCCCCTTGGTTCCAGCCCATTCCATTTGGTCCTGAGCCTCTTACACACCTACAGGAGACACCTGATGGGCCACCCCTCTGCTGTGAGGTGGCTTGTGTTCAAGGATGGGGCACGGAGCAGGAGCTGCTTTTGGGCTCTGCTCTGCGTTTCCTCACTAGGGCTGGAAGCCAAACTGAGCCTACCTACTCAGGAAAAAAGAGACAACACTGCTGCTCTGGCATGCCTGTACCTCTCTGTTTCTCAGGTGACAATTGCTATGGCAATGCCACCCCCTGCCACCTATGTTCAGCATTTCCATCCTTCCAGGTGCTTCTCCAAAAAAATCCAGGAATCTCCAGCTGGACTCCTGGATGTGCAATAGCACCGCTGTTTCTGCAGCCAGAGCAGTGATGGTGAAGGAATTTAAATCTGGAATGGGCTGTGCACCAGACAGAGCCAAAATCCTACCTGGAGCCTCCTGGCAGAGACACACCTGGAGCTGGAGAGAGTTGGAAAGAGCCAATTCCCAGTGTCACAGCCAGGGCATGCTGCAGTGAGCCAGATGAGCATGTACACATTGGAGAGTCATTCCCTGATGGAAATCCTGGGGTGTTTGATAAAGCATGCCAACAGCACATCTTCATACTTTAAACCCAATCCTACATCTTTGTATTAGCTGGTGATAAATTTTTACTGCTGTTATCCACATCTTTATTTGGAGCTTACAAATATCAACCATGTGAGTCACAGCCACCAAGACTCTGAGTTTCCTGTCCCCCCGGCACGTTTCCCACCCCCTGCAGAACATGGGGATGCTGTGTGCTCCTGCAGAGCTGCCCAAGGAGCCAGCTCAGCCCTGGAAAACAGCAGATTAAATCATATACTCACCAGGTCTGGAGAACCAGGGCTAAAACAACAATCTGATGTAGGGCAAACCCACAAGGATTGCTTTAAACATGATCTCTGAGGAAGGGCAGCTGCTCTGCCTCCTTTCCCAGGGTGCAGCATCCCTCTGCTGCTCAGCTGGCTGTGGCTCTCACTAATAAACTAATTGATTCAGCTTGGCTGTCCAGAGGTCTGAGTAATTTCAATATTGAAGCTCAGCTGTAATTAATTCAGTCAATACAGTCAACACAATCATGGGTGAGCAGGGACAGTGGTGCTCGAGTCCCTCATCTGGACAGAGCGCAGAGAGGGAAACACTGCACAGCTCCAAGGTGAAGAAAACACCCCAGAAAAGCTTGGCCATGACACCAGGGATTCCTATCTGCCAAAAAACATCCACAGGACCCCAAAGAACAGAGAGATGCTGGCAGCCCAACTTGAACAATGACCACATGTTTTGTTTGAAGTAGTAATTTTAGAGTTTGGAGGCAAAATAGTTTAAAATCCAACAATTTAATAGCCCTTAAGTGGGGGGAATATATAAAGCCCTTGTGGGAACCTCACCCAGATAGACCCTGATTGCCATGTTTTCTCCTGCCAGGTGCAGGGAATTGTCCCAGGAGCAGGAGGCCACCCTGGGCATCCAGGAAGGCAGGGCAGGAGCTGAACGGGTGCCTGTCATCTCTGGAATACAACTCCTGAGGCAGGAGATGGATTTCCTGGAGCCTGGTGAAGCCCTGAGTGCTGGGCCTGTGGAACACCAGCATCACATCTTGGAGCAGCTCAGCACGGGGAGGAGGAAGGACTTTTGCTGGGAGACACAAAGGCAGCTAATAAATAGTGGAGGGCAGTGTTATTACTTTTTTATCTTACAGAGTCAGACCAGCTTATGAAAGCCAGGCTGGTGCAGAATGCTAATGGGGCAGCCCTGGCAGGATGGAGCTATGGTTCCAGCCCCACATGAGTGAACCTCCCTCCCCTGTGTGCAGAGCTGTCTCTCTGCAGCGACTCTGCTGCTGCCCAGAGCATGCCTGCCCTCTGGGTAGAGCCTCTTCCCAGTTGCTTCCCTGGTTGTTACTCCTCTGATAAATACCAAGGACAAGGGAGAGCCTTGAGGAGCCAGGACAGGTGGCTGGGACTGAGTGTGACACATGCTGAGTGAGAAGTGGCTTGTCCTGCCATGTGAAACCACCACGGGAACGGCCAAGAGCCACAGACTGGGAACTCTCTGTGTGTTATTTCACTGTGGTGATTTATTTATCTCTTTGTCTCATTAGACAGGGCAGGGGGTTTCTGGAGCCAAGGGTGATGCCTTGCCCTACCCTGGCTGGCCTTGCCCTACCCTGCTGTACCCTGTGTGGGGGTGCCAGCTCTGGGAATTGCCCAAAATCCCTGGCAAGGGCAATGCACTCCAGTGATTAATGCTTCTTTTCTTGCTTGTATGAAGAGGAGCAAATGCAATAACAGAGGAGGTGCAACAGAGCAGCTGTGAGGAGGCATCAGGGAGGTTGGGAAGCAGAGAAAAGCAAACAATCAGGTGTTTGGCATGAGAATGTTCCAAAGTTCCGTGAAGCAAAGGTAAAACATCAAAACATCAAAGGCACTCTTGCAAAAACCTCCCTATCACTTTGACAGTCCCCTGCAAAGCTGTGGGTAACAGCCCTCACTGTGCCTGGCACTGGAACATCAGCGCCTTGGGGGTGTTTTGCTCAGAGTCTGGGCAGCAGAACAGCAGGAAAGGGCAGCAAATATGTTCTGACTTCAGTGCTGCTGCTATCCCCAGCTCCCCACCCCCGTGCAGGATGGGGCCCTCAGCTCAGAGCCTTTCATCACAAAGGCTGAGTTCAGACAATTCCCCAGACCCGCTTTTGACAAACCACTCTTCCAGTGTGCTATTTACAGAGGGTAGAAGGCACTATATTAGGAACCTGCAGAGAGAAAAATACTTTATTTATCTGCACAGGAACCACAGCTGATCCTCAGCAGCGTCACCATGGCCCTGTGATGGCGCTGGCCGAGGTGACACTTCTGTCACTGCAGGACCAGCCTGGCCCTACCTGCTCAGAGCCACAGCACCAGCTTTGCCATGGCTGCGTCTCCCCACTGGTGCAAGCTGGGCTGTGGGTGGTGGTGGCAGGGACGAGGTCACACAGGGGTTTGCAGTGTCACTGCTGGCACTCAGGTGCCCCATACCCACAGCACGGTGCTGGCTCCTGGCTGTGACAGCCCCTGCCTCACAGAGCCCTTCCCTGGCCCCAGGGATGTCCCAGGCTCCTGGCACTGATGCTCTCTGCTCTCTCCCTCAGGACACGGGCTATTGCCAGCTGCAGGGTCTGTTAGCCCAGAGGGATGGCAGGGCTGCTATGGAAGCACTGTCACCCCCCCGAGGGGGTTTGCCTCCTTCCTTTGTATGCACGGCACACACAAGTCGGCAGGGCTATTTTTCTAATTATTAGATTTTATTGGAAATCAATAAGCAAATAAGATGATTTTTGGTCCTAATACCTCCATAGCTCTTCTTGCAGGGCCCAGGTATTACCAAGCCCACTCTGGGACTCTTCCAGCATGGTGATGGGTAGTCCCTGCCTAACTGTGCTCAGGATGTTTGCTGGCACATGGGGGTGGATTAAGCAGTGAGGGGTTAACCCTGATGTGGAGATGAAGCCTGAGGTAATTATCCCCTGAGCTCTGCAGGAATTGGGGTGCTGGGTTCTCTACAAGCCCCTTTGCCTGCTCAGAAGGACTCGTGAACATCTCTCAGCGTGAGAGCCGCCTCAATTGCCTCTTAATTTGAGCCCTGTCAACACAAGAGCTAAATGAAGAGGCATTTCTGTGAGAAGGAGTGCTGAGAGAGCCATGGGTCCTCAGGTGGCTCATTGGTGGGGCCAGTGAGCTCTGCTGCATCCGTGGGCTCCAGCCCAGCACATCCCAGCACCTCTCAGCACAGCTGGGGAGAGGAAACGGAGGGCAAGGCCCGCTCCTCAGGGAGATGTTTTTCTAAGTATTGAACCTACTGAAGATCAATAAGTGCACAGGGTAATTCTTCATCTTATTCTATTGGAGAACAATAACTGTACTTCAAATCTTCACAATTTATCAGTGGAAATAATAAAGAAAATTACATATGTTAACGCTGCAAGTTTTAAAGTCTAGCCTGTTTCTTTGCTGAAGCAGTAGAAGAAAACACTGAAATAGAAGTAATTAGGGAAGGAGGGAATCATGGGCAGCCTCAGCACAGCAAAACCCATGAGAGGGTGCTTGCCCTGCTGTTCCAGTCCTCTGGGGCTTGCTCCCGCTTGCCCTGGCTACCTAGGGAGTGCCAAGGCCTTGGATTGGGAACGTGATTTACAAAGAGACCTTGTAGAAAGGGGAAAAAAAGAAGGAAAAAAAGGCTGGGCTGATTTAAAGAAACCTGGAGTGAATAAATTAGTGGGGGAGCGGAAACGAGGAGATGGAATTACACGGGAGCGTTACATAAAAGCAGCTGACGTCTGACTCCTGCAATTAATTCAAATTGGGCTGAGCCTGGGCTTTGGGGAGGAACAACTGGTGGGTGGTGGTGAAAGGCAGAATGAACAGTCGTGCACCGAGCTGAGGTGGTGCAGGGCTGTGCTCCCTGCCAGGCCTGGCTGTGGTGAGCTGGGGCTCTGTAAGGATCTACCAGGGAAACTCCTCAGTGCTGGGGGGCTGGAAGGATAGGGAGGGGCACAGGCAGAGAAACACGGAGAGGGAGAGGTGCTTGCAGCTCTCTGTTGGCTCCTTGGCTCACAGGCAGCCTTTGTGCTGTTCCTCTGAAATCTGCAGTAGGCAGAGCCTGAGGTGACCTCAGGGTTTGACCTGGGGCTGGAAGGTCCCTGAGCCCATGCCAAGGCTCTCCTGGCCAGGGCCGTGCTCCCAGCTACCAGCACTGAGACAGAGCAGGGAGTGACCCTCAGCTGCAGCTCCTGCGACCTGGAAAAGGCTGTGGGAAAGGGGGATGAGGTTATTGCACAGTGCAGCTCAGAGCCAAGGGCACTGAAAAATCCCAGGGAGCCTTGTCACTTCTGAGCACCAACACCTGTGGTGTGGTGGCTCACTCCTCCTTAGCTCCGGGGCTCTGGGAGGGGGCTCAGGGGCACAGCAGGGACCTGCCATGAGCAGAAGCATTCCATGAATGTCAGGCACCCAGGGATTCCCCTACTTCAACAGGTTTCCCTTGGTGACTGCCTGTTCTACAGGCACTTCATCCACACCCACGAAATGGCTCCCACTGAACCTAACACTGCCAATCCTGCTCATTCCTGTTCCCAAAGTGTCCAATTTCATTCCAACCTCCAGTTCCTCCAAGTGCTCTGACCTTTGGGTGGCCTCTGCTCCCCAGGGCAGAACCATACCCAAAACCTGCCCGCTCCCTTGAGCTGGAGACAGAAACAGGCATGAGATGGTTCTGATACTGAGAAGTTCTGTGCAGGGACAGCTGAATTTGGGCTGAACTCAAGTTTGAGTGAGCAGAGCCCCGTGGACTCCAGCAGCCCCTGGACTGGTGCTCCAGCCCAGCTCTGAATTCAGGACAGCACTCCTGCCATTGGAGGAATCTTCTGCAGTCTTTGTGTTTGATAATCTGAGATCTGTGGGAGTCTCTACTTCATAATCCATATATCTTGTGACCCTCTGGAAGCCTGACAACTATTTCATGCTCGGATGACTCCCTGCTCATCTTCGTCTGTGCGAGAGGAGCGTGTCCTGACTGGCACAGGAGCAGCTCATATTTCCATCATGTCCAGACAGTGATTAAATGTCTTCAGCCAAGCACAGGGCAACTTTAACTGGGTTTATTCTCTGGGCTCTGGGAGGGCTGGGAAGGAGGCCAGAGGAAGATACAGAAGACCCCAGGCCAGGCAGAAGCTGGAAAACAATGCTTAGAGATAGATCAGGCACCTCCAGCAAATCTCACCAGAGCCTGCTGGGAAGCAGAGGCTGTGTGAAAATCAGGATTGCCCCAGGTGTCCCAGGGTCCCCTAGACTGGCAGGGTCCCTTATGGGTGGCCAGGACAGAGCAAGAGGTCTCTGAGCCTCTCGCACCCCTCCTCAACCTGATGCCTCCTGTGGGGGTTAATCAGGATGGGGAGGGAAACTGAGGCATGGCTGGATCCATTTGTTTTCCTTAAGTTGTTCCTGGTCTGACTGTGCAATATAAAGCCCCCACGGCTCTACCCTGCTCTTGGCACTGTACCCTGATAGAATTCCTAGTCCCACCATCCAGCACCACCCCACCAGGTCCTGCAGCTCTCAAGGCTCAGCGGGGCTTGGAGCACTGCCCAGACAGGAGCCAAGGCAGGTTTGGCTCTGCAGGTACAAAGCTCTGGACACAAATAAAACCCACTAATAGAAAAATGGTACAAAGGGAGCCGGCTCTCGGGCCAGGCTGGGAGTGAGAGCAGTAAATTGGAGGATAAAGCAGTGGCTGCTGGTCAGCCTCGATTTCACCCTTTCAAGCTGCAGTAAAGAGGAAATGCTGCTTTTCCTATCGTCACTAAACCCTGTGTATGTAGAGGGCGTATTTCATGTCCTCATGGGCTTTGCAGTCAACTGAATGCTTCTAATGCTCTCCCTGCCTGCTTTCCTTGCTCTGGATACTAACTGGGAGCCAGGCACGCTGCCACCAGGATGGGCATCTGAGCAGGCACCAAAGGCTTGGGAATCGAGCATTTAAAGTGAAATTATGGCTCTGGGCCCCCTTTTACTCCTGATTTCCTGATGGCATCCCAGGTATTTGTCCTTCAGGGACTGTTGGCACCCTAAGGCACCGGTGTCAGAGGCCCAGCCCAAGAGGAGAGAGCAGCATTCCCCCAGGATGATGGCACGGGTTGCAGAGAAACCTCAGCACATCACTTGAACGCATGCAGGAACGTTTTGCTGTGCATGGTGTTCTGAAAACACAGGCTGTGAATTGGCAGTGCAGCACCAGCAGATAAAACCAGACCGTGCTTCAGTGTTTTCTCAATTTTCAAGGCAGCCCCAGCTTAGCTGGCAGGGGATCTAACAAGGGTCACAGAAAATCACAGCAACAGCCCAGCAGGAAAAGTTCATTTTCCCATCCAGTGGCAATAGTCCAAGCCTGGATTTGTGGGAGTAGGCATGAACACACCCCGAGTTCTGCTGCCACAACCCCAGCCCTGTGGTCCAGCTCTGGATGGATTTGCAAAGACAAAGGAAATCAAGGGAGAGGAATGCCAGGAATACACTCATGCAAGAATTAAAGAAAGGCCTGGCTTGTTTTCCCGCTTGCTAGCCCTGGTCTGAAATTCTCTCTATTTTGGTAGCTCAATTTCTTCCTTGCCCTTACAAGAACAACATGGTGAAGTTCAGTCTGAGGTGCCCCCTGAGGGCTACCATGCCCTTGGGTGTCCACAAGCAGCTGAACTCTTCTTATAGCAAGGTCTGGTGGTGTGGGAGATGGAGATGAGACTCCAAAGCAGTCACTGATCCACCTTTCTCCATCCACCTCCTCCATCCAGACCTTCCCAACCTCCATCCAGATCTTCCCAGCCTCTTTTCCATCCTCCACCTGGACCTTCCCACTGTCCTCTCCAGAGGTCAGAGTTTGTCCAAGGACTTTGGTGTTGGCCATTGGCCTTGGAGGAGCTGTTTTCTCAGGAAAATGAAGCGTCACATTGGCTCCATACAGATGTCTGGTAGAACCATGAAATATTGCAGAAGATTGAGATTTATCAGTTCGGACAGATTGGCCTCTTTCGCTGGGCCTATAAAAGCTCTGAATGACGCCATCCATCATGAGCTGGACAGCAGCAGCTCTGACTGAGGACCAGGCAATTTTGCATTGCTGGGGCCAAGTGCCAATTCCTTAAGTAATCCCAGGTTTCATTACAGAGGCAGCCAAAGGAGGGCAAAGCTTTGAATTTTTTTTTTAAGTCAGCTGCAGGACACTTGCAAGTTACGATGGAATTGATGGTGGATGACTCGTTAAAATTAATTATAGCCATAATTAGGAATATTCAGGAAGAAAACCGCAGGAAAATGATCCATGGCAGAATATTTTCAATAGTAATGTTTTAAAATGCAGCAAAAATTTGCAGCTGCTTTATTAATTTAAATAATAAGCCTTGTATTTTTCCTGCATGGCTTCAGAGGGTTTCTAATGGAGGGGGCTGCTAGATGAGGCATTTCAGAGGAAATCAAATAACCTCATAAATAAATGAGTTTTCTTTTTTTTTTTTTTCAGGGCATAACTGTATTCATTACAATATTCATAGAGTGTCACATTATGGGGGAAAAGAAGCAGGAGGAGCCTCCAGGCTGATCCTGCATCCCAAGGACAAACTTCTCCTTCTAAGGAGCTGCCAGGTCCTCACCATGACCTCATCCTTCCTGTGCCTGCAGCAGGGCAGCTCCTGCAAAACCCTGTCTTCAGACACAGGGACACCCCCAGAGCCTCCACACCAGGAGGTACAGGAATTTTAGCTGTAGCTGCATTTTTCACCGGTGGATTTTCAACAGAAAGAGCCCTGCTTTTCTATTCTGCACATTCCTCTACTCAACAGCCCAATTTCCTCCTGACAAAGAAATTCATTAGGAAACTTTCAAGTCGATCCCAACCATGGCAGCAAGTTGAAATTGCTCAAATCATCTCCAGAAAACCTTCTTACAATGCATCCATCTCCGTCTACCTCTGCATCCCCTGGTAACTGAGTCGAACTCATAATGACCCACGAGCCTCCTGCCTGTTTAGTCCAGCTCTGGCACTCCCCATACCTGTCACAGCAGAAATATATTCTCCCAAATTTATTTCCAGGCAGTATTTCTGTCCTCAGGTTGTTTCAGCCACTCTTTTTCATGTGGTAATTGAAGGAGACTTTGCAAAGCTGAAGAAACCTTTCCCCAGTATTGCTGTGCAAAGCAGGCAGGTGGAGGAAAGGAGGGATTGGGGCAGAGCATGCACTGCTCTGGAGGGTCAGATGATGTCCTGCAGGACATGGAGAAGCAGATCCAGCACAGCCATGAGGAGGAGCTGGAGCTGGCCTTGCTCTAACTGTGCTCCCCAAAGGGCTGCTCATTAGCCAAAGAAAGGGCTAATTTTAGACTGGGTGGCAATTAAAAAGCATTGTTTTATCTTCCTGTGCTAAACCAGCCAGTCACCATCTTTGGGTAAACCAGCAGTTAAATGAGGGGCTGACGGGGAGTTATAAGGAAAGACAATGGCATCATTATTTTGGGATTTATCTTCCTGAGACAGGATTGTCCTCATTATTCAGGAGCAGTGTACCCAAAAGCCACTAATAAGGCTCCCTCCCAGCATGGAGATAAATCCCAAACCTTTCGGAGACTTTTGAATGTAAATGCTGTGTGGCATTCAAAATGCCCTTTGATTCCAGCAGGCTCATCCCTCGTCCAGCTTGGCCGGTCCTGCTGGAGGCTTAGTGGGCTTTGGGGTCTTCATGGGCCAGGACAGGGAATGAGATTGTGCTGGAACAAGGGGGCCTGCCTCCTACAGCACAGAGACATTTGGGCCAGCTCAGGAGGGGCTGCAAAGTCCCACCTGGAGGGGACTCAGCTCCCCAGACTGCTGTGGCCGTGGTGGCCACAGCTGGGATCAGACACCCGCAGGGACCTGGATCATCTCTGTGGGACACAGAGGCTCTCAGCTTGATGCAGATCGAGGGTAATTGGCAAACTGCTTTCTAAACTGCGGCAAGGAGGGATTGGAGAGCTGCAGGCAGGGCAGAGGAGTGTGCAGGTTGCTAAAGGGGCAGTGTGCCCCATGCTCTGCAGCGAGCCCAGGGCAGCAGCCCCGGGATGACAGCTCGGCTCCTGGGTGCTTTGTGGCACAATTAAATTGCATCCACCAAAAGAACCCCTTCCCTTCTGCCATGTTGGAAAGTCTGTGCTTCAAAAATACCTCAGATGCTTTCTTTTTGTTAATGCTACAAAATAACAGGGTGAGTATAATATCCATCCATGGGTGGTAGAGCTGCATTATTTCAATTGCTGTGCTCTCACCTCTAACATGCTCAAATGAAGAAAAATTCCTGATAAAAGCCATAAGTGTTGGGATAGATTTGGAAAGACAAATCAGCTCAGCAGCAAGATGAGAAGCACGAATTTCTGGCTCTGCATTTCAAAGGGCTCGGGTGTCCCTACCCCAGCAGCAGCCAGCTTTTCCGTGGGTCAGTGAGACCGGGGTGTAACCCAGCAGAAAGGAGGGGGTGCCCACTTCCCAACCTCCTGCTGCACACCCAGTTCCCTCAGCAGCACCAAAGCTGCCAAACCCCGTGCTGTGGCACAGCCCATTTCACCCACCACAGCTGCTGGCACAGGCCAGCTGGGGGAGAGCAGCCCAGAAGGGTCTTTTAAAGTGGTAGCGAAACCATGAAACACCTTTCAGTGCAGGCACTGGGGAGCCTAAAGGGGTGTCCTGCCCTGCCATCAGGAAGGCAAACCCAGAGCATGTGCAGGGTGGGAAATGCTGGCAAATCTCTCACCGAGCTGAGGTCAGGGTCATTTTTAATATGAAAAAGACATTTGCTGAGGGCTTTAGGTTGACTGTTGTGACAGACCCGCAGGAGGCACACAGGGTGAGGTGGGAGATGAGTTGGAGGCTGATACTGATGAGATTATTTTCACTGCTGGAGCCTTTGTGGAAGAGCAATGCTGCCCAAGCAGCCTGATGCTGATGAAGGGATTTCTGTTGTGGTAGCTGGGGCATTTTTCTGGGCTTTGAGAATCCAGAGTGCCACAAATTTGATGACAAAAACTCCCTAACCAGTATCCCTGCTGCTTTCTCCCATGGCCAACAGCCCTGGCACACTATGGCTGTCGGACTGCAAGTGCTGGGTGCCAGGTGCCTGTGTCACAGCCCCTTTGGGCTCTGCATCACCCACGTTCATCCAGTAATTAAACCCCATGGGTAATTTATCCAGTGCTGCCTTGGGATCTCCCCTGGAGCAGCAGAGAAGCAAAGAGCAACCAGCCCCAGCCCTTGCATCCCACTGCCCAGTGCCCCGGGCTAGGCAGCACTGTGCTCTCTCCTCTAAACTGTTTATCTTAACAAACCCATTTAATGATTGCTGGTTTCTATTTCACCATTCAGGAATGAAAACCTCTTAAATAAATATTTAATGACTCCTGTTGGGTGCAGGGCTGGTAACGGGGCTGGCAGGCACAGGGAGCCACACACCTGCAGATAAAACCTCCGGCAAAACGAGGACTCTTGTTTTATTGTGCCTGATGTTATAAAGATTGACTCTGCTATTAGAGCTTCCTGGAGGATTTCTCTGGGATAAAATCTCCAGCTAGCAGAATTTAATCAGTCAGGGATGAGAAATAGATTTCAGGTGGCACCAGCTTTTAAAGAGGTGTAATGTTGTTTCTGCAAACATGGTGCCTGCTCTGCTCATAAAGCGCCCTGCAGACACCGCCTGCCAGTCCTGACCATGCACGGTGGCACAGAGGGCTTTGGTGCCCACCCTGAGGGGCTGTGAGACTGCTGGTCCATCCTCCATCCCCTATGGACCTCAGGGAAGCACTCCAACCCAGGGACAGCAGAGCAAATTAACAAGGTACTATTTAACAGGAGGCTGGCAGTGTGGGGGTTTCAGGTACAGCATGTTTGGACAGGAGAAAAGCTTTATTTAAGGGTAGAGCCACGGGGTTGGGTTTGGAGGTTTGCTCCATCCTCAGCTCTGGGATTTGGAGGGGCACAACCCCTCACCTGTCCCCACTGCCAGAGAGGGGTTTTGAGTATGGTGTGATCCCAAAAGCACAACCCAAAAAACGAAGGGAAGGGAAGGGAAGGGAAGGGAAGGGAAGGGAAGGGAAGGGAAGGGAAGGGAAGGGAAGGGAAGGGAAGGGAAGGGAAGGGAAGGGAAGGGAAGGGAAGGGAAGGGAAGGGAAGGGAAGGGAAGGGAAGGGAAGGGAAGGGAAGGGAAGGGAAGGGAAGGGAGACACATGGTCCCAGCCACAGCAGATGTTCCCGTGGGCTGGGAAGTTGTTTACCTGCTGGCCCGTGATCACAGCAGCTTTGAGCTAATAGCCCCGGCAGCCTCCTGTGAGCAGGAGAGGCTCCACCTGCCCCCAGGCCAGGCTGGGGACTCTCGTGGTGGCAGCTGAGCTGTGCAGGACTGGGTGGCTCTGCTCGGGGCTGGCTGCTGGGGAGCTCCCCTCCTCCTGACCTTCCCTCATCCCTGCCTTGACCAAGTTCAGCTGTTACACAGTGTCAGGAGATGAATTACATGAAATTATAATTACATTCCCTTTGCCTGCTCTGGGCAAAATGCAAAAGGTCATCATTTCCCTTGCTGCCTGAACTTTAATAAGTTAGACCACTTACAGACACTGCCATGGTGGTTACACAGGGCCAGGCAGAGAGGATGCCCAGGCACTCACCAGTTTTTCCTCCTCTGAGGGACTGGTTTGACTGGGGACTGTCAGAGCCATGCTGAGCTGTCAGAGCCAGGCTTTGCTGGAGGGCTCAGCACCCCGGCACAGAGAGGCCAGACAAGATCCATTCCCAAAACTGAGGGCCTGTTTTTGGGAGGTGCCACACCAGCACAGCAGCTTTCCCATCTTCCAGCCTGGAAATTGTGATGACTTCAGGAGCAGCAATGCCTGGCTGGGTGTGGGTGCCTGGTAGCACAGGAGAGCCCAGAACCACACAGAACGTGGGGTGTGCAGCTCACAGGCCTCTGGGGAGGCTTTCCCCACTCCTCCAGCCTCTCAAAGTGAGTCCCTGATGATAACTGCACTGCTGAAAGTCTTTTGGTACTTTTCAAAAACATGTGTGAGCAAACGCTGTGGCTGCTGACACGTGTTCTGGGATCAGATGCAGCACTGACCACCTGAAGCAGATTTGCTGCCAGGATTCCTCAAGCCACCACCGGAGGTTGCTTCAGACACACCCGTGAGACCTGAAACCTGGTGACAGGCACCAGGACAAGCCATGGGGCTGGGGGTGTGGGGCAGACTGCAGGGCTGGTCCCTCAGGGCAGATTCAGCCCCCTCATAAGGTGAGAAGCCAATTTCCTGCTTTTCACAGCAATTTTCTTCGATGCCAGTGTCTAGCAGTTGCTCTACTGATTGTAAATAAATACAAGGGGAGCTTGGCCCAAAATAGAAAGCAGAGAAACCTGCCTAGCTCAATAAGCAATAATGAGCTCTTGCAGGCAGAGAAGCTGTAATTTGCAGCTCCCTCTCTCCACGGGATGCCAGCTTGGCCAGGCCCTGGCTGGTGTCCATCCTTCGAGGTCCAGCAGGGATGGAATAGGGAGCCTGGCCCCAGAGCCCTCTCCTGGGCTGTCCTGCTCCTCTCCCTTGGGACGTGGCTGAGCCCTGTGACACCTGGAGGCTTCCCCTTGGTGCCCTGCCCTAAGCCCAGACAAATCAATTTACAGTTCCTCACACCACAGGCGCTCACTCAGATCACAGCCCTTGCAGAGGGCACAGCCATGGTTGGTTCCATCCTAAAACACCATGAACCCCCCCAATCTCAGTGAAATGAGTGCCTCTCACCACATCCCTTCTCCCTCCCATTCTGCCAGGTCCCCAGAGGCCACAGCTCCTCCTGTGCCTCCTACCAGACCCATGGGGCTGCCACCAGCAGGGAGGCATCAGGAGTGTCCCATCACAGGCTCTGGAGTGACAAACACGAGCTGGGGAGCAACTCCTCCCTCCCAGGTAACCCACAGAGCCCAATGTCCAGCACGGTGCTCCAGACACAGCTCCACAAGATCCCCTCAGCACTGCAGTGACCCACACAATGCCACACCTGCCCGGCCTCCCCCTGCTCTCAGTCCTCATCACGTCCAGGGGGTGGAACATTCTTCCACCTTCTGTGGCTCTCTGTGATTCTGACACGCTTCAAGGAGATCCTGTGGCCCCACCATGGCCTCTGGCCACTCCATCCCTGGCAGCTCTGTGCTGGCCTGGCACGGATTTTCAGCTGTTTGACTGTAGTGAATTACTTTGAGTTTGTGGCTTGCTGTTGCTGCTCTCCTTTAATAACCTCTAATAGGTTTTTCTCCTTAAGATAAGACCTCGGTAGCAGCGGTTTGGCATCGTATCAAAAGTATCAGGCATTCTCCTCTGCTGTAGGTACACTGAGATAAAGATTTCAGAGTCCTTTGAGCTATGGTGTAGACCTTTCCACAACAGTAAATGGTGATATTTCCATTCAGTAATGTATTTATATCTTCCCAGTGAGGTCAATAACAGAGTATCCCTTGAGCTGGGAAAAATGATGAGTGATGTCTAGTAATTACAGAGACCATAAGGCATCCGTGAATCTAATTTTGACATTAAAAATCACGACAAGCACCTCCATTGCCTGTTTTATTTGCTGGCTTGGACAGTGAGGTCCGGTGCTGTGCGGTGAAGGGATGTCTGCACACAGGGCACGTTTTGGGGCTGTTGGAATCTAAAGCAATTAACTGCTCTTGCCTCTCTCGGCTTCCTGGCATTGCGCCTGACCTTGCATACGATTCATCTTCCTCATTCCTGTTGGATGTTTGCAAGTCATCTTGCTCTAAGCAGTGTGGGCTGCAGTGGGGATTGGAATGTGTGACACTGCCATCCTTGTCCTGCTGCTCAGCCCGAGCTGGGCTGGGGCTGCACATGGCAAACAGGCACCAAGAGCTCATTCTGCAGATGAATTGCATGGAACAACTCTCCAATGAGGTGTGGTTTGCATTTCAAACACCATCACTCCAAATGCCCAGCTGTCTGTGCCAGAGGAACCAGTGGGAAAAAATAAATTCATTCCCATTTAGTACAAATACCCTTGTTCATATGCCTATTTTAGAAATCCAACACTTGTCCACTGCAGTGAGACCTTCCCAAGGCAGGCTTTCCAAAGGCAGGCTGGAGGAAGCCAGCAGGAGCTCCAGTAGCTCCTGGAAGCCAGGCTACTCCATTGATGCCACTTGTTTGGAAATCTGGGTTAATAGACTAAGATTTTGGTAAACAAAATGCAGTGCTTTTTTTTAAAAGTCATCACGTATTTCCAGATTTTTGTGGTGTTTTTCATACTTCCCCCTAAAAGTCATTAGAGATGTGATGCTGCTTTTGGAGTGATGCAGAATCACAGAAAATAGGGCTGGGAAGGACCTCAAGTGTTTGCCCTGCCCCAGGGTAGGGTCAACTGTCCATTAATCCAAGAGATGCTTCTCTGAACTCTTCTTAAACACTTCTAGTGATAGAAACTCCAGAGCCCTCCCCAGGCAAAACAATCCAGTGCTTAATTGTCCTTTCTCCTCCATGACTGGAAATCGCCTTTTCTGCAGCTGCAGCACTAATTCCCATCCAGGAGCTCTGCAGCCTGAGCAGCGAATATTCCATCATTGGGATCGTTAGGGAGAACACTGACTCATATTAGACTGAGGATGGATTCCTGCAGAAAGTCACTCAATCCATCCTTTTATTTGACAGCCAGTTATTGATTTCTCTTGTCTGGTTTCCAGCCATGTTTTGCACCTCTCCCACAGCAGATGTGTGGAGACCTGCTCACCAACCTTGCTAAAAGGAATTTCATGGGAAACACAGCAAATTCCTAGCAAAGCCAAGGCAGTCAGCACCCCTGGCTTCTTCTCAATCCAGAATATTTAGTCTCGTCACACAGGGAAATCAGATTAACGTTTTCTTTTGGGAAGGATCTTTTCTTAAATTTTTATTAAGAAATATAATTTAGAAATTATATTTTTGTGGGACACGAGTTTAAAACAGTCAAGTTAGAATGTTAATAACAATTCTCCAAGCCTCCTTCTTTCTTCCCTCTGTAAATAGAGATTTTACCTTTGCCTCTGCCAATCTCCTGGAGCGCTGTAACAGCCCAGATGGCTTCTGCCCATTCCTTGACTAACCAAGGATAAAATTCTGGTTTTGGCCACTTCCAAAATGCTTTACTTATCTACAACTGATCCTTATTGCCCTTCATAGTCCCTGCTGATTGCACAGCATCTCATACTCTGAGCTGCCTGGTTCCATCCCTTTCTGCTCACACTTTGGGAATCTGACCTGGATTTCAGTTCTTGCAGAATTTCCTCCTCTCCCAAAGGTCACTGATGGGCTGGAGCTGAACAGACACAGCCCCTGCTACAGCTCCTGTCCTGTCTCCTCAGATTTGGATGATTCTGTTTGCACACAAAAAGACTTGGTTCACCTCTAGACCTTTGGATTTTAGGAAAAAATTCTTCCCCGACAGGGCTGGCACAGCTTCCCAAGGCAGTGGTGGAGTCCCCAGCCCTGGAGGGATTGAAAAGCTGTGTGCATGAGGCACTGGGGGACAGTTTAGTGATGGCCTTGGCAGTGCATGGGGGCATGGTTGGACTTGATGATCCCAGAGGCTTTTACATCCTAAACATGATTAAACACAGGTCAGCAGCCTCACAATGTGAAATATTCACTCATCTCTCCCAGTTTTCCAGTAGGTCCCAACTCCACTTGTTCTCCAGAGATTGTGGCAAGCCTGGTGGCCATTGCTAACACAGAGCAAAACCATCTCTTTTCCTCTGCTTCTGTTTCTCTCTCTTCTGACACCATCCCAGGCACATGAATCACTTGGCCTCAGCCAAAAGCTTCCCAGCCATGCTATCAAAGAGCTCTCCTGGAGATCTCTTTGTCAGTGCTTGTCTGGCTGCTCCTTCAAAATCTCTACAAAGGTGGTCTGGCAGCACTTCCCCAGTCCTACAGGGGAAAGGTTAAACCTAAAAAAGGACTGGCCAAATCCAAGAGCACAACCCCACAGTCTTCATTTCCTCAGACTCCTCTGCCTCAGGAGTGCTGCTCATGGATTTAGATTGTAACCTCCTTTTTCACTCCTTGCCAGACAAAAAATGATGGAAGCAGCTCAGTTGCCGTGGTCTGTCCTCTGCCATGTCAGTCAAACCTACAAATCACTGTCAAACACTTCTCCCTCCCGGGTTGGTCACATTGACACGTGCAGAAGATATTAATTCCAAACAACTCATCATCCATTTCAGTCAGGAGAGATCCTGACAGTGTTTGCTACCGGAGGTCCATGGCTGTGACAGGATTTTGCTGGGTGAGCTCAGGATAGGAGCCCCCAGGATGGGAGAGAAGGGGGAACAGCTGAAATCCAAGGGCTCGGTGCAGCTGCACGTGGAACCCAGCACGTCCAGGGGACAGGGACAGCTGGGACGTGGCACCAGGAGTGTGTATCACAGCTGGCAACATGACAAACAACCAAAGGACAATTGTCCTGACACTTTTTTATGGCACATATCATTCTTTTTAATAAGCACTTCTTTCATAATTGCATCTGTTCCCCAAAGGATTTACTGTGGATTAGGAATCCCATGCGAACATGGGGAAGCAGACTGTGATTAATTATGCTCAGCTTGCTCAAGGTGTGCTGTGGGTAGACACACAGAGGATGAACATGAAAAAAAATACAAAACAAAGTAACTGGGCTGTTTTTCAGCAATGAAGCTCTGAGAAGGGAGAAAGCCTTGAAATTGCAGAGTTCCCAGGCAGTTCGGATAACTGTGTGGACTTCCCAGGCTGCAGCATCCAAAACCACCTGGCTGGAACAGAGCAGCCAGGTTCAAGAACACTGCTCCCTGCTTAAACCCAGCTTTTGAATGCTCTGCTGGAGTTGGGCTCAGATGGGGGACACAGGAATGAGAAATAGGGGAAAGCTGAGACCTCACTGCCAGGAAACAGCCCAGCCAGATGGTGCTACTGCACAGGGGGGATCGTCATCGTCACCGAGAGCCCCTGGAAGCCAGGGGACAGTGAAACCCTGCTTAGCCCCAGAAGGGAGCAGAGAAAGGAGCAGGACGAGCTCCCAAGGGCCTGTTTGTGCTGTGCAGGAGCCAGGGCCACGGGAAGGAGAGGCCAGGCGTGCCCAGGTCCTGCCTGCCCGGCAGAGCGCGGCTGCAGCGGCTCAGTCCCCGCAGGCACCTCTGCCAGCTAATCAATAAACCATTTTTCTACTCAAGCGAGAGCCATTTGTCACCGATACACTGACAAATCCCCTGCTTCTCAGGAGATGGTGCCCCTGCCACCAGGAACAGCCAGAGAGCACGAGGATTTCTGAGGTCTGTGTCCTGCTTGTGGCCTCGCCCTCCTCTGCTGGGCAGCACTCACTTCTCTCCCTCTCCTTCCCACATTCCCAGAATAGATGCCACAGGAATATTTGAGCAGGAAACAGGGGGAATCCCCTCCTTCAAGGGGGCCCCTCTGTATAAAACCAGATCCTGGGAGCTCTGAACTTTTGTGCAATTACCACCACGTAGAGAAGGAGCTGTGAACAGTTCTGCCACCACCACCATGCTGAGGCCCATGGCAGATCAGAAATGCTTTCCACCTGCCCTGCAGAGTCCCCTTAGCTGGGCTGGGACACCCACCTGTGTCCCCAGGTGAGCCCAGAGTATCTGTGGGCACATGGCAATGCCCAAATGACAACTTGATGGTCATCAGTTGGGCACGGGCAGATCTCTGCTCTTTGGGGAGAAGGATGCTGGTCCCTGTGGCTTCCTGATCTTGAAAAAATGGCACAGCTTTTTCTAAAACTGCTACAATTTTGTTTTCTGAGCACTGCTGAGGCTGTTTTGTGCATTCCAGGTGTCCTCTCCTCTGAGAGGAACACTCTGTCCTGTGTAGCATGGGATAAAACAGCACATGGAAAGCAACAAAAGGGTTAAACACAGAGCTGGAGTTCAAAAGCTATTTGATCCAAGCAAGAACATCATTTCAGGATGGGGAATTTCTCCCTCTAATAAATATATATGGCAAGGAAAAGCTGCTGCCAGTAGAATTACTCATAATGTTATAAATGAAAATGGATTTGGGGATGCTGGGCTTTTGCAGAGTGAGAAAGACTTTTAGACCATTAAACAAGAGACATTCATATTTTATTTCCATGCACACAGCACAAAACAAGGATCTCAGATCTCTTGAATGCCCAAGAAGTGAGCACAGTGGTTGGTTTGAGCACCAGAAAAGACACAGCTCTACATTAAATAAGTGCAAGAGAATGAAGAAATAGAGAGAGACCCTCACTCCTGGCTATTGTATTTCCCATGGGATCATTCGCTCAGCTGGGACACACCTGCAGAGAGGCTGAAGTGGCTGGGAGACAGCGCCCATGTTGTGTCCAAGGCACAAAAGATTGCAATTATTGCTGATAAATAACTACAGTTAATAGTGAGTGGATGCTGGTTGCCCCACTGATTTTCAAGCATGTGCTCACTAGGCCTAAGAACTCAGAGAGAGAACCATCAGGCAGGTAGAAAAGACAAAAACAGAAATGAGAAACCAGGAGGAGCACATTTACCCCTGCCAGGGTGGCGCTGAGCTGGGCAGGGTGGCCTGGGGGCAGCAGGACAGGCACTGCTGGAAGGATGGAGGCCTGGATGCTGCTGGCAAGATCTGAGAGCCGGGCACTGAATTCCAGAAGAAAAAGAAAAGCAATGAATGATCAAGGCAAACAGTTTAAATGAGCCCAGGAGGCACATCTGAGCTTCAGAGCAGGCAAGGGGACAGGCATTCCAGAGACTGCCTTGCAAACACTGAGCAATAAAACAACGTAAAAACTCCCGTAAGTTCTGAGTGTGAGAGCAGGGAGGAGGTGGCTGCCGGCCAAAATGCTCTGCACCAGCTCCCACACAGCAACAGCCCCAGGGGAAAGCTGGAGTGGCTGCTGGCACTGCAGGATCAGACCAAGAGAAGGACCAGGGCAGAGTTGCCATCCATGATTTGGAGCTGGAGAAGTTGCTGGGGACAGCCATGGGTGAGACTCTGCTGGTGAGCATGGCGGGGTCCAAAACTCTCCCCTTGCCCAGCAGAGCTGACTTTGCCAGAGGCTTTGGCAACAATGGGCACCAGAGAGGTAGGATGGAGCAGAGAGAGGCAGGATGGAGCAGAGAGAGGCAGGATGGAGCTGTAAGATGCAGGATGGAGCTGGCAGAGGCAGGAGGGGCTGGGAGAGGCAGTAGCAGGAGTGGCTCCATGGTTGTCTCACTGTGGTGACAGCAGCCCTGGGCCAAGGCAGTGGGAGACAGAGTGGGGCTGAAGTGGTCTGTGTCCCTTATGGCCACCACAGGAGATATGGAAAAGCCCAGGAAGGATTCAGGGTGCATGGCTTTGTGGGTAGGACCAGTCCTCTGAAGCATTTCCCCAAATTAATGCTTTCTGAATGTGACCACATCATTTAGAAAAGCACCCAATCTTCATTTTAAAATCACAGTTGAAGGGGAATCTATCAGGAGCCCTGGCAAATGGCTCCAATTGCTGATCACCCGTCCTGTTCCCCAGGATTTGTCTAACTTCACCTTTCAACCATCAGATCTTTGCACGCTAAATTGAAAAGCCCTCTGTCAACAATTTGCATCCTTTAACCTTCCCCTGGAGAGCTGCAGTCGCTGCAGCGTGAGGAGTTTGCTTTAACCTTGGAACTGCCTCTGAAATGACAACACAAAGAAACTCAGTAAAGTTAAGGAGGACAAGCAGGAGATTTGGGTCTTAATGAAAAAACAAATACCAAAAACTGATGTGGAAAAAGGCTTTCTGAAAGAAACCTTTCCTTGGACACAAAGCCTGGGGACACGAAGCAGACACCAACAGCTCCTGGCTGTGGTACAGAACAGGGTTCCTGACAGGGAAGATATCCTTCCTGAAGGCATCAGGAAACCAGGAGGTTTCTAAAATGTTGAAAACAAGACACGGTGTGAACCCTGATGGAGGTGAGGCTGACACCATCCCCCTGGGCCCTTCTGCCCTGGCAGAGCCCTCCAGAGGTTTCCCTCACTCCACCTCCACTTGCTAAATCAAGGCAAAACAACCCAAAGCCAAAACTCAGTTTCTGCCAGGCACTTCCTCCCCCCTGAGCCTGGTCCAGGCAATGCTCCCCACCCATCCCTGTCCCTGTCTCCCTGATGGGGACAGGCATTGCTGGCCCTCCACTCACTGACGATGTGTCCCTCTGCCCCTGAAGGACCTTTTGTGGGCTTTCATCTCTCGGGGGCTGCAGATGACCCAAAGAGGCTGTGTTTGCCCCACTGCTGAGGCTCTGAGGTTGGCTGGTGGCACAGCAGGCTCCTGGGGCTGGTGGTGGCTGCAGGGACCCAGGCACATCCCTCTGGGAACGCAGCTCTGGGAATGACAGTGCAGCACAGCCCATGCAGGGCTTTGTTTGCTGCTTTCTCTGCTGCTCAGCTTGGCCAAAGCTGGGTCAGGGTCCCTTCTGTGGTCACCACGCTGGGCTGGCCCCGTGGGGAGCAGTGATGTGGTCTTGGGGCTCACTGGTGACTCCCAGCCCATGCCCAGGTGAGCTGCTCACAATAAGGTGACCACTGAGGTCCCTGTTCTTTCTTGCTAGTCCCTTGGCACTTCCAGGGAGCTGCTGGGCTCTTTTCCAGGGAGATCTGCCCCGACCCTGAGTCATGTCTCTGCAGGCAGCCTGTGCTGCTGCTTTCTGGGGATGGTTTGTGTTGTTCACCAGCAGCTCCTCGTTTCCATGACAATGACTAACACAGGCTGACATCAGGACAGGCCCAGCAGGGTGGCAGCACCTGCCAGCACCTTGCAGGTGTTCCCCTCCCTTGTTTGGGGTGAGCATCACCCACGGGAGGGATGCAGCAGGCGCCACCCTGCTTCCACACTGGAACTGATCTGAAAAGATCCTAAACTACAGGAGGGGTCCCAGCCCCTGCCCTCTGCCATCCCAAAACACAAGTGCTGCACCGGTATCATGGCTGTATTGCAAATGTTTGTACAACCCCTTCCAGCCACAGAGGCAGAGAGCACAGCAGGATGGAGCCAGGCAAACCAGCACGTGCAGCTATTGCACCAGGAGGGGTTAAATGGAGCAGCAAAAGCAAAGTGCTCCTGGGCGAGCTCAAGGGGCAGCCCTTGCAGCACCCAGCCCTGCATGCCCAGGCTGCCCTGAGACCCCAAATACCTGCCACAGAGCCCAGGTGGGGCTGAGAGAGAGCTCAGGTGCCAGGTAGATGAACCCAGAAGGGAGGGATTCCCTTTTGGTACCTTTATTAGGTAGGAAATTTGCAACCTCCCACCCCACACAGAGGTCCCCATGCCTGGTACCTCACTCCCTGCCAACCCCAGCATCTTTTCTCTGCCAGGATTTCTGGGATATGAGCTCCATGTAGGCACCAGGGTGGGTGTTTGCCTCAGGCAGAGATCTTTGAAGGATGGGAAAAGAGGCACTGCCTTGGTGAAGCTGCCACAGGGGCTCCAGGACACCCCAAAAGCCCCTGAGCCTGTGCAGAGCTTTCTGCCAAGGCTGACATGTCAGCCTTGGGGGCATCCCCAGGGGAAGTGGCTCTGGGCCCCAGCAGCACTCCCTGTGCTGGAGGACAGGCCTCAGCTGCTGCTGGTCCTGATGGTGGCTCAGGGACCCTTGGGAGATGTGCCAGTGACTTGTTGGACCAAGGCTGGGAGAGCAGCCCAGTGGCTGTGACCCAGCTACAGCTGAGGGTGACACCCAGGCGTGCCAGGAAGGAAGTTTTACAGGGCAACCCTTGGTGGCTGCTGCTGGATGCAGAGGCTGGAGAAGCCCTGTCTCGGGCTGAACTCCCAGTTCAGCCACTGTGCTGGGAAGGACCAACATTCCTGTGGAAATTGCTGAACCAGAGAGGCCGAGTGATGATGAGTGGCACTGGGGGGGACAAGGCCATGCGAGCAGCTCCGTGGCAGGTCCTGTCACAGCCCCAAGGCTCTGCCCTCATCCCTGGAGGGGATGCTCTGCCCTGGGCATCTCCAGCTGCTCCACTCAAGACTTGCCCAGGCTGCCTGTGGGCAGGAGATGCCTGTGTGGAATGACCCCAAGGAAAGCATGGTTTGGGTTCTCTGGGGCTCCATCCCCGACTGCCACACTGGGATTGCCCTTTGGGGGAGCTCTGTGGTGCCCTGGCTGTGCTTTCTGCTGCACTGAGTCACTGCCAGCTTGGCTGTTAATTCACATTAGGGCCGATGTGAGCGCTGGCAGTGATATTTTCCGGGATGATTTCAGACTGTTTACTGCTCCGTGTTCCCATGGTGATTAATGCAGTGCCACTCCATGCAACAGTCCTATTAAACACCCACACACAGGGCTGTTTCCACTGGGAATGAGCTCCCTGTGCCCTCAGGAGCCTGTGCCCAGCTCCCTGTGCTACAGCTTTTCCCTGTGCCCAGCGCTCATCCACATCCCCTCTGACTGATCCCCTGCCCCTGGAGAGCCCCACAGCCACTGCTGGAGGCACTTGTTTTACTTTGCCATGACTTGACATCCACAGGGAGTTTCCCCAAAATCCCTGGAGCAGGCAGAGGCTGGCAGGAGGGTGAACACCAGGTCAGAGCCACCTCTCTGTGCTCATGCTCCTGGCGAGGGGAGCTGCGATGCTCACAATCCTCAGGCCAGCAGTGAGCAGCACCTTCAACCTGCTGTTCCAACCCCACCTTGGCACTGTGAAACACCTGGCACAGCCCCTGGGTGGCCGTGGCAGGGCCTGGTGCAGCCCTGGCTGTGGGGATGCTGCACTCCCGGCTCTGCCTCACTGTCCACCAGCACACACACAGCATTTTAGGATCGATTTTCCCCCAGCAGCCCTGATTTCATATTTCTGAGGCTGCTGCTGCTCCCTGCTCCCAGTGCTGGGTGGCTCCTGGGGACTGAGCAGGCAGGAGGGGCTGCACACAGCAGGACTGCCCCTGGAACAAGCCCATGGGCATCTGCAGCAAGGACTGGCTGGGGCTGGGGGCAGCCACAGGAGGGATGGCTGTGGAGGCCAGGGCAGCTCCTCACCTCCCTTTCCCAGCCTGAACACACAGAGCTGCCAGCCCCTGGGGCAAATGGTTCCCAAGAGCTCCCGGAGCAGCCCAGGGGAGTTGTCACTGTGGGGATCACCCACCCCCAGCAGGGTTTTCCTTTGAGGGACAGAGCTAGGAGAACAAACCCATCTTTTTGCCCAGGAAAGCAGCCTCTCTGTGAACGTTTCCCGAGCGAGCACGGAGGGCACTCTGCCCTGCTCCCCCTTCACCCCACGCCTCTCCACCTCTCCCAGTTTCAAGCAGGGCACCCCACAGACCTCCCAGGCTCTGCAGAGATGCCTGGGGCAGTGCAGGAGAAGCAGCAGATCTGTTTTCCAGCCTCTGGGAGATCTCCTGCAAGAGGTGTCTGTGCAGGAGGCCTGACCCCGACAGTGGGTGCTGCTGCCCACTCTGGGTTTTAGGAGCACACCAAGGGAGCTGCTGCTCTTCCTTCTGTAGCCTGGACTTGCTCTCACCTTGGCAAACCCTGAACATCCCCATCTACACACCCCAAAGAGGGGATTTTTACAACAGGTGTGAAACCCAGCTGCACAGCCCCCTGGAGATGTGGTACGGCTGAGCCCTGCCATCCTGGAGGGACAGCAAAGGCCAGAGAACCATGGAATCCTTCACATTATAAAAGAACTTTAGGATCATCAAGTCCAACCATTAACCCAGCACTGCCAAGCCGACCTCTCACCCGTGTCCCTGAGGCCATGGCCACCTCCTGCCTGCCCTGGCCAAGCAGAGGTGGAACCTTGCTCCTTCCTGCTGACTGAGCCCTGGCACCCTGCCTGGCACAGCTGGCCAGGGCTCAGCCCTCCCTGGGAATGCTGGCCCCTGGCAAACCCCCCAGCCTCGTGACTATGAATGTGCATCCCAAGGAGACATCTATTTCATCTCCAACTATTGTGTTTTTCTGACATATTTATGAGTTCTCTGTCTCATTAATCTGGTGAGCATTCCTGAGACTCCCCTTTCATGCTAGAACAGCTAAGGGCAAAAGCCTCTATTTATCTACTCAGTGTCAAGGAACTTCCTCAGGAGTCAATTGGATGAAAGGTTTTCACCTTTTAAAATCCTTAATCGAGGTTTTCCAGCAATATGTCTGGTGTGTTTTAGGTAAAAGTCAAGTTTCTGTTTATGGCACACCTGGGGTTCAGCTCTTTTATCGCCCTGACAAAATAATATTTCCCTCCTCTCCCAAGGCCTGCCTTTCTTCCCCAGCCCTCATCAACCTCACAACATTCCAGCTGAATAGGGATCTGTCATGCTAACAGCCTTCTGGGAGAGCCTTTCAAATAAAAACCCAAAACAGAGCACACCACAAAAGAAGCCTGGAATGGCTTCCAGCTCAAATCCCTTGGGCAGGACTAACCTGGGTGCTCTGCCCTTAGAGCCCCTTCCTGACCTCCCACGGGCTGGCACCCTCCATGCTGTGCCAGAGCCAAGGCTTCCCCGAGCCCTTGGGCTGCTTTGGGGTGGGAGTGCTGCTCCAGGTGTGCAGAGGAGGAGGATGGATGCCCTTCTCCCATGCTGGACCTGGGCAGAGCAGGGTGACCATGGCAGGCCCTGCCTGCAGCGCTGGGCACAGCCCTGGCTGTGTTATTGATGGAACCAGCCTTACCCATCCATAACTCTCCATGCCAGCCCGGCCAAGTGCTCCTTCCCAGGGCCCTATAAATAATAATAACTGCTGAGGTCTGGGCTGATTCCTCATGTGAGGCTCCTTTCCATTAAAGCACTCTCTAGTAATTGCTTTTCATTTACCTTTTTTCAGGGGTCTTCTTAGCATTGTATCTAAATCAATATTGTAGTTAAAACAAAAATATTTCACAAAAGACACAGAGCAGTAAAAACAGGGAAGCAATTACAAGAAACCTTCAAGCATTAGCACTGAAAAGGAAATAAAAAAATAAAAGCTTTCAAACACTCATTTGAAACATTTACAAAAACATTTCAGTGCAGTAAATGAGGTTTTGGAGCGTTCCCCTCTGGGTGGGCCACAGAGTTTGTGTTTCACAGTTTCAGTGCACACTGGGCTGAAGAACATGAGACACCAAACTCTGCTCCTGGGACAGGGACAGCAGCTGGGAATGGCTGGAGCTGGGCCAGGGCAGGCTCAGGCTGGATTTTGGGAGAAGTTTCTTCCCCCAGAGGGTGCTGGCACTGCCCAGGCTCCCCAGGGAATGGGCACAGCCCCGAGGCTGCCAGAGCTCCAGGAGCCTTTGGACAGCGCTGCCAGGGATGCACAGCGGGGGTTGTTGGGGTGTCTGGGCAGGGCCAGGGGCTGGATTTCAATGATCCTTGTGGGTCCCTTGCAGCACAGGATATTCCATGATTCTGTGATTATTTCTCCCTTGTTTCTGCCCTCTCTGTCTCCCTCCACACACAGCCATGCACAGGTGTGCCCCTACACAGAGTCTGGGCTCACACCTCCTTCCAGCAAGACTCAGACTGAGCCCAGCCACGTCCGTTGCATCATTTACCTGTTTGTCTCTCACCTCAGCCCAGACCAAGAGCCCACACCAGCCATCCCTGGTATCACCCACCTGCAGTGTGACTCCAGCTTCACAGGCAGCCTCAGTCAGCGCCTCAGCACCACATTTCCCCTCCTGACACACCACAAAGGCCCAAATCAAGGCGAGTGCCTCTCAGTGAAGCCCTACCCAATTATCTGATCAAGCAAAGAGAGGGAGCAAACACACAGAGAACAGATGGGGCTGGTGATGGCTTGAGAAGTCAGTCTGTTTGTCTACTAATTATTTAATGTATGAGACAATTTCAATACTTAACCCCCTTGATCCTGGGAGTTGCTTTGCTGTTAAGTATGGGAGTCAGGCCCCGTGCCGCTCATTAGCATTGAGCACCCGGAGCCCGGGATTAGCCGGCATTGAAGTTTGGAATTAAAAATGAACAGGACTCAGACAGCATATTCATCATCCTGGAGGAAGATGTCAGCTCTGGATATCCCAGCCATTATCATAATTGCCAGCGATCTCCAGCCATAAGTGCACATCCAGCAGCATGGGGCTCCTTCTGCCCCAGAGGTTGGCTCTGCTGCCTGCCCCTTCTTGGGACAAGGTCATGGCTGTTTTGGGGAAGTCCTGGTGCAGATGTCACCCATTCTCCAGGACAAGGTCATGGCTGTTTTGGGTAAGTCCTGGTGCAGATGTCACCCATTCTCCAGGACAAGGTCATGGCTGTTTTGGGGAAGCCCTGGTGCAGATATCACCCTGATGCACAGCACTGCTGGCCATGGGCAGGACCCTGATGTCCCCTGCACAGATAGTCACAGCCAGTGTGTGCCCCGACAGGAATGGAGAGAAAGGAAGAGAAAGCTGTTGGCTGCATAAGTGATCACAGGGCCATGGAAGGTTCAAAAAGCCCTCCAGGGCCATCATGTGCAACTATTCCCCCAGCAGTGCCATGGTCACCACTGAACCACGTCCCCAAGTGCCATATCCACTCAGGGCTAGTGACTCCACTGCTGCCCTGGGCAGCCTGCTCAATGCCTGATCACCCTCACAGTGAAAAAATTGTTCCTAATATCCAATCCACATCTTGCCCAGTGCAACCCAACATTAGCCAGTGTGTCTGACGAGCCCCCTCACAAGGGACAGAGGTCTCAGGTTCAGTAACAGCACGGTCTGACATCAGGGGACAAGCAGGACACGCTGCAAGTTAGAGCTGCTCCCTCCGAAGGACGCGAGCGAGAGGTGACAGAAGCAGCTGCGTCGGGGATGGTGCCGTCCCGCAGCCCGGCCCCTTTCTCTGCTCCTTCTCTGTGGTCCAGAGCTGTCTCCCCATCCCTTTAACAGGCACCAGGTTGGCCACAAATCCTTCTCCAGCAGCTCGCAGCTGGGAAGAGGCGGCAAACCCACCCCACAGCATCCTTCCCTGCCCGGAGCTCGGCAGCAGCGCGGGGGGGGGGCGGCTTTTACGATGCCCCATAATGTCTGAGTGGCCTAGTGCTAATTCTTCCCCTTCACTTCACAGCAGGGGTCACGTAGACCTCGATGTTTATCAGCTGCCTGCGATGGCAGCGGGATGTGCTGGGCACCACGGGGAGGGATCCAGCTGCACCCAGGGCACAGGCTGGGAACCACAACAGAACGTGGCTTGCTGGGAGTGGGGGCAGGCACACAGACATCCCAGGAATTCCGTCCCATTTCCTCACTTCTCTGAGCAGACCTGCTGACAACGCCGTTAAAGCATCTCGGGCTCTTGTATCCCAGCTGAATTCCCTGCTCCTGGAGTCAAGGGATGGCCAAATGTGTTTCCACACCTTGGATTGAAACAAAAAATGTTTCTGCTGTGTGTGGAGGCTGCTGGAACCACCAGCCCAGCTGCCATGTGGCCACAGCCGGATGAGCAGTGGGGTGTGGGAAGGCAGCACCTCCTCACCCTGCACGGCAGGGCTGGGGCAGCGCCGCCTCCCCCAGTGCCCAGAGCATCCCAGCTCTCCCTGGGCCTGGAGGCACAGATTCGGCTCCTCTATGGCAGCATGTATGAAACATCAGTTCCCGTCTCTGTTTTATTAAAGTCAGCATGCAGTTTTTATGAGAAGAGATAATTGCAGAAGAAAAGGTCACTGTTATCTGCGCGGTGCTGTCAGGGATTGCCAGAGCTGTTTATTGCATCGTGCCTTGGCTAATCCAAACCCGGCAGCCAGGGAGCAGCTCAGGGCTGCTGCAGGCACAGACACTGCCCGGGACTCTGCTCACACTCCTCACAGGTGTTCTACCCCTGCAGTTCCCAAAGACATTCTGCCAGGGCAACATTGCAATGTCCTGAGTTGTCTTTGCCAAGGGTGAGACCCTCCTGATGGTTCTCAGCTGGTGCCCACAGGGGGCTTTTTATCATCTTGTTCTAACTTTAGCAGCTAAATGAAAAACAAAAATCCCATTTCTTGGATTTATGACCCCCAAACTTGGTGAGGTCCCCAGCAAAGCTTCTAGAGGGGAAGAAAGGTCACAGAGTGCCTTGTTGTGCCTTGGAATCGGTCAGTAAGGACACCTCAGCTCAATGGGCCTGAGGCAGTGAAGGGTCACAGTGGACCCCACCCAGAGCAGCCTGGTGTCCTCCCTGGCCTCAACACAGACTGGGACAGGGCAGGTTTGTGGGGACTGTCTCCTCATGCAGCACAAGGTTCTCCTGTCACCACTGCCCTGCAGCAGTTCCTGTCTGCCAAGAGCTCAGGACTTCATCCCCGCTGCTGTGACCCCACGGCCAGCCCTGCACCCACCCCATGTCACAGCTCTGCATCTCCCAGGGCAGCAGCAGGGGAAAACATTCCCAGCACAACATGGGGGCACTTCTGGGAGAGAACTGCTCCTGCAGCCAGAGCGGGGGGGGCACCACATTCATGGGGGGAGGCAGAGATGCCAAGAGTCTGTCTGTCCTCATCCCAAGAGCACCTGAATCCCAAAGTCAGGGTGACTGATCCTTATTTCCATGCTCCTGGCCTTGCTCTATGTGTCCCACAGGTCCCACATGTCCCATGGTCTGTGCCACTCCACTGCAGCCTTTGCTGCTTTCCCAGAAAGGGGTGGCTTTGTGCACAGGAGCAAGGCTCAGGGTTTGGGTACCACTGCAGGGGAAAGGGAGGGAAGGGCTGCAGGTTTCCCCTGCTCCTGGCAGCATCTCTCACCCCTGCTTGCCCACACATCCCCAGTGTCCCACAGATGCTGTCCCCAGCCCCACAGATGTCAATACCATGGGGTGAGAAGGTGCTTCCATGGATTTGCTGTGCAGCAGGTGGGTGTCCCACAGCCCCCTCCTGGGGCAATACCCTCACTCAGTGACATTTTCGGGGCCACCTGTGGGCTCCTGGGGGACATCAAGCAATCTCAGCTATCACCCACCAGCCAAGTCCTCCAGAGAGGGCACATTTTGGGCATCTTTGCTGCCTTTCCCATGAGATCTCACCCTGATGTGATGCAGTAAGGAGCACTTGTTCTTTCCTGACCATGCTTTTCTTCTGTAGCTCAGTGGCTTGGGATTCATGCCAGCATCTCTCTTCCCTCTCTCCCTCCTCGTCTCTGGCTGTTTCCCTTTCCTGCTTCCCCATGCAGGGCTGCAGCCCAGTCCTGAGTGCTGGCTGGTGTAGGGAGGCTCTTCCCTCAGTCCTGTCTCCCCTGCCTGCTCCTCTTCTCCTCCGAGCCAGCAGCGCAGGCTGCACACAGGTGAAAATTGATTTGCAGTGAACCGGTGCCCTGCCAACGCCTGACTCATCCCTTCACTGCACACACATCCCCCCACGCTCAGGAACCTTCCTGCTCCCAGCCCGGAGTTCCAGCAGGGCTGAAGGAACGGGGCCCCCACCCCTGGCCACGCTGCAGGGCTGGCGAGGAGTCACGGCAGGGAGCCACCAGCACCAGGGGAAATTTGGAAACAAAGCCCAACAAGCAAGAGGGTTGGGAGGGAGGAAAAGGTGCTCAACAGAAAGGTGGAAAGCTGCAGCCATGGGAGCTCATGCTCCAGATCTCAGTATGTGGGATTTAACAGCACTGGTACTGCCACTGACGGATGTGGCATTGCTGGAAGTCACCAAGTGGCAGCCCAGAGTTTATCACAGAATGGTTTGGAGGAGAAGGGACCTTAAAGCCCATCCCATTCCACTCCTGCCAGTGGCAGGGACACCTTACACTGTCCCAGGCTGCTCCAAGCCCTGTCCAGCCTGGCCTTGGGCACTGCCAGGGATGCAGGGGCAGCCACAGCTGCTCTGGGCACCCTGTGCCAGGGTCTGCCCACCCTCCCAGGGAACAATTCCCTCCCAGTATCCCATCTATCCCTGCCCTCTGGCAGTGGGAAGCCATTCCCTGTGTCCTGTTTCTCCAGGCCTTGTCCCAGGTCCCTCTCCAGCTCTCTTGGAAACCCTTTAGGGCCTGGAAGAGCTGTGAGGTCTCCCTGGAGATTCATCCCAATGTTCCTGCCCATCCATTCCTACCCACTGACCACTCCTCCCCCAGAGCCACACTCACCCACCCAGCCTCGAGCTCAGCTGGGGACACTCCAAATCCAATGGACATTAAAGCACTCTCAGAGCCAGCATGAGGGTGCAAGATTCCCTGGGCTTTCACCTAGAGCATCCCTTGGCTGTGAGAGTGGGAGCTGGAGCCCAAAAACTGGAGAGGATGAGACTCAAGGATAGGAGGGAGAATGATGCTCTGGAGAGAGGCAAGAGATGGGAACCCAATAATCCATCATGGAACAGCTCCTCCAACCCACTTGGAGAATGAAGCAGCCCCATCCCCACACCCTGGCTCTCCATCAGTGCAGACCAATTCTATTTCACGTGAATCTTAGATAATTAATGTAAAGAAAAAAAATGTGCCTCTGATTAGTTAATATACCCACACTGCTCTGAAAAAAAAAATAAAGTCCCTCAACAGGCCTGTTCCAAATAATAATTCAAGTTCTTTCAAAAGCGGGTCAGCAGCACTGAGTAATAAGTTCATTATAATCTAATAAAGTTCATTAGTCCTTGAGAAGTCTAAAATGCAAGAACAGTACAACCAACAAAATCATCCTCTGGCAGGATCATTTCTGGGGGAGAAAAAAGGATTTGAGATAAAAAGAAGTAAAAATAGGCAGGAAGAATTTCAACGAGGAGAAGACATTGCTGGGAGAATTGAAAACACCTGAAGTGCATCCAAAGAGCTGCAATAAAAGTGCTGGGCCTCACACATGAAAGGTAAAAGCAGCTATTAATAGCGGGGCAGCCAGGATGGCAGCGCTTGGCCGTGGCTGCACAGGCACGGGCAAAGAAAAATCCCTGCACAAGTGATAATAAAAGCCCTTAATTCAATGTCAGCGGGGGCTGGGTTTGAAGAAAAAATAGGAGGAGAGGCGTGATTCAGCTGCCAGCCACACGGGGCTATCTGTATGCAGGTCCCTGCGTGCTCATATTGCTCCTGCAAAGTCAACAGGAGGAATGGAGGAAAGCAAACAAATATCTGGGAGTCTCCGGTGCGGCCAGCCCGGCTCTCAGCTGCAATAACCTTGGGCACATGGCACCTGTGGGGAGTCATCCCATGGATGTGCCCACAGGATGGGACCTGCAGGTGTCTTAAACTGCTCTGCAGGGAAATAACCCCACAGGAAAGCAGGAAAGGACAGTGCCAGGGGCAGGAGAGGCCGTGGGCACAGTGGGGTCACACCCAGCACAGCTACTGTGTAAGTGTGGTTTGTTGTCCTGCTTTTCCTGCATCCAAATTAATTAGGGAACAGGGATTGGGCTGCAAATCTGATTTCTTGCCCAGCTTGGAAGCAGCTCTGAGGCAGCTCCCTGGAGGGCAGGGGTGCTGGGACAGGCAGAGTCAGTAGAGCCACTGCGAAGGACAGGGGCAGCGCAGGCTGCTCACAGCCCAGGCAGGCATCCCACTGGATCTGCAGGAATAAATCCCCACTAATGAGAGCCAGGGACACTGCAGACACAAATAAGAAGGCCAGGAGGATGTGTCCTTTACTGCAGGTTTTGTGGTTGGTCCACTGGGACTTTGCACTCTGCAGAAAAATTACTGGTTTGTCCGAATTTCGACATTTCAGCAGAGGCAGACTGCGGAGTGATGTTGTCCCCCATGGATGCAGAGAGGGCACCGAGGGCAGAGGCCTGTCCTGGGGAGCAGTTCTCAGTACCCAAATGTTTCCTAAAGCCTTCCTTGGTGTATGGAGCCCCAGGGGAAGAGGCTGCTGCTGCTGCCACCCCGTGAGGAATGGGAACAGGGGCTCTCCAGGCTGCAAGGATGCTCCTCCTTCCCCTTCTGCCTTGTTCCGGTCTTTGTCCTCAGGGAAACGGGATCAGACATTGAGAAGAAGAACAGCACCAATTTCTCCAGCACATATTGGCTAATTTTTTCTCTTTCCGCCCCCAAAACGACAGCTATTGCTGCCCTCAAGGCCACCCGGACTGTGGCCAAACAAGGTTACGAAAGCTCACTTTGCTTGAAGGGAACAGGGATAAGGGGGTAGTGTTAAAACAAATACTTCACTTGAGACTTCATGTTTCAAGCCCTTAAAACGTTTTTCCTTCTTTTTCTAGTGGAAAGCCAACACACCTTAAAGAAATAATTGTTTGTGGTTATAGACAGCTTTTCATTGGTGTTGAACATGACCCATGGGTTCATCCCTCACCTGCTGCCACAGCCGTGGGACACGAGGTGCTCCTGGTCCCCAGGACAAACCAAAGGACTGATAAAAAGCCATGATTCCAGCAGTGAGCCTGGCTCTGTCAGCGGGAAAATCCAACCAACACCCACAGGGCAGCAGCAGCAGGATCCCGGGCAGGACGGAGCTGCTGCGGCATGAGGAGCAATGAGATTCCCGGGGCTGGGACAGGTACAGCCAAATGTCGTGCCCAAGCAGCTGGTCTGAACCTTAATAAACACAACCCCCCTGAACAGCTGACACCTGGAGTTACTGAAGAGCTGGTGTGAGTGCAGGCAGAGCCTGGTGCAGCACTAGTGCCCACTGGGGATGCTGAGGCACTAAGAAAAGCTTCAGCTTTTACAGGGAGTGTCGGGACATGATTTATGGCCAGCGCCAGGCGGGAGGACTGGCCAGAGACAGCCACTCTTGCCATGCAGCTACAGCTCTGTACTGCACCAGGCTGCCCTTGCTGTGCTCTGAAGGGCAGAGGGAATGAGGAGCTGTGCCCTGTTTTCCTGGCATTGCCCATCTCTCCCATCGCCTGAGGCCACAGCAGCCCCATGAACACCTGGAAGAGGGAGGAGAGTCCTGCATGCACCCTGGGCACACCCTGACTCACAGCTGCACAAATACCAACTCCCTCAAGGAACTGCAATGACAAACTCCGTGATATTGGGGGAGAGAAGGCTCCAGGGAGACCTCAGAGCCCTCCCAGGGCCTAAAGGGGCTCCAGAAGAGCTGGAGAGGGACTGGGGACAAGGGATGGAGGGAGAGGACTCAGGGAATGGCTCCCACTGGCAGAGGGCAGGGATGGATGGGATATTGGGAAGGAATTGGTGGGAGGCCCTGGCACAGGGTGCCCAGAGCAGCTGTGGCTGCCCCTGGATCCCTGGCAGTGTCCAAGGCCAGGCTGGACAGGACTTGGAGTGGGACAGTGGAAGGTGTGCCTGACATGGCAGGAGGTGGAACAAGTTGAGTTTCAGGTCCCACCCAATGCAAAGCATTCTGAGATCCAATGAATGTCACCACCTGACACTTGAGTGACCAACCTTTCTCTGTTGGGGGGACTGGCTCTGCACCCGCTGGAGCCAGTACTGGGATGTTCCATGCCAAGGATGCAGCATCAGCCTCGTGTTCCTCACCCAGGGTAATTTGTATCAATCAGCCACAGCAGAGAAAAATAAAGACCTGAAGGAAGACCACAATCTATCCAAACTACAGGAGAACATATCGGGAAAGAGCTTGAGGTAATGAACTTGGAGATTGATTCTCTTAACCAGCATTGTGATGGGCTGCAAATTAAAGCCGGAGGGATGGGGAAATGCTGGAATTATCAGAATTTTGTGAAGCTGAGCGAAAGCATGAAGCAGCAGAGAAGAACTTAATGATAATTAAGGATAATTTTTGAGATTCTGATTTCAGGGACACTATGTAAATTCAAAATAATGCCAGCGGAACAAGCTGTATTTCCTCAGAGGCAGCCCAGCATCCCTGGCTCGTGCAGAGTTTTCTTTGTGACCCAAGGAAGAAGGGAGAATGCACTTCTTAGATGTTTCCTACAGTCTAGATACATTACCAGGAGTCAGAAAAATTCAGAGCTAAACAGTTTTCTGGTAGGAATTAGGGATTTGTCAAAACTGGGAAGCTCCACAGGGATTTTGATCAGTTAAGCTGGAAACCAGGCAGGGTTAGGACTGCCCTTGGAACAGATCCCCCAGACTATCACAGCCCACAGAGCCAGGGCAGAACTTTATGCCCCTCCAGGGAGTGAAATGTTGTTCTGATTTTTTCCTCCAAGTTGGAGCAAACCTAAAACCTAGAAGAAAAAAGCCCAGAGGGCACAGATGCCTTCAGAGACTCCTGCTCCAGAGCAGCTCCCGAGACAGCACAC
Organism: Passer domesticus; assembly: GCF_036417665.1. NCBI lineage: Eukaryota > Metazoa > Chordata > Aves > Passeriformes > Passeridae > Passer > Passer domesticus. Next base: position 18,284,983 of record NC_087486.1, on the reverse strand, counting down.
TCGACACGGCATCGCCATGGGACACAGCCGCTTGACAAGTGATGCAAAACCCAGCTCCAAATTGCTCAGCAAATGATGTTAGGGGGCAAACACAGCTTATTCCAACCCAAATATAGCTCCAGACTTCATAAATCAAGTCAAGTTAAAAGAGAAGGACATCTAAAGGTCCAGGAGCAGGATCTGAGGAGGAGGGGATGGGAGATACAGGCTCTGTGGGAAACCGTCCCGCCTTTGAAGGCAAAAGGAGTTTAGTCTTTGACTGCAGCAGGGTGAGGACTTCACAGGTATCTTTAAACTGATCTGAGCCAGCTCCTCAGGGAATGTGAACAGCACAGGCTCAGTCCTGGTCTCTCCCCAGGGAGCTGGGGCAGTGTTTAAGGTGCAGGCAGGAGCAGCTCCTGCAGGCCCATCCTGCTGCAGGCAGTGCAGAGCCTGCCCATGGCCCCTTTGGGCTGGTTATGGGGCTTTGGCACCACCGCCTTTTGCCATGTGTAAGGTGCCAGTCTTCTGTTCCCATTTGCCAGCAGGGGAATAGGAATGGTTTGGGCTGGAAGGCACCTCAAAGCACATCCAGTTCCAGCCCCCTCCCAGGGACAGGGATGGCACTACCAGATCAGGCTGCACAGGGCCCCACCCCACCTTGGTGGGATCCCATAACCACGTCACACCTCTGAGCCCAGGGATGCCCCACAGGCAGCACCTGCCCTGGGATGGGGAACCTCCCTGGTTTGCTCAGAACTGGACTGGCAGAGCTTAAATTGCTCAGCCAGGACATACAGAGAGACCAAGGTCAGAGCAGAGCTGAGGACCAAACAGCCCAGGGCTGTGAGGACGTGCAGGCATTGCTGTGGGGAGAAGATGCCTTGCCTGGGTTACCCAGCCACGTTTGAGAAGGGATTTTCAAGGCTGGGATGTGCTACAGGTGAAATAGGTTTCTTTATAGGCTTTGAGGAAGCACACGTTCAAATTTTGCATGGATCCTTCAAGCTGGAGAGGTTTGGCCAAGTCCCCATTAGGATCATTTGCTACTCCAGTAATAAGAGGTATGTATGCAGAAGCAGATTTCCATGTGACATTACAATACTGGCAGAAATCCTTATGCATTTAGAAGAGAAAAAAAGTGTTTCCAGTTGATATCTCAGAGAGAACTGGCACAAGCCCTGCAACAAAAGTACCTCCAGCTGGTGCGAGGTGGCTGTGCCAGGAGGACTTGCAGGTCCTGTTCTACCTAGTCTAGCAGGGACCATGCCTGCCCTGTGAGCAGGACAGATGTGGCACGTCACATCAGATCAGCACGGAGCTCAGAGCACTCACACCAGCCCTGCACTTGCCCTGACTCACAACAGAACTGAGCACGAGGCTCCCAGCAGTGGGAGCCACACCAGCCATGGCCACTGCTGCCCCCTCAGAGGCCCCAGGACACAGAGCTGGGCAGGGACAGCAGCCATAACCCCCAGATGCCTCTCCTCCAAGAGCCATCAAGGGGATACTGCTCTTTCCAGGGCCTCCATCTCTGCTTCCTCTGTTTCTTTGCTGTCTAAAGCCAGTGTGAGGGTTGAAAGCAGCAGCTTTCCCAGCACACTTGTTGCTGGGATTGGCCTTGCCTGTCAGTGGGCAGGAGCGACTCTGCAGAGCAGCAGGCAGGAGGAGCAGGACTATCCTGGGCTACCAGGAATTCCCAGCAGATGCCACTTGCCAAATCTGAACATGAAGGACAGAGAGAGGAGGAAGGGAAGCTGGTCCCACCATGGGTGGGGACTCAACCTTGCTCCAAGAACACCAGGAAAGGAAGGTCCTGGATCCCTGCAAGGTCAGGAACGTTGTTCAGGCAGCGAGTCCCTCCTCACACACAGCACTGTATGAAACAATCCCTTGCTTTATAACTGCTGGCACAGAGGTAACACTTGGCCTCAGATCCCCTTTTCAATTCCTCACACTCTTTGATTTTCTGCTTTCTGTGTCCAGGGCCAAAATTGACCTCATGCATCACAACCCTCTGGTTTGTGCTGCTGAGCAGCACCTTCGCTGCTCCCTGCTGCACCTGGCTGGAGATACTTAACATACTGCTTTTGATCTGGGCTTTTCAAAGAGCAGTGCAGGTTTTTCAAATCCCAACACCAATTCAAGATCAACAGAGCACTGTCTGAAGCAGACAGGCTGTTGTAGGAATCACAGAAACACAGAATAGTTTGGGTTGGAAGGGACCTTATAGATCGCCCCATCCCAACCCCCTGCCATGGGCAGGGACACCACAGTGGGTTCCTGCAATGGAGAGCAGCTCCACTGTCTGTGCTGGTCTCACAGGGCTGGGGGGATGCCCTGCCTGGAGAGAGGCTGCTGTGAAGGTGGGGTGGGGCTGGGACAGGTGTCCTGCCTTGCTGTACATTGTGGTGGCCACAAAACTCCACAGTCTGCATCACATCTCTGTCCCCAACCTCAGTTTATCACCCTCTACCTCCTAATTTACACTCAGAGCTCTCCAGGTTTGAAAACAGTGAAGAAAAACAGCTCTGAAAGCAGGAGTGAGTGTGGGAGTTTGATTTGAAGTTGGGAATGGTGTCAGCACTTGCAGCTCTGCTGTGACTGGAGGAGAACAAAGTCCCCTCTGAAGGGCAGATGTCTCTCAGCCCTGGGTGTCCATGGGTGTCCCTGTGTCCCTGTCTGTCTGTCCCTCTGTGTCCCTGGGTCTGTTCCAGTGTGTCCCTCTGTGTCCCTGTCTGTCTGTCCCTGTCTATCCCTGTCTGTCCCTGTGTGTCCCAGTGTGTCCCAGTCTGTCCCAGTGTGTCCCAGTGTGTCCCAGTCTGTCCCAGTGTGTCCCAGTCTGTCCCAGTGTGTCCCAGTCTGTCCCAGTCTGTCCCAGTGTGTCCCAGTGTGTCCCAGTCTGTCCCAGTGTGTCCCAGTCTGTCCCAGTCTGTCCCTGTCTGTCTGTCCCAGTGTGTCCCAGTGTGTCCCAGCTGTCCCAGTCTGTCCCAGTCTGTCCCAGTCTGTCCCAGTGTGTCCCAGTCTGTCCCTGTCTGTCTGTCCCAGTGTGTCCCAGTGTGTCCCAGCTGTCCCAGTCTGTCCCAGTGTGTCCCAGTCTATCACAGTCTGTCCCAGTGTGTCCCAGTGTGTCCCTGACTGTCCCTGTGTGTCCCAGTGTGTCCCAGTGTGTCCCAGTCTGTCCCTGTCTGTCTGTCCCAGTCTGTCCCAGTCTGTCCCAGTCTGTCCCAGTGTGTCCCAGTGTGTCCCAGTCAGTCCCAGTCTGTCTCAGTGTGTCCCAGTGTGTCCCAGTCTGTCCCAGTCTGTCCCAGTGTGTCCCAGTGTGTCCCAGTCAGTCCCAGTGTGTCCCAGTGTGTCCTAGTCTGTCCCAGTCTGTCCCAGTCTGTCCCAGTGTGTCCCTGTGTGCAGGCTCAGGGCAGGCCCAGGCTCTGCTCCAGGCCCAGCCATGGCCCCAGAGCCACGGGCAGGGCCTGAGCCCAGGAGCTGCCCCTGCCCAGGAGGCAGAACTGCTGCCCTGGCAGTGCCAGCCCTGAGCAGATGGGGCAGAGGCTGTGGAGTGTCCCTGCCTGGGGACACTGCAGAGCTGTGAGCACACCCTGCTGTGCCCTGAGCTCTGGGCTGGCCCTGCTGGAGCAGGGAGGTGGCACCAGGTGAGCCCTGTGGCCCCTCAGCCTGACCCAGCCTGGATTCTGGGATCCAGAATTCTGGGATCCAGAGGGATAGCACTGGCTTGGCCATGGCTGTGCTCTGGAGGCACAGACAGCTTCCCCAGGCCTCCCCTGCAGGACTGGACACAGTGCAAGTGTCCACACCATGGACAGGATGATCTCCAATGCGATTTATCAGCCCTCAGCTCCAGAGTTTGTTTCCCCAATGGAAAATGCCACATGGAAATGGATTGACTTTCCTTAACCCCTACTGAACACAGTGAAATTGGGCCCTGAGTTACCTGGAAGGTGCCCACAGAGGACACTCCACAGCTCCTCCAGGACACGGGATATGTGTGGGCAGGACACACAGCCCTGGCCTTGGATCACAGGGGAAAGGACACTCGTGCCCACAGGCTCCTGACAGACCTGACCCACGGGAACCTGCTGCCCCTCCCTGATGCACAGCACCGTCGTGCTGCTCAGAGAAAAGTGTTAAAAAATCACTTGGCTACCAGGATGGAGTGTTGGGATGGATGCAGAACAATCCCTTGGTTTTGTGCTCCCTCCAGCACCATTTCCCCTGTGAGACACCAGCTCCACCACCTCATGGGTGAGCTTCCTGTGTCCTGTCCAGCCCTTGTTCCTGACTTCACGTCCCTGCAGGGTCCAGCCCAGCGACCCCATAAGCCCCTGATGTGTGGCTGGGCAGAGGTGCTTTTGCAAACTCCAGGCAGAGTGGGAGCAGGAGGCAGAGGGGTGCTGCAGGGCTGTGCCAAGGCTGTGCCAGCACTCTGCAGTGGTGACAGGGCTGCACGTCCCACAGCCTCTCCCAGCTCCGGGCTGCCACTGCACCTGCTGTGTGTGCAGAGGGATTCACAGAGAGCCACGAGCTCAGCCACCCCGCTCTGAGCAACACAAGGCTTTGTGCAGGCTCCTCTGCAGCCAAACACCCAGAGCTGAGGCTGAAGGGGTGCAAGGCACCAGTGCTGGCTCTGCTCATGCCCACAGCAGCGTGCCCAGCTCCTCTGAGCAGACAGACACTGGAGGGACCAGAGTAGCAGCTGTGAATACACACTGGGAACCCAGTGAACCTGCTCATGGCACCTCGAGATCATATTAGCAGATAATAACTTCACTTGGCATTGTCTGGAGGCAAACAGAGCCAAGGTTCTGCAGAGGCTGTGGCAATGAGCACCAGAGGCAGGATTTTCCAAAACACCCAGGAGATGTAGGGATAAACCTGCTATGACTTTTCAGGATGCCCCTGATCCCCAGCCAGATGCACAATGTCTGGCACACCAAGCCACAGAATCCCATCTCCTGCTGCACGAGCCCTTTCCCCAGCCCTGCTCTATCCCCAGGCTCAGCCAGACCCCCAAACTCCTCATTTTCTCCCTAACACCCACCTGCCCCACACTCCTGAGACACATCCCAGTGACCTCAGGACATGGCACAGGACATGGTGCTGGTGCCAGGCTGAAGGGAGGCTGCCAGGCATCCACACAAAGCCCAGCCCACATTTACCTGCACTCCCTTTGGAGCCTGCTCCACAGCTGAACCCTCACCCTGATCCGGGACCCAACACTCCTCAGAGGGGCTTCTCTGGGCCACAAAGACAAGGCCCCAGATGACAGGGGAGCAGATGTGTTGCTAAATGTGAGCTTTTTGTTTGCAACACACCGAGAGGAGCCAGAAACTGTCACAAGTATCAGGGGGCAAAAATGAGCCCCCGGGCCAGGGCACAGGACCCAGCCCTGCTCCATCCCTTTGCCTGCTGGATGTGCTGCCCTGGCAGGGACAGAGAAACAGCTGCTGCTGTCCCTTGGGATACCCCACTTGCTCACACTGTCCTGGCCACCCTTCAATCTCCCTTTCTGATTCAAAAAGTGATTTGAAGCTTTGAGCAGATACTTGAAGCAAGCTGAATGCTGTTCTCAAAGCAAAAAGAAGCCCCAAAGCCTTCTTCCCTGGCAAAAGGACAGGTTTGCTTGGAGAAGAATGAAATTGCACTTTGGACCTGCTTCTTTGTCATGTTTTATGTTTTCCAAGCACTGCCTAGGATTAGCTGGTTAATTAATACTTAGTATTATCCTCACAGATGGAGAGAGCTTCCAAGAACTCGAGGTAAAATATTTTAGCAATACAGATTTGTGCCAACCTAAATTTATAGTCTTAAACATAATGAGATTAGTAACAAGGGGGAAAAGAACCCAGGATGAGAGTAATAAAATACAGATCCTTTCTATGCACACACTCTGCCTTTGGAAGTCCCATCCTCACCACACAGAGCAAGAAGGTTTAAATTCATTCATTCATTTTTAATCAAGCCCATGTCTGATACAAATCTGCAGGATTTGTGGCCATTTGTGCCACTATCCCCAAGCAGTCCCTGCCAGAGCTCCCAAAAGGGCACAGCACAACCCAAGCCTCCCATGTGGGAGGGAGGACGAAGGTGGCTCAGTCACAGCCCATTCCCACCTCCAGATCTGAAGATCTTACAAAATTTTCCTGCTCAAAACCAGATAGAAAAATAAAAAGCACTGAAAGGATCCAGAGGGGGTCAGTAAACATTTCATTTGGAAATGTTTCTTTCAATGCCAACCTTTTCAGCTACTTCCAGCAGAAGTTTCAGTTGAACTGTTTTGACAGAGATTTTGAAGGTTGCACCAAGATGAAATTTTTCATCAGATTTGCACTAAAAAATGTAAAAATAAGGTATGGAATCAAAGCTGGATGCAGCTCAGGTTGAGTTTGCTTTTGGCAGGGAGGGCACAACAGATGATCCCCACGGCTCCTTCCAACCTGAATTTTCCATGTTTCCATGCAAACTATTTTAAAACGCTTTCAAATATTTTGTCAGGAGAAGCCTTCTCAAAAAACATCCTTTTCATCAACAGTTAATCTGAGCAGTAAAAGAGCACTTCACCTGAGAAATGCCACTGAGCTCAGGGGGCTCAGTAACGTCATCTGCTCACGGCTGCATGACTCAAACTCAGCTTCTCTTGGAATTACACAGCCCTCTGCTCAGGCCAGCTAGAGAGGGGAAATCCCAGGTAATCACACAGGGATGGATTTTATCCCGTGTCCCATGTGCAGCCTGCCCAGCACGGGCTGGAAGAGCCAATATAATGGGGATGGCAGCACACTGAGCAGCTTCAGGGTCTGGCTGAGCCCCTGGAGGTGCTTCCCGGGGGTGCAGGGGCTGCCCACAGCCTGCTGTGCCAGCTGGACTATCAGCCCTGTTATTTTCCCTTCTCCAGAGCAACATCCTGTCCCTCTGGGGGCAAAGATATGCCCATGGTGCCAGTGCCACTCAACAGACCCACTCGTGGCTGCCAGGGCCATTTGCCCCCAGGAATATCGCCTGTAGGGCTGGTGGGATCCACGGGCAGAGCTGAGAGTGGTGTGGAGAGGCAGAGCTGCACAGCTGCTGCTGGGCACAGCCAGCCCCAGGAGGGCACAGCAGGGCCTCACCTGCAGCCAGGGCAGCTGGGCTGGCATCGCTCCTGCTGCCTGGTGTGCTGATGGCAAACAGAATTGTGGCAGACTGGTGGGAGAAACAGCCCCAGCTCTCTGTGGACTTTCCTGAGGAATTAGGAATAACTGAAGGCAGTAGAAGGTCTCCTTACTGGAGCACCACTCTCCATCCTGAGGAAGAGCAACCCTGGAGCAGCCCATGGGAGGGCTCCTTTTCCTATCACAGAATGGTTTGGATTAAAAGGGACCTCTAAGGCTCATCCAGTCCAGCTTCCCTGCCGTGGGCAGGGACACATTTCACCAGACCAGGCTGAGCAGAGCTCTATCCAAGCTGGCCTTTACTGTCACCAGGGATGGGGCATCTGCTCCCCTATCATGGGAGGACAAGGAGCGTCCACGGGGCACTTCAGGGATGATAAAAATTCCAGTTTCTCCACAGGGGAGGGAAAGCTGCTGCCTTGGCGAGGGGACAGCAATGCTGCTCCCTGCTGAGGACAGCCTGGCAGGTAGACGTGGCCTTTCCTGAGGTGCTCCCAAGACTGGCTGCTCCTTTGTTTCAGCTCAAGGAAAGATGATCCTTTGAGCAGGAGCATCCTGCAGCCTTCCCAGCTGTACAGGACTATCATCTCAGTTACACCTAAAATAGAGCAGAGCATTTGCCTCTTTCACTTTGTGTGGAGACAGCGATAATTAGAACAAAGAGGAGCCTGAACTTTGCAGTGACGGGAACTTCAGTGGGGAGGAATCACACTGGCAGGAAAATCAATCCTCTGCAAAAAGGGAAAAGAAAAAACCCAGCCCATGAGGCCAGAGCTCTTCAATGAGACTAACAGCATGTTCAGCCCAATTTGGGGGCCCCAATTAGACAGCTCAGATTAAACAAAGACTGGCAGAAGATCTGCCTGGAAAAAAAAAAGAAATCTGACCTAAATAAGATATTTTCTTATGGAGAAATGGAGAGCAGCTGTGGCCCGCACATCCACTCTCAGCTGGGTCCAGGTCTGCACCAAGCAGCTCCATCCTGCTCTGGCTGGCCACAGCAGCACTGGGACCAGTGGCAGGAGGGCCAGGCCCGCAAGGGAGGCACAGCCATCAGGTGAGACATCCCAGAGGGAGTTAACGCATCACACACTGCAGGAATATTAATTCAGCCCTCTTATTCATAATCCTAAGGATTTAATTTTAGAAATCACAGCTCATCGGGAATTACTCACTGAACCTGGAAACAACAGGCTGGAAGGAAGAAGCACAAGTGCTCCTGCCAGCCACTGCTCAAAACCAGCAGGAGACAGGAGCCAGCCTGGAGAGGGAGCAGAGCCACCACCTTCAGGGCCATTGGACCCAGACCAGCACTGCAGGACAGCCTGGAAAACTCCAGCAGCACCAAGAGGGCTGATGCAAAGTGCTGGGGAGGTGGCAGAGAGCACCCAGCAGAGTGGGGTCACCACTGCCAGCCATGCTCACCCATCCCATGGCCAGGGTCTCTGCTGCACATGCAGCATCCCAGGGGCTGCTCCAGCAGAATGAAGCCTCCACGTGCCAACAGGGCACAGGAGCCTAACTCAGGCTGAGCCAGGCACAGCACCCTCAAACTCCTGCAGTAAACTCAGCCCCTCAGTGATGGACACATTTGGGAATCAGCACAGGATACTGTGTGGCTTGGGGTCTGTGGTGAGTCTTTTTCTGCTCCCCAGCACCACTCATCCCCTGCACACAGAGGGCTTGGGCAGCCACCCCATCACCCTCTGATTCTCAAATCAGCCCATCACCCTCTAACCCTCAAATCCTTCTGCCAGAGTTGGGAGCTCTGGGAATTCACCTGCAGCTCACTGGGAATGAGAGCACAAGGAGAGGCTGTGTAAGCACCTCTCAGGCTCCTGCTGCACCTGTGCCCCAGGAGCCGAGGCACAACCCCTTCTGGGCCAGATCCAGGCCTCGGTGCAGGCCAGCAGCATCCTCACAGCTTGCAGGAGAGCTCTGCCAGGGCAGGGAGCCCACAGGACCCTGCCAGGGGTGATGCAGCTCGCCCAGCACTTGCAAGCTGGGAGGGAGCTTCTGTGGGAGAGAAACCACTGCCTGTGGAGCTGGAGGGCTGCAGGGGGTCAGGGATGTGTTTAGGGTGCCCTGGCTATCTCACAGGGCTGTGTTACTGTACATCATCTACACCCTGCCCCTGGATCCTGCTGGGCTCTGCCAGGGATGAAGACCCAGCACTGCTGTCACCTCTGGATCCCAGCAATCACCTCTGGGAAGGGGGCCTGGGTGGTCTCGTGGAGGGGACCACGGCTGGGAACAGGACTGCCACTGCCACTGCCACGGCCGGGTTGGCACCGTGCCTGCAGGGCCCGGGAACAGAGAGCTCCAAGTGCTAAATTCAGCCTCCTGTTTGTGGAAATACGTCCTTGGGTTTCATAATGGATTTTGTAGACTATTAAATCCATCTGAGGTGTTTGGGGTGGACAGAAGTTCTCCCAGCTCCGCAGCCCACCTGGGGCTGGCCAGCGTCACCCCCAGCATGCTCCATCCTTCCTCCTGCCGCTGGCATCCTCAGGAAATGACACAGCCTTGCTGAACAACCTTGCCGTGACCCAGCCGTCCGGTCCTGAGGCAGGGATGGCCAGACACGCACCACTCACTTGAACAAATAATTCCTCTGTCCCTCAGCATTGCCTCAGCCCCGCGGGGAGCCCGGATCCCCCACCCCAAAGGAGCACCAGAGCCCCCCCAGCCCCGCGGGCTGCAGCCCACGCTCCCGATCTGAAATTCAATTAAGGCAAACATTATTTTGCTGTCACCCAGTCAGGCAGCATTACAGCACCCTGCGCATGGCATGCAGAGGGAGGCAAAACAATTCCCCTGCAGAGGGAGGGGAGCGCTCCCTCCCAGCGATGCCCGACTGTGGCAACTTTCAAGGCAGCGTTTAGGTGAGACCCGGGGTTGGTTAAATCCTCAGCCGAGTGTCACTGCTCAGCCTCCAGGCCTCCGAGGGGAGCACAAATGAGTCAGAGCAGCCAGGAGAGGAGAGGAGAGGACCCTGCTGGTGGTGGGGACCAGCCCAGGACCACTGGGATGCTCAGCTGCTGCTCCTGGGAGTGGGTACAGCACAGGGGAACCCCACAGAAGCTGAACCACCTCCCCCTCCCTCACCTCCAACCTGCAGCAGAAATTACACTCTAATTTCTGCAAAAACGATAAGTTTAATTTGAAAGGGCATAATTCTTAATTTATGTGTTGTCATGAACAAAGACAGCAAAAGTAGGTCATTTCATTATCTGCTGCCTGAGTATTTTGCCAAGGAGCCAAGACATAAAGCTAAACAAAATCATCACCCAAGGTTTGGGATTTGTTTGTGAAAAAAAATATTATAGTTATTTTTCTACTTGCTTGATTTGCACATCTTGGATAGCAGAGCATATTTAGCTTGGCTTTAAAGCATGCATTTATTGTGACTGTCATATTTGATAGTGCTGCCTATAGTCAAAGAGCAATCTTTCATGGATACACTGTCTCAATTTATAATTCAATATCACAGCTTTGAGAACTCGTACAATAAGTCAGCCAACAACAAAAAGCCTAAAATGTCTGTATGCAAATAAACATGTCAGTGCATGAATGAGCACCTTCCAGGAAGGGCCTGCCAGCTCTCTCCTTGCTGCAAACCTCCCAGCCAGCTGAAGGACAGGAGGCATGAGCAGCCCAGCAGCCCCTGGAGCCGTGCCCAGGTCCTGCAAGCCTCCCTGAGCGTTTGGGGAGATGCTTCCAGGGCAGGGAGAACATCTCCCTGGCCAGGGACTGCACCACCTGTGCTGGGACTGCTCCAGGGAACCCTCACTCATCAACAGCAGGCACCTCACCCCTCTGAGCAGCATCCAGGGCACCTCGGTCACCCTGAGAGTCACCAAGGCTTGGCTTTTCCTCAGGGCACAGAGGAAGGACCTGCATCACCCTTGGGACAGGCACAGCCAGGCCTGGGTGAGCAGCAGTGGCTCAGGGAGAGCCTCCAGGGCACTGAACCTGCTGCTCCCTGTGTGCACCACCCCTGTGTGCCCCCAGCCCTCTGCCCACAGCTGGAAGCCCCCTGAAGCCCAAACCCTCAGACCTGTGGGATGGTGCCAGCCCTGTGTCCTGGGTTCTTGAGTGATCTCTGGGGCACTGCAGCCCCATGCTGGGGGTATTTGTGTCTCCAGCCTCACCTCCTGCATGGTTCCACACTGCTGCTGCTGCCTGGCTTCCCACTCTTCCCAATGTTACTGCACTGTGCTCAAGGCTGCTGATCAATAAACCTGAGGGCAGCACGCTCTGCTCAGCCCCAGGAACAATTCCTGTGATGGGGAGGACACAAACCCAGAGAGCATCCCAACCCCTGCTGCTCCCTGGGAGGTGCCTCAGATGAGAGGGAACAGCTGGAGCTTATCTATCCTGTGTCCATCTGCAGCCAAATTCGGGGTGGTTTGGGGCTGTCTTCAGGGATGCTGAGCTGGCAACCTCTGCTGTCACAGAACCTGTGCTTTTCCAAGGCAGCACATTCCAGAAGTGAGCATCTGGTGGGGATGGAGGAGGGGCCCCCAAAACTGCCAGGGGTGAATCTCAGCTGCCCTGAGAGCACAGAGCTGGCTCAGCTGCTTGCAGGTGAGACAGACCCTCCTCACCCCTATGCCAGGGCCAGGCAGTGGATCTGGTACTCAGCCTCCCACCGAGGGCAATTCCCTGCAGATGGGGGTGGCTGCAAAACCCTCACCTGGCTCAGGAACCACCAGCAGGGCCTCGAGAGCAAAGCTATGCCATTGGCATCAGCACCCACTGCTCATTCTGCCTCCAGAGCGTGGCAGCTCCAGCAGATTGTGGCAGATTGTTTGCAATCAGTCAACAAAGAGTGGAGAAAATCCTAAATCTTGAACAATTCTGACACAGCTGAGGAAATTGTGGCATTCTCAGACAACAAGAGGCTCAGTGACTTGAGGATGCTGTGAATTACTGCCTTACTCTGTGCAGAGAAACTGCCTGGCCACCTCCTGCCATCGCCAGGCGATGATTCCTAGTTTTCCTTCTTCAGCACTTGGTGGTGGAAAAGTCCTCATCAGCTTTGAAGCTCTGCTCCACCTGCTTGTTATTGCCCAGTTTCAGGAGCTCCCTGAGCAGGAACAATGTGACCCAGCTCACCCCAAGGAGCTCCAGAGATAATCAGTGCTTTCTACCTGGGTCCTTTTTAGACCTGCATTCCCCAATTCCCCTGAGAGGAGGTTTGGAGGAGGTTTCACAGACCTTGACCCAAGCCCACCCTTTTCAAGCCAAGGTGAGGAACTGGCAGAGCGGGGGACTCAATTGCTCAGAGCCCTGAAGGACATCCTGTGGTCATTGTGCCTCCTCTAAGACATGGATTTAATTTCCAGTGGGCTGGATCCTGATGAATGCTGAGCACTTGCATTTTTTCACAGCAGACAGCCCGATCTACAAGCATTAAATAAGAGTGAACAGTTTTCTTTTTGCCCACTGACGTATAAAATGGGTTTGTGTGAGGATTAGGGAGCAGAGGTGGGAAACATCTTTATCTGCTAATGATCCTGTGAATTATACATGTTTAGTATTCATGCATCTGAAGGAGAGGCAAACATAGCCATTTTATGTGGAATGACCTTTACCAGCAGCCAATACATTTACATTTAATTTAGAATTACAATTACTGGGTCAACTTGGGAGCAAGCGGAACTTAGATTTATAGAGAAGAGACAAAAATTGTTCTTTCTGCCTTCACCAGCAAAACACGGATTTTTCTCTTAAATAACCTCCTCAAACCTGATGTCCAGCAGGGACCTGGAGCATCCCCAATGCATTTGAGCCGCAGCACTTATGTATTTGGGCTGGGTGAAATGTGAGTTTGGTCCACTGCCCATCAGAGCGTGGCTCGGGCTCTGGTCAGCCAGGACCAAGGAGTGTCCATCGCCCACTGCTGCAGCTGGGAGGGAGCCAGAGGCTGCCCCTGAGGGACAGCACCTCCCTTGGGACACTGGAAAATGGCCTTGGCTCTGGGCCAGCCTCCTGGGGTGGGCAGCTGCCTCTCAGCCTGTAAAGGCTGTCCAGGCCCAGCTCCCCTCCTGTGGGTTCACTGAGGGCTTGGCTTGGGCTTGTCACCCTGGCAGGAGGGGACCCAGCAGGGCCTTTCCTCAATGACCCTTCCTGTACATCCAGCCAGGCTTGTCCTGCTCACAGCTTGTTCAGGTAACCACCCTAAAGGGCTCTGAGGTGCCTGTAGAAAAAATAAAAATACTAATACTAAAAAACACTGCATCTTGGCAGGGTATTGCATGTGTTCCTGCCTGTACTGAGCCATGGCTGCTCGTCATCGATGGGGTCTGGTGGCACCAGGGCACCTTTGGGTGTTTGGGAAGGGTTAGGAGGGGTGTCCCCATCACCGTGTCCCACCTCCTGCAGAACTGGGAGGAGCGGCTCTGGCAAAGGGACTCCTGGAGTGCAGGGGGAAAGGAGCCAATGCCCTGTGCCAGGCAACGAGTCAGCACCCCCGGCCCCAAACCAGCAAATTCAGCTGATGTTTAACGTACGCAGGAAGAGCACAAAGCCCAGCACAGCCTGGGAGCCCACGGGACGAACCCCCGCTCATGAAGAGCCCCCTCCTACGCTTCCTGAGCCATCTCCTGTATTTATTCCCAGCCTGCGAGGTGCCAGCAGAGTGTGCCGCCCTGAGCTCAGTAATCACCAAGCTCTGCAGGCATTAAAGAGCGGTTTCCCCTTCCAGCCCCGGTGTGTGCCGCGGATGGAGCGCAGGAGCATCACCGGTACCCAGAGCCCCGCCGTGCCCCGCGGCAGCCGGCACCCTTGTCCGGGCTGGGAACAGCCCTCTGGCATTGCTGCTGTCCCCGGAACCACGCAGCCAGTACAGGGCTACCCAGCCCCACGGCCGGGCCCTGCGCTGGCCATGGCCAGCATCTGCCCTGTGGCCACCAAGGGAAAGTGAGACAGCCCATCATGTCCCTGCTCCCACCATGTCCATGTCCCTGCTCCCACCAGGTCCATGTCCCTGCACCCACCATGTCCCTGCTCCCACCATGTCCCTGCTCCCACCATGTCCCTGTTCCCACCATGTCCCTGTTCCCACCATGTCCCTGCTCCCACAATGTCCCTGCTCCCACCAGGTCCCTGTTCCCACCATGTCCCTGCTCCCAGAAGATGCCCACTGGGGTAGGGAGGGATGAAGGATGGGGATGGTGAGGATGGGCTGGATATCAGCCCCCCAGAACCCCTGACCCTAAGGGCACACCAAGAAAGCTGGTAATGGCTCTGGGCCTGTGGGAAGCCCAGGGTGGGCAGCAGGAGCAGGCACAGCATGCGTGTGCCTGCAGCTGCTGCTGGAAGGGTGGCAAGGCCTGAAGGCACATCGTGGTAAGCAACAGGGTTTTCCTCTACATATAGATTATATAGAAATATAATATTCTTTTTTTCTATAGAAATATATAGATAGACATGTCTATCATTACACATTTCTATAGAAATATATAGATTATATTGAAATATATTGATTATATGGAAATATATCAATTATATAGAAACATATATCCATCTTTAGCTCTTCCCTGGGAGGGTGGGCAGGCCCTGGCACAGGGTGCCCAGAGAAGCTGTAGCTGCCCCTGGATCCCTGGAAATACCCAAGGCCAGGTTGGATGGGGCTTGGAGCACCCTGGGACAGTAGGAGGTGTCCCTGCCATGCCAGGGATGAAACGTGATGAGCTTTAAGTTCCCTTCCAACCCAAACCAGTCCATGATTCTATGATATAGTATTTCTATAATCTAGAAATACATATAAAATACTCTATTTTTCAGTGAGTTTCTGAGCTGGTCTGTGGACTAGTGGTGAATATGCACAGCTCACACCAAGGAGACCCAGCCACTGGCCAGGGCTCCATGAGGGTCCCGGGGAGCTTCCCCTGCATCCCCAGCCCACCTGGCACGTGGCCAGAGCCTTTCATCCTGGCTCCTTCATTCCCAGCACA
Organism: Passer domesticus; assembly: GCF_036417665.1. Classification (NCBI taxonomy): domain Eukaryota; kingdom Metazoa; phylum Chordata; class Aves; order Passeriformes; family Passeridae; genus Passer; species Passer domesticus. The sequence continues at coordinate 18,269,874 of NC_087486.1, read as the reverse complement.
GCAGGAGAAGCCAGTCCTGAGCCAGAGATAATTGGAAGCCGCATCAGAGCATGAGTCAGGGAGCTGATCCTGGCACAGGCTGCTTCACCATCCTGCCGGACAAAGGCACGCTCCCCTAAATCCATTACTGGAATTTTATTTTCAAGCCTGTCATGCGGTTGAAAAGGTTGTGAAGCTGTTTGGACGTTTCCCTGCAGGGGAATTTAGCTGAAGAGCTGCTTTCTCTAAGGCAGCACCTTCATCTGTGATCAGATCAGTGCTGAGGCTCAAAGTTCATGTCATGTCACCAAAAGCCATCTCACAGGACACATGGAGCACTGCTGACTCTGGTGCCTGCACAGGGCTCTCCTCCATGGGGAAATGGTAGCTGTTCCCACCATGTGCAACCAGCTCCATCCAGGAATCCCCTGGGCACTGCTCTCCCCATCAAATTAAAGCTTGCTTTTGTTCATGTGGGTGCAAGTTCAGAGTCCACCCAGATTCTGGCCCCAAGTTAACATGTGTAAGCACAGCTCCAAAATTCATCTTTTCCATGATGTTTGGAGAGATTTCTCCAAGCAAATGCCCAGCACTCTCCTGAAAAGCCCAGGCACGTGGCTGGCCAGTGCTCTGTGCCTCAGTCCCAAGGCCAGCGTGGGGGCTCTGCTGACTCAGAGCTGTGGACTCCACTCAGGCCATCGAGAGAGGAGCTGCCCTGAGCTGCTCAGGAACAAGGAGTCATTGCAGGAGGCAAGAGGTCTGGGCAGGATCACAGGAGAGGAAATGGCAACCTGGAGCCTGGGATCAGGCATCTGGGCTGGTGACAGGCTTTTCTCCAGCTGAGAGAGAAGGAACTTATCCAGCTCCAGCAGGAGTTGTGGGCATTTGAACAACCTCCCAACGTGTGTCAGACCTGCCAGAATATCACACAGTTCATGGACTGGCCTGGCTGTGGCAGTACCCAAATGAAAAGGCTGATTATGACTCTGGGTCAGTGGCAGTGCTGCTCCCTGCCTCAGGTGGAGGCTCAGAGCTCCTGGAAAGCCACAGTGGGGTCTGAAAACCTCTTGTAGAGCCCAAAGTCCCACTCCAGGCACCCAGAGAGGTGACAAGCTGGTCGGTCTCTGCCTGGCAGGGACAGTAATTTACCTGGGGGCAAACATGGGCCGGGAGCTGGTGGCTTTCCCACCACTGTGCATCACACACTGCTCAGGGGAGCAAGCCTCTTCCAGGTCCACTTCTGGGCTTCTCCCACCCAAGCATGAGCCAGCCCAGCAGAACCCATCTCCTTCCTCGTGGCAGGGACAGGGACAGCAGGAAAACAACACAGATCCATTTAAAAGCATTTAAAGCCTGAGCTAAGCCCCAAACTATCCATTTCCTTAAACAGACTGCTTGGAAGAGCTCCAGCTGGGCCATTAGCTCAGGTAGGTTCTCCACCATCCAGCCACGTCACTTTTCTGCTTCATAAAAAGAAATACATTAAAATACGTATTTGCTCCTGAAATTGGCTTCAGCAGCACTGAGCATCCCTGGAGTGATAAGTTTCACTCCACACACCCAGCTGCTTTCTGTGAAAAAGCTTATTTTGAGTTAAGATAATAAACTGGGCAGGGTTTGGTTAACCCTTGCATCCCACAGTGTGGCTGGCACCAGCAGCAGAGGGAACATCCTGAGTGTATCCAGTCCTGGCTTGGCTGTGAGGATGCCCCCACTGAAGCCACATGCTCTTCTACCTAAAAAGATTTCTTCAGTCACAGAGACAGACACAGCCAAGCTAAAAAAGACCCAGGTGAGGTGAGATCCAGCCTTTGCTGCACGCTGCTCTGCCTGAGGGCCACAGGGACTGGCCCTAAGTGAAGGGTGCAGGACAGAATCATTCTGTGCTGGGGTTTGCACTGCTCTGCGGAGCCCAAGGTATTGATCTCCTCCTGGACTGCCCCGTGGCACTCAGCATTGCTCTCTGAGGTGCTTCTCAAACAGCCCATCCATTTTCCCAGCTCCCTGGCCATGTCCCAAGGTTTTTTCATCTCTGTTTCTCATCTGAGACATTGAGGCAGGGTGAGGACAGCCACTCGTTTCCTACAGCCCATTGGAGCCGCGTGAGGATGTGGGACTTTCAGAGGCCCCGGGGTGCAAAGCAGAGCTCCAGCTCTTGCTGGACCTGCTTGCCGGGCTCCAGGGTCATTTTCACCCCACTGAGGGAAGATGCAGAGCTGGGAGCCACTGGTATCTTGCTGAGCCAGCAAAATAAATGGCAGCTCCTGACTGGCACTGCCAGGGCTGCCATGGACAAGGCTCTCCCAGGGGCGATGTGGGGCTGGTGGATTCACTGTGACCCTGGATGGGAGGAGGTCTGCAGCCAGGGCTGAGGTGCAGCTCCTCCTCCACCTCCTTGATGGTCATCCATGAAACAGGGCCTCACCTCACCCTGCTGAGGACCCAGGGACAGGGAGCATCACCCAGGGCATCACCTTGTCACTGAGGGCACCGAGAGCATCACTTGGGGCACAGCAAGAGGAATGATAGCTCTGGGTCCTACACAGTGTTTGTGCACATGGGGACTGTGCACAGAGCAGCCTGGGCTGCAGGAGCAGCTTTCTCCTCTCCCACTGCCCCATGCAGCAGCTGTACCAGTCCCTGAACCTCTGTGAGGACCCTGCATGCCCTGGAGCAGGTTTTGCTGGGATGGATCTCCCCAGGGCTGTAGCAGGGTGGGCATGAGGCTTCTGGGTGCTGCTCCCTCCAGTTTGTGCATTGAGCTGGGAGCACCTCACAGAGCTGCGGGGATTTCCAGGAGAGACAGCTTCACCAAGCCTGGCATCATTTCAGCACAGTTCAAATAAGTGGCAGGGATCTTCCAGGGAGCCTGGGAAGCGTAAGAGATGCTCATCGGCCCAGCAGGGCTGAGATCTGATAAAGGTGAGGCTCAGACTGATAAAGCCCAAGTTAACTGCCCAAAAGATGTGATTAGTGACTGACTGTGGGCAGGCAAAGAGCCCAGCTCCCAGCAGAAATAATCTGCTTATAAGGGGAGTGTCACTACCATTTCCAGTTCCCCGAGAGCAGCTGGATAGTCAAAGGAGAGTCACTCTGGCAGGGCTGATTTTGGCCCAGTGCCTTAGTTGGGAAGAGAGGTGTCTGCTCTGGAGGGTGGCTGCAGTGTCCCCTTGCTCTGCTCTGGCTCCCACCCTGCCCTGTCTGCTGGAGAGGAACCAGCAAGAGCCCATTCCCAACAAAATGATAGCCCAGGGAGCAGTGACTCATGCTGGGGATGACTCATGAAATCACACTGAGCCACAGCTTTTTCTGGCTTGGGGACAGAGGCAAAGGCCATCTCTGCCCTTGGAGGGGCTAGTGGCTGTTCCCAGTGTAGTACCCTGGGACAGCCTTTCCCAGGCTGGGCACCGATTCTGCCCTCTCTAGCAGGGATGCCCAAAACTGAGCTTCCCTTCTCATCGTGGTTATGAGATGAGCATTTTCCATAGAAAATTACTTTTAAGGGTGTAAGTAACATGGCCAACATGACAGGGGTGGTTGCAAGTGTTTATGACAATTTCTAGGCCATTGAGGCAGGCAGCTGGCACAGAGCATCCCCTTCTCTATAGCCCAGGTGCTGGAATGACAGACAGATCCTTTCAGTGGAGGAAACATGGGTGATTAAATGTCCTTCTCCTCCAAATCGAGGAGGACATAGATTTCTGCTGTTGGTGGAAAGGAATAGGAGACAAAGCAAGATGAAACATCCAGGCCCCCATGCAGCTGTGGGAATCCTGAGGGCTGCTTGGCTCAGCCCATGGAGGCTGTCCCCAACCTCTGTGTGGTGACACAACCAGACACAGTGACGTGGAAGGACACCAGGTGAAAGGCACACCCAGCTGCAGCAGCACCCTCCAGTACAGCTGTGTGCCACCACAGCCATCGCTGAAGGCTCTCTGCAGCCAAGCCCCAGCCTGCAAAAACAGTGATGAAGCTATGAGGGGTTTCTCACTTTGTGGCAGATTTTCCCAGCCCTTTTCCAGAAGAGACTTAATTGCCCATTTAAAAATATCATTTACAACCAAGAAACTCTTCACCTTGACTCTGGGCATGAATTTTCCCTCCTGCTTGGCTCAGCCCACTGAGCACCCAGGGTTATTTCATGGCCTCTCCTGGTGGCACTGTGAATAATTTGCTTCCAAGGCCATGACGGACAGGCTTCATGTGAGCTTTTCCTCCACTTCCCTTTGTGTAATGGATCATCTTCCAGAAATGTGGAGAGCAATGATGAATTCCTGGCAGGACAGAGGGATTAGTCTGGGGGAGACTGTAATGAAGCCGTTGAGGAGCTTCCTGAACAGAGAAGCTGCAGCTGCACTGGAGAATAACAAGAGCATCCACTTGTTCAGAAGAGGTGTTAAGATCTTTTGCCCTGTGTTTAGTCTGAGAGCTGCACTGTGGATTAAGCAAAGACATTTGCACCTTTAATTTAATAAGGGCATATCTGGGCATCTGACTCTCCTTCATTATTAAATACCAGGCTCTTATTAGAAGCCAAAAAAGGAAAAGTGGTATTTTTTCTTCTATTTTAGCATTTATTTCCTTCTCTCCTGGGTACTCCTCCTGCTCTGATATCCGGGTTTTCTGGAGGACACATGATGGAACATCTTCATCCAGTGCCACCAAAGGACCATAATGCAAGAGACTCCTCTTTCACAAATGGCAAATTTATAATTTTGCCACAAAATTCATCACAAAATCACCCATTTCCCCTAAAAGACTTTGACACCTTGTGAAAGAAAAGCCAAGCTTGTTCAGAAGCAGCTCCCATTGCCAGGGTACGTCCCAGGGGGGCCAGGAGGAGTTTGCAGACCCCAGCCAGCAGGGACAGTTCTCCTCATGCTTATCCCAAAACTGCACCACTCTTTTGCTGGCTGCTCTCTTCGTTACATTTTGCTTTGAGCTGGAAGCAGCTTCTGTTGTGACACCTGAAGCCACAGCCCAACTCGGTGGGACGTGGCCAGGCTGCTCAGCCCACGTCCCCAGCCACCCACGGGGCTGGTGCCACCGTCCCCTCCTGTGCAGCAGCCCCGTGAAAAGCGCTGGGCCAGCGTTGCTATTCAGTGCTGCCTATTTATATCCCGAGAGGGAGATGAGGACCAGCCGTGCAGCTGAGCCAGCCCCTGCATGCGGGGGATATTTTTAAGCTCTGGTTTTGAAGAGGTTGGTAATGAACTCACAGCTTTGCTCAGCAGCAGCTGCACCCACTCCTGCCCTGGCCTCTGCCCCTTCTCCGGGGTCAGGACCCAGCCCGGCCTGGGGGATGCTCCAGGGGAGCTGTGTTAGTGCTGGGCTCTGAGCAGGGGGGTCAGGGCACAGCTCGGCTCTGGCACAGCCCTGCTGGCTGCAAACCCAGAGCCTGGCACAGCGCTGGGCTCTCTGAGCTGGGTTTATCCTCCCGACAGCCCAAGAGGTTACAGACAGCAATTACAGCCCACTGCTAATTGTACACACATTACCGGCTGCCATTTGGGCACAGTAAGCAGGACAGAGGAGCCCTTTGGCCAGCAGGTCCCACAGCTCTGCTGTGACAACTCTCCCATTGCAGATCCTGCTGGTCCCTGCTTCCTGCCCAGCTTCTGGGCCAGGATGGCCTTGGGGATTACTGTCCCCTTTGGGGGACGTCCATTGCCCTTGGGAACATCCCAGCTGTGCTGGCTCCTTCCCAAAGAGCTGTCCTGTGCTGTCCTAGCTGAGGGTCCTCACTGGGAGAGGGAGGGAAGGGGATGCTGAGTGTCTGCAAGTCTGAACCCATCCCTCACACTTGGGAAACTTCCCAGAGAGGAATGGGACAGGGAACAGCCCCCCCAAACCTGCTGCCTCGTGTCCCCAAGCTTTTGTACATCCACAGTCTGGGGCTAATTCAGCTGGAACTGAGAAAAGAGAAAAACTCCTGCTGGTCCCAGCTTGGGCAGGGTCCTGACAGGGAGCGAGCTGGGAGCCCTGTTTGGGGCCATGCTGGCAGAGCAAGAGGAGGACCCACCAAAGCAGAGCCTTGCTGCCCAGCCAGACACTTTGCCACCTGTGTGATCTGTTTCTATTTTCCTGACTTTTTTCTTTGAAGCCAGGTGGGTCTGAGCCTCTGGGCCGGGGAATAGCTGGGGGCTGCTGCAGCTCTTCTCTCTCCATTACCTTTCTTATTGAGCTGTCTCTCACACTGCTCACGGCAGCAAACCATGCTACAGGCGTATTAAGGATTCTCCATGCAAAACTGATAAGCTGAAGCCTCATTATTATCCCGCCAAGTGATTATCTTTCCTTGATGAAGCCTCATATTTGCCCAATTTCAGATGGAAACCTTTCCCTTTTCAATTTGAGACTAATTCATTTCTTGACTCCTGGTTACAGTGCAAGATATCACAAACACTCCCTGGCTCTGATTTATATCGTTAAGAATCATTTACTTGCAATTAAAATGAGCCTTCAGGGCTTTTGCAAACAAGGCGGATTAGCCAACGGTAAAACATTTGCTTTTTGTAAACAGCAGCTTCAGGCTATGTAACAGTCTGGGAGGGGAGGGAAGCAGCCCGAGCTGCCCCAGGGCTGTGGGTGGAGGAGAACCAGAGGGGACCTTTCCAATTTCCCCTGAATCCATCAGAAATCCCCTGGGGTGCTGGGTGCATCCCCAGGCTCAGCTCCATGCACGACGGTGTCCCCAGCACCCTCAGCATCCCCATCTCCCAGCTCTTTCCCTCCTGCTTAGGGAAATCTTTTGGGTGATGGAGCTCTCCCTGCACCTCTCGGGGCTCGTTCCCCACTGCTTTGAGCCCCAGAAAGGGTCTGGATGAGTCTCCATGTGCAGACCCCGGGATTCAGGACCTGAATGCTGCAGCACAAGCCCCCAGTGGAGATGTCACCTAGCAGCGCACTCATTGTTAAGATAATTAACAATAGGATCATATAATTGGCAAACTCTCCTACTCTTACAGCTGTTCCAGGCTCTGAGCAACAAGACAAACAACCCTCTTAAAACATTAACTTGGCCAAATCCTGGGCATTGAGGATGGAAAGAGTCCAAATCCCAGCATGGAGAGCAGCACACTGGGCATTTCCAGGAGCTAATGAGGAACTGAGGCAGTTTCAGGGAGGTGCTGGGCAGCTTCTTCGTCTCCATCCGCTGGGTACCCAAGGGTCTGGCATCAGCTGGTGGGGGATGTCAGAGCTCAACCACTTGGAGAGCACCCAAAAAGAGGGTCTTGAACCACCGAGTGTAAATATAGCACAAACCAAATGCTAGGCTCCTTAGAAAGCATCATCCCTGCTAAAAACTGGGGATAAACCATGGCAAGACACCACTCTGCTGGTGGGTGGGGCTCTTGCCCTGATTTCTTGGGAGGTGGGCACCGAGGAGCTCTCATCCCTCCTGAGTCCTCTCGCTTCCCTTGAAGGAGGCAACCTGGAACAGACACAGAAGCCTCAGGGAAAGTGTCCTGGGCAGCAGGGTTAGCACATAACCTCAGTGAGCTGAAGGCACTGCTCCAAAGGCAGCTCTTGCCTCCTGAAGACCTCTGAGTAGGACACAAATTCCCTCAAGTTATCAGCTGTGGCTCCCTCTGATTACATGGAGAATTTATTGGGTGACTGGATAATTTGAACCTATAGAGTTATTAATTATGACCTTAATCTGATCATCGCTTTGTTCCATTTTTAATTAGCTTAGTAAAACTGTAGTCATTTAACTTGGTAATATACTTGCTTAAGTGCACGTCTGATTGCATATCCTTTTTATATCCATCAGAAGCACTTGGGACTGCTTCACTCCATCTAACTGCAACCTGGGGCATGAACTCTGAGCAAACCTCAAGTTATATGAAGTTTACAAGTGAGCTGCTCTGCTCCTGAGTGGGCTGAGTGCTCCCCTGTAACTGTGTTAGAGCTGGCAGCAGGAGGAGGGTGTGGATAAAGTGCCCCAGTGCCAGGCAAAAAATGGGAATTTGAACTCCAGGGGCTGTGCAGTCAACACTCAGCTGTTTTGTGGTCAGCACACGGGGCAGCAGGAGGTTTTGGAGAGCACAAAGGCAGGTGTTTCAGAGCTCCTGCCCGGAGGGGGCTCTGCCTGCACTCTGTGCCTGCCTGCAGGCAGATGGACGGCTTGGAGTGACCTGCTCTCAGCGATCTTAGTGGTGCTCACAGAAAGTTTTCATCCTTGGAAGGGATAAAAGTGAAGCGGAGGGTGTGGGGCTGGGCAGTCAGAACTGTCTGTCAGACCTGCCAGCACTGAGACATCCCCAGCTGCACCAGCTAGCTGGCCAGCAGGGCTCAGGTTTTGTAGCCTTTGGTGCTGACATCTGAGGACTCACTTATGGTCCAGAGACTGAGATTCCCCTGGTCTGGGATCTTGCTGCATTCCCAGCACTTCTGGGTTACACAAGGCAAATAATTTCTTTGGTTTTCCCATCTGTAAGTAGGGGATAATGGTGTTGGCTGCCACTGTCCTTTGCGAGCCATGGATTTGAAGTGCTCTCACTAGAAGGTCTTTACTATTGCTTTTCCCAACCTCCCTACTGCCAGACTTCCACAGGATTTTGGATAGCTTCTGCAAAGGTATGGAGGTACTGTTGGAATCTGCCTGTCCTAAACATATGTGCTGCTGCTCTGCACCACGAGGTAGTACCTGTTGCACCATTCCCAGGGATCAGCTACAGTGTCAGAGGAGGTGCTGGGGGGGAAAGTGGGGAAAGTGTGGCACAGATGGGATTTTTATTCAGAATATCAGCACGAGGAAGTGGCAGAAGTTCACTGCACAGCCGTGTTTCTCCCTCCTGATCCTGTTGCTGGTCCTTGCACAAGCACCTGTCCCTGGCTCTGGCTCAGGGGTCCCAAAATGACATTGCAATCACACCTTCACTGGGCAGAAGTGCCAGCACTGGCAGGCATGAGGGTGTTAATGAAACAGAACCACTGCCCTGCTATGTTTTCTACCTTTTCCCACTTTATTACTTAATTCACAGCAGGATAGTTCCACATCCATCCTCACGGGATTGGATGTAATCAGAACTACATTTAATCACCTGTCTCATTAATCCCTAACATTCTGTGTGCCAGCCTCAGTAACGGGGCTGTGCAGGAAGGTAGTGCTGAGGTGGGAAGGAATTAAACAGCTTTATCCTAATTGGAAGCCAAGCCACCAGTTCCTCAGCAGTCAAATGCTGTAACTTTTACTGGTTTTGCTGCATGATGTGGCCCAAAGTCTCCCGTGCAAGAAGGAACAGAGGCCTCAGAGACAGGTGATGCTCCCATGGACAGGCCAAGGCTTGTCTCAGAGCTTGAGCAAAAGGGCCTTCATGCAGGTCCTCTTATGGTACCTTTGCCCTTAACCCCTGTGTGAGAAATGACTGCTCACTTTTTAAAATTTTATTAAACTTTAACAAAAACTACAACAAAAGGACTAAACAAGGAAAAATTACAGCGCTGAGAGCCCTCATGACTACCAGCCACATGTTCATCTTCAAAATGGATGCTCCCCCTTTTATACCTCTAGCCCCTCCTAAAGTCCAGAGCTGGAGATCACTTTCTTACACCTTGGTTGGAGGTCAGGTGTTGCCATAGGAACGAGCCAACCCTCCCAAATACCCTGAGTACCAAGGCCACCCGGTGACAACAATGCAAGGGAGAGCACACACTGCAGTAACATAATTCTACATCTACCAAAAACATACACATAATGTTCACCCCTTAATTGTGACAGCAGCTATTGGAGTGTACCAATATTAGTGACGGGACTGCCTTGGTCTGTCGGGCCTCGGCTGCTGAGCCAAACAGCGGCACCTGTGCTCCTTCCTCCCCAGAGATGCTGTTCGGTACCTGCGGTCACAGCTGGGCACGTGGGGACAAGTCCGGGCATGTCCTGAACTCCAGAGCTTGGGGCTGGAGCTTGCTGTTGAGGGGGTCACTCCTCAGGCCTCCCTGAGCTGGAGAAACCCTTAAGGCGAGGTGAAGAAAGGAGCTGGTGCTGATGGAGAGTTTTTAATCCAGAGTTTTATTTTGGTGGCACGGCCTCTGAATCTTGCAATAACTCCACTAAACTCTCCCACCAGAACGCTCCAGCAGAACACCCGACCCCGTGCTCTGCTTGCCCTTTTACCTGGGGACAGGGGCAGGGGAGGGAACACAGGGAGCACCAACCAGGCACAGGGGGAGGGGGTCTCAGGTGAGAGGGACACCTGGGTGGGCCAATGGCCCCCCAGGGGGTGGAGAGCATCCTTTGAACCTGCCAATCACTCGATGCTCCTCTTGGAATGTCTGGGTTGACAGACAGTGCCCAGCAGGGGTCAAGGGTGGGGAAAGGGAAGGGTGATTGACACTCACCTGGGGAAGGAAATTTCAGGGAGAAACCAGGGGAAACTGAGGTAAGTCATGACATCACACCGCAACAAGCCACCATCTCATTGCTCATCTCTAACGCCTGGGAGATGTTGGCACCTGGCTGGTGATCCAGATGGTGACCAGCTGCAAGTTATCAGGGGTTGTTTCCTTCAGATTGGAAGTGTCCTCTACCCCTGGACAATACAAGTGACAGGACCAGTTCCTGCTTGCTACAGGACAAGGGGTGGCTCCAGGTCCTCTGGCCAGGGCTGCAGGGGGGAAGGATGTGGCTGCAGAGCATTGCCATGGATACAGGCACTTTCCTCATCATCCCTGAGGTTTTTAAGCATTGCTCAGTGCAATGCACCACAAAGCAGCTGAGCGCAAGGCACTAGGATTTCAGAGCCCTCCTGACACCCCTGTTCTCCAGGACAGGGAGAATGAAGTCTGTTCCCCAGGAGGGAGCAGGGAGAAGAGGTGGTTGTCCTCTCCTAGATAAAATCACACAAATACTTAATTTGGCTCCAAACCATCCCTCCACCTCATTCTCCCCATGCTCCTGCCTGTCTATGAGCACTGGGCACCAGTGAGGATTTCAATAAGGGAGAAAGGCTCTACAGAGCTGTAATGATTCAATTCCATTCTAAAGTCATGGAAAATTCTTCCAATCCCCATCCAGAAGCCATGTGACATTTGATGTCTTTACATCCTCTGGCCTCTGATTTTTGCTTTCCTTTTCCTCTCCTCTTGCTGCTCCTCCCACCATATATGACTGCAGGTTTTGGTGTGTTCCTTCACCAGGCAGGGACCTGCAGTGCCCACTCCTCATGGCAGGCCCTTGGCAAGCAGCAGCTCTGCCAAAACACAGGGAGAGAAAAACAAAAGCAAGTTTAGGCAGACAGTCCTCCTCTGGAGGAACTCACACAGGTTCCCTCCTAAAAAGCTGTTAATTCTCCAAAGCACCCCTTCCACACAGGTGGGTCTACAAACCTTGTCCCTTCCCCTGGTCTGCCAGGACAAGGCTGTACTTAAGGAAGCACCCACTCCACCTAATTTGGGATAATTAACACCCAGGCATGAAAGCAACAGTTGGGACACCTCAGGCTTGTCATGATTTGGGTTTGACCATGTCCCTGAGTGAACTGGCTCTGCTTTGGGGCACTGGCACACTGCTTTCAGGCACTTCTTGCTCCTTGTTCCTCATCCCCCTGTCCAGATCTCATGACTCTCAGGCATTGTGCAAGCAGTGGGTGATGGGGACCAGCACGTTCTGCTCCAGCACGACAAATGAGGTTATTTTTTTCCCCCAGCATTTCAGCTATAAATAATTGAGCATTTTAAAACTCCATTTCTGCCACGAGACTCTGGAGGAAAGGGTTCAGATCTGGTATACAGATATATTTTTAAGCAGTGAGAGATTGATTTGTACTGCTCCTGCCTGGCTGACACCTGCATTTGGAAAGGCTCAGCCTGCTCCTACAAAGAGGAAAAATTGCTGGCTCCTGAGCAGCCCTGCTGCAATACCTGTGCTTGAGTAGACAGAGGTGTTCCAGCAGCGGCCCTTGGGAGAGGCTGCCCTGGAGCAGCTGCAGGATTGTCTGCCCAGGGCATCCCACAGCAGAGGAAATGGCAGGGTGGCCACAGCCGGGGTGGGGAGGGAGCCCTCTGCAGGGCCCTGCCCATGGGAATGGGCTCATGTGCCCCAGGAATGGGCCCACACCCCCGTGGTGGGCACGGAGCAGCCCCACACACAGTCCAGGGTTTTTCTGTGTATTACGTGGCTCGTTTCCAGGGAGGAATAACAGCTCAGAGCCTCAAGGCCTTTTAACTGGCTCTTCCTGTTATTGCTTTCTGAAAATTACAATAGTGGGAGTTTTATGTTCCTTCTCCTTTTTTCTTAATTCCATCCTTTCAGTGAGTTACAATTGCTTAAGTGGAGCTTTCCCTGATGCAATGTCAGAGTAAACTGTGTGGCAGAATTACAGCCAGCTGAATTAGCACTGTGTTTTGTGCTGCTCTCGAGCATGTGCAACAATTATTAATTTTCCAGTGCCTGCGTGGGTAGAGTGAAATCCTTCCACCAGCTCCCAATTCTCCATTTCTCTCCATGCTGTGGATAGTACCAAGATCTGTCCAAGGTGCAGCATGAGCTCTTGGGGTGACCTGAAGTGCCTGACATAGTGTCTGCAGTGCCTTACCCACAGCAATGTCACCTATGGATACTGCCAACAAGCTGGAGAGCAGAAATAGGCTAAAATTGCCCATACATTCCCAGAAAGATCTAGAATTACCTTCCTTCTTTTTATCTAATGTGGCCATATATACAAGATGAGTGAGAACCTTTATTTCTGGGAAGCCAAGTCTCTCTGTTCTGCCCACACCTTAAAACCACATAAATAAGCTAAGGCAGCTCCTCATCCCCAAACAAGAATTTCCTTGAATTTGCTTAAACCATTGGACAGAGTGGGTTAAGCAGAGAAAGGACAGGAGAAGACACATTTTTATTCTTGAAAGAGAAAGCCAGGGCAAGGCTACCGCTCTCCTCATTGTTACCCACAGGCAGGCTGAAAGCATCCTGACAGAGAGGTGAGGTGGAGTTTCACATTTCTGCCTCTGTGTCAAGTGTGCAGAAATAAATCCTCTGGAGAGCTGAGGGCGATTGCTCAGAGGCCTGGGAAAGCCCCAGACACACAGTGTAGGAGACATCACTGAACCCAGCAGGATACTTCATAAGTCAGAGTTCTCTCTTCCACCTTCACACAAGAAAGAGCAGAGATCAGCAGAAAAAAGTTGCTGGGTGTGATGTTCCTGCTCTTGCTACAGTACCACAGGAGGTGGGATTTTATCCTGGTTAAAAGGGATCCTGGTGAAAGGATTTATTCACATCTTGTTAGAAAATGCTGCCCCATCCTTCCCCTGCCCCAGGGTACAGACACATAGAGTGGCCACTAGTCCATGTGGACAAGCTCAAAGATGGGGAAGAAAAGTGTTTTTCCTTGATGACTTTCCTCCCAGTAATCTCAGCTGCTATTTGTAGGGGCAGCAGATACTACAGCCTCAGACAAAAGTCTGCTTTTTAAGCAATGATGTCCCTTTTTATAATAAAGGCTGCCAACTCCCAGAAGTGATAGCTCACAAACAATCAGGGAGAGGACAACCCTGATTCAAGAGGAATGCTCTTTGAGGTGCTGTGCAGAATAGATCATGCACTGTACAGCAACAAATCAAATTTAGGGAGAAAGAATTTGGAAACAAATTACCAGCAAGATATTTCAAGCTGACAGCAATTTGGAGCAACTTAGGTCTGTCTGGTAAGAACTGTATTCCTTTTATTTCCCTATCAATAGCAGCTACCTTATAAGATTGGTTTCTTGTTGATAATTTTGTCTGGAACAGAAAATCCTGAGTACACTTAAGTTGATAACTCTCTCTTTGATCACATTTCAGTAGCAATGCTTTTCACCTTGATGACAGAATTTCTCCCTTTGGATGAAGTTTCCATGCCTAAAAAGCCACGTGGATGTGGGCTTTCCAGGCTCAAGGAGCTCTGGTGCACTGCAGACAGTGCTTGGACTTGGGGCTGGGAATGGCAGGGAGATGAGCTTGGGGCAGGAGCTGCAGGGATTGGAGCATCTGCTCTGCCTCAGTTTCCCTAATCCTTCAACAGTATAGAAACTGCTTGTAGGTATTGTCTTTATGGGAAAGGGATAATTAATAACTGACACTTCCTCGGAGATGCTGAAATGAGAAGGATTACGGGTGTTTCTCCACACAGCTTTGCGTGCCTGGAGGAGCAGCAGGGAGCTCTGCATGGCATGTGTGAGTTCAGGGCTTCCCACAGGGAACACCAGGAATGGTGCAGCCACAGGCTCCGTGTGCCCCCACTCACCTGGCAAAGGGGGCGGTGCAGCTCAGGTGCCACGGGGCACGCTGGGGTGGAGGGGCAGTCGGGACTGATCCCACCCTGCACACACACAATGTGTTTGTCCAGCGCTGGGGACTCATCTCGTGCTGACAGCGGTGCTCAATGTGTTAATTACGGAGGGCGGTCATTAATGTCCATCAGCAGGCGGGGAGGGGACGGGACTCGCAGGGAGGAATGTGTTGGGGGTAGACTGGAATGCAGCAGTGCTGACATGCCCGGAGCAGGAGAGACATAAAAAGAGTGCACTAGCCTGTAATTTCCCTGCAATTTCTCCTCGGGAAGTAATGAAAGTTTATGACTGGTCGTGGCAATGCCCGTGTCTCTCTTCCAGAAAGAGGTAGATAAAAATAGTTTAGAATCACACTGAGAAAAAGAGAAATTTGACATTCCTTTGAAAACTCTTTGTGGTCAAGTGCTCCCAGCCCATTCTGGCCAAGTCCTTAGTAAGAGGGATGCCAGCTGTGGCTGACAGTCCTTTCGGTTGCCCTCATGCAAGCCAGGCCCTGCTCATCTGCTGAGCAGACTGATTGGACTTGTTTAGAAATAAAAATGCAGGGATTTGTGCTGGTCCAGCAAAGCCCTGGCTCCCCTCGGGGGCTGTATCAACCTTGGGTCAGGAGGGCTTTTTCCTCCTGGTTTTCTCCATTGCCCCACTTGCTCCTTGGGGCTGGTTTTGACCTTGCTGAAGCCTTACACGATCCTGCTGAGCTTTCAGGGAACATGCGAGGGTTCGGTGTTCCGGATGCAGGGTAAGGTGCTGTCAGCGTGGGATTTGTTTCCTCCACTGACTTCTACTTTGTGTCTAACATTTGGGAACAAATTATCAGGAGGCAGGAAAGCCTCAATCCAATGATGGTACAAATCCATAGTTTAGGTGGTGACCCTTTAACACCCCAAATTAAAATCACCCAGTACTTGTTCTGCACTGCATACCCCCGGGATTACAAAAGCAATTGACAATGTTATTTACTCAAGCAGTGCCTTAGAAACTAAAATCTTTTTGTCTGTTCTCCACAGAGATGAAAAACTCTGTGACGTAACAGAGGCTGCATTTAAAATTAAGAACCTTTTTCCCCTGTGCCCTTGGCTAAGCTCTCACAGTCCCACCTCTACAGGAACCACATTTCTATGGTGCTGTACACTCCTTAGTCTTTACAGCATTTTCGGATCTTTCCAGATGGAAAATGCCATAGAAATGTAAAATCTTATTAATTAAAGGCTGAAATAGATGCAGTGTGTGGAGGTCAGTGACTCATGCAGGAGGATTCTCAGGCTTCTGCTATGCATTGCCTCGGGGCGCTTTTTTGAATGTTCCCTTCTCCGGGGCTATGACAGTTTATTACACAAAGGCTGTGCAAACCTGGAGGTGAATGCAAACTACTGGGCTAGGAACAGCAGCCAGTGAACCCAGTTCATGCTGAGCCTTTTGGGATGGCATAATTGCCCCTCATTACAGTTTCTGCCTGTTTATTTCAGGCAGCACAGGCATGTGCTGTAGTGTGTATGCAGGGGGATGCTGCTCCATGCCACAGCCCCTCTGCTCCTGGCCATGCTGGCACTATAGATTGCTTCTTTTTTTCTGGAGGGCCCAGGAGCATTTAATAGTGCTGGAAGAGAGTGTTTCACTCAGGATCCAGTGGCTTCTTAACTAGGAACCAGGGCATGTTTCTAGCAGACAGTTTTCCTTGGGGAGGGTGGCAGTGATGGGGAGCACAGCCCTGGCACCAGGAGCATGGTGGTGGCTGTGCTGTAGCTCCCAGAGAACCCGTGCTGACCCCAGAGGCACTGCAGCATCAACTAGGTCTGATCCTGTGCTGCCAGCGGCGCCAGGGAGCCCCAGTGTAGCTGCAGGTGTGCTGGTAAATCCCTTCTCCTCCTGACTGAGGCTTATTTCACCAAGGCGGGTGTCATAGTCACAGCTGAGGCTGTGTACCTGCAGTGCCCCCAGAAGCAGCACCTACCAGCATTTCCAGAGTCCACTGCATTCCCCCAGGACACTAGAATTTGATTTCTGGCTGTACACATGCTCATTCCTAGCTGGATATTGCGAGACAATCTTAGTTCTTTATGTGTCTGAGCCCTGAAAAGGAATGGTGATGCCTCCCAGCTGCATAGACCTCTGAGATGAGCACTGGAGAGCCCCCAGGAGCTGGTGCCAGACTCTCATTCTGTCACTTTGCTACATTGCTGACTTCATCAGAGCCCCCCTTCTCAAGGGAGGCTGCATTTTGGGGTGACCCCTACAGCAAAGCTCATGGGCTGCGAGTCCGTGCTCTGCTCCTGCCCTTTGCTGGCAGCCCTGGTCCCCTCGGGTTTGTAACCCCCTGGTTGTTTGAGGAAACAAGTCACACAGCTGGTGGCACAGCACGGCTGCCCTGGGGCTGTCCCCACCCCTCAGCATATCAGCCTGCAGAGAGCCTCAACCACTGCTAGTTCAACCTGGAGATTCCTTTAGAGTATTTGGAGTTTTTCCTCTCTTGGTTCCTGCTGCCCATTCAGCCCCTCCAGCAGGACCTTCAGCTTGCCATTACAATATTCTTTATCTTTTCCTCATTCTTTTATTTCCTTCATTCTCTCATCCCTCTCAATCCCCTCACCACCTCCTGCCCCAGCAGTCCTGTCTTTGAGAGGTGCAATACTTACTTCTGACAAATAACAAAACAAAACCACTTAAAAAATTCCCTCAAAACAAAATACAAAACCACAGAGACCAAACAAACATTTTGAAATGGAGCACAAATGGATGCATGAAGCAACACTCCCCTTCAGCAACATGGTTACAAAAATAGAAAATCCAGCTCCAGGTGAGGCATATTATTTAGACGCCATGTTCACTGGGACTGGCAGACAGTGGAGCTCTAGCAGGTGCTACATAAACAAGCCCCTTCCTACACACACGCGGCCCAGGATTTACAGGAAAATGCAGCTCCCCTGCGGTGGCTACACCCACACGGCATCTCCAGGTGGCCCTGGCCAGGGATTGCCCTTGTGCACACACCGAGGAGCAGGGCCAGGCTGCCAGGAGCGCGCAGCCGCCAGCCCCGCAGCACCTTGGATCGTCCTTACCGCCTGAGACCGGCAGCCTTTGTTGATTCTACACAAAAAACCACCCCGGTGTCGGTGCAGCCACCTCGCCTCTCTCCCTGTCCTCTCCCCTGGCTTACCCTGCGTTTTCACCCAGTGAAAAAGGGCAAGAAAAACATTTTAAAAAACACCGGGAAAATGGGATTACAAAACCACAAACACTGTTACAGGAAGATTTGAGGTCAAGCAGCAGACTTGCAACTCATTTCAGAAAATGCATTAGATTTCAAGCTGCCAATGACATGGATTGGATGGGAGGTGTGAGCTACTGTTGCTGGGTGCCTGTCTGAACTCCCCCTGCATTTTAGTCTTGTTGACAGAGCCCAGTGCTGTGATTCAGAGAGAGCTGTTAATTAAGAGACAAAGTCCAATCTCAAGCTAGCTGGCTCTATTTTTACATAATTTTATGTTTTGTTTGCTGAGCCTTTTAACTCGCTCCACGAACCAACAGAGCTGGCAGCTGATCTCCTACTTTTCCCTTGACTTTTCAGTGGTGCAGTGCAGAACATGTGATTCTCTACAACTCCAGGCCTTCTACTTTTGAATCTGTAGGTTTAAAAAGGACTTTTTTTTAAAATCTGACATTTTGTCCTGAAAGGATGTGAGGCACACAGAACTGCCGAATGTGGAAGGCACCACAGGAGGCCAAGACATGATATTAAAACGAGTAATGAAAGAAAGCAAGCTATTGAAGTGTAAACTCCATTTTTACTGAGAGTAGGCTACAGACAGAAATGAGTAGTTTGGATCCCTGGTGCAATTGACACCAAATATTAATGGTTTGCTATAAGCAGGAAATACAACAAAGTTTAAAAAATCTGTTTTCCATGTCTTTCCATAGGAGAGTCTGTTTGTTAAGGCACTGAGGAACTGCATATTTTTTTTAATAACCTGTATCTCAGTTTCATAATTACAGATCTCACATTCTTTAGACTAATTTCACTCACTGACAAGGCTGGGCTCTTGATCCCTATTTTCTTACTGGATTATAAAACAACAGTAGTTTGCTTACTTCCTTGTCTTGGATCCCTTTCTTGGATTAAATCTGCAGGAAGGAAAAATGCAATCTAATTCCCTGCAGGACACAGTGTTCCTGCAGGAAAGGCTTGTAGGAATATGGCAAACACAGCCCTGCAAATCCCATTGAACCAGGATCTGGAGGAAAGTCACAGTCCTGACCACAGTGTGGTCACCTGCGCTGTGCCACTAACCTCGGGCCACCCCTTCACTCAGTTACATACCTTGAATAAATCTTCCTTGTAGGTTACTCAATCTCTCTATTTTTTGCTTAATAACAAAGAATGGAGTGGCTACATTCAGGTATCAGAACTGCTGGCAAATGAGTCACGAAATGTATTCAATTTATCCAGTGTCTTCACAATCCAGTATAAGTGTAAGTTCTGTGGAGAGATTTGTATTAAAAACCATCTCAAAACACAGCACAGAAAGTCCCAGAGTAATTTGTTGCAGGGTAAAATATCACTCTCTCTCGCAACAGGCTCACTGAGACTTTTCAAAGAAAACTTTGAAACGAATTACCGTATAAAGACAAGTTTCTCCACCTGCAGACCTGCCTCTGCAGGTCAGGGTTGGGTTCCCAAATCCTTCCCTCTTCTTAGAGGGGTTCCTGTGGCCCTGCTTGTACCCCGGGATCTCCTCTCACCTGTAGTCTCGTTATTAGAGGCATCTGGATGAAAACAAGGCTTTTCCTAAAAGCAGCAGCTCTCAGGAGGGTGAAAATATCTGGGTTTTCAAAACAAAACACCAATTCACAAACCCAGGGGGAGCCCACCTATAACTTTCCCTCTGTTTCCTTCAAACCCCTGCATCTATCACTCCCCCTCTCTGCAAAGAGCCTCGGTTAGCTGCGCTTAGGAGGACAAGGCCAGATTTTAAGGTCGAATTTGTTGATTCTACCTCAAAAGTGGCATCCTAAGAGCCTGGGCTGGGGCCGGCCGGTGGAGGGCTGTGAAGGGAGACTGCCCATCGGCGCAGGGAGCGAGGGCCCGAGGGGAACAGGGAGCTGTGCCAGGCTCCGCTGCGGAGCTGGGCGGTTTTAGGGTGCCCTGCCGGGGTGAGAGGACCCCCCGTCCTGCCCGGGTGAGGGGCTCCGGGGTGAGGGGCTCCGGTCGTGCCCCGTCCCCGCCGTCCCTCACCTGCGGGCGGGCGGCGCCGGCAGGGCGCGGGGGCGGCGCGGCGGGCGGTGCCGGGAAGAGCGGCCGGGCCGGGCGGGGAGGCGCCGGAAGAGCCCATTTCCTCCGCGGGACGGGACAAAGCGGCGGGGCCGAGCGCAGCCAGGGCGGCCGCCACCATCCCAGCCCAGCTCTGCCCCGGTAAAGTTGCGGCTCTCGCACTTGGAAACTTTTGGGCGCCGGGCGCGGGCCGCGCTGCCGCGGGGCCGGGGCGGAGGATGGGAGCGGGCGGCGCGTGGGGAGGGAGCCGGGCCCGGCTGGGGCGGCTGCGCTCGCGTGGGAGCGGGCCGGGCCCGCGGTGTTCGGGGCCGCCGAGCGCGTTCTGCCGGGGGAGCAGCGCGGCCGGGCCGCTCCCGGCGAAGTTTCGGTGCGGCGGGGCGGTGTCCGGGCCCCTCCCCGCGCGGCCGGGGCCGCCCCGGCGCCGCTCCCCGGCCGCGGGCAGGGCCGGGCACGGCCGGCAGCCCCCGGGGAGCGCCCCGTGCCGTTCGGACCCGCGGTCTGTCCGGGCGGCGCAGCCGGAGCAACTCCCCCCCAGCCCCGGCCGTGCTGCTGATCCCAGACACGGACAGCCGGGAGCACCCCGCGGCCCCGCCTGGCTCCGCCACGTTTTCTGACACCCACCGCTAATCCCCTCCTGTGCTGGAAGGCGAGAGAGCCTCTCCTTCCCTGACAGGAAGTTTCGTGCTACTTTTCCCAAACAAAAAGTAGAGAGAGCGCATCCGCTCCTGGGTGACGTGCTGTGTCTGCTGCCTGTGGCCTGGGGTCCCTGGGCAGGCACCCGCCTGTTATTCATTGCTCCTGCTAGTTCAAAACGCCTAAAATCTTTCAGGCCGAAGTTTGCAGGAAAGTGCGTGTTCAGTTATGTTTAGTGAAGAGTCAGATGCGCTCAAGGCACGGCTCCCTGCCTGTGTCCCTTGGCTGGCCAGCCGTGCCCTGGAGGTGTCTTCTGGCAGGGCCATCGATCGCCCCGCTGGCTGCCAGCCCCGTGACCGCGTCCTCAGCCCAGCTTTCGGCGTTGTGGCTCCAGGCGTGTCTGGACTATCTGTATTGAACTAGTCTGGGAGCTCTTCGCTGCCCTTCCTCCTTTTTTTTGGCTTTGTCTATTGTGTTTTTGGGGTGGGAGTTGTGCACAAGGTGTTTTCTGGGTGCTTCAGTCACTTGTGCTCTGGTTACTGGTTTCCTGTGTTTTTCCTGCCCTGGGACTGGGGAGGTGGGAGAGGCTGCACTCCTCAGTCCTGCTGGCTCCACCAGGCTCTCGGGTTGTCTATTTCAGTTCCTGGGTTGGTTTGTAGGCAGGATTGTGTTGATGAAGGTGAAAGCCTAGCTCATTTTACACTAGGTGCAGCCTTTGCTCTGTCTCAGGCACCAAGGCCACATTCATTAAGTGTTTTGTTGTACTTATTTCACCCTTCTGAATCGAAACATGTTGTTTAAAAGGACATACTTTGATGTTGAGTCACTGTTCATCATTTTCAAAGAAGCAGTTTCTAAAACATCACGGAAATGTTTTGACTTTTCTCAGCAGAAACAGACAAAGGTTTAGTAGGTTTTGTTTTTAGAAAGGCTTTGCCCTAACCTTTTCCATAACAAACAATGTGGCTTCATTCTTTACGGTTTTTTTTTCAGCCAGCTCTAATAATAGGCCTCTGCATTGGAGATTTAAAGTTTATACAAGGTGGCCGGGGGGAGCGCAGTGGGTAGAGATTAGAAATCCTGTGCTCAAATCGATGCTTTAAAATACAAATGTAAATACTTTCCTCACAATTGATTTTCAGGGTTTGAAACATCAGCATTTCTGTGCTGATATGTGTAAGGACAGACTGTAATGTGCAGCTTCTTCATAGGGCTTCTGCTGGTCTGATAAATTTAACTGGAAGATGTAATAGAAGAGTAATTTGTGGTTTTTTCAGCAGCATGAATATCTTCTTTCTGCAGCTGTAAGATCCAGAAACTGATCTTGCAAAGGAATCCACATTAAGTAGAAATGTTTATGAGCTCGAAATACACTTTTGTGGGACTTCAGGCCTACTTTGAATTTACATCTGTTGTTAATGTTTGATTTCTAAATGACCTTTCTTATGCAGAGAATTAGTTAATATCACAAAAATCCTCAATGGCCAAACCAGCCTGCTCGTCATAGGTGGGCAGTGAGGCTGCTCTAGAGTGAGGGCCCTCGTGGCCGTGGTGCTTCTGTTCAGGACTTGCTGCGTTCTGTTTTACTGGTGTCTCTCAGCTTTGCTGGACACCAAAGGAAACCTGATGAATAAAAGAGGACTGAGTGTCATTTTGTTAGAACAGTATCTTATGAGACAGTCACTCATCATAATGATGAGTCACAGACTGGGTTGGGTTGAAAGAGACCTTAAAGCTCTGGTTCCACTCTGCTGCCATGGGCAGGGACACCTTCCTGCCCAAACCCTGCACCTGCTCTGAGCCTTTCCACCTTGGCCTTGAACACTTCCTGGGATGGGACTTCCTGCTGTTGTGCCTTAACTGACATCACTCAGAAGCCTGTGCTGAACTTCAGTGCTGAAAGTATGACCTTGAGGAATGGGATCCGTTACTGCTCTGGGAATTCACCTGAACTGTTCTACATCCAGTCTGGAATGGCTCCATTCAGTGACTTTATAGCTCGTATGTTGGTTAAACAGCATTGCAGCTTTAGAGAAAGTGCAGATGTTTGATAATTACTACTTTTAGCTCCATACTATTTTAATCCAGCAAATGAGATTTAAAATAGAGCTACCACAAAATTGAATGCTAGCACCCTAACTGGATGAGCTCCTCTGGAAAGACAAGCACTGAGAGTGGTGGCCTGCTGCGTCACGAAGCAGAGCTGGCTGCAGATAGATTTACTGAGGTGAAGGAGTTGCAGGAGGAATGAGGTCACTGCAACTGGAAGTGGGATTGTTCTGTTTGAGTGACTGAGACTCCTTATCTGCTAGTCAGGGTGTAACTCTGATTTCTGGTGTGCAGAAGGTTAGTCCAGACTCTTCTGTTGGCAAATCTGATACTTAAATATGATTCATAATTCCTTGTGACTGATGGATTTAAAGAGCTAGCTACCTTTTCTCTCAATATGATTACATATTTTTGCTTGTTAATCCCAGATGTACTACAGAAAACATCTGTTGGTCCTTTAATATGTGTTTATAAATATCTGTGGTGGAATTAGAGGAGTAGCCTTTTTTGCCCCCCTGCTTTGTGAAGTGATAGAAATTATTCAATACACAGATCTAAACTAACACAGTTTGCAAAGTGAAATTCTCCCCCAGTCTGAGTTTCCCTTCTGATACAATTTCTCTAATTTACGAGACAGCTACTTGTTAATCAGTTAGACTCCCAAGAGCCTCTTCTGAAATGTTTTCAATTCAGGGATCAGGGCCTGTATCCTGGGCTTATCCGAAGCTCTGTGGGCAGCAGATCAAGGACAGGGATTCTCCACCTCCTCTCAGGTGGGACCCCACCTGCAGAGCTGCCCCAGCCCTGGCCCAGCACAGGGAGGAGCTGGAGCCAGGCCAGAGGAGGCTCCAGGATGAGCAGAGGGATGGAGCAGCTCTGCTGGCAGGAAAGGCTGGCACAGCTGGGAATGTTCACCTGGAGAGGAGAAGCTTTGGGGTGACCTCACTGTGGCCTTGCAGGGCCTGAAGGAGCCCCAGGAAACATGGAGAGAGACAATTGACAAGGGCTGGAGGGAGAGGACACAGGGAATGACTCCCAGTGCCAGAGGGCAGGGCTGGATGGGATCTTGGGAATTAGGAATTGTTGCCTGTGAGGGTGGGCAGGCCCTGGCCCAGGGTGCCCAGAGCAGCTGTGGCTGCCCCTGGATCCCTGGCAGTGCCCAAGGCCAGGCTGGACATTGGAGCTTGGAGCAGCTTGGGCTGGTGGAAGGTGTCCCTGCCCTTGGCAGAGGTGGAATGTGATGAGCTTTAAGATCCCTCCCAGGCCAAACCATTCTCTGATAAACTCAGGAATGGAAAAACCAAACATGAGGCCAGCTATAGCTAGAGGAATAGCCATTACCAAGGCAGAGAGTGGAACAGTGCCCATGAAGCCAAGCTGGAGGCCAGCTGGTTCTCTGGTAGCTCTGTTTTATTGCATGGAGTGGCACAAGGACAGATGGATGTTGATGTTACAGCCCGAGAGTGAGTGAAACTCCTGGTAGTGAAGGGCTTGAAACAGACAGGGAACTGGCGCCAGTGTGCACCAGGATTGCATTGGGCATAATGTGGGATCCTCAGCTTATGGTGTGCTGTTTTTCCCAAAGAACACCCAGTTTCTCAGCAATCAGTGCCTTATTATGGAATAGATCTGCATATGACTGTATATGCTTAAGAAGAATTTCTGTGTGGAGCTGATGTTGAGCAAATGAGGAGTTGATGTGGAGCAGATGAGATTTTGGTGCAAATTAGGGTAGAAGAGGCACATTGGTTCATGCTGTTCTAAAGTAGCCTTCAATAGCTAGTGTAAGGAAGAGGCTGAAACTAATGAGCTTGATAGGTGCTGAAGGATCGGGAGAAGAAAAAAAATGTTTGGTTTTTTTTTACCTGAATATTAACTGAGGGGAGATTGTAGGCCACACAGTTCTGTCATTGCCGTTTTTCAGCAGAAGTCAAGAGGACATTTAGGTAAATACTAAATTTGTGACTTTTCATTTAAGTCGGTAAGGGTCAATGCCATCAGGAACATATGGCCTTGATGGCTTGTGTGGTTATCCATGCTCTGCCTTCCACTGCTGTTCCCACTTCCTCAGGGGCTCAGTTTCATTCACTTTGTTCTGGGTGCTTGTAGAGGTGATATCTATGCAGATCTAAGGCTCTAGGGGGGAGATTCTTTTTCTATATCTTTCTCTGGTTGATACGGGAGATCCACTTAAATAAATGGTCTGCACAAGGGCTGCACTAGCAATGTAGCTTTGCGGAGGCACAAAGGTCAGTTGAATTTTTCATGTAAACAGGGCTGAGCTGTGTGCCTATAAAATGGTGTTTAACCTGCGTAACACTGAGCAGGTCAGTATTCATCTTAGCAAAGTGCTCTTGAGATCTCCAGCTGAAGCTGTAGGTGGGTAAATGTTTTTTTTAATTGACTGGAATATTGAATTCAGAGCCAGTGTTGTTAAACAGCAGAGGACAGAGCTGTAGTGTGCTCAGAAGCAAGAAGGTGAAAGTGGGTGTGAGTGCAACTAATCAAGATGTACAAGCTGCCAGTTTTTGCCCTCTTTCTTGCAAGTATGTCCTTGTAATGTATACTTGTAAAACTAATCTCTTTTAGCATGACTTAAAGACCTAGAGAGTCTGCCTGCTCAATGCTGAAGAGTTTCTCCTGATCCTGGATAATTCATGATGGGCTGTGGTGTGTGTGCAAGTGACACATCTCATAATAACTTCACTTACAAACCATAGCGTTCATTCCAGCCAGTACCTGGTGTCCAGGTGTTTTGGAGTCTAAGCATCCTGAAATTTCAATTATTTATTAATTTCAAAGGTGAGAAGTTGAACAATATAAGTGGTGCACAGAGTGCACAGATGTGTTATGATTGCTGTAGCTGAGAGGTCTGTCCTGCTGTGTCCCTTCTCAGGAGGTTTTGGTTGTACTGGTCCCATGAACTTTTTATTAGTCTAGCCCTTGTCTGAGGCCCTAAGTTACAAGCCCTTCACCTGGTCTTGGGTGAGCTGACTGGTAGCAACAACAGAAGGGGGGAATAAACCAGGAGCTCTGCTTATTGCACTCTTGAGCAGTATCCTCTGGTTCTTGGATGCCTTTGTGGAGTGATGGATGCTCCAGGATGGGGTTTGGGGTCTCCTTCTGATTCTCTGATTGTACTTACCGACCCCTGCCACTTTTCTTTTTACTGATCCCTGCAGTCATTTATCATTATTTATCTTACCTCCCTGTTATCCTCCCCCACCTTTTTCCTGGGTAGTGGCAGTATGTAAAACCATCCCTAAAAGGGAAAGCAACAGGCAGGCAGTAAAACAAGCAATAAAACCACGAGAGAAGAGCAAACAAGTAAAATTACTTTCTTGAGGTTCTCTGCCAGGGTCCAGCAGTTTAGGAGTTTCCTGAGGCAGCAGTTGGAGCCTGGACTGGCTGTTCTGCAGATGTGCCTGGTGGCCGCAGTGGCCAGTGCTGCCAGGAGCCCACATGGCCTCTGGCTCTGACAATCCTGGCTGCAGGTGCAGAGCAGCTCTCCCGTCATCACCTTCAGCCGATGACTTCATGGCTTTTAAATTTAGAAACCTTGTGAGCTTAACAACTTCATACAAGCTGCAAGTAAAATGAAAGATTTTTTTTTTTGGAATATTTTTTGAGTGAAAAGCAGGAATCTGGTTTGGCTTTATGAGAGGCTCTGGAGTGATTTAAATGTTGGTACCAAGTATGGCTTTGTAGTTCCTGCCACTTCCACTCTTTGGAAGATGTGTTTAATTAGAAACCACTGCCCTTGCAGCTGGAAACACGTTTCCTGAGTAACATTAAACAGTGCATCCTGAAAGTGCAGATATAGAAAAGCCTTTTTGGACAATGGGCGCAGCCTGTGTTTGTTACTCCATGATACTTCGCTGCTGGTAGAGTCCTTAGTCACAGCCCTCTGACTTTGTACAGGTACAGAGAAGAGTGCAGTATGATTGTGAGCAGGGGGTTTTTCCCCTCTCTCCTAGCTGGAGGTTAGGAGAAAAAAATAATTACATAAAATCCAAGAAGAGTAGTACAAAAAATAAAAAAGCTAGAGGGCTTATTTGTAGCAAAACGGAATAATGCAGATAACTTGTGGAGGGTTCAAAGCGTATAACCTCAAGGACAGAAAGTTAATTTCTGGTCTTTATGCATCAGTACTTTAGTGTCAGGTGTTCTCAGCTGGTTTACTTAGTTTATAGGACTGGTTAAGTCAATTTGAATATGATTATTTGATTAACAGAGTATTATTGTGGGCCTAGGGAAAAGTCAGTGGCTGTCAGTGAAAGGTGCAGTGTTCAGCAGAACCAGAGGCAAAATGCTGGTGCAAAGCCAATGGAACAGGATTTTTTAGCTCATCTGGTTTTTGTTCTGTAGGTTTGTCATGTTTCCTGTTCCTGGGGGTGAAAAGAAGGGGCGGAGAGAGAAAAATGTGTCTTTAATCAGATGTGAGTTGGTTTCTACTTAGTAAATAGCTGTGTTACTACATTAAAATATTTTTTCCCCAAAAAGACTATCTAAGCAGTAACTCCTTTTTCTCAAACCAGGTTCCTTCTTGTTGCTTCTATGGAATGTGGGTGGGACAGTGGCTTTTTATTATTTAGATAGAAGTGGCTTTAATTGGTCATCTACCTGTGAAAGCAGTGACTCAAAAGGATTCCTGCCCAGGCAGGTCATGGTTAGGTCTGGCTACCGTGCACTGTGGTGCACCCTTAGTGAGTTTGTACTTGACAGAAGGTGGTTATGGTTGTGCAGGAGCTCTGGGAAGCATCCAAAAATGCATCACACCACTGTGTTTTTATTATGACTTGCTTTGCTCTTCTGGAGAAGCTGTGAAGTTCTCACCAGTCAGTGTCCCAGTGTTCCAGTGTCTGCAGCCTTGAGGAGATGGGGTGTCAGAGCATCCTGCCTTGGTGCAGGCGGTGAGAGGTGCTTCACTCCTCCAGGCCATGCTTGTACAGCCCATTCATGGTCACTCTTTCTTTTGGGGTTTGTTTTTGTGAATTCCCCCTTCCCCCTCCCAAACTCACAGCAGGAGCTGCAAGTTCAGAGTTGTCTGAGGGTGTGTGGTGATGGTGCAATTCTTCCTGTTAGAGGAACTCATTGTTTATAGCTGAGAGATGTTGCTAAAGGTTGCCCTTAGCATAAAGTGAAAATCTCGGCCTCATCACCTGTGGGTATTGTTACTTTTTTCTTTAAAAAAAGCTGCTTTGTAATTTTTAGCTAAGACTGACAGTGTTCTGAGTCAAAGTGGAGGACTGCAAAAGGACTTCTGAAGGAGTTTTCATAGGAAACTTAGAAAACATTTTACTTTGAAGAGTCTTCACACTCATGTTCTCCTTTTGCTTCAGTGGGTCCTTCTAGTAGGTTTTGCAAAAGGAGAGAACTGGGAAACTTTTTCCATTCTTAAAACACGGAAGTTTTTGTTATGTAGTACTTAGTTGCTGCTATGCTGAGCATGCAACTGAGAAAGAATATGGTGTTTAGTCTCTAGTAATACAAGGCTGTCCATTTGCTCCATGTTTAAGTAAATTTTCATCAACCCCCTAATTATAGGGGGTCTTGGTTTTTTGGTTTTTTTTTTTGGTTTTTTTTCCCCTCCCCAAAACGTGTATCAGCTCCAACAGCTCCATTATTTGTGGACTCCTGACAGTTTTAAATTGCTAATGAAGGTGTAGATTTTGAAGACGTGGTCAGCCAAAAGCATGGAAGGGTATTGCATAACAACATATCAATTTAGGAATGAAAATGCAGTTTGAGTGGGGTCAGATTCTGGTTATTCCTGACTCTTTAGCATAAGCAGCACTTTTTATTGCAGGTTGAGTGCTGAAGAAGATCAGAACAAAAATCCCCGGGTTTTCTTTTCCCTTTATTGCCAGCCATCAGTGAGGTTTTGCAGGCTAAGCAAGAATCAGTTTTGCCGTTGTGGCAAATTCTTCTGCCAGCTGATAAAGTGGACTAATTTATAACAACCTTTTCCTTATTTAATGTGTAGTTGTGGCAAAAATTATCTTGTTAAAAGGTTGCCCCTTCTTGCATTCATTGTTAACTTAAGGTTGGTAATTGGAACCTGTGCTGGTGTAGCTGGGGTTTGAAGAGCCATGCTCTGAATCCACAGCCTAGTTATTATATCTGCACTGACTGTGTGTCCCTAGGGTCTGAAATGTGTGCTGTGGTTCAGAGAGTGCCAGAAAGCTGTTCTTAAATTCTTTCTCAGTGATTTTTAGGGAAGCTTCACGGTGTTTTCTGCCTCAAGAGTGGAAAGAGGCACTGAGATGGAAGGACTCTTGGTAGTTGAATTCAAGTGGTCCAGCAGATGCACAAGACCCTCCTGGGTTCTGGCATCCTGTCTCCAGGCTGAGCCCCTTGTTGTGTTTCAGTGTGAACCTACAGTTTGAGCCTACAGCTTCATTGTGAGAGATGTGGCTGAGTAAGGGCTGGGTTTTGGAGGTTGAAGTTGCCATTCTCTGCAGGATAAGCTCAGGAGAGATGTTACTGTTCGCTTAAAATGCAGGTGTGGGGTCCTTCTGCATGGCCAGAGCCTCGCAGCACTGACCCACAGAGCAGCTAAGTACAGATCCAGTAGTTACTTTTTCAGATTTGGGAAGTTATCTTTCATGGTGTTAGTGCAGGTCTTCAGCATAAAATGCACAAACATCCATGCGAAAGCAGAGTGATTGGTTATTACTCATAACAGTAATAGCTTGCTGGTCATGGCACATCCTTTTTTTTTCCAAAAAAAGGATGCTTTTTTTGCAGCCAGAATATAAAAATGAATCTTAGGAGGAGATTCTCTATTTTAGAAAGAGCATGTGTGTCTTTCAAATCACTCTTGATAACCTGTCAGTCTTCTTTATGGAGTTGGGATCATGCATGAGTTTTGGAAACTGAAAACTGCAGAAATGAATTGGAAGTTTGGGACGTACCAGGCTATCCATCTGAACAGTTAAGTGGGTA
Organism: Passer domesticus; assembly: GCF_036417665.1. Classification (NCBI taxonomy): domain Eukaryota; kingdom Metazoa; phylum Chordata; class Aves; order Passeriformes; family Passeridae; genus Passer; species Passer domesticus. Next base: position 18,240,720 of record NC_087486.1, on the reverse strand, counting down.
TAAGGCTGAGTTTGACTCCTGTATTCTTTCAGGGTGTCATTCATGAACTGGAGCCTTAGTGTGACATAAATGAGTCACTAATTGCTTGTGCTGCCTGTGATTTGTCTTCCCTGCACCTCCTTTCTAGATCCTTTGTGGTAAAACAATTCTGTCAGAAAGGAAATGATCAGAGCTGAACACATGCATAACTGGAGGCAAGAAGCTGCTTTTAGCACCAGCCTCTCCCGAGCAAACACCATATTTGCCATTGTGAAATCTCTGCTGAGGTCCCAGGACCAGCAGTGAAGCTGCTTGTGCAGAGCATGCCTTCATCCCCTAAGCAGCAGCTGAACCTGAGTGAAGGACTGAAAACCTGGAGTGACAGAGCGTGTTCCTGGTTCTGACTGAAGATGAATGGCTTGAATCCCCAGCACTGTGACAGTTTGGAAGCTGCTAGGAGGTAGCAGAGACTGCTTGGGGGGAGAGTGAGGCACCTTCATCTGCTGGTGGGCCCTGTGCCCACTCCCATGTGGGCTGGGCTGGGCTCTGCTGCCTCGGGGAAAAGGTGAGGGGCTCCCTGTGGCTGCTGGCTCTTCTGGGAGACAGCACCCACATGGGAGAGAAAACTGAGCTAGGAATTTCATGGATTTTTGTAGGGACACTGGATCAGGGTTCATCCCTCAATCCAGTAGCAAGGTCTAAATAAGTGGAGAATAAGGAAGCATTTGTTTCTAACTGGCTGTGTCAGGCTTTCTGATGAGCGTTTCAGATGCCTCTGTGGGTCTTCTACACAAGAGTAGCAGAGAAAAATTTATGAAAGCAGATTGAGAGACCTGGAACTGCAATGGCACTGGTGAGGAACAGACTTATCTGAACCTGAATATCATCTTTTTTCTTGGGTGATTACTGCAGTTTGTGGGGAAAAAAAAAAAACTAAACAAAAGCTGTAGCAAAGTTGAGTATACTTGAGTGGCAGGAAATTTCATCAAGGAAAACATGGTCATTGGTTTCTATGGAAGGTTGCTTTATTCACTGAAGTTATTTCCCACATATTTTTCCACTATTTGTGTAGATATCTCACTTTAAAGTTTAGTAAAATTGTATTCAATAAAAACCAAGAGTCTGGGATGAGTTGGAGGTGATCTTACCTTGACACCAAGCTGAACATGGCCGGTATGTCTACTCACACATCAGAACATGGAGGCACTCCAAAGCTGAGTGACACAGGCAGTACATCGCATCTTTGCCACCATGACCTGGATCTCATGAGACAGGTTCAACTCAAACTCATCCTGCATGTACAGATAGGAGCTTTGCTACAACATGGCACCTGAGTTTGTATTAATGTTTCAGACTCGGCAATTCTAGCAGTGAGGATTTCTAATGAGGAAGTACCTGCGTGGCATTATGGTGGGGGACAGGATGGTAGCTGAGCAGATGGAGTGTAAGGCTGAAGGCTGTGTTAGGAAAGTGTCTCTGTTTTTATGTGTGTATAGTTGATGTTAAATAAAACCAGCTTAAATAAAGCCTGCTTAAATCCTCCTTGAAAAGCATCATATACATCAAACATCCTTGACTTGCAGCTATTTGGCTGCTGAGTGTTGCTTTATTTGTGGAACAGGGCAGACAAATTAATTGGAGACTGTGAAGGGAAAGAATGGAAGTTTTTATTTTATGGATACTCCTCGTTATATGAAAACCAGTTTTGAGTTGTCAGTGGGCCATATGAAGCCCCAGCATGTGAGCTAAGTTTTACTGAAGTGTGCCTTAATCTCTTTGAAACCAAAACTGTTCAGAAGGTTTCTGTTAATGGGGTGTGTTAGATACCCAGCTCCTGGAGATCTTTGCTCTCTTGTCTGCCACCTTCAGCAGGGGTCAAGGATCCCTGCAGGTTATCAGGTGGGTTGGGTATTTGGGTAACAAGCCAAGCAAAAGGATTCTATTGGGAACAAGGGGTCTGGTTCTTTTTCTGTCTGGAAGATAAAGCTGGGTCATTGCATTGTGAATCCCATCTTGTTCCATTTCCAGGACCTGGGTCATAGAGTCATTATGCAGTACAGAATATCTGGAGGCACTCTGGAAGCATGGTTGGAGACCAGATTATCATTCCAAATGAGTGAGATGTATGAGAGAAAGAAGCTGCAAAACTGGCAGTGAAATACCTCTTACTGCTTCTGGGCACATCAGCCCCGCAGAATGGGAAACAGCTGAGAAGTCCAGGAAGGGTGTTCAGATAGAAAATGTCCTCCCAGGTATAAAATGTTCTTATCCCATGTTCTATGTTAGGTATTTTGGCTAGCTCAATGCTGGAATTCAGCATATGGTCTATTGTGCCTGGCAAGGTCAGCTCCTCTCTGTGCCAGTCAGACCATTCCTTGAATACTGGCTTCCCTGAGAAAAACCAAGAAATCAGTAAGTGCAGCTAAAAGCTTTTAGAAAGCAGCCTGGCAGGAGAGTTAAAATGTGAAGACTGACAGCAGATGTTACGTTAAAGACTTTTAGGTAACATAAGGTGGTGGGACTGAAGCACAGGAGATGGACAGTTATTTTTTTTGCTGTGTAACCCAAAGAGATTTACCCTTGCCTGGAGGTAGGGTGGCTGCAGGATGATTTGGTACAGGGCAGGTGGAATGGACTCACTCACTAGTGTCTGAGATACACCCAACACTGCCTTCAGGTGTGTGTGTGGGAGTGCAACCTGGAAAAACAGGACCCCGAGCACTTGGGCCTTTTTGTGATTTGTTGGGATGCAGAGCTTGCTGTTAAAACTGTGCTCCTTCACAGGCTTTTGGAAAAGCCTTGGGTGCCTTCAGGGCACTTCTGCAAAGCAGCTGCAGAGCTGCATTCCTTTGCTTGCCAATATCTAAAAATTATTTGCATGCTGGTATTATGGAACTAGGTATCTGAAATTATTCCTAAAACCTTGAATTACCAGTTTTTGAGAACACTCAAACCCACAGTTGTGGCTTTTGGAAGGAGCACTGTGTGTACATCACCCTTGGTGTGCTTCTGGCAGCCCCAGCAGCTCAGATGTCCCTCTGCTCATCCTTCTCTCCAAGCAGGGCTGGGGCCTGCCCTGGGGGACGCTTGAGAAGCAGAGCTCATCTCCATGCTGCTCCCTCCCTGTGCAGTCCCACCTCCTCCATCAGGACAGCAACCTGGGAAGGGAAGTTTTAGTTACTGGCTGACTCTGAGACAGAGCTCCCTGTAGTGGCTCACCCCATCAGGCTCTGCCAGCGTGGGGTGTGTTTGGGCAGGGAGAGGAGCAGCTGGATGGCAACAGTGGCTGGTTGAAGCAGAACGGAGACCTGTCCTTCATCTTTAGATGTTGATGAGATCTTAACTGTTGGTAGAAAGCAAGTGAGAGTTGTCCAGGGGTGTTTCTGCTTATAGATCATTGGCTGGAGCAGAGCTCTGAAAGTGGCTTCTTTAAACCCCTGTGCTTCCCCTGCCCTCATGTCCTTGACAGTGCACTAAGTCCCAATAAGATGCTGCATTACTACTGAAATCTCTATTGCAATAATGAGAACCATCATGAACAGGAAAATAACCCACAGGGTTTGCAGTTAATGTGCTGGGCTGGTGAGTGTGGTTGGAGCTTCACGTGTCTGAGCATCAGATGTGGGGAGGGCATTCCTGCTCCCTGCAGAAGCTCTGCTTGATGCTCAGTTTTCAGACTTCTGGTTCAGCTTGGCTGTGGCATCCAGCTTTGCCCTGTGTTCCCACTACAGTGGCTTTGCCAAGGGTGCCAGCTGATGGTGCCATCTCCCCTTGCCATAGCAGTGTGTGTGTGTGTGGTGGCACGGTGAGCCAGATGGGCATCTCAGCCCACCTTGCAAAAATGGATTTCTTTCCCTTCAGCCAAATCAGTCCTTCCCCATCTGGTTAATCACTCAGGCGTGGGGAATGCTGTGCCAGTACGGAGGGGGTGTGATGTGCAAACGGCAATGAGTTCCTGGAGGGGTGTGGGAGGATGAACGTTGGTCCTTAAGCAGCTTTTCTGCTGCTTATGAAACCACAGGCTGGGCAACCGCAACTCCCTGTGCAGTGGTATTATTCTATATATTCCTGCACTTGAGATTCAGCGCCGCTCACTCTTCTGCCGTGTGGTCCGTGCTGCTTTGTCCCTGAAATTAGTGGCTGGGGTATGGAGAACCTGTTCCATATCAGTTGGGCTGTCCCACTTGTCAAACCAGTGCTGCACTGCTCTGCTGTGGGTTCCTTTTCCAGAGGATGTCCTCTTTCCCTGTAGGTGTTGGAGTGACTGCAGTGGAGGTTGGGGTGTGCTCTCCAGGAGCCAAGGATTAAGCACTCTGCTCCAGTATCCCATGAGGTGGTTTGCTACCTGTTCCATATGTGAATTCACTGAGGGAGATCATGAGCAGTCACAGGGAAAAGGCGAGTTCCAGAGAACTAGGGGGAATCACAGCCATGCTATACCACGGCCCTGACAGTTGTCCTTTTATCCCCTAAACCCATCTCACCCATGTGTTGGTAACCTATAGCCTGTTCCTGTGTTCTCCACAGGTTTAATTTAATTGAGTAAAGATATTTATTGCAATGTACGAATGATATCCAAGCCCTTGCTGCCAAACAGGCTATTTGATACCAAGCTTTGCTTTTTAGATAAATTTCAATAGCACTGCTACTAAGTGGTTTTTATAGACCATTACTTTTGGCCAATTCATGAACTATCATACTAATGTGTTTTCATATGAATTGCCTTTATTATCCCACTAATACAATTAGTGTATCTTCTCATGGTTACCTGGTCCTGCCCATTGTTTCTGCAAGAGGTGTAACAGCATTAACTACATAGAAAATGCTTTTCTTTAGAAACCTGCTGGGCTTTCCAGAGCCCTGGCGCTGTTTCTCAGATACCACAAAGGTTGTCCGTGTATTTTTCTTGGCTTCTTACGTAGGAAGAAGCATTTGTGTTGAGCAAATGGGGAGGGAATAAACCAGTGAAATTCCTTGTGGAGGGTGGGAAGCTACCAGGGGGTGAAGGGTATTTCACAGCATGCCCAGTGTCAGCATCTGGCACACGCCAATAGGTGAGTGAAATAAAAAGAGGGGGTGATTGAGAGAGAAAGTTAATTAGTGAGTTCACAGTGCTTAGTGGTTGCTGTCAGAGGCAGGGGAGGACAGGAGTGACCACCTTCCACCATCCTGTGGCTCCTTGGAAGCTCTGCTGCTGTGGCCTGGAGCTGGGAGCCTTCACCTGCACCCAGTGCTTTTTCAGTGCAAACCATCAGAAGGGTTACATGTATGCCAGCATCGAGTGGTCTCATTCTAATCTCTCTCTTTTTAAGCTTTCAGCTTTTAAAGTTTTTTTCTCCCAGCAGTGTGGGCACTTGGAGTGTGGGTGTAGTGGAGAGCTGAATGCAGCTGGGTGAATATTCCTGCCTTGCACCTTGTGAAGTTGTACTTCAGTGTGTCAGCTTTGGTCAGCAGTGCTGGAGTGAGTTCTCAGCCTCTGCTGTGGTGCCTGTGGTGTGAGAGCCCTGGGATGGCTGGGGAGCAGCCCTGAGTCCTGGCTGAGCTCCTCCAGTGCCCCAGAGCTTTCATTCTTCCCTGGGAAACAAGCAGCCCTCCTGTGCACAATTAGCTGTTGGGGTCAGGAGAGAGCAGTTGGTTGTTGGTACGTGTTGTAAACATTGTTGATTACCAAAATTAGTGCCTTTCCTCCTGCTTTTTAAAAATAACGGGATGTTGTGCTCGTCTGGCAGCTTGGGGACATCTGGTGTTGTCAGAGCAACGTGACTGCTGAGATGCTGTGCAGGCAATGCCCTGGCCAGAGAAAGATTAAAAATATCAGCAAACAAGCTTTAAAATCACTTCAACAGTAGGTGTTTAGGAAGATGGGTGGACAGAGATTTAGGAAATCTATTTATCTTCCTGACTTTTTTAAAAATAAAGAGTTACAAATGTAGGTTTAGTCTAATCTTGAATTTTGAGGTCAGCCCAAAGTAGGAAGAGCTAGAATCTATTATGTCTGAAGTGATATGAATTGGTTTTATGGATCTCCAGTACTTTAAATCCATTTTTTTACTGAGATTATTGTTCACTTTATTCTTTTGTTGTAGTGTGCAGCATCATGGTGTTAATTCAGTGATTTGTTGTAGTTCCTTATTTTTAGTTCTATTTTTTTAGACTGCTGGTCTCAACAGCAAAGCTATTTTAGTAGTTTCACTCAACTTTTCCCATAAGTATGTTTGCTGTTCTGTTGGGATGTTGATATAAAACTGTAATGGGAAAGAACGCTCAGTGACAGCTTTGAACAGATCTCTTCATGCAAATCTGCTTTTCCCTCCTATGCAAATGTTAAGGAGAAGTGTAATAGATATGTAAGCTGTTAAGCATGAACCAGCTGGATTTTCTGGCTTTGTGAGGCTTATATTCACTCCTTTACCTCTGTATTCCTGAAAGGTGAACTGGGTGAAGGGGGAGGGTGTGTGGGCTGGGTTAAACCTGGCCCCTGCTTTGGTAGAGCCTTTGAGCAGTGACTGGTGGTGAAGCTGAGGACATGGGCAGCATCCAGAGCTGCTGAAGTCAGGGGCTCCCTTCTGCTCCCCTAGGCCTTGGGCTGTGTCTGAGAGCTGGCCCTGGAGGGGAGGCAGTGCAAGTTGGGAGGGGGCACCCAGCTTCATGGGCAAAGTGACCCCACTACTTGTGGTCCTTCTTCATTGCTCGGGGACCACCGGTGAGTGGCCCAGGCACTGCTGATCTTGTCATTGCTCTGATAAAACAGTACTGCTTTGGCTAGGTTTGTGTGTGGGTTTATTTACTATGGTTTTATTTTCTAACCAAAATGTGCAGGTAATATCTGTATATTGTAATAACATTTTCTCAGACTCATACCATTTGAATCAAAGCTGATGCTTCTGGAGATGCTGTAACTTCCACTTACGCTAAGTGGATGTTTTGTGTTTAACAGGCTGCATTCTAATTTATTTTTAAGATGCATTAGCAATAAAAAAATGTATTAATGTAGCTCTTCTTCTGGCAGAAATGACTGCTGTCACTGCAGCCAACGTGAACTTCAAATGGGACCCCAAAAGCCTGGAGATAAGGACACTGGCAGTTGAAAGGCTGCTCGAGCCTCTTGTTACACAGGTAGGAAAAAGATGGGGCAAAATAAACAGTCATAAACGTGATTGCCTGTTTTGCTGTTTTAATTAAGTCACAAAGCTTAAATTCTAGGTGTAAACCACTGCAAACTAAAAAGAAAAAAGTCTACAAGCAATTTCTTTGCTCAGTTTCATTGAGCAGTTATTGGCCGTGAGTCCAGGGAGACTGTGCTGCTTCAGCACTTGATAAGACACAGTAGTTACTAACATGCATTTCTGCACTTCTGATTGAAATAATGTTCCCTGCCTACACTTTGTGCTGGATTTGTGAATAAAAGCTTCTTTCTGTGTGGTGTGTATGCTGCAGCGGAAAGCACTGAAGGGCACAGGAAGGCTGGAGTAAGTCTTGTAAATGGGCATTGTGTGTATTGGGTGTTTTGGAAATCATTGGAAGAGACTTTCTAGGAGGTCTGGAACAGAAGGTATGCAGTAGGCAGTTCACTTACTGTCTTCAGCATTGTTTTCCTTGAATATGAAATGTCTAAAATGACAGAATGAGCTGGACACAATTCCTGCTAAGTACAGATGGGAATGATCAAGTTTTGTTTCCACTATTATCCCTTTTAGTCACCAAGCTGCTGTCTGTACCTGCAACTTGTTCCCTCTGGGTCCTGGGGTGGGCAGTTGGATGATGAGGCTTTTTAGCTGAAGTTACTGGCGGAGTCTTTGCTTAAGAGAAATTGTCCTAATTTGGCAAACCTAACTGGGCAAACTCGTTCACAGGACCTTTTTCACCCAGTGCAGTGTCTGTAACTTACTCCTCAAGGAATAAGCACAACAGGCTGTACTGGCAATCCCCAGTTTTCTGAATGATGTGACTGGCAAAATACAGAGGGAACTGGAGCAAATTGCCTTGTTGCAACTTGTTCTTTATTTGTAGAACATGATGAACTGAGAGTACCCAGTACAAATGCTCCCCATTAACCAACCATGATATTCCCAGCTGATGGCTTTCCCTCTCTGCATCAGCCAGCTGGGAAGATGTATTCGGCTCTGAGGACCTTTATGTCAGCAGTCCTTGGGCTTTCCAGAGTAGTAATTTTTTTAGTGTTGTAATTTAATGTCCCTCTGAAGCAGCTTTGTGTGTGTTTTCCGAGGCTTTCCAAAAAGGAGAGGAAAGAGTAAGGCAAGTGTGTGTGGATTTTGTGACAGTCCAGGGGATGGATCCTGATCCTGAGCTCAGGGACCAGCTGGGGGTCTCCTGGCCTCTGGTGATGACTCTGCCCCCATCAGGGTTTCAGTCTAAGACACAGAGCTTGGAAATATTTGTTGATTGCAGGATGATTATGAGAGTTCCGTTGTTTTTGGGTTTTTTTTTTCAGGGAAATAATGAGCTCTACCAAGTCCTTTGCTCTGCATTCAGCCCCTTGGCTATAGCACTGTTTTGGACTGAAAAGATACTGTGTCTCTGCATTTCTGCTGGCACAGACTTCAACCTTGTCTGGGGTCTCTTGTGACTGGAGAGTTATCCCAAACTAATTATTCCCACCTTGGTTTCTTTTATGTGGTGCCAGAGAGCTCTGGCCTGTTACTGAGACTGCAGTTTATCAAAAATACAAATAGATCTCCATTCTTAAAATAAACTTTTGAGGCATGCTGCTGGTAAGAGAAATCTTTGAGCTGTTTAGCTGCATTTATTTTGCTCATGAATCAAGAAGCATGGTAGTGTTTAAATGTGAAAAACAGTCATTAGGTTAACTTTTGGAGCTGGCAATAGTGCAGGTATTAGCAATACACTGTAGAAAAAAAAATACATGTGGTCTTACTATCAAACGGCTAAGTATTAAATTTGATGTTGGGTTTTTTCCCTTCCATCTGTTCCTTTAGGTAACAACACTGGTTAACACCAGCAACAAGGGCCCCTCCAATAAAAAGCGAGGCCGTTCTAAAAAGGCTCATGTCTTGGCTGCTTCAGTTGAACAAGCAACAGAGAATTTCCTGGAGAAAGGAGACAAAATTGCAAAGGAGAGCCAGTTCCTGAAGGAGGAGCTGGTGGCAGCTGTGGAAGATGTTCGCAAGCAAGGTAAGAGTGTGGATCTGGTGGCTGGCCTCTCAAACTGTGGCTCTTCAGAGCAAGTGGAACCATTCCCATTTCCCCTTGCTGCTCTTTCTAATGACTGTGCCTCTCAACTTGTGGGTTCTCAGCTTCCTAGCTGGTATCCCTGAGCAGTAATGTAACTGGATAGGTCTGGAAATTGGATGGCCCAAGTACAGATTAAGAAGAAACAGGAGGACTGATTCTTTGAAGTGCATTTAAAAACTCAGTTTAGGCTCAAAAACGAATGTGCTCCCTGCAGCTATGAATTTTATGGGACTACATCTGAAATATGTCAATAACTTCTTCAATATCTGACTGTATACAGACCAGCACTATAGGAGGAAGAGCCAAGTATTGACTCAACAGAGATGTTTCTTGAATATGTAAAATGTAAACAACACCAAACAGAATGTGAAGACCTTGATTAAATATTCCAGGCTTCCTTCATCACATCTAATGTTGATTTTTATAATTTTCTTTTTTACTTTCTTGGAGCAGACCTGCAAGAAAAGCCTGTGGAGCTGACTTACTCTAAAATATGCACTAGTAAATATTGTTGCTCATAAATCATTTATCATTCTTCCAGTCATGAGTCTTTTCTATGCTTCAGTGAAACCCAGTCAACTGGTATTAATGGTGACGGCTGCTGCTGCAAAAACGGGAAAACTCATTAGCATTAATTACTTGTTTGTAGCTGAAGTTGCAGAGTGGTGAAATATTAGTTAGAAATGGTTCTAACTTCTGGATGAGCCTGGCTGGTAGACCAAAGAAAGATCAAGGTAAGAAGGCTGCAATATAAGGGGCTAATTGAGTTGGCTTAATTTAACAACAACAAACAGCAAGAGAGCCCCCTTTGACACCAAGCTTTAATTGTTGGTGCTTGACTGCTGCTCGGTTGAGGGTTAGTGCTTGTCTGTGGGTGCCTCCAAAAGGCTCAGTGATGCTGGTGAGAGAGGGAGCTCTGCTCAGCCCTTGGGATTGAGAACTTCCCTGAGCTGGATTTGTAGCTGAATATTGCAGTGAGAAGCTGGTGGGAAGGAGAGACTGATAAAAAACTTTCCAGATGACCCTTTCCCATGTTTCTTGGCTTCTTCTTAGTTCTGAGACTACACATAGGCTTGCTGCCAAAACCTCCCTGCTCTGTTGGCTTTGACAGAGGAGGTGAAGCTCATAACTGAGAGGTGCTGGAATGAAATAACTTCCCACCTTAATGTTGCTTCACTTCTTCCCTTTTTGCTGTTTGCATCTTGTGTGGATTCTGGTGTAGAAGGGGTGGCTGTGCCTGTTTCCTCAGGCTGGTGGGTGGTCAGACTGCAGTGAATCTTCTGGACACAGGTGGTGCTCACCATGCTCTGTGGGGACACCATTGCAGCACACCCCGGGATCAAAGCTGTGCTCCAGTGTTTGGCCAGGTTTAGCAGAGCAGCACTTGGTGAGGAAATTAAAAGTCAAACCAGCCTTTGAGTAAAGGAGAAGCAAGTGGTGAAAAATTATCTGGAACAGAGGGGAAGGGTTATTGCTGCCAGTGCCAGGAGGATTGCAGTTCTCAGCAGTGCTAGTAACAGCAGGGAGATACAACCTCCCAATGCATGTGGTTGTGGACATTCTGTGCACCTCAGAAGCCTCTCTGTGTTGTGTCAGACCAGTTGAATTTGTGAACTGGAGAAACCAGGAAAGTGGGATGCAAAGCCTGTACATGTACTCAGCAAATCTTTTGCAACAGGGGCATGAGTGGAGAGGAAAATCTGGGTGTTGTGGTCAGCAGCAGGGTGATGATGAGCTGGTAGTGGGATTATGGATATAGAGCACAATTAATCTTCAGTGGAGGACAGGAAAATAGCATTAATAATGCCTCTATTTAGAATAGGGAGTGGTTTAGTTACCATAATAAAAAAAGATTAATGAATGTAGACAGGGATTATGAAGATGATTAGGACAATAGATAACTTGTCTCATCAGAGAAAATTAAAAAAAATTTTTTAGCCTAGCAAGAAGAAGATTGAGAGAGTACATGATTTTAGTGAGCATGCTTGTTCATAAAATCCCATTTGTTGGGGGTAAAAACAAAGAACTGAAAAGAGCTATTTTGAATGAATAATGGCATGGCTGCCTACTAAATCAATGTAACTGGATCTTCAAAGTCTTCTTGTTTTTTACAATGGAAGAATAAATTACAGCAAGCAAGTTAATGAAATATCCTACAGTAAGATTCCTGGCCCTTTAGAGCTTTGTACTTTTGATTCCTTATAAAGTAATGAAACTTTTTAAGATTTTGAGCAGAAAAGTGGAGATAAGGAATCAAAGTGTTTTTCAGAATAGATCCCACTGTGGTTATTGAAAAGACTTGGTATTTGGAAAGCATTTGATGTGAACATCTTGAATTTTGGCATTGCTGTAGTGTTTGTTACAGGCATTTCTGCCATCAGAGGTTTGCTGGGTAGCAGAAGGTGCAGCACTGGTCTTGCCCAGCCTCACTCCCCATTGCTGGCTCCCTGTGGCATCTTGCTGTATGTTGGAGTGCTTAGCTCCTCTGGTGCTGTTGGGAGGTGTTTTGGAACTTCAACCAGTCACATACCCAGGTGCTTGGCACTGAGGCAGCTTCCAAACTGGGCTCATGAGGGAGATTGCTTTTGGGTCAGACTGGCAAGGCTGTTCCCAATTCCCTAGAATGCTGATGGCTACAGCTCTCTGTCTCTGTATCTGCATGTGAGTGTGGGGATCCAGGGGATTCACTGTGCTCTCCTGTTGTGAGTCTTCCACGGCAACTTTACATAACAGACCAAAAATTAAAACTTAACATTGAAAAATCTAAGCCTGTGTATAGGGTTTGAGGTAGGAGAAGGAATGAATGCTTTGATGGCTCAGGTTGCAAATGCAGGGGAATGAGCCAGCTGATTCAGCTGTGTGTCCTGCTTCAGTCTTCTAAGTGGAGGGTTCTTCAAAACTGAACAGTGCGATGAATTATGAAAGGGGAAAACAGTTTCTTTAACTGTACATCACAGAGGATGTCTGGCTTAAGGATTCCCAAGGAGTAGGAGGAGGCCACTTGTGGAACCTCTTGAAGTTAAATACTGAATTCTTCTTGGAAAATTCAATTTCAAAATTCTGTTGTGACCTGTTAGCTAAATTTCTTAGAAAGGTACAGTGAATTTATTTGGTGTCCTGCAACAAAGCTTTAGGAATGTGCCACTTTGAAAAGCCATAACCTGAGGGAGCTCTGGGGTGGCTCTTTGCAAACTGTAGGAGTGTTGTAGGCAGTATATGGATTTAATTAAAGGCAAGATTAAGGAATTATCAGAAGCTTTTGTTGACATAAGTATCAACTCCTGTGTTGATATGGCAAAAGGTGGTGTGGGGCCTCATCCTTTAGAGCAGAAAGCTAGGACAGCCCACTGTGACCCTGCTGGTGGGTGTTGAAGGTGGCATTGTTGATGAGATAGGACTTCAGTATCCAGAGCAGTGGAGACTTGAAACTCTGATTTCCTGCTTGCCTTCATTTGGTAGGGAATGGCAATTTCTGGGGAAGTGTGGTGGGGTGCTGTGAGCAGGAGGGAATGGCCTGGTGGCACTGGTGTGTCCCTGGTGCTGCTGGCAAAGCAGTCTGGCGCCCGCTCTGAGCTGAAGTGCTGAAGGGTATGAGGTGATGTGTGGGCACACCAGCTCCCAGCTTGGCAGAGGAGCAGCAGTGCCATTGTGTCCTGGCTGTCCCTGCCTGGCCTGTCCTGCCTGCTGCTGTGCCCTCCTGGGATGTGGAGCAAGTTCTGTCCATGGTCATCCTGTTCAACGCTGGGAACAGGGTTAATGGTGCTGCCTGAAAGTGTTGTTACACCCTGTGGGAGTGGGGGAAAGAGACTAGAAAGTGGGAATTTTCTTCTGATGGATTGGAGTCTGACCATTTCTGAAATGGGCTTTGTTCCATTAAAGTGAATTCTTAGTGCCTTATTGACAGGATCATAGGATGTCTACTGTTGCCCATTCTTTTCTCAGCTCTGTTTTATTTTCCTTCCCTTTTAATATCTAATGAAGATCTAAGGTTATATTGGAAAAAGAGACTACTCATGTAAGTATTTGTACCAGCTTTATAATCCAAGTTTCACGGTTGGACTCTTCTCCACTGTGTTACTTTAACTCTTAAAATCCTTCTTCCAGAGTGGTTGTGTTACCTGTGTTCAGTGTTGAAAAAGGGAAGATTGTGCTGGCTCCCCTTGGAACTGCTGATGTGCACACACAATGCAGTACCTGCATATTGAGGCTACCAGGCCAGAGTGCCCTCTTGCCCTTTGAATCTAGCTAAAAGAACTACCCCAGGGTGCTTTCCCTTTATAAAAGAAGTCTGAAAGTCAGCTTCCCTTAATTGGCAGAAATGTGTATATATATGCAACAACTTTAAATATAATCTGCTTTTAATTTTGGGAAGCTGGTTATCTTTTGACACCCTGACAAGCTGTTTGAAACTCACTAAATCTTTTAAAATCTCTTGTTAAAATAAAAGGGAATAGCATTTTATTTTTGGACTGGCTTGAAAGGTTGCAATTTAAGAGCTGGGTAGAGGATAATTTTGGCTTTTAACTTGATTAGCAATTTCTGAGATTCACGTGAAGCAAGTGGCCTCTTCAATAAGTTGTTTTAAATAGAAAATAAATGAAAACAATATTTTGGGAGTTGAAAATGTGGAATTTTATATATAAGTAAATGATGAAGGAAATATTTGTCCTCAGTGTTGGTTCTGGCATATCACAGAATGGCCTGGATTGGAAGGGAGCTTAAATCCATCTAGTCCCACCCCCTGCCATGGGCAGGAACACCTTCCACTATCCCTGGGTGCCCCAAGCCCCAGTGTCCAGCCTGGCCTTGGACATGTCCAGGGATCCAGGGGCAGCCACAGCTTTTCTGGGCACTCTATGCCAGGGCCTGCCCACCCTCCCAGGGAGGAATTCCCTCCCAATATCTCATCTAATCCTACTCTGTTTGAAGTCATTCCCCTTTTATTGTGTTGCTTCATGCTCTTGTAAATATATATCCTTAAATCCTGAGGTTGTCAATGGATTTCATACTTGTGGTGATGATTTTTATTATTAGCCTGTTCCAGAAGGAATAAAGAAAGGGTCATGTCAGCTGTGTTGGGGTTTTGTAATCTCCTGGCTGTTTGAAGCTCACAGTGTTGGTAATACATCATCTCTCACCCATCTCGCACATCTCTCATCTGGAAATCTGGAGTTCTTAACCCATGTTAAAGTAATGAGTTGTGTTCCCTAGAGCTGGGTAGGGGATAGCTTTGGTTTGATACCCAGAGCTGGCATGTACTTGGACAGAAGCTTTTTTGTGGTGTCCCAGTACAGAAGTAGCATATTTTTATCTTAAAATGTTATGTGGCATTCTCGGTTGTATTATTTAAGATGATGGAAGGGTGTTACATAGGGGGGAGCATTTGAGCAAAATCGAGTATCTTGGTATGGTTGCTTGGGCAGGCTGGCAGCTGTGCTTGGGCTGAATTTAGCTGTGAAGGTGTAGAGTGCCTGGGTGGGAAAAACTTCCTGGGCAAGATGTTATGTATGGGGATGGTTAACCCCAGACTTTCCAGCTGTTGGCATTTCTGAGCAGTTAAAAATAAGCTGTTAAATAAGTGGAACCTCCTGGGACCACATCAGGCAGAGATTTGGTGCAGCCCTTGCCCTGTTTGGTGTGGGGGTCTCCATGGGACTCACTGTCAGCTGTCACTTGTCAAGTGCTTGGTGGAAATTTTTTAGTCTCATCTGAGACAGGCTATTTTTATTTTGGCATTTGGCCACATGGACACTTTTTCATACAGGTTTTTGGGAAGCCTCTGAAGCAGCACCTAGCTATAGCAATCTGCTTTCAGGTCATCTCTTGCTGCCTGCAAATCCCTGACCCCGAGGCCCTACCATTTTCTGGACTAAGTCCTAGCTGTTCTCTCAGTGTTTCTGAGATGCGGAGAGATGCAAGGATAACAATGTGGATTCCAAAACTTACTGATGTGTGGGAACTGTGGTACTGGAAGCTGGCCCAAAAAGTGAGGGAGAAATCCAAAATGTATTCCTCTGATTATATGCAGGCATTACTTTTATACTTTGTGAATGCACAGCTAGAGCAAATTCCTCCAGAAGGCAAAGTGGCCTTTGCTTTTCATAGTTAACCAATGGCATTGTGAGCATCTGAAACCCAAATTCTTTGCTCCTGCACCAGATGCAGCCCCACAGGCTATGAAATGTTGAAGCGTTTTACGAAGCGCTGCCTGGCTTTGAATTCCAACCAGGGCATATCCAGCCAGGTCATCGCTCCGAGTTGTTTACGGTCCCAGGAGCTGTGGCAGCTCGCTGTGTGTTTACAGGGCTTTCTGCTGCTTTCTGTTTAACTCCTACACACACACAAATCAAAGCTTTTTCTCAGACTTTGAAAGCATTGGAGCTTGGGAAATAACTGCAGCCCTGCAAAGGTGTGCTGAATTCACCTCTCTAGAGAATTCTAGCATGCTGAAACACCTGTACAAATGGAAATAAGGAACAAAGTGTGATTTCCCAGCCCTTCCTCCCTGCACAACCCCCTCTGCCCCAATACCATGCGGTTGCTGTACTTAGAGGTAGCCACATGCAGCATTAACTGTCAGCCATATTTCACAAAGGTTTTGTTTTAGAGACTCAGGTTGGCTTAGGAACTTTCCAGTGGCTGATGCGATGCTGTATGATGCTGAAGCTAGCCCCTGCTGTCCCCCCATGCAGGTGACCTGATGAAGAGTGCTTCGGGGGAGTTTGCAGATGACCCTTGCTCGTCGGTGAAGCGCGGGAACATGGTGAGGGCAGCACGCGCCCTGCTCTCCGCTGTCACCCGCCTGCTCATCCTGGCTGACATGGCTGACGTCTACAAGCTGCTTGTTCAGCTCAAAGTTGTAAGTGTGGGGCTCTGCTGTGCCTGGCACGCCGGGGCTGCTCTGCCAGGTGCCCGCTTTGTGTGTGACCCTGTGGGGCGTGCACTGGCAGCAACTTCCTTCTGCAGTGGGGGGGGTGTCTGGGGCTTTTCCCTCTCAGCAGAATGTGTGCAGTGGGCATGTGTCATTTGCTTGTATACTCACTGTCAGTAGCTTTTGACATTGAACTGCACTCTGTTCTGAACTTTTTAGTACAAAAACTAACTGAGCCCTGGGCTGCAGCTACAGGTGAGAGCCAGCCCTTTCACTTTAGAGAATTTGGCTTTCTTATAACCAGTACTCCTTTGCAGCTGCTAGGAATGAGTAGTTTCATCTGGCTAAATAAAAATTAAAGTGGATTGTTTGAGGAAGCAAAAGCAAGCAAAAGGGTGGGTGAGTGGTTTGTGCAGAATTTGAAGTGAAATGACATTGGATACTGGGTCTTCCTTTGCAAATGAGCTTTGAGGACGCTCCTTCTGCCCTTTGGCCACTGCTATGGCCCTGCCAGGGCCCTCGACTCCTTCATGCTCTTTCAGATGTGTGTTCTTGACTGTCTCTGGTAGCTGCTGACTATAGAATAGTAGCTAAGCACTATTAGCCTTTAAAGCAGCTCTCTCGAAAAAAGGGCAGAGGAAGATTGCTTTCTCTGACTGCCATGAAATACATTCTGAACTACCTCCTGACCTGTGGACTGTACTGCTTGGAAAAATATGTGAATATATATTCTTTTAGGTGGAAGATGGTATCCTGAAACTAAGAAATGCTGGCACAGAGCAGGACTTGGGTATCCAGTATAAAGCCCTCAAACCAGAAGTGGACAAGCTTAACATCATGGCAGCCAAAAGACAACAGGTATAGTGTGGCCATTTTCTTCTGTATATTAATTCTTATTTTTCTTTTCCAACATACCTTGCTGCTCTTGGAAAGTGCCTGTTCTGTTAATACTTTTTACTTTATTTTTTTATTGCTGAGTACTTTCTGTTGTGCTCTTCCATGTTAAGGAGCTGTGAGCTTGCCTGGTAACCATGGAAAGTGTGCTTGGCTGTAGGGTGCTGCTTCTGATGGAATTTGTTCATAGTAGCATTTGTAAATGTCAGTATTTTAGTGCCTGACATGCTGCTGCCCAAGAGCTGCACTTGAGGACAAGGACCTGTGTCCCAGCCCTGGGGCACCCTCCAATAGACCTAGTTGCTGTGTGGTTCATGGAGATGGACTGAACATGTCCATGTGCACAGGGAGCAAAAGCCGTGGCTGGGCACAGCTACAGCTTCCTGAGGAAGTGAGTGCTGCTGCTCACTGGTCTTGCACTGGAATGTCCATTGGAGGACGGGTTTAAATTCCTGTTTGTTGTGGGTATGTTCTGTGTTTGGATAGCTTGTGCTTGGCCTTAAATTGCGTGTGAAATTTGTTTTGTTCAACAGCACTGGTGTGACTCATTCTTGAGTAGTTAAGTTTTCAGAAGAAGGCAGAGGTGTGGGCAGTTTAAATTATCAGAAATAGCATAATTCTTTTAGAGCATTTTTTGCCTCTTTGATCTGTAGATATGTACAAACCAAAACTGCTTATGCACCTCTGACACTGCTTGGGTTTTTTTGCACAGATTTGTCTTAGAAAATAAGCTGGGTACAGTCAAAAAGGGATTGCCAGTTGGTTATGTATCTCAAATCTGATTGCAGTAAATGGGAGTAGGGTTGTGATGGCAATGCAATAAATGCTCTAAAACTGCTTTGTGATGGATTGTTCCACACTATGGGAAGTGTTTGTACAAAATCTGTAAATCTCTGTGCCTGCTGGAGTGCCCTCCCTGCTCAGTGTGCACCTTACAGAGGTCACCTATTGCCCATTCATTTTAGAGAGTCTGACAGAATTTTTTTCCCTTTTCTCAGTAAGGCAGTCCTTGTCTTCATTTTCACTGCCTCTTTGTTAGATTTAAGAGGTAATTTTGAAATGTTGCTGCTGCTAATAACTGTGGTTGTTCCTCCTTTCATAAACTTACTGCTTGTGCTGGACTCAGAGCTTTATCTGATCATGGTGCTCTGTTCCAAAACAGAGGTAATGGTGCTTTAGAGAATTACAGCACAAGGTGTTTGGGAAAAGACAGACTTGCTCACTAATCTTGAATTAGTGGTAATTACAGTCATTGGATTAATTTTGTCTCATTCGAGGTGAACAAGAAGTTGAATGAGATGATATATTTGTTCTTCTGAAATTAAGTACCTGAGTCTCTTGAGGAGAGTAAATGCCATCTTCTAGGTGTGATTAAAGAAAACATTCTGGTTGTGAGCCTGGGAGTTTAAATTAGAGATGATCTTGCTTCTCATCTGCAAATGCAAGACAAGACACCTTCTAAAATGCTGGTCCAGTGCTGCAGAGGAACAAAAATCCAATGTCAGATTTTGAATTGTGGTGTTGTGAATTGCCCTGCAGTGTTGTTGTTTTTTGGCTTTATGAAGCTGTTGTGTTTTGCAATCAGTTGAGCCCTTAAGGATAGGAATACTCAGCAGAGAGATTTGAGGAGATTTGAGGCAAAGAACCTGCCCGTCCTTTGAAGATGTGGGGAGACAGTGCGTGGACGTTGAATGTGGGCAATGCTCTCAAATGTTTTTTTTTCCCCTTTAATTTTCTTAACAGGAGTTGAAAGATGTGGGTCACCGCGATCAGATGGCAGCAGCCAGAGGAATCCTGCAGAAGAACGTGCCCATCCTGTACACGGCGTCCCAGGCCTGCCTGCAGCACCCCGACGTCGCTGCCTACAAGGCCAACAGGGACCTGATCTACAAGCAGCTGCAGCAGGCGGTCAGCGGCATCTCCAACGCTGCCCAGGCCACGGCCGCCGACGACGCGGCCCAGCAGCAGGGCGGGGGCGGAGAGCTGGCCTACGCCCTCAACAACTTCGATGTGAGTTGGAGCCCTCTGGGAAAAGCCCCTCCTGCCCCTGCTTTGTTAGCCACAGCTTGCTTTTATTGATATCGCCTGGAAGATCATTTTCTACTGAAGTGCAGCAAGTTGTAGGCAAAGTAGGCTTTTTTAAAAAAAGCCATTTTCCAAACTAGGGTTGATGGAATATAGAAAGCTACATATGTGGTTCTTGATGATGGAAGGCTGTCAAGTTAAACTAGCTCTGAAATAGCAGCCTACTGCTACATTAGATGGTTTGTTTGAAATTGATTATTTCATAATATATTTATGTAATGTATTCTTGGAGGTGACAGAAGTGATTTATTAAAAGTGAATCATGTATTTGGGATTGCTGAAACTACCTCTTGAAAGGAACATGAAGTGGGAAGTTTTAATATGATCTTTGGTTGGAAATGAAGTCATTTCATACTGATAGGTTGTACTGATCTGTCATGTTCTTTATCTTGCATTCAGCACGTTGCTGAGGACAGCCATGCATTTTTACTGAGATCGCTTTCCTTTTGAAGCCAGGATTCGGTGTCTACCTGATTCAGCCTCTGAATTTTAAACACTGTAGCACTAACTTACACTAGAACTTCATTTAATATTGCAAAGCTATCGCTCAAAAAGCATTTAATAGTTGTGGTTTTGCCAGATTTTGCTCACTTTCTCCTTTTTGCTCTTACCACTCTCATTTCTCCCTTTCTGCCATGTGTATTTTTCTGGGATAAAGTTATGATGGAGTTCTCCCTGTGTCTGATGGGAAGGCTTTCCCTGTGATCTCTTGGGTAACAAGAGGATGTCATGGCTGTCTTGATCTTTGTGACTGGTTTCAATTTTGAGTTTGGCTTTCTGAAATTCCATCAGATGCTCAGTCAGCCTTTGGAGGATGCCTCAGGTTAGCCCCAACAGGCTGCAGGTTCTCAGAGGTGCCTGTGGGAGGGGAAGGCAGCCCTGCAGCAGCAGCACCATGTCAGGGGCAGGCAGTGAAGAAGCAGTTCAGTGCAAGTTGGTGGACTGGCTTGTACAGCTCAAACCAGCTAATAGGATTTCTGATAAATCACCCTCTTTTACTATACAAACTCTCCAATATACAGCTGCATACTACTTTTTGAGTGTTGCAGCTCACATGAAGCTTTTTGAGCTTTTAATCCCACTTTGTGAGGCTCTCTAATAGCAGCAGTGCCTGATCAGCAGGCCAGCTTCATGATAGCGTTGTCTCATCCCTGCCAAAGGAGGCTGACAAAACAAATGTGTTGAGGTTCTTGGCAGATGTTATCCTTGCACTTCATTTCCTGCTGCTGCTTGAGTGTTATTACACTCCCATAATAGAGACTTTGAGCACACATGCCCTCAGATACTCTAGCAATGGTAAAATATGAAATGGCTACCAGAAGATAACAAGCTGATTGTTATCTCTTTTTTGGTGATGCAGGTCTGGAGTGATAGCACACTACCATTGTATTTGCCAGTGGCTAAAAGTTTCAAAAAGAATGAGGAGGGAATGTGTTGGAGAGCACATGTCACGTTCTCCTCCTGCTGTGATGGCTGCATGGTTACTGCAGAGAGATATGAAATGTGCTGGCTGGCAGAAGCAGGTGGTTGTGATGTGCCTGCTGAGGTTAGCTTGAACACAAACTGGCTGAAAAAATTCCCATTTCAAAAATCTTTGGGGCTTCTTTTAGAATTAAAAAATTCTGCCCCTGAAATAACCCAGCCTAACCCTAAACAAACGATCAGACCATGAAGTGGCCAAATTATTTTTCTTTATTAAATTACAGACCAGTTTAAACAAATCACCTGAAAGGACTCAAAGGTGGTAAATACTGTGCAGTTTCTTCTTGGGGAGCTTCCAAGGGTGATGGTGTTGGTCCCTTGAGAGCAGATGCATCAATGCTGCTGTTTCAGCCCTGAGTCTCTTGGTATGAGCTGTGCTTGCTAACTCTGGCAAGAGAAACCTGTCATAATTTTCTGCCATGAAGAAATTGATTTCTGTGTGGTTTGAAACCTTTATATTGATATTTCACTTTCAAGAATTTTCGAGAACACGTTTGTATTTACCTGCTTAACACTGAAGAGAAGAAAGGGCAAAATAGGGCAAGAGAACACAATATATAGAGCTAATTCTGGATGTTTGTTTTCTTGTTCATGATGGAATAATTATATCTGACAAGTTAACTAGTGAAGGCCTGTCCAAATTGACATGTCATTAGGAAGAGTTCTGTACTTTGAACCTTATTTTTTTTGGCACTTTTGATTTTTACCATTCATGTAACAAGGCTTCCTATGGCCAAGTTTTGTTTAGCTGTCAAAGCAGCACAAGAAATGAGTAGCAATATAATCTGCTGGGAAACCTCTTAGTAATTTTACAGAACTACTCATGAAAATCCTCCTTAGTGCCAAAATGGTGTCGTTTGCCTCTTAATGCCTGATCAGGGGATTGCTCTAAGTGTTGGTTGTGTGCATGACTTAACAGTAATACACTGCTTTGATGCCTTAGAGTGGCTACCTAGAACAGAGGCTAGACAAGATTAAGGGAAGTGGGTATTTATTGAAGGCCTTCAGTAGATACACCTTGGGCAGTCAGAAGCCTCAGAGAGGGGCTACAGCCAAGATGGTTGATGGTCATGGTTTTTCATAAGTTTTTTGGTCCATTTACATATCAGGCGTTAATCCTCCATTTACACTTTCAGGTAATAAAATAATTTACTCCCTGTTTGTCTGCCCCAATTCACTATTGTTTACATCTCTCAGGGCCTGAGACAGTGAGATATCCTTGAGTTTCAGTCCCAGAGAGGAATTGGTTTGTCTGACGAAAATGCAAAGACAGTCGCTAAGACTCTATAAAGAGTTCAAGAGTTACACACTAAAGCTTTTTGAAAAATACAAACGCTAAATCCTAAGGCATCACTTGGGCTAGTGGCTGATTTGCAGAGCTTTTTCTCTTGCTAGAAACAAATCATCGTGGACCCCTCGACGTTCAGCGAGGAGCGGTTCCGGCCATCCCTGGAGGAGAGGCTGGAGAGCATCATCAGCGGGGCAGCCCTGATGGCCGACTCGTCCTGCACGCGCGACGACCGCCGCGAGCGCATCGTGGCCGAGTGCAACGCCGTGCGCCAGGCCCTGCAGGACCTGCTCTCCGAGTACATGGGCAACGTGAGTACCCCTCTGCTGGCTCCCTTCGGGGGTGTAACTGCATGGCGTCAGCCAAAACATGGGAGTGAAACTCTGAGTTCATGGGCAATGTCAGTGCCCCACTCTGCTGGTTCCCTTTGTGGGGTGTGACTCCATGGGGTCAGCCAAAACATGGGATTGAAACTCTGAGTTCATGGGCAATGTCAGTGCCCCACTCTGCTGGCTCCCTTTGTGGGGTGTGACTCCATGGGGTCAGCTAAAATATGGAATTGAAGCCATGTCCTTCAAAGCTGGTTTGCTCCCTTGTACTTGGCACTGGTGGGGCTGCACCTGAAGTGCTGTGTCCAGTTCTGACCCCTCAGTTTGGGAAGGACATTCAGATACTTGAGCGTGTCCAGAAGAGGCAGCAAGGCTGGAGAGGGTCTTGGAACACAAGTCCTGTGAGGAGCACCTGAGGGAGCTGGGGGTGTTTAGCCTGGAGAAAAGGAGACTCAGAGGTAACACTATCACTTTCTACAACTCCCTGAAAGGTGGTTACATTCAGGTGGGGTTGGTCTCTTTCACCAGGCAGCAACTGACAGAAGGAGAGGTCACAGTCTCAGGCTGTGCCAAGGGGAATATAGGTTGGATATTAGGAAAAAGTTTTTCATTGAAAGAGTGATAAAGTTTTGAAATGGCCTGTCTGGGGAGGTGGTGGAGTCACCATCCCTGGAATGTGTTTAAAAAAAGACTGGATGTGCCACTGGTTTTGGGTGGATGGGTGCCACAGGTGTTGGGACTGGGTTGGACTCTGATTTTGAAGATCTCTTCCAGCCTGGTGATTCTGTGAATTCTCTTCTGTCCCAAACAGAATGTGAGCAGTAACAAGGGGTCCTCAAAGGTTTGTCATGAGGTGGAATGAAACCTACTTAAACCACCAATGGTACTTACCTTAAAACTTATCAGTCTTCCAAACTAGTGTTATCATCCTAAAGTGTTAATCCCTTGGCACTGCTTCTATTTCTCTTTTATGACTGTTGACATTGTTTTGTAGAGAAATTCAAACTTTGGTTTACATAAGGTAACTGGGCTTATGCAAAAAGTTCTACTTCACTTCTGTTGTCTCTTGGAAACTAACTGTGTGTCATCTTTGTAGCTGAAAACATGAATTACCAGAATCAAGTTGATTATTGTTGCTACTCAGTTTGAGTAGAAGTGATGTATGAAGTCAAATATGTAGTAAAAAATCTGAGAGCAGTTTGGTGTAAATATTGGGCTCAGAGCAATTTTTTTCCAGTGTTTAGGCACTGAATGTGCACAGAGTGTCTGAAGCCTGAGAGTGTTTCCACAGTTGGAGTGAGTGTCATATCTTGTGGATGAGCTTCTGCATTTGAGAGCATCATGGTTTAGTATTGGACTTCCTTCCCCTCCACTGCCGCTTTGCTCTTGTTCCAGTGGGTTTTAAGCTGAAGAACTTGCTATGTTGAGAGGTGAGATCAGGATATCATAAGATTATAGACAAGACTATATGTAATTGTTAAACTTCAATACTGATAAAACTGATTTCAGAAATAAAGTTGCAGAAATGGCAACAACTTCAGCAAACTGTGTGGCTTGTAGCACTGTGGCAAGTTGTCTGAATAAATCTTAATGGGAGGGCTTGAGGTCTTATGTATGCTTCTGAACTTGTTTGAGGTGCAACTGAGTTCAGAGATATCCTTTTTGGACAGTAACACTTAATTAAGAACCTTGCTGCATTAGGTACCTTACCTTCAAATCTTTTGGCCAAAGTGATTTCAGCATAGAGCAAAACTGGTCCAGGGGTGGTGGAATTTGGAGAACAGATGCAGTGTGTGGTAGAAAGAAAGGAAAACAAGGATTTCTGTTTACCTAGGAGAAGGGCAAAGTAATTGAACAAAACTGAAAGGCAAGTCTGATGTAGCCTGCGGGCTGAGCTAGGTATTCATGTAGTCTGTCTTAATTGCTTGTGAAAGTAGCTTGTGCTCAGCATTGACATTTTGTAGAACTTCAGACTGCAGCTGGGAAGCAAAGCACGAAGTTGTGCCACTCAAAACTCCTTTGAGCAGGGTGTTTTATGAGTCTGTGAAGCATCAGCAATAATCCCTCAAATGTGCTGCTGGATTGGATGGATCCCTGTCAGCATGATTCCGAATGGAGCAGCCACCAAAGGGTAATTAAACATGTGCAAGAGGTAAATGCTCGGTCTTGCATGGAGGAGTTGGTGGCATTTGTCTCATTGAAAGTTGGCCAGATAGCCATGTGAGAGTGCAGAGCTTTGACTTCCTCTCACAGTAGTGCCTGTCCTCCTCCTCAGCCATGTGCTTTTGTCTCTGATAGGCAAGTTAAAGTAATCATGCTGAGATGGGAAGAATGTATTCCCTCTCTTATCTCCTTTGGCACATTGTGAAATTAGTGGAGCATACTGCATTTTTTAAAGTCACTGTTATGTTATGATTGTAGACAGTGTAGTTGGGGAAATGAGATTAGAAATTCAGTGAAATGGAGTGGAAAAAGCAATTGATAAATTATGGTGAAAATGTGGGATGGTGTGTAAAAATCCATACTGTAAACCCCTCTGTGATTAAGCTGAAGAATGACTAATAGTTGGGAATCTAAACAGTGAAAATGGTTTGATACATCTGCAGGAAGAGTAGGGATGTGCTGACTTAGAGTAGTGGCAGAGGAAATGTCATTTCATGTATATGTATGATATACCCACAGCTCCTGGGATGCTTTCCTCCAGCCTCCCTTTGAAGGAGGAAGTGAATTGGGCATTAAATCTGTTAATTGCACAGCACTTGCAGTGCATCGTAAATCCTATCCAAGTGCTAGAGTAAGAGGTATTTATTGGCCAAGTGTAAAAATTCAGAGAAGATTGGATGAGGAATAGACTGGAAAGGCTGAAGCACAGGACTGTCTTGAGACAGATTTCATTTTTAACTTTAAATGCCTTCTCTTCAGTGACTTCCTCTAGCTTTTGAGCTTTCTTTCTGATCTCTGGCAATAACAAGACTTTTCTAGACAGTTTGTAACTCAAAGTTTAGTGTTTTGGACCCAGAGTTTAACTGTTTCTCTGTGCCTGTCCTTGAAGGTCTATAAGTCTGGAAGCATTGGCAGCTGTGTTATGGAGTGTGGCAGAAGTTTTTAGCTGAATAACAGGTTTTGGCAATAAACTGAATTGTAGGATGTCTTGACCCCCACTGCATCTGCTGGCAAGGTGATGAATCCTGTGATTATGCCCTTAAAAGCAAGATTTGCTTGTTCAGTAGCTTGTTACCGAAGTTTGAATCCCCTTTTTCTTAGATTGGTGTGTGTATGATTTCCTTTTTCATCTAGTATGACTTCTCTTGCCATTTTCAAGAGCAGCTTGGCCAGACTAAATCTTTTATGTTAAGGCCAGCATTGTGTCAGACAGTGGTCAGTAGTGGGCCCTGCAAGCAGAAGGACAGGAACAAGGGAGCTGTTTAATTTTTCTTACCCCAAGTTGGCAGACTGCATCTCAGGCACTTCTGACCTTCTGGACTGCTCTTGAAAATGGCAAGAAGAGTCGTGGCTAGTGGCAGGAGTCTGTTTCTGTGGATGGTGAGATGGGCTTTCATTACCTGCATTCACTGAATGTCATTGGCCACTTCATGGTCCAGCCTCTTGGTTTAAAAGCTACATTCTTTGAAATCCCAACTGTTCATCCCTTAATTGTAGCATCTGATTCTCTGGCTTTTCCCCTCCTCTTCCACTTTGCCTGGGGAGAGCTGTTTTCCATTATGGCTTTTTCTCACTTCTCACAATTCCAACAGAAAATAGTTTTCCTTTTTAAAGTTGCATTACAGATCCCTCCTGGATTGAAATAGCATGGATGCCTATTTGCATTTAGGTTTTATTAGTTGGAGTAAGCTTGATTTTTGCCGCTGATTCTGAATGGCAGAGCTGGGAGGAGAAGGCCTAAATTCATTTTT
This sequence comes from Passer domesticus, assembly GCF_036417665.1. NCBI lineage: Eukaryota > Metazoa > Chordata > Aves > Passeriformes > Passeridae > Passer > Passer domesticus. The sequence continues at coordinate 18,214,665 of NC_087486.1, read as the reverse complement.
GATTCTGAGTAGCTTTGTGAAAGCAGAGTAGTCCAGGGTCTTGGTTCTGGGATCAACTGCCTGGAATGCAGTAAATTCACCACATGAGTTGCAGCTATGTTTGTAATATAATTCACAGATGGCAAGACCCAGATCTTTGTATGATCAGCGGCAGTCAGGCATTCTTGGTGTGTATTTTATTAATTAAATGAAGAAATTTCAAAGCATATTTGAGTTTAGTTGAGTGTCGATTCCAGACTTAGGCAGGGCAAGAGGGCAGAGCAAAGCATCAAACTGAATGATATCAAGATTAATAGTGCAATCAATGAAGAAGTTAGTAAGAAATATCAGAAAATACAATGGAAACAGTCTTTTGGGTCTAACTCCATGGTCTTGTGTGGGTACATGTTGATCTGTTGCAGTTTGCTCCAAGTAAAAAGGATGAAGCTGTATATTTTTTGACACTGCTACCAGTTTATCCTGGTGTTGTCTTTTTACTGGCAGCTGGTGAGATTCCTCTCCTCACTGTAGGTGCAGCCAACATCTCTGCTTTTCTGTTCTGTGCTACTCAGCTCTGCCTCAAAGTTAACATAACTACTGAAAACTACATGGATATCTAAACTACTGAAATGCATTAAAAAATGCCCAGTGCGCTGACAGCTGAACAATTTCTCTATTTTAGAAAGAAAATGTGTCACTGGCACAGGAATCCAGTTGGTTGTGACAGGTACGTGCTCTGTGCTGTAGCCCTCTGGGTGTCATTAGCCCAGGACTTGGGCAGCTTGCCTTGCTGTCGGCTCTGTGTTACACATGGCATGTGGGATTTGGTGCCTTTGAGGCCAGGCTTTGAAGGGGTTTGGGGTTTAGTAGGGTAGAAAGCACAGGCCATGCCCTGGAAGTGTTACCAGCAGTTTCCAGTGTGCTCTCAGTGTGCCCTCAACTTGCAGGAGACATCAGACTGATGTGTAAGACTGGAAATAAAAGCTTCCTTCAGCTTTTGACAGTCCATTTTTGCTGCGTGGTGCAGGAGCCCTGGGGGCAGTTGGGCCAGCAGTGGTCGGAGGTGTCTGGCTCTGTTTGGTATGCACAGGGAAGTGCAGAGAGCTCTCATTTTCAGTCTATTCTGTACCCCATCAATTTCTAATGCATTCAGCTCCCCTTTCATGCACACACCAGTAACTTAGCCATGTACCAGCAGAAACCTTGTCAGGAATTGTAGTTTGGCGAGTGCGGAATGCGGACCCGGAGCCCCATTGTGTACCACATGCTCTTGTACAATAAAATCCCTTGTTACTACATTTGGAAACGATAAATCATGTTACATAAAGTAGCCTGACAGGTCCCATTTCAATGGGAATTTTAATGCTTTCATATTAACATTCTGACTGTGTCCTTGACTGTCTGCATTGCATTAGAGGTGCTTGGCAGCAAATGGAGAAAAGCCATTGGGAGCTGGTTCAGAGCAGGCATTCCAGGCACACACCACTTCAGGATGGCTTTTTATTTTCCCTGGTTTCCATCTTTTATTTGGCCTCAAGTGCTTGAGCACCGCAGCAGGGTCTGTTTGGGGGTGGGGGTTGTGTTTCTGTTTGTTTTAGATTCTAACCTAACCCATGCTGGTATGGCACAAATTCAAGGTGGAGGAAGTGGTTGAGCCCAGGCTGTGGCCCTGCTCTGCCTCAGGGAACTGACAGGCCAGCGTGGTTTGAATCTCAGGGTCTCCAGAGAAGGTCCCAAGACTGCTGGATTTGTACCTGGTGGACCCATAACTTGTTAAATGCTTGGTTTGCACCCCTGTGTCTGTGTTCAGTGCAGTTAGGGGAATGCAATACTCCACACAAGTGCTGTTTGCTCAACCCTAATTGCACTATTTTGCTTTTCTTTCCTAAGCTTCTCTGAACATCTCTGATGCTTGGAAAGTGATTGGGCAGAAAAGTGCCTGGCTTATCTATTCAATATCTGCTGGAAGAAATAATTTGTCTTCAGAACTACCAGCAAAGGATATTTCTACTCCTGACACACTTGCAATTTACAGAATGGAGATGTGTTTTCATGATGAATTTGCCTATTAATAATGTTGATCCACAGCTTTGTATTCCCATTGAGGATCCAAGCTTGGAAAGGAGCACGTGAATTTTCACATGACTGTGAAATTCATTTATAGCAAGTATCTATATACTGAAAGGGCTCTTGCATAGCCCTTTTAATAAAAGCATCTGTTTCTGTGGGAATAGATGTGAATTAAAATGGCACACTGATCTGTGTTGATGACAAAGATGCTGATAAAAATTCTGCCTTGAGATAATCTACACTTTCTTTTTTAATATTGTTTGTCAGTTTAAGATGCCTGAATGCTGACGTGATGGATGTGGTTTGAAAGCCTGGATGGGTTTTCCTGTCATGGACTTAGCTGCTCAGTAGAGAGCTGTGCTGTTATGCTGGGCCCTAATTTCCATAGACATTATTGCTTTGACAAAAATGCTGCTTTTAAAAACATAACATTTCTGAAGTGATAAGAGTTTTAAGTTTAATGCTTACAGGCTGCCATAGAGGAAATATTTCAGCATCATTGGAGTGAAACCAGATGAAGATGGTGAGAACTTCACACTATGTCAGTCAGGCATTTTTGAGCTACAGAATCAAGCTTCCAGGTATCACCCAACACCATCCTGGTTTGGGATTTCAGTATGGGGTTTTCAGGAGATGTTCTGGCACCTTGTGTTTCTTAAGGACTACAAGGACTTACAGAATTTAAGAGAAGTTCTGTAAACCTTGTGATCTTTGGGTTTTGAAGCTCTTCAGAGTCTTCCCTATCACTCCCAGTGGTTTCCCTGAGCTTGTCCCAATGTTGATGTGGAATTGCTGGTTTAGAGACCCCAAACAACTTGGGGTGCCCAGCCCTAGAGGGGAGGGAGGGCAGCACATCTGGGCTCCAGCTGCGTGCCCTGGGTGGGGGCACAGGCCAATGCAGCCAGTGATGCCAGTGGCGCAGCTTGCAAGTCCTGGATGCTTTTCCAGACCCAAGACAGATTTTGTGCTGTGCAGATGCATCTCTTAAAGAAGCATATGGCTGGCTGAATGCCTCCTGAGAGAATCCCAGCAAAGCCCAGCACTCACAACTTGGGTAGGATTCCAGTAGGAGCCTAGGAGTCTCTTGAAGTCTTAAATCACTGCTGTGCTCCATCCACTGCCTTCAGCCTTTGCTGCTTGTTTGGTGCAGAGCTGCCAGTGAGAACTCTCTTAAACTGAATAGATTTGACAGCAGCTGGGACTTGTTCTGAACTGCCTTGTACATCAGAACTCACCCTTGCAGCCTTTCCACGCTTTGCAGCATTTTTGTTACAGACTCTTAATGTAGGTAAAAGAAGGAAGGTGGCTGCCCTCAGTTACAGTGCTTGCTGCAGCCAGCTGTGCAGCAGAGCTGAGCTCCAGTGCTGGCTCTGAGCAGGAATTGAGTCCTGTGGATACTTTGAGTGGCAGTGAAGGCTCCCATCCTACCTGGTCCCTCCTTTCCCCCCTCACCCTTTGCTTTTGTGCTGGTGAAACACCTGGGTTTTCCTTTCTTGTCAGGCATGTGTCCATCTCTAATGTTAACACATTCTGATCTTCTGATAATGCATTATAAACCTCGACCTTTCTTAATCTCATGTTGATCAAATAACATTTAAGATTAGTGCAGGGAAAACCTGCAATAAAAAATGTGTACTGCCTTGTTTGTGATATGAAGGTTGGCATTTTGCAGTGTTTTACTTTCCTTGAACTCTTAAGTGGTTTTGCATAAATGCATTAATGCTGTGCATAGATTCTGCCTTAACATTGTGGTTTATGGCTTAATTAATTTGAATTCTACTGTTTTGTAGGAAAATACTTGAACTTTATCTGTCTACATAAGATCAAATATGTAGTCACCCCTAATGCAACTCTATTTGGTGATACTTGAGTAGTCTCTCAAAGTCAAATTCGAGGAGTATGGATGGAATGGAGCATGTAAGTTTGCACAGTGACTGCTGATCTGTGGATAAACAGTCTTTTAGCCTCCAGCAGGATCATGCTCTCAGTGTGCAGAAGTATTACACACACAACTGGGCTTTTCAATTCCTCTCGTTGGAGGAAGGGGATGATGGAATTATTACAAAGCTGGAATACCACAGTTCTTGTATTGCAACGACATACTTGATTCTCAAGTCCTCAACTTTTCCTTTTTCTTTTGCCTTGGTTTAATACAAACTCTGGATTAAGTTCCATCTGCAGGTTGGGATTCAGGAGACAATGAAGGGAGAGAAGGGGAACAGTCACTGTGTACAATGTACATGTGTCCCTCTGGTTGTGTGATACCACTTGTCTCCTCTCCAGTGCTCCCATGACATGTAAAACCTGTTGTGCTTTTTCATTTTTTTCCTTTCCAGTACCTCTTCATGTTTTTTACAGCTCCTGCTGCAAGCATTAGAGGTCTTGATGGAAACTGGGATATTCTGCTCTGGATATGGTGTTTATTATCCAGACTCTGCTCTTGCTTAACTTGTTTTATCTTGTGTAAGAAAGCTGATGTTCTGTAATGCTCTTAATGTGTCCTGGAGCTTCAGACCTCCTTTGTCCCAGTAAGTCAACAGAATCAATACAGAATAATTAGCATTTGTGGCTTATCCAAATAGTGGCAGCCCTCTGGAATTTAAATAGAGGTAAAAGAGTGACTTAATCCTTCTCATGTCTGAGAAAAGGATGAGGCTTAAGCTGTATCTTGGAAAGCTGTTGAAATAGAGGAGAGAACTTTGGCTTCCTCCTGGCCTACACAGGGGCACATTTCCTTTAGCAGGAGGGATGGGAGTTATAGGGGAAGCAGCAGAGCCAGCTTGTGTATGGCAGGGTTAAAAACCTGCTCAGGCTGTCTGAAAACACTTCATGACTTTGGAGACTGGATACTCAGAAATTGTTTTGCTGAACAGGCATTCTAGAAGAGTAGTTTTCTTACAATAAGAACAGCAAAGCCAGAGGCTGTCAGGCCAGGAGCTGCCTTGCAGAAGTGGGCTAAAAGGTGCATTTTTTTCAGCAGCAATTAAAAAAAGTACTGGTATTGAGCCACAAAGGGAAAAACAGGGCATGTGCAAAATTAGCAGTAGGCAGTGAGGAATGAAACCCAGATGGTTCTGTACTGGCTTTCACAAATACCTGTGCCTTCCACAAATGGAGGGTGTTTTTCTTTATTGTGTGTGTCAGAGTGAATGCAAATATTGTGGGATGTGCAGCCACTCGTGGAGTATCAACTCCACTGTGTTCTGCTAACCTCTGTCTCTCAAGAAACAAGGCTGTTGCCATTCATTGGGTGCTCCACTGCTGCCATATGTGGCCAGAAGAAAAAAATTGCTTCTCAGCTCAGAATGTATTTGATATGCCTGAGGTGCTGTCAGCTGTGGTTTGCTGAATATGATAACGTGAATTGACGTTATCAGTTACTTTCTGAAACCTGCGGAGTGATCTGGGGAAATGAAGTCTGCTGTTTCTCTGGGGGGAAAAGGCTCTGAAAATAGAAGGTTCTTGGTTTAGGATCGGTTCAGCTTTGTAGAAGTGATATCTTGAGAGTGAAGTCTGTGAGGCACAGGAAGTGTGGGTGACATGGGAGTGTGTCGGGGAGTGACTGGACAGAGATGAGGAACATCTTGGGGATGCAGGTGCATCCGTCCTGGGTGCCATGACTACTCCAGAACATCCTTCTAGCTTGCCTCTCATCTGCTGGGATTTAGGGAATTTATTTTGACCTTGTATTTAAAGGATGGATTCCTTAAAAAAAAAAAAAAACGAAAAAACAAAAAAAACCAAAACAAACAAAAAAAAAAAAAACCACCCCCAAAAAAACCCCACAAAACAAAAAAAATAACAACAAAACCAAACCATAAAGTACATTTTTGTTGCCTTTGATTGACTGAATTTTGGGAGTAAAGTTCCCACCTGCAGGTGTGGCAGGCAGCTTCTTTAATATGATGACAGATGAAGATTTGGCCATGAGGCTGCACACAGTTTGAGGGAGTTGGAACACTGACTATCCTTAAGTATTCAAGAGTTCAAATAATCCTGATACTGTTAAATTTCTTTTCACGTTGTCTTGATATATGAATGTAGTTGCATAATTTCTCCCCAGATTAAAATACATACAGAGATATTAAGGAATGCTGGAGATACTACAGCAATTTCTTTGAGACACCAATCTCATTATGTGCTTGAGACTTTAGCTATTTTTTAAAATTTTATTTTCTTTTCTGATATTACCTGCAAAATTGGTATATGATGCTTTAAAAAGCCCTCATTTGCTGAGTAGGAAGACAACCCTGGGACTGGTTTGTAGCACACACATTTTGTTCTGTATCTGGTGTTGGAAGTTGATGGATGTTTTTCCTTTCAGACTTCCCAGCAGATGAATTGCAGCTGTGAATATCAGTGCTGCCCAAGTCAGATCCCTCCATGTACATGCTGTCCCCATGGTTTTTAACCCAATACTCTGCACTGCATTTCAGTATGCATTATTTTTATTCAAGTTCTCTTGATTAAACCCCAGAATTAATGCAATTAATTCTGCTTGCTTAGAGGTTGAGCACCTGGCTGTTTGATACTTTCCAGGTGGCTCCTGCATCTGTGGCTTCAGTCTCATTTCCCCCTTTTCAAAGGGTTTGTGTGTGTAACCCCCACCTTAGCACTCAGCCTCCTGGATTCTCCTAGGGGGGAATGTGGGACGTGGGCCTGGCTTCCTCTTCCCTACTGTGCCTTTGAACCTCTCCTTTGAGGACTCTTTATTGAGTCATTTTGGGGGAAGAAGGTGACTGAAGAGCTCTGATGTCAAGTACACACACAATAAGACTGCAGCCATATCACTTGATACTGTTCCCCTTAAATGCCAGTTTGTGAATTTCCTTTGAGGCAGAATGAGTTTTTTGGGCATCTCTCCAGGAGTCAAAGAATCCAAATTCTAGAGGTCAGTGGACTGAAAAAAGCCAAGAAAACAAGAAGTTAATGCAGAAATAACTGAAGAGAAAGAAGTCGAAAGCCCTTCAGCCTTGTGCCTGGGCAGGTGCCCCTTTGGAGCTAATGGCCTACAAGATGGGCATGGTCCTTCCTGCAGGGCCCTTTCATGGGGGAAGGCCGGGTCTTCACCAGGCCATGGAGGAGCTGATGTTCTTGTCAGGGTGGGTTTGCAGGTGTGGCTCTCTGCTGGCTACAGGTGAGGTGGGCTCCTGCTCTACCCACTGTGGTCAGTCCCAGCTGTGCTCAGCCCAGGGGCTGCTCTGAGTGTGCAGGCACTCAGGGGCCTGCAGAATGAGGACAGCCTGTCAGGAATGTGTGGGGAGAGAAAAAGAGAAAAACGTGGTAATTTTGCAAATCTTCCTGTCCTGTACACACCCCCCCCCCCCACCCCAAATGCTCTCATGAAGGCTTTTTCACAGAGAATGTAAAACTGCCTTTTTGGTGGCAGGTGCTGAATTCTCCAAACTTCCTCTAAATGTTTGTCCCCAGTCACTTTTGTAGTGCTGTGGAAACCTATTTCCTCCATGCCCCGAGTTATGGGTATCCTTAGCTGGACTTGAAACTTTTTGTAACAGCGGGGCACTCAAGTACACAGGGCACTTGTATCTCCTGGAAGTATTCCTGGTGTTATTTCTAGTGGATTGATTATTTTATGCATTTTGTAAACTAGCTCTATGACTTTGATTCTATTACCCACTCCTGGAGCAGTGCCTGTGTGCAGGGAAGGGTGCTTTCAGTGCTAGACTGCAGTGAAGTGTAGATTCAGTTACAACTTTTTTCTTGCTGTAAAACTGAATTTACCAACTGGGTTTTTCAGATTACTGTCAGCTTAAATACCTTCAATCTCCCACTTTTTCTGTGCCAGGTTTTGCAGTTCTGTGTATTAATTCTTTTTATTTTGAATAGCTGTTATTTTATCATCTATCTAATGCTAATTCAAATTGTGTATCTAATGATCTCTTTAGAAGTAGAAGGTGATACAATAAAAGTGTGAAATGTCTCGGCATCCCATAGCACTCAGCTTTGTTTTGCTTTTTTTCCTGGATGCTAAGGTGATGCTGCCTTTCCCCTGCACCTCAGATGTGCTGAGTGTTCCTAAATGGTTTATTTCCTTTGACATTCACTTTCCTTTGAAGAAGGGCAGCCACTTCGTATGTGTCAGGCTTGTACTGGAATTCTAAATACTTTAATGCATTCTTATCTGCAAGGGTGGCTGGCTAATTAGTTAGCTCAGTAAATAATAGCTTGGTGGTGCCTCTGTGAGAAATGAAGGTATGCACACCACGTTTCTGGGCTTTTCAATCCCCCACAGTGCCCTGGGGAGTCACTGCTCTGGGTGAAAGGAGGTGATGGTCTGAGTGCCCTCAGTGGGATCTCCCTCCTGGACAGCCAGGGCAGTTCCTGAGCCCTTCTGGCTTCTCAGGGACTTCACCTGACTCCACAGATGCTGACCCTGCCGAGCTGCCCTGGCCCAGCACAGGGAGGAGCTGCAGCTGCTGGAGCCAGGCCAGAGGAGGCTCCAGGATGAGCAGAGGGATGGAGCAGCTCTGCTGGCAGGAAAGCCTGGCACAGCTGGCAATGTTCACCTGGAGAGGAGAAGCTTTGGGGTGACCTCAGTGTGGCCTTGCAGGGCCTGAAGGAGCCCCAGGAAACATGGAGAGAGACAATTGATAAGGGATGGAGAGAGAGGACACAGGGAATGGCTCCCAGTGCCAGAGGGCAGGGCTGGATGGGATCTTGGGAATTAGGAATTGTTGCCTGTGAGGGTGGGCAGGCCCTGGCCCAGGGTGCCCAGAGCATCTGTGGCTGCCCCTGGATCCCTGGCAGTGCCCAAGGCCAGGTTGGACACTGGGGTTTGGAGCAGCCTGGGACAGTGGGAGGTGTCCCTGCCATAGTGGGGTGAAATGAGATGATCGTTAAGGTCCCTTCCCTCCCACACCATTCTGGGATTCTGTGATGGAGAGGTGATTCTGCTGCTTTTGCTGCTGCCAAGGCTTGAGGTTCTTGACAATTAGTCAGCTTTTCCTGCTGTTCCTGGTTTCTAATGCCTATTGCTTCCTGTCAAAGGCAACTGCATACTTACTTTTTCTGTTGGTGTATTGCAGCTTAAGGCTGCTGAATCGCCCACCCTACAGGAAACACTTTTAAATCTGTTGCGAATTAAACCTATTTATATTTCTAATAATGAATAAAGGATACATTAATTCTAACTTTGAATGTCTTGTGATCATATTGGTAGGATTGCTTTATTATCTGTTTCTCCAAGCTGTCTTGCCAGGAGTTAGGTGGCTTTATTCCCAGATTTATAATGCATTCTCTTCCTCTTGGAAAGGGCATATGCTGCCTTGGCTCACTCCTTTTAATTTGAGTTTTGCAGGGGTCTTTGTTGTTCCAATTTTAGTTCTATTTCTAAAGCCTTTTACACACATGTAAAATTTGATAAAAACTACAGTATCTCAAGGCTTTTACAATTACTGCAGGTGTAAACTTCAGCCTGCTTTTCATGCTTCTGGATATATCTATTAATTCATGTAATCTGCAAAGGAAAAACTTAAGATACTCCTTAGATAAGGTTGCTGATTAACATAAAAAAGAAAAACCAAGCCTGTAAAAAAGCAACTCCAGTGGTAGATTACTTGCCTGCCCCAACAGCTCTCTGGTGGCTCCTGCCAGAAGTGGTTTGTCCCCCTGACTTGGTATTCTGAGACATTCTGCCATCCATCCTGCTTCTCCCATCTACCCAGGCATACTGGAAGTGAGGTGAATTGACCTATAGCCAAGCTTAACTAGTTGTCACTCGGCAAAATCCCTCAGGAGGAAACAGCTGGAAGTGTTGACAAAGTATTGGGCAGCCCCCCTTGAGCTCCTCCTGCTTGTCCCTCACAGCAGCCCGGGTCAGATCTCACCTGGCTGCACTTGGCTGGGGGGATCTAGCATTATTTTGATCTGTGTGCTGTATGAAGCCACTCTAGGTTTGAAACAGAGCTTTTGTAAGCAGTTGTGATCCATTCCAGGGCCTGTGGGGGCTGTTGTGATGTAGTGCTGTCCTACTCCTTTTCCAGCACAGGTTTTGTGCTGCTGTCTGGGCTGGGGGCTGTGGTCCAGGAGAAGGAGCAGCCTGACTGGGAGTGCTGGACGCCTAAGCCTTGGCAGCTCACAGCAGGGAGGGGTAGGAGCGTGGGATTGCAAACTGCAGGAGTAGGATGCAGAGTAACCCCTTTCCACCTGGAGTTGGGTGAGATAGACACACAACTCCTCTGCCTCTGTGACATGGAGGCAGGAACTGCCCTGGTGTGGAGGGGGTGACCCTGAGACAGTCTCAGGGGGTCAGAGCCTGGTGTCAATAATCCCAAGGTGTGGGGCTCCATCCCTGTGTGGGCCATTCCCTTGGGAGTTGGACTCAGATCCTTGTGGGCCCCTTCCAGCTCAGGATATTCTGTGATCTGAGTGTGCTGCTGGAGGTTGGGGCTGGCACTCTGCACCAGGGCAGTCAGAGCCTGCAGCTGCCTCTGAGCTCAGCTGAGAAACACCTGCAGGGTAACAAGAAATAGAAACCTGAGCCATTTTGCAAAGGATTTCAGGTACTTTTGCTTGGTTAATGCTGGGTCTGGTCTGGCTTGTAGAGCCTCAGCATCATGTTGTGATGGAAACTGGGGAAACTCATTATTGCCAATTTGGGTTTTCTTTTGTGCTTTTAGGGAAAAGATGTATGTTGTTATAGGATGACTTTCTTGGCACCCTGTCACTTTCCTACCATTACTGATCTTAAAAATAGATATTTTTGCTTCAGTGGTATAAATGTGCTGCAGAGGTATAGAACCTCTCTGCTATATATCATAAAACGTATGCTATTAACTTGCTAGATATAAGAATAAGCCTTAAGAGAACACTGGTGGATACATCTGTTACCTAGAAGTGGTATAAAAGTAGTACAAAATGTTTGAGAATCTGTTGTTTTTCAGACCTGACAAATACTTCTCTTCATCCCTTCCCTTTCTCCCCCACACCACAGGTGCAAATAACAGTAAAAAAAATTACTTTTTGCTATTGCAATAATGTTTTTTTCCCCTCAAGAAATAATACATTGATAGCACTAGACAGTAACTTTAAAGGTTTGGTTTCACCATCACTTAAAAGAAGACTTACAGGATCATAGAATATCCTGGCTTGGAGAAACCCACAAGGATTCTGGTGCCCTGTACAGACCCCCTACAATCCCCCTGTGCATCCCTGGCTGTCCAAAGGGTCCTGGAGCTCTGGCAGCCTCGGGGCCATGCCCATTCCCTGGGGAGCCTGGGCAGTGCCCAGCACCCTCTGGGGGAAGAACCTGTCCCTGAGATCCAGGCTGAGCCTGAAGTCCAAAAAGCTCACATCAGCTGGCTTTCCTTGATCAACCAGGTGGGATCCCCTGTTGCAAAAGGAAATCAAGTTTGACAAGGAGGACTTTCCCCTCCTGTAGCCGTGCTGGTTGTGACTGATGCCTGTCCTCCAGGTGTTTTTCAACACCTCCCAGAATAACCTCCACAACTTCACCCAGCACTGAAGTGAGACTGACAGGCCTGTGGTTTCCGGGGTCCTCCTCCTTGCCCTTCTTGAAAATCAGAACAATGTTCCCCAGCTTCTAGTCAGCTGGGACCTCTCCAGATTCCCAACACCACTCAAAAATCATCGAGAGAGGCTTTGTGATGATATCAGCAGCTCTTTGAGGATTCTTGGATGAATCCCATCAGGCCCCCATAGGTTTTTAGGGATCCAGCTGGAGCAGCAGATCCTGCGTGATTTCAGGGTCACCTGGGAGCTGATCCTTGTCACAGTCATGGTTCTCCACCTCAGGGCGCTGGGACCCCCTTGGGCTGTGATCCATGTTGAAGAGAGAGGCAAAGAATACATTAAACATCTCTGCCTTTCCCTGTCCCCGTCTGTGAGGATTGTCCTCATCCTGGAACACACTGAAGTAATTTTTACACTACCTTTTGCCATTCGTATATTTGTAAATTGTTACTATTCCCCAGTTCTGGCAGCTCCAGCTGAGCTTTGTCCACATGAATGTTCTGCCTACAGTGGAGGGAGCAGCATCTCCATGTTCTTCCATGTCACCTGGCCCTGTTCTCACTGGGCACATTCCTTCCTTTTTAGCCTCATTTCCAGCCTGGCCTTGGACACTTCCAGGGCTGGGGCAGCTACGTTTGGTTGTTCTTAGGATGTGAATTCTTACAAACCAGTGTTTTTAGTTGCTTCCAGTTTTGCCCTTGAGTGGGAATTCCAGACTGAGTACAGGGATTAGGAATAGTTTTTAGCCCGGAGCAGTTCTGGATCTTTTGGTCAGTTGCCATTAAAGTTAAAAGATGCTGTGAAATGTGGAGGAAGACCCATGTGCTCTCTTGATTTTTCTTTTTCATTAGGGAACAGACTGCAAGACTGAGGTTGCAAATTATAGCTCTCCTGCGAGAAAATAAGATTTTTGGAGGTTTTTTTAATATTAGTGAACTGACTGGAAGTATGTACTAACTTGAAATACTTGGTTTGAAGGCAGTGATTTTGATAACAGAGGTAAAGCAGGCCTCTCTTGATTATAACTGCATTACATAAAAAGAAGTGACCAAACCACTTGTCAGAGTAGAAATCAGCCTGTGCACTTGCCTTGATAGAAATTATTTTAATAATCACAAAAAAGTCCTATTTTCTGCTCAGAGGGAATGTGGATTTGATTTTTTTCCTGGCTCAGCTCACTAAAACCTGTTCATGTTCTTTATCATATTTTTAACCTTGTGCCTATGGACAATCTGGATCAAATATGTGGACTTACAATTTAATCCTAGTCCTGTCAGGACTTAAAAACACTTCTCTTGCATAAGCAAATGTAGTAAACAGGATGGAGTAATTATAAAAACCCCTTTTATAACTCCTTGTATGAGTAAACTTCCCATTAGAGGGTTTGTTTTGAGATTTACTTTTGACTTTTAAATATTTTTTGATTGATCCAGTTAGTTCCCCAGGATCCCTGATTGCATGTATTTCATAATGTGACATAGGAAATCCATCTGAAATGTCTCTATTTTATATATATTTAATTAACTGCATATGTGTGCATAATGAATGCTTTAGAGTGATAGGGTGGTTGGGTTGTTTTGTTATTTACATAAGCTCATATTTTTGGAGTGGTTTCCTGGTATTTTCCTGCTTCCCATGGATGCCTGATGGTCAGGCAGGATGGACTGGGTTTTGTTGTTGACTGTGCCAGCACAGGCTGAGGTGGGGGCAGTGGCAGTGAGCTGCTTCCTAGAGTGGAGCTATGTTTGCATGAACAATTGAAATTGCTTTCTAAAGCTGATGATCACTTATTAATTTGCCTGATGAAGACTACTGGCTTTGAATAAATGGACAGTAAAAGTAGGTGTCAGAAAGTTCCTCTCTTGATGATGCAGCTTTATTGGGGCATATTCAAATGATGGAGTGCCCACTAAGAAGAAAGAACCAATCTGCAGCCGGGTGGCATCAACTCATTTGAATGTGGCATAAACCTTTTTCATGTGTCTCTGGACACTCTCCTGGCACCCTTTGTCAAGTTAATTGTTGTCCATTGACAGCTCTAGGTATGAAGGGACAATATCCCTGGGATTTATCCGCTGGGTGCACTGGAGTCTGCCTCCTCTTTGTCTGTGTTTCCATTTGTCCCTGTGTTTGAGGGTGTGCTGTCAGACAGGAGGGGCTGGGGAAGGTGTGGAGCACGCATAGCTCACAGCTCCAGCAGTGATCCCACTGCTGTGCCAGTGCTGTGTGCTCAGGAACCTCCTGCTGCTGGCCTGGGCCCTGCTGGGAAGGGACAGCTCTGCAGCAGGGGGCAGGGACTTGGAATTCATTCCAGAAACACCTCTTGAATGTAGAACAAAGCAGTGGTTTTATCCAAGTTTCAAATTTTTCAACAAATATTTACACTGCTGACTAATCCAAAACTTGGCATGGAAGAGGCACTGCAGTTTGTTCAGCAGTTCCCAGCACTGAGGGTATTCTGAGTGGTTTGTAAATAACTGGAATTCCTTAGTGCTGATGCCATTGTGTGGTTACAAAGTGAGCTCTGTAGGTGTTTGCTAAGTTGAACTGTGTGGTATTGTAGCTGGTCTAGAGACTTGCTCTGCTCTCACTGGCAGGGGGAACACCTGGCATGAGCTCATTGCATGTGAGACATTGAGGCCGATGCTTCCATGGTTCAGTAAAGTGTTGTCCTGGTTTGGCAAACCCAGGACAGAGGTGAACAGACAACTCCTGAAAGTTCAGTAGAGGGTGAACAGACATTTCCTAGAAGTCATTAGAGACTCTGGGAACTTGTCAGAAGTTCTCGTTTTTGTTCTGTTCAGGAGTGTAGTGTCATGTTAAAAATGCAGTATCTGCCAGAGCTCATTGGGTTGATTTGTTTGTTTTGGTTTCATTTTCATTTGGTCGGTTTTGGATTTTTTTCTGGTTCACCACAATCAGATGTCTAACTTTAGCTTTTTTGGAAGTTTCTGGATGCTAACTGCAGGCGGAATGCAGGAACACACAGCTCCCTCACTTCCAAGCTCCACAGCTGCTGTGCTGCTAATGGATGTCCTAGAGCTAAGCTGGTCATCCACAGACAAGAATATAAACTAGAGATGGCTTTCTCTGCCTGCCTGCCCTGTGGCTGTGGAATTCTTGAAGGCCTGGACCCTGCAGATACACCCTTGCTACCCAGAGAGCTTCCAGCTGTCATTAGGAGCTCCCCAGCTTGGCTGCCTGTGCCCTGGTCAGCATTGCAGTAGCCTGCTGCTCCTCTGGGTGCTGAGCAGTGTTTGTCCTACCTGGAAACAATTCCATCTATTTCGAGCTATTTCCATCTTCAGGACTATCTGGAAAGCTTGAGGAGGAGTTCTTTAACCTTTAAATTTTTCAGTCAGAATTTCAAGCAGCTGTTGCTGTTTGTGTGGGGATGTTGTGCTTCAGGGTTGGATGGGATCAATAAGTAGTTCCAGGTCTTTACTGGAGCATGTTGTCTTCTCCTGAGGACAGCAGAGATGGTGCTTTAATATCTCCTGCTCTTTAAGTCAGAGCTGTGTGCTTAGACCTGGAGGCTTGCAGCATGGTCCTGCTGGGTGGTTTTCCCTACCTGGGGGTTTGTTCCTGGCTCACATCCTTTGATAGGTGTGTGCTGAGGATGTTCAGTGCACGACCCCCCTCTGGAGCAGCTGGGCTGCTGAAATTTGCCTTCCTCAAAGCAGAGGTTGTTAGCAAAGCTGCTGAGAGTGGCTGCAGTGCAGGGAGTGTGTTTTCCCCCAGTTAAGTGCTCTGTGGCGCCTTCAGTGATGGAACTGCCCTTGTAGCACCGTGTCCCTGTCCCTTTCCCATGTTCTCGCTCCTTAGCAGACTGTGTTGTTATTAGCTTTACTAAGAGCTCTATTAATTTTACAGATTTGTTCTCTAAAAGACTTCAAATTTAAAGTGGTGTTAGGGTTGAAGCAATCCATTTGAGTGCAGAAATTGATAGTCCCAGCTAACAGCACATGACTTTTGAGGCAGAGGTTCTGGATATGTGATGGATTATTTAGGAGTTAAGTGGGAAAAGAGCCAAGGCTTCCTAATAGCAACAGTTGCTGTAGGGTTGAGCTGGATTCCACATTAACACACTACTCAATATTTTTAGCTCTTTGCAAACGTATAAGTAAAACTACTTCTTGCAACAATATTTTCTGAATATTTTGTACACTTCATAAAGGATATTTCAAGTATTTTAGTGGCTTTACAGTTAAGAGGTATCTTGGAAGGACCTTTCTGCTTTAAATGCATTTCCTGTATCTAATGCTGTTTTTAATCTCATGTGGTCTCACAAAACCTGTTCTACCTATTAAATATGCAGTAAAGCTGTTCTGTTTGGTTGAAGATTGTATGTTTAAACAGCAGAAGTCCTCACTGCTCCTGTACTTTAAAATAAAAAATTCAGCTGCAACACTGCCTTCAGATTCAGAGCCATTAGAATGGATTTTTCAGATTTATTCTCCTGATTACAATACAGAAAATTAATTGCTTTTGACTGTAAAGAATTATGACTCATTCATTATTTAAGAACCTTCTTGATGGATGAACCTTTTCCACTTACTCCAAGACTTCTCTTGAAATATGGCTGTTCTTTTTTAACTGGTACAAAGCATGATGCACCTCTGTCAAACAGTGGCTGCACTGCCCACGCTGTGGGATAGGGAGGGGTGGAAGGAAAACCAGCATCTCCTCTCTATCCAGTTTGCTTGATTATTCAGTATACAAGAGGAGAGTCTGCTGGGGATAGCAGGGAAGTTACTTGAAATAAATACCTTGGTTTTATAAAAGAAAGATTGATTACTTCATTTAAACATCAATACCCTTTCATTTTGCTTGTGTGTGCATACTGCAAGTGTTTGTGTTACATACTGGAGAGAAGAAATTTGGTTTAACTCAAGGGATGTTCCCCTCTGGCCATGGTTCAGCTTCTTGCTCCTGGTTTTTATGCTTAAATGATTTTTGTGTGTTTTTAACTTTTGTCCTTTTAGAAAACTTAGAAGAAAATGTCAAATTATCGACCTTGTGGGTTAAAACCAGTTGAAGAGCTGAAATCAGGGTATGGTTACTTGTCAGTCCAGAAGAGTTTGTTCAGTGCCCTTGGCAGCCAGACCTCTGGAGTTGTGCATCACAGAAACAAACATGGGTTTGTGCTAATGAGACACGTGGCATTTTTTTGTTTCATAGAATCATAGAATGGTTTGAGTGGGAAGGGACCTTTAAAATCACCCTAGTCCAGTCCTCTGCAACGAGTAGGAACAGCTTCAAGTAGATCAGGTCACCCACAGCCCTGTCCAACTTGGCCTGGAAAGTTTGCAGGGAAGGGGCATCCCCTACCTCTCTAGGTAACTTGGCACAAGATTTCACCACCCTTACTGTAAAAAAAAAAATCTCCCAAAATAAGACCCAGAGCATGTGAATCCTGTGTCAAGGCAAATAGAGCTTTACCTCATTATAAAAAAAATTCCTAAAATCTTCATGGTAATGAAATTGTTGATTAGGTAACAATGATTTTGTAAAGCTTTTCTTTAAGAACAGATTACAGAAAATACTGACATCATGGTTTTTTGGTGGGTGAACACTCTCACTGAATCCTGTCCCTTAGCCTGGACATTCACTGCAGGAGGGAGCCAGGGTTTCCCAGTGCTGCAGTTTTCAGTTCATTTGTGCAATCCTCTCTAGTCAAATTCTTGAATCTCAATTTTTTTGCAGTTGTCTTAACGGAGCCTACGTTTAAAAGTAAGTTGCTAGTGATGTTGACATTTCCTTGTTCCTAATTGGATTTAAAAGTTTTGCATAATGTATTCAGAGTACTGGTTTTTCTCTGAGGTGTGTTACCTTTGCTTGTGAGAACAATTGGGTTTGTAGTTGAGAGATGCTTTTGCTTGTAAAATTAGTCTCTGAGAGTTTAAGAAAACAGATATATCATGTGCTGCTTTGAAGTATTAGAAGGATTTCAGAGACAGTTTGCCAACTGACATTTAAAACCCTTGAGAACTTGTTCTAGCCAAACCTTTTGATAAAAAGTAAATGCAGCTATGGCTTAGTTACTAAAATGATTTTAGCTGGTGGCTCAGTGCATGTAATCATCTTGGAACATCCTGAAACTCGTTCTTTTGTTCAGTTTTCTGTCACGGCATTTGGGCTGTGTCTGTGAGCTTGTCACTTCTCAAACCCAGAGCTCCTTCCCATGATATTGAGGCACAGGGGCTCTAAATGCTGTGTTGGCTGTGGTGGCTCATGAAAAGAACATTTCCTTTACCAGGGGTGGTTTTGGGACCCATCCTGGAGGGCTGTGACTCAGAACTGTGGGATGTCTCACTGTGTAACACCTCTGAACCTTATGGGCTGTTTGTCCTTGCCACACTGCTGGCAGGGTGTTTCCTTTGGAAATGGCAGCTCCTGGCTGGCACAGTGACCCACAGGTGGCCCTGGAGGTGTACCTGGGGACCCAGGAAACACCCAGGGGCAGAGCTAGGCTGAGCCAGACATGTGCTGATCCTGATCCACCTACTCAAGGGACGGGAGTTCGGCTTTGGTTTGGTTTTCATTCACTTTTTGTTACTCAGGAGACACCTGGTTTGGGAAGAGCCCCTGCAGCCCTGCTCACTGTGGTAGAGCAGAAGGTTGTATTTTGCTCACTGTGGTACAACAGAAGGGGCTGGATTTGCTGTGACTCTGGTAAATGGCCCAAAGCTGACTCTTCTGCTTGGGACAGTGGATGCAGACTGCTTTTAACATACCACAAAAGTGTGAGATTCTGACACCTCTACTTGAAAAGGGAGGAAGAAAGAGGCAAATTCAGTTTTACAGTATACACAATTTTAATAACAAAATGCTTCTGTACACTGCACTTGTTTTACTCCATTACTCACACCCCCTCCCACCAGAACTTGGCTCTTGAAACATAATTTAACACAATGCATCTAGGACTCTCTGTAATCTTGGGTTGCTAAGCTGGTAGAATAGTTCACTTACTAGTGTTTTCATTAGTAAAAAGAAAAATGGGGTGGGTTTTGTTTGGCTTTTTACAAAGGACTGGTTGGGAGATGGCAGGCATATCCTCTTAATGCTTACACAGAGGTGTACAACCTGCTTACACAGTGGTGTACAACGCTGTTTCACCCCATCTGAGGCCTGACTGTAGCCCTCAAAGCTTCTGGTACCTTTCCCTAGATGCCTCTCAGATTTTTACACAAGATGTGAAATGCTGAATTTCCAGCTGATTCTGAAATTATCTCTAAGCATCCTGCTAACGTGATGCCTTAAAAAGCAAAGCCCAGCACCAATTTTAGCATCTGGGACATTTGCAGTGGAGGAAGGTGTGGGGAGGGAGGAGCTGCTGCCTTTGGTTTCTGTTGTTTCCTTGCTTGTTCCTTTTGGGGGGGAGGAGAAATACTGTATCCCCCTCTGAACTTGTCTAATTTTTATGGAAAACTTCATAAGAAAGATGAAATTCAGCTCCTGGGTAAGTTTCATAGATCTGAACAGATGGATTTTGATAGCTACACAGATCACAAAATTAAATCAGCTTTATTTCCATTAAAGTAGTACAGAAATTATCTTAGACACATTAAAAATAAGTGTGTAGTGCAGATTTCTGGTTTAAAGCCATGGGATGTTTCTGATTTTACAAAGTAGCAATAGGCCCCTGTCTTGTAAGGGGGTAATGGGACAGAAGCTCAGATTTGCATGTGGCTGATCACTGAAAAATCGGATCATTTCTGCTTGGGGGAGAAACAAACAAAGCCAAACACCAATGCAGCAGCATTCATTATGTTTCCATCTGATAGGGAACGGGAGCTCAGTGCAGAGGAATACTTCAGCTGGAGCCTGAACACTCACCCATTTCACCCTTCATCGAGTCATTTTTCCTTGTGTGCATTTAAACACTGATCTAATGCAGAGAGACTAACTGGGAGCATTAATTCAGCCTGTTCCAGGAGAATGACTCAAAACCCGAACTTGTGCTGCTGGATTTCCATTTCACTGACACGAGGGTGAGGAGCCAGGGGAAGCTGCCTGGGTATCAGCGAGGATGGAGGAGATCTTTGGATGGGACAAGGACGTCAAGAGCAGTACAAGGAATTCTGTTTGTAAAAGACCCAAAGACCTCTGAGGTTGTGCCTGGAGGTGTTGAAGCACCTGTAAGCAGTGTAGGATCTGTACAAACCAAGGCTATGCAGCAGAGATGGTGTTTGGGGAGGGCAGGTTAACAAGCTCCTGTCTTCAGCCAGTGCTTGTACTGAAATATGATTAATTTAAACCAAATAATTGTGGTTCTTGTTCCATCAACAAAATAAATCAGGGACTGCTGAGTAGCACGTTTATTCCAATCCCCTCCTTGCCTGGAAGAGTCACAAGCAATTGTGAATGGAAGACAGTAACTTTAAAATAAAAAATATTAACAGCCTCTGGCTGTGTCCTTGTGCAGAGCGATGGCTCTGCCTGGTGCTCGCTGTCCCTCCGCAGGGAATTCAAGTTGACTTCGCTGCTGCTGTTTGACATTCTGTGAGTTTTATGATACCTGTTACCCTAAATGTAATGTTTGCTGAATTGCTTTGCTTATGCCTGAAACCTGGCAACAAATGGGTTTGGAAATAGCAGACGTAAACCATAGCATTTGGGAGATTGGCTGTGGAGTACAGAGAGGGAACGGTGCTGGGCTGTGCCTGCTCCCTCCTGCTCTGCTGTCTGCAGGCCAGGCACTTCAGGACCAGTGGAAGCTTGGGTGCCTGGGTGGGTGTGCTTTAGTGCTTGGAAAATCACCATGAGTGGCAGGGATGGAGAAGAGGGTTAAATGCAGCATTGCTGGACATCTGTCTTTGCTCTTCCTGGGGGGAATTAAAAGCTCATAAAGATGGAGTGAGACAGAGCTGGGCTGTTGGGAAAACACCTCCTCTGAAGGAAGCTCAGCTCCTCATCAAGCAGCCCCTTCTCATTCCCTTGTGGAAGACTGAGGTGGTACCCCTTGAACTGTCTGACAGCCAGAGTTTCTGGGATTGCTTCCTGCAGACACAGCTGAGGCTGTCAGAGTTCACTGGTGACATCTGACATCACTGGGGATGGCAGCACAGCCAGATTATTTGGTTGCCAGGGTAATTAACAAGCTCAGTGATGACTTTGTCTGTGCTGGTGCCCTGCAGCTGTAGGTAGAAGTCATCCCCAAGTGCCTCCGCCCCAGGCTCCTGGAGCTGGCCTGTGCCAGCCAGTGCAGGGTGAGGCTCACTCACCTGCTCCTGGAGCAGCATCCTGGGCCTCAGGAGAGCTGTGAGCACTTACTTATGGGAAGGAGCAAAGCAAATCTTCCTACAGTAGCTAAATACCCCTGGGGACCAACATGGGTTTGTATTTCTCAGCTCTGGCCTTCTGCCTACGTGGGATTTAATCATCCAGAATATCTGCTCTTTGTCCACCTACCCCACAGGATTTTTTTGTAGTCAGTTAAAAGCAGTAATTAATTTCCCAGAACAGGTGTAAATGGACTCATCTTAGTATTAACAGTAACAAGAGTTCAGAGATATCTCTATGGAAATCCATTAGGCTTCACTGGATCATCTCTTCCATTAAAGTACAGAGTCAAGGGAAGTAAACAAAATATTGGTTTTATATTAAGGGCGCTGTATGTAAAAGTAAAATGATGCAAATTAATGTCTTCAAAACCAGCAATTGAAAAACCTTTATGTAAAATCTTACAAGAATTATCTTGCTATAATTGCCTTGGATGAATTAATCTCACAAGAAAACATCAAACTGTTGTATAATTGCACCCTAAATACCTCACTAAGTGGTAATACAGAGAGAAAAGCAGAGTGAAATAGCAAACAGATTTTTGTGTAGTGGTTTTTTCTGTTCAAAAAGTTTGCAGGATAGTTTAATACATCACAATTAGCATACTGTAATTATGGATTTGGTCAAAATATGGCAACACTGTGAGGAATTTCATTTCTTCATCGGGGTGTGCTGGTAATTGTTTAACACTGCAGCATTGGACACAACACATTTTTTTGTTATACATACGTGTATATATATATATAAAATAATTCTCCATCCCTCTGAATCTTTTAGCTTTGGTTAGAATGTTTACAATATTTGAGCAGTTGACTTAAAAATAATGTAATCCTTTGCAGACCCCCCACCCCCCACCCTCGTGGCATCTGAGTACCACCATCACTGCATAGATCTGCGAATATTTACATATAATTCCATAATAGAGTATAAATAGCAATATGGTACTTCTGGCTAAAGAAACCAAATTACCCCTTAGAATGAGGTGCATGTGTATATATATTTATATATGATTTTTTAAAAAGTCATACTAGTTTAAATTCTGTCCCACATCGAGTAAGAAACAAAACATTTTTCAGTGAACGATTCTATAAACTAATCATATTCTCCTAACTTATCAGAAGGGGTCTTTTTTTATCTTGAATTTTGGAAGAGGAGGACAAGTGAGAGCTTATATTACAGGGGCTAATTCTGTCTCCAGAGAAACCAGTGGAGTTAGTGCATGAAAATAGCTTCCCAGCCAGAGGAAGCCTCAGCTGGGGGGGCAGCAGGGGGACAAAGAAAGGCTTCTTCCTTCCTTCCTTTCTTCCTTCCCTCTTCTCCTTAACCTTGCTGTTGATATTTGCTTTTAATTAAGAGAACCTTGCATTAAGGGTATTTACACATGAAAAGGTGCTGAAATGCTGTTTGTTCATCATCATTAAGTAATTAGCCTGAATTCATGAAAAGCATCATCAAGTGAAACTAGGGAGCCAAGGACTGAATGTACTTAATATTTCCAATCGATCCCAGTGTGCTGAGCCTCTCTAAAGAAGCTGCAGTGCCGATGTGGGGACACACGGAGGGCTGTCCTGCTCCTGGAGGGGTGTGTGCCCATCCTGCCCAGGGCTGGGTGTGTGTGCCCATCCTGTCTGGAGCTGTGTGTATGCCTCTCCTGCCCATCCTGCTCTTGTGTATGTGTGCCTATCCTGCCTGGGGCTGAGTGCCCGTGTGAACTGCTCCTTTCTGTGCCTGCTGTTCCTTTCAGCAAGCCGAGCCATGAACATGCAGAGCAAAACTATTTCAGATAAATTCACACCAATGCACTGAAATTCCCACCTGGACCTTTGTTGCTCTTTTTTTTTTTTTTTTTTCCCTCCCTTCCTTTAGTGGAGTGAAATGCTCAGAGAAGGAAAATCTTCCTCCTGGGCTGCCCTTAAAGTGCCCGGAGCCAGCTGCAGTGTTTAGGATCCTCCAGCTGCAGTGGAACAAATGGAGCACACGTTCCCCACAGATCCCTGCACAGATATCCAGTCTCCTTCCCCTAAGACTGTTTGCAGTAGAAAAAGTAGAATATGGAGACTTGGGTATAAATGTTTACACACAGTCATATAATTACATAACATGAAACATTTTACATAGTTTGAGGTGAGTATCTCTTTAGACTTTTAAACATTAGGAGTGCAAGTTGAATGTAATCATTGCTTCTTTAACACTGAAAATATTATGGATTTATTTTTTAAAAAACTTAAAAATACTGCACCACTCCATAAACAATGTTTCCATTAAGTAGCTTGGAAAATTAGGCTTTATGTCAACATCTGTAAAAATTAGAATCTGATGTAGGTCCCTACAATTTTAAAGTAGGTTACTTATCTGATTTGCTTTCTGATGAGCTGTAGGTATTATACTTCACATTCTTTATAGGGCAGCTGCTGGCACTTGCACTGTCCATAGCCATTGATGATGATGAAGGGTCCTTCGTGGGTGGGTTCGTACTCGTTATAGGGTCCTTGGTCTGACATATTGGCCATATGCAGCCGTGTTTGGGATCGGAGCTGCCTGTGGTTTTGAATCATTGAGCACTGCCTAATTCTTCTTAGTGTGGGAGGGCAGCACTTCCTGGAGATGAACACTATAAAAATGATAAAAAAGAAAGAAAACAATAAAGCCATTGTTCCTGTAATTACCCTCTGAGTGAAGATGGCATTGTTTGGCTCAGGGAACTGTTCTTCGGTGGTAACAACCATGCCTGCTGTAGTTGGAATCTCTTTGTCTCCCACATGGAAATGAGAAGAGCTTATTCTTTTCGTGTACTCAGTAGTTGGAGCTGTGTACGATGTCGTAGCCACAGGGGTAACCACAGTCGATAAATTCCAGCAAAGCTGAAAACCATACACTGCGTCCAGAATATCCTCTCCCTGGGTGTGGTCGGGGCTGTGGCAGAGGATGGAGTGCTCCCACCGACCTTGGAAGCCACTCAACCATGTGGCCAAGGCGCAGATCTTTGGGCTGCATTCCCACAGATTGCCAGAGAGGCCCACGGTGGTGAGGGATGTCAGCGAGCTCAGGATCTTGGAATCCAGAGTGGTTAGCTTGTTGTTATCCATGAGGAGGGTTTTAAGGTTAGGCATAGTTTCAAAGACGGTGAGGTCGATGGCTTTGATTTCATTTCCAGTCAAATCGAGCTTTGCTAAGGTGCCCCAAGTCCACTCCATCCCACATGTCAAGTTGCTAATTTTGTTCCACTGCAAGAAGAGCGTGTGCAGGCTGCTCAGCCGGAGGAAGTGAGCAAAATTAATCTTTGTCAGCTGGTTGTGCTCTAGGTGAAGCTCCCTCAGCTTGATTAATCCCGCAAATCCATTGCGAGCCAAACTTCGCAAGCGGTTTGTGCTCAAATCCAGGAATTCCAGGCTACGACAGTCCCAGAACAGGCGGACCGGGATGGTCCGCAGGGAGTTGGATCGCAAGTGCAAGGTCTGTAGCTTGCGAAGGCCGTAGAAGAGCTCGGGGTGCAGAGAGGATAACTGATTAAAAGAGAGGTCCAAAGTCTGCAGGTTAAGCAGCTGGCTAAAAGTTGTGTTTGGCAAATGAAAGATTTTGTTGGAACTTAAGACTAATTCCTTAAGTTTATACAGTCCTTGAAAAGAATCTTCTCTGACTGTTGCAATTTGATTATGATCTAAGTGAAGCCAAGTAAGTTGACTGAAGCTTGCAAATTGATCCCTTTCAAGTTCAGAAATATAATTGTGCCTCAGTGACAAACCTAGCGAGCCCTTTTCAGTGGTGTTTGGCACTGAGTGAAACCCCTGAGAGTCACAGTAAAAGAGCAGCTTCTCACAGCGACATTTTGGTGGACAAGCCATGCCCAAGGCAGGCAGCATTTTTAAAACCATACTCATTGCATATAGTGCTGCCAGCATACGAGCCCCTAATGGCCACTTGAAATGTAAGCCTGCAGAATATAATTTAGGAAAACAACAAGATAGGATAGCCTTATCAGTACACTTGGAATATCACGGTGGAAGATTTCACTGCAGATAACATTGCCATGCATTTCCAACAAGCTAATTCTAAATGCAAGAAACAACTTACTACGACAAACCGAATACTTGGACATTACACTTAGGAGGAGGCTTTATCTCGATTACGGAGGGTTACAGAGGCGCTATCGGAAAACATTTTTTTCTTAAGGTTCAGTGCAGAGCAATCTGCTTTAGCATTTTAACTGCTTCTTTAAAGCAGAGCTGTCATTCATTATACAAGGAACAGAGAAACACAGGAACTTACCCATTCTTTTGAGTACATTGGAGGGTGCATTCAGTCGTAGTTTGAGACTCAACGCCGTGAGTCTGTGAAAGGCTCTAATGTAAAACAGCCTTGAATAATTGACTGGGTTTAGTGTCCTTTGATATTAGTGCAAAATCCATGATGCTCTCTTGGAATATTCCTTTTGAAATTGCTGCCTTGATCTCTGCTGACAGGTCTGCAATTTTTAAATCTTAATACAAGTTTTTGTCCTCCGTGGCTGCTCAGCTGGTTAATTGAAGCTCACGTTTTCCTTTTCCACAGCTGTGGCTTCCTTTAGTCCTAACTTGTTGATGGCAGATGGGTGGCTTATTGCTGAGAGAAGCTCCTGTAGTAGCATGAGTGCATTTACTGAAAAGCTTTTCAGGGAAGCGGTACAAGAATGGATTTGCTTATGCGCTGTGACCACACAGGGCTCTATATAGGCTGACGTCACCTGGTGACGTTCCTTTTGTTTGGGTTTTCCAGAAGCTTTGCTGTTTTAAAGCATTGTGCTGCATGCTGTGATCATGTTAAAGACCACTGATAGAGGGGGAAAAATCCAGCGGCAGGAGTCCTTCGTCCACAGGACAGAAGGAGCAGGAGGGACTCGCAGCACCTTCTCCCCCCACATCTGCACCGGCTCTGCTCAGCTGGGGTTAAAAGCAGCGCAGAGCCGCGGATGGAAGTGCCTGAGTGCTGCCTGCTCCCACTTTTCTGCTAAATCTCCCTGCATGAAAGGAACTTTTAGATGCAAAATGCGCAGAGTTTGAATAGAGGATGCTGGTCAGCACTGGCTTTCATGGAGGTGAGAGGGACTGGGCAGCTCAGAGCTCTGTGTGACAGCTGTGTGTGACTGTGGTCCCTGCAGAAGTGCAGAGAGCAGTGCTGGGGCTGGAGCAGGGATATCAGGCTGTACAGCCTGGGAGCAGGGCACAGGAGCAAGCGCTTCAAGCCAGGAGAAATTTCTGGAAAAAGCAAAGCTTGCATTAGGGCATAGGAAAAATTTAATTGGAATCCAGCTTGACAGTGTGTGGTTATGAAACTAGAAAATCTATTTTCTCCTCCCAAAAGGTGGCTTTTATACTTGCTTCTTCCTGGGCACTGGAGTGCAGGGCAGAAATCGTGAGATTGGCATTTCCAGTTGGTGCTCAGAGTGGTGCAGTGGGTTCCTTGTGGTCACCCACAATGTCCTGCTCCTTTGTGTCCCCTCAGAGAGGGGGGACACAGCTCCAGGAGCCCCTGGCTGCAGGGTGGGTCTGTAACAGTTATCCTGTGGGTTTAGGGCTGCAGAGCTGTGCCCCTGCAGAGCTGTGTGTGCCCTACAGCCCTGCCGGGCACTGGCTGGAGCGTGCACACGCAGCCAGGAGGAGGACAGTGGGCTCTTAGGGCTGCTTGCTTGCTTTAAAGGTTCATTGCCCCATTATTCAGGGCAACCTCTCCTCTGGGACTGCTGGTACTGAAAGGTAAATGACCAGCTTCGATTGACATTTTTATATATTTTTAGGATGCATGTGCAGGTAAAGCCTTTGGAGCCACTGCTGTGGTCATAGCTCGATGTGGGTGCAGCACGAGGATGCTGGTTTCCTGCTCTGGGCAACTTGGATAAGCTTTTTTTTTTTTTAATTTTCTCCTTGAGATATAAAGCAATAATGTAGAGGAGGCACTTGAAAATGTTTGCTGTGTAGCAGCGAGGTATCACCTCTTAACCTCCAAGATCTGGAATGAGCTGAGAATAACAAATTTCCCATGGTGATGGAGCAAGATGAACTGTGTCTAAAGAAGGGTTCAAAACAAAATGGCTGTTTACCTTTGTTATTAAATGTGGGTTCCTTGCTTTGGTTCCTTGGAGGTCCCTGCTTAAACCAAGACTTGCTGTTTTCTGCCTGCTTCTCCCTTGGCTGTCCTGTGGTGGAATGGTGACACTGCCTCTGGTGCTTCCTTTTTTGGGATGGGTGGACTCAAGGGGAGCACTGAGTGGAAAGTAAAAGGATGAAGAACGTGAATGCACAAGAATAAAATCTCAAAAAAAGCTAAATAAACCTTACCCTGAACCCATCAGGAAAGTAACTGTCTTTAATGATTAAGCAAATTAGGAAATGTTAGATAAATTTCTAAAATTGCTCAGCCATAGCAAATGTTTTCACATTTGCTCCAGTGTGAAGAAATCCATGCAAAGAAATTACATAAACCCATTTAAAGAGATTCTTTTTGTTTAATGTTCAGGGTACAAAGAGCTCAGGCTCGGCTCCAGCTGTCCAGTGGACTCTCGGCTCTGCAGCACCTGCAGAGGGTTCTTGGAGCAGCTCTGTGCAACACCCTGATCTGAGGTGTTGGTTTTAATTCTAATAACATTTCAATATGTTACCATAACATTTAACAACAGCATTCCAAAGGGTATAATTTGAGGTCAACTGTCAGCTCTTTCCCTCTTACCGGGAGACTGAAATTAGGTATCGTTGAAAACATTTTGCTTTTTTGCATCAATATCTGCTGGTAGGTTCCTCCCACGTTAAGATTGTGTAATTTGGCACAGAGTTAAGGATTAATGTTCAAACACGGTGAGTTGCTCCTTTTCTGAAGCTCTCCATTCTTTGGCCCTTAACCAAACAAGGGCTATTTAGCACCTTGCCAGCGAGTTTCCTGCTTAGGAAACTGTTAACGCGAACTTTATGGGCGCTTTTCTTAGCAAAACATGTTTTTATGTGCACTTGCGTGAAATAACAGTTATTACCTCAAGTGTGCATCTCACTCTCTGAAGTCTGGAACACTGCAGTAACATTCACATTGTTCCTTGGGAGCTGCCTGGGATGTCAGGGTGCAACAGACTGGGAATAAGCCCCCAGAAAACTCATGCAAATGCATTTCTTCTGAGCTTCAGTACTCATTGTACAGCATGAAAAACCATGTCTGATGCCACCTGGGCACTTCTGCCACAGCAGGACTTTATGGCAGTCTGAACCCTCATATGCAGTTTGGACAGGGAAATTGGCAGGAAAAAAGCTTGCTAGGACCAGATAACCCTTCTGAGGGCTTCTCACCTACCCTGCTCCTGGAGCAGCAGCACAACTAGTTTTCCTTTGCTTGCTAAATCCATGCGTTGGGAAAGTAGAATTGCACCCTGAGGCGAGCGTTGTCATTTAGTTAGGCTGACATCTTGTGGAAGCCTTCCTAGTGTATTAAGAACAACATACAAGCTAATTTTACTGGATGGAGATGTGGGGGCTGCATGACTTTGCTGTGCTGGGGGCCTGGAGGGTGCAAGCCCCGGAGCTGCAGGTGAGACTGCAGCAGGCAGGACAGGCAGTCCTTGTGTGGCACTGCACAGCAGCCAGCTCACCCTTCTGTGGCCGTAGGAATTGTTGCTGGGCGTTAGCACCTCAGGAGCCACAGGAGGATTTGCTGCTTTTTGGCCAGAAGGTTGTGTTTGTGCTGTGTGACGGGGCTGTGAGGCAGGAGGTGAGCAGAAATGTGTGGGTGGGGTGTCACCGTACCCGCTCTTGGATTCACTGCCATGGGAACACTGGGCCCTAGGAGGGGACACACAGGACAAAGGCAGGTTGGAGGTGACCCAGCAGCAGAGATGCGCCCAGGGCTTCAGGCCAGCTGCAGAGTTCTTTGGGGCAGGGCAGTGGGAGGGATGGGCACTGAAGGTTGGGTGTCCTTGTCTTCATGGGAGCAAAGGGCACGTGGTGGCATAGCATGGTGGCTGTCACCTCCCTGTCTGGCAGCTCTCTGCAGCTGGCACTGGTTGTAATTCCTCCTTGTACCACAGTGAGTGCAGCAGCCACCCTTCCCCTCTCTGTGGTGCAGCCTGGCCATGGGGAGGGATGTCAGGGTGGCAGTGCTGTGGCATGGCCAGCTGGGCAGGGGGACAGTGCAGGCAGCTTTATTGTCACTCAGGCTCTTGCTGAAGCCAGAACGATGCCATGCAGCCCATTTAGTGTGCTGAGCTGTGGGAGACTCCTTCCTGCAGCAAACCAGGGCACAGTCCTGCTTCCTGCACCTTGGATGTGAGAGCACTGCTGGAATTCGTGTGGGTAACGCCTCAGTGCTCACACTGCCTGGCCCTGAATCAGCCCTGTCTGGCTGGAGTTGGTTGGCAGCCCTGCTGTCACAGTGATGGAGGGCTGTGCATGGTTATCCTCTGTAGACACAGAATTAGGCTGGGTGGCAGGGCAAAACCAAGCATGGGACACCTGAGCCCTGATGTCCTGTGTCCCCTGCCAGCAGAGCTCAGAGGTGGCACAGTGGCACACCGTGACACACAGTGACACCCTGCCTGCCCACAGGAAGGTGTGCCAAGGACTCACTTGTAACTTATTCAGCCCCCATCATTAACCAGGATGCTGCCTATTGTACTGACAGTCCAGGAGTCAATTCCCAGACACCTGAAGCAGAAACCTCTCTGCCACCCATCCTTTTTGGTGGTTGTGGCAGGGGTGGCTGGTGGGACAGTGGTGGCTCTCAGCAGTGGCACATTTGGCTTCCATCTGAGTGCTGATTCGGGGAGGGGGCATGATGGACTCAGCAGGGATGGCGTGAGGTGGTGCTGAGCAGGAGGTAACTGTTTCCCTCAATACCTCTGTGGGCTCAGCTTTACCCAAACTGATGATGAACATTTAAGATTAACAGCAGATGTTTGTGATGTTTAGCTACAAAAACATATCTTTGAGTAGCTGGTTACAGGACATGCTCTGTTGGTCCTGGTGGAATACACCACCACCACCATGCCCCTGTACCTCTATAAATCGCTCAGGATTAGATTTTAACCTCCATAGCTATAGGAAGAGCTTGAGTCTGTCTTTTGCTTGTCTGAATTCACATGGCAGACCTACAGCAGGAAGCGTTTGTGACAGAAATGGTGATTCTGCTCCCCTCCCTGTGTACAAATCCCCTTTCTTTGCTTTGAGCATTAAAAGAGTCCCCTCTGGGGATGGTGGTGTGAGCTGGGACTGTAGGGATGTGACAGGGAATGCTCGTGGTGCTCTGCAAGCGGGGCAGCAATGGTGGGGGAAGAGCAGAGATGAAGGGAGTGGGGGTAACAAGCAATTTTTAACATCAATTCTATCCTCTTTGATAAAGATCTGATTTAAAGTAAATTTGCACCGTGGCTAAATTTATTATCCACGATACTGGTCAGAGTTGGGATATCATATTGCAGAATGATTGACATGGTCATCATGACCCTATTAAATCTACTGAATCTATTAGCTGCTCACTAGCTGCAGGGTTTGTGATTCCCTCAGCAGAGTTTTGTGCTGAATATCTAAAAATCCTATTAGAAGTTGGAATATTTGAGCTTCACTCTTGTGAGTCCTCCTAATCCCGTGGATAGCAGGAGCTGCTGGCTGGGCTGCCTTGTGCTGCCGGGTCATTAGCTGGCTCCTCAGTGAGGGTTCACACTAGACATGAGGACCAGTTTTTAATGGTCAGGCTAATTGGTTAGTGGAACAAATTACCCAGAAGAGCTAAACTGGCACTTGGAGCCTTTAAAACATGATTTATGAGTTGAGAGAGGGAGCCCAGCTCAAACAGGATTTTTGAACTGTGGGGTGGAACCAGTGGGTTAAATTCCTGACTTGTGTGGCAGCCTGGACAAAGTGGCAGTGCTGTGGTCAGGGGTGATCCTCAGCATGTTTCTGTGCCCAGGAGGGTTTGTGCTACCACAGGCTGTGCAGGTCTTCATGCATTCCACCAGGTCCTAATGGGGTTTGTTTGGCCCCACAGTGTTTGTTATGCAGGGTTAAAAAAAAGGTCAGGAAACTTCAGCTGGGCAAAACTAGACATTGTTGTCTCCAGGACCTTGGTTGGAATTGGCTGTGATGGTTTAAGATGTCAGTGGCAGCAGGGTGTCTGTATCCACTGAGGTGTCCTGGGTCTGTCCTGCTCTGCCCCCACTCAGCCCTAGCAAAGGATCCCAGTTAGTGACTCCATGTGCTAAATCACCAGAGCTAAATTAGCACGGTGCTTTATCCTGCAGCCTTCTGAAGTAAATTCTGGTCATGGTCTTGACAAGCTTCTGTACTAAAATTTCTGCATGCCAGTGAGGTGGGAATAAACTGGAGCTGCCTTCCTAAAATCTAGTGGGGTTGGAATCTACAGCTCTTTCTGTGCTAGTATGTAGTGTAGTTTCATAGGAACGCATCAGCAGTGAGAGATCAGTGCTGCTCAGGCTATGTGCTTTGTTGGGGTGTTTTGCATAGTGGTCCATTAGTGGAGGCCGTCTCTTGGTTTTCTTCTCATCCAGAAGGCATCTGGTGCTGTGCACCGAGGCTGTTATGGGCTGTGAAGCCAGGGACAGCAAAGTGGAATTGATGGGTGGTATCGCCTCAAATCCCTGCTCCTGCTTCTTGTTAAAATGGTAATGTGGGAGCACCCGGGGAGAAGTAAAATGGCACTTCTTGGAACAGCTGAATGTTTGGCTTTCTGCATAATAGATGAGCATGTATCTTAGATCCAAACATATTCCTGGGAAAAAAACCCAGTGTGTGGGGAGGGTGCTGTGGGTTCAGTAAGATGGTCACGTTGCCATGGGTAAACAGGGGTGAAACATCGGGAGGGGAAGCAGCTGCCACTGCAGGTTGGTGTCTTGTGGCTGGGGCAGTGCTCAGTGGCAGCTTCTGGGGTCACTGTCCCCCTGTCTCCTGCAGGTGCCAGCCCTGCCTGCTGCCACCAGCCCAGCATGCTGAGGGCAGAGCCATTGCTCAGGGAGTCTTGTCCGTCATATCCCCTGAGCAGGGCAGCAGCAAAGTGTTGGGTAAATCAATGCATTAATCTTCACTTTATTTAGAGCCTTCAGTTTTGATTTTTGAATGTAGAGCAAAGAGGGGGCCAGTGCTGGGGCTGCTGCAGGTTTGGCAGTGTCACAACGAGCTCCTGGGTTTAGCTCCAGTCACTTTTCAGTTACCTTTTGTGATGAGAATCAAATAACTTGATCATGGCGGTGACAAATCTTCAATAATTCATTACACTATAATGACATTACAACATCCTAATTCCCTCCCCCCATTTTTTATTTCTGCTGTAGAGTGGACTTGATGTTTTAGATTCAAGGCTGTTCATCCAGCTATTTCACACCAGGCTGTCAC
This sequence comes from Passer domesticus, assembly GCF_036417665.1. Taxonomy (NCBI): domain Eukaryota; kingdom Metazoa; phylum Chordata; class Aves; order Passeriformes; family Passeridae; genus Passer; species Passer domesticus. Next base: position 18,182,485 of record NC_087486.1, on the reverse strand, counting down.
CTGGAGAATTGATACCTGGCATACACTCACTGCAGCACTGCTAAATGGTTTTTCTTCTCAACTGGATAATTATATTGATTGTGGATTAGGACTTCAGAAATTGGATTGTGGTTGAATAAAGTGTGTTTTGAAACCCTAATATCAACTATATTAAAGAGAAAAATCTCCCAGCAAAACCAGACCACCACCACTGTCTTATCTGACTCTTAATTTGATAGGAATGAAGATATTTTTGACCCAGTGTCTGATGGAAAAGGGAAGCTGCCCCTGCTGCCTGGCCCTTTGGCCTCTCTAACAACAGGGCTCAGGCAAAACGTGCAGGATCAAACCTTAGCAGCTCCCCATGGGTGGGCCTGGAGACTCACTTGAAATTTCACTCACTTGAAATGTCTTACCCAACAAATGGTTTATAAGGATTTGACTTTAGATTCTGGGCTTTTGCCTGCCTGCTCAGGAGCAGTGTTGTGTGATCCCTGAGATGGGGTGTGCAGGGAGCAGTGACTGCCTTATCGGGGAGGTGGAGACTCTACTGCCCGTGTGCAGAATCACTCCACAAGCCTCAAAAATAGAAGCTTACCATATACTTGAAATTAATAACAACTGGTTTAACTTTGAGACCCCGAGTACCTGTTTATCTCTTTGTTTGCTGTTTTCCAGGCTGGCCGCAAAGAAAGAAGTGATGCCCTGAACTCTGCCATTGATAAAATGACCAAGAAGACCAGAGACCTGCGCAGGCAGGTGAGGAATGGTCAGAGGTGGTGCTGGCTGACACATGAGTGCAGTGCTGCATGCTGGGGATTTGTTCCTAGTGGCAGTGGGTTTGCTGGCCTGGCTACAGTGAATTAAAGGCCAGAAGCTTCCTGTGAGAAGCATGGGGTGGGAATGTAATTTCCTGTCAATTCCGTGTTAACTGTGTGGTACAGATGTTGGAGTCTTAATCCATTCTCATGGCAAGAGAGATTAAAAAACCTAACTAAAGTCCCCCAAAAAACAATTTTACTTGATGGACTTTGAAGATAATCAGTGATATTTTATAGTCCTGGTGGTGTTCATCTCAACATATTTTATTTGAGAACTGTATTTACGTAGCATCAGCCTTTTGTCTTTGGTTTTAAAGCAATATATTCCCATTTTTGAGTAAGCAAGAATATGGATCAGGTTTGTTGAAAAACATTTTTATTCTAGCAGAAAAATAAAAAAGTTAAATCAGTGTGTTGTTTAATCAGCTGAGGGAAAGCAGCAAATTTACTCAGACAAAACCAATATGAGCTGCTAAATCAATATTTGTGGCCAAACTGGTGACTTGCACTTCTATAACAAATCCATTTTTTAAGGAGATTTCATTTAAATTGAAGCAAAAAGTGTGTAGACAAGACTTAGTGCAGAGAAAGCCTTGGTCACACAAAGGAAAAAGGATCAATGACAAAAGTAGTTTAAGCTGTACATATTAATACAGTAAGAGGGGAACAGTGGTGGAACACTAGTGAAGAGTAACTCATTCTTTTATTTTTATTTTAGCTCCGCAAAGCTGTTATGGACCATGTTTCAGACTCTTTTCTGGAAACAAATGTTCCTCTTTTAGTATTGATTGAAGCTGCCAAGAATGGGAATGAAAAAGAAGTTAAAGAATATGCCCAGGTTTTCCGTGAACATGCCAACAAATTGATTGAGGTAAGATGGTGCAAATTAAAATTTAATTGTTGCTAGTTAAATTAAGGCAAGACTAGGCAAAACAGGTTTTTCAGTTCTGCTGAAGCACAAAGCAAATTCTGTGATAAATTTCCTTTTAAAATTTTATTTGAATGAATTTAAACACAATTTAATATTTAAATAATTGAAAATGTAAGCTTATCAAAAGGAGCTGTTAAATAACCCGTGTAGTTGTGGATATTACAATGTGAGTGTATGATAAAGGTTTTTGTTACTTGGGGGTGGTCAGTTGGAGTAAGGGAGATCAGGGCATGATTGTCCTGCTGGACAGTTTGACCCATTGCTTTGAAGCCTGGAGGGTTTTTCTTTCCAGTAAAATCCCACTCAACTCAAACAGGCCTTTTGTGTGAAGGCTTTCAGAATGAAGAGCTGCTTGTGTGTGTAAAGAGCAAACAGAACACTTGGAGTGACAGCACAACTGATCCCTGCCACCACTCTGTAAGGAAAACCCAAAGGCTCTCCAGCTGCTGGAACTGCAGAGCAGGGCTCTGACTCGGGGGAAAACCAGATTAAATGGGACCAATGTGTCTTAACTGGAATCCCAGGATCACTGAGGCTGGAAAATCCCTCCCAGCCCATCGAATCCAAGCTGATCCCCACCTCGTCCCCAGCCCTAGCACCGAGTGCCACCTCCAGTCCTGCCTTGGACACCACCAGGGATGGGGACTCCAAACCTCCCTGGGCAGCTCCTGCCAAGGTCTGGGCACCCTTTCCATGGGGAAATTCCTGCTGATGTCCAACCAGAGCCTCCCCTGGCCCAGCCTGTGGCCGTTCCCTCTTGATCTCTCACTCATTACCTGGGAGAAGAGGCTGACCCTCACCTGGCTGCTCCTCCTATTAGGGAGTTGCTTTCAGGGTCATTCATGCCCTGCTGAGGGAAGCAGGTTTCTGTGGGTGGTGTCTGCAGAGAGCAGCAGCAGAGCCTGCCCCTGTTCCATGGGTGGTGTCTGCAGAGAGCAGCAGCAGAGCCTGCCCCTGTTTACGGATCCACCTCGGGACTCCTGGCCCCTCGCCACCGCCATCGCGTGAGAGTTCTGTGCCAGCTGATGCTGAATGGCACGGAACAAACAGCTATAGGTATTGTTGGGGAAACATGCCACTAGGAATAAGTGTCAAAAACTCTTCCTGTGCTCTTCTGTGCTTTGAGGCTCTGGCTGGTTGTGCTGAACCTCAGCAGCTCCCCAGGAGCAGTCCCAGGCTGCTTCATGTTCTGCTCTCTCGGTGTCTCTGTTTGATAGTGGAGTCCATGTGTCTCCAAGGCTTGTGGGGAATACTCACACAGCTGGACACATTTAAATTGCTCAAGAATAAGACCAATCAGACATCAGTAAAAGTAGCTTCTGACTTGCACAATGTATTTTTGGTAGGGTTCTGAGTGAGCTTTGCAACTGCCCCGTAGTCCAGGGTGCATGAAGTTCATCCAGCTCTTTAGAGCTGCTGTCCAAGCAATGACAATCTTTTAATTCCTTGAAGGCATCCGTTTTTCTCTTTTGGCTTGTCATGTTTCAGCGTCAATGCTGTCCTCCTGGAGCTGCAAAGTTATTCTAATCTAAATTTTAAGTAACTGACGTTGTTCTGCAAAGCAGCATGTGGAAAGAAGGCAGGGCTGCTGTGCCCTGCCTTGGCAGCAGGATACAGCCTTGGGAACACTTTGAAGTGGGTTTGGTCTAAAGCCTCCCTTCTTCATGTTGCAAGCCTGGTTTATCTAGAAAATTATTTTTAGGGTTTGTTTACAGGAGAAGTTGAATCATGTAACAATAGCAGTGCCTCTTCTGCCAGAGTTTTGCTACCTCCTCAGCAGATGTGTGGAATTTATTGGCATAATTAAAAGGAATAATGGTGCTGTTCTGTCCCTGAACTTCTCCCCAGCCCTTGCCAGGTGAGCCCTTTCTCCCTGTCCCCTCGGAAGCCGTGTCCCACTGGAGCAGCCACAGTTCCATCCTCACTGGCACTGGCCCTACCTGGTATGCAAATGCCAGGCTGCAGAGGAGTTTTCCAGAGCCTTTGTACAGCCAGATTCTCTTGTCTTCCAAGGACTATTCCCCTGAAAGTAGAGATTCAGCAATATTTTTGACTGACATCAAAAGCTTCTGCTAAAATGATATGCTGCTGCAACAGCTTTTTGAAGGCTTGGTTATTGCTTTTGCTGTCTGAAATGTAACTGTAGTTGTAGTGTAGCATGATGTAGATGGTTTATGAACCTCTTCCCTGAATGGAGATGGATTAATATATACACTTAGCTTGGACAGAAGGGAATAGTGTTCCTGCAGACCCTTTGTCCTGAGGGGCAGGAGAGCCACCGGCATCGTATGAGATGTCAGATTCACTGTGCAGGAGGATGGGTTGGGGTGGGTTGCATTTGAAATGTCTTGTGCCTCTGCCAGAATGGAGAAGGATGTTTGCCAGTTCCCTCATGATTCTGCTCTTGGGCAGGAAACTCAGGAGAAACAACAAAAGATTGTGTAAGAGCAGCGCTGAAGATGTTTTGCCTGGTAAGATGGGCAGTGATTGCTTCCACTGCTTTCAGGGGAGATGAGTGTGCAGGGAGCTTATAAGAACTGCCCTCACAAGTGCTGCTGGGCGACTCAGGGCATCAAATGTGCCCAGCAGCTGCAGCACTGAGTGGGGCTGTGCTGTATCGTGCCCTGACAGGCTCCTGTGGTTTGGATGTAGAGGGGAGCGTGTCCTTCCTTTCCTCTGATGCTGAGTGGGGACAGGAAATGTGCAGGAGATCCTGCTCTGCCCAGGGGAGCTCAGCACATCCCCACTGCATTGCTGGGAGGGTTTGCACCTTGGGTTAATTCACCTGTGTCTGTGTGAGCTGGAGGAGGCAGTGAACCAGCCCCTGAGAGATATATAATGAGATAGATTTACTTTATTTCGTTTTTCACACTAAACTGTGGCAGGTGTTGGCTGGACAGGAGTGTCAATGCTGGTTCTGCCCTGGCTGAGCACAGGGAGTTCTTGCTCCTGCAGTGCAGAGCTGTTTATGGGCCCTCCAAGTACCCATAAAGAGATGCAAGCACATGATTTGGGTAATTTAGTTTTGAAATGTTCCCTTCTTGGCAGCACAGCACTGTCTGCTTTTGTGGTTTCTAATGCCCAGGCAGCCAAATTTGACCAAAAGGTGCAATAACCACAAAAAGCTGATTTGCCTACTGGGTCTGTGTCTTGTGGAGAATCCATACCAAGTGCATCCCAAAGGGTTCCCATCTAATTTGTTCCCCACATAGTAAAATCCTAACCCTTTCATCCTGCATTTTGAAAACTGAGGAACAGTAAAAGAGTAGAATGAGCCTTGTCTCAGTTGAATAATATGTTTCAAAGATAGCTTTCAAAATTACTATGTGCTAACAGACCATTAACTCTGGCTGGATTTTGTTAAAGGAGTTTAATTCAGGAATTGAGAAGCCGATTTCAATGTAACACACAAGAATAACAGAAAGGACAGCATTTGTGGAACCAGCCTAACAAAAAGTTAAATTCACTTGTAAACTATGGAAGTCTTCCCAAACTGCAGATGGTGAACTGCTAACTCCATTCCAGTTTTTTGCTACTGGGTGAGGCAGCCTTGGCTCTCCAGCCTGTCTTTTGCTCTTGAGGAAGGACGGCTTGGCACTGGCATCCTTGGAGTGCCTGTTCCTGCCCGGGGGCCGGGGCTGTCCTGCAGCATGGTGCCATCCACAGTGATGTCACCCAGCCCCACGCTGGCTCTTTGTCCCTGCCAGCTTTGAGCAGTGTTTGTGCTGAGCTGCCTTTGTGCCGCTCCCCGGGGATGCTTGGGCTGCTCCTGCAGAGGGAGAAAGCCAGACATGTTAAACAGAAACCTTTGCTACACTGTTGAATGCTTTAGAAAAGCAAAAATTAGCTTGTCAATTTGTCCGTGGTTACACTGTGACACAGTGTAACTCTGTGTAGTTTTAATGGAAAAGTTTTTCAGCCCTTAAGAGATTAGGAAATAAAAGGTAAATAAAGGAGAGCGTCCAGGTTCAAATCCTCCAGTTTGCTTGCTGAAGAATATTTTGGAGAATATATTTGGAGTTTGTAATTTCTTAAAAAGAACAAATGATCTCTTCTTCCTCTGGAACCCAGTACCCCCGTGTCAAACATTTTTCTCAACGTAAATTTTATTTTTTTCTTTTTCAAGAGAAATATTGGTAAGACCCAGGAGGCAAAAGCTCTCAGTGGTGTTTCATAAGCATTGATTTTTTTTCTAATTGCTTTAATTTATCTGAAAAGACTGCTCTATGCCTTTTTTTAATGTACTGGGTTGCATCTTGCATATGGAGTGATGATTTTCTCATTTTCAGTGAAACCCATGAACAGATGCAGACGGCAAATTTATTTGCTTGGAAAGAATCACATTTGGGCACTTGCAGCTCCATAAGCTTTCTGTAGCCTCTTGCTCTGACATTTCCCCCTTCTGTTGCCCTCACTGTCTAGCCCGATGTCCTGGAGTCATTCTTCAGTCTAAAATCTAAAAATACCCCTCTCCCAAAGCCTGAAGCCTTGCACACTTGCTTCATTTTTCTTGCAATTATCCTGATTTGCTCAGAGTTGCAGCCTGTGTGTTCTTGGGAGAGTCTTAGCAGCTGCAGCTTTTTTACATGTGAAAGGCTTTTTAAAAACGTGAAGTGGATAAAACATAGCTTGGATTTAAAATAAAAACTGGTTTTTGGAGGCACAGTGAAGGTCTTGGCTGTCCCCTGTTCATTGTCACTTACCTGGGCATGGCCGGGTACCATTTATTGCAAACAAAGCATGGAATGGAAGAATCCAGCAGATCCAGAAGTTAATCTGCTCTGACAGGATTATCCTTTGTGTCTATTAGCCACCTGATTTCCAGAGTTTCCACAGAGTTTTCCAAACCTCTTTGAAGGTGGCTTTGCTCATTCTTTCAAATGCTCTCCCCTCCTGCCTGCCAGCTCAGGGGTCAGTCAGTGCTGCCAGGCAGGGCTGAGGTTCCTAGGGAACAAGACAAGCACTTGGCACCCAACTCAGATATTGACTTGGAGTGTTTTTCTGAATTTTATTAAATCTCAAACCACAGCATTTTCCAGACTAGGGTCATTACCAGCGTACTTCAGCACCTATTTTTCCAGTACTCTCATTTACAGAGGGAAAAATATCTACCAACTCAGGTTTGTCTTTTATTGCTTTTATTTTTAAGGTAATTTTGTATTACAAGGGAATTGTCCTTGCAGTGTGGTCTGGAGAAAAGAGGCAGAGTTATTTCCCATTTAAAATGGAGATCAAAATGAGCAAAATGTCTCTTCCAAAGCACAAGCACGTTTTCTGTAATTTGTCTATAGATAGCCTTGGCAGCAATTTAAAACTGATGTCTCCAATAAATGACCAGTGTAACTCTAATGTGCCCTCTAAAGTCTGACACTCTTCAACAGCCAATGCACTTTCCTTGTAAGTTCATTTTATTAGTCAACTAATTCATAAATAAATTAAATTCTTCTCGTAGAACATGCTTTCCTTACATTCATAATCAGAAAAGCAGGGAAGCCTCAGCAGAAAAATGTTCCTACATTTTTCAACAAAACTGGATATACAAATTTAATACATCATACATAAGTAAAGGCAAGTGACCTTTTAATAGGATAACTTCTGTTCTTGTAAGGTTATTTTTTGAGGCCAGTCTTCTAATGCTACACCAAATAATGTATGAAAGGGTTTGTAGGATGCTGCTAGAGTTTAAAAATTATGTTGGAAGAGGAATAAGAGACTTCAGGGTAATCTTTCTGTGCAGATTTCATTGTGAGTGCACATGGGCAAGCCATGACAGTGAAACTGATGGGAGGGATGAAGGGATTGAATCCTCACAAATCTGGGCAGCCATTGGGCTGTCTGGAGACAATTTTTCTCTTTGGAAATACTCATGGTTTGCTGCTGCTCATGGAGAAGAGGCATTTCTGCCATACCTCAGCCACAGGGACAGTCACCTTGCTGTGTGACTGGAAAGGGCTTCCTCTGCACACCTGAACCAAGGCACGTGTGGAGGGGGTAGAATTTGGAGTTGAATGAGTTTGGAAGATATGAATGTGCTTTTTATTCCACTAGAAACTGCCCTGTGTTTGCTCTGTTCCTTTTTCCTTTGGAAAAAGAAGCTTTTTGGAAAGGGAAATGTGTAAAAGAGGTCAGGAGGTGTGAGAACAGTTGGGTTTAGGTGGTGTTGACATGATGTCTTCAGAGGTAGCTGAAAATCAATAGAGTCCTTTTGTTTCCCAGATATTTAAGTCTTAATTCCAGCAGCATTTTTAAGTGGCTTTTTTGGGTAAAGTTTTTTATAGATGTGGCATAAACGTTTTAATTCTTGATATTTAACTAAAAGCCTTGATACATGTCTGGATTTTCATCATCTTAGTCATTAGGAATATTGGATTATTAGTCATGTCATGTCATGAAGGAGGTGCCTGAAATCTGTGTGGAGCTCATTACTGACACTGTTTTGTCGTCTTCGTGAAGAGCACAGTGTACTGACAATTACAGTTACACTGCCATGAACAGTTGTCTGAATCACCAAAAACTGGTTTAAGCAGCTAATAATAGGCACCAAGTTGGAAGCCTTTAGTCAGATCAGAAGGCGGCATGTTCTGAGTGCTGAGCAAACTGAGATGGGAGAGAAGAACAATTTCACAGAATCCCAGACTGGTTTGAACTGGGAGGGACCTTAAAGCTCATCCAATTCCAATCCCCTTCCATGGCAGGGACACCTTCCACTGTCCCAGGCTGCTCCCAGCCCTGTCCAACCTGGCCTGGGACACTGCCAGGGATCCAGGGGCAGCCACAGCTGCTCTGGGCACCCTGTGCCAGGGCCTGCCCACCCTGCCAGGGAAGCAGTTCCTGGGAACGTGCCCAATATCCCATCCATCCCTGCCCTCTGGCAGTGGGAGCCATTCCCTGTGTCCTGTCCCTCCATCCCTTGTCCCCAGTCCCTCTCCAGCTCTCCTGGAGCCCCTTTAGGCCCTGGAAGGTGCTCTGAGGTCTCTCCAGAGCCCTTCTCTTTTCCTGGCTGAACACCCCCAGCTCTCCCAGCCTGTCTTCATTTCCACTTTGACAAACACAGAGACATTTTTGGATATGGATAATTATTTGGGTCCTGTCCAGATATCACTACTAGAAACACTTTTATTTTAAGGAAAGGTATTCGTGTTGCTAAGGAGCATCTCAGCTGAGGGTTTGCTCTGAAGGTTTCAGCTGAAGCTCAGCTCTCCATCTCCACCACCACCAGTGGTGTCATTGCTGTTGTGGTAGCTCAGATAGACTTGTGTAATTGATGTGGTTTGTGATTATAACAACATTTTAACACTTTAGCTTGTTTGTCTGAGGGAGGAATAGTTCCTGTGCCAGCAGCTACATCTGCTGCCACAGCTGCATCGACAAGGGGCACGTTGCCCGCACCGCACACTGCTGTTCCTGTGGCAGCCCTGCTTTCCCTCAGGTCTGTAGAGAGGATAATCCACCAGGCTGGAAATAAAGATATTGCTGCACTTTCCTGCCATGACTGTGGTTTATGCTATAGATGTGTTGATTTTCTTCAAACACCTCTTTTTTCTGTCTGATTGAAAACCTTTCCCATTGGCACGAGAGAAGGTGTCCCCATGCTGCCCTTGCTGCAGTGAATGGAGCCCAGTCTGGTCTGGCCTGATGCACAAACTCTGGGATTTCCAGCTGTGTGGAAAACTTCCCTTCTCTGTGAAATCTTGACAGCACATGGGTGGCTCTCTGCTGGGGAAGAACATTTCCTCAGGGCATGGAAGAAGCTCACCAGTGTGGAGCAGTACCAGGACAGCTGTACCTGGAATGGCACCAGGGAGCTGGAAAGGTGTTTGGAGACAGCTCTGGACAGGGTGAGAGGCAAGTGCAAAGCTGTATCCTTTAATTAGATTTTTAAACACTGAGATAGAGCTAGAAATGTGGAAGTACTAAGATGTAATCCCAAACAAAAGGTGGTTACCCATGGAAATACTGATTGCCTCAATATAACAGGGAGCAGAAGGTGCACAATACCTTTATTTTTATACTTTTATATTACATACCAGAGCATGGAGAGACAGAGCAAGGGGGAATGGCTTCCCACTGCCAGAAGGCAGGGATGGATGGGATATTGGGAATTAGGAATTGTTCCCTGGGAGGGTGGGCAGGTCCTGGCACAGGGTGCCCAGAGCAGCTGTGGCTGCCCCTGGATCCCTGGCAGTGCCCAAGGCCAGGCTGGACGGGGCTTGGAGCAGCCTGGGACAGTGGGATGTGTCTCTGCCCATGGCAGGGGATTGGAATTGGATGAGCTTTAAGGTCCCTCCCAGCCCTAATGGGTCTGGGATTCTGTGGTACTGTCTCTGATTTCTCTTGCCATGACTTACCAGCCTGACCATGTGACCTCCATTCCTCATTGTCCAAAATGCCAGCCCTTTGCTTGCCAGTTTTGTTCCAGTCAACTGAAACTTCCCCTCCTTGTGTTTATAGCCAGTCTTGGAATGAAAACTGTTCTCATCTTTGTGTGAGGCTGCAGAGCTCTGGAAATAGCAGTTCTCTCAGTTTGGTCCTTCGTTCTCCCCGGTGCTTTACGTCTGCAGTTTGTCTACATGTGCCTTGTTTTATTTAAAGACTTCTACTATTTTCAGTTAATACTTGGGGATTCTGTTGCCCACAACAAGCTCTTGCAAGGTACCTGCTGTGAAGCTGCAGCCACATGCTACTTAAGTCATATAAAATCACAAAGCAGCTGACAGCACGACACTGGTAATTCTCTGCACAGTCCCAGTGGATTTGATCCCTCGTCCTCCTCTATTAAAGAATTGGAGCTGGTTTCTGTAATTCCCAGTTAACTCTGACTCTGCAAAATGAGGGGTTTGTAGGGGTAGAGTTAACACATCTAGAGCTGTAACACTTCTCCCTCATGCAGCACCTGTTAGGGCTGGATGTTAAAATGCTCAGGTTCGTCCTAAATACTGAGTGTAGTGTACAGGTGAATAAATAAATGTATGGACTTAGTGAATAATGAAAGCCTTTCTGGAGAGGGATGGGGATTACATAATCAGCACATCTCTTCTGAGAGCCCTTGCTTGCCATTAGTTTTGCCAGAAGAGTTGTTTCTGCAGATAAATTAATTTCCTGAGCTTTGACCAGTGTGAAGGGAATTGGGACAGATCTTTTTTAACATGAAGGAGGAAGAAATTAGCTGTGCTCTGTTTGAATTTTGTGAGAATATCAAACACACTTTTCTTTAGCAAATTCCTAGGAGGAAGATGTTCAGTGGCTGCCTGTCCATTCTTTCTTTTTTTGCTTTCAAAATGGGTGATTTTTTTAAAGCTGCTTCCCAGAGAAATTGTAAAATGTAAAGAAAAAAAAAATAGAACAAGCAGCTGAAGTTTTGAAGTTTAATCAGAAATGAAAATGCCAGGAACACCTTTGAAAAGCTTGGTTTCCGTGGCATTGAAATTCCCAAAGTATCTATGTACACATGGATGTGGGTTTGTTATTTTTGTGCAAGAGTTTTTGAGTACCAGTTATGAGAGCATTCTGCTTAATGTTAAATTGAAAAGTTTCTCAGTGTAAGACAGTCAGAAAACTTCTTTCTGCAATGCTATTTTTACAACTCGTTCAAATGAGAGTGTCCAGACTCGGAGAATTCAATTAGTGAGTGTTTGGCTCCTGCACAGCAATGTGTAATCCTGGGCTGTGGCAATGCTGGGTGGCAGAGCCAGCTCTGACAACATTCAATTATGCAACAATAAACACATTGCAGAGCCTTCTTGAGGCTGCACCAGCTTGGGATGGTTGTAGCAGCACCACTTTTGCCTTCTTGACTGCCTGAAGAAGCTGTCCTAAAAACTTGACCTATAAATAAGGAGGAAAACCTGGGTGGTGTTTCTGTGAAGTCAGTCCAGGTACATAATTAAGACGTTTTAACACATTTATTGTCAGCCTTCAAAACCCTTGAAAAGGAAGGTTTAAAGTGCTAGAGATTATAATTCTTCTTTTTTTTTCCTGTTGCATCTTTTGTCTCTTGTTGAAAAAGCAATTGGCCAGTCCTTCAATAAAGAGTTCCCTGTAAAGTAACCCCCCTGCCTAAGCCAGGGAGGCTGGGCAAAAAGAAGGCAGAAAAATAAAAAGCTGGAGCATTTTTACACAGAATGACAGAATGTTCTGAGTTGGAAGGGGCCCACAAGGATCATAAAGTCCATCTCTTCAGTGAATGGGGGTCAGACCCACAACCATGGTGTTATTATTAGCACTTTGTTATTATTAGACTATGTTCAATAGTGTAATTTAAGAAGGTTAACACTGACCCCAAAATTGTGTAGTTGAGGCTGCTGCAGTTTTTTTATTGCTGGAAGACTTAACCTTAGTCACGATCTGAACAAACTTCAAGTTTAACAAAAAAACATAACCAGAAAATGTATTTCATGTGGAAAAGGTACAACCTCTGTCTTGTCAAGGGAGGCGGTTCTCTGCCACCAATTGTTACTAATGGTAAAAAGAACAGCTTTAGAAATGTCAAGTTTTTCCTGATTTAAATATTAGTAAATTCTGAAGAGTCAAAGTTAACTAGAATTTGAGATGGAATCACTCTGTGGCAGATGGTACAATATTTTTTTAGTATTGAAGTTACACCTTCTTACTAATAACATATTCCCAGCTGACCCTTTGGCTTGAGGTAACATCTGCCTCTCAAAAGGAACCATTTAAGTTATGCTTCCTCCAAAGGCAAAAAACCATGGAATCATTTAAATTGGAAAAGCCCTCTGAGATCCTCAAGTCCAACTGTTCCCCCAGCACTGCTAAGGCCACCTCTAAACCCTGTAACCAAGTGTCACATCCACATGGCTTTTAAATCTCTCCAGGGATGGTGACTCCACCACTGCTCTGGGCAGCTCTGCCAGGGTTTGACAGGGCTTTCAGTGAAGAAACTTTCTCTAAAATCCACCCTGAGCCTCCCCTGGCCCAGCCTGAGGCCGTTCCCTCTTCTTCTGTCCGTGTTCCCTGGAGCACAGCCCGACCCCCCGGCTGTCCCCTCCTGTCAGGAGCTGTGCAGAGCCACAAGGTCCCCCTTGAGCCTCCTTTTCTCCAGGCTGAGCCCCTTCCCAGCTCCCTCAGCCTCTCCTGGGGCTCCAGCCCCTTCCCAGCTCCGTTCCCTGCCCTGGACACGCTCCAGCCCCTCCAGGGCTCTCTGGCCATGAGGGCCCAGAACAGGACACAGCCCTGGAGATGCCCCAGCAGGGCCAGCACAGGGGACAGGCCCTGCCCTGGTCCTGCTGCCACCCATGGCTAGCACAGCACAGGGGAAATTGGCCTCTGGCACCCCTGGGCTCATGTCCAGCCACTGGCACAGCACCCCCAGGCCTTTCCTGCTGGACATTCCCCAGCCTGGAGCATCCCTGGGGTTGTTGTGATCCCAGGGCAGGACCCAGCACCTGGCCTGGTTGAACCCCATACAGCTGTCCTCAGCCCATGGATCCAGCCTGTTCAGATCCCTCTGCAGAGCCCTCCTGCCCTCCAGCAGATGCACTCTCTCTCCTTTCCAGCGTGGTGCTGTGTGTGCAGTTACTGAGGCTGCCCTCCATCCCCTCACCCAGGTCACCAATAAAGACATCAAACAGGCCTGGCTCACTGGTGACTGGCCTGGATTTAGGGCCATTCAGCTCCCTCATTGTGCCAACACCAGAGCCGCTCACCTCAAATCATCTTGCAGTGTGCTGATGTCATCATTGAGAACAGGGATATTGGAGTTTCAAAAACAGCTCAGGGCATGAACGCCCCTTTCCAGACGAGCCTGCCCAGCTGTTCTGCTTGGCACCACGAGTTTTGGGCACTGCATTTGTCACTGGGGGGAAATTTAAGCTCATTCCTCTAAATACCAGCAGCTGCTTGAGGTCTGCCCTGCCTTGAGGGGTCTGAGAAGCCATCTCTGGGCCGTGGCTTTAGACTCTGAACAGAGAGAGCCTTGAAATCTGCTTTTAAATCAGTCTGTCAGCAGTGAGAGGTGTCTGAACTGCGCTCGGCTACAGGCTCGGGCTGTCTTCATTCCCACTGTATTTTTAACTTTTTTCAAGAGATTGCTCGTTGTGCTGATTACATTATTTGCCATGGTTTTGTCTCCTTTGATGCCTGTGCCAGTAGTGCTTATGTAAAGGGACTTGATGATATTGAATGGTAAGAATGAACAAATGCAGCAGGAATTCAACTGCTATTTTGCTCTCAAGCACAAGTGTTCTTCCTTCTAAATCAAGTCTGACCACTTACTATGTCAGTCAGCTGCTTTTGTTGAAGACATGGAGAAACTATTTAATTCACATTTGATTTAAGGGAAATTTTTGTTCCCTTGAGGTGCATTATTTAATTTAGAAGTTTTGGAAATGTATGATTTCCAAGTGCTCTCTGGGCTTTGAAAGAGTTGATCTTAATCTCAGCTACAAAATCCAATGTATTTTGGGTGTGTGCCAAATAACTGGCCAGCACTACCCTATCCTCTGAAGAGAGAGGGAGTTTGAAGTTATTTGTCAGATCACCCAGGAATTATTGAAGATGAGTCTTTTCAGGTACTTTTAAAATTGAATTTCTTAATCCTGCAGCCATCCACCTCAGCTGGTACATGCAATTTCAGAATTCATGTTACAGAGCACCTGATAATTACTAACAGTTTAAAATTCCTCACTCTTACATCATTTACAACTTGATTAATTAATAGACACAACTCTTCTTAAATTCCAAATTTTGAGAGGCTTGTGAGTGTTTTCCAGTAGTTTACAGAGCCTTCCCATGGGTGCAATAAACGCTGCACTGCTGTGAATTTACAGCCCTGTCTGCAGCACTCTGAAGTCGTCTCAGCTGCTGCCATGTCTGTGCCTCGCTGTGATGTTCAGCAGAGTTTGCAGGGAAGTTTGTGTGCTGATCTGGCAGAGAAAGCCCGGTTCTGCCAGAGTTGTTGGATGAGCGTGCTGAAATGAAGGGTTGAGCTCTGGAGCCGCAGCCTGGGATGGGATGTGGCAGCCAACAGTTGGATTGTCTTAAACTGCCAAAGACCCTCAGTCAGGGAAGCACACACGCTTCTTTCATGAGGGCTGGCAGCGCCAGTCGTGTGCTTCCTAAAGAAGAATTGCCATCAGTTGGGTATTCAGAAGAAAAATGACTGTTCAAAAATGACTGTGCAAAAAAGCAAATTTTCATTATACCACAGCGGGGACACTCCATTATTAACTTCTTTGCCTCTCTGTGTTCAGACAGAGCAGGGTTTCTGTGTGCTTGATTCATCACACTTGGCTTGAGAGACAGCACAACATCTCCAGATATCGGAGAGGCTGATTTTGTGGTGCTTCAATGTCGCTTTTATTCTGCCCCTACTCAATAGAGCTTTGTGTTCTCCTGGCTCCTAGAGGTTGTAATGCTGCTGTGGAGGCAGGAATGATGGGGAAATATGGACCATAAAAAATATTGGCAAACTGGTGTTTCTGAAAAATATGACCTGTGCTTAAACCAACAGCAAAATCTTTATTTGACTTTTAAATCATGGCATCTGATTGTCTTTTGATTCTTGTGAGCCTCTAAACAAATGATGTACTTTTACATCTTCCCAGCATCTCACTGGGAACTAGGGATTCAAGGCATGGCAGATAGACAGGAAAACCCCGCAGTGTTCAGACACAATCCCTGTGTGAGAGGGTGTTCCTGTTTGCTGGGGTGCTGTGCAGAGGGGCAGGGCTGGAGCTGTCACGGGTGGTGGCAGAGAGGAGGAGCACAGAGCCCAGGCTCAGCTGGCCCTGCTGCACAGAGCTGGGGACATCCTGCAATTCACCCGTGCATGTGTAGGACTTGAATCCAAACACAAGTGGAAGAGAAACTTCAGGAGCAGGACACAAATATTCCTGAGAGCTGGCAGGGATTCCTCTGTGTTGTTGACGCTGCTCAGTCTTTCTCTCAACTTCAGTTTGTTTTCCTCCAAATATGTGTTGGCACATCTGTTTGCTTGCTTGTTCTGTGCTGGAAACACCTCTCCCCTTGACACCCCTGCTTTCCATCCTCTGTAACTTGGCTTGGAGCTGGAGGGAGGAAGAGGCCATGTACTTTGTACTTTGGGAACTTGATTTTGTTTCCCCAAATTGATAATGAGATTGGTAAAAAATGCTGTTCAAGTGTAGTGGCACGTGCTTGATGATTTGCAGGACAGTAATGTATTCTGTGTGGGAACATCTGCCGTGAGGGAAGGGCTTGGGGAGGGGGAAAAGCATGTGGTAGAGCTGCAGATACTACTTCAAAATTACTTACATGAATGCAAAGAATAGTTTAATTAAAGGCAGAATGCAAATTCCCCAGCTTATAGAGAAAAGTATCTGGAGAAGTCTGGTTCAGTGGTGTTACTGAGCATCTGCTGGCTCCTGGTGATGCTTTTATGGCACATTTACAGGGGGCTTTGCAGGTTGCTCAGCCTCTGGAAGGACAGTACTCGGTGTTCGTCTCAGTTCACTTGCTGCTATTTTTACAGCTTTCTGTGTTCAAATGGCTCAGAATAACATGCTTGTCATTCACCTGTCAGCTGAGAAATGTAACTTATTTCAGACTTCCTTCCCCTGAGAGTAGCTCTGGGATGAGGAATATCTTCAATTACCAAAAAATTCTATGCTGTCCCCATCCTCCGTGCTCTGAAAAAGCAGGTGTTTACAGAGGTCCCTGCTTCAGGCTGACCTAGTTAAGGGTGATGCTGTGCAGCAGCAGGTCAAGGTTGTGGAGTAAAGTTTTTAGCATCATAAGAGATCCTATTCACATTTTGGAGGCCTGTGGATGCATCATGAAGATCTCCTGTACCGGTTTTATTTGATGACTTGCAGCACAGGGGAGGGCTGGAGGAACACGGCCAGGCCTTACCTGACCTGTCCTGTCACAGAGGGGCCCTCATGGAACACCAGCAGCCAGCTCAGCTCTGTGGGGTTCCTGCTGTCTCTCCCTGGTGGGATTGGGCTGTTAAACTGACTGCGGCTGCTGCCAGTACTGCTTTTCAGCATTACTGTGATCATGGCTAGCAGTGATTGCTGCCCTGTTTGATGGCTGGGGTGAGAGCTGGACCTGCCCCAGCACCCAGAATGCCCCGAGCCCCGGGCTGATCCCACAGCAGGGCAGGGGGGATCCTGCCCCTGTGCTCAGGTGGGACCCCACCTGCAGAGCTGCCCCAGCCCTGGCCCAGCACAGGGAGGAGCTGCAGCTGCTGGAGCCAGGCCAGAGGAGGCTCCAGGATGAGCAGAGGGATGGAGCAGCTCTGCTGGCAGGAAAGCCTGGCACAGCTGGGAATGTTCACCTGGAGAGGAGAAGCTTTGGGGTGACCTCACTGTGGCCTTGCAGGGCCTGAAGGGGCCAACAAGAAACATGGAGAGAGACAATTGATAAGGGATGGAGGGAGAGGACTCAGGGAATGGCTCCTAGTGCCAGAGGGCAGGGCTGGATGGGATCTTGGGAATTAGGAATTGTTGCCTGTGAGGGTGGGCAGGCCCTGGCCCAGGGTGCCCAGAGCATCTGTGGCTGCCCCTGGATCCCTGGCAGTGCCCAAGGCCAGGCTGGACAGGGCTTGGAACAGCCTGGGACAGTGGGAGGTGTCCCTGCCATGGCAGGGGGTGGCACTGGATGGGCTTTCAGGTCCCTTCAATGCAAACCAGTCTGGGATTCCATGATCCACAGCATTAGAATTTTATGTCCACAGAAGGAACAGGTGTCATTAGTGGTTTCAAAACTCTTTAGAACAGAATGAATGTAGAATCTTTTTGTTCCATGATGGGTTACTGGTTAGTGGTCACTGTTGGGATTAGGCAAAAGTTTTCTCCAGAAGGAAATACCCCCAATTCTAACAGCTGTGTTTTGTTTTCTCCTCCCTCTCATGCAGGTTGCCAACTTGGCCTGCTCCATCTCCAACAACGAGGAGGGTGTGAAACTGGTTCGCATGTCAGCCAGCCAGCTGGAGGCCCTGTGTCCCCAGGTAAGGAGGGGCTTCCCAGCAAGAGACAAACCCCACCCAGCTGGTGCTGCTTAGGACTACTCAGCTCTCACAGGGGCTGGCTGTGACTTGCTGCAGAACTTGATTTTTTCCCTTTACTACATGCAGAGGATGAAATGCAGCATAGGCATCAGGACTTGGGAACTTTAAAATCCATGGCAAAGGAACCACTGATGTGAAAGGGTCATTTTTATGTCATAGCTCTAATTCCATTTGGCCAGGGTGTGCCAGTAACCTGCAGTTAGTAAATGTGGGAAGCTTCAGTGGTTTTCTGTGCACATCTGTGCTGCAGGAAGGTGCCTTGTGAAGGTGCTAGCACTGCTCCTGGGCATGCTGTAAGATGAATTATAAAATACTATTTTTGCCTGAGTAGAATATAAATATGCCAAATAATCTTCCCGATGGAGTAGGATGAGAGGAAGTTGGCTATGTGTGAACAGTGTGAGCCTGGCTGAGACTACCTTTTAATTAATAACTTTTTAATGGAAACAAGGAAATTAAGTTTATATAAGCACTAGACTATCCTCTTCCTTTTTGACAGCCTGGTGTTTTAAATGTCAACAACTACATACTTGGATGAACCCCTGAAGACTGTAGGGTGCTGTTGATTTGTGTAATTTACATTTTTTAAAGCAAGAGGAAATTCAGATCTAAAACATCCAAATAAGCTGTTGTTGCTAAGGAGGAGCTAACAGAAAATATATACTCAGAAAAATTGGTAAAATGGCATTTTATGAACATAAAGTGTATCGTCGCAGGATGACTTGGAATTTCTCCAGGCTTTCTCATCTGTATTGGTCTTTTTAATCAAAAAACTGTCAAAAGGAAGAGAGGTGTTCACCCGTACCGGCCCCTGCAGGAGGGGATTTGGAGGGAATAGGTGAAGGCAGTGAGGAGCAGGACTGGTTTACCTTCTGTGTGGCCTGCAGGTAACTGTGCTATTGAACAGGTGAAGACAGGCCCCTGAACATAAAGCCTAAAACGTTAAATCTAATGTTCAATCCTAATCCTTTGGGCATCTCAGGGTGGCTCTCTGTGCTCCCACTCCTGCATTTGGCTGAGCAGTTCTCTGCCCCTGCCCTGGGGTGAGGGCTGTGCATGGCTGCTGAAACAAAGGTCAAGTTTTGCAGTTGGAATGAAGCATGTGGAAGAAAAAGCTTTTAGAAATCCATCTTCCCTGATATGAGGGCTTGCTCTTTCCTGAAGGAGCCAACTAGACTGATGTAAGTTTTTTTTTAGTTATCTCCCAGAATATGGGTGTCTAACACAGGGTGTTCCAAACAAATGCTGCTGCTTTTGAAAATAATCATCTGAAGAAAGTTAGGTTCTCTTTGAATCTAAGTGTTTCTGGTGGTTGTCCAAGTCTGTGGGGGTGTTTTCCTCCCCCCATTGCTGAAATTGTGTGTATTTCAGACTCTTCTATCTTTGCTGTTCCAACAACTAACTGCTTATTTAAATAAATCTACTCCTGGATAAAATAAGCACCATGGTAGTCAGCATGAAATAATGACCCAGCTGTAGTCACCAGTGTAGCCACATCTCCTGAAGTGCAGCTGTTAACCTTTGACTTTGGGGATTATGGACAATATATTTAACACACATTGGAAGCTCTGAGTATCTATAAATGCACAAGGGCTTTAACTGATGGATTTTGGCTTTACAAAGGTCACATCTCTGAACTTCCAAACCTACAGTTGAGATGCTCCACTGCAGTCTTGCCTTAATTTCAGGGTCATCACCAAGAGATTAGAAAATGACACTATAGATGTTCATAGCAGTTGAAAGAGTGCTTTTATATTACATTACATGCTCTTGGGTTGATTCTTTAATGCTCTAAGAGTATTTAAACATGTTGTGAATCCTGAGGGATAATTAGAGGCAGTTGTCTAAGCTGTTTTACAAATGGCATCTGTGTTTTCTGGTAACAATAGCTGGTCTGGTGCCAGTGCAAGCAGCACAGCTCTCCATCCTCCTCCTCCTCCTCAGTTACCTTCCTCAGCTTGTCCCCAAACCTCGGGTATTCTCCACAATCTCTAAAAGATTCTCAATATCAAGAACAGCAAAGTGAGATTTTATTTCATTTTCTAGACAATTACCTATTTATTTTGCAGTTTATTCCTGATGAGATTTGCAGCTGCTTCTTGAATCCTCTTAGGTGGCTGTGCTGAACAAATGTGTGCATTAGGCATAAGATACAGGTTAAACCCAAGATTATATGCCCTAAATGTTTTTGGAAGGGTTTTTTTTGTTTGGGTCAGATGGTATTTTTCCAGGAAGATGTTGGATTCAAAAGGAATCAAGTCAATCAGTAATTACAATAGTCCCAGAAACGTCAAGATACCAGTAGCACACAGAAATACAATGTATGAGATGTAATTCAAAGTATTGCTGTGCTTGAGAGATGAAACTGAAATTTAATGCACTTGAGTCCCAGGTAACCTCTTAAATAGTTTATCTGAGTAGAAGCCATTCTGGAAGTAGGGAATTCCTGGTTAAAGAATGATTTCTGCAGAAATCAATCTGTAGAGTTAATTATAAAAGCTGTAGCTCAAATAGAGCAGTAATTCGCTCCCTTGCCATCAGCAGCCGTTGAACTGGCAGCAGGAGGAAGGGACCTGCAACTCTTCAAGCTGTCTGGGGAAAACCTGGAAGATTTGTTGGTATTGACAAGCAGTCAGTCCTTGCCAGTGTCACCCTTGGGTTCAGACCTCCTCAAGTTTAAATTTTTCTTTGAGGAAAAAGAAAATGCTGAAAATTTTTCATCAAAAGGTCTCTACAGAAACAAGCAGTCAATTTATTTAGCATGGTTTTGTTACTGGAAATCAGCTCTTCCTCAGGAGTAACATCATCCTTCCTGCTTGTGGGTCCCCAGCCAATTAGCGCAGAAATTAATGTGAAGTTGAAGACTTAATGGGATATTTAGAGCTCCCTTTGAGGGTGCAGGAGGAGCTGTTGGGATCAGCTGTGCCAGAGTAGCCAGCTGGGTGGTTTTAGTCTGGTTTTACAGGGCAGAAGTAAGGCAGCTTCAGTTGGTCTGAAGCTGTGTCTTCTTCCTCAAGCCCTGATTTACCAGCCTGCCTGAATTCTTTTGAGAATTGCTGGAATTCTGTGTGTGGGAGGAACCAGCTTTGTCCAGCACCTCACAGGAGTTCCCTCAGCCCTGCCTCACTCTCCTGCTTGCTGGGAGCAAGCCAGGCTGGAGTGGGTTAAGATGAAGGAGCAAAGGTCTCCATCACTACAGTTAAATTTAAAAAAAAATGCTTGAACTGTCTTTCTTAATGGAAATGGAAAATTACTGCTGTGAAATGCTTGGAACAGCTGCCTGTGCCTGCCTTTGCCTCGCAGAGCAGGGGTGAAGTTTTCTTTGCCTTCTCACTGAACACAGAGCTTGTCAGTGGTGAATTAGGGAAAGGTTTTGTTTATCTTGACTCAGAAACCTGGATCCTCGCTCCCAGCTCTGGTGGCTGCACTCATAAACCAAGTCCAAGAAGGACTTGCTTTGGGAGCCTGCAAAGGCTGTTTTGTAGCAGCATTTTGCATTAAACACTTGGAAGAGAGCTGAAACCATTGGAGTGTTTCTGATCATACAAGCTGTAGGTGTTACAAACCAGCAGTGAGAATGCCCCAGCCCAGGCCCTGAGAGGAGGAATTGCTCCAGCCTTTTGATGTGACAGTCTGCTGTCACTCAAGCTCCTTTTTTATCAGCTATACTTTGATTTTCTTGGTTTTTGCAGCCTCCATGAATTT
Source organism: Passer domesticus (assembly GCF_036417665.1). Classification (NCBI taxonomy): domain Eukaryota; kingdom Metazoa; phylum Chordata; class Aves; order Passeriformes; family Passeridae; genus Passer; species Passer domesticus. Next base: position 18,161,043 of record NC_087486.1, on the reverse strand, counting down.
CCTCTATAGACCCCTACCCAAACTGCAGTCGGGCTGAGAGGTGTAAGAAATAACTGTGGGGTAGAGTTCCCATCAGGTTGGGTGTTTGCTTCTGCCAGCCCAAGCTGAAGCCCCTTGCCCTGGAGTCTGAGCATCTCCTGGGAGGTGGCTGCAGGGCATACCTGTCTGGGGCACATGGGACCTGTTCCCTTGTGAATGGCAGGGCTGGGTGCCTTTCTTCACCACAGCCCAAAGAGCTCATCCTCCAAAGAAGCTCTGAGGCCCCCAGGCAGCACCTGGAAGCACAGGTCTTTCCCAACCCCTTCTGTACCTGCTGGAGTGTGCTTGGAATTGCTCACCATGCACACGCATCACCCATCAAACTCCAGAGAATTCTTGGATTAAATTACATTTTTAATAAAAATAAATTGGCTCTTCTTATATTAACATCTTTTTTAATAACTGCTTGTTCACATCCTTCTATTCCAATTTTGAACTGCTTGAAAAGCCATTTGCTGCTTATAGATTTCTGATGAGGCAGATGGCTCGTATGTGATCACACCTACTGACACAGAGACAAAATACCAAAGCAGAAGGAATCCCATGGAGAGTTCCAGAAACTTTTGTTTAAAAGTTGGAGTATCTTAAAGAAATAAAAAAACCTGCAGACCACCCCTCAAATCAACCAAACCCAAATGTGACCTGCAGACTTTGTTCTCCTTGAGGCCCCAGTCACCACCAATTTCCTGGTGGCTGTTGTAGAAGGAGAGAACTTCATTTTTCCTGCAGCAAAGACTTAACATCAAATAATTGTCCCCTTTTTTCATCACTTTGAAAGACTGTCAGATTTTTTTGAATGTTCTAACGAGCAGATCTGTCTCCAGACTGTTTAATTGCAGGTGCTTGAAACATTTTATTGGCATTGAGTAGAAATGCTTTTATTAAAAACTTAACACTTGGGTTGCAGATTTGCATCACCCAGGCTCGCTGGGAAGAACTGCCAGCACAGGCCAAGGCTGACCAGAAAAGCAACAATTTTAGAAATTCGAGCAGTTACTGGTGCATGAAAATAAGCCAAGAGCGGGAAAAGGATTCAGTTCTATAGAAAGAATTGTGTTAGTGAGTAAGGGCCCGTGTTTCATCACAGGCACAGGATCTGGGAAGCACAGTGGGGGAACAGCTTCCAGGAAAGAAACAAATTTCCTGAGACCCCCAAAGTTTCAGCATTTGAAGCCAGAAAAACGCAAAATGGCGCAAGATAAATGGCACCAAAATTCTTGCAGCTTCTGCATGGACTGGCACTACAAAATCAGTCCTCAGCTCCCAATGAGAATGCTTTCTTCATGGATGGGGAAGTTGATAGGATAATTATCTATACAGAATGGAAATAGTCTTTATAGCAAATACTGCTGTGACAGTACATGCTGGGCTGGAGAAGGGCTTTGTGCTGAGGGGACTCCCCTATGGAGCACCTCCCCTGTGGAGCCAGGCTGGGAGAGCTGGGGATGTTCAGCCTGGAAAAGAGAAGGTTGTGAGGAGACCTCAGAGCCCCTACCAGCATCTGAAAGGGCTGCAAGGAACCTGGAGAGGGACTCTACATCAGGAATTGGGTCCCAGTGCCAGAGGGCAGGGATGGATGGGATACTGTGCAGGAATTGTTCCCTGGGAGGGTGGGCAGGCCCTGGCACAGGGTGCCCAGAGCAGCTGTGGCTGCCCCTGGATCCCTGGCAGTGCCCAAGGCCAAACCTGGGCCTTGGAGCAACCTGGTCTAGTTAAAGGTGTCCGTGCCATTGGAAAGAGATGACCTTTAAGGTCCTTTCCAGCCCAGACCATTCTGTGGTTCTGAGTTACTTAGTAAGAGTGTGGATCTGTGGGTCGTTCCAGCACCGCCACAAGACAGTAAATATCTGCAGAGATCCCTGCAGTCACTCTGTGCGTAACTCTCAGGAAAGGAAAGTGCTCAAAGTGCCTTTTGTACATGGGAACAAAGAATTGGAAATCAAAGGAAACTTTTCCTTCCTCTTTCAGTGCATCAGCCTCTGTTCATTGCTGGTCACTGCCATTAGAACTTCTGAGAGTGTAAAACAATCTGCTGTGTGTTTTGCTCCCAGGCATTTCAGCTCATCAGAGCCTGCAGAGTGCTTTTTGCTGTACTCCAGTACGTGGAGGGCTGTCACACACAGATGTGGGCATGCAGATCTGGCTGGGATGTAACTGGGAGCGACTGCAACATCCTCCTCGTAAACCATTTTTAACACTTGGAGCAAAATGCAGTGAGGAGCAGGGAAGGGCGTGAGCAGGGTGAGCACTGGAGGCAGCTCTGGCATCTTGTGTATGTAAAGTTAAATTATGAGTAGCTTCTTATGAACTGCCAGGAAGCAAGCCATGCTTTCTTTATTACAGGAAAATAAGGGATTAAAATCCACCTGGGCAAGGGCAGAGAGGCTTGGTGGGCTTCTTTTCACGTACTCCTATGAAAAACTGATTTCACATCCCCACTGGGGCACTGTCTGTGTGTGCCAGTGTTCCTCTGCCCCTGAGATGAGATCTGATAGGTGGGGGCTTGTTTTATTAGTTTTTTCTTTTTTACAAATGCAAAGTATCCTGGATCTGTAAGCCACAGAGCTACTTTCCAACTCATTATCCAAATGCCACAAGAAATCTGGTGAGTCAAGATCTTTATATAAACCCCAAGCCCAAGTGAGTTATTTAGGAACTGCAGATGTTTTGGTTGTAAAGCAGTAGTGTGTAGTGAGGGGAGAGGACTGGGGGTTCATCTCAGAGCTTCTGAAAACTGAAACTTTCTGAAACTGAAAAACTCCTTGTTGGAGCACAGTAACATCCTAAAATCAATCCTAGGAATCAAGGAAAAGCTAAACCAGCTGCAGGAAGAACATTCTGCTGGAAGGCACAAAAGCTTCTTATCAAAAGGACTGAGGCAAAAATCAAGAAGTGCTTAAATCACTGAAATGAGTGTGGGTCAGACATGGTGTGCACTGAGTTAAGATACAACAGGTTGGGATTGCAGTGTAAATAGCTGGGTGATAGTTTTCATCTCCCAAATGATGTTTCTTCCTTTGGCCATGCCAGCCAAGTGTTCAAAATTGTTCTTTGTAAGAACACCACCAATGGAAGAGCTTTCTTCTGGCCTCTCACTTTCAGCTGGGGTGCTATAAAGCTGAGGCTGGAAGCCATCCTAAATTTAGCCTAAGAGAATTAATTGTGGCTGACCCTGTAATTTACCCAGATTTGTCTGAGGTTCAGGTGTTTCCTGGCCAGAACAGCTGAGCTTTTTGAGAGAGCTTCTGGGCCAAGCAGCTGCAGTGTTGTAACCCAGGCAGGAGTCACTGCAGGGAGCCTTGGAAAGCCCTGCCCTGCAAAGTGGGAAGGACACAACCAGCTCTTGCATCTCTGCTTTCAGCAGGGAACATAAAACCAGGGAAAAGCAGCAGCTTGCTCCCATGGAAGAGATGAGAAGAGGACTCAAGGTGCAGGTTGAGACATCCATTCCAATCTTTGGAATGCTGAGCCTCCCCAGGTGTTGGCAAGCCCTGGCTGCTGCCACAGGAAGCTGAGAGGTGCAGGGGAGAGGCTCCAAGGAGCTCTCGGGAAGCGTGATCCAGAGCGTGGAGCTGTCTGACTCCAACACTGCAACTGCTACATGAAACAAAGCACTGATAAAAATAGTGTGTTTTCTTGCCATGCTTCATTTCCTTCTGGGTAGGATCAAAATGTCCCTGTTTGATTCTTTTCTTTGTACAACTTCAGTGAGTCATTGTGATCATAGCGCTCTGGCAGCATCTTGAAAAGCTCTGAAATACAAAATATTTCCCTGAAATTGCCAAATGTTTTACATGAAAGTGGCTACATTTCAGATAGTCCGGTCATGATCTTCCTGGGTTTTAACTCTGTCTGTCTGCATCCTGTGAGAGTTACTGATATTTTAAAGTAGTTACCCGATGCTTTATGTGTTTTGGAGAATTAAAATGTATGCCATCCATCCCTTCTCCCCAAAAAAGTGTTTCCTTCCTTCTCCCCCTGAAAGTGTTTATTTTTAGATAATAAAGGGATCATAGTCCTGCTAAGTACACAGACTATTTAAGATCCAGCATCCCTGTCATTTTCCCATGTCTCTAAGCATCTTTTGGAAAATAAATCAATCACTGTGCTGGATACCAGAGTATATTCCCTGGAACAGATCACATGCAGGGTGTTGTCAGTGATCCCTGGGACATTTTCTCAGCAGAGGTGTGAGACAGGTGCAGGAGGATTTGCCCACTTGAATGCTAAACTCTCCACAGAGGGATGGCTTTTATCACCCATGCTAAAGCTGCCTGTTGTGGCCACTTTGCACACGGAGATATGGAATGTGTGCTATAAAAAGGGACTGCTGAGCTGTGTCTGCTGTCCTGAATTTCTCCCTGAGCACACTTACACCTGTGTGGCTCTCCTGAACTGTGGGTTTGTCTTTAGCTCCATGGTGACCATGGATAACCTTTGATATCCCCACCAGGTTTCCTTATCTCCAGCACTGCTGGCTTCCCTACTGCAGGAATGTCTGTCTGTCAGGGAGATCAACACTGGTTTTGCTTGATCATTTTTATAAAATACATTCACCTTGGCCATACATTTTTGCTGTAATAGATTAAAAAATGCACTTTTTCTGGTTCAACAAGCCTCCTGTTGAGAGGAGGGTGATGCTGTGCCTCCTGTGCTTGGATTTGGTGAGGACACACAGTGTGAGGCTGCGGAGCAGTTGCAGAGCCTGTGTGTGTGACAGCTCTGCTGTTACCTGTGACGAGGGGCTGAACGTGGGCATCTGGGCTTGGCACGCGCTGTTGGCAAAGATTAATTGTCCAGGCAGCTGCAGTGTCCAGACAAACATCTCGCAGCAACCCAGGCCATATGTTCCTGCAGCATTAATGCTGCCCTGTCGCAGTGTTTACAGGATATTTTATATCTGATACGGGCCAAGGCAGGTTGAGAAAAGCAGAGAAAATGTCCTGACCCATGGTATCACCCTGCCACCATCTCTGTCTCTGCAGTGACAGTTCATAGCAGAATAGAAGTGAGAAGAGATTTCTAGAGCATTGTCTGGTTTATCTCTCCTGTTTCCAGGACACTTGTTCAGATTCATCTTCATGAAATCTTGGATATCTAGATTTTGATTGATAGGTGGTTAATTCATTACATCCATCAGGCTGGGATGAGAGGTAGCAGTGGCTGGACTGCAAATCAGGGCTCTTGAGCAGCTGAGGACAGGTTTGCATCTCTAAAACTTCTATTTCTATTTGATTTTAAAATTCTAAACATCATTTTATTGGATGTTGCAAGGCTTTTTGAGGGTTTTCAGACTTTCAGTTCCATGAGTGAGGGTGGCAGAGCAGCAAGCTGGCAGCAGGGACATTCCAAAGGCACATCCTGACTCCTGCCAGTACCACAGAGGTGTGACCCTGGGCTGGCTGGAGGAAGGGGAGCAGCAGAGAAACCCTTGGTGGTGGCTGGGATAGGGACAGTGCTGTTCCTCCAGGGGTCAGAGGCATGTTCATCCCCACAGACCCCTGATGTTATAAATAAAAAATGCGAATTAGCCAATTTTAATAAAAATATGAAAAATAAAATTTATTTCGCGACCATAAAAACAGTCTCGACAGCCACCACCGAAACGGCCAGCGTATCACCCCCGGGAAGTGATACGGGTGAACGTGAGGAAAGGACCAACTGGTACCTAGACCTCCCCATCCACACCTACTGCTTGCAAGGTAGCAGTTTTTATACAGTTTATTTGGCCTGCGGCAGAAAGTCTTTGTTTCCTTCTGAGTTCTTCATATTCAAGGTGGTTTCTTTCTCTGGACAAAGCCTCGTCGGGGGTAGAATGGTCCATTTCCCTGGTTCCCGGAATCTGGCATTCAGATTCCATGTGTTGATGGTTCTGATCCCCACAGATAGGCATCTTGTCTGGGCCATCAGCACCTGGTGTCTTTGGGCGTAGGTGCTGATGAATGCTCGTCCCTGGTGCAGCTGGAGTTCCCTTTGGATGCAAATACTGAGATGTCCCTCTGCTGCGGTTTGGAGGTCTTGTGATCTCGTCATCCTGTTGGATTTCTCAACCTAAAGGGAACGAAGGGATTTCCCCCCCCCCCCCCTTTTTCTCTCCCTAGTTTACTTTGTTCACATATATATTTTTATACACTATTTATCTCCACGAATTACTACTTATATTCCTAACACCTGAGCAGATGCTGCTCAGGCTCAGGCGCTGCTGCTTGTGTTGGTCATTGTCACCAAACCAATGGAGTTGGGCTGGGTTTGTGACCCAGACCTGCTGCTCCAGCTCCAGAGGCAGCGTGGGGAGCAGTCCAGCCCTTCTGTGGATTTTCCTGTCACTGCTAACTCCTGCTATTCCTCAGGTGAAGCAGCCTCCTCCTCCTGCCTGATTCTTTCAGTGCTGTCCCAGTACATTTGACATCACCATCATTTCCGTGTTTAGTGAGTTATATATTTTTGAAATGCTTTGTGACACTTGTAAATGAAGCAGGTAGAGGAAGTAGATTTTGGAAAAGTGGGAACATCTGGTGCTTGCATGTTTTGGTCGACACGTTGGTGAAATTAATACAGTTCTAAAGTGGAGAAAAAAAAAAAGACACCTTGAAGTTGTGAGTTAATTAGCTGTGACTCTCAGGTGCTTGGGGGCAGGGCTGGGATTGTCATGCTCTGACTGCAGATGGCTCCTCACACCTGGCACCTCTCCAGGTCATTCTGCTGCAGCGAGAGCAGGACCAGGCTGTTGAGATTGGTTTCTCAAGGTTCAAAGAGGCTTTTGTGGTCCTTTAAGTGACCAGTTAGTGGACACAGCGTAAGCTCTGTGACCCAGCAGCACCTGTAGCATTTGTTCTGCTAAGAAAAACTAGGATCTGGTGTAAATTCTGGTTTTAGCGTTTGAAGAAAATTAGGAGAGGGTATTCAGAAGAAGCATTTCCTGTTCTCTGGCTTATCTGGCTTATTCACAGCCACAGCAGAAATCTGAAGTCATTACAACAATTACTGGCAAGATTCAGAGAAAACCTGCAAGGAAAAGTGATAAATCAAAATTTATCTTTAATTTTGTATTTGCATATTGTTTCTACTTTAGTCTGTATAAGATTAATCCTTTTTTGACCTTTTTACTGAGGTTTTGGCAAGTAGCAAATGCAGCCTTGAGTGTACTAAATGTCATCCTGTCTAAAATACTTAACAACACAGCCTGCACTGGGAAAGTAACACCTTGTTACCATGAGCTGCTAAAGACAGGTGAAACCAGCTCTTTTGAAAACTTGCCAAGTGGTTTTGCTTCTAATAACTATCCATAATAAACATAGAAGTAGTATGAGTTGGATGGATGTGAGAGCAACAAAATTAAACACTTCTGTGTTTAAACATCAAGTTCCTCAAAACTTATTAAACTTGCTTTGTCTGCTGCTGAGTTCATTGAATAAACACACAGGAGGTAATAATTTCATTGGGATATGTTTTAAAAATCCAGAGGTGTTTTACAGGTCATCAATGCCGCACTGGCTCTGGCTGCTAAACCCCAAAGCAAACTGGCTCAGGAGAATATGGATCTGTTCAAGGAGCAGTGGGAGAGGCAAGTCCGCGTGCTGACGGATGCCGTGGATGACATCACTTCCATCGATGACTTCCTGGCTGTCTCAGGTAACAGGGCTCCTGGCTGAGAGATAATCACCCTCCTAAGAGCCTAGTCCTGGAAAGGGGTGGTTTGGACACGTGTTCTGGAGTCTGTGAGGCTTTTGGAAGGGATGGTGTTGTCACACCTTACCTGGGATCACCTTGTGCCCAGCAAGGTGTGAAAGTGCAGCAGGAGGTCTGGTTTCAAGGAGAAGACACTTTATGTCCCAAGGTTTGGAATTGCTGGCTGAACTCAGGGTGAATTACCATTTAGCTGCTGTAGACAAGGATCACCAGTAACTCAGGGGGAAATAGAACATGTTTATGTCCAGGGTAGGAGCTAGCAGAAAAAATGATCCCTCAGGTCACCTTAGACTACCATGTAAATAAAACTGAATATCAAACCATGGTTGTACAAGTTAATTAAAATAAAACTGTTCATACCATGTCAGCTTTAGTAAAGTTTTAAGACTTCTTAAAAGAGATTGGATCATTATAATAGATTAATAATTACATTTGGCAAAGTACTTGCCAAGATAATCTGTTTTATCAGCATTTTGATAAAGACCCACTATCAGCTGCTGTGACCTAAAAATAATGGGGGCATTTTTATTTCCACATCCTTTAATTGTGCTCTAGTCAGAGGACATGGAGATGTAACCATGTGAATTGTGTCTGCAGTAGTGTTCACAAATCACCACTGCAAGCTGGGACTCTAATTTCCGTGGTGCATGCAGGTTTGGGCATCTGAAGTGACCTAAAACATCCAGTTGTAAAGAGTGATTTCACAGGAGGATGTGTGGAGTCAGACATATCATGTGAACATAGGTAGAAAATGTAGATGAGAAATTAAGGTCCTGAATTAAGAGACAGTAATTTTTTTATTCTTAATAAAAACCAAATTAAAGCCAAAGTGGTGTTCCTGTGATGAGTCACCTGCATTGTCATACACACTGTATTTTGGCTCCCTGGGTTCTCAATAAAATTCCTGTTTGCAATGAGTGAGCATAAACTTCTTGGGCAGTTCAGTGTCTGAGCTCATTGTATCTGTGGGTGCTCACTGGGCAGCAGCAACTGGAATTGCACAGCTGGGAGGAGCCTGTTTTGGGGAAATCTGTGCAGAGGGAATTGTGTGCTGAAGTTCAAGGCTCCACTTGAAGCTTTCCCACAAGTGTACAAACATGGGAGAAGGAAAAGCTGGGAGTCCATACAAACACAGCCTGTGTGGAGCTGCCAAAATCACTTTCCTTCCCTTGTAGTCCAGGTTTAGCACCACAAGACTCAAGTGAGTTGTGGGCAGGACAACCCCATCTTCTGCAGGGATGCAGGTTAGAACAGAACTGGGGGTTTTGGTTAAATAACCAAATCAATTGCATGGCTGTACTCTCAGGAGCTTGGCAGTAAGCAGAGAAAGTTTCTTTCCTGGGGTGGTGGCACATTGACTCATGAGAGTTCACCTCGAGTGAGTGCTCACCACCCAAAATGGAGCCAAGGAAATGTATTTTGAGACAACTCCAGATATTCAAGTGCATTCAGTAATTATTTATATGTGTGTGTTATTGAAGAGATGGTAGAAAAATATTAAAGCAATAAATACTCTTTTAAATATTATTTGTTTGAACATTGATAAATGTTTTCCATATAATGCCACAACTCCAATTCATCTGCTAGAAGTCTCGACTTCTCTTTGGATAAAGTCATGGCAAGTATGATTTATATCAAGTGCTGTTTGGGGTTATTAGGATGTTTCTATCAGTTACCAACTGGGATGTAAGCAGAATTTAAAGGAGTTCTTGTGAGTGCATGAGTGTGTGGATATATAAATATGTATGTAAGCCATCCCACATCCCTACTGTGTGGTGTGCTGAAGTTAAGGCTTCACCATTCAGCTCATGCTACGGAATTGTGTGAATTATCCACAAGTAAAGGCTTGAAAGAGATGCTGGGTTTAGGTAACAGCAGAACATCCTAGAAGAAGGATCCTTCAGTGCGCAGTGCACAGGTGAGCTTGCAGGTGACAGCACTTTCACAGGTGCAGCAGCAGAAGGGCCCTGTTGAGTTGGGGCAGGCTCACTGTCAGGATGGAGATGGATGGCACAGGAGCCCTGTACCCCAGAGCTGTGTGTGTGCCTCTAGCCATGAGTGATGTGCAGCTCAGGGAGCTCCAGCATCAGAGGTGCTATCTCCTGAACAGTCCTTGACAGATTTTTCTTATTTAAGCTGGTGTTAGTTGTTCTTTCGACCATTATAAACTGCTGGCACCTCCATCATCCTGTGCAAAGATTCACAGCTGAAGTGTGCTCCCTGTGAAGAACCTCCTTGTTTCGCACTGTCACCTTTTTGCTTCATTTGATGCCCCTACTTGTACTAAAGATGGTGAAAAGGTTTTTTCCCCCCTTCTGTCTCTTCATGTTGTTTGCAAACGTGCAGAGTTCTGCCATGCACTTTGTCAGTCACCGCTTCCCTGACTGCACAGCCTCTGCCTGTTTCATTATTCCTCATTTCAAAGCTCTCCTGTACCTTCTGTAATTCTTATCCCTCTTATCAATGCCTTCCTGAAGCACACTGGGTGTGTTGGTGTGCCCACTATCTCTGTTCTTTAGAGCAGTTGCTGATAGCACCATGTAATTGTCAAATTCAATGTTCTGAAATTACCTGAATCTCCTTTGAAACCCTCTTTAAAAGCCATTCCATTTTCTGCCTTCTGTTCCTCTGCTGCTGACAGAGGTTTATGCCACAGATTGCCCATCTCAGTGGAACTATTTTTGATGAAGAGCCTCCCAGTGAATATTGCCTGGATGAACGCTGTATTTACAAGAGTGTGAAGTCCCCAGTGTTTGCTCCATGTGCTGCCTGACCTGGCTCCTGCAGTGCCCCTTGGCAGCAGAGGTTCAGTGTGGAAATGGTTCTGAGGCCTTCCACAAGAGGTGCAGCAGAGGAGAGTTGTGTTTATGAATCTGTGGCTTCATCTCCTGACTGTTGCTCTTTGATTTTGATCTCCTGTAGCCCTCAGACTCCCTCACAGGCAGCTGGGGTTGTTTGGAAAAGTATTGCTTCATCCCTTTAATGTGGAGGTGGATGGAGGTGGAAGGTGTTTGGTGGGTGTGGATTGAGGATTGACAGTCGTGGGTGACTTTTTATTCTGTAGCTTTTCACAGTTTAATGTATTTCCTTGTTTGGTCTAAAAATCATTTATATGGAAAAAATACCTTTCCTTTTACCTTGTTGCCCAACCACATCATTTTCCCTGTAGCTATTTTGGTGGGACAAGATCCCTTTGCTGTTGCCTGTGCTATGTTGTGTTGCTGTGGGATGTTTCTCCTGCTCAGCAGGAGGACAGGGGGTTTGGATGTGGGACAGCCTTCTCCCATCTCCAGAGGTGCTGGTGGGGAACCCATGCCCTGTGTGCCAGTAGGATGGGGAGTACTGGGTGTATTTACAAGGACTCAGCACAGTGTCAGATCTTATCTGTTATCATCCATCTGGAAAATATCTCCAGAACAGATAGACCTGACAGTCCTGCAGTTCCCTGGGCCCTTTGCAAGCTGCCCTGTGGGTTATCTCCCTCTAGAAGGGACTTTCTGGCCACTTCACATCTGCAAAAGGCATTAAATGATCAGCAGACATTTAAATATTCACCTTCATTTTGTCCATGCCTTTTATTAAAGTTCGGATAATCCAAAGAGGCTTTTAAATGGTCTGTGGCTTAATTTATTCATTTAGGAATTGAAGCAATAAACAGTCTGTGTTTTGGCCTGGTGCCGAAGCTTTTTTTTTTTGGGCTCTTGCAGCTCCCAGGGCTGTCTCTTCTTTAACTACCCTCTGTGCTTGCTGTGGCTCCTGTGCCTGCTCACTGACTTGTCAAATCACTAATGAACCTGCTCTTTGCTCTCTTAGGGCCACATTCTGCCCTCAGCTGAACCTGCTCAGGCTGAGTTGCTTCAGAGGGATTTCACAAGTGTAATTTTTGCCCAGGTTACTTACTGAAGTCTTGCAATATTGCACCTGGCTGTGTTAATTTTATGTAAATCAGGCGTAACTTCCCACAGCAATCCTTTCAGGCAGTTCCTCCAAATCCTCTCCCAGCCAACACTATGAGCTTCTTGTCTGTACAAACTCTTGCAAAATGACTCTTTTACTACCTGCAGAGGGAATAAAAGCCACTTGCATGGGTTGGCAGTGTAGAAAGATTAAGTCAAAGGTAATTAACACTGGAAACTTATTTTAAGTGACAGAGCAGAAATGTTTCCAAGTTGGTTTCTTACCAAGCAGCCCAAATGCTGCTGTTGGATGATGATACCAAAACATTAGTCCTGGTACGTTAAAGAGTTCTCTAGCAGAGTTTGGAAGTCCCTAATAACAGTTTGGGAGATCTTCAGGGTAGGTTTCCCCAAATAAGGATCCCAATTTCTTTATGCATCTTTAGAAACCTCTTAGCGGGTTTTTCCCATTTTGGGCTTCTTGGACTCGATGAATAGGGAATATATCTCTTTACAAAGCCAGAAAATGTATATTTAAAAAGGTAATTGCAAACAGAGGTCTTGCCTTTGTTTTTTTGTTTGTTTTCTGGAGAGTCAGTGAGTGCTGTGTGGTTGAAATGCTTTCCACATTATTCACTGCATACATTATGTGTCAGATGGGAATGGGCGACTGACAGTATAATGTGCTCGGATGGAATGTGTGTGGCTGTAGGAAAACACTCTGGAGGAAGCTGGAAACATGCACCAAGTGTCTGTTGGAGTGTTGAGGGGAGTAGGTGTGGTGCTGGGGAGGTGCCCATCACCGCACGTGCACTGGCAGGGGAGTGGTTTGCAGGTATTTGAAATAAGGGCTTGGGCAGTCCAGGGGAGAAATATGGAAAGAAACCAGGGGAGAACTCAGCAGAACTCAGCTTTCCTGTTGGTAAAATCGAGTACAAACAGGGGCAGGACGTGTGGAGGCCACTTGGTGAATGGATTGACGGTTTTTTGACACCTCCTGTGGAAGGGCAGCTCTTTGCTGGTTGTAGTGACCTTCACATTAATGCCTGACAGCATCTCCATGGAGCTTCTGTAGAGCAGGTCCCACCCTGAGCAATTGCCACGCTGCTGACTGTGACAGAAGAGACATTACCATCTAAATCCTCCTTCTTTTACCTCCAGAGAATCACATTTTAGAAGATGTAAACAAATGTGTCATCGCTCTCCAAGAAAAGGATGTGGACGGCTTAGACCGCACGGCCGGCGCGATCCGGGGCCGCGCCGCTCGGGTCATTCACGTGGTCACCTCGGAGATGGACAACTACGAACCTGGAGTGTACACTGAGAAGGTGCTGGAGGCAACCAAGTTACTGTCCAACACAGGTAAGGGTCACTCACTCCCAGGAGCCCTGAACTGCTGTTGCTTGAAAGCTCGTGGGCAGCTGGATACCCGTGTACCTGTGAAATCTGTTAAAGACTCAATTTGCTGTAATGCGGTTTAGTGGGAGTTGTTTGCAAAACTGTTGCAAAGTGAGAAGTGTGATTTTGCTGTGTTGACTGGCTCAAAGCTCAGCTGTGCACAAGGTGTCCCTGAGTGTGTTCACTGTCATGGACTGGGCTGTGGGAACCAAAACACCGGGAATGAGTCCCAGGCGTGAGTGGATGCTTGGAAGTTGTGCTGTGCTCATCTTGTATTATTGCACCAGGCTCTGCAGCTGTTCACAGTCCAGAAGGAAGATCACATTTCCCCAGCAGAATAAATGTAGGGTAATAATTAGGGTAAATGTTGTAAAGTGTGTTTTCAGCTGTTGAAAGAGCATTGTAAGTTGTAGTGCCCCACACATAAACACCAAATCAGGGCGTTCCCTGTGAACTACTGGTGACATCCATAAGGGTGAGGGGTGATTCTGGCTGCTTCAGTGGCAGCCACTCATTGCTGGTTTTGCTTTAATTACTTTGATGAAGAATCAAGGATGACACTGAAGAAACAGCAGACTCTAACTGGTTCTGGCATGTTCTTCCTGGGGCACCATGAATCACTGAAATGCAGCAGTATAACCTGCCCCCTTCCAGTACTTCTTAAACTTGAATTTCCTGATGGTAGCATGATTTCCCCCCCACCCCCCCCCCCCCAAAAATGATGTACATCTGCAGGGAACATCAAGAAAACAATTAATATGCTATCCCGTAGTTTCTAGGGGCTTCCCCAGGTGTTTCCTCCTTGTCCATTAGAAGGGTGTGATAAACTTCACTGTCCAAGGGGAAAACACCAAAGAGCAGCAGCATAAGCAGAAAAGGGGCTGGATTGAGACTTCACCTCCTGTACTAAATGTTGTAATTTCAGTGGAAGGACTGCACACCTTCCAGGACAGTTTAGAGCGAGGCAGGAGTGGGAGGCAGAGCGGCTCGGGGTGGGACTGACCTCTTTGCGCTCTGCTGCAGTCATGCCGCGCTTCACGGAGCAGGTGGAAGCGGCAGTGGAGGCGCTGAGCTCCGACCCTGCCCAGCCCATGGACGAGAACGAGTTCATCGACGCCTCCCGGCTGGTGTACGACGGCATCCGCGACATCAGGAAAGCCGTGCTCATGATCCGGGTAAGCTCAGCTTCTCCGACAGCTTTCCCTGCCTCTGTTCGACTGACAGCCATCAGGATAATGGAGAGCAGACAGGAGAAGATTTTCATTTAGCTTCTATTAACATTCAGAGTCTTAAAATGTGCTAATCGCTGTGGAGCACTTGAGAAGTGCGTTTGCATTCAGATTCATTAACCAGATCTGAGCATCGATGATGGCCTGAGTTGTGATGTTAAATACCCTTCATGCATCTTTTGTAATCTCATGGTAATGCCTGGCTCGTTAATGTGCTAAAATCAGTGACCTTTCAGTTAACAACAGCAAATTAATTCAGAACTATAGATGCTTGTTGATGGTTTGAGAGCTTAGAAATAAAACCTAATGGCTCTTCATTAAGTAAATTTTGAGAATTAATGTTAGTTAGTCAAAAGGAAGCTGAGATGAGTTTGGTCTGTAGTTCCTAGAGCATGTAATTTGTTAATTGGCTAACCTAGGTAAACAGGGGCAGCTCACAGAGGCCTTGAGTCCTGTGTGCTTGCAGTGGGTGTGACTTGGGAGCCCTAATTTCTGGTAGGCCAGATACAGAAGGTCACAGATGGTTGTAGGGATGCAGAAAAAGAAGTTCTGGTTGCAGCTGATCCATGGACCTGTTTCTTGGATCTTACTGGGGCAAAAATGGGAAGGAGCCAGACATAGTGAAGACAAATATAGGGGGTTTATTCATTTTTTTCTTCTTTTCCTTGTATTCCTTTGAGAAACTGCTGTCGTCTTTCAGAGTGGTGACCATGGCAGATGCAGCTTGGTGGTCAGTAAATCAAGAATGTACAGTCCCAGAAGATATGTGATTACAGTAACCATTGCAGTGGCATCTTCCATGTTTGCTGCTTAAAGCAAAGGATCAGATGGGAAACCAGGAGAAAAGCTGGCAACCACATCTGTGCTCCCCATGGAATTTTTTTCAGACAAGCTCAGGGTTTTTAGACAGCCAGTGATAGTTGAGGATATCAAAGCCTTCCTGCTATGCAGACAGAGGATGTGATTCCCCCCTGCTAATGCCCTTGTTGCTCAAGGAGAGAGGGGTGGGCTGCCAGTCCCAGTGGGCAGCAATTATTGGGGCTGGCAGTGCCAGGAATGCTGACATTTGCCCCATGCCAGCCTCTGGGGCCAGGGAGCCACAGCTCCACTGCCAGCAGCCAATAGCAGCTCCCTGGCCACACAACAACCACCTAGAAGGAAGTTAAAATATTAGCAGTTGTCAGCCAGAGAGTTTATTTTGGGATTAAAGAGGCATCCAAATCTCTCCAGGGCTTGGTGTAACTCTGCTCACAGGGGCTTATTCACTTCAGCTCTATCTTTAGAGGCTCTTGCTCTTTACAGGGACCAGCAGGAAAAGCCACTGCAACACCTCATTTTTGTGTTTATGCAGGGTATTTTCAAAACTGCCATTTCACTATGTCTGTGTTTATTGAAAAGAAGCCCTTCCCCCATCCCTGCTGCCCAGGTTCATCACCCCAGAGGAGTTTCTGCCCTTGGTGGCACTTGAAAGGCAGAGTTACACTTTGTGTGTCCCTGGGCTTTGGGAGGGATGGGCAGAGGGGAGTCACAGACAGAATCAGGTACAGCAGAACTGTTTTCTTTATGCTTTTTCATTTTTTAAAAATATTGATACACTGAGCTACTTCTTAGTGTGTGTCCCTCCACTGATGTTGTTCTCCAGGGCCTGGAGAGGAGAATGAAATACTCAAAGTCCTGATTGTCACCCTACTCACCTTTGCTTTTTGGCAATTATTTTGCGTGTCCGTCTCTATTTTCACTGTATCACAAAGTGTCTGTAGTGGAAGAGAAGTCTGTGAAATTCAAATCATAGAGAAAAAATCTAAGGAATAGGGATTTTATTTGCATCTTATTTGTTAATCACAATTTATTGCATTTATCAGTGAAGTTCTTTGTTGGCCCAGCTCTGGAGACTTGTTGTGAAGTGCCACTTTAGCAAAGGTGTAGTATTTTGACAAACATGCTGTTTAAACTTGATAGGCTTTATAAAAAGTTTGCCAGCTACAGACTGGCAGTAGCAAAAATAAATCCTAGGCAAGCAGGAACTAGGTCAGATGTGTTTAGCCTACAGCATAAAAGCTGGCCCTTACTAGCTGAAATTTTTCAGTTTTTCCCGAGGGATAAGGATAAATTTTGAGATATTTTATCTGTTGTTAATTTAGTCAATGCTTTGATTCATAATTGTGCTGAAGACACTGTCTGTGCTTTTGAACCAGCCCTTAGAGCTGTGTGTAATTCCAGCTTCAGAATCTCGAGTGAAGCTTTTACATTTAACCAACTTGCAAAAGCACTGTTCGCTATGCAAGAACTTTTTTCTGTCTTTCAGATGCTGAGTGCATTAATGTCCTAACAAATCTCAGCTGTTTAGTTACTGCTGTGTGATTCTGGGGATCCCTATGGTGTTTAACAGGAGCAGTCAAGCACATAAAATCACACGTGTTCAGAGCTGAATACAGTCCCTGTATTTACCTTTTTGTTGAAAACATGGAATAATTTTTACCTCCACTGATTTCCATTCTCTCTGCTTGAAAAATAACATTCTTGTTGGTTTTCAGAGCCATGAAATCTGTAGTTTGACTCTGCTTGAATGCTTTTTCCTCAGACTCCTGAAGAGCTGGATGATTCTGACTTTGAGACTGAGGATTTTGACGTCCGGAGCAGAACCAGCATCCAGACTGAGGATGATCAGCTCATTGCTGGACAGAGTGCAAGGGTAAGGCACAAACCTCAGCTTTGTCAAAGTGGGACCTGCCTTCAGGACACACTTCAGCTTGCTTTGAAAACCTAGGTTAAATTTGGGGGGGTGGTGATAAAAATGCTGGATCAGAAAACTTGCATTCTTTTGTTTCCAGCATTCTTCTGAAAAGGAGGTTGAGTGAAATGTAGTTGGTCTGATGGATGTGAGAAACATCTGTAGTTTATTTTGGGTATTTTGGGTATTCTGAAAGATCAAAATCCTTTTAGGGCCAAGAAACTACATCACATTTTGGTATCACAGACATTGTAGTCGGGTCAGCTTCTGCAGGGAGGTACAGGGCAGATCACTCAATTGAATTAATGTTATTTTCAACAGACAAACATTAACTTTATGAGAAAAAAATCTTCCCAAAATGTCTTTTCACACATGTGCTGGTGTGTGTTTGGTCACTGAGCATTTATCAAGACAACATTGAGAGGAACTCAGAAGTGAAATAATTTCAGCTAACTGCATTTCCTGTGACTCAAAAATGAAAGCATTGATAGGCAATATATAATCATTAAGAGGTGAAACCCTAAAATCACTGCATTGAAGGAAGACCAGGCCTTACCTATTGCTTTTATTTGACACAGCCCCTCTGGATCGATAACAATTTACACTCTTGGGAAAGTGCCGTGGCAGATTTTTTGTGGAGGCTCTTCCTGCCAGGCAAGAAGTAGCCAGACCTTATTTATCAAACCTGGGCCACGTTGGCTTGGGAATTACACCAGCTGGGAGTATTTTTATGCTCCCCTCCCTTGCACAAGCACTTTCTATGCTTGGACCCTCGCCCCCTTCTATTTAAATGCAGACATTGCTCATTTACCTCTTAGCACAGCTGCTGCCAGAGGATTTTTAGTACCAAAGGCTCCTTTTTGCCTGCTCCTGGAGGCATCTGTGCTCCCAGTATTTATGAAGGCAAGGCCATGGAGTCTTACACAGGCTATAAACCCAGTCTGAGAGATTTTATTTGGGAGTAAGCACATACTCTTTATTTTCACTTACTCTTTCTTCAGCAGACATGTTTCAAAAGAGTACAGCTAGCTTTTTGCAGGGAAGAGACTGGTAATATTTCTTATTATCCTCAATACCCAAGTGGAACTTAATTTTAAAATGTTGAAATTTTCTGCAAAAGACAAGTCCTTCTTCTTCATGCAGTTTTATTTTCAGGTATGGTAATATGTGGCAAATCTGTTTGGAGTCTTAACAGTTTTATCATGCAAAGGGCCATATTTTAAGTGTCAACTTGTCTTACTGGGCACTTTTTCTTTAAAAAGAGTATAAACTTTGATTCAAAATGGAAGCAAATGGCTCTGTAAAGCCTCTAGGTAGAGGATTGCTATTAAAGTTTTATCCCCCATCTACATGACTGAAATTGGTTATTAGTGAAATGTTTCAAAAAGCCTCTACAAGGCAGCAGGAGGCCATGTGAGAAAACTCTTCTCTTCCAGGCTATCATGGCTCAGCTCCCTCAAGAGCAGAAAGCCAAGATTGCTGAGCAGGTTGCCAGCTTCCAGGAGGAAAAGAGTAAATTGGATGCTGAAGTGTCAAAATGGGATGACAGTGGCAATGACATCATTGTCTTGGCCAAACAGATGTGTATGATCATGATGGAAATGACAGACTTCACCAGGTGAGGCTTTTTAATTTGTGCTTGCTCCGAGCTGCCTGGGCTGCTGGGCTTTCAATGAGACATGGTACAAGTTCTCCTAAGAGACTCACTTCTTATAATTTCTTTTAAATGGTGCCCTGTTCCAGCTGCATATTAACTGGGGAGATGCATTATTGTGCAGTGGCTGGGTGGTAATAACTGTTTAAATTGATCTACAGATACACAGCAGTTACTGCCTGTCTTTCTTTCTTTCTTAAGGGTGATTCTTGTCCCCAGGAATATATGTGTGTATATATATATATACATACATTTGCTCACTTCTTTACAGCATTAAATTCAATGGGCTTCTCAATATTGCCATACTGCAAAAATAGTTCCTAGTACAGTTATTTGCAGAGGAAAGAGAGGGTTTTTGATGCCTTTTGAAATTAATTTACCGGATTTTATATAACGCTGTTTTTTAAACTTCATGTTCCATTTCATAAAAATTGCAAATCTGTCTTTTAAAATGTTATCTCATATCATCATTAAGCTGTTCAAAGCAGTAAAATTTAAGATGTTTTTATTCCTAGATTTAAGCTAAATGTGGGGAAGAGCTGAAAGGGGGTAACTCTTGAAAATGAAGGTGCTGTAATGGCTGCACCAGCCTTCTCCTGCCCTTTGGGTGAGGAATCACTGCCAGCACAGTGTGGAACAGAATGAGAAAAGGGACACAGTTCACTGCTGTGGTTTCCTGGTGCTAGGAGGGAGCGTCTGCTCTGTTTTGCAGGGGGAAAGGTCCTCTGAAGAACACGTCAGATGTGATCAGTGCAGCCAAGAAGATCGCAGAGGCTGGGTCCAGGATGGACAAGCTGGGCCGGACCATTGCTGACCATGTAAGTCACAGTCTTGGAGCCTCCAGCACCAAGGAGCAAGAGATCTTTCCGTACTGCAGGCATGATGAAGAGATGAAAATGTGTTTGCTTTTGGGGTGTTTTAACTCATTTTCCAGATCAGCTGCTAGAAAATTCTGTTCTTTCTGTTCTTTCCGGCTGCTCTCCTGCCTCCCTGAGCAGTGACACAGCAGCTCCTTGGCTGGAGTCAGGCACCTGGCATTTTGTGCCAGCCCTGCTTCAGGTCACGTAGAGCAGGGCAGTGCCAGTGCTGAGCAGGGCCCAGGCTGGGCTCACGTCACACCCAGAGCACTCCTGGTGCTTCCCAAAGCACAGACTGCAGGACCTGCACCTGCACAATGGCACCTGGCCTATTGCACAACCTTTAATGCTGGGTTTGAGGCAGCTTTGTGAGATGGACAATTTTCAGATGCTCCACAGACTGAGTGGGGAGGATGTCAGAGCTCTGTGGTGCTTTTTCACTGTCCAGTCAGAGCTGATAAAGACTTGGAGCAAGGCCTGCAGTGACCCAGGCGTGGCTGGGAAGGAATTCTTACAGGATTCAACGAGCATGGCCAGCTCAGAGATTTATTTATGCAATGCCTGTCCTGAGCCACTTAGAAACTGGGCCAAGCAAGAGCACCTTTGGTCTCAGCCCACACCCAAATAGCAGGGAAACATCAACATTAGTAATACTATTCCACCTTCAAGAGAAAATCTGAAATGCAGGGAGGTTAAGTCTGAGATCATGGACTAAACTTTGTTTTCTCAGTTGTCACTTGCTTTCCAGGCCTTTTCAGGATGGAAATTTGTACTGCAAGGTTTTAACTGAACCAGTGTCACTTTGAAAGTAAATCATTGCAGTGCAGGATTCTCTCTTAATGTTGCATTCAGAGGTGCTTGTCTACACCCTCCTTTATTAATGATGCAGTGAGAAATGTTCAGTGGGGAGATAAATTTGATAAGTGTTTTTTCAAATGGCTTTCCTTGCTACAGCACTTTGACAGCCTTGTTTCTGCAAGAACCAGGTGTGCTGCTGGTGTAGGTAAATGAAGCAAGGAGCAGTTTGTGTTCAAGGTCTCAGGGGAGATTGGCCTGAAGGTTTACAATGCCTTTTTCTTTTTTTTTAAATTCACATGTTTTATGCAAAGTTGGTATATGGTTTTCTGTACCAAGCCATTTCAAAATATAAAAGAAAACTACTTTCAGTAGCAGTAAGGTCCTTAAAAATGTAACAGATTAAGCACATGTTTGAAGATAAATATGGGCAGCACTGTACAGTTAGTCATTTTGACAAGAATATAGCTTTTTCCTGACTCCATACTCTGCTAATACTTTGAGCCTGCATATTTCATTAGTTGTGCTTCCATACTCTTTAGAAACATGTTAATGTGGAGCAGTGTGACAGCTACAGAGCAGGAGCAGCTCCTGGTTCCTGCTGTCCCTGGTCCTGGAGGGAGCACATGGAGGGGCTGTGTCCTGTGGGCTGGGTGACACCAGAGCTGTGACCCCTCGTGTCAGTGTGCCAGCAGCTCCCAGCTCTGCCATCAGGCCCTTCTGCAGCACACTCTCTGGAGCTCCAAGAGCTGCTGTCCCAGGAATTCCCTGTCTCTTGGGAAGAGTTCTGCCATCAGCTGCAGGTTCTCCCCGAGGTTTCCATCCCTCACTCCAAGCAGCTGCTGCTTGCTGGGAACAGGAGAATATGAAGCAGTTATGAGCACAACACAGATGACAATGATTTGCAGCAAGGGTTCTCTCTATTGTTTATTTTTTCAATGTCAGAACACCTACAAAGCCAGAGGAACTTTCTGTTCCTTTTTTCCTTTTGTAGCAGTGGGAGGCCGAGGTTACATCAGTTCTGATCCCCCAGTGAGAAGCAGCTGAGGGTGAGGGTAGGGGCTGCCCCACTTCCCAGTGAAATGCTCCAGCAGCCTGGTGCTGGGGAGACTGGTCCCTGCTGGGGGGCTTGGGGTGGGGACCCTGGGCCCAGGCTGGTGGCAGCTGCTGGCATAGTCAGTGCCCATCCTCCCAGGGAGCTGCTTCCCCAAAACAGCTGCTGGCAGCTCCTGCTGGGCCCAGTGGGCACCCAGGGCTGAGGGGCATTTTTTGGGAATTCCTGGTGCAGCAGGGCCCATTCCCAAAGGGAGAATCAGTGAGAGGGAGAAGCTCTGGGGTTGCTGGCTTTCCCCTGCAGCCACTGAGGCTGTGTCCATCAGCACACACCACCAGGGCTCTGCTGTCTTCCCCTGCCCCTCTTCTCTGCAAAAACAGAGAAAATGGTGATTCTGCTTCTCTGCAGGCTCAGCTGGGGTGGCAGGAACTGAAAGTTGGGGGTGTTTGCTGTGTCCAGGATGGAGCCTGGATTTCACCCTGGAGCAGCCAGCTTAGCTTTTGCCAGTAACCTTCCCTGAGTGTGTGACAGCAGCTCAGTTTGGGGGCTTTGGGAAGGTGGGGTGTTCATTTCCATCTGCACTGCACTCCCTGCTGGGCTGTGCTGTGGGAGTCCTCCCATGGGCTGTGTCTGTGCAAACCCATCCATCTCTGCAGATGGGGGTTGTGCCTGTGGGTTAGTCCAGTAATGTCATCATTCTTGATCAGTGTTCAAATTGTTGCCTTTTGGGTTTTTTGATTTTTACCCGAGTGCTCCTGCCTAGGAAAGGACAGGGCTCCTGCAGGCACCCGCAGTGCCTTTTGTTGATGTTCTTTTTTATCTCATGTTACATCTTAATTTAAACCTCATCTGTCTTTGAGCTGAGTCCTCAATCCTGCCTGCAGAAATAGCACACACAGGAGAGGATCTGGGTTTCCATCTCACACTGGATTGATGTACACAGCCCCAGTGATGATTCCTATTCCATAAAGGTTTTGCTGCCTTCCTCAGCTATTGGTGAATGTGGAGCAGTCTCCTGCTTTGAGAGTCTTTCCTTGAAGGGTTTCACAGCCCCACAGAGTAGCTGGAATTGTTGAGCCATCCCCTGATGTGCTGTACTGGGCATTTGTCAGCCCTTGAGCTGCTGCACTGCTGTGCTGCTCACTCGCTGTGTTAGATGAGCTCTTTGGGAGATGGAGAGCAGTTTCCAAAATGGTAATTTAGGCTTTTCATTAGCTCTTTGGCCAGGGCTATTTGTGGACTTGCTCTTAAACATCTTGTACTGCTGACTAATATTGATTAGCTTAAAAAATTAACCTGCAAGCTTTCCTGCTTCGTTAGGCAGGGCTTCACTGCACTGACGGAAGCTGCGTGTCTGCATTGAGAGTTGCAATTACTTTGGGTGGTCCATAATTTTCCTTGGGTCTAAGAAGGTGGTTTTATTTCTCTTGGTGGGGTCAGATGTCCATAAAGCCATGCAGATCTCCCAGTGCAGTGCCCCTGTGTGTGTGTGTGTGTGTGTGAGCTCTGTGTGCACATCATTGCAGCACCTGAGTTACCTCTACTCAGCACAGAGACCACTTTGCTTTGCAAAAGCCACTTTTTCTGGCCCTGGAAAAAAACAAATCTGTGTGTTAGCTGCACTCACCTTCACTGCAGAGGGAAGTGCCTGTTCTGGCAGATTGAGTGCTGTTGGGAAGGAAGTGCTCTGTGTGAGTGGGACCCTGTTTGCACATTCCTGTGTGTGCACCACAATCTGCTCCTCTTTTATACAAAGAAAAGAGTTTCAGCTTCCATCTCATAGCTAAGGAGAGGAGGTCTGCAGGGAGAATCAGGGCTCAGAGCCTGCTGCTCAGAGCCAGGAGGGGATTTTTACCTTTCCCTCAGAGGGGAGGAGAGGCTGCATGCAATGCAACAACCCTCAGCTGGAGTGAAGCATTAAGTAATGAAGCAGTGCCACATTGAAGATTAATCTTTCAGCCATGCCATGTCCATTATGAATCTTCATCAGATGGTCCATTGCACAGGATCAGGGTCTTAGGTGAAATGGAATTTTGCTGTGAACAGGGGTGTGTGGAAAAGAGCTCTTCAATCACTCTGGATGGGGTGCAGCTGCCCAGAGGCTGGAGATCCCTGCAGGGTGTAGTCCTGTCCCTGGATAATGCCAGGTGTATTCCACTGCTACAGCTGAAACAATGCTGGGCACAGTGCAGCCTGCCTTAGAGCAGGAGATAAGGATCAGTGGGAGTCTGATAGTGGTTTTGTCCAGGAGGCCTGTGGATGCTGGGTGGGAAGATGAGATGATGGATGGCCATTTCCAGGGAACAGGAGCTGTCTGAGAGGTACAAGTGATGCTTCTCTGGAGTACAGAGCAGGACTTAAGTAACATGGGATGTGACCCAGTAGGTGGTGTGTTGTGGGTGTGTGTGTGAGCACGTGGGCTGCCCCTGCAGCTGAGGTGGCCCATGGGGGACCTGCTGCTCGCACCCCATTGCTGCTGCTGCTGCTAAATGGGCTGCAGGGCTGGTGAGAGCAGCAGAACCCTTCCCACAGCCTTTATGTCCTACAGAGCCTGCTCTGGACTGTGGCTGCTCCTCAGCTGGGCTCCCCTCTGGTCTGGAAATCCAGCCTGAGCCTGGCTCATCCGTGGCTCATTCTTTGGTTCTGTCCCAGAAAATGCCACCTTCCCAAACTGCACAGAGGACTCCTGCAGAGCCTTGTATGCAAAGCTGAAAAAGTTAAATTTCTCTTACGGATGAGTGCTGCAGCAAGCACCTTAAAAATGTCATTTTTTGCCTGGTTAGGAACCTGCTTTCCCCACTGCTACAAGATGGGAGCAGAAGTCAGGAAAATCTCTGTTTACTGCATGTAATTGAGTCAGAGTCAGGTTTATCATTTTCAAGCTTGGAATACTTAAGATTGAGGATTGAGGGAGGAATTGGTAACACCCGGTATTTGCAGCTTCAGATCTTGGGTGTCAGACCATTGCTTCTGTGTCCTGTGTACAGGAAGGACCTTTTACAGCTGGCAGACCTGCTCTGGGGAGGGCAAATAGTCCTCCTTCTCTTCCTCTTCCTCCTCCCTGGGAGGGCTGCTGAAGGGCAGTGCAAGGAGCCTGTGCAGTGCTGGCCCTGCGTTTTAGATGCGTCTCACGCAGCTCAGCTGTCCCAAGCCCAGGCTCAGCAGCGAAGGCAGCGCTGTCCCGGCCATCCCCTGCTCCAGGGGAGGTGCCTGGGCTGTGCCTGCCTCCTGGCCCAGCGTGGTGCTGCTGACCAGCTGTGCCCGTGTCACCCGCAGTGCCCGGACTCGGCGTGCAAGCAGGACCTGCTGGCCTACCTGCAGCGCATCGCGCTCTACTGCCACCAGCTCAACATCTGCAGCAAGGTGAAGGCCGAGGTGCAGAACCTGGGCGGGGAGCTTGTCGTCTCTGGGGTAAGTATGGCACACGCCTGCCTCAGGCAGCTTTGCTCCCACAGGGAACGGTTATTCCATGCTGAGCCTTTGTGTTAAACCCCACAGAACAGAGACTGGAGATGCTGGAGCATTCCGAGTTCTAACAGATGCAGAGTTTGTGTTGCTGCCTCGCTGTTCTGGGGAGGAACTCTTGCTGTGAAAATACAGACTTCACATTTCCTTACTCAACAGTGTTTGTAGACAGACTCACTTCACCTCTGTGTAATCTGTTTTCCAGACTGCTTTTCACTCTTAGTGAGGTTAAATCACTTTATCAGCACAGCCAAACCTGCCCCATGTCTCTGCACAGCCTTAGAACATGCTGGGGTTCTGCAACGCTCCAGAGATGTTAATATTTCAGGATAGCTGTGCCCTGAAGAGTGCTGGGATTTTTAGTGGCTGCTCTGGTTTCTGACAGCTGGAAGCTGCCCCAGGCCAGCTTGCTTCCTTATTCCAGCCATTACTTTGCAAATAATTTTTTTCACTGTAGTTCATGAAATGCTGCCTCCTAAGAGGATTCTGTATGACAGATATTTGGGGAGAGGGAAGTGGAGCTAAATTCTTAATTTCTTCTGGCATACTCTTCCTTGCCCTGCATAGGCACGTTTGGTCAGTTCTGGTGCTTTTGCCCAGCTGTGTCAGGACTGAGGAAGGAGGTTGGAAGAAGGGACAGAACTGGCCCTTGGATAGTCCAGAATTGCTCCCTGGTCAGCAAATGGAAAAAGCTTCCCACATTCTGCCATTTTGATACCACAGAATCATGGAACAGTTTGGGTTGAAAGGGATCTTAAAACTCATTCAGTGCCACCCCCTGCCATGGGCAGGGACACCTTCCACTGTCCCAGGCTGCTCCAAGCCCTGTCCAGCCTGGCCTTGGACACTTCCAGGTGTCCAGGGGCAGCCACAGCTTCCCTGGCCATCCTCTGCCACTGATATTTTCTAGTGAAACCCTGTTTGATATTTCAGTTGCTTAAACTTAGTAGGACAGATTTCCCCCAAAAACCAGGGGGAGCTGTGGAAGGCGAGCTTTGGGGCAGCAGCAGCAGGAGCAGTCAGCAATAGATATCCCTGCGTGAGCTGAGCCCATCTGGGGTGATGGGCTGTGCTGCCCCCCCTGCTGCCTTTCCAGCTCCCAGAGCAGCTCCAGGGGCTGTGGTGGGATGTGCTGCTGTTCATGTTCTGGGAGGCTGAAGGCATGGTGCTGTCAAAGCAGGAGATGTGTTACTGTGCAGCAATATGTACTCCAGGGCTTCACTGCAGTTACTCAGTGCCTCCAGGATTTACATCCCCTCTGCCATAAATCAGTGGTAGAACAGCCTGGCATCTGTAGTCTGATCTCCTAGTTTTATCCCTTCTCCTCGAGCCTGTCCACTGGGGCTGAGGGCTGCCAGCAGCAGTGTTGAGCTCCCTGAGATAATCAGATGAAGACCTCAGCCAGTCCAGGGGCATCACCACTCTGAAAGGAGGGTTCTGTCCAGAGTGCTGTGAGAGCAGAGCAGGGCTCAGGCAGGCAGAGTCTGACAGGTCATTCAGAAAAGCACTTCCCTGCTCTCCTGGTGTCTGATGATTCCTCCTGCTGTGAGGATTCATGGAAACACTCCAGCACAGTGGTTTCCAGGCTCACGAGGATGAGGGCAGAGCACAGGGGCTTGCCAAAGGATCTGAGGTGCCATGGTGGCACTTGGGGCACAGTGGGGTGGAACAGAGGGGACAGTGCCCCAGAACAACCACCAGAACCAAGACCTGCCCCAGATCAAACCCCTGTCCCAGCCCATTTGGCCTTGACAAGCTGGGGGTCCCACCCAGAGCAGGACACTGGTCCCTGGAGAAGGGGGTCCCAGCTGAGGTCACCACAGTGCTCCTTCCCTCTCTCTTCCACCCAGCCCTGGTGTCACTCTTTGTCCCCCCTGTGCCCTACAGCTTTGACAAATTCATGTTTTTCCATGTTTTGATGCTCTTGTAAATCAGTAGCCAGCTGTGAAAAGGCTCCTGGCCTGGCTGGTGATGCAGTTGTGTTCCTTCTTTCCCAATACAATTTAGTATTCTAGGGCAATTTAAATATTTATTATCGGTGATTAAGATATTACTACAGCTTTATTAACCTCATTAGAGAATAAGCAACTGTTAAATCTTAGTCACAAAAGCAAAGGGCAGAATACAAATGTTTCCAATTGCCATTGATATGGAAAATGCATAGAGGGGGCAAACCCTGCTTCTGTGTTGGTGGCACAAGTCAAAGTCAGGTTTGTAACCACTGAGCATCGAAAAAAAATCCTGCCTCAAACTGGGAGCCTCAGGTTTCAAAGGAGAAATATAAATCAGTTTTCAAGTGGTTTTACCCCCAAGCCTGTGGTGCTCTCAGTGAAACACTGTGTTTGAGGGTTCCATGGTGTGTAACTCTGTGTCCCTTGGCAGGTGGACAGTGCCATGTCCCTGATCCAGGCAGCCAAGAACCTGATGAATGCCGTGGTGCAGACAGTCAAGGCCTCCTACGTGGCGTCCACCAAGTACCAGAAGTCCCAGGGCATGGCCTCCCTCAACCTCCCGGCCGTCTCCTGGAAGATGAAGGCTCCAGAGAAGAAACCCCTCGTCAAGAGGGAGAAACAGGATGAGACCCAGACGAAAATCAAGAGGGCATCCCAGAAGAAGCACGTGAACCCCGTGCAGGCCCTCAGCGAGTTCAAGGCCATGGAGAGTATCTAGAGAGCTCTGGCTCGAGGGTGTTTTTCTCTAGCCCACTACTGCTACTTCCAGAACTCTACTTTTAATACCCTAAGGATTTTTCAAAAATTTACTATTCCTCCAAATGTATTTACTTAATATAATTTTGATAACTTTGTTTAGATTACCTGGGGAGATACTTAAATTTCTAAGTCCTATCAGTATATCTTCAGCCTGCAGAAGTGTGGTAATTTAGATGGCTTTTAGATTACAGGGGTGGATTTCTAGCTGGAAACTGTTTTTTATAATCTTGCTTTAAATGAAATATTCTATAACCAAAGAGGATTTTACAGTAACACTAACGGTTAACACTAATACTGGATCATGCTACACAGAGACTCAGTTTATCATGGTGATCAAGAGAGAAAAATTAGATTTTTTGTTGAAAAAAAAAATTAATGAAAGTATTTTATGTGATAGTGTATCTGCAGTGGGGGTGGAGAGGGAGCAAGCTCAGAGGAGTTTGAAATTGCAGCAGGCACCGGCTGTGTGAGCACAACTGGAAAACAGCTGGAAAAACGCTACAGCCGTGCCTGGGCCGGGCTTTGCTGAGGATCGTGTTGGGAGCTGGGCTGGGTGGTGCCCTGGGGCCGTGGTGCTGCTTTTCCTGGGCTGCCCCAGAGCCCTCCGGGGGTTCCCTTGTGCTCCTGGCACCGCTCCCTCCCGAGGGGCTCCCGGGGCCGATCCCTGCGGAAACCTCCCCCGGTGTGGGCGGCCGATCGCTCCCTTTGATATGGACGGGAATTGTAATGCCTGGTTACAAATTACTAATGTATTTTGCTGCGGGACACTAATAAAGTTGCTTTTCCCAGCTGGTGCATTGTGGTGCTGTGAATGGAGCGGGCCCAGCCCGCCCATCGCCACCCCCCGCCATTCAGATGCAAATCAGCTTTGTGCTCATTCCTCATAATTGCTCTGCATCCCGCCTTGGGCTTCCAGAGGCACCCAGGAAATCGTGTTTGCTCAGGCTGCAATTTAGACTGTACATTATTTGTGATAACTATAGCTACAAGGTATAATTTCACTGTCTTATTTAAATTTTATGAATTTCAGTGTGTTTCACACATCCCAGTCGAGTCGAGTGCAGGGAAGCGGTGCCTGCACGGGGCAGCACGACCGTGTCTGTTCCCGTGGAGCTGGAAAAGCCTGGGCTGGAGTCAGTGTCTAAGATGCAGCTCCATTTTAGAGCTGAACCTTGGCACTGAAATGTTATAATTTTATTTATCTCAATCAGCTCATAATTTACTGTATTAAGGTTATTGCTGTCATGTTACTGTAATGCTGATCGTAATTAAGGTAAATAGTTTTTGAGATATTTTTGCCAAATGTATTATGTGTTCAAGCATTTTAGCCTCTTGAGTACAGCTATTAAACAGTGGAATGATAGGCTATTTTCATACACCCTTAACATGTAAACAGGCTCGGAGGGGGAATTGTGCTCCACTGCCATTTGAGGGTTAACAGGCTGTAGGTCTTATTTTAGAGAAAATTATTAACTAAATTTCTACAATATGGGGCTTTTTTCTCCTGGTATTGTCTTAAAGGTGACGTTCCCTGAGCTGTTTAGGGAGTACATCCAATGCCTCCCTCCAATACAATCTATTAATGAGCTTTAAAAATAACCTTTATTAAGACGTACAGACAAATTTACACTTATTTATCTTTTAAATACATCTTTGTTTAATTTACGCTACAAACATTGAGTATCAAGAAATTAGAAGTGGTTCCCCTGGTGACAGCTACAGCCCCAGGGGGGTGCAGGAGCAGCAGGAACGCCATGGGGACAGGAGGCGGAAAAACCTCAACTCACATTTTCTTTGTACCCAGGAATTGCTCCTCTGGGAATTGCGTTTGGGTTTGGAGCAGAGAAGGGCATCGACGTGAATCGTTATTGGTGTAACACTTTAATTGGTGTAACACTCTCCCCTTAGAAGAGGGGGGATTTTGTGTCATGAAGTCCCAATTCCAGTAGCTGGGGACGGGGTGGTGACGGCGGGGCTGGGGCCAGAGCGCGGCAGGAGAGCCCCGAGCCGGGGCGGGGCAGGGCAGTTCCTCATCCCGGAGCGACCCCAGCCCCCGCTCCAGCCCCGCTCCTGGTCCCGCCGGCACCTCCGGGTTGCTCAGCACCAGCCCAAGACCCAGGAGTTCAAAACCCAAAAGCGCCGATCCCGTGTCAGAAAATTCCAGCCCTGTGCGTGAAAGCGGCGCTGGAGCAGCGGCTCGGCGAGGGGGTCCGGCCGCCAGCGAAGCTGTGACTTTATTAGGGAGCCAATTGGAGAGAATTACAGTAATTACTGCTCCATGTAATTAAGCGCTGGGGAAGGGCTCGTGCTGTCGCTGTCGCTGTCGCTGCCGGAGGACGATGCTCGGCTCCGGCGGTGAGCGAGGAGCCAAACCCCACCTTCCCAATTCCCTGCCCTCCGGGGAGATGGGGCACCTGCCGTGGCTTTGGGCAGGGAAGGGCTGTGGGATTTCCCTACTCACCAGCTCCCCACGGCTGCTCCCCAGGCATCGCCTGGAACATGCCGGAGTACTTGCTGGGGGGTTTGGGGGGGTTTTTGCAGTGAAGATATTTCGGTCTGGGGTTTTTTTGCAGTGCAGTGGGACAGGACCTTTGCTGGGTCTGTGCCAGAGCCCGGCAGACCTGGCAGTGCAGGGATCTCAGGAAGTTGAACCCACATTATCTTCTAATGTGTATTAGTGAAACCATATTAAATCCTCAGGAGATAAGTCTTATTCCAGATTTCAAGTGCTCTTAATTCAATCCCGCGGTGAATGGAGCCACGTTGAATTTATGCCTCTTTAATTGTGTGTGAAGTTTCCGTGCCACGATTTAATGGTCGTTAATGAGCGCCTTTCCCACTCCGAGCTCTCCCTGCTCCCAGCGCCTTTGGGATGTGCCGGGAGCGGGATAGGAGAGGGGAGCGGGGCACCCCGTGCTGTGTTTGCTTACACGGGTGCTGGGTCCAGACCAGGCCACGGCAGCCAAACGTCAAACATAAAATTGAGGAGAGAGCAGAGAGGGAGGGGAGGAGCGAGTGCATTCAAAACCCCAACAATGGGGTGAGAAAAGGAAAAATCCAGTAAGGCACATCGGCGCTGCGGATGGTGGGGGCTGGGGAGTGCCCCAGGGAGACACAGCCCCTGGACTCTGCTCTGAGCCCTTCCCTGCCTAAAGGCTGCCAGGATTTGGGGAGCTCAGGCTGAGCCAGCAAGGCCCTCCTGATGCTCTTGGGGTGCAAGGGGAAGGAGCGGGAGCTGGTCCTGGCCTGGCCACCTGTGTGACGGCAGCGCCTAACACTTGAGCCCCTCTTGAAGCTCGAGGAATGGGGGGGCCCTGTTAGCTCCAAAATTAAGGATGGAAGTGCCCATCCCACCTCCCAGACCTGCCTGGGAAGGGGTCCAGTGAGCCCTACCCAAGGTTTCCATCTGCCGCAGGACCTCCCACCCCTGGGGCTGCTCCAGCCCTGCCTTTGCTCCGTGCCTGCAGGAATTTGGGGGATTCCCAGCAGAGGGGGGCTGGCTCTGCACAGGGGCTGGGGCAGGATGGCCCAGCCCTGGCCCTGGCCCTGATGGGGGAGGGCCAGGCAGCTGCAGCAGCCCTGTCATTACCCCGGGCTGTGGACCAGCAGCGCCATTTGGGACACAAAGCTGTCATTAGTGGGGACACCGGCCTGGGCTGTCATTTATGGCCAGGGAAGGCAGCCCAGGGCTCGCCTGCACTTCTCTGTCTCCCTCTGAGGATACATGGCCATGCACACGGAGGAATGGGCTGCAGCCCCCAAGGCTGAGTCTTGGCCACAGCTGACCGTGGCACAGCTCTTGGTGCCCTCCGAAGTTCCATTGCTGTCACCACCTCCCCGTGCTACTGGCTGCATTGCCAGTGCTTGGACATGACTCCTGAGACCTGCAGGAGCTGCAGAGAGGGGGTGGCTACAGCCCAGGGGGTCCCTCTGGCCACCCTTCTTTGGGCTCGTGACCCCCCTGCAGAGCCTGGAGCCCTTTGGGCAGGGGGCACTGTGTGGGTGTGGGGTCCCTGACGGCAGCACTGCCCAAGACCTCACACAGCCTCTGCCCCAGAGTGCCCTGCCAGGGCCCAGTGCCTCAGGAGCAGCACTGCCAGGAAATTGTTATTTATTGTAATTTTTTGGCCTCCTTTGAGTGCTCCACATCCTTGGCTGTCACTCTGCCGGTGTGCGGGAAACAGCCCAGGGGGACCGGGACCTTCCTGGGCACTTCTTGCTGCCATCCCAGGCCACAGGGGCTATCCCAGGCCACAGGGGCCATCCCAGGGCTGGCACCAAGTGGCACTGACCAGGAGCCACCACTTGCTCCCTCCAAAGCTGTCCTGGAGGCCCACGGGCACCTTTCCATCCCCAGGGCCAGCACAGGCATCCCGTGAGCCTCTGCTCAAAAACTTGTCAGGTTTAAGACTTTAAGGAAGAGCAAATTGGGTTTTGGCTTTAGGGTTGGACAGGGAGGGCTGCTGGTGGCTTTCTCCCTGGCTCATTCCCTAAGGAGGCGTTAGACAATCCCCACCTTAAATCCAGCTGTGACACAGTGACAAAACTAGGCAGGGGCTGAGAAATCCCTGTGCTGATCCCCTCCAGTTCTGCTGGATCCCTGGCTGGCCTGGCATCACTCCAGAGGCTCAGGTTTCCAGCAGAAAAGCCCCTTCCCATCCTTGTCCTAGCTGTTACCATCAGATATATATATATATATTTTTTTTTAAACCTACAAAGCAAAGTCTTGGCAAGGCTGGCTGGGAAATGCATTTCAGATAAAAATAGGAAAAAAATTAATGCCGGAAAAACAGCCTAAAACCCCAAAAAGAGAAAGATCAAAAAAGAATCAATAGTTATAATCAGCCCTGCTACTTAACAGTGACAAGTAACACGCTGTATAAGGGAGCCATAAATATTTGAGCACAAAGCCCAGTGGTTGCAGGGTCACAGGTGGGGATGGATCTGGTGGCATTGGTGGCAGAGCCCTGCAAGGGCTGGAGGATGGAAGGGACCAGCTGGGCTCTGCCAGGCCTGGAAGAAGTGCAGGGCTTCAAACATCCCCTCCTGAGAGTGACACAAGCATGACCCCCACAGGAACACCACTTGTTCCCTTTCTGCAAATCCCAAATTCCCCAGCTGAGCCCCCAGCTTGTTCCCTCCATTGTGCAACTCCGTTCTTCCAGCAGTATGCCATGAGAACAAGACATTCCCCACACCCCAATGTATTTTAATAACAAAGTTGTTGGCACACAGTGCTGGGATCTCGTTTAGTCTAGCAGTTTATTCCAAAGTGCACCTGCACCGGTGCCATCCAAACTTGCTGTCACCCTGAACTCCCTGGAATTGGACAGAACCCTCAGTTTCACCTCAGTTCCTGGATGATAGTGTTAATAGAGCCCAGGAGCTCCCTGAAGTAGCCGTCCTTGTCCCCTTCCCTCTGCTCCTCAGCCGCCAGCTCCTCGTACTCACTGCGCAGGAGGCTGAGGGTGGTGCCCAGGGCGGGGTCCCCCCGGTAGTGCTCCCTGCAGAAGGCCACCAGCACCCCCACCAGCTTGAGGACCTTCTCACGGGTGTCGTGCTCGGGCATAGCCAGCAGATTGGGCACCAGGGCACACCAGCCCTGCTCCACCACCGCCGGCACCAGCCTGACCTGCTGGTACTGCTGGATTTTCTCCTCCATCTGCTCTCCGTGCTGGGAGTCCTCAAGCAGCATCTGTGGGAAGTGGTGGAACACAGATTAATGTCCCTGTCAGAGAGGAACTGCTCCCAGGAGGTGACACAGTAGAGGAGGATGCGTGTCCTGTACCACCTACCGTGGACAAGGACTTGCCACAGAAGACGAGAGCGAGGTTGTGTCCTAGCTCCCTGGCCACAGGGGCTGTTTGTTCACCCTGAAAAACTCCCAGGGACTGGGGGTTTCTTTGTCACACAGCCTGGGAGGGGACTCAGGGGCAGGAAGCTCAGCAAGACTTGTAAAGTCTCTGGTCTGATGCTTTCTCCTGCTGATAGGTGCTTGCAGCACTTAATGAACATCATCACTTGGCTCTGTGCTGCTCCTCCCAGATGGGGATCTCAGCCTCCTCCAGCACAGCCAGACCTTCCCCTGCCAGGCTGGTCCAGTCCTGAACCTCAGTACTGAAATTCTGCAGGGAGGTGGGTCCCTTACAGTGAGAGAGACCAGCCCAGATGGGAAAGGGGACCAGGGGGAGGAAGGGAAACTCCCCCACACCACCCTGTGAGCCCTTTGGTGGAGAGGCTGTTGATAGCATGAGATTTCCAGACAGGGACATGGAAGGACAACACCAAGGAGACCTTCCCACTGCTGGTCCTCCTGAGAGCTGCCTGATGATGTGCAGGCAGGATTTGGAGTGAAAAGGAAGGAATGTGGCAGGAGGAAGCATTCAGAGCCCCAGTGACTCCTGTTTCACACTGAGAGCTGCCAGAGTGCTTTATGATTCCAAACCAATCCATCTGACAGTCAGCCAGCCCATCCCAAACCTGCCACCCCAGCTCGGAGCAGGCCCCCAGCACCCAGGGTACAGCATTCCCAATCCAAAGAGCAGCTAAAAATCATTTTAACATAAACCCAAGAATCTGCCAGGCTGTGCCTGTCCCAGACCCATGGAAGAAGGAACAGATGGGGCTGCCGGAGGGGAGAGCTGGGAAATGGGCAGTAGGATCAAATGGGAATGGTTTGAGTCAAAATGCCCTTGTCTGCTCCTTTTCCATGGAGCTGACAGGATCGTGTTAGAGTCAGCACCTGATAAGATTTCAGACCTGCTAAAATAATTTGCACCTTTACAAAGCCTCCTGGAAAATAACTGATTTAACAGAGAGGTGCTGCTCTGCTGTGCCTGCAACCCAGGTATTAAAGCAGCCATAATCTGCAGGGCAAATTGGCCATAAACTGAGCCAGAGTGGATTTAATTCCCATTCTCTGGAGTCAGGGAAACGCACAGACTGAACAACAAGCCATGGCAAGGAAAGACAGGCTTTAAACTGACACTTACAGCAGTAATCCAGGGTATTTGAAAATAAAACATGGAATGTGGCAGGCTGGGCTCCAGCAAGGGACGTGCAGCAGGCAAACGGCTCTCTGGCAGGCAGAGACACAGCAGGGCTGGCCTGTCCCTTGGCCTTGGCTGGACACTACAGCCCAGGGCCAGCATTTCCTACTTGTGTCCTCTGTGTCCTGTTGTTTTAAACACTCTCGGGAGGAAATGGTGCAGTGACTTGAAGGCAAACAAAGGTTTCAGCTCCTCTGGGTTCCCCCAGGCACTGGTATGGTGTTGGCCAAGGGGCTGAAGGGGACTCATCCCCACTGATGCTGGGCTGGCTCCTCCTCATCCTCATCCTGTGAGGATGTTCAGGTCTGGCTGGGTTTGGGGGCGAAGGTGGGGAGTGCCTGGCCACCCCAGCTCTCACCTTCTCCATGATGAGGTCGTAGAGCAGTGTCACCACACGGACATGGAGGGGCTCCATCCCCTTTTGCCGGAAGAGGCTCCTGAGCACCTGGAGGCCACCCATCTTGAGGAACTGCTGCTGGGCATAGGGGAAATGCCTCAGCATGGAGGACAAAGCAAAGAGAGCCTGGTGGAGAGAGAGAGGGCAATCAGCAAGGTGGCCATGGCCACCCCATGTGGCATTGCTCCTCTTGATGGCACCCCATGGGGACAGCAGAAATACGCTCCAGCCCATTTGTGCGGAGCTCCACGGAAAATGCATCCCAACCTCTCCTTGCTGAGGGACATCTCCAGCAGTCCTGTTTGCAATCCCAATCCACCCTAGCTCTGTGAGGCTGCCAAATTGTGGGTGCTTCCATCCAAAACCCAGTCTGGGCTGTCACTGAGGGGCCAGCCCAGCCCCTGACAGTCCCAACCCCATCACTTCTCCATGTTCACCCCCGCAATGGGGTGAGGAGTGTCCAGCACCACCCAGCAGAGCCTGATCCCTGCGAGGTGATTTGGATGCCGGGGTGATGTCCCAACACCCCCACAGTCAGAGGACAAGGCCATGATGTTGCCCAGCCCTGGCCCAGGCCCTGGCAGGGTGCAGCCCCACGAGCCACCAGCCAGAGCCCAGCACGCCGCGGTGCCCCAGGGGCTTGGCTCGGAGCCGAGGAGGCAATTAGGGCCAGCCCAGCTCTGCCTGTCACGCTGGCTGGCTGTGGCAGCGCGGCCGGGCCGCCCGGGGCAGGGGACGCGCTGCTGTCAGGGCCGGCCCCGCTCCCCACACACGGGGCCAGGCCGCGCCCGCCCCGCACCGCTGATCCGAGCTGACAGCCGCGTCTTCCCCGCTCCCGTTTGTTTCTATTTTCCATTTTCCGCGTTGCTGCTGGTGAATTTGAGATGCTGCTGTCTCCCTTTTGAATCGTGAGCCAGAGGACGGCGGAGGGAAGGGATGCACTTTTGGCCTCGCTGCCGTGCAGGGCTGTGAGCGCCGGGGCGGAAAAACCATCGGAGCAGGAGCCCGGGGCTGCTGCCCTGTGCAGGAACGGGCTGGGCCACCAGCCTGGCCTTGGGACCTGCTCTGGAGACACAGGACACTGCACACAGCACAGGAGCTGCAAATTAAAACCTCTGTCCTCCTGGAAAAGAGGGTTCAACCCTTGGAGGGTCTCGGGCAGCTGTGTGTGAATGTGGACAATACTGAGCCCACCCCTCTCATTTCTGCAGGGGCTGCCAGCACGATGCACTCAGGTTCACTGGAAAGAACTACTCTGGTTCACAGCAGTGCTGTGAGAGCCCCTGCACGGCCAGCCACCCATCCCCACCCCAAAAGGAGCTCTGGTTTGAGCCACCTGCACTCCTGGGAGGAGTTTCTGAGCAAGGAACATCCCGTAGGATCTCCTTATATCCATGGCCAAGTGACACGGCGTTCCACAGCTTTCTCCTATGCCTTTCACTTGCTGGAGGACTCTTGCCAGGGTTAAAAAGAAACATATTTTAGGGAGCTTATTACAGGTGAATGGAAGAGCCAATGGTCTCCCCACCTTGCTGGACCCCTCATGCAGGAGGTCCCTGTGGAAAACAGGGCTGGGGTTTGGGAGCAGCCAGGTGGTGTTACAGAGGTGGCATCACACACTAAAGTGAGGGTAATGGGATCTCATGCTCCAGGGAATACAGCAGGGAGGGAGGGAGGGGGCGAGGAAGCCCCCAGCCCGATGGACAGCACTGCACATTTGGCTTGGGGCTTTCGGTGCTGCTTCTTGCTCCAAAGCCTCTGCCAAAGGCAGGACACAGGGCTGGCTGCAGCAATTAGCTCCTCCAAACATCAGCTCCGATGTTTGTCAGGCTGTGACGGCTGTGCTGCCGTGGGGACCCTTGCTGTGTCCCCCAGGAGCTGTGGCACCATGCTGTCCCCACGGGCTGGCAGAGCCACCCTGAGTGCCATTGCTGGCACTGGGGGGACACCCACAGAGCCGGGGGAGTGCAGGCTCCACCAGTGCTGCTGGGGTGGTTTGGTACCCAGGCCCCCCTTCTGCACCCCTGGGAGTGAAACCCACCCAGTGCGGGGAGCAGCGGGGGTCCCACACTCTCCAGATGTCCCTGTCCTGAGGGTGTTTACACGGAGCTCAGCACAAACCCAGCTTTGCCCAGAGGTGCAGCCCCACTCCTCACCTTCTTCCTGACAGCCAGGGGTTGTTCTGTGGCCAGGATAACCAGGAGCTTCTGCAGGGCACCCCCCTCGATGGCTTCAATCTGCACTTTGGGGTTGCTGCAGGGATGAGAGCAGAAGTCAGGTCACCAACAGAGTGGGGCAGGGCAAGGTGGAAAACACCCTGGTCTGGCTTGTACCAGCACTGGGGTGGCAGCAGGACCAGGACAGTGATTGTCCCCTGTGCTGGCACTACTGAGGCCACATATTGAGGGCTGTGCCCAGTTCTGGGCCCTCATAGCAAGAAGGACACTGAGGGACTGGAGAGTGTCCAGGGAAGGGAACTGAGCTGGGGAAGGAGCTGGAGCCCCAGGAGAGGCTGAGGGAGCTGGGAAGGGGCTCAGCCTGGAGAAAAGGAGGCTCAGGGGGGACCTTGTGGCTCTGCACAGCTCCCTGACAGGAGGGGACAGCCGGGGGGTCGGGCTGTGCTCCAGGGAACAGGGACAGGAGGAGAGGGAACGGCCTCAGGCTGGGCCAGGGCAGGCTCGGGGTGGACATCAGCAGGAATTTCCCCATGGAAAGGGTGCTCAGGGATTGGGAGGAGCTGCCCAGGGGGGTTTGGAGTGCCCATCCCTGGAGGTGTCCCAGGAAGGGCTGGAGGTGGCACTGAGTGCTCTGGGCTGGGGACAAGGAGGGGATCAGGCACAGCTTGGACTCAGTGGTATGGGAGGGATTTTCCAACTTCAGTGGTTCTATTTAATTCTATTTCCACCCCACAGTGGACATGAACAAGGGTCAATCCAGATTGATCCCAAAATAAAATCCCCCAGTTCCCACCAATGCTGGCTCATGGTTATGGAGAAGGTACAAACCCTGCAGCCACCTCATGCACACCTGAAATGAAGGCAGCAGGGATGGGGATGGCACACTGGGTCACCTGGGCCTTCCCACCACACCCTCCATGCCACCTGGCTTCCCCTGGCAAGGAGCCCTCCCCTGTGGCTCCCTGGTTCTGTGAATCCTCTCACTGCACATCACATCCACTCCTGAACAGCCTTCATATTCCAGTTCCTGCTTCCCCCTCTCTTCACTTGCTGCGAGCATGCTGATCACCCACACACCTCTCGCAGCAAGAGCTCCTCTCCAAGGACTCCTGTGGATAAATCCACCCTCCTGCCTGCCAGGACAGGCTGAAACTTCAGGTCAGGATGTCAGCAGCTGCCCAGGGACACAGACAGACACACAGACAGACCATTCCCCCCATCCCTGCTGACACATTACAAGCCCACTTCTAATGCATCTTGGAAGGTGGTGGAGCCATCAGATGCTGCAGGCTCCCTCCTTGGCAGGGCTTTCACAGTCAGGGCACACACAGTGTGCCAGCTGTCTGATCCCTGATCCCGGTGCTCTCACGCTCCAGGAGCAGCTCCACACTGCAGCCTTTGCTGGGCTCTGGAGCAGCAATAGCACTGTGCCAGACAGAGGTCACCGGCCCTGCTGCAGCACCCGCAGCTCCCACTGCTCCCAGGGAGCTGCTGCAGCAGCCACGGCCCAGCCCCTCCAGGAAATGACACACAGAGACAGGCAGGGTCACAAAGAAACAAAACCAGAGACAAATGGGGCTGGGCAAGGAGCAGCTTGGAGTTAAAACCACTGCTCAGAGCAAAGCTGGTGTGGGACTTCCCAGCTAGCAATACCAGGCTGACCTCAGGGCAGGAAAAGGGTGTTTGTTGAAAACCACCTTTGGTTTCTCCTTCCTCACCCGCTAGCTGCAGCAGACATCCAGGCACAGCCATGGCACTGACACTCTGCTGAGGTGGGGGCATCTGTGACCAGCCCAGACAGGGCAGGAGGGAGCAACAACAAATCCAGGAGCTCCAAGATCCTCCTGCACATGAGATTTTTGCAGCACAATTCTCAGACCCCCATGTACCAGCCCTGCAGCATCCCTGGAAGCAAACCAGCTTCTGCAGTGCCTGGGTCAGGTGAGACCTGACACATCCACCATGAGGAACCCATCCCCAACCTCCCCATGCCAGGAGGTGCAGAAGAGTCTGCTCCCACAAAAACAGGATGCAATTTTCCACCCCAATATGTTGTGCAATGATCCATCGATGGCATCTCTGAATGGCTGGGCACTGATTTGGGGAGTCAACAGAGACAAACAGCACAAGCCCTAAAACTTCACTTATCCCCACGCCACTCCTGGGCCCAAGGCCATTTCCCCCAGCTCACAACTGGGGCTTTCATTCATCTCCAGCCAAACCTGCAGCCACAGCCATGGCCCCAACAGTATGGGGTCCAAAAACCTGATTCCATTTCATGTGCAAGTCCCTCTGGGCAATGGAGACCAGAGCAAATGCAGAAGCAGCTTGCAGGAAGGCATTTGAGTAGAAGTGCACTGAAAAGACAATCCCCTGGGCTGGAGACCTCCTGGCGCTATTCAAGGAGAATGGCACATTTGGGATTTCCAAGCTCTTTTGTCACATCTCTCTAAAATAAATAATAAAAACTCTTACAGCAAGAGACACGACTGAGAAATTGGTATGCCTTTAATACTTGGCTGGTCACCTGGAGGATTTGATCTAATTAAAATCTCTGAACCATGGAGCTTTTGCCAAGGAGCAGCTCTGGAGGTGAGGGAGCCTTCCTGGCTGGTGGGTGTGCCGCTCGCTTCTCAATGCTCCTGTTGCTCTGTCTCTGCTATCAATGGTCCTGGTTTCAAGCTAACAAAAAAGCTTGTCTAAAGGTTTGGAAAACTCAGCAGAGAGCTGTACAAATTACACTGTCAAGCCCAGGGAAAAGCAGCCTGAACAAAATAAACACAATGACACAGACTGTGGAGCGCATGGGAAATTCAGCCGTGCTAATCTGTTAATGGAGACAGGATGGTGGCATCTGCAACAAAATTCACTGAAATGGGAGTCTGAGGCTGCGCAGGGCTAAGCCAGCCTATGGTGACATCCCATAATGCTGCAGTGATTGCACAGGTTTGGGTGTGCTGCACTGATGAGATCAACCAGCCCCTATCCCAGGTGAGGAACAGCCACAGGCTACTGGAACTCAACACAAGCCCATGCAGCTTCCCAAAACTGCAGCTGTTCAGTGTGTGTGCTCAACAACCCCAGTTTGCTCTGGGGGGGCCCAGCCTGGCTGTGGGGTCACAGCACATCCCCTCCAGATGTGGCCCTTGCTGCACATCTGAGCTCCTTGTGCCTCCCAGCCATGCTGCCCACATTGTGTGCATTTTCACTGGCAACTCCTGGCATGGAAGCAGTTCCCACTTTGCAGAAGAAGGAGTTTTTCAAGAGTACTCTCTGCTAAGAGACACTCTAGTTCCACTCCTCCTAGGACGACCCCAAGTGCACAAATTTAGGAGAGACTTCTCAAAGTTTTTGCAGACTGCACATGCAATGGGTGTGGGAAGACTGAAAAGCAGCAACACAGCCCTGAGGCGACAGCAGCTCTGGAGTTAGGTGGGAACTTACAATAAGGCAGCAAAATTAGATTTAAATTTAAAAATGAAAAGAAAGAAAGCCAAGTGGTGCGGAGGGACCTGGGGACTTGGAGGCACAGAGCAGGGCAAGCAGGCAAATGCCCTCATCTCTACTGCTCTGACAAGGACAAACAGAGAGTATTTATTTCATGGCCTGCTTGTTGCAGAAACTGCATGAGACCTTGGGAAAGAATGGCTGACCTCCTCTCCTGGGCATCCTGCTGAAGCCAGGTGGGGGAGGACCAAGCAGGGGTGTGGAAGGGAGTGGGATGGAGGGGCTGCCCCTGCCTGGGTGCTGGCACAGCACTCCTCCTGCCCTGGCATCTCCCCAGGCACAGGGAGCCGAGGCTGCAGAGCTGAGCTCTGATGAAAGCCCGGTGCTGGTGCAAAGGCATGATAATCACCGGGCTAGACAGGGCTTAATGGGTCTCTTCTTGCTCAGAACCAGCGCTCTGCGGTGCCGCCTGGGAAATCAAAGCCGGGGATCAAAGTCTGTAAGTCTGTGAAACAGCCTAAAAAATTTAGTGTAGTCTATTTAGCTTGTGCTGTAACCTGAGGATCAGAAACAGGCAGCGAGGCAGCATTGCTTACCTTGCCCTCCCCCTCTTTCCCTTTCCCTCCCT
The DNA here is from genome assembly GCF_036417665.1 of Passer domesticus. Taxonomy (NCBI): domain Eukaryota; kingdom Metazoa; phylum Chordata; class Aves; order Passeriformes; family Passeridae; genus Passer; species Passer domesticus. Next base: position 18,119,827 of record NC_087486.1, on the reverse strand, counting down.
GGTTTTCAGTCTGAAATCTGTTAATGGAGAAAACAAGAGCAAACCAACAGGACTGAAATGTGCCTTGTCTGGCTCCTGGGGCTCTCAGACCCTCACACCTGGGTCACAGTTTGACAGGCAATGGAAAAGGTCATTTCCATGAGCCCTGAAAACAAAGCAACACAAGGGTCACACTTGAAAAGGCCAATGACTTCTTCATCCTTCTCAGTGTTTGGATGGTTTCTGACAGCTCTTGTAAGCACAGATATGTTAAAATTATTTGACAAATAATAGATAGAAAGATAAAACAGATCATTACAGTGTCAGTAATTCCAGCCCAAACTAGAGCTGTAAATCTGAGACTGAACAAGGGCAGAAAAGAGAGGCAGGGTGATCAGCAGCTCATTAATACTTGCATGACTGAATTTCAGATTGCAGGTTTAAGAATAAAAAAAAAAAAAGCATTCAAACAGTTCAAGTGAGAAACGACACATAAGGAGAACACGGCTTCCTTCCACACTCCAAGCTCTGGCTATAAACTATCCCTGTGGGAAATGACCATGGAGCAGCTGCCGTGAGCCAGATGGCTGTGAATCCATGACTTCCCAGGTATCCACATCTCCTTCCAAACTTCCCAGCTTCCTTCCTAAGAGGAGGATAACTGGGACAACTCCATATCAACAGCCCTGCAGCCTCCTCGCCCTCCAAAATGATACCCTGGCTCTGACAGTAAATGACACCTAAGCACCGGGTGGGTGAATCCCTTACAAAACACACATTTAACTGAGCCTTTCCACAGTCCCAAGCTATGGAAAAGGACATTTGCATGCACAATATGAGATACAGGATAATAATAAATAACCCAAATGCCACCAAGGCTTCCTGTGACTGTTGGAGGGAGATGGAGAAGGGATGAGGCACAGTCACCCCCAAATCCTCCCCCAAGGGCCACATGCAGCAGAACTGGCCTAAAAATCCTCTTCTCCAAGCACCAGCTCAGACCTGAGTTTATCACAGACAAAGGCCTTCAGAGATACGACTTAAGGAGATTAAAAACCACCCAGAAAAATGGAGCCCTAAGTCGTTATACCGATCAAAATACAGCAGAGAAGAAAGCAGGGGTGAGGGGGGAAAACCTGACAAAAGGAAAACTAGGTTTCAATAGGCAACACAATACAACAATTTCATATGGAAGATGTGAAACATGAAAGAGATGTTAGATGTTCAAAAGCCCAGAATATAGGAGAGATATAAAAAAATCCCCAAGAAGATGAAAATCTTCACTTCAATGCAATGCTGCCTTCTCACTTTCTACCAAGCCAGGCGCTCACTGCTGTGGCGGGGGAGCAGCGGCGTCCCTGGGAGAGCACCACGGCTGCCTGTGACATCCTGGATTACAGGGACACAGCACGGCCTTTAATGAGCAATTAGATTATGGAGTATTTGTTGTTAAGAGGAGAACAGAACTGCAGAGAAGAAACTGGAGCTGAGTATGTGGCTCTGTGATTCTGATGGGCTGATGTGATACTCCAAGCTGGGAGCATGAATCATCCCAGAGATGCAGGAACAACGTGGAAGGCACCTGGGGAAAGCTGGGGGAACCTTGGCTTGGCTTCCAACCACGTATCTGTGTCCCAGGCAAGAGAGAGGCAAGCTTCTTGTGAGCCCTCCAGCATCTCCTCTGAAAACTGGAGGACTGTTACATCCCATTAGAGAACCCCAGGCTCCCTGGGAGCACAGTAACATCGGGTTTAACTGGGAACACGCTGCTCCCAGCCACATCATGGACATGGGAATTACCTTCTGTGAGCTCCTGGGCCTTTGCAGTCACAACACTGAGCTGGAAGTGCAGAGCTTGGTGTGGTCAGGAGCCACTGGGAGCCCTGGACCCACGGGGAGCCCTGCAGGGAGGAGACACAGCTCACCTGAGCCCAGGCAGGGCAAGTTAAGTGTTTAGAACAGGAAAAAATCCGAGGAGCTGTGATGCCCTGACACAGTGTAACAGATGGATAATTAGATTTATAAAAAGAGCTGTAAAAGAAAGTAATTAAACAAAAACACAGAATAACAAATCTGCTGCAGCAAGACACCTTGCAGGGATGCAGAAAGCCCCTGCAGCTGTGACCCAACATTCCAGGCGTGGCATGCAGGAGCTGGAGCACTTGTATGAGTCAGCAGAATCAAAGAGCTGTCCAAAGCACAGAGAAAACAATGGGAACACAGGAACTGAGTTGAGTTGCCTCCTCTTCCTCACCTCTCTAGGGAGCAGAGTAGAGTGAATACCAACTCTGGCAGTAAAATATCAGGTGCCAGAACAAAACCAATCACACCTGATTGTTCTGCTGAACACACACAAACAAACTGACTGTCTCTATTTATAGCCATAAGGAAAAATAGTCCCACAAAAACAGCCAGGATCACACACAGCCCCAAAGCAAGCCCAGGCAGGAATCTCACTGCCCCAGGAGGAGTGAGGCCTCCAAGGACACTCTCAGAGCCTTTTTCTCCTGACCCTTGGCTTTGCCAGCTCTGAGCTGTATTTCAGTGCCAGCATGAGCCCCTGGTTCCAAGGACATCAGCGCTGTCACTGACCCTTACTGGGCTGCTCCAGGGGAAATTTGCACCTGGAGCTCCCACAGACCCCAGGGCAAGTAGGGGGGTGCAGCTTCAAGAGCCTGAGCTGACAGCTCAGATTCTATGGGTTTAATCAACAACCCACCAACTATTTTATGATAAAATACAAAGGTTTGGGCATTTTCAGGACGACTGCCACCCCCATGTCAGCCCATCAAGGTCAGCCTGACTTCTCTGTTCTGATGGTGAAGGATGGGCTGTGCAGGCCACTCTGAGGGTTTGCCACCCCTCTGTGACACAAGGGCTGGACTAGGTGACTCGTGTCCCACCTGCAGTGGTCACAGGAGCGGCATGAGCTCTCTTCCAGCTCAGTGTGGTGAATGATTGATCCTTTAGCTAGATGCAGGCAAGTGCTCCACAGTGCATGGAGAAAGGCATCCCAGGAAATCCCCATAGTGTTCAATCACCCAAACTGATGCTTTGTTTCTGAGGGTAAATCAACCTTATGGCTCTATCTACCACACTTATGAAACACTCCCCATGGATTCCTGAAAGCCTGGTATTTACTGTAGGTCAGACATGGATCGGTGCCGAGGGATGGGCTGTGCTTCATCAGAGACTACATTAATAAAAATGAGGAGATGTTCTCCAAGTGTGAACAGAACTCATTTATTTCTGTGCCATTTTAGCCAGAGCCCTCAAAAATTGTGTTGATTTCTTTTTAAAAAAACCCCAACACAGCAAGAAACAAGAACAATAGTGCAGGATTAATACCATGGCCTCGAGCTCATCCCATGTTGTTCATCACAGAGCCTTCAAAGCACCCCCTGATTTATAGACGGGGAGACTGAAATGCTCCCAGAAGCGTTGGCAGCCGCCTCAGGGTGCGAGTGTGAGTGCTGGCTCCTACCTCCCTGCTCCTCCTCTTCCTCACATTCCTGTTCTCTGCACGCCTCCAGCCTCCTGGCTCCAGATCCGATGGTGGCAGAACACCCAAGGTCCTTCCCAGCCCCTTGCTGCTGCTGCAGGACCCCCAGTGAGCCCCTCAGACCCCGCAGTGGGGCAGCTTTGCACAGAATTCTCCCCCCGAGCATGCTGAATCACTGTGGGCATCATTTCAGGCACACCAAGTCACTCGCATATTTCAACAAAACCTATTCACACGCCTTAGGTGAGATGAAAACACTGCAAAAAGCTGTCTGAAAGCACCACAAGAGCCTCGCTCCGAACGCTCCCGCTCTCCGGTGCCGATGTGACACATCCCACTAATCATCCTGAGAGATGCTAAGGGGGCCCGAGGCTGAGCCCTTCCATTGTTACTCGCTTTATTTGTTTGCTTGCTCATTTGAGCTGATTTTTCTTTAAGACAAGTGCTAATAATATCAAAAACCCGAGGAAGCCTTTGCCTGGCGCGTTCCTGCTGGGAATGCCAGCGGAGCGCAGGCACTCCGCAGCTCTTCCCGAGACACAAAGTGAAGTGTGAGAACAGGCATTTCACTCCTCTCCCTTGCAGCAGCAGCTCGGCGCAGCTCTGTCCTATTTTAACCCTGCCATCTGCTCGCAGCTCCTCCCGTCCCCGGGCAGGCAGAGCGCTGCTCCGAGCGGAGCCTCCCTCCGCTCCCACCCCGCGGCCGCCGGGTACCACGGCGGGAGGGAGGTGATGCTCCTAAAACACCCATCCACTCATCGCTCCCGAGCCTCATCCCGGCCCGTCCCACTTCTTGGCAGGCCAGGGAAGATGCTGGATCCACCCCACTGCCGTGTCACTCTGGCTCTTCCTGGTCCCAGCGGGTTTAATGGTGCTATTAGAATCGTTTTAGTCGATAAAAGTAGATTTGTTTCACTGAGTCATGACTCAAAACCAAGACTTTGCTCCATTTACAAAAGCAAATCACCATCTTGCAAATGCCAAGCACAGATTTCAGCTCCAAAAGTGAAGCCTGGGGAATGTTTCCAGCCAGAGGGAGAAAGGAAAACTGCATCTGCAAAAGCTAGGAAACATTTTTCTCATTTGTCTTGTTTTGATAAACAGAGAGGCTATCTTGTGGAATACCATCTCCTGAAGAAACCTGATGAACTCATTCTATATCAAGCAATTTAATCATGGATTAATAGAGGGGAGAGCAACAGCAGGAGATGCCACAGGACCAGGGACTGCAACAAAACCCACGGATAATTCCAACCAGTTCCTAGGTGGGAAGCCCTCGAGGAAAACTTGGGAGCCACAGAAAGCACCAGCAATTCTTTCTGCTTTCTGATTCATCCCTACTCACCCACCCACATGCCACAGCAGAGGAGGCTGTAACTGCTACATTTAGGATGACATTTAAAAATCAAGGTTGTGCTGCTGATGGTCATTAAAAATCCCACAGCGTTTTTCAGGAACAAGTGGGTACTCACATCAGTGTCCCTGCCAAGTATCAGCACAGCAGTCATTTTTTCTAGCAACTTCAGTTAAAAGATAAAAGAAAATTGTGCCCACCTATAATTACTGCTATTACCATTGTTTTTTAAACATTCACTATATACCTTTACATTTCCTAAATACAAATTAAGAAGAAAACATTTCCCCAAACTTTTCCAAGTGTCAGATTTATCTCTTTTAACATCAGACAGCTACAATTAAGACATCTAGCCCATAAAAGCTGTCTGGGCTCCCTCAGTAACATGTCCTGACCTGTGGTCTGCATGTCCCTGGAGACCCTGTGCCTGTTTTTCCATGGGACGTGCCCTCCCTGGCTAGCCCAGAGAAGCAAATCCACTGCCCAGAGCTTTAGGGTCACTCTAAAGGGGGCTGCATCTGTTCTGAAAAGCATCTGAGGAATTCAAGGTCAGCAGTAGCTGATTTGTCTAAGGGGAGATGGGGCTGCCTTTGACTCCTGCCTTAGCTGGAATGATTTGCCAGTTGGAGGATTCCCTGTCCCTGGCTGGATAGCCAGCTCAGGTGGACACTTGTGTAGGAGCACTGCAGCTGGGTGACACAGATCCCATCCTCAGAGAGAGGATGAAGGAAACACTTATGAATGCCTGAATCAAGCTCTCAAAGAGCCAAAGTGATCAAGGTAGTTAATAAAATACAGGAATAACTCAAAGGATTCATATGCAGGTGTAAGAAACAAGGCCATGGCAGGTACCAGAGCTGAACTGGGTGCTCAGGAAGAGTGGGAGCAGGGAGAGGAGCACTTCCAGAAGGGAAGATTCTGCATAAAAGATGCAGTGGAATAAGATAATTATGCAGGAGGAAGAGAATGTCAGCAGTGTGCCTTACATCACTGATGGATGGAGAGAGCAGGTACCTTGACAAAGAAAGCCAACATGCTATTTAAGATTTAATGACCCTGAAGGCAAAGACAAAAAGCCGTCCTTTGCCACAGTGGAGAAAGGAGTGGACAGAAGGCCTCAGTCTGGCAAGGGAAGGGTTAGGAAAAGCCCAAAAGATCGTGAGATGAACAACATCTCTGCAAGGGGGAGCATTCCAACACCAGGTTCTGCCAGGCAGGAGAGAAGGGCTCCCTCCCTAGGGCAGAAGAAAGCTCCAAGAGCTGAGCATGGCTGTGGAAGCCGAGCTGCCTGCATCCCAGAACAGCTTGAAGGTGAAGGAGGAAGCGGGTTCAATTCATTCCACACTCTGGAACTGTGGAAAGACATACGCCAGGCAAATGTGAGTTGTGATGATCGCTTCCCACTGCTAGACTCCGCTAGGAGGGGACAGGGAGGTGACACAACCAGGAGTTCGCACATGTGCTGTGAAAGCGCAGGAGGAGCCAGGGCTTGCCAGTAATTGCTGGGGTGTAAAAGCCAGGCTGACTGCAGCCCCGTAAACAAACAAACCTGGCTGTGCCTCCCCATGGCTCTGCTGCCCACGGGGTCTGCCAGGGCCAGAGTGCACACCACGGGGCTGCCAGCCCTGAGGAGACCGGGTGCTGCCTCTGCCTTCAGAAGCTTCAGGAAATCGCTTCAGAAATCACTGGTCCTGCACCAATGCTTCCTGTCCAGATGGATGACTCCATGTGGGAACAGCCTGTGCTGAGCTGGGGCACAGCATCTCTGTGCTGAGGTCCATCAGCAGGACTCAGACTGAGCCGGGCCATGCACACCAGGGAGGTGGCCGTGGCCTCCAGCAGACCATACAAACCCTGCATGGGGGTGCTGAGAAGCCACCTGCTGTGTGCTGAGTGAGGACATGAGTGCACCGTGCTCCTCTGGCCAGCCCCTGGGGTGTGACACGCTGGCCTCTTCCCAAGCTGAGCCGCCGCTGCCTCCCGCTGACAACATCCACATCTGATTTGTGGCAATGACATCAGTGCCCACAAACATCCTGCCTGCTCCTGCTCCTGCCTTTACTCACATCCTGCCCTTCCTGCTCCCCCAGCAGCAACAACACCAGCCTGCCACCAGGCCTCATGCTGGGCTGGCTCCCATCCCAGCTCACAGCTTGTGGCACCCAGTGGCACCAGCACAGCACGGTGACACCTTCCCCACACTGGGCAATGCAGAGTCCATGTCACAGCATGTGTGGGTGATGTCTGGAAACCATCACCCCCTGGAGAAAGGCCTGACCTACCTCCTTCCCATTTTCTGCCTATTGTGCAAAAGCAAGAAAAATCCTCTGCTTGATCTCAATCAGCCATTTTTAAGTTCCACGGTGGATAGCAGCTATTCTATGGAGTCACCTCTGCTTTGGAGATACGCTGAAAGAGGTGGAGTGGAGAATGGAATGCTCTGAGGAAACCTCAGAGACCCTTCCACTGCCTGGAGGGCTCCAGGAGAACTGGAGGGAGACTTTGGACTAGGGCCTGGAGTGACAGGGCAAGGGGGAATGGCTTCACACTGACAGGGGCAGGGTTAGATGGGATATTGGTAAGAAAATGAGACCCTTGCACAAGGTGCACAGAGAGGCTGTGGCTGCCCCTGGATCCCTGGAAGTGTCCCAGGCCAGGCTGGACACTGGGGCTTGGAGAAGCCTGGGACAGTGAAAGGTGTCCCTGCCCATGGCAGGGGGTGGGATGGAACGGGCTTTAAGGTCCCTTCCAGCCCAAACCATTCTGGGATTCTGTGATTCTCCTCTCCCAGGAGGGCTGACTGCCAGAGGAGCTGGAGACAGACCAGTTCTCATGTTGGGAAGCATGACTTGGGCAGGCTTGGTTTAAGTTCATCTTGCAGAACCATTATGTTCACTTCCAATTCCCTCTCTTTTCTGTGTGTTCACTGTGAATTCCCCAAATGTAGCACAATCTTTCAGCATCCCTGCCATGGGATGAATCTTGGCAGGTTCCTGGGCCTCACTCACTGCTCCCTGTTTATGTCCTTCATGCTGTGCTGTGGCAGCCCAGGCCACAGGATGCCTTGGACAATCTGGGCCACACATTTATGGCCATGGACCTCTGTGTTTCACAGCACAAATTTGGGAGCCCACAGCTGACCATCACTCATTCTTGAAATGTAGGCCACAAAGCTACTTTAGTTCTGCTTTTGCTTGTAAATCAAGGGCTTACATATGTAATTGGCCCAACCTTAAGAGCAAACAACAGCAGTGGTAGCACTGTGCCAGCAATTATTCATGCCTGTAATAAACGGCTGTAAAATTGAAAGCCAGCCTTTAAAAATCTGGCTCCTCACTGCACAAACAACAAAAACTCATTTGCAGGGCTTGGCCAGGGGAGTTTTTAATTTGGGGAGAGAGATTGAGGTGGGTGAGGATTTATTTTTTCTTTTTTCATTCTCTAAAAACACCATTCATGCCCACGTTTAGGTCACGGATTACCCTGGCTACATTTCAGCACAGTGGAATAAACCCAGTGGGAGGCACAGAGGAGAAATCTGCCCTCTGCATTCCAAGACTAGGGTGCTGGGAGCAGGCACAGCTGATCCCCATCCACTGGCACGTGGGAACAGTGAATTGTTTGCAGCCCTTCCTGCCTCCATGCTGAGCCAGCAGCGAGCCTGCAGATGAGCCACCATCCCTGGGGATGACACAGCCCCTTGGCCCTCCAGCTCCAGCAAACCCTGTGCTGCTGTTCCACACCAGGACAGGGATGCTGAGCCTTGCACAGGTCCTACCAGTTAACAAGAGCATCCTAGCTGATAAATCACTCCTCAGGATCAAGGAGCAAACATCCCTCTGCCTCTTGTGCCCTCTTTAACCAACCGTGGCTGCCGTGCAGCGCTCTTGGACTTCCAGGGGCAAAGGTGTGATGAGATCATTCCATCTGCTGTGCACATTTCTCACCCACAATGCCAGAGCAACCCCTTCTCTTCAGCAACTCTTCAGAGCAACTCTTCTAGCAACTCTCCTAGCACGTGGCTGAAAATCTCCTTGGTGGTGCTGAGCAATGGCACCAGAGGAACGAGAAGAAACTGATCCCTGCTCCCTCAATACTCACCAGGCATAAGCAGATTTTTCCCACTCCAGCAGCAAATTATAGTAGCAGGGATCTTCCACATGCTCTGGACTCCCCAAGATTAGAAGGTCTGAGGCACTGACAGACTTCCTTACTAGGGAATAAACTGTTTTACATCCTCCTTTGGCATTTCTGCTTGGCTTCCTCCTGCTTTAAGCAGTGGCAGAGCACAAATGGAAGAGCTGTGTGAGAGCTGCTCTCCCTCTGCTGTGGAAAGCTTCCCTCGTCAGAAATCCCCTCTAACTACCAAGTTTCAGTTTCTTCTGAAGGAAGCCGCATTCATCACAGTTCAGAAGGGACCTTTTGGCCTAATCCCCACTAGAAAAACTGCCAAACTGATCCTCCCATCACACAATTAGCAGCCACGGAGACTTTGCTACACCGGGCGATGCGGCGCTGCTATGACAACAGGAACGGGAGCCTCGTTCAGGGTCTCATCGAGAGGGATAACGAGCAATCACGGCTCCGAGAGGAGGCAGGAATCAATGGGAGCTGTTCTGCTGCATCGGGCCAGGTACTCAGGAGCCCTGGAAGCCCGACTCGCTCTGCTACGGCACGGTCGCCGCGAGTACAACTTCTGAGGACAGGCAGATTCCTGGGGAGTAGAGATGAATATTCATGAGGAAGCTCAGTTTGGGAGAGGAAATGAATCAAGTGTGACAAATGCCGCCTATTAGGAAAAGAGGGTGGCGTCTATTTTTAGTGGAGTTAAGCAAACATTAAAGCTCACTCTCTAAGAACTCCAAATAATACCACTCCCTGCTCTGCCTCCCCATCGGCAGATAAGAATTTAGCAGCACGTTCCCACCAGCCAAAACCCGCTCGCCTCAACAGAACTTTTCCGATTTAGCCCCCGTGAGTGTTTTATAAAAATACAAGTTTTAATCTCTCATCTGCATAGGAAGATGTAACGGCTTCCACCAGGATTTATTTCCCCCCCACTCCTTCTCCAGCATCATAAGGCTTGAAGGAACCTTTTTAAGAAGGAAGAAAACGCTGCATTGAAATCTCCTAAAAGAGCACTCACGCTGAGCTGTAATCACTTCAGATGCACAGAATTATCAGGAGGAGAAAATTCATCTCACTTAGAATCAAGCCCCAATTTGAAGCAGAAAGGAAGAGGCTTGGTTTGCCACTGTGCCAAGCACTCAGACTTTTCACTGAAGTCAAAGAAGCTACAGCTGCTCTGAGCCATTGAAAATCATGCCCAGAATCTCTAGCGAAACTTGTTTGCAGAGATGGCAGCAGGCTGATAAGGATGTTGACTATTCCAAATAGGCCCATGTTATTTTATATTTTTAGAGATACTCAGCCTGCCTATTATTATTATTAAGCAGAGGTGAAATATTTACTACCCTTTTCTAGAAATCTGTACAAATGGTGCTTTTCAGCAGGCTCCTCTGTTCTTGTGGTGAACGTTCCTTCTTTTATTTTTCAGGCTTATTAACGTCCGATTAAGGAAGACAACAATGAGAGGACAGTGGCTAACAAAAACACCACCATGCCCATAAAGCTACTTGAGAGACCTTCATCCCATAAGATAAACTGCTCCCCAGCCAAGATTATGACCAGAGCATTTGGAGAGCAGTAGGACATGGGTGGTCCTAACAGTGAGCACTTGGAAGACCCCTGGGTGGGATGGGGGGGCATGAGTCAGGGGTGAAGGACCCTTGGCACAAACTCTCGAGCTCAGTCAGGCTCTGCTGGCTCCTCCATGCACCAAGGGCCAACTCTTCAGGGCAAATGCCCAAACTCCTCCACGTGCAGCACCACATGGCCTCTGTCACCTCTCCTGTAGAGCATCAAACACAGTCTTAGCGTGGGTTTAAAAAGGAGCTTCTCTGAAATTAGACATGCCAAGTGTTTATTATTGATATCAGTCTCTCGTACCAACAGCAGTGAGACACAGCCTTTCCCAGAGCATCCAAATCCTGGGAAATCCTCTATGGCTTTGGGATCACAGGTGGTATCCCTCCCTGAGGTCCCCTCCTTTGCCTTTCTGTCCTGATGGAGTGTCCTCATGAGTCCCCCTCAGCTTTCAGGTTACAAGCTCCCCTTCCATGCAGAGGGGAAGACACCCATGGCTAACAAATTGTGATTTGTACCTGGGATAGCCTGCATGCCCAGCACAGCTGGGACCCCACCAGGACAACAGCCAGCACACAGAGTTGTCCATACATCACCTCCTGGTGCTCGGCAGGGCCATTTGTCAGGGCAGTTGGGCCCGGAGTCCTTTGAAGAGCACATCTCTGTCCCTCACCATGCCAGCCCTCAGCAACTGTTGCCATGGTTATTTCATTGGAGTGCTTTTCATCAAGGAGATGCTGCAACTGCTGAATTGTCTCTTGCAAGGGTTATATAGCAATAAGTAGCTGATAAGTAGGAATAACGAGTTCAGACTGCCCACGGAAGCCAGCGATCCCAATTATTTTTGTTTTGATCCTGCCTTTCTTTTGGTCTCCACCAGGCTCAGGTTTAAAGCGGGGGTTAGAGATAAGCAGCAGAGAAGGAACGCTTCCTAACGGGAAACGCACTTGGCTCTGCCAGGAGATTAAAGGTCTCTCCTCACACAAAGCCTCTGCTTTTCAATCAACCCTAAATAGGCTCTAACAAGGCACAGCAATCAACCAGGCAACATATATCCATCCTCACCTGTCGGCTTGGGGCGAGGAACGAGATGTATTTCCCGGTTCCATCATGCTAATTGTTAATCAAGATATTATCGGCGCGGCCCCAAAGCCGTTCATCAGCGGGGCAGTGACGGATGTGCTGCCAGGAGCGGCTCTGCCGCCGGGGCCGGCCCACGGCTCTGCCGGGGCTCCTGGGGAGGCGGCTGCCTCCCAGACCCACTTTCAGCATCACAGAATGCAGGAATAAAGCCTGCTCTGGAGAGCCAGGGCCGCTTTGTTTAGTCCTCATTGAAAGCTCTGGGTAATGATGGATCTGCTCTTCCCCCGCCGGCGGGGTCCCACAGCGCAGGCCGTTAGGCTGTGAGAGACAGAAATGCCTTTTTCTGCTCTCTGCTGTCCTTGGCACAGGGTTTGGGTAAGGAGGTGCTACCTCAGCCCTGGAGAACAGTGCAGCTGGAGGAGAGGCACATGGAGCCCACTGCAGCCTGCACAGCCACCAGTGCCACCCAAATCCCAGCCTGTGACAGTGGAGGGGATGCCCAAAGAACAGGACCCTCCCCACGGAGGGATGCAAAAGAGCAGGGGAAGATCTAGCTTCGTTCACAGGAATGAGCCCAGGGGCAAACAAAATGTATTAGATTTTTCTTTTTTCCTTTTTGGGGGGCATCAGGCCCAGCATCACCAGCCAGGCAAGGGAGAGGATTGTCCTACTTTGTTCTGCATTGTGGAGTGGCCTCACCTTGAGTTCTGAGACAGTTTTGGGTGCCATAACGTCAGAGAGATCTCAAACTGTTCCAGAGTGCCTGAAGGAGGGGCTGGGGCTGGGAAGACTCTGGAGGAGCCACCCGAGGAGGGCTGAGGGCACTGGGCTGGTTCAGCTGCAGCAGAGGAGCCGAGGACAGAGCTCAGGGAAGGAGGCAGCGGCTGCACGGGAGCTTTGGGATGGACACAGGGAAAGGTTCTCCCCCAGAGGGTGCTGGCACTGCCCAGGCTCCCCAGGGAATGGGCACGGCCCGAGGCTGCCAGAGCTCCAGGAGCCTTTGGACAGCCAGGGATGCACAGGGGGATTGTTGGGGGGTCTGGGCAGGGCCAGGAGCTGGACTGGATGATCCCAGTGAATCCCTTAAACTCAAGATATTCTGATTCCAGATGTAAGTCAAGCACACCTCGCACCTGGAGCTGGGCAAACACTCTGTGCTGTGCTATGGAGAGCACTCAGCAGAGACACAGGGCTTGACAGGGCATCTGCCTGGTAGAGACACCTGAGCTAGAGCCCCCAGGCTGGTGCCAGCCCTGCTCCCTGGGCTGAGCTCCCCTCCCTGCACTGGCGCAGGCAGATGTGACTGCAGACAGCCACAGCGCCCAGCAGTGCCCAGACACTGCAACCACCCACGAGGGATGCATTCTTCCTGGAGAGCACTCTGTAGTTCTGGAACAGCCACAGGCTAAAGACAAAGAAGTGAATGTGGATGATGGGACCCCAGAGAGATCAGGATTCAGCCATTCTCAAGGTACCAGAAGAGACAGAAGACGATTTCGCAAATTCCAGCAGAAATAGCTGGATTTAAAGAAATTAAATTTGTCAGTTCATTAGTGTGTAACATAAGAAAGAAAAAAGCATTTCTAATTCCTGATCCGCTAATCCACAATCCGCCAATCTGCAATCCCCAGAGTCCCCAGGGAAAGAAAAGAAAATCCACAGCAGCCTCATTGTATCTCTCCACGACTTCTGGCCAGCTCCTTCAGAGAGAGCTCAGCTACAGAGACTTCCTCCCTGTACAAAACTCACCTCAGGAAACCTGCTGCCATCCCGGGGGGCTCAGGGATAACAAAAACCAAACTGCACTTGTTGGAGTGAGCGAACATGGATGTTTGGTGAGGTGCTGGGTAAGATGTCCCAGGAGTTATCTTAGCTCCCCACAGATCTGCAGGATCAGCTCATTTCCAGCAGTGCTCCGACTCATCAGGACAATTAGCAAGGTCCTAGTCACCTTCTTAACTGGGAGGGCTGCTGCTGCTCCACAGGAAGGGGTGCTGGTGCCTGTGAAAAGACTGTCCTGGCTGCATTTTGTAGATGCACCCTGTACCTTCTTCCCAGTTGATGGCCCCATGGATGCAGTTTGTTTACCAGTTTGGCCCAGCAAAACCAGTTCAGTGCACACACACCTGCCGAGCACACACAGCTGTGGGCCACCAGCCACGTCCACACCTTAAACCATCATCTCCACAGCCAATTTCAACTTCCCATGCCAAATCCTTCCTTAAATTATTGTCAGCTCCATTCAGCTGCCTCAGGGGAAGGCACCCACAGGCCTCTTTGGCACGTGGGCCATGGCAGCACAGCCTGTGCACAGAGGCCAGACCAGTAGTGAGCACCAGGTGGGAAACTGGGAATCCCCTGGAGCTGCCACCACTGCCCTTGCCTTGTATTTGCAGGCGTCCCCATGGCAGGGAGGAACGATGCATCTGACTCCATGTTCTCAGAAGGCTAATTTATTACCTTATTATACTACATTATATTAAAGAATACTATACTAAAGAATACAGAAAGGATACTTCCTGAATGCTAAAAAGATAATAATGAAAACTTGTGACTCTCTCCAGAGTCCCAACACAGCTTGGCACTGATTGGCCAAACAGTCAAAACAACTCACACCAGAATCCAATGAAACAATCACCTGTGGGTGAACAATCTCCAAACACATTCCAGATGAGCACAACACAGGAGAAGCAAATGAGATAAGAATTGTTTTCCTTTTCTCTGAGGCTTCTCAGCTTCCCAGGAGAAACATCCTGGGCAAAGGGATTTTTTCAGAGACTGTGAATGCCACAATTGCCCACCCCCTTCATGCCCTCCCCAAACAGAAGTGCTGACATAGCTCCAGAACAGATCTCAGTCTTCCTTTGCAAAGCAACTTTGCCTTCACTTGCTGCATCTCTCCAGCTCCAGAGCTGCTCAGGACTTGCTGACCATGAAAGCACCACCATGAGCAGTAAAGCCAGTGTACACAGGGAGGACTGACTCCCAAAACATGATGGAGAACCCTCCTTTCTGCAACACCTTTTCCTCCTCCTATCCAGCAGAAAATGCTGTACATGTCAGTGGCTACAGACCCCAGAAATGTCCTCTAAGGCTGAAGCCACCACACATAACACTGCCTGGTGTTTCTTCATTATTCTCTTCCCTCTCACAGGCAAGGATGGGAAACCTGAGGAAACTGTGCAGGTCACACATGGAGCAGGAACCCAGAGCAGAAGCCCAAATCCCCATGCCACTCCCATTGCTCCACATTCCCAAGTTTTTCTGAGCATGCCTCAAAACGTTCCCCTGCTCCCTGCTCAGCTCTCTGTGCAGGGACACAGGAGCCATCATGCCCAGCTGTGGGAGGCTTGAGGCAGAAACAGCAGCTTGTTACCCAAGCACATCATCCACACAAGGACCCCGACATGCCACCATCCCTCCCTTCCTCCGACCCACACCTGGGCCACCCTGCCCTCCTCCAGCCACAGGTCCCACTGGGAGGGGACAGCTCGGGGCTGGCTCTGCCAGGTGACATCTGTATGTCTCCCCCTGAGCTCTTCATGCCCTGAATTGATCCCTAGGTGCTGCCAGGGTAGGGCCAAGCCCTGACTCCACTGCACTCTTGAAGGTTTCAATTAATCATAAAGCCAATTCCATTTTGGGCTCCATCTGTCTTTATTCCTTCAGGGACTAATAATGCCACACTGTGTGTTTTCACACACTAGCTGAACTGAAATTAAGACAGATTTCAATATGAAGTACCTGAGAAGAAAATGCATTTTTAAAAAGGAAATCTCAGAGTTGTTACTGTTCTCAGCTTGGAAAACACCTTGTTAAGTAAAAGCAGCGGGGTATTAATTTGGAAAACAACTCAGGTGAGTTCCTGCTCATTGCAAGACATGCAAACAAACTAAAATGATATTTAGGGGCTTTTATGACAAAGTATGTATGGAAATATAACACAATCTGCTTCCAGAAGGAGAGGAGGAACATGCAGAGGAGCTCACACAGGCTCCCATGTGCAGCCTCCAAGCAGAGGGATGCTGGCAGCAGCCACCCTGCTGCACCAGGCATGGACCAGCACCCAGAAACCCTCTCCAACCCTCCCTGTTGCAGTGACAGAAATAGATAAAACCCAAGAACCCTTGTGGTTCAGCGTGTATAGCAGATTTGAGCTGCTCAAGGCTTCGGGAAGCCTCATTTACATGTCAGCACACTGTTAGCACCTGGGTTTTGTGTTCCTTCGTCTGCAATCCCGCACGGGGCCTTTCCAGTCAGCCAGGCCTGCATGTCCACTTCAATAAGGCAATTCCCATGTTGATCTGGGGGATCAACAGACCTAATTATTGATCTCAGCAGATGCAGCTAAGGATTAATGACCTGTCCCTTGGAACTGGCACTGCAGGGCTGTGCCCCCATTGTCCCCTGGCTGTCAGTCTGGCAGCACCAGCACATCCCCTCCCTCCTCACCCACATGGAGGTGTTGTCCCATATGGTGACAGCTGAGGCTGGGATGCCCAAAGCCAGCTTCAGGATGATTAAAAGAAGGGAACAGTTATGGTGAGCCCCGGGAGGGAATAACTGAAGGAGTCATGACTGTGGGGAGCAGCAGTCACGGGACGTTCAGCATGACCCACATTTTGCCTGGGCTCCAGCTAGCACCACCTCACTGCAGGAAAAGCCCTTCCTCTGTCCCATCCCCTGTGTTCAAGGCATTCAGGAAAAAAGGAGAGACAGTCTGGAAAGGATGTTTGCAAGAAATTATACGATGTGCTCTGCGTTGAATTCATAAGAGACATGTGAGACATGAGAAGTGCAGAGCGCTGAGGGGCACAAGGATTCTGATGGAAGCCAAGATCCTTTGATGGCATCCTTCTGGAACTGGCTGCAGTACCTTGGAAACTCATTAAATGCAGCAGAAAGGACAAGTGACGTACATCTATTGATGCTCTGAGCAGCAAATTAGTTTTCAAATCTATTCAGGGCTCACGCAGTGGTACTGAGGGGCCAGTGGGAAGCGGCTGTGAGAGCCTTCCTCAGCTCGTGTGGGGACCCTAGCTGCCCTCAGGGAGGGGCTGCCACTGGCCCAGCTTCACAGGGACATCAGGTGGCCACAGACAGCTGCCCTGAGCAGGGCTCAGAGGGCTGCACAGCTGCCACGGAGTCATCCCCTCCCAAAACATGCCAGGC
The DNA here is from genome assembly GCF_036417665.1 of Passer domesticus. Classification (NCBI taxonomy): domain Eukaryota; kingdom Metazoa; phylum Chordata; class Aves; order Passeriformes; family Passeridae; genus Passer; species Passer domesticus. Next base: position 18,103,031 of record NC_087486.1, on the reverse strand, counting down.
TGCTCTGAGGGCCTCTGCTGGACATCTCCTTACAAACAGAAAAAAGATCATATAATACAAAAGGGCATCAAAACCCAGCTCAGAAGACACAGAATGTCAGCACCTGAGGGCAGATCAAGTAGTTAACAGTGATGAGGAGGTTCTTCAGAAAGAGATAATTTCCAGTAAGCTGTTGTTTTCTCTCATCATCCCGTGCAAACACCTGGAGAGCCTCGAAGCAGCTAAGGTTGGCAGCAATCTGGTGGAAGGCCTGAGGAGCTGTCTGCATGGATGAATAATCACCTGTTTCAATGAATCTTTAAGCACATGAATAGACAGATGAGAGAAAACTTATCAAAGCACTGTATTAAGAGAACAGGTAGGCTGGAAGATGCCAGGCTGGAAATGAGGTTGAGCCCTCTTCAGCCACGACAGCCAAGGGCCATTCTTGGATGCCATGGGAGCCTGCAGTTGCTGTTCTGTGTTATTTTGCCTCCTGTGAAAGCTCTGCTGCCCTCTCCTCAGCAGAAGAAGAGGAGTAGGGGAGAAAAATAAATCCAGAAGAGAGGCCACAAGAGGCAAGGGCAACCCCCAACATCCCTCTGACAGCCCAGTTCCGCCAGCTGGCAATGAAATCCAACAAAAACCACCATTAGGAGTGGGTAGGAGGGTGCAGACAGCAGGACCTGCAGAGGAAGAGATGGGATCTGCATCTTCCCAGAGGGTCTCAAACAATGGCTGCAATCATAAGAGTCAATGCTGTCCACCCCAAACCCTGCTGGGAGCAGGTCCTCACTGAGGCTGGATCCTGCATTTCCCACTCCTGTTGTTCATCTCCCAGTCTCCCATTCTTCCCTTCTTTCTTCCACTCAATGCCCTTTTTCAAGCTCCCTTCTGAAACACACCACAATGGGCTGCCACAGCCTCCTGCACACCCTGCGCAAAGAGCAGATGCAGGTGCCTCCTCTTGGTGAGTGTTCTACACCTATTGCTTGGAGGGAATGCAGAGAACATGCCAAGACCTGGGAAAGTCACAGCAGGTCAGGAAAATAATGTAGGTGGTTAGGGAGGAAAATCTCTGAAGCCTGTAAAGGCATTAGCAGAGTGTACAGGCTGTAGTAAAAAGGATAAACAGAAAACAGGATCACAGAATCATTTAGGCTGGAAAAGACATCCAAGATCATCAAGGCCAACCATTAATCTCACACCACCATGTTCACTGCTAAACCACGTCCCTAAGTGCCAAATCTGCACAGCTTTTCAACCCCTCCAGGGCTGCTCCAGTACTTCACAACCTTTTCAGTGAAAAAAAACTTCCCTAATCTAAACCTCCCCTGGCAGAACCTGAGGTTGTTTTCTCATGTCCTGTTGTTTGAGGGAAGAGACCAACCCCTGCCTGGCTCCACCCTCCTGCCCGGGAATTGTAGACAGCAAGAAGGATGAATAAATAGTGGCTGAAGATACAGAGGAATACATGTTGTGTCCAGCTACAGAACCACGTCTGCACTCAGAAACAGCAAGTTTGGGCTGTTTTTTTTGGCAGAAAGTGATTAGGTAACGAGCCTGAACATGTATTTTAAATGGAAACCACCACAATAACTCAAAGGCTTCAGCAGAGAGCATTTACTAAACACGATGAGACAGAAACAACATGTTTTATATAATGCATGAGCTGTGATGAGTCCCTCCCTACTGAAGCTCTGCTGGAGCAGCTTCCTGGTGCTCCCCATGCTTGTCACAGCCCTGGGCACCACTGGCTGTTCTGTGGGGCTGTGTTTGCAGGGCAGAACACCTCCCACAGCTCTTAGAACACCAGAAGCCATGGACTGAGGAGGCCCTGCAGGCTCTGGGAGCACTCACTGCTGTGTGAAGGACTCAGGAGGACACGGCCACCTGCCTGAGCCCCAAGTACGTGGGAGAAGCCAGTGGAGTCCAGTGCTGGGGGAGTGTATGGGAGCTCACTGCCCACAAGGGATGTGAGGCCAAACACCCATTTCATCCTCACTGCTTGTCCTCTGTGTCCTCTCAACGCACCAGCCCAACCCAGAGAACTCCCTCCAGAATTCCCTCCAGAATTTCCTCAGACTAAGCCCAGTCCCTCGGGCTGAGTCCAAGGTGTCCATCCTACCTTGTTCCCTCTCCAGCAGCCACAGGCACATGGAGAAAACACACCTGGTATGAGACAAAGACCTGACCCCACTCTCTGCCACTTCCAGCCATCAGCAATTGCCCCAAACATTTCTCCCCAGAAACCCAGGAGCAAACCTTGGATTCTAGACTTTTCCCTCCTTGCCTTCCTGAGAGCACAAGGATGGCAGTTTACTCTTTAATTGTTAATTACACTTCCTTGTTAGATTTCAAAGGCTGAAAAATGTTTAGGGATTTATTCTTCTGTGTAATTAACCACAATGATGAAACACCCATTTATACTGCACTGCAGTTTTTGTTAAGGTTATTCATAATGGGAAAAGGCTAAATAGGTTGAGTTCATTATCATTACAGAAAAAAAATTGAGGTGACCCAATCAAATTAATTTGAAATTAAGTGCAGTGAGGCTGATAACTTCACACAAGTCAGGAGTTCGAATAAAAATAGAGGAGACAATCTAAAAAGCAAGAAATTATAAGCAGTCAAGGAGTGGAGCTGGAATTACTGCAGCTGGGAGATGGCAAACACATGGTGTGGGCAAACAGGGCCATTGAAAAAAATCAGGGAAAGTGGATAAAGAGATGGGCAAATACTGCAGGATGTAAAAGTAGAAGCTGGAAGAGGAAGGGATGAAGATGGATTGGAAATAAATGGGTAGGGACAGTACTTGTTAAGCTAACCAGATTTATTTCTCTGCACAGAAATTCTTATGTCCTTACAAGACAGCATCAAAGCAAGGTCTTTAATTTTACTTTTCCGGGGTTTATTGCTTGGGCCTCTGTGTTATTTAACACCAGCGAGCACCAACCAGTTTCAGTGCACAGCTGGACCTAACTCAAACCCCTTAAATCTGGTGGAATTTAAGGTGTCCTGGAGGAGCTGCTGCTGCTTCTCCAACAGAGCAAGGAAGTCTTGTGCTCTGGGAGAATGGACACCACCAGGGGACTGCTGGACAGAGCAAGGAGACTGCATTCCCACATCCCTCTTCCCTCAGAAAAAACAATGGAAAAGCAGAACCAAAACCAGGTGGACCCCACAATGCTGAGCTCTGTTGGCACAGCAGGAGGAAACAGAGCCCATCACTCAAGGAGCTTCTCTGAGGCTTCTTTTCAGAAACAAACACATGTTTTGTGCCTCTCTAGGCTTTACCAGAGTGGGGCAAGCTCTCAACAAGCCTTGGAGCTGGGTAATACAAATAATGGTGAATGGGGTATTCAGGATTCACATGGTCATGCTTTAAGGGGTTTAATCTCTGGGAAACAGCTAAGACAATCCATGGAAAACTTGTATGTGGCTACAGGATCATGCTTCAGTTCTCACCAGTGATGAGTTTACTCCCAAGCCTTTACCAAGTCCTGTGGCATTATTTTAGCACTCAGGGCCAAAAGGGAACAGTGAGAGCCCAGCAGTGCTGGGCTTGTGGGCAGAGGCTGTGCTGGGACTGTCCCATGCCCTTCTAGGACACATGGCAGATGTCAGCTCGGACCACCAGTGGGACATCCTTGTCCCTGGACACCCCATGGGGTGGGTTTTTAAAGGTCTGGCCAAAATGCCATGAGTCTCTCACTGCAGCTGCACAAGTGGCTGCCCTCCCACTTCCCCACTCTGGGCAAGCCAAAATCTCACCTTGTAAGACCTTCTGCCTTGTCCCCATGAAATACAAACTGCTTCCCTTTGCCTTGGAGGTCCCACAGCTTAACTTCTCTCTATCCTCACCTCCACCTCATCCCTAAGCACATGGGGAGCGTTTGGGATAAAGCTTCAAGAAGGCATTCAACATAAATTATTATTCTCATTCTAAACGGATTACAAAAATCCTTTTATTACAAAATACAAAAATGCTCAAATCATTGGTGTGGAAAAACATTTCCTGTAGGTAAAATTTTCAAAAATGGAGGTTTTAATCAAAAGCATAATCCTTTCTGGCTAACATTTCCAGTCTTGTGAAACATGGAGATACAGATTGCACAGAGGCCTGGCTGTGCCACGAACAAAGGGAGATGCTGCCTGTAAATAGCTCAGAGGACATCAGAAGACACTTCTCTCATCAGCAATCTTTTTTAGCTTAATATAGCTCCTCTTTGCATAAAACATTGACATTTTTGTAATGTTTGGACCCAATGGTGCGAATGCTGATTGTCATGCGAAGATACTGGAGTGTACCTTCAAAATATGCAGGAACATTTTACAGACAGTAGTTTCACTTGCCTCCAAAATGCTGGATCTTAATATTTCATACTTATATATATTTAAATGTTAGTACCACAGAATAAATTCTAACATGCTTTTATGCTAATGCAATCACTGGAAATCCAGATAATGCTGTGTATTGGCATATACTGTTAGTGAATTATGGATACGTAAATGTACAACCCCACATGCCTAGCAATTATTTTTGTTAGTGCATTTAACTTTTATTTGCAATCAGAGCACTTGAGGATTGTTCAAATGAAGTTTACTTTTGCAAACTGCTGAATGGAAAAACATTTTGTTAAAGGCTTAAAAACAGTAAGAGTGTGATGAGGTTTTAGACTTGCAATAAGGGCACTGCTCAGAGAACTCCTCCAGATGGAACGATGTTTGATTTGGTCACAGACTCAGCAATTAAAACCCAAATGCCTGAAGTGAAGGACATATAAGAAAAACATGAGATGAAACCTTGATTTCTGCCCTGTCAGGTGAAGAAATCTGCCTCTCCTGTGGCAGAGGCTCCCAGAGGCAGATGGATGCCAGGAGGTCAGACCCTGGCAGCTGGACCTGGGACACTGTGCCCTGAGGTCCCAGTCATGCAGTCTCCTATGGCTGCTTTTCAAATCTGTTTTAAGCCAAATAAATAGGAGCAATATCAGGAAGGAGAAATCCTGAGCTGGCCCTGTTGTGCCTTCTCCTGCTGCCTTTGCTGATCCAAGTCTTGGCCAGCCCCTGGCCTGTTGCCTCAGGATGCTGATCCCCTGGAAAACCCTTTTATTCCAATGGGCTTCCAGCACAGCCAGAGCTCTGAGCCAGGTCCTGGCAGGACCTGGGTGCTGCAGCTGTTTGTTCCATTCTGTTTCACTATGTTTCCACCTGTTTCACTATGAGCAGAGTTAAGGACAGTGCAAGTCTGGAGATCTGGGTATTTCTGAGAGCTGAAAAGTTCTGGATGTGACCCAGGCACATCTGGAATTGCTCTGTGTCCAGTGGTTTCCCTCCTGTGTTAAACACTTGTCTACAGACAAGGCCAAACTCCCTCATCCAGACTGAGCTGTGCCAGGAGTTACTGACCTCCTGTGCCAGGCTCTGGAGCTACTATCATCATGCCCCGATTTCCCTCTGGGAATGTTTGCCTGGCTTGAAACCACTGGCCTGAGCCAGCCTGGCTGAAGAGACCTGGGAAGTGGCCACAGACCCATTTGGTGAGCAGCAGACCATTGCCTCTTCCCAGGCTCAGCATCCAGCACAGGATCTGACACCAGCCCCAGGCACACAAGCACAGAGCAGATCATGTCCCTGCAGCCCAGCGAGCTGTGACACCTCTGGGAATTTACTGCAAAGACCTACCACCTCTCTAAAGTTCCCAGGAACAACCATGAGGGAAGGAAATAAAAAAACAAGCCCTCAGAGAAAACACAAAATGCTGTGTGAAGTACCTGAAATGCCCCCAACAGTTTAATTAGAGCATGGAGTAAGCTGAGAAAATGTATGAACAAACGAATTAAGGAAGTGAGCACACAGCAGACGAGTTGGCATGTAGGTGTCTACTGAGAAAGCTTAAACAGGGCAAGGGGAGAAAAAGCCACTCAAACCAAGGCATAATATCCCTCACATTTTGGAGCAGAGCTCTCAGACAATGTATCATCCAAATCACTCCAAATTACCATCTGCCAGAATGTCCTTCAAAGAAAAAAGGTCCACAAGTTTGCAAAGCAGCAGTTTCATGTTGCCATATCAGAGGAGAGGCTCTCTCCAAAGAAGATTTTTGCACTTGAGTGAGAAATACTACACAAAAGTGTGACTCTTGTGGCCACTGCTACACTGTCAGATACCATGAGACAATGAATTTTTAGACTCCTGACCATGTTATGGCAGGTACACCTGGAAATAAACTCTTTAACAGCCCCTGCCATTTCACAACTTACCTGAAAATGTTTCCAGACCCTCTGCATGATCTTCTCTGTATGTAGAAAGGGTCTACATAAAGAACCCGAGCAAACCACTCCAGTATTGTTTCAGAGACTGAGATATACTAGAATATGAAGAGCAGGTTTTTTTCTGATGCATCTTCCTGTCATCCCTAAGTCAGGCTCTGTTTCAGACTAAAAGCTGGATCCTTTCCTGGTATGAACCTGGAAAGGCTTCTGCTCCTGTCCACGAGGCCCATCACTCCACACACTCTGAGGGCCAACTGCTTTGCATATGAGATTGCCAAGTAAATGCAGGTCTGTGGACCATGTGTTAGACTAAGCAATAAATAATTTATGATGCTGGAGAAGGTGACTGTATTTTTAGGTGTAGAAATATGCAGATAAAACAGTCCTGACCTTCAATTTTCACTCTGCACTTCTGATCCTGAAGTTTGAGTCCATCCAATGCATTTCTAAAGCCTCTGCAGCTCTGAATGAGCAACACACCCCCTGCAAAGCCCCAAAACTCAAAAATGAAAAAGGGGACACGAAGAAAACCCATGGAGCCCATAGGATACCTCCTGCAGCACTACACATGATGCCCCAGCATGAGACAGAGCAGGCTCCTTCCCTTGAACCTCAAACACCCTGCAGGTCAGTCTCCTCTGGATTCTGGCTGCTGACCCTTATTCCTGACCCCACATCTAATCAACACCTCTTTGATGTCAGAGACACGTGTCATGGGGCCCAAATCTCTCTCTAAAACCACGGGAGCTGCTCAAATCAGCACCTTGCCTTCCTCAAGCAGTCCAGGAGCAAGGATGAGGAAGGACAAAGGTGCTCACTGGGGTGCTTGTAACTGTACCCTCCACCACATCTTCCTCCGGAGAGGGCTGTCAATGGGAGAGAAAGAGAATTTTTCCCCTCTTGGACTTTGTAGAAACAGGGAGCCCAAGGAAACTAAGAAACAATCATAGATTTGACACCATATTACTTCTGGATATGTCCAATGAGCAAGATAAGGACACAATGAAGAGAAGGGGAAATGGGTGTTGCAAGGGCTAGGAAGGGGACAAGACAATTTTGTGGTGTGTCACAACACAGCTTTTGGTCTCTGCTATCAGAAATAAACCAAAGCAGGTGAAGAGAGGCAGAGCCCAGATGAGGGCAGGTCTCACCTGGACAGGGCAGCTCCCAGGACGAAGGCAGCATGTTCCTTCAGTGAGGTCTCACTGCTGTTCAGCCCCTCGATCACCAGCTGGAGCCCACCCATGGACAGGAAATCCTTGGCATTGTCCACCTGGGAGAGAGCAGCTTCCATCAGCACAAAGCCCCATCCTCTGGAGAACACCTCCCTTCACACCCAGAGCATCCCTTCCCTCCTGCTCTGACCAGCAGGGAGTCTTACAAGGAATTAAACATTCTGAGGGAATGGCTGTGGCTGAGCTTGGCACAGCCCTGCCCATGAGCGGCGATGTCACAGCTGCACAGGCACAGTGTCCTCGTGGGAGGACACTGTCACACTCAGAAGGCATTGCTAGAAACTCAAACACTTTGATTATAGCTATCAAAACTGCTCTTGACACATATTTTGGTAATTCAGGTGGTGTCAAAAACTTGATATATCTGCTGATGTCAAAAAACTCCAGCTCTTTGCTCTCCCCTGAGCAGGCCTTTACTAGGGACCCAGGGAACTGCATGTTTTGCAAATGAAGTTAATTAATTGATGCTGTAATTGTAGCACCAGGAGTCAGAGATGTTTAGGAGCCTGTCAGCACCAACAGGGTGCAAAGGGGGCATGGGAGTGAGGAGCATGGGCAGTTCTGGGAGTTCTCCATGAGTTCCATCAACAACTTCCCATGGACAAAGAAGGAAAAAGCCAGTCCCTGCTTGGAGGGGTCAGCCAGGAGCTCCCCCAGGGAGCAGCCCCACAATGACTTTTAGCAAACAACAATGGATTAACTGCCACTAGGGAAAAGTTTACACATTAGTGGGGATTCATCAGCCTCTGGCTCTAAGTGGATCAGGGGCTAGCCAAGCACAGTCCCAGTGGGCATCTGCTCTTGGAGAGGAGATCAGAAAAGGCTCCGAGTGCTCACAGACAAAATTTAGAGAAACAGCACAAACTACTTCAAGTACAAAATTCAGTCCAAAGTCAAATCGATGCATTTTGGTATTCAATGATTTTTTTTTTCCAGTTTAAAAGGGGATCTGATGAATGCTCAGAACTGCCTGCACAGAAAAATCAGGTTTAGAAATTCAACATTTCTCTCTGAAAGACAGGGACACAACAGCAATCGTTGGCAGATGGAAACAGAATATAAAAATGAGTTATCAGCGGGGCAAGCTGACCCCCTGATGGGGTGGGACAGGACCACAAGCCATGCAGGGCATGTGGGACACTCTTCTAGTCAATGACTTCATGCTCAGTGTTATATTTATCTCAGCCATGTACCTTCATCAAAATTGGTCCTAAGTCAGATATTTCAGGTACCCAGGGGAAGGAAGAAGCTTTGTGTCCTACAGGTCTGTCATTACCAACCAAAGCAGGACCTGGGGAGCTCCAGCTCATCTCTGCTCCCCAGTGGGACAATGCCCACCTGTCCCTCTGCAAAGCTGCTATCTGCAGGTCTGCTGGGGCTGATTCAGGATTTGCAGCAGCTTTTGTATCCTTTCAGATGCTGTTCTTTTAACTGTCCCTATAAACCAGACCTGCCAGTTCTCTCATTCTTCTGCAGACCCATCTTTATCCACAAAGAAATCCATGCAGCAACCCAATTTCAGCTGCCAGTGGGTCCTTTTATTATTGAGCCTCTGTAAAAACTGGTTTAGTGCTGGAATCGGACATTGACTTCTGCACCAGAGGGAATGTACGGACAGGCAGGAATTTGCATCCACCAACTGGTGTGGTAAAACCAGCCCCTGCTGTAACCTCAGCAGCATCAGAGTCCTTCATGCTGCCCCAGCGTCAGTGAGACACCACAACAGCAGAATGTAAATTGTGCTGTAAAGCTTATTCTGAAAATGTGTTTATCTTTTTTAACCAGAGTCTGTCGTGAGAGCTCCAGTTCTAAAACTAACAAAATCCCCAAACTTAACAACTTGAAGGTATTAACCTCTCTGGGGAGCAGCAGATGCTGCAAGGCAGCAGCTCCTACCTCGCTTCAGTCCACTAAAATCGGCACAGAAGAAAAACCAAAGATCAAAAGAGCTCTTGAGTAAAGTACACAGGCAAAGCAGGCAAGGGGAGGGATGGGAGAAGAGCAAATATGACAGCAGTTATTCAGGAAGCAGGTTTGAATTGGAGGAGAAAGAAAATAGGGAGGGAAGGTGAGAGAGAAAATGTTAGAAAACAAGAGCGAGGGAAAGCAGCATGTCAACTGCACGCGATGGAGAGGAAATTAGCAGAGAGAGAGAAGGTGTAGCATGTCAAAGCAGAGGACAGGGGAAGATAAGCAGAGTAAATAATTGAGAGAAAGAGCCCGCAATGCCTGAGAATGGGTCTTGGCTCCACACACTGCTGTGCAAGCACCGTGAATGCTGTTTATGAGTTACACTCTGCCCTCTTCACATTTGCATTCGGGTTTTGTGCGTTACAGATAACCCAGCAAGCCAAACCCTCCTACTTCTTCTCCAAGATAGGCTCCCGAACATGCCAAGCTGAATCGTGGCTGAGGAGAAGCAAACCAGAGCTGGCAACCAAAAGCTGAGCAAAGGCAGAGCCCTTGGGCTGGCTCTTCCAAGACTTGAGAGCGCATCTCCCCGGGCTGGGCACCAGCCACGGCTCCCATGGGGCGCCCGAGGCACGAGCTGCCCCACACCCACTGCTCCGGGGTGACCATGGCACAGAGCAGGGAGCAGCCTTTGCTTGCATGTCCTCCAGGGTATGGCGTTTTCCACTCCACAGGGCATCCTGTGCCCCAGAGGCAGCAGCAGGATGGCCGGGAGCTGAACAGTTCTGAAAAGCCACTGCACAGTACTGCTCTCATAGAGGCTGGGGAAGGTGGGACCAGCAAAGTGGCCCCACTTGTGGCCTGGGCCACCAACACCTGCAAGGATACCCTGCTCCCACGGCAGGGCTGTGAATCTCTGCAGAGTCCTGACAGTTCAGCCCTTCCAGGGTTATGCGGCACAAGCGTCCTTTGGCTGCTGTTCAGTAATTACATTAAGCCAGTGCTGCTAAAGTCAGTCCCAAGCAGAGATAATGCTCTGGACACATTCAACTGACTGGAAGAAGAAAGAGGAGGAAAAGACATGCTGGCTTAGAGACAAGTCATATTTCTTATCAGCTTCCTGCCTGACGAGAAGGTGCTGCCCAGCCATCTGCCCTGACAGCACGGGCACAAAGCAGCACTGTGATCGGCGCACAAAGGAGCCCCTGTGCTCCCGCCAGCCTCCTGCCATTCCCTCTCTCTGACCCCTTTGATACTGCGTGTGCTTCCCTTTGATGCTCCAGTCCCTGCTCCTCTGCCATTCTGAAATTGTTTGCTCCATCCTGTGCTGCAGGGATTTTCTGCTGGAATAGTCCTGACTCTTATGCTGGAATCCAAGGCATCCCAGGGCATTCGGGGAGTTGCTTTTTAGCATAATGGCCTGATGCTCTGGCACCCTTAATCAGGCAAGATTAGCCCTGAGTACAAATATGAAGCTCTTTGGGTGTCCATTGTTCACAGTTATTCTCTGAGTCACACAGATGCTGTCAGTGACACAAAAGCAGGGAGAACAAACAGCAAGGAGGCATGCCCACAATGGCAATTCAGAGTGGAAATTCAAGACAAAGAGCACTGGAAATAACACTTCTATCAGCTGGCACATGGACTTCCTCTCTCACAGCAGCAACACCTCAGCTACCTGCCCCCCAAATACCACATTTTGTTCAACAAGTGCTGTTCCAGTGAAAGGGCTTGCACTGGCACCTCCCAAGAGTTGTCCCATTCACCCTCTGAAATGACAAAGTGCCACTGGAAACTCTCCCAGTGCACTCCAGGCTCTCCCAGTCACTGGGGAGGGAGAGGCCAAGTCCCTTCCCACACGGTAGAGCAGAGGCTGGATGCCCAGACACCCTCCCAGGGGTGGCACCAAGGCAGGCACGAAGCCCAGGGAAGCAGACCTCTGTGCCTGCAGCTGCATCCAAGGGGAGGTAGGAATGTGTGAGCTGAAAGCAGAGCAAGAGAGATCAGAGAGAGGGAGGAAAGGTGTGAGCACAAACCCGAGGAAGCGAGATGCCAGGAAATATGTTCACCCTCACACAGAGCTAATTAGCACAGCGAGGCTCTGCTTGCCACTGCTTACTCACACCAAGACAAAATAGGGGGTTTTGGGTGGCTGTTGCCTTCCCTGGTACAAAGACATTCTCTGTGAACTGATGTAAGGACACCTACCATCAACCACGGCAGCTTTCCATGGAAGCAGAGAGAAAATAATTATTTTCTGATCAGCCACCACTCTCCTTACCCAAAAATGGCAGCTAAAACCCCATTTTGTAACATTAAGGAGATAAAAGAGGAAAAAGAGAGGATAAGAAAACCAACCTGAGAACAGACAACAAATCAGGCAACCACTAGGATACTGCTGACTCCTGGCACAGGCGATGATTATTTCCAGCCTGGATATAAAATAAGCCTGCACTAGTCCTCTGCTGTCTGTTATTGTCCCAGGATTATGGTAATTAAGCAATTTGTATTACCTGATACCGATAAGAAAAATAAAGCCCCGTTTATGACACCGTATCCCCTGGATTTTACACGGTAGTTACTGAGGCATTCTTGTTACCTGGTGAACATAATATTCAAGATCATAAAGCGCCGCGACTTTTTCATCCAGCGTGGAGGCAGAGCTGTTGAATTTGCTGATTAATTTAACCATAATTTCATAATCTGTTTCTATCTTCATGTTCAGCTTTTCAAACTCCTCCTTCAGCTGTTCTATGGGCCGGAACTTCTTCCTCACCTCTTCCTCTCGGGCCTTGGAAACAGAAGGAGGAAACCAGATGTGAAGATAGGAGATAGAGACAAGACAGACACAGAAAGGAATGCCAGCCCCAAATTCACAAAGGGAACCTGGCTGTCTGTGCCAATGGATTTATTGCTGTGCAACAGAGGTGCAGGGACAGGGTTGGAGGGTCTTTCTGAGAAGCCCAGGAGGCTAGTTAGCTGTGAGATACCCACAATATGAGTGAGCAGTAAGGCTCTGTGCACCAGTTCTCCATCTCTACACCATTTGTACACCACTTCTAAATCTCTACAGCATTTATGTGCCATTTCTACACCCCATTTCCATCCAGCTCAATATCAAGCCCACAGGCAGCAGTATTGCTGTTCTCTGTTTGCCTGCAAGTGGATCTTCTCAAAACCTGGCTGCAAAAAGCCCTGAGGTACCTCCCTGATCTCACAGCTGAACCTCTCTGGAACTGGACATGCGGCTGGAGAGCTCCAGAGGTCCCATCCAGCCCAAAGTGCCCAGTGACTCCAAGGAGACACAGACAAAGATGCTTTTGCCATTCCAAGCATTGAGCACCTTCCAGGAAGGCTCTATCTCCCAGGGAGAGGTGTGGGGACAGAAGCTGTCAGAAAGGGAGGCAGGAGGAGCAGTGATAAGATGGGGGGAGCTGATGTGCTGCACCATGGGGCTTGGCTAGCAAACAGCCTGTCCAGAGCTCATCTCCCTTGCAGTGACAGCACTCCAAGGGCTGCCCTGAACCAAGAGCGCTGACACAAAACATGTGGTGAGGAGGAAAGAATCTGTCAGAGAACTCAGAGAGCCCCAGAGCTGCAGGAACATCAGCACTGGGGACAGAGCCTGCTGCTGCAGGGGACAGAAGCAGCAGAGAGGCCAGGCTCGAGCTGGGCTGCCCCAATGACAGGAGAAAGGCAGAAAGCCCCTTTTGGAAGGGATTTGTCACAAATACCAAGATGTGTTTATATGCAGAGTGAGCCCCAGCTGGAGGGTTTTCACGTGTCCTACTCCCCATGAGGGATCAGAGAGGGCTGGAGGAAAACCAAGTGAGCAATGGAGGTGCAGTCGATGGAATGATAAATTACCACACCCAACCCACCCCTCCCCGAGCTGCCTCTGCCAGAGCACAGAGGGGCTCAGTGTAACTCCATTTCCTCTGACACAGAACCTTCAAGGATGGATTTGCTCTCTGCAGGAGTGACTGCAAATGGAATACTTTAGGTCCATTAGATGTAGCTGCTTTTAGTCCCATTGCTGGGACAAAAGCTATTCTAACAGGGGGTTTTAAAATATGGCTTATTTTCACCTAATAGAGTATCACTAATTTTTGCATTTCAATGATCCTCATTTCCAGCAGCCCTTTTCAGCAGCCCTGCAATCAATCAGCAATGCTGCTATGGAAATAATCTCCAGCAAATGAAATCATGCCATGCTGCCCCATAAGGGAAGAAAAAGACTTTCTGTGACATAAAAACTTTACAGCCTTGACTCCACTTTCAGTTTTCATTTGAGTGAGCCAACACCAAAGCAGCAGGAGGAGCGAGGGTTAAGGAAATGCTGCTGAGGGGGAGAAGGGGAAGAGGCTGTGATGCACCTGATGAGTCACACATCATCCCACCTATTTACTTCGGGTTGTGGGTTGTTTTGTAACTAAATGGACAACCTGGAGCTTGTATAAGGAAACTTCAGCCCCTGCTTCACCATGGCCACTTGGGTTCTTCTATCCAGGGCACAAGGCTGGGAACCGAAAGGAAGGAGAGTAGTGAAAGGGAAATACGCTCCGTAAACACCATCAACTCCAGTGCAGATTCCTTTGGGGTCTGCAGACATTTTTGTGAATTGAGCTGCAGTGAAACAGATAAATTACATTGTTCAGAGCAGCTGTGGCTGCCCCTGGATCCCTGGAAGTGTTGAAGGCCAGCTTGAATGGGGCTTGGAGCAACCCGAGACAGTGGAAAGTGTCCCTGACATGGCAGGGGTGGGACTGGATCAGCTTTAAGATCCTTTCCAACCCAAACCATTCACAGAATGTAACATTCGTACAGAGAAGCCAGGGATCAATACCACAAACAGGATAGTAAAGTATTTTAGGTCCATATTCAACAAAAAATTAGTTTGCACACTGTTTTCCAAACAATCATTTTAATCACTGTATTTCAGCATAGTGAAACTGGGTGTGTTCACATCCCTGCAATGTACATTGCTTTAGAAATGGGACACTTACCTTCCTTTCTGCCTTCTCACTTTCCTTCATTTTAGCCAAGGCCTTTTTGAGCTCCTCAGATGTGAATGAATTTGCATCAACACCAACCGTGTCCAGCCTTGCAGAAGAAAAAAAACAAACCAGAACATGTTATGAGTGAGCAACTGCCTCTATTCTATTTTCACTGTGACGTTCTAGCAATGGCTAAGGCAGGAAGAAAGGAATGAAAAAACCCAACATACTCAAGAAGAGATTGGTATGAGTGCTGGATTCTGTGTGGGGCTTCCTGACACCTCTCCCAGAAAATGAGGGGCTATGCTGACCCACAATCTCAACTCCTACCACAATAAAAACGGCTCATGAATTGATAATTCAGAATTTTGTGCTACAATAGAGGAACGACACCTGTGGTACTAAATTATTGCAGAGGGCCTACAAGCTTCAATCTGGAGATTTCAGTTTACAAACATTGTACAAAAAGAAACAGGTGACCTCAGAGCATCTTGCCAATGAGTGAAGGAAGGGGCTACTCTCACTGCAGTGGCCCCTGCAGCCATGCCACCAAAGCAAGGCAGGAAACTTTCAGCCACCCTTCCTGCTGCAGCCACAGGCACTCCTGGCTCCAGAGCTGCCATCAGGCCACAGGGATGCAAAATCCACCTTCCCGCTCTCAAGGCCATGGCAGCCTTGGCAACTGTGGCACCTGCATCTGGGCTGCTGCAGGGGATGATGTTTAAGGCTTGCAGCCTCCAAAGGCTCCGGGTTCTGCTTCCCACCCTGCTCTGCACTGCCCTGGCTCCGCATTGCTCAAGAGACAAAAGCCAAGCCAGGGGATCCTCACCCTGCCCGCATTCCTACTGCTGGCAGCGGCCACTGGCTCCTGTCCCCCACTCGGGTGACAGCAGGACAGACAGGGCAGGCTCTGCTGGGCAGGGGGTGGGAGGCTTTGGGCCCTGTGGGTGCTGCTGCTGGGGACCATGGGCCCAACAGGGCCCCATGCTCAGCCCCTGCCCGGGCAGCTGCCCCCAAAGCCCCACACACCCTGAGCATCCCCATCACTGGTGGCAGTGGGAAATCCCACAGATGTGACGAAAGAAATTCCCCAGAGCAAGTGAACCAAGGGTTCCAGTGGGAAAGTCAGCACCAGCTGATGTTTAAAGCACCTTTGCAAAGGTGGCTGCAGGGCAGCTGTGATCTCCAGGGCCTCTGGCACTGCCTGCTGTGCACGTGAGGCTGTGGGGCTGCTCCCAGTGGGACACAGCACTGGGCTCACACCAGCCCTCAGCCCCTCACAGCTGATCCCAAGGAGCAGCCTCAGAAAGCACTTTCACACCACTTGCTGCAGGTATTAAAAAGGACTACATGTCATTCAAAGAAGCCATGTTGCCAATTTCCTTGCGGTGTCGGAGCATGAGAAGCCTGGAAGGTGGCTCTGAATGTGCACTCAGGCCACTTCCACTGCCATCCCAAAGGACAGGGCTCTGCTTTCAGCACTGCTGAGCTCCTAACACAGCAATGAAGTCTCAGGAAGAGGCAGTCTTGACTGTACCAGAGAACCTGGCCTCTAATTAAAGGCATGAAGACCACAGCCCACCCAACCCAAAGCCTGGCATGTTTGTACCTTTTCCTTCTTCTCTCTTCTCTCATGTCACTTTCCCCATTTTCTCTGTCTAGCAGCTTGGCTTCTCTGTCTCCTGTCTGCAGGTTCAGCCGCACGTGTGACCCTGCAGGAACAGCCTGACCTGCAAACAAAAGTCACATTATTTCAGAGTCCTGCACTGCTCCAGCTTTGGGAGGGACTGGGAGCTGAAGGCACATGCTCCCCCTTGGGAGTAGCTCCTCCCCGTGCCACACAGTGAGGAGTGGAATGTCCACCACTGACCCCTCTCCCATCCAGCAGCACCCCTAAAGTGCTGCTTTTCCCTCCCAGAAGTGCCACCCCAAGCCACCAAAGGTGTCCCTGTGCTGCCAGGCTGGCTCTGATCCACAGTGGAGGTGGAACCATGAGCCCAGCAGACACTGTATCCTTCCTCCCTTCTGGCCCAGGTCCTAGGAGAGCACTAAAACTCCACACCAGCTGTGGATTTTGGGCCTACATGGAGAAAGGGGAATTGTTGCTGATTGGGGCAGACAGAATAAAATGCAGCTGCCAAAGGGAAATCAAAGCATTCCACAGAGTACAGCCAGGTATGCTGCACATAAGGCTGTGCTGGTGTGGAAATACTGTATTAAAATGAATTTATGATGACTACTATCTGCCAACAAAAATACACAGAATACATTAAGCTTCGGTTTTAAATGCAGAAAAGGTAGGAAATTCAGAGTGCTTTTCACCAGTTCACCACAAACACATCTCAATGGCCAGCCCAGTAGTGGGTGGAGAGGAGGCAATATTTGGTTGCTACTTCTTGATGGCAATTCTTCTCCTCTTAATGCAGGAATCCTGCCTGTGTAGGACAGTGAAGTTGCAGCTGAACAACCACAGAGCTGCTCACAGATGAACAGACAGACCACACGTGCTCACCCTCCTCCCTCCTGAGGAGGATTCTCAATTCAGCCTTTCCTTTCTATCTTCCTTTTACCTAAAAAGATACCTGAGATAGAGTAACAGCTTGCAGGAGACAGGGAGCATCTCCTACCAAAGGGAAGTGAAGACAAAGGTAATTATTTTGTACAATAAATACATGTACTCACAGACAAAAAGCTCTGGTCTTGGGAACAACTGGAATGATCCCTCCCTGTTCAAGACCAAAGAGACATTTCCCTGATCAAAGGACCTGGTGCATCCTGCGTAACGCTGGGATGTTTGTCACAATTCAGTCAGAAACATTTCAAAGCCTGTAGTCATCCAATAGGTATAAATGCTTTTAGAAAATGCAGGGAAATACATCTTGGAGCATCTCCTTTTAAAAGAGGGTTTGCATTTCTGGTACACTCTCTTTCTTTTCATCAGTCCTGTACACTGCAAGTTGCATTGGTTGGATATGTGAGAGGACAGGTGTGATTATCTCCCCATTCCAAACTAGGGAAGGACAGGTTAGATGCGCCTCCTCCACACTTGGAATCCTTTTCATGGACAGATCCCAACCTCCTCCTGCTCCTTAAACTTGTGATGCACAGACCTTTCATCTCTGTCTATCTATGGGAGCATCCTCCCACGCTGAGAAGCTGGGCTCTGCAGGAATTTGGTGCCGTCACAAATCCCTGCCCCTTGCTGGTGGTGGAGTGCTGGTCAGAAAGGAGTTTGTAGGATCTCCATGAAAAGGGCAACACCACATCTGCTGTTCCTGCCTCGGGCACCGCTGGGACACGGCTCTGCCAATGTTAACCTGCTGCAGTGGGAGATGTCCCTGCCCACAGCAAGGAGGTGGAACAAGGTGAGCTTTAAGGTCCCTTCCAGGCCAAGCTCCTGTAGGATGAAATGCCATTGCGTGCTGAACAGGAGGCAAAAGGACGAGCCCCTCTTCCGCAGACACCGAGGCCTGGGGCAGAGCCAGGGCCCAGCTGGCTGCCTCCCCCAAAGCCCAAAGCTTTCCTGGCCGTGCCACCAGCGCTGGGCAGCCAGATCACAGCCCCAGCAGTGGCTGTGGCAGCTCTGAGGAAAGGCCTCTCACAGGGAGCACAGCACAGCTCCAGCTGCATCCAGCCACACTGGCCTGCCAGGGGAGAGGAAGGAGGTGGGTGGAATCCCATGGAGGGAATCACCCCAAGGAAAAGCACTGGAGCAAGCTCCAGAAGGGCAGGGGCCTGGGGGGCCCAGCCCTCCCGCTCCTATTCCCAGTGTGAGAGATGCTACTCACTTCCAAAAAATTTAAAAGATTTATTAAAACCTTTTCAAAAATACAACAGAAGACTGAATGGAGAAAATATTACAGCACCCAGGAGCAGAGGATTTTTCCCACCATGTGCTCACCCACACAATGGAGGTTTCACCTTTTAACCCTTTAGCCCCCCCAAAGTTCTGTCCATGGACTCCTCCTTCCCTGCCCAGTGCTGGAGATCCCTGCCTGACACCTTGATTGGGGGTCAGGGGCTGCCACAGTAACGAGCGACCCTCCCAAATGCCCCAAACCCAGGGCACCCTGATAACAACACAAGGGGGGGTAAAACATAATTGTAAAACTTCTCTTAACATTTCCCTTTTAATTGTGAGAGTCAACCATGGCATTACTCATCTGTCACACCAGCAAGCAGGAAATAAAACCAAACCCAGGCCTGGTGCTCACGAGCTGCACCCCCAGTACAGCCAAATCTCAGAGGCTGCATCAGCCAAGGCACAAACCCTTCCTGCTCCTGCTTTGCACACTGAATGGGGTTTAACCAGGAGCATCCAAAGCCCAGAGCAAAACTTGCATCCCTGATATGTTTCAGCAGCTCTTGGTGCTCCAGGGATTTCCCCTGGCCGCTCTGCACAGCAGCCCAGGTTCATGGCACAGCAGGACAAACGTCCTGCTTTAATAAATAAACCATGAAAAACATCTCTGTTTTCAACAAAAAGATTGACATTGACACTTAAAAATGTTACAGCTCTTCAGGGAAGGTCTTCTGTCTTATTTAGTTTGGGGTATTTTGAAGTCAAAAGTGTGTTTGAGGGTGGCTTGACTTGAATAATGTGATTAAAATTCCTGATTTAGACGAGTAAGCTGGAAATCTGGAATTTTAATCATGTTTCAGTATGTAGCTTCTAGACATTTCCCTTAAAATAGTTGATTCTCCTTCATTCCTATAATTTGATACTATTCAACAACTGGGAGCACACACCGGAGCAATACATGTGTAAGCAATTACACAGCTTCACATGTTGCTAAAACAGAAACCATTCTGTTAATAGCTTTTTCCCAAGAGAAATTAATTTTTTACTTATTGTTTGCATTAAGTTGCATTTGGGAAATGAAACTCAATTAAAAAAACACAAAATCACATTTTCATTTAAGCCATTTTGTAACATTTTTTCTCCTTGACACCTCAGACAAATAAAATATGTCTATCCACAGGTAGGCACTGCATAGATGTGTTACTGAATTGTCCCTCTTCCCTGAGAGCTGCAAATCCTACAGCTGCCAGACCTCATCCCTTGCTTCTCATAAAGGGAAAGAAGAGTTTCCATTCTAGTTAATTTCCCAGCTCTAAATCAACTACCCAGTGAGTATAAATAGCTGTGAAATTCCCTCCACAAATGTGCCAGAAGGGCCTCCAGCTGTGGAGGGGGAAGCAGCAAACTCTTGCCCCCACAATTAGTTTGGAACTCTCACCACTTAAAAAATATCCCACTCTTGGGATTTTTTAACCACAACTAAAATAAATTAAAATAGATTAAAAATAAGATCACAGAATCACAGAATGGTTTGTTGGAAAGGAACTTTAAAGTTAATCCAGTGTCACCCCCTGCCACAGCAGGGACACCTCCCACTGTCCCAGGCTGCTCCAAGCCCCATCCAGCCTGGCCTTGGGCACTGCCAGGGATCCAGGGGCAGCCACAGCTGCTCTGGGCACCTGTGCCAGGGCCTGCCCACCCTGCCAGAGAACAATTCCTCCCTAATAACCAATCTGAACCTGCTCTCAGTTTGAATGGGTGTTATTGCATTTCCTTGGGATGATGGGTTGAGAGAATGCCCCAAGGGTCTGAGCAGAGCTCCCAGTGCCTCTGCTGGGGATGTGCCACCCACCTGCCCCTCAGTCACTCAGCTGCCTCGCAGCCAAAAAGACAGTGTCCAACAGGCAAAGTACTCCCAGAGGATAAAACCCTTGTCACTTCACAAATGACAAGGTCTTTATAGGGAATAAATGTCAAAGAAGAGCGACAGCATTTATTTTCCAAGCAGGAGACACTAATCCTGTGGTGACACTGCAGGGATGGTGTTATTCCTGTTCCTGATCTAATCCCTTTATCAGCTGCAGAAACACCAGGACAGGCTTTGGTCTCCCATGCCAGCTCTGACTGACACTGCTGTCCCCACAAGCCGTCCCACCCCTGGGTGCTGCCTCTGCAGCCCAAAGCACCTGGAGGTCCCTGGAGCATTAGTACTCCTTCATTTGGATGTGCTCTGCCTATAAAGTTGCTTAAAGAGACACCAAGGAAGAGTTTAATTTATAGCCCCAGTCTTTTAATCTTGGTCAGCCAGATTTTTTCAGACATCTGTTTGTATCTCCTTATAATATATTGGCTGGAGCAGCAGCACCAGGCAGCAGCTCCCTTGCAGGGGCTCTGCTGACATTTATAAACCAAAGCGATTTCTCTCGTGTGCTTTATGCTATCAGCTAAACCTGTCCACTTAAATTATTGCCTTGTAACCAAATCACAACTATCTGTTACTCTGCTCTGTGCATGTTTCCCAGGCTCTGTACCAATATCAAGCTTTTCAGAGGCTAAAAACAAGATGATAAATTAATAAACAAATGGAAAACAGGACATGCTTCCATCAGGCTCACAACTGAGGGAGGATCAGGCACATTGTGCACCACATTACTAAAAGCAGAGGGCTGCTGTGTGGAATATGCAGCACACAGTGATATCCAAAGAACCCCATCTCTCTTCTTCTAGACCAACCAAATGACCAGCTGTGTTTCCTCACTGAAGAAGAAAGGTCTCATCCTGCCCAGCTCCTTTCCAGCACATCATTTCACGTTCCACAAGTGGGTTTGTGTTCCAGCATGGGGACAGGGCTGAGCCCCAACTCACTGCACAGCTGCAGGCTGGGAACTTGTACATCACACACTGACCTGCAAACCTCCCACCAAGGTTGTGCAGTAACTCACTGCACTCCTGGCAGTGGCTTCCCCATCCCATCCCACTCCATTCCATTCCATCCCATCCCATCCCATCCCATCCCATCCCATCCCATCCCATCCCATCCCATCCCATCCCATCCCATCCCATCCCATCCCATCCCATCCCATCCCATCCCATCCCTTCCCACCCCTTGGACAAAACTGCCGGCCACTGAGTGCCCATCAAGAGAAGCCAAAGAGGGACAGGAGACTCTCCCCTTGCAGCACTATCCTCTCCCCCTTGGCAGAGGAATGTCCCCAGGGAAGGCTGGAGCAAGCAGAACAAAGGTGATCCAGCTTGCTGAGGCAGATCCTTGGCTTGTCCCCAAGTGAGCATCCTTGTCTGCCATTGTAAAAGAATTCAAAAATCCATCAAGGGTTTGAAAACAAGCCCCAGTTATGAGTCAGTAAGTGGCTCTGCAGCTCTCAAAAATTACCTCGGTGTGTGAGCAAGCCTCAGATGACATCTACCTTCCTTTACTCTTTGTTTCTCTCCATGAAGGGAGGGAAATGGGACTTTCTTTCTAGTACAGGCAACAAAGGAATCTGGAATCAATATGTGAATGTTCCAGCAAAACACACTGGCAGTGCTGCAGTACTGAAATAATCACACTGCCAGAGCATCCATAATAAGTTATCTGATGGCACCACACCTTCTCCCTTAAGAAAATAATGATTAAAAACTACCAGGAGACAAATCCCAGGGAGCAGCAGAGCTCCCCACAGCTGCGGCCCTAGCTGCAGGAGCCACCAGTGCCAGGGCTGGGGAACTGCCTGAGGCTGGGGCATCCCATGCTGGTGGCACACAGGGGACACTGTGCCTGACTCCAGCTGTGCCTGGGTGGATGGGATGTGCCACACCAGGGTGCTTGGAGGAAAACACAGGAGCCAGGCCCAGTCTGGGGGGCTCAGCTCACACCCAGGCTCTGGTTAGAGCTGCTGAGCAAGGAGCCAGCAAAGCCTGCAGGTGTTTTTTCCTTTCTTTCCTACAAAGGCAAGTCCTACCACTCTGCAGATTGTTTGTTGCTTCAAAACAGAACATTTTTACACACAAAAGGAAGACATGTAGCAGACACAGGTAAGAAAGAGATGGATTACTGATGAGAAGAGTCCCAGAGCCTGAATCTCATTTTATTTCTTTTGGTCCTTTTTTCACTCAGCTACAGCCTTTTGCATTAGTTCACTGTCTGGCACTCACTGCTCCTCCAAATTAAGTGCCACTAGAAAATGTCATTAATATGCTCTATGTCACCTCCTCCTGATAGCTGGTGGAGAGGTTTCACAGCACTGGAAGCTCCCCCAGCAGCTGCCCCAGCACCCCCAGCATTCCCCACCTCAGGCAGGGAGGAAGCTCAGACACCTGTGTGCACATCCCAAGTACAAACTCCCGTGATGCTGGAAGAAATGCTTTACAAATCCACTCCCTGGGCAGCTCTTCCTCCCACTGCCACTGCTGGGAAGCCACACACAGCTGCCTGCTGAGTGCAGCATCTCCTCAGAGAAGCACCAGCCTGGTCACTGCCTCTCGATTTCTCAGGTAACCAGTAACAGCAGGGACTCTGGTACCTACTGCAATTAATTAGAGAGAAAACTCTTTTATAGAATAACTGTCTGCTGTCCGTATTCATAAAGGGTTCCCTAAGCAGGATGAACCTGCTGGGGTGATGCACCTTGCCCAGTGCCATGGTGCCACCTCTCCCAGGCGCTGCCCAGCTCGGGCTGGAGGAGCTGGGCTGCCTCTGCCTGCGAGTGACCAGCCCTGCTGGTGCCAGCCTGATTTCATCACTGCTGCTCTGTCTGATCATTGCCCAGAGGGCTGACAAGGACAGAGATGTCCTTCTCTGCCTGGGATTGCAGAGGAAACCCTAAGAAAGGAGTTTTGTCCTTACAGCATGAGCAAACAATTGGCACTGCTGCTTCCTTCTGCCTCCCAGGGCACCCAGATGTAGCAACACGCGGGTTTAGATGGTGGTTGCTGCTACCTCTTCCCCAGTAAGCATCTCCTGTGGAAAAGCTGCCTGGGTAAACATTCAGGGAAAGCAGTCAAGTCCACACACCACACTCACCATGGCCAGCTCAGCCACAAGAGGCAGAAGAGCCTTTTGTATGATGAATTCCAGCCCAGGTTTATTCCAGCATGCCAAAGGGGAATCAGGGACAAAGACCTGGCCATGTGGTGTGCACAAGGTTACGCAGGGGTCAGTGGCCAATGGTCCAAAGGCACCAGAGTGGCACAAAGGGCAGGACAAAGGGCATTGCTCTCGAGGGAAGACACGGAGCCTGCCACCAGGGATACCACAACCAATGGGGGATCAGGGAAAGGAGAAACGACCAGAATTTGGGACATATGGGGAAAGGAACTGGGGTGGTTCATAGTGTTGTGCAAGGCTCCATGGGGAAGTCTTCTCTTTCAGCCTAGGTGAAGACTCTACAGTATATTCTTCCACAGCAAAGCCCTGGGGATTGCCCTGAGGGATTCAAAGGATTCCACACCCAGACACATTGGGAGCAGGCAGGGCCTGATCCCCCAGCCACAGATGTTGCAGAGGCTCTTCCAGAAAGGCCTGAATGGGATGAGTTGTTGAGAGACTGAATGAAGAGTTCAAAGCACCTCAACAAAACCAAGGAAGTCTCATGTAAGGATTTGTCATGGATTGACCCTGGCACAATGCCAGTGCCCCCATGAAAGATATATTTCCAAAATGGTTATTGTGAGATGTGACCCGGAAACAGAACAAAGCAGGCTCCAACTTGGAAATGGAGGGGAAAAAACACAACACTTTATTAATCTACAACATCGAGACAAAAGGGAAAAAAAGGAAAAAAACCCACATACAACAATCCACAATGGAACCCTCCAAAACACTCCTCTTCCCCCCACCCCGCTAAACACTCAATTCTCAGTCCAATACCATCCTCCACACAATGTCCCCCCCAGTTTCACCAGGAGAGAGGAGTCTCCCTCTTGCACCATGGGCCTCCCCAGGAAACACAGTGGAACCTCCTGTGCTTCCACGTCACACGTGGCAGCCGCCCAAAGAGGATCTGCCGTGGTGACCATTGTCCTTCCATGTCCAGTGCTCTCACCACTGCCCATGGATCCAAACTGCTCCTTAGGTCCTTTTAAGAATTCCTTGCCCAGTTCCAAGAAGTGGCTGCCTCTCACTATTTGGGACACCTGTCCCCCCCATTTCACCCCCTGGGGCCCAGGGGCCTCGTGAACAGAGATCTTCCTCTCCACTGAAGGCAGAGGGCATCTCACACCCTTCTCAGCCATCTCTGTTCTTGCCACTGCTTCACCTCTCAACTTTGGGACACTGTCCCCCCCATATTTCACCCCCTGGGGCCTGGGGGATCTCATGAAGAGAGATCCTTCTCTGCTGAAGGCAGAGGGCTGCACCACGCCCTCCTCATCAGTCTCTGTTCCCTCTACTTCTCACAACAGCTTTGTCACTCCTGGCTTCCGGCCAACCGCCTCCCCCAAGGTGCAGTCTCTGCATTACAGGAAGAAATTGGTTCCATCCTGTGGCCATGTAAGAGAAAAGTCCAGCCAAAGCCACTCCATCATGTCCTCCATCTAGGGCACTTCTCATCTGCTGGCATTTCTACACCCACTCAAGCCTTCTTCTCATTTGCCCATCCTCTGTCCCCTCTCAATTCTCAGCTGGGGAGGATCAGTGTTTTTTACAGTTCCATTGTTTCAGCACCAACAGGGTTAAAACCTCAGCCGTGGTCTGCCCATGGCTGGGCACCTTGCCCCCCCCCCCCTTCTTCTCCTGGCCATGGTGCCAGCACGAGATACCAAATTTCAAGCCAGCACAGTCTCTATCACTCTCTCCCGGGGGGGCTGCCCAGACATCCCAGGTCTCCTCCACCCTGCACCTTGCAGGGCTCCAGCCTCCCTCCCCTCAGGCCGCATGGCCTCCCCTGCCCCACCCAGACACAGCCGGGCAGGGGAGAGGTCAGATCCACTCACTGGGGGACTCAAAAGAGAGAGTCCCTCTGGGAATCCTCTGCTTTTAACCCCTGTGTGTTCTCAGAGGCCTATCCAGGTCCCCAGTGGCCACACCAGGTGCCAATTTCAAATCTGGCCACTGATTGGTTTGACCACAACTTTCTCAGAAACTCACTTCCTGGTCAAACCACGACATAACTTCAGTTGGTTAGTTTATCTGACAAACCTTTCGGTGACATTCCAAGCTATGTTAATAAACGTCCTGGAAATCGACCTGTCAGAAGGGTGATATCTAAGTAAGACATCTTCTCCAACACTGACTTTGTTCTGTGCTGCAGTGGAGCAGGGACAGAAGCCATCTGAAATGCTTTCAAGCTTGTCAAGGGTGAATCTGTCCCCTGTTCAACACCCAGCACTGCTGCTGGCAGCAAAGGCATTCCTGGGAGAGCCCCAAAGCCACCCTGTTCCTATACATCCCAACAGTAGGTGTGCTCCTGCCCAGGCTCCTCACAGGTCCCAAAGCAGCAGCACTGCTTTCTGCTGGACTTGAACTCCACTTGAACAGGGGCAGGAAAAGAATTATGGAACGGTTTGGTTGGAAGGGACCTTAAAGATCATCCACTTCCAGCTCTCCTGCCCCAGTGATGCCACCCCGAAAGAGCTGATCCCATGGCAGTTTCTCATTTAGCAAGACAGAAGTGACTCACTGGTGCTTGCTGTGCTATGCTATCCTGTGGCTGATGCCACAGAGCTCACTGGGTGGACTCAGGGTGATAAGGCTCCTCACACCAGGATTACAGGGAGACACACCCCCACAGCAGCCCTTGGGAGAACTTTCTTGTACCCTGTCATTTTTAATGCCAACCTCGCTGCAATAACCACATCTCTAAGCACCATCCATCAGGCCTTCGGCTCAAACACTTGTTTGGCTGAAAAGGGTTTTAGAGGCACTCTTTTGTCACAGTGCTGAGAGGTCTTCTCTGTAATTTGTTCCCCTCAGTAAACAATGAAAATGTTTTTAAAGTGATGCCAGAATCCAATCCCTCCTCCTGTGATTCAATCCACAGCTAGCAGAGAACAAAGCCTCACAAGGAAGGGGCTCTCCACTAAGTAACCCTTGATCAGAGATGTGAAAGCACCATTCCATTTGGACATTGGGCTGGACAGTGCTCACAACTGACCCTTTTCCCTGAGCCAGGGCTGTCCTTTGGCACTGGGATTTATGTTCTCCCAACTGATCAGCCGGTGCCGAGTGCTCTGAACGCTGCTATTCAAACAGAGGCACCCGTGAGGCTGGGCTGGGCTCCCTCCTCACCGCCTGCCAAATCCACTTGGCTTCTCCTGCACCTCCTGCAGCAAGAGGGAAGGAGGGGCAGGCGAGCCCCTGGGACAGGCAGTGCCGTGGGGACAGGCAGGGCCCTGGCTGGCAGTGCCAGAGCGGGTCCCTGGGATTGCCGCCCACCCTCACTGGCAGCCAAGGTGAGGATGATGAAGATGGGCCCAGCCTCCTGCTCAAGAGCTGAGCCTGCTGAACACACACCAAACCTCATCCCTCTCGTGCAGGGGAGCCACGAGGACAGGGGGGTGGCTGCCACACACAGGGCACAGCGTGGTCCTCCCATGAGGTGCCTGGGCCCCCTGAGAAGTCTGGAAGTGATGGAAGAGAAGGTGGAGGCCAGCGAGGTGCCTGGGGAGGAGGGATCTCAGGGAAGGAAGGGGTGACAGGAGGGCTTGAGAGGGAAATACAGTGCCTCTGATGGAGGCACTGCTGCAGCATCTGCCTGTGTGTCTGCTGCTGCTGCTGCAGGAGGGAGATGCTTCCTGTGGCAAAGAGCTCCTCCAAGTGCTCTGCCTTCCCACCTCCCTCCTGGAAGGGCTGCTCTGCCTTGCAGTGCAACAGCAGCAAACACACCAGGAAAAAAATAACCACAGGGCAGGAAGAAGGGTTGTCCTTTTGCAGAGTGGGCACAACATGTTTTCACTTTCCCAGCAAACCCTTCTCCCCAGTCTAAAGCAGGCACTGCAGTGAGTTGCCACAGGCCCGGGGGCAGCAGGAGCCATGTGCTCACGATTTAATACGAGGCACTTGATTTATTTTTTCTTCTGATACTGGGCTTGGAGTCTGTGAACTGCAGCAGTTTAGAGTTTAATCCCACAAAGATCCGAGCAGAAGAAACAGAGAGACCAAAGGAATCCAGCCACACTCTGATATTTCATCTCCCAAATGGCACACCAGGCTGCAGAGACACTGCAGCGACCTTTGTCCCCAAGTCAACATCCATGAGAAGTTTACTTACAAAAGCCAGTTTTAAACCCTCTCCAACTCACTACATTATTTATCCCCAAGCCAATGCTACAATCCATTTAATAACTGTCATTCCTCGGGTCTATTTGTTACTCCAGAGAGCCCATCTGGGATGCTGAAGGCTTGGCTACATTCAGAGAAGATCAATGCAGGATGTGGGCAGAGAAGGACAAGGCAGCTGACCAGGAGAATTGAGAACCTGACAAAAGGAACTGAGGATGATATTAATTATGTGGAATTTTAGGCATTTAATACCTTTTGAGAGAGGCTTCTTTACTATGATGGAGGTTAGCACCTCCAGAACATCATCAACCATCATGACTCCCACATCTGTCACTCTCAGAGAGCCTCTCCTCCTCTCTCAGGGATTCAGGAGATGGCCACCAAAGAACCTGGCAATGTGGAGGCACAGAAAGGACATAATAGGGAGGGATAATCCAACACCAGTGTGAGAATCAGAAGGTTTAAAATGGCCATGGTTAACCTGTGTTGGAAACGAGGAGTTAAAGGCTAAAAGGGCTCAACTTGAGAAGGGTAAAGGAGCAAAAGAGGAAACTATCTTCCAAGGGAGGGCTAGGAAGCTCAGGAAGGGATGTTCATGACCAGGCCTCAGACCTCTCTGTTCCTGTCCTCAGCTTCTGAGTCTGTAACTCAGTGCTGAAATTGCAAGGATGAGACGTGTACGACACAAACTCCCTTCTCCCAGCTCCAGCTCCCAGTGGGAGCGTTTCAGGACATGTTGTGCTGCTGTCAGGGCATGCGGCTGACTGCCTTGGATCCCATCTCTGCTCGATGTCTGTCAGCTGGCTCCCCTCACCCATGTCCCAGCACCGGTGTCCCCCAAACCCGGAGCCTCCCCAGACCCGAGGGCACGGCTCCGCAGTGTTTGGCCAGTGCTGCCCAGTCCAGCCCTGGAAGGTGCTGGTCCCACCAGCCTGGCTGTGAGACAAGCAGGATGGATGGGAAGAGCCGCCTGCCAGCCCCGCTGCCAAGGCAGAGTGAGAACAAATTTGGATAATAAAAGCTGGAATAAGGAGATGCCTTGGAGAGCGCGCTTTGCGAAGCTTCAATTTAAAGCCTTGTTTCTACAGCTAACGCAGTCGTAAGGGACATTAGCCTAATTTCTGTCAAGAGAACTTGTCAACACTGCAGTATTTAAGATAGACACTAAAGATGTGTTTTATCTCACAGACAGATCACTAGGAAAGGAAGGAGCTGTGCCACACTTGGTTCACAGGAAAATAAATTGACGTTCTCCCTGGGCCTAATTGGTGGATGCTGCTTCATAACACCACATGCACAAGCAGCCTCACATTTTATCAGTGTGCAGCTGAGATTGGTGCCAAATCCACTGTGGGGTTAGATACAGGGACATGCTTCAAATGGGCAGCCAAGAACACAGAGCTGGGCATTTTCCAGTCACAAAGCAGATGAAACATTTGGCCGTGTCCTGAACAGTCAGGTCCTTCTACTGATGGTGCTCACCAGCTGAGCCACAGCTAGTGGGGTGGGATCTCAGGGCCAAGGGGAGAAAACTGGTGATAGAAGAAGGGAGCTGGCTTGGCTTCCTCAGGACCACCAGCAGAAGCTGGCCTGGCCTGTTTTTTAGGGACACTCCATGGTGAGTCAACAGAAAGCAAAGAAAAGAGAGGCTGTACCCTGCAGCTTTAGGAGAGAAGTGTTAGCATGCTCCTGGTCCCATCATAGCCCACTTTGAGGATCTAAAATGTCCCCAGGAGTCCGAGTGTGTTAAGGCTGGCATGGCTCCACACATCCCACGTGCCAGCCTTGGAGCTGGGTTTGAGACATGCCCAAGATAATGCTGGTGCCACGGCACAAAGGTTTGTCCCAGACTTGCAGCTTCTGCAGTGGAAAGTTGAAAATGCCCTTTTATTTGCAGTTGTTACACAGAAATAACAGCCATGTAACCTTGTCCCAGCCTTGGAACAGAAATCAGCTTGCAAAGGAAGCCTGAGGGAGCACGACCCTGAGCTGCAGGCTCGAGGGCAGGAGGGTGGCTCTGCCCTGCCACGGATTCTGCACTTGCAGAAGAACTAAATCACTACAACAGCCAGAAATGTCCCTCGGGAAGGAAATCCTCTCAAAGATAAATCAATAACTCAGTGTAATTTTAGCATGCAGCCAGGAGAATTTACATTGCCAGGAAGACTGAGAGCTCTGCCACAGAGACAGAGGCACAGCATCATCAAACAGCCCTGCAGCAGACCCTGCACAAGAGCTCAGGCTCCGGGTGTTCACTGCAAAGCCACGAGGCTGGGCTCTGCATTTTGGAACCCCACAGACCAAAATCACAGGGACAGCAGCAGGGATGTGGTCCAGCCAAACTCCCTTGGGACAAACCCACCTTTCCCTTTTCTCCTCTACGGCAGCAAGGCTGCAATCATGGCAGTGCTGGCAAACACTCCAGATCCTGCAGGATGAGACAACAAAGCTCAGCTAAACCAGGCACAGGAGCAGAGGGGGAATGCTCCAGCCACAGCCTCCACCCCTGGCCAGGGGGTTCCCACCAGCCAAGCCACCCACAAAACAGCACAACAAGGATGTGCCACAGCCCCCGGTGATTAATGAGACTGCAAGTTACGTAATTATATTCATGCTAAGTACACTCAGAGCAGTAAGTTCAAGGGAACTAATGGCACTTTAGAGCACAGTTCAACACTGAGCAGTAACTCCAGCAAAAGGGATTAAAAAAAAAAAAGCCCCTAATTATTCAGTAGCTCTTCTCCCAGATTCTCAGGGTCAGCTTGGAGGAGAAGGTGGCCTGAATTATATTTTCGTTTCCAGAACATCAACAGAATTGCTAAGTGAGTTCCAGAGGCAAGGTCAGAGCCTGCCAATTGTTCTGCATGCCAGGCAGGGCTGGGCTGCTGTGTCCCCTGCCAGCGCTGCCACCACCATCCCTGCTATCCTGGGGACACAGAACCAGCTCCCGTGCCAGTGTTTGTCCTGGTCCCCAGCACGGATAGAAAACTGCAACAACCAATTCCTCAGAAACCAGGTGTAGCCTCCACGTCTGAAGGTGCAGGAGGCTGTCCAGGATAAGCCTGAGGAGCAAACAGCCCAACCCAGCCAGCAGAGGTTTGTGTACACCCAGCCCACTCCAGAGTGCCTGTTGGCACAGCCACAGCCCCAGGCAGATGTGGAGCCTGTGCCAGGGCATGCAGAGCTGGGAAGGACTGTGCCCACACACACAGAGCTCTTCCCTTGTACAGCCCACCTGGAGCTGTGGAAGCATTTTGGAGCACTCGTGCTGGCCACGGTCCTCTCACTCCTCACAGTTTCCTGTGGTGCCAACAAGCTCTCACACAGATTGTGCCATCAGTGCTGATGTGCTCCAAGAGCCTCTGTCTGGAAATCCAGCTTTACAGCAGTTACCAACACAGTCTGGGCTTCTGTATTACTTCACTGAGACTTGGACTTTCACAGGTGCCTGCAGTGGACAGGGAATGGCTTCCCACTGCCAGAGAGCAGGGCTGGATGGGATATTGAGAAGGAATTGTTCTATGGGAGGGTGGGCAGGCCCTGGCACAGGGTGCCCAGAGCAGCTGTGGCTGCCCCTGCATCCCTGGAGTGTCCAAGGCCAGGCTGGAAAGGGCTCGGAGCAGCCTGGGACAGTGGCAGGTGTCCCTGCCATGGCAGGGGGTTGGAGTTGGATGAGCTTTAAGGTTTCTTTCCAACGCAAACCATTCTGGGATCCAATGACTCTGCACCTCTGAAATGCTGAGATCTGCCCCAGAACTGCCCCAAGGGCCAAGGTCAGTGCTTGAAGCTGAAGGTCCATTATGTCCACCCCACACAAAGCCAGGACAATGACTTCTTTTGCTCCTACAACACAGAACACAAAGCTGCCTGAGAAGCCAGGGCAGAAGAACTCTGCAGAGGCAACACAAAAGAGGAGACCCCACAAGCCTTACATGACCCCTGTGTCTGATTGAAAACCAAACCCAAATTAAATGAACAGTCACAAGTTTGGTGCCTCGGCATTGCACTCAGAGCTCTCCTGGTGCCTTCCAAGCTCAGCAATAGGGAACATGCAGAAGGCAACTCAGTGATGATTAGGAAGACACATATGAAGTTATCCATCACAGAGCAACCTGTGTGCACCTACATATCCTGCAGTACAATCAGAAACCAATAGCAAGATGCAGAAACCCTCAACCACTCAGTAAAATATAAAGAACACTGGTAATATTGATTTTAAAAGCACCTCTGTGAAGACAGTTGAGAAGCCTGAGAAAGCAAAGCAAAATGCCTGAATTGAAACCTTTTTCTTTTTTTTTCCTCAGAAAGACATTAATAATGGATTTTCAATGCAAGAAGAAAAACTGAAACCCACACCAGATTCTCCTGGTAATAACAGCTTTCTGCAAAGCCCAGCTATTAATGTAACAGGGACGTCCATCAATCAAGCACACAGAAAGTACTCTGAGAGCTAAAAAAAGAGCATGCAAACATCTGCTTTTGGCAACTTAAATTTTGCCCTTAAGCACATGGAACATAATAAATTATCACGAGGTTGGGCTTGAACTTGTTTTCCTCCATCCTGGACCTAAATGCTGAGGATAAGGATGAAGGTACACAAACGTGCTGCTGCTGGGATTTGTCCTGACAAAAAGTGGGCAAAAGGAGCACAGTTTCACTGGTGTTTTCATTTGAAAACAGCTGGTGCAAGAGGATACCAGACAGGGGTGTAGCATTTCCCTGGCTGCATTTCAGAGAGCTCCTGTGAGCCCTTTTCCACCTCCAGCATATCCTCAGCACATCCAAGACTGCTGGAGTGGTCCCACAGTGGAGTGACAAACGTGCCAGTGCGCTCCAAGGTGCCCATGGCCTCCCTCCTCACACAGCTCCTTCCCTGCTCCTCATGGAACTGGGGTGATTTTGGCAGGTCCTCAGTCCCTCAGTGTTCTCTTCACCTAACACATCACACTGCCTGAGGTGTCCCAGCAACCCCAGAAAAGCTGGATTGGCACCAAGGAAACGGCTGCAGAAAGCAGCTGGGGTGTCCCCACGCCTCCAGTGTCTCCTCCCTTGTAAAACACAGCAGGTCAGAGCAAATGCTGGAGATAATGAACACAATTTACTGATTCCAGCACAGAAGGCTGCAGGCATGGCTGCAACTAAGCCTTAATAAATTCTGAAGAGTGACACCATAAAATGGCATTATGGAAGGCTGTATTTATTGTCTCCCCATGCTTCCATCTCCAAGGTGCCACGTTACACTTAATAACAGTTTTCTCCCCAGCTGCCAGTGTTGCAAACCCTGACAAGCTAATGGTTGAGCCAGCCCTCCCCAAACACACACATCTCCACCCAGCACACAGCTTCCATGGCAGGAACAGGCAAAAATTATTAAACCAGTGCTGCCCAGCCTGTCCCCTCTCTGCTGGCTCTGCAGGGCTCCCTGCCACGCAGCAGGACAGGAGTTTTGTCCCTGGAAGTGATGCAGAGGAGGAGCAGCTGCTGTAGGGTGGTACCTGCATGCCCAGTGCTCTGCTGGGACAGGAGCATCCCTGCCCTGCCCTGCTGGGAACACCAAGGCCCTGCCAGCAGAGCAACCCCACCTGAAACTACTGCCTGCTCTCACAGCTCTGGGCAAGGCATCAACACATCCTTGTGGAAAACCACGGGGAACCAGAGTTCCTCACAGAGAACCAGAGTTCCTCACGGAGAACCAGAGTTCCTCATGGAGAACCAGAGTTCCTCACGGAGAACCAGAGTTCCTCATGGAGAACCAGAGTTCCTCACGGAGAACCAGAGTTCCTCACGGAGGACCATGGAGAACCAGAGGACCCCTGGTTCCTTGTGCCAGAAGGGCAGGAAACCTCCCCATTCAGCATTCCAGCTCCACTACCACTGCAGTGTGCACTTCCATGGTTCCATATTTAGCTTTTGGACCATGGATACACTTTTTCTGGAGCATGGTCTCCACTGAGCTTCTTGTTCTCCCTGCTGGTGTAGTGTTCTAAACCTGCAAGAAAATCACCTTTGAGCTTCAGCCAGCTCCTCGGGTATGGATGGAGACTTGACAAGTATAAACATGCTGTTGTTCCATCCCTGCCTGCATCACCTGCACTGCAGAAGGCACAAAAGAAATCATGTGAACCATCTTTAGTTCTCTTCAGAATACAAAAAGTAACAAAACCCCCCAAACGCACATAGATCAGTTTATCAAGTACAGCAAGCAGTACAAACAGTGCAGGTGTGTTTGGCCTCAGAACACTCACAGCGGATGGAGGAGAATTGTACATCTCCTCACCCAGTGCCCACCCCTCTGGCCACAGCTGGGCTGCACGAGTCTCCATGGCCCTCCACTCTTGCCAGCAGACAGCTACCAGCTCTCCTCAGCAGCCTGGCTCTGCTTCTCCTCCAGAACAAGTCCTTTCCCCTTCAGAAAGCAATCCAAAGGTTCAGAGAGCATCTGAAGAGATCAGTGTGTGAAAGGCTGATGAAACAGGAGTCAAGTGAAAGGCTCTTGACTTCTCTTCCAGCAAAGGCTCTGCCCTCATGGGGTGCCTTCCCTGCAGCCTCTGGCTCCTGCCTGCAGCCCTCTGGACTCACAACTCCCCAGCAGCTCAGACATTTCCTGCTGCCTCTTTTCAGAGAAGACCTTTCTGTGCTTGCCCCACTCAGACTGCAGCTGATGTTAGTGGGGGAGCAGTCAGCACCACCACCAGGGATCGCAGCTCTCTATGAAGCCACCATGAGATTTCTGTCTTAAAAAAGGCACTATCAGACAGTCCCTGATGGCTGAGGCTGGAAACACCCCTGGGATCAGCCCCTGCTCAAGCAGTGTCCCCTCCAGCCCAAGGCCTGAGCTCAGAGGTCTGAGATGTCCCAGGACTCCACCACCTCTCTTGTGGAGCTGGCCCGCTCTAGTCACCCTGCAGTAACCAGATTTTTCTATCTTTAAGCAGTGTTTTCTGTATGTTTTGCTGTGGAGCTGTCTTGGAATGGCAGCACAGCCAGTGGGACAGCAGCCACTCCTCCACGTTCCCTCAGACACTCTATAAATACCTGCACTCCACCTGTAAAACCCATCACCATGTGCAACCCCCTTACAGCTCCAGCTAATCCAGATACAGCCAGGGATAACAATTTTTTGTGCATTATCTGGTGAAGAACAGACAGATAACTGTAATTAGTAGCACCCTGGTTAGCAGGTGAAATGATAGTGTAATTAATGAAGATCAGGTGGGCTTTGTCTCAGATAAGAAAAGCAGCAGATTCTATCAAAATGTAAATGCAGCTTAAAATCCAGCCTCTGTGATCACTTAGAGGTGCTTTTAGAAACACCACCAGCCTGAGATGCAGAGGCTGAATGACACATCCTAAAAATAAACGCTGGTCTGGGGCTAACATGTAAATTGTTGATTAGATCTATTTATTCACACCCTGCAGTGATGAGGGAGACTTGCAGCTCCCTGTTCCTCCTCTGGCTTTGCAGGATCACAGGCACATTCCTGATATTGCTGCTTGCAAGGGCTCTGCAACCCTGGGAGCTCTCCAGCAGCAGAACAGCAGCAATTCCAAGTGACAGGCTGCATACATTAATTCTCTATTCAGATAACATCCTGTTGCAAGTGAATGACC
The DNA here is from genome assembly GCF_036417665.1 of Passer domesticus. Classification (NCBI taxonomy): domain Eukaryota; kingdom Metazoa; phylum Chordata; class Aves; order Passeriformes; family Passeridae; genus Passer; species Passer domesticus. The sequence continues at coordinate 18,068,001 of NC_087486.1, read as the reverse complement.
CAAGCAAAACTTCCTGCAGTCTTAAGGAGCTGGCAGAAAAATCAGGAGAGAGGAGCCTGAGTCTTTTGAATCAGAAATGTTGTCCCTCATTAGAATTTCCAACATCGCCACCCTTACTCCTTCCAAAATGTAAACACGTAATAAAAAATTAAACATGAATCTGGTGTGGAAGAGTTCTTCCAATAAATGGGAATTAGTTCTACGAAACATCAGGACAGACCCAAGGAGATTACATTTCCTTCCCCAGCTTTTGCTGGTACAGCAGGGCTGAAAAAACAGAGCCATATTTATTTTTTAACTGGGAAGCTTCCTCAGGATGCTAAAGGAAGCAGCTTCAGTAAAGCAGAGCCATTTGTCTCAGTGTGTGTTCAAGTAAGAACAAATGCAAAACCAGCTTCTAGGCCTCAAGGAGCATCAAATAGCTTTTTAATTTATGTCCCAAATTCCCTGCAGATTCTGAAATGAACAGAGGGCAGGGTTCACAGAAAATGCCTCGCTCAGTCAAGACAGCTGGATGGATATTCTGAGTTTTACTCAGAGAAGCAAGATGCTTCTGCACCAAAATGGAGCAGGCACAGCACATGGCTCTGGAAGGATCTGCAGAAAAAGCAGACCTGTTGCTTGTGTGACCCTGTAAATAAATACATGGAAAATTGAATCACTTAGGAAAGAAAAAGAAGGAAAAAAAAAAAAAAGCTGGAGCCCCATCTGAGCGAGAGGACAATTTGCAGGCAGGAACTGTGAAGGAGCAAGTGAAATATTCCTCACAGGAGCCATCTGACTGTGCTGACTGCCTGAAAATCCTCTGACTCTGTCCTTGCCCACTCAGAATCAGTTCTGTGGAAGTTTCAGTAAGTCAGGCCTTAGCCCATGGGGGAAGCTGAAGGGAGGAAGGGCCTGAGCAAGACCGTGGAAAATACTCCCTAATTTTGGAAAAAGATAATGATGCAAAGCTGTGGTTAAGGGATGTACATCATCCAGACTGAAAGGCAAGGAAAAACCAGGGATTAGCCCCTAGAGCAGCCACGTTCTTTTGTAATAACTGCCGCACACGACCCAGGGCCCAAATCCAGCCTCTCCAGGAGCATATGGCCACATGCATCCTGGGAAAAGGGCTCAGAAATGGTCATCCTGGCCACAGGCTCAGGCACCTGTGCTCCAGCAAACCTTCAGCCAGGGCAGGGTCTGGATACAGAGCCAGCAATGCCAAAGGGACGGATGTGGAAGGAGCTGGAAAGATGGTGCATCCCCTCAGGGCTGGGGCTGCCTCCATCACCACCATCAAATGACAGCAAATACAGGAGGAGAGTGGGCTGAAAACACAATGTCTGCAAGAGATCTGTAGGTCGGGGTTTAATTTATGAAATTATTGAATAAAGTCAACAAATTTAGGGGGAAAAAAAAATCTCTGCAGAAATGCCTGGTCCCCAGAGCTGCCAGCCTCTCCCAGAGTGTGTGGTCAATCACATCCTGCAGCAAACACTGCAGTGCCTGCAGTGCTTGTCCCATACAAGATCACACATTTGAAGCCTGAGGAAGTTGCTGTGATTATGTTTGAGCAAACCTTCAGAACAGTTTCAGTGACTCTGGGACCCAAGTCCCATCTTTTGAAACTATATTCCCACAGAAATTGCCCATTTCCCAAGGAAAATGTTGGAGCCATGGGCCTGCTGTGGCTTGCTGGCTTTGGATGGAGGAGGGATGATAGCCAAACTGGAAATTCAAGATAACCGAGGCTGGAGGCACTGCCAAAACATTTTAGAGGAGGGAAAACATTTTTCTTCCAAAGCACTGTTACAAGCTTGAAATAAATGTGCAGACTGTTAGATAAAGACAGAGATAAAAAGAAGCCTGTTATTAAATACCTCTTCTTTAATGAGGTTCATCCTTCTAAACAGCCACACGAAGGTTATTGGAGCTACTGCAAAAAATCCAGCCTGCTTGCACATAAAAACCAGAGCAAGGTATTCCTCATCACCCAGCACACATTTAAGCACCTCTCAGCAGCTCACACGCTCACAGCATCCCTGGCTTGGCAGGAAGGAGATAAAAGCAAGGAATGAGAGATGTCTTCTCTGGGAAACAATCTCTCTTCTTTCAAAGCACTTCCCCCCACCAAACAATGTGCATTTAACCACAGGAATGGTTCCCACTGCTGATGTCTACTGCTATTACACCACCAGCAGCCTGAATATCATTAAAGTGAAGTTTAAAATTATTCTGAAAGCTGCAGTTTAACCTCTTCCTGTTGCACTAAAACCACTGCTTGACTCTCAGCACCTCATCCCCTGCTTTATGACCATTCCAGACCACCTGCAATACCCTGCAGGGCTCAGAATTCCACAAACCACTAGCAGGAGTCATGGCTTGGCTCATGAAAACACAGCACTGCACACTTGTTTTGGTGATGCCCACAGCCTAGTCCATGGCCGCATGTTAGAGAAGCTCAGGCTTTTATTCTGGCTGCTCAGAAGCACAGTTAATTTTTGGCAGAAGGAGCATCACTGCAAAACACTTTTGTAACCAGTTGGAAACCAGTAACATCACGGCCAGTAAGGGACGGGACTGACCTGACACACCAAAAACCCACCCCAAGCCCACTCTGCCCCTAAGCCTGAGCAAACAAGGTAGGGCTTTTTCTCACCACACCAGTGCTGCCAGGACACTGCCATTTCTGGAAATGACAGAAGAGAAGTTTTACCTGCATTTGGGGGGCAAAAACTGGCTCCCAATTCATGCAATTGGGGCTCCCAATTCTTTACAGAAATGCTGAAACCAAGCTGCAAGGTGGGACACTCGTGCCGTGTCTCCCTGCCCAGAGCTGGCATCCTTCAGACACATCCTCCTGCTGGAGCAGGGGGCTGGGAATGCCTGCTCACTGTCTAGTGTATTTTCAAGGCATCCCCAACAAAGACAGGAATGATGCATCTGACTCCATGTTCTCAGAAGGCTAATTTATTACCTTATTATACTACAGTATATTAAAGAATACTATACTAAAGAATACAGAAAGGATACTTACTGAATGCTAAAAAGATAATCATGAAAACTTGTGACTCTCTCCAGAGTCCCAACACAGCTTGGCACTGATTGGCCAAACAGTCAAAACAACTCACACCAGAATCCAATGAAACAATCACCTGTGGGTGAACAATCTCCAAACACATTCCAGATGAGCACAACACAGGAGAAGCAAATGAGATAAGAATTGTTTTCCTTTTCTCTGAGGCTTCTCAGCTTCCCAGGAGAAACATCCTGGGCAAAGGGATTTTTTCAGAGACTGTGAATGCCACAACTGGCCCTGCAGCTCCTGAGCCCCAGTCCTCTCCTTTCACCAACAGCTGGAGGGAAACATCACTATCCCTCTTACCCAGACCAGGACTTGGGCATGAAGGATGGGCTTGGTGCACCACATCTGCCTGGCACTGCTTGGTGTGCCACATCTGCCTGCACACGCAAGGCAGGAGCAGCATCTGGAGCTTCAGCCCTGGCACTTCTGCTAAGGACTTGGAATTAGGCACAAGCCAGTGTTAGGGACACTGTGCCTCCTGTGATGTGAAGATGAGCGGCAAAGAAAAGCTCACGAGGGTAGGAAACTGAGAGAGGAGCCCATGAAAGCAGCTGGCAATAAAAAGGACAGGCACAAGATATATTTAGGAGATGAAAAGCCTCCTATGCAAGAGGTCAGATTGAAAACAAGCAGAGGGAGAGCTGCCAGGGACCATAACTCAGCTTCCAAGCACTGAACACTTGCTCTCAAGTCAGCCTGACCTTTCCTACCTGCTGGAATCATCCTCCAGCTCTCCTGTCACTGGCCAAACAAGATTATAACAACTCCACAGTTGAGATTCCTCCCCTCTGCACATCAGGAACAAGTCATTTTATAAAGAAACTTGGAGAAGAAGCATTTCATCTAGTATAGATGAGGTTTTTAAAATTCCATTTGCCTTCCCTCTACATGCAAATCTGTGCTGATGTGATGAGGCTCCTATTGCCTGGATTAGACACGTCAAACTCTGCAAAAACGAGCATACCCTGGTGGTTTCACTCTGTATTTCACAGCCCGCTCTTGACCGTGCTGCCATAAATATTTCAGAGACCTGCCCACCACTGTCTGGGTCAGCAAGAAGCCCATGGTTTGGACAGTGATTCATTCAGCAAAGCAATTAGCAAGAGCTGCTGCAGCTCAGGACATCCCAGTGAGCAGCAGGAGCAAGGTCCCCACAGACAAGGTGTGAGGGGACCCTCAGCAGCAACCACATCACCAGCACGGGCTGTGGGACAGGCCTGGCACAGATCCCTCCTTCCTCCCCCTGCTTCACGAACCTCTTCTCAGTTTAAAGCAGTGCTGCCTCATTTGGCCACCAGAAGCTCCTGGAAGAGAGACTGGCAATGAAACTGGACTGGGTTATTGCCCATCCTCAGCCCTGCTCTTTCCACAGCCAGTCCTTCAAAGCAGCCTCTGAAAACACCTCCCCGATGTGGCTACCTGGAGAACTGTGTTTCCACAGGTGTAAAACCTTGTTTGAGCAGCAAATGAGACAGGAGAATACCTGTGACAAGCAGGAGCAGCAAAGATAGCCTGAGGATCCTTGGGAGCTGCAGCCATGGATATTTAAATGCCAAGCAGTGTATCACTGGCTTCCTGCTGAACATTAGATGGTTTCATCTTTGCAGAAGCAGCACTAACAGCATGTTCACATCAGCTTCACTCTGGCAGCCTGATCAGCAGCAGCAGCTATGGCTCCTTGGTTTTTAACTGTGAAATAATTGGGCACTTCAGAAAATTACTCTGGGCAGCACAAACACCGAGGAGTCACTGCAGGTTCAGCTCTGCAAGGCAGAGCTTTAACCACAGCTGAAGGTGCAGGCCAGCTAAGCTCCCTGCTCTGCCCCGAGACATCCATCCAAAGCCCAGAGAGATCCACGCTGCACCATGCCAGTCACAGTGCCAGGCTCTGCTCTATCCCTCAGTCTGCAGGGAGCTGCTCTGCAGCAAAGGCAGCTTCTCTGCCCCACTGCTGCCTGTCTGCAGAGCAATCTGTAAATATTTTGATATTTTGGGCAGAGGAGGTTCTCACTTGTCCATCTGGATTGGAAACTGGACTCATTAATTCCCAACTGTCAGCTGGAAAAGCTGCCAGAGGGTTTCTGCCACATTAGGGAGCAGCAAAGCACTGCTGCCACAGGCATGGGCAGAGCAGAGCCCTGTGCAACCCCAGCTCTCCACTCATCACTGCTGGGGGGTGGTGGTTAATGCCCTTTTCCTTTCCCAATTAAACCCCTGCCTCTTATATCCTTGCTCTGAATCTTCACAGCAAACTCTTCCCAGAGGAGCCACTGCTGGGTGGAAAATTTCCCACCATGCTTGGTAGAAAATCAGCTGCTCAGTGATACAACTAGATGGTCAGAGTAATCCAACTTCCAATCATCATCAGGAATGCTAAACAAAATATTGAGAAATTTGGTGCCCAAATAACAAAAGTAAAATACGTTCCAGTTCCCAAGGGTACTGTCACCTGGAGAAAGTGTATTCTGAAAGAAAAAAGACAGCAGAGGAAGCTTTTACCTGACATGAGGAGTCAGAGCAGTGGTGTGAACCTTCATTCAGAGGACACAGCAATCCCACTCACTAAACCCCAAAAAACCTCCTGGCTCCTGTGGACTCCAACCACGGACAGAAGTAAAAGCCCCACAGATGATGCCCAGAAGTCCAACAGCAGAGGTGCTGGAAGCCTCTCCAAGGCACACATCTCCCTTCAGTCTGAGCCCTGCACCTGGTGCATTATTTAGCACCAAGTGAGAAAGAAGCAATGCCTAACGAAGTGTTAAAGGGCTTTGGAAGTTTCACCAACCTTTCCAGAGAAATCAGCTCCGGCTGCCTGGCAGAAGAGACAACTGATCTTGCTTCCAGATTACAGGCAGCACAGCTCTTAGGGCAACTGTCTCTCTGTGTTTGCATCCAGCTACTTCCAGCAGCTTGAAGTATGTTCAAAGTGCAAGGAAGCACTTGATCAAAATCCAGCTCACACTGTAGACAGCGAGGAACAAGTGCCCAAAGCATTGCAGACACAATAACAATCGAATTTGGGGGGGGATTTGACAGGTTACAGGTTGATGACACTGCTGCAGTCCCAGTGGAAATGTGGATTGATGCAATTAGCAACAGGGAACTGGAAACTCAGCAGAGGAAAACTGGGAATACATCTATAAAAGATGAGCTGCTGCACCATTGTAGAGAAGCACAAAATGCTGCGTGAGCTCAGAACAGGAACAAGTTGAAACAGGAGTGAGATGGGGGAAATGCAGCTCCAAACTCCCTCCCAGTGTTCAGAACTGTAAATCCAAATTCTAAATTCAAACATTTGCTTCCCTCAGAGAGACTGGCCTAGTTTGCCAGAGGGATACAACGGGAGAGGGAGTGGGGGTGTCCTGGAGAGATGGGCAGCAGAAGGCAAACTCTGAGCCCAGCCCAGCAGGCTCTGCTCAGCTGCCAGTGAGTGCAGCCACATGGAAAACACGGCAAGATGCAGAACCAGTGGGTGAGAGATGCTGCCAAGGTGCGTGGCTCTGCTGCAGCACCAAAAGGTACATCCCTGTGCAGCCACAGCAGCAGCTTCCCTCATGCCAGGTCAGCTCCCTGCCCAGCCAGAGCTGTGCTCACACTGGGAAAGCGTGGGCCAGAGGCTACAGGGATGGGCTCATGCTGGCAGCAGGGCCCCAGCCTTGACTAACACGTGCTGAAGGTGTCAGTGCCAGTCCTCACAGGATTTCACTCCAGAAGAACCCCCAGGAGACAGAAACCCAGGCTGGCAACAGGAGACCAAGGCAGGCTCCTCTTTGTGCCATGTCCCCAGTGCTGGGATCTGTAGCAGTCAGAGCATGAGGCAGGACACCATTTAAGTCTTTAGAAGAGTAACCAAAATTACTCTCCTCTGTGAATACTGACAAGCTCCCCACTTCCACAAGCCCTTCACTGCATGTGCCCAACAGGAAATAACTACAAAAATGAAGCAGAATAAGGCACACGAGCAGTGGAGAAGGTGCTTGTGAACAAACCCTGCAATGAGGTTTCTAATGATTGCAAGTATGTACATGTTCTGCTCCAACAAAGCTGGTGGGGATCTGCCAGGCTGGAAAATGAGCAGGGACACCACACGCCTTCCATACATAATGGTACAGAAATGGAATATAAGTATATACTGCAGCTCTGTGGAACGCAGGGGCTTTTGTAGCCATTTATGTTATACAAAGATTTACATTTGGAAAAGTCATTCTGCTATATCTGGCAGAAATTTCAAGACAAATGGAACCCATACTTATTCTTTCAATGATAATACTGAGCACAGGATAAAGCTCTTAAATTCAGAGCACTTTATAAAAATTAATTACTACTTAGTTCACCCTTGTGAGGTGGGAAGGTATTACACCTGCATATACATCAGAACACCAAAGCACAAGTGGATTAAACAGCTCATTCAGGACCCCAGCAACAGGCTAATTTTTTAAATATGTATGCACACGTGTATCTGTGTGTGTTTGAATGGGTTTGGCTCCTCCAGAGACTTCCCAGCACACGGAGGCCAAGCTGCTCTGCTGGGCTCCTCTCACCACAGAGTCCCAGGCATGTCTAATGAAAGACACCAACCCAAAGAAAGGGAAGAGATTTTTTTGTGGTTTGCACAGATGGAAATAAAAGATAACTTTTAAACAGCCGAGGAACAGAAACCCCATTGTTAAAAAGCTGTGCAGTGCTCCAGTGACAGCTCCTAATCAGCTTGCCACTGAGCAGCACCACAGCGGAGCACAGCAGACTTGGGAATCCACGTGCCAACAAATGTTATAAAACCTGGCCCTTGACAAATGAAGAGAGAAAGGGCTGTGGAGCCAGTGACAGAGACAGCCCCCCACCTACAAGGGGGCTGGCAGCCCACTCCTCCTGCTCCAGTGACCTGAAAGCCCTGGGGCAGCTGCTCCCCTCCTTGGACGCTTTGCCCACGGCCTCCAGTCCCTGCACTGGGTCACTGCATCCTTCTCTTTATGTGAACACCAGCAAAAGCACACATTGTCATGGGAACAAACAGCTCTTGGAGTGTCTGCACGGCTCCTGTCAGTGCTGGCAGGTGGGTTCCAGAGACATGCTATAATTAGCCAGCAGCAGTTACCTGGACGCAGGGTTTGCCACTGATCCGTGGGGTAAAACACTTCCAGGTCTTCAGGATCAGCGTCATCCTCTGTCCCCGGCTCCTTCCCACTGTCATCTTTTATGTTGCTCTCTTCTATTTTTGTAAGGGCAAACTCCTTTTGGAGAGAAGAGATTCAGCTCATTAGCAATTGCATCTGGGTAATTTAGTGCTGGCTGAGAATACAAAATTTTTTCCCTCGCCAGCAGATTTTTTTTTTTTTTACATCTGAGATTCTTTCCACATGGTTAAATTTAGATTTAAAGTATATTAAAGGTTAAACATGCATAACTAGCATGACATTTGTGCTGAACAAAGCAACGCAGCTTATTTCCTATTCCAGATCAGGTTGCAGATTCCAAACCAGCTCTCACAGAGCCTCACCTGTATTTCAGTCAGAGGCAGGAGCCCTGGCTATTAGGGTTGTGTAACATTGTAAGACCCCATTTTCCCTTGCCTAAAAATATGTCAAACTTTTAACTTTTTCAGCTGAAATTTTCCACACGAGTGGAATGCCTCAAGGCTTGTTGGTTGGTTTGGGGTTTGGTGGGGTTTTTTTGGGTTTTGTTAGTTTTTGGTTCTTTTTTTCTTTTTCTTAAATGCACTTATTTCAGGCTTGGAGAAGATTTCAGCTAAAATAGTTCAACCGTTTCCAAAATAGGACACGGGAAAAAACACACCGAGTTGCCCACATGATACAAATGTGAGGATCCTCTTCTCCACCCTCTTCCAGTGTTCTCCAAGGCTTTTAAAACAATGAGGCAGGGATTTAATCATCACCTCCATGGCAAGCGCAGCACGAGGCTGCCAGAGGTGTGGGAGAGCAGCCAGCACGAGCGGCTTGATGTTACACCAAGGGAAGAATAGGGGAGAACAGCAGGGAAAAAAATCCTTGCTGTGAGGGAAAGCTTGGTGTTCAATGGAAAGCCTCCCTAGGGAGCCGGTGGGAGTCATAAAAAACTCTGGAGAGTGCACAGAAAGTACCTGTACTCTCACACCAGGCACTGATTCCTGGGTCTGGGCTGCTCTGGTTCCAACAGGAACAGATGAACTGGTCCAGGCTCATCATCCCCACAGCTCAGTGTCTGCTGAAGGGAATATTTTCAGCTTCTGAGATCACCAGTTCAGTCACCACTGAAGAATTTGAGATAACCAACCTACAGGGAATGATTAGTCCTAATTGTTGGCAATTAGGATGGAATTACAGCTCACTTCATGAAGTGTTTGGATCTTAATCCTTAGGATGTTTTCACAGCGAAAAATATAAGTAAATTCAGAGGTTAACTGGAAATTCTGGGACACATTTTGCCTTCAGTTCTTCCACTCTTTGGGAAAAAATGCATGCACATTTTCTGTCAGAATTTGGATGCTATGCATATAAATATCCATTTCCAGCCTAGAAGAGTCTTTCTAAGCAACAGAAATGTCAGCCTGAGCAAAACACACACAGTAGCAATGACAGTGTGGATGTGGCACTTGGGGACGTGGGTTGGTGGTGGCCTTGGCAGCACTGGGTTAAAGGTTGCACTCAATGATCATAAAGGTCTCTCCCAACCTAAACAATTTCACAATTCCATGATTGTGATAACACACAAAGATGGCTGACAAACCTATAGAATATTTTTATTTCAGCTGTGGAAAGGGACTGCGATTTCAGAAATACACGAGAAACCAGATCTTAACTCCTGCTTTTGCTGAGCACATCAGGGGCTTGCAATTGTTCAAATTATAACAAATGGTTAAACCTCAGGAACAATCACAGCCATAAAAGCCCAGGTTCTGCAGATGAAAATCAATGTTAACATTTTCTGAGCCAAGACTCAACAGGACTAAAAAGGAGTGAGTGGAGCAGTTATTACTTAGCTGATTTCCACAGCTCTGTGATTATCCAAGAGGGAGTTAGTGATACAGGCTATTGTAAATTTACTACCAGGCCTTCCAGTGCTGGATCTGTTCAAACACATAATGGAGACAGCTGATGTTTACCAGCTCTGCTCAGGAAAAGTGCCAGGGTTTAAATGCTCAGTAAGGATAAAAGGATGTGACTTGGTTCATTTAAGTGTTGCTGTCACTGTCTGGCCACAGTTACTTTGCAATACCCCATTTTCATTAGCATTTCTAGCAAAAGCAGGCAGCACCACACAAGCAATTCTTCATTTGCACAGAAATCAGTAGAATCCTTTCTGGTTTGTTTTCATAATTCAAGCAGGAAAAGACATTTCCTAAAGAATAATGGGCATTTCTTTAAAGGCAAAAAGCATCCATGTTTCATCAGTCTGAAAACAAGCTGGAGCAGCCAAAACTTACACGTACTCTGTGGCCCAGGCTGGAGCAGGAGAAGAGCACAGACCCCAGCAGCAGCAGCAGGCTGACTCTGGCAGTGGTGGAGAGGAGCCCGGCCCAAGGAGACATTGCCACCAGCCTGAAATGCAAAGCAAAACAAACCCAACAGTATTTTTTTTCCATTTTTGCAGGTTTCAGGACTCTACACAACACTTTGCAACACAGCATGGAATCAGGGGTGTGACACAGCAGGAAGCACAACACCTCGAGGTGTGAGCACAGGGGACTTGTGGGGGGCTCACTGCTAATGGGGTTTGTGACAGGTAATTCCAAGCAACTTATACTGACCCCACAGGGGACAATATCTCTCCTGGAAAATATGAGGAGACCTGCAAGACTTGTTTAAAATCACTGTGTCAGTGCCACGGATGACAACTGGAAGGAAAAATAAAAAGCAGTGCAATCCCGTGAGGGCTTTTTATGCCTGTGCCTCATTTTAAGCACAGAAGTAGCTACGTTAATTCAAATTAAACAAAACAACCAGCTGTCCAAGGATCAGGGGTTCACCTAATTCATATGTAGGTTTTTCTTGAGGAAAACAACATTTTGCAGAGATCAGCAAGGTTTACTTGGTGGTTCCTGCAGCACAAGGCTTTCCCTGCTGCTCAGAGCAGAGGCTCAGCCCAGCCGTGGGGCCAGGAGCTGGCTCTGAGCAGGCTCAGGTGGACCAGGGAGCAGAGCCATGGCACAGAGCCTCCCTGATGGACCACATCAGAGGGGAAATGAAGGGTTCTGGTGTGCCCACCCTGCATGTGAGCACACACACGTGTGCCCCCAGTGCCTCACACGAGGCTCAGGATCCACCCACAGCCTTCAGCTCACTGCTGGGCTAGGGAGTGCAGCAGCCTGCCAGCACACAGGCTGCACAAGTATTTCCTTTGATTGGCTCTAAATTTACACGCTGCTAAATTAAACTAAATGAGGTCTTTTGAAAGAAGATGGGACTGATTAGTTCCGTTCAAACACTCCTTCATTACTCATCCCTCCATCAAGTCTGCTCCTACTCCTATCCAGGTTTTGAAGAAGTTCCTCCCCTACACACAGTCCGAAATACCTCGCTTTGCTGTCCATCAGGATGGCACATCAGGTAGCAGAGTTTTACCTCCTTGACAACCACTTTGTGTCCCACAAAGCAGAAAACCTGCTCACAGCAGCACCCAACACCAGCTCCTGCCATCAAAGAGCCTCTGCCCCACAAGCCTTCAGGGACATGAAGGGGAAGCCTCCTCTCCTTCCACACTTTCACTGCTACCTTGTCCCTCCACTCCACTTTGTTACTACAAACCCTGCTTCGTTTTTGCCAGAAAAAGAAAAAGCAACCCTCCACATCCCCCTGGTCAGTGATGGATAGGAGAGGGACAGAGCAGAGAGCAGAGGTAACAGTGCACCTGATGTACTTCTGCATCTTCCAGAAACTCCTGAGCCAGAGTCTTCCTGAGCAGCAGCCTCTACCTCTGAGCCACCTCTACCACATCAGCTGGATTTTCTCATTAATTGGGTTTCGAACAGATCTGGATTTCTGACACCCACAGCATCCCTGAGGAATGAGTTCCCCTGCTTAACTCACACAGTGCAGGAAAGCATCACATCCCATTTCCTCCCTCAGTGTCTCCTCTTTTCTAAAGGGTCAAAGAACCACCTCAAGGACCCACAAGCCCTTATTAAACCACAGCTGGAATAGAAGAAAAGCTCCCTGTTTTCATAAGCCAACCTGTGGCCAGAGCCTCTATCTCTCTCCCGGGACATGGCCAAGCAAAACCAGGCTGCAACCAACACGCTGAGCTGCCACACCCAGAGCACCATGCACAGCCTCAGACTCCCTCTGCTCCCAGAAGATCTTGATCTTCGTGCCCTTCTGGACAGTCCCACAGACATGACCTCAGTCCAGCATGACCACAATACACAATTCCCTCTCATCTCAGAACAAACTAATGCTTTTTACACAGGAAACAGGTTTTTGGGTTTGGTTGAGGTTTTCTCCGTTATAAAACATGCAGCAAAACTGGAATAATGAAAAATAGATGTATCCCTAAAACTTTATCCGCAAGCCTGGAAATAAAAGGAAAAGAAAAAAAAGAAGAAAAAAAAAAAAGAAAATAAAAGAAAAAAAAAGAAAGAGAAATTCAACAAAGCAGTGGCTGAAAGCAAACACACACTCCCCATAAAAATAGAGCTCACGTGTACCGAGGAGGCTGCTAGCAAATGACAGCACAGCCTCTTTCAAGCCTCCAGCCTCCTGCCTGCCTGGCAGATGACATCTGCACAACAATTAGCACTTTGCTTCGGTCCCAGGTAGGCAGGAGGAGCCAACATGTGAACGGGGGGCTCTGGAGCTCCTGGAGAGCAGGCTGCACAGGCTGACATCTCCTCACAGACAGACGCACGCAGAGGGCAGGAGAGGATTTCCACACAGCATGTTCTGTGGACACAATGGATTTCCAGAAACAACCCTTGCAGCCTGTGAAGCAGAAAGGGTGGTCACGGTGACCCCACCTGCACAGGGAATGTTTGCTTGGGTTTGAGGGCATCTTTGGGGATCTAGCATGTACAGCAGCCAGGCAGCAGCAAGGCTGGACTAGGAAAGCCACAAATTCCCCTTGTGAAGCGTGGAGGGGCTGAATTTTTTCTTAATAATCCTTTTTTGTCAAACAAAATCAGATACTAGGGAAAGAGCAAAGGGTCAGACTCCGAGAAGTCTCCACTGCTGGCAGTAACTGTCCTGTCAGAGGAGGAGATGTTGCTGCCTGGGAGGTTCTGCTCCACAGCTCCAGAAATCCCAGCCTGTGCCAGCGGTGGCAGAAACAGCAGCCCACAGTTGTGCTCCCCATGAGCAGGGACATTCCACTGAGGGCAGAGCTGTGCACAGGCAGCTGCACAGCCCTGGGAATGCAGCTCCCACAGTTACAGGTGACAGCTCCAGGGAAGCCAGTGAGATGAGCACATTTCATTCATGCCTCCTGCTGCTGGCAGCACTGCGCTGTGCTTTCACATCCTGGCACAGAGCCCATCCTGCCCGTCCTGTGCCACTCCAACAAATCCGCCAGGAGCCTCATCTGAGCTCTGACCTGCTGCTCCAGGACAGCACACAGACATCCCCGACGCTCCTCAGCCCCAACATCAGCCTCTGGCTTTGCAGCCAGCTGGAAACAGAATTCCAGAATCATCAAGGTTCAAAGAGACTTCCAAGACCATCGAGTCCAAGCTGTGCCCCATGCCCACCTTGTCCCCAGCCCAGAGCACTCAGTGCCACCTCCAGCCCTTCCTTGGACACCTCCAGGGATGGGCACTCCAAACCTCCCTGGGCAGCCCCTGCCAAGGCTGACCACCCTTTCCATGGGGAAACTCCTGCTGATGTCCACCCTGAGCCTCCGCTGGCAGAGCTTGCAGGCCATTTCCTTTTGTCTTGTCCCTTGTTCCCTGGGAGCAGAACCCGACTCCAACCTGGCACCTCCCTCCTGGAGAAGGTTCCCTCTGAGCCTCCTTTTCTCTAGGCTGAGCCCCTTTCCCAGCTGCTCCTCACAGCACTGACTCTCCAGCCCCTTCCCAGCTCCATTCCCTTCTCTGGACACACTCCAGCCCCTCCATATTTTTCTTGCCATGAGAGCTCAGAACTGGACACAAGATTGGAGGTCCCTCAACACTGCCAGCACAAGGGACAGGCACTGTCCTGGTCCTGCTGCCACCCCAGTGCTGATACAAAAATACCAATTATCTCTAAGAATAAACAATAGCAATAAGCTAATCCTTGTTTTCACCTAGGGATAAAAAACTGTCTGCAGATGAATGGACTCAGGCCAGGTTTTGTCCAGCCAGCCTCCCTGAGATGGCAGTGGGAGCAGCAGCAGCACATCATATGCCTCCCAGCACACAGCACTGAAAGAGCTCTCTTGATGAGTGCAGGGCAGAGATGGGAACCCTCAGGAGCACAGCCCAGGCACCTCCAGCTGAACCAGGGCACAGAGACCTGCCGGCACTCACAGCCTCTGTGGCTGAAGGGGAAGTTTCCTGAGCAACAGCAGTTCAGGGAACGATCTCCAGCCAGCCGTGCACAGGGGCTGTGGGATTGGAGAGGCTCTCAGGACACAGAGTGCACTCACAGCGAGCTGAGATCCCCTTCACACACAATGTCCTTCCAACGGGTGGCATTCACGGCCAAGCCCACCGTGACAGGCTGAGTGATGTGCAGTGCCACGCAGAAAGAGAAGGAAATGTAGCTGACCTGACCTGCAATTTTCCTCCTCTGAGCAAGAGGGTCCCCAGGCCTGTGAGGAGCACTCATGTTCGCTGGTATGCTACAGACACCTTGGGAGCACCCTGTGGCTAGCTGTCCCTCCTGCTTGCTGACTGTACAGCTACACCAACAGGAGAAAGAGGAGGCTTGGAGCTGAAATTCAGCCTGCGCCTAGGAGAGGAAACAGCTGGCAGGCAAAAAGGATTTTTGGGAGGCCACACTCTAATGCCCTTCCCCAGTCACGAGCTGGGTCTGCACAACCCCGTGCTTTCAAGCAGGACAACCTGCACACCCCATCACCTGAGGTATTGACCTGGATGATCGCAGCAGCTCTGCTCCTCCAGGCATCCTGTCCTCAGGAAAGCAGCCCTGTGCCTCCAGTGGGTATCCCCAGCCCCATTACAGTGAGAGCCCCAAGCCCTACCAGAGGGTCCCACCTGGGCACGAAGCCCCAGCCAGGCAGGACACCCAGGGAGCAGCAGTTGTTTGCAAGCCCCCTCACACCTCCAGGATCTCAGCGGAGAGGGTGTAGATGCCATACAGGCCATTCCATTCATGTCGCTTATGAAATTGCTTTAAAAAAACATTTATTCTTCTTGCTTGCTCCTCATCATTTACTCCTACTAGGACTCTGCTCTGGCATGTTAAAAACACTCCTACACAAAGAGAAAAGTTGTGGGAACACCTTCTTGCTGCCTACAGAGAACCCACACAGCAAGAAAGCCACACTTTGAGGTTGGCAGGAATAAACTGGGCTGGCTGGGCCCAGCCTGAGCATGGGCAGCAGGTCCTGCTCCCACCTGCAGCAGAAGCCCTGCTCCAAACTGGAACCAGCCCACAGGAGGGAATTGTGACATGGGCACGGGGTGGGAGGGGCAGGATAACCATGGTACAAACATGTTTACAGAGCTGGCCATCTACTGAGCACTCATGCAACCTTTGTAACCGCTGCTAACAAATAATAACAATAAAAATTAATAATCCCTCCAGGCTACCTGTGCAGCCATCAGCTCATATCAGCCCCTCGAGCAGCATCTTGGCTATGACACCACCCAACACAGCTCTGACAGCACTGCTAGGTGCCAGGAGCAGGACAGGGATGTGTGCAGCAGCAGGAGATAGCCCAGCAGTGCCCGGGCACGGCAGGGGCAACTCTTGACACCAGCAGCTTCACCAGCACTGCCACAGCTCCCCCAAGAGCAGGGGAGGGAGTTGTTGTGCATCACTTGGATAAAGCCAGAACCGCCCCTTCTACCCAGCCACAGCAACCCTGACCCTGCTGTTTACACAACTCGCGAAGTTTAACAATTTAAATTGACTTAATTAATTCGTTCAGCAAGCTGCATTCACACAAAACGCTGCTCTCCAGAGGGCAGGAGCACAGCTTTGTGCTGGGGTGGTTTGAAGCCTGAGCAAGGCTGCCCTCACCCTCCCCACCGCTCCTTAGCAGCCGTGGCACAGGGGCCATGCTCATTAGTGCTGCTGGCAGAAGGGGCCACGCTCCACCGTGGCTCAGCACGACCCCAATTCCATGAGCTGCCTCCCCAGCATCCCTCAGACCCTCCACGCCAGAGACAGACTGCTGAGTCCAGGATCAGGGATCTTCTCCGTCAGCATGGAGTGTGCAGAAGCAGAGCGTGCCTCGGAGATCAGAGGCTGAATTTATCATTTATTATTTATAAGCAGTGCATCTCTCTGAATTTCTGGCAGCTGCTCTCTCAGGGCTCTGCACTGCCTGCACACCACATGACACTCTCACTCCTCAGAGCTCTGGGGTTGGCAGGGACCTCTGGGCCCACACCACAGCGCTAGTGCTGATTTGCTCCAATTTAGGACTTTAGGACTTGCCTGGAGATGAGAGATGCACAGGGACCTTCAGGACAAACTTCTTTCTGAAAGCTGTCACACTGCCTGACCTCAATCACATGGAACAGCTTTTCCCTTCCTCCTCACCTCCCCACCACCCCAAATCCCAGCCAAAACCACCTCCCGTCCTGCCTGTACCTATTCCCTTCTCCCACTCCTTGCTGCAATTTCCCATGCACAGCACATACAATAAGTGGTGTTTTCTCCCCCAACTCAGATCTATCCTTTCCATCAGTTCCTATTTGCAAGGTGACACCTTGACTCACACTATCCCAGGAGTCTCCCAGCATTCTGTGCGTTTTCATCCCCTCTGCTTTCCCAAACTTGGAGAATCTAACAGGAGAGAAAGCACATGCTGTGCTAACAAGGTCCCAGAGAATCCTGATGTCCCACTGCAGCTGGGCCCATGAATTGCCAAAGATTTAACTGGCTTATTCCCAGCCTCTCTGAAAACAGCTTTTTGTATTTTCCAAGTTCCTGCTGTTCACCCATGGTTCTCATGGGGAATAACAACCTCCTTCCCCTGTCAGATGCCAGCTTCCCTATAAAGAAACTCCATTAAGAGGTTAAGAAACCATGAAAAATTCCTGCTCAGTGTTACAGATATCCAGTGGTGATAGATCCAGCACATGACTCCCACAGCACAGTGCCTGCCCAGCACAACCATCCCTGCCCCTGGCTGTAGCTCAGCCTGTCCCAGCCAGGAGCCCCAGGTCAGCCTGCAGGTTCCCATGGGGATTGCCAAGCCAAGGAACCCCTGCCACTCCCTGTAGAGCACCTGGCACAGAGGTGCCCCAACTGTGGGCATGCAAAGGACTCCTCCAGCTTCCCTATCGATCTGCCAAGAACCACGAGCTGTGAGCTTTATGAAAAATGCATTTTCTCACCTCTCCACAGAGCACCAGTCAGTGGTGACAGCTCTGACTCCCCGTGATAACCGAGGGGACAGGGAGCAGCAGGGAGCAGGGTGGCAGCAAACGTGGGGCTCGCCTGCTACATGCTCTGGAAACGTGGTCAGGAATAATATGGCATAGCTGCTTGTGGATTGATTGCATGGGATGCCTGGCTGGATGTTCAGCCCTGGCTCATGCTTCCAGTTTTGTGGCAAGCTCCCAGCTTGTCACAAAAGGCAGAGGCCACTGGGATCCACCTTGTGGGTCAAACCCAGGCAGGAGCTGCCAGACTGGCAGCAAAACCTGGGATAAAGCCCTAACAAGCCAATCTCAAAACCGCCCCTGAAGGGGAATAAGGAGCTCTCTGGGGATGAACACAACCTGCTGCCACACAGGTTCCCTCAGGACCGGTCCTCACTTTCTCCCAGTCCTGCATCAGTCTGGACACATCAATCCCCACGCTGGGGCTCAGCTGCTCACTCCATTCCAACGTGGACACCACGGTTACAAACACTGAGGTCAGCAGCAATATCTCCCTGTGCTTGGATGAAAGGCTTGATGCAAGTTTGCTTTTTCCCTCCCTACACTGGTCCTTTCTCAGTGGTTGCAGAGGATGCCTTTGTTAAGCAATTAAATAAGCCCTGGGACAGGAATGAGCACGAAGGGAGGGCTGAGAGACTGCCAGTCCCACCATCCAGAAGTGATTCTTGTGGTGGTAGCTATTCCTCTATCCAGGCATTTCCCACCAAGACTGAAAAGCAACTCTTGCTCCCCAGCCATCAAAGCTTCCCCAGGACAAAGCCAAAGCAGAACAGCCAGCCACTGCAGGCAGCATTCCTTCAACAGAGTTTTTCCTAAGGAAATTTAAATCAAAACAAGCCCCAAGGACTGCAAATGCAGAAGTAAATGCACAGACACAGAAAGCTGAAAGAGAACATAATTCCTTCCCTCTCCTGGTGTTCATCTGCCACCCCTGCTTTGGGGAATGGTTTTTTGCCTTTTAGAGCTATTTTAGATGTTACTTGCAGCAAGGTATGGAGAAAACAGTTGAAATGGGATGGTGCAGCATTCTTTTTAATTAAACAATCCCTCAGGCACAACAGAATAGCTCCACTCAAGCCCGGGACACTGCAGCTCTGCCTCCTCAGGGGGAGGTGCTGGCCCCAGTCCTCCAGCAGAGCAGAAGGTCTCCCAGGCTCCTCTGGAGGTCTGCTATCAGATGGCCCAGATCTTCCACAGGGCTTGTGTCCTTCCTGCTGCCATCCTGGCTTTTTGCCCCGGCTTCTGCTAAGCAGAGCTTTGATCCCCCAAGCAACTCTTGGTTCAGGGACCTTCTTTCCTTCTGCTGCCCAAACACCAAGGACATGGAGCTGGAGCTCCCCAGCACCTCAGCTTCAGATGGGAAGGCTTTGATGTGGCACTGAGTGCCTGGATCTCAGATTCCTCTGGTCTCTTCAAACAGCAGCAGAGCCACAGCTTGTGATCCGTGCAAAAGAGCATTTTCCTTGGGAATGGAAGTCATGTCAGCGTTCATCTTCACCTTGCCATGGCAGAACAAGCTGCATGGGTGCTTCAAAGAGCTCCTCAGCCTTAAATCCTTATAAAACATTGACTGAGTGGAGAACCTGTCTCTGAATGTCTCATGAATCCCAGCAGAGGTTATGAAACAGCTTTCCTGTGACTGCCTGTGGGACCCCATGCATGCTGCTGGAACCATTGTGCCACAGGGCTCCCCTCACAGGGAACACTCTGCTGCCCCAGGGAGATCTGCACTGATGGGTTATGGAGACAGAATTAAAGAGCTAGTAAAGCTCCCAGGACCCTCCTGGGCCCCGTGACCAGGCTCCCTGCTCCTCAGAGCTGTGGGGTTCACTCAGGAGCAGTACTTTAGCTCCATCCCCATTGGCCCTGAGCCACAGCACTCCAAAACCTGCTCTGAGGAAGGAGAACAGAGATGTGTGGGTTTCCTCCACAATTTTCTCTTCCAAGGGACAATTACTCTGTTTGTAACCTCAGTACCTTCCAGTCAATGCACTGTTTCTCATCTGAAGCTCAGACCAACAGCAGGAGATCAGACACTCAACAGGAAAATCCTTTTGGTGAGACACCCTATAAAGAGCCATTTCATGGACTGGTATATCTCAGTAGTTGAGCAGCACTGGTCCACAGACAGTTCCTTTGACCAAAGACTGGTTCCTTTGACAGTCCTGGCTGTCACTGCACCTCCTGGCTCTGCAAACACCCAAGCAGCAGCCACAGGACACAGGGACTTTCACTCCCCATGTCTTGGTGTTTGCTGTGAGATGACTGGCAAAGCCAAGAGCTCGAAATCTGCTGCCAGAGTGAGCAGCAGGCTGTTCCCACACACACCCTCAGCTCTGATCAAAGAGGCACCTGCAGCACCTTCCTCTCTGCTGTGAGACACCAGAACATCCTGAGCAGCTGCCTGTGCATCCTGGTGGTGCCATGGCAGGTGTGGACATGGCACAGCCACCACAGGTCTGCCAGACCACATCTGTACATGTCTGAGCTTCTCCCGAGATGACCACAGCCCTCAGCTGTCCCCTCCTGCACGCAGATTTTATCCCCAGCTCTTCTGCATAGCTCCTCCATCAGCTGCCACCTAAATGAAGCTGCTCTGTGAATCCAGGCTGTTTCAGTGACAGCCTCCACAGTGACTTCCAGAGACCACACATGTCACATGTCAAGACAAGTTTTGGCACTGACTCCAATGAGTGAGAAATCTCCACGCACCCAGAGGCAGGCAGGGGCAGCTCCTCATATGTCAAAGGGAACAGCAGTGGGAACAGGCCACATGTTTTCTGAGGCAAGGACCCCGTCATTTACGGAACAAACAGTACATTTATTGTGCTATTCAGGAAGAAATAATAACTACAGTGGCCTCCAGTCTCCAGCTCTTTTAAGTCTGTACTTAAAGAAAGGGCAAAAAAAGACCAAAGCAAACAAGCCTTCCACAAAACCCTATGAACTGGCTTTTAGCTGCTGGACAAAAGCGTGGCAGCAGGAACTGCTCTGCATTGTCCCCTCTCGTTCCTGTTTCATAGCAGCCCTGGCACTGCACGCAAAGCACAGCAGCAGCAAAGCCCTGCTCGGTGCTGGAGCTGCCCTGAGCTCCAGCTCTGCCTCGCCACCGTGCTCCAGGTGTGCTCCAGGTGTGCTCCAGGTGTGCTCCAGGTGTGCCTGGCTGCCTGCTGGGCTTGTTCATCCCAGGGCAAGGAGCAGGGAGCCAGCCCGGCCACCTGTGATGCCATGAGGATTTTTTGCCTTTTCTTTTATATACCTTTGATGTATTCTCAGGGCCCTTAACATGCACACTTGTAATTCCTTAAGTCTGATAACTTAGCAGAAACCTGGCGTTCTGGTAAGCCAGAAAACCAAACATCCTAAAGGCCTCTCAGCTGGAGGCTGGAAAGCCCTATGCTATCTCGAGAAACCAAGGTCCCCTCTAAAGTACATCCTGTAAACTAAAATTAAGCCCATCTAGTGAGGAATACTTCAAAAGAGAAAGATATCACACTATTCCTTCAAGCCTCCCATTGAGGCATCTTTGTTAAATATGCTCATTTGCAAGATCTATAAAATTGTATATGCAATCTACCATGTGTGTGCATTTCAGCACATTCCACCTTGGTGAAGTGGTGCACCATAAAGATCCTTATTAAACACCAAGATAAAAACCCTTTATCCCCTAACCATGTCTGGCTCTTAAGACCAAGGAAAAGGCATCACCTGGTGGGTTCTACGTGCCCAAGGGCGTGGAACAGCAGCACCCAGGGCTCCATGCACAGCACCAGGATGATCTCCCAGGAACACGTTCCCAGCACACATAACTCTCTGTCTAATCAGGCACTCAGCCCTGTTTTGGAGGAGATTTACTGAGAGGTTTTTTTTCTCTTGGAAGCAATAATAGATGGACAGCAGGAAAGGGAAGAAATTAATGAACAAGTAATCATTCCCAAAGTTGCAAATAGGAACAATTCCTCACTCTGAGACAACTCTGGAAAACAAGATTAAAATGCTTAGGGGACATATTCTGAAAACTGAAGGTAATAGAACAGATAAAATGTATTTACACTATCTCACAGGGGACATGTACTTTTTATTCTGCTGAGGAATGTAATATTCTGCCATTCATTGCACAGCTAAAAGGGTGTCCTAAAAAAGGAACTTAACAAAGCATTTTTAGTGGCAACTGGGTCTGGTTCCAGAACACAGGTTCTCCTCTGCCCCGCAGCCAACACGCCACAGGAACCACAACCAGCACCTGCAGACACACCCAGCACACAAACATCATTAATAATCCATGCCAACAGCACCGTTATCATCCAGCAGAAGGGAGGCTGGGATGGCGGGGGGTCAAAGTAATGCTCCCTGCGCTGATGTTTCCCAAGAGGAGGAGGCAGGGCTGCCTTCCTCCACTTCCCAGCGCCCGCAGAGCCGCGGCTGCCAGCGAACAGACTGTGCCTCAAGTAGCCGCCAGCAGAAACAATTTGTCATGTGTCAGATCAAATAAACTCTTATGAGGCACTGTGCTCCCTGAAGCAGACGGCTGCCAAACTCCAAAGGAGAAATCCAAGGAAGTGAACTGGCTGGTGGCAGCCCCAAGTGCTTGTGGAGCCCAGCACACTTCTTGTTGTGAGACACAGCTCCTGTGCAGCACCCCCACGCCAGGCAGCCACCAGCAGTTCCCATCAGGAACAAGGATTTGGTGTTTAAATTATCACTCCACATAGTCCAGACACTCCACATTCCTCATCCAGTGGCACAGCACTTCGCTCATCCCAGGGAGGCCAGAGGAAGGCTGGTATCTGTAGGTGTCTGGAATGGGCTGCAATGGATTTTTTATCACTTGTCTGAGCAAATGTCCCAGCCAGCACATGCTCTCCTGCTACAAGAATTCCCTCAAAACTGAATTACAGTTACTCATTTTTCATTGTAAATAGTCCTAGAGACTTTTTTGTTTGTTCATTCCCAAGCACCATTGCAGTTTCCCATGCATTTGGCTTGTGCCCTTTGCATTAAGGCCCTTTGCAGGTCCCGTTTGCTGCACAGTCCTGCAAGAACCACTAAAGCACGGGGCCCAGGCATGTCCTTGTCTGTGATCCTGCTGGGCAGAACAAACCCCTAAAACTGCTGTGGGCACTTCTGCAGGAATAAATCATGCCAGCAGTACTGTGAGGATCTCAAATCACTCACCTGCTCCTGCAAAGACCAGGCTCAAGCACTCCCTGGTCTGCACAGAGGGCACACTCCTCAGCCCAGGACTCAGCCACTGGCTCCAGGTGTTCCAGTGTGCCCCATCTGGGAGCAGCCACCTGAGTCCTGCCATAGCCAAGAAAGCCTCTCCTTCTATAGATGGTGGATAATGGCCCCATAAAAGTGAGTCTGAAAGAGGCCTGAGGTTCCTGGCTGGAAGGAGATTAGTTTATGGCAAAGTGAGAGTAGCCACAGGGAGAAAGGCAGGAGATGCAGAGGAAGGACAGGAGAAGCTGGAGGTGTTGCTTCAATCCACCAAAAAGCAGCCTCCTGCCCCAAACCCCAGCAACAGAACCTCGACACTGCCTATCAACAAAAAAGTGAGCAAATGGGAAATCTGGCAGCCTAAAGCAAGGAACAAGGGAAGAACAAGGAATCAGGCAGGGCATATTCCCCCAGCATTAGCAGGGCCAGCACAAACCTCAGCTGAGTGGGGTTTTCCCAGTTTATTTAAAGAGCATCCAATGCCTTTTATACAAGTTACATTTATACCCCTTTTATCTGTACCAGGACTCTTCTCCAGCCACAGGACTGGCAGGAGCACAGGACCCCATCCATTGTTCCAGGAGCTTCTCACCCAGCTCACAACACAGCACTCAGCTGGCCCTGGCACCAGGAGAGCTGCAAAGGACTCATGGCACTGCTTCCAGCAAGGAGCAAACACAGGCTGTGCCTGGAACGCGGCAAGTGTTACACTGAGATCCCGGGGAGGAGGAGGTCACAGACTCCAGTCTGTCATTTCCAGACATGCTTCTCAGGCACTTACAGCTGCACAGACATCAGGAGTCAGGGTCCCACAGATTCCCAGCCTTTGCATGCTCCAGTTTCCAGCCAGCAGCTCTCTGGACTGTGATCCAGCCCAGCTTAGTTGTGGAAAGCAGTGCCAGCTCCAGGCACAGCCCTTGCCCCCAGCCTTTGAAGGCAGGTTAAGCAGGCAAAGCTTGAGACATCAACCCAGGACATGGCTTGAACTCACATCTCTGAATGGAGACTCTTCCTCTGAAAAATTAATGCTTTTTTCAGCTCTCTGCCTTTGAGAGATTTCTGAGAGAATCAAAGGGCTGGAGTGCAGTGGGAGTCACACTCACATCAGGTTCCTCAGCAAACTCTGGTTCTGCTCCTGAACAATGGTAAATTCTCCAGACACCTGCAGAAACCAAATCTGCCTCAGCCACCACATCTCACCCTGCTCCTCAAATCTGAACTAAGGAGCCCACTTACAGCACCAGTGACAAATTTCTTTACCCAAGAACACGTGTCCAAGTGCCACGCTGTGAGTACTCAGATGGTTCCCAGAAGCCTCCTGCTGACGTGGAACACTCTTCCCAAGCTTCCCCACATACACTCTGTACTTGATTACCCCACGCTTGCTGGGAGAAGAGGAACAAAATGCACTCCAGAGCCACTTGCTGATCCTGATTTGAGTACAACCATGGCAGCAACACCATTTTTTCCTCCCTTTCCAAGGCTGACACATGCCATGTCCAGTTCCCAGAGACAGGAACCTCACACCCAGCCCTTCTGTTCTGTCACCCTCAGGAGGGCCCATCTGGAGGAGCCATCACACACTAGGTACCAACACCCTATTCAAAACTACATGCAGAACTTGCAGAAGCACTTAGATCACCCACGGCTCCTGCTGGAACTTTTCCACAGTGCAAGAGTTTATTTTGTAGGCAGGAAGAGAGCAAGAAAATTAAGTAAGGCAGAGTAAGAAGAAAAAACTCCTCCTGAAGTGAGTTAACTACACTAAAGCAGCAGTTGTGAGCAGGCCAAGTCCATTTTAAGGGCTATACATTTTCACTTCCAGAGTCTCGAAAAGGAAAATGAAGAGACTTTGTTCTGTATGCATATTGTCCACCATTTGTTATTGTCTGTCTATTGATGCTCAGTTGAAAAACAAAATTTAATTAAACCCCACAGTACTGCATTGCCTGCCTTTGAAATATGCCTGCATTAGTGGATCATTACAGTAAATGAAATACAGCTTCATATCGGATTTTTCAAATAACGTCCTAAAACTGTTACAAATTAAATAATACTCCTGCAGAGAGAAATTAAGAGACGGTGTTTTTAGCAAGGGCAAAGAGATGTTTACAGATGAAGTTTGGAATGAGATGTCCAGGCAATGAGGCAGAGTTGCCACAGGGCTCTTCCAGACCTTGTTGACAGGGTTCCGTGTACCAGAAACTAGAAAGGAAAGAGTGTGCCAGGGCCAGGCACACGGAAAGGGCAGTGTCCCCAACCCCCCAAGAACATCTGCATGACCAGACCAGGGTTTTGGGGTGTGCTCAACCCAGAGAGGTGTTTCTGCATGGGGGAGAGCTCACTGCAGCCACACACCCTCCACGCCCTCTGCAAACCCGGCCAAAGCAGCAGCAGTCACGGGAAGTGAAGCCTCGTAGCCACTTGAAGCACTGGAAGCCTGGACACTCAGTGGGCAAGGAAAGGGATGCAGGAAGGTGCTGTTGTGGCAGAATGAGAAATACATACACAGGGAGGAGAAAAGCAACAGGAGCTTTGTTATCTCGGGGTAAGTAAAAGCACAAGTGGGTCAGTGAGTCAGCGTTGGGCACAGCGGCAATGCCTGATGTGGAACACAGCAAAGCAGGTGAATATTGCATGAGCCTCACAGCTCTGGCTTCAAGAGATCTTCTCCTTAATAACACCTGGGCCAATGCCAAATTTTCTTTGACTCCAAGAAATCATTTTCCCTAAATAAGAGGAGCCCGTTACCACATCCTTCTTCACGTGAGCCTGAAAAAGGCTGCGCCCTGCAGCTCCTGTGGCCTCATCTCCATGGTGATGCACCAACACACACACACTGACTCCAGCAAGAAGGCAAACCTCCCCAAAGGAAAAGGCTGAACCTCCCCAAAGGAAAAGGCTGAAGGTGGCAGAGCTCTCAGCAGCACGAGCCCTGGCACAAGGTGTGCTGCAGGTGTTGGCAGACAGAGCTTTCCCAAAAAGCAGAGCAGGTCAGCCTACAAGCAGGCTGGAAATAAAACCTTGCATGGGCACCTCTGGATCCATTTTATAGGAAAACAGTAAATTTCCAGCTGCTGTCCATGCCAGGGAGCAGCAACTGAGAGACAAGTTCCTGTAGTTCTCATCAGCCTGTGAATCAATTATTTACACAAAGAAGGTTCAGCATATAAACATTGAAAGCTGTCAACTTCCAGCCCACGCAGAGCTTCCTCTGTGGAAAGGCTGCTGCTCCGTGAGCCAGGGACTCCTCACCCCTGCATGTCACAGGATTAAATGAGCAGCTGTGACACGAGGGGATCCATCACACTACAGCCACAATGAGCACTGGGACCCCAAGGCACTAACAGCACTCGGCAACATCAGGCAAAAACCACAGGACTACAGCAAAGGCAGCCCAGGAGCCTTCCTAAAGGAAAAATACGGTGGTGAAAGGGCATTGGGAGTGATGGAACAGAGCTGGCACATGGAGCAGCTGGGGAAGGAGACTCTGACAGGACTCTGTGGGGCCAGACTGTCGAAGGCAAGGCAAGCACAGCACTCAAGCACCAGCCCAGTGCTCTCCTACCCCCACACCAAAGCCTCTGTAGGGATCAATAACTCACAGCCACTCACCTGCACACCCCCAAACGCTCTCCCATCAGGAGATTGTGGCTTTGTGCTCCCCAGGCTGTGGCAAAGCCACCCCTGACAGTTAACAGCAGCACAAGCAGCTTGCATAGAGGATGGAGATTGCTGAGGCTTTGCAGCCTTCCCGAGGTGGGAGCAATCCATGAGTGCCACAACCATCAGGCAGGGGGAGCATGCCAAGAGCAGGGCAGAGGCTGAAAATGAGCAGCTTCACACTCCCAGGTATTGCAGGAAACGTGCTCGTCCTCAGCTCACCAGCACTCTTTGAGCACAGCCAGAATGAGGTCTGAACATTAAAAACACACCAGAGTGCTGCTCCCAGTCTGCTGGAGGAAATAAAGGGACGGGGATGTCCAGTAGGGAGGAGGCACAGGCAGCACAGGCACCTCTGGAAGTGCCCTGCTTCTGCAGTTCAAGGTTAAACACCTCCTTTGCACTCATCTCTGAATCTGCCTCTCTTTAAAGCTGCACCAGGTAATTAGAATCATTATAACTATTATTAGACCATAATATTATTATAGCATTTTTGCTACACTTGACATCTGTTGGCTGATAGATTTAACTGGTACATAAGAAATAACTGTGCAGAGATTTCTTGCAAATGAGCACCAACACGGAAGACATTAAAACATTCTGCATTCAAAAAGTTAATTTTATGGAAGGACACTTGAAATAAACATTCTAAAATCAAGTTAAACCTTTAAAACCTCCCGTTAAAGAAATTATTTGGGCTTAAAGTAGGCAACCATTTAAAACATCCCGACTTTTATTTAGATGCTTAAAGGCATATATGTGGCTTGGTATCTCCTTCAGATCAACATATGCATCTTTTCCCCATCTACTTCAGAGATTTCTAAATCATCCTTCCATCTTCCTTTCCCTCTCTCTGCAGCAGGCACTTGAATTATTT
Source organism: Passer domesticus (assembly GCF_036417665.1). NCBI lineage: Eukaryota > Metazoa > Chordata > Aves > Passeriformes > Passeridae > Passer > Passer domesticus. The sequence goes on along the minus strand of NC_087486.1, from coordinate 18,040,683 downwards.
GGGCAGAATCTGACTGCACAGGGAACCAGGATAATCAGGGCTCTTACAACCTGCTGTCTGCAAATCCTATAGATTTATCAGCAAACACACATCTAGAATAAAATACAGCTTCCTGCAGCCCATGAAGCCCAAAGGGCTTTGCAAACTAGACTTGGGATGCAATTTATCCACCACTGAGATTCAGCTGTAATCCAGAGTGGAACACAACCTTTCCATCCATATTTAACTACAGCACACAGCCCCCTGGAGAAAAGTGAGGAAGAATCCAACAGAAGCCATAGGAAGGTTTTAGGGAGACTGAATTTTCTCCCCTGCAACTGAAATTAGGTCAGGGCATCCTGACAAGGATGGACACAATGATGCTTGTAGGTGCTTTCCAACTCAGAATATTCCATGGTTCCATGACTCTACCACCAGCCATGGACCAATACAGGAGAACAAAGAGGGCACAGTGTCTCCATCCTGTTGTTGGTGTCCCTGAAGCACAGCTGGAGTGAACAGCTGCATACCACAAGTTACCAGCCTGGAGAGGAGGAAGACATGAACACCACACAGGAATCCTGTGTTACCCCTAAATTCGGTAAAGCCCAAATTTCACCCCACAGTTACACCCATGTGCAAAGAAAGATGGAAAGGGACCTTCAGAAAAGGGCCAATTCTTGAACTTCAGGCAGCTGAGCCCAGCAGCTCAGTACTCACAGAACTCGGGGAGGGTACAGCTGGTCCTGCTTGGGCAGTGATGTTTGCTCCAGTGCAATCTATTTCAGCTCAAGTAACTCCTCTTCCTTAAGCAGTTGGCACTGAGGTGACAGCAGAGGCCTGGTGCAATGAGGTATCCTGCAACCACACCCACCATGACACACTATTTAGGAATAAAAATGAGTGTCAATTTCTCCAGAGCAAGTAGTTTGCTCTCTTTCAGAGAAGAGCAACTACACAAGGAACTTGGATTGCTTGAGGAGAAAAATGTATTTTTGCTACCTTAGCCACTACAGACAAGCCCAAATATCACTGAGGAGAGACCTATGAAGAGAAAAGGGGAGCAGGAGATGCTGCACACAACTTCCCCCATGCACAGTCTGCTGCTGAGGCAGCTCTGAGTGGGAAGCAGGGCTGGGGATTGTCTCAGAGCTGTGCCAATCCCAGCAAACAAGAAGCCCCAGGTGAACAAAGTTCATGAAAGCTCTTAAAAATCACCTCAGCTTTCAGAAGGAAAGCACAACATCCCCCCACAGAGACCTGCCCGTCACACCTCTGACCAGCACAAAGCAGGCTTTCCACTCGATCCATCTGATGCTTTCAAAAGCCAGAGGAGCTGGGTCTGGCCGAGCTCACCTTCATGAGGCCCAGTGCTCATTAATAAGAAAAAAAAAACAACCAAAGCAACCCAACCCCACACACTTGAGGGGTAGCTATCAGCAATTCCCTGTCACCACAAGAGAAATCCTTGTGTACGGGTCCTGGGAGCTCAGCCCAGGTCTGCTTCTGTTCAACCTTTGCATTAATAGTTTGAATAATGAAAGAGAAACCACTTTTACAAAACCTGAAAGGATGCCCAGGAGTTAAGAGCTGGAAGCACTCTGGAGGTGATGATCAGAATTGATAAACTGAAGAAAAGTTCCCAAAACACCCACAAATCAATAGAAAGAAAAGCAAGGAAAACAATGCAAAGAAGTGCACTTGGAAACGGCACAGAGATCAAGTACACAAACAGAGTCCAGGGAAAAGCTCTCCAGACAGAGGGAACCTGGGGGAAACTGGGCACCAGACTAAATGTGCCAGCACTGTGACACCACAGCTCCAAAGAGCCGAACACCACTCTGTGATCCAGGAACATAAAATACCCAATTCTGGGCTCTGTGCTGGCTATCAGCTCTGAGTTACTGACAAACCAGAGGGTCTGGCCAGCCAGCAGAGCAGTCAGCAGTATAAAACATGCTGCCCCATACCAGCTGTGGAGGGGTTTCTCCATCCCTGCTCCCTCCAGGGCCAGTACCAACTCTCAGATTTTAACAGGGTTTACTTACAAGGAGAACCAGCCATGGGGCTCCCCACTCTATGAAGGCAAGAGACAAACTGCCTGCTCAGTTTGCTGCAAGGGCAAGTTAGATGAGCTGTCAGGCTCTGAGAGTGGGATTCCATCAAGGCCCAGAGGGAACTGGGCCCTGTCCAGATCTGCACTACCATCCACCACTTGCAGCCTGGAGCCAAGTACCATTCACCTGGCTCAGGACAGGGGCACAGACAAGGAGGCTGTTCCAGCCCGGTATTTCATTTTAGCATCCTCCATCTGGCTACTCCTACAGCAGTGACAAAGCCAAATCAACAGCCTTCTCTTCCCCAAAATACAACAGAGCTCCTCATCCTGCAGAGGGACACCCACACAACACAGGCCCAGCACCACGGTGGCCTTTGTTACCCCTCACAAACAAAGCTCATCAAGCTTCATTTGCCACCTCGCTGTTGCAGCAGAGAAGCCAGCAGGGAATGGGATGCTGCCCTGGGCAAGGGCACAGCTTCCCTCCTCCCCTCCCACCCCACACAGCCCCACCCATTTCTGCACTGCCTGAAGCCCACGGGGGCCATGACCCAGCCCTGCCTACCCCAGACACCTTAATTTGAGGGGACAGTCGTTGAAAGCCATTGAAGTCATCGCCACAAGGTGCTACAAAGCAGGTGACACCAGCTGGTGCCACCAGAACACAGCTGCACTAAACCCAACCAGCAGCTTGGGAGAAATCCAGCGAGGGGGCAAAAGCTACAAATCTCATGCAAAAGCAGGGCTTAGCTCTCAGGAACATTTCACATTTCCCAAAAACTCCGAGGGATTTGGGGTTTTGCTGAGCTGCCTCGTGAACCACAGCCTGCATGGATCTGACACAGCTGCGGTGAGCAGGCGCCGTCTCCCTTGGCAGGGCTGGTTCCCAGAGATCCCCAGCCTTGTGTCACTTCCCACTGCAGGTGCTAAGAATATCTGCGTGTTCATAAAAAATAGCAACCAGCTATTGAGAACTTATCAACTAAATCCTGATTAAAGCTGATTCACCTCCCTCACGAGCCCGAGTCAACCGTTATTTCTCAGAGGAGAACGCTGAGTGTAAGAGCTGAGGTGGGTAACAAAAGCCACGGAGGGAGTCAGTAGCACAGAGGATTAGCACATGGAAAGGCTGACTATTATCCCTAAATTTATCCCAATATTCCACTGCCTCACAAATTCTCAAGGTATGGCTGCTGTGCTTTCAACCCCATCTGCCCAACCAAGCAGAAGCAGAGACAGGTTTGGGGGTGCTGGAGTTTTCCAGGTGTTTTATTGCTCAGGCTAAAGGAATTCTCCACTGTAAAAATGAAGAAGGTGGTGGCAGTAGCACCAGCCCTGCTCTTGTGCTGCTTCAGGACATGGGGACAACACTGTGGGTTCAAAGGCTGTTCTGACACTTCACCAGGAATTGTTTCCAGCCGATTTCTTCCCAAGAATCATATTTGTATCCCTTCAAGTTTAGTAAACACATGGTCACACAGACAGCAGCCTCCAGGAACTCGCAACACTGCTCTCTCACCTCTGGTAGCTGGACTCCTACACTGAAGTGTCTGGGACAGTATTTTGGATACTTCCACCATAGAAATGCCCTAGAGGCTGCTGAAAAACAAAGGGGACCAGACTGGGTCATTTTAAGGCAGGGCTGGGGGAAAGAAAAGAGAGAAACTTAGAAGTGCATCCCTTAACAGTGCTACTTCCAGAGAACAAATTAATTCAAATGATCACAGGGAGGCAGGAGCACTGCAGCAGCAGATTGGGTAAATGACAAGGCGTGTCATCATCTCCTAAAAGAGTGTCCTCTGGACACTTATCTGCACTTAAGAGGCTCCTGCCAGGCTGTGCACGGACCAGCCTCTTCCACAGACAGCTCCACCACAGAAATGCCTCTGCAGATTACCCTCCTTTGGCAGGTACACCGAGCAGCACCGGCACAGCCAGCTCTGCCTCTGCGCTGTACTTGGACTGGGTTAGTTCTAGCAGAAAAACACTGCAGAATAAATAACTTGGCCTTCAGAAATTGTGCCTATAGAACTTGACCCTCCTGAAGGCAGGCAGCACCAGAGCTCTGCCAAAGATCACTCCTAATGCAAGTGTTAGTCAACCACTGAACTTCAACATTTGAATGCAACATTCCAAACAGTGTTTATATACAAAATCCCATTTGCTCAGTGTTCCCTTCCTGGCCTTGTGGAATGCATCATTCCACCAGTTCTCCAGCCAGAGAACCATATGCAGGCTTATACCAAAGCAATTAAAACAGTTTTAAAATTCAGACCTTGTGTTACAGAGCGCACACCCTGAAGAAACATCCATTTTAATATCCCAGAGATACTCCAATTTCTCCAGCACATTTTTATTCCACAGCAGCCTGGGCACACAGCAGGCGGGGGGTCAGGCAGCCCAGCCTCGTGCTCCGGGCACGATCCAAACTGTGCCCCTTGGAGGAAACTTCCATTTAAATAGTTTTCTTTAAAACCCTTCAGTGTAAGGAATCCCTGACCTGCTCCGACTGCAGGTCTAAGTGCCCCTCACAGGGCCCGCTGCAGCACTCCAGCCGCAGACGCTCCTGCGCTGCCAGGCCCGCCGAGCCCCCGGGCCGCACACACACCGTCCCCAACGGCCCGGCCGCGGCCGCTCTGAGGGGAACCGCCCGGCGGGCAGCCCCCGCCCGGCACGGCCTCACCGCCGGCTCCGCTCGCGCGGGGCACAGCAGGGGAGGCAGCGGCCGGTGCCCATGGGGCCGGCAGCGGGGCTCGGGGCCGGCAGCGGGGCTCGGGGCCGGCAGCGCGGGTCCCCGACCCGGCACGGGCCGCCAGCAACACCACGCACCACGACCCCCCCCACCCCGACTCACCGCTCCGCACTGCGCACGCTCCGCCCGGCCCCACTCCAGCCAATCAGCGCCGTTCTTGGCTCAGCTCCTACCCTTGGTCCCGCCCTTAGCCCCGCCCTACCCGCTCAGCACAGCCCCACTCTTGGCCACACCCCCTGTGCCGTCCCGTTCTGTCAGCACCGCCCCTTGCCCTGCCCCCGACATTGGCCCCGCCCCGACATTGGCCCCGCCCCCAGCCCCGCCTGTGCCCTGTGAGGCGCCGGTGGCGGCGCTGTGCTGGGCTCGCCGTGACTGGGCTGGGCTCGCCGGGCCGATCCGAGCCATGTCCCGGGCTGGGTTCGCCGGGCCGAGCCGCGTGCCGGGTTGGGCCCTGGCAGGCGGGGCTGCGCTGGGCGGGCAGGAGCCTCCCTGGCTGTGGGCACGGCCTGACCCGGGCTGCGGGCAGCAGCAGCCCCGTCCTGCAGCATCTGTCCCTCACGAGGGGACAGACAGGATTGCCTGGTTTGGCGCGCCTCTGTGCATCGTGTTAGGTTGGACTTCTGGAGGAATTTCTCCGTGGAAAGGGCCAAGGAGGTGATGGAGTGCCCTGCCCTGGAGATGTCCGAGGAAGGGCTGGAGGTGGCACTCGGTGCTCTGGGCTGGTGACAAGGTGGGAAGATCTGGGATGGGTGCTGGGGATCAGGAGGGAATATTCACAATGATCTGGAGATGTTGGCTTTACACATCACATCATACCTGCCACAGGCTACTTCACCACCCCGTTTATTTTTCACAGGTTTTGAGGAAGGTAGTGAGGTTTCAGGTAAATACAAGGGTGTAAATTCTCAGCCTTGGCACCCCTGGCTGATGCTGAAATGAGGTGAGAAAGTCAGAGAAGGCACAGGGAGCTCACTGGTGCCCTCACCTCGTTCACTCAAAGCACTCTGCTGATTAAAATCATGCCAAAGCATTTCCCACCCCCTCCCAACTGCAACTGAGTGATGGCATTGCAGAAATGATGGAAAATCAGCCACAAGCTGTGCAGCCCTCCCAGGTGAGGGCTGGACTGTGGCTGAGGAACAGGCCATGTGTTCCACTACATGCCAGCCCCAAAATTAAACCTGCAGTGCTTAATCATCTAGTGAAAGATGATCAGCGACATCAGGGGGACCTGTGCCTGGGCCACCATCCCCACGGCTCTGCTCACCCATGCTGTGCTTCACTGCTGGCACCCACAGAGATCCTGGAGGCAGGAGATTGACTGTAAGCAAATCTCAGCTCTCCTTGCCAGTAATTGAATATTTTCAATCTTTCCAGGTTGGTTGTAAACATCTCAAAAACATAATCTGGAATCAAATCCCTCAAAGCCTGTCAGGAGTGCACTAGAGCTTTATTGATGTTTATGATTTTTGTTGGGGTTTATGGTTTCTCAGGCAGCTACGTGATTGCTGCCTGGGTGTAAGTCCTGGCCTTTGGATAGGGGAAAGTACTGCTGTACTTCAGCCTCTTCCTCCTCCTTCTGGGCTCCACACACCAAGCCCAAGGCTGGCAGCCAGGTGGGACTGATCTCTCTGCTTGCAGCCCAGGAGCCAAATGCCAGCTGGGGCACTGGGAAGAGGATTTTCTCCCTGCTTGTCTCAGGATGCTGGCACACCACCACCAGGCCCTTTGGGAAGCCTCACTGAGGTGCTCAGTCCATCCAGAGAAGCACTGCTGCATCCCTAGGCAATCCCAACCAAATCCCACAACTGAAACTGCTCCCACGTCTAAGAGATAAGAAAATACACTCTGCATGTATTACCTTCTGCATCTGAAGTTCCTCTCTTTGGTCTGATGGGGTGGAGGGCTTTTTCAAAAGGTATTAGAAGATGGGTGTGAGAGAGTAATTTGGGACTGGGAGTAATTTTTCATCAGTATACTTAAAGACAATCACAGCACTAGGAGGGAGGGCTAATTGTGGAGTTGTGTAATTAGTTTTTATGTCACTGCAATTATACTGTTGGCTACATATAAAGAACATGGGAAAATGCAGCACTTAATTTTAAATCAAGACTTGATTCTCTTTTAGTAGGTAATTGATGTTGATCACATCACTTAGCAGTGACTATAAAATGTGCTATTTAGATTGTAAAAGGATGGAGAAAAGGACTAAGCAGATAGGTAATTGATGAATCGCGGGCAGCGTTGGTGCAGGCAGCAGGAATCCTTCAGCTGGCTCTGTCTGCAGCTGCTCCTGGGCTTTGGCAGTGCCCAAGGCTTTGACAGGCACTGAGCCCCTGTCCCAGTCCCACAGCATGGCTCTGTCCTGGACAGCAGCGGCAACAGGACAACTGCTCTTCATGGATTGATGCCTCCTGGTTAAACCCCTTCCTTTAAGGAATCCAGATTTTCTTCAGGAAAAGGTGTGTGGGTTTGTTCCCAGGACTGCCATATACTCGTCTGGAGCCACCAGGCTCCTCTCCTCGAGGCTGTTTGGCTTCTCCAGTAGTTCAGCTGTGGCAATGTGTCCCAAACTTGGTCACAAATAAAACTACCTGACTGGTGCTAAACACCCCCAGACACATAATTGGACATTTAAGTCCAAAAGCAAAATTAAGTCACAAGGTGCCAGTGCTGTGAAGCCTCACAGTGCTGCCCCTTGACAGGTAACTCTTCATTTTTGGTGATATTGTCATACTAAAAGTACCTGCAAGTAGTTTTGGTTGGGGGAAGACCCAGAGAAAAGCCATGGACGCTGTTTAACACAGCAAGGCAGAGACATCCAGGTTCAGTTGCCCTCTTCCCTCTGGAAGGATGCCAGGACGAGCGTGAGGGGTGTCTCTCCTGGGTTCAAAGCAAACTCCACAGGAGACTCTTGAGGTCACATTTCTTGGTGGCAGGTCCAGGCTTTGCACTTGCACCTAAATAGATGGATTCGTGGCCAGACAAGCCACTGCACAGAGTCCTACCAGGAGTTTTAAGTGAAACATTTTCCCCTCCAGCCTTTCCTTCCCCTGAGCCTTTTTTGTGTGCTGTAGCAAAATGTGAGATGGAATTTGAGCTGCAGTGGGTGTAATTGTTGAACAGCCTGCCCCGGCCGGCCTCACCACTGCCAGAGCGCTGCCCACAGCCACTTTCTGTGCTGACACAATGAAATGCATTTTTACAGCCCAAGACGTGACCCAGGCTGAGTTCAGAGCAGAGCGTTTTTGGAGTACATGTGACTCCAAAGAGGCCAGAGGGGAGCCCTGGGCTTGAAATAGGATGGCATCACAGCTACAGAGTTTCCCCAGTCACTTTTAAAAATGCTTTTCCCACACATTTTGTGTGCTGGGACACGAAGGCTACTGCAGGACCTGCTCTGCCATGTCAGCATCAGCCTCTCTGAATTGCTGTGAGGATCAGATGGGTCCATCTTGCAGTCTCTTATTACCACCAGCAGAAACCCTATTTCATTCACCGCCGAAAAAAGACACTCATCCAAGGGCTTTTGCCGTCAGTCCCTCGGAGCTCTGGAGCCGTAAGTGGGATGCGATGAGCCCAGGGGCCATCCCTGCTCTGGAAGGGCTCTGCCGGCGGCGTGCAGCACAAGGGTCACGGCTGAGCTGCTGCCCACGCAGCAGCGGCACAGCTCGGGGTCAGCGCCCGCCGGGTGACAGCCCCTGATGGTTCCTCTGCCTCCGGCCGTGTCCGCAGGACAGCTCAGTCCCCTGGGAGCTCCAGCTGTGCCTGGGTGAGACGGGCGATGCCGGCTGGCTGCCACCTTTCGTTCCCGTTATTAACGGCGCCGCTCGGCACCGCCGGGGGCTTCGCCGCACGCAGGGGCCCCCGGGCTGCCCTCGTTCGCTCCCGCCTGGTACCGGCTTTGGATAAATCAGCGAAGGCTAGACAGTCATCAATTCCCAGTGCTCTCCTCCGGAGCTGGGCACGGATGAGGAGAAAGCAGGGAGGAGAATAAAGCCCAGAGTGAGAGCACAGGGACCTGCAGGTACAGGAGGGGTGTGAAGGGAAATTCAAATTTTTAGTGCCACCAGCTCAGCTGTGACCAAGCAGGGACAGAGACCTTAGGGATGCTTTTGTAGAAGCCATCATGCCAATGACCTGGCAGGGGCCTTTATGGGTGCTCAAGCAGGGATCTGGGTGAAAAATTGGCCAGCACAGAGGCAGGCAGCATGCAGCATGCAGACAGCAAGGGGACAGTTCAATCCCCTGCCTCCTCCCCATGGAACAGACTCCGGTCACAGACACAGAGTCCTGGTTATCCCCCAGCAGAGTCAGACTCCACTGGCCTGGGGGCAGTCAGTCCCTCCCAGGGCTGAAGGCTTCAGATCACTGGACGGCCATGGGCAGCACTCATCCCTGCCTCCCTGGCTGCCTCCCCCAGGAGCCACATCCCAGCTGCAACCTCCGCTTCACTGTATTTGAAGCACGTCCACATCACAGCACACACGGGCTCAGGAGCAAGGGCAGGGGCAATTTATAAAACACCTCCCCTAAGGTGGAAACATGAGACCCCCCATCTCAGCAGTGTCACACCACTAAAGGAGAGGGGATGGTTATGAGCCATTATTCCCTGCACAAATGGGCTTTGAATCATCATCCGTCACCAACACCCAGCAAAGGATGTTCCAAAAGTGTCCAGCAAAGCCTTTGTGGCTCCTTTCCACCACGGCACAGGTGACCACAGTGCCCATCACCTGGAGATCCTTATGGAGCCTCCACAGCCACACTCTGTTGCTACTCTGGGAAGAAATCAGCCCTGTCAAACATCAACAAGACCAGACTGCTGCTTTGGGGTCTCAGGTCCATCTCCCTGGGGTGGGATCACAGGAGGGCAGGGCTCCTCAGCTGCCCCACCCCTCCTGGCCTGGCAGGGGAATTGGGTTGTTATGGAGCAGCAATGCAGGAATTGAAAGCCTTTTTCCTTCTGGAAGCCCTTGAGGCTGCCAGTCTCAGCTGAGCTGCCGCTTGCCAGCAGTTTTTAATTTCTTCTCTGTTTCATCTAAACTTTCCATTGGGTTCCTCATCCATCTGAGCTGCAATGATAAATATGGAAATAAAGAGGCATTTAAAGCCCCTCTCTTGGGCTGGTTTTGTATATAAACAAGCTGTGCTCACAGCATCTTCCTCTCCACGGTGCTGGTACAGGAGCAGCAGGGTCTGCCCAGGACTCAGTGGGGTGAAGGATTTGGGGGGAATCCCTGGGTCACTGTGGGGAGAAAACTGCAGCAAAAGGGATGGGGCAAGCAAGGCCCACAGGCACTTCTGTAAAGGACTACATGGGAAAGAGCAACAGCTGAAGAGCTGAATGTGTGAATTTTGAAAAAAGGGTTTAATTTGCACAGAATCTCTTAATCCATTAATCACAGGGACATTTGTGTATGAAAACCTCCCTCTCATTTAATACTATCTCAGGTTTGTCCAAGAAGGCAATAACTGCTTGGCAGGGGAGTGGGAGGGGCGAGGTGGGACAGGCAGAGGCCATGGGCTTGTTTCCAGGGAGAGAAGATCAGCCATTAACAGTGTGGAGCCAGCACAGGGATGAGCAGCCATGAAAAGCACTGGACACAGCAGCACAGGAGTCACAGTGGCACTGGGGACACTAGTTCCCTGAAGGAGGATGCCCCAGTGCCTCTTAGCTCTCTGGAAGTTGCCTGCAAAGGCTGCACAAACTTGCCTGGGTGCCTGGAACAGAGGGTTTGGGGGTTTAAGAGCAGACTCTGACATCTTCCCTTCCCCTCCACCACAGTCCCTTCCTCTCCATTCACACTGCTCCAGTGTTCCTTCCCTTGCCCCACAGAGCTGGGGGTGTGGGGATCATCCTGGAGGCAGGGGGAAGCTGTGGCAGCAAACCATGGACTGATCTATTCCCTGATCCTCACCTGATGCTTCTCTCAGGTTTAACCTGTTCTGCTTTAATCTCACGTGCTTTCCCAGCAAAGCTGGCCTTGCACTAGACCAGCCAAAGTCTCCTCATGTCCCATGATGGTCCCACAGACTTCAGACTTCCCTGTCAACCAGCAGGTAAACAAAATATCTACAAACCCAGCTGCCTTCCTGGAGCTGCTACCTGTGTTCCTCAAGGGAGAGAATAGGAAAAATTAGTATGCGGCTTCTTCCTCAAGAAATCAATGCGATCTCAACTCACTGTGAAGTTCCCTGACTGTTAGAGATGCTGCACTGGTAAAAACTAACCCTCAGAGGAGAAAGACCAGGGAAAAAAAAGAAAGAAAAATAAATTCCAGTGACTAGACAAGTCTAAAATGTTGCAGAAGGCTAAACTGCCAGGGCTGGGGTTTGTTTGGAAGTCCCAGAGTGGAGAGGGCTGTGCAGTCCAGCTGTTTATCACCCCACCAAGAATCAGCTGTAATTGTTAATTCTAATTGGAGATGTTGGGTAAAAATGTAATCAAGAGTTTCTATTAGGGGGGGAAAAAAAAGAAAAAAGACATTTCATCAAAATTAAAAATTTTGTTTTTAAGAAAGGGGGTAAACGTTGAAGATTTTGTAACAATCCATTTCAGCATTTTCAAGATGAAAAGGGATGTATTTTTGCTGTGAAATGCATCATCAATTCAAATGTGTTTTATCTTACAGTCTGCAGAGCAAAAAATAGTTTTCAAATCAAAGCAAAAATGGTAATTTTAGGCATTTTCTTTTAAAAAGCCTATCTGGGGGTTTCTGTCCTAATTAAGAATGATTATTGGTTTTCTTTTTTCCTTAATGGAATAAGCTGTTCCTAGTTAGCTGTGCTGTAAAACACTGGGTTGATGTGCCCACCCATCTGTCCCCAGCACCTGACCCCAGGGCTGTGCTCACACCACCCCACTCTGGGTGCCAGCACTGCCTGAAATCCCTGGGATTTGAGTCGGGCTTTATAAAACTCACAGAATCAAAGCAAATCCCTTGCTGTCAAGAGACCTGGTGGGGCACTGGAAGGACACAGGTGTGTTTGGTGGGCCTTGTGCAGGTCTGAATTCCTAAGGTGAGCTGATTGTGGTGCTCACACTCGGGGCAAGGCAGCTGCAGCCCCCTCTTGTACCCCGTGGTTGATGCCATGGGATTGCCACAGCTCCCAGCAGGAGTTTGCTTCCTGGAGGATCCTCTCTCCAGGATTAGCAGATCACATTTATCACATTGAGCCAGTGGTTTAGGATCTGGTAGATGAATAGCAGAGCTTGTGGCTTGTGGTAGGAGCACTGAAGGAGAGGACAGAAAACATGGGTGTTAAATAGGAGCTGGGAGCAGAAGGGGGCAGCAGGGAAGGAGACTGGGCCAGGGAGAAGCTCAGAAGGAGGAGAGGAGGGTGGAAGAGGAGGGGAGCAAAGCTCAAGGGCTCTGCCAGCGATGAAATGGAAAAAGAAATTGCTGTGCAGCATTTTCAGCCCAGAACAGAGGGAGCTGCATGGGCTCCTCGAGCTGCCTGAGTGCATTTTGAACAACAAAACCAGCAGGCTCTGACAGGGCCAGGAGACCCAGGCGGGCATGGAGGGGGAACAGAGAGAGGGGCTGCAGGCCCGGGGGAGGCAGGGTCCCACAGGCAGGGCACACTCCTGCCCAGCCACATCCAGAGGGGCACTGCCCTTGCTGCTGGTGCACCACCCCTTTGGCAGACTGATCGGGGGTTATGTAACCCTTCCCGATTGCTCTTTCTTCTGGACCAAGTGGGGTTGCTGCTCCAGCTCCCTGCAAAGGAACAGCCCGAGCAGCCTTTCCCCCAGCTTCCCAGAGGGACACAGCCAGCCCCAGCCTCTGAGACAGCTGAGCAGCAGGTCCTGCCCCACTGCCACCCCAGGGGAGCTGTGCTGGCAGAGCTGGCACCCAGGGCATGGCACCAAGCCCCACTGGGAGGCTGCAGGCCCTTGGCCGGGGAAGGAGGTGGTTGGATCATGGGTTCTTCTTGCAGGGAGCAACTGGTGGATGAAGCCTGGAGCACCCACTCACGTGGGAGCAGATACAGGATAACACACTGCACCAGTGCTTTATGCACCTAACTCAAAATAAGCTTTCTTTTTAAAAAACATATCTGAGACGAATGATTTTTCTTCTTTTTTTTTGTTATTATTTTGAAGTTATAAATTACTGAAAGACTTCTCACTACTCTCCCAAATCATTCTCAGGCAAAGAAAAGGCACTTCTACCTTCAACAGTGCTTTGTAACAAAATGAGTCAGGTTCATTTTGCTCATGATTTGCCCTTGGCTCCCTTTGTCCATGTCTTAAACAGCATCCTGGCTTGCTCTGATTAGCAGTGTCTCCTCGGAGGCAGAGGAGGTCCTGCAAGAGCTGGAGGTATTGCAGGTCAAGATTAAAGTGCTCTGCATGCCATTCACTGTCCAAACTATAACTGGCTTAACTCAGTGCAATTAGATGGCTCAGAGGTTATGGAGTAACGGCAGCAGTGTTTCAGTGCCGCTGATTAAAGCACAGCCCTGGCATTAAGGGATGTGATTAAAAGGTGGTGTCAGGGCTGAGACCTGGCAGAGGAGCTCAGCAGGCAGGGTTAAATCCACAGCTTCTTCTGGGGTTGGACACCTCAGGGCCTGGAAAAGGTCTCTTAAGTATCAGCTGAGCCAGCTCAGCTTTTAGGTCTGGAATGCCATCTTGTGATGGCAGTGGGGAAGTGGAAATGGCCCCTCTGTGAAGTTGGAGGAGATGATGGAATTACAAAAAGGGTTGGGTCAGAAGAGACCATAAAAATAATTTTATTCCTCCCCCTGCCATGTCAGGGACACCTTACACTATCGCAGGCTGCGTCAAGCCTGGCCTTGGACAGTGCCAGGGATCCAGGGGCAGCCACAGCTGCTCTGGGCACCCTGTGCCAGGGCCTGCCCACCCTGCCAGGGAACAATTCCTAATTCCCAATATCCCATCCATCCCTGCCCTCTGGCAGTGGGAGCCATTCCCTGCGTCCTGCCCCTCCATGCCTTGTCCCCAGTCCCTCTCCAGCTCTCCTGGAGCCCCTTTAGGCCCTGGCAGGGGCTCTGAGCTCTCCCTGGAGCCTTCTCCTCTCCAGGTGAGCACCCCCAGCTCTCCCAGCCTGACTCCATGGCAGAGGGACTCCAGCCCTGGGAGCAGCTCCGTGGCCTCTCTGGACTTGTTCCAACAGCTCCAGGTCCTTCTGATGCTGGAGCAGCACTGCAGGGGCATCTCACAACGGCAGAGTAGAGGGGGACAATCCCCCCCTCACCCACTGCCCACTCCTCTGTGGGTGCAGCTCAGCACAGGGGAATTTCTAGGCTCCTGCTGTACATTGTTGGCCCATGTTTGCCGGGGTCGGCTGCCAGTGGTCTCTGCCCCAGCATGGGAAAAGGTGGTTCTGGGCAGGCCACGCTCTCGAAGAAGAAGTCTGGACTCTTGCTTTTTGGTCTTCAGTTGAGTTTATTGTTCCTTATCTACAAAGTTTTTCTGTCTGTCCAGCCAAGGTCTGATCAGCAAGACAGCCAAGGGCACTCTTCCCCCGCCCACGGGGCGGTTGTCTCTTTTATAGTGAAAACTACGTATTAGATATTTACCTTCTATTTCCAATACTTTCTGCCCTTGTTGGCAAGTGCACCTTCTCTATGAACCAATCCACACATGCCAACATCATCCTGAACATGGATGCCAAGAAGAAGAAAGAAGAAGGACAGGGCACGCCCAAATTCCTCCATCTTAGGACTCCTGACCCATGCACAGGATTCTAGACCCCCCTGTACAACATATAAAACCCCCCTGTACAGTGCATTATAATTCAAATTTTATCAAGTGAATGTCATCCCCTCACCATTCAGGCCTGAAATTCTCTCATTTCCTCACATTCAGGTGTCTTTGGCTTCCTGCCAGGGTCTCCAAGCCCCTGCCAGGGCTTTGAGACATCCAGGGCATCCAGAGAGATGCTCTGGGGTCCGACACATGTTCAGCTTTTAATCCATGATATCTTCCAAATCCTTCTCTGCTGGTCAATGAGCTCTTCTCCCAGTCTGTGCTCATGTATGGGGTTGGCCTGACCTGGGTGCAGCACCTCAAAGCGTGCTGAATCTCCCAAGAGAGGAAAAGGCACCATCGAGGCCGTGGCTGCCCCACCACCTCTGCTGTGTGGGAGCCGAGCAAGGCTGGTGTCCCTCATAGGGCAGTGCAAGCACCAGCACCCACAAGGTGTCATCATCATGGTCCCCAGCCATGACAGACACCAGGGGGACAAAAGTTCTTCTCACCAGAGCCTGAACGTGCTTGGCTGTGGGTCTGGAGGTGACCACCATGATAAATGATGATGTACACCCACAAATCTTTTCTTTCATAGGTTTACTGAATTTTCTTCCTCTTCCCACAGTACTACTCTGTCTTTTGCTCTGGTGACTGACGGTGTGGCCAAATGATGTTGAGCCAAAATCTGATCAGTACAGAAGGATCACAGGACCAACCCTGCAGTGCCAGAGCTGGAGGTGAGCAGTGACATGGGGCAGGCAGCGAGCCCTGAGCATGGGTGTGTTCAAGACTGAGGTGACAGTAAAGGATCTCTCTTGCTGCCACAGAAGCTGCAGACATTGGCTACATGGGGGATGTCCCACCCCAGGCTTGGAGCACACGTATTTTGAAGCACTACAGCTCCATGCCAGTGCAGATCTCTTGAGTGGATGCACTGTGCCAGCAGACCGTGCTCATGTCCTGGTTTAACCCATCCTGCTAATTTATGGGAGCAAAATCACTCAGATGTGATTTCTCCTTTATGCTGCAACTGAGCATTCACACGGCAGAGGTTACCCAGGCTTCTAGAGCCTGTTGAGTTGCTTTGAACACAAGCTGCAGGGCTGTGCTGGGATGCACACAGGGAGCTCAGGGGAGGCTGTGTCTAGACTAGAGGAACTCTCCTGAAGGCTAGCTGGGCTTTTGTTTTGTAGTAACTCATATCTCTAATCTGGCTTGCAACAAAGCATCTCCGTCCCTTCAGACCCTGCCACAACACTTGCAGGAGAAAAGGAGGATCTGTTTAGTGGTCAGCAAGCCAAGATGAACAACAGGGACTGGCTGCAACTAATGCAGAGAGCACATTCCTGTGACAGAAAAGGGCTTCACTCCCATGGCAGAGCTGCTGTGTTTCACCTGGTTTGATGCTTTTCACCCAAAGTTCACAAATGATGTGCAGGCCTTAGTTTGAGGCCCCCTCTGAGGCCAGCAAGCAGAGGAAAAGCTGTGCACACAGAGGGAATCTGTACTGGGAAGTGAGGGACTGGTCTTGGCACTGAGAGTTGCTGACTTCTGGTATTTGGCATTCAGGAAGCTTTTGAAGTATCTCCCCAATCCTGCTGAAAATGTCTTATTAAAAGAGACAAAGCATATTAATTTGGGCCCCATCCTGCGCCAATGAATTAAACAGTTCCAGACTGAAGCTGTGGCTTAGGGTCTCAGCAGAGTCATCATCCATCCCTGTGTGGGCACGTGCCCTCGGTCATGGGCAGCGAGACCCCCAGGAACAAGAGCATGAAATGCTCTGTGTCTGCCCCTACCTGTCTCTCCCCCAGAGAGCTTTTGCTGTGCTGCACTGGGCATAGCTGGGAAACCTGTTCCTCACCAGGTTCATCACTTACAGGGGGAAGCACCGAGCTCCTTCTGCTCAGCACCAGCCTCTCTCCCTGCACACAGTCGTGTCCCGGGCACAACAAGCCCAGAGCTTCCCGGGACAAGGCAGGATCAGGCTGAGCTGGGGAGGAGCACCCCACATCCAGGAAGAATAGCTGCCTGCCTTGGGCTGAAAATACATTTGAAGACAGAGCTGGAGTGGATGATTGCCTGAGGCAAGGCACAGCTCCAGCTGAGTTCCTTGCTGAGCTCTGAGAGCATAAGGACATGAGGAGCATGTGGGAGGGATGCCAGGCTTTCTGGAAAGGCCTTGAAGTGTCTCACTGGGGCACAAAGCCCAGAGAAAAACTTCCTTTGAATGGATCCCCAGCGAGAGAGGTCACAGTTACGCTGCTGTGCCCAGACATGGATACACAGAGCACTGGGCTGATGTTAAGGCATCCAGTGGAGGCCAGGGAAGGTGTGGAATTGTGCTTCTCCCAGCAAGGCACTCGGCAGCACCCCAAATTTTTCTCTGCTTATTTCATGGCTGGATTTTTGTTGCTGGCAGCTGTTTCTGAGCTGACACTTCTACCTCCTGTGCCTGAAGTGGGACACATCAGGGACAAGCAGAGGCAGCTCACCAGCCCTCTGCTTTCCATGAGCTGGTGCTTGAGTTCAGCTCTCCCAGCTCTACAGATCCTGTGTTTCCTGCTCTGGCTCTGCCAGGGATGCTGGAAGTGTCCAAGGCCAGGCTGGACGGATTGGAGCAACCTGGGATAGGGGAAAATGTCCCTGCCCATGGCAGGGAGTGAGACAAGACGATCATTAAAATCCCACCCAGCCCATGCCGCTCTGTGACGGATTATCGAGGGTTTTTCCCCGCCCCGGGGGGAGCGGCCGAGGCGAGCGGGGCGGTGCCTGTGGAATCACCTCGGCAGCGCGGGGGGGGCCGGCTCCTTTTGTGCCGCCGCCGCCGTGAGGCTCCGGAGCGGCTCGGGCGGGCCGGGCTTCTTCCTCAGCTCGCCGCCATGGGGGCAAGGAGCGGCTGAGGCGGGCCGGGCTCCATCAGCTCGCCGCCATGGGGGCAAGGAGCGGCTCAGGCGGGCCGGGCTCCCTCGCCATGAGGGGCCGCCGCCGCCATGAGGTGAGGGGGGAACGGGGCACGGGTGGCGGCGGCAGCGGGGCTGGAGACCGGGGCTCAGGGGAAGGAAGGCGCCACCTGAAATACTCGCTTTTTCTTATTTAGCTGTTCCTGGTAGCCGGCAAGCGCTGCAGCCCACTGGGGGCTGGTGCCCGGGACTGGGGGTGTTGCTCGGCTGTGCTGTTCAGCATTAATTCCTCAGCCTCTCACTCGGTGGTGAGTGAGAGGCTGAGCTCAAAAGCCTTCACTCGGCTTTTGTGTTCTGCCATAAGCCAGGCCGCTGCTGTTGAACTTTATGAATACAGATGGACCTAATGGATTATTTGCGATGTTTCTGCTGTCCTCTCTTTAGGCCTTCAGCCGATGGGGGGATCGCGGTGACCCGCAGCTGTCGGTGGCCGGCAGCAGCCCTGAGGTGGCCCGACCTTGTCGTGTGTGAAACGCCCAAGCTGTGCTGTGCTGTGCTGGGACAGCCAAGGAGGCTCTCCAGGAGGGCACTTGAACCTGTGGAGAGGAGATGAGAAGGAATAACCTGCCCGTGAGAGACAGGGAGAGCTCTGGAGCCACGTGGGTGAGGTGTGACCATGAGCCAGTGAGGGGAAATGGGGAAAAATGTTTTGCTGTCTTGAATTAACTAAAAGGCCTCTGCTGGCTCCTGTGCTAGCCTCAGGTCCTCAGGGTGGCAATAACATTGCTGGTTTATCCAGCAGTTAGGTTTAGCTTATCCCTCTTGCTGGATGAAGCCTTGATGATAGTAGGCATCATCGGAGAAGTGCCTCCACGTTTTTTCTGCCCTGTAAACCCCCCAGTTTTGGTGGGTTTTTTTCTGCCAGCAGTAGTCAGCTGCCCGTGGCTGCTCAGTGCCTGTGCCAGTGTTATGCTGCTGGGAGAGGAAGGTGCTGCTGAGCTTTCCTGGCACCGGTGGGGCCGTCCTGGTGTTCAGTGGTGCCAGGTTTTGGCAGCACTCTGCATGCCCGAGAGTGGAGTAACCCCTGCCCGTGGAGTTACAGCCTAGATTGGATGCAGACAACACACAGAAAATGGAAAATTCTGTTGCAGATATTTTAATGTGCATCTTTTATATAAAAATGAATGTCAGTTAATTAACTGGTCAATGCTAAGGTTTGAATAGGGGTCCTCTTTTCAGTTTCTTTATTGGGTTTTTATTACAGGTAAATTGTTGGTGTGAGGCTTGCTGGAGCAGCAGGAGTGGTCAGAAGTAAAGCTGTCGATGCTGCTTTGAAGATCCTTGTTTGAAAGGTATTGAGAAGATGGAAACCTGGAGCCCACAGTTTAAATGGGGCAGCTGGAGAAGAATTTGTTTTCAGGATGTGGATGTAGGAATTGGGAACAGCAAAGGTGATTTGGGGCAAAGTATAACAAGAATTATGTGTAGTGTTTATTGTTAATCTCCTCTCATTGCTTTTTTGGAAATACATTTTTATATGACCTCAATTAAACGTATTTATATTTAAGCTTGCTCAGTTTGCTTTTCATTATCTTACAAGGCTGTTGGATGCAGCAGGATTTGAGAGTGGAGACTGGAGAGGCTGTAGTGAGGCACCAGCTCTCATCCCTAGGCCTGGGGGGAAATGAGCCCACAAAGGAAGGTTGGAAAAGGCTGATGGTTGTGTAAAATACATCAGACCTGGTGGGGAGGGACAGACAGGGCTTCAGACAAAAATGGTATTTAAATGCAAAAGCTGGAACAAAAGCAGTATTTTACTCTCCAAAATGAGATTTGGATCCCTTTGGATTCCTTGCAGTCTTCTAGGAAACCCTGACTTTGTGAAATAATCCAGACTCCTTAAATGTCCCCGACACTGTTAGTTTAGCCATGAGCCCTTCTGCCACCTGAATATCCAGAGCTTTGAATGCCCTTTTTTTGTACTGCACATGGGAATACTTGTTAAAATACTAATCACTGGGGAATAAAAGTTTTTCCTGGTTGAAGCCTGAGTTCTGTTGTTTCTGTAGGAGCGAATCCCACCTGCAAAACTAATCAGGGGTTTCTCCATGGATTTATGTTGTGTCCAGCAATTTTCCTCTTTCCCAGGGCTGGGTGCCTGCTGCCTGTGTGGTGTGGGGGGGTCCTGCCTGCTGGCAGCCAAGGAACACTCACTTATGTCAGGGGGCTCTCCTGCTGGACCAGGTATTCCCAAAAGTGGTAAAAAATGGGGAATTTGGGCTTTTGCCAATATCCCATCCATCCCTGCCCTCTGGCACTGGGAAGCCATTCCCTGTGTCCTGTCCCTCCATCCCCTGGAAATTGTCTCTACTTGTTTCCTGTCAGCTCCTTCAGGTCACATCACCCCAAAGTTTCTCTCCAGGTGAACATTCCCAGCTGTGCCAGCCTTTCCTGCCAGCAGAGCTGCTCCATCCCTCTGCTCATCCTGGAGCCTCCTCTGGCCTGGCTCCAGCAGCTGCAGCTCCTCCCTGTGCTGGGCGAGGGCTGGGGCAGCTCTGTCGGTGGGGTCCCACCAGAGGACAGGCACAGGTGATGCCTCAAGTTTTAGCTTTTGTATATTTCAGATTCTATTCTGCTTTAGTGTGTAAGTTTAGGCTTCATATTATGGGATGGTGAGCTATCTTCACACAGCAGGGAGACAAATCCATATAGACCATATTGCCTCAAGGAAAGAAGAATAGCCCAACGATTTGTCAATGGTTTGTAGCCCAAATTCTCTTGCCCATCCAGAACAGACATCCTCATGCTGCAATTTGCATTACATGTGTGATATATTCATTTGTGCAGAAGCTGAAATTATTTTGGACAATGCAGTACAAGATGTCATCACTGCAGTACAGGGGAATGGTTTAGAGACTGCAGAAGATAAAGTTGAAAAGAAAGAACCTGGGAAGTCCCATGGCTTAAAATTGCAGAGAGACTAAAGAGTCTCCAGATCGGGCAATCACACATCACACACACAGCCCCTTTTGGGAGACTAAAATACATCCCCGTCTCAATCCACACCGACAACGCTGCGGTTTTCGCTCCTGCCCATGCTGGTGAGAAATCAAAAGATGCTATAAAATGTTACTTTTTAGCTTTTGCCACTTTCCCAGCTCCACAGGAAATTAAAACTGATCATGGTCCTGCTTATACCTCCCACTGATTCCAACCATTTTCTGACCAGTGGGCTATAAAACATGTCACAGCCATACCACACTCTGCCACAGGACACTCCATAGTCCAGAGGGCCCACTCTTCCATCCAAAGGATCCTTGATCAACAGAGACAGGGAGTCCACATACGATCTCCCATTGAGACACTGGCTAAGGCCCTTGATGTGCTCAACATTTTGAACAACTCCCCCAGTCATCAGGCATTTTATATTAAATTTGCAGCTCAATTAAAAGAAAAGCCACCTGTGTTGATCAAAGACCCTGAATCCAAACAAATGATGGGCCCTTTCCCATTCATTACTTGGGGGAGGGGATACGCTTGTGTCTCTACAGCAGCAGGCCCAAGATGGATCCCAGCAAAAAACATCAAACCCTTCTGCAAATGGCGAGGCAAACACCAGAACCACCATCAGAAGAACAGAATGAAAGCCTAAGAGAGACAGCAGCAGCCTGGAAAAGAAGAAGAAGAAGGACAGAAGAAGATCTCCTAAGCAGCGTGGACCACACAGACCAACACCAAGAGAACTCAGACACCACTAAGTGGGATATATCACTTAACATTTGGAAAAACTATATTCTAGCATTTATATTTGATTCTTCTAATAAGTTGAGTTCAAATCCTTGCCTTACAGAAGAGGAAGTGTAGTGGGACCAGAATTTAAGTTTCACATGGGAATCTCCCTATCTCTTTACTTTCAGGCCACCCAAGCCTCCACCCACTACTAAATTAGCTAAAGTCAAAGGATGCTGTCCTTTGTTGCCACTGCAGCAGGCAGCCACAAGCAGCAAAGCTCCTCACTATGCCACGTGCCTTCAGCTGGCTGCTTCCACAGCCAAGCCACAATTTCTTGCCCATGGCCACGTTTGTCCACCTCTTCTCACATAGGGAGTCAGTATACCAGAGCGTCCAGCTGCTCAAAGATCAAATCAACAAGATCCAGACAAAAGGCAACAACGACTGGCTCACTGGACTTTTGAAAGACTGGGGCATGAAAGGCTGGCTTTCACCTTTAGTCAAGACTGTTTTGGGGACTTTGTTTCTTGTATTCATTGTGTTGGTTATTCTATGCATTTTTGCTAAACGCTTGCAAAAGTCCATGGCAGGAGCCTTCATTCTTGAAAACAAAAAGGGGGCAGTTGTGGAGGGCCAGGGGCCTCTCATTGCAACTGTAATACCTTAGGGCAAAGGGGACCAAGGTGAAACAGAGAAACCCCTCTGAATGCAAGGCTCTCACCCATGGCCACTTGCAGCCTCTTGCAATCTGCATCTTTTGTTGCTATCACCCAGTTCAACTGCCATTTTTTCCTTATATATACTCTCCAGAAAATGTTCTTCCCTCTCTTCTCCCCTGCTGGTCCTGGCTTTGCCCCTTCTCCCCCCCCCATATGAAACCCTCAGTCCCCAGCCTCATTTTCTCTCTGGCCCTGGACCCTCTTCAATGCAATGCACACGTTTGGAGTTGCACACAAAGACCCGTCTCTGGCCTCGTTCATCAGCACTTGAAGCAAGTGTGCTCCGGCGTCTGGGAGTGCAGGTCGCTCACACGGGCTCACTGTGGACACGCCACAATCACACAGTCATTGAGTGCACCAGAGAACCTGGCCTCTAATAAAAGGCATGAATCCCATAGCCAATGCCTTGCATGTCTCTACTTTTTCCTTCTTCTCTCATCTCTCATGTCACTTTCCCCATTTCCTCTCTCTGGCAGCTTGGCTTCTCTCTCTCCTGCCTGCAGCTTCAGCACATGTGTGACCCTGCAGGAACAGCCTGCCCACAGGGAAGTGGGAGAGGACTCTTTGTCAGGAACTGAAGTGACAGAACAAGGAGGAATGGGATCAAACTGCAAGAGCTGGAATCCATTCCATGATGGGAAGAAGTTCTTTCCTGTCAGGGTGCTTGTCCCTGACACAGGGACCAGTGCAGAGAGGCTGTGCATACCCCATGCCAAGGAACATCCAAGTCCAGCTTGGACAGGGGCCGCAGCAACCTGCTGTGCTGGCAGCTTGCTCAGCTTGGAACCAGATGATCTTTAGGGTCCCTTCCTAGCCAAACCATTCAAGGATTTGATCATTCCACCATGCCCATCTCCCAAAGTGGAGTGGCCCTGAAACTTCTGTGACATCACAGCTCCCAGAGTGTTCCAGGTGGAATGTCCAGCACCTGGAAACGACCACAGCAGACACTCTGCCTGCTGCCAGCGCTCAGTTGTCGCTCGCTCTGCGCTCTGCCCGTCAGCACTCAGCTGTTGCTGCTGCTGCCTGGGATTTTCCTGCTGCCTGGACCGGAGCGCCAACCCCAGCAGGATGAGCACTGCTGTGCCAGTGGAGGTACAGTGCCATTCCAGGGAGGGAGCAGCCTGCTTGAGCAGGCTGCAGCCACGTGGCAATGGATGGTGTGGGACAGGAACCCCACTGTGAGATTGTGCTGTCTCCTGCAGACTGCCAGAGACACTGTGGAGGAGATTCAAGTGGACATGGTGCTAGGTGAGGAAGAAGGGATGGAGGTGGACACAGAAGAGCAAGTTGAGGAGATGGAAGTCGACATGGAGGACAATATCGAGGAGATGGAAGTTGATGAGGAGGACAATATCGAGGCGGTGGAAGTGGATGAGAAGGATGAGGAGGAGCCCATGGTCCTTGGATGAAGATGGAGCCTCACAAGTAAGACGGACAGATGCTCCCCATGCCCTGCCCACAGACACAGTGGCTGCCCTGACGCCAGCCTGGGGCTGGGCTGGATGGCCCCACTCAGGGACATGCTGCCCGCAGGGGGCCTGGATTGTGCTGCCACAAGCACCAGCCCTGGCCTCCCCTGCACTTGCCTGGGGCCACAGCAGCCCTGCCAGCCCTGTCCCAGCTCCTGGGGCCCAGCTCCCAACCCAGCTGAGCCCCGTGCTGGCAGCAGAATCCAGCTTTCCTTCTTCTTTTCTTCCAGGACTGATGGAGATGACGGCCGTAGATATTACGCCTGTGTATATACATTTAAAAAGTTTGAAGATTTCTGTAAATATGTTCACATCCTCGTAGTTCACTGTAAATATGTTTTGAAGATTGTTAGTCCATAGGATCCCATGCAAATATGTTCTGTAGATTGCTGTTGTTGTTCTAAGGATTGTTGTAATGAAAGGTGTTCTGTAAATCCTAGAGTTTGCCAATCTTTGGCAAATAAATACTGATTTTTTTTTAAAACCTCACTTGTCTTTGTCATTCCTTTGGGCACGGGCAGTGTTTGCACAGCTGGGATTTCCACTTGTTCCGGGATCCCGGGGCTGGAGCTCCCTGGGGCTGCTGCCAAGGCCACCCCGCGGCTGGGGGTCCCTGTGCACAGGGGGTCCCACTGACACCACTGCTGGTGCAGGACACTGCTGCTGCTCCTAGGCTGGGCCACAGCGGCGTCCCCAAGAGCTGAGCTGTCACCAGCACAGAGGGGGCTCTCACTGCACTGGCCCCTGCAGCCATGCCACCAAAGCAAGGCAGGAAACTTTCAGCCACCCTTCCTGCTGCAGCCACAGCCACTCCTGGCTCCAGAGCTGCCATCAGGCCACAGGGATGCAAAATCCACCTTCCCGCTCTCAAGGCCATGGCAGCCTTGGCAACTGTGGCACCTGCATCTGGGCTGCGGCGGGGGCTGATGTTTAAGGCTTGCAGCCTCCAAAGGCTCTGGGCTCTGCTTCCGGGCCTGCTCTGCACTGCCCTGGGCCCGCATTGCTCAAGAGACAAAAGCCAAGCCAGGGGATCCTCACCCTGCCCTCATTCCTACTGCTGGCAGCAGCCACTGGCTCCTGTCCCCCACTCGGGTGACAGCAGGACAGACAGGGCAGGCTCTGCTGGGCAGGGGCTGGGGGGCTTTGGGCCCTGTGGGTGCTGCTGCTGGGGACCATGGGCCCAACAGGGCCCCCAGCTCAGCCCCTGCCCGGGCAGCTGTCCCCAAAACTTCACACTCCCTGAGCATCCCCATCACTGGCGGCAGTGGGAAATCCCACGTGTTTTAGGAAAGAAATTCCCCACAGGAACTAAACCAAGGGCTCCAAGTGTTAAGTCAGCACTATTAAACAACTACGCTGGAGTAGACAGGCGGGCACACCTAACACTAGACCATCTGGCCAGGGAGGGAAATTTCACTAAACCTGAGGATCAAGCAATAGACCTTCCCCGACCTGTGTTAGAAGGGATAAAAGGTGTTGCAACCTCAGCTCTCATGCAGACACCTGATGGAACACCACCTACTCCAGATTTCACAGACATTCAGCAGGGACCTGGGCAATCCTTTAGAAAATTTATTGACCACCTTACACAAGCAATAGAGAAGCAAGTTGACCATCCAAAAGCCAGGCAGGAACTGCTTACTAAACTTCCTGAAACAAATGTTAGCAACTCCTGTAAAGACATTTTATGCTCTCTACCCCCCACCCAAAACCTACCGTGGCACAAATGGTCGAGGCATGCACCCTTAGGGCATCCTTCCACTGTGATGCCAGCATAGCTAAGGCTACCAGGCAGGGTCTAGTAGAGGTGCTAATAGCCTGCCAAGGTCTTCCCCGATGTAGTCATGAAAAAGGATCTTGTTTAACTGTGGGGAGATGGAGCATTTTCAAGAGAAATGGAAAAATAAAGGCTATTACCAGGGACCTTCTAGGTGTCACAAACACTCTCCTGACTGCCCCCCTCATCAACACGCTTTCCAACACCAGCAAAACCGGTGGCCTTCAGGAAACTCCACACAGGCCCACAGAAAGGCCCCACGCAATGACACCAAATGCAAGGCCTTTCCTCCCTCCTCTCCCCACCATCCTGGACAACCAGCACATCGACCTTCTCAGACCCGTTGGGACTGCTCGATTGCCACACAAGAACTCGACAAATGACAGGTCTGCCCTGGAATCCAAAGGCAGCTGGTAAGCTCCTTTTCAACTCAAATCCACCATGTTTACGTTCACCACATTCCAGCAGGCAAATATGGGCCTGAAGAACGGCCAGGAGACATTTGGATTTGAAGTGACACCAGGGAAGGGATGGAGGGACTCACCAAGGAGACTACCTGAGACAGTCAACTTGACACCTTTGCAGGACAGAACTCTCCAGGCTCTATGCTTAGACCCTCCCCTTTTCATTCCAAAAGGAACAGTCATAGCACAAGCCTACCTCCTACCCGACATGATCACCCCACCAGCTGATCCAATGGTGATGTGGGCACTGATTATGGGCTGAAATAGCCCCCTTCTGAAGTGTGCTTTGTCATGACAAGGGAGAAAGATATGTATTTCTCGACTATTAGATACAGGAGATGACATCACCCTGATTTCCTACTGCGGCTGGCCAAAAGAATGGCCCCTGGTTCCAGCTGCTGGGGTCATTTTTAGCATCAGGGGAAGTCTCTACCAGCTTTTGGAGTCCAGCTACCATCTGTGTGGAAGGTCCTGAGGGCAGACTTGCTACAATAAAATAATTTGTCACCTGCGCACCAAGAACACTTTGGGGTAGAGATCTCTTGTTCCCATCAGGGACAAGGCTAGAGGTCCTATCAACACCTCAGCATTTCTAGCCGGGGCCACTGAGCAGCGTGCCACCCTTAAGTTAACCTGGAAGACCAAGGATCCCATATGGGTGGATCAGTGGCCCCTCCCAGGCACAAAGTCAAAGGCGCGGCACTCCCTCGTGCAGCAGCAGCCGTCTACGGGCCACATGGTACCATCTACTAGCCCCTGCAATACGCCTGTCTTTCTCATACCAAAGCCAGGCAAGGACTAGGGGCGGCTCCTGCAGCACCTCAGGAAAATCAACGAGGTCATCGAGGACATGGGTCCCCTCCAGCCCCGCCTGCCCTCAGCCGCCATGTTACCTCCAGATTGGCAAATGGTTGTTACAGATCTAAAAGACTGCTTTCTGGACATCCCCTTGCAGCCCAGTGATGCCTCCCGGTTCCCCTTTTCTGTCCCTAAACCAACAAGGACCTTTACAGAGCTACCAGTGGACCATGTTGCCTCAAGGAACGAAGAACAGCCCAACGATTTGTCAATGCTTTGTAGCCCAAATTCTCTTGCCCATCCAGAAAAGACATCCTCATGCTGCCATTTTTCATTACATGCACGATATATTCATTTGTGCAGAAGCTGAAATGATTTTGGACAATGCACTACAAGATGTCATCACTGCGGTACAAGAGAATGGTTTTGAGAATGCAGAAGATAAAGTCCAAAAGACAGCCCCCAAGAAGCACCGCGGCCTAAAAATCGCAGAGAGAACCACCACACTCCAAACAATGCAAATCAAGGACAGCCCAAAGACCCTGTCAGAACGCCACCAACTCTGCAGAAGCATCAATGGGCTACGTTCACCGCTGGGAGTCACCACACAAGATCTCGCACCACTCGTCCTGCTCCTCAAAGGCAGCAAAGAACTCGATTCCCCACCATCCTTGACACCGGAGGCCCAAGCAGCTCTACAAAAGGTAGCTGAGGCAATTCAAACTAAACAGGCACACTGACACCAGCCTAATTTACCTTTCTCCCTGACAATCCTTGCTGTAAGTCCAAAATTCCAGGCATTATTGCTTTCAGTGGAACTCAACTATCTCCGATCCCCTGATAATAATTGCATGGGGTTTCAGATCACACCAACCTAGTAAAACGATAACAACCCCACAAATAGTTATTGCACAACTAATCAGGAAAGCTAGAGCGCGTCTGTGTCCCCTTGCAGGAACAGACCTTGCGAATATATATACTTACCTCTCACTCCAGAACACCTCTATTGGCTACTTCAAATACCTGAACCGCTGCAATACACCTTGGATAGTTACTCAGGACAAATTTCTAGTCATTTTCTAAAACAAAAACTCTTTATTTCGGCTCCCAATTTAGTCCTCAAACATCTAAATGCTAAACATCTTTAAAGGCTCTAACCGTTTCCACAGCTGCCTCTGGCAGCTCGCACCAATCACTCTTTACATGGAAAGACCCCACAACCCAACAAGGGGACTCAGATCTTGAATTCATTCACGGCTCTCCCCAAATTGCTGAATTGACTGCAGTCCTTAGGACCTTCTCCACTTTCAAAGAACCTATTCCTTTGATCGCTGATTCGGCAGATGTCTATGGCCTAGTGCAGCAGGCCAAAAATTCCATTTTCAAAGACATTTCTAACCCCAACTAGAGCATTTGCTTTCCCCTTTCATTTCTCTTTTGTCCCACAGACAACACCCACACTATATCATTCACAAAAGGTCTCATACCACCCTTCCTGCATTTATAGTAGGCAACGCTAGAGCAGATGCCCCAGCAATGGTTCTCCAAACCTCCCTACAGAATGGTTTTGACCAGGCTAGGATCCACCACCACTTCTACCATCCAAACATTCCTGCACCGCTCAGCATCTTTAAAATTACCCAAGATCAGGCAAGATCCATGGCAAACACCTGCCCAAATTGTCAGCAACATGCCTTTGCTTCTGTCACAGCTGGAGTCAACCCAAGAGGACTAAAGACTCTCCAGATCGGGCAATCACACATCACACACCAAGCTCCTTTTGGGAGACTAAAATTCATCCCCGTCTCAATCCACACCGACAACGGTGCGGTTTTCGCTCCTGCCCATGCTGGTGAGAAATCAAAAGATGCTATAAAACGTTACTTTTTAGCTTTTTCCGCCTTCCCAGCTCCACAGGAAAATAAAACTGATCATGGTCCTGCTTATACCTCCCACTGATTCCAACCATTTTCTGACCAGTGGGGTACAAAACATGTCACAGCCATACCACACTCGGCCACAGGACAGTCCATAGCGCAGAGGGCCCACTCTTCCATCCAAAGGATCCTTGATCAACAGAGTCAGGGAGTGCACGTATTATCTCCCATTGAGAGACTGGCCAAGGCCCTTGATGTGCTCAACATTTTCAACACCACATTTATGGAGCCAACTCTCCCAGTCATCAGGCGTTTTGCATTTAATTTGCAGCCCAGTGAAAAGAAAAGCCACCTGTGTTGATCAAAGACCCTGAATCCAAACAAATGATGGGCCCTTTCCCATTCATTACTTGGGGGAGGGGATATGCTTGTGTCTCTACAGCAGCAGGCCCAAGATGGATCCCACCAAAAAACATCAAACCCTTCTGCCAATGGCGAGGCAAACACCAGAGCCACCATCAGAAGAACAGAATGAAAGCCTAAGAGAGACAGCAGCAGCCTGGAAAAGAAGAAGAAGAAGGACAGAAGAAGATCCCCTAAGCAGCGTGGACCACACAGACCAACACCAAGAGAGCTCAGACACCACTAAGCGGGATATATCACTTAACATTTGTAAAAACTGTATTCTAGCCTTGATATTTGATTCTTCTAATAACCTGACTTCTAACCATTGCCTTACAGAAGAGGAAGTTTAGTGGGACCAGAATTTAAGTTTCACATTGCAATCTCCCTATCTCTTTACTTTCAGACTACCCAAGCCTCCACCCACTTCTAAATTAGCTAAAGTCAAAGGATGCTGTCCTTTGTTGCCACTGCAGCAGGCAGCCACAAGCAGCAAAGCTCCTCACTATGCCACGTGCCTTCAGCTGGCTGCTTCCACAGCCAAGCCACAATTTCTTGCCCATGGCCACGTTTGTCAACCTCTTCTCACATAGGGAGTCAGTATACCAGAGCGTCCAGCTGCTCAAAGATCAAACAAACAAGACCCAGACGAAAGGCAACAAAGACTGGCCCACTGGAATTTTGAAAGACTGGGGCATGAAAGGCTGGCTTTCACCTTTACTTAAGACTGTTTTGTGGACTTTGTTTGTTATATACATTGCGTTGGTTTGTCTATCCATTTTTGCTAAACGCTTGCAAAAGTCCATGGCAGAAGCCTTCATTCTTGAAAACAAAAAGGGGGCAGTTGTGGAGGCCCAGGGGCCTCTCATTGCAACTGTAATACCTTAGGGCAAAGGGGACCAAGGTGAAACAGAGAAACCCCTCTGAACGCAAGGCTCTCACCCATGGCCACTTGCAGCCTCTTGCAATCTGCAGGTTTTGTTGCTATCACCCACTTCAACTGCCATTTTTTCCTTATATCTACTCTCCAGAGAATGTTCTTCCCTCTCTTCTCCCCTGCTGGTCCTGGCTTCGCACATTCACCCCCGCCATATGAAACCCTCAGTCCCCAGCCTCATTTTCTCTCTGGCCCTGGACCCTCTTCAATGCAATGCACACGTTTGGAGTTGCACACAAAGACCCGTCTCTGGCCTCATTCATCAGCACTTGAAGCAAGTGTGCTCCGGCCTCTGGGAGTGCAGGTCGCTCACACGGGCTCACTGTGGACACGCCGCAATCACACAGTCATTCAGTGCACCAGAGAACCTAGCCTCTAATAAAAGGCATGAATCCCACAAATCACACAACCCAATGCCTTGCATGTCTCTACATTTTCCTTCTTCGCTCATCTCTCATGTCACTTTCCCCATTTTCTCTGTCTGGCAGCTTGGCTTCACTCTCTCCTGCCTGCAGCATCAGCCACATGTGTGACACTGCAGGAACAGCCTGACCTACAGGGAAGTGGGAGAGGACCCTTTGTCAGGAACTGAAGTGACAGAACAAGGAGGAATGGGATCAAACTGCAAGAGCTGGAATCCATTCCATGATGGGAAGAAGTTCTTTCCTGTCAGGGTGCTTGTTCCTGACACAGGGACCAGTGCAGAGAGGCTGTGCATACCCCATGCCAAGGAACATCCAAGGCCACCTTGGACAGGGGCCGCAGCAACCTGCTGTGCTGGCAGCTTGCTCAGCTAGGAACCAGATGATCTTTAGGGTCCCTTCCTAGCCAAAGCATTCAAGGATTTGATCATTCCACCATGCCCATCTCCCAAAGTGGAGTGGCCCTGAAACTTCTGTGACATCACAGCTCCCACAGTGTTCCAGGTGGAACGTCCAGCACCTGGAAACGTCCACAGCAGACACTCTGCCTGCTGCCAGTGGTCAGTTGTCGCTCTCTCTGCGCTCTGCCCGTCAGCACTGAACTGTTGCTGCTGCTGCCTGGGCTTTTCCTCATGCCTGGACCGGAGCGCCAACCCCAGCAGAATGAGCACTGCTGTGCCAGTGGAGGTACAGTGCCATTCCAGGGAGAAAGCAGCCTGCTTGAGCAGGCTGCAGCCACGTGGCAATGGATGGTGTGGGACAGGAACCCCACTGTGAGATTGTGCTGTCTCTTGCAGACTGCCAGAGACACTGTGGAGGAGATGCAAGTGGACATGGTGCTAGGTGAGGAAGAAGGGATGGAGGTGGACACAGAAGAGCAAGTTGAGGAGATGGAAGTCGACATGGAGGATAATATTGAGGAGATGGAAGTTGATGAGGAGGAAAATATCGAGGCGATGGAAGTGGATGAGAATGATGAGGAGGAGCCCATGGTCCTTGGATGAAGATGGAGTCCCACAAGCAAGAAAGGCAGATCCTCCCCATGCCCTGCCCACAGACACAGTGGCTGCCCTGACGCCAGCCTGGGGCTGGGCTGGATGGCCCCGCTCAGGGACACGCTGCCCGCAGGGGGCCTGGATTGTGCTGCCACAAGCACCAGCCCTGGCCTGCCCTGCACTTGCCTGGGGCCACAGCAGCCCTGCCAGCCCTGTCCCAGCTCCTGGGGCCCAGCTGGGCCCAGTGCTGGCAGCAGAGTCCAGCTTTGCTTCTTCCTTTCTTCCAGGACTGATGGAGATGACGGCCGTAGATATTACGCCTGTGTATATATGTTTGAATAGTTAGAAGATTTTTGTAAATATGTTCTTAGGTTAGTAGTTCTCTGTAAATATATTTTGAAGATTGTTAGTCCCTAGGATCCCATGTAAATAAATCCTGTAGATTGTTATTGTTGTTGTTGTTGTTCTAAGGATTGTTGTAATGAAAGGTGTTCTGTAAATCCTAGAGTTTGCCAATCTTTGGCAAATAAATACGGCTTCTTTTTAAACCTCACTTCTCTTTGTCATTCCTTTGGGAACAGGCAGCGTTTGCACACTTGGGATTTCCACTTGTTCTGGGATCTCGGGGCTGGAGCTCCCTGGGGCTGCTGCCACGGCCACCCCGCGGCTGGGGGTCCCTGTGCACAGGGGGTCCCACTGACACCACTGCTGGTGCAGGGCACTGCTGCTGCTCCTGGGCTGGGCCACAGCGGCGTCCCCAAGAGCTGAGCTGCCACCAGCACAGAGGGGGCTCTCACTGCACTGGCCCCTGCAGCCATGCCACCAAAGCAAGGCAGGAAACTTTCAGCCACCCTTCCTGCTGCAGCCACAGGCACTCCTGGCTCCAGAGCCGCCATCAGGCCACAGGGATGCAAAATCCACCTTCCCGCTCTCAAGGCCACGACAGCCTTGGCAACTGTGGCACCTGCATCTGGGCTGCGGCGGGGGCTGATGTTTAAGGCTTGCAACCTCCAAAGGCTCTGGGCTCTGCTTCCGGGCCTGCTCTGCACTGCCCTGGGCCCGCATTGCTCAAGAGACAAAAGCCAAGCCAAGGGATCCTCACCCTGCCCTCATTCCTACTGCTGGCAGCGGCCACTGGCTCCTGTCCCCCACTCGGGTGACAGCAGGACAGACAGGGCAGGCTCTGCTGGGCAGGGGGTGGGAGGCTTTGGGCCCTGTGGGTGCTGCTGCTGGGGACCATGGGCCCAACAGGGCCCCCAGCTCAGCCCCTGCCCGGGCAGCTGCCCCCAAAGCCCCACACACCCTGAGCATCCCCATCACTGGTGGCAGTGGGAAATCCCACATACGTGACTAAAGAAATTCCCCAGAGCAAGTGAACCAAGGGTTCCATGGGGAAAGTCAGCACCCGCTGATGTTTAAAGCACCTTTGCAAAGGTGGCTGCAGGGCAGCTGTGATCTCCAGGGCCTCTGGCACTGCCTGCTGTGCACGTGAGGCTGTGGGGCTGCTCCCAGTGGGACACAGCACTGGGCTCACGCCAGCCCTCAGCCCCTCACAGCTGATCCCAAGGAGCAGCCTCAGAAAGCACTTTCACACCACTTGCTGCAGATATTAAACAGGACTACATGTCATTCAAAGAAGCCACGTTGCCAATTTTCTTGCGGTGTCGGGGCATCAGAAGCCTGGAAGGTGGCTCTGAATGTGCACTCAGGCCACTCAGGCTCCTAACACAGCAATGAAGTCTCAGGAAGAGGCAGTCTGGTGGAGGTCCAGGGGCCTGCCATTGGAACTCTAATATCTCAGGGCAAAGATGACCAAAGTGAGACACTCCCCTCTGAATGCAATGATCTTGCCCTCGGACATTTGCAGGCTCATGATGATGCAACAGGTTTTCTTGGTATCATCAACTTTGTGTTTACCTTATATGTACTCTCCAGAGAACGTTCTCCCCTCTCTTCTCCCCTGTTGCTCCTGGCTTACTACAGTGCTTCACCCCTTCTCCCCAGCGAATGAAACCCTCAGTCCCCAGCCTCATTTTCTCTCTGGCCCTGGACCCTCTTCATGGCAATGCACAGCGTTTGGAGTTCCACACAAAGACCCGTCTCTGGCCTCGTTCATCAGCACATGAAGCAAGTGTGCTCTGGGCTCTGGGAGTGCAGCTCGCTCACACGGGCTCACTGTGGACACGCCGCAATCACACAGTCATTGAGTGCACCAGAGAACCTGGCCTCTAATGAAAGGCATGAATGCCACAGCCCACCCAACCCAATGCCTTGCATGTCTCTACTTTTTCCTTCTTCGCTCATCTTTCATGTCACTTTCCCCATTTGCTCTGGCTGGCAGCTTGGCTTCTCTCTCTCCTGCCTGCAGCTTCAGCCACATGTGTGACCCTGGCTGGCAGCTTGGCTTCTCTCTCTCCTGCCTGCAGCTTCAGCCACATGTGTGACCCTGCAGGAACAGCCTGACCTACAGGGAAGTGGGAGAGGACTCTTTGTCAGGAACTGAAGTGACAGAACAAGGAGGAATGGGATGAAACTGCAAGAGCTGGAATCCATTCCATGATGGGAAGAAGTTCTTTCCTGTCAGGGTGCTTGTCCCTGACACTGGGACCAGTGCAGAGAGGCTGTGCATACCCCATGCCAAGGAACATCCAAGGCCAGGTTGGACTGGGGCCGCAGCAACCTGCTGTGCTGGCAGCTTGCTCAGCTTGGAACCAATGATCTTTAGGGCCCCTTCCTAGCCAAACCATTCAAGGATTTCATCATTCTACCATGCCCATCTCCCATTGTGGCGCGGCCCTGAAACTTCTGTGACATCACAGCTCCCAGAGTGTTCCAGGTGGAACGTCCAGCACCTGGAAACCAGCAGAGCAGACACTCTGCCTGCTGCCAGCGCTCAGTTGTCGCTCGCTCTGCGCTCTGACCCTCAGTGCTGAGCTGTTGCTGCTGCCGCCTGGGATTTTCCTGCTGCCTGCTTTGGAGCGCCAATCCCAGCAGGATGAGCACTGCTGCTCCAGTGGAGGTACAGTGCCATTCCAGGGAGGGGGCAGCCTGCTTGAGCAGGCTGCAGCCACGTGGCAATGGATGGTGTGGGACAGGAACCCCACTGTGAGATTGTGCTGTCTCTTGCAGACTGCCAGAGATGGTATAGAGGAAATGGAAGTGGACATGGTGCTGGATGGGGAAGAAAGGATGGAAGTAGACACAGAAGAGCCACTTGAGGAGGTGGAAGTCGAAGAGGAGGACAATATCGAGCAGATGGAAGTGGACGAGGAGGATGAGGAGGAGCCCATGGTCCTTGGATGAAGATGGAGCCCCACAAGTAAGACGGACAGATGCTCCCCATGCCCTGCCCACAGACACAGTGGCTGCCCTGACGCCAGGCTGGGGCTGGGCTGGATGGCCCCGCTCAGTGACACGCTGCCCGCAGGGGGCCTGGATTGTGCTGCCACAAGCACCAGCCCTGGCCTGCCCTGCACTTGCCTGGGGCCACAGCAGCCCTGCCAGCCCTGTCCCAGCTCCTGGGGCCCAGCTCCCAGCCCAGCTGGGCTCAGTGCTGGCACCAGAGTCCAGCTTTGCTTCCTCCTTTCTTCCAGGCCTGATGCAGATGATGGCCACAGATACGTCGCCTCTGTACATATGTTTGAAAAGTTAGAAGAATTCTGTAAATATGTTCGTCGCTTAGAAGTTCTCTGTAAATATGTTTTGAAGACTGTTAGTCCATAGGATCCCATGGAAATATGAAAGGTGTTCTGGAAATCCTAGAATTTGCCGATCTTCAGCAAATAAATACTGCTTCTTTAGAAAACCTCACTTCTTTTTCTCATTCCTTCGTGCCGGGGTCTGCTGCCAGTGGTCTCTGCCCCAGCACGGGAAAAGGTGGTTCTGGGCAGGCCGCGCTTTCGAAGAAGGAGTCTGGACTCTTGCTTTTTGGTCTTCAGTTGACTTTATTGTTCCTTATCTCCAAAGTTTTTCTGTCTGTCCAGCCGAGGTCTGATCAGCAAGCCAGCCAAGGGCACTCTCCCATGCCCACGGGGTGGTTGTCTCTTTTCTAGTGAAAACTACATAGTAGATATTTACCTTTAATTTCCAATACTTTTCGCCCTTGTTGGCAAGTGCACTTTCTCTATGAACCAATGCACACATGCCAACATCATCCTGAACATGGATGCCAAGAAGAAGAAAGAAGAAGGACAGGGCACGCCCAAATTCCTCCACCTTGGGACTCCCGACCCATGCACAGAATTCTAAATCCCCCCTGTACAACATAGAAAACCCCCCTGTACAGTGCATTATAATTTTGTCCTTCACCCTGTGATTCCTACTACTGTGCTACTTAAACTTTTGTGGCCTGTAGTTCTTCATATAAGGTTGGCAATTTGCTCCATGAATTAAGATCAAATTTCAAGGTGTCTTTGGCTTCCTGCCAGGGTCTCCGAGCCCCTACCAGGGCTTTGAGACATCCAGGGCATCCAGAGAGATGCTCTGGGTTTCGACACCTTTGGACACAGGCAGCATTTATACAGTTGGGATTTCCACTTGTTCCGGTATGCCGGGGCTGGAGCTCCCTGGGGCTGCTGCCACGGCCACCCCGCGGCTGGGGGTCCCTGTGCACAGGGGGTCCCACTGACACCACTGCTGCCGCTGGGCACTGCTGCTGCTCCTGGGCTGGGGCACAGCGGCGTCCCCAAGAGCTGAGCTGTCACCAGCACAGAGGGGGCTCTCACTGCACTGGCCCCTGCAGCCATGCCACCAAAGCAAGGCAGGAAACTTTCAGCCACCCTTCCTGCTGCAGCCACAGCCACTCCTGGCTCCAGAGCTGCCATCAGGCCACAGGGATGCAAAATCCACCTTCCCGCTCTCAAGGCCTTGACAGCCTTGGCAACTGTGGCACCTGCATCTGGGCTGCTGCAGGGGCTGATGTTTAAGCCTTGCAGCCTCCAAAGGCTCCGGGCTCTGCTTCCCAGCCTGCCCTGCACTGCCCTGGGCCCGCATTGCTCAAGAGACAAAGCCAAGCCAGGGGATCCTCATTCTTACTGCTGGCAGCTCTCTCCCCCCAGTGGCCACTGGCTCTTTTCCCCCACTCAGGTGACAGCAGGACAGGCTCTGCTGGGCCGGGGGTGGGGGGCTTTGGGCCCTGTGGGTGCTGCTGCTGGGGACCATGGGCCCAACAGTTCCCCATGCTCAGCCCCTGCCCGGGCAGCTGCCCCCAGAGCTTCACACTCCCCAAGCATCCCCATCACTGGCAGCAGTGGGAAATCCCACGTGTTTTAGGAAAGATATTACCCACAGGAACTAAACCAAGGGCTCCAAGTTGAAAGTCAGCACTATTAAAAGACTATGCTGGAGTAGACAGGTGGTCACACCTAACACTAGACCATCTGGCCAGGGAGGGACTTTTCACTAAACCTGAGGATCAAGCAATAGACCTTCCCCGACCTGTGTTAGAAGGGATAAAAGGTGTTGCAACCTCAGCTCTCATGCAGACACCTGATGGAACACCACCTACTCCAGATTTCACAGACATTCAGCAGGGACCTGGGCAATCCTTTAGAAAATTTATTGACCACCTTACACAAGCAATAGAGAAGCAAGTTGACCATCCAAAAGCCAGGCAGGAACCGCTTACTAAACTTCCTGAAACAAATGTTAACAACACCTGTAAAGACATTTTATGCTCCCTACCCCTCCACCCAAAACCTACCGTGGCACAAATGATCGAGGCATGCACCCTTAGGGCATCCTTCCACTGTGATGCCAGCATAGCTAAGGCTACCAGGCAGGGTCTAGTAGAGGTGCTAATAGCCTGCCAAGGTCTTCCCCGATGTAGTCATGAAAAAGGATCTTGCTTTAAATGTGGAGAGATGGAGCATTTTCAAGAGAAATGGAAAAATAAAGGCTATTACCAGGGACCTTCTAGGTGTCACAAACACTCTCCTGACTGCCCCCCTCATCAACACGCTTTCCAACACCAGCAAAACCGGTGGCCTTCAGGAAACTCCACACAGGCCCACAGAAAGGCCCCACGCAATGACACCAAATGCAAGGCCTTTCCTCCCTCCTCTCCCCACCATCCTGGACAACCAGCACATTGACCTTCTCAGACCCATCGGGACGGCTCGATTGCCACACAAGAACTCGACAAATGACAGGTCTGCCCTGGAACCCAAAGGCAGCTGGTAAGCTCCTTTTCAACTCAAATCCACCATGTTTACGTTCACCACATTCCAGCAGGCAAATATGGGCCTGAAGAACGGCCAGGAGACATTTGGATTTGAAGTGACACCAGGGAAAGGATGGAGGGACTCACCAAGGAGACTACCTGAGACAGTCACCTTGACACCTTTGCAGGACAGAACTCTCCAGGCTCTATGCTTAGACCCTCCCCTTTTCATCCCAAAAGGAACAGTCATAGCACAAGCCTACCTCCTACCCGACATGATCACCCCACCAGCTGATCCAATGGTGATGTGGGCACTGATTATAGGCCGAAATAGCCCCGTAATGAAGTGTGCTTTGTCATGACAAGGGAGAAAGATATGTCTTTCACAACTATTAGATACAGGAGGTGACATCACCGTGATTCCCACTCTGGCTGGCCAAAAGAATGGCCCCTGGTTCCAGCTGCTGGGGTGAGTTTTAGCATCAAGGGAAGTCACTACCAGCTTTTGGAGTCCAGCTACCATCTGTGTGGAAGGTCCTGAGGGCAGATTTGCTACAGTAAAACCATTCATCACCTGCGCACCAAGAACATTTTGGGGTAGAGATCTCTTGTTCCCATCAGGGACAAGGCTAGAGGTCCTATCAACACCTCAGCATTTCTAGCCGGGGCCACTGAGCAGCGTGCCACCCTTAAGTTAACCTGGAAGACCAAGGATCCCATATGGGTGGATCAGTGGCCCCTCCCAGGCACAAAGTCAAAGGCGCGGCACTCCCTCGTGCAGCAGCAGCCGTCTACGGGCCACATGGTACCATCTACTAGCCCCTGCAATACGCCTGTCTTTCTCATACCAAAGCCAGGCAAGGACTAGTGGCGGCTCCTGCAGCACCTCAGGAAAGTCAACGAGGTCATCGAGGACATGGGTGCCCTCCAGCCCCACCTGCCCTCAGCCTCAATGTTACCTCCAGATTGGCAGATGGTTGTTACAGATCTAAAAGACTGTTTTCTGGACATCCCCTTGCACTCCAATGATGCCTCCCAGTATGACTTTTCTGTCCCTAAACCAACAAGGACCTTTACAGAGCTACCAGTGGATGATATTGCCTCAAGGAACGAAGAACAGCCCAACGATTTGTCATTGGTTTGTAGCCCAAATTCTCTTGCCCATCCAGAACAGACATCCTCATGCTGCCATTTTTCATTACATGCACGATATATTCATTTGTGCAGAAGCTGAAATTACTTGGGACATTGCACAACAAGATGTCATCACTGCGCTACAGGAGAATGGTTTTGAGATTGCAGAAGATAAAGTCCAAAAGACAGCCCCCAAGAAGCACCGCGGCCTAAAAACTGCAGAGAGAACCACCACACTCCAAACACTGCAAATCAAGGACAGCCCAAAGAATCTCTCAGAACGCCACCAACTCTGCCAAAGCATCAATGGGTTACGTTCACTGCTGGGAGTAACCACACAAGATCTCGCTCCAATCTTCCTGCTCCTCAAAGGCAGCAAAGAACTCCATTCCCCACCATCCTTGACACCGGAGGTATAAGCAGCTCTACAAAAGGTAGCTGAGGCGATTCAAACTAAACAGGCGCACTGACACCAGCCTAATTTACCTTTCTCCCTGGCAATCCTTGCTGTAAGTCCACAATTGCATGCATTATTGTTTTCAGTGGAACTCAGCTATCTCTGATCTCCTGATAATAATTGCATGGGGTTTCAGATCACATCAACCTAGTAAAACGATAACAACCCCACAAATAGTTATTGCACAGCTAATCAGGAAAGCTAGAGCGCATCTGTGTCCCCTTGCAGGAACAGACCTTGCGAATATATATACTTACCTCTCACTCCAGAACACCTCTATTGGCTAATTCAAATACCTGAACCGCTGCAATACACCTTGGATAGTTACTCAGGACAAATTTCTAGTCATTTTCTAAAACACAAACTCTTTATTTCTGCTCGCAATTTAGTCCTCAAACATCTATAATAAGCTAAACACCTTTAAAGGCCCTAACTGCTTTCACAGCTGCCTCGGGAGCTTGCACCAATCTCTCTTTACATGGAAAGACCCCACAACCCAACAAGGGAACTCAGATCTTGAATTCATTCACGGCTCTCCCCAAATTGCTGAAATGACTGCAGTCCTTAGGACCTTCTCCACTTTCAAAGAACCTATTCATTTGATCACTGATTCAGCAGATGTCTATGGCGTAGCATAGCGGACCAAAAATTCCGTTTTCAAAGACATTTCTAACCCCAACTAGAGCATTTGCTTTCCCTTTTAATTTCTCTTTTGTCCCACAGACAACACCCACACTATATCATGTACACAAGGTCTCATACCACCCTTCCTGCATTTATAGTAGGCAATGCTAGAGCAGATGCCTCAGCAATGGTTCTCCAAACCTCCCTATGGAATGTTTCTGACCAGGCTAGGATCCGCCACCGCATCTACCATCCAAACATTCCTGCACCGCTCAGCATCTTTAAAATTACCCAAGATCAGGCAAGATCCATGGCAAACACCTGCCCAAATTGTCAGCAACATGCCTTTGTTTCTGTCACAGCTGGAGTCAATCCAAGAGGACTAAAGACTCTCCAGATCGGGCAATCACACACCAAGCCCCTTTTGGGAGACGAAAATACATCCCCGTCTCAATCCACACCAACAACGGTGCGGGTTTCGCCTTTGCCTATGCTGGTGAGAAATCAAAAGATGCTATAAAACGTTCCTTTTTAGCCTATTCCACCTTCCCTGTTCCACAGGAAATGAAAACTGATCATAGTCCTGCTTATACCTCGCACGGATTCCAACCATTTTCTGACCAGTGGGCTATAAAACATGTCACAGCCATACCACACTCTGCCAGAGGACACTCCATAGTCCAGAGGGCCCACTCTTCCATCCAAAGGATCCTTGATCAACAGAGACAGGGAGTCCACGTATTATCTCCCATTGAGACACTGGCCAAGGCCCTTGATGTGCTCAACTTTTTTAACATCTAATTTATGGAGCCAACTCCCCCAGTCATCAGGCTTTTTGCTTTTCATGTGACTGCAGCCCAGTGAAAAGAAAAGCCACCTGTGTTGATCAAAGACCCTGAATCCAAACAAATTATGGGCCTTTCCCATTCATTACTTGGGGGAGGGGATACGCTTGTGTCTCTACAGCAGCAGGCCCAACATGGATCCCACCAAAAAACATCAAACCCTTCTGCCAATGGCGAGGCAAACACCAGAGCCACCATCAGAAGAACAGAATGAAAGCCTAAGAGAGACAGCAGCAGCCTGGAAAAGAAGAAGAAGAAGGACAGAAGAAGATCTCCTAAGCAGTGTGGACCACACAGACCAACACCAAGAGAGCTCAGACACCACTAAGCGGGATATATCACTTAACATTTGTAAAAACTGTATTCTAGCCTTGATATTTGATTCTTCTAATAAGCTGAGTTCAAACTCTTGCCTTACAGAAGAGAAAGTTTAATGGGACCAGAATTTAAGTTTCACATTGCAATCTCCCTATCTCTTTACTTTCAGGCCACCCAAGCCTCCAGCCACGACTAAATTAGCTAAAGTCAAAGGATGCTGTCCTTTGTTGCCGCTGCAGCAGGCAGCCGCAAGCAGCAAAGCTCCTCACTATGCCACGTGCCTTCAGCTGGCTGCTTCCACAGCCAAGCCACAATTTCTTGCCCATGGCCACGTTTGTCAACCTCTTCTCACATAGGGAGTCAGTATACCAGAGTGTCCAGCTGCTCAAAGACCAAATCAACAAGATCCAGACAAAAGGCAACAACGACTGGCTCACTGGACTTTTGAAAGAATGGGGCATGAAATGTTGGCTTCGACCTTTAGTTAAGACTGTTTCGTGGGCTTTGTTTCTTGTATTCATTGTGTTGGTTGTCCTATCCATTTTTGCTCAACGCTTGCAAAAGTCCATGGCAGAAGCCTTCATTCTTGAAAACAAAAAGGGGGCAGTTGTCCAGGAGCCGCTCATTGGAACTGTAATACCTTAGGACAAAGGGGACCAAGGTGAAACAGAGAAACCCCTCTGAATGCAAGGCTCTCACCCAT
The DNA here is from genome assembly GCF_036417665.1 of Passer domesticus. Classification (NCBI taxonomy): domain Eukaryota; kingdom Metazoa; phylum Chordata; class Aves; order Passeriformes; family Passeridae; genus Passer; species Passer domesticus. The sequence continues at coordinate 17,999,430 of NC_087486.1, read as the reverse complement.
GGCCACTTGCAGGCTCTTGCAATCTGCAGCTTTTGTTGCAATCACCCACTTCAACTGCCATTTTGTCCTTATAGCTACTCTCCAGAGAATGTTCTTCCCTCTCTTCTCCCCTGCTTCGCCCCTTCTCCTTCCAATATAAAACCCTCAGTCCCCAGCCGCATTTTCTCTCCGTCCCTGGACCCTCTTCATGGCCATGCACAGCGTTTGGAGTTGCACACAAAGACCCGTCTCAGGCCTCATTCATCAGCACTTGAAGCAAGTGTGCTCCGGCCTCTGGGAGTGCAGGTCGCTCACACGGGCTCACTGTGGACACGCCGCAATCACACAGTCATTCAGTGCACCAGAGAACCTAGCCTCTAATAAAAGGCATGAATCCCACAAATCACACAACCCAATGCCTTGCATGTCTCTACATTTTCCTTCTTCGCTCATCTCTCATGTCACTTTCCCCATTTTCTCTGTCTGGCAGCTTGGCTTCACTCTCTCCTGCCTGCAGCATCAGCCACATGTGTGACACTGCAGGAACAGCCTGACCTACAGGGAAGTGGGAGAGGACTCTTTGTCAGGAACTGAAGTGACAGAACAAGGAGGAATGGGATCAAACTACAAGAGCTGGAATCCATTCCATGATGGGAAGAAGTTCTTTCCTGTCAGGGTGCTTGTCCCTGACACTGGGAGCAGTGCAGAGAGCCTGTGCATACCCCATGGCCACGAACATCCAAGGCCAGCTTGGACAGGGGCCGCAGCAACCTGCTGTGCTGGCAGCTTGCTCAGCTAGGAACCAGATGATCTTTAGGGTCCCTTCCTAGCCAAACCATTCAAGGATTTGATCATTCCACCATGCCCATCTCCCAGTCTGGAGCGGCCCTGAAACTTCTGTGACATCACAGCTCCCACAGTGTTCCAGGTGGAACGTCCAGCACCTGGAAACCAGCAGAGCAGACACTCTGCCTGCTGCCAGCGCTCAGTTGTTGCTCGCTCTGCGCTCTGCCCATCAGCGTTGAGCTGTTGCTGCTGCCGACTGGGATTTTCCTGACGCCTGCTCTGGAGCGCCAATCCCAGCAGGATGAGCACTGCTGTGCCAGTGGAGGTACAGTGCCATTCCAGGGAAGGGGCAGCCTGCTTGATCAGGCTGCAGCCACGTGGCAATGGATGGTGTGGGACAGGAAGCCCACTGTGAGATTTTGCTGTCTCTTGCAGACTGCCAGAGACATTGTGGAGGAGATGGAAGTGGACATGGTGCTGAATGAGGATGAAAGGATGGAGGTGGACGTGGAAGAGTAGGTTGAGGAGATGGAAGTAGACGTGGAGGATGACATCGAGGAGATGGACGTTGTTGAGGAGGATAAGGAGGAGCCCATGGTCCTTGGATGAAGATGGAGCCTCACAAGTAAGACGGGCAGATGCTCCCCATGTCCTGCCCACAGACACAGTGGCTGCCCTGACGCCAGCCTGGGGCTGGGCTGGATGGCCCCGCTCAGGGACACGCTGCCCGCAGGGGGCCTGGATTGTGCTGCCACAAGCACCAGCCCTGGCCTGCCCTGTACTTGCCTGGGGCCACACCAGCCCTGCCAGCCCTGTCCCAGCTCCTGGGGGCCAGCTCCCAGCCCAGCCTGGCCCAGTGCTGGCAGCAGAGGCCAGCTTTGCTTCTTTCTTCCTTCCAGGTCTGATGGAGATGATGGCCGTACATATTACGCCTCTGTATATATGTTTAAATAGTTAGGAGATTTTTGTAAATATGTTCTTAGGTTAGTAGTTCTTTGTAGATATGTTTTGAAGACTGTTAGTCCATAGGATCCCATGTAAATATGTGCTTGATTGTTGTTGTCATAAGGATTGTTGTAATGAAAATTGTTCTGTAAATCCTAGAATTTGCCGATCTTCAGCAAATAAATACTGCTTCTTTATAAAACCTCACTTCTCTTTCTCATTCTTTTGGGCACTGTCAGAACCCCGGACGTCCCCCTGACCATCCTAAATGATTCCAGCCCCAGCCAGGGGGCTTTAAAACCCTGGCAGGGGCTTCAGAGTCCCTGGCATGTAGCCAAAGACCCCTGTGGCTTTGAATTTAACCCATAAAGCAAGTTACAACCTTTATGTCAAGAATTAAAAGTCACAAAAATTTAGATAGTCTAGTAATAGTAATCACAAAGTGAACAGAAAACCTTTAGAGCACTGTACACAGAGGTTTTGAACCTCGTACCAAAGAGTTTGGAATTCTCTACATAGAAGTCAAAGGTTCTAAGATAGAAAAATTTGGGCGTACCCTGTCCTTCCTCTTTCTTCTCCCTAGCATCCATATGAAAGATGATGTTAGCATTCACAAATTGGTTTCAAGTAGAAAGTCACTATCTAACATAAGTAATAGGTATTAAAACATTATTGTAAACATAGTATATGTGATGGACAATTCTATAAGTTAAAGCCATTGAAAGTGTTACTGTTAAACATGAAGTTTCAATAAGTTAAGTGTGTTAATTATGTTGTTGTTAAAATGTCAAACCTCTAATGTTACTGTTGATTTGAAGCTGTAATAAGCAAAGTTGTTGTTACAAAGTTGAACCTGTTAGTTACCTCCACTGTTAATCCCCGCAGTTCACACCCACCCTTGTTACCGCGGTCAAGTGCTGCCTCCACTGCTCTCTAAAATGGCGCCGAGGAAACCTCTCTGGGAAATATGCAAATCAAGAGAAAGTCAAGGGAATCTAACTATAGACCTTGAAACCGACAAACTAAACTAAAATTCAAGAATGGTTCTGCTGGCAAAAAGTACTGCTATTCAATTAGTGAGGTTTTAAAAATCGCTGTAACCTCAACAGAACAAAGTTGAAGTGAGGACCCTAGACTCTGAGCCAGACAGTTGACTTCCTGGGCACGCTCGTGAGGACGGAAGCCCCAGTTCTGCTGTGCAGCAAAACTGCGTCACCTCCTCCTCTGCGTCGCTACCGGGAGCAGTGGCGATGTGCGCGACCCCTCGGGCCCCCACCCAGAGCTGATCACTTAATAAAGGCATTAAAAAGGAGAAAGATCTCCTGCTCGATTCATTTCAGTATACGCAGTTCTTAATATAAAAGATAACACCAACGCGAGAGGCAAAAAGAGTACCTTCAGTTGACCTGCTGAACAAAACTCAGCAGGCCAGACAAAAAATGTTTTAGACAAAATATAAAAATCAACCTTAAGAGCGTGAACCACAAACTTCTCAACTCTTCTTTTGACAGCTAACTTAGAAAAAAGAGACTTTTAACATACCTTGAAATACTCTCAACCAAACAAAACCCAAGAGGCACAGGCAGCGTTTGCACAGTTGGGATTTCCACTTGTTCTGAATCGACGCCGACAACGGTGTGGTTTTCGCCTTTGCCCATGCTGGTGAGAAATCAAAAGGTGCTATAAAACGTTCCTTTTTAGCTTTTTCCACCTTCCCTGTTCCACAGGAAATGAAAACTGATCATGGTCCTGCTTATACCTCCCACTGATTCCAACCATTTTCTGACCAGTGGGCTATAAAACATGTCACAGCCATACCACACTCTGCCACAGGACACTCCATAGTCCAGAGGGCCCACTGTTCCATCCAAAGGATCCTTGATCAACAGAGACAGGGAGTCCACATATTATCTCCCATTGAGACACTGGCCAAGGCCCTTGATGTGCTCAACTTTTTCAACACCTCATTTATGGAGCCAACTCCCCCAGTCATCAGGCGATTGGCATTTAATTTCACTGCAGCCCAGTGAAAAGAAAAGCCACCTGTGTTGATCAAAGACCCTGAATCTAAAAAAATTATGGGCCCTTTCCCATTCATTACTTGGGGGAGAGGATATGCTTGTGTCCCTACAGCAGCAGAGACATTGTATTCATTGTGTTGCTTATTTTATCCAGTTTTGCTCAACGCTTGCAAAAGTCCATGGCAGAAGCTTTCATTCTTGAAAACAAAAAGGGGGCACTTGTGGAGGCCCAGGGGCCTCTCATTGCAACTGTAATACCTTAGGGCAAAGGGGACCAAGGTGAAAGAGAGAAACCCCTCTGAATGCAGGGCTCTCACCCATGGCCACTTGCAGGCTCTTGCAATCTGCAGCTTTTGTTGCCATCACCCACTTCAACTGCCATTTTTTCCTTATAGCTACTCTCCAGAGAATGTTCTTCCCTCTCTTGTCCCCTGCAGGCCCTGGCTTCGCCCCTTCTCCCCCCCATATAAAACCCTCAGTCCCCAGCCTCATTTTCTCTCTGGCCCTGGACCCTCTTCCTCGCAATGCACAGCGTTTGGAGTTCCACACAAAGACCCGTCTCTGGCCTCGTTCATCAGCACTTGAAGCAAGTGTGCTCCGGCCTCTGGCAGTGCAGGTCGCTCACACGGGCTCACTGTGGACACGCCGCAATCACACAGTCATTGAGTGCAGCAGAGAAGCTGGCCTCTAAAAGAAGTCATGAATCCCGCAGCCCACCCAACCCAATGCCATGCATGTCTTTACATTTTCCTTCTTTGCTCATCTCTCATGTCACTTTCCCCATTTCCTCTCTCTGGGACCTTGGCTTCACTCTCTCCTGCCTGCAGCTTCAGCCACATGTGTGACCCTGCTGGAAGAGCCTGACCCACAGGGAAGTGGGAGAGGACTCTCCGCCAGGAACTGAAGTGACAGAACAAGGGGGAATGAGATGAAACTGCAAGAGCTGGAATCCATTCCATGATGGGAAGAAGTTCTTTCCTGTCAGGGTGCTTGTCCCTGACACTGGGACCAGTGCAGAGAGGCTGTGCATACCCCATGCCAAGGAGCATCCAAGGCCACCTTGGACAGGGGCCGCAGCAACCTGCTCTGCTGGGAAGTTGCTCAGCTTGGAACCAGATGATCTTTAGGGTCCCTTCCAAGCCAAACCATTCAAGGATTTCATCATTCTACCATGCCCATCTCCCAGTGTGGCGCGGCCCTGAAACTTCTGTGACATCACAGCTCCCACAGTGTTCCAGGTGGAACGTCCAGCACCTGGAAACCAGCAGAGCAGACACTCTGCCTGCTGCCAGCGCTCAGTTGTCGCTCGCTCTGCGCTCTGCCCGTCAGCGCTGAGCTGTTGCTGCCGCCTGGGATTTTCCTGACGCCTGCTCTGGAGCGCCAATCCCAGCAGGATGAGCACTGCTGCTCCAGTGGAGGTACAGTGCCATTCCAGGGAAGGGGCAGCCTGCTTGAGCAGGCTGCAGCCACGTGGCAATGGATGGTGTGGGACAGGAAGCCCACTGTGAGATTTTGCTGTCTCTTGCAGACTGCCAGAAATGGTAGAGTGGAAATGGAAGTGGACATGGTGCTGGATGGGGAAGAAAGGATGGAGGTAGACACAGAAGAGCCACTTGAGGAGATGGAAGTCGAAGAGGAGGACAATATCGAGCAGATGGAAGTGGACGAGGAGGATGAGGAGGAGCCCATGGTCCTTGGATGAAGATGGAGCCCCACAAGTAAGACGGACAGATGCTCCCCATGCCCTGCCCACAGACACAGTGGCTGCCCTGACGCCAGCCTGGGGCTGGGCTGGATGGCCCCGCTCAGGGACACGCTGCCCGCAGGGGGCCTGGATTGTGCTGCCACAAGCACCAGCCCTGGCCTGCCCTGCACTTGCCTGGGGCCACACCAGCCCTGCCAGCCCTGTCCCAGCTCCTAGGGCCCGGCTCCCAGCCCAGCTGGGCCCAGTGCTGGCAGCAGAGGCCAGCTTTGCTTCTTCCTTTCTTCCAGGCCTGATGCAGATGATGGCCACAGATATGACGCCTCTGTAAATATGTTTGAAAAGTGAGAAGAATTCTGTAAATATGTTCGTCGCTTAGAAGTTCTCTGTAAATATGTTTTGAAGACTGTTAGTCCATAGGATCCCAGGAAATATGAAAGGTGTTCTGGAAATCCTAGAATTTGCCGATCTTCAGCAAATAAATACTGCTTCTTTAGAAAACCTCACTTCTCTTTCTCATTCCTTCGTGCCGGGGTCGGCTGCCAGTGGTCTCTGCCCCAGCACGGGAAAAGGTGGTTCTGGGCAGGCCGCGCTTTCGAAGAAGGAGTCTGGACTCTTGCTTTTTGGTCTTCAGTTGACTTTATTGTTCCTTATCTCCAAAGTTTTTCTGTCTGTCCAGCCGAGGTCTGATCAGCAAGACAGCCAAGGGCACTCTCCCCCGCCCACGGGGTGGTTGTCTCTTTTCTAGTGAAAACTACATAGTAGATATTTACCTTTAATTTCCAATACTTTTCGCCCTTGTTGGCAAGTGCACTTTCTCTATGAACCAATGCACACATGCCAACATCATCCTGAACATGGATGCCAAGAAGAAGAAAGAAGAAGGACAGGGCACGCCCAAATTCCTCCACCTTGGGACTCCCGACCCATGCACAGAATTCTAAATCCCCCCTGTACAACATAGAAAACCCCCCTGTACAGTGCATTATAATTTCGTCCTTCACCCTGTGATTCCTACTACTGTGCTACTTAAACTTTTGTGGCCTGTAGTTCTTCATATAAGGTTGGCAATTTGCTCCATGAATTAAGATCGAATTTCCAGGTGTCTTTGGCTTCCTGCCAGGGTCTCCGAGCCCCTGCCAGGGCTTTGAGACATCCAGGACATCCAGAGAGATGCTCTGGGTTCCGACACTTTTGGGCACAGGAAGCATTTGCACAGTTGGGATTTCCACTTGTTCCGGGATCCCGGGCCTGGAGCTCCCTGGGGCTGCTGCCACGGCCACCCCGCGGCTGGGGGTCCCTGTGCACAGGGGGTCCCACTGACACCACTGCTGGTGCAGGGCACTGCTGCTGCTCCTGGGCTGGGGCACAGCCGCGTCCCCAAGAGCTGAGCTGTCACCAGCACAGAGGGGGCTCTCGCTGCACTGGCCCCTGCAGCCATGCCACCAAAGCAAGGCAGGAAACTTTCAGCCACCCTTCCTGCTGCAGCCACAGCCACTCCTGGCTCCAGAGCTGCCATCAGGCCACGGGGATGCAAAATCCACCTTCCCGCTCTCAAGGCCTTGACAGCCTTGGCAACTATGGCACCTGCATCTGGGCTGCTGCAGGGGCTGATGTTTAAGCCTTGCAGCCTCCAAGGGCTCCGGGCTCTACTTCTGGGCCTGCCCTGCACTGCCCTGGGCCCGCATTGCTCAAGAGACAAAAGCCAAGCCAGGGGATCCTCATCCTGCCCAAATTGCTGAATTGACTGCACTCGTTAGGACCTTCTCCGCTTTCAAAGAACCTATTCATTTGATCACTGATTCGGCAGATGTCTAAGGCCTAGTGCAGCGGGCCGAAAATTCCATTTTCAAAGACATTTCTAACCCCAACTAGAGCATTTGCTTTCCCCTTTCATTTCTCTTTTGTCCCACAGACAACACCCACACTATATCATGTACACAAGGTCTCATACCACCCTTCCTGCATTTATAGTAGGCAATGCTAGAGCAGATGCCCCAGCAATGGTTGTCCAAACCTCCCTATGGAATGTTTTTGACCAGGCTAGGATCCGCCACCGCTTCTACCATCCAAACATTCCTGCACCGCTCAGCATCTTTAAAATTACCCAAGATCAGGCAAGATCCATGGCAAACACCTGCCCAAATTGTCAGCAACATGCCTTTGCTTCTGTCACAGCTGGAGTCAACCTAAGAGGACTAAAGAGTCTCCAGATCGGGCAATCACGCATCACACACCAAGCCCCTTTTGGGAGACTAAAATATATCCCCGTCTGAATTGACACCGACAACGCTGCGTTTTTCGCCTTTGCCCATGCTGGTGAGAAATCAAAAGGTGCTATAAAACGTTCCTTTTTAGCTTTTTCCACCTTCCCTGTTCCACAGGAAATGAAAACTGATCATGGTCCTGCTTATACCTCCCACTGATTCCAACCATTTTCTGACCAGTGGGCTATAAAACATGTCACAGCCATACCACACTCTGCCACAGGACACTCCATAGTCCAGAGGGCCCACTCTTCCATCCAAAGGATCCTTGATCAACAGAGACAGGGAGTCCACATATTATCTCCCATTGAGACACTGGCCAAGGCCCTTGATGTGCTCAACTTTTTCAACACCTCATTTATGGAGCCAACTCCCCCAGTCATCAGGCGATTGGCATTTAATTTCACTGCAGCCCAGTGAAAAGAAAAGCCACCTGTGTTGATCAAAGACCCTGAATCTAAAAAAATTATGGGCCCTTTCCCATTCATTACTTGGGGGAGAGGCTGTGCTTGTGTCCCTACAGCAGCAGAGACATTGTATTCATTGTGTTGCTTATTTTATCCAGTTTTGCTCAACGCTTGCAAAAGTCCATGGCAGAAGCTTTCATTCTTGAAAACAAAAAGGGGGCAGTTGTGGAGGCCCGGGGGCCTCTCATTGCAACTGTAATACCTTAGGGCAAAGGGGACCAAGGTGAAAGAGAGAAACCCCTCTGAATGCAGGGCTCTCACCCATGGCCACTTGCAGGCTCTTGCAATCTGCAGCTTTTGTTGCCATCACCCACTTCAACTGCCATTTTTTCCTTATAGCTACTCTCCAGAGAATGTTCTTCCCTCTCTTGTCCCCTGCAGGCCCTGGCTTCGCCCCTTCTCCCCCCCATATAAAACCCTCAGTCCCCAGCCTCATTTTCTCTCTGGCCCTGGACCCTCTTCCTCGCAATGCACAGCGTTTGGAGTTCCACACAAAGACCCGTCTCTGGCCTCGTTCATCAGCACTTGAAGCAAGTGTGCTCCGGCCTCTGGCAGTGCAGGTCGCTCACACGGGCTCACTGTGGACACGCCGCAATCACACAGTCATTGAGTGCAGCAGAGAAGCTGGCCTCTAAAAGAAGTCATGAATCCCGCAGCCCACCCAACCCAATGCCTTGCATGTCTTTACATTTTCCTTCTTTGCTCATCTCTTGTGTGACTTTCCCCATTGCCTCTCTCTGGGACCTTGGCTTCACTCTCTCCTGCCTGCAGCTTCAGCCACATGTGTGACCCTGCTGGAAGAGCCTGACCCACAGGGAAGTGGGAGAGGACTCTCCGCCAGGAACTGAAGTGACAGAACAAGGGGGAATGAGATGAAACTGCAAGAGCTGGAATCCATTCCATGATGGGAAGAAGTTCTTTCCTGTCAGGGTGCTTGTCCCTGACACTGGGACCAGTGCAGAGAGGCTGTGCATACCCCATGCCAAGGAGCATCCAAGGCCACCTTGGACAGGGGCCGCAGCAACCTGCTCTGCTGGGAAGTTGCTCAGCTTGGAACCAGATGATCTTTAGGGTCGCTTCCAAGCCAAACCATTCAAGGATTTCATCATTCCACCATGCCCATCTCCCAGTGTGGCGCGGCCCTGAAACTTCTGTGACATCACAGCTCCCACAGTGTTCCAGGTGGAACGTCCAGCACCTGGAAACCAGCAGAGCAGACACTCTGCCTGCTGCCAGCGCTCAGTTGTCGCTCGCTCTGCGCTCTGCCCGTCAGCGCTGAGCTGTTGCTGCCGCCTGGGATTTTCCTGACGCCTGCTCTGGAGCGCCAATCCCAGCAGGATGAGCACTGCTGTGCCAGTGGAGGTACAGTGCCATTCCAGGGAAGGGGCAGCCTGCTTGAGCAGGCTGCAGCCACGTGGCAATGGATGGTGTGGGACAGGAAGCCCACTGTGAGATTTTGCTGTCTCTTGCAGACTGCCAGAAATGGTAGAGTGGAAATGGAAGTGGACATGGTGCTGGATGGGGAAGAAAGGATGGAGGTAGACACAGAAGAGCCACTTGAGGAGATGGAAGTCGAAGAGGAGGACAATATCGAGCAGATGGAAGTGGACGAGGAGGATGAGGAGGAGCCCATGGTCCTTGGATGAAGATGGAGCCCCACAAGTAAGACGGACAGATGCTCCCCATGCCCTGCCCACAGACACAGTGGCTGCCCTGACGCCAGCCTGGGGCTGGGCTGGATGGCCCCGCTCAGGGACACGCTGCCCACAGGGGGCCTGGATTGTGCTGCCACAAGCACCAGCCCTAGCCTGCTCTGCACTTGCCTGGGGCCACAGCAGCCCTGCCAGCCCTGTCCCAGCTCCTGGGGGCCAGCTCCCAGCCCAGCTGGGCCCAGTGCTGGCAGCAGAGGCCAGCTTTGCTTCTTCCTTTCTTCCAGGCCTGATGCAGATGATGGCCACAGATATGACGCCTCTGTAAATATGTTTGAAAAGTGAGAAGAATTCTGTAAATATGGTCGTCGCTTAGAAGTTCTCTGTAAATATGTTTTGAAGACTGTTAGTCCATAGGATCCCAGGAAATATGAAAGGTGTTCTGGAAATCCTAGAATTTGCCGATCTTCAGCAAACAAATACTGCTTCTTTAGAAAACCTCACTTCTCTTTCTCATTCCTTCGTGCCGGGGTCGGCTGCCAGTGGTCTCTGCCCCAGCACGGGAAAAGGTGGTTCTGGGCAGGCCGCGCTTTCGAAGAAGGAGTCTGGACTCTTGCTTTTTGGTCTTCAGTTGACTTTATTGTTCCTTATCTCCAAAGTTTTTCTGTCTGTCCAGCCGAGGTCTGATCAGCAAGACAGCCATGGGCACTCTCCCCCGCCCACGGGGTGGTTGTCTCTTTTCTAGTGAAAACTACATAGTAGATATTTACCTTTAATTTCCAATACTTTTCGCCCTTGTTGGCAAGTGCACTTTCTCTATGAACCAATGCACACATGCCAACATCATCCTGAACATGGATGCCAAGAAGAAGAAAGAAGAAGGACAGGGCACGCCCAAATTCCTCCACCTTGGGACTCCCGACCCATGCACAGAATTCTAAATCCCCCCTGTACAACATAGAAAACCCCCCTGTACAGTGCATTATAATTTCGTCCTTCACCCTGTGATTCCTACTACTGTGCTACTTAAACTTTTGTGGCCTGTAGTTCTTCATATAAGGTTGGCAATTTGCTCCATGAATTAAGATCGAATTTCCAGGTGTCTTTGGCTTCCTGCCAGGGTCTCCGAGCCCCTGCCAGGGCTTTGAGACATCCAGGGCATCCAGAGAGATGCTCTGGGTTCCGACACTTTTGGGCACAGGAAGCATTTGCACAGTTGGGATTTCCACTTGTTCCGGGATCCCGGGCCTGGAGCTCCCTGGGGCTGCTGCCACGGCCACCCCGCGGCTGGGGGTCCCTGTGCACAGGGGGTCCCACTGACACCACTGCTGGTGCAGGGCACTGCTGCTGCTCCTGGGCTGGGGCACAGCCGCGTCCCCAAGAGCTGAGCTGTCACCAGCACAGAGGGGGCTCTCGCTGCACTGGCCCCTGCAGCCATGCCACCAAAGCAAGGCAGGAAACTTTCAGCCACCCTTCCTGCTGCAGCCACAGCCACTCCTGGCTCCAGAGCCGCCATCAGGCCACGGGGATGCAAAATCCACCTTCCCACTCTCAAGGCCTTGACAGCCTTGGCAACTATGGCACCTGCATCTGGGCTGCTGCAGGGGCTGATGTTTAAGCCTTGCAGCCTCCAAGGGCTCCGGGCTCTACTTCTGGGCCTGCCCTGCACTGCCCTGGGCCCGCATTGCTCAAGAGACAAAAGCCAAGCCAGGGGATCCTCATCCTGCCCAAATTGCTGAATTGACTGCACTCGTTAGGACCTTCTCCGTTTTCAAAGAACCTATTCATTTGATCACTGATTCGGCAGATGTCTAAGGCCTAGTGCAGCGGGCCGAAAATTCCATTTTCAAAGACATTTCTAACCCCAACTAGAGCATTTGCTTTCCCCTTTCATTTCTCTTTTGTCCCACAGACAACACCCACACTATATCATGTACACAAGGTCTCATACCACCCTTCCTGCATTTATAGTAGGCAATGCTAGAGCAGATGCCCCAGCAATGGTTGTCCAAACCTCCCTATGGAATGTTTCTGACCAGGCTAGGATCCGCCACCGCTTCTACCATCCAAACATTCCTGCACCGCTCAGCATCTTTAAAATTACCCAAGATCAGGCAAGATCCATGGCAAACACCTGCCCAAATTGTCAGCAACATGCCTTTGCTTCTGTCACAGCTGGAGTCAACCTAAGAGGACTAAAGAGTCTCCAGATCGGGCAATCACGCATCACACACCAAGCCCCTTTTGGGAGACTAAAATACAACCCCGTCTGAATTGACACCGACAACGCTGCGTTTTTCGCCTTTGCCCATGCTGGTGAGAAATCAAAAGGTGCTATAAAACGTTCCTTTTTAGCTTTTTCCACCTTCCCTGTTCCACAGGAAATGAAAACTGATCATGGTCCTGCTTATACCTCCCACTGATTCCAACCATTTTCTGACCAGTGGGCTATAAAACATGTCACAGCCATACCACACTCTGCCACAGGACACTCCATAGTCCAGAGGGCCCACTCTTCCATCCAAAGGATCCTTGATCAACAGAGACAGGGAGTCCACATATTATCTCCCATTGAGACACTGGCCAAGGCCCTTGATGTGCTCAACTTTTTCAACACCTCATTTATGGAGCCAACTCCCCCAGTCATCAGGCGATTGGCATTTAATTTCACTGCAGCCCAGTGAAAAGAAAAGCCACCTGTGTTGATCAAAGACCCTGAATCTAAAAAAATTATGGGCCCTTTCCCATTCATTACTTGGGGGAGAGGCTGTGCTTGTGTCCCTACAGCAGCAGAGACATTGTATTCATTGTGTTGCTTATTTTATCCAGTTTTGCTCAACGCTTGCAAAAGTCCATGGCAGAAGCTTTCATTCTTGAAAACAAAAAGGGGGCAGTTGTGGAGGCCCGGGGGCCTCTCATTGCAACTGTAATACCTTAGGGCAAAGGGGACCAAGGTGAAAGAGAGAAACCCCTCTGAATGCAGGGCTCTCACCCATGGCCACTTGCAGGCTCTTGCAATCTGCAGCTTTTGTTGCCATCACCCACTTCAACTGCCATTTTTTCCTTATAGCTACTCTCCAGAGAATGTTCTTCCCTCTCTTCTCCCCTGCAGGCCCTGGCTTCGCCCCTTCTCCCCCCCATATAAAACCCTCAGTCCCCAGCCTCATTTTCTCTCTGGCCCTGGACCCTCTTCCTCGCAATGCACAGCGTTTGGAGTTCCACACAAAGACCCGTCTCTGGCCTCGTTCATCAGCACTTGAAGCAAGTGTGCTCCGGCCTCTGGCAGTGCAGCTCGCTCACACGGGCTCACTGTGGACACGCCGCAATCACACAGTCATTGAGTGCAGCAGAGAAGCTGGCCTCTAAAAGAAGTCATGAATCCCACAGCCCACCCAACCCAATGCCTTGCATGTCTTTACATTTTCCTTCTTTGCTCATCTCTCATGTCACTTTCCCCATTTCCTCTCTCTGGGACCTTGGCTTCACTCTCTCCTGCCTGCAGCTTCAGCCACATGTGTGACCCTGCTGGAAGAGCCTGACCCACAGGGAAGTGGGAGAGGACTCTCCGCCAGGAACTGAAGTGACAGAACAAGGGGGAATGAGATGAAACTGCAAGAGCTGGAATCCATTCCATGATGGGAAGAAGTTCTTTCCTGTCAGGGTGCTTGTCCCTGACACTGGGACCAGTGCAGAGAGGCTGTGCATACCCCATGCCAAGGAGCATCCAAGGCCACCTTGGACAGGGGCCGCAGCAACCTGCTCTGCTGGGAAGTTGCTCAGCTTGGAACCAGATGATCTTTAGGGTCCCTTCCAAGCCAAACCATTCAAGGATTTCATCATTCTACCATGCCCATTTCCCAGTGTGGCGCGGCCCTGAAACTTCTGTGACATCACAGCTCCCACAGTGTTCCAGGTGGAACGTCCAGCACCTGGAAACCAGCAGAGCAGACACTCTGCCTGCTGCCAGCGCTCAGTTGTCGCTCGCTCTGCGCTCTGCCCGTCAGCGCTGAGCTGTTGCTGCCGCCTGGGATTTTCCTGACGCCTGCTCTGGAGCGCCAATCCCAGCAGGATGAGCACTGCTGCTCCAGTGGAGGTACAGTGCCATTCCAGGGAAGGGGCAGCCTGCTTGAGCAGGCTGCAGCCACGTGGCAATGGATGGTGTGGGACAGGAAGCCCACTGTGAGATTTTGCTGTCTCTTGCAGACTGCCAGAAATGGTAGAGTGGAAATGGAAGTGGACATGGTGCTGGATGGGGAAGAAAGGATGGAGGTAGACACAGAAGAGCCACTTGAGGAGATGGAAGTCGAAGAGGAGGACAATATCGAGCAGATGGAAGTGGACGAGGAGGATGAGGAGGAGCCCATGGTCCTTGGATGAAGAAGGAGCCCCACAAGTAAGACGGACAGATGCTCCCCATGCCCTGCCCACAGACACAGTGGCTGCCCTGACGCCAGGCTGGGGCTGGGCTGGATGGCCCCGCTCAGGGACACGGTGCCCGCAGGGGGCCTGGATTGTGCTGCCACAAGCACCAGCCCTGGCCTGCCCTGCACTTGCCTGGGGCCACAGCAGCCCTGCCAGCCCTGTCCCAGCTCCTGGGGGCCAGCTCCCAGCCCAGCTGGGCCCAGTGCTGGCAGCAGAGGCCAGCTTTGCTTCTTCCTTTCTTCCAGGCCTGATGCAGATGATGGCCACAGATATGACGCCTCTGTAAATATGTTTGAAAAGTGAGAAGAATTCTGTAAATATGTTCGTCGCTTAGAAGTTCTCTGTAAATATGTTTTGAAGACTGTTAGTCCATAGGATCCCAGGAAATATGAAAGGTGTTCTGGAAATCCTAGAATTTGCCGATCTTCAGCAAATAAATACTGCTTCTTTATAAAACCTCACTTCTCTTTCTCATTCCTTCGTGCCGGGGTCGGCTGCCAGTGGTCTCTGCCCCAGCACGGGAAAAGGTGGTTCTGGGCAGGCCGCGCTTTCGAAGAAGGAGTCTGGACTCTTGCTTTTTGGTCTTCAGTTGACTTTATTGTTCCTTATCTCCAAAGTTTTTCTGTCTGTCCAGCCGAGGTCTGATCAGCAAGACAGCCAAGGGCACTCTCCCCCGCCCACGGGGTGGTTGTCTCTTTTCTAGTGAAAACTACATAGTAGATATTTACCTTTAATTTCCAATACTTTTCGCCCTTGTTGGCAAGTGCACTTTCTCTATGAACCAATGCACACATGCCAACATCATCCTGAACATGGATGCCAAGAAGAAGAAAGAAGAAGGACAGGGCACGCCCAAATTCCTCCACCTTGGGACTCCCGACCCATGCACAGAATTCTAAATCTCCCCTGTACAACATAGAAAACCCCCCTGTACAGTGCATTATAATTTCGTCCTTCACCCTGTGATTCCTACTACTGTGCTACTTAAACTTTTGTGGCCTGTAGTTCTTCATATAAGGTTGGCAATTTGCTCCATGAATTAAGATCGAATTTCCAGGTGTCTTTGGCTTCCTGCCAGGATCTCCGAGCCCCTGCCAGGGCTTTGAGACATCCAGGACATCCAGAGAGATGCTCTGGGTTCCGACACTTTTGGGCACAGGAAGCATTTGCACAGTTGGGATTTCCACTTGTTCCGGGATCCCGGGCCTGGAGCTCCCTGGGGCTGCTGCCACGGCCACCCCGCGGCTGGGGGTCCCTGTGCACAGGGGGTCCCACTGACACCACTGCTGGTGCAGGGCACTGCTGCTGCTCCTGGGCTGGGCCACAGCGGCGTCCCCAAGAGCTGAGCTGTCACCAGCACAGAGGGGGCTCTCGCTGCACTGGCCCCTGCAGCCATGCCACCAAAGCAAGGCAGGAAACTTTCAGCCACCCTTCCTGCTGCAGCCACAGCCACTCCTGGCTCCAGAGCCGCCATCAGGCCACAGGGATGCAAAATCCACCTTCCCACTCTCAAGGCCTTGACAGCCTTGGCAACTATGGCACCTGCATCTGGGCTGCTGCAGGGGCTGATGTTTAAGCCTTGCAGCCTCCAAGGGCTCCGGGCTCTACTTCTGGGCCTGCCCTGCACTGCCCTGGGCCCGCATTGCTCAAGAGACAAAAGCCAAGCCAGGGGATCCTCATCCTGCCCAAATTGCTGAATTGACTGCACTCGTTAGGACCTTCTCCGCTTTCAAAGAACCTATTCATGTGATCACTGATTCGGCAGATGTCTATGGCCTAGTGCAGCAGGCCGAAAATTCCATTTTCAAAGGCATTTCTAACCCCAACTAGAGCATTTGCTTTCCCCTTTCATTTCTCTTTTGTCCCACAGACAACACCCACACTATATCATGTACACAAGGTCTCATACCACCCTTCCTGCATTTATAGTAGGCAATGCTAGAGCAGATGCCCCAGCAATGGTTGTCCAAACCTCCCTATGGAATGTTTCTGACCAGGCTAGGATCCGCCACCGCTTCTACCATCCAAACATTCCTGCACCACTCAGCATCTTTAAAATTACCCAAGATCAGGCAAGATCCATGGCAAACACCTGCCCAAATTGTCAGCAACATGCCTTTGCTTCTGTCACAGCTGGAGTCAACCTAAGAGGACTAAAGAGTCTCCAGATCGGGCAATCACGCATCACACACCAAGCCCCTTTTGGGAGACTAAAATACAACCCCGTCTGAATTGACACCGACAACGCTGCGTTTTTCGCCTTTGCCCATGCTGGTGAGAAATCAAAAGGTGCTATAAAACGTTCCTTTTTAGCTTTTTCCACCTTCCCTGTTCCACAGGAAATGAAAACTGATCATGGTCCTGCTTATACCTCCCACTGATTCCAACCATTTTCTGACCAGTGGGCTATAAAACATGTCACAGCCATACCACACTCTGCCACAGGACACTCCATAGTCCAGAGGGCCCACTCTTCCATCCAAAGGATCCTTGATCAACAGAGACAGGGAGTCCACATATTATCTCCCATTGAGACACTGGCCAAGGCCCTTGATGTGCTCAACTTTTTCAACACCTCATTTATGGAGCCAACTCCCCCAGTCATCAGGCGATTGGCATTTAATTTCACTGCAGCCCAGTGAAAAGAAAAGCCACCTGTGTTGATCAAAGACCCTGAATCTAAAAAAATTATGGGCCCTTTCCCATTCATTACTTGGGGGAGAGGATATGCTTGTGTCCCTACAGCAGCAGAGACATTGTATTCATTGTGTTGCTTATTTTATCCAGTTTTGCTCAACGCTTGCAAAAGTCCATGGCAGAAGCTTTCATTCTTGAAAACAAAAAGGGGGCAGTTGTGGAGGCCCGGGGGCCTCTCATTGCAACTGTAATACCTTAGGGCAAAGGGGACCAAGGTGAAAGAGAGAAACCCCTCTGAATGCAGGGCTCTCACCCATGGCCACTTGCAGGCTCTTGCAATCTGCAGCTTTTGTTGCCATCACCCACTTCAACTGCCATTTTTTCCTTATAGCTACTCTCCAGAGAATGTTCTTCCCTCTCTTCTCCCCTGCAGGCCCTGGCTTCGCCCCTTCTCCCCCCCATATAAAACCCTCAGTCCCCAGCCTCATTTTCTCTCTGGCCCTGGACCCTCTTCCTCGCAATGCACAGCGTTTGGAGTTCCACACAAAGACCCGTCTCTGGCCTCATTCATCAGCACTTGAAGCAAGTGTGCTCCGGCCTCTGGGAGTGCAGGTCGCTCACACGGGCTCACTGTGGACACGCCGCAATCACACAGTCATTGAGTGCAGCAGAGAAGCTGGCCTCTAAAAGAAGTCATGAATCCCACAGCCCACCCAACCCAATGCCTTGCATGTCTTTACATTTTCCTTCTTTGCTCATCTCTCATGTCACTTTCCCCATTTCCTCTCTCTGGGACCTTGGCTTCACTCTCTCCTGCCTGCAGCTTCAGCCACATGTGTGACCCTGCTGGAAGAGCCTGACCCACAGGGAAGTGGGAGAGGACTCTCCGCCAGGAACTGAAGTGACAGAACAAGGGGGAATGAGATGAAACTGCAAGAGCTGGAATCCATTCCATGACGGGAAGAAGTTCTTTCCTGTCAGGGTGCTTGTCCCTGACACTGGGACCAGTGCAGAGAGGCTGTGCATACCCCATGCCAAGGAGCATCCAAGGCCACCTTGGACAGGGGCCGCAGCAACCTGCTCTGCTGGGAAGTTGCTCAGCTTGGAACCAGATGATCTTTAGGGTCCCTTCCAAGCCAAACCATTCAAGGATTTCATCATTCTACCATGCCCATCTCCCAGTGTGGAGTGGCCCTGAAACTTCTGTGACATCACAGCTCCCACAGTGTTCCAGGTGGAACGTCCAGCACCTGGAAACCAGCAGAGCAGACACTCTGCCTGCTGCCAGCGCTCAGTTGTCGCTCGCTCTGCGCTCTGCCCGTCAGCGCTGAGCTGTTGCTGCCGCCTGGGATTTTCCTGACGCCTGCTCTGGAGCGCCAATCCCAGCAGGATGAGCACTGCTGCTCCAGTGGAGGTACAGTGCCATTCCAGGGAAGGGGCAGCCTGCTTGAGCAGGCTGCAGCCACGTGGCAATGGATGGTGTGGGACAGGAAGCCCACTGTGAGATTTTGCTGTCTCTTGCAGACTGCCAGAAATGGTAGAGTGGAAATGGAAGTGGACATGGTGCTGGATGGGGAAGAAAGGATGGAGGTAGACACAGAAGAGCCACTTGAGGAGATGGAAGTCGAAGAGGAGGACAATATCGAGCAGATGGAAGTGGACGAGGAGGATGAGGAGGAGCCCATGGTCCTTGGATGAAGATGGAGCCCCACAAGTAAGACGGACAGATGCTCCCCATGCCCTGCCCACAGACACAGTGGCTGCCCTGACGCCAGCCTGGGGCTGGGCTGGATGGCCCCGCTCAGGGACACGCTGCCCGCAGGGGGCCTGGATTGTGCTGCCACAAGCACCAGCCCTGGCCTGCCCTGCACTTGCCTGGGGCCACAGCAGCCCTGCCAGCCCTGTCCCAGCTCCTGGGGGCCAGCTCCCAGCCCAGCTGGGCCCAGTGCTGGCAGCAGAGGCCAGCTTTGCTTCTTCCTTTCTTCCAGGCCTGATGCAGATGATGGCCACAGATATGACGCCTCTGTAAATATGTTTGAAAAGTGAGAAGAATTCTGTAAATATGTTCGTCGCTTAGAAGTTCTCTGTAAATATGTTTTGAAGACTGTTAGTCCATAGGATCCCAGGAAATATGAAAGGTGTTCTGGAAATCCTAGAATTTGCCGATCTTCAGCAAATAAATACTGCTTCTTTAGAAAACCTCACTTCTCTTTCTCATTCCTTCGTGCCGGGGTCGGCTGCCAGTGGTCTCTGCCCCAGCACGGGAAAAGGTGGTTCTGGGCAGGCCGCGCTTTCAAAGAAGGAGTCTGGACTCTTGCTTTTTGGTCTTCAGTTGACTTTATTGTTCCTTATCTCCAAAGTTTTTCTGTCTGTCCAGCCGAGGTCTGATCAGCAAGACAGCCAAGGGCACTCTCCCCCGCCCACGGGGTGGTTGTCTCTTTTCTAGTGAAAACTACATAGTAGATATTTACCTTTAATTTCCAATACTTTTCGCCCTTGTTGGCAAGTGCACTTTCTCTATGAACCAATGCACACATGCCAACATCATCCTGAACATGGATGCCAAGAAGAAGAAAGAAGAAGGACAGGGCACGCCCAAATTCCTCCACCTTGGGACTCCCGACCCATGCACAGAATTCTAAATCCCCCCTGTACAACATAGAAAACCCCCCTGTACAGTGCATTATAATTTCGTCCTTCACCCTGTGATTCCTACTACTGTGCTACTTAAACTTTTGTGGCCTGTAGTTCTTCATATAAGGTTGGCAATTTGCTCCATGAATTAAGATCGAATTTCCAGGTGTCTTTGGCTTCCTGCCAGGGTCTCCGAGCCCCTGCCAGGGCTTTGAGACATCCAGGACATCCAGAGAGATGCTCTGGGTTCCGACACTTTTGGGCACAGGAAGCATTTGCACAGTTGGGATTTCCACTTGTTCCGGGATCCCGGGGCTGGAGCTCCCTGGGGCTGCTGCCACGGCCACCCCGCGGCTGGGGGTCCCTGTGCACAGGGGGTCCCACTGACACCACTGCTGCCGCTGGGCACTGCTGCTGCTCCTGGGCTGGGGCACAGCCGCGTCCCCAAGAGCTGAGCTGTCACCAGCACAGAGGGGGCTCTCGCTGCACTGGCCCCTGCAGCCATGCCACCAAAGCAAGGCAGGAAACTTTCAGCCACCCTTCCTGCTGCAGCCACAGCCACTCCTGGCTCCAGAGCCGCCATCAGGCCACAGGGATGCAAAATCCACCTTCCCACTCTCAAGGCCTTGACAGCCTTGGCAACTATGGCACCTGCATCTGGGCTGCTGCAGGGGCTGATGTTTAAGCCTTGCAGCCTCCAAGGGCTCCGGGCTCTACTTCTGGGCCTGCCCTGCACTGCCCTGGGCCCGCATTGCTCAAGAGACAAAAGCCAAGCCAGGGGATCCTCATCCTGCCCAAATTGCTGAATTGACTGCACTCGTTAGGACCTTCTCCGCTTTCAAAGAACCTATTCATTTGATCACTGATTCGGCAGATGTCTAAGGCCTAGTGCAGCGGGCCGAAAATTCCATTTTCAAAGACATTTCTAACCCCAACTAGAGCATTTGCTTTCCCCTTTCATTTCTCTTTTGTCCCACAGACAACACCCACACTATATCATGTACACAAGGTCTCATACCACCCTTCCTGCATTTATAGTAGGCAATGCTAGAGCAGATGCCCCAGCAATGGTTGTCCAAACCTCCCTATGGAATGTTTTTGACCAGGCTAGGATCCGCCACCGCTTCTACCATCCAAACATTCCTGCACCGCTCAGCATCTTTAAAATTACCCAAGATCAGGCAAGACCCATGGCAAACACCTGCCCAAATTGTCAGCAACATGCCTTTGCTTCTGTCACAGCTGGAGTCAACCTAAGAGGACTAAAGAGTCTCCAGATCGGGCAATCACGCATCACACACCAAGCCCCTTTTGGGAGACTAAAATACAACCCCGTCTGAATTGACACCGACAACGCTGCGTTTTTCGCCTTTGCCCATGCTGGTGAGAAATCAAAAGGTGCTATAAAACGTTCCTTTTTAGCTTTTTCCACCTTCCCTGTTCCACAGGAAATGAAAACTGATCATGGTCCTGCTTATACCTCCCACTGATTCCAACCATTTTCTGACCAGTGGGCTATAAAACATGTCACAGCCATACCACACTCTGCCACAGGACACTCCATAGTCCAGAGGGCCCACTCTTCCATCCAAAGGATCCTTGATCAACAGAGACAGGGAGTCCACATATTATCTCCCATTGAGACACTGGCCAAGGCCCTTGATGTGCTCAACTTTTTCAACACCTCATTTATGGAGCCAACTCCCCCAGTCATCAGGCGATTGGCATTTAATTTCACTGCAGCCCAGTGAAAAGAAAAGCCACCTGTGTTGATCAAAGACCCTGAATCTAAAAAAATTATGGGCCCTTTCCCATTCATTACTTGGGGGAGAGGATATGCTTGTGTCCCTACAGCAGCAGAGACATTGTATTCATTGTGTTGCTTATTTTATCCAGTTTTGCTCAACGCTTGCAAAAGTCCATGGCAGAAGCTTTCATTCTTGAAAACAAAAAGGGGGCACTTGTGGAGGCCCAGGGGCCTCTCATTGCAACTGTAATACCTTAGGGCAAAGGGGACCAAGGTGAAAGAGAGAAACCCCTCTGAATGCAGGGCTCTCACCCATGGCCACT
Organism: Passer domesticus; assembly: GCF_036417665.1. NCBI lineage: Eukaryota > Metazoa > Chordata > Aves > Passeriformes > Passeridae > Passer > Passer domesticus. Next base: position 17,977,851 of record NC_087486.1, on the reverse strand, counting down.
TGCAGGCTCTTGCAATCTGCAGCTTTTGTTGCCATCACCCACTTCAACTGCCATTTTTTCCTTATAGCTACTCTCCAGAGAATGTTCTTCCCTCTCTTGTCGCCTGCAGGCCCTGGCTTCGCCCCTTCTCCCCCCCATATAAAACCCTCAGTCCCCAGCCTCATTTTCTCTCTGGCCCTGGACCCTCTTCCTCGCAATGCACAGCGTTTGGAGTTCCACACAAAGACCCGTCTCTGGCCTCGTTCATCAGCACTTGAAGCAAGTGTGCTCCGGCCTCTGGCAGTGCAGCTCGCTCACACGGGCTCACTGTGGACACGCCGCAATCACACAGTCATTGAGTGCAGCAGAGAAGCTGGCCTCTAAAAGAAGTCATGAATCCCGCAGCCCACCCAACCCAATGCCTTGCATGTCTTTACATTTTCCTTCTTTGCTCATCTCTCATGTCACTTTCCCCATTTCCTCTCTCTGGGACCTTGGCTTCAATCTCTCCTGCCTGCAGCTTCAGCCCCATGTGTGACCCTGCAGGATCAGCCTGACCCACAGGGAAGTGGGAGAGGACTCTCCGCCAGGAACTGAAGTGACAGAACAAGGGGGAATGAGATGAAACTGCAAGAGCTGGAATCCATTCCATGATGGGAAGAAGTTCTTTCCTGTCAGGGTGCTTGTCCCTGACACTGGGACCAGTGCAGAGAGGCTGTGCATACCCCATGCCAAGGAGCATCCAAGGCCACCTTGGACAGGGGCCGCAGCAACCTGCTCTGCTGGGAAGTTGCTCAGCTTGGAACCAGATGATCTTTAGGGTCGCTTCCAAGCCAAACCATTCAAGGATTTCATCATTCTACCATGCCCATTTCCCAGTGTGGCGCGGCCCTGAAACTTCTGTGACATCACAGCTCCCACAGTGTACCAGGTGGAACGTCCAGCACCTGGAAACCAGCAGAGCAGACACTCTGCCTGCTGCCAGCGCTCAGTTGTCGCTCGCTCTGCGCTCTGCCCGTCAGCGCTCTCTTGCTGCTGCCGCCTGGGATTTTCCTGACGCCTGCTCTGGAGCGCCAATCCCAGCAGGATGAGCACTGCTGCTCCAGTGGAGGTACAGTGCCATTCCAGGGAGGGGGCAGCCTGCTTGAGCAGGCTGCAGCCACGTGGCAATGGATGGTGTGGGACAGGAAGCCCACTGTGAGATTTTGCTGTCTCTTGCAGACTGCCAGAGATGGTATAGAGGAAATGGAAGTGGACATGGTGCTGGATGGGGAAGAAAGGATGGAGGTAGACACAGAAGAGCCACTTGAGGAGATGGAAGTCGAAGAGGAGGACAATATCGAGCAGATGGAAGTGGACGAGGAGGATGAGGAGGAGCCCATGGTCCTTGGATGAAGATGGAGCCCCACAAGTAAGACGGGCAGATGCTCCCCATGCCCTGCCCACAGACACAGTGGCTGCCCTGACGCCAGGCTGGGGCTGGGCTGGATGGCCCCGCTCAGGGACACGCTGCCCGCAGGGGGCCTGGATTGTGCTGCCACAAGCACCAGCCCTGGCCTGCCCTGCACTTGCCTGGGGCCACAGCAGCCCTGCCAGCCCTGTCCCAGCTCCTGGGGGCCAGCTCCCAGCCCAGCTGGGCCCAGTGCTGGCAGCAGAGGCCAGCTTTGCTTCTTCCTTTCTTCCAGGCCTGATGCAGATGATGGCCACAGATATGACGCCTCTGTAAATATGTTTGAAAAGTGAGAAGAATTCTGTAAATATGTTCGTCGCTTAGAAGTTCTCTGTAAATATGTTTTGAAGACTGTTAGTCCATAGGATCCCAGGAAATATGAAAGGTGTTCTGGAAATCCTAGAATTTGCCGATCTTCAGCAAGTAAATACTGCTTCTTTAGAAAACCTCACTTCTCTTTCTCATTCCTTCGTGCCGGGGTCGGCTGCCAGTGGTCTCTGCCCCAGCACAGGAAAAGGTGGTTCTGGGCAGGCCGCGCTTTCGAAGAAGGAGTCTGGACTCTTGCTTTTTGGTCTTCAGTTGACTTTATTGTTCCTTATCTCCAAAGTTTTTCTGTCTGTCCAGCCGAGGTCTGATCAGCAAGACAGCCAAGGGCACTCTCCCCCGCCCACGGGGTGGTTGTCTCTTTTCTAGTGAAAACTACATAGTAGATATTTACCTTTAATTTCCAATACTTTTCGCCCTTGTTGGCAAGTGCACTTTCTCTATGAACCAATGCACACATGCCAACATCATCCTGAACATGGATGCCAAGAAGAAGAAAGAAGAAGGACAGGGCACGCCCAAATTCCTCCACCTTGGGACTCCCGACCCATGCACAGAATTCTAAATCCCCCCTGTACAACATAGAAAACCCCCCTGTACAGTGCATTATAATTTCGTCCTTCACCCTGTGATTCCTACTACTGTGCTACTTAAACTTTTGTGGCCTGTAGTTCTTCATATAAGGTTGGCAATTTGCTCCATGAATTAAGATCGAATTTCCAGGTGTCTTTGGCTTCCTGCCAGGGTCTCCGAGCCCCTGCCAGGGCTTTGAGACATCCAGGGCATCCAGAGAGATGCTCTGGGTTCCGACACTTTTGGGCACAGGAAGCATTTGCACAGTTGGGATTTCCACTTGTTCCGGGATCCCGAGGCTGGAGCTCCCTGGGGCTGCTGCCACGGCCACCCCACGGCTGGGGGTCCCTGTGCACAGGGGGTCCCACTGACACCACTGCTGGTGCAGGGCACTGCTGCTGCTCCTGGGCTGGGGCACAGCGGCGTCCCCAAGAGCTGAGCTGCCACCAGCACAGAGGGGGCTCTCACTGCACTGGCCCCTGCAGCCATGCCACCAAAGCAAGGCAGGAAACTTTCAGCCACCCTTCCTGCTGCAGCCACAGCCACTCCTGGCTCCAGAGCTGCCATCAGGCCACGGGGATGCAAAATCCACCTTCCCACTCTCAAGGCCATGGCAGCCTTGGCAACTATGGCACCTGCATCTGGGCTGCTGCAGGGGCTGATGTTTAAGCCTTGCAGCCTCCAAGGGCTCCGGGCTCTACTTCTGGGCCTGCCCTGCACTGCCCTGGGCCCGCATTGCTCAAGAGACAAAAGCCAAGCCAGGGGATCCTCATCCTGCCCAAATTGCTGAATTGACTGCACTCGTTAGGACCTTCTCCGCTTTCAAAGAACCTATTCATGTGATCACTGATTCGGCAGATGTCTATGGCCTAGTGCAGCAGTCCGAAAATTCCATTTTCAAAGGCATTTCTAACCCCAACTAGAGCATTTGCTTTCCCCTTTCATTTCTCTTTTGTCCCACAGACAACACCCACACTATATCATGTACACAAGGTCTCATACCACCCTTCCTGCATTTATAGTAGGCAATGCTAGAGCAGATGCCCCAGCAATGGTTGTCCAAACCTCCCTATGGAATGTTTCTGACCAGGCTAGGATCCGCCACCGCTTCTACCATCCAAACATTCCTGCACCGCTCAGCATCTTTAAAATTACCCAAGATCAGGCAAGACCCATGGCAAACACCTGCCCAAATTGTCAGCAACATGCCTTTGCTTCTGTCACAGCTGGAGTCAACCTAAGAGGACTAAAGAGTCTCCAGATCGGGCAATCACGCATCACACACCAAGCCCCTTTTGGGAGACTAAAATACAACCCCGTCTGAATTGACACCGACAACGCTGCGTTTTTCGCCTTTGCCCATGCTGGTGAGAAATCAAAAGGTGCTATAAAACGTTCCTTTTTAGCTTTTTCCACCTTCCCTGTTCCACAGGAAATGAAAACTGATCATGGTCCTGCTTATACCTCCCACTGATTCCAACCATTTTCTGACCAGTGGGCTATAAAACATGTCACAGCCATACCACACTCTGCCACAGGACACTCCATAGTCCAGAGGGCCCACTCTTCCATCCAAAGGATCCTTGATCAACAGAGACAGGGAGTCCACATATTATCTCCCATTGAGACACTGGCCAAGGCCCTTGATGTGCTCAACTTTTTCAACACCTCATTTATGGAGCCAACTCCCCCAGTCATCAGGCGATTGGCATTTAATTTCACTGCAGCCCAGTGAAAAGAAAAGCCACCTGTGTTGATCAAAGACCCTGAATCTAAAAAAATTATGGGCCCTTTCCCATTCATTACTTGGGGGAGAGGATGTGCTTGTGTCCCTACAGCAGCAGAGACATTGTATTCATTGTGTTGCTTATTTTATCCAGTTTTGCTCAACGCTTGCAAAAGTCCATGGCAGAAGCTTTCATTCTTGAAAACAAAAAGGGGGCACTTGTGGAGGCCCGGGGGCCTCTCATTGCAACTGTAATACCTTAGGGCAAAGGGGACCAAGGTGAAAGAGAGAAACCCCTCTGAATGCAGGGCTCTCACCCATGGCCACTTGCAGGCTCTTGCAATCTGCAGCTTTTGTTGCCATCACCCACTTCAACTGCCATTTTTTCCTTATAGCTACTCTCCAGAGAATGTTCTTCCCTCTCTTCTCCCCTGCAGGCCCTGGCTTCGCCCCTTCTCCCCCCCATATAAAACCCTCAGTCCCCAGCCTCATTTTCTCTCTGGCCCTGGACCCTCTTCCTCGCAATGCACAGCGTTTGGAGTTCCACACAAAGACCCGTCTCTGGCCTCGTTCATCAGCACTTGAAGCAAGTGTGCTCCGGCCTCTGGCAGTGCAGCTCGCTCACACGGGCTCACTGTGGACACGCCGCAATCACACAGTCATTGAGTGCAGCAGAGAACCTGGCCTCTAAAAGAAGTCATGAATCCCGCAGCCCACCCAAGCCAATGCCTTGCATGTCTTTACATTTTCCTTCTTTGCTCATCTCTCATGTCACTTTCCCCATTTCCTCTCTCTGGGACCTTGGCTTCACTCTCTCCTGCCTGCAGCTTCAGCCACATGTGTGACCCTGCTGGAAGAGCCTGACCCACAGGGAAGTGGGAGAGGACTCTCCGCCAGGAACTGAAGTGACAGAACAAGGGGGAATGAGATGAAACTGCAAGAGCTGGAATCCATTCCATGATGGGAAGAAGTTCTTTCCTGTCAGGGTGCTTGTCCCTGACACTGGGACCAGTGCAGAGAGGCTGTGCATACCCCATGCCAAGGAGCATCCAAGGCCACCTTGGACAGGGGCCGCAGCAACCTGCTCTGCTGGGAAGTTGCTCAGCTTGGAACCAGATGATCTTTAGGGTCCCTTCCAAGCCAAACCATTCAAGGATTTCATCATTCTACCATGCCCATCTCCCAGTGTGGCGCGGCCCTGAAACTTCTGTGACATCACAGCTCCCACAGTGTTCCAGGTGGAACGTCCAGCACCTGGAAACCAGCAGAGCAGACACTCTGCCTGCTGCCAGCGCTCAGTTGTCGCTCGCTCTGCGCTCTGCCCGTCAGCGCTGAGCTGTTGCTGCCGCCTGGGATTTTCCTGACGCCTGCTCTGGAGCGCCAATCCCAGCAGGATGAGCACTGCTGCTCCAGTGGAGGTACAGTGCCATTCCAGGGAAGGGGCAGCCTGCTTGAGCAGGCTGCAGCCACGTGGCAATGGATGGTGTGGGACAGGAAGCCCACTGTGAGATTTTGCTGTCTCTTGCAGACTGCCAGAAATGGTAGAGTGGAAATGGAAGTGGACATGGTGCTGGATGGGGAAGAAAGGATGGAGGTAGACACAGAAGAGCCACTTGAGGAGATGGAAGTCGAAGAGGAGGACAATATCGAGCAGATGGAAGTGGACGAGGAGGATGAGGAGGAGCCCATGGTCCTTGGATGAAGATGGAGCCCCACAAGTAAGACGGACAGATGCTCCCCATGCCCTGCCCACAGACACAGTGGCTGCCCTGACGCCAGGCTGGGGCTGGGCTGGATGGCCCCGCTCAGGGACACGCTGCCCGCAGGGGGCCTGGATTGTGCTGCCACAAGCACCAGCCCTGGCCTGCCCTGCACTTGCCTGGGGCCACAGCAGCCCTGCCAGCCCTGTCCCAGCTCCTGGGGGCCAGCTCCCAGCCCAGCTGGGCCCAGTGCTGGCAGCAGAGGCCAGCTTTGCTTCTTCCTTTCTTCCAGGCCTGATGCAGATGATGGCCACAGATATGACGCCTCTGTAAATATGTTTGAAAAGTGAGAAGAATTCTGTAAATATGGTCGTCGCTTAGAAGTTCTCTGTAAATATGTTTTGAAGACTGTTAGTCCATAGGATCCCAGGAAATATGAAAGGTGTTCTGGAAATCCTAGAATTTGCCGATCTTCAGCAAACAAATACTGCTTCTTTAGAAAACCTCACTTCTCTTTCTCATTCCTTCGTGCCGGGGTCGGCTGCCAGTGGTCTCTGCCCCAGCACGGGAAAAGGTGGTTCTGGGCAGGCCGCGCTTTCGAAGAAGGAGTCTGGACTCTTGCTTTTTGGTCTTCAGTTGACTTTATTGTTCCTTATCTCCAAAGTTTTTCTGTCTGTCCAGCCGAGGTCTGATCAGCAAGACAGCCAAGGGCACTCTCCCCCGCCCACGGGGTGGTTGTCTCTTTTCTAGTGAAAACTACATAGTAGATATTTACCTTTAATTTCCAATACTTTTCGCCCTTGTTGGCAAGTGCACTTTCTCTATGAACCAATGCACACATGCCAACATCATCCTGAACATGGATGCCAAGAAGAAGAAAGAAGAAGGACAGGGCACGCCCAAATTCCTCCACCTTGGGACTCCCGACCCATGCACAGAATTCTAAATCCCCCCTGTACAACATAGAAAACCCCCCTGTACAGTGCATTATAATTTCGTCCTTCACCCTGTGATTCCTACTACTGTGCTACTTAAACTTTTGTGGCCTGTAGTTCTTCATATAAGGTTGGCAATTTGCTCCATGAATTAAGATCGAATTTCCAGGTGTCTTTGGCTTCCTGCCAGGGTCTCCGAGCCCCTGCCAGGGCTTTGAGACATCCAGGACATCCAGAGAGATGCTCTGGGTTCCGACACTTTTGGGCACAGGAAGCATTTGCACAGTTGGGATTTCCACTTGTTCCGGGATCCCGGGGCTGGAGCTCCCTGGGGCTGCTGCCACGGCCACCCCGCGGCTGGGGGTCCCTGTGCACAGGGGGTCCCACTGACACCACTGCTGCCGCTGGGCACTGCTGCTGCTCCTGGGCTGGGGCACAGCCGCGTCCCCAAGAGCTGAGCTGTCACCAGCACAGAGGGGGCTCTCGCTGCACTGGCCCCTGCAGCCATGCCACCAAAGCAAGGCAGGAAACTTTCAGCCACCCTTCCTGCTGCAGCCACAGCCACTCCTGGCTCCAGAGCCGCCATCAGGCCACAGGGATGCAAAATCCACCTTCCCACTCTCAAGGCCTTGACAGCCTTGGCAACTATGGCACCTGCATCTGGGCTGCTGCAGGGGCTGATGTTTAAGCCTTGCAGCCTCCAAGGGCTCCGGGCTCTACTTCTGGGCCTGCCCTGCACTGCCCTGGGCCCGCATTGCTCAAGAGACAAAAGCCAAGCCAGGGGATCCTCATCCTGCCCAAATTGCTGAATTGACTGCACTCGTTAGGACCTTCTCCGCTTTCAAAGAACCTATTCATTTGATCACTGATTCGGCAGATGTCTAAGGCCTAGTGCAGCGGGCCGAAAATTCCATTTTCAAAGACATTTCTAACCCCAACTAGAGCATTTGCTTTCCCCTTTCATTTCTCTTTTGTCCCACAGACAACACCCACACTATATCATGTACACAAGGTCTCATACCACCCTTCCTGCATTTATAGTAGGCAATGCTAGAGCAGATGCCCCAGCAATGGTTGTCCAAACCTCCCTATGGAATGTTTTTGACCAGGCTAGGATCCGCCACCGCTTCTACCATCCAAACATTCCTGCACCGCTCAGCATCTTTAAAATTACCCAAGATCAGGCAAGACCCATGGCAAACACCTGCCCAAATTGTCAGCAACATGCCTTTGCTTCTGTCACAGCTGGAGTCAACCTAAGAGGACTAAAGAGTCTCCAGATCGGGCAATCACACATCACACACCAAGCCCCTTTTGGGAGACTAAAATACAACCCCGTCTGAATTGACACCGACAACGCTGCGTTTTTCGCCTTTGCCCATGCTGGTGAGAAATCAAAAGGTGCTATAAAACGTTCCTTTTTAGCTTTTTCCACCTTCCCTGTTCCACAGGAAATGAAAACTGATCATGGTCCTGCTTATACCTCCCACTGATTCCAACCATTTTCTGACCAGTGGGCTATAAAACATGTCACAGCCATACCACACTCTGCCACAGGACACTCCATAGTCCAGAGGGCCCACTCTTCCATCCAAAGGATCCTTGATCAACAGAGACAGGGAGTCCACATATTATCTCCCATTGAGACACTGGCCAAGGCCCTTGATGTGCTCAACTTTTTCAACACCTCATTTATGGAGCCAACTCCCCCAGTCATCAGGCGATTGGCATTTAATTTCACTGCAGCCCAGTGAAAAGAAAAGCCACCTGTGTTGATCAAAGACCCTGAATCTAAAAAAATTATGGGCCCTTTCCCATTCATTACTTGGGGGAGAGGATATGCTTGTGTCCCTACAGCAGCAGAGACATTGTATTCATTGTGTTGCTTATTTTATCCAGTTTTGCTCAACGCTTGCAAAAGTCCATGGCAGAAGCTTTCATTCTTGAAAACAAAAAGGGGGCACTTGTGGAGGCCCAGGGGCCTCTCATTGAAACTGTAATACCTTAGGGCAAAGGGGACCAAGGTGAAACAGAGAAACCCCTCTGAATGCAGGGCTCTCACCCATGGCCACTTGCAGCCTCTTGCAATCTGCAGCTTTTGTTGCCATCACCCACTTCAACTGCCATTTTTTCCTTATAGCTACTCTCCAGAGAATGTTCTTCCCTCTCTTGTCGCCTGCAGGCCCTGGCTTCGCCCCTTCTCCCCCCCATATAAAACCCTCAGTCCCCAGCCTCATTTTCTCTCTGGCCCTGGACCCTCTTCCTCGCAATGCACAGCGTTTGGAGTTCCACACAAAGACCCGTCTCTGGCCTCGTTCATCAGCACTTGAAGCAAGTGTGCTCCGGCCTCTGGCAGTGCAGCTCGCTCACACGGGCTCACTGTGGACACGCCGCAATCACACAGTCATTGAGTGCAGCAGAGAAGCTGGCCTCTAAAAGAAGTCATGAATCCCGCAGCCCACCCAACCCAATGCCTTGCATGTCTTTACATTTTCCTTCTTTGCTCATCTCTCATGTCACTTTCCCCATTTCCTCTCTCTGGGACCTTGGCTTCACTCTCTCCTGCCTGCAGCTTCAGCCCCATGTGTGACCCTGCAGGATCAGCCTGACCCACAGGGAAGTGGGAGAGGACTCTCCGCCAGGAACTGAAGTGACAGAACAAGGGGGAATGAGATGAAACTGCAAGAGCTGGAATCCATTCCATGATGGGAAGAAGTTCTTTCCTGTCAGGGTGCTTGTCCCTGACACTGGGACCAGTGCAGAGAGGCTGTGCATACCCCATGCCAAGGAGCATCCAAGGCCACCTTGGACAGGGGCCGCAGCAACCTGCTCTGCTGGGAAGTTGCTCAGCTTGGAACCAGATGATCTTTAGGGTCGCTTCCAAGCCAAACCATTCAAGGATTTCATCATTCTACCATGCCCATTTCCCAGTGTGGCGCGGCCCTGAAACTTCTGTGACATCACAGCTCCAACGGTGTACCAGGTGGAACGTCCAGCACCTGGAAACCAGCAGAGCAGACACTCTGCCTGCTGCCAGCGCTCAGTTGTCGCTCGCTCTGCGCTCTGCCCGTCAGCGCTCTCTTGCTGCTGCCGCCTGGGATTTTCCTGACGCCTGCTCTGGAGCGCCAATCCCAGCAGGATGAGCACTGCTGCTCCAGTGGAGGTACAGTGCCATTCCAGGGAGGGGGCAGCCTGCTTGAGCAGGCTGCAGCCACGTGGCAATGGATGGTGTGGGACAGGAAGCCCACTGTGAGATTTTGCTGTCTCTTGCAGACTGCCAGAGATGGTATAGAGGAAATGGAAGTGGACATGGTGCTGGATGGGGAAGAAAGGATGGAGGTAGACACAGAAGAGCCACTTGAGGAGATGGAAGTCGAAGAGGAGGACAATATCGAGCAGATGGAAGTGGACGAGGAGGATGAGGAGGAGCCCATGGTCCTTGGATGAAGATGGAGCCCCACAAGTAAGACGGGCAGATGCTCCCCATGCCCTGCCCACAGACACAGTGGCTGCCCTGACGCCAGGCTGGGGCTGGGCTGGATGGCCCCGCTCAGGGACACGCTGCCCGCAGGGGGCCTGGATTGTGCTGCCACAAGCACCAGCCCTGGCCTGCCCTGCACTTGCCTGGGGCCACAGCAGCCCTGCCAGCCCTGTCCCAGCTCCTGGGGGCCAGCTCCCAGCCCAGCTGGGCCCAGTGCTGGCAGCAGAGGCCAGCTTTGCTTCTTCCTTTCTTCCAGGCCTGATGCAGATGATGGCCACAGATATGACGCCTCTGTAAATATGTTTGAAAAGTGAGAAGAATTCTGTAAATATGTTCGTCGCTTAGAAGTTCTCTGTAAATATGTTTTGAAGACTGTTAGTCCATAGGATCCCAGGAAATATGAAAGGTGTTCTGGAAATCCTAGAATTTGCCGATCTTCAGCAAGTAAATACTGCTTCTTTAGAAAACCTCACTTCTCTTTCTCATTCCTTCGTGCCGGGGTCGGCTGCCAGTGGTCTCTGCCCCAGCACAGGAAAAGGTGGTTCTGGGCAGGCCGCGCTTTCGAAGAAGGAGTCTGGACTCTTGCTTTTTGGTCTTCAGTTGACTTTATTGTTCCTTATCTCCAAAGTTTTTCTGTCTGTCCAGCCGAGGTCTGATCAGCAAGACAGCCAAGGGCACTCTCCCCCGCCCACGGGGTGGTTGTCTCTTTTCTAGTGAAAACTACATAGTAGATATTTACCTTTAATTTCCAATACTTTTCGCCCTTGTTGGCAAGTGCACTTTCTCTATGAACCAATGCACACATGCCAACATCATCCTGAACATGGATGCCAAGAAGAAGAAAGAAGAAGGACAGGGCACGCCCAAATTCCTCCACCTTGGGACTCCCGACCCATGCACAGAATTCTAAATCCCCCCTGTACAACATAGAAAACCCCCCTGTACAGTGCATTATAATTTCGTCCTTCACCCTGTGATTCCTACTACTGTGCTACTTAAACTTTTGTGGCCTGTAGTTCTTCATATAAGGTTGGCAATTTGCTCCATGAATTAAGATCGAATTTCCAGGTGTCTTTGGCTTCCTGCCAGGGTCTCCGAGCCCCTGCCAGGGCTTTGAGACATCCAGGGCATCCAGAGAGATGCTCTGGGTTCCGACACTTTTGGGCACAGGAAGCATTTGCACAGTTGGGATTTCCACTTGTTCCGGGATCCCGGGCCTGGAGCTCCCTGGGGCTGCTGCCACGGCCACCCCACGGCTGGGGGTCCCTGTGCACAGGGGGTCCCACTGACACCACTGCTGGTGCAGGGCACTGCTGCTGCTCCTGGGCTGGGGCACAGCGGCGTCCCCAAGAGCTGAGCTGCCACCAGCACAGAGGGGGCTCTCACTGCACTGGCCCCTGCAGCCATGCCACCAAAGCAAGGCAGGAAACTTTCAGCCACCCTTCCTGCTGCAGCCACAGCCACTCCTGGCTCCAGAGCTGCCATCAGGCCACGGGGATGCAAAATCCACCTTCCCACTCTCAAGGCCATGGCAGCCTTGGCAACTATGGCACCTGCATCTGGGCTGCTGCAGGGGCTGATGTTTAAGCCTTGCAGCCTCCAAGGGCTCCGGGCTCTACTTCTGGGCCTGCCCTGCACTGCCCTGGGCCCGCATTGCTCAAGAGACAAAAGCCAAGCCAGGGGATCCTCATCCTGCCCAAATTGCTGAATTGACTGCACTCGTTAGGACCTTCTCCGCTTTCAAAGAACCTATTCATGTGATCACTGATTCGGCAGATGTCTATGGCCTAGTGCAGCAGTCCGAAAATTCCATTTTCAAAGGCATTTCTAACCCCAACTAGAGCATTTGCTTTCCCCTTTCATTTCTCTTTTGTCCCACAGACAACACCCACACTATATCATGTACACAAGGTCTCATACCACCCTTCCTGCATTTATAGTAGGCAATGCTAGAGCAGATGCCCCAGCAATGGTTGTCCAAACCTCCCTATGGAATGTTTCTGACCAGGCTAGGATCCGCCACCGCTTCTACCATCCAAACATTCCTGCACCGCTCAGCATCTTTAAAATTACCCAAGATCAGGCAAGACCCATGGCAAACACCTGCCCAAATTGTCAGCAACATGCCTTTGCTTCTGTCACAGCTGGAGTCAACCTAAGAGGACTAAAGAGTCTCCAGATCGGGCAATCACGCATCACACACCAAGCCCCTTTTGGGAGACTAAAATACAACCCCGTCTGAATTGACACCGACAACGCTGCGTTTTTCGCCTTTGCCCATGCTGGTGAGAAATCAAAAGGTGCTATAAAACGTTCCTTTTTAGCTTTTTCCACCTTCCCTGTTCCACAGGAAATGAAAACTGATCATGGTCCTGCTTATACCTCCCACTGATTCCAACCATTTTCTGACCAGTGGGCTATAAAACATGTCACAGCCATACCACACTCTGCCACAGGACACTCCATAGTCCAGAGGGCCCACTCTTCCATCCAAAGGATCCTTGATCAACAGAGACAGGGAGTCCACATATTATCTCCCATTGAGACACTGGCCAAGGCCCTTGATGTGCTCAACTTTTTCAACACCTCATTTATGGAGCCAACTCCCCCAGTCATCAGGCGATTGGCATTTAATTTCACTGCAGCCCAGTGAAAAGAAAAGCCACCTGTGTTGATCAAAGACCCTGAATCTAAAAAAATTATGGGCCCTTTCCCATTCATTACTTGGGGGAGAGGCTGTGCTTGTGTCCCTACAGCAGCAGAGACATTGTATTCATTGTGTTGCTTATTTTATCCAGTTTTGCTCAACGCTTGCAAAAGTCCATGGCAGAAGCTTTCATTCTTGAAAACAAAAAGGGGGCACTTGTGGAGGCCCGGGGGCCTCTCATTGCAACTGTAATACCTTAGGGCAAAGGGGACCAAGGTGAAAGAGAGAAACCCCTCTGAATGCAGGGCTCTCACCCATGGCCACTTGCAGGCTCTTGCAATCTGCAGCTTTTGTTGCCATCACCCACTTCAACTGCCATTTTTTCCTTATAGCTACTCTCCAGAGAATGTTCTTCCCTCTCTTCTCCCCAGCAGGCCCTGGCTTCGCCCCTTCTCCCCCCCATATAAAACCCTCAGTCCCCAGCCTCATTTTCTCTCTGGCCCTGGACCCTCTTCCTCGCAATGCACAGCGTTTGGAGTTCCACACAAAGACCCGTCTCTGGCCTCATTCATCAGCACTTGAAGCAAGTGTGCTCCGGCCTCTGGCAGTGCAGGTCGCTCACACGGGCTCACTGTGGACACGCCGCAATCACACAGTCATTGAGTGCAGCAGAGAAGCTGGCCTCTAAAAGAAGTCATGAATCCCACAGCCCACCCAACCCAATGCCTTGCATGTCTTTACATTTTCCTTCTTTGCTCATCTCTCATGTCACTTTCCCCATTTCCTCTCTCTGGGACCTTGGCTTCACTCTCTCCTGCCTGCAGCTTCAGCCACATGTGTGACCCTGCTGGAAGAGCCTGACCCACAGGGAAGTGGGAGAGGACTCTCCGCCAGGAACTGAAGTGACAGAACAAGGGGGAATGAGATGAAACTGCAAGAGCTGGAATCCATTCCATGATGGGAAGAAGTTCTTTCCTGTCAGGGTGCTTGTCCCTGACACTGGGACCAGTGCAGAGAGGCTGTGCATACCCCATGCCAAGGAGCATCCAAGGCCAGCTTGGACAGGGGCCGCAGCAACCTGCTCTGCTGGGAAGTTGCTCAGCTTGGAACCAGATGATCTTTAGGGTCCCTTCCAAGCCAAACCATTCAAGGATTTCATCATTCTACCATGCCCATCTCCCAGTGTGGCGCGGCCCTGAAACTTCTGTGACATCACAGCTCCCACAGTGTTCCAGGTGGAACGTCCAGCACCTGGAAACCAGCAGAGCAGACACTCTGCCTGCTGCCAGCGCTCAGTTGTCGCTCGCTCTGCGCTCTGCCCGTCAGCGCTGAGCTGTTGCTGCCGCCTGGGATTTTCCTGACGCCTGCTCTGGAGCGCCAATCCCAGCAGGATGAGCACTGCTGCTCCAGTGGAGGTACAGTGCCATTCCAGGGAAGGGGCAGCCTGCTTGAGCAGGCTGCAGCCACGTGGCAATGGATGGTGTGGGACAGGAAGCCCACTGTGAGATTTTGCTGTCTCTTGCAGACTGCCAGAGACATTGTGGAGGAGATGCAAGTGGACATGGTGCTGAATGAGGATGAAAGGATGGAGGTGGACGTGGAAGAGTAGGTTGAGGAGATGGAAGTAGACGAGGAGGATGACATCGAGGAGATGGACGTTGTTGAGGAGGATAAGGAGGAGCCCATGGTCCTTGGATGAAGATGGAGCCTCACAAGTAAGACGGGCAGATGCTCCCCATGCCCTGCCCACAGACACAGTGGCTGCCCTGACGCCAGCCTGGGGCTGGGCTGGATGGCCCCGCTCAGGGACACGCTGCCCGCAGGGGGCCTGGATTGTGCTGCCACAAGCACCAGCCCTGGCCTGCCCTGTACTTGCCTGGGGCCACACCAGCCCTGCCAGCCCTGTCCCAGCTCCTGGGGGCCAGCTCCCAGCCCAGCCTGGCCCAGTGCTGGCAGCAGAGGCCAGCTTTGCTTCTTTCTTCCTTCCAGGTCTGATGGAGATGATGGCCGTACATATTACGCCTCTGTATATATGTTTAAATAGTTAGAAGATTTTTGTAAATATGTTCTTAGGTTAGTAGTTCTTTGTAGATATGTTTTGAAGACTGTTAGTCCATAGGATCCCATGTAAATATGTGCTTGATTGTTGTTGTCATAAGGATTGTTGTAATGAAAATTGTTCTGTAAATCCTCGTGTTTGCCGATCTTCGGCAAATAAATACTGTTTCTTTATAAAACCTCACTTCTCTTTCTCATTCTTTTGGGCACTGTCAGAACCCCGGACGTCCCCCTGACCATCCTAAATGATTCCAGCCCCAGCCAGGGGGCTTTAAAACCCTGGCAGGGGCTTCGGAGTCCCTGGCATGTAGCCAAAGACCCCTGTGGCTTTGAATTTAACCCATAAAGCAAGTTACCACCTTTATGTCAAGAATTAAAAGTCACAAAAATTTAGATAGTCTAGTAATAGTAATCACAAAGTGAACAGAAAACCTTTAGAGCACTGTACACAGAGGTTTTGAACCTTGTACCAAAGAGTTTGGAATTCTCTACATAGAAGTCAAAGGTTCTAAGATAGAAAAATTTGGGCGTACCCTGTCCTTCCTCTTTCTTCTCCCTAGCATCCATATGAAAGATGATGTTAGCATTCACAAATTGGTTTCAAGTAGAAAGTCACTATCTAACATAAGTAATAGGTATTAAAACATTATTGTAAACATAGTATATGTGATGGACAATTCTATAAGTTAAAGCCATTGAAAGTGTTACTGTTAAACATGAAGTTTCAATAAGTTAAGTGTGTTAATTATGTTGTTGTTAAAATGTCAAACCTCTAATGTTACTGTTGATTTGAAGCTGTAATAAGCAAAGTTGTTGTTACAAAGTTGAACCTGTTAGTTACCTCCACTGTTAATCCCCGCAGTTCACACCCACCCTTGTTACCGCGGTCAAGTGCTGCCTCCACTGCTCTCTAAAATGGCGCCGAGGAAACCTCTCTGGGAAATATGCAAATCAAGAGAAAGTCAAGGGAATCTAACTATAGACCTTGAAACCGACAAACTAAACTAAAATTCAAGAAACTAAGTGAATGGTTCTGCTGGCAAAAAGTACTGCTATTCAATTAGTGAGGTTTTAAAAATCGCTGTAACCTCAACAGAACAAAGTTGAAGTGAGGACCCTAGACTCTGAGCCAGACAGTTGACTTCCTGGGCACGCTCGTGAGGACGGAAGCCCCAGTTCTGCTGTGCAGCAAAACTGCGTCACCTCCTCCTCTGCGTCGCTACCGGGAGCAGTGGCGATGTGCGCGACCCCTCGGGCCCCCACCCAGAGCTGATCACTTAATAAAGGCATTAAAAAGGAGAAAGATCTCCTGCTCGATTCATTTCAGTATACGCAGTTCTTAATATAAAAGATAACACCAACGCGAGAGGCAAAAAGAGTACCTTCAGTTGACCTGCTGAACAAAACTCAGCAGGCCAGACAAAAAATGTTTTAGACAAAATATAAAAATCAACCTTAAGAGCGTGAACCACAAACTTCTCAACTCTTCTTTTGACAGCTAACTTAGAAAAAAGAGACTTTTAACATACCTTGAAATACTCTCAACCAAACAAAACCCAAGAGGCACAGGCAGCGTTTGCACAGTTGGGATTTCCACTTGTTCTGAATCGACGCCGACAACGGTGTGGTTTTCGCCTTTGCCCATGCTGGTGAGAAATCAAAAGGTGCTATAAAACGTTCCTTTTTAGCTTTTTCCACCTTCCCTGTTCCACAGGAAATGAAAACTGATCATGGTCCTGCTTATACCTCCCACTGATTCCAACCATTTTCTGACCAGTGGGCTGCAAAACATTTCACAGCCATACCACACTCTGCCACAGGACACTCCATAGTCCAGAGGGCCCACTCTTCCATCCAAAGGATCCTTGATCAACAGAGACAGGGAGTCCACATATTATCTCCCATTGAGACACTGGCCAAGGCCCTTGATGTGCTCAACTTTTTCAACACCTCATTTATGGAGCCAACTCCCCCAGTCATCAGGCGATTGGCATTTAATTTCACTGCAGCCCAGTGAAAAGAAAAGCCACCTGTGTTGATCAAAGACCCTGAATCTAAAAAAATTATGGGCCCTTTCCCATTCATTACTTGGGGGAGAGGATATGCTTGTGTCCCTACAGCAGCAGAGACATTGTATTCATTGTGTTGCTTATTTTATCCAGTTTTGCTCAACGCTTGCAAAAGTCCATGGCAGAAGCTTTCATTCTTGAAAACAAAAAGGGGGCACTTGTGGAGGCCCAGGGGCCTCTCATTGCAACTGTAATACCTTAGGGCAAAGGGGACCAAGGTGAAAGAGAGAAACCCCTCTGAATGCAGGGCTCTCACCCATGGCCACTTGCAGGCTCTTGCAATCTGCAGCTTTTGTTGCCATCACCCACTTCAACTGCCATTTTTTCCTTATAGCTACTCTCCAGAGAATGTTCTTCCCTCTCTTGTCGCCTGCAGGCCCTGGCTTCGCCCCTTCTCCCCCCCATATAAAACCCTCAGTCCCCAGCCTCATTTTCTCTCTGGCCCTGGACCCTCTTCCTCGCAATGCACAGCGTTTGGAGTTCCACACAAAGACCCGTCTCTGGCCTCGTTCATCAGCACTTGAAGCAAGTGTGCTCCGGCCTCTGGCAGTGCAGGTCGCTCACACGGGCTCACTGTGGACACGCCGCAATCACACAGTCATTGAGTGCAGCAGAGAAGCTGGCCTCTAAAAGAAGTCATGAATCCCGCAGCCCACCCAAGCCAATGCCTTGCATGTCTTTACATTTTCCTTCTTTGCTCATCTCTCATGTCACTTTCCCCATTTCCTCTCTCTGGGACCTTGGCTTCACTCTCTCCTGCCTGCAGCTTCAGCCACATGTGTGACCCTGCTGGAAGAGCCTGACCCACAGGGAAGTGGGAGAGGACTCTCCGCCAGGAACTGAAGTGACAGAACAAGGGGGAATGAGATGAAACTGCAAGAGCTGGAATCCATTCCATGATGGGAAGAAGTTCTTTCCTGTCAGGGTGCTTGTCCCTGACACTGGGACCAGTGCAGAGAGGCTGTGCATACCCCATGCCAAGGAGCATCCAAGGCCACCTTGGACAGGGGCCGCAGCAACCTGCTCTGCTGGGAAGTTGCTCAGCTTGGAACCAGATGATCTTTAGGGTCCCTTCCAAGCCAAACCATTCAAGGATTTCATCATTCTACCATGCCCATCTCCCAGTGTGGCGCGGCCCTGAAACTTCTGTGACATCACAGCTCCCACAGTGTTCCAGGTGGAACGTCCAGCACCTGGAAACCAGCAGAGCAGACACTCTGCCTGCTGCCAGCGCTCAGTTGTCGCTCGCTCTGCGCTCTGCCCGTCAGCGCTGAGCTGTTGCTGCCGCCTGGGATTTTCCTGACGCCTGCTCTGGAGCGCCAATCCCAGCAGGATGAGCACTGCTGCTCCAGTGGAGGTACAGTGCCATTCCAGGGAAGGGGCAGCCTGCTTGAGCAGGCTGCAGCCACGTGGCAATGGATGGTGTGGGACAGGAACCCCACTGTGAGATTTTGCTGTCTCTTGCAGACTGCCAGAAATGGTAGAGTGGAAATGGAAGTGGACATGGTGCTGGATGGGGAAGAAAGGATGGAGGTAGACACAGAAGAGCCACTTGAGGAGATGGAAGTCGAAGAGGAGGACAATATCGAGCAGATGGAAGTGGACGAGGAGGATGAGGAGGAGCCCATGGTCCTTGGATGAAGATGGAGCCCCACAAGTAAGACGGACAGATGCTCCCCATGCCCTGCCCACAGACACAGTGGCTGCCCTGACGCCAGCCTGGGGCTGGGCTGGATGGCCCCGCTCAGGGACACGCTGCCCGCAGGGGGCCTGGATTGTGCTGCCACAAGCACCAGCCCTGGCCTGCCCTGCACTTGCCTGGGGCCACAGCAGCCCTGCCAGCCCTGTCCCAGCTCCTGGGGGCCAGCTCCCAGCCCAGCTGGGCCCAGTGCTGGCAGCAGAGGCCAGCTTTGCTTCTTCCTTTCTTCCAGGCCTGATGCAGATGATGGCCACAGATATGACGCCTCTGTAAATATGTTTGAAAAGTGAGAAGAATTCTGTAAATATGGTCGTCGCTTAGAAGTTCTCTGTAAATATGTTTTGAAGACTGTTAGTCCATAGGATCCCAGGAAATATGAAAGGTGTTCTGGAAATCCTAGAATTTGCCGATCTTCAGCAAACAAATACTGCTTCTTTAGAAAACCTCACTTCTCTTTCTCATTCCTTCGTGCCGGGGTCGGCTGCCAGTGGTCTCTGCCCCAGCACGGGAAAAGGTGGTTCTGGGCAGGCCGCGCTTTCGAAGAAGGAGTCTGGACTCTTGCTTTTTGGTCTTCAGTTGACTTTATTGTTCCTTATCTCCAAAGTTTTTCTGTCTGTCCAGCCGAGGTCTGATCAGCAAGACAGCCAAGGGCACTCTCCCCCGCCCACGGGGTGGTTGTCTCTTTTCTAGTGAAAACTACATAGTAGATATTTACCTTTAATTTCCAATACTTTTCGCCCTTGTTGGCAAGTGCACTTTCTCTATGAACCAATGCACACATGCCAACATCATCCTGAACATGGATGCCAAGAAGAAGAAAGAAGAAGGACAGGGCACGCCCAAATTCCTCCACCTTGGGACTCCCGACCCATGCACAGAATTCTAAATCCCCCCTGTACAACATAGAAAACCCCCCTGTACAGTGCATTATAATTTCGTCCTTCACCCTGTGATTCCTACTACTGTGCTACTTAAACTTTTGTGGCCTGTAGTTCTTCATATAAGGTTGGCAATTTGCTCCATGAATTAAGATCGAATTTCCAGGTGTCTTTGGCTTCCTGCCAGGGTCTCCGAGCCCCTGCCAGGGCTTTGAGACATCCAGGGCATCCAGAGAGATGCTCTGGGTTCCGACACTTTTGGGCACAGGAAGCATTTGCACAGTTGGGATTACCACTTGTTCCGGGATCCCGGGCCTGGAGCTCCCTGGGGCTGCTGCCACGGCCACCCCGCGGCTGGGGGTCCCTGTGCACAGGGGGTCCCACTGACACCACTGCTGGTGCAGGGCACTGCTGCTGCTCCTGGGCTGGGGCACAGCCGCGTCCCCAAGAGCTGAGCTGTCACCAGCACAGAGGGGGCTCTCGCTGCACTGGCCCCTGCAGCCATGCCACCAAAGCAAGGCAGGAAAGTTTCAGCCACCCTTCCTGCTGCAGCCACAGCCACTCCTGGCTCCAGAGCTGCCATCAGGCCACGGGGATGCAAAATCCACCTTCCCACTCTCAAGGCCTTGACAGCCTTGGCAACTATGGCACCTGCATCTGGGCTGCTGCAGGGGCTGATGTTTAAGCCTTGCAGCCTCCAAGGGCTCCGGGCTCTACTTCTGGGCCTGCCCTGCACTGCCCTGGGCCCGCATTGCTCAAGAGACAAAAGCCAAGCCAGGGGATCCTCATCCTGCCCAAATTGCTGAATTGACTGCACTCGTTAGGACCTTCTCCACTTTCAGAGAACCTATTCATTTGATCACTGATTCGGCAGATGTCTAAGGCCTAGTGCAGCAGGCCGAAAATTCCATTTTCAAAGACATTTCTAACCCCAACTAGAGCATTTGCTTTCCCCTTTCATTTCTCTTTTGTCCCACAGACAACACCCACACTATATCATGTACACAAGGTCTCATACCACCCTTCCTGCATTTATAGTAGGCAATGCTAGAGCAGATGCCCCAGCAATGGTTGTCCAAACCTCCCTATGGAATGTTTTTGACCAGGCTAGGATCCGCCACCGCTTCTACCATCCAAACATTCCTGCACCGCTCAGCATCTTTAAAATTACCCAAGATCAGGCAAGATCCATGGCAAACACCTGCCCAAATTGTCAGCAACATGCCTTTGCTTCTGTCACAGCTGGAGTCAACCTAAGAGGACTAAAGAGTCTCCAGATCGGGCAATCACGCATCACACACCAAGCCCCTTTTGGGAGACTAAAATATATCCCCGTCTGAATTGACACCGACAACGCTGCGTTTTTCGCCTTTGCCCATGCTGGTGAGAAATCAAAAGGTGCTATAAAACGTTCCTTTTTAGCTTTTTCCACCTTCCCTGTTCCACAGGAAATGAAAACTGATCATGGTCCTGCTTATACCTCCCACTGATTCCAACCATTTTCTGACCAGTGGGCTATAAAACATGTCACAGCCATACCACACTCTGCCACAGGACACTCCATAGTCCAGAGGGCCCACTCTTCCATCCAAAGGATCCTTGATCAACAGAGACAGGGAGTCCACATATTATCTCCCATTGAGACACTGGCCAAGGCCCTTGATGTGCTCAACTTTTTCAACACCTCATTTATGGAGCCAACTCCCCCAGTCATCAGGCGATTGGCATTTAATTTCACTGCAGCCCAGTGAAAAGAAAAGCCACCTGTGTTGATCAAAGACCCTGAATCTAAAAAAATTATGGGCCCTTTCCCATTCATTACTTGGGGGAGAGGCTGTGCTTGTGTCCCTACAGCAGCAGAGACATTGTATTCATTGTGTTGCTTATTTTATCCAGTTTTGCTCAACGCTTGCAAAAGTCCATGGCAGAAGCTTTCATTCTTGAAAACAAAAAGGGGGCACTTGTGGAGGCCCGGGGGCCTCTCATTGCAACTGTAATACCTTAGGGCAAAGGGGACCAAGGTGAAAGAGAGAAACCCCTCTGAATGCAGGGCTCTCACCCATGGCCACTTGCAGGCTCTTGCAATCTGCAGCTTTTGTTGCCATCACCCACTTCAACTGCCATTTTTTCCTTATAGCTACTCTCCAGAGAATGTTCTTCCCTCTCGTCTCCCCAGCAGGCCCTGGCTTCGCCCCTTCTCCCCCCCATATAAAACCCTCAGTCCCCAGCCTCATTTTCTCTCTGGCCCTGGACCCTCTTCATGGCAATGCACAGCGTTTGGAGTTCCACACAAAGACCCGTCTCTGGCCTCATTCATCAGCACTTGAAGCAAGTGTGCTCCGGCCTCTGGCAGTGCAGGTCGCTCACACGGGCTCACTGTGGACACGCCGCAATCACACAGTCATTGAGTGCAGCAGAGAAGCTGGCCTCTAAAAGAAGTCATGAATCCCACAGCCCACCCAAGCCAATGCCTTGCATGTCTTTACATTTTCCTTCTTTGCTCATCTCTCATGTCACTTTCCCCATTTCCTCTCTCTGGGACCTTGGCTTCACTCTCTCCTGCCTGCAGCTTCAGCCACATGTGTGACCCTGCTGGAAGAGCCTGACCCACAGGGAAGTGGGAGAGGACTCTCCGCCAGGAACTGAAGTGACAGAACAAGGGGGAATGAGATGAAACTGCAAGAGCTGGAATCCATTCCATGATGGGAAGAAGTTCTTTCCTGTCAGGGTGCTTGTCCCTGACACTGGGACCAGTGCAGAGAGGCTGTGCATACCCCATGCCAAGGAGCATCCAAGGCCAGCTTGGACAGGGGCCGCAGCAACCTGCTCTGCTGGGAAGTTGCTCAGCTTGGAACCAGATGATCTTTAGGGTCCCTTCCAAGCCAAACCATTCAAGGATTTCATCATTCTACCATGCCCATTTCCCAGTGTGGCGCGGTCCTGAAACTTCTGTGACATCACAGCTCCCACAGTGTTCCAGGTGGAACGTCCAGCACCTGGAAACCAGCAGAGCAGACACTCTGCCTGCTGCCAGCGCTCAGTTGTCGCTCGCTCTGCGCTCTGCCCGTCAGCGCTGAGCTGTTGCTGCCGCCTGGGATTTTCCTGACGCCTGCTCTGGAGCACCAACCCCAGCAGGATGAGCACTGCTGTGCCAGTGGAGGTACAGTGCCATTCCAGGGAAGGGGCAGCCTGCTTGAGCAGGCTGCAGCCACGTGGCAATGGATGGTGTGGGACAGGAACCCCACTGTGAGATTTTGCTGTCTCTTGCAGACTGCCAGAAATGGTAGAGTGGAAATGGAAGTGGACATGGTGCTGGATGGGGAAGAAAGGATGGAGGTAGACACAGAAGAGCCACTTGAGGAGATGGAAGTCGAAGAGGAGGACAATATCGAGCAGATGGAAGTGGACGAGGAGGATGAGGAGGAGCCCATGGTCCTTGGATGAAGATGGAGCCCCACAAGTAAGACGGACAGATGCTCCCCATGCCCTGCCCACAGACACAGTGGCTGCCCTGACGCCAGCCTGGGGCTGGGCTGGATGGCCCCGCTCAGGGACACGCTGCCCGCAGGGGGCCTGGATTGTGCTGCCACAAGCACCAGCCCTGGCCTGCCCTGCACTTGCCTGGGGCCACAGCAGCCCTGCCAGCCCTGTCCCAGCTCCTGGGGGCCAGCTCCCAGCCCAGCTGGGCCCAGTGCTGGCAGCAGAGGCCAGCTTTGCTTCTTCCTTTCTTCCAGGCCTGATGCAGATGATGGCCACAGATATGACGCCTCTGTAAATATGTTTGAAAAGTGAGAAGAATTCTGTAAATATGTTCGTCGCTTAGAAGTTCTCTGTAAATATGTTTTGAAGACTGTTAGTCCATAGGATCCCAGGAAATATGAAAGGTGTTCTGGAAATCCTAGAATTTGCCGATCTTCAGCAAACAAATACTGCTTCTTTAGAAAACCTCACTTCTCTTTCTCATTCCTTCGTGCCGGGGTCGGCTGCCAGTGGTCTCTGCCCCAGCACGGGAAAAGGTGGTTCTGGGCAGGCCGCGCTTTCGAAGAAGGAGTCTGGACTCTTGCTTTTTGGTCTTCAGTTGACTTTATTGTTCCTTATCTCCAAAGTTTTTCTGTCTGTCCAGCCGAGGTCTGATCAGCAAGACAGCCAAGGGCACTCTCCCCCGCCCACGGGGTGGTTGTCTCTTTTCTAGTGAAAACTACATAGTAGATATTTACCTTTAATTTCCAATACTTTTCGCCCTTGTTGGCAAGTGCACTTTCTCTATGAACCAATGCACACATGCCAACATCATCCTGAACATGGATGCCAAGAAGAAGAAAGAAGAAGGACAGGGCACGCCCAAATTCCTCCACCTTGGGACTCCCGACCCATGCACAGAATTCTAAATCCCCCCTGTACAACATAGAAAACCCCCCTGTACAGTGCATTATAATTTTGTCCTTCACCCTGTGATTCCTACTACTGTGCTACTTAAACTTTTGTGGCCTGTAGTTCTTCATATAAGGTTGGCAATTTGCTCCATGAATTAAGATCGAATTTCCAGGTGTCTTTGGCTTCCTGCCAGGGTCTCCGAGCCCCTGCCAGGGCTTTGAGACATCCAGGGCATCCAGAGAGATGCTCTGGGTTCCGACACTTTTGGGCACAGGAAGCATTTGCACAGTTGGGATTTCCACTTGTTCCGGGATCCCGGGGCTGGAGCTCCCTGGGGCTGCTGCCACGGCCACCCCGCGGCTGGGGGTCCCTGTGCACAGGGGGTCCCACTGACACCACTGCTGGTGCAGGGCACTGCTGCTGCTCCTGGGCTGGGGCACAGCCGCGTCCCCAAGAGCTGAGCTGTCACCAGCACAGAGGGGGCTCTCGCTGCACTGGCCCCTGCAGCCATGCCACCAAAGCAAGGCAGGAAAGTTTCAGCCACCCTTCCTGCTGCAGCCACAGCCACTCCTGGCTCCAGAGCTGCCATCAGGCCACGGGGATGCAAAATCCACCTTCCCACTCTCAAGGCCTTGACAGCCTTGGCAACTATGGCACCTGCATCTGGGCTGCTGCAGGGGCTGATGTTTAAGCCTTGCAGCCTCCAAGGGCTCCGGGCTCTACTTCTGGGCCTGCCCTGCACTGCCCTGGGCCCGCATTGCTCAAGAGACAAAAGCCAAGCCAGGGGATCCTCATCCTGCCCAAATTGCTGAATTGACTGCACTCGTTAGGACCTTCTCCGCTTTCAAAGAACCTATTCATTTGATCACTGATTCGGCAGATGTCTAAGGCCTAGTGCAGCAGGCCGAAAATTCCATTTTCAAAGACATTTCTAACCCCAACTAGAGCATTTGCTTTCCCCTTTCATTTCTCTTTTGTCCCACAGACAACACCCACACTATATCATGTACACAAGGTCTCATACCACCCTTCCTGCATTTATAGTAGGCAATGCTAGAGCAGATGCCTCAGCAATGGTTGTCCAAACCTCCCTATGGAATGTTTTTGACCAGGCTAGGATCCGCCACCGCTTCTACCATCCAAACATTCCTGCACCGCTCAGCATCTTTAAAATTACCCAAGATCAGGCAAGATCCATGGCAAACACCTGCCCAAATTGTCAGCAACATGCCTTTGCTTCTGTCACAGCTGGAGTCAACCTAAGAGGACTAAAGAGTCTCCAGATCGGGCAATCACGCATCACACACCAAGCCCCTTTTGGGAGACTAAAATACATCCCCGTCTGAATTGACACCGACAACGCTGCGTTTTTCGCCTTTGCCCATGCTGGTGAGAAATCAAAAGGTGCTATAAAACGTTCCTTTTTAGCTTTTTCCACCTTCCCTGTTCCACAGGAAATGAAAACTGATCATGGTCCTGCTTATACCTCCCACTGATTCCAACCATTTTCTGACCAGTGGGCTATAAAACATGTCACAGCCATACCACACTCTGCCACAGGACACTCCATAGTCCAGAGGGCCCACTCTTCCATCCAAAGGATCCTTGATCAACAGAGACAGGGAGTCCACATATTATCTCCCATTGAGACACTGGCCAAGGCCCTTGATGTGCTCAACTTTTTCAACACCTCATTTATGGAGCCAACTCCCCCAGTCATCAGGCGATTGGCATTTAATTTCACTGCAGCCCAGTGAAAAGAAAAGCCACCTGTGTTGATCAAAGACCCTGAATCTAAAAAAATTATGGGCCCTTTCCCATTCATTACTTGGGGGAGAGGCTGTGCTTGTGTCCCTACAGCAGCAGAGACATTGTCTTCATTGTGTTGCTTATTTTATCCAGTTTTGCTCAACGCTTGCAAAAGTCCATGGCAGAAGCTTTCATTCTTGAAAACAAAAAGGGGGCACTTGTGGAGGCCCGGGGGCCTCTCATTGCAACTGTAATACCTTAGGGCAAAGGGGACCAAGGTGAAAGAGAGAAACCCCTCTGAATGCAGGGCTCTCACCCATGGCCACTTGCAGGCTCTTGCAATCTGCAGCTTTTGTTGCCATCACCCACTTCAACTGCCATTTTTTCCTTATAGCTACTCTCCAGAGAATGTTCTTCCCTCTCTTCTCCCCTGCAGGCCCTGGCTTCGCCCCTTCTCCCCCCCATATAAAACCCTCAGTCCCCAGCCTCATTTTCTCTCTGGCCCTGGACCCTCTTCCTCGCAATGCACAGCGTTTGGAGTTCCACACAAGGACCCGTCTCTGGCCTCATTCATCAGCACTTGAAGCAAGTGTGCTCCGGCCTCTGGCAGTGCAGCTCGCTCACACGGGCTCACTGTGGACACGCCGCAATCACACAGTCATTGAGTGCAGCAGAGAAGCTGGCCTCTAAAAGAAGTCATGAATCCCGCAGCCCACCCAACCCAATGCCTTGCATGTCTTTACATTTTCCTTCTTTGCTCATCTCTCATGTCACTTTCCCCATTTCCTCTCTCTGGGACCTTGGCTTCACTCTCTCCTGCCTGCAGCTTCAGCCACATGTGTGACCCTGCTGGAAGAGCCTGACCCACAGGGAAGTGGGAGAGGACTCTCCGCCAGGAACTGAAGTGACAGAACAAGGGGGAATGAGATGAAACTGCAAGAGCTGGAATCCATTCCATGATGGGAAGAAGTTCTTTCCTGTCAGGGTGCTTGTCCCTGACACTGGGACCAGTGCAGAGAGGCTGTGCATACCCCATGCCAAGGAGCATCCAAGGCCACCTTGGACAGGGGCCGCAGCAACCTGCTCTGCTGGGAAGTTGCTCAGCTTGGAACCAGAGGATCTTTAGGGTCCCTTCCAAGCCAA
This sequence comes from Passer domesticus, assembly GCF_036417665.1. Lineage (NCBI taxonomy): Eukaryota > Metazoa > Chordata > Aves > Passeriformes > Passeridae > Passer > Passer domesticus. The sequence goes on along the minus strand of NC_087486.1, from coordinate 17,951,066 downwards.
ACCATTCAAGGATTTCATCATTCTACCATGCCCATTTCCCAGTGTGGCGCGGCCCTGAAACTTCTGTGACATCACAGCTCCCACAGTGTTCCAGGTGGAACGTCCAGCACCTGGAAACGACCACAGCACACACTCTGCCTGCTGCCAGCGCTCAGTTGTCGCTCGCTCTGCGCTCTGCCTGTCAGCGCTCTCTTGCTGCTGCCGCCTGGGATTTTCCTGACGCCTGCTCTGGAGCGCCAATCCCAGCAGGATGAGCACTGCTGCTCCAGTGGAGGTACAGTGCCATTCCAGGGAAGGGGCAGCCTGCTTGAGCAGTCTGCAGCCACGTGGCAATGGATGGTGTGGGACAGGAAGCCCACTGTGAGATTTTGCTGTCTCTTGCAGACTGCCAGAAATGGTAGAGTGGAAATGGAAGTGGACATGGTGCTGGATGGGGAAGAAAGGATGGAGGTAGACACAGAAGAGCCACTTGAGGAGATGGAAGTCGAAGAGGAGGACAATATCGAGCAGATGGAAGTGGACGAGGAGGATGAGGAGGAGCCCATGGTCCTTGGATGAAGATGGAGCCCCACAAGTAAGACGGACAGATGCTCCCCATGCCCTGCCCACAGACACAGTGGCTGCCCTGACGCCAGCCTGGGGCTGGGCTGGATGGCCCCGCTCAGGGACACGCTGCCCGCAGGGGGCCTGGATTGTGCTGCCACAAGCACCAGCCCTGGCCTGCCCTGCACTTGCCTGGGGCCACAGCAGCCCTGCCAGCCCTGTCCCAGCTCCTGGGGGCCAGCTCCCAGCCCAGCTGGGCCCAGTGCTGGCAGCAGAGGCCAGCTTTGCTTCTTCCTTTCTTCCAGGCCTGATGCAGATGATGGCCACAGATATGACGCCTCTGTAAATATGTTTGAAAAGTGAGAAGAATTCTGTAAATATGTTCGTCGCTTAGAAGTTCTCTGTAAATATGTTTTGAAGACTGTTAGTCCATAGGATCCCAGGAAATATGAAAGGTGTTCTGGAAATCCTAGAATTTGCCGATCTTCAGCAAATAAATACTGCTTCTTTAGAAAACCTCACTTCTCTTTCTCATTCCTTCGTGCCGGGGTCGGCTGCCAGTGGTCTCTGCCCCAGCACGGGAAAAGGTGGTTCTGGGCAGGCCGCGCTTTCGAAGAAGGAGTCTGGACTCTTGCTTTTTGGTCTTCAGTTGACTTTATTGTTCCTTATCTCCAAAGTTTTTCTGTCTGTCCAGCCGAGGTCTGATCAGCAAGACAGCCAAGGGCACTCTCCCCCGCCCACGGGGTGGTTGTCTCTTTTCTAGTGAAAACTACATAGTAGATATTTACCTTTAATCTCCAATACTTTTCGCCCTTGTTGGCAAGTGCACTTTCTCTATGAACCAATGCACACATGCCAACATCATCCTGAACATGGATGCCAAGAAGAAGAAAGAAGAAGGACAGGGCACGCCCAAATTCCTCCACCTTGGGACTCCCGACCCATGCACAGAATTCTAAATCCCCCCTGTACAACATAGAAAACCCCCCTGTACAGTGCATTATAATTTTGTCCTTCACCCTGTGATTCCTACTACTGTGCTACTTAAACTTTTGTGGCCTGTAGTTCTTCATATAAGGTTGGCAATTTGCTCCATGAATTAAGATCGAATTTCCAGGTGTCTTTGGCTTCCTGCCAGGGTCTCCGAGCCCCTGCCAGGGCTTTGAGACATCCAGGGCATCCAGAGAGATGCTCTGGGTTCCGACACTTTTGGGCACAGGAAGCATTTGCACAGTTGGGATTTCCACTTGTTCCGGGATCCCGGGGCTGGAGCTCCCTGGGGCTGCTGCCACGGCCACCCCGCGGCTGGGGGTCCCTGTGCACAGGGGGTCCCACTGACACCACTGCTGGTGCAGGGCACTGCTGCTGCTCCTGGGCTGGGGCACAGCGGCGTCCCCAAGAGCTGAGCTGCCACCAGCACAGAGGGGGCTCTCACTGCAGTGGCCCCTGCAGCCATGCCACCAAAGCAAGGCAGGAAACTTTCAGCCACGCTTCCTGCTGCAGCCACAGCCACTCCTGGCTCCAGAGCCGCCATCAGGCCACAGGGATGCAAAATCCACCTTCCCACTCTCAAGGCCTTGACAGCCTTGGCAACTATGGCACCTGCATCTGGGCTGCTGCAGGGGCTGATGTTTAAGCCTTGCAGCCTCCAAGGGTTCCGGGCTCTGCTTCTGGGCCTGCCCAGCACTGCCCTGGGCCCGCATTGCTCAAGAGACAAAAGCCAAGCCAGGGGATCCTCATCCTGCCCAAATTGCTGAATTGACTGCACTCGTTAGGACCTTCTCCGCTTTCAAAGAACCTATTCATTTAATCACTGATTCGGCAGATGTCTAAGGCCTAGTGCAGCGGGCCGAAAATTCCATTTTCAAAGACATTTCTAACCCCAACTAGAGCATTTGCTTTCCCCTTTCATTTCTCTTTTGTCCCACAGACAACACCCACACTATATCATGTACACAAGGTCTCATACCACCCTTCCTGCATTTATAGTAGGCAATGCTAGAGCAGATGCCTCAGCAATGGTTCTCCAAACCTCCCTATGGAATGTTTCTGACCAGGCTAGGTTCCGCCACCGCTTCTACCATCCAAACATTCCTGCACCGCTCAGCATCTTTAAAATTACCCAAGATCAGGCAAGACCCATGGCAAACACCTGCCCAAATTGTCAGCAACATGCCTTTGCTTCTGTCACAGCTTGAGTCAACCTAAGAGGACTAAAGAGTCTCCAGATCGGGCAATCACGCATCACACACCAAGCCCCTTTTGGGAGACTAAAATATATCCCCGTCTGAATCGACGCCGACAACGCTGCGGTTTACGCCTTTGCCCATGCTGGTGAGAAATTAAAAGGTGCTATAAAACGTTCCTTTTTAGCTTTTTCCACCTTCCCTGTTCCACAGGAAATGAAAACTGATCATGGTCCTGCTTATACCTCCCACTGATTCCAACCATTTTCTGACCAGTGGGCTATAAAACATGTCACAGCCATACCACACTCTGCCACAGGACACTCCATAGTCCAGAGGGCCCACTCTTCCATCCAAAGGATCCTTGATCAACAGAGACAGGGAGTCCACATATTATCTCCCATTGAGACACTGGCCAAGGCCCTTGATTTGCTCAACTTTTTCGACACCTCATTTATGGAGCCAACTCCCCCAGTCATCAGGCGATTGGCATTTAATTTCACTGCAGCCCAGTGAAAAGAAAAGCCACCTGTGTTGATCAAAGACCCTGAATCTAAAAAAATTATGGGCCCTTTCCCATTCATTACTTGGGGGAGAGGATATGCTTGTGTCCCTACAGCAGCAGAGACATTGTATTCATTGTGTTGCTTATTTTATCCAGTTTTGCTCAACGCTTGCAAAAGTCCATGGCAGAAGCTTTCATTCTTGAAAACAAAAAGGGGGCAGTTGTGGAGGCCCGGGGGCCTCTCATTGCAACTGTAATACCTTAGGGCAAAGGGGACCAAGGTGAAAGAGAGAAACCCCTCTGAATGCAGGGCTCTCACCCATGGCCACTTGCAGGCTCTTGCAATCTGCAGCTTTTGTTGCCATCACCCACTTCAACTGCCATTTTTTCCTTATAGCTACTCTCCAGAGAATGTTCTTCCCTCTCTTGTCCCCTGCAGGCCCTGGCTTCGCCCCTTCTCCCCCCCATATAAAACCCTCAGTCCCTAGCCTCATTTTCTCTCTGGCCCTGGACCCTCTTCCTCGCAATGCACAGCGTTTGGAGTTCCACACAAAGACCCGTCTCTGGCCTCATGCATCAGCACTTGAAGCAAGTGTGCTCCGGCCTCTGGCAGTGCAGCTCGCTCACACGGGCTCACTGTGGACACGCCGCAATCACACAGTCATTGAGTGCAGCAGAGAAGCTGGCCTCTAAAAGAAGTCATGAATCCCGCAGCCCACCCAAGCCAATGCCTTGCATGTCTTTACATTTTCCTTCTTTGCTCATCTCTCATGTCACTTTCCCTATTTCCTCTCTCTGGGACCTTGGCTTCACTCTCTCCTGCCTGCAGCTTCAGCCACATGTGTGACCCTGCTGTAAGAGCCTGACCCACAGGGAAGTGGGAGAGGACTCTCCGCCAGGAACTGAAGTGACAGAACAAGGGGGAATGAGATGAAACTGCAAGAGCTGGAATCCATTCCATGATGGGAAGAAGTTCTTTCCTGTCAGGGTGCTTGTCCCTGACACTGGGACCAGTGCAGAGAGGCTGTGCATACCCCATGCCAAGGAGCATCCAAGGCCACCTTGGACAGGGGCCGCAGCAACCTGCTGTGCTGGCAGCTTGCTCAGCTTGGAACCAGATGATCTTTAGGGTCCCTTCCTAGCCAAACCATTCAAGGATTTCATCATTCTACCATGCCCATCTCCCAGTGTGGCGCGGCCCTGAAACTTCTGTGACATCATAGCTCCCACAGTGTTCCAGGTGGAACGTCCAGCACCTGGAAACCAGCAGAGCAGACACTCTGCCTGCTGCCAGCGCACAGTTGTCGCTCGCTCTGCGCTCTGCCCGTCAGCGCTCTCTTGCTGCTGCTGCCTGGGATTTTCCTGACGCCTGCTCTGGAGCGCCAATCCCAGCAGGATGAGCACTGCTGCTCCAGTGGAGGTACAGTGCCATTCCAGGGAAGGGGCAGCCTGCTTGAGCAGGCTGCAGCCACGTGGCAATGGATGGTGTGGGACAGGAAGCCCACTGTGAGATTTTGCTGTCTCTTGCAGACTGCCAGAAATGGTAGAGTGGAAATGGAAGTGGACATGGTGCTGGATGGGGAAGAAAGGATGGAGGTAGACACAGAAGAGCCACTTGAGGAGATGGAAGTCGAAGAGGAGGACAATATCGAGCAGATGGAAGTGGACGAGGAGGATGAGGAGGAGCCCATGGTCCTTGGATGAAGATGGAGCCCCACAAGTAAGACAGGCAGATGCTCCCCATGCCCTGCCCACAGACACAGTGGCTGCCCTGACGCCAGGCTGGGGCTGGGCTGGATGGCCCCGCTCAGGGACACGGTGCCCGCAGGGGGCCTGGATTGTGCTGCCACAAGCACCAGCCCTGGCCTGCCCTGCACTTGCCTGGGGCCACAGCAGCCCTGCCAGCCCTGTCCCAGCTCCTGGGGGCCAGCTCCCAGCCCAGCTGGGCCCAGTGCTGGCAGCAGAGGCCAGCTTTGCTTCTTCCTTTCTTCCAGGCCTGATGCAGATGATGGCCACAGATATGACGCCTCTGTAAATATGTTTGAAAAGTGAGAAGAATTCTGTAAATATGTTCGTCGCTTAGAAGTTCTCTGTAAATATGTTTTGAAGACTGTTAGTCCATAGGATCCCAGGAAATATGAAAGGTGTTCTGGAAATCCTAGAATTTGCCGATCTTCAGCAAACAAATACTGCTTCTTTAGAAAACCTCACTTCTTTTTCTCATTCCTTCGTGCCGGGGTCGGCTGCCAGTGGTCTCTGCCCCAGCACGGGAAAAGGTGGTTCTGGGCAGGCCGCGCTTTCGAAGAAGGAGTCTGGACTCTTGCTTTTTGGTCTTCAGTTGACTTTATTGTTCCTTATCTCCAAAGTTTTTCTGTCTGTCCAGCCGAGGTCTGATCAGCAAGACAGCCAAGGGCACTCTCCCCCGCCCACGGGGTGGTTGTCTCTTTTCTAGTGAAAACTACATAGTAGATATTTACCTTTAATTTCCAATACTTTTCGCCCTTGTTGGCAAGTGCACTTTCTCTATGAACCAATGCACACATGCCAACATCATCCTGAACATGGATGCCAAGAAGAAGAAAGAAGAAGGACAGGGCACGCCCAAATTCCTCCACCTTGGGACTCCCGACCCATGCACAGAATTCTAAATCCCCCCTGTACAACATAGAAAACCCCCCTGTACAGTGCATTATAATTTCGTCCTTCACCCTGTGATTCCTACTACTGTGCTACTTAAACTTTTGTGGCCTGTAGTTCTTCATATAAGGTTGGCAATTTGCTCCATGAATTAAGATCGAATTTCCAGGTGTCTTTGGCTTCCTGCCAGGGTCTCCGAGCCCCTGCCAGGGCTTTGAGACATCCAGGGCATCCAGAGAGATGCTCTGGGTTCCGACACTTTTGGGCACAGGAAGCATTTGCACAGTTGGGATTTCCACTTGTTCCGGGATCCCGGGGCTGGAGCTCCCTGGGGCTGCTGCCACGGCCACCCCACGGCTGGGGGTCCCTGTGCACAGGGGGTCCCACTGACACCACTGCTGCCGCTGGGCACTGCTGCTGCTCCTGGGCTGGGGCACAGCCGCGTCCCCAAGAGCTGAGCTGCCACCAGCACAGAGGGGGCTCTCACTGCAGTTATCCCTGCAGCCATGCCACCAAAGCAAGGCAGGAAACTTTCAGCCACCCTTCCTGCTGCAGCCACAGGCACTCCTGGCTCCAGAGCCGCCATCAGGCCACAGGGATGCAAAATCCACCTTCCCGCTCTCAAGGCCTTGACAGCCTTGGCAACTATGGCACCTGCATCTGGGCTGCTGCAGGGGCTGATGTTTAAGCCTTGCAGCCTGCAAGGGTTCCGGGCTCTGCTTCTGGGCCTGCCCAGCACTGCCCTGGGCCCGCATTGCTCAAGAGACAAAAGCCAAGCCAGGGGATCCTCATCCTGCCCAAATTGCTGAATTGACTGCACTCGTTAGGACCTTCTCCGCTTTCAAAGAACCTATTCATTTGATCACTGATTCGGCAGATGTCTAAGGCCTAGTGCAGCGGGCCGAAAATTCCATTTTCAAAGACATTTCTAACCCCAACTAGAGCATTTGCTTTCCCCTTTCATTTCTCTTTTGTCCCACAGACAACACCCACACTATATCATGCACACAAGGTCTCATACCACCCTTCCTGCATTTATAGTAGGCAATGCTAGAGCAGATGCCTCAGCAATGGTTCTCCAAACCTCCCTATGGAATGTTTCTGACCAGGCTAGGTTCCGCCACCGCTTCTACCATCCAAACATTCCTGCACCGCTCAGCATCTTTAAAATTACCCAAGATCAGGCAAGACCCATGGCAAACACCTGCCCAAATTGTCAGCAACATGCCTTTGCTTCTGTCACAGCTGGAGTCAACCTAAGAGGACTAAAGAGTCTCCAGATCGGGCAATCACGCATCACACACCAAGCCCCTTTTGGGAGACTAAAATATATCCCCGTCTGAATCGACGCCGACAACGCTGCGGTTTACGCCTTTGCCCATGCTGGTGAGAAATTAAAAGGTGCTATAAAACGTTCCTTTTTAGCTTTTTCCACCTTCCCTGTTCCACAGGAAATGAAAACTGATCATGGTCCTGCTTATACCTCCCACTGATTCCAACCATTTTCTGACCAGTGGGCTATAAAACATGTCACAGCCATACCACACTCTGCCACAGGACACTCCATAGTCCAGAGGGCCCACTCTTCCATCCAAAGAATCCTTGATCAACAGAGACAGGGAGTCCACATATTATCTCCCATTGAGACACTGGCCAAGGCCCTTGATGTGCTCAACTTTTTCAACACCTCATTTATGGAGCCAACTCCCCCAGTCATCAGGCGATTGGCATTTAATTTCACTGCAGCCCAGTGAAAAGAAAAGCCACCTGTGTTGATCAAAGACCCTGAATCTAAAAAAATTATGGGCCCTTTCCCATTCATTACTTGGGGGAGAGGATATGCTTGTGTCCCTACAGCAGCAGAGACATTGTATTCATTGTGTTGCTTATTTTATCCAGTTTTGCTCAACGCTTGCAAAAGTCCATGGCAGAAGCTTTCATTCTTGAAAACAAAAAGGGGGCACTTGTGGAGGCCCGGGGGCCTCTCATTGCAACTGTAATACCTTAGGGCAAAGGGGACCAAGGTGAAAGAGAGAAACCCCTCTGAATGCAGGGCTCTCACCCATGGCCACTTGCAGCCTCTTGCAATCTGCAGCTTTTGTTGCCATCACCCACTTCAACTGCCATTTTTTCCTTATAGCTACTCTCCAGAGAATATTCTTCCCTCTCTTCTCCCCTGCAGGCCCTGGCTTCGCCCCTTCTCCCCCCCATATAAAACCCTCAGTCCCCAGCCTCATTTTCTCTCTGGCCCTGGACCCTCTTCCTCGCAATGCACAGCGTTTGGAGTTCCACACAAAGACCCGTCTCTGGCCTCATTCATCAGCACTTGAAGCAAGTGTGCTCCGGGCTCTGGCAGTGCAGGTCGCTCACACGGGCTCACTGTGGACACGCCGCAATCACACAGTCATTGAGTGCAGCAGAGAAGCTGGCCTCTAAAAGAAGTCATGAATCCCGCAGCCCACCCAACCCAATGCCTTGCATGTCTTTACATTTTCCTTCTTTGCTCATCTCTCATGTCACTTTCCCCATTTCCTCTCTCTGGGACCTTGGCTTCACTCTCTCCTGCCTGCAGCTTCAGCCACATGTGTGACCCTGCTGGAAGAGCCTGACCCACAGGGAAGTGGGAGAGGACTCTCCGCCAGGAACTGAAGTGACAGAACAAGGGGGAATGAGATGAAACTGCAAGAGCTGGAATCCATTCCATGATGGGAAGAAGTTCTTTCCTGTCAGGGTGCTTGTCCCTGACACTGGGACCAGTGCAGAGAGGCTGTGCATACCCCATGCCAAGGAGCATCCAAGGCCACCTTGGACAGGGGCCGCAGCAACCTGCTCTGCTGGGAAGTTGCTCAGCTTGGAACCAGATGATCTTTAGGGTCCCTTCCAAGCCAAACCATTCAAGGATTTCATCATTCTACCATGCCCATCTCCCAGTGTGGCGCGGCCCTGAAACTTCTGTGACATCACAGCTCCCACAGTGTTCCAGGTGGAACGTCCAGCACCTGGAAACCAGCAGAGCAGACACTCTGCCTGCTGCCAGCGCTCAGTTGTCGCTCGCTCTGCGCTCTGCCTGTCAGCGCTCTCTTGCTGCTGCCGCCTGGGATTTTCCTGACGCCTGCTCTGGAGCGCCAATCCCAGCAGGATGAGCACTGCTGTGCCAGTGGAGGTACAGTGCCATTCCAGGGAAGGGGCAGCCTGCTTGAGCAGGCTGCAGCCACGTGGCAATGGATGGTGTGGGACAGGAAGCCCACTGTGAGATTTTGCTGTCTCTTGCAGACTGCCAGAGATGGTAGAGATAGAGGAAATGGAAGTGGACATGGTGCTGGATGGGGAAGAAAGGATGGAGGTAGACACAGAAGAGCCACTTGAGGAGATGGAAGTCGAAGAGGAGGACAATATCGAGCAGATGGAAGTGGACGAGGAGGATGAGGAGGAGCCCATGGTCCTTGGATGAAGAAGGAGCCCCACAAGTAAGACGGACAGATGCTCCCCATGCCCTGCCCACAGACACAGTGGCTGCCCTGACGCCAGCCTGGGGCTGGGCTGGATGGCCCCGCTCAGGGACACGGTGCCCGCAGGGGGCCTGGATTGTGCTGCCACAAGCACCAGCCCTGGCCTGCCCTGCACTTGCCTGGGGCCACAGCAGCCCTGCCAGCCCTGTCCCAGCTCCTGGGGGCCAGCTCCCAGCCCAGCTGGGCCCAGTGCTGGCAGCAGAGGCCAGCTTTGCTTCTTCCTTTCTTCCAGGCCTGATGCAGATGATGGCCACAGATATGACGCCTCTGTAAATATGTTTGAAAAGTGAGAAGAATTCTGTAAATATGTTCGTCGCTTAGAAGTTCTCTGTAAATATGTTTTGAAGACTGTTAGTCCATAGGATCCCAGGAAATATGAAAGGTGTTCTGGAAATCCTAGAATTTGCCGATCTTCAGCAAATAAATACTGCTTCTTTAGAAAACCTCACTTCTCTTTCTCATTCCTTCGTGCCGGGGTCGGCTGCCAGTGGTCTCTGCCCCAGCACGGGAAAAGGTGGTTCTGGGCAGGCCGCGCTTTCGAAGAAGGAGTCTGGACTCTTGCTTTTTGGTCTTCAGTTGACTTTATTGTTCCTTATCTCCAAAGTTTTTCTGTCTGTCCAGCCGAGGTCTGATCAGCAAGACAGCCAAGGGCACTCTCCCCCGCCCACGGGGTGGTTGTCTCTTTTCTAGTGAAAACTACATAGTAGATATTTACCTTTAATTTCCAATACTTTTCGCCCTTGTTGGCGAGTGCACTTTCTCTATGAACCAATGCACACATGCCAACATCATCCTGAACATGGATGCCAAGAAGAAGAAAGAAGAAGGACAGGGCACGCCCAAATTCCTCCACCTTGGGACTCCCGACCCATGCACAGAATTCTAAATCCCCCCTGTACAACATAGAAAACCCCCCTGTACAGTGCATTATAATTTTGTCCTTCACCCTGTGATTCCTACTACTGTGCTACTTAAACTTTTGTGGCCTGTAGTTCTTCATATAAGGTTGGCAATTTGCTCCATGAATTAAGATCGAATTTCCAGGTGTCTTTGGCTTCCTACCAGGGTCTCCGAGCCCCTGCCAGGGCTTTGAGACATCCAGGGCATCCAGAGAGATGCTCTGGGTTCCGACACTTTTGGGCACAGGAAGCATTTGCACAGTTGGGATTTCCACTTGTTCCGGGATCCCGGGCCTGGAGCTCCCTGGGGCTGCTGCCACGGCCACCCCGCGGCTGGGGGTCCCTGTGCACAGGGGGTCCCACTGACACCTCTGCTGCCGCTGGGCACTGCTGCTGCTCCTGGGCTGGGGCACAGTGGCGTCCCCAAGAGCTGAGCTGCCACCAGCACAGAGGGGGCTCTCACTGCAGTGGCCCCTGCAGCCATGCCACCAAAGCAAGGCAGGAAACTTTCAGCCACCCTTCCTGCTGCAGCCACAGGCACTCCTGGCTCCAGAGCCGCCATCAGGCCACAGGGATGCAAAATCCACCTTCCCGCTCTCAAGGCCTTGACAGCCTTGGCAACTATGGCACCTGCATCTGGGCTGCTGCAGGGGCTGATGTTTAAGCCTTGCAGCCTCCAAGGGTTCCGGGCTCTGCTTCTGGGCCTGCCCAGCACTGCCCTGGGCCCGCATTGCTCAAGAGACAAAAGCCAAGCCAGGGGATCCTCATCCTGCCCAAATTGCTGAATTGACTGCACTCGTTAGGACCTTCTCCGCTTTCAAAGAACCTATTCATTTGATCACTGATTCGGCAGATGTCTAAGGCCTAGTGCAGCGGGCCGAAAATTCCATTTTCAAAGACATTTCTAACCCCAACTAGAGCATTTGCTTTCCCCTTTCATTTCTCTTTTGTCCCACAGACAACACCCACACTATATCATGCACACAAGGTCTCATACCACCCTTCCTGCATTTATAGTAGGCAATGCTAGAGCAGATGCCTCAGCAATGGTTCTCCAAACCTCCCTATGGAATGTTTCTGACCAGGCTAGGTTCCGCCACCGCTTCTACCATCCAAACATTCCTGCACCGCTCAGCATCTTTAAAATTACCCAAGATCAGGCAAGACCCATGGCAAACACCTGCCCAAATTGTCAGCAACATGCCTTTGCTTCTGTCACAGCTGGAGTCAACCTAAGAGGACTAAAGAGTCTCCAGATCGGGCAATCACGCATCACACACCAAGCCCCTTTTGGGAGACTAAAATATATCCCCGTCTGAATCGACGCCGACAACGCTGCGGTTTACGCCTTTGCCCATGCTGGTGAGAAATTAAAAGGTGCTATAAAACGTTCCTTTTTAGCTTTTTCCACCTTCCCTGTTCCACAGGAAATGAAAACTGATCATGGTCCTGCTTATACCTCCCACTGATTCCAACCATTTTCTGACCAGTGGGCTATAAAACATGTCACAGCCATACCACACTCTGCCACAGGACACTCCATAGTCCAGAGGGCCCACTCTTCCATCCAAAGAATCCTTGATCAACAGAGACAGGGAGTCCACATATTATCTCCCATTGAGACACTGGCCAAGGCCCTTGATGTGCTCAACTTTTTCAACACCTCATTTATGGAGCCAACTCCCCCAGTCATCAGGCGATTGGCATTTAATTTCACTGCAGCCCAGTGAAAAGAAAAGCCACCTGTGTTGATCAAAGACCCTGAATCTAAAAAAATTATGGGCCCTTTCCCATTCATTACTTGGGGGAGAGGATATGCTTGTGTCCCTACAGCAGCAGAGACATTGTATTCATTGTGTTGCTTATTTTATCCAGTTTTGCTCAACGCTTGCAAAAGTCCATGGCAGAAGCTTTCATTCTTGAAAACAAAAAGGGGGCACTTGTGGAGGCCCGGGGGCCTCTCATTGCAACTGTAATACCTTAGGGCAAAGGGGACCAAGGTGAAAGAGAGAAACCCCTCTGAATGCAGGGCTCTCACCCATGGCCACTTGCAGCCTCTTGCAATCTGCAGCTTTTGTTGCCATCACCCACTTCAACTGCCATTTTTTCCTTATAGCTACTCTCCAGAGAATATTCTTCCCTCTCTTCTCCCCTGCAGGCCCTGGCTTCGCCCCTTCTCCCCCCCATATAAAACCCTCAGTCCCCAGCCTCATTTTCTCTCTGGCCCTGGACCCTCTTCCTCGCAATGCACAGCGTTTGGAGTTCCACACAAAGACCCGTCTCTGGCCTCATTCATCAGCACTTGAAGCAAGTGTGCTCCGGGCTCTGGCAGTGCAGGTCGCTCACACGGGCTCACTGTGGACACGCCGCAATCACACAGTCATTGAGTGCAGCAGAGAAGCTGGCCTCTAAAAGAAGTCATGAATCCCGCAGCCCACCCAACCCAATGCCTTGCATGTCTTTACATTTTCCTTCTTTGCTCATCTCTCATGTCACTTTCCCCATTTCCTCTCTCTGGGACCTTGGCTTCACTCTCTCCTGCCTGCAGCTTCAGCCACATGTGTGACCCTGCTGGAAGAGCCTGACCCACAGGGAAGTGGGAGAGGACTCTCCGCCAGGAACTGAAGTGACAGAACAAGGGGGAATGAGATGAAACTGCAAGAGCTGGAATCCATTCCATGATGGGAAGAAGTTCTTTCCTGTCAGGGTGCTTGTCCCTGACACTGGGACCAGTGCAGAGAGGCTGTGCATACCCCATGCCAAGGAGCATCCAAGGCCACCTTGGACAGGGGCCGCAGCAACCTGCTCTGCTGGGAAGTTGCTCAGCTTGGAACCAGATGATCTTTAGGGTCCCTTCCAAGCCAAACCATTCAAGGATTTCATCATTCTACCATGCCCATCTCCCAGTGTGGCGCGGCCCTGAAACTTCTGTGACATCACAGCTCCCACAGTGTTCCAGGTGGAACGTCCAGCACCTGGAAACCAGCAGAGCAGACACTCTGCCTGCTGCCAGCGCTCAGTTGTCGCTCGCTCTGCGCTCTGCCTGTCAGCGCTCTCTTGCTGCTGCCGCCTGGGATTTTCCTGACGCCTGCTCTGGAGCGCCAATCCCAGCAGGATGAGCACTGCTGTGCCAGTGGAGGTACAGTGCCATTCCAGGGAAGGGGCAGCCTGCTTGAGCAGGCTGCAGCCACGTGGCAATGGATGGTGTGGGACAGGAAGCCCACTGTGAGATTTTGCTGTCTCTTGCAGACTGCCAGAGATGGTAGAGATAGAGGAAATGGAAGTGGACATGGTGCTGGATGGGGAAGAAAGGATGGAGGTAGACACAGAAGAGCCACTTGAGGAGATGGAAGTCGAAGAGGAGGACAATATCGAGCAGATGGAAGTGGACGAGGAGGATGAGGAGGAGCCCATGGTCCTTGGATGAAGAAGGAGCCCCACAAGTAAGACGGACAGATGCTCCCCATGCCCTGCCCACAGACACAGTGGCTGCCCTGACGCCAGCCTGGGGCTGGGCTGGATGGCCCCGCTCAGGGACACGGTGCCCGCAGGGGGCCTGGATTGTGCTGCCACAAGCACCAGCCCTGGCCTGCCCTGCACTTGCCTGGGGCCACAGCAGCCCTGCCAGCCCTGTCCCAGCTCCTGGGGGCCAGCTCCCAGCCCAGCTGGGCCCAGTGCTGGCAGCAGAGGCCAGCTTTGCTTCTTCCTTTCTTCCAGGCCTGATGCAGATGATGGCCACAGATATGACGCCTCTGTAAATATGTTTGAAAAGTGAGAAGAATTCTGTAAATATGTTCGTCGCTTAGAAGTTCTCTGTAAATATGTTTTGAAGACTGTTAGTCCATAGGATCCCAGGAAATATGAAAGGTGTTCTGGAAATCCTAGAATTTGCCGGTCTTCAGCAAATAAATACTGCTTCTTTAGAAAACCTCACTTCTCTTTCTCATTCCTTCGTGCCGGGGTCGGCTGCCAGTGGTCTCTGCCCCAGCACGGGAAAAGGTGGTTCTGGGCAGGCCGCGCTTTCGAAGAAGGAGTCTGGACTCTTGCTTTTTGGTCTTCAGTTGACTTTATTGTTCCTTATCTCCAAAGTTTTTCTGTCTGTCCAGCCGAGGTCTGATCAGCAAGACAGCCAAGGGCACTCTCCCCCGCCCACGGGGTGGTTGTCTCTTTTCTAGTGAAAACTACATAGTAGATATTTACCTTTAATTTCCAATACTTTTCGCCCTTGTTGGCAAGTGCACTTTCTCTATGAACCAATGCACACATGCCAACATCATCCTGAACATGGATGCCAAGAAGAAGAAAGAAGAAGGACAGGGCACGCCCAAATTCCTCCACCTTGGGACTCCCGACCCATGCACAGAATTCTAAATCCCCCCTGTACAACATAGAAAACCCCCCTGTACAGGGCATTATAATTTCGTCCTTCACCCTGTGATTCCTACTACTGTGCTACTTAAACTTTTGTGGCCTGTAGTTCTTCATATAAGGTTGGCAATTTGCTCCATGAATTAAGATCGAATTTCCAGGTGTCTTTGGCTTCCTACCAGGGTCTCCGAGCCCCTGCCAGGGCTTTGAGACATCCAGGGCATCCAGAGAGATGCTCTGGGTTCCGACACTTTTGGGCACAGGAAGCATTTGCACAGTTGGGATTACCACTTGTTCCGGGATCCCGGGCCTGGAGCTCCCTGGGGCTGCTGCCACGGCCACCCCGCGGCTGGGGGTCCCTGTGCACAGGGGGTCCCACTGACACCACTGCTGCCGCTGGGCACTGCTGCTGCTCCTGGGCTGGGGCACAGTGGCGTCCCCAAGAGCTGAGCTGCCACCAGCACAGAGGGGGCTCTCACTGCAGTGGCCCCTGCAGCCATGCCACCAAAGCAAGGCAGGAAACTTTCAGCCACCCTTCCTGCTGCAGCCACAGGCACTCCTGGCTCCAGAGCCGCCATCAGGCCACAGGGATGCAAAATCCACCTTCCCACTCTCAAGGCCTTGACAGCTTTGGCAACTATGGCACCTGCATCTGGGCTGCTGCAGGGGCTGATGTTTAAGCCTTGCACCTCCAAGGGCTCCGGGCTCTACTTCTGGGCCTGCCCTGCACTGCCCTGGGCCTGCATTGCTCAAGAGACAAAAGCCAAGCCAGGGGATCCTCATCCTGCCCAATTGCTGAATTGACTGCACTCGTTAGGACCTTCTCCGCTTTCAAAGAACCTATTCATTTAATCACTGATTCGGCAGATGTCTAAGGCCTAGTGCAGCTGGCCGAAAATTCCATTTTCAAAGACATTTCTAACCCCAACTAGAGCATTTGCTTTCCCCTTTCATTTCTCTTTTGTCCCACAGACAACACCCACACTATATCATGTACACAAGGTCTCATACCACCCTTCCTGCATTTATAGTAGGCAATGCTAGAGCAGATGCCTCAGCAATGGTTCTCCAAACCTCCCTATGGAATGTTTCTGACCAGGCTAGGATCCGCCACCGCTTCTACCATCCAAACATTCCTGCACCGCTCAGCATCTTTAAAATTACCCAAGATCAGGCAAGATCCATGGCAAACACCTGCCCAAATTGTCAGCAACATGCCTTTGCTTCTGTCACAGCTGGAGTCAACCTAAGAGGACTAAAGAGTCTCCAGATCGGGCAATCACGCATCACACACCAAGCCCCTTTTGGGAGACTAAAATATATCCCCGTCTGAATTGACGCCGACAACGCTGCGGTTTTCGCCTTTGCCCATGCTGGTGAGAAATCAAAAGGTGCTATAAAACGTTCCTTTTTAGCTTTTTCCACCTTCCCTGTTCCACAGGAAATGAAAACTGATCATGGTCCTGCTTATACCTCCCACTGATTCCAACCATTTTCTGACCAGTGGGCTATAAAACATGTCACAGCCATACCACACTCTGCCACAGGACACTCCATAGTCCAGAGGGCCCACTCTTCCATCCAAAGGATCCTTGATCAACAGAGACAGGGAGTCCACATATTATCTCCCATTGAGACACTGGCCAAGGCCCTTGATGTGCTCAACTTTTTCAACACCTCATTTATGGAGCCAACTCCCCCAGTCATCAGGCGATTGGCATTTAATTTCACTGCAGCCCAGTGAAAAGAAAAGCCACCTGTGTTGATCAAAGACCCTGAATCTAAAAAAATTATGGGCCCTTTCCCATTCATTACTTGGGGGAGAGGATATGCTTGTGTCCCTACAGCAGCAGAGACATTGTATTCATTGTGTTGCTTATTTTATCCAGTTTTGCTCAACGCTTGCAAAAGTCCATGGCAGAAGCTTTCATTCTTGAAAACAAAAAGGGGGCAGTTGTGGAGGCCCGGGGGCCTCTCATTGCAACTGTAATACCTTAGGGCAAAGGGGACCAAGGTGAAAGAGAGAAACCCCTCTGAATGCAGGGCTCTCACCCATGGCCACTTGCAGCCTCTTGCAATCTGCAGCTTTTGTTGCCATCACCCACTTCAACTGCCATTTTTTCCTTATAGCTACTCTCCAGAGAATATTCTTCCCTCTCTTCTCCCCTGCAGGCCCTGGCTTCGCCCCTTCTCCCCCCCATATAAAACCCTCAGTCCCCAGCCTCATTTTCTCTCTGGCCCTGGACCCTCTTCCTCGCAATGCACAGTGTTTGGGGTTCCACACAAAGACCCGTCTCTGGCCTCATGCATCAGCACTTGAAGCAAGTGTGCTCCGGCCTCTGGCAGTGCAGCTCGCTCACACGGGCTCACTGTGGACACGCCGCAATCACACAGTCATTGAGTGCACCAGAGAAGCTGGCCTCTAAAAGAAGTCATGAATCCCCCAGCCCACCCAAGCCAATGCCTTGCATGTCTTTACATTTTCCTTCTTTGCTCATCTCTCATGTCACTTTCCCCATTTCCTCTCTCTGGGACCTTGGCTTCACTCTCTCCTGCCTGCAGCTTCAGCCACATGTGTGACCCTGCTGGAAGAGCCTGACCCACAGGGAAGTGGGAGAGGACTCTCCGCCAGGAACTGAAGTGACAGAACAAGGGGGAATGAGATGAAACTGCAAGAGCTGGAATCCATTCCATGATGGGAAGAAGTTCTTTCCTGTCAGGGTGCTTGTCCCTGACACTGGGACCAGTGCAGAGAGGCTGTGCATACCCCATGCCAAGGAGCATCCAAGGCCACCTTGGACAGGGGCCGCAGCAACCTGCTGTGCTGGGAAGTTGCTCAGCTTGGAACCAGATGATCTTTAGGGTCCCTTCCAAGCCAAACCATTCAAGGATTTCATCATTCTACCATGTTCATCTCCCAGTGTGGCGCGGCCCTGAAACTTCTGTGACATCACAGCTCCCACAGTGTTCCAGGTGGAACGTCCAGCACCTGGAAACCAGCAGAGCAGACACTCTGCCTGCTGCCAGCGCTCAGTTGTCGCTCGCTCTGCGCTCTGCCTGTCAGCGCTCTCTTGCTGCTGCCGCCTGGGATTTTCCTGACGCCTGCTCTGGAGCGCCAATCCCAGCAGGATGAGCACTGCTGTGCCAGTGGAGGTACAGTGCCATTCCAGGGAAGGGGCAGCCTGCTTGAGCAGGCTGCAGCCACGTGGCAATGGATGGTGTGGGACAGGAAGCCCACTGTGAGATTTTGCTGTCTCTTGCAGACTGCCAGAGATGGTAGAGATAGAGGAAATGGAAGTGGACATGGTGCTGGATGGGGAAGAAAGGATGGAGGTAGACACAGAAGAGCCACTTGAGGAGATGGAAGTCGAAGAGGAGGACAATATCGAGCAGATGGAAGTGGACGAGGAGGATGAGGAGGAGCCCATGGTCCTTGGATGAAGATGGAGCCCCACAAGTAAGACGGACAGATGCTCCCCATGCCCTGCCCACAGACACAGTGGCTGCCCTGACGCCAGCCTGGGGCTGGGCTGGATGGCCCCGCTCAGGGACACGCTGCCCGCAGGGGGCCTGGATTGTGCTGCCACAAGCACCAGCCCTGGCCTGCCCTGCACTTGCCTGGGGCCACAGCAGCCCTGCCAGCCCTGTCCCAGCTCCTGGGGGCCAGCTCCCAGCCCAGCTGGGCCCAGTGCTGGCAGCAGAGGCCAGCTTTGCTTCTTCCTTTCTTCCAGGCCTGATGCAGATGATGGCCACAGATATGACGCCTCTGTAAATATGTTTGAAAAGTGAGAAGAATTCTGTAAATATGTTCGTCGCTTAGAAGTTCTCTGTAAATATGTTTTGAAGACTGTTAGTCCATAGGATCCCAGGAAATATGAAAGGTGTTCTGGAAATCCTAGAATTTGCCGATCTTCAGCAAATAAATACTGCTTCTTTAGAAAACCTCACTTCTCTTTCTCATTCCTTCGTGCCGGGGTCGGCTGCCAGTGGTCTCTGCCCCAGCACGGGAAAAGGTGGTTCTGGGCAGGCCGCGCTTTCGAAGAAGGAGTCTGGACTCTTGCTTTTTGGTCTTCAGTTGACTTTATTGTTCCTTATCTCCAAAGTTTTTCTGTCTGTCCAGCCGAGGTCTGATCAGCAAGACAGCCAAGGGCACTCTCCCCCGCCCACGGGGTGGTTGTCTCTTTTCTAGTGAAAACTACATAGTAGATATTTACCTTTAATTTCCAATACTTTTCGCCCTTGTTGGCAAGTGCACTTTCTCTATGAACCAATGCACACATGCCAACATCATCCTGAACATGGATGCCAAGAAGAAGAAAGAAGAAGGACAGGGCACGCCCAAATTCCTCCACCTTGGGACTCCCGACCCATGCACAGAATTCTAAATCCCCCCTGTACAACATAGAAAACCCCCCTGTACAGTGCATTATAATTTCGTCCTTCACCCTGTGATTCCTACTACTGTGCTACTTAAACTTTTGTGGCCTGTAGTTCTTCATGTAAGGTTGGCAATTTGCTCCATGAATTAAGATCGAATTTCCAGGTGTCTTTGGCTTCCTACCAGGGTCTCCGAGCCTCTACCAGGGCTTTGAGACATCCAGGGCATCCAGAGAGATGCTCTGGGTTCCGACACTTTTGGGCACAGGAAGCATTTGCACAGTTGGGATTTCCACTTGTTCTGGGATCCCGGGCCTGGAGCTCCCTGGGGCTGCTGCCACGGCCACCCCGCGGCTGGGGGTCCCTGTGCACAGGGGGTCCCACTGACACCACTGCTGGTGCAGGGCACTGCTGCTGCTCCTGGGCTGGGGCACAGCCGCGTCCCCAAGAGCTGAGCTGTCACCAGCACAGAGGGGGCTCTCACTGCACTGGCCCCTGCAGCCATGCCACCAAAGCAAGGCAGGAAACTTTCAGCCACCCTTCCTGCTGCAGCCACAGCCACTCCTGGCTCCAGAGCTGCCATCAGGCCACAGGGATGCAAAATCCACCTTCCCGCTCTCAAGGCCATGGCAGCCTTGGCAACTGTGGCACCTGCATCTGGGCTGCTGCAGGGGCTGATATTTAAGGCTTGCAGCCTCCAAAGGCTCCGGGCTCTGCTTCCCAGCCTGCCCTGCACTGCCCTGGGCCCGCATTGCTCAAGAGACAAAAGCCAAGCCAGGGGATCCTCATCCTGCCCAAATTGCTGAATTGACTGCACTCGTTAGGACCTTCTCCGTTTTCAAAGAACCTATTCATTTGATCACTGATTCGGCAGATGTCTATGGCCTAGTGCAGCAGGCCGAAAATTCCATTTTCAAAGACATTTCTAACCCCAACTAGAGCATTTGCTTTCCCCTTTCATTTCTCTTTTGTCCCACAGACAACACCCACACTATATCATGTATACAAGGTCTCATACCACCCTTCCTGCATTTATAGTAGGCAATGCTAGAGCAGATGCCTCAGCAATGGTTCTCCAAACCTCCCTATGGAATGTTTCTGACCAGGCTAGGATCCGCCACCGCTTCTACCATCCAAACATTCCTGCACCGCTCAGCATCTTTAAAATTACCCAAGAGCAGGCAAGATCCATGGCAAACACCTGCCCAAATTGTCAGCAACATGCCTTTGCTTCTGTCACAGCTGGAGTCAACCTAAGAGGACTAAAGAGTCTCCAGATCGGGCAATCACACATCACACACCAAGCCCCTTTTGGGAGACTAAAATACATCCCCGTCTGAATCGACGCCGACAACGCTGCGTTTTTCGCCTTTGCCCATGCTGGTGAGAAATCAAAAGGTGCTATAAAACGTTCTTTTTTAGCTTTTTCCACCTTCCCTGTTCCACAGGAAATGAAAACTGATCATGGTCCTGCTTATACCTCCCACTGATTCCAGCCATTTTCTGACCAGTGGGCTATAAAACATGTCACAGCCATACCACACTCTGCCACAGGACACTCCATAGTCCAGAGGGCCCACTCTTCCATCCAAAGGATCCTTGATCAACAGAGACAGGGAGTCCACATATTATCTCCCATTGAGACACTGGCCAAGGCCCTTGATGTGCTCAACTTTTTCAACACCTCATTTATGGAGCCAACTCCCCCAGTCATCAGGCGATTGGCATTTAATTTCACTGCAGCCCAGTGAAAAGAAAAGCCACCTGTGTTGATCAAAGACCCTGAATCTAAAAAAATGATGGGCCCTTTCCCATTCATTACTTGGGGTAGAGGATACGCTTGTGTCTCTACAGCAGCAGAGACATTGTATTCATTGTGTTGCTTATTCTATCCAGTTTTGCTCAACGCTTGCAAAAGTCCATGGCAGAAGCCTTCATTCTTGAAAACAAAAAGGGGGCACTTGTGGAGGCCCAGGGGCCTCTCATTGCAACTGTAATACCTTAGGGCAAAGGGGACCAAGGTGAAACAGAGAAACCCCTCTGAATGCAAGGCTCTCACCCATGGCCACTTGCAGCCTCTTGCAATCTGCAGCTTTTCTTGCTATCACCCACTTCAACTGCCATTTTTTCCTTATAGCTACTCTCCAGAGAATGTTCTTCCCTCTCTTCTCCCCTGCTGGTCCTGGCTTTGCCCCTTCTCTCCCCCATATAAAACCCTCAGTCCCCAGCCTCATTTTCTCTCCGTCCCTGGACCCTCTTCATGGCAATGCACAGTGTTTGGAGTTGCACACAAAGACCCGTCTCTGGCCTCGTTCATCAGCACTTGAAGCAAGTGTGCTCCGGCCTCTGGCAGTGCAGCTCGCTCACACGGGCTCACTGTGGACACGCCGCAATCACACAATCATTGAGTGCACCAGAGAACCTGGCCTCTAATCAAAGGCATGAATCCCACAAATCACACGACCCAATGCCTTGCATGTCTCTACATTTTCCTTCTTCTCTCATCTCTCATGTCACTTTCCCCATTTCCTCTCTCTGCCAGCTTGGCTTCTCTCTCTCTCCTGGCTGCAAGCACATGTGTGGGACCATGCCGGAACACCCTGACCTACAGGGAAGTGGGAGAGGACTCTTTGTCAGCAACTGAAGTGACAGAACAAGGGGGAATGGGATCCAACTGCAAGAGCTGGAATCCATTCCATGATGGGAAGAAGTTCTTTCCTCTCAGGGTGCTTGTCCCTGACACTGGGACCAGTGCAGAGAGGCTGTGCATACCCCATGGCCACGAACATCCAAGGCCAGCTTGGACAGGGGCCGCAGCAACCTGCTGTGCTGGCAGCTTGCTCAGCTTGGAACCAGATGATCTTTAGGGTCCCTTCCTAGCCAAAGCATTCAAGGATTTGATCATTCCATCATGCGTATCTCCCAGTGTGGAGCGGCCCTGAATCTTCTGTGACATCACATCTCCCACAGTGTTCCAGGTGGAACGTCCAGCACGTGGAAACCAGCAGAGCAGACACTCTGCCTGCTGCCAGTGGTCAGTTGGCGCTCGCTCTGCGCTCTGCCCGTCAGCGCTCTCTTGCTGCTGCCGCCTGGGATTTTCCTGACGCCTCCTCTGGAGCACCAATCCCAGCAGGATGAGCACTGCTGCTCCAGTGGAGGTACAGTGCCATTCCAGGGAGGGGCCACCTTGCTTGAGCAGGCTGCAGCCATGTGGGAATGGGTGCTGTGGGACAGGAACCCCACTGTCAGATTGTGCTGTCTCTTGCAGACTGCCAGAGACACTGAGGAGGAGATGCAAGTGGACATGGTGCTAGGTGAGGAAGAAAGGATGGAGGTAGACATAGAAGAACCACTTGAGGACATGGAAGTCGACATGGAGGATAACATTGAGGAGATGGAAGTCGAAGAGGAGAACACTGAGGAGATGGAAGTTGACGAGAACGATGAGGAGGAGCCCATGGTCCTTGGATGAAGATGGAGCCCCACAAGTAAGACAGGCAGATGCTCCCCATGCCCTGCCCACAGACACAGTGGCTGCCCTGACGCCAGCCTGGGGCTGGGCTGGATGGCCCCGCTCAGGGACACGCTGCCCGCAGCGGGCCTGGATTGTGCTGCCACAAGCACCAGCCCTGGCCTGCCCTGCACTTGCCTGGGGCCACACCAGCCCTGCCAGCCCTGTCCCAGCTCCTAGGGCCCGGCTCCCAGCCCAGCTGGGCCCAGTGCTGGCAGCAGAGGCCAGCTTTGCTTCTTTCTTCCTTCCAGGACAGATGGAGATGATGGCTGGAGATATGACGGCGGTGTATATATGTTGGAAAAGTTAGAAGATTACTGTAAATATGTTCACATGTTAGTAGTTCTCTGTAAATATGTTTTGAAGATTGTTACTCCATAGGATCCCATGTAAATATGTTCAGTAGATCGTTGGTGTTGTTATAAGGATTGTTGTAATGAAAAGTGTTCTGTAAATCCTAGAGTTTGCCAATCTTTGGCAAATAAATACTGCTTCTTTTTAAAACCTCGCTTCTCTTTGCCATTCCTTTGAGCACAGGCAGCCTTTGCACAGTTGGGATTTCCACTTGTTCCGGGATCCCGGGGCTGGAGCTCCCTGGGGCTGCTGCCACGGCCACCCCGCGGCTGGGGGTCCCTGTGCACAGGGGGTCCCACTGACACCACTGCTGGTGCAGGGCACTGCTGCTGCTCCTGGGCTGGGCCACAGCGGCGTCCCCAAGAGCTGAGCTGCCACCAGCACAGAGGGGGCTCTCACTGCAGTTATCCCTGCAGCCATGCCACCAAAGCAAGGCAGGAAACTTTCAGCCACCCTTCCGGCTGCAGCCACAGGCACTCCTGGCTCCAGAGCCGCCATCAGGCCACAGGGATGCAAAATCCACCTTCCCGCTCTCAAGGCCATGGCAGCCTTGGCTACTCTGGCACCTGCATCTGGGCTGCTGCAGGGGCTGATATTTAAGGCTTGCAGCCTCCAAAGCCTCCGGGCTCTGCTTCCCACCCTGCTCTGCACTGCCCTGGCTCCGCATTGCTCAAGAGACAAAAGCCAAGCCAGGGGATCCTCATCCTGCCCAAATTGCTGAATTGACTGCAGTCCTTAGGACCTTCTCCACTTTCAGAGAACCTATTCATTTGATCACTGATTCGGCAGATGTCTATGGCCTAGTGCAGCAGGCCGAAAATTCCATTTTCAAAGACATTTCTAACCCCAACTAGAGCATTTGATTTCCCCTTTCATTATTCTTTTGTCCCACAGACAACACCCACACTATATCACGCACACAAGATCTCATACCACCCTTCCTGCATTTATAGTAGGCAATGCTAAAGCAGATGCCCCAGCAATGGTTGTCCAAACCTCCCTATGGAATCTTTTTGACCAGGCTAGGACCCGCCACCACTTCTACCATCCAAACATTCCTGCACCGCTCAGCATCTTTAAAATTACCCAAGATCAGGCAAGATCCATGGCAAACACCTGCCCAAATTGTCAGCAACATGCCTTTGCTTCTGTCACAGCTGCACTCAATCCAAGAGGACTAAAGACTCTCCAGATCGGGCAATCACACATCACACACCAAGCCCCTTCTGGGAGACTAAAATACAACCCCGTCTCAATCCACACCGACAACGCTGCGGTTTCCGCCTTTGCCCGTGCTGGTGAGAAATGAAAAGATGCTATAAAACGTTACATTTTAGCTTTTTCTACCTTCCCAGCTCCACAGGAAATGAAAACTGATCATGGTCCTTCTTATACCTCCCACTGATTCCAACCATTTTCTGACCAGTGGGGTACAAAACATGTCACAGCCATACCACACTCTGCCACAGGACACTCCATAGTCCAGAGGGCCCACTCTTCCATCCAAAGGATCCTTGATCAACAGAGACAGGGAGTCCACATATTATCTCCCATTGAGACACTGGCCAAGGCCCTTGATGTGCTCAACTTTTTCGACACCTCATTTATGGAGCCAACTCCCCCAGTCATCAGGTCTTTTGCATTTCATGTGACTGCAGCCCAGTGAAAAGAAAAGCCGCCTGTGTTGATCAAAGACCCTGAATCCAAAGAAATTATGGGCCCTTTCCCATTCATTACTTGGGGGAGAGGATATGCTTGTGTCTCTACAGCAGCAGGCCCAAGACGGATCCCAGCAAAAACATAAAACTCTTCTGCAAATGGCGAGGCAAACACCAGAGCCACCATCAGAAGAACAGAATGAAAGCCTGAGAGAGCAGCAGCCTGGAAAAGAAGAAGAAGGACAGAAGAAGATCTCCTAAGCAGCGTGGACCACACAGACCAACACCAAGAGAGCTCAGACACCACTAAGCGGGGTATATCACTTAACATTTGGAAAAACTATATTGTAGCATTTATATTTGATTCTTCTAAGAAGCTGAGTTCAAACCATTGCCTTACAGAAGAGGAAGTTTAGTGGGACCAGAATTTAAGTTTCACATTGCAATCTCCCTATCTCTTTACTTTCAGGCCACCCAAGCCTCCACCCACTTCTAAATTAGCTAAAGTCAAAGGATGCTGTCCTTTGTTGCCGCTGCAGCAGGCAGCCGCAAGCAGCAAAGCTCCTCACTATGCCACGTGCCTTCAGCTGGCTGCTTCCACAGCCAAGCCACAATTTCTTGCCCATGGCCACGCTTGTCAACCTCTTCTCACATAGGGACTCAGTATAGCAGAGCGTCCAGCTGCTCAAAGACCAAATCAACAAGATCCAGACAAAAGGCAACAACGACTGGCTCACTGGACTTTTGAAAGACTGGGGCATGAAAGGCTGGCTTTCACCTTTACTTAAGACTGTTTTGTGGACTTTGTTTCTTGTATTCATTGTGTTGCTTATTCTATCCAGTTTTGCTCAACGCTTGCAAAAGTCCATGGCAGAAGCCTTCATTCTTGAAAACAAAAAGGGGGCACTTGTGGAGGCCCAGGGGCCTCTCATTGCAACTGTAATACCTTAGGGCAAAGGGGACCAAGGTGAAACAGAGAAACCCCTCTGAATGCAAGGCTCTCACCCATGGCCACTTGCAGCCTCTTGCAATCTGCAGCTTTTCTTGCTATCACCCACTTCAACTGCCATTTTTCCTGATAGCTACTCTCCAGAGAATGTTCTTCCCTCTCTTCTCCCCTGCTGGTCCTGGCTTTGCCCCTTCTCCCCCCCCCATATGAAACCCTCAGTCCCCAGCCTCATTTTCTCTCTGGCCCTGGACCCTCTTCATCACCATGCACAGTGTTTGGAGTTGCACACAAAGACCCGTCTCTGGCCTCATTCATCAGCACTTGAAGCAAGTGTGCTCCGGCCTCTGGGAGTGCAGGTCGCTCACACGGGCTCACTGTGGACACGCCGCAATCACACAGTCATTGAGTGCACCAGAGAACCTGGCCTCTAATCAAAGGCATGAATCCCACAGCCCACCCAAACCAATGCCTTGCATGTCTCTATTTTTTCCTTCTTCTCTCATCTCTCATGTCACTTTCCCCATTTCCTCTCTCTGCCAGCTTGGCTTCTCTCTCTCCTGGCTGCAGCTTCAGCCACATGTGTGACCCTGCAGGAACAGGCTGACCCACAGGGAAGTGGGACAGGACTCTTTGTCAGCAACTGAAGTGACAGAACAAGGGCGAATGGGATCCAACTGCAAGAGCTGGAATCCATTCCATGATGGGAAGAAGTTCTTTCCTCTCAGGGTGCTTGTCCCTGACACTGGGACCAGTGCAGAGAGGCTGTGCATACCCCATGGCCACGAACATCCAAGGCCAGCTTGGACAGGGGCCGAGACAACCTGCTGTGCTGGCAGCTTGCTCAGCTAGGAACCAGATGATCTTTAGGGTCCCTTCCAAGCCAAACCCTTCAAGGATTTCATCATTCCACCATGCCCATCTCCCAGTGTGGAGCGGCCCTGAAACTTCTGTGACATCACAGCTCCCACAGTGTTCCAGGTGGAACGTCCAGCACGTGGAAACCAGCAGAGCAGACACTCTGCCTGCTGCCAGTGGTCAGTTGGCGCTCGCTCTCATCTCTGCCCATCACTACTGAGCTGTTGCTGCCGCCTGGGCTTTTCCTGCTGCCTGCTCTGGAGCGCCAATCCCAGCAGGATGAGCACTGCTGTGCCAGTGGAGGTACAGTGCCATTCCAGGCAGAAAGCAGCCTGCTTGAGCAGGCTGCAGCCACGTGGCAATGGATGGTGTGGGACAGGAAGCCCACTGCGAGATTTTGCTGTCTCTTGCAGACTGCCAGAGACATTGTGGAGGAGATGCAAGTGGACATGGTGCAGGATGAGGAAGAAAGGATGGAGGTGGATGTGGAAGAGTTGGTGGAGGAGATGGAAGTAGACGTGGAGGATGACATCGAGGAGATGGAAGTTGGCGAGAAGGATGAGGAGGAGCCCATGGTCCTTGGATGAAGATGGAGCCCCACAAGTAAGACGGGCAGATGCTCCCCATGCCCTGCCCACAGACACAGTGGCTGCCCTGACGCCAGGCTGGGGCTGGGCTGGATGGCCCCGCTCAGGGACACGCTGCCCGCAGCGGGCCTGGATTGTGCTGCCACAAGCACCAGCCCTGGCCTGCCCTGCACTTGCCTGGGGCCACAGCAGCCCTGCCAGCCCTGTCCCAGCTCCTAGGGCCCGGCTCCCAGCCCAGCTGGGCCCAGTGCTGGCAGCAGAGGCCAGCTTTGCTTCTTTCTTCCTTCCAGGACAGATGGAGATGATGGCTGGAGATATGACGGCGGTGTATATATGTTGGAAAAGTTAGAAGATTACTGTAAATATGTTCACATGTTAGTAGTTCTCTGTAAATATGTTTTGAAGATTGTTACTCCATAGGATCCCATGTAAATATGTTCAGTAGATCGTTGTTGTTGTTATAAGGATTGTTGTAATGAAAAGTGTTCTGTAAATCCTAGAGTTTGCCAATCTTTGGCAAATAAATACTGCTTCTTTTTAAAACCTCGCTTCTCTTTGCCATTCCTTTGAGCACAGGCAGCCTTTGCACAGTTGGGATTTCCACTTGTTCCAGGATCCCGGGGCTGGAGCTCCCTGGGGCTGCTGCCACGGCCACCCCACGGCTGGGGGTCCCTGTGCACAGGGGGTCCCACTGACACCACTGCTGCCGCTGGGCACTGCTGCTGCTCCTGGGCTGGGGCACAGCGGCGTCCCCAAGAGCTGAGCTGCCACCAGCACAGAGGGGGCTCTCACTGCAGTTATCCCTGCAGCCATGCCACCAAAGCAAGGCAGGAAACTTTCAGCCACCCTTCCTGCTGCAGCCACAGGCACTCCTGGCTCCAGAGTCGCCATCAGGCCACAGGGATGCAAAATCCACCTTCCCGCTCTCAAGGCCATGGCAGCCTTGGCAACTGTGGCACCTGCATCTGGGCTGCTGCAGGGGCTGATGTTTAAGGCTTGCAGCCTCCAAAGGCTCCGGGCTCTGCTTCCCAGCCTGCCCTGCACTGCCCTGGCTCCGCATTGCTCAAGAGACAAAAGCCAAGCCAGGGGATCCTCATCCTGCCCAAATTGCTGAATTGACTGCACTCGTTAGGACCTTCTCCACTTTCAGAGAACCTATTCATTTGATCACTGATTCAGCAGATGTCTATGGCCTAGTGCAGCAGGCTGAAAATTCAATTTTCAAAGACATTTCTAACCCCAACTAGAGCATTTGATTTCCCCTTTCATTATTCTTTTGTCCCACAGACAACACCCACACTATATCACGCACACAAGATCTCATACCACCCTTCCTGCATTTATAGTAGGCAATGCTAAAGCAGATGCCCCAGCAATGGTTGTCCAAACCTCCCTATGGAATCTTTTTGACCAGGCTAGGACCCGCCACCACTTCTACCATCCAAACATTCCTGCACCGCTCAGCATCTTTAAAATTACCCAAGATCAGGCAAGATCCATGGCAAACACCTGCCCAAATTGTCAGCAACATGCCTTTGCTTCTGTCACAGCTGCACTCAATCCAAGAGGACTAAAGACTCTCCAGATCGGGCAATCACACATCACACACCAAGCCCCTTTTGGGAGACTAAAATACAACCCCGTCTCAATCCACACCGACAACGCTGCGGTTTTCGCCTCTGCCCATGCTGGTGAGAAATCAAAAGATGCTGTAAAACGTTCCTTTTTAGCCTATTCCACCTTCCCAGTTCCACAGGAAATTAAAACTGATCATGGTCCTGCTTATACCTCCCACTGATTCCAACCATTTTCTGACCAGTGGGCTGCAAAACATGTCACAGCCATACCACACTCTGCCACAGGACACTCCATAGTCCAGAGGGCCCACTCTTCCATCCAAAGGATCCTTGATCAACAGAGACAGGAATTCCACATATTATCTCCCATTGAGACACTGGCCAAGGCCCTTGATGTGCTCAACTTTTTCGACACCTCATTTATGGAGCCAACTCCCCCAGTCACCAGGCCTTTTGCATTTCATGTGACTGCAGCCCAGTTAAAAGAAAAGCCGCCTGTGTTGATCAAAGACCCTGAATCCAAAGAAATTATGGGCCCTTTCCCATTCATTACTTGGGGGAGAGGATACGCTTGTGTCTCTACAGCAGCAGGCCCAACATGGATCCCAGCAAAAAACATCAAACCCTTCTGCCAATGGCCAGGCAAACACCAGAGCCACCATCAGAAGAACGGAATGAAAGCCTAAGAGAGACAGCAGCAGCCTGGAAAAGAAGAAGAAGAAGGACAGAAGAAGATCTCCTAAGCAGCGTGGACCACACAGACCAACACCAAGAGAGCTCAGACACCACTAAGCGGGATATATCACTTAACATTTGGAAAAACTATATTGTAGCATTTATATTTGATTCTTCTAAGAAGCTGAGTTCAAACCATTGCCTTACAGAAGAGGAAGTTTAGTGGGACCAGAATTTAAGTTTCACATTGCAATCTCCCTATCTCTTTACTTTCAGGCCACCCAAGCCTCCACCCACTTCTAAATTAGCTAAAGTCAAAGGATGCTGTCCTTTGTTGCCGCTGCAGCAGGCAGCCGCAAGCAGCAAAGCTCCTCACTATGCCACGTGCCTTCAGCTGGCTGCTTCCACGGCCAAGCCACAATTTCTTGCCCATGGCCACGCTTGTCAACCTCTTCTCACATAGGGACTCAGTATAGCAGAGCGTCCAGCTGCTCAAAGACCAAATCAACAAGATCCAGACAAAAGGCAACAACGTCTGGCTCACTGGACTTTTGAAAGACTGGGGCATGAAAGGCTGGCTTTCACCTTTACTTAAGACTGTTTTGTGGACTTTGTTTCTTGTATTCATTGTGTTGCTTATTCTATCCAGTTTTGCTCAACGCTTGCAAAAGTCCATGGCAGAAGCCTTCATTCTTGAAAACAAAAAGGGGGCACTTGTGGAGGCCCAGGGGCCTCTCATTGCAACTGTAATACCTTAGGGCAAAGGGGACCAAGGTGAAACAGAGAAACCCCTCTGAATGCAAGGCTCTCACCCATGGCCACTGCAGCCTCTTGCAATCTGCAGCTTTTCTTGCTATCACCCACTTCAACTGCCATTTTTCCTTATAGCTACTCTCCAGAGAATGTTCTTCCCTCTCTTCTCCCCTGCTGGTCCTGGCTTTGCCCCTTCTCCCCCCCCCATATGAAACCCTCAGTCCCCAGCCTCATTTTCTCTCTGGCCCTGGACCCTCTTCATCACCATGCACAGTGTTTGGAGTTGCACACAAAGACCCGTCTCTGGCCTCATTCATCAGCACTTGAAGCAAGTGTGCTCCGGCCTCTGGGAGTGCAGGTCGCTCACACGGGCTCACTGTGGACACGCCGCAATCACACAGTCATTGAGTGCACCAGAGAACCTGGCCTCTAATCAAAGGCATGAATCCCACAGCCCACCCAAACCAATGCCTTGCATGTCTCTATTTTTTCCTTCTTCTCTCATCTCTCATGTCACTTTCCCCATTTCCTCTCTCTGCCAGCTTGGCTTCTCTCTCTCCTGGCTGCAGCTTCAGCCACATGTGTGACCCTGCAGGAACAGGCTGACCCACAGGGAAGTGGGACAGGACTCTTTGTCAGCAACTGAAGTGACAGAACAAGGGCGAATGGGATCCAACTGCAAGAGCTGGAATCCATTCCATGATGGGAAGAAGTTCTTTCCTCTCAGGGTGCTTGTCCCTGACACTGGGACCAGTGCAGAGAGGCTGTGCATACCCCATGGCCACGAACATCCAAGGCCAGCTTGGACAGGGGCCGAGACAACCTGCTGTGCTGGCAGCTTGCTCAGCTTGGAACCAGATGATCTTTAGGGTCCCTTCCTAGCCAAAGCATTCAAGGATTTCATCATTCCACCATGCCCATCTCCCAGTGTGGAGTGGCCCTGAATCTTCTGTGACATCACAGCTCCCACAGTGTTCCAGGTGGAACGTCCAGCACGTGGAAACCAGCAGAGCAGACACTCTGCCTGCTGCCAGTGGTCAGTTGGCGCTCGCTCTGATCTCTGCCCGTCACTACTGAGCTGTTGCTGCCGCCTGGGCTTTTCCTGCTGCCTGCTCTGGAGCGCCAATCCCAGCAGGATGAGCACTGCTGTGCCAGTGGAGGTACAGTGCCATTCCAGGCAGAAAGCAGCCTGCTTGAGCAGGCTGCAGCCACGTGGCAATGGATGGTGTGGGACAGGAAGCCCACTGTGAGATTTTGCTGTCTCTTGCAGACTGCCAGAGACATTGTGGAGGAGATGCAAGTGGACATGGTGCAGGATGAGGAAGAAAGGATGGAGGTGGATGTGGAAGAGTTGGTGGGGGAGATGGAAGTAGACGTGGAGGATGACATCGAGGAGATGGAAGTTGACGAGAAGGATGAGGAGGAGCCCATGGTCCTTGGAGGAAGATGGAGCCCCACAAGTAAGACGGGCAGATGCTCCCCATGCCCTGCCCACAGACACAGTGGCTGCCCTGACGCCAGCCTGGGGCTGGGCTGGATGGCCCCGCTCAGGGACACGCTGCCCGCAGGGGGCCTGGATTGTGCTGCCACAAGCACCAGCCCTGGCCTGCCCTGCACTTGCCTGGGGCCACACCAGCCCTGCCAGCCCTGTCCCAGCTCCTGGGGCCCTGATCCCAGCCCAGCTGGGCTCAGTGCTGGCAGCAGACTCCTACTTTGCTTCTTCCTTTCTTCCAGGACTGATGGAGAAGATGGCTGTAGATATTACGGCGCTGTATATATGTTTGAAATAGTAGAAGATTTCTGTAAATATGTTCACCTTGGAAATTCGCTGTAAATATGTTTTAAAGATTGTTAGTCCCTAGGATCCCATGTAAATAAATCCTCTAGATTGTTATTGTTGTTGTTGTTATTACAAGGATTGTTTTAATGAAAGGTGTTCTGTAAACCCCAGAGTTTGCCAATCTTTGGCAAAAAAATACTGCTTCTTTTTAAAACCTCACTTCTCTTTGTCATTCCTTTGGGCACAGGAAGCATTTGCACACTTGGGATTTCCACTTGTTCCGGGATCCCGGGGCTGGAGCTCCCTGGGGCTGCTGCCACGGCCACCCCACGGCTGGGGGTCCCTGTGCACAGGGGGTCCCACTGACACCACTGCTGGTGCAGGGCACTGCTGCTGCTCCTGGGCTGGGGCACAGCGGCGTCCCCAAGAGCTGAGCTGCCACCAGCACAGAGGGGGCTCTCACTGCAGTTGTCCCTGCAGCCATGCCACCAAAGCAAGGCAGGAAACTTTCAGCCACCCTTCCTGCTGCAGCCACAGGCACTCCTGGCTTCAGAGCCGCCATCAGGCCACAGGGATGCAAAATCCACCTTCCCGCTCTCAAGGCCATGGCAGCCTTGGCTACTCTGGCACCTGCATCTGGGCTGCTGCAGGGGCTGATGTTTAAGGCTTGCAGCCTCCAAAGGCTCCGGGCTCTGCTTCCCACCCTGCTCTGCACTGCCCTGGCTCCGCATTGCTCAAGAGACAAAAGCCAAGCCAGGGGATCCTCATCCTGCCCAAATTGCTGAATTGACTGCAGTCCTTAGGACCTTCTCCACTTTCAAAGAACCTATTCATTTGATCACTGATTCGTCAGATATCTATGGCCTAGTGCAGCAGGCCGAAAATTCCATTTTCAAAGACATTTCTAACCCCAACTAGAGCATTTGCTTTCCCCTTTCATTTCTCTTTTGTCCCACAGACAACACCCACACTATATCATGCACACAAGATCTTATACCACCCTTCCTGCATTTATAGTAGGCAATGCTAAAGCAGATGCCCCAGCAATGGTTGTCCAAATCTCCCTAGGGAATGTTTTTGACCAGGCTAGGACTCGCCACCACTTCTACCATCCAAACATTCCTGCACCGCTCAGCATCTTTAAAATTACCCAAGATCAGGCAAGATCCATGGCAAACACCTGCCCAAATTGTCAGCAACATGCCTTTGCTTCTGTCACAGCTGCACTCAATCCAAGAGGACTAAAGACTCTCCAGACCGGGCAATCACACATCACACACCAAGCCCCTTTTGGGAGACTAAAATACAACCCCGTCTCAATCCACACCAACAACGCTGCAGTTTTCGCCTCTGCCCATGCTGGTGAGAAATCAAAAGATGTTGTAAAACGTTCCTTTTTAGCCTATTCCACCTTCCCAGTTCCACAGGAAATTAAAACTGATCATGGTCCTGCTTATACCTCCCACTGATTCCAACCATTTTCTGACCAGTGGGCTGCAAAACATTTCACAGCCATACCACACTCTGCCACGGGACACTCCATAGTCCAGAGGGCCCACTCTTCCATCCAAAGGATCCTTGATCAACAGAGACAGGGAGTCCACATATTATCTCCCATTGAGACACTGGCCAAGGCCCTTGATGTGCTCAACTTTTTCGACACCTCATTTATGGAGCCAACTCCCCCAGTCACCAGGCCTTTTGCATTTCATGTGACTGCAGCCCAGTTAAAAGAAAAGCCGCCTGTGTTGATCAAAGACCCTGAATCCAAAGAAATTATGGGCCCTTTCCCATTCATTACTTGGGGGAGAGGATATGCTTGTGTCTCTACAGCAGCAGGCCCAAGACGGATCCCAGCAAAAACATAAAACTCTTCTGCAAATGGCGAGGCAAACACCAGAGCCACCATCAGAAGAACAGAATGAAAGCCTGAGAGAGCAGCAGCCTGGAAAAGAAGAAGAAGGACAGAAGAAGATCTCCTAAGCAGCGTGGACCACACAGACCAACACCAAGAGAGCTCAGACACCACTAAGCGGGATATATCACTTAACATTTGGAAAAACTATATTGTAGCATTTATATTTGATTCTTCTAAGAAGCTGAGTTCAAACCATTGCCTTACAGAAGAGGAAGTTTAGTGGGACCAGAATTTAAGTTTCACATTGCAATCTCCCTATCTCTTTACTTTCAGGCCACCCAAGCCTCCACCCACTTCTAAATTAGCTAAAGTCAAAGGATGCTGTCCTTTGTTGCCGCTGCAGCAGGCAGCCGCAAGCAGCAAAGCTCCTCACTATGCCACGTGCCTTCAGCTGGCTGCTTCCACGGCCAAGCCACAATTTCTTGCCCATGGCCACGCTTGTCAACCTCTTCTCACATAGGGACTCAGTATAGCAGAGCGTCCAGCTGCTCAAAGACCAAATCAACAAGATCCAGACAAAAGGCAACAACGTCTGGCTCACTGGACTTTTGAAAGACTGGGGCATGAAAGGCTGGCTTTCACCTTTACTTAAGACTGTTTTGTGGACTTTGTTTCTTGTATTCATTGTGTTGCTTATTCTATCCAGTTTTGCTCAACGCTTGCAAAAGTCCATGGCAGAAGCCTTCATTCTTGAAAACAAAAAGGGGGCACTTGTGGAGGCCCAGGGGCCTCTCATTGCAACTGTAATACCTTAGGGCAAAGGGGACCAAGGTGAAACAGAGAAACCCCTCTGAATGCAAGGCTCTCACCCATGGCCACTTGCAGCCTCTTGCAATCTGCAGCTTTTCTTGCTATCACCCACTTCAACTGCCATTTTTCCTTATAGCTACTCTCCAGAGAATGTTCTTCCCTCTCTTCTCCCCTGCTGGTCCTGGCTTTGCCCCTTCTCCCCCCCCCATATGAAACCCTCAGTCCCCAGCCTCATTTTCTCTCTGGCCCTGGACCCTCTTCATCACCATGCAGTGTTTGGAGTTGCACACAAAGACCCGTCTCTGGCCTCATTCATCAGCACTTGAAGCAAGTGTGCTCCGGCCTCTGGGAGTGCAGGTCGCTCACACGGGCTCACTGTGGACACGCCGCAATCACACAGTCATTGAGTGCACCAGAGAACCTGGCCTCTAATCAAAGGCATGAATCCCACAGCCCACCCAAACCAATGCCTTGCATGTCTCTATTTTTTCCTTCTTCTCTCATCTCTCATGTCACTTTCCCCATTTCCTCTCTCTGCCAGCTTGGCTTCTCTCTCTCCTGGCTGCAGCTTCAGCCACATGTGTGACCCTGCAGGAACAGGCTGACCCACAGGGAAGTGGGACAGGACTCTTTGTCAGCAACTGAAGTGACAGAACAAGGGCGAATGGGATCCAACTGCAAGAGCTGGAATCCATTTGATGATGGGAAGAAGTTCTTTCCTCTCAGGGTGCTTGTCCCTGACACTGGGACCAGTGCAGAGAGGCTGTGCATACCCCATGGCCACCAACATCCAAGGCCAGCTTGGACAGGGGCCGAGACAACCTGCTGTGCTGGCAGCTTGCTCAGCTAGGAACCAGATGATCTTTAGGGTCCCTTCCAAGCCAAACCCTTCAAGGATTTCATCATTCCACCATGCCCATCTCCCAGTGTGGAGCGGCCCTGAAACTTCTGTGACATCACAGCTCCCACAGTGTTCCAGGTGGAACGTCCAGCACGTGGAAACCAGCAGAGCAGACACTCTGCCTGCTGCCAGTGGTCAGTTGGCGCTCGCTCTGATCTCTGCCCATCACTACTGAGCTGTTGCTGCCGCCTGGGCTTTTCCTGCTGCCTGCTCTGGAGCGCCAATCCCAGCAGGATGAGCACTGCTGTGCCAGTGGAGGTACAGTGCCATTCCAGGCAGAAAGCAGCCTGCTTGAGCAGGCTGCAGCCACGTGGCAATGGATGGTGTGGGACAGGAAGCCCACTGCGAGATTTTGCTGTCTCTTGCAGACTGCCAGAGACATTGTGGAGGAGATGCAAGTGGACATGGTGCAGGATGAGGAAGAAAGGATGGAGGTGGATGTGGAAGAGTTGGTGGAGGAGATGGAAGTAGACGTGGAGGATGACATCGAGGAGATGGAAGTTGACGAGAAGGATGAGGAGGAGCCCATGGTCCTTGGATGAAGATGGAGCCCCACAAGTAAGACGGGCAGATGCTCCCCATGCCCTGCCCACAGACACAGTGGCTGCCCTGACGCCAGCCTGGGGCTGGGCTGGATGGCCCCGCTCAGGGACACGCTGCCCGCAGGGGGCCTGGATTGTGCTGCCACAAGCACCAGCCCTGGCCTGCCCTGCACTTGCCTGGGGCCACACCAGCCCTGCCAGCCCTGTCCCAGCTCCTGGGGCCCTGATCCCAGCCCAGCTGGGCTCAGTGCTGGCAGCAGACTCCTACTTTGCTTCTTCCTTTCTTCCAGGACTGATGGAGAAGATGGCTGTAGATATTACGGCGCTGTATATATGTTTGAAATAGTAGAAGATTTCTGTAAATATGTTCACCTTGGAAATTCGCTGTAAATATGTTTTGAAGATTGTTAGTCCCTAGGATCCCATGTAAATAAATCCTCTAGATTGTATTGTTGTTGTTGTTATTACAAGGATTGTTGTAATGAAAGGTGTTCTGTAAACCCTAGAGTTTGCCAATCTTTGGCAAAAAAATACTGCTTCTTTTTAAAACCTCACTTCTCTTTGTCATTCCTTTGGGCACAGGAAGCATTTGCACACTTGAGATTTCCACTTGTTCCGGGATCCCGGGGCTGGAGCTCCCTGGGGCTGCTGCCACGGCCACCCCACGGCTGGGGGTCCCTGTGCACAGGGGGTCCCACTGACACCACTGCTGGTGCAGGGCACTGCTGCTGCTCCTGGGCTGGGGCACAGCGGCGTCCCCAAGAGCTGAGCTGCCACCAGCACAGAGGGGGCTCTCACTGCAGTTATCCCTGCAGCCATGCCACCAAAGCAAGGCAGGAAACTTTCAGCCACCCTTCCTGCTGCAGCCACAGGCACTCCTGGCTCCAGAGTCGCCATCAGGCCACAGGGATGCAAAATCCACCTTCCTGCTCTCAAGGCCATGGCAGCCTTGGCAACTCTGGCACCTGCATCTGGGCTGCTGCAGGGGCTGATGTTTAAGGCTTGCAGCCTCCAAAGGCTCCGGGCTCTGCTTCCCAGCCTGCCCTGCACTGCCCTGGCTCCGCATTGCTCAAGAGACAAAAGCCAAGCCAGGGGATCCTCATCCTGCCCAAATTGCTGAATTGACTGCACTCGTTAGGACCTTCTCCACTTTCAGAGAACCTATTCATTTGATCACTGATTCGGCAGATGTTTATGGCCTAGTGCAGCAGGCTGAAAATTCAATTTTCAAAGACATTTCTAACCCCAACTAGAGCATTTGATTTCCCCTTTCATTTCTCTTTTGTCCCACAGACAACACCCACACTATATCACGCACACAAGATCTCATACCACCCTTCCTGCATTTATAGTAGGCAATGCTAAAGCAGATGCCCCAGCAATGGTTGTCCAAACCTCCCTATGGAATCTTTTTGACCAGGCTAGGACCCGCCACCACTTCTACCATCCAAACATTCCTGCACCGCTCAGCATCTTTAAAATTACCCAAGATCAGGCAAGATCCATGGCAAACACCTGCCCAAATTGTCAGCAACATGCCTTTGCTTCTGTCACAGCTGCACTCAATCCAAGAGGACTAAAGACTCTCCAGATCGGGCAATCACACATCACACACCAAGCCCCTTTTGGGAGACTAAAATACAACCCCGTCTCAATCCACACCGACAACGCTGCGGTTTTCGCCTCTGCCCATGCTGGTGAGAAATCAAAAGATGCTGTAAAACGTTCCTTTTTAGCCTATTCCACCTTCCCAGTTCCACAGGAAATTAAAACTGATCATGGTCCTGCTTATACCTCCCACTGATTCCAACCATTTTCTGACCAGTGGGCTGCAAAACATTTCACAGCCATACCACACTCTGCCACGGGACACTCCATAGTCCAGAGGGCCCACTCTTCCATCCAAAGGATCCTTGATCAACAGAGACAGGGAGTCCACATATTATCTCCCATTGAGACACTGGCCAAGGCCCTTGATGTGCTCAACTTTTTCGACACCTCATTTATGGAGCCAACTCCCCCAGTCACCAGGCCTTTTGCATTTCATGTGACTGCAGCCCAGTTAAAAGAAAAGCCGCCTGTGTTGATCAAAGACCCTGAATCCAAAGAAATTATGGGCCCTTTCCCATTCATTACTTGGGGGAGAGGATACGCTTGTGTCTCTACAGCAGCAGGCCCAACATGGATCCCAGCAAAAAACATCAAACCCTTCTGCCAATGGCCAGGCAAACACCAGAGCCACCATCAGAAGAACAGAATGAAAGCCTAAGAGAGACAGCAGCAGCCTGGAAAAGAAGAAGAAGAAGGACAGAAGAAGATCTCCTAAGCAGCGTGGACCACACAGACCAACACCAAGAGAGCTCAGACACCACTAAGCGGGATATATCACTTAACATTTGGAAAAACTATATTGTAGCATTTATATTTGATTCTTCTAAGAAGCTGAGTTCAAACCATTGCCTTACAGAAGAGGAAGTTTAGTGGGACCAGAATTTAAGTTTCACATTGCAATCTCCCTATCTCTTTACTTTCAGGCCACCCAAGCCTCCACCCACTTCTAAATTAGCTAAAGTCAAAGGATGCTGTCCTTTGTTGCCGCTGCAGCAGGCAGCCGCAAGCAGCAAAGCTCCTCACTATGCCACGTGCCTTCAGCTGGCTGCTTCCACGGCCAAGCCACAATTTCTTGCCCATGGCCACGCTTGTCAACCTCTTCTCACATAGGGACTCAGTATAGCAGAGCGTCCAGCTGCTCAAAGACCAAATCAACAAGATCCAGACAAAAGGCAACAACGTCTGGCTCACTGGACTTTTGAAAGACTGGGGCATGAAAGGCTGGCTTTCACCTTTACTTAAGACTCTTTTGTGGACTTTGTTTCTTGTATTCATTGTGTTGCTTATTCTATCCAGTTTTGCTCAACGCTTGCAAAAGTCCATGGCAGAAGCCTTCATTCTTGAAAACAAAAAGGGGGCACTTGTGGAGGCCCAGGGGCCTCTCATTGCAACTGTAATACCTTAGGGCAAAGGGGACCAAGGTGAAACAGAGAAACCCCTCTGAATGCAAGGCTCTCACCCATGGCCACTGCAGCCTCTTGCAATCTGCAGCTTTTCTTGCTATCACCCACTTCAACTGCCATTTTTCCTTATAGCTACTCTCCAGAGAATGTTCTTCCCTCTCTTCTCCCCTGCTGGTCCTGGCTTTGCCCCTTCTCCCCCCCCCATATGAAACCCTCAGTCCCCAGCCTCATTTTCTCTCTGGCCCTGGACCCTCTTCATCACCATGCACAGTGTTTGGAGTTGCACACAAAGACCCGTCTCTGGCCTCATTCATCAGCACTTGAAGCAAGTGTGCTCCGGCCTCTGGGAGTGCAGGTCGCTCACACGGGCTCACTGTGGACACGCCGCAATCACACAGTCATTGAGTGCACCAGAGAACCTGGCCTCTAATCAAAGGCATGAATCCCACAGCCCACCCAAACCAATGCCTTGCATGTCTCTATTTTTTCCTTCTTCTCTCATCTCTCATGTCACTTTCCCCATTTCCTCTCTCTGCCAGCTTGGCTTCTCTCTCTCCTGGCTGCAGCTTCAGCCACATGTGTGACCCTGCAGGAACAGGCTGACCCACAGGGAAGTGGGACAGGACTCTTTGTCAGCAACTGAAGTGACAGAACAAGGGCGAATGGGATCCAACTGCAAGAGCTGGAATCCATTCCATGATGGGAAGAAGTTCTTTCCTCTCAGGGTGCTTGTCCCTGACACTGGGACCAGTGCAGAGAGGCTGTGCATACCCCATGGCCACGAACATCCAAGGCCAGCTTGGACAGGGGCCGAGACAACCTGCTGTGCTGGCAGCTTGCTCAGCTTGGAACCAGATGATCTTTAGGGTCCCTTCCTAGCCAAAGCATTCAAGGATTTCATCATTCCACCATGCCCATCTCCCAGTGTGGAGTGGCCCTGAATCTTCTGTGACATCACAGCTCCCACAGTGTTCCAGGTGGAACGTCCAGCACCTGGAAACCAGCAGAGCAGACACTCTGCCTGCTGCCAGTGGTCAGTTGGCGCTCGCTCTGATCTCTGCCCGTCACTACTGAGCTGTTGCTGCCGCCTGGGCTTTTCCTGCTGCCTGCTCTGGAGCGCCAATCCCAGCAGGATGAGCACTGCTGTGCCAGTGGAGGTACAGTGCCATTCCAGGCAGAAAGCAGCCTGCTTGAGCAGGCTGCAGCCACGTGGCAATGGATGGTGTGGGACAGGAACCCCACTGTGAGATTTTGCTGTCTCTTGCAGACTGCCAGAGACATTGTGGAGGAGATGCAAGTGGACATGGTGCAGGATGAGGAAGAAAGGATGGAGGTGGATGTGGAAGAGTTGGTGGAGGAGATGGAAGTAGACGTGGAGGATGACATCGAGGAGATGGAAGTTGACGAGAAGGATGAGGAGGAGCCCATGGTCCTTGGATGAAGATGGAGCCCCACAAGTAAGACGGGCAGATGCTCCCCATGCCCTGCCCACAGACACAGTGGCTGCCCTGACGCCAGCCTGGGGCTGGGCTGGATGGCCCCGCTCAGGGACACGCTGCCCGCAGGGGGCCTGGATTGTGCTGCCACAAGCACCAGCCCTGGCCTGCCCTGCACTTGCCTGGGGCCACACCAGCCCTGCCAGCCCTGTCCCAGCTCCTGGGGCCCTGATCCCAGCCCAGCTGGGCTCAGTGCTGGCAGCAGACTCCTACTTTGCTTCTTCCTTTCTTCCAGGACTGATGGAGAAGATGGCTGTAGATATTACGGCGCTGTATATATGTTTGAAATAGTAGAAGATTTCTGTAAATATGTTCACCTTGGAAATTCGCTGTAAATATGTTTTGAAGATTGTTAGTCCCTAGGATCCCATGTAAATAAATCCTCTAGATTGTTATTGTTGTTGTTGTTATTACAAGGATTGTTTTAATGAAAGGTGTTCTGTAAACCCTAGAGTTTGCCAATCTTTGGCAAAAAAATACTGCTTCTTTTTAAAACCTCACTTCTCTTTGTCATTCCTTTGGGCACAGGAAGCATTTGCACACTTGAGATTTCCACTTGTTCCGGGATCCCGGGGCTGGAGCTCCCTGGGGCTGCTGCCACGGCCACCCCACGGCTGGGGGTCCCTGTGCACAGGGGGTCCCACTGACACCACTGCTGGTGCAGGGCACTGCTGCTGCTCCTGGGCTGGGGCACAGCGGCGTCCCCAAGAGCTGAGCTGCCACCAGCACAGAGGGGGCTCTCACTGCAGTTGTCCCTGCAGCCATGCCACCAAAGCAAGGCAGGAAACTTTCAGCCACCCTTCCTGCTGCAGCCACAGGCACTCCTGGCTCCAGAGCCGCCATCAGGCCACAGGGATGCAAAATCCACCTTCCCGCTCTCAAGGCCATGGCAGCCTTGGCTACTCTGGCACCTGCATCTGGGCTGCTGCAGGGGCTGATGTTTAAGGCTTGCAGCCTCCAAAGGCTCCGGGCTCTGCTTCCCACCCTGCTCTGCACTGCCCTGGCTCCGCATTGCTCAAGAGACAAAAGCCAAGCCAGGGGATCCTCATCCTGCCCAAATTGCTGAATTGACTGCAGTCCTTAGGACCTTCTCCACTTTCAAAGAACCTATTCATTTGATCACTGATTCGTCAGATATCTATGGCCTAGTGCAGCAGGCCGAAAATTCCATTTTCAAAGACATTTCTAACCCCAACTAGAGCATTTGCTTTCCCCTTTCATTTCTCTTTTGTCCCACAGACAACACCCACACTATATCATGCACACAAGATCTTATACCACCCTTCCTGCATTTATAGTAGGCAATGCTAAAGCAGATGCCCCAGCAATGGTTGTCCAAATCTCCCTAGGGAATGTTTTTGACCAGGCTAGGACTCGCCACCACTTCTACCATCCAAACATTCCTGCACCGCTCAGCATCTTTAAAATTACCCAAGATCAGGCAAGATCCATGGCAAACACCTGCCCAAATTGTCAGCAACATGCCTTTGCTTCTGTCACAGCTGCACTCAATCCAAGAGGACTAAAGACTCTCCAGACCGGGCAATCACACATCACACACCAAGCCCCTTTTGGGAGACTAAAATACAACCCCGTCTCAATCCACACCAACAACGCTGCAGTTTTCGCCTCTGCCCATGCTGGTGAGAAATCAAAAGATGCTGTAAAACGTTCCTTTTTAGCCTATTCCACCTTCCCAGTTCCACAGGAAATTAAAACTGATCATGGTCCTGCTTATACCTCCCACTGATTCCAACCATTTTCTGACCAGTGGGCTGCAAAACATTTCACAGCCATACCACACTCTGCCACGGGACACTCCATAGTCCAGAGGGCCCACTCTTCCATCCAAAGGATCCTTGATCAACAGAGACAGGGAGTCCACATATTATCTCCCATTGAGACACTGGCCAAGGCCCTTGATGTGCTCAACTTTTTCGACACCTCATTTATGGAGCCAACTCCCCCAGTCACCAGGCCTTTTGCATTTCATGTGACTGCAGCCCAGTTAAAAGAAAAGCCGCCTGTGTTGATCAAAGACCCTGAATCCAAAGAAATTATGGGCCCTTTCCCATTCATTACTTGGGGGAGAGGATATGCTTGTGTCTCTACAGCAGCAGGCCCAAGACGGATCCCAGCAAAAACATAAAACTCTTCTGCAAATGGCGAGGCAAACACCAGAGCCACCATCAGAAGAACAGAATGAAAGCCTGAGAGAGCAGCAGCCTGGAAAAGAAGAAGAAGGACAGAAGAAGATCTCCTAAGCAGCGTGGACCACACAGACCAACACCAAGAGAGCTCAGACACCACTAAGCGGGATATATCACTTAACATTTGGAAAAACTATATTGTAGCATTTATATTTGATTCTTCTAAGAAGCTGAGTTCAAACCATTGCCTTACAGAAGAGGAAGTTTAGTGGGACCAGAATTTAAGTTTCACATTGCAATCTCCCTATCTCTTTACTTTCAGGCCACCCAAGCCTCCACCCACTTCTAAATTAGCTAAAGTCAAAGGATGCTGTCCTTTGTTGCCGCTGCAGCAGGCAGCCGCAAGCAGCAAAGCTCCTCACTATGCCACGTGCCTTCAGCTGGCTGCTTCCACGGCCAAGCCACAATTTCTTGCCCATGGCCACGCTTGTCAACCTCTTCTCACATAGGGACTCAATATAGCAGAGCGTCCAGCTGCTCAAAGACCAAATCAACAAGATCCAGACAAAAGGCAACAACGTCTGGCTCACTGGACTTTTGAAAGACTGGGGCATGAAAGGCTGGCTTTCACCTTTACTTAAGACTCTTTTGTGGACTTTGTTTCTTGTATTCATTGTGTTGCTTATTCTATCCAGTTTTGCTCAACGCTTGCAAAAGTCCATGGCAGAAGCCTTCATTCTTGAAAACAAAAAGGGGGCAGTTGTGGAGGCCCAGGGGCCTCTCATTGCAACTGTAATACCTTAGGGCAAAGGGGACCAAGGTGAAACAGAGAAACCCCTCTGAATGCAAGGCTCTCACCCATGGCCACTTGCAGCCTCTTGCAATCTGCAGCTTTTCTTGCTATCACCCACTTCAACTGCCATTTTTCCTTATAGCTACTCTCCAGAGAATGTTCTTCCCTCTCTTCTCCCCTGCTGGTCCTGGCTTTGCCCCTTCTCCCCCCCCCATATGAAACCCTCAGTCCCCAGCCTCATTTTCTCTCTGGCCCTGGACCCTCTTCATCACCATGCACAGTGTTTGGAGTTGCACACAAAGACCCGTCTCTGGCCTCATTCATCAGCACTTGAAGCAAGTGTGCTCCGGCCTCTGGGAGTGCAGGTCGCTCACACGGGCTCACTGTGGACACGCCGCAATCACACAGTCATTGAGTGCACCAGAGAACCTGGCCTCTAATCAAAGGCATGAATCCCACAGCCCACCCAAACCAATGCCTTGCATGTCTCTATTTTTTCCTTCTTCTCTCATCTCTCATGTCACTTTCCCCATTTCCTCTCTCTGCCAGCTTGGCTTCTCTCTCTCCTGGCTGCAGCTTCAGCCACATGTGTGACCCTGCAGGAACAGGCTGACCCACAGGGAAGTGGGACAGGACTCTTTGTCAGCAACTGAAGTGACAGAACAAGGGCGAATGGGATCCAACTGCAAGAGCTGGAATCCATTTGATGATGGGAAGAAGTTCTTTCCTCTCAGGGTGCTTGTCCCTGACACTGGGACCAGTGCAGAGAGGCTGTGCATACCCCATGCCAAGGAACATCCAAGGCCAGCTTGGACAGGGGCCGAGACAACCTGCTGTGCTGGCAGCTTGCTCAGCTAGGAACCAGATGATCTTTAGGGTCCCTTCCAAGCCAAACCCTTCAAGGATTTCATCATTCCACCATGCCCATCTCCCAGTGTGGAGCGGCCCTGAAACTTCTGTGACATCACAGCTCCCACAGTGTTCCGGGTGGAACGTCCAGCACGTGGAAACCAGCAGAGCAGACACTCTGCCTGCTGCCAGTGGTCAGTTGGCGCTCGCTCTGATCTCTGCCCATCACTACTGAGCTGTTGCTGCCGCCTGGGCTTTTCCTGCTGCCTGCTCTGGAGCGCCAATCCCAGCAGGATGAGCACTGCTGTGCCAGTGGAGGTACAGTGCCATTCCAGGCAGAAAGCAGCCTGCTTGAGCAGGCTGCAGCCACGTGGCAATGGATGGTGTGGGACAGGAACCCCACTGTGAGATTTTGCTGTCTCTTGCAGACTGCCAGAGACATTGTGGAGGAGATGCAAGTGGACATGGT
This sequence comes from Passer domesticus, assembly GCF_036417665.1. Classification (NCBI taxonomy): domain Eukaryota; kingdom Metazoa; phylum Chordata; class Aves; order Passeriformes; family Passeridae; genus Passer; species Passer domesticus. The sequence goes on along the minus strand of NC_087486.1, from coordinate 17,906,461 downwards.
GCAGGATGAGGAAGAAAGGATGGAGGTGGATGTGGAAGAGTTGGTGGAGGAGATGGAAGTAGACGTGGAGGATGACATCGAGGAGATGGAAGTTGACGAGAAGGATGAGGAGGAGCCCATGGTCCTTGGATGAAGATGGAGCCCCACAAGTAAGACGGGCAGATGCTCCCCATGCCCTGCCCACAGACACAGTGGCTGCCCTGACGCCAGCCTGGGGCTGGGCTGGATGGCCCCGCTCAGGGACACGCTGCCCGCAGGGGGCCTGGATTGTGCTGCCACAAGCACCAGCCCTGGCCTGCCCTGCACTTGCCTGGGGCCACACCAGCCCTGCCAGCCCTGTCCCAGCTCCTGGGGCCCTGATCCCAGCCCAGCTGGGCTCAGTGCTGGCAGCAGACTCCTACTTTGCTTCTTCCTTTCTTCCAGGACTGATGGAGAAGATGGCTGTAGATATTACGGCGCTGTATATATGTTTGAAATAGTAGAAGATTTCTGTAAATATGTTCACCTTGGAAATTCGCTGTAAATATGTTTTGAAGATTGTTAGTCCCTAGGATCCCATGTAAATAAATCCTCTAGATTGTTATTGTTGTTGTTGTTATTACAAGGATTGTTTTAATGAAAGGTGTTCTGTAAACCCTAGAGTTTGCCAATCTTTGGCAAAAAAATACTGCTTCTTTTTAAAACCTCACTTCTCTTTGTCATTCCTTTGGGCACAGGAAGCATTTGCACACTTGAGATTTCCACTTGTTCCGGGATCCCGGGGCTGGAGCTCCCTGGGGCTGCTGCCACGGCCACCCCGCGGCTGGGGGTCCCTGTGCACAGGGGGTCCCACTGACACCACTGCTGGTGCAGGGCACTGCTGCTGCTCCTGGGCTGGGGCACAGCGGCGTCCCCAAGAGCTGAGCTGCCACCAGCACAGAGGGGGCTCTCACTGCAGTTGTCCCTGCAGCCATGCCACCAAAGCAAGGCAGGAAACTTTCAGCCACCCTTCCTGCTGCAGCCACAGGCACTCCTGGCTCCAGAGCCGCCATCAGGCCACAGGGATGCAAAATCCACCTTCCCGCTCTCAAGGCCATGGCAGCCTTGGCTACTCTGGCACCTGCATCTGGGCTGCTGCAGGGGCTGATGTTTAAGGCTTGCAGCCTCCAAAGGCTCCGGGCTCTGCTTCCCACCCTGCTCTGCACTGCCCTGGCTCCGCATTGCTCAAGAGACAAAAGCCAAGCCAGGGGATCCTCATCCTGCCCAAATTGCTGAATTGACTGCAGTCCTTAGGACCTTCTCCACTTTCAAAGAACCTATTCATTTGATCACTGATTCGTCAGATATCTATGGCCTAGTGCAGCAGGCCGAAAATTCCATTTTCAAAGACATTTCTAACCCCAACTAGAGCATTTGCTTTCCCCTTTCATTTCTCTTTTGTCCCACAGACAACACCCACACTATATCATGCACACAAGATCTTATACCACCCTTCCTGCATTTATAGTAGGCAATGCTAAAGCAGATGCCCCAGCAATGGTTGTCCAAATCTCCCTAGGGAATGTTTTTGACCAGGCTAGGACTCGCCACCACTTCTACCATCCAAACATTCCTGCACCGCTCAGCATCTTTAAAATTACCCAAGATCAGGCAAGATCCATGGCAAACACCTGCCCAAATTGTCAGCAACATGCCTTTGCTTCTGTCACAGCTGCACTCAATCCAAGAGGACTAAAGACTCTCCAGACCGGGCAATCACACATCACACACCAAGCCCCTTTTGGGAGACTAAAATACAACCCCGTCTCAATCCACACCGACAACGCTGCAGTTTTCGCCGCTGCCCATGCTGGTGAGAAATCAAAAGATGCTGTAAAACGTTCCTTTTTAGCCTATTCCACCTTCCCAGTTCCACAGGAAATTAAAACTGATCATGGTCCTGCTTATACCTCCCACTGATTCCAACCATTTTCTGACCAGTGGGCTGCAAAACATGTCACAGCCATACCACACTCTGCCACGGGACACTCCATAGCCCAGAGGGCCCACTGTTCCATCCAAAGGATCCTTGATCAACAGAGACAGGGAGTCCACATATTATCTCCCATTGAGACACTGGCCAAGGCCCTTGATGTGCTCAACTTTTTCGACACCTCATTTATGGAGCCAACTCCCCCAGTCACCAGGCCTTTTGCATTTCATGTGACTGCAGCCCAGTTAAAAGAAAAGCCGCCTGTGTTGATCAAAGACCCTGAATCCAAAGAAATTATGGGCCCTTTCCCATTCATTACTTGGGGGAGAGGATACGCTTGTGTCTCTACAGCAGCAGGCCCAACATGGATCCCAGCAAAAAACATCAAACCCTTCTGCCAATGGCCAGGCAAACACCAGAGCCACCATCAGAAGAACAGAATGAAAGCCTAAGAGAGACAGCAGCAGCCTGGAAAAGAAGAAGAAGAAGGACAGAAGAAGATCTCCTAAGCAGCGTGGACCACACAGACCAACACCAAGAGAGCTCAGACACCACTAAGCGGGATATATCACTTAACATTTGGAAAAACTATATTGTAGCATTTATATTTGATTCTTCTAAGAAGCTGAGTTCAAACCATTGCCTTACAGAAGAGAAAGTTTAGTGGGACCAGAATTTAAGTTTCACATTGCAATCTCCCTATCTCTTTACTTTCAGGCCACCCAAGCCTCCACCCACTACTAAATTAGCTAAAGTCAAAGGATGCTGTCCTTTGTTGCCGCTGCAGCAGGCAGCCGCAAGCAGCAAAGCTCCTCACTATGCCACGTGCCTTCAGCTGGCTGCTTCCACGGCCAAGCCACAATTTCTTGCCCATGGCCACGCTTGTCAACCTCTTCTCACATAGGGACTCAGTATAGCAGAGCGTCCAGCTGCTCAAAGACCAAATCAACAAGATCCAGACAAAAGGCAACAACGTCTGGCTCACTGGACTTTTGAAAGACTGGGGCATGAAAGGCTGGCTTTCACCTTTACTTAAGACTCTTTTGTGGACTTTGTTTCTTGTATTCATTGTGTTGCTTATTCTATCCAGTTTTGCTCAACGCTTGCAAAAGTCCATGGCAGAAGCCTTCATTCTTGAAAACAAAAAGGGGGCACTTGTGGAGGCCCAGGGGCCTCTCATTGCAACTGTAATACCTTAGGGCAAAGGGGACCAAGGTGAAACAGAGAAACCCCTCTGAATGCAAGGCTCTCACCCATGGCCACTGCAGCCTCTTGCAATCTGCAGCTTTTCTTGCTATCACCCACTTCAACTGCCATTTTTCCTTATAGCTACTCTCCAGAGAATGTTCTTCCCTCTCTTCTCCCCTGCTGGTCCTGGCTTTGCCCCTTCTCCCCCCCCCCATATGAAACCCTCAGTCCCCAGCCTCATTTTCTCTCTGGCCCTGGACCCTCTTCATCACCATGCACAGTGTTTGGAGTTGCACACAAAGACCCGTCTCTGGCCTCATTCATCAGCACTTGAAGCAAGTGTGCTCCGGCCTCTGGGAGTGCAGGTCGCTCACACGGGCTCACTGTGGACACGCCGCAATCACACAGTCATTGAGTGCACCAGAGAACCTGGCCTCTAATCAAAGGCATGAATCCCACAGCCCACCCAAACCAATGCCTTGCATGTCTCTATTTTTTCCTTCTTCTCTCATCTCTCATGTCACTTTCCCCATTTCCTCTCTCTGCCAGCTTGGCTTCTCTCTCTCCTGGCTGCAGCTTCAGCCACATGTGTGACCCTGCAGGAACAGGCTGACCCACAGGGAAGTGGGACAGGACTCTTTGTCAGCAACTGAAGTGACAGAACAAGGGCGAATGGGATCCAACTGCAAGAGCTGGAATCCATTTGATGATGGGAAGAAGTTCTTTCCTCTCAGGGTGCTTGTCCCTGACACTGGGACCAGTGCAGAGAGGCTGTGCATACCCCATGGCCACGAACATCCAAGGCCAGCTTGGACAGGGGCCGAGACAACCTGCTGTGCTGGCAGCTTGCTCAGCTTGGAACCAGATGATCTTTAGGGTCCCTTCCTAGCCAAAGCATTCAAGGATTTCATCATTCCACCATGCCCATCTCCCAGTGTGGAGTGGCCCTGAATCTTCTGTGACATCACAGCTCCCACAGTGTTCCAGGTGGAACGTCCAGCACCTGGAAACCAGCAGAGCAGACACTCTGCCTGCTGCCAGTGGTCAGTTGGCGCTCGCTCTGATCTCTGCCCGTCACTACTGAGCTGTTGCTGCCGCCTGGGCTTTTCCTGCTGCCTGCTCTGGAGCGCCAATCCCAGCAGGATGAGCACTGCTGTGCCAGTGGAGGTACAGTGCCATTCCAGGCAGAAAGCAGCCTGCTTGAGCAGGCTGCAGCCACGTGGCAATGGATGGTGTGGGACAGGAACCCCACTGTGAGATTTTGCTGTCTCTTGCAGACTGCCAGAGACATTGTGGAGGAGATGCAAGTGGACATGGTGCAGGATGAGGAAGAAAGGATGGAGGTGGATGTGGAAGAGTTGGTGGAGGAGATGGAAGTAGACGTGGAGGATGACATCGAGGAGATGGAAGTTGACGAGAAGGATGAGGAGGAGCCCATGGTCCTTGGATGAAGATGGAGCCCCACAAGTAAGACGGGCAGATGCTCCCCATGCCCTGCCCACAGACACAGTGGCTGCCCTGACGCCAGCCTGGGGCTGGGCTGGATGGCCCCGCTCAGGGACACGCTGCCCGCAGGGGGCCTGGATTGTGCTGCCACAAGCACCAGCCCTGGCCTGCCCTGCACTTGCCTGGGGCCACACCAGCCCTGCCAGCCCTGTCCCAGCTCCTGGGGCCCTGATCCCAGCCCAGCTGGGCTCAGTGCTGGCAGCAGACTCCTACTTTGCTTCTTCCTTTCTTCCAGGACTGATGGAGAAGATGGCTGTAGATATTACGGCGCTGTATATATGTTTGAAATAGTAGAAGATTTCTGTAAATATGTTCACCTTGGAAATTCGCTGTAAATATGTTTTGAAGATTGTTAGTCCCTAGGATCCCATGTAAATAAATCCTCTAGATTGTTATTGTTGTTGTTGTTATTACAAGGATTGTTTTAATGAAAGGTGTTCTGTAAACCCTAGAGTTTGCCAATCTTTGGCAAAAAAATACTGCTTCTTTTTAAAACCTCACTTCTCTTTGTCATTCCTTTGGGCACAGGAAGCATTTGCACACTTGAGATTTCCACTTGTTCCGGGATCCCGGGGCTGGAGCTCCCTGGGGCTGCTGCCACGGCCACCCCGCGGCTGGGGGTCCCTGTGCACAGGGGGTCCCACTGACACCACTGCTGGTGCAGGGCACTGCTGCTGCTCCTGGGCTGGGGCACAGCGGCGTCCCCAAGAGCTGAGCTGCCACCAGCACAGAGGGGGCTCTCACTGCAGTTGTCCCTGCAGCCATGCCACCAAAGCAAGGCAGGAAACTTTCAGCCACCCTTCCTGCTGCAGCCACAGGCACTCCTGGCTCCAGAGCCGCCATCAGGCCACAGGGATGCAAAATCCACCTTCCCGCTCTCAAGGCCATGGCAGCCTTGGCTACTCTGGCACCTGCATCTGGGCTGCTGCAGGGGCTGATGTTTAAGGCTTGCAGCCTCCAAAGGCTCCGGGCTCTGCTTCCCACCCTGCTCTGCACTGCCCTGGCTCCGCATTGCTCAAGAGACAAAAGCCAAGCCAGGGGATCCTCATCCTGCCCAAATTGCTGAATTGACTGCAGTCCTTAGGACCTTCTCCACTTTCAAAGAACCTATTCATTTGATCACTGATTCGTCAGATATCTATGGCCTAGTGCAGCAGGCCGAAAATTCCATTTTCAAAGACATTTCTAACCCCAACTAGAGCATTTGCTTTCCCCTTTCATTTCTCTTTTGTCCCACAGACAACACCCACACTATATCATGCACACAAGATCTTATACCACCCTTCCTGCATTTATAGTAGGCAATGCTAAAGCAGATGCCCCAGCAATGGTTGTCCAAATCTCCCTAGGGAATGTTTTTGACCAGGCTAGGACTCGCCACCACTTCTACCATCCAAACATTCCTGCACCGCTCAGCATCTTTAAAATTACCCAAGATCAGGCAAGATCCATGGCAAACACCTGCCCAAATTGTCAGCAACATGCCTTTGCTTCTGTCACAGCTGCACTCAATCCAAGAGGACTAAAGACTCTCCAGACCGGGCAATCACACATCACACACCAAGCCCCTTTTGGGAGACTAAAATACAACCCCGTCTCAATCCACACCGACAACGCTGCAGTTTTCGCCGCTGCCCATGCTGGTGAGAAATCAAAAGATGCTGTAAAACGTTCCTTTTTAGCCTATTCCACCTTCCCAGTTCCACAGGAAATTAAAACTGATCATGGTCCTGCTTATACCTCCCACTGATTCCAACCATTTTCTGACCAGTGGGCTGCAAAACATGTCACAGCCATACCACACTCTGCCACGGGACACTCCATAGCCCAGAGGGCCCACTGTTCCATCCAAAGGATCCTTGATCAACAGAGACAGGGAGTCCACATATTATCTCCCATTGAGACACTGGCCAAGGCCCTTGATGTGCTCAACTTTTTCGACACCTCATTTATGGAGCCAACTCCCCCAGTCACCAGGCCTTTTGCATTTCATGTGACTGCAGCCCAGTTAAAAGAAAAGCCGCCTGTGTTGATCAAAGACCCTGAATCCAAAGAAATTATGGGCCCTTTCCCATTCATTACTTGGGGGAGAGGATACGCTTGTGTCTCTACAGCAGCAGGCCCAACATGGATCCCAGCAAAAAACATCAAACCCTTCTGCCAATGGCCAGGCAAACACCAGAGCCACCATCAGAAGAACAGAATGAAAGCCTAAGAGAGACAGCAGCAGCCTGGAAAAGAAGAAGAAGAAGGACAGAAGAAGATCTCCTAAGCAGCGTGGACCACACAGACCAACACCAAGAGAGCTCAGACACCACTAAGCGGGATATATCACTTAACATTTGGAAAAACTATATTGTAGCATTTATATTTGATTCTTCTAAGAAGCTGAGTTCAAACCATTGCCTTACAGAAGAGAAAGTTTAGTGGGACCAGAATTTAAGTTTCACATTGCAATCTCCCTATCTCTTTACTTTCAGGCCACCCAAGCCTCCACCCACTACTAAATTAGCTAAAGTCAAAGGATGCTGTCCTTTGTTGCCGCTGCAGCAGGCAGCCGCAAGCAGCAAAGCTCCTCACTATGCCACGTGCCTTCAGCTGGCTGCTTCCACGGCCAAGCCACAATTTCTTGCCCATGGCCACGCTTGTCAACCTCTTCTCACATAGGGACTCAGTATAGCAGAGCGTCCAGCTGCTCAAAGACCAAATCAACAAGATCCAGACAAAAGGCAACAACGTCTGGCTCACTGGACTTTTGAAAGACTGGGGCATGAAAGGCTGGCTTTCACCTTTACTTAAGACTCTTTTGTGGACTTTGTTTCTTGTATTCATTGTGTTGCTTATTCTATCCAGTTTTGCTCAACGCTTGCAAAAGTCCATGGCAGAAGCCTTCATTCTTGAAAACAAAAAGGGGGCACTTGTGGAGGCCCAGGGGCCTCTCATTGCAACTGTAATACCTTAGGGCAAAGGGGACCAAGGTGAAACAGAGAAACCCCTCTGAATGCAAGGCTCTCACCCATGGCCACTGCAGCCTCTTGCAATCTGCAGCTTTTCTTGCTATCACCCACTTCAACTGCCATTTTTCCTTATAGCTACTCTCCAGAGAATGTTCTTCCCTCTCTTCTCCCCTGCTGGTCCTGGCTTTGCCCCTTCTCCCCCCCCCATATGAAACCCTCAGTCCCCAGCCTCATTTTCTCTCTGGCCCTGGACCCTCTTCATCACCATGCACAGTGTTTGGAGTTGCACACAAAGACCCGTCTCTGGCCTCATTCATCAGCACTTGAAGCAAGTGTGCTCCGGCCTCTGGGAGTGCAGGTCGCTCACACGGGCTCACTGTGGACACGCCGCAATCACACAGTCATTGAGTGCACCAGAGAACCTGGCCTCTAATCAAAGGCATGAATCCCACAGCCCACCCAAACCAATGCCTTGCATGTCTCTATTTTTTCCTTCTTCTCTCATCTCTCATGTCACTTTCCCCATTTCCTCTCTCTGCCAGCTTGGCTTCTCTCTCTCCTGGCTGCAGCTTCAGCCACATGTGTGACCCTGCAGGAACAGGCTGACCCACAGGGAAGTGGGACAGGACTCTTTGTCAGCAACTGAAGTGACAGAACAAGGGCGAATGGGATCCAACTGCAAGAGCTGGAATCCATTTGATGATGGGAAGAAGTTCTTTCCTCTCAGGGTGCTTGTCCCTGACACTGGGACCAGTGCAGAGAGGCTGTGCATACCCCATGGCCACGAACATCCAAGGCCAGCTTGGACAGGGGCCGAGACAACCTGCTGTGCTGGCAGCTTGCTCAGCTTGGAACCAGATGATCTTTAGGGTCCCTTCCTAGCCAAAGCATTCAAGGATTTCATCATTCCACCATGCCCATCTCCCAGTGTGGAGTGGCCCTGAATCTTCTGTGACATCACAGCTCCCACAGTGTTCCAGGTGGAACGTCCAGCACCTGGAAACCAGCAGAGCAGACACTCTGCCTGCTGCCAGTGGTCAGTTGGCGCTCGCTCTGATCTCTGCCCGTCACTACTGAGCTGTTGCTGCCGCCTGGGCTTTTCCTGCTGCCTGCTCTGGAGCGCCAATCCCAGCAGGATGAGCACTGCTGTGCCAGTGGAGGTACAGTGCCATTCCAGGCAGAAAGCAGCCTGCTTGAGCAGGCTGCAGCCACGTGGCAATGGATGGTGTGGGACAGGAACCCCACTGTGAGATTTTGCTGTCTCTTGCAGACTGCCAGAGACATTGTGGAGGAGATGCAAGTGGACATGGTGCAGGATGAGGAAGAAAGGATGGAGGTGGATGTGGAAGAGTTGGTGGAGGAGATGGAAGTAGACGTGGAGGATGACATCGAGGAGATGGAAGTTGACGAGAAGGATGAGGAGGAGCCCATGGTCCTTGGATGAAGATGGAGCCCCACAAGTAAGACGGGCAGATGCTCCCCATGCCCTGCCCACAGACACAGTGGCTGCCCTGACGCCAGCCTGGGGCTGGGCTGGATGGCCCCGCTCAGGGACACGCTGCCCGCAGGGGGCCTGGATTGTGCTGCCACAAGCACCAGCCCTGGCCTGCCCTGCACTTGCCTGGGGCCACACCAGCCCTGCCAGCCCTGTCCCAGCTCCTGGGGCCCTGATCCCAGCCCAGCTGGGCTCAGTGCTGGCAGCAGACTCCTACTTTGCTTCTTCCTTTCTTCCAGGACTGATGGAGAAGATGGCTGTAGATATTACGGCGCTGTATATATGTTTGAAATAGTAGAAGATTTCTGTAAATATGTTCACCTTGGAAATTCGCTGTAAATATGTTTTGAAGATTGTTAGTCCCTAGGATCCCATGTAAATAAATCCTCTAGATTGTTATTGTTGTTGTTGTTATTACAAGGATTGTTTTAATGAAAGGTGTTCTGTAAACCCTAGAGTTTGCCAATCTTTGGCAAAAAAATACTGCTTCTTTTTAAAACCTCACTTCTCTTTGTCATTCCTTTGGGCACAGGAAGCATTTGCACACTTGAGATTTCCACTTGTTCCGGGATCCCGGGGCTGGAGCTCCCTGGGGCTGCTGCCACGGCCACCCCACGGCTGGGGGTCCCTGTGCACAGGGGGTCCCACTGACACCACTGCTGGTGCAGGGCACTGCTGCTGCTCCTGGGCTGGGGCACAGCGGCGTCCCCAAGAGCTGAGCTGCCACCAGCACAGAGGGGGCTCTCACTGCAGTTATCCCTGCAGCCATGCCACCAAAGCAAGGCAGGAAACTTTCAGCCACCCTTCCTGCTGCAGCCACAGGCACTCCTGGCTCCAGAGCCGCCATCAGGCCACAGGGATGCAAAATCCACCTTCCCGCTCTCAAGGCCATGGCAGCCTTGGCTACTCTGGCACCTGCATCTGGGCTGCTGCAGGGGCTGATGTTTAAGGCTTGCAGCCTCCAAAGGCTCCGGGCTCTGCTTCCCACCCTGCTCTGCACTGCCCTGGCTCCGCATTGCTCAAGAGACAAAAGCCAAGCCAGGGGATCCTCATCCTGCCCAAATTGCTGAATTGACTGCAGTCCTTAGGACCTTCTCCACTTTCAAAGAACCTATTCATTTGATCACTGATTCGTCAGATATCTATGGCCTAGTGCAGCAGGCCGAAAATTCCATTTTCAAAGACATTTCTAACCCCAACTAGAGCATTTGCTTTCCCCTTTCATTTCTCTTTTGTCCCACAGACAACACCCACACTATATCATGCACACAAGATCTTATACCACCCTTCCTGCATTTATAGTAGGCAATGCTAAAGCAGATGCCCCAGCAATGGTTGTCCAAATCTCCCTAGGGAATGTTTTTGACCAGGCTAGGACTCGCCACCACTTCTACCATCCAAACATTCCTGCACCGCTCAGCATCTTTAAAATTACCCAAGATCAGGCAAGATCCATGGCAAACACCTGCCCAAATTGTCAGCAACATGCCTTTGCTTCTGTCACAGCTGCACTCAATCCAAGAGGACTAAAGACTCTCCAGACCGGGCAATCACACATCACACACCAAGCCCCTTTTGGGAGACTAAAATACAACCCCGTCTCAATCCACACCGACAACGCTGCAGTTTTCGCCGCTGCCCATGCTGGTGAGAAATCAAAAGATGCTGTAAAACGTTCCTTTTTAGCCTATTCCACCTTCCCAGTTCCACAGGAAATTAAAACTGATCATGGTCCTGCTTATACCTCCCACTGATTCCAACCATTTTCTGACCAGTGGGCTGCAAAACATTTCACAGCCATACCACACTCTGCCACGGGACACTCCATAGTCCAGAGGGCCCACTCTTCCATCCAAAGGATCCTTGATCAACAGAGACAGGGAGTCCACATATTATCTCCCATTGAGACACTGGCCAAGGCCCTTGATGTGCTCAACTTTTTCGACACCTCATTTATGGAGCCAACTCCCCCAGTCACCAGGCCTTTTGCATTTCATGTGACTGCAGCCCAGTTAAAAGAAAAGCCGCCTGTGTTGATCAAAGACCCTGAATCCAAAGAAATTATGGGCCCTTTCCCATTCATTACTTGGGGGAGAGGATACGCTTGTGTCTCTACAGCAGCAGGCCCAACATGGATCCCAGCAAAAAACATCAAACCCTTCTGCCAATGGCCAGGCAAACACCAGAGCCACCATCAGAAGAACAGAATGAAAGCCTAAGAGAGACAGCAGCAGCCTGGAAAAGAAGAAGAAGAAGGACAGAAGAAGATCTCCTAAGCAGCGTGGACCACACAGACCAACACCAAGAGAGCTCAGACACCACTAAGTGGGATATATCACTTAACATTTGGAAAAACTATATTGTAGCATTTATATTTGATTCTTCTAAGAAGCTGAGTTCAAACCATTGCCTTACAGAAGAGAAAGTTTAGTGGGACCAGAATTTAAGTTTCACATTGCAATCTCCCTATCTCTTTACTTTCAGGCCACCCAAGCCTCCACCCACTACTAAATTAGCTAAAGTCAAAGGATGCTGTCCTTTGTTGCCGCTGCAGCAGGCAGCCGCAAGCAGCAAAGCTCCTCACTATGCCACGTGCCTTCAGCTGGCTGCTTCCACGGCCAAGCCACAATTTCTTGCCCATGGCCACGCTTGTCAACCTCTTCTCACATAGGGACTCAGTATAGCAGAGCGTCCAGCTGCTCAAAGACCAAATCAACAAGATCCAGACAAAAGGCAACAACGTCTGGCTCACTGGACTTTTGAAAGACTGGGGCATGAAAGGCTGGCTTTCACCTTTACTTAAGACTCTTTTGTGGACTTTGTTTCTTGTATTCATTGTGTTGCTTATTCTATCCAGTTTTGCTCAACGCTTGCAAAAGTCCATGGCAGAAGCCTTCATTCTTGAAAACAAAAAGGGGGCACTTGTGGAGGCCCAGGGGCCTCTCATTGCAACTGTAATACCTTAGGGCAAAGGGGACCAAGGTGAAACAGAGAAACCCCTCTGAATGCAAGGCTCTCACCCATGGCCACTGCAGCCTCTTGCAATCTGCAGCTTTTCTTGCTATCACCCACTTCAACTGCCATTTTTCCTTATAGCTACTCTCCAGAGAATGTTCTTCCCTCTCTTCTCCCCTGCTGGTCCTGGCTTTGCCCCTTCTCCCCCCCCCATATGAAACCCTCAGTCCCCAGCCTCATTTTCTCTCTGGCCCTGGACCCTCTTCATCACCATGCACAGTGTTTGGAGTTGCACACAAAGACCCGTCTCTGGCCTCATTCATCAGCACTTGAAGCAAGTGTGCTCCGGCCTCTGGGAGTGCAGGTCGCTCACACGGGCTCACTGTGGACACGCCGCAATCACACAGTCATTGAGTGCACCAGAGAACCTGGCCTCTAATCAAAGGCATGAATCCCACAGCCCACCCAAACCAATGCCTTGCATGTCTCTATTTTTTCCTTCTTCTCTCATCTCTCATGTCATTTTCCCCATTTCCTCTCTCTGCCAGCTTGGCTTCTCTCTCTCCTGGCTGCAGCTTCAGCCACATGTGTGACCCTGCAGGAACAGGCTGACCCACAGGGAAGTGGGACAGGACTCTTTGTCAGCAACTGAAGTGACAGAACAAGGGCGAATGGGATCCAACTGCAAGAGCTGGAATCCATTTGATGATGGGAAGAAGTTCTTTCCTCTCAGGGTGCTTGTCCCTGACACTGGGACCAGTGCAGAGAGGCTGTGCATACCCCATGGCCACGAACATCCAAGGCCAGCTTGGACAGGGGCCGAGACAACCTGCTGTGCTGGCAGCTTGCTCAGCTTGGAACCAGATGATCTTTAGGGTCCCTTCCTAGCCAAAGCATTCAAGGATTTCATCATTCCACCATGCCCATCTCCCAGTGTGGAGTGGCCCTGAATCTTCTGTGACATCACAGCTCCCACAGTGTTCCAGGTGGAACGTCCAGCACCTGGAAACCAGCAGAGCAGACACTCTGCCTGCTGCCAGTGGTCAGTTGGCGCTCGCTCTGATCTCTGCCCGTCACTACTGAGCTGTTGCTGCCGCCTGGGCTTTTCCTGCTGCCTGCTCTGGAGCGCCAATCCCAGCAGGATGAGCACTGCTGTGCCAGTGGAGGTACAGTGCCATTCCAGGCAGAAAGCAGCCTGCTTGAGCAGGCTGCAGCCACGTGGCAATGGATGGTGTGGGACAGGAACCCCACTGTGAGATTTTGCTGTCTCTTGCAGACTGCCAGAGACATTGTGGAGGAGATGCAAGTGGACATGGTGCAGGATGAGGAAGAAAGGATGGAGGTGGATGTGGAAGAGTTGGTGGAGGAGATGGAAGTAGACGTGGAGGATGACATCGAGGAGATGGAAGTTGACGAGAAGGATGAGGAGGAGCCCATGGTCCTTGGATGAAGATGGAGCCCCACAAGTAAGACGGGCAGATGCTCCCCATGCCCTGCCCACAGACACAGTGGCTGCCCTGACGCCAGCCTGGGGCTGGGCTGGATGGCCCCGCTCAGGGACACGCTGCCCGCAGGGGGCCTGGATTGTGCTGCCACAAGCACCAGCCCTGGCCTGCCCTGCACTTGCCTGGGGCCACACCAGCCCTGCCAGCCCTGTCCCAGCTCCTGGGGCCCTGATCCCAGCCCAGCTGGGCTCAGTGCTGGCAGCAGACTCCTACTTTGCTTCTTCCTTTCTTCCAGGACTGATGGAGAAGATGGCTGTAGATATTACGGCGCTGTATATATGTTTGAAATAGTAGAAGATTTCTGTAAATATGTTCACCTTGGAAATTCGCTGTAAATATGTTTTGAAGATTGTTAGTCCCTAGGATCCCATGTAAATAAATCCTCTAGATTGTTATTGTTGTTGTTGTTATTACAAGGATTGTTTTAATGAAAGGTGTTCTGTAAACCCTAGAGTTTGCCAATCTTTGGCAAAAAAATACTGCTTCTTTTTAAAACCTCACTTCTCTTTGTCATTCCTTTGGGCACAGGAAGCATTTGCACACTTGAGATTTCCACTTGTTCCGGGATCCCGGGGCTGGAGCTCCCTGGGGCTGCTGCCACGGCCACCCCGCGGCTGGGGGTCCCTGTGCACAGGGGGTCCCACTGACACCACTGCTGGTGCAGGGCACTGCTGCTGCTCCTGGGCTGGGGCACAGCGGCGTCCCCAAGAGCTGAGCTGCCACCAGCACAGAGGGGGCTCTCACTGCAGTTGTCCCTGCAGCCATGCCACCAAAGCAAGGCAGGAAACTTTCAGCCACCCTTCCTGCTGCAGCCACAGGCACTCCTGGCTCCAGAGCCGCCATCAGGCCACAGGGATGCAAAATCCACCTTCCCGCTCTCAAGGCCATGGCAGCCTTGGCTACTCTGGCACCTGCATCTGGGCTGCTGCAGGGGCTGATGTTTAAGGCTTGCAGCCTCCAAAGGCTCCGGGCTCTGCTTCCCACCCTGCTCTGCACTGCCCTGGCTCCGCATTGCTCAAGAGACAAAAGCCAAGCCAGGGGATCCTCATCCTGCCCAAATTGCTGAATTGACTGCAGTCCTTAGGACCTTCTCCACTTTCAAAGAACCTATTCATTTGATCACTGATTCGTCAGATATCTATGGCCTAGTGCAGCAGGCCGAAAATTCCATTTTCAAAGACATTTCTAACCCCAACTAGAGCATTTGCTTTCCCCTTTCATTTCTCTTTTGTCCCACAGACAACACCCACACTATATCATGCACACAAGATCTTATACCACCCTTCCTGCATTTATAGTAGGCAATGCTAAAGCAGATGCCCCAGCAATGGTTGTCCAAATCTCCCTAGGGAATGTTTTTGACCAGGCTAGGACTCGCCACCACTTCTACCATCCAAACATTCCTGCACCGCTCAGCATCTTTAAAATTACCCAAGATCAGGCAAGATCCATGGCAAACACCTGCCCAAATTGTCAGCAACATGCCTTTGCTTCTGTCACAGCTGCACTCAATCCAAGAGGACTAAAGACTCTCCAGACCGGGCAATCACACATCACACACCAAGCCCCTTTTGGGAGACTAAAATACAACCCCGTCTCAATCCACACCGACAACGCTGCAGTTTTCGCCGCTGCCCATGCTGGTGAGAAATCAAAAGATGCTGTAAAACGTTCCTTTTTAGCCTATTCCACCTTCCCAGTTCCACAGGAAATTAAAACTGATCATGGTCCTGCTTATACCTCCCACTGATTCCAACCATTTTCTGACCAGTGGGCTGCAAAACATTTCACAGCCATACCACACTCTGCCACGGGACACTCCATAGTCCAGAGGGCCCACTCTTCCATCCAAAGGATCCTTGATCAACAGAGACAGGGAGTCCACATATTATCTCCCATTGAGACACTGGCCAAGGCCCTTGATGTGCTCAACTTTTTCGACACCTCATTTATGGAGCCAACTCCCCCAGTCACCAGGCCTTTTGCATTTCATGTGACTGCAGCCCAGTTAAAAGAAAAGCCGCCTGTGTTGATCAAAGACCCTGAATCCAAAGAAATTATGGGCCCTTTCCCATTCATTACTTGGGGGAGAGGATACGCTTGTGTCTCTACAGCAGCAGGCCCAACATGGATCCCAGCAAAAAACATCAAACCCTTCTGCCAATGGCCAGGCAAACACCAGAGCCACCATCAGAAGAACAGAATGAAAGCCTAAGAGAGACAGCAGCAGCCTGGAAAAGAAGAAGAAGAAGGACAGAAGAAGATCTCCTAAGCAGCGTGGACCACACAGACCAACACCAAGATAGCTCAGACACCACTAAGCGGGATATATCACTTAACATTTGGAAAAACTATATTGTAGCATTTATATTTGATTCTTCTAAGAAGCTGAGTTCAAACCATTGCCTTACAGAAGAGGAAGTTTAGTGGGACCAGAATTTAAGTTTCACATTGCAATCTCCCTATCTCTTTACTTTCAGGCCACCCAAGCCTCCACCCACTTCTAAATTAGCTAAAGTCAAAGGATGCTGTCCTTTGTTGCCGCTGCAGCAGGCAGCCGCAAGCAGCAAAGCTCCTCACTATGCCACGTGCCTTCAGCTGGCTGCTTCCACGGCCAAGCCACAATTTCTTGCCCATGGCCACGCTTGTCAACCTCTTCTCACATAGGGACTCAGTATAGCAGAGCGTCCAGCTGCTCAAAGACCAAATCAACAAGATCCAGACAAAAGGCAACAACGTCTGGCTCACTGGACTTTTGAAAGACTGGGGCATGAAAGGCTGGCTTTCACCTTTACTTAAGACTCTTTTGTGGACTTTGTTTCTTGTATTCATTGTGTTGCTTATTCTATCCAGTTTTGCTCAACGCTTGCAAAAGTCCATGGCAGAAGCCTTCATTCTTGAAAACAAAAAGGGGGCACTTGTGGAGGCCCAGGGGCCTCTCATTGCAACTGTAATACCTTAGGGCAAAGGGGACCAAGGTGAAACAGAGAAACCCCTCTGAATGCAAGGCTCTCACCCATGGCCACTGCAGCCTCTTGCAATCTGCAGCTTTTCTTGCTATCACCCACTTCAACTGCCATTTTTCCTTATAGCTACTCTCCAGAGAATGTTCTTCCCTCTCTTCTCCCCTGCTGGTCCTGGCTTTGCCCCTTCTCCCCCCCCCATATGAAACCCTCAGTCCCCAGCCTCATTTTCTCTCTGGCCCTGGACCCTCTTCATCACCATGCACAGTGTTTGGAGTTGCACACAAAGACCCGTCTCTGGCCTCATTCATCAGCACTTGAAGCAAGTGTGCTCCGGCCTCTGGGAGTGCAGGTCGCTCACACGGGCTCACTGTGGACACGCCGCAATCACACAGTCATTGAGTGCACCAGAGAACCTGGCCTCTAATCAAAGGCATGAATCCCACAGCCCACCCAAACCAATGCCTTGCATGTCTCTATTTTTTCCTTCTTCTCTCATCTCTCATGTCATTTTCCCCATTTCCTCTCTCTGCCAGCTTGGCTTCTCTCTCTCCTGGCTGCAGCTTCAGCCACATGTGTGACCCTGCAGGAACAGGCTGACCCACAGGGAAGTGGGACAGGACTCTTTGTCAGCAACTGAAGTGACAGAACAAGGGCGAATGGGATCCAACTGCAAGAGCTGGAATCCATTTGATGATGGGAAGAAGTTCTTTCCTCTCAGGGTGCTTGTCCCTGACACTGGGACCAGTGCAGAGAGGCTGTGCATACCCCATGGCCACGAACATCCAAGGCCAGCTTGGACAGGGGCCGAGACAACCTGCTGTGCTGGCAGCTTGCTCAGCTTGGAACCAGATGATCTTTAGGGTCCCTTCCTAGCCAAAGCATTCAAGGATTTCATCATTCCACCATGCCCATCTCCCAGTGTGGAGTGGCCCTGAATCTTCTGTGACATCACAGCTCCCACAGTGTTCCAGGTGGAACGTCCAGCACCTGGAAACCAGCAGAGCAGACACTCTGCCTGCTGCCAGTGGTCAGTTGGCGCTCGCTCTGATCTCTGCCCGTCACTACTGAGCTGTTGCTGCCGCCTGGGCTTTTCCTGCTGCCTGCTCTGGAGCGCCAATCCCAGCAGGATGAGCACTGCTGTGCCAGTGGAGGTACAGTGCCATTCCAGGCAGAAAGCAGCCTGCTTGAGCAGGCTGCAGCCACGTGGCAATGGATGGTGTGGGACAGGAACCCCACTGTGAGATTTTGCTGTCTCTTGCAGACTGCCAGAGACATTGTGGAGGAGATGCAAGTGGACATGGTGCAGGATGAGGAAGAAAGGATGGAGGTGGATGTGGAAGAGTTGGTGGAGGAGATGGAAGTAGACGTGGAGGATGACATCGAGGAGATGGAAGTTGACGAGAAGGATGAGGAGGAGCCCATGGTCCTTGGATGAAGATGGAGCCCCACAAGTAAGACGGGCAGATGCTCCCCATGCCCTGCCCACAGACACAGTGGCTGCCCTGACGCCAGCCTGGGGCTGGGCTGGATGGCCCCGCTCAGGGACACGCTGCCCGCAGGGGGCCTGGATTGTGCTGCCACAAGCACCAGCCCTGGCCTGCCCTGCACTTGCCTGGGGCCACACCAGCCCTGCCAGCCCTGTCCCAGCTCCTGGGGCCCTGATCCCAGCCCAGCTGGGCTCAGTGCTGGCAGCAGACTCCTACTTTGCTTCTTCCTTTCTTCCAGGACTGATGGAGAAGATGGCTGTAGATATTACGGCGCTGTATATATGTTTGAAATAGTAGAAGATTTCTGTAAATATGTTCACCTTGGAAATTCGCTGTAAATATGTTTTGAAGATTGTTAGTCCCTAGGATCCCATGTAAATAAATCCTCTAGATTGTTATTGTTGTTGTTGTTATTACAAGGATTGTTTTAATGAAAGGTGTTCTGTAAACCCTAGAGTTTGCCAATCTTTGGCAAAAAAATACTGCTTCTTTTTAAAACCTCACTTCTCTTTGTCATTCCTTTGGGCACAGGAAGCATTTGCACACTTGAGATTTCCACTTGTTCCGGGATCCCGGGGCTGGAGCTCCCTGGGGCTGCTGCCACGGCCACCCCGCGGCTGGGGGTCCCTGTGCACAGGGGGTCCCACTGACACCACTGCTGGTGCAGGGCACTGCTGCTGCTCCTGGGCTGGGGCACAGCGGCGTCCCCAAGAGCTGAGCTGCCACCAGCACAGAGGGGGCTCTCACTGCAGTTGTCCCTGCAGCCATGCCACCAAAGCAAGGCAGGAAACTTTCAGCCACCCTTCCTGCTGCAGCCACAGGCACTCCTGGCTCCAGAGCCGCCATCAGGCCACAGGGATGCAAAATCCACCTTCCCGCTCTCAAGGCCATGGCAGCCTTGGCTACTCTGGCACCTGCATCTGGGCTGCTGCAGGGGCTGATGTTTAAGGCTTGCAGCCTCCAAAGGCTCCGGGCTCTGCTTCCCACCCTGCTCTGCACTGCCCTGGCTCCGCATTGCTCAAGAGACAAAAGCCAAGCCAGGGGATCCTCATCCTGCCCAAATTGCTGAATTGACTGCAGTCCTTAGGACCTTCTCCACTTTCAAAGAACCTATTCATTTGATCACTGATTCGTCAGATATCTATGGCCTAGTGCAGCAGGCCGAAAATTCCATTTTCAAAGACATTTCTAACCCCAACTAGAGCATTTGCTTTCCCCTTTCATTTCTCTTTTGTCCCACAGACAACACCCACACTATATCATGCACACAAGATCTTATACCACCCTTCCTGCATTTATAGTAGGCAATGCTAAAGCAGATGCCCCAGCAATGGTTGTCCAAATCTCCCTAGGGAATGTTTTTGACCAGGCTAGGACTCGCCACCACTTCTACCATCCAAACATTCCTGCACCGCTCAGCATCTTTAAAATTACCCAAGATCAGGCAAGATCCATGGCAAACACCTGCCCAAATTGTCAGCAACATGCCTTTGCTTCTGTCACAGCTGCACTCAATCCAAGAGGACTAAAGACTCTCCAGACCGGGCAATCACACATCACACACCAAGCCCCTTTTGGGAGACTAAAATACAACCCCGTCTCAATCCACACCGACAACGCTGCAGTTTTCGCCGCTGCCCATGCTGGTGAGAAATCAAAAGATGCTGTAAAACGTTCCTTTTTAGCCTATTCCACCTTCCCAGTTCCACAGGAAATTAAAACTGATCATGGTCCTGCTTATACCTCCCACTGATTCCAACCATTTTCTGACCAGTGGGCTGCAAAACATTTCACAGCCATACCACACTCTGCCACGGGACACTCCATAGTCCAGAGGGCCCACTCTTCCATCCAAAGGATCCTTGATCAACAGAGACAGGGAGTCCACATATTATCTCCCATTGAGACACTGGCCAAGGCCCTTGATGTGCTCAACTTTTTCGACACCTCATTTATGGAGCCAACTCCCCCAGTCACCAGGCCTTTTGCATTTCATGTGACTGCAGCCCAGTTAAAAGAAAAGCCGCCTGTGTTGATCAAAGACCCTGAATCCAAAGAAATTATGGGCCCTTTCCCATTCATTACTTGGGGGAGAGGATACGCTTGTGTCTCTACAGCAGCAGGCCCAACATGGATCCCAGCAAAAAACATCAAACCCTTCTGCCAATGGCCAGGCAAACACCAGAGCCACCATCAGAAGAACAGAATGAAAGCCTAAGAGAGACAGCAGCAGCCTGGAAAAGAAGAAGAAGAAGGACAGAAGAAGATCTCCTAAGCAGCGTGGACCACACAGACCAACACCAAGAGAGCTCAGACACCACTAAGCGGGATATATCACTTAACATTTGGAAAAACTATATTGTAGCATTTATATTTGATTCTTCTAAGAAGCTGAGTTCAAACCATTGCCTTACAGAAGAGAAAGTTTAGTGGGACCAGAATTTAAGTTTCACATTGCAATCTCCCTATCTCTTTACTTTCAGGCCACCCAAGCCTCCACCCACTACTAAATTAGCTAAAGTCAAAGGATGCTGTCCTTTGTTGCCGCTGCAGCAGGCAGCCGCAAGCAGCAAAGCTCCTCACTATGCCACGTGCCTTCAGCTGGCTGCTTCCACAGCCAAGCCACAATTTCTTGCCCATGGCCACGCTTGTCAACCTCTTCTCACATAGGGACTCAGTATACCTGAGCGTCCAGCTGCTCAAAGACCAAATCAACAAGATCCAGACAAAAGGCAACAACGTCTGGCTCACTGGACTTTTGAAAGACTGGGGCATGAAAGGCTGGCTTTCACCTTTACTTAAGACTCTTTTGTGGACTTTGTTTCTTGTATTCATTGTGTTGCTTATTCTATCCAGTTTTGCTCAACGCTTGCAAAAGTCCATGGCAGAAGCCTTCATTCTTGAAAACAAAAAGGGGGCACTTGTGGAGGCCCAGGGGCCTCTCATTGCAACTGTAATACCTTAGGGCAAAGGGGACCAAGGTGAAACAGAGAAACCCCTCTGAATGCAAGGCTCTCACCCATGGCCACTGCAGCCTCTTGCAATCTGCAGCTTTTCTTGCTATCACCCACTTCAACTGCCATTTTTCCTTATAGCTACTCTCCAGAGAATGTTCTTCCCTCTCTTCTCCCCTGCTGGTCCTGGCTTTGCCCCTTCTCCCCCCCCCATATGAAACCCTCAGTCCCCAGCCTCATTTTCTCTCTGGCCCTGGACCCTCTTCATCACCATGCACAGTGTTTGGAGTTGCACACAAAGACCCGTCTCTGGCCTCATTCATCAGCACTTGAAGCAAGTGTGCTCCGGCCTCTGGGAGTGCAGGTCGCTCACACGGGCTCACTGTGGACACGCCGCAATCACACAGTCATTGAGTGCACCAGAGAACCTGGCCTCTAATCAAAGGCATGAATCCCACAGCCCACCCAAACCAATGCCTTGCATGTCTCTATTTTTTCCTTCTTCTCTCATCTCTCATGTCACTTTCCCCATTTCCTCTCTCTGCCAGCTTGGCTTCTCTCTCTCCTGGCTGCAGCTTCAGCCACATGTGTGACCCTGCAGGAACAGGCTGACCCACAGGGAAGTGGGACAGGACTCTTTGTCAGCAACTGAAGTGACAGAACAAGGGCGAATGGGATCCAACTGCAAGAGCTGGAATCCATTTGATGATGGGAAGAAGTTCTTTCCTCTCAGGGTGCTTGTCCCTGACACTGGGACCAGTGCAGAGAGGCTGTGCATACCCCATGGCCACGAACATCCAAGGCCAGCTTGGACAGGGGCCGAGACAACCTGCTGTGCTGGCAGCTTGCTCAGCTTGGAACCAGATGATCTTTAGGGTCCCTTCCTAGCCAAAGCATTCAAGGATTTCATCATTCCACCATGCCCATCTCCCAGTGTGGAGTGGCCCTGAATCTTCTGTGACATCACAGCTCCCACAGTGTTCCAGGTGGAACGTCCAGCACCTGGAAACCAGCAGAGCAGACACTCTGCCTGCTGCCAGTGGTCAGTTGGCGCTCGCTCTGATCTCTGCCCGTCACTACTGAGCTGTTGCTGCCGCCTGGGCTTTTCCTGCTGCCTGCTCTGGAGCGCCAATCCCAGCAGGATGAGCACTGCTGTGCCAGTGGAGGTACAGTGCCATTCCAGGCAGAAAGCAGCCTGCTTGAGCAGGCTGCAGCCACGTGGCAATGGATGGTGTGGGACAGGAACCCCACTGTGAGATTTTGCTGTCTCTTGCAGACTGCCAGAGACATTGTGGAGGAGATGCAAGTGGACATGGTGCAGGATGAGGAAGAAAGGATGGAGGTGGATGTGGAAGAGTTGGTGGAGGAGATGGAAGTAGACGTGGAGGATGACATCGAGGAGATGGAAGTTGACGAGAAGGATGAGGAGGAGCCCATGGTCCTTGGATGAAGATGGAGCCCCACAAGTAAGACGGGCAGATGCTCCCCATGCCCTGCCCACAGACACAGTGGCTGCCCTGACGCCAGCCTGGGGCTGGGCTGGATGGCCCCGCTCAGGGACACGCTGCCCGCAGGGGGCCTGGATTGTGCTGCCACAAGCACCAGCCCTGGCCTGCCCTGCACTTGCCTGGGGCCACACCAGCCCTGCCAGCCCTGTCCCAGCTCCTGGGGCCCTGATCCCAGCCCAGCTGGGCTCAGTGCTGGCAGCAGACTCCTACTTTGCTTCTTCCTTTCTTCCAGGACTGATGGAGAAGATGGCTGTAGATATTACGGCGCTGTATATATGTTTGAAATAGTAGAAGATTTCTGTAAATATGTTCACCTTGGAAATTCGCTGTAAATATGTTTTGAAGATTGTTAGTCCCTAGGATCCCATGTAAATAAATCCTCTAGATTGTTATTGTTGTTGTTGTTATTACAAGGATTGTTGTAATGAAAAGTGTTCTGTAAATCCTAGAGTTTGCCAATCTTTGGCAAATAAATACTGCTTCTTTTTAAAACCTCGCTTCTCTTTGCCATTCCTTTGAGCACAGGCAGCCTTTGCACAGTTGGGATTTCCACTTGTTCCAGGATCCCGGGGCTGGAGCTCCCTGGGGCTGCTGCCACGGCCACCCCACGGCTGGGGGTCCCTGTGCACAGGGGGTCCCACTGACACCTCTGCTGGTGCAGGGCACTGCTGCTGCTCCTGGGCTGGGGCACAGCGGCGTCCCCAAGAGCTGAGCTGCCACCAGCACAGAGGGGGCTCTCACTGCAGTTATCCCTGCAGCCATGCCACCAAAGCAAGGCAGGAAAGTTTCAGCCACCCTTCCTGCTGCAGCCACAGGCACTCCTGGCTCCAGAGTCACCATCAGGCCACAGGGATGCAAAATCCACCTTCCTGCTCTCAAGGCCATGGCAGCCTTGGCAACTCTGGCACCTGCATCTGGGCTGCTGCAGGGGCTGATGTTTAAGGCTTGCAGCCTCCAAAGCCTCCGGGCTCTGCTTCCCAGCCTGCTCTGCACTGCCCTGGCTCCGCATTGCTCAAGAGACAAAAGCCAAGCCAGGGGATCCTCATCCTGCCCAAATTGCTGAATTGACTGCACTCGTTAGGACCTTCTCCACTTTCAGAGAACCTATTCATTTGATCGCTGATTCGGCAGATGTCTATGGCCTAGTGCAGCAGGCTGAAAATTCAATTTTCAAAGACATTTCTAACCCCAACTAGAGCATTTGATTTCCCCTTTCATTTCTCTTTTGTCCCACAGACAACACCCACACTATATCACGCACACAAGATCTCATACCACCCTTCCTGCATTTATAGTAGGCAATGCTAAAGCAGATGCCCCAGCAATGGTTGTCCAAACCTCCCTATGGAATCTTTTTGACCAGGCTAGGACCCGCCACCACTTCTACCATCCAAACATTCCTGCACCGCTCAGCATCTTTAAAATTACCCAAGATCAGGCAAGATCCATGGCAAACACCTGCCCAAATTGTCAGCAACATGCCTTTGCTTCTGTCACAGCTGCACTCAATCCAAGAGGACTAAAGACTCTCCAGACCGGGCAATCACACATCACACACCAAGCCCCTTTTGGGAGACTAAAATACAACCCCGTCTCAATCCACACCGACAACGCTGCAGTTTTCGCCGCTGCCCATGCTGGTGAGAAATCAAAAGATGCTGTAAAACGTTCCTTTTTAGCCTATTCCACCTTCCCAGTTCCACAGGAAATTAAAACTGATCATGGTCCTGCTTATACCTCCCACTGATTCCAACCATTTTCTGACCAGTGGGCTGCAAAACATTTCACAGCCATACCACACTCTGCCACGGGACACTCCATAGTCCAGAGGGCCCACTCTTCCATCCAAAGGATCCTTGATCAACAGAGACAGGGAGTCCACATATTATCTCCCATTGAGACACTGGCCAAGGCCCTTGATGTGCTCAACTTTTTCGACACCTCATTTATGGAGCCAACTCCCCCAGTCACCAGGCCTTTTGCATTTCATGTGACTGCAGCCCAGTTAAAAGAAAAGCCGCCTGTGTTGATCAAAGACCCTGAATCCAAAGAAATTATGGGCCCTTTCCCATTCATTACTTGGGGGAGAGGATACGCTTGTGTCTCTACAGCAGCAGGCCCAACATGGATCCCAGCAAAAAACATCAAACCCTTCTGCCAATGGCCAGGCAAACACCAGAGCCACCATCAGAAGAACAGAATGAAAGCCTAAGAGAGACAGCAGCAGCCTGGAAAAGAAGAAGAAGAAGGACAGAAGAAGATCTCCTAAGCAGCGTGGACCACACAGACCAACACCAAGAGAGCTCAGACACCACTAAGCGGGATATATCACTTAACATTTGGAAAAACTATATTGTAGCATTTATATTTGATTCTTCTAAGAAGCTGAGTTCAAACCATTGCCTTACAGAAGAGAAAGTTTAGTGGGACCAGAATTTAAGTTTCACATTGCAATCTCCCTATCTCTTTACTTTCAGGCCACCCAAGCCTCCACCCACTACTAAATTAGCTAAAGTCAAAGGATGCTGTCCTTTGTTGCCGCTGCAGCAGGCAGCCGCAAGCAGCAAAGCTCCTCACTATGCCACGTGCCTTCAGCTGGCTGCTTCCACGGCCAAGCCACAATTTCTTGCCCATGGCCACGCTTGTCAACCTCTTCTCACATAGGGACTCAGTATAGCAGAGCGTCCAGCTGCTCAAAGACCAAATCAACAAGATCCAGACAAAAGGCAACAACGTCTGGCTCACTGGACTTTTGAAAGACTGGGGCATGAAAGGCTGGCTTTCACCTTTACTTAAGACTCTTTTGTGGACTTTGTTTCTTGTATTCATTGTGTTGCTTATTCTATCCAGTTTTGCTCAACGCTTGCAAAAGTCCATGGCAGAAGCCTTCATTCTTGAAAACAAAAAGGGGGCACTTGTGGAGGCCCAGGGGCCTCTCATTGCAACTGTAATACCTTAGGGCAAAGGGGACCAAGGTGAAACAGAGAAACCCCTCTGAATGCAAGGCTCTCACCCATGGCCACTGCAGCCTCTTGCAATCTGCAGCTTTTCTTGCTATCACCCACTTCAACTGCCATTTTTCCTTATAGCTACTCTCCAGAGAATGTTCTTCCCTCTCTTCTCCCCTGCTGGTCCTGGCTTTGCCCCTTCTCCCCCCCCCATATGAAACCCTCAGTCCCCAGCCTCATTTTCTCTCTGGCCCTGGACCCTCTTCATCACCATGCACAGTGTTTGGAGTTGCACACAAAGACCCGTCTCTGGCCTCATTCATCAGCACTTGAAGCAAGTGTGCTCCGGCCTCTGGGAGTGCAGGTCGCTCACACGGGCTCACTGTGGACACGCCGCAATCACACAGTCATTGAGTGCACCAGAGAACCTGGCCTCTAATCAAAGGCATGAATCCCACAGCCCACCCAAACCAATGCCTTGCATGTCTCTATTTTTTCCTTCTTCTCTCATCTCTCATGTCACTTTCCCCATTTCCTCTCTCTGCCAGCTTGGCTTCTCTCTCTCCTGGCTGCAGCTTCAGCCACATGTGTGACCCTGCAGGAACAGGCTGACCCACAGGGAAGTGGGACAGGACTCTTTGTCAGCAACTGAAGTGACAGAACAAGGGCGAATGGGATCCAACTGCAAGAGCTGGAATCCATTTGAGGATGGGAAGAAGTTCTTTCCTCTCAGGGTGCTTGTCCCTGACACTGGGACCAGTGCAGAGAGGCTGTGCATACCCCATGGCCACGAACATCCAAGGCCAGCTTGGACAGGGGCCGAGACAACCTGCTGTGCTGGCAGCTTGCTCAGCTTGGAACCAGATGATCTTTAGGGTCCCTTCCTAGCCAAAGCATTCAAGGATTTCATCATTCCACCATGCCCATCTCCCAGTGTGGAGTGGCCCTGAATCTTCTGTGACATCACAGCTCCCACAGTGTTCCAGGTGGAACGTCCAGCACCTGGAAACCAGCAGAGCAGACACTCTGCCTGCTGCCAGTGGTCAGTTGGCGCTCGCTCTGATCTCTGCCCGTCACTACTGAGCTGTTGCTGCCGCCTGGGCTTTTCCTGCTGCCTGCTCTGGAGCGCCAATCCCAGCAGGATGAGCACTGCTGTGCCAGTGGAGGTACAGTGCCATTCCAGGCAGAAAGCAGCCTGCTTGAGCAGGCTGCAGCCACGTGGCAATGGATGGTGTGGGACAGGAACCCCACTGTGAGATTTTGCTGTCTCTTGCAGACTGCCAGAGACATTGTGGAGGAGATGCAAGTGGACATGGTGTAGGATGAGGAAGAAAGGATGGAGGTGGATGTGGAAGAGTTGGTGGAGGAGATGGAAGTAGACGTGGAGGATGACATCGAGGAGATGGAAGTTGACGAGAAGGATGAGGAGGAGCCCATGGTCCTTGGATGAAGATGGAGCCCCACAAGTAAGACGGGCAGATGCTCCCCATGCCCTGCCCACAGACACAGTGGCTGCCCTGACGCCAGCCTGGGGCTGGGCTGGATGGCCCCGCTCAGGGACACGCTGCCCGCAGGGGGCCTGGATTGTGCTGCCACAAGCACCAGCCCTGGCCTGCCCTGCACTTGCCTGGGGCCACACCAGCCCTGCCAGCCCTGTCCCAGCTCCTGGGGCCCTGATCCCAGCCCAGCTGGGCTCAGTGCTGGCAGCAGACTCCTACTTTGCTTCTTCCTTTCTTCCAGGACTGATGGAGAAGATGGCTGTAGATATTACGGCGCTGTATATATGTTTGAAATAGTAGAAGATTTCTGTAAATATGTTCACCTTGGAAATTCGCTGTAAATATGTTTTGAAGATTGTTAGTCCCTAGGATCCCATGTAAATAAATCCTCTAGATTGTTATTGTTGTTGTTGTTATTACAAGGATTGTTGTAATGAAAAGTGTTCTGTAAATCCTAGAGTTTGCCAATCTTTGGCAAATAAATACTGCTTCTTTTTAAAACCTCGCTTCTCTTTGCCATTCCTTTGAGCACAGGCAGCCTTTGCACAGTTGGGATTTCCACTTGTTCCAGGATCCCGGGGCTGGAGCTCCCTGGGGCTGCTGCCACGGCCACCCCACGGCTGGGGGTCCCTGTGCACAGGGGGTCCCACTGACACCTCTGCTGGTGCAGGGCACTGCTGCTGCTCCTGGGCTGGGGCACAGCGGCGTCCCCAAGAGCTGAGCTGCCACCAGCACAGAGGGGGCTCTCACTGCAGTTATCCCTGCAGCCATGCCACCAAAGCAAGGCAGGAAAGTTTCAGCCACCCTTCCTGCTGCAGCCACAGGCACTCCTGGCTCCAGAGTCGCCATCAGGCCACAGGGATGCAAAATCCACCTTCCTGCTCTCAAGGCCATGGCAGCCTTGGCAACTCTGGCACCTGCATCTGGGCTGCTGCAGGGGCTGATGTTTAAGGCTTGCAGCCTCCAAAGCCTCCGGGCTCTGCTTCCCAGCCTGCCCTGCACTGCCCTGGCTCCGCATTGCTCAAGAGACAAAAGCCAAGCCAGGGGATCCTCATCCTGCCCAAATTGCTGAATTGACTGCACTCGTTAGGACCTTCTCCACTTTCAGAGAACCTATTCATTTGATCACTGATTCGGCAGATGTCTATGGCCTAGTGCAGCAGGCTGAAAATTCAATTTTCAAAGACATTTCTAACCCCAACTAGAGCATTTGCTTTCCCCTTTCATTTCTCTTTTGTCCCACAGACAACACCCACACTATATCACGCACACAAGATCTCATACCACCCTTCCTGCATTTATAGTAGGCAATGCTAAAGCAGATGCCCCAGCAATGGTTGTCCAAACCTCCCTATGGAATCTTTTTGACCAGGCTAGGACCCGCCACCACTTCTACCATCCAAACATTCCTGCACCGCTCAGCATCTTTAAAATTACCCAAGATCAGGCAAGATCCATGGCAAACACCTGCCCAAATTGTCAGCAACATGCCTTTGCTTCTGTCACAGCTGCACTCAATCCAAGAGGACTAAAGACTCTCCAGATCGGGCAATCACACATCACACACCAAGCCCCTTTTGGGAGACTAAAATACAACCCCGTCTCAATCCACACCGACAACGCTGCGGTTTTCGCCTCTGCCCATGCTGGTGAGAAATCAAAAGATGCTGTAAAACGTTCCTTTTTAGCCTATTCCACCTTCCCAGTTCCACAGGAAATTAAAACTGATCATGGTCCTGCTTATACCTCCCACTGATTCCAACCATTTTCTGACCAGTGGGCTGCAAAACATTTCACAGCCATACCACACTCTGCCACGGGACACTCCATAGTCCAGAGGGCCCACTCTTCCATCCAAAGGATCCTTGATCAACAGAGACAGGGAGTCCACATATTATCTCCCATTGAGACACTGGCCAAGGCCCTTGATGTGCTCAACTTTTTCGACACCTCATTTATGGAGCCAACTCCCCCAGTCACCAGGCCTTTTGCATTTCATGTGACTGCAGCCCAGTTAAAAGAAAAGCCGCCTGTGTTGATCAAAGACCCTGAATCCAAAGAAATTATGGGCCCTTTCCCATTCATTACTTGGGGGAGAGGATACGCTTGTGTCTCTACAGCAGCAGGCCCAACATGGATCCCAGCAAAAAACATCAAACCCTTCTGCCAATGGCCAGGCAAACACCAGAGCCACCATCAGAAGA
The DNA here is from genome assembly GCF_036417665.1 of Passer domesticus. Classification (NCBI taxonomy): domain Eukaryota; kingdom Metazoa; phylum Chordata; class Aves; order Passeriformes; family Passeridae; genus Passer; species Passer domesticus. The sequence continues at coordinate 17,877,338 of NC_087486.1, read as the reverse complement.
ACAGAATGAAAGCCTAAGAGAGACAGCAGCAGCCTGGAAAAGAAGAAGAAGAAGGACAGAAGAAGATCTCCTAAGCAGCGTGGACCACACAGACCAACACCAAGAGAGCTCAGACACCACTAAGCGGGATATATCACTTAACATTTGGAAAAACTATATTGTAGCATTTATATTTGATTCTTCTAAGAAGCTGAGTTCAAACCATTGCCTTACAGAAGAGAAAGTTTAGTGGGACCAGAATTTAAGTTTCACATTGCAATCTCCCTATCTCTTTACTTTCAGGCCACCCAAGCCTCCACCCACTACTAAATTAGCTAAAGTCAAAGGATGCTGTCCTTTGTTGCCGCTGCAGCAGGCAGCCGCAAGCAGCAAAGCTCCTCACTATGCCACGTGCCTTCAGCTGGCTGCTTCCACGGCCAAGCCACAATTTCTTGCCCATGGCCACGCTTGTCAACCTCTTCTCACATAGGGACTCAGTATAGCAGAGCGTCCAGCTGCTCAAAGACCAAATCAACAAGATCCAGACAAAAGGCAACAACGTCTGGCTCACTGGACTTTTGAAAGACTGGGGCATGAAAGGCTGGCTTTCACCTTTACTTAAGACTCTTTTGTGGACTTTGTTTCTTGTATTCATTGTGTTGCTTATTCTATCCAGTTTTGCTCAACGCTTGCAAAAGTCCATGGCAGAAGCCTTCATTCTTGAAAACAAAAAGGGGGCACTTGTGGAGGCCCAGGGGCCTCTCATTGCAACTGTAATACCTTAGGGCAAAGGGGACCAAGGTGAAACAGAGAAACCCCTCTGAATGCAAGGCTCTCACCCATGGCCACTGCAGCCTCTTGCAATCTGCAGCTTTTCTTGCTATCACCCACTTCAACTGCCATTTTTCCTTATAGCTACTCTCCAGAGAATGTTCTTCCCTCTCTTCTCCCCTGCTGGTCCTGGCTTTGCCCCTTCTCCCCCCCCATATGAAACCCTCAGTCCCCAGCCTCATTTTCTCTCTGGCCCTGGACCCTCTTCATCACCATGCACAGTGTTTGGAGTTGCACACAAAGACCCGTCTCTGGCCTCATTCATCAGCACTTGAAGCAAGTGTGCTCCGGCCTCTGGGAGTGCAGGTCGCTCACACGGGCTCACTGTGGACACGCCGCAATCACACAGTCATTGAGTGCACCAGAGAACCTGGCCTCTAATCAAAGGCATGAATCCCACAGCCCACCCAAACCAATGCCTTGCATGTCTCTATTTTTTCCTTCTTCTCTCATCTCTCATGTCACTTTCCCCATTTCCTCTCTCTGCCAGCTTGGCTTCTCTCTCTCCTGGCTGCAGCTTCAGCCACATGTGTGACCCTGCAGGAACAGGCTGACCCACAGGGAAGTGGGACAGGACTCTTTGTCAGCAACTGAAGTGACAGAACAAGGGCGAATGGGATCCAACTGCAAGAGCTGGAATCCATTTGATGATGGGAAGAAGTTCTTTCCTCTCAGGGTGCTTGTCCCTGACACTGGGACCAGTGCAGAGAGGCTGTGCATACCCCATGGCCACGAACATCCAAGGCCAGCTTGGACAGGGGCCGAGACAACCTGCTGTGCTGGCAGCTTGCTCAGCTTGGAACCAGATGATCTTTAGGGTCCCTTCCTAGCCAAAGCATTCAAGGATTTCATCATTCCACCATGCCCATCTCCCAGTGTGGAGTGGCCCTGAATCTTCTGTGACATCACAGCTCCCACAGTGTTCCAGGTGGAACGTCCAGCACCTGGAAACCAGCAGAGCAGACACTCTGCCTGCTGCCAGTGGTCAGTTGGCGCTCGCTCTGATCTCTGCCCGTCACTACTGAGCTGTTGCTGCCGCCTGGGCTTTTCCTGCTGCCTGCTCTGGAGCGCCAATCCCAGCAGGATGAGCACTGCTGTGCCAGTGGAGGTACAGTGCCATTCCAGGCAGAAAGCAGCCTGCTTGAGCAGGCTGCAGCCACGTGGCAATGGATGGTGTGGGACAGGAACCCCACTGTGAGATTTTGCTGTCTCTTGCAGACTGCCAGAGACATTGTGGAGGAGATGCAAGTGGACATGGTGCAGGATGAGGAAGAAAGGATGGAGGTGGATGTGGAAGAGTTGGTGGAGGAGATGGAAGTAGACGTGGAGGATGACATCGAGGAGATGGAAGTTGACGAGAAGGATGAGGAGGAGCCCATGGTCCTTGGATGAAGATGGAGCCCCACAAGTAAGACGGGCAGATGCTCCCCATGCCCTGCCCACAGACACAGTGGCTGCCCTGACGCCAGCCTGGGGCTGGGCTGGATGGCCCCGCTCAGGGACACGCTGCCCGCAGGGGGCCTGGATTGTGCTGCCACAAGCACCAGCCCTGGCCTGCCCTGCACTTGCCTGGGGCCACACCAGCCCTGCCAGCCCTGTCCCAGCTCCTGGGGCCCTGATCCCAGCCCAGCTGGGCTCAGTGCTGGCAGCAGACTCCTACTTTGCTTCTTCCTTTCTTCCAGGACTGATGGAGAAGATGGCTGTAGATATTACGGCGCTGTATATATGTTTGAAATAGTAGAAGATTTCTGTAAATATGTTCACCTTGGAAATTCGCTGTAAATATGTTTTGAAGATTGTTAGTCCCTAGGATCCCATGTAAATAAATCCTCTAGATTGTTATTGTTGTTGTTGTTATTACAAGGATTGTTGTAATGAAAAGTGTTCTGTAAATCCTAGAGTTTGCCAATCTTTGGCAAATAAATACTGCTTCTTTTTAAAACCTCGCTTCTCTTTGCCATTCCTTTGAGCACAGGCAGCCTTTGCACAGTTGGGATTTCCACTTGTTCCAGGATCCCGGGGCTGGAGCTCCCTGGGGCTGCTGCCACGGCCACCCCACGGCTGGGGGTCCCTGTGCACAGGGGGTCCCACTGACACCTCTGCTGGTGCAGGGCACTGCTGCTGCTCCTGGGCTGGGGCACAGCGGCGTCCCCAAGAGCTGAGCTGCCACCAGCACAGAGGGGGCTCTCACTGCAGTTATCCCTGCAGCCATGCCACCAAAGCAAGGCAGGAAAGTTTCAGCCACCCTTCCTGCTGCAGCCACAGGCACTCCTGGCTCCAGAGTCGCCATCAGGCCACAGGGATGCAAAATCCACCTTCCTGCTCTCAAGGCCATGGCAGCCTTGGCAACTCTGGCACCTGCATCTGGGCTGCTGCAGGGGCTGATGTTTAAGGCTTGCAGCCTCCAAAGCCTCCGGGCTCTGCTTCCCAGCCTGCCCTGCACTGCCCTGGCTCCGCATTGCTCAAGAGACAAAAGCCAAGCCAGGGGATCCTCATCCTGCCCAAATTGCTGAATTGACTGCACTCGTTAGGACCTTCTCCACTTTCAGAGAACCTATTCATTTGATCACTGATTCGGCAGATGTCTATGGCCTAGTGCAGCAGGCTGAAAATTCAATTTTCAAAGACATTTCTAACCCCAACTAGAGCATTTGCTTTCCCCTTTCATTTCTCTTTTGTCCCACAGACAACACCCACACTATATCACGCACACAAGATCTCATACCACCCTTCCTGCATTTATAGTAGGCAATGCTAAAGCAGATGCCCCAGCAATGGTTGTCCAAACCTCCCTATGGAATCTTTTTGACCAGGCTAGGACCCGCCACCACTTCTACCATCCAAACATTCCTGCACCGCTCAGCATCTTTAAAATTACCCAAGATCAGGCAAGATCCATGGCAAACACCTGCCCAAATTGTCAGCAACATGCCTTTGCTTCTGTCACAGCTGCACTCAATCCAAGAGGACTAAAGACTCTCCAGATCGGGCAATCACACATCACACACCAAGCCCCTTTTGGGAGACTAAAATACAACCCCGTCTCAATCCACACCGACAACGCTGCGGTTTTCGCCTCTGCCCATGCTGGTGAGAAATCAAAAGATGCTGTAAAACGTTCCTTTTTAGCCTATTCCACCTTCCCAGTTCCACAGGAAATTAAAACTGATCATGGTCCTGCTTATACCTCCCACTGATTCCAACCATTTTCTGACCAGTGGGCTGCAAAACATTTCACAGCCATACCACACTCTGCCACGGGACACTCCATAGTCCAGAGGGCCCACTCTTCCATCCAAAGGATCCTTGATCAACAGAGACAGGGAGTCCACATATTATCTCCCATTGAGACACTGGCCAAGGCCCTTGATGTGCTCAACTTTTTCGACACCTCATTTATGGAGCCAACTCCCCCAGTCACCAGGCCTTTTGCATTTCATGTGACTGCAGCCCAGTTAAAAGAAAAGCCGCCTGTGTTGATCAAAGACCCTGAATCCAAAGAAATTATGGGCCCTTTCCCATTCATTACTTGGGGGAGAGGATACGCTTGTGTCTCTACAGCAGCAGGCCCAACATGGATCCCAGCAAAAAACATCAAACCCTTCTGCCAATGGCCAGGCAAACACCAGAGCCACCATCAGAAGAACAGAATGAAAGCCTAAGAGAGACAGCAGCAGCCTGGAAAAGAAGAAGAAGAAGGACAGAAGAAGATCTCCTAAGCAGCGTGGACCACACAGACCAACACCAAGATAGCTCAGACACCACTAAGCGGGATATATCACTTAACATTTGGAAAAACTATATTGTAGCATTTATATTTGATTCTTCTAAGAAGCTGAGTTCAAACCATTGCCTTACAGAAGAGGAAGTTTAGTGGGACCAGAATTTAAGTTTCACATTGCAATCTCCCTATCTCTTTACTTTCAGGCCACCCAAGCCTCCACCCACTTCTAAATTAGCTAAAGTCAAAGGATGCTGTCCTTTGTTGCCGCTGCAGCAGGCAGCCGCAAGCAGCAAAGCTCCTCACTATGCCACGTGCCTTCAGCTGGCTGCTTCCACGGCCAAGCCACAATTTCTTGCCCATGGCCACGCTTGTCAACCTCTTCTCACATAGGGACTCAGTATAGCAGAGCGTCCAGCTGCTCAAAGACCAAATCAACAAGATCCAGACAAAAGGCAACAACGTCTGGCTCACTGGACTTTTGAAAGACTGGGGCATGAAAGGCTGGCTTTCACCTTTACTTAAGACTCTTTTGTGGACTTTGTTTCTTGTATTCATTGTGTTGCTTATTCTATCCAGTTTTGCTCAACGCTTGCAAAAGTCCATGGCAGAAGCCTTCATTCTTGAAAACAAAAAGGGGGCACTTGTGGAGGCCCAGGGGCCTCTCATTGCAACTGTAATACCTTAGGGCAAAGGGGACCAAGGTGAAACAGAGAAACCCCTCTGAATGCAAGGCTCTCACCCATGGCCACTGCAGCCTCTTGCAATCTGCAGCTTTTCTTGCTATCACCCACTTCAACTGCCATTTTTCCTTATAGCTACTCTCCAGAGAATGTTCTTCCCTCTCTTCTCCCCTGCTGGTCCTGGCTTTGCCCCTTCTCCCCCCCCCATATGAAACCCTCAGTCCCCAGCCTCATTTTCTCTCTGGCCCTGGACCCTCTTCATCACCATGCACAGTGTTTGGAGTTGCACACAAAGACCCGTCTCTGGCCTCATTCATCAGCACTTGAAGCAAGTGTGCTCCGGCCTCTGGGAGTGCAGGTCGCTCACACGGGCTCACTGTGGACACGCCGCAATCACACAGTCATTGAGTGCACCAGAGAACCTGGCCTCTAATCAAAGGCATGAATCCCACAGCCCACCCAAACCAATGCCTTGCATGTCTCTATTTTTTCCTTCTTCTCTCATCTCTCATGTCACTTTCCCCATTTCCTCTCTCTGCCAGCTTGGCTTCTCTCTCTCCTGGCTGCAGCTTCAGCCACATGTGTGACCCTGCAGGAACAGGCTGACCCACAGGGAAGTGGGACAGGACTCTTTGTCAGCAACTGAAGTGACAGAACAAGGGCGAATGGGATCCAACTGCAAGAGCTGGAATCCATTTGATGATGGGAAGAAGTTCTTTCCTCTCAGGGTGCTTGTCCCTGACACTGGGACCAGTGCAGAGAGGCTGTGCATACCCCATGGCCACGAACATCCAAGGCCAGCTTGGACAGGGGCCGAGACAACCTGCTGTGCTGGCAGCTTGCTCAGCTTGGAACCAGATGATCTTTAGGGTCCCTTCCTAGCCAAACCATTCAAGGATTTCATCATTCCACCATGCCCATCTCCCAGTGTGGAGTGGCCCTGAATCTTCTGTGACATCACAGCTCCCACAGTGTTCCAGGTGGAACGTCCAGCACCTGGAAACCAGCAGAGCAGACACTCTGCCTGCTGCCAGTGGTCAGTTGGCGCTCGCTCTGATCTCTGCCCGTCACTACTGAGCTGTTGCTGCCGCCTGGGCTTTTCCTGCTGCCTGCTCTGGAGCGCCAATCCCAGCAGGATGAGCACTGCTGTGCCAGTGGAGGTACAGTGCCATTCCAGGCAGAAAGCAGCCTGCTTGAGCAGGCTGCAGCCACGTGGCAATGGACGGTGTGGGACAGGAACCCCACTGTGAGATTTTGCTGTCTCTTGCAGACTGCCAGAGACATTGTGGAGGAGATGCAAGTGGACATGGTGCAGGATGAGGAAGAAAGGATGGAGGTGGATGTGGAAGAGTTGGTGGAGGAGATGGAAGTAGACGTGGAGGATGACATCGAGGAGATGGAAGTTGACGAGAACGATGAGGAGGAGCCCATGGTCCTTGGATGAAGATGGAGCCCCACAAGTAAGACGGGCAGATGCTCCCCATGCCCTGCCCACAGACACAGTGGCTGCCCTGACGCCAGCCTGGGGCTGGGCTGGATGGCCCCGCTCAGGGACACGCTGCCCGCAGGGGGCCTGGATTGTGCTGCCACAAGCACCAGCCCTGGCCTGCCCTGCACTTGCCTGGGGCCACACCAGCCCTGCCAGCCCTGTCCCAGCTCCTGGGGCCCTGATCCCAGCCCAGCTGGGCTCAGTGCTGGCAGCAGACTCCTACTTTGCTTCTTCCTTTCTTCCAGGACTGATGGAGAAGATGGCTGTAGATATTACGGCGCTGTATATATGTTTGAAATAGTAGAAGATTTCTGTAAATATGTTCACCTTGGAAATTCGCTGTAAATATGTTTTGAAGATTGTTAGTCCCTAGGATCCCATGTAAATAAATCCTCTAGATTGTTATTGTTGTTGTTGTTATTACAAGGATTGTTTTAATGAAAGGTGTTCTGTAAACCCTAGAGTTTGCCAATCTTTGGCAAAAAAATACTGCTTCTTTTTAAAACCTCACTTCTCTTTGTCATTCCTTTGGGCACAGGAAGCATTTGCACACTTGAGATTTCCACTTGTTCCGGGATCCCGGGGCTGGAGCTCCCTGGGGCTGCTGCCACGGCCACCCCGCGGCTGGGGGTCCCTGTGCACAGGGGGTCCCACTGACACCACTGCTGGTGCAGGGCACTGCTGCTGCTCCTGGGCTGGGGCACAGCGGCGTCCCCAAGAGCTGAGCTGCCACCAGCACAGAGGGGGCTCTCACTGCAGTTGTCCCTGCAGCCATGCCACCAAAGCAAGGCAGGAAACTTTCAGCCACCCTTCCTGCTGCAGCCACAGCCACTCCTGGCTCCAGAGCCGCCATCAGGCCACAGGGATGCAAAATCCACCTTCCCGCTCTCAAGGCCATGGCAGCCTTGGCTACTCTGGCACCTGCATCTGGGCTGCTGCAGGGGCTGATGTTTAAGGCTTGCAGCCTCCAAAGGCTCCGGGCTCTGCTTCCCACCCTGCTCTGCACTGCCCTGGCTCCGCATTGCTCAAGAGACAAAAGCCAAGCCAGGGGATCCTCATCCTGCCCAAATTGCTGAATTGACTGCAGTCCTTAGGACCTTCTCCACTTTCAAAGAACCTATTCATTTGATCACTGATTCGTCAGATATCTATGGCCTAGTGCAGCAGGCCGAAAATTCCATTTTCAAAGACATTTCTAACCCCAACTAGAGCATTTGCTTTCCCCTTTCATTTCTCTTTTGTCCCACAGACAACACCCACACTATATCATGCACACAAGATCTTATACCACCCTTCCTGCATTTATAGTAGGCAATGCTAAAGCAGATGCCCCAGCAATGGTTGTCCAAATCTCCCTAGGGAATGTTTTTGACCAGGCTAGGACTCGTCACCACTTCTACCATCCAAACATTCCTGCACCGCTCAGCATCTTTAAAATTACCCAAGATCAGGCAAGATCCATGGCAAACACCTGCCCAAATTGTCAGCAACATGCCTTTGCTTCTGTCACAGCTGCACTCAATCCAAGAGGACTAAAGACTCTCCAGACCGGGCAATCACACATCACACACCAAGCCCCTTTTGGGAGACTAAAATACAACCCCGTCTCAATCCACACCGACAACGCTGCAGTTTTCGCCGCTGCCCATGCTGGTGAGAAATCAAAAGATGCTGTAAAACGTTCCTTTTTAGCCTATTCCACCTTCCCAGTTCCACAGGAAATTAAAACTGATCATGGTCCTGCTTATACCTCCCACTGATTCCAACCATTTTCTGACCAGTGGGCTGCAAAACATGTCACAGCCATACCACACTCTGCCACAGGACACTCCATAGCCCAGAGGGCCCACTGTTCCATCCAAAGGATCCTTGATCAACAGAGACAGGGAGTCCACATATTATCTCCCATTGAGACACTGGCCAAGGCCCTTGATGTGCTCAACTTTTTCGACACCTCATTTATGGAGCCAACTCCCCCAGTCACCAGGCCTTTTGCATTTCATGTGACTGCAGCCCAGTTAAAAGAAAAGCCGCCTGTGTTGATCAAAGACCCTGAATCCAAAGAAATTATGGGCCCTTTCCCATTCATTACTTGGGGGAGAGGATACGCTTGTGTCTCTACAGCAGCAGGCCCAACATGGATCCCAGCAAAAAACATCAAACCCTTCTGCCAATGGCCAGGCAAACACCAGAGCCACCATCAGAAGAACAGAATGAAAGCCTAAGAGAGACAGCAGCAGCCTGGAAAAGAAGAAGAAGAAGGACAGAAGAAGATCTCCTAAGCAGCGTGGACCACACAGACCAACACCAAGAGAGCTCAGACACCACTAAGCGGGATATATCACTTAACATTTGGAAAAACTATATTGTAGCATTTATATTTGATTCTTCTAAGAAGCTGAGTTCAAACCATTGCCTTACAGAAGAGAAAGTTTAGTGGGACCAGAATTTAAGTTTCACATTGCAATCTCCCTATCTCTTTACTTTCAGGCCACCCAAGCCTCCACCCACTACTAAATTAGCTAAAGTCAAAGGATGCTGTCCTTTGTTGCCGCTGCAGCAGGCAGCCGCAAGCAGCAAAGCTCCTCACTATGCCACGTGCCTTCAGCTGGCTGCTTCCACGGCCAAGCCACAATTTCTTGCCCATGGCCACGCTTGTCAACCTCTTCTCACATAGGGACTCAGTATAGCAGAGCGTCCAGCTGCTCAAAGACCAAATCAACAAGATCCAGACAAAAGGCAACAACGTCTGGCTCACTGGACTTTTGAAAGACTGGGGCATGAAAGGCTGGCTTTCACCTTTACTTAAGACTCTTTTGTGGACTTTGTTTCTTGTATTCATTGTGTTGCTTATTCTATCCAGTTTTGCTCAACGCTTGCAAAAGTCCATGGCAGAAGCCTTCATTCTTGAAAACAAAAAGGGGGCACTTGTGGAGGCCCAGGGGCCTCTCATTGCAACTGTAATACCTTAGGGCAAAGGGGACCAAGGTGAAACAGAGAAACCCCTCTGAATGCAAGGCTCTCACCCATGGCCACTGCAGCCTCTTGCAATCTGCAGCTTTTCTTGCTATCACCCACTTCAACTGCCATTTTTCCTTATAGCTACTCTCCAGAGAATGTTCTTCCCTCTCTTCTCCCCTGCTGGTCCTGGCTTTGCCCCTTCTCCCCCCCCCATATGAAACCCTCAGTCCCCAGCCTCATTTTCTCTCTGGCCCTGGACCCTCTTCATCACCATGCACAGTGTTTGGAGTTGCACACAAAGACCCGTCTCTGGCCTCATTCATCAGCACTTGAAGCAAGTGTGCTCCGGCCTCTGGGAGTGCAGGTCGCTCACACGGGCTCACTGTGGACACGCCGCAATCACACAGTCATTGAGTGCACCAGAGAACCTGGCCTCTAATCAAAGGCATGAATCCCACAGCCCACCCAAACCAATGCCTTGCATGTCTCTATTTTTTCCTTCTTCTCTCATCTCTCATGTCATTTTCCCCATTTCCTCTCTCTGCCAGCTTGGCTTCTCTCTCTCCTGGCTGCAGCTTCAGCCACATGTGTGACCCTGCAGGAACAGGCTGACCCACAGGGAAGTGGGACAGGACTCTTTGTCAGCAACTGAAGTGACAGAACAAGGGCGAATGGGATCCAACTGCAAGAGCTGGAATCCATTTGATGATGGGAAGAAGTTCTTTCCTCTCAGGGTGCTTGTCCCTGACACTGGGACCAGTGCAGAGAGGCTGTGCATACCCCATGGCCACGAACATCCAAGGCCAGCTTGGACAGGGGCCGAGACAACCTGCTGTGCTGGCAGCTTGCTCAGCTTGGAACCAGATGATCTTTAGGGTCCCTTCCTAGCCAAAGCATTCAAGGATTTCATCATTCCACCATGCCCATCTCCCAGTGTGGAGTGGCCCTGAATCTTCTGTGACATCACAGCTCCCACAGTGTTCCAGGTGGAACGTCCAGCACCTGGAAACCAGCAGAGCAGACACTCTGCCTGCTGCCAGTGGTCAGTTGGCGCTCGCTCTGATCTCTGCCCGTCACTACTGAGCTGTTGCTGCCGCCTGGGCTTTTCCTGCTGCCTGCTCTGGAGCGCCAATCCCAGCAGGATGAGCACTGCTGTGCCAGTGGAGGTACAGTGCCATTCCAGGCAGAAAGCAGCCTGCTTGAGCAGGCTGCAGCCACGTGGCAATGGATGGTGTGGGACAGGAACCCCACTGTGAGATTTTGCTGTCTCTTGCAGACTGCCAGAGACATTGTGGAGGAGATGCAAGTGGACATGGTGCAGGATGAGGAAGAAAGGATGGAGGTGGATGTGGAAGAGTTGGTGGAGGAGATGGAAGTAGACGTGGAGGATGACATCGAGGAGATGGAAGTTGACGAGAAGGATGAGGAGGAGCCCATGGTCCTTGGATGAAGATGGAGCCCCACAAGTAAGACGGGCAGATGCTCCCCATGCCCTGCCCACAGACACAGTGGCTGCCCTGACGCCAGCCTGGGGCTGGGCTGGATGGCCCCGCTCAGGGACACGCTGCCCGCAGGGGGCCTGGATTGTGCTGCCACAAGCACCAGCCCTGGCCTGCCCTGCACTTGCCTGGGGCCACACCAGCCCTGCCAGCCCTGTCCCAGCTCCTGGGGCCCTGATCCCAGCCCAGCTGGGCTCAGTGCTGGCAGCAGACTCCTACTTTGCTTCTTCCTTTCTTCCAGGACTGATGGAGAAGATGGCTGTAGATATTACGGCGCTGTATATATGTTTGAAATAGTAGAAGATTTCTGTAAATATGTTCACCTTGGAAATTCGCTGTAAATATGTTTTGAAGATTGTTAGTCCCTAGGATCCCATGTAAATAAATCCTCTAGATTGTTATTGTTGTTGTTGTTATTACAAGGATTGTTTTAATGAAAGGTGTTCTGTAAACCCTAGAGTTTGCCAATCTTTGGCAAAAAAATACTGCTTCTTTTTAAAACCTCACTTCTCTTTGTCATTCCTTTGGGCACAGGAAGCATTTGCACACTTGAGATTTCCACTTGTTCCGGGATCCCGGGGCTGGAGCTCCCTGGGGCTGCTGCCACGGCCACCCCGCGGCTGGGGGTCCCTGTGCACAGGGGGTCCCACTGACACCACTGCTGGTGCAGGGCACTGCTGCTGCTCCTGGGCTGGGGCACAGCGGCGTCCCCAAGAGCTGAGCTGCCACCAGCACAGAGGGGGCTCTCACTGCAGTTGTCCCTGCAGCCATGCCACCAAAGCAAGGCAGGAAACTTTCAGCCACCCTTCCTGCTGCAGCCACAGGCACTCCTGGCTCCAGAGCCGCCATCAGGCCACAGGGATGCAAAATCCACCTTCCCGCTCTCAAGGCCATGGCAGCCTTGGCTACTCTGGCACCTGCATCTGGGCTGCTGCAGGAGCTGATGTTTAAGGCTTGCAGCCTCCAAAGGCTCCGGGCTCTGCTTCCCACCCTGCTCTGCACTGCCCTGGCTCCGCATTGCTCAAGAGACAAAAGCCAAGCCAGGGGATCCTCATCCTGCCCAAATTGCTGAATTGACTGCAGTCCTTAGGACCTTCTCCACTTTCAAAGAACCTATTCATTTGATCACTGATTCGTCAGATATCTATGGCCTAGTGCAGCAGGCCGAAAATTCCATTTTCAAAGACATTTCTAACCCCAACTAGAGCATTTGCTTTCCCCTTTCATTTCTCTTTTGTCCCACAGACAACACCCACACTATATCATGCACACAAGATCTTATACCACCCTTCCTGCATTTATAGTAGGCAATGCTAAAGCAGATGCCCCAGCAATGGTTGTCCAAATCTCCCTAGGGAATGTTTTTGACCAGGCTAGGACTCGCCACCACTTCTACCATCCAAACATTCCTGCACCGCTCAGCATCTTTAAAATTACCCAAGATCAGGCAAGATCCATGGCAAACACCTGCCCAAATTGTCAGCAACATGCCTTTGCTTCTGTCACAGCTGCACTCAATCCAAGAGGACTAAAGACTCTCCAGACCGGGCAATCACACATCACACACCAAGCCCCTTTTGGGAGACTAAAATACAACCCCGTCTCAATCCACACCGACAACGCTGCAGTTTTCGCCGCTGCCCATGCTGGTGAGAAATCAAAAGATGCTGTAAAACGTTCCTTTTTAGCCTATTCCACCTTCCCAGTTCCACAGGAAATTAAAACTGATCATGGTCCTGCTTATACCTCCCACTGATTCCAACCATTTTCTGACCAGTGGGCTGCAAAACATTTCACAGCCATACCACACTCTGCCACGGGACACTCCATAGTCCAGAGGGCCCACTCTTCCATCCAAAGGATCCTTGATCAACAGAGACAGGGAGTCCACATATTATCTCCCATTGAGACACTGGCCAAGGCCCTTGATGTGCTCAACTTTTTCGACACCTCATTTATGGAGCCAACTCCCCCAGTCACCAGGCCTTTTGCATTTCATGTGACTGCAGCCCAGTTAAAAGAAAAGCCGCCTGTGTTGATCAAAGACCCTGAATCCAAAGAAATTATGGGCCCTTTCCCATTCATTACTTGGGGGAGAGGATACGCTTGTGTCTCTACAGCAGCAGGCCCAACATGGATCCCAGCAAAAAACATCAAACCCTTCTGCCAATGGCCAGGCAAACACCAGAGCCACCATCAGAAGAACAGAATGAAAGCCTAAGAGAGACAGCAGCAGCCTGGAAAAGAAGAAGAAGAAGGACAGAAGAAGATCTCCTAAGCAGCGTGGACCACACAGACCAACACCAAGAGAGCTCAGACACCACTAAGCGGGATATATCACTTAACATTTGGAAAAACTATATTGTAGCATTTATATTTGATTCTTCTAAGAAGCTGAGTTCAAACCATTGCCTTACAGAAGAGAAAGTTTAGTGGGACCAGAATTTAAGTTTCACATTGCAATCTCCCTATCTCTTTACTTTCAGGCCACCCAAGCCTCCACCCACTACTAAATTAGCTAAAGTCAAAGGATGCTGTCCTTTGTTGCCGCTGCAGCAGGCAGCCGCAAGCAGCAAAGCTCCTCACTATGCCACGTGCCTTCAGCTGGCTGCTTCCACGGCCAAGCCACAATTTCTTGCCCATGGCCACGCTTGTCAACCTCTTCTCACATAGGGACTCAGTATAGCAGAGCGTCCAGCTGCTCAAAGACCAAATCAACAAGATCCAGACAAAAGGCAACAACGTCTGGCTCACTGGACTTTTGAAAGACTGGGGCATGAAAGGCTGGCTTTCACCTTTACTTAAGACTCTTTTGTGGACTTTGTTTCTTGTATTCATTGTGTTGCTTATTCTATCCAGTTTTGCTCAACGCTTGCAAAAGTCCATGGCAGAAGCCTTCATTCTTGAAAACAAAAAGGGGGCACTTGTGGAGGCCCAGGGGCCTCTCATTGCAACTGTAATACCTTAGGGCAAAGGGGACCAAGGTGAAACAGAGAAACCCCTCTGAATGCAAGGCTCTCACCCATGGCCACTGCAGCCTCTTGCAATCTGCAGCTTTTCTTGCTATCACCCACTTCAACTGCCATTTTTCCTTATAGCTACTCTCCAGAGAATGTTCTTCCCTCTCTTCTCCCCTGCTGGTCCTGGCTTTGCCCCTTCTCCCCCCCCCATATGAAACCCTCAGTCCCCAGCCTCATTTTCTCTCTGGCCCTGGACCCTCTTCATCACCATGCACAGTGTTTGGAGTTGCACACAAAGACCCGTCTCTGGCCTCATTCATCAGCACTTGAAGCAAGTGTGCTCCGGCCTCTGGGAGTGCAGGTCGCTCACACGGGCTCACTGTGGACACGCCGCAATCACACAGTCATTGAGTGCACCAGAGAACCTGGCCTCTAATCAAAGGCATGAATCCCACAGCCCACCCAAACCAATGCCTTGCATGTCTCTATTTTTTCCTTCTTCTCTCATCTCTCATGTCACTTTCCCCATTTCCTCTCTCTGCCAGCTTGGCTTCTCTCTCTCCTGGCTGCAGCTTCAGCCACATGTGTGACCCTGCAGGAACAGGCTGACCCACAGGGAAGTGGGACAGGACTCTTTGTCAGCAACTGAAGTGACAGAACAAGGGCGAATGGGATCCAACTGCAAGAGCTGGAATCCATTCCATGATGGGAAGAAGTTCTTTCCTCTCAGGGTGCTTGTCCCTGACACTGGGACCAGTGCAGAGAGGCTGTGCATACCCCATGGCCACGAACATCCAAGGCCAGCTTGGACAGGGGCCGAGACAACCTGCTGTGCTGGCAGCTTGCTCAGCTTGGAACCAGATGATCTTTAGGGTCCCTTCCTAGCCAAAGCATTCAAGGATTTCATCATTCCACCATGCCCATCTCCCAGTGTGGAGTGGCCCTGAATCTTCTGTGACATCACAGCTCCCACAGTGTTCCAGGTGGAACGTCCAGCACCTGGAAACCAGCAGAGCAGACACTCTGCCTGCTGCCAGTGGTCAGTTGGCGCTCGCTCTGATCTCTGCCCGTCACTACTGAGCTGTTGCTGCCGCCTGGGCTTTTCCTGCTGCCTGCTCTGGAGCGCCAATCCCAGCAGGATGAGCACTGCTGTGCCAGTGGAGGTACAGTGCCATTCCAGGCAGAAAGCAGCCTGCTTGAGCAGGCTGCAGCCACGTGGCAATGGATGGTGTGGGACAGGAACCCCACTGTGAGATTTTGCTGTCTCTTGCAGACTGCCAGAGACATTGTGGAGGAGATGCAAGTGGACATGGTGCAGGATGAGGAAGAAAGGATGGAGGTGGATGTGGAAGAGTTGGTGGAGGAGATGGAAGTAGACGTGGAGGATGACATCGAGGAGATGGAAGTTGACGAGAAGGATGAGGAGGAGCCCATGGTCCTTGGATGAAGATGGAGCCCCACAAGTAAGACGGGCAGATGCTCCCCATGCCCTGCCCACAGACACAGTGGCTGCCCTGACGCCAGCCTGGGGCTGGGCTGGATGGCCCCGCTCAGGGATACGCTGCCCGCAGGGGGCCTGGATTGTGCTGCCACAAGCACCAGCCCTGGCCTGCCCTGCACTTGCCTGGGGCCACACCAGCCCTGCCAGCCCTGTCCCAGCTCCTGGGGCCCTGATCCCAGCCCAGCTGGGCTCAGTGCTGGCAGCAGACTCCTACTTTGCTTCTTCCTTTCTTCCAGGACTGATGGAGAAGATGGCTGTAGATATTACGGCGCTGTATATATGTTTGAAATAGTAGAAGATTTCTGTAAATATGTTCACCTTGGAAATTCGCTGTAAATATGTTTTGAAGATTGTTAGTCCCTAGGATCCCATGTAAATAAATCCTCTAGATTGTTATTGTTGTTGTTGTTATTACAAGGATTGTTTTAATGAAAGGTGTTCTGTAAACCCTAGAGTTTGCCAATCTTTGGCAAAAAAATACTGCTTCTTTTTAAAACCTCACTTCTCTTTGTCATTCCTTTGGGCACAGGAAGCATTTGCACACTTGAGATTTCCACTTGTTCCGGGATCCCGGGGCTGGAGCTCCCTGGGGCTGCTGCCACGGCCACCCCGCGGCTGGGGGTCCCTGTGCACAGGGGGTCCCACTGACACCACTGCTGGTGCAGGGCACTGCTGCTGCTCCTGGGCTGGGGCACAGCGGCGTCCCCAAGAGCTGAGCTGCCACCAGCACAGAGGGGGCTCTCACTGCAGTTGTCCCTGCAGCCATGCCACCAAAGCAAGGCAGGAAACTTTCAGCCACCCTTCCTGCTGCAGCCACAGGCACTCCTGGCTCCAGAGCCGCCATCAGGCCACAGGGATGCAAAATCCACCTTCCCGCTCTCAAGGCCATGGCAGCCTTGGCTACTCTGGCACCTGCATCTGGGCTGCTGCAGGAGCTGATGTTTAAGGCTTGCAGCCTCCAAAGGCTCCGGGCTCTGCTTCCCACCCTGCTCTGCACTGCCCTGGCTCCGCATTGCTCAAGAGACAAAAGCCAAGCCAGGGGATCCTCATCCTGCCCAAATTGCTGAATTGACTGCAGTCCTTAGGACCTTCTCCACTTTCAAAGAACCTATTCATTTGATCACTGATTCGTCAGATATCTATGGCCTAGTGCAGCAGGCCGAAAATTCCATTTTCAAAGACATTTCTAACCCCAACTAGAGCATTTGCTTTCCCCTTTCATTTCTCTTTTGTCCCACAGACAACACCCACACTATATCATGCACACAAGATCTTATACCACCCTTCCTGCATTTATAGTAGGCAATGCTAAAGCAGATGCCCCAGCAATGGTTGTCCAAATCTCCCTAGGGAATGTTTTTGACCAGGCTAGGACTCGCCACCACTTCTACCATCCAAACATTCCTGCACCGCTCAGCATCTTTAAAATTACCCAAGATCAGGCAAGATCCATGGCAAACACCTGCCCAAATTGTCAGCAACATGCCTTTGCTTCTGTCACAGCTGCACTCAATCCAAGAGGACTAAAGACTCTCCAGACCGGGCAATCACACATCACACACCAAGCCCCTTTTGGGAGACTAAAATACATCCCCGTCTCAATCCACACCGACAACGCTGCAGTTTTCGCCGCTGCCCATGCTGGTGAGAAATCAAAAGATGCTGTAAAACGTTCCTTTTTAGCCTATTCCACCTTCCCAGTTCCACAGGAAATTAAAACTGATCATGGTCCTGCTTATACCTCCCACTGATTCCAACCATTTTCTGACCAGTGGGCTGCAAAACATTTCACAGCCATACCACACTCTGCCACGGGACACTCCATAGTCCAGAGGGCCCACTCTTCCATCCAAAGGATCCTTGATCAACAGAGACAGGGAGTCCACATATTATCTCCCATTGAGACACTGGCCAAGGCCCTTGATGTGCTCAACTTTTTCGACACCTCATTTATGGAGCCAACTCCCCCAGTCACCAGGCCTTTTGCATTTCATGTGACTGCAGCCCAGTTAAAAGAAAAGCCGCCTGTGTTGATCAAAGACCCTGAATCCAAAGAAATTATGGGCCCTTTCCCATTCATTACTTGGGGGAGAGGATACGCTTGTGTCTCTACAGCAGCAGGCCCAACATGGATCCCAGCAAAAAACATCAAACCCTTCTGCCAATGGCCAGGCAAACACCAGAGCCACCATCAGAAGAACAGAATGAAAGCCTAAGAGAGACAGCAGCAGCCTGGAAAAGAAGAAGAAGAAGGACAGAAGAAGATCTCCTAAGCAGCGTGGACCACACAGACCAACACCAAGAGAGCTCAGACACCACTAAGCGGGATATATCACTTAACATTTGGAAAAACTATATTGTAGCATTTATATTTGATTCTTCTAAGAAGCTGAGTTCAAACTCTTGCCTTACAGAAGAGAAAGTTTAGTGGGACCAGAATTTAAGTTTCACATGGGAATCTCCCTATCTCTTTACTTTCAGGCCACCCAAGCCTCCAGCCACTACAAAATTAACTAAAGTCCAAGGATGCTGTCCTTTGTTGCCGCTGCAGCAGGCAGCCGCAAGCAGCAAAGCTCCTCACTATGCCACGTGCCGTCAGCTGGCTGCTTCCACAGCCAAGCCACAATTTCTTGCCCATGGCCACACTTGTCAACCTCTTCTCACATAGGGACTCAGTATAGCAGAGCGTCCAGCTGCTCAAAGACCAAATCAACAAGATCCAGACAAAAGGCAACAACGTCTGGCTCACTGGACTTTTGAAAGACTGGGGCATGAAAGGCTGGCTTTCACCTTTACTTAAGACTCTTTTGTGGACTTTGTTTCTTGTATTCATTGTGTTGCTTATTCTATCCAGTTTTGCTCAACGCTTGCAAAAGTCCATGGCAGAAGCCTTCATTCTTGAAAACAAAAAGGGGGCACTTGTGGAGGCCCAGGGGCCTCTCATTGCAACTGTAATACCTTAGGGCAAAGGGGACCAAGGTGAAACAGAGAAACCCCTCTGAATGCAAGGCTCTCACCCATGGCCACTGCAGCCTCTTGCAATCTGCAGCTTTTCTTGCTATCACCCACTTCAACTGCCATTTTTCCTTATAGCTACTCTCCAGAGAATGTTCTTCCCTCTCTTCTCCCCTGCTGGTCCTGGCTTTGCCCCTTCTCCCCCCCCCATATGAAACCCTCAGTCCCCAGCCTCATTTTCTCTCTGGCCCTGGACCCTCTTCATCACCATGCACAGTGTTTGGAGTTGCACACAAAGACCCGTCTCTGGCCTCATTCATCAGCACTTGAAGCAAGTGTGCTCCGGCCTCTGGGAGTGCAGGTCGCTCACACGGGCTCACTGTGGACACGCCGCAATCACACAGTCATTGAGTGCACCAGAGAACCTGGCCTCTAATCAAAGGCATGAATCCCACAGCCCACCCAAACCAATGCCTTGCATGTCTCTATTTTTTCCTTCTTCTCTCATCTCTCATGTCACTTTCCCCATTTCCTCTCTCTGCCAGCTTGGCTTCTCTCTCTCCTGGCTGCAGTTTCAGCCACATGTGTGACCCTGCAGGAACAGGCTGACCCACAGGGAAGTGGGACAGGACTCTTTGTCAGCAACTGAAGTGACAGAACAAGGGCGAATGGGATCCAACTGCAAGAGCTGGAATCCATTTGATGATGGGAAGAAGTTCTTTCCTCTCAGGGTGCTTGTCCCTGACACTGGGACCAGTGCAGAGAGGCTGTGCATACCCCATGGCCACGAACATCCAAGGCCAGCTTGGACAGGGGCCGAGACAACCTGCTGTGCTGGCAGCTTGCTCAGCTTGGAACCAGATGATCTTTAGGGTCCCTTCCTAGCCAAAGCATTCAAGGATTTCATCATTCCACCATGCCCATCTCCCAGTGTGGAGTGGCCCTGAATCTTCTGTGACATCACAGCTCCCACAGTGTTCCAGGTGGAACGTCCAGCACCTGGAAACCAGCAGAGCAGACACTCTGCCTGCTGCCAGTGGTCAGTTGGCGCTCGCTCTGATCTCTGCCCGTCACTACTGAGCTGTTGCTGCCGCCTGGGCTTTTCCTGCTGCCTGCTCTGGAGCGCCAATCCCAGCAGGATGAGCACTGCTGTGCCAGTGGAGGTACAGTGCCATTCCAGGCAGAAAGCAGCCTGCTTGAGCAGGCTGCAGCCACGTGGCAATGGATGGTGTGGGACAGGAACCCCACTGTGAGATTTTGCTGTCTCTTGCAGACTGCCAGAGACATTGTGGAGGAGATGCAAGTGGACATGGTGCAGGATGAGGAAGAAAGGATGGAGGTGGATGTGGAAGAGTTGGTGGAGGAGATGGAAGTAGACGTGGAGGATGACATCGAGGAGATGGAAGTTGACGAGAAGGATGAGGAGGAGCCCATGGTCCTTGGATGAAGATGGAGCCCCACAAGTAAGACGGGCAGATGCTCCCCATGCCCTGCCCACAGACACAGTGGCTGCCCTGACGCCAGCCTGGGGCTGGGCTGGATGGCCCCGCTCAGGGATACGCTGCCCGCAGGGGGCCTGGATTGTGCTGCCACAAGCACCAGCCCTGGCCTGCCCTGCACTTGCCTGGGGCCACACCAGCCCTGCCAGCCCTGTCCCAGCTCCTGGGGCCCTGATCCCAGCCCAGCTGGGCTCAGTGCTGGCAGCAGACTCCTACTTTGCTTCTTCCTTTCTTCCAGGACTGATGGAGAAGATGGCTGTAGATATTACGGCGCTGTATATATGTTTGAAATAGTAGAAGATTTCTGTAAATATGTTCACCTTGGAAATTCGCTGTAAATATGTTTTGAAGATTGTTAGTCCCTAGGATCCCATGTAAATAAATCCTCTAGATTGTTATTGTTGTTGTTGTTATTACAAGGATTGTTTTAATGAAAGGTGTTCTGTAAACCCTAGAGTTTGCCAATCTTTGGCAAAAAAATACTGCTTCTTTTTAAAACCTCACTTCTCTTTGTCATTCCTTTGGGCACAGGAAGCATTTGCACACTTGAGATTTCCACTTGTTCCGGGATCCCGGGGCTGGAGCTCCCTGGGGCTGCTGCCACGGCCACCCCGCGGCTGGGGGTCCCTGTGCACAGGGGGTCCCACTGACACCACTGCTGGTGCAGGGCACTGCTGCTGCTCCTGGGCTGGGGCACAGCGGCGTCCCCAAGAGCTGAGCTGCCACCAGCACAGAGGGGGCTCTCACTGCAGTTGTCCCTGCAGCCATGCCACCAAAGCAAGGCAGGAAACTTTCAGCCACCCTTCCTGCTGCAGCCACAGGCACTCCTGGCTCCAGAGCCGCCATCAGGCCACAGGGATGCAAAATCCACCTTCCCGCTCTCAAGGCCATGGCAGCCTTGGCTACTCTGGCACCTGCATCTGGGCTGCTGCAGGAGCTGATGTTTAAGGCTTGCAGCCTCCAAAGGCTCCGGGCTCTGCTTCCCACCCTGCTCTGCACTGCCCTGGCTCCGCATTGCTCAAGAGACAAAAGCCAAGCCAGGGGATCCTCATCCTGCCCAAATTGCTGAATTGACTGCAGTCCTTAGGACCTTCTCCACTTTCAAAGAACCTATTCATTTGATCACTGATTCGTCAGATATCTATGGCCTAGTGCAGCAGGCCGAAAATTCCATTTTCAAAGACATTTCTAACCCCAACTAGAGCATTTGCTTTCCCCTTTCATTTCTCTTTTGTCCCACAGACAACACCCACACTATATCATGCACACAAGATCTTATACCACCCTTCCTGCATTTATAGTAGGCAATGCTAAAGCAGATGCCCCAGCAATGGTTGTCCAAATCTCCCTAGGGAATGTTTTTGACCAGGCTAGGACTCGCCACCACTTCTACCATCCAAACATTCCTGCACCGCTCAGCATCTTTAAAATTACCCAAGATCAGGCAAGATCCATGGCAAACACCTGCCCAAATTGTCAGCAACATGCCTTTGCTTCTGTCACAGCTGCACTCAATCCAAGAGGACTAAAGACTCTCCAGACCGGGCAATCACACATCACACACCAAGCCCCTTTTGGGAGACTAAAATACAACCCCGTCTCAATCCACACCGACAACGCTGCAGTTTTCGCCGCTGCCCATGCTGGTGAGAAATCAAAAGATGCTGTAAAACGTTCCTTTTTAGCCTATTCCACCTTCCCAGTTCCACAGGAAATTAAAACTGATCATGGTCCTGCTTATACCTCCCACTGATTCCAACCATTTTCTGACCAGTGGGCTGCAAAACATTTCACAGCCATACCACACTCTGCCACGGGACACTCCATAGTCCAGAGGGCCCACTCTTCCATCCAAAGGATCCTTGATCAACAGAGACAGGGAGTCCACATATTATCTCCCATTGAGACACTGGCCAAGGCCCTTGATGTGCTCAACTTTTTCGACACCTCATTTATGGAGCCAACTCCCCCAGTCACCAGGCCTTTTGCATTTCATGTGACTGCAGCCCAGTTAAAAGAAAAGCCGCCTGTGTTGATCAAAGACCCTGAATCCAAAGAAATTATGGGCCCTTTCCCATTCATTACTTGGGGGAGAGGATACGCTTGTGTCTCTACAGCAGCAGGCCCAACATGGATCCCAGCAAAAAACATCAAACCCTTCTGCCAATGGCCAGGCAAACACCAGAGCCACCATCAGAAGAACAGAATGAAAGCCTAAGAGAGACAGCAGCAGCCTGGAAAAGAAGAAGAAGAAGGACAGAAGAAGATCTCCTAAGCAGCGTGGACCACACAGACCAACACCAAGAGAGCTCAGACACCACTAAGCGGGATATATCACTTAACATTTGGAAAAACTATATTGTAGCATTTATATTTGATTCTTCTAAGAAGCTGAGTTCAAACCATTGCCTTACAGAAGAGAAAGTTTAGTGGGACCAGAATTTAAGTTTCACATTGCAATCTCCCTATCTCTTTACTTTCAGGCCACCCAAGCCTCCACCCACTACTAAATTAGCTAAAGTCAAAGGATGCTGTCCTTTGTTGCCGCTGCAGCAGGCAGCCGCAAGCAGCAAAGCTCCTCACTATGCCACGTGCCTTCAGCTGGCTGCTTCCACGGCCAAGCCACAATTTCTTGCCCATGGCCACGCTTGTCAACCTCTTCTCACATAGGGACTCAGTATAGCAGAGCGTCCAGCTGCTCAAAGACCAAATCAACAAGATCCAGACAAAAGGCAACAACGTCTGGCTCACTGGACTTTTGAAAGACTGGGGCATGAAAGGCTGGCTTTCACCTTTACTTAAGACTCTTTTGTGGACTTTGTTTCTTGTATTCATTGTGTTGCTTATTCTATCCAGTTTTGCTCAACGCTTGCAAAAGTCCATGGCAGAAGCCTTCATTCTTGAAAACAAAAAGGGGGCACTTGTGGAGGCCCAGGGGCCTCTCATTGCAACTGTAATACCTTAGGGCAAAGGGGACCAAGGTGAAACAGAGAAACCCCTCTGAATGCAAGGCTCTCACCCATGGCCACTGCAGCCTCTTGCAATCTGCAGCTTTTCTTGCTATCACCCACTTCAACTGCCATTTTTCCTTATAGCTACTCTCCAGAGAATGTTCTTCCCTCTCTTCTCCCCTGCTGGTCCTGGCTTTGCCCCTTCTCCCCCCCCCATATGAAACCCTCAGTCCCCAGCCTCATTTTCTCTCTGGCCCTGGACCCTCTTCATCACCATGCACAGTGTTTGGAGTTGCACACAAAGACCCGTCTCTGGCCTCATTCATCAGCACTTGAAGCAAGTGTGCTCCGGCCTCTGGGAGTGCAGGTCGCTCACACGGGCTCACTGTGGACACGCCGCAATCACACAGTCATTGAGTGCACCAGAGAACCTGGCCTCTAATCAAAGGCATGAATCCCACAGCCCACCCAAACCAATGCCTTGCATGTCTCTATTTTTTCCTTCTTCTCTCATCTCTCATGTCACTTTCCCCATTTCCTCTCTCTGCCAGCTTGGCTTCTCTCTCTCCTGGCTGCAGTTTCAGCCACATGTGTGACCCTGCAGGAACAGGCTGACCCACAGGGAAGTGGGACAGGACTCTTTGTCAGCAACTGAAGTGACAGAACAAGGGCGAATGGGATCCAACTGCAAGAGCTGGAATCCATTTGATGATGGGAAGAAGTTCTTTCCTCTCAGGGTGCTTGTCCCTGACACTGGGACCAGTGCAGAGAGGCTGTGCATACCCCATGGCCACGAACATCCAAGGCCAGCTTGGACAGGGGCCGAGACAACCTGCTGTGCTGGCAGCTTGCTCAGCTTGGAACCAGATGATCTTTAGGGTCCCTTCCTAGCCAAAGCATTCAAGGATTTCATCATTCCACCATGCCCATCTCCCAGTGTGGAGTGGCCCTGAATCTTCTGTGACATCACAGCTCCCACAGTGTTCCAGGTGGAACGTCCAGCACCTGGAAACCAGCAGAGCAGACACTCTGCCTGCTGCCAGTGGTCAGTTGGCGCTCGCTCTGATCTCTGCCCGTCACTACTGAGCTGTTGCTGCCGCCTGGGCTTTTCCTGCTGCCTGCTCTGGAGCGCCAATCCCAGCAGGATGAGCACTGCTGTGCCAGTGGAGGTACAGTGCCATTCCAGGCAGAAAGCAGCCTGCTTGAGCAGGCTGCAGCCACGTGGCAATGGATGGTGTGGGACAGGAACCCCACTGTGAGATTTTGCTGTCTCTTGCAGACTGCCAGAGACATTGTGGAGGAGATGCAAGTGGACATGGTGCAGGATGAGGAAGAAAGGATGGAGGTGGATGTGGAAGAGTTGGTGGAGGAGATGGAAGTAGACGTGGAGGATGACATCGAGGAGATGGAAGTTGACGAGAAGGATGAGGAGGAGCCCATGGTCCTTGGATGAAGATGGAGCCCCACAAGTAAGACGGGCAGATGCTCCCCATGCCCTGCCCACAGACACAGTGGCTGCCCTGACGCCAGCCTGGGGCTGGGCTGGATGGCCCCGCTCAGGGACACGCTGCCCGCAGGGGGCCTGGATTGTGCTGCCACAAGCACCAGCCCTGGCCTGCCCTGCACTTGCCTGGGGCCACACCAGCCCTGCCAGCCCTGTCCCAGCTCCTGGGGCCCTGATCCCAGCCCAGCTGGGCTCAGTGCTGGCAGCAGACTCCTACTTTGCTTCTTCCTTTCTTCCAGGACTGATGGAGAAGATGGCTGTAGATATTACGGCGCTGTATATATGTTTGAAATAGTAGAAGATTTCTGTAAATATGTTCACCTTGGAAATTCGCTGTAAATATGTTTTAAAGATTGTTAGTCCCTAGGATCCCATGTAAATAAATCCTCTAGATTGTTATTGTTGTTGTTGTTATTACAAGGATTGTTTTAATGAAAGGTGTTCTGTAAACCCTAGAGTTTGCCAATCTTTGGCAAAAAAATACTGCTTCTTTTTAAAACCTCACTTCTCTTTGTCATTCCTTTGGGCACAGGAAGCATTTGCACACTTGAGATTTCCACTTGTTCCGGGATCCCGGGGCTGGAGCTCCCTGGGGCTGCTGCCACGGCCACCCCGCGGCTGGGGGTCCCTGTGCACAGGGGGTCCCACTGACACCACTGCTGGTGCAGGGCACTGCTGCTGCTCCTGGGCTGGGGCACAGCGGCGTCCCCAAGAGCTGAGCTGCCACCAGCACAGAGGGGGCTCTCACTGCAGTTGTCCCTGCAGCCATGCCACCAAAGCAAGGCAGGAAACTTTCAGCCACCCTTCCTGCTGCAGCCACAGGCACTCCTGGCTCCAGAGCCGCCATCAGGCCACAGGGATGCAAAATCCACCTTCCCGCTCTCAAGGCCATGGCAGCCTTGGCTACTCTGGCACCTGCATCTGGGCTGCTGCAGGAGCTGATGTTTAAGGCTTGCAGCCTCCAAAGGCTCCGGGCTCTGCTTCCCACCCTGCTCTGCACTGCCCTGGCTCCGCATTGCTCAAGAGACAAAAGCCAAGCCAGGGGATCCTCATCCTGCCCAAATTGCTGAATTGACTGCAGTCCTTAGGACCTTCTCCACTTTCAAAGAACCTATTCATTTGATCACTGATTCGTCAGATATCTATGGCCTAGTGCAGCAGGCCGAAAATTCCATTTTCAAAGACATTTCTAACCCCAACTAGAGCATTTGCTTTCCCCTTTCATTTCTCTTTTGTCCCACAGACAACACCCACACTATATCATGCACACAAGATCTTATACCACCCTTCCTGCATTTATAGTAGGCAATGCTAAAGCAGATGCCCCAGCAATGGTTGTCCAAATCTCCCTAGGGAATGTTTTTGACCAGGCTAGGACTCGCCACCACTTCTACCATCCAAACATTCCTGCACCGCTCAGCATCTTTAAAATTACCCAAGATCAGGCAAGATCCATGGCAAACACCTGCCCAAATTGTCAGCAACATGCCTTTGCTTCTGTCACAGCTGCACTCAATCCAAGAGGACTAAAGACTCTCCAGACCGGGCAATCACACATCACACACCAAGCCCCTTTTGGGAGACTAAAATACATCCCCGTCTCAATCCACACCGACAACGCTGCAGTTTTCGCCGCTGCCCATGCTGGTGAGAAATCAAAAGATGCTGTAAAACGTTCCTTTTTAGCCTATTCCACCTTCCCAGTTCCACAGGAAATTAAAACTGATCATGGTCCTGCTTATACCTCCCACTGATTCCAACCATTTTCTGACCAGTGGGCTGCAAAACATTTCACAGCCATACCACACTCTGCCACGGGACACTCCATAGCCCAGAGGGCCCACTCTTCCATCCAAAGGATCCTTGATCAACAGAGACAGGGAGTCCACATATTATCTCCCATTGAGACACTGGCCAAGGCCCTTGATGTGCTCAACTTTTTCGACACCTCATTTATGGAGCCAACTCCCCCAGTCACCAGGCCTTTTGCATTTCATGTGACTGCAGCCCAGTTAAAAGAAAAGCCGCCTGTGTTGATCAAAGACCCTGAATCCAAAGAAATTATGGGCCCTTTCCCATTCATTACTTGGGGGAGAGGATACGCTTGTGTCTCTACAGCAGCAGGCCCAACATGGATCCCAGCAAAAAACATCAAACCCTTCTGCCAATGGCCAGGCAAACACCAGAGCCACCATCAGAAGAACAGAATGAAAGCCTAAGAGAGACAGCAGCAGCCTGGAAAAGAAGAAGAAGAAGGACAGAAGAAGATCTCCTAAGCAGCGTGGACCACACAGACCAACACCAAGAGAGCTCAGACACCACTAAGCGGGATATATCACTTAACATTTGGAAAAACTATATTGTAGCATTTATATTTGATTCTTCTAAGAAGCTGAGTTCAAACCATTGCCTTACAGAAGAGAAAGTTTAGTGGGACCAGAATTTAAGTTTCACATTGCAATCTCCCTATCTCTTTACTTTCAGGCCACCCAAGCCTCCACCCACTACTAAATTAGCTAAAGTCAAAGGATGCTGTCCTTTGTTGCCGCTGCAGCAGGCAGCCGCAAGCAGCAAAGCTCCTCACTATGCCACGTGCCTTCAGCTGGCTGCTTCCACGGCCAAGCCACAATTTCTTGCCCATGGCCACGCTTGTCAACCTCTTCTCACATAGGGACTCAGTATAGCAGAGCGTCCAGCTGCTCAAAGACCAAATCAACAAGATCCAGACAAAAGGCAACAACGTCTGGCTCACTGGACTTTTGAAAGACTGGGGCATGAAAGGCTGGCTTTCACCTTTACTTAAGACTCTTTTGTGGACTTTGTTTCTCGTATTCATTGTGTTGCTTATTCTATCCAGTTTTGCTCAACGCTTGCAAAAGTCCATGGCAGAAGCCTTCATTCTTGAAAACAAAAAGGGGGCACTTGTGGAGGCCCAGGGGCCTCTCATTGCAACTGTAATACCTTAGGGCAAAGGGGACCAAGGTGAAACAGAGAAACCCCTCTGAATGCAAGGCTCTCACCCATGGCCACTGCAGCCTCTTGCAATCTGCAGCTTTTCTTGCTATCACCCACTTCAACTGCCATTTTTCCTTATAGCTACTCTCCAGAGAATGTTCTTCCCTCTCTTCTCCCCTGCTGGTCCTGGCTTTGCCCCTTCTCCCCCCCCCATATGAAACCCTCAGTCCCCAGCCTCATTTTCTCTCTGGCCCTGGACCCTCTTCATCACCATGCACAGTGTTTGGAGTTGCACACAAAGACCCGTCTCTGGCCTCATTCATCAGCACTTGAAGCAAGTGTGCTCCGGCCTCTGGGAGTGCAGGTCGCTCACACGGGCTCACTGTGGACACGCCGCAATCACACAGTCATTGAGTGCACCAGAGAACCTGGCCTCTAATCAAAGGCATGAATCCCACAGCCCACCCAAACCAATGCCTTGCATGTCTCTATTTTTTCCTTCTTCTCTCATCTCTCATGTCACTTTCCCCATTTCCTCTCTCTGCCAGCTTGGCTTCTCTCTCTCCTGGCTGCAGCTTCAGCCACATGTGTGACCCTGCAGGAACAGGCTGACCCACAGGGAAGTGGGACAGGACTCTTTGTCAGCAACTGAAGTGACAGAACAAGGGCGAATGGGATCCAACTGCAAGAGCTGGAATCCATTTGATGATGGGAAGAAGTTCTTTCCTCTCAGGGTGCTTGTCCCTGACACTGGGACCAGTGCAGAGAGGCTGTGCATACCCCATGGCCACGAACATCCAAGGCCAGCTTGGACAGGGGCCGAGACAACCTGCTGTGCTGGCAGCTTGCTCAGCTTGGAACCAGATGATCTTTAGGGTCCCTTCCTAGCCAAAGCATTCAAGGATTTCATCATTCCACCATGCCCATCTCCCAGTGTGGAGTGGCCCTGAATCTTCTGTGACATCACAGCTCCCAGAGTGTTCCAGGTGGAACGTCCAGCACCTGGAAACCAGCAGAGCAGACACTCTGCCTGCTGCCAGTGGTCAGTTGGCGCTCGCTCTGATCTCTGCCCGTCACTACTGAGCTGTTGCTGCCGCCTGGGCTTTTCCTGCTGCCTGCTCTGGAGCGCCAATCCCAGCAGGATGAGCACTGCTGTGCCAGTGGAGGTACAGTGCCATTCCAGGCAGAAAGCAGCCTGCTTGAGCAGGCTGCAGCCACGTGGCAATGGATGGTGTGGGACAGGAACCCCACTGTGAGATTTTGCTGTCTCTTGCAGACTGCCAGAGACATTGTGGAGGAGATGCAAGTGGACATGGTGCAGGATGAGGAAGAAAGGATGGAGGTGGATGTGGAAGAGTTGGTGGAGGAGATGGAAGTAGACGTGGAGGATGACATCGAGGAGATGGAAGTTGACGAGAAGGATGAGGAGGAGCCCATGGTCCTTGGATGAAGATGGAGCCCCACAAGTAAGACGGGCAGATGCTCCCCATGCCCTGCCCACAGACACAGTGGCTGCCCTGACGCCAGCCTGGGGCTGGGCTGGATGGCCCCGCTCAGGGACACGCTGCCCGCAGGGGGCCTGGATTGTGCTGCCACAAGCACCAGCCCTGGCCTGCCCTGCACTTGCCTGGGGCCACACCAGCCCTGCCAGCCCTGTCCCAGCTCCTGGGGCCCTGATCCCAGCCCAGCTGGGCTCAGTGCTGGCAGCAGACTCCTACTTTGCTTCTTCCTTTCTTCCAGGACTGATGGAGAAGATGGCTGTAGATATTACGGCGCTGTATATATGTTTGAAATAGTAGAAGATTTCTGTAAATATGTTCACCTTGGAAATTCGCTGTAAATATGTTTTAAAGATTGTTAGTCCCTAGGATCCCATGTAAATAAATCCTCTAGATTGTTATTGTTGTTGTTGTTATTACAAGGATTGTTTTAATGAAAGGTGTTCTGTAAACCCTAGAGTTTGCCAATCTTTGGCAAAAAAATACTGCTTCTTTTTAAAACCTCACTTCTCTTTGCCATTCCTTTGGGCACAGGAAGCATTTGCACACTTGGGATTTCCACTTGTTCCGGGATCCCGGGGCTGGAGCTCCCTGGGGCTGCTGCCACGGCCACCCCGCGGCTGGGGGTCCCTGTGCACAGGGGGTCCCACTGACACCACTGCTGGTGCAGGGCACTGCTGCTGCTCCTGGGCTGGGGCACAGCGGCGTCCCCAAGAGCTGAGCTGCCACCAGCACAGAGGGGGCTCTCACTGCAGTTGTCCCTGCAGCCATGCCACCAAAGCAAGGCAGGAAACTTTCAGCCACCCTTCCTGCTGCAGCCACAGGCACTCCTGGCTCCAGAGCCGCCATCAGGCCACAGGGATGCAAAATCCACCTTCCCGCTCTCAAGGCCATGGCAGCCTTGGCAACTGTGGCACCTGCATCTGGGCTGCTGCAGGGGCTGATGTTTAAGGCTTGCAGCCTCCAAAGGCTCCGGGCTCTGCTTCCCACCCTGCTCTGCACTGCCCTGGCTCCGCATTGCTCAAGAGACAAAAGCCAAGCCAGGGGATCCTCATCCTGCCCAAATTGCTGAATTGACTGCAGTCCTTAGGACCTTCTCCACTTTCAAAGAACCTATTCATTTGATCACTGATTCGTCAGATATCTATGGCCTAGTGCAGCAGGCCGAAAATTCCATTTTCAAAGACATTTCTAACCCCAACTAGAGCATTTGCTTTCCCCTTTCATTTCTCTTTTGTCCCACAGACAACACCCACACTATATCATGCACACAAGATCTTATACCACCCTTCCTGCATTTATAGTAGGCAATGCTAAAGCAGATGCCCCAGCAATGGTTGTCCAAATCTCCCTAGGGAATGTTTTTGACCAGGCTAGGACTCGCCACCACTTCTACCATCCAAACATTCCTGCACCGCTCAGCATCTTTAAAATTACCCAAGATCAGGCAAGATCCATGGCAAACACCTGCCCAAATTGTCAGCAACATGCCTTTGCTTCTGTCACAGCTGCACTCAATCCAAGAGGACTAAAGACTCTCCAGACCGGGCAATCACACATCACACACCAAGCCCCTTTTGGGAGACTAAAATACAACCCCGTCTCAATCCACACCGACAACGCTGCGGTTTTCGCCGCTGCCCATGCTGGTGAGAAATCAAAAGATGCTGTAAAACGTTCCTTTTTAGCCTATTCCACCTTCCCAGTTCCACAGGAAATTAAAACTGATCATGGTCCTGCTTATACCTCCCACTGATTCCAACCATTTTCTGACCAGTGGGCTGCAAAACATTTCACAGCCATACCACACTCTGCCACGGGACACTCCATAGTCCAGAGGGCCCACTCTTCCATCCAAAGGATCCTTGATCAACAGAGACAGGGAGTCCACATATTATCTCTCATTGAGACACTGGCCAAGGCCCTTGATGTGCTCAACTTTTTCGACACCTCATTTATGGAGCCAACTCCCCCAGTCACCAGGCCTTTTGCATTTCATGTGACTGCAGCCCAGTTAAAAGAAAAGCCACCTGTGTTGAACAAAGACCCTGAATCCAAAGAAATTATGGGCCCTTTCCCATTCATTACTTGGGGGAGAGGATACGCTTGTGTCTCTACAGCAGCAGGCCCAACATGGATCCCAGCAAAAAACATCAAACCCTTCTGCCAATGGCCAGGCAAACACCAGAGCCACCATCAGAAGAACAGAATGAAAGCCTAAGAGAGACAGCAGCAGCCTGGAAAAGAAGAAGAAGAAGGACAGAAGAAGATCTCCTAAGCAGCGTGGACCACACAGACCAACACCAAGAGAGCTCAGACACCACTAAGCGGGATATATCACTTAACATTTGGAAAAACTATATTGTAGCATTTATATTTGATTCTTCTAAGAAGCTGAGTTCAAACCATTGCCTTACAGAAGAGAAAGTTTAGTGGGACCAGAATTTAAGTTTCACATTGCAATCTCCCTATCTCTTTACTTTCAGGCCACCCAAGCCTCCACCCACTACTAAATTAGCTAAAGTCAAAGGATGCTGTCCTTTGTTGCCGCTGCAGCAGGCAGCCGCAAGCAGCAAAGCTCCTCACTATGCCACGTGCCTTCAGCTGGCTGCTTCCACGGCCAAGCCACAATTTCTTGCCCATGGCCACGCTTGTCAACCTCTTCTCACATAGGGACTCAGTATAGCAGAGCGTCCAGCTGCTCAAAGACCAAATCAACAAGATCCAGACAAAAGGCAACAACGTCTGGCTCACTGGACTTTTGAAAGACTGGGGCATGAAAGGCTGGCTTTCACCTTTACTTAAGACTCTTTTGTGGACTTTGTTTCTTGTATTCATTGTGTTGCTTATTCTATCCAGTTTTGCTCAACGCTTGCAAAAGTCCATGGCAGAAGCCTTCATTCTTGAAAACAAAAAGGGGGCACTTGTGGAGGCCCAGGGGCCTCTCATTGCAACTGTAATACCTTAGGGCAAAGGGGACCAAGGTGAAACAGAGAAACCCCTCTGAATGCAAGGCTCTCACCCATGGCCACTGCAGCCTCTTGCAATCTGCAGCTTTTCTTGCTATCACCCACTTCAACTGCCATTTTTCCTTATAGCTACTCTCCAGAGAATGTTCTTCCCTCTCTTCTCCCCTGCTGGTCCTGGCTTTGCCCCTTCTCCCCCCCCCATATGAAACCCTCAGTCCCCAGCCTCATTTTCTCTCTGGCCCTGGACCCTCCTCATCACCATGCACAGTGTTTGGAGTTGCACACAAAGACCCGTCTCTGGCCTCATTCATCAGCACTTGAAGCAAGTGTGCTCCGGCCTCTGGCAGTGCAGGTCGCTCACACGGGCTCACTGTGGACACGCCGCAATCACACAGTCATTGAGTGCACCAGAGAACCTGGCCTCTAATCAAAGGCATGAATCCCACAGCCCACCCAAACCAATGCCTTGCATGTCTCTATTTTTTCCTTCTTCTCTCATCTCTCATGTCACTTTCCCCATTTCCTCTCTCTGCCAGCTTGGCTTCTCTCTCTCTCCTGGCTGCAAGCACATGTGTGGGACCATGCCGGAACACCCTGACCCACAGGGAAGTGGGAGAGGACTCTTTGTTAGCAACTGAAGTGACAGAACAAGGGCGAATGGGATCCAACTGCAAGAGCTGGAATCCATTTGATGATGGGAAGAAGTTCTTTCCTCTCAGGGTGCTTGTCCCTGACACTGGGACCAGTGCAGAGAGGCTGTGCATACCCCATGGCCACGAACATCCAAGGCCAGCTTGGACAGGGGCCGAGACAACCTGCTGTGCTGGCAGCTTGCTCAGCTTGGAACCAGATGATCTTTAGGGTCCCTTCCTAGCCAAAGCATTCAAGGATTTCATCATTCCACCATGCCCATCTCCCAGTGTGGAGTGGCCCTGAATCTTCTGTGACATCACAGCTCCCACAGTGTTCCAGGTGGAACGTCCAGCACCTGGAAACCAGCAGAGCAGACACTCTGCCTGCTGCCAGTGGTCAGTTGGCGCTCGCTCTGCGCTCTGCCCGTCACTACTGAGCTGTTGCTGCCGCCTGGGCTTTTCCTGCTGCCTGCTCTGGAGCGCCAATCCCAGCAGGATGAGCACTGCTGTGCCAGTGGAGGTACAGTGCCATTCCAGGCAGAAAGCAGCCTGCTTGAGCAGGCTGCAGCCACGTGGCAATGGATGGTGTGGGACAGGAACCCCACTGTGAGATTTTGCTGTCTCTTGCAGACTGCCAGAGACATTGTGGAGGAGATGCAAGTGGACATGGTGCAGGATGAGGAAGAAAGGATGGAGGTGGATGTGGAAGAGTTGGTGGAGGAGATGGAAGTAGACGTGGAGGATGACATCGAGGAGATGGAAGTTGACGAGAAGGATGAGGAGGAGCCCATGGTCCTTGGATGAAGATGGAGCCCCACAAGTAAGACGGGCAGATGCTCCCCATGCCCTGCCCACAGACACAGTGGCTGCCCTGACGCCAGGCTGGGGCTGGGCTGGATGGCCCCGCTCAGGGACACGCTGCCCGCAGGGGGCCTGGATTGTGCTGCCACAAGCACCAGCCCTGGCCTGCCCTGCACTTGCCTGGGGCCACAGCAGCCCTGCCAGCCCTGTCCCAGCTCCTGGGGCCCTGATCCCAGCCCAGCTGGGCTCAGTGCTGGCAGCAGACTCCTACTTTGCTTCTTCCTTTCTTCCAGGACTGATGGAGAAGATGGCTGTAGATATTACAGCGCTGTATATATGTTTGAAATAGTAGAAGATTTCTGTAAATATGTTCACCTTGGAAATTCGCTGCAAATATGTTTTGAAGATTGTTAGTCCCTAGGATCCCATGTAAATAAATCCTCTAGATTGTTATTGTTATTGTTGTTATTATAAGGATTGTTTTAATGAAAGGTGTTCTGTAAACCCTAGAGTTTGACAATCTTTGGCAAAAAAATACTGCTTCTTTTTAAAACCTCACTTCTCTTTGTCATTCCTTTGGGCACAGGAAGCATTTGCACACTTGAGATTTCCACTTGTTCCGGGATCCCGGGGCTGGAGCTCCCTGGGGCTGCTGCCACGGCCACCCCGCGGCTGGGGGTCCCTGTGCACAGGGGGTCCCACTGACACCACTGCTGCCGCTGGGCACTGCTGCTGCTCCTGGGCTGGGCCACAGCGGCGTCCCCAAGAGCTGAGCTGCCACCAGCACAGAGGGGGCTCTCACTGCAGTTGTCCCTGCAGCCATGCCACCAAAGCAAGGCAGGAAACTTTCAGCCACCCTTCCTGCTGCAGCCACAGGCACTCCTGGCTCCAGAGCCGCCATCAGGCCACAGGGATGCAAAATCCACCTTCCCGCTCTCAAGGCCATGGCAGCCTTGGCTACTCTGGCACCTGCATCTGGGCTGCTGCAGGGGCTGATGTTTAAGGCTTGCAGCCTCCAAAGGCTCCGGGCTCTGCTTCCCACCCTGCTCTGCACTGCCCTGGCTCCGCATTGCTCAAGAGACAAAAGCCAAGCCAGGGGATCCTCATCCTGCCCAAATTGCTGAATTGACTGCAGTCCTTAGGACCTTCTCCACTTTCAAAGAACCTATTCATTTGATCACTGATTCGGCAGATATCTATGGCCTAGTGCAGCAGGCCGAAAATTCCATTTTCAAAGACATTTCTAACCCCAACTAGAGCATTTGCTTTCCCCTTTCATTTCTCTTTTGTCCCACAGACAACACCCACACTATATCATGCACACAAGATCTTATACCACCCTTCCTGCATTTATAGTAGGCAATGCTAAAGCAGATGCCCCAGCAATGGTTGTCCAAATCTCCCTAGGGAATGTTTTTGACCAGGCTAGGACTCGCCACCACTTCTACCATCCAAACATTCCTGCACCGCTCAGCATCTTTAAAATTACCCAAGATCAGGCAAGATCCATGGCAAACACCTGCCCAAATTGTCAGCAACATGCCTTTGCTTCTGTCACAGCTGCACTCAATCCAAGAGGACTAAAGACTCTCCAGATCGGGCAATCACACATCACACACCAAGCCCCTTTTGGGAGACTAAAATACAACCCCGTCTCAATCCACACCGACAACGCTGCGGTTTTCGCCTCTGCCCATGCTGGTGAGAAATCAAAAGATGCTGTAAAACGTTCCTTTTTAGCCTATTCCACCTTCCCAGTTCCACAGGAAATTAAAACTGATCATGGTCCTGCTTATACCTCCCACTGATTCCAACCATTTTCTGACCAGTGGGCTGCAAAACATTTCACAGCCATACCACACTCTGCCACGGGACACTCCATAGTCCAGAGGGCCCACTCTTCCATCCAAAGGATCCTTGATCAACAGAGACAGGGAGTCCACATATTATCTCCCATTGAGACACTGGCCAAGGCCCTTGATGTGCTCAACTTTTTCGACACCTCATTTATGGAGCCAACTCCCCCAGTCATCAGGTCTTTTGCATTTCATGTGACTGCAGCCCAGTGAAAAGAAAAGCCGCCTGTGTTGATCAAAGACCCTGAATCCAAAGAAATTATGGGCCCTTTCCCATTCATTACTTGGGGGAGAGGATATGCTTGTGTCTCTACAGCAGCAGGCCCAAGACGGATCCCAGCAAAAACATAAAACTCTTCTGCAAATGGCGAGGCAAACACCAGAGCCACCATCAGAAGAACAGAATGAAAGCCTGAGAGAGACAGCAGCAGCCTGGAAAAGAAGAAGAAGAAGGACAGAAGAAGATCTCCTAAGCAGCGTGGACCACACAGACCAACACCAAGATAGCTCAGACACCACTAAGCGGGATATATCACTTAACATTTGGAAAAACTATATTGTAGCATTTATATTTGATTCTTCTAAGAAGCTGAGTTCAAACCATTGCCTTACAGAAGAGAAAGTTTAGTGGGACCAGAATTTAAGTTTCACATTGCAATCTCCCTATCTCTTTACTTTCAGGCCACCCAAGCCTCCACCCACTACTAAATTAGCTAAAGTCAAAGGATGCTGTCCTTTGTTGCCGCTGCAGCAGGCAGCCGCAAGCAGCAAAGCTCCTCACTATGCCACGTGCCTTCAGCTGGCTGCTTCCACGGCCAAGCCACAATTTCTTGCCCATGGCCACGCTTGTCAACCTCTTCTCACATAGGGACTCAGTATAGCAGAGCGTCCAGCTGCTCAAAGACCAAATCAACAAGATCCAGACAAAAGGCAACAACGTCTGGCTCACTGGACTTTTGAAAGACTGGGGCATGAAAGGCTGGCTTTCACCTTTACTTAAGACTGTTTTGTGGACTTTGTTTCTTGTATTCATTGTGTTGCTTATTCTATCCAGTTTTGCTCAACGCTTGCAAAAGTCCATGGCAGAAGCCTTCATTCTTGAAAACAAAAAGGGGACACTTGTGGAGGCCCAGGGGCCTCTCATTGCAACTGTAATACCTTAGGGCAAAGGGGACCAAGGTGAAACAGAGAAACCCCTCTGAATGCAAGGCTCTCACCCATGGCCACTGCAGCCTCTTGCAATCTGCAGCTTTTCTTGCTATCACCCACTTCAACTGCCATTTTTCCTTATAGCTACTCTCCAGAGAATGTTCTTCCCTCTCTTCTCCCCTGCTGGTCCTGGCTTTGCCCTTTCTCCCCCCCCCATATGAAACCCTCAGTCCCCAGCCTCATTTTCTCTCTGGCCCTGGACCCTCTTCATCACCATGCACAGTGTTTGGAGTTGCACACAAAGACCCGTCTCTGGCCTCATTCATCAGCACTTGAAGCAAGTGTGCTCCGGCCTCTGGCAGTGCAGGTCGCTCACACGGGCTCACTGTGGACACGCCGCAATCACACAGCCATTGAGTGCACCAGAGAACCTGGCCTCTAATAAAAGGCATGAATCCCACAAATCACACGACCCAATGCCTTGCATGTCTCTACTTTTTCCTTCTTCTCTCATCTCTCATGTCACTTTCCCCATTTCCTCTCTCTGCCAGCTTGGCTTCTCTCTCTCTCCTGGCTGCAAGCACATGTGTGGGACCATGCCGGAACACCCTGACCTACAGGGAAGTGGGAGAGGACTCTTTGTCAGCAACTGAAGTGACAGAACAAGGGGGAATGGGATCCAACTGCAAGAGCTGGAATCCATTTGATGATGGGAAGAAGTTCTTTCCTCTCAGGGTGCTTGTCCCTGACACTGGGACCAGTGCAGAGAGGCTGTGCATACCCCATGCCAAGGAACATCCAAGGCCAGCTTGGACAGGGGCCGCAGCAACCTGCTGTGCTGGCAGCTTGCTCAGCTTGGAACCAGATGATCTTTAGGGTCCCATCCAAGCCAAGCCCTTCAAGGATTTCATCATTCCACCATGCCCATCTCCCAGTGTGGAGTGGCCCTGAATCTTCTGTGACATCACAGCTCCCATAGTGTTCCAGGTGGAACGTCCAGCACCTGGAAACCAGCAGAGCAGACACTCTGCCTTCTGCCAGCGGTCAGTTGGCATACGCTCTGCGCTCTGCCCGTCAGCGCTCTCTTGCTGCTGCTGCCTGGGATTTTCTTGACGCCTCCTCTGGAGCACAAACCCCAGCAGGATGAGCACTGCTGCTCCAGTGGAGGTACAGTGCCATTCCAGGGAGGGGCCACCTTGCTTGAGCAGGCTGCAGCCATGTGGGAATGGATGCTGTGGGACAGGAACCCCACTGTCAGATTGTGCTGTCTCTTGCAGACTGCCAGAGACACTGAGGAGGAGATGCAAGTGGACATGGTGCTAGGTGAGGAAGAAAGGATGGAGGTAGACATAGAAGAACCACTTGAGGACATGGAAGTCGACATGGAGGATAACATTGAGGAGATGGAAGTCGAAGAGGAGAACATTGAGGAGATGGAAGTTGACGAGAAGGATGAGGAGGAGCCCATGGTCCTTGGATGAAGATGGAGCCCCACAAGTAAGACGGGCAGATGCTCCCCATGCCCTGCCCACAGACACAGTGGCTGCCCTGACGCCAGCCTGGGGCTGGGCTGGATGGCCCCGCTCAGGGACACGCTGCCCGCAGGGGGCCTGGATTGTGCTGCCACAAGCACCAGCCCTGGCCTGCCCTGCACTTGCCTGGGGCCACAGCAGCCCTGCCAGCCCTGTCCCAGCTCCTAGGGCCCGGCTCCCAGCCCAGCTGGGCCCAGTGCTGGCAGCAGAGGCCAGCTTTGCTTCTTTCTTCCTTCCAGGACAGATGGAGATGATGGCTGGAGATATGACGGCGGTGTATATATGTTGGAAAAGTTAGAAGATTACTGTAAATATGTTCACATGTTAGTAGTTCTCTGTAAATATGTTTTGAAGATTGTTACTCCATAGGATCCCATGTAAATATGTTCAGTAGATCGTTGGTGTTGTTATAAGGATTGTTGTAATGAAAAGTGTTCTGTAAATCCTAGAGTTTGCCAATCTTTGGCAAAAAAATACTGCTTCTTTTTAAAACCTCGCTTCTCTTTGCCATTCCTTTGAGCACAGGCAGCATTTGCACAGTTGGGATTTCCACTTGTTCCGGGATCCCGGGGCTGGAGCTCCCTGGGGCTGCTGCCACGGCCACCCCGCGGCTGGGGGTCCCTGTGCAGAGGGGGTCCCACTGACACCACTGCTGCCGCTGGGCACTGCTGCTGCTTCTGGGCTGGGCCACAGCGGCGTCCCCAAGAGCTGAGCTGCCACCAGCACAGAGGGGGCTCTCACTGCAGTTATCCCTGCAGCCATGCCACCAAAGCAAGGCAGGAAACTTTCAGCCACCCTTCCTGCTGCAGCCACAGGCACTCCTGGCTCCAGAGCCGCCATCAGGCCACAGGGATGCAAAATCCACCTTCCCGCTCTCAAGGCCATGGCAGCCTTGGCAACTCTGGCACCTGCATCTGGGCTGCTGCAGGGGCTGATGTTTAAGGCTTGCAGCCTCCAAAGGCTCCGGGCTCTGCTTCCCACCCTGCTCTGCACTGCCCTGGCTCCGCATTGCTCAAGAGACAAAAGCCAAGCCAGGGGATCCTCGTCCTGCCCAAATTGCTGAATTGACTGCAGTCCTTAGGACCTTCTCCACTTTCAGAGAACCTATTCATTTGATCACTGATTCGGCAGATGTCTATGGCCTAGTGCAGCAGGCCGAAAATTCCATTTTCAAAGACATTTCTAACCCCAACTAGAGCATTTGCTTTCCCCTTTCATTTCTCTTTTGTCCCACAGACAACACCCACACTATATCACGCACACAAGGTCTCATACCACCCTTCCTGCATTTATAGTAGGCAATGCTAAAGCAGATGCCCCAGCAATGGTTGTCCAAATCTCCCTAGGGAATGTTTTTGACCAGGCTAGGACCCGCCATCACTTCTACCATCCAAACATTCTTGCACCACTCAGCATCTTTAAAATTACCCAAGATCAGGCAAGATCCATGGCAAACACCTGCCCAAATTGTCAGCAACATGCCTTTGCTTCTGTCACAGCTGCACTCAATCCAAGAGGACTAAAGACTCTCCAGACCGGGCAATCACACATCACACACCAAGCCCCTTTTGGGAGACTAAAATACATCCCCGTCTCAATCCACACCGACAACGCTGCAGTTTTCGCCGCTGCCCATGCTGGTGAGAAATCAAAAGATGCTGTAAAACGTTCCTTTTTAGCCTATTCCACCTTCCCAGTTCCACAGGAAATTAAAACTGATCATGGTCCTGCTTATACCTCCCACTGATTCCAACCATTTTCTGACCAGTGGGCTGCAAAACATTTCACAGCCATACCACACTCTGCCACGGGACACTCCATAGTCCAGAGGGCCCACTCTTCCATCCAAAGGATCCTTGATCAACAGAGACAGGGAGTCCACATATTATCTCTCATTGAGACACTGGCCAAGGCCCTTGATGTGCTCAACTTTTTCGACACCTCATTTATGGAGCCAACTCCCCCAGTCACCAGGCCTTTTGCATTTCATGTGACTGCAGCCCAGTTAAAAGAAAAGCCACCTGTGTTGAACAAAGACCCTGAATCCAAAGAAATTATGGGCCCTTTCCCATTCATTACTTGGGGGAGAGGATACGCTTGTGTCTCTACAGCAGCAGGCCCAACATGGATCCCAGCAAAAAACATCAAACCCTTCTGCCAATGGCCAGGCAAACACCAGAGCCACCATCAGAAGAACAGAATGAAAGCCTAAGAGAGACAGCAGCAGCCTGGAAAAGAAGAAGAAGAAGGACAGAAGAAGATCTCCTAAGCAGCGTGGACCACACAGACCAACACCAAGAGAGCTCAGACACCACTAAGCGGGATATATCACTTAACATTTGGAAAAACTATATTGTAGCATTTATATTTGATTCTTCTAAGAAGCTGAGTTCAAACCATTGCCTTACAGAAGAGAAAGTTTAGTGGGACCAGAATTTAAGTTTCACATTGCAATCTCCCTATCTCTTTACTTTCAGGCCACCCAAGCCTCCACCCACTACTAAATTAGCTAAAGTCAAAGGATGCTGTCCTTTGTTGCCGCTGCAGCAGGCAGCCGCAAGCAGCAAAGCTCCTCACTATGCCACGTGCCTTCAGCTGGCTGCTTCCACGGCCAAGCCACAATTTCTTGCCCATGGCCACGCTTGTCAACCTCTTCTCACATAGGGACTCAGTATAGCAGAGCGTCCAGCTGCTCAAAGACCAAATCAACAAGATCCAGACAAAAGGCAACAACGTCTGGCTCACTGGACTTTTGAAAGACTGGGGCATGAAAGGCTGGCTTTCACCTTTACTTAAGACTGTTTTGTGGACTTTGTTTCTTGTATTCATTGTGTTGCTTATTCTATCCAGTTTTGCTCAACGCTTGCAAAAGTCCATGGCAGAAGCCTTCATTGTTGAAAACAAAAAGGGGGCACTTGTGGAGGCCCAGGGGCTTCTCATTGCAACTGTAATACCTTAGGGCAAAGGGGACCAAGGTGAAACAGAGAAACCCCTCTGAATGCAAGGCTCTCACCCATGGCCACTGCAGCCTCTTGCAATCTGCAGCTTTTCTTGCTATCACCCACTTCAACTGCCATTTTTCCTTATAGCTACTCTCCAGAGAATGTTCTTCCCTCTCTTCTCCCCTGCTGGTCCTGGCTTTGCCCCTTCTCCCCCCCCCATATGAAACCCTCAGTCCCCAGCCTCATTTTCTCTCTGGCCCTGGACCCTCTTCATCACCATGCACAGTGTTTGGAGTTGCACACAAAGACCCGTCTCTGGCCTCATTCATCAGCACTTGAAGCAAGTGTGCTCCGGCCTCTGGGAGTGCAGGTCGCTCACACGGGCTCACTGTGGACACGCCGCAATCACACAGTCATTGAGTGCACCAGAGAACCTGGCCTCTAATCAAAGGCATGAATCCCACAGCCCACCCAAACCAATGCCTTGCATGTCTCTATTTTTTCCTTCTTCTCTCATCTCTCATGTCACTTTCCCCATTTCCTCTCTCTGCCAGCTTGGCTTCTCTCTCTCTCCTGGCTGCAAGCACATGTGTGGGACCATGCCGGAACACCCTGACCCACAGGGAAGTGGGAGAGGACTCTTTGTTAGCAACTGAAGTGACAGAACAAGGGCGAATGGGATCCAACTGCAAGAGCTGGAATCCATTTGATGATGGGAAGAAGTTCTTTCCTCTCAGGGTGCTTGTCCCTGACACTGGGACCAGTGCAGAGAGGCTGTGCATACCCCATGGCCACGAACATCCAAGGCCAGCTTGGACAGGGGCCGAGACAACCTGCTGTGCTGGCAGCTTGCTCAGCTTGGAACCAGATGATCTTTAGGGTCCCTTCCTAGCCAAAGCATTCAAGGATTTCATCATTCCACCATGCCCATCTCCCAGTGTGGAGTGGCCCTGAATCTTCTGTGACATCACAGCTCCCACAGTGTTCCAGGTGGAACGTCCAGCACCTGGAAACCAGCAGAGCAGACACTCTGCCTGCTGCCAGTGGTCAGTTGGCGCTCGCTCTGCGCTCTGCCCGTCACTACTGAGCTGTTGCTGCCGCCTGGGCTTTTCCTGCTGCCTGCTCTGGAGCGCCAATCCCAGCAGGATGAGCACTGCTGTGCCAGTGGAGGTACAGTGCCATTCCAGGCAGAAAGCAGCCTGCTTGAGCAGGCTGCAGCCACGTGGCAATGGATGGTGTGGGACAGGAACCCCACTGTGAGATTTTGCTGTCTCTTGCAGACTGCCAGAGACATTGTGGAGGAGATGCAAGTGGACATGGTGCAGGATGAGGAAGAAAGGATGGAGGTGGATGTGGAAGAGTTGGTGGAGGAGATGGAAGTAGACGTGGAGGATGACATCGAGGAGATGGAAGTTGACGAGAAGGATGAGGAGGAGCCCATGGTCCTTGGATGAAGATGGAGCCCCACAAGTAAGACGGGCAGATGCTCCCCATGCCCTGCCCACAGACACAGTGGCTGCCCTGACGGCAGGCTGGGGCTGGGCTGGATGGCCCCGCTCAGGGACACGCTGCCCGCAAGGGGCCTGGATTGTGCTGCCACAAGCACCAGCCCTGGCCTGCCCTGCACTTGCCTGGGGCCACAGCAGCCCTGCCAGCCCTGTCCCAGCTCCTGGGGCCCTGATCCCAGCCCAGCTGGGCTCAGTGCTGGCAGCAGACTCCTACTTTGCTTCTTCCTTTCTTCCAGGACTGATGGAGAAGATGGCTGTAGATATTACGGCGCTGTATATATGTTTGAAATAGTAGAAGATTTCTGTAAATATGTTCACCTTGGAAATTCGCTGCAAATATGTTTTGAAGATTGTTAGTCCCTAGGATCCCATGTAAATAAATCCTCTAGATTGTTATTGTTGTTGTTGTTATTATAAGGATTGTTTTAATGAAAGGTGTTCTGTAAACCCTAGAGTTTGCCAATCTTTGGCAAAAAAATACTGCTTCTTTTTAAAACCTCACTTCTCTTTGTCATTCCTTTGGGCACAGGAAGCATTTGCACACTTGAGATTTCCACTTGTTCCGGGATCCCGGGGCTGGAGCTCCCTGGGGCTGCTGCCACGGCCACCCCGCGGCTGGGGGTCCCTGTGCACAGGGGGTCCCACTGACACCACTGCTGCCGCTGGGCACTGCTGCTGCTCCTGGGCTGGGGCACAGCGGCGTCCCCAAGAGCTGAGCTGCCACCAGCACAGAGGGGGCTCTCACTGCAGTTGTCCCTGCAGCCATGCCACCAAAGCAAGGCAGGAAACTTTCAGCCACCCTTCCTGCTGCAGCCACAGGCACTCCTGGCTCCAGAGCCGCCATCAGGCCACAGGGATGCAAAATCCACCTTCCCGCTCTCAAGGCCATGGCAGCCTTGGCTACTCTGGCACCTGCATCTGGGCTGCTGCA
Source organism: Passer domesticus (assembly GCF_036417665.1). Taxonomy (NCBI): domain Eukaryota; kingdom Metazoa; phylum Chordata; class Aves; order Passeriformes; family Passeridae; genus Passer; species Passer domesticus. Next base: position 17,834,031 of record NC_087486.1, on the reverse strand, counting down.
GGGGCTGATGTTTAAGGCTTGCAGCCTCCAAAGGCTCCGGGCTCTGCTTCCCACCCTGCTCTGCACTGCCCTGGCTCCGCATTGCTCAAGAGACAAAAGCCAAGCCAGGGGATCCTCATCCTGCCCAAATTGCTGAATTGACTGCAGTCCTTAGGACCTTCTCCACTTTCAAAGAACCTATTCATTTGATCACTGATTCGGCAGATATCTATGGCCTAGTGCAGCAGGCCGAAAATTCCATTTTCAAAGACATTTCTAACCCCAACTAGAGCATTTGCTTTCCCCTTTCATTTCTCTTTTGTCCCACAGACAACACCCACACTATATCATGCACACAAGATCTTATACCACCCTTCCTGCATTTATAGTAGGCAATGCTAAAGCAGATGCCCCAGCAATGGTTGTCCAAATCTCCCTAGGGAATGTTTTTGACCAGGCTAGGACTCGCCACCACTTCTACCATCCAAACATTCCTGCACCGCTCAGCATCTTTAAAATTACCCAAGATCAGGCAAGATCCATGGCAAACACCTGCCCAAATTGTCAGCAACATGCCTTTGCTTCTGTCACAGCTGCACTCAATCCAAGAGGACTAAAGACTCTCCAGATCGGGCAATCACACATCACACACCAAGCCCCTTTTGGGAGACTAAAATACAACCCCGTCTCAATCCACACCGACAACGCTGCGGTTTTCGCCTCTGCCCATGCTGGTGAGAAATCAAAAGATGCTGTAAAACGTTCCTTTTTAGCCTATTCCACCTTCCCAGTTCCACAGGAAATTAAAACTGATCATGGTCCTGCTTATACCTCCCACTGATTCCAACCATTTTCTGACCAGTGGGCTGCAAAACATTTCACAGCCATACCACACTCTGCCACGGGACACTCCATAGTCCAGAGGGCCCACTCTTCCATCCAAAGGATCCTTGATCAACAGAGACAGGGAGTCCACATATTATCTCCCATTGAGACACTGGCCAAGGCCCTTGATGTGCTCAACTTTTTCGACACCTCATTTATGGAGCCAACTCCCCCAGTCATCAGGTCTTTTGCATTTCATGTGACTGCAGCCCAGTGAAAAGAAAAGCCGCCTGTGTTGATCAAAGACCCTGAATCCAAAGAAATTATGGGCCCTTTCCCATTCATTACTTGGGGGAGAGGATATGCTTGTGTCTCTACAGCAGCAGGCCCAAGACGGATCCCAGCAAAAACATAAAACTCTTCTGCAAATGGCGAGGCAAACACCAGAGCCACCATCAGAAGAACAGAATGAAAGCCTGAGAGAGACAGCAGCAGCCTGGAAAAGAAGAAGAAGAAGGACAGAAGAAGATCTCCTAAGCAGCGTGGACCACACAGACCAACACCAAGATAGCTCAGACACCACTAAGCGGGATATATCACTTAACATTTGGAAAAACTATATTGTAGCATTTATATTTGATTCTTCTAAGAAGCTGAGTTCAAACCATTGCCTTACAGAAGAGAAAGTTTAGTGGGACCAGAATTTAAGTTTCACATTGCAATCTCCCTATCTCTTTACTTTCAGGCCACCCAAGCCTCCACCCACTACTAAATTAGCTAAAGTCAAAGGATGCTGTCCTTTGTTGCCGCTGCAGCAGGCAGCCGCAAGCAGCAAAGCTCCTCACTATGCCACGTGCCTTCAGCTGGCTGCTTCCACGGCCAAGCCACAATTTCTTGCCCATGGCCACGCTTGTCAACCTCTTCTCACATAGGGACTCAGTATAGCAGAGCGTCCAGCTGCTCAAAGACCAAATCAACAAGATCCAGACAAAAGGCAACAACGTCTGGCTCACTGGACTTTTGAAAGACTGGGGCATGAAAGGCTGGCTTTCACCTTTACTTAAGACTGTTTTGTGGACTTTGTTTCTTGTATTCATTGTGTTGCTTATTCTATCCAGTTTTGCTCAACGCTTGCAAAAGTCCATGGCAGAAGCCTTCATTCTTGAAAACAAAAAGGGGACACTTGTGGAGGCCCAGGGGCCTCTCATTGCAACTGTAATACCTTAGGGCAAAGGGGACCAAGGTGAAACAGAGAAACCCCTCTGAATGCAAGGCTCTCACCCATGGCCACTGCAGCCTCTTGCAATCTGCAGCTTTTCTTGCTATCACCCACTTCAACTGCCATTTTTCCTTATAGCTACTCTCCAGAGAATGTTCTTCCCTCTCTTCTCCCCTGCTGGTCCTGGCTTTGCCCTTTCTCCCCCCCCCATATGAAACCCTCAGTCCCCAGCCTCATTTTCTCTCTGGCCCTGGACCCTCTTCATCACCATGCACAGTGTTTGGAGTTGCACACAAAGACCCGTCTCTGGCCTCATTCATCAGCACTTGAAGCAAGTGTGCTCCGGGCTCTGGCAGTGCAGGTCGCTCACACGGGCTCACTGTGGACACGCCGCAATCACACAGCCATTGAGTGCACCAGAGAACCTGGCCTCTAATAAAAGGCATGAATCCCACAAATCACACGACCCAATGCCTTGCATGTCTCTACTTTTTCCTTCTTCTCTCATCTCTCATGTCACTTTCCCCATTTCCTCTCTCTGCCAGCTTGGCTTCTCTCTCTCTCCTGGCTGCAAGCACATGTGTGGGACCATGCCGGAACACCCTGACCTACAGGGAAGTGGGAGAGGACTCTTTGTCAGCAACTGAAGTGACAGAACAAGGGGGAATGGGATCCAACTGCAAGAGCTGGAATCCATTTGATGATGGGAAGAAGTTCTTTCCTCTCAGGGTGCTTGTCCCTGACACTGGGACCAGTGCAGAGAGGCTGTGCATACCCCATGCCAAGGAACATCCAAGGCCAGCTTGGACAGGGGCCGCAGCAACCTGCTGTGCTGGCAGCTTGCTCAGCTTGGAACCAGATGATCTTTAGGGTCCCATCCAAGCCAAGCCCTTCAAGGATTTCATCATTCCACCATGCCCATCTCCCAGTGTGGAGTGGCCCTGAATCTTCTGTGACATCACAGCTCCCATAGTGTTCCAGGTGGAACGTCCAGCACCTGGAAACCAGCAGAGCAGACACTCTGCCTTCTGCCAGCGGTCAGTTGGCATACGCTCTGCGCTCTGCCCGTCAGCGCTCTCTTGCTGCTGCTGCCTGGGATTTTCTTGACGCCTCCTCTGGAGCACAAACCCCAGCAGGATGAGCACTGCTGCTCCAGTGGAGGTACAGTGCCATTCCAGGGAGGGGCCACCTTGCTTGAGCAGGCTGCAGCCATGTGGGAATGGATGCTGTGGGACAGGAACCCCACTGTCAGATTGTGCTGTCTCTTGCAGACTGCCAGAGACACTGAGGAGGAGATGCAAGTGGACATGGTGCTAGGTGAGGAAGAAAGGATGGAGGTAGACATAGAAGAACCACTTGAGGACATGGAAGTCGACATGGAGGATAACATTGAGGAGATGGAAGTCGAAGAGGAGAACATTGAGGAGATGGAAGTTGACGAGAAGGATGAGGAGGAGCCCATGGTCCTTGGATGAAGATGGAGCCCCACAAGTAAGACGGGCAGATGCTCCCCATGCCCTGCCCACAGACACAGTGGCTGCCCTGACGCCAGCCTGGGGCTGGGCTGGATGGCCCCGCTCAGGGACACGCTGCCCGCAGGGGGCCTGGATTGTGCTGCCACAAGCACCAGCCCTGGCCTGCCCTGCACTTGCCTGGGGCCACAGCAGCCCTGCCAGCCCTGTCCCAGCTCCTAGGGCCCGGCTCCCAGCCCAGCTGGGCCCAGTGCTGGCAGCAGAGGCCAGCTTTGCATCTTTCTTCCTTCCAGGACAGATGGAGATGATGGCTGGAGATATGACGGCGGTGTATATATGTTGGAAAAGTTAGAAGATTACTGTAAATATGTTCACATGTTAGTAGTTCTCTGTAAATATGTTTTGAAGATTGTTACTCCATAGGATCCCATGTAAATATGTTCAGTAGATCGTTGGTGTTGTTATAAGGATTGTTGTAATGAAAAGTGTTCTGTAAATCCTAGAGTTTGCCAATCTTTGGCAAAAAAATACTGCTTCTTTTTAAAACCTCGCTTCTCTTTGCCATTCCTTTGAGCACAGGCAGCATTTGCACAGTTGGGATTTCCACTTGTTCCGGGATCCCGGGGCTGGAGCTCCCTGGGGCTGCTGCCACGGCCACCCCGCGGCTGGGGGTCCCTGTGCAGAGGGGGTCCCACTGACACCACTGCTGCCGCTGGGCACTGCTGCTGCTTCTGGGCTGGGCCACAGCGGCGTCCCCAAGAGCTGAGCTGCCACCAGCACAGAGGGGGCTCTCACTGCAGTTATCCCTGCAGCCATGCCACCAAAGCAAGGCAGGAAACTTTCAGCCACCCTTCCTGCTGCAGCCACAGGCACTCCTGGCTCCAGAGCCGCCATCAGGCCACAGGGATGCAAAATCCACCTTCCCGCTCTCAAGGCCATGGCAGCCTTGGCAACTCTGGCACCTGCATCTGGGCTGCTGCAGGGGCTGATGTTTAAGGCTTGCAGCCTCCAAAGGCTCCGGGCTCTGCTTCCCACCCTGCTCTGCACTGCCCTGGCTCCGCATTGCTCAAGAGACAAAAGCCAAGCCAGGGGATCCTCGTCCTGCCCAAATTGCTGAATTGACTGCAGTCCTTAGGACCTTCTCCACTTTCAGAGAACCTATTCATTTGATCACTGATTCGGCAGATGTCTATGGCCTAGTGCAGCAGGCCGAAAATTCCATTTTCAAAGACATTTCTAACCCCAACTAGAGCATTTGCTTTCCCCTTTCATTTCTCTTTTGTCCCACAGACAACACCCACACTATATCACGCACACAAGGTCTCATACCACCCTTCCTGCATTTATAGTAGGCAATGCTAAAGCAGATGCCCCAGCAATGGTTGTCCAAATCTCCCTAGGGAATGTTTTTGACCAGGCTAGGACCCGCCATCACTTCTACCATCCAAACATTCTTGCACCACTCAGCATCTTTAAAATTACCCAAGATCAGGCAAGATCCATGGCAAACACCTGCCCAAATTGTCAGCAACATGCCTTTGCTTCTGTCACAGCTGCACTCAATCCAAGAGGACTAAAGACTCTCCAGATCGGGCAATCACACATCACACACCAAGCCCCTTCTGGGAGACTAAAATACAACCCCGTCTCAATCCACACCGACAACGCTGCGGTTTCCGCCTTTGCCCATGCTGGTGAGAAATGAAAAGATGCTATAAAACGTTACATTTTAGCTTTTTCTACCTTCCCAGCTCCACAGGAAATGAAAACTGATCATGGTCCTTCTTATACCTCCCACTGATTCCAACCATTTTCTGACCAGTGGGGTACAAAACATGTCACAGCCATACCACACTCTGCCACGGGACACACCAGAGTCCAGAGGGCCCACTCTTCCATCCAAAGGATCCTTGATCAACAGAGACAGGGAGTCCACATATTATCTCCCATTGAGACACTGGCCAAGGCCCTTGATGTGCTCAACTTTTTCGACACCTCATTTATGGAGCCAACTCCCCCAGTCATCAGGCCTTTTGCATTTCATGTGACTGCAGCCCAGTTAAAAGAAAAGCCACCTGTGTTGAACAAAGACCCTGAATCAAAACAAATTATGGGCCCTTTATCATTCATTACTTGGGGGAGAGGATATGCCTGTGTCTCTATAGCAGCAGGCCCAAGACGGATCCCAGCAAAAACATAAAACTCTTCTGCAAATGGCGAGGCAAACACCAGAGCCACCATCAGAAGAACAGAATGAAAGCCTGAGAGAGCAGCAGCCTGGAAAAGAAGAAGAAGGACAGAAGAAGATCTCCTAAGCAGCGTGGACCACACAGACCAACACCAAGAGAGCTCAGACACCACTAAGCGGGATATATCACTTAACATTTGGAAAAACTATATTGTAGCATTTATATTTTATTCTTCTCATAAGCTGAGTTCAAACCATTGCCTTACAGAAGAGAAAGTTTAGTGGGACCAGAATTTAAGTTTCACATGGGAATCTCCCTATCTCTTTACTTTCAGGCCACCCAACCTCCAGCCACTACAAAATTAACTAAAGTCAAAGGATGCTGTCCTTCGTTGCCACTGCAGCAGGCAGCCGCAAGCAGCAAAGCTCCTCACTATGCCACGTGCCGTCAGCTGGCTGGTTCCACAGCCAAGCCACAATTTCTTGCCCATGGCCACGCTTGTCAACCTCTTCTCACATAGGGACTCAGTATAGCAGAGCGTCCAGCTGCTCAAAGATCAAATCAACAAGATCCAGACAAAAGGCAACAACGACTGGCTCACTGGACTTTTGAAAGACTGGGGCATGAAAGGCTGGCTTTCACCTTTACTTAAGACTGTTTTGTGGACTTTGTTTCTTGTATTCATTGTGTTGCTTATTCTATCCAGTTTTGCTCAACGCTTGCAAAAGTCCATGGCAGAAGCCTTCATTCTTGAAAAGAAAAAGGGGGCACTTGTGGAGGCCCAGGGGCCTCTCATTGCAACTGTAATACCTTAGGGCAAAGGGGACCAAGGTGAAACAGAGAAACCCCTCTGAATGCAAGGCTCTCACCCATGGCCACTTGCAGCCTCTTGCAATCTGCAGCTTTTCTTGCTATCACCCACTTCAACTGCCATTTTTTCCTTATAGCTACTCTCCAGAAAATGTTCTTCCCTCTCTTCTCCCCTGCTGGTCCTGGCTTTGCCCCTTCTCCCCCCCCCCCCCCCCATATGAAACCCTCAGTCCCCAGCCTCATTTTCTCTCCGTCCCTGGACCCTCTTCATGGCCATGCACAGCGTTTGGGGTTCCACACAAAGACCCGTCTCTGGCCTCATTCATCAGCACTTGAAGCAAGTGTGCTCCCGGCTCTGGGAGTGCAGGTCGCTCACACGGGCTCACTGTGGACACGCCGCAATCACACAGTCATTGAGTGCACCAGAGAACCTGGCCTCTAATAAAAGGCATGAATCCCACAAATCACACGACCCAATGCCTTGCATGTCTCTACATTTTCCTTCTTCTCTCATCTCTCATGTCACTTTCCCCATTTCCTCTCTCTGCCAGCTTGGCTTCTCTCTCTCTCCTGGCTGCAAGCACATGTGTGGGACCATGCCGGAACACCCTGACCTACAGGGAAGTGGGAGAGGACTCTTTGTCAGCAACTGAAGTGACAGAACAAGGGGGAATGGGATCCAACTGCAAGAGCTGGAATCCATTCCATGATGGGAAGAAGTTCTTTCCTGTCAGGGTGCTTGTCCCTGACACTGGGACCAGTGCAGAGAGGCTGTGCATACCCCATGCTCAGGAACATCCAAGGCCACCTTGGACAGGGGCCGAGACAACCTGCGGTGCGGGCAGCTTGCTCAGCTAGGAACCAGATGATCTTTAGGGTCCCTTCCTAGCCAAAGCATTCAAGGATTTCATCATTCCACCATGCCCATCTCCCAGTGTGGAGTGGCCCTGAATCTTCTGTGACATCACAGCTCCCACAGTGTTCCAGGTGGAACGTCCAGCACCTGGAAACCAGCAGAGCAGACACTCTGCCTGCTGCCAGTGGTCAGTTGGCGCTCGCTCTGCGCTCTGCCCGTCAGCGCTCTCTTGCTGCTGCTGCCTGGGATTTTCCTGACGCCTCCTCTGGAGCACCAACCCCAGCAGGATGAGCACTGCTGCTCCAGTGGAGGTACAGTGCCATTCCAGGGAGGGGCCACCTTGCTTGAGCAGGCTGCAGCCATGTGGGAATGGATGGTGTGGGACAGGAACCCCACTGTCAGATTGTGCTGTCTCTTGCAGACTGCCAGAGACACTGAGGAGGAGATGCAAGTGGACATGGTGCTAGGTGAGGAAGAAAGGATGGAGGTAGACATAGAAGAACCACTTGAGGACATGGAAGTCGACATGGAGGATAACATTGAGGAGATGGAAGTCGAAGAGGAGAACATTGAGGAGATGGAAGTTGACGAGAAGGATGAGGAGGAGCCCATGGTCCTTGGATGAAGATGGAGCCCCACAAGTAAGACGGGCAGATGCTCCCCATGCCCTGCCCACAGACACAGTGGCTGCCCTGACGCCAGGCTGGGGCTGGGCTGGATGGCCCCGCTCAGGGACACGCTGCCCGCAGGGGGCCTGGATTGTGCTGCCACAAGCACCAGCCCTGGCCTGCCCTGCACTTGCCTGGGGCCACAGCAGCCCTGCCAGCCCTGTCCCAGCTCCTAGGGCCCGGCTCCCAGCCCAGCTGGGCCCAGTGCTGGCAGCAGAGGCCAGCTTTGCTTCTTTCTTCCTTCCAGGACAGATGGAGATGATGGCTGGAGATATGACGGCGGTGTATATATGTTGGAAAAGTTAGAAGATTACTGTAAATATGTTCACATGTTAGTAGTTCTCTGTAAATATGTTTTGAAGATTGTTACTCCATAGGATCCCATGTAAATATGTTCAGTAGATCGTTGGTGTTGTTATAAGGATTGTTGTAATGAAAAGTGTTCTGTAAATCCTAGAGTTTGCCAATCTTTGGCAAATAAATACTGCTTCTTTTTAAAACCTCGCTTCTCTTTGCCATTCCTTTGAGCACAGGCAGCATTTGCACAGTTGGGATTTCCACTTGTTCCGGGATCCCGGGGCTGGAGCTCCCTGGGGCTGCTGCCACGGGCACCCCACAGCTGGGGGTCCCTGTGCACAGGGGGTCCCACTGACACCACTGCTGCCGCTGGGCACTGCTGCTGCTCCTGGGCTGGGCCACAGCGGCGTCCCCAAGAGCTGAGCTGCCACCAGCACAGAGGGGGCTCTCACTGCAGTTATCCCTGCAGCCATGCCACCAAAGCAAGGCAGGAAACTTTCAGCCACCCTTCCTGCTGCAGCCACAGCCACTCCTGGCTCCAGAGCCGCCATCAGGCCACAGGGATGCAAAATCCACCTTCCCGCTCTCAAGGCCATGGCAGCCTTGGCAACTCTGGCACCTGCATCTGGGCTGCTGCAGGGGCTGATGTTTAAGGCTTGCAGCCTCCAAAGGCTCCGGGCTCTGCTTCCCACCCTGCTCTGCACTGCCCTGGCTCCGCATTGCTCAAGAGACAAAAGCCAAGCCAGGGGATCCTCATCCTGCCCAAATTGCTGAATTGACTGCAGTCCTTAGGACCTTCTCCACTTTCAGAGAACCTATTCATTTGATCACTGATTCGGCAGATGTCTATGGCCTAGTGCAGCAGGCCGAAAATTCCATTTTCAAAGACATTTCTAACCCCAACTAGAGCATTTGCTTTCCCCTTTCATTTCTCTTTTGTCACACAGACAACACCCACACTATATCACGCACACAAGGTCTCATACCACCCTTCCTGCATTTATAGTAGGCAATGCTAAAGCAGATGCCCCAGCAATGGTTGTCCAAACCTCCCTAGGGAATGTTTTTGACCAGGCTAGGACCCGCCATCACTTCTACCATCCAAACATTCTTGCACCACTCAGCATCTTTAAAATTACCCAAGATCAGGCAAGATCCATGGCAAACACCTGCCCAAATTGTCAGCAACATGCCTTTGCTTCTGTCACAGCTGCACTCAATCCAAGAGGACTAAAGACTCTCCAGATCGGGCAATCACACATCACACACCAAGCCCCTTCTGGGAGACTAAAATACAACCCCGTCTCAATCCACACCGACAACGCTGCGGTTTCCGCCTTTGCCCATGCTGGTGAGAAATGAAAAGATGCTATAAAACGTTACATTTTAGCTTTTTCTACCTTCCCAGCTCCACAGGAAATGAAAACTGATCATGGTCCTTCTTATACCTCCCACTGATTCCAACCATTTTCTGACCAGTGGGGTACAAAACATGTCACAGCCATACCACACTCTGCCACGGGACACACCAGAGTCCAGAGGGCCCACTCTTCCATCCAAAGGATCCTTGATCAACAGAGACAGGGAGTCCACATATTATCTCCCATTGAGACACTGGCCAAGGCCCTTGATGTGCTCAACTTTTTCAACACCTCATTTATGGAGCCAACTCCCCCAGTCATCAGGCCTTTTGCATTTCATGTGACTGCAGCCCAGTTAAAAGAAAAGCCACCTGTGTTGAACAAAGACCCTGAATCAAAACAAATTATGGGCCCTTTATCATTCATTACTTGGGGGAGAGGATATGCCTGTGTCTCTATAGCAGCAGGCCCAAGACGGATCCCAGCAAAAACATAAAACTCTTCTGCAAATGGCGAGGCAAACACCAGAGCCACCATCAGAAGAACAGAATGAAAGCCTGAGAGAGCAGCAGCCTGGAAAAGAAGAAGAAGGACAGAAGAAGATCTCCTAAGCAGCGTGGACCACACAGACCAACACCAAGAGAGCTCAGACACCACTAAGCGGGATATATCACTTAACATTTGGAAAAACTATATTGTAGCATTTATATTTTATTCTTCTCATAAGCTGAGTTCAAACCATTGCCTTACAGAAGAGAAAGTTTAGTGGGACCAGAATTTAAGTTTCACATGGGAATCTCCCTATCTCTTTACTTTCAGGCCACCCAACCTCCAGCCACTACAAAATTAACTAAAGTCAAAGGATGCTGTCCTTCGTTGCCACTGCAGCAGGCAGCCGCAAGCAGCAAAGCTCCTCACTATGCCACATGCCGTCAGCTGGCTGGTTCCACAGCCAAGCCACAATTTCTTGCCCATGGCCACGCTTGTCAACCTCTTCTCACATAGGGACTCAGTATAGCAGAGCGTCCAGCTGCTCAAAGATCAAATCAACAAGATCCAGACAAAAGGCAACAACGACTGGCTCACTGGACTTTTGAAAGACTGGGGCATGAAAGGCTGGCTTTCACCTTTACTTAAGACTGTTTTGTGGACTTTGTTTCTTGTATTCATTGTGTTGCTTATTCTATCCAGTTTTGCTCAACGCTTGCAAAAGTCCATGGCAGAAGCCTTCATTCTTGAAAACAAAAAGGGGGCACTTGTGGAGGCCCAGGGGCCTCTCATTGCAACTGTAATACCTTAGGGCAAAGGGGACCAAGGTGAAACAGAGAAACCCCTCTGAATGCAAGGCTCTCACCCATGGCCACTTGCAGCCTCTTGCAATCTGCAGCTTTTCTTGCTATCACCCACTTCAACTGCCATTTTTTCCTTATAGCTACTCTCCAGAAAATGTTCTTCCCTCTCTTCTCCCCTGCTGGTCCTGGCTTTGCCCCTTCTCCCCCCCCCCCCCCCCCCATATGAAACCCTCAGTCCCCAGCCTCATTTTCTCTCCGTCCCTGGACCCTCTTCATGGCCATGCACAGCGTTTGGGGTTCCACACAAAGACCCGTCTCTGGCCTCATTCATCAGCACTTGAAGCAAGTGTGCTCCCGGCTCTGGGAGTGCAGGTCGCTCACACGGGCTCACTGTGGACACGCCGCAATCACACAGTCATTGAGTGCACCAGAGAACCTGGCCTCTAATAAAAGGCATGAATCCCACAAATCACACGACCCAATGCCTTGCATGTCTCTACTTTTTCCTTCTTCTCTCATCTCTCATGTCACTTTCCCCATTTCCTCTCTCTGCCAGCTTGGCTTCTCTCTCTCTCCTGGCTGCAAGCACATGTGTGGGACCATGCCGGAACACCCTGACCTACAGGGAAGTGGGAGAGGACTCTTTGTCAGCAACTGAAGTGACAGAACAAGGGGGAATGGGATCCAACTGCAAGAGCTGGAATCCATTCCATGATGGGAAGAAGTTCTTTCCTGTCAGGGTGCTTGTCCCTGACACTGGGACCAGTGCAGAGAGGCTGTGCATACCCCATGCTCAGGAACATCCAAGGCCACCTTGGACAGGGGCCGAGACAACCTGCTGTGCTGGCAGCTTGCTCAGCTAGGAACCAGATCATCTTTAGGGTCCCTTCCTAGCCAAAGCATTCAAGGATTTCATCATTCCACCATGCCCATCTCCCAGTGTGGAGTGGCCCTGAATCTTCTGTGACATCACAGCTCCCACAGTGTTCCAGGTGGAACGTCCAGCACCTGGAAACCAGCAGAGCAGACACTCTGCCTGCTGCCAGTGGTCAGTTGGCGCTCGCTCTGCGCTCTGCCCGTCAGCGCTCTCTTGCTGCTGCTGCCTGGGATTTTCCTGACGCCTCCTCTGGAGCACCAACCCCAGCAGGATGAGCACTGCTGCTCCAGTGGAGGTACAGTGCCATTCCAGGGAGGGGCCACCTTGCTTGAGCAGGCTGCAGCCATGTGGGAATGGATGCTGTGGGACAGGAACCCCACTGTCAGATTGTGCTGTCTCTTGCAGACTGCCAGAGACACTGAGGAGGAGATGCAAGTGGACATGGTGCTAGGTGAGGAAGAAAGGATGGAGGTAGACATAGAAGAACCACTTGAGGACATGGAAGTCGACATGGAGGATAACATTGAGGAGATGGAAGTCGAAGAGGAGAACATTGAGGAGATGGAAGTTGACGAGAACGATGAGGAGGAGCCCATGGTCCTTGGATGAAGATGGAGCCCCACAAGTAAGACGGGCAGATGCTCCCCATGCCCTGCCCACAGACACAGTGGCTGCCCTGACGCCAGCCTGGGGCTGGGCTGGATGGCCCCGCTCAGGGACACGCTGCCCGCAGGGGGCCTGGATTGTGCTGCCACAAGCACCAGCCCTGGCCTGCCCTGCACTTGCCTGGGGCCACAGCAGCCCTGCCAGCCCTGTCCCAGCTCCTAGGGCCCGGCTCCCAGCCCAGCTGGGCCCAGTGCTGGCAGCAGAGGCCAGCTTTGCTTCTTTCTTCCTTCCAGGACAGATGGAGATGATGGCTGGAGATATGACGGCGGTGTATATATGTTGGAAAAGTTAGAAGATTACTGTAAATATGTTCACATGTTAGTAGTTCTCTGTAAATATGTTTTGAAGATTGTTACTCCATAGGATCCCATGTAAATATGTTCAGTAGATCGTTGGTGTTGTTATAAGGATTGTTGTAATGAAAAGTGTTCTGTAAATCCTAGAGTTTGCCAATCTTTGGCAAATAAATACTGCTTCTTTTTAAAACCTCGCTTCTCTTTGCCATTCCTTTGAGCACAGGCAGCATTTGCACAGTTGGGATTTCCACTTGTTCCGGGATCCCGGGGCTGGAGCTCCCTGGGGCTGCTGCCACGGCCACCCCGCGGCTGGGGGTCCCTGTGCACAGGGGGTCCCACTGACACCACTGCTGCCGCTGGGCACTGCTGCTGCTCCTAGGCTGGGCCACAGCGGCGTCCCCAAGAGCTGAGCTGCCACCAGCACAGAGGGGGCTCTCACTGCAGTTATCCCTGCAGCCATGCCACCAAAGCAAGGCAGGAAACTTTCAGCCACCCTTCCTGCTGCAGCCACAGGCACTCCTGGCTCCAGAGCCGCCATCAGGCCACAGGGATGCAAAATCCACCTTCCCGCTCTCAAGGCCATGGCAGCCTTGGCAACTCTGGCACCTGCATCTGGGCTGCTGCAGGGGCTGATGTTTAAGGCTTGCAGCCTCCAAAGGCTCCGGGCTCTGCTTCCCACCCTGCTCTGCACTGCCCTGGCTCCGCATTGCTCAAGAGACAAAAGCCAAGCCAGGGGATCCTCATCCTGCCCAAATTGCTGAATTGACTGCACTCGTTAGGACCTTCTCCACTTTCAGAGAACCTATTCATTTGATCACTGATTCGGCAGATGTCTAAGGCCTAGTGCAGCAGGCCGAAAATTCCATTTTCAAAGACATTTCTAACCCCAACTAGAGCATTTGCTTTCCCCTTTCATTTCTCTTTTGTCACACAGACAACACCCACACTATATCACGCACACAAGGTCTCATACCACCCTTCCTGCATTTATAGTAGGCAATGCTAAAGCAGATGCCCCAGCAATGGTTGTCCAAATCTCCCTAGGGAATCTTTTTGACCAGGCTAGGACCCGCCACCACTTCTACCATCCAAACATTCTTGCACCACTCAGCATCTTTAAAATTACCCAAGATCAGGCAAGATCCATGGCAAACACCTGCCCAAATTGTCAGCAACATGCCTTTGCTTCTGTCACAGCTGCACTCAATCCAAGAGGACTAAAGACTCTCCAGATCGGGCAATCACACATCACACACCAAGCCCCTTTTGGGAGACTAAAATACAACCCCGTCTCAATCCACACCGACAACGCTGCGGTTTCCGCCTTTGCCCATGCTGGTGAGAAATCAAAAGATGCTATAAAACGTTACATTTTAGCTTTTTCTACCTTTGCAGCTCCACAGGAAATTAAAACTGATCATGGTCCTTCTTATACCTCCCACTGATTCCAACCATTTTCTGACCAGTGGGGTACAAAACATGTCACAGCCATACCACACTCTGCAACGGGACACACCAGAGTCCAGAGGGCCCACTCTTCCATCCAAAGGATCCTTGATCAACAGAGACAGGGAGTCCACATATTATCTCCCATTGAGACACTGGCCAAGGCCCTTGATGTGCTCAACTTTTTCAACACCTCATTTATGGAGCCAACTCCCCCAGTCATCAGGCCTTTTGCATTTCATGTGACTGCAGCCCAGTTAAAAGAAAAGCCACCTGTGTTGAACAAAGACCCTGAATCAAAACAAATTATGGGCCCTTTATCATTCATTACTTGGGGGAGAGGATACGCTTGTGTCTCTATAGCAGCAGGCCCAAGACGGATCCCAGCAAAAACATAAAACTCTTCTGCAAATGGCGAGGCAAACACCAGAGCCACCATCAGAAGAACAGAATGAAAGCCTGAGAGAGCAGCAGCCTGGAAAAGAAGAAGAAGGACAGAAGAAGATCTCCTAAGCAGCGTGGACCACACAGACCAACACCAAGAGAGCTCAGACACCACTAAGCGGGATATATCACTTAACATTTGGAAAAACTATATTGTAGCATTTATATTTTATTCTTCTCATAAGCTGAGTTCAAACCATTGCCTTACAGAAGAGAAAGTTTAGTGGGACCAGAATTTAAGTTTCACATGGGAATCTCCCTATCTCTTTACTTTCAGGCCACCCAACCTCCAGCCACTACAAAATTAACTAAAGTCAAAGGATGCTGTCCTGTGTTGCCACTGCAGCAGGCAGCCGCAAGCAGCAAAGCTCCTCACTATGCCACGTGCCGTCAGCTGGCTGGTTCCACAGCCAAGCCACAATTTCTTGCCCATGGCCACGCTTGTCAACCTCTTCTCACATAGGGACTCAGTATACCAGAGCGTCCAGCTGCTCAAAGATCAAATCAACAAGATCCAGACAAAAGGCAACAACGACTGGCTCACTGGACTTTTGAAAGACTGGGGCATGAAAGGCTGGCTTTCACCTTTACTTAAGACTGTTTTGTGGACTTTGTTTCTTGTATTCATTGTGTTGCTTATTCTATCCAGTTTTGCTCAACGCTTGCAAAAGTCCATGGCAGAAGCCTTCATTCTTGAAAACAAAAAGGGGGCACTTGTGGAGGCCCAGGGGCCTCTCATTGCAACTGTAATACCTTAGGGCAAAGGGGACCAAGGTGAAACAGAGAAACCCCTCTGAATGCAAGGCTCTCACCCATGGCCACTTGCAGCCTCTTGCAATCTGCAGCTTTTCTTGCTATCACCCACTTCAACTGCCATTTTTTCCTTATAGCTACTCTCCAGAGAATGTTCTTCCCTCTCTTCTCCCCTGCTGGTCCTGGCTTTGCCCCTTCTCCCCCCCATATGAAACCCTCAGTCCCCAGCCTCATTTTCTCTCCGTCCCTGGACCCTCTTCATGGCCATGCACAGCGTTTGGGGTTCCACACAAAGACCCGTCTCTGGCCTCATTCATCAGCACTTGAAGCAAGTGTGCTCCCGGCTCTGGGAGTGCAGGTCGCTCACACGGGCTCACTGTGGACATGCCGCAATCACACAGTCATTGAGTGCACCAGAGAACCTGGCCTCTAATAAAAGGCATGAATCCCACAAATCACACGACCCAATGCCTTGCATGTCTCTACATTTTCCTTCTTCTCTCATCTCTCATGTCACTTTCCCCATTTCCTCTCTCTGCCAGCTTGGCTTCTCTCTCTCTCCTGGCTGCAAGCACATGTGTGGGACCATGCCGGAACACCCTGACCTACAGGGAAGTGGGAGAGGACTCTTTGTCAGCAACTGAAGTGACAGAACAAGGGGGAATGGGATCCAACTGCAAGAGCTGGAATCCATTCCATGATGGGAAGAAGTTCTTTCCTGTCAGGGTGCTTGTCCCTGACACTGGGACCAGTGCAGAGAGGCTGTGCATACCCCATGCCAAGGAACATCCAAGGCCAGCTTGGACAGGGGCCGAGACAACCTGCTGTGCTGGCAGCTTGCTCAGCTTGGAACCAGATGATCTTTAGGGTCCCTTCCTAGCCAAAGCATTCAAGGATTTCATCATTCCACCATGCCCATCTCCCAGTGTGGAGTGGCCCTGAATCTTCTGTGACATCACAGCTCCCACAGTGTTCCAGGTGGAACGTCCAGCACCTGGAAACCAGCAGAGCAGACACTCTGCCTGCTGCCAGTGGTCAGTTGTCGCTCGCTCTGCGCTCTGCCCGTCAGCGCTCTCTTGCTGCTGCTGCCTGGGATTTTCCTGACGCCTCCTCTGGAGCACCAACCCCAGCAGGATGAGCACTGCTGCTCCAGTGGAGGTACAGTGCCATTCCAGGGAGGGGCCACCTTGCTTGAGCAGGCTGCAGCCATGTGGGAATGGATGGTGTGGGACAGGAACCCCACTGTCAGATTGTGCTGTCTCTTGCAGACTGCCAGAGACACTGAGGAGGAGATGCAAGTGGACATGGTGCTAGGTGAGGAAGAAAGGATGGAGGTAGACATAGAAGAACCACTTGAGGACATGGAAGTCGACATGGAGGATAACATTGAGGAGATGGAAGTCGAAGAGGAGAACACTGAGGAGATGGAAGTTGACGAGAAGGATGAGGAGGAGCCCATGGTCCTTGGATGAAGATGGAGCCCCACAAGTAAGACGGGCAGATGCTCCCCATGCCCTGCCCACAGACACAGTGGCTGCCCTGACGCCAGCCTGGGGCTGGGCTGGATGGCCCCGCTCAGGGACACGCTGCCCGCAGGGGGCCTGGATTGTGCTGCCACAAGCACCAGCCCTGGCCTGCCCTGCACTTGCCTGGGGCCACAGCAGCCCTGCCAGCCCTGTCCCAGCTCCTAGGGCCCGGCTCCCAGCCCAGCTGGGCCCAGTGCTGGCAGCAGAGGCCAGCTTTGCTTCTTTCTTCCTTCCAGGACAGATGGAGATGATGGCTGGAGATATGACGGCGGTGTATATATGTTGGAAAAGTTAGAAGATTACTGTAAATATGTTCACATGTTAGTAGTTCTCTGTAAATATGTTTTGAAGATTGTTACTCCATAGGATCCCATGTAAATATGTTCAGTAGATCGTTGGTGTTGTTATAAGGATTGTTGTAATGAAAAGTGTTCTGTAAATCCTAGAGTTTGCCAATCTTTGGCAAATAAATACTGCTTCTTTTTAAAACCTCGCTTCTCTTTGCCATTCCTTTGAGCACAGGCAGCATTTGCACAGTTGGGATTTCCACTTGTTCCGGGATCCCGGGGCTGGAGCTCCCTGGGGCTGCTGCCACGGCCACCCCACGGCTGGGGGTCCCTGTGCACAGGGGGTCCCACTGACACCACTGCTGCCGCTGGGCACTGCTGCTGCTCCTGGGCTGGGCCACAGCGGCGTCCCCAAGAGCTGAGCTGCCACCAGCACAGAGGGGGCTCTCACTGCAGTTATCCCTGCAGCCATGCCACCAAAGCAAGGCAGGAAACTTTCAGCCACCCTTCCTGCTGCAGCCACAGGCACTCCTGGCTCCAGAGCCGCCATCAGGCCACAGGGATGCAAAATCCACCTTCCCGCTCTCAAGGCCATGGCAGCCTTGGCAACTCTGGCACCTGCATCTGGGCTGCTGCAGGGGCTGATGTTTAAGGCTTGCAGCCTCCAAAGGCTCCGGGCTCTGCTTCCCACCCTGCTCTGCACTGCCCTGGCTCCGCATTGCTCAAGAGACAAAAGCCAAGCCAGGGGATCCTCATCCTGCCCAAATTGCTGAATTGACTGCAGTCCTTAGGACCTTCTCCACTTTCAGAGAACCTATTCATTTGATCACTGATTCGGCAGATGTCTATGGCCTAGTGCAGCAGGCCGAAAATTCCATTTTCAAAGACATTTCTAACCCCAACTAGAGCATTTGCTTTCCCCTTTCATTTCTCTTTTGTCCCACAGACAACACCCACACTATATCACGCACACAAGGTCTCATACCACCCTTCCTGCATTTATAGTAGGCAATGCTAAAGCAGATGCCCCAGCAATGGTTGTCCAAATCTCCCTAGGGAATCTTTTTGACCAGGCTAGGACCCGCCACCACTTCTACCATCCAAAAATTCCTGCACCGCTCAGCATCTTTAAAATTACCCAAGATCAGGCAAGATCCATGGCAAACACCTGCCCAAATTGTCAGCAACATGCCTTTGCTTCTGTCACAGCTGCACTCAATCCAAGAGGACTAAAGACTCTCCAGATCGGGCAATCACACATCACACACCAAGCCCCTTCTGGGAGACTAAAATACAACCCCGTCTCAATCCACACCGACAACGCTGCGGTTTCCGCCTTTGCCCATGCTGGTGAGAAATCAAAAGGTGCTATAAAACGTTACATTTTAGCTTTTTCTACCTTCCCAGCTCCACAGGAAATGAAAACTGATCATGGTCCTTCTTATACCTCCCACTGATTCCAACCATTTTCTGACCAGTGGGGTACAAAACATGTCACAGCCATACCACACTCTGCCACGGGACACACCAGAGTCCAGAGGGCCCACTCTTCCATCCATAGGATCCTTGATCAACAGAGACAGGGAGTCCACATATTATCTCCTATTGAGACACTGGCCAAGGCCCTTGATGTGCTCAACTTTTTCGACACCTCATTTATGGAGCCAACTCCCCCAGTCATCAGGCCTTTTGCATTTCATGTGACTGCAGCCCAGTTAAAAGAAAAGCCACCTGTGTTGAACAAAGACCCTGAATCAAAACAAATTATGGGCCCTTTATCATTCATTACTTGGGGGAGAGGATATGCCTGTGTCTCTATAGCAGCAGGCCCAAGACGGATCCCAGCAAAAACATAAAACTCTTCTGCAAATGGCGAGGCAAACACCAGAGCCACCATCAGAAGAACAGAATGAAAGCCTGAGAGAGCAGCAGCCTGGAAAAGAAGAAGAAGGACAGAAGAAGATCTCCTAAGCAGCGTGGACCACACAGACCAACACCAAGAGAGCTCAGACACCACTAAGCGGGATATATCACTTAACATTTGGAAAAACTATATTGTAGCATTTATATTTTATTCTTCTCATAAGCTGAGTTCAAACCATTGCCTTACAGAAGAGAAAGTTTAGTGGGACCAGAATTTAAGTTTCACATGGGAATCTCCCTATCTCTTTACTTTCAGGCCACCCAACCTCCAGCCACTACAAAATTAACTAAAGTCAAAGGATGCTGTCCTGTGTTGCCACTGCAGCAGGCAGCCGCAAGCAGCAAAGCTCCTCACTATGCCACGTGCCGTCAGCTGGCTGGTTCCACAGCCAAGCCACAATTTCTTGCCCATGGCCACGCTTGTCAACCTCTTCTCACATAGGGACTCAGTATACCAGAGCGTCCAGCTGCTCAAAGATCAAATCAACAAGATCCAGACAAAAGGCAACAACGACTGGCTCACTGGACTTTTGAAAGACTGGGGCATGAAAGGCTGGCTTTCACCTTTACTTAAGACTGTTTTGTGGACTTTGTTTCTTGTATTCATTGTGTTGCTTATTCTATCCAGTTTTGCTCAACGCTTGCAAAAGTCCATGGCAGAAGCCTTCATTCTTGAAAACAAAAAGGGGGCACTTGTGGAGGCCCAGGGGCCTCTCATTGCAACTGTAATACCTTAGGGCAAAGGGGACCAAGGTGAAACAGAGAAACCCCTCTGAATGCAAGGCTCTCACCCATGGCCACTTGCAGCCTCTTGCAATCTGCAGCTTTTCTTGCTATCACCCACTTCAACTGCCATTTTTTCCTTATAGCTACTCTCCAGAGAATGTTCTTCCCTCTCTTCTCCCCTGCTGGTCCTGGCTTTGCCCCTTCTCCCCCCCATATGAAACCCTCAGTCCCCAGCCTCATTTTCTCTCCGTCCCTGGACCCTCTTCATGGCCATGCACAGCGTTTGGGGTTCCACACAAAGACCCGTCTCTGGCCTCATTCATCAGCACTTGAAGCAAGTGTGCTCCCGGCTCTGGGAGTGCAGGTCGCTCACACGGGCTCACTGTGGACATGCCGCAATCACACAGTCATTGAGTGCACCAGAGAACCTGGCCTCTAATAAAAGGCATGAATCCCACAAATCACACGACCCAATGCCTTGCATGTCTCTACATTTTCCTTCTTCTCTCATCTCTCATGTCACTTTCCCCATTTCCTCTCTCTGCCAGCTTGGCTTCTCTCTCTCTCCTGGCTGCAAGCACATGTGTGGGACCATGCCGGAACACCCTGACCTACAGGGAAGTGGGAGAGGACTCTTTGTCAGCAACTGAAGTGACAGAACAAGGGGGAATGGGATCCAACTGCAAGAGCTGGAATCCATTCCATGATGGGAAGAAGTTCTTTCCTGTCAGGGTGCTTGTCCCTGACACTGGGACCAGTGCAGAGAGGCTGTGCATACCCCATGCCAAGGAACATCCAAGGCCAGCTTGGACAGGGGCCGAGACAACCTGCTGTGCTGGCAGCTTGCTCAGCTTGGAACCAGATGATCTTTAGGGTCCCTTCCTAGCCAAAGCATTCAAGGATTTCATCATTCCACCATGCCCATCTCCCAGTGTGGAGTGGCCCTGAATCTTCTGTGACATCACAGCTCCCACAGTGTTCCAGGTGGAACGTCCAGCACCTGGAAACCAGCAGAGCAGACACTCTGCCTGCTGCCAGTGGTCAGTTGGCGCTCGCTCTGCGCTCTTCCCGTCAGCGCTCTCTTGCTGCTGCTGCCTGGGATTTTCCTGACGCCTCCTATGGAGCACCAACCCCAGCAGGATGAGCACTGCTGCTCCAGTGGAGGTACAGTGCCATTCCAGGGAGGGGCCACCTTGCTTGAGCAGGCTGCAGCCATGTGGGAATGGATGGTGTGGGACAGGAACCCCACTGTCAGATTGTGCTGTCTCTTGCAGACTGCCAGAGACACTGAGGAGGAGATGCAAGTGGACATGGTGCTAGGTGAGGAAGAAAGGATGGAGGTAGACATAGAAGAACCACTTGAGGACATGGAAGTCGACATGGAGGATAACATTGAGGAGATGGAAGTCGAAGAGGAGAACACTGAGGAGATGGAAGTTGACGAGAAGGATGAGGAGGAGCCCATGGTCCTTGGATGAAGATGGAGCCCCACAAGTAAGACGGGCAGATGCTCCCCATGCCCTGCCCACAGACACAGTGGCTGCCCTGACGCCAGGCTGGGGCTGGGCTGGATGGCCCCGCTCAGGGACACGCTGCCCGCAGGGGGCCTGGATTGTGCTGCCACAAGCACCAGCCCTGGCCTGCCCTGCACTTGCCTGGGGCCACACCAGCCCTGCCAGCCCTGTCCCAGCTCCTAGGGCCCGGCTCCCAGCCCAGCTGGGCCCAGTGCTGGCAGCAGAGGCCAGCTTTGCTTCTTTCTTCCTTCCAGGACAGATGGAGATGATGGCTGGAGATATGACGGCGGTGTATATATGTTGGAAAAGTTAGAAGATTACTGTAAATATGTTCACATGTTAGTAGTTCTCTGTAAATATGTTTTGAAGATTGTTACTCCATAGGATCCCATGTAAATATGTTCAGTAGATCGTTGGTGTTGTTATAAGGATTGTTGTAATGAAAAGTGTTCTGTAAATCCTAGAGTTTGCCAATCTTTGGCAAATAAATACTGCTTCTTTTTAAAACCTCGCTTCTCTTTGCCATTCCTTTGAGCACAGGCAGCATTTGCACAGTTGGGATTTCCACTTGTTCCGGGATCCCGGGGCTGGAGCTCCCTGGGGCTGCTGCCACGGGCACCCCACGGCTGGGGGTCCCTGTGCACAGGGGGTCCCACTGACACCACTGCTGCCGCTGGGCACTGCTGCTGCTCCTGGGCTGGGCCACAGCGGCGTCCCCAAGAGCTGAGCTGCCACCAGCACAGAGGGGGCTCTCACTGCAGTTATCCCTGCAGCCATGCCACCAAAGCAAGGCAGGAAACTTTCAGCCACCCTTCCTGCTGCAGCCACAGGCACTCCTGGCTCCAGAGCCGCCATCAGGCCACAGGGATGCAAAATCCACCTTCCCGCTCTCAAGGCCATGGCAGCCTTGGCAACTCTGGCACCTGCATCTGGGCTGCTGCAGGGGCTGATGTTTAAGGCTTGCAGCCTCCAAAGGCTCCGGGCTCTGCTTCCCACCCTGCTCTGCACTGCCCTGGCTCCGCATTGCTCAAGAGACAAAAGCCAAGCCAGGGGATCCTCATCCTGCCCAAATTGCTGAATTGACTGCAGTCCTTAGGACCTTCTCCACTTTCAGAGAACCTATTCATTTGATCACTGATTCGGCAGATGTCTATGGCCTAGTGCAGCAGGCCGAAAATTCCATTTTCAAAGACATTTCTAACCCCAACTAGAGCATTTGCTTTCCCCTTTCATTTCTCTTTTGTCCCACAGACAACACCCACACTATATCACGCACACAAGGTCTCATACCACCCTTCCTGCATTTATAGTAGGCAATGCTAAAGCAGATGCCCCAGCAATGGTTGTCCAAATCTCCCTAGGGAATCTTTTTGACCAGGCTAGGACCCGCCACCACTTCTACCATCCAAAAATTCCTGCACCGCTCAGCATCTTTAAAATTACCCAAGATCAGGCAAGATCCATGGCAAACACCTGCCCAAATTGTCAGCAACATGCCTTTGCTTCTGTCACAGCTGCACTCAATCCAAGAGGACTAAAGACTCTCCAGATCGGGCAATCACACATCACACACCAAGCCCCTTCTGGGAGACTAAAATACAACCCCGTCTCAATCCACACCGACAACGCTGCGGTTTCCGCCTTTGCCCATGCTGGTGAGAAATCAAAAGGTGCTATAAAACGTTACATTTTAGCTTTTTCTACCTTCCCAGCTCCACAGGAAATGAAAACTGATCATGGTCCTTCTTATACCTCCCACTGATTCCAACCATTTTCTGACCAGTGGGGTACAAAACATGTCACAGCCATACCACACTCTGCCACGGGACACACCAGAGTCCAGAGGGCCCACTCTTCCATCCATAGGATCCTTGATCAACAGAGACAGGGAGTCCACATATTATCTCCTATTGAGACACTGGCCAAGGCCCTTGATGTGCTCAACTTTTTCGACACCTCATTTATGGAGCCAACTCCCCCAGTCATCAGGCCTTTTGCATTTCATGTGACTGCAGCCCAGTTAAAAGAAAAGCCACCTGTGTTGAACAAAGACCCTGAATCAAAACAAATTATGGGCCCTTTATCATTCATTACTTGGGGGAGAGGATATGCCTGTGTCTCTATAGCAGCAGGCCCAAGACGGATCCCAGCAAAAACATAAAACTCTTCTGCAAATGGCCAGGCAAACACCAGAGCCACCATCAGAAGAACAGAATGAAAGCCTGAGAGAGCAGCAGCCTGGAAAAGAAGAAGAAGGACAGAAGAAGATCTCCTAAGCAGCGTGGACCACACAGACCAACACCAAGAGAGCTCAGACACCACTAAGCGGGATATATCACTTAACATTTGGAAAAACTATATTGTAGCATTTATATTTGATTCTTCTCATAAGCTGAGTTCAAACCATTGCCTTACAGAAGAGAAAGTTTAGTGGGACCAGAATTTAAGTTTCACATTGCAATCTCCCTATCTCTTTACTTTCAGGCCACCCAAGCCTCCACCCACTACTAAATTAGCTAAAGTCAAAGGATGCTGTCCTTTGTTGCCGCTGCAGCAAGCAGCCGCAAGCAGCAAAGCTCCTCACTATGCCACGTGCCTTCAGCTGGCTGCTTCCACGGCCAAGCCACAATTTCTTGCCCATGGCCACGCTTGTCAACCTCTTCTCACATAGGGACTCAGTATAGCAGAGCGTCCAGCTGCTCAAAGACCAAATCAACAAGATCCAGACAAAAGGCAACAACGACTGGCTCACTGGACTTTTAAAAGCCTGGGGCATGAAAGGCTGGCTTTCACCTTTACTTAAGACTGTTTTGTGGACTTTGTTTCTTGTATTCATTGTGTTGCTTATTCTATCCAGTTTTGCTCAACGCTTGCAAAAGTCCATGGCAGAAGCCTTCATTCTTGAAAACAAAAAGGGGGCACTTGTGGAGGCCCAGGGCCTCTCATTGCAACTGTAATACCTTAGGGCAAAGGGGACCAAGGTGAAACAGAGAAACCCCTCTGAATGCAAGGCTCTCACCCATGGCCACTTGCAGCCTCTTGCAATCTGCAGCTTTTCTTGCTATCACCCACTTCAACTGCCATTTTTTCCTTATAGCTACTCTCCAGAGAATGTTCTTCTCTCTCTTCTCCCCTGCTGGTCCTGGCTTTGCCCCTTCTCCCCACCCCCATATGAAACCCTCAGTCCCCAGCCTCATTTTCTCTCCGGCCCTGGACCCTCTTCATGGCCATGCACAGCGTTTGGGGTTCCACACAAAGACCCGTCTCTGGCCTCATTCATCAGCACTTGAAGCAAGTGTGCTCCCGGCTCTGGGAGTGCAGGTCGCTCACACGAGCTCACTGTGGACACGCCGCAATCACACAGTCATTGAGTGCACCAGAGAACCTGGCCTCTAATAAAAGGCATGAATCCCACAAATCACACGACCCAATGCCTTGCATGTCTCTACTTTTTCCTTCTTCTCTCATCTCTCATGTCACTTTCCCCATTTCCTCTCTCTGCCAGCTTGGCTTCTCTCTCTCTCCTGGCTGCAAGCACATGTGTGGGACCATGCCGGAACACCCTGACCTACAGGGAAGTGGGAGAGGACTCTTTGTCAGCAACTGAAGTGACAGAACAAGGGGGAATGGGATCCAACTGCAAGAGCTGGAATCCATTCCATGATGGGAAGAAGTTCTTTCCTGTCAGGGTGCTTGTCCCTGACACTGGGACCAGTGCAGAGAGGCTGTGCATACCCCATGCTCAGGAACATCCAAGGCCACCTTGGACAGGGGCCGAGACAACCTGCGGTGCGGGCAGCTTGCTCAGCTAGGAACCAGATGATCTTTAGGGTCCCTTCCTAGCCAAAGCATTCAAGGATTTCATCATTCCACCATGCCCATCTCCCAGTGTGGAGTGGCCCTGAATCTTCTGTGACATCACAGCTCCCACAGTGTTCCAGGTGGAACGTCCAGCACCTGGAAACCAGCAGAGCAGACACTCTGCCTGCTGCCAGTGGTCAGTTGGCGCTCGCTCTGCGCTCTGCCCGTCAGCGCTCTCTTGCTGCTGCTGCCTGGGATTTTCCTGACGCCTCCTCTGGAGCACCAACCCCAGCAGGATGAGCACTGCTGCTCCAGTGGAGGTACAGTGCCATTCCAGGGAGGGGCCACCTTGCTTGAGCAGGCTGCAGCCATGTGGGAATGGATGCTGTGGGACAGGAACCCCACTGTCAGATTGTGCTGTCTCTTGCAGACTGCCAGAGACACTGAGGAGGAGATGCAAGTGGACATGGTGCTAGGTGAGGAAGAAAGGATGGAGGTAGACATAGAAGAACCACTTGAGGACATGGAAGTCGACATGGAGGATAACATTGAGGAGATGGAAGTCGAAGAGGAGAACATTGAGGAGATGGAAGTTGACGAGAAGGATGAGGAGGAGCCCATGGTCCTTGGATGAAGATGGAGCCCCACAAGTAAGACGGGCAGATGCTCCCCATGCCCTGCCCACAGACACAGTGGCTGCCCTGACGCCAGCCTGGGGCTGGGCTGGATGGCCCCGCTCAGGGACACGCTGCCCGCAGGGGGCCTGGATTGTGCTGCCACAAGCACCAGCCCTGGCCTGCCCTGCACTTGCCTGGGGCCACAGCAGCCCTGCCAGCCCTGTCCCAGCTCCTAGGGCCCGGCTCCCAGCCCAGCTGGGCCCAGTGCTGGCAGCAGAGGCCAGCTTTGCTTCTTTCTTCCTTCCAGGACAGATGGAGATGATGGCTGGAGATATGACGGCGGTGTATATATGTTGGAAAAGTTAGAAGATTACTGTAAATATGTTCACATGTTAGTAGTTCTCTGTAAATATGTTTTGAAGATTGTTACTCCATAGGATCCCATGTAAATATGTTCAGTAGATCGTTGGTGTTGTTATAAGGATTGTTGTAATGAAAAGTGTTCTGTAAATCCTAGAGTTTGCCAATCTTTGGCAAATAAATACTGCTTCTTTTTAAAACCTCGCTTCTCTTTGCCATTCCTTTGAGCACAGGCAGCATTTGCACAGTTGGGATTTCCACTTGTTCCAGGATCCCGGGGCTGGAGCTCCCTGGGGCTGCTGCCACGGGCACCCCACAGCTGGGGGTCCCTGTGCACAGGGGGTCCCACTGACACCACTGCTGCCGCTGGGCACTGCTGCTGCTCCTGGGCTGGGCCACAGCGGCGTCCCCAAGAGCTGAGCTGCCACCAGCACAGAGGGGGCTCTCACTGCAGTTATCCCTGCAGCCATGCCACCAAAGCAAGGCAGGAAACTTTCAGCCACCCTTCCTGCTGCAGCCACAGCCACTCCTGGCTCCAGAGCCGCCATCAGGCCACAGGGATGCAAAATCCACCTTCCCGCTCTCAAGGCCATGGCAGCCTTGGCAACTGTGGCACCTGCATCTGGGCTGCTGCAGGGGCTGATGTTTAAGGCTTGCAGCCTCCAAAGGCTCCGGGCTCTGCTTCCCACCCTGCTCTGCACTGCCCTGGCTCCGCATTGCTCAAGAGACAAAAGCCAAGCCAGGGGATCCTCATCCTGCCCAAATTGCTGAATTGACTGCAGTCCTTAGGACCTTCTCCACTTTCAGAGAACCTATTCATTTGATCACTGATTCGGCAGATGTCTATGGCCTAGTGCAGCAGGCCGAAAATTCCATTTTCAAAGACATTTCTAACCCCAACTAGAGCATTTGCTTTCCCCTTTCATTTCTCTTTTGTCACACAGACAACACCCACACTATATCACGCACACAAGGTCTCATACCACCCTTCCTGCATTTATAGTAGGCAATGCTAAAGCAGATGCCCCAGCAATGGTTGTCCAAACCTCCCTAGGGAATGTTTTTGACCAGGCTAGGACCCGCCATCACTTCTACCATCCAAACATTCTTGCACCACTCAGCATCTTTAAAATTACCCAAGATCAGGCAAGATCCATGGCAAACACCTGCCCAAATTGTCAGCAACATGCCTTTGCTTCTGTCACAGCTGCACTCAATCCAAGAGGACTAAAGACTCTCCAGATCGGGCAATCACACATCACACACCAAGCCCCTTCTGGGAGACTAAAATACAACCCCGTCTCAATCCACACCGACAACGCTGCGGTTTCCGCCTTTGCCCATGCTGGTGAGAAATCAAAAGGTGCTATAAAACGTTACATTTTAGCTTTTTCTACCTTCCCAGCTCCACAGGAAATGAAAACTGATCATGGTCCTTCTTATACCTCCCACTGATTCCAACCATTTTCTGACCAGTGGGGTACAAAACATGTCACAGCCATACCACACTCTGCCACGGGACACACCAGAGTCCAGAGGGCCCACTCTTCCATCCAAAGGATCCTTGATCAACAGAGACAGGGAGTCCACATATTATCTCCCATTGAGACACTGGCCAAGGCCCTTGATGTGCTCAACTTTTTCAACACCTCATTTATGGAGCCAACTCCCCCAGTCATCAGGCCTTTTGCATTTCATGTGACTGCAGCCCAGTTAAAAGAAAAGCCACCTGTGTTGAACAAAGACCCTGAATCAAAACAAATTATGGGCCCTTTATCATTCATTACTTGGGGGAGAGGATATGCCTGTGTCTCTATAGCAGCAGGCCCAAGACGGATCCCAGCAAAAACATAAAACTCTTCTGCAAATGGCCAGGCAAACACCAGAGCCACCATCAGAAGAACAGAATGAAAGCCTGAGAGAGCAGCAGCCTGGAAAAGAAGAAGAAGGACAGAAGAAGATCTCCTAAGCAGCGTGGACCACACAGACCAACACCAAGAGAGCTCAGACACCACTAAGCGGGATATATCACTTAACATTTGGAAAAACTATATTGTAGCATTTATATTTGATTCTTCTCATAAGCTGAGTTCAAACCATTGCCTTACAGAAGAGAAAGTTTAGTGGGACCAGAATTTAAGTTTCACATGGGAATCTCCCTATCTCTTTACTTTCAGGCCACCCAACCTCCAGCCACTACAAAATTAACTAAAGTCAAAGGATGCTGTCCTGTGTTGCCACTGCAGCAGGCAGCCGCAAGCAGCAAAGCTCCTCACTATGCCACGTGCCGTCAGCTGGCTGGTTCCACAGCCAAGCCACAATTTCTTGCCCATGGCCACGCTTGTCAACCTCTTCTCACATAGGGACTCAGTATAGCAGAGCGTCCAGCTGCTCAAAGATCAAATCAACAAGATCCAGACAAAAGGCAACAACGACTGGCTCACTGGACTTTTGAAAGACTGGGGCATGAAAGGCTGGCTTTCACCTTTACTTAAGACTGTTTTGTGGACTTTGTTTCTTGTATTCATTGTGTTGCTTATTCTATCCAGTTTTGCTCAACGCTTGCAAAAGTCCATGGCAGAAGCCTTCATTCTTGAAAACAAAAAGGGGGCACTTGTGGAGGCCCAGGGGCCTCTCATTGCAACTGTAATACCTTAGGGCAAAGGGGACCAAGGTGAAACAGAGAAACCCCTCTGAATGCAAGGCTCTCACCCATGGCCACTTGCAGCCTCTTGCAATCTGCAGCTTTTCTTGCTATCACCCACTTCAACTGCCATTTTTTCCTTATAGCTACTCTCCAGAGAATGTTCTTCCCTCTCTTCTCCCCTGCTGGTCCTGGCTTTGCCCCTTCTCCCCCCCATATGAAACCCTCAGTCCCCAGCCTCATTTTCTCTCCGTCCCTGGACCCTCTTCATGGCCATGCACAGCGTTTGGGGTTCCACACAAAGACCCGTCTCTGGCCTCATTCATCAGCACTTGAAGCAAGTGTGCTCCCGGCTCTGGGAGTGCAGGTCGCTCACACGGGCTCACTGTGGACACGCCGCAATCACACAGTCATTGAGTGCACCAGAGAACCTGGCCTCTAATAAAAGGCATGAATCCCACAAATCACACGACCCAATGCCTTGCATGTCTCTACTTTTTCCTTCTTCTCTCATCTCTCATGTCACTTTCCCCATTTCCTCTCTCTGCCAGCTTGGCTTCTCTCTCTCTCCTGGCTGCAAGCACATGTGTGGGACCATGCCGGAACACCCTGACCTACAGGGAAGTGGGAGAGGACTCTTTGTCAGCAACTGAAGTGACAGAACAAGGGGGAATGGGATCCAACTGCAAGAGCTGGAATCCATTCCATGATGGGAAGAAGTTCTTTCCTGTCAGGGTGCTTGTCCCTGACACTGGGACCAGTGCAGAGAGGCTGTGCATACCCCATGCCAAGGAACATCCAAGGCCAGCTTGGACAGGGGCCGAGACAACCTGCTGTGCTGGCAGCTTGCTCAGCTAGGAACCAGATGATCTTTAGGGTCCCTTCCTAGCCAAAGCATTCAAGGATTTCATCATTCCACCATGCCCATCTCCCAGTGTGGAGTGGCCCTGAATCTTCTGTGACATCACAGCTCCCACAGTGTTCCAGGTGGAACGTCCAGCACCTGGAAACCAGCAGAGCAGACACTCTGCCTGCTGCCAGTGGTCAGTTGGCGCTCGCTCTGCGCTCTTCCCGTCAGCGCTCTCTTGCTGCTGCTGCCTGGGATTTTCCTGACGCCTCCTATGGAGCACCAACCCCAGCAGGATGAGCACTGCTGCTCCAGTGGAGGTACAGTGCCATTCCAGGGAGGGGCCACCTTGCTTGAGCAGGCTGCAGCCATGTGGGAATGGATGGTGTGGGACAGGAACCCCACTGTCAGATTGTGCTGTCTCTTGCAGACTGCCAGAGACACTGAGGAGGAGATGCAAGTGGACATGGTGCTAGGTGAGGAAGAAAGGATGGAGGTAGACATAGAAGAACCACTTGAGGACATGGAAGTCGACATGGAGGATAACATTGAGGAGATGGAAGTCGAAGAGGAGAACACTGAGGAGATGGAAGTTGACGAGAAGGATGAGGAGGAGCCCATGGTCCTTGGATGAAGATGGAGCCCCACAAGTAAGACGGGCAGATGCTCCCCATGCCCTGCCCACAGACACAGTGGCTGCCCTGACGCCAGCCTGGGGCTGGGCTGGATGGCCCCGCTCAGGGACACGCTGCCCGCAGGGGGCCTGGATTGTGCTGCCACAAGCACCAGCCCTGGCCTGCCCTGCACTTGCCTGGGGCCACAGCAGCCCTGCCAGCCCTGTCCCAGCTCCTAGGGCCCGGCTCCCAGCCCAGCTGGGCCCAGTGCTGGCAGCAGAGGCCAGCTTTGCTTCTTTCTTCCTTCCAGGACAGATGGAGATGATGGCTGGAGATATGACGGCGGTGTATATATGTTGGAAAAGTTAGAAGATTACTGTAAATATGTTCACATGTTAGTAGTTCTCTGTAAATATGTTTTGAAGATTGTTACTCCATAGGATCCCATGTAAATATGTTCAGTAGATCGTTGGTGTTGTTATAAGGATTGTTGTAATGAAAAGTGTTCTGTAAATCCTAGAGTTTGCCAATCTTTGGCAAATAAATACTGCTTCTTTTTAAAACCTCGCTTCTCTTTGCCATTCCTTTGAGCACAGGCAGCATTTGCACAGTTGGGATTTCCACTTGTTCCGGGATCCCGGGGCTGGAGCTCCCTGGGGCTGCTGCCACGGGCACCCCACGGCTGGGGGTCCCTGTGCACAGGGGGTCCCACTGACACCACTGCTGCCGCTGGGCACTGCTGCTGCTCCTGGGCTGGGCCACAGCGGCGTCCCCAAGAGCTGAGCTGCCACCAGCACAGAGGGGGCTCTCACTGCAGTTATCCCTGCAGCCATGCCACCAAAGCAAGGCAGGAAACTTTCAGCCACCCTTCCTGCTGCAGCCACAGGCACTCCTGGCTCCAGAGCTGCCATCAGGCCACAGGGATGCAAAATCCACCTTCCCGCTCTCAAGGCCATGGCAGCCTTGGCAACTCTGGCACCTGCATCTGGGCTGCTGCAGGGGCTGATGTTTAAGGCTTGCAGCCTCCAAAGGCTCCGGGCTCTGCTTCCCACCCTGCTCTGCACTGCCCTGGCTCCGCATTGCTCAAGAGACAAAAGCCAAGCCAGGGGATCCTCATCCTGCCCAAATTGCTGAATTGACTGCAGTCCTTAGGACCTTCTCCACTTTCAGAGAACCTATTCATTTGATCACTGATTCGGCAGATGTCTATGGCCTAGTGCAGCAGGCCGAAAATTCCATTTTCAAAGACATTTCTAACCCCAACTAGAGCATTTGCTTTCCCCTTTCATTTCTCTTTTGTCCCACAGACAACACCCACACTATATCACGCACACAAGGTCTCATACCACCCTTCCTGCATTTATAGTAGGCAATGCTAAAGCAGATGCCCCAGCAATGGTTGTCCAAATCTCCCTAGGGAATCTTTTTGACCAGGCTAGGACCCGCCACCACTTCTACCATCCAAAAATTCCTGCACCGCTCAGCATCTTTAAAATTACCCAAGATCAGGCAAGATCCATGGCAAACACCTGCCCAAATTGTCAGCAACATGCCTTTGCTTCTGTCACAGCTGCACTCAATCCAAGAGGACTAAAGACTCTCCAGATCGGGCAATCACACATCACACACCAAGCCCCTTCTGGGAGACTAAAATACAACCCCGTCTCAATCCACACCGACAACGCTGCGGTTTCCGCCTTTGCCCATGCTGGTGAGAAATCAAAAGGTGCTATAAAACGTTACATTTTAGCTTTTTCTACCTTCCCAGCTCCACAGGAAATGAAAACTGATCATGGTCCTTCTTATACCTCCCACTGATTCCAACCATTTTCTGACCAGTGGGGTACAAAACATGTCACAGCCATACCACACTCTGCCACGGGACACACCAGAGTCCAGAGGGCCCACTCTTCCATCCAAAGGATCCTTGATCAACAGAGACAGGGAGTCCACATATTATCTCCCATTGAGACACTGGCCAAGGCCCTTGATGTGCTCAACTTTTTCAACACCTCATTTATGGAGCCAACTCCCCCAGTCATCAGGCCTTTTGCATTTCATGTGACTGCAGCCCAGTTAAAAGAAAAGCCACCTGTGTTGAACAAAGACCCTGAATCAAAACAAATTATGGGCCCTTTATCATTCATTACTTGGGGGAGAGGATATGCCTGTGTCTCTATAGCAGCAGGCCCAAGACGGATCCCAGCAAAAACATAAAACTCTTCTGCAAATGGCGAGGCAAACACCAGAGCCACCATCAGAAGAACAGAATGAAAGCCTGAGAGAGCAGCAGCCTGGAAAAGAAGAAGAAGGACAGAAGAAGATCTCCTAAGCAGCGTGGACCACACAGACCAACACCAAGAGAGCTCAGACACCACTAAGCGGGATATATCACTTAACATTTGGAAAAACTATATTGTAGCATTTATATTTTATTCTTCTCATAAGCTGAGTTCAAACCATTGCCTTACAGAAGAGAAAGGTTAGTGGGACCAGAATTTAAGTTTCACATGGGAATCTCCCTATCTCTTTACTTTCAGGCCACCCAACCTCCAGCCACTACAAAATTAACTAAAGTCCAAGGATGCTGTCCTTTGTTGCCGCTGCAGCAGGCAGCCGCAAGCAGCAAAGCTCCTCACTATGCCACGTGCCGTCAGCTGGCTGGTTCCACAGCCAAGCCACAATTTCTTGCCCATGGCCACGCTTGTCAACCTCTTCTCACATAGGGACTCAGTATAGCAGAGCGTCCAGCTGCTCAAAGATCAAATCAACAAGATCCAGACAAAAGGCAACAACGACTGGCTCACTGGACTTTTGAAAGACTGGGGCATGAAAGGCTGGCTTTCACCTTTACTTAAGACTGTTTTGTGGACTTTGTTTCTTGTATTCATTGTGTTGCTTATTCTATCCAGTTTTGCTCAACGCTTGCAAAAGTCCATGGCAGAAGCCTTCATTCTTGAAAAGAAAAAGGGGGCACTTGTGGAGGCCCAGGGGCCTCTCATTGCAACTGTAATACCTTAGGGCAAAGGGGACCAAGGTGAAACAGAGAAACCCCTCTGAATGCAAGGCTCTCACCCATGGCCACTTGCAGCCTCTTGCAATCTGCAGCTTTTCTTGCTATCACCCACTTCAACTGCCATTTTTTCCTTATAGCTACTCTCCAGAAAATGTTCTTCCCTCTCTTCTCCCCTGCTGGTCCTGGCTTTGCCCCTTCTCCCCTCCCCCCCCCCCCATATGAAACCCTCAGTCCCCAGCCTCATTTTCTCTCCGTCCATGGACCCTCTTCATGGCCATGCACAGCGTTTGGGGTTCCACACAAAGACCCGTCTCTGGCCTCATTCATCAGCACTTGAAGCAAGTGTGCTCCCGGCTCTGGGAGTGCAGGTCGCTCACACGGGCTCACTGTGGACACGCCGCAATCACACAGTCATTGAGTGCACCAGAGAACCTGGCCTCTAATAAAAGGCATGAATCCCACAAATCACACGACCCAATGCCTTGCATGTCTCTACATTTTCCTTCTTCTCTCATCTCTCATGTCACTTTCCCCATTTCCTCTCTCTGCCAGCTTGGCTTCTCTCTCTCTCCTGGCTGCAAGCACATGTGTGGGACCATGCCGGAACACCCTGACCTACAGGGAAGTGGGAGAGGACTCTTTGTCAGCAACTGAAGTGACAGAACAAGGGGGAATGGGATCCAACTGCAAGAGCTGGAATCCATTCCATGATGGGAAGAAGTTCTTTCCTGTCAGGGTGCTTGTCCCTGACACTGGGACCAGTGCAGAGAGGCTGTGCATACCCCATGCTCAGGAACATCCAAGGCCACCTTGGACAGGGGCCGAGACAACCTGCGGTGCGGGCAGCTTGCTCAGCTAGGAACCAGATGATCTTTAGGGTCCCTTCCTAGCCAAAGCATTCAAGGATTTCATCATTCCACCATGCCCATCTCCCAGTGTGGAGTGGCCCTGAATCTTCTGTGACATCACAGCTCCCACAGTGTTCCAGGTGGAACGTCCAGCACCTGGAAACCAGCAGAGCAGACACTCTGCCTGCTGCCAGTGGTCAGTTGGCGCTCGCTCTGCGCTCTGCCCGTCAGCGCTCTCTTGCTGCTGCTGCCTGGGATTTTCCTGACGCCTCCTCTGGAGCACCAACCCCAGCAGGATGAGCACTGCTGCTCCAGTGGAGGTACAGTGCCATTCCAGGGAGGGGCCACCTTGCTTGAGCAGGCTGCAGCCATGTGGGAATGGATGGTGTGGGACAGGAACCCCACTGTCAGATTGTGCTGTCTCTTGCAGACTGCCAGAGACACTGAGGAGGAGATGCAAGTGGACATGGTGCTAGGTGAGGAAGAAAGGATGGAGGTAGACATAGAAGAACCACTTGAGGACATGGAAGTCGACATGGAGGATAACATTGAGGAGATGGAAGTCGAAGAGGAGAACATTGAGGAGATGGAAGTTGACGAGAACGATGAGGAGGAGCCCATGGTCCTTGGATGAAGATGGAGCCCCACAAGTAAGACGGGCAGATGCTCCCCATGCCCTGCCCACAGACACAGTGGCTGCCCTGACGCCAGGCTGGGGCTGGGCTGGATGGCCCCGCTCAGGGACACGCTGCCCGCAGGGGGCCTGGATTGTGCTGCCACAAGCACCAGCCCTGGCCTGCCCTGCACTTGCCTGGGGCCACACCAGCCCTGCCAGCCCTGTCCCAGCTCCTAGGGCCCGGCTCCCAGCCCAGCTGGGCCCAGTGCTGGCAGCAGAGGCCAGCTTTGCTTCTTTCTTCCTTCCAGGACAGATGGAGATGATGGCTGGAGATATGACGGCGGTGTATATATGTTGGAAAAGTTAGAAGATTACTGTAAATATGTTCACATGTTAGTAGTTCTCTGTAAATATGTTTTGAAGATTGTTACTCCATAGGATCCCATGTAAATATGTTCAGTAGATCGTTGGTGTTGTTATAAGGATTGTTGTAATGAAAAGTGTTCTGTAAATCCTAGAGTTTGCCAATCTTTGGCAAATAAATACTGCTTCTTTTTAAAACCTCGCTTCTCTTTGCCATTCCTTTGAGCACAGGCAGCATTTGCACAGTTGGGATTTCCACTTGTTCCGGGATCCCGGGGCTGGAGCTCCCTGGGGCTGCTGCCACGGGCACCCCACGGCTGGGGGTCCCTGTCCACAGGGGGTCCCACTGACACCTCTGCTGCCGCTGGGCACTGCTGCTGCTCCTGGGCTGGGCCACAGCGGCGTCCCCAAGAGCTGAGCTGCCACCAGCACAGAGGGGGCTCTCACTGCAGTTATCCCTGCAGCCATGCCACCAAAGCAAGGCAGGAAACTTTCAGCCACCCTTCCTGCTGCAGCCACAGGCACTCCTGGCTCCAGAGCCGCCATCAGGCCACAGGGATGCAAAATCCACCTTCCCGCTCTCAAGGCCATGGCAGCCTTGGCAACTCTGGCACCTGCATCTGGGCTGCTGCAGGGGCTGATGTTTAAGGCTTGCAGCCTCCAAAGGCTCCGGGCTCTGCTTCCCACCCTGCTCTGCACTGCCCTGGCTCCGCATTGCTCAAGAGACAAAAGCCAAGCCAGGGGATCCTCATCCTGCCCAAATTGCTGAATTGACTGCAGTCCTTAGGACCTTCTCCACTTTCAGAGAACCTATTCATTTGATCACTGATTCGGCAGATGTCTAAGGCCTAGTGCAGCAGGCCGAAAATTCCATTTTCAAAGACATTTCTAACCCCAACTAGAGCATTTGCTTTCCCCTTTCATTTCTCTTTTGTCACACAGACAACACCCACACTATATCACGCACACAAGGTCTCATACCACCCTTCCTGCATTTATAGTAGGCAATGCTAAAGCAGATGCCCCAGCAATGGTTGTCCAAATCTCCCTAGGGAATCTTTTTGACCAGGCTAGGACCCGCCACCACTTCTACCATCCAAACATTCTTGCACCACTCAGCATCTTTAAAATTACCCAAGATCAGGCAAGATCCATGGCAAACACCTGCCCAAATTGTCAGCAACATGCCTTTGCTTCTGTCACAGCTGCACTCAATCCAAGAGGACTAAAGACTCTCCAGATCGGGCAATCACACATCACACACC
Source organism: Passer domesticus (assembly GCF_036417665.1). NCBI lineage: Eukaryota > Metazoa > Chordata > Aves > Passeriformes > Passeridae > Passer > Passer domesticus. The sequence continues at coordinate 17,797,614 of NC_087486.1, read as the reverse complement.
AAGCCCCTTCTGGGAGACTAAAATACAACCCCGTCTCAATCCACACCGACAACGCTGCGGTTTCCGCCTTTGCCCATGCTGGTGAGAAATCAAAAGGTGCTATAAAACGTTACATTTTAGCTTTTTCTACCTTCCCAGCTCCACAGGAAATGAAAACTGATCATGGTCCTTCTTATACCTCCCACTGATTCCAACCATTTTCTGACCAGTGGGGTACAAAACATGTCACAGCCATACCACACTCTGCCACGGGACACACCAGAGTCCAGAGGGCCCACTCTTCCATCCAAAGGATCCTTGATCAACAGAGACAGGGAGTCCACATATTATCTCCCATTGAGACACTGGCCAAGGCCCTTGATGTGCTCAACTTTTTCAACACCTCATTTATGGAGCCAACTCCCCCAGTCATCAGGCCTTTTGCATTTCATGTGACTGCAGCCCAGTTAAAAGAAAAGCCACCTGTGTTGAACAAAGACCCTGAATCAAAACAAATTATGGGCCCTTTATCATTCATTACTTGGGGGAGAGGATATGCCTGTGTCTCTATAGCAGCAGGCCCAAGACGGATCCCAGCAAAAACATAAAACTCTTCTGCAAATGGCGAGGCAAACACCAGAGCCACCATCAGAAGAACAGAATGAAAGCCTGAGAGAGCAGCAGCCTGGAAAAGAAGAAGAAGGACAGAAGAAGATCTCCTAAGCAGCGTGGACCACACAGACCAACACCAAGAGAGCTCAGACACCACTAAGCGGGATATATCACTTAACATTTGGAAAAACTATATTGTAGCATTTATATTTTATTCTTCTCATAAGCTGAGTTCAAACCATTGCCTTACAGAAGAGAAAGTTTAGTGGGACCAGAATTTAAGTTTCACATGGGAATCTCCCTATCTCTTTACTTTCAGGCCACCCAACCTCCAGCCACTACAAAATTAACTAAAGTCAAAGGATGCTGTCCTTCGTTGCCACTGCAGCAGGCAGCCGCAAGCAGCAAAGCTCCTCACTATGCCACGTGCCGTCAGCTGGCTGGTTCCACAGCCAAGCCACAATTTCTTGCCCATGGCCACGCTTGTCAACCTCTTCTCACATAGGGACTCAGTATAGCAGAGCGTCCAGCTGCTCAAAGATCAAATCAACAAGATCCAGACAAAAGGCAACAACGACTGGCTCACTGGACTTTTGAAAGACTGGGGCATGGAAGGCTGGCTTTCACCTTTACTTAAGACTGTTTTGTGGACTTTGTTTCTTGTATTCATTGTGTTGCTTATTCTATCCAGTTTTGCTCAACGCTTGCAAAAGTCCATGGCAGAAGCCTTCATTCTTGGAAAGAAAAAGGGGGCACTTGTGGAGGCCCAGGGGCCTCTCATTGCAACTGTAATACCTTAGGGCAAAGGGGACCAAGGTGAAACAGAGAAACCCCTCTGAATGCAAGGCTCTCACCCATGGCCACTTGCAGCCTCTTGCAATCTGCAGCTTTTCTTGCTATCACCCACTTCAACTGCCATTTTTTCCTTATAGCTACTCTCCAGAAAATGTTCTTCCCTCTCTTCTCCCCTGCTGGTCCTGGCTTTGCCCCTTCTCCCCCCCCCCCCCCCCATATGAAACCCTCAGTCCCCAGCCTCATTTTCTCTCCGTCCCTGGACCCTCTTCATGGCCATGCACAGCGTTTGGGGTTCCACACAAAGACCCGTCTCTGGCCTCATTCATCAGCACTTGAAGCAAGTGTGCTCCCGGCTCTGGGAGTGCAGGTCGCTCACACGGGCTCACTGTGGACACGCCGCAATCACACAGTCATTGAGTGCACCAGAGAACCTGGCCTCTAATAAAAGGCATGAATCCCACAAATCACACGACCCAATGCCTTGCATGTCTCTACATTTTCCTTCTTCTCTCATCTCTCATGTCACTTTCCCCATTTCCTCTCTCTGCCAGCTTGGCTTCTCTCTCTCTCCTGGCTGCAAGCACATGTGTGGGACCATGCCGGAACACCCTGACCTACAGGGAAGTGGGAGAGGACTCTTTGTCAGCAACTGAAGTGACAGAACAAGGGGGAATGGGATCCAACTGCAAGAGCTGGAATCCATTCCATGATGGGAAGAAGTTCTTTCCTGTCAGGGTGCTTGTCCCTGACACTGGGACCAGTGCAGAGAGGCTGTGCATACCCCATGCTCAGGAACATCCAAGGCCACCTTGGACAGGGGCCGAGACAACCTGCGGTGCGGGCAGCTTGCTCAGCTAGGAACCAGATGATCTTTAGGGTCCCTTCCTAGCCAAAGCATTCAAGGATTTCATCATTCCACCATGCCCATCTCCCAGTGTGGAGTGGCCCTGAATCTTCTGTGACATCACAGCTCCCACAGTGTTCCAGGTGGAACGTCCAGCACCTGGAAACCAGCAGAGCAGACACTCTGCCTGCTGCCAGTGGTCAGTTGGCGCTCGCTCTGCGCTCTGCCCGTCAGCGCTCTCTTGCTGCTGCTGCCTGGGATTTTCCTGACGCCTCCTCTGGAGCACCAACCCCAGCAGGATGAGCACTGCTGCTCCAGTGGAGGTACAGTGCCATTCCAGGGAGGGGCCACCTTGCTTGAGCAGGCTGCAGCCATGTGGGAATGGATGGTGTGGGACAGGAACCCCACTGTCAGATTGTGCTGTCTCTTGCAGACTGCCAGAGACACTGAGGAGGAGATGCAAGTGGACATGGTGCTAGGTGAGGAAGAAAGGATGGAGGTAGACATAGAAGAACCACTTGAGGACATGGAAGTCGACATGGAGGATAACATTGAGGAGATGGAAGTCGAAGAGGAGAACATTGAGGAGATGGAAGTTGACGAGAACGATGAGGAGGAGCCCATGGTCCTTGGATGAAGATGGAGCCCCACAAGTAAGACGGGCAGATGCTCCCCATGCCCTGCCCACAGACACAGTGGCTGCCCTGACGCCAGGCTGGGGCTGGGCTGGATGGCCCCGCTCAGGGACACGCTGCCCGCAGGGGGCCTGGATTGTGCTGCCACAAGCACCAGCCCTGGCCTGCCCTGCACTTGCCTGGGGCCACAGCAGCCCTGCCAGCCCTGTCCCAGCTCCTAGGGCCCGGCTCCCAGCCCAGCTGGGCCCAGTGCTGGCAGCAGAGGCCAGCTTTGCTTCTTTCTTCCTTCCAGGACAGATGGAGATGATGGCTGGAGATATGACGGCGGTGTATATATGTTGGAAAAGTTAGAAGATTACTGTAAATATGTTCACATGTTAGTAGTTCTCTGTAAATATGTTTTGAAGATTGTTACTCCATAGGATCCCATGTAAATATGTTCAGTAGATCGTTGGTGTTGTTATAAGGATTGTTGTAATGAAAAGTGTTCTGTAAATCCTAGAGTTTGCCAATCTTTGGCAAATAAATACTGCTTCTTTTTAAAACCTCGCTTCTCTTTGCCATTCCTTTGAGCACAGGCAGCATTTGCACAGTTGGGATTTCCACTTGTTCCGGGATCCCGGGGCTGGAGCTCCCTGGGGCTGCTGCCACGGGCACCCCACGGCTGGGGGTCCCTGTGCACAGGGGGTCCCACTGACACCTCTGCTGCCACTGGGCACTGCTGCTGCTCCTGGGCTGGGCCACAGCGGCGTCCCCAAGAGCTGAGCTGCCACCAGCACAGAGGGGGCTCTCACTGCAGTTATCCCTGCAGCCATGCCACCAAAGCAAGGCAGGAAACTTTCAGCCACCCTTCCTGCTGCAGCCACAGGCACTCCTGGCTCCAGAGCTGCCATCAGGCCACAGGGATGCAAAATCCACCTTCCCGCTCTCAAGGCCATGGCAGCCTTGGCAACTGTGGCACCTGCATCTGGGCTGCTGCAGGGGCTGATGTTTAAGGCTTGCAGCCTCCAAAGGCTCCGGGCTCTGCTTCCCACCCTGCTCTGCACTGCCCTGGCTCCGCATTGCTCAAGAGACAAAAGCCAAGCCAGGGGATCCTCATCCTGCCCAAATTGCTGAATTGACTGCAGTCCTTAGGACCTTCTCCACTTTCAGAGAACCTATTCATTTGATCACTGATTCGGCAGATGTCTATGGCCTAGTGCAGCAGGCCGAAAATTCCATTTTCAAAGACATTTCTAACCCCAACTAGAGCATTTGCTTTCCCCTTTCATTTCTCTTTTGTCCCACAGACAACACCCACACTATATCACGCACACAAGGTCTCATACCACCCTTCCTGCATTTATAGTAGGCAATGCTAAAGCAGATGCCCCAGCAATGGTTGTCCAAATCTCCCTAGGGAATCTTTTTGACCAGGCTAGGACCCGCCACCACTTCTACCATCCAAAAATTCCTGCACCGCTCAGCATCTTTAAAATTACCCAAGATCAGGCAAGATCCATGGCAAACACCTGCCCAAATTGTCAGCAACATGCCTTTGCTTCTGTCACAGCTGCACTCAATCCAAGAGGACTAAAGACTCTCCAGATCGGGCAATCACACATCACACACCAAGCCCCTTCTGGGAGACTAAAATACAACCCCGTCTCAATCCACACCGACAACGCTGCGGTTTCCGCCTTTGCCCATGCTGGTGAGAAATCAAAAGGTGCTATAAAACGTTACATTTTAGCTTTTTCTACCTTCCCAGCTCCACAGGAAATGAAAACTGATCATGGTCCTTCTTATACCTCCCACTGATTCCAACCATTTTCTGACCAGTGGGGTACAAAACATGTCACAGCCATACCACACTCTGCCACGGGACACACCAGAGTCCAGAGGGCCCACTCTTCCATCCAAAGGATCCTTGATCAACAGAGACAGGGAGTCCACATATTATCTCCCATTGAGACACTGGCCAAGGCCCTTGATGTGCTCAACTTTTTCAACACCTCATTTATGGAGCCAACTCCCCCAGTCATCAGGCCTTTTGCATTTCATGTGACTGCAGCCCAGTTAAAAGAAAAGCCACCTGTGTTGAACAAAGACCCTGAATCAAAACAAATTATGGGCCCTTTATCATTCATTACTTGGGGGAGAGGATATGCCTGTGTCTCTATAGCAGCAGGCCCAAGACGGATCCCAGCAAAAACATAAAACTCTTCTGCAAATGGCCAGGCAAACACCAGAGCCACCATCAGAAGAACAGAATGAAAGCCTGAGAGAGCAGCAGCCTGGAAAAGAAGAAGAAGGACAGAAGAAGATCTCCTAAGCAGCGTGGACCACACAGACCAACACCAAGAGAGCTCAGACACCACTAAGCGGGATATATCACTTAACATTTGGAAAAACTATATTGTAGCATTTATATTTGATTCTTCTCATAAGCTGAGTTCAAACCATTGCCTTACAGAAGAGAAAGTTTAGTGGGACCAGAATTTAAGTTTCACATGGGAATCTCCCTATCTCTTTACTTTCAGGCCACCCAACCTCCAGCCACTACAAAATTAACTAAAGTCAAAGGATGCTGTCCTGTGTTGCCACTGCAGCAGGCAGCCGCAAGCAGCAAAGCTCCTCACTATGCCACGTGCCGTCAGCTGGCTGCTTCCACAGCCAAGCCACAATTTCTTGCCCATGGCCACGCTTGTCAACCTCTTCTCACATAGGGACTCAGTATAGCAGAGCGTCCAGCTGCTCAAAGATCAAATCAACAAGATCCAGACAAAAGGCAACAACGACTGGCTCACTGGACTTTTGAAAGACTGGGGCATGGAAGGCTGGCTTTCACCTTTACTTAAGACTGTTTTGTGGACTTTGTTTCTTGTATTCATTGTGTTGCTTATTCTATCCAGTTTTGCTCAACGCTTGCAAAAGTCCATGGCAGAAGCCTTCATTCTTGGAAAGAAAAAGGGGGCACTTGTGGAGGCCCAGGGGCCTCTCATTGCAACTGTAATACCTTAGGGCAAAGGGGACCAAGGTGAAACAGAGAAACCCCTCTGAATGCAAGGCTCTCACCCATGGCCACTTGCAGCCTCTTGCAATCTGCAGCTTTTCTTGCTATCACCCACTTCAACTGCCATTTTTTCCTTATAGCTACTCTCCAGAAAATGTTCTTCCCTCTCTTCTCCCCTGCTGGTCCTGGCTTTGCCCCTTCTCCCCCCCCCCCCCCCCCATATGAAACCCTCAGTCCCCAGCCTCATTTTCTCTCCGTCCCTGGACCCTCTTCATGGCCATGCACAGCGTTTGGGGTTCCACACAAAGACCCGTCTCTGGCCTCATTCATCAGCACTTGAAGCAAGTGTGCTCCCGGCTCTGGGAGTGCAGGTCGCTCACACGGGCTCACTGTGGACACGCCGCAATCACACAGTCATTGAGTGCACCAGAGAACCTGGCCTCTAATAAAAGGCATGAATCCCACAAATCACACGACCCAATGCCTTGCATGTCTCTACATTTTCCTTCTTCTCTCATCTCTCATGTCACTTTCCCCATTTCCTCTCTCTGCCAGCTTGGCTTCTCTCTCTCTCCTGGCTGCAAGCACATGTGTGGGACCATGCCGGAACACCCTGACCTACAGGGAAGTGGGAGAGGACTCTTTGTCAGCAACTGAAGTGACAGAACAAGGGGGAATGGGATCCAACTGCAAGAGCTGGAATCCATTCCATGATGGGAAGAAGTTCTTTCCTGTCAGGGTGCTTGTCCCTGACACTGGGACCAGTGCAGAGAGGCTGTGCATACCCCATGCTCAGGAACATCCAAGGCCACCTTGGACAGGGGCCGAGACAACCTGCGGTGCGGGCAGCTTGCTCAGCTAGGAACCAGATGATCTTTAGGGTCCCTTCCTAGCCAAAGCATTCAAGGATTTCATCATTCCACCATGCCCATCTCCCAGTGTGGAGTGGCCCTGAATCTTCTGTGACATCACAGCTCCCACAGTGTTCCAGGTGGAACGTCCAGCACCTGGAAACCAGCAGAGCAGACACTCTGCCTGCTGCCAGTGGTCAGTTGGCGCTCGCTCTGCGCTCTGCCCGTCAGCGCTCTCTTGCTGCTGCTGCCTGGGATTTTCCTGACGCCTCCTCTGGAGCACCAACCCCAGCAGGATGAGCACTGCTGCTCCAGTGGAGGTACAGTGCCATTCCAGGGAGGGGCCACCTTGCTTGAGCAGGCTGCAGCCATGTGGGAATGGATGGTGTGGGACAGGAACCCCACTGTCAGATTGTGCTGTCTCTTGCAGACTGCCAGAGACACTGAGGAGGAGATGCAAGTGGACATGGTGCTAGGTGAGGAAGAAAGGATGGAGGTAGACATAGAAGAACCACTTGAGGACATGGAAGTCGACATGGAGGATAACATTGAGGAGATGGAAGTCGAAGAGGAGAACATTGAGGAGATGGAAGTTGACGAGAACGATGAGGAGGAGCCCATGGTCCTTGGATGAAGATGGAGCCCCACAAGTAAGACGGGCAGATGCTCCCCATGCCCTGCCCACAGACACAGTGGCTGCCCTGACGCCAGGCTGGGGCTGGGCTGGATGGCCCCGCTCAGGGACACGCTGCCCGCAGGGGGCCTGGATTGTGCTGCCACAAGCACCAGCCCTGGCCTGCCCTGCACTTGCCTGGGGCCACACCAGCCCTGCCAGCCCTGTCCCAGCTCCTAGGGCCCGGCTCCCAGCCCAGCTGGGCCCAGTGCTGGCAGCAGAGGCCAGCTTTGCTTCTTTCTTCCTTCCAGGACAGATGGAGATGATGGCTGGAGATATGACGGCGGTGTATATATGTTGGAAAAGTTAGAAGATTACTGTAAATATGTTCACATGTTAGTAGTTCTCTGTAAATATGTTTTGAAGATTGTTACTCCATAGGATCCCATGTAAATATGTTCAGTAGATCGTTGGTGTTGTTATAAGGATTGTTGTAATGAAAAGTGTTCTGTAAATCCTAGAGTTTGCCAATCTTTGGCAAATAAATACTGCTTCTTTTTAAAACCTCGCTTCTCTTTGCCATTCCTTTGAGCACAGGCAGCATTTGCACAGTTGGGATTTCCACTTGTTCCGGGATCCCGGGGCTGGAGCTCCCTGGGGCTGCTGCCACGGGCACCCCACGGCTGGGGGTCCCTGTGCACAGGGGGTCCCACTGACACCTCTGCTGCCGCTGGGCACTGCTGCTGCTCCTGGGCTGGGCCACAGCGGCGTCCCCAAGAGCTGAGCTGCCACCAGCACAGAGGGGGCTCTCACTGCAGTTATCCCTGCAGCCATGCCACCAAAGCAAGGCAGGAAACTTTCAGCCACCCTTCCTGCTGCAGCCACAGGCACTCCTGGCTCCAGAGCTGCCATCAGGCCACAGGGATGCAAAATCCACCTTCCCGCTCTCAAGGCCATGGCAGCCTTGGCAACTGTGGCACCTGCATCTGGGCTGCTGCAGGGGCTGATGTTTAAGGCTTGCAGCCTCCAAAGGCTCCGGGCTCTGCTTCCCACCCTGCTCTGCACTGCCCTGGCTCCGCATTGCTCAAGAGACAAAAGCCAAGCCAGGGGATCCTCATCCTGCCCAAATTGCTGAATTGACTGCAGTCCTTAGGACCTTCTCCACTTTCAGAGAACCTATTCATTTGATCACTGATTCGGCAGATGTCTATGGCCTAGTGCAGCAGGCCGAAAATTCCATTTTCAAAGACATTTCTAACCCCAACTAGAGCATTTGCTTTCCCCTTTCATTTCTCTTTTGTCCCACAGACAACACCCACACTATATCACGCACACAAGGTCTCATACCACCCTTCCTGCATTTATAGTAGGCAATGCTAAAGCAGATGCCCCAGCAATGGTTGTCCAAATCTCCCTAGGGAATCTTTTTGACCAGGCTAGGACCCGCCACCACTTCTACCATCCAAAAATTCCTGCACCACTCAGCATCTTTAAAATTACCCAAGATCAGGCAAGATCCATGGCAAACACCTGCCCAAATTGTCAGCAACATGCCTTTGCTTCTGTCACAGCTGCACTCAATCCAAGAGGACTAAAGACTCTCCAGATCGGGCAATCACACATCACACACCAAGCCCCTTCTGGGAGACTAAAATACAACCCCGTCTCAATCCACACCGACAACGCTGCGGTTTCCGCCTTTGCCCATGCTGGTGAGAAATCAAAAGGTGCTATAAAACGTTACATTTTAGCTTTTTCTACCTTCCCAGCTCCACAGGAAATGAAAACTGATCATGGTCCTTCTTATACCTCCCACTGATTCCAACCATTTTCTGACCAGTGGGGTACAAAACATGTCACAGCCATACCACACTCTGCCACGGGACACACCAGAGTCCAGAGGGCCCACTCTTCCATCCAAAGGATCCTTGATCAACAGAGACAGGGAGTCCACATATTATCTCCCATTGAGACACTGGCCAAGGCCCTTGATGTGCTCAACTTTTTCAACACCTCATTTATGGAGCCAACTCCCCCAGTCACCAGGCCTTTTGCATTTCATGTGACTGCAGCCCAGTTAAAAGAAAAGCCACCTGTGTTGAACAAAGACCCTGAATCAAAACAAATTATGGGCCCTTTATCATTCATTACTTGGGGGAGAGGATATGCCTGTGTCTCTATAGCAGCAGGCCCAAGACGGATCCCAGCAAAAACATAAAACTCTTCTGCAAATGGCGAGGCAAACACCAGAGCCACCATCAGAAGAACAGAATGAAAGCCTGAGAGAGCAGCAGCCTGGAAAAGAAGAAGAAGGACAGAAGAAGATCTCCTAAGCAGCGTGGACCACACAGACCAACACCAAGAGAGCTCAGACACCACTAAGCGGGATATATCACTTAACATTTGGAAAAACTATATTGTAGCATTTATATTTTATTCTTCTCATAAGCTGAGTTCAAACCATTGCCTTACAGAAGAGAAAGGTTAGTGGGACCAGAATTTAAGTTTCACATGGGAATCTCCCTATCTCTTTACTTTCAGGCCACCCAACCTCCAGCCACTACAAAATTAACTAAAGTCCAAGGATGCTGTCCTTTGTTGCCGCTGCAGCAGGCAGCCGCAAGCAGCAAAGCTCCTCACTATGCCACGTGCCATCAGCTGGCTGGTTCCACAGCCAAGCCACAATTTCTTGCCCATGGCCACGCTTGTCAACCTCTTCTCACATAGGGACTCAGTATAGCAGAGCGTCCAGCTGCTCAAAGATCAAATCAACAAGATCCAGACAAAAGGCAACAACGACTGGCTCACTGGACTTTTGAAAGACTGGGGCATGAAAGGCTGGCTTTCACCTTTACTTAAGACTGTTTTGTGGACTTTGTTTCTTGTATTCATTGTGTTGCTTATTCTATCCAGTTTTGCTCAACGCTTGCAAAAGTCCATGGCAGAAGCCTTCATTCTTGAAAAGAAAAAGGGGGCAGTTGTGGAGGCCCAGGGGCCTCTCATTGCAACTGTAATACCTTAGGGCAAAGGGGACCAAGGTGAAACAGAGAAACCCCTCTGAATGCAAGGCTCTCACCCATGGCCACTTGCAGCCTCTTGCAATCTGCAGCTTTTCTTGCTATCACCCACTTCAACTGCCATTTTTTCCTTATAGCTACTCTCCAGAAAATGTTCTTCCCTCTCTTCTCCCCTGCTGGTCCTGGCTTTGCCCCTTCTCCCCTCCCCCCCCCCCATATGAAACCCTCAGTCCCCAGCCTCATTTTCTCTCCGTCCATGGACCCTCTTCATGGCCATGCACAGCGTTTGGGGTTCCACACAAAGACCCGTCTCTGGCCTCATTCATCAGCACTTGAAGCAAGTGTGCTCCCGGCTCTGGGAGTGCAGGTCGCTCACACGGGCTCACTGTGGACACGCCGCAATCACACAGTCATTGAGTGCACCAGAGAACCTGGCCTCTAATAAAAGGCATGAATCCCACAAATCACACGACCCAATGCCTTGCATGTCTCTACATTTTCCTTCTTCTCTCATCTCTCATGTCACTTTCCCCATTTCCTCTCTCTGCCAGCTTGGCTTCTCTCTCTCTCCTGGCTGCAAGCACATGTGTGGGACCATGCCGGAACACCCTGACCTACAGGGAAGTGGGAGAGGACTCTTTGTCAGCAACTGAAGTGACAGAACAAGGGGGAATGGGATCCAACTGCAAGAGCTGGAATCCATTCCATGATGGGAAGAAGTTCTTTCCTGTCAGGGTGCTTGTCCCTGACACTGGGACCAGTGCAGAGAGGCTGTGCATACCCCATGCTCAGGAACATCCAAGGCCACCTTGGACAGGGGCCGAGACAACCTGCGGTGCGGGCAGCTTGCTCAGCTAGGAACCAGATGATCTTTAGGGTCCCTTCCTAGCCAAAGCATTCAAGGATTTCATCATTCCACCATGCCCATCTCCCAGTGTGGAGTGGCCCTGAATCTTCTGTGACATCACAGCTCCCACAGTGTTCCAGGTGGAACGTCCAGCACCTGGAAACCAGCAGAGCAGACACTCTGCCTGCTGCCAGTGGTCAGTTGGCGCTCGCTCTGCGCTCTGCCCGTCAGCGCTCTCTTGCTGCTGCTGCCTGGGATTTTCCTGACGCCTCCTCTGGAGCACCAACCCCAGCAGGATGAGCACTGCTGCTCCAGTGGAGGTACAGTGCCATTCCAGGGAGGGGCCACCTTGCTTGAGCAGGCTGCAGCCATGTGGGAATGGATGGTGTGGGACAGGAACCCCACTGTCAGATTGTGCTGTCTCTTGCAGACTGCCAGAGACACTGAGGAGGAGATGCAAGTGGACATGGTGCTAGGTGAGGAAGAAAGGATGGAGGTAGACATAGAAGAACCACTTGAGGACATGGAAGTCGACATGGAGGATAACATTGAGGAGATGGAAGTCGAAGAGGAGAACATTGAGGAGATGGAAGTTGACGAGAACGATGAGGAGGAGCCCATGGTCCTTGGATGAAGATGGAGCCCCACAAGTAAGACGGGCAGATGCTCCCCATGCCCTGCCCACAGACACAGTGGCTGCCCTGACGCCAGGCTGGGGCTGGGCTGGATGGCCCCGCTCAGGGACACGCTGCCCGCAGGGGGCCTGGATTGTGCTGCCACAAGCACCAGCCCTGGCCTGCCCTGCACTTGCCTGGGGCCACAGCAGCCCTGCCAGCCCTGTCCCAGCTCTTAGGGCCCGGCTCCCAGCCCAGCTGGGCCCAGTGCTGGCAGCAGAGGCCAGCTTTGCTTCTTTCTTCCTTCCAGGACAGATGGAGATGATGGCTGGAGATATGACGGCGGTGTATATATGTTGGAAAAGTTAGAAGATTACTGTAAATATGTTCACATGTTAGTAGTTCTCTGTAAATATGTTTTGAAGATTGTTACTCCATAGGATCCCATGTAAATATGTTCAGTAGATCGTTGGTGTTGTTATAAGGATTGTTGTAATGAAAAGTGTTCTGTAAATCCTAGAGTTTGCCAATCTTTGGCAAATAAATACTGCTTCTTTTTAAAACCTCGCTTCTCTTTGCCATTCCTTTGAGCACAGGCAGCATTTGCACAGTTGGGATTTCCACTTGTTCCGGGATCCCGGGGCTGGAGCTCCCTGGGGCTGCTGCCACGGGCACCCCATGGCTGGGGGTCCCTGTGCACAGGGGGTCCCACTGACACCACTGCTGCCGCTGGGCACTGCTGCTGCTCCTGGGCTGGGGCACAGCGGCGTCCCCAAGAGCTGAGCTGCCACCAGCACAGAGGGGGCTCTCACTGCAGTTATCCCTGCAGCCATGCCACCAAAGCAAGGCAGGAAACTTTCAGCCACCCTTCCTGCTGCAGCCACAGGCACTCCTGGCTCCAGAGCCGCCATCAGGCCACAGGGATGCAAAATCCACCTTCCCGCTCTCAAGGCCATGGCAGCCTTGGCAACTCTGGCACCTGCATCTGGGCTGCTGCAGGGGCTGATGTTTAAGGCTTGCAGCCTCCAAAGGCTCCGGGCTCTGCTTCCCACCCTGCTCTGCACTGCCCTGGCTCCGCATTGCTCAAGAGACAAAAGCCAAGCCAGGGGATCCTCATCCTGCCCAAATTGCTGAATTGACTGCAGTCCTTAGGACCTTCTCCACTTTCAGAGAACCTATTCATTTGATCACTGATTCGGCAGATGTCTAAGGCCTAGTGCAGCAGGCCGAAAATTCCATTTTCAAAGACATTTCTAACCCCAACTAGAGCATTTGCTTTCCCCTTTCATTTCTCTTTTGTCACACAGACAACACCCACACTATATCACGCACACAAGGTCTCATACCACCCTTCCTGCATTTATAGTAGGCAATGCTAAAGCAGATGCCCCAGCAATGGTTGTCCAAATCTCCCTAGGGAATCTTTTTGACCAGGCTAGGACCCGCCACCACTTCTACCATCCAAACATTCTTGCACCACTCAGCATCTTTAAAATTACCCAAGATCAGGCAAGATCCATGGCAAACACCTGCCCAAATTGTCAGCAACATGCCTTTGCTTCTGTCACAGCTGCACTCAATCCAAGAGGACTAAAGACTCTCCAGACCGGGCAATCACACATCACACACCAAGCCCCTTCTGGGAGACTAAAATACAACCCCGTCTCAATCCACACCGACAACGCTGCGGTTTCCGCCTTTGCCCATGCTGGTGAGAAATGAAAAGATGCTATAAAATGTTACATTTTAGCTTTTTCTACCTTTCCAGCTCCACAGGAAATGAAAACTGATCATGGTCCTTCTTATACCTCCCACTGATTCCAACCATTTTCTGACCAGTGGGGTACAAAACATGTCACAGCCATACCACACTCTGCCACGGGACACACCAGAGTCCAGAGGGCCCACTCTTCCATCCAAAGGATCCTTGATCAACAGAGACAGGGAGTCCACATATTATCTCCCATTGAGACACTGGCCAAGGCCCTTGATGTGCTCAACTTTTTCAACACCTCATTTATGGAGCCAACTCCCCCAGTCATCAGGCCTTTTGCATTTCATGTGACTGCAGCCCAGTTAAAAGAAAAGCCACCTGTGTTGAACAAAGACCCTGAATCAAAACAAATTATGGGCCCTTTATCATTCATTACTTGGGGGAGAGGATACGCTTGTGTCTCTACAGCAGCAGGCCCAAGACGGATCCCAGCAAAAACATAAAACTCTTCTGCAAATGGCGAGGCAAACACCAGAGCCACCATCAGAAGAACAGAATGAAAGCCTGAGAGAGCAGCAGCCTGGAAAAGAAGAAGAAGGACAGAAGAAGATCTCCTAAGCAGCGTGGACCACACAGACCAACACCAAGAGAGCTCAGACACCACTAAGCGGGATATATCACTTAACATTTGGAAAAACTATATTGTAGCATTTATATTTTATTCTTCTCATAAGCTGAGTTCAAACCATTGCCTTACAGAAGAGAAAGTTTAGTGGGACCAGAATTTAAGTTTCACATGGGAATCTCCCTATCTCTTTACTTTCAGGCCACCCAACCTCCAGCCACTACAAAATTAACTAAAGTCAAAGGATGCTGTCCTGTGTTGCCACTGCAGCAGGCAGCCGCAAGCAGCAAAGCTCCTCACTATGCCACGTGCCGTCAGCTGGCTGGTTCCACAGCCAAGCCACAATTTCTTGCCCATGGCCACGCTTGTCAACCTCTTCTCACATAGGGACTCAGTATACCAGAGCGTCCAGCTGCTCAAAGATCAAATCAACAAGATCCAGACAAAAGGCAACAACGACTGGCTCACTGGACTTTTGAAAGACTGGGGCATGAAAGGCTGGCTTTCACCTTTACTTAAGACTGTTTTGTGGACTTTGTTTCTTGTATTCATTGTGTTGCTTATTCTATCCAGTTTTGCTCAACGCTTGCAAAAGTCCATGGCAGAAGCCTTCATTCTTGAAAACAAAAAGGGGGCACTTGTGGAGGCCCAGGGGCCTCTCATTGCAACTGTAATACCTTAGGGCAAAGGGGACCAAGGTGAAACAGAGAAACCCCTCTGAATGCAAGGCTCTCACCCATGGCCACTTGCAGCCTCTTGCAATCTGCAGCTTTTCTTGCTATCACCCACTTCAACTGCCATTTTTTCCTTATAGCTACTCTCCAGAGAATGTTCTTCTCTCTCTTCTCCCCTGCTGGTCCTGGCTTTGCCCCTTCTCCCCACCCCCATATGAAACCCTCAGTCCCCAGCCTCATTTTCTCTCCGGCCCTGGACCCTCTTCATGGCCATGCACAGCGTTTGGAGTTCCACACAAAGACCCGTCTCTGGCCTCATTCATCAGCACTTGAAGCAAGTGTGCTCCGGCCTCTGGCAGTGCAGCTCGCTCACACGGGCTCACTGTGGACACGCCGCAATCACACAGTCATTGAGTGCACCAGAGAACCTGGCCTCTAATAAAAGGCATGAATCCCAAAAATCACACGACCCAATGCCTTGCATGTCTCTACTTTTTCCTTCTTCTCTCATCTCTCATGTGACTTTCCCCATTTCCTCTCTCTGCCAGCTTGGCTTCTCTCTCTCTTTCCTGGCGGCAAGCACATGTGTGGGACCATGCCGGAACACCCTGACCTACAGGGAAGTGGGAGAGGACTCTTTGTCAGGAACTGAAGTGACAGAACAAGGGGGAATGGGATCCAACTGCAAGAGCTGGAATCCATTCCATGATGGGAAGAAGTTCTTTCCTGTCAGGGTGCTTGTCCCTGACACTGGGACCAGTGCAGAGAGGCTGTGCATACCCCATGGCCACGAACATCCAAGGCCAGCTTGGACAGGGGCCGAGACAACCTGCTGTGCTGGCAGCTTGCTCAGCTAGGAACCAGATGATCTTTAGGGTCCCTTCCTAGCCAAAGCATTCAAGGATTTCATCATTCCACCATGCCCATCTCCCAGTGTGGAGCGGCCCTGAAACTTCTGTGACATCACAGCTCCCACAGTGTTCCAGGTGGAACGTCCAGCACCTGGAAACCAGCAGAGCAGACACTCTGCCTGCTGCCAGTGGTCAGTTGGCACTCGCTCTGCGCTCTGCCCGTCAGCGCTCTCTTGCTGCTGCTGCCTGGGACTTTCCTGACGCCTCCTCTGGAGCACCAACCCCAGCAGGATGAGCACTGCTGCTCCAGTGGAGGTACAGTGCCATTCCAGGGAGGGGCCACCTTGCTTGAGCAGGCTGCAGCCATGTGGGAATGGATGCTGTGGGACAGGAACCCCACTGTCAGATTGTGCTATCTCTTGCAGACTGCCAGAGACACTGAGGAGGAGATGCAAGTGGACATGGTGCTAGGTGAGGAAGAAAGGATGGAGGTAGACATAGAAGAACCACTTGAGGACATGGAAGTCGACATGGAGGATAACATTGAGGAGATGGAAGTCGAAGAGGAGAACATTGAGGAGATGGAAGTTGACGAGAACGATGAGGAGGAGCCCATGGTCCTTGGATGAAGATGGAGCCCCACAAGTAAGACAGGCAGATGCTCCCCATGCCCTGCCCACAGACACAGTGGCTGCCCTGACGCCAGGCTGGGGCTGGGCTGGATGGCCCCGCTCAGGGACACGCTGCCCGCAGGGGGCCTGGATTGTGCTGCCACAAGCACCAGCCCTGGCCTGCCCTGCACTTGCCTGGGGCCACAGCAGCCCTGCCAGCCCTGTCCCAGCCCCTAGGGCCCGGCTCCCAGCCCAGCTGGGCCCAGTGCTGGCAGCAGAGGCCAGCTTTGCTTCTTTCTTCCTTCCAGGACAGATGGAGATGATGGCTGGAGATATGACGGCGGTGTATATATGTTGGAAAAGTTAGAAGATTACTGTAAATATGTTCACATGTTAGTAGTTCTCTGTAAATATGTTTTGAAGATTGTTACTCCATAGGATCCCATGTAAATATGTTCAGTAGATCGTTGGTGTTGTTATAAGGATTGTTGTAATGAAAAGTGTTCTGTAAATCCTAGAGTTTGCCAATCTTTGGCAAATAAATACTACTTCTTTTTAAAACCTCGCTTCTCTTTGCCATTCCTTTGAGCACAGGCAGCCTTTCCACAGTTGGGATTTCCACTTGTTCCAGGATCCCGGGACTGGAGCTCCCTGGGGCTGCTGCCACGGGCACCCCACGGCTGGGGGTCCCTGTGCACAGGGGGTCCCACTGACACCACTGCTGCCGCTGGGCACTGCTGCTGCTCCTGGGCTGGGGCACAGCGGCGTCCCCAAGAGCTGAGCTGCCACCAGCACAGAGGGGGCTCTCACTGCAGTTGTCCCTGCAGCCATGCCACCAAAGCAAGGCAGGAAACTTTCAGCCACCCTTCCTGCTGCAGCCACAGGCACTCCTGGCTCCAGAGCCGCCATCAGGCCACAGGGATGCAAAATCCACCTTTCCGCTCTCAAGGCCATGGCAGCCTTGGCAACTCTGGCACCTGCATCTGGGCTGCTGCAGGGGCTGATGTTTAAGGCTTGCAGCCTCCAAAGGCTCCGGGCTCTGCTTCCCATCCTGCTCTGCACTGCCCTGGCTCCGCATTGCTCAAGAGACAAAAGCCAAGCCAGGGGATCCTCATCCTGCCCAAATTGCTGAATTGACTGCAGTCCTTAGGACCTTCTCCACTTTCAGAGAACCTATTCATTTGATCACTGATTCAGCAGATGTCTATGGCCTAGTGCAGCAGGCCGAAAATTCCATTTTCAAAGACATTTCTAACCCCAACTAGAGCATTTGCTTTCCCCTTTCATTTCTCTTTTGTCCCACAGACAACACCCACACTATATCACGCACACAAGGTCTCATACCACCCTTCCTGCATTTATAGTAGGCAATGCTAAAGCAGATGCCCCAGCAATGGTTGTCCAAATCTCCCTAGGGAATGTTTTTGACCAGGCTAGGACCCGCCACCACTTCTACCATCCAAACATTCCTGCACCACTCAGCATCTTTAAAATTACCCAAGATCAGGCAAGATCCATGGCAAACACCTGCCCAAATTGTCAGCAACATGCCTTTGCTTCTGTCACAGCTGCACTCAATCCAAGAGGACTAAAGACTCTCCAGATCGGGCAATCACACATCACACACCAAGCCCCTTCTGGGAGACTAAAATACAACCCCGTCTCAATCCACACCGACAACGCTGCGGTTTCCGCCTTTGCCCATGCTGGTGAGAAATGAAAAGATGCTATAAAATGTTACATTTTAGCTTTTTCTACCTTCCCAGCTCCACAGGAAATGAAAACTGATCATGGTCCTTCTTATACCTCCCACTGATTCCAACCATTTTCTGACCAGTGGGGTACAAAACATGTCACAGCCATACCACACTCTGCCACGGGACACACCAGAGTCCAGAGGGCCCACTCTTCCATCCAAAGGATCCTTGATCAACAGAGACAGGGAGTCCACATATTATCTCCCATTGAGACACTGGCCAAGGCCCTTGATGTGCTCAACTTTTTCGACACCTCATTTATGGAGCCAACTCCCCCAGTCATCAGGCCTTTTGCATTTCATGTGACTGCAGCCCAGTTAAAAGAAAAGCCACCTGTGTTGAACAAAGACCCTGAATCAAAACAAATTATGGGCCCTTTATCATTCATTACTTGGGGGAGAGGATATGCCTGTGTCTCTATAGCAGCAGGCCCAAGACGGATCCCAGCAAAAACATAAAACTCTTCTGCAAATGGCCAGGCAAACACCAGAGCCACCATCAGAAGAACAGAATGAAAGCCTGAGAGAGCAGCATCCTGGAAAAGAAGAAGAAGGACAGAAGAAGATCTCCTAAGCAGCGTGGACCACACAGACCAACACCAAGAGAGCTCAGACACCACTAAGCAGGATATATCACTTAACATTTGGAAAAACTATATTGTAGCATTTATATTTTATTCTTCTCATAAGCTGAGTTCAAACTCTTGCCTTACAGAAGAGAAAGTTTAGTGGGACCAGAATTTAAGTTTCACATGGGAATCTCCCTATCTCTTTACTTTCAGGCCACCCAACCTCCAGCCACTACAAAATTAACTAAAGTCAAAGGATGCTGTCCTTCGTTGCCACTGCAGCAGGCAGCCGCAAGCAGCAAAGCTCCTCACTATGCCACGTGCCGTCAGCTGGCTGCTTCCACAGCCAAGCCACAATTTCTTGCCCATGGCCACGCTTGTCAACCTCTTCTCACATAGGGACTCAGTATACCAGAACGTCCAGCTGCTCAAAGATCAAATCAACAAGATCCAGACAAAAGGCAACAACGACTGGCTCACTGGACTTTTGAAAGACTGGGGCATGAAAGGCTGGCTTTCACCTTTACTTAAGACTCTTTTGTGGACTTTGTTTCTTGTATTCATTGTGTTGCTTATTCTATCCAGTTTTGCTCAACGCTTGCAAAAGTCCATGGCAGAAGCCTTCATTCTTGAAAACAAAAAGGGGGCAGTTGTGGAGGCCCAGGGGCCTCTCATTGCAACTGTAATACCTTAGGGCAAAGGGGACCAAGGTGAAACAGAGAAACCCCTCTGAATGCAAGGCTCTCACCCATGGCCACTTGCAGCCTCTTGCAATCTGCAGCTTTTCTTGCTATCACCCACTTCAACTGCCATTTTTTCCTTATAGCTACTCTCCAGAGAATGTTCTTCCCTCTCTTCTCCCCTGCTGGTCCTGGCTTTGCCCCTTCTCCCCCCCCCCATATAAAACCCTCAGTCCCCAGCCTCATTTTCTCTCCGTCCCTGGACCCTCTTCATGGCCATGCACAGCGTTTGGGGTTCCACACAAAGACCCGTCTCTGGCCTCATTCATCAGCACTTGAAGCAAGTGTGCTCCGGCCTCTGGCAGTGCAGGTCACTCACACGGGCTCACTGTGGACACGCCGCAATCACACAGTCATTGAGTGCACCAGAGAACCTGGCCTCTAATAAAAGGCATGAATCCCACAAATCACACGACCCAATGCCTTGCATGTCTCTACATTTTCCTTCTTCTCTCATCTCTCATGTCACTTTCCCCATTTCCTCTCTCTGCCAGCTTGGCTTCTCTCTCTCTCCTGGCTGCAAGCACATGTGTGGGACCATGCCGGAACACCCTGACCTACAGGGAAGTGGGAGAGGACTCTTTGTCAGCAACTGAAGTGACAGAACAAGGGGGAATGGGATCCAACTGCAAGAGCTGGAATCCATTCCATGATGGGAAGAAGTTCTTTCCTGTCAGGGTGCTTGTCCCTGACACTGGGACCAGTGCAGAGAGGCTGTGCATACCCCATGCCAAGGAACATCCAAGGCCAGCTTGGACAGGGGCCGAGACAACCTGCTGTGCTGGCAGCTTGCTCAGCTTGGAACCAGATGATCTTTAGGGTCCCTTCCTAGCCAAAGCATTCAAGGATTTCATCATTCCACCATGCCCATCTCCCAGTGTGGAGTGGCCCTGAATCTTCTGTGACATCACAGCTCCCACAGTGTTCCAGGTGGAACGTCCAGCACCTGGAAACCAGCAGAGCAGACACTCTGCCTGCTGCCAGTGGTCAGTTGGCGCTCGCTCTGCGCTCTGCCCGTCAGCGCTCTCTTGCTGCTGCTGCCTGGGATTTTCCTGACGCCTCCTCTGGAGCACCAACCCCAGCAGGATGAGCACTGCTGCTCCAGTGGAGGTACAGTGCCATTCCAGGGAGGGGCCACCTTGCTTGAGCAGGCTGCAGCCATGTGGGAATGGATGCTGTGGGACAGGAACCCCACTGTCAGATTGTGCTGTCTCTTGCAGACTGCCAGAGACACTGAGGAGGAGATGCAAGTGGACATGGTGCTAGGTGAGGAAGAAAGGATGGAGGTAGACATAGAAGAACCACTTGAGGACATGGAAGTCGACATGGAGGATAACATTGAGGAGATGGAAGTCGAAGAGGAGAACACTGAGGAGATGGAAGTTGACGAGAACGATGAGGAGGAGCCCATGGTCCTTGGATGAAGATGGAGCCCCACAAGTAAGACGGGCAGATGCTCCCCATGCCCTGCCCACAGACACAGTGGCTGCCCTGACGCCAGCCTGGGGCTGGGCTGGATGGCCCCGCTCAGGGACACGCTGCCCGCAGGGGGCCTGGATTGTGCTGCCACAAGCACCAGCCCTGGCCTGCCCTGCACTTGCCTGGGGCCACAGCAGCCCTGCCAGCCCTGTCCCAGCTCCTAGGGCCCGGCTCCCAGCCCAGCCGGGCCCAGTGCTGGCAGCAGAGGCCAGCTTTGCTTCTTTCTTCCTTCCAGGACAGATGGAGATGATGGCTGGAGATATGACGGCGGTGTATATATGTTGGAAAAGTTAGAAGATTACTGTAAATATGTTCACATGTTAGTAGTTCTCTGTAAATATGTTTTGAAGATTGTTACTCCATAGGATCCCATGTAAATATGTTCAGTAGATCGTTGGTGTTGTTATAAGGATTGTTGTAATGAAAAGTGTTCTGTAAATCCTAGAGTTTGCCAATCTTTGGCAAATAAATACTGCTTCTTTTTAAAACCTCGCTTCTCTTTGCCATTCCTTTGAGCACAGGCAGCATTTGCACAGTTGGGATTTCCACTTGTTCCGGGATCCCGGGGCTGGAGCTCCCTGGGGCTGCTGCCACGGGCACCCCACGGCTGGGGGTCCCTGTGCACAGGGGGTCCCACTGACACCACTGCTGCCGCTGGGCACTGCTGCTGCTCCTGGGCTGGGCCACAGCGGCGTCCCCAAGAGCTGAGCTGCCACCAGCACAGAGGGGGCTCTCGGGCTCTCACTGCAGTTATCCCTGCAGCCATGCCACCAAAGCAAGGCAGGAAACTTTCAGCCACCCTTCCTGCTGCAGCCACAGGCACTCCTGGCTCCAGAGCCGCCATCAGGCCACAGGGATGCAAAATCCACCTTCCCGCTCTCAAGGCCATGGCAGCCTTGGCAACTCTGGCACCTGCATCTGGGCTGCTGCAGGGGCTGATGTTTAAGGCTTGCAGCCTCCAAAAGCTCCGGGCTCTGCTTCCCACCCTGCTCTGCACTGCCCTGGCTCCGCATTGCTCAAGAGACAAAAGCCAAGCCAGGGGATCCTCATCCTGCCCAAATTGCTGAATTGACTGCAGTCCTTAGGACCTTCTCCACTTTCAGAGAACCTATTCATTTGATCACTGATTCGGCAGATGTCTATGGCCTAGTGCAGCAGGCCGAAAATTCCATTTTCAAAGACATTTCTAACCCCAACTAGAGCATTTGCTTTCCCCTTTCATTTCTCTTTTGTCACACAGACAACACCCACACTATATCACGCACACAAGGTCTCATACCACCCTTCCTGCATTTATAGTAGGCAATGCTAAAGCAGATGCCCCAGCAATGGTTGTCCAAATCTCCCTAGGGAATGTTTTTGACCAGGCTAGGACCCGCCATCACTTCTACCATCCAAACATTCCTGCACCACTCAGCATCTTTAAAATTACCCAAGATCAGGCAAGATCCATGGCAAACACCTGCCCAAATTGTCAGCAACATGCCTTTGCTTCTGTCACAGCTGCACTCAATCCAAGAGGACTAAAGACTCTCCAGATCGGGCAATCACACATCACACACCAAGCCCCTTCTGGGAGACTAAAATACAACCCCGTCTCAATCCACACCGACAACGCTGCGGTTTCCGCCTTTGCCCATGCTGGTGAGAAATCAAAAGGTGCTATAAAACGTTACATTTTAGCTTTTTCTACCTTCCCAGCTCCACAGGAAATGAAAACTGATCATGGTCCTTCTTATACCTCCCACTGATTCCAACCATTTTCTGACCAGTGGGGTACAAAACATGTCACAGCCATACCACACTCTGCCACGGGACACACCAGAGTCCAGAGGGCCCACTCTTCCATCCAAAGGATCCTTGATCAACAGAGACAGGGAGTCCACATATTATCTCCTATTGAGACACTGGCCAAGGCCCTTGATGTGCTCAACTTTTTCGACACCTCATTTATGGAGCCAACTCCCCCAGTCATCAGGCCTTTTGCATTTCATGTGACTGCAGCCCAGTTAAAAGAAAAGCCACCTGTGTTGAACAAAGACCCTGAATCAAAACAAATTATGGGCCCTTTATCATTCATTACTTGGGGGAGAGGATATGCCTGTGTCTCTATAGCAGCAGGCCCAAGACGGATCCCAGCAAAAACATAAAACTCTTCTGCAAATGGCCAGGCAAACACCAGAGCCACCATCAGAAGAACAGAATGAAAGCCTGAGAGAGCAGCAGCCTGGAAAAGAAGAAGAAGGACAGAAGAAGATCTCCTAAGCAGCGTGGACCACACAGACCAACACCAAGAGAGCTCAGACACCACTAAGCGGGATATATCACTTAACATTTGGAAAAACTATATTGTAGCATTTATATTTGATTCTTCTCAGAAGCTGAGTTCAAACCATTGCCTTACAGAAGAGAAAGTTTAGTGGGACCAGAATTTAAGTTTCACATTGCAATCTCCCTATCTCTTTACTTTCAGGCCACCCAAGCCTCCACCCACTACTAAATTAGCTAAAGTCAAAGGATGCTGTCCTTTGTTGCCGCTGCAGCAGGCAGCCGCAAGCAGCAAAGCTCCTCACTATGCCACGTGCCTTCAGCTGGCTGCTTCCACGGCCAAGCCACAATTTCTTGCCCATGGCCACGCTTGTCAACCTCTTCTCACATAGGGACTCAGTATAGCAGAGCGTCCAGCTGCTCAAAGACCAAATCAACAAGATCCAGACAAAAGGCAACAACGACTGGCTCACTGGACTTTTGAAAGCCTGGGGCATGAAAGGCTGGCTTTCACCTTTACTTAAGACTGTTTTGTGGACTTTGTTTCTTGTATTCATTGTGTTGCTTATTCTATCCAGTTTTGCTCAACGCTTGCAAAAGTCCATGGCAGAAGCCTTCATTCTTGAAAACAAAAAGGGGGCACTTGTGGAGGCCCAGGGCCTCTCATTGCAACTGTAATACCTTAGGGCAAAGGGGACCAAGGTGAAACAGAGAAACCCCTCTGAATGCAAGGCTCTCACCCATGGCCACTTGCAGCCTCTTGCAATCTGCAGCTTTTCTTGCTATCACCCACTTCAACTGCCATTTTTTCCTTATAGCTACTCTCCAGAGAATGTTCTTCTCTCTCTTCTCCCCTGCTGGTCCTGGCTTTGCCCCTTCTCCCCACCCCCATATGAAACCCTCAGTCCCCAGCCTCATTTTCTCTCCGGCCCTGGACCCTCTTCATGGCCATGCACAGCGTTTGGAGTTCCACACAAAGACCCGTCTCTGGCCTCATTCATCAGCACTTGAAGCAAGTGTGCTCCGGCCTCTGGCAGTGCAGCTCGCTCACACGGGCTCACTGTGGACACGCCGCAATCACACAGTCATTGAGTGCAGCAGAGAACCTGGCCTCTAATAAAAGGCATGAATCCCAAAAATCACACGACCCAATGCCTTGCATGTCTCTACTTTTTCCTTCTTCTCTCATCTCTCATGTCACTTTCCCCATTTCCTCTCTCTGCCAGCTTGGCTTCTCTCTCTCTTTCCTGGCTGCAAGCACATGTGTGGGACCATGCCGGAACACCCTGACCTACAGGGAAGTGGGAGAGGACTCTTTGTCAGGAACTGAAGTGACAGAACAAGGGGGAATGGGATCCAACTGCAAGAGCTGGAATCCATTCCATGATGGGAAGAAGTTCTTTCCTGTCAGGGTGCTTGTCCCTGACACTGGGACCAGTGCAGAGAGGCTGTGCATACCCCATGGCCACGAACATCCAAGGCCAGCTTGGACAGGGGCCGAGACAACCTGCTGTGCTGGCAGCTTGCTCAGCTAGGAACCAGATGATCTTTAGGGTCCCTTCCTAGCCAAAGCATTCAAGGATTTCATCATTCCACCATGCCCATCTCCCAGTGTGGAGTGGCCCTGAATCTTCTGTGACATCACAGCTCCCACAGTGTTCCAGGTGGAACGTCCAGCACCTGGAAACCAGCAGAGCAGACACTCTGCCTGCTGCCAGTGGTCAGTTGGCGCTCGCTCTGCGCTCTGCCCGTCAGCGCTCTCTTGCTGCTGCTGCCTGGGATTTTCCTGACGCCTCCTCTGGAGCACCAACCCCAGCAGGATGAGCACTGCTGCTCCAGTGGAGGTACAGTGCCATTCCAGGGAGGGGCCACCTTGCTTGAGCAGGCTGCAGCCATGTGGGAATGGATGCTGTGGGACAGGAACCCCACTGTCAGATTGTGCTGTCTCTTGCAGACTGCCAGAGACACTGAGGAGGAGATGCAAGTGGACATGGTGCTAGGTGAGGAAGAAAGGATGGAGGTAGACATAGAAGAACCACTTGAGGACATGGAAGTCGACATGGAGGATAACATTGAGGAGATGGAAGTCGAAGAGGAGAACACTGAGGAGATGGAAGTTGACGAGAACGATGAGGAGGAGCCCATGGTCCTTGGATGAAGATGGAGCCCCACAAGTAAGACGGGCAGATGCTCCCCATGCCCTGCCCACAGACACAGTGGCTGCCCTGACGCCAGGCTGGGGCTGGGCTGGATGGCCCCGCTCAGGGACACGCTGCCCGCAGGGGGCCTGGATTGTGCTGCCACAAGCACCAGCCCTGGCCTGCCCTGCACTTGCCTGGGGCCACAGCAGCCCTGCCAGCCCTGTCCCAGCTCCTAGGGCCCGGCTCCCAGCCCAGCCGGGCCCAGTGCTGGCAGCAGAGGCCAGCTTTGCTTCTTTCTTCCTTCCAGGACAGATGGAGATGATGGCTGGAGATATGACGGCGGTGTATATATGTTGGAAAAGTTAGAAGATTACTGTAAATATGTTCACATGTTAGTAGTTCTCTGTAAATATGTTTTGAAGATTGTTACTCCATAGGATCCCATGTAAATATGTTCAGTAGATCGTTGTTGTTGTTATAAGGATTGTTGTAATGAAAAGTGTTCTGTAAATCCTAGAGTTTGCCAATCTTTGGCAAATAAATACTGCTTCTTTTTAAAACCTCGCTTCTCTTTGCCATTCCTTTGAGCACAGGCAGCATTTGCACAGTTGGGATTTCCACTTGTTCCGGGATCCCGGGGCTGGAGCTCCCTGGGGCTGCTGCCACGGGCACCCCACGGCTGGGGGTCCCTGTGCACAGGGGGTCCCACTGACACCACTGCTGCCGCTGGGCACTGCTGCTGCTCCTGGGCTGGGCCACAGCGGCGTCCCCAAGAGCTGAGCTGCCACCAGCACAGAGGGGGCTCTCGGGCTCTCACTGCAGTTATCCCTGCAGCCATGCCACCAAAGCAAGGCAGGAAACTTTCAGCCACCCTTCCTGCTGCAGCCACAGGCACTCCTGGCTCCAGAGCCGCCATCAGGCCACAGGGATGCAAAATCCACCTTCCCGCTCTCAAGGCCATGGCAGCCTTGGCAACTCTGGCACCTGCATCTGGGCTGCTGCAGGGGCTGATGTTTAAGGCTTGCAGCCTCCAAAGGCTCCGGGCTCTGCTTCCCACCCTGCTCTGCACTGCCCTGGCTCCGCATTGCTCAAGAGACAAAAGCCAAGCCAGGGGATCCTCATCCTGCCCAAATTGCTGAATTGACTGCAGTCCTTAGGACCTTCTCCACTTTCAGAGAACCTATTCATTTGATCACTGATTCGGCAGATGTCTATGGCCTAGTGCAGCAGGCCGAAAATTCCATTTTCAAAGACATTTCTAACCCCAACTAGAGCATTTGCTTTCCCCTTTCATTTCTCTTTTGTCCCACAGACAACACCCACACTATATCACGCACACAAGGTCTCATACCACCCTTCCTGCATTTATAGTAGGCAATGCTAAAGCAGATGCCCCAGCAATGGTTGTCCAAATCTCCCTAGGGAATCTTTTTGACCAGGCTAGGACCCGCCACCACTTCTACCATCCAAAAATTCCTGCACCGCTCAGCATCTTTAAAATTACCCAAGATCAGGCAAGATCCATGGCAAACACCTGCCCAAATTGTCAGCAACATGCCTTTGCTTCTGTCACAGCTGCACTCAATCCAAGAGGACTAAAGACTCTCCAGATCGGGCAATCACACATCACACACCAAGCCCCTTCTGGGAGACTAAAATACAACCCCGTCTCAATCCACACCGACAACGCTGCGGTTTCCGCCTTTGCCCATGCTGGTGAGAAATCAAAAGGTGCTATAAAACGTTACATTTTAGCTTTTTCTACCTTCCCAGCTCCACAGGAAATGAAAACTGATCATGGTCCTTCTTATACCTCCCACTGATTCCAACCATTTTCTGACCAGTGGGGTACAAAACATGTCACAGCCATACCACACTCTGCCACGGGACACACCAGAGTCCAGAGGGCCCACTCTTCCATCCATAGGATCCTTGATCAACAGAGACAGGGAGTCCACATATTATCTCCTATTGAGACACTGGCCAAGGCCCTTGATGTGCTCAACTTTTTCGACACCTCATTTATGGAGCCAACTCCCCCAGTCATCAGGCCTTTTGCATTTCATGTGACTGCAGCCCAGTTAAAAGAAAAGCCACCTGTGTTGAACAAAGACCCTGAATCAAAACAAATTATGGGCCCTTTATCATTCATTACTTGGGGGAGAGGATACGCTTGTGTCTCTATAGCAGCAGGCCCAAGACGGATCCCAGCAAAAACATAAAACTCTTCTGCAAATGGCGAGGCAAACACCAGAGCCACCATCAGAAGAACAGAATGAAAGCCTGAGAGAGCAGCAGCCTGGAAAAGAAGAAGAAGGACAGAAGAAGATCTCCTAAGCAGCGTGGACCACACAGACCAACACCAAGAGAGCTCAGACACCACTAAGCGGGATATATCACTTAACATTTGGAAAAACTATATTGTAGCATTTATATTTTATTCTTCTCATAAGCTGAGTTCAAACCATTGCCTTACAGAAGAGAAAGTTTAGTGGGACCAGAATTTAAGTTTCACATGGGAATCTCCCTATCTCTTTACTTTCAGGCCACCCAACCTCCAGCCACTACAAAATTAACTAAAGTCAAAGGATGCTGTCCTTTGTTGCCGCTGCAGCAGGCAGCCGCAAGCAGCAAAGCTCCTCACTATGCCACGTGCCGTCAGCTGGCTGGTTCCACAGCCAAGCCACAATTTCTTGCCCATGGCCACGCTTGTCAACCTCTTCTCACATAGGGACTCAGTATACCAGAGCGTCCAGCTGCTCAAAGATCAAATCAACAAGATCCAGACAAAAGGCAACAACGACTGGCTCACTGGACTTTTGAAAGACTGGGGCATGAAAGGCTGGCTTTCACCTTTACTTAAGACTGTTTTGTGGACTTTGTTTCTTGTATTCATTGTGTTGCTTATTCTATCCAGTTTTGCTCAACGCTTGCAAAAGTCCATGGCAGAAGCCTTCATTCTTGAAAAGAAAAAGGGGGCACTTGTGGAGGCCCAGGGGCCTCTCATTGCAACTGTAATACCTTAGGGCAAAGGGGACCAAGGTGAAACAGAGAAACCCCTCTGAATGCAAGGCTCTCACCCATGGCCACTTGCAGCCTCTTGCAATCTGCAGCTTTTCTTGCTATCACCCACTTCAACTGCCATTTTTTCCTTATAGCTACTCTCCAGAGAATGTTCTTCCCTCTCTTCTCCCCTGCTGGTCCTGGCTTTGCCCCTTCTCCCCCCCATATGAAACCCTCAGTCCCCAGCCTCATTTTCTCTCCGTCCCTGGACCCTCTTCATGGCCATGCACAGCGTTTGGGGTTCCACACAAAGACCCGTCTCTGGCCTCATTCATCAGCACTTGAAGCAAGTGTGCTCCCGGCTCTGGGAGTGCAGGTCGCTCACACGGGCTCACTGTGGACACGCCGCAATCACACAGTCATTGAGTGCACCAGAGAACCTGGCCTCTAATAAAAGGCATGAATCCCACAAATCACACGACCCAATGCCTTGCATGTCTCTACATTTTCCTTCTTCTCTCATCTCTCATGTCACTTTCCCCATTTCCTCTCTCTGCCAGCTTGGCTTCTCTCTCTCTCCTGGCTGCAAGCACATGTGTGGGACCATGCCGGAACACCCTGACCTACAGGGAAGTGGGAGAGGACTCTTTGTCAGCAACTGAAGTGACAGAACAAGGGGGAATGGGATCCAACTGCAAGAGCTGGAATCCATTCCATGATGGGAAGAAGTTCTTTCCTGTCAGGGTGCTTGTCCCTGACACTGGGACCAGTGCAGAGAGGCTGTGCATACCCCATGCCAAGGAACATCCAAGGCCAGCTTGGACAGGGGCCGAGACAACCTGCTGTGCTGGCAGCTTGCTCAGCTTGGAACCAGATGATCTTTAGGGTCCCTTCCTAGCCAAAGCATTCAAGGATTTCATCATTCCACCATGCCCATCTCCCAGTGTGGAGTGGCCCTGAATCTTCTGTGACATCACAGCTCCCACAGTGTTCCAGGTGGAACGTCCAGCACCTGGAAACCAGCAGAGCAGACACTCTGCCTGCTGCCAGTGGTCAGTTGGCGCTCGCTCTGCGCTCTGCCCGTCAGCGCTCTCTTGCTGCTGCTGCCTGGGATTTTCCTGACGCCTCCTCTGGAGCACCAACCCCAGCAGGATGAGCACTGCTGCTCCAGTGGAGGTACAGTGCCATTCCAGGGAGGGGCCACCTTGCTTGAGCAGGCTGCAGCCATGTGGGAATGGATGGTGTGGGACAGGAACCCCACTGTCAGATTGTGCTGTCTCTTGCAGACTGCCAGAGACACTGAGGAGGAGATGCAAGTGGACATGGTGCTAGGTGAGGAAGAAAGGATGGAGGTAGACATAGAAGAACCACTTGAGGACATGGAAGTCGACATGGAGGATAACATTGAGGAGATGGAAGTCGAAGAGGAGAACACTGAGGAGATGGAAGTTGACGAGAACGATGAGGAGGAGCCCATGGTCCTTGGATGAAGATGGAGCCCCACAAGTAAGACGGGCAGATGCTCCCCATGCCCTGCCCACAGACACAGTGGCTGCCCTGACGCCAGGCTGGGGCTGGGCTGGATGGCCCCGCTCAGGGACACGCTGCCCGCAGGGGGCCTGGATTGTGCTGCCACAAGCACCAGCCCTGGCCTGCCCTGCACTTGCCTGGGGCCACAGCAGCCCTGCCAGCCCTGTCCCAGCTCCTAGGGCCCGGCTCCCAGCCCAGCCGGGCCCAGTGCTGGCAGCAGAGGCCAGCTTTGCTTCTTTCTTCCTTCCAGGACAGATGGAGATGATGGCTGGAGATATGACGGCGGTGTATATATGTTGGAAAAGTTAGAAGATTACTGTAAATATGTTCACATGTTAGTAGTTCTCTGTAAATATGTTTTGAAGATTGTTACTCCATAGGATCCCATGTAAATATGTTCAGTAGATCGTTGGTGTTGTTATAAGGATTGTTGTAATGAAAAGTGTTCTGTAAATCCTAGAGTTTGCCAATCTTTGGCAAATAAATACTGCTTCTTTTTAAAACCTCGCTTCTCTTTGCCATTCCTTTGAGCACAGGCAGCCTTTGCACAGTTGGGATTTCCACTTGTTCCGGGATCCCGGGGCTGGAGCTCCCTGGGGCTGCTGCCACGGGCACCCCACGGCTGGGGGTCCCTGTGCACAGGGGGTCCCACTGACACCACTGCTGCCGCTGGGCACTGCTGCTGCTCCTGGGCTGGGCCACAGCGGCGTCCCCAAGAGCTGAGCTGCCACCAGCACAGAGGGGGCTCTCGGGCTCTCACTGCAGTTATCCCTGCAGCCATGCCACCAAAGCAAGGCAGGAAACTTTCAGCCACCCTTCCTGCTGCAGCCACAGGCACTCCTGGCTCCAGAGCCGCCATCAGGCCACAGGGATGCAAAATCCACCTTCCCGCTCTCAAGGCCATGGCAGCCTTGGCAACTCTGGCACCTGCATCTGGGCTGCTGCAGGGGCTGATGTTTAAGGCTTGCAGCCTCCAAAGGCTCCGGGCTCTGCTTCCCACCCTGCTCTGCACTGCCCTGGCTCCGCATTGCTCAAGAGACAAAAGCCAAGCCAGGGGATCCTCATCCTGCCCAAATTGCTGAATTGACTGCAGTCCTTAGGACCTTCTCCACTTTCAGAGAACCTATTCATTTGATCACTGATTCGGCAGATGTCTATGGCCTAGTGCAGCAGGCCGAAAATTCCATTTTCAAAGACATTTCTAACCCCAACTAGAGCATTTGCTTTCCCCTTTCATTTCTCTTTTGTCCCACAGACAACACCCACACTATATCACGCACACAAGGTCTCATACCACCCTTCCTGCATTTATAGTAGGCAATGCTAAAGCAGATGCCCCAGCAATGGTTGTCCAAATCTCCCTAGGGAATGTTTTTGACCAGGCTAGGACCCGCCATCACTTCTACCATCCAAACATTCCTGCACCACTCAGCATCTTTAAAATTACCCAAGATCAGGCAAGATCCATGGCAAACACCTGCCCAAATTGTCAGCAACATGCCTTTGCTTCTGTCACAGCTGCACTCAATCCAAGAGGACTAAAGACTCTCCAGATCGGGCAATCACACATCACACACCAAGCCCCTTCTGGGAGACTAAAATACAACCCCGTCTCAATCCACACCGACAACGCTGCGGTTTCCGCCTTTGCCCATGCTGGTGAGAAATCAAAAGGTGCTATAAAACGTTACATTTTAGCTTTTTCTACCTTCCCAGCTCCACAGGAAATGAAAACTGATCATGGTCCTTCTTATACCTCCCACTGATTCCAACCATTTTCTGACCAGTGGGGTACAAAACATGTCACAGCCATACCACACTCTGCCACGGGACACACCAGAGTCCAGAGGGCCCACTCTTCCATCCATAGGATCCTTGATCAACAGAGACAGGGAGTCCACATATTATCTCCTATTGAGACACTGGCCAAGGCCCTTGATGTGCTCAACTTTTTCGACACCTCATTTATGGAGCCAACTCCCCCAGTCATCAGGCCTTTTGCATTTCATGTGACTGCAGCCCAGTTAAAAGAAAAGCCACCTGTGTTGAACAAAGACCCTGAATCAAAACAAATTATGGGCCCTTTATCATTCATTACTTGGGGGAGAGGATATGCCTGTGTCTCTATAGCAGCAGGCCCAAGACGGATCCCAGCAAAAACATAAAACTCTTCTGCAAATGGCCAGGCAAACACCAGAGCCACCATCAGAAGAACAGAATGAAAGCCTGAGAGAGCAGCAGCCTGGAAAAGAAGAAGAAGGACAGAAGAAGATCTCCTAAGCAGCGTGGACCACACAGACCAACACCAAGAGAGCTCAGACACCACTAAGCGGGATATATCTCTTAACATTTGGAAAAACTATATTGTAGCATTTATATTTGATTCTTCTCAGAAGCTGAGTTCAAACCATTGCCTTACAGAAGAGAAAGTTTATTGGGACCAGAATTTAAGTTTCACATTGCAATCTCCCTATCTCTTTACTTTCAGGCCACCCAAGCCTCCACCCACTACTAAATTAGCTAAAGTCAAAGGATGCTGTCCTTTGTTGCCGCTGCAGCAGGCAGCCGCAAGCAGCAAAGCTCCTCACTATGCCACGTGCCTTCAGCTGGCTGCTTCCACGGCCAAGCCACAATTTCTTGCCCATGGCCACGCTTGTCAACCTCTTCTCACATAGGGACTCAGTATAGCAGAGCGTCCAGCTGCTCAAAGACCAAATCAACAAGATCCAGACAAAAGGCAACAACGACTGGCTCACTGGACTTTTGAAAGCCTGGGGCATGAAAGGCTGGCTTTCACCTTTACTTAAGACTGTTTTGTGGACTTTGTTTCTTGTATTCATTGTGTTGCTTATTCTATCCAGTTTTGCTCAACGCTTGCAAAAGTCCATGGCAGAAGCCTTCATTCTTGAAAACAAAAAGGGGGCACTTGTGGAGGCCCAGGGCCTCTCATTGCAACTGTAATACCTTAGGGCAAAGGGGACCAAGGTGAAACAGAGAAACCCCTCTGAATGCAAGGCTCTCACCCATGGCCACTTGCAGCCTCTTGCAATCTGCAGCTTTTCTTGCTATCACCCACTTCAACTGCCATTTTTTCCTTATAGCTACTCTCCAGAGAATGTTCTTCTCTCTCTTCTCCCCTGCTGGTCCTGGCTTTGCCCCTTCTCCCCACCCCCATATGAAACCCTCAGTCCCCAGCCTCATTTTCTCTCCGGCCCTGGACCCTCTTCATCGCCATGCACAGTGTTTGGAGTTCCACACAAAGACCCGTCTCTGGCCTCATTCATCAGCACTTGAAGCAAGTGTGCTCCGGCCTCTGGCAGTGCAGCTCGCTCACACGGGCTCACTGTGGACACGCCGCAATCACACAGTCATTGAGTGCAGCAGAGAACCTGGCCTCTAATAAAAGGCATGAATCCCAAAAATCACACGACCCAATGCCTTGCATGTCTCTACTTTTTCCTTCTTCTCTCATCTCTCATGTCACTTTCCCCATTTCCTCTCTCTGCCAGCTTGGCTTCTCTCTCTCTTTCCTGGCGGCAAGCACATGTGTGGGACCATGCCGGAACACCCTGACCTACAGGGAAGTGGGAGAGGACTCTTTGTCAGGAACTGAAGTGACAGAACAAGGGGGAATGGGATCCAACTGCAAGAGCTGGAATCCATTCCATGATGGGAAGAAGTTCTTTCCTGTCAGGGTGCTTGTCCCTGACACTGGGACCAGTGCAGAGAGGCTGTGCATACCCCATGGCCACGAACATCCAAGGCCAGCTTGGACAGGGGCCGAGACAACCTGCTGTGCTGGCAGCTTGCTCAGCTAGGAACCAGATGATCTTTAGGGTCCCTTCCTAGCCAAAGCATTCAAGGATTTCATCATTCCACCATGCCCATCTCCCAGTGTGGAGTGGCCCTGAATCTTCTGTGACATCACAGCTCCCACAGTGTTCCAGGTGGAACGTCCAGCACCTGGAAACCAGCAGAGCAGACACTCTGCCTGCTGCCAGTGGTCAGTTGGCGCTCGCTCTGCGCTCTGCCCGTCAGCGCTCTCTTGCTGCTGCTGCCTGGGATTTTCCTGACGCCTCCTCTGGAGCACCAACCCCAGCAGGATGAGCACTGCTGCTCCAGTGGAGGTACAGTGCCATTCCAGGGAGGGGCCACCTTGCTTGAGCAGGCTGCAGCCATGTGGGAATGGATGGTGTGGGACAGGAACCCCACTGTCAGATTGTGCTGTCTCTTGCAGACTGCCAGAGACACTGAGGAGGAGATGCAAGTGGACATGGTGCTAGGTGAGGAAGAAAGGATGGAGGTAGACATAGAAGAACCACTTGAGGACATGGAAGTCGACATGGAGGATAACATTGAGGAGATGGAAGTCGAAGAGGAGAACACTGAGGAGATGGAAGTTGACGAGAACGATGAGGAGGAGCCCATGGTCCTTGGATGAAGATGGAGCCCCACAAGTAAGACGGGCAGATGCTCCCCATGCCCTGCCCACAGACACAGTGGCTGCCCTGACGCCAGGCTGGGGCTGGGCTGGATGGCCCCGCTCAGGGACACGCTGCCCGCAGGGGGCCTGGATTGTGCTGCCACAAGCACCAGCCCTGGCCTGCCCTGCACTTGCCTGGGGCCACAGCAGCCCTGCCAGCCCTGTCCCAGCTCCTAGGGCCCGGCTCCCAGCCCAGCCGGGCCCAGTGCTGGCAGCAGAGGCCAGCTTTGCTTCTTTCTTCCTTCCAGGACAGATGGAGATGATGGCTGGAGATATGACGGCGGTGTATATATGTTGGAAAAGTTAGAAGATTACTGTAAATATGTTCACATGTTAGTAGTTCTCTGTAAATATGTTTTGAAGATTGTTACTCCATAGGATCCCATGTAAATATGTTCAGTAGATCGTTGGTGTTGTTATAAGGATTGTTGTAATGAAAAGTGTTCTGTAAATCCTAGAGTTTGCCAATCTTTGGCAAATAAATACTGCTTCTTTTTAAAACCTCGCTTCTCTTTGCCATTCCTTTGAGCACAGGCAGCATTTGCACAGTTGGGATTTCCACTTGTTCCGGGATCCCGGGGCTGGAGCTCCCTGGGGCTGCTGCCACGGGCACCCCACGGCTGGGGGTCCCTGTGCACAGGGGGTCCCACTGACACCACTGCTGCCGCTGGGCACTGCTGCTGCTCCTGGGCTGGGCCACAGCGGCGTCCCCAAGAGCTGAGCTGCCACCAGCACAGAGGGGGCTCTCGGGCTCTCACTGCAGTTATCCCTGCAGCCATGCCACCAAAGCAAGGCAGGAAACTTTCAGCCACCCTTCCTGCTGCAGCCACAGGCACTCCTGGCTCCAGAGCCGCCATCAGGCCACAGGGATGCAAAATCCACCTTCCCGCTCTCAAGGCCATGGCAGCCTTGGCAACTCTGGCACCTGCATCTGGGCTGCTGCAGGGGCTGATGTTTAAGGCTTGCAGCCTCCAAAGGCTCCGGGCTCTGCTTCCCACCCTGCTCTGCACTGCCCTGGCTCCGCATTGCTCAAGAGACAAAAGCCAAGCCAGGGGATCCTCATCCTGCCCAAATTGCTGAATTGACTGCAGTCCTTAGGACCTTCTCCACTTTCAGAGAACCTATTCATTTGATCACTGATTCGGCAGATGTCTATGGCCTAGTGCAGCAGGCCGAAAATTCCATTTTCAAAGACATTTCTAACCCCAACTAGAGCATTTGCTTTCCCCTTTCATTTCTCTTTTGTCCCACAGACAACACCCACACTATATCACGCACACAAGGTCTCATACCACCCTTCCTGCATTTATAGTAGGCAATGCTAAAGCAGATGCCCCAGCAATGGTTGTCCAAATCTCCCTAGGGAATCTTTTTGACCAGGCTAGGACCCGCCACCACTTCTACCATCCAAAAATTCCTGCACCGCTCAGCATCTTTAAAATTACCCAAGATCAGGCAAGATCCATGGCAAACACCTGCCCAAATTGTCAGCAACATGCCTTTGCTTCTGTCACAGCTGCACTCAATCCAAGAGGACTAAAGACTCTCCAGATCGGGCAATCACACATCACACACCAAGCCCCTTCTGGGAGACTAAAATACAACCCCGTCTCAATCCACACCGACAACGCTGCGGTTTCCGCCTTTGCCCATGCTGGTGAGAAATCAAAAGGTGCTATAAAACGTTACATTTTAGCTTTTTCTACCTTCCCAGCTCCACAGGAAATGAAAACTGATCATGGTCCTTCTTATACCTCCCACTGATTCCAACCATTTTCTGACCAGTGGGGTACAAAACATGTCACAGCCATACCACACTCTGCCACGGGACACACCAGAGTCCAGAGGGCCCACTCTTCCATCCATAGGATCCTTGATCAACAGAGACAGGGAGTCCACATATTATCTCCTATTGAGACACTGGCCAAGGCCCTTGATGTGCTCAACTTTTTCGACACCTCATTTATGGAGCCAACTCCCCCAGTCATCAGGCCTTTTGCATTTCATGTGACTGCAGCCCAGTTAAAAGAAAAGCCACCTGTGTTGAACAAAGACCCTGAATCAAAACAAATTATGGGCCCTTTATCATTCATTACTTGGGGGAGAGGATATGCCTGTGTCTCTATAGCAGCAGGCCCAAGACGGATCCCAGCAAAAACATAAAACTCTTCTGCAAATGGCCAGGCAAACACCAGAGCCACCATCAGAAGAACAGAATGAAAGCCTGAGAGAGCAGCAGCCTGGAAAAGAAGAAGAAGGACAGAAGAAGATCTCCTAAGCAGCGTGGACCACACAGACCAACACCAAGAGAGCTCAGACACCACTAAGCGGGATATATCACTTAACATTTGGAAAAACTATATTGTAGCATTTATATTTGATTCTTCTCAGAAGCTGAGTTCAAACCATTGCCTTACAGAAGAGAAAGTTTAGTGGGACCAGAATTTAAGTTTCACATTGCAATCTCCCTATCTCTTTACTTTCAGGCCACCCAAGCCTCCACCCACTACTAAATTAGCTAAAGTCAAAGGATGCTGTCCTTCGTTGCCACTGCAGCAGGCAGCCGCAAGCAGCAAAGCTCCTCACTATGCCACGTGCCTTCAGCTGGCTGCTTCCACGGCCAAGCCACAATTTCTTGCCCATGGCCACGCTTGTCAACCTCTTCTCACATAGGGACTCAGTATAGCAGAGCGTCCAGCTGCTCAAAGACCAAATCAACAAGATCCAGACAAAAGGCAACAACGACTGGCTCACTGGACTTTTGAAAGCCTGGGGCATGAAAGGCTGGCTTTCACCTTTACTTAAGACTGTTTTGTGGACTTTGTTTCTTGTATTCATTGTGTTGCTTATTCTATCCAGTTTTGCTCAACGCTTGCAAAAGTCCATGGCAGAAGCCTTCATTCTTGAAAACAAAAAGGGGGCACTTGTGGAGGCCCAGGGGCCTCTCATTGCAACTGTAATACCTTAGGGCAAAGGGGACCAAGGTGAAACAGAGAAACCCCTCTGAATGCAAGGCTCTCACCCATGGCCACTTGCAGCCTCTTGCAATCTGCAGCTTTTCTTGCTATCACCCACTTCAACTGCCATTTTTTCCTTATAGCTACTCTCCAGAGAATGTTCTTCTCTCTCTTCTCCCCTGCTGGTCCTGGCTTTGCCCCTTCTCCCCACCCCCCATATGAAACCCTCAGTCCCCAGCCTCATTTTCTCTCCGGCCCTGGACCCTCTTCATCGCCATGCACAGCGTTTGGAGTTCCACACAAAGACCCGTCTCTGGCCTCATTCATCAGCACTTGAAGCAAGTGTGCTCCGGCCTCTGGCAGTGCAGCTCGCTCACACGGGCTCACTGTGGACACGCCGCAATCACACAGTCATTGAGTGCACCAGAGAACCTGGCCTCTAATAAAAGGCATGAATCCCAAAAATCACACGACCCAATGCCTTGCATGTCTCTACTTTTTCCTTCTTCTCTCATCTCTCATGTCACTTTCCCCATTTCCTCTCTCTGCCAGCTTGGCTTCTCTCTCTCTTTCCTGGCTGCAAGCACATGTGTGGGACCATGCCGGAACACCCTGACCTACAGGGAAGTGGGAGAGGACTCTTTGTCAGGAACTGAAGTGACAGAACAAGGGGGAATGGGATCCAACTGCAAGAGCTGGAATCCATTCCATGATGGGAAGAAGTTCTTTCCTGTCAGGGTGCTTGTCCCTGACACTGGGACCAGTGCAGAGAGGCTGTGCATACCCCATGGCCACGAACATCCAAGGCCAGCTTGGACAGGGGCCGAGACAACCTGCTGTGCTGGCAGCTTGCTCAGCTAGGAACCAGATGATCTTTAGGGTCCCTTCCTAGCCAAAGCATTCAAGGATTTCATCATTCCACCATGCCCATCTCCCAGTGTGGAGTGGCCCTGAATCTTCTGTGACATCACAGCTCCCACAGTGTTCCAGGTGGAACGTCCAGCACCTGGAAACCAGCAGAGCAGACACTCTGCCTGCTGCCAGTGGTCAGTTGGCGCTCGCTCTGCGCTCTGCCCGTCAGCGCTCTCTTGCTGCTGCTGCCTGGGATTTTCCTGACGCCTCCTCTGGAGCACCAACCCCAGCAGGATGAGCACTGCTGCTCCAGTGGAGGTACAGTGCCATTCCAGGGAGGGGCCACCTTGCTTGAGCAGGCTGCAGCCATGTGGGAATGGATGGTGTGGGACAGGAACCCCACTGTCAGATTGTGCTGTCTCTTGCAGACTGCCAGAGACACTGAGGAGGAGATGCAAGTGGACATGGTGCTAGGTGAGGAAGAAAGGATGGAGGTAGACATAGAAGAACCACTTGAGGACATGGAAGTCGACATGGAGGATAACATTGAGGAGATGGAAGTCGAAGAGGAGAACATTGAGGAGATGGAAGTTGACGAGAACGATGAGGAGGAGCCCATGGTCCTTGGATGAAGATGGAGCCCCACAAGTAAGACGGGCAGATGCTCCCCATGCCCTGCCCACAGACACAGTGGCTGCCCTGACGCCAGGCTGGGGCTGGGCTGGATGGCCCCGCTCAGGGACACGCTGCCCGCAGGGGGCCTGGATTGTGCTGCCACAAGCACCAGCCCTGGCCTGCCCTGCACTTGCCTGGGGCCACAGCAGCCCTGCCAGCCCTGTCCCAGCTCCTAGGGCCCGGCTCCCAGCCCAGCTGGGCCCAGTGCTGGCAGCAGAGGCCAGCTTTGCTTCTTTCTTCCTTCCAGGACAGATGGAGATGATGGCTGGAGATATGACGGCGGTGTATATATGTTGGAAAAGTTAGAAGATTACTGTAAATATGTTCACATGTTAGTAGTTCTCTGTAAATATGTTTTGAAGATTGTTACTCCATAGGATCCCATGTAAATATGTTCAGTAGATCGTTGGTGTTGTTATAAGGATTGTTGTAATGAAAAGTGTTCTGTAAATCCTAGTGTTTGCCAATCTTTGGCAAATAAATACTGCTTCTTTTTAAAACCTCGCTTCTCTTTGCCATTCCTTTGAGCACAGGCAGCATTTGCACAGTTGGGATTTCCACTTGTTCCGGGATCCCGGGGCTGGAGCTCCCTGGGGCTGCTGCCACGGCCACCCCACGGCTGGGGGTCCCTATGCACAGGGGGTCCCACTGACACCACTGCTGCCGCTGGGCACTGCTGCTGCTCCTGGGCTGGGCCACAGCGGCGTCCCCAAGAGCTGAGCTGCCACCAGCACAGAGGGGGCTCTCACTGCAGTTATCCCTGCAGCCATGCCACCAAAGCAAGGCAGGAAACTTTCAGCCACCCTTCCTGCTGCAGCCACAGGCACTCCTGGCTCCAGAGCCGCCATCAGGCCACAGGGATGCAAAATCCACCTTCCCGCTCTCAAGGCCATGGCAGCCTTGGCAACTCTGGCACCTGCATCTGGGCTGCTGCAGGGGCTGATGTTTAAGGCTTGCAGCCTCCAAAGGCTCCGGGCTCTGCTTCCCACCCTGCTCTGCACTGCCCTGGCTCCGCATTGCTCAAGAGACAAAAGCCAAGCCAGGGGATCCTCATCCTGCCCAAATTGCTGAATTGACTGCAGTCCTTAGGACCTTCTCCACTTTCAGAGAACCTATTCATTTGATCACTGATTCGGCAGATGTCTATGGCCTAGTGCAGCAGGCCGAAAATTCCATTTTCAAAGACATTTCTAACCCCAACTAGAGCATTTGCTTTCCCCTTTCATTTCTCTTTTGTCCCACAGACAACACCCACACTATATCACGCACACAAGGTCTCATACCACCCTTCCTGCATTTATAGTAGGCAATGCTAAAGCAGATGCCCCAGCAATGGTTGTCCAAATCTCCCTAGGGAATCTTTTTGACCAGGCTAGGACCCGCCACCACTTCTACCATCCAAAAATTCCTGCACCGCTCAGCATCTTTAAAATTACCCAAGATCAGGCAAGATCCATGGCAAACACCTGCCCAAATTGTCAGCAACATGCCTTTGCTTCTGTCACAGCTGCACTCAATCCAAGAGGACTAAAGACTCTCCAGATCGGGCAATCACACATCACACACCAAGCCCCTTCTGGGAGACTAAAATACAACCCCGTCTCAATCCACACCGACAACGCTGCGGTTTCCGCCTTTGCCCATGCTGGTGAGAAATCAAAAGGTGCTATAAAACGTTACATTTTAGCTTTTTCTACCTTCCCAGCTCCACAGGAAATGAAAACTGATCATGGTCCTTCTTATACCTCCCACTGATTCCAACCATTTTCTGACCAGTGGGGTACAAAACATGTCACAGCCATACCACACTCTGCCACGGGACACACCAGAGTCCAGAGGGCCCACTCTTCCATCCATAGGATCCTTGATCAACAGAGACAGGGAGTCCACATATTATCTCCTATTGAGACACTGGCCAAGGCCCTTGATGTGCTCAACTTTTTCGACACCTCATTTATGGAGCCAACTCCCCCAGTCATCAGGCCTTTTGCATTTCATGTGACTGCAGCCCAGTTAAAAGAAAAGCCACCTGTGTTGAACAAAGACCCTGAATCAAAACAAATTATGGGCCCTTTATCATTCATTACTTGGGGGAGAGGATATGCCTGTGTCTCTATAGCAGCAGGCCCAAGACGGATCCCAGCAAAAACATAAAACTCTTCTGCAAATGGCCAGGCAAACACCAGAGCCACCATCAGAAGAACAGAATGAAAGCCTGAGAGAGCAGCAGCCTGGAAAAGAAGAAGAAGGACAGAAGAAGATCTCCTAAGCAGCGTGGACCACACAGACCAACACCAAGAGAGCTCAGACACCACTAAGCGGGATATATTACTTAACATTTGGAAAAACTATATTGTAGCATTTATATTTGATTCTTCTCAGAAGCTGAGTTCAAACCATTGCCTTACAGAAGAGAAAGTTTAGTGGGACCAGAATTTAAGTTTCACATTGCAATCTCCCTATCTCTTTACTTTCAGGCCACCCAAGCCTCCACCCACTACTAAATTAGCTAAAGTCAAAGGATGCTGTCCTTCGTTGCCACTGCAGCAGGCAGCCGCAAGCAGCAAAGCTCCTCACTATGCCACGTGCCTTCAGCTGGCTGCTTCCACGGCCAAGCCACAATTTCTTGCCCATGGCCACGCTTGTCAACCTCTTCTCACATAGGGACTCAGTATAGCAGAGCGTCCAGCTGCTCAAAGACCAAATCAACAAGATCCAGACAAAAGGCAACAACGACTGGCTCACTGGACTTTTGAAAGCCTGGGGCATGAAAGGCTGGCTTTCACCTTTACTTAAGACTGTTTTGTGGACTTTGTTTCTTGTATTCATTGTGTTGCTTATTCTATCCAGTTTTGCTCAACGCTTGCAAAAGTCCATGGCAGAAGCCTTCATTCTTGAAAACAAAAAGGGGGCACTTGTGGAGGCCCAGGGGCCTCTCATTGCAACTGTAATACCTTAGGGCAAAGGGGACCAAGGTGAAACAGAGAAACCCCTCTGAATGCAAGGCTCTCACCCATGGCCACTTGCAGCCTCTTGCAATCTGCAGCTTTTCTTGCTATCACCCACTTCAACTGCCATTTTTTCCTTATAGCTACTCTCCAGAGAATGTTCTTCTCTCTCTTCTCCCCTGCTGGTCCTGGCTTTGCCCCTTCTCCCCACCCCCCATATGAAACCCTCAGTCCCCAGCCTCATTTTCTCTCCGGCCCTGGACCCTCTTCATCGCCATGCACAGCGTTTGGAGTTCCACACAAAGACCCGTCTCTGGCCTCATTCATCAGCACTTGAAGCAAGTGTGCTCCGGCCTCTGGCAGTGCAGCTCGCTCACACGGGCTCACTGTGGACACGCCGCAATCACACAGTCATTGAGTGCACCAGAGAACCTGGCCTCTAATAAAAGGCATGAATCCCAAAAATCACACGACCCAATGCCTTGCATGTCTCTACTTTTTCCTTCTTCTCTCATCTCTCATGTCACTTTCCCCATTTCCTCTCTCTGCCAGCTTGGCTTCTCTCTCTCTTTCCTGGCTGCAAGCACATGTGTGGGACCATGCCGGAACACCCTGACCTACAGGGAAGTGGGAGAGGACTCTTTGTCAGGAACTGAAGTGACAGAACAAGGGGGAATGGGATCCAACTGCAAGAGCTGGAATCCATTCCATGATGGGAAGAAGTTCTTTCCTGTCAGGGTGCTTGTCCCTGACACTGGGACCAGTGCAGAGAGGCTGTGCATACCCCATGGCCACGAACATCCAAGGCCAGCTTGGACAGGGGCCGAGACAACCTGCTGTGCTGGCAGCTTGCTCAGCTAGGAACCAGATGATCTTTAGGGTCCCTTCCTAGCCAAAGCATTCAAGGATTTCATCATTCCACCATGCCCATCTCCCAGTGTGGAGTGGCCCTGAATCTTCTGTGACATCACAGCTCCCACAGTGTTCCAGGTGGAACGTCCAGCACCTGGAAACCAGCAGAGCAGACACTCTGCCTGCTGCCAGTGGTCAGTTGGCGCTCGCTCTGCGCTCTGCCCGTCAGCGCTCTCTTGCTGCTGCTGCCTGGGATTTTCCTGACGCCTCCTCTGGAGCACCAACCCCAGCAGGATGAGCACTGCTGCTCCAGTGGAGGTACAGTGCCATTCCAGGGAGGGGCCACCTTGCTTGAGCAGGCTGCAGCCATGTGGGAATGGATGGTGTGGGACAGGAACCCCACTGTCAGATTGTGCTGTCTCTTGCAGACTGCCAGAGACACTGAGGAGGAGATGCAAGTGGACATGGTGCTAGGTGAGGAAGAAAGGATGGAGGTAGACATAGAAGAACCACTTGAGGACATGGAAGTCGACATGGAGGATAACATTGAGGAGATGGAAGTCGAAGAGGAGAACATTGAGGAGATGGAAGTTGACGAGAACGATGAGGAGGAGCCCATGGTCCTTGGATGAAGATGGAGCCCCACAAGTAAGACGGGCAGATGCTCCCCATGCCCTGCCCACAGACACAGTGGCTGCCCTGACGCCAGGCTGGGGCTGGGCTGGATGGCCCCGCTCAGGGACACGCTGCCCGCAGGGGGCCTGGATTGTGCTGCCACAAGCACCAGCCCTGGCCTGCCCTGCACTTGCCTGGGGCCACAGCAGCCCTGCCAGCCCTGTCCCAGCTCCTAGGGCCCGGCTCCCAGCCCAGCTGGGCCCAGTGCTGGCAGCAGAGGCCAGCTTTGCTTCTTTCTTCCTTCCAGGACAGATGGAGATGATGGCTGGAGATATGACGGCGGTGTATATATGTTGGAAAAGTTAGAAGATTACTGTAAATATGTTCACATGTTAGTAGTTCTCTGTAAATATGTTTTGAAGATTGTTACTCCATAGGATCCCATGTAAATATGTTCAGTAGATCGTTGGTGTTGTTATAAGGATTGTTGTAATGAAAAGTGTTCTGTAAATCCTAGTGTTTGCCAATCTTTGGCAAATAAATACTGCTTCTTTTTAAAACCTCGCTTCTCTTTGCCATTCCTTTGAGCACAGGCAGCATTTGCACAGTTGGGATTTCCACTTGTTCCGGGATCCCGGGGCTGGAGCTCCCTGGGGCTGCTGCCACGGGCACCCCAAGGCTGGGGGTCCCTATGCACAGGGGGTCCCACTGACACCACTGCTGCCGCTGGGCACTGCTGCTGCTCCTGGGCTGGGCCACAGCGGCGTCCCCAAGAGCTGAGCTGCCACCAGCACAGAGGGGGCTCTCACTGCAGTTATCCCTGCAGCCATGCCACCAAAGCAAGGCAGGAAACTTTCAGCCACCCTTCCTGCTGCAGCCACAGGCACTCCTGGCTCCAGAGCCGCCATCAGGCCACAGGGATGCAAAATCCACCTTCCCGCTCTCAAGGCCATGGCAGCCTTGGCAACTCTGGCACCTGCATCTGGGCTGCTGCAGGGGCTGATGTTTAAGGCTTGCAGCCTCCAAAGGCTCCGGGCTCTGCTTCCCACCCTGCTCTGCACTGCCCTGGCTCCGCATTGCTCAAGAGACAAAAGCCAAGCCAGGGGATCCTCATCCTGCCCAAATTGCTGAATTGACTGCAGTCCTTAGGACCTTCTCCACTTTCAGAGAACCTATTCATTTGATCACTGATTCGGCAGATGTCTATGGCCTAGTGCAGCAGGCCGAAAATTCCATTTTCAAAGACATTTCTAACCCCAACTAGAGCATTTGCTTTCCCCTTTCATTTCTCTTTTGTCCCACAGACAACACCCACACTATATCACGCACACAAGGTCTCATACCACCCTTCCTGCATTTATAGTAGGCAATGCTAAAGCAGATGCCCCAGCAATGGTTGTCCAAATCTCCCTAGGGAATCTTTTTGACCAGGCTAGGACCCGCCACCACTTCTACCATCCAAAAATTCCTGCACCGCTCAGCATCTTTAAAATTACCCAAGATCAGGCAAGATCCATGGCAAACACCTGCCCAAATTGTCAGCAACATGCC
Organism: Passer domesticus; assembly: GCF_036417665.1. Taxonomy (NCBI): domain Eukaryota; kingdom Metazoa; phylum Chordata; class Aves; order Passeriformes; family Passeridae; genus Passer; species Passer domesticus. The sequence goes on along the minus strand of NC_087486.1, from coordinate 17,752,918 downwards.
TTTGCTTCTGTCACAGCTGCACTCAATCCAAGAGGACTAAAGACTCTCCAGATCGGGCAATCACACATCACACACCAAGCCCCTTCTGGGAGACTAAAATACAACCCCGTCTCAGTCCACACCGACAACGCTGCGGTTTCCGCCTTTGCCCATGCTGGTGAGAAATCAAAAGGTGCTATAAAACGTTACATTTTAGCTTTTTCTACCTTCCCAGCTCCACAGGAAATGAAAACTGATCATGGTCCTTCTTATACCTCCCACTGATTCCAACCATTTTCTGACCAGTGGGGTACAAAACATGTCACAGCCATACCACACTCTGCCACGGGACACACCAGAGTCCAGAGGGCCCACTCTTCCATCCATAGGATCCTTGATCAACAGAGACAGGGAGTCCACATATTATCTCCTATTGAGACACTGGCCAAGGCCCTTGATGTGCTCAACTTTTTCGACACCTCATTTATGGAGCCAACTCCCCCAGTCATCAGGCCTTTTGCATTTCATGTGACTGCAGCCCAGTTAAAAGAAAAGCCACCTGTGTTGAACAAAGACCCTGAATCAAAACAAATTATGGGCCCTTTATCATTCATTACTTGGGGGAGAGGATATGCCTGTGTCTCTATAGCAGCAGGCCCAAGACGGATCCCAGCAAAAACATAAAACTCTTCTGCAAATGGCGAGGCAAACACCAGAGCCACCATCAGAAGAACAGAATGAAAGCCTGAGAGAGCAGCAGCCTGGAAAAGAAGAAGAAGGACAGAAGAAGATCTCCTAAGCAGCGTGGACCACACAGACCAACACCAAGAGAGCTCAGACACCACTAAGCGGGATATATCACTTAACATTTGGAAAAACTATATTGTAGCATTTATATTTGATTCTTCTCAGAAGCTGAGTTCAAACCATTGCCTTACAGAAGAGAAAGTTTAGTGGGACCAGAATTTAAGTTTCACATTGCAATCTCCCTATCTCTTTACTTTCAGGCCACCCAAGCCTCCACCCACTACTAAATTAGCTAAAGTCAAAGGATGCTGTCCTTTGTTGCCGCTGCAGCAGGCAGCCGCAAGCAGCAAAGCTCCTCACTATGCCACGTGCCTTCAGCTGGCTGCTTCCACGGCCAAGCCACAATTTCTTGCCCATGGCCACGCTTGTCAACCTCTTCTCACATAGGGACTCAGTATAGCAGAGCGTCCAGCTGCTCAAAGACCAAATCAACAAGATCCAGACAAAAGGCAACAACGACTGGCTCACTGGACTTTTGAAAGCCTGGGGCATGAAAGGCTGGCTTTCACCTTTACTTAAGACTGTTTTGTGGACTTTGTTTCTTGTATTCATTGTGTTGCTTATTCTATCCAGTTTTGCTCAACGCTTGCAAAAGTCCATGGCAGAAGCCTTCATTCTTGAAAACAAAAAGGGGGCACTTGTGGAGGCCCAGGGCCTCTCATTGCAACTGTAATACCTTAGGGCAAAGGGGACCAAGGTGAAACAGAGAAACCCCTCTGAATGCAAGGCTCTCACCCATGGCCACTTGCAGCCTCTTGCAATCTGCAGCTTTTCTTGCTATCACCCACTTCAACTGCCATTTTTTCCTTATAGCTACTCTCCAGAGAATGTTCTTCTCTCTCTTCTCCCCTGCTGGTCCTGGCTTTGCCCCTTCTCCCCACCCCCATATGAAACCCTCAGTCCCCAGCCTCATTTTCTCTCCGGCCCTGGACCCTCTTCATCGCCATGCACAGCGTTTGGAGTTCCACATAAAGACCCGTCTCTGGCCTCATTCATCAGCACTTGAAGCAAGTGTGCTCCGGCCTCTGGCAGTGCAGCTCGCTCACACGGGCTCACTGTGGACACGCCGCAATCACACAGTCATTGAGTGCAGCAGAGAACCTGGCCTCTAATAAAAGGCATGAATCCCAAAAATCACACGACCCAATGCCTTGCATGTCTCTACTTTTTCCTTCTTCTCTCATCTCTCATGTCACTTTCCCCATTTCCTCTCTCTGCCAGCTTGGCTTCTCTCTCTCTTTCCTGGCTGCAAGCACATGTGTGGGACCATGCCGGAACACCCTGACCTACAGGGAAGTGGGAGAGGACTCTTTGTCAGCAACTGAAGTAACAGAACAAGGGGGAATGGGATCCAACTGCAAGAGCTGGAATCCATTCCATGATGGGAAGAAGTTCTTTCCTCTCAGGGTGCTTGTCCCTGACACTGGGACCAGTGCAGAGAGGCTGTGCATACCCCATGGCCACGAACATCCAAGGCCAGCTTGGACAGGGGCCGAGACAACCTGCTGTGCTGGCAGCTTGCTCAGCTAGGAACCAGATGATCTTTAGGGTCCCTTCCTAGCCAAAGCATTCAAGGATTTCATCATTCCACCATGCCCATCTCCCAGTGTGGAGCGGCCCTGAAACTTCTGTGACATCACAGCTCCCACAGTGTTCCAGGTGGAACGTCCAGCACCTGGAAACCAGCAGAGCAGACACTCTGCCTGCTGCCAGTGGTCAGTTGGCGCTCGCTCTGCGCTCTGCCCGTCAGCGCTCTCTTGCTGCTGCTGCCTGGGACTTTCCTGACGCCTCCTCTGGAGCACCAACCCCAGCAGGATGAGCACTGCTGCTCCAGTGGAGGTACAGTGCCATTCCAGGGAGGGGCCACCTTGCTTGAGCAGGCTGCAGCCATGTGGGAATGGATGGTGTGGGACAGGAACCCCACTGTCAGATTGTGCTGTCTCTTGCAGACTGCCAGAGACACTGAGGAGGAGATGCAAGTGGACATGGTGCTAGGTGAGGAAGAAAGGATGGAGGTAGACATAGAAGAACCACTTGAGGACATGGAAGTCGACATGGAGGATAACATTGAGGAGATGGAAGTCGAAGAGGAGAACATTGAGGAGATGGAAGTTGACGAGAACGATGAGGAGGAGCCCATGGTCCTTGGATGAAGATGGAGCCCCACAAGTAAGACAGGCAGATGCTCCCCATGCCCTGCCCACAGACACAGTGGCTGCCCTGACGCCAGGCTGGGGCTGGGCTGGATGGCCCCGCTCAGGGACACGCTGTCCGCAGGGGGCCTGGATTGTGCTGCCACAAGCACCAGCCCTGGCCTGCCCTGCACTTGCCTGGGGCCACACCAGCCCTGCCAGCCCTGTCCCAGCCCCTAGGGCCCGGCTCCCAGCCCAGCTGGGCCCAGTGCTGGCAGCAGAGGCCAGCTTTGCTTCTTTCTTCCTTCCAGGACAGATGGAGATGATGGCTGGAGATATGACGGCGGTGTATATATGTTGGAAAAGTTAGAAGATTACTGTAAATATGTTCACATGTTAGTAGTTCTCTGTAAATATGTTTTGAAGATTGTTACTCCATAGGATCCCATGTAAATATGTTCAGTAGATCGTTGGTGTTGTTATAAGGATTGTTGTAATGAAAAGTGTTCTGTAAATCCTAGAGTTTGCCAATCTTTGGCAAATAAATACTGCTTCTTTTTAAAACCTCGCTTCTCTTTGCCATTCCTTTGAGCACAGGCAGCATTTGCACAGTTGGGATTTCCACTTATTCCGGGATCCCGGGGCTGGAGCTCCCTGGGGCTGCTGCCACGGGCACCCCACGGCTGGGGGTCCCTGTGCACAGGGGGTCCCACTGACACCACTGCTGCCGCTGGGCACTGCTGCTGCTCCTGGGCTGGGGCACAGCGGCGTCCCCAAGAGCTGAGCTGCCACCAGCACAGAGGGGGCTCTCACTGCAGTTATGCCTGCAGCCATGCCACCAAAGCAAGGCAGGAAACTTTCAGCCACCCTTCCTGCTGCAGCCACAGGCACTCCTGGCTCCAGAGCCGCCATCAGGCCACAGGGATGCAAAATCCACCTTCCCGCTCTCAAGGCCATGGCAGCCTTGGCAACTCTGGCACCTGCATCTGGGCTGCTGCAGGGGCTGATGTTTAAGGCTTGCAGCCTCCAAAGGCTCCGGGCTCTGCTTCCCACCCTGCTCTGCACTGCCCTGGCTCCGCATTGCTCAAGAGACAAAAGCCAAGCCAGGGGATCCTCATCCTGCCCAAATTGCTGAATTGACTGCAGTCCTTAGGACCTTCTCCACTTTCAAAGAACCTATTCATTTGATCACTGATTCGGCAGATGTCTATGGCCTAGTGCAGCAGGCCGAAAATTCCATTTTCAAAGACATTTCTAACCCCAACTAGAGCATTTGCTTTCCCCTTTCATTTCTCTTTTGTCACACAGACAACACCCACACTATATCACGCACACAAGGTCTCATACCACCCTTCCTGCATTTATAGTAGGCAATGCTAAAGCAGATGCCCCAGCAATGGTTGTCCAAATCTCCCTAGGGAATGTTTTTGACCAGGCTAGGACCCGCCACCACTTCTACCATCCAAACATTCCTGCACCACTCAGCATCTTTAAAATTACCCAAGATCAGGCAAGATCCATGGCAAACACCTGCCCAAATTGTCAGCAACATGCCTTTGCTTCTGTCACAGCTGCACTCAATCCAAGAGGACTAAAGACTCTCCAGATCGGGCAATCACACATCACACACCAAGCCCCTTCTGGGAGACTAAAATACAACCCCGTCTCAATCCACACCGACAACGCTGCGGTTTCCGCCTTTGCCCATGCTGGTGAGAAATGAAAAGATGCTATAAAACGTTACATTTTAGCTTTTTCTACCTTCCCAGCTCCACAGGAAATGAAAACTGATCATGGTCCTTCTTATACCTCCCACTGATTCCAACCATTTTCTGACCAGTGGGGTACAAAACATGTCACAGCCATACCACACTCTGCCACGGGACACACCAGAGTCCAGAGGGCCCACTCTTCCATCCAAAGGATCCTTGATCAACAGAGACAGGGAGTCCACATATTATCTCCCATTGAGACACTGGCCAAGGCCCTTGATGTGCTCAACTTTTTCAACACCTCATTTATGGAGCCAACTCCCCCAGTCACCAGGCCTTTTGCATTTCATGTGACTGCAGCCCAGTTAAAAGAAAAGCCACCTGTGTTGAACAAAGACCCTGAATCAAAACAAATTATGGGCCCTTTATCATTCATTACTTGGGGGAGAGGATATGCCTGTGTCTCTATAGCAGCAGGCCCAAGACGGATCCCAGCAAAAACATAAAACTCTTCTGCAAATGGCCAGGCAAACACCAGAGCCACCATCAGAAGAACAGAATGAAAGCCTGAGAGAGCAGCAGCCTGGAAAAGAAGAAGAAGGACAGAAGAAGATCTCCTAAGCAGCGTGGACCACACAGACCAACACCAAGAGAGCTCAGACACCACTAAGCGGGATATATCACTTAACATTTGGAAAAACTATATTGTAGCATTTATATTTTATTCTTCTCATAAGCTGAGTTCAAACCATTGCCTTACAGAAGAGAAAGTTTAGTGGGACCAGAATTTAAGTTTCACATGGGAATCTCCCTATCTCTTTACTTTCAGGCCACCCAACCTCCAGCCACTACAAAATTAACTAAAGACAAAGGATGCTGTCCTTTGTTGCCGCTGCAGCAGGCAGCCGCAAGCAGCAAAGCTCCTCACTATGCCACGTGCCGTCAGCTGGCTGGTTCCACAGCCAAGCCACAATTTCTTGCCCATGGCCACGCTTGTCAACCTCTTCTCACATAGGGACTCAGTATACCAGAGCGTCCAGCTGCTCAAAGATCAAATCAACAAGATCCAGACAAAAGGCAACAACGACTGGCTCACTGGACTTTTGAAAGACTGGGGCATGAAAGGCTGGCTTTCACCTTTACTTAAGACTGTTTTGTGGACTTTGTTTCTTGTATTCATTGTGTTGCTTATTCTATCCAGTTTTGCTCAACGCTTGCAAAAGTCCATGGCAGAAGCCTTCATTCTTGAAAACAAAAAGGGGGCACTTGTGGAGGCCCAGGGGCCTCTCATTGCAACTGTAATACCTTAGGGCAAAGGGGACCAAGGTGAAACAGAGAAACCCCTCTGAATGCAAGGCTCTCACCCATGGCCACTTGCAGCCTCTTGCAATCTGCAGCTTTTCTTGCTATCACCCACTTCAACTGCCATTTTTTCCTTATAGCTACTCTCCAGAGAATGTTCTTCCCTCTCTTCTCCCCTGCTGGTCCTGGCTTTGCCCCTTCTCCCCCCCCCCCCCCCCCCATATGAAACCCTCAGTCCCCAGCCTCATTTTCTCTCCGTCCCTGGACCCTCTTCATGGCCATGCACAGCGTTTGGAGTTCCACACAAAGACCCGTCTCTGGCCTCATTCATCAGCACTTGAAGCAAGTGTGCTCCCGGCTCTGGCAGTGCAGGTCGCTCACACGGGCTCACTGTGGACACGCCGCAATCACACAGTCATTGAGTGCACCAGAGAACCTGGCCTCTAATAAAAGGCATGAATCCCACAAATCACACGACCCAATGCCTTGCATGTCTCTACATTTTCCTTCTTCTCTCATCTCTCATGTCACTTTCCCCATTTCCTCTCTCTGCCAGCTTGGCTTCTCTCTCTCTCCTGGCTGCAAGCACATGTGTGGGACCATGCCGGAACACCCTGACCTACAGGGAAGTGGGAGAGGACTCTTTGTCAGCAACTGAAGTGACAGAACAAGGGGGAATGGGATCCAACTGCAAGAGCTGGAATCCATTCCATGATGGGAAGAAGTTCTTTCCTGTCAGGGTGCTTGTCCCTGACACTGGGACCAGTGCAGAGAGGCTGTGCATACCCCATGGTCAGGAACATCCAAGGCCATCTTGGACAGGGGCCGAGACAACCTGCGGTGCTGGCAGCTTGTTCAGCTAGGAACCAGATGATCTTTAGGGTCCCTTCCTAGCCAAAGCATTCAAGGATTTCATCATTCCACCATGCCCATCTCCCAGTGTGGAGTGGCCCTGAATCTTCTGTGACATCACAGCTCCCACAGTGTTCCAGGTGGAACGTCCAGCACCTGGAAACCAGCAGAGCAGACACTCTGCCTGCTGCCAGTGGTCAGTTGGCGCTCGCTCTGCGCTCTGCCCGTCAGCGCTCTCTTGCTGCTGCTGCCTGGGATTTTCCTGACGCCTCCTCTGGAGCACCAACCCCAGCAGGATGAGCACTGCTGCTCCAGTGGAGGTACAGTGCCATTCCAGGGAGGGGCCACCTTGCTTGAGCAGGCTGCAGCCATGTGGGAATGGATGCTGTGGGACAGGAACCCCACTGTCAGATTGTGCTGTCTCTTGCAGACTGCCAGAGACACTGAGGAGGAGATGCAAGTGGACATGGTGCTAGGTGAGGAAGAAAGGATGGAGGTAGACATAGAAGAACCACTTGAGGACATGGAAGTCGACATGGAGGATAACATTGAGGAGATGGAAGTCGAAGAGGAGAACATTGAGGAGATGGAAGTTGACGAGAACGATGAGGAGGAGCCCATGGTCCTTGGATGAAGATGGAGCCCCACAAGTAAGACGGGCAGATGCTCCCCATGCCCTGCCCACAGACACAGTGGCTGCCCTGACGCCAGCCTGGGGCTGGGCTGGATGGCCCCGCTCAGGGACACGCTGCCCGCAGGGGGCCTGGATTGTGCTGCCACAAGCACCAGCCCTGGCCTGCCCTGCACTTGCCTGGGGCCACACCAGCCCTGCCAGCCCTGTCCCAGCTCCTAGGGCCCGGCTCCCAGCCCAGCTGGGCCCAGTGCTGGCAGCAGAGGCCAGCTTTGCTTCTTTCTTCCTTCCAGGACAGATGGAGATGATGGCTGGAGATATGACGGCGGTGTATATATGTTGGAAAAGTTAGAAGATTACTGTAAATATGTTCACATGTTAGTAGTTCTCTGTAAATATGTTTTGAAGATTGTTACTCCATAGGATCCCATGTAAATATGTTCAGTAGATCGTTGGTGTTGTTATAAGGATTGTTGTAATGAAAAGTGTTCTGTAAATCCTAGAGTTTGCCAATCTTTGGCAAATAAATACTGCTTCTTTTTAAAACCTCGCTTCTCTTTGCCATTCCTTTGAGCACAGGCAGCATTTGCACAGTTGGGATTTCCACTTGTTCCGGGATCCCAGGGCTGGAGCTCCCTGGGGCTGCTGCCACGGCCACCCCACGGCTGGGGGTCCCTGTGCACAGGGGGTCCCACTGACACCACTGCTGCCGCTGGGCACTGCTGCTGCTCCTGGGCTGGGGCACAGTGGCGTCCCCAAGAGCTGAGCTGCCACCAGCACAGAGGGGGCTCTCACTGCAGTTATCCCTGCAGCCATGCCACCAAAGCAAGGCAGGAAACTTTCAGCCACCCTTCCTGCTGCAGCCACAGCCACTCCTGGCTCCAGAGCCGCCATCAGGCCACAGGGATGCAAAATCCACCTTCCCGCTCTCAAGGCCATGGCAGCCTTGGCAACTCTGGCACCTGCATCTGGGCTGCTGCAGGGGCTGATGTTTAAGGCTTGCAGCCTCCAAAGGCTCCGGGCTCTGCTTCCCACCCTGCTCTGCACTGCCCTGGCTCCGCATTGCTCAAGAGACAAAAGCCAAGCCAGGGGATCCTCATCCTGCCCAAATTGCTGAATTGACTGCAGTCCTTAGGACCTTCTCCACTTTCAGAGAACCTATTCATTTGATCACTGATTCGGCAGATGTCTATGGCCTAGTGCAGCAGGCCGAAAATTCCATTTTCAAAGACATTTCTAACCCCAACTAGAGCATTTGCTTTCCCCTTTCATTTCTCTTTTGTCACACAGACAATACCCACACTATATCACGCACACAAGGTCTCATACCACCCTTCCTGCATTTATAGTAGGCAATGCTAAAGCAGATGCCCCAGCAATGGTTGTCCAAATCTCCCTAGGGAATGTTTTTGACCAGGCTAGGACCCACCATCACTTCTACCATCCAAACATTCTTGCACCACTCAGCATCTTTAAAATTACCCAAGATCAGGCAAGATCCATGGCAAACACCTGCCCAAATTGTCAGCAACATGCCTTTGCTTCTGTCACAGCTGGAGTCAACCCAAGAGGACTAAAGACTCTCCAGATCGGGCAATCACACATCACACACCAAGCCCCTTTTGGGAGACTAAAATACAACCCCGTCTCAATCCACACCGACAACGCGGCGGTTTCCGCCTTTGCCCATGCTGGTGAGAAATGAAAAGATGCTATAAAACGTTACATTTTAGCTTTTTCTACCTTCCCAGCTCCACAGGAAATGAAAACTGATCATGGTCCTTCTTATACCTCCCACTGATTCCAACCATTTTCTGACCAGTGGGGTACAAAACATGTCACAGCCATACCACACTCTGCCACAGGACACTCCATAGTCCAGAGGGCCCACTCTTCCATCCAAAGGATCCTTGATCAACAGAGACAGGGAGTCCACATATTATCTCCCATTGAGACACTGGCCAAGGCCCTTGATGTGCTCAACTTTTTCAACACCTCATTTATGGAGCCAACTCCCCCAGTCATCAGGCCTTTTGCATTTCATGTGACTGCAGCCCAGTTAAAAGAAAAGCCACCTGTGTTGAACAAAGACCCTGAATCAAAACAAATTATGGGCCCTTTATCATTCATTACTTGGGGGAGAGGATACGCTTGTGTCTCTATAGCAGCAGGCCCAAGACAGATCCCAGCAGAAACATAAAACTCTTCTGCAAATGGCGAGGCAAACACCAGAGCCACCATCAGAAGAACAGAATGAAAGCCTGAGAGAGCAGCAGCCTGGAAAAGAAGAAGAAGGACAGAAGAAGATCTCCTAAGCAGCGTGGACCACACAGACCAACACCAAGAGAGCTCAGACACAACTAAGCGGGATATATCACTTAACATTTGGAAAAACTATATTGTAGCATTTATATTTGATTCTTCTAAGAAGCTGAGTTCAAACCATTGCCTTACAGAAGAGGAAGTTTAGTGGGACCAGAATTTAAGTTTCACATGGGAATCTCCCTATCTCTTTACTTTCAGGCCACCCAACCTCCAGCCACTACAAAATTAACTAAAGTCAAAGGATGCTGTCCTTCGTTGCCACTGCAGCAGGCAGCCGCAAGCAGCAAAGCTCCTCACTATGCCACGTGCCGTCAGCTGGCTGCTTCCACAGCCAAGCCACAATTTCTTGCCCATGGCCACGCTTGTCAACCTCTTCTCACATAGGGACTCAGTATACCAGAACGTCCAGCTGCTCAAAGATCAAATCAACAAGATCCAGACAAAAGGCAACAACGACTAGCTCACTGGACTTTTGAAAGACTGGGGCATGAAAGGCTGGCTTTCACCTTTACTTAAGACTGTTTTGTGGACTTTGTTTCTTGTATTCATTGTGTTGCTTATTCTATCCAGTTTTGCTCAACGCTTGCAAAAGTCCATGGCAGAAGCCTTCATTCTTGAAAACAAAAAGGGGGCACTTGTGGAGGCCCAGGGGCCTCTCATTGCAACTGTAATACCTTAGGGCAAAGGGGACCAAGGTGAAACAGAGAAACCCCTCTGAATGCAAGGCTCTCACCCATGGCCACTTGCAGCCTCTTGCAATCTGCAGCTTTTCTTGCTATCACCCACTTCAACTGCCATTTTTTCCTTATAGCTACTCTCCAGAGAATGTTCTTCCCTCTCTTCTCCCCTGCTGGTCCTGGCTTTGCCCCTTCTCCTTCCCCCCCCCCCCCCCCCATATGAAACCCTCAGTCCCCAGCCTCATTTTCTCTCCGTCCCTGGACCCTCTTCATGGCCATGCACAGCGTTTGGGGTTCCACACAAAGACCCGTCTCCGGCCTCATTCATCAGCACTTGAAGCAAGTGTGCTCTGGGCTCTGGGAGTGCAGGTCGCTCACACGGGCTCACTGTGGACACGCCGCAATCACACAGTCATTGAGTGCACCAGAGAACCTGGCCTCTAATAAAAGGCATGAATCCCACAAATCACACGACCCAATGCCTTGCATGTCTCTACTTTTTCCTTCTTCTCTCATCTCTCATGTCACTTTCCCCATTTCCTCTCTCTGCCAGCTTGGCTTCTCTCTCTCTCCTGGCTGCAAGCACATGTGTGGGACCATGCCGGAACACCCTGACCTACAGGGAAGTGGGAGAGGACTCTTTGTCAGCAACTGAAGTGACAGAACAAGGGGGAATGGGATCCAACTGCAAGAGCTGGAATCCATTCCATGATGGGAGGAAGTTCTTTCCTGTCAGGGTGCTTGTCCCTGACACTGGGACCAGTGCAGAGAGGCTGTGCATACCCCATGCTCAGGAACATCCAAGGCCACCTTGGACAGGGGCCGAGACAACCTGCGGTGCGGGCAGCTTGCTCAGCTAGGAACCAGATGATCTTTAGGGTCCCTTCCTAGCCAAAGCATTCAAGGATTTCATCATTCCACCATGCCCATCTCCCAGTGTGGAGTGGCCCTGAATCTTCTGTGACATCACAGCTCCCACAGTGTTCCAGGTGGAACGTCCAGCACCTGGAAACCAGCAGAGCAGACACTCTGCCTGCTGCCAGTGGTCAGTTGGCGCTCGCTCTGCGCTCTGCCCGTCAGCGCTCTCTTGCTGCTGCTGCCTGGGATTTTCCTGACGCCTCCTCTGGAGCACCAACCCCAGCAGGATGAGCACTGCTGCTCCAGTGGAGGTACAGTGCCATTCCAGGGAGGGGCCACCTTGCTTGAGCAGGCTGCAGCCATGTGGGAATGGATGGTGTGGGACAGGAACCCCACTGTCAGATTGTGCTGTCTCTTGCAGACTGCCAGAGACACTGAGGAGGAGATGCAAGTGGACATGGTGCTAGGTGAGGAAGAAAGGATGGAGGTAGACATAGAAGAACCACTTGAGGACATGGAAGTCGACATGGAGGATAACATTGAGGAGATGGAAGTCGAAGAGGAGAACATTGAGGAGATGGAAGTTGACGAGAACGATGAGGAGGAGCCCATGGTCCTTGGATGAAGATGGAGCCCCACAAGTAAGACGGGCAGATGCTCCCCATGCCCTGCCCACAGACACAGTGGCTGCTCTGACGCCAGCCTGGGGCTGGGCTGGATGGCCCCGCTCAGGGACACGCTGCCCGCAGGGGGCCTGGATTGTGCTGCCACAAGCACCAGCCCTGGCCTGCCCTGCACTTGCCTGGGGCCACAGCAGCCCTGCCAGCCCTGTCCCAGCTCCTAGGGCCCGGCTCCCAGCCCAGCTGGGCCCAGTGCTGGCAGCAGAGGCCAGCTTTGCTTCTTTCTTCCTTCCAGGACAGATGGAGATGATGGCTGGAGATATGACGGCGGTGTATATATGTTGGAAAAGTTAGAAGATTACTGTAAATATGTTCACATGTTAGTAGTTCTCTGTAAATATGTTTTGAAGATTGTTACTCCATAGGATCCCATGTAAATATGTTCAGTAGATCGTTGGTGTTGTTATAAGGATTGTTGTAATGAAAAGTGTTCTGTAAATCCTAGAGTTTGCCAATCTTTGGCAAATAAATACTGCTTCTTTTTAAAACCTCGCTTCTCTTTGCCATTCCTTTGAGCACAGGCAGCATTTGCACAGTTGGGATTTCCACTTGTTCCGGGATCCCGGGGCTGGAGCTCCCTGTGGCTCCTGCCACGGCCACCCCACGGCTGGGGGTCCCTGTGCACAGGGGGTCCCACTGACACCACTGCTGCCGCTGGGCACTGCTGCTGCTCCTGGGCTGGGGCACAGCGGCGTCCCCAAGAGCTGAGCTGCCACCAGCACAGAGGGGGCTCTCACTGCAGTTATCCCTGCAGCCATGCCACCAAAGCAAGGCAGGAAACTTTCAGCCACCCTTCCTGCTGCAGCCACAGGCACTCCTGGCTCCAGAGCCGCCATCAGGCCACAGGGATGCAAAATCCACCTTCCCGCTCTCAAGGCCATGGCAGCCTTGGCAACTCTGGCACCTGCATCTGGGCTGCTGCAGGGGCTGATGTTTAAGGCTTGCAGCCTCCAAAGGCTCCGGGCTCTGCTTCCCACCCTGCTCTGCACTGCCCTGGCTCCGCATTGCTCAAGAGACAAAAGCCAAGCCAGGGGATCCTCATCCTGCCCAAATTGCTGAATTGACTGCAGTCCTTAGGACCTTCTCCACTTTCAAAGAACCTATTCATTTGATCACTGATTCGGCAGATGTCTATGGCCTAGTGCAGCAGGCCGAAAATTCCATTTTCAAAGACATTTCTAACCCCAACTAGAGCATTTGCTTTCCCCTTTCATTTCTCTTTTGTCCCACAGACAACACCCACACTATATCACGCACACAAGGTCTCATACCACCCTTCCTGCATTTATAGTAGGCAATGCTAAAGCAGATGCCCCAGCAATGGTTGTCCAAATCTCCCTAGGGAATGTTTTTGACCAGGCTAGGACCCGCCACCACTTCTACCATCCAAACATTCCTGCACCGCTCAGCATCTTTAAAATTACCCAAGATCAGGCAAGATCCATGGCAAACACCTGCCCAAATTGTCAGCAACATGCCTTTGCTTCTGTCACAGCTGGAGTCAACCCAAGAGGACTAAAGACTCTCCAGATCGGGCAATCACACATCACACACCAAGCCCCTTCTGGGAGACTAAAATACAACCCCGTCTCAATCCACACCGACAACGCGGCGGTTTCCGCCTTTGCCCATGCTGGTGAGAAATGAAAAGATGCTATAAAATGTTACATTTTAGCTTTTTCTACCTTCCCAGCTCCACAGGAAATGAAAACTGATCATGGTCCTTCTTATACCTCCCACTGATTCCAACCATTTTCTGACCAGTGGGGTACAAAACATGTCACAGCCATACCACACTCTGCCACAGGACACTCCATAGTCCAGAGGGCCCACTCTTCCATCCAAAGGATCCTTGATCAACAGAGACAGGGAGTCCACATATTATCTCCCATTGAGACACTGGCCAAGGCCCTTGATGTGCTCAACTTTTTCAACACCTCATTTATGGAGCCAACTCCCCCAGTCATCAGGCCTTTTGCATTTCATGTGACTGCAGCCCAGTTAAAAGAAAAGCCACCTGTGTTGAACAAAGACCCTGAATCAAAACAAATTATGGGCCCTTTATCATTCATTACTTGGGGGAGAGGATACGCTTGTGTCTCTATAGCAGCAGGCCCAAGACAGATCCCAGCAGAAACATAAAACTCTTCTGCAAATGGCGAGGCAAACACCAGAGCCACCATCAGAAGAACAGAATGAAAGCCTGAGAGAGCAGCAGCCTGGAAAAGAAGAAGAAGGACAGAAGAAGATCTCCTAAGCAGCGTGGACCACACAGACCAACACCAAGAGAGCTCAGACACCACTAAGCGGGATATATCTCTTAACATTTGGAAAAACTATATTGTAGCATTTATATTTGATTCTTCTAAGAAGCTGAGTTCAAACCATTGCCTTACAGAAGAGGAAGTTTAGTGGGACCAGAATTTAAGTTTCACATGGGAATCTCCCTATCTCTTTACTTTCAGGCCACCCAACCTCCAGCCACTACAAAATTAACTAAAGTCAAAGGATGCTGTCCTTCGTTGCCACTGCAGCAGGCAGCCGCAAGCAGCAAAGCTCCTCACTATGCCACGTGCCGTCAGCTGGCTGCTTCCACAGCCAAGCCACAATTTCTTGCCCATGGCCACGCTTGTCAACCTCTTCTCACATAGGGACTCAGTATACCAGAACGTCCAGCTGCTCAAAGATCAAATCAACAAGATCCAGACAAAAGGCAACAACGACTAGCTCACTGGACTTTTGAAAGACTGGGGCATGAAAGGCTGGCTTTCACCTTTACTTAAGACTGTTTTGTGGACTTTGTTTCTTGTATTCATTGTGTTGCTTATTCTATCCAGTTTTGCTCAACGCTTGCAAAAGTCCATGGCAGAAGCCTTCATTCTTGAAAACAAAAAGGGGGCACTTGTGGAGGCCCAGGGGCCTCTCATTGCAACTGTAATACCTTAGGGCAAAGGGGACCAAGGTGAAACAGAGAAACCCCTCTGAATGCAAGGCTCTCACCCATGGCCACTTGCAGCCTCTTGCAATCTGCAGCTTTTCTTGCTATCACCCACTTCAACTGCCATTTTTTCCTTATAGCTACTCTCCAGAGAATGTTCTTCCCTCTCTTCTCCCCTGCTGGTCCTGGCTTTGCCCCTTCTCCTTCCCCCCCCCCCGCCCATATGAAACCCTCAGTCCCCAGCCTCATTTTCTCTCCGTCCCTGGACCCTCTTCATGGCCATGCACAGCGTTTGGGGTTCCACACAAAGACCCGTCTCTGGCCTCATTCATCAGCACTTGAAGCAAGTGTGCTCTGGGCTCTGGGAGTGCAGGTCGCTCACACGGGCTCACTGTGGACACGCCGCAATCACACAGTCATTGAGTGCACCAGAGAACCTGGCCTCTAATAAAAGGCATGAATCCCACAAATCACACGACCCAATGCCTTGCATGTCTCTACTTTTTCCTTCTTCTCTCATCTCTCATGTCACTTTCCCCATTTCCTCTCTCTGCCAGCTTGGCTTCTCTCTCTCTCCTGGCTGCAAGCACATGTGTGGGACCATGCCGGAACACCCTGACCTACAGGGAAGTGGGAGAGGACTCTTTGTCAGCAACTGAAGTGACAGAACAAGGGGGAATGGGATCCAACTGCAAGAGCTGGAATCCATTCCATGATGGGAAGAAGTTCTTTCCTGTCAGGGTGCTTGTCCCTGACACTGGGACCAGTGCAGAGAGGCTGTGCATACCCCATGCTCAGGAACATCCAAGGCCACCTTGGACAGGGGCCGAGACAACCTGCGGTGCGGGCAGCTTGCTCAGCTAGGAACCAGATGATCTTTAGGGTCCCTTCCTAGCCAAAGCATTCAAGGATTTCATCATTCCACCATGCCCATCTCCCAGTGTGGAGTGGCCCTGAATCTTCTGTGACATCACAGCTCCCACAGTGTTCCAGGTGGAACGTCCAGCACCTGGAAACCAGCAGAGCAGACACTCTGCCTGCTGCCAGTGGTCAGTTGGCGCTCGCTCTGCGCTCTGCCCGTCAGCGCTCTCTTGCTGCTGCTGCCTGGGATTTTCCTGACGCCTCCTCTGGAGCACCAACCCCAGCAGGATGAGCACTGCTGCTCCAGTGGAGGTACAGTGCCATTCCAGGGAGGGGCCACCTTGCTTGAGCAGGCTGCAGCCATGTGGGAATGGATGGTGTGGGACAGGAACCCCACTGTCAGATTGTGCTGTCTCTTGCAGACTGCCAGAGACACTGAGGAGGAGATGCAAGTGGACATGGTGCTAGGTGAGGAAGAAAGGATGGAGGTAGACATAGAAGAACCACTTGAGGACATGGAAGTCGACATGGAGGATAACATTGAGGAGATGGAAGTCGAAGAGGAGAACATTGAGGAGATGGAAGTTGACGAGAACGATGAGGAGGAGCCCATGGTCCTTGGATGAAGATGGAGCCCCACAAGTAAGACGGGCAGATGCTCCCCATGCCCTGCCCACAGACACAGTGGCTGCTCTGACGCCAGCCTGGGGCTGGGCTGGATGGCCCCGCTCAGGGACACGCTGCCCGCAGGGGGCCTGGATTGTGCTGCCACAAGCACCAGCCCTGGCCTGCCCTGCACTTGCCTGGGGCCACACCAGCCCTGCCAGCCCTGTCCCAGCTCCTAGGGCCCGGCTCCCAGCCCAGCTGGGCCCAGTGCTGGCAGCAGAGGCCAGCTTTGCTTCTTTCTTCCTTCCAGGACAGATGGAGATGATGGCTGGAGATATGACGGCGGTGTATATATGTTGGAAAAGTTAGAAGATTACTGTAAATATGTTCACATGTTAGTAGTTCTCTGTAAATATGTTTTGAAGATTGTTACTCCATAGGATCCCATGTAAATATGTTCAGTAGATCGTTGGTGTTGTTATAAGGATTGTTGTAATGAAAAGTGTTCTGTAAATCCTAGAGTTTGCCAATCTTTGGCAAATAAATACTGCTTCTTTTTAAAACCTCGCTTCTCTTTGCCATTCCTTTGAGCACAGGCAGCATTTGCACAGTTGGGATTTCCACTTGTTCCGGGATCCCGGGGCTGGAGCTCCCTGGGGCTCCTGCCACAGCCACCCCACGGCTGGGGGTCCCTGTGCACAGGGGGTCCCACTGACACCACTGCTGCCGCTGGGCACTGCTGCTGCTCCTGGGCTGGGCCACAGCGGCGTCCCCAAGAGCTGAGCTGCCACCAGCACAGAGGGGGCTCTCACTGCAGTTATCCCTGCAGCCATGCCACCAAAGCAAGGCAGGAAACTTTCAGCCACCCTTCCTGCTGCAGCCACAGGCACTCCTGGCTCCAGAGCCGCCATCAGGCCACAGGGATGCAAAATCCACCTTCCCGCTCTCAAGGCCATGGCAGCCTTGGCAACTCTGGCACCTGCATCTGGGCTGCTGCAGGGGCTGATGTTTAAGGCTTGCAGCCTCCAAAGGCTCCGGGCTCTGCTTCCCACCCTGCTCTGCACTGCCCTGGCTCCGCATTGCTCAAGAGACAAAAGCCAAGCCAGGGGATCCTCATCCTGCCCAAATTGCTGAATTGACTGCAGTCCTTAGGACCTTCTCCACTTTCAAAGAACCTATTCATTTGATCACTGATTCGGCAGATGTCTATGGCCTAGTGCAGCAGGCCGAAAATTCCATTTTCAAAGACATTTCTAACCCCAACTAGAGCATTTGCTTTCCCCTTTCATTTCTCTTTTGTCCCACAGACAACACCCACACTATATCACGCACACAAGGTCTCATACCACCCTTCCTGCATTTATAGTAGGCAATGCTAAAGCAGATGCCCCAGCAATGGTTGTCCAAATCTCCCTAGGGAATGTTTTTGACCAGGCTAGGACCCGCCACCACTTCTACCATCCAAACATTCCTGCACCGCTCAGCATCTTTAAAATTACCCAAGATCAGGCAAGATCCATGGCAAACACCTGCCCAAATTGTCAGCAACATGCCTTTGCTTCTGTCACAGCTGGAGTCAACCCAAGAGGACTAAAGACTCTCCAGATCGGGCAATCACACATCACACACCAAGCCCCTTCTGGGAGACTAAAATACAACCCCGTCTCAATCCACACCGACAACGCGGCGGTTTCCGCCTTTGCCCATGCTGGTGAGAAATGAAAAGATGCTATAAAACGTTACATTTTAGCTTTTTCTACCTTCCCAGCTCCACAGGAAATGAAAACTGATCATGGTCCTTCTTATACCTCCCACTGATTCCAACCATTTTCTGACCAGTGGGGTACAAAACATGTCACAGCCATACCACACTCTGCCACAGGACACTCCATAGTCCAGAGGGCCCACTCTTCCATCCAAAGGATCCTTGATCAACAGAGACAGGGAGTCCACATATTATCTCCCATTGAGACACTGGCCAAGGCCCTTGATGTGCTCAACTTTTTCAACACCTCATTTATGGAGCCAACTCCCCCAGTCATCAGGCCTTTTGCATTTCATGTGACTGCAGCCCAGTTAAAAGAAAAGCCACCTGTGTTGAACAAAGACCCTGAATCAAAACAAATTATGGGCCCTTTATCATTCATTACTTGGGGGAGAGGATACGCTTGTGTCTCTATAGCAGCAGGCCCAAGACAGATCCCAGCAGAAACATAAAACTCTTCTGCAAATGGCGAGGCAAACACCAGAGCCACCATCAGAAGAACAGAATGAAAGCCTGAGAGAGCAGCAGCCTGGAAAAGAAGAAGAAGGACAGAAGAAGATCTCCTAAGCAGCGTGGACCACACAGACCAACACCAAGAGAGCTCAGACACCACTAAGCGGGATATATCTCTTAACATTTGGAAAAACTATATTGTAGCATTTATATTTGATTCTTCTAAGAAGCTGAGTTCAAACCATTGCCTTACAGAAGAGGAAGTTTAGTGGGACCAGAATTTAAGTTTCACATGGGAATCTCCCTATCTCTTTACTTTCAGGCCACCCAACCTCCAGCCACTACAAAATTAACTAAAGTCAAAGGATGCTATCCTTCGTTGCCACTGCAGCAGGCAGCCGCAAGCAGCAAAGCTCCTCACTATGCCACGTGCCGTCAGCTGGCTGCTTCCACAGCCAAGCCACAATTTCTTGCCCATGGCCACGCTTGTCAACCTCTTCTCACATAGGGACTCAGTATACCAGAACGTCCAGCTGCTCAAAGATCAAATCAACAAGATCCAGACAAAAGGCAACAACGACTAGCTCACTGGACTTTTGAAAGACTGGGGCATGAAAGGCTGGCTTTCACCTTTACTTAAGACTGTTTTGTGGACTTTGTTTCTTGTATTCATTGTGTTGCTTATTCTATCCAGTTTTGCTCAACGCTTGCAAAAGTCCATGGCAGAAGCCTTCATTCTTGAAAACAAAAAGGGGGCACTTGTGGAGGCCCAGGGGCCTCTCATTGCAACTGTAATACCTTAGGGCAAAGGGGACCAAGGTGAAACAGAGAAACCCCTCTGAATGCAAGGCTCTCACCCATGGCCACTTGCAGCCTCTTGCAATCTGCAGCTTTTCTTGCTATCACCCACTTCAACTGCCATTTTTTCCTTATAGCTACTCTCCAGAGAATGTTCTTCCCTCTCTTCTCCCCTGCTGGTCCTGGCTTTGCCCCTTCTCCTTCCCCCCCCCCCGCCCATATGAAACCCTCAGTCCCCAGCCTCATTTTCTCTCCGTCCCTGGACCCTCTTCATGGCCATGCACAGCGTTTGGGGTTCCACACAAAGACCCGTCTCTGGCCTCATTCATCAGCACTTGAAGCAAGTGTGCTCTGGGCTCTGGGAGTGCAGGTCGCTCACACGGGCTCACTGTGGACACGCCGCAATCACACAGTCATTGAGTGCACCAGAGAACCTGGCCTCTAATAAAAGGCATGAATCCCACAAATCACACGACCCAATGCCTTGCATGTCTCTACTTTTTCCTTCTTCTCTCATCTCTCATGTCACTTTCCCCATTTCCTCTCTCTGCCAGCTTGGCTTCTCTCTCTCTCCTGGCTGCAAGCACATGTGTGGGACCATGCCGGAACACCCTGACCTACAGGGAAGTGGGAGAGGACTCTTTGTCAGCAACTGAAGTGACAGAACAAGGGGGAATGGGATCCAACTGCAAGAGCTGGAATCCATTCCATGATGGGAAGAAGTTCTTTCCTGTCAGGGTGCTTGTCCCTGACACTGGGACCAGTGCAGAGAGGCTGTGCATACCCCATGCTCAGGAACATCCAAGGCCACCTTGGACAGGGGCCGAGACAACCTGCGGTGCGGGCAGCTTGTTCAGCTAGGAACCAGATGATCTTTAGGGTCCCTTCCTAGCCAAAGCATTCAAGGATTTCATCATTCCACCATGCCCATCTCCCAGTGTGGAGTGGCCCTGAATCTTCTGTGACATCACAGCTCCCACAGTGTTCCAGGTGGAACGTCCAGCACCTGGAAACCAGCAGAGCAGACACTCTGCCTGCTGCCAGTGGTCAGTTGGCGCTCGCTCTGCGCTCTGCCCGTCAGCGCTCTCTTGCTGCTGCTGCCTGGGATTTTCCTGACGCCTCCTCTGGAGCATCAACCCCAGCAGGATGAGCACTGCTGCTCCAGTGGAGGTACAGTGCCATTCCAGGGAGGGGCCACCTTGCTTGAGCAGGCTGCAGCCATGTGGGAATGGATGGTGTGGGACAGGAACCCCACTGTCAGATTGTGCTGTCTCTTGCAGACTGCCAGAGACACTGAGGAGGAGATGCAAGTGGACATGGTGCTAGGTGAGGAAGAAAGGATGGAGGTAGACATAGAAGAACCACTTGAGGACATGGAAGTCGACATGGAGGATAACATTGAGGAGATGGAAGTCGAAGAGGAGAACACTGAGGAGATGGAAGTTGACGAGAACGATGAGGAGGAGCCCATGGTCCTTGGATGAAGATGGAGCCCCACAAGTAAGACGGGCAGATGCTCCCCATGCCCTGCCCACAGACACAGTGGCTGCTCTGACGCCAGCCTGGGGCTGGGCTGGATGGCCCCGCTCAGGGACACGCTGCCCGCAGGGGGCCTGGATTGTGCTGCCACAAGCACCAGCCCTGGCCTGCCCTGCACTTGCCTGGGGCCACACCAGCCCTGCCAGCCCTGTCCCAGCCCCTAGGGCCCGGCTCCCAGCCCAGCTGGGCCCAGTGCTGGCAGCAGAGGCCAGCTTTGCTTCTTTCTTCCTTCCAGGACAGATGGAGATGATGGCTGGAGATATGACGGCGGTGTATATATGTTGGAAAAGTTAGAAGATTACTGTAAATATGTTCACATGTTAGTAGTTCTCTGTAAATATGTTTTGAAGATTGTTACTCCATAGGATCCCATGTAAATATGTTCAGTAGATCGTTGGTGTTGTTATAAGGATTGTTGTAATGAAAAGTGTTCTGTAAATCCTAGAGTTTGCCAATCTTTGGCAAATAAATACTGCTTCTTTTTAAAACCTCGCTTCTCTTTGCCATTCCTTTGAGCACAGGCAGCATTTGCACAGTTGGGATTTCCACTTGTTCCGGGATCCCGGGGCTGGAGCTCCCTGGGGCTGCTGCCACGGGCACCCCACGGCTGGGGGTCCCTATGCACAGGGGGTCCCACTGACACCACTGCTGCCGCTGGGCACTGCTGCTGCTCCTGGGCTGGGCCACAGCGGCGTCCCCAAGAGCTGAGCTGCCACCAGCACAGAGGGGGCTCTCACTGCAGTTATCCCTGCAGCCATGCCACCAAAGCAAGGCAGGAAACTTTCAGCCACCCTTCCTGCTGCAGCCACAGGCACTCCTGGCTCCAGAGCCGCCATCAGGCCACAGGGATGCAAAATCCACCTTCCCGCTCTCAAGGCCATGGCAGCCTTGGCAACTCTGGCACCTGCATCTGGGCTGCTGCAGGGGCTGATGTTTAAGGCTTGCAGCCTCCAAAGGCTCCGGGCTCTGCTTCCCACCCTGCTCTGCACTGCCCTGGCTCCGCATTGCTCAAGAGACAAAAGCCAAGCCAGGGGATCCTCATCCTGCCCAAATTGCTGAATTGACTGCAGTCCTTAGGACCTTCTCCACTTTCAAAGAACCTATTCATTTGATCACTGATTCGGCAGATGTCTATGGCCTAGTGCAGCAGGCCGAAAATTCCATTTTCAAAGACATTTCTAACCCCAACTAGAGCATTTGCTTTCCCCTTTCATTTCTCTTTTGTCACACAGACAACACCCACACTATATCACGCACACAAGGTCTCATACCACCCTTCCTGCATTTATAGTAGGCAATGCTAAAGCAGATGCCCCAGCAATGGTTGTCCAAATCTCCCTAGGGAATGTTTTTGACCAGGCTAGGACCCGCCACCACTTCTACCATCCAAACATTCCTGCACCGCTCAGCATCTTTAAAATTACCCAAGATCAGGCAAGATCCATGGCAAACACCTGCCCAAATTGTCAGCAACATGCCTTTGCTTCTGTCACAGCTGGAGTCAACCCAAGAGGACTAAAGACTCTCCAGATCGGGCAATCACACATCACACACCAAGCCCCTTCTGGGAGACTAAAATACAACCCCGTCTCAATCCACACCGACAACGCGGCGGTTTCCGCCTTTGCCCATGCTGGTGAGAAATGAAAAGATGCTATAAAACGTTACATTTTAGCTTTTTCTACCTTCCCAGCTCCACAGGAAATGAAAACTGATCATGGTCCTTCTTATACCTCCCACTGATTCCAACCATTTTCTGACCAGTGGGGTACAAAACATGTCACAGCCATACCACACTCTGCCACAGGACACTCCATAGTCCAGAGGGCCCACTCTTCCATCCAAAGGATCCTTGATCAACAGAGACAGGGAGTCCACATATTATCTCCCATTGAGACACTGGCCAAGGCCCTTGATGTGCTCAACTTTTTCAACACCTCATTTATGGAGCCAACTCCCCCAGTCATCAGGCCTTTTGCATTTCATGTGACTGCAGCCCAGTTAAAAGAAAAGCCACCTGTGTTGAACAAAGACCCTGAATCAAAACAAATTATGGGCCCTTTATCATTCATTACTTGGGGGAGAGGATACGCTTGTGTCTCTATAGCAGCAGGCCCAAGACAGATCCCAGCAGAAACATAAAACTCTTCTGCAAATGGCGAGGCAAACACCAGAGCCACCATCAGAAGAACAGAATGAAAGCCTGAGAGAGCAGCAGCCTGGAAAAGAAGAAGAAGGACAGAAGAAGATCTCCTAAGCAGCGTGGACCACACAGACCAACACCAAGAGAGCTCAGACACCACTAAGCGGGATATATCTCTTAACATTTGGAAAAACTATATTGTAGCATTTATATTTGATTCTTCTAAGAAGCTGAGTTCAAACCATTGCCTTACAGAAGAGGAAGTTTAGTGGGACCAGAATTTAAGTTTCACATGGGAATCTCCCTATCTCTTTACTTTCAGGCCACCCAACCTCCAGCCACTACAAAATTAACTAAAGTCAAAGGATGCTGTCCTTCGTTGCCACTGCAGCAGGCAGCCGCAAGCAGCAAAGCTCCTCACTATGCCACGTGCCGTCAGCTGGCTGCTTCCACAGCCAAGCCACAATTTCTTGCCCATGGCCACGCTTGTCAACCTCTTCTCACATAGGGACTCAGTATACCAGAACGTCCAGCTGCTCAAAGATCAAATCAACAAGATCCAGACAAAAGGCAACAACGACTAGCTCACTGGACTTTTGAAAGACTGGGGCATGAAAGGCTGGCTTTCACCTTTACTTAAGACTGTTTTGTGGACTTTGTTTCTTGTATTCATTGTGTTGCTTATTCTATCCAGTTTTGCTCAACGCTTGCAAAAGTCCATGGCAGAAGCCTTCATTCTTGAAAACAAAAAGGGGGCACTTGTGGAGGCCCAGGGGCCTCTCATTGCAACTGTAATACCTTAGGGCAAAGGGGACCAAGGTGAAACAGAGAAACCCCTCTGAATGCAAGGCTCTCACCCATGGCCACTTGCAGCCTCTTGCAATCTGCAGCTTTTCTTGCTATCACCCACTTCAACTGCCATTTTTTCCTTATAGCTACTCTCCAGAGAATGTTCTTCCCTCTCTTCTCCCCTGCTGGTCCTGGCTTTGCCCCTTCTCCTTCCCCCCCCCCCGCCCATATGAAACCCTCAGTCCCCAGCCTCATTTTCTCTCCGTCCCTGGACCCTCTTCATGGCCATGCACAGCGTTTGGGGTTCCACACAAAGACCCGTCTCTGGCCTCATTCATCAGCACTTGAAGCAAGTGTGCTCTGGGCTCTGGGAGTGCAGGTCGCTCACACGGGCTCACTGTGGACACGCCGCAATCACACAGTCATTGAGTGCACCAGAGAACCTGGCCTCTAATAAAAGGCATGAATCCCACAAATCACACGACCCAATGCCTTGCATGTCTCTACTTTTTCCTTCTTCTCTCATCTCTCATGTCACTTTCCCCATTTCCTCTCTCTGCCAGCTTGGCTTCTCTCTCTCTCCTGGCTGCAAGCACATGTGTGGGACCATGCCGGAACACCCTGACCTACAGGGAAGTGGGAGAGGACTCTTTGTCAGCAACTGAAGTGACAGAACAAGGGGGAATGGGATCCAACTGCAAGAGCTGGAATCCATTCCATGATGGGAAGAAGTTCTTTCCTGTCAGGGTGCTTGTCCCTGACACTGGGACCAGTGCAGAGAGGCTGTGCATACCCCATGCTCAGGAACATCCAAGGCCACCTTGGACAGGGGCCGAGACAACCTGCGGTGCGGGCAGCTTGTTCAGCTAGGAACCAGATGATCTTTAGGGTCCCTTCCTAGCCAAAGCATTCAAGGATTTCATCATTCCACCATGCCCATCTCCCAGTGTGGAGTGGCCCTGAATCTTCTGTGACATCACAGCTCCCACAGTGTTCCAGGTGGAACGTCCAGCACCTGGAAACCAGCAGAGCAGACACTCTGCCTGCTGCCAGTGGTCAGTTGGCGCTCGCTCTGCGCTCTGCCCGTCAGCGCTCTCTTGCTGCTGCTGCCTGGGATTTTCCTGACGCCTCCTCTGGAGCACCAACCCCAGCAGGATGAGCACTGCTGCTCCAGTGGAGGTACAGTGCCATTCCAGGGAGGGGCCACCTTGCTTGAGCAGGCTGCAGCCATGTGGGAATGGATGGTGTGGGACAGGAACCCCACTGTCAGATTGTGCTGTCTCTTGCAGACTGCCAGAGACACTGAGGAGGAGATGCAAGTGGACATGGTGCTAGGTGAGGAAGAAAGGATGGAGGTAGACATAGAAGAACCACTTGAGGACATGGAAGTCGACATGGAGGATAACATTGAGGAGATGGAAGTCGAAGAGGAGAACATTGAGGAGATGGAAGTTGACGAGAACGATGAGGAGGAGCCCATGGTCCTTGGATGAAGATGGAGCCCCACAAGTAAGACGGGCAGATGCTCCCCATGCCCTGCCCACAGACACAGTGGCTGCCCTGACGCCAGGCTGGGGCTGGGCTGGATGGCCCCGCTCAGGGACACGCTGCCCGCAGGGGGCCTGGATTGTGTTGCCACAAGCACCAGCCCTGGCCTGCCCTGCACTTGCCTGGGGCCACACCAGCCCTGCCAGCCCTGTCCCAGCCCCTAGGGCCCGGCTCCCAGCCCAGCTGGGCCCAGTGCTGGCAGCAGAGGCCAGCTTTGCTTCTTTCTTCCTTCCAGGACAGATGGAGATGATGGCTGGAGATATGACGGCGGTGTATATATGTTGGAAAAGTTAGAAGATTACTGTAAATATGTTCACATGTTAGTAGTTCTCTGTAAATATGTTTTGAAGATTGTTACTCCATAGGATCCCATGTAAATATGTTCAGTAGATCGTTGGTGTTGTTATAAGGATTGTTGTAATGAAAAGTGTTCTGTAAATCCTAGAGTTTGCCAATCTTTGGCAAATAAATACTGCTTCTTTTTAAAACCTCGCTTCTCTTTGCCATTCCTTTGAGCACAGGCAGCATTTGCACAGTTGGGATTTCCACTTGTTCCGGGATCCCAGGGCTGGAGCTCCCTGGGGCTGCTGCCACGGCCACCCCACGGCTGGGGGTCCCTGTGCACAGGGGGTCCCACTGACACCACTGCTGCCGCTGGGCACTGCTGCTGCTCCTGGGCTGGGGCACAGCGGCGTCCCCAAGAGCTGAGCTGCCACCAGCACAGAGGGGGCTCTCACTGCAGTTATCCCTGCAGCCATGCCACCAAAGCAAGGCAGGAAACTTTCAGCCACCCTTCCTGCTGCAGCCACAGGCACTCCTGGCTCCAGAGCCGCCATCAGGCCACAGGGATGCAAAATCCACCTTCCCGCTCTCAAGGCCATGGCAGCCTTGGCAACTCTGGCACCTGCATCTGGGCTGCTGCAGGGGCTGATGTTTAAGGCTTGCAGCCTCCAAAGGCTCCGGGCTCTGCTTCCCACCCTGCTCTGCACTGCCCTGGCTCCGCATTGCTCAAGAGACAAAAGCCAAGCCAGGGGATCCTCATCCTGCCCAAATTGCTGAATTGACTGCAGTCCTTAGGACCTTCTCCACTTTCAGAGAACCTATTCATTTGATCACTGATTCGGCAGATGTCTATGGCCTAGTGCAGCAGGCCGAAAATTCCATTTTCAAAGACATTTCTAACCCCAACTAGAGCATTTGCTTTCCCCTTTCATTTCTCTTTTGTCACACAGACAATACCCACACTATATCACGCACACAAGGTCTCATACCACCCTTCCTGCATTTATAGTAGGCAATGCTAAAGCAGATGCCCCAGCAATGGTTGTCCAAATCTCCCTAGGGAATGTTTTTGACCAGGCTAGGACCCGCCATCACTTCTACCATCCAAACATTCTTGCACCACTCAGCATCTTTAAAATTACCCAAGATCAGGCAAGATCCATGGCAAACACCTGCCCAAATTGTCAGCAACATGCCTTTGCTTCTGTCACAGCTGGAGTCAACCCAAGAGGACTAAAGACTCTCCAGATCGGGCAATCACACATCACACACCAAGCCCCTTCTGGGAGACTAAAATACAACCCCGTCTCAATCCACACCGACAACGCGGCGGTTTCCGCCTTTGCCCATGCTGGTGAGAAATGAAAAGATGCTATAAAACGTTACATTTTAGCTTTTTCTACCTTCCCAGCTCCACAGGAAATGAAAACTGATCATGGTCCTTCTTATACCTCCCACTGATTCCAACCATTTTCTGACCAGTGGGGTACAAAACATGTCACAGCCATACCACACTCTGCCACAGGACACTCCATAGTCCAGAGGGCCCACTCTTCCATCCAAAGGATCCTTGATCAACAGAGACAGGGAGTCCACATATTATCTCCCATTGAGACACTGGCCAAGGCCCTTGATGTGCTCAACTTTTTCAACACCTCATTTATGGAGCCAACTCCCCCAGTCATCAGGCCTTTTGCATTTCATGTGACTGCAGCCCAGTTAAAAGAAAAGCCACCTGTGTTGAACAAAGACCCTGAATCAAAACAAATTATGGGCCCTTTATCATTCATTACTTGGGGGAGAGGATACGCTTGTGTCTCTATAGCAGCAGGCCCAAGACAGATCCCAGCAGAAACATAAAACTCTTCTGCAAATGGCGAGGCAAACACCAGAGCCACCATCAGAAGAACAGAATGAAAGCCTGAGAGAGCAGCAGCCTGGAAAAGAAGAAGAAGGACAGAAGAAGATCTCCTAAGCAGCGTGGACCACACAGACCAACACCAAGAGAGCTCAGACACAACTAAGCGGGATATATCACTTAACATTTGGAAAAACTATATTGTAGCATTTATATTTGATTCTTCTAAGAAGCTGAGTTCAAACCATTGCCTTACAGAAGAGGAAGTTTAGTGGGACCAGAATTTAAGTTTCACATGGGAATCTCCCTATCTCTTTACTTTCAGGCCACCCAACCTCCAGCCACTACAAAATTAACTAAAGTCAAAGGATGCTGTCCTTCGTTGCCACTGCAGCAGGCAGCCGCAAGCAGCAAAGCTCCTCACTATGCCACGTGCCGTCAGCTGGCTGCTTCCACAGCCAAGCCACAATTTCTTGCCCATGGCCACGCTTGTCAACCTCTTCTCACATAGGGACTCAGTATACCAGAACGTCCAGCTGCTCAAAGATCAAATCAACAAGATCCAGACAAAAGGCAACAACGACTAGCTCACTGGACTTTTGAAAGACTGGGGCATGAAAGGCTGGCTTTCACCTTTACTTAAGACTGTTTTGTGGACTTTGTTTCTTGTATTCATTGTGTTGCTTATTCTATCCAGTTTTGCTCAACGCTTGCAAAAGTCCATGGCAGAAGCCTTCATTCTTGAAAACAAAAAGGGGGCACTTGTGGAGGCCCAGGGGCCTCTCATTGCAACTGTAATACCTTAGGGCAAAGGGGACCAAGGTGAAACAGAGAAACCCCTCTGAATGCAAGGCTCTCACCCATGGCCACTTGCAGCCTCTTGCAATCTGCAGCTTTTCTTGCTATCACCCACTTCAACTGCCATTTTTTCCTTATAGCTACTCTCCAGAGAATGTTCTTCCCTCTCTTCTCCCCTGCTGGTCCTGGCTTTGCCCCTTCTCCTTCCCCCCCCCCCCCCCATATGAAACCCTCAGTCCCCAGCCTCATTTTCTCTCCGTCCCTGGACCCTCTTCATGGCCATGCACAGCGTTTGGGGTTCCACACAAAGACCCGTCTCTGGCCTCATTCATCAGCACTTGAAGCAAGTGTGCTCTGGGCTCTGGGAGTGCAGGTCGCTCACACGGGCTCACTGTGGACACGCCGCAATCACACAGTCATTGAGTGCACCAGAGAACCTGGCCTCTAATAAAAGGCATGAATCCCACAAATCACACGACCCAATGCCTTGCATGTCTCTACTTTTTCCTTCTTCTCTCATCTCTCATGTCACTTTCCCCATTTCCTCTCTCTGCCAGCTTGGCTTCTCTCTCTCTCCTGGCTGCAAGCACATGTGTGGGACCATGCCGGAACACCCTGACCTACAGGGAAGTGGGAGAGGACTCTTTGTCAGGAACTGAAGTGACAGAACAAGGGGGAATGGGATCCAACTGCAAGAGCTGGAATCCATTCCATGATGGGAAGAAGTTCTTTCCTGTCAGGGTGCTTGTCCCTGACACTGGGACCAGTGCAGAGAGGCTGTGCATACCCCATGCTCAGGAACATCCAAGGCCACCTTGGACAGGGGCCGAGACAACCTGCGGTGCGGGCAGCTTGTTCAGCTAGGAACCAGATGATCTTTAGGGTCCCTTCCTAGCCAAAGCATTCAAGGATTTCATCATTCCACCATGCCCATCTCCCAGTGTGGAGTGGCCCTGAATCTTCTGTGACATCACAGCTCCCACAGTGTTCCAGGTGGAACGTCCAGCACCTGGAAACCAGCAGAGCAGACACTCTGCCTGCTGCCAGTGGTCAGTTGGCGCTCGCTCTGCGCTCTGCCCGTCAGCGCTCTCTTGCTGCTGCTGCCTGGGATTTTCCTGACGCCTCCTCTGGAGCACCAACCCCAGCAGGATGAGCACTGCTGCTCCAGTGGAGGTACAGTGCCATTCCAGGGAGGGGCCACCTTGCTTGAGCAGGCTGCAGCCATGTGGGAATGGATGGTGTGGGACAGGAACCCCACTGTCAGATTGTGCTGTCTCTTGCAGACTGCCAGAGACACTGAGGAGGAGATGCAAGTGGACATGGTGCTAGGTGAGGAAGAAAGGATGGAGGTAGACATAGAAGAACCACTTGAGGACATGGAAGTCGACATGGAGGATAACATTGAGGAGATGGAAGTCGAAGAGGAGAACATTGAGGAGATGGAAGTTGACGAGAACGATGAGGAGGAGCCCATGGTCCTTGGATGAAGATGGAGCCCCACAAGTAAGACGGGCAGATGCTCCCCATGCCCTGCCCACAGACACAGTGGCTGCCCTGACGCCAGGCTGGGGCTGGGCTGGATGGCCCCGCTCAGGGACACGCTGCCCGCAGGGGGCCTGGATTGTGTTGCCACAAGCACCAGCCCTGGCCTGCCCTGCACTTGCCTGGGGCCA
The DNA here is from genome assembly GCF_036417665.1 of Passer domesticus. Taxonomy (NCBI): domain Eukaryota; kingdom Metazoa; phylum Chordata; class Aves; order Passeriformes; family Passeridae; genus Passer; species Passer domesticus. Next base: position 17,722,912 of record NC_087486.1, on the reverse strand, counting down.
CACCAGCCCTGCCAGCCCTGTCCCAGCCCCTAGGGCCCGGCTCCCAGCCCAGCTGGGCCCAGTGCTGGCAGCAGAGGCCAGCTTTGCTTCTTTCTTCCTTCCAGGACAGATGGAGATGATGGCTGGAGATATGATGGCGGTGTATATATGTTGGAAAAGTTAGAAGATTACTGTAAATATGTTCACATGTTAGTAGTTCTCTGTAAATATGTTTTGAAGATTGTTACTCCATAGGATCCCATGTAAATATGTTCAGTAGATCGTTGGTGTTGTTATAAGGATTGTTGTAATGAAAAGTGTTCTGTAAATCCTAGAGTTTGCCAATCTTTGGCAAATAAATACTGCTTCTTTTTAAAACCTCGCTTCTCTTTGCCATTCCTTTGAGCACAGGCAGCATTTGCACAGTTGGGATTTCCACTTGTTCCGGGATCCCAGGGCTGGAGCTCCCTGGGGCTGCTGCCACGGCCACCCCACGGCTGGGGGTCCCTGTGCACAGGGGGTCCCACTGACACCACTGCTGCCGCTGGGCACTGCTGCTGCTCCTGGGCTGGGGCACAGCGGTGTCCCCAAGAGCTGAGCTGCCACCAGCACAGAGGGGGCTCTCACTGCAGTTATCCCTGCAGCCATGCCACCAAAGCAAGGCAGGAAACTTTCAGCCACCCTTCCTGCTGCAGCCACAGCCACTCCTGGCTCCAGAGCCGCCATCAGGCCACAGGGATGCAAAATCCACCTTCCCGCTCTCAAGGCCATGGCAGCCTTGGCAACTCTGGCACCTGCATCTGGGCTGCTGCAGGGGCTGATGTTTAAGGCTTGCAGCCTCCAAAGGCTCCGGGCTCTGCTTCCCACCCTGCTCTGCACTGCCCTGGCTCCGCATTGCTCAAGAGACAAAAGCCAAGCCAGGGGATCCTCATCCTGCCCAAATTGCTGAATTGACTGCAGTCCTTAGGACCTTCTCCACTTTCAGAGAACCTATTCATTTGATCACTGATTCGGCAGATGTCTATGGCCTAGTGCAGCAGGCCGAAAATTCCATTTTCAAAGACATTTCTAACCCCAACTAGAGCATTTGCTTTCCCCTTTCATTTCTCTTTTGTCACACAGACAATACCCACACTATATCACGCACACAAGGTCTCATACCACCCTTCCTGCATTTATAGTAGGCAATGCTAAAGCAGATGCCCCAGCAATGGTTGTCCAAATCTCCCTAGGGAATGTTTTTGACCAGGCTAGGACCCGCCATCACTTCTACCATCCAAACATTCTTGCACCACTCAGCATCTTTAAAATTACCCAAGATCAGGCAAGATCCATGGCAAACACCTGCCCAAATTGTCAGCAACATGCCTTTGCTTCTGTCACAGCTGCACTCAATCCAAGAGGACTAAAGACTCTCCAGACCGGGCAATCACACATCACACACCAAGCCCCTTCTGGGAGACTAAAATACAACCCCGTCTCAATCCACACCGACAACGCGGCGGTTTCCGCCTTTGCCCATGCTGGTGAGAAATGAAAAGATGCTATAAAACGTTACATTTTAGCTTTTTCTACCTTCCCAGCTCCACAGGAAATGAAAACTGATCATGGTCCTTCTTATACCTCCCACTGATTCCAACCATTTTCTGACCAGTGGGGTACAAAACATGTCACAGCCATACCACACTCTGCCACAGGACACTCCATAGTCCAGAGGGCCCACTCTTCCATCCAAAGGATCCTTGATCAACAGAGACAGGGAGTCCACATATTATCTCCCATTGAGACACTGGCCAAGGCCCTTGATGTGCTCAACTTTTTCAACACCTCATTTATGGAGCCAACTCCCCCAGTCATCAGGCCTTTTGCATTTCATGTGACTGCAGCCCAGTTAAAAGAAAAGCCACCTGTGTTGAACAAAGACCCTGAATCAAAACAAATTATGGGCCCTTTATCATTCATTACTTGGGGGAGAGGATACGCTTGTGTCTCTATAGCAGCAGGCCCAAGACAGATCCCAGCAGAAACATAAAACTCTTCTGCAAATGGCGAGGCAAACACCAGAGCCACCATCAGAAGAACAGAATGAAAGCCTGAGAGAGCAGCAGCCTGGAAAAGAAGAAGAAGGACAGAAGAAGATCTCCTAAGCAGCGTGGACCACACAGACCAACACCAAGAGAGCTCAGACACAACTAAGCGGGATATATCACTTAACATTTGGAAAAACTATATTGTAGCATTTATATTTGATTCTTCTAAGAAGCTGAGTTCAAACCATTGCCTTACAGAAGAGGAAGTTTAGTGGGACCAGAATTTAAGTTTCACATGGGAATCTCCCTATCTCTTTACTTTCAGGCCACCCAACCTCCAGCCACTACAAAATTAACTAAAGTCAAAGGATGCTGTCCTTCGTTGCCACTGCAGCAGGCAGCCGCAAGCAGCAAAGCTCCTCACTATGCCACGTGCCGTCAGCTGGCTGCTTCCACAGCCAAGCCACAATTTCTTGCCCATGGCCACGCTTGTCAACCTCTTCTCACATAGGGACTCAGTATACCAGAACGTCCAGCTGCTCAAAGATCAAATCAACAAGATCCAGACAAAAGGCAACAACGACTAGCTCACTGGACTTTTGAAAGACTGGGGCATGAAAGGCTGGCTTTCACCTTTACTTAAGACTGTTTTGTGGACTTTGTTTCTTGTATTCATTGTGTTGCTTATTCTATCCAGTTTTGCTCAACGCTTGCAAAAGTCCATGGCAGAAGCCTTCATTCTTGAAAACAAAAAGGGGGCACTTGTGGAGGCCCAGGGGCCTCTCATTGCAACTGTAATACCTTAGGGCAAAGGGGACCAAGGTGAAACAGAGAAACCCCTCTGAATGCAAGGCTCTCACCCATGGCCACTTGCAGCCTCTTGCAATCTGCAGCTTTTCTTGCTATCACCCACTTCAACTGCCATTTTTTCCTTATAGCTACTCTCCAGAGAATGTTCTTCCCTCTCTTCTCCCCTGCTGGTCCTGGCTTTGCCCCTTCTCCTTCCCCCCCCCCCCCCCCATATGAAACCCTCAGTCCCCAGCCTCATTTTCTCTCCGTCCCTGGACCCTCTTCATGGCCATGCACAGCGTTTGGGGTTCCACACAAAGACCCGTCTCTGGCCTCATTCATCAGCACTTGAAGCAAGTGTGCTCTGGGCTCTGGGAGTGCAGGTCGCTCACACGGGCTCACTGTGGACACGCCGCAATCACACAGTCATTGAGTGCACCAGAGAACCTGGCCTCTAATAAAAGGCATGAATCCCACAAATCACACGACCCAATGCCTTGCATGTCTCTACTTTTTCCTTCTTCTCTCATCTCTCATGTCACTTTCCCCATTTCCTCTCTCTGCCAGCTTGGCTTCTCTCTCTCTCCTGGCTGCAAGCACATGTGTGGGACCATGCCGGAACACCCTGACCTACAGGGAAGTGGGAGAGGACTCTTTGTCAGCAACTGAAGTGACAGAACAAGGGGGAATGGGATCCAACTGCAAGAGCTGGAATCCATTCCATGATGGGAAGAAGTTCTTTCCTGTCAGGGTGCTTGTCCCTGACACTGGGACCAGTGCAGAGAGGCTGTGCATACCCCATGCTCAGGAACATCCAAGGCCACCTTGGACAGGGGCCGAGACAACCTGCGGTGCGGGCAGCTTGTTCAGCTAGGAACCAGATGATCTTTAGGGTCCCTTCCTAGCCAAAGCATTCAAGGATTTCATCATTCCACCATGCCCATCTCCCAGTGTGGAGTGGCCCTGAATCTTCTGTGACATCACAGCTCCCACAGTGTTCCAGGTGGAACGTCCAGCACCTGGAAACCAGCAGAGCAGACACTCTGCCTGCTGCCAGTGGTCAGTTGGCGCTCGCTCTGCGCTCTGCCCGTCAGCGCTCTCTTGCTGCTGCTGCCTGGGATTTTCCTGACGCCTCCTCTGGAGCACCAACCCCAGCAGGATGAGCACTGCTGCTCCAGTGGAGGTACAGTGCCATTCCAGGGAGGGGCCACCTTGCTTGAGCAGGCTGCAGCCATGTGGGAATGGATGGTGTGGGACAGGAACCCCACTGTCAGATTGTGCTGTCTCTTGCAGACTGCCAGAGACACTGAGGAGGAGATGCAAGTGGACATGGTGCTAGGTGAGGAAGAAAGGATGGAGGTAGACATAGAAGAACCACTTGAGGACATGGAAGTCGACATGGAGGATAACATTGAGGAGATGGAAGTCGAAGAGGAGAACATTGAGGAGATGGAAGTTGACGAGAACGATGAGGAGGAGCCCATGGTCCTTGGATGAAGATGGAGCCCCACAAGTAAGACGGGCAGATGCTCCCCATGCCCTGCCCACAGACACAGTGGCTGCCCTGACGCCAGGCTGGGGCTGGGCTGGATGGCCCCGCTCAGGGACACGCTGCCCGCAGGGGGCCTGGATTGTGTTGCCACAAGCACCAGCCCTGGCCTGCCCTGCACTTGCCTGGGGCCACAGCAGCCCTGCCAGCCCTGTCCCAGCCCCTAGGGCCCGGCTCCCAGCCCAGCTGGGCCCAGTGCTGGCAGCAGAGGCCAGCTTTGCTTCTTTCTTCCTTCCAGGACAGATGGAGATGATGGCTGGAGATATGACGGCGGTGTATATATGTTGGAAAAGTTAGAAGATTACTGTAAATATGTTCACATGTTAGTAGTTCTCTGTAAATATGTTTTGAAGATTGTTACTCCATAGGATCCCATGTAAATATGTTCAGTAGATCGTTGGTGTTGTTATAAGGATTGTTGTAATGAAAAGTGTTCTGTAAATCCTAGAGTTTGCCAATCTTTGGCAAATAAATACTGCTTCTTTTTAAAACCTCGCTTCTCTTTGCCATTCCTTTGAGCACAGGCAGCATTTGCACAGTTGGGATTTCCACTTGTTCCGGGATCCCAGGGCTGGAGCTCCCTGGGGCTGCTGCCACGGCCACCCCACGGCTGGGGGTCCCTGTGCACAGGGGGTCCCACTGACACCACTGCTGCCGCTGGGCACTGCTGCTGCTCCTGGGCTGGGGCACAGCGGCGTCCCCAAGAGCTGAGCTGCCACCAGCACAGAGGGGGCTCTCACTGCAGTTATCCCTGCAGCCATGCCACCAAAGCAAGGCAGGAAACTTTCAGCCACCCTTCCTGCTGCAGCCACAGCCACTCCTGGCTCCAGAGCCGCCATCAGGCCACAGGGATGCAAAATCCACCTTCCCGCTCTCAAGGCCATGGCAGCCTTGGCAACTCTGGCACCTGCATCTGGGCTGCTGCAGGGGCTGATGTTTAAGGCTTGCAGCCTCCAAAGGCTCCGGGCTCTGCTTCCCACCCTGCTCTGCACTGCCCTGGCTCCGCATTGCTCAAGAGACAAAAGCCAAGCCAGGGGATCCTCATCCTGCCCAAATTGCTGAATTGACTGCAGTCCTTAGGACCTTCTCCACTTTCAGAGAACCTATTCATTTGATCACTGATTCGGCAGATGTCTATGGCCTAGTGCAGCAGGCCGAAAATTCCATTTTCAAAGACATTTCTAACCCCAACTAGAGCATTTGCTTTCCCCTTTCATTTCTCTTTTGTCACACAGACAATACCCACACTATATCACGCACACAAGGTCTCATACCACCCTTCCTGCATTTATAGTAGGCAATGCTAAAGCAGATGCCCCAGCAATGGTTGTCCAAATCTCCCTAGGGAATGTTTTTGACCAGGCTAGGACCCGCCATCACTTCTACCATCCAAACATTCTTGCACCACTCAGCATCTTTAAAATTACCCAAGATCAGGCAAGATCCATGGCAAACACCTGCCCAAATTGTCAGCAACATGCCTTTGCTTCTGTCACAGCTGGAGTCAACCCAAGAGGACTAAAGACTCTCCAGATCGGGCAATCACACATCACACACCAAGCCCCTTCTGGGAGACTAAAATACAACCCCGTCTCAATCCACACCGACAACGCGGCGGTTTCCGCCTTTGCCCATGCTGGTGAGAAATGAAAAGATGCTATAAAACGTTACATTTTAGCTTTTTCTACCTTCCCAGCTCCACAGGAAATGAAAACTGATCATGGTCCTTCTTATACCTCCCACTGATTCCAACCATTTTCTGACCAGTGGGGTACAAAACATGTCACAGCCATACCACACTCTGCCACAGGACACTCCATAGTCCAGAGGGCCCACTCTTCCATCCAAAGGATCCTTGATCAACAGAGACAGGGAGTCCACATATTATCTCCCATTGAGACACTGGCCAAGGCCCTTGATGTGCTCAACTTTTTCAACACCTCATTTATGGAGCCAACTCCCCCAGTCATCAGGCCTTTTGCATTTCATGTGACTGCAGCCCAGTTAAAAGAAAAGCCACCTGTGTTGAACAAAGACCCTGAATCAAAACAAATTATGGGCCCTTTATCATTCATTACTTGGGGGAGAGGATACGCTTGTGTCTCTATAGCAGCAGGCCCAAGACAGATCCCAGCAGAAACATAAAACTCTTCTGCAAATGGCGAGGCAAACACCAGAGCCACCATCAGAAGAACAGAATGAAAGCCTGAGAGAGCAGCAGCCTGGAAAAGAAGAAGAAGGACAGAAGAAGATCTCCTAAGCAGCGTGGACCACACAGACCAACACCAAGAGAGCTCAGACACAACTAAGCGGGATATATCACTTAACATTTGGAAAAACTATATTGTAGCATTTATATTTGATTCTTCTAAGAAGCTGAGTTCAAACCATTGCCTTACAGAAGAGGAAGTTTAGTGGGACCAGAATTTAAGTTTCACATGGGAATCTCCCTATCTCTTTACTTTCAGGCCACCCAACCTCCAGCCACTACAAAATTAACTAAAGTCAAAGGATGCTGTCCTTCGTTGCCACTGCAGCAGGCAGCCGCAAGCAGCAAAGCTCCTCACTATGCCACGTGCCGTCAGCTGGCTGCTTCCACAGCCAAGCCACAATTTCTTGCCCATGGCCACGCTTGTCAACCTCTTCTCACATAGGGACTCAGTATACCAGAACGTCCAGCTGCTCAAAGATCAAATCAACAAGATCCAGACAAAAGGCAACAACGACTAGCTCACTGGACTTTTGAAAGACTGGGGCATGAAAGGCTGGCTTTCACCTTTACTTAAGACTGTTTTGTGGACTTTGTTTCTTGTATTCATTGTGTTGCTTATTCTATCCAGTTTTGCTCAACGCTTGCAAAAGTCCATGGCAGAAGCCTTCATTCTTGAAAACAAAAAGGGGGCACTTGTGGAGGCCCAGGGGCCTCTCATTGCAACTGTAATACCTTAGGGCAAAGGGGACCAAGGTGAAACAGAGAAACCCCTCTGAATGCAAGGCTCTCACCCATGGCCACTTGCAGCCTCTTGCAATCTGCAGCTTTTCTTGCTATCACCCACTTCAACTGCCATTTTTTCCTTATAGCTACTCTCCAGAGAATGTTCTTCCCTCTCTTCTCCCCTGCTGGTCCTGGCTTTGCCCCTTCTCCTTCCCCCCCCCCCCCCCCCCATATGAAACCCTCAGTCCCCAGCCTCATTTTCTCTCCGTCCCTGGACCCTCTTCATGGCCATGCACAGCGTTTGGGGTTCCACACAAAGACCCGTCTCTGGCCTCATTCATCAGCACTTGAAGCAAGTGTGCTCTGGGCTCTGGGAGTGCAGGTCGCTCACACGGGCTCACTGTGGACACGCCGCAATCACACAGTCATTGAGTGCACCAGAGAACCTGGCCTCTAATAAAAGGCATGAATCCCACAAATCACACGACCCAATGCCTTGCATGTCTCTACTTTTTCCTTCTTCTCTCATCTCTCATGTCACTTTCCCCATTTCCTCTCTCTGCCAGCTTGGCTTCTCTCTCTCTCCTGGCTGCAAGCACATGTGTGGGACCATGCCGGAACACCCTGACCTACAGGGAAGTGGGAGAGGACTCTTTGTCAGCAACTGAAGTGACAGAACAAGGGGGAATGGGATCCAACTGCAAGAGCTGGAATCCATTCCATGATGGGAAGAAGTTCTTTCCTGTCAGGGTGCTTGTCCCTGACACTGGGACCAGTGCAGAGAGGCTGTGCATACCCCATGCTCAGGAACATCCAAGGCCACCTTGGACAGGGGCCGAGACAACCTGCGGTGCGGGCAGCTTGTTCAGCTAGGAACCAGATGATCTTTAGGGTCCCTTCCTAGCCAAAGCATTCAAGGATTTCATCATTCCACCATGCCCATCTCCCAGTGTGGAGTGGCCCTGAATCTTCTGTGACATCACAGCTCCCACAGTGTTCCAGGTGGAACGTCCAGCACCTGGAAACCAGCAGAGCAGACACTCTGCCTGCTGCCAGTGGTCAGTTGGCGCTCGCTCTGCGCTCTGCCCGTCAGCGCTCTCTTGCTGCTGCTGCCTGGGATTTTCCTGACGCCTCCTCTGGAGCACCAACCCCAGCAGGATGAGCACTGCTGCTCCAGTGGAGGTACAGTGCCATTCCAGGGAGGGGCCACCTTGCTTGAGCAGGCTGCAGCCATGTGGGAATGGATGGTGTGGGACAGGAACCCCACTGTCAGATTGTGCTGTCTCTTGCAGACTGCCAGAGACACTGAGGAGGAGATGCAAGTGGACATGGTGCTAGGTGAGGAAGAAAGGATGGAGGTAGACATAGAAGAACCACTTGAGGACATGGAAGTCGACATGGAGGATAACATTGAGGAGATGGAAGTCAAAGAGGAGAACATTGAGGAGATGGAAGTTGACGAGAACGATGAGGAGGAGCCCATGGTCCTTGGATGAAGATGGAGCCCCACAAGTAAGACGGGCAGATGCTCCCCATGCCCTGCCCACAGACACAGTGGCTGCCCTGACGCCAGGCTGGGGCTGGGCTGGATGGCCCCGCTCAGGGACACGCTGCCCGCAGGGGGCCTGGATTGTGTTGCCACAAGCACCAGCCCTGGCCTGCCCTGCACTTGCCTGGGGCCACACCAGCCCAGCCAGCCCTGTCCCAGCCCCTAGGGCCCGGCTCCCAGCCCAGCTGGGCCCAGTGCTGGCAGCAGAGGCCAGCTTTGCTTCTTTCTTCCTTCCAGGACAGATGGAGATGATGGCTGGAGATATGACGGCGGTGTATATATGTTGGAAAAGTTAGAAGATTACTGTAAATATGTTCACATGTTAGTAGTTCTCTGTAAATATGTTTTGAAGATTGTTACTCCATAGGATCCCATGTAAATATGTTCAGTAGATCGTTGGTGTTGTTATAAGGATTGTTGTAATGAAAAGTGTTCTGTAAATCCTAGAGTTTGCCAATCTTTGGCAAATAAATACTGCTTCTTTTTAAAACCTCGCTTCTCTTTGCCATTCCTTTGAGCACAGGCAGCATTTGCACAGTTGGGATTTCCACTTGTTCCGGGATCCCAGGGCTGGAGCTCCCTGGGGCTGCTGCCACGGCCACCCCACGGCTGGGGGTCCCTGTGCACAGGGGGTCCCACTGACACCACTGCTGCCGCTGGGCACTGCTGCTGCTCCTGGGCTGGGGCACAGCGGCGTCCCCAAGAGCTGAGCTGCCACCAGCACAGAGGGGGCTCTCACTGCAGTTATCCCTGCAGCCATGCCACCAAAGCAAGGCAGGAAACTTTCAGCCACCCTTCCTGCTGCAGCCACAGCCACTCCTGGCTCCAGAGCCGCCATCAGGCCACAGGGATGCAAAATCCACCTTCCCGCTCTCAAGGCCATGGCAGCCTTGGCAACTCTGGCACCTGCATCTGGGCTGCTGCAGGGGCTGATGTTTAAGGCTTGCAGCCTCCAAAGGCTCCGGGCTCTGCTTCCCACCCTGCTCTGCACTGCCCTGGCTCCGCATTGCTCAAGAGACAAAAGCCAAGCCAGGGGATCCTCATCCTGCCCAAATTGCTGAATTGACTGCAGTCCTTAGGACCTTCTCCACTTTCAGAGAACCTATTCATTTGATCACTGATTCGGCAGATGTCTATGGCCTAGTGCAGCAGGCCGAAAATTCCATTTTCAAAGACATTTCTAACCCCAACTAGAGCATTTGCTTTCCCCTTTCATTTCTCTTTTGTCACACAGACAATACCCACACTATATCACGCACACAAGGTCTCATACCACCCTTCCTGCATTTATAGTAGGCAATGCTAAAGCAGATGCCCCAGCAATGGTTGTCCAAATCTCCCTAGGGAATGTTTTTGACCAGGCTAGGACCCGCCATCACTTCTACCATCCAAACATTCTTGCACCACTCAGCATCTTTAAAATTACCCAAGATCAGGCAAGATCCATGGCAAACACCTGCCCAAATTGTCAGCAACATGCCTTTGCTTCTGTCACAGCTGGAGTCAACCCAAGAGGACTAAAGACTCTCCAGATCGGGCAATCACACATCACACACCAAGCCCCTTCTGGGAGACTAAAATACAACCCCGTCTCAATCCACACCGACAACGCGGCGGTTTCCGCCTTTGCCCATGCTGGTGAGAAATGAAAAGATGCTATAAAACGTTACATTTTAGCTTTTTCTACCTTCCCAGCTCCACAGGAAATGAAAACTGATCATGGTCCTTCTTATACCTCCCACTGATTCCAACCATTTTCTGACCAGTGGGGTACAAAACATGTCACAGCCATACCACACTCTGCCACAGGACACTCCATAGTCCAGAGGGCCCACTCTTCCATCCAAAGGATCCTTGATCAACAGAGACAGGGAGTCCACATATTATCTCCCATTGAGACACTGGCCAAGGCCCTTGATGTGCTCAACTTTTTCAACACCTCATTTATGGAGCCAACTCCCCCAGTCATCAGGCCTTTTGCATTTCATGTGACTGCAGCCCAGTTAAAAGAAAAGCCACCTGTGTTGAACAAAGACCCTGAATCAAAACAAATTATGGGCCCTTTATCATTCATTACTTGGGGGAGAGGATACGCTTGTGTCTCTATAGCAGCAGGCCCAAGACAGATCCCAGCAGAAACATAAAACTCTTCTGCAAATGGCGAGGCAAACACCAGAGCCACCATCAGAAGAACAGAATGAAAGCCTGAGAGAGCAGCAGCCTGGAAAAGAAGAAGAAGGACAGAAGAAGATCTCCTAAGCAGCGTGGACCACACAGACCAACACCAAGAGAGCTCAGACACAACTAAGCGGGATATATCACTTAACATTTGGAAAAACTATATTGTAGCATTTATATTTGATTCTTCTAAGAAGCTGAGTTCAAACCATTGCCTTACAGAAGAGGAAGTTTAGTGGGACCAGAATTTAAGTTTCACATGGGAATCTCCCTATCTCTTTACTTTCAGGCCACCCAACCTCCAGCCACTACAAAATTAACTAAAGTCAAAGGATGCTGTCCTTCGTTGCCACTGCAGCAGGCAGCCGCAAGCAGCAAAGCTCCTCACTATGCCACGTGCCGTCAGCTGGCTGCTTCCACAGCCAAGCCACAATTTCTTGCCCATGGCCACGCTTGTCAACCTCTTCTCACATAGGGACTCAGTATACCAGAACGTCCAGCTGCTCAAAGATCAAATCAACAAGATCCAGACAAAAGGCAACAACGACTAGCTCACTGGACTTTTGAAAGACTGGGGCATGAAAGGCTGGCTTTCACCTTTACTTAAGACTGTTTTGTGGACTTTGTTTCTTGTATTCATTGTGTTGCTTATTCTATCCAGTTTTGCTCAACGCTTGCAAAAGTCCATGGCAGAAGCCTTCATTCTTGAAAACAAAAAGGGGGCACTTGTGGAGGCCCAGGGGCCTCTCATTGCAACTGTAATACCTTAGGGCAAAGGGGACCAAGGTGAAACAGAGAAACCCCTCTGAATGCAAGGCTCTCACCCATGGCCACTTGCAGCCTCTTGCAATCTGCAGCTTTTCTTGCTATCACCCACTTCAACTGCCATTTTTTCCTTATAGCTACTCTCCAGAGAATGTTCTTCCCTCTCTTCTCCCCTGCTGGTCCTGGCTTTGCCCCTTCTCCTTCCCCCCCCCCCCCCCCCATATGAAACCCTCAGTCCCCAGCCTCATTTTCTCTCCGTCCCTGGACCCTCTTCATGGCCATGCACAGCGTTTGGGGTTCCACACAAAGACCCGTCTCTGGCCTCATTCATCAGCACTTGAAGCAAGTGTGCTCTGGGCTCTGGGAGTGCAGGTCGCTCACACGGGCTCACTGTGGACACGCCGCAATCACACAGTCATTGAGTGCACCAGAGAACCTGGCCTCTAATAAAAGGCATGAATCCCACAAATCACACGACCCAATGCCTTGCATGTCTCTACTTTTTCCTTCTTCTCTCATCTCTCATGTCACTTTCCCCATTTCCTCTCTCTGCCAGCTTGGCTTCTCTCTCTCTCCTGGCTGCAAGCACATGTGTGGGACCATGCCGGAACACCCTGACCTACAGGGAAGTGGGAGAGGACTCTTTGTCAGCAACTGAAGTGACAGAACAAGGGGGAATGGGATCCAACTGCAAGAGCTGGAATCCATTCCATGATGGGAAGAAGTTCTTTCCTGTCAGGGTGCTTGTCCCTGACACTGGGACCAGTGCAGAGAGGCTGTGCATACCCCATGCCAAGGAACATCCAAGGCCAGCTTGGACAGGGGCCGAGACAACCTGCGGTGCGGGCAGCTTGTTCAGCTAGGAACCAGATGATCTTTAGGGTCCCTTCCTAGCCAAAGCATTCAAGGATTTCATCATTCCACCATGCCCATCTCCCAGTGTGGAGTGGCCCTGAATCTTCTGTGACATCACAGCTCCCACAGTGTTCCAGGTGGAACGTCCAGCACCTGGAAACCAGCAGAGCAGACACTCTGCCTGCTGCCAGTGGTCAGTTGGCGCTCGCTCTGCGCTCTGCCCGTCAGCGCTCTCTTGCTGCTGCTGCCTGGGATTTTCCTGACGCCTCCTCTGGAGCACCAACCCCAGCAGGATGAGCACTGCTGCTCCAGTGGAGGTACAGTGCCATTCCAGGGAGGGGCCACCTTGCTTGAGCAGGCTGCAGCCATGTGGGAATGGATGGTGTGGGACAGGAACCCCACTGTCAGATTGTGCTGTCTCTTGCAGACTGCCAGAGACACTGAGGAGGAGATGCAAGTGGACATGGTGCTAGGTGAGGAAGAAAGGATGGAGGTAGACATAGAAGAACCACTTGAGGACATGGAAGTCGACATGGAGGATAACATTGAGGAGATGGAAGTCGAAGAGGAGAACATTGAGGAGATGGAAGTTGACGAGAACGATGAGGAGGAGCCCATGGTCCTTGGATGAAGATGGAGCCCCACAAGTAAGACGGGCAGATGCTCCCCATGCCCTGCCCACAGACACAGTGGCTGCCCTGACGCCAGGCTGGGGCTGGGCTGGATGGCCCCGCTCAGGGACACGCTGCCCGCAGGGGGCCTGGATTGTGTTGCCACAAGCACCAGCCCTGGCCTGCCCTGCACTTGCCTGGGGCCACACCAGCCCAGCCAGCCCTGTCCCAGCCCCTAGGGCCCGGCTCCCAGCCCAGCTGGGCCCAGTGCTGGCAGCAGAGGCCAGCTTTGCTTCTTTCTTCCTTCCAGGACAGATGGAGATGATGGCTGGAGATATGACGGCGGTGTATATATGTTGGAAAAGTTAGAAGATTACTGTAAATATGTTCACATGTTAGTAGTTCTCTGTAAATATGTTTTGAAGATTGTTACTCCATAGGATCCCATGTAAATATGTTCAGTAGATCGTTGGTGTTGTTATAAGGATTGTTGTAATGAAAAGTGTTCTGTAAATCCTAGAGTTTGCCAATCTTTGGCAAATAAATACTGCTTCTTTTTAAAACCTCGCTTCTCTTTGCCATTCCTTTGAGCACAGGCAGCATTTGCACAGTTGGGATTTCCACTTGTTCCGGGATCCCAGGGCTGGAGCTCCCTGGGGCTGCTGCCACGGCCACCCCACGGCTGGGGGTCCCTGTGCACAGGGGGTCCCACTGACACCACTGCTGCCGCTGGGCACTGCTGCTGCTCCTGGGCTGGGGCACAGCGGCGTCCCCAAGAGCTGAGCTGCCACCAGCACAGAGGGGGCTCTCACTGCAGTTATCCCTGCAGCCATGCCACCAAAGCAAGGCAGGAAACTTTCAGCCACCCTTCCTGCTGCAGCCACAGGCACTCCTGGCTCCAGAGCCGCCATCAGGCCACAGGGATGCAAAATCCACCTTCCCGCTCTCAAGGCCATGGCAGCCTTGGCAACTCTGGCACCTGCATCTGGGCTGCTGCAGGGGCTGATGTTTAAGGCTTGCAGCCTCCAAAGGCTCCGGGCTCTGCTTCCCACCCTGCTCTGCACTGCCCTGGCTCCGCATTGCTCAAGAGACAAAAGCCAAGCCAGGGGATCCTCATCCTGCCCAAATTGCTGAATTGACTGCAGTCCTTAGGACCTTCTCCACTTTCAGAGAACCTATTCATTTGATCACTGATTCGGCAGATGTCTATGGCCTAGTGCAGCAGGCCGAAAATTCCATTTTCAAAGACATTTCTAACCCCAACTAGAGCATTTGCTTTCCCCTTTCATTTCTCTTTTGTCACACAGACAATACCCACACTATATCACGCACACAAGGTCTCATACCACCCTTCCTGCATTTATAGTAGGCAATGCTAAAGCAGATGCCCCAGCAATGGTTGTCCAAATCTCCCTAGGGAATGTTTTTGACCAGGCTAGGACCCGCCATCACTTCTACCATCCAAACATTCTTGCACCACTCAGCATCTTTAAAATTACCCAAGATCAGGCAAGATCCATGGCAAACACCTGCCCAAATTGTCAGCAACATGCCTTTGCTTCTGTCACAGCTGGAGTCAACCCAAGAGGACTAAAGACTCTCCAGATCGGGCAATCACACATCACACACCAAGCCCCTTCTGGGAGACTAAAATACAACCCCGTCTCAATCCACACCGACAACGCGGCGGTTTCCGCCTTTGCCCATGCTGGTGAGAAATGAAAAGATGCTATAAAACGTTACATTTTAGCTTTTTCTACCTTCCCAGCTCCACAGGAAATTAAAACTGATCATGGTCCTTCTTATACCTCCCACTGATTCCAACCATTTTCTGACCAGTGGGGTACAAAACATGTCACAGCCATACCACACTCTGCCACAGGACACTCCATAGTCCAGAGGGCCCACTCTTCCATCCAAAGGATCCTTGATCAACAGAGACAGGGAGTCCACATATTATCTCCCATTGAGACACTGGCCAAGGCCCTTGATGTGCTCAACTTTTTCAACACCTCATTTATGGAGCCAACTCCCCCAGTCATCAGGCCTTTTGCATTTCATGTGACTGCAGCCCAGTTAAAAGAAAAGCCACCTGTGTTGAACAAAGACCCTGAATCAAAACAAATTATGGGCCCTTTATCATTCATTACTTGGGGGAGAGGATACGCTTGTGTCTCTATAGCAGCAGGCCCAAGACAGATCCCAGCAGAAACATAAAACTCTTCTGCAAATGGCGAGGCAAACACCAGAGCCACCATCAGAAGAACAGAATGAAAGCCTGAGAGAGCAGCAGCCTGGAAAAGAAGAAGAAGGACAGAAGAAGATCTCCTAAGCAGCGTGGACCACACAGACCAACACCAAGAGAGCTCAGACACAACTAAGCGGGATATATCACTTAACATTTGGAAAAACTATATTGTAGCATTTATATTTGATTCTTCTAAGAAGCTGAGTTCAAACCATTGCCTTACAGAAGAGGAAGTTTAGTGGGACCAGAATTTAAGTTTCACATGGGAATCTCCCTATCTCTTTACTTTCAGGCCACCCAACCTCCAGCCACTACAAAATTAACTAAAGTCAAAGGATGCTGTCCTTCGTTGCCACTGCAGCAGGCAGCCGCAAGCAGCAAAGCTCCTCACTATGCCACGTGCCGTCAGCTGGCTGCTTCCACAGCCAAGCCACAATTTCTTGCCCATGGCCACGCTTGTCAACCTCTTCTCACATAGGGACTCAGTATACCAGAACGTCCAGCTGCTCAAAGATCAAATCAACAAGATCCAGACAAAAGGCAACAACGACTAGCTCACTGGACTTTTGAAAGACTGGGGCATGAAAGGCTGGCTTTCACCTTTACTTAAGACTGTTTTGTGGACTTTGTTTCTTGTATTCATTGTGTTGCTTATTCTATCCAGTTTTGCTCAACGCTTGCAAAAGTCCATGGCAGAAGCCTTCATTCTTGAAAACAAAAAGGGGGCACTTGTGGAGGCCCAGGGGCCTCTCATTGCAACTGTAATACCTTAGGGCAAAGGGGACCAAGGTGAAACAGAGAAACCCCTCTGAATGCAAGGCTCTCACCCATGGCCACTTGCAGCCTCTTGCAATCTGCAGCTTTTCTTGCTATCACCCACTTCAACTGCCATTTTTTCCTTATAGCTACTCTCCAGAGAATGTTCTTCCCTCTCTTCTCCCCTGCTGGTCCTGGCTTTGCCCCTTCTCCTTCCCCCCCCCCCCCCCATATGAAACCCTCAGTCCCCAGCCTCATTTTCTCTCCGTCCCTGGACCCTCTTCATGGCCATGCACAGCGTTTGGGGTTCCACACAAAGACCCGTCTCTGGCCTCATTCATCAGCACTTGAAGCAAGTGTGCTCTGGGCTCTGGGAGTGCAGGTCGCTCACACGGGCTCACTGTGGACACGCCGCAATCACACAGTCATTGAGTGCACCAGAGAACCTGGCCTCTAATAAAAGGCATGAATCCCACAAATCACACGACCCAATGCCTTGCATGTCTCTACTTTTTCCTTCTTCTCTCATCTCTCATGTCACTTTCCCCATTTCCTCTCTCTGCCAGCTTGGCTTCTCTCTCTCTCCTGGCTGCAAGCACATGTGTGGGACCATGCCGGAACACCCTGACCTACAGGGAAGTGGGAGAGGACTCTTTGTCAGCAACTGAAGTGACAGAACAAGGGGGAATGGGATCCAACTGCAAGAGCTGGAATCCATTCCATGATGGGAAGAAGTTCTTTCCTGTCAGGGTGCTTGTCCCTGACACTGGGACCAGTGCAGAGAGGCTGTGCATACCCCATGCTCAGGAACATCCAAGGCCACCTTGGACAGGGGCCGAGACAACCTGCTGTGCTGGCAGCTTGCTCAGCTTGGAACCAGATGATCTTTAGGGTCCCTTCCTAGCCAAAGCATTCAAGGATTTCATCATTCCACCATGCCCATCTCCCAGTGTGGAGTGGCCCTGAATCTTCTGTGACATCACAGCTCCCACAGTGTTCCAGGTGGAACGTCCAGCACCTGGAAACCAGCAGAGCAGACACTCTGCCTGCTGCCAGTGGTCAGTTGGCGCTCGCTCTGCGCTCTGCCCGTCAGCGCTCTCTTGCTGCTGCTGCCTGGGATTTTCCTGACGCCTCCTCTGGAGCACCAACCCCAGCAGGATGAGCACTGCTGCTCCAGTGGAGGTACAGTGCCATTCCAGGGAGGGGCCACCTTGCTTGAGCAGGCTGCAGCCATGTGGGAATGGATGGTGTGGGACAGGAACCCCACTGTCAGATTGTGCTGTCTCTTGCAGACTGCCAGAGACACTGAGGAGGAGATGCAAGTGGACATGGTGCTAGGTGAGGAAGAAAGGATGGAGGTAGACATAGAAGAACCACTTGAGGACATGGAAGTCGACATGGAGGATAACATTGAGGAGATGGAAGTCGAAGAGGAGAACATTGAGGAGATGGAAGTTGACGAGAACGATGAGGAGGAGCCCATGGTCCTTGGATGAAGATGGAGCCCCACAAGTAAGACGGGCAGATGCTCCCCATGCCCTGCCCACAGACACAGTGGCTGCCCTGACGCCAGGCTGGGGCTGGGCTGGATGGCCCCGCTCAGGGACACGCTGCCCGCAGCGGGCCTGGATTGTGTTGCCACAAGCACCAGCCCTGGCCTGCCCTGCACTTGCCTGGGGCCACACCAGCCCTGCCAGCCCTGTCCCAGCCCCTAGGGCCCGGCTCCCAGCCCAGCTGGGCCCAGTGCTGGCAGCAGAGGCCAGCTTTGCTTCTTTCTTCCTTCCAGGACAGATGGAGATGATGGCTGGAGATATGACGGCGGTGTATATATGTTGGAAAAGTTAGAAGATTACTGTAAATATGTTCACATGTTAGTAGTTCTCTGTAAATATGTTTTGAAGATTGTTACTCCATAGGATCCCATGTAAATATGTTCAGTAGATCGTTGGTGTTGTTATAAGGATTGTTGTAATGAAAAGTGTTCTGTAAATCCTAGAGTTTGCCAATCTTTGGCAAATAAATACTGCTTCTTTTTAAAACCTCGCTTCTCTTTGCCATTCCTTTGAGCACAGGCAGCATTTGCACAGTTGGGATTTCCACTTGTTCCGGGATCCCAGGGCTGGAGCTCCCTGGGGCTGCTGCCACGGCCACCCCACGGCTGGGGGTCCCTGTGCACAGGGGGTCCCACTGACACCACTGCTGCCGCTGGGCACTGCTGCTGCTCCTGGGCTGGGCCACAGCGGCGTCCCCAAGAGCTGAGCTGCCACCAGCACAGAGGGGGCTCTCACTGCAGTTATCCCTGCAGCCATGCCACCAAAGCAAGGCAGGAAACTTTCAGCCACCCTTCCTGCTGCAGCCACAGCCACTCCTGGCTCCAGAGCCGCCATCAGGCCACAGGGATGCAAAATCCACCTTCCCGCTCTCAAGGCCATGGCAGCCTTGGCAACTCTGGCACCTGCATCTGGGCTGCTGCAGGGGCTGATGTTTAAGGCTTGCAGCCTCCAAAGGCTCCGGGCTCTGCTTCCCACCCTGCTCTGCACTGCCCTGGCTCCGCATTGCTCAAGAGACAAAAGCCAAGCCAGGGGATCCTCATCCTGCCCAAATTGCTGAATTGACTGCAGTCCTTAGGACCTTCTCCACTTTCAGAGAACCTATTCATTTGATCACTGATTCGGCAGATGTCTATGGCCTAGTGCAGCAGGCCGAAAATTCCATTTTCAAAGACATTTCTAACCCCAACTAGAGCATTTGCTTTCCCCTTTCATTTCTCTTTTGTCACACAGACAATACCCACACTATATCACGCACACAAGGTCTCATACCACCCTTCCTGCATTTATAGTAGGCAATGCTAAAGCAGATGCCCCAGCAATGGTTGTCCAAATCTCCCTAGGGAATGTTTTTGACCAGGCTAGGACCCGCCATCACTTCTACCATCCAAACATTCTTGCACCACTCAGCATCTTTAAAATTACCCAAGATCAGGCAAGATCCATGGCAAACACCTGCCCAAATTGTCAGCAACATGCCTTTGCTTCTGTCACAGCTGGAGTCAACCCAAGAGGACTAAAGACTCTCCAGATCGGGCAATCACACATCACACACCAAGCCCCTTCTGGGAGACTAAAATACAACCCCGTCTCAATCCACACCGACAACGCGGCGGTTTCCGCCTTTGCCCATGCTGGTGAGAAATGAAAAGATGCTATAAAACGTTACATTTTAGCTTTTTCTACCTTCCCAGCTCCACAGGAAATGAAAACTGATCATGGTCCTTCTTATACCTCCCACTGATTCCAACCATTTTCTGACCAGTGGGGTACAAAACATGTCACAGCCATACCACACTCTGCCACAGGACACTCCATAGTCCAGAGGGCCCACTCTTCCATCCAAAGGATCCTTGATCAACAGAGACAGGGAGTCCACATATTATCTCCCATTGAGACACTGGCCAAGGCCCTTGATGTGCTCAACTTTTTCAACACCTCATTTATGGAGCCAACTCCCCCAGTCATCAGGCCTTTTGCATTTCATGTGACTGCAGCCCAGTTAAAAGAAAAGCCACCTGTGTTGAACAAAGACCCTGAATCAAAACAAATTATGGGCCCTTTATCATTCATTACTTGGGGGAGAGGATACGCTTGTGTCTCTATAGCAGCAGGCCCAAGACAGATCCCAGCAGAAACATAAAACTCTTCTGCAAATGGCGAGGCAAACACCAGAGCCACCATCAGAAGAACAGAATGAAAGCCTGAGAGAGCAGCAGCCTGGAAAAGAAGAAGAAGGACAGAAGAAGATCTCCTAAGCAGCGTGGACCACACAGACCAACACCAAGAGAGCTCAGACACAACTAAGCGGGATATATCACTTAACATTTGGAAAAACTATATTGTAGCATTTATATTTGATTCTTCTAAGAAGCTGAGTTCAAACCATTGCCTTACAGAAGAGGAAGTTTAGTGGGACCAGAATTTAAGTTTCACATGGGAATCTCCCTATCTCTTTACTTTCAGGCCACCCAACCTCCAGCCACTACAAAATTAACTAAAGTCAAAGGATGCTGTCCTTCGTTGCCACTGCAGCAGGCAGCCGCAAGCAGCAAAGCTCCTCACTATGCCACGTGCCGTCAGCTGGCTGCTTCCACAGCCAAGCCACAATTTCTTGCCCATGGCCACGCTTGTCAACCTCTTCTCACATAGGGACTCAGTATACCAGAACGTCCAGCTGCTCAAAGATCAAATCAACAAGATCCAGACAAAAGGCAACAACGACTAGCTCACTGGACTTTTGAAAGCCTGGGGCATGAAAGGCTGGCTTTCACCTTTACTTAAGACTGTTTTGTGGACTTTGTTTCTTGTATTCATTGTGTTGCTTATTCTATCCAGTTTTGCTCAACGCTTGCAAAAGTCCATGGCAGAAGCCTTCATTCTTGAAAACAAAAAGGGGGCACTTGTGGAGGCCCAGGGGCCTCTCATTGCAACTGTAATACCTTAGGGCAAAGGGGACCAAGGTGAAACAGAGAAACCCCTCTGAATGCAAGGCTCTCACCCATGGCCACTTGCAGCCTCTTGCAATCTGCAGCTTTTCTTGCTATCACCCACTTCAACTGCCATTTTTTCCTTATAGCTACTCTCCAGAGAATGTTCTTCTCTCTCTTCTCCCCTGCTGGTCCTGGCTTTGCCCCTTCTCCCCACCCCCATATGAAACCCTCAGTCCCCAGCCTCAGTTTCTCTCCGGCCCTGGACCCTCTTCATGGCCATGCACAGCGTTTGGGGTTCCACACAAAGACCCGTCTCTGGCTTCATTCATCAGCACTTGAAGCAAGTGTGCTCCGGCCTCTGGCAGTACAGCTCGCTCACACGGGCTCACTGTGGACACGCTGCAATCACACAGTCATTGAGTGCACCAGAGAACCTGGCCTCTAATAAAAGGCATGAATCCCACAAATCACACGACCCAATGCCTTGCATGTCTCTACTTTTTCCTTCTTCTCTCATCTCTCATGTCACTTTCCCCATTTCCTCTCTCTGCCAGCTTGGCTTCTCTCTCTCTTTCCTGGCTGCAAGCACATGTGTGGGACCATGCCGGAAAACCCTGACCTACAGGGAAGTGGGAGAGGACTCTTTGTCAGGAACTGAAGTGACAGAACAAGGGGGAATGGGATCCAACTGCAAGAGCTGGAATCCATTCCATGATGGGAAGAAGTTCTTTCCTGTCAGGGTGCTTGTCCCTGACACTGGGACCAGTGCAGAGAGGCTGTGCATACCCCATGGCCACGAACATCCAAGGCCTGCTTGGACAGGGGCCGAGACAACCTGCTGTGCTGGCAGCTTGCTCAGCTAGGAACCAGATGATCTTTAGGGTCCCTTCCTAGCCAAAGCATTCAAGGATTTCATCATTCCACCATGCCCATCTCCCAGTGTGGCGCGGCCCTGAAACTTCTGTGACATCACAGCTCCCACAGTGTTCCAGGTGGAACGTCCAGCACCTGGAAACCAGCAGAGCAGACACTCTGCCTGCTGCCAGTGGTCAGTTGGCGCTCGCTCTGCGCTCTGCCCGTCAGCGCTCTCTTGCTGCTGCTGCCTGGGATTTTCCTGACGCCTCCTCTGGAGCACCAACCCCAGCAGGATGAGCACTGCTGCTCCAGTGGAGGTACAGTGCCATTCCAGGGAGGGGCCACCTTGCTTGAGCAGGCTGCAGCCATGTGGGAATGGATGGTGTGGGACAGGAACCCCACTGTCAGATTGTGCTGTCTCTTGCAGACTGCCAGAGACACTGAGGAGGAGATGCAAGTGGACATGGTGCTAGGTGAGGAAGAAAGGATGGAGGTAGACATAGAAGAACCACTTGAGGACATGGAAGTCGACATGGAGGAGAACATTGAGGAGATGGAAGTTGACGAGAACGATGAGGAGGAGCCCATGGTCCTTGGATGAAGATGGAGCCCCACAAGTAAGACAGGCAGATGCTCCCCATGCCCTGCCCACAGACACAGTGGCTGCCCTGACGCCAGGCTGGGGCTGGGCTGGATGGCCCCGCTCAGGGACACGCTGCCCGCAGGGGGCCTGGATTGTGCTGCCACAAGCACCAGCCCTGGCCTGCCCTGCACTTGCCTGGGGCCACACCAGCCCTGCCAGCCCTGTCCCAGCTCCTAGGGCCCGGCTCCCAGCCCAGCTGGGCCCAGTGCTGGCAGCAGAGGCCAGCTTTGCTTCTTCCTTTCTTCCAGGACAGATGGAGATGATGGCTGGAGATATTACGGCGGTGTATATATGTTGGAAAAATTAGAAGATTACTGTAAATATGTTCACATGTTAGTAGTTCTCTGTAAATATGTTTTGAAGATTGTTACTCCATAGGATCCCATGTAAATATGTTCAGTAGATCGTTGGTGTTGTTATAAGGATTGTTGTAATGAAAAGTGTTCTGTAAATCCTAGAGTTTGCCAATCTTTGGCAAATAAATACTGCTTCTTTTTAAAACTGCGCTTCTGTTTGTCATTCCTTTGAGCACAGGCAGCATTTGCACAGTTGGGATTTCCACTTGTTCCGGGATCCCGGGGCTGGAGCTCCCTGGGGCTGCTGCCACGGCCACCCCGCGGCTGGGGGTCCCTGTGCACAGGGGGTCCCACTGACACCACTGCTGCCGCTGGGCACTGCTGCTGCTCCTGGGCTGGGGCACAGCGGCGTCCCCAAGAGCTGAGCTGTCACCAGCACAGAGGGGGCTCTCACTGCAGTTGTCCCTGCAGCCATGCCACCAAAGCAAGGCAGGAAACTTTCAGCCACCCTTCCTGCTGCAGCCACAGGCACTCCTGGCTCCAGAGCCGCCATCAGGCCACAGGGATGCAAAATCCACCTTCCCACTCTCAAGGCCATGACAGCCTTGGCAACTCTGGCACCTGCATCTGGGCTGCTGCAGGGGCTGATGTTTAAGGCTTGCAGCCTCCAAAGGCTCTGGGCTCTGCTTCCCACCCTGCTCTGCACTGCCCTGGATCCGCATTGCTCAAGAGACAAAAGCCAAGCCAGGGGATCCTCACCCTGCCCGCATTCCTACTGCTGGCAGCAGCCACTGGCTCCTGTCTCCCACTCGGGTGACAGCAGGACGGACAGGGCAGGCTCTGCTGGGCAGGGGGCGGGGGGCTTTGGGCCCTGTGTGTGCTGCTGCTGGGGACCATGGGCCCAACAGGGCCCCCAGCTCAGCCCCTGCCCGGGCTGCTGCCCCCAGCGCCCCACACTCCCTGAGCAGCACCATCACTGGCAGCAGTGGGAAATCCCACGTATTTCAGGAAAGAAATTCCCCACAGGAACTAAACCAAGGGATCCATGGGGAAAGTCAGCACCAGCTGATATTTAAAGCACCTTTGCAAAGGTGGCTGCAGGGCAGCTGTGATCTCTAGGGACTCTGGCACTGCCTGCTGTGCACCTGAGCCTGTGGGGCTGCTCCCAGTGGGACACAGCACTGGGCTCACACCAGCCCTCAGCCCCTCACAGCTGATCCCAAGGAGCAGGCTCAAAAAGCAGCTTCACACCACTTGCTGCAGATATTTCAAAGGACTTAATGTCATTCAGAGAAGCCACAATGCAAATTTCATTTTGGTGTTTTTGCATGCGAAGCATGAAGTTGGGTCTAAATGTGCACTCAGGGCACTTCTACCGCCATCCCAAAGGGAACCCAAAGGACAGGGCTCTGCTTTCAGCACTGCTGAGCTCCTAACACAGCAATGAAGTCTCAGGAAGAGGCAGTCTTGACTGTACCAGAGAACCTGGCCTCTAATTAAAGGCATGAAGACCACAGCCCACCCAACCCAAAGCCTGGTATGTTTGTACCTTTTCCTTCTTCTCTCATGTCACTTTCCCCATTTTCTCTGGCTGGCACCTTGGCTTCTCTGTCTCCTGGCTGCAGGTTCAGCCGCACGTGTGACCCTGCAGGAACAGCCTGACCTGCAAACAAAAGTCACATTATTTCAGAGTACTGCACTGCTCCAGCTTTGGGAGGGACTGTGAGCTGAAGGCACATGCTCCCCCGTGGGAGTAGCTCCTCCCCGTGCCACACAGTGAGGAGTGGAATGTCCACCACTGACCCCTCTCCCATCCAGCAGCACCCCTAAAGTGCTGCTTTTCCCTCCCAGAAGTGCCACCCCAAGCCACCAAAGGTGTCCCTGTGCTGCCAGGCTGGCTCTGATCCACAGTGGAGGTGGAACCATGAGCCCAGCAGACACTGTATCCTTCCTCCCTTCTGGCCCAGGTCCTAGGAGAGCACTAAAACTCCACACCAGCTGTGGATTTGGCGGCTACATGGAGAAAGGGGAATTGTTGCTGATTGGGGCAGACAGAATAAAATGCAGCTGCCAAAGGGAAATCAAAGCATTCCACAGAGTACAGCCAGGTATGCTGCACATCAAGGCTGTGCTGGTGTGGAAATACTGTATTAAAATGAATTTATGTTGACTACTATCTGCCAACGAAAATACACAGAATACATTAAGCTTCGGTTTTAAATGCAGAAAAGGTAGGAAATTCAGAGTGCTTTTCACCAGTTCACCACAAACACATCTCAATGGCCAGCCCAGTAGTGGGTGGAGAGGAGGCAATATTTGGTTGCTACTTCTTGATGGCAATTTTTCTCCTCTTAATGCAGGAATCCTGCCTGTGTAGGACAGTGAAGTTGCAGCTGAACAACCACAGAGCTGCTCACAGATGAACAGACAGACCACACGTGCTCACCCTCCTCCCTCCTGAGGAGGATTCTCAATTCAGCCTTTCCTTTCTATCTTCCTTTTACCTAAAAAGATACCTGAGATAGAGTAACAGCTTGCAGGAGACAGGGAGCATCTCCTACCAAAGGGAAGTGAAGACAAAGGTAATTATTTTGTACAATAAATACATGTACTCACAGACAAAAAGCTCTGGTCTTGGGAACAACTGGAATGATCCCTCCCTGTTCAAGACCAAAGAGACATTTCCCTGATCAAAGGACCTGGTGCATCCTGCGTAACGCTGGGATGTTTGTCACAATTCAGTCAGAAACATTTCAAAGCCTGTAGTCATCCAATAGGTATAAATGCTTTTAGAAAATGCAGGGAAATACATCTTGGAGCATCTCCTTTTAAAAGAGGGTTTGCATTTCTGGTACACTCTCTTTCTTTTCATCAGTCCTGTACACTGCAAGTTGCATTGGTTGGATATGTGAGAGGACAGGTGTGATTATCTCCCCATTCCAAACTAGGGAAGGACAGGTTAGATGCGCCTCCTCCACACTTGGAATCCTTTTCATGGACAGATCCCAACCTCCTCCTGCTCCTTAAACTTGTGATGCACAGACCTTTCATCTCTGTCTATCTATGGGAGCATCCTCCCACGCTGAGAAGCTGGGCTCTGCAGGAATTTGGTGCCGTCACAAATCCCTGCCCCTTGCTGGTGGTGGAGTGCTGGTCAGAAAGGAGTTTGTAGGATCTCCATGAAAAGGGCAACACCACATCTGCTGTTCCTGCCTCGGGCACCGCTGGGACACGGCTCTGCCAATGTTAACCTGCTGCAGTGGGAGATGTCCCTGCCCACAGCAAGGAGGTGGAACAAGGTGAGCTTTAAGGTCCCTTCCAGGCCAAGCTCCTGTAGGATGAAATGCCATCGCGTGCTGAACAGGAGGCAAAAGGACGAGCCCCTCTTCCGCAGACACCGAGGCCTGGGGCAGAGCCAGGGCCCAGCTGGCTGCCTCCCCCAAAGCCCAAAGCTTTCCTGGCCGTGCCACCAGCGCTGGGCAGCCAGATCACAGCCCCAGCAGTGGCTGTGGCAGCTCTGAGGAAAGGCCTCTCACAGGGAGCACAGCACAGCTCCAGCTGCATCCAGCCACACTGGCCTGCCAGGGGAGAGGAAGGAGGTGGGTGGAATCCCATGGAGGGAATCACCTCAAGGAAAAGCACTGGAGCAAGCTCCAGAAGGGCAGGGGCCTGGGGGGCCCAGCCCTCCCGCTCCTATTCCCAGTGTGAGAGATGCTACTCACTTCCAAAAAATTTAAAAGATTTATTAAAACCTTTTCAAAAATACAACAGAAGACTGAATGGAGAAAATATTACAGCACCCAGGAGCAGAGGATTTTCCCCACCATGTGCTCACCCACACAATGGAGGTTTCACCTTTTAACCCTTTAGCCCCCCCAAAGTTCTGTCCATGGACTCCTCCTTCCCTGCCCAGTGCTGGAGATCCCTGCCTGACACCTTGATTGGGGGTCAGGGGCTGCCACAGTAACGAGCGACCCTCCCAAATGCCCCAAACCCAGGGCACCCTGATAACAACACAAGGGGGGGTAAAACATAACTGCAAAACTTCTCTTAACATTTCCCTTTTAATTGTGAGAGTCAACCATGGCATTACTCATCTGTCACATCAGCAAGCAGGAAATAAAACCAAACCCAGGCCTGGTGCTCACGAGCTGCACCCCCAGTACAGCCAAATCTCAGAGGCTGCATCAGCCAAGGCACAAACCCTTCCTGCTCCTGCTTTGCACACTGAATGGGGTTTAACCAGGAGCATCCAAAGCCCAGAGCAAAACTTGCATCCCTGATATGTTTCAGCAGCTCTTGGTGCTCCAGGGATTTCCCCTGGCCGCTCTGCACAGCAGCCCAGGTTCATGGCACAGCAGGACAAACGTCCTGCTTTAATAAATAAACCATGAAAAACATCTCTGTTTTCAACAAAAAGATTGACATTGACACTTAAAAATGTTACAGCTCTTCAAGGAAGGTCTTCTGTCTTATTTAGTTTGGGGTATTTTGAAGTCAAAAGTGTGTTTGAGGGTGGCTTGACTTGAATAATGTGATTAAAATTCCTGATTTAGACGAGTAAGCTGGAAATCTGGAATTTTAATCATGTTTCAGTATGTAGCTTCTAGACATTTCCCTTAAAAATAGTTGATTCTTTTTCATTCCTATAATTTGATACTATTCAACAACTGGGAGCACACACCGGAGCAATACATGTGTAAGCAATTACACAGCTTCACATGCTGCTAAAACAGAAACCATTCTGTTAATAGCTTTTTCCCAAGAGAAATTAATTTTTTACTTATTGTTTGCATTAAGTTGCATTTGGGAAATGAAACTCAATTTAAAAAATACAAAACCACATTTTCATTTAAGCCATTTTGTAACATTTTTTCTCCTTGACACCTCAGACAAATAAAATATGTCTATCCACAGGTAGGCACTGCATAGATGTGTTACTGAATTGTCCCTCTTCCCTGAGAGCTGCAAATCCTACAGCTGCCAGACCTCATCCCTTGCTTCTCATAAAGGGAAAGAAGAGTTTCCATTCTAGTTAATTTCCCAGCTCTAAATCAACTACCCAGTGAGTATAAATAGCTGTGAAATTCCCTCCACAAATGTGCCAGAAGGGCCTCCAGCTGTGGAGGGGGAAGCAGCAAACTCTTGCCCCCACAATTAGTTTGGAACTCTTACCACTTAAAAAATATCCCACTCTTGGGATTTTTTAACCACAACTAAAATAAATTAAAATAGATTAAAAATAAGATCACAGAATCACAGAATGGTTTGGTTGGAAAGGAACTTTAAGTTAATCCAGCGCCACCCCCTACCAAGGCAGGGACACCTTCCACTGTCCCAGGCTGCTCCAAGCCCCATCCAGCCTGGCCTTGGGCACTGCCAGGGATCCAGGGGCAGCCACAGCTGCTCTGGGCACCTGTGCCAGGGCCTGCCCACCCTGCCAGAGAACAATTCCTCCCTAATAACCAATCTGAACCTGCTCTCAGTTTGAATGGGTGTTATTGCATTTCCTTGGGATGATGGGTTGAGAGAATGCCCCAAGGGTCTGAGCAGAGCTCCCAGTGCCTCTGCTGGGGATGTGCCACCCACCTGCCCCTCAGTCACTCAGCTGCCTCGCAGCCAAAAAGACAGTGTCCAACAGGCAAAGTACTCCCAGAGGATAAAACCCTTGTCACTTCACAAATGACAAGGTCTTTATAGGGAATAAATGTCAAAGAAGAGTGACAGCATTTATTTTCCAAGCAGGAGACACTAATCCTGTGGTGACACTGCAGGGATGGTGTTATTCCTGTTCCTGATCTAATCCCTTTATCAGCTGCAGAAGCACCAGGACAGGCTTTGGTCTCCCATGCCAGCTCTGACTGACACTGCTGTCCCCACAAGCCGTCCCACCCCTGGGTGCTGCCTCTGCAGCCCAAAGCACCTGGAGGTCCCTGGAGCATTAACTCTCCTTCATTTGGATGTGCTCTGTCTATAAAGTTGCTTAAAGAGACACCAAGGAAGAGTTTAATTTATAGCCCCATTCTTTTAATCTTGGTCAGCCAGTTTTTTTCAGACATCTGTTTGTATCTCCTTATAATATATTGGCTGGAGCAGCAGCACCAGGCAGCAGCTCCCTTGCAGGGGCTCTGCTGACATTTATAAACCGAAGCGATTTCTCTCGTGTGCTTTATGTTATCAGCTAAACCTGTCCACTTAAATTATTGCCTTGTAACCAAATCACAACTATCTGTTACTCTGCTCTGTGCATGTTTCCCAGGCTCTGTACCAATATCAAGCTTTGCAGAGGCTAAAAACAAGATGATAAATTAATAAACAAATGGAAAACAGGACATGCCTCCATCAGGCTCACAACTGAGGGAGGATCAGGCACATTGTGCACCACATTACTAAAAGCAGAGGGCTGCTGTGTGGAATATGCAGCACGCAGTGATATCCAAAGAACCCCATCTCTCTTCTTCTAGACCAACCAAATGACCAGCTGTGTTTCCTCACTGAAGAAGAAAGGTCTCATCCTGCCCAGCTCCTTTCCAGCACATCATTTCACGTTCCACAAGTGGGTTTGTGTTCCAGCATGGGGACAGGGCTGAGCCCCAACTCACTGCACAGCTGCAGGCTGGGAACTTGTACATCACACACTGACCTGCAAACCTCCCACCAAGGTTGTGCAGTAACTCACTGCACTCCTGGCAGTGGCTTCCCCATCCCATCCCATTCCATCCTATCCCATCCCATCCCATCCCATCCCATCCCATCCCATCCCATCCCATCCCATCCCATCCCACCCATTGGACAAAACTGCCGGCCACTGAGTGCCCATCAAGAGAAGCCAAAGAGGGACAGGAGACTCTCCCCTTGCAGCACTATCCTCTCCCCCTTGGCAGAGGAATGTCCCCAGGGAAGGTTGGAGCAAGCAGAACAAAGGTGATCCAGCTTGCTGAGGCAGATCCTTGGCTTGTCCCCAAGTGAGCATCCTTGTCTGCCATTGTAAAAGAATTCAAAAATCCATCAAGGGTTTGAAAACAAGCCCCAGTTATGAGTCAGTAAGTGGCTCTGCAGCTCTCAAAAATTACCTTGGTGTGTGGGCAAGCCTCAGATGACATCTACCTTCCTTTACTCTTTGTTTCTCTCCATGAAGGGAGGGAAATGGGACTTTCTTTCTAGTACAGGCAACAAAGGAATCTGGAATCAATATGTGAATGTTCCAGCAAAACACACTGGCAGTGCTGCAGTACTGAAATAATCACACTGCCAGAGCATCCATAATAAGTTATCTGATGGCACCACACCTTCTCCCTTAAGAAAATAATGATTAAAAACTACCAGGAGACAAATCCCAGGGAGCAGCAGAGCTCCCCACAGCTGCGGCCCTAGCTGCAGGAGCCACCAGTGCCAGGGCTGGGGAACTGCCTGAGGCTGGGGCATCCCATGCTGGTGGCACACAGGGGACACTGTGCCTGACTCCAGCTGTGCCTGGGTGGATGGGATGTGCCACACCAGGGTGCTTGGAGGAAAACACAGGAGCCAGGCCCAGTCTGGGGGCTCAGCTCATGCCCAGGCTCTGGTTAGAGCTGCTGAGCAAGGAACCAGCAAAGCCTGTGGGGTTTTTTTTCCTTTCTTTCCTACAAAGGCAAGTCCTACCGCTCTGCAGATTGTTTGTTACTTCAAAACAGAACATTTTTACACACAAAAGGAAGACATGTAGCAGACACAGGTAAGAAAGAGAAGGATTACTGATGAGAAGAGTCCCAGAGCCTGAATCTCGTTTTATTTCTTTTGGTCCTTTTTTCACTCAGCTACAGCCTTTTGCATTAGTTCACTGTCTGGCACTCACTGCTCCTCCAAATTAAGTGCCACTAGAAAATGTCATTAATATGCTCTATGTCACCTCCTCCTGATAGCTGGTGGAGAGGTTTCACAGCACTGGAAGCTCCCCCAGCAGCTGCCCCAGCACCCCCAGCATTCCCCACCTCGGGCAGGGAGGAAGCTCAGACACCTGTGTGCACATCCCAAGTACAAACTCCCGTGATGCTGGAAGAAATGCTTTACAAATCCACTCCCTGGGCAGCTCTTCCTCCCACTGCACTGCTGGGAAGCCACAGCTGCCTGCTGAGTGCAGCATCTCCTCAAAGAAGCACCAGCCTGGTCACTGCCTCTCGATTTCTCAGGTAACCAGTAACAGCAGGGACTCTGGTACCTACTGCAATTAATTAGAGAGAAAACTCTTTTATAGAATAACTGTCTGCTGTCCGTATTCATAAAGGGTTCCCTAAGCAGGATGAACCTGCTGGGGTGATGCACCTTGCCCAGTGCCATGGTGCCACCTCTCCCAGGCGCTGCCCAGCTCGGGCTGGAGGAGCTGGGCTGCCTCTGCCTGCGAGTGACCAGCCCTGCTGGTGCCAGCCTGGTTTCATCACTGCTGCTCTGTCTGATCATTGCCCAGAGGGCTGACAAGGACAGAGATGTCCTTCTCTGCCTGGGATTGCAGAGGAAACCCTAAGAAAGGAGTTTTGTCCTTACAGCATGAGCAAACAATTGGCACTGCTGCTTCCTTCTGCCTCCCAGGGCACCCAGATGTAGCAACACGCGGGTTTAGATGGTGGTTGCTGCTACCTCTTCCCCAGTAAGCATCTCCTGTGGAAAAGCTGCCTGGGTAAACATTCAGGGAAAGCAGTCAAGTCCACACACCACACTCACCATGGCCAGCTCAGCCACAAGAGGCAGAAGAGCCTTTTGTATGATGAATTCCAGCCCAGGTTTATTCCAGCATGCCAAAGGGGAATCAGGGACAAAGACCTGGCCATGTGGTGTGCACAAGGTTACGCAGGGGTCAGTGGCCAATGGTCCAAAGGCACCAGAGTGGCACAAAGGGCAGGACAAAGGGCATTGCTCTCGAGGGAAGACACGGAGCCTGCCACCAGGGATACCATAACCAATGGGGGATCAGGGAAAGGAGAAACGACCAGAATTTGGGACATATGGGGAAAGGAACTGGGGTGGTTCATAGTGTTGTGCAAGGCTCCATGGGGAAGTCTTCTCTTTCAGCCTAGGTGAAGACTCTACAGTATATTCTTCCACAGCAAAGCCCTGGGGATTGCCCTGAGGGATTCAAAGGATTCCACACCCAGACACATTGGGAGCAGGCAGGGCCTGATCCCCCAGCCACAGATGTTGCAGAGGCTCTTCCAGAAAGGCCTGAATGGGATGAGTTGTTGAGAGACTGAATGAAGAGTTCAAAGCACCTCAACAAAACCAAGGAACTCTCATGTAAGAACTTCAGTTGGTTAGTTTATCTGACAAACCTTTCAGTAACATTCCAAGCTATGTTAATAAGCATCCTGAAAATCGACCTGTCAGAAGAGTGATGTCTAAGTAAGACATCTTCTCCAACACTGATTTTGTTCTGTGCTGCAGTGGAGCAGGGACAGAAGCCATCTGAAATGCTTTCAAGCTTGTCAAGGGCTCCAAAGCCACCCTGTTCCTATACATCCCAACAGCAGGTGTGCTCCTGCCCAGGCTCCTCACAGGTCCCAAAGCAGCAGCACTGCTTTCTGCTGGACTTGAACCCCACTTGAACAGGGGCAGGAAAAGAATTATGGAATGGTTTGGTTGGAAGGGACCTTAAAGATCATCCACTTCCAGCTCTCCTGCCCCAGTGATGCCACCCCGAAAGAGCTGATCCCATGGCAGTTTCTCATTTAGCAAGACAGAAGTGACTCACTGGTGCTTGCTGTGCTATGCTATCCTGTGGCTGATGCCACAGAGCTCACTGGATGGACTCAGGGTGATAAGGCTCCTCACACCAGGATTACAGGGAGACACCCCCACAGCAGCCCTTGGGAGAACTTTCTTGTACCCTGTGATTTTTAATGCCAACCTTGCTGCAATAACCACATCTCTAAGCACCATCCATCAGGCCTTCAGCTCAAACACTTGTTTGGCTGAAAAGGGTTTTAGAGGCACTCTTTTGTCACAGTGCTGAGAGGTCTTCTCTGTAATTTGTTCCCCTCAGCAAACAGAATGAAAATGTTTTTAAAGTGATGCCAGAATCCAATCCCTCCTCCTGTGATTCAATCCACAGCTAGCAGAGAACAAAGCCTCACAAGGAAGGGGCTCTCCACTAAGTAACCCTTGATCAGAGATGTGAAAGCACCATTCCATTTGGACATTGGGCTGGACAGTGCTCACAACTGACCCTTTTCCCTGAGCCAGGGCTGTCCTTTGGCACTGGGATTTATGTTCTCCCAACTGATCAGCCGGTGCCGAGTGCTCTGAACACTGCTATTCAAACAGAGGCACCCGTGAGGCTGGGCTGGGCTCCCTCCTCACCGCCTGCCAAATCCACTTGGCTTCTCCTGCACCTCCTGCAGCAAGAGGGAAGGAGGGGCAGGCGAGCCCCTGGGACAGGCAGTGCCGTGGGGACAGGCAGGGCCCTGGCTGGCAGTGCCAGAGCGGGTCCCTGGGATTGCCGCCCACCCTCACTGGCAGCCAAGGTGAGGATGATGAAGATGGGCCCAGCCTCCTGCTCAAGAGCTGAGCCTGCTGAACACACACCAAACCTCATCCCTCTCATGCAGGGGAGCCACGAGGACAGGGGGGTGGCTGCCACACACAGGGCACAGCGTGGCCCTCCCATGAGGTGCCTGGGCCCCCTGAGAAGTCTGGAAGTGATGGAAGAGAAGGTGGAGGCCAGTGAGGTGCCTGGGGAGGAGGGATCTCAGGGAAGGAAGGGGTGACAGGAGGGCTCGAGAGGGAAATACAGTGCCTCTGATGGAGGCACTGCTGCAGCATCTGCTGGTGTGTCTGCTGCTGCTGCTGCAGGAGGGAGATGCTTCCTGTGGCAAAGAGCTCCTCCAAGTGCTCTGCCTTCCCACCTCCCTCCTGGAAGGGCTGCTCTGCCTTGCAGTGCAACAGCAGCAAACACACCAGGAAAAAAATAACCACAGGGCAGGAAGAAGGGTTGTCCTTTTGCAGAGTGGGCACAACATGTTTTCACTTTCCCAGCAAACCCTTCTCCCCAGTCTCAAAGCAGGCACTGCAGTGAGTTGCCACAGGCCCGGGGGCAGCAGGAGCCATGTGCTCACGATTTAATACGAGGCACTTTATTTTTTCTTCTGATACTGGGCTTGGAGTCTGTGAACTGCAGCAGTTCAGAGTTTAATCCCACAAAGATCAAAGCAGAAGAAACAGAGAGACCAAAGGAATCCAGCCACACTCTGATATTTCATCTCTCAAATGGCACACCAGGCTGCAGAGACACTGCAGCAACCTTTCTCTCACCATGTCCCCAAGTCAACATCCATGAGAAGTTTACTTACAAAAGCCAGTTTTAAACCCTCTCCAACTCACTACATTATTTATCCCCAAGCCAATGCTACAATCCATTTAATAACTGTCATTCCTCGGGTCTATTTGTTACTCCAGAGAGCCCATCTGGGATGTTGAAGGCTT
This sequence comes from Passer domesticus, assembly GCF_036417665.1. Classification (NCBI taxonomy): domain Eukaryota; kingdom Metazoa; phylum Chordata; class Aves; order Passeriformes; family Passeridae; genus Passer; species Passer domesticus. The sequence goes on along the minus strand of NC_087486.1, from coordinate 17,688,940 downwards.
GGCTACATTCAGAGAAGATCAATGCAGGATGTGGGCAGAGAAGGACAAGGCAGCTGACCAGGAGAATTGAGAACCTGACAAAAGGAACTGAGGATGATATTAATTATGTGGAATTTTAGGCATTTAATACCTTTTGAGAGAGGCTTCTTTACTATGATGGAGGTTAGCACCTCCAGAACATCATCAACCATCATGACTCCCACATCTGTCACTCTCAGAGAGCCTCTCCTCCTCTCTCAGGGATTTAGGAGATGGCCACCAAAGAACCTGGCAATGTGGAGGCACAGAAAGGACACAATAGGGAGGGATAATCCATCAGGACCAACACCAGTGTGAGAATCAGAAGGTTTAAAATGGCCATGGTTAACCTGTGTTGGAAACGAGGAGTTAAAGGCTAAAAGGGCTCAACTTGAGAAGGGTAAAGGAGCAAAAGAGGAAACTATTTTCCAAGGGAGGGCTGGGAAGCTCAGGAAGGGACATTCATGACCAGGCCTCAGACCTCTCTGTTCCTGTCCTCAGCTTCTGAGTCTGTAACTCAGTGCTGAAATTGCAAGGATGAGACGTGTACGACACAAACTCCCTTCTCCCAGCTCCAGCTCCCAGTGGGAGCGTTTCAGGACATGTTGTGCTGCTGTCAGGGCGTGCAGCTGACTGCCTTGGATCCCATCTCTGCTCGATGTCTGTCAGCTGGCTCCCCTCACCCATGTCCCAGCACCGGTGTCCCCCAAACCCGGAGCCTCCCCAGACCCGAGGGCACGGCTCCGCAGTGTTTGGCCAGTGCTGCCCAGTCCAGCCCTGGAAGGTGCTGGTCCCACCAGCCTGGCTGTGAGACAAGCAGGATGGATGGGAAGAGCCGCCTGCCAGCCCCGCTGCCAAGGCAGAGTGAGAACAAATTTGGATAATAAAAGCTGGAATTAGGAGATGCCTTGGAGAGCGCGCTTTGCGAAGCTTCAATTTAAAACCTTGTTTCTACAGCTAACGCAGTCGTAAGGGACATTAGCCTAATTTCTGTCAAGAGAACTTGTCAACACTGCAGTATTTAAGATAGACACTAAAGATGTGTTTTATCTCACAGACAGATCACTAGGAAAGGAAGGAGCTGTGCCACACTTGGTTCACAGGAAAATAAATTGACGTTCTCCCTGGGCCTAATTGGTGGATGCTGCTTCATAACACCACATGCACAAGCAGCCTCACATTTTATCAGTGTGCAGCTGAGATTGGTGCCAAATCCACTGTGGGGTTAGATACAGGGACATGCTTCAAATGGGCAGCCAAGAACACAGAGCTGGGCATTTTCCAGTCACAAAGCAGATGAAACATTTGGCCGTGTCCTGAACAGTCAGGTCCTTCTACTGATGGTGCTCACCAGCTGAGCCACAGCTAGTGGGGTGGGATCTCAGGGCCAAGGGGAGAAAACTGGTGATAGAAGAAGGGAGCTGGCTTGGCTTCCTCAGGACCACCAGCAGAAGCTGGCCTGGCCTGTTTTTTAGGGACACTCCATGGTGAGTCAACAGAAAGCAAAGAAAAGAGAGGCTGTACCCTGCAGCTTTAGGAGAGAAGTGTTAGCATGCTCCTGGTCCCATCATAGCCCACTTTGAGGATCTAAAATGTCCCCAGGAGTCTGAGTGTGTTAAGGCTGGCATGGCTCCACACATCCCACGTGCCAGCCTTGGAGCTGGGTTTGAGACATGCCCAAGATAATGCTGGTGCCACGGCACAAAGGTTTGTCCCAGACTTGCAGCTTCTGCAGTGGAAAGTTGAAAATGCCCTTTTATTTGCAGTTGTTACACAGAAATAACAGCCATGTAACCTTGTCCCAGCCTTGGAACAGAAATCAGCTTGCAAAGGAAGCCTGAGGGAGCACGACCCTGAGCTGCAGGCTCGAGGGCAGGAGGGTGGCTCTGCCCTGCCATGGATTCTGCACTTGCAGAAGAACTAAATCACTACAACAGCCAGAAATGTCCCTCGGGAAGGAAATCCTCTCAAAGATAAATCAATAACTCAGTGTAATTTTAGCATGCAGCCAGGAGAATTTACATTGCCAGGAAGACTGAGAGCTCTGCCACAGAGACAGAGGCACAGCATCATCAAACAGCCCTGCAGCAGACCCTGCACAAGAGCTCAGGCTCCGGGTGTTCACTGCAAAGCCACGAGGCTGGGCTCTGCATTTTGGAACCCCACAGACCCAAATCACAGGGACAGCAGTAGGGATGTGGTCCAGCCAAACTCCCTTGGGACAAACCCACCTTTCCCTTTTCTCCTCTACGGCAGCAAGGCTGCAATCATGGCAGTGCTGGCAAACACTCCAGATCCTGCAGGATGAGACAACAAAGCTCAGCTAAACCAGGCACAGGAGCAGAGGGGGAATGCTCCAGCCACAGCCTCCACCCCTGGCCAGGGGATTCCCACCAGCCAAGCCACCCACAAAACAGCACAACAAGGATGTGCCACAGCCCCCGGTGATTAATGAGACTGCAAGTTACGTAATTATATTCATGCTAAGTACACTCAGAGCAGTAAGTTCAAGGGAACTAATGGCACTTTAGAGCACAGTTCAACACTGAGCAGTAACTCCAGCAAAAGGGACAAAAAAAAAAAAGCCCCTAATTATTCAGTAGCTCTTCTCCCAGATTCTCAGGGTCAGCTTGGAGGAGAAGGTGGCCTGAATTATATTTTCGTTTCCAGAACATCAACAGAATTGCTAAGTGAGTTCCAGAGGCAAGGTCAGAGCCTGCCCATTGTTCTGCATGCCAGGCAGGGCTGGGCTGCTGTGTCCCCTGCCAGCGCTGCCACCACCATCCCTGCTATCCTGGGGACACAGAACCAGCTCCCGTGCCACTGTTTGTCCTGGTCCCCAGCACGGACAGAAAACTGCAACAACCAGTTCCTCAGAAGCCAGGTGTAGCCTCCACGTCTGAAGGTGCAGGAGCCTGTCCAGGATAAGCCTGAGGAGCAAACAGCCCAACCCAGCCAGCAGAGGTTTGTGTACACCCAGCCCACTCCAGAGTGCCTGTTGGCACAGCCACAGCCCCAGGCAGATGTGGAGCCTGTGCCAGGACATGCAGGGCTGGGAAGGACTGTGCCCACACACACAGAGCTCTTCCCTTGTACAGCCCACCTGGAGCCGTGGAAGCATTTTGGAGCACTCGTGCTGGCCACGGTCCTCTCACTCCTCACAGTTTCCTGTGGTGCCAACAAGCTCTCACACAGATTGTGCCATCAGTGCTGATGTGCTCCAAGAGCCTCTGTCTGGAAATCCAGCTTTACAGCAGTTACCAACACAGTCTGGGCTTCTGTATTACTTCATTGAGACTTGGACTTTCACAGGTGCCTGCAGTGGACAGGGAATGGCTTCCCACTGCCAGAGGGCAGGGCTGGATGGGATATTGAGAAGGAATTGTTCTCTGGGAGGGTGGGCAGGCCCTGGCACAGGGTGCCCAAAGCAGCTGTGGCTGCCCTGCATCCCTGAGTGTCCAAGGCCAGGCTGGACAGGGCTCGGAGCAGCCTGGGACAGTGGCAGGTGTCCCTGCCATGGCAGGGGGTTGGAGTTGGATGAGCTTTAAGGTTTCTTTCCAACGCAAACCATTCTGGGATCCAATGATTCTGCACCTCTGAAATGCTGAGATCTGCCCCAGAACTGCCCCAAGGGCCAAGGTCAGTGCTTGAAGCTGAAGGTCCATTATGTCCACCCCACACAAAGCCAGGACAATGACTTCTTTTGCTCCTACAACACAGAACACAAAGCTGCCTGAGAAGCCAGGGCAGAAGAACTCTGCAGAGGCAACACAAAAGAGGAGACCCCACAAGCCTTACATGACCCTTGTGTCTGGTTGAAAACCAAACCCAAATTAAATGAACAGTCACAAGTTTGGTGCCTCGGCATTGCACTCAGAGCTCTCCTGGTGCCTTCCAAGCTCAGCAATAGGGAACATGCAGAAGGCAACTCAGTGATGATTAGGAAGACACATATGAAGTTATCCATCACAGAGCAACCTGTGTGCACCTACATATCCTGCAGTACAATCAGAAATCAATAGCAAGATGCAGAAACCCTCAACCACTCAGTAAAATATAAAGAACACTTGCAATACTGATTTTAAAAGTACCTCTGTGAAGACAGTTGAGAAGCCTGAGAAAGCAAAGCAAAATGCCTGAATTGAAACCTTTTTCTTTTTTTTTCCTCAGAAAGACATTAATAATGGATTTTCAATGCAAGAAGAAAAACTGAAACCCACACCAGATTCTCCTGGTAATAACAGCTTTCTGCAAAGCCCAGCTATTAATGTAACAGGGACGTCCATCAATCAAGCACACAGAAAGTACTCTGAGAGCTAAAAAAAGAGCATGCAAACATCTGCTTTTGGCAACTTAAATTTTGCCCTTAAGCACATGGAACATAATAAATTATCACGAGGTTGGGCTTGAACTTGTTTTCCTCCATCCTGGACCTAAATGCTGAGGATAAGGATGAAGGTACACAAACGTGCTGCTGCTGGGATTTGTCCTGACAAAAAGTGGGCAAAAGGAGCACAGTTTCACTGGTGTTTTCATTTGAAAACAGCTGGTGCAAGAGGACACCAGACAGGGGTGTAGCATTTCCCTGGCTGCATTTCAGAGAGCTCCTGTGAGCCCTTTTCCACCTCCAGCATATCCTCAGCACATCCAAGACTGCTGGAGTGGTCCCACAGTGGAGTGACAAACGTGCCAGTGCGCTCCAAGGTGCCCATGGCCTCCCTCCTCACACAGCTCCTTCCCTGCTCCTCATGGAACTGGGGTGATTTTGGCAGGTCCTCAGTCCCTCAGTGTTCTCTTCACCTAACACATCACACTGCCTGAGGTGTCCCAGCAACCCCAGAAAAGCTGGATTGGCACCAAGGAAACGGCTGCAGAAAGCAGCTGGGGTGTCCCCACGCCTCCAGTGTCTCCTCCCTTGTAAAATACAGCAGGTCAGAGCAAGTGCTGGAGATAATGAACACAATTTACTGATTCCAGCACAGAAGGCTGCAGGCATGGCTGCAACTAAGCCTTAATAAATTCTGAAGAGTGACACCATAAAATGGCATTATGGAAGGCTGTATTTATTGTCTCCCCATGCTTCCACCTCCAAGGTGCCACGTTACACTTAATAACAGTTTTCTCCCCAGCTGCCAGTGTTGCAAACCCTGACAAGCTAATGGTTGAGCCAGCCCTCCCCAAACACACACATCTCCACCCAGCACACAGCTTCCATGGCAGGAACAGGCAAAAATTATTAAACCAGTGCTGCCCAGCCTGTCCCCTCTCTGCTGGCTCTGCAGGGCTCCCTGCCACACAGCAGGACAGAAGTTTTGTCCCTGGAAGTGATGCAGAGGAGGAGCAGCTGCTGTAGGGTGGTACCTGCGTGCCCAGTGCTCTGCTGGGACAGGAGCATCCCTGCCCTGCCCTGCTGGGAACACCAAGGCCCTGCCAGCAGAGCAACCCCACCTGAAACTACTGCCTGCTCTCACAGCTCTGGGCAAGGCATCAACACATCCTTGTGGAAAACCACGGGGAACCAGAGTTCCTCACGGAGAACCAGAGGTCCTCATGGAGGACCATGGAGAACCAGAGGACCCCTGGTTCCTTGTGCCAGAAGGGCAGGAAACCTCCCCATTCAGCATTCCAGCTCCACTACCACTGCAGTGTGCACTTCCATGGTTCCATATTTAGCTTTTGGACCATGGATACACTTTTTCTGGAGCATGGTCTCCACTGAGCTTCTTGTTCTCCCTGCTGGTGTAGTGTTCTAAACCTGCAAGAAAATCACCTTTGTGCTTCAGGCAGCTCCTCAGGTATGGATGGAGACTTGACAAGTATAAACATGCTGTTGTTCCATCCCTGCCTGCATCACCTGCACTGCAGAAGGCACAAAAGAAATCATGTGAACCATCTTTAGTTCTCTTCAGAATACAAAAAGGTAACAAAACCCCCCAAACTCACATATATCAGTTTATCAAGTACAGCAAGCAGTACAAACAGTGCAGGTGTGTTTGGCCTCAGAACACTCACAGCGGATGGAGGAGAGTTGTACATCTTCTCACCCAGTGCCCACCCCTCTGGCCACAGCTGGGCTGCACGAGTCTCCATGGCCCTCCACTCTTGCCAGCAGACAGCTACCAGCTCTCCTCAGCAGCCTGGCTCTGCTTCTCCTCCAGAACAAGTCCTTTCCCCTTCAGAAAGCAATCCAAAGGTTCAGAGAGCATCTGAAGAGATCAGTGTGTGAAAGGCTGATGAAACAGGAGTCAAGTGAAAGGCTCTTGACTTCTCTTCCAGCAAAGGCTCTGCCCTCATGGGGTGCCTTCCCTGCAGCCTCTGGCTCCTGCCTGCAGCCCTCTGGACTCACAACTCCCCAGCAGCTCAGACATTTCCTGCTGCCTCTTTTCAGAGAAGACCTTTCTGTGCTTGCCCCACTCAGACTGCAGCTGATGTTAGTGGGGGAGCAGTCAGCACCACCACCAGGGATCGCAGCTCTCTATGAAGCCACCATGAGATTTCTGTCTTAAAAAAGGCACTATCAGACAGTCCCTGATGGCTGAGGCTGGAAACACCCCTGGGATCAGCCCCTGCTCAAGCAGTGTCCCCTCCAGCCCAAGGCCTGAGCTCAGAGGTCTGAGATGTCCCAGGACTCCACCACCTCTCTTGTGGAGCTGGCCCGCTCTAGTCACCCTGCAGTAACCAGATTTTTCTATCTTTAAGCAGTGTTTTCTGTATGTTTTGCTGTGGAGCTGTCTTGGAATGGCAGCACAGCCAGTGGGACAGCAGCCACTCCTCCACGTTCCCTCAGACACTCTATAAATACCTGCACTCCACCTGTAAAACCCATCACCATGTGCAACCCCCTTACAGCTCCAGCTAATCCAGATACAGCCAGGGATAACAATTTTTTGTGCATTATCTGGTGAAGAACAGACAGATAACTGTAATTAGTAGCACCCTGGTTAGCAGGTGAAATGATAGTGTAATTAATGAAGATCAGATGGGCTTTGTCTCAGATAAGAAAAGCAGCAGATTCTATCAAAATGTAAATGCAGCTTAAAATCCAACCTCTGTGATCACTTAGAGGTGCTTTTAGAAACACCATCAGCTTGAGATGCAGAGGCTGAATGACACATCCTAAAAATAAACGCTGGTCTGGGGCTAACATGTAAATTGTTGATTAGATCTATTTATTCACACCCTGCAGTGATGAGGGAGACTTGCAGCTCCCTGTTCCTCCTCTGGCTTTGCAGGATCACAGGCACATTCCTGATATTGCTGCTTGCAAGGGCTCTGCAACCCTGGGAGCTCTCCAGCAGCAGAACAGCAGCAATTCCAAGTGACAGGCTGCATACGTTAATTCTCTATTCAGATAACATCCTGTTGCAAGTGAATGACCCAAGCAAAACTTCCTGCAGTCTTAAGGAGCTGGCAGAAAAATCAGGAGAGAGGAGCCTGAGTCTTTTGAATCAGAAATGTTGTCCCTCATTAGAATTTCCAACACCGCCACCCTTACTCCTTCCAAAATGTAAACACATAATAAAAAATTAAACATGAATCTGGCGTGGAAGAGTTCTTCCAATAAATGGGAATTAGTTCTATGAAACATCAGGACAGACCCAAGGAGATTACATTTCCTTCCCCAGCTTTTGCTGGTACAGCAGGGCTGAAAAAACAGAGCCATATTTATTTTTTAACTGGGAAGCTTCCTCAGGATGCTAAAGGAAGCAGCTTCAGTAAAGCAGAGCCATTTGTCTCAGTGTGTGTTCAAGTAAGAACAAATGCAAAACCAGCTTCTAGGCCTCAAGGAGCATCAAATAGCTTTTTAATTTATGTCCCAAATTCCCTGCAGATTCTGAAATGAACAGAGGGCAGGGTTCACAGAAAATGCCTCGCTCAGTCAAGACAGCTGGATGGATATTCTGAGTTTTACTCAGAGAAGCAAGATGCTTCTGCACCAAAATGGAGCAGGCACAGCACATGGCTCTGGAAGGATCTGCAGAAAAAGCAGACCTGTTGCTTGTGTGACCCTGTAAATAAATACATGGAAAATTGAATCACTTAGGAAAGAAAAAGGAGGGAAAAAAAAAAGCTGGAGCCCCATCTGAGCAAGAGGACAATTTGCAGGCAGGAACTGTGAAGGGGCAAGTGAAATATTCCTCACAGGAGCCATCTGACTGTGCTGACTGCCTGAAAATCCTCTGACTCTGTCCTTGCCCACTCAGAATCAGTTCTGTGGAAGTTTCAGTAAGTCAGGCCTTAGCCCATGGGGGAAGCTGAAGGGAGGAAGGGCCTGAGCAAGACCGTGGAAAATACTCCCTAATTTTGGAAAAAGATAATGATGCAAAGCAGTGGTTAAGGGATGCACATCATCCAGACTGAAAGGCAAGGAAAAACCAGGGATTAGCCCCTAGAGCAGCCACGTTCTTTTGTAATAACTGCTGCACACGACCCAGGGCCCAAATCCAGCATCTCCCGGAGCATATGGCCACATGCATCCTGGGAAAAGGGCTCAGAAATGGTCATCCTGGCCACAGGCTCAGGCACCTGTGCTCCAGCAAACCTTCAGCCAGGGCAGGGTCTGGATACAGAGCCAGCAATGCCAAAGGGACGGATGTGGAAGGAGCTGGAAAGATGGTGCATCCCCTCAGGGCTGGGGCTGCCTCCATCACCACCATCAAATGACAGCAAATACAGGAGGAGAGTGGGCTGAAAACACAATGTCTGCAAGAGATCTGTAGGTCAGGGTTAATTTATGAAATTATTGAATAAAGTCAACAAATTTAGGGGAAAAAAATCTCTGCAGAAATGCCTGGCCCCCAGAGCTGCCAGCCTCTCCCAGAGTGTGTGGTCAATCACATCCTGCAGCAAACACTGCAGTGCCTGCAGTGCTTGTCCCATACAAGATCACACATTTGAAGCCTGAGGCAGTTGCTGTGATTATGTTTGAGCAAACCTTCAGAACAGTTTCAGTGACTCTGGGACCCAAGTCCCATCTTTTGAAACTATATTCCCACAGAAATTGCCCATTTCCCAAGGAAAATGTTGGAGCCATGGGCCTGCTGTGGCTTGCTAGCTTTGGATGGAGGAGAGATGATAGCCAAACTGGAAATTCAAGATAACCAAGGCTGGAGGCACTGCCAAAACATTTTAGAGGAGAGAAAACATTTTTCTTCCAAAGCACTGTTACAAGCTTGAAATAAATGTGCAGACTGTCAGATAAAGACAGAGATAAAAAGAAGCCTGTTATTAAATACCTCTTCTTTAATGAGGTTCATCCTTCTAAACAGCCACACGAAAGTTATTGGAGCTACTGCAAAAAATCCAGCCTGCTTGCACATAAAAACCAGAGCAAGGTATTCCTCATCACCCAGCACACATTTAAGCACCTCTCAGCAGCTCACACGCTCACAGCATCCCTGGCTTGGCAGGAAGGAGATAAAAGCAAGGAATGAGAGATGTCTTCTCTGGGAAACAATCTCTCTTCTTTCAAAGCACTTCCCCCCACCAAACAATGTGCATTTAACCACAGGAATGGTTCCCACTGCTGATGTCTACTGCTATTACACCACCAGCAGCCTGAATATCATTAAAGTGAAGTTTGAAATTATTCTGAAAGCTGCAGTTTAACCTCCTCCTGTTGCACTAAAACCACTGCTTGACTCTCAGCACCTCATCCCCTGCTTTATGACCATTCCAGACCACCTGCAATACCCTGCAGGGCTCAGAATTCCACAAACCACTAGCAGGAGTCATGGCTTGGCTCATGAAAACACAGCACTGCACCCTTGTTTTGGTAATGCCCACAGCCTAATCCATGGCCGCATGTTAGAGAAGCTCAGGCTTTTATTCTGGCTGCTCAGAAGCACAGTTAATTTTTGGCAGAAGGAGCATCACTGCAAAACACTTTTGTAACCAGTTGGAAACCAGTAACATCACGGCCAGTAAGGGACGGGACTGACCTGACACACCAAAAACCCACCCCAAGCCCACTCTGCCCCTAAGCCTGAGCAAACAAGGTAGGGCTTTTTCTCACCACACCAGTGCTGCCAGGACACTGCCATTTCTGGAAATGACAGAAGAGAAGTTTTACCTGCATTTGGGGAGCAAAAACTGGCTCCCAATTCATGTAATTGGGGCTCCCAATTCTTTACAGAAATGCTGAAACCAAGCTGCAGGGTGGGACACTCGTGCTGTGTCTCCCTGCCCAGAGCTGGCATCCTTCAGACACATCCTCCTGCTGGAGCAGGGGGCTGGGAATCCCTGCTCACTGTCTAGTGTATTTTCAAGGCATCCCCGACAAAGACAGGAATGATGCATCTGACTCCATGTTCTCAGAAGGCTAATTTATTACCTTATTATACTACATTATATTAAAGACTACTATACTAAAGAATACAGAAAGGATACATCCTGAAAGCTAAAAAGATAATCATGAAAACTTGTGACTCTCTCCAGAGTCCCGGCACAGCTTGGCACTGATTGGCCAAAGAGTCAAAACAACTCACACCAGAATCCAATGAAACAATCACCTGTGGGTGAACAATCTCCAAACACATTCCAGATGAGCACAACACAGGAGAAGCAAATGAGATAAGAATTGTTTTCCTTTTCTCTGAGGCTTCTCAGCTTCCCAGGAGAAACATCCTGGGCAAAGGGATTTTTTCAGAGACTGTGAATGCCACAACTGGCCCTGCAGCTCCTGAGCCCCAGTCCTCTCCTTTCACCAACAGCTGGAGGGAAACATCACTATCCCTCTTACCCAGACCAGGACTTGGGCATGAAGGATGGGCTTGGTGCACCACATCTGCCTGGCACTGCTTGGTGTGCCACATCTGCCTGCACACGCAAGGCAGGAGCAGCATCTGGAACTTCAGCCCTGGCACTTCTGCTAAGGACTTGGAATTAGGCACAAGCCAGTGTTAGGGACACTGTGCCTCCTGTGATGTGAAGATGAGCGGCAAAGAAAAGCTCACGAGGGTAGGAAACTGAGAGAGGAGCCCATGAAGGCAGCTGGCAATAAAAAAGACAGGCACAAGATATATTTAGGAGATGAAAAGCCTCCTATGCAAGAGGTCAGATTGAAAACAAGCAGAGGGAGAGCTGCCAGGGACCATAACTCAGCTTCCAAGCACTGAACACTTGCTCTCAAGTCAGCCTGACCTTTCCTACCTGCTGGAATCATCCTCCAGCTCTCCTGTCACTGGCCAAACAAGATTATAACAACTCCACAGTTGAGATTCCTCCCCTCTGCACATCAGGAACAAGTCATTTTATAAAGAAACTTGGAAAAGAAGCATATCATCTAGTATAGATGAGGTTTTTAAAATTCCATTTGCCTTCCCTCTATATGCAAATCTGTGCTGATATGATGAGGCTCCTATTGCCTGGATTAGACACGTCAAACTCTGCAAAAACGAGCATACCCTGGTGGTTTCACTCTGTATTTCACAGCCCGCTCTTGACCGTGCTGCCATAAATATTTCAGAGACCTGCCCACCACTGTCTGGGTCAGCAAGAAGCCCATGGTTTGGACAGTGATTCATTCAGCAAAGCAATTAGCAAGAGCTGCTGCAGCTCAGGACATCCCAGTGAGCAGCAGGAGCAAGGTCCCCACAGACAAGGTGTGAGGGGACCCTCAGCAGCAACCACATCACCAGCACGGGCTGTGGGACAGGCCTGGCACAGATCCCTCCTTCCTCCCCCTGCTTCACGAACCTCTTCTCAGTTTAAAGCAGTGCTGCCTCATTTGGCCACCAAAAGCTCCTGGAAGAGAGACTGGCAATGAAACTGGACTGGGTTATTGCCCATCCTCAGCCCTGCTCCTTCCACAGCCAGTCCTTCAAAGCAGCCTCTGAAAACACCTCCCTGATGTGGCTGCCTGGAGAACTGTGTTTCCACAGGTGTAAAACCTTGTTTGAGCAGCAAATGAGACAGGAGAATACCTGTGACAAGCAGGAGCAGCAAAGATAGCCTGAGGATCCTTGGGAGCTGCAGCCATGGATATTTAAATGCCAAGCAGTGTATCACCGGCTCCCTGCTGAACATAAGATGGTTTCATCTTTGCAGAAGCAGCACTAACAGCATGTTCACATCAGCTTCACTCTGGCAGCCTGATCAGCAGCAGCAGCTATGGCTCCTTGGTTTTTAACTGTGAAATAATTGGGCACTTCAGAAAATTACTCTGGGCAGCACAAACACCGAGGAGTCACTGCAGGTTCAGCTCTGCAAGGCAGAGCTTTAACCACAGCTGAAGGTGCAGGCCAGCTAAGCTCCCTGCTCTGCCCCGAGACATCCATCCAAAGCCCAGAGAGATCCATGCTGCACCATGCCAGTCACAGTGCCAGGCTCTGCTCTATCCCTCAGTCTGCAGGGAGCTGCTCTGCAGCAAAGGCAGCCTCTCTGCCCCACTGCTGCCTGTCTGCAGAGCAATCTGTAAATATTTTGATATTTTGGGCAGAGGAGGTTCTCACTTGTCCATCTGGATTGGAAACTGGACTCATTAACTCCCAACTGTCAGCTGGAAAAGCTGCCAGAGGGTTTCTGCCATATTAGGGAGCAGCAAAGCACTGCTGCCACAGGCATGGGCAGTGCAGAGCCCTGTGCAGCCCCAGCTCTCCACTCATCACTGCTGGGGGGTGGTGGTTAATGCCCTTTTCCTTTCCCAATTAAACCCCTGCCTCTTATATCCTTGCTCTGAATCTTCACAGCAAACTCTTCCTAGAGGAGCCACTGCTGGGTGGAAAATTTCCCACCATGCTTGGTAGAAAATCAGCTGCTCAGTGATACAACTAGATGGTCAGAGCAATCCAACTTCCAATCATCATCAGGAATGCTAAACAAAATATTGAGAAATTTGGTGCCCAAATAACAAAAGTAAAATACGTTCCAGTTCCCAAGGGTACTGTCACCTGGAGAAAGTGTATTCTGAAAGAAAAAAGACAGCAGAGGAAGCTTTTACCTGACATGAGGAGTCAGAGCAGTGGTGTGAACCTTCATTCAGAGGACACAGCAATCCCACTCACTAAACCCCAAAAAACCTCCTGGCTCCTGTGGACTCCAACCACGGACAGAAGTAAAAGCCCCACAGATGATGCCCAGAAGTCCAACAGCAGAGGTGCTGGAAGCCTCTCCGAGGCACACATCTCCCTTCAGTCTGAGCCCTGCACCTGGTGCATTATTTAGCACCAAGTGAGAAAGAAGCAATGCCTAACGAAGTGTTAAAGGGCTTTGGGAAGTTTCACCAACCTTTCCAGAGCCATCAGCTCCGGCTGCCTGGCAGAAGAGACAACTGATCTTGCTTCCAGATTACAGGCAGCACAGCTCTTAGGGCAACTGTCTCTCTGTGTTTGCATCCAGCTACTTCCAGCAGCTTGAAGTGTGCTCAAAGTGCAAGGAAGCACTTGATCAAAATCCAGCTCACACTGTAGACAGCGAGGAACAAGTGCCCAAAGCACTGCAGACACAATAACAATCGAATTTGGCGGGGGATTTGACAGGTTACAGGTTGATGACACTGCTGCAGTCCCAGTGGAAATGTGGATTGATGCAATTAGCAACAGGGAACTGGAAACTCAGCAGAGGAAAACTGGGAATACATCTATAAAAGATGAGCTGCTGCACCATTGTAGAGAAGCTCAAAATGCTGCGTGAGCTCAGAACAGGAACAAGTTGAAACAGGAGTGAGATGGGGGAAATGCAGCTCCAAACTCCCTCCCAGTGTAAATCCAAATTCTAAATTCAAACATTTGCTTCCCTCAGAGAGACTGGCCTAGTTTGCCAGAGGGATACAACGGGAGAGGGAGTGGGGGTGTCCTGGAGAGATGGGCAGCAGAAGGCAAACTCTGAGCCCAGCCCAGCAGGCTCTGCTCAGCTGCCAGTGAGTGCAGCCACATGGAAAACACGGCAAGAAGCAGAACCAGTGGGTGAGAGATGCTGCCAAGGTGCATGGCTCTGCTGCAGCACCAAAAGGTACATCCCTGTGCAGCCACAGCAGCAGCTTCCCTCGTGCCAGGTCAGCTCCCTGCCCAGCCAGAGCTGTGCTCACACTGGGAAAGCGTGGGCCAGAGGCTACAGGGATGGGCAGCAGGGCCCCAGCCTTGACTAACACGTGCTGAAGGTGTCAGTGCCAGTCCTCACAGGATTTCACTCCAGAAGAACCCCCAGGAGACAGAAACCCAGGCTGGCAGCAGGAGACCAAGGCAGGCTCCTCTTTGTGCCATGTCCCCAGTGCTGGGATCTGTAGCAGTCAGAGCATGAGGCAGGACACCATTTAAGTCTTTAGAAGAGTAACCAAAATTACTCTCCTCTGTGAATACTGACAAGCTCCCCACTTCCACAAGCCCTTCACTGCATGTGCCCAACAGGAAATAACTACAAAAATCAAGCAGAATAAGGCACCCGAGCAGTGGAGAAGGTGCTTGTGAACAAACCCTGCAATGAGGTTTCTAATGATTGCAAGTATGTACATGTTCTGCTCCAACAAAGCTGGTGGGGATCTGCCAGGCTGGAAAATGAGCAGGGACACCACACGCCTTCCATACATAATGGTACAGAAATGGAATATAAGTATATACTGCAGCTCTGTGGAACGCAGGGGCTTTTGTAGCCATTTATGTTATACAAAGATTTACATTTGGAAAAGTCATTCTGCTATATCTGGCAGAAATTTCAAGACAAATGGAACCCATACTTATTCTTTCAATGATAATACTGAGCACAGGATAAAGCTCTTAAATTCAGAGCACTTTATAAAAATTAATTACTACTTAGTTCACCCTTGTGAGGTGGGAAGGTATTACACCTGCATATTACATGAGGACACCAAAGCACAAGTGGATTAAACAGCTCATTCAGGACCCCAGCAACAGGCTAATTGTTGAAATATGTATGCACACGTGTATCTGTGTGTGTTTGAATGGGTTTGGCTCCTCCAGAGACTTCCCAGCACACGGAGGCCAAGCTGCTCTGCTGGGCTCCTCTCACCACAGAGTCCCAGGCATGTCTAATGAAAGACACCAACCCAAAGAAAGGGAAGAGATTTTTTTGTGGTTTGCACAGATGGAAATAAAAGATAACTTTTAAACAGCCGAGGAACAGAAAACCCATTGTTAAAAAGCTGTGCAGTGCTCCAGTGACAGCTCCTAATCAGCTTGCCACTGAGCAGCACCACAGCGCAGCACAGCAGACTTGGGAATCCACGTGCCAACAAATGTTATAAAACCTGGCCCTTGACAAATGAAGAGAGAAAGGGCTGTGGAGCCAGTGACAGAGACAGCCCCCCACCTACAAGGGGGCTGGCAGCCCACTCCTCCTGCTCCAGTGACCTGAAAGCCCTGGGGCAGCTGCTCCCCTCCTTGGACGCTTTGCCCACGGCCTCCAGTCCCTGCACTGGGTCACTGCATCCTTCTCTTTATGTGAACACCAGCAAAAGCACACATTGTCATGGGAACAAACAGCTCTTGGAGTGTCTGCACGGCTCCTGTCAGTGCTGGCAGGTGGGTTCCAGAGACATGCTATAATTAGCCAGCAGCAGTTACCTGGACACAGGATTTGCCACTGATCCGTGGGGTAAAACACTTCCAGGTCTTCAGGATCAGCGTCATCCTCTGTCCCCAGTTCCTTCCCACTGTCATTTTTTATGTCGCTCTCTTCTATTTTTGTAAAGGCAAACTCCTTTTGGAGAGAAGAGATTCAGCTCATTAGCAATTGCATCTGGGTAATTTAGTGCTGGCTGAGAATACAAAATTTTTTCCCTCGCCAGCAGATTTTTTTTTTTTACATCTGAGATTCTTTCCACGTGGTTAAATTTAGATTTAAAATATATTAAAGGTTAAACATGCATAACTAGCATGACATTTGTGCTGAACAAAGCAACGCAGCTTATTTCCTATTCCAGATCAGGTTGCAGATTCCAAACCAGCTCTCACAGAGCCTCACCTGTATTTCAGTCAGAGGCAGGAGCCCTGGCTATTAGGGTTGTGTAACATTGTAAGACCCCATTTTCCTTTGCCTAAAAATATGTCAAACTTTTAACTTTTTCAGCTGAAATTTTCCACACAAATGGAATGCCTCAAGGCTTGTTGGTTGGTTTGGGGTTTGGTGGGGGTTTTTTGGGTTTTGTTGGTTTTTGGTTCTTTTTTTCTTTTTCTTAAATGCACTTATTTCAGGCTTGGAGAAGATTTCAGCTAAAATAGTTCAACTGTTTCCAAAATAGGACACGGGAAAAAACACACCGAGTTGCCCACATGATACAAATGTGAGGATCCTCTTCTCCACCCTCTTCCAGTGTTCTCCAAGGCTTTTAAAACAATGAGGCAGGGATTTAATCATCACCTCCATGGCAAGCGCAGCACGAGGCTGCCAGAGGTGTGGGAGAGCAGCCAGCACGAGCGGCTTGATGTTACACCAAGGGAAGAATAGGGGAGAACAGCAGGGAAAAAATATCCTTGCTGTGATGGAAAGCTTGGTGTTCAATGGAAAGCCTCCCTAGGGAGCCGGTGGGAGTCATAAAAAACTCTGGAGAGTGCACAGAAAGTACCTGTACTCTCACACCAGGCATTGATTCCTGGGTCTGGGCTGCTCTGGTTCCAACAGGAACAGATGAACTGGTCCAGGCTCATCATCCCCACAGCTCAGTGTCTGCTGAAGGGAATATTTTCAGCTTCTGAGATCACCAGTTCAGTCACCACTGAAGAATTTGAGATAACCAACCTACAGGGAATGATTAGTCCTAATTGTTGGCAATTAGGATGGAATTACAGCTCACTTCATGAAGTGTTTGGATCTTAATCCTTAGGATGTTTTCACAGCGAAAAATATAAGTAAATTCAGAGGTTAACTGGAAATTCTGGGACACATTTTGCCTTCAGTTCTTCCACTCTTTGGGAAAAAATGCATGCACATTTTCTGTCAGAATTTGGATGCTATGCATATAAATATCCATTTCCAGCCTAGAAGAGTCTTTCTAAGCAACAGAAATGTCAACCTGAGCAAAACACACACAGTAGC
This sequence comes from Passer domesticus, assembly GCF_036417665.1. Lineage (NCBI taxonomy): Eukaryota > Metazoa > Chordata > Aves > Passeriformes > Passeridae > Passer > Passer domesticus. The sequence goes on along the minus strand of NC_087486.1, from coordinate 17,671,933 downwards.
AATGACAGTGTGGATGTGGCACTTGGGGACGTGGGTTGGTGGTGGCCTTGGCAGCACTGAGTTAAAGGTTGCACTCAATGATCATAAAGGTCTCTCCCAACCTAAACAATTTCACAATTCCATGATTGTGATAACACACAAAAGATGGCTGACAAACCTATAGAATGTTTTTATTTCAGCTGTGGAAAGGGACTGCGATTTCAGAAATACATGAGAAACCAGATCTTAACTCCTGCTTTTGCTGAGCACATCAGGGGCTTGGAATTGTTCAAATTATAACAAATGGTTAAACCTCAGGAACAATCACAGCCATAAAAGCCCAGGTTCTGCAGATGAAAATCAATGTTAACATTTTCTGAGCCAAGACTCAACAGGACTAAAAAGGAGTGAGTGGAGCAGTTATTACTTAGCTGATTTCCACAGCTCTGTGATTATCCAAGAGGGAGTTAGTGATACAGGCTATTGTAAATTTACTACCAGGCCTTCCAGTGCTGGATCTGTTCAAACACATAATGGAGACAGCTGATGTTTACCAGCTCTGCTCAGGAAAAGTGCCAGGGTTTAAATGCTCAGTAAGGATAAAAGGATGTGACTTGGTTCATTTAAGTGTTGCTGTCACTGTCTGGCCACAGTTACTTTGCAATACCCCATTTTCATTAGCATTTCTAGCAAAAGCAGGCAGCACCACACAAGCAATTCTTCATTTGCACAGAAATCAGTAGAATCCTTTCTGGTTTGTTTTCATAATTCAAGCAGGAAAAGACATTTCCTAAAGAATAATGGGCATTTCTTTAAAGGCAAAAAGCATCCATGTTTCATCAGTCTGAAAACAAGCTGGAGCAGCCAAAACTTACACGTACTCTGTGGCCCAGGCTGGAGCAGGAGAAGAGCACAGACCCAGCAGCAGCAGCAGGCTGACTCTGGCAGTGGTGGAGAGGAGCCCGGCCCAAGGAGACATTGCCACCAGCCTGAAATGCAAAGCAAAACAAACCCAACAGTATTTTTTTTCCATTTTTGCAGGTTTCAGGACTCTACACAACACTTTGCAACACAGCATGGAATCAGGGGTGTGACACAGCAGGAAGCACAACACCTCGAGGTGTGAGCACAGGGGACTTGTGGGGGGCTCACTGCTAATGGGGTTTGTGACAGGTAATTCCAAGCAACTTATACTGACCCCACAGGGGACAATATCTCTCCTGGAAAATATGAGGAGACCTGCAAGACTTGTTTAAAATCACTGTGTCAGTGCCACGGATGACAACTGGAAGGAAAAATAAAAAGCAGTGCAATCCCGTGAGGGCTTTTTATGCCTGTGCCTCATTTTAAGCACAGAAGTAGCTACGTTAATTCAAATTAAACAAAACAACCAGCTGTCCAAGGATCAGGGGTTCACCTAATCCATATGTAGGTTTTTCTTGAGGAAAACAACATTTTGCAGAGATCAGCAAGGTTTACTTGGTGGTTCCTGCAGCACAAGGCTTTCCCTGCTGCTCAGAGCAGAGGCTCAGCCCAGCCGTGGGGCCAGGAGCTGGCTCTGAGCAGGCTCAGGTGGACCAGGGAGCAGAGCCATGGCACAGAGCCTCCCTGATGGACCACATCAGAGGGGAAATGAAGGGTTCTGGTGTGCCCACCCTGCATGTGAGCACACACACGTGTGCCCCCAGTGCCTCACACGAGGCTCAGGATCCACCCACAGCCTTCAGCTCACTGCTGGGCTAGGGAGTGCAGCAGCCTGCCAGCACACAGGCTGCACAAGTATTTCCTTTGATTGGCTCTAAATTTACATGTTGCTAAATTAAACTAAATGAGGTCTTTTGAAAGAAGATGGGACTGATTAGTTCCGTTCAAACACTCCTTCATTACTCATCCCTCCATCAAGTCTGCTTCTACTCCTATCCAGGTTTTGAAGAAGTTCCTCCCCTACACACAGTCCGAAATACCTCGCTTTGCTGTCCATCAGGATGGCACATCAGGTAGCAGAGTTTTCCCTCCTTGACAACCACTTTGTGTCCCACAAAGCAGAAAACCTGCTCACAGCAGCACCCAACACCAGCTCCTGCCATCAAAGAGCCTCTGCCCCACAAGCCTTCAGGGACATGAAGGGGAAGCCTCCTCTCCTTCCACACTTTCACTGCTACCTTGTCCCTCCACTCCACTTTGTTACTACAAACCCTGTTTCGTTTTTGCCAGAAAAAGAAAAAGCAACCCTCCACATCCCCCTGGTCAGTGATGGACAGGAGAGGGACAGAGCAGAGAGCAGAGGTAACAGTGCACCTGATGTACTTCTGCATCTTCCAGAAACTCCTGAGCCAGGGTCTTCCTGAGCAGCAGCCTCTGCCTCTGAACCACCTCTACCACATCAACTGGATTTTTCTCATTAATTGGGTTTCGAACAGATCTGGATTTCTGACACCACAGCATCCCTGAGCAACGAGTTCCCCTGCTTAACTCACACAGTGCAGGAAAGCATCACCTCCCATTTCCTCCCTCAGTGTCTCCTCTTTTCTAAAGGGTCAAAGAACCACCTCAAGGACCCACAAGCCCTTATTAAACCACAGCTGGAGTAGAAGAAAAGCTCCCTGTTTTCATAAGCCAACCTGTGGCCAGAGCCTCTATCTCTCTCCTGGGACATGGCCAAGCAAAACCAGGCTGCAACCAACACGCTGAGCTGCCACACCCAGAGCACCATGCACAGCCTCAGACTCCCTCTGCTCCCAGAAGATCTTGATCTTCGTGCCCTTCTGGACAGTCCCACAGACATGACCTCAGTCCAGCATGACCACAATACACAATTCCCTCTCAGAACAAACTAATGCTTTTTACACAGGAAACAGGTTTTTGGATTTGGTTGAGGTTTTCTCCGTTATAAAACATGCAGCAAAACTGGAATAATGAAAAATAGATGTATCCCTAAAACTTTATCCGCAAGCCTGGAAATGAAAAGAAAAGGAAAAAAAAGAAGAAAAAAAAAGAAAAGAAAAAAAAAAAGAAAGAGAAATTCAACAGAGCAGTGGCTGAAAGCAAACACACACTCCCAATAAAAATAGAGCTCACGTGTACCGAGGAGGCTGCTAGCAAATGACAGCACAGCCTCTTTCAAGCCTCCAGCCTCCTGCCTGCCTGGCAGATGACATCTGCACAACAATTAGCACTTTGCTTCGGTCCCAGGTAGGCAGGAGGAGCCAACATGTGAACGGGGGGCTCTGGAGCTCCTGGAGAGCAGGCTGCACAGGCTGACATCTCCTCACAGACAGATGCACGCAGAGGGCAGGAGAGGATTTCCACACAGCATGTTCTGTGGACACAATGGATTTCCAGAAACAACCCTTGCAGCCTGTGAAGCAGAAAGGGTGGTCACGGTGACCCCACCTGCACAGGGAATGTTTGCTTGGGTTTGAGGGCATCTTTGGGGATCTAGCATGTACAGCAGCCAGGCAGCAGCAAGGCTGGACTAGGAAAGCCACAAATTCCCCTTGTGAAGCGTGGAGGGGCTGAATTTTTTCTTAATAATCCTTTTTTGTCAAACAAAATCAGATACTAGGGAAAGAGCAAAGGGTCAGACTCCGAGAAGTCTCCACTGCTGGCAGTAACTGTCCTGTCAGAGGAGGAGATGTTGCTGCCTGGGAGGTTCTGCTCCACAGCTCCAGAAATCCCAGCCTGTGCCAGCGGTGGCAGAAACAGCAGCCCACAGTTGTGCTCCCCATGAGCAGGGACATTCCACTGAGGGCAGAGCTGTGCACAGGCAGCTGCACAGCCCTGGGAATGCAGCTCCCACAGTTACAGGTGACAGCTCCAGGGAAGCCAGCGAGATGAGCACATTTCATTCATGCCTCCTGCTGCTGGCAGCACTGCGCTGTGCTTTCACATCCTGGCACAGAGCCCACCCTGCCCGTCCTGTGCCACTCCAACAAATCCGCCAGGAGCCTCATCTGAGCTCTGACCTGCTGCTCCAGGACAGCACACAGACATCCCCGACGCTCCTCAGCCCCAACATCAGCCTCTGGTTTTGCAGCCAGCTGGAAACAGAATTCCAGAATCATCAAGGTTCAAAGAGACTTCCAAGACCATCGAGTCCAAGCTGTGCCCCATGCCCACCTTGTCCCCAGCCCAGAGCACTCAGTGCCACCTCCAGCCCTTCCTTGGACACCTCCAGGGATGGGCACTCCAAACCTCCCTGGGCAGCCCCTGCCAAGGCTGACCACCCTTTCCATGGGGAAACTCCTGCTGATGTCCACCCTGAGCCTCCGCTGGCAGAGCTTGCAGGCCATTTCCTCTTGTCTTGTCCCTTGTTCCCTGGGAGCAGAACCCGACTCCAACCTGGCACCTCCCTCCTGGAGAAGGTTCCCTCTGAGCCTCCTTTTCTCTAGGCTGAGCCCCTTTCCCAGCTGCTCCTCACAGCACTGACTCTCCAGCCCCTTCCCAGCTCCATTCCCTTCTCTGGACACACTCCAGCCCCTCCATATTTTTCTTGCCATGAGAGCTCAGAACTGGACACAAGATTGGAGGTCCCTCAACACTGCCAGCACAAGGGACAGGCACTGTCCTGGTCCTGCTGCCACCCCAGTGCTGATACAAAAATACCAATTATCTCTAAGAATAAACAATAGCAATAAGCTAATCCTTGTTTTCACCTAGGGATAAAAAACTGTCTGCAGATGAATGGACTCAGGCCAGGTTTTGTCCAGCCAGCCTCCCTGAGATGGCAGAGGGAGCAGCAGCAGCACATCATATGCTTCCCAGCACACAGCACTGAAAGAGCTCTCTTGATGAGTGCAGGGCAGAGATGGGAACCCTCAGGAGCACAGCCCAGGCACCTCCAGCTGAACCAGGGCACAGAGACCTGCCGGCACTCACAGCCTCTGTGGCTGAAGGGGAAGTTTCCTGAGCAACAGCAGTTCAGGGAATGATCTCCAGCCAGCCGTGCACAGGGGCTGTGGGATTGGAGAGGCTCTCAGGACACAGAGTGCACTCACAGCGAGCTGAGATCCCCTTCACACACAATGTCCTTCCAACGGGTGGCATTCACGGCCAAGCCCACCGTGACAGGCTGAGTGATGTGCAGTGCCACGCAGAAAGAGAAGGAAATGTAGCTGACCTGACCTGCAATTTTCCTCCTCTGAGCAAGAGGGTCCCCAGGCCTGTGAGGAGCACTCATGTTCGCTGGTATGCTACAGACACCTTGGGAGCACCCTGTGGCTAGCTGTCCCTCCTGCTTGCTGACTGTACAGCTACACCAACAGGAGAAAGAGGAGGCTTGGAGCTGAAATTCAGCCTGCGCCTAGGAGAGGAAACAGCTGGCAGGCAAAAAGGATTTTTGGGAGGCCACACTCTAATGCCCTTCCCCAGTCACGAGCTGGGTCTGCACAACCCCGTGCTTTCAAGCAGGACAACCTGCACACCCCATCACCTGAGGTATTGACCTGGATGATCGCAGCAGCTCTGCTCCTCCAGGCATCCTGTCCTCAGGAAAGCAGCCCTGTGCCTCCAGTGGGTATCCCCAGCCCATTACAGTGAGAGACCCAAGCCCTACCAGAGGGTCCCACCTGGGAACGAAGCCCCAGCCAGGCAGGACACCCAGGGAGCAGCAGTTGTTTGCAAGCCCCCTCACACCTCCAGGATCTCAGTGGAGAGGGTGCAGCTGCCATACAGGCCATTCCATTCATGTCGCTTATGAAATTGCTTTAAAAAAACATTTATTCTTCTTGCTTGCTCCTCATCATTTACTCCTACTAGGACTCTGCTCTGGCATGTTAAAAACACTCCTACACAAAGGGAAAAGTTGTGGAACACCTTCTTGCTGCCTACAGAGAACCTACACAGCAAGGAAGCCACACTTTGAGGTTGGCAGGAATAAACTGGGCTGGCTGGGCCCAGCCTGAGCATGGGCAGCAGGTCCTGCTCCCACCTGCAGCAGAAGCCCTGCTCCAAACTGGAACCAGCCCACAGGAGGGAATTGTGACACGGGCACAGGGTGGGAGGGGCAGGATAACCATGGTACAAACACGTTTACAGAGCTGGCCATCTACTGAGCACTCATGCAACCTTTGTAACCACTGCTAACAAATAATAACAATAAAAATTAATAATCCCTCCAGGCTACCTGTGCAGCCATCAGCTCATATCAGCCCCTCGAGCAGCATCTTGGCCATGACACCACCCAACACAGCTCTGACAGCACTGCCAGGTGCCAGGAGCAGGACAGGGATGTGTGCAGCAGCAGGAGATAGCCCAGCAGTGCCCGGGCACGGCAGGGGCAACTCTTGACACCAGCAGCTTCACCAGCACTGCCACAGCTCCCCCAAGAGCAGGGGAGGGAGTTGTTGTGCATCACTTGGATAAAGCCAGAACCGCCCCTTCTACCCAGCCACAGCAACCCTGACCCTGCTGTTTACACAACTCGCGAAGTTTAACAATTTAAATTGACTTAATTAATTCGTTCAGCAAGCTGCATTCACACAAAACGCTGCTCTCCAGAGGGCAGGAGCACAGCTTTGTTCTGGGGTGGTTTGAAGCCTGAGCAAGGCTGCCCTCACCCTCCCCACCGCTCCTTAGCAGCCGTGGCACAGGGGCCATGCTCATTAGTGCTGCTGGCAGAAGGGGCCACGCTCCACCGTGGCTCAGCACGACCCCAATTCCATGAGCTGCCTCCCCAGCATCCCTCAGACCCTCCACGCCAGAGACAGACTGCTGAGTCCAGGATCAGGGATCTTCTCTGTCAGCATGGAGTGTGCAGAAGCAGAGCGTGCCTCGGAGATCAGAGGCTGAATTTATCATTTATTATTTATAAGCAGTGCATCTCTCTGAATTTCTGGCAGCTGCTCTCGCAGGGCTCTGCACTGCCTGCACACCACATGACACTCTCACTCCTCAGAGCTCTGGGGTTGGCAGGGACCTCTGGGACCACACCACAGCGCTAGTGCTGATTTGCTCCAATTTAGGACTTTAGGACTTGCCTGGAGATGAGAGATGCACAGGGAACTTCAGGACAAACTTCTTTCTGAAAGCTGTCACACTGCCTGACCTCAATCACATGGAACAGCTTTTCCCTTCCTCCTCACCTCCCCACCACCCCGAATCCCAGCCAAAACCACCTCTCGTCCTGCCTGTACCTATTCCCTTCTCCCACTCCTTGCTGCAACTTCCCATGCACAGCACATACAATAAGTGGTGTTTTCTCCCCCAACTCAGATCTATCCTTTCCATCAGCTCCTATTTGCAAGGTGACACCTTGACTCACACTATCCCAGGAGTCTCCCAGCATTCTGTGCGTTTTCATCCCCTCTGCTTTCCCAAACTTGGAGAATCTAACAGGAGAGAAAGCACATGCTGTGCTAACAAGGTCCCAGAGAATCCTGATGTCCCACTGCAGCTGGGCCCATGAATTGCCAAAGATTTAACTGGCTTATTCCCAGCCTCTCTGAAAACAGCTTTTTGTATTTACCAGGTTCCTGCTGTTCACCCATGGTTCTCATGGGGAATAACAACCTCCTTCCCCTGTCAGATGCCAGCTTCCCTATAAAGAAACTCCATTAAGAGGTTAAGAAACCATGAAAAATTCCTGCTCAGTGTTACAGAAATCCAGTGGTGATGGATCCAGCACATGACTCCCACAGCACAGTGCCTGCCCAGCACAACCATCCCTGCCCCTGGCTGTAGCTCAGCCTGTCCCAGCCAGGAGCCCCAGCTCAGCCTGCAGGTTCCCATGGGGATTGCCAGGCCAAGGAACCCCTGCCACTCCCTGCAGAGCACCTGGCACAGAGGTGCCCCAACTGTGGGCATGCAAAGGACTCCTCCAGCTTCCCTATCGATCTGCCAAGAACCACGAGCTGTGAGCCTTATGAAAAATGCATTTTCTCACCTCTCCACAGAGCACCAGTCAGTGGTGACAGCTCTGACTCCCCGTGATAACCGAGGGGACAGGGAGCAGCAGGGAGCAGGGTGGCAGCAAACGTGGGGCTCGCCTGCTACATGCTCTGGAAACGTGGTCAGGAATAATATGGCATAGCTGCTTGTGGATTGATTGCATGGGATGCCTGGCTGGATGTTCAGCCCTGGCTCATGCTTCCAGTTTTGTGGCAAGCTCCCAGCTTGTCACAAAAGGCAGAGGCCACTGGGATCCACCTTGTGGGTCAAACCCAGGCAGGAGCTGCCAGACTGGCAGCAAAACCTGGGATAAAGCCCTAACAAGCCAATCTCAAAACCACCCCTGAAGGGGAATAAGGAGCTCTCTGGGGATGAACACAACCTGCTGCCACACAGGTTCCCTCAGGACCGGTCCTCACTTTCTCCCAGTCCTGCATCAATCTGGACACATCAATCCCCACGCTGGGGCTCAGCTGCTCGCTCCATTCCAACGTGGACACCATAGTTACAAACACTGAGGTCAGCAGCAATATCTCCCTGTGCTTGGATGAAAGGCTGGCTTGATGCAGGTTTGCTTTTTCCCTCCCTGCACTGGTCCTTTCTCAGTGGTTGCAGAGGATGCCTTTGTTAAGCAATTAAATAAGCCCTGGGACAGGAATGAGCACGAAGGGAGGGCTGAGAGACTGCCAGTCCCACCATCCAGAAGTGACTCTCGTGGTGGTTGCTATTCCTCTATCCAGGCATTTCCCACCAAGACTGAAAAGCAACTCTTGCTCCCCAGCCATCAAAGCTTCCCCAGGACAAAGCCAAAGCAGAACAGCCAGCCACTGCAGGCAGCATTCCTTCAACAGAGTTTTCCCTAAGGAAATTTAAATCAAAACAAGCCCCAAGGACTGCAAATGCAGAAGCAAATGCACAGACACAGAAAGCTGAAAGAGAACATAATTCCTTCCCTCTCCTGTTGTTCATCTGCCACCCCTGCTTTAGAGAATGGTTTTTTGCCTTTTAGAGCTATTTTAGATGTTACTTGCAGCGATGTATGGAGAAAACAGTTGAAATGGGATGGTGCAGCATTCTTTTTAATTAAACAGTCCCTCAGGCACAACAGAATAGCTCCACTCAAGCCCGGGACACTGCAGCTCTGCCTCCTCAGGGGGAGATGCTGGCCCCAGTCCTCCAGCAGAGCAGAAGGTCTCCCAGGCTCCTCTGGAGGTCTGCTATCAGATGGCCCAGATCTTCCACAGGGCTTGTGTCCTTCCTGCTGCCATCCTGGCTTTTTGCCCCGGCTTCTGCTAAGCAGAGCTTTGATCCCCCAAGCAACTCTTGGACCTTCTTTCCTTCTGCTGCCCAAACACCAAGGACATGGAGCTGGAGCTCCCCAGCACCTCAGCTGCAGATGGGAAGGCTTTGATGTGGCACTGAGTGCCTGGATCTCAGATTCCTCTGGTCTTTTCAAACAGCAGCAGAGCCACAGCTTGTGATCCGTGCAAAAGAGCATTTTCCTTGGGAATGGAAGTCACGTCAGCGTTCATCTTCACCTTGCCATGGCAGAACAAGCTGCATCGGTGCTTCAAAGAGCTCCTCAGCCTTAAATCCTTATAAAACGTTGACTGAGTGGAGAACCTGTCTCTGAATGTCTCATGAATCCCAGCAGAGGTTATGAAACAGCTTTCCTGTGACTGCCTGTGGGACCCCATGCATGCTGCTGGAACCATTGTGCCACAGGGCTCCCCTCACAGGGAACACTCTGCTGCCCCAGGGAGATCTGCACTGATGGGTTATGGAGACAGAATTAAAGAGCTAGTAAAGCTCCCAGGACCCTCCTGGCCCTGTGACCAGGCTCCCTGCTCCTCAGAGCTGTGGGGTTCACTCAGGAGCAGTACTTTAGCTCCATCCCCATTGGCCCTGAGCCACAGCACTCCAAAACCTGCTCTGAGGAAGGAGAACAGAGATGTGTGGGTTTCCTCCACAATTTTCTCTTCCAAGGGACAATTACTCTGTTTGTAACCTCAGTACCTTCCAGTCAATGCACTGTTTCTCATCTGGAGCTCAGACCAACAGCAGGAGATCAGACACTCAACAGGAAAATCCTTTTGGTGAGACACCCTATAAAGAGCCATTTCATGGACTGGTATATCTCAGTAGTTGAGCAGCACTGGTCCACAGACAGTTCCTTTGACCAAAGACTGGTTCCTTTGACAGTCCTGGCTGTCACTGCACCTCCTGGCTCTGCAAACACCCAAGCAGCAGCCAAAGGACACAGGGACTTTCACTCCCCATGTCTTGGTGTTTGCTGTGAGATGACTGGCAAAGCCAAGAGCTCAAAATCTGCTGCCAGAGTGAGCAGCAGGCTGTTCCCACACACACCCTCAGCTCTGATCAAAGAGGCACCTGCAGCACCTTCCTCTCTGCTGTGAGACACCAGAACATCCTGAGCAGCTGCCTGTGCATCCTGGTGGTGCCATGGCAGGTGTGGACATGGCACACCCACCACAGGTCTGCCAGACCACGTCTGTACATGTCTGAGCTTCTCCTGAGATGACCACAGCCCTCAGCTGTCCCCTCCTGCACACAGATTTTATCCCCAGCTCTTCTGCATAGCTCCTCCATCAGCTGCCACCTAAATGAAGCTGCTCTGTGAATCCAGGCTGTTTCAGTGACAGCCTCCACAGTGACTTCCAGAGACCACACATGTCACATGTCAAGACAAGTTTTGGCACTGACCCCAATGAGTGAGAAATCTCCACGCACCCAGAGGCAGGCAGGGGCAGTTCCTCATATGTCAAAGGGAACAGCAGTGGGAACAGCTCACATGTTTTCTGAGGCAAGGACCCCGTTGAAATAAATGGGCAGGAGATCTTTCTCCTTTTTAATGCCTTTATTAAGAAGAATCAGCTCAGGTGGGAAGAAATCGACGGGTTGCGCCCTCGCCGCCGCTGCTCCCAGGCGTGGCACGAAGCAGGAGGATGATGCAGTTTTGTCCGCTGGTCTGCAGACAGAACTGGGGACTCTGTCCTCACGGGAGAGTCGTTGAGTCCTTGGTTTGTTGGTTTAGAAACCCGGGGGGTCTCTTTAATCAGTTTCTTTTCAGGTCAGGGCGAGAAACAAAAAGATTCAAGCAGGTACGGGACAATGCTCCCATCCTCAGACGTCACTCTAAGTCACTTATTGGCTCGTGATTTTAGGGGTTTTTCTTATAAAAACTGTAAAACTGTAACAATCCAGGGTGCACTGCGTTTCTCATTTGCATGTTGTCTCTGGTGTCACTGGAGGGTTGTCTCTTTACCCTGGAGGGTTTCTCTTGGTATCTTCTTGGTATGCAGCCAGCATCAGGGAAACAATCGGTTAATCACCCACCATCAACGAGTGATTAAGGGCTTTTCTTCGCAGGGAACCTAAAGAAGTCTGACTCGGTCTGGCTTGGTTTTTTTAACTCTGAAACTTAAAAAAAATTACAACTTTCTATTCATAACAGTTCCCCCCTATTTTTCTTTGATCAAGCTTAAGCTTGCATCAACTTATAATTTTTGGCTCATTAACATAGAATTTCCTGTATTTTTTGTATTGATCATACATTTCCTCAGCACTTGGGTGATCATATTTACTAAGCTTCATTACCTTTTTTGGTTTTTTCAGGTTAATTTCTTTAGAGATTCTTAGGTTATTCTGTACAGCAGATGTCACTATTTTTGTTAAACATGGAAATAAGAACAGACTAACAAGTGTACCCACAGTGAAGGTTATAGTTTTCCAACTTTTTTTGAAAATCCATAGATTATCCCACCAACTGGAATCAAGTGTAGGAGTTTTTTGATTTTGTAAATATGCTAGTTCTTTTATTTCGTTTAAAGTGTTTCTAATGGCTGCCACAATTAATTTGATTTGATAAACTACTGTTTTGGTTTGGTTGAGTTGGTCATTAATATGATTAAGAGCCAATGCGGTCTGATTAGATATTACTTCCAATTCTGATTGTAGTTTCAAAATTTTGTTTAACATATATTGTTCCTTCAGTTTTGTTTTTCTCAAATTCTCATATATAGGAACTCTTAAACTTGATCCAGATTCTTTGTGTATTATAAAGACAGTTTGTTTTATAATTCTAATGATGCCACCACTAGACCAGTCTCTTGGCAATTCAGTGGATGTTGTGGTACCATTGACCCAAAACAGGTGTTTAGGGGTTTCCTGAAAGAGATTAATTTTTGTCGTGCCCTCCCAATATTTAGAAATACTTTTTCCTTTTACCAGATTTACCAGGTTTGCTTCAGTAGCATCACGTTCAAAGCACCACCAGGTTTCTCCTACAGGGTGCTCTCCCAGGAGTGGCTGCCTAAAGGTGGCAGTGTTCCGGGTCATCCAATATATTTTCTTATTCTCTTGATAAAAGATCAATTGGGAGAGGTTAACACAATTGTTGTGGACTCTCAGCAAGGAGCTTACTTCTTTCTCATAGAAAGATTGGTAGTACTCATTGCACAGCTCTCCTGGGCTCTCCAGAGCACCACCAGCAATCAGAGCCAGCACTACTACCCTTCCCAAGAGTCCGGTATGGGTCATCCTGCACAGCCTGCCCACCCGGCCTTGCCTCTTGAGGATTTTACTGAGAAGAAGTCTCCAAGTTCTTTAGAGTCTCTTGCTCCTCTGGTTAAACCTCTCTTGATCTGTCCCTGCTACTTTGGTCCCTCCTAGGGGAGCACTCTGGAGAAGATTAACCTGGGGTCTTTGGTACCAAGTTGGGCCGACTTAACCAGAATTACTTATTAACAATTTTTAACTTTTACAAATTTCTCAAAACACTTCAAGACATGTTATGATTTTAAACTTTTTTCTTATGCAGTTCATCAGTCTTTTTGAATGTCAATTTTAAGTCATTTGGTCCTTTTATAATAGTATACTCAGCTGAATTAACTCCTGATGCAGTTGAATCTTGTCCTGAGTTAGAGTGTGAGGGTGGTGTGGAATCTGGTCCAATACCAGAAGGAGACACTGACAAATCTTGTCCAATGCCCGGGGGTGGGACTGGTCCTTTAATTCTCGTAATGTGAGTCCAACCTTTTTCTCTGGTTCGCACGGCCGAATTAGTGATGAGGAGTACCTGAAAGGGGCCTTCAAATTTCTCCTTCCAGGTAGTCTCCTGTGCTATAGAATTATATAGAATGACAGTCCAAAAATCATTTTATAAAGTGAAATCCTTATATCAGACCGGGGTCTTGTCCTGATGCGCAAGAGCGCTAGGGGTAAACACTTTAGCCAATTAATTTTTGAGAATTTTGTTCATTTGTTCCACTCTCCCAGAACTCTGGGGGTGCCACCGAGTATGCAATCTCCATTTTATTCCCAAAACTTAAATTATAATTTGCAATGTTTGGGCCACAAAATTTGGACCTCAGTCTGAGTCTAAGGTATTCACTATTTCATTCTGGTTCACTTTTTGGCAAGTTAAACACTTTTTTATAATTGTTTTTGCTAGACCATATACACTTATGCACAGGTTATTTCTTAGGAAATAATCACATAGTCCTTGGACTCCCCAGTGGGTTAGTTTCTGTAGCTCTGTTAGCACCATCCTAGCAAGTGCTTTTGTTTAGCAACACCCGTCCATCAGATATTAACCACTCCCCCATATCCCTTGATGTAACTTTAAATTTCACAAAATATGAGTTCTTTTTTCTTTTTCCCTACTCGGGTGTGGTTTTTGCTTAAAAAAACCTTTTACCAGATCTTCTGGTCTTAAAGCTGCTTCCTTTGCTATCTTGATCAGCTAGCAAAGGTTTCATAACTTTAGGCTAAACAGTCTTGGGCGGGGGGTCCAGTTGCTCCACAGTAATAGCAGCAGCTTTCACTCAAAGGGACTCGAGGCCTCTCCATGCCTCCTGTTCCTGACAGTACTGCCGTATTCTTGCCTGCTCCTGGTGGTGTACTCCCCCACTCTTTTGTGGCCTTGTGCTGTAGGAAAGGGTTGTTTGCTCCCACACTTTCTCTGGCTATAGCAAGCATGATCTTGGCTTTGGCTATTGCTTTTTCTTCTTCTCTATTTTCTCGGGCCGTCAGATAGTTACTCAGCTGCTGACACATCCACTTGTCTTTCATCCCACACCATGGCCATCCTCCTTGCACCTCTAATTCTGGCCACACTTCTGAACAGTAATGTACCATCTTAACTTTATCTAATCCTTCTGTGCCTTCTATAAAGTCCCATCTCTCTAATAGTTCACCTAGGGGACTGTGGGGAGGTATATTCTTTAATCTTTGGCCACTTTTCTTACTACCGCACCCTCCCATTATTTTCTGCCTCTAAACAAATCACAAAGATGTCTTTTTTCTCTAAAGGAAATATATCTTATTTAAGAAGTCTCGACCTCCTGCCAAAACTCCAATTTCACTGACCCTTTTCGTCAGGACTTTGTTAAGACCTTGGCTTTCTTGCCAAGACTCAACAAACAACCAAAATACAAAAAAACATCCTCGAGGTCTTGACCTCTGAGGTTCGCCTGACCTCCTTCGTCAGGACTTAGAGAGACCTTGGCCTTCCCTTGCCAAGGCTCAAACAGTCAAACCTCGAAACCCTGGCTTCTGAGGCGCCCTTTGTCTGGGCCAAACTGCCTGATACCCTAACTTCTTTCGTTAGGACCTGTATCAGGGCCTTTGGGGTGCGTGCCACTCACACAGCTATTCCCTCCGCACGCCCGGAGGGGTGCGTGCCACTCACACAGCTATTTCCTCCGCACGCCCGGAGGGGGGTCCTGTGGGGTGCGTGCCACTCACACAGTATTTCCTCCGCACGCCCGGAGGGGGGTCTTGTGGGGTGCGTGCCACTCACACAGCTATTTCCTCCGCACGCCCGGAGGGGGGTCCTGTGGGGTGCGTGCCACTCACACAGTATTTCCTCCGCACGCCCGGAGGGGGGTCCTGTGGGGTGCGTGCCACTCACACAGCTATTTCCTCCGCACGCCCGGAGGGGGGTCCTCTTTACCCCTTTGGAGGCGCCTCAATCACCAGTTCCACTCGCTTCCCCCTGTTCCCGGCCGGCCCCCTCGCGGGGGTGCGGAACCGCGGTACTGAGGGGTCCTCACTCGCTTCGAGGGGCCGAGCTGCCGGCCCTCGTCTCACGCACACACACTCGCTCGCCTCCCTCTCCCGCCGCCGGATATTCTCACCTATCCGACGCTGCTCCGTGTCACTGTCCCAAGCCGATCTTCTCTGGTCCCGATAGCCAGCTGTCCTGCAGGTCCAGGGTGGGCGGCCGTCCCAGTCCTGGTGTCCTCTTCAGGCGTGGCTATCCCGGACGAGCCCCCAAGCTGAAATAAATGGGCAGGAGATCTTTCTCCTTTTTAATGCCTTTATTAAGAAGAATCAGCTCAGGTGGGAAGAAATCGACGGGTTGCGCCCTCGCCGCCGCTGCTCCCAGGCGTGGCACGAAGCAGGAGGATGATGCAGTTTTGTCCGCTGGTCTGCAGACAGAACTGGGGACTCTGTCCTCACGGGAGAGTCGTTGAGTCCTTGGTTTGTTGGTTTAGAAACCCGGGGGGTCTCTTTAATCAGTTTCTTTTCAGGTCAGGGCGAGAAACAAAAAGATTCAAGCAGGTACGGGACAATGCTCCCATCCTCAGACGTCACTCTAAGTCACTTATTGGCTCGTGATTTTAGGGGTTTTTCTTATAAAAACTGTAAAACTGTAACAATCCAGGGTGCACTGCGTTTCTCATTTGCATGTTGTCTCTGGTGTCACTGGAGGGTTGTCTCTTTACCCTGGAGGGTTTCTCTTGGTATCTTCTTGGTATGCAGCCAGCATCAGGGAAACAATCGGTTAATCACCCACCATCAACGAGTGATTAAGGGCTTTTCTTCGCAGGGAACCTAAAGAAGTCTGACTCGGTCTGGCTTGGTTTTTTTAACTCTGAAACTTAAAAAAAATTACAACTTTCTATTCATAACACCGTCATTTATGGAACAAACAGTACATTTATTGTGCTATTCAGGAAGAAATAATAACTACAGTGGCCTCCAGTCTCCAGCTCTTTTAAGTCTGTACTTAAAGAAAGGGCAAAAAAAGACCAAAGCAAACAAGCCTTCCACAAAACCCTATGAACTGGCTTTTAGCTGCTGGACAAAAGCGTGGCAGCAGGAACTGCTCTGCATTGTCCCCTCTCGTTCCTGTTTCATAGCAGCCCTGGCACTGCACGCAAAGCACAGCAGCAGCAAAGCCCTGCTCGGTGCTGGAGCTGCCCTGAGCTCCAGCTCTGCCTCGCCACCGTGCTCCAGGTGTGCTCCAGGTGTGCCTGGCTGCCTGCTGGGCTTGTTCATCCCAGGGCAAGGAGCAGGGAGCCAGCCCGGCCACCTGTGATGCCATGAGGATTTTTTGCCTTTTCTTTTATATACCTTTTATGTATTCTCAGGGCCCTTAACATGCACACTTGTAATTCCTTAAGTCTGATAACTTAGCAGAAACCTGGCGTTCTGGTAAGCCAGAAAACCAAACATCCTAAAGGCCTCTCAGCTGGAGGCTGGAAAGCCCTACGCTATCTTCAGAAACCAAGGTCCCCTCTAAAGTACATCCTGTAAACTAAAATTAAGCCCATCTAGTGAGGAATACTTCAAAAGAGAAAGATATCACACTATTCCTTCAAGCCTCCCATTGAGGCATCTTTGTTAAATATGCTCATTTGCAAGATCTATAAAATTGTATATGCAATCTACCATGTGTGTGCATTTCAGCACATTCCACCTTGGTGAAGTGGTGCACCATAAAGATCCTTATTAAACACCAAGACAAAAACCCTTTATCCCCTAACCGTGTCTGGCTCTTAAGACCAAGGAAAAGGCATCACCTGGTGGGTTCTACGTGCCCAAGGGCGTGGAACAGCAGCACCCAGGGCTCCATGCACAGCTCCAGGATGATCTCCCAGGAACACGTTCCCAGCATACATAACTCTCTGTCCAATCAGGCACTCAGCCCTGTTTCGGAGGAGATTTACTGAGAGGTTTTTTTTCTCTTGGAAGCAATAATAGATGGACAGCAGGAAAGGGAAGAAATTAATGAACAAGTAATCATTCCCAAAGTTGCAAATAGGAACAATTCCTCACTCTGAGACAACTCTGGAAAACAAGATTAAAATGCTTAGGGGACATATTCTGAAAACTGAAGGTAATAGAACAGATAAAATGTATTTACACTATCTCACAGGGGACATGTACTTTTTATTCTGTTGAGGAATGTAATATTCTGCCGTTCATTGCACAGCTAAAAGGGTGTCCTAAAAAAGGAACTTAACAAAGCATTTTTAGTGGCAACTGGGTCTGGTTCCAGAACACAGGTTCTCCTCTGCCCCGCAGCCAACACGCCACAGGAACCACAACCAGCACCTGCAGACACACCCAGCACACAAACATCATTAATAATCCATGCCAACAGCACCGTTATCATCCAGCAGAAGGGAGGCTGGGATGGCGGGGGGTCAAAGTAATGCTCCCTGTGCTGATGTTTCCCAAGAGGAGGAGGCAGGGCTGCCTTCCTCCACTTCCCAGCGCCCGCAGAGCCGCGGCTGCCAGCGAACAGACTGTGCCTCAAGTAGCCGCCAGCAGAAACAATTTGTCATGTGTCAGATCAAATAAACTCTTATGAGGCACTGTGCTCCCTGAAGCAGACGGCTGCCAAACTCCAAAGGAGAAATCCAAGGAAGTGAACTGGCTGGTGGCAGCCCCAAGTGCTTGTGGAGCCCAGCACACTTCTTGTTGTGAGACACCAGCTCCTGTGCAGCACCCCCACGCCAGGCAGCCACCAGCAGTTCCCATCAGGAACAAGGATTTGGTGTTTAAATTATCACTCCACATAGTCCAGAAACTCCACATTCCTCATCCAGTGGCACAGCACTTCGCTCATCCCAGGGAGGCCAGAGGAAGGCTGGTATCTGTAGGTGTCTGGAATGGGCTGCAATGGATTATCACTTGTCTGAGCAAATGTCCCTGCCAGCACATGCTCTCCTGCTACAAGAATTCCCTCAAAACTGAATTACAGATTACTCATTTTTCATTTTAAATAGTCCTAGAGACTTTTTTGTTTGTTCATTCCCAAGCACCATTGCAGTTTCCCATGCATTTGGCTTGTGCCCTTGCATTGAGGCCCTTTGCAGGTCCCGTTTGCTGCACAGTCCTGCAAGAACCACTAAAGCACGGGGCCCAGGCATGTCCTTGTCTGTGATCCTGCTGGGCAGAACAAACCCCTAAAACTGCTGTGGGCACTTCTGCAGGAATAAATCATGCCAGCAGTACTGTGAGGATCTCAAATCACTCACCTGCTCCTGCAAAGACCAGGCTCAAGCACTCCCTGGTCTGCACAGAGGGCACACTCCTCAGCCCAGGACTCAGCCACTGGCTCCAGGTGTTCCAGTGTGCTCCTTCTGGGAGCAGCCACCTGAGTCCTGCCATAGCCAAGAAAGCCTCTCCTTCTATAGATGATGGATAATGGCTCCATAAAAGTGAGTCTGAAAGAGGCCTGAGGTTCCTGGCTGGAAGGAGATTAGTTTATGGCAAAGTGAGAGCAGCCACAGGGAGAAAGGCAGGAGATGCAAAGGAAGGACAGAAGCTGGAGGTGTTGCTTCAATCCACCAAAAAGCAGCCTCCTGCCCCAAACCCCAGCAACAGAACCTCGACACTGCCTATCAACAAAAAAGTGAGCAAATGGGAAATCTGGCAGCCTAAAGCAAGGAACAAGGGAAGAACAACGAATCAGGCAGGGCATATTCCCCCAGCATTAGCAGGGCCAGTACAAACCTCAGCTGAGTGGGGTTTTCCCAGTTTATTTAAAGAGCATCCAATGCCTTTTATACAAGTTACATTTATACCCCTTTTATCTGTACCAGGACTCTTCTCCAGCCACAGGGACTGGCAGGAGCACAGGACCCCATCCATTGTTCCAGGAGCTTCTCACCCAGCTCACAACACAGCAGTCAGCCGGCCCTGGCACCAGGAGAGCTGCAAAGGACTCATGGCACTGCTTCCAGCAAGGAGCAAACACAGGCTGTGCCTGGAACGTGGCAAGTGTTACACTGAGATCCCGGGGAGGAGGAGGTCACAGACTCCAGTCTGTCATTTCCAGACATGCTTCTCAGGCACTTACAGCTGCACAGACATCAGGAGTCAGGGTCCCACAGATTCCCAGCCTTTGCATGCTCCAGTTTCCAGCCAGCAGCTCTCTGGACTGTGATCCAGCCCAGCTTAGTTGTGGAAAGCAGTGCCAGCTCCAGGCACAGCCCTTGCCCCCAGCCTTTGAAGGCAGGTTAAGCAGGCAAAGCTTGAGACATCAACCCAGGACATGGCTTGAACTCACATCTCTGAATGGAGACTCTTCCTCTGAAAAATTAATGCTTTTTTCAGCTCTCTGCCTTTGAGAGATTTCTGAGAGAATCAAAGGGCTGGAGTGCAGTGGGAGTCACACTCACATCAGGTTCCTCAGCAAACTCTGGTTCTGCTCCTGAACAATGGTAAATTCTCCAGACACCTGCAGAAACCAAATCTGCCTCAGCCACCACATCTCACCCTGCTCCTCAAATCTGAACTAAGGAGCCCACTTACAGCACCAGTGACAAATTTCTTTACCCAAGAACACGTGTCCAAGTGCCACGCTGTGAGTACTCAGATGGTTCCCAGAAGCCTCCTGCTGACGTGGAACACTCTTCCCAAGCTTCCCTACATACACTCTGTACTTGATTACCCCACGCTTGCTGGGAGAAGAGGAACAAAATGCACTCCAGAGCCACTTGCTGATCCTGATTTGAGTACAACCATGGCAGCAACACCATTTTTTCCTCCCCTTCCAAGGCTGACACATGCCATGTCCAGTTCCCAGAGACAGGAACCTCACACCCAGCCCTTCTGTTCTGTCACCCTCAGGAGGGCCCATCTGGAGGAGCCATCACACACTAGGTACCAACACCCTATTCAAAACTACATGCAGAACTTGCAGAAGCACTTAGATCACCCACGGCTCCTGCTGGAACTTTTCCACAGTGCAAGAGTTTATTTTGTAGGCAGGAAGAGAGCAAGAAAATTAAGTAATGCAGAGTAAGAAGAAAAAACTCCTCCTGAAGTGAGTTAACTACACTAAAGCAGCAGTTGTGAGCAGGCCAAGTCCATTTTAAGGGCTATACATTTTCACTTCCAGAGTCTTGAAAAAGAAAATGAAGAGACTTTGTTCTGTATGCATATTGTCCACCATTTGTTATTGTCTGTCTGTTGATGCTCAGTTGAAAAACAAAATTTAATTAAACCCCACAGTACTGCATTGCCTGCCTTTGAAATATGCCTGCATTAGTGGATCATTACAGTAAATGAAATACAGCTTCATCTCGGATTTTTCAAATAACGTCCTAAAACTGTTACAAATTAAATAATACTCCTGCAGAGAGAAATTAAGAGATGGTGTTTTTAGCAAGGACAAAGAGATGTTTACAGATGAAGTTTGGAATGAGATGTCCAGGCAATGAGGCAGAGTTGCCACAGGGCTCTTCCAGACCTTGTTGACAGGGTTCCGTGTACCAGAAACTAGAAAGGAAAGAGTGTGCCAGGGCCAGGCACACGGAAAGGGCAGTGTCCCCAACCCCCCAAGAATGTCTGCATGACCAGACCAGGGTTTTGGGGTGTGCTCAACCCAGAGAGGTGTTTCTGCATGGGGGAGAGCTCACTGCAGCCACACACCCTCCACGCCCTCTGCAAACCTGGCCAAAGCAGCAGCAGCCACAGGAAGTGAAGCCTCGTAGCCACTTGAAGCACTGGAAGCCTGGACACTCAGCGGGCAAGGAAAGGGATGCAGGAAGGTGCTGTTGTGGCAGAATGAGAAATACATACACAGGGAGGAGAAAAGCAACAGGAGCTTTGTTATCTCGGGGTAAGTAAAAGCACAAGTGGGTCAGTGAGTCAGCGTTGGGCACAGCGGCAATGCCTGATGTGGAACACAGCAAAGCAGGTGAATATTGCATGAGCCTCACAGCTCTGGCTTCAAGAGATCTTCTCCTTAATAACACCTGGGCCAATGCCAAATTTTCTTTGATGATGTATTTACTCCAAGAAATCATTTTCCCTAAATAAGAGGAGCCCGTTACCACATCCTTCTTCACGTGAGCCTGAAAAAGGCTGCGCCCTGCAGCTCCTGTGGCCTCATCTCCATGGTGATGCACCAACACACACAAAACGACTCCAGCAAGAAGGCAAACCTCCCCAAAGGAAAAGGCTGAAGGTGGCAGAGCTCTCAGCAGCACGAGCCCTGGCACAAGGTGTGCTGCAGGTGTTGGCAGACAGAGCTTTCCCAAAAAGCAGAGCAGGTCAGCCTACAAGCAGGCTGGAAATAAAACCTTGCATGGGCACCTCTGGATCCATTTTATAGGAAAACAGTAAATTTCCAGCTGCTGTCCATGCCAGGGAGCAGCAACGGAGAGACAAGTTCCTGTAGTTCTCATCAGCCTGTGAATCAATTATTTACACAAAGAAGGTTCAGCATATAATCACTGAAAGCTGTCAACTTCCAGCCCACGCAGAGCTTCCTCTGTGGAAAGGCTGCTGCTCCGTGAGCCAGGGACTCCTCACCCCTGCATGTCACAGGATTAAATGAGCAGCTGTGACACGAGGGGATCCATTACACTACAGCCACAATGAGCAATGGGCCTTGGGACCCCAAGGCACTAACAGCACTCGGCAACATCAGGCAAAAACCACAGGACTACAGCAAATGCAGCCCAGGAGCCTTCCTAAAGGAAAAATACGGTGGTGAAAGGGCATTGGGAGTGATGGAACAGAGCTGGCACATGGAGCAGCTGGGGAAGGAGACTCTGACAGGACTCTGTGGGGCCAGACTGTCGAAGGCAAGGCAAGCACAGCACTCAAGCACCAGCCCAGTGCTCTCCTACCCCCACACCAAAGCCTCTGTAGGGATCAATAACTCACAGCCACTCACCTGCACACCCCCAAACGCTCTCCTATCAGGAGATTGTGGCTTTGTGCTTCCCAGGCTGTGGCAAAGCCACCCCTGACAGTTAACAGCAGCACAAGCAGCTTGCATAGAGGATGGAGATTGCTGAGGCTTTGCAGCCTTCCCGAGGTGGGAGCAATCCATGAGTGCCACAACCATCAGGCAGGGGGAGCATGCCAAGAGCAGGGCAGAGGCTGAAAATGAGCAGCTTCACACTCCCAGGTATTGCAGGAAATGTGCTCGTCCTCAGCTCGTCAGCACTCTTTGAGCACAGCCAGAATGAGGTCTGAACATTAAAAACACACCAGAGTGCTGCTCCCAGTCTGCTGGAGGAAATAAAGGGAGGGGGATGTCCAGTAGGGAGGAGGCACAGGCAGCACAGGCACTTCTGGAAGTTCAAAGTTAAACACCTCCTTTGCACTCATCTCTGAATCTGCCTCTCTTTAAAGCTGCACCAGGTAATTAGAATCATTATAACTATTATTAGACCATAATATTATTATAGCATTTTTGCTACACTTGACATCTGTTGGCTGATAGATTTAACTGGTACATAAGAAATAACTGCAGAGATTTCTTGCAAATGAGCACCAACACGGAAGACATTAAAGCATTCTGCATTCAAAAAGTTAATTTTATGGAAGAACACTTGAAATAAACATTCTAAAATCAAGTTAAACCTTTAAAACCTCCCGTTAAAGAAATTATTTGGGCTTAAAGTAGGCAACCATTTAAAACATCCCGACTTTTATTTAGATGCTTAAAGGCTTGGTATCTCCTTCAGATCAACATATGCATCTTTTCCCCATCTACTTCAGAGATTTCTAAATCATCCTTCCATCTTCCTTTCCCTCTCTCTGCAGCAGGCACTTGAATTATTTGGGCAGAGTCTGACTGCACAGGGAACCAGGATAATCAGGGCTCTTACAACCTGCTGTCTGCAAATCCTATAGATTTATCAGCAAACACACATCTAGAATAAAATACAGCTTCCTGCAGCCCGTGAAGCCCAAAGGGCTTTGCAAACTAGACTTGGGATGCAATTTATCCACCACTGAGATTCAGCCGTAATCCAGAGGGGAATACAACCTTTCCATCCATATTTAACTACAGCACACAGCCCCCTGGAGAAAAGTGAGGAAGAATCCAACAGAAGCCATAGGAAAGGTTTTAGGGAGACTGAATTTTCTCCCCTGCAACTGAAATTAGGTCAGGGCATCCTGACAAGGATGGACACAATGATGCTTGTAGGTGCCTTCCAACTCAGAATATTCCATGGTTCCATGACTCTACCACCAGCCATGGACCAATACAGGAGAACAAAGAGGGCACAGTGTCTCCATCCTGTTGTTGGTGTCCCTGAGGCACAGCTGGAGTGAACAGCTGCATACCACAAGTTACCAGCCTGGAGAGGAGGAAGACATGAACACCACACAGGAATCCTGTGTTATCCCTAAATTCGGTAAAGCCCAAATTTCACCCCACAGTTACACCCATGTGCAAAGAAAGATGGAAAAGGACCTTCAGAAAAGGACCAATTCTTGAACTTCAGGCAGCTGAGCCCAGCAGCTCAGTACTCACAGAACTCGGGGAGGGTACAGCTGGTCCTGCTTGGGCAGTGATGTTTGCTCCAGTGAAATCTATTTCAGCTCAAGTAACTCCTCTTCCTTAAGCAGTTGGCACTGAGGTGACAGCAGAGGCCTGGTGCAATGAGGTATCCTGCAACCACACCCACCGTGACACACTATTTAGAATAAAAATGAGTGTCAATTTCTCCAGAGCAAGTAGTTTGCCCTCTTTCAGAGAAGAGCAACTACACAAGGAACTCAGATTGCTTGAGGAGAAAAATGTATTTTTGCTACCTTAGCCACTACTGACAAGCCCAAATATCATTGAGGAGAGACCTATGAAGAGAAAAGGGGAGCAGGAGATGCTGCACACAACTTCACCCATGCACAGTCCACTGCTGAGGCAGCTCTGAGTGGGAAGCAGGGCTGAGGATTGTCTCGGAGCTGTGCCAGTCCCAGCAAGCGTCAGCAAGCATCCCCAGGTGAACAAAGTTCATGAAAGCTCTTAAAAATCACCTCAGCTTTCAGAAGGAAAGCACAACATCCCCCTACAGAGACCTGCCCGTCACACCTCTGACCAGCACAAAGCAGGCTTTTCACTCGATCCATCTGATGCTTTCAAAAGCCAGAGGAGCTGGGTCTGGCCGAGCTCACCTTCATGAGGCCCAGTGCTCATTAATAAGAAAAAAAAAACAACCAAAGCAACCCAACCCCACACACTTGAGGGGTAGCTATCAGCAATTCCCTGTCACCACAAGAGAAATCCTTGTGTACGAGTCCTGGGAGCTCAGCCCAGGTCTGCTTCTGTTCAACCTTTGCATTAATCGTTTGAACAATGAAAGAGAAACCACTTTTACAAAACCTGAAAGGATGCCCAGGAGTTAAGAGCTGGAAGCACTCTGGAGGTCATGATCAGAATTGATAAACTGAAGAAAAGTTCCCAAAACACCCACAAATCAATAGAAAGAAAAGCAAGGAAAACAATGCAAAGAAGTGCACTTGGAAACGGCACAGAGATCAAGTACACAAACAGAGTCCAGGGAAAAGCTCTCCAGACAGAGGGAACCTGGGGGAAACTGGGCACCAGACTAAATGTGCCAGCACTGTGACACCACAGCTCCAAAGAGCCGAACACCACTCTGTGATCCAGGAACATAAAATACCTAATTCTGCGCTCTGTGCTGGCTATCAGCTCTGAGTTACTGACAAACCAGAGGGTCTGGCCAGCCAGCAGAGCAGTCAGCAGTATAAAACATGCTGCTCCATACCAGCTGTGGAGGGGTTTCTCCATCCCTGCTCCCTCCAGGGCCAGTACCAACTCTCAGATTTTAACAGGGTTTACCTACAAGGAGAACCAGCCATGGGGCTCCCCACTCTATGAAGGCAAGAGACAAACTGCCTGCTCAGTTTGCTGCAAGGGCAAGTTAGATGAGCTGTCAGGCTCTGAGAGTGGGATTCCATCAAGGCCCAGAGGGAACTGGGCCCTGTCCAGATCTGCACTACCATCCACCACTGTGCAGCCTGGAGCCAAGTACCATTCACCTGGCTCAGGACAGGGGCACAGACAAGGAGGCTGCTCCAGCCCGGTATTTCATTTTAGCATCCTCCATCTGGCTACTCCTACAGCAGTGACAAAGCCAAATCAACAGCCTTCTCTTCCCCAAAATACAACAGAGCTCCTCATCCTGCAGAGGGACACCCACACAACACAGGCCCAGCACCACTGTGGCCTTTGTTACCCCTCACAAACAAAGCTCATCAAGCTTCATTTGCCACCTCGCTGTTGCAGCAGAGAAGCCAGCAGGGAATGGGATGCTGCCCTGGGCAAGGGCACAGCTTCCCTCCTCCCCTCCCACCCCACACAGCCCCACCCATTTCTGCACTGCCTGAAGCCCACGGGGGCCATGACCCAGCCCTGCCTACCCCAGACACCTTAATTTGAGGGGACAGTCGTTGAAAGCCATTGAAGTCATCGCCACAAGGTGCTACAAAGCAGGTGACACCAGCTGGTGCCACCAGAACACAGCTGCACTAAACCCAACCAGCAGCTTGGGAGAAATCCAGCGAGGGGGCAAAAGCTACAAATCTCATGCAAAAGCAGGGCTTAGCTCTCAGGAACATTTCACATTTCCCAAAGGCTCCGAGGGATTTGGGGTTTTGCTGAGCTGCCTCGTGAACCACAGCCAGCATGGATCTGACAAAGCTGCGGTGAGCAGGCGCCGTCTCCCTTGGCAGGGCTGGTTCCCAGAGATCCCCAGCCTTGTGTCACTTCCCACTGCAGGTGCTAAGAATATCTGCGTGTTCATAAAAAATAGCAACCAGCTATTGAGAACTTATCAACTAAATCCTGATTAAAGCTGATTCACCTCCCTCACGAGCCCGAGTCAACCGTTATTTCTCAGAGGAGAACGCTGAGTGTAAGAGCTGAGGTGGGTAACAAAAGCCACGGAGGGAGTCAGTAGCACAGAGGATTAGCACATGGAAAGGCTGACTATTATCCCTAAATTTATCCCAATATTCCACTGCCTCACAAATTCTCAAGATATGGCTGCTGTGCTTTCAACCCCATCTGCCCAACCAAGCAGAAGCAGAGACAGGTTTGGGGGTGCTGGAGTTTTCCAGGTGTTTTATTGCTCAGGCTAAAGGAATTCTCCACTGTAAAAATGAAGAAGGTGGTGGCAGTAGCACCAGCCCTGCTCTTGTGCTGCTTCAGGACATGGGGACAACACTGTGGGTTCAAAGGCTGTTCTGACACTTCACCAGGAATTGTTTCCAGCCGATTTCTTCCCAAGAATCATATTTGTATCCCTTCAAGTTTAGTAAACACATGGTCACACAGACAGCAGCCTCCAGGAACTCGCAACACTGCTCTCTCACCTCTGGTAGCTGGACTCCTACACTGAAGTGTCTGGGACAGTATTTTGGATACTTTCACCATAGAAATGCCCTAGAGGCTGCTGAAAAACAAAGGGGACCAGACTGGGTCATTTTAAGGCAGGGCTGGGGGAAAGAAGAGAGAAACTTAGAAGTGCATCCCTTAACAGTGCTACTTCCAGAGAACAAATTAATTCAAATGATCACAGGGAGGCAGGAGCACTGCAGCAGCAGGTTGGGTAAATGACAAGGCGTGTCATCATCTCCTAAAAGAGTGTCCTCTGGACACTTATCTGCACTTAAGAGGCTCCTGCCAGGCTGTGCACGGACCAGCCTCTTCCACAGACAGCTCCACCACAGAAATGCCTCTGCAGATTACCCTCCTTTGGCAGGTACACCGAGCAGCACCGGCACAGGCAGCTCTGCCTCTGCGCTGTACTTGGACTGGGTTAGTTCTAGCAGAAAAACACTGCAGAATAAATAACTTGGCCTTCAGAAATTGTGCCTATAGAACTTGACCCTCCTGAAGGCAGGCAGCACCAGAGCTCTGCCAAAGATCACTCCTAATGCAAGTGTTAGTCAACCACTGAACTTAAACATTTGAATGCAACATTCCAAACAGTGTTTATATACAAAATCCCATTTGCTCAGTGTTCCCTTCCTGGCCTTGTGGAATGCATCATTTCACCAGTTCTCCAGCCAGAGAACCATATGCAGGCTTATACCAAAGCAATTAAAACAGTTTTAAAATTCAGACCTTGTGTTACAGAGCGCACACCCTGAAGAAACATCCATTTTAATATCCTAGAGATACTCCAATTTCTCCAGCACATTTTTATTCCACAGCAGCCTGGGCACACAGCAGGCGGGGGGTCAGGCAGCTCCGGGCACGATCCAAACTGTGCCCCTTGGGGGAAACTTCCATTTAAATAGTTTTCTTTAAAACCCTTCAGTGTAAGGAATCCCTGACCTGCTCCGACTGCAGGTCTAAGTGCCCCTCACAGGGCCCGCTGCAGCACTCCAGCCGCAGACGCTCCTGCGCTGCCAGGCCCGCCGAGCCCCCGGGCCGCACACACACCGTCCCCAACGGCCCGGCCGCGGCCGCTCTGAGGGGAACCGCCCGGCGGGCAGCCCCCGCCCGGCGGGCAGCCCCCGCCCGGCACGGCCTCACCGCCGGCTCCGCTCGCGCGGGGCACAGCAGGGGAGGCAGCGGCCGGTGCCCATGGGGCCGGCAGCGGGGCTCGGGGCCGGCAGCGGGGCTCGGGGCCGGCAGCGCGGGTCCCCGACCCGGCACGGGCCGCCAGCAACACCACTCACCACTGCGCGCTGTCCCGGGCTGGGTTCGCCGGGCCGAGCCGTGTGCCGGGTTGGGCCCTGGCAGGCGGGGCTGCGCTGGGCGGGCAGGAGCCTCCCTGGCTGTGGGCACGGCCTGACCCGGGCTGCGGGCAGCAGCAGCCCCGTCCTGCAGCATCTGTCCCTCACGAGGGGACAGACAGGATTGCCTGGTTTGGCGCGCCTCTGTGCATCGTGTTAGGTTGGACTTCTGGAGGAATTTCTCCGTGGAAAGGGCCAAGGAGGTGATGGAGTGCCCTGCCCTGGAGATGTCCGAGGAAGGGCTGGAGGTGGCACTCGGTGCTCTGGGCTGGTGACAAGGTGGGAAGATCTGGGATGGGTGCTGGGGATCAGGAGGGAATATTCACAATGATCTGGAGATGTTGGCTTTACACATCACATCATACCTGCCACAGGCTACTTCACCACCCCGTTTATTTTTCACAGGTTTTGAGGAAGGTAGTGAGGTTTCAGGTAAATACAAGGGTGTAAATTCTCAGCCTTGGCACCCCTGGCTGATGCTGAAATGAGGTGAGAAAGTCAGAGAAGGCACAGGGAGCTCACTGGTGCCCTCACCTCGTTCACTCAAAGCACTCTGCTGATTAAAATCATGCCAAAGCATTTCCCACCCCTCTCCCAACTGCAACTGAGTGATGGCATTGCAGAAATGATGGAAAATCAGCCACAAGCTGTGCAGCCCTCCCAGGTGAGGGCTGGACTATGGCTGAGGAACAGGCCATGTGTTCCACTACATGCCAGCCCCAAAATTAAACCTGCAGTGCTTAATCATCTAGTGAAAGATGATCAGCAACATCAGGGGGACCTGTGCCTGGGCCACCATCCCCACGGCTCTGCTCACCCATGCTGTGCTTCACTGCTGGCACCCACAGAGATCCTGGAGGCAGGAGATTGACTGTAAGCAAATCTCAGCTCTCCTTGCCAGTAATTGAATATTTTCAATCTTTCCAGGTTGGTTGTAAATATCTCAAAAACATAATCTGGAATCAAATCCCTCAAAGCCTGTCAGGAGTGCACTAGAGCTTTATTGATGTTTATGATTTTTGTTGGGGTTTATGGTTTCTCAGGCAGCTACGTGATTGCTGCCTGGGTGTAAGTCCTGGCCTTTGGATGGGGGAAAGTACTGCTGTACTTCAGCCTCTTCCTCCTCCTTCTGGGCTCCACACACCAAGCCCAAGGCTGGCAGCCAGGTGGGACTGATCTCTCTGCTTGCAGCCCAGGAGCCAAATGCCAGCTGGGGCACTGGGAAGAGGATTTTCTCCCTGCTTGTCTCAGGATGCTGGCACACCACCACCAGGCCCTTTGGGAAGCCTCACTGAGGTGCTCAGTCCATCCAGAGAAGCACTGCTGCATCCCTAGGCAATCCCAACCAAATTCCACAACTGAAACTGCTCCCACGTCTAAGAGATAAGAAAATACACTCTGCATGTATTACCTTCTGCATCTGAAGTTCCTCTCTTTGGTCTGATGGGGTGGAGGGCTTTTTCAAAAGGTATTAGAAGATGGGTGTGAGAGAGTAATTTGGGACTGGGAGTAATTTTTCATCAGTATACTTAAAGACAATCACAGCACTAGGAGGGAGGGCTAATTGTGGAGTTGTGTAATTAGTTTTTATGTCACTGCAATTATACTGTTGGCTACATATAAAGAACATGGGAAAATGCAGCACTTAATTTTAAATCAAGACTTGATTCTCTTTTAGTAGGTAATTGATGTTGATCACATCACTTAGCAGTGACTATAAAATGTGCTATTTAGATTGTAAAAGGATGGAGAAAAGGACTAAGCAGATAGGTAATTGATGAATCGCGGGCAGCGTTGGTGCAGGCAGCAGGAATCCTTCAGCTGGCTCTGTCTGCAGCTGCTCCTGGGCTTTGGCAGTGCCCAAGGCTTTGACAGGCACTGAGCCCCTGTCCCAGTCCCACAGCATGGCTCTGTCCTGGACAGCAGCGGCAACAGGACAACTGCTCTTCATGGATTGATGCCTCCTGGTTAAACCCCTTCCTTTAAGGAATCCAGATTTTCTTCAGGAAAAGGTGTGTGGGTTTGTTCCCAGGACTGCCATATACTCGTCTGGAGCCACCAGGCTCCTCTCCTCGAGGCTGTTTGGCTTCTCCAGTAGTTCAGCTGTGGCAATGTGTCCCAAACTTGGTCACAAATAAAACTACCTGACTGGTGCTAAACACCCCCAGACACATAATTGGACATTTAAGTCCAAAAGCAAAATTAAGTCACAAGGTGCCAGTGCTGTGAAGCCTCACAGTGCTGCCCCTTGACAGGTAACTCTTCATTTTTGGTGATATTGTCATACTAAAAGTACCTGCAAGTAGTTTTGGTTGGGGGAAGACCCAGAGAAAAGCCATGGACGCTGTTTAACACAGCAAGGCAGAGACATCCAGGTTCAGTTGCCCTCTTCCCTCTGGAAGGATGCCAGGACGAGCGTGAGGGGTGTCTCTCCTGGGTTCAAAGCAAACTCCACAGGAGACTCTTGAGGTCACATTTCTTGGTGGCAGGTCCAGGCTTTGCACTTGCACCTAAATAGATGGATTCGTGGCCAGACAAGCCACTGCACAGAATCCTACCAGGAGTTTTAAGTGAAACACTTTTCCCCTCCAGCCTTTCCTTCCCCTGAGCCTTTTTTGCTGTAGCAAAATGTGAGATGGAATTTGAGCTGCAGTGGGTGTAATTGTTGAACAGCCTGCCCCGGCCGGCCTCACCACTGCCAGAGCGCTGCCCACAGCCACTTTCTGTGCTTACACAATGAAATGCATTTTTACAGCCCAAGACGTGACCCAGGCTGAGTTCAGAGCAGAGCGTTTTTGGAGTACATGTGACTCCAAAGAGGCCAGAGGGGAGCCCTGGGCTTGAAATAGGATGGCATCACAGCTACAGAGTTTTCCCAGTCACTTTTAAAAATGCTTTTTCTCACCCATTTTGTGTGCTGGGACACGAAGGCTACTGCAGGACCTGCTCTGCCATGTCAGCATCAGCCTCTCTGAATTGCTGTGAGGATCAGATGGGTCCATCTTGCAGTCTCTTATTACCACCAGCACAAATCCTATTTCATTCACCGCCGAAAAAAGACACTCATCCAAGGGCTTTTGCCGTCAGTCCCTCGGAGCTCTGGAGCCGTAAGTGGGATGCGATGAGCCCAGGGGCCATCCCTGCTCTGGAAGGGCTCTGCCGGCGGCGTGCAGCACAAGGGTCACGGCTGAGCTGCTGCCCACGCAGCAGCGGCACAGCTCGGGGTCAGCGCCCGCCGGGTGACAGCCCCTGATGGTTCCTCTGCCTCCGGCCGTGTCCGCAGGACAGCTCAGTCCCCTGGGAGCTCCAGCTGTGCCTGGGTGAGACGGGCGATGCCGGCTGGCTGCCACCTTTCGTTCCCGTTATTAACGGCGCCGCTCGGCACCGCCGGGGGCTTCGCCGCACGCAGGGGCCCCCGGGCTGCCCTCGTTCGCTCCCGCCTGGTACCGGCTTTGGATAAATCAGCGAAGGCTAGACAGTCATCAATTCCCAGTGCTCTCCTCCGGAGCTGGGCACGGATGAGGAGAAAGCAGGGAGGAGAATAAAGCCCAGAGTGAGAGCACAGGGACCTGCAGGTACAGGAGGGGTGTGAAGGGAAATTCAAATTTTTAGTGCCACCAGCTGAGCTGTGACCAGGCAGGGACAGAGACCCTAGGGATGCTTTTGTAGAAGCCATCATGCCAATGACCTGGGCAGGGGCCTTTATGGGTGCTCAAGCAGGGTTCTGGGTGAAAAATTGGCCAGCACAGAGGCAGGCAGCATGCAGCATGCAGACAGCAAGGGGACAGTTCAATCCCCTGCCTCCTCCCCATGGAACAGACTCCGGTCACAGACACAGAGTCCTGGTTATCCCCCAGCAGAGTCAGACTCCACTGGCCTGGGGGCAGTCAATCCCTCCCAGGGC
Source organism: Passer domesticus (assembly GCF_036417665.1). Classification (NCBI taxonomy): domain Eukaryota; kingdom Metazoa; phylum Chordata; class Aves; order Passeriformes; family Passeridae; genus Passer; species Passer domesticus. The sequence continues at coordinate 17,640,384 of NC_087486.1, read as the reverse complement.
TGAAGGCTTCAGATCACTGGACGGCCATGGGCAGCACTCATCCCTGCCTCCCTGGCTGCCTCCCCCAGGAGCCACATCCCAGCTGCAACCTCCGCTTCACTGTATTTGAAGCACGTCCACATCGCAGCACATACGGGCTCAGGAGCAAGGACAGGGGCAATTTATAAAACACCTCCCCTAAGGTGGAAACATGAGACCCCCCATCTCAGCAGTGTCACACCACTAAAGGAGAGGGGATGGTTATGAGCCATTATTCCCTGCACAAATGGGCTTTAAATCATCATCCGTCACCAACACCCAGCAAAGGATGTTCCAAAAGTGTCCAGCAAAGCCTTTGTGGCTCCTTTCCACCACGGCACAGGTGACCACAGTGCCCATCACCTGGAGATCCTTATGGAGCCTCCACAGCCACACTCTGTTGCTGCTCTCTGGGAAGAAATCAGCCCTGTCAAACATCAACAAGACCATACTGCTGCTTTGGGGTCTCAGGTCCATCTCCCTGGGGTGGGATCACAGGAGGGCAGGGCTCCTCAGCTGCCCCACCCCTCCTGGCCTGGCAGGGGAATTGGGTTGTTAGGGAGCAGCAATGCAGGAATTGAAAGCCTTTTTCCTTCTGGAAGCCCTTGAGGCTGCCAGTCTCAGCTGAGCTGCCGCTTGCCAGCAGTTTTTAATTTCTTCTCTGTTTCATCTAAACTTTCCATTGGGTTCCTCATCCATCTGAGCTGCAATGATAAATATGGAAATAAAGAGGCATTTAAAGCCCCTCTCTTGGGCTGGTTTTGTATATAAACAAGCTGTGCTCACAGCATCTTCCTCTCCACGGTGCTGGTACAGGAGCAGCAGGGTCTGCCCAGGACTCAGTGGGGTGAAGGATTTGGGGGGAATCCCTGGGTCACTGTGGGGAGAAAACTGCAGCAAAAGGGATGGGGCAAGCAAGGCCCACAGGCACTTCTGTAAAGGACTACACGGAAAAGAGCAACAGCTGAAGAGCTGAATGTGTGAATTTTGAAGAAAGGGTTTAATTTGCACAGAGTCTCTTAATCCATTAATCACAGGGACATTTGTGTATGAAAACCTCCCTCTCATTTAATACTATCTCAGGTTTGTCCAAGAAGGCAATAACTGCTTGGCAGGGGAGTGGGAGGGGCGAGGTGGGACAGGCAGAGGCCATGGGCTTGTTTCCAGGGAGAGAAGATCAGCCATTAACAGTGTGGAGCCAGCACAGGGATGAGCAGCCATGAAAAGCACTGGACACAGCAGCCCAGGAGTCACAGTGGCACTGGGGACACTAGTTCCCTGAAGGAGGATGCCCCAGTGCCTCTTGGCTCTCTAGAAGTTGCCTGCAAAGGCTGCACAAACTTGCCTGGGTGCCTGAAACAGAGGGTTTGGGGGTTTAAGAGCAGACTCTGACATCTTCCCTTCCCCTCCACCACAGTCCCTTCCTCTCCATTCACACTGCTCCAGTGTTCCTTCCCTTGCCCCACAGAGCTGGGGGTGTGAGGATCATCCTGGAGGCAGGGGGAAGCTGTGGCAGCACAGCATGGACTGATCCATTCCCTGATCCTCACCTGATGCTTCTCTCAGGTTTAACCTGTTCTGCTTTAATCTCACGTGCTTTCCCAGCAAAGCTGGCCTTGCACTAGACCAGCCAAAGTCTCCTCATGTCCCATGATGGTCCCACAGACCTCAGACTTTCCTGACAACCAGCGGGTAAACAAAATATCTACAAACCCAGCTGCCTTCCTGGAGCTGTTACCTGTGTTCCTCAAGGGAGGAGAATAGGAAAAATTAGTATGCGGCTTCTTCCTCAAGAAATCAATGCGATCTCAACTCACTGTGAAGTTCCCTGACTGTTAGAGATGCTGCACTGGTAAAAACTAACCCTCAGAGGAGAAAGACCAGGGAAAAAAAAAGAAAGAAAAATAAATTCCAGTGACTAGACAAGTCTAAAATGTTGCAGAAGGCTAAACTGCCAGGGCTGGGGTTTGTTTGGAAGTCCCAGAGTGGAGAGGGCTGTGCAGTCCAGCTGTTTATCACCCCACCAAGAATCAGCTGTAATTGTTAATTCTAATTGGAGATGTTGGGTAAAAATGTAATCAAGAGTTTCTATTAGGGAAAAAAAAAAAAGACATTTCATCAAAATTAAAAATTTTGTTTTTAAGAAAGGGGGTAAACGTTGAAAATTTTGTAACAACCCATTTCAGCATTTTCAAGATGAAAAGGGATGTATTTTTGCTGTGAAATGCATCATCAATTCAAATGTGTTTTATCTTACAGTCTGCAGAGCAAAAAATAGTTTTCAAATCAAAGCAAAAATGGTAATTTTAGGCATTTTCTTTTAAAAAGCCTATCTGGGGGTTTCTGTCCTAATTAAGAATGATTATTGGTTTTCTTTTTTCCTTAATGGAATAAGCTGTTCCTAGTTAGCTGTGCTGTAAAACACTGGGTTGATGTGCCCACCCATCTGTCCCCAGCACCTGACCCCAGGGCTGTGCTCACACCACCCCACTCTGGGTGCCAGCACTGCCTGAAATCCCTGGGATTTGAGTCGGGCTTTATAAAACTCACAGAATCAAAGCAAATCCCTTGCTGTCAAGAGACCTGGTGGGGCACTGGAAGGACACAGGTGTGTTTGGTGGGCCTTGTGCAGGTCTGAATTCCTAAGGTGAGCTGATTGTGGTGCTCACACTCGGGGCAAGGCAGCTGCAGCCCCCTCTTGTACCCCGTGGTTGATGCCATGGGATTGCCACAGCTCCCAGCAGGAGTTTGCTTCCTGGAGGATCCTCTCTCCAGGATTAGCAGATCACATTTATCACATTGAGCCAGTGGTTTAGGATCTGGTAGATGAATAGCAGAGCTTGTGGCTTGTGGTAGGAGCACTGAAGGAGAGGACAGAAAACATGGGTGTTAAATAGGAGCTGGGAGCAGAAGGGGGCAGCAGGGAAGGAGACTGGGCCAGGGAGAAGCTCAGAAGGAGGAGAGGAGGGTGGAAGAGGAGGGGAGCAAAGCTCAAGGGCTCTGCCAGCGATGAAATGGAAAAAGAAATTGCTGTGCAGCATTTTCAGCCCAGAACAGAGGGAGCTGCATGGGCTCCTCGAGCTGCCTGAGTGCATTTTGAACAACAAAACCAGCAGGCTTTGACAGGGCCAGGAGACCCAGGCGGGCATGGAGGGGGAACAGAGAGAGGGGCTGCAGGCCCGGGGGAGGCAGGGTCCCACAGGCAGGGCACACTCCTGCCCAGCCACATCCAGAGGGGCACTGCCCTTGCTGCTGGTGCACCACCCCTTTGGCAGACTGATCGGGGGTTATGTAACCCTTCCCGACTGCTCTTTCTTCTGGACCAAGTGGGGTTGCTGCTCCAGCTCCCTGCAAAGGAACAGCCCGAGCAGCCTTTCCCCCAGCTTCCCAGAGGGACACAGCCAGCCCCAGCCTGTGAGACAGCTGAGCAGCAGGTCCTGCCCCACTGCCACCCCAGGGGAGCTGTGCTGGCAGAGCTGGCACCCAGGGCATGGCACCAAGCCCCACTGGGAGGCTGCAGGCCCTTGGCTGGGGAAGGAGGTGGTTGGATCATGGGTTCTTCTTGCAGGGAGCAACTGGTGGATGAAGCCTGGAGCACCCACTCACTCGTGGGAGCAGACACAGGATAACACACTGCACCAGTGCTTTATGCACCTAACTCAAAATAAGCTTTCTTTTTAAAAAACATATCTGAGACGAATGATTTTTCTTCTTTTTTTTGTTATTATTTTGAAGTTATAAATTACTGAAAGACTTCTCACTACTCTCCCAAATCATTCTCAGGCAAAGAAAAGGCACTTCTACCTTCAACAGTGCTTTGTAACAAAATGAGTCAGGTTCATTTTGCTCATGATTTGCCCTTGGCTCCCTTTGTCCATGTCTTAAACAACATCCTGGCTTGGTCTGATTAGCAGTGTCTCCTCGGAGGCAGAGGAGGCCCTGCAAGAGCTGGAGGTATTGCAGGTCAAGATTAAAGTGCTCTGCATGCCATTCACTGTCCAAACTATAACTGGCTTAACTCAGTGCAATTAGATGGCTCAGAGGTTATGGAGTAACGGCAGCAGTGTTTCAGTGCCGCTGATTAAAGCACAGCCCTGGCATTAAGGGATGGGATTAAAAGGTGGTGTCAGGGCTGAGACCTGGCAGAGGAGCTCAGCAGGCAGGGTTAAATCCACAGCTTCTTCTGGGGTTGGACACCTCAGGTCCTGGAAAAGGTCTCTTAAGTATCAGCTGAGCCAGCTCAGCTTTTAGGTCTGGAATGCCATCTTGTGATGGCAGTGGGGAAGTGGAAATGGCCCCTCTGTGGAGTTGGAGGAGATGATGGAATTACAAAAAGGGTTGGGTCAGAAGAGACCATAAAAATAATTTTATTCCTCCCCCTGCCATGTCAGGGACACCTTACACTATCGCAGGCTGCGTCAAGCCTGGCCTTGGACAGTGCCAGGGATCCAGGGGCAGCCACAGCTGCTCTGGGCACCCTGTTCCAGGGCCTGCCCACCCTGCCAGGGAACAATTCCTAATTCCCAATATCCCATCCATCCCTGCCCTCTGGCAGTGGGAGCCATTCCCTGCGTCCTGCCCCTCCATGCCTTGTCCCCAGTCCCTCTCCAGCTCTCCTGGAGCCCCTTTAGGCCCTGGCAGGGGCTCTGAGCTCTCCCTGGAGCCTTCTCCTCTCCAGGTGAGCACCCCCAGCTCTCCCAGCCTGACTCCATGGCAGAGGAACTCCAGCCCTGGGAGCAGCTCCGTGGCCTCTCTGGACTTGCTCCAACAGCTGTAGGTCCTTCTGATGCTGGAGCAGCACTGCAGGGGCATCTCACAACGGCAGAGTAGAGGGGGACAATCCCCCCCTCACCCACTGCCCACTCCTCTGTGGGTGCAGCTCAGCACAGGGGAATTTCTGGGCTCCTGCTGTACATTGTTGGCCCATGTTTGCCGGGGTCGGCTGCCAGTGGTCTCTGCCCCAGCACGGAAAAAGGTGGTTCTGGGCAGACCGCGCTCTAAAGAAAAGTCTGGACTCTTGCTTTTTGGTCTTCAGTTGACTTTATTGTTCCTTATCTCCAAAGTTTTTCTGTCTGTCCAGCCGAGGTCTGATCAGCAAGACAGCCAAGGGCACTCTCCACCGCCCACGGGGTGGTTGTCTCTTTTATAGTGAAAACTACGTATTAGATATTTACCTTTAATTTCCAATACTTTCTGCCCTTGTTGGCAAGTGCACCTTCTCTATGAACCAATGCACACATGCCAACATCATCCTGAACATGGATGCCAAGGAGAAGAAAGAAGAAGGACAGGGCACGCCCAAATTCCTCCATCTTAGGACTCCTGACCCATGCACAGGATTCTAGACCCCCTGTACAACATATAAAACCCCCCTGTACAGTGCATTATAATTCAAATTTTATCAAGTGAATGTCATCCCCTCACCATTCAGGCCTGAAATTCTCTCATTTACTCACAATCAGGTGTCTTTGGCTTCCTGCCAGGGTCTCCAAGCCCCTGCCAGGGCTTTGAGACATCCAGGGCATCCAGAGAGATGCTCTGGGGTCCGACACATGTTCAGCTTTTAATCCATGATATCTTCCAAATCCTTCTCTGCTGGTCAATGAGCTCTTCTCCCAGTCTGTGCTCATGTATGGGGTTGGCCTGACCTGGGTGCAGCACCTCAAAGCATGCTGAATCTCCCAAGAGAGGAAAAGGCACCATCGAGGCCGTGGCTGCCCCACCACCTCTGCTGTGTGGGAGCCGAGCAAGGCTGGTGTCCCTCATAGGGCAGTGCAAGCACCAGCACCCACAAGGTGTCATCATCATGGTCCCCAGCCATGACAGACACCAGGGGGACAAAAGTTCTTCTCACCAGAGCCTGAACGTGCTTGGCTGTGGGTCTGGAGGTGACCACCATGATAAATGATGATGTACACCCACAAATCTTTTCTTTCATAGGTTTACTGAATTTTCTTCCTCTTCCCACAGTACTACTCTGTCTTTTGCTCTGGTGACTGACGGTGTGGCCAAATGATGTTGAGCCAAAATCTGATCCGTACAGAAGGATCACAGGACCAACCCTGCAGTGCCAGAGCTGAAGGTGAGCAGTGACATGGGGCAGGCAGCGAGCCCTGAGCATGGGTGTGTTCAAGACTGAGGTGACAGTAAAGGATCTCTCTTGCTGCCACAGAAGCTGCAGACATTGGCTACATGGGGGATGTCCCACCCCAGGCTTGGAGCACACGTATTTTGAAGCACTACAGCTCCATGCCAGTGCAGATCTCTTGAGTGGATGCACTGTGCCAGCAGACCGTGCTCATGTCCTGGTTTAACCCATCCTGCTAATTTATGGGAGCAAAATCACTCAGATGTGATTCTCCTTTATGCTGCAACTGAGCATTCACAGGGCAGAGGTTACCCAGGCTTCCAGAGCCTGTTGAGTTGCTTTGAACACAAGCTGCAGGGCTGTGCTGGGATGCACACAGGGAGCTCAGGGGAGGCTGTGTCTAGACTAGAGGAACTCTCCTGAAGGCTAGCTGGGCTTTTGTTTTGTAGTAACTCATATCTCTAATCTGGCTTGCAACAAAGCATCTCCGTCCCTTCAGACCCTGCCACAACACTTGCAGGAGAAAAGGAGGATCTGTTTAGTGGTCAGCAAGCCAAGATGAACAACAGGGACTGGCTGCAACTAATGCAGAGAGCACATTCCTGTGACAGAAAAGGGCTTCACTCCCATGGCAGAGCTGCTGTGTTTCACCTGGTTTGATGCTTTTCACCCAAAGTTCACAAATGATGTGCAGGCCTTAGTTTGAGGCCCCCTCTGAGGCCAGCAAGCAGAGGAAAAGCTGTGCACACAGAGAGAATCTGTACTGGGAAGTGAGGGACTGGTCTTGGCACTGAGAGTTGCTGAGTTCTGGTATTTGGCATTCAGGAAGCTTTTGAAGTATCTCCCCAATCCTGCTGAAAATGTCTTATTAAAAGAGACAAAGCATATTAATTTGGGCCCCATCCTGCGCCAATGAATTAAACAGTTCCAGGTCTCAGCAGAGTCATCATCCATCCCTGTGTGGGCACATGCCCTCGGTCATGGGCAGCGAGACCCCCAGGAACAAGAGCATGAAATGCTCTGTGTCTGCCCCTACCTGTCTCTCCCCCAGAGAGCTTTTGCTGTGCTGCACTGGGCATAGCTGGGAAACCTGTTCCTCACCAGGTTCATCACTTACAGGGGGAAGCACCGAGCTCCTTCTGCTCAGCACCAGCCTCTCTCCCTGCACACAGTCGTGTCCCGGGCACAACAAGCCCAGAGCTTCCCGGGACAAGGCAGGATCAGGCTGAGCTGGGGAGGAGCACCCCACATCCAGGAAGAATAGCTGCCTGCCTTGGGCTGAAAATACATTTGAAGACAGAGCTGGAGTGGATGATTGCCTGAGGCAAGGCACAGCTCCAGCTGAGTTCCTTGCTGAGCTCTGAGAGCATAAGGACATGAGGAGCATGTGGGAGGGATGCCAGGCTTTCTGGAAAGGCCTTGAAGTGTCTCACTGGGGCACAAGACCCAGAGAAAAAACTTCCTTTGAATAGATCCCCAGCGAGAGAGGTCACAGTTACGCTGCTGTGCCCAGACATGGATACACAGAGCACTGGGCTGATGTTAAGGCATCCAGTGGAGGCCAGGGAAGGTGTGGAATTGTGCTTCTCCCAGCAAGGCACTCGGCAGCACCCCAAATTTTTCTCTGCTTATTTCATGGCTGGATTTTTGTTGCTGGCAGCTGTTTCTGAGCTGACACTTCTACCTCCTGTGCCTGAAGTGGGACACATCAGGGACAAGCAGAGGCAGCTCACCAGCCCTCTGCTTCCCATGAGCTGGTGCTTGAGTTCAGCTCTCCCAGCTCTACAGATCCTGTGTTTCCTGCTCTGGCTCTGCCAGGGATGCTGGAAGTGTTCAAGGCCAGGCTGGACGGATTGGAGCAACCTGGGATAGGGGAAAATGTCCCTGCCCATGGCAGGGAGTGAGACAAGACGATCATTAAAATCCCGCCCAGCCCATGCCGCTCTGTGACGGATTATCGAGGGTTTTTCCCCGCCCCGGGGGGAGCGGCCGAGGCGAGCGGGGCGGTGCCTGTGGAATCACCTCGGCAGCGCGGGGGGGGCCGGCTCCTTTTGTGCCGCCGCCGCCGTGAGGCTCCGGAGCGGCTCGGGCGGGCCGGGCTCCTTCAGCTCGCCGCCATGGGGGCAAGGAGCGGCTCGGGCGGGCCGGCCTTCTTCCTCAGCTCGCCGCCATGGGGGCAAGGAGCGGCTCGGGCGGGCCGGGCTTCTTCCTCAGCTCGCCGCCATGGGGGCAAGGAGCGGCTCGGGCGGGCCGGGCTCCATCAGCTCGCCGCCATGGGGGCAAGGAGCGGCTCAGGCGGGCCGGGCTCCCTCAGCTCGCCGCCATGGGGGCAAGGAGCGGCTCAGGCGGGCCGGGCTCCCTCGCCATGAGGGGCCGCCGCCGCCATGAGGTGAGGGGGGAACGGGGCACGGGTGGCGGCGGCAGCGGGGCTGGAGACCGGGGCTCAGGGGAAGGAAGGCGCCACCTGAAATACTCGCTTTTTCTTATTTAGCTGTTCCTGGTAGCCGGCAAGCGCTGCAGCCCACTGGGGCCTGGTGCCCGGGACTGGGGGTGTTGCTCGGCTGTGCTGTTCAGCATTAATTCCTCAGCCTCTCACTCGGTGGTGAGTGAGAGGCTGAGCTCAAAAGCCTTCACTCGGCTTTTGTGTTCTGCCATAAGCCAGGCTGCAGCTGTTGAGCTTTATGAATACAGATGGACCTAATGGATTATTTGCGATGTTTCTGCTGTCCTCTCTTTAGGCCTTCAGCCGGTGGGGGGATCGCGGTGACCCGCAGCTGTCGGTGGCCGGCAGCAGCCCTGAGGTGGCCCGACCTTGTCGTGTGTGAAACGCCCAAGCTGTGCTGTGCTGTGCTGGGACAGCCAAGGAGGCTCTCCAGGAGGGCACTTGAACCTGTGGAGAGGAGATGAGAAGGAATAACCTGCCCGTGAGAGACAGGGAGATCTCTGGAGCCACGCGGGTGAGGTGTGACCATGAGCTAGTGAGGGGAAATGGGGAAAAATGTTTTGCTGTCTTGAATTAACTAAAAGGCCTCTGTTGGCTCCTGTGCTAGCCTCAGGTCCTCAGGGTGGCAATAACATTGCTGGTTTATCCAGCAGTTAGGTTTAGCTTATCCCTCTTGCTGGATGAAGCCTTGATGATAGTAGGCATCATCAGAGAAGTGCCTCCACGTTTTTTCTGCCCTGTAAACCCCCCCGTTTTGGTGGTTTTTTTTCTCCCAGCAGTAGTCAGCTGCCCGTGGCTGCTCAGTGCCTGTGCCAGTGTTATGCTGCTGGGAGAGGAAGGTGCTGCTGAGCTTTCCTGGCACTGGTGGGGCCGTCCTGGTGCTCAGTGGTGCCAGGTTTTGGCAGCACTCTGCATGCCCGAGAGTGGAGTAACCCCTGCCCGTGGAGTTACAGCCTAGATTGGATGCAGACAACACACAGAACATGGAAAATTCTGTTGCAGATATTTTAATGTGCATCTTTTATATAAAAATGAATGTCAGTTAATTAACTGGTCAATGCTAAGGTTTGAATAGGGGTCCTCTTTTCAGCTGTCTTTATTGGGTTTTTATTACAGGTAAATTGTTGGTGTGAGGCTTGCTGGAGCAGCAGGAGTGGTCAGAAGTAAAGCTGTCGATGCTGCTTTGAAGATCCTTGTTTGAAAGGTATTGAGAAGATGGAAACCTGAAGCCCACAGTTTAAATGGGGCAGCTGGAGAAGAATTTGTTTTCAGGATGTGGATGTAGGAATTGGAAACATCAAAGGTGATTTGGGGCAAAGTATAGCAAGAATTATGTGTAGAGTTTATTGTTGATCTCCTCTCATTGCTTTTTTGGAAATACATTTTTATATGACCTCAATTAAACGTATTTATATTTAAGCTTGCTCAGTTTGCTTTTCATTGTCTTACAAGGCTGTTGGATGCAGCAGGATTTGAGTGAAGACTGGAGAGGCTGTAGTGAGGCACCAGCTCTCATCCCTAGGCCTGGGGGGAAATGAGCCCACAAAGGAAGGTTGGAAAAGGCTGATGGATGTGTAAAATACATCAGAACTGGTGGGGAGGTGTGGTATCGGCAGAAGAAATGCAGCACTCAATATGAGTGATCAGCAAATCTCAAAACTTTATTGATAGGCACATACATTTATATTGGTGTTAATGAGGCTAATACATATTGCAAAAGGAGAGCTCATTATTGGTTAGTTACTTATCAGCTAACTATGCCTACCTTAACATTCTTGTGACTACTATGTTGCAGCTGTCCACATCTTTTCTTCATATTTCTAACTAACAATCCTCTCCCCCATCCTGATGTTGCACCAAGGGCACAGCGCCCTTGCCTGATTTAGACACTGACTGCTGGCTCCTATACCTATCTCCTTCTTCCTTAACTAACGGTATTATATCAGTGTGACCTTTGTCAACTAGCCAGCTGTTCACAAAATCCTCCACAGGGAGGGACAGACAGGGCTTCAGACAAAAATGGTATTTAAATGCAAAAGCTGGAACAAAAGGAGTAATTTGCTTTCCAAAATGAGATTTGGATCCCTTTGGATTCCTTGCAGTCTTCTAGGAAACCCTGACTTTGTAAAATAATCCAGACTCCTTAAATGTCCCTGGCACTGTTAGTTTAGCCATGAGCCCTTCTGCCACCTGAATATCCAGAGCTTTGAATGCACTTTTTTTGTACTGCACATGGGAATACTTGTTAAAATACTAATCACTGGGGAATAAAAGTTTTTCCTGGTTGAAGCCTGAGTTCTGTTGTTTCTGTAGGAGCAAATCCCACCTGCAAAACTAATCAGGGGTTTCTCCATGGATTTATGTTGTGTCCAGCAATTTTCCTCTTTCCCAGGGCTGGGTGCCTGCTGCCTGTGTGGTGTGGGGGGGTCCTGCCTGCTGGCAGCCAAGGAACGCTCACTTGTGTCAGGGAGCTCTCCTGCTGGACCAGGTATTCCCAAAAGTGGTAAAAAATGGGGAATATGGGCTTTTGCCAATATCCCATCCATCCCTGCCCTCTGGCACTGGGAAGCCATTCCCTGTGTCCTGTCCCTCCATCCCCTGGAAATTGTCTCTGCTTGTTTCCTGTCAGTTCCTTCAGGTAACATCACCCCAAAGTTTCTCTCCAGGTGAACATTCCCAGGTGTGCCAGGCTTTCCTGCCAGCAGAGCTGCTCCATCCCTCTGCTCATCCTGGAGCCTCCTCTGGCCTGGCTCCAGCAGCTGCAGCTCCTCCCTGTGCTGGGCCAGCTCTGCAGGTGGGCTCCCACCTGAGCACAGAGGCACAGGTGGTGCCTCAAGTTTTAGCTTTTATATGTTTCAGATTCTATTCTGCATTAGTGTGTAAGTTTAGGCTTCATATTATGGGATGGTGAGCTATCTTCACACAGCAGGGAGACAAAACAAATCCATATAGACCATATTGCCTCAAGGAACGCAGAATAGCCCAACGATTTGTCAATGGTTTGTAGCCCAAATTCTCTTGCCCATCCAGAACAGACATCCTCATGCTGCAATTTGCATTACATGTGCGATATATTCATTTGTGCAGAAGCTGAAATTATTTTGGACAATGCACTACAAGATGTCATCACTGCAGTACAGGGGAATAGTTTTGAGACTGCAGAAGATAAAGTCGAAAAGACAGACCCGGGAAGTGCGTCAGCTTAAAATTGCAGAGAGACTAAAGAGTCTCCAGATGGGGCAATCACACATCACACACCAAGCCCCTTTTGGGAGACAAAAATACATTCCCGTCTGAATCGACGCCGACAACGGTGCGGTTTTTGCCTTTACCCATGCTGGTGAGAAATCAAAAGATGCTGTAAAACGTTCCTTTATAGCCTATTCCACCTTCCCACTTCCACAGCAAATTAAAACTGATCATAGTCCCGCTTATACCTCGCACTGATTCCAACCATTTTCTGACCAGTGGGGTACAAAACATGTCACAGCCATACCACACTCTGCCACAGGACACTCCATAGTCCAGAGGGCCCACTGTTCTATCCAAAGGATCCTTGATCAACAGAGACAGGGAGTCCACATATTATCTCCCATTGAGACACTGGCCAAGGCCCTTGATGTGCTCAACTTTTTCAACACCTCATTTATGGAGCCAACTCCCCCAGTCATCAGGTGTTTTGCATTTCATGTGACTGCAGGCCAGTTAAAAGAAAAGCCACCTGTGTTGAACAAAGACCCTGAATCAAAACAAATTATGGGCCCTTTATCATTCATTACTTGGGGGAGGGGATACGCTTGTGTCTCTACAGCAGCAGGCACAAGATGGATCCCAGCAAAAAACATCAAACCCTTCTGCCAATGGCCAGGCAAACACCAGAGCCACCATCAGAAGAACAGAATGAAAGCCAAACAGAGACAGAAGCAGCCTGGAAAAGAAGAAGAAGAAGGACAGAAGAAGATCTCCTAAGCAGCATGGACCACACAGGCCAACACCAAGATAGCTCAGACACCACTAAGTGGGATATATCACTTAACATTTGGAAAAACTATATTGTAGCATTTATATTTGATTCTTCTAAGAAGCTGAGTTCAAACCATTGCCTTACAGAAGAGAAAGTTTAGTGGGACCAGAATTTAAGTTTCACATTGCAATCTCCTTATCTTTTTACTTTCAGGCCACCCAAGCCTCCACCCACTACTAAATTAGCTAAAGTTAAAGGATGCTGTCCTTTGTTGCTGCTGCAGCAGGCAGCCGCAAGCAGCCAAGCTCCTCACTATGCCACGTGCCTTCAGCTGGCTGCTTCCACAGCCAAGCCACAATTTCTTGCCCATGGCCACGCTTGTCAACCTCTTCTCACATAGGGACTCAGTATACCAGAGCGTCCAGCTGCTCAAAGACCAAATCAACAAGATCCAGACAAAAGGCAACAACGACTGGCTCACTGGACTTTTGAAAGACTGGGGCATGAAAGGCTGGCTTTCACCTTTACTTAAGACTCTTTTGTGGACTTTGTTTCTTGTATTCATTGTGTTGCTTATTCTATCCAGTTTTGCTCAACGCTTGCAAAAGTCCATGGCAGAAGCCTTCATTCTTGAAAACAAAAAGGGGGCACTTGTGGAGGCCCAGGGGCCTCTCATTGCAACTGTAATACCTTAGGGCAAAGGGGACCAAGGTGAAACAGAGAAACCCCTCTGAATGCAAGGCTCTCACCCATGGCCACTTGCAGCCTCTTGCAATCTGCAGCTTTTCTTGTTATCACCCACTTCAACTGCCATTTTTTCCTTATATCTACTCTCCAGAGAATGTTCTTCCCTCTCTTCTCCCCTGCTGGTCCTGGCTTTGCCCCTTCTCCCCCCCCCCATATGAAACCCTCAGACCCCAGCCTCATTTTCTCTCTGGCCCTGGACCCTCTTCATCACCATTCACAGCGTTTGGGGTTCCACACAAAGACCCGTCTCTGGCCTCGTTCATCAGCACTTGAAGCAAGTGTGCTCCGAGCTCTGGGAGTGCAGCTCGCTCACACGGGCTCACTGTGGACACGCCGCAATCACACAGTCATTGAGTGCACCAGAGAACCTGGCCTCTAATAAAAGGCATGAATCCCACAGCCCACCCAAACCAATGCCTTGCATGTCTCTACTTTTTCCTTCTTCTCTCATCTCTCATGTCACTTTCCCCATTTCCTCTCTCTGGGACCTTGGCTTCTCTCTCTCCTGGCTACAGCTTCAGTCACATGTGTGACCCTGCAGGAACAGGCTGACCCACAGGGAAGTGGGAGAGGACTCTTTGTCAGCAACTGAAGTGACAGAACAAGGGCGAATGGGATCCAACTGCAAGAGCTGGAATCCATTTGATGATGGGAAGAAGTTCTTTCCTGTCAGGGTGCTTGTCCCTGACACTGGGACCAGTGCAGAGAGGCTGTGCATACCCCATGGCCACGAACATCCAAGGCCAGCTTGGACAGGGGCCGAGACAACCTGCTGTGCTGGCAGCTTGCTCAGCTTGGAACCAGATGATCTTTAGGGTCCCTTCCTAGCCAAACCATTCAAGGATTTCATCATTCCACCATGCCCACCTCCCAGTGTGGAGCGGCCCTGAAACTTCTGTGACATCACAGCTCCCACAGTGTTCCAGGTGGAACATCCAGCACCTGGAAACCAGCAGAGCAGACACTCTGCCTGCTGCCAGTGGTCAGTTGGCGCTCGCTCTGATCTCTGCCCGTCACTACTGAGCTGTTGCTGCCGCCTGGGCTTTTCCTGCTGCCTGCTCTGGAGCGCCAATCCCAGCAGGATGAGCACTGCTGTGCCAGTGGAGGTACAGTGCCATTCCAGGGAGAAAGCAGCCTGCTTGAGCAGGCTGCAGCCACGTGGCAATGGATGGTGTGGGACAGGAAGCCCACTGCGAGATTTTGCTGTCTCTTGCAGACTGCCAGAGACATTGTGGAGGAGATGCAAGTGGACATGGTGCAGGATGAGGAAGAAAGGATGGAGGTGGATGTGGAAGAGCCGGTTGAGGCGATGGAAGTAGACGTGGATGAGGACATCGAGGAGATGGAAGTTGACGAGAACGATGAGGAGGAGCCCATGGTCCTTGGATGAAGATGGAGCCCCACAAGTAAGACAGGCAGATGCTCCCCATGCCCTGCCCACAGACACAGTGGCTGCCCTGACGCCAGCCTGGGGCTGGGCTGGATGGCCCCGCTCAGGGACACGCTGCCCGCAGGGGGCCTGGATTGTGCTGCCACAAGCACCAACCCTGGCCTGCCCTGCACTTGCCTGGGGCCACAGCAGCCCCGCCAGCCTTGTCCCAGTTCCTGGGGCCCTGATCCCAGCCCAGCTGGGCTCAGTGCTGGCAGCACACTCCAACTTTGCTTCTTCCTTTCTTCCAGGACGGATGGAGAAGATGGCTGTAGATATTACGGCGGTGTATATATGTTTGAAATAGTAGAAGATTTCTGTAAATATGTTCACCTTAGTACTTCACTGTAAATATGTTTTGAAGATTGTTATTCCCTAGGATCCCATGTAAATAAATCCTCTAGATTGTTATTGTTGTTGTTGTTATTACAAGGATTGTTTTAATGAAAGGTGTTCTGTAAACCCTAGAGTTTGCCAATCTTTGGCAAATAAATACTGCTTCTTTTTAAAACCTCACTTCTCTTTGTCATTCCTTTGGGCACAGGAAGCATTTGCACACTTGGGATTTCCACTTGTTCCGGGATCCCGGGGCTGGAGCTCCCTGGGGCTGCTGCCACGGCCACCCCACGGCTGGGGGTCCCTGTGCACAGGGGGTCCCACTGACACCACTGCTGGTGCAGGGCACTGCTGCTGCTCCTGGGCTGGGGCACAGCGGCGTCCCCAAGAGCTGAGCTGTCACCAGCACAGAGGGGGCTCTCACTGCAGTTATCCCTGCAGCCATGTCACCAAAGCAAGGCAGGAAACTTTCAGCCACCCTTCCTGCTGCAGCCACAGGGACTCCTGGCTCCAGAGCCGCCATCCGGCCACAGGGATGCAAAATCCACCTTCCCCCTCTCAAGGCCATGGCAGCCTTGGCAACTCTGGCACCTGCATCTGGGCTGCTGCAGGGGCTGATGTTTAAGGCTTGCAGCTTCCAAAGGCTCTGGGCTCTGCTTCCCAGCCTGCCCTGCACTGCCCTGGCTCTGCATTGCTCAAGAGACAAAAGCCAAGCCAGGGGATCCTCATCCTGCCCAAATTGCTGAATTGACTGCACTCGTTAGGACCTTCTCCACTTTCAAAGAACCTATTCATTTGATCACTGATTCGGCAGATGTCTATGGCCTAGTGCAGCAGGCCGAATATTCCATTTTCAAAGACATTTCTAACCCCAACTAGAGCATTTGCTTTCCCCTTTCATTTCTCTTTTGTCCCACAGACAACACCCACACTATATCACGCACACAAGGTCTCATACCACCCTTCCTGCATTTATAGTAGGCAATGCTAAAGCAGATGCCCCAGCAATGGTTGTCCAAATCTCCCTAGGGAATCTTTTTGACCAGGCTAGGACCCGCCACCACTTCCACCATCCAAACATTCCTGCACCGCTCAGCATCTTTAAAATTACCCAAGATCAGGCAAGATCCATGGCAAACACCTGCCCAAATTGTCAGCAACATGCCTTTGCTTCTGTCACAGCTGCACTCAATCCAAGAGGACTAAAGACTCTCCAGATCGGGCAATCACACATCACACAACAAGCCCCTTTTGGGAGACTAAAATACAACCCCGTCTCAGTCCACACCGACAACGCTGCGGTTTCCGCCTCTGCCCATGCTGGTGAGAAATCAAAAGATGCTGTAAAACGTTCCTTTTGAGCCAATTCCACCTTCCCAGTTCCACAGGAAATTAAAACTGATCATGGTCCTGCTTATACCTCCCACTGATTCCAACCATTTTCTGACCAGTGGGCTGCAAAACATGTCACAGCCATACCACACTCTGCCACAGGACACTCCATAGTCCAGAGGGCCCACTCTTCCATCCAAAGGATCCTTGATCAACAGAGACAGGGAGTCCACATATTATCTCCCATTGAGACACTGGCCAAGGCCCTTGATGTGCTCAACTTTTTCAACACCTCATTTATGGAGCCAACTCCCCCAGTCACCAGGCCTTTTGCATTTCATGTGACTGCAGCCCAGTTAAAAGAAAAGCCGCCTGTGTTGATCAAAGACCCTGAATCCAAAGAAATTATGGGCCCTTTCCCATTCATTACTTGGGGGAGAGGATACGCTTGTGTCTCTACAGCAGCAGGCCCAACATGGATCCCAGCAAAAAACATCAAACCCTTCTGCCAATGGCCAGGCAAACACCAGAGCCACCATCAGAAGAACGGAATGAAAGCCTAAGAGAGACAGCAGCAGCCTGGAAAAGAAGAAGAAGAAGGACAGAAGAAGATCTCCTAAGCAGCGTGGACCACACAGACCAACACCAAGATAGCTCAGACACCACTAAGCGGGATATATCACTTAACATTTGGAAAAACTATATTGTAGCATTTATATTTGATTCTTCTAAGAAGCTGAGTTCAAACCATTGCCTTACAGAAGAGGAAGTTTAGTGGGACCAGAATTTAAGTTTCACATTGCAATCTCCCTATCTCTTTACTTTCAGGCCACCCAAGCCTCCACCCACTACTAAATTAGCTAAAGTCAAAGGATGCTGTCCTTTGTTGCCGCTGCAGCAGGCAGCCGCAAGCAGCAAAGCTCCTCACTATGCCACGTGCCTTCAGCTGGCTGCTTCCACGGCCAAGCTACAATTTCTTGCCCATGGCCACGCTTGTCAACCTCTTCTCACATAGGGACTCAGTATAGCAGAGCGTCCAGCTGCTCAAAGACCAAATCAACAAGATCCAGACAAAAGGCAACAACGACTGGCTCACTGGACTTTTGAAAGACTGGGGCATGAAAGGCTGGTTTTCACCTTTACTTAAGACTCTTTTGTGGACTTTGTTTCTTGTATTCATTGTGTTGCTTATTCTATCCAGTTTTGCTCAACGCTTGCAAAAGTCCATGGCAGAAGCCTTCATTCTTGAAAACAAAAAGGGGGCACTTGTGGAGGCCCAGGGGCCTCTCATTGCAACTGTAATACCTTAGGGCAAAGGGGACCAAGGTGAAACAGAGAAACCCCTCTGAATGCAAGGCTCTCACCCATGGCCACTTGCAGCCTCTTGCAATCTGCAGCTTTTCTTGTTATCACCCACTTCAACTGCCATTTTTTCCTTATATCTACTCTCCAGAGAATGTTCTTCCCTCTCTTCTCCCCTGCTGGTCCTGGCTTTGCCCCTTCTCCCCCCCCCCATATGAAACCCTCAGACCCCAGCCTCATTTTCTCTCTGGCCCTGGACCCTCTTCATCACCATTCACAGCGTTTGGGGTTCCACACAAAGACCCGTCTCTGGCCTCGTTCATCAGCACTTGAAGCAAGTGTGCTCCGAGCTCTGGGAGTGCAGCTCGCTCACACGGGCTCACTGTGGACACGCCGCAATCACACAGTCATTGAGTGCACCAGAGAACCTGGCCTCTAATAAAAGGCATGAATCCCACAGCCCACCCAAACCAATGCCTTGCATGTCTCTACTTTTTCCTTCTTCTCTCATCTCTCATGTCACTTTCCCCATTTCCTCTCTCTGGGACCTTGGCTTCTCTCTCTCCTGGCTACAGCTTCAGTCACATGTGTGACCCTGCAGGAACAGGCTGACCCACAGGGAAGTGGGAGAGGACTCTTTGTCAGCAACTGAAGTGACAGAACAAGGGCGAATGGGATCCAACTGCAAGAGCTGGAATCCATTTGATGATGGGAAGAAGTTCTTTCCTGTCAGGGTGCTTGTCCCTGACACTGGGACCAGTGCAGAGAGGCTGTGCATACCCCATGGCCACGAACATCCAAGGCCAGCTTGGACAGGGGCCGAGACAACCTGCTGTGCTGGCAGCTTGCTCAGCTTGGAACCAGATGATCTTTAGGGTCCCTTCCTAGCCAAACCATTCAAGGATTTCATCATTCCACCATGCCCACCTCCCAGTGTGGAGCGGCCCTGAAACTTCTGTGACATCACAGCTCCCACAGTGTTCCAGGTGGAACATCCAGCACCTGGAAACCAGCAGAGCAGACACTCTGCCTGCTGCCAGTGGTCAGTTGGCGCTCGCTCTGATCTCTGCCCGTCACTACTGAGCTGTTGCTGCCGCCTGGGCTTTTCCTGCTGCCTGCTCTGGAGCGCCAATCCCAGCAGGATGAGCACTGCTGTGCCAGTGGAGGTACAGTGCCATTCCAGGGAGAAAGCAGCCTGCTTGAGCAGGCTGCAGCCACGTGGCAATGGATGGTGTGGGACAGGAAGCCCACTGCGAGATTTTGCTGTCTCTTGCAGACTGCCAGAGACATTGTGGAGGAGATGCAAGTGGACATGGTGCAGGATGAGGAAGAAAGGATGGAGGTGGATGTGGAAGAGCCGGTTGAGGCGATGGAAGTAGACGTGGATGAGGACATCGAGGAGATGGAAGTTGACGAGAACGATGAGGAGGAGCCCATGGTCCTTGGATGAAGATGGAGCCCCACAAGTAAGACAGGCAGATGCTCCCCATGCCCTGCCCACAGACACAGTGGCTGCCCTGACGCCAGCCTGGGGCTGGGCTGGATGGCCCCGCTCAGGGACACGCTGCCCGCAGGGGGCCTGGATTGTGCTGCCACAAGCACCAACCCTGGCCTGCCCTGCACTTGCCTGGGGCCACAGCAGCCCCGCCAGCCTTGTCCCAGTTCCTGGGGCCCTGATCCCAGCCCAGCTGGGCTCAGTGCTGGCAGCACACTCCAACTTTGCTTCTTCCTTTCTTCCAGGACGGATGGAGAAGATGGCTGTAGATATTACGGCGGTGTATATATGTTTGAAATAGTAGAAGATTTCTGTAAATATGTTCACCTTAGTACTTCACTGTAAATATGTTTTGAAGATTGTTATTCCCTAGGATCCCATGTAAATAAATCCTCTAGATTGTTATTGTTGTTGTTGTTATTACAAGGATTGTTTTAATGAAAGGTGTTCTGTAAACCCTAGAGTTTGCCAATCTTTGGCAAATAAATACTGCTTCTTTTTAAAACCTCACTTCTCTTTGTCATTCCTTTGGGCACAGGAAGCATTTGCACACTTGGGATTTCCACTTGTTCCGGGATCCCGGGGCTGGAGCTCCCTGGGGCTGCTGCCACGGCCACCCCACGGCTGGGGGTCCCTGTGCACAGGGGGTCCCACTGACACCACTGCTGGTGCAGGGCACTGCTGCTGCTCCTGGGCTGGGGCACAGCGGCGTCCCCAAGAGCTGAGCTGTCACCAGCACAGAGGGGGCTCTCACTGCAGTTATCCCTGCAGCCATGTCACCAAAGCAAGGCAGGAAACTTTCAGCCACCCTTCCTGCTGCAGCCACAGGGACTCCTGGCTCCAGAGCCGCCATCCGGCCACAGGGATGCAAAATCCACCTTCCCCCTCTCAAGGCCATGGCAGCCTTGGCAACTCTGGCACCTGCATCTGGGCTGCTGCAGGGGCTGATGTTTAAGGCTTGCAGCTTCCAAAGGCTCTGGGCTCTGCTTCCCAGCCTGCCCTGCACTGCCCTGGCTCTGCATTGCTCAAGAGACAAAAGCCAAGCCAGGGGATCCTCATCCTGCCCAAATTGCTGAATTGACTGCAGTCGTTAGGACCTTCTCCACTTTCAAAGAACCTATTCATTTGATCACTGATTCGGCAGATGTCTATGGCCTAGTGCAGCAGGCCGAAAATTCCATTTTCAAAGACATTTCTAACCCCAACTAGAGCATTTGCTTTCCCCTTTCATTTCTCTTTTGTCCCACAGACAACACCCACACTATATCACGCACACAAGGTCTCATACCACCCTTCCTGCATTTATAGTAGGCAATGCTAAAGCAGATGCCCCAGCAATGGTTGTCCAAATCTCCCTAGGGAATCTTTTTGACCAGGCTAGGACCCGCCACCACTTCCACCATCCAAACATTCCTGCACCGCTCAGCATCTTTAAAATTACCCAAGATCAGGCAAGATCCATGGCAAACACCTGCCCAAATTGTCAGCAACATGCCTTTGCTTCTGTCACAGCTGCACTCAATCCAAGAGGACTAAAGACTCTCCAGATCGGGCAATCACACATCACACAACAAGCCCCTTCTGGGAGACTAAAATACAACCCCGTCTCAGTCCACACCGACAACGCTGCGGTTTCCGCCTCTGCCCATGCTGGTGAGAAATCAAAAGATGCTGTAAAACGTTCCTTTTGAGCCAATTCCACCTTCCCAGTTCCACAGGAAATTAAAACTGATCATGGTCCTGCTTATACCTCCCACTGATTCCAACCATTTTCTGACCAGTGGGCTGCAAAACATGTCACAGCCATACCACACTCTGCCACAGGACACTCCATAGTCCAGAGGGCCCACTCTTCCATCCAAAGGATCCTTGATCAACAGAGACAGGGAGTCCACATATTATCTCCCATTGAGACACTGGCCAAGGCCCTTGATGTGCTCAACTTTTTCAACACCTCATTTATGGAGCCAACTCCCCCAGTCACCAGGCCTTTTGCATTTCATGTGACTGCAGCCCAGTTAAAAGAAAAGCCGCCTGTGTTGATCAAAGACCCTGAATCCAAAGAAATTATGGGCCCTTTCCCATTCATTACTTGGGGGAGAGGATACGCTTGTGTCTCTACAGCAGCAGGCCCAACATGGATCCCAGCAAAAAACATCAAACCCTTCTGCCAATGGCCAGGCAAACACCAGAGCCACCATCAGAAGAACGGAATGAAAGCCTAAGAGAGACAGCAGCAGCCTGGAAAAGAAGAAGAAGAAGGACAGAAGAAGATCTCCTAAGCAGCGTGGACCACACAGACCAACACCAAGATAGCTCAGACACCACTAAGCGGGATATATCACTTAACATTTGGAAAAACTATATTGTAGCATTTATATTTGATTCTTCTAAGAAGCTGAGTTCAAACCATTGCCTTACAGAAGAGGAAGTTTAGTGGGACCAGAATTTAAGTTTCACATTGCAATCTCCCTATCTCTTTACTTTCAGGCCACCCAAGCCTCCACCCACTACTAAATTAGCTAAAGTCAAAGGATGCTGTCCTTTGTTGCCGCTGCAGCAGGCAGCCGCAAGCAGCAAAGCTCCTCACTATGCCACGTGCCTTCAGCTGGCTGCTTCCACGGCCAAGCTACAATTTCTTGCCCATGGCCACGCTTGTCAACCTCTTCTCACATAGGGACTCAGTATAGCAGAGCGTCCAGCTGCTCAAAGACCAAATCAACAAGATCCAGACAAAAGGCAACAACGACTGGCTCACTGGACTTTTGAAAGACTGGGGCATGAAAGGCTGGCTTTCACCTTTACTTAAGACTCTTTTGTGGACTTTGTTTCTTGTATTCATTGTGTTGCTTATTCTATCCAGTTTTGCTCAACGCTTGCAAAAGTCCATGGCAGAAGCCTTCATTCTTGAAAACAAAAAGGGGGCACTTGTGGAGGCCCAGGGGCCTCTCATTGCAACTGTAATACCTTAGGGCAAAGGGGACCAAGGTGAAACAGAGAAACCCCTCTGAATGCAAGGCTCTCACCCATGGCCACTTGCAGCCTCTTGCAATCTGCAGCTTTTCTTGTTATCACCCACTTCAACTGCCATTTTTTCCTTATATCTACTCTCCAGAGAATGTTCTTCCCTCTCTTCTCCCCTGCTGGTCCTGGCTTTGCCCCTTCTCCCCCCCCCATATGAAACCCTCAGACCCCAGCCTCATTTTCTCTCTGGCCCTGGACCCTCTTCATCGCCATGCACAGTGTTTGGAGTTGCACACAAAGACCCGTCTCTGGCCTCGTTCATCAGCACTTGAAGCAAGTGTGCTCCGGCCTCTGGGAGTGCAGGTCGCTCACACGGGCTCACTGTGGACATGCCGCAATCACACAGTCATTGAGTGCACCAGAGAACCTGGCCTCTAATAAAAGGCATGAATCCCACAGCCCACCCAAACCAATGCCTTGCATGTCTCTACTTTTTCCTTCTTCTCTCATCTCTCATGTCACTTTCCCCATTTCCTCTCTCTGCCAGCTTGGCTTCTCTCTCTCCTGGCTGCAGCTTCAGCCACATGTGTGACCCTGCAGGAACAGGCTGACCCACAGGGAAGTGGGACAGGACTCTTTGTCAGCAACTGAAGTGACAGAACAAGGGGGATGGGATGAAACTGCAAGAGCTGGAATCCATTTGATGATGGGAAGAAGTTCTTTCCTGTCAGGGTGCTTGTCCCTGACACTGGGACCAGTGCAGAGAGGCTGTGCATACCCCATGGCCACGAACATCCAAGCCAGCTTGGACAGGGGCCGAGACAACCTGCTGTGCTGGCAGCTTGCTCAGCTTGGAACCAGATGATCTTTAGGGTCCCTTCCAAGCCAAACCATTCAAGGATTTCATCATTCCACCATGCCCACCTCCCAGTGTGGAGCGGCCCTGAAACTTCTGTGACATCACAGCTCCCACAGTGTTCCAGGTGGAACGTCCAGCACCTGGAAACCAGCAGAGCAGACACTCTGCCTGCTGCCAGCGCTCAGTTCTCGCCCGCTCTGCGCTCTGCCCGTCACTACTGAGCTGTTGCTGCTGCTGCCTGGGCTTTTCCTGACGCCTGGACCCGACCGCCAACCCCAGCAGGATGAGCACTGCTGTGCCAGTGGAGGTACAGTGCCATTCCAGGGAGAAAGCAGCCTGCTTGAGCAGGCTGCAGCCACGTGGCAATGGATGGTGTGGGACAGGAAGCCCACTGTGAGATTTTGCTGTCTCTTGCAGACTGCCAGAGACATTGTGGAGGAGATGCAAGTGGACATGGTGCTAGGTGAGGAAGAAGGGATGCGGTGGACACAGATGAGCAAGTTGAGGAGATGGAAGTCGACATGGAGGATAACATTGAGGAGATGGAAATTGATGAGGAGGAAAATATCGAGGCGATGGAAGTGGATGAGAAAGATGAGGAGGAGCCCATGGTCCTTGGATGAAGATGGAGTCCCACAAGTAAGAAAGGCAGATCCTCCCCATGCCCTGCCCACAGACACAGTGGCTTCCCTGACGCCAGGCTGAGGCTGGGCTGGATGGCCCCGCTCAGGGACACGGTGCCCGCAGGGGGCCTGGATTGTGCTGCCACAAGCACCAGCCCTGGCCTGCCCTGCACTTGCCTGGGGCCACAGCAGCCCTGCCATCCCTGTCTCTGCTCCTGGGGCCCAGCTCCCAGCCCAGCTGGGCCCAGTGCTGTCAGCAGAGACCAGCTTTGCTTCTTCCTTTCTTCCAGGACTGATGGAGATGACGGCCGTAGATATTACGCCTGTGTATATATGTTTGAATAGTTAGAAGATTTTTGTGAATATGTTCTTAGGTTAGTAGTTCTCTGTAAATATGTTTTGAAGATTGTTAGTCCCTAGGATCCCATGTAAATAAATCCTGTAGATTGTTATTGTTGTTGTTGTTGTTCTAAGGATTGTTTTAATGAAAGGTGTTCTGTAAATCCTAGAGTTTGGCAATCTTTGGCAAATAAATACGGCTTCTTTTTAAACCTCACTTCTCTTTGTCATTCCTTTGGGCACAGGCAGCGTTTGCACAGTTGGGATTTCCACTTGTTCCGGGATCCCGGGGCTGGAGCTCCCTGGGGCTGCTGCCACGGCCACCCCGCGGCTGGGGGTCCCTGTGCACAGGGGGTCCCACTGACACCACTGCTGCCGCTGGGCACTGCTGCTGCTCCTGGGCTGGGCCACAGCGGCGTCCCCAAGAGCTGAGCTGCCACCAGCACAGAGGGGGCTCTCACTGCACTGGCCCCTGCAGCCATGCCACCAAAGCAAGGCAGGAAACTTTCAGCCACCCTTCCTGCTGCAGCCACAGGCACTCCTGGCTCCAGAGCCGCCATCCGGCCACAGGGATGCAAAATCCACCTTCCCGCTCTCAAGGCCACGACAGCCTTGGCAACTGTGGCACCTGCATCTGGGCTGCTGCAGGGGCTGATGTTTAAGGCTTGCAGCCTCCAAAGGCTCCGGGCTCTGCTTCCGGGCCTGCTCTGCACTGCCCTGG
This sequence comes from Passer domesticus, assembly GCF_036417665.1. NCBI lineage: Eukaryota > Metazoa > Chordata > Aves > Passeriformes > Passeridae > Passer > Passer domesticus. Next base: position 17,615,724 of record NC_087486.1, on the reverse strand, counting down.
GCCCGCATTGCTCAAGAGACAAAAGCCAAGCCAGGGGATCCTCACCCTGCCCTCATTCCTACTGCTGGCAGCGGCCACTGGCTCCTGTCCCCCACTCGGGTGACAGCAGGACAGACAGGGCAGGCTCTGCTGGGCAGGGGGTGGGAGGCTTTGGGCCCTGTGGGTGCTGCTGCTGGGGACCATGGGCCCAACAGGGCCCCCAGCTCAGCCCCTGCCCGGGCAGCTGCCCCCAAAGCCCCACACACCCTGAGCATCCCCATCACTGGTGGCAGTGGGAAATCCCACATACGTGACTAAAGAAATTCCCCAGAGCAAGTGAACCAAGGGTTCCATGGGGAAAGTCAGCACCCGCTGATGTTTAAAGCACCTTTGCAAAGGTGGCTGCAGGGCAGCTGTGATCTCCAGGGCCTCTGGCACTGCCTGCTGTGCACGTGAGGCTGTGGGGCTGCTCCCAGTGGGACACAGCACTGGGCTCACGCCAGCCCTCAGCCCCTCACAGCTGATCCCAAGGAGCAGCCTCAGAAAGCACTTTCACACCACTTGCTGCAAATATTAAACAGGACTACATGTCATTCAAAGAAGCCACGTTGCCAATTTCCTTGCGGTGTCGGAGCATGAGAAGCCTGGAAGGTGGCTCTGAATGTGCACTCAGGCCACTTCCACTGCCATCCCAAAGGACAGGGCTCTGCTTTCAGCACTGCTGAGCTCCTAACACAGCAATGAAGTCTCAGGAAGAGGCAGTCTGGTGGAGGTCCAGGGGCCTGCCATTGGAACTCTAATATCTCAGGGCAAAGATGACCAAAGTGAGACACTCCCCTCTGAATGCAATGATCTTGCCCTCGGACATTTGCAGGCTCATGATGATGCAACAGGTTTTCTTGGTATCATCAACTTTGTGTTTACCTTATATGTACTCTCCAGAGAACGTTCTCCCCTCTCTTCTCCCCTGTTGCTCCTGGCTTACTACAGTGCTTCACCCCTTCTCCCCAGCGAATGAAACCCTCAGTCCCCAGCCTCATTTTCTCTCTGGCCCTGGACCCTCTTCATCGCAATGCACAGCGTTTGGAGTTCCACACAAAGACCCGTCTCTGACCTCGTTCATCAGCACATGAAGCAAGTGTGCTCTGGGCTCTGGGAGTGCAGCTCGCTCACACGGGCTCACTGTGGACACGCCGCAATCACACAGTCATTGAGTGCAGCAGAGAACCTGGCCTCTAATGAAAGGCATGAATGCCACAGCCCACCCAACCCAATGCCTTGCATGTCTCTACTTTTTCCTTCTTCTCTCATTTTTCATGTCACTTTCCCCATTTGCTCTGGCTGGCAGCTTGGCTTCTCTCTCTCCTGCCTGCAGCTTCAGCCACATGTGTGACCCTGGCTGGCAGCTTGGCTTCTCTCTCTCCTGCCTGCAGCTTCAGCCACATGTGTGACCCTGCAGGAACAGCCTGACCTACAGGGAAGTGGGAGAGGACTCTTTGTCAGGAACTGAAGTGACAGAACAAGGAGGAATGGGATCAAACTGCAAGAGCTGGAATCCATTCCATGATGGGAAGAAGTTCTTTCCTCTCAGGGTGCTTGTCCCTGACACAGGGACCAGTGCAGAGAGGCTGTGCATACCCCATGCCAAGGAACATCCAAGGCCAGGCTGGACTGGGGCCGCAGCAACCTGCTGTGCTGGCAGCTTGCTCAGCTTGGAACCAGATGATCTTTAGGGTCCCTTCCAAGCCAAACCATTCAAGGATTTGATCATTCTTCCATGCCCATCTCCCAGTGTGGCGCGGCCCTGAAACTTCTGTGACATCACAGCTCCCAGAGTGTTCCAGGTGGAACGTCCAGCACCTGGAAACCAGCAGAGCAGACACTCTGCCTGCTGCCAGCGCTCAGTTGTCGCTCGCTCTGCGCTCTGCCCGTCAGCACTCAGCTGTTGCTGCTGCTGCCTGGGATTTTCCTGACGCCTGCTCTGGAGCACCAACCCCAGCAGGATGAGCACTGCTGCTCCAGTGGAGGTACTGTGCCATTCCAGGGAGGGGGTAGCCTGCTTGAGCAGGCTGCAGCCACGTGGCAATGGATGGTGTGGGACAGGAACCCCACTGTGAGATTGTGCTGTCTCTTGCAGACTATCAGAGACAATGTGGAGGAGATGGAAGTGGACATGGGGCAGAATGAGGATGAAAAGATGGAGGTGGATGTGAAAGAGCAGGTTGAGGACATGGAAGTAGATGTGGAGGATGACATCGAGGAGATGGAAGTGGACGAGAAGGATGAGGAGGAGCCCATGGTCCTTGGATGAAGATGGAGCCCCACAAGTAAGACAGGCAGATGCTCCCCATGTCCTGCCCACAGACACAGTGGCTGCCCTGACGCCAGGCTGGGGCTGGGCTGGATGGCCCCGCTCAGGGACATGGTGCCCGCAGGAGGCCTGGATTGTGCTGGCACAAGCACCAGCCCTGGCCTGCCCTGTACTTGCCTGGGGCCACAGCAGCCCTGCCAGCCCTGTCCCAGCTCCTGGGGCCCAGCTGGGCCCAGTGCTGGCAGCTGACTCCAGCTTTGCTTCTTTCTTCCTTCCAGGACTGCTGGAGATGACGGCCGTACATATTACGCCTGTGTATATACGTTTCAAAAGTTAGAATATTTTTGTAAATATGTTCTTAGGTTAGTAGTTCACTGCCAATATGTTTTGAAGATTGTTAGTCCATAGGATCCCATGTAAATATGTGCTGTGGATTGTTGTTGTTGTTGTTCTAAGGATTGTTGTAATGAAAGGTGTTCTGTAAATCCTCGTGTTTGCCGATCTTCGCCAAATAAATACTACTTCTTTATAAAACTTCACTTCTCTTTCTCATTCCTTTGGGCACTGTCAGAAACCCGGACGTCCCCCTGACCATCCTAAATGATTCCAGCCCCAGCCAGGGGGCTTTAAATCCCTGGCAGGTGGTTCGGAGACCCTGGCATGTAGCCAAAGACCCCTGTGCCTTTGAATTTAACTCATAAAGCAAGTTACCACCTTTATGTCAAGAATTAAAAGTCACAAAAATTTAGATAGTCTAGTAATAGTAATCACAAAGTTAACGGAAAACATTTAGAGCACTGTACAAAGAGGTTTTAAACCTTGTGCGAAAGAGTCTGGAATTCTCTACATAGAAGTCAAAGGTTCTAAGATAGAAAATTTGGGCGTACCCTGTCCTTCCTCTTTCTTCTCCCTAGCATCCACATGAAAGATGATGTTAGCATCCACAAATTGGTTTCAAGTAGAAAGTCACTATCTAACTTAAGTAATAGGTATTAAAACATTATTCTAAACATAGTATACGCACTTTTTAATATAAAAGATAACACCAACCCGAGAGGCAAAAAGAGTGCCTTAAGCAGCCCTGCTGAACAAACCTCAGCAGGCCAGACAAAAAATGTTTTAGAGAAAACATAAAAATCAACCGTAAGAGCGTGAACCACATACTTCTCAACTCTTCCTTCGACAGCTAAGTTAGAAAAAGAGACTTCTAACATACCTCGAAATCCTCTCAACCAAAGAAAACCCAAGAGGCACAGGCAGAGTTTGCACAGTTGGGATTTCCACTTGTTCCGGGATCCCGGGGCTGGAGCTCCCTGGGGCTGCTGCCACGGCCACCCCACGGCTGGGGGTCCCTGTGCACAGGGGGTCCCACTGACACCACTGCTGGCACTGGGCACTGCTGCTGCTCCTGGGCTGGGCCACAGCGGCGTCCCCAAGAGCTGAGCTGCCACCAGCACAGAGGGGGCTCTCACTGCAGTTATCCCTGCAGCCATGCCACCAAAGCAAGGCAGGAAACTTTCAGCCACCCTTCCTGCTGCAGCCACAGGCACTCCTGGCTCCAGAGCCGCCATCCGGCCACAGGGATGCAAAATCCACCTTCCCACTCTCAAGGCCTTGACAGCCTTGGCAACTGTGGCACCTGCATCTGGGCTGCTGCAGGGGCTGATGTTTAAGGCTTGCAGCCTCCAAAGGCTCTGGGCTCTGCTTCCCAACCTGCTCTGCACTGCCCTGGGCCCGCATTGCTCAAGAGACAAAAGCCAAGCCAGGGGACCCTCATCCTACCCAAACTGCTGAATTGACTGCAGTCCTTTGGACCTTCTCCACTTTCAAAGAACCTATTCATTTGATCACTGATTCGGCAGATGTCTAAGGCCTAGTGCAGCGGGCCGAAAATTCCATTTTCAAAGACATTTCTAACCCCAACTAGAGCATTTGCTTTCCCCTTTCATTTCTCTTTTGTCCCACAGACAACACCCACACTATATCATGTACACAAGGTCTCATACCACCCTTCCTGCATTTATAGTAGGCAATGCTAAAGCAGATGCCCCAGCAATGGTTGTCCAAACCTCCCTATGGAATGTTTTTGACCAGGCTAGGATCCGCCACCGCTTCTACCATCCAAACATTCCTGCACCGCTCAGCATCTTTAAAATTACCCAAGATCAGGCAAGATCCATGGCAAACACCTGCCCAAATTGTCAGCAACATGCCTTTGCTTCTGTCACAGCTGGAGTCAACCCAAGAGGACTAAAGACTCTCCAGATCGGGCAATCACACATCACACACCAACCCCCGTTGGGAGACTAAAATACATCCCCGTCTGAATCGACGCCGACAACGCTGCGGTTTTCGCCTTTGCCCATGCTGGTGAGTAATCAAAAGGTGCTATAAAACGTTCCTTTTTAGCTTTTTCCACCTTCCCTGTTCCACAGGAAATCAAAACTGATCATGGTCCTGCTTATACCTCCCACTGATTCCAACCATTTTCTGACCAGTGGGCTATAAAACATGTCACAGCCATACCACACTCTGCCACAGGACACTCCATAGTCCAGAGGGCCCACTCTTCCATCCAAAGGATCCTTGATCAACAGAGACAGGGAGTCCGCATATTATCTCCCATTGAGACACTGGCCAAGGCCCTTGATGTGCTCAACTTTTTCAACACCTCATTTATGGAGCCAACTCCCCCAGTCATCAGGCGATTGGCATTTAATTTCACTGCAGCCCAGTGAAAAGAAAAGCCACCTGTGTTGATCAAAGACCCTGAATCTAAAAAAATTATGGGCCCTTTCCCATTCATTACTTGGGGGAGAGGATATGCTTGTGTCTCTACAGCAGCAGAGACATTGTATTCATTGTGTTGCTTATTTTATCCAGTTTTGCTCAACGCTTGCAAAAGTCCATGGCAGAAGCTTTCATTCTTGAAAACAAAAAGGGGGCACTTGTGGAGGCCCAGGGGCCTCTCATTGAAACTGTAATACCTTAGGGCAAAGGGGACCAAGGTGAAAGAGAGAAACCCCTCTGAATGCAGGGCTCTCACCCATGGCCACTTGCAGCCTCTTGCAATCTGCAGCTTTTGTTGCCATCACCCACTTCAACTGCCATTTTTTCCTTATATCTACTCTCCAGAGAATGTTCTTCCCTCTCTTGTCGCCTGCAGGCCTTGGCTTCGCCCCTTCTCTCCCCCTTATAAAACCCTCAGTCCCCAGCGTCATTTTCTCTCTGGCCCTGGACCCTCTTCATGGCAATGCACAGCGTTTGGAGTTCCACACAAAGACGCGTCTCTGGCCTCGTTCATCAGCACTTGAAGCAAGTGTGCTCCGGCCTCTGGCAGTGCAGCTCGCTCACACGGGCTCACTGTGGACACGCCGCAATCACACAGTCATTGAGTGCACCAGAGAAGCTGGCCTCTAAAAGAAGTCATGAATCCCGCAGCCCACCCAAGCCAATGCCTTGCATGTCTTTACATTTTCCTTCTTTGCTCATCTCTCGTGTGACTTTCCCCATTTCCTCTCTCTGGGACCTTGGCTTCTCTCTCTCCTGCCTGCAGCTTCAGCCACATGTGTGACCCTGCAGGAACAGCCTGACCCACAGGGAAGTGGGAGAGGACTCTCCGCCAGGAACTGAAGTGACAGAACAAGGGGGAATGAGATGAAACTGCAAGAGCTGGAATCCATTTGATGACGGGAAGAAGTTCTTTCCTGTCAGGGTGCTTGTCCCTGACACTGGGACCAGTGCAGAGAGGCTGTGCATACCCCATGCCAAGGAGCATCCAAGGCCACCTTGGACAGGGGCCGCAGCAACCTGCTGTGCTGGCAGCTTGCTCAGCTTGGAACCAGATGATCTTTAGGGTCCCTTCCAAGCCAAACCATTCAAGGATTTGATCATCCTTCCATGCCCATCTCCCAGTGTGGCGCGGCCCTGAAACTTCTGTGACATCACAGCTCCCAGAGTGTTCCAGGTGGAATGTCCAGCACCTGGAAACCAGCAGAGCAGACACTCTGCCTGCTGCCAGTGGTCAGTTGGCGCTCGCTCTGCACTCTGCCCGTCAGCACTCAGCTGTTGCTGCTGCTGCCTGGGATTTTCCTGACGCCTGCTCTGGAGCACCAACCCCAGCAGGATGAGCACTGCTGCTCCAGTGGAGGTGCAGTGCCATTCCAGGGAAGTGGCAGCCTGCTTGAGCAGGCTGCAGCCACGTGGCAAAGGATGGTGTGGGACAGGAACCCCACTGTGAGATTTTGCTGTCTCTTGCAGACTATCAGAGACAATGTGGAGGAGATGGAAGTGGACATGGGGCAGAATGAGGATGAAAAGATGGAGGTGGATGTGAAAGAGCAGGTTGAGGACATGGATGTAGATGCGGAGGAAAACATCGAGGACATGGAGGTGGATGAAGAAGAGAACATTGAGGAGATGGAAGTGGACGAGAAGGTTGAGGAGGAGCCCATGGTCCTTGGATGAAGATGGAGCCCCACAAGTAAGACAGGCAGATGCTCCCCATGCCCTGCCCACAGACACAGTGGCTGCCCCGACGCCAGGCTGGGGCTGGGCTGGATGGCCCCGCTCAGGGACACGCTGCCCGCAGGGGGCCTGGATTGTGCTGCCACAAGCACCAGCCCTGGCCTGCCCTGCGCTTGCCTGGGGCCACAGCAGCCCTGCCAGCCCTGTCCCAGCCCCTGGGGCCCAGCTCCCAGCCCAGCTGTGCCCCGTGCTGGCAGCAGAGTCCAGCTTTGCTTCTTCCTTTCTTCCAGGCCTGATGCAGATGATGGCTGGAGATATTACGCCTGTGTATATATGTTTGAATAGTTAGAAGATTTTTGTAAATATGTTCTTAGGTTAGTAGCTCTCTGTAAATATGTTTTGAAGATTGTTAGTCCCTAGGATCCCATGTAAATAAATCCTGTAGATTGTTATTGTTGTTGTTGTTGTTCTAAGGATTGTTGTAATGAAAGGTGCTCTGTAAATCCTAGAGTTTGGCAATCTTTGGCAAATAAATACGGCTTCTTTTTAAACCTCACTTCTCTTTGTCATTCCTTTGGGCACAGGCAGCGTTTGCACAGTTGGGATTTCCACTTGTTCCGGGATCCCGGGGCTGGAGCTCCCTGGGGCTGCTGCCACGGCCACCCCACGGCTGGGGGTCCCTGTGCACAGGGGGTCCCACTGACACCAATGCTGGCACTGGGCACTGCTGCTGCTCCTGGGCTGGGGCACAGCGGCATCCCCAAGAGCTGAGCTGCCACCAGCACAGAGGGGGCTCTCACTGCACTGGCCCCTGCAGCCATGCCACCAAAGCAAGGCAGGAAACTTTCAGCCACCCTTCCTGCTGCAGCCACAGCCACTCCTGGCTCCAGAGCCGCCATCAGGCCACAGGGATGCAAAATCCACCTTCCCGCTCTCAAGGCCACGGCAGCCTTGGCAACTGTGGCACCTGCATCTGGGCTGCTGCAGGGGCTGATGTTTAAGGCTTGCAGCCTCCAAAGGCTCCGGGCTCTGCTTCCGGGCCTGCTCTGCACTGCCCTGGGCCCGCATTGCTCAAGAGACAAAAGCCAAGCCAGGGGATCCTCACCCTGCCCTCATTCCTACTGCTGGCAGCGGCCACTGGCTCCTGTCCCCCACTCGGGTGACAGCAGGAAAGACAGGGCAGGCTCTGCTGGGCAGGGGGTGGGAGGCTTTGGGCCCTGTGGGTGCTGCTGCTGGGGACCATGGGCCCAACAGGGCCCCCAGCTCAGCCCCTGCCCGGGCAGCTGCCCCCAAAGCCCCACACACCCTGAGCATCCCCATCACTGGTGGCAGTGGGAAATCCCACATACGTGACTAAAGAAATTCCCCAGAGGAAGTGAACCAAGGGTTCCATGGGGAAAGTCAGCACCCGCTGATGTTTAAAGCACCTTTGCAAAGGTGGCTGCAGGGCAGCTGTGATCTCCAGGGCCTCTGGCACTGCCTGCTGTGCACGTGAGGCTGTGGGGCTGCTCCCAGTGGGACACAGCACTGGGCTCACGCCAGCCCTCAGCCCCTCACAGCTGATCCCTAGGAGCAGCCTCAGAAAGCACTTTCACACCACTTGCTGCAGATATTAAACAGGACTACATGTCATTCAAAGAAGCCACGTTGCCAATTTCCTTGCGGTGTCGGGGCATCAGAAGCCTGGAAGGTGGCTCTGAATGTGCACTCAGGCCACTTCCACTGCCATCCCAAAGGACAGGGCTCTGCTTTCAGCACTGCTGAGCTCCTAACACAGCAATGAAGTCTCAGGAAGAGGCAGTCTGGTGGAGGTCCAGGGGCCTGCCATTGGAACTCTAATATCTCAGGGCAAAGATGACCAAAGTGAGACACTCCCCTCTGAATGCAATGATCTTGCCCTCGGACATTTGCAGGCTCATGATGATGCAACAGGTTTTCTTGGTATCATCAACTTTGTGTTTACCTTATATGTACTCTCCAGAGAACGTTCTCCCCTCTCTTCTCCCCTGTTGCTCCTGGCTTACTACAGTGCTTCACCCCTTCTCCCCAGCGAATGAAACCCTCAGTCCCCAGCCTCATTTTCTCTCTGGCCCTGGACCCTCTTCATCGCAATGCACAGCGTTTGGAGATCCACACAAAGACCCGTCTCTGGCCTCGTTCATCAGCACTTGAAGCAAGTGTGCTCTGGGCTCTGGGAGTGCAGCTCGCTCACACGGGCTCACTGTGGACACGCCGCAATCACACAGTCATTGAGTGCACCAGAGAACCTGGCCTCTAATGAAAGGCATGAATCCCACAGCCCACCCAACCCAATGCCTTGCATGTCTCTACTTTTTCCTTCTTTGCTCATCTTTCATGTCACTTTCCCCATTTGCTCTGGCTGGCAGCTTGGCTTCTCTCTCTCCTGCCTGCAGCTTCAGCCACATGTGTGACCCTGCAGGAACAGCCTGACCTACAGGGAAGTGGGAGAGGACTCTTTGTCAGGAACTGAAGTGACAGAACAAGGAGGAATGGGATCAAACTGCAAGAGCTGGAATCCATTTGATGACGGGAAGAAGTTCTTTCCTGTCAGGGTGCTTGTCCCTGACACTGGGACCAGTGCAGAGAGGCTGTGCATACCCCATGCCAAGGAACATCCAGGCCAGGCTGGACTGGGGCCGCAGCAACCTGCTGTGCTGGCAGCTTGCTCAGCTTGGAACCAGATGATCTTTAGGGTCCCTTCCAAGCCAAACCATTCAAGGATTTGATCATTCTTCCATGCCCATCTCCCAGTGTGGCGCGGCCCTGAAACTTCTGTGACATCACAGCTCCCAGAGTGTTCCAGGTGGAACGTCCAGCACCTGGAAACCAGCAGAGCAGACACTCTGCCTGCTGCCAGCGCTCAGTTGTCGCTCGCTCTGCGCTCTGCCCGTCAGCACTCAGCTGTTGCTGCTGCTGCCTGGGATTTTCCTGACGCCTGCTCTGGAGCACCAACCCCAGCAGGATGAGCACTGCTGCTCCAGTGGAGGTACTGTGCCATTCCAGGGAGGGGGTAGCCTGCTTGAGCAGGCTGCAGCCACGTGGCAATGGATGGTGTGGGACAGGAACCCCACTGTGAGATTGTGCTGTCTCTTGCAGACTATCAGAGACAATGTGGAGGAGATGGAAGTGGACATGGGGCAGAATGAGGATGAAAAGATGGAGGTGGATGTGAAAGAGCAGGTTGAGGACATGGAAGTAGATGTGGAGGATGACATCGAGGAGATGGAAGTGGACGAGAAGGATGAGGAGGAGCCCATGGTCCTTGGATGAAGATGGAGCCCCACAAGTAAGACAGGCAGATGCTCCCCATGTCCTGCCCACAGACACAGTGGCTGCCCTGACGCCAGGCTGGGGCTGGGCTGGATGGCCCCGCTCAGGGACATGGTGCCCGCAGGAGGCCTGGATTGTGCTGGCACAAGCACCAGCCCTGGCCTGCCCTGTACTTGCCTGGGGCCACAGCAGCCCTGCCAGCCCTGTCCCAGCTCCTGGGGCCCAGCTGGGCCCAGTGCTGGCAGCTGACTCCAGCTTTGCTTCTTTCTTCCTTCCAGGACTGCTGGAGATGACGGCCGTACATATTACGCCTGTGTATATACGTTTCAAAAGTTAGAATATTTTTGTAAATATGTTCTTAGGTTAGTAGTTCACTGCCAATATGTTTTGAAGATTGTTAGTCCATAGGATCCCATGTAAATATGTGCTGTGGATTGTTGTTGTTGTTGTTCTAAGGATTGTTGTAATGAAAGGTGTTCTGTAAATCCTCGTGTTTGCCGATCTTCGCCAAATAAATACTACTTCTTTATAAAACTTCACTTCTCTTTCTCATTCCTTTGGGCACTGTCAGAAACCCGGACGTCCCCCTGACCATCCTAAATGATTCCAGCCCCAGCCAGGGGGCTTTAAATCCCTGGCAGGTGGTTCGGAGACCCTGGCATGTAGCCAAAGACCCCTGTGCCTTTGAATTTAACTCATAAAGCAAGTTACCACCTTTATGTCAAGAATTAAAAGTCACAAAAATTTAGATAGTCTAGTAATAGTAATCACAAAGTTAACGGAAAACATTTAGAGCACTGTACAAAGAGGTTTTAAACCTTGTGCGAAAGAGTCTGGAATTCTCTACATAGAAGTCAAAGGTTCTAAGATAGAAAATTTGGGCGTACCCTGTCCTTCCTCTTTCTTCTCCCTAGCATCCACATGAAAGATGATGTTAGCATCCACAAATTGGTTTCAAGTAGAAAGTCACTATCTAACTTAAGTAATAGGTATTAAAACATTATTCTAAACATAGTATACGCACTTTTTAATATAAAAGATAACACCAACCCGAGAGGCAAAAAGAGTGCCTTAAGCAGCCCTGCTGAACAAACCTCAGCAGGCCAGACAAAAAATGTTTTAGAGAAAACATAAAAATCAACCGTAAGAGCGTGAACCACATACTTCTCAACTCTTCCTTCGACAGCTAAGTTAGAAAAAGAGACTTCTAACATACCTCGAAATCCTCTCAACCAAAGAAAACCCAAGAGGCACAGGCAGAGTTTGCACAGTTGGGATTTCCACTTGTTCCGGGATCCCGGGGCTGGAGCTCCCTGGGGCTGCTGCCACGGCCACCCCACGGCTGGGGGTCCCTGTGCACAGGGGGTCCCACTGACACCAATGCTGGCACTGGGCACTGCTGCTGCTCCTGGGCTGGGCCACAGCGGCGTCCCCAAGAGCTGAGCTGCCACCAGCACAGAGGGGGCTCTCACTGCAGTTATCCCTGCAGCCATGCCACCAAAGCAAGGCAGGAAACTTTCAGCCACCCTTCCTGCTGCAGCCACAGGCACTCCTGGCTCCAGAGCCGCCATCCGGCCACAGGGATGCAAAATCCACCTTCCCACTCTCAAGGCCTTGACAGCCTTGGCAACTGTGGCACCTGCATCTGGGCTGCTGCAGGGGCTGATGTTTAAGGCTTGCAGCCTCCAAAGGCTCTGGGCTCTGCTTCCCAACCTGCTCTGCACTGCCCTGGGCCCGCATTGCTCAAGAGACAAAAGCCAAGCCAGGGGATCCTCATCCTACCCAAACTGCTGAATTGACTGCAGTCCTTTGGACCTTCTCCACTTTCAAAGAACCTATTCATTTGATCACTGATTCGGCAGATGTCTAAGGCCTAGTGCAGCGGGCCGAAAATTCCATTTTCAAAGACATTTCTAACCCCAACTAGAGCATTTGCTTTCCCCTTTCATTTCTCTTTTGTCCCACAGACAACACCCACACTATATCATGTACACAAGGTCTCATACCACCCTTCCTGCATTTATAGTAGGCAATGCTAAAGCAGATGCCCCAGCAATGGTTGTCCAAACCTCCCTATGGAATGTTTTTGACCAGGCTAGGATCCGCCACCGCTTCTACCATCCAAACATTCCTGCACCGCTCAGCATCTTTAAAATTACCCAAGATCAGGCAAGATCCATGGCAAACACCTGCCCAAATTGTCAGCAACATGCCTTTGCTTCTGTCACAGCTGGAGTCAACCCAAGAGGACTAAAGACTCTCCAGATCGGGCAATCACACATCACACACCAACCCCCGTTGGGAGACTAAAATACATCCCCGTCTGAATCGACGCTGACAACGCTGCGGTTTTCGCCTTTGCCCATGCTGGTGAGTAATCAAAAGGTGCTATAAAACGTTCCTTTTTAGCTTTTTCCACCTTCCCTGTTCCACAGGAAATCAAAACTGATCATGGTCCTGCTTATACCTCCCACTGATTCCAACCATTTTCTGACCAGTGGGCTATAAAACATGTCACAGCCATACCACACTCTGCCACAGGACACTCCATAGTCCAGAGGGCCCACTCTTCCATCCAAAGGATCCTTGATCAACAGAGACAGGGAGTCCGCATATTATCTCCCATTGAGACACTGGCCAAGGCCCTTGATGTGCTCAACTTTTTCAACACCTCATTTATGGAGCCAACTCCCCCAGTCATCAGGCGATTGGCATTTAATTTCACTGCAGCCCAGTGAAAAGAAAAGCCACCTGTGTTGATCAAAGACCCTGAATCTAAAAAAATTATGGGCCCTTTCCCATTCATTACTTGGGGGAGAGGATATGCTTGTGTCTCTACAGCAGCAGAGACATTGTATTCATTGTGTTGCTTATTTTATCCAGTTTTGCTCAACGCTTGCAAAAGTCCATGGCAGAAGCTTTCATTCTTGAAAACAAAAAGGGGGCACTTGTGGAGGCCCAGGGGCCTCTCATTGAAACTGTAATACCTTAGGGCAAAGGGGACCAAGGTGAAAGAGAGAAACCCCTCTGAATGCAGGGCTCTCACCCATGGCCACTTGCAGCCTCTTGCAATCTGCAGCTTTTGTTGCCATCACCCACTTCAACTGCCATTTTTTCCTTATATCTACTCTCCAGAGAATGTTCTTCCCTCTCTTGTCGCCTGCAGGCCTTGGCTTCGCCCCTTCTCTCCCCCTTATAAAACCCTCAGTCCCCAGCGTCATTTTCTCTCTGGCCCTGGACCCTCTTCATGGCAATGCACAGCGTTTGGAGTTCCACACAAAGACCCGTCTCTGGCCTCGTTCATCAGCACTTGAAGCAAGTGTGCTCCGGCCTCTGGCAGTGCAGCTCGCTCACACGGGCTCACTGTGGACACGCCGCAATCACACAGTCATTGAGTGCACCAGAGAAGCTGGCCTCTAAAAGAAGTCATGAATCCCGCAGCCCACCCAAGCCAATGCCTTGCATGTCTTTACATTTTCCTTCTTTGCTCATCTCTCGTGTGACTTTCCCCATTTCCTCTCTCTGGGACCTTGGCTTCTCTCTCTCCTGCCTGCAGCTTCAGCCACATGTGTGACCCTGCAGGAACAGCCTGACCCACAGGGAAGTGGGAGAGGACTCTCCGCCAGGAACTGAAGTGACAGAACAAGGGGGAATGAGATGAAACTGCAAGAGCTGGAATCCATTTGATGACGGGAAGAAGTTCTTTCCTGTCAGGGTGCTTGTCCCTGACACTGGGACCAGTGCAGAGAGGCTGTGCATACCCCATGCCAAGGAGCATCCAAGGCCACCTTGGACAGGGGCCGCAGCAACCTGCTGTGCTGGCAGCTTGCTCAGCTTGGAACCAGATGATCTTTAGGGTCCCTTCCAAGCCAAACCATTCAAGGATTTGATCATCCTTCCATGCCCATCTCCCAGTGTGGCGCGGCCCTGAAACTTCTGTGACATCACAGCTCCCAGAGTGTTCCAGGTGGAATGTCCAGCACCTGGAAACCAGCAGAGCAGACACTCTGCCTGCTGCCAGTGGTCAGTTGGCGCTCGCTCTGCACTCTGCCCGTCAGCACTCAGCTGTTGCTGCTGCTGCCTGGGATTTTCCTGACGCCTGCTCTGGAGCACCAACCCCAGCAGGATGAGCACTGCTGCTCCAGTGGAGGTGCAGTGCCATTCCAGGGAAGTGGCAGCCTGCTTGAGCAGGCTGCAGCCACGTGGCAAAGGATGGTGTGGGACAGGAACCCCACTGTGAGATTTTGCTGTCTCTTGCAGACTATCAGAGACAATGTGGAGGAGATGGAAGTGGACATGGGGCAGAATGAGGATGAAAAGATGGAGGTGGATGTGAAAGAGCAGGTTGAGGACATGGATGTAGATGCGGAGGAAAACATCGAGGACATGGAGGTGGATGAAGAAGAGAACATTGAGGAGATGGAAGTGGACGAGAAGGTTGAGGAGGAGCCCATGGTCCTTGGATGAAGATGGAGCCCCACAAGTAAGACAGGCAGATGCTCCCCATGCCCTGCCCACAGACACAGTGGCTGCCCCGACGCCAGGCTGGGGCTGGGCTGGATGGCCCCGCTCAGGGACACGCTGCCCGCAGGGGGCCTGGATTGTGCTGCCACAAGCACCAGCCCTGGCCTGCCCTGCGCTTGCCTGGGGCCACAGCAGCCCTGCCAGCCCTGTCCCAGCCCCTGGGGCCCAGCTCCCAGCCCAGCTGTGCCCCGTGCTGGCAGCAGAGTCCAGCTTTGCTTCTTCCTTTCTTCCAGGCCTGATGCAGATGATGGCTGGAGATATTACGCCTGTGTATATATGTTTGAATAGTTAGAAGATTTTTGTAAATATGTTCTTAGGTTAGTAGCTCTCTGTAAATATGTTTTGAAGATTGTTAGTCCCTAGGATCCCATGTAAATAAATCCTGTAGATTGTTATTGTTGTTGTTGTTGTTCTAAGGATTGTTGTAATGAAAGGTGCTCTGTAAATCCTAGAGTTTGGCAATCTTTGGCAAATAAATACGGCTTCTTTTTAAACCTCACTTCTCTTTGTCATTCCTTTGGGCACAGGCAGCGTTTGCACAGTTGGGATTTCCACTTGTTCCGGGATCCCGGGGCTGGAGCTCCCTGGGGCTGCTGCCACGGCCACCCCACGGCTGGGGGTCCCTGTGCACAGGGGGTCCCACTGACACCAATGCTGGCACTGGGCACTGCTGCTGCTCCTGGGCTGGGGCACAGCGGCATCCCCAAGAGCTGAGCTGCCACCAGCACAGAGGGGGCTCTCACTGCACTGGCCCCTGCAGCCATGCCACCAAAGCAAGGCAGGAAACTTTCAGCCACCCTTCCTGCTGCAGCCACAGCCACTCCTGGCTCCAGAGCCGCCATCAGGCCACAGGGATGCAAAATCCACCTTCCCGCTCTCAAGGCCACGGCAGCCTTGGCAACTGTGGCACCTGCATCTGGGCTGCTGCAGGGGCTGATGTTTAAGGCTTGCAGCCTCCAAAGGCTCCGGGCTCTGCTTCCGGGCCTGCTCTGCACTGCCCTGGGCCCGCATTGCTCAAGAGACAAAAGCCAAGCCAGGGGATCCTCACCCTGCCCTCATTCCTACTGCTGGCAGCGGCCACTGGCTCCTGTCCCCCACTCGGGTGACAGCAGGACAGACAGGGCAGGCTCTGCTGGGCAGGGGGTGGGAGGCTTTGGGCCCTGTGGGTGCTGCTGCTGGGGACCATGGGCCCAACAGGGCCCCCAGCTCAGCCCCTGCCCGGGCAGCTGCCCCCAAAGCCCCACACACCCTGAGCATCCCCATCACTGGTGGCAGTGGGAAATCCCACATACGTGACTAAAGAAATTCCCCAGAGCAAGTGAACCAAGGGTTCCATGGGGAAAGTCAGCACCCGCTGATGTTTAAAGCACCTTTGCAAAGGTGGCTGCAGGGCAGCTGTGATCTCCAGGGCCTCTGGCACTGCCTGCTGTGCACGTGAGGCTGTGGGGCTGCTCCCAGTGGGACACAGCACTGGGCTCACGCCAGCCCTCAGCCCCTCACAGCTGATCCCTAGGAGCAGCCTCAGAAAGCACTTTCACACCACTTGCTGCAGATATTAAACAGGACTACATGTCATTCAAAGAAGCCACGTTGCCAATTTCCTTGCGGTGTCGGGGCATCAGAAGCCTGGAAGGTGGCTCTGAATGTGCACTCAGGCCACTTCCACTGCCATCCCAAAGGACAGGGCTCTGCTTTCAGCACTGCTGAGCTCCTAACACAGCAATGAAGTCTCAGGAAGAGGCAGTCTGGTGGAGGTCCAGGGGCCTGCCATTGGAACTCTAATATCTCAGGGCAAAGATGACCAAAGTGAGACACTCCCCTCTGAATGCAATGATCTTGCCCTCGGACATTTGCAGGCTCATGATGATGCAACAGGTTTTCTTGGTATCATCAACTTTGTGTTTACCTTATATGTACTCTCCAGAGAACGTTCTCCCCTCTCTTCTCCCCTGTTGCTCCTGGCTTACTACAGTGCTTCACCCCTTCTCCCCAGCGAATGAAACCCTCAGTCCCCAGCCTCATTTTCTCTCTGGCCCTGGACCCTCTTCATCGCAATGCACAGCGTTTGGAGATCCACACAAAGACCCGTCTCTGGCCTCGTTCATCAGCACTTGAAGCAAGTGTGCTCTGGGCTCTGGGAGTGCAGCTCGCTCACACGGGCTCACTGTGGACACGCCGCAATCACACAGTCATTGAGTGCACCAGAGAACCTGGCCTCTAATGAAAGGCATGAATCCCACAGCCCACCCAACCCAATGCCTTGCATGTCTCTACTTTTTCCTTCTTTGCTCATCTTTCATGTCACTTTCCCCATTTGCTCTGGCTGGCAGCTTGGCTTCTCTCTCTCCTGCCTGCAGCTTCAGCCACATGTGTGACCCTGCAGGAACAGCCTGACCTACAGGGAAGTGGGAGAGGACTCTTTGTCAGGAACTGAAGTGACAGAACAAGGAGGAATGGGATCAAACTGCAAGAGCTGGAATCCATTCCATGATGGGAAGAAGTTCTTTCCTCTCAGGGTGCTTGTCCCTGACACTGGGACCAGTGCAGAGAGGCTGTGCATACCCCATGCCAAGGAACATCCAGGCCAGGCTGGACTGGGGCCGCAGCAACCTGCTGTGCTGGCAGCTTGCTCAGCTTGGAACCAGATGATCTTTAGGGTCCCTTCCAAGCCAAACTATTCAAGGATTTGATCATTCTTCCATGCCCATCTCCCAGTGTGGCGCGGCCCTGAAACTTCTGTGACATCACAGCTCCCAGAGTGTTCCAGGTGGAACGTCCAGCACCTGGAAACCAGCAGAGCAGACACTCTGCCTGCTGCCAGTGGTCAGTTGTCGCTCGCTCTGCGCTCTGCCCGTCAGCACTCAGCTGTTGCTGCTGCTGCCTGGGATTTTCCTGACGCCTGCTCTGGAGCACCAACCCCAGCAGGATGAGCACTGCTGCTCCAGTGGAGGTACTGTGCCATTCCAGGGAGGGGGTAGCCTGCTTGAGCAGGCTGCAGCCACGTGGCAATGGATGGTGTGGGACAGGAACCCCACTGTGAGATTGTGCTGTCTCTTGCAGACTATCAGAGACAATGTGGAGGAGATGGAAGTGGACATGGGGCAGAATGAGGATGAAAAGATGGAGGTGGATGTGAAAGAGCAGGTTGAGGACATGGAAGTAGATGTGGAGGATGACATCGAGGAGATGGAAGTGGACGAGAAGGATGAGGAGGAGCCCATGGTCCTTGGATGAAGATGGAGCCCCACAAGTAAGACAGGCAGATGCTCCCCATGTCCTGCCCACAGACACAGTGGCTGCCCTGACGCCAGGCTGGGGCTGGGCTGGATGGCCCTGCTCAGGGACATGGTGCCCGCAGGAGGCCTGGATTGTGCTGGCACAAGCACCAGCCCTGGCCTGCCCTGTACTTGCCTGGGGCCACAGCAGCCCTGCCAGCCCTGTCCCAGCTCCTGGGGCCCAGCTGGGCCCAGTGCTGGCAGCTGACTCCAGCTTTGCTTCTTTCTTCCTTCCAGGACTGCTGGAGATGACGGCCGTACATATTACGCCTGTGTATATACGTTTCAAAAGTTAGAATATTTTTGTAAATATGTTCTTAGGTTAGTAGTTCACTGCCAATATGTTTTGAAGATTGTTAGTCCATAGGATCCCATGTAAATATGTGCTGTGGATTGTTGTTGTTGTTGTTCTAAGGATTGTTGTAATGAAAGGTGTTCTGTAAATCCTCGTGTTTGCCGATCTTCGCCAAATAAATACTACTTCTTTATAAAACTTCACTTCTCTTTCTCATTCCTTTGGGCACTGTCAGAAACCCGGACGTCCCCCTGACCATCCTAAATGATTCCAGCCCCAGCCAGGGGGCTTTAAATCCCTGGCAGGTGGTTCGGAGACCCTGGCATGTAGCCAAAGACCCCTGTGCCTTTGAATTTAACTCATAAAGCAAGTTACCACCTTTATGTCAAGAATTAAAAGTCACAAAAATTTAGATAGTCTAGTAATAGTAATCACAAAGTTAACGGAAAACATTTAGAGCACTGTACAAAGAGGTTTTAAACCTTGTGCGAAAGAGTCTGGAATTCTCTACATAGAAGTCAAAGGTTCTAAGATAGAAAATTTGGGCGTACCCTGTCCTTCCTCTTTCTTCTCCCTAGCATCCACATGAAAGATGATGTTAGCATCCACAAATTGGTTTCAAGTAGAAAGTCACTATCTAACTTAAGTAATAGGTATTAAAACATTATTCTAAACATAGTATACGCACTTTTTAATATAAAAGATAACACCAACCCGAGAGGCAAAAAGAGTGCCTTAAGCAGCCCTGCTGAACAAACCTCAGCAGGCCAGACAAAAAATGTTTTAGAGAAAACATAAAAATCAACCGTAAGAGCGTGAACCACATACTTCTCAACTCTTCCTTCGACAGCTAAGTTAGAAAAAGAGACTTCTAACATACCTCGAAATCCTCTCAACCAAAGAAAACCCAAGAGGCACAGGCAGAGTTTGCACAGTTGGGATTTCCACTTGTTCCGGGATCCCGGGGCTGGAGCTCCCTGGGGCTGCTGCCACGGCCACCCCACGGCTGGGGGTCCCTGTGCACAGGGGGTCCCACTGACACCACTGCTGGCACTGGGCACTGCTGCTGCTCCTGGGCTGGGCCACAGCGGCGTCCCCAAGAGCTGAGCTGCCACCAGCACAGAGGGGGCTCTCACTGCAGTTATCCCTGCAGCCATGCCACCAAAGCAAGGCAGGAAACTTTCAGCCACCCTTCCTGCTGCAGCCACAGGCACTCCTGGCTCCAGAGCCGCCATCAGGCCACAGGGATGCAAAATCCACCTTCCCACTCTCAAGGCCTTGACAGCCTTGGCAACTGTGGCACCTGCATCTGGGCTGCTGCAGGGGCTGATGTTTAAGGCTTGCAGCCTCCAAAGGCTCTGGGCTCTGCTTCCCAACCTGCTCTGCACTGCCCTGGGCCCGCATTGCTCAAGAGACAAAAGCCAAGCCAGGGGATCCTCATCCTACCCAAACTGCTGAATTGACTGCAGTCCTTTGGACCTTCTCCACTTTCAAAGAACCTATTCATTTGATCACTGATTCGGCAGATGTCTAAGGCCTAGTGCAGCGGGCCGAAAATTCCATTTTCAAAGACATTTCTAACCCCAACTAGAGCATTTGCTTTCCCCTTTCATTTCTCTTTTGTCCCACAGACAACACCCACACTATATCATGTACACAAGGTCTCATACCACCCTTCCTGCATTTATAGTAGGCAATGCTAAAGCAGATGCCCCAGCAATGGTTGTCCAAACCTCCCTATGGAATGTTTTTGACCAGGCTAGGATCCGCCACCGCTTCTACCATCCAAACATTCCTGCACCGCTCAGCATCTTTAAAATTACCCAAGATCAGGCAAGATCCATGGCAAACACCTGCCCAAATTGTCAGCAACATGCCTTTGCTTCTGTCACAGCTGGAGTCAACCCAAGAGGACTAAAGACTCTCCAGATCGGGCAATCACACATCACACACCAACCCCCGTTGGGAGACTAAAATACATCCCCGTCTGAATCGACGCCGACAACGCTGCGGTTTTCGCCTTTGCCCATGCTGGTGAGTAATCAAAAGGTGCTATAAAACGTTCCTTTTTAGCTTTTTCCACCTTCCCTGTTCCACAGGAAATCAAAACTGATCATGGTCCTGCTTATACCTCCCACTGATTCCAACCATTTTCTGACCAGTGGGCTATAAAACATGTCACAGCCATACCACACTCTGCCACAGGACACTCCATAGTCCAGAGGGCCCACTCTTCCATCCAAAGGATCCTTGATCAACAGAGACAGGGAGTCCGCATATTATCTCCCATTGAGACACTGGCCAAGGCCCTTGATGTGCTCAACTTTTTCAACACCTCATTTATGGAGCCAACTCCCCCAGTCATCAGGCGATTGGCATTTAATTTCACTGCAGCCCAGTGAAAAGAAAAGCCACCTGTGTTGATCAAAGACCCTGAATCTAAAAAAATTATGGGCCCTTTCCCATTCATTACTTGGGGGAGAGGATATGCTTGTGTCTCTACAGCAGCAGAGACATTGTATTCATTGTGTTGCTTATTTTATCCAATTTTGCTCAACGCTTGCAAAAGTCCATGGCAGAAGCTTTCATTCTTGAAAACAAAAAGGGGGCATTTGTGGAGGCCCAGGGGCCTCTCATTGAAACTGTAATAACTTAGGGCAAAGGGGACCAAGGTGAAAGAGAGAAACCCCTCTGAATGCAGGGCTCTCACCCATGGCCACTTGCAGCCTCTTGCAATCTGCAGCTTTTGTTGCCATCACCCACTTCAACTGCCATTTTTTCCTTATATCTACTCTCCAGAGAATGTTCTTCCCTCTCTTGTCGCCTGCAGGCCCTGGCTTCGCCCCTTCTCCCCCCCTTATAAAACCCTCAGTCCCCAGCGTCATTTTCTCTCTGGCCCTGGACCCTCTTCATGGCAATGCACAGCGTTTGGAGTTCCACACAAAGACCCGTCTCTGGCCTCGTTCATCAGCACTTGAAGCAAGTGTGCTCCGGCCTCTGGCAGTGCAGCTCGCTCACACGGGCTCACTGTGGACACGCCGCAATCACACAGTCATTGAGTGCACCAGAGAAGCTGGCCTCTAAAAGAAGTCATGAATCCCGCAGCCCACCCAAGCCAATGCCTTGCATGTCTTTACATTTTCCTTCTTTGCTCATCTCTCGTGTGACTTTCCCCATTTCCTCTCTCTGGGACCTTGGCTTCTCTCTCTCCTGCCTGCAGCTTCAGCCACATGTGTGACCCTGCAGGAACAGCCTGACCCACAGGGAAGTGGGAGAGGACTCTCCGCCAGGAACTGAAGTGACAGAACAAGGGGGAATGAGATGAAACTGCAAGAGCTGGAATCCATTTGATGACGGGAAGAAGTTCTTTCCTGTCAGGGTGCTTGTCCCTGACACTGGGACCAGTGCAGAGAGGCTGTGCATACCCCATGCCAAGGAGCATCCAAGGCCACCTTGGACAGGGGCCGCAGCAACCTGCTGTGCTGGCAGCTTGCTCAGCTTGGAACCAGATGATCTTTAGGGTCCCTTCCAAGCCAAACCATTCAAGGATTTGATCATCCTTCCATGCCCATCTCCCAGTGTGGCGCGGCCCTGAAACTTCTGTGACATCACAGCTCCCAGAGTGTTCCAGGTGGAATGTCCAGCACCTGGAAACCAGCAGAGCAGACACTCTGCCTGCTGCCAGTGGTCAGTTGGCGCTCGCTCTGCACTCTGCCCGTCAGCACTCAGCTGTTGCTGCTGCTGCCTGGGATTTTCCTGACGCCTGCTCTGGAGCACCAACCCCAGCAGGATGAGCACTGCTGCTCCAGTGGAGGTGCAGTGCCATTCCAGGGAAGTGGCAGCCTGCTTGAGCAGGCTGCAGCCACGTGGCAAAGGATGGTGTGGGACAGGAACCCCACTGTGAGATTTTGCTGTCTCTTGCAGACTATCAGAGACAATGTGGAGGAGATGGAAGTGGACATGGGGCAGAATGAGGATGAAAAGATGGAGGTGGATGTGAAAGAGCAGGTTGAGGACATGGATGTAGATGCGGAGGAAAACATCGAGGACATGGAGGTGGATGAAGAAGAGAACATTGAGGAGATGGAAGTGGACGAGAAGGTTGAGGAGGAGCCCATGGTCCTTGGATGAAGATGGAGCCCCACAAGTAAGACGGGCAGATGCTCCCCATGCCCTGCCCACAGACACAGTGGCTGCCCTGACGCCAGGCTGGGGCTGGGCTGGATGGCCCCGCTCAGGGACACGCTGCCCGCAGGGGGCCTGGATTGTGCTGCCACAAGCACCAGCCCTGGCCTGCCCTGCGCTTGCCTGGTGCCACAGCAGCCTTGCCAGCCCTGTCCCAGCCCCTGGGGCCCAGCTCCCAGCCCAGCTGTGCCCCGTGCTGGCAGCAGAGTCCAGCTTTGCTTCTTCCTTTCTTCCAGGCCTGATGCAGATGATGGCTGGAGATATTACGCCTGTGTATATATGTTTGAATAGTTAGAAGATTTTTGTAAATATGTTCTTAGGTTAGTAGCTCTCTGTAAATATGTTTTGAAGATTGTTAGTCCCTAGGATCCCATGTAAATAAATCCTGTAGATTGTTATTGTTGTTGTTGTTGTTCTAAGGATTGTTGTAATGAAAGGTGCTCTGTAAATCCTAGAGTTTGGCAATCTTTGGCAAATAAATACGGCTTCTTTTTAAACCTCACTTCTCTTTGTCATTCCTTTGGGCACAGGCAGCGTTTGCACACTTGGGATTTCCACTTGTTCCGGGATCCCGGGGCTGGAGCTCCCTGGGGCTGCTGCCACGGCCACCCCACGGCTGGGGGTCCCTGTGCACAGGGGGTCCCACTGACACCAATGCTGGCACTGGGCACTGCTGCTGCTCCTGGGCTGGGGCACAGCGGCATCCCCAAGAGCTGAGCTGCCACCAGCACAGAGGGGGCTCTCACTGCACTGGCCCCTGCAGCCATGCCACCAAAGCAAGGCAGGAAACTTTCAGCCACCCTTCCTGCTGCAGCCACAGCCACTCCTGGCTCCAGAGCCGCCATCAGGCCACAGGGATGCAAAATCCACCTTCCCGCTCTCAAGGCCACGGCAGCCTTGGCAACTGTGGCACCTGCATCTGGGCTGCTGCAGGGGCTGATGTTTAAGGCTTGCAGCCTCCAAAGGCTCCGGGCTCTGCTTCCGGGCCTGCTCTGCACTGCCCTGGGCCCGCATTGCTCAAGAGACAAAAGCCAAGCCAGGGGATCCTCACCCTGCCCTCATTCCTACTGCTGGCAGCGGCCACTGGCTCCTGTCCCCCACTCGGGTGACAGCAGGAAAGACAGGGCAGGCTCTGCTGGGCAGGGGGTGGGAGGCTTTGGGCCCTGTGGGTGCTGCTGCTGGGGACCATGGGCCCAACAGGGCCCCCAGCTCAGCCCCTGCCCGGGCAGCTGCCCCCAAAGCCCCACACACCCTGAGCATCCCCATCACTGGTGGCAGTGGGAAATCCCACATATGTGACTAAAGAAATTCCCCAGAGCAAGTGAACCAAGGGTTCCATGGGGAAAGTCAGCACCCGCTGATGTTTAAAGCACCTTTGCAAAGGTGGCTGCAGGGCAGCTGTGATCTCCAGGGCCTCTGGCACTGCCTGCTGTGCACGTGAGGCTGTGGGGCTGCTCCCAGTGGGACACAGCACTGGGCTCACGCCAGCCCTCAGCCCCTCACAGCTGATCCCTAGGAGCAGCCTCAGAAAGCACTTTCACACCACTTGCTGCAGATATTAAACAGGACTACATGTCATTCAAAGAAGCCACGTTGCCAATTTCCTTGCGGTGTCGGGGCATCAGAAGCCTGGAAGGTGGCTCTGAATGTGCACGCAGGCCACTTCCACTGCCATCCCAAAGGACAGGGCTCTGCTTTCAGCACTGCTGAGCTCCTAACACAGCAATGAAGTCTCAGGAAGAGGCAGTCTGGTGGAGGTCCAGGGGCCTGCCATTGGAACTCTAATATCTCAGGGCAAAGATGACCAAAGTGAGACACTCCCCTCTGAATGCAATGATCTTGCCCTCGGACATTTGCAGGCTCATGATGATGCAACAGGTTTTCTTGGTATCATCAACTTTGTGTTTACCTTATATGTACTCTCCAGAGAACGTTCTCCCCTCTCTTCTCCCCTGTTGCTCCTGGCTTACTACAGTGCTTCACCCCTTCTCCCCAGCGAATGAAACCCTCAGTCCCCAGCCTCATTTTCTCTCTGGCCCTGGACCCTCTTCATCGCAATGCACAGCGTTTGGAGATCCACACAAAGACCCGTCTCTGGCCTCGTTCATCAGCACTTGAAGCAAGTGTGCTCTGGGCTCTGGGAGTGCAGCTCGCTCACACGGGCTCACTGTGGACACGCCGCAATCACACAGTCATTGAGTGCACCAGAGAACCTGGCCTCTAATCAAAGGCATGAATCCCACAGCCCACCCAACCCAATGCCTTGCATGTCTCTACTTTTTCCTTCTTTGCTCATCTTTCATGTCACTTTCCCCATTTGCTCTGGCTGGCAGCTTGGCTTCTCTCTCTCCTGCCTGCAGCTTCAGCCACATGTGTGACCCTGCAGGAACAGCCTGACCTACAGGGAAGTGGGAGAGGACTCTTTGTCAGGAACTGAAGTGACAGAACAAGGAGGAATGGGATCAAACTGCAAGAGCTGGAATCCATTCCATGATGGGAAGAAGTTCTTTCCTGTCAGGGTGCTTGTCCCTGACACTGGGACCAGTGCAGAGAGGCTGTGCATACCCCATGCCAAGGAACATCCAGGCCAGGCTGGACTGGGGCCGCAGCAACCTGCTGTGCTGGCAGCTTGCTCAGCTTGGAACCAGATGATCTTTAGGGTCCCTTCCAAGCCAAACCATTCAAGGATTTGATCATTCTTCCATGCCCATCTCCCAGTGTGGCGCGGCCCTGAAACTTCTGTGACATCACAGCTCCCAGAGTGTTCCAGGTGGAACGTCCAGCACCTGGAAACCAGCAGAGCAGACACTCTGCCTGCTGCCAGCGCTCAGTTGTCGCTCGCTCTGCGCTCTGCCCGTCAGCACTCAGCTGTTGCTGCTGCTGCCTGGGATTTTCCTGACGCCTGCTCTGGAGCACCAACCCCAGCAGGATGAGCACTGCTGCTCCAGTGGAGGTACTGTGCCATTCCAGGGAGGGGGTAGCCTGCTTGAGCAGGCTGCAGCCACGTGGCAATGGATGGTGTGGGACAGGAACCCCACTGTGAGATTGTGCTGTCTCTTGCAGACTATCAGAGACAATGTGGAGGAGATGGAAGTGGACATGGGGCAGAATGAGGATGAAAAGATGGAGGTGGATGTGAAAGAGCAGGTTGAGGACATGGAAGTAGATGTGGAGGATGACATCGAGGAGATGGAAGTGGACGAGAAGGATGAGGAGGAGCCCATGGTCCTTGGATGAAGATGGAGCCCCACAAGTAAGACAGGCAGATGCTCCCCATGTCCTGCCCACAGACACAGTGGCTGCCCTGACGCCAGGCTGGGGCTGGGCTGGATGGCCCTGCTCAGGGACATGGTGCCCGCAGGAGGCCTGGATTGTGCTGGCACAAGCACCAGCCCTGGCCTGCCCTGTACTTGCCTGGGGCCACAGCAGCCCTGCCAGCCCTGTCCCAGCTCCTGGGGCCCAGCTGGGCCCAGTGCTGGCAGCTGACTCCAGCTTTGCTTCTTTCTTCCTTCCAGGACTGCTGGAGATGACGGCCGTACATATTACGCCTGTGTATATACGTTTCAAAAGTTAGAATATTTTTGTAAATATGTTCTTAGGTTAGTAGTTCACTGCCAATATGTTTTGAAGATTGTTAGTCCATAGGATCCCATGTAAATATGTGCTGTGGATTGTTGTTGTTGTTGTTCTAAGGATTGTTGTAATGAAAGGTGTTCTGTAAATCCTCGTGTTTGCCGATCTTCGCCAAATAAATACTACTTCTTTATAAAACTTCACTTCTCTTTCTCATTCCTTTGGGCACTGTCAGAAACCCGGACGTCCCCCTGACCATCCTAAATGATTCCAGCCCCAGCCAGGGGGCTTTAAATCCCTGGCAGGTGGTTCGGAGACCCTGGCATGTAGCCAAAGACCCCTGTGCCTTTGAATTTAACTCATAAAGCAAGTTACCACCTTTATGTCAAGAATTAAAAGTCACAAAAATTTAGATAGTCTAGTAATAGTAATCACAAAGTTAACGGAAAACATTTAGAGCACTGTACAAAGAGGTTTTAAACCTTGTGCGAAAGAGTCTGGAATTCTCTACATAGAAGTCAAAGGTTCTAAGATAGAAAATTTGGGCGTACCCTGTCCTTCCTCTTTCTTCTCCCTAGCATCCACATGAAAGATGATGTTAGCATCCACAAATTGGTTTCAAGTAGAAAGTCACTATCTAACTTAAGTAATAGGTATTAAAACATTATTCTAAACATAGTATACGCACTTTTTAATATAAAAGATAACACCAACCCGAGAGGCAAAAAGAGTGCCTTAAGCAGCCCTGCTGAACAAACCTCAGCAGGCCAGACAAAAAATGTTTTAGAGAAAACATAAAAATCAACCGTAAGAGCGTGAACCACATACTTCTCAACTCTTCCTTCGACAGCTAAGTTAGAAAAAGAGACTTCTAACATACCTCGAAATCCTCTCAACCAAAGAAAACCCAAGAGGCACAGGCAGAGTTTGCACAGTTGGGATTTCCACTTGTTCCGGGATCCCGGGGCTGGAGCTCCCTGGGGCTGCTGCCACGGCCACCCCACGGCTGGGGGTCCCTGTGCACAGGGGGTCCCACTGACACCACTGCTGGCACTGGGCACTGCTGCTGCTCCTGGGCTGGGCCACAGCGGCGTCCCCAAGAGCTGAGCTGCCACCAGCACAGAGGGGGCTCTCACTGCAGTTATCCCTGCAGCCATGCCACCAAAGCAAGGCAGGAAACTTTCAGCCACCCTTCCTGCTGCAGCCACAGGCACTCCTGGCTCCAGAGCCGCCATCAGGCCACAGGGATGCAAAATCCACCTTCCCGCTCTCAAGGCCTTGACAGCCTTGGCAACTGTGGCACCTGCATCTGGGCTGCTGCAGGGGCTGATGTTTAAGGCTTGCAGCCTCCAAAGGCTCTGGGCTCTGCTTCCCAACCTGCTCTGCACTGCCCTGGGCCCGCATTGCTCAAGAGACAAAAGCCAAGCCAGGGGATCCTCATCCTACCCAAACTGCTGAATTGACTGCAGTCCTTTGGACCTTCTCCACTTTCAAAGAACCTATTCATTTGATCACTGATTCGGCAGATGTCTAAGGCCTAGTGCAGCGGGCCGAAAATTCCATTTTCAAAGACATTTCTAACCCCAACTAGAGCATTTGCTTTCCCCTTTCATTTCTCTTTTGTCCCACAGACAACACCCACACTATATCATGTACACAAGGTCTCATACCACCCTTCCTGCATTTATAGTAGGCAATGCTAAAGCAGATGCCCCAGCAATGGTTGTCCAAACCTCCCTATGGAATGTTTTTGACCAGGCTAGGATCCGCCACCGCTTCTACCATCCAAACATTCCTGCACCGCTCAGCATCTTTAAAATTACCCAAGATCAGGCAAGATCCATGGCAAACACCTGCCCAAATTGTCAGCAACATGCCTTTGCTTCTGTCACAGCTGGAGTCAACCCAAGAGGACTAAAGACTCTCCAGATCGGGCAATCACACATCACACACCAACCCCCGTTGGGAGACTAAAATACATCCCCGTCTGAATCGACGCCGACAACGCTGCGGTTTTCGCCTTTGCCCATGCTGGTGAGTAATCAAAAGGTGCTATAAAACGTTCCTTTTTAGCTTTTTCCACCTTCCCTGTTCCACAGGAAATCAAAACTGATCATGGTCCTGCTTATACCTCCCACTGATTCCAACCATTTTCTGACCAGTGGGCTATAAAACATGTCACAGCCATACCACACTCTGCCACAGGACACTCCATAGTCCAGAGGGCCCACTCTTCCATCCAAAGGATCCTTGATCAACAGAGACAGGGAGTCCACATATTATCTCCCATTGAGACACTGGCCAAGGCCCTTGATGTGCTCAACTTTTTCAACACCTCATTTATGGAGCCAACTCCCCCAGTCATCAGGCGATTGGCATTTAATTTCACTGCAGCCCAGTGAAAAGAAAAGCCACCTGTGTTGATCAAAGACCCTGAATCTAAAAAAATTATGGGCCCTTTCCCATTCATTACTTGGGGGAGAGGATATGCTTGTGTCTCTACAGCAGCAGAGACATTGTATTCATTGTGTTGCTTATTTTATCCAGTTTTGCTCAACGCTTGCAAAAGTCCATGGCAGAAGCTTTCATTCTTGAAAACAAAAAGGGGGCACTTGTGGAGGCCCAGGGGCCTCTCATTGAAACTGTAATACCTTAGGGCAAAGGGGACCAAGGTGAAAGAGAGAAACCCCTCTGAATGCAGGGCTCTCACCCATGGCCACTTGCAGCCTCTTGCAATCTGCAGCTTTTGTTGCCATCACCCACTTCAACTGCCATTTTTTCCTTATATCTACTCTCCAGAGAATGTTCTTCCCTCTCTTGTCGCCTGCAGGCCTTGGCTTCGCCCCTTCTCTCCCCCTTATAAAACCCTCAGTCCCCAGCGTCATTTTCTCTCTGGCCCTGGACCCTCTTCATGGCAATGCACAGCGTTTGGAGTTCCACACAAAGACCCGTCTCTGGCCTCGTTCATCAGCACTTGAAGCAAGTGTGCTCCGGCCTCTGGCAGTGCAGCTCGCTCACACGGGCTCACTGTGGACACGCCGCAATCACACAGTCATTGAGTGCACCAGAGAACCTGGCCTCTAATGAAAGGCATGAATCCCACAGCCCACCCAACCCAATGCCTTGCATGTCTCTACTTTTTCCTTCTTTGCTCATCTTTCATGTCACTTTCCCCATTTGCTCTGGCTGGCAGCTTGGCTTCTCTCTCTCCTGCCTGCAGCTTCAGCCACATGTGTGACCCTGCAGGAACAGCCTGACCCACAGGGAAGTGGGAGAGGACTCTTTGTCAGGAACTGAAGTGACAGAACAAGGAGGAATGGGATCAAACTGCAAGAGCTGGAATCCATTCCATGATGGGAAGAAGTTCTTTCCTGTCAGGGTGCTTGTCCCTGACACTGGGACCAGTGCAGAGAGGCTGTGCATACCCCATGCCAAGGAACATCCAGGCCAGGCTGGACTGGGGCCGCAGCAACCTGCTGTGCTGGCAGCTTGCTCAGCTTGGAACCAGATGATCTTTAGGGTCCCTTCCAAGCCAAACCATTCAAGGATTTGATCATTCTTCCATGCCCATCTCCCAGTGTGGCGCAGCCCTGAAACTTCTGTGACATCACAGCTCCCAGAGTGTTCCAGGTGGAACGTCCAGCACCTGGAAACCAGCAGAGCAGACACTCTGCCTGCTGCCAGCGCTCAGTTGTCGCTCGCTCTGCGCTCTGCCCGTCAGCACTCAGCTGTTGCTGCTGCTGCCTGGGATTTTCCTGACGCCTGCTCTGGAGCACCAACCCCAGCAGGATGAGCACTGCTGCTCCAGTGGAGGTACTGTGCCATTCCAGGGAGGGGGTAGCCTGCTTGAGCAGGCTGCAGCCACGTGGCAATGGATGGTGTGGGACAGGAACCCCACTGTGAGATTGTGCTGTCTCTTGCAGACTATCAGAGACAATGTGGAGGAGATGGAAGTGGACATGGGGCAGAATGAGGATGAAAAGATGGAGGTGGATGTGAAAGAGCAGGTTGAGGACATGGAAGTAGATGTGGAGGATGACATCGAGGAGATGGAAGTGGACGAGAAGGATGAGGAGGAGCCCATGGTCCTTGGATGAAGATGGAGCCCCACAAGTAAGACAGGCAGATGCTCCCCATGTCCTGCCCACAGACACAGTGGCTGCCCTGACGCCAGGCTGGGGCTGGGCTGGATGGCCCTGCTCAGGGACATGGTGCCCGCAGGAGGCCTGGATTGTGCTGGCACAAGCACCAGCCCTGGCCTGCCCTGCACTTGCCTGGGGCCACAGCAGCCCTGCCAGCCCTGTCCCAGCTCCTGGGGCCCAGCTGGGCCCAGTGCTGGCAGCTGACTCCAGCTTTGCTTCTTTCTTCCTTCCAGGACTGCTGGAGATGACGGCCGTACATATTACGCCTGTGTATATACGTTTCAAAAGTTAGAATATTTTTGTAAATATGTTCTTAGGTTAGTAGTTCACTGCCAATATGTTTTGAAGATTGTTAGTCCATAGGATCCCATGTAAATATGTGCTGTGGATTGTTGTTGTTGTTGTTCTAAGGATTGTTGTAATGAAAGGTGTTCTGTAAATCCTCGTGTTTGCCG
The DNA here is from genome assembly GCF_036417665.1 of Passer domesticus. Lineage (NCBI taxonomy): Eukaryota > Metazoa > Chordata > Aves > Passeriformes > Passeridae > Passer > Passer domesticus. Next base: position 17,585,227 of record NC_087486.1, on the reverse strand, counting down.
ATCTTCGCCAAATAAATACTACTTCTTTATAAAACTTCACTTCTCTTTCTCATTCCTTTGGGCACTGTCAGAAACCCGGACGTCCCCCTGACCATCCTAAATGATTCCAGCCCCAGCCAGGGGGCTTTAAATCCCTGGCAGGTGGTTCGGAGACCCTGGCATGTAGCCAAAGACCCCTGTGCCTTTGAATTTAACTCATAAAGCAAGTTACCACCTTTATGTCAAGAATTAAAAGTCACAAAAATTTAGATAGTCTAGTAATAGTAATCACAAAGTTAACGGAAAACATTTAGAGCACTGTACAAAGAGGTTTTAAACCTTGTGCGAAAGAGTCTGGAATTCTCTACATAGAAGTCAAAGGTTCTAAGATAGAAAATTTGGGCGTACCCTGTCCTTCCTCTTTCTTCTCCCTAGCATCCACATGAAAGATGATGTTAGCATCCACAAATTGGTTTCAAGTAGAAAGTCACTATCTAACTTAAGTAATAGGTATTAAAACATTATTCTAAACATAGTATACGCACTTTTTAATATAAAAGATAACACCAACCCGAGAGGCAAAAAGAGTGCCTTAAGCAGCCCTGCTGAACAAACCTCAGCAGGCCAGACAAAAAATGTTTTAGAGAAAACATAAAAATCAACCGTAAGAGCGTGAACCACATACTTCTCAACTCTTCCTTCGACAGCTAAGTTAGAAAAAGAGACTTCTAACATACCTCGAAATCCTCTCAACCAAAGAAAACCCAAGAGGCACAGGCAGAGTTTGCACAGTTGGGATTTCCACTTGTTCCGGGATCCCGGGGCTGGAGCTCCCTGGGGCTGCTGCCACGGCCACCCCACGGCTGGGGGTCCCTGTGCACAGGGGGTCCCACTGACACCACTGCTGGCACTGGGCACTGCTGCTGCTCCTGGGCTGGGCCACAGCGGCGTCCCCAAGAGCTGAGCTGCCACCAGCACAGAGGGGGCTCTCACTGCACTGGCCCCTGCAGCCATGCCACCAAAGCAAGGCAGGAAACTTTCAGCCACCCTTCCTGCTGCAGCCACAGGGACTCCTGGCTCCAGAGCCGCCATCAGGCCACAGGGATGCAAAATCCACCTTCCCGCTCTCAAGGCCTTGACAGCCTTGGCAACTGTGGCACCTGCATCTGGGCTGCTGCAGGGGCTGATGTTTAAGGCTTGCAGCCTCCAAAGGCTCTGGGCTCTGCTTCCCAACCTGCTCTGCACTGCCCTGGGCCCGCATTGCTCAAGAGACAAAAGCCAAGCCAGGGGATCCTCATCCTACCCAAACTGCTGAATTGACTGCAGTCCTTTGGACCTTCTCCACTTTCAAAGAACCTATTCATTTGATCACTGATTCGGCAGATGTCTAAGGCCTAGTGCAGCGGGCCGAAAATTCCATTTTCAAAGACATTTCTAACCCCAACTAGAGCATTTGCTTTCCCCTTCCATTTCTCTTTTGTCCCACAGACAACACCCACACTATATCATGTACACAAGGTCTCATACCACCCTTCCTGCATTTATAGTAGGCAATGCTAAAGCAGATGCCCCAGCAATGGTTGTCCAAACCTCCCTATGGAATGTTTTTGACCAGGCTAGGATCCGCCACCGCTTCTACCATCCAAACATTCCTGCACCGCTCAGCATCTTTAAAATTACCCAAGATCAGGCAAGATCCATGGCAAACACCTGCCCAAATTGTCAGCAACATGCCTTTGCTTCTGTCACAGCTGGAGTCAACCCAAGAGGACTAAAGACTCTCCAGATCGGGCAATCACACATCACACACCAACCCCCGTTGGGAGACTAAAATACATCCCCGTCTGAATCGACGCCGACAACGCTGCGGTTTTCGCCTTTGCCCATGCTGGTGAGTAATCAAAAGGTGCTATAAAACGTTCCTTTTTAGCTTTTTCCACCTTCCCTGTTCCACAGGAAATCAAAACTGATCATGGTCCTGCTTATACCTCCCACTGATTCCAACCATTTTCTGACCAGTGGGCTATAAAACATGTCACAGCCATACCACACTCTGCCACAGGACACTCCATAGTCCAGAGGGCCCACTCTTCCATCCAAAGGATCCTTGATCAACAGAGACAGGGAGTCCGCATATTATCTCCCATTGAGACACTGGCCAAGGCCCTTGATGTGCTCAACTTTTTCAACACCTCATTTATGGAGCCAACTCCCCCAGTCATCAGGCGATTGGCATTTAATTTCACTGCAGCCCAGTGAAAAGAAAAGCCACCTGTGTTGATCAAAGACCCTGAATCTAAAAAAATTATGGGCCCTTTCCCATTCATTACTTGGGGGAGAGGATATGCTTGTGTCTCTACAGCAGCAGAGACATTGTATTCATTGTGTTGCTTATTTTATCCAGTTTTGCTCAACGCTTGCAAAAGTCCATGGCAGAAGCTTTCATTCTTGAAAACAAAAAGGGGGCACTTGTGGAGGCCCAGGGGCCTCTCATTGAAACTGTAATACCTTAGGGCAAAGGGGACCAAGGTGAAAGAGAGAAACCCCTCTGAATGCAGGGCTCTCACCCATGGCCACTTGCAGCCTCTTGCAATCTGCAGCTTTTGTTGCCATCACCCACTTCAACTGCCATTTTTTCCTTATATCTACTCTCCAGAGAATGTTCTTCCCTCTCTTGTCGCCTGCAGGCCTTGGCTTCGCCCCTTCTCTCCCCCTTATAAAACCCTCAGTCCCCAGCGTCATTTTCTCTCTGGCCCTGGACCCTCTTCATGGCAATGCACAGCGTTTGGAGTTCCACACAAAGACGCGTCTCTGGCCTCGTTCATCAGCACTTGAAGCAAGTGTGCTCCGGCCTCTGGCAGTGCAGCTCGCTCACACGGGCTCACTGTGGACACGCCGCAATCACACAGTCATTGAGTGCACCAGAGAAGCTGGCCTCTAAAAGAAGTCATGAATCCCGCAGCCCACCCAAGCCAATGCCTTGCATGTCTTTACATTTTCCTTCTTTGCTCATCTCTCGTGTGACTTTCCCCATTTCCTCTCTCTGGGACCTTGGCTTCTCTCTCTCCTGCCTGCAGCTTCAGCCACATGTGTGACCCTGCAGGAACAGCCTGACCCACAGGGAAGTGGGAGAGGACTCTCCGCCAGGAACTGAAGTGACAGAACAAGGGGGAATGGGATGAAACTGCAAGAGCTGGAATCCATTTGATGACGGGAAGAAGTTCTTTCCTGTCAGGGTGCTTGTCCCTGACACTGGGACCAGTGCAGAGAGGCTGTGCATACCCCATGCCAAGGAGCATCCAAGGCCACCTTGGACAGGGGCCGCAGCAACCTGCTGTGCTGGCAGCTTGCTCAGCTTGGAACCAGATGATCTTTAGGGTCCCTTCCAAGCCAAACCATTCAAGGATTTGATCATCCTTCCATGCCCATCTCCCAGTGTGGCGCGGCCCTGAAACTTCTGTGACATCACAGCTCCCAGAGTGTTCCAGGTGGAATGTCCAGCACCTGGAAACCAGCAGAGCAGACACTCTGCCTGCTGCCAGTGGTCAGTTGGCGCTCGCTCTGCACTCTGCCCGTCAGCATTCAGCTGTTGCTGCTGCTGCCTGGGATTTTCCTGACGCCTGCTCTGGAGCACCAACCCCAGCAGGATGAGCACTGCTGCTCCAGTGGAGGTGCAGTGCCATTCCAGGGAAGTGGCAGCCTGCTTGAGCAGGCTGCAGCCACGTGGCAAAGGATGGTGTGGGACAGGAACCCCACTGTGAGATTTTGCTGTCTCTTGCAGACTATCAGAGACAATGTGGAGGAGATGGAAGTGGACATGGGGCAGAATGAGGATGAAAAGATGGAGGTGGATGTGAAAGAGCAGGTTGAGGACATGGATGTAGATGCGGAGGAAAACATCGAGGACATGGAGGTGGATGAAGAAGAGAACATTGAGGAGATGGAAGTGGACGAGAAGGTTGAGGAGGAGCCCATGGTCCTTGGATGAAGATGGAGCCCCACAAGTAAGACAGGCAGATGCTCCCCATGCCCTGCCCACAGACACAGTGGCTGCCCTGACGCCAGGCTGGGGCTGGGCTGGATGGCCCCGCTCAGGGACACGCTGCCCGCAGGGGGCCTGGATTGTGCTGCCACAAGCACCAGCCCTGGCCTGCCCTGCGCTTGCCTGGGGCCACAGCAGCCCTGCCAGCCCTGTCCCAGCCCCTGGGGCCCAGCTCCCAGCCCAGCTGTGCCCCGTGCTGGCAGCAGAGTCCAGCTTTGCTTCTTCCTTTCTTCCAGGCCTGATGCAGATGATGGCTGGAGATATTACGCCTGTGTATATATGTTTGAATAGTTAGAAGATTTTTGTAAATATGTTCTTAGGTTAGTAGCTCTCTGTAAATATGTTTTGAAGATTGTTAGTCCCTAGGATCCCATGTAAATAAATCCTGTAGATTGTTATTGTTGTTGTTGTTGTTCTAAGGATTGTTGTAATGAAAGGTGCTCTGTAAATCCTAGAGTTTGGCAATCTTTGGCAAATAAATACGGCTTCTTTTTAAACCTCACTTCTCTTTGTCATTCCTTTGGGCACAGGCAGCGTTTGCACAGTTGGGATTTCCACTTGTTCCGGGATCCCGGGGCTGGAGCTCCCTGGGGCTGCTGCCACGGCCACCCCACGGCTGGGGGTCCCTGTGCACAGGGGGTCCCACTGACACCAATGCTGGCACTGGGCACTGCTGCTGCTCCTGGGCTGGGGCACAGCGGCATCCCCAAGAGCTGAGCTGCCACCAGCACAGAGGGGGCTCTCACTGCACTGGCCCCTGCAGCCATGCCACCAAAGCAAGGCAGGAAACTTTCAGCCACCCTTCCTGCTGCAGCCACAGCCACTCCTGGCTCCAGAGCCGCCATCAGGCCACAGGGATGCAAAATCCACCTTCCCGCTCTCAAGGCCACGGCAGCCTTGGCAACTGTGGCACCTGCATCTGGGCTGCTGCAGGGGCTGATGTTTAAGGCTTGCAGCCTCCAAAGGCTCCGGGCTCTGCTTCCGGGCCTGCTCTGCACTGCCCTGGGCCCGCATTGCTCAAGAGACAAAAGCCAAGCCAGGGGATCCTCACCCTGCCCTCATTCCTACTGCTGGCAGCGGCCACTGGCTCCTGTCCCCCACTCGGGTGACAGCAGGACAGACAGGGCAGGCTCTGCTGGGCAGGGGGTGGGAGGCTTTGGGCCCTGTGGGTGCTGCTGCTGGGGACCATGGGCCCAACAGGGCCCCCAGCTCAGCCCCTGCCCGGGCAGCTGCCCCCAAAGCCCCACACACCCTGAGCATCCCCATCACTGGTGGCAGTGGGAAATCCCACATACGTGACTAAAGAAATTCCCCAGAGGAAGTGAACCAAGGGTTCCATGGGGAAAGTCAGCACCCGCTGATGTTTAAAGCACCTTTGCAAAGGTGGCTGCAGGGCAGCTGTGATCTCCAGGGCCTCTGGCACTGCCTGCTGTGCACGTGAGGCTGTGGGGCTGCTCCCAGTGGGACACAGCACTGGGCTCACGCCAGCCCTCAGCCCCTCACAGCTGATCCCTAGGAGCAGCCTCAGAAAGCACTTTCACACCACTTGCTGCAGATATTAAACAGGACTACATGTCATTCAAAGAAGCCACGTTGCCAATTTCCTTGCGGTGTCGGGGCATCAGAAGCCTGGAAGGTGGCTCTGAATGTGCACTCAGGCCACTTCCACTGCCATCCCAAAGGACAGGGCTCTGCTTTCAGCACTGCTGAGCTCCTAACACAGCAATGAAGTCTCAGGAAGAGGCAGTCTGGTGGAGGTCCAGGGGCCTGCCATTGGAACTCTAATATCTCAGGGCAAAGATGACCAAAGTGAGACACTCCCCTCTGAATGCAATGATCTTGCCCTCGGACATTTGCAGGCTCATGATGATGCAACAGGTTTTCTTGGTATCATCAACTTTGTGTTTACCTTATATGTACTCTCCAGAGAACGTTCTCCCCTCTCTTCTCCCCTGTTGCTCCTGGCTTACTACAGTGCTTCACCCCTTCTCCCCAGCGAATGAAACCCTCAGTCCCCAGCCTCATTTTCTCTCTGGCCCTGGACCCTCTTCATCGCAATGCACAGCGTTTGGAGATCCACACAAAGACCCGTCTCTGGCCTCGTTCATCAGCACTTGAAGCAAGTGTGCTCTGGGCTCTGGGAGTGCAGCTCGCTCACACGGGCTCACTGTGGACACGCCGCAATCACACAGTCATTGAGTGCACCAGAGAACCTGGCCTCTAATGAAAGGCATGAATCCCACAGCCCACCCAACCCAATGCCTTGCATGTCTCTACTTTTTCCTTCTTTGCTCATCTTTCATGTCACTTTCCCCATTTGCTCTGGCTGGCAGCTTGGCTTCTCTCTCTCCTGCCTGCAGCTTCAGCCACATGTGTGACCCTGCAGGAACAGCCTGACCTACAGGGAAGTGGGAGAGGACTCTCCGCCAGGAACTGAAGTGACAGAACAAGGAGGAATGGGATCAAACTGCAAGAGCTGGAATCCATTCCATGATGGGAAGAAGTTCTTTCCTGTCAGGGTGCTTGTCCCTGACACTGGGACCAGTGCAGAGAGGCTGTGCATACCCCATGCCAAGGAACATCCAAGGCCAGGCTGGACTGGGGCCGCAGCAACCTGCTGTGCTGGCAGCTTGCTCAGCTTGGAACCAGATGATCTTTAGGGTCCCTTCCAAGCCAAACCATTCAAGGATTTGATCATTCTTCCATGCCCATCTCCCAGTGTGGCGCGGCCCTGAAACTTCTGTGACATCACAGCTCCCAGAGTGTTCCAGGTGGAACGTCCAGCACCTGGAAACCAGCAGAGCAGACACTCTGCCTGCTGCCAGCGCTCAGTTGTCGCTCGCTCTGCGCTCTGCCCGTCAGCACTCAGCTGTTGCTGCTGCTGCCTGGGATTTTCCTGACGCCTGCTCTGGAGCACCAACCCCAGCAGGATGAGCACTGCTGCTCCAGTGGAGGTACTGTGCCATTCCAGGGAGGGGGTAGCCTGCTTGAGCAGGCTGCAGCCACGTGGCAATGGATGGTGTGGGACAGGAACCCCACTGTGAGATTGTGCTGTCTCTTGCAGACTATCAGAGACAATGTGGAGGAGATGGAAGTGGACATGGGGCAGAATGAGGATGAAAAGATGGAGGTGGATGTGAAAGAGCAGGTTGAGGACATGGAAGTAGATGTGGAGGATGACATCGAGGAGATGGAAGTGGACGAGAAGGATGAGGAGGAGCCCATGGTCCTTGGATGAAGATGGAGCCCCACAAGTAAGACAGGCAGATGCTCCCCATGTCCTGCCCACAGACACAGTGGCTGCCCTGACGCCAGGCTGGGGCTGGGCTGGATGGCCCTGCTCAGGGACATGGTGCCCGCAGGAGGCCTGGATTGTGCTGGCACAAGCACCAGCCCTGGCCTGCCCTGTACTTGCCTGGGGCCACAGCAGCCCTGCCAGCCCTGTCCCAGCTCCTGGGGCCCAGCTGGGCCCAGTGCTGGCAGCTGACTCCAGCTTTGCTTCTTTCTTCCTTCCAGGACTGCTGGAGATGACGGCCGTACATATTACGCCTGTGTATATACGTTTCAAAAGTTAGAATATTTTTGTAAATATGTTCTTAGGTTAGTAGTTCACTGCCAATATGTTTTGAAGATTGTTAGTCCATAGGATCCCATGTAAATATGTGCTGTGGATTGTTGTTGTTGTTGTTCTAAGGATTGTTGTAATGAAAGGTGTTCTGTAAATCCTCGTGTTTGCCGATCTTCGCCAAATAAATACTACTTCTTTATAAAACTTCACTTCTCTTTCTCATTCCTTTGGGCACTGTCAGAAACCCGGACGTCCCCCTGACCATCCTAAATGATTCCAGCCCCAGCCAGGGGGCTTTAAATCCCTGGCAGGTGGTTCGGAGACCCTGGCATGTAGCCAAAGACCCCTGTGCCTTTGAATTTAACTCATAAAGCAAGTTACCACCTTTATGTCAAGAATTAAAAGTCACAAAAATTTAGATAGTCTAGTAATAGTAATCACAAAGTTAACGGAAAACATTTAGAGCACTGTACAAAGAGGTTTTAAACCTTGTGCGAAAGAGTCTGGAATTCTCTACATAGAAGTCAAAGGTTCTAAGATAGAAAATTTGGGCGTACCCTGTCCTTCCTCTTTCTTCTCCCTAGCATCCACATGAAAGATGATGTTAGCATCCACAAATTGGTTTCAAGTAGAAAGTCACTATCTAACTTAAGTAATAGGTATTAAAACATTATTCTAAACATAGTATACGCACTTTTTAATATAAAAGATAACACCAACCCGAGAGGCAAAAAGAGTGCCTTAAGCAGCCCTGCTGAACAAACCTCAGCAGGCCAGACAAAAAATGTTTTAGAGAAAACATAAAAATCAACCGTAAGAGCGTGAACCACATACTTCTCAACTCTTCCTTCGACAGCTAAGTTAGAAAAAGAGACTTCTAACATACCTCGAAATCCTCTCAACCAAAGAAAACCCAAGAGGCACAGGCAGAGTTTGCACAGTTGGGATTTCCACTTGTTCCGGGATCCCGGGGCTGGAGCTCCCTGGGGCTGCTGCCACGGCCACCCCACGGCTGGGGGTCCCTGTGCACAGGGGGTCCCACTGACACCACTGCTGGCACTGGGCACTGCTGCTGCTCCTGGGCTGGGCCACAGCGGCGTCCCCAAGAGCTGAGCTGCCACCAGCACAGAGGGGGCTCTCACTGCACTGGCCCCTGCAGCCATGCCACCAAAGCAAGGCAGGAAACTTTCAGCCACCCTTCCTGCTGCAGCCACAGGGACTCCTGGCTCCAGAGCCGCCATCAGGCCACAGGGATGCAAAATCCACCTTCCCGCTCTCAAGGCCTTGACAGCCTTGGCAACTGTGGCACCTGCATCTGGGCTGCTGCAGGGGCTGATGTTTAAGGCTTGCAGCCTCCAAAGGCTCTGGGCTCTGCTTCCCAACCTGCTCTGCACTGCCCTGGGCCCGCATTGCTCAAGAGACAAAAGCCAAGCCAGGGGATCCTCATCCTACCCAAACTGCTGAATTGACTGCAGTCCTTTGGACCTTCTCCACTTTCAAAGAACCTATTCATTTGATCACTGATTCGGCAGATGTCTAAGGCCTAGTGCAGCGGGCCGAAAATTCCATTTTCAAAGACATTTCTAACCCCAACTAGAGCATTTGCTTTCCCCTTCCATTTCTCTTTTGTCCCACAGACAACACCCACACTATATCATGTACACAAGGTCTCATACCACCCTTCCTGCATTTATAGTAGGCAATGCTAAAGCAGATGCCCCAGCAATGGTTGTCCAAACCTCCCTATGGAATGTTTTTGACCAGGCTAGGATCCGCCACCGCTTCTACCATCCAAACATTCCTGCACCGCTCAGCATCTTTAAAATTACCCAAGATCAGGCAAGATCCATGGCAAACACCTGCCCAAATTGTCAGCAACATGCCTTTGCTTCTGTCACAGCTGGAGTCAACCCAAGAGGACTAAAGACTCTCCAGATCGGGCAATCACACATCACACACCAACCCCCGTTGGGAGACTAAAATACATCCCCGTCTGAATCGACGCCGACAACGCTGCGGTTTTCGCCTTTGCCCATGCTGGTGAGTAATCAAAAGGTGCTATAAAACGTTCCTTTTTAGCTTTTTCCACCTTCCCTGTTCCACAGGAAATCAAAACTGATCATGGTCCTGCTTATACCTCCCACTGATTCCAACCATTTTCTGACCAGTGGGCTATAAAACATGTCACAGCCATACCACACTCTGCCACAGGACACTCCATAGTCCAGAGGGCCCACTCTTCCATCCAAAGGATCCTTGATCAACAGAGACAGGGAGTCCGCATATTATCTCCCATTGAGACACTGGCCAAGGCCCTTGATGTGCTCAACTTTTTCAACACCTCATTTATGGAGCCAACTCCCCCAGTCATCAGGCGATTGGCATTTAATTTCACTGCAGCCCAGTGAAAAGAAAAGCCACCTGTGTTGATCAAAGACCCTGAATCTAAAAAAATTATGGGCCCTTTCCCATTCATTACTTGGGGGAGAGGATATGCTTGTGTCTCTACAGCAGCAGAGACATTGTATTCATTGTGTTGCTTATTTTATCCAGTTTTGCTCAACGCTTGCAAAAGTCCATGGCAGAAGCTTTCATTCTTGAAAACAAAAAGGGGGCACTTGTGGAGGCCCAGGGGCCTCTCATTGAAACTGTAATACCTTAGGGCAAAGGGGACCAAGGTGAAACAGAGAAACCCCTCTGAATGCAGGGCTCTCACCCATGGCCACTTGCAGGCTCTTGCAATCTGCAGCTTTTGTTGCCATCACCCACTTCAACTGCCATTTTTTCCTTATATCTACTCTCCAGAGAATGTTCTTCCCTCTCTTGTCGCCTGCAGGCCCTGGCTTCGCCCCTTCTCCCCCCCTTATAAAACCCTCAGTCCCCAGCGTCATTTTCTCTCTGGCCCTGGACCCTCTTCATGGCAATGCACAGCGTTTGGAGTTCCACACAAAGACCCGTCTCTGGCCTCGTTCATCAGCACTTGAAGCAAGTGTGCTCCGGCCTCTGGCAGTGCAGCTCGCTCACACGGGCTCACTGTGGACACGCCGCAATCACACAGTCATTGAGTGCACCAGAGAAGCTGGCCTCTAAAAGAAGTCATGAATCCCGCAGCCCACCCAAGCCAATGCCTTGCATGTCTTTACATTTTCCTTCTTTGCTCATCTCTCGTGTGACTTTCCCCATTTCCTCTCTCTGGGACCTTGGCTTCTCTCTCTCCTGCCTGCAGCTTCAGCCACATGTGTGACCCTGCAGGAACAGCCTGACCCACAGGGAAGTGGGAGAGGACTCTCCGCCAGGAACTGAAGTGACAGAACAAGGGGGAATGGGATGAAACTGCAAGAGCTGGAATCCATTTGATGACGGGAAGAAGTTCTTTCCTGTCAGGGTGCTTGTCCCTGACACTGGGACCAGTGCAGAGAGGCTGTGCATACCCCATGCCAAGGAGCATCCAAGGCCACCTTGGACAGGGGCCGCAGCAACCTGCTGTGCTGGCAGCTTGCTCAGCTTGGAACCAGATGATCTTTAGGGTCCCTTCCAAGCCAAACCATTCAAGGATTTGATCATCCTTCCATGCCCATCTCCCAGTGTGGCGCGGCCCTGAAACTTCTGTGACATCACAGCTCCCAGAGTGTTCCAGGTGGAATGTCCAGCACCTGGAAACCAGCAGAGCAGACACTCTGCCTGCTGCCAGTGGTCAGTTGGCGCTCGCTCTGCACTCTGCCCGTCAGCATTCAGCTGTTGCTGCTGCTGCCTGGGATTTTCCTGACGCCTGCTCTGGAGCACCAACCCCAGCAGGATGAGCACTGCTGCTCCAGTGGAGGTGCAGTGCCATTCCAGGGAAGTGGCAGCCTGCTTGAGCAGGCTGCAGCCACGTGGCAAAGGATGGTGTGGGACAGGAACCCCACTGTGAGATTTTGCTGTCTCTTGCAGACTATCAGAGACAATGTGGAGGAGATGGAAGTGGACATGGGGCAGAATGAGGATGAAAAGATGGAGGTGGATGTGAAAGAGCAGGTTGAGGACATGGATGTAGATGCGGAGGAAAACATCGAGGACATGGAGGTGGATGAAGAAGAGAACATTGAGGAGATGGAAGTGGACGAGAAGGTTGAGGAGGAGCCCATGGTCCTTGGATGAAGATGGAGCCCCACAAGTAAGACAGGCAGATGCTCCCCATGCCCTGCCCACAGACACAGTGGCTGCCCTGACGCCAGGCTGGGGCTGGGCTGGATGGCCCCGCTCAGGGACACGCTGCCCGCAGGGGGCCTGGATTGTGCTGCCACAAGCACCAGCCCTGGCCTGCCCTGCGCTTGCCTGGGGCCACAGCAGCCCTGCCAGCCCTGTCCCAGCCCCTGGGGCCCAGCTCCCAGCCCAGCTGTGCCCCGTGCTGGCAGCAGAGTCCAGCTTTGCTTCTTCCTTTCTTCCAGGCCTGATGCAGATGATGGCTGGAGATATTACGCCTGTGTATATATGTTTGAATAGTTAGAAGATTTTTGTAAATATGTTCTTAGGTTAGTAGCTCTCTGTAAATATGTTTTGAAGATTGTTAGTCCCTAGGATCCCATGTAAATAAATCCTGTAGATTGTTATTGTTGTTGTTGTTGTTCTAAGGATTGTTGTAATGAAAGGTGCTCTGTAAATCCTAGAGTTTGGCAATCTTTGGCAAATAAATACGGCTTCTTTTTAAACCTCACTTCTCTTTGTCATTCCTTTGGGCACAGGCAGCGTTTGCACACTTGGGATTTCCACTTGTTCCGGGATCCCGGGGCTGGAGCTCCCTGGGGCTGCTGCCACGGCCACCCCACGGCTGGGGGTCCCTGTGCACAGGGGGTCCCACTGACACCAATGCTGGCACTGGGCACTGCTGCTGCTCCTGGGCTGGGGCACAGCGGCATCCCCAAGAGCTGAGCTGCCACCAGCACAGAGGGGGCTCTCACTGCACTGGCCCCTGCAGCCATGCCACCAAAGCAAGGCAGGAAACTTTCAGCCACCCTTCCTGCTGCAGCCACAGCCACTCCTGGCTCCAGAGCCGCCATCAGGCCACAGGGATGCAAAATCCACCTTCCCGCTCTCAAGGCCACGGCAGCCTTGGCAACTGTGGCACCTGCATCTGGGCTGCTGCAGGGGCTGATGTTTAAGGCTTGCAGCCTCCAAAGGCTCCGGGCTCTGCTTCCGGGCCTGCTCTGCACTGCCCTGGGCCCGCATTGCTCAAGAGACAAAAGCCAAGCCAGGGGATCCTCACCCTGCCCTCATTCCTACTGCTGGCAGCGGCCACTGGCTCCTGTCCCCCACTCGGGTGACAGCAGGACAGACAGGGCAGGCTCTGCTGGGCAGGGGGTGGGAGGCTTTGGGCCCTGTGGGTGCTGCTGCTGGGGACCATGGGCCCAACAGGGCCCCCAGCTCAGCCCCTGCCCGGGCAGCTGCCCCCAAAGCCCCACACACCCTGAGCATCCCCATCACTGGTGGCAGTGGGAAATCCCACATACGTGACTAAAGAAATTCCCCAGAGGAAGTGAACCAAGGGTTCCATGGGGAAAGTCAGCACCCGCTGATGTTTAAAGCACCTTTGCAAAGGTGGCTGCAGGGCAGCTGTGATCTCCAGGGCCTCTGGCACTGCCTGCTGTGCACGTGAGGCTGTGGGGCTGCTCCCAGTGGGACACAGCACTGGGCTCACGCCAGCCCTCAGCCCCTCACAGCTGATCCCTAGGAGCAGCCTCAGAAAGCACTTTCACACCACTTGCTGCAGATATTAAACAGGACTACATGTCATTCAAAGAAGCCACGTTGCCAATTTCCTTGCGGTGTCGGGGCATCAGAAGCCTGGAAGGTGGCTCTGAATGTGCACTCAGGCCACTTCCACTGCCATCCCAAAGGACAGGGCTCTGCTTTCAGCACTGCTGAGCTCCTAACACAGCAATGAAGTCTCAGGAAGAGGCAGTCTGGTGGAGGTCCAGGGGCCTGCCATTGGAACTCTAATATCTCAGGGCAAAGATGACCAAAGTGAGACACTCCCCTCTGAATGCAATGATCTTGCCCTCGGACATTTGCAGGCTCATGATGATGCAACAGGTTTTCTTGGTATCATCAACTTTGTGTTTACCTTATATGTACTCTCCAGAGAACGTTCTCCCCTCTCTTCTCCCCTGTTGCTCCTGGCTTACTACAGTGCTTCACCCCTTCTCCCCAGCGAATGAAACCCTCAGTCCCCAGCCTCATTTTCTCTCTGGCCCTGGACCCTCTTCATCGCAATGCACAGCGTTTGGAGATCCACACAAAGACCCGTCTCTGGCCTCGTTCATCAGCACTTGAAGCAAGTGTGCTCTGGGCTCTGGGAGTGCAGCTCGCTCACACGGGCTCACTGTGGACACGCCGCAATCACACAGTCATTGAGTGCACCAGAGAACCTGGCCTCTAATGAAAGGCATGAATCCCACAGCCCACCCAACCCAATGCCTTGCATGTCTCTACTTTTTCCTTCTTTGCTCATCTTTCATGTCACTTTCCCCATTTGCTCTGGCTGGCAGCTTGGCTTCTCTCTCTCCTGCCTGCAGCTTCAGCCACATGTGTGACCCTGCAGGAACAGCCTGACCTACAGGGAAGTGGGAGAGGACTCTCCGCCAGGAACTGAAGTGACAGAACAAGGAGGAATGGGATCAAACTGCAAGAGCTGGAATCCATTCCATGATGGGAAGAAGTTCTTTCCTGTCAGGGTGCTTGTCCCTGACACTGGGACCAGTGCAGAGAGGCTGTGCATACCCCATGCCAAGGAACATCCAAGGCCAGGCTGGACTGGGGCCGCAGCAACCTGCTGTGCTGGCAGCTTGCTCAGCTTGGAACCAGATGATCTTTAGGGTCCCTTCCAAGCCAAACCATTCAAGGATTTGATCATTCTTCCATGCCCATCTCCCAGTGTGGCGCGGCCCTGAAACTTCTGTGACATCACAGCTCCCAGAGTGTTCCAGGTGGAACGTCCAGCACCTGGAAACCAGCAGAGCAGACACTCTGCCTGCTGCCAGCGCTCAGTTGTCGCTCGCTCTGCGCTCTGCCCGTCAGCACTCAGCTGTTGCTGCTGCTGCCTGGGATTTTCCTGACGCCTGCTCTGGAGCACCAACCCCAGCAGGATGAGCACTGCTGCTCCAGTGGAGGTACTGTGCCATTCCAGGGAGGGGGTAGCCTGCTTGAGCAGGCTGCAGCCACGTGGCAAAGGATGGTGTGGGACAGGAACCCCACTGTGAGATTGTGCTGTCTCTTGCAGACTATCAGAGACAATGTGGAGGAGATGGAAGTGGACATGGGGCAGAATGAGGATGAAAAGATGGAGGTGGATGTGAAAGAGCAGGTTGAGGACATGGAAGTAGATGTGGAGGATGACATCGAGGAGATGGAAGTGGACGAGAAGGATGAGGAGGAGCCCATGGTCCTTGGATGAAGATGGAGCCCCACAAGTAAGACAGGCAGATGCTCCCCATGTCCTGCCCACAGACACAGTGGCTGCCCTGACGCCAGGCTGGGGCTGGGCTGGATGGCCCCGCTCAGGGACATGGTGCCCGCAGGAGGCCTGGATTGTGCTGGCACAAGCACCAGCCCTGGCCTGCCCTGTACTTGCCTGGGGCCACAGCAGCCCTGCCAGCCCTGTCCCAGCTCCTGGGGCCCAGCTGGGCCCAGTGCTGGCAGCTGACTCCAGCTTTGCTTCTTTCTTCCTTCCAGGACTGCTGGAGATGACGGCCGTACATATTACGCCTGTGTATATACGTTTCAAAAGTTAGAATATTTTTGTAAATATGTTCTTAGGTTAGTAGTTCACTGCCAATATATTTTGAAGATTGTTAGTCCATAGGATCCCATGTAAATATGTGCTGTGGATTTTTGTTGTTGTTCTAAGGATTGTTGTAATGAAAGGTGTTCTGTAAATCCTCGTGTTTGCCGATCTTCGCCAAATAAATACTACTTCTTTATAAAACTTCACTTCTCTTTCTCATTCCTTTGGGCACTGTCAGAAACCCGGACGTCCCCCTGACCATCCTAAATGATTCCAGCCCCAGCCAGGGGGCTTTAAATCCCTGGCAGGTGGTTCGGAGACCCTGGCATGTAGCCAAAGACCCCTGTGCCTTTGAATTTAACTCATAAAGCAAGTTACCACCTTTATGTCAAGAATTAAAAGTCACAAAAATTTAGATAGTCTAGTAATAGTAATCACAAAGTTAACGGAAAACATTTAGAGCACTGTACAAAGAGGTTTTAAACCTTGTGCGAAAGAGTCTGGAATTCTCTACATAGAAGTCAAAGGTTCTAAGATAGAAAATTTGGGCGTACCCTGTCCTTCCTCTTTCTTCTCCCTAGCATCCACATGAAAGATGATGTTAGCATCCACAAATTGGTTTCAAGTAGAAAGTCACTATCTAACTTAAGTAATAGGTATTAAAACATTATTCTAAACATAGTATACGCACTTTTTAATATAAAAGATAACACCAACCCGAGAGGCAAAAAGAGTGCCTTAAGCAGCCCTGCTGAACAAACCTCAGCAGGCCAGACAAAAAATGTTTTAGAGAAAACATAAAAATCAACCGTAAGAGCGTGAACCACATACTTCTCAACTCTTCCTTCGACAGCTAAGTTAGAAAAAGAGACTTCTAACATACCTCGAAATCCTCTCAACCAAAGAAAACCCAAGAGGCACAGGCAGAGTTTGCACAGTTGGGATTTCCACTTGTTCCGGGATCCCGGGGCTGGAGCTCCCTGGGGCTGCTGCCACGGCCACCCCACGGCTGGGGGTCCCTGTGCACAGGGGGTCCCACTGACACCACTGCTGGCACTGGGCACTGCTGCTGCTCCTGGGCTGGGCCACAGCGGCGTCCCCAAGAGCTGAGCTGCCACCAGCACAGAGGGGGCTCTCACTGCAGTTATCCCTGCAGCCATGCCACCAAAGCAAGGCAGGAAACTTTCAGCCACCCTTCCTGCTGCAGCCACAGGCACTCCTGGCTCCAGAGCCGCCATCAGGCCACAGGGATGCAAAATCCACCTTCCCACTCTCAAGGCCTTGACAGCCTTGGCAACTGTGGCACCTGCATCTGGGCTGCTGCAGGGGCTGATGTTTAAGCCTTGCAGCCTCCAAAGGCTCCGGGCTCTGCTTCCCAACCTGCTCTGCACTGCCCTGGGCCCGCATTGCTCAAGAGACAAAAGCCAAGCCAGGGGATCCTCATCCTACCCAAATTGCTGAATTGACTGCAGTCCTTTGGACCTTCTCCACTTTCAAAGAACCTATTCATTTGATCACTGATTCGGCAGATGTCTAAGGCCTAGTGCAGCGGGCCGAAAATTCCATTTTCAAAGACATTTCTAACCCCAACTAGAGCATTTGCTTTCCCCTTTCATTTCTCTTTTGTCCCACAGACAACACCCACACTATATCATGTACACAAGGTCTCATACCACCCTTCCTGCATTTATAGTAGGCAATGCTAGAGCAGATGCCCCAGCAATGGTTGTCCAAACCTCCCTATGGAATGTTTTTGACCAGGCTAGGATCCGCCACCGCTTCTACCATCCAAACATTCCTGCACCGCTCAGCATCTTTAAAATTACCCAAGATCAGGCAAGATCCATGGCAAACACCTGCCCAAATTGTCAGCAACATGCCTTTGCTTCTGTCACAGCTGGAGTCAACCCAAGAGGACTAAAGACTCTCCAGATCGGGCAATCACACATCACACACCAACCCCCTTTGGGAGACTAAAATACATCCCCGTCTGAATCGACGCCGACAACGCTGCGGTTTTCGCCTTTGCCCATGCTGGTGAGTAATCAAAAGGTGCTATAAAACGTTCCTTTTTAGCTTTTTCCACCTTCCCTGTTCCACAGGAAATCAAAACTGATCATGGTCCTTCTTATACCTCCCACTGATTCCAACCATTTTCTGACCAGTGGGCTATAAAACATGTCACAGCCATACCACACTCTGCCACAGGACACTCCATAGTCCAGAGGGCCCACTCTTCCATCCAAAGGATCCTTGATCAACAGAGACAGGGAGTCCGCATATTATCTCCCATTGAGACACTGGCCAAGGCCCTTGATGTGCTCAACTTTTTCAACACCTCATTTATGGAGCCAACTCCCCCAGTCATCAGGCAATTGGCATTTAATTTCACTGCAGCCCAGTGAAAAGAAAAGCCACCTGTGTTGATCAAAGACCCTGAATCTAAAAAAATTATGGGCCCTTTCCCATTCATTACTTGGGGGAGAGTATATGCTTGTGTCTCTACAGCAGCAGAGACATTGTATTCATTGTGTTGCTTATTTTATCCAGTTTTGCTCAACGCTTGCAAAAGTCCATGGCAGAAGCTTTCATTCTTGAAAACAAAAAGGGGGCACTTGTGGAGGCCCAGGGGCCTCTCATTGAAACTGTAATACCTTAGGGCAAAGGGGACCAAGGTGAAAGAGAGAAACCCCTCTGAATGCAAGGCTCTCACCCATGGCCACTTGCAGCCTCTTGCAATCTGCAGCTTTTGTTGCCATCACCCACTTCAACTGCCATTTTTTCCTTATATCTACTCTCCAGAGAATGTTCTTCCCTCTCTTGTCGCCTGCTGGCCTTGGCTTCGCCCCTTCTCCCCCCCATATAAAACCCTCAGTCCCCAGCCTCATTTTCTCTCTGGCCCTGGACACTCTTCATGGCAATGCACAGCGTTTGGAGTTCCACACAAAGACCCGTCTCTGGCCTCGTTCATCAGCACTTGAAGCAAGTGTGCTCCGGCCTCTGGCAGTGCAGCTCGCTCACACGGGCTCACTGTGGACACGCCGCAATCACACAGTCATTGAGTGCAGCAGAGAACCTGGCCTCTAAAAGAAGTCATGAATCCCACAGCCCACCCAACCCAATGCCTTGCATGTCTTTACATTTTCCTTCTTTGCTCATCTCTTGTGTGACTTTCCCCATTTCCTCTCTCTGCCAGCTTGGCTTCTCTCTCTCTCCTGGCTGCAGCTTCAGCCACATGTGTGACCCTGCAGGAACAGCCTGACCCACAGGGAAGTGGGAGAGGACTCTCCGCCAGGAACTGAAGTGACAGAACAAGGGGGAATGAGATGAAACTGCAAGAGCTGGAATCCATTTGATGACGGGAAGAAGTTCTTTCCTGTCAGGGTGCTTGTCCCTGACACTGGGACCAGTGCAGAGAGGCTGTGCATACCCCATGGCCACGAACATCCAAGGCCAGCTTGGACAGGGGCCGAGACAACCTGCTGTGCTGGCAGCTTGCTCAGCTTGGAACCAGATGATCTTTAGGGTCCCTTCCAAGCCAAACCATTCAAGGATTTGATCATCCTTCCATGCCCATCTCCCAGTGTGGCGCGGCCCTGAAACTTCTGTGACATCACAGCTCCCAGAGTGTTCCAGGTGGAACGTCCAGCACCTGGAAACGACCACAGCAGACACTCTGCCTGCTGCCAGTGGTCAGTTGGCGCTCGCTCTGCACTCTGCCCGTCAGCATTCAGCTGTTGCTGCTGCTGCCTGGGATTTTCCTGACGCCTGCTCTGGAGCACCAACCCCAGCAGGATGAGCACTGCTGCTCCAGTGGAGGTGCAGTGCCATTCCAGGGAAGTGGCAGCCTGCTTGAGCAGGCTGCAGCCACGTGGCAAAGGATGGTGTGGGACAGGAACCCCACTGTGAGATTTTGCTGTCTCTTGCAGACTATCAGAGACAATGTGGAGGAGATGGAAGTGGACATGAGGCAGAATGAGGATGAAAAGATGGAGGTGGATGTGAAAGAGCAGGTTGAGGATATGGATGTAGATGCGGAGGAAAACATCGAGGACATGGAAGTGGATGAAGAAGAGAACATTGAGGAGATCGAAGTGGACGAGAAGGTTGAGGAGGAGCCCATGGTCCTTGGATGAAGATGGAGCCCCACAAGTAAGACAGGCAGATGCTCCCCATGCCCTGCCCACAGACACAGTGGCTGCCCTGACGCCAGCCTGGGGCTGGGCTGGATGGCCCCGCTCAGGGACACGCTGCCCGCAGGGGGCCTGGATTGTGCTGCCACAAGCACCAGCCCTGGCCTGCCCTGCGCTTGCCTGGGGCCACAGCAGCCCTGCCAGCCCTGTCCCAGCCCCTGGGGCCCAGCTCCCAGCCCAGCTGTGCCCCGTGCTGGCAGCAGAGTCCAGCTTTGCTTCTTCCTTTCTTCCAGGCCTGATGCAGATGATGGCTGGAGATATTACGCCTGTGTATATATGTTTGAATAGTTAGAAGATTTTTGTAAATATGTTCTTAGGTTAGTAGTTCTCTGTAAATATGTTTTGAAGATTGTTAGTCCCTAGGATCCCATGTAAATAAATCCTGTAGATTGTTATTGTTGTTGTTGTTGTTCTAAGGATTGTTGTAATGAAAGGTGCTCTGTAAATCCTAGAGTTTGGCAATCTTTGGCAAATAAATACGGCTTCTTTTTAAACCTCACTTCTCTTTGTCATTCCTTTGGGCACAGGCAGCCTTTGCACAGTTGGGATTTCCACTTGTTCTGGGATCCCGGGGCTGGAGCTCCCTGGGGCTGCTGCCACGGCCACCCCGCGGCTGGGGGTCCCTGTGCACAGGGGGTCCCACTGACACCACTGCTGGTGCAGGGCACTGCTGCTGCTCCTGGGCTGGGGCACAGCGGCGTCCCCAAGAGCTGAGCTGTCACCAGCACAGAGGGGGCTCTCACTGCACTGGCCCCTGCAGCCATGCCACCAAAGCAAGGCAGGAAACTTTCAGCCACCCTTCCTGCTGCAGCCACAGGCACTCCTGGCTCCACAGCCGCCATCAGGCCACAGGGATGCAAAATCCACCTTCCCGCTCTCAAGGCCACGGCAGCCTTGGCAACTGTGGCACCTGCATCTGGGCTGCTGCAGGGGCTGATGTTTAAGGCTTGCAACCTCCAAAGGCTCCGGGCTCTGCTTCCGGGCCTGCTCTGCACTGCCCTGGCTCCGCATTGCTCAAGAGACAAAAGCCAAGCCAGGGGATCCTCATCCTGCCCAAATTGCTGAATTGACTGCAGTCCTTAGGACCTTCTCCACTTTCAGAGAACCTATTCATTTGATCACTGATTCGGCAGCTATCTATGGCCTAGTGCAGCAGGCTGAAAATTCCATTTTCAAAGACATTTCTAACCCCAACTAGAGCATTTGCTTTCCCCTTCCATTTCTCTTTTGTCCCACAGACAACACCCACACTATATCATGCACACAAGATCTTATACCACCCTTCCTGCATTTATAGTAGGCAATGCTAAAGCAGATGCCCCAGCAATGGTTCTCCAAATCTCCCTAGGGAATGTTTTTGACCAGGCTAGGACCCGCCACCACTTCTACCATCCAAACATTCCTGCACCGCTCAGCATCTTTAAAATTACCCAAGATCAGGCAAGATCCATGGCAAACACCTGCCCAAATTGTCAGCAACATGCCTTTGCTTCTGTCACAGCTGCACTCAATCCAAGAGGACTAAAGACTCTCCAGATCGGGCAATCACACATCACACACCAAGCCCCTTTTGGGAGACTAAAATACAACCCTGTCTCAATCCACACCGACAATGCTGCGGTTTTCGCCTCTGCCCATGCTGTTGAGAAATCAAAAGATGCTGTAAAACGTTCCTTTTGAGCCTATTCCACCTTCCCAGTTCCACGGGAAATTAAAACTGATCCTGGTCCTGCTTATACCTCCCACTGATTCCAAACATTTTCTCACCAGTGGGCTGCAAAACATGTCACAGCCATACCACACTCTGCCACAGGACACTCCATAGTCCAGAGGGCCCACTCTTCCATCCAAAGGATCCTTGATCAGCCGAGAGAGGGAGTCCACATAATATCTCCCATTGAGACACTGGCCAAGGCCCTTGATGTGCTCAACTTTTTCAACACCTCATTTATGGAGCCAACTCCCCCAGTCACCAGGCCTTTTGCATTTCATATGACTGCAGCCCAGTTAAAAGAAAAGCCGCCTGTGTTGATCAAAGACCCTGAATCCAAAGAAATTATGGGCCCTTTCCCATTCATTACTTGGGGGAGAGGATACGCTTGTGTCTCTACAGCAGCAGGCCCAACATGGATCCCAGCAAAAAACATCAAACCCTTCTGCCAATGGCCAGGCAAACACCAGAGCCACCATCAGAAGAACAGAATGAAAGCCTAAGAGAGACAGCAGCAGCCTGGAAAAGAAGAAGAAGAAGGACAGAAGAAGATCTCCTAAGCAGCGTGGACCACACAGACCAACACCAAGATAGCTCAGACACCACTAAGCGGGATATATCACTTAACATTTGGAAAAACTATATTGTAGCATTTATATTTGATTCTTCTAAGAAGCTGAGTTCAAACCATTGCCTTACAGAAGAGAAAGTTTAGTGGGACCAGAATTTAAGTTTCACATTGCAATCTCCCTATCTCTTTACTTTCAGGCCACCCAAGCCTCCACCCACTACTAAATTAGCTAAAGTCCAAGGATGCTGTCCTGTGTTGCCGCTGCAGCAGGCAGCCGCAAGCAGCAAAGCTCCTCACTATGCCACGTGCCGTCAGCTGGCTGCTTCCACAGCCAAGCCACAATTTCTTGCCCATGGCCACGCTTGTCAACCTCTTCTCACATAGGGACTCAGTATACCAGAGCGTCCAGCTGCTCAAAGACCAAATCAACAAGATCCAGACAAAAGGCAACAACGACTGGCTCACTGGACTTTTGAAAGACTGGGGCATGAAAGGCTGGCTTTCACCGTTACTTAAGACTGTTTTGTGGACTTTGTTTCTTGTATTCATTGTGTTGCTTATTCTATCCAGTTTTGCTCAACGCTTGCAAAAGTCCATGGCAGAAGCCTTCATTCTTGAAAACAAAAAGGGGGCACTTGTGGAGGCCCAGGGGCCTCTCATTGCAACTGTAATACCT
Source organism: Passer domesticus (assembly GCF_036417665.1). Lineage (NCBI taxonomy): Eukaryota > Metazoa > Chordata > Aves > Passeriformes > Passeridae > Passer > Passer domesticus. The sequence goes on along the minus strand of NC_087486.1, from coordinate 17,562,728 downwards.
TAGGGCAAAGGGGACCAAGGTGAAACAGAGAAACCCCTATGAATGCAAGGCTCTCACCCATGGCCACTTGCAGCCTCTTGCAATCTGCAGCTTTTCTTGCTATCACCCACTTCAACTGCCATTTTTTCCTTATAGCTACTCTCCAGAGAATGTTCTTCCCTCTCTTCTCCCCTGCTGGTCCTGGCTTTGCCCCTTCTCCACCCCCCATATGAAACCCTCAGACCCCAGCCTCATTTTCTCTCTGGCCCTGGACCCTCTTCATCGCCATGCACAGTGTTTGGAGTTCCACACAAAGACCCGTCTCTGGCCTCGTTCATCAGCACTTGAAGCAAGTGTGCTCCGGGCTCTGGCACTGCAGGTCGCTCACACGGGCTCACTGTGGACACGCCGCAATCACACAGTCATTGAGTGCACCAGAGAACCTGGCCTCTAATAAAAGGCATGAATCCCACAAATCACACGACCCAATGCCTTGCATGTCTCTACTTTTTCCTTCTTCTCTCATCTCTCATGTCACTTTCCCCATTTCCTCTCTCTGCCAGCTTGGCTTCTCTCTCTCTCCTGGCTGCAAGCACATGTGTGGGACCATGCCGGAACACCCTGACCTACAGGGAAGTGGGACAGGACTCTTTGTCAGGAACTGAAGTGACAGAACAAGGGGGAATGGGATCCAACTGCAAGAGCTGGAATCCATTCCATGATGGGAAGAAGTTCTTTCCTCTCAGGGTGCTTGTCCCTGACACGGGGACCAGTGCAGAGAGGCTGTGCATACCCCATGCCAAGGAACATCCAAGGCCAGCTTGGACAGGGGCCGAGACAACCTGCTGTGCTGGCAGCTTGCTCAGCTTGGAACCAGATGATCTTTAGGGTCCCTTCCAAGCCAAAGCATTCAAGGATTTCATCATTCCACCATGCCCATCTCCCAGTGTGGAGCGGCCCTGAATCTTCTGTGACATCACAGCTCCCACAGTGTTCCAGGTGGAACGTCCAGCACCTGGAAACCAGCAGAGCAGACACTCTGCCTGCTGCCAGTGGTCAGTTGGCGCTCGCTCTGCGCTCTGCCCGTCAGCGCTCTCTTGCTGCTGCTGCCTGGGATTTTCCTGACGCCTCCTCTGGAGCACCAACCCCAGCAGGATGAGCACTGCTGCTCCAGTGGAGGTACAGTGCCATTCCAGGGAGGGGCCACCTTGCTTGAGCAGGCTGCAGCCATGTGGGAATGGATGCTGTGGGACAGGAACCCCACTGTCAGATTGTGCTGTCTCTTGCAGACTGCCAGAGACACTGAGGAGGAGATGCAAGTGGACATGGTGCTAGGTGAGGAAGAAAGGATGGAGGTAGACATAGAAGAACCACTTGAGGACATGGAAGTCGACATGGAGGATAACATTGAGGAGATGGAAGTCGAAGAGGAGAACATTGAGGAGATGGAAGTTGACGAGAACGATGAGGAGGAGCCCATGGTCCTTGGATGAAGATGGAGCCCCACAAGTAAGACAGGCAGATGCTCCCCATGCCCTGCCCACAGACACAGTGGCTGCCCTGACGCCAGCCTGGGGCTGGGCTGGATGGCCCCGCTCAGGGACACGCTGCCCGCAGGGGGCCTGGATTGTGCTGCCACAAGCACCAGCCCTGGCCTGCCCTGCACTTGCCTGGGGCCACACCAGCCCTGCCAGCCCTGTCCCAGCTCCTAGGGCCCGGCTCCCAGCCCAGCTGGGCCCAGTGCTGGCAGCAGAGGCCAGCTTTGCTTCTTTCTTCCTTCCAGGACATCATCATGGAGATGATGGCTGGAGATATGACGGCGCTGTATATATGTTGGAAAAGTTAGAAGATTACTGTAAATATGTTCACATGTTAGTAGTTCTCTGTAAAAATGTTTTGAAGATTGTGACTCCATAGGATCCCATGTAAATATGTTCAGTAGATCGTTGTTGTTGTTATAAGGATTGTTGTAATGAAAAGTGTTCTGTAAATCCTAGAGTTTGCCAATCTTTGGCAAATAAATACTGCTTCTTTTTAAAACCTTGCTTCTCTTTGCCATTCCTTTGGGCACAGGAAGCATTTGCACACTTGGAATTTTCACTTGTTCTGGGATCCCGGGGCTGGAGCTCCCTGGGGCTGCTGCCACGGCCACCCCGCGGCTGGGGGGTCCCTGTGCACAGGGGGTCCCACTGACACCACTGCTGGCGCAGGGCACTGCTGCTGCTCCTGGGCTGGGGCACAGCGGCATCCCCAAGAGCTGAGCTGTCACCAGCACAGAGGGGGCTCTCACTGCACTGGCCCCTGCAGCCATGCCACCAAAGCAAGGCAGGAAACTTTCAGCCACCCTTCCTGCTGCAGCCACAGGCACTCCTGGCTCCAGAGCCGCCATCAGGCCACAGGGATGCAAAATCCACCTTCCCGCTCTCAAGGCCATGGCAGCCTTGGCAACTGTGGCACCTGCATCTGGGCTGCTGCAGGGGCTGATGTTTAAGGCTTGCAGCCTCCAAAGGCTCCGGGCTCTGCTTCCCAGCCTGCCCTGCACTGCCCTGGCTCTGCATTGCTCAAAAGACAAAAGCCAAGCCAGGGGATCCTCATCCTGCCCAAATTGCTGAATTGACTGCAGTCCTTAGGACCTTCTCCACTTTCAAAGAACCTATTCATTTGATCACTGTTTCGGCAGATATCTATGGCCTAGTGCAGCAGGCCGAATATTCCATTTTCAAAGACATTTCTAACCCCAACTAGAGCATTTGCTTTCCCCTTTCATTTCTCTTTTGTCCCACAGACAACACCCACACTATATCACGCACACAAGATCTTATACCACCCTTCCTGCATTTATAGTAGGCAATGCTAAAGCAGATGCCCCAGCAATGGTTCTCCAAATCTCCCTAGGGAATGTTTTTGACCAGGCTAGGACCCGCCACCACTTCTACCATCCAAACATTCCTGCACCGCTCAGCATCTTTAAAATTACCCAAGATCAGGCAAGATCCATGGCAAACACCTGCCCAAATTGTCAGCAACATGCCTTTGCTTCTGTCACAGCTGCACTCAATCCAAGAGGACTAAAGACTCTCCAGATCGGGCAATCACACATCACACACCAAGCCCCTTTTGGGAGACTAAAATACAACCCTGTCTCAATCCACACCGACAACGCTGCGGTTTTCGCCTCTGCCCATGCTGTTGAGAAATCAAAAGATGCTGTAAAACGTTCCTTTTGAGCCTATTCCACCTTCCCAGTTCCACAGGAAATTAAAACTGATCCTGGTCCTGCTTATACCTCCCACTGATTCCAAACATTTTCTCACCAGTGGGCTGCAAAACATGTCACAGCCATACCACACTCTGCCACAGGACACTCCATAGTCCAGAGGGCCCACTCTTCCATCCAAAGGATCCTTGATCAGCCGAGAGAGGGAGTCCACATAATATCTCCCATTGAGACACTGGCCAAGGCCCTTGATGTGCTCAACTTTTTCAACACCTCATTTATGGAGCCAACTCCCCCAGTCACCAGGCCTTTTGCATTTCATATGACTGCAGCCCAGTTAAAAGAAAAGCCGCCTGTGTTGATCAAAGACCCTGAATCCAAAGAAATTATGGGCCCTTTCCCATTCATTACTTGGGGGAGAGGATACGCTTGTGTCTCTACAGCAGCAGGCCCAACATGGATCCCAGCAAAAAACATCAAACCCTTCTGCCAATGGCCAGGCAAACACCAGAGCCACCATCAGAAGAACAGAATGAAAGCCTAAGAGAGACAGCAGCAGCCTGGAAAAGAAGAAGAAGAAGGACAGAAGAAGATCTCCTAAGCAGCGTGGACCACACAGACCAACACCAAGAGAGCTCAGACACCACTAAGCGGGATATATCACTTAACATTTGGAAAAACTATATTGTAGCATTTATATTTGATTCTTCTAAGAAGTTGAGTTCAAACCATTGCCTTACAGAAGAGGAAGTTTAGTGGGACCAGAATTTAAGTTTCACATTGCAATCTCCCTATCTCTTTACTTTCAGGCCACCCAAGCCTCCACCCACTACTAAATTAGCTAAAGTCCAAGGATGCTGTCCTTTGTTGCCGCTGCAGCAGGCAGCCGCAAGCAGCAAAGCTCCTCACTATGCCACGTGCCTTCAGCTGGCTGCTTCCACAGCCAAGCCACAATTTCTTGCCCATGGCCACGCTTGTCAACCTCTTCTCACATAGGGACTCAGTATACCAGAGCGTCCAGCTGCTCAAAGACCAAATCAACAAGATCCAGACAAAAGGCAACAACGACTGGCTCACTGGACTTTTGAAAGACTGGGGCATGAAAGGCTGGCTTTCACCTTTACTTAAGACTCTTTTGTGGACTTTGTTTCTTGTATTCATTGTGTTGCTTATTCTATCCAGTTTTGCTCAACGCTTGCAAAAGTCCATGGCAGAAGCCTTCATTCTTGAAAACAAAAAGGGGGCACTTGTGGAGGCCCAGGGGCCTCTCATTGCAACTGTAATACCTTAGGGCAAAGGGGACCAAGGTGAAACAGAGAAACCCCTCTGAATGCAAGGCTCTCACCCATGGCCACTTGCAGCCTCTTGCAATCTGCAGCTTTTCTTGCTATCACCCACTTCAACTGCCATTTTTTCCTTATATCTACTCTCCAGAGAATGTTCTTCCCTCTCTTCTCCCCTGCTGGTCCTGGCTTTGCCCCTTCTCCCCCCCCCATATGAAACCCTCAGACCCCAGCCTCATTTTCTCTCTGGCCCTGGACCCTCTTCATCGCAATGCACAGCTTTTGGAGTTGCACACAAAGACCCGTCTCTGGCCTCGTTCATCAGCACTTGAAGCAAGTGTGCTCCGGCCTCTGGCAGTGCAGGTCGCTCACACGGGCTCACTGTGGACACGCCGCAATCACACAGTCATTGAGTGCACCAGAGAACCTGGCCTCTAATAAAAGGCATGAATCCCACAGCCCACCCAACCCAATGCCTTGCATGTCTTTACATTTTCGTTCTTTGCTCATCTCTCATGTCACTTTCCCCATTTCCTCTCTCTGCCAGCTTGGCTTCTCTCTCTCTCCTGGCTGCAGCTTCAGCCACATGTGTGACCCTGCAGGAACAGGCTGACCCACAGGGAAGTGGGACAGGACTCTTTGTCAGCAACTGAAGTGACAGAACAAGGGCGAATGGGATGAAACTGCAAGAGCTGGAATCCATTTGATGATGGGAAGAAGTTCTTTCCTGTCAGGGTGCTTGTCCCTGACACTGGGACCAGTGCAGAGAGGCTGTGCATACCCCATGGCCACGAACATCCAAGGCCAGCTTGGACAGGGGCCGAGACAACCTGCTGTGCTGGCAGCTTGCTCAGCTAGGAACCAGATGATCTTTAGGGTCCCTTCCAAGCCAAACCATTCAAGGATTTCATCATTCCACCATGCCCACCTCCCAGTGTGGAGCGGCCCTGAATCTTCTGTGACATCACAGCTCCCACAGTGTTCCAGGTGGAACGTCCAGCACCTGGAAACCAGCAGAGCAGACACTCTGCCTGCTGCCAGTGGTCAGTTGGCGCTCGCTCTGATCTCTGCCCGTCACTACTGAGCTGTTGCTGCCGCCTGGGATTTTCCTGCTGCCTGCTCTGGAGCGCCAATCCCAGCAGGATGAGCACTGCTGTGCCAGTGGAGGTACAGTGCCATTCCAGGCAGAAAGCAGCCTGCTTGAGCAGGCTGCAGCCACGTGGCAATGGATGGTGTGGGACAGGAACCCCACTGCGAGATTTTGCTGTCTCTTGCAGACTGCCAGAGACATTGTGGAGGAGATGCAAGTGGACATGGTGCAGGATGAGGAAGAAATGATGGAGGTGGACGTGGAAGAGCTGGTGGAGGAGATGGAAGTAGACGTGGAGGATGACATCGAGGAGATGGAAGTTGACGAGAACGATGAGGAGGAGCCCATGGTCCTTGGATGAAGATGGAGCCCCACAAGTAAGACGGGCAGATGCTCCCTATGCCCTGCCCACAGCTGGGTTGGATGGCCCCGCTCAGGGACACGCTGCCCGCAGGGGGCCTGGATTGTGCTGCCACAAGCACCAGCCCTGGCCTGCCCTGCACTTGCCTGGGGCCACACCAGCCCTGCCAGCCCTGTCCCAGCTCCTGGGGCCCTGATCCTAGCCCAGCTGGGCTCAGTGCTGGCAGCAGACTCCAACTTTGCTTCTTCTTTTCTTCCAGGACAGATGGAGAAGATGGCTGTAGATATTACGGCGCTGTATATATGTTTGAAATAGTAGAAGATTTCTGTAAATATGTTCACCTTAGTACTTCACTGTAAATATGTTTTGAAGATTGTTAGTCCCTAGGATCCCATGTAAATAAATCCTCTAGATTGTTATTGTTATTGTTGTTATTACAAGGATTGTTTTAATGAAAGGCGTTCTGTAAACCCTAGAGTTTGCCAATTTTTGGCAAATAAATACTGCTTCTTTTTAAAACCTCACTTCTCTTTGTCATTCCTTTGGGCACAGGAAGCATTTGCACACTTGGGATTTCCACTTGTTCCAGGATCCCAGGGCTGGAGCTCCCTGGGGCTGCTGCCACGGCCACCCCACGGCTGGGGGTCCCTGTGCACAGGGGGTCCCACTGACACCACTGCTGCCGCTGGGCACTGCTGCTGCTCCTGGGCTGGGCCACAGCGGCGTCCCCAAGAGCTGAGCTGCCACCAGCACAGAGGGGGCTCTCACTGCAGTTATCCCTGCAGCCATGCCACCAAAGCAAGGCAGGAAACTTTCAGCCACCCTTCCTGCTGCAGCCACAGGCACTCCTGGCTCCAGAGCCGCCATCAGGCCACAGGGATGCAAAATCCACCTTCCCGCTCTCAAGGCCATGGCAGCCTTGGCTACTCTGGCACCTGCATCTGGGCTGCTGCAGGGACTTATGTTTAAGGCTTGCAGCCTCCAAAGGCTCCGGGCTCTGCTTCCCAGCCTGCCCTGCACTGCCCTGGCTCTGCATTGCTCAAGAGACAAAAGCCAAGCCAGGGGATCCTCATCCTGCCCAAATTGCTGAATTGACTGCAGTCCTTAGGACCTTCTCCACTTTCAGAGAACCTATTCATTTGATCACTGATTCGGCAGCTATATATGGCCTAGTGCAGCAGGCTGAAAATTCCATTTTCAAAGACATTTCTAACCCCAACTAGAGCATTTGCTTTCCCCTTCCATTTCTCTTTTGTCCCACAGACAACACCCACACTATATCATGCACACAAGATCTTATACCACCCTTCCTGCATTTATAGTAGGCAATGCTAAAGCAGATGCCCCAGCAATGGTTCTCCAAATCTCCCTAGGGAATGTTTTTGACCAGGCTAGGACCCGCCACCACTTCTACCATCCAAACATTCCTGCACCGCTCAGCATCTTTAAAATTACCCAAGATCAGGCAAGATCCATGGCAAACACCTGCCCAAATTGTCAGCAACATGCCTTTGCTTCTGTCACAGCTGCACTCAATCCAAGAGGACTAAAGACTCTCCAGATCGGGCAATCACACATCACACACCAAGCCCCTTTTGGGAGACTAAAATACAACCCTGTCTCAATCCACACCGACAATGCTGCGGTTTTCGCCTCTGCCCATGCTGTTGAGAAATCAAAAGATGCTGTAAAACGTTCCTTTTGAGCCTATTCCACCTTCCCAGTTCCACGGGAAATTAAAACTGATCCTGGTCCTGCTTATACCTCCCACTGATTCCAAACATTTTCTCACCAGTGGGCTGCAAAACATGTCACAGCCATACCACACTCTGCCACAGGACACTCCATAGTCCAGAGGGCCCACTCTTCCATCCAAAGGATCCTTGATCAGCCGAGAGAGGGAGTCCACATAATATCTCCCATTGAGACACTGGCCAAGGCCCTTGATGTGCTCAACTTTTTCAACACCTCATTTATGGAGCCAACTCCCCCAGTCACCAGGCCTTTTGCATTTCATATGACTGCAGCCCAGTTAAAAGAAAAGCCGCCTGTGTTGATCAAAGACCCTGAATCCAAAGAAATTATGGGCCCTTTCCCATTCATTACTTGGGGGAGAGGATACGCTTGTGTCTCTACAGCAGCAGGCCCAACATGGATCCCAGCAAAAAACATCAAACCCTTCTGCCAATGGCCAGGCAAACACCAGAGCCACCATCAGAAGAACAGAATGAAAGCCTAAGAGAGACAGCAGCAGCCTGGAAAAGAAGAAGAAGAAGGACAGAAGAAGATCTCCTAAGCAGCGTGGACCACACAGACCAACACCAAGATAGCTCAGACACCACTAAGCGGGATATATCACTTAACATTTGGAAAAACTATATTGTAGCATTTATATTTGATTCTTCTAAGAAGCTGAGTTCAAACCATTGCCTTACAGAAGAGAAAGTTTAGTGGGACCAGAATTTAAGTTTCACATTGCAATCTCCCTATCTCTTTACTTTCAGGCCACCCAAGCCTCCACCCACTACTAAATTAGCTAAAGTCCAAGGATGCTGTCCTGTGTTGCCGCTGCAGCAGGCAGCCGCAAGCAGCAAAGCTCCTCACTATGCCACGTGCCGTCAGCTGGCTGCTTCCACAGCCAAGCCACAATTTCTTGCCCATGGCCACGCTTGTCAACCTCTTCTCACATAGGGACTCAGTATACCAGAGCGTCCAGCTGCTCAAAGACCAAATCAACAAGATCCAGACAAAAGGCAACAACGACTGGCTCACTGGACTTTTGAAAGACTGGGGCATGAAAGGCTGGCTTTCACCGTTACTTAAGACTGTTTTGTGGACTTTGTTTCTTGTATTCATTGTGTTGCTTATTCTATCCAGTTTTGCTCAACGCTTGCAAAAGTCCATGGCAGAAGCCTTCATTCTTGAAAACAAAAAGGGGGCACTTGTGGAGGCCCAGGGGCCTCTCATTGCAACTGTAATACCTTAGGGCAAAGGGGACCAAGGTGAAACAGAGAAACCCCTATGAATGCAAGGCTCTCACCCATGGCCACTTGCAGCCTCTTGCAATCTGCAGCTTTTCTTGCTATCACCCACTTCAACTGCCATTTTTTCCTTATAGCTACTCTCCAGAGAATGTTCTTCCCTCTCTTCTCCCCTGCTGGTCCTGGCTTTGCCCCTTCTCCACCCCCCATATGAAACCCTCAGACCCCAGCCTCATTTTCTCTCTGGCCCTGGACCCTCTTCATCGCCATGCACAGTGTTTGGAGTTCCACACAAAGACCCGTCTCTGGCCTCGTTCATCAGCACTTGAAGCAAGTGTGCTCCGGGCTCTGGCACTGCAGGTCGCTCACACGGGCTCACTGTGGACACGCCGCAATCACACAGTCATTGAGTGCACCAGAGAACCTGGCCTCTAATAAAAGGCATGAATCCCACAAATCACACGACCCAATGCCTTGCATGTCTCTACTTTTTCCTTCTTCTCTCATCTCTCATGTCACTTTCCCCATTTCCTCTCTCTGCCAGCTTGGCTTCTCTCTCTCTCCTGGCTGCAAGCACATGTGTGGGACCATGCCGGAACACCCTGACCTACAGGGAAGTGGGACAGGACTCTTTGTCAGGAACTGAAGTGACAGAACAAGGGGGAATGGGATCCAACTGCAAGAGCTGGAATCCATTCCATGATGGGAAGAAGTTCTTTCCTCTCAGGGTGCTTGTCCCTGACACGGGGACCAGTGCAGAGAGGCTGTGCATACCCCATGCCAAGGAACATCCAAGGCCAGCTTGGACAGGGGCCGAGACAACCTGCTGTGCTGGCAGCTTGCTCAGCTTGGAACCAGATGATCTTTAGGGTCCCTTCCAAGCCAAAGCATTCAAGGATTTCATCATTCCACCATGCCCATCTCCCAGTGTGGAGCGGCCCTGAATCTTCTGTGACATCACAGCTCCCACAGTGTTCCAGGTGGAACGTCCAGCACCTGGAAACCAGCAGAGCAGACACTCTGCCTGCTGCCAGTGGTCAGTTGGCGCTCGCTCTGCGCTCTGCCCGTCAGCGCTCTCTTGCTGCTGCTGCCTGGGATTTTCCTGACGCCTCCTCTGGAGCACCAACCCCAGCAGGATGAGCACTGCTGCTCCAGTGGAGGTACAGTGCCATTCCAGGGAGGGGCCACCTTGCTTGAGCAGGCTGCAGCCATGTGGGAATGGATGCTGTGGGACAGGAACCCCACTGTCAGATTGTGCTGTCTCTTGCAGACTGCCAGAGACACTGAGGAGGAGATGCAAGTGGACATGGTGCTAGGTGAGGAAGAAAGGATGGAGGTAGACATAGAAGAACCACTTGAGGACATGGAAGTCGACATGGAGGATAACATTGAGGAGATGGAAGTCGAAGAGGAGAACATTGAGGAGATGGAAGTTGACGAGAACGATGAGGAGGAGCCCATGGTCCTTGGATGAAGATGGAGCCCCACAAGTAAGACAGGCAGATGCTCCCCATGCCCTGCCCACAGACACAGTGGCTGCCCTGACGCCAGCCTGGGGCTGGGCTGGATGGCCCCGCTCAGGGACACGCTGCCCGCAGGGGGCCTGGATTGTGCTGCCACAAGCACCAGCCCTGGCCTGCCCTGCACTTGCCTGGGGCCACACCAGCCCTGCCAGCCCTGTCCCAGCTCCTAGGGCCCGGCTCCCAGCCCAGCTGGGCCCAGTGCTGGCAGCAGAGGCCAGCTTTGCTTCTTTCTTCCTTCCAGGACATCATCATGGAGATGATGGCTGGAGATATGACGGCGCTGTATATATGTTGGAAAAGTTAGAAGATTACTGTAAATATGTTCACATGTTAGTAGTTCTCTGTAAAAATGTTTTGAAGATTGTGACTCCATAGGATCCCATGTAAATATGTTCAGTAGATCGTTGTTGTTGTTATAAGGATTGTTGTAATGAAAAGTGTTCTGTAAATCCTAGAGTTTGCCAATCTTTGGCAAATAAATACTGCTTCTTTTTAAAACCTTGCTTCTCTTTGCCATTCCTTTGGGCACAGGAAGCATTTGCACACTTGGAATTTTCACTTGTTCTGGGATCCCGGGGCTGGAGCTCCCTGGGGCTGCTGCCACGGCCACCCCGCGGCTGGGGGGTCCCTGTGCACAGGGGGTCCCACTGACACCACTGCTGGCGCAGGGCACTGCTGCTGCTCCTGGGCTGGGGCACAGCGGCATCCCCAAGAGCTGAGCTGTCACCAGCACAGAGGGGGCTCTCACTGCACTGGCCCCTGCAGCCATGCCACCAAAGCAAGGCAGGAAACTTTCAGCCACCCTTCCTGCTGCAGCCACAGGCACTCCTGGCTCCAGAGCCGCCATCAGGCCACAGGGATGCAAAATCCACCTTCCCGCTCTCAAGGCCATGGCAGCCTTGGCAACTGTGGCACCTGCATCTGGGCTGCTGCAGGGGCTGATGTTTAAGGCTTGCAGCCTCCAAAGGCTCCGGGCTCTGCTTCCCAGCCTGCCCTGCACTGCCCTGGCTCTGCATTGCTCAAAAGACAAAAGCCAAGCCAGGGGATCCTCATCCTGCCCAAATTGCTGAATTGACTGCAGTCCTTAGGACCTTCTCCACTTTCAAAGAACCTATTCATTTGATCACTGTTTCGGCAGATATCTATGGCCTAGTGCAGCAGGCCGAATATTCCATTTTCAAAGACATTTCTAACCCCAACTAGAGCATTTGCTTTCCCCTTTCATTTCTCTTTTGTCCCACAGACAACACCCACACTATATCACGCACACAAGATCTTATACCACCCTTCCTGCATTTATAGTAGGCAATGCTAAAGCAGATGCCCCAGCAATGGTTCTCCAAATCTCCCTAGGGAATGTTTTTGACCAGGCTAGGACCCGCCACCACTTCTACCATCCAAACATTCCTGCACCGCTCAGCATCTTTAAAATTACCCAAGATCAGGCAAGATCCATGGCAAACACCTGCCCAAATTGTCAGCAACATGCCTTTGCTTCTGTCACAGCTGCACTCAATCCAAGAGGACTAAAGACTCTCCAGATCGGGCAATCACACATCACACACCAAGCCCCTTTTGGGAGACTAAAATACAACCCTGTCTCAATCCACACCGACAACGCTGCGGTTTTCGCCTCTGCCCATGCTGTTGAGAAATCAAAAGATGCTGTAAAACGTTCCTTTTGAGCCTATTCCACCTTCCCAGTTCCACAGGAAATTAAAACTGATCCTGGTCCTGCTTATACCTCCCACTGATTCCAAACATTTTCTCACCAGTGGGCTGCAAAACATGTCACAGCCATACCACACTCTGCCACAGGACACTCCATAGTCCAGAGGGCCCACTCTTCCATCCAAAGGATCCTTGATCAGCCGAGAGAGGGAGTCCACATAATATCTCCCATTGAGACACTGGCCAAGGCCCTTGATGTGCTCAACTTTTTCAACACCTCATTTATGGAGCCAACTCCCCCAGTCACCAGGCCTTTTGCATTTCATATGACTGCAGCCCAGTTAAAAGAAAAGCCGCCTGTGTTGATCAAAGACCCTGAATCCAAAGAAATTATGGGCCCTTTCCCATTCATTACTTGGGGGAGAGGATACGCTTGTGTCTCTACAGCAGCAGGCCCAACATGGATCCCAGCAAAAAACATCAAACCCTTCTGCCAATGGCCAGGCAAACACCAGAGCCACCATCAGAAGAACAGAATGAAAGCCTAAGAGAGACAGCAGCAGCCTGGAAAAGAAGAAGAAGAAGGACAGAAGAAGATCTCCTAAGCAGCGTGGACCACACAGACCAACACCAAGAGAGCTCAGACACCACTAAGCGGGATATATCACTTAACATTTGGAAAAACTATATTGTAGCATTTATATTTGATTCTTCTAAGAAGTTGAGTTCAAACCATTGCCTTACAGAAGAGGAAGTTTAGTGGGACCAGAATTTAAGTTTCACATTGCAATCTCCCTATCTCTTTACTTTCAGGCCACCCAAGCCTCCACCCACTACTAAATTAGCTAAAGTCCAAGGATGCTGTCCTTTGTTGCCGCTGCAGCAGGCAGCCGCAAGCAGCAAAGCTCCTCACTATGCCACGTGCCTTCAGCTGGCTGCTTCCACAGCCAAGCCACAATTTCTTGCCCATGGCCACGCTTGTCAACCTCTTCTCACATAGGGACTCAGTATACCAGAGCGTCCAGCTGCTCAAAGACCAAATCAACAAGATCCAGACAAAAGGCAACAACGACTGGCTCACTGGACTTTTGAAAGACTGGGGCATGAAAGGCTGGCTTTCACCTTTACTTAAGACTCTTTTGTGGACTTTGTTTCTTGTATTCATTGTGTTGCTTATTCTATCCAGTTTTGCTCAACGCTTGCAAAAGTCCATGGCAGAAGCCTTCATTCTTGAAAACAAAAAGGGGGCACTTGTGGAGGCCCAGGGGCCTCTCATTGCAACTGTAATACCTTAGGGCAAAGGGGACCAAGGTGAAACAGAGAAACCCCTCTGAATGCAAGGCTCTCACCCATGGCCACTTGCAGCCTCTTGCAATCTGCAGCTTTTCTTGCTATCACCCACTTCAACTGCCATTTTTTCCTTATATCTACTCTCCAGAGAATGTTCTTCCCTCTCTTCTCCCCTGCTGGTCCTGGCTTTGCCCCTTCTCCCCCCCCCATATGAAACCCTCAGACCCCAGCCTCATTTTCTCTCTGGCCCTGGACCCTCTTCATCGCAATGCACAGCTTTTGGAGTTGCACACAAAGACCCGTCTCTGGCCTCGTTCATCAGCACTTGAAGCAAGTGTGCTCCGGCCTCTGGCAGTGCAGGTCGCTCACACGGGCTCACTGTGGACACGCCGCAATCACACAGTCATTGAGTGCACCAGAGAACCTGGCCTCTAATAAAAGGCATGAATCCCACAGCCCACCCAACCCAATGCCTTGCATGTCTTTACATTTTCGTTCTTTGCTCATCTCTCATGTCACTTTCCCCATTTCCTCTCTCTGCCAGCTTGGCTTCTCTCTCTCTCCTGGCTGCAGCTTCAGCCACATGTGTGACCCTGCAGGAACAGGCTGACCCACAGGGAAGTGGGACAGGACTCTTTGTCAGCAACTGAAGTGACAGAACAAGGGCGAATGGGATGAAACTGCAAGAGCTGGAATCCATTTGATGATGGGAAGAAGTTCTTTCCTGTCAGGGTGCTTGTCCCTGACACTGGGACCAGTGCAGAGAGGCTGTGCATACCCCATGGCCACGAACATCCAAGGCCAGCTTGGACAGGGGCCGAGACAACCTGCTGTGCTGGCAGCTTGCTCAGCTAGGAACCAGATGATCTTTAGGGTCCCTTCCAAGCCAAACCATTCAAGGATTTCATCATTCCACCATGCCCACCTCCCAGTGTGGAGCGGCCCTGAATCTTCTGTGACATCACAGCTCCCACAGTGTTCCAGGTGGAACGTCCAGCACCTGGAAACCAGCAGAGCAGACACTCTGCCTGCTGCCAGTGGTCAGTTGGCGCTCGCTCTGATCTCTGCCCGTCACTACTGAGCTGTTGCTGCCGCCTGGGATTTTCCTGCTGCCTGCTCTGGAGCGCCAATCCCAGCAGGATGAGCACTGCTGTGCCAGTGGAGGTACAGTGCCATTCCAGGCAGAAAGCAGCCTGCTTGAGCAGGCTGCAGCCACGTGGCAATGGATGGTGTGGGACAGGAACCCCACTGCGAGATTTTGCTGTCTCTTGCAGACTGCCAGAGACATTGTGGAGGAGATGCAAGTGGACATGGTGCAGGATGAGGAAGAAATGATGGAGGTGGACGTGGAAGAGCTGGTGGAGGAGATGGAAGTAGACGTGGAGGATGACATCGAGGAGATGGAAGTTGACGAGAACGATGAGGAGGAGCCCATGGTCCTTGGATGAAGATGGAGCCCCACAAGTAAGACGGGCAGATGCTCCCTATGCCCTGCCCACAGCTGGGTTGGATGGCCCCGCTCAGGGACACGCTGCCCGCAGGGGGCCTGGATTGTGCTGCCACAAGCACCAGCCCTGGCCTGCCCTGCACTTGCCTGGGGCCACACCAGCCCTGCCAGCCCTGTCCCAGCTCCTGGGGCCCTGATCCTAGCCCAGCTGGGCTCAGTGCTGGCAGCAGACTCCAACTTTGCTTCTTCTTTTCTTCCAGGACAGATGGAGAAGATGGCTGTAGATATTACGGCGCTGTATATATGTTTGAAATAGTAGAAGATTTCTGTAAATATGTTCACCTTAGTACTTCACTGTAAATATGTTTTGAAGATTGTTAGTCCCTAGGATCCCATGTAAATAAATCCTCTAGATTGTTATTGTTATTGTTGTTATTACAAGGATTGTTTTAATGAAAGGCGTTCTGTAAACCCTAGAGTTTGCCAATTTTTGGCAAATAAATACTGCTTCTTTTTAAAACCTCACTTCTCTTTGTCATTCCTTTGGGCACAGGAAGCATTTGCACACTTGGGATTTCCACTTGTTCCAGGATCCCAGGGCTGGAGCTCCCTGGGGCTGCTGCCACGGCCACCCCACGGCTGGGGGTCCCTGTGCACAGGGGGTCCCACTGACACCACTGCTGCCGCTGGGCACTGCTGCTGCTCCTGGGCTGGGCCACAGCGGCGTCCCCAAGAGCTGAGCTGCCACCAGCACAGAGGGGGCTCTCACTGCAGTTATCCCTGCAGCCATGCCACCAAAGCAAGGCAGGAAACTTTCAGCCACCCTTCCTGCTGCAGCCACAGGCACTCCTGGCTCCAGAGCCGCCATCAGGCCACAGGGATGCAAAATCCACCTTCCCGCTCTCAAGGCCATGGCAGCCTTGGCTACTCTGGCACCTGCATCTGGGCTGCTGCAGGGACTTATGTTTAAGGCTTGCAGCCTCCAAAGGCTCCGGGCTCTGCTTCCCAGCCTGCCCTGCACTGCCCTGGCTCTGCATTGCTCAAGAGACAAAAGCCAAGCCAGGGGATCCTCATCCTGCCCAAATTGCTGAATTGACTGCAGTCCTTAGGACCTTCTCCACTTTCAGAGAACCTATTCATTTGATCACTGATTCGGCAGCTATATATGGCCTAGTGCAGCAGGCTGAAAATTCCATTTTCAAAGACATTTCTAACCCCAACTAGAGCATTTGCTTTCCCCTTCCATTTCTCTTTTGTCCCACAGACAACACCCACACTATATCATGCACACAAGATCTTATACCACCCTTCCTGCATTTATAGTAGGCAATGCTAAAGCAGATGCCCCAGCAATGGTTCTCCAAATCTCCCTAGGGAATGTTTTTGACCAGGCTAGGACCCGCCACCACTTCTACCATCCAAACATTCCTGCACCGCTCAGCATCTTTAAAATTACCCAAGATCAGGCAAGATCCATGGCAAACACCTGCCCAAATTGTCAGCAACATGCCTTTGCTTCTGTCACAGCTGCACTCAATCCAAGAGGACTAAAGACTCTCCAGATCGGGCAATCACACATCACACACCAAGCCCCTTTTGGGAGACTAAAATACAACCCTGTCTCAATCCACACCGACAATGCTGCGGTTTTCGCCTCTGCCCATGCTGTTGAGAAATCAAAAGATGCTGTAAAACGTTCCTTTTGAGCCTATTCCACCTTCCCAGTTCCACGGGAAATTAAAACTGATCCTGGTCCTGCTTATACCTCCCACTGATTCCAAACATTTTCTCACCAGTGGGCTGCAAAACATGTCACAGCCATACCACACTCTGCCACAGGACACTCCATAGTCCAGAGGGCCCACTCTTCCATCCAAAGGATCCTTGATCAGCCGAGAGAGGGAGTCCACATAATATCTCCCATTGAGACACTGGCCAAGGCCCTTGATGTGCTCAACTTTTTCAACACCTCATTTATGGAGCCAACTCCCCCAGTCACCAGGCCTTTTGCATTTCATATGACTGCAGCCCAGTTAAAAGAAAAGCCGCCTGTGTTGATCAAAGACCCTGAATCCAAAGAAATTATGGGCCCTTTCCCATTCATTACTTGGGGGAGAGGATACGCTTGTGTCTCTACAGCAGCAGGCCCAACATGGATCCCAGCAAAAAACATCAAACCCTTCTGCCAATGGCCAGGCAAACACCAGAGCCACCATCAGAAGAACAGAATGAAAGCCTAAGAGAGACAGCAGCAGCCTGGAAAAGAAGAAGAAGAAGGACAGAAGAAGATCTCCTAAGCAGCGTGGACCACACAGACCAACACCAAGATAGCTCAGACACCACTAAGCGGGATATATCACTTAACATTTGGAAAAACTATATTGTAGCATTTATATTTGATTCTTCTAAGAAGCTGAGTTCAAACCATTGCCTTACAGAAGAGAAAGTTTAGTGGGACCAGAATTTAAGTTTCACATTGCAATCTCCCTATCTCTTTACTTTCAGGCCACCCAAGCCTCCACCCACTACTAAATTAGCTAAAGTCCAAGGATGCTGTCCTGTGTTGCCGCTGCAGCAGGCAGCCGCAAGCAGCAAAGCTCCTCACTATGCCACGTGCCGTCAGCTGGCTGCTTCCACAGCCAAGCCACAATTTCTTGCCCATGGCCACGCTTGTCAACCTCTTCTCACATAGGGACTCAGTATACCAGAGCGTCCAGCTGCTCAAAGACCAAATCAACAAGATCCAGACAAAAGGCAACAACGACTGGCTCACTGGACTTTTGAAAGACTGGGGCATGAAAGGCTGGCTTTCACCGTTACTTAAGACTGTTTTGTGGACTTTGTTTCTTGTATTCATTGTGTTGCTTATTCTATCCAGTTTTGCTCAACGCTTGCAAAAGTCCATGGCAGAAGCCTTCATTCTTGAAAACAAAAAGGGGGCACTTGTGGAGGCCCAGGGGCCTCTCATTGCAACTGTAATACCTTAGGGCAAAGGGGACCAAGGTGAAACAGAGAAACCCCTATGAATGCAAGGCTCTCACCCATGGCCACTTGCAGCCTCTTGCAATCTGCAGCTTTTCTTGCTATCACCCACTTCAACTGCCATTTTTTCCTTATAGCTACTCTCCAGAGAATGTTCTTCCCTCTCTTCTCCCCTGCTGGTCCTGGCTTTGCCCCTTCTCCACCCCCCATATGAAACCCTCAGACCCCAGCCTCATTTTCTCTCTGGCCCTGGACCCTCTTCATCGCCATGCACAGTGTTTGGAGTTCCACACAAAGACCCGTCTCTGGCCTCGTTCATCAGCACTTGAAGCAAGTGTGCTCCGGGCTCTGGCACTGCAGGTCGCTCACACGGGCTCACTGTGGACACGCCGCAATCACACAGTCATTGAGTGCACCAGAGAACCTGGCCTCTAATAAAAGGCATGAATCCCACAAATCACACGACCCAATGCCTTGCATGTCTCTACTTTTTCCTTCTTCTCTCATCTCTCATGTCACTTTCCCCATTTCCTCTCTCTGCCAGCTTGGCTTCTCTCTCTCTCCTGGCTGCAAGCACATGTGTGGGACCATGCCGGAACACCCTGACCTACAGGGAAGTGGGACAGGACTCTTTGTCAGGAACTGAAGTGACAGAACAAGGGGGAATGGGATCCAACTGCAAGAGCTGGAATCCATTCCATGATGGGAAGAAGTTCTTTCCTCTCAGGGTGCTTGTCCCTGACACGGGGACCAGTGCAGAGAGGCTGTGCATACCCCATGCCAAGGAACATCCAAGGCCAGCTTGGACAGGGGCCGAGACAACCTGCTGTGCTGGCAGCTTGCTCAGCTTGGAACCAGATGATCTTTAGGGTCCCTTCCAAGCCAAAGCATTCAAGGATTTCATCATTCCACCATGCCCATCTCCCAGTGTGGAGCGGCCCTGAATCTTCTGTGACATCACAGCTCCCACAGTGTTCCAGGTGGAACGTCCAGCACCTGGAAACCAGCAGAGCAGACACTCTGCCTGCTGCCAGTGGTCAGTTGGCGCTCGCTCTGCGCTCTGCCCGTCAGCGCTCTCTTGCTGCTGCTGCCTGGGATTTTCCTGACGCCTCCTCTGGAGCACCAACCCCAGCAGGATGAGCACTGCTGCTCCAGTGGAGGTACAGTGCCATTCCAGGGAGGGGCCACCTTGCTTGAGCAGGCTGCAGCCATGTGGGAATGGATGCTGTGGGACAGGAACCCCACTGTCAGATTGTGCTGTCTCTTGCAGACTGCCAGAGACACTGAGGAGGAGATGCAAGTGGACATGGTGCTAGGTGAGGAAGAAAGGATGGAGGTAGACATAGAAGAACCACTTGAGGACATGGAAGTCGACATGGAGGATAACATTGAGGAGATGGAAGTCGAAGAGGAGAACATTGAGGAGATGGAAGTTGACGAGAACGATGAGGAGGAGCCCATGGTCCTTGGATGAAGATGGAGCCCCACAAGTAAGACAGGCAGATGCTCCCCATGCCCTGCCCACAGACACAGTGGCTGCCCTGACGCCAGCCTGGGGCTGGGCTGGATGGCCCCGCTCAGGGACACGCTGCCCGCAGGGGGCCTGGATTGTGCTGCCACAAGCACCAGCCCTGGCCTGCCCTGCACTTGCCTGGGGCCACACCAGCCCTGCCAGCCCTGTCCCAGCTCCTAGGGCCCGGCTCCCAGCCCAGCTGGGCCCAGTGCTGGCAGCAGAGGCCAGCTTTGCTTCTTTCTTCCTTCCAGGACATCATCATGGAGATGATGGCTGGAGATATGACGGCGCTGTATATATGTTGGAAAAGTTAGAAGATTACTGTAAATATGTTCACATGTTAGTAGTTCTCTGTAAAAATGTTTTGAAGATTGTGACTCCATAGGATCCCATGTAAATATGTTCTGTAGATCGTTGTTGTTGTTATAAGGATTGTTGTAATGAAAAGTGTTCTGTAAATCCTAGAGTTTGCCAATCTTTGGCAAATAAATACTGCTTCTTTTTAAAACCTTGCTTCTCTTTGCCATTCCTTTGGGCACAGGAAGCATTTGCACACTTGGAATTTTCACTTGTTCTGGGATCCCGGGGCTGGAGCTCCCTGGGGCTGCTGCCACGGCCACCCCACGGCTGGGGGTCCCTGTGCACAGGGGGTCCCACTGACACCACTGCTGCCGCTGGGCACTGCTGCTGCTCCTGGGCTGGGCCACAGCGGCGTCCCCAAGAGCTGAGCTGCCACCAGCACAGAGGGGGCTCTCACTGCAGTTATCCCTGCAGCCATGCCACCAAAGCAAGGCAGGAAACTTTCAGCCACCCTTCCTGCTGCAGCCACAGGCACTCCTGGCTCCAGAGCCGCCATCAGGCCACAGGGATGCAAAATCCACCGTCCCGCTCTCAAGGCCATGGCAGCCTTGGCAACTGTGGCACCTGCATCTGGGCTGCTGCAGGGACTTATGTTTAAGGCTTGCAGCCTCCAAAGGCTCCGGGCTCTGCTTCCCAGCCTGCCCTGCACTGCCCTGGCTCTGCATTGCTCAAGAGACAAAAGCCAAGCCAGGGGATCCTCATCCTGCCCAAATTGCTGAATTGACTGCAGTCCTTAGGACCTTCTCCACTTTCAGAGAACCTATTCATTTGATCACTGATTCGGCAGCTATATATGGCCTAGTGCAGCAGGCTGAAAATTCCATTTTCAAAGACATTTCTAACCCCAACTAGAGCATTTGCTTTCCCCTTCCATTTCTCTTTTGTCCCACAGACAACACCCACACTATATCATGCACACAAGATCTTATACCACCCTTCCTGCATTTATAGTAGGCAATGCTAAAGCAGATGCCCCAGCAATGGTTCTCCAAATCTCCCTAGGGAATGTTTTTGACCAGGCTAGGACCCGCCACCACTTCTACCATCCAAACATTCCTGCACCGCTCAGCATCTTTAAAATTACCCAAGATCAGGCAAGATCCATGGCAAACACCTGCCCAAATTGTCAGCAACATGCCTTTGCTTCTGTCACAGCTGCACTCAATCCAAGAGGACTAAAGACTCTCCAGATCGGGCAATCACACATCACACACCAAGCCCCTTTTGGGAGACTAAAATACAACCCTGTCTCAATCCACACCGACAATGCTGCGGTTTTCGCCTCTGCCCATGCTGTTGAGAAATCAAAAGATGCTGTAAAACGTTCCTTTTGAGCCTATTCCACCTTCCCAGTTCCACGGGAAATTAAAACTGATCCTGGTCCTGCTTATACCTCCCACTGATTCCAAACATTTTCTCACCAGTGGGCTGCAAAACATGTCACAGCCATACCACACTCTGCCACAGGACACTCCATAGTCCAGAGGGCCCACTCTTCCATCCAAAGGATCCTTGATCAGCCGAGAGAGGGAGTCCACATAATATCTCCCATTGAGACACTGGCCAAGGCCCTTGATGTGCTCAACTTTTTCAACACCTCATTTATGGAGCCAACTCCCCCAGTCACCAGGCCTTTTGCATTTCATATGACTGCAGCCCAGTTAAAAGAAAAGCCGCCTGTGTTGATCAAAGACCCTGAATCCAAAGAAATTATGGGCCCTTTCCCATTCATTACTTGGGGGAGAGGATACGCTTGTGTCTCTACAGCAGCAGGCCCAACATGGATCCCAGCAAAAAACATCAAACCCTTCTGCCAATGGCCAGGCAAACACCAGAGCCACCATCAGAAGAACAGAATGAAAGCCTAAGAGAGACAGCAGCAGCCTGGAAAAGAAGAAGAAGAAGGACAGAAGAAGATCTCCTAAGCAGCGTGGACCACACAGACCAACACCAAGATAGCTCAGACACCACTAAGCGGGATATATCACTTAACATTTGGAAAAACTATATTGTAGCATTTATATTTGATTCTTCTAAGAAGCTGAGTTCAAACCATTGCCTTACAGAAGAGAAAGTTTAGTGGGACCAGAATTTAAGTTTCACATTGCAATCTCCCTATCTCTTTACTTTCAGGCCACCCAAGCCTCCACCCACTACTAAATTAGCTAAAGTCCAAGGATGCTGTCCTGTGTTGCCGCTGCAGCAGGCAGCCGCAAGCAGCAAAGCTCCTCACTATGCCACGTGCCGTCAGCTGGCTGCTTCCACAGCCAAGCCACAATTTCTTGCCCATGGCCACGCTTGTCAACCTCTTCTCACATAGGGACTCAGTATACCAGAGCGTCCAGCTGCTCAAAGACCAAATCAACAAGATCCAGACAAAAGGCAACAACGACTGGCTCACTGGACTTTTGAAAGACTGGGGCATGAAAGGCTGGCTTTCACCGTTACTTAAGACTGTTTTGTGGACTTTGTTTCTTGTATTCATTGTGTTGCTTATTCTATCCAGTTTTGCTCAACGCTTGCAAAAGTCCATGGCAGAAGCCTTCATTCTTGAAAACAAAAAGGGGGCACTTGTGGAGGCCCAGGGGCCTCTCATTGCAACTGTAATACCTTAGGGCAAAGGGGACCAAGGTGAAACAGAGAAACCCCTATGAATGCAAGGCTCTCACCCATGGCCACTTGCAGCCTCTTGCAATCTGCAGCTTTTCTTGCTATCACCCACTTCAACTGCCATTTTTTCCTTATAGCTACTCTCCAGAGAATGTTCTTCCCTCTCTTCTCCCCTGCTGGTCCTGGCTTTGCCCCTTCTCCACCCCCCATATGAAACCCTCAGACCCCAGCCTCATTTTCTCTCTGGCCCTGGACCCTCTTCATCGCCATGCACAGTGTTTGGAGTTCCACACAAAGACCCGTCTCTGGCCTCGTTCATCAGCACTTGAAGCAAGTGTGCTCCGGGCTCTGGCACTGCAGGTCGCTCACACGGGCTCACTGTGGACACGCCGCAATCACACAGTCATTGAGTGCACCAGAGAACCTGGCCTCTAATAAAAGGCATGAATCCCACAAATCACACGACCCAATGCCTTGCATGTCTCTACTTTTTCCTTCTTCTCTCATCTCTCATGTCACTTTCCCCATTTCCTCTCTCTGCCAGCTTGGCTTCTCTCTCTCTCCTGGCTGCAAGCACATGTGTGGGACCATGCCGGAACACCCTGACCTACAGGGAAGTGGGACAGGACTCTTTGTCAGGAACTGAAGTGACAGAACAAGGGGGAATGGGATCCAACTGCAAGAGCTGGAATCCATTCCATGATGGGAAGAAGTTCTTTCCTCTCAGGGTGCTTGTCCCTGACACGGGGACCAGTGCAGAGAGGCTGTGCATACCCCATGCCAAGGAACATCCAAGGCCAGCTTGGACAGGGGCCGAGACAACCTGCTGTGCTGGCAGCTTGCTCAGCTTGGAACCAGATGATCTTTAGGGTCCCTTCCAAGCCAAAGCATTCAAGGATTTCATCATTCCACCATGCCCATCTCCCAGTGTGGAGCGGCCCTGAATCTTCTGTGACATCACAGCTCCCACAGTGTTCCAGGTGGAACGTCCAGCACCTGGAAACCAGCAGAGCAGACACTCTGCCTGCTGCCAGTGGTCAGTTGGCGCTCGCTCTGCGCTCTGCCCGTCAGCGCTCTCTTGCTGCTGCTGCCTGGGATTTTCCTGACGCCTCCTCTGGAGCACCAACCCCAGCAGGATGAGCACTGCTGCTCCAGTGGAGGTACAGTGCCATTCCAGGGAGGGGCCACCTTGCTTGAGCAGGCTGCAGCCATGTGGGAATGGATGCTGTGGGACAGGAACCCCACTGTCAGATTGTGCTGTCTCTTGCAGACTGCCAGAGACACTGAGGAGGAGATGCAAGTGGACATGGTGCTAGGTGAGGAAGAAAGGATGGAGGTAGACATAGAAGAACCACTTGAGGACATGGAAGTCGACATGGAGGATAACATTGAGGAGATGGAAGTCGAAGAGGAGAACATTGAGGAGATGGAAGTTGACGAGAACGATGAGGAGGAGCCCATGGTCCTTGGATGAAGATGGAGCCCCACAAGTAAGACAGGCAGATGCTCCCCATGCCCTGCCCACAGACACAGTGGCTGCCCTGACGCCAGCCTGGGGCTGGGCTGGATGGCCCCGCTCAGGGACACGCTGCCCGCAGGGGGCCTGGATTGTGCTGCCACAAGCACCAGCCCTGGCCTGCCCTGCACTTGCCTGGGGCCACACCAGCCCTGCCAGCCCTGTCCCAGCTCCTAGGGCCCGGCTCCCAGCCCAGCTGGGCCCAGTGCTGGCAGCAGAGGCCAGCTTTGCTTCTTTCTTCCTTCCAGGACATCATCATGGAGATGATGGCTGGAGATATGACGGCGCTGTATATATGTTGGAAAAGTTAGAAGATTACTGTAAATATGTTCACATGTTAGTAGTTCTCTGTAAAAATGTTTTGAAGATTGTGACTCCATAGGATCCCATGTAAATATGTTCAGTAGATCGTTGTTGTTGTTATAAGGATTGTTGTAATGAAAAGTGTTCTGTAAATCCTAGAGTTTGCCAATCTTTGGCAAATAAATACTGCTTCTTTTTAAAACCTTGCTTCTCTTTGCCATTCCTTTGGGCACAGGAAGCATTTGCACACTTGGAATTTTCACTTGTTCTGGGATCCCGGGGCTGGAGCTCCCTGGGGCTGCTGCCACGGCCACCCCACGGCTGGGGGTCCCTGTGCACAGGGGGTCCCACTGACACCACTGCTGGCGCAGGGCACTGCTGCTGCTCCTGGGCTGGGGCACAGCGGCATCCCCAAGAGCTGAGCTGTCACCAGCACAGAGGGGGCTCTCACTGCACTGGCCCCTGCAGCCATGCCACCAAAGCAAGGCAGGAAACTTTCAGCCACCCTTCCTGCTGCAGCCACAGGCACTCCTGGCTCCAGAGCCGCCATCAGGCCACAGGGATGCAAAATCCACCTTCCCGCTCTCAAGGCCATGGCAGCCTTGGCAACTGTGGCACCTGCATCTGGGCTGCTGCAGGGGCTGATGTTTAAGGCTTGCAGCCTCCAAAGGCTCCGGGCTCTGCTTCCCAGCCTGCCCTGCACTGCCCTGGCTCCGCATTGCTCAAAAGACAAAAGCCAAGCCAGGGGATCCTCATCCTGCCCAAATTGCTGAATTGACTGCAGTCCTTAGGACCTTCTCCACTTTCAAAGAACCTATTCATTTGATCACTGTTTCGGCAGATATCTATGGCCTAGTGCAGCAGGCCGAATATTCCATTTTCAAAGACATTTCTAACCCCAACTAGAGCATTTGCTTTCCCCTTTCATTTCTCTTTTGTCCCACAGACAACACCCACACTATATCACGCACACAAGATCTTATACCACCCTTCCTGCATTTATAGTAGGCAATGCTAAAGCAGATGCCCCAGCAATGGTTCTCCAAATCTCCCTAGGGAATGTTTTTGACCAGGCTAGGACCCGCCACCACTTCTACCATCCAAACATTCCTGCACCGCTCAGCATCTTTAAAATTACCCAAGATCAGGCAAGATCCATGGCAAACACCTGCCCAAATTGTCAGCAACATGCCTTTGCTTCTGTCACAGCTGCACTCAATCCAAGAGGACTAAAGACTCTCCAGATCGGGCAATCACACATCACACACCAAGCCCCTTTTGGGAGACTAAAATACAACCCTGTCTCAATCCACACCGACAACGCTGCGGTTTTCGCCTCTGCCCATGCTGTTGAGAAATCAAAAGATGCTGTAAAACGTTCCTTTTGAGCCTATTCCACCTTCCCAGTTCCACAGGAAATTAAAACTGATCCTGGTCCTGCTTATACCTCCCACTGATTCCAAACATTTTCTCACCAGTGGGCTGCAAAACATGTCACAGCCATACCACACTCTGCCACAGGACACTCCATAGTCCAGAGGGCCCACTCTTCCATCCAAAGGATCCTTGATCAGCCGAGAGAGGGAGTCCACATAATATCTCCCATTGAGACACTGGCCAAGGCCCTTGATGTGCTCAACTTTTTCAACACCTCATTTATGGAGCCAACTCCCCCAGTCACCAGGCCTTTTGCATTTCATATGACTGCAGCCCAGTTAAAAGAAAAGCCGCCTGTGTTGATCAAAGACCCTGAATCCAAAGAAATTATGGGCCCTTTCCCATTCATTACTTGGGGGAGAGGATACGCTTGTGTCTCTACAGCAGCAGGCCCAACATGGATCCCAGCAAAAAACATCAAACCCTTCTGCCAATGGCCAGGCAAACACCAGAGCCACCATCAGAAGAACAGAATGAAAGCCTAAGAGAGACAGCAGCAGCCTGGAAAAGAAGAAGAAGAAGGACAGAAGAAGATCTCCTAAGCAGCGTGGACCACACAGACCAACACCAAGAGAGCTCAGACACCACTAAGCGGGATATATCACTTAACATTTGGAAAAACTATATTGTAGCATTTATATTTGATTCTTCTAAGAAGTTGAGTTCAAACCATTGCCTTACAGAAGAGGAAGTTTAGTGGGACCAGAATTTAAGTTTCACATTGCAATCTCCCTATCTCTTTACTTTCAGGCCACCCAAGCCTCCACCCACTACTAAATTAGCTAAAGTCAAAGGATGCTGTCCTTTGTTGCCGCTGCAGCAGGCAGCCGCAAGCAGCAAAGCTCCTCACTATGCCACGTGCCTTCAGCTGGCTGCTTCCACAGCCAAGCCACAATTTCTTGCCCATGGCCACGCTTGTCAACCTCTTCTCACATAGGGACTCAGTATACCAGAGCGTCCAGCTGCTCAAAGACCAAATCAACAAGATCCAGACAAAAGGCAACAACGACTGGCTCACTGGACTTTTGAAAGCCTGGGGCATGAAAGGCTGGCTTTCACCTTTACTTAAGACTCTTTTGTGGACTTTGTTTCTTGTATTCATTGTGTTGCTTATTCTATCCAGTTTTGCTCAACGCTTGCAAAAGTCCATGGCAGAAGCCTTCATTCTTGAAAACAAAAAGGGGGCACTTGTGGAGGCCCAGGGGCCTCTCATTGCAACTGTAATACCTTAGGGCAAAGGGGACCAAGGTGAAACAGAGAAACCCCTCTGAATGCAAGGCTCTCACCCATGGCCACTTGCAGCCTCTTGCAATCTGCAGCTTTTCTTGCTATCACCCACTTCAACTGCCATTTTTTCCTTATATCTACTCTCCAGAGAATGTTCTTCCCTCTCTTCTCCCCTGCTGGTCCTGGCTTTGCCCCTTCTCCCCCCCCCCATATGAAACCCTCAGACCCCAGCCTCATTTTCTCTCTGGCCCTGGACCCTCTTCATCGCAATGCACAGCTTTTGGAGTTGCACACAAAGACCCGTCTCTGGCCTCGTTCATCAGCACTTGAAGCAAGTGTGCTCCGGCCTCTGGCAGTGCAGGTCGCTCACACGGGCTCACTGTGGACACGCCGCAATCACACAGTCATTGAGTGCACCAGAGAACCTGGCCTCTAATAAAAGGCATGAATCCCACAGCCCACCCAACCCAATGCCTTGCATGTCTTTACATTTTCGTTCTTTGCTCATCTCTCATGTCACTTTCCCCATTTCCTCTCTCTGCCAGCTTGGCTTCTCTCTCTCTCCTGGCTGCAGCTTCAGCCACATGTGTGACCCTGCAGGAACAGGCTGACCCACAGGGAAGTGGGACAGGACTCTTTGTCAGCAACTGAAGTGACAGAACAAGGGCGAATGGGATGAAACTGCAAGAGCTGGAATCCATTTGATGATGGGAAGAAGTTCTTTCCTGTCAGGGTGCTTGTCCCTGACACTGGGACCAGTGCAGAGAGGCTGTGCATACCCCATGGCCACGAACATCCAAGGCCAGCTTGGACAGGGGCCGAGACAACCTGCTGTGCTGGCAGCTTGCTCAGCTAGGAACCAGATGATCTTTAGGGTCCCTTCCAAGCCAAACCATTCAAGGATTTCATCATTCCACCATGCCCACCTCCCAGTGTGGAGCGGCCCTGAATCTTCTGTGACATCACAGCTCCCACAGTGTTCCAGGTGGAACGTCCAGCACCTGGAAACCAGCAGAGCAGACACTCTGCCTGCTGCCAGTGGTCAGTTGGCGCTCGCTCTGATCTCTGCCCGTCACTACTGAGCTGTTGCTGCCGCCTGGGCTTTTCCTGCTGCCTGCTCTGGAGCGCCAATCCCAGCAGGATGAGCACTGCTGTGCCAGTGGAGGTACAGTGCCATTCCAGGCAGAAAGCAGCCTGCTTGAGCAGGCTGCAGCCACGTGGCAATGGATGGTGTGGGACAGGAACCCCACTGCGAGATTTTGCTGTCTCTTGCAGACTGCCAGAGACATTGTGGAGGAGATGCAAGTGGACATGGTGCAGGATGAGGAAGAAATGATGGAGGTGGACGTGGAAGAGCTGGTGGAGGAGATGGAAGTAGACGTGGAGGATGACATCGAGGAGATGGAAGTTGACGAGAACGATGAGGAGGAGCCCATGGTCCTTGGATGAAGATGGAGCCCCACAAGTAAGACGGGCAGATGCTCCCTATGCCCTGCCCACAGCTGGGTTGGATGGCCCCGCTCAGGGACACGCTGCCCGCAGGGGGCCTGGATTGTGCTGCCACAAGCACCAGCCCTGGCCTGCCCTGCACTTGCCTGGGGCCACACCAGCCCTGCCAGCCCTGTCCCAGCTCCTGGGGCCCTGATCCTAGCCCAGCTGGGCTCAGTGCTGGCAGCAGACTCCAACTTTGCTTCTTCTTTTCTTCCAGGACAGATGGAGAAGATGGCTGTAGATATTACGGCGCTGTATATATGTTTGAAATAGTAGAAGATTTCTGTAAATATGTTCACCTTAGTACTTCACTGTAAATATGTTTTGAAGATTGTTAGTCCCTAGGATCCCATGTAAATAAATCCTCTAGATTGTTATTGTTATTGTTGTTATTACAAGGATTGTTTTAATGAAAGGCGTTCTGTAAACCCTAGAGTTTGCCAATTTTTGGCAAATAAATACTGCTTCTTTTTAAAACCTCACTTCTCTTTGTCATTCCTTTGGGCACAGGAAGCATTTGCACACTTGGGATTTCCACTTGTTCCAGGATCCCAGGGCTGGAGCTCCCTGGGGCTGCTGCCACGGCCACCCCACGGCTGGGGGTCCCTGTGCACAGGGGGTCCCACTGACACCACTGCTGCCGCTGGGCACTGCTGCTGCTCCTGGGCTGGGCCACAGCGGCGTCCCCAAGAGCTGAGCTGCCACCAGCACAGAGGGGGCTCTCACTGCAGTTATCCCTGCAGCCATGCCACCAAAGCAAGGCAGGAAACTTTCAGCCACCCTTCCTGCTGCAGCCACAGGCACTCCTGGCTCCAGAGCCGCCATCAGGCCACAGGGATGCAAAATCCACCTTCCCGCTCTCAAGGCCATGGCAGCCTTGGCTACTCTGGCACCTGCATCTGGGCTGCTGCAGGGACTTATGTTTAAGGCTTGCAGCCTCCAAAGGCTCCGGGCTCTGCTTCCCAGCCTGCCCTGCACTGCCCTGGCTCTGCATTGCTCAAGAGACAAAAGCCAAGCCAGGGGATCCTCATCCTGCCCAAATTGCTGAATTGACTGCAGTCCTTAGGACCTTCTCCACTTTCAGAGAACCTATTCATTTGATCACTGATTCGGCAGCTATCTATGGCCTAGTGCAGCAGGCCGAAAATTCCATTTTCAAAGACATTTCTAACCCCAACTAGAGCATTTGCTTTCCCCTTCCATTTCTCTTTTGTCCCACAGACAACACCCACACTATATCATGCACACAAGATCTTATACCACCCTTCCTGCATTTATAGTAGGCAATGCTAAAGCAGATGCCCCAGCAATGGTTCTCCAAATCTCCCTAGGGAATGTTTTTGACCAGGCTAGGACCCGCCACCACTTCTACCATCCAAACATTCCTGCACCGCTCAGCATCTTTAAAATTACCCAAGATCAGGCAAGATCCATGGCAAACACCTGCCCAAATTGTCAGCAACATGCCTTTGCTTCTGTCACAGCTGCACTCAATCCAAGAGGACTAAAGAGTCTCCAGATTGGGCAATCACACATCACACACCAAGCCCCTTTTGGGAGACTAAAATACAACCCTGTCTCAATCCACACCGACAACGCTGCGGTTTTCGCCTCTGCCCATGCTGTTGAGAAATCAAAAGATGCTGTAAAACGTTCCTTTTGAGCCTATTCCACCTTCCCAGTTCCACAGGAAATTAAAACTGATCCTGGTCCTGCTTATACCTCCCACTGATTCCAAACATTTTCTCACCAGTGGGCTGCAAAACATGTCACAGCCATACCACACTCTGCCACAGGACACTCCATAGTCCAGAGGGCCCACTCTTCCATCCAAAGGATCCTTGATCAGCCGAGAGAGGGAGTCCACATAATATCTCCCATTGAGACACTGGCCAAGGCCCTTGATGTGCTCAACTTTTTCAACACCTCATTTATGGAGCCAACTCCCCCAGTCACCAGGCCTTTTGCATTTCATATGACTGCAGCCCAGTTAAAAGAAAAGCCGCCTGTGTTGATCAAAGACCCTGAATCCAAAGAAATTATGGGCCCTTTCCCATTCATTACTTGGGGGAGAGGATACGCTTGTGTCTCTACAGCAGCAGGCCCAACATGGATCCCAGCAAAAAACATCAAACCCTTCTGCCAATGGCCAGGCAAACACCAGAGCCACCATCAGAAGAACAGAATGAAAGCCTAAGAGAGACAGCAGCAGCCTGGAAAAGAAGAAGAAGAAGGACAGAAGAAGATCTCCTAAGCAGCGTGGACCACACAGACCAACACCAAGAGAGCTCAGACACCACTAAGCGGGATATATCACTTAACATTTGGAAAAACTATATTGTAGCATTTATATTTGATTCTTCTAAGAAGTTGAGTTCAAACCATTGCCTTACAGAAGAGGAAGTTTAGTGGGACCAGAATTTAAGTTTCACATTGCAATCTCCCTATCTCTTTACTTTCAGGCCACCCAAGCCTCCACCCACTACTAAATTAACTAAAGTCAAAGGATGCTGTCCTTTGTTGCCGCTGCAGCAGGCAGCCGCAAGCAGCAAAGCTCCTCACTATGCCACGTGCCTTCAGCTGGCTGCTTCCACAGCCAAGCCACAATTTCTTGCCCATGGCCACGCTTGTCAACCTCATCTCACATAGGGACTCAGTATACCAGAGCGTCCAGCTGCTCAAAGACCAAATCAACAAGATCCAGACAAAAGGCAACAACGACTGGCTCACTGGACTTTTGAAAGACTGGGGCATGAAAGGCTGGCTTTCACCTTTACTTAAGACTCTTTTGTGGACTTTGTTTCTTGTATTCATTGTGTTGCTTATTCTATCCAGTTTTGCTCAACACTTGCAAAAGTCCATGGCAGAAGCCTTCATTCTTGAAAACAAAAAGGGGGCACTTGTGGAGGCCCAGGGGCCTCTCATTGCAACTGTAATACCTTAGGGCAAAGGGGACCAAGGTGAAACAGAGAAACCCCTCTGAATGCAAGGCTCTCACCCATGGCCACTTGCAGCCTCTTGCAATCTGCAGCTTTTCTTGCTATCACCCACTTCAACTGCCATTTTTTCCTTATAGCTACTCTCCAGAGAATGTTCTTCCCTCTCTTCTCCCCTGCTGGTCCTGGCTTTGCCCCTTCTCCCCCCCATATGAAAACCTCAGTCCCCAGCCTCATTTTCTCTCCGTCCCTGGACCCTCTTCATGGCAATGCACAGTGTTTGGAGTTGCACACAAAGACCCGTCTCTGGCCTCGTTCATCAGCACTTGAAGCAAGTGTGCTCCGGGCTCTGGCAGTGCAGGTCGC
The DNA here is from genome assembly GCF_036417665.1 of Passer domesticus. Lineage (NCBI taxonomy): Eukaryota > Metazoa > Chordata > Aves > Passeriformes > Passeridae > Passer > Passer domesticus. The sequence continues at coordinate 17,531,145 of NC_087486.1, read as the reverse complement.
TCACACGGGCTCACTGTGGACACGCCGCAATCACACAGTCATTGAGTGCACCAGAGAACCTGGCCTCTAATAAAAGGCATGAGTCCCACAAATCACATGACCCAATGCCTTGCATGTCTCTACTTTTTCCTTCTTCTCTCATCTCTCATGTCACTTTCCCCATTTCCTCTCTCTGCCAGCTTGGCTTCTCTCTCTCTCCTGGCTGCAAGCACATGTGTGGGACCATGCCGGAACACCCTGACCTACAGGGAAGTGGGAGAGGACTCTTTGTCAGGAACTGAAGTGACAGAACAAGGGGGAATGGGATCCAACTGCAAGAGCTGGAATCCATTCCATGATGGGAAGAAGTTCTTTCCTCTCAGGGTGCTTGTCCCTGACACTGGGACCAGTGCAGAGAGGCTGTGCATACCCCATGCCAAGGAACATCCAAGGCCAGCTTGGACAGGGGCCGCAGCAACCTGCTGTGCTGGCAGCTTGCTCAGCTTGGAACCAGATGATCTTTAGGGTCCCTTCCAAGCCAAAGCATTCAAGGATTTCATCATTCCACCATGCCCATCTCCCAGTGTGGAGTGGCCCTGAATCTTCTGTGACATCACAGCTCCCACAGTGTTCCAGGTGGAACGTCCAGCACCTGGAAACCAGCAGAGCAGACACTCTGCCTGCTGCCAGCGCTCAGTTGTCGCTCGCTCTGCGCTCTGACAGTCAGTACTGAGCTGTTGCTGCTGCCTGGGATTTTCCTGACGCCTGCTCTGGAGCACCAACCCCAGAAGGATGAGCACTGCTGCTCCAGTGGAGGTACAGTGCCATTCCAGGGAGGGGCCACCTTGCTTGAGCAGGCTGCAGCCATGTGGGAATGGATGCTGTGGGACAGGAACCCCACTGTCAGATTGTGCTGTCTCTTGCAGACTGCCAGAGACACTGAGGAGGAGATGCAAGTGGACATGGTGCTAGGTGAGGAAGAAAGGATGGAGGTAGACATAGAAGAACCACTTGAGGACATGGAAGTCGACATGGAGGATAACATTGAGGAGATGGAAGTCGAAGAGGAGAACATTGAGGAGATGGAAGTTGACGAGAACGATGAGGAGGAGCCCATGGTCCTTGGATGAAGATGGAGCCCCACAAGTAAGACAGGCAGATGCTCCCCATGCCCTGCCCACAGACACAGTGGCTGCCCTGACGCCAGCCTGGGGCTGGGCTGGATGGCCCCGCTCAGGGACACGCTGCCCGCAGCGGGCCTAGATTGAGCTGCCACAAGCACCAGCCCTGGCCTGCCCTGCACTTGCCTGGGGCCACACCAGCCCTGCCAGCCCTGTCCCAGCTCCTAGGGCCCGGCTCCCAGCCCAGCTGGGCCCAGTGCTGGCAGCAGAGGCCAGCTTTGCTTCTTTCTTCCTTCCAGGACATCATCATGGAGATGATGGCTGGAGATATTACGGCGCTGTATATATGTTGGAAAAGTTAGAAGATTACTGTAAATATGTTCACATGTTAGTAGTTCTCTGTAAATATGTTTTGAAGATTGTTACTCCATAGGATCCCATGTAAATATGTTCAGTAGATCGTTGTTGTTGTTATAAGGATTGTTGTAATGAAAAGTGTTCTGTAAATCCTAGAGTTTGCCAATCTTTGGCAAATAAATACTGCTTCTTTTTAAAACCTCGCTTCTCTTTGTCATTCCTTTGGGCACAGGAAGCATTTGCACACTTGGGATTTCCACTTGTTCCGGGATCCCGGGGCTGGAGCTCCCTGGGGCTGCTGCCACGGCCACCCCACGGCTGGGGGTCCCTGTGCACAGGGGGTCCCACTGACACCACTGCTGCCGCTGGGCACTGCTGCTGCTCCTGGGCTGGGCCACAGCGGCGTCCCCAAGAGCTGAGCTGCCACCAGCACAGAGGGGGCTCTCACTGCAGTTGTCCCTGCAGCCATGCCACCAAAGCAAGGCAGGAAACTTTCAGCCACCCTTCCTGCTGCAGCCACAGGCACTCCTGGCTCCAGAGCCGCCATCAGGCCACAGGGATGCAAAATCCACCTTCCCGCTCTCAAGGCCATGGCAGCCTTGGCTACTCTGGCACCTGCATCTGGGCTGCTGCAGGGGCTGATGTTTAAGGCTTGCAGCCTCCAAAGGCTCCGGGCTCTGCTTCCCGGCCTGCTCTGCACTGCCCTGGCTCTGCATTGCTCAAGAGACAAAAGCCAAGCCAGGGGATCCTCATCCTGCCCAAATTGCTGAATTGACTGCACTCGTTAGGACCTTCTCCACTTTCAAAGAACCTATTCATTTGATCACTGTTTCGGCAGATATCTATGGCCTAGTGCAGCAGGCCGAAAATTCCATTTTCAAAGACATTTCTAACCCCAACTAGAGCATTTGCTTTCCCCTTCCATTTCTCTTTTTTCCCACAGACAACACCCACACTATATCACGCACACAAGATCTTATACCACCCTTCCTGCATTTATAGTAGGCAATGCTAAAGCAGATGCCCCAGCAATGGTTCTCCAAATCTCCCTAGGGAATGTTTTTGACCAGGCTAGGACCCGCCACCACTTCTACCATCCAAACATTCCTGCACCGCTCAGCATCTTTAAAATTACCCAAGATCAGGCAAGATCCATGGCAAACACCTGCCCAAATTGTCAGCAACATGCCTTTGCTTCTGTCACAGCTGCACTCAATCCAAGAGGACTAAAGACTCTCCAGATCGGGCAATCACACATCACACACCAAGCCCCTTTTGGGAGACTAAAATACAACCCTGTCTCAATCCACACCGACAACGCTGCGGTTTTCGCCTCTGCCCATGCTGTTGAGAAATCAAAAGATGCTGTAAAACGTTCCTTTTGAGCCTATTCCACCTTCCCAGTTCCACAGGAAATTAAAACTGATCCTGGTCCTGCTTATACCTCCCACTGATTCCAAACATTTTCTCACCAGTGGGCTGCAAAACATGTCACAGCCATACCACACTCTGCCACAGGACACTCCATAGTCCAGAGGGCCCACTCTTCCATCCAAAGGATCCTTGATCAGCCGAGAGAGGGAGTCCACATAATATCTCCCATTGAGACACTGGCCAAGGCCCTTGATGTGCTCAACTTTTTCAACACCTCATTTATGGAGCCAACTCCCCCAGTCACCAGGCCTTTTGCATTTCATATGACTGCAGCCCAGTTAAAAGAAAAGCCACCTGTGTTGATCAAAGACCCTGAATCCAAAGAAATTATGGGCCCTTTCCCATTCATTACTTGGGGGAGAGGATACACTTGTGTCTCTACAGCAGCAGGCCCAACATGGATCCCAGCAAAAAACATCAAACCCTTCTGCCAATGGCCAGGCAAACACCAGAGCCACCATCAGAAGAACAGAATGAAAGCCTAAGAGAGACAGCAGCAGCCTGGAAAAGAAGAAGAAGAAGGACAGAAGAAGATCTCCTAAGCAGCGTGGACCACACAGACCAACACCAAGAGAGCTCAGACACCACTAAGCGGGATATATCACTTAACATTTGGAAAAACTATATTGTAGCATTTATATTTGATTCTTCTAAGAAGTTGAGTTCAAACCATTGCCTTACAGAAGAGGAAGTTTAGTGGGACCAGAATTTAAGTTTCACATTGCAATCTCCCTATCTCTTTACTTTCAGGCCACCCAAGCCTCCACCCACTACTAAATTAGCTAAAGTCAAAGGATGCTGTCCTTTGTTGCCGCTGCAGCAGGCAGCCGCAAGCAGCAAAGCTCCTCACTATGCCACGTGCCTTCAGCTGGCTGCTTCCACAGCCAAGCCACAATTTCTTGCCCATGGCCACGCTTGTCAACCTCTTCTCACATAGGGACTCAGTATACCTGAGCGTCCAGCTGCTCAAAGACCAAATCAACAAGATCCAGACAAAAGGCAACAACGACTGGCTCACTGGACTTTTGAAAGACTGGGGCATGAAAGGCTGGCTTTCACCTTTACTTAAGACTCTTTTGTGAACTTTGTTTCTTGTATTCATTGTGTTGCTTATTCTATCCAGTTTTGCTCAACGCTTGCAAAAGTCCATGGCAGAAGCCTTCATTCTTGAAAACAAAAAGGGGGCACTTGTGGAGGCCCAGGGGCCTCTCATTGCAACTGTAATACCTTAGGGCAAAGGGGACCAAGGTGAAACAGAGAAACCCCTCTGAATGCAAGGCTCTCACCCATGGCCACTTGCAGCCTCTTGCAATCTGCAGCTTTTCTTGCTATCACCCACTTCAACTGCCATTTTTTCCTTATAGCTACTCTCCAGAGAATGTTCTTCCCTCTCTTCTCCCCTGCTGGTCCTGGCTTTGCCCCTTCTCCCCCCCCCCATATGAAACCCTCAGTCCCCAGCCTCATTTTCTCTCTGGCCCTGGACCCTCTTCATCGCCATGCACAGTGTTTGGAGTTGCACACAAAGACCCGTCTCTGGCCTCGTTCATCAGCACTTGAAGCAAGTGTGCTCCGGGCTCTGGCAGTGCAGGTCGCTCACACGGGCTCACTGTGGACACGCCGCAATCACACAGTCATTGAGTGCACCAGAGAACCTGGCCTCTAATAAAAGGCATGAATCCCACAGCCCACCCAAACCAATGCCTTGCATGTCTCTACTTTTTCCTTCTTCTCTCATCTCTCATGTCACTTTCCCCATTTCCTCTCTCTGCCAGCTTGGCTTCTCTCTCTCCTGGCTGCAGCTTCAGCCACATGTGTGACCCTGCAGGAACAGGCTGACCCACAGGGAAGTGGGACAGGACTCTTTGCCAGCAACTGAAGTGACAGAACAAGGGCGAATGGGATGAAACTGCAAGAGCTGGAATCCATTTGATGATGGGAAGAAGTTCTTTCCTGTCAGGGTGCTTGTCCCTGACACTGGGACCAGTGCAGAGAGGCTGTGCATACCCCATGGCCACGAACATCCAAGGCCAGCTTGGACAGGGGCCGAGACAACCTGCTGTGCTGGCAGCTTGCTCAGCTAGGAACCAGATGATCTTTAGGGTCCCTTCCAAGCCAAACCATTCAAGGATTTCATCATTCCACCATGCCCACCTCCCAGTGTGGAGCGGCCCTGAAACTTCTGTGACATCACAGCTCCCACAGTGTTCCAGGTGGAACGTCCAGCACCTGGAAACCAGCAGAGCAGACACTCTGCCTGCTGCCAGTGGTCAGTTGGCGCTCGCTCTGATCTCTGCCCGTCACTACTGAGCTGTTGCTGCCGCCTGGGCTTTTCCTGCTGCCGGCTCTGGAGCGCCAATCCCAGCAGGATGAGCACTGCTGTGCCAGTGGAGGTACAGTGCCATTCCAGGCAGAAAGCAGCCTGCTTGAGCAGGCTGCAGCCACGTGGCAATGGATGGTGTGGGACAGGAACCCCACTGCGAGATTTTGCTGTCTCTTGCAGACTGCCAGAGACATTGTGGAGGAGATGCAAGTGGACATGGTGCAGGATGAGGAAGAAATGATGGAGGTGGACGTGGAAGAGCTGGTGGAGGAGATGGAAGTAGACGTGGAGGATGACATCGAGGAGATGGAAGTTGACGAGAACGATGAGGAGGAGCCCATGGTCCTTGGATGAAGATGGAGCCCCACAAGTAAGATGGGCAGATGCTCCCTATGCCCTGCCCACAGCTGGGCTGGATGGCCCCGCTCAGGGACACGCTGCCCGCAGGGGGCCTGGATTGTGCTGCCACAAGCACCAGCCCTGGCCTGCCCTGCACTTGCCTGGGGCCACACCAGCCCTGCCAGCCCTGTCCCAGCTCCTGGGGCCCTGATCCTAGCCCAGCTGGGCTCAGTGCTGGCAGCAGACTCCAACTTTGCTTCTTCTTTTCTTCCAGGACAGATGGAGAAGATGGCTGTAGATATTACGGCGCTGTATATATGTTTGAAATAGTAGAAGATTTCTGTAAATATGTTCACCTTAGTACTTCACTGTAAATATGTTTTGAAGATTGTTAGTCCCTAGGATCCCATGTAAATAAATCCTCTAGATTGTTATTGTTATTGTTGTTATTACAAGGATTGTTTTAATGAAAGGCGTTCTGTAAACCCTAGAGTTTGCCAATTTTTGGCAAATAAATACTGCTTCTTTTTAAAACCTCACTTCTCTTTGTCATTCCTTTGGGCACAGGAAGCATTTGCACACTTGGGATTTCCACTTGTTCCAGGATCCCAGGGCTGGAGCTCCCTGGGGCTGCTGCCACGGCCACCCCACGGCTGGGGGTCCCTGTGCACAGGGGGTCCCACTGACACCACTGCTGCCGCTGGGCACTGCTGCTGCTCCTGGGCTGGGCCACAGCGGCGTCCCCAAGAGCTGAGCTGCCACCAGCACAGAGGGGGCTCTCACTGCAGTTATCCCTGCAGCCATGCCACCAAAGCAAGGCAGGAAACTTTCAGCCACCCTTCCTGCTGCAGCCACAGGCACTCCTGGCTCCAGAGCCGCCATCAGGCCACAGGGATGCAAAATCCACCTTCCCGCTCTCAAGGCCATGGCAGCCTTGGCTACTCTGGCACCTGCATCTGGGCTGCTGCAGGGGCTGATGTTTAAGGCTTGCAGCCTCCAAAGGCTCCGGGCTCTGCTTCCCAGCCTGCCCTGCACTGCCCTGGCTCTGCATTGCTCAAGAGACAAAAGCCAAGCCAGGGGATCCTCATCCTGCCCAAATTGCTGAATTGACTGCAGTCCTTAGGACCTTCTCCACTTTCAGAGAACCTATTCATTTGATCACTGATTCGGCAGCTATCTATGGCCTAGTGCAGCAGGCCGAAAATTCCATTTTCAAAGACATTTCTAACCCCAACTAGAGCATTTGCTTTCCCCTTTCATTTCTCTTTTGTCCCACAGACAACACCCACACTATATCATGCACACAAGATCTTATACCACCCTTCCTGCATTTATAGTAGGCAATGCTAAAGCAGATGCCCCAGCAATGGTTCTCCAAATCTCCCTAGGGAATGTTTTTGACCAGGCTAGGACCCGCCACCACTTCTACCATCCAAACATTCCTGCACCGCTCAGCATCTTTAAAATTACCCAAGATCAGGCAAGATCCATGGCAAACACCTGCCCAAATTGTCAGCAACATGCCTTTGCTTCTGTCACAGCTGCACTCAATCCAAGAGGACTAAAGACTCTCCAGATCGGGCAATCACACATCACACACCAAGCCCCTTTTGGGAGACTAAAATACAACCCTGTCTCAATCCACACCGACAACGCTGCGGTTTTCGCCTCTGCCCATGCTGTTGAGAAATCAAAAGATGCTGTAAAACGTTCCTTTTGAGCCTATTCCACCTTCCCAGTTCCACAGGAAATTAAAACTGATCCTGGTCCTGCTTATACCTCCCACTGATTCCAAACATTTTCTCACCAGTGGGCTGCAAAACATGTCACAGCCATACCACACTCTGCCACAGGACACTCCATAGTCCAGAGGGCCCACTCTTCCATCCAAAGGATCCTTGATCAGCCGAGAGAGGGAGTCCACATAATATCTCCCATTGAGACACTGGCCAAGGCCCTTGATGTGCTCAACTTTTTCAACACCTCATTTATGGAGCCAACTCCCCCAGTCACCAGGCCTTTTGCATTTCATATGACTGCAGCCCAGTTAAAAGAAAAGCCGCCTGTGTTGATCAAAGACCCTGAATCCAAAGAAATTATGGGCCCTTTCCCATTCATTACTTGGGGGAGAGGATACGCTTGTGTCTCTACAGCAGCAGGCCCAACATGGATCCCAGCAAAAAACATCAAACCCTTCTGCCAATGGCCAGGCAAACACCAGAGCCACCATCAGAAGAACAGAATGAAAGCCTAAGAGAGACAGCAGCAGCCTGGAAAAGAAGAAGAAGAAGGACAGAAGAAGATCTCCTAAGCAGCGTGGACCACACAGACCAACACCAAGAGAGCTCAGACACCACTAAGCGGGATATATCACTTAACATTTGGAAAAACTATATTGTAGCATTTATATTTGATTCTTCTAAGAAGTTGAGTTCAAACCATTGCCTTACAGAAGAGGAAGTTTAGTGGGACCAGAATTTAAGTTTCACATTGCAATCTCCCTATCTCTTTACTTTCAGGCCACCCAAGCCTCCAGCCACTACAAAATTAACTAAAGTCCAAGGATGCTGTCCTTTGTTGCCGCTGCAGCAGGCAGCCGCAAGCAGCAAAGCTCCTCACTATGCCACGTGCCTTCAGCTGGCTGCTTCCACAGCCAAGCCACAATTTCTTGCCCATGGCCACGCTTGTCAACCTCATCTCACATAGGGACTCAGTATACCAGAGCGTCCAGCTGCTCAAAGACCAAATCAACAAGATCCAGACAAAAGGCAACAACGACTGGCTCACTGGACTTTTGAAAGACTGGGGCATGAAAGGCTGGCTTTCACCTTTACTTAAGACTCTTTTGTGGACTTTGTTTCTTGTATTCATTGTGTTGCTTATTCTATCCAGTTTTGCTCAACGCTTGCAAAAGTCCATGGCAGAAGCCTTCATTCTTGAAAACAAAAAGGGGGCACTTGTGGAGGCCCAGGGGCCTCTCATTGCACCTGTAATACCTTAGGGCAAAGGGGACCAAGGTGAAACAGAGAAACCCCTCTGAATGCAAGGCTCTCACCCATGGCCACTTGCAGCCTCTTGCAATCTGCAGCTTTTCTTGCTATCACCCACTTCAACTGACATTTTTTCCTTATAGCTACTCTCCAGAGAATGTTCTTCCCTCTCTTCTCCCCTGCTGGTCCTCGCTTTGCCCCTTCTCCCCCCCCCCATATGAAACCCTCAGACCCGAGCCTCATTTTCTCTCTGGCCCTGGACCCTCTTCATCGCCATGCACAGTGTTTGGAGTTGCACACAAAGACCCGTCTCTGGCCTCGTTCATCAGCACTTGAAGCAAGTGTGCTCCGGCCTCTGGCAGTGCAGGTCGCTCACACGGGCTCACTGTGGACACGCCGCAATCACACAGTCATTGAGTGCACCAGAGAACCTGGCCTCTAATAAAAGGCATGAATCCCACAGCCCACCCAACCCAATGCCTTGCATGTCTCTACTTTTTCCTTCTTCTCTCATCTCTCATGTCACTTTCCCCATTTCCTCTCTCTGCCAGCTTGGCTTCTCTCTCTCCTGGCTGCAGCTTCAGCCACATGTGTGACCCTGCAGGAACAGGCTGACCCACAGGGAAGTGGGACAGGACTCTTTGTCAGCAACTGAAGTGACAGAACAAGGGCGAATGGGATGAAACTGCAAGAGCTGGAATCCATTTGATGATGGGAAGAAGTTCTTTCCTGTCAGGGTGCTTGTCCCTGACACTGGGACCAGTGCAGAGAGGCTGTGCATACCCCATGGCCACGAACATCCAAGGCCAGCTTGGACAGGGGCCGAGACAACCTGCTGTGCTGGCAGCTTGCTCAGCTAGGAACCAGATGATCTTTAGGGTCCCTTCCAAGCCAAACCATTCAAGGATTTCATCATTCCACCATGCCCACCTCCCAGTGTGGAGCGGCCCTGAAACTTCTGTGACATCACAGCTCCCACAGTGTTCCAGGTGGAACGTCCAGCACCTGGAAACCAGCAGAGCAGACACTCTGCCTGCTGCCAGTGGTCAGTTGGCGCTCGCTCTGATCTCTGCCCGTCACTACTGAGCTGTTGCTGCCGCCTGGGCTTTTCCTGCTGCCTGCTCTGGAGCGCCAATCCCAGCAGGATGAGCACTGCTGTGCCAGTGGAGGTACAGTGCCATTCCAGGCAGAAAGCAGCCTGCTTGAGCAGGCTGCAGCCACGTGGCAATGGATGGTGTGGGACAGGAACCCCACTGCGAGATTTTGCTGTCTCTTGCAGACTGCCAGAGACATTGTGGAGGAGATGCAAGTGGACATGGTGCAGGATGAGGAAGAAATGATGGAGGTGGACGTGGAAGAGCTGGTGGAGGAGATGGAAGTAGACGTGGAGGATGACATCGAGGAGATGGAAGTTGACGAGAACGATGAGGAGGAGCCCATGGTCCTTGGATGAAGATGGAGCCCCACAAGTAAGACGGGCAGATGCTCCCTATGCCCTGCCCACAGACACAGTGGCTGCCCTGACGCCAGGCTGGGGCTGGGCTGGATGGCCCCGCTCAGGGACACGCTGCCCGCAGGGGGCCTGGATTGTGCTGCCACAAGCACCAGCCCTGGCCTGCCCTGCACTTGCCTGGGGCCACACCAGCCCTGCCAGCCCTGTCCCAGCTCCTGGGGCCCTGATCCTAGCCCAGCTGGGCTCAGTGCTGGCAGCAGACTCCAACTTTGCTTCTTCTTTTCTTCCAGGACAGATGGAGAAGATGGCTGTAGATATTACGGCGCTGTATATATGTTTGAAATAGTAGAAGATTTCTGTAAATATGTTCACCTTAGTACTTCACTGTAAATATGTTTTGAAGATTGTTAGTCCCTAGGATCCCATGTAAATAAATCCTCTAGATTGTTATTGTTATTGTTGTTATTACAAGGATTGTTTTAATGAAAGGCGTTCTGTAAACCCTAGAGTTTGCCAATTTTTGGCAAATAAATACTGCTTCTTTTTAAAACCTCACTTCTCTTTGTCATTCCTTTGGGCACAGGAAGCATTTGCACACTTGGGATTTCCACTTGTTCCGGGATCCCGGGGCTGGAGCTCCCTGGGGCTGCTGCCACGGCCACCCCACGGCTGGGGGTCCCTGTGCACAGGGGGTCCCACTGACACCAATGCTGGCACTGGGCACTGCTGCTGCTCCTGGGCTGGGCCACAGCGGCGTCCCCAAGAGCTGAGCTGCCACCAGCACAGAGGGGGCTCTCACTGCAGTTATCCCTGCAGCCATGCCACCAAAGCAAGGCAGGAAACTTTCAGCCACCCTTCCTGCTGCAGCCACAGGCACTCCTGGCTCCAGAGCCGCCATCAGGCCACAGGGATGCAAAATCCACCTTCCCGCTCTCAAGGCCATGGCAGCCTTGGCAACTCTGGCACCTGCATCTGGGCTGCTGCAGGGGCTGATGTTTAAGGCTTGCAGCCTCCAAAGGCTCCGGGCTCTGCTTCCCAGCCTGCCCTGCACTGCCCTGGCTCTGCATTGCTCAAGAGACAAAAGCCAAGCCAGGGGATCCTCATCCTGCCCAAATTGCTGAATTGACTGCAGTCCTTAGGACCTTCTCCACTTTCAGAGAACCTATTCATTTGATCACTGATTCGGCAGCTATCTATGGCCTAGTGCAGCAGGCCGAAAATTCCATTTTCAAAGACATTTCTAACCCCAACTAGAGCATTTGCTTTCCCCTTCCATTTCTCTTTTGTCCCACAGACAACACCCACACTATATCATGCACACAAGATCTTATACCACCCTTCCTGCATTTATAGTAGGCAATGCTAAAGCAGATGCCCCAGCAATGGTTCTCCAAATCTCCCTAGGGAATGTTTTTGACCAGGCTAGGACCCGCCACCACTTCTACCATCCAAACATTCCTGCACCGCTCAGCATCTTTAAAATTACCCAAGATCAGGCAAGATCCATGGCAAACACCTGCCCAAATTGTCAGCAACATGCCTTTGCTTCTGTCACAGCTGCACTCAATCCAAGAGGACTAAAGACTCTCCAGATCGGGCAATCACACATCACACACCAAGCCCCTTTTGGGAGACTAAAATACAACCCTGTCTCAATCCACACCGACAACGCTGCGGTTTTCGCCTCTGCCCATGCTGTTGAGAAATCAAAAGATGCTGTAAAACGTTCCTTTTGAGCCTATTCCACCTTCCCAGTTCCACAGGAAATTAAAACTGATCCTGGTCCTGCTTATACCTCCCACTGATTCCAAACATTTTCTCACCAGTGGGCTGCAAAACATGTCACAGCCATACCACACTCTGCCACAGGACACTCCATAGTCCAGAGGGCCCACTCTTCCATCCAAAGGATCCTTGATCAGCCGAGAGAGGGAGTCCACATAATATCTCCCATTGAGACACTGGCCAAGGCCCTTGATGTGCTCAACTTTTTCAACACCTCATTTATGGAGCCAACTCCCCCAGTCACCAGGCCTTTTGCATTTCATATGACTGCAGCCCAGTTAAAAGAAAAGCCGCCTGTGTTGATCAAAGACCCTGAATCCAAAGAAATTATGGGCCCTTTCCCATTCATTACTTGGGGGAGAGGATACGCTTGTGTCTCTACAGCAGCAGGCCCAACATGGATCCCAGCAAAAAACATCAAACCCTTCTGCCAATGGCCAGGCAAACACCAGAGCCACCATCAGAAGAACAGAATGAAAGCCTAAGAGAGACAGCAGCAGCCTGGAAAAGAAGAAGAAGAAGGACAGAAGAAGATCTCCTAAGCAGCGTGGACCACACAGACCAACACCAAGAGAGCTCAGACACCACTAAGCGGGATATATCACTTAACATTTGGAAAAACTATATTGTAGCATTTATATTTGATTCTTCTAAGAAGTTGAGTTCAAACCATTGCCTTACAGAAGAGGAAGTTTAGTGGGACCAGAATTTAAGTTTCACATTGCAATCTCCCTATCTCTTTACTTTCAGGCCACCCAAGCCTCCACCCACTACTAAATTAGCTAAAGTCAAAGGATGCTGTCCTTTGTTGCCGCTGCAGCAGGCAGCCGCAAGCAGCAAAGCTCCTCACTATGCCACGTGCCTTCAGCTGGCTGCTTCCACAGCCAAGCCACAATTTCTTGCCCATGGCCACGCTTGTCAACCTCTTCTCACATAGGGACTCAGTATAGCAGAGCGTCCAGCTGCTCAAAGACCAAATCAACAAGATCCAGACAAAAGGCAACAACGACTGGCTCACTGGACTTTTGAAAGACTGGGGCATGAAAGGCTGGCTTTCACCTTTACTTAAGACTCTTTTGTGGACTTTGTTTCTTGTATTCATTGTGTTGCTTATTCTATCCAGTTTTGCTCAACGCTTGCAAAAGTCCATGGCAGAAGCCTTCATTCTTGAAAACAAAAAGGGGGCACTTGTGGAGGCCCAGGGCCCTCTCATTGCAACTGTAATACCTTAGGGCAAAGGGGACCAAGGTGAAACAGAGAAACCCCTCTGAATGCAAGGCTCTCACCCATGGCCACTTGCAGCCTCTTGCAATCTGCAGCTTTTCTTGCTATCACCCACTTCAACTGCTATTTTTTCCTTATAGCTACTCTCCAGAGAATGTTCTTCCCTCTCTTCTCCCCTGCTGGTCCTGGCTTTGCCCCTTCTCCCCCCCCCCATATGAAACCCTCAGTCCCCAGCCTCATTTTCTCTCTGGCCCTGGTCCCTCTTCATCGCCATGCACAGCGTTTGGAGTTGCACACAAAGACCCGTCTCTGGCCTCGTTCATCAGCACTTGAAGCAAGTGTGCTCCGGCCTCTGGCAGTGCAGCTCGCTCACACGGGCTCACTGTGGACACGCCGCAATCACACAGTCATTGAGTGCACCAGAGAACCTGGCCTCTAATAAAAGGCATGAATCCCACAGCCCACCCAAACCAATGCCTTGCATGTCTCTACTTTTTCCTTCTTCTCTCATCTCTCATGTCACTTTCCCCATTTCCTCTCTCTGCCAGCTTGGCTTCTCTCTCTCCTGGCTGCAGCTTCAGCCACATGTGTGACCCTGCAGGAACAGGCTGACCCACAGGGAAGTGGGACAGGACTCTTTGTCAGGAACTGAAGTGACAGAACAAGGGCGAATGGGATGAAACTGCAAGAGCTGGAATCCATTTGATGATGGGAAGAAGTTCTTTCCTGTCAGGGTGCTTGTCCCTGACACTGGGACCAGTGCAGAGAGGCTGTGCATACCCCATGGCCACGAACATCCAAGGCCAGCTTGGACAGGGGCCGAGACAACCTGCTGTGCTGGCAGCTTGCTCAGCTAGGAACCAGATGATCTTAAGGGTCCCTTCCAAGCCAAACCATTCAAGGATTTCATCATTCCACCATGCCCACCTCCCAGTGTGGAGCGGCCCTGAAACTTCTGTGACATCACAGCTCCCACAGTGTTCCAGGTGGAACGTCCAGCACCTGGAAACCAGCAGAGCAGACACTCTGCCTGCTGCCAGTGGTCAGTTGGCGCTCGCTCTGATCTCTGCCCGTCACTACTGAGCTGTTGCTGCCGCCTGGGCTTTTCCTGCTGCCTGCTCTGGAGCGCCAATCCCAGCAGGATGAGCACTGCTGTGCCAGTGGAGGTACAGTGCCATTCCAGGCAGAAAGCAGCCTGCTTGAGCAGGCTGCAGCCACGTGGCAGTGGATGGTGTGGGACAGGAACCCCACTGCGAGATTTTGCTGTCTCTTGCAGACTGCCAGAGACATTGTGGAGGAGATGCAAGTGGACATGGTGCAGGATGAGGAAGAAATGATGGAGGTGGACGTGGAAGAGCTGGTGGAGGAGATGGAAGTAGACGTGGAGGATGACATCGAGGAGATGGAAGTTGACGAGAACGATGAGGAGGAGCCCATGGTCCTTGGATGAAGATGGAGCCCCACAAGTAAGACGGGCAGATGCTCCCTATGCCCTGCCCACAGACACAGTGGCTGCCCTGACGCCAGGCTGGGGCTGGGCTGGATGGCCCCGCTCAGGGACACGCTGCCCGCAGGGGGCCTGGATTGTGCTGCCACAAGCACCAGCCCTGGCCTGCCCTGCACTTGCCTGGGGCCACACCAGCCCTGCCAGCCCTGTCCCAGCTCCTGGGGCCCTGATCCTAGCCCAGCTGGGCTCAGTGCTGGCAGCAGACTCCAACTTTGCTTCTTCTTTTCTTCCAGGACAGATGGAGAAGATGGCTGTAGATATTACGGCGCTGTATATATGTTTGAAATAGTAGAAGATTTCTGTAAATATGTTCACCTTAGTACTTCACTGTAAATATGTTTTGAAGATTGTTAGTCCCTAGGATCCCATGTAAATAAATCCTCTAGATTGTTATTGTTATTGTTGTTATTACAAGGATTGTTTTAATGAAAGGTGTTCTGTAAACCCTAGAGTTTGCCAATTTTTGGCAAATAAATACTGCTTCTTTTTAAAACCTCACTTCTCTTTGTCATTCCTTTGGGCACAGGAAGCATTTGCACACTTGGGATTTCCACTTGTTCCAGGATCCCAGGGCTGGAGCTCCCTGGGGCTGCTGCCACGGCCACCCCACGGCTGGGGGTCCCTGTGCACAGGGGGTCCCACTGACACCACTGCTGCCGCTGGGCACTGCTGCTGCTCCTGGGCTGGGCCACAGCGGCGTCCCCAAGAGCTGAGCTGCCACCAGCACAGAGGGGGCTCTCACTGCAGTTATCCCTGCAGCCATGCCACCAAAGCAAGGCAGGAAACTTTCAGCCACCCTTCCTGCTGCAGCCACAGGCACTCCTGGCTCCAGAGCCGCCATCAGGCCACAGGGATGCAAAATCCACCTTCCCGCTCTCAAGGCCATGGCAGCCTTGGCTACTCTGGCACCTGCATCTGGGCTGCTGCAGGGGCTGATGTTTAAGGCTTGCAGCCTCCAAAGGCTCCGGGCTCTGCTTCCCAGCCTGCCCTGCACTGCCCTGGCTCTGCATTGCTCAAGAGACAAAAGCCAAGCCAGGGGATCCTCATCCTGCCCAAATTGCTGAATTGACTGCAGTCCTTAGGACCTTCTCCACTTTCAGAGAACCTATTCATTTGATCACTGATTCGGCAGCTATCTATGGCCTAGTGCAGCAGGCCGAAAATTCCATTTTCAAAGACATTTCTAACCCCAACTAGAGCATTTGCTTTCCCCTTCCATTTCTCTTTTGTCCCACAGACAACACCCACACTATATCATGCACACAAGATCTTATACCACCCTTCCTGCATTTATAGTAGGCAATGCTAAAGCAGATGCCCCAGCAATGGTTCTCCAAATCTCCCTAGGGAATGTTTTTGACCAGGCTAGGACCCGCCACCACTTCTACCATCCAAACATTCCTGCACCGCTCAGCATCTTTAAAATTACCCAAGATCAGGCAAGATCCATGGCAAACACCTGCCCAAATTGTCAGCAACATGCCTTTGCTTCTGTCACAGCTGCACTCAATCCAAGAGGACTAAAGACTCTCCAGATCGGGCAATCACACATCACACACCAAGCCCCTTTTGGGAGACTAAAATACAACCCTGTCTCAATCCACACCGACAACGCTGCGGTTTTCGCCTCTGCCCATGCTGTTGAGAAATCAAAAGATGCTGTAAAACGTTCCTTTTGAGCCTATTCCACCTTCCCAGTTCCACAGGAAATTAAAACTGATCCTGGTCCTGCTTATACCTCCCACTGATTCCAAACATTTTCTCACCAGTGGGCTGCAAAACATGTCACAGCCATACCACACTCTGTCACAGGACACTCCATAGTCCAGAGGGCCCACTCTTCCATCCAAAGGATCCTTGATCAGCCGAGAGAGGGAGTCCACATAATATCTCCCATTGAGACACTGGCCAAGGCCCTTGATGTGCTCAACTTTTTCAACACCTCATTTATGGAGCCAACTCCCCCAGTCACCAGGCCTTTTGCATTTCATATGACTGCAGCCCAGTTAAAAGAAAAGCCGCCTGTGTTGATCAAAGACCCTGAATCCAAAGAAATTATGGGCCCTTTCCCATTCATTACTTGGGGGAGAGGATACGCTTGTGTCTCTACAGCAGCAGGCCCAACATGGATCCCAGCAAAAAACATCAAACCCTTCTGCCAATGGCCAGGCAAACACCAGAGCCACCATCAGAAGAACAGAATGAAAGCCTAAGAGAGACAGCAGCAGCCTGGAAAAGAAGAAGAAGAAGGACAGAAGAAGATCTCCTAAGCAGCGTGGACCACACAGACCAACACCAAGAGAGCTCAGACACCACTAAGCGGGATATATCACTTAACATTTGGAAAAACTATATTGTAGCATTTATATTTGATTCTTCTAAGAAGTTGAGTTCAAACCATTGCCTTACAGAAGAGGAAGTTTAGTGGGACCAGAATTTAAGTTTCACATTGCAATCTCCCTATCTCTTTACTTTCAGGCCACCCAAGCCTCCACCCACTACTAAATTAGCTAAAGTCAAAGGATGCTGTCCTTTGTTGCCGCTGCAGCAGGCAGCCGCAAGCAGCAAAGCTCCTCACTATGCCACGTGCCTTCAGCTGGCTGCTTCCACAGCCAAGCCACAATTTCTTGCCCATGGCCACGCTTGTCAACCTCTTCTCACATAGGGACTCAGTATACCAGAGCGTCCAGCTGCTCAAAGACCAAATCAACAAGATCCAGACAAAAGGCAACAACGACTGGCTCACTGGACTTTTGAAAGCCTGGGGCATGAAAGGCTGGCTTTCACCTTTACTTAAGACTCTTTTGTGGACTTTGTTTCTTGTATTCATTGTGTTGCTTATTCTATCCAGTTTTGCTCAACGCTTGCAAAAGTCCATGGCAGAAGCCTTCATTCTTGAAAACAAAAAGGGGGCACTTGTGGAGGCCCAGGGCCCTCTCATTGCAACTGTAATACCTTAGGGCAAAGGGGACCAAGGTGAAACAGAGAAACCCCTCTGAATGCAAGGCTCTCACCCATGGCCACTTGCAGCCTCTTGCAATCTGCAGCTTTTCTT
Organism: Passer domesticus; assembly: GCF_036417665.1. Classification (NCBI taxonomy): domain Eukaryota; kingdom Metazoa; phylum Chordata; class Aves; order Passeriformes; family Passeridae; genus Passer; species Passer domesticus. The sequence goes on along the minus strand of NC_087486.1, from coordinate 17,513,581 downwards.
GCTATCACCCACTTCAACTGCCATTTTTTCCTTATAGCTACTCTCCAGAGAATGTTCTTCCCTCTCTTCTCCCCTGCTGGTCCTGGCTTTGCCCCTTCTCCCCCCCCCATATGAAACCCTCAGTCCCCAGCCTCATTTTCTCTCTGGCCCTGGACCCTCTTCATCGCCATGCACAGTGTTTGGAGTTGCACACAAAGACCCGTCTCTGGCCTCGTTCATCAGCACTTGAAGCAAGTGTGCTCCGGCCTCTGGCAGTGCAGGTCGCTCACACGGGCTCACTGTGGACACGCCGCAATCACACAGTCATTGAGTGCACCAGAGAACCTGGCCTCTAATAAAAGGCATGAATCCCACAGCCCACCCAACCCAATGCCTTGCATGTCTCTACTTTTTCCTTCTTCTCTCATCTCTCATGTCACTTTCCCCATTTCCTCTCTCTGCCAGCTTGGCTTCTCTCTCTCCTGGCTGCAGCTTCAGCCACATGTGTGACCCTGCAGGAACAGGCTGACCCACAGGGAAGTGGGACAGGACTCTTTGTCAGCAACTGAAGTGACAGAACAAGGGCGAATGGGATGAAACTGCAAGAGCTGGAATCCATTTGATGATGGGAAGAAGTTCTTTCCTGTCAGGGTGCTTGTCCCTGACACTGGGACCAGTGCAGAGAGGCTGTGCATACCCCATGGCCACGAACATCCAAGGCCAGCTTGGACAGGGGCCGAGACAACCTGCTGTGCTGGCAGCTTGCTCAGCTTGGAACCAGATGATCTTTAGGGTCCCTTCCAAGCCAAACCATTCAAGGATTTCATCATTCCACCATGCCCACCTCCCAGTGTGGAGCGGCCCTGAAACTTCTGTGACATCACAGCTCCCACAGTGTTCCAGGTGGAACGTCCAGCACCTGGAAACCAGCAGAGCAGACACTCTGCCTGCTGCCAGTGGTCAGTTGGCGCTCGCTCTGATCTCTGCCCGTCACTACTGAGCTGTTGCTGCCGCCTGGGCTTTTCCTGCTGCCTGCTCTGGAGCGCCAATCCCAGCAGGATGAGCACTGCTGTGCCAGTGGAGGTACAGTGCCATTCCAGGCAGAAAGCAGCCTGCTTGAGCAGGCTGCAGCCACGTGGCAATGGATGGTGAGGGACAGGAACCCCACTGCGAGATTTTGCTGTCTCTTGCAGACTGCCAGAGACATTGTGGAGGAGATGCAAGTGGACATGGTGCAGGATGAGGAAGAAATGATGGAGGTGGACGTGGAAGAGCTGGTGGAGGAGATGGAAGTAGACGTGGAGGATGACATCGAGGAGATGGAAGTTGACGAGAACGATGAGGAGGAGCCCATGGTCCTTGGATGAAGATGGAGCCCCACAAGTAAGATGGGCAGATGCTCCCTATGCCCTGCCCACAGCTGGGCTGGATGGCCCCGCTCAGGGACACGCTGCCCGCAGGGGGCCTGGATTGTGCTGCCACAAGCACCAGCCCTGGCCTGCCCTGCACTTGCCTGGGGCCACACCAGCCCTGCCAGCCCTGTCCCAGCTCCTGGGGCCCTGATCCCAGCCCAGCTGGGCTCAGTGCTGGCAGCAGACTCCAACTTTGCTTCTTCTTTTCTTCCAGGACAGATGGAGAAGATGGCTGTAGATATTACGGCGCTGTATATATGTTTGAAATAGTAGAAGATTTCTGTAAATATGTTCACCTTAGTACTTCACTGTAAATATGTTTTGAAGATTGTTAGTCCCTAGGATCCCATGTAAATAAATCCTCTAGATTGTTATTGTTGTTGTTGTTATTACAAGGATTGTTTTAATGAAAGGTGTTCTGTAAACCCTAGAGTTTGCCAATTTTTGGCAAATAAATACTGCTTCTTTTTAAAACCTCACTTCTCTTTGTCATTCCTTTGGGCACAGGAAGCATTTGCACACTTGGGATTTCCACTTGTTCCAGGATCCCAGGGCTGGAGCTCCCTGGGGCTGCTGCCACGGCCACCCCACGGCTGGGGGTCCCTGTGCACAGGGGGTCCCACTGACACCACTGCTGGTGCAGGGCACTGCTGCTGCTCCTGGGCTGGGCCACAGCGGCGTCCCCAAGAGCTGAGCTGCCACCAGCACAGAGGGGGCTCTCACTGCAGTTATCCCTGCAGCCATGCCACCAAAGCAAGGCAGGAAACTTTCAGCCACCCTTCCTGCTGCAGCCACAGGCACTCCTGGCTCCAGAGCCGCCATCAGGCCACAGGGATGCAAAATCCACCTTCCCGCTCTCAAGGCCATGGCAGCCTTGGCTACTCTGGCACCTGCATCTGGGCTGCTGCAGGGGCTGATGTTTAAGGCTTGCAGCCTCCAAAGGCTCCGGGCTCTGCTTCCCAGCCTGCCCTGCACTGCCCTGGCTCTGCATTGCTCAAGAGACAAAAGCCAAGCCAGGGGATCCTCATCCTGCCCAAATTGCTGAATTGACTGCAGTCCTTAGGACCTTCTCCACTTTCAGAGAACCTATTCATTTGATCACTGATTCGGCAGCTATCTATGGCCTAGTGCAGCAGGCCGAAAATTCCATTTTCAAAGACATTTCTAACCCCAACTAGAGCATTTGCTTTCCCCTTCCATTTCTCTTTTTTCCCACAGACAACACCCACACTATATCATGCACACAAGATCTTATACCACCCTTCCTGCATTTATAGTAGGCAATGCTAAAGCAGATGCCCCAGCAATGGTTCTCCAAATCTCCCTAGGGAATGTTTTTGACCAGGCTAGGACCCGCCACCACTTCTACCATCCAAACATTCCTGCACCGCTCGGCATCTTTAAAATTACCCAAGATCAGGCAAGATCCATGGCAAACACCTGCCCAAATTGTCAGCAACATGCCTTTGCTTCTGTCACAGCTGCACTCAATCCAAGAGGACTAAAGAGTCTCCAGATCGGGCAATCACACATCACACACCAAGCCCCTTTTGGGAGACTAAAATACAACCCTGTCTCAATCCACACCGACAACGCTGCGGTTTTCGCCTCTGCCCATGCTGTTGAGAAATCAAAAGATGCTGTAAAACGTTCCTTTTGAGCCTATTCCACCTTCCCAGTTCCACAGGAAATTAAAACTGATCCTGGTCCTGCTTATACCTCCCACTGATTCCAAACATTTTCTCACCAGTGGGCTGCAAAACATGTCACAGCCATACCACACTCTGCCACAGGACACTCCATAGTCCAGAGGGCCCACTCTTCCATCCAAAGGATCCTTGATCAGCCGAGAGAGGGAGTCCACATAATATCTCCCATTGAGACACTGGCCAAGGCCCTTGATGTGCTCAACTTTTTCAACACCTCATTTATGGAGCCAACTCCCCCAGTCACCAGGCCTTTTGCATTTCATATGACTGCAGCCCAGTTAAAAGAAAAGCCGCCTGTGTTGATCAAAGACCCTGAATCCAAAGAAATTATGGGCCCTTTCCCATTCATTACTTGGGGGAGAGGATACGCTTGTGTCTCTACAGCAGCAGGCCCAACATGGATCCCAGCAAAAAACATCAAACCCTTCTGCCAATGGCCAGGCAAACACCAGAGCCACCATCAGAAGAACAGAATGAAAGCCTAAGAGAGACAGCAGCAGCCTGGAAAAGAAGAAGAAGAAGGACAGAAGAAGATCTCCTAAGCAGCGTGGACCACACAGACCAACACCAAGAGAGCTCAGACACCACTAAGCGGGATATATCACTTAACATTTGGAAAAACTATATTGTAGCATTTATATTTGATTCTTCTAAGAAGTTGAGTTTAAACCATTGCCTTACAGAAGAGGAAGTTTAGTGGGACCAGAATTTAAGTTTCACATTGCAATCTCCCTATCTCTTTACTTTCAGGCCACCCAAGCCTCCACCCACTACTAAATTAGCTAAAGTCAAAGGATGCTGTCCTTTGTTGCCGCTGCAGCAGGCAGCCGCAAGCAGCAAAGCTCCTCACTATGCCACGTGCCTTCAGATGGCTGCTTCCACAGCCAAGCCACAATTTCTTGCCCATGGCCACGCTTGTCAACCTCTTCTCACATAGGGACTCAGTATAGCAGAGCGTCCAGCTGCTCAAAGACCAAATCAACAAGATCCAGACAAAAGGCAACAACGACTGGCTCACTGGACTTTTGAAAGACTGGGGCATGAAAGGCTGGCTTTCACCGTTACTTAAGACTCTTTTGTGGACTTTGTTTCTTGTATTCATTGTGTTGCTTATTCTATCCAGTTTTGCTCAACGCTTGCAAAAGTCCATGGCAGAAGCCTTCATTCTTGAAAACAAAAAGGGGGCACTTGTGGAGGCCCAGGGCTCTCTCATTGCAACTGTAATACCTTAGGGCAAAGGGGACCAAGGTGAAACAGAGAAACCCCTCTGAATGCAAGGCTCTCACCCATGGCCACTTGCAGCCTCTTGCAATCTGCAGCTTTTCTTGCTATCACCCACTTCAACTGCCATTTTTTCCTTATAGCTACTCTCCAGAGAATGTTCTTCCCTCTCTTCTCCCCTGCTGGTCCTGGCTTTGCCCCTTCTCCCCCCCCCCATATGAAACCCTCAGTCCCCAGCCTCATTTTCTCTCTGGCCCTGGACCCTCTTCATCGCCATGCACAGTGTTTGGAGTTGCACACAAAGACCCGTCTCTGGCCTCGTTCATCAGCACTTGAAGCAAGTGTGCTCCGGCCTCTGGCAGTGCAGCTCGCTCACACGGGCTCACTGTGGACACGCCGCAATCACACAGTCATTGAGTGCACCAGAGAACCTGGCCTCTAATAAAAGGCATGAATCCCACAGCCCACCCAAACCAATGCCTTGCATGTCTTTACATTTTCGTTCTTTGCTCATCTCTCATGTCACTTTCCCCATTTCCTCTCTCAGGGACCTAGGCTTCTCTCTCTCCTGGCTGCAGCTTCAGCCACATGTGTGACCCTGCAGGAACAGGCTGACCCACAGGGAAGTGGGACAGGACTCTTTGTCAGCAACTGAAGTGACAGAACAAGGGCGAATGGGATGAAACTGCAAGAGCTGGAATCCATTTGATGATGGGAAGAAGTTCTTTCCTGTCAGGGTGCTTGTCCCTGACACTGGGACCAGTGCAGAGAGGCTGTGCATACCCCATGGCCACGAACATCCAAGGCCAGCTTGGACAGGGGCCGAGACAACCTGCTGTGCTGGCAGCTTGCTCAGCTAGGAACCAGATGATCTTAAGGGTCCCTTCCAAGCCAAACCATTCAAGGATTTCATCATTCCACCATGCCCACCTCCCAGTGTGGTGCGGCCCTGAAACTTCTGTGACATCACAGCTCCCACAGTGTTCCAGGTGGAACGTCCAGCACCTGGAAACCAGCAGAGCAGACACTCTGCCTGCTGCCAGTGGTCAGTTGGCGCTCGCTCTGATCTCTGCCCGTCACTACTGAGCTGTTGCTGCCGCCTGGGCTTTTCCTGCTGCCTGCTCTGGAGCGCCAATCCCAGCAGGATGAGCACTGCTGTGCCAGTGGAGGTACAGTGCCATTCCAGGCAGAAAGCAGCCTGCTTGAGCAGGCTGCAGCCACGTGGCAATGGATGGTGTGGGACAGAAACCCCACTGCGAGATTTTGCTGTCTCTTGCAGACTGCCAGAGACATTGTGGAGGAGATGCAAGTGGACATGGTGCAGGATGAGGAAGAAATGATGGAGGTGGACGTGGAAGAGCTGGTGGAGGAGATGGAAGTAGACGTGGAGGATGACATCGAGGAGATGGAAGTTGACGAGAACGATGAGGAGGAGCCCATGGTCCTTGGATGAAGATGGAGCCCCACAAGTAAGACGGGCAGATGCTCCCTATGCCCTGCCCACAGACACAGTGGCTGCCCTGACGCCAGCCTGGGGCTGGGCTGGATGGCCCCGCTCAGGGACACGCTGCCCGCAGGGGGCCTGGATTGTGCTGCCACAAGCACCAGCCCTGGCCTGCCCTGCACTTGCCTGGGGCCACACCAGCCCTGCCAGCCCTGTCCCAGCTCCTGGGGCCCTGATCCCAGCCCAGCTGGGCTCAGTGCTGGCAGCAGACTCCAACTTTGCTTCTTCTTTTCTTCCAGGACAGATGGAGAAGATGGCTGTAGATATTACGGCGCTGTATATATGTTTGAAATAGTAGAAGATTTCTGTAAATATGTTCACCTTAGTACTTCACTGTAAATATGTTTTGAAGATTGTTAGTCCCTAGGATCCCATGTAAATAAATCCTCTAGATTGTTATTGTTATTGTTGTTATTACAAGGATTGTTTTAATGAAAGGTGTTCTGTAAACCCTAGAGTTTGCCAATTTTTGGCAAATAAATACTGCTTCTTTTTAAAACCTCACTTCTCTTTGTCATTCCTTTGGGCACAGGAAGCATTTGCACACTTGGGATTTCCACTTGTTCCAGGATCCCAGGGCTGGAGCTCCCTGGGGCTGCTGCCACGGCCACCCCACGGCTGGGGGTCCCTGTGCACAGGGGGTCCCACTGACACCACTGCTGGTGCAGGGCACTGCTGCTGCTCCTGGGCTGGGCCACAGCGGCGTCCCCAAGAGCTGAGCTGCCACCAGCACAGAGGGGGCTCTCACTGCAGTTATCCCTGCAGCCATGCCACCAAAGCAAGGCAGGAAACTTTCAGCCACCCTTCCTGCTGCAGCCACAGGCACTCCTGGCTCCAGAGCCGCCATCAGGCCACAGGGATGCAAAATCCACCTTCCCGCTCTCAAGGCCATGGCAGCCTTGGCTACTCTGGCACCTGCATCTGGGCTGCTGCAGGGGCTGATGTTTAAGGCTTGCAGCCTCCAAAGGCTCCGTGCTCTGCTTCCCAGCCTGCCCTGCACTGCCCTGGCTCTGCATTGCTCAAGAGACAAAAGCCAAGCCAGGGGATCCTCATCCTGCCCAAATTGCTGAATTGACTGCAGTCCTTAGGACCTTCTCCACTTTCAGAGAACCTATTCATTTGATCACTGATTCGGCAGATGTCTATGGCCTAGTGCAGCAGGCCGAAAATTCCATTTTCAAAGACATTTCTAACCCCAACTAGAGCATTTGCTTTCCCCTTTCATTTCTCTTTTGTCCCACAGACAACACCCACACTATATCATGCACACAAGATCTTATACCACCCTTCCTGCATTTATAGTAGGCAATGCTAAAGCAGATGCCCCAGCAATGGTTCTCCAAATCTCCCTAGGGAATGTTTTTGACCAGGCTAGGACCCGCCACCACTTCTACCATCCAAACATTCCTGCACCGCTCAGCATCTTTAAAATTACCCAAGATCAGGCAAGATCCATGGCAAACACCTGCCCAAATTGTCAGCAACATGCCTTTGCTTCTGTCACAGCTGCACTCAATCCAAGAGGACTAAAGACTCTCCAGATCGGGCAATCACACATCACACACCAAGCCCCTTTTGGGAGACTAAAATACAACCCTGTCTCAATCCACACCGACAACGCTGCGGTTTTCGCCTCTGCCCATGCTGTTGAGAAATCAAAAGATGCTGTAAAACGTTCCTTTTGAGCCTATTCCACCTTCCCAGTTCCACAGGAAATTAAAACTGATCCTGGTCCTGCTTATACCTCCCACTGATTCCAAACATTTTCTCACCAGTGGGCTGCAAAACATGTCACAGCCATACCACACTCTGCCACAGGACACTCCATAGTCCAGAGGGCCCACTCTTCCATCCAAAGGATCCTTGATCAGCCGAGAGAGGGAGTCCACATAATATCTCCCATTGAGACACTGGCCAAGGCCCTTGATGTGCTCAACTTTTTCAACACCTCATTTATGGAGCCAACTCCCCCAGTCACCAGGCCTTTTGCATTTCATATGACTGCAGCCCAGTTAAAAGAAAAGCCGCCTGTGTTGATCAAAGACCCTGAATCCAAAGAAATTATGGGCCCTTTCCCATTCATTACTTGGGGGAGAGGATACGCTTGTGTCTCTACAGCAGCAGGCCCAACATGGATCCCAGCAAAAAACATCAAACCCTTCTGCCAATGGCCAGGCAAACACCAGAGCCACCATCAGAAGAACAGAATGAAAGCCTAAGAGAGACAGCAGCAGCCTGGAAAAGAAGAAGAAGAAGGACAGAAGAAGATCTCCTAAGCAGCGTGGACCACACAGACCAACACCAAGAGAGCTCAGACACCACTAAGCGGGATATATCACTTAACATTTGGAAAAACTATATTGTAGCATTTATATTTGATTCTTCTAAGAAGTTGAGTTCAAACCATTGCCTTACAGAAGAGGAACTTTAGTGGGACCAGAATTTAAGTTTCACATTGCAATCTCCCTATCTCTTTACTTTCAGGCCACCCAAGCCTCCACCCACTACTAAATTAGCTAAAGTCAAAGGATGCTGTCCTTTGTTGCCGCTGCAGCAGGCAGCCGCAAGCAGCAAAGCTCCTCACTATGCCACGTGCCTTCAGCTGGCTGCTTCCACAGCCAAGCCACAATTTCTTGCCCATGGCCACGCTTGTCAACCTCTTCTCACATAGGGACTCAGTATAGCAGAGCGTCCAGCTGCTCAAAGACCAAATCAACAAGATCCAGACAAAAGGCAACAACGACTGGCTCACTGGACTTTTGAAAGACTGGGGCATGAAAGGCTGGCTTTCACCTTTACTTAAGACTCTTTTGTGGACTTTGTTTCTTGTATTCATTGTGTTGCTTATTCTATCCAGTTTTGCTCAACGCTTGCAAAAGTCCATGGCAGAAGCCTTCATTCTTGAAAACAAAAAGGGGGCACTTGTGGAGGCCCAGGGCCCTCTCATTGCAACTGTAATACCTTAGGGCAAAGGGGACCAAGGTGAAACAGAGAAACCCCTCTGAATGCAAGGCTCTCACCCATGGCCACTTGCAGCCTCTTGCAATCTGCAGCTTTTCTTGCTATCACCCACTTCAACTGCCATTTTTTCCTTATAGCTACTCTCCAGAGAATGTTCTTCCCTCTCTTCTCCCCTGCTGGTCCTGGCTTTGCCCCTTCTCCCCCCCCCATATGAAACCCTCAGACCCCAGCCTCATTTTCTCTCCGTCCCTGGACCCTCTTCATGGCCATGCACAGTGTTTGGAGTTGCACACAAAGACCCGTCTCTGGCCTCGTTCATCAGCACTTGAAGCAAGTGTGCTCCGGCCTCTGGCAGTGCAGGTCGCTCACACGGGCTCACTGTGGACACGCCGCAATCACACAGTCATTGAGTGCACCAGAGAACCTGGCCTCTAATAAAAGGCATGAATCCCACAGCCCACCCAAACCAATGCCTTGCATGTCTCTACTTTTTCCTTCTTCTCTCATCTCTCATGTCACTTTCCCCATTTCCTCTCTCTGCCAGCTTGGCTTCTCTCTCTCCTGGCTGCAGCTTCAGCCACATGTGTGACCCTGCAGGAACAGGCTGACCCACAGGGAAGTGGGACAGGACTCTTTGTCAGCAACTGAAGTGACAGAACAAGGGCGAATGGGATGAAACTGCAAGAGCTGGAATCCATTTGATGATGGGAAGAAGTTCTTTCCTGTCAGGGTGCTTGTCCCTGACACTGGGACCAGTGCAGAGAGGCTGTGCATACCCCATGGCCACGAACATCCAAGGCCAGCTTGGACAGGGGCCGAGACAACCTGCTGTGCTGGCAGCTTGCTCAGCTTGGAACCAGATGATCTTTAGGGTCCCTTCCAAGCCAAACCATTCAAGGATTTCATCATTCCACCATGCCCACCTCCCAGTGTGGAGCGGCCCTGAAACTTCTGTGACATCACAGCTCCCACAGTGTTCCAGGTGGAACGTCCAGCACCTGGAAACCAGCAGAGCAGACACTCTGCCTGCTGCCAGTGGTCAGTTGGCGCTCGCTCTGATCTCTGCCCGTCACTACTGAGCTGTTGCTGCCGCCTGGGCTTTTCCTGCTGCCTGCTCTGGAGCGCCAATCCCAGCAGGATGAGCACTGCTGTGCCAGTGGAGGTACAGTGCCATTCCAGGCAGAAAGCAGCCTGCTTGAGCAGGCTGCAGCCACGTGGCAATGGATGGTGAGGGACAGGAACCCCACTGCGAGATTTTGCTGTCTCTTGCAGACTGCCAGAGACATTGTGGAGGAGATGCAAGTGGACATGGTGCAGGATGAGGAAGAAATGATGGAGGTGGACGTGGAAGAGCTGGTGGAGGAGATGGAAGTAGACGTGGAGGATGACATCGAGGAGATGGAAGTTGACGAGAACGATGAGGAGGAGCCCATGGTCCTTGGATGAAGATGGAGCCCCACAAGTAAGACGGGCAGATGCTCCCTATGCCCTGCCCACAGCTGGGCTGGATGGCCCCGCTCAGGGACACGCTGCCCGCAGGGGGCCTGGATTGTGCTGCCACAAGCACCAGCCCTGGCCTGCCCTGCACTTGCCTGGGGCCACACCAGCCCTGCCAGCCCTGTCCCAGCTCCTGGGGCCCTGATCCCAGCCCAGCTGGGCTCAGTGCTGGCAGCAGACTCCAACTTTGCTTCTTCCTTTCTTCCAGGACAGATGGAGAAGATGGCTGTAGATATTACGGCGCTGTATATATGTTTGAAATAGTAGAAGATTTCTGTAAATATGTTCACCTTAGTACTTCACTGTAAATATGTTTTGAAGATTGTTAGTCCCTAGGATCCCATGTAAATAAATCCTCTAGATTGTTATTGTTATTGTTGTTATTACAAGGATTGTTTTAATGAAAGGCGTTCTGTAAACCCTAGAGTTTGCCAATTTTTGGCAAATAAATACTGCTTCTTTTTAAAACCTCACTTCTCTTTGTCATTCCTTTGGGCACAGGAAGCATTTGCACACTTGGGATTTCCACTTGTTCCAGGATCCCGGGGCTGGAGCTCCCTGGGGCTGCTGCCACGGCCACCCCACGGCTGGGGGTCCCTGTGCACAGGGGGTCCCACTGACACCACTGCTGCCGCTGGGCACTGCTGCTGCTCCTGGGCTGGGCCACAGCAGCGTCCCCAAGAGCTGAGCTGCCACCAGCACAGAGGGGGCTCTCACTGCAGTTATCCCTGCAGCCATGCCACCAAAGCAAGGCAGGAAACTTTCAGCCACCCTTCCTGCTGCAGCCACAGGCACTCCTGGCTCCAGAGCCGCCATCAGGCCACAGGGATGCAAAATCCACCTTCCCGCTCTCAAGGCCATGGCAGCCTTGGCTACTCTGGCACCTGCATCTGGGCTGCTGCAGGGGCTGATGTTTAAGGCTTGCAGCCTCCAAAGGCTCCGGGCTCTGCTTCCCAGCCTGCCCTGCACTGCCCTGGCTCTGCATTGCTCAAGAGACAAAAGCCAAGCCAGGGGATCCTCATCCTGCCCAAATTGCTGAATTGACTGCAGTCCTTAGGACCTTCTCCACTTTCAGAGAACCTATTCATTTGATCACTGATTCGGCAGCTATCTATGGCCTAGTGCAGCAGGCCGAAAATTCCATTTTCAAAGACATTTCTAACCCCAACTAGAGCATTTGCTTTCCCCTTTCATTTCTCTTTTGTCCCACAGACAACACCCACACTATATCATGCACACAAGATCTTATACCACCCTTCCTGCATTTATAGTAGGCAATGCTAAAGCAGATGCCCCAGCAATGGTTCTCCAAATCTCCCTAGGGAATGTTTTTGACCAGGCTAGGACCCGCCACCACTTCTACCATCCAAACATTCCTGCACCGCTCAGCATCTTTAAAATTACCCAAGATCAGGCAAGATCCATGGCAAACACCTGCCCAAATTGTCAGCAACATGCCTTTGCTTCTGTCACAGCTGCACTCAATCCAAGAGGACTAAAGACTCTCCAGATCGGGCAATCACACATCACACACCAAGCCCCTTTTGGGAGACTAAAATACAACCCTGTCTCAATCCACACCGACAACGCTGCGGTTTTCGCCTCTGCCCATGCTGTTGAGAAATCAAAAGATGCTGTAAAACGTTCCTTTTGAGCCTATTCCACCTTCCCAGTTCCACAGGAAATTAAAACTGATCCTGGTCCTGCTTATACCTCCCACTGATTCCAAACATTTTCTCACCAGTGGGCTGCAAAACATGTCACAGCCATACCACACTCTGCCACAGGACACTCCATAGTCCAGAGGGCCCACTCTTCCATCCAAAGGATCCTTGATCAGCCGAGAGAGGGAGTCCACATAATATCTCCCATTGAGACACTGGCCAAGGCCCTTGATGTGCTCAACTTTTTCAACACCTCATTTATGGAGCCAACTCCCCCAGTCACCAGGCCTTTTGCATTTCATATGACTGCAGCCCAGTTAAAAGAAAAGCCGCCTGTGTTGATCAAAGACCCTGAATCCAAAGAAATTATGGGCCCTTTCCCATTCATTACTTGGGGGAGAGGATACGCTTGTGTCTCTACAGCAGCAGGCCCAACATGGATCCCAGCAAAAAACATCAAACCCTTCTGCCAATGGCCAGGCAAACACCAGAGCCACCATCAGAAGAACAGAATGAAAGCCTAAGAGAGACAGCAGCAGCCTGGAAAAGAAGAAGAAGAAGGACAGAAGAAGATCTCCTAAGCAGCGTGGACCACACAGACCAACACCAAGAGAGCTCAGACACCACTAAGCGGGATATATCACTTAACATTTGGAAAAACTATATTGTAGCATTTATATTTGATTCTTCTAAGAAGTTGAGTTTAAACCATTGCCTTACAGAAGAGGAACTTTAGTGGGACCAGAATTTAAGTTTCACATTGCAATCTCCCTATCTCTTTACTTTCAGGCCACCCAAGCCTCCACCCACTACTAAATTAGCTAAAGTCAAAGGATGCTGTCCTTTGTTGCCGCTGCAGCAGGCAGCCGCAAGCAGCAAAGCTCCTCACTATGCCACGTGCCTTCAGCTGGCTGCTTCCACAGCCAAGCCACAATTTCTTGCCCATGGCCACGTTTGTCAACCTCTTCTCACATAGGGACTCAGTATAGCAGAGCGTCCAGCTGCTCAAAGACCAAATCAACAAGATCCAGACAAAAGGCAACAACGACTGGCTCACTGGACTTTTGAAAGACTGGGGCATGAAAGGCTGGCTTTCACCTTTACTTAAGACTCTTTTGTGGACTTTGTTTCTTGTATTCATTGTGTTGCTTATTCTATCCAGTTTTGCTCAACGCTTGCAAAAGTCCATGGCAGAAGCCTTCATTCTTGAAAACAAAAAGGGGGCACTTGTGGAGGCCCAGGGCCCTCTCATTGCAACTGTAATACCTTAGGGCAAAGGGGACCAAGGTGAAACAGAGAAACCCCTCTGAATGCAAGGCTCTCACCCATGGCCACTTGCAGCCTCTTGCAATCTGCAGCTTTTCTTGCTATCACCCACTTCAACTGCCATTTTTTCCTTATAGCTACTCTCCAGAGAATGTTCTTCCCTCTCTTCTCCCCTGCTGGTCCTGGCTTTGCCCCTTCTCCCCCCCCCATATGAAACCCTCAGACCCCAGCCTCATTTTCTCTCCGTCCCTGGACCCTCTTCATGGCCATGCACAGTGTTTGGAGTTGCACACAAAGACCCGTCTCTGGCCTCGTTCATCAGCACTTGAAGCAAGTGTGCTCCGGCCTCTGGCAGTGCAGGTCGCTCACACGGGCTCACTGTGGACACGCCGCAATCACACAGTCATTGAGTGCACCAGAGAACCTGGCCTCTAATAAAAGGCATGAATCCCACAGCCCACCCAACCCAATGCCTTGCATGTCTTTACATTTTCGTTCTTTGCTCATCTCTCATGTCACTTTCCCCATTTCCTCTCTCTGCCAGCTTGGCTTCTCTCTCTCTCCTGGCTGCAGCTTCAGCCACATGTGTGACCCTGCAGGAACAGGCTGACCCACAGGGAAGTGGGACAGGACTCTTTGTCAGCAACTGAAGTGACAGAACAAGGGCGAATGGGATGAAACTGCAAGAGCTGGAATCCATTTGATGATGGGAAGAAGTTCTTTCCTGTCAGGGTGCTTGTCCCTGACACTGGGACCAGTGCAGAGAGGCTGTGCATACCCCATGGCCACGAACATCCAAGGCCAGCTTGGACAGGGGCCGAGACAACCTGCTGTGCTGGCAGCTTGCTCAGCTTGGAACCAGATGATCTTTAGGGTCCCTTCCAAGCCAAACCATTCAAGGATTTCATCATTCCACCATGCCCACCTCCCAGTGTGGAGCGGCCCTGAAACTTCTGTGACATCACAGCTCCCACAGTGTTCCAGGTGGAACGTCCAGCACCTGGAAACCAGCAGAGCAGACACTCTGCCTGCTGCCAGTGGTCAGTTGGCGCTCGCTCTGATCTCTGCCCGTCACTACTGAGCTGTTGCTGCCGCCTGGGCTTTTCCTGCTGCCTGCTCTGGAGCGCCAATCCCAGCAGGATGAGCACTGCTGTGCCAGTGGAGGTACAGTGCCATTCCAGGCAGAAAGCAGCCTGCTTGAGCAGGCTGCAGCCACGTGGCAATGGATGGTGAGGGACAGGAACCCCACTGCGAGATTTTGCTGTCTCTTGCAGACTGCCAGAGACATTGTGGAGGAGATGCAAGTGGACATGGTGCAGGATGAGGAAGAAATGATGGAGGTGGACGTGGAAGAGCTGGTGGAGGAGATGGAAGTAGACGTGGAGGATGACATCGAGGAGATGGAAGTTGACGAGAACGATGAGGAGGAGCCCATGGTCCTTGGATGAAGATGGAGCCCCACAAGTAAGACGGGCAGATGCTCCCTATGCCCTGCCCACAGCTGGGCTGGATGGCCCCGCTCAGGGACACGCTGCCCGCAGGGGGCCTGGATTGTGCTGCCACAAGCACCAGCCCTGGCCTGCCCTGCACTTGCCTGGGGCCACACCAGCCCTGCCAGCCCTGTCCCAGCTCCTGGGGCCCTGATCCCAGCCCAGCTGGGCTCAGTGCTGGCAGCAGACTCCAACTTTGCTTCTTCCTTTCTTCCAGGACAGATGGAGAAGATGGCTGTAGATATTACGGCGCTGTATATATGTTTGAAATAGTAGAAGATTTCTGTAAATATGTTCACCTTAGTACTTCACTGTAAATATGTTTTGAAGATTGTTAGTCCCTAGGATCCCATGTAAATAAATCCTCTAGATTGTTATTGTTATTGTTGTTATTACAAGGATTGTTTTAATGAAAGGCGTTCTGTAAACCCTAGAGTTTGCCAATTTTTGGCAAATAAATACTGCTTCTTTTTAAAACCTCACTTCTCTTTGTCATTCCTTTGGGCACAGGAAGCATTTGCACACTTGGGATTTCCACTTGTTCCAGGATCCCGGGGCTGGAGCTCCCTGGGGCTGCTGCCACGGCCACCCCACGGCTGGGGGTCCCTGTGCACAGGGGGTCCCACTGACACCACTGCTGCCGCTGGGCACTGCTGCTGCTCCTGGGCTGGGCCACAGCAGCGTCCCCAAGAGCTGAGCTGCCACCAGCACAGAGGGGGCTCTCACTGCAGTTATCCCTGCAGCCATGCCACCAAAGCAAGGCAGGAAACTTTCAGCCACCCTTCCTGCTGCAGCCACAGGCACTCCTGGCTCCAGAGCCGCCATCAGGCCACAGGGATGCAAAATCCACCTTCCCGCTCTCAAGGCCATGGCAGCCTTGGCTACTCTGGCACCTGCATCTGGGCTGCTGCAGGGGCTGATGTTTAAGGCTTGCAGCCTCCAAAGGCTCCGGGCTCTGCTTCCCAGCCTGCCCTGCACTGCCCTGGCTCTGCATTGCTCAAGAGACAAAAGCCAAGCCAGGGGATCCTCATCCTGCCCAAATTGCTGAATTGACTGCAGTCCTTAGGACCTTCTCCACTTTCAGAGAACCTATTCATTTGATCACTGATTCGGCAGCTATCTATGGCCTAGTGCAGCAGGCCGAAAATTCCATTTTCAAAGACATTTCTAACCCCAACTAGAGCATTTGCTTTCCCCTTTCATTTCTCTTTTGTCCCACAGACAACACCCACACTATATCATGCACACAAGATCTTATACCACCCTTCCTGCATTTATAGTAGGCAATGCTAAAGCAGATGCCCCAGCAATGGTTCTCCAAATCTCCCTAGGGAATGTTTTTGACCAGGCTAGGACCCGCCACCACTTCTACCATCCAAACATTCCTGCACCGCTCAGCATCTTTAAAATTACCCAAGATCAGGCAAGATCCATGGCAAACACCTGCCCAAATTGTCAGCAACATGCCTTTGCTTCTGTCACAGCTGCACTCAATCCAAGAGGACTAAAGACTCTCCAGATCGGGCAATCACACATCACACACCAAGCCCCTTTTGGGAGACTAAAATACAACCCTGTCTCAATCCACACCGACAACGCTGCGGTTTTCGCCTCTGCCCATGCTGTTGAGAAATCAAAAGATGCTGTAAAACGTTCCTTTTGAGCCTATTCCACCTTCCCAGTTCCACAGGAAATTAAAACTGATCCTGGTCCTGCTTATACCTCCCACTGATTCCAAACATTTTCTCACCAGTGGGCTGCAAAACATGTCACAGCCATACCACACTCTGCCACAGGACACTCCATAGTCCAGAGGGCCCACTCTTCCATCCAAAGGATCCTTGATCAGCCGAGAGAGGGAGTCCACATAATATCTCCCATTGAGACACTGGCCAAGGCCCTTGATGTGCTCAACTTTTTCAACACCTCATTTATGGAGCCAACTCCCCCAGTCACCAGGCCTTTTGCATTTCATATGACTGCAGCCCAGTTAAAAGAAAAGCCGCCTGTGTTGATCAAAGACCCTGAATCCAAAGAAATTATGGGCCCTTTCCCATTCATTACTTGGGGGAGAGGATACGCTTGTGTCTCTACAGCAGCAGGCCCAACATGGATCCCAGCAAAAAACATCAAACCCTTCTGCCAATGGCCAGGCAAACACCAGAGCCACCATCAGAAGAACAGAATGAAAGCCTAAGAGAGACAGCAGCAGCCTGGAAAAGAAGAAGAAGAAGGACAGAAGAAGATCTCCTAAGCAGCGTGGACCACACAGACCAACACCAAGAGAGCTCAGACACCACTAAGCGGGATATATCACTTAACATTTGGAAAAACTATATTGTAGCATTTATATTTGATTCTTCTAAGAAGTTGAGTTTAAACCATTGCCTTACAGAAGAGGAACTTTAGTGGGACCAGAATTTAAGTTTCACATTGCAATCTCCCTATCTCTTTACTTTCAGGCCACCCAAGCCTCCACCCACTACTAAATTAGCTAAAGTCAAAGGATGCTGTCCTTTGTTGCCGCTGCAGCAGGCAGCCGCAAGCAGCAAAGCTCCTCACTATGCCACGTGCCTTCAGCTGGCTGCTTCCACAGCCAAGCCACAATTTCTTGCCCATGGCCACGCTTGTCAACCTCTTCTCACATAGGGACTCAGTATAGCAGAGCGTCCAGCTGCTCAAAGACCAAATCAACAAGATCCAGACAAAAGGCAACAACGACTGGCTCACTGGACTTTTGAAAGACTGGGGCATGAAAGGCTGGCTTTCACCTTTACTTAAGACTCTTTTGTGGACTTTGTTTCTTGTATTCATTGTGTTGCTTATTCTATCCAGTTTTGCTCAACGCTTGCAAAAGTCCATGGCAGAAGCCTTCATTCTTGAAAACAAAAAGGGGGCACTTGTGGAGGCCCAGGGCCCTCTCATTGCAACTGTAATACCTTAGGGCAAAGGGGACCAAGGTGAAACAGAGAAACCCCTCTGAATGCAAGGCTCTCACCCATGGCCACTTGCAGCCTCTTGCAATCTGCAGCTTTTCTTGCTATCACCCACTTCAACTGCCATTTTTTCCTTATAGCTACTCTCCAGAGAATGTTCTTCCCTCTCTTCTCCCCTGCTGGTCCTGGCTTTGCCCCTTCTCCCCCCCCCATATGAAACCCTCAGACCCCAGCCTCATTTTCTCTCCGTCCCTGGACCCTCTTCATGGCCATGCACAGTGTTTGGAGTTGCACACAAAGACCCGTCTCTGGCCTCGTTCATCAGCACTTGAAGCAAGTGTGCTCCGGCCTCTGGCAGTGCAGGTCGCTCACACGGGCTCACTGTGGACACGCCGCAATCACACAGTCATTGAGTGCACCAGAGAACCTGGCCTCTAATAAAAGGCATGAATCCCACAGCCCACCCAAACCAATGCCTTGCATGTCTCTACTTTTTCCTTCTTCTCTCATCTCTCATGTCACTTTCCCCATTTCCTCTCTCTGCCAGCTTGGCTTCTCTCTCTCCTGGCTGCAGCTTCAGCCACATGTGTGACCCTGCAGGAACAGGCTGACCCACAGGGAAGTGGGACAGGACTCTTTGTCAGCAACTGAAGTGACAGAACAAGGGCGAATGGGATGAAACTGCAAGAGCTGGAATCCATTTGATGATGGGAAGAAGTTCTTTCCTGTCAGGGTGCTTGTCCCTGACACTGGGACCAGTGCAGAGAGGCTGTGCATACCCCATGGCCACGAACATCCAAGGCCAGCTTGGACAGGGGCCGAGACAACCTGCTGTGCTGGCAGCTTGCTCAGCTTGGAACCAGATGATCTTTAGGGTCCCTTCCAAGCCAAACCATTCAAGGATTTCATCATTCCACCATGCCCACCTCCCAGTGTGGAGCGGCCCTGAAACTTCTGTGACATCACAGCTCCCACAGTGTTCCAGGTGGAACGTCCAGCACCTGGAAACCAGCAGAGCAGACACTCTGCCTGCTGCCAGTGGTCAGTTGGCGCTCGCTCTGATCTCTGCCCGTCACTACTGAGCTGTTGCTGCCGCCTGGGCTTTTCCTGCTGCCTGCTCTGGAGCGCCAATCCCAGCAGGATGAGCACTGCTGTGCCAGTGGAGGTACAGTGCCATTCCAGGCAGAAAGCAGCCTGCTTGAGCAGGCTGCAGCCACGTGGCAATGGATGGTGAGGGACAGGAACCCCACTGCGAGATTTTGCTGTCTCTTGCAGACTGCCAGAGACATTGTGGAGGAGATGCAAGTGGACATGGTGCAGGATGAGGAAGAAATGATGGAGGTGGACGTGGAAGAGCTGGTGGAGGAGATGGAAGTAGACGTGGAGGATGACATCGAGGAGATGGAAGTTGACGAGAACGATGAGGAGGAGCCCATGGTCCTTGGATGAAGATGGAGCCCCACAAGTAAGACGGGCAGATGCTCCCTATGCCCTGCCCACAGCTGGGCTGGATGGCCCCGCTCAGGGACACGCTGCCCGCAGGGGGCCTGGATTGTGCTGCCACAAGCACCAGCCCTGGCCTGCCCTGCACTTGCCTGGGGCCACACCAGCCCTGCCAGCCCTGTCCCAGCTCCTGGGGCCCTGATCCCAGCCCAGCTGGGCTCAGTGCTGGCAGCAGACTCCAACTTTGCTTCTTCCTTTCTTCCAGGACAGATGGAGAAGATGGCTGTAGATATTACGGCGCTGTATATATGTTTGAAATAGTAGAAGATTTCTGTAAATATGTTCACCTTAGTACTTCACTGTAAATATGTTTTGAAGATTGTTAGTCCCTAGGATCCCATGTAAATAAATCCTCTAGATTGTTATTGTTATTGTTGTTATTACAAGGATTGTTTTAATGAAAGGCGTTCTGTAAACCCTAGAGTTTGCCAATTTTTGGCAAATAAATACTGCTTCTTTTTAAAACCTCACTTCTCTTTGTCATTCCTTTGGGCACAGGAAGCATTTGCACACTTGGGATTTCCACTTGTTCCAGGATCCCGGGGCTGGAGCTCCCTGGGGCTGCTGCCACGGCCACCCCACGGCTGGGGGTCCCTGTGCACAGGGGGTCCCACTGACACCACTGCTGCCGCTGGGCACTGCTGCTGCTCCTGGGCTGGGCCACAGCAGCGTCCCCAAGAGCTGAGCTGCCACCAGCACAGAGGGGGCTCTCACTGCAGTTATCCCTGCAGCCATGCCACCAAAGCAAGGCAGGAAACTTTCAGCCACCCTTCCTGCTGCAGCCACAGGCACTCCTGGCTCCAGAGCCGCCATCAGGCCACAGGGATGCAAAATCCACCTTCCCGCTCTCAAGGCCATGGCAGCCTTGGCTACTCTGGCACCTGCATCTGGGCTGCTGCAGGGGCTGATGTTTAAGGCTTGCAGCCTCCAAAGGCTCCGGGCTCTGCTTCCCAGCCTGCCCTGCACTGCCCTGGCTCTGCATTGCTCAAGAGACAAAAGCCAAGCCAGGGGATCCTCATCCTGCCCAAATTGCTGAATTGACTGCAGTCCTTAGGACCTTCTCCACTTTCAGAGAACCTATTCATTTGATCACTGATTCGGCAGCTATCTATGGCCTAGTGCAGCAGGCCGAAAATTCCATTTTCAAAGACATTTCTAACCCCAACTAGAGCATTTGCTTTCCCCTTCCATTTCTCTTTTTTCCCACAGACAACACCCACACTATATCATGCACACAAGATCTTATACCACCCTTCCTGCATTTATAGTAGGCAATGCTAAAGCAGATGCCCCAGCAATGGTTCTCCAAATCTCCCTAGGGAATGTTTTTGACCAGGCTAGGACCCGCCACCACTTCTACCATCCAAACATTCCTGCACCGCTCGGCATCTTTAAAATTACCCAAGATCAGGCAAGATCCATGGCAAACACCTGCCCAAATTGTCAGCAACATGCCTTTGCTTCTGTCACAGCTGCACTCAATCCAAGAGGACTAAAGAGTCTCCAGATTGGGCAATCACACATCACACACCAAGCCCCTTTTGGGAGACTAAAATACAACCCTGTCTCAATCCACACCGACAACGCTGCGGTTTTCGCCTCTGCCCATGCTGTTGAGAAATCAAAAGATGCTGTAAAACGTTCCTTTTGAGCCTATTCCACCTTCCCAGTTCCACAGGAAATTAAAACTGATCCTGGTCCTGCTTATACCTCCCACTGATTCCAAACATTTTCTCACCAGTGGGCTGCAAAACATGTCACAGCCATACCACACTCTGCCACAGGACACTCCATAGTCCAGAGGGCCCACTCTCCCATCCAAAGGATCCTTGATCAGCCGAGAGAGGGAGTCCACATAATATCTCCCATTGAGACACTGGCCAAGGCCCTTGATGTGCTCAACTTTTTCAACACCTCATTTATGGAGCCAACTCCCCCAGTCACCAGGCCTTTTGCATTTCATATGACTGCAGCCCAGTTAAAAGAAAAGCCGCCTGTGTTGATCAAAGACCCTGAATCCAAAGAAATTATGGGCCCTTTCCCATTCATTACTTGGGGGAGAGGATACGCTTGTGTCTCTACAGCAGCAGGCCCAACATGGATCCCAGCAAAAAACATCAAACCCTTCTGCCAATGGCCAGGCAAACACCAGAGCCACCATCAGAAGAACAGAATGAAAGCCTAAGAGAGACAGCAGCAGCCTGGAAAAGAAGAAGAAGAAGGACAGAAGAAGATCTCCTAAGCAGCGTGGACCACACAGACCAACACCAAGAGAGCTCAGACACCACTAAGCGGGATATATCACTTAACATTTGGAAAAACTATATTGTAGCATTTATATTTGATTCTTCTAAGAAGTTGAGTTTAAACCATTGCCTTACAGAAGAGGAAGTTTAGTGGGACCAGAATTTAAGTTTCACATTGCAATCTCCCTATCTCTTTACTTTCAGGCCACCCAAGCCTCCACCCACTACTAAATTAGCTAAAGTCAAAGGATGCTGTCCTTTGTTGCCGCTGCAGCAGGCAGCCGCAAGCAGCAAAGCTCCTCACTATGCCACGTGCCTTCAGATGGCTGCTTCCACAGCCAAGCCACAATTTCTTGCCCATGGCCACGCTTGTCAACCTCTTCTCACATAGGGACTCAGTATACCAGAGCGTCCAGCTGCTCAAAGACCAAATCAACAAGATCCAGACAAAAGGCAACAACGACTGGCTCACTGGACTTTTGAAAGACTGGGGCATGAAAGGCTGGCTTTCACCGTTACTTAAGACTCTTTTGTGGACTTTGTTTCTTGTATTCATTGTGTTGCTTATTCTATCCAGTTTTGCTCAACGCTTGCAAAAGTCCATGGCAGAAGCCTTCATTCTTGAAAACAAAAAGGGGGCACTTGTGGAGGCCCAGGGCTCTCTCATTGCAACTGTAATACCTTAGGGCAAAGGGGACCAAGGTGAAACAGAGAAACCCCTCTGAATGCAAGGCTCTCACCCATGGCCACTTGCAGCCTCTTGCAATCTGCAGCTTTTCTTGCTATCACCCACTTCAACTGCCATTTTTTCCTTATAGCTACTCTCCAGAGAATGTTCTTCCCTCTCTTCTCCCCTGCTGGTCCTGGCTTTGCCCCTTCTCCCCCCCCCCCCCATATGAAACCCTCAGACCCCAGCCTCATTTTCTCTCTGGCCCTGGACCCTCTTCATCGCCATGCACAGTGTTTGGAGTTGCACACAAAGACCCGTCTCTGGCCTCGTTCATCAGCACTTGAAGCAAGTGTGCTCCGGCCTCTGGCAGTGCAGCTCGCTCACACGGGCTCACTGTGGACACGCCGCAATCACACAGTCATTGAGTGCACCAGAGAACCTGGCCTCTAATAAAAGGCATGAATCCCACAGCCCACCCAAACCAATGCCTTGCATGTCTCTACTTTTTCCTTCTTCTCTCATCTCTCATGTCACTTTCCCCATTTCCTCTCTCAGGGACCTAGGCTTCTCTCTCTCCTGGCTGCAGCTTCAGCCACATGTGTGACCCTGCAGGAACAGGCTGACCCACAGGGAAGTGGGACAGGACTCTTTGTCAGCAACTGAAGTGACAGAACAAGGGCGAATGGGATGAAACTGCAAGAGCTGGAATCCATTTGATGATGGGAAGAAGTTCTTTCCTGTCAGGGTGCTTGTCCCTGACACTGGGACCAGTGCAGAGAGGCTGTGCATACCCCATGGCCACGAACATCCAAGGCCAGCTTGGACAGGGGCCGAGACAACCTGCTGTGCTGGCAGCTTGCTCAGCTAGGAACCAGATGATCTTAAGGGTCCCTTCCAAGCCAAACCATTCAAGGATTTCATCATTCCACCATGCCCACCTCCCAGTGTGGTGCGGCCCTGAAACTTCTGTGACATCACAGCTCCCACAGTGTTCCAGGTGGAACGTCCAGCACCTGGAAACCAGCAGAGCAGACACTCTGCCTGCTGCCAGTGGTCAGTTGGCGCTCGCTCTGATCTCTGCCCGTCACTACTGAGCTGTTGCTGCCGCCTGGGCTTTTCCTGCTGCCTGCTCTGGAGCGCCAATCCCAGCAGGATGAGCACTGCTGTGCCAGTGGAGGTACAGTGCCATTCCAGGCAGAAAGCAGCCTGCTTGAGCAGGCTGCAGCCACGTGGCAATGGATGGTGTGGGACAGAAACCCCACTGCGAGATTTTGCTGTCTCTTGCAGACTGCCAGAGACATTGTGGAGGAGATGCAAGTGGACATGGTGCAGGATGAGGAAGAAATGATGGAGGTGGACGTGGAAGAGCTGGTGGAGGAGATGGAAGTAGACG
This sequence comes from Passer domesticus, assembly GCF_036417665.1. Classification (NCBI taxonomy): domain Eukaryota; kingdom Metazoa; phylum Chordata; class Aves; order Passeriformes; family Passeridae; genus Passer; species Passer domesticus. The sequence goes on along the minus strand of NC_087486.1, from coordinate 17,490,130 downwards.
TGGAGGATGACATCGAGGAGATGGAAGTTGACGAGAACGATGAGGAGGAGCCCATGGTCCTTGGATGAAGATGGAGCCCCACAAGTAAGACGGGCAGATGCTCCCTATGCCCTGCCCACAGCTGGGCTGGATGGCCCCGCTCAGGGACACGCTGCCCGCAGGGGGCCTGGATTGTGCTGCCACAAGCACCAGCCCTGGCCTGCCCTGCACTTGCCTGGGGCCACACCAGCCCTGCCAGCCCTGTCCCAGCTCCTGGGGCCCTGATCCTAGCCCAGCTGGGCTCAGTGCTGGCAGCAGACTCCAACTTTGCTTCTTCCTTTCTTCCAGGACTGATGGAGAAGATGGCTGTAGATATTACGGCGCTGTATATATGTTTGAAATAGTAGAAGATTTCTGTAAATATGTTCACCTTAGTACTTCACTGTAAATATGTTTTGAAGATTGTTAGTCCCTAGGATCCCATGTAAATAAATCCTCTAGATTGTTATTGTTATTGTTGTTATTACAAGGATTGTTTTAATGAAAGGCGTTCTGTAAACCCTAGAGTTTGCCAATTTTTGGCAAATAAATACTGCTTCTTTTTAAAACCTCACTTCTCTTTGTCATTCCTTTGGGCACAGGAAGCATTTGCACACTTGGGATTTCCACTTGTTCCAGGATCCCAGGGCTGGAGCTCCCTGGGGCTGCTGCCACGGCCACCCCACGGCTGGGGGTCCCTGTGCACAGGGGGTCCCACTGACACCACTGCTGCCGCTGGGCACTGCTGCTGCTCCTGGGCTGGGGCACAGCGGCGTCCCCAAGAGCTGAGCTGCCACCAGCACAGAGGGGGCTCTCACTGCAGTTATCCCTGCAGCCATGCCACCAAAGCAAGGCAGGAAACTTTCAGCCACCCTTCCTGCTGCAGCCACAGGGACTCCTGGCTCCAGAGCCGCCATCAGGCCACAGGGATGCAAAATCCACCTTCCCGCTCTCAAGGCCATGGCAGCCTTGGCAACTCTGGCACCTGCATCTGGGCTGCTGCAGGGGCTGATGTTTAAGGCTTGCAGCCTCCAAAGGCTCCGGGCTCTGCTTCCCAGCCTGCCCTGCACTGCCCTGGCTCTGCATTGCTCAAGAGACAAAAGCCAAGCCAGGGGGATCCTCATCCTGCCCAAATTGCTGAATTGACTGCAGTCCTTAGGACCTTCTCCACTTTCAGAGAACCTATTCATTTGATCACTGATTCGGCAGATATCTATGGCCTAGTGCAGCAGGCCGAAAATTCCATTTTCAAAGACATTTCTAACCCCAACTAGAGCATTTGCTTTCCCCTTCCATTTCTCTTTTGTCCCACAGACAACACCCACACTATATCATGCACACAAGATCTTATACCACCCTTCCTGCATTTATAGTAGGCAATGCTAAAGCAGATGCCCCAGCAATGGTTCTCCAAATCTCCCTAGGGAATGTTTTTGACCAGGCTAGGACCCGCCACCACTTCTACCATCCAAACATTCCTGCACCGCTCAGCATCTTTAAAATTACCCAAGATCAGGCAAGATCCATGGCAAACACCTGCCCAAATTGTCAGCAACATGCCTTTGCTTCTGTCACAGCTGCACTCAATCCAAGAGGACTAAAGAGTCTCCAGATTGGGCAATCACACATCACACACCAAGCCCCTTTTGGGAGACTAAAATACAACCCTGTCTCAATCCACACCGACAACGCTGCGGTTTTCGCCTCTGCCCATGCTGTTGAGAAATCAAAAGATGCTGTAAAACGTTCCTTTTGAGCCTATTCCACCTTCCCAGTTCCACAGGAAATTAAAACTGATCCTGGTCCTGCTTATACCTCCCACTGATTCCAAACATTTTCTCACCAGTGGGCTGCAAAACATGTCACAGCCATACCACACTCTGCCACAGGACACTCCATAGTCCAGAGGGCCCACTCTTCCATCCAAAGGATCCTTGATCAGCCGAGAGAGGGAGTCCACATAATATCTCCCATTGAGACACTGGCCAAGGCCCTTGATGTGCTCAACTTTTTCAACACCTCATTTATGGAGCCAACTCCCCCAGTCACCAGGCCTTTTGCATTTCATATGACTGCAGCCCAGTTAAAAGAAAAGCCGCCTGTGTTGATCAAAGACCCTGAATCCAAAGAAATTATGGGCCCTTTCCCATTCATTACTTGGGGGAGAGGATACGCTTGTGTCTCTACAGCAGCAGGCCCAACATGGATCCCAGCAAAAAACATCAAACCCTTCTGCCAATGGCCAGGCAAACACCAGAGCCACCATCAGAAGAACAGAATGAAAGCCTAAGAGAGACAGCAGCAGCCTGGAAAAGAAGAAGAAGAAGGACAGAAGAAGATCTCCTAAGCAGCGTGGACCACACAGACCAACACCAAGAGAGCTCAGACACCACTAAGCGGGATATATCACTTAACATTTGGAAAAACTATATTGTAGCATTTATATTTGATTCTTCTAAGAAGTTGAGTTCAAACCATTGCCTTACAGAAGAGGAAGTTTAGTGGGACCAGAATTTAAGTTTCACATTGCAATCTCCCTATCTCTTTACTTTCAGGCCACCCAAGCCTCCACCCACTACTAAATTAGCTAAAGTCAAAGGATGCTGTCCTTTGTTGCCGCTGCAGCAGGCAGCCGCAAGCAGCAAAGCTCCTCACTATGCCACGTGCCTTCAGCTGGCTGCTTCCACAGCCAAGCCACAATTTCTTGCCCATGGCCACGCTTGTCAACCTCTTCTCACATAGGGACTCAGTATAGCAGAGCGTCCAGCTGCTCAAAGACCAAATCAACAAGATCCAGACAAAAGGCAACAACGACTGGCTCACTGGACTTTTGAAAGACTGGGGCATGAAAGGCTGGCTTTCACCTTTACTTAAGACTCTTTTGTGGACTTTGTTTCTTGTATTCATTGTGTTGCTTATTCTATCCAGTTTTGCTCAACGCTTGCAAAAGTCCATGGCAGAAGCCTTCATTCTTGAAAACAAAAAGGGGGCACTTGTGGAGGCCCAGGGCCCTCTCATTGCAACTGTAATACCTTAGGGCAAAGGGGACCAAGGCGAAACAGAGAAACCCCTCTGAATGCAAGGCTCTCACCCATGGCCACTTGCAGCCTCTTGCAATCTGCAGCTTTTCTTGCTATCACCCACTTCAACTGCCATTTTTTCCTTATAGCTACTCTCCAGAGAATGTTCTTCCCTCTCTTCTCCCCTGCTGGTCCTGGCTTTGCCCCTTCTCCCCCCCCCCATATGAAACCCTCAGTCCCCAGCCTCATTTTCTCTCCGTCCCTGGACCCTCTTCATCGCCATGCACAGCGTTTGGAGTTCCACACAAAGACCCGTCTCTGGCCTCGTTCATCAGCACTTGAAGCAAGTGTGCTCCGGCCTCTGGCAGTGCAGGTCGCTCACACGGGCTCACTGTGGACACGCCGCAATCACACAGTCATTGAGTGCACCAGAGAACCTGGCCTCTAATAAAAGGCATGAATCCCACAAATCACATGACCCAATGCCTTGCATGTCTTTACATTTTCGTTCTTTGCTCATCTCTCATGTCACTTTCCCCATTTCCTCTCTCAGGGACCTAGGCTTCTCTCTCTCCTGGCTGCAGCTTCAGCCACATGTGTGACCCTGCAGGAACAGGCTGACCCACAGGGAAGTGGGACAGGACTCTTTGTCAGCAACTGAAGTGACAGAACAAGGGCGAATGGGATGAAACTGCAAGAGCTGGAATCCATTTGATGATGGGAAGAAGTTCTTTCCTGTCAGGGTGCTTGTCCCTGACACTGGGACCAGTGCAGAGAGGCTGTGCATACCCCATGGCCACGAACATCCAAGGCCAGCTTGGACAGGGGCCGAGACAACCTGCTGTGCTGGCAGCTTGCTCAGCTAGGAACCAGATGATCTTAAGGGTCCCTTCCAAGCCAAACCATTCAAGGATTTCATCATTCCACCATGCCCACCTCCCAGTGTGGAGCGGCCCTGAAACTTCTGTGACATCACAGCTCCCACAGTGTTCCAGGTGGAACGTCCAGCACCTGGAAACCAGCAGAGCAGACACTCTGCCTGCTGCCAGTGGTCAGTTGGCGCTCGCTCTGATCTCTGCCCGTCACTACTGAGCTGTTGCTGCCGCCTGGGATTTTCCTGACGCCTCCTCTGGAGCACCAACCCCAGCAGGATGAGCACTGCTGTGCCAGTGGAGGTACAGTGCCATTCCAGGCAGAAAGCAGCCTGCTTGAGCAGGCTGCAGCCACGTGGCAATGGATGGTGTGGGACAGGAACCCCACTGCGAGATTTTGCTGTCTCTTGCAGACTGCCAGAGACATTGTGGAGGAGATGCAAGTGGACATGGTGCAGGATGAGGAAGAAATGATGGAGGTGGACGTGGAAGAGCTGGTGGAGGAGATGGAAGTAGACGTGGAGGATGACATCGAGGAGATGGAAGTTGACGAGAACGATGAGGAGGAGCCCATGGTCCTTGGATGAAGATAGAGCCCCACAAGTAAGACGGGCAGATGCTCCCCATGCCCTGCCCACAGACACAGTGGCTGCCCTGACGCCAGGCTGGGGCTGGGCTGGATGGCCCCGCTCAGGGACACGCTGCCCGCAGGGGGCCTGGATTGTGCTGCCACAAGCACCAGCCCTGGCCTACCCTGCACTTGCCTGGGGACACAGCAGCCCTGCCAGCCCTGTCCCAGCCCCTGGGGCCCAGCTCCCAGCCCAGCTGTGCCCCGTGCTGGCAGCAGAGTCCAGCTTTGCTTCTTCCTTTCTTCCAGGCCTGATGCAGATGATGGCTGGAGATATTACGCCTGTGTATATATGTTTGAATAGTTAGAAGATTTTTGTAAATATGTTCTTAGGTTAGTAGTTCTCTGTAAATATGTTTTGAAGATTGTTAGTCCCTAGGATCCCATGTAAATAAATCCTCTAGATTGTTATTGTTGTTGTTGTTGTTCTAAGGATTGTTGTAATGAAAGGCGTTCTGTAAACCCTAGAGTTTGCCAATTTTTGGCAAATAAATACTGCTTCTTTTTAAAACCTCACTTCTCTTTGTCATTCCTTTGGGCACAGGAAGCATTTGCACACTTGGGATTTCCACTTGTTCCAGGATCCCAGGGCTGGAGCTCCCTGGGGCTGCTGCCACGGCCACCCCACGGCTGGGGGTCCCTGTGCACAGGGGGTCCCACTGACACCACTGCTGCCGCTGGGCACTGCTGCTGCTCCTGGGCTGGGGCACAGCGGCGTCCCCAAGAGCTGAGCTGCCACCAGCACAGAGGGGGCTCTCACTGCAGTTATCCCTGCAGCCATGCCACCAAAGCAAGGCAGGAAACTTTCAGCCACCCTTCCTGCTGCAGCCACAGGGACTCCTGGCTCCAGAGCCGCCATCAGGCCACAGGGATGCAAAATCCACCTTCCCGCTCTCAAGGCCATGGCAGCCTTGGCAACTCTGGCACCTGCATCTGGGCTGCTGCAGGGGCTGATGTTTAAGGCTTGCAGCCTCCAAAGGCTCCGGGCTCTGCTTCCCAGCCTGCCCTGCACTGCCCTGGCTCTGCATTGCTCAAGAGACAAAAGCCAAGCCAGGGGGATCCTCATCCTGCCCAAATTGCTGAATTGACTGCAGTCCTTAGGACCTTCTCCACTTTCAGAGAACCTATTCATTTGATCACTGATTCGGCAGATATCTATGGCCTAGTGCAGCAGGCCGAAAATTCCATTTTCAAAGACATTTCTAACCCCAACTAGAGCATTTGCTTTCCCCTTCCATTTCTCTTTTGTCCCACAGACAACACCCACACTATATCATGCACACAAGATCTTATACCACCCTTCCTGCATTTATAGTAGGCAATGCTAAAGCAGATGCCCCAGCAATGGTTCTCCAAATCTCCCTAGGGAATGTTTTTGACCAGGCTAGGACCCGCCACCACTTCTACCATCCAAACATTCCTGCACCGCTCAGCATCTTTAAAATTACCCAAGATCAGGCAAGATCCATGGCAAACACCTGCCCAAATTGTCAGCAACATGCCTTTGCTTCTGTCACAGCTGCACTCAATCCAAGAGGACTAAAGAGTCTCCAGATTGGGCAATCACACATCACACACCAAGCCCCTTTTGGGAGACTAAAATACAACCCTGTCTCAATCCACACCGACAACGCTGCGGTTTTCGCCTCTGCCCATGCTGTTGAGAAATCAAAAGATGCTGTAAAACGTTCCTTTTGAGCCTATTCCACCTTCCCAGTTCCACAGGAAATTAAAACTGATCCTGGTCCTGCTTATACCTCCCACTGATTCCAAACATTTTCTCACCAGTGGGCTGCAAAACATGTCACAGCCATACCACACTCTGCCACAGGACACTCCATAGTCCAGAGGGCCCACTCTTCCATCCAAAGGATCCTTGATCAGCCGAGAGAGGGAGTCCACATAATATCTCCCATTGAGACACTGGCCAAGGCCCTTGATGTGCTCAACTTTTTCAACACCTCATTTATGGAGCCAACTCCCCCAGTCACCAGGCCTTTTGCATTTCATATGACTGCAGCCCAGTTAAAAGAAAAGCCGCCTGTGTTGATCAAAGACCCTGAATCCAAAGAAATTATGGGCCCTTTCCCATTCATTACTTGGGGGAGAGGATACGCTTGTGTCTCTACAGCAGCAGGCCCAACATGGATCCCAGCAAAAAACATCAAACCCTTCTGCCAATGGCCAGGCAAACACCAGAGCCACCATCAGAAGAACAGAATGAAAGCCTAAGAGAGACAGCAGCAGCCTGGAAAAGAAGAAGAAGAAGGACAGAAGAAGATCTCCTAAGCAGCGTGGACCACACAGACCAACACCAAGAGAGCTCAGACACCACTAAGCGGGATATATCACTTAACATTTGGAAAAACTATATTGTAGCATTTATATTTGATTCTTCTAAGAAGTTGAGTTCAAACCATTGCCTTACAGAAGAGGAAGTTTAGTGGGACCAGAATTTAAGTTTCACATTGCAATCTCCCTATCTCTTTACTTTCAGGCCACCCAAGCCTCCACCCACTACTAAATTAGCTAAAGTCAAAGGATGCTGTCCTTTGTTGCCGCTGCAGCAGGCAGCCGCAAGCAGCAAAGCTCCTCACTATGCCACGTGCCTTCAGCTGGCTGCTTCCACAGCCAAGCCACAATTTCTTGCCCATGGCCACGCTTGTCAACCTCTTCTCACATAGGGACTCAGTATAGCAGAGCGTCCAGCTGCTCAAAGACCAAATCAACAAGATCCAGACAAAAGGCAACAACGACTGGCTCACTGGACTTTTGAAAGACTGGGGCATGAAAGGCTGGCTTTCACCTTTACTTAAGACTCTTTTGTGGACTTTGTTTCTTGTATTCATTGTGTTGCTTATTCTATCCAGTTTTGCTCAACGCTTGCAAAAGTCCATGGCAGAAGCCTTCATTCTTGAAAACAAAAAGGGGGCACTTGTGGAGGCCCAGGGCCCTCTCATTGCAACTGTAATACCTTAGGGCAAAGGGGACCAAGGCGAAACAGAGAAACCCCTCTGAATGCAAGGCTCTCACCCATGGCCACTTGCAGCCTCTTGCAATCTGCAGCTTTTCTTGCTATCACCCACTTCAACTGCCATTTTTTCCTTATAGCTACTCTCCAGAGAATGTTCTTCCCTCTCTTCTCCCCTGCTGGTCCTGGCTTTGCCCCTTCTCCCCCCCCCCATATGAAACCCTCAGTCCCCAGCCTCATTTTCTCTCCGTCCCTGGACCCTCTTCATCGCCATGCACAGCGTTTGGAGTTCCACACAAAGACCCGTCTCTGGCCTCGTTCATCAGCACTTGAAGCAAGTGTGCTCCGGCCTCTGGCAGTGCAGGTCGCTCACACGGGCTCACTGTGGACACGCCGCAATCACACAGTCATTGAGTGCACCAGAGAACCTGGCCTCTAATAAAAGGCATGAATCCCACAAATCACATGACCCAATGCCTTGCATGTCTTTACATTTTCGTTCTTTGCTCATCTCTCATGTCACTTTCCCCATTTCCTCTCTCAGGGACCTAGGCTTCTCTCTCTCCTGGCTGCAGCTTCAGCCACATGTGTGACCCTGCAGGAACAGGCTGACCCACAGGGAAGTGGGACAGGACTCTTTGTCAGCAACTGAAGTGACAGAACAAGGGCGAATGGGATGAAACTGCAAGAGCTGGAATCCATTTGATGATGGGAAGAAGTTCTTTCCTGTCAGGGTGCTTGTCCCTGACACTGGGACCAGTGCAGAGAGGCTGTGCATACCCCATGGCCACGAACATCCAAGGCCAGCTTGGACAGGGGCCGAGACAACCTGCTGTGCTGGCAGCTTGCTCAGCTAGGAACCAGATGATCTTAAGGGTCCCTTCCAAGCCAAACCATTCAAGGATTTCATCATTCCACCATGCCCACCTCCCAGTGTGGAGCGGCCCTGAAACTTCTGTGACATCACAGCTCCCACAGTGTTCCAGGTGGAACGTCCAGCACCTGGAAACCAGCAGAGCAGACACTCTGCCTGCTGCCAGTGGTCAGTTGGCGCTCGCTCTGATCTCTGCCCGTCACTACTGAGCTGTTGCTGCCGCCTGGGATTTTCCTGACGCCTCCTCTGGAGCACCAACCCCAGCAGGATGAGCACTGCTGTGCCAGTGGAGGTACAGTGCCATTCCAGGCAGAAAGCAGCCTGCTTGAGCAGGCTGCAGCCACGTGGCAATGGATGGTGTGGGACAGGAACCCCACTGCGAGATTTTGCTGTCTCTTGCAGACTGCCAGAGACATTGTGGAGGAGATGCAAGTGGACATGGTGCAGGATGAGGAAGAAATGATGGAGGTGGACGTGGAAGAGCTGGTGGAGGAGATGGAAGTAGACGTGGAGGATGACATCGAGGAGATGGAAGTTGACGAGAACGATGAGGAGGAGCCCATGGTCCTTGGATGAAGATAGAGCCCCACAAGTAAGACGGGCAGATGCTCCCCATGCCCTGCCCACAGACACAGTGGCTGCCCTGACGCCAGGCTGGGGCTGGGCTGGATGGCCCCGCTCAGGGACACGCTGCCCGCAGGGGGCCTGGATTGTGCTGCCACAAGCACCAGCCCTGGCCTACCCTGCACTTGCCTGGGGACACAGCAGCCCTGCCAGCCCTGTCCCAGCCCCTGGGGCCCAGCTCCCAGCCCAGCTGTGCCCCGTGCTGGCAGCAGAGTCCAGCTTTGCTTCTTCCTTTCTTCCAGGCCTGATGCAGATGATGGCTGGAGATATTACGCCTGTGTATATATGTTTGAATAGTTAGAAGATTTTTGTAAATATGTTCTTAGGTTAGTAGTTCTCTGTAAATATGTTTTGAAGATTGTTAGTCCCTAGGATCCCATGTAAATAAATCCTCTAGATTGTTATTGTTGTTGTTGTTGTTCTAAGGATTGTTGTAATGAAAGGTGTTCTGTAAATCCTAGAGTTTGGCAATCTTTGGCAAATAAATACGGCTTCTTTTTAAACCTCACTTCTCTTTGTCATTCCTTTGGGCACAGGAAGCATTTGCACACTTGGGATTTCCACTTGTTCCAGGATCCCAGGGCTGGAGCTCCCTGGGGCTGCTGCCACGGCCACCCCACGGCTGGGGGTCCCTGTGCACAGGGGGTCCCACTGACACCACTGCTGCCGCTGGGCACTGCTGCTGCTCCTGGGCTGGGCCACAGCGGCATCCCCAAGAGCTGAGCTGTCACCAGCACAGAGGGGGCTCTCACTGCACTGGCCCCTGCAGCCATGCCACCAAAGCAAGGCAGGAAACTTTCAGCCACCCTTCCTGCTGCAGCCACAGGCACTCCTGGCTCCAGAGCCGCCATCAGGCCACAGGGATGCAAAATCCACCTTCCCGCTCTCAAGGCCATGGCAGCCTTGGCAACTCTGGCACCTGCATCTGGGCTGCTGCAGGGGCTGATATTTAAGGCTTGCAGCCTCCAAAGGCTCCGGGCTCTGCTTCCCACCCTGCCCTGCACTGCCCTGGCTCTGCATTGCTCAAGAGACAAAAGCCAAGCCAGGGGATCCTCATCCTGCCCAAATTGCTGAATTGACTGCACTCGTTAGGACCTTCTCCACTTTCAAAGAACCTATTCATTTGATCACTGTTTCGGCAGATATCTATGGCCTAGTGCAGCAGGCCGAAAATTCCATTTTCAAAGACATTTCTAACCCCAACTAGAGCATTTGCTTTCCCCTTCCATTTCTCTTTTGTCCCACAGACAACACCCACACTATATCATGCACACAAGATCTTATACCACCCTTCCTGCATTTATAGTAGGCAATGCTAAAGCAGATGCCCCAGCAATGGTTCTCCAAATCTCCCTAGGGAATGTTTTTGACCAGGCTAGGACCCGCCACCACTTCTACCATCCAAACATTCCTGCACCGCTCAGCATCTTTAAAATTACCCAAGATCAGGCAAGATCCATGGCAAACACCTGCCCAAATTGTCAGCAACATGCCTTTGCTTCTGTCACAGCTGCACTCAATCCAAGAGGACTAAAGAGTCTCCAGATCGGGCAATCACACATCACACACCAAGCCCCTTTTGGGAGACTAAAATACAACCCTGTCTCAATCCACACCGACAACGCTGCGGTTTTCGCCTCTGCCCATGCTGTTGAGAAATCAAAAGATGCTGTAAAACGTTCCTTTTGAGCCTATTCCACCTTCCCAGTTCCACGGGAAATTAAAACTGATCCTGGTCCTGCTTATACCTCCCACTGATTCCAAACATTTTCTCACCAGTGGGCTGCAAAACATGTCACAGCCATACCACACTCTGCCACAGGACACTCCATAGTCCAGAGGGCCCACTCTTCCATCCAAAGGATCCTTGATCAGCCGAGAGAGGGAGTCCACATAATATCTCCCATTGAGACACTGGCCAAGGCCCTTGATGTGCTCAACTTTTTCAACACCTCATTTATGGAGCCAACTCCCCCAGTCACCAGGCCTTTTGCATTTCATATGACTGCAGCCCAGTTAAAAGAAAAGCCGCCTGTGTTGATCAAAGACCCTGAATCCAAAGAAATTATGGGCCCTTTCCCATTCATTACTTGGGGGAGAGGATACGCTTGTGTCTCTACAGCAGCAGGCCCAACATGGATCCCAGCAAAAAACATCAAACCCTTCTGCCAATGGCCAGGCAAACACCAGAGCCACCATCAGAAGAACAGAATGAAAGCCTAAGAGAGACAGCAGCAGCCTGGAAAAGAAGAAGAAGAAGGACAGAAGAAGATCTCCTAAGCAGCGTGGACCACACAGACCAACACCAAGAGAGCTCAGACACCACTAAGCGGGATATATCACTTAACATTTGGAAAAACTATATTGTAGCATTTATATTTGATTCTTCTAAGAAGTTGAGTTCAAACCATTGCCTTACAGAAGAGGAAGTTTAGTGGGACCAGAATTTAAGTTTCACATTGCAATCTCCCTATCTCTTTACTTTCAGGCCACCCAAGCCTCCACCCACTACTAAATTAGCTAAAGTCAAAGGATGCTGTCCTTTGTTGCCGCTGCAGCAGGCAGCCGCAAGCAGCAAAGCTCCTCACTATGCCACGTGCCTTCAGCTGGCTGCTTCCACAGCCAAGCCACAATTTCTTGCCCATGGCCACGCTTGTCAACCTCTTCTCACATAGGGACTCAGTATAGCAGAGCGTCCAGCTGCTCAAAGACCAAATCAACAAGATCCAGACAAAAGGCAACAACGACTGGCTCACTGGACTTTTGAAAGACTGGGGCATGAAAGGCTGGCTTTCACCTTTACTTAAGACTCTTTTGTGGACTTTGTTTCTTGTATTCATTGTGTTGCTTATTCTATCCAGTTTTGCTCAACGCTTGCAAAAGTCCATGGCAGAAGCCTTCATTCTTGAAAACAAAAAGGGGGCACTTGTGGAGGCCCAGGGCCCTCTCATTGCAACTGTAATACCTTAGGGCAAAGGGGACCAAGGCGAAACAGAGAAACCCCTCTGAATGCAAGGCTCTCACCCATGGCCACTTGCAGCCTCTTGCAATCTGCAGCTTTTCTTGCTATCACCCACTTCAACTGCCATTTTTTCCTTATAGCTACTCTCCAGAGAATGTTCTTCCCTCTCTTCTCCCCTGCTGGTCCTGGCTTTGCCCCTTCTCCCCCCCCCCATATGAAACCCTCAGTCCCCAGCCTCATTTTCTCTCCGTCCCTGGACCCTCTTCATCGCCATGCACAGCGTTTGGAGTTCCACACAAAGACCCGTCTCTGGCCTCGTTCATCAGCACTTGAAGCAAGTGTGCTCCGGCCTCTGGCAGTGCAGGTCGCTCACACGGGCTCACTGTGGACACGCCGCAATCACACAGTCATTGAGTGCACCAGAGAACCTGGCCTCTAATAAAAGGCATGAATCCCACAAATCACATGACCCAATGCCTTGCATGTCTTTACATTTTCGTTCTTTGCTCATCTCTCATGTCACTTTCCCCATTTCCTCTCTCAGGGACCTAGGCTTCTCTCTCTCCTGGCTGCAGCTTCAGCCACATGTGTGACCCTGCAGGAACAGGCTGACCCACAGGGAAGTGGGACAGGACTCTTTGTCAGCAACTGAAGTGACAGAACAAGGGCGAATGGGATGAAACTGCAAGAGCTGGAATCCATTTGATGATGGGAAGAAGTTCTTTCCTGTCAGGGTGCTTGTCCCTGACACTGGGACCAGTGCAGAGAGGCTGTGCATACCCCATGGCCACGAACATCCAAGGCCAGCTTGGACAGGGGCCGAGACAACCTGCTGTGCTGGCAGCTTGCTCAGCTAGGAACCAGATGATCTTAAGGGTCCCTTCCAAGCCAAACCATTCAAGGATTTCATCATTCCACCATGCCCACCTCCCAGTGTGGAGCGGCCCTGAAACTTCTGTGACATCACAGCTCCCACAGTGTTCCAGGTGGAACGTCCAGCACCTGGAAACCAGCAGAGCAGACACTCTGCCTGCTGCCAGTGGTCAGTTGGCGCTCGCTCTGATCTCTGCCCGTCACTACTGAGCTGTTGCTGCCGCCTGGGATTTTCCTGACGCCTCCTCTGGAGCACCAACCCCAGCAGGATGAGCACTGCTGTGCCAGTGGAGGTACAGTGCCATTCCAGGCAGAAAGCAGCCTGCTTGAGCAGGCTGCAGCCACGTGGCAATGGATGGTGTGGGACAGGAACCCCACTGCGAGATTTTGCTGTCTCTTGCAGACTGCCAGAGACATTGTGGAGGAGATGCAAGTGGACATGGTGCAGGATGAGGAAGAAATGATGGAGGTGGACGTGGAAGAGCTGGTGGAGGAGATGGAAGTAGACGTGGAGGATGACATCGAGGAGATGGAAGTTGACGAGAACGATGAGGAGGAGCCCATGGTCCTTGGATGAAGATAGAGCCCCACAAGTAAGACGGGCAGATGCTCCCCATGCCCTGCCCACAGACACAGTGGCTGCCCTGACGCCAGGCTGGGGCTGGGCTGGATGGCCCCGCTCAGGGACACGCTGCCCGCAGGGGGCCTGGATTGTGCTGCCACAAGCACCAGCCCTGGCCTACCCTGCACTTGCCTGGGGACACAGCAGCCCTGCCAGCCCTGTCCCAGCCCCTGGGGCCCAGCTCCCAGCCCAGCTGTGCCCCGTGCTGGCAGCAGAGTCCAGCTTTGCTTCTTCCTTTCTTCCAGGCCTGATGCAGATGATGGCTGGAGATATTACGCCTGTGTATATATGTTTGAATAGTTAGAAGATTTTTGTAAATATGTTCTTAGGTTAGTAGTTCTCTGTAAATATGTTTTGAAGATTGTTAGTCCCTAGGATCCCATGTAAATAAATCCTCTAGATTGTTATTGTTGTTGTTGTTGTTCTAAGGATTGTTGTAATGAAAGGCGTTCTGTAAACCCTAGAGTTTGCCAATTTTTGGCAAATAAATACTGCTTCTTTTTAAAACCTCACTTCTCTTTGTCATTCCTTTGGGCACAGGAAGCATTTGCACACTTGGGATTTCCACTTGTTCCAGGATCCCAGGGCTGGAGCTCCCTGGGGCTGCTGCCACGGCCACCCCACGGCTGGGGGTCCCTGTGCACAGGGGGTCCCACTGACACCACTGCTGCCGCTGGGCACTGCTGCTGCTCCTGGGCTGGGGCACAGCGGCGTCCCCAAGAGCTGAGCTGCCACCAGCACAGAGGGGGCTCTCACTGCAGTTATCCCTGCAGCCATGCCACCAAAGCAAGGCAGGAAACTTTCAGCCACCCTTCCTGCTGCAGCCACAGGGACTCCTGGCTCCAGAGCCGCCATCAGGCCACAGGGATGCAAAATCCACCTTCCCGCTCTCAAGGCCATGGCAGCCTTGGCAACTCTGGCACCTGCATCTGGGCTGCTGCAGGGGCTGATGTTTAAGGCTTGCAGCCTCCAAAGGCTCCGGGCTCTGCTTCCCAGCCTGCCCTGCACTGCCCTGGCTCTGCATTGCTCAAGAGACAAAAGCCAAGCCAGGGGGATCCTCATCCTGCCCAAATTGCTGAATTGACTGCAGTCCTTAGGACCTTCTCCACTTTCAGAGAACCTATTCATTTGATCACTGATTCGGCAGATATCTATGGCCTAGTGCAGCAGGCCGAAAATTCCATTTTCAAAGACATTTCTAACCCCAACTAGAGCATTTGCTTTCCCCTTCCATTTCTCTTTTGTCCCACAGACAACACCCACACTATATCATGCACACAAGATCTTATACCACCCTTCCTGCATTTATAGTAGGCAATGCTAAAGCAGATGCCCCAGCAATGGTTCTCCAAATCTCCCTAGGGAATGTTTTTGACCAGGCTAGGACCCGCCACCACTTCTACCATCCAAACATTCCTGCACCGCTCAGCATCTTTAAAATTACCCAAGATCAGGCAAGATCCATGGCAAACACCTGCCCAAATTGTCAGCAACATGCCTTTGCTTCTGTCACAGCTGCACTCAATCCAAGAGGACTAAAGAGTCTCCAGATTGGGCAATCACACATCACACACCAAGCCCCTTTTGGGAGACTAAAATACAACCCTGTCTCAATCCACACCGACAACGCTGCGGTTTTCGCCTCTGCCCATGCTGTTGAGAAATCAAAAGATGCTGTAAAACGTTCCTTTTGAGCCTATTCCACCTTCCCAGTTCCACAGGAAATTAAAACTGATCCTGGTCCTGCTTATACCTCCCACTGATTCCAAACATTTTCTCACCAGTGGGCTGCAAAACATGTCACAGCCATACCACACTCTGCCACAGGACACTCCATAGTCCAGAGGGCCCACTCTTCCATCCAAAGGATCCTTGATCAGCCGAGAGAGGGAGTCCACATAATATCTCCCATTGAGACACTGGCCAAGGCCCTTGATGTGCTCAACTTTTTCAACACCTCATTTATGGAGCCAACTCCCCCAGTCACCAGGCCTTTTGCATTTCATATGACTGCAGCCCAGTTAAAAGAAAAGCCGCCTGTGTTGATCAAAGACCCTGAATCCAAAGAAATTATGGGCCCTTTCCCATTCATTACTTGGGGGAGAGGATACGCTTGTGTCTCTACAGCAGCAGGCCCAACATGGATCCCAGCAAAAAACATCAAACCCTTCTGCCAATGGCCAGGCAAACACCAGAGCCACCATCAGAAGAACAGAATGAAAGCCTAAGAGAGACAGCAGCAGCCTGGAAAAGAAGAAGAAGAAGGACAGAAGAAGATCTCCTAAGCAGCGTGGACCACACAGACCAACACCAAGAGAGCTCAGACACCACTAAGCGGGATATATCACTTAACATTTGGAAAAACTATATTGTAGCATTTATATTTGATTCTTCTAAGAAGTTGAGTTCAAACCATTGCCTTACAGAAGAGGAAGTTTAGTGGGACCAGAATTTAAGTTTCACATTGCAATCTCCCTATCTCTTTACTTTCAGGCCACCCAAGCCTCCACCCACTACTAAATTAGCTAAAGTCAAAGGATGCTGTCCTTTGTTGCCGCTGCAGCAGGCAGCCGCAAGCAGCAAAGCTCCTCACTATGCCACGTGCCTTCAGCTGGCTGCTTCCACAGCCAAGCCACAATTTCTTGCCCATGGCCACGCTTGTCAACCTCTTCTCACATAGGGACTCAGTATAGCAGAGCGTCCAGCTGCTCAAAGACCAAATCAACAAGATCCAGACAAAAGGCAACAACGACTGGCTCACTGGACTTTTGAAAGACTGGGGCATGAAAGGCTGGCTTTCACCTTTACTTAAGACTCTTTTGTGGACTTTGTTTCTTGTATTCATTGTGTTGCTTATTCTATCCAGTTTTGCTCAACGCTTGCAAAAGTCCATGGCAGAAGCCTTCATTCTTGAAAACAAAAAGGGGGCACTTGTGGAGGCCCAGGGCCCTCTCATTGCAACTGTAATACCTTAGGGCAAAGGGGACCAAGGCGAAACAGAGAAACCCCTCTGAATGCAAGGCTCTCACCCATGGCCACTTGCAGCCTCTTGCAATCTGCAGCTTTTCTTGCTATCACCCACTTCAACTGCCATTTTTTCCTTATAGCTACTCTCCAGAGAATGTTCTTCCCTCTCTTCTCCCCTGCTGGTCCTGGCTTTGCCCCTTCTCCCCCCCCCCCATATGAAACCCTCAGTCCCCAGCCTCATTTTCTCTCCGTCCCTGGACCCTCTTCATCGCCATGCACAGCGTTTGGAGTTCCACACAAAGACCCGTCTCTGGCCTCGTTCATCAGCACTTGAAGCAAGTGTGCTCCGGCCTCTGGCAGTGCAGGTCGCTCACACGGGCTCACTGTGGACACGCCGCAATCACACAGTCATTGAGTGCACCAGAGAACCTGGCCTCTAATAAAAGGCATGAATCCCACAAATCACATGACCCAATGCCTTGCATGTCTTTACATTTTCGTTCTTTGCTCATCTCTCATGTCACTTTCCCCATTTCCTCTCTCAGGGACCTAGGCTTCTCTCTCTCCTGGCTGCAGCTTCAGCCACATGTGTGACCCTGCAGGAACAGGCTGACCCACAGGGAAGTGGGACAGGACTCTTTGTCAGCAACTGAAGTGACAGAACAAGGGCGAATGGGATGAAACTGCAAGAGCTGGAATCCATTTGATGATGGGAAGAAGTTCTTTCCTGTCAGGGTGCTTGTCCCTGACACTGGGACCAGTGCAGAGAGGCTGTGCATACCCCATGGCCACGAACATCCAAGGCCAGCTTGGACAGGGGCCGAGACAACCTGCTGTGCTGGCAGCTTGCTCAGCTAGGAACCAGATGATCTTAAGGGTCCCTTCCAAGCCAAACCATTCAAGGATTTCATCATTCCACCATGCCCACCTCCCAGTGTGGAGCGGCCCTGAAACTTCTGTGACATCACAGCTCCCACAGTGTTCCAGGTGGAACGTCCAGCACCTGGAAACCAGCAGAGCAGACACTCTGCCTGCTGCCAGTGGTCAGTTGGCGCTCGCTCTGATCTCTGCCCGTCACTACTGAGCTGTTGCTGCCGCCTGGGATTTTCCTGACGCCTCCTCTGGAGCACCAACCCCAGCAGGATGAGCACTGCTGTGCCAGTGGAGGTACAGTGCCATTCCAGGCAGAAAGCAGCCTGCTTGAGCAGGCTGCAGCCACGTGGCAATGGATGGTGTGGGACAGGAACCCCACTGCGAGATTTTGCTGTCTCTTGCAGACTGCCAGAGACATTGTGGAGGAGATGCAAGTGGACATGGTGCAGGATGAGGAAGAAATGATGGAGGTGGACGTGGAAGAGCTGGTGGAGGAGATGGAAGTAGACGTGGAGGATGACATCGAGGAGATGGAAGTTGACGAGAACGATGAGGAGGAGCCCATGGTCCTTGGATGAAGATAGAGCCCCACAAGTAAGACGGGCAGATGCTCCCCATGCCCTGCCCACAGACACAGTGGCTGCCCTGACGCCAGGCTGGGGCTGGGCTGGATGGCCCCGCTCAGGGACACGCTGCCCGCAGGGGGCCTGGATTGTGCTGCCACAAGCACCAGCCCTGGCCTACCCTGCACTTGCCTGGGGACACAGCAGCCCTGCCAGCCCTGTCCCAGCCCCTGGGGCCCAGCTCCCAGCCCAGCTGTGCCCCGTGCTGGCAGCAGAGTCCAGCTTTGCTTCTTCCTTTCTTCCAGGCCTGATGCAGATGATGGCTGGAGATATTACGCCTGTGTATATATGTTTGAATAGTTAGAAGATTTTTGTAAATATGTTCTTAGGTTAGTAGTTCTCTGTAAATATGTTTTGAAGATTGTTAGTCCCTAGGATCCCATGTAAATAAATCCTCTAGATTGTTATTGTTGTTGTTGTTGTTCTAAGGATTGTTGTAATGAAAGGTGTTCTGTAAATCCTAGAGTTTGGCAATCTTTGGCAAATAAATACGGCTTCTTTTTAAACCTCACTTCTCTTTGTCATTCCTTTGGGCACAGGAAGCATTTGCACACTTGGGATTTCCACTTGTTCCAGGATCCCAGGGCTGGAGCTCCCTGGGGCTGCTGCCACGGCCACCCCACGGCTGGGGGTCCCTGTGCACAGGGGGTCCCACTGACACCACTGCTGCCGCTGGGCACTGCTGCTGCTCCTGGGCTGGGCCACAGCGGCATCCCCAAGAGCTGAGCTGTCACCAGCACAGAGGGGGCTCTCACTGCACTGGCCCCTGCAGCCATGCCACCAAAGCAAGGCAGGAAACTTTCAGCCACCCTTCCTGCTGCAGCCACAGGCACTCCTGGCTCCAGAGCCGCCATCAGGCCACAGGGATGCAAAATCCACCTTCCCGCTCTCAAGGCCATGGCAGCCTTGGCAACTCTGGCACCTGCATCTGGGCTGCTGCAGGGGCTGATATTTAAGGCTTGCAGCCTCCAAAGGCTCCGGGCTCTGCTTCCCACCCTGCCCTGCACTGCCCTGGCTCTGCATTGCTCAAGAGACAAAAGCCAAGCCAGGGGATCCTCATCCTGCCCAAATTGCTGAATTGACTGCACTCGTTAGGACCTTCTCCACTTTCAAAGAACCTATTCATTTGATCACTGTTTCGGCAGATATCTATGGCCTAGTGCAGCAGGCCGAAAATTCCATTTTCAAAGACATTTCTAACCCCAACTAGAGCATTTGCTTTCCCCTTCCATTTCTCTTTTGTCCCACAGACAACACCCACACTATATCATGCACACAAGATCTTATACCACCCTTCCTGCATTTATAGTAGGCAATGCTAAAGCAGATGCCCCAGCAATGGTTCTCCAAATCTCCCTAGGGAATGTTTTTGACCAGGCTAGGACCCGCCACCACTTCTACCATCCAAACATTCCTGCACCGCTCAGCATCTTTAAAATTACCCAAGATCAGGCAAGATCCATGGCAAACACCTGCCCAAATTGTCAGCAACATGCCTTTGCTTCTGTCACAGCTGCACTCAATCCAAGAGGACTAAAGAGTCTCCAGATCGGGCAATCACACATCACACACCAAGCCCCTTTTGGGAGACTAAAATACAACCCTGTCTCAATCCACACCGACAACGCTGCGGTTTTCGCCTCTGCCCATGCTGTTGAGAAATCAAAAGATGCTGTAAAACGTTCCTTTTGAGCCTATTCCACCTTCCCAGTTCCACGGGAAATTAAAACTGATCCTGGTCCTGCTTATACCTCCCACTGATTCCAAACATTTTCTCACCAGTGGGCTGCAAAACATGTCACAGCCATACCACACTCTGCCACAGGACACTCCATAGTCCAGAGGGCCCACTCTTCCATCCAAAGGATCCTTGATCAGCCGAGAGAGGGAGTCCACATAATATCTCCCATTGAGACACTGGCCAAGGCCCTTGATGTGCTCAACTTTTTCAACACCTCATTTATGGAGCCAACTCCCCCAGTCACCAGGCCTTTTGCATTTCATATGACTGCAGCCCAGTTAAAAGAAAAGCCGCCTGTGTTGATCAAAGACCCTGAATCCAAAGAAATTATGGGCCCTTTCCCATTCATTACTTGGGGGAGAGGATACGCTTGTGTCTCTACAGCAGCAGGCCCAACATGGATCCCAGCAAAAAACATCAAACCCTTCTGCCAATGGCCAGGCAAACACCAGAGCCACCATCAGAAGAACAGAATGAAAGCCTAAGAGAGACAGCAGCAGCCTGGAAAAGAAGAAGAAGAAGGACAGAAGAAGATCTCCTAAGCAGCGTGGACCACACAGACCAACACCAAGAGAGCTCAGACACCACTAAGCGGGATATATCACTTAACATTTGGAAAAACTATATTGTAGCATTTATATTTGATTCTTCTAAGAAGTTGAGTTCAAACCATTGCCTTACAGAAGAGGAAGTTTAGTGGGACCAGAATTTAAGTTTCACATTGCAATCTCCCTATCTCTTTACTTTCAGGCCACCCAAGCCTCCACCCACTACTAAATTAGCTAAAGTCAAAGGATGCTGTCCTTTGTTGCCGCTGCAGCAGGCAGCCGCAAGCAGCAAAGCTCCTCACTATGCCACGTGCCTTCAGATGGCTGCTTCCACAGCCAAGCCACAATTTCTTGCCCATGGCCACGCTTGTCAACCTCTTCTCACATAGGGACTCAGTATAGCAGAGCGTCCAGCTGCTCAAAGACCAAATCAACAAGATCCAGACAAAAGGCAACAACGACTGGCTCACTGGACTTTTGAAAGACTGGGGCATGAAAGGCTGGCTTTCACCTTTACTTAAGACTCTTTTGTGGACTTTGTTTCTTGTATTCATTGTGTTGCTTATTCTATCCAGTTTTGCTCAACGCTTGCAAAAGTCCATGGCAGAAGCCTTCATTCTTGAAAACAAAAAGGGGGCACTTGTGGAGGCCCAGGGGCCTCTCATTGCAACTGTAATACCTTAGGGCAAAGGGGACCAAGGTGAAACAGAGAAACCCCTCTGAATGCAAGGCTCTCACCCATGGCCACTTGCAGCCTCTTGCAATCTGCAGCTTTTCTTGCTATCACCCACTTCAACTGCCATTTTTTCCTTATAGCTACTCTCCAGAGAATGTTCTTCCCTCTCTTCTCCCCTGCTGGTCCTGGCTTTGCCCCTTCTCCCCCCCCCCCATATGAAACCCTCAGTCCCCAGCCTCATTTTCTCTCCGTCCCTGGACCCTCTTCATCGCCATGCACAGCGTTTGGAGTTCCACACAAAGACCCGTCTCTGGCCTCGTTCATCAGCACTTGAAGCAAGTGTGCTCCGGCCTCTGGCAGTGCAGGTCGCTCACACGGGCTCACTGTGGACACGCCGCAATCACACAGTCATTGAGTGCACCAGAGAACCTGGCCTCTAATAAAAGGCATGAATCCCACAAATCACATGACCCAATGCCTTGCATGTCTCTACTTTTTCCTTCTTCTCTCATCTCTCATGTCACTTTCCCCATTTCCTCTCTCTGCCAGCTTGGCTTCTCTCTCTCCTGGCTGCAGCTTCAGCCACATGTGTGACCCTGCAGGAACAGGCTGACCCACAGGGAAGTGGGACAGGACTCTTTGTCAGCAACTGAAGTGACAGAACAAGGGCGAATGGGATGAAACTGCAAGAGCTGGAATCCATTTGATGATGGGAAGAAGTTCTTTCCTGTCAGGGTGCTTGTCCCTGACACTGGGACCAGTGCAGAGAGGCTGTGCATACCCCATGGCCACGAACATCCAAGGCCAGCTTGGACAGGGGCCGAGACAACCTGCTGTGCTGGCAGCTTGCTCAGCTAGGAACCAGATGATCTTAAGGGTCCCTTCCAAGCCAAACC
Source organism: Passer domesticus (assembly GCF_036417665.1). Lineage (NCBI taxonomy): Eukaryota > Metazoa > Chordata > Aves > Passeriformes > Passeridae > Passer > Passer domesticus. The sequence continues at coordinate 17,468,342 of NC_087486.1, read as the reverse complement.
ATTCAAGGATTTCATCATTCCACCATGCCCACCTCCCAGTGTGGAGCGGCCCTGAAACTTCTGTGACATCACAGCTCCCACAGTGTTCCAGGTGGAACGTCCAGCACCTGGAAACCAGCAGAGCAGACACTCTGCCTGCTGCCAGTGGTCAGTTGGCGCTCGCTCTGATCTCTGCCCGTCACTACTGAGCTGTTGCTGCCGCCTGGGATTTTCCTGACGCCTCCTCTGGAGCACCAACCCCAGCAGGATGAGCACTGCTGTGCCAGTGGAGGTACAGTGCCATTCCAGGCAGAAAGCAGCCTGCTTGAGCAGGCTGCAGCCACGTGGCAATGGATGGTGTGGGACAGGAACCCCACTGCGAGATTTTGCTGTCTCTTGCAGACTGCCAGAGACATTGTGGAGGAGATGCAAGTGGACATGGTGCAGGATGAGGAAGAAATGATGGAGGTGGACGTGGAAGAGCTGGTGGAGGAGATGAAAGTAGACGTGGAGGATGACATCGAGGAGATGGAAGTTGACGAGAACGATGAGGAGGAGCCCATGGTCCTTGGATGAAGATAGAGCCCCACAAGTAAGACGGGCAGATGCTCCCCATGCCCTGCCCACAGACACAGTGGCTGCCCTGACGCCAGGCTGGGGCTGGGCTGGATGGCCCCGCTCAGGGACACGCTGCCCGCAGGGGGCCTGGATTGTGCTGCCACAAGCACCAGCCCTGGCCTACCCTGCACTTGCCTGGGGACACAGCAGCCCTGCCAGCCCTGTCCCAGCCCCTGGGGCCCAGCTCCCAGCCCAGCTGTGCCCCGTGCTGGCAGCAGAGTCCAGCTTTGCTTCTTCCTTTCTTCCAGGCCTGATGCAGATGATGGCTGGAGATATTACGCCTGTGTATATATGTTTGAATAGTTAGAAGATTTTTGTAAATATGTTCTTAGGTTAGTAGTTCTCTGTAAATATGTTTTGAAGATTGTTAGTCCCTAGGATCCCATGTAAATAAATCCTCTAGATTGTTATTGTTGTTGTTGTTGTTCTAAGGATTGTTGTAATGAAAGGTGTTCTGTAAATCCTAGAGTTTGGCAATCTTTGGCAAATAAATACGGCTTCTTTTTAAACCTCACTTCTCTTTGTCATTCCTTTGGGCACAGGAAGCATTTGCACAGTTGGGATTACCACTTGTTCCAGGATCCCGGGGCTGGAGCTCCCTGGGGCTGCTGCCACGGCCACCCCGCGGCTGGGGGTCCCTGTGCACAGGGGGTCCCACTGACACCACTGCTGGCACTGGGCACTGCTGCTGCTCCTGGGCTGGGGCACAGCGGCATCCCCAAGAGCTGAGCTGTCACCAGCACAGAGGGGGCTCTCACTGCACTGGCCCCTGCAGCCATGCCACCAAAGCAAGGCAGGAAACTTTCAGCCACCCTTCCTGCTGCAGCCACAGGCACTCCTGGCTCCAGAGCCGCCATCAGGCCACAGGGATGCAAAATCCACCTTCCCGCTCTCAAGGCCATGGCAGCCTTGGCTACTCTGGCACCTGCATCTGGGCTGCTGCAGGGGCTGATATTTAAGGCTTGCAGCCTCCAAAGGCTCCGGGCTCTGCTTCCCAGCCTGCCCTGCACTGCCCTGGCTCTGCATTGCTCAAGAGACAAAAGCCAAGCCAGGGGATCCTCATCCTGCCCAAATTGCTGAATTGACTGCACTCGTTAGGACCTTCTCCACTTTCAAAGAACCTATTCATTTGATCACTGTTTCGGCAGATATCTATGGCCTAGTGCAGCAGGCCGAAAATTCCATTTTCAAAGACATTTCTAACCCCAACTAGAGCATTTGCTTTCCCCTTCCATTTCTCTTTTGTCCCACAGACAACACCCACACTATATCATGCACACAAGATCTTATACCACCCTTCCTGCATTTATAGTAGGCAATGCTAAAGCAGATGCCCCAGCAATGGTTCTCCAAATCTCCCTAGGGAATGTTTTTGACCAGGCTAGGACCCGCCACCACTTCTACCATCCAAACATTCCTGCACCGCTCAGCATCTTTAAAATTACCCAAGATCAGGCAAGATCCATGGCAAACACCTGCCCAAATTGTCAGCAACATGCCTTTGCTTCTGTCACAGCTGCACTCAATCCAAGAGGACTAAAGAGTCTCCAGATCGGGCAATCACACATCACACACCAAGCCCCTTTTGGGAGACTAAAATACAACCCTGTCTCAATCCACACCGACAACGCTGCGGTTTTCGCCTCTGCCCATGCTGTTGAGAAATCAAAAGATGCTGTAAAACGTTCCTTTTGAGCCTATTCCACCTTCCCAGTTCCACGGGAAATTAAAACTGATCCTGGTCCTGCTTATACCTCCCACTGATTCCAAACATTTTCTCACCAGTGGGCTGCAAAACATGTCACAGCCATACCACACTCTGCCACAGGACACTCCATAGTCCAGAGGGCCCACTCTTCCATCCAAAGGATCCTTGATCAACCGAGACAGGGAGTCCACATATTATCTCCCATTGAGACACTGGCCAAGGCCCTTGATGTGCTCAACTTTTTCAACACCTCATTTATGGAGCCAACTCCCCCAGTCACCAGGCCTTTTGCATTTCATATGACTGCAGCCCAGTTAAAAGAAAAGCCGCCTGTGTTGATCAAAGACCCTGAATCCAAAGAAATTATGGGCCCTTTCCCATTCATTACTTGGGGGAGAGGATACGCTTGTGTCTCTACAGCAGCAGGCCCAACATGGATCCCAGCAAAAAACATCAAACCCTTCTGCCAATGGCCAGGCAAACACCAGAGCCACCATCAGAAGAACAGAATGAAAGCCTAAGAGAGACAGCAGCAGCCTGGAAAAGAAGAAGAAGAAGGACAGAAGAAGATCTCCTAAGCAGCGTGGACCACACAGACCAACACCAAGAGAGCTCAGACACCACTAAGCAGGATATATCACTTAACATTTGGAAAAACTATATTGTAGCATTTATATTTGATTCTTCTAAGAAGTTGAGTTCAAACCATTGCCTTACAGAAGAGGAAGTTTAGTGGGACCAGAATTTAAGTTTCACATGGGAATCTCCCTATCTCTTTACTTTCAGGCCACCCAAGCCTCCACCCACTACTAAATTAGCTAAAGTCAAAGGATGCTGTCCTTTGTTGCCGCTGCAGCAGGCAGCCGCAAGCAGCAAAGCTCCTCACTATGCCACGTGCCTTCAGATGGCTGCTTCCACAGCCAAGCCACAATTTCTTGCCCATGGCCACGCTTGTCAACCTCTTCTCACATAGGGACTCAGTATAGCAGAGCGTCCAGCTGCTCAAAGACCAAATCAACAAGATCCAGACAAAAGGCAACAACGACTGGCTCACTGGACTTTTGAAAGACTGGGGCATGAAAGGCTGGCTTTCACCTTTACTTAAGACTCTTTTGTGGACTTTGTTTCTTGTATTCATTGTGTTGCTTATTCTATCCAGTTTTGCTCAACGCTTGCAAAAGTCCATGGCAGAAGCCTTCATTCTTGAAAACAAAAAGGGGGCACTTGTGGAGGCCCAGGGGCCTCTCATTGCAACTGTAATACCTTAGGGCAAAGGGGACCAAGGTGAAACAGAGAAACCCCTCTGAATGCAAGGCTCTCACCCATGGCCACTTGCAGCCTCTTGCAATCTGCAGCTTTTCTTGCTATCACCCACTTCAACTGCCATTTTTTCCTTATAGCTACTCTCCAGAGAATGTTCTTCCCTCTCTTCTCCCCTGCTGGTCCTGGCTTTGCCCCTTCTCCCCCCCCCATATGAAACCCTCAGTCCCCAGCCTCATTTTCTCTCCGGCCCTGGACCCTCTTCATGGCCATGCACAGTGTTTGGAGTTGCACACAAAGACCCGTCTCTGGCCTCGTTCATCAGCACTTGAAGCAAGTGTGCTCCGGCCTCTGGCAGTGCAGGTCGCTCACACGGGCTCACTGTGGACACGCCGCAATCACACAGTCATTGAGTGCACCAGAGAACCTGGCCTCTAATAAAAGGCATGAATCCCACAAATCACACGAGCCAATGCCTTGCATGTCTCTACTTTTTCCTTCTTCTCTCATCTCTCATGTCACTTTCCCCATTTCCTCTCTCTGCCAGCTTGGCTTCTCTCTCTCTCCTGGCTGCAAGCACATGTGTGGGACCATGCCGGAACACCCTGACCTACAGGGAAGTGGGAGAGGACTCTTTGTCAGCAACTGAAGTGACAGAACAAGGGGGAATGGGATCCAACTGCAAGAGCTGGAATCCATTCCATGATGGGAAGAAGTTCTTTCCTCTCAGGGTGCTTGTCCCTGACACTGGGACCAGTGCAGAGAGGCTGTGCATACCCCATGCCAAGGAACATCCAAGGCCAGCTTGGACAGGGGCCGAGACAACCTGCTGTGCTGGCAGCTAGCTCAGCTTGGAACCAGATGATCTTTAGGGTCCCTTCCAAGCCAAAGCATTCAAGGATTTCATCATTCCACCATGCCCATCTCCCAGTGTGGAGCGGCCCTGAAACTTCTGTGACATCACAGCTCCCACAGTGTTCCAGGTGGAACGTCCAGCACCTGGAAACCAGCAGAGCAGACACTCTGCCTGCTGCCAGCGGTCAGTTGGCGCTCGCTCTGCGCTCTGCCCGTCAGCGCTCTCTTGCTGCTGCTGCCTGGGATTTTCCTGACGCCTCCTCTGGAGCACCAACCCCAGCAGGATGAGCACTGCTGCTCCAGTGGAGGTACAGTGCCATTCCAGGGAGGGGCCACCTTGCTTGAGCAGGCTGCAGCCATGTGGGAATGGATGGTGTGGGACAGGAACCCCACTGTCAGATTGTGCTGTCTCTTGCAGACTGCCAGAGACACTGAGGAGGAGATGCAAGTGGACATGGTGCTAGGTGAGGAAGAAAGGATGGAGGTAGACATAGAAGAACCACTTGAGGACATGGAAGTCGACATGGAGGATAACATTGAGGAGATGGAAGTCGAAGAGGAGAACATTGAGGAGATGGAAGTTGACGAGAACGATGAGGAGGAGCCCATGGTCCTTGGATGAAGATGGAGCCCCACAAGTAAGACAGGCAGATGCTCCCCATGCCCTGCCCACAGACACAGTGGCTGCCCTGACGCCAGCCTGGGGCTGGGCTGGATGGCCCCGCTCAGGGACACGCTGCCCGCAGCGGGCCTGGATTGTGCTGCCACAAGCACCAGCCCTGGCCTGCCCTGCACTTGCCTGGGGCCACACCAGCCCTGCCAGCCCTGTCCCAGCTCCTAGGGCCCGGCTCCCAGCCCAGCTGGGCCCAGTGCTGGCAGCAGAGGCCAGCTTTGCTTCTTTCTTCCTTCCAGGACAGATGGAGATGATGGCTGGAGATATGACTGCGGTGTATATATGTTGGAAAAGTTAGAAGATTACTGTAAATATGTTCACATGTTAGTAGTTCTCTGTAAATATGTTTTGAAGATTGTTACTCCATAGGATCCCATGTAAATATGTTCAGTAGATCGTTGTTGTTGTTGTAAGGATTGTTGTAATGAAAAGTGTTCTGTAAATCCTAGAGTTTACCAATCTTTGGCAAATAAATACGGCTTCTTTTTAAAACCTCGCTTCTCTTTGCCATTCCTTTGAGCACAGGCAGCCTTTGCACAGTTGGGATTTCCACTTGTTCCAGGATCCCGGGGCTGGAGCTCCCTGGGGCTGCTGCCACGGCCACCCCACGGCTGGGGGTCCCTGTGCACAGGGGGTCCCACTGACACCACTGCTGCCGCTGGGCACTGCTGCTGCTCCTGGGCTGGGGCACAGCGGCGTCCCCAAGAGCTGAGCTGCCACCAGCACAGAGGGGGCTCTCACTGCAGTTATCCCTGCAGCCATGCCACCAAAGCAAGGCAGGAAACTTTCAGCCACCCTTCCTGCTGCAGCCACAGGCACTCCTGGCTCCAGAGCCGCCATCAGGCCACAGGGATGCAAAATCCACCTTCCCGCTCTCAAGGCCATGGCAGCCTTGGCAACTGTGGCACCTGCATCTGGGCTGCTGCAGGGGCTGATGTTTAAGGCTTGCAGCCTCCAAAGGCTCCAGGCTCTGCTTCCCACCCTGCTCTGCACTGCCCTGGCTCCGCATTGCTCAAGAGACAAAAGCCAAGCCAGGGGATCCTCATCCTGCCCAAATTGCTGAATTGACTGCAGTCCTTAGGACCTTCTCCACTTTCAGAGAACCTATTCATTTGATCACTGATTCGGCAGATGTCTATGGCCTAGTGCAGCAGGCCGAAAATTCCATTTTCAAAGACATTTCTAACCCCAACTAGAGCATTTGATTTCCCCTTTCATTATTCTTTTGTCCCACAGACAACACCCACACTATATCACGCACACAAGATCTCATACCACCCTTCCTGCATTTATAGTAGGCAATGCTAAAGCAGATGCCCCAGCAATGGTTGTCCAAACCTCCCTAGGGAATCTTTTTGACCAGGCTAGGACCCGCCACCACTTCTACCATCCAAACATTCCTGCACCGCTCAGCATCTTTAAAATTACCCAAGATCAGGCAAGATCCATGGCAAACACCTGCCCAAATTGTCAGCAACATGCCTTTGCTTCTGTCACAGCTGCACTCAATCCAAGAGGACTAAAGACTCTCCAGATCGGGCAATCACACATCACACACCAAGCCCCTTTTGGGAGACTGAAATACAACCCCGTCCTAATCCACACCGACAACGCTGCGGTTTCCGCCTTTGCCCGTGCTGGTGAGAAATGAAAAGATGCTATAAAACGTTACATTTTAGCTTTTTCTACCTTCCCAGCTCCACAGGAAATGAAAACTGATCATGGTCCTTCTTATACCTCCCACTGATTCCAACCATTTTCTGACCAGTGGGGTACAAAACATGTCACAGCCATACCACACTCTGCCACAGGACACTCCATAGTCCAGAGGGCCCACTCTTCCATCCAAAGGATCCTTGATCAACAGAGACAGGGAGTCCACATATTATCTCCCATTGAGACACTGGCCAAGGCCCTTGATGTGCTCAACTTTTTCGACACCTCATTTATGGAGCCAACTCCCCCAGTCATCAGGCCTTTTGCATTTCATGTGACTGCAGCCCAGTTAAAAGAAAAGCCACCTGTGTTGAACAAAGACCCTGAATCAAAACAAATTATGGGCCCTTTATCATTCATTACTTGGGGGAGAGGATACGCTTGTGTCTCTACAGCAGCAGGCCCAAGACGGATCCCAGCAGAAACATAAAACTCTTCTGCAAATGGCGAGGCAAACACCAGAGCCACCATCAGAAGAACAGAATGAAAGCCTGAGAGAGCAGCAGCCTGGAAAAGAAGAAGAAGAAGGACAGAAGAAGATCTCCTAAGCAGCGTGGACCACACAGACCAACACCAAGAGAGCTCAGACACCACTAAGCGGGATATATCACTTAACATTTGGAAAAACTATATTGTAGCATTTATATTTGATTCTTCTCAGAAGCTGAGTTCAAACTCTTGCCTTACAGAAGAGAAAGTTTAGTGGGACCAGAATTTAAGTTTCACATGGGAATCTCCCTATCTCTTTACTTTCAGGCCACCCAAGCCTCCAGCCACTACAAAATTAACTAAAGTCCAAGGATGCTGTCCTTTGTTGCCGCTGCAGCAGGCAGCCGCAAGCAGCAAAGCTCCTCACTATGCCACGTGCCGTCAGCTGGCTGCTTCCACAGCCAAGCCACAATTTCTTGCCCATGGCCACACTTGTCAACCTCTTCTCACATAGGGACTCAGTATACCAGAGCGTCCAGCTGCTCAAAGACCAAATCAACAAGATCCAGACAAAAGGCAACAACGACTGGCTCACTGGACTTTTGAAAGCCTGGGGCATGAAAGGCTGGCTTTCACCTTTACTTAAGACTGTTTTGTGGACTTTGTTTCTTGTATTCATTGTGTTGCTTATTCTATCCAGTTTTGCTCAACGCTTGCAAAAGTCCATGGCAGAAGCCTTCATTCTTGAAAACAAAAAGGGGGCACTTGTGGAGGCCCAGGGGCCTCTCATTGCAACTGTAATACCTTAGGGCAAAGGGGACCAAGGTGAAACAGAGAAACCCCTCTGAATGCAAGGCTCTCACCCATGGCCACTTGCAGCCTCTTGCAATCTGCAGCTTTTCTTGCTATCACCCACTTCAACTGCCATTTTTTCCTTATAGCTACTCTCCAGAGAATGTTCTTCCCTCTCTTCTCCCCTGCTGGTCCTGGCTTTGCCCCTTCTCCCCCCCCCATATGAAACCCTCAGTCCCCAGCCTCATTTTCTCTCCGGCCCTGGACCCTCTTCATGGCCATGCACAGTGTTTGGAGTTGCACACAAAGACCCGTCTCTGGCCTCGTTCATCAGCACTTGAAGCAAGTGTGCTCCGGGCTCTGGCAGTGCAGGTCGCTCACACGGGCTCACTGTGGACACGCCGCAATCACACAGTCATTGAGTGCACCAGAGAACCTGGCCTCTAATAAAAGGCATGAATCCCACAAATCACACGACCCAATGCCTTGCATGTCTCTACTTTTTCCTTCTTCTCTCATCTCTCATGTCACTTTCCCCATTTCCTCTCTCTGCCAGCTTGGCTTCTCTCTCTCTCCTGGCTGCAAGCACATGTGTGGGACCATGCCGGAACACCCTGACCTACAGGGAAGTGGGAGAGGACTCTTTGTCAGCAACTGAAGTGACAGAACAAGGGGGAATGGGATCCAACTGCAAGAGCTGGAATCCATTCCATGATGGGAAGAAGTTCTTTCCTCTCAGGGTGCTTGTCCCTGACACTGGGACCAGTGCAGAGAGGCTGTGCATACCCCATGCCAAGGAACATCCAAGGCCAGCTTGGACAGGGGCCGAGACAACCTGCTGTGCTGGCAGCTTGCTCAGCTTGGAACCAGATGATCTTTAGGGTCCCTTCCAAGCCAAAGCATTCAAGGATTTCATCATTCCACCATGCCCATCTCCCAGTGTGGAGCGGCCCTGAAACTTCTGTGACATCACAGCTCCCACAGTGTTCCAGGTGGAATGTCCAGCACCTGGAAACCAGCAGAGCAGACACTCTGCCTGCTGCCAGCGGTCAGTTGGCGCTCGCTCTGCGCTCTGCCCGTCAGCGCTCTCTTGCTGCTGCTGCCTGGGATTTTCCTGACGCCTCCTCTGGAGCACCAACCCCAGCAGGATGAGCACTGCTGCTCCAGTGGAGGTACAGTGCCATTCCAGGGAGGGGCCACCTTGCTTGAGCAGGCTGCAGCCATGTGGGAATGGATGCTGTGGGACAGGAACCCCACTGTCAGATTGTGCTGTCTCTTGCAGACTGCCAGAGACACTGAGGAGGAGATGCAAGTGGACATGGTGCTAGGTGAGGAAGAAAGGATGGAGGTAGACATAGAAGAACCACTTGAGGACATGGAAGTCGACATGGAGGATAACATTGAGGAGATGGAAGTCGAAGAGGAGAACATTGAGGAGATGGAAGTTGACGAGAACGATGAGGAGGAGCCCATGGTCCTTGGATGAAGATGGAGCCCCACAAGTAAGACAGGCAGATGCTCCCCATGTCCTGCCCACAGACACAGTGGCTGCCCTGACGCCAGCCTGGGGCTGGGCTGGATGGCCCCGCTCAGGGACACGCTGCCCGCAGCGGGCCTGGATTGTGCTGCCACAAGCACCAGCCCTGGCCTGCCCTGCACTTGCCTGGGGCCACACCAGCCCTGCCAGCCCTATCCCAGCTCCTAGGGCCCGGCTCCCAGCCCAGCTGGGCCCAGTGCTGGCAGCAGAGGCCAGCTTTGCTTCTTTCTTCCTTCCAGGACAGATGGAGATGATGGCTGGAGATATGACGGCGGTGTATATATGTTGGAAAAGTTAGAAGATTACTGTAAATATGTTCACATGTTAGTAGTTCTCTGTAAATATGTTTTGAAGATTGTTACTCCATAGGATCCCATGTAAATATGTTCAGTAGATCGTTGTTGTTGTTGTAAGGATTGTTGTAATGAAAAGTGTTCTGTAAATCCTAGAGTTTACCAATCTTTGGCAAATAAATACGGCTTCTTTTTAAAACCTCGCTTCTCTTTGCCATTCCTTTGAGCACAGGCAGCCTTTGCACAGTTGGGATTTCCACTTGTTCCAGGATCCCGGGGCTGGAGCTCCCTGGGGCTGCTGCCACGGCCACCCCACGGCTGGGGGTCCCTGTGCACAGGGGGTCCCACTGACACCACTGCTGCCACTGGGCACTGCTGCTGCTCCTGGGCTGGGGCACAGCGGCGTCCCCAAGAGCTGAGCTGCCACCAGCACAGAGGGGGCTCTCACTGCAGTTATCCCTGCAGCCATGCCACCAAAGCAAGGCAGGAAACTTTCAGCCACCCTTCCTGCTGCAGCCACAGGCACTCCTGGCTCCAGAGCCGCCATCAGGCCACAGGGATGCAAAATCCACCTTCCCGCTCTCAAGGCCATGGCAGCCTTGGCAACTGTGGCACCTGCATCTGGGCTGCTGCAGGGGCTGATGTTTAAGGCTTGCAGCCTCCAAAGGCTCCAGGCTCTGCTTCCCACCCTGCTCTGCACTGCCCTGGCTCCGCATTGCTCAAGAGACAAAAGCCAAGCCAGGGGATCCTCATCCTGCCCAAATTGCTGAATTGACTGCAGTCCTTAGGACCTTCTCCACTTTCAGAGAACCTATTCATTTGATCACTGATTCGGCAGATGTCTATGGCCTAGTGCAGCAGGCCGAAAATTCCATTTTCAAAGACATTTCTAACCCCAACTAGAGCATTTGATTTCCCCTTTCATTATTCTTTTGTCCCACAGACAACACCCACACTATATCACGCACACAAGATCTCATACCACCCTTCCTGCATTTATAGTAGGCAATGCTAAAGCAGATGCCCCAGCAATGGTTGTCCAAACCTCCCTAGGGAATCTTTTTGACCAGGCTAGGACCCGCCACCACTTCTACCATCCAAACATTCCTGCACCGCTCAGCATCTTTAAAATTACCCAAGATCAGGCAAGATCCATGGCAAACACCTGCCCAAATTGTCAGCAACATGCCTTTGCTTCTGTCACAGCTGCACTCAATCCAAGAGGACTAAAGACTCTCCAGATCGGGCAATCACACATCACACACCAAGCCCCTTTTGGGAGACTAAAATACAACCCCGTCTCAATCCACACCGACAACGCTGCGGTTTCCGCCTTTGCCCGTGCTGGTGAGAAATGAAAAGATGCTATAAAACGTTACATTTTAGCTTTTTCTACCTTCCCAGCTCCACAGGAAATGAAAACTGATCATGGTCCTTCTTATACCTCCCACTGATTCCAACCATTTTCTGACCAGTGGGGTACAAAACATGTCACAGCCATACCACACTCTGCCACAGGACACTCCATAGTCCAGAGGGCCCACTCTTCCATCCAAAGGATCCTTGATCAACAGAGACAGGGAGTCCACATATTATCTCCCATTGAGACACTGGCCAAGGCCCTTGATGTGCTCAACTTTTTCAACACCTCATTTATGGAGCCAACTCCCCCAGTCATCAGGCCTTTTGCATTTCATGTGACTGCAGCCCAGTTAAAAGAAAAGCCACCTGTGTTGCACAAAGACCCTGAATCAAAACAAATTATGGGCCCTTTATCATTCATTACTTGGGGGAGAGGATACGCTTGTGTCTCTACAGCAGCAGGCCCAAGACGGATCCCAGCAGAAACATAAAACTCTTCTGCAAATGGCGAGGCAAACACCAGAGCCACCATCAGAAGAACAGAATGAAAGCCTGAGAGAGCAGCAGCCTGGAAAAGAAGAAGAAGGACAGAAGAAGATCTCCTAAGCAGCGTGGACCACACAGACCAACACCAAGAGAGCTCAGACACCACTAAGCGGGATATATCACTTAACATTTGGAAAAACTATATTGTAGCATTTATATTTGATTCTTCTCAGAAGCTGAGTTCAAACTCTTGCCTTACAGAAGAGAAAGTTTAGTGGGACCAGAATTTAAGTTTCACATGGGAATCTCCCTATCTCTTTACTTTCAGGCCACCCAAGCCTCCAGCCACTACAAAATTAACTAAAGTCCAAGGATGCTGTCCTTTGTTGCCGCTGCAGCAGGCAGCCGCAAGCAGCAAAGCTCCTCACTATGCCACGTGCCGTCAGCTGGCTGCTTCCACAGCCAAGCCACAATTTCTTGCCCATGGCCACACTTGTCAACCTCTTCTCACATAGGGACTCAGTATACCAGAGCGTCCAGCTGCTCAAAGACCAAATCAACAAGATCCAGACAAAAGGCAACAACGACTGGCTCACTGGACTTTTGAAAGCCTGGGGCATGAAAGGCTGGCTTTCACCTTTACTTAAGACTGTTTTGTGGACTTTGTTTCTTGTATTCATTGTGTTGCTTATTCTATCCAGTTTTGCTCAACGCTTGCAAAAGTCCATGGCAGAAGCCTTCATTCTTGAAAACAAAAAGGGGGCACTTGTGGAGGCCCAGGGGCCTCTCATTGCAACTGTAATACCTTAGGGCAAAGGGGACCAAGGTGAAACAGAGAAACCCCTCTGAATGCAAGGCTCTCACCCATGGCCACTTGCAGCCTCTTGCAATCTGCAGCTTTTCTTGCTATCACCCACTTCAACTGCCATTTTTTCCTTATAGCTACTCTCCAGAGAATGTTCTTCCCTCTCTTCTCCCCTGCTGGTCCTGGCTTTGCCCCTTCTCCCCCCCCCATATGAAACCCTCAGTCCCCAGCCTCATTTTCTCTCCGTCCCTGGACCCTCTTCATGGCCATGCACAGTGTTTTGAGTTGCACACAAAGACCCGTCTCTGGCCTCGTTCATCAGCACTTGAAGCAAGTGTGCTCCGGCCTCTGGCAGTGCAGGTCGCTCACACGGGCTCACTGTGGACACGCCGCAATCACACAGTCATTGAGTGCACCAGAGAACCTGGCCTCTAATAAAAGGCATGAATCCCACAAATCACACGACCCAATGCCTTGCATGTCTCTACTTTTTCCTTCTTCTCTCATCTCTCATGTCACTTTCCCCATTTCCTCTCTCTGCCAGCTTGGCTTCTCTCTCTCTCCTGGCTGCAAGCACATGTGTGGGACCATGCCGGAACACCCTGACCTACAGGGAAGTGGGAGAGGACTCTTTGTCAGGAACTGAAATGACAGAACAAGGGGGAATGGGATCCAACTGCAAGAGCTGGAATCCATTCCATGATGGGAAGAAGTTCTTTCCTCTCAGGGTGCTTGTCCCTGACACTGGGACCAGTGCAGAGAGGCTGTGCATACCCTATGCTCAGGAACATCCAAGCCAGCTTGGACAGGGGCCGAGACAACCTGCTGTGCTGGCAGCTTGCTCAGCTTGGAACCAGATGATCTTTAGGGTCCCTTCCTAGCCAAAGCATTCAAGGATTTCATCATTCCACCATGCCCATCTCCCAGTGTGGAGCGGCCATGAAACATCTGTGACATCACAGCTCCCACAGTGTTCCAGGTGGAACGTCCAGCACCTGGAAACCAGCAGAGCAGACACTCTGCCTGCTGCCAGTGGTCAGTTGGCGCTCGCTCTGCGCTCTGCCCGTCAGCGCTCTCTTGCTGCTGCTGCCTGGGATTTTCCTGACGCCTCCTCTGGAGCACCAACCCCAGCAGGATGAGCACTGCTGCTCCAGTGGAGGTACAGTGCCATTCCAGGGAGGGGCCACCTTGCTTGAGCAGGCTGCAGCCATGTGGGAATGGATGCTGTGGGACAGGAACCCCACTGTCAGATTGTGCTGTCTCTTGCAGACTGCCAGAGACACTGAGGAGGAGATGCAAGTGGACATGGTGCTAGGTGAGGAAGAAAGGATGGAGGTAGACATAGAAGAACCACTTGAGGACATGGAAGTCGACATGGAGGATAACATTGAGGAGATGGAAGTCGAAGAGGAGAACATTGAGGAGATGGAAGTTGACGAGAACGATGAGGAGGAGCCCATGGTCCTTGGATGAAGATGGAGCCCCACAAGTAAGACAGGCAGATGCTCCCCATGCCCTGCCCACAGACACAGTGGCTGCCCTGACGCCAGCCTGGGGCTGGGCTGGATGGCCCCGCTCAGGGACACGCTGCCCGCAGCGGGCCTGGATTGTGCTGCCACAAGCACCAGCCCTGGCCTGCCCTGCACTTGCCTGGGGCCACACCAGCCCTGCCAGCCCTATCCCAGCTCCTAGGGCCCGGCTCCCAGCCCAGCTGGGCCCAGTGCTGGCAGCAGAGGCCAGCTTTGCTTCTTTCTTCCTTCCAGGACAGATGGAGATGATGGCTGGAGATATGACGGCGGTGTATATATGTTGGAAAAGTTAGAAGATTACTGTAAATATGTTCACATGTTAGTAGTTCTCTGTAAATATGTTTTGAAGATTGTTACTCCATAGGATCCCATGTAAATATGTTCAGTAGATCGTTGTTGTTGTTGTAAGGATTGTTGTAATGAAAAGTGTTCTGTAAATCCTAGAGTTTACCAATCTTTGGCAAATAAATACGGCTTCTTTTTAAAACCTCGCTTCTCTTTGCCATTCCTTTGAGCACAGGCAGCCTTTGCACAGTTGGGATTTCCACTTGTTCCAGGATCCCGGGGCTGGAGCTCCCTGGGGCTGCTGCCACGGCCACCCCACGGCTGGGGGTCCCTGTGCACAGGGGGTCCCACTGACACCACTGCTGCCGCTGGGCACTGCTGCTGCTCCTGGGCTGGGGCACAGCGGCGTCCCCAAGAGCTGAGCTGCCACCAGCACAGAGGGGGCTCTCACTGCAGTTATCCCTGCAGCCATGCCACCAAAGCAAGGCAGGAAACTTTCAGCCACCCTTCCTGCTGCAGCCACAGGCACTCCTGGCTCCAGAGCCGCCATCAGGCCACAGGGATGCAAAATCCACCTTCCCGCTCTCAAGGCCATGGCAGCCTTGGCAACTCTGGCACCTGCATCTGGGCTGCTGCAGGGGCTGATGTTTAAGGCTTGCAGCCTCCAAAGGCTCCAGGCTCTGCTTCCCACCCTGCTCTGCACTGCCCTGGCTCCGCATTGCTCAAGAGACAAAAGCCAAGCCAGGGGATCCTCATCCTGCCCAAATTGCTGAATTGACTGCAGTCCTTAGGACCTTCTCCACTTTCAGAGAACCTATTCATTTGATCACTGATTCGGCAGATGTCTATGGCCTAGTGCAGCAGGCCGAAAATTCCATTTTCAAAGACATTTCTAACCCCAACTAGAGCATTTGATTTCCCCTTTCATTATTCTTTTGTCCCACAGACAACACCCACACTATATCACGCACACAAGATCTCATACCACCCTTCCTGCATTTATAGTAGGCAATGCTAAAGCAGATGCCCCAGCAATGGTTGTCCAAACCTCCCTAGGGAATCTTTTTGACCAGGCTAGGGCCCGCCACCACTTCTACCATCCAAACATTCCTGCACCGCTCAGCATCTTTAAAATTACCCAAGATCAGGCAAGATCCATGGCAAACACCTGCCCAAATTGTCAGCAACATGCCTTTGCTTCTGTCACAGCTGCACTCAATCCAAGAGGACTAAAGACTCTCCAGATCGGGCAATCACACATCACACACCAAGCCCCTTTTGGGAGTCTGAAATACAACCCCGTCCTAATCCACACCGACAACGCTGCGGTTTCCGCCTTTGCCCGTGCTGGTGAGAAATGAAAAGATGCTATAAAACGTTACATTTTAGCTTTTTCTACCTTCCCAGCTCCACAGGAAATGAAAACTTATCATGGTCCTTCTTATACCTCCCACTGATTCCAACCATTTTCTGACCAGTGGGGTACAAAACATGTCACAGCCATACCACACTCTGCCACAGGACACTCCATAGTCCAGAGGGCCCACTCTTCCATCCAAAGGATCCTTGATCAACAGAGACAGGGAGTCCACATATTATCTCCCATTGAGACACTGGCCAAGGCCCTTGATGTGCTCAACTTTTTCGACACCTCATTTATGGAGCCAACTCCCCCAGTCATCAGGCCTTTTGCATTTCATGTGACTGCAGCCCAGTTAAAAGAAAAGCCACCTGTGTTGAACAAAGACCCTGAATCAAAACAAATTATGGGCCCTTTATCATTCATTACTTGGGGGAGAGGATACGCTTGTGTCTCTACAGCAGCAGGCCCAAGACGGATCCCAGCAGAAACATAAAACTCTTCTGCAAATGGCGAGGCAAACACCAGAGCCACCATCAGAAGAACAGAATGAAAGCCTGAGAGAGCAGCAGCCTGGAAAAGAAGAAGAAGGACAGAAGAAGATCTCCTAAGCAGCGTGGACCACACAGACCAACACCAAGAGAGCTCAGACACCACTAAGCGGGATATATCACTTAACATTTGGAAAAACTATATTGTAGCATTTATATTTGATTCTTCTCAGAAGCTGAGTTCAAACTCTTGCCTTACAGAAGAGAAAGTTTAGTGGGACCAGAATTTAAGTTTCACATGGGAATCTCCCTATCTCTTTACTTTCAGGCCACCCAAGCCTCCAGCCACTACAAAATTAACTAAAGTCCAAGGATGCTGTCCTTTGTTGCCGCTGCAGCAGGCAGCCGCAAGCAGCAAAGCTCCTCACTATGCCACGTGCCGTCAGCTGGCTGCTTCCACAGCCAAGCCACAATTTCTTGCCCATGGCCACACTTGTCAACCTCTTCTCACATAGGGACTCAGTATACCAGAGCGTCCAGCTGCTCAAAGACCAAATCAACAAGATCCAGACAAAAGGCAACAACGACTGGCTCACTGGACTTTTGAAAGCCTGGGGCATGAAAGGCTGGCTTTCACCTTTACTTAAGACTGTTTTGTGGACTTTGTTTCTTGTATTCATTGTGTTGCTTATTCTATCCAGTTTTGCTCAACGCTTGCAAAAGTCCATGGCAGAAGCCTTCATTCTTGAAAACAAAAAGGGGGCACTTGTGGAGGCCCAGGGGCCTCTCATTGCAACTGTAATACCTTAGGGCAAAGGGGACCAAGGTGAAACAGAGAAACCCCTCTGAATGCAAGGCTCTCACCCATGGCCACTTGCAGCCTCTTGCAATCTGCAGCTTTTCTTGCTATCACCCACTTCAACTGCCATTTTTTCCTTATAGCTACTCTCCAGAGAATGTTCTTCCCTCTCTTCTCCCCTGCTGGTCCTGGCTTTGCCCCTTCTCCCCCCCCCATATGAAACCCTCAGTCCCCAGCCTCATTTTCTCTCCGTCCCTGGACCCTCTTCATGGCCATGCACAGTGTTTTGAGTTGCACACAAAGACCCGTCTCTGGCCTCGTTCATCAGCACTTGAAGCAAGTGTGCTCCGGCCTCTGGCAGTGCAGGTCGCTCACACGGGCTCACTGTGGACACGCCGCAATCACACAGTCATTGAGTGCACCAGAGAACCTGGCCTCTAATAAAAGGCATGAATCCCACAAATCACACGAGCCAATGCCTTGCATGTCTCTACTTTTTCCTTCTTCTCTCATCTCTCATGTCACTTTCCCCATTTCCTCTCTCTGCCAGCTTGGCTTCTCTCTCTCTCCTGGCTGCAAGCACATGTGTGGGACCATGCCGGAACACCCTGACCTACAGGGAAGTGGGAGAGGACTCTTTGTCAGGAACTGAAATGACAGAACAAGGGGGAATGGGATCCAACTGCAAGAGCTGGAATCCATTCCATGATGGGAAGAAGTTCTTTCCTCTCAGGGTGCTTGTCCCTGACACTGGGACCAGTGCAGAGAGGCTGTGCATACCCTATGCTCAGGAACATCCAAGCCAGCTTGGACAGGGGCCGAGACAACCTGCTGTGCTGGCAGCTTGCTCAGCTTGGAACCAGATGATCTTTAGGGTCCCTTCCTAGCCAAAGCATTCAAGGATTTCATCATTCCACCATGCCCATCTCCCAGTGTGGAGCGGCCATGAAACATCTGTGACATCACAGCTCCCACAGTGTTCCAGGTGGAACGTCCAGCACCTGGAAACCAGCAGAGCAGACACTCTGCCTGCTGCCAGTGGTCAGTTGGCGCTCGCTCTGCGCTCTGCCCGTCAGCGCTCTCTTGCTGCTGCTGCCTGGGATTTTCCTGACGCCTCCTCTGGAGCACCAACCCCAGCAGGATGAGCACTGCTGCTCCAGTGGAGGTACAGTGCCATTCCAGGGAGGGGCCACCTTGCTTGAGCAGGCTGCAGCCATGTGGGAATGGATGCTGTGGGACAGGAACCCCACTGTCAGATTGTGCTGTCTCTTGCAGACTGCCAGAGACACTGAGGAGGAGATGCAAGTGGACATGGTGCTAGGTGAGGAAGAAAGGATGGAGGTAGACATAGAAGAACCACTTGAGGACATGGAAGTCGACATGGAGGATAACATTGAGGAGATGGAAGTCGAAGAGGAGAACATTGAGGAGATGGAAGTTGACGAGAACGATGAGGAGGAGCCCATGGTCCTTGGATGAAGATGGAGCCCCACAAGTAAGACAGGCAGATGCTCCCCATGCCCTGCCCACAGACACAGTGGCTGCCCTGACGCCAGCCTGGGGCTGGGCTGGATGGCCCCGCTCAGGGACACGCTGCCCGCAGCGGGCCTGGATTGTGCTGCCACAAGCACCAGCCCTGGCCTGCCCTGCACTTGCCTGGGGCCACACCAGCCCTGCCAGCCCTATCCCAGCTCCTAGGGCCCGGCTCCCAGCCCAGCTGGGCCCAGTGCTGGCAGCAGAGGCCAGCTTTGCTTCTTTCTTCCTTCCAGGACAGATGGAGATGATGGCTGGAGATATGACGGCGGTGTATATATGTTGGAAAAGTTAGAAGATTACTGTAAATATGTTCACATGTTAGTAGTTCTCTGTAAATATGTTTTGAAGATTGTTACTCCATAGGATCCCATGTAAATATGTTCAGTAGATCGTTGTTGTTGTTGTAAGGATTGTTGTAATGAAAAGTGTTCTGTAAATCCTAGAGTTTACCAATCTTTGGCAAATAAATACGGCTTCTTTTTAAAACCTCGCTTCTCTTTGCCATTCCTTTGAGCACAGGCAGCCTTTGCACAGTTGGGATTTCCACTTGTTCCAGGATCCCGGGGCTGGAGCTCCCTGGGGCTGCTGCCACGGCCACCCCACGGCTGGGGGTCCCTGTGCACAGGGGGTCCCACTGACACCACTGCTGCCGCTGGGCACTGCTGCTGCTCCTGGGCTGGGGCACAGCGGCGTCCCCAAGAGCTGAGCTGCCACCAGCACAGAGGGGGCTCTCACTGCAGTTATCCCTGCAGCCATGCCACCAAAGCAAGGCAGGAAACTTTCAGCCACCCTTCCTGCTGCAGCCACAGGCACTCCTGGCTCCAGAGCCGCCATCAGGCCACAGGGATGCAAAATCCACCTTCCCGCTCTCAAGGCCATGGCAGCCTTGGCAACTCTGGCACCTGCATCTGGGCTGCTGCAGGGGCTGATGTTTAAGGCTTGCAGCCTCCAAAGGCTCCAGGCTCTGCTTCCCACCCTGCTCTGCACTGCCCTGGCTCCGCATTGCTCAAGAGACAAAAGCCAAGCCAGGGGATCCTCATCCTGCCCAAATTGCTGAATTGACTGCAGTCCTTAGGACCTTCTCCACTTTCAGAGAACCTATTCATTTGATCACTGATTCGGCAGATGTCTATGGCCTAGTGCAGCAGGCCGAAAATTCCATTTTCAAAGACATTTCTAACCCCAACTAGAGCATTTGATTTCCCCTTTCATTATTCTTTTGTCCCACAGACAACACCCACACTATATCACGCACACAAGATCTCATACCACCCTTCCTGCATTTATAGTAGGCAATGCTAAAGCAGATGCCCCAGCAATGGTTGTCCAAACCTCCCTAGGGAATCTTTTTGACCAGGCTAGGGCCCGCCACCACTTCTACCATCCAAACATTCCTGCACCGCTCAGCATCTTTAAAATTACCCAAGATCAGGCAAGATCCATGGCAAACACCTGCCCAAATTGTCAGCAACATGCCTTTGCTTCTGTCACAGCTGCACTCAATCCAAGAGGACTAAAGACTCTCCAGATCGGGCAATCACACATCACACACCAAGCCCCTTTTGGGAGTCTGAAATACAACCCCGTCCTAATCCACACCGACAACGCTGCGGTTTCCGCCTTTGCCCGTGCTGGTGAGAAATGAAAAGATGCTATAAAACGTTACATTTTAGCTTTTTCTACCTTCCCAGCTCCACAGGAAATGAAAACTGATCATGGTCCTTCTTATACCTCCCACTGATTCCAACCATTTTCTGACCAGTGGGGTACAAAACATGTCACAGCCATACCACACTCTGCCACAGGACACTCCATAGTCCAGAGGGCCCACTCTTCCATCCAAAGGATCCTTGATCAACAGAGACAGGGAGTCCACATATTATCTCCCATTGAGACACTGGCCAAGGCCCTTGATGTGCTCAACTTTTTCGACACCTCATTTATGGAGCCAACTCCCCCAGTCATCAGGCCTTTTGCATTTCATGTGACTGCAGCCCAGTTAAAAGAAAAGCCACCTGTGTTGAACAAAGACCCTGAATCAAAACAAATTATGGGCCCTTTATCATTCATTACTTGGGGGAGAGGATACGCTTGTGTCTCTACAGCAGCAGGCCCAAGACGGATCCCAGCAGAAACATAAAACTCTTCTGCAAATGGCGAGGCAAACACCAGAGCCACCATCAGAAGAACAGAATGAAAGCCTGAGAGAGCAGCAGCCTGGAAAAGAAGAAGAAGGACAGAAGAAGATCTCCTAAGCAGCGTGGACCACACAGACCAACACCAAGAGAGCTCAGACACCACTAAGCGGGATATATCACTTAACATTTGGAAAAACTATATTGTAGCATTTATATTTGATTCTTCTCAGAAGCTGAGTTCAAACTCTTGCCTTACAGAAGAGAAAGTTTAGTGGGACCAGAATTTAAGTTTCACATGGGAATCTCCCTATCTCTTTACTTTCAGGCCACCCAAGCCTCCAGCCACTACAAAATTAACTAAAGTCCAAGGATGCTGTCCTTTGTTGCCGCTGCAGCAGGCAGCCGCAAGCAGCAAAGCTCCTCACTATGCCACGTGCCGTCAGCTGGCTGCTTCCACAGCCAAGCCACAATTTCTTGCCCATGGCCACACTTGTCAACCTCTTCTCACATAGGGACTCAGTATACCAGAGCGTCCAGCTGCTCAAAGACCAAATCAACAAGATCCAGACAAAAGGCAACAACGACTGGCTCACTGGACTTTTGAAAGCCTGGGGCATGAAAGGCTGGCTTTCACCTTTACTTAAGACTGTTTTGTGGACTTTGTTTCTTGTATTCATTGTGTTGCTTATTCTATCCAGTTTTGCTCAACGCTTGCAAAAGTCCATGGCAGAAGCCTTCATTCTTGAAAACAAAAAGGGGGCACTTGTGGAGGCCCAGGGGCCTCTCATTGCAACTGTAATACCTTAGGGCAAAGGGGACCAAGGTGAAACAGAGAAACCCCTCTGAATGCAAGGCTCTCACCCATGGCCACTTGCAGCCTCTTGCAATCTGCAGCTTTTCTTGCTATCACCCACTTCAACTGCCATTTTTTCCTTATAGCTACTCTCCAGAGAATGTTCTTCCCTCTCTTCTCCCCTGCTGGTCCTGGCTTTGCCCCTTCTCCCCCCCCCATATGAAACCCTCAGTCCCCAGCCTCATTTTCTCTCCGTCCCTGGACCCTCTTCATGGCCATGCACAGTGTTTTGAGTTGCACACAAAGACCCGTCTCTGGCCTCGTTCATCAGCACTTGAAGCAAGTGTGCTCCGGCCTCTGGCAGTGCAGGTCGCTCACACGGGCTCACTGTGGACACGCCGCAATCACACAGTCATTGAGTGCACCAGAGAACCTGGCCTCTAATAAAAGGCATGAATCCCACAAATCACACGACCCAATGCCTTGCATGTCTCTACTTTTTCCTTCTTCTCTCATCTCTCATGTCACTTTCCCCATTTCCTCTCTCTGCCAGCTTGGCTTCTCTCTCTCTCCTGGCTGCAAGCACATGTGTGGGACCATGCCGGAACACCCTGACCTACAGGGAAGTGGGAGAGGACTCTTTGTCAGGAACTGAAATGACAGAACAAGGGGGAATGGGATCCAACTGCAAGAGCTGGAATCCATTCCATGATGGGAAGAAGTTCTTTCCTCTCAGGGTGCTTGTCCCTGACACTGGGACCAGTGCAGAGAGGCTGTGCATACCCTATGCTCAGGAACATCCAAGCCAGCTTGGACAGGGGCCGAGACAACCTGCTGTGCTGGCAGCTTGCTCAGCTTGGAACCAGATGATCTTTAGGGTCCCTTCCTAGCCAAAGCATTCAAGGATTTCATCATTCCACCATGCCCATCTCCCAGTGTGGAGCGGCCATGAAACATCTGTGACATCACAGCTCCCACAGTGTTCCAGGTGGAACGTCCAGCACCTGGAAACCAGCAGAGCAGACACTCTGCCTGCTGCCAGTGGTCAGTTGGCGCTCGCTCTGCGCTCTGCCCGTCAGCGCTCTCTTGCTGCTGCTGCCTGGGATTTTCCTGACGCCTCCTCTGGAGCACCAACCCCAGCAGGATGAGCACTGCTGCTCCAGTGGAGGTACAGTGCCATTCCAGGGAGGGGCCACCTTGCTTGAGCAGGCTGCAGCCATGTGGGAATGGATGCTGTGGGACAGGAACCCCACTGTCAGATTGTGCTGTCTCTTGCAGACTGCCAGAGACACTGAGGAGGAGATGCAAGTGGACATGGTGCTAGGTGAGGAAGAAAGGATGGAGGTAGACATAGAAGAACCACTTGAGGACATGGAAGTCGACATGGAGGATAACATTGAGGAGATGGAAGTCGAAGAGGAGAACATTGAGGAGATGGAAGTTGACGAGAACGATGAGGAGGAGCCCATGGTCCTTGGATGAAGATGGAGCCCCACAAGTAAGACAGGCAGATGCTCCCCATGCCCTGCCCACAGACACAGTGGCTGCCCTGACGCCAGCCTGGGGCTGGGCTGGATGGCCCCGCTCAGGGACACGCTGCCCGCAGCGGGCCTGGATTGTGCTGCCACAAGCACCAGCCCTGGCCTGCCCTGCACTTGCCTGGGGCCACAGCAGCCCTGCCAGCCCTGTCCCAGCTCCTAGGGCCCGGCTCCCAGCCCAGCTGGGCCCAGTGCTGGCAGCAGAGGCCAGCTTTGCTTCTTTCTTCCTTCCAGGACAGATGGAGATGATGGCTGGAGATATGACGGCGGTGTATATATGTTGGAAAAGTTAGAAGATTACTGTAAATATGTTCACATGTTAGTAGTTCTCTGTAAATATGTTTTGAAGATTGTTACTCCATAGGATCCCATGTAAATATGTTCAGTAGATCGTTGTTGTTGTTGTAAGGATTGTTGTAATGAAAAGTGTTCTGTAAATCCTAGAGTTTGCCAATCTTTGGCAAATAAATACGGCTTCTTTTTAAAACCTCGCTTCTCTTTGCCATTCCTTTGAGCACAGGCAGCCTTTGCACAGTTGGGATTTCCACTTGTTCCAGGATCCCGGGGCTGGAGCTCCCTGGGGCTGCTGCCACGGCCACCCCACGGCTGGGGGTCCCTGTGCACAGGGGGTCCCACTGACACCACTGCTGCCGCTGGGCACTGCTGCTGCTCCTGGGCTGGGGCACAGCGGCGTCCCCAAGAGCTGAGCTGCCACCAGCACAGAGGGGGCTCTCACTGCAGTTATCCCTGCAGCCATGCCACCAAAGCAAGGCAGGAAACTTTCAGCCACCCTTCCTGCTGCAGCCACAGGCACTCCTGGCTCCAGAGCCGCCATCAGGCCACAGGGATGCAAAATCCACCTTCCCGCTCTCAAGGCCATGGCAGCCTTGGCAACTCTGGCACCTGCATCTGGGCTGCTGCAGGGGCTGATGTTTAAGGCTTGCAGCCTCCAAAGGCTCCAGGCTCTGCTTCCCACCCTGCTCTGCACTGCCCTGGCTCCGCATTGCTCAAGAGACAAAAGCCAAGCCAGGGGATCCTCATCCTGCCCAAATTGCTGAATTGACTGCAGTCCTTAGGACCTTCTCCACTTTCAGAGAACCTATTCATTTGATCACTGATTCGGCAGATGTCTATGGCCTAGTGCAGCAGGCCGAAAATTCCATTTTCAAAGACATTTCTAACCCCAACTAGAGCATTTGATTTCCCCTTTCATTATTCTTTTGTCCCACAGACAACACCCACACTATATCACGCACACAAGATCTCATACCACCCTTCCTGCATTTATAGTAGGCAATGCTAAAGCAGATGCCCCAGCAATGGTTGTCCAAACCTCCCTATGGAATGTTTTTGACCAGGCTAGGACCCGCCACCACTTCTACCATCCAAACATTCCTGCACCGCTCAGCATCTTTAAAATTACCCAAGATCAGGCAAGATCCATGGCAAACACCTGCCCAAATTGTCAGCAACATGCCTTTGCTTCTGTCACAGCTGCACTCAATCCAAGAGGACTAAAGACTCTCCAGATCGGGCAATCACACATCACACACCAAGCCCCTTTTGGGAGACTAAAATACAACCCCGTCTCAATCCACACCGACAACGCTGCGGTTTCCGCCTTTGCCCGTGCTGGTGAGAAATGAAAAGATGCTATAAAACGTTACATTTTAGCTTTTTCTACCTTCCCAGCTCCACAGGAAATGAAAACTGATCATGGTCCTTCTTATACCTCCCACTGATTCCAACCATTTTCTGACCAGTGGGGTACAAAACATGTCACAGCCATACCACACTCTGCCACAGGACACTCCATAGTCCAGAGGGCCCACTCTTCCATCCAAAGGATCCTTGATCAACAGAGACAGGGAGTCCACATATTATCTCCCATTGAGACACTGGCCAAGGCCCTTGATGTGCTCAACTTTTTCAACACCTCATTTATGGAGCCAACTCCCCCAGTCATCAGGCCTTTTGCATTTCATGTGACTGCAGCCCAGTTAAAAGAAAAGCCACCTGTGTTGAACAAAGACCCTGAATCAAAACAAATTATGGGCCCTTTATCATTCATTACTTGGGGGAGAGGATACGCTTGTGTCTCTACAGCAGCAGGCCCAAGACGGATCCCAGCAGAAACATAAAACTCTTCTGCAAATGGCGAGGCAAACACCAGAGCCACCATCAGAAGAACAGAATGAAAGCCTGAGAGAGCAGCAGCCTGGAAAAGAAGAAGAAGGACAGAAGAAGATCTCCTAAGCAGCGTGGACCACACAGACCAACACCAAGAGAGCTCAGACACCACTAAGCGGGATATATCACTTAACATTTGGAAAAACTATATTGTAGCATTTATATTTGATTCTTCTCAGAAGCTGAGTTCAAACTCTTGCCTTACAGAAGAGAAAGTTTAGTGGGACCAGAATTTAAGTTTCACATGGGAATCTCCCTATCTCTTTACTTTCAGGCCACCCAAGCCTCCAGCCACTACAAAATTAACTAAAGTCAAAGGATGCTGTCCTTTGTTGCCGCTGCAGCAGGCAGCCGCAAGCAGCAAAGCTCCTCACTATGCCACGTGCCTTCAGCTGGCTGCTTCCACAGCCAAGCCACAATTTCTTGCCCATGGCCACGCTTGTCAACCTCTTCTCACATAGGGACTCAGTATACCAGAGCGTCCAGCTGCTCAAAGACCAAATCAACAAGATCCAGACAAAAGGCAACAACGACTGGCTCACTGGACTTTTGAAAGCCTGGGGCATGAAAGGCTGGCTTTCACCTTTACTTAAGACTGTTTTGTGGACTTTGTTTCTTGTATTCATTGTGTTGCTTATTCTATCCAGTTTTGCTCAACGCTTGCAAAAGTCCATGGCAGAAGCCTTCATTCTTGAAAACAAAAAGGGGGCACTTGTGGAGGCCCAGGGGCCTCTCATTGCAACTGTAATACCTTAGGGCAAAGGGGACCAAGGTGAAACAGAGAAACCCCTCTGAATGCAAGGCTCTCACCCATGGCCACTTGCAGCCTCTTGCAATCTGCAGCTTTTCTTGCTATCACCCACTTCAACTGCCATTTTTTCCTTATAGCTACTCTCCAGAGAATGTTCTTCCCTCTCTTCTCCCCTGCTGGTCCTGGCTTTGCCCCTTCTCCCCCCCCCATATGAAACCCTCAGTCCCCAGCCTCATTTTCTCTCCGTCCCTGGACCCTCTTCATGGCCATGCACAGTGTTTTGAGTTGCACACAAAGACCCGTCTCTGGCCTCGTTCATCAGCACTTGAAGCAAGTGTGCTCCGGCCTCTGGCAGTGCAGGTCGCTCACACGGGCTCACTGTGGACACGCCGCAATCACACAGTCATTGAGTGCACCAGAGAACCTGGCCTCTAATAAAAGGCATGAATCCCACAAATCACACGACCCAATGCCTTGCATGTCTCTACTTTTTCCTTCTTCTCTCATCTCTCATGTCACTTTCCCCATTTCCTCTCTCTGCCAGCTTGGCTTCTCTCTCTCTCCTGGCTGCAAGCACATGTGTGGGACCATGCCGGAACACCCTGACCTACAGGGAAGTGGGAGAGGACTCTTTGTCAGGAACTGAAATGACAGAACAAGGGGGAATGGGATCAAACTGCAAGAGCTGGAATCCATTCCATGATGGGAAGAAGTTCTTTCCTCTCAGGGTGCTTGTCCCTGACACTGGGACCAGTGCAGAGAGGCTGTGCATACCCTATGCTCAGGAACATCCAAGCCAGCTTGGACAGGGGCCGAGACAACCTGCTGTGCTGGCAGCTTGCTCAGCTTGGAACCAGATGATCTTTAGGGTCCCTTCCTAGCCAAAGCATTCAAGGATTTCATCATTCCACCATGCCCATCTCCCAGTGTGGAGCGGCCATGAAACATCTGTGACATCACAGCTCCCACAGTGTTCCAGGTGGAACGTCCAGCACCTGGAAACCAGCAGAGCAGACACTCTGCCTGCTGCCAGTGGTCAGTTGGCGCTCGCTCTGCGCTCTGCCCGTCAGCGCTCTCTTGCTGCTGCTGCCTGGGATTTTCCTGACGCCTCCTCTGGAGCACCAACCCCAGCAGGATGAGCACTGCTGCTCCAGTGGAGGTACAGTGCCATTCCAGGGAGGGGCCACCTTGCTTGAGCAGGCTGCAGCCATGTGGGAATGGATGCTGTGGGACAGGAACCCCACTGTCAGATTGTGCTGTCTCTTGCAGACTGCCAGAGACACTGAGGAGGAGATGCAAGTGGACATGGTGCTAGGTGAGGAAGAAAGGATGGAGGTAGACATAGAAGAACCACTTGAGGACATGGAAGTCGACATGGAGGATAACATTGAGGAGATGGAAGTCGAAGAGGAGAACATTGAGGAGATGGAAGTTGACGAGAACGATGAGGAGGAGCCCATGGTCCTTGGATGAAGATGGAGCCCCACAAGTAAGACAGGCAGATGCTCCCCATGCCCTGCCCACAGACACAGTGGCTGCCCTGACGCCAGCCTGGGGCTGGGCTGGATGGCCCCGCTCAGGGACACGCTGCCCGCAGCGGGCCTGGATTGTGCTGCCACAAGCACCAGCCCTGGCCTGCCCTGCACTTGCCTGGGGCCACAGCAGCCCTGCCAGCCCTGTCCCAGCTCCTAGGGCCCGGCTCCCAGCCCAGCTGGGCCCAGTGCTGGCAGCAGAGGCCAGCTTTGCTTCTTTCTTCCTTCCAGGACAGATGGAGATGATGGCTGGAGATATGACGGCGGTGTATATATGTTGGAAAAGTTAGAAGATTACTGTAAATATGTTCACATGTTAGTAGTTCTCTGTAAATATGTTTTGAAGATTGTTACTCCATAGGATCCCATGTAAATATGTTCAGTAGATCGTTGTTGTTGTTGTAAGGATTGTTGTAATGAAAAGTGTTCTGTAAATCCTAGAGTTTGCCAATCTTTGGCAAATAAATACGGCTTCTTTTTAAAACCTCGCTTCTCTTTGCCATTCCTTTGAGCACAGGCAGCCTTTGCACAGTTGGGATTTCCACTTGTTCCAGGATCCCGGGGCTGGAGCTCCCTGGGGCTGCTGCCACGGCCACCCCACGGCTGGGGGTCCCTGTGCACAGGGGGTCCCACTGACACCACTGCTGCCGCTGGGCACTGCTGCTGCTCCTGGGCTGGGGCACAGCGGCGTCCCCAAGAGCTGAGCTGCCACCAGCACAGAGGGGGCTCTCACTGCAGTTATCCCTGCAGCCATGCCACCAAAGCAAGGCAGGAAACTTTCAGCCACCCTTCCTGCTGCAGCCACAGGCACTCCTGGCTCCAGAGCCGCCATCAGGCCACAGGGATGCAAAATCCACCTTCCCGCTCTCAAGGCCATGGCAGCCTTGGCAACTCTGGCACCTGCATCTGGGCTGCTGCAGGGGCTGATGTTTAAGGCTTGCAGCCTCCAAAGGCTCCAGGCTCTGCTTCCCACCCTGCTCTGCACTGCCCTGGCTCCGCATTGCTCAAGAGACAAAAGCCAAGCCAGGGGATCCTCATCCTGCCCAAATTGCTGAATTGACTGCAGTCCTTAGGACCTTCTCCACTTTCAGAGAACCTATTCATTTGATCACTGATTCGGCAGATGTCTATGGCCTAGTGCAGCAGGCCGAAAATTCCATTTTCAAAGACATTTCTAACCCCAACTAGAGCATTTGATTTCCCCTTTCATTATTCTTTTGTCCCACAGACAACACCCACACTATATCACGCACACAAGATCTCATACCACCCTTCCTGCATTTATAGTAGGCAATGCTAAAGCAGATGCCCCAGCAATGGTTGTCCAAACCTCCCTATGGAATGTTTTTGACCAGGCTAGGACCCGCCACCACTTCTACCATCCAAACATTCCTGCACCGCTCAGCATCTTTAAAATTACCCAAGATCAGGCAAGATCCATGGCAAACACCTGCCCAAATTGTCAGCAACATGCCTTTGCTTCTGTCACAGCTGCACTCAATCCAAGAGGACTAAAGACTCTCCAGATCGGGCAATCACACATCACACACCAAGCCCCTTTTGGGAGACTAAAATACAACCCCGTCTCAATCCACACCGACAACGCTGCGGTTTCCGCCTTTGCCCGTGCTGGTGAGAAATGAAAAGATGCTATAAAACGTTACATTTTAGCTTTTTCTACCTTCCCAGCTCCACAGGAAATGAAAACTGATCATGGTCCTTCTTATACCTCCCACTGATTCCAACCATTTTCTGACCAGTGGGGTACAAAACATGTCACAGCCATACCACACTCTGCCACAGGACACTCCATAGTCCAGAGGGCCCACTCTTCCATCCAAAGGATCCTTGATCAACAGAGACAGGGAGTCCACATATTATCTCCCATTGAGACACTGGCCAAGGCCCTTGATGTGCTCAACTTTTTCAACACCTCATTTATGGAGCCAACTCCCCCAGTCATCAGGCCTTTTGCATTTCATGTGACTGCAGCCCAGTTAAAAGAAAAGCCACCTGTGTTGAACAAAGACCCTGAATCAAAACAAATTATGGGCCCTTTATCATTCATTACTTGGGGGAGAGGATACGCTTGTGTCTCTACAGCAGCAGGCCCAAGACGGATCCCAGCAGAAACATAAAACTCTTCTGCAAATGGCGAGGCAAACACCAGAGCCACCATCAGAAGAACAGAATGAAAGCCTGAGAGAGCAGCAGCCTGGAAAAGAAGAAGAAGGACAGAAGAAGATCTCCTAAGCAGCGTGGACCACACAGACCAACACCAAGAGAGCTCAGACACCACTAAGCGGGATATATCACTTAACATTTGGAAAAACTATATTGTAGCATTTATATTTGATTCTTCTCAGAAGCTGAGTTCAAACTCTTGCCTTACAGAAGAGAAAGTTTAGTGGGACCAGAATTTAAGTTTCACATGGGAATCTCCCTATCTCTTTACTTTCAGGCCACCCAAGCCTCCAGCCACTACAAAATTAACTAAAGTCAAAGGATGCTGTCCTTTGTTGCCGCTGCAGCAGGCAGCCGCAAGCAGCAAAGCTCCTCACTATGCCACGTGCCTTCAGCTGGCTGCTTCCACAGCCAAGCCACAATTTCTTGCCCATGGCCACGCTTGTCAACCTCTTCTCACATAGGGACTCAGTATACCAGAGCGTCCAGCTGCTCAAAGACCAAATCAACAAGATCCAGACAAAAGGCAACAACGACTGGCTCACTGGACTTTTGAAAGCCTGGGGCATGAAAGGCTGGCTTTCACCTTTACTTAAGACTGTTTTGTGGACTTTGTTTCTTGTATTCATTGTGTTGCTTATTCTATCCAGTTTTGCTCAACGCTTGCAAAAGTCCATGGCAGAAGCCTTCATTCTTGAAAACAAAAAGGGGGCACTTGTGGAGGCCCAGGGGCCTCTCATTGCAACTGTAATACCTTAGGGCAAAGGGGACCAAGGTGAAACAGAGAAACCCCTCTGAATGCAAGGCTCTCACCCATGGCCACTTGCAGCCTCTTGCAATCTGCAGCTTTTCTTGCTATCACCCACTTCAACTGCCATTTTTTCCTTATAGCTACTCTCCAGAGAATGTTCTTCCCTCTCTTCTCCCCTGCTGGTCCTGGCTTTGCCCCTTCTCCCCCCCCCATATGAAACCCTCAGTCCCCAGCCTCATTTTCTCTCCGTCCCTGGACCCTCTTCATGGCCATGCACAGTGTTTTGAGTTGCACACAAAGACCCGTCTCTGGCCTCGTTCATCAGCACTTGAAGCAAGTGTGCTCCGGCCTCTGGCAGTGCAGGTCGCTCACACGGGCTCACTGTGGACACGCCGCAATCACACAGTCATTGAGTGCACCAGAGAACCTGGCCTCTAATAAAAGGCATGAATCCCACAAATCACACGACCCAATGCCTTGCATGTCTCTACTTTTTCCTTCTTCTCTCATCTCTCATGTCACTTTCCCCATTTCCTCTCTCTGCCAGCTTGGCTTCTCTCTCTCTCCTGGCTGCAAGCACATGTGTGGGACCATGCCGGAACACCCTGACCTACAGGGAAGTGGGAGAGGACTCTTTGTCAGGAACTGAAATGACAGAACAAGGGGGAATGGGATCAAACTGCAAGAGCTGGAATCCATTCCATGATGGGAAGAAGTTCTTTCCTCTCAGGGTGCTTGTCCCTGACACTGGGACCAGTGCAGAGAGGCTGTGCATACCCTATGCTCAGGAACATCCAAGCCAGCTTGGACAGGGGCCGAGACAACCTGCTGTGCTGGCAGCTTGCTCAGCTTGGAACCAGATGATCTTTAGGGTCCCTTCCTAGCCAAAGCATTCAAGGATTTCATCATTCCACCATGCCCATCTCCCAGTGTGGAGCGGCCATGAAACATCTGTGACATCACAGCTCCCACAGTGTTCCAGGTGGAACGTCCAGCACCTGGAAACCAGCAGAGCAGACACTCTGCCTGCTGCCAGTGGTCAGTTGGCGCTCGCTCTGCGCTCTGCCCGTCAGCGCTCTCTTGCTGCTGCTGCCTGGGATTTTCCTGACGCCTCCTCTGGAGCACCAACCCCAGCAGGATGAGCACTGCTGCTCCAGTGGAGGTACAGTGCCATTCCAGGGAGGGGCCACCTTGCTTGAGCAGGCTGCAGCCATGTGGGAATGGATGCTGTGGGACAGGAACCCCACTGTCAGATTGTGCTGTCTCTTGCAGACTGCCAGAGACACTGAGGAGGAGATGCAAGTGGACATGGTGCTAGGTGAGGAAGAAAGGATGGAGGTAGACATAGAAGAACCACTTGAGGACATGGAAGTCGACATGGAGGATAACATTGAGGAGATGGAAGTCGAAGAGGAGAACATTGAGGAGATGGAAGTTGACGAGAACGATGAGGAGGAGCCCATGGTCCTTGGATGAAGATGGAGCCCCACAAGTAAGACAGGCAGATGCTCCCCATGCCCTGCCCACAGACACAGTGGCTGCCCTGACGCCAGCCTGGGGCTGGGCTGGATGGCCCCGCTCAGGGACACGCTGCCCGCAGCGGGCCTGGATTGTGCTGCCACAAGCACCAGCCCTGGCCTGCCCTGCACTTGCCTGGGGCCACACCAGCCCTGCCAGCCCTATCCCAGCTCCTAGGGCCCGGCTCCCAGCCCAGCTGGGCCCAGTGCTGGCAGCAGAGGCCAGCTTTGCTTCTTTCTTCCTTCCAGGACAGATGGAGATGATGGCTGGAGATATGACGGCGGTGTATATATGTTGGAAAAGTTAGAAGATTACTGTAAATATGTTCACATGTTAGTAGTTCTCTGTAAATATGTTTTGAAGATTGTTACTCCATAGGATCCCATGTAAATATGTTCAGTAGATCGTTGTTGTTGTTGTAAGGATTGTTGTAATGAAAAGTGTTCTGTAAATCCTAGAGTTTACCAATCTTTGGCAAATAAATACGGCTTCTTTTTAAAACCTCGCTTCTCTTTGCCATTCCTTTGAGCACAGGCAGCCTTTGCACAGTTGGGATTTCCACTTGTTCCAGGATCCCGGGGCTGGAGCTCCCTGGGGCTGCTGCCACGGCCACCCCACGGCTGGGGGTCCCTGTGCACAGGGGGTCCCACTGACACCACTGCTGCCGCTGGGCACTGCTGCTGCTCCTGGGCTGGGGCACAGCGGCGTCCCCAAGAGCTGAGCTGCCACCAGCACAGAGGGGGCTCTCACTGCAGTTATCCCTGCAGCCATGCCACCAAAGCAAGGCAGGAAACTTTCAGCCACCCTTCCTGCTGCAGCCACAGGCACTCCTGGCTCCAGAGCCGCCATCAGGCCACAGGGATGCAAAATCCACCTTCCCGCTCTCAAGGCCATGGCAGCCTTGGCAACTCTGGCACCTGCATCTGGGCTGCTGCAGGGGCTGATGTTTAAGGCTTGCAGCCTCCAAAGGCTCCAGGCTCTGCTTCCCACCCTGCTCTGCACTGCCCTGGCTCCGCATTGCTCAAGAGACAAAAGCCAAGCCAGGGGATCCTCATCCTGCCCAAATTGCTGAATTGACTGCAGTCCTTAGGACCTTCTCCACTTTCAGAGAACCTATTCATTTGATCACTGATTCGGCAGATGTCTATGGCCTAGTGCAGCAGGCCGAAAATTCCATTTTCAAAGACATTTCTAACCCCAACTAGAGCATTTGATTTCCCCTTTCATTATTCTTTTGTCCCACAGACAACACCCACACTATATCACGCACACAAGATCTCATACCACCCTTCCTGCATTTATAGTAGGCAATGCTAAAGCAGATGCCCCAGCAATGGTTGTCCAAACCTCCCTAGGGAATCTTTTTGACCAGGCTAGGGCCCGCCACCACTTCTACCATCCAAACATTCCTGCACCGCTCAGCATCTTTAAAATTACCCAAGATCAGGCAAGATCCATGGCAAACACCTGCCCAAATTGTCAGCAACATGCCTTTGCTTCTGTCACAGCTGCACTCAATCCAAGAGGACTAAAGACTCTCCAGATCGGGCAATCACACATCACACACCAAGCCCCTTTTGGGAGTCTGAAATACAACCCCGTCCTAATCCACACCGACAACGCTGCGGTTTCCGCCTTTGCCCGTGCTGGTGAGAAATGAAAAGATGCTATAAAACGTTACATTTTAGCTTTTTCTACCTTCCCAGCTCCACAGGAAATGAAAACTTATCATGGTCCTTCTTATACCTCCCACTGATTCCAACCATTTTCTGACCAGTGGGGTACAAAACATGTCACAGCCATACCACACTCTGCCACAGGACACTCCATAGTCCAGAGGGCCCACTCTTCCATCCAAAGGATCCTTGATCAACAGAGACAGGGAGTCCACATATTATCTCCCATTGAGACACTGGCCAAGGCCCTTGATGTGCTCAACTTTTTCGACACCTCATTTATGGAGCCAACTCCCCCAGTCATCAGGCCTTTTGCATTTCATGTGACTGCAGCCCAGTTAAAAGAAAAGCCACCTGTGTTGAACAAAGACCCTGAATCAAAACAAATTATGGGCCCTTTATCATTCATTACTTGGGGGAGAGGATACGCTTGTGTCTCTACAGCAGCAGGCCCAAGACGGATCCCAGCAGAAACATAAAACTCTTCTGCAAATGGCGAGGCAAACACCAGAGCCACCATCAGAAGAACAGAATGAAAGCCTGAGAGAGCAGCAGCCTGGAAAAGAAGAAGAAGGACAGAAGAAGATCTCCTAAGCAGCGTGGACCACACAGACCAACACCAAGAGAGCTCAGACACCACTAAGCGGGATATATCACTTAACATTTGGAAAAACTATATTGTAGCATTTATATTTGATTCTTCTCAGAAGCTGAGTTCAAACTCTTGCCTTACAGAAGAGAAAGTTTAGTGGGACCAGAATTTAAGTTTCACATGGGAATCTCCCTATCTCTTTACTTTCAGGCCACCCAAGCCTCCAGCCACTACAAAATTAACTAAAGTCAAAGGATGCTGTCCTTTGTTGCCGCTGCAGCAGGCAGCCGCAAGCAGCAAAGCTCCTCACTATGCCACGTGCCTTCAGCTGGCTGCTTCCACAGCCAAGCCACAATTTCTTGCCCATGGCCACGCTTGTCAACCTCTTCTCACATAGGGACTCAGTATACCAGAGCGTCCAGCTGCTCAAAGACCAAATCAACAAGATCCAGACAAAAGGCAACAACGACTGGCTCACTGGACTTTTGAAAGCCTGGGGCATGAAAGGCTGGCTTTCACCTTTACTTAAGACTGTTTTGTGGACTTTGTTTCTTGTATTCATTGTGTTGCTTATTCTATCCAGTTTTGCTCAACGCTTGCAAAAGTCCATGGCAGAAGCCTTCATTCTTGAAAACAAAAAGGGGGCACTTGTGGAGGCCCAGGGGCCTCTCATTGCAACTGTAATACCTTAGGGCAAAGGGGACCAAGGTGAAACAGAGAAACCCCTCTGAATGCAAGGCTCTCACCCATGGCCACTTGCAGCCTCTTGCAATCTGCAGCTTTTCTTGCTATCACCCACTTCAACTGCCATTTTTTCCTTATAGCTACTCTCCAGAGAATGTTCTTCCCTCTCTTCTCCCCTGCTGGTCCTGGCTTTGCCCCTTCTCCCCCCCCATATGAAACCCTCAGTCCCCAGCCTCATTTTCTCTCCGTCCCTGGACCCTCTTCATGGCCATGCACAGTGTTTTGAGTTGCACACAAAGACCCGTCTCTGGCCTCGTTCATCAGCACTTGAAGCAAGTGTGCTCCGGGCTCTGGCAGTGCAGGTCGCTCACACGGGCTCACTGTGGACACGCCGCAATCACACAGTCATTGAGTGCACCAGAGAACCTGGCCTCTAATAAAAGGCATGAATCCCACAAATCACACGACCCAATGCCTTGCATGTCTCTACTTTTTCCTTCTTCTCTCATCTCTCATGTCACTTTCCCCATTTCCTCTCTCTGCCAGCTTGGCTTCTCTCTCTCTCCTGGCTGCAAGCACATGTGTGGGACCATGCCGGAACACCCTGACCTACAGGGAAGTGGGAGAGGACTCTTTGTCAGGAACTGAAATGACAGAACAAGGGGGAATGGGATCCAACTGCAAGAGCTGGAATCCATTCCATGATGGGAAGAAGTTCTTTCCTCTCAGGGTGCTTGTCCCTGACACTGGGACCAGTGCAGAGAGGCTGTGCATACCCTATGCTCAGGAACATCCAAGCCAGCTTGGACAGGGGCCGAGACAACCTGCTGTGCTGGCAGCTTGCTCAGCTTGGAACCAGATGATCTTTAGGGTCCCTTCCTAGCCAAAGCATTCAAGGATTTCATCATTCCACCATGCCCATCTCCCAGTGTGGAGCGGCCATGAAACATCTGTGACATCACAGCTCCCACAGTGTTCCAGGTGGAACGTCCAGCACCTGGAAACCAGCAGAGCAGACACTCTGCCTGCTGCCAGTGGTCAGTTGGCGCTCGCTCTGCGCTCTGCCCGTCAGCGCTCTCTTGCTGCTGCTGCCTGGGATTTTCCTGACGCCTCCTCTGGAGCACCAACCCCAGCAGGATGAGCACTGCTGCTCCAGTGGAGGTACAGTGCCATTCCAGGGAGGGGCCACCTTGCTTGAGCAGGCTGCAGCCATGTGGGAATGGATGCTGTGGGACAGGAACCCCACTGTCAGATTGTGCTGTCTCTTGCAGACTGCCAGAGACACTGAGGAGGAGATGCAAGTGGACATGGTGCTAGGTGAGGAAGAAAGGATGGAGGTAGACATAGAAGAACCACTTGAGGACATGGAAGTCGACATGGAGGATAACATTGAGGAGATGGAAGTCGAAGAGGAGAACATTGAGGAGATGGAAGTTGACGAGAACGATGAGGAGGAGCCCATGGTCCTTGGATGAAGATGGAGCCCCACAAGTAAGACAGGCAGATGCTCCCCATGCCCTGCCCACAGACACAGTGGCTGCCCTGACGCCAGCCTGGGGCTGGGCTGGATGGCCCCGCTCAGGGACACGCTGCCCGCAGCGGGCCTGGATTCTGCTGCCACAAGCACCAGCCCTGGCCTGCCCTGCACTTGCCTGGGGCCACAGCAGCCCTGCCAGCCCTGTCCCAGCTCCTAGGGCCCGGCTCCCAGCCCAGCTGGGCCCAGTGCTGGCAGCAGAGGCCAGCTTTGCTTCTTTCTTCCTTCCAGGACAGATGGAGATGATGGCTGGAGATATGACGGCGGTGTATATATGTTGGAAAAGTTAGAAGATTACTGTAAATATGTTCACATGTTAGTAGTTCTCTGTAAATATGTTTTGAAGATTGTTACTCCATAGGATCCCATGTAAATATGTTCAGTAGATCGTTGTTGTTGTTGTAAGGATTGTTGTAATGAAAAGTGTTCTGTAAATCCTAGAGTTTGCCAATCTTTGGCAAATAAATACGGCTTCTTTTTAAAACCTCGCTTCTCTTTGCCATTCCTTTGAGCACAGGCAGCCTTTGCACAGTTGGGATTTCCACTTGTTCCAGGATCCCGGGGCTGGAGCTCCCTGGGGCTGCTGCCACGGCCACCCCACGGCTGGGGGTCCCTGTGCACAGGGGGTCCCACTGACACCACTGCTGCCGCTGGGCACTGCTGCTGCTCCTGGGCTGGGGCACAGCGGCGTCCCCAAGAGCTGAGCTGCCACCAGCACAGAGGGGGCTCTCACTGCAGTTATCCCTGCAGCCATGCCACCAAAGCAAGGCAGGAAACTTTCAGCCACCCTTCCTGCTGCAGCCACAGGCACTCCTGGCTCCAGAGCCGCCATCAGGCCACAGGGATGCAAAATCCACCTTCCCGCTCTCAAGGCCATGGCAGCCTTGGCAACTCTGGCACCTGCATCTGGGCTGCTGCAGGGGCTGATGTTTAAGGCTTGCAGCCTCCAAAGGCTCCAGGCTCTGCTTCCCACCCTGCTCTGCACTGCCCTGGCTCCGCATTGCTCAAGAGACAAAAGCCAAGCCAGGGGATCCTCATCCTGCCCAAATTGCTGAATTGACTGCAGTCCTTAGGACCTTCTCCACTTTCAGAGAACCTATTCATTTGATCACTGATTCGGCAGATGTCTATGGCCTAGTGCAGCAGGCCGAAAATTCCATTTTCAAAGACATTTCTAACCCCAACTAGAGCATTTGATTTCCCCTTTCATTATTCTTTTGTCCCACAGACAACACCCACACTATATCACGCACACAAGATCTCATACCACCCTTCCTGCATTTATAGTAGGCAATGCTAAAGCAGATGCCCCAGCAATGGTTGTCCAAACCTCCCTATGGAATGTTTTTGACCAGGCTAGGACCCGCCACCACTTCTACCATCCAAACATTCCTGCACCGCTCAGCATCTTTAAAATTACCCAAGATCAGGCAAGATCCATGGCAAACACCTGCCCAAATTGTCAGCAACATGCCTTTGCTTCTGTCACAGCTGCACTCAATCCAAGAGGACTAAAGACTCTCCAGATCGGGCAATCACACATCACACACCAAGCCCCTTTTGGGAGACTAAAATACAACCCCGTCTCAATCCACACCGACAACGCTGCGGTTTCCGCCTTTGCCCGTGCTGGTGAGAAATGAAAAGATGCTATAAAACGTTACATTTTAGCTTTTTCTACCTTCCCAGCTCCACAGGAAATGAAAACTGATCATGGTCCTTCTTATACCTCCCACTGATTCCAACCATTTTCTGACCAGTGGGATACAAAACATGTCACAGCCATACCACACTCTGCCACAGGACACTCCATAGTCCAGAGGGCCCACTCTTCCATCCAAAGGATCCTTGATCAACAGAGACAGGGAGTCCACATATTATCTCCCATTGAGACACTGGCCAAGGCCCTTGATGTGCTCAACTTTTTCGACACCTCATTTATGGAGCCAACTCCCCCAGTCATCAGGCCTTTTGCATTTCATGTGACTGCAGCCCAGTTAAAAGAAAAGCCACCTGTGTTGAACAAAGACCCTGAATCAAAACAAATTATGGGCCCTTTATCATTCATTACTTGGGGGAGAGGATACGCTTGTGTCTCTACAGCAGCAGGCCCAAGACGGATCCCAGCAGAAACATAAAACTCTTCTGCAAATGGCGAGGCAAACACCAGAGCCACCATCAGAAGAACAGAATGAAAGCCTGAGAGAGCAGCAGCCTGGAAAAGAAGAAGAAGGACAGAAGAAGATCTCCTAAGCAGCGTGGACCACACAGACCAACACCAAGAGAGCTCAGACACCACTAAGCGGGATATATCACTTAACATTTGGAAAAACTATATTGTAGCATTTATATTTGATTCTTCTCAGAAGCTGAGTTCAAACTCTTGCCTTACAGAAGAGAAAGTTTAGTGGGACCAGAATTTAAGTTTCACATGGGAATCTCCCTATCTCTTTACTTTCAGGCCACCCAAGCCTCCAGCCACTACAAAATTAACTAAAGTCAAAGGATGCTGTCCTTTGTTGCCGCTGCAGCAGGCAGCCGCAAGCAGCAAAGCTCCTCACTATGCCACGTGCCTTCAGCTGGCTGCTTCCACAGCCAAGCCACAATTTCTTGCCCATGGCCACGCTTGTCAACCTCTTCTCACATAGGGACTCAGTATACCAGAGCGTCCAGCTGCTCAAAGACCAAATCAACAAGATCCAGACAAAAGGCAACAACGACTGGCTCACTGGACTTTTGAAAGCCTGGGGCATGAAAGGCTGGCTTTCACCTTTACTTAAGACTGTTTTGTGGACTTTGTTTCTTGTATTCATTGTGTTGCTTATTCTATCCAGTTTTGCTCAACGCTTGCAAAAGTCCATGGCAGAAGCCTTCATTCTTGAAAACAAAAAGGGGGCACTTGTGGAGGCCCAGGGGCCTCTCATTGCAACTGTAATACCTTAGGGCAAAGGGGACCAAGGTGAAACAGAGAAACCCCTCTGAATGCAAGGCTCTCACCCATGGCCACTTGCAGCCTCTTGCAATCTGCAGCTTTTCTTGCTATCACCCACTTCAACTGCCATTTTTTCCTTATAGCTACTCTCCAGAGAATGTTCTTCCCTCTCTTCTCCCCTGCTGGTCCTGGCTTTGCCCCTTCTCCCCCCCCCATATGAAACCCTCAGTCCCCAGCCTCATTTTCTCTCCGGCCCTGGACCCTCTTCATGGCCATGCACAGTGTTTTGAGTTGCACACAAAGACCCGTCTCTGGCCTCGTTCATCAGCACTTGAAGCAAGTGTGCTCCGGGCTCTGGCAGTGCAGGTCGCTCACACGGGCTCACTGTGGACACGCCGCAATCACACAGTCATTGAGTGCACCAGAGAACCTGGCCTCTAATAAAAGGCATGAATCCCACAAATCACACGACCCAATGCCTTGCATGTCTCTACTTTTTCCTTCTTCTCTCATCTCTCATGTCACTTTCCCCATTTCCTCTCTCTGCCAGCTTGGCTTCTCTCTCTCTCCTGGCTGCAAGCACATGTGTGGGACCATGCCGGAACACCCTGACCTACAGGGAAGTGGGAGAGGACTCTTTGTCAGGAACTGAAATGACAGAACAAGGGGGAATGGGATCAAACTGCAAGAGCTGGAATCCATTCCATGATGGGAAGAAGTTCTTTCCTCTCAGGGTGCTTGTCCCTGACACTGGGACCAGTGCAGAGAGGCTGTGCATACCCTATGCTCAGGAACATCCAAGC
Organism: Passer domesticus; assembly: GCF_036417665.1. Classification (NCBI taxonomy): domain Eukaryota; kingdom Metazoa; phylum Chordata; class Aves; order Passeriformes; family Passeridae; genus Passer; species Passer domesticus. The sequence goes on along the minus strand of NC_087486.1, from coordinate 17,428,213 downwards.
CAGCTTGGACAGGGGCCGAGACAACCTGCTGTGCTGGCAGCTTGCTCAGCTTGGAACCAGATGATCTTTAGGGTCCCTTCCTAGCCAAAGCATTCAAGGATTTCATCATTCCACCATGCCCATCTCCCAGTGTGGAGCGGCCATGAAACATCTGTGACATCACAGCTCCCACAGTGTTCCAGGTGGAACGTCCAGCACCTGGAAACCAGCAGAGCAGACACTCTGCCTGCTGCCAGTGGTCAGTTGGCGCTCGCTCTGCGCTCTGCCCGTCAGCGCTCTCTTGCTGCTGCTGCCTGGGATTTTCCTGACGCCTCCTCTGGAGCACCAACCCCAGCAGGATGAGCACTGCTGCTCCAGTGGAGGTACAGTGCCATTCCAGGGAGGGGCCACCTTGCTTGAGCAGGCTGCAGCCATGTGGGAATGGATGCTGTGGGACAGGAACCCCACTGTCAGATTGTGCTGTCTCTTGCAGACTGCCAGAGACACTGAGGAGGAGATGCAAGTGGACATGGTGCTAGGTGAGGAAGAAAGGATGGAGGTAGACATAGAAGAACCACTTGAGGACATGGAAGTCGACATGGAGGATAACATTGAGGAGATGGAAGTCGAAGAGGAGAACATTGAGGAGATGGAAGTTGACGAGAACGATGAGGAGGAGCCCATGGTCCTTGGATGAAGATGGAGCCCCACAAGTAAGACAGGCAGATGCTCCCCATGCCCTGCCCACAGACACAGTGGCTGCCCTGACGCCAGCCTGGGGCTGGGCTGGATGGCCCCGCTCAGGGACACGCTGCCCGCAGCGGGCCTGGATTCTGCTGCCACAAGCACCAGCCCTGGCCTGCCCTGCACTTGCCTGGGGCCACAGCAGCCCTGCCAGCCCTGTCCCAGCTCCTAGGGCCCGGCTCCCAGCCCAGCTGGGCCCAGTGCTGGCAGCAGAGGCCAGCTTTGCTTCTTTCTTCCTTCCAGGACAGATGGAGATGATGGCTGGAGATATGACGGCGGTGTATATATGTTGGAAAAGTTAGAAGATTACTGTAAATATGTTCACATGTTAGTAGTTCTCTGTAAATATGTTTTGAAGATTGTTACTCCATAGGATCCCATGTAAATATGTTCAGTAGATCGTTGTTGTTGTTATAAGGATTGTTGTAATGAAAAGTGTTCTGTAAATCCTAGAGTTTGCCAATCTTTGGCAAATAAATACGGCTTCTTTTTAAAACCTCGCTTCTCTTTGCCATTCCTTTGAGCACAGGCAGCCTTTGCACAGTTGGGATTTCCACTTGTTCCAGGATCCCGGGGCTGGAGCTCCCTGGGGCTGCTGCCACGGCCACCCCACGGCTGGGGGTCCCTGTGCACAGGGGGTCCCACTGACACCACTGCTGCCGCTGGGCACTGCTGCTGCTCCTGGGCTGGGGCACAGCGGCGTCCCCAAGAGCTGAGCTGCCACCAGCACAGAGGGGGCTCTCACTGCAGTTATCCCTGCAGCCATGCCACCAAAGCAAGGCAGGAAACTTTCAGCCACCCTTCCTGCTGCAGCCACAGGCACTCCTGGCTCCAGAGCCGCCATCAGGCCACAGGGATGCAAAATCCACCTTCCCGCTCTCAAGGCCATGGCAGCCTTGGCAACTGTGGCACCTGCATCTGGGCTGCTGCAGGGGCTGATGTTTAAGGCTTGCAGCCTCCAAAGGCTCCAGGCTCTGCTTCCCACCCTGCTCTGCACTGCCCTGGCTCCGCATTGCTCAAGAGACAAAAGCCAAGCCAGGGGATCCTCATCCTGCCCAAATTGCTGAATTGACTGCAGTCCTTAGGACCTTCTCCACTTTCAGAGAACCTATTCATTTGATCACTGATTCGGCAGATGTCTATGGCCTAGTGCAGCAGGCCGAAAATTCCATTTTCAAAGACATTTCTAACCCCAACTAGAGCATTTGATTTCCCCTTTCATTATTCTTTTGTCCCACAGACAACACCCACACTATATCATGTACACAAGATCTCATACCACCCTTCCTGCATTTATAGTAGGCAATGCTAAAGCAGATGCCCCAGCAATGGTTGTCCAAACCTCCCTAGGGAATCTTTTTGACCAGGCTAGGACCCGCCACCACTTCTACCATCCAAACATTCCTGCACCGCTCAGCATCTTTAAAATTACCCAAGATCAGGCAAGATCCATGGCAAACACCTGCCCAAATTGTCAGCAACATGCCTTTGCTTCTGTCACAGCTGCACTCAATCCAAGAGGACTAAAGACTCTCCAGATCGGGCAATCACACATCACACACCAAGCCCCTTTTGGGAGACTGAAATACAACCCCGTCCTAATCCACACCGACAACGCTGCGGTTTCCGCCTTTGCCCGTGCTGGTGAGAAATGAAAAGATGCTATAAAACGTTACATTTTAGCTTTTTCTACCTTCCCAGCTCCACAGGAAATGAAAACTGATCATGGTCCTTCTTATACCTCCCACTGATTCCAACCATTTTCTGACCAGTGGGGTACAAAACATGTCACAGCCATACCACACTCTGCCACAGGACACTCCATAGTCCAGAGGGCCCACTGGTCCATCCAAAGGATCCTTGATCAACAGAGACAGGGAGTCCACATATTATCTCCCATTGAGACACTGGCCAAGGCCCTTGATGTGCTCAACTTTTTCGACACCTCATTTATGGAGCCAACTCCCCCAGTCACCAGGCCTTTTGCATTTCATGTGACTGCAGCCCAGTGAAAAGAAAAGCCACCTGTGTTGAACAAAGACCCTGAATCCAAAGAAATTATGGGCCTTTTCCCATTCATTACTTGGGGGAGAGGATACGCTTGTGTCTCTACATCAGCAGGACCAACATGGATCCCAGCAAAAAACATCAAACCCTTCTGCCAATGGCCAGGCAAACACCAGAGCCACCATCAGAAGAACAGAATGAAAGCCTGAGAGAGCAGCAGCCTGGAAAAGAAGAAGAAGGACAGAAGAAGATCTCCTAAGCAGCGTGGACCACACAGACCAACACCAAGAGAGCTCAGACACCACTAAGCGGGATATATCACTTAACATTTGGAAAAACTATATTGTAGCATTTATATTTGATTCTGTTCAGAAGCTGAGTTCAAACTCTTGCCTTACAGAAGAGAAAGTTTAGTGGGACCAGAATTTAAGTTTCACATGGGAATCTCCCTATCTCTTTACTTTCAGGCCACCCAAGCCTCCAGCCACTACAAAATTAACTAAAGTCCAAGGATGCTGTCCTTTGTTGCCGCTGCAGCAGGCAGCCGCAAGCAGCAAAGCTCCTCACTATGCCACGTGCCGTCAGCTGGCTGTTTCCACAGCCAAGCCACAATTTCTTGCCCATGGCCACACTTGTCAACCTTTTCTCACATAGGGACTCAGTATACCAGAGCGTCCAGCTGCTCAAAGACCAAATCAACAAGATCCAGACAAAAGGCAACAACGACTGGCTCACTGGACTTTTGAAAGCCTGGGGCATGAAAGGCTGGCTTTCACCTTTACTTAAGACTGTTTTGTGGACTTTGTTTCTTGTATTCATTGTGTTGCTTATTCTATCCAGTTTTGCTCAACGCTTGCAAAAGTCCATGGCAGAAGCCTTCATTCTTGAAAACAAAAAGGGGGCACTTGTGGAGGCCCAGGGGCCTCTCATTGCAACTGTAATACCTTAGGGCAAAGGGGACCAAGGTGAAACAGAGAAACCCCTCTGAATGCAAGGCTCTCACCCATGGCCACTTGCAGCCTCTTGCAATCTGCAGCTTTTCTTGCTATCACCCACTTCAACTGCCATTTTTTCCTTATAGCTACTCTCCAGAGAATGTTCTTCCCTCTCTTCTCCCCTGCTGGTCCTGGCTTTGCCCCTTCTCCCCCCCCCCATATGAAACCCTCAGTCCCCAGCCTCATTTTCTCTCCGGCCCTGGACCCTCTTCATGGCAATGCACAGCGTTTGGAGTTCCACACAAAGACCCGTCTCTGGCCTCATTCATCAGCACTTGAAGCAAGTGTGCTCCGGGCTCTGGCAGTGCAGGTCGCTCACACGGGCTCACTGTGGACACGCCGCAATCACACAGTCATTGAGTGCACCAGAGAACCTGGCCTCTAATAAAAGGCATGAATCCCACAAATCACACGACCCAATGCCTTGCATGTCTCTACTTTTTCCTTCTTCTCTCATCTCTCATGTCACTTTCCCCATTTCCTCTCTCTGCCAGCTTGGCTTCTCTCTCTCTCCTGGCTGCAAGCACATGTGTGGGACCATGCCGGAACACCCTGACCTACAGGGAAGTGGGAGAGGACTCTTTGTCAGGAACTGAAGTGACAGAACAAGGGGGAATGGGATCAAACTGCAAGAGCTGGAATCCATTCCATGATGGGAAGAAGTTCTTTCCTCTCAGGGTGCTTGTCCCTGACACTGGGACCAGTGCAGAGAGGCTGTGCATACCCCATGCCAAGGAACATCCAAGCCAGCTTGGACAGGGGCCGAGACAACCTGCTGTGCTGGCAGCTTGCTCAGCTTGGAACCAGATGATCTTTAGGGTCCCTTCCTAGCCAAAGCATTCAAGGATTTCATCATTCCACCATGCCCATCTCCCAGTGTGGAGCGGCCATGAAACATCTGTGACATCACAGCTCCCACAGTGTTCCAGGTGGAACGTCCAGCACCTGGAAACCAGCAGAGCAGACACTCTGCCTGCTGCCAGTGGTCAGTTGGCGCTCGCTCTGCGCTCTGCCCGTCAGCGCTCTCTTGCTGCTGCTGCCTGGGATTTTCCTGACGCCTCCTCTGGAGCACCAACCCCAGCAGGATGAGCACTGCTGCTCCAGTGGAGGTACAGTGCCATTCCAGGGAGGGGCCACCTTGCTTGAGCAGGCTGCAGCCATGTGGGAATGGATGCTGTGGGACAGGAACCCCACTGTCAGATTGTGCTGTCTCTTGCAGACTGCCAGAGACACTGAGGAGGAGATGCAAGTGGACATGGTGCTAGGTGAGGAAGAAAGGATGGAGGTAGACATAGAAGAACCACTTGAGGACATGGAAGTCGACATGGAGGATAACATTGAGGAGATGGAAGTCGAAGAGGAGAACATTGAGGAGATGGAAGTTGACGAGAACGATGAGGAGGAGCCCATGGTCCTTGGATGAAGATGGAGCCCCACAAGTAAGACAGGCAGATGCTCCCCATGCCCTGCCCACAGACACAGTGGCTGCCCTGACGCCAGCCTGGGGCTGGGCTGGATGGCCCCGCTCAGGGACACGCTGCCCGCAGCGGGCCTGGATTGTGCTGCCACAAGCACCAGCCCTGGCCTGCCCTGCACTTGCCTGGGGCCACAGCAGCCCTGCCAGCCCTGTCCCAGCTCCTAGGGCCCGGCTCCCAGCCCAGCTGGGCCCAGTGCTGGCAGCAGAGGCCAGCTTTGCTTCTTTCTTCCTTCCAGGACAGATGGAGATGATGGCTGGAGATATGACTGCAGTGTATATATGTTGGAAAAGTTAGAAGATTACTGTAAATATGTTCACATGTTAGTAGTTCTCTGTAAATATGTTTTGAAGATTGTTACTCCATAGGATCCCATGTAAATATGTTCAGTAGATCGTTGTTGTTGTTGTAAGGATTGTTGTAATGAAAAGTGTTCTGTAAATCCTAGAGTTTGCCAATCTTTGGCAAATAAATACGGCTTCTTTTTAAAACCTCGCTTCTCTTTGCCATTCCTTTGAGCACAGGCAGCCTTTTCACACTTGGGATTTCCACTTGTTCCAGGATCCCGGGGCTGGAGCTCCCTGGGGCTGCTGCCACGGCCACCCCACGGCTGGGGGTCCCTGTGCACAGGGGGTCCCACTGACACCACTGCTGCCGCTGGGCACTGCTGCTGCTCCTGGGCTGGGGCACAGCGGCGTCCCCAAGAGCTGAGCTGCCACCAGCACAGAGGGGGCTCTCACTGCAGTTATCCCTGCAGCCATGCCACCAAAGCAAGGCAGGAAACTTTCAGCCACCCTTCCTGCTGCAGCCACAGGCACTCCTGGCTCCAGAGCCGCCATCAGGCCACAGGGATGCAAAATCCACCTTCCCGCTCTCAAGGCCATGGCAGCCTTGGCAACTCTGGCACCTGCATCTGGGCTGCTGCAGGGGCTGATGTTTAAGGCTTGCAGCCTCCAAAGGCTCCAGGCTCTGCTTCCCACCCTGCTCTGCACTGCCCTGGCTCCGCATTGCTCAAGAGACAAAAGCCAAGCCAGGGGATCCTCATCCTGCCCAAATTGCTGAATTGACTGCAGTCCTTAGGACCTTCTCCACTTTCAGAGAACCTATTCATTTGATCACTGATTCGGCAGATGTCTATGGCCTAGTGCAGCAGGCCGAAAATTCCATTTTCAAAGACATTTCTAACCCCAACTAGAGCATTTGATTTCCCCTTTCATTATTCTTTTGTCCCACAGACAACACCCACACTATATCATGTACACAAGATCTCATACCACCCTTCCTGCATTTATAGTAGGCAATGCTAAAGCAGATGCCCCAGCAATGGTTGTCCAAACCTCCCTAGGGAATCTTTTTGACCAGGCTAGGACCCGCCACCACTTCTACCATCCAAACATTCCTGCACCGCTCAGCATCTTTAAAATTACCCAAGATCAGGCAAGATCCATGGCAAACACCTGCCCAAATTGTCAGCAACATGCCTTTGCTTCTGTCACAGCTGCACTCAATCCAAGAGGACTAAAGACTCTCCAGATCGGGCAATCACACATCACACACCAAGCCCCTTTTGGGAGACTGAAATACAACCCCGTCCTAATCCACACCGACAACGCTGCGGTTTCCGCCTTTGCCCGTGCTGGTGAGAAATGAAAAGATGCTATAAAACGTTACATTTTAGCTTTTTCTACCTTCCCAGCTCCACAGGAAATGAAAACTGATCATGGTCCTTCTTATACCTCCCACTGATTCCAACCATTTTCTGACCAGTGGGGTACAAAACATGTCACAGCCATACCACACTCTGCCACAGGACACTCCATAGTCCAGAGGGCCCACTCTTCCATCCAAAGGATCCTTGATCAACAGAGACAGGGAGTCCACATATTATCTCCCATTGAGACACTGGCCAAGGCCCTTGATGTGCTCAACTTTTTCGACACCTCATTTATGGAGCCAACTCCCCCAGTCACCAGGCCTTTTGCATTTCATGTGACTGCAGCCCAGTGAAAAGAAAAGCCACCTGTGTTGAACAAAGACCCTGAATCCAAAGAAATTATGGGCCTTTTCCCATTCATTACTTGGGGGAGAGGATACGCTTGTGTCTCTACAGCAGCAGGACCAACATGGATCCCAGCAAAAAACATCAAACCCTTCTGCCAATGGCCAGGCAAACACCAGAGCCACCATCAGAAGAACAGAATGAAAGCCTGAGAGAGCAGCAGCCTGGAAAAGAAGAAGAAGGACAGAAGAAGATCTCCTAAGCAGCGTGGACCACACAGACCAACACCAAGAGAGCTCAGACACCACTAAGCGGGATATATCACTTAACATTTGGAAAAACTATATTGTAGCATTTATATTTGATTCTTCTCAGAAGCTGAGTTCAAACTCTTGCCTTACAGAAGAGAAAGTTTAGTGGGACCAGAATTTAAGTTTCACATGGGAATCTCCCTATCTCTTTACTTTCAGGCCACCCAAGCCTCCAGCCACTACAAAATTAACTAAAGTCCAAGGATGCTGTCCTTTGTTGCCGCTGCAGCAGGCAGCCGCAAGCAGCAAAGCTCCTCACTATGCCACGTGCCGTCAGCTGGCTGTTTCCACAGCCAAGCCACAATTTCTTGCCCATGGCCACACTTGTCAACCTTTTCTCACATAGGGACTCAGTATACCAGAGCGTCCAGCTGCTCAAAGACCAAATCAACAAGATCCAGACAAAAGGCAACAACGACTGGCTCACTGGACTTTTGAAAGCCTGGGGCATGAAAGGCTGGCTTTCACCTTTACTTAAGACTCTTTTGTGGACTTTGTTTCTTGTATTCATTGTGTTGCTTATTCTATCCAGTTTTGCTCAACGCTTGCAAAAGTCCATGGCAGAAGCCTTCATTCTTGAAAACAAAAAGGGGGCACTTGTGGAGGCCCAGGGGCCTCTCATTGCAACTGTAATACCTTAGGGCAAAGGGGACCAAGGTGAAACAGAGAAACCCCTCTGAATGCAAGGCTCTCACCCATGGCCACTTGCAGCCTCTTGCAATCTGCAGCTTTTCTTGCTATCACCCACTTCAACTGCCATTTTTTCCTTATAGCTACTCTCCAGAGAATGTTCTTCCCTCTCTTCTCCCCTGCTGGTCCTGGCTTTGCCCCTTCTCCCCCCCCCCATATGAAACCCTCAGTCCCCAGCCTCATTTTCTCTCCGGCCCTGGACCCTCTTCATGGCAATGCACAGCGTTTGGAGTTGCACACAAAGACCCGTCTCTGGCCTCATTCATCAGCACTTGAAGCAAGTGTGCTCCGGGCTCTGGCAGTGCAGGTCGCTCACACGGGCTCACTGTGGACACGCCGCAATCACACAGTCATTGAGTGCACCAGAGAACCTGGCCTCTAATAAAAGGCATGAATCCCACAAATCACACGACCCAATGCCTTGCATGTCTCTACTTTTTCCTTCTTCTCTCATCTCTCATGTCACTTTCCCCATTTCCTCTCTCTGCCAGCTTGGCTTCTCTCTCTCTCCTGGCTGCAAGCACATGTGTGGGACCATGCCGGAACACCCTGACCTACAGGGAAGTGGGAGAGGACTCTTTGTCAGGAACTGAAGTGACAGAACAAGGGGGAATGGGATCAAACTGCAAGAGCTGGAATCCATTCCATGATGGGAAGAAGTTCTTTCCTCTCAGGGTGCTTGTCCCTGACACTGGGACCAGTGCAGAGAGGCTGTGCATACCCCATGCCAAGGAACATCCAAGGCCAGCTTGGACAGGGGCCGAGACAACCTGCTGTGCTGGCAGCTTGCTCAGCTTGGAACCAGATGATCTTTAGGGTCCCTTCCTAGCCAAAGCATTCAAGGATTTCATCATTCCACCATGCCCATCTCCCAGTGTGGAGCGGCCATGAATCATCTGTGACATCACAGCTCCCACAGTGTTCCAGGTGGAACGTCCAGCACCTGGAAACCAGCAGAGCAGACACTCTGCCTGCTGCCAGTGGTCAGTTGGCGCTCGCTCTGTGCTCTGCCCGTCAGCGCTCTCTTGCTGCTGCTGCCTGGGATTTTCCTGACGCCTCCTCTGGAGCACCAACCCCAGCAGGATGAGCACTGCTGCTCCAGTGGAGGTACAGTGCCATTCCAGGGAGGGGCCACCTTGCTTGAGCAGGCTGCAGCCATGTGGGAATGGATGCTGTGGGACAGGAACCCCACTGTCAGATTGTGCTGTCTCTTGCAGACTGCCAGAGACACTGAGGAGGAGATGCAAGTGGACATGGTGCTAGGTGAGGAAGAAAGGATGGAGGTAGACATAGAAGAACCACTTGAGGACATGGAAGTCGACATGGAGGATAACATTGAGGAGATGGAAGTCGAAGAGGAGAACATTGAGGAGATGGAAGTTGACGAGAACGATGAGGAGGAGCCCATGGTCCTTGGATGAAGATGGAGCCCCACAAGTAAGACAGGCAGATGCTCCCCATGCCCTGCCCACAGACACAGTGGCTGCCCTGACGCCAGCCTGGGGCTGGGCTGGATGGCCCCGCTCAGGGACACGCTGCCCGCAGCGGGCCTGGATTGTGCTGCCACAAGCACCAGCCCTGGCCTGCCCTGCACTTGCCTGGGGCCACAGCAGCCCTGCCAGCCCTGTCCCAGCTCCTAGGGCCCGGCTCCCAGCCCAGCTGGGCCCAGTGCTGGCAGCAGAGGCCAGCTTTGCTTCTTTCTTCCTTCCAGGACAGATGGAGATGATGGCTGGAGATATGACTGCAGTGTATATATGTTGGAAAAGTTAGAAGATTACTGTAAATATGTTCACATGTTAGTAGTTCTCTGTAAATATGTTTTGAAGATTGTTACTCCATAGGATCCCATGTAAATATGTTCAGTAGATCGTTGTTGTTGTTGTAAGGATTGTTGTAATGAAAAGTGTTCTGTAAATCCTAGAGTTTGCCAATCTTTGGCAAATAAATACTGCTTCTTTTTAAAACCTCGCTTCTCTTTGCCATTCCTTTGAGCACAGGCAGCCTTTTCACACTTGGGATTTCCACTTGTTCCAGGATCCCGGGGCTGGAGCTCCCTGGGGCTGCTGCCACGGCCACCCCACGGCTGGGGGTCCCTGTGCACAGGGGGTCCCACTGACACCACTGCTGCCGCTGGGCACTGCTGCTGCTCCTGGGCTGGGGCACAGCGGCGTCCCCAAGAGCTGAGCTGCCACCAGCACAGAGGGGGCTCTCACTGCAGTTATCCCTGCAGCCATGCCACCAAAGCAAGGCAGGAAACTTTCAGCCACCCTTCCTGCTGCAGCCACAGGCACTCCTGGCTCCAGAGCCGCCATCAGGCCACAGGGATGCAAAATCCACCTTCCCGCTCTCAAGGCCATGGCAGCCTTGGCAACTGTGGCACCTGCATCTGGGCTGCTGCAGGGGCTGATGTTTAAGGCTTGCAGCCTCCAAAGGCTCCAGGCTCTGCTTCCCACCCTGCTCTGCACTGCCCTGGCTCCGCATTGCTCAAGAGACAAAAGCCAAGCCAGGGGATCCTCATCCTGCCCAAATTGCTGAATTGACTGCAGTCCTTAGGACCTTCTCCACTTTCAGAGAACCTATTCATTTGATCACTGATTCGGCAGATGTCTATGGCCTAGTGCAGCAGGCCGAAAATTCCATTTTCAAAGACATTTCTAACCCCAACTAGAGCATTTGATTTCCCCTTTCATTATTCTTTTGTCCCACAGACAACACCCACACTATATCATGTACACAAGATCTCATACCACCCTTCCTGCATTTATAGTAGGCAATGCTAAAGCAGATGCCCCAGCAATGGTTGTCCAAACCTCCCTATGGAATGTTTTTGACCAGGCTAGGACCCGCCACCATTTCTACCATCCAAACATTCCTGCACCGCTCAGCATCTTTAAAATTACCCAAGATCAGGCAAGATCCATGGCAAACACCTGCCCAAATTGTCAGCAACATGCCTTTGCTTCTGTCACAGCTGCACTCAATCCAAGAGGACTAAAGACTCTCCAGATCGGGCAATCACACATCACACACCAAGCCCCTTTTGGGAGACTAAAATACAACCCCGTCCTAATCCACACCGACAACGCTGCGGTTTCCGCCTTTGCCCGTGCTGGTGAGAAATGAAAAGATGCTATAAAACGTTACATTTTAGCTTTTTCTACCTTCCCAGCTCCACAGGAAATGAAAACTGATCATGGTCCTTCTTATACCTCCCACTGATTCCAACCATTTTCTGACCAGTGGGGTACAAAACATGTCACAGCCATACCACACTCTGCCACAGGACACTCCATAGTCCAGAGGGCCCACTGGTCCATCCAAAGGATCCTTGATCAACAGAGACAGGGAGTCCACATATTATCTCCCATTGAGACACTGGCCAAGGCCCTTGATGTGCTCAACTTTTTCGACACCTCATTTATGGAGCCAACTCCCCCAGTCACCAGGCCTTTTGCATTTCATGTGACTGCAGCCCAGTGAAAAGAAAAGCCACCTGTGTTGAACAAAGACCCTGAATCCAAAGAAATTATGGGCCTTTTCCCATTCATTACTTGGGGGAGAGGATACGCTTGTGTCTCTACAGCAGCAGGACCAACATGGATCCCAGCAAAAAACATCAAACCCTTCTGCCAATGGCCAGGCAAACACCAGAGCCACCATCAGAAGAACAGAATGAAAGCCTGAGAGAGCAGCAGCCTGGAAAAGAAGAAGAAGGACAGAAGAAGATCTCCTAAGCAGCGTGGACCACACAGACCAACACCAAGAGAGCTCAGACACCACTAAGCGGGATATATCACTTAACATTTGGAAAAACTATATTGTAGCATTTATATTTGATTCTTCTCAGAAGCTGAGTTCAAACTCTTGCCTTACAGAAGAGAAAGTTTAGTGGGACCAGAATTTAAGTTTCACATGGGAATCTCCCTATCTCTTTACTTTCAGGCCACCCAAGCCTCCAGCCACTACAAAATTAACTAAAGTCCAAGGATGCTGTCCTTTGTTGCCACTGCAGCAGGCAGCCGCAAGCAGCAAAGCTCCTCACTATGCCACGTGCCGTCAGCTGGCTGCTTCCACAGCCAAGCCACAATTTCTTGCCCATGGCCACACTTGTCAACCTCTTCTCACATAGGGACTCAGTATACCAGAGCGTCCAGCTGCTCAAAGACCAAATCAACAAGATCCAGACAAAAGGCAACAACGACTGGCTCACTGGACTTTTGAAAGCCTGGGGCATGAAAGGCTGGCTTTCACCTTTACTTAAGACTGTTTTGTGGACTTTGTTTCTTGTATTCATTGTGTTGCTTATTCTATCCAGTTTTGCTCAACGCTTGCAAAAGTCCATGGCAGAAGCCTTCATTCTTGAAAACAAAAAGGGGGCACTTGTGGAGGCCCAGGGGCCTCTCATTGCAACTGTAATACCTTAGGGCAAAGGGGACCAAGGTGAAACAGAGAAACCCCTCTGAATGCAAGGCTCTCACCCATGGCCACTTGCAGCCTCTTGCAATCTGCAGCTTTTCTTGCTATCACCCACTTCAACTGCCATTTTTTCCTTATAGCTACTCTCCAGAGAATGTTCTTCCCTCTCTTCTCCCCTGCTGGTCCTGGCTTTGCCCCTTCTCCCCCCCCCATATGAAACCCTCAGTCCCCAGCCTCATTTTCTCTCCGTCCCTGGACCCTCTTCATGGCAATGCACAGCGTTTGGAGTTCCACACAAAGACCCGTCTCTGGCCTCATTCATCAGCACTTGAAGCAAGTGTGCTCCGGCCTCTGGCAGTGCAGGTCGCTCACACGGGCTCACTGTGGACACGCCGCAATCACACAGTCATTGAGTGCACCAGAGAACCTGGCCTCTAATAAAAGGCATGAATCCCACAAATCACACGACCCAATGCCTTGCATGTCTCTACTTTTTCCTTCTTCTCTCATCTCTCATGTCACTTTCCCCATTTCCTCTCTCTGCCAGCTTGGCTTCTCTCTCTCTCCTGGCTGCAAGCACATGTGTGGGACCATGCCGGAACACCCTGACCTACAGGGAAGTGGGAGAGGACTCTTTGTCAGGAACTGAAATGACAGAACAAGGGGGAATAGGATCCAACTGCAAGAGCTGGAATCCATTCCATGATGGGAAGAAGTTCTTTCCTCTCAGGGTGCTTGTCCCTGACACTGGGACCAGTGCAGAGAGGCTGTGCATACCCTATGCTCAGGAACATCCAAGCCAGCTTGGACAGGGGCCGAGACAACCTGCTGTGCTGGCAGCTTGCTCAGCTTGGAACCAGATGATCTTTAGGGTCCCTTCCTAGCCAAAGCATTCAAGGATTTCATCATTCCACCATGCCCATCTCCCAGTGTGGAGCGGCCATGAAACATCTGTGACATCACAGCTCCCACAGTGTTCCAGGTGGAACGTCCAGCACCTGGAAACCAGCAGAGCAGACACTCTGCCTGCTGCCAGTGGTCAGTTGGCGCTCGCTCTGCGCTCTGCCCGTCAGCGCTCTCTTGCTGCTGCTGCCTGGGATTTTCCTGACGCCTCCTCTGGAGCACCAACCCCAGCAGGATGAGCACTGCTGCTCCAGTGGAGGTACAGTGCCATTCCAGGGAGGGGCCACCTTGCTTGAGCAGGCTGCAGCCATGTGGGAATGGATGCTGTGGGACAGGAACCCCACTGTCAGATTGTGCTGTCTCTTGCAGACTGCCAGAGACACTGAGGAGGAGATGCAAGTGGACATGGTGCTAGGTGAGGAAGAAAGGATGGAGGTAGACATAGAAGAACCACTTGAGGACATGGAAGTCGACATGGAGGATAACATTGAGGAGATGGAAGTCGAAGAGGAGAACATTGAGGAGATGGAAGTTGACGAGAACGATGAGGAGGAGCCCATGGTCCTTGGATGAAGATGGAGCCCCACAAGTAAGACAGGCAGATGCTCCCCATGCCCTGCCCACAGACACAGTGGCTGCCCTGACGCCAGCCTGGGGCTGGGCTGGATGGCCCCGCTCAGGGACACGCTGCCCGCAGCGGGCCTGGATTGTGCTGCCACAAGCACCAGCCCTGGCCTGCCCTGCACTTGCCTGGGGCCACACCAGCCCTGCCAGCCCTATCCCAGCTCCTAGGGCCCGGCTCCCAGCCCAGCTGGGCCCAGTGCTGGCAGCAGAGGCCAGCTTTGCTTCTTTCTTCCTTCCAGGACAGATGGAGATGATGGCTGGAGATATGACGGCGGTGTATATATGTTGGAAAAGTTAGAAGATTACTGTAAATATGTTCACATGTTAGTAGTTCTCTGTAAATATGTTTTGAAGATTGTTACTCCATAGGATCCCATGTAAATATGTTCAGTAGATCGTTGTTGTTGTTGTAAGGATTGTTGTAATGAAAAGTGTTCTGTAAATCCTAGAGTTTACCAATCTTTGGCAAATAAATACGGCTTCTTTTTAAAACCTCGCTTCTCTTTGCCATTCCTTTGAGCACAGGCAGCCTTTGCACAGTTGGGATTTCCACTTGTTCCAGGATCCCGGGGCTGGAGCTCCCTGGGGCTGCTGCCACGGCCACCCCACGGCTGGGGGTCCCTGTGCACAGGGGGTCCCACTGACACCACTGCTGCCGCTGGGCACTGCTGCTGCTCCTGGGCTGGGGCACAGCGGCGTCCCCAAGAGCTGAGCTGCCACCAGCACAGAGGGGGCTCTCACTGCAGTTATCCCTGCAGCCATGCCACCAAAGCAAGGCAGGAAACTTTCAGCCACCCTTCCTGCTGCAGCCACAGGCACTCCTGGCTCCAGAGCCGCCATCAGGCCACAGGGATGCAAAATCCACCTTCCCGCTCTCAAGGCCATGGCAGCCTTGGCAACTGTGGCACCTGCATCTGGGCTGCTGCAGGGGCTGATGTTTAAGGCTTGCAGCCTCCAAAGGCTCCAGGCTCTGCTTCCCACCCTGCTCTGCACTGCCCTGGCTCCGCATTGCTCAAGAGACAAAAGCCAAGCCAGGGGATCCTCATCCTGCCCAAATTGCTGAATTGACTGCAGTCCTTAGGACCTTCTCCACTTTCAGAGAACCTATTCATTTGATCACTGATTCGGCAGATGTCTATGGCCTAGTGCAGCAGGCCGAAAATTCCATTTTCAAAGACATTTCTAACCCCAACTAGAGCATTTGATTTCCCCTTTCATTATTCTTTTGTCCCACAGACAACACCCACACTATATCACGCACACAAGATCTCATACCACCCTTCCTGCATTTATAGTAGGCAATGCTAAAGCAGATGCCCCAGCAATGGTTGTCCAAACCTCCCTAGGGAATCTTTTTGACCAGGCTAGGGCCCGCCACCACTTCTACCATCCAAACATTCCTGCACCGCTCAGCATCTTTAAAATTACCCAAGATCAGGCAAGATCCATGGCAAACACCTGCCCAAATTGTCAGCAACATGCCTTTGCTTCTGTCACAGCTGCACTCAATCCAAGAGGACTAAAGACTCTCCAGATCGGGCAATCACACATCACACACCAAGCCCCTTTTGGGAGTCTGAAATACAACCCCGTCCTAATCCACACCGACAACGCTGCGGTTTCCGCCTTTGCCCGTGCTGGTGAGAAATGAAAAGATGCTATAAAACGTTACATTTTAGCTTTTTCTACCTTCCCAGCTCCACAGGAAATGAAAACTTATCATGGTCCTTCTTATACCTCCCACTGATTCCAACCATTTTCTGACCAGTGGGGTACAAAACATGTCACAGCCATACCACACTCTGCCACAGGACACTCCATAGTCCAGAGGGCCCACTCTTCCATCCAAAGGATCCTTGATCAACAGAGACAGGGAGTCCACATATTATCTCCCATTGAGACACTGGCCAAGGCCCTTGATGTGCTCAACTTTTTCGACACCTCATTTATGGAGCCAACTCCCCCAGTCATCAGGCCTTTTGCATTTCATGTGACTGCAGCCCAGTTAAAAGAAAAGCCACCTGTGTTGAACAAAGACCCTGAATCAAAACAAATTATGGGCCCTTTATCATTCATTACTTGGGGGAGAGGATACGCTTGTGTCTCTACAGCAGCAGGCCCAAGACGGATCCCAGCAGAAACATAAAACTCTTCTGCAAATGGCGAGGCAAACACCAGAGCCACCATCAGAAGAACAGAATGAAAGCCTGAGAGAGCAGCAGCCT
This sequence comes from Passer domesticus, assembly GCF_036417665.1. Taxonomy (NCBI): domain Eukaryota; kingdom Metazoa; phylum Chordata; class Aves; order Passeriformes; family Passeridae; genus Passer; species Passer domesticus. The sequence goes on along the minus strand of NC_087486.1, from coordinate 17,411,845 downwards.
GGAAAAGAAGAAGAAGGACAGAAGAAGATCTCCTAAGCAGCGTGGACCACACAGACCAACACCAAGAGAGCTCAGACACCACTAAGCGGGATATATCACTTAACATTTGGAAAAACTATATTGTAGCATTTATATTTGATTCTTCTCAGAAGCTGAGTTCAAACTCTTGCCTTACAGAAGAGAAAGTTTAGTGGGACCAGAATTTAAGTTTCACATGGGAATCTCCCTATCTCTTTACTTTCAGGCCACCCAAGCCTCCAGCCACTACAAAATTAACTAAAGTCAAAGGATGCTGTCCTTTGTTGCCGCTGCAGCAGGCAGCCGCAAGCAGCAAAGCTCCTCACTATGCCACGTGCCTTCAGCTGGCTGCTTCCACAGCCAAGCCACAATTTCTTGCCCATGGCCACGCTTGTCAACCTCTTCTCACATAGGGACTCAGTATACCAGAGCGTCCAGCTGCTCAAAGACCAAATCAACAAGATCCAGACAAAAGGCAACAACGACTGGCTCACTGGACTTTTGAAAGCCTGGGGCATGAAAGGCTGGCTTTCACCTTTACTTAAGACTGTTTTGTGGACTTTGTTTCTTGTATTCATTGTGTTGCTTATTCTATCCAGTTTTGCTCAACGCTTGCAAAAGTCCATGGCAGAAGCCTTCATTCTTGAAAACAAAAAGGGGGCACTTGTGGAGGCCCAGGGGCCTCTCATTGCAACTGTAATACCTTAGGGCAAAGGGGACCAAGGTGAAACAGAGAAACCCCTCTGAATGCAAGGCTCTCACCCATGGCCACTTGCAGCCTCTTGCAATCTGCAGCTTTTCTTGCTATCACCCACTTCAACTGCCATTTTTTCCTTATAGCTACTCTCCAGAGAATGTTCTTCCCTCTCTTCTCCCCTGCTGGTCCTGGCTTTGCCCCTTCTCCCCCCCCCATATGAAACCCTCAGTCCCCAGCCTCATTTTCTCTCCGTCCCTGGACCCTCTTCATGGCCATGCACAGTGTTTTGAGTTGCACACAAAGACCCGTCTCTGGCCTCGTTCATCAGCACTTGAAGCAAGTGTGCTCCGGGCTCTGGCAGTGCAGGTCGCTCACACGGGCTCACTGTGGACACGCCGCAATCACACAGTCATTGAGTGCACCAGAGAACCTGGCCTCTAATAAAAGGCATGAATCCCACAAATCACACGACCCAATGCCTTGCATGTCTCTACTTTTTCCTTCTTCTCTCATCTCTCATGTCACTTTCCCCATTTCCTCTCTCTGCCAGCTTGGCTTCTCTCTCTCTCCTGGCTGCAAGCACATGTGTGGGACCATGCCGGAACACCCTGACCTACAGGGAAGTGGGAGAGGACTCTTTGTCAGGAACTGAAATGACAGAACAAGGGGGAATGGGATCAAACTGCAAGAGCTGGAATCCATTCCATGATGGGAAGAAGTTCTTTCCTCTCAGGGTGCTTGTCCCTGACACTGGGACCAGTGCAGAGAGGCTGTGCATACCCTATGCTCAGGAACATCCAAGCCAGCTTGGACAGGGGCCGAGACAACCTGCTGTGCTGGCAGCTTGCTCAGCTTGGAACCAGATGATCTTTAGGGTCCCTTCCTAGCCAAAGCATTCAAGGATTTCATCATTCCACCATGCCCATCTCCCAGTGTGGAGCGGCCATGAAACATCTGTGACATCACAGCTCCCACAGTGTTCCAGGTGGAACGTCCAGCACCTGGAAACCAGCAGAGCAGACACTCTGCCTGCTGCCAGTGGTCAGTTGGCGCTCGCTCTGCGCTCTGCCCGTCAGCGCTCTCTTGCTGCTGCTGCCTGGGATTTTCCTGACGCCTCCTCTGGAGCACCAACCCCAGCAGGATGAGCACTGCTGCTCCAGTGGAGGTACAGTGCCATTCCAGGGAGGGGCCACCTTGCTTGAGCAGGCTGCAGCCATGTGGGAATGGATGCTGTGGGACAGGAACCCCACTGTCAGATTGTGCTGTCTCTTGCAGACTGCCAGAGACACTGAGGAGGAGATGCAAGTGGACATGGTGCTAGGTGAGGAAGAAAGGATGGAGGTAGACATAGAAGAACCACTTGAGGACATGGAAGTCGACATGGAGGATAACATTGAGGAGATGGAAGTCGAAGAGGAGAACATTGAGGAGATGGAAGTTGACGAGAACGATGAGGAGGAGCCCATGGTCCTTGGATGAAGATGGAGCCCCACAAGTAAGACAGGCAGATGCTCCCCATGCCCTGCCCACAGACACAGTGGCTGCCCTGACGCCAGCCTGGGGCTGGGCTGGATGGCCCCGCTCAGGGACACGCTGCCCGCAGCGGGCCTGGATTGTGCTGCCACAAGCACCAGCCCTGGCCTGCCCTGCACTTGCCTGGGGCCACAGCAGCCCTGCCAGCCCTGTCCCAGCTCCTAGGGCCCGGCTCCCAGCCCAGCTGGGCCCAGTGCTGGCAGCAGAGGCCAGCTTTGCTTCTTTCTTCCTTCCAGGACAGATGGAGATGATGGCTGGAGATATGACGGCGGTGTATATATGTTGGAAAAGTTAGAAGATTACTGTAAATATGTTCACATGTTAGTAGTTCTCTGTAAATATGTTTTGAAGATTGTTACTCCATAGGATCCCATGTAAATATGTTCAGTAGATCGTTGTTGTTGTTGTAAGGATTGTTGTAATGAAAAGTGTTCTGTAAATCCTAGAGTTTGCCAATCTTTGGCAAATAAATACGGCTTCTTTTTAAAACCTCGCTTCTCTTTGCCATTCCTTTGAGCACAGGCAGCCTTTGCACAGTTGGGATTTCCACTTGTTCCAGGATCCCGGGGCTGGAGCTCCCTGGGGCTGCTGCCACGGCCACCCCACGGCTGGGGGTCCCTGTGCACAGGGGGTCCCACTGACACCACTGCTGCCGCTGGGCACTGCTGCTGCTCCTGGGCTGGGGCACAGCGGCGTCCCCAAGAGCTGAGCTGCCACCAGCACAGAGGGGGCTCTCACTGCAGTTATCCCTGCAGCCATGCCACCAAAGCAAGGCAGGAAACTTTCAGCCACCCTTCCTGCTGCAGCCACAGGCACTCCTGGCTCCAGAGCCGCCATCAGGCCACAGGGATGCAAAATCCACCTTCCCGCTCTCAAGGCCATGGCAGCCTTGGCAACTCTGGCACCTGCATCTGGGCTGCTGCAGGGGCTGATGTTTAAGGCTTGCAGCCTCCAAAGGCTCCAGGCTCTGCTTCCCACCCTGCTCTGCACTGCCCTGGCTCCGCATTGCTCAAGAGACAAAAGCCAAGCCAGGGGATCCTCATCCTGCCCAAATTGCTGAATTGACTGCAGTCCTTAGGACCTTCTCCACTTTCAGAGAACCTATTCATTTGATCACTGATTCGGCAGATGTCTATGGCCTAGTGCAGCAGGCCGAAAATTCCATTTTCAAAGACATTTCTAACCCCAACTAGAGCATTTGATTTCCCCTTTCATTATTCTTTTGTCCCACAGACAACACCCACACTATATCACGCACACAAGATCTCATACCACCCTTCCTGCATTTATAGTAGGCAATGCTAAAGCAGATGCCCCAGCAATGGTTGTCCAAACCTCCCTATGGAATGTTTTTGACCAGGCTAGGACCCGCCACCACTTCTACCATCCAAACATTCCTGCACCGCTCAGCATCTTTAAAATTACCCAAGATCAGGCAAGATCCATGGCAAACACCTGCCCAAATTGTCAGCAACATGCCTTTGCTTCTGTCACAGCTGCACTCAATCCAAGAGGACTAAAGACTCTCCAGATCGGGCAATCACACATCACACACCAAGCCCCTTTTGGGAGACTAAAATACAACCCCGTCTCAATCCACACCGACAACGCTGCGGTTTCCGCCTTTGCCCGTGCTGGTGAGAAATGAAAAGATGCTATAAAACGTTACATTTTAGCTTTTTCTACCTTCCCAGCTCCACAGGAAATGAAAACTGATCATGGTCCTTCTTATACCTCCCACTGATTCCAACCATTTTCTGACCAGTGGGATACAAAACATGTCACAGCCATACCACACTCTGCCACAGGACACTCCATAGTCCAGAGGGCCCACTCTTCCATCCAAAGGATCCTTGATCAACAGAGACAGGGAGTCCACATATTATCTCCCATTGAGACACTGGCCAAGGCCCTTGATGTGCTCAACTTTTTCGACACCTCATTTATGGAGCCAACTCCCCCAGTCATCAGGCCTTTTGCATTTCATGTGACTGCAGCCCAGTTAAAAGAAAAGCCACCTGTGTTGAACAAAGACCCTGAATCAAAACAAATTATGGGCCCTTTATCATTCATTACTTGGGGGAGAGGATACGCTTGTGTCTCTACAGCAGCAGGCCCAAGACGGATCCCAGCAGAAACATAAAACTCTTCTGCAAATGGCGAGGCAAACACCAGAGCCACCATCAGAAGAACAGAATGAAAGCCTGAGAGAGCAGCAGCCTGGAAAAGAAGAAGAAGGACAGAAGAAGATCTCCTAAGCAGCGTGGACCACACAGACCAACACCAAGAGAGCTCAGACACCACTAAGCGGGATATATCACTTAACATTTGGAAAAACTATATTGTAGCATTTATATTTGATTCTTCTCATAAGCTGAGTTCAAACTCTTGCCTTACAGAAGAGAAAGTTTAGTGGGACCAGAATTTAAGTTTCACATGGGAATCTCCCTATCTCTTTACTTTCAGGCCACCCAAGCCTCCAGCCACTACAAAATTAACTAAAGTCAAAGGATGCTGTCCTTTGTTGCCGCTGCAGCAGGCAGCCGCAAGCAGCAAAGCTCCTCACTATGCCACGTGCCTTCAGCTGGCTGCTTCCACAGCCAAGCCACAATTTCTTGCCCATGGCCACGCTTGTCAACCTCTTCTCACATAGGGACTCAGTATACCAGAGCGTCCAGCTGCTCAAAGACCAAATCAACAAGATCCAGACAAAAGGCAACAACGACTGGCTCACTGGACTTTTGAAAGCCTGGGGCATGAAAGGCTGGCTTTCACCTTTACTTAAGACTGTTTTGTGGACTTTGTTTCTTGTATTCATTGTGTTGCTTATTCTATCCAGTTTTGCTCAACGCTTGCAAAAGTCCATGGCAGAAGCCTTCATTCTTGAAAACAAAAAGGGGGCACTTGTGGAGGCCCAGGGGCCTCTCATTGCAACTGTAATACCTTAGGGCAAAGGGGACCAAGGTGAAACAGAGAAACCTCTCTGAATGCAAGGCTCTCACCCATGGCCACTTGCAGCCTCTTGCAATCTGCAGCTTTTCTTGCTATCACCCACTTCAACTGCCATTTTTTCCTTATAGCTACTCTCCAGAGAATGTTCTTCCCTCTCTTCTCCCCTGCTGGTCCTGGCTTTGCCCCTTCTCCCCCCCCCATATGAAACCCTCAGTCCCCAGCCTCATTTTCTCTCCGGCCCTGGACCCTCTTCATGGCCATGCACAGTGTTTTGAGTTGCACACAAAGACCCGTCTCTGGCCTCGTTCATCAGCACTTGAAGCAAGTGTGCTCCGGCCTCTGGCAGTGCAGGTCGCTCACACGGGCTCACTGTGGACACGCCGCAATCACACAGTCATTGAGTGCACCAGAGAACCTGGCCTCTAATAAAAGGCATGAATCCCACAAATCACACGACCCAATGCCTTGCATGTCTCTACTTTTTCCTTCTTCTCTCATCTCTCATGTCACTTTCCCCATTTCCTCTCTCTGCCAGCTTGGCTTCTCTCTCTCTCCTGGCTGCAAGCACATGTGTGGGACCATGCCGGAACACCCTGACCTACAGGGAAGTGGGAGAGGACTCTTTGTCAGGAACTGAAATGACAGAACAAGGGGGAATGGGATCAAACTGCAAGAGCTGGAATCCATTCCATGATGGGAAGAAGTTCTTTCCTCTCAGGGTGCTTGTCCCTGACACTGGGACCAGTGCAGAGAGGCTGTGCATACCCTATGCTCAGGAACATCCAAGCCAGCTTGGACAGGGGCCGAGACAACCTGCTGTGCTGGCAGCTTGCTCAGCTTGGAACCAGATGATCTTTAGGGTCCCTTCCTAGCCAAAGCATTCAAGGATTTCATCATTCCACCATGCCCATCTCCCAGTGTGGAGCGGCCATGAAACATCTGTGACATCACAGCTCCCACAGTGTTCCAGGTGGAACGTCCAGCACCTGGAAACCAGCAGAGCAGACACTCTGCCTGCTGCCAGTGGTCAGTTGGCGCTCGCTCTGCGCTCTGCCCGTCAGCGCTCTCTTGCTGCTGCTGCCTGGGATTTTCCTGACGCCTCCTCTGGAGCACCAACCCCAGCAGGATGAGCACTGCTGCTCCAGTGGAGGTACAGTGCCATTCCAGGGAGGGGCCACCTTGCTTGAGCAGGCTGCAGCCATGTGGGAATGGATGCTGTGGGACAGGAACCCCACTGTCAGATTGTGCTGTCTCTTGCAGACTGCCAGAGACACTGAGGAGGAGATGCAAGTGGACATGGTGCTAGGTGAGGAAGAAAGGATGGAGGTAGACATAGAAGAACCACTTGAGGACATGGAAGTCGACATGGAGGATAACATTGAGGAGATGGAAGTCGAAGAGGAGAACATTGAGGAGATGGAAGTTGACGAGAACGATGAGGAGGAGCCCATGGTCCTTGGATGAAGATGGAGCCCCACAAGTAAGACAGGCAGATGCTCCCCATGCCCTGCCCACAGACACAGTGGCTGCCCTGACGCCAGCCTGGGGCTGGGCTGGATGGCCCCGCTCAGGGACACGCTGCCCGCAGCGGGCCTGGATTCTGCTGCCACAAGCACCAGCCCTGGCCTGCCCTGCACTTGCCTGGGGCCACAGCAGCCCTGCCAGCCCTGTCCCAGCTCCTAGGGCCCGGCTCCCAGCCCAGCTGGGCCCAGTGCTGGCAGCAGAGGCCAGCTTTGCTTCTTTCTTCCTTCCAGGACAGATGGAGATGATGGCTGGAGATATGACGGCGGTGTATATATGTTGGAAAAGTTAGAAGATTACTGTAAATATGTTCACATGTTAGTAGTTCTCTGTAAATATGTTTTGAAGATTGTTACTCCATAGGATCCCATGTAAATATGTTCAGTAGATCGTTGTTGTTGTTATAAGGATTGTTGTAATGAAAAGTGTTCTGTAAATCCTAGAGTTTGCCAATCTTTGGCAAATAAATACGGCTTCTTTTTAAAACCTCGCTTCTCTTTGCCATTCCTTTGAGCACAGGCAGCCTTTGCACAGTTGGGATTTCCACTTGTTCCAGGATCCCGGGGCTGGAGCTCCCTGGGGCTGCTGCCACGGCCACCCCACGGCTGGGGGTCCCTGTGCACAGGGGGTCCCACTGACACCACTGCTGCCGCTGGGCACTGCTGCTGCTCCTGGGCTGGGGCACAGCGGCGTCCCCAAGAGCTGAGCTGCCACCAGCACAGAGGGGGCTCTCACTGCAGTTATCCCTGCAGCCATGCCACCAAAGCAAGGCAGGAAACTTTCAGCCACCCTTCCTGCTGCAGCCACAGGCACTCCTGGCTCCAGAGCCGCCATCAGGCCACAGGGATGCAAAATCCACCTTCCCGCTCTCAAGGCCATGGCAGCCTTGGCAACTGTGGCACCTGCATCTGGGCTGCTGCAGGGGCTGATGTTTAAGGCTTGCAGCCTCCAAAGGCTCCAGGCTCTGCTTCCCACCCTGCTCTGCACTGTCCTGGCTCCGCATTGCTCAAGAGACAAAAGCCAAGCCAGGGGATCCTCATCCTGCCCAAATTGCTGAATTGACTGCAGTCCTTAGGACCTTCTCCACTTTCAGAGAACCTATTCATTTGATCACTGATTCGGCAGATGTCTATGGCCTAGTGCAGCAGGCCGAAAATTCCATTTTCAAAGACATTTCTAACCCCAACTAGAGCATTTGATTTCCCCTTTCATTATTCTTTTGTCCCACAGACAACACCCACACTATATCATGTACACAAGATCTCATACCACCCTTCCTGCATTTATAGTAGGCAATGCTAAAGCAGATGCCCCAGCAATGGTTGTCCAAACCTCCCTAGGGAATCTTTTTGACCAGGCTAGGACCCGCCACCACTTCTACCATCCAAACATTCCTGCACCGCTCAGCATCTTTAAAATTACCCAAGATCAGGCAAGATCCATGGCAAACACCTGCCCAAATTGTCAGCAACATGCCTTTGCTTCTGTCACAGCTGCACTCAATCCAAGAGGACTAAAGACTCTCCAGATCGGGCAATCACACATCACACACCAAGCCCCTTTTGGGAGACTGAAATACAACCCCGTCCTAATCCACACCGACAACGCTGCGGTTTCCGCCTTTGCCCGTGCTGGTGAGAAATGAAAAGATGCTATAAAACGTTACATTTTAGCTTTTTCTACCTTCCCAGCTCCACAGGAAATGAAAACTGATCATGGTCCTTCTTATACCTCCCACTGATTCCAACCATTTTCTGACCAGTGGGGTACAAAACATGTCACAGCCATACCACACTCTGCCACAGGACACTCCATAGTCCAGAGGGCCCACTCTTCCATCCAAAGGATCCTTGATCAACAGAGACAGGGAGTCCACATATTATCTCCCATTGAGACACTGGCCAAGGCCCTTGATGTGCTCAACTTTTTCGACACCTCATTTATGGAGCCAACTCCCCCAGTCACCAGGCCTTTTGCATTTCATGTGACTGCAGCCCAGTGAAAAGAAAAGCCACCTGTGTTGAACAAAGACCCTGAATCCAAAGAAATTATGGGCCTTTTCCCATTCATTACTTGGGGGAGAGGATACGCTTGTGTCTCTACAGCAGCAGGACCAACATGGATCCCAGCAAAAAACATCAAACCCTTCTGCCAATGGCCAGGCAAACACCAGAGCCACCATCAGAAGAACAGAATGAAAGCCTGAGAGAGCAGCAGCCTGGAAAAGAAGAAGAAGGACAGAAGAAGATCTCCTAAGCAGCGTGGACCACACAGACCAACACCAAGAGAGCTCAGACACCACTAAGCGGGATATATCACTTAACATTTGGAAAAACTATATTGTAGCATTTATATTTGATTCTTCTCAGAAGCTGAGTTCAAACTCTTGCCTTACAGAAGAGAAAGTTTAGTGGGACCAGAATTTAAGTTTCACATGGGAATCTCCCTATCTCTTTACTTTCAGGCCACCCAAGCCTCCAGCCACTACAAAATTAACTAAAGTCCAAGGATGCTGTCCTTTGTTGCCGCTGCAGCAGGCAGCCGCAAGCAGCAAAGCTCCTCACTATGCCACGTGCCGTCAGCTGGCTGTTTCCACAGCCAAGCCACAATTTCTTGCCCATGGCCACACTTGTCAACCTTTTCTCACATAGGGACTCAGTATACCAGAGCGTCCAGCTGCTCAAAGACCAAATCAACAAGATCCAGACAAAAGGCAACAACGACTGGCTCACTGGACTTTTGAAAGCCTGGGGCATGAAAGGCTGGCTTTCACCTTTACTTAAGACTGTTTTGTGGACTTTGTTTCTTGTATTCATTGTGTTGCTTATTCTATCCAGTTTTGCTCAACGCTTGCAAAAGTCCATGGCAGAAGCCTTCATTCTTGAAAACAAAAAGGGGGCACTTGTGGAGGCCCAGGGGCCTCTCATTGCAACTGTAATACCTTAGGGCAAAGGGGACCAAGGTGAAACAGAGAAACCCCTCTGAATGCAAGGCTCTCACCCATGGCCACTTGCAGCCTCTTGCAATCTGCAGCTTTTCTTGCTATCACCCACTTCAACTGCCATTTTTTCCTTATAGCTACTCTCCAGAGAATGTTCTTCCCTCTCTTCTCCCCTGCTGGTCCTGGCTTTGCCCCTTCTCCCCCCCCCCATATGAAACCCTCAGTCCCCAGCCTCATTTTCTCTCCGGCCCTGGACCCTCTTCATGGCAATGCACAGCGTTTGGAGTTCCACACAAAGACCCGTCTCTGGCCTCATTCATCAGCACTTGAAGCAAGTGTGCTCCGGGCTCTGGCAGTGCAGGTCGCTCACACGGGCTCACTGTGGACACGCCGCAATCACACAGTCATTGAGTGCACCAGAGAACCTGGCCTCTAATAAAAGGCATGAATCCCACAAATCACACGACCCAATGCCTTGCATGTCTCTACTTTTTCCTTCTTCTCTCATCTCTCATGTCACTTTCCCCATTTCCTCTCTCTGCCAGCTTGGCTTCTCTCTCTCTCCTGGCTGCAAGCACATGTGTGGGACCATGCCGGAACACCCTGACCTACAGGGAAGTGGGAGAGGACTCTTTGTCAGGAACTGAAGTGACAGAACAAGGGGGAATGGGATCAAACTGCAAGAGCTGGAATCCATTCCATGATGGGAAGAAGTTCTTTCCTCTCAGGGTGCTTGTCCCTGACACTGGGACCAGTGCAGAGAGGCTGTGCATACCCCATGCCAAGGAACATCCAAGCCAGCTTGGACAGGGGCCGAGACAACCTGCTGTGCTGGCAGCTTGCTCAGCTTGGAACCAGATGATCTTTAGGGTCCCTTCCTAGCCAAAGCATTCAAGGATTTCATCATTCCACCATGCCCATCTCCCAGTGTGGAGCGGCCATGAATCATCCGTGACATCACAGCTCCCACAGTGTTCCAGGTGGAACGTCCAGCACCTGGAAACCAGCAGAGCAGACACTCTGCCTGCTGCCAGTGGTCAGTTGGCGCTCGCTCTGTGCTCTGCCCGTCAGCGCTCTCTTGCTGCTGCTGCCTGGGATTTTCCTGACGCCTCCTCTGGAGCACCAACCCCAGCAGGATGAGCACTGCTGCTCCAGTGGAGGTACAGTGCCATTCCAGGGAGGGGCCACCTTGCTTGAGCAGGCTGCAGCCATGTGGGAATGGATGCTGTGGGACAGGAACCCCACTGTCAGATTGTGCTGTCTCTTGCAGACTGCCAGAGACACTGAGGAGGAGATGCAAGTGGACATGGTGCTAGGTGAGGAAGAAAGGATGGAGGTAGACATAGAAGAACCACTTGAGGACATGGAAGTCGACATGGAGGATAACATTGAGGAGATGGAAGTCGAAGAGGAGAACATTGAGGAGATGGAAGTTGACGAGAACGATGAGGAGGAGCCCATGGTCCTTGGATGAAGATGGAGCCCCACAAGTAAGACAGGCAGATGCTCCCCATGCCCTGCCCACAGACACAGTGGCTGCCCTGACGCCAGCCTGGGGCTGGGCTGGATGGCCCCGCTCAGGGACACGCTGCCCGCAGCGGGCCTGGATTGTGCTGCCACAAGCACCAGCCCTGGCCTGCCCTGCACTTGCCTGGGGCCACAGCAGCCCTGCCAGCCCTGTCCCAGCTCCTAGGGCCCGGCTCCCAGCCCAGCTGGGCCCAGTGCTGGCAGCAGAGGCCAGCTTTGCTTCTTTCTTCCTTCCAGGACAGATGGAGATGATGGCTGGAGATATGACTGCAGTGTATATATGTTGGAAAAGTTAGAAGATTACTGTAAATATGTTCACATGTTAGTAGTTCTCTGTAAATATGTTTTGAAGATTGTTACTCCATAGGATCCCATGTAAATATGTTCAGTAGATCGTTGTTGTTGTTGTAAGGATTGTTGTAATGAAAAGTGTTCTGTAAATCCTAGAGTTTGCCAATCTTTGGCAAATAAATACTGCTTCTTTTTAAAACCTCGCTTCTCTTTGCCATTCCTTTGAGCACAGGCAGCCTTTTCACACTTGGGATTTCCACTTGTTCCGGGATCCCGGGGCTGGAGCTCCCTGGGGCTGCTGCCACGGCCACCCCACGGCTGGGGGTCCCTGTGCACAGGGGGTCCCACTGACACCACTGCTGCCGCTGGGCACTGCTGCTGCTCCTGGGCTGGGGCACAGCGGCGTCCCCAAGAGCTGAGCTGCCACCAGCACAGAGGGGGCTCTCACTGCAGTTATCCCTGCAGCCATGCCACCAAAGCAAGGCAGGAAACTTTCAGCCACCCTTCCTGCTGCAGCCACAGGCACTCCTGGCTCCAGAGCCGCCATCAGGCCACAGGGATGCAAAATCCACCTTCCCGCTCTCAAGGCCATGGCAGCCTTGGCAACTCTGGCACCTGCATCTGGGCTGCTGCAGGGGCTGATGTTTAAGGCTTGCAGCCTCCAAAGGCTCCAGGCTCTGCTTCCCACCCTGCTCTGCACTGCCCTGGCTCCGCATTGCTCAAGAGACAAAAGCCAAGCCAGGGGATCCTCATCCTGCCCAAATTGCTGAATTGACTGCAGTCCTTAGGACCTTCTCCACTTTCAGAGAACCTATTCATTTGATCACTGATTCGGCAGATGTCTATGGCCTAGTGCAGCAGGCCGAAAATTCCATTTTCAAAGACATTTCTAACCCCAACTAGAGCATTTGATTTCCCCTTTCATTATTCTTTTGTCCCACAGACAACACCCACACTATATCATGTACACAAGATCTCATACCACCCTTCCTGCATTTATAGTAGGCAATGCTAAAGCAGATGCCCCAGCAATGGTTGTCCAAACCTCCCTATGGAATGTTTTTGACCAGGCTAGGACCCGCCACCATTTCTACCATCCAAACATTCCTGCACCGCTCAGCATCTTTAAAATTACCCAAGATCAGGCAAGATCCATGGCAAACACCTGCCCAAATTGTCAGCAACATGCCTTTGCTTCTGTCACAGCTGCACTCAATCCAAGAGGACTAAAGACTCTCCAGATCGGGCAATCACACATCACACACCAAGCCCCTTTTGGGAGACTAAAATACAACCCCGTCCTAATCCACACCGACAACGCTGCGGTTTCCGCCTTTGCCCGTGCTGGTGAGAAATGAAAAGATGCTATAAAACGTTACATTTTAGCTTTTTCTACCTTCCCAGCTCCACAGGAAATGAAAACTGATCATGGTCCTTCTTATACCTCCCACTGATTCCAACCATTTTCTGACCAGTGGGGTACAAAACATGTCACAGCCATACCACACTCTGCCACAGGACACTCCATAGTCCAGAGGGCCCACTGGTCCATCCAAAGGATCCTTGATCAACAGAGACAGGGAGTCCACATATTATCTCCCATTGAGACACTGGCCAAGGCCCTTGATGTGCTCAACTTTTTCGACACCTCATTTATGGAGCCAACTCCCCCAGTCACCAGGCCTTTTGCATTTCATGTGACTGCAGCCCAGTGAAAAGAAAAGCCACCTGTGTTGAACAAAGACCCTGAATCCAAAGAAATTATGGGCCTTTTCCCATTCATTACTTGGGGGAGAGGATACGCTTGTGTCTCTACAGCAGCAGGACCAACATGGATCCCAGCAAAAAACATCAAACCCTTCTGCCAATGGCCAGGCAAACACCAGAGCCACCATCAGAAGAACAGAATGAAAGCCTGAGAGAGCAGCAGCCTGGAAAAGAAGAAGAAGGACAGAAGAAGATCTCCTAAGCAGCGTGGACCACACAGACCAACACCAAGAGAGCTCAGACACCACTAAGCGGGATATATCACTTAACATTTGGAAAAACTATATTGTAGCATTTATATTTGATTCTTCTCAGAAGCTGAGTTCAAACTCTTGCCTTACAGAAGAGAAAGTTTAGTGGGACCAGAATTTAAGTTTCACATGGGAATCTCCCTATCTCTTTACTTTCAGGCCACCCAAGCCTCCAGCCACTACAAAATTAACTAAAGTCCAAGGATGCTGTCCTTTGTTGCCACTGCAGCAGGCAGCCGCAAGCAGCAAAGCTCCTCACTATGCCACGTGCCGTCAGCTGGCTGCTTCCACAGCCAAGCCACAATTTCTTGCCCATGGCCACACTTGTCAACCTCTTCTCACATAGGGACTCAGTATACCAGAGCGTCCAGCTGCTCAAAGACCAAATCAACAAGATCCAGACAAAAGGCAACAACGACTGACTCACTGGACTTTTGAAAGCCTGGGGCATGAAAGGCTGGCTTTCACCTTTACTTAAGACTGTTTTGTGGACTTTGTTTCTTGTATTCATTGTGTTGCTTATTCTATCCAGTTTTGCTCAACGCTTGCAAAAGTCCATGGCAGAAGCCTTCATTCTTGAAAACAAAAAGGGGGCACTTGTGGAGGCCCAGGGGCCTCTCATTGCAACTGTAATACCTTAGGGCAAAGGGGACCAAGGTGAAACAGAGAAACCCCTCTGAATGCAAGGCTCTCACCCATGGCCACTTGCAGCCTCTTGCAATCTGCAGCTTTTCTTGCTATCACCCACTTCAACTGCCATTTTTTCCTTATAGCTACTCTCCAGAGAATGTTCTTCCCTCTCTTCTCCCCTGCTGGTCCTGGCTTTGCCCCTTCTCCCCCCCCCATATGAAACCCTCAGTCCCCAGCCTCATTTTCTCTCCGGCCCTGGACCCTCTTCATGGCAATGCACAGCGTTTGGAGTTCCACACAAAGACCCGTCTCTGGCCTCATTCATCAGCACTTGAAGCAAGTGTGCTCCGGCCTCTGGCAGTGCAGGTCGCTCACACGGGCTCACTGTGGACACGCCGCAATCACACAGTCATTGAGTGCACCAGAGAACCTGGCCTCTAATAAAAGGCATGAATCCCACAAATCACACGACCCAATGCCTTGCATGTCTCTACTTTTTCCTTCTTCTCTCATCTCTCATGTCACTTTCCCCATTTCCTCTCTCTGCCAGCTTGGCTTCTCTCTCTCTCCTGGCTGCAAGCACATGTGTGGGACCATGCCGGAACACCCTGACCTACAGGGAAGTGGGAGAGGACTCTTTGTCAGGAACTGAAATGACAGAACAAGGGGGAATGGGATCAAACTGCAAGAGCTGGAATCCATTCCATGATGGGAAGAAGTTCTTTCCTCTCAGGGTGCTTGTCCCTGACACTGGGACCAGTGCAGAGAGGCTGTGCATACCCCATGCCAAGGAACATCCAAGGCCAGCTTGGACAGGGGCCGAGACAACCTGCTGTGCTGGCAGCTTGCTCAGCTTGGAACCAGATGATCTTTAGGGTCCCTTCCTAGCCAAAGCATTCAAGGACTTCATCATTCCACCATGCCCATCTCCCAGTGTGGAGCGGCCATGAAACATCCGTGACATCACAGCTCCCACAGTGTTCCAGGTGGAACGTCCAGCACCTGGAAACCAGCAGAGCAGACACTCTGCCTGCTGCCAGTGGTCAGTTGGCGCTCGCTCTGCGCTCTGCCCGTCAGCGCTCTCTTGCTGCTGCTGCCTGGGATTTTCCTGACGCCTCCTCTGGAGCACCAACCCCAGCAGGATGAGCACTGCTGCTCCAGTGGAGGTACAGTGCCATTCCAGGGAGGGGCCACCTTGCTTGAGCAGGCTGCAGCCATGTGGGAATGGATGCTGTGGGACAGGAACCCCACTGTCAGATTGTGCTGTCTCTTGCAGACTGCCAGAGACACTGAGGAGGAGATGCAAGTGGACATGGTGCTAGGTGAGGAAGAAAGGATGGAGGTAGACATAGAAGAACCACTTGAGGACATGGAAGTCGACATGGAGGATAACATTGAGGAGATGGAAGTCGAAGAGGAGAACATTGAGGAGATGGAAGTTGACGAGAACGATGAGGAGGAGCCCATGGTCCTTGGATGAAGATGGAGCCCCACAAGTAAGACAGGCAGATGCTCCCCATGCCCTGCCCACAGACACAGTGGCTGCCCTGAGGCCAGCCTGGGGCTGGGCTGGATGGCCCCGCTCAGGGACACGCTGCCCGCAGGGGGCCTGGATTGTGCTGCCACAAGCACCAGCCCTGGCCTGCCCTGCACTTGCCTGGGGCCACAGCAGCCCTGCCAGCCCTGTCCCAGCTCCTAGGGCCCGGCTCCCAGCCCAGCTGGGCCCAGTGCTGGCAGCAGAGGCCAGCTTTGCTTCTTTCTTCCTTCCAGGACAGATGGAGATGATGGCTGGAGATATGACGGCGGTGTATATATGTTGGAAAAGTTAGAAGATTACTGTAAATATGTTCACATGTTAGTAGTTCTCTGTAAATATGTTTTGAAGATTGTTACTCCATAGGATCCCATGTAAATATGTTCAGTAGATCGTTGTTGTTGTTATAAGGATTGTTGTAATGAAAAGTGTTCTGTAAATCCTAGAGTTTGCCAATCTTTGGCAAATAAATACGCCTTCTTTTTAAAACCTCGCTTCTCTTTGCCATTCCTTTGAGCACAGGCAGCCTTTGCACAGTTGGGATTTCCACTTGTTCCAGGATCCCGGGGCTGGAGCTCCCTGGGGCTGCTGCCACGGCCACCCCACGGCTGGGGGTCCCTGTGCACAGGGGGTCCCACTGACACCACTGCTGCCGCTGGGCACTGCTGCTGCTCCTGGGCTGGGGCACAGCGGCGTCCCCAAGAGCTGAGCTGCCACCAGCACAGAGGGGGCTCTCACTGCAGTTATCCCTGCAGCCATGCCACCAAAGCAAGGCAGGAAACTTTCAGCCACCCTTCCTGCTGCAGCCACAGGCACTCCTGGCTCCAGAGCCGCCATCAGGCCACAGGGATGCAAAATCCACCTTCCCGCTCTCAAGGCCATGGCAGCCTTGGCAACTCTGGCACCTGCATCTGGGCTGCTGCAGGGGCTGATATTTAAGGCTTGCAGCCTCCAAAGGCTCCAGGCTCTGCTTCCCACCCTGCTCTGCACTGCCCTGGCTCCGCATTGCTCAAGAGACAAAAGCCAAGCCAGGGGATCCTCATCCTGCCCAAATTGCTGAATTGACTGCAGTCCTTAGGACCTTCTCCACTTTCAGAGAACCTATTCATTTGATCACTGATTCGGCAGATGTCTATGGCCTAGTGCAGCAGGCCGAAAATTCCATTTTCAAAGACATTTCTAACCCCAACTAGAGCATTTGATTTCCCCTTTCATTATTCTTTTGTCCCACAGACAACACCCACACTATATCATGTACACAAGATCTCATACCACCCTTCCTGCATTTATAGTAGGCAATGCTAAAGCAGATGCCCCAGCAATGGTTGTCCAAACCTCCCTATGGAATGTTTTTGACCAGGCTAGGACCCGCCACCATTTCTACCATCCAAACATTCCTGCACCGCTCAGCATCTTTAAAATTACCCAAGATCAGGCAAGATCCATGGCAAACACCTGCCCAAATTGTCAGCAACATGCCTTTGCTTCTGTCACAGCTGCACTCAATCCAAGAGGACTAAAGACTCTCCAGATCGGGCAATCACACATCACACACCAAGCCCCTTTTGGGAGACTAAAATACAACCCCGTCCTAATCCACACCGACAACGCTGCGGTTTCCGCCTTTGCCCGTGCTGGTGAGAAATGAAAAGATGCTATAAAACGTTACATTTTAGCTTTTTCTACCTTCCCAGCTCCACAGGAAATGAAAACTGATCATGGTCCTTCTTATACCTCCCACTGATTCCAACCATTTTCTGACCAGTGGGGTACAAAACATGTCACAGCCATACCACACTCTGCCACAGGACACTCCATAGTCCAGAGGGCCCACTGGTCCATCCAAAGGATCCTTGATCAACAGAGACAGGGAGTCCACATATTATCTCCCATTGAGACACTGGCCAAGGCCCTTGATGTGCTCAACTTTTTCGACACCTCATTTATGGAGCCAACTCCCCCAGTCACCAGGCCTTTTGCATTTCATGTGACTGCAGCCCAGTGAAAAGAAAAGCCACCTGTGTTGAACAAAGACCCTGAATCCAAAGAAATTATGGGCCTTTTCCCATTCATTACTTGGGGGAGAGGATACGCTTGTGTCTCTACAGCAGCAGGACCAACATGGATCCCAGCAAAAAACATCAAACCCTTCTGCCAATGGCCAGGCAAACACCAGAGCCACCATCAGAAGAACAGAATGAAAGCCTGAGAGAGCAGCAGCCTGGAAAAGAAGAAGAAGGACAGAAGAAGATCTCCTAAGCAGCGTGGACCACACAGACCAACACCAAGAGAGCTCAGACACCACTAAGCGGGATATATCACTTAACATTTGGAAAAACTATATTGTAGCATTTATATTTGATTCTTCTCAGAAGCTGAGTTCAAACTCTTGCCTTACAGAAGAGAAAGTTTAGTGGGACCAGAATTTAAGTTTCACATGGGAATCTCCCTATCTCTTTACTTTCAGGCCACCCAAGCCTCCAGCCACTACAAAATTAACTAAAGTCCAAGGATGCTGTCCTTTGTTGCCGCTGCAGCAGGCAGCCGCAAGCAGCAAAGCTCCTCACTATGCCACGTGCCGTCAGCTGGCTGCTTCCACAGCCAAGCCACAATTTCTTGCCCATGGCCACGCTTGTCAACCTCTTCTCACATAGGGACTCAGTATACCAGAGCGTCCAGCTGCTCAAAGACCAAATCAACAAGATCCAGACAAAAGGCAACAACGACTGGCTCACTGGACTTTTGAAAGCCTGGGGCATGAAAGGCTGGCTTTCACCTTTACTTAAGACTGTTTTGTGGACTTTGTTTCTTGTATTCATTGTGTTGCTTATTCTATCCAGTTTTGCTCAACGCTTGCAAAAGTCCATGGCAGAAGCCTTCATTCTTGAAAACAAAAAGGGGGCACTTGTGGAGGCCCAGGGGCCTCTCATTGCAACTGTAATACCTTAGGGCAAAGGGGACCAAGGTGAAACAGAGAAACCCCTCTGAATGCAAGGCTCTCACCCATGGCCACTTGCAGCCTCTTGCAATCTGCAGCTTTTCTTGCTATCACCCACTTCAACTGCCATTTTTTCCTTATAGCTACTCTCCAGAGAATGTTCTTCCCTCTCTTCTCCCCTGCTGGTCCTGGCTTTGCCCCTTCTCCCCCCCCCATATGAAACCCTCAGTCCCCAGCCTCATTTTCTCTCCGGCCCTGGACCCTCTTCATGGCAATGCACAGCGTTTGGAGTTCCACACAAAGACCCGTCTCTGGCCTCATGCATCAGCACTTGAAGCAAGTGTGCTCCGGGCTCTGGCAGTGCAGGTCGCTCACACGGGCTCACTGTGGACACGCCGCAATCACACAGTCATTGAGTGCACCAGAGAACCTGGCCTCTAATAAAAGGCATGAATCCCACAAATCACACGACCCAATGCCTTGCATGTCTCTACTTTTTCCTTCTTCTCTCATCTCTCATGTCACTTTCCCCATTTCCTCTCTCTGCCAGCTTGGCTTCTCTCTCTCTCCTGGCTGCAAGCACATGTGTGGGACCATGCCGGAACACCCTGACCTACAGGGAAGTGGGAGAGGACTCTTTGTCAGGAACTGAAGTGACAGAACAAGGGGGAATGGGATCAAACTGCAAGAGCTGGAATCCATTCCATGATGGGAAGAAGTTCTTTCCTGTCAGGGTGCTTGTCCCTGACACTGGGACCAGTGCAGAGAGGCTGTGCATACCCCATGCCAAGGAACATCCAAGGCCAGCTTGGACAGGGGCCGAGACAACCTGCTGTGCTGGCAGCTTGCTCAGCTTGGAACCAGATGATCTTTAGGGTCCCTTCCTAGCCAAAGCATTCAAGGATTTCATCATTCCACCATGCCCATCTCCCAGTGTGGAGCGGCCATGAAACATCTGTGACATCACAGCTCCCACAGTGTTCCAGGTGGAACGTCCAGCACCTGGAAACCAGCAGAGCAGACACTCTGCCTGCTGCCAGTGGTCAGTTGGCGCTCGCTCTGCGCTCTGCCCGTCAGCGCTCTCTTGCTGCTGCTGCCTGGGATTTTCCTGACGCCTCCTCTGGAGCACCAACCCCAGCAGGATGAGCACTGCTGCTCCAGTGGAGGTACAGTGCCATTCCAGGGAGGGGCCACCTTGCTTGAGCAGGCTGCAGCCATGTGGGAATGGATGCTGTGGGACAGGAACCCCACTGTCAGATTGTGCTGTCTCTTGCAGACTGCCAGAGACACTGAGGAGGAGATGCAAGTGGACATGGTGCTAGGTGAGGAAGAAAGGATGGAGGTAGACATAGAAGAACCACTTGAGGACATGGAAGTCGACATGGAGGATAACATTGAGGAGATGGAAGTCGAAGAGGAGAACATTGAGGAGATGGAAGTTGACGAGAACGATGAGGAGGAGCCCATGGTCCTTGGATGAAGATGGAGCCCCACAAGTAAGACAGGCAGATGCTCCCCATGCCCTGCCCACAGACACAGTGGCTGCCCTGACGCCAGCCTGGGGCTGGGCTGGATGGCCCCGCTCAGGGACACGCTGCCCGCAGCGGGCCTGGATTCTGCTGCCACAAGCACCAGCCCTGGCCTGCCCTGCACTTGCCTGGGGCCACACCAGCCCTGCCAGCCCTGTCCCAGCTCCTAGGGCCCGGCTCCCAGCCCAGCTGGGCCCAGTGCTGGCAGCAGAGGCCAGCTTTGCTTCTTTCTTCCTTCCAGGACAGATGGAGATGATGGCTGGAGATATGACGGCGGTGTATATATGTTGGAAAAGTTAGAAGATTACTGTAAATATGTTCACATGTTAGTAGTTCTCTGTAAATATGTTTTGAAGATTGTTACTCCATAGGATCCCATGTAAATATGTTCAGTAGATCGTTGTTGTTGTTATAAGGATTGTTGTAATGAAAAGTGTTCTGTAAATCCTAGAGTTTGCCAATCTTTGGCAAATAAATACGGCTTCTTTTTAAAACCTCGCTTCTCTTTGCCATTCCTTTGAGCACAGGCAGCCTTTGCACAGTTGGGATTTCCACTTGTTCCAGGATCCCGGGGCTGGAGCTCCCTGGGGCTGCTGCCACGGCCACCCCACGGCTGGGGGTCCCTGTGCACAGGGGGTCCCACTGACACCACTGCTGCCGCTGGGCACTGCTGCTGCTCCTGGGCTGGGGCACAGCGGCATCCCCAAGAGCTGAGCTGCCACCAGCACAGAGGGGGCTCTCACTGCACTGGCCCCTGCAGCCATGCCACCAAAGCAAGGCAGGAAACTTTCAGCCACCCTTCCTGCTGCAGCCACAGGCACTCCTGGCTCCAGAGCCGCCATCAGGCCACAGGGATGCAAAATCCACCTTCCCGCTCTCAAGGCCATGGCAGCCTTGGCAACTCTGGCACCTGCATCTGGGCTGCTGCAGGGGCTGATGTTTAAGGCTTGCAGCCTCCAAAGGCTCCAGGCTCTGCTTCCCACCCTGCTCTGCACTGCCCTGGCTCCGCATTGCTCAAGAGACAAAAGCCAAGCCAGGGGATCCTCATCCTGCCCAAATTGCTGAATTGACTGCAGTCCTTAGGACCTTCTCCACTTTCAGAGAACCTATTCATTTGATCACTGATTCGGCAGATGTCTATGGCCTAGTGCAGCAGGCCGAAAATTCCATTTTCAAAGACATTTCTAACCCCAACTAGAGCATTTGATTTCCCCTTTCATTATTCTTTTGTCCCACAGACAACACCCACACTATATCACGCACACAAGATCTCATACCACCCTTCCTGCATTTATAGTAGGCAATGCTAAAGCAGATGCCCCAGCAATGGTTGTCCAAATCTCCCTATGGAATGTTTTTGACCAGGCTAGGACCCGCCACCACTTCTACCATCCAAACATTCCTGCACCACTCAGCATCTTTAAAATTACCCAAGATCAGGCAAGATCCATGGCAAACACCTGCCCAAATTGTCAGCAACATGCCTTTGCTTCTGTCACAGCTGCACTCAATCCAAGAGGACTAAAGACTCTCCAGATCGGGCAATCACACATCACACACCAAGCCCCTTTTGGGAGACTAAAATACAACCCCGTCTCAATCCACACCGACAACGCTGCGGTTTCCGCCTTTGCCCGTGCTGGTGAGAAATGAAAAGATGCTATAAAACGTTACATTTTAGCTTTTTCTACCTTCCCAGCTCCACAGGAAATGAAAACTGATCATGGTCCTTCTTATACCTCCCACTGATTCCAACCATTTTCTGACCAGTGGGGTACAAAACATGTCACAGCCATACCACACTCTGCCACAGGACACTCCATAGTCCAGAGGGCCCACTCTTCCATCCAAAGGATCCTTGATCAACAGAGACAGGGAGTCCACATATTATCTCCCATTGAGACACTGGCCAAGGCCCTTGATGTGCTCAACTTTTTCGACACCTCATTTATGGAGCCAACTCCCCCAGTCACCAGGCCTTTTGCATTTCATGTGACTGCAGCCCAGTGAAAAGAAAAGCCACCTGTGTTGAACAAAGACCCTGAATCCAAAGAAATTATGGGCCTTTTCCCATTCATTACTTGGGGGAGAGGATACGCTTGTGTCTCTACAGCAGCAGGACCAACATGGATCCCAGCAAAAAACATCAAACCCTTCTGCCAATGGCCAGGCAAACACCAGAGCCACCATCAGAAGAACAGAATGAAAGCCTGAGAGAGCAGCAGCCTGGAAAAGAAGAAGAAGGACAGAAGAAGATCTCCTAAGCAGCGTGGACCACACAGACCAACACCAAGAGAGCTCAGACACCACTAAGCGGGATATATCACTTAACATTTGGAAAAACTATATTGTAGCATTTATATTTGATTCTTCTCAGAAGCTGAGTTCAAACTCTTGCCTTACAGAAGAGAAAGTTTAGTGGGACCAGAATTTAAGTTTCACATGGGAATCTCCCTATCTCTTTACTTTCAGGCCACCCAAGCCTCCAGCCACTACAAAATTAACTAAAGTCCAAGGATGCTGTCCTTTGTTGCCAGTGCAGCAGGCAGCCGCAAGCAGCAAAGCTCCTCACTATGCCACGTGCCGTCAGCTGGCTGCTTCCACAGCCAAGCCACAATTTCTTGCCCATGGCCACGCTTGTCAACCTCTTCTCACATAGGGACTCAGTATACCAGAGCGTCCAGCTGCTCAAAGACCAAATCAACAAGATCCAGACAAAAGGCAACAACGACTGGCTCACTGGACTTTTGAAAGACTGGGGCATGAAAGGCTGGCTTTCACCTTTACTTAAGACTCTTTTGTGGACTTTGTTTCTTGTATTCATTGTGTTGCTTATTCTATCCAGTTTTGCTCAACGCTTGCAAAAGTCCATGGCAGAAGCCTTCATTCTTGAAAACAAAAAGGGGGCACTTGTGGAGGCCCAGGGGCCTCTCATTGCAACTGTAATACCTTAGGGCAAAGGGGACCAAGGTGAAACAGAGAAACCCCTCTGAATGCAAGGCTCTCACCCATGGCCACTTGCAGCCTCTTGCAATCTGCAGCTTTTCTTGCTATCACCCACTTCAACTGCCATTTTTTCCTTATAGCTACTCTCCAGAGAATGTTCTTCCCTCTCTTCTCCCCTGCTGGTCCTGGCTTTGCCCCTTCTCCCCCCCCCATATGAAACCCTCAGTCCCCAGCCTCATTTTCTCTCCGGCCCTGGACCCTCTTCATGGCAATGCACAGCGTTTGGAGTTCCACACAAAGACCCGACTCTGGCCTCGTTCATCAGCACTTGAAGCAAGTGTGCTCCGGCCTCTGGCAGTGCAGGTCGCTCACACGGGCTCACTGTGGACACGCCGCAATCACACAGTCATTGAGTGCACCAGAGAACCTGGCCTCTAATAAAAGGCATGAATCCCACAAATCACACGACCCAATGCCTTGCATGTCTCTACTTTTTCCTTCTTCTCTCATCTCTCATGTCACTTTCCCCATTTCCTCTCTCTGCCAGCTTGGCTTCTCTCTCTCTCCTGGCTGCAAGCACATGTGTGGGACCATGCCGGAACACCCTGACCTACAGGGAAGTGGGAGAGGACTCTTTGTCAGGAACTGAAGTGACAGAACAAGGGGGAATGGGATCAAACTGCAAGAGCTGGAATCCATTCCATGATGGGAAGAAGTTCTTTCCTGTCAGGGTGCTTGTCCCTGACACTGGGACCAGTGCAGAGAGGCTGTGCATACCCCATGCCAAGGAACATCCAAGGCCAGCTTGGACAGGGGCCGAGACAACCTGCTGTGCTGGCAGCTTGCTCAGCTTGGAACCAGATGATCTTTAGGGTCCCTTCCTAGCCAAAGCATTCAAGGATTTCATCATTCCACCATGCCCATCTCCCAGTGTGGAGCGGCCATGAAACATCTGTGACATCACAGCTCCCACAGTGTTCCAGGTGGAACGTCCAGCACCTGGAAACCAGCAGAGCAGACACTCTGCCTGCTGCCAGCGGTCAGTTGGCGCTCGCTCTGCGCTCTGCCCGTCAGCGCTCTCTTGCTGCTGCTGCCTGGGATTTTCCTGACGCCTCCTCTGGAGCACCAACCCCAGCAGGATGAGCACTGCTGCTCCAGTGGAGGTACAGTGCCATTCCAGGGAGGGGCCACCTTGCTTGAGCAGGCTGCAGCCATGTGGGAATGGATGGTGTGGGACAGGAACCCCACTGTCAGATTGTGCTGTCTCTTGCAGACTGCCAGAGACACTGAGGAGGAGATGCAAGTGGACATGGTGCTAGGTGAGGAGGAAAGGATGGAGGTAGACATAGAAGAACCACTTGAGGACATGGAAGTCGACATGGAGGATAACATTGAGGAGATGGAAGTCGAAGAGGAGAACATTGAGGAGATGGAAGTTGACGAGAACGATGAGGAGGAGCCCATGGTCCTTGGATGAAGATGGAGCCCCACAAGTAAGACAGGCAGATGCTCCCCATGCCCTGCCCACAGACACAGTGGCTGCCCTGATGCCAGCCTGGGGCTGGGCTGGATGGCCCCGCTCAGGGACACGCTGCCCGCAGCGGGCCTAGATTGAGCTGCCACAAGCACCAGCCCTGGCCTGCCCTGCACTTGCCTGGGGCCACACCAGCCCTGCCAGCCCTGTCCCAGCTCCTAGGGCCCGGCTCCCAGCCCAGCTGGGCCCAGTGCTGGCAGCAGAGGCCAGCTTTGCTTCTTTCTTCCTTCCAGGACAGATGGAGATGATGGCTGGAGATATGACGGCGGTGTATATATGTTGGAAAAGTTAGAAGATTACTGTAAATATGTTCACATGTTAGTAGTTCTCTGTAAATATGTTTTGAAGATTGTTACTCCATAGGATCCCATGTAAATATGTTCAGTAGATCGTTGTTGTTGTTATAAGGATTGTTGTAATGAAAAGTGTTCTGTAAATCCTAGAGTTTGCCAATCTTTGGCAAATAAATACGCCTTCTTTTTAAAACCTCGTTTCTCTTTGCCATTCCTTTGAGCACAGGCAGCCTTTGCACAGTTGGGATTTCCACTTGTTCCAGGATCCCGGGGCTGGAGCTCCCTGGGGCTGCTGCCACGGCCACCCCACGGCTGGGGGTCCCTGTGCACAGGGGGTCCCACTGACACCACTGCTGCCGCTGGGCACTGCTGCTGCTCCTGGGCTGGGCCACAGCGGCGTCCCCAAGAGCTGAGCTGCCACCAGCACAGAGGGGGCTCTCACTGCAGTTATCCCTGCAGCCATGCCACCAAAGCAAGGCAGGAAACTTTCAGCCACCCTTCCTGCTGCAGCCACAGGCACTCCTGGCTCCAGAGCCGCCATCAGGCCACAGGGATGCAAAATCCACCTTCCCGCTCTCAAGGCCATGGCAGCCTTGGCAACTGTGGCACCTGCATCTGGGCTGCTGCAGGGGCTGATGTTTAAGGCTTGCAGCCTCCAAAGGCTCCAGGCTCTGCTTCCCACCCTGCTCTGCACTGCCCTGGCTCCGCATTGCTCAAGAGACAAAAGCCAAGCCAGGGGATCCTCATCCTGCCCAAATTGCTGAATTGACTGCAGTCCTTAGGACCTTCTCCACTTTCAGAGAACCTATTCATTTGATCACTGATTCGGCAGATGTCTATGGCCTAGTGCAGCAGGCCGAAAATTCCATTTTCAAAGACATTTCTAACCCCAACTAGAGCATTTGATTTCCCCTTTCATTATTCTTTTGTCCCACAGACAACACCCACACTATATCACGCACACAAGATCTCATACCACCCTTCCTGCATTTATAGTAGGCAATGCTAAAGCAGATGCCCCAGCAATGGTTGTCCAAATCTCCCTATGGAATGTTTTTGACCAGGCTAGGACCCGCCACCACTTCTACCATCCAAACATTCCTGCACCGCTCAGCATCTTTAAAATTACCCAAGATCAGGCAAGATCCATGGCAAACACCTGCCCAAATTGTCAGCAACATGCCTTTGCTTCTGTCACAGCTGCACTCAATCCAAGAGGACTAAAGACTCTCCAGATCGGGCAATCACACATCACACACCAAGCCCCTTTTGGGAGACTAAAATACAACCCCGTCTCAATCCACACCGACAACGCTGCGGTTTCCGCCTTTGCCCGTGCTGGTGAGAAATGAAAAGATGCTATAAAACGTTACATTTTAGCTTTTTCTACCTTCCCAGCTCCACAGGAAATGAAAACTGATCATGGTCCTTCTTATACCTCCCACTGATTCCAACCATTTTCTGACCAGTGGGGTACAAAACATGTCACAGCCATACCACACTCTGCCACAGGACACTCCATAGTCCAGAGGGCCCACTCTTCCATCCAAAGGATCCTTGATCAACAGAGACAGGGAGTCCACATATTATCTCCCATTGAGACACTGGCCAAGGCCCTTGATGTGCTCAACTTTTTCGACACCTCATTTATGGAGCCAACTCCCCCAGTCACCAGGCCTTTTGCATTTCATGTGACTGCAGCGCAGTTAAAAGAAAAGCCACCTGTGTTGAACAAAGACCCTGAATCCAAAGAAATTATGGGCCTTTTCCCATTCATTACTTGGGGGAGAGGATACGCTTGTGTCTCTACAGCAGCAGGACCAACATGGATCCCAGCAAAAAACATCAAACCCTTCTGCCAATGGCCAGGCAAACACCAGAGCCACCATCAGAAGAACAGAATGAAAGCCTGAGAGAGCAGCAGCCTGGAAAAGAAGAAGAAGGACAGAAGAAGATCTCCTAAGCAGCGTGGACCACACAGACCAACACCAAGAGAGCTCAGACACCACTAAGCGGGATATATCACTTAACATTTGGAAAAACTATATTGTAGCATTTATATTTGATTCTTCTCAGAAGCTGAGTTCAAACTCTTGCCTTACAGAAGAGAAAGTTTAGTGGGACCAGAATTTAAGTTTCACATGGGAATCTCCCTATCTCTTTACTTTCAGGCCACCCAAGCCTCCAGCCACTACAAAATTAACTAAAGTCCAAGGATGCTGTCCTTTGTTGCCGCTGCAGCAGGCAGCCGCAAGCAGCAAAGCTCCTCACTATGCCACGTGCCGTCAGCTGGCTGCTTCCACAGCCAAGCCACAATTTCTTGCCCATGGCCACGCTTGTCAACCTCTTCTCACATAGGGACTCAGTATACCAGAGCGTCCAGCTGCTCAAAGACCAAATCAACAAGATCCAGACAAAAGGCAACAACGACTGGCTCACTGGACTTTTGAAAGCCTGGGGCATGAAAGGCTGGCTTTCACCTTTACTTAAGACTGTTTTGTGGACTTTGTTTCTTGTATTCATTGTGTTGCTTATTCTATCCAGTTTTGCTCAACGCTTGCAAAAGTCCATGGCAGAAGCCTTCATTCTTGAAAACAAAAAGGGGGCACTTGTGGAGGCCCAGGGGCCTCTCATTGCAACTGTAATACCTTAGGGCAAAGGGGACCAAGGTGAAACAGAGAAACCCCTCTGAATGCAAGGCTCTCACCCATGGCCACTTGCAGCCTCTTGCAATCTGCAGCTTTTCTTGCTATCACCCACTTCAACTGCCATTTTTTCCTTATAGCTACTCTCCAGAGAATGTTCTTCCCTCTCTTCTCCCCTGCTGGTCCTGGCTTTGCCCCTTCTCCCCCCCCCATATGAAACCCTCAGTCCCCAGCCTCATTTTCTCTCCGGCCCTGGACCCTCTTCATGGCAATGCACAGCGTTTGGAGTTCCACACAAAGACCCGTCTCTGGCCTCGTTCATCAGCACTTGAAGCAAGTGTGCTCCGGGCTCTGGCACTGCAGGTCGCTCACACGGGCTCACTGTGGACACGCCGCAATCACACAGTCATTGAGTGCACCAGAGAACCTGGCCTCTAATAAAAGGCATGAATCCCACAAATCACACGACCCAATGCCTTGCATGTCTCTACTTTTTCCTTCTTCTCTCATCTCTCATGTCACTTTCCCCATTTCCTCTCTCTGCCAGCTCGGCTTCTCTCTCTCTCCTGGCTGCAAGCACATGTGTGGGACCATGCCGGAACACCCTGACCTACAGGGAAGTGGGAGAGGACTCTTTGTCAGGAACTGAAGTGACAGAACAAGGGGGAATGGGATCCAACTGCAAGAGCTGGAATCCATTCCATGATGGGAAGAAGTTCTTTCCTCTCAGGGTGCTTGTCCCTGACACTGGGACCAGTGCAGAGAGGCTGTGCATACCCCATGCCAAGGAACATCCAAGGCCAGCTTGGACAGGGGCCGCAGCAACCTGCTGTGCTGGCAGCTTGCTCAGCTTGGAACCAGATGATCTTTAGGGTCCCTTCCTAGCCAAAGCATTCAAGGATTTCATCATTCCACCATGCCCATCTCCCAGTGTGGAGTGGCCCTGAATCTTCTGTGACATCACAGCTCCCACAGTGTTCCAGGTGGAATGTCCAGCACCTGGAAACCAGCAGAGCATGCACTCTGCCTGCTGCCAGTGGTCAGTTGGCGCTCGCTCTGCGCTCTGCCCGTCAGCGCTCTCTTGCTGCTGCTGCCTGGGATTTTCCTGACGCCTCCTCTGGAGCACCAACCCCAGCAGGATGAGCACTGCTGCTCCAGTGGAGGTACAGTGCCATTCCAGGGAGGGGCCACCTTGCTTGAGCAGGCTGCAGCCATGTGGGAATGGATGCTGTGGGACAGGAACCCCACTGTCAGATTGTGCTGTCTCTTGCAGACTGCCAGAGACACTGAGGAGGAGATGCAAGTGGACATGGTGCTAGGTGAGGAAGAAAGGATGGAGGTAGACATAGAAGAACCACTTGAGGACATGGAAGTCGACATGGAGGATAACATTGAGGAGATGGAAGTCGAAGAGGAGAACATTGAGGAGATGGAAGTTGACGAGAACGATGAGGAGGAGCCCATGGTCCTTGGATGAAGATGGAGCCCCACAAGTAAGACAGGCAGATGCTCCCCATGCCCTGCCCACAGACACAGTGGCTGCCCTGACGCCAGCCTGGGGCTGGGCTGGATGGCCCCGCTCAGGGACACGCTGCCCGCAGCGGGCCTGGATTGTGCTGCCACAAGCACCAGCCCTGGCCTGCCCTGCACTTGCCTGGGGCCACACCAGCCCTGCCAGCCCTGTCCCAGCCCCTGGGGCCCTGATCCCAGCCCAGCTGGGCCCAGTGCTGGCAGCAGAGGCCAGCTTTGCTTCTTTCTTCCTTCCAGGACAGATGGAGATGATGGCTGGAGATATGACGACGGTGTATATATGTTGGAAAAGTTAGAAGATTACTGTAAATATGTTCACATGTTAGTAGTTCTCTGTAAATATGTTTTGAAGATTGTTACTCCATAGGATCCCATGTAAATATGTTCAGTAGATCGTTGTTGTTGTTATAAGGATTGTTGTAATGAAAAGTGTTCTGTAAATCCTAGAGTTTGCCAATCTTTGGCAAATAAATACTGCTTCTTTTTAAAACCTCGCTTCTCTTTGCCATTCCTTTGAGCACAGGCAGCCTTTTCACACTTGGGATTTCCACTTGTTCCAGGATCCCGGGGCTGGAGCTCCCTGGGGCTGCTGCCACGGCCACCCCACGGCTGGGGGTCCCTGTGCACAGGGGGTCCCACTGACACCACTGCTGCCGCTGGGCACTGCTGCTGCTCCTGGGCTGGGGCACAGCGGCGTCCCCAAGAGCTGAGCTGTCACCAGCACAGAGGGGGCTCTCACTGCAGTTATCCCTGCAGCCATGCCACCAAAGCAAGGCAGGAAACTTTCAGCCACCCTTCCTGCTGCAGCCACAGGCACTCCTGGCTCCAGAGCCGCCATCAGGCCACAGGGATGCAAAATCCACCTTCCCACTCTCAAGGCCATGGCAGCCTTGGCAACTCTGGCACCTGCATCTGGGCTGCTGCAGGGGCTGATGTTTAAGGCTTGCAGCCTCCAAAGGCTCCGGGCTCTGCTTCCCACCCTGCTCTGCACTGCCCTGGCTCCGCATTGCTCAAGAGACAAAAGCCAAGCCAGGGGATCCTCATCCTGCCCAAATTGCTGAATTGACTGCAGTCCTTAGGACCTTCTCCACTTTCAGAGAACCTATTCATTTGATCACTGATTCGGCAGATGTCTATGGCCTAGTGCAGCAGGCCGAAAATTCCATTTTCAAAGACATTTCTAACCCCAACTAGAGCATTTGATTTCCCCTTTCATTATTCTTTTGTCCCACAGACAACACCCACACTATATCACGCACACAAGATCTCATACCACCCTTCCTGCATTTATAGTAGGCAATGCTAAAGCAGATGCCCCAGCAATGGTTGTCCAAACCTCCCTAGGGAATGTTTTTGACCAGGCTAGGACCCGCCACCACTTCTACCATCCAAACATTCCTGCACCGCTCAGCATCTTTAAAATTGCCCAAGATCAGGCAAGATCCATGGCAAACACCTGCCCAAATTGTCAGCAACATGCCTTTGCTTCTGTCACAGCTGCACTCAATCCAAGAGGACTAAAGACTCTCCAGATCGGGCAATCACACATCACACACCAAGCCCCTTTTGGGAGACTAATATACAACCCTGTCTCAATCCACACCGACAACGCTGCGGTTCCGCCTTTGCCCATGCTGGTGAGAAATGAAAAGATGCTATAAAACGTTACATTTTAGCTTTTTCTACCTTCCCAGCTCCACAGGAAAGGAAAACTGATCATGGTCCTTCTTATACCTCCCACTGATTCCAACCATTTTCTGACCAGTGGGCTGCAAAACATTTCACAGCCATACCACACTCTGCCACAGGACACTCCATAGTCCAGAGGGCCCACTCTTCCATCCAAAGGATCCTTGATCAACAGAGACAGGGAGTCCACATATTATCTCCCATTGAGACACTGGCCAAGGCCCTTGATGTGCTCAACTTTTTCGACACCTCATTTATGGAGCCAACTCCCCCAGTCATCAGGCCTTTTGCATTTCATGTGACTGCAGCCCAGTTAAAAGAAAAGCCACCTGTGTTGAACAAAGACCCTGAATCAAAACAAATTATGGGCCCTTTATCATTCATTACTTGGGGGAGAGGATATGCTTGTGTCTCTACAGCAGCAGGCCCAAGACGGATCCCAGCAAAAACATACAACTCTTCTGCAAATGGCCAGGCAAACACCAGAGCCACCATCAGAAGAACAGAATGAAAGCCTGAGAGAGCAGCAGCCTGGAAAAGAAGAAGAAGGACAGAAGAAGATCTCCTAAGCAGCGTGGACCACACAGACCAACACCAAGAGAGCTCAGACACCACTAAGCGGGATATATCACTTAACATTTGGAAAAACTATATTGTAGCATTTATATTTGATTCTTCTCAGAAGCTGAGTTCAAACTCTTGCCTTACAGAAGAGAAAGTTTAGTGGGACCAGAATTTAAGTTTCACATGGGAATCTCCCTATCTCTTTACTTTCAGGCCACCCAAGCCTCCAGCCACTACAAAATTAACTAAAGTCCAAGGATGCTGTCCTGTGTTGCCGCTGCAGCAGGCAGCCGCAAGCAGCAAAGCTCCTCACTATGCCACGTGCCGTCAGCTGGCTGCTTCCACAGCCAAGCCACAATTTCTTGCCCATGGCCACGCTTGTCAACCTCTTCTCACATAGGGACTCAGTATACCAGAGCGTCCAGCTGCTCAAAGACCAAATTAACAAGATCCAGACAAAAGGCAACAACGACTGGCTCACTGGACTTTTGAAAGCCTGGGGCATGAAAGGCTGGCTTTCACCTTTACTTAAGACTGTTTTGTGGACTTTGTTTCTTGTATTCATTGTGTTGCTTATTCTATCCAGTTTTGCTCAACGCTTGCAAAAGTCCATGGCAGAAGCCTTCATTCTTGAAAACAAAAAGGGGGCACTTGTGGAGGCCCAGGGGCCTCTCATTGCAACTGTAATACCTTAGGGCAAAGGGGACCAAGGTGAAACAGAGAAACCCCTCTGAATGCAAGGCTCTCACCCATGGCCACTTGCAGCCTCTTGCAATCTGCAGCTTTTCTTGCTATCACCCACTTCAACTGCTATTTTTTCCTTATAGCTACTCTCCAGAGAATGTTCTTCCCTCTCTTCTCCCCTGCTGGTCCTGGCTTTGCCCCTTCTCCCCCCCCCCATATGAAACCCTCAGACCCCAGCCTCATTTTCTCTCCGGCCCTGGACCCTCTTCATCGCCATGCACAGTGTTTTGAGTTGCACACAAAGACCCGTCTCTGGCCTCGTTCATCAGCACTTGAAGCAAGTGTGCTCCGGCCTCTGGCAGTGCAGGTCGCTCACACGGGCTCACTGTGGACATGCCGCAATCACACAGTCATTGAGTGCACCAGAGAACCTGGCCTCTAATAAAAGGCATGAATCCCACAAATCACACGACCCAATGCCTTGCATGTCTCTACATTTTCCTTCTTCTCTCATCTCTCATGTCACTTTCCCCATTTCCTCTCTCTGCCAGCTTGGCTTCTCTCTCTCTCCTGGCTGCAAGCACATGTGTGGGACCATGCCGGAACACCCTGACCTACAGGGAAGTGGGAGAGGACTCTTTGTCAGGAACTGAAGTGACAGAACAAGGGGGAATGGGATCCAACTGCAAGAGCTGGAATCCATTCCATGATGGGAAGAAGTTCTTTCCTCTCAGGGTGCTTGTCCCTGACACTGGGACCAGTGCAGAGAGGCTGTGCATACCCCATGCCAAGGAACATCCAAGGCCAGCTTGGACAGGGGCCGCAGCAACCTGCTGTGCTGGCAGCTTGCTCAGCTTGGAACCAGATGATCTTTAGGGTCCCTTCCTAGCCAAAGCATTCAAGGATTTCATCATTCCACCATGCCCATCTCCCAGTGTGGAGTGGCCCTGAATCTTCTGTGACATCACAGCTCCCACAGTGTTCCAGGTGGAATGTCCAGCACCTGGAAACCAGCAGAGCATGCACTCTGCCTGCTGCCAGTGGTCAGTTGGCGCTCACTCTGCGCTCTGCCCGTCAGCGCTCTCTTGCTGCTGCTGCCTGGGATTTTCCTGACGCCTCCTCTGGAGCACCAACCCCAGCAGGATGAGCACTGCTGCTCCAGTGGAGGTACAGTGCCATTCCAGGGAGGGGCCACCTTGCTTGAGCAGGCTGCAGCCATGTGGGAATGGATGCTGTGGGACAGGAACCCCACTGTCAGATTGTGCTGTCTCTTGCAGACTGCCAGAGACACTGAGGAGGAGATGCAAGTGGACATGGTGCTAGGTGAGGAAGAAAGGATGGAGGTAGACATAGAAGAACCACTTGAGGACATGGAAGTCGACATGGAGGATAACATTGAGGAGATGGAAGTCGAAGAGGAGAACATTGAGGAGATGGAAGTTGACGAGAACGATGAGGAGGAGCCCATGGTCCTTGGATGAAGATGGAGCCCCACAAGTAAGACAGGCAGATGCTCCCCATGCCCTGCCCACAGACACAGTGGCTGCCCTGACGCCAGCCTGGGGCTGGGCTGGATGGCCCCGCTCAGGGACACGCTGCCCGCAGCGGGCCTGGATTGTGCTGCCACAAGCACCAGCCCTGGCCTGCCCTGCACTTGCCTGGGGCCACACCAGCCCTGCCAGCCCTGTCCCAGCCCCTGGGGCCCTGATCCCAGCCCAGCTGGGCCCAGTGCTGGCAGCAGAGGCCAGCTTTGCTTCTTTCTTCCTTCCAGGACAGATGGAGATGATGGCTGGAGATATGACGACGGTGTATATATGTTGGAAAAGTTAGAAGATTACTGTAAATATGTTCACATGTTAGTAGTTCTCTGTAAATATGTTTTGAAGATTGTTACTCCATAGGATCCCATGTAAATATGTTCAGTAGATCGTTGTTGTTGTTATAAGGATTGTTGTAATGAAAAGTGTTCTGTAAATCCTAGAGTTTG
Organism: Passer domesticus; assembly: GCF_036417665.1. NCBI lineage: Eukaryota > Metazoa > Chordata > Aves > Passeriformes > Passeridae > Passer > Passer domesticus. The sequence continues at coordinate 17,377,844 of NC_087486.1, read as the reverse complement.
CCAATCTTTGGCAAATAAATACTGCTTCTTTTTAAAACCTCGCTTCTCTTTGCCATTCCTTTGAGCACAGGCAGCCTTTTCACAGTTGGGATTTCCACTTGTTCCAGGATCCCGGGGCTGGAGCTCCCTGGGGCTGCTGCCACGGCCACCCCACGGCTGGGGGTCCCTGTGCACAGGGGGTCCCACTGACACCACTGCTGCCGCTGGGCACTGCTGCTGCTCCTGGGCTGGGGCACAGCGGCGTCCCCAAGAACTGAGCTGCCACCAGCACAGAGGGGGCTCTCACTGCAGTTATCCCTGCAGCCATGCCACCAAAGCAAGGCAGGAAACTTTCAGCCACCCTTCCTGCTGCAGCCACAGGGACTCCTGGCTCCAGAGCCGCCATCAGGCCACAGGGATGCAAAATCCACCTTCCCACTCTCAAGGCCATGGCAGCCTTGGCAACTCTGGCACCTGCATCTGGGCTGCTGCAGGGGCTGATGTTTAAGGCCTGCAGCCTCCAAAGGCTCCGGGCTCTGCTTCCCACCCTGCTCTGCACTGTCCTGGCTCCGCATTGCTCAAGAGACAAAAGCCAAGCCGGGGGATCCTCATCCTGCCCAAATTGCTGAATTGACTGCAGTCCTTAGGACCTTCTCCACTTTCAGAGAACCTATTCATTTGATCACTGATTCGGCAGATGTCTATGGCCTAGTGCAGCAGGCCGAAAATTCCATTTTCAAAGACATTTCTAACCCCAACTAGAGCATTTGATTTCCCCTTTCATTATTCTTTTGTCCCACAGACAACACCCACACTATATCACGCACACAAGATCTCATACCACCCTTCCTGCATTTATAGTAGGCAATGCTAAAGCAGATGCCCCAGCAATGGTTGTCCAAACCTCCCTATGGAATGTTTTTGACCAGGCTAGGACCCGCCACCACTTCTACCATCCAAACATTCCTGCACCGCTCAGCATCTTTAAAATTACCCAAGATCAGGCAAGATCCATGGCAAACACCTGCCCAAATTGTCAGCAACATGCCTTTGCTTCTGTCACAGCTGCACTCAATCCAAGAGGACTAAAGACTCTCCAGATCGGGCAATCACACATCACACACCAAGCCCCTTTTGGGAGACTAAAATACAACCCCGTCTCAATCCACACCGACAACGCTGCGGTTTCCGCCTTTGCCCATGCTGGTGAGAAATGAAAAGATGCTATAAAACGTTACATTTTAGCTTTTTCTACCTTCCCAGCTCCACAGGAAATGAAAACTGATCATGGTCCTTCTTATACCTCCCACTGATTCCAACCATTTTCTGACCAGTGGGGTACAAAACATTTCACAGCCATACCACACTCTGCCACAGGACACTCCATAGTCCAGAGGGCCCACTGGTCCATCCAAAGGATCCTTGATCAACAGAGACAGGGAGTCCACATATTATCTCCCATTGAGACACTGGCCAAGGCCCTTGATGTGCTCAACTTTTTCGACACCTCATTTATGGAGCCAACTCCCCCAGTCATCAGGCCTTTTGCATTTCATGTGACTGCAGCCCAGTTAAAAGAAAAGCCACCTGTGTTGAACAAAGACCCTGAATCAAAACAAATTATGGGCCCTTTATCATTCATTACTTGGGGGAGAGGATATGCTTGTGTCTCTACAGCAGCAGGCCCAAGACAGATCCCAGCAGAAACATAAAACTCTTCTGCAAATGGCGAGGCAAACACCAGAGCCACCATCAGAAGAACAGAATGAAAGCCTGAGAGAGCAGCAGCCTGGAAAAGAAGAAGAAGGACAGAAGAAGATCTCCTAAGCAGCGTGGACCACACAGACCAACACCAAGAGAGCTCAGACACCACTAAGCGGGATATATCACTTAACATTTGGAAAAACTATATTGTAGCATTTATATTTGATTCTTCTCAGAAGCTGAGTTCAAACTCTTGCCTTACAGAAGAGAAAGTTTAGTGGGACCAGAATTTAAGTTTCACATGGGAATCTCCCTATCTCTTTACTTTCAGGCCACCCAAGCCTCCAGCCACTACAAAATTAACTAAAGTCAAAGGATGCTGTCCTTTGTTGCCGCTGCAGCAGGCAGCCACAAGCAGCAAAGCTCCTCACTATGCCACGTGCCGTCAGCTGGCTGCTTCCACAGCCAAGCCACAATTTCTTGCCCATGGCCACGCTTGTCAACCTCTTCTCACATAGGGACTCAGTATACCAGAGCGTCCAGCTGCTCAAAGACCAAATCAACAAGATCCAGACAAAAGGCAACAACGACTGGCTCACTGGACTTTTGAAAGCCTGGGGCATGAAAGGCTGGCTTTCACCTTTACTTAAGACTGTTTTGTGGACTTTGTTTCTTGTATTCATTGTGTTGCTTATTCTATCCAGTTTTGCTCAACGCTTGCAAAAGTCCATGGCAGAAGCCTTCATTCTTGAAAACAAAAAGGGGGCACTTGTGGAGGCCCAGGGGCCTCTCATTGCAACTGTAATACCTTAGGGCAAAGGGGACCAAGGTGAAACAGAGAAACCCCTCTGAATGCAAGGCTCTCACCCATGGCCACTTGCAGCCTCTTGCAATCTGCAGCTTTTCTTGCTATCACCCACTTCAACTGCTATTTTTTCCTTATAGCTACTCTCCAGAGAATGTTCTTCCCTCTCTTCTCCCCTGCTGGTCCTGGCTTTGCCCCTTCTCCCCCCCCCCATATGAAACCCTCAGACCCCAGCCTCATTTTCTCTCCGGCCCTGGACCCTCTTCATCGCCATGCACAGTGTTTTGAGTTGCACACAAAGACCCGTCTCTGGCCTCGTTCATCAGCACTTGAAGCAAGTGTGCTCCGGCCTCTGGCAGTGCAGGTCGCTCACACGGGCTCACTGTGGACATGCCGCAATCACACAGTCATTGAGTGCACCAGAGAACCTGGCCTCTAATAAAAGGCATGAATCCCACAAATCACACGACCCAATGCCTTGCATGTCTCTACATTTTCCTTCTTCTCTCATCTCTCATGTCACTTTCCCCATTTCCTCTCTCTGCCAGCTTGGCTTCTCTCTCTCTCCTGGCTGCAAGCACATGTGTGGGACCATGCCGGAACACCCTGACCTACAGGGAAGTGGGAGAGGACTCTTTGTCAGGAACTGAAGTGACAGAACAAGGGGGAATGGGATCCAACTGCAAGAGCTGGAATCCATTCCATGATGGGAAGAAGTTCTTTCCTCTCAGGGTGCTTGTCCCTGACACTGGGACCAGTGCAGAGAGGCTGTGCATACCCCATGCCAAGGAACATCCAAGGCCAGCTTGGACAGGGGCCGCAGCAACCTGCTGTGCTGGCAGCTTGCTCAGCTTGGAACCAGATGATCTTTAGGGTCCCTTCCTAGCCAAAGCATTCAAGGATTTCATCATTCCACCATGCCCATCTCCCAGTGTGGAGTGGCCCTGAATCTTCTGTGACATCACAGCTCCCACAGTGTTCCAGGTGGAATGTCCAGCACCTGGAAACCAGCAGAGCATGCACTCTGCCTGCTGCCAGTGGTCAGTTGGCGCTCACTCTGCGCTCTGCCCGTCAGCGCTCTCTTGCTGCTGCTGCCTGGGATTTTCCTGACGCCTCCTCTGGAGCACCAACCCCAGCAGGATGAGCACTGCTGCTCCAGTGGAGGTACAGTGCCATTCCAGGGAGGGGCCACCTTGCTTGAGCAGGCTGCAGCCATGTGGGAATGGATGCTGTGGGACAGGAACCCCACTGTCAGATTGTGCTGTCTCTTGCAGACTGCCAGAGACACTGAGGAGGAGATGCAAGTGGACATGGTGCTAGGTGAGGAAGAAAGGATGGAGGTAGACATAGAAGAACCACTTGAGGACATGGAAGTCGACATGGAGGATAACATTGAGGAGATGGAAGTCGAAGAGGAGAACATTGAGGAGATGGAAGTTGACGAGAACGATGAGGAGGAGCCCATGGTCCTTGGATGAAGATGGAGCCCCACAAGTAAGACAGGCAGATGCTCCCCATGCCCTGCCCACAGACACAGTGGCTGCCCTGACGCCAGCCTGGGGCTGGGCTGGATGGCCCCGCTCAGGGACACGCTGCCCGCAGCGGGCCTGGATTGTGCTGCCACAAGCACCAGCCCTGGCCTGCCCTGCACTTGCCTGGGGCCACACCAGCCCTGCCAGCCCTGTCCCAGCCCCTGGGGCCCTGATCCCAGCCCAGCTGGGCCCAGTGCTGGCAGCAGAGGCCAGCTTTGCTTCTTTCTTCCTTCCAGGACAGATGGAGATGATGGCTGGAGATATGACGACGGTGTATATATGTTGGAAAAGTTAGAAGATTACTGTAAATATGTTCACATGTTAGTAGTTCTCTGTAAATATGTTTTGAAGATTGTTACTCCATAGGATCCCATGTAAATATGTTCAGTAGATCGTTGTTGTTGTTATAAGGATTGTTGTAATGAAAAGTGTTCTGTAAATCCTAGAGTTTGCCAATCTTTGGCAAATAAATACTGCTTCTTTTTAAAACCTCGCTTCTCTTTGCCATTCCTTTGAGCACAGGCAGCCTTTTCACAGTTGGGATTTCCACTTGTTCCAGGATCCCGGGGCTGGAGCTCCCTGGGGCTGCTGCCACGGCCACCCCACGGCTGGGGGTCCCTGTGCACAGGGGGTCCCACTGACACCACTGCTGCCGCTGGGCACTGCTGCTGCTCCTGGGCTGGGGCACAGCGGCGTCCCCAAGAACTGAGCTGCCACCAGCACAGAGGGGGCTCTCACTGCAGTTATCCCTGCAGCCATGCCACCAAAGCAAGGCAGGAAACTTTCAGCCACCCTTCCTGCTGCAGCCACAGGGACTCCTGGCTCCAGAGCCGCCATCAGGCCACAGGGATGCAAAATCCACCTTCCCACTCTCAAGGCCATGGCAGCCTTGGCAACTCTGGCACCTGCATCTGGGCTGCTGCAGGGGCTGATGTTTAAGGCCTGCAGCCTCCAAAGGCTCCGGGCTCTGCTTCCCACCCTGCTCTGCACTGTCCTGGCTCCGCATTGCTCAAGAGACAAAAGCCAAGCCGGGGGATCCTCATCCTGCCCAAATTGCTGAATTGACTGCAGTCCTTAGGACCTTCTCCACTTTCAGAGAACCTATTCATTTGATCACTGATTCGGCAGATGTCTATGGCCTAGTGCAGCAGGCCGAAAATTCCATTTTCAAAGACATTTCTAACCCCAACTAGAGCATTTGATTTCCCCTTTCATTATTCTTTTGTCCCACAGACAACACCCACACTATATCACGCACACAAGGTCTCATACCACCCTTCCTGCATTTATAGTAGGCAATGCTAAAGCAGATGCCCCAGCAATGGTTGTCCAAACCTCCCTAGGGAATCTTTTTGACCAGGCTAGGACCCGCCACCACTTCTACCATCCAAACATTCCTGCACCGCTCAGCATCTTTAAAATTACCCAAGATCAGGCAAGATCCATGGCAAACACCTGCCCAAATTGTCAGCAACATGCCTTTGCTTCTGTCACAGCTGCACTCAATCCAAGAGGACTAAAGACTCTCCAGATCGGGCAATCACACATCACACACCAAGCCCCTTTTGGGAGACTAAAATACAACCCCGTCTCAATCCACACCGACAACGCTGCGGTTTCCGCCTTTGCCCATGCTGGTGAGAAATGAAAAGATGCTATAAAACGTTACATTTTAGCTTTTTCTACCTTCCCAGCTCCACAGGAAATGAAAACTGATCATGGTCCTTCTTATACCTCCCACTGATTCCAACCATTTTCTGACCAGTGGGGTACAAAACATTTCACAGCCATACCACACTCTGCCACAGGACACTCCATAGTCCAGAGGGCCCACTGGTCCATCCAAAGGATCCTTGATCAACAGAGACAGGGAGTCCACATATTATCTCCCATTGAGACACTGGCCAAGGCCCTTGATGTGCTCAACTTTTTCGACACCTCATTTATGGAGCCAACTCCCCCAGTCATCAGGCCTTTTGCATTTCATGTGACTGCAGCCCAGTTAAAAGAAAAGCCACCTGTGTTGAACAAAGACCCTGAATCAAAACAAATTATGGGCCCTTTATCATTCATTGCTTGGGGGAGAGGATATGCTTGTGTCTCTACAGCAGCAGGCCCAAGACAGATCCCAGCAGAAACATAAAACTCTTCTGCAAATGGCGAGGCAAACACCAGAGCCACCATCAGAAGAACAGAATGAAAGCCTGAGAGAGCAGCAGCCTGGAAAAGAAGAAGAAGGACAGAAGAAGATCTCCTAAGCAGCGTGGACCACACAGACCAACACCAAGAGAGCTCAGACACCACTAAGCGGGATATATCACTTAACATTTGGAAAAACTATATTGTAGCATTTATATTTGATTCTTCTCAGAAGCTGAGTTCAAACTCTTGCCTTACAGAAGAGAAAGTTTAGTGGGACCAGAATTTAAGTTTCACATGGGAATCTCCCTATCTCTTTACTTTCAGGCCACCCAAGCCTCCAGCCACTACAAAATTAACTAAAGTCAAAGGATGCTGTCCTTTGTTGCCGCTGCAGCAGGCAGCCACAAGCAGCAAAGCTCCTCACTATGCCACGTGCCGTCAGCTGGCTGCTTCCACAGCCAAGCCACAATTTCTTGCCCATGGCCACGCTTGTCAACCTCTTCTCACATAGGGACTCAGTATACCAGAGCGTCCAGCTGCTCAAAGACCAAATCAACAAGATCCAGACAAAAGGCAACAACGACTGGCTCACTGGACTTTTGAAAGCCTGGGGCATGAAAGGCTGGCTTTCACCTTTACTTAAGACTGTTTTGTGGACTTTGTTTCTTGTATTCATTGTGTTGCTTATTCTATCCAGTTTTGCTCAACGCTTGCAAAAGTCCATGGCAGAAGCCTTCATTCTTGAAAACAAAAAGGGGGCACTTGTGGAGGCCCAGGGCCCTCTCATTGCAACTGTAATACCTTAGGGCAAAGGGGACCAAGGTGAAACAGAGAAACCCCTCTGAATGCAAGGCTCTCACCCATGGCCACTTGCAGCCTCTTGCAATCTGCAGCTTTTCTTGCTATCACCCACTTCAACTGCCATTTTTTCCTTATAGCTACTCTCCAGAGAATGTTCTTCCCTCTCTTCTCCCCTGCTGGTCCTGGCTTTGCCCCTTCTCCCCCCCCCATATGAAACCCTCAGACCCCAGCCTCATTTTCTCTCCGGCCCTGGACCCTCTTCATGGCCATGCACAGCGTTTGGAGTTCCACACAAAGACCCGTCTCTGGCCTCGTTCATCAGCACTTGAAGCAAGTGTGCTCCGGGCTCTGGCACTGCAGGTCGCTCACACGGGCTCACTGTGGACACGCCGCAATCACACAGTCATTGAGTGCACCAGAGAACCTGGCCTCTAATAAAAGGCATGAATCCCACAAATCACACGACCCAATGCCTTGCATGTCTCTACATTTTCCTTCTTCTCTCATCTCTCATGTCACTTTCCCCATTTCCTCTCTCTGCCAGCTTGGCTTCTCTCTCTCTCCTGGCTGCAAGCACATGTGTGGGACCATGCCGGAACACCCTGACCTACAGGGAAGTGGGAGAGGACTCTTTGTCAGGAACTGAAGTGACAGAACAAGGGGGAATGGGATCCAACTGCAAGAGCTGGAATCCATTCCATGATGGGAAGAAGTTCTTTCCTCTCAGGGTGCTTGTCCCTGACACTGGGACCAGTGCAGAGAGGCTGTGCATACCCCATGCCAAGGAACATCCAAGGCCAGCTTGGACAGGGGCCGAGACAACCTGCTGTGCTGGCAGCTGGCTCAGCTTGGAACCAGATGATCTTTAGGGTCCCTTCCTAGCCAAAGCATTCAAGGATTTCATCATTCCACCATGCCCATCTCCCAGTGTGGAGTGGCCCTGAATCTTCTGTGACATCACAGCTCCCACAGTGTTCCAGGTGGAACGTCCAGCACCTGGAAACCAGCAGAGCAGACACTCTGCCTGCTGCCAGTGGTCAGTTGGCGCTCGCTCTGCGCTCTGCCCGTCAGCACTCTCTTGCTGCTGCTGCCTGGGATTTTCCTGACGCCTCCTCTGGAGCACCAACCCCAGCAGGATGAGCACTGCTGCTCCAGTGGAGGTACAGTGCCATTCCAGGGAGGGGCCACCTTGCTTGAGCAGGCTGCAGCCATGTGGGAATGGATGCTGTGGGACAGGAACCCCACTGTCAGATTGTGCTGTCTCTTGCAGACTGCCAGAGACACTGAGGAGGAGATGCAAGTGGACATGGTGCTAGGTGAGGAAGAAAGGATGGAGGTAGACATAGAAGAACCACTTGAGGACATGGAAGTCGACATGGAGGATAACATTGAGGAGATGGAAGTCGAAGAGGAGAACATTGAGGAGATGGAAGTTGACGAGAACGATGAGGAGGAGCCCATGGTCCTTGGATGAAGATGGAGCCCCACAAGTAAGACGGGCAGATGCTCCCCATGCCCTGCCCACAGACACAGTGGCTGCCCTGACGCCAGCCTGGGGCTGGGCTGGATGGCCCCGCTCAGGGACACGCTGCCCGCAGGGGGCCTGGATTGTGCTGCCACAAACACCAGCCCTGGCCTGCCCTGCACTTGCCTGGGGCCACACCAGCCCTGCCAGCCCTGTCCCAGCCCCTGGGGCCCTGATCCCAGCCCAGCTGGGCCCAGTGCTGGCAGCAGAGGCCAGCTTTGCTTCTTTCTTCCTTCCAGGACAGATGGAGATGATGGCTGGAGATATGACGACGGTGTATATATGTTGGAAAAGTTAGAAGATTACTGTAAATATGTTCACATGTTAGTAGTTCTCTGTAAATATGTTTTGAAGATTGTTACTCCATAGGATCCCATGTAAATATGTTCAGTAGATCGTTGTTGTTGTTATAAGGATTGTTGTAATGAAAAGTGTTCTGTAAATCCTAGAGTTTGCCAATCTTTGGCAAATAAATACTGCTTCTTTTTAAAACCTCACTTCTCTTTGCCATTCCTTTGAGCACAGGCAGCCTTTGCACAGTTGGGATTTCCACTTGTTCCAGGATCCCGGGGCTGGAGCTCCCTGGGGCTGCTGCCACGGCCACCCCGCGGCTGGGGGTCCCTGTGCACAGGGGGTCCCACTGACACCACTGCTGCCGCTGGGCACTGCTGCTGCTCCTGGGCTGGGGCACAGCGGCGTCCCCAAGAGCTGAGCTGCCGCCAGCACAGAGGGGGCTCTCACTGCAGTTATCCCTGCAGCCATGCCACCAAAGCAAGGCAGGAAACTTTCAGCCACCCTTCCTGCTGCAGCCACAGGGACTCCTGGCTCCAGAGCCGCCATCAGGCCACAGGGATGCAAAATCCACCTTCCCTCTCTCAAGGCCATGGCAGCCTTGGCAACTCTGGCACCTGCATCTGGGCTGCTGCAGGGGCTGATGTTTAAGGCCTGCAGCCTCCAAAGGCTCCGGGCTCTGCTTCCCACCCTGCTCTGCACTGTCCTGGCTCCGCATTGCTCAAGAGACAAAAGCCAAGCCGGGGGATCCTCATCCTGCCCAAATTGCTGAATTGACTGCAGTCCTTAGGACCTTCTCCACTTTCAGAGAACCTATTCATTTGATCACTGATTCGGCAGATGTCTATGGCCTAGTGCAGCAGGCCGAAAATTCCATTTTCAAAGACATTTCTAACCCCAACTAGAGCATTTGATTTCCCCTTTCATTATTCTTTTGTCCCACAGACAACACCCACACTATATCACGCACACAAGGTCTCATACCACCCTTCCTGCATTTATAGTAGGCAATGCTAAAGCAGATGCCCCAGCAATGGTTGTCCAAACCTCCCTAGGGAATCTTTTTGACCAGGCTAGGACCCGCCACCACTTCTACCATCCAAACATTCCTGCACCGCTCAGCATCTTTAAAATTACCCAAGATCAGGCAAGATCCATGGCAAACACCTGCCCAAATTGTCAGCAACATGCCTTTGCTTCTGTCACAGCTGCACTCAATCCAAGAGGACTAAAGACTCTCCAGATCGGGCAATCACACATCACACACCAAGCCCCTTTTGGGAGACTAAAATACAACCCCGTCTCAATCCACACCGACAACGCTGCGGTTTCCGCCTTTGCCCATGCTGGTGAGAAATGAAAAGATGCTATAAAACGTTACATTTTAGCTTTTTCTACCTTCCCAGCTCCACAGGAAATGAAAACTGATCATGGTCCTTCTTATACCTCCCACTGATTCCAACCATTTTCTGACCAGTGGGGTACAAAACATTTCACAGCCATACCACACTCTGCCACAGGACACTCCATAGTCCAGAGGGCCCACTGGTCCATCCAAAGGATCCTTGATCAACAGAGACAGGGAGTCCACATATTATCTCCCATTGAGACACTGGCCAAGGCCCTTGATGTGCTCAACTTTTTCGACACCTCATTTATGGAGCCAACTCCCCCAGTCATCAGGCCTTTTGCATTTCATGTGACTGCAGCCCAGTTAAAAGAAAAGCCACCTGTGTTGAACAAAGACCCTGAATCAAAACAAATTATGGGCCCTTTATCATTCATTGCTTGGGGGAGAGGATATGCTTGTGTCTCTACAGCAGCAGGCCCAAGACAGATCCCAGCAGAAACATAAAACTCTTCTGCAAATGGCGAGGCAAACACCAGAGCCACCATCAGAAGAACAGAATGAAAGCCTGAGAGAGCAGCAGCCTGGAAAAGAAGAAGAAGGACAGAAGAAGATCTCCTAAGCAGCGTGGACCACACAGACCAACACCAAGAGAGCTCAGACACCACTAAGCGGGATATATCACTTAACATTTGGAAAAACTATATTGTAGCATTTATATTTGATTCTTCTCAGAAGCTGAGTTCAAACTCTTGCCTTACAGAAGAGAAAGTTTAGTGGGACCAGAATTTAAGTTTCACATGGGAATCTCCCTATCTCTTTACTTTCAGGCCACCCAAGCCTCCAGCCACTACAAAATTAACTAAAGTCAAAGGATGCTGTCCTTTGTTGCCGCTGCAGCAGGCAGCCGCAAGCAGCAAAGCTCCTCACTATGCCACGTGCCGTCAGCTGGCTGCTTCCACAGCCAAGCCACAATTTCTTGCCCATGGCCACGCTTGTCAACCTCTTCTCACATAGGGACTCAGTATACCAGAGCGTCCAGCTGCTCAAAGACCAAATCAACAAGATCCAGACAAAAGGCAACAACGACTGGCTCACTGGACTTTTGAAAGACTGGGGCATGAAAGGCTGGCTTTCACCTTTACTTAAGACTCTTTTGTGGACTTTGTTTCTTGTATTCATTGTGTTGCTTATTCTATCCAGTTTTGCTCAACGCTTGCAAAAGTCCATGGCAGAAGCCTTCATTCTTGAAAACAAAAAGGGGGCACTTGTGGAGGCCCAGGGCCCTCTCATTGCAACTGTAATACCTTAGGGCAAAGGGGACCAAGGTGAAACAGAGAAACCCCTCTGAATGCAAGGCTCTCACCCATGGCCACTTGCAGCCTCTTGCAATCTGCAGCTTTTCTTGCTATCACCCACTTCAACTGCCATTTTTTCCTTATAGCTACTCTCCAGAGAATGTTCTTCCCTCTCTTCTCCCCTGCTGGTCCTGGCTTTGCCCCTTCTCCCCCCCCCATATGAAACCCTCAGTCCCCAGCCTCATTTTCTCTCCGGCCCTGGACCCTCTTCATCGCCATGCACAGTGTTTTGAGTTGCACACAAAGACCCGTCTCTGGCCTCGTTCATCAGCACTTGAAGCAAGTGTGCTCCGGGCTCTGGCAGTGCAGGTCGCTCACACGGGCTCACTGTGGACACGCCGCAATCACACAGTCATTGAGTGCACCAGAGAACCTGGCCTCTAATAAAAGGCATGAATCCCACAAATCACACGACCCAATGCCTTGCATGTCTCTACTTTTTCCTTCTTCTCTCATCTCTCATGTCACTTTCCCCATTTCCTCTCTCTGCCAGCTTGGCTTCTCTCTCTCTCCTGGCTGCAAGCACATGTGTGGGACCATGCCGGAACACCCTGACCTACAGGGAAGTGGGAGAGGACTCTTTGTCAGGAACTGAAGTGACAGAACAAGGGGGAATGGGATCCAACTGCAAGAGCTGGAATCCATTCCATGATGGGAAGAAGTTCTTTCCTCTCAGGGTGCTTGTCCCTGACACTGGGACCAGTGCAGAGAGGCTGTGCATACCCCATGCCAAGGAACATCCAAGGCCAGCTTGGACAGGGGCCGCAGCAACCTGCTGTGCTGGCAGCTTGCTCAGCTTGGAACCAGATGATCTTTAGGGTCCCTTCCTAGCCAAAGCATTCAAGGATTTCATCATTCCACCATGCCCATCTCCCAGTGTGGAGTGGCCCTGAATCTTCTGTGACATCACAGCTCCCACAGTGTTCCAGGTGGAATGTCCAGCACCTGGAAACCAGCAGAGCAGACACTCTGCCTGCTGCCAGTGGTCAGTTGGCGCTCACTCTGCGCTCTGCCCGTCAGCGCTCTCTTGCTGCTGCTGCCTGGGATTTTCCTGACGCCTCCTCTGGAGCACCAACCCCAGCAGGATGAGCACTGCTGCTCCAGTGGAGGTACAGTGCCATTCCAGGGAGGGGCCACCTTGCTTGAGCAGGCTGCAGCCATGTGGGAATGGATGCTGTGGGACAGGAACCCCACTGTCAGATTGTGCTGTCTCTTGCAGACTGCCAGAGACACTGAGGAGGAGATGCAAGTGGACATGGTGCTAGGTGAGGAAGAAAGGATGGAGGTAGACATAGAAGAACCACTTGAGGACATGGAAGTCGACATGGAGGATAACATTGAGGAGATGGAAGTCGAAGAGGAGAACATTGAGGAGATGGAAGTTGACGAGAACGATGAGGAGGAGCCCATGGTCCTTGGATGAAGATGGAGCCCCACAAGTAAGACAGGCAGATGCTCCCCATGCCCTGCCCACAGACACAGTGGCTGCCCTGACGCCTGGGGCTGGGCTGGATGGCCCCGCTCAGGGACACGCTGCCCGCAGCGGGCCTGGATTGTGCTGCCACAAGCACCAGCCCTGGCCTGCCCTGCACTTGCCTGGGGCCACACCAGCCCTGCCAGCCCTGTCCCAGCTCCTAGGGCCCGGCTCCCAGCCCAGCTGGGCCCAGTGCTGGCAGCAGAGGCCAGCTTTGCTTCTTTCTTCCTTCCAGGACAGATGGAGATGATGGCTGGAGATATGACGACGGTGTATATATGTTGGAAAAGTTAGAAGATTACTGTAAATATGTTCACATGTTAGTAGTTCTCTGCAAATGTGTTTTGAAGATTGTTACTCCATAGGATCCCATGTAAATATGTTCAGTAGATCGTTGTTGTTGTTATAAGGATTGTTGTAATGAAAAGTGTTCTGTAAATCCTAGAGTTTGCCAATCTTTGGCAAATAAATACTGTTTCTTTTTAAAACCTCGCTTCTCTTTGCCATTCCTTTGAGCACAGGCAGCCTTTTCACACTTGGGATTTCCACTTGTTCCAGGATCCCGGGGCTGGAGCTCCCTGGGGCTGCTGCCACGGCCACCCCACGGCTGGGGGTCCCTGTGCACAGGGGGTCCCACTGACACCACTGCTGCCGCTGGGCACTGCTGCTGCTCCTGGGCTGGGGCACAGCGGCGTCCCCAAGAGCTGAGCTGTCACCAGCACAGAGGGGGCTCTCACTGCAGTTATCCCTGCAGCCATGCCACCAAAGCAAGGCAGGAAACTTTCAGCCACCCTTCCTGCTGCAGCCACAGGCACTCCTGGCTCCAGAGCCGCCATCAGGCCACAGGGATGCAAAATCCACCTTCCCACTCTCAAGGCCATGGCAGCCTTGGCAACTCTGGCACCTGCATCTGGGCTGCTGCAGGGGCTGATGTTTAAGGCTTGCAGCCTCCAAAGGCTCCGGGCTCTGCTTCCCACCCTGCTCTGCACTGCCCTGGCTCCGCATTGCTCAAGAGACAAAAGCCAAGCCAGGGGATCCTCATCCTGCCCAAATTGCTGAATTGACTGCAGTCCTTAGGACCTTCTCCACTTTCAGAGAACCTATTCATTTGATCACTGATTCGGCAGATGTCTATGGCCTAGTGCAGCAGGCCGAAAATTCCATTTTCAAAGACATTTCTAACCCCAACTAGAGCATTTGCTTTCCCCTTTCATTTCTCTTTTGTCCCACAGACAACACCCACACTATATCACGCACACAAGATCTCATACCACCCTTCCTGCATTTATAGTAGGCAATGCTAAAGCAGATGCCCCAGCAATGGTTGTCCAAACCTCCCTAGGGAATCTTTTTGACCAGGCTAGGACCCGCCACCACTTCTACCATCCAAACATTCCTGCACCGCTCAGCATCTTTAAAATTGCCCAAGATCAGGCAAGATCCATGGCAAACACCTGCCCAAATTGTCAGCAACATGCCTTTGCTTCTGTCACAGCTGCACTCAATCCAAGAGGACTAAAGACTCTCCAGATCGGGCAATCACACATCACACACCAAGCCCCTTTTGGGAGACTAAAATACAACCCCGTCTCAATCCACACCGACAACGCTGCGGTTCCGCCTTTGCCCATGCTGGTGAGAAATGAAAAGATGCTATAAAACGTTACATTTTAGCTTTTTCTACCTTCCCAGCTCCACAGGAAATGAAAACTGATCATGGTCCTTCTTATACCTCCCACTGATTCCAACCATTTTCTGACCAGTGGGGTACAAAACATTTCACAGCCATACCACACTCTGCCACAGGACACTCCATAGTCCAGAGGGCCCACTGGTCCATCCAAAGGATCCTTGATCAACAGAGACAGGGAGTCCACATATTATCTCCCATTGAGACACTGGCCAAGGCCCTTGATGTGCTCAACTTTTTCGACACCTCATTTATGGAGCCAACTCCCCCAGTCATCAGGCCTTTTGCATTTCATGTGACTGCAGCCCAGTTAAAAGAAAAGCCACCTGTGTTGAACAAAGACCCTGAATCAAAACAAATTATGGGCCCTTTATCATTCATTGCTTGGGGGAGAGGATATGCTTGTGTCTCTACAGCAGCAGGCCCAAGACAGATCCCAGCAGAAACATAAAACTCTTCTGCAAATGGCGAGGCAAACACCAGAGCCACCATCAGAAGAACAGAATGAAAGCCTGAGAGAGCAGCAGCCTGGAAAAGAAGAAGAAGGACAGAAGAAGATCTCCTAAGCAGCGTGGACCACACAGACCAACACCAAGAGAGCTCAGACACCACTAAGCGGGATATATCACTTAACATTTGGAAAAACTATATTGTAGCATTTATATTTGATTCTTCTCAGAAGCTGAGTTCAAACTCTTGCCTTACAGAAGAGAAAGTTTAGTGGGACCAGAATTTAAGTTTCACATGGGAATCTCCCTATCTCTTTACTTTCAGGCCACCCAAGCCTCCAGCCACTACAAAATTAACTAAAGTCAAAGGATGCTGTCCTTTGTTGCCGCTGCAGCAGGCAGCCGCAAGCAGCAAAGCTCCTCACTATGCCACGTGCCGTCAGCTGGCTGCTTCCACAGCCAAGCCACAATTTCTTGCCCATGGCCACGCTTGTCAACCTCTTCTCACATAGGGACTCAGTATACCAGAGCGTCCAGCTGCTCAAAGACCAAATCAACAAGATCCAGACAAAAGGCAACAACGACTGGCTCACTGGACTTTTGAAAGACTGGGGCATGAAAGGCTGGCTTTCACCTTTACTTAAGACTCTTTTGTGGACTTTGTTTCTTGTATTCATTGTGTTGCTTATTCTATCCAGTTTTGCTCAACGCTTGCAAAAGTCCATGGCAGAAGCCTTCATTCTTGAAAACAAAAAGGGGGCACTTGTGGAGGCCCAGGGGCCTCTCATTGCAACTGTAATACCTTAGGGCAAAGGGGACCAAGGTGAAACAGAGAAACCCCTCTGAATGCAAGGCTCTCACCCATGGCCACTTGCAGCCTCTTGCAATCTGCAGCTTTTCTTGCTATCACCCACTTCAACTGCCATTTTTTCCTTATAGCTACTCTCCAGAGAATGTTCTTCCCTCTCTTCTCCCCTGCTGGTCCTGGCTTTGCCCCTTCTCCCCCCCCCATATGAAACCCTCAGTCCCCAGCCTCATTTTCTCTCCGGCCCTGGACCCTCTTCATGGCCATGCACAGCGTTTGGAGTTCCACACAAAGACCCGTCTCTGGCCTCATTCATCAGCACTTGAAGCAAGTGTGCTCCGGCCTCTGGCAGTGCAGGTCGCTCACACGGGCTCACTGTGGACACGCCGCAATCACACAGTCATTGAGTGCACCAGAGAACCTGGCCTCTAATAAAAGGCATGAATCCCACAAATCACACGACCCAATGCCTTGCATGTCTCTACTTTTTCCTTCTTCTCTCATCTCTCATGTCACTTTCCCCATTTCCTCTCTCTGCCAGCTTGGCTTCTCTCTCTCTCCTGGCTGCAAGCACATGTGTGGGACCATGCCGGAACACCCTGACCTACAGGGAAGTGGGAGAGGACTCTTTGTCAGGAACTGAAGTGACAGAACAAGGGGGAATGGGATCCAACTGCAAGAGCTGGAATCCATTCCATGATGGGAAGAAGTTCTTTCCTCTCAGGGTGCTTGTCCCTGACACTGGGACCAGTGCAGAGAGGCTGTGCATACCCCATGCCAAGGAACATCCAAGGCCAGCTTGGACAGGGGCCGCAGCAACCTGCTGTGCTGGCAGCTTGCTCAGCTTGGAACCAGATGATCTTTAGGGTCCCTTCCTAGCCAAAGCATTCAAGGATTTCATCATTCCACCATGCCCATCTCCCAGTGTGGAGTGGCCCTGAATCTTCTGTGACATCACAGCTCCCACAGTGTTCCAGGTGGAACGTCCAGCACCTGGAAACCAGCAGAGCAGACACTCTGCCTGCTGCCAGTGGTCAGTTGGCGCTCGCTCTGCGCTCTGCCCGTCAGCACTCTCTTGCTGCTGCTGCCTGGGATTTTCCTGACGCCTCCTCTGGAGCACCAACCCCAGCAGGATGAGCACTGCTGCTCCAGTGGAGGTACAGTGCCATTCCAGGGAGGGGCCACCTTGCTTGAGCAGGCTGCAGCCATGTGGGAATGGATGCTGTGGGACAGGAACCCCACTGTCAGATTGTGCTGTCTCTTGCAGACTGCCAGAGACACTGAGGAGGAGATGCAAGTGGACATGGTGCTAGGTGAGGAAGAAAGGATGGAGGTAGACATAGAAGAACCACTTGAGGACATGGAAGTCGACATGGAGGATAACATTGAGGAGATGGAAGTCGAAGAGGAGAACATTGAGGAGATGGAAGTTGACGAGAACGATGAGGAGGAGCCCATGGTCCTTGGATGAAGATGGAGCCCCACAAGTAAGACAGGCAGATGCTCCCCATGCCCTGCCCACAGACACAGTGGCTGCCCTGACGCCAGCCTGGGGCTGGGCTGGATGGCCCCGCTCAGGGACACGCTGCCCGCAGGGGGCCTGGATTGTGCTGCCACAAGCACCAGCCCTGGCCTGCCCTGCACTTGCCTGGGGCCACACCAGCCCTGCCAGCCCTGTCCCAGCTCCTAGGGCCCGGCTCCCAGCCCAGCTGGGCCCAGTGCTGGCAGCAGAGGCCAGCTTTGCTTCTTTCTTCCTTCCAGGACAGATGGAGATGATGGCTGGAGATATGACGACGGTGTATATATGTTGGAAAAGTTAGAAGATTACTGTAAATATGTTCACATGTTAGTAGTTCTCTGCAAATGTGTTTTGAAGATTGTTACTCCATAGGATCCCATGTAAATATGTTCAGTAGATCGTTGTTGTTGTTATAAGGATTGTTGTAATGAAAAGTGTTCTGTAAATCCTAGAGTTTGCCAATCTTTGGCAAATAAATACTGTTTCTTTTTAAAACCTCGCTTCTCTTTGCCATTCCTTTGAGCACAGGCAGCCTTTTCACACTTGGGATTTCCACTTGTTCCAGGATCCCGGGGCTGGAGCTCCCTGGGGCTGCTGCCACGGCCACCCCACGGCTGGGGGTCCCTGTGCACAGGGGGTCCCACTGACACCACTGCTGCCGCTGGGCACTGCTGCTGCTCCTGGGCTGGGGCACAGCGGCGTCCCCAAGAGCTGAGCTGTCACCAGCACAGAGGGGGCTCTCACTGCAGTTATCCCTGCAGCCATGCCACCAAAGCAAGGCAGGAAACTTTCAGCCACCCTTCCTGCTGCAGCCACAGGCACTCCTGGCTCCAGAGCCGCCATCAGGCCACAGGGATGCAAAATCCACCTTCCCACTCTCAAGGCCATGGCAGCCTTGGCAACTCTGGCACCTGCATCTGGGCTGCTGCAGGGGCTGATGTTTAAGGCTTGCAGCCTCCAAAGGCTCCGGGCTCTGCTTCCCACCCTGCTCTGCACTGCCCTGGCTCCGCATTGCTCAAGAGACAAAAGCCAAGCCAGGGGATCCTCATCCTGCCCAAATTGCTGAATTGACTGCAGTCCTTAGGACCTTCTCCACTTTCAGAGAACCTATTCATTTGATCACTGATTTGGCAGATGTCTATGGCCTAGTGCAGCAGGCCGAAAATTCCATTTTCAAAGACATTTCTAACCCCAACTAGAGCATTTGCTTTCCCCTTTCATTTCTCTTTTGTCCCACAGACAACACCCACACTATATCACGCACACAAGATCTCATACCACCCTTCCTGCATTTATAGTAGGCAATGCTAAAGCAGATGCCCCAGCAATGGTTGTCCAAACCTCCCTAGGGAATCTTTTTGACCAGGCTAGGACCCGCCACCACTTCTACCATCCAAACATTCCTGCACCGCTCAGCATCTTTAAAATTGCCCAAGATCAGGCAAGATCCATGGCAAACACCTGCCCAAATTGTCAGCAACATGCCTTTGCTTCTGTCACAGCTGCACTCAATCCAAGAGGACTAAAGACTCTCCAGATCAGGCAATCACACATCACACACCAAGCCCCTTTTGGGAGACTAAAATACAACCCCGTCTCAATCCACACCGACAACGCTGCGGTTCCGCCTTTGCCCATGCTGGTGAGAAATGAAAAGATGCTATAAAACGTTACATTTTAGCTTTTTCTACCTTCCCAGCTCCACAGGAAATGAAAACTGATCATGGTCCTTCTTATACCTCCCACTGATTCCAACCATTTTCTGACCAGTGGGGTACAAAACATGTCACAGCCATACCACACTCTGCCACAGGACACTCCATAGTCCAGAGGGCCCACTCTTCCATCCAAAGGATCCTTGATCAACAGAGACAGGGAGTCCACATATTATCTCCCATTGAGACACTGGCCAAGGCCCTTGATGTGCTCAACTTTTTCGACACCTCATTTATGGAGCCAACTCCCCCAGTCATCAGGCCTTTTGCATTTCATGTGACTGCAGCCCAGTTAAAAGAAAAGCCACCTGTGTTGAACAAAGACCCTGAATCCAAAGAAATTATGGGCCTTTTCCCATTCATTACTTGGGGGAGAGGATACGCTTGTGTCTCTACAGCAGCAGGACCAACATGGATCCCAGCAAAAAACATCAAACCCTTCTGCCAATGGCCAGGCAAACACCAGAGCCACCATCAGAAGAACAGAATGAAAGCCTGAGAGAGCAGCAGCCTGGAAAAGAAGAAGAAGGACAGAAGAAGATCTCCTAAGCAGCGTGGACCACACAGACCAACACCAAGAGAGCTCAGACACCACTAAGCGGGATATATCACTTAACATTTGGAAAAACTATATTGTAGCATTTATATTTGATTCTTCTCAGAAGCTGAGTTCAAACTCTTGCCTTACAGAAGAGAAAGTTTAGTGGGACCAGAATTTAAGTTTCACATGGGAATCTCCCTATCTCTTTACTTTCAGGCCACCCAAGCCTCCAGCCACTACAAAATTAACTAAAGTCCAAGGATGCTGTCCTTTGTTGCCACTGCAGCAGGCAGCCGCAAGCAGCAAAGCTCCTCACTATGCCACGTGCCGTCAGCTGGCTGCTTCCACAGCCAAGCCACAATTTCTTGCCCATGGCCACGCTTGTCAACCTCTTCTCACATAGGGACTCAGTATACCAGAGCGTCCAGCTGCTCAAAGACCAAATCAACAAGATCCAGACAAAAGGCAACAACGACTGGCTCACTGGACTTTTGAAAGCCTGGGGCATGAAAGGCTGGCTTTCACCTTTACTTAAGACTGTTTTGTGGACTTTGTTTCTTGTATTCATTGTGTTGCTTATTCTATCCAGTTTTGCTCAACGCTTGCAGAAGTCCATGGCAGAAGCCTTCATTCTTGAAAACAAAAAGGGGGCACTTGTGGAGGCCCAGGGGCCTCTCATTGCAACTGTAATACCTTAGGGCAAAGGGGACCAAGGTGAAACAGAGAAACCCCTCTGAATGCAAGGCTCTCACCCATGGCCACTTGCAGCCTCTTGCAATCTGCAGCTTTTCTTGCTATCACCCACTTCAACTGCCATTTTTTCCTTATAGCTACTCTCCAGAGAATGTTCTTCCCTCTCTTCTCCCCTGCTGGTCCTGGCTTTGCCCCTTCTCCCCCCCCCATATGAAACCCTCAGTCCCCAGCCTCATTTTCTCTCCGGCCCTGGACCCTCTTCATGGCAATGCACAGCGTTTGGAGTTCCACACAAAGACCCGTCTCTGGCCTCGTTCATCAGCACTTGAAGCAAGTGTGCTCCGGCCTCTGGCAGTGCAGGTCGCTCACACGGGCTCACTGTGGACACGCCGCAATCACACAGTCATTGAGTGCACCAGAGAACCTGGCCTCTAATAAAAGGCATGAATCCCACAAATCACACGACCCAATGCCTTGCATGTCTCTACTTTTTCCTTCTTCTCTCATCTCTCATGTCACTTTCCCCATTTCCTCTCTCTGCCAGCTTGGCTTCTCTCTCTCTCCTGGCTGCAAGCACATGTGTGGGACCATGCCGGAACACCCTGACCTACAGGGAAGTGGGAGAGGACTCTTTGTCAGGAACTGAAGTGACAGAACAAGGGGGAATGGGATCAAACTGCAAGAGCTGGAATCCATTCCATGATGGGAAGAAGTTCTTTCCTCTCAGGGTGCTTGTCCCTGACACTGGGACCAGTGCAGAGAGGCTGTGCATACCCCATGCCAAGGAACATCCAAGGCCAGCTTGGACAGGGGCCGAGACAACCTGCTGTGCTGGCAGCTTGCTCAGCTTGGAACCAGATGATCTTTAGGGTCCCTTCCTAGCCAAAGCATTCAAGGATTTCATCATTCCACCATGCCCATCTCCCAGTGTGGAGTGGCCCTGAATCTTCTGTGACATCACAGCTCCCATAGTGTTCCAGGTGGAACGTCCAGCACCTGGAAACCAGCAGAGCAGACACTCTGCCTGCTGCCAGCGGTCAGTTGGCGCTCGCTCTGCGCTCTGCCCGTCAGCGCTCTCTTGCTGCTGCTGCCTGGGATTTTCCTGACGCCTCCTCTGGAGCACCAACCCCAGCAGGATGAGCACTGCTGCTCCAGTGGAGGTACAGTGCCATTCCAGGGAGGGGCCACCTTGCTTGAGCAGGCTGCAGCCATGTGGGAATGGATGCTGTGGGACAGGAACCCCACTGTCAGATTGTGCTGTCTCTTGCAGACTGCCAGAGACACTGAGGAGGAGATGCAAGTGGACATGGTGCTAGGTGAGGAAGAAAGGATGGAGGTAGACATAGAAGAACCACTTGAGGACATGGAAGTCGACATGGAGGATAACATTGAGGAGATGGAAGTCGAAGAGGAGAACATTGAGGAGATGGAAGTTGACGAGAACGATGAGGAGGAGCCCATGGTCCTTGGATGAAGATGGAGCCCCACAAGTAAGACAGGCAGATGCTCCCCATGCCCTGCCCACAGACACAGTGGCTGCCCTGAGGCCAGCCTGGGGCTGGGCTGGATGGCCCCGCTCAGGGACACGCTGCCCGCAGGGGGCCTGGATTGTGCTGCCACAAGCACCAGCCCTGGCCTGCCCTGCACTTGCCTGGGGCCACACCAGCCCTGCCAGCCCTGTCCCAGCTCCTAGGGCCCGGCTCCCAGCCCAGCTGGGCCCAGTGCTGGCAGCAGAGGCCAGCTTTGCTTCTTTCGTCCTTCCAGGACAGATGGAGATGATGGCTGGAGATATGACGGCGGTGTATATATGTTGGAAAAGTTAGAAGATTACTGTAAATATGTTCACATGTTAGTAGTTCTCTGTAAATATGTTTTGAAGATTGTTACTCCATAGGATCCCATGTAAATATGTTCAGTAGATCGTTGTTGTTGTTATAAGGATTGTTGTAATGAAAAGTGTTCTGTAAATCCTAGAGTTTGCCAATCTTTGGCAAATAAATACTGCTTCTTTTTAAAACCTCGCTTCTCTTTGCCATTCCTTTGGGCACAGGAAGCATTTGCACAGTTGGGATTTCCACTTGTTCCGGGATCCCGGGGCTGGAGCTCCCTGGGGCTGCTGCCACGGCCACCCCACGGCTGGGGGTCCCTGTGCACAGGGGGTCCCACTGACACCACTGCTGCCGCTGGGCACTGCTGCTGCTCCTGGGCTGGGGCACAGCGGCGTCCCCAAGAGCTGAGCTGCCACCAGCACAGAGGGGGCTCTCACTGCAGTTGTCCCTGCAGCCATGCCACCAAAGCAAGGCAGGAAACTTTCAGCCACCCTTCCTGCTGCAGCCACAGGCACTCCTGGCTCCAGAGCCGCCATCAGGCCACAGGGATGTAAAATCCACCTTCCCGCTCTCAAGGCCATGGCAGCCTTGGCAACTGTGGCACCTGCATCTGGGCTGCTGCAGGGGCTGATGTTTAAGGCTTGCAGCCTCCAAAGGCTCCGGGCTCTGCTTCCCACCCTGCTCTGCACTGCCCTGGCTCCGCATTGCTCAAGAGACAAAAGCCAAGCCAGGGGATCCTCGTCCTGCCCAAATTGCTGAATTGACTGCAGTCCTTAGGACCTTCTCCACTTTCAGAGAACCTATTCATTTGATCACTGATTCGGCAGATGTCTATGGCCTAGTGCAGCAGGCCGAAAATTCCATTTTCAAAGACATTTCTAACCCCAACTAGAGCATTTGATTTCCCCTTTCATTTCTCTTTTGTCCCACAGACAACACCCACACTGTATCACGCACACAAGATCTCATACCACCCTTCCTGCATTTATAGTAGGCAATGCTAAAGCAGATGCCCCAGCAATGGTTGTCCAAACCTCCCTAGGGAATCTTTTTGACCAGGCTAGGACCCGCCACCACTTCTACCATCCAAACATTCCTGCATCGCTCAGCATCTTTAAAATTACCCAAGATCAGGCAAGATCCATGGCAAACACCTGCCCAAATTGTCAGCAACATGCCTTTGCTTCTGTCACAGCTGCACTCAATCCAAGAGGACTAAAGACTCTCCAGATCGGGCAATCACACATCACACACCAAGCCCCTTTTGGGAGACTAAAATACAACCCCGTCTCAATCCACACCGACAACGCTGCGGTTTCCGCCTTTGCCCATGCTGGTGAGAAATGAAAAGATGCTATAAAACGTTACATTTTAGCTTTTTCTACCTTCCCAGCTCCACAGGAAAGGAAAACTGATAATGGTCCTTCTTATACCTCCCACTGATTCCAACCATTTTCTGACCAGTGGGCTGCAAAACATTTCACAGCCATACCACACTCTGCCACAGGACACTCCATAGTCCAGAGGGCCCACTCTTCCATCCAAAGGATCCTTGATCAACAGAGACAGGGAGTCCACATATTATCTCCCATTGAGACACTGGCCAAGGCCCTTGATGTGCTCAACTTTTTCGACACCTCATTTATGCAGCCAACTCCCCCAGTCATCAGGCCTTTTGCATTTCATGTGACTGCAGCCCAGTTAAAAGAAAAGCCACCTGTGTTGAACAAAGACCCTGAATCAAAACAAATTATGGGCCCTTTATCATTCATTACTTGGGGGAGAGGATATGCTTGTGTCTCTACAGCAGCAGGCCCAAGACGGATCCCCGCAAAAACATACAACTCTTCTGCAAATGGCGAGGCAAACACCAGAGCCACCATCAGAAGAACAGAATGAAAGCCTGAGAGAGCAGCAGCCTGGAAAAGAAGAAGAAGGACAGAAGAAGATCTCCTAAGCAGCGTGGACCACACAGACCAACACCAAGAGAGCTCAGACACCACTAAGCGGGATATATCACTTAACATTTGGAAAAACTATATTGTAGCATTTATATTTGATTCTTCTCAGAAGCTGAGTTCAAACTCTTGCCTTACAGAAGAGAAAGTTTAGTGGGACCAGAATTTAAGTTTCACATGGGAATCTCCCTATCTCTTTACTTTCAGGCCACCCAAGCCTCCAGCCACTACAAAATTAACTAAAGTCCAAGGATGCTGTCCTGTGTTGCCGCTGCAGCAGGCAGCCGCAAGCAGCAAAGCTCCTCACTATGCCACGTGCCGTCAGCTGGCTGCTTCCACAGCCAAGCCACAATTTCTTGCCCATGGCCACGCTTGTCAACCTCTTCTCACATAGGGACTCAGTATACCAGAGCGTCCAGCTGCTCAAAGATCAAATCAACAAGATCCAGACAAAAGGCAACAACGACTGGCTCACTGGACTTTTGAAAGCCTGGGGCATGAAAGGCTGGCTTTCACCTTTACTTAAGACTGTTTTGTGGACTTTGTTTCTTGTATTCATTGTGTTGCTTATTCTATCCAGTTTTGCTCAACGCTTGCAAAAGTCCATGGCAGAAGCCTTCATTCTTGAAAACAAAAAGGGGGCACTTGTGGAGGCCCAGGGGCCTCTCATTGCAACTGTAATACCTTAGGGCAAAGGGGACCAAGGTGAAACAGAGAAACCCCTCTGAATGCAAGGCTCTCACCCATGGCCACTTGCAGCCTCTTGCAATCTGCAGCTTTTCTTGCTATCACCCACTTCAACTGCCATTTTTTCCTTATAGCTACTCTCCAGAGAATGTTCTTCCCTCTCTTCTCCCCTGCTGGTCCTGGCTTTGCCCCTTCTCCCCCCCCCCATATGAAGCCCTCAGTCCCCAGCCTCATTTTCTCTCTGGCCCTGGACCCTCTTCATGGCCATGCACAGCGTTTGGAGTTCCACACAAAGACCCGTCTCTGGCCTCATTCATCAGCACTTGAAGCAAGTGTGCTCCGGCCTCTGGCAGTGCAGGTCGCTCACACGGGCTCACTGTGGACACGCCGCAATCACACAGTCATTGAGTGCACCAGAGAACCTGGCCTCTAATAAAAGGCATGAATCCCACAAATCACACGACCCAATGCCTTGCATGTCTGTACTTTTTCCTTCTTCTCTCATCTCTCATGTCACTTTCCCCATTTCCTCTCTCTGCCAGCTTGGCTTCTCTCTCTCTCCTGGCTGCAAGCACATGTGTGGGACCATGCCGGAACACCCTGACCTACAGGGAAGTGGGAGAGGACTCTTTGTCAGGAACTGAAGTGACAGAACAAGGGGGAATGGGATCCAACTGCAAGAGCTGGAATCCATTCCATGATGGGAAGAAGTTCTTTCCTCTCAGGGTGCTTGTCCCTGACACTGGGACCAGTGCAGAGAGGCTGTGCATACCCCATGCCAAGGAACATCCAAGGCCAGCTTGGACAGGGGCCGAGACAACCTGCTGTGCTGGCAGCTTGCTCAGCTTGGAACCAGATGATCTTTAGGGTCCCTTCCTAGCCAAAGCATTCAAGGATTTCATCATTCCACCATGCCCATCTCCCAGTGTGGAGTGGCCCTGAATCTTCTGTGACATCACAGCTCCCACAGTGTTCCAGGTGGAACGTCCAGCACCTGGAAACCAGCAGAGCAGACACTCTGCCTGCTGCCAGTGGTCAGTTGGCGCTCGCTCTGCGCTCTGCCCGTCAGCGCTCTCTTGCTGCTGCTGCCTGGGATTTTCCTGACGCCTCCTCTGGAGCACCAACCCCAGCAGGATGAGCACTGCTGCTCCAGTGGAGGTACAGTGCCATTCCAGGGAGGGGCCACCTTGCTTGAGCAGGCTGCAGCCATGTGGGAATGGATGCTGTGGGACAGGAACCCCACTGTCAGATTGTGCTGTCTCTTGCAGACTGCCAGAGACACTGAGGAGGAGATGCAAGTGGACATGGTGCTAGGTGAGGAAGAAAGGATGGAGGTAGACATAGAAGAACCACTTGAGGACATGGAAGTCGACATGGAGGATAACATTGAGGAGATGGAAGTCGAAGAGGAGAACATTGAGGAGATGGAAGTTGACGAGAACGATGAGGAGGAGCCCATGGTCCTTGGATGAAGATGGAGCCCCACAAGTAAGACAGGCAGATGCTCCCCATGCCCTGCCCACAGACACAGTGGCTGCCCTGACGCCAGCCTGGGGCTGGGCTGGATGGCCCCGCTCAGGGACACGCTGCCCGCAGGGGGCCTGGATTGTGCTGCCACAAGCACCAGCCCTGGCCTGCCCTGCACTTGCCTGGGGCCACACCAGCCCTGCCAGCCCTGTCCCAGCTCCTAGGGCCCGGCTCCCAGCCCAGCTGGGCCCAGTGCTGGCAGCAGAGGCCAGCTTTGCTTCTTTCTTCCTTCCAGGACAGATGGAGATGATGGCTGGAGATATGACGGCGGTGTATATATGTTGGAAAAGTTAGAAGATTACTGTAAATATGTTCACATGTTAGTAGTTCTCTGTAAATATGTTTTGAAGATTGTTACTCCATAGGATCCCATGTAAATATGTTCAGTAGATCGTTGTTGTTGTTATAAGGATTGTTGTAATGAAAAGTGTTCTGTAAATCCTAGAGTTTGCCAATCTTTGGCAAATAAATACGGCTTCTTTTTAAAACCTCGCTTCTCTTTGCCATTCCTTTGAGCACAGGCAGCCTTTGCACACTTGGGATTTCCACTTGTTCCAGGATCCCAGGGCTGGAGCTCCCTGGGGCTGCTGCCACGGCCACCCCACGGCTGGGGGTCCCTGTGCACAGGGGGTCCCACTGACACCACTGCTGCCGCTGGGCACTGCTGCTGCTCCTGGGCTGGGGCACAGCGGCGTCCCCAAGAGCTGAGCTGTCACCAGCACAGAGGGGGCTCTCACTGCAGTTATCCCTGCAGCCATGCCACCAAAGCAAGGCAGGAAACTTTCAGCCACCCTTCCTGCTGCAGCCACAGGCACTCCTGGCTCCAGAGCCGCCATCAGGCCACAGGGATGCAAAATCCACCTTCCCACTCTCAAGGCCATGGCAGCCTTGGCAACTCTGGCACCTGCATCTGGGCTGCTGCAGGGGCTGATGTTTAAGGCTTGCAGCCTCCAAAGGCTCCGGGCTCTGCTTCCCACCCTGCTCTGCACTGCCCTGGCTCCGCATTGCTCAAGAGACAAAAGCCAAGCCAGGGGATCCTCATCCTGCCCAAATTGCTGAATTGACTGCAGTCCTTAGGACCTTCTCCACTTTCAGAGAACCTATTCATTTGATCACTGATTCGGCAGATGTCTATGGCCTAGTGCAGCAGGCCGAAAATTCCATTTTCAAAGACATTTCTAACCCCAACTAGAGCATTTGATTTCCCCTTTCATTATTCTTTTGTCCCACAGACAACACCCACACTATATCACGCACACAAGATCTCATACCACCCTTCCTGCA
The DNA here is from genome assembly GCF_036417665.1 of Passer domesticus. Classification (NCBI taxonomy): domain Eukaryota; kingdom Metazoa; phylum Chordata; class Aves; order Passeriformes; family Passeridae; genus Passer; species Passer domesticus. The sequence goes on along the minus strand of NC_087486.1, from coordinate 17,350,188 downwards.
TTTATAGTAGGCAATGCTAAAGCAGATGCCCCAGCAATGGTTGTCCAAACCTCCCTAGGGAATCTTTTTGACCAGGCTAGGACCCGCCACCACTTCTACCATCCAAACATTCCTGCACCGCTCAGCATCTTTAAAATTGCCCAAGATCAGGCAAGATCCATGGCAAACACCTGCCCAAATTGTCAGCAACATGCCTTTGCTTCTGTCACAGCTGCACTCAATCCAAGAGGACTAAAGACTCTCCAGATCGGGCAATCACACATCACACACCAAGCCCCTTTTGGGAGACTAAAATACAACCCCGTCTCAATCCACACCGACAACGCTGCGGTTTCCGCCTTTGCCCATGCTGGTGAGAAATGAAAAGATGCTATAAAACGTTACATTTTAGCTTTTTCTACCTTCCCAGCTCCACAGGAAATGAAAACTGATCATGGTCCTTCTTATACCTCCCACTGATTCCAACCATTTTCTGACCAGTGGGCTATAAAACATGTCACAGCCATACCACACTCTGCCACAGGACACTCCATAGTCCAGAGGGCCCACTGGTCCATCCAAAGGATCCTTGATCAACAGAGACAGGGAGTCCACATATTATCTCCCATTGAGACACTGGCCAAGGCCCTTGATGTGCTCAACTTTTTCGACACCTCATTTATGGAGCCAACTCCCCCAGTCATCAGGCCTTTTGCATTTCATGTGACTGCAGCCCAGTTAAAAGAAAAGCCACCTGTGTTGAACAAAGACCCTGAATCAAAACAAATTATGGGCCCTTTATCATTCATTACTTGGGGGAGAGGATATGCTTGTGTCTCTACAGCAGCAGGCCCAAGACGGATCCCAGCAAAAACATACAACTCTTCTGCAAATGGCGAGGCAAACACCAGAGCCACCATCAGAAGAACAGAATGAAAGCCTGAGAGAGCAGCAGCCTGGAAAAGAAGAAGAAGGACAGAAGAAGATCTCCTAAGCAGCGTGGACCACACAGACCAACACCAAGAGAGCTCAGACACCACTAAGCGGGATATATCACTTAACATTTGGAAAAACTATATTGTAGCATTTATATTTGATTCTTCTCAGAAGCTGAGTTCAAACTCTTGCCTTACAGAAGAGAAAGTTTAGTGGGACCAGAATTTAAGTTTCACATGGGAATCTCCCTATCTCTTTACTTTCAGGCCACCCAAGCCTCCAGCCACTACAAAATTAACTAAAGTCCAAGGATGCTGTCCTGTGTTGCCACTGCAGCAGGCAGCCGCAAGCAGGAAAGCTCCTCACTATGCCACGTGCCGTCAGCTGGCTGCTTCCACAGCCAAGCCACAATTTCTTGCCCATGGCCACGCTTGTCAACCTCTTCTCACATAGGGACTCAGTATACCAGAGCGTCCAGCTGCTCAAAGACCAAATCAACAAGATCCAGACAAAAGGCAACAACGACTGGCTCACTGGACTTTTGAAAGCCTGGGGCATGAAAGGCTGGCTTTCACCTTTACTTAAGACTGTTTTGTGGACTTTGTTTCTTGTATTCATTGTGTTGCTTATTCTATCCAGTTTTGCTCAACGCTTGCAAAAGTCCATGGCAGAAGCCTTCATTCTTGAAAACAAAAAGGGGGCACTTGTGGAGGCCCAGGGGCCTCTCATTGCAACTGTAATACCTTAGGGCAAAGGGGACCAAGGTGAAACAGAGAAACCCCTCTGAATGCAAGGCTCTCACCCATGGCCACTTGCAGCCTCTTGCAATCTGCAGCTTTTCTTGCTATCACCCACTTCAACTGCTATTTTTTCCTTATAGCTACTCTCCAGAGAATGTTCTTCCCTCTCTTCTCCCCTGCTGGTCCTGGCTTTGCCCCTTCTCCCCCCCCCATATGAAACCCTCAGTCCCCAGCCTCATTTTCTCTCCGGCCCTGGACCCTCTTCATCACCATGCACAGTGTTTTGAGTTGCACACAAAGACCCGTCTCTGGCCTCGTTCATCAGCACTTGAAGCAAGTGTGCTCCGGCCTCTGGCAGTGCAGGTCGCTCACACGGGCTCACTGTGGACACGCCGCAATCACACAGTCATTGAGTGCACCAGAGAACCTGGTCTCTAATAAAAGGCATGAATCCCACAAATCACACAACCCAATGCCTTGCATGTCTCTACTTTTTCCTTCTTCTCTCATCTCTCATGTCACTTTCCCCATTTCCTCTCTCTGCCAGCTTGGCTTCTCTCTCTCTCCTGGCTGCAAGCACATGTGTGGGACCATGCCGGAACACCCTGACCTACAGGGAAGTGGGAGAGGACTCTTTGTCAGGAACTGAAGTGACAGAACAAGGGGGAATGGGATCCAACTGCAAGAGCTGGAATCCATTCCATGATGGGAAGAAGTTCTTTCCTCTCAGGGTGCTTGTCCCTGACACTGGGACCAGTGCAGAGAGGCTGTGCATACCCCATGCCAAGGAACATCCAAGGCCAGCTTGGACAGGGGCCGCAGCAACCTGCTGTGCTGGCAGCTTGCTCAGCTTGGAACCAGATGATCTTTAGGGTCCCTTCCTAGCCAAAGCATTCAAGGATTTCATCATTCCACCATGCCCATCTCCCAGTGTGGAGTGGCCCTGAATCTTCTGTGACATCACAGCTCCCACAGTGTTCCAGGTGGAACGTCCAGCACCTGGAAACCAGCAGAGCAGACACTCTGCCTGCTGCCAGTGGTCGTTTGTCGCTCACTCTGCGCTCTGCCCGTCAGCGCTCTCTTGCTGCTGCTGCCTGGGATTTTCCTGACGCCTCCTCTGGAGCACCAACCCCAGCAGGATGAGCACTGCTGCTCCAGTGGAGGTACAGTGCCATTCCAGGGAGGGGCCACCTTGCTTGAGCAGGCTGCAGCCATGTGGGAATGGATGCTGTGGGACAGGAACCCCACTGTCAGATTGTGCTGTCTCTTGCAGACTGCCAGAGACACTGAGGAGGAGATGCAAGTGGACATGGTGCTAGGTGAGGAAGAAAGGATGGAGGTAGACATAGAAGAACCACTTGAGGACATGGAAGTCGACATGGAGGATAACATTGAGGAGATGGAAGTCGAAGAGGAGAACATTGAGGAGATGGAAGTTGACGAGAACGATGAGGAGGAGCCCATGGTCCTTGGATGAAGATGGAGCCCCACAAGTAAGACAGGCAGATGCTCCCCATGCCCTGCCCACAGACACAGTGGCTGCCCTGACGCCAGCCTGGGGCTGGGCTGGATGGCCCCGCTCAGGGACACGCTGCCCGCAGGGGGCCTGGATTGTGCTGCCACAAGCACCAGCCCTGGCCTGCCCTGCACTTGCCTGGGGCCACACCAGCCCTGCCAGCCCTGTCCCAGCTCCTAGGGCCCGGCTCCCAGCCCAGCTGGGCCCAGTGCTGGCAGCAGAGGCCAGCTTTGCTTCTTTCGTCCTTCCAGGACAGATGGAGATGATGGCTGGAGATATGACGGCGGTGTATATATGTTGGAAAAGTTAGAAGATTACTGTAAATATGTTCACATGTTAGTAGTTCTCTGTAAATATGTTTTGAAGATTGTTACTCCATAGGATCCCATGTAAATATGTTCAGTAGATCGTTGTTGTTGTTATAAGGATTGTTGTAATGAAAAGTGTTCTGTAAATCCTAGAGTTTGCCAATCTTTGGCAAATAAATACTGCTTCTTTTTAAAACCTCGCTTCTCTTTGCCATTACTTTGGGCACAGGAAGCATTTGCACACTTGGGATTTCCACTTGTTCCGGGATCCCGGGGCTGGAGCTCCCTGGGGCTGCTGCCACGGCCACCCCGCGGCTGGGGGTCCCTGTGCACAGGGGGTCCCACTGACACCACTGCTGCCGCTGGGCACTGCTGCTGCTCCTGGGCTGGGGCACAGCGGCGTCCCCAAGAGCTGAGCTGCCACCAGCACAGAGGGGGCTCTCACTGCAGTTGTCCCTGCAGCCATGCCACCAAAGCAAGGCAGGAAACTTTCAGCCACCCTTCCTGCTGCAGCCACAGGCACTCCTGGCTCCAGAGCCGCCATCAGGCCACAGGGATGTAAAATCCACATTCCCGCTCTCAAGGCCATGGCAGCCTTGGCAACTGTGGCACCTGCATCTGGGCTGCTGCAGGGGCTGATGTTTAAGGCTTGCAGCCTCCAAAGGCTCCGGGCTCTGCTTCCCACCCTGCTCTGCACTGCCCTGGCTCCGCATTGCTCAAGAGACAAAAGCCAAGCCAGGGGATCCTCGTCCTGCCCAAATTGCTGAATTGACTGCAGTCCTTAGGACCTTCTCCACTTTCAGAGAACCTATTCATTTGATCACTGATTCGGCAGATGTCTATGGCCTAGTGCAGCAGGCCGAAAATTCCATTTTCAAAGACATTTCTAACCCCAACTAGAGCATTTGATTTCCCCTTTCATTATTCTTTTGTCCCACAGACAACACCCACACTATATCACGCACACAAGATCTCATACCACCCTTCCTGCATTTATAGTAGGCAATGCTAAAGCAGATGCCCCAGCAATGGTTGTCCAAACCTCCCTATGGAATCTTTTTGACCAGGCTAGGACCCGCCACCACTTCTACCATCCAAACATTCCTGCACCGCTCAGCATCTTTAAAATTACCCAAGATCAGGCAAGATCCATGGCAAACACCTGCCCAAATTGTCAGCAACATGCCTTTGCTTCTGTCACAGCTGCACTCAATCCAAGAGGACTAAAGACTCTCCAGATCGGGCAATCACACATCACACACCAAGCCCCTTTTGGGAGACTAAAATACAACCCCGTCTCAATCCACACCGACAACGCTGCGGTTTCCGCCTTTGCCCATGCTGGTGAGAAATGAAAAGATGCTATAAAACGTTACATTTTAGCTTTTTCTACCTTCCCAGCTCCACAGGAAAGGAAAACTGATAATGGTCCTTCTTATACCTCCCACTGATTCCAACCATTTTCTGACCAGTGGGCTGCAAAACATTTCACAGCCATACCACACTCTGCCACAGGACACTCCATAGTCCAGAGGGCCCACTCTTCCATCCAAAGGATCCTTGATCAACAGAGACAGGGAGTCCACATATTATCTCCCATTGAGACACTGGCCAAGGCCCTTGATGTGCTCAACTTTTTCGACACCTCATTTATGCAGCCAACTCCCCCAGTCATCAGGCCTTTTGCATTTCATGTGACTGCAGCCCAGTTAAAAGAAAAGCCACCTGTGTTGAACAAAGACCCTGAATCAAAACAAATTATGGGCCCTTTATCATTCATTACTTGGGGGAGAGGATATGCTTGTGTCTCTACAGCAGCAGGCCCAAGACGGATCCCAGCAGAAACATACAACTCTTCTGCAAATGGCGAGGCAAACACCAGAGCCACCATCAGAAGAACAGAATGAAAGCCTGAGAGAGCAGCAGCCTGGAAAAGAAGAAGAAGGACAGAAGAAGATCTCCTAAGCAGCGTGGACCACACAGACCAACACCAAGAGAGCTCAGACACCACTAAGCGGGATATATCACTTAACATTTGGAAAAACTATATTGTAGCATTTATATTTGATTCTTCTCAGAAGCTGAGTTCAAACTCTTGCCTTACAGAAGAGAAAGTTTAGTGGGACCAGAATTTAAGTTTCACATGGGAATCTCCCTATCTCTTTACTTTCAGGCCACCCAAGCCTCCAGCCACTACAAAATTAACTAAAGTCCAAGGATGCTGTCCTTTGTTGCCGCTGCAGCAGGCAGCCGCAAGCAGCAAAGCTCCTCACTATGCCACGTGCCGTCAGCTGGCTGCTTCCACAGCCAAGCCACAATTTCTTGCCCATGGCCACGCTTGTCAACCTCTTCTCACATAGGGACTCAGTATACCAGAGCGTCCAGCTGCTCAAAGATCAAATCAACAAGATCCAGACAAAAGGCAACAACGACTAGCTCACTGGACTTTTGAAAGACTGGGGCATGAAAGGCTGGCTTTCACCTTTACTTAAGACTGTTTTGTGGACTTTGTTTCTTGTATTCATTGTGTTGCTTATTCTATCCAGTTTTGCTCAACGCTTGCAAAAGTCCATGGCAGAAGCCTTCATTCTTGAAAACAAAAAGGGGGCACTTGTGGAGGCCCAGGGCCCTCTCATTGCAACTGTAATACCTTAGGGCAAAGGGGACCAAGGTGAAACAGAGAAACCCCTCTGAATGCAAGGCTCTCACCCATGGCCACTTGCAGCCTCTTGCAATCTGCAGCTTTTCTTGCTATCACCCACTTCAACTGCCATTTTTTCCTTATAGCTACTCTCCAGAGAATGTTCTTCCCTCTCTTCTCCCCTGCTGGTCCTGGCTTTGCCCCTTCTCCCCCCCCCCATATGAAGCCCTCAGTCCCCAGCCTCATTTTCTCTCTGGCCCTGGACCCTCTTCATGGCCATGCACAGTGTTTTGGAGTTCCACACAAAGACCCGTCTCTGGCCTCATTCATCAGCACTTGAAGCAAGTGTGCTCCGGCCTCTGGCAGTGCAGGTCACTCACACGGGCTCACTGTGGACACGCCGCAATCACACAGTCATTGAGTGCACCAGAGAACCTGGCCTCTAATAAAAGGCATGAATCCCACAAATCACACGACCCAATGCCTTGCATGTCTCTACTTTTTCCTTCTTCTCTCATCTCTCATGTCACTTTCCCCATTTCCTCTCTCTGCCAGCTTGGCTTCTCTCTCTCTCCTGGCTGCAAGCACATGTGTGGGACCATGCCGGAACACCCTGACCTACAGGGAAGTGGGAGAGGACTCTTTGTCAGGAACTGAAGTGACAGAACAAGGGGGAATGGGATCCAACTGCAAGAGCTGGAATCCATTCCATGATGGGAAGAAGTTCTTTCCTCTCAGGGTGCTTGTCCCTGACACTGGGACCAGTGCAGAGAGGCTGTGCATACCCCATGCCAAGGAACATCCAAGGCCAGCTTGGACAGGGGCCGAGACAACCTGCTGTGCTGGCAGCTTGCTCAGCTTGGAACCAGATGATCTTTAGGGTCCCTTCCTAGCCAAAGCATTCAAGGATTTCATCATTCCACCATGCCCATCTCCCAGTGTGGAGTGGCCCTGAATCTTCTGTGACATCACAGCTCCCACAGTGTTCCAGGTGGAACGTCCAGCACCTGGAAACCAGCAGAGCAGACACTCTGCCTGCTGCCAGTGGTCAGTTGGCGCTCGCTCTGCGCTCTGCCCGTCAGCGCTCTCTTGCTGCTGCTGCCTGGGATTTTCCTGACGCCTCCTCTGGAGCACCAACCCCAGCAGGATGAGCACTGCTGCTCCAGTGGAGGTACAGTGCCATTCCAGGGAGGGGCCACCTTGCTTGAGCAGGCTGCAGCCATGTGGGAATGGATGCTGTGGGACAGGAACCCCACTGTCAGATTGTGCTGTCTCTTGCAGACTGCCAGAGACACTGAGGAGGAGATGCAAGTGGACATGGTGCTAGGTGAGGAAGAAAGGATGGAGGTAGACATAGAAGAACCACTTGAGGACATGGAAGTCGACATGGAGGATAACATTGAGGAGATGGAAGTCGAAGAGGAGAACATTGAGGAGATGGAAGTTGACGAGAACGATGAGGAGGAGCCCATGGTCCTTGGATGAAGATGGAGCCCCACAAGTAAGACAGGCAGATGCTCCCCATGCCCTGCCCACAGACACAGTGGCTGCCCTGACGCCAGCCTGGGGCTGGGCTGGATGGCCCCGCTCAGGGACACGCTGCCCGCAGGGGGCCTGGATTGTGCTGCCACAAGCACCAGCCCTGGCCTGCCCTGCACTTGCCTGGGGCCACACCAGCCCTGCCAGCCCTGTCCCAGCTCCTAGGGCCCGGCTCCCAGCCCAGCTGGGCCCAGTGCTGGCAGCAGAGGCCAGCTTTGCTTCTTTCTTCCTTCCAGGACAGATGGAGATGATGGCTGGAGATATGACGGCGGTGTATATATGTTGGAAAAGTTAGAAGATTACTGTAAATATGTTCACATGTTAGTAGTTCTCTGTAAATATGTTTTGAAGATTGTTACTCCATAGGATCCCATGTAAATATGTTCAGTAGATCGTTGTTGTTGTTATAAGGATTGTTGTAATGAAAAGTGTTCTGTAAATCCTAGAGTTTGCCAAAGTTTGGCAAATAAATACGGCTTCTTTTTAAAACCTCGCTTCTCTTTGCCATTCCTTTGAGCACAGGCAGCCTTTGCACACTTGGGATTTCCACTTGTTCCAGGATCCCGGGGCTGGAGCTCCCTGGGGCTGCTGCCACGGCCACCCCACGGCTGGGGGTCCCTGTGCACAGGGGGTCCCACTGACACCACTGCTGCCGCTGGGCACTGCTGCTGCTCCTGGGCTGGGGCACAGCGGCGTCCCCAAGAGCTGAGCTGTCACCAGCACAGAGGGGGCTCTCACTGCAGTTATCCCTGCAGCCATGCCACCAAAGCAAGGCAGGAAACTTTCAGCCACCCTTCCTGCTGCAGCCACAGGCACTCCTGGCTCCAGAGCCGCCATCAGGCCACAGGGATGCAAAATCCACCTTCCCACTCTCAAGGCCATGGCAGCCTTGGCAACTCTGGCACCTGCATCTGGGCTGCTGCAGGGGCTGATGTTTAAGGCTTGCAGCCTCCAAAGGCTCCGGGCTCTGCTTCCCACCCTGCTCTGCACTGCCCTGGCTCCGCATTGCTCAAGAGACAAAAGCCAAGCCAGGGGATCCTCATCCTGCCCAAATTGCTGAATTGACTGCAGTCCTTAGGACCTTCTCCACTTTCAGAGAACCTATTCATTTGATCACTGATTCGGCAGATGTCTATGGCCTAGTGCAGCAGGCCGAAAATTCCATTTTCAAAGACATTTCTAACCCCAACTAGAGCATTTGATTTCCCCTTTCATTATTCTTTTGTCCCACAGACAACACCCACACTATATCACGCACACAAGATCTCATACCACCCTTCCTGCATTTATAGTAGGCAATGCTAAAGCAGATGCCCCAGCAATGGTTGTCCAAACCTCCCTAGGGAATCTTTTTGACCAGGCTAGGACCCGCCACCACTTCTACCATCCAAACATTCCTGCACCGCTCAGCATCTTTAAAATTGCCCAAGATCAGGCAAGATCCATGGCAAACACCTGCCCAAATTGTCAGCAACATGCCTTTGCTTCTGTCACAGCTGCACTCAATCCAAGAGGACTAAAGACTCTCCAGATCGGGCAATCACACATCACACACCAAGCCCCTTTTGGGAGACTAAAATACAACCCCGTCTCAATCCACACCGACAACGCTGCGGTTTCCGCCTTTGCCCATGCTGGTGAGAAATGAAAAGATGCTATAAAACGTTACATTTTAGCTTTTTCTACCTTCCCAGCTCCACAGGAAATGAAAACTGATCATGGTCCTTCTTATACCTCCCACTGATTCCAACCATTTTCTGACCAGTGGGCTATAAAACATGTCACAGCCATACCACACTCTGCCACAGGACACTCCATAGTCCAGAGGGCCCACTCTTCCATCCAAAGGATCCTTGATCAACAGAGACAGGGAGTCCACATATTATCTCCCATTGAGACACTGGCCAAGGCCCTTGATGTGCTCAACTTTTTCGACACCTCATTTATGGAGCCAACTCCCCCAGTCATCAGGCCTTTTGCATTTCATGTGACTGCAGCCCAGTTAAAAGAAAAGCCACCTGTGTTGAACAAAGACCCTGAATCAAAGCAAATTATGGGCCCTTTATCATTCATTACTTGGGGGAGAGGATATGCTTGTGTCTCTACAGCAGCAGGCCCAAGACGGATCCCAGCAAAAACATACAACTCTTCTGCCAATGGCCAGGCAAACACCAGAGCCACCATCAGAAGAACAGAATGAAAGCCTGAGAGAGCAGCAGCCTGGAAAAGAAGAAGAAGGACAGAAGAAGATCTCCTAAGCAGCGTGGACCACACAGACCAACACCAAGAGAGCTCAGACACCACTAAGCGGGATATATCACTTAACATTTGGAAAAACTATATTGTAGCATTTATATTTGATTCTTCTCAGAAGCTGAGTTCAAACTCTTGCCTTACAGAAGAGAAAGTTTAGTGGGACCAGAATTTAAGTTTCACATGGGAATCTCCCTATCTCTTTACTTTCAGGCCACCCAAGCCTCCAGCCACTACAAAATTAACTAAAGTCCAAGGATGCTGTCCTGTGTTGCCACTGCAGCAGGCAGCCGCAAGCAGGAAAGCTCCTCACTATTCCACGTGCCGTCAGCTCGCTGCTTCCACAGCCAAGCCACAATTTCTTGCCCATGGCCACGCTTGTCAACCTCTTCTCACATAGGGACTCAGTATACCAGAGCGTCCAGCTGCTCAAAGACCAAATTAACAAGATCCAGACAAAAGGCAACAACGACTGGCTCACTGGACTTTTGAAAGCCTGGGGCATGAAAGGCTGGCTTTCACCTTTACTTAAGACTGTTTTGTGGACTTTGTTTCTTGTATTCATTGTGTTGCTTATTCTATCCAGTTTTGCTCAACGCTTGCAAAAGTCCATGGCAGAAGCCTTCATTCTTGAAAACAAAAAGGGGGCACTTGTGGAGGCCCAGGGCCCTCTCATTGCAACTGTAATACCTTAGGGCAAAGGGGACCAAGGTGAAACAGAGAAACCCCTCTGAATGCAAGGCTCTCACCCATGGCCACTTGCAGCCTCTTGCAATCTGCAGCTTTTCTTGCTATCACCCACTTCAACTGCTATTTTTTCCTTATAGCTACTCTCCAGAGAATGTTCTTCCCTCTCTTCTCCCCTGCTGGTCCTGGCTTTGCCCCTTCTCCCCCCCCCATATGAAACCCTCAGTCCCCAGCCTCATTTTCTCTCCGGCCCTGGACCCTCTTCATCACCATGCACAGTGTTTTGAGTTGCACACAAAGACCCGTCTCTGGCCTCGTTCATCAGCACTTGAAGCAAGTGTGCTCCGGCCTCTGGCAGTGCAGGTCGCTCACACGGGCTCACTGTGGACACGCCGCAATCACACAGTCATTGAGTGCACCAGAGAACCTGGCCTCTAATAAAAGGCATGAATCCCACAAATCACACAACCCAATGCCTTGCATGTCTCTACTTTTTCCTTCTTCTCTCATCTCTCATGTCACTTTCCCCATTTCCTCTCTCTGCCAGCTTGGCTTCTCTCTCTCTCCTGGCTGCAAGCACATGTGTGGGACCATGCCGGAACACCCTGACCTACAGGGAAGTGGGAGAGGACTCTTTGTCAGGAACTGAAGTGACAGAACAAGGGGGAATGGGATCCAACTGCAAGAGCTGGAATCCATTCCATGATGGGAAGAAGTTCTTTCCTCTCAGGGTGCTTGTCCCTGACACTGGGACCAGTGCAGAGAGGCTGTGCATACCCCATGCCAAGGAACATCCAAGGCCAGCTTGGACAGGGGCCGCAGCAACCTGCTGTGCTGGCAGCTTGCTCAGCTTGGAACCAGATGATCTTTAGGGTCCCTTCCTAGCCAAAGCATTCAAGGATTTCATCATTCCACCATGCCCATCTCCCAGTGTGGAGTGGCCCTGAATCTTCTGTGACATCACAGCTCCCACAGTGTTCCAGGTGGAACGTCCAGCACCTGGAAACCAGCAGAGCAGACACTCTGCCTGCTGCCAGTGGTCGTTTGTCGCTCACTCTGCGCTCTGCCCGTCAGCGCTCTCTTGCTGCTGCTGCCTGGGATTTTCCTGACGCCTCCTCTGGAGCACCAACCCCAGCAGGATGAGCACTGCTGCTCCAGTGGAGGTACAGTGCCATTCCAGGGAGGGGCCACCTTGCTTGAGCAGGCTGCAGCCATGTGGGAATGGATGCTGTGGGACAGGAACCCCACTGTCAGATTGTGCTGTCTCTTGCAGACTGCCAGAGACACTGAGGAGGAGATGCAAGTGGACATGGTGCTAGGTGAGGAAGAAAGGATGGAGGTAGACATAGAAGAACCACTTGAGGACATGGAAGTCGACATGGAGGATAACATTGAGGAGATGGAAGTCGAAGAGGAGAACATTGAGGAGATGGAAGTTGACGAGAACGATGAGGAGGAGCCCATGGTCCTTGGATGAAGATGGAGCCCCACAAGTAAGACAGGCAGATGCTCCCCATGCCCTGCCCACAGACACAGTGGCTGCCCTGACGCCAGCCTGGGGCTGGGCTGGATGGCCCCGCTCAGGGACACGCTGCCCGCAGGGGGCCTGGATTGTGCTGCCACAAGCACCAGCCCTGGCCTGCCCTGCACTTGCCTGGGGCCACACCAGCCCTGCCAGCCCTGTCCCAGCTCCTAGGGCCCGGCTCCCAGCCCAGCTGGGCCCAGTGCTGGCAGCAGAGGCCAGCTTTGCTTCTTTCGTCCTTCCAGGACAGATGGAGATGATGGCTGGAGATATGACGGCGGTGTATATATGTTGGAAAAGTTAGAAGATTACTGTAAATATGTTCACATGTTAGTAGTTCTCTGTAAATATGTTTTGAAGATTGTTACTCCATAGGATCCCATGTAAATATGTTCAGTAGATCGTTGTTGTTGTTATAAGGATTGTTGTAATGAAAAGTGTTCTGTAAATCCTAGAGTTTGCCAATCTTTGGCAAATAAATACTGCTTCTTTTTAAAACCTCGCTTCTCTTTGCCATTACTTTGGGCACAGGAAGCATTTGCACACTTGGGATTTCCACTTGTTCCGGGATCCCGGGGCTGGAGCTCCCTGGGGCTGCTGCCACGGCCACCCCGCGGCTGGGGGTCCCTGTGCACAGGGGGTCCCACTGACACCACTGCTGCCGCTGGGCACTGCTGCTGCTCCTGGGCTGGGGCACAGCGGCGTCCCCAAGAGCTGAGCTGCCACCAGCACAGAGGGGGCTCTCACTGCAGTTGTCCCTGCAGCCATGCCACCAAAGCAAGGCAGGAAACTTTCAGCCACCCTTCCTGCTGCAGCCACAGGCACTCCTGGCTCCAGAGCCGCCATCAGGCCACAGGGATGTAAAATCCACATTCCCGCTCTCAAGGCCATGGCAGCCTTGGCAACTGTGGCACCTGCATCTGGGCTGCTGCAGGGGCTGATGTTTAAGGCTTGCAGCCTCCAAAGGCTCCGGGCTCTGCTTCCCACCCTGCTCTGCACTGCCCTGGCTCCGCATTGCTCAAGAGACAAAAGCCAAGCCAGGGGATCCTCGTCCTGCCCAAATTGCTGAATTGACTGCAGTCCTTAGGACCTTCTCCACTTTCAGAGAACCTATTCATTTGATCACTGATTCGGCAGATGTCTATGGCCTAGTGCAGCAGGCCGAAAATTCCATTTTCAAAGACATTTCTAACCCCAACTAGAGCATTTGATTTCCCCTTTCATTATTCTTTTGTCCCACAGACAACACCCACACTATATCACGCACACAAGATCTCATACCACCCTTCCTGCATTTATAGTAGGCAATGCTAAAGCAGATGCCCCAGCAATGGTTGTCCAAACCTCCCTAGGGAATCTTTTTGACCAGGCTAGGACCCGCCACCACTTCTACCATCCAAACATTCCTGCACCGCTCAGCATCTTTAAAATTGCCCAAGATCAGGCAAGATCCATGGCAAACACCTGCCCAAATTGTCAGCAACATGCCTTTGCTTCTGTCACAGCTGCACTCAATCCAAGAGGACTAAAGACTCTCCAGATCGGGCAATCACACATCACACACCAAGCCCCTTTTGGGAGACTAAAATACAACCCCGTCTCAATCCACACCGACAACGCTGCGGTTTCCGCCTTTGCCCATGCTGGTGAGAAATGAAAAGATGCTATAAAACGTTACATTTTAGCTTTTTCTACCTTCCCAGCTCCACAGGAAATGAAAACTGATCATGGTCCTTCTTATACCTCCCACTGATTCCAACCATTTTCTGACCAGTGGGCTATAAAACATGTCACAGCCATACCACACTCTGCCACAGGACACTCCATAGTCCAGAGGGCCCACTGGTCCATCCAAAGGATCCTTGATCAACAGAGACAGGGAGTCCACATATTATCTCCCATTGAGACACTGGCCAAGGCCCTTGATGTGCTCAACTTTTTCGACACCTCATTTATGGAGCCAACTCCCCCAGTCATCAGGCCTTTTGCATTTCATGTGACTGCAGCCCAGTTAAAAGAAAAGCCACCTGTGTTGAACAAAGACCCTGAATCAAAACAAATTATGGGCCCTTTATCATTCATTACTTGGGGGAGAGGATATGCTTGTGTCTCTACAGCAGCAGGCCCAAGACGGATCCCAGCAAAAACATACAACTCTTCTGCAAATGGCGAGGCAAACACCAGAGCCACCATCAGAAGAACAGAATGAAAGCCTGAGAGAGCAGCAGCCTGGAAAAGAAGAAGAAGGACAGAAGAAGATCTCCTAAGCAGCGTGGACCACACAGACCAACACCAAGAGAGCTCAGACACCACTAAGCGGGATATATCACTTAACATTTGGAAAAACTATATTGTAGCATTTATATTTGATTCTTCTCAGAAGCTGAGTTCAAACTCTTGCCTTACAGAAGAGAAAGTTTAGTGGGACCAGAATTTAAGTTTCACATGGGAATCTCCCTATCTCTTTACTTTCAGGCCACCCAAGCCTCCAGCCACTACAAAATTAACTAAAGTCCAAGGATGCTGTCCTGTGTTGCCACTGCAGCAGGCAGCCGCAAGCAGGAAAGCTCCTCACTATGCCACGTGCCGTCAGCTGGCTGCTTCCACAGCCAAGCCACAATTTCTTGCCCATGGCCACGCTTGTCAACCTCTTCTCACATAGGGACTCAGTATACCAGAGCGTCCAGCTGCTCAAAGACCAAATCAACAAGATCCAGACAAAAGGCAACAACGACTGGCTCACTGGACTTTTGAAAGCCTGGGGCATGAAAGGCTGGCTTTCACCTTTACTTAAGACTGTTTTGTGGACTTTGTTTCTTGTATTCATTGTGTTGCTTATTCTATCCAGTTTTGCTCAACGCTTGCAAAAGTCCATGGCAGAAGCCTTCATTCTTGAAAACAAAAAGGGGGCACTTGTGGAGGCCCAGGGGCCTCTCATTGCAACTGTAATACCTTAGGGCAAAGGGGACCAAGGTGAAACAGAGAAACCCCTCTGAATGCAAGGCTCTCACCCATGGCCACTTGCAGCCTCTTGCAATCTGCAGCTTTTCTTGCTATCACCCACTTCAACTGCTATTTTTTCCTTATAGCTACTCTCCAGAGAATGTTCTTCCCTCTCTTCTCCCCTGCTGGTCCTGGCTTTGCCCCTTCTCCCCCCCCCATATGAAACCCTCAGTCCCCAGCCTCATTTTCTCTCCGGCCCTGGACCCTCTTCATCACCATGCACAGTGTTTTGAGTTGCACACAAAGACCCGTCTCTGGCCTCGTTCATCAGCACTTGAAGCAAGTGTGCTCCGGCCTCTGGCAGTGCAGGTCGCTCACACGGGCTCACTGTGGACACGCCGCAATCACACAGTCATTGAGTGCACCAGAGAACCTGGCCTCTAATAAAAGGCATGAATCCCACAAATCACACAACCCAATGCCTTGCATGTCTCTACTTTTTCCTTCTTCTCTCATCTCTCATGTCACTTTCCCCATTTCCTCTCTCTGCCAGCTTGGCTTCTCTCTCTCTCCTGGCTGCAAGCACATGTGTGGGACCATGCCGGAACACCCTGACCTACAGGGAAGTGGGAGAGGACTCTTTGTCAGGAACTGAAGTGACAGAACAAGGGGGAATGGGATCCAACTGCAAGAGCTGGAATCCATTCCATGATGGGAAGAAGTTCTTTCCTCTCAGGGTGCTTGTCCCTGACACTGGGACCAGTGCAGAGAGGCTGTGCATACCCCATGCCAAGGAACATCCAAGGCCAGCTTGGACAGGGGCCGCAGCAACCTGCTGTGCTGGCAGCTTGCTCAGCTTGGAACCAGATGATCTTTAGGGTCCCTTCCTAGCCAAAGCATTCAAGGATTTCATCATTCCACCATGCCCATCTCCCAGTGTGGAGTGGCCCTGAATCTTCTGTGACATCACAGCTCCCACAGTGTTCCAGGTGGAACGTCCAGCACCTGGAAACCAGCAGAGCAGACACTCTGCCTGCTGCCAGTGGTCGTTTGTCGCTCACTCTGCGCTCTGCCCGTCAGCGCTCTCTTGCTGCTGCTGCCTGGGATTTTCCTGACGCCTCCTCTGGAGCACCAACCCCAGCAGGATGAGCACTGCTGCTCCAGTGGAGGTACAGTGCCATTCCAGGGAGGGGCCACCTTGCTTGAGCAGGCTGCAGCCATGTGGGAATGGATGCTGTGGGACAGGAACCCCACTGTCAGATTGTGCTGTCTCTTGCAGACTGCCAGAGACACTGAGGAGGAGATGCAAGTGGACATGGTGCTAGGTGAGGAAGAAAGGATGGAGGTAGACATAGAAGAACCACTTGAGGACATGGAAGTCGACATGGAGGATAACATTGAGGAGATGGAAGTCGAAGAGGAGAACATTGAGGAGATGGAAGTTGACGAGAACGATGAGGAGGAGCCCATGGTCCTTGGATGAAGATGGAGCCCCACAAGTAAGACAGGCAGATGCTCCCCATGCCCTGCCCACAGACACAGTGGCTGCCCTGACGCCAGCCTGGGGCTGGGCTGGATGGCCCCGCTCAGGGACACGCTGCCCGCAGGGGGCCTGGATTGTGCTGCCACAAGCACCAGCCCTGGCCTGCCCTGCACTTGCCTGGGGCCACACCAGCCCTGCCAGCCCTGTCCCAGCTCCTAGGGCCCGGCTCCCAGCCCAGCTGGGCCCAGTGCTGGCAGCAGAGGCCAGCTTTGCTTCTTTCGTCCTTCCAGGACAGATGGAGATGATGGCTGGAGATATGACGGCGGTGTATATATGTTGGAAAAGTTAGAAGATTACTGTAAATATGTTCACATGTTAGTAGTTCTCTGTAAATATGTTTTGAAGATTGTTACTCCATAGGATCCCATGTAAATATGTTCAGTAGATCGTTGTTGTTGTTATAAGGATTGTTGTAATGAAAAGTGTTCTGTAAATCCTAGAGTTTGCCAATCTTTGGCAAATAAATACTGCTTCTTTTTAAAACCTCGCTTCTCTTTGCCATTACTTTGGGCACAGGAAGCATTTGCACACTTGGGATTTCCACTTGTTCCGGGATCCCGGGGCTGGAGCTCCCTGGGGCTGCTGCCACGGCCACCCCGCGGCTGGGGGTCCCTGTGCACAGGGGGTCCCACTGACACCACTGCTGCCGCTGGGCACTGCTGCTGCTCCTGGGCTGGGGCACAGCGGCGTCCCCAAGAGCTGAGCTGCCACCAGCACAGAGGGGGCTCTCACTGCAGTTGTCCCTGCAGCCATGCCACCAAAGCAAGGCAGGAAACTTTCAGCCACCCTTCCTGCTGCAGCCACAGGCACTCCTGGCTCCAGAGCCGCCATCAGGCCACAGGGATGTAAAATCCACATTCCCGCTCTCAAGGCCATGGCAGCCTTGGCAACTGTGGCACCTGCATCTGGGCTGCTGCAGGGGCTGATGTTTAAGGCTTGCAGCCTCCAAAGGCTCCGGGCTCTGCTTCCCACCCTGCTCTGCACTGCCCTGGCTCCGCATTGCTCAAGAGACAAAAGCCAAGCCAGGGGATCCTCGTCCTGCCCAAATTGCTGAATTGACTGCAGTCCTTAGGACCTTCTCCACTTTCAGAGAACCTATTCATTTGATCACTGATTCGGCAGATGTCTATGGCCTAGTGCAGCAGGCCGAAAATTCCATTTTCAAAGACATTTCTAACCCCAACTAGAGCATTTGATTTCCCCTTTCATTATTCTTTTGTCCCACAGACAACACCCACACTATATCACGCACACAAGATCTCATACCACCCTTCCTGCATTTATAGTAGGCAATGCTAAAGCAGATGCCCCAGCAATGGTTGTCCAAACCTCCCTAGGGAATCTTTTTGACCAGGCTAGGACCCGCCACCACTTCTACCATCCAAACATTCCTGCACCGCTCAGCATCTTTAAAATTACCCAAGATCAGGCAAGATCCATGGCAAACACCTGCCCAAATTGTCAGCAACATGCCTTTGCTTCTGTCACAGCTGCACTCAATCCAAGAGGACTAAAGACTCTCCAGATCGGGCAATCACACATCACACACCAAGCCCCTTTTGGGAGACTAAAATACAACCCCGTCTCAATCCACACCGACAACGCTGCGGTTTCCGCCTTTGCCCATGCTGGTGAGAAATGAAAAGATGCTATAAAACGTTACATTTTAGCTTTTTCTACCTTCCCAGCTCCACAGGAAAGGAAAACTGATAATGGTCCTTCTTATACCTCCCACTGATTCCAACCATTTTCTGACCAGTGGGCTGCAAAACATTTCACAGCCATACCACACTCTGCCACAGGACACTCCATAGTCCAGAGGGCCCACTCTTCCATCCAAAGGATCCTTGATCAACAGAGACAGGGAGTCCACATATTATCTCCCATTGAGACACTGGCCAAGGCCCTTGATGTGCTCAACTTTTTCGACACCTCATTTATGCAGCCAACTCCCCCAGTCATCAGGCCTTTTGCATTTCATGTGACTGCAGCCCAGTTAAAAGAAAAGCCACCTGTGTTGAACAAAGACCCTGAATCAAAACAAATTATGGGCCCTTTATCATTCATTACTTGGGGGAGAGGATATGCTTGTGTCTCTACAGCAGCAGGCCCAAGACGGATCCCAGCAAAAACATACAACTCTTCTGCAAATGGCGAGGCAAACACCAGAGCCACCATCAGAAGAACAGAATGAAAGCCTGAGAGAGCAGCAGCCTGGAAAAGAAGAAGAAGGACAGAAGAAGATCTCCTAAGCAGCGTGGACCACACAGACCAACACCAAGAGAGCTCAGACACCACTAAGCGGGATATATCACTTAACATTTGGAAAAACTATATTGTAGCATTTATATTTGATTCTTCTCAGAAGCTGAGTTCAAACTCTTGCCTTACAGAAGAGAAAGTTTAGTGGGACCAGAATTTAAGTTTCACATGGGAATCTCCCTATCTCTTTACTTTCAGGCCACCCAAGCCTCCAGCCACTACAAAATTAACTAAAGTCCAAGGATGCTGTCCTTTGTTGCCGCTGCAGCAGGCAGCCGCAAGCAGCAAAGCTCCTCACTATGCCACGTGCCGTCAGCTGGCTGCTTCCACAGCCAAGCCACAATTTCTTGCCCATGGCCACGCTTGTCAACCTCTTCTCACATAGGGACTCAGTATACCAGAGCGTCCAGCTGCTCAAAGACCAAATCAACAAGATCCAGACAAAAGGCAACAACGACTGGCTCACTGGACTTTTGAAAGCCTGGGGCATGAAAGGCTGGCTTTCACCTTTACTTAAGACTGTTTTGTGGACTTTGTTTCTTGTATTCATTGTGTTGCTTATTCTATCCAGTTTTGCTCAACGCTTGCAAAAGTCCATGGCAGAAGCCTTCATTCTTGAAAACAAAAAGGGGGCACTTGTGGAGGCCCAGGGGCCTCTCATTGCAACTGTAATACCTTAGGGCAAAGGGGACCAAGGTGAAACAGAGAAACCCCTCTGAATGCAAGGCTCTCACCCATGGCCACTTGCAGCCTCTTGCAATCTGCAGCTTTTCTTGCTATCACCCACTTCAACTGCTATTTTTTCCTTATAGCTACTCTCCAGAGAATGTTCTTCCCTCTCTTCTCCCCTGCTGGTCCTGGCTTTGCCCCTTCTCCCCCCCCCCATATGAAGCCCTCAGTCCCCAGCCTCATTTTCTCTCTGGCCCTGGACCCTCTTCATGGCCATGCACAGCGTTTGGAGTTCCACACAAAGACCCGTCTCTGGCCTCATTCATCAGCACTTGAAGCAAGTGTGCTCCGGCCTCTGGCAGTGCAGGTCGCTCACACGGGCTCACTGTGGACACGCCGCAATCACACAGTCATTGAGTGCACCAGAGAACCTGGCCTCTAATAAAAGGCATGAATCCCACAAATCACACGACCCAATGCCTTGCATGTCTCTACTTTTTCCTTCTTCTCTCATCTCTCATGTCACTTTCCCCATTTCCTCTCTCTGCCAGCTTGGCTTCTCTCTCTCTCCTGGCTGCAAGCACATGTGTGGGACCATGCCGGAACACCCTGACCTACAGGGAAGTGGGAGAGGACTCTTTGTCAGGAACTGAAGTGACAGAACAAGGGGGAATGGGATCCAACTGCAAGAGCTGGAATCCATTCCATGATGGGAAGAAGTTCTTTCCTCTCAGGGTGCTTGTCCCTGACACTGGGACCAGTGCAGAGAGGCTGTGCATACCCCATGCCAAGGAACATCCAAGGCCAGCTTGGACAGGGGCCGAGACAACCTGCTGTGCTGGCAGCTTGCTCAGCTTGGAACCAGATGATCTTTAGGGTCCCTTCCTAGCCAAAGCATTCAAGGATTTCATCATTCCACCATGCCCATCTCCCAGTGTGGAGTGGCCCTGAATCTTCTGTGACATCACAGCTCCCACAGTGTTCCAGGTGGAACGTCCAGCACCTGGAAACCAGCAGAGCAGACACTCTGCCTGCTGCCAGTGGTCAGTTGGCGCTCGCTCTGCGCTCTGCCCGTCAGCGCTCTCTTGCTGCTGCTGCCTGGGATTTTCCTGACGCCTCCTCTGGAGCACCAACCCCAGCAGGATGAGCACTGCTGCTCCAGTGGAGGTACAGTGCCATTCCAGGGAGGGGCCACCTTGCTTGAGCAGGCTGCAGCCATGTGGGAATGGATGGTGTGGGACAGGAACCCCACTGTCAGATTGTGCTGTCTCTTGCAGACTGCCAGAGACACTGAGGAGGAGATGCAAGTGGACATGGTGCTAGGTGAGGAAGAAAGGATGGAGGTAGACATAGAAGAACCACTTGAGGACATGGAAGTCGACATGGAGGATAACATTGAGGAGATGGAAGTCGAAGAGGAGAACATTGAGGAGATGGAAGTTGACGAGAACGATGAGGAGGAGCCCATGGTCCTTGGATGAAGATGGAGCCCCACAAGTAAGACAGGCAGATGCTCCCCATGCCCTGCCCACAGACACAGTGGCTGCCCTGACGCCAGCCTGGGGCTGGGCTGGATGGCCCCGCTCAGGGACACGCTGCCCGCAGGGGGCCTGGATTGTGCTGCCACAAGCACCAGCCCTGGCCTGCCCTGCACTTGCCTGGGGCCACACCAGCCCTGCCAGCCCTGTCCCAGCTCCTAGGGCCCGGCTCCCAGCCCAGCTGGGCCCAGTGCTGGCAGCAGAGGCCAGCTTTGCTTCTTTCTTCCTTCCAGGACAGATGGAGATGATGGCTGGAGATATGACGGCGGTGTATATATGTTGGAAAAGTTAGAAGATTACTGTAAATATGTTCACATGTTAGTAGTTCTCTGTAAATATGTTTTGAAGATTGTTACTCCATAGGATCCCATGTAAATATGTTCAGTAGATCGTTGTTGTTGTTATAAGGATTGTTGTAATGAAAAGTGTTCTGTAAATCCTAGAGTTTGCCAATCTTTGGCAAATAAATACGGCTTCTTTTTAAAACCTCGCTTCTCTTTGCCATTCCTTTGAGCACAGGCAGCCTTTGCACACTTGGGATTTCCACTTGTTCCAGGATCCCGGGGCTGGAGCTCCCTGGGGCTGCTGCCACGGCCACCCCACGGCTGGGGGTCCCTGTGCACAGGGGGTCCCACTGACACCACTGCTGCCGCTGGGCACTGCTGCTGCTCCTGGGCTGGGGCACAGCGGCGTCCCCAAGAGCTGAGCTGTCACCAGCACAGAGGGGGCTCTCACTGCAGTTATCCCTGCAGCCATGCCACCAAAGCAAGGCAGGAAACTTTCAGCCACCCTTCCTGCTGCAGCCACAGGCACTCCTGGCTCCAGAGCCGCCATCAGGCCACAGGGATGCAAAATCCACCTTCCCACTCTCAAGGCCATGGCAGCCTTGGCAACTCTGGCACCTGCATCTGGGCTGCTGCAGGGGCTGATGTTTAAGGCTTGCAGCCTCCAAAGGCTCCGGGCTCTGCTTCCCACCCTGCTCTGCACTGCCCTGGCTCCGCATTGCTCAAGAGACAAAAGCCAAGCCAGGGGATCCTCATCCTGCCCAAATTGCTGAATTGACTGCAGTCCTTAGGACCTTCTCCACTTTCAGAGAACCTATTCATTTGATCACTGATTCGGCAGATGTCTATGGCCTAGTGCAGCAGGCCGAAAATTCCATTTTCAAAGACATTTCTAACCCCAACTAGAGCATTTGATTTCCCCTTTCATTATTCTTTTGTCCCACAGACAACACCCACACTATATCACGCACACAAGATCTCATACCACCCTTCCTGCATTTATAGTAGGCAATGCTAAAGCAGATGCCCCAGCAATGGTTGTCCAAACCTCCCTAGGGAATCTTTTTGACCAGGCTAGGACCCGCCACCACTTCTACCATCCAAACATTCCTGCACCGCTCAGCATCTTTAAAATTGCCCAAGATCAGGCAAGATCCATGGCAAACACCTGCCCAAATTGTCAGCAACATGCCTTTGCTTCTGTCACAGCTGCACTCAATCCAAGAGGACTAAAGACTCTCCAGATCGGGCAATCACACATCACACACCAAGCCCCTTTTGGGAGACTAAAATACAACCCCGTCTCAATCCACACCGACAACGCTGCGGTTTCCGCCTTTGCCCATGCTGGTGAGAAATGAAAAGATGCTATAAAACGTTACATTTTAGCTTTTTCTACCTTCCCAGCTCCACAGGAAAGGAAAACTGATCATGGTCCTTCTTATACCTCCCACTGATTCCAACCATTTTCTGACCAGTGGGGTACAAAACATGTCACAGCCATACCACACTCTGCCACAGGACACTCCATAGTCCAGAGGGCCCACTCTTCCATCCAAAGGATCCTTGATCAACAGAGACAGGGAGTCCACATATTATCTCCCATTGAGACACTGGCCAAGGCCCTTGATGTGCTCAACTTTTTCGACACCTCATTTATGGAGCCAACTCCCCCAGTCATCAGGCCTTTTGCATTTCATGTGACTGCAGCCCAGTTAAAAGAAAAGCCACCTGTGTTGAACAAAGACCCTGAATCAAAGCAAATTATGGGCCCTTTATCATTCATTACTTGGGGGAGAGGATATGCTTGTGTCTCTACAGCAGCAGGCCCAAGACGGATCCCAGCAAAAACATACAACTCTTCTGCCAATGGCCAGGCAAACACCAGAGCCACCATCAGAAGAACAGAATGAAAGCCTGAGAGAGCAGCAGCCTGGAAAAGAAGAAGAAGGACAGAAGAAGATCTCCTAAGCAGCGTGGACCACACAGACCAACACCAAGAGAGCTCAGACACCACTAAGCGGGATATATCACTTAACATTTGGAAAAACTATATTGTAGCATTTATATTTGATTCTTCTCAGAAGCTGAGTTCAAACTCTTGCCTTACAGAAGAGAAAGTTTAGTGGGACCAGAATTTAAGTTTCACATGGGAATCTCCCTATCTCTTTACTTTCAGGCCACCCAAGCCTCCAGCCACTACAAAATTAACTAAAGTCCAAGGATGCTGTCCTGTGTTGCCACTGCAGCAGGCAGCCGCAAGCAGGAAAGCTCCTCACTATTCCACGTGCCGTCAGCTCGCTGCTTCCACAGCCAAGCCACAATTTCTTGCCCATGGCCACGCTTGTCAACCTCTTCTCACATAGGGACTCAGTATACCAGAGCGTCCAGCTGCTCAAAGACCAAATTAACAAGATCCAGACAAAAGGCAACAACGACTGGCTCACTGGACTTTTGAAAGCCTGGGGCATGAAAGGCTGGCTTTCACCTTTACTTAAGACTGTTTTGTGGACTTTGTTTCTTGTATTCATTGTGTTGCTTATTCTATCCAGTTTTGCTCAACGCTTGCAAAAGTCCATGGCAGAAGCCTTCATTCTTGAAAACAAAAAGGGGGCACTTGTGGAGGCCCAGGGCCCTCTCATTGCAACTGTAATACCTTAGGGCAAAGGGGACCAAGGTGAAACAGAGAAACCCCTCTGAATGCAAGGCTCTCACCCATGGCCACTTGCAGCCTCTTGCAATCTGCAGCTTTTCTTGCTATCACCCACTTCAACTGCTATTTTTTCCTTATAGCTACTCTCCAGAGAATGTTCTTCCCTCTCTTCTCCCCTGCTGGTCCTGGCTTTGCCCCTTCTCCCCCCCCCATATGAAACCCTCAGTCCCCAGCCTCATTTTCTCTCCGGCCCTGGACCCTCTTCATCACCATGCACAGTGTTTTGAGTTGCACACAAAGACCCGTCTCTGGCCTCGTTCATCAGCACTTGAAGCAAGTGTGCTCCGGCCTCTGGCAGTGCAGGTCGCTCACACGGGCTCACTGTGGACACGCCGCAATCACACAGTCATTGAGTGCACCAGAGAACCTGGCCTCTAATAAAAGGCATGAATCCCACAAATCACACAACCCAATGCCTTGCATGTCTCTACTTTTTCCTTCTTCTCTCATCTCTCATGTCACTTTCCCCATTTCCTCTCTCTGCCAGCTTGGCTTCTCTCTCTCTCCTGGCTGCAAGCACATGTGTGGGACCATGCCGGAACACCCTGACCTACAGGGAAGTGGGAGAGGACTCTTTGTCAGGAACTGAAGTGACAGAACAAGGGGGAATGGGATCCAACTGCAAGAGCTGGAATCCATTCCATGATGGGAAGAAGTTCTTTCCTCTCAGGGTGCTTGTCCCTGACACTGGGACCAGTGCAGAGAGGCTGTGCATACCCCATGCCAAGGAACATCCAAGGCCAGCTTGGACAGGGGCCGCAGCAACCTGCTGTGCTGGCAGCTTGCTCAGCTTGGAACCAGATGATCTTTAGGGTCCCTTCCTAGCCAAAGCATTCAAGGATTTCATCATTCCACCATGCCCATCTCCCAGTGTGGAGTGGCCCTGAATCTTCTGTGACATCACAGCTCCCACAGTGTTCCAGGTGGAACGTCCAGCACCTGGAAACCAGCAGAGCAGACACTCTGCCTGCTGCCAGTGGTCGTTTGTCGCTCACTCTGCGCTCTGCCCGTCAGCGCTCTCTTGCTGCTGCTGCCTGGGATTTTCCTGACGCCTCCTCTGGAGCACCAACCCCAGCAGGATGAGCACTGCTGCTCCAGTGGAGGTACAGTGCCATTCCAGGGAGGGGCCACCTTGCTTGAGCAGGCTGCAGCCATGTGGGAATGGATGCTGTGGGACAGGAACCCCACTGTCAGATTGTGCTGTCTCTTGCAGACTGCCAGAGACACTGAGGAGGAGATGCAAGTGGACATGGTGCTAGGTGAGGAAGAAAGGATGGAGGTAGACATAGAAGAACCACTTGAGGACACGGAAGTCGACATGGAGGATAACATTGAGGAGATGGAAGTCGAAGAGGAGAACATTGAGGAGATGGAAGTTGACGAGAACGATGAGGAGGAGCCCATGGTCCTTGGATGAAGATGGAGCCCCACAAGTAAGACAGGCAGATGCTCCCCATGCCCTGCCCACAGACACAGTGGCTGCCCTGACGCCAGCCTGGGGCTGGGCTGGATGGCCCCGCTCAGGGACACGCTGCCCGCAGGGGGCCTGGATTGTGCTGCCACAAGCACCAGCCCTGGCCTGCCCTGCACTTGCCTGGGGCCACACCAGCCCTGCCAGCCCTGTCCCAGCTCCTAGGGCCCGGCTCCCAGCCCAGCTGGGCCCAGTGCTGGCAGCAGAGGCCAGCTTTGCTTCTTTCGTCCTTCCAGGACAGATGGAGATGATGGCTGGAGATATGACGGCGGTGTATATATGTTGGAAAAGTTAGAAGATTACTGTAAATATGTTCACATGTTAGTAGTTCTCTGTAAATATGTTTTGAAGATTGTTACTCCATAGGATCCCATGTAAATATGTTCAGTAGATCGTTGTTGTTGTTATAAGGATTGTTGTAATGAAAAGTGTTCTGTAAATCCTAGAGTTTGCCAATCTTTGGCAAATAAATACTGCTTCTTTTTAAAACCTCGCTTCTCTTTGCCATTACTTTGGGCACAGGAAGCATTTGCACACTTGGGATTTCCACTTGTTCCGGGATCCCGGGGCTGGAGCTCCCTGGGGCTGCTGCCACGGCCACCCCGCGGCTGGGGGTCCCTGTGCACAGGGGGTCCCACTGACACCACTGCTGCCGCTGGGCACTGCTGCTGCTCCTGGGCTGGGGCACAGCGGCGTCCCCAAGAGCTGAGCTGCCACCAGCACAGAGGGGGCTCTCACTGCAGTTGTCCCTGCAGCCATGCCACCAAAGCAAGGCAGGAAACTTTCAGCCACCCTTCCTGCTGCAGCCACAGGCACTCCTGGCTCCAGAGCCGCCATCAGGCCACAGGGATGTAAAATCCACATTCCCGCTCTCAAGGCCATGGCAGCCTTGGCAACTGTGGCACCTGCATCTGGGCTGCTGCAGGGGCTGATGTTTAAGGCTTGCAGCCTCCAAAGGCTCCGGGCTCTGCTTCCCACCCTGCTCTGCACTGCCCTGGCTCCGCATTGCTCAAGAGACAAAAGCCAAGCCAGGGGATCCTCATCCTGCCCAAATTGCTGAATTGACTGCAGTCCTTAGGACCTTCTCCACTTTCAGAGAACCTATTCATTTGATCACTGATTCGGCAGATGTCTATGGCCTAGTGCAGCAGGCCGAAAATTCCATTTTCAAAGACATTTCTAACCCCAACTAGAGCATTTGATTTCCCCTTTCATTATTCTTTTGTCCCACAGACAACACCCACACTATATCACGCACACAAGATCTCATACCACCCTTCCTGCATTTATAGTAGGCAATGCTAAAGCAGATGCCCCAGCAATGGTTGTCCAAACCTCCCTATGGAATCTTTTTGACCAGGCTAGGACCCGCCACCACTTCTACCATCCAAACATTCCTGCACCGCTCAGCATCTTTAAAATTACCCAAGATCAGGCAAGATCCATGGCAAACACCTGCCCAAATTGTCAGCAACATGCCTTTGCTTCTGTCACAGCTGCACTCAATCCAAGAGGACTAAAGACTCTCCAGATCGGGCAATCACACATCACACACCAAGCCCCTTTTGGGAGACTAAAATACAACCCCGTCTCAATCCACACCGACAACGCTGCGGTTTCCGCCTTTGCCCATGCTGGTGAGAAATGAAAAGATGCTATAAAACGTTACATTTTAGCTTTTTCTACCTTCCCAGCTCCACAGGAAAGGAAAACTGATAATGGTCCTTCTTATACCTCCCACTGATTCCAACCATTTTCTGACCAGTGGGCTGCAAAACATTTCACAGCCATACCACACTCTGCCACAGGACACTCCATAGTCCAGAGGGCCCACTCTTCCATCCAAAGGATCCTTGATCAACAGAGACAGGGAGTCCACATATTATCTCCCATTGAGACACTGGCCAAGGCCCTTGATGTGCTCAACTTTTTCGACACCTCATTTATGCAGCCAACTCCCCCAGTCATCAGGCCTTTTGCATTTCATGTGACTGCAGCCCAGTTAAAAGAAAAGCCACCTGTGTTGAACAAAGACCCTGAATCAAAACAAATTATGGGCCCTTTATCATTCATTACTTGGGGGAGAGGATATGCTTGTGTCTCTACAGCAGCAGGCCCAAGACGGATCCCAGCAAAAACATACAACTCTTCTGCAAATGGCGAGGCAAACACCAGAGCCACCATCAGAAGAACAGAATGAAAGCCTGAGAGAGCAGCAGCCTGGAAAAGAAGAAGAAGGACAGAAGAAGATCTCCTAAGCAGCGTGGACCACACAGACCAACACCAAGAGAGCTCAGACACCACTAAGCGGGATATATCACTTAACATTTGGAAAAACTATATTGTAGCATTTATATTTGATTCTTCTCAGAAGCTGAGTTCAAACTCTTGCCTTACAGAAGAGAAAGTTTAGTGGGACCAGAATTTAAGTTTCACATGGGAATCTCCCTATCTCTTTACTTTCAGGCCACCCAAGCCTCCAGCCACTACAAAATTAACTAAAGTCCAAGGATGCTGTCCTTTGTTGCCGCTGCAGCAGGCAGCCGCAAGCAGCAAAGCTCCTCACTATGCCACGTGCCGTCAGCTGGCTGCTTCCACAGCCAAGCCACAATTTCTTGCCCATGGCCACGCTTGTCAACCTCTTCTCACATAGGGACTCAGTATACCAGAGCGTCCAGCTGCTCAAAGACCAAATCAACAAGATCCAGACAAAAGGCAACAACGACTGGCTCACTGGACTTTTGAAAGCCTGGGGCATGAAAGGCTGGCTTTCACCTTTACTTAAGACTGTTTTGTGGACTTTGTTTCTTGTATTCATTGTGTTGCTTATTCTATCCAGTTTTGCTCAACGCTTGCAAAAGTCCATGGCAGAAGCCTTCATTCTTGAAAACAAAAAGGGGGCACTTGTGGAGGCCCAGGGGCCTCTCATTGCAACTGTAATACCTTAGGGCAAAGGGGACCAAGGTGAAACAGAGAAACCCCTCTGAATGCAAGGCTCTCACCCATGGCCACTTGCAGCCTCTTGCAATCTGCAGCTTTTCTTGCTATCACCCACTTCAACTGCCATTTTTTCCTTATAGCTACTCTCCAGAGAATGTTCTTCCCTCTCTTCTCCCCTGCTGGTCCTGGCTTTGCCCCTTCTCCCCCCCCCCATATGAAGCCCTCAGTCCCCAGCCTCATTTTCTCTCTGGCCCTGGACCCTCTTCATGGCCATGCACAGCGTTTGGAGTTCCACACAAAGACCCGTCTCTGGCCTCATTCATCAGCACTTGAAGCAAGTGTGCTCCGGCCTCTGGCAGTGCAGGTCGCTCACACGGGCTCACTGTGGACACGCCGCAATCACACAGTCATTGAGTGCACCAGAGAACCTGGCCTCTAATAAAAGGCATGAATCCCACAAATCACACGACCCAATGCCTTGCATGTCTCTACTTTTTCCTTCTTCTCTCATCTCTCATGTCACTTTCCCCATTTCCTCTCTCTGCCAGCTTGGCTTCTCTCTCTCTCCTGGCTGCAAGCACATGTGTGGGACCATGCCGGAACACCCTGACCTACAGGGAAGTGGGAGAGGACTCTTTGTCAGGAACTGAAGTGACAGAACAAGGGGGAATGGGATCCAACTGCAAGAGCTGGAATCCATTCCATGATGGGAAGAAGTTCTTTCCTCTCAGGGTGCTTGTCCCTGACACTGGGACCAGTGCAGAGAGGCTGTGCATACCCCATGCCAAGGAACATCCAAGGCCAGCTTGGACAGGGGCCGAGACAACCTGCTGTGCTGGCAGCTTGCTCAGCTTGGAACCAGATGATCTTTAGGGTCCCTTCCTAGCCAAAGCATTCAAGGATTTCATCATTCCACCATGCCCATCTCCCAGTGTGGAGTGGCCCTGAATCTTCTGTGACATCACAGCTCCCACAGTGTTCCAGGTGGAACGTCCAGCACCTGGAAACCAGCAGAGCAGACACTCTGCCTGCTGCCAGTGGTCAGTTGGCGCTCGCTCTGCGCTCTGCCCGTCAGCGCTCTCTTGCTGCTGCTGCCTGGGATTTTCCTGACGCCTCCTCTGGAGCACCAACCCCAGCAGGATGAGCACTGCTGCTCCAGTGGAGGTACAGTGCCATTCCAGGGAGGGGCCACCTTGCTTGAGCAGGCTGCAGCCATGTGGGAATGGATGGTGTGGGACAGGAACCCCACTGTCAGATTGTGCTGTCTCTTGCAGACTGCCAGAGACACTGAGGAGGAGATGCAAGTGGACATGGTGCTAGGTGAGGAAGAAAGGATGGAGGTAGACATAGAAGAACCACTTGAGGACATGGAAGTCGACATGGAGGATAACATTGAGGAGATGGAAGTCGAAGAGGAGAACATTGAGGAGATGGAAGTTGACGAGAACGATGAGGAGGAGCCCATGGTCCTTGGATGAAGATGGAGCCCCACAAGTAAGACAGGCAGATGCTCCCCATGCCCTGCCCACAGACACAGTGGCTGCCCTGACGCCAGCCTGGGGCTGGGCTGGATGGCCCCGCTCAGGGACACGCTGCCCGCAGGGGGCCTGGATTGTGCTGCCACAAGCACCAGCCCTGGCCTGCCCTGCACTTGCCTGGGGCCACACCAGCCCTGCCAGCCCTGTCCCAGCTCCTAGGGCCCGGCTCCCAGCCCAGCTGGGCCCAGTGCTGGCAGCAGAGGCCAGCTTTGCTTCTTTCTTCCTTCCAGGACAGATGGAGATGATGGCTGGAGATATGACGGCGGTGTATATATGTTGGAAAAGTTAGAAGATTACTGTAAATATGTTCACATGTTAGTAGTTCTCTGTAAATATGTTTTGAAGATTGTTACTCCATAGGATCCCATGTAAATATGTTCAGTAGATCGTTGTTGTTGTTATAAGGATTGTTGTAATGAAAAGTGTTCTGTAAATCCTAGAGTTTGCCAATCTTTGGCAAATAAATACGGCTTCTTTTTAAAACCTCGCTTCTCTTTGCCATTCCTTTGAGCACAGGCAGCCTTTGCACACTTGGGATTTCCACTTGTTCCAGGATCCCGGGGCTGGAGCTCCCTGGGGCTGCTGCCACGGCCACCCCACGGCTGGGGGTCCCTGTGCACAGGGGGTCCCACTGACACCACTGCTGCCGCTGGGCACTGCTGCTGCTCCTGGGCTGGGGCACAGCGGCGTCCCCAAGAGCTGAGCTGTCACCAGCACAGAGGGGGCTCTCACTGCAGTTATCCCTGCAGCCATGCCACCAAAGCAAGGCAGGAAACTTTCAGCCACCCTTCCTGCTGCAGCCACAGGCACTCCTGGCTCCAGAGCCGCCATCAGGCCACAGGGATGCAAAATCCACCTTCCCACTCTCAAGGCCATGGCAGCCTTGGCAACTCTGGCACCTGCATCTGGGCTGCTGCAGGGGCTGATGTTTAAGGCTTGCAGCCTCCAAAGGCTCCGGGCTCTGCTTCCCACCCTGCTCTGCACTGCCCTGGCTCCGCATTGCTCAAGAGACAAAAGCCAAGCCAGGGGATCCTCATCCTGCCCAAATTGCTGAATTGACTGCAGTCCTTAGGACCTTCTCCACTTTCAGAGAACCTATTCATTTGATCACTGATTCGGCAGATGTCTATGGCCTAGTGCAGCAGGCCGAAAATTCCATTTTCAAAGACATTTCTAACCCCAACTAGAGCATTTGATTTCCCCTTTCATTATTCTTTTGTCCCACAGACAACACCCACACTATATCACGCACACAAGATCTCATACCACCCTTCCTGCATTTATAGTAGGCAATGCTAAAGCAGATGCCCCAGCAATGGTTGTCCAAACCTCCCTAGGGAATCTTTTTGACCAGGCTAGGACCCGCCACCACTTCTACCATCCAAACATTCCTGCACCGCTCAGCATCTTTAAAATTGCCCAAGATCAGGCAAGATCCATGGCAAACACCTGCCCAAATTGTCAGCAACATGCCTTTGCTTCTGTCACAGCTGCACTCAATCCAAGAGGACTAAAGACTCTCCAGATCGGGCAATCACACATCACACACCAAGCCCCTTTTGGGAGACTAAAATACAACCCCGTCTCAATCCACACCGACAACGCTGCGGTTTCCGCCTTTGCCCATGCTGGTGAGAAATGAAAAGATGCTATAAAACGTTACATTTTAGCTTTTTCTACCTTCCCAGCTCCACAGGAAATGAAAACTGATCATGGTCCTTCTTATACCTCCCACTGATTCCAACCATTTTCTGACCAGTGGGCTATAAAACATGTCACAGCCATACCACACTCTGCCACAGGACACTCCATAGTCCAGAGGGCCCACTCTTCCATCCAAAGGATCCTTGATCAACAGAGACAGGGAGTCCACATATTATCTCCCATTGAGACACTGGCCAAGGCCCTTGATGTGCTCAACTTTTTCGACACCTCATTTATGGAGCCAACTCCCCCAGTCATCAGGCCTTTTGCATTTCATGTGACTGCAGCCCAGTTAAAAGAAAAGCCACCTGTGTTGAACAAAGACCCTGAATCAAAGCAAATTATGGGCCCTTTATCATTCATTACTTGGGGGAGAGGATATGCTTGTGTCTCTACAGCAGCAGGCCCAAGACGGATCCCAGCAAAAACATACAACTCTTCTGCCAATGGCCAGGCAAACACCAGAGCCACCATCAGAAGAACAGAATGAAAGCCTGAGAGAGCAGCAGCCTGGAAAAGAAGAAGAAGGACAGAAGAAGATCTCCTAAGCAGCGTGGACCACACAGACCAACACCAAGAGAGCTCAGACACCACTAAGCGGGATATATCACTTAACATTTGGAAAAACTATATTGTAGCATTTATATTTGATTCTTCTCAGAAGCTGAGTTCAAACTCTTGCCTTACAGAAGAGAAAGTTTAGTGGGACCAGAATTTAAGTTTCACATGGGAATCTCCCTATCTCTTTACTTTCAGGCCACCCAAGCCTCCAGCCACTACAAAATTAACTAAAGTCCAAGGATGCTGTCCTGTGTTGCCACTGCAGCAGGCAGCCGCAAGCAGGAAAGCTCCTCACTATTCCACGTGCCGTCAGCTCGCTGCTTCCACAGCCAAGCCACAATTTCTTGCCCATGGCCACGCTTGTCAACCTCTTCTCACATAGGGACTCAGTATACCAGAGCGTCCAGCTGCTCAAAGACCAAATTAACAAGATCCAGACAAAAGGCAACAACGACTGGCTCACTGGACTTTTGAAAGCCTGGGGCATGAAAGGCTGGCTTTCACCTTTACTTAAGACTGTTTTGTGGACTTTGTTTCTTGTATTCATTGTGTTGCTTATTCTATCCAGTTTTGCTCAACGCTTGCAAAAGTCCATGGCAGAAGCCTTCATTCTTGAAAACAAAAAGGGGGCACTTGTGGAGGCCCAGGGCCCTCTCATTGCAACTGTAATACCTTAGGGCAAAGGGGACCAAGGTGAAACAGAGAAACCCCTCTGAATGCAAGGCTCTCACCCATGGCCACTTGCAGCCTCTTGCAATCTGCAGCTTTTCTTGCTATCACCCACTTCAACTGCCATTTTTTCCTTATAGCTACTCTCCAGAGAATGTTCTTCCCTCTCTTCTCCCCTGCTGGTCCTGGCTTTGCCCCTTCTCCCCCCCCCATATGAAACCCTCAGTCCCCAGCCTCATTTTCTCTCCGGCCCTGGACCCTCTTCATCGCCATGCACAGTGTTTTGAGTTGCACACAAAGACCCGTCTCTGGCCTCGTTCATCAGCACTTGAAGCAAGTGTGCTCCGGCCTCTGGCAGTGCAGGTCGCTCACACGGGCTCACTGTGGACACGCCGCAATCACACAGTCATTGAGTGCACCAGAGAACCTGGCCTCTAATAAAAGGCATGAATCCCACAAATCACACAACCCAATGCCTTGCATGTCTCTACTTTTTCCTTCTTCTCTCATCTCTCATGTCACTTTCCCCATTTCCTCTCTCTGCCAGCTTGGCTTCTCTCTCTCTCCTGGCTGCAAGCACATGTGTGGGACCATGCCGGAACACCCTGACCTACAGGGAAGTGGGAGAGGACTCTTTGTCAGGAACTGAAGTGACAGAACAAGGGGGAATGGGATCCAACTGCAAGAGCTGGAATCCATTCCATGATGGGAAGAAGTTCTTTCCTCTCAGGGTGCTTGTCCCTGACACTGGGACCAGTGCAGAGAGGCTGTGCATACCCCATGCCAAGGAACATCCAAGGCCAGCTTGGACAGGGGCCGAGACAACCTGCTGTGCTGGCAGCTTGCTCAGCTTGGAACCAGATGATCTTTAGGGTCCCTTCCTAGCCAAAGCATTCAAGGATTTCATCATTCCACCATGCCCATCTCCCAGTGTGGAGTGGCCCTGAATCTTCTGTGACATCACAGCTCCCACAGTGTTCCAGGTGGAACGTCCAGCACCTGGAAACCAGCAGAGCAGACACTCTGCCTGCTGCCAGTGGTCAGTTGGCGCTCGCTCTGCGCTCTGCCCGTCAGCGCTCTCTTGCTGCTGCTGCCTGGGATTTTCCTGACGCCTCCTCTGGAGCACCAACCCCAGCAGGATGAGCACTGCTGCTCCAGTGGAGGTACAGTGCCATTCCAGGGAGGGGCCACCTTGCTTGAGCAGGCTGCAGCCATGTGGGAATGGATGGTGTGGGACAGGAACCCCACTGTCAGATTGTGCTGTCTCTTGCAGACTGCCAGAGACACTGAGGAGGAGATGCAAGTGGACATGGTGCTAGGTGAGGAAGAAAGGATGGAGGTAGACATAGAAGAACCACTTGAGGACATGGAAGTCGACATGGAGGATAACATTGAGGAGATGGAAGTCGAAGAGGAGAACATTGAGGAGATGGAAGTTGACGAGAACGATGAGGAGGAGCCCATGGTCCTTGGATGAAGATGGAGCCCCACAAGTAAGACAGGCAGATGCTCCCCATGCCCTGCCCACAGACACAGTGGCTGCCCTGACGCCAGCCTGGGGCTGGGCTGGATGGCCCCGCTCAGGGACACGCTGCCCGCAGGGGGCCTGGATTGTGCTGCCACAAGCACCAGCCCTGGCCTGCCCTGCACTTGCCTGGGGCCACACCAGCCCTGCCAGCCCTGTCCCAGCTCCTAGGGCCCGGCTCCCAGCCCAGCTGGGCCCAGTGCTGGCAGCAGAGGCCAGCTTTGCTTCTTTCTTCCTTCCAGGACAGATGGAGATGATGGCTGGAGATATGACGGCGGTGTATATATGTTGGAAAAGTTAGAAGATTACTGTAAATATGTTCACATGTTAGTAGTTCTCTGTAAATATGTTTTGAAGATTGTTACTCCATAGGATCCCATGTAAATATGTTCAGTAGATCGTTGTTGTTGTTATAAGGATTGTTGTAATGAAAAGTGTTCTGTAAATCCTAGAGTTTGCCAATCTTTGGCAAATAAATACGGCTTCTTTTTAAAACCTCGCTTCTCTTTGCCATTCCTTTGAGCACAGGCAGCCTTTGCACACTTGGGATTTCCACTTGTTCCAGGATCCCGGGGCTGGAGCTCCCTGGGGCTGCTGCCACGGCCACCCCACGGCTGGGGGTCCCTGTGCACAGGGGGTCCCACTGACACCACTGCTGCCGCTGGGCACTGCTGCTGCTCCTGGGCTGGGGCACAGCGGCGTCCCCAAGAGCTGAGCTGTCACCAGCACAGAGGGGGCTCTCACTGCAGTTATCCCTGCAGCCATGCCACCAAAGCAAGGCAGGAAACTTTCAGCCACCCTTCCTGCTGCAGCCACAGGCACTCCTGGCTCCAGAGCCGCCATCAGGCCACAGGGATGCAAAATCCACCTTCCCACTCTCAAGGCCATGGCAGCCTTGGCAACTCTGGCACCTGCATCTGGGCTGCTGCAGGGGCTGATGTTTAAGGCTTGCAGCCTCCAAAGGCTCCGGGCTCTGCTTCCCACCCTGCTCTGCACTGCCCTGGCTCCGCATTGCTCAAGAGACAAAAGCCAAGCCAGGGGATCCTCATCCTGCCCAAATTGCTGAATTGACTGCAGTCCTTAGGACCTTCTCCACTTTCAGAGAACCTATTCATTTGATCACTGATTCGGCAGATGTCTATGGCCTAGTGCAGCAGGCCGAAAATTCCATTTTCAAAGACATTTCTAACCCCAACTAGAGCATTTGATTTCCCCTTTCATTATTCTTTTGTCCTACAGACAACACCCACACTATATCACGCACACAAGATCTCATACCACCCTTCCTGCATTTATAGTAGGCAATGCTAAAGCAGATGCCCCAGCAATGGTTGTCCAAACCTCCCTAGGGAATCTTTTTGACCAGGCTAGGACCCGCCACCACTTCTACCATCCAAACATTCCTGCACCGCTCAGCATCTTTAAAATTGCCCAAGATCAGGCAAGATCCATGGCAAACACCTGCCCAAATTGTCAGCAACATGCCTTTGCTTCTGTCACAGCTGCACTCAATCCAAGAGGACTAAAGACTCTCCAGATCGGGCAATCACACATCACACACCAAGCCCCTTTTGGGAGACTAAAATACAACCCCGTCTCAATCCACACCGACAACGCTGCGGTTTCCGCCTTTGCCCATGCTGGTGAGAAATGAAAAGATGCTATAAAACGTTACATTTTAGCTTTTTCTACCTTCCCAGCTCCACAGGAAATGAAAACTGATCATGGTCCTTCTTATACCTCCCACTGATTCCAACCATTTTCTGACCAGTGGGCTATAAAACATGTCACAGCCATACCACACTCTGCCACAGGACACTCCATAGTCCAGAGGGCCCACTCTTCCATCCAAAGGATCCTTGATCAACAGAGACAGGGAGTCCACATATTATCTCCCATTGAGACACTGGCCAAGGCCCTTGATGTGCTCAACTTTTTCGACACCTCATTTATGGAGCCAACTCCCCCAGTCATCAGGCCTTTTGCATTTCATGTGACTGCAGCCCAGTTAAAAGAAAAGCCACCTGTGTTGAACAAAGACCCTGAATCAAAGCAAATTATGGGCCCTTTATCATTCATTACTTGGGGGAGAGGATATGCTTGTGTCTCTACAGCAGCAGGCCCAAGACGGATCCCAGCAAAAACATACAACTCTTCTGCCAATGGCCAGGCAAACACCAGAGCCACCATCAGAAGAACAGAATGAAAGCCTGAGAGAGCAGCAGCCTGGAAAAGAAGAAGAAGGACAGAAGAAGATCTCCTAAGCAGCGTGGACCACACAGACCAACACCAAGAGAGCTCAGACACCACTAAGCGGGATATATCACTTAACATTTGGAAAAACTATATTGTAGCATTTATATTTGATTCTTCTCAGAAGCTGAGTTCAAACTCTTGCCTTACAGAAGAGAAAGTTTAGTGGGACCAGAATTTAAGTTTCACATGGGAATCTCCCTATCTCTTTACTTTCAGGCCACCCAAGCCTCCAGCCACTACAAAATTAACTAAAGTCCAAGGATGCTGTCCTGTGTTGCCACTGCAGCAGGCAGCCGCAAGCAGGAAAGCTCCTCACTATTCCACGTGCCGTCAGCTCGCTGCTTCCACAGCCAAGCCACAATTTCTTGCCCATGGCCACGCTTGTCAACCTCTTCTCACATAGGGACTCAGTATACCAGAGCGTCCAGCTGCTCAAAGACCAAATTAACAAGATCCAGACAAAAGGCAACAACGACTGGCTCACTGGACTTTTGAAAGCCTGGGGCATGAAAGGCTGGCTTTCACCTTTACTTAAGACTGTTTTGTGGACTTTGTTTCTTGTATTCATTGTGTTGCTTATTCTATCCAGTTTTGCTCAACGCTTGCAAAAGTCCATGGCAGAAGCCTTCATTCTTGAAAACAAAAAGGGGGCACTTGTGGAGGCCCAGGGCCCTCTCATTGCAACTGTAATACCTTAGGGCAAAGGGGACCAAGGTGAAACAGAGAAACCCCTCTGAATGCAAGGCTCTCACCCATGGCCACTTGCAGCCTCTTGCAATCTGCAGCTTTTCTTGCTATCACCCACTTCAACTGCCATTTTTTCCTTATAGCTACTCTCCAGAGAATGTTCTTCCCTCTCTTCTCCCCTGCTGGTCCTGGCTTTGCCCCTTCTCCCCCCCCCATATGAAACCCTCAGTCCCCAGCCTCATTT
The DNA here is from genome assembly GCF_036417665.1 of Passer domesticus. Taxonomy (NCBI): domain Eukaryota; kingdom Metazoa; phylum Chordata; class Aves; order Passeriformes; family Passeridae; genus Passer; species Passer domesticus. Next base: position 17,312,520 of record NC_087486.1, on the reverse strand, counting down.
TCTCTCCGGCCCTGGACCCTCTTCATCGCTATGCACAGTGTTTTGAGTTGCACACAAAGACCCGTCTCTGGCCTCGTTCATCAGCACTTGAAGCAAGTGTGCTCCGGCCTCTGGCAGTGCAGGTCGCTCACACGGGCTCACTGTGGACACGCCGCAATCACACAGTCATTGAGTGCACCAGAGAACCTGGCCTCTAATAAAAGGCATGAATCCCACAAATCACACAACCCAATGCCTTGCATGTCTCTACTTTTTCCTTCTTCTCTCATCTCTCATGTCACTTTCCCCATTTCCTCTCTCTGCCAGCTTGGCTTCTCTCTCTCTCCTGGCTGCAAGCACATGTGTGGGACCATGCCGGAACACCCTGACCTACAGGGAAGTGGGAGAGGACTCTTTGTCAGGAACTGAAGTGACAGAACAAGGGGGAATGGGATCCAACTGCAAGAGCTGGAATCCATTCCATGATGGGAAGAAGTTCTTTCCTCTCAGGGTGCTTGTCCCTGACACTGGGACCAGTGCAGAGAGGCTGTGCATACCCCATGCCAAGGAACATCCAAGGCCAGCTTGGACAGGGGCCGCAGCAACCTGCTGTGCTGGCAGCTTGCTCAGCTTGGAACCAGATGATCTTTAGGGTCCCTTCCTAGCCAAAGCATTCAAGGATTTCATCATTCCACCATGCCCATCTCCCAGTGTGGAGTGGCCCTGAATCTTCTGTGACATCACAGCTCCCACAGTGTTCCAGGTGGAACGTCCAGCACCTGGAAACCAGCAGAGCAGACACTCTGCCTGCTGCCAGTGGTCGTTTGTCGCTCACTCTGCGCTCTGCCCGTCAGCGCTCTCTTGCTGCTGCTGCCTGGGATTTTCCTGACGCCTCCTCTGGAGCACCAACCCCAGCAGGATGAGCACTGCTGCTCCAGTGGAGGTACAGTGCCATTCCAGGGAGGGGCCACCTTGCTTGAGCAGGCTGCAGCCATGTGGGAATGGATGGTGTGGGACAGGAACCCCACTGTCAGATTGTGCTGTCTCTTGCAGACTGCCAGAGACACTGAGGAGGAGATGCAAGTGGACATGGTGCTAGGTGAGGAAGAAAGGATGGAGGTAGACATAGAAGAACCACTTGAGGACATGGAAGTCGACATGGAGGATAACATTGAGGAGATGGAAGTCGAAGAGGAGAACATTGAGGAGATGGAAGTTGACGAGAACGATGAGGAGGAGCCCATGGTCCTTGGATGAAGATGGAGCCCCACAAGTAAGACAGGCAGATGCTCCCCATGCCCTGCCCACAGACACAGTGGCTGCCCTGACGCCAGCCTGGGGCTGGGCTGGATGGCCCCGCTCAGGGACACGCTGCCCGCAGGGGGCCTGGATTGTGCTGCCACAAGCACCAGCCCTGGCCTGCCCTGCACTTGCCTGGGGCCACACCAGCCCTGCCAGCCCTGTCCCAGCTCCTAGGGCCCGGCTCCCAGCCCAGCTGGGGCCAGTGCTGGCAGCAGAGGCCAGCTTTGCTTCTTTCTTCCTTCCAGGACAGATGGAGATGATGGCTGGAGATATGACGACGGTGTATATATGTTGGAAAAGTTAGAAGATTACTGTAAATATGTTCACATGTTAGTAGTTCTCTGTAAATGTGTTTTGAAGATTGTTACTCCATAGGATCCCATGTAAATATGTTCAGTAGATCGTTGTTGTTGTTATAAGGATTGTTGTAATGAAAAGTGTTTTGTAAATCCTAGAGTTTGCCAATCTTTGGCAAATAAATACTGCTTCTTTTTAAAACCTCGCTTCTCTTTGCCATTCCTTTGGGCACAGGCAGCCTTTTCACACTTGGGATTTCCACTTGTTCCAGGATCCCGGGGCTGGAGCTCCCTGGGGCTGCTGCCACGGCCACCCCACGGCTGGGGGTCCCTGTGCACAGGGGGTCCCACTGACACCACTGCTGCCGCTGGGCACTGCTGCTGCTCCTGGGCTGGGGCACAGCGGCGTCCCCAAGAGCTGAGCTGTCACCAGCACAGAGGGGGCTCTCACTGCAGTTATCCCTGCAGCCATGCCACCAAAGCAAGGCAGGAAACTTTCAGCCACCCTTCCTGCTGCAGCCACAGCCACTCCTGGCTCCAGAGCCGCCATCAGGCCACAGGGATGCAAAATCCACCTTCCCACTCTCAAGGCCATGGCAGCCTTGGCAACTCTGGCACCTGCATCTGGGCTGCTGCAGGGGCTGATGTTTAAGGCTTGCAGCCTCCAAAGGCTCCGGGCTCTGCTTCCCACCCTGCTCTGCACTGCCCTGGCTCCGCATTGCTCAAGAGACAAAAGCCAAGCCAGGGGATCATCATCCTGCCCAAATTGCTGAATTGACTGCAGTCCTTAGGACCTTCTCCACTTTCAGAGAACCTATTCATTTGATCACTGATTCGGCAGATGTCTATGGCCTAGTGCAGCAGGCCGAAAATTCCATTTTCAAAGACATTTCTAACCCCAACTAGAGCATTTGATTTCCCCTTTCATTTCTCTTTTGTCCCACAGACAACACCCACACTATATCACGCACACAAGATCTCATACCACCCTTCCTGCATTTATAGTAGGCAATGCTAAAGCAGATGCCCCAGCAATGGTTGTCCAAACCTCCCTAGGGAATCTTTTTGACCAGGCTAGGACCCGCCACCACTTCTACCATCCAAACATTCCTGCACCGCTCAGCATCTTTAAAATTGCCCAAGATCAGGCAAGATCCATGGCAAACACCTGCCCAAATTGTCAGCAACATGCCTTTGCTTCTGTCACAGCTGCACTCAATCCAAGAGGACTAAAGACTCTCCAGATCGGGCAATCACACATCACACACCAAGCCCCTTTTGGGAGACTAAAATACAACCCCGTCTCAATCCACACCGACAACGCTGCGGTTCCGCCTTTGCCCATGCTGGTGAGAAATGAAAAGATGCTATAAAACGTTACATTTTAGCTTTTTCTACCTTCCCAGCTCCACAGGAAATGAAAACTGATCATGGTCCTTCTTATACCTCCCACTGATTCCAACCATTTTCTGACCAGTGGGGTACAAAACATTTCACAGCCATACCACACTCTGCCACAGGACACTCCATAGTCCAGAGGGCCCACTGGTCCATCCAAAGGATCCTTGATCAACAGAGACAGGGAGTCCACATATTATCTCCCATTGAGACACTGGCCAAGGCCCTTGATGTGCTCAACTTTTTCGACACCTCATTTATGGAGCCAACTCCCCCAGTCATCAGGCCTTTTGCATTTCATGTGACTGCAGCCCAGTTAAAAGAAAAGCCACCTGTGTTGAACAAAGACCCTGAATCAAAACAAATTATGGGCCCTTTATCATTCATTACTTGGGGGAGAGGATATGCTTGTGTCTCTACAGCAGCAGGCCCAAGACGGATCCCAGCAAAAACATACAACTCTTCTGCCAATGGCCAGGCAAACACCAGAGCCACCATCAGAAGAACAGAATGAAAGCCTGAGAGAGCAGCAGCCTGGAAAAGAAGAAGAAGGACAGAAGAAGATCTCCTAAGCAGCGTGGACCACACAGACCAACACCAAGAGAGCTCAGACACCACTAAGCGGGATATATCACTTAACATTTGGAAAAACTATATTGTAGCATTTATATTTGATTCTTCTCAGAAGCTGAGTTCAAACTCTTGCCTTACAGAAGAGAAAGTTTAGTGGGACCAGAATTTAAGTTTCACATGGGAATCTCCCTATCTCTTTACTTTCAGGCCACCCAAGCCTCCAGCCACTACAAAATTAACTAAAGTCCAAGGATGCTGTCCTGTGTTGCCGCTGCAGCAGGCAGCCACAAGCAGCAAAGCTCCTCACTATGCCACGTGCCGTCAGCTGGCTGCTTCCACAGCCAAGCCACAATTTCTTGCCCATGGCCACGCTTGTCAACCTCTTCTCACATAGGGACTCAGTATACCTGAGCGTCCAGCTGCTCAAAGACCAAATCAACAAGATCCAGACAAAAGGCAACAACGACTGGCTCACTGGACTTTTGAAAGCCTGGGGCATGAAAGGCTGGCTTTCACCTTTACTTAAGACTGTTTTGTGGACTTTGTTTCTTGTATTCATTGTGTTGCTTATTCTATCCAGTTTTGCTCAACGCTTGCAAAAGTCCATGGCAGAAGCCTTCATTCTTGAAAACAAAAAGGGGGCACTTGTGGAGGCCCAGGGCCCTCTCATTGCAACTGTAATACCTTAGGGCAAAGGGGACCAAGGTGAAACAGAGAAACCCCTCTGAATGCAAGGCTCTCACCCATGGCCACTTGCAGCCTCTTGCAATCTGCAGCTTTTCTTGCTATCACCCACTTCAACTGCTATTTTTTCCTTATAGCTACTCTCCAGAGAATGTTCTTCCCTCTCTTCTCCCCTGCTGGTCCTGGCTTTGCCCCTTCTCCCCCCCCATATGAAACCCTCAGACCCCAGCCTCATTTTCTCTCCGGCCCTGGACCCTCTTCATGGCAATGCACAGCGTTTGGAGTTGCACACAAAGACCCGTCTCTGGCCTCGTTCATCAGCACTTGAAGCAAGTGTGCTCCGGCCTCTGGCAGTGCAGGTCGCTCACACGGGCTCACTGTGGACACGCCGCAATCACACAGTCATTGAGTGCACCAGAGAACCTGGCCTCTAATAAAAGGCATGAATCCCACAAATCACACGACCCAATGCCTTGCATGTCTCTACTTTTTCCTTCTTCTCTCATCTCTCATGTCACTTTCCCCATTTCCTCTCTCTGCCAGCTTGGCTTCTCTCTCTCTCCTGGCTGCAAGCACATGTGTGGGACCATGCCGGAACACCCTGACCTACAGGGAAGTGGGAGAGGACTCTTTGTCAGGAACTGAAGTGACAGAACAAGGGGGAATGGGATCCAACTGCAAGAGCTGGAATCCATTCCATGATGGGAAGAAGTTCTTTCCTCTCAGGGTGCTTGTCCCTGACACTGGGACCAGTGCAGAGAGGCTGTGCATACCCCATGCCAAGGAACATCCAAGGCCAGCTTGGACAGGGGCCGCAGCAACCTGCTGTGCTGGCAGCTTGCTCAGCTTGGAACCAGATGATCTTTAGGGTCCCTTCCTAGCCAAAGCATTCAAGGATTTCATCATTCCACCATGCCCATCTCCCAGTGTGGAGTGGCCCTGAATCTTCTGTGACATCACAGCTCCCACAGTGTTCCAGGTGGAATGTCCAGCACCTGGAAACCAGCAGAGCATGCACTCTGCCTGCTGCCAGTGGTCAGTTGGCGCTCGCTCTGCGCTCTGCCCGTCAGCGCTCTCTTGCTGCTGCTGCCTGGGATTTTCCTGACGCCTCCTCTGGAGCACCAACCCCAGCAGGATGAGCACTGCTGCTCCAGTGGAGGTACAGTGCCATTCCAGGGAGGGGCCACCTTGCTTGAGCAGGCTGCAGCCATGTGGGAATGGATGCTGTGGGACAGGAACCCCACTGTCAGATTGTGCTGTCTCTTGCAGACTGCCAGAGACACTGAGGAGGAGATGCAAGTGGACATGGTGCTAGGTGAGGAAGAAAGGATGGAGGTAGACATAGAAGAACCACTTGAGGACATGGAAGTCGACATGGAGGATAACATTGAGGAGATGGAAGTCGAAGAGGAGAACATTGAGGAGATGGAAGTTGACGAGAACGATGAGGAGGAGCCCATGGTCCTTGGATGAAGATGGAGCCCCACAAGTAAGACAGGCAGATGCTCCCCATGCCCTGCCCACAGACACAGTGGCTGCCCTGACGCCAGCCTGGGGCTGGGCTGGATGGCCCCGCTCAGGGACACGCTGCCCGCAGGGGGCCTGGATTGTGCTGCCACAAGCACCAGCCCTGGCCTGCCCTGCACTTGCCTGGGGCCACACCAGCCCTGCCAGCCCTGTCCCAGCTCCTAGGGCCCGGCTCCCAGCCCAGCTGGGGCCAGTGCTGGCAGCAGAGGCCAGCTTTGCTTCTTTCTTCCTTCCAGGACAGATGGAGATGATGGCTGGAGATATGACGACGGTGTATATATGTTGGAAAAGTTAGAAGATTACTGTAAATATGTTCACATGTTAGTAGTTCTCTGTAAATGTGTTTTGAAGATTGTTACTCCATAGGATCCCATGTAAATATGTTCAGTAGATCGTTGTTGTTGTTATAAGGATTGTTGTAATGAAAAGTGTTTTGTAAATCCTAGAGTTTGCCAATCTTTGGCAAATAAATACTGCTTCTTTTTAAAACCTCGCTTCTCTTTGCCATTCCTTTGGGCACAGGCAGCCTTTTCACACTTGGGATTTCCACTTGTTCCAGGATCCCGGGGCTGGAGCTCCCTGGGGCTGCTGCCACGGCCACCCCACGGCTGGGGGTCCCTGTGCACAGGGGGTCCCACTGACACCACTGCTGCCGCTGGGCACTGCTGCTGCTCCTGGGCTGGGGCACAGCGGCGTCCCCAAGAGCTGAGCTGTCACCAGCACAGAGGGGGCTCTCACTGCAGTTATCCCTGCAGCCATGCCACCAAAGCAAGGCAGGAAACTTTCAGCCACCCTTCCTGCTGCAGCCACAGCCACTCCTGGCTCCAGAGCCGCCATCAGGCCACAGGGATGCAAAATCCACCTTCCCACTCTCAAGGCCATGGCAGCCTTGGCAACTCTGGCACCTGCATCTGGGCTGCTGCAGGGGCTGATGTTTAAGGCTTGCAGCCTCCAAAGGCTCCGGGCTCTGCTTCCCACCCTGCTCTGCACTGCCCTGGCTCCGCATTGCTCAAGAGACAAAAGCCAAGCCAGGGGATCATCGTCCTGCCCAAATTGCTGAATTGACTGCAGTCCTTAGGACCTTCTCCACTTTCAGAGAACCTATTCATTTGATCACTGATTCGGCAGATGTCTATGGCCTAGTGCAGCAGGCCGAAAATTCCATTTTCAAAGACATTTCTAACCCCAACTAGAGCATTTGATTTCCCCTTTCATTTCTCTTTTGTCCCACAGACAACACCCACACTATATCACGCACACAAGATCTCATACCACCCTTCCTGCATTTATAGTAGGCAATGCTAAAGCAGATGCCCCAGCAATGGTTGTCCAAACCTCCCTAGGGAATCTTTTTGACCAGGCTAGGACCCGCCACCACTTCTACCATCCAAACATTCCTGCACCGCTCAGCATCTTTAAAATTGCCCAAGATCAGGCAAGATCCATGGCAAACACCTGCCCAAATTGTCAGCAACATGCCTTTGCTTCTGTCACAGCTGCACTCAATCCAAGAGGACTAAAGACTCTCCAGATCGGGCAATCACACATCACACACCAAGCCCCTTTTGGGAGACTAAAATACAACCCCGTCTCAATCCACACCGACAACGCTGCGGTTCCGCCTTTGCCCATGCTGGTGAGAAATGAAAAGATGCTATAAAACGTTACATTTTAGCTTTTTCTACCTTCCCAGCTCCACAGGAAATGAAAACTGATCATGGTCCTTCTTATACCTCCCACTGATTCCAACCATTTTCTGACCAGTGGGGTACAAAACATTTCACAGCCATACCACACTCTGCCACAGGACACTCCATAGTCCAGAGGGCCCACTGGTCCATCCAAAGGATCCTTGATCAACAGAGACAGGGAGTCCACATATTATCTCCCATTGAGACACTGGCCAAGGCCCTTGATGTGCTCAACTTTTTCGACACCTCATTTATGGAGCCAACTCCCCCAGTCATCAGGCCTTTTGCATTTCATGTGACTGCAGCCCAGTTAAAAGAAAAGCCACCTGTGTTGAACAAAGACCCTGAATCAAAACAAATTATGGGCCCTTTATCATTCATTACTTGGGGGGGAGGATATGCTTGTGTCTCTACAGCAGCAGGCCCAAGACGGATCCCAGCAAAAACATACAACTCTTCTGCCAATGGCCAGGCAAACACCAGAGCCACCATCAGAAGAACAGAATGAAAGCCTGAGAGAGCAGCAGCCTGGAAAAGAAGAAGAAGGACAGAAGAAGATCTCCTAAGCAGCGTGGACCACACAGACCAACACCAAGAGAGCTCAGACACCACTAAGCGGGATATATCACTTAACATTTGGAAAAACTATATTGTAGCATTTATATTTGATTCTTCTCAGAAGCTGAGTTCAAACTCTTGCCTTACAGAAGAGAAAGTTTAGTGGGACCAGAATTTAAGTTTCACATGGGAATCTCCCTATCTCTTTACTTTCAGGCCACCCAAGCCTCCAGCCACTACAAAATTAACTAAAGTCCAAGGATGCTGTCCTTTGTTGCCGCTGCAGCAGGCAGCCACAAGCAGCAAAGCTCCTCACTATGCCACGTGCCGTCAGCTGGCTGCTTCCACAGCCAAGCCACAATTTCTTGCCCATGGCCACGCTTGTCAACCTCTTCTCACATAGGGACTCAGTATACCAGAGCGTCCAGCTGCTCAAAGACCAAATCAACAAGATCCAGACAAAAGGCAACAACGACTGGCTCACTGGACTTTTGAAAGCCTGGGGCATGAAAGGCTGGCTTTCACCTTTACTTAAGACTGTTTTGTGGACTTTGTTTCTTGTATTCATTGTGTTGCTTATTCTATCCAGTTTTGCTCAACGCTTGCAAAAGTCCATGGCAGAAGCCTTCATTCTTGAAAACAAAAAGGGGGCACTTGTGGAGGCCCAGGGGCCTCTCATTGCAACTGTAATACCTTAGGGCAAAGGGGACCAAGGTGAAACAGAGAAACCCCTCTGAATGCAAGGCTCTCACCCATGGCCACTTGCAGCCTCTTGCAATCTGCAGCTTTTCTTGCTATCACCCACTTCAACTGCCATTTTTTCCTTATAGCTACTCTCCAGAGAATGTTCTTCCCTCTCTTCTCCCCTGCTGGTCCTGGCTTTGCCCCTTCTCCACCCCCCATATGAAACCCTCAGTCCCCAGCCTCAGTTTCTCTCCGGCCCTGGACCCTCTTCATGGCCATGCACAGCGTTTGGAGTTCCACACAAAGACCCGTCTCTGGCCTCGTTCATCAGCACTTGAAGCAAGTGTGCTCCGGCCTCTGGCAGTGCAGGTCGCTCACACGGGCTCACTGTGGACACGCCGCAATCACACAGTCATTGAGTGCACCAGAGAACCTGGCCTCTAATAAAAGGCATGAATCCCACAAATCACACGACCCAATGCCTTGCATGTCTCTACTTTTTCCTTCTTCTCTCATCTCTCATGTCACTTTCCCCATTTCCTCTCTCTGCCAGCTTGGCTTCTCTCTCTCTCCTGGCTGCAAGCACATGTGTGGGACCATGCCGGAACACCCTGACCTACAGGGAAGTGGGAGAGGACTCTTTGTCAGGAACTGAAGTGACAGAACAAGGGGGAATGGGATCCAACTGCAAGAGCTGGAATCCATTCCATGATGGGAAGAAGTTCTTTCCTCTCAGGGTGCTTGTCCCTGACACTGGGACCAGTGCAGAGAGGCTGTGCATACCCCATGCCAAGGAACATCCAAGGCCAGCTTGGACAGGGGCCGCAGCAACCTGCTGTGCTGGCAGCTTGCTCAGCTTGGAACCAGATGATCTTTAGGGTCCCTTCCTAGCCAAAGCATTCAAGGATTTCATCATTCCACCATGCCCATCTCCCAGTGTGGAGCGGCCATGAAACATCTGTGACATCACAGCTCCCACAGTGTTCCAGGTGGAACGTCCAGCACCTGGAAACCAGCAGAGCAGACACTCTGCCTGCTGCCAGTGGTCAGTTGGCGCTCGCTCTGCGCTCTGCCCGTCAGCGCTCTCTTGCTGCTGCTGCCTGGGATTTTCCTGACGCCTCCTCTGGAGCACCAACCCCAGCAGGATGAGCACTGCTGCTCCAGTGGAGGTACAGTGCCATTCCAGGGAGGGGCCACCTTGCTTGAGCAGGCTGCAGCCATGTGGGAATGGGTGCTGTGGGACAGGAACCCCACTGTCAGATTGTGCTGTCTCTTGCAGACTGCCAGAGACACTGAGGAGGAGATGCAAGTGGACATGGTGCTAGGTGAGGAGGAAAGGATGGAGGTAGACATAGAAGAACCACTTGAGGACATGGAAGTCGACATGGAGGATAACATTGAGGAGATGGAAGTCGAAGAGGAGAACATTGAGGAGATGGAAGTTGACGAGAACGATGAGGAGGAGCCCATGGTCCTTGGATGAAGATGGAGCCCCACAAGTAAGACAGGCAGATGCTCCCCATGCCCTGCCCACAGACACAGTGGCTGCCCTGACGCCAGCCTGGGGCTGGGCTGGATGGCCCCGCTCAGGGACACGCTGCCCGCAGGGGGCCTGGATTGTGCTGCCACAAGCACCAGCCCTGGCCTGCCCTGCACTTGCCTGGGGCCACACCAGCCCTGCCAGCCCTGTCCCAGCTCCTAGGGCCCGGCTCCCAGCCCAGCTGGGCCCAGTGCTGGCAGCAGAGGCCAGCTTTGCTTCTTTCTTCCTTCCAGGACAGATGGAGATGATGGCTGGAGATATGACGGCGGTGTATATATGTTGGAAAAGTTAGAAGATTACTGTAAATATGTTCACATGTTAGTAGTTCTCTGTAAATATGTTTTGAAGATTGTTACTCCATAGGATCCCATGTAAATATGTTCAGTAGATCGTTGTTGTTGTTATAAGGATTGTTGTAATGAAAAGTGTTCTGTAAATCCTAGAGTTTGCCAATCTTTGGCAAATAAATACGCCTTCTTTTTAAAACCTCGCTTCTCTTTGCCATTCCTTTGAGCACAGGCAGCCTTTGCACAGTTGGGATTTCCACTTGTTCCAGGATCCCGGGGCTGGAGCTCCCTGGGGCTGCTGCCACGGCCACCCCACGGCTGGGGGTCCCTGTGCACAGGGGGTCCCACTGACACCACTGCTGCCGCTGGGCACTGCTGCTGCTCCTGGGCTGGGGCACAGCGGCGTCCCCAAGAGCTGAGCTGCCACCAGCACAGAGGGGGCTCTCACTGCAGTTATCCCTGCAGCCATGCCACCAAAGCAAGGCAGGAAACTTTCAGCCACCCTTCCTGCTGCAGCCACAGCCACTCCTGGCTCCAGAGCCGCCATCAGGCCACAGGGATGCAAAATCCACCTTCCCGCTCTCAAGGCCATGGCAGCCTTGGCAACTGTGGCACCTGCATCTGGGCTGCTGCAGGGGCTGATGTTTAAGGCTTGCAGCCTCCAAAGGCTCCAGGCTCTGCTTCCCACCCTGCTCTGCACTGCCCTGGCTCCGCATTGCTCAAGAGACAAAAGCCAAGCCAGGGATCCTCGTCCTGCCCAAATTGCTGAATTGACTGCAGTCCTTAGGACCTTCTCCACTTTCAGAGAACCTATTCATTTGATCACTGATTCGGCAGATGTCTATGGCCTAGTGCAGCAGGCCGAAAATTCCATTTTCAAAGACATTTCTAACCCCAACTAGAGCATTTGATTTCCCCTTTCATTATTCTTTTGTCCCACAGACAACACCCACACTATATCACGCACACAAGATCTCATACCACCCTTCCTGCATTTATAGTAGGCAATGCTAGAGCAGATGCCCCAGCAATGGTTGTCCAAACCTCCCTAGGGAATCTTTTTGACCAGGCTAGGACCCGCCACCACTTCTACCATCCAAACATTCCTGCACCGCTCAGCATCTTTAAAATTACCCAAGATCAGGCAAGATCCATGGCAAACACCTGCCCAAATTGTCAGCAACATGCCTTTGCTTCTGTCACAGCTGCACTCAATCCAAGAGGACTAAAGACTCTCCAGATCGGGCAATCACACATCACACACCAAGCCCCTTTTGGGAGACTAAAATACAACCCCGTCTCAATCCACACCGACAACGCTGCGGTTTCCGCCTTTGCCCTTGCTGGTGTGAAATGAAAAGATGCTATAAAACGTTACATTTTAGCTTTTTCTACCTTCCCAGCTCCACAGGAAATGAAAACTGATCATGGTCCTTCTTATACCTCCCACTGATTCCAACCATTTTCTGACCAGTGGGCTATAAAACATGTCACAGCCATACCACACTCTGCCACAGGACACTCCATAGTCCAGAGGGCCCACTGGTCCATCCAAAGGATCCTTGATCAACAGAGACAGGGAGTCCACATATTATCTCCCATTGAGACACTGGCCAAGGCCCTTGATGTGCTCAACTTTTTCAACACCTCATTTATGGAGCCAACTCCCCCAGTCATCAGGCCTTTTGCATTTCATGTGACTGCAGCCCAGTTAAAAGAAAAGCCACCTGTGTTGAACAAAGACCCTGAATCAAAGCAAATTATGGGCCCTTTATCATTCATTACTTGGGGGAGAGGATATGCTTGTGTCTCTACAGCAGCAGGCCCAAGACGGATCCCAGCAAAAACATACAACTCTTCTGCCAATGGCCAGGCAAACACCAGAGCCACCATCAGAAGAACAGAATGAAAGCCTGAGAGAGCAGCAGCCTGGAAAAGAAGAAGAAGGACAGAAGAAGATCTCCTAAGCAGCGTGGACCACACAGACCAACACCAAGAGAGCTCAGACACCACTAAGCGGGATATATCACTTAACATTTGGAAAAACTATATTGTAGCATTTATATTTGATTCTTCTCAGAAGCTGAGTTCAAACTCTTGCCTTACAGAAGAGAAAGTTTAGTGGGACCAGAATTTAAGTTTCACATGGGAATCTCCCTATCTCTTTACTTTCAGGCCACCCAAGCCTCCAGCCACTACAAAATTAACTAAAGTCAAAGGATGCTGTCCTTTGTTGCCGCTGCAGCAGGCAGCCGCAAGCAGCAAAGCTCCTCACTATGCCACGTGCCGTCAGCTGGCTGCTTCCACAGCCAAGCCACAATTTCTTGCCCATGGCCACGCTTGTCAACCTCTTCTCACATAGGGACTCAGTATACCAGAGCGTCCAGCTGCTCAAAGACCAAATCAACAAGATCCAGACAAAAGGCAACAACGACTGGCTCACTGGACTTTTGAAAGCCTGGGGCATGAAAGGCTGGCTTTCACCTTTACTTAAGACTCTTTTGTGGACTTTGTTTCTTGTATTCATTGTGTTGCTTATTCTATCCAGTTTTGCTCAACGCTTGCAAAAGTCCATGGCAGAAGCCTTCATTCTTGAAAACAAAAAGGGGGCACTTGTGGAGGCCCAGGGGCCTCTCATTGCAACTGTAATACCTTAGGGCAAAGGGGACCAAGGTGAAACAGAGAAACCCCTCTGAATGCAAGGCTCTCACCCATGGCCACTTGCAGCCTCTTGCAATCTGCAGCTTTTCTTGCTATCACCCACTTCAACTGCTATTTTTTCCTTATAGCTACTCTCCAGAGAATGTTCTTCCCTCTCTTCTCCCCTGCTGGTCCTGGCTTTGCCCCTTCTCCCCCCCCATATGAAACCCTCAGACCCCAGCCTCATTTTCTCTCCGGCCCTGGACCCTCTTCATGGCAATGCACAGCGTTTGGAGTTGCACACAAAGACCCGTCTCTGGCCTCGTTCATCAGCACTTGAAGCAAGTGTGCTCCGGCCTCTGGCAGTGCAGGTCGCTCACACGGGCTCACTGTGGACACGCCGCAATCACACAGTCATTGAGTGCACCAGAGAACCTGGCCTCTAATAAAAGGCATGAATCCCACAAATCACACGACCCAATGCCTTGCATGTCTCTACTTTTTCCTTCTTCTCTCATCTCTCATGTCACTTTCCCCATTTCCTCTCTCTGCCAGCTTGGCTTCTCTCTCTCTCCTGGCTGCAAGCACATGTGTGGGACCATGCCGGAACACCCTGACCTACAGGGAAGTGGGAGAGGACTCTTTGTCAGGAACTGAAGTGACAGAACAAGGGGGAATGGGATCCAACTGCAAGAGCTGGAATCCATTCCATGATGGGAAGAAGTTCTTTCCTCTCAGGGTGCTTGTCCCTGACACTGGGACCAGTGCAGAGAGGCTGTGCATACCCCATGCCAAGGAACATCCAAGGCCAGCTTGGACAGGGGCCGCAGCAACCTGCTGTGCTGGCAGCTTGCTCAGCTTGGAACCAGATGATCTTTAGGGTCCCTTCCTAGCCAAAGCATTCAAGGATTTCATCATTCCACCATGCCCATCTCCCAGTGTGGAGTGGCCCTGAATCTTCTGTGACATCACAGCTCCCACAGTGTTCCAGGTGGAATGTCCAGCACCTGGAAACCAGCAGAGCATGCACTCTGCCTGCTGCCAGTGGTCAGTTGGCGCTCGCTCTGCGCTCTGCCCGTCAGCGCTCTCTTGCTGCTGCTGCCTGGGATTTTCCTGACGCCTCCTCTGGAGCACCAACCCCAGCAGGATGAGCACTGCTGCTCCAGTGGAGGTACAGTGCCATTCCAGGGAGGGGCCACCTTGCTTGAGCAGGCTGCAGCCATGTGGGAATGGATGCTGTGGGACAGGAACCCCACTGTCAGATTGTGCTGTCTCTTGCAGACTGCCAGAGACACTGAGGAGGAGATGCAAGTGGACATGGTGCTAGGTGAGGAAGAAAGGATGGAGGTAGACATAGAAGAACCACTTGAGGACATGGAAGTCGACATGGAGGATAACATTGAGGAGATGGAAGTCGAAGAGGAGAACATTGAGGAGATGGAAGTTGACGAGAACGATGAGGAGGAGCCCATGGTCCTTGGATGAAGATGGAGCCCCACAAGTAAGACAGGCAGATGCTCCCCATGCCCTGCCCACAGACACAGTGGCTGCCCTGACGCCAGCCTGGGGCTGGGCTGGATGGCCCCGCTCAGGGACACGCTGCCCGCAGGGGGCCTGGATTGTGCTGCCACAAGCACCAGCCCTGGCCTGCCCTGCACTTGCCTGGGGCCACACCAGCCCTGCCAGCCCTGTCCCAGCTCCTAGGGCCCGGCTCCCAGCCCAGCTGGGGCCAGTGCTGGCAGCAGAGGCCAGCTTTGCTTCTTTCTTCCTTCCAGGACAGATGGAGATGATGGCTGGAGATATGACGACGGTGTATATATGTTGGAAAAGTTAGAAGATTACTGTAAATATGTTCACATGTTAGTAGTTCTCTGTAAATGTGTTTTGAAGATTGTTACTCCATAGGATCCCATGTAAATATGTTCAGTAGATCGTTGTTGTTGTTATAAGGATTGTTGTAATGAAAAGTGTTTTGTAAATCCTAGAGTTTGCCAATCTTTGGCAAATAAATACTGCTTCTTTTTAAAACCTCGCTTCTCTTTGCCATTCCTTTGGGCACAGGCAGCCTTTTCACACTTGGGATTTCCACTTGTTCCAGGATCCCGGGGCTGGAGCTCCCTGGGGCTGCTGCCACGGCCACCCCACGGCTGGGGGTCCCTGTGCACAGGGGGTCCCACTGACACCACTGCTGCCGCTGGGCACTGCTGCTGCTCCTGGGCTGGGGCACAGCGGCGTCCCCAAGAGCTGAGCTGTCACCAGCACAGAGGGGGCTCTCACTGCAGTTATCCCTGCAGCCATGCCACCAAAGCAAGGCAGGAAACTTTCAGCCACCCTTCCTGCTGCAGCCACAGCCACTCCTGGCTCCAGAGCCGCCATCAGGCCACAGGGATGCAAAATCCACCTTCCCACTCTCAAGGCCATGGCAGCCTTGGCAACTCTGGCACCTGCATCTGGGCTGCTGCAGGGGCTGATGTTTAAGGCTTGCAGCCTCCAAAGGCTCCGGGCTCTGCTTCCCACCCTGCTCTGCACTGCCCTGGCTCCGCATTGCTCAAGAGACAAAAGCCAAGCCAGGGGATCATCGTCCTGCCCAAATTGCTGAATTGACTGCAGTCCTTAGGACCTTCTCCACTTTCAGAGAACCTATTCATTTGATCACTGATTCGGCAGATGTCTATGGCCTAGTGCAGCAGGCCGAAAATTCCATTTTCAAAGACATTTCTAACCCCAACTAGAGCATTTGATTTCCCCTTTCATTTCTCTTTTGTCCCACAGACAACACCCACACTATATCACGCACACAAGATCTCATACCACCCTTCCTGCATTTATAGTAGGCAATGCTAAAGCAGATGCCCCAGCAATGGTTGTCCAAACCTCCCTAGGGAATCTTTTTGACCAGGCTAGGACCCGCCACCACTTCTACCATCCAAACATTCCTGCACCGCTCAGCATCTTTAAAATTGCCCAAGATCAGGCAAGATCCATGGCAAACACCTGCCCAAATTGTCAGCAACATGCCTTTGCTTCTGTCACAGCTGCACTCAATCCAAGAGGACTAAAGACTCTCCAGATCGGGCAATCACACATCACACACCAAGCCCCTTTTGGGAGACTAAAATACAACCCCGTCTCAATCCACACCGACAACGCTGCGGTTCCGCCTTTGCCCATGCTGGTGAGAAATGAAAAGATGCTATAAAACGTTACATTTTAGCTTTTTCTACCTTCCCAGCTCCACAGGAAATGAAAACTGATCATGGTCCTTCTTATACCTCCCACTGATTCCAACCATTTTCTGACCAGTGGGGTACAAAACATTTCACAGCCATACCACACTCTGCCACAGGACACTCCATAGTCCAGAGGGCCCACTGGTCCATCCAAAGGATCCTTGATCAACAGAGACAGGGAGTCCACATATTATCTCCCATTGAGACACTGGCCAAGGCCCTTGATGTGCTCAACTTTTTCGACACCTCATTTATGGAGCCAACTCCCCCAGTCATCAGGCCTTTTGCATTTCATGTGACTGCAGCCCAGTTAAAAGAAAAGCCACCTGTGTTGAACAAAGACCCTGAATCAAAACAAATTATGGGCCCTTTATCATTCATTACTTGGGGGGGAGGATATGCTTGTGTCTCTACAGCAGCAGGCCCAAGACGGATCCCAGCAAAAACATACAACTCTTCTGCCAATGGCCAGGCAAACACCAGAGCCACCATCAGAAGAACAGAATGAAAGCCTGAGAGAGCAGCAGCCTGGAAAAGAAGAAGAAGGACAGAAGAAGATCTCCTAAGCAGCGTGGACCACACAGACCAACACCAAGAGAGCTCAGACACCACTAAGCGGGATATATCACTTAACATTTGGAAAAACTATATTGTAGCATTTATATTTGATTCTTCTCAGAAGCTGAGTTCAAACTCTTGCCTTACAGAAGAGAAAGTTTAGTGGGACCAGAATTTAAGTTTCACATGGGAATCTCCCTATCTCTTTACTTTCAGGCCACCCAAGCCTCCAGCCACTACAAAATTAACTAAAGTCCAAGGATGCTGTCCTTTGTTGCCGCTGCAGCAGGCAGCCACAAGCAGCAAAGCTCCTCACTATGCCACGTGCCGTCAGCTGGCTGCTTCCACAGCCAAGCCACAATTTCTTGCCCATGGCCACGCTTGTCAACCTCTTCTCACATAGGGACTCAGTATACCAGAGCGTCCAGCTGCTCAAAGACCAAATCAACAAGATCCAGACAAAAGGCAACAACGACTGGCTCACTGGACTTTTGAAAGCCTGGGGCATGAAAGGCTGGCTTTCACCTTTACTTAAGACTGTTTTGTGGACTTTGTTTCTTGTATTCATTGTGTTGCTTATTCTATCCAGTTTTGCTCAACGCTTGCAAAAGTCCATGGCAGAAGCCTTCATTCTTGAAAACAAAAAGGGGGCACTTGTGGAGGCCCAGGGGCCTCTCATTGCAACTGTAATACCTTAGGGCAAAGGGGACCAAGGTGAAACAGAGAAACCCCTCTGAATGCAAGGCTCTCACCCATGGCCACTTGCAGCCTCTTGCAATCTGCAGCTTTTCTTGCTATCACCCACTTCAACTGCCATTTTTTCCTTATAGCTACTCTCCAGAGAATGTTCTTCCCTCTCTTCTCCCCTGCTGGTCCTGGCTTTGCCCCTTCTCCACCCCCCATATGAAACCCTCAGTCCCCAGCCTCAGTTTCTCTCCGGCCCTGGACCCTCTTCATGGCCATGCACAGCGTTTGGAGTTCCACACAAAGACCCGTCTCTGGCCTCGTTCATCAGCACTTGAAGCAAGTGTGCTCCGGCCTCTGGCAGTGCAGGTCGCTCACACGGGCTCACTGTGGACACGCCGCAATCACACAGTCATTGAGTGCACCAGAGAACCTGGCCTCTAATAAAAGGCATGAATCCCACAAATCACACGACCCAATGCCTTGCATGTCTCTACTTTTTCCTTCTTCTCTCATCTCTCATGTCACTTTCCCCATTTCCTCTCTCTGCCAGCTTGGCTTCTCTCTCTCTCCTGGCTGCAAGCACATGTGTGGGACCATGCCGGAACACCCTGACCTACAGGGAAGTGGGAGAGGACTCTTTGTCAGGAACTGAAGTGACAGAACAAGGGGGAATGGGATCCAACTGCAAGAGCTGGAATCCATTCCATGATGGGAAGAAGTTCTTTCCTCTCAGGGTGCTTGTCCCTGACACTGGGACCAGTGCAGAGAGGCTGTGCATACCCCATGCCAAGGAACATCCAAGGCCAGCTTGGACAGGGGCCGCAGCAACCTGCTGTGCTGGCAGCTTGCTCAGCTTGGAACCAGATGATCTTTAGGGTCCCTTCCTAGCCAAAGCATTCAAGGATTTCATCATTCCACCATGCCCATCTCCCAGTGTGGAGCGGCCATGAAACATCTGTGACATCACAGCTCCCACAGTGTTCCAGGTGGAACGTCCAGCACCTGGAAACCAGCAGAGCAGACACTCTGCCTGCTGCCAGTGGTCAGTTGGCGCTCGCTCTGCGCTCTGCCCGTCAGCGCTCTCTTGCTGCTGCTGCCTGGGATTTTCCTGACGCCTCCTCTGGAGCACCAACCCCAGCAGGATGAGCACTGCTGCTCCAGTGGAGGTACAGTGCCATTCCAGGGAGGGGCCACCTTGCTTGAGCAGGCTGCAGCCATGTGGGAATGGGTGCTGTGGGACAGGAACCCCACTGTCAGATTGTGCTGTCTCTTGCAGACTGCCAGAGACACTGAGGAGGAGATGCAAGTGGACATGGTGCTAGGTGAGGAGGAAAGGATGGAGGTAGACATAGAAGAACCACTTGAGGACATGGAAGTCGACATGGAGGATAACATTGAGGAGATGGAAGTCGAAGAGGAGAACATTGAGGAGATGGAAGTTGACGAGAACGATGAGGAGGAGCCCATGGTCCTTGGATGAAGATGGAGCCCCACAAGTAAGACAGGCAGATGCTCCCCATGCCCTGCCCACAGACACAGTGGCTGCCCTGACGCCAGCCTGGGGCTGGGCTGGATGGCCCCGCTCAGGGACACGCTGCCCGCAGGGGGCCTGGATTGTGCTGCCACAAGCACCAGCCCTGGCCTGCCCTGCACTTGCCTGGGGCCACACCAGCCCTGCCAGCCCTGTCCCAGCTCCTAGGGCCCGGCTCCCAGCCCAGCTGGGCCCAGTGCTGGCAGCAGAGGCCAGCTTTGCTTCTTTCTTCCTTCCAGGACAGATGGAGATGATGGCTGGAGATATGACGGCGGTGTATATATGTTGGAAAAGTTAGAAGATTACTGTAAATATGTTCACATGTTAGTAGTTCTCTGTAAATATGTTTTGAAGATTGTTACTCCATAGGATCCCATGTAAATATGTTCAGTAGATCGTTGTTGTTGTTATAAGGATTGTTGTAATGAAAAGTGTTCTGTAAATCCTAGAGTTTGCCAATCTTTGGCAAATAAATACGCCTTCTTTTTAAAACCTCGCTTCTCTTTGCCATTCCTTTGAGCACAGGCAGCCTTTGCACAGTTGGGATTTCCACTTGTTCCAGGATCCCGGGGCTGGAGCTCCCTGGGGCTGCTGCCACGGCCACCCCACGGCTGGGGGTCCCTGTGCACAGGGGGTCCCACTGACACCACTGCTGCCGCTGGGCACTGCTGCTGCTCCTGGGCTGGGGCACAGCGGCGTCCCCAAGAGCTGAGCTGCCACCAGCACAGAGGGGGCTCTCACTGCAGTTATCCCTGCAGCCATGCCACCAAAGCAAGGCAGGAAACTTTCAGCCACCCTTCCTGCTGCAGCCACAGCCACTCCTGGCTCCAGAGCCGCCATCAGGCCACAGGGATGCAAAATCCACCTTCCCGCTCTCAAGGCCATGGCAGCCTTGGCAACTGTGGCACCTGCATCTGGGCTGCTGCAGGGGCTGATGTTTAAGGCTTGCAGCCTCCAAAGGCTCCAGGCTCTGCTTCCCACCCTGCTCTGCACTGCCCTGGCTCCGCATTGCTCAAGAGACAAAAGCCAAGCCAGGGATCCTCGTCCTGCCCAAATTGCTGAATTGACTGCAGTCCTTAGGACCTTCTCCACTTTCAGAGAACCTATTCATTTGATCACTGATTCGGCAGATGTCTATGGCCTAGTGCAGCAGGCCGAAAATTCCATTTTCAAAGACATTTCTAACCCCAACTAGAGCATTTGATTTCCCCTTTCATTATTCTTTTGTCCCACAGACAACACCCACACTATATCACGCACACAAGATCTCATACCACCCTTCCTGCATTTATAGTAGGCAATGCTAGAGCAGATGCCCCAGCAATGGTTGTCCAAACCTCCCTAGGGAATCTTTTTGACCAGGCTAGGACCCGCCACCACTTCTACCATCCAAACATTCCTGCACCGCTCAGCATCTTTAAAATTACCCAAGATCAGGCAAGATCCATGGCAAACACCTGCCCAAATTGTCAGCAACATGCCTTTGCTTCTGTCACAGCTGCACTCAATCCAAGAGGACTAAAGACTCTCCAGATCGGGCAATCACACATCACACACCAAGCCCCTTTTGGGAGACTAAAATACAACCCCGTCTCAATCCACACCGACAACGCTGCGGTTTCCGCCTTTGCCCTTGCTGGTGTGAAATGAAAAGATGCTATAAAACGTTACATTTTAGCTTTTTCTACCTTCCCAGCTCCACAGGAAATGAAAACTGATCATGGTCCTTCTTATACCTCCCACTGATTCCAACCATTTTCTGACCAGTGGGCTATAAAACATGTCACAGCCATACCACACTCTGCCACAGGACACTCCATAGTCCAGAGGGCCCACTGGTCCATCCAAAGGATCCTTGATCAACAGAGACAGGGAGTCCACATATTATCTCCCATTGAGACACTGGCCAAGGCCCTTGATGTGCTCAACTTTTTCAACACCTCATTTATGGAGCCAACTCCCCCAGTCATCAGGCCTTTTGCATTTCATGTGACTGCAGCCCAGTTAAAAGAAAAGCCACCTGTGTTGAACAAAGACCCTGAATCAAAGCAAATTATGGGCCCTTTATCATTCATTACTTGGGGGAGAGGATATGCTTGTGTCTCTACAGCAGCAGGCCCAAGACGGATCCCAGCAAAAACATACAACTCTTCTGCCAATGGCCAGGCAAACACCAGAGCCACCATCAGAAGAACAGAATGAAAGCCTGAGAGAGCAGCAGCCTGGAAAAGAAGAAGAAGGACAGAAGAAGATCTCCTAAGCAGCGTGGACCACACAGACCAACACCAAGAGAGCTCAGACACCACTAAGCGGGATATATCACTTAACATTTGGAAAAACTATATTGTAGCATTTATATTTGATTCTTCTCAGAAGCTGAGTTCAAACTCTTGCCTTACAGAAGAGAAAGTTTAGTGGGACCAGAATTTAAGTTTCACATGGGAATCTCCCTATCTCTTTACTTTCAGGCCACCCAAGCCTCCAGCCACTACAAAATTAACTAAAGTCAAAGGATGCTGTCCTTTGTTGCCGCTGCAGCAGGCAGCCGCAAGCAGCAAAGCTCCTCACTATGCCACGTGCCGTCAGCTGGCTGCTTCCACAGCCAAGCCACAATTTCTTGCCCATGGCCACGCTTGTCAACCTCTTCTCACATAGGGACTCAGTATACCAGAGCGTCCAGCTGCTCAAAGACCAAATCAACAAGATCCAGACAAAAGGCAACAACGACTGGCTCACTGGACTTTTGAAAGCCTGGGGCATGAAAGGCTGGCTTTCACCTTTACTTAAGACTCTTTTGTGGACTTTGTTTCTTGTATTCATTGTGTTGCTTATTCTATCCAGTTTTGCTCAACGCTTGCAAAAGTCCATGGCAGAAGCCTTCATTCTTGAAAACAAAAAGGGGGCACTTGTGGAGGCCCAGGGGCCTCTCATTGCAACTGTAATACCTTAGGGCAAAGGGGACCAAGGTGAAACAGAGAAACCCCTCTGAATGCAAGGCTCTCACCCATGGCCACTTGCAGCCTCTTGCAATCTGCAGCTTTTCTTGCTATCACCCACTTCAACTGCCATTTTTTCCTTATAGCTACTCTCCAGAGAATGTTCTTCCCTCTCTTCTCCCCTGCTGGTCCTGGCTTTGCCCCTTCTCCCCCCCCCATATGAAACCCTCAGTCCCCAGCCTCAGTTTCTCTCCGGCCCTGGACCCTCTTCATGGCCATGCACAGCGTTTGGAGTTCCACACAAAGACCCGTCTCTGGCCTCATTCATCAGCACTTGAAGCAAGTGTGCTCCGGCCTCTGGCAGTGCAGGTCGCTCACATGGGCTCACTGTGGACACGCCGCAATCACACAGTCATTGAGTGCACCAGAGAACCTGGCCTCTAATAAAAGGCATGAATCCCACAAATCACACGACCCAATGCCTTGCATGTCTCTACTTTTTCCTTCTTCTCTCATCTCTCATGTCACTTTCCCCATTTCCTCTCTCTGCCAGCTTGGCTTCTCTCTCTCTCCTGGCTGCAAGCACATGTGTGGGACCATGCCGGAACACCCTGACCTACAGGGAAGTGGGAGAGGACTCTTTGTCAGGAACTGAAGTGACAGAACAAGGGGGAATGGGATCCAACTGCAAGAGCTGGAATCCATTCCATGATGGGAAGAAGTTCTTTCCTCTCAGGGTGCTTGTCCCTGACACTGGGACCAGTGCAGAGAGGCTGTGCATACCCCATGCCAAGGAACATCCAAGGCCAGCTTGGACAGGGGCCGCAGCAACCTGCTGTGCTGGCAGCTTGCTCAGCTTGGAACCAGATGATCTTTAGGGTCCCTTCCTAGCCAAAGCATTCAAGGATTTCATCATTCCACCATGCCCATCTCCCAGTGTGGAGCGGCCATGAAACATCTGTGACATCACAGCTCCCACAGTGTTCCAGGTGGAACGTCCAGCACCTGGAAACCAGCAGAGCAGACACTCTGCCTGCTGCCAGTGGTCAGTTGGCGCTCGCTCTGCGCTCTGCCCGTCAGCGCTCTCTTGCTGCTGCTGCCTGGGATTTTCCTGACGCCTCCTCTGGAGCACCAACCCCAGCAGGATGAGCACTGCTGCTCCAGTGGAGGTACAGTGCCATTCCAGGGAGGGGCCACCTTGCTTGAGCAGGCTGCAGCCATGTGGGAATGGGTGCTGTGGGACAGGAACCCCACTGTCAGATTGTGCTGTCTCTTGCAGACTGCCAGAGACACTGAGGAGGAGATGCAAGTGGACATGGTGCTAGGTGAGGAGGAAAGGATGGAGGTAGACATAGAAGAACCACTTGAGGACATGGAAGTCGACATGGAGGATAACATTGAGGAGATGGAAGTCGAAGAGGAGAACATTGAGGAGATGGAAGTTGACGAGAACGATGAGGAGGAGCCCATGGTCCTTGGATGAAGATGGAGCCCCACAAGTAAGACAGGCAGATGCTCCCCATGCCCTGCCCACAGACACAGTGGCTGCCCTGACGCCAGCCTGGGGCTGGGCTGGATGGCCCCGCTCAGGGACACGCTGCCCGCAGGGGGCCTGGATTGTGCTGCCACAAGCACCAGCCCTGGCCTGCCCTGCACTTGCCTGGGGCCACAGCAGCCCTGCCAGCCCTGTCCCAGCTCCTAGGGCCCGGCTCCCAGCCCAGCTGGGCCCAGTGCTGGCAGCAGAGGCCAGCTTTGCTTCTTTCTTCCTTCCAGGACAGATGGAGATGATGGCTGGAGATATGACGGCGGTGTATATATGTTGGAAAAGTTAGAAGATTACTGTAAATATGTTCACATGTTAGTAGTTCCTGTAAATATGTTTTGAAGATTGTTACTCCATAGGATCCCATGTAAATATGTTCAGTAGATCGTTGTTGTTGTTATAAGGATTGTTGTAATGAAAAGTGTTCTGTAAATCCTAGAGTTTGCCAATCTTTGGCAAATAAATACGGCTTCTTTTTAAAACCTCGCTTCTCTTTGCCATTCCTTTGAGCACAGGCAGCCTTTGCACAGTTGGGATTTCCACTTGTTCCAGGATCCCGGGGCTGGAGCTCCCTGGGGCTGCTGCCACGGCCACCCCACGGCTGGGGGTCCCTGTGCACAGGGGGTCCCACTGACACCACTGCTGCCGCTGGGCACTGCTGCTGCTCCTGGGCTGGGGCACAGCGGCGTCCCCAAGAGCTGAGCTGCCACCAGCACAGAGGGGGCTCTCACTGCAGTTATCCCTGCAGCCATGCCACCAAAGCAAGGCAGGAAACTTTCAGCCACCCTTCCTGCTGCAGCCACAGCCACTCCTGGCTCCAGAGCCGCCATCAGGCCACAGGGATGCAAAATCCACCTTCCCGCTCTCAAGGCCATGGCAGCCTTGGCAACTGTGGCACCTGCATCTGGGCTGCTGCAGGGGCTGATGTTTAAGGCTTGCAGCCTCCAAAGGCTCCAGGCTCTGCTTCCCACCCTGCTCTGCACTGCCCTGGCTCCGCATTGCTCAAGAGACAAAAGCCAAGCCAGGGGATCCTCATCCTGCCCAAATTGCTGAATTGACTGCAGTCCTTAGGACCTTCTCCACTTTCAGAGAACCTATTCATTTGATCACTGATTCGGCAGATGTCTATGGCCTAGTGCAGCAGGCCGAAAATTCCATTTTCAAAGACATTTCTAACCCCAACTAGAGCATTTGATTTCCCCTTTCATTATTCTTTTGTCCCACAGACAACACCCACACTATATCACGCACACAAGATCTCATACCACCCTTCCTGCATTTATAGTAGGCAATGCTAGAGCAGATGCCCCAGCAATGGTTGTCCAAATCTCCCTATGGAATGTTTTTGACCAGGCTAGGACCCGCCACCACTTCTACCATCCAAACATTCCTGCACCGCTCAGCATCTTTAAAATTGCCCAAGATCAGGCAAGATCCATGGCAAACACCTGCCCAAATTGTCAGCAACATGCCTTTGCTTCTGTCACAGCTGCACTCAATCCAAGAGGACTAAAGACTCTCCAGATTGGGCAATCACACATCACACACCAAGCCCCTTTTGGGAGACTAAAATACAACCCCGTCTCAATCCACACCGACAACGCTGCGGTTTCCGCCTTTGCCCGTGCTGGTGAGAAATGAAAAGATGCTATAAAACGTTACATTTTAGCTTTTTCTACCTTCCCAGCTCCACAGGAAATGAAAACTGATCATGGTCCTTCTTATACCTCCCACTGATTCCAACCATTTTCTGACCAGTGGGGTACAAAACATGTCACAGCCATACCACACTCTGCCACAGGACACTCCATAGTCCAGAGGGCCCACTGGTCCATCCAAAGGATCCTTGATCAACAGAGACAGGGAGTCCACATATTATCTCCCATTGAGACACTGGCCAAGGCCCTTGATGTGCTCAACTTTTTCGACACCTCATTTATGGAGCCAACTCCCCCAGTCATCAGGCCTTTTGCATTTCATGTGACTGCAGCCCAGTGAAAAGAAAAGCCACCTGTGTTGAACAAAGACCCTGAATCCAAAGAAATTATGGGCCTTTTCCCATTCATTACTTGGGGGAGAGGATACGCTTGTGTCTCTACAGCAGCAGGACCAACATGGATCCCAGCAAAAAACATCAAACCCTTCTGCCAATGGCCAGGCAAACACCAGAGCCACCATCAGAAGAACAGAATGAAAGCCTGAGAGAGCAGCAGCCTGGAAAAGAAGAAGAAGGACAGAAGAAGATCTCCTAAGCAGCGTGGACCACACAGACCAACACCAAGAGAGCTCAGACACCACTAAGCGGGATATATCACTTAACATTGGGAAAAACTATATTGTAGCATTTATATTTGATTCTTCTCAGAAGCTGAGTTCAAACTCTTGCCTTACAGAAGAGAAAGTTTAGTGGGACCAGAATTTAAGTTTCACATGGGAATCTCCCTATCTCTCTACTTTCAGGCCACCCAAGCCTCCAGCCACTACAAAATTAACTAAAGTCCAAGGATGCTGTCCTTTGTTGCCACTGCAGCAGGCAGCCGCAAGCAGCAAAGCTCCTCACTATGCCACGTGCCGTCAGCTGGCTGCTTCCACAGCCAAGCCACAATTTCTTGCCCATGGCCACGCTTGTCAACCTCTTCTCACATAGGGACTCAGTATACCAGAGCGTCCAGCTGCTCAAAGACCAAATCAACAAGATCCAGACAAAAGGCAACAACGACTGGCTCACTGGACTTTTGAAAGCCTGGGGCATGAAAGGCTGGCTTTCACCTTTACTTAAGACTCTTTTGTGGACTTTGTTTCTTGTATTCATTGTGTTGCTTATTCTATCCAGTTTTGCTCAACGCTTGCAAAAGTCCATGGCAGAAGCCTTCATTCTTGAAAACAAAAAGGGGGCACTTGTGGAGGCCCAGGGCCCTCTCATTGCAACTGTAATACCTTAGGGCAAAGGGGACCAAGGTGAAACAGAGAAACCCCTCTGAATGCAAGGCTCTCACCCATGGCCACTTGCAGCCTCTTGCAATCTGCAGCTTTTCTTGCTATCACCCACTTCAACTGCCATTTTTTCCTTATAGCTACTCTCCAGAGAATGTTCTTCCCTCTCTTCTCCCCTGCTGGTCCTGGCTTTGCCCCTTCTCCCCCCCCCATATGAAACCCTCAGTCCCCAGCCTCAGTTTCTCTCCGGCCCTGGACCCTCTTCATGGCAATGCCCAGCGTTTGGAGTTCCACACAAAGACCCGTCTCTGGCCTCGTTCATCAGCACTTGAAGCAAGTGTGCTCCGGCCTCTGGCAGTGCAGGTCGCTCACACGGGCTCACTGTGGACACGCCGCAATCACACAGTCATTGAGTGCACCAGAGAACCTGGCCTCTAATAAAAGGCATGAATCCCACAAATCACACGACCCAATTCCTTGCATGCCTCTACTTTTTCCTTCTTCTCTCATCTCTCATGTCACTTTCCCCATTTCCTCTCTCTGCCAGCTTGGCTTCTCTCTCTCTCCTGGCTGCAAGCACATGTGTGGGACCATGCCGGAACACCCTGACCTACAGGGAAGTGGGAGAGGACTCTTTGTCAGGAACTGAAGTGACAGAACAAGGGGGAATGGGATCCAACTGCAAGAGCTGGAATCCATTCCATGATGGGAAGAAGTTCTTTCCTCTCAGGGTGCTTGTCCCTGACACTGGGACCAGTGCAGAGAGGCTGTGCATACCCCATGCCAAGGAACATCCAAGGCCAGCTTGGACAGGGGCCGAGACAACCTGCTGTGCTGGCAGCTTGCTCAGCTTGGAACCAGATGATCTTTAGGGTCCCTTCCTAGCCAAAGCATTCAAGGATTTCATCATTCCACCATGCCCATCTCCCAGTGTGGAGTGGCCCTGAATCTTCTGTGACATCACAGCTCCCATAGTGTTCCAGGTGGAACGTCCAGCACCTGGAAACCAGCAGAGCAGACACTCTGCCTGCTGCCAGTGGTCAGTTGGCGCTCGCTCTGCGCTCTGCCCGTCAGCGCTCTCTTGCTGCTGCTGCCTGGGATTTTCCTGACGCCTCCTCTGGAGCACCAACCCCAGCAGGATGAGCACTGCTGCTCCAGTGGAGGTACAGTGCCATTCCAGGGAGGGGCCACCTTGCTTGAGCAGGCTGCAGCCATGTGGGAATGGATGCTGTGGGACAGGAACCCCACTGTCAGATTGTGCTGTCTCTTGCAGACTGCCAGAGACACTGAGGAGGAGATGCAAGTGGACATGGTGCTAGGTGAGGAAGAAAGGATGGAGGTAGACATAGAAGAACCACTTGAGGACATGGAAGTCGACATGGAGGATAACATTGAGGAGATGGAAGTCGAAGAGGAGAACATTGAGGAGATGGAAGTTGACGAGAACGATGAGGAGGAGCCCATGGTCCTTGGATGAAGATGGAGCCCCACAAGTAAGACAGGCAGATGCTCCCCATGCCCTGCCCACAGACACAGTGGCTGCCCTGACGCCAGCCTGGGGCTGGGCTGGATGGCCCCGCTCAGGGACACGCTGCCCGCAGCGGGCCTGGATTGTGCTGCCACAAGCACCAGCCCTGGCCTGCCCTGCACTTGCCTGGGGCCACAGCAGCCCTGCCAGCCCTGTCCCAGCTCCTAGGGCCCGGCTCCCAGCCCAGCTGGGCCCAGTGCTGCAGCAGAGGCCAGCTTTGCTTCTTTCTTCCTTCCAGGACAGATGGAGATGATGGCTGGAGATATGACGGCGGTGTATATATGTTGGAAAAGTTAGAAGATTACTGTAAATATGTTCACATGTTAGTAGTTCTCTGTAAATATGTTTTGAAGATTGTTACTCCATAGGATCCCATGTAAATATGTTCAGTAGATCGTTGTTGTTGTTATAAGGATTGTTGTAATGAAAAGTGTTCTGTAAATCCTAGAGTTTGCCAATCTTTGGCAAATAAATACGCCTTCTTTTTAAAACCTCGCTTCTCTTTGCCATTCCTTTGAGCACAGGCAGCCTTTGCACACTTGGGATTTCCACTTGTTCCAGGATCCCGGGGCTGGAGCTCCCTGGGGCTGCTGCCACGGCCACCCCACGGCTGGGGGTCCCTGTGCACAGGGGGTCCCACTGACACCACTGCTGCCGCTGGGCACTGCTGCTGCTCCTGGGCTGGGGCACAGCGGCGTCCCCAAGAGCTGAGCTGCCACCAGCACAGAGGGGGCTCTCACTGCAGTTATCCCTGCAGCCATGCCACCAAAGCAAGGCAGGAAACTTTCAGCCACCCTTCCTGCTGCAGCCACAGCCACTCCTGGCTCCAGAGCCGCCATCAGGCCACAGGGATGCAAAATCCACCTTCCCGCTCTCAAGGCCATGGCAGCCTTGGCAACTGTGGCACCTGCATCTGGGCTGCTGCAGGGGCTGATGTTTAAGGCTTGCAGCCTCCAAAGGCTCCAGGCTCTGCTTCCCACCCTGCTCTGCACTGCCCTGGCTCCGCATTGCTCAAGAGACAAAAGCCAAGCCAGGGGATCCTCATCCTGCCCAAATTGCTGAATTGACTGCAGTCCTTAGGACCTTCTCCACTTTCAGAGAACCTATTCATTTGATCACTGATTCGGCAGATGTCTATGGCCTAGTGCAGCAGGCCGAAAATTCCATTTTCAAAGACATTTCTAACCCCAACTAGAGCATTTGATTTCCCCTTTCATTATTCTTTTGTCCCACAGACAACACCCACACTATATCACGCACACAAGATCTCATACCACCCTTCCTGCATTTATAGTAGGCAATGCTAAAGCAGATGCC
Source organism: Passer domesticus (assembly GCF_036417665.1). Classification (NCBI taxonomy): domain Eukaryota; kingdom Metazoa; phylum Chordata; class Aves; order Passeriformes; family Passeridae; genus Passer; species Passer domesticus. Next base: position 17,283,097 of record NC_087486.1, on the reverse strand, counting down.
CCAGCAATGGTTGTCCAAATCTCCCTATGGAATGTTTTTGACCAGGCTAGGACCCGCCACCACTTCTACCATCCAAACATTCCTGCACCGCTCAGCATCTTTAAAATTACCCAAGATCAGGCAAGATCCATGGCAAACACCTGCCCAAATTGTCAGCAACATGCCTTTGCTTCTGTCACAGCTGCACTCAATCCAAGAGGACTAAAGACTCTCCAGATTGGGCAATCACACATCACACACCAAGCCCCTTTTGGGAGACTAAAATACAACCCCGTCTCAATCCACACCGACAACGCTGCGGTTTCCGCCTTTGCCCGTGCTGGTGAGAAATGAAAAGATGCTATAAAACGTTACATTTTAGCTTTTTCTACCTTCCCAGCTCCACAGGAAATGAAAACTGATCATGGTCCTTCTTATACCTCCCACTGATTCCAACCATTTTCTGACCAGTGGGGTACAAAACATGTCACAGCCATACCACACTCTGCCACAGGACACTCCATAGTCCAGAGGGCCCACTGGTCCATCCAAAGGATCCTTGATCAACAGAGACAGGGAGTCCATATTATCTCCCATTGAGACACTGGCCAAGGCCCTTGATGTGCTCAACTTTTTCGACACCTCATTTATGGAGCCAACTCCCCCAGTCATCAGGCCTTTTGCATTTCATGTGACTGCAGCCCAGTGAAAAGAAAAGCCACCTGTGTTGAACAAAGACCCTGAATCCAAAGAAATTATGGGCCTTTTCCCATTCATTACTTGGGGGAGAGGATACGCTTGTGTCTCTACAGCAGCAGGACCAACATGGATCCCAGCAAAAAACATCAAACCCTTCTGCCAATGGCCAGGCAAACACCAGAGCCACCATCAGAAGAACAGAATGAAAGCCTGAGAGAGCAGCAGCCTGGAAAAGAAGAAGAAGGACAGAAGAAGATCTCCTAAGCAGCGTGGACCACACAGACCAACACCAAGAGAGCTCAGACACCACTAAGCGGGATATATCACTTAACATTTGGAAAAACTATATTGTAGCATTTATATTTGATTCTTCTCAGAAGCTGAGTTCAAACTCTTGCCTTACAGAAGAGAAAGTTTAGTGGGACCAGAATTTAAGTTTCACATGGGAATCTCCCTATCTCTTTACTTTCAGGCCACCCAAGCCTCCAGCCACTACAAAATTAACTAAAGTCAAAGGATGCTGTCCTTTGTTGCCACTGCAGCAGGCAGCCGCAAGCAGCAAAGCTCCTCACTATGCCACGTGCCGTCAGCTGGCTGCTTCCACAGCCAAGCCACAATTTCTTGCCCATGGCCACGCTTGTCAACCTCTTCTCACATAGGGACTCAGTATACCAGAGCGTCCAGCTGCTCAAAGACCAAATCAACAAGATCCAGACAAAAGGCAACAACGACTGGCTCACTGGACTTTTGAAAGCCTGGGGCATGAAAGGCTGGCTTTCACCTTTACTTAAGACTGTTTTGTGGACTTTGTTTCTTGTATTCATTGTGTTGCTTATTCTATCCAGTTTTGCTCAACGCTTGCAAAAGTCCATGGCAGAAGCCTTCATTCTTGAAAACAAAAAGGGGGCACTTGTGGAGGCCCAGGGGCCTCTCATTGCAACTGTAATACCTTAGGGCAAAGGGGACCAAGGTGAAACAGAGAAACCCCTCTGAATGCAAGGCTCTCACCCATGGCCACTTGCAGCCTCTTGCAATCTGCAGCTTTTCTTGCTATCACCCACTTCAACTGCCATTTTTTCCTTATAGCTACTCTCCAGAGAATGTTCTTCCCTCTCTTCTCCCCTGCTGGTCCTGGCTTTGCCCCTTCTCCCCCCCCCATATGAAACCCTCAGTCCCCAGCCTCATTTTCTCTCCGGCCCTGGACCCTCTTCATGGCAATGCACAGCGTTTGGAGTTCCACACAAAGACCCGTCTCTGGCCTCGTTCATCAGCACTTGAAGCAAGTGTGCTCCGGCCTCTGGCAGTGCAGGTCGCTCACACGGGCTCACTGTGGACACGCCGCAATCACACAGTCATTGAGTGCACCAGAGAACCTGGCCTCTAATAAAAGGCATGAATCCCACAAATCACACGACCCAATGCCTTGCATGCCTCTACTTTTTCCTTCTTCTCTCATCTCTCATGTCACTTTCCCCATTTCCTCTCTCTGCCAGCTTGGCTTCTCTCTCTCTCCTGGCTGCAAGCACATGTGTGGGACCATGCCGGAACACCCTGACCTACAGGGAAGTGGGAGAGGACTCTTTGTCAGGAACTGAAGTGACAGAACAAGGGGGAATGGGATCCAACTGCAAGAGCTGGAATCCATTCCATGATGGGAAGAAGTTCTTTCCTCTCAGGGTGCTTGTCCCTGACACTGGGACCAGTGCAGAGAGGCTGTGCATACCCCATGCCAAGGAACATCCAAGGCCAGCTTGGACAGGGGCCGAGACAACCTGCTGTGCTGGCAGCTTGCTCAGCTTGGAACCAGATGATCTTTAGGGTCCCTTCCTAGCCAAAGCATTCAAGGATTTCATCATTCCACCATGCCCATCTCCCAGTGTGGAGTGGCCCTGAATCTTCTGTGACATCACAGCTCCCATAGTGTTCCAGGTGGAACGTCCAGCACCTGGAAACCAGCAGAGCAGACACTCTGCCTGCTGCCAGTGGTCAGTTGGCGCTCGCTCTGCGCTCTGCCCGTCAGCGCTCTCTTGCTGCTGCTGCCTGGGATTTTCCTGACGCCTCCTCTGGAGCACCAACCCCAGCAGGATGAGCACTGCTGCTCCAGTGGAGGTACAGTGCCATTCCAGGGAGGGGCCACCTTGCTTGAGCAGGCTGCAGCCATGTGGGAATGGATGCTGTGGGACAGGAACCCCACTGTCAGATTGTGCTGTCTCTTGCAGACTGCCAGAGACACTGAGGAGGAGATGCAAGTGGACATGGTGCTAGGTGAGGAAGAAAGGATGGAGGTAGACATAGAAGAACCACTTGAGGACATGGAAGTCGACATGGAGGATAACATTGAGGAGATGGAAGTCGAAGAGGAGAACATTGAGGAGATGGAAGTTGACGAGAACGATGAGGAGGAGCCCATGGTCCTTGGATGAAGATGGAGCCCCACAAGTAAGACAGGCAGATGCTCCCCATGCCCTGCCCACAGACACAGTGGCTGCCCAGACGCCAGCCTGGGGCTGGGCTGGATGGCCCCGCTCAGGGACACGCTGCCCGCAGCGGGCCTGGATTGTGCTGCCACAAGCACCAGCCCTGGCCTGCCCTGCACTTGCCTGGGGCCACAGCAGCCCTGCCAGCCCTGTCCCAGCTCCTAGGGCCCGGCTCCCAGCCCAGCTGGGCCCAGTGCTGCAGCAGAGGCCAGCTTTGCTTCTTTCTTCCTTCCAGGACAGATGGAGATGATGGCTGGAGATATGACGGCGGTGTATATATGTTGGAAAAGTTAGAAGATTACTGTAAATATGTTCACATGTTAGTAGTTCTCTGTAAATATGTTTTGAAGATTGTTACTCCATAGGATCCCATGTAAATATGTTCAGTAGATCGTTGTTGTTGTTATAAGGATTGTTGTAATGAAAAGTGTTCTGTAAATCCTAGAGTTTGCCAATCTTTGGCAAATAAATACGCCTTCTTTTTAAAACCTCGCTTCTCTTTGCCATTCCTTTGAGCACAGGCAGCCTTTGCACAGTTGGGATTTCCACTTGTTCCAGGATCCCGGGGCTGGAGCTCCCTGGGGCTGCTGCCACGGCCACCCCACGGCTGGGGGTCCCTGTGCACAGGGGGTCCCACTGACACCACTGCTGGTGCAGGGCACTGCTGCTGCTCCTGGGCTGGGGCACAGCGGCGTCCCCAAGAGCTGAGCTGTCACCAGCACAGAGGGGGCTCTCACTGCAGTTATCCCTGCAGCCATGCCACCAAAGCAAGGCAGGAAACTTTCAGCCACCCTTCCTGCTGCAGCCACAGCCACTCCTGGCTCCAGAGCCGCCATCAGGCCACAGGGATGCAAAATCCACCTTCCCGCTCTCAAGGCCATGGCAGCCTTGGCAACTCTGGCACCTGCATCTGGGCTGCTGCAGGGGCTGATGTTTAAGGCTTGCAGCCTCCAAAGGCTCCAGGCTCTGCTTCCCACCCTGCTCTGCACTGCCCTGGCTCCGCATTGCTCAAGAGACAAAAGCCAAGCCAGGGGATCCTCATCCTGCCCAAATTGCTGAATTGACTGCAGTCCTTAGGACCTTCTCCACTTTCAGAGAACCTATTCATTTGATCACTGATTCGGCAGATGTCTATGGCCTAGTGCAGCAGGCCGAAAATTCCATTTTCAAAGACATTTCTAACCCCAACTAGAGCATTTGCTTTCCCCATTCATTTCTCTTTTGTCCCACAGACAACACCCACACTATATCACGCACACAAGATCTCATACCACCCTTCCTGCATTTATAGTAGGCAATGCTAAAGCAGATGCCCCAGCAATGGTTGTCCAAATCTCCCTATGGAATGTTTTTGACCAGGCTAGGACCCGCCACCACTTCTACCATCCAAACATTCCTGCACCGCTCAGCATCTTTAAAATTGCCCAAGATCAGGCAAGATCCATGGCAAACACCTGCCCAAATTGTCAGCAACATGCCTTTGCTTCTGTCACAGCTGCACTCAATCCAAGAGGACTAAAGACTCTCCAGATCGGGCAATCACACATCACACACCAAGCCCCTTTTGGGAGACTAAAATACAACCCCGTCTCAATCCACACCGACAACGCTGCGGTTTCCGCCTTTGCCCGTGCTGGTGAGAAATGAAAAGATGCTATAAAACGTTACATTTTAGCTTTTTCTACCTTCCCAGCTCCACAGGAAATGAAAACTGATCATGGTCCTTCTTATACCTCCCACTGATTCCTACCATTTTCTGACCAGTGGGGTACAAAACATGTCACAGCCATACCACACTCTGCCACAGGACACTCCATAGTCCAGAGGGCCCACTGGTCCATCCAAAGGATCCTTGATCAACAGAGACAGGGAGTCCACATATTATCTCCCATTGAGACACTGGCCAAGGCCCTTGATGTGCTCAACTTTTTCGACACCTCATTTATGGAGCCAACTCCCCCAGTCACCAGGCCTTTTGCATTTCATGTGACTGCAGCCCAGTTAAAAGAAAAGCCACCTGTGTTGAACAAAGACCCTGAATCCAAAGAAATTATGGGCCTTTTCCCATTCATTACTTGGGGGAGAGGATACGCTTGTGTCTCTACAGCAGCAGGACCAACATGGATCCCAGCAAAAAACATCAAACCCTTCTGCCAATGGCCAGGCAAACACCAGAGCCACCATCAGAAGAACAGAATGAAAGCCTGAGAGAGCAGCAGCCTGGAAAAGAAGAAGAAGGACAGAAGAAGATCTCCTAAGCAGCGTGGACCACACAGACCAACACCAAGAGAGCTCAGACACCACTAAGCGGGATATATCACTTAACATTTGGAAAAACTATATTGTAGCATTTATATTTGATTCTTCTCAGAAGCTGAGTTCAAACTCTTGCCTTACAGAAGAGAAAGTTTAGTGGGACCAGAATTTAAGTTTCACATGGGAATCTCCCTATCTCTTTACTTTCAGGCCACCCAAGCCTCCAGCCACTACAAAATTAACTAAAGTCCAAGGATGCTGTCCTTTGTTGCCACTGCAGCAGGCAGCCGCAAGCAGCAAAGCTCCTCACTATGCCACGTGCCGTCAGCTGGCTGCTTCCACAGCCAAGCCACAATTTCTTGCCCATGGCCACGCTTGTCAACCTCTTCTCACATAGGGACTCAGTATACCAGAGCGTCCAGCTGCTCAAAGACCAAATCAACAAGATCCAGACAAAAGGCAACAACGACTGGCTCACTGGACTTTTGAAAGCCTGGGGCATGAAAGGCTGGCTTTCACCTTTACTTAAGACTCTTTTGTGGACTTTGTTTCTTGTATTCATTGTGTTGCTTATTCTATCCAGTTTTGCTCAACGCTTGCAAAAGTCCATGGCAGAAGCCTTCATTCTTGAAAACAAAAAGGGGGCACTTGTGGAGGCCCAGGGGCCTCTCATTGCAACTGTAATACCTTAGGGCAAAGGGGACCAAGGTGAAACAGAGAAACCCCTCTGAATGCAAGGCTCTCACCCATGGCCACTTGCAGCCTCTTGCAATCTGCAGCTTTTCTTGCTATCACCCACTTCAACTGCCATTTTTTCCTTATAGCTACTCTCCAGAGAATGTTCTTCCCTCTCTTCTCCCCTGCTGGTCCTGGCTTTGCCCCTTCTCCCCCCCCCATATGAAACCCTCAGTCCCCAGCCTCATTTTCTCTCCGGCCCTGGACCCTCTTCATGGCAATGCACAGCGTTTGGAGTTCCACACAAAGACCCGTCTCTGGCCTCGTTCATCAGCACTTGAAGCAAGTGTGCTCCGGCCTCTGGCAGTGCAGGTCGCTCACACGGGCTCACTGTGGACACGCCGCAATCACACAGTCATTGAGTGCACCAGAGAACCTGGCCTCTAATAAAAGGCATGAATCCCACAAATCACACGACCCAATGCCTTGCATGTCTCTACTTTTTCCTTCTTCTCTCATCTCTCATGTCACTTTCCCCATTTCCTCTCTCTGCCAGCTTGGCTTCTCTCTCTCTCCTGGCTGCAAGCACATGTGTGGGACCATGCCGGAACACCCTGACCTACAGGGAAGTGGGAGAGGACTCTTTGTCACGAACTGAAATGACAGAACAAGGGGGAATGGGATCAAACTGCAAGAGCTGGAATCCATTCCATGATGGGAAGAAGTTCTTTCCTCTCAGGGTGCTTGTCCCTGACACTGGGACCAGTGCAGAGAGGCTGTGCATACCCCATGCCAAGGAACATCCAAGGCCAGCTTGGACAGGGGCCGAGACAACCTGCTGTGCTGGCAGCTTGCTCAGCTTGGAACCAGATGATCTTTAGGGTCCCTTCCTAGCCAAAGCATTCAAGGATTTCATCATTCCACCATGTGTATCTCCCAGTGTGGAGTGGCCCTGAATCTTCTGTGACATCACAGCTCCCATAGTGTTCCAGGTGGAACGTCCAGCACCTGGAAACCAGCAGAGCAGACACTCTGCCTGCTGCCAGTGGTCAGTTGGCGCTCGCTCTGCGCTCTGCCCGTCAGCGCTCTCTTGCTGCTGCTGCCTGGGATTTTCCTGACGCCTCCTCTGGAGCACCAACCCCAGCAGGATGAGCACTGCTGCTCCAGTGGAGGTACAGTGCCATTCCAGGGAGGGGCCACCTTGCTTGAGCAGGCTGCAGCCATGTGGGAATGGATGCTGTGGGACAGGAACCCCACTGTCAGATTGTGCTGTCTCTTGCAGACTGCCAGAGACACTGAGGAGGAGATGCAAGTGGACATGGTGCTAGGTGAGGAAGAAAGGATGGAGGTAGACATAGAAGAACCACTTGAGGACATGGAAGTCGACATGGAGGATAACATTGAGGAGATGGAAGTCGAAGAGGAGAACATTGAGGAGATGGAAGTTGACGAGAACGATGAGGAGGAGCCCATGGTCCTTGGATGAAGATGGAGCCCCACAAGTAAGACAGGCAGATGCTCCCCATGCCCTGCCCACAGACACAGTGGCTGCCCTGACGCCAGCCTGGGGCTGGGCTGGATGGCCCCGCTCAGGGACACGCTGCCCGCAGCGGGCCTGGATTGTGCTGCCACAAGCACCAGCCCTGGCCTGCCCTGCACTTGCCTGGGGCCACAGCAGCCCTGCCAGCCCTGTCCCAGCTCCTAGGGCCCGGCTCCCAGCCCAGCTGGGCCCAGTGCTGCAGCAGAGGCCAGCTTTGCTTCTTTCTTCCTTCCAGGACAGATGGAGATGATGGCTGGAGATATGACGGCGGTGTATATATGTTGGAAAAGTTAGAAGATTACTGTAAATATGTTCACATGTTAGTAGTTCTCTGTAAATATGTTTTGAAGATTGTTACTCCATAGGATCCCATGTAAATATGTTCAGTAGATCGTTGTTGTTGTTATAAGGATTGTTGTAATGAAAAGTGTTCTGTAAATCCTAGAGTTTGCCAATCTTTGGCAAATAAATACGCCTTCTTTTTAAAACCTCGCTTCTCTTTGCCATTCCTTTGAGCACAGGCAGCCTTTGCACAGTTGGGATTTCCACTTGTTCCAGGATCCCGGGGCTGGAGCTCCCTGGGGCTGCTGCCACGGCCACCCCACGGCTGGGGGTCCCTGTGCACAGGGGGTCCCACTGACACCACTGCTGCCGCTGGGCACTGCTGCTGCTCCTGGGCTGGGCCACAGCGGCGTCCCCAAGAGCTGAGCTGCCACCAGCACAGAGGGGGCTCTCACTGCAGTTATCCCTGCAGCCATGCCACCAAAGCAAGGCAGGAAACTTTCAGCCACCCTTCCTGCTGCAGCCACAGCCACTCCTGGCTCCAGAGCCGCCATCAGGCCACAGGGATGCAAAATCCACCTTCCCGCTCTCAAGGCCATGGCAGCCTTGGCAACTGTGGCACCTGCATCTGGGCTGCTGCAGGGGCTGATGTTTAAGGCTTGCAGCCTCCAAAGGCTCCAGGCTCTGCTTCCCACCCTGCTCTGCACTGCCCTGGCTCCGCATTGCTCAAGAGACAAAAGCCAAGCCAGGGGATCCTCATCCTGCCCAAATTGCTGAATTGACTGCAGTCCTTAGGACCTTCTCCACTTTCAGAGAACCTATTCATTTGATCACTGATTCGGCAGATGTCTATGGCCTAGTGCAGCAGGCCGAAAATTCCATTTTCAAAGACATTTCTAACCCCAACTAGAGCATTTGATTTCCCCTTTCATTATTCTTTTGTCCCACAGACAACACCCACACTATATCACGCACACAAGATCTCATACCACCCTTCCTGCATTTATAGTAGGCAATGCTAAAGCAGATGCCCCAGCAATGGTTGTCCAAATCTCCCTATGGAATGTTTTTGACCAGGCTAGGACCCGCCACCACTTCTACCATCCAAACATTCCTGCACCGCTCAGCATCTTTAAAATTACCCAAGATCAGGCAAGATCCATGGCAAACACCTGCCCAAATTGTCAGCAACATGCCTTTGCTTCTGTCACAGCTGCACTCAATCCAAGAGGACTAAAGACTCTCCAGATCGGGCAATCACACATCACACACCAAGCCCCTTTTGGGAGACTAAAATACAACCCCGTCTCAATCCACACCGACAACGCTGCGGTTTCCGCCTTTGCCCGTGCTGGTGAGAAATGAAAAGATGCTATAAAACGTTACATTTTAGCTTTTTCTACCTTCCCAGCTCCACAGGAAATGAAAACTGATCATGGTCCTTCTTATACCTCCCACTGATTCCAACCATTTTCTGACCAGTGGGGTACAAAACATGTCACAGCCATACCACACTCTGCCACAGGACACTCCATAGTCCAGAGGGCCCACTGGTCCATCCAAAGGATCCTTGATCAACAGAGACAGGGAGTCCACATATTATCTCCCATTGAGACACTGGCCAAGGCCCTTGATGTGCTCAACTTTTTCGACACCTCATTTATGGAGCCAACTCCCCCAGTCATCAGGCCTTTTGCATTTCATGTGACTGCAGCCCAGTGAAAAGAAAAGCCACCTGTGTTGAACAAAGACCCTGAATCCAAAGAAATTATGGGCCTTTTCCCATTCATTACTTGGGGGAGAGGATACGCTTGTGTCTCTACAGCAGCAGGACCAACATGGATCCCAGCAAAAAACATCAAACCCTTCTGCCAATGGCCAGGCAAACACCAGAGCCACCATCAGAAGAACAGAATGAAAGCCTGAGAGAGCAGCAGCCTGGAAAAGAAGAAGAAGGACAGAAGAAGATCTCCTAAGCAGCGTGGACCACACAGACCAACACCAAGAGAGCTCAGACACCACTAAGCGGGATATATCACTTAACATTTGGAAAAACTATATTGTAGCATTTATATTTGATTCTTCTCAGAAGCTGAGTTCAAACTCTTGCCTTACAGAAGAGAAAGTTTAGTGGGACCAGAATTTAAGTTTCACATGGGAATCTCCCTATCTCTTTACTTTCAGGCCACCCAAGCCTCCAGCCACTACAAAATTAACTAAAGTCAAAGGATGCTGTCCTTTGTTGCCACTGCAGCAGGCAGCCGCAAGCAGCAAAGCTCCTCACTATGCCACGTGCCGTCAGCTGGCTGCTTCCACAGCCAAGCCACAATTTCTTGCCCATGGCCACGCTTGTCAACCTCTTCTCACATAGGGACTCAGTATACCAGAGCGTCCAGCTGCTCAAAGACCAAATCAACAAGATCCAGACAAAAGGCAACAACGACTGGCTCACTGGACTTTTGAAAGCCTGGGGCATGAAAGGCTGGCTTTCACCTTTACTTAAGACTGTTTTGTGGACTTTGTTTCTTGTATTCATTGTGTTGCTTATTCTATCCAGTTTTGCTCAACGCTTGCAAAAGTCCATGGCAGAAGCCTTCATTCTTGAAAACAAAAAGGGGGCACTTGTGGAGGCCCAGGGGCCTCTCATTGCAACTGTAATACCTTAGGGCAAAGGGGACCAAGGTGAAACAGAGAAACCCCTCTGAATGCAAGGCTCTCACCCATGGCCACTTGCAGCCTCTTGCAATCTGCAGCTTTTCTTGCTATCACCCACTTCAACTGCCATTTTTTCCTTATAGCTACTCTCCAGAGAATGTTCTTCCCTCTCTTCTCCCCTGCTGGTCCTGGCTTTGCCCCTTCTCCCCCCCCCATATGAAACCCTCAGTCCCCAGCCTCATTTTCTCTCCGGCCCTGGACCCTCTTCATGGCAATGCACAGCGTTTGGAGTTCCACACAAAGACCCGTCTCTGGCCTCGTTCATCAGCACTTGAAGCAAGTGTGCTCCGGCCTCTGGCAGTGCAGGTCGCTCACACGGGCTCACTGTGGACACGCCGCAATCACACAGTCATTGAGTGCACCAGAGAACCTGGCCTCTAATAAAAGGCATGAATCCCACAAATCACACGACCCAATGCCTTGCATGCCTCTACTTTTTCCTTCTTCTCTCATCTCTCATGTCACTTTCCCCATTTCCTCTCTCTGCCAGCTTGGCTTCTCTCTCTCTCCTGGCTGCAAGCACATGTGTGGGACCATGCCGGAACACCCTGACCTACAGGGAAGTGGGAGAGGACTCTTTGTCAGGAACTGAAGTGACAGAACAAGGGGGAATGGGATCCAACTGCAAGAGCTGGAATCCATTCCATGATGGGAAGAAGTTCTTTCCTCTCAGGGTGCTTGTCCCTGACACTGGGACCAGTGCAGAGAGGCTGTGCATACCCCATGCCAAGGAACATCCAAGGCCAGCTTGGACAGGGGCCGAGACAACCTGCTGTGCTGGCAGCTTGCTCAGCTTGGAACCAGATGATCTTTAGGGTCCCTTCCTAGCCAAAGCATTCAAGGATTTCATCATTCCACCATGCCCATCTCCCAGTGTGGAGTGGCCCTGAATCTTCTGTGACATCACAGCTCCCATAGTGTTCCAGGTGGAACGTCCAGCACCTGGAAACCAGCAGAGCAGACACTCTGCCTGCTGCCAGTGGTCAGTTGGCGCTCGCTCTGCGCTCTGCCCGTCAGCGCTCTCTTGCTGCTGCTGCCTGGGATTTTCCTGACGCCTCCTCTGGAGCACCAACCCCAGCAGGATGAGCACTGCTGCTCCAGTGGAGGTACAGTGCCATTCCAGGGAGGGGCCACCTTGCTTGAGCAGGCTGCAGCCATGTGGGAATGGATGCTGTGGGACAGGAACCCCACTGTCAGATTGTGCTGTCTCTTGCAGACTGCCAGAGACACTGAGGAGGAGATGCAAGTGGACATGGTGCTAGGTGAGGAAGAAAGGATGGAGGTAGACATAGAAGAACCACTTGAGGACATGGAAGTCGACATGGAGGATAACATTGAGGAGATGGAAGTCGAAGAGGAGAACATTGAGGAGATGGAAGTTGACGAGAACGATGAGGAGGAGCCCATGGTCCTTGGATGAAGATGGAGCCCCACAAGTAAGACAGGCAGATGCTCCCCATGCCCTGCCCACAGACACAGTGGCTGCCCTGACGCCAGCCTGGGGCTGGGCTGGATGGCCCCGCTCAGGGACACGCTGCCCGCAGCGGGCCTGGATTGTGCTGCCACAAGCACCAGCCCTGGCCTGCCCTGCACTTGCCTGGGGCCACAGCAGCCCTGCCAGCCCTGTCCCAGCTCCTAGGGCCCGGCTCCCAGCCCAGCTGGGCCCAGTGCTGCAGCAGAGGCCAGCTTTGCTTCTTTCTTCCTTCCAGGACAGATGGAGATGATGGCTGGAGATATGACGGCGGTGTATATATGTTGGAAAAGTTAGAAGATTACTGTAAATATGTTCACATGTTAGTAGTTCTCTGTAAATATGTTTTGAAGATTGTTACTCCATAGGATCCCATGTAAATATGTTCAGTAGATCGTTGTTGTTGTTATAAGGATTGTTGTAATGAAAAGTGTTCTGTAAATCCTAGAGTTTGCCAATCTTTGGCAAATAAATACGCCTTCTTTTTAAAACCTCGCTTCTCTTTGCCATTCCTTTGAGCACAGGCAGCCTTTGCACAGTTGGGATTTCCACTTGTTCCAGGATCCCGGGGCTGGAGCTCCCTGGGGCTGCTGCCACGGCCACCCCACGGCTGGGGGTCCCTGTGCACAGGGGGTCCCACTGACACCACTGCTGCCGCTGGGCACTGCTGCTGCTCCTGGGCTGGGCCACAGCGGCGTCCCCAAGAGCTGAGCTGCCACCAGCACAGAGGGGGCTCTCACTGCAGTTATCCCTGCAGCCATGCCACCAAAGCAAGGCAGGAAACTTTCAGCCACCCTTCCTGCTGCAGCCACAGCCACTCCTGGCTCCAGAGCCGCCATCAGGCCACAGGGATGCAAAATCCACCTTCCCGCTCTCAAGGCCATGGCAGCCTTGGCAACTGTGGCACCTGCATCTGGGCTGCTGCAGGGGCTGATGTTTAAGGCTTGCAGCCTCCAAAGGCTCCAGGCTCTGCTTCCCACCCTGCTCTGCACTGCCCTGGCTCCGCATTGCTCAAGAGACAAAAGCCAAGCCAGGGGATCCTCATCCTGCCCAAATTGCTGAATTGACTGCAGTCCTTAGGACCTTCTCCACTTTCAGAGAACCTATTCATTTGATCACTGATTCGGCAGATGTCTATGGCCTAGTGCAGCAGGCCGAAAATTCCATTTTCAAAGACATTTCTAACCCCAACTAGAGCATTTGATTTCCCCTTTCATTATTCTTTTGTCCCACAGACAACACCCACACTATATCACGCACACAAGATCTCATACCACCCTTCCTGCATTTATAGTAGGCAATGCTAAAGCAGATGCCCCAGCAATGGTTGTCCAAATCTCCCTATGGAATGTTTTTGACCAGGCTAGGACCCGCCACCACTTCTACCATCCAAACATTCCTGCACCGCTCAGCATCTTTAAAATTACCCAAGATCAGGCAAGATCCATGGCAAACACCTGCCCAAATTGTCAGCAACATGCCTTTGCTTCTGTCACAGCTGCACTCAATCCAAGAGGACTAAAGACTCTCCAGATCGGGCAATCACACATCACACACCAAGCCACTTTTGGGAGACTAAAATACAACCCCGTCTCAATCCACACCGACAACGCTGCGGTTTCCGCCTTTGCCCGTGCTGGTGAGAAATGAAAAGATGCTATAAAACGTTACATTTTAGCTTTTTCTACCTTCCCAGCTCCACAGGAAATGAAAACTGATCATGGTCCTTCTTATACCTCCCACTGATTCCAACCATTTTCTGACCAGTGGGGTACAAAACATGTCACAGCCATACCACACTCTGCCACAGGACACTCCATAGTCCAGAGGGCCCACTGGTCCATCCAAAGGATCCTTGATCAACAGAGACAGGGAGTCCACATATTATCTCCCATTGAGACACTGGCCAAGGCCCTTGATGTGCTCAACTTTTTCGACACCTCATTTATGGAGCCAACTCCCCCAGTCATCAGGCCTTTTGCATTTCATGTGACTGCAGCCCAGTGAAAAGAAAAGCCACCTGTGTTGAACAAAGACCCTGAATCCAAAGAAATTATGGGCCTTTTCCCATTCATTACTTGGGGGAGAGGATACGCTTGTGTCTCTACAGCAGCAGGACCAACATGGATCCCAGCAAAAAACATCAAACCCTTCTGCCAATGGCCAGGCAAACACCAGAGCCACCATCAGAAGAACAGAATGAAAGCCTGAGAGAGCAGCAGCCTGGAAAAGAAGAAGAAGGACAGAAGAAGATCTCCTAAGCAGCGTGGACCACACAGACCAACACCAAGAGAGCTCAGACACCACTAAGCGGGATATATCACTTAACATTTGGAAAAACTATATTGTAGCATTTATATTTGATTCTTCTCAGAAGCTGAGTTCAAACTCTTGCCTTACAGAAGAGAAAGTTTAGTGGGACCAGAATTTAAGTTTCACATGGGAATCTCCCTATCTCTTTACTTTCAGGCCACCCAAGCCTCCAGCCACTACAAAATTAACTAAAGTCCAAGGATGCTGTCCTTTGTTGCCACTGCAGCAGGCAGCCGCAAGCAGCAAAGCTCCTCACTATGCCACGTGCCGTCAGCTGGCTGCTTCCACAGCCAAGCCACAATTTCTTGCCCATGGCCACGCTTGTCAACCTCTTCTCACATAGGGACTCAGTATACCAGAGCGTCCAGCTGCTCAAAGACCAAATCAACAAGATCCAGACAAAAGGCAACAACGACTGGCTCACTGGACTTTTGAAAGCCTGGGGCATGAAAGGCTGGCTTTCACCTTTACTTAAGACTGTTTTGTGGACTTTGTTTCTTGTATTCATTGTGTTGCTTATTCTATCCAGTTTTGCTCAACGCTTGCAAAAGTCCATGGCAGAAGCCTTCATTCTTGAAAACAAAAAGGGGGCACTTGTGGAGGCCCAGGGGCCTCTCATTGCAACTGTAATACCTTAGGGCAAAGGGGACCAAGGTGAAACAGAGAAACCCCTCTGAATGCAAGGCTCTCACCCATGGCCACTTGCAGCCTCTTGCAATCTGCAGCTTTTCTTGCTATCACCCACTTCAACTGCCATTTTTTCCTTATAGCTACTCTCCAGAGAATGTTCTTCCCTCTCTTCTCCCCTGCTGGTCCTGGCTTTGCCCCTTCTCCCCCCCCCATATGAAACCCTCAGTCCCCAGCCTCATTTTCTCTCCGGCCCTGGACCCTCTTCATGGCAATGCACAGCGTTTGGAGTTCCACACAAAGACCCGTCTCTGGCCTCGTTCATCAGCACTTGAAGCAAGTGTGCTCCGGCCTCTGGCAGTGCAGGTCGCTCACACGGGCTCACTGTGGACACGCCGCAATCACACAGTCATTGAGTGCACCAGAGAACCTGGCCTCTAATAAAAGGCATGAATCCCACAAATCACACGACCCAATGCCTTGCATGCCTCTACTTTTTCCTTCTTCTCTCATCTCTCATGTCACTTTCCCCATTTCCTCTCTCTGCCAGCTTGGCTTCTCTCTCTCTCCTGGCTGCAAGCACATGTGTGGGACCATGCCGGAACACCCTGACCTACAGGGAAGTGGGAGAGGACTCTTTGTCAGGAACTGAAGTGACAGAACAAGGGGGAATGGGATCCAACTGCAAGAGCTGGAATCCATTCCATGATGGGAAGAAGTTCTTTCCTCTCAGGGTGCTTGTCCCTGACACTGGGACCAGTGCAGAGAGGCTGTGCATACCCCATGCCAAGGAACATCCAAGGCCAGCTTGGACAGGGGCCGAGACAACCTGCTGTGCTGGCAGCTTGCTCAGCTTGGAACCAGATGATCTTTAGGGTCCCTTCCTAGCCAAAGCATTCAAGGATTTCATCATTCCACCATGCCCATCTCCCAGTGTGGAGTGGCCCTGAATCTTCTGTGACATCACAGCTCCCATAGTGTTCCAGGTGGAACGTCCAGCACCTGGAAACCAGCAGAGCAGACACTCTGCCTGCTGCCAGTGGTCAGTTGGCGCTCGCTCTGCGCTCTGCCCGTCAGCGCTCTCTTGCTGCTGCTGCCTGGGATTTTCCTGACGCCTCCTCTGGAGCACCAACCCCAGCAGGATGAGCACTGCTGCTCCAGTGGAGGTACAGTGCCATTCCAGGGAGGGGCCACCTTGCTTGAGCAGGCTGCAGCCATGTGGGAATGGATGCTGTGGGACAGGAACCCCACTGTCAGATTGTGCTGTCTCTTGCAGACTGCCAGAGACACTGAGGAGGAGATGCAAGTGGACATGGTGCTAGGTGAGGAAGAAAGGATGGAGGTAGACATAGAAGAACCACTTGAGGACATGGAAGTCGACATGGAGGATAACATTGAGGAGATGGAAGTCGAAGAGGAGAACATTGAGGAGATGGAAGTTGATGAGAACGATGAGGAGGAGCCCATGGTCCTTGGATGAAGATGGAGCCCCACAAGTAAGACAGGCAGATGCTCCCCATGCCCTGCCCACAGACACAGTGGCTGCCCTGACGCCAGCCTGGGGCTGGGCTGGATGGCCCCGCTCAGGGACACGCTGCCCGCAGCGGGCCTGGATTGTGCTGCCACAAGCACCAGCCCTGGCCTGCCCTGCACTTGCCTGGGGCCACAGCAGCCCTGCCAGCCCTGTCCCAGCTCCTAGGGCCCGGCTCCCAGCCCAGCTGGGCCCAGTGCTGCAGCAGAGGCCAGCTTTGCTTCTTTCTTCCTTCCAGGACAGATGGAGATGATGGCTGGAGATATGACGGCGGTGTATATATGTTGGAAAAGTTAGAAGATTACTGTAAATATGTTCACATGTTAGTAGTTCTCTGTAAATATGTTTTGAAGATTGTTACTCCATAGGATCCCATGTAAATATGTTCAGTAGATCGTTGTTGTTGTTATAAGGATTGTTGTAATGAAAAGTGTTCTGTAAATCCTAGAGTTTGCCAATCTTTGGCAAATAAATACGCCTTCTTTTTAAAACCTCGCTTCTCTTTGCCATTCCTTTGAGCACAGGCAGCCTTTGCACAGTTGGGATTTCCACTTGTTCCGGGATCCCGGGGCTGGAGCTCCCTGGGGCTGCTGCCACGGCCACCCCACGGCTGGGGGTCCCTGTGCACAGGGGGTCCCACTGACACCACTGCTGGCACTGGGCACTGCTGCTGCTCCTGGGCTGGGCCACAGCGGCGTCCCCAAGAGCTGAGCTGTCACCAGCACAGAGGGGGCTCTCACTGCAGTTATCCCTGCAGCCATGCCACCAAAGCAAGGCAGGAAACTTTCAGCCACCCTTCCTGCTGCAGCCACAGCCACTCCTGGCTCCAGAGCCGCCATCAGGCCACAGGGATGCAAAATCCACCTTCCCGCTCTCAAGGCCATGACAGCCTTGGCAACTCTGGCACCTGCATCTGGGCTGCTGCAGGGGCTGATGTTTAAGGCTTGCAGCCTCCAAAGGCTCCAGGCTCTGCTTCCCACCCTGCTCTGCACTGCCCTGGCTCCGCATTGCTCAAGAGACAAAAGCCAAGCCAGGGGATCCTCATCCTGCCCAAATTGCTGAATTGACTGCAGTCCTTAGGACCTTCTCCACTTTCAGAGAACCTATTCATTTGATCACTGATTCGGCAGATGTCTATGGCCTAGTGCAGCAGGCCGAAAATTCCATTTTCAAAGACATTTCTAACCCCAACTAGAGCATTTGATTTCCCCTTTCATTATTCTTTTGTCCCACAGACAACACCCACACTATATCACGCACACAAGATCTCATACCACCCTTCCTGCATTTATAGTAGGCAATGCTAAAGCAGATGCCCCAGCAATGGTTGTCCAAACCTCCCTATGGAATGTTTTTGACCAGGCTAGGACCCGCCACCACTTCTACCATCCAAACATTCCTGCACCGCTCAGCATCTTTAAAATTGCCCAAGATCAGGCAAGATCCATGGCAAACACCTGCCCAAATTGTCAGCAACATGCCTTTGCTTCTGTCACAGCTGCACTCAATCCAAGAGGACTAAAGACTCTCCAGATCGGGCAATCACACATCACACACCAAGCCCCTTTTGGGAGACTAAAATACAACCCCGTCTCAATCCACACCGACAACGCTGCGGTTTCCGCCTTTGCCCGTGCTGGTGAGAAATGAAAAGATGCTATAAAACGTTACATTTTAGCTTTTTCTACCTTCCCAGCTCCACAGGAAATGAAAACTGATCATGGTCCTTCTTATACCTCCCACTGATTCCTACCATTTTCTGACCAGTGGGGTACAAAACATGTCACAGCCATACCACACTCTGCCACAGGACACTCCATAGTCCAGAGGGCCCACTGGTCCATCCAAAGGATCCTTGATCAACAGAGACAGGGAGTCCACATATTATCTCCCATTGAGACACTGGCCAAGGCCCTTGATGTGCTCAACTTTTTCGACACCTCATTTATGGAGCCAAATCCCCCAGTCATCAGGCCTTTTGCATTTCATGTGACTGCAGCCCAGTGAAAAGAAAAGCCACCTGTGTTGAACAAAGACCCTGAATCCAAAGAAATTATGGGCCTTTTCCCATTCATTACTTGGGGGAGAGGATACGCTTGTGTCTCTACAGCAGCAGGACCAACATGGATCCCAGCAAAAAACATCAAACCCTTCTGCCAATGGCCAGGCAAACACCAGAGCCACCATCAGAAGAACAGAATGAAAGCCTGAGAGAGCAGCAGCCTGGAAAAGAAGAAGAAGGACAGAAGAAGATCTCCTAAGCAGCGTGGACCACACAGACCAACACCAAGAGAGCTCAGACACCACTAAGCGGGATATATCACTTAACATTTGGAAAAACTATATTGTAGCATTTATATTTGATTCTTCTCAGAAGCTGAGTTCAAACTCTTGCCTTACAGAAGAGAAAGTTTAGTGGGACCAGAATTTAAGTTTCACATGGGAATCTCCCTATCTCTTTACTTTCAGGCCACCCAAGCCTCCAGCCACTACAAAATTAACTAAAGTCCAAGGATGCTGTCCTTTGTTGCCACTGCAGCAGGCAGCCGCAACAGCAAAGCTCCTCACTATGCCACGTGCCGTCAGCTGGCTGCTTCCACAGCCAAGCCACAATTTCTTGCCCATGGCCACGCTTGTCAACCTCTTCTCACATAGGGAGTCAGTATACCAGAGCGTCCAGCTGCTCAAAGACCAAATCAACAAGATCCAGACAAAAGGCAACAACGACTGGCTCACTGGACTTTTGAAAGCCTGGGGCATGAAAGGCTGGCTTTCACCTTTACTTAAGACTGTTTTGTGGACTTTGTTTCTTGTATTCATTGTGTTGCTTATTCTATCCAGTTTTGCTCAACGCTTGCAAAAGTCCATGGCAGAAGCCTTCATTCTTGAAAACAAAAAGGGGGCACTTGTGGAGGCCCAGGGGCCTCTCATTGCAACTGTAATACCTTAGGGCAAAGGGGACCAAGGTGAAACAGAGAAACCCCTCTGAATGCAAGGCTCTCACCCATGGCCACTTGCAGCCTCTTGCAATCTGCAGCTTTTCTTGCTATCACCCACTTCAACTGCCATTTTTTCCTTATAGCTACTCTCCAGAGAATGTTCTTCCCTCTCTTCTCCCCTGCTGGTCCTGGCTTTGCCCCTTCTCCCCCCCCCATATGAAACCCTCAGTCCCCAGCCTCATTTTCTCTCCGGCCCTGGACCCTCTTCATGGCAATGCACAGCGTTTGGAGTTCCACACAAAGACCCGTCTCTGGCCTCGTTCATCAGCACTTGAAGCAAGTGTGCTCCGGCCTCTGGCAGTGCAGGTCGCTCACACGGGCTCACTGTGGACACGACGCAATCACACAGTCATTGAGTGCACCAGAGAACCTGGCCTCTAATAAAAGGCATGAATCCCACAAATCACACGACCCAATGCCTTGCATGTCTCTACTTTTTCCTTCTTCTCTCATCTCTCATGTCACTTTCCCCATTTCCTCTCTCTGCCAGCTTGGCTTCTCTCTCTCTCCTGGCTGCAAGCACATGTGTGGGACCATGCCGGAACACCCTGACCTACAGGGAAGTGGGAGAGGACTCTTTGTCACGAACTGAAATGACAGAACAAGGGGGAATGGGATCAAACTGCAAGAGCTGGAATCCATTCCATGATGGGAAGAAGTTCTTTCCTCTCAGGGTGCTTGTCCCTGACACTGGGACCAGTGCAGAGAGGCTGTGCATACCCCATGCCAAGGAACATCCAAGGCCAGCTTGGACAGGGGCCGAGACAACCTGCTGTGCTGGCAGCTTGCTCAGCTTGGAACCAGATGATCTTTAGGGTCCCTTCCTAGCCAAAGCATTCAAGGATTTCATCATTCCACCATGCCCATCTCCCAGTGTGGAGTGGCCCTGAATCTTCTGTGACATCACAGCTCCCATAGTGTTCCAGGTGGAACGTCCAGCACCTGGAAACCAGCAGAGCAGACACTCTGCCTGCTGCCAGCGGTCAGTTGGCGCTCGCTCTGCGCTCTGCCCGTCAGCGCTCTCTTGCTGCTGCTGCCTGGGATTTTCCTGACGCCTCCTCTGGAGCACCAACCCCAGCAGGATGAGCACTGCTGCTCCAGTGGAGGTACAGTGCCATTCCAGGGAGGGGCCACCTTGCTTGAGCAGGCTGCAGCCATGTGGGAATGGATGCTGTGGGACAGGAACCCCACTGTCAGATTGTGCTGTCTCTTGCAGACTGCCAGAGACACTGAGGAGGAGATGCAAGTGGACATGGTGCTAGGTGAGGAAGAAAGGATGGAGGTAGACATAGAAGAACCACTTGAGGACATGGAAGTCGACATGGAGGATAACATTGAGGAGATGGAAGTCGAAGAGGAGAACATTGAGGAGATGGAAGTTGACGAGAACGATGAGGAGGAGCCCATGGTCCTTGGATGATGATGGAGCCCCACAAGTAAGACAGGCAGATGCTCCCCATGCCCTGCCCACAGACACAGTGGCTGCCCTGACGCCAGCCTGGGGCTGGGCTGGATGGCCCCGCTCAGGGACACGCTGCCCGCAGCGGGCCTGGATTGTGCTGCCACAAGCACCAGCCCTGGCCTGCCCTGCACTTGCCTGGGGCCACAGCAGCCCTGCCAGCCCTGTCCCAGCTCCTAGGGCCCGGCTCCCAGCCCAGCTGGGCCCAGTGCTGGCAGCAGAGGCCAGCTTTGCTTCTTTCTTCCTTCCAGGACAGATGGAGATGATGGCTGGAGATATGACGGCGGTGTATATATGTTGGAAAAGTTAGAAGATTACTGTAAATATGTTCACATGTTAGTAGTTCTCTGTAAATATGTTTTGAAGATTGTTACTCCATAGGATCCCATGTAAATATGTTCAGTAGATCGTTGTTGTTGTTATAAGGATTGTTGTAATGAAAAGTGTTCTGTAAATCCTAGAGTTTGCCAATCTTTGGCAAATAAATACGGCTTCTTTTTAAAACCTCGCTTCTCTTTGCCATTCCTTTGAGCACAGGCAGCCTTTGCACAGTTGGGATTTCCACTTGTTCCAGGATCCCGGGGCTGGAGCTCCCTGGGGCTGCTGCCACGGCCACCCCACGGCTGGGGGTCCCTGTGCACAGGGGGTCCCACTGACACCACTGCTGCCGCTGGGCACTGCTGCTGCTCCTGGGCTGGGGCACAGCGGCGTCCCCAAGAGCTGAGCTGCCACCAGCACAGAGGGGGCTCTCACTGCACTGGCCCCTGCAGCCATGCCACCAAAGCAAGGCAGGAAACTTTCAGCCACCCTTCCTGCTGCAGCCACAGGCACTCCTGGCTCCAGAGCCGCCATCAGGCCACAGGGATGCAAAATCCACCTTCCTGCTCTCAAGGCCATGGCAGCCTTGGCAACTGTGGCACCTGCATCTGGGCTGCTGCAGGGGCTGATGTTTAAGGCTTGCAGCCTCCAAAGGCTCCGGGCTCTGCTTCCCACCCTGCTCTGCACTGCCCTGGCTCCGCATTGCTCAAGAGACAAAAGCCAAGCCAGGGGATCCTCATCCTGCCCAAATTGCTGAATTGACTGCAGTCCTTAGGACCTTCTCCACTTTCAGAGAACCTATTCATTTGATCACTGATTCGGCAGATGTCTATGGCCTAGTGCAGCAGGCCGAAAATTCCATTTTCAAAGACATTTCTAACCCCAACTAGAGCATTTGATTTCCCCTTTCATTATTCTTTTGTCCCACAGACAACACCCACACTATATCACGCACACAAGATCTCATACCACCCTTCCTGCATTTATAGTAGGCAATGCTAGAGCAGATGCCCCAGCAATGGTTGTCCAAATCTCCCTATGGAATGTTTTTGACCAGGCTAGGACCCGCCACCACTTCTACCATCCAAACATTCCTGCACCGCTCAGCATCTTTAAAATTGCCCAAGATCAGGCAAGATCCATGGCAAACACCTGCCCAAATTGTCAGCAACATGCCTTTGCTTCTGTCACAGCTGCACTCAATCCAAGAGGACTAAAGACTCTCCAGATTGGGCAATCACACATCACACACCAAGCCCCTTTTGGGAGACTAAAATACAACCCCGTCTCAATCCACACCGACAACGCTGCGGTTTCCGCCTTTGCCCGTGCTGGTGAGAAATGAAAAGATGCTATAAAACGTTACATTTTAGCTTTTTCTACCTTCCCAGCTCCACAGGAAATGAAAACTGATCATGGTCCTTCTTATACCTCCCACTGATTCCAACCATTTTCTGACCAGTGGGGTACAAAACATGTCACAGCCATACCACACTCTGCCACAGGACACTCCATAGTCCAGAGGGCCCACTCTTCCATCCAAAGGATCCTTGATCAACAGAGACAGGGAGTCCACATATTATCTCCCATTGAGACACTGGCCAAGGCCCTTGATGTGCTCAACTTTTTCGACACCTCATTTATGGAGCCAACTCCCCCAGTCATCAGGCCTTTTGCATTTCATGTGACTGCAGCCCAGTGAAAAGAAAAGCCACCTGTGTTGAACAAAGACCCTGAATCCAAAGAAATTATGGGCCTTTTCCCATTCATTACTTGGGGGAGAGGATACGCTTGTGTCTCTACAGCAGCAGGACCAACATGGATCCCAGCAAAAAACATCAAACCCTTCTGCCAATGGCCAGGCAAACACCAGAGCCACCATCAGAAGAACAGAATGAAAGCCTGAGACAGCAGCAGCCTGGAAAAGAAGAAGAAGGACAGAAGAAGATCTCCTAAGCAGCGTGGACCACACAGACCAACACCAAGAGAGCTCAGACACCACTAAGCGGGATATATCACTTAACATTTGGAAAAACTATATTGTAGCATTTATATTTGATTCTTCTCAGAAGCTGAGTTCAAACTCTTGCCTTACAGAAGAGAAAGTTTAGTGGGACCAGAATTTAAGTTTCACATGGGAATCTCCCTATCTCTTTACTTTCAGGCCACCCAAGCCTCCAGCCACTACAAAATTAACTAAAGTCCAAGGATGCTGTCCTTTGTTGCCACTGCAGCAGGCAGCCGCCAGCAGCAAAGCTCCTCACTATGCCACGTGCCGTCAGCTGGCTGCTTCCACAGCCAAGCCACAATTTCTTGCCCATGGCCACGCTTGTCAACCTCTTCTCACATAGGGACTCAGTATACCAGAGCGTCCAGCTGCTCAAAGACCAAATCAACAAGATCCAGACAAAAGGCAACAACGACTGGCTCACTGGACTTTTGAAAGCCTGGGGCATGAAAGGCTGGCTTTCACCTTTACTTAAGACTGTTTTGTGGACTTTGTTTCTTGTATTCATTGTGTTGCTTATTCTATCCAGTTTTGCTCAACGCTTGCAAAAGTCCATGGCAGAAGCCTTCATTCTTGAAAACAAAAAGGGGGCACTTGTGGAGGCCCAGGGGCCTGTCATTGCAACTGTAATACCTTAGGGCAAAGGGGACCAAGGTGAAACAGAGAAACCCCTCTGAATGCAAGGCTCTCACCCATGGCCACTTGCAGCCTCTTGCAATCTGCAGCTTTTCTTGCTATCACCCACTTCAACTGCCATTTTTTCCTTATAGCTACTCTCCAGAGAATGTTCTTCCCTCTCTTCTCCCCTGCTGGTCCTGGCTTTGCCCCTTCTCCCCCCCCCATATGAAACCCTCAGTCCCCAGCCTCATTTTCTCTCCGGCCCTGGACCCTCTTCATGGCAATGCACAGCGTTTGGAGTTCCACACAAAGACCCGTCTCTGGCCTCGTTCATCAGCACTTGAAGCAAGTGTGCTCCGGCCTCTGGCAGTGCAGGTCGCTCACACGGGCTCACTGTGGACACGCCGCAATCACACAGTCATTGAGTGCACCAGAGAACCTGGCCTCTAATAAAAGGCATGAATCCCACAAATCACACGACCCAATGCCTTGCATGTCTCTACATTTTCCTTCTTCCCTCATCTCTCATGTCACTTTCCCCATTTCCTCTCTCTGCCAGCTTGGCTTCTCTCTCTCTCCTGGCTGCAAGCACATGTGTGGGACCATGCCGGAACACCCTGACCTACAGGGAAGTGGGAGAGGACTCTTTGTCAGGAACTGAAGTGACAGAACAAGGGGGAATGGGATCCAACTGCAAGAGCTGGAATCCATTCCATGATGGGAAGAAGTTCTTTCCTCTCAGGGTGCTTGTCCCTGACACTGGGACCAGTGCAGAGAGGCTGTGCATACCCCATGCCAAGGAACATCCAAGGCCAGCTTGGACAGGGGCCGAGACAACCTGCTGTGCTGGCAGCTTGCTCAGCTTGGAACCAGATGATCTTTAGGGTCCCTTCCTAGCCAAAGCATTCAAGGATTTCATCATTCCACCATGCCCATGTCCCAGTGTGGAGTGGCCCTGAATCTTCTGTGACATCACAGCTCCCATAGTGTTCCAGGTGGAACGTCCAGCACCTGGAAACCAGCAGAGCAGACACTCTGCCTGCTGCCAGCGGTCAGTTGGCGCTCGCTCTGCGCTCTGCCCGTCAGCGCTCTCTTGCTGCTGCTGCCTGGGATTTTCCTGACGCCTCCTCTGGAGCACCAACCCCAGCAGGATGAGCACTGCTGCTCCAGTGGAGGTACAGTGCCATTCCAGGGAGGGGCCACCTTGCTTGAGCAGGCTGCAGCCATGTGGGAATGGATGCTGTGGGACAGGAACCCCACTGTCAGATTGTGCTGTCTCTTGCAGACTGCCAGAGACACTGAGGAGGAGATGCAAGTGGACATGGTGCTAGGTGAGGAAGAAAGGATGGAGGTAGACATAGAAGAACCACTTGAGGACATGGAAGTCGACATGGAGGATAACATTGAGGAGATGGAAGTCGAAGAGGAGAACATTGAGGAGATGGAAGTTGACGAGAACGATGAGGAGGAGCCCATGGTCCTTGGATGAAGATGGAGCCCCACAAGTAAGACAGGCAGATGCTCCCCATGCCCTGCCCACAGACACAGTGGCTGCCCTGACGCCAGCCTGGGGCTGGGCTGGATGGCCCTGCTCAGGGACACGCTGCCCGCAGCGGGCCTGGATTGTGCTGCCACAAGCACCAGCCCTGGCCTGCCCTGCACTTGCCTGGGGCCACACCAGCCCTGCCAGCCCTGTCCCAGCTCCTAGGGCCCGGCTCCCAGCCCAGCTGGGCCCAGTGCTGGCAGCAGAGGCCAGCTTTGCTTCTTTCTTCCTTCCAGGACAGATGGAGATGATGGCTGGAGATATGACGGCGGTGTATATATGTTGGAAAAGTTAGAAGATTACTGTAAATATGTTCACATGTTAGTAGTTCTCTGTAAATATGTTTTGAAGATTGTTACTCCATAGGATCCCATGTAAATATGTTCAGTAGATCGTTGTTGTTGTTGTTATAAGGATTGTTGTAATGAAAAGTGTTCTGTAAATCCTAGAGTTTGCCAATCTTTGGCAAATAAATACTGCTTCTTTTTAAAACCTCGCTTCTCTTTGCCATTCCTTTGGGCACAGGAAGCATTTGCATACTTGGGATTTCCACTTGTTCCGGGATCCCGGGGCTGGAGCTCCCTGGGGCTGCTGCCACGGCCACCCCACGGCTGGGGGTCCCTGTGCACAGGGGGTCCCACTGACACCACTGCTGCCGCTGGGCACTGCTGCTGCTCCTGGGCTGGGGCACAGCGGCGTCCCCAAGAGCTGAGCTGCCACCAGCACAGAGGGGGCTCTCACTGCAGTTGTCCCTGCAGCCATGCCACCAAAGCAAGGCAGGAAACTTTCAGCCACCCTTCCTGCTGCAGCCACAGGCACTCCTGGCTCCAGAGCCGCCATCAGGCCACAGGGATGCAAAATCCACCTTCCCGCTCTCAAGGCCATGGCAGCCTTGGCTACTCTGGCACCTGCATCTGGGCTGCTGCAGGGGCTGATGTTTAAGGCTTGCAGCCTCCAAAGGCTCCGGGCTCTGCTTCCCACCCTGCTCTGCACTGCCCTGGCTCCGCATTGCTCAAGAGACAAAAGCCAAGCCAGGGGATCCTCGTCCTGCCCAAATTGCTGAATTGACTGCAGTCCTTAGGACCTTCTCCACTTTCAGAGAACCTATTCATTTGATCACTGATTCGGCAGATGTCTATGGCCTAGTGCAGCAGGCCGAAAATTCCATTTTCAAAGACATTTCTAACCCCAACTAGAGCATTTGATTTCCCCTTTCATTATTCTTTTGTCCCACAGACAACACCCACACTATATCACGCACACAAGATCTCATACCACCCTTCCTGCATTTATAGTAGGCAATGCTAAAGCAGATGCCCCAGCAATGGTTGTCCAAACCTCCCTAGGGAATCTTTTTGACCAGGCTAGGACCCGCCACCACTTCTACCATCCAAACATTCCTGCACCGCTCAGCATCTTTAAAATTACCCAAGATCAGGCAAGATCCATGGCAAACACCTGCCCAAATTGTCAGCAACATGCCTTTGCTTCTGTCACAGCTGCACTCAATCCAAGAGGACTAAAGACTCTCCAGATCGGGCAATCACACATCACACACCAAGCCCCTTTTGGGAGACTAAAATACAACCCCGTCTCAATCCACACCGACAACGCTGCGGTTTCCGCCTTTGCCCATGCTGGTGAGAAATGAAAAGATGCTATAAAACGTTACATTTTAGCTTTTTCTACCTTCCCAGCTCCACAGGAAAGGAAAACTGATCATGGTCCTTCTTATACCTCCCACTGATTCCAACCATTTTCTGACCAGTGGGCTGCAAAACATTTCACAGCCATACCACACTCTGCCACAGGACACTCCATAGTCCAGAGGGCCCACTCTTCCATCCAAAGGATCCTTGATCAACAGAGACAGGGAGTCCACATATTATCTCCCATTGAGACACTGGCCAAGGCCCTTGATGTGCTCAACTTTTTCGACACCTCATTTATGGAGCCAACTCCCCCAGTCATCAGGCCTTTTGCATTTCATGTGACTGCAGCCCAGTGAAAAGAAAAGCCACCTGTGTTGAACAAAGACCCTGAATCCAAAGAAATTATGGGCCTTTTCCCATTCATTACTTGGGGGAGAGGATACGCTTGTGTCTCTACAGCAGCAGGACCAACATGGATCCCAGCAAAAAACATCAAACCCTTCTGCCAATGGCCAGGCAAACACCAGAGCCACCATCAGAAGAACAGAATGAAAGCCTGAGAGAGCAGCAGCCTGGAAAAGAAGAAGAAGGACAGAAGAAGATCTCCTAAGCAGCGTGGACCACACAGACCAACACCAAGAGAGCTCAGACACCACTAAGCGGGATATATCACTTAACATTTGGAAAAACTATATTGTAGCATTTATATTTGATTCTTCTCAGAAGCTGAGTTCAAACTCTTGCCTTACAGAAGAGAAAGTTTAGTGGGACCAGAATTTAAGTTTCACATGGGAATCTCCCTATCTCTTTACTTTCAGGCCACCCAAGCCTCCAGCCACTACAAAATTAACTAAAGTCAAAGGATGCTGTCCTTTGTTGCCGCTGCAGCAGGCAGCCGCAAGCAGCAAAGCTCCTCACTATGCCACGTGCCGTCAGCTGGCTGCTTCCACAGCCAAGCCACAATTTCTTGCCCATGGCCACGCTTGTCAACCTCTTCTCACATAGGGACTCAGTATAGCAGAGCGTCCAGCTGCTCAAAGACCAAATCAACAAGATCCAGACAAAAGGCAACAACGACTGGCTCACTGGACTTTTGAAAGCCTGGGGCATGAAAGGCTGGCTTTCACCTTTACTTAAGACTGTTTTGTGGACTTTGTTTCTTGTATTCATTGTGTTGCTTATTCTATCCAGTTTTGCTCAACGCTTGCAAAAGTCCATGGCAGAAGCCTTCATTCTTGAAAACAAAACGGGGGCACTTGTGGAGGCCCAGGGGCCTCTCATTGCAACTGTAATACCTTAGGGCAAAGGGGACCAAGGTGAAACAGAGAAACCCCTCTGAATGCAGGGCTCTCACCCATGGCCACTTGCAGCCTCTTGCAATCTGCAGCTTTTCTTGCTATCACCCACTTCAACTGCCATTTTTTCCTTATAGCTACTCTCCAGAGAATGTTCTTCCCTCTCTTCTCCCCTGCTGGTCCTGGCTTTGCCCCTTCTCCCCCCCCCATATGAAACCCTCAGTCCCCAGCCTCATTTTCTCTCCGGCCCTGGACCCTCTTCATGGCCATGCACAGTGTTTTGAGTTGCACACAAAGACCCGTCTCTGGCCTCGTTCATCAGCACTTGAAGCAAGTGTGCTCCGGCCTCTGGCAGTGCAGGTCGCTCACACGGGCTCACTGTGGACACGCCGCAATCACACAGTCATTGAGTGCACCAGAGAACCTGGCCTCTAATAAAAGGCATAAATCCCACAAATCACACAACCCAATGCCTTGCATGTCTCTACTTTTTCCTTCTTCTCTCATCTCTCATGTCACTTTCCCCATTTCCTCTCTCTGCCAGCTTGGCTTCTCTCTCTCTCCTGGCTGCAAGCACATGTGTGGGACCATGCCGGAACACCCTGACCTACAGGGAAGTGGGAGAGGACTCTTTGTCAGGAACTGAAGTGACAGAACAAGGGGGAATGGGATCCAACTGCAAGAGCTGGAATCCATTCCATGATGGGAAGAAGTTCTTTCCTCTCAGGGTGCTTGTCCCTGACACTGGGACCAGTGCAGAGAGGCTGTGCATACCCCATGCCAAGGAACATCCAAGGCCAGCTTGGACAGGGGCCGCAGCAACCTGCTGTGCTGGCAGCTTGCTCAGCTTGGAACCAGATGATCTTTAGGGTCCCTTCCTAGCCAAAGCATTCAAGGATTTCATCATTCCACCATGCCCATCTCCCAGTGTGGAGTGGCCCTGAATCTTCTGTGACATCACAGCTCCCACAGTGTTCCAGGTGGAACGTCCAGCACCTGGAAACCAGCAGAGCAGACACTCTGCCTGCTGCCAGTGGTCAGTTGGCGCTCGCTCTGCGCTCTGCCCGTCAGCGCTCTCTTGCTGCTGCCGCCTGGGATTTTCCTGACGCCTCCTCTGGAGCGCCAATCCCAGCAGGATGAGCACTGCTGCTCCAGTGGAGGTACAGTGCCATTCCAGGGAGGGGCCACCTTGCTTGAGCAGGCTGCAGCCATGTGGGAATGGATGCTGTGGGACAGGAACCCCACTGTCAGATTGTGCTGTCTCTTGCAGACTGCCAGAGACACTGAGGAGGAGATGCAAGTGGACATGGTGCTAGGTGAGGAAGAAAGGATGGAGGTAGACATAGAAGAACCACTTGAGGACATGGAAGTCGACATGGAGGATAACATTGAGGAGATGGAAGTCGAAGAGGAGAACATTGAGGAGATGGAAGTTGACGAGAACGATGAGGAGGAGCCCATGGTCCTTGGATGAAGATGGAGCCCCACAAGTAAGACAGGCAGATGCTCCCCATGCCCTGCCCACAGACACAGTGGCTGCCCTGACGCCAGCCTGGGGCTGGGCTGGATGGCCCCGCTCAGGGACACGCTGCCCGCAGCGGGCCTGGATTGTGCTGCCACAAGCACCAGCCCTGGCCTGCCCTGCACTTGCCTGGGGCCACAGCAGCCCTGCCAGCCCTGTCCCAGCTCCTAGGGCCCGGCTCCCAGCCCAGCTGGGCCCAGTGCTGGCAGCAGAGGCCAGCTTTGCTTCTTTCTTCCTTCCAGGACAGATGGAGATGATGGCTGGAGATATGACGGCGGTGTATATATGTTGGAAAAGTTAGAAGATTACTGTAAATATGTTCACATGTTAGTAGTTCTCTGTAAATATGTTTTGAAGATTGTTACTCCATAGGATCCCATGTAAATATGTTCAGTAGATCGTTGTTGTTGTTATAAGGATTGTTGTAATGAAAAGTGTTCTGTAAATCCTAGAGTTTGCCAATCTTTGGCAAATAAATACGGCTTCTTTTTAAAACCTCGCTTCTCTTTGCCATTCCTTTGAGCACAGGCAGCCTTTTCACACTTGGGATTTCCACTTGTTCCAGGATCCCGGGGCTGGAGCTCCCTGGGGCTGCTGCCACGGCCACCCCACGGCTGGGGGTCCCTGTGCACAGGGGGTCTCACTGACACCACTGCTGCCGCTGGGCACTGCTGCTGCTCCTGGGCCAGGGCACAGCGGCGTCCCCAAGAGCTGAGCTGTCACCAGCACAGAGGGGGCTCTCACTGCAGTTATCCCTGCAGCCATGCCACCAAAGCAAGGCAGGAAACTTTCAGCCACCCTTCCTGCTGCAGCCACAGGCACTCCTGGCTCCAGAGCCGCCATCAGGCCACAGGGATGCAAAATCCACCTTCCCGCTCTCAAGGCCATGGCAGCCTTGGCAACTCTGGCACCTGCATCTGGGCTGCTGCAGGGGCTGATGTTTAAGGCTTGCAGCCTCCAAAGGCTCCGGGCTCTGCTTCCCACCCTGCTCTGCACTGCCCTGGCTCCGCATTGCTCAAGAGACAAAAGCCAAGCCAGGGGATCCTCATCCTGCCCAAATTGCTGAATTGACTGCAGTCCTTAGGACCTTCTCCACTTTCAGAGAACCTATTCATTTGATCACTGATTCGGCAGATGTCTATGGCCTAGTGCAGCAGGCCGAAAATTCCATTTTCAAAGACATTTCTAACCCCAACTAGAGCATTTGCTTTCCCCTTTCATTTCTCTTTTGTCCCACAGACAACACCCACACTATATCACGCACACAAGATCTCATACCACCCTTCCTGCATTTATAGTAGGCAATGCTAAAGCAGATGCCCCAGCAATGGTTGTCCAAACCTCCCTAGGGAATCTTTTTGACCAGGCTAGGACCCGCCACCACTTCTACCATCCAAACATTCCTGCATCGCTCAGCATCTTTAAAATTACCCAAGATCAGGCAAGATCCATGGCAAACACCTGCCCAAATTGTCAGCAACATGCCTTTGCTTCTGTCACAGCTGCACTCAATCCAAGAGGACTAAAGACTCTCCAGATCGGGCAATCACACATCACACACCAAGCCCCTTTTGGGAGACTAAAATACAACCCCGTCTCAATCCACACCGACAACGCTGCGGTTTCCGCCTTTGCCCATGCTGGTGAGAAATGAAAAGATGCTATAAAACGTTACATTTTAGCTTTTTCTACCTTCCCAGCTCCACAGGAAATGAAAACTGATCATGGTCCTTCTTATACCTCCCACTGATTCCAACCATTTTCTGACCAGTGGGCTATAAAACATGTCACAGCCATACCACACTCTGCCACAGGACACTCCATAGTCCAGAGGGCCCACTGGTCCATCCAAAGGATCCTTGATCAACAGAGACAGGGAGTCCATATATTATCTCCCATTGAGACACTGGCCAAGGCCCTTGATGTGCTCAACTTTTTCGACACCTCATTTATGGAGCCAACTCCCCCAGTCATCAGGCCTTTTGCATTTCATGTGACTGCAGCCCAGTGAAAAGAAAAGCCACCTGTGTTGAACAAAGACCCTGAATCAAAACAAATTATGGGCCCTTTATCATTCATTACTTGGGGGAGAGGATATGCTTGTGTCTCTACAGCAGCAGGCCCAAGACGGATCCCAGCAAAAACACACAACTCTTCTGCCAATGGCCAGGCAAACACCAGAGCCACCATCAGAAGAACAGAATGAAAGCCTGAGAGAGCAGCAGCCTGGAAAAGAAGAAGAAGGACAGAAGAAGATCTCCTAAGCAGCGTGGACCACACAGACCAACACCAAGAGAGCTCAGACACCACTAAGCGGGATATATCACTTAACATTTGGAAAAACTATATTGTAGCATTTATATTTGATTCTTCTCAGAAGCTGAGTTCAAACTCTTGCCTTACAGAAGAGAAAGTTTAGTGGGACCAGAATTTAAGTTTCACATGGGAATCTCCCTATCTCTTTACTTTCAGGCCACCCAAGCCTCCAGCCACTACAAAATTAACTAAAGTCCAAGGATGCTGTCCTGTGTTGCCGCTGCAGCAGGCAGCCGCAAGCAGCAAAGCTCCTCACTATGCCACGTGCCGTCAGCTGGCTGCTTCCACAGCCAAGCCACAATTTCTTGCCCATGGCCACGCTTGTCAACCTCTTCTCACATAGGGACTCAGTATACCAGAGCGTCCAGCTGCTCAAAGACCAAATCAACAAGATCCAGACAAAAGGCAACAACAACTGGCTCACTGGACTTTTGAAAGACTGGGGCATGAAAGGCTGGCTTTCACCTTTACTTAAGACTCTTTTGTGGACTTTGTTTCTTGTATTCATTGTGTTGCTTATTCTATCCAGTTTTGCTCAACGCTTGCAAAAGTCCATGGCAGAAGCCTTCATTCTTGAAAACAAAAAGGGGGCACTTGTGGAGGCCCAGGGGCCTCTCATTGCAACTGTAATACCTTAGGGCAAAGGGGACCAAGGTGAAACAGAGAAACCCCTCTGAATGCAAGGCTCTCACCCATGGCCACTTGCAGCCTCTTGCAATCTGCAGCTTTTCTTGCTATCACCCACTTCAACTGCTATTTTTTCCTTATAGCTACTCTCCAGAGAATGTTCTTCCCTCTCTTCTCCCCTGCTGGTCCTGGCTTTGCCCCTTCTCCCCCCCCCATATGAAACCCTCAGTCCCCAGCCTCAGTTTCTCTCCGGCCCTGGACCCTCTTCATGGCCATGCACAGTGTTTGGAGTTGCACACAAAGACCCGTCTCTGGCCTCGTTCATCAGCACTTGAAGCAAGTGTGCTCCGGCCTCTGGCAGTGCAGGTCGCTCACACGGGCTCACTGTGGACACGCCGCAATCACACAGTCATTGAGTGCACCAGAGAACCTGGCCTCTAATAAAAGGCATGAATCCCACAAATCACACGACCCAATGCCTTGTATGTCTCTACTTTTTCCTTCTTCTCTCATCTCTCATGTCACTTTCCCCATTTCCTCTCTCTGCCAGCTTGGCTTCTCTCTCTCTCCTGGCTGCAAGCACATGTGTGGGACCATGCCGGAACACCCTGACCTACAGGGAAGTGGGAGAGGACTCTTTGTCAGGAACTGAAATGACAGAACAAGGGGGAATGGGATCAAACTGCAAGAGCTGGAATCCATTCCATGATGGGAAGAAGTTCTTTCCTCTCAGGGTGCTTGTCCCTGACACTGGGACCAGTGCAGAGAGGCTGTGCATACCCCATGCCAAGGAACATCCAAGGCCAGCTTGGACAGGGGCCGAGACAACCTGCTGTGCTGGCAGCTTGCTCAGCTTGGAACCAGATGATCTTTAGGGTCCCTTCCTAGCCAAAGCATTCAAGGATTTCATCATTCCACTATGCCCATCTCCCAGTGTGGAGTGGCCCTGAATCTTCTGTGACATCACAGCTCCCACAGTGTTCCAGGTGGAACGTCCAGCACCTGGAAACCAGCAGAGCAGACACTCTGCCTGCTGCCAGTGGTCAGTTGGCGCTCGCTCTGCGCTCTGCCCGTCAGCGCTCTCTTGCTGCTGCTGCCTGGGATTTTCCTGACGCCTCCTCTGGAGCGCCAATCCTAGCAGGATGAGCACTGCTGCTCCAGTGGAGGTACAGTGCCATTCCAGGGAGGGGCCACCTTGCTTGAGCAGGCTGCAGCCATGTGGGAATGGATGCTGTGGGACAGGAACCCCACTGTCAGATTGTGCTGTCTCTTGCAGACTGCCAGAGACACTGAGGAGGAGATGCAAGTGGACATGGTGCTAGGTGAGGAAGAAAGGATGGAGGTAGACATAGAAGAACCACTTGAGGACATGGAAGTCGACATGGAGGATAACATTGAGGAGATGGAAGTCGAAGAGGAGAACATTGAGGAGATGGAAGTTGACGAGAACGATGAGGAGGAGCCCATGGTCCTTGGATGAAGATGGAGCCCCACAAGTAAGACAGGCAGATGCTCCCCATGCCCTGCCCACAGACACAGTGGCTGCCCTGACGCCAGCCTGGGGCTGGGCTGGATGGCCCCGCTCAGGGACACGCTGCCCGCAGCGGGCCTGGATTGTGCTGCCACAAGCACCAGCCCTGGCCTGCCCTGCACTTGCCTGGGGCCACACCAGCCCTGCCAGCCCTGTCCCAGCTCCTAGGGCCCGGCTCCCAGCCCAGCTGGGCCCAGTGCTGGCAGCAGAGGCCAGCTTTGCTTCTTTCTTCCTTCCAGGACAGATGGAGATGATGGCTGGAGATATGACGGCGGTGTATATATGTTGGAAAAGTTAGAAGATTACTGTAAATATGTTCACATGTTAGTAGTTCTCTGTAAATATGTTTTGAAGATTGTTACTCCATAGGATCCCATGTAAATATGTTCAGTAGATCGTTGTTGTTGTTGTTATAAGGATTGTTGTAATGAAAAGTGTTCTGTAAATCCTAGAGTTTGCCAATCTTTGGCAAATAAATACGCCTTCTTTTTAAAACCTCGCTTCTCTTTGCCATTCCTTTGAGCACAGGCAGCCTTTTCACACTTGGGATTTCCACTTGTTCCAGGATCCCGGGGCTGGAGCTCCCTGGGGCTGCTGCCACGGCCACCCCACGGCTGGGGGTCCCTGTGCACAGGGGGTCTCACTGACACCACTGCTGCCGCTGGGCACTGCTGCTGCTCCTGGGCCAGGGCACAGCGGCGTCCCCAAGAGCTGAGCTGTCACCAGCACAGAGGGGGCTCTCACTGCAGTTATCCCTGCAGCCATGCCACCAAAGCAAGGCAGGAAACTTTCAGCCACCCTTCCTGCTGCAGCCACAGGCACTCCTGGCTCCAGAGCCGCCATCAGGCCACAGGGATGCAAAATCCACCTTCCCGCTCTCAAGGCCATGGCAGCCTTGGCAACTCTGGCACCTGCATCTGGGCTGCTGCAGGGGCTGATGTTTAAGGCTTGCAGCCTCCAAAGGCTCCGGGCTCTGCTTCCCACCCTGCTCTGCACTGCCCTGGCTCCGCATTGCTCAAGAGACAAAAGCCAAGCCAGGGGATCCTCATCCTGCCCAAATTGCTGAATTGACTGCAGTCCTTAGGACCTTCTCCACTTTCAGAGAACCTATTCATTTGATCACTGATTCGGCAGATGTCTATGGCCTAGTGCAGCAGGCCGAAAATTCCATTTTCAAAGACATTTCTAACCCCAACTAGAGCATTTGCTTTCCCCTTTCATTATTCTTTTGTCCCACAGACAACACCCACACTATATCACGCACACAAGATCTCATACCACCCTTCCTGCATTTATAGTAGGCAATGCTAAAGCAGATGCCCCAGCAATGGTTGTCCAAACCTCCCTAGGGAATCTTTTTGACCAGGCTAGGACCCGCCACCACTTCTACCATCCAAACATTCCTGCACCGCTCAGCATCTTTAAAATTACCCAAGATCAGGCAAGATCCATGGCAAACACCTGCCCAAATTGTCAGCAACATGCCTTTGCTTCTGTCACAGCTGCACTCAATCCAAGAGGACTAAAGACTCTCCAGATCGGGCAATCACACATCACACACCAAGCCCCTTTTGGGAGACTAAAATACAACCCCGTCTCAATCCACACCGACAACGCTGCGGTTTCCGCCTTTGCCCATGCTGGTGAGAAATGAAAAGATGCTATAAAACGTTACATTTTAGCTTTTTCTACCTTCCCAGCTCCACAGGAAATGAAAACTGATCATGGTCCTTCTTATACCTCCCACTGATTCCAACCATTTTCTGACCAGTGGGCTATAAAACATGTCACAGCCATACCACACTCTGCCACAGGACACTCCATAGTCCAGAGGGCCCACTGGTCCATCCAAAGGATCCTTGATCAACAGAGACAGGGAGTCCATATATTATCTCCCATTGAGACACTGGCCAAGGCCCTTGATGTGCTCAACTTTTTCGACACCTCATTTATGGAGCCAACTCCCCCAGTCATCAGGCCTTTTGCATTTCATGTGACTGCAGCCCAGTGAAAAGAAAAGCCACCTGTGTTGAACAAAGACCCTGAATCAAAACAAATTATGGGCCCTTTATCATTCATTACTTGGGGGAGAGGATATGCTTGTGTCTCTACAGCAGCAGGCCCAAGACGGATCCCAGCAA
Organism: Passer domesticus; assembly: GCF_036417665.1. Lineage (NCBI taxonomy): Eukaryota > Metazoa > Chordata > Aves > Passeriformes > Passeridae > Passer > Passer domesticus. Next base: position 17,246,503 of record NC_087486.1, on the reverse strand, counting down.
AAACACACAACTCTTCTGCCAATGGCCAGGCAAACACCAGAGCCACCATCAGAAGAACAGAATGAAAGCCTGAGAGAGCAGCAGCCTGGAAAAGAAGAAGAAGGACAGAAGAAGATCTCCTAAGCAGCGTGGACCACACAGACCAACACCAAGAGAGCTCAGACACCACTAAGCGGGATATATCACTTAACATTTGGAAAAACTATATTGTAGCATTTATATTTGATTCTTCTCAGAAGCTGAGTTCAAACTCTTGCCTTACAGAAGAGAAAGTTTAGTGGGACCAGAATTTAAGTTTCACATGGGAATCTCCCTATCTCTTTACTTTCAGGCCACCCAAGCCTCCAGCCACTACAAAATTAACTAAAGTCCAAGGATGCTGTCCTGTGTTGCCGCTGCAGCAGGCAGCCGCAAGCAGCAAAGCTCCTCACTATGCCACGTGCCGTCAGCTGGCTGCTTCCACAGCCAAGCCACAATTTCTTGCCCATGGCCACGCTTGTCAACCTCTTCTCACATAGGGACTCAGTATACCAGAGCGTCCAGCTGCTCAAAGACCAAATCAACAAGATCCAGACAAAAGGCAACAACGACTGGCTCACTGGACTTTTGAAAGCCTGGGGCATGAAAGGCTGGCTTTCACCTTTACTTAAGACTGTTTTGTGGACTTTGTTTCTTGTATTCATTGTGTTGCTTATTCTATCCAGTTTTGCTCAACGCTTGCAAAAGTCCATGGCAGAAGCCTTCATTCTTGAAAACAAAAAGGGGGCACTTGTGGAGGCCCAGGGGCCTCTCATTGCAACTGTAATACCTTAGGGCAAAGGGGACCAAGGTGAAACAGAGAAACCCCTCTGAATGCAAGGCTCTCACCCATGGCCACTTGCAGCCTCTTGCAATCTGCAGCTTTTCTTGCTATCACCCACTTCAACTGCTATTTTTTCCTTATAGCTACTCTCCAGAGAATGTTCTTCCCTCTCTTCTCCCCTGCTGGTCCTGGCTTTGCCCCTTCTCCCCCCCCCATATGAAACCCTCAGTCCCCAGCCTCATTTTCTCTCCGGCCCTGGACCCTCTTCATGGCAATGCACAGCGTTTGGAGTTCCACACAAAGACCCGTCTCTGGCCTCGTTCATCAGCACTTGAAGCAAGTGTGCTCCGGCCTCTGGCAGTGCAGGTCGCTCACACGGGCTCACTGTGGACACGCCGCAATCACACAGTCATTGAGTGCACCAGAGAACCTGGCCTCTAATAAAAGGCATGAATCCCACAAATCACACGACCCAATGCCTTGTATGTCTCTACTTTTTCCTTCTTCTCTCATCTCTCATGTCACTTTCCCCATTTCCTCTCTCTGCCAGCTTGGCTTCTCTCTCTCTCCTGGCTGCAAGCACATGTGTGGGACCATGCCGGAACACCCTGACCTACAGGGAAGTGGGAGAGGACTCTTTGTCAGGAACTGAAATGACAGAACAAGGGGGAATGGGATCAAACTGCAAGAGCTGGAATCCATTCCATGATGGGAAGAAGTTCTTTCCTCTCAGGGTGCTTGTCCCTGACACTGGGACCAGTGCAGAGAGGCTGTGCATACCCCATGCCAAGGAACATCCAAGGCCAGCTTGGACAGGGGCCGAGACAACCTGCTGTGCTGGCAGCTTGCTCAGCTTGGAACCAGATGATCTTTAGGGTCCCTTCCTAGCCAAAGCATTCAAGGATTTCATCATTCCACTATGCCCATCTCCCAGTGTGGAGTGGCCCTGAATCTTCTGTGACATCACAGCTCCCATAGTGTTCCAGGTGGAACGTCCAGCACCTGGAAACCAGCAGAGCAGACACTCTGCCTGCTGCCAGCGGTCAGTTGGCGCTCGCTCTGCGCTCTGCCCGTCAGCGCTCTCTTGCTGCTGCTGCCTGGGATTTTCCTGACGCCTCCTCTGGAGCACCAACCCCAGCAGGATGAGCACTGCTGCTCCAGTGGAGGTACAGTGCCATTCCAGGGAGGGGCCACCTTGCTTGAGCAGGCTGCAGCCATGTGGGAATGGATGGTGTGGGACAGGAACCCCACTGTCAGATTGTGCTGTCTCTTGCAGACTGCCAGAGACACTGAGGAGGAGATGCAAGTGGACATGGTGCTAGGTGAGGAAGAAAGGATGGAGGTAGACATAGAAGAACCACTTGAGGACATGGAAGTCGACATGGAGGATAACATTGAGGAGATGGAAGTCGAAGAGGAGAACATTGAGGAGATGGAAGTTGACGAGAACGATGAGGAGGAGCCCATGGTCCTTGGATGAAGATGGAGCCCCACAAGTAAGACAGGCAGATGCTCCCCATGCCCTGCCCACAGACACAGTGGCTGCCCTGACGCCAGCCTGGGGCTGGGCTGGATGGCCCCGCTCAGGGACACGCTGCCCGCAGCGGGCCTGGATTGTGCTGCCACAAGCACCAGCCCTGGCCTGCCCTGCACTTGCCTGGGGCCACACCAGCCCTGCCAGCCCTGTCCCAGCTCCTAGGGCCCGGCTCCCAGCCCAGCTGGGCCCAGTGCTGGCAGCAGAGGCCAGCTTTGCTTCTTTCTTCCTTCCAGGACAGATGGAGATGATGGCTGGAGATATGACGGCGGTGTATATATGTTGGAAAAGTTAGAAGATTACTGTAAATATGTTCACATGTTAGTAGTTCTCTGTAAATATGTTTTGAAGATTGTTACTCCATAGGATCCCATGTAAATATGTTCAGTAGATCGTTGTTGTTGTTATAAGGATTGTTGTAATGAAAAGTGTTCTGTAAATCCTAGAGTTTGCCAATCTTTGGCAAATAAATACTGCTTCTTTTTAAAACCTCGCTTCTCTTTGCCATTCCTTTGAGCACAGGCAGCCTTTGCACAGTTGGGATTTCCACTTGTTCCGGGATCCCGGGGCTGGAGCTCCCTGGGGCTGCTGCCACGGCCACCCCACGGCTGGGGGTCCCTGTGCACAGGGGGTCCCACTGACACCACTGCTGCCGCTGGGCACTGCTGCTGCTCCTGGGCTGGGGCACAGCGGCGTCCCCAAGAGCTGAGCTGCCACCAGCACAGAGGGGGCTCTCACTGCAGTTATCCCTGCAGCCATGCCACCAAAGCAAGGCAGGAAACTTTCAGCCACCCTTCCTGCTGCAGCCACAGGCACTCCTGGCTCCAGAGCCGCCATCAGGCCACAGGGATGTAAAATCCACCTTCCCGCTCTCAAGGCCATGGCAGCCTTGGCAACTCTGGCACCTGCATCTGGGCTGCTGCAGGGGCTGATGTTTAAGGCTTGCAGCCTCCAAAGGCTCCGGGCTCTGCTTCCCACCCTGCTCTGCACTGCCCTGGCTCCGCATTGCTCAAGAGACAAAAGCCAAGCCAGGGGATCCTCATCCTGCCCAAATTGCTGAATTGACTGCAGTCCTTAGGACCTTCTCCACTTTCAGAGAACCTATTCATTTGATCACTGATTCGGCAGATGTCTATGGCCTAGTGCAGCAGGCCGAAAATTCCATTTTCAAAGACATTTCTAACCCCAACTAGAGCATTTGCTTTCCCCTTTCATTTCTCTTTTGTCACACAGACAACACCCACACTATATCACGCACACAAGATCTCATACCACCCTTCCTGCATTTATAGTAGGCAATGCTAAAGCAGATGCCCCAGCAATGGTTGTCCAAACCTCCCTAGGGAATCTTTTTGACCAGGCTAGGACCCGCCACCACTTCTACCATCCAAACATTCCTGCACCGCTCAGCATCTTTAAAATTGCCCAAGATCAGGCAAGATCCATGGCAAACACCTGCCCAAATTGTCAGCAACATGCCTTTGCTTCTGTCACAGCTGCACTCAATCCAAGAGGACTAAAGACTCTCCAGATCGGGCAATCACACATCACACACCAAGCCCCTTTTGGGAGACTAAAATACAACCCCGTCTCAATCCACACCGACAACGCTGCGGTTTCCGCCTTTGCCCATGCTGGTGAGAAATGAAAAGATGCTATAAAACGTTACATTTTAGCTTTTTCTACCTTCCCAGCTCCACAGGAAATGAAAACTGATCATGGTCCTTCTTATACCTCCCACTGATTCCAACCATTTTCTGACCAGTGGGCTATAAAACATGTCACAGCCATACCACACTCTGCCACAGGACACTCCATAGTCCAGAGGGCCCACTGGTCCATCCAAAGGATCCTTGATCAACAGAGACAGGGAGTCCACATATTATCTCCCATTGAGACACTGGCCAAGGCCCTTGATGTGCTCAACTTTTTCGACACCTCATTTATGGAGCCAACTCCCCCAGTCATCAGGCCTTTTGCATTTCATGTGACTGCAGCCCAGTTAAAAGAAAAGCCACCTGTGTTGAACAAAGACCCTGAATCAAAACAAATTATGGGCCCTTTATCATTCATTACTTGGGGGAGAGGATATGCTTGTGTCTCTACAGCAGCAGGCCCAAGACGGATCCCAGCAAAAACATACAACTCCTCTGCCAATGGCCAGGCAAACACCAGAGCCACCATCAGAAGAACAGAATGAAAGCCTGAGAGAGCAGCAGCCTGGAAAAGAAGAAGAAGGACAGAAGAAGATCTCCTAAGCAGCGTGGACCACACAGACCAACACCAAGAGAGCTCAGACACCACTAAGCGGGATATATCACTTAACATTTGGAAAAACTATATTGTAGCATTTATATTTGATTCTTCTCAGAAGCTGAGTTCAAACTCTTGCCTTACAGAAGAGAAAGTTTAGTGGGACCAGAATTTAAGTTTCACATGGGAATCTCCCTATCTCTTTACTTTCAGGCCACCCAAGCCTCCAGCCACTACAAAATTAACTAAAGTCCAAGGATGCTGTCCTGTGTTGCCGCTGCAGCAGGCAGCCGCAAGCAGCAAAGCTCCTCACTATGCCACGTGCCGTCAGCTGGCTGCTTCCACAGCCAAGCCACAATTTCTTGCCCATGGCCACGCTTGTCAACCTCTTCTCACATAGGGACTCAGTATACCAGAGCGTCCAGCTGCTCAAAGACCAAATCAACAAGATCCAGACAAAAGGCAACAACGACTGGCTCACTGGACTTTTGAAAGCCTGGGGCATGAAAGGCTGGCTTTCACCTTTACTTAAGACTGTTTTGTGGACTTTGTTTCTTGTATTCATTGTGTTGCTTATTCTATCCAGTTTTGCTCAACGCTTGCAAAAGTCCATGGCAGAAGCCTTCATTCTTGAAAACAAAAAGGGGGCACTTGTGGAGGCCCAGGGCCCTCTCATTGCAACTGTAATACCTTAGGGCAAAGGGGACCAAGGTGAAACAGAGAAACCCCTCTGAATGCAAGGCTCTCACCCATGGCCACTTGCAGCCTCTTGCAATCTGCAGCTTTTCTTGCTATCACCCACTTCAACTGCCATTTTTTCCTTATAGCTACTCTCCAGAGAATGTTCTTCCCTCTCTTCTCCCCTGCTGGTCCTGGCTTTGCCCCTTCTCCCCCCCCCATATGAAACCCTCAGTCCCCAGCCTCATTTTCTCTCCGGCCCTGGACCCTCTTCATCGCCATGCACAGTGTTTTGAGTTGCACACAAAGACCCGTCTCTGGCCTCGTTCATCAGCACTTGAAGCAAGTGTGCTCCGGCCTCTGGCAGTGCAGGTCGCTCACACGGGCTCACTGTGGACACGCCGCAATCACACAGTCATTGAGTGCACCAGAGAACCTGGCCTCTAATAAAAGGCATGAATCCCACAAATCACACGACCCAATGCCTTGCATGTCTCTACTTTTTCCTTCTTCTCTCATCTCTCATGTCACTTTCCCCATTTCCTCTCTCTGCCAGCTTGGCTTCTCTCTCTCTCCTGGCTGCAAGCACATGTGTGGGACCATGCCGGAATACCCTGACCTACAGGGAAGTGGGAGAGGACTCTTTGTCAGGAACTGAAGTGACAGAACAAGGGGGAATGGGATCCAACTGCAAGAGCTGGAATCCATTCCATGATGGGAAGAAGTTCTTTCCTCTCAGGGTGCTTGTCCCTGACACTGGGACCAGTGCAGAGAGGCTGTGCATACCCCATGCCAAGGAACATCCAAGGCCAGCTTGGACAGGGGCCGCAGCAACCTGCTGTGCTGGCAGCTTGCTCAGCTTGGAACCAGATGATCTTTAGGGTCCCTTCCTAGCCAAAGCATTCAAGGATTTCATCATTCCACCATGCCCATCTCCCAGTGTGGAGTGGCCCTGAATCTTCTGTGACATCACAGCTCCCACAGTGTTCCAGGTGGAACGTCCAGCACCTGGAAACCAGCAGAGCAGACACTCTGCCTGCTGCCAGTGGTCAGTTGGCGCTCGCTCTGCGCTCTGCCCGTCAGCGCTCTCTTGCTGCTGCTGCCTGGGATTTTCCTGACGCCTCCTCTGGAGCACCAACCCCAGCAGGATGAGCACTGCTGCTCCAGTGGAGGTACAGTGCCATTCCAGGGAGGGGCCACCTTGCTTGAGCAGGCTGCAGCCATGTGGGAATGGATGCTGTGGGACAGGAACCCCACTGTCAGATTGTGCTGTCTCTTGCAGACTGCCAGAGACACTGAGGAGGAGATGCAAGTGGACATGGTGCTAGGTGAGGAAGAAAGGATGGAGGTAGACATAGAAGAACCACTTGAGGACATGGAAGTCGACATGGAGGATAACATTGAGGAGATGGAAGTCGAAGAGGAGAACATTGAGGAGATGGAAGTTGACGAGAACGATGAGGAGGAGCCCATGGTCCTTGGATGAAGATGGAGCCCCACAAGTAAGACAGGCAGATGCTCCCCATGCCCTGCCCACAGACACAGTGGCTGCCCTGACGCCAGCCTGGGGCTGGGCTGGATGGCCCCGCTCAGGGACACGCTGCCCGCAGGGGGCCTGGATTGTGCTGCCACAAGCACCAGCCCTGGCCTGCCCTGCACTTGCCTGGGGCCACACCAGCCCTGCCAGCCCTGTCCCAGCTCCTAGGGCCCGGCTCCCAGCCCAGCTGGGCCCAGTGCTGGCAGCAGAGGCCAGCTTTGCTTCTTTCTTCCTTCCAGGACAGATGGAGATGATGGCTGGAGATATGACGACGGTGTATATATGTTGGAAAAGTTAGAAGATTACTGTAAATATGTTCACATGTTAGTAGTTCTCTGTAAATGTGTTTTGAAGATTGTTACTCCATAGGATCCCATGTAAATATGTTCAGTAGATCGTTGTTGTTGTTATAAGGATTGTTGTAATGAAAAGTGTTCTGTAAATCCTAGAGTTTGCCAATCTTTGGCAAATAAATACGGCTTCTTTTTAAAACCTCGCTTCTCTTTGCCATTCCTTTGAGCACAGGCAGCCTTTTCACACTTGGGATTTCCACTTGTTCCGGGATCCCGGGGCTGGAGCTCCCTGGGGCTGCTGCCACGGCCACCCCACGGCTGGGGGTCCCTGTGCACAGGGGGTCCCACTGACACCCCTGCTGGTGCAGGGCACTGCTGCTGCTCCTGGGCTGGGCCACAGCGGCGTCCCCAAGAGCTGAGCTGTCACCAGCACAGAGGGGGCTCTCACTGCAGTTATCCCTGCAGCCATGCCACCAAAGCAAGGCAGGAAACTTTCAGCCACCCTTCCTGCTGCAGCCACAGGCACTCCTGGCTCCAGAGCCGCCATCAGGCCACAGGGATGCAAAATCCACCTTCCCACTCTCAAGGCCATGGCAGCCTTGGCAACTCTGGCACCTGCATCTGGGCTGCTGCAGGGGCTGATGTTTAAGGCTTGCAGCCTCCAAAGGCTCCGGGCTCTGCTTCCCACCCTGCTCTGCACTGCCCTGGCTCCGCATTGCTCAAGAGACAAAAGCCAAGCCAGGGGATCATCATCCTGCCCAAATTGCTGAATTGACTGCAGTCCTTAGGACCTTCTCCACTTTCAGAGAACCTATTCATTTGATCACTGATTCGGCAGATGTCTATGGCCTAGTGCAGCAGGCCGAAAATTCCATTTTCAAAGACATTTCTAACCCCAACTAGAGCATTTGATTTCCCCTTTCATTATTCTTTTGTCCCACAGACAACACCCACACTATATCACGCACACAAGATCTCATACCACCCTTCCTGCATTTATAGTAGGCAATGCTAAAGCAGATGCCCCAGCAATGGTTGTCCAAACCTCCCTAGGGAATCTTTTTGACCAGGCTAGGACCCGCCACCACTTCTACCATCCAAACATTCCTGCACCGCTCAGTATCTTTAAAATTGCCCACGATCAGGCAAGATCCATGGCAAACACCTGCCCAAATTGTCAGCAACATGCCTTTGCTTCTGTCACAGCTGCACTCAATCCAAGAGGACTAAAGACTCTCCAGATCGGGCAATCACACATCACACACCAAGCCCCTTTTGGGAGACTAAAATACAACCCCGTCTCAATCCACACCGACAACGCTGCGGTTCCGCCTTTGCCCATGCTGGTGAGAAATGAAAAGATGCTATAAAACGTTACATTTTAGCTTTTTCTACCTTCCCAGCTCCACAGGAAATGAAAACTGATCATGGTCCTTCTTATACCTCCCACTGATTCCAACCATTTTCTGACCAGTGGGGTACAAAACATTTCACAGCCATACCACACTCTGCCACAGGACACTCCATAGTCCAGAGGGCCCACTGGTCCATCCAAAGGATCCTTGATCAACAGAGACAGGGAGTCCACATATTATCTCCCATTGAGACACTGGCCAAGGCCCTTGATGTGCTCAACTTTTTCGACACCTCATTTATGGAGCCAACTCCCCCAGTCATCAGGCCTTTTGCATTTCATGTGACTGCAGCCCAGTTAAAAGAAAAGCCACCTGTGTTGAACAAAGACCCTGAATCAAAACAAATTATGGGCCCTTTATCATTCATTGCTTGGGGGAGAGGATATGCTTGTGTCTCTACAGCAGCAGGCCCAAGACAGATCCCAGCAGAAACATAAAACTCTTCTGCAAATGGCGAGGCAAACACCAGAGCCACCATCAGAAGAACAGAATGAAAGCCTGAGAGAGCAGCAGCCTGGAAAAGAAGAAGAAGGACAGAAGAAGATCTCCTAAGCAGCGTGGACCACACAGACCAACACCAAGAGAGCTCAGACACCACTAAGCGGGATATATCACTTAACATTTGGAAAAACTATATTGTAGCATTTATATTTGATTCTTCTCAGAAGCTGAGTTCAAACTCTTGCCTTACAGAAGAGAAAGTTTAGTGGGACCAGAATTTAAGTTTCACATGGGAATCTCCCTATCTCTTTACTTTCAGGCCACCCAAGCCTCCAGCCACTACAAAATTAACTAAAGTCCAAGGATGCTGTCCTGTGTTGCCACTGCAGCAGGCAGCCGCAAGCAGCAAAGCTCCTCACTATGCCACGTGCCGTCAGCTGGCTGCTTCCACAGCCAAGCCACAATTTCTTGCCCATGGCCACGCTTGTCAACCTCTTCTCACATAGGGACTCAGTATACCAGAGCGTCCAGCTGCTCAAAGACCAAATCAACAAGATCCAGACAAAAGGCAACAACGACTGGCTCACTGGACTTTTGAAAGCCTGGGGCATGAAAGGCTGGCTTTCACCTTTACTTAAGACTGTTTTGTGGACTTTGTTTCTTGTATTCATTGTGTTGCTTATTCTATCCAGTTTTGCTCAACGCTTGCAAAAGTCCATGGCAGAAGCCTTCATTCTTGAAAACAAAAAGGGGGCACTTGTGGAGGCCCAGGGCCCTCTCATTGCAACTGTAATACCTTAGGGCAAAGGGGACCAAGGTGAAACAGAGAAACCCCTCTGAATGCAAGGCTCTCACCCATGGCCACTTGCAGCCTCTTGCAATCTGCAGCTTTTCTTGCTATCACCCACTTCAACTGCTATTTTTTCCTTATAGCTACTCTCCAGAGAATGTTCTTCCCTCTCTTCTCCCCTGCTGGTCCTGGCTTTGCCCCTTCTCCCCCCCCCATATGAAACCCTCAGTCCCCAGCCTCATTTTCTCTCTGGCCCTGGACCCTCTTCATGGCCATGCACAGCGTTTGGAGTTCCACACAAAGACCCGTCTCTGGCCTCATTCATCAGCACTTGAAGCAAGTGTGCTCCGGCCTCTGGCAGTGCAGGTCGCTCACACGGGCTCACTGTGGACACGCCGCAATCACACAGTCATTGAGTGCACCAGAGAACCTGGCCTCTAATAAAAGGCATGAATCCCACAAATCACACGACCCAATGCCTTGCATGTCTCTACTTTTTCCTTCTTCTCTCATCTCTCATGTCACTTTCCCCATTTCCTCTCTCTGCCAGCTTGGCTTCTCTCTCTCTCCTGGCTGCAAGCACATGTGTGGGACCATGCCGGAACACCCTGACCTACAGGGAAGTGGGAGAGGACTCTTTGTCAGCAACTGAAGTGACAGAACAAGGGGGAATGGGATCCAACTGCAAGAGCTGGAATCCATTCCATGATGGGAAGAAGTTCTTTCCTGTCAGGGTGCTTGTCCCTGACACTGGGACCAGTGCAGAGAGGCTGTGCATACCCCATGCCAAGGAACATCCAAGGCCAGCTTGGACAGGGGCCGCAGCAACCTGCTGTGCTGGCAGCTTGCTCAGCTTGGAACCAGATGATCTTTAGGGTCCCTTCCTAGCCAAAGCATTCAAGGATTTCATCATTCCACCATGCCCATCTCCCAGTGTGGAGTGGCCCTGAATCTTCTGTGACATCACAGCTCCCACAGTGTTCCAGGTGGAACGTCCAGCACCTGGAAACCAGCAGAGCAGACACTCTGCCTGCTGCCAGTGGTCAGTTGGCGCTCGCTCTGCGCTCTGCCCGTCAGCGCTCTCTTGCTGCTGCTGCCTGGGATTTTCCTGACGCCTCCTCTGGAGCACCAACCCCAGCAGGATGAGCACTGCTGCTCCAGTGGAGGTACAGTGCCATTCCAGGGAGGGGCCACCTTGCTTGAGCAGGCTGCAGCCATGTGGGAATGGATGCTGTGGGACAGGAACCCCACTGTCAGATTGTGCTGTCTCTTGCAGACTGCCAGAGACACTGAGGAGGAGATGCAAGTGGACATGGTGCTAGGTGAGGAAGAAAGGATGGAGGTAGACATAGAAGAACCACTTGAGGACATGGAAGTCGACATGGAGGATAACATTGAGGAGATGGAAGTCGAAGAGGAGAACATTGAGGAGATGGAAGTTGACGAGAACGATGAGGAGGAGCCCATGGTCCTTGGATGAAGATGGAGCCCCACAAGTAAGACAGGCAGATGCTCCCCATGCCCTGCCCACAGACACAGTGGCTGCCCTGACGCCAGCCTGGGGCTGGGCTGGATGGCCCCGCTCAGGGACACGCTGCCCGCAGCGGGCCTGGATTGTGCTGCCACAAGCACCAGCCCTGGCCTGCCCTGCACTTGCCTGGGGCCACACCAGCCCTGCCAGCCCTGTCCCAGCCCCTGGGGCCCGGCTCCCAGCCCAGCTGGGCCCAGTGCTGGCAGCAGAGGCCAGCTTTGCTTCTTTCTTCCTTCCAGGACAGATGGAGATGATGGCTGGAGATATGACGACGGTGTATATATGTTGGAAAAGTTAGAAGATTACTGTAAATATGTTCACATGTTAGTAGTTCTCTGTAAATATGTTTTGAAGATTGTTACTCCATAGGATCCCATGTAAATATGTTCAGTAGATCGTTGTTGTTGTTATAAGGATTGTTGTAATGAAAAGTGTTCTGTAAATCCTAGAGTTTGCCAATCTTTGGCAAATAAATACGGCTTCTTTTTAAAACCTCGCTTCTCTTTGCCATTCCTTTGAGCACAGGCAGCCTTTGCACAGTTGGGATTTCCACTTGTTCCGGGATCCCGGGGCTGGAGCTCCCTGGGGCTGCTGCAACGGCCACCCCGCAGCTGGGGGTCCCTGTGCACAGGGGGTCCCACTGACACCACTGCTGCCGCTGGGCACTGCTGCTGCTCCTGGGCTGGGGCACAGCGGCGTCCCCAAGAGCTGAGCTGCCACCAGCACAGAGGGGGCTCTCACTGCAGTTATCCCTGCAGCCATGCCACCAAAGCAAGGCAGGAAACTTTCAGCCACCCTTCCTGCTGCAGCCACAGCCACTCCTGGCTCCAGAGCCGCCATCAGGCCACAGGGATGCAAAATCCACCTTCCCTCTCTCAAGGCCATGGCAGCCTTGGCAACTGTGGCACCTGCATCTGGGCTGCTGCAGGGGCTGATGTTTAAGGCCTGCAGCCTCCAAAGGCTCCGGGCTCTGCTTCCCACCCTGCTCTGCACTGCCCTGGCTCCGCATTGCTCAAGAGACAAAAGCCAAGCCGGGGGATCCTCATCCTGCCCAAATTGCTGAATTGACTGCAGTCCTTAGGACCTTCTCCACTTTCAGAGAACCTATTCTTTTGATCACTGATTCGGCAGATGTCTATGGCCTAGTGCAGCAGGCCGAAAATTCCATTTTCAAAGACATTTCTAACCCCAACTAGAGCATTTGATTTCCCCTTTCATTATTCTTTTGTCCCACAGACAACACCCACACTATATCACGCACACAAGATCTCATACCACCCTTCCTGCATTTATAGTAGGCAATGCTAAAGCAGATGCCCCAGCAATGGTTGTCCAAACCTCCCTAGGGAATCTTTTTGACCAGGCTAGGACCCGCCACCACTTCTACCATCCAAACATTCCTGCACCGCTCAGCATCTTTAAAATTACCCAAGATCAGGCAAGATCCATGGCAAACACCTGCCCAAATTGTCAGCAACATGCCTTTGCTTCTGTCACAGCTGCACTCAATCCAAGAGGACTAAAGACTCTCCAGATCGGGCAATCACACATCACACACCAAGCCCCTTTTGGGAGACTAAAATACAACCCCGTCTCAATCCACACCGACAACGCTGCGGTTTCCGCCTTTGCCCGTGCTGGTGAGAAATGAAAAGATGATATAAAACGTTACATTTTAGCTTTTTCTACCTTCCCAGCTCCACAGGAAATGAAAACTGATCATGGTCCTTCTTATACCTCCCACTGATTCCAACCATTTTCTGACCAGTGGGGTACAAAACATGTCACAGCCATACCACACTCTGCCACAGGACACTCCATAGTCCAGAGGGCCCACTGGTCCATCCAAAGGATCCTTGATCAACAGAGACAGGGAGTCCACATATTATCTCCCATTGAGACACTGGCCAAGGCCCTTGATGTGCTCAACTTTTTCGACACCTCATTTATGGAGCCAACTCCCCCAGTCATCAGGCCTTTTGCATTTCATGTGACTGCAGCCCAGTTAAAAGAAAAGCCACCTGTGTTGAACAAAGACCCTGAATCAAAACAAATTATGGGCCCTTTATCATTCATTGCTTGGGGGAGAGGATATGCTTGTGTCTCTACAGCAGCAGGCCCAAGACAGATCCCAGCAGAAACATAAAACTCTTCTGCCAATGGCCAGGCAAACACCAGAGCCACCATCAGAAGAACAGAATGAAAGCCTGAGAGAGCAGCAGCCTGGAAAAGAAGAAGAAGGACAGAAGAAGATCTCCTAAGCAGCGTGGACCACACAGACCAACACCAAGAGAGCTCAGACACCACTAAGCGGGATATATCACTTAACATTTGGAAAAACTATATTGTAGCATTTATATTTGATTCTTCTCAGAAGCTGAGTTCAAACTCTTGCCTTACAGAAGAGAAAGTTTAGTGGGACCAGAATTTAAGTTTCACATGGGAATCTCCCTATCTCTTTACTTTCAGGCCACCCAAGCCTCCAGCCACTACAAAATTAACTAAAGTCCAAGGATGCTGTCCTGTGTTGCCGCTGCAGCAGGCAGCCGCAAGCAGCAAAGCTCCTCACTATGCCACGTGCCGTCAGCTGGCTGCTTCCACAGCCAAGCCACAATTTCTTGCCCATGGCCACGCTTGTCAACCTCTTCTCACATAGGGACTCAGTATACCAGAGCGTCCAGCTGCTCAAAGACCAAATCAACAAGATCCAGACAAAAGGCAACAACGACTGGCTCACTGGACTTTTGAAAGACTGGGGCATGAAAGGCTGGCTTTCACCTTTACTTAAGACTCTTTTGTGGACTTTGTTTCTTGTATTCATTGTGTTGCTTATTCTATCCAGTTTTGCTCAACGCTTGCAAAAGTCCATGGCAGAAGCCTTCATTCTTGAAAACAAAAAGGGGGCACTTGTGGAGGCCCAGGGGCCTCTCATTGCAACTGTAATACCTTAGGGCAAAGGGGACCAAGGTGAAACAGAGAAACCCCTCTGAATGCAAGGCTCTCACCCATGGCCACTTGCAGCCTCTTGCAATCTGCAGCTTTTCTTGCTATCACCCACTTCAACTGCCATTTTTTCCTTATAGCTACTCTCCAGAGAATGTTCTTCCCTCTCTTCTCCCCTGCTGGTCCTGGCTTTGCCCCTTCTCCACCCCCCCCCCATATGAAACCCTCAGTCCCCAGCCTCATTTTCTCTCCGGCCCTGGACCCTCTTCATGGCCATGCACAGCGTTTGGAGTTCCACACAAAGACCCGTCTCTGGCCTCGTTCATCAGCACTTGAAGCAAGTGTGCTCCGGCCTCTGGCAGTGCAGGTCGCTCACACGGGCTCACTGTGGACACGCCGCAATCACACAGTCATTGAGTGCACCAGAGAACCTGGCCTCTAATAAAAGGCATGAATCCCACAAATCACACGACCCAATGCCTTGCATGTCTCTACTTTTTCCTTCTTCTCTCATCTCTCATGTCACTTTCCCCATTTCCTCTCTCTGCCAGCTTGGCTTCTCTCTCTCTCCTGGCTGCAAGCACATGTGTGGGACCATGCCGGAACACCCTGACCTACAGGGAAGTGGGAGAGGACTCTTTGTCAGCAACTGAAGTGACAGAACAAGGGGGAATGGGATCCAACTGCAAGAGCTGGAATCCATTCCATGATGGGAAGAAGTTCTTTCCTCTCAGGGTGCTTGTCCCTGACACTGGGACCAGTGCAGAGAGGCTGTGCATACCCCATGCCAAGGAACATCCAAGGCCAGCTTGGACAGGGGCCGCAGCAACCTGCTGTGCTGGCAGCTTGCTCAGCTTGGAACCAGATGATCTTTAGGGTCCCTTCCTAGCCAAAGCATTCAAGGATTTCATCATTCCACCATGCCCATCTCCCAGTGTGGAGTGGCCCTGAATCTTCTGTGACATCACAGCTCCCACAGTGTTCCAGGTGGAACGTCCAGCACCTGGAAACCAGCAGAGCAGACACTCTGCCTGCTGCCAGTGGTCAGTTGGCGCTCGCTCTGCGCTCTGCCCGTCAGCGCTCTCTTGCTGCTGCCGCCTGGGATTTTCCTGACGCCTCCTCTGGAGCACCAACCCCAGCAGGATGAGCACTGCTGCTCCAGTGGAGGTACAGTGCCATTCCAGGGAGGGGCCACCTTGCTTGAGCAGGCTGCAGCCATGTGGGAATGGATGCTGTGGGACAGGAACCCCACTGTCAGATTGTGCTGTCTCTTGCAGACTGCCAGAGACACTGAGGAGGAGATGCAAGTGGACATGGTGCTAGGTGAGGAGGAAAGGATGGAGGTAGACATAGAAGAACCACTTGAGGACATGGAAGTCGACATGGAGGATAACATTGAGGAGATGGAAGTCGAAGAGGAGAACATTGAGGAGATGGAAGTTGACGAGAACGATGAGGAGGAGCCCATGGTCCTTGGATGAAGATGGAGCCCCACAAGTAAGACAGGCAGATGCTCCCCATGCCCTGCCCACAGACACAGTGGCTGCCCTGACGCCAGGCTGGGGCTGGGCTGGATGGCCCCGCTCAGGGACACGCTGCCCGCAGGGGGCCTGGATTGTGCTGCCACAAGCACCAGCCCTGGCCTGCCCTGCACTTGCCTGGGGCCACACCAGCCCTGCCAGCCCTGTCCCAGCTCCTAGGGCCCGGCTCCCAGCCCAGCTGGGCCCAGTGCTGGCAGCAGAGGCCAGCTTTGCTTCTTTCTTCCTTCCAGGACAGATGGAGATGATGGCTGGAGATATGACGACGGTGTATATATGTTGGAAAAGTTAGAAGATTACTGTAAATATGTTCACGTTAGTAGTTCTCTGTAAATATGTTTTGAAGATTGTTACTCCATAGGATCCCATGTAAATATGTTCAGTAGATCGTTGTTGTTGTTATAAGGATTGTTGTAATGAAAAGTGTTCTGTAAATCCTAGAGTTTGCCAATCTTTGGCAAATAAATACTGCTTCTTTTTAAAACCTGGCTTCTCTTTGCCATTCCTTTGAGCACAGGCAGCCTTTGCACAGTTGGGATTTCCACTTGTTCCGGGATCCCGGGGCTGGAGCTCCCTGGGGCTGCTGCCACGGCCACCCCACGGCTGGGGGTCCCTGTGCACAGGGGGTCCCACTGACACCACTGCTGCCGCTGGGCACTGCTGCTGCTCCTGGGCTGGGGCACAGCGGCGTCCCCAAGAGCTGAGCTGTCACCAGCACAGAGGGGGCTCTCACTGCAGTTATCCCTGCAGCCATGCCACCAAAGCAAGGCAGGAAACTTTCAGCCACCCTTCCTGCTGCAGCCACAGGCACTCCTGGCTCCAGAGCCGCCATCAGGCCACAGGGATGCAAAATCCACCTTCCCGCTCTCAAGGCCATGGCAGCCTTGGCAACTGTGGCACCTGCATCTGGGCTGCTGCAGGGGCTGATGTTTAAGGCTTGCAGCCTCCAAAGGCTCCGGGCTCTGCTTCCCACCCTGCTCTGCACTGCCCTGGCTCCGCATTGCTCAAGAGACAAAAGCCAAGCCAGGGGATCCTCGTCCTGCCCAAATTGCTGAATTGACTGCAGTCCTTAGGACCTTCTCCACTTTCAGAGAACCTATTCATTTGATCACTGATTCGGCAGATGTCTATGGCCTAGTGCAGCAGGCCGAAAATTCCATTTTCAAAGACATTTCTAACCCCAACTAGAGCATTTGATTTCCCCTTTCATTATTCTTTTGTCCCACAGACAACACCCACACTATATCACGCACACAAGATCTCATACCACCCTTCCTGCATTTATAGTAGGCAATGCTAAAGCAGATGCCCCAGCAATGGTTGTCCAAACCTCCCAAGGGAATCTTTTTGACCAGGCTAGGACCCGCCACCACTTCTACCATCCAAACATTCCTGCACCGCTCAGCATCTTTAAAATTACCCAAGATCAGGCAAGATCCATGGCAAACACCTGCCCAAATTGTCAGCAACATGCCTTTGCTTCTGTCACAGCTGCACTCAATCCAAGAGGACTAAAGACTCTCCAGATCGGGCAATCACACATCACACACCAAGCCCCTTTTGGGAGACTAAAATACAACCCCGTCTCAATCCACACCGACAACGCTGCGGTTTTCGCCTTTGCCCATGCTGGTGAGAAATGAAAAGATGCTATAAAACGTTACATTTTAGCTTTTTCTACCTTCCCAGCTCCACAGGAAATGAAAACTGATCATGGTCCTTCTTATACCTCCCACTGATTCCAACCATTTTCTGACCAGTGGGCTATAAAACATGTCACAGCCATACCACACTCTGCCACAGGACACTCCATAGTCCAGAGGGCCCACTGGTCCATCCAAAGGATCCTTGATCAACAGAGACAGGGAGTCCACATATTATCTCCCATTGAGACACTGGCCAAGGCCCTTGATGTGCTCAACTTTTTCGACACCTCATTTATGGAGCCAACTCCCCCAGTCATCAGGCCTTTTGCATTTCATGTGACTGCAGCCCAGTTAAAAGAAAAGCCACCTGTGTTGAACAAAGACCCTGAATCAAAACAAATTATGGGCCCTTTATCATTCATTACTTGGGGGAGAGGATATGCTTGTGTCTCTACAGCAGCAGGCCCAAGACAGATCCCAGCAGAAACATAAAACTCTTCTGCAAATGGCGAGGCAAACACCAGAGCCACCATCAGAAGAACAGAATGAAAGCCTGAGAGAGCAGCAGCCTGGAAAAGAAGAAGATGGACAGAAGAAGATCTCCTAAGCAGCGTGGACCACACAGACCAACACCAAGAGAGCTCAGACACCACTAAGCGGGATATATCACTTAACATTTGGAAAAACTATATTGTAGCATTTATATTTGATTCTTCTCAGAAGCTGAGTTCAAACTCTTGCCTTACAGAAGAGAAAGTTTAGTGGGACCAGAATTTAAGTTTCACATGGGAATCTCCCTATCTCTTTACTTTCAGGCCACCCAAGCCTCCAGCCACTACAAAATTAACTAAAGTCAAAGGATGCTGTCCTTTGTTGCCGCTGCAGCAGGCAGCCGCAAGCAGCAAAGCTCCTCACTATGCCACGTGCCGTCAGCTGGCTGCTTCCACAGCCAAGCCACAATTTCTTGCCCATGGCCACGCTTGTCAACCTCTTCTCACATAGGGACTCAGTATACCAGAGCGTCCAGCTGCTCAAAGACCAAATCAACAAGATCCAGACAAAAGGCAACAACGACTGGCTCACTGGACTTTTGAAAGACTGGGGCATGAAAGGCTGGCTTTCACCTTTACTTAAGACTCTTTTGTGGACTTTGTTTCTTGTATTCATTGTGTTGCTTATTCTATCCAGTTTTGCTCAACGCTTGCAAAAGTCCATGGCAGAAGCCTTCATTCTTGAAAACAAAAAGGGGGCACTTGTGGAGGCCCAGGGGCCTCTCATTGCAACTGTAATACCTTAGGGCAAAGGGGACCAAGGTGAAACAGAGAAACCCCTCTGAATGCAAGGCTCTCACCCATGGCCACTTGCAGCCTCTTGCAATCTGCAGCTTTTCTTGCTATCACCCACTTCAATTGCCATTTTTTCCTTATAGCTACTCTCCAGAGAATGTTCTTCCCTCTCTTCTCCCCTGCTGGTCCTGGCTTTGCCCCTTCTCCCCCCCCCCCCCATATGAAACCCTCAGTCCCCAGCCTCATTTTCTCTCCGGCCCTGGACCCTCTTCATGGCCATGCACAGCGTTTGGAGTTCCACACAAAGACCCGTCTCTGGCCTCGTTCATCAGCACTTGAAGCAAGTGTGCTCCGGGCTCTGGCAGTGCAGGTCGCTCACACGGGCTCACTGTGGACACGCCGCAATCACACAGTCATTGAGTGCACCAGAGAACCTGGCCTCTAATAAAAGGCATGAATCCCACAAATCACACGACCCAATGCCTTGCATGTCTCTACTTTTTCCTTCTTCTCTCATCTCTCATGTCACTTTCCCCATTTCCTCTCTCTGCCAGCTTGGCTTCTCTCTCTCTCCTGGCTGCAAGCACATGTGTGGGACCATGCCGGAACACCCTGACCTACAGGGAAGTGGGAGAGGACTCTTTGTCAGGAACTGAAGTGACAGAACAAGGGGGAATGGGATCCAACTGCAAGAGCTGGAATCCATTCCATGATGGGAAGAAGTTCTTTCCTCTCAAGGTGCTTGTCCCTGACACTGGGACCAGTGCAGAGAGGCTGTGCATACCCCATGCCAAGGAACATCCAAGGCCAGCTTGGACAGGGGCCACAGCAACCTGCTGTGCTGGCAGCTTGCTCAGCTTGGAACCAGATGATCTTTAGGGTCCCTTCCTAGCCAAAGCATTCAAGGATTTCATCATTCCACCATGCCCATCTCCCAGTGTGGAGTGGCCCTGAATCTTCTGTGACATCACAGCTCCCACAGTGTTCCAGGTGGAACGTCCAGCACCTGGAAACCAGCAGAGCAGACACTCTGCCTGCTGCCAGTGGTCAGTTGGCGCTCGCTCTGCGCTCTGCCCGTCAGCGCTCTCTTGCTGCTGCCGCCTGGGATTTTCCTGACGCCTCCTCTGGAGCGCCAACCCCAGCAGGATGAGCACTGCTGCTCCAGTGGAGGTACAGTGCCATTCCAGGGAGGGGCCACCTTGCTTGAGCAGGCTGCAGCCATGTGGGAATGGATGCTGTGGGACAGGAACCCCACTGTCAGATTGTGCTGTCTCTTGCAGACTGCCAGAGACACTGAGGAGGAGATGCAAGTGGACATGGTGCTAGGTGAGGAGGAAAGGATGGAGGTAGACATAGAAGAACCACTTGAGGACATGGAAGTCGACATGGAGGATAACATTGAGGAGATGGAAGTCGAAGAGGAGAACATTGAGGAGATGGAAGTTGACGAGAACGATGAGGAGGAGCCCATGGTCCTTGGATGAAGATGGAGCCCCACAAGTAAGACAGGCAGATGCTCCCCATGCCCTGCCCACAGACACAGTGGCTGCCCTGACGCCAGCCTGGGGCTGGGCTGGATGGCCCCGCTCAGGGACACGCTGCCCGCAGGGGGCCTGGATTGTGCTGCCACAAGCACCAGCCCTGGCCTGCCCTGCACTTGCCTGGGGCCACACCAGCCCTGCCAGCCCTGTCCCAGCTCCTAGGGCCCGGCTCCCAGCCCAGCTGGGCCCAGTGCTGGCAGCAGAGGCCAGCTTTGCTTCTTTCTTCCTTCCAGGACAGATGGAGATGATGGCTGGAGATATGACGACGGTGTATATATGTTGGAAAAGTTAGAAGATTACTGTAAATATGTTCACGTTAGTAGTTCTCTGTAAATATGTTTTGAAGATTGTTACTCCATAGGATCCCATGTAAATATGTTCAGTAGATCGTTGTTGTTGTTATAAGGATTGTTGTAATGAAAAGTGTTCTGTAAATCCTAGAGTTTGCCAATCTTTGGCAAATAAATACTGCTTCTTTTTAAAACCTGGCTTCTCTTTGCCATTCCTTTGAGCACAGGCAGCCTTTGCACAGTTGGGATTTCCACTTGTTCCGGGATCCCGGGGCTGGAGCTCCCTGGGGCTGCTGCCACGGCCACCCCACGGCTGGGGGTCCCTGTGCACAGGGGGTCCCACTGACACCACTGCTGCCGCTGGGCACTGCTGCTGCTCCTGGGCTGGGGCACAGCGGCGTCCCCAAGAGCTGAGCTGTCACCAGCACAGAGGCGGCTCTCACTGCACTGGCCCCTGCAGCCATGCCACCAAAGCAAGGCAGGAAACTTTCAGCCACCCTTCCTGCTGCAGCCACAGGCACTCCTGGCTCCAGAGCCGCCATCAGGCCACAGGGATGCAAAATCCACCTTCCCGCTCTCTAGGCCATGGCAGCCTTGGCAACTCTGGCACCTGCATCTGGGCTGCTGCAGGGGCTGATGTTTAAGGCTTGCAGCCTCCAAAGGCTCCGGGCTCTGCTTCCCACCCTGCTCTGCACTGCCCTGGCTCCGCATTGCTCAAGAGACAAAAGCCAAGCCAGGGGATCCTCGTCCTGCCCAAATTGCTGAATTGACTGCAGTCCTTAGGACCTTCTCCACTTTCAGAGAACCTATTCATTTGATCACTGATTCGGCAGATGTCTATGGCCTAGTGCAGCAGGCCGAAAATTCCATTTTCAAAGACATTTCTAACCCCAACTAGAGCATTTGATTTCCCCTTTCATTATTCTTTTGTCCCACAGACAACACCCACACTATATCACGCACACAAGATCTCATACCACCCTTCCTGCATTTATAGTAGGCAATGCTAAAGCAGATGCCCCAGCAATGGTTGTCCAAACCTCCCAAGGGAATCTTTTTGACCAGGCTAGGACCCGCCACCACTTCTACCATCCAAACATTCCTGCACCGCTCAGCATCTTTAAAATTACCCAAGATCAGGCAAGATCCATGGCAAACACCTGCCCAAATTGTCAGCAACATGCCTTTGCTTCTGTCACAGCTGCACTCAATCCAAGAGGACTAAAGACTCTCCAGATCGGGCAATCACACATCACACACCAAGCCCCTTTTGGGAGACTAAAATACAACCCCGTCTCAATCCACACCGACAACGCTGCGGTTTTCGCCTCTGCCCATGCTGGTGAGAAATGAAAAGATGCTATAAAACGTTACATTTTAGCTTTTTCTACCTTCCCAGCTCCACAGGAAAGGAAAACTGATCATGGTCCTTCTTATACCTCCCACTGATTCCAACCATTTTCTGACCAGTGGGGTACAAAACATGTCACAGCCATACCACACTCTGCCACAGGACACTCCATAGTCCAGAGGGCCCACTGGTCCATCCAAAGGATCCTTGATCAACAGAGACAGGGAGTCCACATATTATCTCCCATTGAGACACTGGCCAAGGCCCTTGATGTGCTCAACTTTTTCGACACCTCATTTATGGAGCCAACTCCCCCAGTCATCAGGCCTTTTGCATTTCATGTGACTGCAGCCCAGTTAAAAGAAAAGCCACCTGTGTTGAACAAAGACCCTGAATCAAAACAAATTATGGGCCCTTTATCATTCATTACTTGGGGGAGAGGATATGCTTGTGTCTCTACAGCAGCAGGCCCAAGACGGATCCCAGCAGAAACATAAAACTCTTCTGCAAATGGCGAGGCAAACACCAGAGCCACCATCAGAAGAACAGAATGAAAGCCTGAGAGAGCAGCAGCCTGGAAAAGAAGAAGATGGACAGAAGAAGATCTCCTAAGCAGCATGGACCACACAGACCAACACCAAGAGAGCTCAGACACCACTAAGCGGGATATATCACTTAACATTTGGAAAAACTATATTGTAGCATTTATATTTGATTCTTCTCAGAAGCTGAGTTCAAACTCTTGCCTTACAGAAGAGAAAGTTTAGTGGGACCAGAATTTAAGTTTCACATGGGAATCTCCCTATCTCTTTACTTTCAGGCCACCCAAGCCTCCAGCCACTACAAAATTAACTAAAGTCCAAGGATGCTGTCCTTTGTTGCCGCTGCAGCAGGCAGCCGCAAGCAGCAAAGCTCCTCACTATGCCACGTGCCGTCAGCTGGCTGCTTCCACAGCCAAGCCACAATTTCTTGCCCATGGCCACGCTTGTCAACCTCTTCTCACATAGGGACTCAGTATACCAGAGCGTCCAGCTGCTCAAAGACCAAATCAACAAGATCCAGACAAAAGGCAACAACGACTGGCTCACTAGACTTTTGAAAGCCTGGGGCATGAAAGGCTGGCTTTCACCTTTACTTAAGACTGTTTTGTGGACTTTGTTTCTTGTATTCATTGTGTTGCTTATTCTATCCAGTTTTGCTCAACGCTTGCAAAAGTCCATGGCAGAAGCCTTCATTCTTGAAAACAAAAAGGGGGCAGTTGTGGAGGCCCAGGGGCCTCTCATTGCAACTGTAATACCTTAGGGCAAAGGGGACCATGGTGAAACAGAGAAACCCCTCTGAATGCAAGGCTCTCACCCATGGCCACTTGCAGCCTCTTGCAATCTGCAGCTTTTCTTGCTATCACCCACTTCAACTGCCATTTTTTCCTTATAGCTACTCTCCAGAGAATGTTCTTCCCTCTCTTCTCCCCTGCTGGTCCTGGCTTTGTCCCTTCTCCACCCCCCATATGAAACCCTCAGTCCCCAGCCTCATTTTCTCTCCGTCCCTGGACCCTCTTCATGGCAATGCACAGCGTTTGGAGTTCCACACAAAGACCCGTCTCTGGCCTCGTTCATCAGCACTTGAAGCAAGTGTGCTCCCGGCTCTGGCAGTGCAGGTCGCTCACACGGGCTCACTGTGGACACGCCGCAATCACACAGTCATTGAGTGCACCAGAGAACCTGGCCTCTAATAAAAGGCATGAATCCCACAAATCACACGACCCAATGCCTTGCATGTCTCTACATTTTCCTTCTTCTCTCATCTCTCATGTCACTTTCCCCATTTCCTCTCTCTGCCAGCTTGGCTTCTCTCTCTCTCCTGGCTGCAAGCACATGTCTGGGACCATGCCGGAATACCCTGACCTACAGGGAAGTGGGAGAGGACTCTTTGTCAGGAACTGAAGTGACAGAACAAGGGGGAATGGGATCCAACTGCAAGAGCTGGAATCCATTCCATGATGGGAAGAAGTTCTTTCCTCTCAGGGTGCTTGTCCCTGACACTGGGACCAGTGCAGAGAGGCTGTGCATACCCCATGCCAAGGAACATCCAAGGCCAGCTTGGACAGGGGCCGCAGCAACCTGCTGTGCTGGCAGCTTGCTCAGCTTGGAACCAGATGATCTTTAGGGTCCCTTCCTAGCCAAAGCATTCAAGGATTTCATCATTCCACCATGCCCATCTCCCAGTGTGGAGTGGCCCTGAATCTTCTGTGACATCACAGCTCCCACAGTGTTCCAGGTGGAACGTCCAGCACCTGGAAACCAGCAGAGCAGACACTCTGCCTGCTGCCAGTGGTCAGTTGGCGCTCGCTCTGCGCTCTGCCCGTCAGCGCTCTCTTGCTGCTGCCGCCTGGGATTTTCCTGACGCCTCCTCTGGAGCGCCAATCCCAGCAGGATGAGCACTGCTGCTCCAGTGGAGGTACAGTGCCATTCCAGGGAGGGGCCACCTTGCTTGAGCAGGCTGCAGCCATGTGGGAATGGATGCTGTGGGACAGGAACCCCACTGTCAGATTGTGCTGTCTCTTGCAGACTGCCAGAGACACTGAGGAGGAGATGCAAGTGGACATGGTGCTAGGTGAGGAAGAAAGGATGGAGGTAGACATAGAAGAACCACTTGAGGACATGGAAGTCGACATGGAGGATAACATTGAGGAGATGGAAGTCGAAGAGGAGAACATTGAGGAGATGGAAGTTGACGAGAACGATGAGGAGGAGCCCATGGTCCTTGGATGAAGATGGAGCCCCACAAGTAAGACAGGCAGATGCTCCCCATGCCCTGCCCACAGACACAGTGGCTGCCCTGACGCCAGCCTGGGGCTGGGCTGGATGGCCCCGCTCAGGGACACGCTGCCCGCAGGGGGCCTGGATTGTGCTGCCACAAGCACCAGCCCTGGCCTGCCCTGCACTTGCCTGGGGCCACACCAGCCCTGCCAGCCCTGTCCCAGCTCCTAGGGCCCGGCTCCCAGCCCAGCTGGGCCCAGTGCTGGCAGCAGAGGCCAGCTTTGCTTCTTTCTTCCTTCCAGGACAGATGGAGATGATGGCTGGAGATATGACGACGGTGTATATATGTTGGAAAAGTTAGAAGATTACTGTAAATATGTTCACATGTTAGTAGTTCTCTGTAAATATGTTTTGAAGATTGTTACTCCATAGGATCCCATGTAAAGATGTTCAG
This sequence comes from Passer domesticus, assembly GCF_036417665.1. Classification (NCBI taxonomy): domain Eukaryota; kingdom Metazoa; phylum Chordata; class Aves; order Passeriformes; family Passeridae; genus Passer; species Passer domesticus. The sequence goes on along the minus strand of NC_087486.1, from coordinate 17,221,421 downwards.
TAGATCGTTGTTGTTGTTATAAGGATTGTTGTAATGAAAAGTGTTCTGTAAATCCTAGAGTTTGCCAATCTTTGGCAAATAAATACTGCTTCTTTTTAAAACCTGGCTTCTCTTTGCCATTCCTTTGAGCACAGGCAGCCTTTGCACAGTTGGGATTTCCACTTGTTCCGGGATCCCGGGGCTGGAGCTCCCTGGGGCTGCTGCCACGGCCACCCCACGGCTGGGGGTCCCTGTGCACAGGGGGTCCCACTGACACCACTGCTGCCGCTGGGCACTGCTGCTGCTCCTGGGCTGGGGCACAGCGGCGTCCCCAAGAGCTGAGCTGTCACCAGCACAGAGGGGGCTCTCACTGCACTGGCCCCTGCAGCCATGCCACCAAAGCAAGGCAGGAAACTTTCAGCCACCCTTCCTGCTGCAGCCACAGGCACTCCTGGCTCCAGAGCCGCCATCAGGCCACAGGGATGCAAAATCCACCTTCCCGCTCTCAAGGCCATGGCAGCCTTGGCAACTGTGGCACCTGCATCTGGGCTGCTGCAGGGGCTGATGTTTAAGGCTTGCAGCCTCCAAAGGCTCCGGGCTCTGCTTCCCACCCTGCTCTGCACTGCCCTGGCTCCGCATTGCTCAAGAGACAAAAGCCAAGCCAGGGGATCCTCGTCCTGCCCAAATTGCTGAATTGACTGCAGTCCTTAGGACCTTCTCCACTTTCAGAGAACCTATTCTTTTGATCACTGATTCGGCAGATGTCTATGGCCTAGTGCAGCAGGCCGAAAATTCCATTTTCAAAGACATTTCTAACCCCAACTAGAGCATTTGATTTCCCCTTTCATTATTCTTTTGTCACACAGACAACACCCACACTATATCACGCACACAAGATCTCATACCACCCTTCCTGCATTTATAGTAGGCAATGCTAAAGCAGATGCCCCAGCAATGGTTGTCCAAACCTCCCAAGGGAATCTTTTTGACCAGGCTAGGACCCGCCACCACTTCTACCATCCAAACATTCCTGCACCGCTCAGCATCTTTAAAATTACCCAAGATCAGGCAAGATCCATGGCAAACACCTGCCCAAATTGTCAGCAACATGCCTTTGCTTCTGTCACAGCTGCACTCAATCCAAGAGGACTAAAGACTCTCCAGATCGGGCAATCACACATCACACACCAAGCCCCTTTTGGGAGACTAAAATACAACCCCGTCTCAATCCACACCGACAACGCTGCGGTTTCCGCCTTTGCCCATGCTGGTGAGAAATGAAAAGATGCTATAAAACGTTACATTTTAGCTTTTTCTACCTTCCCAGCTCCACAGGAAATGAAAACTGATCATGGTCCTTCTTATACCTCCCACTGATTCCAACCATTTTCTGACCAGTGGGGTACAAAACATGTCACAGCCATACCACACTCTGCCACAGGACACTCCACAGTCCAGAGGGCCCACTGGTCCATCCAAAGGATCCTTGATCAACAGAGACAGGGAGTCCACATATTATCTCCCATTGAGACACTGGCCAAGGCCCTTGATGTGCTCAACTTTTTCGACACCTCATTTATGGAGCCAACTCCCCCAGTCATCAGGCCTTTTGCATTTCATGTGACTGCAGCCCAGTTAAAAGAAAAGCCACCTGTGTTGAACAAAGACCCTGAATCAAAACAAATTATGGGCCCTTTATCATTCATTACTTGGGGGAGAGGATATGCTTGTGTCTCTACAGCAGCAGGCCCAAGACAGATCCCAGCAGAAACATAAAACTCTTCTGCAAATGGCGAGGCAAACACCAGAGCCACCATCAGAAGAACAGAATGAAAGCCTGAGAGAGCAGCAGCCTGGAAAAGAAGAAGATGGACAGAAGAAGATCTCCTAAGCAGCGTGGACCACACAGACCAACACCAAGAGAGCTCAGACACCACTAAGCGGGATATATCACTTAACATTTGGAAAAACTATATTGTAGCATTTATATTTGATTCTTCTCAGAAGCTGAGTTCAAACTCTTGCCTTACAGAAGAGAAAGTTTAGTGGGACCAGAATTTAAGTTTCACATGGGAATCTCCCTATCTCTTTACTTTCAGGCCACCCAAGCCTCCAGCCACTACAAAATTAACTAAAGTCAAAGGATGCTGTCCTTTGTTGCCGCTGCAGCAGGCAGCCGCAAGCAGCAAAGCTCCTCACTATGCCACGTGCCGTCAGCTGGCTGCTTCCACAGCCAAGCCACAATTTCTTGCCCATGGCCACGCTTGTCAACCTCTTCTCACATAGGGACTCAGTATACCAGAGCGTCCAGCTGCTCAAAGACCAAATCAACAAGATCCAGACAAAAGGCAACAACGACTGGCTCACTGGACTTTTGAAAGACTGGGGCATGAAAGGCTGGCTTTCACCTTTACTTAAGACTCTTTTGTGGACTTTGTTTCTTGTATTCATTGTGTTGCTTATTCTATCCAGTTTTGCTCAACGCTTGCAAAAGTCCATGGCAGAAGCCTTCATTCTTGAAAACAAAAAGGGGGCACTTGTGGAGGCCCAGGGGCCTCTCATTGCAACTGTAATACCTTAGGGCAAAGGGGACCAAGGTGAAACAGAGAAACCCCTCTGAATGCAAGGCTCTCACCCATGGCCACTTGCAGCCTCTTGCAATCTGCAGCTTTTCTTGCTATCACCCACTTCAACTGCCATTTTTTCCTTATAGCTACTCTCCAGAGAATGTTCTTCCCTCTCTTCTCCCCTGCTGGTCCTGGCTTTGCCCCTTCTCCACCCCCCATATGAAACCCTCAGTCCCCAGCCTCATTTTCTCTCCGTCCCTGGACCCTCTTCATGGCAATGCACAGCGTTTGGAGTTCCACACAAAGACCCGTCTCTGGCCTCATGCATCAGCACTTGAAGCAAGTGTGCTCCGGCCTCTGGCAGTGCAGCTCGCTCACACGGGCTCACTGTGGACACGCCGCAATCACACAGTCATTGAGTGCACCAGAGAACCTGGCCTCTAATAAAAGGCATGAATCCCACAAATCACACGACCCAATGCCTTGCATGTCTCTACATTTTCCTTCTTCTCTCATCTCTCATGTCACTTTCCCCATTTCCTCTCTCTGCCAGCTTGGCTTCTCTCTCTCTCCTGGCTGCAAGCACATGTCTGGGACCATGCCGGAATACCCTGACCTACAGGGAAGTGGGAGAGGACTCTTTGTCAGGAACTGAAGTGACAGAACAAGGGGGAATGGGATCCAACTGCAAGAGCTGGAATCCATTCCATGATGGGAAGAAGTTCTTTCCTCTCAGGGTGCTTGTCCCTGACACTGGGACCAGTGCAGAGAGGCTGTGCATACCCCATGCCAAGGAACATCCAAGGCCAGCTTGGACAGGGGCCGCAGCAACCTGCTGTGCTGGCAGCTTGCTCAGCTTGGAACCAGATGATCTTTAGGGTCCCTTCCTAGCCAAAGCATTCAAGGATTTCATCATTCCACCATGCCCATCTCCCAGTGTGGAGTGGCCCTGAATCTTCTGTGACATCACAGCTCCCACAGTGTTCCAGGTGGAACGTCCAGCACCTGGAAACCAGCAGAGCAGATACTCTGCCTGCTGCCAGTGGTCAGTTGGCGCTCGCTCTGCGCTCTGCCCGTCAGCGCTCTCTTGCTGCTGCCGCCTGGGATTTTCCTGACGCCTCCTCTGGAGCGCCAATCCCAGCAGGATGAGCACTGCTGCTCCAGTGGAGGTACTGTGCCATTCCAGGGAGGGGCCACCTTGCTTGAGCAGGCTGCAGCCATGTGGGAATGGATGCTGTGGGACAGGAACCCCACTGTCAGATTGTGCTGTCTCTTGCAGACTGCCAGAGACACTGAGGAGGAGATGCAAGTGGACATGGTGCTAGGTGAGGAAGAAAGGATGGAGGTAGACATAGAAGAACCACTTGAGGACATGGAAGTCGACATGGAGGATAACATTGAGGAGATGGAAGTCGAAGAGGAGAACATTGAGGAGATGGAAGTTGACGAGAACGATGAGGAGGAGCCCATGGTCCTTGGATGAAGATGGAGCCCCACAAGTAAGACAGGCAGATGCTCCCCATGCCCTGCCCACAGACACAGTGGCTGCCCAGACGCCAGCCTGGGGCTGGGCTGGATGGCCCCGCTCAGGGACACGCTGCCCGCAGCGGGCCTGGATTGTGCTGCCACAAGCACCAGCCCTGGCCTGCCCTGCACTTGCCTGGGGCCACACCAGCCCTGCCAGCCCTGTCCCAGCTCCTAGGGCCCGGCTCCCAGCCCAGCTGGGCCCAGTGCTGGCAGCAGAGGCCAGCTTTGCTTCTTTCTTCCTTCCAGGACAGATGGAGATGATGGCTGGAGATATGACGACGGTGTATATATGTTGGAAAAGTTAGAAGATTACTGTAAATATGTTCACGTTAGTAGTTCTCTGTAAATATGTTTTGAAGATTGTTACTCCATAGGATCCCATGTAAATATGTTCCGTAGATCGTTGTTGTTGTTATAAGGATTGTTGTAATGAAAAGTGTTCTGTAAATCCTAGAGTTTGCCAATCTTTGGCAAATAAATACTGCTTCTTTTTAAAACCTGGCTTCTCTTTGCCATTCCTTTGAGCACAGGCAGCCTTTGCACAGTTGGGATTTCCACTTGTTCCGGGATCCCGGGGCTGGAGCTCCCTGGGGCTGCTGCCACGGCCACCCCACGGCTGGGGGTCCCTGTGCACAGGGGGTCCCACTGACACCACTGCTGCCGCTGGGCACTGCTGCTGCTCCTGGGCTGGGGCACAGCGGCGTCCCCAAGAGCTGAGCTGTCACCAGCACAGAGGCGGCTCTCACTGCACTGGCCCCTGCAGCCATGCCACCAAAGCAAGGCAGGAAACTTTCAGCCACCCTTCCTGCTGCAGCCACAGGCACTCCTGGCTCCAGAGCCGCCATCAGGCCACAGGGATGCAAAATCCACCTTCCCGCTCTCAAGGCCATGGCAGCCTTGGCAACTGTGGCACCTGCATCTGGGCTGCTGCAGGGGCTGATGTTTAAGGCTTGCAGCCTCCAAAGGCTCCGGGCTCTGCTTCCCACCCTGCTCTGCACTGCCCTGGCTCCGCATTGCTCAAGAGACAAAAGCCAAGCCAGGGGATCCTCGTCCTGCCCAAATTGCTGAATTGACTGCAGTCCTTAGGACCTTCTCCACTTTCAGAGAACCTATTCTTTTGATCACTGATTCGGCAGATGTCTATGGCCTAGTGCAGCAGGCCGAAAATTCCATTTTCAAAGACATTTCTAACCCCAACTAGAGCATTTGATTTCCCCTTTCATTATTCTTTTGTCACACAGACAACACCCACACTATATCACGCACACAAGATCTCATACCACCCTTCCTGCATTTATAGTAGGCAATGCTAGAGCAGATGCCCCAGCAATGGTTGTCCAAACCTCCCTAGGGAATCTTTTTGACCAGGCTAGGACCCGCCACCACTTCTACCATCCAAACATTCCTGCACCGCTCAGCATCTTTAAAATTACCCAAGATCAGGCAAGATCCATGGCAAACACCCGCCCAAATTGTCAGCAACATGCCTTTGCTTCTGTCACAGCTGCACTCAATCCAAGAGGACTAAAGACTCTCCAGATCGGGCAATCACACATCACACACCAAGCCCCTTTTGGGAGACTAAAATACAACCCCGTCTCAATCCACACCGACAACGCTGCGGTTTCCGCCTTTGCCCATGCTGGTGTGAAATGAAAAGATGCTATAAAACGTTACATTTTAGCTTTTTCTACCTTCCCAGCTCCACAGGAAAGGAAAACTGATCATGGTCCTTCTTATACCTCCCACTGATTCCAACCATTTTCTGACCAGTGGGGTACAAAACATGTCACAGCCATACCACACTCTGCCACAGGACACTCCATAGTCCAGAGGGCCCACTGGTCCATCCAAAGGATCCTTGATCAACAGAGACAGGGAGTCCACATATTATCTCCCATTGAGACACTGGCCAAGGCCCTTGATGTGCTCAACTTTTTCGACACCTCATTTATGGAGCCAACTCCCCCAGTCATCAGGCCTTTTGCATTTCATGTGACTGCAGCCCAGTTAAAAGAAAAGCCACCTGTGTTGAACAAAGACCCTGAATCAAAACAAATTATGGGCCCTTTATCATTCATTACTTGGGGGAGAGGATATGCTTGTGTCTCTACAGCAGCAGGCCCAAGACGGATCCCAGCAGAAACATAAAACTCTTCTGCAAATGGCGAGGCAAACACCAGAGCCACCATCAGAAGAACAGAATGAAAGCCTGAGAGAGCAGCAGCCTGGAAAAGAAGAAGAAGGACAGAAGAAGATCTCCTAAGCAGCGTGGAAAACACAGACCAACACCAAGAGAGCTCAGACACCACTAAGCGGGATATATCACTTAACATTTGGAAAAACTATATTGTAGCATTTATATTTGATTCTTCTCAGAAGCTGAGTTCAAACTCTTGCCTTACAGAAGAGAAAGTTTAGTGGGACCAGAATTTAAGTTTCACATGGGAATCTCCCTATCTCTTTACTTTCAGGCCACCCAAGCCTCCAGCCACTACAAAATTAACTAAAGTCCAAGGATGCTGTCCTTTGTTGCCGCTGCAGCAGGCAGCCACAAGCAGCAAAGCTCCTCACTATGCCACGTGCCGTCAGCTGGCTGCTTCCACAGCCAAGCCACAATTTCTTGCCCATGGCCACGCTTGTCAACCTCTTCTCACATAGGGACTCAGTATACCTGAGCGTCCAGCTGCTCAAAGACCAAATCAACAAGATCCAGACAAAAGGCAACAACGACTGGCTCACTGGACTTTTGAAAGCCTGGGGCATGAAAGGCTGGCTTTCACCTTTACTTAAGACTCTTTTGTGGACTTTGTTTCTTGTATTCATTGTGTTGCTTATTCTATCCAGTTTTGCTCAACGCTTGCAAAAGTCCATGGCAGAAGCCTTCATTCTTGAAAACAAAAAGGGGGCACTTGTGGAGGCCCAGGGGCCTCTCATTGCAACTGTAATACCTTAGGGCAAAGGGGACCAAGGTGAAACAGAGAAACCCCTCTGAATGCAGGGCTCTCACCCATGGCCACTTGCAGCCTCTTGCAATCTGCAGCTTTTCTTGCTATCACCCACTTCAACTGCCATTTTTTCCTTATAGCTACTCTCCAGAGAATGTTCTTCCCTCTCTTCTCCCCTGCTGGTCCTGGCTTTGCCCCTTCTCCCCCCCCCATATGAAACCCTCAGTCCCCAGCCTCATTTTCTCTCCGTCCCTGGACCCTCTTCATGGCCATGCACAGCGTTTTGAGTTGCACACAAAGACCCGTCTCTGGCCTCGTTCATCAGCACTTGAAGCAAGTGTGCTCCGGCCTCTGGCAGTGCAGGTCACTCACACGGGCTCACTGTGGACACGCCGCAATCACACAGTCATTGAGTGCACCAGAGAACCTGGCCTCTAATAAAAGGCATGAATCCCACAAATCACACGACCCAATGCCTTGCATGTCTCTACATTTTCCTTCTTCTCTCATCTCTCATGTCACTTTCCCCATTTCCTCTCTCTGCCAGCTTGGCTTCTCTCTCTCTCCTGGCTGCAAGCACATGTGTGGGACCATGCCGGAACACCCTGACCTACAGGGAAGTGGGAGAGGACTCTTTGTCAGCAACTGAAGTGACAGAACAAGGGGGAATGGGATCCAACTGCAAGAGCTGGAATCCATTCCATGATGGGAAGAAGTTCTTTCCTCTCAGGGTGCTTGTCCCTGACACTGGGACCAGTGCAGAGAGGCTGTGCATACCCCATGCCAAGGAACATCCAAGGCCAGCTTGGACAGGGGCCGAGACAACCTGCTGTGCTGGCAGCTTGCTCAGCTTGGAACCAGATGATCTTTAGGGTCCCTTCCTAGCCAAAGCATTCAAGGATTTCATCATTCCACCATGCCCATCTCCCAGTGTGGAGTGGCCCTGAATCTTCTGTGACATCACAGCTCCCACAGTGTTCCAGGTGGAACGTCCAGCACCTGGAAACCAGCAGAGCAGACACTCTGCCTGCTGCCAGTGGTCAGTTGGCGCTCGCTCTGCGCTCTGCCCGTCAGCGCTCTCTTGCTGCTGCCGCCTGGGATTTTCCTGACGCCTCCTCTGGAGCGCCAATCCCAGCAGGATGAGCACTGCTGCTCCAGTGGAGGTACAGTGCCATTCCAGGGAGGGGCCACCTTGCTTGAGCAGGCTGCAGCCATGTGGGAATGGATGGTGTGGGACAGGAACCCCACTGTCAGATTGTGCTGTCTCTTGCAGACTGCCAGAGACACTGAGGAGGAGATGCAAGTGGACATGGTGCTAGGTGAGGAAGAAAGGATGGAGGTAGACATAGAAGAACCACTTGAGGACATGGAAGTCGACATGGAGGATAACATTGAGGAGATGGAAGTCGAAGAGGAGAACATTGAGGAGATGGAAGTTGACGAGAACGATGAGGAGGAGCCCATGGTCCTTGGATGAAGATGGAGCCCCACAAGTAAGACAGGCAGATGCTCCCCATGCCCTGCCCACAGACACAGTGGCTGCCCAGACGCCAGCCTGGGGCTGGGCTGGATGGCCCCGCTCAGGGACACGCTGCCCGCAGGGGGCCTGGATTGTGCTGCCACAAGCACCAGCCCTGGCCTGCCCTGCACTTGCCTGGGGCCACACCAGCCCTGCCAGCCCTGTCCCAGCTCCTAGGGCCCGGCTCCCAGCCCAGCTGGGCCCAGTGCTGGCAGCAGAGGCCAGCTTTGCTTCTTTCTTCCTTCCAGGACAGATGGAGATGATGGCTGGAGATATGACGGCGGTGTATATATGTTGGAAAAGTTAGAAGATTACTGTAAATATGTTCACATGTTAGTAGTTCTCTGTAAATATGTTTTGAAGATTGTTACTCCATAGGATCCCATGTAAATATGTTCAGTAGATCGTTGTTGTTGTTATAAGGATTGTTGTAATGAAAAGTGTTCTGTAAATCCTAGAGTTTGCCAATCTTTGGCAAATAAATACGGCTTCTTTTTAAAACCTCGCTTCTCTTTGCCATTCCTTTGAGCACAGGCAGCCTTTGCACAGTTGGGATTTCCACTTGTTCCGGGATCCCGGGGCTGGAGCTCCCTGGGGCTGCTGCCACGGCCACCCCACGGCTGGGGGTCCCTGTGCACAGGGGGTCCCACTGACACCACTGCTGCCGCTGGGCACTGCTGCTGCTCCTGGGCTGGGGCACAGCGGCGTCCCCAAGAGCTGAGCTGCCACCAGCACAGAGGGGGCTCTCACTGCAGTTATCCCTGCAGCCATGCCACCAAAGCAAGGCAGGAAACTTTCAGCCACCCTTCCTGCTGCAGCCACAGGCACTCCTGGCTCCAGAGCCGCCATCAGGCCACAGGGATGCAAAATCCACCTTCCTGCTCTCAAGGCCATGGCAGCCTTGGCAACTGTGGCACCTGCATCTGGGCTGCTGCAGGGGCTGATGTTTAAGGCTTGCAGCCTCCAAAGGCTCCGGGCTCTGCTTCCCACCCTGCTCTGCACTGCCCTGGCTCCGCATTGCTCAAGAGACAAAAGCCAAGCCAGGGGATCCTCGTCCTGCCCAAATTGCTGAATTGACTGCAGTCCTTAGGACCTTCTCCACTTTCAGAGAACCTATTCATTTGATCACTGATTCGGCAGATGTCTATGGCCTAGTGCAGCAGGCCGAAAATTCCATTTTCAAAGACATTTCTAACCCCAACTAGAGCATTTGATTTCCCCTTTCATTATTCTTTTGTCCCACAGACAACACCCACACTATATCACGCACACAAGATCTCATACCACCCTTCCTGCATTTATAGTAGGCAATGCTAGAGCAGATGCCCCAGCAATGGTTGTCCAAATCTCCCTAGGGAATCTTTTTGACCAGGCTAGGACCCGCCACCACTTCTACCATCCAAACATTCCTGCACCGCTCAGCATCTTTAAAATTACCCAAGATCAGGCAAGATCCATGGCAAACACCTGCCCAAATTGTCAGCAACATGCCTTTGCTTCTGTCACAGCTGCACTCAATCCAAGAGGACTAAAGACTCTCCAGATCGGGCAATCACACATCACACACCAAGCCCCTTTTGGGAGACTAAAATACAACCCCGTCTCAATCCACACCGACAACGCTGCGGTTTCCGCCTTTGCCCATGCTGGTGTGAAATGAAAAGATGCTATAAAACGTTACATTTTAGCTTTTTCTACCTTCCCAGCTCCACAGGAAAGGAAAACTGATCATGGTCCTTCTTATACCTCCCACTGATTCCAACCATTTTCTGACCAGTGGGGTACAAAACATGTCACAGCCATACCACACTCTGCCACAGGACACTCCATAGTCCAGAGGGCCCACTGGTCCATCCAAAGGATCCTTGATCAACAGAGACAGGGAGTCCACATATTATCTCCCATTGAGACACTGGCCAAGGCCCTTGATGTGCTCAACTTTTTCGACACCTCATTTATGGAGCCAACTCCCCCAGTCATCAGGCCTTTTGCATTTCATGTGACTGCAGCCCAGTTAAAAGAAAAGCCACCTGTGTTGAACAAAGACCCTGAATCAAAACAAATTATGGGCCCTTTATCATTCATTACTTGGGGGAGAGGATATGCTTGTGTCTCTACAGCAGCAGGCCCAAGACGGATCCCAGCAGAAACATAAAACTCTTCTGCAAATGGCGAGGCAAACACCAGAGCCACCATCAGAAGAACAGAATGAAAGCCTGAGAGAGCAGCAGCCTGGAAAAGAAGAAGAAGGACAGAAGAAGATCTCCTAAGCAGCGTGGAAAACACAGACCAACACCAAGAGAGCTCAGACACCACTAAGCGGGATATATCACTTAACATTTGGAAAAACTATATTGTAGCATTTATATTTGATTCTTCTCAGAAGCTGAGTTCAAACTCTTGCCTTACAGAAGAGAAAGTTTAGTGGGACCAGAATTTAAGTTTCACATGGGAATCTCCCTATCTCTTTACTTTCAGGCCACCCAAGCCTCCAGCCACTACAAAATTAACTAAAGTCCAAGGATGCTGTCCTTTGTTGCCGCTGCAGCAGGCAGCCACAAGCAGCAAAGCTCCTCACTATGCCACGTGCCGTCAGCTGGCTGCTTCCACAGCCAAGCCACAATTTCTTGCCCATGGCCACGCTTGTCAACCTCTTCTCACATAGGGACTCAGTATACCTGAGCGTCCAGCTGCTCAAAGACCAAATCAACAAGATCCAGACAAAAGGCAACAACGACTGGCTCACTGGACTTTTGAAAGCCTGGGGCATGAAAGGCTGGCTTTCACCTTTACTTAAGACTCTTTTGTGGACTTTGTTTCTTGTATTCATTGTGTTGCTTATTCTATCCAGTTTTGCTCAACGCTTGCAAAAGTCCATGGCAGAAGCCTTCATTCTTGAAAACAAAAAGGGGGCACTTGTGGAGGCCCAGGGGCCTCTCATTGCAACTGTAATACCTTAGGGCAAAGGGGACCAAGGTGAAACAGAGAAACCCCTCTGAATGCAGGGCTCTCACCCATGGCCACTTGCAGCCTCTTGCAATCTGCAGCTTTTCTTGCTATCACCCACTTCAACTGCCATTTTTTCCTTATAGCTACTCTCCAGAGAATGTTCTTCCCTCTCTTCTCCCCTGCTGGTCCTGGCTTTGCCCCTTCTCCCCCCCCCATATGAAACCCTCAGTCCCCAGCCTCATTTTCTCTCCGTCCCTGGACCCTCTTCATGGCCATGCACAGCGTTTTGAGTTGCACACAAAGACCCGTCTCTGGCCTCGTTCATCAGCACTTGAAGCAAGTGTGCTCCGGCCTCTGGCAGTGCAGGTCACTCACACGGGCTCACTGTGGACACGCCGCAATCACACAGTCATTGAGTGCACCAGAGAACCTGGCCTCTAATAAAAGGCATGAATCCCACAAATCACACGACCCAATGCCTTGCATGTCTCTACATTTTCCTTCTTCTCTCATCTCTCATGTCACTTTCCCCATTTCCTCTCTCTGCCAGCTTGGCTTCTCTCTCTCTCCTGGCTGCAAGCACATGTGTGGGACCATGCCGGAACACCCTGACCTACAGGGAAGTGGGAGAGGACTCTTTGTCAGCAACTGAAGTGACAGAACAAGGGGGAATGGGATCCAACTGCAAGAGCTGGAATCCATTCCATGATGGGAAGAAGTTCTTTCCTCTCAGGGTGCTTGTCCCTGACACTGGGACCAGTGCAGAGAGGCTGTGCATACCCCATGCCAAGGAACATCCAAGGCCAGCTTGGACAGGGGCCGAGACAACCTGCTGTGCTGGCAGCTTGCTCAGCTTGGAACCAGATGATCTTTAGGGTCCCTTCCTAGCCAAAGCATTCAAGGATTTCATCATTCCACCATGCCCATCTCCCAGTGTGGAGTGGCCCTGAATCTTCTGTGACATCACAGCTCCCACAGTGTTCCAGGTGGAACGTCCAGCACCTGGAAACCAGCAGAGCAGACACTCTGCCTGCTGCCAGTGGTCAGTTGGCGCTCGCTCTGCGCTCTGCCCGTCAGCGCTCTCTTGCTGCTGCCGCCTGGGATTTTCCTGACGCCTCCTCTGGAGCGCCAATCCCAGCAGGATGAGCACTGCTGCTCCAGTGGAGGTACAGTGCCATTCCAGGGAGGGGCCACCTTGCTTGAGCAGGCTGCAGCCATGTGGGAATGGATGGTGTGGGACAGGAACCCCACTGTCAGATTGTGCTGTCTCTTGCAGACTGCCAGAGACACTGAGGAGGAGATGCAAGTGGACATGGTGCTAGGTGAGGAAGAAAGGATGGAGGTAGACATAGAAGAACCACTTGAGGACATGGAAGTCGACATGGAGGATAACATTGAGGAGATGGAAGTCGAAGAGGAGAACATTGAGGAGATGGAAGTTGACGAGAACGATGAGGAGGAGCCCATGGTCCTTGGATGAAGATGGAGCCCCACAAGTAAGACAGGCAGATGCTCCCCATGCCCTGCCCACAGACACAGTGGCTGCCCAGACGCCAGCCTGGGGCTGGGCTGGATGGCCCCGCTCAGGGACACGCTGCCCGCAGGGGGCCTGGATTGTGCTGCCACAAGCACCAGCCCTGGCCTGCCCTGCACTTGCCTGGGGCCACACCAGCCCTGCCAGCCCTGTCCCAGCTCCTAGGGCCCGGCTCCCAGCCCAGCTGGGCCCAGTGCTGGCAGCAGAGGCCAGCTTTGCTTCTTTCTTCCTTCCAGGACAGATGGAGATGATGGCTGGAGATATGACGGCGGTGTATATATGTTGGAAAAGTTAGAAGATTACTGTAAATATGTTCACATGTTAGTAGTTCTCTGTAAATATGTTTTGAAGATTGTTACTCCATAGGATCCCATGTAAATATGTTCAGTAGATCGTTGTTGTTGTTATAAGGATTGTTGTAATGAAAAGTGTTCTGTAAATCCTAGAGTTTGCCAATCTTTGGCAAATAAATACGGCTTCTTTTTAAAACCTCGCTTCTCTTTGCCATTCCTTTGAGCACAGGCAGCCTTTGCACAGTTGGGATTTCCACTTGTTCCGGGATCCCGGGGCTGGAGCTCCCTGGGGCTGCTGCCACGGCCACCCCACGGCTGGGGGTCCCTGTGCACAGGGGGTCCCACTGACACCACTGCTGCCGCTGGGCACTGCTGCTGCTCCTGGGCTGGGGCACAGCGGCGTCCCCAAGAGCTGAGCTGCCACCAGCACAGAGGGGGCTCTCACTGCAGTTATCCCTGCAGCCATGCCACCAAAGCAAGGCAGGAAACTTTCAGCCACCCTTCCTGCTGCAGCCACAGGCACTCCTGGCTCCAGAGCCGCCATCAGGCCACAGGGATGCAAAATCCACCTTCCTGCTCTCAAGGCCATGGCAGCCTTGGCAACTGTGGCACCTGCATCTGGGCTGCTGCAGGGGCTGATGTTTAAGGCTTGCAGCCTCCAAAGGCTCCGGGCTCTGCTTCCCACCCTGCTCTGCACTGCCCTGGCTCCGCATTGCTCAAGAGACAAAAGCCAAGCCAGGGGATCCTCGTCCTGCCCAAATTGCTGAATTGACTGCAGTCCTTAGGACCTTCTCCACTTTCAGAGAACCTATTCATTTGATCACTGATTCGGCAGATGTCTATGGCCTAGTGCAGCAGGCCGAAAATTCCATTTTCAAAGACATTTCTAACCCCAACTAGAGCATTTGATTTCCCCTTTCATTATTCTTTTGTCCCACAGACAACACCCACACTATATCACGCACACAAGATCTCATACCACCCTTCCTGCATTTATAGTAGGCAATGCTAGAGCAGATGCCCCAGCAATGGTTGTCCAAATCTCCCTAGGGAATCTTTTTGACCAGGCTAGGACCCGCCACCACTTCTACCATCCAAACATTCCTGCACCGCTCAGCATCTTTAAAATTACCCAAGATCAGGCAAGATCCATGGCAAACACCTGCCCAAATTGTCAGCAACATGCCTTTGCTTCTGTCACAGCTGCACTCAATCCAAGAGGACTAAAGACTCTCCAGATCAGGCAATCACACATCACACACCAAGCCCCTTTTGGGAGACTAAAATACAACCCCGTCTCAATCCACACCGACAACGCTGCGGTTTCCGCCTTTGCCCATGCTGGTGTGAAATGAAAAGATGCTATAAAACGTTACATTTTAGCTTTTTCTACCTTCCCAGCTCCACAGGAAAGGAAAACTGATCATGGTCCTTCTTATACCTCCCACTGATTCCAACCATTTTCTGACCAGTGGGGTACAAAACATGTCACAGCCATACCACACTCTGCCACAGGACACTCCATAGTCCAGAGGGCCCACTGGTCCATCCAAAGGATCCTTGATCAACAGAGACAGGGAGTCCACATATTATCTCCCATTGAGACACTGGCCAAGGCCCTTGATGTGCTCAACTTTTTCGACACCTCATTTATGGAGCCAACTCCCCCAGTCATCAGGCCTTTTGCATTTCATGTGACTGCAGCCCAGTTAAAAGAAAAGCCACCTGTGTTGAACAAAGACCCTGAATCAAAACAAATTATGGGCCCTTTATCATTCATTGCTTGGGGGAGAGGATATGCTTGTGTCTCTACAGCAGCAGGCCCAAGACAGATCCCAGCAGAAACATAAAACTCTTCTGCAAATGGCGAGGCAAACACCAGAGCCACCATCAGAAGAACAGAATGAAAGCCTGAGAGAGCAGCAGCCTGGAAAAGAAGAAGAAGGACAGAAGAAGATCTCCTAAGCAGCGTGGACCACACAGACCAACACCAAGAGAGCTCAGACACCACTAAGCGGGATATATCACTTAACATTTGGAAAAACTATATTGTAGCATTTATATTTGATTCTTCTCAGAAGCTGAGTTCAAACTCTTGCCTTACAGAAGAGAAAGTTTAGTGGGACCAGAATTTAAGTTTCACATGGGAATCTCCCTATCTCTTTACTTTCAGGCCACCCAAGCCTCCAGCCACTACAAAATTAACTAAAGTCCAAGGATGCTGTCCTTTGTTGCCGCTGCAGCAGGCAGCCACAAGCAGCAAAGCTCCTCACTATGCCACGTGCCGTCAGCTGGCTGCTTCCACAGCCAAGCCACAATTTCTTGCCCATGGCCACGCTTGTCAACCTCTTCTCACATAGGGACTCAGTATACCTGAGCGTCCAGCTGCTCAAAGACCAAATCAACAAGATCCAGACAAAAGGCAACAACGACTGGCTCACTGGACTTTTGAAAGCCTGGGGCATGAAAGGCTGGCTTTCACCTTTACTTAAGACTCTTTTGTGGACTTTGTTTCTTGTATTCATTGTGTTGCTTATTCTATCCAGTTTTGCTCAACGCTTGCAAAAGTCCATGGCAGAAGCCTTCATTCTTGAAAACAAAAAGGGGGCACTTGTGGAGGCCCAGGGGCCTCTCATTGCAACTGTAATACCTTAGGGCAAAGGGGACCAAGGTGAAACAGAGAAACCCCTCTGAATGCAGGGCTCTCACCCATGGCCACTTGCAGCCTCTTGCAATCTGCAGCTTTTCTTGCTATCACCCACTTCAACTGCCATTTTTTCCTTATAGCTACTCTCCAGAGAATGTTCTTCCCTCTCTTCTCCCCTGCTGGTCCTGGCTTTGCCCCTTCTCCCCCCCCCATATGAAACCCTCAGTCCCCAGCCTCATTTTCTCTCCGGCCCTGGACCCTCTTCATCGCCATGCACAGCGTTTTGAGTTGCACACAAAGACCCGTCTCTGGCCTCGTTCATCAGCACTTGAAGCAAGTGTGCTCCGGGCTCTGGCAGTGCAGGTCGCTCACACGGGCTCACTGTGGACACGCCGCAATCACACAGTCATTGAGTGCACCAGAGAACCTGGCCTCTAATAAAAGGCATGAATCCCACAAATCACACGACCCAATGCCTTGCATGTCTCTACTTTTTCCTTCTTCTCTCATCTCTCATGTCACTTTCCCCATTTCCTCTCTCTGCCAGCTTGGCTTCTCTCTCTCTCCTGGCTGCAAGCACATGTGTGGGACCATGCCGGAACACCCTGACCTACAGGGAAGTGGGAGAGGACTCTTTGTCAGGAACTGAAGTGACAGAACAAGGGGGAATGGGATCCAACTGCAAGAGCTGGAATCCATTCCATGATGGGAAGAAGTTCTTTCCTCTCAGGGTGCTTGTCCCTGACACTGGGACCAGTGCAGAGAGGCTGTGCATACCCCATGCCAAGGAACATCCAAGGCCAGCTTGGACAGGGGCCGCAGCAACCTGCTGTGCTGGCAGCTTGCTCAGCTTGGAACCAGATGATCTTTAGGGTCCCTTCCTAGCCAAAGCATTCAAGGATTTCATCATTCCACCATGCCCATCTCCCAGTGTGGAGTGGCCCTGAATCTTCTGTGACATCACAGCTCCCACAGTGTTCCAGGTGGAACGTCCAGCACCTGGAAACCAGCAGAGCAGACACTCTGCCTGCTGCCAGTTGTCACTTGGCGCTCGCTCTGCGCTCTGCCCGTCAGCGCTCTCTTGCTGCTGCTGCCTGGGATTTTCCTGACGCCTCCTCTGGAGCACCAACCCCAGCAGGATGAGCACTGCTGCTCCAGTGGAGGTACAGTGCCATTCCAGGGAGGGGCCACCTTGCTTGAGCAGGCTGCAGCCATGTGGGAATGGATGCTGTGGGACAGGAACCCCACTGTCAGATTGTGCTGTCTCTTGCAGACTGCCAGAGACACTGAGGAGGAGATGCAAGTGGACATGGTGCTAGGTGAGGAAGAAAGGATGGAGGTAGACATAGAAGAACCACTTGAGGACATGGAAGTCGACATGGAGGATAACATTGAGGAGATGGAAGTCGAAGAGGAGAACATTGAGGAGATGGAAGTTGACGAGAACGATGAGGAGGAGCCCATGGTCCTTGGATGAAGATGGAGCCCCACAAGTAAGACGGGCAGATGCTCCCCATGCCCTGCCCACAGACACAGTGGCTGCCCTGACGCCAGCCTGGGGCTGGGCTGGATGGCCCCGCTCAGGGACACGCTGCCCGCAGGGGGCCTGGATTGTGCTGCCACAAGCACCAGCCCTGGCCTGCCCTGCACTTGCCTGGGGCCACAGCAGCCCTGCCAGCCCTGTCCCAGCTCCTAGGGCCCGGCTCCCAGCCCAGCTGGGCCCAGTGCTGGCAGCAGAGGCCAGCTTTGCTTCTTTCTTCCTTCCAGGACAGATGGAGATGATGGCTGGAGATATGACGGCGGTGTATATATGTTGGAAAAGTTAGAAGATTACTGTAAATATGTTCACATGTTAGTAGTTCTCTGTAAATATGTTTTGAAGATTGTTACTCCATAGGATCCCATGTAAATATGTTCAGTAGATCGTTGTTGTTGTTATAAGGATTGTTGTAATGAAAAGTGTTCTGTAAATCCTAGAGTTTGCCAATCTTTGGCAAATAAATACGGCTTCTTTTTAAAACCTGGCTTCTCTTTGCCATTCCTTTGAGCACAGGCAGCCTTTGCACAGTTGGGATTTCCACTTGTTCCGGGATCCCGGGGCTGGAGCTCCCTGGGGCTGCTGCCACGGCCACCCCACGGCTGGGGGTCCCTGTGCACAGGGGGTCCCACTGACACCACTGCTGCCGCTGGGCACTGCTGCTGCTCCTGGGCTGGGGCACAGCGGCGTCCCCAAGAGCTGAGCTGTCACCAGCACAGAGGGGGCTCTCACTGCAGTTATCCCTGCAGCCATGCCACCAAAGCAAGGCAGGAAACTTTCAGCCACCCTTCCTGCTGCAGCCACAGGCACTCCTGGCTCCAGAGCCGCCATCAGGCCACAGGGATGCAAAATCCACCTTCCCGCTCTCAAGGCCATGACAGCCTTGGCAACTCTGGCACCTGCATCTGGGCTGCTGCAGGGGCTGATGTTTAAGGCTTGCAGCCTCCAAAGGCTCCGGGCTCTGCTTCCCACCCTGCTCTGCACTGCCCTGGCTCCGCATTGCTCAAGAGACAAAAGCCAAGCCAGGGGATCCTCGTCCTGCCCAAATTGCTGAATTGACTGCAGTCCTTAGGACCTTCTCCACTTTCAGAGAACCTATTCTTTTGATCACTGATTCGGCAGATGTCTATGGCCTAGTGCAGCAGGCCGAAAATTCCATTTTCAAAGACATTTCTAACCCCAACTAGAGCATTTGATTTCCCCTTTCATTATTCTTTTGTCCCACAGACAACACCCACACTATATCACGCACACAAGATCTCATACCACCCTTCCTGCATTTATAGTAGGCAATGCTAGAGCAGATGCCCCAGCAATGGTTGTCCAAATCTCCCTAGGGAATCTTTTTGACCAGGCTAGGACCCGCCACCACTTCTACCATCCAAACATTCCTGCACCGCTCAGCATCTTTAAAATTACCCAAGATCAGGCAAGATCCATGGCAAACACCTGCCCAAATTGTCAGCAACATGCCTTTGCTTCTGTCACAGCTGCACTCAATCCAAGAGGACTAAAGACTCTCCAGATCGGGCAATCACACATCACACACCAAGCCCCTTTTGGGAGACTAAAATACAACCCCGTCTCAATCCACACCGACAACGCTGCGGTTTCCGCCTTTGCCCATGCTGGTGTGAAATGAAAAGATGCTATAAAACGTTACATTTTAGCTTTTTCTACCTTCCCAGCTCCACAGGAAAGGAAAACTGATCATGGTCCTTCTTATACCTCCCACTGATTCCAACCATTTTCTGACCAGTGGGGTACAAAACATGTCACAGCCATACCACACTCTGCCACAGGACACTCCATAGTCCAGAGGGCCCACTGGTCCATCCAAAGGATCCTTGATCAACAGAGACAGGGAGTCCACATATTATCTCCCATTGAGACACTGGCCAAGGCCCTTGATGTGCTCAACTTTTTCGACACCTCATTTATGGAGCCAACTCCCCCAGTCATCAGGCCTTTTGCATTTCATGTGACTGCAGCCCAGTTAAAAGAAAAGCCACCTGTGTTGAACAAAGACCCTGAATCAAAACAAATTATGGGCCCTTTATCATTCATTGCTTGGGGGAGAGGATATGCTTGTGTCTCTACAGCAGCAGGCCCAAGACAGATCCCAGCAGAAACATAAAACTCTTCTGCAAATGGCGAGGCAAACACCAGAGCCACCATCAGAAGAACAGAATGAAAGCCTGAGAGAGCAGCAGCCTGGAAAAGAAGAAGAAGGACAGAAGAAGATCTCCTAAGCAGCGTGGACCACACAGACCAACACCAAGAGAGCTCAGACACCACTAAGCGGGATATATCACTTAACATTTGGAAAAACTATATTGTAGCATTTATATTTGATTCTTCTCAGAAGCTGAGTTCAAACTCTTGCCTTACAGAAGAGAAAGTTTAGTGGGACCAGAATTTAAGTTTCACATGGGAATCTCCCTATCTCTTTACTTTCAGGCCACCCAAGCCTCCAGCCACTACAAAATTAACTAAAGTCCAAGGATGCTGTCCTTTGTTGCCGCTGCAGCAGGCAGCCACAAGCAGCAAAGCTCCTCACTATGCCACGTGCCGTCAGCTGGCTGCTTCCACAGCCAAGCCACAATTTCTTGCCCATGGCCACGCTTGTCAACCTCTTCTCACATAGGGACTCAGTATACCTGAGCGTCCAGCTGCTCAAAGACCAAATCAACAAGATCCAGACAAAAGGCAACAACGACTGGCTCACTGGACTTTTGAAAGCCTGGGGCATGAAAGGCTGGCTTTCACCTTTACTTAAGACTCTTTTGTGGACTTTGTTTCTTGTATTCATTGTGTTGCTTATTCTATCCAGTTTTGCTCAACGCTTGCAAAAGTCCATGGCAGAAGCCTTCATTCTTGAAAACAAAAAGGGGGCACTTGTGGAGGCCCAGGGGCCTCTCATTGCAACTGTAATACCTTAGGGCAAAGGGGACCAAGGTGAAACAGAGAAACCCCTCTGAATGCAGGGCTCTCACCCATGGCCACTTGCAGCCTCTTGCAATCTGCAGCTTTTCTTGCTATCACCCACTTCAACTGCCATTTTTTCCTTATAGCTACTCTCCAGAGAATGTTCTTCCCTCTCTTCTCCCCTGCTGGTCCTGGCTTTGCCCCTTCTCCCCCCCCCATATGAAACCCTCAGTCCCCAGCCTCATTTTCTCTCCGGCCCTGGACCCTCTTCATCGCCATGCACAGCGTTTTGAGTTGCACACAAAGACCCGTCTCTGGCCTCGTTCATCAGCACTTGAAGCAAGTGTGCTCCGGGCTCTGGCAGTGCAGGTCGCTCACACGGGCTCACTGTGGACACGCCGCAATCACACAGTCATTGAGTGCACCAGAGAACCTGGCCTCTAATAAAAGGCATGAATCCCACAAATCACACGACCCAATGCCTTGCATGTCTCTACTTTTTCCTTCTTCTCTCATCTCTCATGTCACTTTCCCCATTTCCTCTCTCTGCCAGCTTGGCTTCTCTCTCTCTCCTGGCTGCAAGCACATGTGTGGGACCATGCCGGAACACCCTGACCTACAGGGAAGTGGGAGAGGACTCTTTGTCAGGAACTGAAGTGACAGAACAAGGGGGAATGGGATCCAACTGCAAGAGCTGGAATCCATTCCATGATGGGAAGAAGTTCTTTCCTCTCAGGGTGCTTGTCCCTGACACTGGGACCAGTGCAGAGAGGCTGTGCATACCCCATGCCAAGGAACATCCAAGGCCAGCTTGGACAGGGGCCGCAGCAACCTGCTGTGCTGGCAGCTTGCTCAGCTTGGAACCAGATGATCTTTAGGGTCCCTTCCTAGCCAAAGCATTCAAGGATTTCATCATTCCACCATGCCCATCTCCCAGTGTGGAGTGGCCCTGAATCTTCTGTGACATCACAGCTCCCACAGTGTTCCAGGTGGAACGTCCAGCACCTGGAAACCAGCAGAGCAGACACTCTGCCTGCTGCCAGTTGTCACTTGGCGCTCGCTCTGCGCTCTGCCCGTCAGCGCTCTCTTGCTGCTGCTGCCTGGGATTTTCCTGACGCCTCCTCTGGAGCACCAACCCCAGCAGGATGAGCACTGCTGCTCCAGTGGAGGTACAGTGCCATTCCAGGGAGGGGCCACCTTGCTTGAGCAGGCTGCAGCCATGTGGGAATGGATGCTGTGGGACAGGAACCCCACTGTCAGATTGTGCTGTCTCTTGCAGACTGCCAGAGACACTGAGGAGGAGATGCAAGTGGACATGGTGCTAGGTGAGGAGGAAAGGATGGAGGTAGACATAGAAGAACCACTTGAGGACATGGAAGTCGACATGGAGGATAACATTGAGGAGATGGAAGTCGAAGAGGAGAACATTGAGGAGATGGAAGTTGACGAGAACGATGAGGAGGAGCCCATGGTCCTTGGATGAAGATGGAGCCCCACAAGTAAGACAGGCAGATGCTCCCCATGCCCTGCCCACAGACACAGTGGCTGCCCTGACGCCAGCCTGGGGCTGGGCTGGATGGCCCCGCTCAGGGACACGCTGCCCGCAGGGGGCCTGGATTGTGCTGCCACAAGCACCAGCCCTGGCCTGCCCTGCACTTGCCTGGGGCCACAGCAGCCCTGCCAGCCCTGTCCCAGCTCCTAGGGCCCGGCTCCCAGCCCAGCTGGGCCCAGTGCTGGCAGCAGAGGCCAGCTTTGCTTCTTTCTTCCTTCCAGGACAGATGGAGATGATGGCTGGAGATATGACGACGGTGTATATATGTTGGAAAAGTTAGAAGATTACTGTAAATATGTTCACATGTTAGTAGTTCTCTGTAAATATGTTTTGAAGATTGTTACTCCATAGGATCCCATGTAAATATGTTCAGTAGATCGTTGTTGTTGTTATAAGGATTGTTGTAATGAAAAGTGTTCTGTAAATCCTAGAGTTTGCCAATCTTTGGCAAATAAATACTGCTTCTTTTTAAAACCTCGCTTCTCTTTGCCATTCCTTTGAGCACAGGCAGCCTTTGCACAGTTGGGATTTCCACTTGTTCCGGGATCCCGGGGCTGGAGCTCCCTGGGGCTGCTGCCACGGCCACCCCACGGCTGGGGGTCCCTGTGCACAGGGGGTCCCACTGACACCACTGCTGCCGCTGGGCACTGCTGCTGCTCCTGGGCTGGGGCACAGCGGCGTCCCCAAGAGCTGAGCTGTCACCAGCACAGAGGGGGCTCTCACTGCAGTTATCCCTGCAGCCATGCCACCAAAGCAAGGCAGGAAACTTTCAGCCACCCTTCCTGCTGCAGCCACAGGCACTCCTGGCTCCAGAGCCGCCATCAGGCCACAGGGATGCAAAATCCACCTTCCCGCTCTCAAGGCCATGACAGCCTTGGCAACTGTGGCACCTGCATCTGGGCTGCTGCAGGGGCTGATGTTTAAGGCTTGCAGCCTCCAAAGGCTCCGGGCTCTGCTTCCCACCCTGCTCTGCACTGCCCTGGCTCCGCATTGCTCAAGAGACAAAAGCCAAGCCAGGGGATCCTCGTCCTGCCCAAATTGCTGAATTGACTGCAGTCCTTAGGACCTTCTCCACTTTCAGAGAACCTATTCTTTTGATCACTGATTCGGCAGATGTCTATGGCCTAGTGCAGCAGGCCGAAAATTCCATTTTCAAAGACATTTCTAACCCCAACTAGAGCATTTGATTTCCCCTTTCATTATTCTTTTGTCCCACAGACAACACCCACACTATATCACGCACACAAGATCTCATACCACCCTTCCTGCATTTATAGTAGGCAATGCTAGAGCAGATGCCCCAGCAATGGTTGTCCAAATCTCCCTAGGGAATCTTTTTGACCAGGCTAGGACCCGCCACCACTTCTACCATCCAAACATTCCTGCACCGCTCAGCATCTTTAAAATTACCCAAGATCAGGCAAGATCCATGGCAAACACCTGCCCAAATTGTCAGCAACATGCCTTTGCTTCTGTCACAGCTGCACTCAATCCAAGAGGACTAAAGACTCTCCAGATCGGGCAATCACACATCACACACCAAGCCCCTTTTGGGAGACTAAAATACAACCCCGTCTCAATCCACACCGACAACGCTGCGGTTTCCGCCTTTGCCCATGCTGGTGTGAAATGAAAAGATGCTATAAAACGTTACATTTTAGCTTTTTCTACCTTCCCAGCTCCACAGGAAAGGAAAACTGATCATGGTCCTTCTTATACCTCCCACTGATTCCAACCATTTTCTGACCAGTGGGGTACAAAACATGTCACAGCCATACCACACTCTGCCACAGGACACTCCATAGTCCAGAGGGCCCACTGGTCCATCCAAAGGATCCTTGATCAACAGAGACAGGGAGTCCACATATTATCTCCCATTGAGACACTGGCCAAGGCCCTTGATGTGCTCAACTTTTTCGACACCTCATTTATGGAGCCAACTCCCCCAGTCATCAGGCCTTTTGCATTTCATGTGACTGCAGCCCAGTTAAAAGAAAAGCCACCTGTGTTGAACAAAGACCCTGAATCAAAACAAATTATGGGCCCTTTATCATTCATTGCTTGGGGGAGAGGATATGCTTGTGTCTCTACAGCAGCAGGCCCAAGACAGATCCCAGCAGAAACATAAAACTCTTCTGCAAATGGCGAGGCAAACACCAGAGCCACCATCAGAAGAACAGAATGAAAGCCTGAGAGAGCAGCAGCCTGGAAAAGAAGAAGAAGGACAGAAGAAGATCTCCTAAGCAGCGTGGACCACACAGACCAACACCAAGAGAGCTCAGACACCACTAAGCGGGATATATCACTTAACATTTGGAAAAACTATATTGTAGCATTTATATTTGATTCTTCTCAGAAGCTGAGTTCAAACTCTTGCCTTACAGAAGATAAAGTTTAGTGGGACCAGAATTTAAGTTTCACATGGGAATCTCCCTATCTCTTTACTTTCAGGCCACCCAAGCCTCCAGCCACTACTAAATTAGCTAAAGTCAAAGGATGCTGTCCTTTGTTGCCGCTGCAGCAGGCAGCCACAAGCAGCAAAGCTCCTCACTATGCCACGTGCCGTCAGCTGGCTGCTTCCACAGCCAAGCCACAATTTCTTGCCCATGGCCACGCTTGTCAACCTCTTCTCACATAGGGACTCAGTATACCAGAACGTCCAGCTGCTCAAAGACCAAATCAACAAGATCCAGACAAAAGGCAACAACGACTGGCTCACTGGACTTTTGAAAGCCTGGGGCATGAAAGGCTGGCTTTCACCTTTACTTAAGACTCTTTTGTGGACTTTGTTTCTTGTATTCATTGTGTTGCTTATTCTATCCAGTTTTGCTCAACGCTTGCAAAAGTCCATGGCAGAAGCCTTCATTCTTGAAAACAAAAAGGGGGCACTTGTGGAGGCCCAGGGGCCTCTCATTGCAACTGTAATACCTTAGGGCAAAGGGGACCAAGGTGAAACAGAGAAACCCCTCTGAATGCAGGGCTCTCACCCATGGCCACTTGCAGCCTCTTGCAATCTGCAGCTTTTCTTGCTATCACCCACTTCAACTGCCATTTTTTCCTTATAGCTACTCTCCAGAGAATGTTCTTCCCTCTCTTCTCCCCTGCTGGTCCTGGCTTTGCCCCTTCTCCCCCCCCCATATGAAACCCTCAGTCCCCAGCCTCATTTTCTCTCCGGCCCTGGACCCTCTTCATGGCCATGCACAGTGTTTTGAGTTGCACACAAAGACCCGTCTCTGGCCTCGTTCATCAGCACTTGAAGCAAGTGTGCTCCGGCCTCTGGCAGTGCAGGTCACTCACACGGGCTCACTGTGGACACGCCGCAATCACACAGTCATTGAGTGCACCAGAGAACCTGGCCTCTAATAAAAGGCATGAATCCCACAAATCACACGACCCAATGCCTTGCATGTCTCTACATTTTCCTTCTTCTCTCATCTCTCATGTCACTTTCCCCATTTCCTCTCTCTGCCAGCTTGGCTTCTCTCTCTCTCCTGGCTGCAAGCACATGTGTGGGACCATGCCGGAACACCCTGACCTACAGGGAAGTGGGAGAGGACTCTTTGTCAGGAACTGAAGTGACAGAACAAGGGGGAATGGGATCCAACTGCAAGAGCTGGAATCCATTCCATGATGGGAAGAAGTTCTTTCCTCTCAGGGTGCTTGTCCCTGACACTGGGACCAGTGCAGAGAGGCTGTGCATACCCCATGCCAAGGAACATCCAAGGCCAGCTTGGACAGGGGCCGAGACAACCTGCTGTGCTGGCAGCTTGCTCAGCTTGGAACCAGATGATCTTTAGGGTCCCTTCCTAGCCAAAGCATTCAAGGATTTCATCATTCCACCATGCCCATCTCCCAGTGTGGAGTGGCCCTGAATCTTCTGTGACATCACAGCTCCCACAGTGTTCCAGGTGGAACGTCCAGCACCTGGAAACCAGCAGAGCAGACACTCTGCCTGCTGCCAGTGGTCAGTTGGCGCTCGCTCTGCGCTCTGCCCGTCAGCGCTCTCTTGCTGCTGCCGCCTGGGATTTTCCTGACGCCTCCTCTGGAGCGCCAATCCCAGCAGGATGAGCACTGCTGCTCCAGTGGAGGTACAGTGCCATTCCAGGGAGGGGCCACCTTGCTTGAGCAGGCTGCAGCCATGTGGGAATGGATGGTGTGGGACAGGAACCCCACTGTCAGATTGTGCTGTCTCTTGCAGACTGCCAGAGACACTGAGGAGGAGATGCAAGTGGACATGGTGCTAGGTGAGGAAGAAAGGATGGAGGTAGACATAGAAGAACCACTTGAGGACATGGAAGTCGACATGGAGGATAACATTGAGGAGATGGAAGTCGAAGAGGAGAACATTGAGGAGATGGAAGTTGACGAGAACGATGAGGAGGAGCCCATGGTCCTTGGATGAAGATGGAGCCCCACAAGTAAGACAGGCAGATGCTCCCCATGCCCTGCCCACAGACACAGTGGCTGCCCAGACGCCAGCCTGGGGCTGGGCTGGATGGCCCCGCTCAGGGACACGCTGCCCGCAGGGGGCCTGGATTGTGCTGCCACAAGCACCAGCCCTGGCCTGCCCTGCACTTGCCTGGGGCCACAGCAGCCCTGCCAGCCCTGTCCCAGCTCCTAGGGCCCGGCTCCCAGCCCAGCTGGGCCCAGTGCTGGCAGCAGAGGCCAGCTTTGCTTCTTTCTTCCTTCCAGGACAGATGGAGATGATGGCTGGAGATATGACGGCGGTGTATATATGTTGGAAAAGTTAGAAGATTACTGTAAATATGTTCACATGTTAGTAGTTCTCTGTAAATATGTTTTGAAGATTGTTACTCCATAGGATCCCATGTAAATATGTTCAGTAGATCGTTGTTGTTGTTATAAGGATTGTTGTAATGAAAAGTGTTCTGTAAATCCTAGAGTTTGCCAATCTTTGGCAAATAAATACGGCTTCTTTTTAAAACCTGGCTTCTCTTTGCCATTCCTTTGAGCACAGGCAGCCTTTGCACAGTTGGGATTTCCACTTGTTCCGGGATCCCGGGGCTGGAGCTCCCTGGGGCTGCTGCCACGGCCACCCCACGGCTGGGGGTCCCTGTGCACAGGGGGTCCCACTGACACCACTGCTGCCGCTGGGCACTGCTGCTGCTCCTGGGCTGGGGCACAGCGGCGTCCCCAAGAGCTGAGCTGCCACCAGCACAGAGGGGGCTCTCACTGCAGTTATCCCTGCAGCCATGCCACCAAAGCAAGGCAGGAAACTTTCAGCCACCCTTCCTGCTGCAGCCACAGGCACTCCTGGCTCCAGAGCCGCCATCAGGCCACAGGGATGCAAAATCCACCTTCCTGCTCTCAAGGCCATGGCAGCCTTGGCAACTGTGGCACCTGCATCTGGGCTGCTGCAGGGGCTGATGTTTAAGGCTTGCAGCCTCCAAAGGCTCCGGGCTCTGCTTCCCACCCTGCTCTGCACTGCCCTGGCTCCGCATTGCTCAAGAGACAAAAGCCAAGCCAGGGGATCCTCGTCCTGCCCAAATTGCTGAATTGACTGCAGTCCTTAGGACCTTCTCCACTTTCAGAGAACCTATTCATTTGATCACTGATTCGGCAGATGTCTATGGCCTAGTGCAGCAGGCCGAAAATTCCATTTTCAAAGACATTTCTAACCCCAACTAGAGCATTTGATTTCCCCTTTCATTATTCTTTTGTCCCACAGACAACACCCACACTATATCACGCACACAAGATCTCATACCACCCTTCCTGCATTTATAGTAGGCAATGCTAGAGCAGATGCCCCAGCAATGGTTGTCCAAATCTCCCTAGGGAATCTTTTTGACCAGGCTAGGACCCGCCACCACTTCTACCATCCAAACATTCCTGCACCGCTCAGCATCTTTAAAATTACCCAAGATCAGGCAAGATCCATGGCAAACACCTGCCCAAATTGTCAGCAACATGCCTTTGCTTCTGTCACAGCTGCACTCAATCCAAGAGGACTAAAGACTCTCCAGATCGGGCAATCACACATCACACACCAAGCCCCTTTTGGGAGACTAAAATACAACCCCGTCTCAATCCACACCGACAACGCTGCGGTTTCCGCCTTTGCCCATGCTGGTGTGAAATGAAAAGATGCTATAAAACGTTACATTTTAGCTTTTTCTACCTTCCCAGCTCCACAGGAAAGGAAAACTGATCATGGTCCTTCTTATACCTCCCACTGATTCCAACCATTTTCTGACCAGTGGGGTACAAAACATGTCACAGCCATACCACACTCTGCCACAGGACACTCCATAGTCCAGAGGGCCCACTGGTCCATCCAAAGGATCCTTGATCAACAGAGACAGGGAGTCCACATATTATCTCCCATTGAGACACTGGCCAAGGCCCTTGATGTGCTCAACTTTTTCGACACCTC
This sequence comes from Passer domesticus, assembly GCF_036417665.1. Taxonomy (NCBI): domain Eukaryota; kingdom Metazoa; phylum Chordata; class Aves; order Passeriformes; family Passeridae; genus Passer; species Passer domesticus. The sequence continues at coordinate 17,193,044 of NC_087486.1, read as the reverse complement.
ATTTATGGAGCCAACTCCCCCAGTCATCAGGCCTTTTGCATTTCATGTGACTGCAGCCCAGTTAAAAGAAAAGCCACCTGTGTTGAACAAAGACCCTGAATCAAAACAAATTATGGGCCCTTTATCATTCATTGCTTGGGGGAGAGGATATGCTTGTGTCTCTACAGCAGCAGGCCCAAGACAGATCCCAGCAGAAACATAAAACTCTTCTGCAAATGGCGAGGCAAACACCAGAGCCACCATCAGAAGAACAGAATGAAAGCCTGAGAGAGCAGCAGCCTGGAAAAGAAGAAGAAGGACAGAAGAAGATCTCCTAAGCAGCGTGGACCACACAGACCAACACCAAGAGAGCTCAGACACCACTAAGCGGGATATATCACTTAACATTTGGAAAAACTATATTGTAGCATTTATATTTGATTCTTCTCAGAAGCTGAGTTCAAACTCTTGCCTTACAGAAGAGAAAGTTTAGTGGGACCAGAATTTAAGTTTCACATGGGAATCTCCCTATCTCTTTACTTTCAGGCCACCCAAGCCTCCAGCCACTACAAAATTAACTAAAGTCCAAGGATGCTGTCCTTTGTTGCCGCTGCAGCAGGCAGCCACAAGCAGCAAAGCTCCTCACTATGCCACGTGCCGTCAGCTGGCTGCTTCCACAGCCAAGCCACAATTTCTTGCCCATGGCCACGCTTGTCAACCTCTTCTCACATAGGGACTCAGTATACCTGAGCGTCCAGCTGCTCAAAGACCAAATCAACAAGATCCAGACAAAAGGCAACAACGACTGGCTCACTGGACTTTTGAAAGCCTGGGGCATGAAAGGCTGGCTTTCACCTTTACTTAAGACTCTTTTGTGGACTTTGTTTCTTGTATTCATTGTGTTGCTTATTCTATCCAGTTTTGCTCAACGCTTGCAAAAGTCCATGGCAGAAGCCTTCATTCTTGAAAACAAAAAGGGGGCACTTGTGGAGGCCCAGGGGCCTCTCATTGCAACTGTAATACCTTAGGGCAAAGGGGACCAAGGTGAAACAGAGAAACCCCTCTGAATGCAGGGCTCTCACCCATGGCCACTTGCAGCCTCTTGCAATCTGCAGCTTTTCTTGCTATCACCCACTTCAACTGCCATTTTTTCCTTATAGCTACTCTCCAGAGAATGTTCTTCCCTCTCTTCTCCCCTGCTGGTCCTGGCTTTGCCCCTTCTCCCCCCCCCATATGAAACCCTCAGTCCCCAGCCTCATTTTCTCTCCGGCCCTGGACCCTCTTCATCGCCATGCACAGCGTTTTGAGTTGCACACAAAGACCCGTCTCTGGCCTCGTTCATCAGCACTTGAAGCAAGTGTGCTCCGGGCTCTGGCAGTGCAGGTCGCTCACACGGGCTCACTGTGGACACGCCGCAATCACACAGTCATTGAGTGCACCAGAGAACCTGGCCTCTAATAAAAGGCATGAATCCCACAAATCACACGACCCAATGCCTTGCATGTCTCTACTTTTTCCTTCTTCTCTCATCTCTCATGTCACTTTCCCCATTTCCTCTCTCTGCCAGCTTGGCTTCTCTCTCTCTCCTGGCTGCAAGCACATGTGTGGGACCATGCCGGAACACCCTGACCTACAGGGAAGTGGGAGAGGACTCTTTGTCAGGAACTGAAGTGACAGAACAAGGGGGAATGGGATCCAACTGCAAGAGCTGGAATCCATTCCATGATGGGAAGAAGTTCTTTCCTCTCAGGGTGCTTGTCCCTGACACTGGGACCAGTGCAGAGAGGCTGTGCATACCCCATGCCAAGGAACATCCAAGGCCAGCTTGGACAGGGGCCGCAGCAACCTGCTGTGCTGGCAGCTTGCTCAGCTTGGAACCAGATGATCTTTAGGGTCCCTTCCTAGCCAAAGCATTCAAGGATTTCATCATTCCACCATGCCCATCTCCCAGTGTGGAGTGGCCCTGAATCTTCTGTGACATCACAGCTCCCACAGTGTTCCAGGTGGAACGTCCAGCACCTGGAAACCAGCAGAGCAGACACTCTGCCTGCTGCCAGTTGTCACTTGGCGCTCGCTCTGCGCTCTGCCCGTCAGCGCTCTCTTGCTGCTGCTGCCTGGGATTTTCCTGACGCCTCCTCTGGAGCACCAACCCCAGCAGGATGAGCACTGCTGCTCCAGTGGAGGTACAGTGCCATTCCAGGGAGGGGCCACCTTGCTTGAGCAGGCTGCAGCCATGTGGGAATGGATGCTGTGGGACAGGAACCCCACTGTCAGATTGTGCTGTCTCTTGCAGACTGCCAGAGACACTGAGGAGGAGATGCAAGTGGACATGGTGCTAGGTGAGGAGGAAAGGATGGAGGTAGACATAGAAGAACCACTTGAGGACATGGAAGTCGACATGGAGGATAACATTGAGGAGATGGAAGTCGAAGAGGAGAACATTGAGGAGATGGAAGTTGACGAGAACGATGAGGAGGAGCCCATGGTCCTTGGATGAAGATGGAGCCCCACAAGTAAGACAGGCAGATGCTCCCCATGCCCTGCCCACAGACACAGTGGCTGCCCTGACGCCAGCCTGGGGCTGGGCTGGATGGCCCCGCTCAGGGACACGCTGCCCGCAGGGGGCCTGGATTGTGCTGCCACAAGCACCAGCCCTGGCCTGCCCTGCACTTGCCTGGGGCCACAGCAGCCCTGCCAGCCCTGTCCCAGCTCCTAGGGCCCGGCTCCCAGCCCAGCTGGGCCCAGTGCTGGCAGCAGAGGCCAGCTTTGCTTCTTTCTTCCTTCCAGGACAGATGGAGATGATGGCTGGAGATATGACGACGGTGTATATATGTTGGAAAAGTTAGAAGATTACTGTAAATATGTTCACATGTTAGTAGTTCTCTGTAAATATGTTTTGAAGATTGTTACTCCATAGGATCCCATGTAAATATGTTCAGTAGATCGTTGTTGTTGTTATAAGGATTGTTGTAATGAAAAGTGTTCTGTAAATCCTAGAGTTTGCCAATCTTTGGCAAATAAATACGGCTTCTTTTTAAAACCTCGCTTCTCTTTGCCATTCCTTTGAGCACAGGCAGCCTTTGCACAGTTGGGATTTCCACTTGTTCCGGGATCCCGGGGCTGGAGCTCCCTGGGGCTGCTGCCACGGCCACCCCACGGCTGGGGGTCCCTGTGCACAGGGGGTCCCACTGACACCACTGCTGCCGCTGGGCACTGCTGCTGCTCCTGGGCTGGGGCACAGCGGCGTCCCCAAGAGCTGAGCTGTCACCAGCACAGAGGGGGCTCTCACTGCAGTTATCCCTGCAGCCATGCCACCAAAGCAAGGCAGGAAACTTTCAGCCACCCTTCCTGCTGCAGCCACAGGCACTCCTGGCTCCAGAGCCGCCATCAGGCCACAGGGATGCAAAATCCACCTTCCCGCTCTCAAGGCCATGACAGCCTTGGCAACTGTGGCACCTGCATCTGGGCTGCTGCAGGGGCTGATGTTTAAGGCTTGCAGCCTCCAAAGGCTCCGGGCTCTGCTTCCCACCCTGCTCTGCACTGCCCTGGCTCCGCATTGCTCAAGAGACAAAAGCCAAGCCAGGGGATCCTCGTCCTGCCCAAATTGCTGAATTGACTGCAGTCCTTAGGACCTTCTCCACTTTCAGAGAACCTATTCTTTTGATCACTGATTCGGCAGATGTCTATGGCCTAGTGCAGCAGGCCGAAAATTCCATTTTCAAAGACATTTCTAACCCCAACTAGAGCATTTGATTTCCCCTTTCATTATTCTTTTGTCCCACAGACAACACCCACACTATATCACGCACACAAGATCTCATACCACCCTTCCTGCATTTATAGTAGGCAATGCTAGAGCAGATGCCCCAGCAATGGTTGTCCAAATCTCCCTAGGGAATCTTTTTGACCAGGCTAGGACCCGCCACCACTTCTACCATCCAAACATTCCTGCACCGCTCAGCATCTTTAAAATTACCCAAGATCAGGCAAGATCCATGGCAAACACCTGCCCAAATTGTCAGCAACATGCCTTTGCTTCTGTCACAGCTGCACTCAATCCAAGAGGACTAAAGACTCTCCAGATCGGGCAATCACACATCACACACCAAGCCCCTTTTGGGAGACTAAAATACAACCCCGTCTCAATCCACACCGACAACGCTGCGGTTTCCGCCTTTGCCCATGCTGGTGTGAAATGAAAAGATGCTATAAAACGTTACATTTTAGCTTTTTCTACCTTCCCAGCTCCACAGGAAAGGAAAACTGATCATGGTCCTTCTTATACCTCCCACTGATTCCAACCATTTTCTGACCAGTGGGGTACAAAACATGTCACAGCCATACCACACTCTGCCACAGGACACTCCACAGTCCAGAGGGCCCACTGGTCCATCCAAAGGATCCTTGATCAACAGAGACAGGGAGTCCACATATTATCTCCCATTGAGACACTGGCCAAGGCCCTTGATGTGCTCAACTTTTTCGACACCTCATTTATGGAGCCAACTCCCCCAGTCATCAGGCCTTTTGCATTTCATGTGACTGCAGCCCAGTTAAAAGAAAAGCCACCTGTGTTGAACAAAGACCCTGAATCAAAACAAATTATGGGCCCTTTATCATTCATTGCTTGGGGGAGAGGATATGCTTGTGTCTCTACAGCAGCAGGCCCAAGACAGATCCCAGCAGAAACATAAAACTCTTCTGCAAATGGCGAGGCAAACACCAGAGCCACCATCAGAAGAACAGAATGAAAGCCTGAGAGAGCAGCAGCCTGGAAAAGAAGAAGAAGGACAGAAGAAGATCTCCTAAGCAGCGTGGACCACACAGACCAACACCAAGAGAGCTCAGACACCACTAAGCGGGATATATCACTTAACATTTGGAAAAACTATATTGTAGCATTTATATTTGATTCTTCTCAGAAGCTGAGTTCAAACTCTTGCCTTACAGAAGAGAAAGTTTAGTGGGACCAGAATTTAAGTTTCACATGGGAATCTCCCTATCTCTTTACTTTCAGGCCACCCAACCTCCAGCCACTACAAAATTAACTAAAGTCCAAGGATGCTGTCCTTTGTTGCCGCTGCAGCAGGCAGCCACAAGCAGCAAAGCTCCTCACTATGCCACGTGCCGTCAGCTGGCTGCTTCCACAGCCAAGCCACAATTTCTTGCCCATGGCCACGCTTGTCAACCTCTTCTCACATAGGGACTCAGTATACCTGAGCGTCCAGCTGCTCAAAGACCAAATCAACAAGATCCAGACAAAAGGCAACAACGACTGGCTCACTGGACTTTTGAAAGCCTGGGGCATGAAAGGCTGGCTTTCACCTTTACTTAAGACTCTTTTGTGGACTTTGTTTCTTGTATTCATTGTGTTGCTTATTCTATCCAGTTTTGCTCAACGCTTGCAAAAGTCCATGGCAGAAGCCTTCATTCTTGAAAACAAAAAGGGGGCACTTGTGGAGGCCCAGGGGCCTCTCATTGCAACTGTAATACCTTAGGGCAAAGGGGACCAAGGTGAAACAGAGAAACCCCTCTGAATGCAGGGCTCTCACCCATGGCCACTTGCAGCCTCTTGCAATCTGCAGCTTTTCTTGCTATCACCCACTTCAACTGCCATTTTTTCCTTATAGCTACTCTCCAGAGAATGTTCTTCCCTCTCTTCTCCCCTGCTGGTCCTGGCTTTGCCCCTTCTCCCCCCCCCCATATGAAACCCTCAGTCCCCAGCCTCAGTTTCTCTCCGGCCCTGGACCCTCTTCATCGCCATGCACAGCGTTTTGAGTTGCACACAAAGACCCGTCTCTGGCCTCGTTCATCAGCACTTGAAGCAAGTGTGCTCCGGCCTCTGGGAGTGCAGGTCGCTCACACGGGCTCACTGTGGACACGCCGCAATCACACAGTCATTGAGTGCACCAGAGAACCTGGCCTCTAATAAAAGGCATGAATCCCACAAATCACACGACCCAATGCCTTGCATGTCTCTACTTTTTCCTTCTTCTCTCATCTCTCATGTCACTTTCCCCATTTCCTCTCTCTGCCAGCTTGGCTTCTCTCTCTCTCCTGGCTGCAAGCACATGTCTGGGACCATGCCGGAACACCCTGACCTACAGGGAAGTGGGAGAGGACTCTTTGTCAGGAACTGAAGTGACAGAACAAGGGGGAATGGGATCCAACTGCAAGAGCTGGAATCCATTCCATGATGGGAAGAAGTTCTTTCCTCTCAGGGTGCTTGTCCCTGACACTGGGACCAGTGCAGAGAGGCTGTGCATACCCCATGCCAAGGAACATCCAAGGCCAGCTTGGACAGGGGCCGCAGCAACCTGCTGTGCTGGCAGCTTGCTCAGCTTGGAACCAGATGATCTTTAGGGTCCCTTCCTAGCCAAAGCATTCAAGGATTTCATCATTCCACCATGCCCATCTCCCAGTGTGGAGTGGCCCTGAATCTTCTGTGACATCACAGCTCCCACAGTGTTCCAGGTGGAACGTCCAGCACCTGGAAACCAGCAGAGCAGACACTCTGCCTGCTGCCAGTTGTCACTTGGCGCTCGCTCTGCGCTCTGCCCGTCAGCGCTCTCTTGCTGCTGCTGCCTGGGATTTTCCTGACGCCTCCTCTGGAGCACCAACCCCAGCAGGATGAGCACTGCTGCTCCAGTGGAGGTACAGTGCCATTCCAGGGAGGGGCCACCTTGCTTGAGCAGGCTGCAGCCATGTGGGAATGGATGCTGTGGGACAGGAACCCCACTGTCAGATTGTGCTGTCTCTTGCAGACTGCCAGAGACACTGAGGAGGAGATGCAAGTGGACATGGTGCTAGGTGAGGAGGAAAGGATGGAGGTAGACATAGAAGAACCACTTGAGGACATGGAAGTCGACATGGAGGATAACATTGAGGAGATGGAAGTCGAAGAGGAGAACATTGAGGAGATGGAAGTTGACGAGAACGATGAGGAGGAGCCCATGGTCCTTGGATGAAGATGGAGCCCCACAAGTAAGACAGGCAGATGCTCCCCATGCCCTGCCCACAGACACAGTGGCTGCCCTGACGCCAGCCTGGGGCTGGGCTGGATGGCCCCGCTCAGGGACACGCTGCCCGCAGGGGGCCTGGATTGTGCTGCCACAAGCACCAGCCCTGGCCTGCCCTGCACTTGCCTGGGGCCACACCAGCCCTGCCAGCCCTGTCCCAGCTCCTAGGGCCCGGCTCCCAGCCCAGCTGGGCCCAGTGCTGGCAGCAGAGGCCAGCTTTGCTTCTTTCTTCCTTCCAGGACAGATGGAGATGATGGCTGGAGATATGACGACGGTGTATATATGTTGGAAAAGTTAGAAGATTACTGTAAATATGTTCACATGTTAGTAGTTCTCTGTAAATATGTTTTGAAGATTGTTACTCCATAGGATCCCATGTAAATATGTTCAGTAGATCGTTGTTGTTGTTATAAGGATTGTTGTAATGAAAAGTGTTCTGTAAATCCTAGAGTTTGCCAATCTTTGGCAAATAAATACGGCTTCTTTTTAAAACCTCGCTTCTCTTTGCCATTCCTTTGAGCACAGGCAGCCTTTGCACAGTTGGGATTTCCACTTGTTCCGGGATCCCGGGGCTGGAGCTCCCTGGGGCTGCTGCCACGGCCACCCCACGGCTGGGGGTCCCTGTGCACAGGGGGTCCCACTGACACCACTGCTGCCGCTGGGCACTGCTGCTGCTCCTGGGCTGGGGCACAGCGGCGTCCCCAAGAGCTGAGCTGTCACCAGCACAGAGGGGGCTCTCACTGCAGTTATCCCTGCAGCCATGCCACCAAAGCAAGGCAGGAAACTTTCAGCCACCCTTCCTGCTGCAGCCACAGGCACTCCTGGCTCCAGAGCCGCCATCAGGCCACAGGGATGCAAAATCCACCTTCCCGCTCTCAAGGCCATGACAGCCTTGGCAACTGTGGCACCTGCATCTGGGCTGCTGCAGGGGCTGATGTTTAAGGCTTGCAGCCTCCAAAGGCTCCGGGCTCTGCTTCCCACCCTGCTCTGCACTGCCCTGGCTCCGCATTGCTCAAGAGACAAAAGCCAAGCCAGGGGATCCTCGTCCTGCCCAAATTGCTGAATTGACTGCAGTCCTTAGGACCTTCTCCACTTTCAGAGAACCTATTCTTTTGATCACTGATTCGGCAGATGTCTATGGCCTAGTGCAGCAGGCCGAAAATTCCATTTTCAAAGACATTTCTAACCCCAACTAGAGCATTTGATTTCCCCTTTCATTATTCTTTTGTCCCACAGACAACACCCACACTATATCACGCACACAAGATCTCATACCACCCTTCCTGCATTTATAGTAGGCAATGCTAGAGCAGATGCCCCAGCAATGGTTGTCCAAATCTCCCTAGGGAATCTTTTTGACCAGGCTAGGACCCGCCACCACTTCTACCATCCAAACATTCCTGCACCGCTCAGCATCTTTAAAATTACCCAAGATCAGGCAAGATCCATGGCAAACACCTGCCCAAATTGTCAGCAACATGCCTTTGCTTCTGTCACAGCTGCACTCAATCCAAGAGGACTAAAGACTCTCCAGATCGGGCAATCACACATCACACACCAAGCCCCTTTTGGGAGACTAAAATACAACCCCGTCTCAATCCACACCGACAACGCTGCGGTTTCCGCCTTTGCCCATGCTGGTGTGAAATGAAAAGATGCTATAAAACGTTACATTTTAGCTTTTTCTACCTTCCCAGCTCCACAGGAAAGGAAAACTGATCATGGTCCTTCTTATACCTCCCACTGATTCCAACCATTTTCTGACCAGTGGGGTACAAAACATGTCACAGCCATACCACACTCTGCCACAGGACACTCCATAGTCCAGAGGGCCCACTGGTCCATCCAAAGGATCCTTGATCAACAGAGACAGGGAGTCCACATATTATCTCCCATTGAGACACTGGCCAAGGCCCTTGATGTGCTCAACTTTTTCGACACCTCATTTATGGAGCCAACTCCCCCAGTCATCAGGCCTTTTGCATTTCATGTGACTGCAGCCCAGTTAAAAGAAAAGCCACCTGTGTTGAACAAAGACCCTGAATCAAAACAAATTATGGGCCCTTTATCATTCATTGCTTGGGGGAGAGGATATGCTTGTGTCTCTACAGCAGCAGGCCCAAGACAGATCCCAGCAGAAACATAAAACTCTTCTGCAAATGGCGAGGCAAACACCAGAGCCACCATCAGAAGAACAGAATGAAAGCCTGAGAGAGCAGCAGCCTGGAAAAGAAGAAGAAGGACAGAAGAAGATCTCCTAAGCAGCGTGGACCACACAGACCAACACCAAGAGAGCTCAGACACCACTAAGCGGGATATATCACTTAACATTTGGAAAAACTATATTGTAGCATTTATATTTGATTCTTCTCAGAAGCTGAGTTCAAACTCTTGCCTTACAGAAGAGAAAGTTTAGTGGGACCAGAATTTAAGTTTCACATGGGAATCTCCCTATCTCTTTACTTTCAGGCCACCCAAGCCTCCAGCCACTACAAAATTAACTAAAGTCCAAGGATGCTGTCCTTTGTTGCCGCTGCAGCAGGCAGCCACAAGCAGCAAAGCTCCTCACTATGCCACGTGCCGTCAGCTGGCTGCTTCCACAGCCAAGCCACAATTTCTTGCCCATGGCCACGCTTGTCAACCTCTTCTCACATAGGGACTCAGTATACCTGAGCGTCCAGCTGCTCAAAGACCAAATCAACAAGATCCAGACAAAAGGCAACAACGACTGGCTCACTGGACTTTTGAAAGCCTGGGGCATGAAAGGCTGGCTTTCACCTTTACTTAAGACTCTTTTGTGGACTTTGTTTCTTGTATTCATTGTGTTGCTTATTCTATCCAGTTTTGCTCAACGCTTGCAAAAGTCCATGGCAGAAGCCTTCATTCTTGAAAACAAAAAGGGGGCACTTGTGGAGGCCCAGGGGCCTCTCATTGCAACTGTAATACCTTAGGGCAAAGGGGACCAAGGTGAAACAGAGAAACCCCTCTGAATGCAGGGCTCTCACCCATGGCCACTTGCAGCCTCTTGCAATCTGCAGCTTTTCTTGCTATCACCCACTTCAACTGCCATTTTTTCCTTATAGCTACTCTCCAGAGAATGTTCTTCCCTCTCTTCTCCCCTGCTGGTCCTGGCTTTGCCCCTTCTCCCCCCCCCATATGAAACCCTCAGTCCCCAGCCTCAGTTTCTCTCCGGCCCTGGACCCTCTTCATCGCCATGCACAGCGTTTTGAGTTGCACACAAAGACCCGTCTCTGGCCTCGTTCATCAGCACTTGAAGCAAGTGTGCTCCGGCCTCTGGGAGTGCAGGTCGCTCACACGGGCTCACTGTGGACACGCCGCAATCACACAGTCATTGAGTGCACCAGAGAACCTGGCCTCTAATAAAAGGCATGAATCCCACAAATCACACGACCCAATGCCTTGCATGTCTCTACTTTTTCCTTCTTCTCTCATCTCTCATGTCACTTTCCCCATTTCCTCTCTCTGCCAGCTTGGCTTCTCTCTCTCTCCTGGCTGCAAGCACATGTGTGGGACCATGCCGGAACACCCTGACCTACAGGGAAGTGGGAGAGGACTCTTTGTCAGGAACTGAAGTGACAGAACAAGGGGGAATGGGATCCAACTGCAAGAGCTGGAATCCATTCCATGATGGGAAGAAGTTCTTTCCTCTCAGGGTGCTTGTCCCTGACACTGGGACCAGTGCAGAGAGGCTGTGCATACCCCATGCCAAGGAACATCCAAGGCCAGCTTGGACAGGGGCCGCAGCAACCTGCTGTGCTGGCAGCTTGCTCAGCTTGGAACCAGATGATCTTTAGGGTCCCTTCCTAGCCAAAGCATTCAAGGATTTCATCATTCCACCATGCCCATCTCCCAGTGTGGAGTGGCCCTGAATCTTCTGTGACATCACAGCTCCCACAGTGTTCCAGGTGGAACGTCCAGCACCTGGAAACCAGCAGAGCAGACACTCTGCCTGCTGCCAGTGGTCAGTTGGCGCTCGCTCTGCGCTCTGCCCGTCAGCGCTCTCTTGCTGCTGCCGCCTGGGATTTTCCTGACGCCTCCTCTGGAGCGCCAATCCCAGCAGGATGAGCACTGCTGCTCCAGTGGAGGTACAGTGCCATTCCAGGGAGGGGCCACCTTGCTTGAGCAGGCTGCAGCCATGTGGGAATGGATGCTGTGGGACAGGAACCCCACTGTCAGATTGTGCTGTCTCTTGCAGACTGCCAGAGACACTGAGGAGGAGATGCAAGTGGACATGGTGCTAGGTGAGGAAGAAAGGATGGAGGTAGACATAGAAGAACCACTTGAGGACATGGAAGTCGACATGGAGGATAACATTGAGGAGATGGAAGTCGAAGAGGAGAACATTGAGGAGATGGAAGTTGACGAGAACGATGAGGAGGAGCCCATGGTCCTTGGATGAAGATGGAGCCCCACAAGTAAGACAGGCAGATGCTCCCCATGCCCTGCCCACAGACACAGTGGCTGCCCTGACGCCAGCCTGGGGCTGGGCTGGATGGCCCCGCTCAGGGACACGCTGCCCGCAGGGGGCCTGGATTGTGCTGCCACAAGCACCAGCCCTGGCCTGCCCTGCACTTGCCTGGGGCCACACCAGCCCTGCCAGCCCTGTCCCAGCTCCTAGGGCCCGGCTCCCAGCCCAGCTGGGCCCAGTGCTGGCAGCAGAGGCCAGCTTTGCTTCTTTCTTCCTTCCAGGACAGATGGAGATGATGGCTGGAGATATGACGGCGGTGTATATATGTTGGAAAAGTTAGAAGATTACTGTAAATATGTTCACATGTTAGTAGTTCTCTGTAAATATGTTTTGAAGATTGTTACTCCATAGGATCCCATGTAAATATGTTCAGTAGATCGTTGTTGTTGTTATAAGGATTGTTGTAATGAAAAGTGTTCTGTAAATCCTAGAGTTTGCCAATCTTTGGCAAATAAATACGGCTTCTTTTTAAAACCTGGCTTCTCTTTGCCATTCCTTTGAGCACAGGCAGCCTTTGCACAGTTGGGATTTCCACTTGTTCCGGGATCCCGGGGCTGGAGCTCCCTGGGGCTGCTGCCACGGCCACCCCACGGCTGGGGGTCCCTGTGCACAGGGGGTCCCACTGACACCACTGCTGCCGCTGGGCACTGCTGCTGCTCCTGGGCTGGGGCACAGCGGCGTCCCCAAGAGCTGAGCTGTCACCAGCACAGAGGGGGCTCTCACTGCAGTTATCCCTGCAGCCATGCCACCAAAGCAAGGCAGGAAACTTTCAGCCACCCTTCCTGCTGCAGCCACAGGCACTCCTGGCTCCAGAGCCGCCATCAGGCCACAGGGATGCAAAATCCACCTTCCCGCTCTCAAGGCCATGACAGCCTTGGCAACTGTGGCACCTGCATCTGGGCTGCTGCAGGGGCTGATGTTTAAGGCTTGCAGCCTCCAAAGGCTCCGGGCTCTGCTTCCCACCCTGCTCTGCACTGCCCTGGCTCCGCATTGCTCAAGAGACAAAAGCCAAGCCAGGGGATCCTCGTCCTGCCCAAATTGCTGAATTGACTGCAGTCCTTAGGACCTTCTCCACTTTCAGAGAACCTATTCTTTTGATCACTGATTCGGCAGATGTCTATGGCCTAGTGCAGCAGGCCGAAAATTCCATTTTCAAAGACATTTCTAACCCCAACTAGAGCATTTGATTTCCCCTTTCATTATTCTTTTGTCCCACAGACAACACCCACACTATATCACGCACACAAGATCTCATACCACCCTTCCTGCATTTATAGTAGGCAATGCTAGAGCAGATGCCCCAGCAATGGTTGTCCAAATCTCCCTAGGGAATCTTTTTGACCAGGCTAGGACCCGCCACCACTTCTACCATCCAAACATTCCTGCACCGCTCAGCATCTTTAAAATTACCCAAGATCAGGCAAGATCCATGGCAAACACCTGCCCAAATTGTCAGCAACATGCCTTTGCTTCTGTCACAGCTGCACTCAATCCAAGAGGACTAAAGACTCTCCAGATCGGGCAATCACACATCACACACCAAGCCCCTTTTGGGAGACTAAAATACAACCCCGTCTCAATCCACACCGACAACGCTGCGGTTTCCGCCTTTGCCCATGCTGGTGTGAAATGAAAAGATGCTATAAAACGTTACATTTTAGCTTTTTCTACCTTCCCAGCTCCACAGGAAAGGAAAACTGATCATGGTCCTTCTTATACCTCCCACTGATTCCAACCATTTTCTGACCAGTGGGGTACAAAACATGTCACAGCCATACCACACTCTGCCACAGGACACTCCATAGTCCAGAGGGCCCACTGGTCCATCCAAAGGATCCTTGATCAACAGAGACAGGGAGTCCACATATTATCTCCCATTGAGACACTGGCCAAGGCCCTTGATGTGCTCAACTTTTTCGACACCTCATTTATGGAGCCAACTCCCCCAGTCATCAGGCCTTTTGCATTTCATGTGACTGCAGCCCAGTTAAAAGAAAAGCCACCTGTGTTGAACAAAGACCCTGAATCAAAACAAATTATGGGCCCTTTATCATTCATTGCTTGGGGGAGAGGATATGCTTGTGTCTCTACAGCAGCAGGCCCAAGACAGATCCCAGCAGAAACATAAAACTCTTCTGCAAATGGCGAGGCAAACACCAGAGCCACCATCAGAAGAACAGAATGAAAGCCTGAGAGAGCAGCAGCCTGGAAAAGAAGAAGAAGGACAGAAGAAGATCTCCTAAGCAGCGTGGACCACACAGACCAACACCAAGAGAGCTCAGACACCACTAAGCGGGATATATCACTTAACATTTGGAAAAACTATATTGTAGCATTTATATTTGATTCTTCTCAGAAGCTGAGTTCAAACTCTTGCCTTACAGAAGAGAAAGTTTAGTGGGACCAGAATTTAAGTTTCACATGGGAATCTCCCTATCTCTTTACTTTCAGGCCACCCAACCTCCAGCCACTACAAAATTAACTAAAGTCCAAGGATGCTGTCCTTTGTTGCCGCTGCAGCAGGCAGCCACAAGCAGCAAAGCTCCTCACTATGCCACGTGCCGTCAGCTGGCTGCTTCCACAGCCAAGCCACAATTTCTTGCCCATGGCCACGCTTGTCAACCTCTTCTCACATAGGGACTCAGTATACCTGAGCGTCCAGCTGCTCAAAGACCAAATCAACAAGATCCAGACAAAAGGCAACAACGACTGGCTCACTGGACTTTTGAAAGCCTGGGGCATGAAAGGCTGGCTTTCACCTTTACTTAAGACTCTTTTGTGGACTTTGTTTCTTGTATTCATTGTGTTGCTTATTCTATCCAGTTTTGCTCAACGCTTGCAAAAGTCCATGGCAGAAGCCTTCATTCTTGAAAACAAAAAGGGGGCACTTGTGGAGGCCCAGGGGCCTCTCATTGCAACTGTAATACCTTAGGGCAAAGGGGACCAAGGTGAAACAGAGAAACCCCTCTGAATGCAGGGCTCTCACCCATGGCCACTTGCAGCCTCTTGCAATCTGCAGCTTTTCTTGCTATCACCCACTTCAACTGCCATTTTTTCCTTATAGCTACTCTCCAGAGAATGTTCTTCCCTCTCTTCTCCCCTGCTGGTCCTGGCTTTGCCCCTTCTCCCCCCCCCATATGAAACCCTCAGTCCCCAGCCTCATTTTCTCTCCGGCCCTGGACCCTCTTCATCGCCATGCACAGCGTTTTGAGTTGCACACAAAGACCCGTCTCTGGCCTCGTTCATCAGCACTTGAAGCAAGTGTGCTCCGGGCTCTGGCAGTGCAGGTCGCTCACACGGGCTCACTGTGGACACGCCGCAATCACACAGTCATTGAGTGCACCAGAGAACCTGGCCTCTAATAAAAGGCATGAATCCCACAAATCACACGACCCAATGCCTTGCATGTCTCTACTTTTTCCTTCTTCTCTCATCTCTCATGTCACTTTCCCCATTTCCTCTCTCTGCCAGCTTGGCTTCTCTCTCTCTCCTGGCTGCAAGCACATGTGTGGGACCATGCCGGAACACCCTGACCTACAGGGAAGTGGGAGAGGACTCTTTGTCAGGAACTGAAGTGACAGAACAAGGGGGAATGGGATCCAACTGCAAGAGCTGGAATCCATTCCATGATGGGAAGAAGTTCTTTCCTCTCAGGGTGCTTGTCCCTGACACTGGGACCAGTGCAGAGAGGCTGTGCATACCCCATGCCAAGGAACATCCAAGGCCAGCTTGGACAGGGGCCGCAGCAACCTGCTGTGCTGGCAGCTTGCTCAGCTTGGAACCAGATGATCTTTAGGGTCCCTTCCTAGCCAAAGCATTCAAGGATTTCATCATTCCACCATGCCCATCTCCCAGTGTGGAGTGGCCCTGAATCTTCTGTGACATCACAGCTCCCACAGTGTTCCAGGTGGAACGTCCAGCACCTGGAAACCAGCAGAGCAGACACTCTGCCTGCTGCCAGTTGTCACTTGGCGCTCGCTCTGCGCTCTGCCCGTCAGCGCTCTCTTGCTGCTGCTGCCTGGGATTTTCCTGACGCCTCCTCTGGAGCACCAACCCCAGCAGGATGAGCACTGCTGCTCCAGTGGAGGTACAGTGCCATTCCAGGGAGGGGCCACCTTGCTTGAGCAGGCTGCAGCCATGTGGGAATGGATGCTGTGGGACAGGAACCCCACTGTCAGATTGTGCTGTCTCTTGCAGACTGCCAGAGACACTGAGGAGGAGATGCAAGTGGACATGGTGCTAGGTGAGGAGGAAAGGATGGAGGTAGACATAGAAGAACCACTTGAGGACATGGAAGTCGACATGGAGGATAACATTGAGGAGATGGAAGTCGAAGAGGAGAACATTGAGGAGATGGAAGTTGACGAGAACGATGAGGAGGAGCCCATGGTCCTTGGATGAAGATGGAGCCCCACAAGTAAGACAGGCAGATGCTCCCCATGCCCTGCCCACAGACACAGTGGCTGCCCTGACGCCAGCCTGGGGCTGGGCTGGATGGCCCCGCTCAGGGACACGCTGCCCGCAGGGGGCCTGGATTGTGCTGCCACAAGCACCAGCCCTGGCCTGCCCTGCACTTGCCTGGGGCCACAGCAGCCCTGCCAGCCCTGTCCCAGCTCCTAGGGCCCGGCTCCCAGCCCAGCTGGGCCCAGTGCTGGCAGCAGAGGCCAGCTTTGCTTCTTTCTTCCTTCCAGGACAGATGGAGATGATGGCTGGAGATATGACGGCGGTGTATATATGTTGGAAAAGTTAGAAGATTACTGTAAATATGTTCACATGTTAGTAGTTCTCTGTAAATATGTTTTGAAGATTGTTACTCCATAGGATCCCATGTAAATATGTTCAGTAGATCGTTGTTGTTGTTATAAGGATTGTTGTAATGAAAAGTGTTCTGTAAATCCTAGAGTTTGCCAATCTTTGGCAAATAAATACTGCTTCTTTTTAAAACCTCGCTTCTCTTTGCCATTCCTTTGAGCACAGGCAGCCTTTGCACAGTTGGGATTTCCACTTGTTCCGGGATCCCGGGGCTGGAGCTCCCTGGGGCTGCTGCCACGGCCACCCCACGGCTGGGGGTCCCTGTGCACAGGGGGTCCCACTGACACCACTGCTGCCGCTGGGCACTGCTGCTGCTCCTGGGCTGGGGCACAGCGGCGTCCCCAAGAGCTGAGCTGTCACCAGCACAGAGGGGGCTCTCACTGCAGTTATCCCTGCAGCCATGCCACCAAAGCAAGGCAGGAAACTTTCAGCCACCCTTCCTGCTGCAGCCACAGGCACTCCTGGCTCCAGAGCCGCCATCAGGCCACAGGGATGCAAAATCCACCTTCCCGCTCTCAAGGCCATGACAGCCTTGGCAACTCTGGCACCTGCATCTGGGCTGCTGCAGGGGCTGATGTTTAAGGCTTGCAGCCTCCAAAGGCTCCGGGCTCTGCTTCCCACCCTGCTCTGCACTGCCCTGGCTCCGCATTGCTCAAGAGACAAAAGCCAAGCCAGGGGATCCTCGTCCTGCCCAAATTGCTGAATTGACTGCAGTCCTTAGGACCTTCTCCACTTTCAGAGAACCTATTCTTTTGATCACTGATTCGGCAGATGTCTATGGCCTAGTGCAGCAGGCCGAAAATTCCATTTTCAAAGACATTTCTAACCCCAACTAGAGCATTTGATTTCCCCTTTCATTATTCTTTTGTCCCACAGACAACACCCACACTATATCACGCACACAAGATCTCATACCACCCTTCCTGCATTTATAGTAGGCAATGCTAGAGCAGATGCCCCAGCAATGGTTGTCCAAATCTCCCTAGGGAATCTTTTTGACCAGGCTAGGACCCGCCACCACTTCTACCATCCAAACATTCCTGCACCGCTCAGCATCTTTAAAATTACCCAAGATCAGGCAAGATCCATGGCAAACACCTGCCCAAATTGTCAGCAACATGCCTTTGCTTCTGTCACAGCTGCACTCAATCCAAGAGGACTAAAGACTCTCCAGATCGGGCAATCACACATCACACACCAAGCCCCTTTTGGGAGACTAAAATACAACCCCGTCTCAATCCACACCGACAACGCTGCGGTTTCCGCCTTTGCCCATGCTGGTGTGAAATGAAAAGATGCTATAAAACGTTACATTTTAGCTTTTTCTACCTTCCCAGCTCCACAGGAAAGGAAAACTGATCATGGTCCTTCTTATACCTCCCACTGATTCCAACCATTTTCTGACCAGTGGGGTACAAAACATGTCACAGCCATACCACACTCTGCCACAGGACACTCCATAGTCCAGAGGGCCCACTGGTCCATCCAAAGGATCCTTGATCAACAGAGACAGGGAGTCCACATATTATCTCCCATTGAGACACTGGCCAAGGCCCTTGATGTGCTCAACTTTTTCGACACCTCATTTATGGAGCCAACTCCCCCAGTCATCAGGCCTTTTGCATTTCATGTGACTGCAGCCCAGTTAAAAGAAAAGCCACCTGTGTTGAACAAAGACCCTGAATCAAAACAAATTATGGGCCCTTTATCATTCATTGCTTGGGGGAGAGGATATGCTTGTGTCTCTACAGCAGCAGGCCCAAGACAGATCCCAGCAGAAACATAAAACTCTTCTGCAAATGGCGAGGCAAACACCAGAGCCACCATCAGAAGAACAGAATGAAAGCCTGAGAGAGCAGCAGCCTGGAAAAGAAGAAGAAGGACAGAAGAAGATCTCCTAAGCAGCGTGGACCACACAGACCAACACCAAGAGAGCTCAGACACCACTAAGCGGGATATATCACTTAACATTTGGAAAAACTATATTGTAGCATTTATATTTGATTCTTCTCAGAAGCTGAGTTCAAACTCTTGCCTTACAGAAGATAAAGTTTAGTGGGACCAGAATTTAAGTTTCACATGGGAATCTCCCTATCTCTTTACTTTCAGGCCACCCAAGCCTCCAGCCACTACAAAATTAACTAAAGTCCAAGGATGCTGTCCTTTGTTGCCGCTGCAGCAGGCAGCCACAAGCAGCAAAGCTCCTCACTATGCCACGTGCCGTCAGCTGGCTGCTTCCACAGCCAAGCCACAATTTCTTGCCCATGGCCACGCTTGTCAACCTCTTCTCACATAGGGACTCAGTATACCAGAACGTCCAGCTGCTCAAAGACCAAATCAACAAGATCCAGACAAAAGGCAACAACGACTGGCTCACTGGACTTTTGAAAGCCTGGGGCATGAAAGGCTGGCTTTCACCTTTACTTAAGACTCTTTTGTGGACTTTGTTTCTTGTATTCATTGTGTTGCTTATTCTATCCAGTTTTGCTCAACGCTTGCAAAAGTCCATGGCAGAAGCCTTCATTCTTGAAAACAAAAAGGGGGCACTTGTGGAGGCCCAGGGGCCTCTCATTGCAACTGTAATACCTTAGGGCAAAGGGGACCAAGGTGAAACAGAGAAACCCCTCTGAATGCAGGGCTCTCACCCATGGCCACTTGCAGCCTCTTGCAATCTGCAGCTTTTCTTGCTATCACCCACTTCAACTGCCATTTTTTCCTTATAGCTACTCTCCAGAGAATGTTCTTCCCTCTCTTCTCCCCTGCTGGTCCTGGCTTTGCCCCTTCTCCCCCCCCCATATGAAACCCTCAGTCCCCAGCCTCATTTTCTCTCCGTCCCTGGACCCTCTTCATGGCCATGCACAGCGTTTTGAGTTGCACACAAAGACCCGTCTCTGGCCTCGTTCATCAGCACTTGAAGCAAGTGTGCTCCGGCCTCTGGCAGTGCAGGTCACTCACACGGGCTCACTGTGGACACGCCGCAATCACACAGTCATTGAGTGCACCAGAGAACCTGGCCTCTAATAAAAGGCATGAATCCCACAAATCACACGACCCAATGCCTTGCATGTCTCTACATTTTCCTTCTTCTCTCATCTCTCATGTCACTTTCCCCATTTCCTCTCTCTGCCAGCTTGGCTTCTCTCTCTCTCCTGGCTGCAAGCACATGTGTGGGACCATGCCGGAACACCCTGACCTACAGGGAAGTGGGACAGGACTCTTTGTCAGGAACTGAAGTGACAGAACAAGGGGGAATGGGATCCAACTGCAAGAGCTGGAATCCATTCCATGATGGGAAGAAGTTCTTTCCTCTCAGGGTGCTTGTCCCTGACACTGGGACCAGTGCAGAGAGGCTGTGCATACCCCATGCCAAGGAACATCCAAGGCCAGCTTGGACAGGGGCCGAGACAACCTGCTGTGCTGGCAGCTTGCTTAGCTTGGAACCAGATGATCTTTAGGGTCCCTTCCTAGCCAAAGCATTCAAGGATTTCATCATTCCACCATGCCCATCTCCCAGTGTGGAGTGGCCCTGAATCTTCTGTGACATCACAGCTCCCACAGTGTTCCAGGTGGAACGTCCAGCACCTGGAAACCAGCAGAGCAGACACTCTGCCTGCTGCCAGTGGTCAGTTGGCGCTCGCTCTGCGCTCTGCCCGTCAGCGCTCTCTTGCTGCTGCCGCCTGGGATTTTCCTGACGCCTCCTCTGGAGCGCCAATCCCAGCAGGATGAGCACTGCTGCTCCAGTGGAGGTACAGTGCCATTCCAGGGAGGGGCCACCTTGCTTGAGCAGGCTGCAGCCATGTGGGAATGGATGCTGTGGGACAGGAACCCCACTGTCAGATTGTGCTGTCTCTTGCAGACTGCCAGAGACACTGAGGAGGAGATGCAAGTGGACATGGTGCTAGGTGAGGAAGAAAGGATGGAGGTAGACATAGAAGAACCACTTGAGGACATGGAAGTCGACATGGAGGATAACATTGAGGAGATGGAAGTCGAAGAGGAGAACATTGAGGAGATGGAAGTTGACGAGAACGATGAGGAGGAGCCCATGGTCCTTGGATGAAGATGGAGCCCCACAAGTAAGACAGGCAGATGCTCCCCATGCCCTGCCCACAGACACAGTGGCTGCCCAGACGCCAGCCTGGGGCTGGGCTGGATGGCCCCGCTCAGGGACACGCTGCCCGCAGGGGGCCTGGATTGTGCTGCCACAAGCACCAGCCCTGGCCTGCCCTGCACTTGCCTGGGGCCACAGCAGCCCTGCCAGCCCTGTCCCAGCTCCTAGGGCCCGGCTCCCAGCCCAGCTGGGCCCAGTGCTGGCAGCAGAGGCCAGCTTTGCTTCTTTCTTCCTTCCAGGACAGATGGAGATGATGGCTGGAGATATGACGGCGGTGTATATATGTTGGAAAAGTTAGAAGATTACTGTAAATATGTTCACATGTTAGTAGTTCTCTGTAAATATGTTTTGAAGATTGTTACTCCATAGGATCCCATGTAAATATGTTCAGTAGATCGTTGTTGTTGTTATAAGGATTGTTGTAATGAAAAGTGTTCTGTAAATCCTAGAGTTTGCCAATCTTTGGCAAATAAATACGGCTTCTTTTTAAAACCTGGCTTCTCTTTGCCATTCCTTTGAGCACAGGCAGCCTTTGCACAGTTGGGATTTCCACTTGTTCCGGGATCCCGGGGCTGGAGCTCCCTGGGGCTGCTGCCACGGCCACCCCACGGCTGGGGGTCCCTGTGCACAGGGGGTCCCACTGACACCACTGCTGCCGCTGGGCACTGCTGCTGCTCCTGGGCTGGGGCACAGCGGCGTCCCCAAGAGCTGAGCTGCCACCAGCACAGAGGGGGCTCTCACTGCAGTTATCCCTGCAGCCATGCCACCAAAGCAAGGCAGGAAACTTTCAGCCACCCTTCCTGCTGCAGCCACAGGCACTCCTGGCTCCAGAGCCGCCATCAGGCCACAGGGATGCAAAATCCACCTTCCCGCTCTCAAGGCCATGGCAGCCTTGGCAACTGTGGCACCTGCATCTGGGCTGCTGCAGGGGCTGATGTTTAAGGCTTGCAGCCTCCAAAGGCTCCGGGCTCTGCTTCCCACCCTGCTCTGCACTGCCCTGGCTCCGCATTGCTCAAGAGACAAAAGCCAAGCCAGGGGATCCTCGTCCTGCCCAAATTGCTGAATTGACTGCAGTCCTTAGGACCTTCTCCACTTTCAGAGAACCTATTCATTTGATCACTGATTCGGCAGATGTCTATGGCCTAGTGCAGCAGGCCGAAAATTCCATTTTCAAAGACATTTCTAACCCCAACTAGAGCATTTGATTTCCCCTTTCATTATTCTTTTGTCCCACAGACAACACCCACACTATATCACGCACACAAGATCTCATACCACCCTTCCTGCATTTATAGTAGGCAATGCTAGAGCAGATGCCCCAGCAATGGTTGTCCAAATCTCCCTAGGGAATCTTTTTGACCAGGCTAGGACCCGCCACCACTTCTACCATCCAAACATTCCTGCACCGCTCAGCATCTTTAAAATTACCCAAGATCAGGCAAGATCCATGGCAAACACCTGCCCAAATTGTCAGCAACATGCCTTTGCTTCTGTCACAGCTGCACTCAATCCAAGAGGACTAAAGACTCTCCAGATCGGGCAATCACACATCACACACCAAGCCCCTTTTGGGAGACTAAAATACAACCCCGTCTCAATCCACACCGACAACGCTGCGGTTTCCGCCTTTGCCCATGCTGGTGTGAAATGAAAAGATGCTATAAAACGTTACATTTTAGCTTTTTCTACCTTCCCAGCTCCACAGGAAAGGAAAACTGATCATGGTCCTTCTTATACCTCCCACTGATTCCAACCATTTTCTGACCAGTGGGGTACAAAACATGTCACAGCCATACCACACTCTGCCACAGGACACTCCATAGTCCAGAGGGCCCACTGGTCCATCCAAAGGATCCTTGATCAACAGAGACAGGGAGTCCACATATTATCTCCCATTGAGACACTGGCCAAGGCCCTTGATGTGCTCAACTTTTTCGACACCTCATTTATGGAGCCAACTCCCCCAGTCATCAGGCCTTTTGCATTTCATGTGACTGCAGCCCAGTTAAAAGAAAAGCCACCTGTGTTGAACAAAGACCCTGAATCAAAACAAATTATGGGCCCTTTATCATTCATTGCTTGGGGGAGAGGATATGCTTGTGTCTCTACAGCAGCAGGCCCAAGACAGATCCCAGCAGAAACATAAAACTCTTCTGCAAATGGCGAGGCAAACACCAGAGCCACCATCAGAAGAACAGAATGAAAGCCTGAGAGAGCAGCAGCCTGGAAAAGAAGAAGAAGGACAGAAGAAGATCTCCTAAGCAGCGTGGACCACACAGACCAACACCAAGAGAGCTCAGACACCACTAAGCGGGATATATCACTTAACATTTGGAAAAACTATATTGTAGCATTTATATTTGATTCTTCTCAGAAGCTGAGTTCAAACTCTTGCCTTACAGAAGAGAAAGTTTAGTGGGACCAGAATTTAAGTTTCACATGGGAATCTCCCTATCTCTTTACTTTCAGGCCACCCAACCTCCAGCCACTACAAAATTAACTAAAGTCCAAGGATGCTGTCCTTTGTTGCCGCTGCAGCAGGCAGCCACAAGCAGCAAAGCTCCTCACTATGCCACGTGCCGTCAGCTGGCTGCTTCCACAGCCAAGCCACAATTTCTTGCCCATGGCCACGCTTGTCAACCTCTTCTCACATAGGGACTCAGTATACCTGAGCGTCCAGCTGCTCAAAGACCAAATCAACAAGATCCAGACAAAAGGCAACAACGACTGGCTCACTGGACTTTTGAAAGCCTGGGGCATGAAAGGCTGGCTTTCACCTTTACTTAAGACTCTTTTGTGGACTTTGTTTCTTGTATTCATTGTGTTGCTTATTCTATCCAGTTTTGCTCAACGCTTGCAAAAGTCCATGGCAGAAGCCTTCATTCTTGAAAACAAAAAGGGGGCACTTGTGGAGGCCCAGGGGCCTCTCATTGCAACTGTAATACCTTAGGGCAAAGGGGACCAAGGTGAAACAGAGAAACCCCTCTGAATGCAGGGCTCTCACCCATGGCCACTTGCAGCCTCTTGCAATCTGCAGCTTTTCTTGCTATCACCCACTTCAACTGCCATTTTTTCCTTATAGCTACTCTCCAGAGAATGTTCTTCCCTCTCTTCTCCCCTGCTGGTCCTGGCTTTGCCCCTTCTCCCCCCCCCATATGAAACCCTCAGTCCCCAGCCTCAGTTTCTCTCCGGCCCTGGACCCTCTTCATCGCCATGCACAGCGTTTTGAGTTGCACACAAAGACCCGTCTCTGGCCTCGTTCATCAGCACTTGAAGCAAGTGTGCTCCGGCCTCTGGGAGTGCAGGTCGCTCACACGGGCTCACTGTGGACACGCCGCAATCACACAGTCATTGAGTGCACCAGAGAACCTGGCCTCTAATAAAAGGCATGAATCCCACAAATCACACGACCCAATGCCTTGCATGTCTCTACATTTTCCTTCTTCTCTCATCTCTCATGTCACTTTCCCCATTTCCTCTCTCTGCCAGCTTGGCTTCTCTCTCTCTCCTGGCTGCAAGCACATGTGTGGGACCATGCCGGAACACCCTGACCTACAGGGAAGTGGGAGAGGACTCTTTGTCAGGAACTGAAGTGACAGAACAAGGGGGAATGGGATCCAACTGCAAGAGCTGGAATCCATTCCATGATGGGAAGAAGTTCTTTCCTCTCAGGGTGCTTGTCCCTGACACTGGGACCAGTGCAGAGAGGCTGTGCATACCCCATGCCAAGGAACATCCAAGGCCAGCTTGGACAGGGGCCGAGACAACCTGCTGTGCTGGCAGCTTGCTCAGCTTGGAACCAGATGATCTTTAGGGTCCCTTCCTAGCCAAAGCATTCAAGGATTTCATCATTCCACCATGCCCATCTCCCAGTGTGGAGTGGCCCTGAATCTTCTGTGACATCACAGCTCCCACAGTGTTCCAGGTGGAACGTCCAGCACCTGGAAACCAGCAGAGCAGACACTCTGCCTGCTGCCAGTGGTCAGTTGGCGCTCGCTCTGCGCTCTGCCCGTCAGCGCTCTCTTGCTGCTGCCGCCTGGGATTTTCCTGACGCCTCCTCTGGAGCGCCAATCCCAGCAGGATGAGCACTGCTGCTCCAGTGGAGGTACAGTGCCATTCCAGGGAGGGGCCACCTTGCTTGAGCAGGCTGCAGCCATGTGGGAATGGATGCTGTGGGACAGGAACCCCACTGTCAGATTGTGCTGTCTCTTGCAGACTGCCAGAGACACTGAGGAGGAGATGCAAGTGGACATGGTGCTAGGTGAGGAAGAAAGGATGGAGGTAGACATAGAAGAACCACTTGAGGACATGGAAGTCGACATGGAGGATAACATTGAGGAGATGGAAGTCGAAGAGGAGAACATTGAGGAGATGGAAGTTGACGAGAACGATGAGGAGGAGCCCATGGTCCTTGGATGAAGATGGAGCCCCACAAGTAAGACAGGCAGATGCTCCCCATGCCCTGCCCACAGACACAGTGGCTGCCCAGACGCCAGCCTGGGGCTGGGCTGGATGGCCCCGCTCAGGGACACGCTGCCCGCAGGGGGCCTGGATTGTGCTGCCACAAGCACCAGCCCTGGCCTGCCCTGCACTTGCCTGGGGCCACAGCAGCCCTGCCAGCCCTGTCCCAGCTCCTAGGGCCCGGCTCCCAGCCCAGCTGGGCCCAGTGCTGGCAGCAGAGGCCAGCTTTGCTTCTTTCTTCCTTCCAGGACAGATGGAGATGATGGCTGGAGATATGACGGCGGTGTATATATGTTGGAAAAGTTAGAAGATTACTGTAAATATGTTCACATGTTAGTAGTTCTCTGTAAATATGTTTTGAAGATTGTTACTCCATAGGATCCCATGTAAATATGTTCAGTAGATCGTTGTTGTTGTTATAAGGATTGTTGTAATGAAAAGTGTTCTGTAAATCCTAGAGTTTGCCAATCTTTGGCAAATAAATACGGCTTCTTTTTAAAACCTGGCTTCTCTTTGCCATTCCTTTGAGCACAGGCAGCCTTTGCACAGTTGGGATTTCCACTTGTTCCGGGATCCCGGGGCTGGAGCTCCCTGGGGCTGCTGCCACGGCCACCCCACGGCTGGGGGTCCCTGTGCACAGGGGGTCCCACTGACACCACTGCTGCCGCTGGGCACTGCTGCTGCTCCTGGGCTGGGGCACAGCGGCGTCCCCAAGAGCTGAGCTGCCACCAGCACAGAGGGGGCTCTCACTGCAGTTATCCCTGCAGCCATGCCACCAAAGCAAGGCAGGAAACTTTCAGCCACCCTTCCTGCTGCAGCCACAGGCACTCCTGGCTCCAGAGCCGCCATCAGGCCACAGGGATGCAAAATCCACCTTCCCGCTCTCAAGGCCATGGCAGCCTTGGCAACTGTGGCACCTGCATCTGGGCTGCTGCAGGGGCTGATGTTTAAGGCTTGCAGCCTCCAAAGGCTCCGGGCTCTGCTTCCCACCCTGCTCTGCACTGCCCTGGCTCCGCATTGCTCAAGAGACAAAAGCCAAGCCAGGGGATCCTCGTCCTGCCCAAATTGCTGAATTGACTGCAGTCCTTAGGACCTTCTCCACTTTCAGAGAACCTATTCATTTGATCACTGATTCGGCAGATGTCTATGGCCTAGTGCAGCAGGCCGAAAATTCCATTTTCAAAGACATTTCTAACCCCAACTAGAGCATTTGATTTCCCCTTTCATTATTCTTTTGTCCCACAGACAACACCCACACTATATCACGCACACAAGATCTCATACCACCCTTCCTGCATTTATAGTAGGCAATGCTAAAGCAGATGCCCCAGCAATGGTTGTCCAAATCTCCCTAGGGAATCTTTTTGACCAGGCTAGGACCCGCCACCACTTCTACCATCCAAACATTCCTGCACCGCTCAGCATCTTTAAAATTACCCAAGATCAGGCAAGATCCATGGCAAACACCTGCCCAAATTGTCAGCAACATGCCTTTGCTTCTGTCACAGCTGCACTCAATCCAAGAGGACTAAAGACTCTCCAGATCGGGCAATCACACATCACACACCAAGCCCCTTTTGGGAGACTAAAATACAACCCCGTCTCAATCCACACCGACAACGCTGCGGTTTCCGCCTTTGCCCATGCTGGTGTGAAATGAAAAGATGCTATAAAACGTTACATTTTAGCTTTTTCTACCTTCCCAGCTCCACAGGAAAGGAAAACTGATCATGGTCCTTCTTATACCTCCCACTGATTCCAACCATTTTCTGACCAGTGGGGTACAAAACATGTCACAGCCATACCACACTCTGCCACAGGACACTCCATAGTCCAGAGGGCCCACTGGTCCATCCAAAGGATCCTTGATCAACAGAGACAGGGAGTCCACATATTATCTCCCATTGAGACACTGGCCAAGGCCCTTGATGTGCTCAACTTTTTCGACACCTCATTTATGGAGCCAACTCCCCCAGTCATCAGGCCTTTTGCATTTCATGTGACTGCAGCCCAGTTAAAAGAAAAGCCACCTGTGTTGAACAAAGACCCTGAATCAAAACAAATTATGGGCCCTTTATCATTCATTGCTTGGGGGAGAGGATATGCTTGTGTCTCTACAGCAGCAGGCCCAAGACAGATCCCAGCAGAAACATAAAACTCTTCTGCAAATGGCGAGGCAAACACCAGAGCCACCATCAGAAGAACAGAATGAAAGCCTGAGAGAGCAGCAGCCTGGAAAAGAAGAAGAAGGACAGAAGAAGATCTCCTAAGCAGCGTGGACCACACAGACCAACACCAAGAGAGCTCAGACACCACTAAGCGGGATATATCACTTAACATTTGGAAAAACTATATTGTAGCATTTATATTTGATTCTTCTCAGAAGCTGAGTTCAAACTCTTGCCTTACAGAAGAGAAAGTTTAGTGGGACCAGAATTTAAGTTTCACATGGGAATCTCCCTATCTCTTTACTTTCAGGCCACCCAAGCCTCCAGCCACTACAAAATTAACTAAAGTCCAAGGATGCTGTCCTTTGTTGCCGCTGCAGCAGGCAGCCACAAGCAGCAAAGCTCCTCACTATGCCACGTGCCGTCAGCTGGCTGCTTCCACAGCCAAGCCACAATTTCTTGCCCATGGCCACGCTTGTCAACCTCTTCTCACATAGGGACTCAGTATACCTGAGCGTCCAGCTGCTCAAAGACCAAATCAACAAGATCCAGACAAAAGGCAACAACGACTGGCTCACTGGA
The DNA here is from genome assembly GCF_036417665.1 of Passer domesticus. NCBI lineage: Eukaryota > Metazoa > Chordata > Aves > Passeriformes > Passeridae > Passer > Passer domesticus. The sequence goes on along the minus strand of NC_087486.1, from coordinate 17,165,423 downwards.
CTTTTGAAAGCCTGGGGCATGAAAGGCTGGCTTTCACCTTTACTTAAGACTGTTTTGTGGACTTTGTTTCTTGTATTCATTGTGTTGCTTATTCTATCCAGTTTTGCTCAACGCTTGCAAAAGTCCATGGCAGAAGCCTTCATTCTTGAAAACAAAAAGGGGGCACTTGTGGAGGCCCAGGGGCCTCTCATTGCAACTGTAATACCTTAGGGCAAAGGGGACCAAGGTGAAACAGAGAAACCCCTCTGAATGCAGGGCTCTCACCCATGGCCACTTGCAGCCTCTTGCAATCTGCAGCTTTTCTTGCTATCACCCACTTCAACTGCCATTTTTTCCTTATAGCTACTCTCCAGAGAATGTTCTTCCCTCTCTTCTCCCCTGCTGGTCCTGGCTTTGCCCCTTCTCCCCCCCCCATATGAAACCCTCAGTCCCCAGCCTCAGTTTCTCTCCGGCCCTGGACCCTCTTCATCGCCATGCACAGCGTTTTGAGTTGCACACAAAGACCCGTCTCTGGCCTCGTTCATCAGCACTTGAAGCAAGTGTGCTCCGGCCTCTGGGAGTGCAGGTCGCTCACACGGGCTCACTGTGGACACGCCGCAATCACACAGTCATTGAGTGCACCAGAGAACCTGGCCTCTAATAAAAGGCATGAATCCCACAAATCACACGACCCAATGCCTTGCATGTCTCTACTTTTTCCTTCTTCTCTCATCTCTCATGTCACTTTCCCCATTTCCTCTCTCTGCCAGCTTGGCTTCTCTCTCTCTCCTGGCTGCAAGCACATGTGTGGGACCATGCCGGAACACCCTGACCTACAGGGAAGTGGGAGAGGACTCTTTGTCAGGAACTGAAGTGACAGAACAAGGGGGAATGGGATCCAACTGCAAGAGCTGGAATCCATTCCATGATGGGAAGAAGTTCTTTCCTCTCAGGGTGCTTGTCCCTGACACTGGGACCAGTGCAGAGAGGCTGTGCATACCCCATGCCAAGGAACATCCAAGGCCAGCTTGGACAGGGGCCGCAGCAACCTGCTGTGCTGGCAGCTTGCTCAGCTTGGAACCAGATGATCTTTAGGGTCCCTTCCTAGCCAAAGCATTCAAGGATTTCATCATTCCACCATGCCCATCTCCCAGTGTGGAGTGGCCCTGAATCTTCTGTGACATCACAGCTCCCACAGTGTTCCAGGTGGAACGTCCAGCACCTGGAAACCAGCAGAGCAGACACTCTGCCTGCTGCCAGTTGTCACTTGGCGCTCGCTCTGCGCTCTGCCCGTCAGCGCTCTCTTGCTGCTGCTGCCTGGGATTTTCCTGACGCCTCCTCTGGAGCACCAACCCCAGCAGGATGAGCACTGCTGCTCCAGTGGAGGTACAGTGCCATTCCAGGGAGGGGCCACCTTGCTTGAGCAGGCTGCAGCCATGTGGGAATGGATGCTGTGGGACAGGAACCCCACTGTCAGATTGTGCTGTCTCTTGCAGACTGCCAGAGACACTGAGGAGGAGATGCAAGTGGACATGGTGCTAGGTGAGGAGGAAAGGATGGAGGTAGACATAGAAGAACCACTTGAGGACATGGAAGTCGACATGGAGGATAACATTGAGGAGATGGAAGTCGAAGAGGAGAACATTGAGGAGATGGAAGTTGACGAGAACGATGAGGAGGAGCCCATGGTCCTTGGATGAAGATGGAGCCCCACAAGTAAGACAGGCAGATGCTCCCCATGCCCTGCCCACAGACACAGTGGCTGCCCTGACGCCAGCCTGGGGCTGGGCTGGATGGCCCCGCTCAGGGACACGCTGCCCGCAGGGGGCCTGGATTGTGCTGCCACAAGCACCAGCCCTGGCCTGCCCTGCACTTGCCTGGGGCCACACCAGCCCTGCCAGCCCTGTCCCAGCTCCTAGGGCCCGGCTCCCAGCCCAGCTGGGCCCAGTGCTGGCAGCAGAGGCCAGCTTTGCTTCTTTCTTCCTTCCAGGACAGATGGAGATGATGGCTGGAGATATGACGACGGTGTATATATGTTGGAAAAGTTAGAAGATTACTGTAAATATGTTCACATGTTAGTAGTTCTCTGTAAATATGTTTTGAAGATTGTTACTCCATAGGATCCCATGTAAATATGTTCAGTAGATCGTTGTTGTTGTTATAAGGATTGTTGTAATGAAAAGTGTTCTGTAAATCCTAGAGTTTGCCAATCTTTGGCAAATAAATACGGCTTCTTTTTAAAACCTGGCTTCTCTTTGCCATTCCTTTGAGCACAGGCAGCCTTTGCACAGTTGGGATTTCCACTTGTTCCGGGATCCCGGGGCTGGAGCTCCCTGGGGCTGCTGCCACGGCCACCCCACGGCTGGGGGTCCCTGTGCACAGGGGGTCCCACTGACACCACTGCTGCCGCTGGGCACTGCTGCTGCTCCTGGGCTGGGGCACAGCGGCGTCCCCAAGAGCTGAGCTGTCACCAGCACAGAGGGGGCTCTCACTGCAGTTATCCCTGCAGCCATGCCACCAAAGCAAGGCAGGAAACTTTCAGCCACCCTTCCTGCTGCAGCCACAGGCACTCCTGGCTCCAGAGCCGCCATCAGGCCACAGGGATGCAAAATCCACCTTCCCGCTCTCAAGGCCATGACAGCCTTGGCAACTGTGGCACCTGCATCTGGGCTGCTGCAGGGGCTGATGTTTAAGGCTTGCAGCCTCCAAAGGCTCCGGGCTCTGCTTCCCACCCTGCTCTGCACTGCCCTGGCTCCGCATTGCTCAAGAGACAAAAGCCAAGCCAGGGGATCCTCGTCCTGCCCAAATTGCTGAATTGACTGCAGTCCTTAGGACCTTCTCCACTTTCAGAGAACCTATTCTTTTGATCACTGATTCGGCAGATGTCTATGGCCTAGTGCAGCAGGCCGAAAATTCCATTTTCAAAGACATTTCTAACCCCAACTAGAGCATTTGATTTCCCCTTTCATTATTCTTTTGTCCCACAGACAACACCCACACTATATCACGCACACAAGATCTCATACCACCCTTCCTGCATTTATAGTAGGCAATGCTAAAGCAGATGCCCCAGCAATGGTTGTCCAAACCTCCCTAGGGAATCTTTTTGACCAGGCTAGGACCCGCCACCACTTCTACCATCCAAACATTCCTGCACCGCTCAGCATCTTTAAAATTACCCAAGATCAGGCAAGATCCATGGCAAACACCTGCCCAAATTGTCAGCAACATGCCTTTGCTTCTGTCACAGCTGCACTCAATCCAAGAGGACTAAAGACTCTCCAGATCGGGCAATCACACATCACACACCAAGCCCCTTTTGGGAGACTAAAATACAACCCCGTCTCAATCCACACCGACAACGCTGCGGTTTTCGCCTCTGCCCATGCTGGTGAGAAATGAAAAGATGCTATAAAACGTTACATTTTAGCTTTTTCTACCTTCCCAGCTCCACAGGAAATGAAAACTGATCATGGTCCTTCTTATACCTCCCACTGATTCCAACCATTTTCTGACCAGTGGGGTACAAAACATGTCACAGCCATACCACACTCTACCACAGGACACTCCACAGTCCAGAGGGCCCACTGGTCCATCCAAAGGATCCTTGATCAACAGAGACAGGGAGTCCACATATTATCTCCCATTGAGACACTGGCCAAGGCCCTTGATGTGCTCAACTTTTTCGACACCTCATTTATGGAGCCAACTCCCCCAGTCATCAGGCCTTTTGCATTTCATGTGACTGCAGCCCAGTTAAAAGAAAAGCCACCTGTGTTGAACAAAGACCCTGAATCAAAACAAATTATGGGCCCTTTATCATTCATTACTTGGGGGAGAGGATATGCTTGTGTCTCTACAGCAGCAGGCCCAAGACGGATCCCAGCAGAAACATAAAACTCTTCTGCAAATGGCGAGGCAAACACCAGAGCCACCATCAGAAGAACAGAATGAAAGCCTGAGAGAGCAGCAGCCTGGAAAAGAAGAAGATGGACAGAAGAAGATCTCCTAAGCAGCGTGGACCACACAGACCAACACCAAGAGAGCTCAGACACCACTAAGCGGGATATATCACTTAACATTTGGAAAAACTATATTGTAGCATTTATATTTGATTCTTCTCAGAAGCTGAGTTCAAACTCTTGCCTTACAGAAGAGAAAGTTTAGTGGGACCAGAATTTAAGTTTCACATGGGAATCTCCCTATCTCTTTACTTTCAGGCCACCCAAGCCTCCAGCCACTACAAAATTAACTAAAGTCAAAGGATGCTGTCCTTTGTTGCCGCTGCAGCAGGCAGCCGCAAGCAGCAAAGCTCCTCACTATGCCACGTGCCGTCAGCTGGCTGCTTCCACAGCCAAGCCACAATTTCTTGCCCATGGCCACGCTTGTCAACCTCTTCTCACATAGGGACTCAGTATACCAGAGCGTCCAGCTGCTCAAAGACCAAATCAACAAGATCCAGACAAAAGGCAACAACGACTGGCTCACTGGACTTTTGAAAGACTGGGGCATGAAAGGCTGGCTTTCACCTTTACTTAAGACTCTTTTGTGGACTTTGTTTCTTGTATTCATTGTGTTGCTTATTCTATCCAGTTTTGCTCAACGCTTGCAAAAGTCCATGGCAGAAGCCTTCATTCTTGAAAACAAAAAGGGGGCACTTGTGGAGGCCCAGGGGCCTCTCATTGCAACTGTAATACCTTAGGGCAAAGGGGACCAAGGTGAAACAGAGAAACCCCTCTGAATGCAAGGCTCTCACCCATGGCCACTTGCAGCCTCTTGCAATCTGCAGCTTTTCTTGCTATCACCCACTTCAACTGCCATTTTTTCCTTATAGCTACTCTCCAGAGAATGTTCTTCCCTCTCTTCTCCCCTGCTGGTCCTGGCTTTGCCCCTTCTCCACCCCCCATATGAAACCCTCAGTCTCCAGCCTCATTTTCTCTCCGTCCCTGGACCCTCTTCATGGCCATGCACAGCGTTTGGAGTTCCACACAAAGACCCGTCTCTGGCCTCATGCATCAGCACTTGAAGCAAGTGTGCTCCGGGCTCTGGCAGTGCAGGTCGCTCACACGGGCTCACTGTGGACACGCCGCAATCACACAGTCATTGAGTGCACCAGAGAACCTGGCCTCTAATAAAAGGCATGAATCCCACAAATCACACGACCCAATGCCTTGCATGTCTCTACTTTTTCCTTCTTCTCTCATCTCTCATGTCACTTTCCCCATTTCCTCTCTCTGCCAGCTTGGCTTCTCTCTCTCTCCTGGCTGCAAGCACATGTGTGGGACCATGCCGGAACACCCTGACCTACAGGGAAGTGGGAGAGGACTCTTTGTCAGGAACTGAAGTGACAGAACAAGGGGGAATGGGATCCAACTGCAAGAGCTGGAATCCATTCCATGATGGGAAGAAGTTCTTTCCTCTCAGGGTGCTTGTCCCTGACACTGGGACCAGTGCAGAGAGGCTGTGCATACCCCATGCCAAGGAACATCCAAGGCCAGCTTGGACAGGGGCCGCAGCAACCTGCTGTGCTGGCAGCTTGCTCAGCTTGGAACCAGATGATCTTTAGGGTCCCTTCCTAGCCAAAGCATTCAAGGATTTCATCATTCCACCATGCCCATCTCCCAGTGTGGAGTGGCCCTGAATCTTCTGTGACATCACAGCTCCCACAGTGTTCCAGGTGGAACGTCCAGCACCTGGAAACCAGCAGAGCAGACACTCTGCCTGCTGCCAGTGGTCAGTTGGCGCTCGCTCTGCGCTCTGCCCGTCAGCGCTCTCTTGCTGCTGCTGCCTGGGATTTTCCTGACGCCTCCTCTGAAGCACCAACCCCAGCAGGATGAGCACTGCTGCTCCAGTGGAGGTACAGTGCCATTCCAGGGAGGGGCCACCTTGCTTGAGCAGGCTGCAGCCATGTGGGAATGGATGCTGTGGGACAGGAACCCCACTGTCAGATTGTGCTGTCTCTTGCAGACTGCCAGAGACACTGAGGAGGAGATGCAAGTGGACATGGTGCTAGGTGAGGAAGAAAGGATGGAGGTAGACATAGAAGAACCACTTGAGGACATGGAAGTCGACATGGAGGATAACATTGAGGAGATGGAAGTCGAAGAGGAGAACATTGAGGAGATGGAAGTTGACGAGAACGATGAGGAGGAGCCCATGGTCCTTGGATGAAGATGGAGCCCCACAAGTAAGACAGGCAGATGCTCCCCATGCCCTGCCCACAGACACAGTGGCTGCCCTGACGCCAGCCTGGGGCTGGGCTGGATGGCCCCGCTCAGGGACACGCTGCCCGCAGGAGGCCTGGACTGTGCTGCCACAAGCACCAGCCCTGGCCTGCCCTGCACTTGCCTGGGGCCACACCAGCCCTGCCAGCCCTGTCCCAGCTCCTAGGGCCCGGCTCCCAGCCCAGCTGGGCCCAGTGCTGGCAGCAGAGGCCAGCTTTGCTTCTTTCTTCCTTCCAGGACAGATGGAGATGATGGCTGGAGATATGACGACGGTGTATATATGTTGGAAAAGTTAGAAGATTACTGTAAATATGTTCACATGTTAGTAGTTCTCTGTAAATATGTTTTGAAGATTGTTACTCCATAGGATCCCATGTAAATATGTTCAGTAGATCGTTGTTGTTGTTATAAGGATTGTTGTAATGAAAAGTGTTCTGTAAATCCTAGAGTTTGCCAATCTTTGGCAAATAAATACGGCTTCTTTTTAAAACCTGGCTTCTCTTTGCCATTCCTTTGAGCACAGGCAGCCTTTGCACAGTTGGGATTTCCACTTGTTCCGGGATCCCGGGGCTGGAGCTCCCTGGGGCTGCTGCCACGGCCACCCCACGGCTGGGGGTCCCTGTGCACAGGGGGTCCCACTGACACCACTGCTGCCGCTGGGCACTGCTGCTGCTCCTGGGCTGGGGCACAGCGGCGTCCCCAAGAGCTGAGCTGCCACCAGCACAGAGGGGGCTCTCACTGCAGTTATCCCTGCAGCCATGCCACCAAAGCAAGGCAGGAAACTTTCAGCCACCCTTCCTGCTGCAGCCACAGGCACTCCTGGCTCCAGAGCCGCCATCAGGCCACAGGGATGCAAAATCCACCTTCCCGCTCTCAAGGCCATGGCAGCCTTGGCAACTGTGGCACCTGCATCTGGGCTGCTGCAGGGCCTGATGTTTAAGGCTTGCAGCCTCCAAAGGCTCCGGGCTCTGCTTCCCACCCTGCTCTGCACTGCCCTGGCTCCGCATTGCTCAAGAGACAAAAGCCATGCCAGGGGATCCTCGTCCTGCCCAAATTGCTGAATTGACTGCAGTCCTTAGGACCTTCTCCACTTTCAGAGAACCTATTCATTTGATCACTGATTCGGCAGATGTCTATGGCCTAGTGCAGCAGGCCGAAAATTCCATTTTCAAAGACATTTCTAACCCCAACTAGAGCATTTGATTTCCCCTTTCATTATTCTTTTGTCCCACAGACAACACCCACACTATATCACGCACACAAGATCTCATACCACCCTTCCTGCATTTATAGTAGGCAATGCTAAAGCAGATGCCCCAGCAATGGTTGTCCAAACCTCCCTAGGGAATCTTTTTGACCAGGCTAGGACCCGCCACCACTTCTACCATCCAAACATTCCTGCACCGCTCAGCATCTTTAAAATTACCCAAGATCAGGCAAGATCCATGGCAAACACCTGCCCAAATTGTCAGCAACATGCCTTTGCTTCTGTCACAGCTGCACTCAATCCAAGAGGACTAAAGACTCTCCAGATCGGGCAATCACACATCACACACCAAGCCCCTTTTGGGAGACTAAAATACAACCCCGTCTCAATCCACACCGACAACGCTGCGGTTTCCGCCTTTGCCCATGCTGGTGTGAAATGAAAAGATGCTATAAAACGTTACATTTTAGCTTTTTCTACCTTCCCAGCTCCACAGGAAAGGAAAACTGATCATGGTCCTTCTTATACCTCCCACTGATTCCAACCATTTTCTGACCAGTGGGGTACAAAACATGTCACAGCCATACCACACTCTGCCACAGGACACTCCACAGTCCAGAGGGCCCACTGGTCCATCCAAAGGATCCTTGATCAACAGAGACAGGGAGTCCACATATTATCTCCCATTGAGACACTGGCCAAGGCCCTTGATGTGCTCAACTTTTTCGACACCTCATTTATGGAGCCAACTCCCCCAGTCATCAGGCCTTTTGCATTTCATGTGACTGCAGCCCAGTTAAAAGAAAAGCCACCTGTGTTGAACAAAGACCCTGAATCAAAACAAATTATGGGCCCTTTATCATTCATTGCTTGGGGGAGAGGATATGCTTGTGTCTCTACAGCAGCAGGCCCAAGACAGATCCCAGCAGAAACATAAAACTCTTCTGCAAATGGCGAGGCAAACACCAGAGCCACCATCAGAAGAACAGAATGAAAGCCTGAGAGAGCAGCAGCCTGGAAAAGAAGAAGAAGGACAGAAGAAGATCTCCTAAGCAGCGTGGACCACACAGACCAACACCAAGAGAGCTCAGACACCACTAAGCGGGATATATCACTTAACATTTGGAAAAACTATATTGTAGCATTTATATTTGATTCTTCTCAGAAGCTGAGTTCAAACTCTTGCCTTACAGAAGAGAAAGTTTAGTGGGACCAGAATTTAAGTTTCACATGGGAATCTCCCTATCTCTTTACTTTCAGGCCACCCAAGCCTCCAGCCACTACAAAATTAACTAAAGTCAAAGGATGCTGTCCTTTGTTGCCGCTGCAGCAGGCAGCCGCAAGCAGCAAAGCTCCTCACTATGCCACGTGCCGTCAGCTGGCTGCTTCCACAGCCAAGCCACAATTTCTTGCCCATGGCCACGCTTGTCAACCTCTTCTCACATAGGGACTCAGTATACCAGAGCGTCCAGCTGCTCAAAGACCAAATCAACAAGATCCAGACAAAAGGCAACAACGACTGGCTCACTGGACTTTTGAAAGCCTGGGGCATGAAAGGCTGGCTTTCACCTTTACTTAAGACTGTTTTGTGGACTTTGTTTCTTGTATTCATTGTGTTGCTTATTCTATCCAGTTTTGCTCAACGCTTGCAAAAGTCCATGGCAGAAGCCTTCATTCTTGAAAACAAAAAGGGGGCACTTGTGGAGGCCCAGGGGCCTCTCATTGCAACTGTAATACCTTAGGGCAAAGGGGACCAAGGTGAAACAGAGAAACCCCTCTGAATGCAAGGCTCTCACCCATGGCCACTTGCAGCCTCTTGCAATCTGCAGCTTTTCTTGCTATCACCCACTTCAACTGCCATTTTTTCCTTATAGCTACTCTCCAGAGAATGTTCTTCCCTCTCTTCTCCCCTGCTGGTCCTGGCTTTGCCCCTTCTCCACCCCCCATATGAAACCCTCAGTCTCCAGCCTCATTTTCTCTCCGTCCCTGGACCCTCTTCATGGCCATGCACAGCGTTTGGAGTTCCACACAAAGACCCGTCTCTGGCCTCATGCATCAGCACTTGAAGCAAGTGTGCTCCGGGCTCTGGCAGTGCAGGTCGCTCACACGGGCTCACTGTGGACACGCCGCAATCACACAGTCATTGAGTGCACCAGAGAACCTGGCCTCTAATAAAAGGCATGAATCCCACAAATCACACGACCCAATGCCTTGCATGTCTCTACATTTTCCTTCTTCTCTCATCTCTCATGTCACTTTCCCCATTTCCTCTCTCTGCCAGCTTGGCTTCTCTCTCTCTCCTGGCTGCAAGCACATGTCTGGGACCATGCCGGAATACCCTGACCTACAGGGAAGTGGGAGAGGACTCTTTGTCAGGAACTGAAGTGACAGAACAAGGGGGAATGGGATCCAACTGCAAGAGCTGGAATCCATTCCATGATGGGAAGAAGTTCTTTCCTCTCAGGGTGCTTGTCCCTGACACTGGGACCAGTGCAGAGAGGCTGTGCATACCCCATGCCAAGGAACATCCAAGGCCAGCTTGGACAGGGGCCGCAGCAACCTGCTGTGCTGGCAGCTTGCTCAGCTTGGAACCAGATGATCTTTAGGGTCCCTTCCTAGCCAAAGCATTCAAGGATTTCATCATTCCACCATGCCCATCTCCCAGTGTGGAGTGGCCCTGAATCTTCTGTGACATCACAGCTCCCACAGTGTTCCAGGTGGAACGTCCAGCACCTGGAAACCAGCAGAGCAGACACTCTGCCTGCTGCCAGTGGTCAGTTGGCGCTCGCTCTGCGCTCTGCCCGTCAGCGCTCTCTTGCTGCTGCCGCCTGGGATTTTCCTGACGCCTCCTCTGGAGCGCCAATCCCAGCAGGATGAGCACTGCTGCTCCAGTGGAGGTACAGTGCCATTCCAGGGAGGGGCCACCTTGCTTGAGCAGGCTGCAGCCATGTGGGAATGGATGCTGTGGGACAGGAACCCCACTGTCAGATTGTGCTGTCTCTTGCAGACTGCCAGAGACACTGAGGAGGAGATGCAAGTGGACATGGTGCTAGGTGAGGAAGAAAGGATGGAGGTAGACATAGAAGAACCACTTGAGGACATGGAAGTCGACATGGAGGATAACATTGAGGAGATGGAAGTCGAAGAGGAGAACATTGAGGAGATGGAAGTTGACGAGAACGATGAGGAGGAGCCCATGGTCCTTGGATGAAGATGGAGCCCCACAAGTAAGACAGGCAGATGCTCCCCATGCCCTGCCCACAGACACAGTGGCTGCCCTGACGCCAGCCTGGGGCTGGGCTGGATGGCCCCGCTCAGGGACACGCTGCCCGCAGGGGGCCTGGATTGTGCTGCCACAAGCACCAGCCCTGGCCTGCCCTGCACTTGCCTGGGGCCACAGCAGCCCTGCCAGCCCTGTCCCAGCTCCTAGGGCCCGGCTCCCAGCCCAGCTGGGCCCAGTGCTGGCAGCAGAGGCCAGCTTTGCTTCTTTCTTCCTTCCAGGACAGATGGAGATGATGGCTGGAGATATGACGACGGTGTATATATGTTGGAAAAGTTAGAAGATTACTGTAAATATGTTCACATGTTAGTAGTTCTCTGTAAATATGTTTTGAAGATTGTTACTCCATAGGATCCCATGTAAATATGTTCAGTAGATCGTTGTTGTTGTTATAAGGATTGTTGTAATGAAAAGTGTTCTGTAAATCCTAGAGTTTGCCAATCTTTGGCAAATAAATACGCCTTCTTTTTAAAACCTCGCTTCTCTTTGCCATTCCTTTGAGCACAGGCAGCCTTTTCACACTTGGGATTTCCACTTGTTCCAGGATCCCGAGGCTGGAGCTCCCTGGGGCTGCTGCCACGGCCACCCCACGGCTGGGGGTCCCTGTGCACAGGGGGTCCCACTGACACCACTGCTGCCGCTGGGCACTGCTGCTGCTCCTGGGCTGGGGCACAGCGGCGTCCCCAAGAGCTGAGCTGTCACCAGCACAGAGGGGGCTCTCACTGCAGTTATCCCTGCAGCCATGCCACCAAAGCAAGGCAGGAAACTTTCAGCCACCCTTCCTGCTGCAGCCACAGGCACTCCTGGCTCCAGAGCCGCCATCAGGCCACAGGGATGCAAAATCCACCTTCCCGCTCTCAAGGCCATGGCAGCCTTGGCAACTGTGGCACCTGCATCTGGGCTGCTGCAGGGGCTGATGTTTAAGGCTTGCAGCCTCCAAAGGCTCCGGGCTCTGCTTCCCACCCTGCTCTGCACTGCCCTGGCTCCGCATTGCTCAAGAGACAAAAGCCAAGCCAGGGGATCCTCGTCCTGCCCAAATTGCTGAATTGACTGCAGTCCTTAGGACCTTCTCCACTTTCAGAGAACCTATTCTTTTGATCACTGATTCGGCAGATGTCTATGGCCTAGTGCAGCAGGCCGAAAATTCCATTTTCAAAGACATTTCTAACCCCAACTAGAGCATTTGATTTCCCCTTTCATTATTCTTTTGTCACACAGACAACACCCACACTATATCACGCACACAAGATCTCATACTACCCTTCCTGCATTTATAGTAGGCAATGCTAGAGCAGATGCCCCAGCAATGGTTGTCCAAACCTCCCTAGGGAATCTTTTTGACCAGGCTAGGACCCGCCACCACTTCTACCATCCAAACATTCCTGCACCGCTCAGCATCTTTAAAATTACCCAAGATCAGGCAAGATCCATGGCAAACACCTGCCCAAATTGTCAGCAACATGCCTTTGCTTCTGTCACAGCTGCACTCAATCCAAGAGGACTAAAGACTCTCCAGATCGGGCAATCACACATCACACACCAAGCCCCTTTTGGGAGACTAAAATACAACCCCGTCTCAATCCACACCGACAACGCTGCGGTTTCCGCCTTTGCCCATGCTGGTGTGAAATGAAAAGATGCTATAAAACGTTACATTTTAGCTTTTTCTACCTTCCCAGCTCCACAGGAAAGGAAAACTGATCATGGTCCTTCTTATACCTCCCACTGATTCCAACCATTTTCTGACCAGTGGGGTACAAAACATGTCACAGCCATACCACACTCTGCCACAGGACACTCCACAGTCCAGAGGGCCCACTGGTCCATCCAAAGGATCCTTGATCAACAGAGACAGGGAGTCCACATATTATCTCCCATTGAGACACTGGCCAAGGCCCTTGATGTGCTCAACTTTTTCGACACCTCATTTATGGAGCCAACTCCCCCAGTCATCAGGCCTTTTGCATTTCATGTGACTGCAGCCCAGTTAAAAGAAAAGCCACCTGTGTTGAACAAAGACCCTGAATCAAAACAAATTATGGGCCCTTTATCATTCATTGCTTGGGGGAGAGGATATGCTTGTGTCTCTACAGCAGCAGGCCCAAGACAGATCCCAGCAGAAACATAAAACTCTTCTGCAAATGGCGAGGCAAACACCAGAGCCACCATCAGAAGAACAGAATGAAAGCCTGAGAGAGCAGCAGCCTGGAAAAGAAGAAGAAGGACAGAAGAAGATCTCCTAAGCAGCGTGGACCACACAGACCAACACCAAGAGAGCTCAGACACCACTAAGCGGGATATATCACTTAACATTTGGAAAAACTATATTGTAGCATTTATATTTGATTCTTCTCAGAAGCTGAGTTCAAACTCTTGCCTTACAGAAGAGAAAGTTTAGTGGGACCAGAATTTAAGTTTCACATGGGAATCTCCCTATCTCTTTACTTTCAGGCCACCCAAGCCTCCAGCCACTACAAAATTAACTAAAGTCAAAGGATGCTGTCCTTTGTTGCCGCTGCAGCAGGCAGCCACAAGCAGCAAAGTTCCTCACTATGCCACGTGCCGTCAGCTGGCTGCTTCCACAGCCAAGCCACAATTTCTTGCCCATGGCCACGCTTGTCAACCTCTTCTCACATAGGGACTCAGTATACCTGAGCGTCCAGCTGCTCAAAGACCAAATCAACAAGATCCAGACAAAAGGCAACAACGACTGGCTCACTGGACTTTTGAAAGCCTGGGGCATGAAAGGCTGGCTTTCACCTTTACTTAAGACTGTTTTGTGGACTTTGTTTCTTGTATTCATTGTGTTGCTTATTCTATCCAGTTTTGCTCAACACTTGCAAAAGTCCATGGCAGAAGCCTTCATTCTTGAAAACAAAAAGGGGGCACTTGTGGAGGCCCAGGGGCCTCTCATTGCAACTGTAATACCTTAGGGCAAAGGGGACCAAGGTGAAACAGAGAAACCCCTCTGAATGCAAGGCTCTCACCCATGGCCACTTGCAGCCTCTTGCAATCTGCAGCTTTTCTTGCTATCACCCACTTCAACTGCCATTTTTTCCTTATAGCTACTCTCCAGAGAATGTTCTTCCCTCTCTTCTCCCCTGCTGGTCCTGGCTTTGCCCCTTCTCCACCCCCCATATGAAACCCTCAGTCCCCAGCCTCATTTTCTCTCCGGCCCTGGACCCTCTTCATGGCCATGCACAGCGTTTGGAGTTCCACACAAAGACCCGTCTCTGGCCTCATGCATCAGCACTTGAAGCAAGTGTGCTCCGGGCTCTGGCAGTGCAGGTCGCTCACACGGGCTCACTGTGGACACGCCGCAATCACACAGTCATTGAGTGCACCAGAGAACCTGGCCTCTAATAAAAGGCATGAATCCCACAAATCACACGACCCAATGCCTTGCATGTCTCTACTTTTTCCTTCTTCTCTCATCTCTCATGTCACTTTCCCCATTTCCTCTCTCTGCCAGCTTGGCTTCTCTCTCTCTCCTGGCTGCAAGCACATGTCTGGGACCATGCCGGAACACCCTGACCTACAGGGAAGTGGGAGAGGACTCTTTGTCAGGAACTGAAGTGACAGAACAAGGGGGAATGGGATCCAACTGCAAGAGCTGGAATCCATTCCATGATGGGAAGAAGTTCTTTCCTCTCAGGGTGCTTGTCCCTGACACTGGGACCAGTGCAGAGAGGCTGTGCATACCCCATGCCAAGGAACATCCAAGGCCAGCTTGGACAGGGGCCGAGACAACCTGCTGTGCTGGCAGCTTGCTCAGCTTGGAACCAGATGATCTTTAGGGTCCCTTCCTAGCCAAAGCATTCAAGGATTTCATCATTCCACCATGCCCATCTCCCAGTGTGGAGTGGCCCTGAATCTTCTGTGACATCACAGCTCCCACAGTGTTCCAGGTGGAACGTCCAGCACCTGGAAACCAGCAGAGCAGACACTCTGCCTGCTGCCAGTGGTCAGTTGGCGCTCGCTCTGCGCTCTGCCCGTCAGCGCTCTCTTGCTGCTGCTGCCTGGGATTTTCCTGACGCCTCCTCTGGAGCGCCAATCCTAGCAGGATGAGCACTGCTGCTCTAGTGGAGGTACAGTGCCATTCCAGGGAGGGGCCACCTTGCTTGAGCAGGCTGCAGCCATGTGGGAATGGATGCTGTGGGACAGGAACCCCACTGTCAGATTGTGCTGTCTCTTGCAGACTGCCAGAGACACTGAGGAGGAGATGCAAGTGGACATGGTGCTAGGTGAGGAAGAAAGGATGGAGGTAGACATAGAAGAACCACTTGAGGACATGGAAGTCGACATGGAGGATAACATTGAGGAGATGGAAGTCGAAGAGGAGAACATTGAGGAGATGGAAGTTGACGAGAACGATGAGGAGGAGCCCATGGTCCTTGGATGAAGATGGAGCCCCACAAGTAAGACAGGCAGATGCTCCCCATGCCCTGCCCACAGACACAGTGGCTGCCCAGACGCCAGCCTGGGGCTGGGCTGGATGGCCCCGCTCAGGGACACGCTGCCCGCAGGGGGCCTGGATTGTGCTGCCACAAGCACCAGCCCTGGCCTGCCCTGCACTTGCCTGGGGCCACACCAGCCCTGCCAGCCCTGTCCCAGCTCCTAGGGCCCGGCTCCCAGCCCAGCTGGGCCCAGTGCTGGCAGCAGAGGCCAGCTTTGCTTCTTTCTTCCTTCCAGGACAGATGGAGATGATGGCTGGAGATATGACGGCGGTGTATATATGTTGGAAAAGTTAGAAGATTACTGTAAATATGTTCACATGTTAGTAGTTCTCTGTAAATATGTTTTGAAGATTGTTACTCCATAGGATCCCATGTAAATATGTTCAGTAGATCGTTGTTGTTGTTATAAGGATTGTTGTAATGAAAAGTGTTCTGTAAATCCTAGAGTTTGCCAATCTTTGGCAAATAAATACGGCTTCTTTTTAAAACCTGGCTTCTCTTTGCCATTCCTTTGAGCACAGGCAGCCTTTGCACAGTTGGGATTTCCACTTGTTCCGGGATCCCGGGGCTGGAGCTCCCTGGGGCTGCTGCCACGGCCACCCCACGGCTGGGGGTCCCTGTGCACAGGGGGTCCCACTGACACCACTGCTGCCGCTGGGCACTGCTGCTGCTCCTGGGCTGGGGCACAGCGGCGTCCCCAAGAGCTGAGCTGTCACCAGCACAGAGGGGGCTCTCACTGCACTGGCCCCTGCAGCCATGCCACCAAAGCAAGGCAGGAAACTTTCAGCCACCCTTCCTGCTGCAGCCACAGGCACTCCTGGCTCCAGAGCCGCCATCAGGCCACAGGGATGCAAAATCCACCTTCCTGCTCTCAAGGCCATGACAGCCTTGGCAACTGTGGCACCTGCATCTGGGCTGCTGCAGGGGCTGATGTTTAAGGCTTGCAGCCTCCAAAGGCTCCGGGCTCTGCTTCCCACCCTGCTCTGCACTGCCCTGGCTCCGCATTGCTCAAGAGACAAAAGCCAAGCCGGGGGATCCTCATCCTGCCCAAATTGCTGAATTGACTGCAGTCCTTAGGACCTTCTCCACTTTCAGAGAACCTATTCTTTTGATCACTGATTCGGCAGATGTCTATGGCCTAGTGCAGCAGGCCGAAAATTCCATTTTCAAAGACATTTCTAACCCCAACTAGAGCATTTGATTTCCCCTTTCATTATTCTTTTGTCACACAGACAACACCCACACTATATCACGCACACAAGATCTCATACCACCCTTCCTGCATTTATAGTAGGCAATGCTAAAGCAGATGCCCCAGCAATGGTTGTCCAAACCTCCCTAGGGAATCTTTTTGACCAGGCTAGGACCCGCCACCACTTCTACCATCCAAACATTCCTGCACCGCTCAGCATCTTTAAAATTACCCAAGATCAGGCAAGATCCATGGCAAACACCTGCCCAAATTGTCAGCAACATGCCTTTGCTTCTGTCACAGCTGCACTCAATCCAAGAGGACTAAAGACTCTCCAGATCGGGCAATCACACATCACACACCAAGCCCCTTTTGGGAGACTAAAATACAACCCCGTCTCAATCCACACCGACAACGCTGCGGTTTCCGCCTTTGCCCATGCTGGTGTGAAATGAAAAGATGCTATAAAACGTTACATTTTAGCTTTTTCTACCTTCCCAGCTCCACAGGAAAGGAAAACTGATCATGGTCCTTCTTATACCTCCCACTGATTCCAACCATTTTCTGACCAGTGGGGTACAAAACATGTCACAGCCATACCACACTCTGCCACAGGACACTCCATAGTCCAGAGGGCCCACTGGCCCATCCAAAGGATCCTTGATCAACAGAGACAGGGAGTCCACATATTATCTCCCATTGAGACACTGGCCAAGGCCCTTGATGTGCTCAACTTTTTCGACACCTCATTTATGGAGCCAACTCCCCCAGTCATCAGGCCTTTTGCATTTCATGTGACTGCAGCCCAGTTAAAAGAAAAGCCACCTGTGTTGAACAAAGACCCTGAATCAAAACAAATTATGGGCCCTTTATCATTCATTACTTGGGGGAGAGGATATGCTTGTGTCTCTACAGCAGCAGGCCCAAGACGGATCCTAGCAGAAACATAAAACTCTTCTGCAAATGGCGAGGCAAACACCAGAGCCACCATCAGAAGAACAGAATGAAAGCCTGAGAGAGCAGCAGCCTGGAAAAGAAGAAGATGGACAGAAGAAGATCTCCTAAGCAGCGTGGACCACACAGACCAACACCAAGAGAGCTCAGACACCACTAAGCGGGATATATCACTTAACATTTGGAAAAACTATATTGTAGCATTTATATTTGATTCTTCTCAGAAGCTGAGTTCAAACTCTTGCCTTACAGAAGAGAAAGTTTAGTGGGACCAGAATTTAAGTTTCACATGGGAATCTCCCTATCTCTTTACTTTCAGGCCACCCAAGCCTCCAGCCACTACAAAATTAACTAAAGTCAAAGGATGCTGTCCTTTGTTGCCGCTGCAGCAGGCAGCCACAAGCAGCAAAGCTCCTCACTATGCCACGTGCCGTCAGCTGGCTGCTTCCACAGCCAAGCCACAATTTCTTGCCCATGGCCACGCTTGTCAACCTCTTCTCACATAGGGACTCAGTATACCTGAGCGTCCAGCTGCTCAAAGACCAAATCAACAAGATCCAGACAAAAGGCAACAACGACTGGCTCACTGGACTTTTGAAAGCCTGGGGCATGAAAGGCTGGCTTTCACCTTTACTTAAGACTGTTTTGTGGACTTTGTTTCTTGTATTCATTGTGTTGCTTATTCTATCCAGTTTTGCTCAACGCTTGCAAAAGTCCATGGCAGAAGCCTTCATTCTTGAAAACAAAAAGGGGGCACTTGTGGAGGCCCAGGGGCCTCTCATTGCAACTGTAATACCTTAGGGCAAAGGGGACCAAGGTGAAACAGAGAAACCCCTCTGAATGCAAGGCTCTCACCCATGGCCACTTGCAGCCTCTTGCAATCTGCAGCTTTTCTTGCTATCACCCACTTCAACTGCCATTTTTTCCTTATAGCTACTCTCCAGAGAATGTTCTTCCCTCTCTTCTCCCCTGCTGGTCCTGGCTTTGCCCCTTCTCCACCCCCCATATGAAACCCTCAGTCCCCAGCCTCATTTTCTCTCCGGCCCTGGACCCTCTTCATGGCCATGCACAGCGTTTGGAGTTCCACACAAAGACCCGTCTCTGGCCTCATGCATCAGCACTTGAAGCAAGTGTGCTCCGGGCTCTGGCAGTGCAGGTCGCTCACACGGGCTCACTGTGGACACGCCGCAATCACACAGTCATTGAGTGCACCAGAGAACCTGGCCTCTAATAAAAGGCATGAATCCCACAAATCACACGACCCAATGCCTTGCATGTCTCTACTTTTTCCTTCTTCTCTCATCTCTCATGTCACTTTCCCCATTTCCTCTCTCTGCCAGCTTGGCTTCTCTCTCTCTCCTGGCTGCAAGCACATGTCTGGGACCATGCCGGAACACCCTGACCTACAGGGAAGTGGGAGAGGACTCTTTGTCAGGAACTGAAGTGACAGAACAAGGGGGAATGGGATCCAACTGCAAGAGCTGGAATCCATTCCATGATGGGAAGAAGTTCTTTCCTCTCAGGGTGCTTGTCCCTGACACTGGGACCAGTGCAGAGAGGCTGTGCATACCCCATGCCAAGGAACATCCAAGGCCAGCTTGGACAGGGGCCGAGACAACCTGCTGTGCTGGCAGCTTGCTCAGCTTGGAACCAGATGATCTTTAGGGTCCCTTCCTAGCCAAAGCATTCAAGGATTTCATCATTCCACCATGCCCATCTCCCAGTGTGGAGTGGCCCTGAATCTTCTGTGACATCACAGCTCCCACAGTGTTCCAGGTGGAACGTCCAGCACCTGGAAACCAGCAGAGCAGACACTCTGCCTGCTGCCAGTGGTCAGTTGGCGCTCGCTCTGCGCTCTGCCCGTCAGCGCTCTCTTGCTGCTGCTGCCTGGGATTTTCCTGACGCCTCCTCTGGAGCGCCAATCCTAGCAGGATGAGCACTGCTGCTCTAGTGGAGGTACAGTGCCATTCCAGGGAGGGGCCACCTTGCTTGAGCAGGCTGCAGCCATGTGGGAATGGATGCTGTGGGACAGGAACCCCACTGTCAGATTGTGCTGTCTCTTGCAGACTGCCAGAGACACTGAGGAGGAGATGCAAGTGGACATGGTGCTAGGTGAGGAAGAAAGGATGGAGGTAGACATAGAAGAACCACTTGAGGACATGGAAGTCGACATGGAGGATAACATTGAGGAGATGGAAGTCGAAGAGGAGAACATTGAGGAGATGGAAGTTGACGAGAACGATGAGGAGGAGCCCATGGTCCTTGGATGAAGATGGAGCCCCACAAGTAAGACAGGCAGATGCTCCCCATGCCCTGCCCACAGACACAGTGGCTGCCCTGACGCCAGCCTGGGGCTGGGCTGGATGGCCCCGCTCAGGGACACGCTGCCCGCAGGGGGCCTGGATTGTGCTGCCACAAGCACCAGCCCTGGCCTGCCCTGCACTTGCCTGGGGCCACAGCAGCCCTGCCAGCCCTGTCCCAGCTCCTAGGGCCCGGCTCCCAGCCCAGCTGGGCCCAGTGCTGGCAGCAGAGGCCAGCTTTGCTTCTTTCTTCCTTCCAGGACAGATGGAGATGATGGCTGGAGATATGACGACGGTGTATATATGTTGGAAAAGTTAGAAGATTACTGTAAATATGTTCACATGTTAGTAGTTCTCTGTAAATATGTTTTGAAGATTGTTACTCCATAGGATCCCATGTAAATATGTTCAGTAGATCGTTGTTGTTGTTATAAGGATTGTTGTAATGAAAAGTGTTCTGTAAATCCTAGAGTTTGCCAATCTTTGGCAAATAAATACGGCTTCTTTTTAAAACCTGGCTTCTCTTTGCCATTCCTTTGAGCACAGGCAGCCTTTGCACAGTTGGGATTTCCACTTGTTCCGGGATCCCGGGGCTGGAGCTCCCTGGGGCTGCTGCCACGGCCACCCCACGGCTGGGGGTCCCTGTGCACAGGGGGTCCCACTGACACCACTGCTGCCGCTGGGCACTGCTGCTGCTCCTGGGCTGGGGCACAGCGGCGTCCCCAAGAGCTGAGCTGCCACCAGCACAGAGGGGGCTCTCACTGCAGTTATCCCTGCAGCCATGCCACCAAAGCAAGGCAGGAAACTTTCAGCCACCCTTCCTGCTGCAGCCACAGGCACTCCTGGCTCCAGAGCCGCCATCAGGCCACAGGGATGCAAAATCCACCTTCCCGCTCTCAAGGCCATGGCAGCCTTGGCAACTGTGGCACCTGCATCTGGGCTGCTGCAGGGGCTGATGTTTAAGGCTTGCAGCCTCCAAAGGCTCCGGGCTCTGCTTCCCACCCTGCTCTGCACTGCCCTGGCTCCGCATTGCTCAAGAGACAAAAGCCAAGCCAGGGGATCCTCGTCCTGCCCAAATTGCTGAATTGACTGCAGTCCTTAGGACCTTCTCCACTTTCAGAGAACCTATTCATTTGATCACTGATTCGGCAGATGTCTATGGCCTAGTGCAGCAGGCCGAAAATTCCATTTTCAAAGACATTTCTAACCCCAACTAGAGCATTTGATTTCCCCTTTCATTATTCTTTTGTCCCACAGACAACACCCACACTATATCACGCACACAAGATCTCATACCACCCTTCCTGCATTTATAGTAGGCAATGCTAAAGCAGATGCCCTAGCAATGGTTGTCCAAACCTCCCTAGGGAATCTTTTTGACCAGGCTAGGACCCGCCACCACTTCTACCATCCAAACATTCCTGCACCGCTCAGCATCTTTAAAATTACCCAAGATCAGGCAAGATCCATGGCAAACACCTGCCCAAATTGTCAGCAACATGCCTTTGCTTCTGTCACAGCTGCACTCAATCCAAGAGGACTAAAGACTCTCCAGATCGGGCAATCACACATCACACACCAAGCCCCTTTTGGGAGACTAAAATACAACCCCGTCTCAATCCACACCGACAACGCTGCGGTTTCCGCCTTTGCCCATGCTGGTGAGAAATGAAAAGATGCTATAAAACGTTACATTTTAGCTTTTTCTACCTTCCCAGCTCCACAGGAAATGAAAACTGATCATGGTCCTTCTTATACCTCCCACTGATTCCAACCATTTTCTGACCAGTGGGGTACAAAACATGTCACAGCCATACCACACTCTGCCACAGGACACTCCACAGTCCAGAGGGCCCACTGGTCCATCCAAAGGATCCTTGATCAACAGAGACAGGGAGTCCACATATTATCTCCCATTGAGACACTGGCCAAGGCCCTTGATGTGCTCAACTTTTTCGACACCTCATTTATGGAGCCAACTCCCCCAGTCATCAGGCCTTTTGCATTTCATGTGACTGCAGCCCAGTTAAAAGAAAAGCCACCTGTGTTGAACAAAGACCCTGAATCAAAACAAATTATGGGCCCTTTATCATTCATTACTTGGGGGAGAGGATATGCTTGTGTCTCTACAGCAGCAGGCCCAAGACGGATCCCAGCAGAAACATAAAACTCTTCTGCAAATGGCGAGGCAAACACCAGAGCCACCATCAGAAGAACAGAATGAAAGCCTGAGAGAGCAGCAGCCTGGAAAAGAAGAAGAAGGACAGAAGAAGATCTCCTAAGCAGCGTGGAAAACACAGACCAACACCAAGAGAGCTCAGACACCACTAAGCGGGATATATCACTTAACATTTGGAAAAACTATATTGTAGCATTTATATTTGATTCTTCTCAGAAGCTGAGTTCAAACTCTTGCCTTACAGAAGAGAAAGTTTAGTGGGACCAGAATTTAAGTTTCACATGGGAATCTCCCTATCTCTTTACTTTCAGGCCACCCAAGCCTCCAGCCACTACAAAATTAACTAAAGTCCAAGGATGCTGTCCTTTGTTGCCACTGCAGCAGGCAGCCGCAAGCAGCAAAGCTCCTCACTATGCCACGTGCCTTCAGCTGGCTGCTTCCACAGCCAAGCCACAATTTCTTGCCCATGGCCACGCTTGTCAACCTCTTCTCACATAGGGACTCAGTATACCAGAGCGTCCAGCTGCTCAAAGACCAAATCAACAAGATCCAGACAAAAGGCAACAACGACTGGCTCACTGGACTTTTGAAAGACTGGGGCATGAAAGGCTGGCTTTCACCTTTACTTAAGACTCTTTTGTGGACTTTGTTTCTTGTATTCATTGTGTTGCTTATTCTATCCAGTTTTGCTCAACGCTTGCAAAAGTCCATGGCAGAAGCCTTCATTCTTGAAAACAAAAAGGGGGCACTTGTGGAGGCCCAGGGGCCTCTCATTGCAACTGTAATACCTTAGGGCAAAGGGGACCAAGGTGAAACAGAGAAACCCCTCTGAATGCAAGGCTCTCACCCATGGCCACTTGCAGCCTCTTGCAATCTGCAGCTTTTCTTGCTATCACCCACTTCAACTGCCATTTTTTCCTTATAGCTACTCTCCAGAGAATGTTCTTCCCTCTCTTCTCCCCTGCTGGTCCTGGCTTTGCCCCTTCTCCCCCCCCCATATGAAACCCTCAGTCCCCAGCCTCAGTTTCTCTCCGGCCCTGGACCCTCTTCATGGCCATGCACAGCGTTTGGAGTTCCACACAAAGACCCGTCTCTGGCCTCGTTCATCAGCACTTGAAGCAAGTGTGCTCCGGCCTCTGGGAGTGCAGGTCGCTCACACGGGCTCACTGTGGACACGCCGCAATCACACAGTCATTGAGTGCACCAGAGAACCTGGCCTCTAATAAAAGGCATGAATCCCACAAATCACACGACCCAATGCCTTGCATGTCTCTACTTTTTCCTTCTTCTCTCATCTCTCATGTCACTTTCCCCATTTCCTCTCTCTGCCAGCTTGGCTTCTCTCTCTCTCCTGGCTGCAAGCACATGTGTGGGACCATGCCGGAACACCCTGACCTACAGGGAAGTGGGAGAGGACTCTTTGTCAGGAACTGAAGTGACAGAACAAGGGGGAATGGGATCCAACTGCAAGAGCTGGAATCCATTCCATGATGGGAAGAAGTTCTTTCCTCTCAGGGTGCTTGTCCCTGACACTGGGACCAGTGCAGAGAGGCTGTGCATACCCCATGCCAAGGAACATCCAAGGCCAGCTTGGACAGGGGCCGCAGCAACCTGCTGTGCTGGCAGCTTGCTCAGCTTGGAACCAGATGATCTTTAGGGTCCCTTCCTAGCCAAAGCATTCAAGGATTTCATCATTCCACCATGCCCATCTCCCAGTGTGGAGTGGCCCTGAATCTTCTGTGACATCACAGCTCCCACAGTGTTCCAGGTGGAACGTCCAGCACCTGGAAACCAGCAGAGCAGACACTCTGCCTGCTGCCAGTGGTCAGTTGGCGCTCGCTCTGCGCTCTGCCCGTCAGCGCTCTCTTGCTGCTGCCGCCTGGGATTTTCCTGACGCCTCCTCTGAAGCACCAACCCCAGCAGGATGAGCACTGCTGCTCCAGTGGAGGTACAGTGCCATTCCAGGGAGGGGCCACCTTGCTTGAGCAGGCTGCAGCCATGTGGGAATGGATGCTGTGGGACAGGAACCCCACTGTCAGATTGTGCTGTCTCTTGCAGACTGCCAGAGACACTGAGGAGGAGATGCAAGTGGACATGGTGCTAGGTGAGGAGGAAAGGATGGAGGTAGACATAGAAGAACCACTTGAGGACATGGAAGTCGACATGGAGGATAACATTGAGGAGATGGAAGTCGAAGAGGAGAACATTGAGGAGATGGAAGTTGACGAGAACGATGAGGAGGAGCCCATGGTCCTTGGATGAAGATGGAGCCCCACAAGTAAGACAGGCAGATGCTCCCCATGCCCTGCCCACAGACACAGTGGCTGCCCTGACGCCAGCCTGGGGCTGGGCTGGATGGCCCCGCTCAGGGACACGCTGCCCGCAGGGGGCCTGGATTGTGCTGCCACAAGCACCAGCCCTGGCCTGCCCTGCACTTGCCTGGGGCCACACCAGCCCTGCCAGCCCTGTCCCAGCTCCTAGGGCCCGGCTCCCAGCCCAGCTGGGCCCAGTGCTGGCAGCAGAGGCCAGCTTTGCTTCTTTCTTCCTTCCAGGACAGATGGAGATGATGGCTGGAGATATGACGACGGTGTATATATGTTGGAAAAGTTAGAAGATTACTGTAAATATGTTCACATGTTAGTAGTTCTCTGTAAATATGTTTTGAAGATTGTTACTCCATAGGATCCCATGTAAATATGTTCAGTAGATCGTTGTTGTTGTTATAAGGATTGTTGTAATGAAAAGTGTTCTGTAAATCCTAGAGTTTGCCAATCTTTGGCAAATAAATACTGCTTCTTTTTAAAACCTGGCTTCTCTTTGCCATTCCTTTGAGCACAGGCAGCCTTTGCACAGTTGGGATTTCCACTTGTTCCGGGATCCCGGGGCTGGAGCTCCCTGGGGCTGCTCCCACCGCCACCCCACGGCTGGGGGTCCCTGTGCACAGGGGGTCCCACTGACACCACTGCTGCCGCTGGGCACTGCTGCTGCTCCTGGGCTGGGGCACAGCGGCGTCCCCAAGAGCTGAGCTGTCACCAGCACAGAGGGGGCTCTCACTGCAGTTATCCCTGCAGCCATGCCACCAAAGCAAGGCAGGAAACTTTCAGCCACCCTTCCTGCTGCAGCCACAGGCACTCCTGGCTCCAGAGCCGCCATCAGGCCACAGGGATGCAAAATCCACCTTCCCGCTCTCAAGGCCATGGCAGCCTTGGCAACTGTGGCACCTGCATCTGGGCTGCTGCAGGGGCTGATGTTTAAGGCTTGCAGCCTCCAAAGGCTCCGGGCTCTGCTTCCCACCCTGCTCTGCACTGCCCTGGCTCCGCATTGCTCAAGAGACAAAAGCCAAGCCAGGGGATCCTCGTCCTGCCCAAATTGCTGAATTGACTGCAGTCCTTAGGACCTTCTCCACTTTCAGAGAACCTATTCATTTGATCACTGATTCGGCAGATGTCTATGGCCTAGTGCAGCAGGCCGAAAATTCCATTTTCAAAGACATTTCTAACCCCAACTAGAGCATTTGATTTCCCCTTTCATTATTCTTTTGTCCCACAGACAACACCCACACTATATCACGCACACAAGATCTCATACCACCCTTCCTGCATTTATAGTAGGCAATGCTAAAGCAGATGCCCCAGCAATGGTTGTCCAAACCTCCCTAGGGAATCTTTTTGACCAGGCTAGGACCCGCCACCACTTCTACCATCCAAACATTCCTGCACCGCTCAGCATCTTTAAAATTACCCAAGATCAGGCAAGATCCATGGCAAACACCTGCCCAAATTGTCAGCAACATGCCTTTGCTTCTGTCACAGCTGCACTCAATCCAAGAGGACTAAAGACTCTCCAGATCGGGCAATCACACATCACACACCAAGCCCCTTTTGGGAGACTAAAATACAACCCCGTCTCAATCCACACCGACAACGCTGCGGTTTTCGCCTCTGCCCATGCTGGTGAGAAATGAAAAGATGCTATAAAACGTTACATTTTAGCTTTTTCTACCTTCCCAGCTCCACAGGAAATGAAAACTGATCATGGTCCTTCTTATACCTCCCACTGATTCCAACCATTTTCTGACCAGTGGGGTACAAAACATGTCACAGCCATACCACACTCTGCCACAGGACACTCCATAGTCCAGAGGGCCCACTGGTCCATCCAAAGGATCCTTGATCAACAGAGACAGGGAGTCCACATATTATCTCCCATTGAGACACTGGCCAAGGCCCTTGATGTGCTCAACTTTTTCGACACCTCATTTATGGAGCCAACTCCCCCAGTCATCAGGCCTTTTGCATTTCATGTGACTGCAGCCCAGTTAAAAGAAAAGCCACCTGTGTTGAACAAAGACCCTGAATCAAAACAAATTATGGGCCCTTTATCATTCATTACTTGGGGGAGAGGATATGCTTGTGTCTCTACAGCAGCAGGCCCAAGACGGATCCCAGCAGAAACATAAAACTCTTCTGCAAATGGCGAGGCAAACACCAGAGCCACCATCAGAAGAACAGAATGAAAGCCTGAGAGAGCAGCAGCCTGGAAAAGAAGAAGAAGGACAGAAGAAGATCTCCTAAGCAGCGTGGACCACACAGACCAACACCAAGAGAGCTCAGACACCACTAAGCGGGATATATCACTTAACATTTGGAAAAACTATATTGTAGCATTTATATTTGATTCTTCTCAGAAGCTGAGTTCAAACTCTTGCCTTACAGAAGAGAAAGTTTAGTGGGACCAGAATTTAAGTTTCACATGGGAATCTCCCTATCTCTTTACTTTCAGGCCACCCAAGCCTCCAGCCACTACAAAATTAACTAAAGTCCAAGGATGCTGTCCTTTGTTGCCGCTGCAGCAGGCAGCCGCAAGCAGCAAAGCTCCTCACTATGCCACGTGCCGTCAGCTGGCTGCTTCCACAGCCAAGCCACAATTTCTTGCCCATGGCCACGCTTGTCAACCTCTTCTCACATAGGGACTCAGTATACCAGAGCGTCCAGCTGCTCAAAGACCAAATCAACAAGATCCAGACAAAAGGCAACAACGACTGGCTCACTGGACTTTTGAAAGCCTGGGGCATGAAAGGCTGGCTTTCACCTTTACTTAAGACTCTTTTGTGGACTTTGTTTCTTGTATTCATTGTGTTGCTTATTCTATCCAGTTTTGCTCAACGCTTGCAAAAGTCCATGGCAGAAGCCTTCATTCTTGAAAACAAAAAGGGGGCACTTGTGGAGGCCCAGGGGCCTCTCATTGCAACTGTAATACCTTAGGGCAAAGGGGACCAAGGTGAAACAGAGAAACCCCTCTGAATGCAAGGCTCTCACCCATGGCCACTTGCAGCCTCTTGCAATCTGCAGCTTTTCTTGCTATCACCCACTTCAACTGCCATTTTTTCCTTATAGCTACTCTCCAGAGAATGTTCTTCCCTCTCTTCTCCCCTGCTGGTCCTGGCTTTGCCCCT
Source organism: Passer domesticus (assembly GCF_036417665.1). Classification (NCBI taxonomy): domain Eukaryota; kingdom Metazoa; phylum Chordata; class Aves; order Passeriformes; family Passeridae; genus Passer; species Passer domesticus. The sequence continues at coordinate 17,138,196 of NC_087486.1, read as the reverse complement.
TCTCCACCCCCCATATGAAACCCTCAGTCCCCAGCCTCAGTTTCTCTCCGGCCCTGGACCCTCTTCATGGCCATGCACAGCGTTTGGAGTTCCACACAAAGACCCGTCTCTGGCCTCATTCATCAGCACTTGAAGCAAGTGTGCTCCGGGCTCTGGCAGTGCAGGTCGCTCACACGGGCTCACTGTGGACACGCCGCAATCACACAGTCATTGAGTGCACCAGAGAACCTGGCCTCTAATAAAAGGCATGAATCCCACAAATCACACGACCCAATGCCTTGCATGTCTCTACTTTTTCCTTCTTCTCTCATCTCTCATGTCACTTTCCCCATTTCCTCTCTCTGCCAGCTTGGCTTCTCTCTCTCTCCTGGCTGCAAGCACATGTGTGGGACCATGCCGGAACACCCTGACCTACAGGGAAGTGGGAGAGGACTCTTTGTCAGGAACTGAAGTGACAGAACAAGGGGGAATGGGATCCAACTGCAAGAGCTGGAATCCATTCCATGATGGGAAGAAGTTCTTTCCTCTCAGGGTGCTTGTCCCTGACACTGGGACCAGTGCAGAGAGGCTGTGCATACCCCATGCCAAGGAACATCCAAGGCCAGCTTGGACAGGGGCCGCAGCAACCTGCTGTGCTGGCAGCTTGCTCAGCTTGGAACCAGATGATCTTTAGGGTCCCTTCCTAGCCAAAGCATTCAAGGATTTCATCATTCCACCATGCCCATCTCCCAGTGTGGAGTGGCCCTGAATCTTCTGTGACATCACAGCTCCCACAGTGTTCCAGGTGGAACGTCCAGCACCTGGAAACCAGCAGAGCAGACACTCTGCCTGCTGCCAGTGGTCAGTTGGCGCTCGCTCTGCGCTCTGCCCGTCAGCGCTCTCTTGCTGCTGCTGCCTGGGATTTTCCTGACGCCTCCTCTGAAGCACCAACCCCAGCAGGATGAGCACTGCTGCTCCAGTGGAGGTACAGTGCCATTCCAGGGAGGGGCCACCTTGCTTGAGCAGGCTGCAGCCATGTGGGAATGGATGCTGTGGGACAGGAACCCCACTGTCAGATTGTGCTGTCTCTTGCAGACTGCCAGAGACACTGAGGAGGAGATGCAAGTGGACATGGTGCTAGGTGAGGAAGAAAGGATGGAGGTAGACATAGAAGAACCACTTGAGGACATGGAAGTCGACATGGAGGATAACATTGAGGAGATGGAAGTCGAAGAGGAGAACATTGAGGAGATGGAAGTTGACGAGAACGATGAGGAGGAGCCCATGGTCCTTGGATGAAGATGGAGCCCCACAAGTAAGACAGGCAGATGCTCCCCATGCCCTGCCCACAGACACAGTGGCTGCCCTGACGCCAGCCTGGGGCTGGGCTGGATGGCCCCGCTCAGGGACACGCTGCCCGCAGCGGGCCTGGATTGTGCTGCCACAAGCACCAGCCCTGGCCTGCCCTGCACTTGCCTGGGGCCACACCAGCCCTGCCAGCCCTGTCCCAGCTCCTAGGGCCCGGCTCCCAGCCCAGCTGGGCCCAGTGCTGGCAGCAGAGGCCAGCTTTGCTTCTTTCTTCCTTCCAGGACAGATGGAGATGATGGCTGGAGATATGACGACGGTGTATATATGTTGGAAAAGTTAGAAGATTACTGTAAATATGTTCACATGTTAGTAGTTCTCTGTAAATATGTTTTGAAGATTGTTACTCCATAGGATCCCATGTAAATATGTTCAGTAGATCGTTGTTGTTGTTATAAGGATTGTTGTAATGAAAAGTGTTCTGTAAATCCTAGAGTTTGCCAATCTTTGGCAAATAAATACGGCTTCTTTTTAAAACCTGGCTTCTCTTTGCCATTCCTTTGAGCACAGGCAGCCTTTGCACAGTTGGGATTTCCACTTGTTCCGGGATCCCGGGGCTGGAGCTCCCTGGGGCTGCTGCCACGGCCACCCCACGGCTGGGGGTCCCTGTGCACAGGGGGTCCCACTGACACCACTGCTGCCGCTGGGCACTGCTGCTGCTCCTGGGCTGGGGCACAGCGGCGTCCCCAAGAGCTGAGCTGCCACCAGCACAGAGGGGGCTCTCACTGCAGTTATCCCTGCAGCCATGCCACCAAAGCAAGGCAGGAAACTTTCAGCCACCCTTCCTGCTGCAGCCACAGGCACTCCTGGCTCCAGAGCCGCCATCAGGCCACAGGGATGCAAAATCCACCTTCCCGCTCTCAAGGCCATGGCAGCCTTGGCAACTGTGGCACCTGCATCTGGGCTGCTGCAGGGCCTGATGTTTAAGGCTTGCAGCCTCCAAAGGCTCCGGGCTCTGCTTCCCACCCTGCTCTGCACTGCCCTGGCTCCGCATTGCTCAAGAGACAAAAGCCATGCCAGGGGATCCTCGTCCTGCCCAAATTGCTGAATTGACTGCAGTCCTTAGGACCTTCTCCACTTTCAGAGAACCTATTCATTTGATCACTGATTCGGCAGATGTCTATGGCCTAGTGCAGCAGGCCGAAAATTCCATTTTCAAAGACATTTCTAACCCCAACTAGAGCATTTGATTTCCCCTTTCATTATTCTTTTGTCCCACAGACAACACCCACACTATATCACGCACACAAGATCTCATACCACCCTTCCTGCATTTATAGTAGGCAATGCTAAAGCAGATGCCCCAGCAATGGTTGTCCAAACCTCCCTAGGGAATCTTTTTGACCAGGCTAGGACCCGCCACCACTTCTACCATCCAAACATTCCTGCACCGCTCAGCATCTTTAAAATTACCCAAGATCAGGCAAGATCCATGGCAAACACCTGCCCAAATTGTCAGCAACATGCCTTTGCTTCTGTCACAGCTGCACTCAATCCAAGAGGACTAAAGACTCTCCAGATCGGGCAATCACACATCACACACCAAGCCCCTTTTGGGAGACTAAAATACAACCCCGTCTCAATCCACACCGACAACGCTGCGGTTTTCGCCTCTGCCCATGCTGGTGAGAAATGAAAAGATGCTATAAAACGTTACATTTTAGCTTTTTCTACCTTCCCAGCTCCACAGGAAATGAAAACTGATCATGGTCCTTCTTATACCTCCCACTGATTCCAACCATTTTCTGACCAGTGGGGTACAAAACATGTCACAGCCATACCACACTCTACCACAGGACACTCCACAGTCCAGAGGGCCCACTGGTCCATCCAAAGGATCCTTGATCAACAGAGACAGGGAGTCCACATATTATCTCCCATTGAGACACTGGCCAAGGCCCTTGATGTGCTCAACTTTTTCGACACCTCATTTATGGAGCCAACTCCCCCAGTCATCAGGCCTTTTGCATTTCATGTGACTGCAGCCCAGTTAAAAGAAAAGCCACCTGTGTTGAACAAAGACCCTGAATCAAAACAAATTATGGGCCCTTTATCATTCATTACTTGGGGGAGAGGATATGCTTGTGTCTCTACAGCAGCAGGCCCAAGACGGATCCCAGCAGAAACATAAAACTCTTCTGCAAATGGCGAGGCAAACACCAGAGCCACCATCAGAAGAACAGAATGAAAGCCTGAGAGAGCAGCAGCCTGGAAAAGAAGAAGATGGACAGAAGAAGATCTCCTAAGCAGCGTGGACCACACAGACCAACACCAAGAGAGCTCAGACACCACTAAGCGGGATATATCACTTAACATTTGGAAAAACTATATTGTAGCATTTATATTTGATTCTTCTCAGAAGCTGAGTTCAAACTCTTGCCTTACAGAAGAGAAAGTTTAGTGGGACCAGAATTTAAGTTTCACATGGGAATCTCCCTATCTCTTTACTTTCAGGCCACCCAAGCCTCCAGCCACTACAAAATTAACTAAAGTCAAAGGATGCTGTCCTTTGTTGCCGCTGCAGCAGGCAGCCGCAAGCAGCAAAGCTCCTCACTATGCCACGTGCCGTCAGCTCGCTGCTTCCACAGCCAAGCCACAATTTCTTGCCCATGGCCACGCTTGTCAACCTCTTCTCACATAGGGACTCAGTATACCAGAGCGTCCAGCTGCTCAAAGACCAAATCAACAAGATCCAGACAAAAGGCAACAACGACTGGCTCACTGGACTTTTGAAAGACTGGGGCATGAAAGGCTGGCTTTCACCTTTACTTAAGACTCTTTTGTGGACTTTGTTTCTTGTATTCATTGTGTTGCTTATTCTATCCAGTTTTGCTCAACGCTTGCAAAAGTCCATGGCAGAAGCCTTCATTCTTGAAAACAAAAAGGGGGCACTTGTGGAGGCCCAGGGGCCTCTCATTGCAACTGTAATACCTTAGGGCAAAGGGGACCAAGGTGAAACAGAGAAACCCCTCTGAATGCAAGGCTCTCACCCATGGCCACTTGCAGCCTCTTGCAATCTGCAGCTTTTCTTGCTATCACCCACTTCAACTGCCATTTTTTCCTTATAGCTACTCTCCAGAGAATGTTCTTCCCTCTCTTCTCCCCTGCTGGTCCTGGCTTTGCCCCTTCTCCACCCCCCATATGAAACCCTCAGTCTCCAGCCTCATTTTCTCTCCGTCCCTGGACCCTCTTCATGGCCATGCACAGCGTTTGGAGTTCCACACAAAGACCCGTCTCTGGCCTCATGCATCAGCACTTGAAGCAAGTGTGCTCCGGGCTCTGGCAGTGCAGGTCGCTCACACGGGCTCACTGTGGACACGCCGCAATCACACAGTCATTGAGTGCACCAGAGAACCTGGCCTCTAATAAAAGGCATGAATCCCACAAATCACACGACCCAATGCCTTGCATGTCTCTACATTTTCCTTCTTCTCTCATCTCTCATGTCACTTTCCCCATTTCCTCTCTCTGCCAGCTTGGCTTCTCTCTCTCTCCTGGCTGCAAGCACATGTCTGGGACCATGCCGGAATACCCTGACCTACAGGGAAGTGGGAGAGGACTCTTTGTCAGGAACTGAAGTGACAGAACAAGGGGGAATGGGATCCAACTGCAAGAGCTGGAATCCATTCCATGATGGGAAGAAGTTCTTTCCTCTCAGGGTGCTTGTCCCTGACACTGGGACCAGTGCAGAGAGGCTGTGCATACCCCATGCCAAGGAACATCCAAGGCCAGCTTGGACAGGGGCCGCAGCAACCTGCTGTGCTGGCAGCTTGCTCAGCTTGGAACCAGATGATCTTTAGGGTCCCTTCCTAGCCAAAGCATTCAAGGATTTCATCATTCCACCATGCCCATCTCCCAGTGTGGAGTGGCCCTGAATCTTCTGTGACATCACAGCTCCCACAGTGTTCCAGGTGGAACGTCCAGCACCTGGAAACCAGCAGAGCAGACACTCTGCCTGCTGCCAGTGGTCAGTTGGCGCTCGCTCTGCGCTCTGCCCGTCAGCGCTCTCTTGCTGCTGCCGCCTGGGATTTTCCTGACGCCTCCTCTGGAGCGCCAATCCCAGCAGGATGAGCACTGCTGCTCCAGTGGAGGTACAGTGCCATTCCAGGGAGGGGCCACCTTGCTTGAGCAGGCTGCAGCCATGTGGGAATGGATGCTGTGGGACAGGAACCCCACTGTCAGATTGTGCTGTCTCTTGCAGACTGCCAGAGACACTGAGGAGGAGATGCAAGTGGACATGGTGCTAGGTGAGGAAGAAAGGATGGAGGTAGACATAGAAGAACCACTTGAGGACATGGAAGTCGACATGGAGGATAACATTGAGGAGATGGAAGTCGAAGAGGAGAACATTGAGGAGATGGAAGTTGACGAGAACGATGAGGAGGAGCCCATGGTCCTTGGATGAAGATGGAGCCCCACAAGTAAGACGGGCAGATGCTCCCCATGCCCTGCCCACAGACACAGTGGCTGCCCTGACGCCAGCCTGGGGCTGGGCTGGATGGCCCCGCTCAGGGACACGCTGCCCGCAGGGGGCCTGGATTGTGCTGCCACAAGCACCAGCCCTGGCCTGCCCTGCACTTGCCTGGGGCCACACCAGCCCTGCCAGCCCTGTCCCAGCTCCTAGGGCCCGGCTCCCAGCCCAGCTGGGCCCAGTGCTGGCAGCAGAGGCCAGCTTTGCTTCTTTCTTCCTTCCAGGACAGATGGAGATGATGGCTGGAGATATGACGACGGTGTATATATGTTGGAAAAGTTAGAAGATTACTGTAAATATGTTCACATGTTAGTAGTTCTCTGTAAATATGTTTTGAAGATTGTTACTCCATAGGATCCCATGTAAATATGTTCAGTAGATCGTTGTTGTTGTTATAAGGATTGTTGTAATGAAAAGTGTTCTGTAAATCCTAGAGTTTGCCAATCTTTGGCAAATAAATACTGCTTCTTTTTAAAACCTGGCTTCTCTTTGCCATTCCTTTGAGCACAGGCAGCCTTTGCACAGTTGGGATTTCCACTTGTTCCGGGATCCCGGGGCTGGAGCTCCCTGGGGCTGCTCCCACCGCCACCCCACGGCTGGGGGTCCCTGTGCACAGGGGGTCCCACTGACACCACTGCTGCCGCTGGGCACTGCTGCTGCTCCTGGGCTGGGGCACAGCGGCGTCCCCAAGAGCTGAGCTGTCACCAGCACAGAGGGGGCTCTCACTGCAGTTATCCCTGCAGCCATGCCACCAAAGCAAGGCAGGAAACTTTCAGCCACCCTTCCTGCTGCAGCCACAGGCACTCCTGGCTCCAGAGCCGCCATCAGGCCACAGGGATGCAAAATCCACCTTCCCGCTCTCAAGGCCATGGCAGCCTTGGCAACTGTGGCACCTGCATCTGGGCTGCTGCAGGGGCTGATGTTTAAGGCTTGCAGCCTCCAAAGGCTCCGGGCTCTGCTTCCCACCCTGCTCTGCACTGCCCTGGCTCCGCATTGCTCAAGAGACAAAAGCCAAGCCAGGGGATCCTCGTCCTGCCCAAATTGCTGAATTGACTGCAGTCCTTAGGACCTTCTCCACTTTCAGAGAACCTATTCATTTGATCACTGATTCGGCAGATGTCTATGGCCTAGTGCAGCAGGCCGAAAATTCCATTTTCAAAGACATTTCTAACCCCAACTAGAGCATTTGATTTCCCCTTTCATTATTCTTTTGTCCCACAGACAACACCCACACTATATCACGCACACAAGATCTCATACCACCCTTCCTGCATTTATAGTAGGCAATGCTAAAGCAGATGCCCCAGCAATGGTTGTCCAAACCTCCCTAGGGAATCTTTTTGACCAGGCTAGGACCCGCCACCACTTCTACCATCCAAACATTCCTGCACCGCTCAGCATCTTTAAAATTACCCAAGATCAGGCAAGATCCATGGCAAACACCTGCCCAAATTGTCAGCAACATGCCTTTGCTTCTGTCACAGCTGCACTCAATCCAAGAGGACTAAAGACTCTCCAGATCGGGCAATCACACATCACACACCAAGCCCCTTTTGGGAGACTAAAATACAACCCCGTCTCAATCCACACCGACAACGCTGCGGTTTTCGCCTCTGCCCATGCTGGTGAGAAATGAAAAGATGCTATAAAACGTTACATTTTAGCTTTTTCTACCTTCCCAGCTCCACAGGAAATGAAAACTGATCATGGTCCTTCTTATACCTCCCACTGATTCCAACCATTTTCTGACCAGTGGGGTACAAAACATGTCACAGCCATACCACACTCTGCCACAGGACACTCCATAGTCCAGAGGGCCCACTGGTCCATCCAAAGGATCCTTGATCAACAGAGACAGGGAGTCCACATATTATCTCCCATTGAGACACTGGCCAAGGCCCTTGATGTGCTCAACTTTTTCGACACCTCATTTATGGAGCCAACTCCCCCAGTCATCAGGCCTTTTGCATTTCATGTGACTGCAGCCCAGTTAAAAGAAAAGCCACCTGTGTTGAACAAAGACCCTGAATCAAAACAAATTATGGGCCCTTTATCATTCATTACTTGGGGGAGAGGATATGCTTGTGTCTCTACAGCAGCAGGCCCAAGACGGATCCCAGCAGAAACATAAAACTCTTCTGCAAATGGCGAGGCAAACACCAGAGCCACCATCAGAAGAACAGAATGAAAGCCTGAGAGAGCAGCAGCCTGGAAAAGAAGAAGAAGGACAGAAGAAGATCTCCTAAGCAGCGTGGACCACACAGACCAACACCAAGAGAGCTCAGACACCACTAAGCGGGATATATCACTTAACATTTGGAAAAACTATATTGTAGCATTTATATTTGATTCTTCTCAGAAGCTGAGTTCAAACTCTTGCCTTACAGAAGAGAAAGTTTAGTGGGACCAGAATTTAAGTTTCACATGGGAATCTCCCTATCTCTTTACTTTCAGGCCACCCAAGCCTCCAGCCACTACAAAATTAACTAAAGTCCAAGGATGCTGTCCTTTGTTGCCGCTGCAGCAGGCAGCCGCAAGCAGCAAAGCTCCTCACTATGCCACGTGCCGTCAGCTGGCTGCTTCCACAGCCAAGCCACAATTTCTTGCCCATGGCCACGCTTGTCAACCTCTTCTCACATAGGGACTCAGTATACCAGAGCGTCCAGCTGCTCAAAGACCAAATCAACAAGATCCAGACAAAAGGCAACAACGACTGGCTCACTGGACTTTTGAAAGCCTGGGGCATGAAAGGCTGGCTTTCACCTTTACTTAAGACTCTTTTGTGGACTTTGTTTCTTGTATTCATTGTGTTGCTTATTCTATCCAGTTTTGCTCAACGCTTGCAAAAGTCCATGGCAGAAGCCTTCATTCTTGAAAACAAAAAGGGGGCACTTGTGGAGGCCCAGGGCTCTCTCATTGCAACTGTAATACCTTAGGGCAAAGGGGACCAAGGTGAAACAGAGAAACCCCTCTGAATGCAAGGCTCTCACCCATGGCCACTTGCAGCCTCTTGCAATCTGCAGCTTTTCTTGCTATCACCCACTTCAACTGCCATTTTTTCCTTATAGCTACTCTCCAGAGAATGTTCTTCCCTCTCTTCTCCCCTGCTGGTCCTGGCTTTGCCCCTTCTCCACCCCCCATATGAAACCCTCAGTCCCCAGCCTCAGTTTCTCTCCGGCCCTGGACCCTCTTCATGGCCATGCACAGCGTTTGGAGTTCCACACAAAGACCCGTCTCTGGCCTCATTCATCAGCACTTGAAGCAAGTGTGCTCCGGGCTCTGGCAGTGCAGGTCGCTCACACGGGCTCACTGTGGACACGCCGCAATCACACAGTCATTGAGTGCACCAGAGAACCTGGCCTCTAATAAAAGGCATGAATCCCACAAATCACACGACCCAATGCCTTGCATGTCTCTACTTTTTCCTTCTTCTCTCATCTCTCATGTCACTTTCCCCATTTCCTCTCTCTGCCAGCTTGGCTTCTCTCTCTCTCCTGGCTGCAAGCACATGTCTGGGACCATGCCGGAACACCCTGACCTACAGGGAAGTGGGAGAGGACTCTTTGTCAGGAACTGAAGTGACAGAACAAGGGGGAATGGGATCCAACTGCAAGAGCTGGAATCCATTCCATGATGGGAAGAAGTTCTTTCCTCTCAGGGTGCTTGTCCCTGACACTGGGACCAGTGCAGAGAGGCTGTGCATACCCCATGCCAAGGAACATCCAAGGCCAGCTTGGACAGGGGCCGCAGCAACCTGCTGTGCTGGCAGCTTGCTCAGCTTGGAACCAGATGATCTTTAGGGTCCCTTCCTAGCCAAAGCATTCAAGGATTTCATCATTCCACCATGCCCATCTCCCAGTGTGGAGTGGCCCTGAATCTTCTGTGACATCACAGCTCCCACAGTGTTCCAGGTGGAACGTCCAGCACCTGGAAACCAGCAGAGCAGACACTCTGCCTGCTGCCAGTGGTCAGTTGGCGCTCGCTCTGCGCTCTGCCCGTCAGCGCTCTCTTGCTGCTGCTGCCTGGGATTTTCCTGACGCCTCCTCTGAAGCACCAACCCCAGCAGGATGAGCACTGCTGCTCCAGTGGAGGTACAGTGCCATTCCAGGGAGGGGCCACCTTGCTTGAGCAGGCTGCAGCCATGTGGGAATGGATGCTGTGGGACAGGAACCCCACTGTCAGATTGTGCTGTCTCTTGCAGACTGCCAGAGACACTGAGGAGGAGATGCAAGTGGACATGGTGCTAGGTGAGGAAGAAAGGATGGAGGTAGACATAGAAGAACCACTTGAGGACATGGAAGTCGACATGGAGGATAACATTGAGGAGATGGAAGTCGAAGAGGAGAACATTGAGGAGATGGAAGTTGACGAGAACGATGAGGAGGAGCCCATGGTCCTTGGATGAAGATGGAGCCCCACAAGTAAGACAGGCAGATGCTCCCCATGCCCTGCCCACAGACACAGTGGCTGCCCTGACGCCAGCCTGGGGCTGGGCTGGATGGCCCCGCTCAGGGACACGCTGCCCGCAGGGGGCCTGGACTGTGCTGCCACAAGCACCAGCCCTGGCCTGCCCTGCACTTGCCTGGGGCCACACCAGCCCTGCCAGCCCTGTCCCAGCTCCTAGGGCCCGGCTCCCAGCCCAGCTGGGCCCAGTGCTGGCAGCAGAGGCCAGCTTTGCTTCTTTCTTCCTTCCAGGACAGATGGAGATGATGGCTGGAGATATGACGACGGTGTATATATGTTGGAAAAGTTAGAAGATTACTGTAAATATGTTCACATGTTAGTAGTTCTCTGTAAATATGTTTTGAAGATTGTTACTCCATAGGATCCCATGTAAATATGTTCAGTAGATCGTTGTTGTTGTTATAAGGATTGTTGTAATGAAAAGTGTTCTGTAAATCCTAGAGTTTGCCAATCTTTGGCAAATAAATACGGCTTCTTTTTAAAACCTGGCTTCTCTTTGCCATTCCTTTGAGCACAGGCAGCCTTTGCACAGTTGGGATTTCCACTTGTTCCGGGATCCCGGGGCTGGAGCTCCCTGGGGCTGCTGCCACGGCCACCCCACGGCTGGGGGTCCCTGTGCACAGGGGGTCCCACTGACACCACTGCTGCCGCTGGGCACTGCTGCTGCTCCTGGGCTGGGGCACAGCGGCGTCCCCAAGAGCTGAGCTGCCACCAGCACAGAGGGGGCTCTCACTGCAGTTATCCCTGCAGCCATGCCACCAAAGCAAGGCAGGAAACTTTCAGCCACCCTTCCTGCTGCAGCCACAGGCACTCCTGGCTCCAGAGCCGCCATCAGGCCACAGGGATGCAAAATCCACCTTCCCGCTCTCAAGGCCATGGCAGCCTTGGCAACTGTGGCACCTGCATCTGGGCTGCTGCAGGGCCTGATGTTTAAGGCTTGCAGCCTCCAAAGGCTCCGGGCTCTGCTTCCCACCCTGCTCTGCACTGCCCTGGCTCCGCATTGCTCAAGAGACAAAAGCCATGCCAGGGGATCCTCGTCCTGCCCAAATTGCTGAATTGACTGCAGTCCTTAGGACCTTCTCCACTTTCAGAGAACCTATTCATTTGATCACTGATTCGGCAGATGTCTATGGCCTAGTGCAGCAGGCCGAAAATTCCATTTTCAAAGACATTTCTAACCCCAACTAGAGCATTTGATTTCCCCTTTCATTATTCTTTTGTCCCACAGACAACACCCACACTATATCACGCACACAAGATCTCATACCACCCTTCCTGCATTTATAGTAGGCAATGCTAAAGCAGATGCCCCAGCAATGGTTGTCCAAACCTCCCTAGGGAATCTTTTTGACCAGGCTAGGACCCGCCACCACTTCTACCATCCAAACATTCCTGCACCGCTCAGCATCTTTAAAATTACCCAAGATCAGGCAAGATCCATGGCAAACACCTGCCCAAATTGTCAGCAACATGCCTTTGCTTCTGTCACAGCTGCACTCAATCCAAGAGGACTAAAGACTCTCCAGATCGGGCAATCACACATCACACACCAAGCCCCTTTTGGGAGACTAAAATACAACCCCGTCTCAATCCACACCGACAACGCTGCGGTTTTCGCCTCTGCCCATGCTGGTGAGAAATGAAAAGATGCTATAAAACGTTACATTTTAGCTTTTTCTACCTTCCCAGCTCCACAGGAAATGAAAACTGATCATGGTCCTTCTTATACCTCCCACTGATTCCAACCATTTTCTGACCAGTGGGGTACAAAACATGTCACAGCCATACCACACTCTACCACAGGACACTCCACAGTCCAGAGGGCCCACTGGTCCATCCAAAGGATCCTTGATCAACAGAGACAGGGAGTCCACATATTATCTCCCATTGAGACACTGGCCAAGGCCCTTGATGTGCTCAACTTTTTCGACACCTCATTTATGGAGCCAACTCCCCCAGTCATCAGGCCTTTTGCATTTCATGTGACTGCAGCCCAGTTAAAAGAAAAGCCACCTGTGTTGAACAAAGACCCTGAATCAAAACAAATTATGGGCCCTTTATCATTCATTACTTGGGGGAGAGGATATGCTTGTGTCTCTACAGCAGCAGGCCCAAGACGGATCCCAGCAGAAACATAAAACTCTTCTGCAAATGGCGAGGCAAACACCAGAGCCACCATCAGAAGAACAGAATGAAAGCCTGAGAGAGCAGCAGCCTGGAAAAGAAGAAGATGGACAGAAGAAGATCTCCTAAGCAGCGTGGACCACACAGACCAACACCAAGAGAGCTCAGACACCACTAAGCGGGATATATCACTTAACATTTGGAAAAACTATATTGTAGCATTTATATTTGATTCTTCTCAGAAGCTGAGTTCAAACTCTTGCCTTACAGAAGAGAAAGTTTAGTGGGACCAGAATTTAAGTTTCACATGGGAATCTCCCTATCTCTTTACTTTCAGGCCACCCAAGCCTCCAGCCACTACAAAATTAACTAAAGTCAAAGGATGCTGTCCTTTGTTGCCGCTGCAGCAGGCAGCCGCAAGCAGCAAAGCTCCTCACTATGCCACGTGCCGTCAGCTCGCTGCTTCCACAGCCAAGCCACAATTTCTTGCCCATGGCCACGCTTGTCAACCTCTTCTCACATAGGGACTCAGTATACCAGAGCGTCCAGCTGCTCAAAGACCAAATCAACAAGATCCAGACAAAAGGCAACAACGACTGGCTCACTGGACTTTTGAAAGACTGGGGCATGAAAGGCTGGCTTTCACCTTTACTTAAGACTCTTTTGTGGACTTTGTTTCTTGTATTCATTGTGTTGCTTATTCTATCCAGTTTTGCTCAACGCTTGCAAAAGTCCATGGCAGAAGCCTTCATTCTTGAAAACAAAAAGGGGGCACTTGTGGAGGCCCAGGGGCCTCTCATTGCAACTGTAATACCTTAGGGCAAAGGGGACCAAGGTGAAACAGAGAAACCCCTCTGAATGCAAGGCTCTCACCCATGGCCACTTGCAGCCTCTTGCAATCTGCAGCTTTTCTTGCTATCACCCACTTCAACTGCCATTTTTTCCTTATAGCTACTCTCCAGAGAATGTTCTTCCCTCTCTTCTCCCCTGCTGGTCCTGGCTTTGCCCCTTCTCCACCCCCCATATGAAACCCTCAGTCTCCAGCCTCATTTTCTCTCCGTCCCTGGACCCTCTTCATGGCCATGCACAGCGTTTGGAGTTCCACACAAAGACCCGTCTCTGGCCTCATGCATCAGCACTTGAAGCAAGTGTGCTCCGGGCTCTGGCAGTGCAGGTCGCTCACACGGGCTCACTGTGGACACGCTGCAATCACACAGTCATTGAGTGCACCAGAGAACCTGGCCTCTAATAAAAGGCATGAATCCCACAAATCACACGACCCAATGCCTTGCATGTCTCTACATTTTCCTTCTTCTCTCATCTCTCATGTCACTTTCCCCATTTCCTCTCTCTGCCAGCTTGGCTTCTCTCTCTCTCCTGGCTGCAAGCACATGTCTGGGACCATGCCGGAATACCCTGACCTACAGGGAAGTGGGAGAGGACTCTTTGTCAGGAACTGAAGTGACAGAACAAGGGGGAATGGGATCCAACTGCAAGAGCTGGAATCCATTCCATGATGGGAAGAAGTTCTTTCCTCTCAGGGTGCTTGTCCCTGACACTGGGACCAGTGCAGAGAGGCTGTGCATACCCCATGCCAAGGAACATCCAAGGCCAGCTTGGACAGGGGCCGCAGCAACCTGCTGTGCTGGCAGCTTGCTCAGCTTGGAACCAGATGATCTTTAGGGTCCCTTCCTAGCCAAAGCATTCAAGGATTTCATCATTCCACCATGCCCATCTCCCAGTGTGGAGTGGCCCTGAATCTTCTGTGACATCACAGCTCCCACAGTGTTCCAGGTGGAACGTCCAGCACCTGGAAACCAGCAGAGCAGACACTCTGCCTGCTGCCAGTGGTCAGTTGGCGCTCGCTCTGCGCTCTGCCCGTCAGCGCTCTCTTGCTGCTGCCGCCTGGGATTTTCCTGACGCCTCCTCTGGAGCGCCAATCCCAGCAGGATGAGCACTGCTGCTCCAGTGGAGGTACAGTGCCATTCCAGGGAGGAGCCACCTTGCTTGAGCAGGCTGCAGCCATGTGGGAATGGATGCTGTGGGACAGGAACCCCACTGTCAGATTGTGCTGTCTCTTGCAGACTGCCAGAGACACTGAGGAGGAGATGCAAGTGGACATGGTGCTAGGTGAGGAAGAAAGGATGGAGGTAGACATAGAAGAACCACTTGAGGACATGGAAGTCGACATGGAGGATAACATTGAGGAGATGGAAGTCGAAGAGGAGAACATTGAGGAGATGGAAGTTGACGAGAACGATGAGGAGGAGCCCATGGTCCTTGGATGAAGATGGAGCCCCACAAGTAAGACAGGCAGATGCTCCCCATGCCCTGCCCACAGACACAGTGGCTGCCCTGACGCCAGCCTGGGGCTGGGCTGGATGGCCCCGCTCAGGGACACGCTGCCCGCAGGGGGCCTGGATTGTGCTGCCACAAGCACCAGCCCTGGCCTGCCCTGCACTTGCCTGGGGCCACACCAGCCCTGCCAGCCCTGTCCCAGCTCCTAGGGCCCGGCTCCCAGCCCAGCTGGGCCCAGTGCTGGCAGCAGAGGCCAGCTTTGCTTCTTTCTTCCTTCCAGGACAGATGGAGATGATGGCTGGAGATATGACGACGGTGTATATATGTTGGAAAAGTTAGAAGATTACTGTAAATATGTTCACATGTTAGTAGTTCTCTGTAAATATGTTTTGAAGATTGTTACTCCATAGGATCCCATGTAAATATGTTCAGTAGATCGTTGTTGTTGTTATAAGGATTGTTGTAATGAAAAGTGTTCTGTAAATCCTAGAGTTTGCCAATCTTTGGCAAATAAATACGGCTTCTTTTTAAAACCTGGCTTCTCTTTGCCATTCCTTTGAGCACAGGCAGCCTTTGCACAGTTGGGATTTCCACTTGTTCCGGGATCCCGAGGCTGGAGCTCCCTGGGGCTGCTGCCACGGCCACCCCACGGCTGGGGGTCCCTGTGCACAGGGGGTCCCACTGACACCACTGCTGCCGCTGGGCACTGCTGCTGCTCCTGGGCTGGGGCACAGCGGCGTCCCCAAGAGCTGAGCTGTCACCAGCACAGAGGGGGCTCTCACTGCAGTTATCCCTGCAGCCATGCCACCAAAGCAAGGCAGGAAACTTTCAGCCACCCTTCCTGCTGCAGCCACAGGCACTCCTGGCTCCAGAGCCGCCATCAGGCCACAGGGATGCAAAATCCACCTTCCCGCTCTCAAGGCCATGGCAGCCTTGGCAACTGTGGCACCTGCATCTGGGCTGCTGCAGGGGCTGATGTTTAAGGCTTGCAGCCTCCAAAGGCTCCGGGCTCTGCTTCCCACCCTGCTCTGCACTGCCCTGGCTCCGCATTGCTCAAGAGACAAAAGCCAAGCCAGGGGATCCTCGTCCTGCCCAAATTGCTGAATTGACTGCAGTCCTTAGGACCTTCTCCACTTTCAGAGAACCTATTCTTTTGATCACTGATTCGGCAGATGTCTATGGCCTAGTGCAGCAGGCCGAAAATTCCATTTTCAAAGACATTTCTAACCCCAACTAGAGCATTTGATTTCCCCTTTCATTATTCTTTTGTCACACAGACAACACCCACACTATATCACGCACACAAGATCTCATACTACCCTTCCTGCATTTATAGTAGGCAATGCTAGAGCAGATGCCCCAGCAATGGTTGTCCAAACCTCCCTAGGGAATCTTTTTGACCAGGCTAGGACCCGCCACCACTTCTACCATCCAAACATTCCTGCACCGCTCAGCATCTTTAAAATTACCCAAGATCAGGCAAGATCCATGGCAAACACCTGCCCAAATTGTCAGCAACATGCCTTTGCTTCTGTCACAGCTGCACTCAATCCAAGAGGACTAAAGACTCTCCAGATCGGGCAATCACACATCACACACCAAGCCCCTTTTGGGAGACTAAAATACAACCCCGTCTCAATCCACACCGACAACGCTGCGGTTTCCGCCTTTGCCCATGCTGGTGTGAAATGAAAAGATGCTATAAAACGTTACATTTTAGCTTTTTCTACCTTCCCAGCTCCACAGGAAAGGAAAACTGATCATGGTCCTTCTTATACCTCCCACTGATTCCAACCATTTTCTGACCAGTGGGGTACAAAACATGTCACAGCCATACCACACTCTGCCACAGGACACTCCACAGTCCAGAGGGCCCACTGGTCCATCCAAAGGATCCTTGATCAACAGAGACAGGGAGTCCACATATTATCTCCCATTGAGACACTGGCCAAGGCCCTTGATGTGCTCAACTTTTTCGACACCTCATTTATGGAGCCAACTCCCCCAGTCATCAGGCCTTTTGCATTTCATGTGACTGCAGCCCAGTTAAAAGAAAAGCCACCTGTGTTGAACAAAGACCCTGAATCAAAACAAATTATGGGCCCTTTATCATTCATTGCTTGGGGGAGAGGATATGCTTGTGTCTCTACAGCAGCAGGCCCAAGACAGATCCCAGCAGAAACATAAAACTCTTCTGCAAATGGCGAGGCAAACACCAGAGCCACCATCAGAAGAACAGAATGAAAGCCTGAGAGAGCAGCAGCCTGGAAAAGAAGAAGAAGGACAGAAGAAGATCTCCTAAGCAGCGTGGACCACACAGACCAACACCAAGAGAGCTCAGACACCACTAAGCGGGATATATCACTTAACATTTGGAAAAACTATATTGTAGCATTTATATTTGATTCTTCTCAGAAGCTGAGTTCAAACTCTTGCCTTACAGAAGAGAAAGTTTAGTGGGACCAGAATTTAAGTTTCACATGGGAATCTCCCTATCTCTTTACTTTCAGGCCACCCAAGCCTCCAGCCACTACAAAATTAACTAAAGTCAAAGGATGCTGTCCTTTGTTGCCGCTGCAGCAGGCAGCCGCAAGCAGCAAAGCTCCTCACTATGCCACGTGCCGTCAGCTGGCTGCTTCCACAGCCAAGCCACAATTTCTTGCCCATGGCCACGCTTGTCAACCTCTTCTCACATAGGGACTCAGTATACCTGAGCGTCCAGCTGCTCAAAGACCAAATCAACAAGATCCAGACAAAAGGCAACAACGACTGGCTCACTGGACTTTTGAAAGCCTGGGGCATGAAAGGCTGGCTTTCACCTTTACTTAAGACTCTTTTGTGGACTTTGTTTCTTGTATTCATTGTGTTGCTTATTCTATCCAGTTTTGCTCAACGCTTGCAAAAGTCCATGGCAGAAGCCTTCATTCTTGAAAACAAAAAGGGGGCACTTGTGGAGGCCCAGGGGCCTCTCATTGCAACTGTAATACCTTAGGGCAAAGGGGACCAAGGTGAAACAGAGAAACCCCTCTGAATGCAAGGCTCTCACCCATGGCCACTTGCAGCCTCTTGCAATCTGCAGCTTTTCTTGCTATCACCCACTTCAACTGCCATTTTTTCCTTATAGCTACTCTCCAGAGAATGTTCTTCCCTCTCTTCTCCCCTGCTGGTCCTGGCTTTGCCCCTTCTCCACCCCCCATATGAAACCCTCAGTCCCCAGCCTCATTTTCTCTCCGGCCCTGGACCCTCTTCATGGCCATGCACAGCGTTTGGAGTTCCACACAAAGACCCGTCTCTGGCCTCATGCATCAGCACTTGAAGCAAGTGTGCTCCGGGCTCTGGCAGTGCAGGTCGCTCACACGGGCTCACTGTGGACACGCCGCAATCACACAGTCATTGAGTGCACCAGAGAACCTGGCCTCTAATAAAAGGCATGAATCCCACAAATCACACGACCCAATGCCTTGCATGTCTCTACTTTTTCCTTCTTCTCTCATCTCTCATGTCACTTTCCCCATTTCCTCTCTCTGCCAGCTTGGCTTCTCTCTCTCTCCTGGCTGCAAGCACATGTCTGGGACCATGCCGGAACACCCTGACCTACAGGGAAGTGGGAGAGGACTCTTTGTCAGGAACTGAAGTGACAGAACAAGGGGGAATGGGATCCAACTGCAAGAGCTGGAATCCATTCCATGATGGGAAGAAGTTCTTTCCTCTCAGGGTGCTTGTCCCTGACACTGGGACCAGTGCAGAGAGGCTGTGCATACCCCATGCCAAGGAACATCCAAGGCCAGCTTGGACAGGGGCCGAGACAACCTGCTGTGCTGGCAGCTTGCTCAGCTTGGAACCAGATGATCTTTAGGGTCCCTTCCTAGCCAAAGCATTCAAGGATTTCATCATTCCACCATGCCCATCTCCCAGTGTGGAGTGGCCCTGAATCTTCTGTGACATCACAGCTCCCACAGTGTTCCAGGTGGAACGTCCAGCACCTGGAAACCAGCAGAGCAGACACTCTGCCTGCTGCCAGTGGTCAGTTGGCGCTCGCTCTGCGCTCTGCCCGTCAGCGCTCTCTTGCTGCTGCTGCCTGGGATTTTCCTGACGCCTCCTCTGGAGCGCCAATCCTAGCAGGATGAGCACTGCTGCTCTAGTGGAGGTACAGTGCCATTCCAGGGAGGGGCCACCTTGCTTGAGCAGGCTGCAGCCATGTGGGAATGGATGCTGTGGGACAGGAACCCCACTGTCAGATTGTGCTGTCTCTTGCAGACTGCCAGAGACACTGAGGAGGAGATGCAAGTGGACATGGTGCTAGGTGAGGAAGAAAGGATGGAGGTAGACATAGAAGAACCACTTGAGGACATGGAAGTCGACATGGAGGATAACATTGAGGAGATGGAAGTCGAAGAGGAGAACATTGAGGAGATGGAAGTTGACGAGAACGATGAGGAGGAGCCCATGGTCCTTGGATGAAGATGGAGCCCCACAAGTAAGACAGGCAGATGCTCCCCATGCCCTGCCCACAGACACAGTGGCTGCCCAGACGCCAGCCTGGGGCTGGGCTGGATGGCCCCGCTCAGGGACACGCTGCCCGCAGGGGGCCTGGATTGTGCTGCCACAAGCACCAGCCCTGGCCTGCCCTGCACTTGCCTGGGGCCACACCAGCCCTGCCAGCCCTGTCCCAGCTCCTAGGGCCCGGCTCCCAGCCCAGCTGGGCCCAGTGCTGGCAGCAGAGGCCAGCTTTGCTTCTTTCTTCCTTCCAGGACAGATGGAGATGATGGCTGGAGATATGACGACGGTGTATATATGTTGGAAAAGTTAGAAGATTACTGTAAATATGTTCACATGTTAGTAGTTCTCTGTAAATATGTTTTGAAGATTGTTACTCCATAGGATCCCATGTAAATATGTTCAGTAGATCGTTGTTGTTGTTATAAGGATTGTTGTAATGAAAAGTGTTCTGTAAATCCTAGAGTTTGCCAATCTTTGGCAAATAAATACGGCTTCTTTTTAAAACCTGGCTTCTCTTTGCCATTCCTTTGAGCACAGGCAGCCTTTGCACAGTTGGGATTTCCACTTGTTCCGGGATCCCGGGGCTGGAGCTCCCTGGGGCTGCTGCCACGGCCACCCCACGGCTGGGGGTCCCTGTGCACAGGGGGTCCCACTGACACCACTGCTGCCGCTGGGCACTGCTGCTGCTCCTGGGCTGGGGCACAGCGGCGTCCCCAAGAGCTGAGCTGTCACCAGCACAGAGGCGGCTCTCACTGCACTGGCCCCTGCAGCCATGCCACCAAAGCAAGGCAGGAAACTTTCAGCCACCCTTCCTGCTGCAGCCACAGGCACTCCTGGCTCCAGAGCCGCCATCAGGCCACAGGGATGCAAAATCCACCTTCCTGCTCTCAAGGCCATGACAGCCTTGGCAACTGTGGCACCTGCATCTGGGCTGCTGCAGGGGCTGATGTTTAAGGCTTGCAGCCTCCAAAGGCTCCGGGCTCTGCTTCCCACCCTGCTCTGCACTGCCCTGGCTCCGCATTGCTCAAGAGACAAAAGCCAAGCCGGGGGATCCTCATCCTGCCCAAATTGCTGAATTGACTGCAGTCCTTAGGACCTTCTCCACTTTCAGAGAACCTATTCTTTTGATCACTGATTCGGCAGATGTCTATGGCCTAGTGCAGCAGGCCGAAAATTCCATTTTCAAAGACATTTCTAACCCCAACTAGAGCATTTGATTTCCCCTTTCATTATTCTTTTGTCCCACAGACAACACCCACACTATATCACGCACACAAGATCTCATACCACCCTTCCTGCATTTATAGTAGGCAATGCTAAAGCAGATGCCCCAGCAATGGTTGTCCAAACCTCCCTAGGGAATCTTTTTGACCAGGCTAGGACCCGCCACCACTTCTACCATCCAAACATTCCTGCACCGCTCAGCATCTTTAAAATTACCCAAGATCAGGCAAGATCCATGGCAAACACCTGCCCAAATTGTCAGCAACATGCCTTTGCTTCTGTCACAGCTGCACTCAATCCAAGAGGACTAAAGAC
This sequence comes from Passer domesticus, assembly GCF_036417665.1. Taxonomy (NCBI): domain Eukaryota; kingdom Metazoa; phylum Chordata; class Aves; order Passeriformes; family Passeridae; genus Passer; species Passer domesticus. The sequence continues at coordinate 17,117,456 of NC_087486.1, read as the reverse complement.
TCTCCAGATCGGGCAATCACACATCACACACCAAGCCCCTTTTGGGAGACTAAAATACAACCCCGTCTCAATCCACACCGACAACGCTGCGGTTTCCGCCTTTGCCCATGCTGGTGTGAAATGAAAAGATGCTATAAAACGTTACATTTTAGCTTTTTCTACCTTCCCAGCTCCACAGGAAAGGAAAACTGATCATGGTCCTTCTTATACCTCCCACTGATTCCAACCATTTTCTGACCAGTGGGGTACAAAACATGTCACAGCCATACCACACTCTGCCACAGGACACTCCATAGTCCAGAGGGCCCACTGGCCCATCCAAAGGATCCTTGATCAACAGAGACAGGGAGTCCACATATTATCTCCCATTGAGACACTGGCCAAGGCCCTTGATGTGCTCAACTTTTTCGACACCTCATTTATGGAGCCAACTCCCCCAGTCATCAGGCCTTTTGCATTTCATGTGACTGCAGCCCAGTTAAAAGAAAAGCCACCTGTGTTGAACAAAGACCCTGAATCAAAACAAATTATGGGCCCTTTATCATTCATTACTTGGGGGAGAGGATATGCTTGTGTCTCTACAGCAGCAGGCCCAAGACGGATCCTAGCAGAAACATAAAACTCTTCTGCAAATGGCGAGGCAAACACCAGAGCCACCATCAGAAGAACAGAATGAAAGCCTGAGAGAGCAGCAGCCTGGAAAAGAAGAAGATGGACAGAAGAAGATCTCCTAAGCAGCGTGGACCACACAGACCAACACCAAGAGAGCTCAGACACCACTAAGCGGGATATATCACTTAACATTTGGAAAAACTATATTGTAGCATTTATATTTGATTCTTCTCAGAAGCTGAGTTCAAACTCTTGCCTTACAGAAGAGAAAGTTTAGTGGGACCAGAATTTAAGTTTCACATGGGAATCTCCCTATCTCTTTACTTTCAGGCCACCCAAGCCTCCAGCCACTACAAAATTAACTAAAGTCAAAGGATGCTGTCCTTTGTTGCCGCTGCAGCAGGCAGCCACAAGCAGCAAAGCTCCTCACTATGCCACGTGCCGTCAGCTGGCTGCTTCCACAGCCAAGCCACAATTTCTTGCCCATGGCCACGCTTGTCAACCTCTTCTCACATAGGGACTCAGTATACCTGAGCGTCCAGCTGCTCAAAGACCAAATCAACAAGATCCAGACAAAAGGCAACAACGACTGGCTCACTGGACTTTTGAAAGCCTGGGGCATGAAAGGCTGGCTTTCACCTTTACTTAAGACTCTTTTGTGGACTTTGTTTCTTGTATTCATTGTGTTGCTTATTCTATCCAGTTTTGCTCAACGCTTGCAAAAGTCCATGGCAGAAGCCTTCATTCTTGAAAACAAAAAGGGGGCACTTGTGGAGGCCCAGGGGCCTCTCATTGCAACTGTAATACCTTAGGGCAAAGGGGACCAAGGTGAAACAGAGAAACCCCTCTGAATGCAAGGCTCTCACCCATGGCCACTTGCAGCCTCTTGCAATCTGCAGCTTTTCTTGCTATCACCCACTTCAACTGCCATTTTTTCCTTATAGCTACTCTCCAGAGAATGTTCTTCCCTCTCTTCTCCCCTGCTGGTCCTGGCTTTGCCCCTTCTCCACCCCCCATATGAAACCCTCAGTCCCCAGCCTCATTTTCTCTCCGGCCCTGGACCCTCTTCATGGCCATGCACAGCGTTTGGAGTTCCACACAAAGACCCGTCTCTGGCCTCATGCATCAGCACTTGAAGCAAGTGTGCTCCGGGCTCTGGCAGTGCAGGTCGCTCACACGGGCTCACTGTGGACACGCCGCAATCACACAGTCATTGAGTGCACCAGAGAACCTGGCCTCTAATAAAAGGCATGAATCCCACAAATCACACGACCCAATGCCTTGCATGTCTCTACTTTTTCCTTCTTCTCTCATCTCTCATGTCACTTTCCCCATTTCCTCTCTCTGCCAGCTTGGCTTCTCTCTCTCTCCTGGCTGCAAGCACATGTCTGGGACCATGCCGGAACACCCTGACCTACAGGGAAGTGGGAGAGGACTCTTTGTCAGGAACTGAAGTGACAGAACAAGGGGGAATGGGATCCAACTGCAAGAGCTGGAATCCATTCCATGATGGGAAGAAGTTCTTTCCTCTCAGGGTGCTTGTCCCTGACACTGGGACCAGTGCAGAGAGGCTGTGCATACCCCATGCCAAGGAACATCCAAGGCCAGCTTGGACAGGGGCCGAGACAACCTGCTGTGCTGGCAGCTTGCTCAGCTTGGAACCAGATGATCTTTAGGGTCCCTTCCTAGCCAAAGCATTCAAGGATTTCATCATTCCACCATGCCCATCTCCCAGTGTGGAGTGGCCCTGAATCTTCTGTGACATCACAGCTCCCACAGTGTTCCAGGTGGAACGTCCAGCACCTGGAAACCAGCAGAGCAGACACTCTGCCTGCTGCCAGTGGTCAGTTGGCGCTCGCTCTGCGCTCTGCCCGTCAGCGCTCTCTTGCTGCTGCCGCCTGGGATTTTCCTGACGCCTCCTCTGGAGCGCCAATCCTAGCAGGATGAGCACTGCTGCTCTAGTGGAGGTACAGTGCCATTCCAGGGAGGGGCCACCTTGCTTGAGCAGGCTGCAGCCATGTGGGAATGGATGCTGTGGGACAGGAACCCCACTGTCAGATTGTGCTGTCTCTTGCAGACTGCCAGAGACACTGAGGAGGAGATGCAAGTGGACATGGTGCTAGGTGAGGAAGAAAGGATGGAGGTAGACATAGAAGAACCACTTGAGGACATGGAAGTCGACATGGAGGATAACATTGAGGAGATGGAAGTCGAAGAGGAGAACACTGAGGAGATGGAAGTTGACGAGAACGATGAGGAGGAGCCCATGGTCCTTGGATGAAGATGGAGCCCCACAAGTAAGACAGGCAGATGCTCCCCATGCCCTGCCCACAGACACAGTGGCTGCCCTGACGCCAGCCTGGGGCTGGGCTGGATGGCCCCGCTCAGGGACACGCTGCCCGCAGGGGGCCTGGATTGTGCTGCCACAAGCACCAGCCCTGGCCTGCCCTGCACTTGCCTGGGGCCACAGCAGCCCTGCCAGCCCTGTCCCAGCTCCTAGGGCCCGGCTCCCAGCCCAGCTGGGCCCAGTGCTGGCAGCAGAGGCCAGCTTTGCTTCTTTCTTCCTTCCAGGACAGATGGAGATGATGGCTGGAGATATGACGACGGTGTATATATGTTGGAAAAGTTAGAAGATTACTGTAAATATGTTCACATGTTAGTAGTTCTCTGTAAATATGTTTTGAAGATTGTTACTCCATAGGATCCCATGTAAATATGTTCAGTAGATCGTTGTTGTTGTTATAAGGATTGTTGTAATGAAAAGTGTTCTGTAAATCCTAGAGTTTGCCAATCTTTGGCAAATAAATACGGCTTCTTTTTAAAACCTGGCTTCTCTTTGCCATTCCTTTGAGCACAGGCAGCCTTTGCACAGTTGGGATTTCCACTTGTTCCGGGATCCCGGGGCTGGAGCTCCCTGGGGCTGCTGCCACGGCCACCCCACGGCTGGGGGTCCCTGTGCACAGGGGGTCCCACTGACACCACTGCTGCCGCTGGGCACTGCTGCTGCTCCTGGGCTGGGGCACAGCGGCGTCCCCAAGAGCTGAGCTGCCACCAGCACAGAGGGGGCTCTCACTGCAGTTATCCCTGCAGCCATGCCACCAAAGCAAGGCAGGAAACTTTCAGCCACCCTTCCTGCTGCAGCCACAGGCACTCCTGGCTCCAGAGCCGCCATCAGGCCACAGGGATGCAAAATCCACCTTCCCGCTCTCAAGGCCATGGCAGCCTTGGCAACTGTGGCACCTGCATCTGGGCTGCTGCAGGGGCTGATGTTTAAGGCTTGCAGCCTCCAAAGGCTCCGGGCTCTGCTTCCCACCCTGCTCTGCACTGCCCTGGCTCCGCATTGCTCAAGAGACAAAAGCCAAGCCAGGGGATCCTCGTCCTGCCCAAATTGCTGAATTGACTGCAGTCCTTAGGACCTTCTCCACTTTCAGAGAACCTATTCTTTTGATCACTGATTCGGCAGATGTCTATGGCCTAGTGCAGCAGGCCGAAAATTCCATTTTCAAAGACATTTCTAACCCCAACTAGAGCATTTGATTTCCCCTTTCATTATTCTTTTGTCACACAGACAACACCCACACTATATCACGCACACAAGATCTCATACTACCCTTCCTGCATTTATAGTAGGCAATGCTAGAGCAGATGCCCCAGCAATGGTTGTCCAAACCTCCCTAGGGAATCTTTTTGACCAGGCTAGGACCCGCCACCACTTCTACCATCCAAACATTCCTGCACCGCTCAGCATCTTTAAAATTACCCAAGATCAGGCAAGATCCATGGCAAACACCTGCCCAAATTGTCAGCAACATGCCTTTGCTTCTGTCACAGCTGCACTCAATCCAAGAGGACTAAAGACTCTCCAGATCGGGCAATCACACATCACACACCAAGCCCCTTTTGGGAGACTAAAATACAACCCCGTCTCAATCCACACCGACAACGCTGCGGTTTCCGCCTTTGCCCATGCTGGTGTGAAATGAAAAGATGCTATAAAACGTTACATTTTAGCTTTTTCTACCTTCCCAGCTCCACAGGAAAGGAAAACTGATCATGGTCCTTCTTATACCTCCCACTGATTCCAACCATTTTCTGACCAGTGGGGTACAAAACATGTCACAGCCATACCACACTCTGCCACAGGACACTCCATAGTCCAGAGGGCCCACTGGTCCATCCAAAGGATCCTTGATCAACAGAGACAGGGAGTCCACATATTATCTCCCATTGAGACACTGGCCAAGGCCCTTGATGTGCTCAACTTTTTCGACACCTCATTTATGGAGCCAACTCCCCCAGTCATCAGGCCTTTTGCATTTCATGTGACTGCAGCCCAGTTAAAAGAAAAGCCACCTGTGTTGAACAAAGACCCTGAATCAAAACAAATTATGGGCCCTTTATCATTCATTGCTTGGGGGAGAGGATATGCTTGTGTCTCTACAGCAGCAGGCCCAAGACGGATCCCAGCAGAAACATAAAACTCTTCTGCAAATGGCGAGGCAAACACCAGAGCCACCATCAGAAGAACAGAATGAAAGCCTGAGAGAGCAGCAGCCTGGAAAAGAAGAAGAAGGACAGAAGAAGATCTCCTAAGCAGCGTGGACCACACAGACCAACACCAAGAGAGCTCAGACACCACTAAGCGGGATATATCACTTAACATTTGGAAAAACTATATTGTAGCATTTATATTTGATTCTTCTCAGAAGCTGAGTTCAAACTCTTGCCTTACAGAAGAGAAAGTTTAGTGGGACCAGAATTTAAGTTTCACATGGGAATCTCCCTATCTCTTTACTTTCAGGCCACCCAAGCCTCCAGCCACTACAAAATTAACTAAAGTCAAAGGATGCTGTCCTTTGTTGCCGCTGCAGCAGGCAGCCACAAGCAGCAAAGCTCCTCACTATGCCACGTGCCGTCAGCTGGCTGCTTCCACAGCCAAGCCACAATTTCTTGCCCATGGCCACGCTTGTCAACCTCTTCTCACATAGGGACTCAGTATACCTGAGCGTCCAGCTGCTCAAAGACCAAATCAACAAGATCCAGACAAAAGGCAACAACGATTGGCTCACTGGACTTTTGAAAGCCTGGGGCATGAAAGGCTGGCTTTCACCTTTACTTAAGACTCTTTTGTGGACTTTGTTTCTTGTATTCATTGTGTTGCTTATTCTATCCAGTTTTGCTCAACGCTTGCAAAAGTCCATGGCAGAAGCCTTCATTCTTGAAAACAAAAAGGGGGCACTTGTGGAGGCCCAGGGGCCTCTCATTGCAACTGTAATACCTTAGGGCAAAGGGGACCAAGGTGAAACAGAGAAACCCCTCTGAATGCAGGGCTCTCACCCATGGCCACTTGCAGCCTCTTGCAATCTGCAGCTTTTCTTGCTATCACCCACTTCAACTGCCATTTTTTCCTTATAGCTACTCTCCAGAGAATGTTCTTCCCTCTCTTCTCCCCTGCTGGTCCTGGCTTTGCCCCTTCTCCCCCCCCCATATGAAACCCTCAGTCCCCAGCCTCATTTTCTCTCCGGCCCTGGACCCTCTTCATCGCCATGCACAGCGTTTGGAGTTGCACACAAAGACCCGTCTCTGGCCTCGTTCATCAGCACTTGAAGCAAGTGTGCTCCGGCCTCTGGCAGTGCAGGTCGCTCACACGGGCTCACTGTGGACACGCCGCAATCACACAGTCATTGAGTGCACCAGCGAACCTGGCCTCTAATAAAAGGCATGAATCCCACAGCCCACCCAAACCAATGCCTTGCATGTCTCTACTTTTTCCTTCTTCTCTCATCTCTCATGTCACTTTCCCCATTTCCTCTCTCTGCCAGCTTGGCTTCTCTCTCTCTCCTGGCTGCAAGCACATGTGTGGGACCATGCCGGAACACCCTGACCTACAGGGAAGTGGGAGAGGACTCTTTGTCAGGAACTGAAGTGACAGAACAAGGGGGAATGGGATCCAACTGCAAGAGCTGGAATCCATTCCATGATGGGAAGAAGTTCTTTCCTGTCAGGGTGCTTGTCCCTGACACTGGGACCAGTGCAGAGAGGCTGTGCATACCCCATGCCAAGGAACATCCAAGGCCAGCTTGGACAGGGGCCGCAGCAACCTGCTGTGCTGGCAGCTTGCTCAGCTTGGAACCAGATGATCTTTAGGGTCCCTTCCTAGCCAAAGCATTCAAGGATTTCATCATTCCACCATGCCCATCTCCCAGTGTGGAGTGGCCCTGAATCTTCTGTGACATCACAGCTCCCACAGTGTTCCAGGTGGAACGTCCAGCACCTGGAAACCAGCAGAGCAGACACTCTGCCTGCTGCCAGTGGTCAGTTGGCGCTCGCTCTGCGCTCTGCCCGTCAGCGCTCTCTTGCTGCTGCCGCCTGGGATTTTCCTGACGCCTCCTCTGGAGCACCAACCCCAGCAGGATGAGCACTGCTGCTCCAGTGGAGGTACAGTGCCATTCCAGGGAGGGGCCACCTTGCTTGAGCAGGCTGCAGCCATGTGGGAATGGATGCTGTGGGACAGGAACCCCACTGTCAGATTGTGCTGTCTCTTGCAGACTGCCAGAGACACTGAGGAGGAGATGCAAGTGGACATGGTGCTAGGTGAGGAAGAAAGGATGGAGGTAGACATAGAAGAACCACTTGAGGACATGGAAGTCGACATGGAGGATAACATTGAGGAGATGGAAGTCGAAGAGGAGAACATTGAGGAGATGGAAGTTGACGAGAACGATGAGGAGGAGCCCATGGTCCTTGGATGAAGATGGAGCCCCACAAGTAAGACAGGCAGATGCTCCCCATGCCCTGCCCACAGACACAGTGGCTGCCCTGACGCCAGCCTGGGGCTGGGCTGGATGGCCCCGCTCAGGGACACGCTGCCCGCAGCGGGCCTGGATTGTGCTGCCACAAGCACCAGCCCTGGCCTGCCCTGCACTTGCCTGGGGCCACACCATCCTGCCAGCCCTGTCCCAGCTCCTAGGGCCCGGCTCCCAGCCCAGCTGGGCCCAGTGCTGGCAGCAGAGGCCAGCTTTGCTTCTTTCTTCCTTCCAGGACAGATGGAGATGATGGCTGGAGATATGACGACGGTGTATATATGTTGGAAAAGTTAGAAGATTACTGTAAATATGTTCACATGTTAGTAGTTCTCTGTAAATATGTTTTGAAGATTGTTACTCCATAGGATCCCATGTAAATATGTTCAGTAGATCGTTGTTGTTGTTATAAGGATTGTTGTAATGAAAAGTGTTCTGTAAATCCTAGAGTTTGCCAATCTTTGGCAAATAAATACGGCTTCTTTTTAAAACCTCGCTTCTCTTTGCCATTCCTTTGAGCACAGGCAGCCTTTGCACAGTTGGGATTTCCACTTGTTCCGGGATCCCGGGGCTGGAGCTCCCTGGGGCTGCTGCCACGGCCACCCCACGGCTGGGGGTCCCTGTGCACAGGGGGTCCCACTGACACCACTGCTGCCGCTGGGCACTGCTGCTGCTCCTGGGCTGGGGCACAGCGGCGTCCCCAAGAGCTGAGCTGCCACCAGCACAGAGGGGGCTCTCACTGCAGTTATCCCTGCAGCCATGCCACCAAAGCAAGGCAGGAAACTTTCAGCCACCCTTCCTGCTGCAGCCACAGGCACTCCTGGCTCCAGAGCCGCCATCAGGCCACAGGGATGTAAAATCCACCTTCCTGCTCTCAAGGCCATGACAGCCTTGGCAACTGTGGCACCTGCATCTGGGCTGCTGCAGGGGCTGATGTTTAAGGCTTGCAGCCTCCAAAGGCTCCGGGCTCTGCTTCCCACCCTGCTCTGCACTGCCCTGGCTCCGCATTGCTCAAGAGACAAAAGCCAAGCCGGGGGATCCTCATCCTGCCCAAACTGCTGAATTGACTGCAGTCCTTAGGACCTTCTCCACTTTCAGAGAACCTATTCATTTGATCACTGATTCGGCAGATGTCTATGGCCTAGTGCAGCAGGCCGAAAATTCCATTTTCAAAGACATTTCTAACCCCAACTAGAGCATTTGATTTCCCCTTTCATTATTCTTTTGTCACACAGACAACACCCACACTATATCACGCACACAAGATCTCATACCACCCTTCCTGCATTTATAGTAGGCAATGCTAGAGCAGATGCCCCAGCAATGGTTGTCCAAATCTCCCTAGGGAATCTTTTTGACCAGGCTAGGACCCGCCACCACTTCTACCATCCAAACATTCCTGCACCGCTCAGCATCTTTAAAATTACCCAAGATCAGGCAAGATCCATGGCAAACACCTGCCCAAATTGTCAGCAACATGCCTTTGCTTCTGTCACAGCTGCACTCAATCCAAGAGGACTAAAGACTCTCCAGATTGGGCAATCACACATCACACACCAAGCCCCTTTTGGGAGACTAAAATACAACCCCGTCTCAATCCACACCGACAACGCTGCGGTTTCCGCCTTTGCCCATGCTGGTGAGAAATTAAAAGATGCTATAAAACGTTACATTTTACCTTTTCCTACCTTCCCAGCTCCACAGGAAAGGAAAACTGATCATGGTCCTTCTTATACCTCCCACTGATTCCAACCATTTTCTGACCAGTGGGGTACAAAACATGTCACAGCCATACCACACTCTGCCACAGGACACTCCATAGTCCAGAGGGCCCACTGGTCCATCCAAAGGATCCTTGATCAACAGAGACAGGGAGTCCACATATTATCTCCCATTGAGACACTGGCCAAGGCCCTTGATGTGCTCAACTTTTTCGACACCTCATTTATGGAGCCAACTCCCCCAGTCATCAGGCCTTTTGCATTTCATGTGACTGCAGCCCAGTTAAAAGAAAAGCCACCTGTGTGGAACAAAGACCCTGAATCAAAACAAATTATGGGCCCTTTATCATTCATTGCTTGGGGGAGAGGATATGCTTGTGTCTCTACAGCAGCAGGCCCAAGACAGATCCCAGCAGAAACATAAAACTCTTCTGCAAATGGCGAGGCAAACACCAGAGCCACCATCAGAAGAACAGAATGAAAGCCTGAGAGAGCAGCAGCCTGGAAAAGAAGAAGAAGGACAGAAGAAGATCTCCTAAGCAGCGTGGACCACACAGACCAACACCAAGAGAGCTCAGACACCACTAAGCGGGATATATCACTTAACATTTGGAAAAACTATATTGTAGCATTTATATTTGATTCTTCTCAGAAGCTGAGTTCAAACTCTTGCCTTACAGAAGAGAAAGTTTAGTGGGACCAGAATTTAAGTTTCACATGGGAATCTCCCTATCTCTTTACTTTCAGGCCACCCAAGCCTCCAGCCACTACAAAATTAACTAAAGTCCAAGGATGCTGTCCTGTGTTGCCACTGCAGCAGGCAGCCGCAAGCAGCAAAGCTCCTCACTATGCCACGTGCCGTCAGCTGGCTGCTTCCACAGCCAAGCCACAATTTCTTGCCCATGGCCACGCTTGTCAACCTCTTCTCACATAGGGACTCAGTATACCTGAGCGTCCAGCTGCTCAAAGACCAAATCAACAAGATCCAGACAAAAGGCAACAACGACTGGCTCACTGGACTTTTGAAAGACTGGGGCATGAAAGGCTGGCTTTCACCTTTACTTAAGACTCTTTTGTGGACTTTGTTTCTTGTATTCATTGTGTTGCTTATTCTATCCAGTTTTGCTCAACGCTTGCAAAAGTCCATGGCAGAAGCCTTCATTCTTGAAAACAAAAAGGGGGCACTTGTGGAGGCCCAGGGGCCTCTCATTGCAACTGTAATACCTTAGGGCAAAGGGGACCAAGGTGAAACAGAGAAACCCCTCTGAATGCAAGGCTCTCACCCATGGCCACTTGCAGCCTCTTGCAATCTGCAGCTTTTCTTGCTATCACCCACTTCAACTGCCATTTTTTCCTTATAGCTACTCTCCAGAGAATGTTCTTCCCTCTCTTCTCCCCTGCTGGTCCTGGCTTTGCCCCTTCTCCCCCCCCCATATGAAACCCTCAGTCCCCAGCCTCATTTTCTCTCCGGCCCTGGACCCTCTTCATCGCCATGCACAGCGTTTGGAGTTCCACACAAAGACCCGTCTCTGGCCTCATGCATCAGCACTTGAAGCAAGTGTGCTCCGGGCTCTGGCAGTGCAGGTCGCTCACACGGGCTCACTGTGGACACGCCGCAATCACACAGTCATTGAGTGCACCAGAGAACCTGGCCTCTAATAAAAGGCATGAATCCCACAAATCACACGACCCAATGCCTTGCATGTCTCTACTTTTTCCTTCTTCTCTCATCTCTCATGTCACTTTCCCCATTTCCTCTCTCTGCCAGCTTGGCTTCTCTCTCTCTCCTGGCTGCAAGCACATGTCTGGGACCATGCCGGAATACCCTGACCTACAGGGAAGTGGGAGAGGACTCTTTGTCAGGAACTGAAGTGACAGAACAAGGGGGAATGGGATCCAACTGCAAGAGCTGGAATCCATTCCATGATGGGAAGAAGTTCTTTCCTCTCAGGGTGCTTGTCCCTGACACTGGGACCAGTGCAGAGAGGCTGTGCATACCCCATGCCAAGGAACATCCAAGGCCAGCTTGGACAGGGGCCGAGACAACCTGCTGTGCTGGCAGCTTGCTCAGCTTGGAACCAGATGATCTTTAGGGTCCCTTCCTAGCCAAAGCATTCAAGGATTTCATCATTCCACCATGCCCATCTCCCAGTGTGGAGTGGCCCTGAATCTTCTGTGACATCACAGCTCCCACAGTGTTCCAGGTGGAACGTCCAGCACCTGGAAACCAGCAGAGCAGACACTCTGCCTGCTGCCAGTGGTCAGTTGGCGCTCGCTCTGCGCTCTGCCCGTCAGCGCTCTCTTGCTGCTGCTGCCTGGGATTTTCCTGACGCCTCCTCTGGAGCGCCAATCCTAGCAGGATGAGCACTGCTGCTCCAGTGGAGGTACAGTGCCATTCCAGGGAGGGGCCACCTTGCTTGAGCAGGCTGCAGCCATGTGGGAATGGATGCTGTGGGACAGGAACCCCACTGTCAGATTGTGCTGTCTCTTGCAGACTGCCAGAGACACTGAGGAGGAGATGCAAGTGGACATGGTGCTAGGTGAGGAAGAAAGGATGGAGGTAGACATAGAAGAACCACTTGAGGACATGGAAGTCGACATGGAGGATAACATTGAGGAGATGGAAGTCGAAGAGGAGAACATTGAGGAGATGGAAGTTGACGAGAACGATGAGGAGGAGCCCATGGTCCTTGGATGAAGATGGAGCCCCACAAGTAAGACAGGCAGATGCTCCCCATGCCCTGCCCACAGACACAGTGGCTGCCCTGACGCCAGCCTGGGGCTGGGCTGGATGGCCCCGCTCAGGGACACGCTGCCCGCAGGGGGCCTGGATTGTGCTGCCACAAGCACCAGCCCTGGCCTGCCCTGCACTTGCCTGGGGCCACACCAGCCCTGCCAGCCCTGTCCCAGCTCCTAGGGCCCGGCTCCCAGCCCAGCTGGGCCCAGTGCTGGCAGCAGAGGCCAGCTTTGCTTCTTCCTTCCTTCCAGGACAGATGGAGATGATGGCTGGAGATATGACGGCGGTGTATATATGTTGGAAAAGTTAGAAGATTACTGTAAATATGTTCACATGTTAGTAGTTCTCTGTAAATATGTTTTGAAGATTGTTACTCCATAGGATCCCATGTAAATATGTTCAGTAGATCGTTGTTGTTGTTGTTGTTATAAGGATTGTTGTAATGAAAAGTGTTCTGTAAATCCTAGAGTTTGCCAATCTTTGGCAAATAAATACTGCTTCTTTTTAAAACCTCGCTTCTCTTTGCCATTCCTTTGAGCACAGGCAGCATTTGCACAGTTGGGATTTCCACTTGTTCTGGGATCCCGGGGCTGGAGCTCCCTGGGGCTGCTGCCACGGCCACCCCACGGCTGGGGGTCCCTGTGCACAGGGGGTCCCACTGACACCACTGCTGCCGCTGGGCACTGCTGCTGCTCCTGGGCTGGGGCACAGCGGCGTCCCCAAGAGCTGAGCTGCCACCAGCACAGAGGGGGCTCTCACTGCAGTTGTCCCTGCAGCCATGCCACCGAAGCAAGGCAGGAAACTTTCAGCCACCCTTCCTGCTGCAGCCACAGGGACTCCTGGCTCTAGAGCCGCCATCAGGCCACAGGGATGCAAAATCCACCTTCCCGCTCTCAAGGCCATGGCAGCCTTGGCAACTGTGGCACCTGCATCTGGCCTGCTGCAGGGGCTGATGTTTAAGGCTTGCAGCCTCCAAAGGCTCCGGGCTCTGCTTCCCGGCCTGTCCTGCACTGCCCTGGCTCCGCATTGCTCAAGAGACAAAAGCCAAGCCAGGGGATCCTCACCCTGCCCTCATTCCTACTGCTGGCAGCGGCCACTGGCTCCTGTCTCCCACTCGGGTGACAGCAGGACGGACAGGACAGGCTCTGCTGGGCAGGGGGTGGGAGGCTTTGGGCCCTGTGGGTGCTGCTGCTGGGGACCATGGGCCCAACAGGGCCCCCAGCTCAGCCCCTGCCCAGGCTGCTGCCCCCAAAGCCCCACACTCCCTGAGCATCACCATCACTGGCGGCAGTGGGAAATCCCACGTGTTTCAGGAAAGAAATTCCCCACAGGAACTAAACCAAGGGATCCATGGGGAAAGTTAGCACCAGCTGATATTTAAAGCACCTTTGCAAAGGTGGCTGCAGGGCAGCTGTGATCTCTAGGGACTCTGGCACTGCCTGCTGTGCACCTGAGCCTGTGGGACACAGCACTGGGCTCACACCAGCCCTCAGCCCCTCACAGCTGATCCCAAGGAGCAGGCTCAAAAAGCAGCTTCACACCACTTGCTGCAGATATTTCAAAGGACTTAATGTCATTCAGAGAAGCCACAATGCAAATTTCATTTTGGTGTTTTTGCATACGAAGCATGAAGTTGGGTCTAAATGTGCACTCAGGGCACTTCTACCGCCATCCCAAAGGGAACCCAAAGGACAGGGCTCTGCTTTCAGCACTGCTGAGCTCCTAACACAGCAATGAAGTCTCAGGAAGAGGCAGTCTTGACTGTACCAGAGAACCTGGCCTCTAATTAAAGGCATGAAGACCACAGCCCACCCAACCCAAAGCCTGGTATGTTTGTACCTTTTCCTTCTTCTCTCATGTCACTTTCCCCATTTTCTCTGGCTGGCACCTTGGCTTCTCTGTCTCCTGGCTGCAGGTTCAGCCGCACGTGTGACCCTGCAGGAACAGCCTGACCTGCAAACAAAAGTCACATTATTTCAGAGTACTGCACTGCTCCAGCTTTGGGAGGGACTGTGAGCTGAAGGCACATGCTCCCCCGTGGGAGTAGCTCCTCCCCGTGCCACACAGTGAGGAGTGGAATGTCCACCACTGACCCCTCTCCCATCCAGCAGCACCCCTAAAGTGCTGCTTTTCCCTCCCAGAAGTGCCACCCCAAGCCACCAAAGGTGTCCCTGTGCTGCCAGGCTGGCTCTGATCCACAGTGGAGGTGGAACCATGAGCCCAGCAGACACTGTATCCTTCCTCCCTTCTGGCCCAGGTCCTAGGAGAGCACTAAAACTCCACACCAGCTGTGGATTTGGCGGCTACATGGAGAAAGGGGAATTGTTGCTGATTGGGGCAGACAGAATAAAATGCAGCTGCCAAAGGGAAATCAAAGCATTCCACAGAGTACAGCCAGGTATGCTGCACATCAAGGCTGTGCTGGTGTGGAAATACTGTATTAAAATGAATTTATGTTGACTACTATCTGCCAACGAAAATACACAGAATACATTAAGCTTGGGTTTTAAATGCAGAAAAGGTAGAAAATTCAGAGTGCTTTTCACCAGTTCACCACAAACACATCTCAATGGTCAGCCCAGTAGTGGGTGAAGAGGAGGCAATATTTGGTTGCTACTTCTTGATGGCAATTCTTCTTCTCTTAATGCAGGAATCCTGCCTGTGTAGGACAGTGAAGTTGCAGCTGAACAACCACAGAGCTGCTCACAGATGAACAGACAGACCACACGTGCTCACCCTCCTCCCTCCTGAGGAGGATTCTCAATTCAGCCTTTCCTTTCTATCTTCCTTTTACCTAAAAAGATACCTGAGATAGAGTAACAGCTTGCAGGAGACAGGGAGCATCTCCTACCAAAGGGAAGTGAAGACAAAGGTAATTATTTTGTACAATAAATACATGTACTCACAGACAAAAAGCTCTGGTCTTGGGAACAACTGGAATGATCCCTCCCTGTTCAAGACCAAAGAGACATTTCCCTGATCAAAGGACCTGGTGCATCCTGCGTAACGCTGGGATGTTTGTCACAATTCAGTCAGAAACATTTCAAAGCCTGTAGTCATCCAATAGGTATAAATGCTTTTAGAAAATGCAGGGAAATACATCTTGGAGCATCTCCTTTTAAAAGAGGGTTTGCATTTCTGGTACACTCTCTTTCTTTTCATCAGTCCTGTACACTGCAAGTTGCATTGGTTGGATATGTGAGAGGACAGGTGTGATTATCTCCCCATTCCAAACTAGGGAAGGACAGGTTAGATGCGCCTCCTCCACACTTGGAATCCTTTTCATGGACAGATCCCAACCTCCTCCTGCTCCTTAAACTTGTGATGCACAGACCTTTCATCTCTGTCTATCTATGGGAGCATCCTCCCACGCTGAGAAGCTGGGCTCTGCAGGAATTTGGTGCCGTCACAAATCCCTGCCCCTTGCTGGTGGTGGAGTGCTGGTCAGAAAGGAGTTTGTAGGATCTCCATGAAAAGGGCAACACCACATCTGCTGTTCCTGCCTCGGGCACCGCTGGGACACGGCTCTGCCAATGTTAACCTGCTGCAGTGGGAGATGTCCCTGCCCACAGCAAGGAGGTGGAACAAGGTGAGCTTTAAGGTCCCTTCCAGGCCAAGCTCCTGTAGGATGAAATGCCATTGCGTGCTGAACAGGAGGCAAAAGGACGAGCCCCTCTTCCGCAGACACCGAGGCCTGGGGCAGAGCCAGGGCCCAGCTGGCTGCCTCCCCCAAAGCCCAAAGCTTTCCTGGCCGTGCCACCAGCGCTGGGCAGCCAGATCACAGCCCCAGCAGTGGCTGTGGCAGCTCTGAGGAAAGGCCTCTCACAGGGAGCACAGCACAGCTCCAGCTGCATCCAGCCACACTGGCCTGCCAGGGGAGAGGAAGGAGGTGGGTGGAATCCCATGGAGGGAATCACCCCAAGGAAAAGCACTGGAGCAAGCTCCAGAAGGGCAGGGGCCTGGGGGGCCCAGCCCTCCCGCTCCTATTCCCAGTGTGAGAGATGCTACTCACTTCCAAAAAATTTAAAAGGTTTATTAAAACCTTTTCAAAAATACAACAGAAGACTGAATGGAGAAAATATTACAGCACCCAGGAGCAGATGATTTTCCCCACCATGTGCTCACCCACACAATGGAGGTTTCACCTTTTAACCCTTTAGCCCCCCCAAAGTTCTGTCCATGGACTCCTCCTTCCCTGCCCAGTGCTGGAGATCCCTGCCTGACACCTTGATTGGGGGTCAGGGGCTGCCACAGTAACGAGCGACCCTCCCAAATGCCCCAAACCCAGGGCACCCTGATAACAACACAAGGGGGGGTAAAACATAACTGCAAAACTTCTCTTAACATTTCCCTTTTAATTGTGAGAGTCAACCATGGCATTACTCATCTGTCACACCAGCAAGCAGGAAATAAAACCAAACCCAGGCCTGGTGCTCACGAGCTGCACCCCCAGTACAGCCAAATCTCAGAGGCTGCATCAGCCAAGGCACAAACCCTTCCTGCTCCTGCTTTGCACACTGAATGGGGTTTAACCAGGAGCATCCAAAGCCCAGAGCAAAACTTGCATCCCTGATATGTTTCAGCAGCTCTTGGTGCTCCAGGGATTTCCCCTGGCCGCTCTGCACAGCAGCCCAGGTTCATGGCACAGCAGGACAAACGTCCTGCTTTAATAAATAAACCATGAAAAACATCTCTGTTTTCAACAAAAAGATTGACATTGACACTTAAAAATGTTACAGCTCTTCAAGGAAGGTCTTCTGTCTTATTTAGTTTGGGGTATTTTGAAGTCAAAAGTGTGTTTGAGGGTGGCTTGACTTGAATAATGTGATTAAAATTCCTGATTTAGACAAGTAAGCTGGAAATCTGGAATTTTAATCATGTTTCAGTATGTAGCTTCTAGACATTTCCCTTAAAAATAGTTGATTCTTTTTCATTCCTATAATTTGATACTATTCAACAACTGGGAGCACACACCGGAGCAATACATGTGTAAGCAATTACACAGCTTCACATGCTGCTAAAACAGAAACCATTCTGTTAATAGCTTTTTCCCAAGAGAAATTAATTTTTTACTTATTGTTTGCATTAAGTTGCATTTGGGAAATGAAACTCAATTTAAAAAATACAAAACCACATTTTCATTTAAGCCATTTTGTAACATTTTTTCTCCTTGACACCTCAGACAAATAAAATATGTCTATCCACAGGTAGGCACTGCATAGATGTGTTACTGAATTGTCCCTCTTCCCTGAGAGCTGCAAATCCTACAGCTGCCAGACCTCATCCCTTGCTTCTCATAAAGGGAAAGAAGAGTTTCCATTCTAGTTAATTTCCCAGCTCTAAATCAACTACCCAGTGAGTATAAATAGCTGTGAAATTCCCTCCACAAATGTGCCAGAAGGGCCTCCAGCTGTGGAGGGGGAAGCAGCAAACTCTTGCCCCCACAATTAGTTTGGAACTCTTACCACTTAAAAAATATCCCACTCTTGGGATTTTTTTAACCACAACTAAAATAAATTAAAATAGATTAAAAATAAGATCACAGAATCACAGAATGGTTTGGTTGGAAAGGAACTTTAAGTTAATCCAGCGCCACCCCCTACCAAGGCAGGGACACCTGCCACTGTCCCAGGCTGCTCCAAGCCCCATCCAGCCTGGCCTTGGGCACTGCCAGGGATCCAGGGGCAGCCACAGCTGCTCTGGGCACCTGTGCCAGGGCCTGCCCACCCTGCCAGAGAACAATTCCTCCCTAATAACCAATCTGAACCTGCTCTCAGTTTGAATGGGTGTTATTGCATTTCCTTGGGATGATGGGTTGAGAGAATGCCCCAAGGGTCTGAGCAGAGCTCCCAGTGCCTCTGCTGGGGATGTGCCACCCACCTGCCCCTCAGTCACTCAGCTGCCTCGCAGCCAAAAAGACAGTGTCCAACAGGCAAAGTACTCCCAGAGGATAAAACCCTTGTCACTTCACAAATGACAAGGTCTTTATAGGGAATAAATGTCAAAGAAGAGTGACAGCATTTATTTTCCAAGCAGGAGACACTAATCCTGTGGTGACACTGCAGGGATGGTGTTATTCCTGTTCCTGATCTAATCCCTTTATCAGCTGCAGAAGCACCAGGACAGGCTTTGGTCTCCCATGCCAGCTCTGACTGACACTGCTGTCCCCACAAGCCGTCCCACCCCTGGGTGCTGCCTCTGCAGCCCAAAGCACCTGGAGGTCCCTGGAGCATTAACTCTCCTTCATTTGGATGTGCTCTGTCTATAAAGTTGCTTAAAGAGACACCAAGGAAGAGTTTAATTTATAGCCCCATTCTTTTAATCTTGGTCAGCCATATTTTTTCAGACATCTGTTTGTATCTCCTTATAATATATTGGCTGGAGCAGCAGCACCAGGCAGCAGCTCCCTTGCAGGGGCTCTGCTGACATTTATAAACCGAAGCGATTTCTCTCGTGTGCTTTATGTTATCAGCTAAACCTGTCCACTTAAATTATTGCCTTGTAACCAAATCACAACTATCTGTTACTCTGCTCTGTGCACGTTTCCCAGGCTCTGTACCAATATCAAGCTTTGCAGAGGCTAAAAACAAGATGATAAATTAATAAACAAATGGAAAACAGGACATGCTTCCATCAGGCTCACAACTGAGGGAGGATCAGGCACATTGTGCACCACATTACTAAAAGCAGAGGGCTGCTGTGTGGAATATGCAGCACGCAGTGATATCCAAAGAACCCCATCTCTCTTCTTCTAGACCAACCAAATGACCAGCTGTGTTTCCTCACTGAAGAAGAAAGGTCTCATCCTGCCCAGCTCCTTTCCAGCACATCATTTCACGTTCCACAAGTGGGTTTGTGTTCCAGCATGGGGACAGGGCTGAGCCCCAACTCACTGCACAGCTGCAGGCTGGGAACTTGTACATCACACACTGACCTGCAAACCTCCCACCAAGGCTGTGCAGTAACTCACTGCACTCCTGGCAGTGGCTTCCCCATCCCATCCCATTCCATCCCATCCCATCCCATCCCATCCCATCCCATCCCATCCCATCCCATCCCATCCCATCCCACCCATTGGACAAAACTGCCGGCCACTGACTGCCCATCAAGAGAAGCCAAAGAGGGACAGGAGACTCTCCCCTTGCAGCACTATCCTCTCCCCCTTGGCAGAGGAATGTCCCCAGGGAAGGCTGGAGCAAGCAGAACAAAGGTGATCCAGCTTGCTGAGGCAGATCCTTGGCTTGTCCCCAAGTGAGCATCCTTGTCTGCCATTGTAAAAGAATTCAAAAATCCATCAAGGGTTTGAAAACAAGCCCCAGTTATGAGTCAGTAAGTGGCTCTGCAGCTCTCAAAAATTACCTTGGTGTGTGGGCAAGCCTCAGATGACATCTACCTTCCTTTACTCTTTGTTTCTCTCCATGAAGGGAGGGAAATGGGACTTTCTTTCTAGTACAGGCAACAAAGGAATCTGGAATCAATATGTGAATGTTCCAGCAAAACACACTGGCAGTGCTGCAGTACTGAAATAATCACACTGCCAGAGCATCCATAATAAGTTATCTGATGGCACCACACCTTCTCCCTTAAGAAAATAATGATTAAAAACTACCAGGAGACAAATCCCAGGGAGCAGCAGAGCTCCCCACAGCTGCGGCCCTAGCTGCAGGAGCCACCAGTGCCAGGGCTGGGGAACTGCCTGAGGCTGGGGCATCCCATGCTGGTGGCACACAGGGGACACTGTGCCTGACTCCAGCTGTGCCTGGGTGGATGGGATGTGCCACACCAGGGTGCTTGGAGGAAAACACAGGAGCCAGGCCCAGTCTGGGGGCTCAGCTCATGCCCAGGCTCTGGTTAGAGCTGCTGAGCAAGGAACCAGCAAAGCCTGTGGGGTTTTTTTTCCTTTCTTTCCTACAAAGGCAAGTCCTACCGCTCTGCAGATTGTTTGTTACTTCAAAACAGAACATTTTTACACACAAAAGGAAGACATGTAGCAGACACAGGTAAGAAAGAGAAGGATTACTGATGAGAAGAGTCCCAGAGCCTGAATCTCGTTTTATTTCTTTTGGTCCTTTTTTCACTCAGCTACAGCCTTTTGCATTAGTTCACTGTCTGGCACTCACTGCTCCTCCAAATTAAGTGCCACTAGAAAATGTCATTAATATGCTCTATGTCACCTCCTCCTGATAGCTGGTGGAGAGGTTTCACAGCACTGGAAGCTCCCCCAGCAGCTGCCCCAGCACCCCCAGCATTCCCCACCTCGGGCAGGGAGGAAGCTCAGACACCTGTGTGCACATCCCAAGTACAAACTCCCGTGATGCTGGAAGAAATGCTTTACAAATCCACTCCCTGGGCAGCTCTTCCTCCCACTGCACTGCTGGGAAGCCACAGCTGCCTGCTGAGTGCAGCATCTCCTCAAAGAAGCACCAGCCTGGTCACTGCCTCTCGATTTCTCAGGTAACCAGTAACAGCAGGGACTCTGGTACCTACTGCAATTAATTAGAGAGAAAACTCTTTTATAGAATAACTGTCTGCTGTCCGTATTCATAAAGGGTTCCCTAAGCAGGATGAACCTGCTGGGGTGATGCACCTTGCCCAGTGCCATGGTGCCACCTCTCCCAGGCGCTGCCCAGCTCGGGCTGGAGGAGCTGGGCTGCCTCTGCCTGCGAGTGACCAGCCCTGCTGGTGCCAGCCTGGTTTCATCACTGCTGCTCTGTCTGATCATTGCCCAGAGGGCTGACAAGGACAGAGATGTCCTTCTCTGCCTGGGATTGCAGAGGAAACCCTAAGAAAGGAGTTTTGTCCTTACAGCATGAGCAAACAATTGGCACTGCTGCTTCCTTCTGCCTCCCAGGGCACCCAGATGTAGCAACACGCGGGTTTAGATGGTGGTTGCTGCTACCTCTTCCCCAGTAAGCATCTCCTGTGGAAAAGCTGCCTGGGTAAACATTCAGGGAAAGCAGTCAAGTCCACACACCACACTCACCATGGCCAGCTCAGCCACAAGAGGCAGAAGAGCCTTTTGTATGATGAATTCCAGCCCAGGTTTATTCCAGCATGCCAAAGGGGAATCAGGGACAAAGACCTGGCCATGTGGTGTGCACAAGGTTACGCAGGGGTCAGTGGCCAATGGTCCAAAGGCACCAGAGTGGCACAAAGGGCAGGACAAAGGGCATTGCTCTCGAGGGAAGACACGGAGCCTGCCACCAGGGATACCATAACCAATGGGGGATCAGGGAAAGGAGAAACGACCAGAATTTGGGACATATGGGGAAAGGAACTGGGGTGGTTCATAGTGTTGTGCAAGGCTCCATGGGGAAGTCTTCTCTTTCAGCCTAGGTGAAGACTCTACAGTATATTCTTCCACAGCAAAGCCCTGGGGATTGCCCTGAGGGATTCAAAGGATTCCACACCCAGACACATTGGGAGCAGGCAGGGCCTGATCCCCCAGCCACAGATGTTGCAGAGGCTCTTCCAGAAAGGCCTGAATGGGATGAGTTGTTGAGAGACTGAATGAAGAGTTCAAAGCACCTCAACAAAACCAAGGAACTCTCATGTAAGAACTTCAGTTGGTTAGTTTATCTGACAAACCTTTCAGTAACATTCCAAGCTATGTTAATAAACATCCTGAAAATCGACCTGTCAGAAGAGTGATGTCTAAGTAAGACATCTTCTCCAACACTGATTTTGTTCTGTGCTGCAGTGGAGCAGGGACAGAAGCCATCTGAAATGCTTTCAAGCTTGTCAAGGGCTCCAAAGCCACCCTGTTCCTATACATCCCAACAGCAGGTGTGCTCCTGCCCAGGCTCCTCACAGGTCCCAAAGCAGCAGCACTGCTTTCTGCTGGACTTGAACCCCACTTGAACAGGGGCAGGAAAAGAATTATGGAATGGTTTGGTTGGAAGGGACCTTAAAGATCATCCACTTCCAGCTCTCCTGCCCCAGTGATGCCACCCCGAAAGAGCTGATCCCATGGCAGTTTCTCATTTAGCAAGACAGAAGTGACTCACTGGTGCTTGCTGTGCTATGCTATCCTGTGGCTGATGCCACAGAGCTCACTGGATGGACTCAGGGTGATAAGGCTCCTCACACCAGGATTACAGGGAGACACCCCCACAGCAGCCCTTGGGAGAACTTTCTTGTACCCTGTGATTTTTAATGCCAACCTTGCTGCAATAACCACATCTCTAAGCACCATCCATCAGGCCTTCAGCTCAAACACTTGTTTGGCTGAAAAGGGTTTTAGAGGCACTCTTTTGTCACAGTGCTGAGAGGTCTTCTCTGTAATTTGTTCCCCTCAGCAAACAGAATGAAAATGTTTTTAAAGTGATGCCAGAATCCAATCCCTCCTCCTGTGATTCAATCCACAGCTAGCAGAGAACAAAGCCTCACAAGGAAGGGGCTCTCCACTAAGTAACCCTTGATCAGAGATGTGAAAGCACCATTCCATTTGGACATTGGGCTGGACAGTGCTCACAACTGACCCTTTTCCCTGAGCCAGGGCTGTCCTTTGGCACTGGGATTTATGTTCTCCCAACTGATCAGCCGGTGCCGAGTGCTCTGAACGCTGCTATTCAAACAGAGGCACCCGTGAGGCTGGGCTGGGCTCCCTCCTCACCGCCTGCCAAATCCACTTGGCTTCTCCTGCACCTCCTGCAGCAAGAGGGAAGGAGGGGCAGGCGAGCCCCTGGGACAGGCAGTGCCGTGGGGACAGGCAGGGCCCTGGCTGGCAGTGCCAGAGCGGGTCCCTGGGATTGCCGCCCACCCTCACTGGCAGCCAAGGTGAGGATGATGAAGATGGGCCCAGCCTCCTGCTCAAGAGCTGAGCCTGCTGAACACACACCAAACCTCATCCCTCTCGTGCAGGGGAGCCACGAGGACAGGGGGGTGGCTGCCACACACAGGGCACAGCGTGGCCATCCCATGAGGTGCCTGGGCCCCCTGAGAAGTCTGGAAGTGATGGAAGAGAAGGTGGAGGCCAGTGAGGTGCCTGGGGAGGAGGGATCTCAGGAAAGGAAGGGGTGACAGGAGGGCTCGAGAGGGAAATACAGTGCCTCTGATGGAGGCACTGCTGCAGCATCTGCTGCTGTGTCTGCTGCTGCAGGAGGGAGATGCTTCCTGTGGCAAAGAGCTCCTCCAAGTGCTCTGCCTTCCCACCTCCCTCCTGGAAGGGCTGCTCTGCCTTGCAGTGCAACAGCAGCAAACACACCAGGAAAAAAATAACCACAGGGCAGGAAGAAGGGTTGTCCTTTTGCAGAGTGGGCACAACATGTTTTCACTTTCCCAGCAAACCCTTCTCCCCAGTCTCAAAGCAGGCACTGCAGTGAGTTGCCACAGGCCCGGGGGCAGCAGGAGCCATGTCCTCACGATTTAATACGAGGCACTTGATTTATTTTTTCTTCTGATACTGGGCTTGGAGTCTGTGAACTGCAGCAGTTCAGAGTTTAATCCCACAAAGATCCAAGCAGAAGAAACAGAGAGACCAAAGGAATCCAGCCACACTCTGATATTTCATCTCATCAGCACACCAGGCTGCAGAGACACTGCAGCGACCTTTGTCCCCAAGTCAACATCCATGAGAAGTTTACTTACAAAAGCCAGTTTTAAACCCTCTCCAACTCACTACATTATTTATCCCCAAGCCAATGCTACAATCCATTTAATAACTGTCATTCCTCGGGTCTATTTGTTACTCCAGAGAGCCCATCTGGGATGTTGAAGGCTTGGCTACATTCAGAGAAGATCAATGCAGGATGTGGGCAGAGAAGGACAAGGCAGCTGACCAGGAGAATTGAGAACCTGACAAAAGGAACTGAGGATGATATTAATTATGTGGAATTTTAGGCATTTAATACCTTTTGAGACAGGCTTCTTTACTATGATGGAGGTTAGCACCTCCAGAACATCATCAACCATCATGACTCCCACATCTGTCACTCTCAGAGAGCCTCTCCTCCTCTCTCAGGGATTCAGGAGATGGCCACCAAAGAACCTGGCAATGTGGAGGCACAGAAAGGACATAATAGGGAGGGATAATCCAACACCAGTGTGAGAATCAGAAGGTTTAAAATGGCCATGGTTAACCTGTGTTGGAAACGAGGAGTTAAAGGCTAAAAGGGCTCAACTTGAGAAGGGTAAAGGAGCAAAAGAGGAAACTATTTTCCAAGGGAGGGCTGGGAAGCTCAGGAAGGGACGTTCATGACCAGGCCTCAGACCTCTCTGTTCCTGTCCTCAGCTTCTGAGTCTGTAACTCAGTGCTGAAATTGCAAGGATGAGACGTGTACGACACAAACTCCCTTCTCCCAGCTCCAGCTCCCAGTGGGAGCGTTTCAGGACATGTTGTGCTGCTGTCAGGGCATGCGGCTGACTGCCTTGGATCCCATCTCTGCTCGATGTCTGTCAGCTGGCTCCCCTCACCCATGTCCCAGCACCGGTGTCCCCCAAGCCCAGAGCCTCCCCAGACCCGAGGGCACGGCTCCGCAGTGTTTGGCCAGTGCTGCCCAGTCCAGCCCTGGAAGGTGCTGGTCCCACCAGCCTGGCTGTGAGACAAGCAGGATGGATGAGAAGAGCTGCCTGCCAGCCCCGCTGCCAAGGCAGAGTGAGAACAAATTTGGATAATAAAAGCTGGAATTAGGAGATGCCTTGGAGAGCGCGCTTTGCGAAGCTTCAATTTAAAACCTTGTTTCTACAGCTAACGCAGTCGTAAGGGACATTAGCCTAATTTCTGTCAAGAGAACTTGTCAACACTGCAGTATTTAAGATAGACACTAAAGATGTGTTTTATCTCACAGACAGATCACTAGGAAAGGAAGGAGCTGTGCCACACTTGGTTCACAGGAAAATAAATTGACGTTCTCCCTGGGCCTAATTGGTGGATGCTGCTTCATAACACCACATGCACAAGCAGCCTCACATTTTATCAGTGTGCAGCTGAGATTGGTGCCAAATCCACTGTGGGGTTAGATACAGGGACATGCTTCAAATGGGCAGCCAAGAACACAGAGCTGGGCATTTTCCAGTCACAAAGCAGATGAAACATTTGGCCGTGTCCTGAACAGTCAGGTCCTTCTACTGATGGTGCTCACCAGCTGAGCCACAGGTAGTGGGGTGGGATCTCAGGGCCAAGGGGAGAAAACTGGTGATAGAAGAAGAGAGCTGGCTTGGCTTCCTCAGGACCACCAGCAGGAACTTGCCTGGCCTGTTTTTTAGGGACACTCCATGGTGAGTCAACAGAAAGCAAAGAAAAGAGAGGCTGTACCCTGCAGCTTTAGGAGAGAAGTGTTAGCATGCTCCTGGTCCCATCATAGCCCACTTTGAGGATCTAAAATGTCCCCAGGAGTCCGAGTGTGTTAAGGCTGGCATGGCTCCACACATCCCACGTGCCAGCCTTGGAGCTGGGTTTGAGACATGCCCAAGATAATGCTGGTGCCACGGCACAAAGGTTTGTCCCAGACTTGCAGCTTCTGCAGTGGAAAGTTGAAAATGCCCTTTTATTTGCAGTTGTTACACAGAAATAACAGCCATGTAACCTTGTCCCAGCCTTGGAACAGAAATCAGCTTGCAAAGGAAGCCTGAGGGAGCACGACCCTGAGCTGCAGGCTCGAGGGCAGGAGGGTGGCTCTGCCCTGCCACGGATTCTGCACTTGCAGAAGAACTAAATCACTACAACAGCCAGAAATGTCCCTCGGGAAGGAAATCCTCTCAAAGATAAATCAATAACTCAGTGTAATTTTAGCATGCAGCCAGGAGAATTTACATTGCCAGGAAGACTGAGAGCTCTGCCACAGAGACAGAGGCACAGCATCATCAAACAGCCCTGCAGCAGACCCTGCACAAGAGCTCAGGCTCCGGGTGTTCACTGCAAAGCCACGAGGCTGGGCTCTGCATTTTGGAACCCCACAGACCCAAATCACAGGGACAGCAGTAGGGATGTGGTCCAGCCAAACTCCCTTGGGACAAACCCACCTTTCCCTTTTCTCCTCTACGGCAGCAAGGCTGCAATCATGGCAGTGCTGGCAAACACTCCAGATCCTGCAGGATGAGACAACAAAGCTCAGCTAAACCAGGCACAGGAGCAGAGGGGGAATGCTCCAGCCACAGCCTCCACCCCTGGCCAGGGGGTTCCCACCAGCCAAGCCACCCACAAAACAGCACAACAAGGATGTGCCACAGCCCCCGGTGATTAATGAGACTGCAAGTTACGTAATTATATTCATGCTAAGTACACTCAGAGCAGTAAGTTCAAGGGAACTAATGGCACTTTAGAGCACAGTTCAACACTGAGCAGTAACTCCAGCAAAAGGGACAAAAAAAAAAAGCCCCTAATTATTCAGTAGCTCTTCTCCCAGATTCTCAGGGTCAGCTTGGAGGAGAAGGTGGCCTGAATTATATTTTCGTTTCCAGAACATCAACAGAATTGCTAAGTGAGTTCCAGAGGCAAGGTCAGAGCCTGCCCATTGTTCTGCATGCCAGGCAGGGCTGGGCTGCTGTGTCCCCTGCCAGCGCTGCCACCACCATCCCTGCTATCCTGGGGACACAGAACCAGCTCCCGTGCCACTGTTTGTCCTGGTCCCCAGCACGGACAGAAAACTGCAACAACCAGTTCCTCAGAAGCCAGGTGTAGCCTCCACGTCTGAAGGTGCAGGAGCCTGTCCAGGATAAGCCTGAGGAGCAAACAGCCCAACCCAGCCAGCAGAGGTTTGTGTACACCCAGCCCACTCCAGAGTGCCTGTTGGCACAGCCACAGCCCCAGGCAGATGTGGAGCCTGTGCCAGGACATGCAGGGCTGGGAAGGACTGTGCCCACACACACAGAGCTCTTCCCTTGTACAGCCCACCTGGAGCTGTGGAAGCATTTTGGAGCACTCGTGCTGGCCACGGTCCTCTCACTCCTCACAGGTTCCTGTGGTGCCAACAAGCTCTCACACAGATTGTGCCATCAGTGCTGATGTGCTCCAAGAGCCTCTGTCTGGAAATCCAGCTTTACAGCAGTTACCAACACAGTCTGGGCTTCTGTATTACTTCATTGAGACTTGGACTTTCACAGGTGCCTGCAGTGGACAGGGAATGGCTTCCCACTGCCAGAGGGCAGGGCTGGATGGGATATTGAGAAGGAATTGTTCTCTGGGAGGGTGGGCAGGCCCTGGCACAGGGTGCCCAAAGCAGCTGTGGCTGCCCTGCATCCCTGAGTGTCCAAGGCCAGGCTGGACAGGGCTCGGAGCAGCCTGGGACAGTGGCAGGTGTCCCTGCCATGGCAGGGGGTTGGAGTTGGATGAGCTTTAAGGTTTCTTTCCAACGCAAACCATTCTGGGATCCAATGATTCTGCACCTCTGAAATGCTGAGATCTGCCCCAGAACTGCCCCAAGGGCCAAGGTCAGTGCTTGAAGCTGAAGGTCCATTATGTCCACCCCACACAAAGCCAGGACAATGACTTCTTTTGCTCCTACAACACAGAACACAAAGCTGCCTGAGAAGCCAGGGCAGAAGAACTCTGCAGAGGCAACACAAAAGAGGAGACCCCACAAGCCTTACATGACCCTTGTGTCTGGTTGAAAACCAAACCCAAATTAAATGAACAGTCACAAGTTTGGTGCCTCGGCATTGCACTCAGAGCTCTCCTGGTGCCTTCCAAGCTCAGCAATAGGGAACATGCAGAAGGCAACTCAGTGATGATTAGGAAGACACATATGAAGTTATCCATCACAGAGCAACCTGTGTGCACCTACATATCCTGCAGTACAATCAGAAATCAATAGCAAGATGCAGAAACCCTCAACCACTCAGTAAAATATAAAGAACACTTGCAATACTGATTTTAAAAGTACCTCTGTGAAGACAGTTGAGAAGCCTGAGAAAGCAAAGCAAAATGCCTGAATTGAAACCTTTTTCTTTTTTTTTCCTCAGAAAGACATTAATAATGGATTTTCAATGCAAGAAGAAAAACTGAAACCCACACCAGATTCTCCTGGTAATAACAGCTTTCTGCAAAGCCCAGCTATTAATGTAACAGGGACGTCCATCAATCAAGCACACAGAAAGTACTCTGAGAGCTAAAAAAAGAGCATGCAAACATCTGCTTTTGGCAACTTAAATTTTGCCCTTAAGCACATGGAACATAATAAATTATCACGAGGTTGGGCTTGAACTTGTTTTCCTCCATCCTGGACCTAAATGCTGAGGATAAGGATGAAGGTACACAAACGTGCTGCTGCTGGGATTTGTCCTGACAAAAAGTGGGCAAAAGGAGCACAGTTTCACTGGTGTTTTCATTTGAAAACAGCTGGTGCAAGAGGACACCAGACAGGGGTGTAGCATTTCCCTGGCTGCATTTCAGAGAGCTCCTGTGAGCCCTTTTCCACCTCCAGCATATCCTCAGCACATCCAAGACTGCTGGAGTGGTCCCACAGTGGAGTGACAAACGTGCCAGTGCGCTCCAAGGTGCCCATGGCCTCCCTCCTCACACAGCTCCTTCCCTGCTCCTCATGGAACTGGGGTGATTTTGGCAGGTCCTCAGTCCCTCAGTGTTCTCTTCACCTAACACATCACACTGCCTGAGGTGTCCCAGCAACCCCAGAAAAGCTGGATTGGCACCAAGGAAACGGCTGCAGAAAGCAGCTGGGGTGTCCCCACGCCTCCAGTGTCTCCTCCCTTGTAAAATACAGCAGGTCAGAGCAAGTGCTGGAGATAATGAACACAATTTACTGATTCCAGCACAGAAGGCTGCAGGCATGGCTGCAACTAAGCCTTAATAAATTCTGAAGAGTGACACCATAAAATGGCATTATGGAAGGCTGTATTTATTGTCTCCCCATGCTTCCACCTCCAAGGTGCCACGTTACACTTAATAACAGTTTTCTCCCCAGCTGCCAGTGTTGCAAACCCTGACAAGCTAATGGTTGAGCCAGCCCTCC
Source organism: Passer domesticus (assembly GCF_036417665.1). Classification (NCBI taxonomy): domain Eukaryota; kingdom Metazoa; phylum Chordata; class Aves; order Passeriformes; family Passeridae; genus Passer; species Passer domesticus. The sequence continues at coordinate 17,088,676 of NC_087486.1, read as the reverse complement.
CCAAACACACACATCTCCACCCAGCACACAGCTTCCATGGCAGGAACAGGCAAAAATTATTAAACCAGTGCTGCCCAGCCTGTCCCCTCTCTGCTGGCTCTGCAGGGCTCCCTGCCACACAGCAGGACAGAAGTTTTGTCCCTGGAAGTGATGCAGAGGAGGAGCAGCTGCTGTAGGGTGGTACCTGCGTGCCCAGTGCTCTGCTGGGACAGGAGCATCCCTGCCCTGCCCTGCTGGGAACACCAAGGCCCTGCCAGCAGAGCAACCCCACCTGAAACTACTGCCTGCTCTCACAGCTCTGGGCAAGGCATCAACACATCCTTGTGGAAAACCACGGGGAACCAGAGTTCCTCACGGAGAACCAGAGGTCCTCATGGAGGACCATGGAGAACCAGAGGACCCCTGGTTCCTTGTGCCAGAAGGGCAGGAAACCTCCCCATTCAGCATTCCAGCTCCACTACCACTGCAGTGTGCACTTCCATGGTTCCATATTTAGCTTTTGGACCATGGATACACTTTTTCTGGAGCATGGTCTCCACTGAGCTTCTTGTTCTCCCTGCTGGTGTAGTGTTCTAAACCTGCAAGAAAATCACCTTTGTGCTTCAGGCAGCTCCTCAGGTATGGATGGAGACTTGACAAGTATAAACATGCTGTTGTTCCATCCCTGCCTGCATCACCTGCACTGCAGAAGGCACAAAAGAAATCATGTGAACCATCTTTAGTTCTCTTCAGAATACAAAAAGGTAACAAAACCCCCCAAACTCACATATATCAGTTTATCAAGTACAGCAAGCAGTACAAACAGTGCAGGTGTGTTTGGCCTCAGAACACTCACAGCGGATGGAGGAGAGTTGTACATCTTCTCACCCAGTGCCCACCCCTCTGGCCACAGCTGGGCTGCACGAGTCTCCATGGCCCTCCACTCTTGCCAGCAGACAGCTACCAGCTCTCCTCAGCAGCCTGGCTCTGCTTCTCCTCCAGAACAAGTCCTTTCCCCTTCAGAAAGCAATCCAAAGGTTCAGAGAGCATCTGAAGAGATCAGTGTGTGAAAGGCTGATGAAACAGGAGTCAAGTGAAAGGCCCTTGACTTCTCTTCCAGCAAAGGCTCTGCCCTCATGGGGTGCCTTCCCTGCAGCCTCTGGCTCCTGCCTGCAGCCCTCTGGACTCACAACTCCCCAGCAGCTCAGACATTTCCTGCTGCCTCTTTTCAGAGAAGACCTTTCTGTGCTTGCCCCACTCAGACTGCAGCTGATGTTAGTGGGGGAGCAGTCAGCACCACCACCAGGGATCGCAGCTCTCTATGAAGCCACCATGAGATTTCTGTCTTAAAAAAGGCACTATCAGACAGTCCCTGATGGCTGAGGCTGGAAGCACCCCTGGGATCAGTCCCTGCTCAAGCAGTGTCCCCTCCAGCCCAAGGCCTGAGCTCAGAGGTCTGAGATGTCCCAGGACTCCACCACCTCTCTTGTGGAGCTGGCCCGCTCTAGTCACCCTGCAGTAACCAGATTTTTCTATCTTTAAGCAGTGTTTTCTGTATGTTTTGCTGTGGAGCTGTCTTGGAATGGCAGCACAGCCAGTGGGACAGCAGCCACTCCTCCACGTTCCCTCAGACACTCTATAAATACCTGCACTCCACCTGTAAAACCCATCACCATGTGCAACCCCCTTACAGCTCCAGCTAATCCAGATACAGCCAGGGATAACAATTTTTTGTGCATTATCTGGTGAAGAACAGACAGATAACTGTAATTAGTAGCACCCTGGTTAGCAGGTGAAATGATAGTGTAATTAATGAAGATCAGATGGGCTTTGTCTCAGATAAGAAAAGCAGCAGATTCTATCAAAATGTAAATGCAGCTTAAAATCCAACCTCTGTGATCACTTAGAGGTGCTTTTAGAAACACCACCAGCTTGAGATGCAGAGGCTGAATGACACATCCTAAAAATAAACGCTGGTCTGGGGCTAACATGTAAATTGTTGATTACATCTATTTATTCACACCCTGCAGTGATGAGGGAGACTTGCAGCTCCCTGTTCCTCCTCTGGCTTTGCAGGATCACAGGCACATTCCTGATATTGCTGCTTGCAAGGGCTCTGCAACCCTGGGAGCTCTCCAGCAGCAGAACAGCAGCAATTCCAAGTGACAGGCTGCATACGTTAATTCTCTATTCAGATAACATCCTGTTGCAAGTGAATGACCCAAGCAAAACTTCCTGCAGTCTTAAGGAGCTGGCAGAAAAATAAGGAGAGAGGAGCCTGAGTCTTTTGAATCAGAAATGTTGTCCCTCATTAGAATTTCCAACACCGCCACCCTTACTCCTTCCAAAATGTAAACACATAATAAAAAATTAAACATGAATCTGGCGTGGAAGAGCTCTTCCAATAAATGGGAATTAGTTCTATGAAACATCAGGACAGACCCAAGGAGATTACATTTCCTTCCCCAGCTTTTGCTGGTACAGCAGGGCTGAAAAAACAGAGCCATATTTATTTTTTAACTGGGAAGCTTCCTCAGGATGCTAAAGGAAGCAGCTTCAGTAAAGCAGAGCCATTTGTCTCAGTGTGTGTTCAAGTAAGAACAAATGCAAAACCAGCTTCTAGGCCTCAAGGAGCATCAAATAGCTTTTTAATTTATGTCCCAAATTCCCTGCAGATTCTGAAATGAACAGAGGGCAGGGTTCACAGAAAATGCCTCGCTCAGTCAAGACAGCTGGATGGATATTCTGAGTTTTACTCAGAGAAGCAAGATGCTTCTGCACCAAAATGGAGCAGGCACAGCACATGGCTCTGGAAGGATCTGCAGAAAAAGCAGACCTGTTGCTTGTGTGACCCTGTAAATAAATACATGGAAAATTGAATCACTTAGGAAAGAAAAAGGAGGGAAAAAAAAAAGCTGGAGCCCCATCTGAGCAAGAGGACAATTTGCAGGCAGGAACTGTGAAGGGGCAAGTGAAATATTCCTCACAGGAGCCATCTGACTGTGCTGACTGCCTGAAAATCCTCTGACTCTGTCCTTGCCCACTCAGAATCAGTTCTGTGGAAGTTTCAGTAAGTCAGGCCTTAGCCCATGGGGGAAGCTGAAGGGAGGAAGGGCCTGAGCAAGACCGTGGAAAATACTCCCTAATTTTGGAAAAAGATAATGATGCAAAGCAGTGGTTAAGGGATGCACATCATCCAGACTGAAAGGCAAGGAAAAACCAGGGATTAGCCCCTAGAGCAGCCACGTTCTTTTGTAATAACTGCCGCACACGACCCAGGGCCCAAATCCAGCATCTCCCGGAGCATATGGCCACATGCATCCTGGGAAAAGGGCTCAGAAATGGTCATCCTGGCCACAGGCTCAGGCACCTGTGCTCCAGCAAACCTTCAGCCAGGGCAGGGTCTGGATACAGAGCCAGCAATGCCAAAGGGACGGATGTGGAAGGAGCTGGAAAGATGGTGCATCCCCTCAGGGCTGGGGCTGCCTCCATCACCACCATCAAATGACAGCAAATACAGGAGGAGAGTGGGCTGAAAACACAATGTCTGCAAGAGATCTGTAGGTCAGGGTTAATTTATGAAATTATTGAATAAAGTCAACAAATTTAGGGGAAAAAAATCTCTGCAGAAATGCCTGGCCCCCAGAGCTGCCAGCCTCTCCCAGAGTGTGTGGTCAATCACATCCTGCAGCAAACACTGCAGTGCCTGCAGTGCTTGTCCCATACAAGATCACACATTTGAAGCCTGAGGCAGTTGCTGTGATTATGTTTGAGCAAACCTTCAGAACAGTTTCAGTGACTCTGGGACCCAAGTCCCATCTTTTGAAACTATATTCCCACAGAAATTGCCCATTTCCCAAGGAAAATGTTGGAGCCATGGGCCTGCTGTGGCTTGCTAGCTTTGGATGGAGGAGAGATGATAGCCAAACTGGAAATTCAAGATAACCAAGGCTGGAGGCACTGCCAAAACATTTTAGAGGAGAGAAAACATTTTTCTTCCAAAGCACTGTTACAAGCTTGAAATAAATGTGCAGACTGTCAGATAAAGACAGAGATAAAAAGAAGCCTGTTATTAAATACCTCTTCTTTAATGAGGTTCATCCTTCTAAACAGCCACACGAAAGTTATTGGAGCTACTGCAAAAAATCCAGCCTGCTTGCACATAAAAACCAGAGCAAGGTATTCCTCATCACCCAGCACACATTTAAGCACCTCTCAGCAGCTCACACGCTCACAGCATCCCTGGCTTGGCAGGAAGGAGATAAAAGCAAGGAATGAGAGATGTCTTCTCTGGGAAACAATCTCTCTTCTTTCAAAGCACTTCCCCCCACCAAACAATGTGCATTTAACCACAGGAATGGTTCCCACTGCTGATGTCTACTGCTATTACACCACCAGCAGCCTGAATACCATTAAAGTGAAGTTTGAAATTATTCTGAAAGCTGCAGTTTAACCTCCTCCTGTTGCACTAAAACCACTGCTTGACTCTCAGCACCTCATCCCCTGCTTTATGACCATTCCAGACCACCTGCAATACCCTGCAGGGCTCAGAATTCCACAAACCACTAGCAGGAGTCATGGCTTGGCTCATGAAAACACAGCACTGCACCCTTGTTTTGGTAATGCCCACAGCCTAATCCATGGCCGCATGTTAGAGAAGCTCAGGCTTTTATTCTGGCTGCTCAGAAGCACAGTTAATTTTTGGCAGAAGGAGCATCACTGCAAAACACTTTTGTAACCAGTTGGAAACCAGTAACATCACGGCCAGTAAGGGATGGGACTGACCTGACACACCAAAAACCCACCCCAAGCCCACTCTGCCCCTAAGCCTGAGCAAACAAGGTAGGGCTTTTTCTCTCCACACCAGTGCTGCCAGGACACTGCCATTTCTGGAAATGACAGAAGAGAAGTTTTACCTGCATTTGGGGAGCAAAAACTGGCTCCCAATTCATGCAATTGGGGCTCCCAATTCTTTACAGAAATGCTGAAACCAAGCTGCAGGGTGGGACACTCGTGCTGTGTCTCCCTGCCCAGAGCTGGCATCCTTCAGACACATCCTCCTGCTGGAGCAGGGGGCTGGGAATGCCTGCTCACTGTCTAGTGTATTTTCAAGGCATCCCCAACAAAGACAGGAATGATGCATCTGACTCCATGTTCTCAGAAGGCTAATTTATTACCTTATTATACTACATTATATTAAAGACTACTATACTAAAGAATACAGAAAGGATACATCCTGAAAGCTAAAAAGATAATCATGAAAACTTGTGACTCTCTCCAGAGTCCCGGCACAGCTTGGCACTGATTGGCCAAAGAGTCAAAACAACTCACACCAGAATCCAATGAAACAATCACCTGTGGGTGAACAATCTCCAAACACATTCCAGATGAGCACAACACAGGAGAAGCAAATGAGATAAGAATTGTTTTCCTTTTCTCTGAGGCTACTCAGCTTCCCAGGAGAAACATCCTGGGCAAAGGGATTTTTTCAGAGACTGTGAATGCCACAACTGGCCCTGCAGCTCCTGAGCCCCAGTCCTCTCCTTTCACCAACAGCTGGAGGGAAACATCACTATCCCTCTTACCCAGACCAGGACTTGGGCATGAAGGATGGGCTTGGTGCACCACATCTGCCTGGCACTGCTTGGTGTGCCACATCTGCCTGCACACGCAAGGCAGGAGCAGCATCTGGAGCTTCAGCCCTGGCACTTCTGCTAAGGACTTGGAATTAGGCACAAGCCAGTGTTAGGGACACTGTGCCTCCTGTGATGTGAAGATGAGCGGCAAAGAAAAGCTCACGAGGGTAGGAAACTGAGAGAGGAGCCCATGAAGGCACCTGGCAATAAAAAAGACAGGCACAAGATATATTTAGGAGATGAAAAGCCTCCTATGCAAGAGGTCAGATTGAAAACAAGCAGAGGGAGAGCTGCCAGGGACCATAACTCAGCTTCCAAGCACTGAACACTTGCTCTCAAGTCAGCCTGACCTTTCCTACCTGCTGGAATCATCCTCCAGCTCTCCTGCCACTGGCCAAACAAGATTATAACAACTCCACAGTTGAGATTCCTCCCCTCTGCACATCAGGAACAAGTCATTTTATAAAGAAACTTGGAAAAGAAGCATATCATCTAGTATAGATGAGGTTTTTAAAATTCCATTTGCCTTCCCTCTATATGCAAATCTGTGCTGATCTGATGAGGCTCCTATTGCCTGGATTAGACACGTCAAACTCTGCAAAAACGAGCATACCCTGGTGGTTTCACTCTGTATTTCACAGCCCGCTCTTGACCGTGCTGCCATAAATATTTCAGAGACCTGCCCACCACTGTCTGGGTCAGCAAGAAGCCCATGGTTTGGACAGTGATTCATTCAGCAAAGCAATTAGCAAGAGCTGCTGCAGCTCAGGACATCCCAGTGAGCAGCAGGAGCAAGGTCCCCACAGACAAGGTGTGAGGGGACCCTCAGCAGCAACCACATCACCAGCACGGGCTGTGGGACAGGCCTGGCACAGATCCCTCCTTCCTCCCCCTGCTTCACGAACCTCTTCTCAGTTTAAAGCAGTGCTGCCTCATTTGGCCACCAAAAGCTCCTGGAAGAGAGACTGGCAATGAAACTGGACTGGGTTATTGCCCATCCTCAGCCCTGCTCCTTCCACAGCCAGTCCTTCAAAGCAGCCTCTGAAAACACCTCCCTGATGTGGCTGCCTGGAGAACTGTGTTTCCACAGGTGTAAAACCTTGTTTGAGCAGCAAATGAGACAGGAGAATACCTGTGACAAGCAGGAGCAGCAAAGATAGCCTGAGGATCCTTGGGAGCTGCAGCCATGGATATTTAAATGCCAAGCAGTGTATCACCGGCTCCCTGCTGAACATAAGATGGTTTCATCTTTGCAGAAGCAGCACTAACAGCATGTTCACATCAGCTTCACTCTGGCAGCCTGATCAGCAGCAGCAGCTATGGCTCCTTGGTTTTTAACTGTGAAATAATTGGGCACTTCAGAAAATTACTCTGGGCAGCACAAACACCGAGGAGTCACTGCAGGTTCAGCTCTGCAAGGCAGAGCTTTAACCACAGCTGAAGGTGCAGGCCAGCTAAGCTCCCTGCTCTGCCCCGAGACATCCATCCAAAGCCCAGAGAGATCCATGCTGCACCATGCCAGTCACAGTGCCAGGCTCTGCTCTATCCCTCAGTCTGCAGGGAGCTGCTCTGCAGCAAAGGCAGCCTCTCTGCCCCACTGCTGCCTGTCTGCAGAGCAATCTGTAAATATTTTGATATTTTGGGCAGAGGAGGTTCTCACTTGTCCATCTGGATTGGAAACTGGACTCATTAACTCCCAACTGTCAGCTGGAAAAGCTGCCAGAGGGTTTCTGCCACATTAGGGAGCAGCAAAGCACTGCTGCCACAGGCATGGGCAGTGCAGAGCCCTGTGCAGCCCCAGCTCTCCACTCATCACTGCTGGGGGGTGGTGGTTAATGCCCTTTTCCTTTCCCAATTAAACCCCTGCCTCTTATATCCTTGCTCTGAATCTTCACAGCAAACTCTTCCCAGAGGAGCCACTGCTGGGTGGAAAATTTCCCACCATGCTTGGTAGAAAATCAGCTGCTCAGTGATACAACTAGATGGTCAGAGCAATCCAACTTCCAATCATCATCAGGAATGCTAAACAAAATATTGAGAAATTTGGTGCCCAAATAACAAAAGTAAAATACGTTCCAGTTCCCAAGGGTACTGTCACCTGGAGAAAGTGTATTCTGAAAGAAAAAAGACAGCAGAGGAAGCTTTTACCTGACATGAGGAGTCAGAGCAGTGGTGTGAACTTTCATTCAGAGGACACAGCAATCCCACTCACTAAACCCCAAAAAACCTCCTGGCTCCTGTGGGCTCCAACCACGGACAGAAGTAAAAGCCCCACAGATGATGCCCAGAAGTCCAACAGCAGAGGTGCTGGAAGCCTCTCCGAGGCACACATCTCCCTTCAGTCTGAGCCCTGCACCTGGTGCATTATTTAGCACCAAGTGAGAAAGAAGCAATGCCTAACGAAGTGTTAAAGGGCTTTGGGAAGTTTCACCAACCTTTCCAGAGCCATCAGCTCCGGCTGCCTGGCAGAAGAGACAACTGATCTTGCTTCCAGATTACAGGCAGCACAGCTCTTAGGGCAACTGTCTCTCTGTGTTTGCATCCAGCTACTTCCAGCAGCTTGAAGTGTGCTCAAAGTGCAAGGAAGCACTTGATCAAAATCCAGCTCACACTGTAGACAGCGAGGAACAAGTGCCCAAAGCACTGCAGACACAATAACAATCGAATTTGGCGGGGGATTTGACAGGTTACAGGTTGATGACACTGCTGCAGTCCCAGTGGAAATGTGGATTGATGCAATTAGCAACAGGGAACTGGAAACTCAGCAGAGGAAAACTGGGAATACATCTATAAAAGATGAGCTGCTGCACCATTGTAGAGAAGCTCAAAATGCTGCGTGAGCTCAGAACAGGAACAAGTTGAAACAGGAGTGAGATGGGGGAAATGCAGCTCCAAACTCCCTCCCAGTGTAAATCCAAATTCTAAATTCAAACATTTGCTTCCCTCAGAGAGACTGGCCTAGTTTGCCAGAGGGATACAACGGGAGAGGGAGTGGGGGTGTCCTGGAGAGATGGGCAGCAGAAGGCAAACTCTGAGCCCAGCCCAGCAGGCTCTGCTCAGCTGCCAGTGAGTGCAGCCACATGGAAAACACGGCAAGAAGCAGAACCAGTGGGTGAGAGATGCTGCCAAGGTGCATGGCTCTGCTGCAGCACCAAAAGGTACATCCCTGTGCAGCCACAGCAGCAGCTTCCCTCGTGCCAGGTCAGCTCCCTGCCCAGCCAGAGCTGTGCTCACACTGGGAAAGCGTGGGCCAGAGGCTACAGGGATGGGCTCATGCTGGCAGCAGGGCCCCAGCCTTGACTAACACGTGCTGAAGGTGTCAGTGCCAGTCCTCACAGGATTTCACTCCAGAAGAACCCCCAGGAGACAGAAACTCAGGCTGGCAACAGGAGACCAAGGCAGGCTCCTCTTTGTGCCATGTCCCCAGTGCTGGGATCTGTAGCAGTCAGAGCATGAGGCAGGACACCATTTAGGTCTTTAGAAGAGTAACCAAAATTACTCTCCTCTGTGAATACTGACAAGCTCCCCACTTCCACAAGCCCTTCACTGCATGTGCCCAACAGGAAATAACTACAAAAATCAAGCAGAATAAGGCACCCGAGCAGTGGAGAAGGTGCTTGTGAACAAACCCTGCAATGAGGTTTCTAATGATTGCAAGTATGTACATGTTCTGCTCCAACAAAGCTGGTGGGGATCTGCCAGGCTGGAAAATGAGCAGGGACACCACACGCCTTCCATACATAATGCTACAGAAATGGAATATAAGTATATACTGCAGCTCTGTGGAACGCAGGGGCTTTTGTAGCCATTTATGTTATACAAAGATTTACATTTGGAAAAGTCATTCTGCTATATCTGGCAGAAATTTCAAGACAAATGGAACCCATACTTATTCTTTCAATGATAATACTGAGCACAGGATAAAGCTCTTAAATTCAGAGCACTTTATAAAAATTAATTACTACTTAGTTCACCCTTGTGAGGTGGGAAGGTATTACACCTGCATATTACATGAGGACACCAAAGCACAAGTGGATTAAACAGCTCATTCAGGACCCCAGCAACAGGCTAATTGTTGAAATATGTATGCACACGTGTATCTGTGTGTGTTTGAATGGGTTTGGCTCCTCCAGAGACTTCCCAGCACACGGAGGCCAAGCTGCTCTGCTGGGCTCCTCTCACCACAGAGTCCCAGGCATGTCTAATGAAAGACACCAACCCAAAGAAAGGGAAGAGATTTTTTTGTGGTTTGCACAGATGGAAATAAAAGATAACTTTTAAACAGCCGAGGAACAGAAAACCCATTGTTAAAAAGCTGTGCAGTGCTCCAGTGACAGCTCCTAATCAGCTTGCCACTGAGCAGCACCACAGCGCAGCACAGCAGACTTGGGAATCCACGTGCCAACAAATGTTATAAAACCTGGCCCTTGACAAATGAAGAGAGAAAGGGCTGTGGAGCCAGTGACAGAGACAGCCCCCCACCTACAAGGGGGCTGGCAGCCCACTCCTCCTGCTCCAGTGACCTGAAAGCCCTGGGGCAGCTGCTCCCCTCCTTGGACGCTTTGCCCACGGCCTCCAGTCCCTGCACTGGGTCACTGCATCCTTCTCTTTATGTGAACACCAGCAAAAGCACACATTGTCATGGGAACAAACAGCTCTTGGAGTGTCTGCACGGCTCCTGTCAGTGCTGGCAGGTGGGTTCCAGAGGCATGCTATAATTAGCCAGCAGCAGTTACCTGGACACAGGGTTTGCCACTGATCCGTGGGGTAAAACACTTCCAGGTCTTCAGGATCAGCGTCATCCTCTGTCCCCAGTTCCTTCCCACTGTCATCTTTTATGTCGCTCTCTTCTATTTTTGTAAAGGCAAACTCCTTTTGGAGAGAAGAGATTCAGCTCATTAGCAATTGCATCTGGGTAATTTAGTGCTGGCTGAGAATACAAAATTTTTTCCCTCGCCAGCAGATTTTTTTTTTTTACATCTGAGATTCTTTCCACGTGGTTAAATTTAGATTTAAAATATATTAAAGGTTAAACATGCATAACTAGCATGACATTTGTGCTGAACAAAGCAACGCAGCTTATTTCCTATTCCAGATCAGGTTGCAGATTCCAAACCAGCTCTCACAGAGCCTCACCTGTATTTCAGTCAGAGGCAGGAGCCCTGGCTATTAGGGTTGTGTAACATTGTAAGACCCCATTTTCCTTTGCCTAAAAATATGTCAAACTTTTAACTTTTTCAGCTGAAATTTTCCACACAAATGGAATGCCTCAAGGCTTGTTGGTTGGTTTGGGGTTTGGTGGGGGTTTTTTGGGTTTTGTTGGTTTTTGGTTCTTTTTTTCTTTTTCTTAAATGCACTTATTTCAGGCTTGGAGAAGATTTCAGCTAAAATAGTTCAACTGTTTCCAAAATAGGACACGGGAAAAAACACACCGAGTTGCCCACATGATACAAATGTGAGGATCCTCTTCTCCACCCTCTTCCAGTGTTCTCCAAGGCTTTTAAAACAATGAGGCAGGGATTTAATCATCACCTCCATGGCAAGCGCAGCACGAGGCTGCCAGAGGTGTGGGAGAGCAGCCAGCACGAGCGGCTTGATGTTACACCAAGGGAAGAATAGGGGAGAACAGCAGGGAAAAAATATCCTTGCTGTGATGGAAAGCTTGGTGTTCAATGGAAAGCCTCCCTAGGGAGCTGGTGGGAGTCATAAAAAACTCTGGAGAGTGCACAGAAAGTACCTGTACTCTCACACCAGGCACTGATTCCTGGGTCTGGGCTGCTCTGGTTCCAACAGGAACAGATGAACTGGTCCAGGCTCATCATCCCCACAGCTCAGTGTCTGCTGAAGGGAATATTTTCAGCTTCTGAGATCACCAGTTCAGTCACCACTGAAGAATTTGAGATAACCAACCTGCAGGGAATGATTAGTCCTAATTGTTGGCAATTAAGATGGAGTTACAGCTCACTTCATGAAGTGTTTGGATCTTAATCCTTAGGATGTTTTCACAGCGAAAAATATAAGTAAATTCAGAGGTTAACTGGAAATTCTGGGACACATTTTGCCTTCAGTTCTTCCACTCTTTGGGAAAAAATGCATGCACATTTTCTGTCAGAATTTGGATGCTATGCATATAAATATCCATTTCCAGCCTAGAAGAGTCTTTCTAAGCAACAGAAATGTCAGCCTGAGCAAAACACACACAGTAGCAATGACAGTGTGGATGTGGCACTTGGGGACGTGGGTTGGTGGTGGCCTTGGCAGCACTGAGTTAAAGGTTGCACTCAATGATCATAAAGGTCTCTCCCAACCTAAACAATTTCACAATTCCATGATTGTGATAACACACAAAAGATGGTTGACAAACCTATAGAATGTTTTTATTTCAGCTGTGGAAAGGGACTGCGATTTCAGAAATACATGAGAAACCAGATCTTAACTCCTGCTTTTGCTGAGCACATCAGGGGCTTGGAATTGTTCAAATTATAACAAATGGTTAAACCTCAGGAACAATCACAGCCATAAAAGCCCAGGTTCTGCAGATGAAAATCAATGTTAACATTTTCTGAGCCAAGACTCAACAGGACTAAAAAGGAGTGAGTGGAGCAGTTATTACTTAGCTGATTTCCACAGCTCTGTGATTATCCAAGAGGGAGTTAGTGATACAGGCTATTGTAAATTTACCACCAGGCTTTCCAGTGCTGGATCTGTTCAAACACATAATGGAGACAGCTGATGTTTACCAGCTCTGCTCAGGAAAAGTGCCAGGGTTTAAATGCTCAGTAAGGATAAAAGGATGTGACTTGGTTCATTTAAGTGTTGCTGTCACTGTCTGGCCACAGTTACTTTGCAATACCCCATTTTCATTAGCATTTCTAGCAAAAGCAGGCAGCACCACACAAGCAATTCTTCATTTGCACAGAAATCAGTAGAATCCTTTCTGGTTTGTTTTCATAATTCAAGCAGGAAAAGACATTTCCTAAAGAATAATGGGCATTTCTTTAAAGGCAAAAAGCATCCATGTTTCATCAGTCTGAAAACAAGCTGGAGCAGCCAAAACTTACACATACTCTGTGGCCCAGGCTGGAGCAGGAGAAGAGCACAGACCCAGCAGCAGCAGCAGGCTGACTCTGGCAGTGGTGGAGAGGAGCCCGGCCCAAGGAGACATTGCCACCAGCCTGAAATGCAAAGCAAAACAAACCCAACAGTATTTTTTTTCCATTTTTGCAGGTTTCAGGACTCTACACAACACTTTGCAACACAGCATGGAATCAGGGGTGTGACACAGCAGGAAGCACAACACCTCGAAGTGTGAGCACAGGGGACTTGTGGGGGGCTCACTGCTAATGGGGTTTGTGACAGGTAATTCCAAGCAACTTATACTGACCCCACAGGGGACAATATCTCTCCTGGAAAATATGAGGAGACCTGCAAGACTTGTTTAAAATCACTGTGTCAGTGCCACGGATGACAACTGGAAGGAAAAATAAAAAGCAGTGCAATCCCGTGAGGGCTTTTTATGCCTGTGCCTCATTTTAAGCACAGAAGTAGCTACGTTAATTCAAATTAAACAAAACAACCAGCTGTCCGAGGATCAGGGGTTCACCTAATCCATATGTAGGTTTTTCTTGAGGAAAACAACATTTTGCAGAGATCAGCAAGGTTTACTTGGTGGTTCCTGCAGCACAAGGCTTTCCCTGCTGCTCAGAGCAGAGGCTCAGCCCAGCCGTGGGGCCAGGAGCTGGCTCTGAGCAGGCTCAGGTGGACCAGGGAGCAGAGCCATGGCACAGAGCCTCCCTGATGGACCACATCAGAGGGGAAATGAAGGGTTCTGGTGTGCCCACCCTGCATGTGAGCACACACACGTGTGCCCCCAGTGCCTCACACGAGGCTCAGGATCCACCCACAGCCTTCAGCTCACTGCTGGGCTAGGGAGTGCAGCAGCCTGCCAGCACACAGGCTGCACAAGTATTTCCTTTGATTGGCTCTAAATTTACATGCTGCTAAATTAAACTAAATGAGGTCTTTTGAAAGAAGATGGGACTGATTAGTTCCGTTCAAACACTCCTTCATTACTCATCCCTCCATCAAGTCTGCTCCTACTCCTATCCAGGTTTTGAAGAAGTTCCTCCCCTACACACAGTCCGAAATACCTCGCTTTGCTGTCCATCAGGATGGCACATCAGGTAGCAGAGTTTTCCCTCCTTGACAACCACTTTGTGTCCCACAAAGCAGAAAACCTGCTCACAGCAGCACCCAACACTAGCTCCTGCCATCAAAGAGCCTCTGCCCCAGAAGCCTTCAGGGACATGAAGGGGAAGCCTCCTCTCCTTCCACACTTTCACTGCACTCCACTTTGTTACTACAAACCCTGTTTCGTTTTTGCCAGAAAAAGAAAAAGCAACCCTCCACATCCCCCTGATCAGTGATGGACAGGAGAGGGACAGAGCAGAGAGCAGAGGTAACAGTGCACCTGATGTACTTCTGCATCTTCCAGAAACTCCTGAGCCAGGGTCTTCCTGAGCAGCAGCCTCTGCCTCTGAGCCACCTCTACCACATCAGCTGGATTTTTCTCATTAATTGGGTTTAAACAGAGATGGATTTCTGACACCACAGCATCCCTGAGCAATGAGTTCCCCTGCTTAACTCACACAGTGCAGGAAAGCATCACCTCCCATTTCCTCCCTCAGTGTCTCCTCTTTTCTAAAGGGTCAAAGAACCACCTCGAGGACCCACAAGCCCTTATTAAACCACAGCTGGAGTAGAAGAAAAGCTCCCTGTTTTCATAAGCCAACCTGTGGCCAGAGCCTCTATCTCTCTCCTGGGACATGGCCAAGCAAAACCAGGCTGCAACCAACACGCTGAGCTGCCACACCCAGAGCACCATGCACAGCCTCAGACTCCCTCTGCTCCCAGATCTTGATCTTCGTGCCCTTCTGGACAGTCCCACAGACATGACCTCAGTCCAGCATGACCACAATACACAATTCCCTCTCAGAACAAACTAATGCTTTTTACACAGGAAACAGGTTTTTGGGTTTGGTTGAGATTTTCTCCGTTATAAAACATGCAGCAAAACTGGAATAATGAAAAATAGATGTATCCCTAAAACTTTATCCGCAAGCCTGGAAATGAAAAGAAAAGGAAAAAAAAGAAGAAAAAAAAAAGAAAAGAAAAAAAAAGAAAGAGAAATTCAACAGAGCAGTGGCTGAAAGCAAACACACACTCCCAATAAAAATAGAGCTCACGTGTACCGAGGAGGCTGCTAGCAAATGACAGCACAGCCTCTTTCAAGCCTCCAGCCTCCTGCCTGCCTGGCAGATGACATCTGCACAACAATTAGCACTTTGCTTCGGTCCCAGGTAGGCAGGAGGAGCCAACATGTGAACGGGGGGCTCTGGAGCTCCTGGAGAGCAGGCTGCACAGGCTGACATCTCCTCACAGACAGATGCACGCAGAGGACAGGAGAGGATTTCCACACAGCATGTTCTGTGGACACAATGGATTTCCAGAAACAACCCTTGCAGCCTGTGAAGCAGAAAGGGTGGTCACGGTGACCCCACCTGCACAGGGAATGTTTGCTTGGGTTTGAGGGCATCTTTGGGGATCTAGCATGTACAGCAGCCAGGCAGCAGCAAAGCTGGACTAGGAAAGCCACAAATTCCCCTTGTGCAGCGTGGAGGGGCTGAATTTTTTCTTAATAATCCTTTTTTGTCAAACAAAATCAGATACTAGGGAAAGAGCAAAGGGTCAGACTCCGAGAAGTCTCCACTGCTGGCAGTAACTGTCCTGTCAGAGGAGGAGATGTTGCTGCCTGGGAGGTTCTGCTCCACAGCTCCAGAAATCCCAGCCTGTGCCAGCGGCGGCAGAAACAGCAGCCCACAGTTGTGCTCCCCATGAGCAGGGACATTCCACTGAGGGCAGAGCTGTGCACAGGCAGCTGCACAGCCCTGGGAATGCAGCTCCCACAGCCACAGGTGACAGCTCCAGGGAAGCCAGTGAGATGAGCACATTTCATTCATGCCTCCTGCTGCTGGCAGCACTGCGCTGTGCTTTCACATCCTGGCACAGAGCCCACCCTGCCCGTCCTGTGCCACTCCAACAAATCCGCCAGGAGCCTCATCTGAGCTCTGACCTGCTGCTCCAGGACAGCACACAGACATCCCCGACGCTCCTCAGCCCCAACATCAGCCTCTGGCTTTGCAGCCAGCTGGAAACAGAATTCCAGAATCATCAAGGTTCAAAGAGACTTCCAAGACCATCGAGTCCAAGCTGTGCCCCATGCCCACCTTGTCCCCAGCCCAGAGCACTCAGTGCCACCTCCAGCCCTTCCTTGGACACCTCCAGGGATGGGCACTCCAAACCTCCCTGGGCAGCCCCTGCCAAGGCTGAGCACCCTTTCCATGGGGAAACTCCTGCTGATGTCCACCCTGAGCCTCTGCTGGCAGAGCTTGCAGGCCATTTCCTCTTGTCTTGTCCCTTGATCCCTGGGAGCAGAACCCGACTCCAACCTGGCACCTCCCTCCTGGAGAAGGTTCCCTCTGAGCCTCCTTTTCTCTAGGCTGAGCCCCTTTCCCAGCTGCTCCTCACAGCACTGACTCTCCAGCCCCTTCCCAGCTCCATTCCCTTCTCTGGACACACTCCAGCCCCTCCATATTTTTCTTGCCATGAGAGCTCAGAACTGGACACAAGATTGGAGGTCCCTCAACACTGCCAGCACAAGGGACAGGCACTGTCCTGGTCCTGCTGCCACCCCAGTGCTGATACAAAAATACCAATTATCTCTAAGAATAAACAATAGCAATAAGCTAATCCTTGTTTTCACCTAGGGATAAAAAACTGTCTGCAGATGAATGGACTCAGGCCAGGTTTTGTCCAGCCAGCCTCCCTGAGATGGCAGTGGGAGCAGCAGCAGCACATCATATGCCTCCCAGCACACAGCACTGAAAGAGCTCTCTTGATGAGTGCAGGGCAGAGATGGGAACCCTCAGGAGCACAGCCCAGGCACCTCCAGCTGAACCAGGGCACAGAGACCTGCCGGCACTCACAGCCTCTGTGGCTGAAGGGGAAGTTTCCTGAGCAACAGCAGTTCAGGGAATGATCTCCAGCCAGCCGTGCACAGGGGCTGTGGGATTGGAGAGGCTCTCAGGACACAGAGTGCACTCACAGCGAGCTGAGATCCCCTTCACACACAATGTCCTTCCAACGGGTGGCATTCACGGCCAAGCCCACCGTGACAGGCTGAGTGATGTGCAGTGCCACGCAGAAAGAGAAGGAAATGCAGCTGACCTGACCTGCAATTTTCCTCCTCTGAGCAAGAGGGTCCCCAGGCCTGTGAGGAGCACTCATGTTCGCTGGTATGCTACAGACACCTTGGGATCACCCTGTGGCTAGCTGTCCCTCCCGCTTGCTGACTGTACAGCTACACCAACAGGAGAAAGAGGAGGCTTGGAGCTGAAATTCAGCCTGCGCCTAGGAGAGGAAACAGCTGGCAGGCAAAAAGGATTTTTGGGAGGCCACACTCTAATGCCCTTCCCCAGTCACGAGCTGGGTCTGCACAACCCCGTGCTTTCAAGCAGGACAACCTGCACACCCCATCACCTGAGGTATTGACCTGGATGATCGCAGCAGCTCTGCTCCTCCAGGCATCCTGTCCTCAGGAAAGCAGCCCTGTGCCTCCAGTGGGTATCCCCAGCCCATTACAGTGAGAGCCCCAAGCCCTACCAGAGGGTCCCACCTGGGCACGAAGCCCCAGCCAGGCAGGACACCCAGGGAGCAGCAGTTGTTTGCAAGCCCCCTCACACCTCCAGGATCTCAGCGGAGAGGGTGTAGATGCCATACAGGCCATTCCATTCATGTCGCTTATGAAATTGCTTTAAAAAAACATTTATTCTTCTTGCTTGCTCCTCATCATTTACTCCTATGAGGACTCTGCTCTGGCATGTTAAAAACACTCCTACACAAAGGGAAAAGTTGTGGAACACCTTCTTGCTGCCTACAGAGAACCTACACAGCAAGGAGGCCACACTTTGAGGTTGGCAGGAATAAACTGGGCTGGCTGGGCCCAGCCTGAGCATGGGCAGCAGGTCCTGCTCCCACCTGCAGCAGAAGCCCTGCTCCAAACTGGAACCAGCCCACAGGAGGGAATTGTGACACGGGCACAGGGTGGGAGGGGCAGGATAACCATGGTACAAACATGTTTACAGAGCTGGCCATCTACTGAGCACTCATGCAACCTTTGTAACCGCTGCTAACAAATAATAACAATAAAAATTAATAATCCCTCCAGGCTACCTGTGCAGCCATCAGCTCATATCAGCCCCTCGAGCAGCATCTTGGCCATGACACCACCCAACACAGCTCTGACAGCACTGCTAGGTGCCAGGAGCAGGACAGGGATGTGTGCAGCAGCAGGAGATAGCCCAGCAGTGCCCGGGCACGGCAGGGGCAACTCTTGACACCAGCAGCTTCACCAGCACTGCCACAGCTCCCCCAAGAGCAGGGGAGGGAGTTGTTGTGCATCACTTGGATAAAGCCAGAACCGCCCCTTCTACCCAGCCACAGCAACCCTGACCCTGCTGTTTACACAACTCGTGAAGTTTAACATTAAGCATCGTTTAGCCTATCATTTAAATTGACTTAATTAATTCGTTCAGCAAGCTGCATTCACACAAAACGCTGCTCTCCAGAGGGCAGGAGCACAGCTTTGTGCTGGGGTGGTTTGAAGCCTGAGCAAGGCTGCCCTCACCCTCCCCACCGCTCCTTAGCAGCCGTGGCACAGGGGCCATGCTCATTAGTGCTGCTGGCAGAAGGGGCCACGCTCCACCGTGGCTCAGCACGACCCCAATTCCATGAGCTGCCTCCC
This sequence comes from Passer domesticus, assembly GCF_036417665.1. Taxonomy (NCBI): domain Eukaryota; kingdom Metazoa; phylum Chordata; class Aves; order Passeriformes; family Passeridae; genus Passer; species Passer domesticus. The sequence continues at coordinate 17,070,199 of NC_087486.1, read as the reverse complement.
CAGCATCCCTCAGACCCTCCACGCCAGAGACAGACTGCTGAGTCCAGGATCAGGGATCTTCTCTGTCAGCATGGAGTGTGCAGAAGCAGAGCGTGCCTCGGAGATCAGAGGCTGAATTTATCATTTATTATTTATAAGCAGTGCATCTCTCTGAATTTCTGGCAGCTGCTCTCGCAGGGCTCTGCACTGCCTGCACACCACATGACACTCTCACTCCTCAGAGCTCTGGGGTTGGCAGGGACCTCTGGGCCCGCACCACAGCGCTAGTGCTGATTTGCTCCAATTTAGGACTTTAGGACTTGCCTGGAGATGAGAGATGCACAGGGACCTTCAGGACAAACTTCTTTCTGAAAGCTGTCACACTGCCTGACCTCAATCACATGGAACAGCTTTTCCCTTCCTCCTCACCTCCCCACCACCCCGAATCCCAGCCAAAACCACCTCTCGTCCTGCCTGTACCTATTCCCTTCTCCCACTCCTTGCTGCAACTTCCCATGCACAGCACATACAATAAGTGGTGTTTTCTCCCCCAACTCAGATCTATCCTTTCCATCAGTTCCTATTTGCAAGGTGACACCTTGACTCACACTATCCCAGGAGTCTCCCAGCATTCTGTGCGTTTTCATCCCCTCTGCTTTCCCAAACTTGGAGAATCTAACAGGAGAGAAAGCACATGCTGTGCTAACAAGGTCCCAGAGAATCCTGATGTCCCACTGCAGCTGGGCCCATGAATTGCCAAAGATTTAACTGGCTTATTCCCAGCCTCTCTGAAAACAGCTTTTTGTATTTTCCAGGTTCCTGCTGTTCACCCATGGTTCTCATGGGGAATAACAACCTCCTTCCCCTGTCAGATGCCAGCTTCCCTATAAAGAAACTCCATTAAGAGGTTAAGAAACCATGAAAAATTCCTGCCCAGTGTTACAGATATCCAGTGGTGATAGATCCAGCACATGACTCCCACAGCACAGTGCCTGCCCAGCACAACCATCCCTGCCCCTGGCTGTAGCTCAGCCTGTCCCAGCCAGGAGCCCCAGCTCAGCCTGCAGGTTCCCATGGGGATTGCCAGGCCAAGGAACCCCTGCCACTCCCTGTAGAGCACCTGGCACAGAGGTGCCCCAACTGTGGGCATGCAAAGGACTCCTCCAGCTGCCCTATCGATCTGCCAAGAACCATGAGCTGTGAGCCTTATGAAAAATGCATTTTCTCACCTCTCCACAGAGCACCAGTCAGTGGTGACAGCTCTGACTCCCCGTGATAACCGAGGGGACAGGGAGCAGCAGGGAGCAGGGTGGCAGCAAACGTGGGGCTCGCCTGCTACATGCTCTGGAAACGTGGTCAGGAATAATATGGCATAGCTGCTTGTGGATTGATTGCATGGGATGCCTGGCTGGATGTTCAGCCCTGGCTCATGCTTCCAGTTTTGTGGCAAGCTCCCAGCTTGTCACAAAAGGCAGAGGCCACTGGGATCCACCTTGTGGGTCAAACCCAGGCAGGAGCTGCCAGACTGGCAGCAAAACCTGGGATAAAGCCCTAACAAGCCAATCTCAAAACCGCCCCTGAAGGGGAATAAGGAGCTCTCTGGGGATGAACACAACCTGCTGCCACACAGGTTCCCTCAGGACCGGTCCTCACTTTCTCCCAGTCCTGCATCAATCTGGACACATCAATCCCCACGCTGGGGCTCAGCTGCTCGCTCCATTCCAACGTGGACACCATAGTTACAAACACTGAGGTCAGCAGCAATATCTCCCTGTGCTTGGATGAAAGGCTGGCTTGATGCAGGTTTGCTTTTTCCCTCCCTGCACTGGTCCTTTCTCAGTGGTTGCAGAGGATGCCTTTGTTAAGCAATTAAATAAGCCCTGGGACAGGAATGAGCACGAAGGGAGGGCTGAGAGACTGCCAGTCCCACCATCCAGAAGTGACTCTCGTGGTGGTTGCTATTCCTCTATCCAGGCATTTCCCACCAAGACTGAAAAGCAACTCTTGCTCCCCAGCCATCAAAGCTTCCCCAGGACAAAGCCAAAGCAGAACAGCCAGCCACTGCAGGCAGCATTCCTTCAACAGAGTTTTCCCTAAGGAAATTTAAATCAAAACAAGCCCCAAGGACTGCAAATGCAGAAGCAAATGCACAGACACAGAAAGCTGAAAGAGAACATAATTCCTTCCCTCTCCTGTTGTTCATCTGCCACCCCTGCTTTAGAGAATGGTTTTTTGCCTTTTAGAGCTATTTTAGATGTTACTTGCAGCGATGTATGGAGAAAACAGTTGAAATGGGATGGTGCAGCATTCTTTTTAATTAAACAGTCCCTCAGGCACAACAGAATAGCTCCACTCAAGCCCGGGACACTGCAGCTCTGCCTCCTCAGGGGGAGATGCTGGCCCCAGTCCTCCAGCAGAGCAGAAGGTCTCCCAGGCTCCTCTGGAGGTCTGCTATCAGATGGCCCAGATCTTCCACAGGGCTTGTGTCCTTCCTGCTGCCATCCTGGCTTTTTGCCCCGGCTTCTGCTAAGCAGAGCTTTGATCCCCCAAGCAACTCTTGGTTCAGGGACCTTCTTTCCTTCTGCTGCCCAAACACCAAGGACATGGAGCTGGAGCTCCCCAGCACCTCAGCTGCAGATGGGAAGGCTTTGATGTGGCACTGAGTGCCTGGATCTCAGATTCCTCTGGTCTTTTCAAACAGCAGCAGAGCCACAGCTTGTGATCCGTGCAAAAGAGCATTTTCCTTGGGAATGGAAGTCACGTCAGCGTTCATCTTCACCTTGCCATGGCAGAACAAGCTGCATCGGTGCTTCAAAGAGCTCCTCAGCCTTAAATCCTTATAAAACGTTGACTGAGTGGAGAACCTGTCTCTGAATGTCTCATGAATCCCAGCAGAGGTTATGAAACAGCTTTCCTGTGACTGCCTGTGGGACCCCATGCATGCTGCTGGAACCATTGTGCCACAGGGCTCCCCTCACAGGGAACACTCTGCTGCCCCAGGGAGATCTGCACTGATGGGTTATGGAGACAGAATTAAAGAGCTAGTAAAGCTCCCAGGACCCTCCTGGGCCCCGTGACCAGGCTCCCTGCTCCTCAGAGCTGTGGGGTTCACTCAGGAGCAGTACTTTAGCTCCATCCCCACTGGCCCTGAGCCACAGCACTCCAAAACCTGCTCTGAGGAAGGAGAACAGAGATGTGTGGGTTTCCTCCACAATTTTCTCTTCCAAGGGACAATTACTCTGTTTGTAACCTCAGTACCTTCCAGTCAATGCACTGTTTCTCATCTGGAGCTCAGACCAACAGCAGGAGATCAGACACTCAACAGGAAAATCCTTTTGGTGAGACACCCTATAAAGAGCCATTTCATGGACTGGTATATCTCAGTAGTTGAGCAGCACTGGTCCACAGACAGTTCCTTTGACCAAAGACTGGTTCCTTTGACAGTCCTGGCTGTCACTGCACCTCCTGGCTCTGCAAACACCCAAGCAGCAGCCAAAGGACACAGGGACTTTCACTCCCCATGTCTTGGTGTTTGCTGTGAGATGACTGGCAAAGCCAAGAGCTCAAAATCTGCTGCCAGAGTGAGCAGCAGGCTGTTCCCACACACACCCTCAGCTCTGATCAAAGAGGCACCTGCAGCACCTTCCTCTCTGCTGTGAGACACCAGAACATCCTGAGCAGCTGCCTGTGCATCCTGGTGGTGCCATGGCAGGTGTGGACATGGCACAGCCACCACAGGTCTGCCAGACCACATCTGTACATGTCTGAGCTTCTCCTGAGATGACCACAGCCCTCAGCTGTCCCCTCCTGCACGCAGATTTTATCCCCAGCTCTTCTGCATAGCTCCTCCATCAGCTGCCACCTAAATGAAGCTGCTCTGTGAATCCAGGCTGTTTCAGTGACAGCCTCCACAGTGACTTCCAGACACCACACATGTCACATGTCAAGACAAGTTTTGGCACTGACCCCAATGAGTGAGAAATCTCCACGCACCCAGAGGCAGGCAGGGGCAGTTCCTCATATGTCAAAGGGAACAGCAGTGGGAACAGCTCACATGTTTTCTGAGGCAAGAACCCCGTCATTTACGGAACAAACAGTACATTTATTGTGCTATTCAGGAAGAAATAATAACTACAGTGGCCTCCAGTCTCCAGCTCTTTTAAGTCTGTACTTAAAGAAAGGGCAAAAAAAGACCAAAGCAAACAAGCCTTCCACAAAACCCTATGAACTGGCTTTTAGCTGCTGGACAAAAGCGTGGCAGCAGGAACTGCTCTGCATTGTCCCCTCTCGTTCCTGTTTCATAGCAGCCCTGGCACTGCACGCAAAGCACAGCAGCAGCAAAGCCCTGCTCAGTGCTGGAGCTGCCCTGAGCTCCAGCTCTGCCTCGCCACCGTGCTCCAGGTGTGCTCCAGGTGTGCTCCAGGTGTGCTCCAGGTGTGCCCGGCTGCCTGCTGGGCTTGTTCATCCCAGGGCAAGGAGCAGGGAGCCAGCCCGGCCACCTGTGATGCCATGAGGATTTTTTGCCTTTTCTTTTATATACCTTTTATGTATTCTCAGGGCCCTTAACATGCACACTTGTAATTCCTTAAGTCTGATAACTTAGCAGAAACCTGGCGTTCTGGTAGGCCAGAAAACCAAACATCCTAAAGGCCTCTCAGCTGGAGGCTGGAAAGCCCTACGCTATCTTGAGAAACCAAGGTCCCCTCTAAAGTACATCCTGTAAACCAAAATTAAGCCCATCTAGTGAGGAATACTTCAAAAGAGAAAGATATCACACTATTCCTTCAAGCCTCCCATTGAGGCATCTTTGTTAAATATGCTCATTTGCAAGATCTATAAAATTGTATATGCAATCTACCATGTGTGTGCATTTCAGCACATTCCGCCTTGGTGAAGTGGTGCACCATAAAGATCCTTATTAAACACCAAGATAAAAACCCTTTATCCCCTAACCGTGTCTGGCTCTTAAGACCAAGGAAAAGGCATCACCTGGTGGGTTCTACGTGCCCAAGGGCGTGGAACAGCAGCACCCAGGGCTCCATGCACAGCGCCAGGATGATCTCCCAGGAACACGTTCCCAGCACACATAACTCTCTGTCTAATCAGGCACTCAGCCCCGTTTTGGAGGAGATTTACTGAGAGGTTTTTTTTCTCTTGGAAGCAATAATAGATGGACAGCAGGAAAGGGAAGAAATTAATGAACAAGTAATCATTCCCAAAGTTGCAAATAGGAACAATTCCTCACTCTGAGACAACTCTGGAAAACAAGATTAAAATGCTTAGGGGACATATTCTGAAAACTGAAGGTAATAGAACAGATAAAATGTATTTACACTATCTCACAGGGGACATGTACTTTTTATTCTGCTGAGGAATGTAATATTCTGCCGTTCATTGCACAGCTAAAAGGGTGTCCTAAAAAAGGAACTTAACAAAGCATTTTTAGTGGCAACTGGGTCTGGTTCCAGAACACAGGTTCTCCTCTGCCCCGCAGCCAACATGCCACAGGAACCACAACCAGCACCTGCAGACACACCCAGCACACAAACATCATTAATAATCCATGCCAACAGCACCGTTATCATCCAGCAGAAGGGAGGCTGGGATGGCGGGGGGTCAAAGTAATGCTCCCTGCGCTGATGTTTCCCAAGAGAAGGAGGCAGGGCTGCCTTCCTCCACTTCCCAGCGCCCGCAGAGCCGCGGCTGCCAGCGAACAGACTGTGCCTCAAGTAGCCGCCAGCAGAAACAATTTGTCATGTGTCAGATCAAATAAACTCTTATGAGGCACTGTGCTCCCTGAAGCAGACGGCTGCCAAACTCCAAAGGAGAAATCCAAGGAAGTGAACTGGCTGGTGGCAGCCCCAAGTGCTTGTGGAGCCCAGCACACTTCTTGTTGTGAGACACAGCTCCTGTGCAGCACCCCCACGCCAGGCAGCCACCAGCAGTTCCCATCAGGAACAAGGATTTGGTGTTTAAATTATCACTCCACATAGTCCAGAAACTCCACATTCCTCATCCAGTGGCACAGCACTTCGTTCATCCCAGGGAGGCCAGAGGAAGGCTGGTATCTGTAGGTGTCTGGAATGGGCTGCAATGGATTATCACTTGTCTGAGCAAATGTCCCAGCCAGCACATGCTGGAGCTCCCCAGCACCTCAGCTTCAGATGGGAAGGCTTTGATGTGGCACTGAGTGCCTGGATCTCAGATTCCTCTGGAGTGAACAGCTGCATACCACAAGTTACCAGCCTGGAGAGGAGGAAGACATGAACACCACACAGGAATCCTGTGTTATCCCTAAATTCGGTAAAGCCCAAATTTCACCCCACAGTTACACCCATGTGCAAAGATGGAACAGCGCTTCAGAAAAGGACCAATTCTTGAACTTCAGGCAGCTGAGCCCAGCAGCTCAGTACTCACAGAACTCGGGGAGGGTACAGCTGGTCCTGCTTGGCCAGTGATGTTTGCTCCAGTGAAATCTATTTCAGCTCAAGTAACTCCTCTTCCTTAAGCAGTTGGCACTGAGGTGACAGCAGAGGCCTGGTGCAATGAGGTATCCTGCAACCACACCCACCGTGACACACTATTTAGAATAAAAATGAGTATCAATTTCTCCAGAGCAAGTAATTTGCTCTCTTTCAGAGAAGAGCAACTACACAAGGAACTTGGATTGCCTAAGGAGAAAAATGTATTTTTGCTACCTTAGCCACTACTGACAAGCCCAAATATCACTGAGGAGAGACCTATGAAGAGAAAAGGGGAGCAGGAGATGCTGCACACAACTTCCCCCATGCACAGTCTGCTGCTGAGGCAGCTCTGAGTGGGAAGCAGGGCTGGGGATTGTCTCAGAGCTGTGCCAATCCCAGCAAACAAGAAGCCCCAGGTGAACAAAGTTCATGAAAGCTCTTAAAAATCACCTCAGCTTTCAGAAGGAAAGCACAACATCCCCCTACAGAGACCTGCCCGTCACACCTCTGACCAGCACAAAGCAGGCTTTTCACTCGATCCATCTGATGCTTTCAAAAGCCAGAGGAGCTGGGTCTGGCCGAGCTCACCTTCATGAGGCCCAGTGCTCATTAATAAGAAAAAAAAAACAACCAAAGCAACCCAACCCCACACACTTGAGGGGTAGCTATCAGCAATTCCCTGTCACCACAAGAGAAATCCTTGTGTACGAGTCCTGGGAGCTCAGCCCAGGTCTGCTTCTGTTCAACCTTTGCATTAATCGTTTGAACAATGAAAGAGAAACCACTTTTACAAAACCTGAAAGGATGCCCAGGAGTTAAGAGCTGGAAGCACTCTGGAGGTCATGATCAGAATTGATAAACTGAAGAAAAGTTCCCAAAACACCCACAAATCAATAGAAAGAAAAGCAAGGAAAACAATGCAAAGAAGTGCACTTGGAAATGGCACAGAGATCAAGTACACAAACAGAGTCCAGGGAAAAGCTCTCCAGACAGAGGGAACCTGGGGGAAACTGGGCACCAGACTAAATGTGCCAGCACTGTGACACCACAGCTCCAAAGAGCCAAACACCACTCTGTGATCCAGGAACATAAAATACCTAATTCTGGGCTCTGTGCTGGCTATCAGCTCTGAGTTACTGACAAACCAGAGGGTCTGGCCAGCCAGCAGAGCAGTCAGCAGTATAAAACATGCTGCCCCATACCAGCTGTGGAGGGGTTTCTCCATCCCTGCTCCCTCCAGGGCCAGTACCAACTCTCAGATTTTAACAGGGTTTACTTACAAGGAGAACCAGCCATGGGGCTCCCCACTCTATGAAGGCAAGAGACAAACTGCCTGCTCAGTTTGCTGCAAGGGCAAGTTAGATGAGCTGTCAGGCTCTGAGAGTGGGATTCCATCAAGGCCCAGAGGGAACTGGGCCCTGTCCAGATCTGCACTACCATCCACCACTGTGCAGCCTGGAGCCAAGTACCATTCACCTGGCTCAGGACAGGGGCACAGACAAGGAGGCTGCTCCAGCCCGGTATTTCATTTTAGCATCCTCCATCTGGCTACTCCTACAGCAGTGACAAAGCCAAATCAACAGCCTTCTCTTCCCCAAAATACAACAGAGCTCCTCATCCTGCAGAGGGACACCCACACAACACAGGCCCAGCACCACTGTGGCCTTTGTTACCCCTCACAAACAAAGCTCATCAAGCTTCATTTGCCACCTCGCTGTTGCAGCAGAGAAGCCAGCAGGGAATGGGATGCTGCCCTGGGCAAGGGCACAGCTTCCCTCCTCCCCTCCCACCCCACACAGCCCCACCCATTTCTGCACTGCCTGAAGCCCACAGGGGCCATGACCCAGCCCTGCCTACCCCAGACACCTTAATTTGAGGGGACAGTCGTTGAAAGCCATTGAAGTCATTGCCACAAGGTGCTACAAAGCAGGTGACACCAGCTGGTGCCACCAGAACACAGCTGCACTAAACCCAACCAGCAGCTTGGGAGAAATCCAGCGAGGGGGCAAAAGCTACAAATCTCATGCAAAAGCAGGGCTTAGCTCTCAGGAACATTTCACATTTCCCAAAGACTCCACGGGATTTGGGGTTTTGCTGAGCTGCCTCGTGAACCACAGCCAGCATGGATCTGACAAAGCTGCGGTGAGCAGGCGCCGTCTCCCTTGGCAGGGCTGGTTCCCAGAGATCCCCAGCCTTGTGTCACTTCCCACTGCAGGTGCTAAGAATATCTGCGTGTTCATAAAAAATAGCAACCAGCTATTGAGAACTTATCAACTAAATCCTGATTAAAGCTGATTCACCTCCCTCACGAGCCCGAGTCAACCGTTATTTCTCAGAGGAGAACGCTGAGTGTAAGAGCTGAGGTGGGTAACAAAAGCCACGGAGGGAGTCAGTAGCACAGAGGATTAGCACATGGAAAGGCTGACTATTATCCCTAAATTTATCCCAATATTCCACTGCCTCACAAATTCTCAAGGTATGGCTGCTGTGCTTTCAACCCCATCTGCCCAACCAAGCAGAAGCAGAGACAGGTTTGGGGGTGCTGGAGTTTTCCAGGTGTTTTATTGCTCAGGCTAAACGAATTCTCCACTGTAAAAATGAAGAAGGTGGTAGCAGTAGCACCAGCCCTGCTCTTGTGCTGCTTCAGGACATGGGGACAACACTGTGGGTTCAAAGGCTGTTCTGACACTTCACCAGGAATTGTTTCCAGCTGATTTCTTCCCAAGAATCATATTTGTATCCCTTCAAGTTTAGTAAACACATGGTCACACAGACAGCAGCCTCCAGGAACTCGCAACACTGCTCTCTCACCTCTGGTAGCTGGACTCCTACACTGAAGTGTCTGGGACAGTATTTTGGATACTTTCACCATAGAAATGCCCTAGAGGCTGCTGAAAAACAAAGGGGACCAGGCTGGGTCATTTTAAAGCAGGGTTGGGGGAAAGAAAACAGAGAAACTTAGAAGTGCATCCCTTAACAGTGCTACTTCCAGAGAACAAATTAATTCAAATGATCACAGGGAGGCAGGAGCACTGCAGCAGCACGTTGGGTAAATGACAAGGCGTGTCATCATCTCCTAAAAGAGTGTCCTCTGGACGCTTATCTGCACTTAAGAGGCTCCTGCCAGGCTGTGCATGGACCAGCCTCTTCCACAGACAGCTCCACCACAGAAATGCCTCTGCAGATTACCCTCCTTTGGCAGGTACACCGAGCAGCACCGGCACAGGCAGCTCTGCCTCTGCGCTGTACTTGGACTGGGTTAGTTCTAGCAGAAAAACACTGCAGAATAAATAATTTGGCCTTCAGAAATTGTGCCTATAGAACTTGACCCTCCTGAAGGCAGGCAGCACCAGAGCTCTGCCAAAGATCACTCCTAATGCAAGTGTTAGTCAACCACTGAACTTCAACATTTGAAGGCAACATTCCAAACAGTGTTTATATACAAAATCCCATTTGCTCAGTGTTCCCTTCCTGGCCTTGTGGAATGCATCATTTCACCAGTTCTCCAGCCAGAGAACCATATGCAGGCTTATACCAAAGCAATTAAAACAGTTTTAAAATTCAGACCTTGTGTTACAGAGCGCACACCCTGAAGAAACATCCATTTTAATATCCCAGAGATACTCCAATTTCTCCAGCACATTTTTATTCCACAGCAGCCTGGGCACACAGCAGGCGGGGGGTCAGGCAGCCCAGCCTCGTGCTCCGGGCACGATCCAAACTATGCCCCTTGGGGGAAACTTCCATTTAAATAGTTTTGTTTAAAACCCTTCAGTGTAAGGAATCCCTGACCTGCTCCGACTGCAGGTCTAAGTGCCCCTCACAGGGCCCGCTGCAGCACTCCAGCCGCAGACGCTCCTGCGCTGCCAGGCCCGCCGAGCCCCCGGGCCGCACACACACCGTCCCCAACGGCCCGGCCGCGGCCGCTCTGAGGGGAACCGCCCGGCGGGCAGCCCCCGCCCGGCGGGCAGCCCCCGCCCGGCACGGCCTCACCGCCGGCTCCGCTCGCGCGGGGCACAGCAGGGGAGGCAGCGGCCGGTGCCCATGGGGCCGGCAGCGGGGCTCGGGGCCGGCAGCGGGGCTCGGGGCCGGCAGCGCGGGTCCCCGACCCGGCACGGGCCGCCAGCAACACCACTCACCACTGCGCGCTGTCCCGGGCTGGGTTCGCCGGGCCGAGCCGTGTGCCGGGTTGGGCCCTGGCAGGCGGGGCTGCGCTGGGCGGGCAGGAGCCTCCCTGGCTGTGGGCACGGCCTGACCCGGGCTGCGGGCAGCAGCAGCCCCGTCCTGCAGCATCTGTCCCTCACGAGGGGACAGACAGGATTGCCTGGTTTGGCGCGCCTCTGTGCATCGTGTTAGGTTGGACTTCTGGAGGAATTTCTCCGTGGAAAGGGCCAAGGGAGATGGAGTGCCCTGCCCTGGAGATGTCCGAGGAAGGGCTGGAGGTGGCACTCGGTGCTCTGGGCTGGTGACAAGGTGGGAAGATCTGGGATGGGTGCTGGGGATCAGGAGGGAATATTCACAATGATCTGGAGATGTTGGCTTTACACATCACATCATACCGGCCACAGGCTACTTCACCACCCCGTTTATTTTTCACAGGTTTTGAGGAAGGTAGTGAGGTTTCAGGTAAATACAAGGCTGTAAATTCTCAGCCTTGGCACCCCTGGCTGATGCTGAAATGAGGTGAGAAAGTCAGAGAAGGCACAGGGAGCTCACTGGTGCCCTCACCTCGTTCACTCAAAGCACTCTGCTGATTAAAATCATGCCAAAGCATTTCCCACCCCTCTCCCAACTGCAACTGAGTGATGGCATTGCAGAAATGATGGAGAATCAGCCACAAGCTGTGCAGCCCTCCCAGGTCAGGGCTGGACTATGGCTGAGGAACAGGCTATGGGTTCCACTACATGCCAGCCCCAAAATTAAACCTGCAGTGCTTAATCATCTAGTGAAAGATGATCAGCGACATCAGGGGGACCTGTGCCTGGGCCACCATCCCCACGGCTCTGCTCACCCATGCTGTGCTTCACTGCTGGCACCCACAGAGATCCTGGAGGCAAGAGATTGACTGTAAGCAAATCTCAGCTCTCCTTGCCAGTAATTGAATATTTTCAATCTTTCCAGGTTGGTTGTAAACATCTCAAAAACATAATCTGGAATCAAATCCCTCAAAGCCTGTCAGGAGTGCACTAGAGCTTTATTGATGTTTATTATTTTTGTTGGGGTTTATGGTTTCTCAGGCAGCTACGTGATTGCTGCCTGGGTGTAAGTCCTGGCCTTTGGATGGGGGAAAGTACTGCTGTACTTCAGCCTCTTCCTCCTCCTTCTGGGCTCCACACACCAAGCCCAAGGCTGGCAGCCAGGTGGGACTGATCTCTCTGCTTGCAGCCCAGGAGCCAAATGCCAGCTGGGGCACTGGGAAGAGGATTTTCTCCCTGCTTGTCTCAGGATGCTGGCACACCACCACCAGGCCCTTTGGGAAGCCTCACTGAGGTGCTCAGTCCATCCAGAGAAGCACTGCTGCATCCCTAGGCAATCCCAACCAAATCCCACAACTGAAACTGCTCCCACGTCTAAGAGATAAGAAAATACACTCTGCATGTATTACCTGCTGCATCTGAAGTTCCTCTCTTTGGTCTGATGGGGTGGAGGGCTTTTTCAAAAGGTATTAGAAGATGGGTGTGAGAGAGTAATTTGGGACTGGGAGTAATTTTTCATCAGTGTACTTAAAGACAATCACAGCACTAGGAGGGAGGCCTAATTGTGGAGTTGTGTAATTAGTTTTTATGTCACTGCAGTTATTCTGTTGGCTACATATAAAGAACATGGGAAAATGCAGCACTTAATTTTAAATCAAGACTTGATTCTCTTTTAGTAGGTAATTGATGTTGATCACATCACTTAGCAGTGACTATAAAATGTGCTATTTAGATTGTAAAAGGATGGAGAAAAGGACTAAGCAGATAGGTAATTGATGAATCGCGGGCAGCGTTGGTGCAGGCAGCAGGAATCCTTCAGCTGGCTCTGTCTGCAGCTGCTCCTGGGCTTTGGCAGTGCCCAAGGCTTTGACAGGCACTGAGCCCCTGTCCCAGTCCCACAGCATGGCTCTGTCCTGGACAGCAGCGGCAACAGGACAACTGCTCTTCATGGATTGATGCCTCCTGGTTAAACCCCTTCCTTTAAGGAATCCAGATTTTCTTCAGGAAAAGGTGTGTGGGTTTGTTCCCAGGACTGCCATATACTCGTCTGGAGCCACCAGGCTCCTCTCCTCAAGGCTGTTTGGCTTCTCCAGTAGTTCAGTTGTGGCAATGTGTCCCAAACTTGGTCACAAATAAAACTACCTGACTGGTGCTAAACACCCCCAGACACATAATTGGACATTTAAGTCCAAAAGCAAAATTAAGTCACAAGGTGCCAGTGCTGTGAAGCCTCACAGTGCTGCCCCTTGACAGGTAACTCTTCATTTTTGGTGATATTGTCATACTAAAAGTACCTGCAAGTAGTTTTGGTTGGGGGAAGACCCAGAGAAAAGCCATGGATGCTGTTTAACACAGCAAGGCAGAGACATCCAGAGGGTTCAGTTGCCCTCTTCCCTCTGGAAGGATGCCAGGACGAGCGTGAGGGGTGTCTCTCCTGGGTTCAAAGCAAACTCCACAGGAGACTCTTGAGGTCACATTTCTTGGTGGCAGGTCCAGGCTTTGCACTTGCACCTAAATAGATGGATTCGTGGCCAGACAAGCCACTGCACAGAATCCTACCAGGAGTTTTAAGTGAAACACTTTTCCCCTCCAGCCTTTCCTTCCCCTGAGCCTTTTTTGTGTGCTGTAGCAAAATGTGAGATGGAATTTGAGCTGCAGTGGGTGTAATTGTTGAACAGCCTGCCCCGGCCGGCCTCACCACTGCCAGAGCGCTGCCCACAGCCACTTTCTGTGCTGACACAATGAAATGCATTTTTACAACCCAAGACGTGACCCAGGCTGAGTTCAGAGCAGAGCGTTTTTGGAGTACATGTGACTCCAAAGAGGCCAGAGGGGAGCCCTGGGCTTGAAATAGGATGGCATCACAGCTACAGAGTTTTCCCAGTCACTTTTAAAAATGCTTTTTCTCACCCATTTTTTGTGCTGGGACACGAAGGCTATTGCAGGACCTGCTCTGCCATGTCAGCATCAGCCTCTCTGAATTGCTGTGAGGATCAGATGGGTCCATCTTGCAGTCTCTTATTACCACCAGCAGAAACCCTATTTCATTCACCGCCGAAAAAAGACACTCATCCAAGGGCTTTTGCCGTCAGTCCCTCGGAGCTCTGGAGCCGTAAGTGGGATGCGATGAGCCCAGGGGCCATCCCTGCTCTGAAAGGGCTCTGCCGGCGGCGTGCAGCACAAGGGTCACGGCTGAGCTGCTGCCCACGCAGCAGCGGCACAGCTCGGGGTCAGCGCCCGCCGGGTGACAGCCCCTGATGGTTCCTCTGCCTCCGGCCGTGTCCGCAGGACAGCTCAGTCCCCTGGGAGCTCCAGCTGTGCCTGGGTGAGACGGGCGATGCCGGCTGGCTGCCACCTTTCGTTCCCGTTATTAACGGCGCCGCTCGGCACCGCCGGGGGCTTCGCCGCACGCAGGGGCCCCCGGGCTGCCCTCGTTCGCTCCCGCCTGGTACCGGCTTTGGATAAATCAGCGAAGGCTAGACAGTCATCAATTCCCAGTGCTCTCCTCCGGAGCTGGGCACGGATGAGGAGAAAGCAGGGAGGAGAATAAAGCCCAGAGTGAGAGCACAGGGACCTGCAGGTACAGGAGGGGTGTGAAGGGAAATTCAAATTTTTAGTGCCACCAGCTGAGCTGTGACCAGGCAGGGACAGAGACCCTAGGGATGCTTTTGTAGAAGCCATCATGCCAATGACCTGGGCAGGGGCCTTTATGGGTGCTCAAGCAGGGATCTGGGTGAAAAATTGGCCAGCACAGAGGCAGGCAGCATGCAGCATGCAGACAGCAAGGGGACAGTTCAATCCCCTGCCTCCTCCCCATGGAACAGACTCCGGTCACAGACACAGAGTCCTGGTTATCCCCCAGCAGAGTCAGACTCCACTGGCCTGGGGGCAGTCAGTCCCTCCCAGGGCTGAAGGCTTCAGATCACTGGACGGCCATGGGCAGCACTCATCCCTGCCTCCCTGGCTGCCTCCCCCAGGAGCCACATCCCAGCTGCAACCTCCGCTTCACTGTATTTGAAGCACGTCCACATCACAGCACACACGGGCTCAGGAGCAAGGGCAGGGGCAATTTATAAAACACCTCCCCTAAGGTGGAAACATGAGACCCCCCATCTCAGCAGTGTCACACCACTAAAGGAGAGGGGATGGTTATGAGCCATTATTCCCTGCACAAATGGGCTTTAAATCATCATCCGTCACCAACACCCAGCAAAGGATGTTCCAAAAGTGTCCAGCAAAGCCTTTGTGGCTCCTTTCCACCACGGCACAGGTGACCACAGTGCCCATCACCTGGAGATCCTTATGGAGCCTCCACAGCCACACTCTGTTGCTGCTCTGGGAAGAAATCAGCCCTGGCAAACATCAACAAGACCAAACTGCTGCTTTGGGGTCTCAGGTCCATCTCCCTGGGGTGGGATCACAGGAGGGCAGGGCTCCTCAGCTGCCCCACCCCTCCTGGCCTGGCAGGGGAATTGGGTTGTTATGGAGCAGCAATGCAGGAATTGAAAGCCTTTTTCCTTCTGGAAGCCCTTGAGGCTGCCAGTCTCAGCTGAGCTGCCGCTTGCCAGCAGTTTTTAATTTCTTCTCTGTTTCATCTAAACTTTCCATTGGGTTCCTCATCCATCTGAGCTGCAATGATAAATATGGAAATAAAGAGGCATTTACAGCCCCTCTCTTGGGCTGGTTTTGTATATAAACAAGCTGTGCTCACAGCATCTTCCTCTCCACGGTGCTGGTACAGGAGCAGCAGGGTCTGCCCAGCACTCAGTGGGGTGAAGGATTTGGGGGATATCCCTGGGTCACTGTGGGGAGAAAACTGCAGCAAAAGGGATGGGGCAAGCAAGGCCCACAGGCACTTCTGTAAAGGACTACATGGGAAAGAGCAACAGCTGAAGAGCTGAATGTGTGAATTTTGAAGAAAGGCTGTAATTTGCACAGAATCTCTTAATCCATTAATCACAGGGACATTTGTGTATGAAAACCTCCCTCTCATTTAATACTATCTCAGGTTTGTCCAAGAAGGCAATAACTGCTTGGCAGGGGAGTGGGAGGGGCGAGGTGGGACAGGCAGAGGCCATGGGCTTGTTTCCAGGGAGAGAAGATCAGCCATTAACAGTGTGGAGCCAGCACAGGGATGAGCAGCCATGAAAAGCACTGGACACAGCAGCACAGGAGTCACAGTGGCACTGGGGACACTAGTTCCCTGAAGGAGGATGCCCCAGTGCCTCTTGGCTCTCTGGAAGTTGCCTGCAAAGGCTGCACAAACTTGCCTGGGTGCCTGGAACAGAGGGTTTGGGGGTTTAAGAGCAGACTCTGACATCTTCCCTTCCCCTCCACCACAGTCCCTTCCTCTCCATTCACACTGCTCCAGTGTTCCTTCCCTTGCCCCACAGAGCTGGGGGTGTGAGGATCATCCTGGAGGCAGGGGGAAGCTGTGGCAGCACAGCATGGACTGATCTATTCCCTGATCCTCACCTGATGCTTCTCTCAGGTTTAACCTGTTCTGCTTTAATCTCACGTGCTTTCCCAGCAAAGCTGGCCTTGCACTAGACCAGCCAAAGCCTCCTCATGTCCCATGATGGTCCCACAGACCTCAGACTTCCCTGTCAACCAGCGGGTAAACAAAATATCTACAAACCCAGCTGCCTTCCTGGAGCTGCTACCTGTGTTCCTCAAGGGAGAGAATAGGAAAAATTAGTATGCGGCTTCTTCCTCAAGAAATCAATGCGATCTCAACTCACTGTGAAGTTCCCTGACTGTTAGAGATGCTGCACTGGTAAAAACTAACCCTCAGAGGGAAAAGGCCAGGAAAAAAAGAAAGAAAAATAAATTCCAGTGACTAGACAAGTCTAAAATGTTGCAGAAGGCTAAACTGCCACGGCTGGGGTTTGTTTGGAAGTCCGAGAGTGGAGAGGGCTGTGCAGTCCAGCTGCTTATCACCCCACCAAGAATCAGCTGTAATTGTTAATTCTAATTGGAGATGTTGGGTAAAAATGTAATCAAGAGTTTCCATTAGGAGAAAAAAGACATTTCATCAAAATTAAAAATTTTGTTTTTAAGAAAGGGGGTAAACGTTGAAAATTTTGTAACAACCCATTTCAGCATTTTCAAGATGAAAAGGGATGTATTTTTGCTGTGAAATGCATCATCAATTCAAATGTGTTTTATCTTACAGTCTGAAGAGCAAAAAATAGTTTTCAAATCAAAGCAAAAATGGTAATTTTAGGCATTTTCTTTTAAAAAGCCTATCTGGGGGTTTCTGTCCTAATTAAGAATGATTATTGGTTTTCTTTTTTCCTTAATGGAATAAGCTGTTCCTAGTTAGCTGTGCTGTAAAACACTGGGTTGATGTGCCCACCCATCTGTCCCCAGCACCTGACCCCAGGGCTGTGCTCACACCACCCCACTCTGGGTGCCAGCACTGCCTGAAATCCCTGGGATTTGAGTCGGGCTTTATAAAACTCACAGAATCAAAGCAAATCCCTTGCTGTCAAGAGACCTGGTGGGGCACTGGAAGGACACAGGTGTGTTTGGTGGGCCTTGTGCAGGTCTGAATTCCTAAGGTGAGCTGATTGTGGTGCTCACACTCGGGGCAAGGCAGCTGCAGCCCCCTCTTGTACGCCGTGGTTGATGCCATGGGATTGCCACAGCTCCCAGCAGGAGTTTGCTTCCTGGAGGATCCTCTCTCCAGGATTAGCAGATCACATTTATCACATTGAGCCAGTGGTTTAGGATCTGGTAGATGAATAGCAGAGCTTGTGGCTTGTGGTAGGAGCACTGAAGGAGAGGACAGAAAACATGGGTGTTAAATAGGAGCTGGGAGCAGAAGGGGGCAGCAGGGAAGGAGACTGGGCCAGGGAGAAGCTCAGAAGGAGGAGAGGAGGGTGGAAGAGGAGGGGAGCAAAGCTCAAGGGCTCTGCCAGCGATGAAATGGAAAAAGAAATTGCTGTGCAGCATTTTCAGCCCAGAACAGAGGGAGCTGCATGGGCTCCTCGAGCTGCCTGAGTGCATTTTGAACAACAAAACCAGCAGGCTTTGACAGGGCCAGGAGACCCAGGCGGGCATGGAGGGGGAACAGAGAGAGGGGCTGCAGGCCCGGGGGAGGCAGGGTCCCACAGGCAGGGCACACTCCTGCCCAGCCACATCCAGAGGGGCACTGCCCTTGCTGCTGGTGCACCACCCCTTTGGCAGACTGATCGGGGGTTATGTAACCCTTCCCGACTGCTCTTTCTTCTGGACCAAGTGGGGTTGCTGCTCCAGCTCCCTGCAAAGGAACAGCCCGAGCAGCCTTTCCCCCAGCTTCCCAGAGGGACACAGCCAGCCCCAGCCTGTGAGACAGCTGAGCAGCAGGTCCTGCCCCACTGCCACCCCAGGGGAGCTGTGCTGGCAGAGCTGGCACCCAGGGCATGGCACCAAGCCCCACTGGGAGGCTGCAGGCCCTTGGCTGGGGAAGGAGGTGGTTGGATCATGGGTTCTTCTTGCAGGGAGCAACTGGTGGATGAAGCCTGGAGCACCCACTCACTCGTGGGAGCAGACACAGGATAACACACTGCACCAGTGCTTTATGCACCTAACTCAAAATAAGCTTTCTTTTTAAAAAACATATCTGAGACGAATGATTTTTCTTCTTTTTTTTGTTATTATTTTGAAGTTATAAATTACTGAAAGACTTCTCACTACTCTCCCAAATCATTCTCAGGCAAAGAAAAGGCACTTCTACCTTCAACAGTGCTTTGTAACAAAATGAGTCAGGTTCATTTTGCTCATGATTTGCCCTTGGCTCCCTTTGTCCATGTCTTAAACAGCATCCTGGCTTGCTCTGATTAGCAGTGTCTCCTCGGAGGCAGGGGAGGCCCTGCAAGAGCTGGAGGTATTGCAGGTCAAGATTAAAGTGCTCTGCATGCCATTCACTGTCAAAACTATAACTGGCTTAACTCAGTGCAATTAGATGGCTCAGAGGTTATGGAGTAACGGCAGTAGTGTTTCAGTGCCGCTGATTAAAGCACAGCCCTGGCATTAAGGGATGGGATTAAAAGGTGGTGTCAGGGCTGAGACCTGGCAGAGGAGCTCAGCAGGCAGGGTTAAATCCACAGCTTCTTCTGGGGTTGGACACCTCAGGGCCTGGAAAAGGTCTCTTAAGTATCAGCTGAGCCAGCTCAGCTTTTAGGTCTGGAATGCCATCTTGTGATGGCAGTGGGGAAGTGGAAATGGCCCCTCTGTGGAGTTGGAGATGATGGAATTACAAAAAGGGTTGGGTCAGAAGAGACCATAAAAATAATTTTATTCCTCCCCCTGCCATGTCAGGGACACCTTACACTATCGCAGGCTGCGTCAAGCCTGGCCTTGGACAGTGCCAGGGATCCAGGGGCAGCCACAGCTGCTCTGGGCACCCTGTGCCAGGGCCTGCCCACCCTGCCAGGGAACAATTCCTAATTCCCAATATCCCATCCAGCCCTGCCCTCTGGCAGTGAGAGCCATTCCCTGCGTCCTGCCCCTCCATCCCTTGTCCCCAGTCCCTCTCCAGCTCTCCTGGAGCCCCTTTAGGCCCTGGGAGGGGCTCTGAGCTCTCCCTGGAGCCTTCTCCTCTCTAGGTGAGCACCCCCAGCTCTCCCAGCCTGACTCCATGGCAGAGGGACTCCAGCCCTGGGAGCAGCTCCGTGGCCTCTCTGGACTTGTTCCAACAGCTCCAGGTCCTTCTGATGCTGGAGCAGCACTGCAGGGGCATCTCACAACGGCAGAGTAGAGGGGGACAATCCCCCCCTCACCCACTGCCCACTCCTCTGTGGGTGCAGCTCAGCACAGGGGAATTTCTGGGTTCCTGCTGTACATTGTTGGCCCATGTTCAGCTTTTAATCCATGATATCCTCCAAATCCTTCTCTGCTGGTCAATGAGCTCTTCTCCCAGTCTGTGCTCATGTATGGGGTTGGCCTGACCTGGGTGCAGCACCTCAAAGCGTGCTGAATCTCCCAAGAGAGGAAAAGGCACCATCGAGGCCGTGGCTGCCCCACCACCTCTGCTGTGTGGGAGCCGAGCAAGGCTGGTGTCCCTCATAGGGCAGTGCAAGCACCAGCACCCACAAGGTGTCATCATCATGGTCCCCAGCCATGACAGACACCAGGGGGACAAAAGTTCTTCTCACCAGAGCCTGAACGTGCTTGGCTGTGGGTCTGGAGGTGACCACCATGGTAAATGATGATGTACACCCACAAATCTTTTCTTTCATAGGTTTACTGAATTTTCTTCCTCTTCCCACAGTACTACTCTGTCTTTTGCTCTGGTGACTGACGGTGTGGCCAAATGATGTTGAGCCAAAATCTGATCCGTACAGAAGGATCACAGGACCAACCCTGCAGTGCCAGAGCTGAAGGTGAGCAGTGACATGGGGCAGGCAGCGAGCCCTGAGCATGGGTGTGTTCAAGACTGAGGTGACAGTAAAGGATCTCTCTTGCTGCCACAGAAGCTGCAGACATTGGCTACATGGGGGATGTCCCACCCCAGGCTTGGAGCACACGTATTTTGAAGCACTACAGCTCCATGCCAGTGCAGATCTCTTGAGTGGATGCACTGTGCCAGCAGACCGTGCTCATGTCCTGGTTTAACCCATCCTGCTAATTTATGGGAGCAAAATCACTCAGATGTGATTCTCCTTTATGCTGCAACTGAGCATTCACAGGGCAGAGGTTACCCAGGCTTCTAGAGCCTGTTGAGTTGCTTTGAACACAAGCTGCAGGGCTGTGCTGGGATGCACACAGGGAGCTCAGGGGAGGCTGTGTCTAGACTAGAGGAACTCTCCTGAAGGCTAGCTGGGCTTTTGTTTTGTAGTAACTCATATCTCTAATCTGGCTTGCAACAAAGCATCTCCGTCCCTTCAGACCCTGCCACAACACTTGCAGGAGAAAAGGAGGATCTGTTTAGTGGTCAGCAAGCCAAGATGAACAACAGGGACTGGCTGCAACTAATGCAGAGAGCACATTCCTGTGACAGAAAAGGGCTTCACTCCCATGGCAGAGCTGCTGTGTTTCATCTGGTTTGATGCTTTTCACCCAAAGTTCACAAATTATGTGCAGGCCTTTGTTTGAGGCCCCCTCTGAGGCCAGCAAGCAGAGGAAAAGCTGTGCACACAGAGGGAATCTGTACTGGGAAGTGAGGGACTGGTCTTGGCACTGAGAGTTGCTGAGTTCTGGTATTTGGCATTCAGGAAGCTTTTGAAGTATCTCCCCAATCTTGCTGAAAATGTCTTATTAAAAGAGACAAAGCATATTAATTTGGGCCCCATCCTGCGCCAATGAATTAAACAGTTCCAGACTGAAGCTGTGGCTTAGGGTCTCAGCAGAGTCATCATCCATCCCTGTGTGGGCACGTGCCCTCGGTCATGGGCAGCGAGACCCCCAGGAACAAGAGCATGAAATGCTCTGTGTCTGCCCCTACCTGTCTCTCCCCCAGAGAGCTTTTGCTGTGCTGCACTGGGCATAGCTGGGAAACCTGTTCCTCACCAGGTTCATCACTTACAGGGGGAAGCACCGAGCTCCTTCTGCTCAGCACCAGCCTCTCTCCCTGCACACAGTCGTGTCCCGGGCACAACAAGCCCAGAGCTTCCCGGGACAAGGCAGGATCAGGCTGAGCTGGGGAGGAGCACCCCACATCCAGGAAGAATAGCTGCCTGCCTTGGGCTGAAAATAGAGCGTGAAACATTTGAAGACAGAGCTGGAGTGGATGATTGCCTGAGGCAAGGCACAGCTCCAGCTGAGTTCCTTGCTGAGCTCTGAGAGCATAAGGACATGAGGAGCATGTGGGAGGGATGCCAGGCTTTCTGGAAAGGCCTTGAAGTGTCTCACTGGGGCACAAAGCCCAGAGAAAAACTTCCTTTGAATGGATCCCCAGCGAGAGAGGTCACAGTTATGCTGCTGTGCCCAGACATCGATACACAGAGCACTGGGCTGATGTTAAGGCATCCAGTGGAGGCCAGGGAAGGTGTGGAATTGTGCTTCTCCCAGCAAGGCACTCGGCAGCACCCCAAATTTTTCTCTGCTTATTTCACGGCTGGATTTTTGTTGCTGGCAGCTGTTTCTGAGCTGACACTTCTACCTCCTGTGCCTGAAGTAGGACACATCAGGGACAAGCAGAGGCAGCTCACCAGCCCTCTGCTTTCCATGAGCTGGTGCTTGAGTTCAGCTCTCCCAGCTCTACAGATCCTGTGTTTCCTGCTCTGGCTCTGCCAGGGATGCTGGAAGTGTCCAAGGCCAGGCTGGACGGATTGGAGCAACCTGGGATAGGGGAAAATGTCCCTGCCCATGGCAGGGAGTGAGACAAGACGATCATTAAAATCCCGCCCAGCCCATGCCGCTCTGTGACGGATTATCGAGGGTTTTTCCCCGCCCCGGGGGGAGCGGCCGAGGCGAGCGGGGCGGTGCCTGTGGAATCACCTCGGCAGCGCGGGGGGGGCCGGCTCCTTTTGTGCCGCCGCCGCCGTGAGGCTCCGGAGCGGCTGAGGCGGGCCGGGCTTCTCCCTCAGCTCGCCGCCATGGGGGCAAGGAGCGGCTCGGGCGGGCCGGGCTCCTTCAGCTCGCCGCCGTGAGGCTCCGGAGCGGCTGAGGCGGGCCGGGCTTCTTCCTCAGCTCGCCGCCATGGGGGCAAGGAGCGGCTCGGGCGGGCCGGGCTTCTTCCTCAGCTCGCCGCCATGGGGGCAAGGAGCGGCTCGGGCGGGCCGGGCTCCATCAGCTCGCCGCCATGGGGGCAAGGAGCGGCTCAGGCGGGCCGGGCTCCCTCGCCATGAGGGGCCGCCGCCGCCATGAGGTGAGGGGGGAACGGGGCACGGGTGGCGGCGGCAGCGGGGCTGGAGACCGGGGCTCAGGGGAAGGAAGGCGCCACCTGAAATACTCACTTTTTCTTATTTAGCTGTTCTTGGTAGCCGGCAAGCGCTGCAGCCCACTGGGGCCTGGTGCCCGGGACTGGGGGTGTTGCTCGGCTGTGCTGTTCAGCATTAATTCCTCAGCCTCTCACTCGGTGGTGAGTGAGAGGCTGAGCTCAAAAGCCTTCACTCGGCTTTTGTGTTCTGCCATAAGCCAGGCCGCTGCTGTTGAGCTTTATGAATACAGATGGACCTAATGGATTATTTGCGATGTTTCTGCTGTCCTCTCTTTAGGCCTTCAGCCGGTGGGGGGATCGCGGTGACCCGCAGCTGTCGGTGGCCGGCAGCAGCCCTGAGGTGGCCCGACCTTGTCGTGTGTGAAACGCCCAAGCTGTGCTGTGCTGTGCTGGGACAGCCAAGGAGGCTCTCCAGGAGGGCACTTGAACCTGTGGAGAGGAGATGAGAAGGAATAACCTGCCCGTGAGAGACAGGGAGAGCTCTGGAGCCACGCGGGTGAGGTGTGACCATGAGCCAGTGAGGGGAAATGGGGAAAAATGTTTTGCTGTCTTGAATTAACTAAAAGGCCTCTGCTGGCTCCTGTGCTAGCCTCAGGTCCTCAGGGTGGCAATAACATTGCTGGTTTATCCAGCAGTTAGGTTTAGCTTATCCCTCTTGCTGGATGAAGCCTTGATGATAGTAGGCATCATCAGAGAAGTGCCTCCACGTTTTTTCTGCCCTGTAAACCCCCCCGTTTTGGTGGGTTTTTTCTGCCAGCAGTAGTCAGCTGCCCGTGGCTGCTCAGTGCCTGTGCCAGTGTTATGCTGCTGGGAGAGGAAGGTGCTGCTGAGCTTTCCTGGCACCGGTGGGGCCGTCCTGGTGCTCAGTGGTGCCAGGTTTTGGCAGCAACTCTGCATGCCCGAGAGTGGAGTAACCCCTGCCCGTGGAGTTACAGCCTAGATTGGATGCAGACAACACACAGAACATGGAAAATTCTGTTGCAGATATTTTAATGTGCATCTTTTATATAAAAATGAATGTCAGTTAATTAACTGGTCAATGCTAAGGTTTGAATAGGGGTCCTCTTTTCAGCTGTCTTTATTGGGTTTTTATTACAGGTAAATTGTTGGTGTGAGGCTTGCTGGAGCAGCAGGAGTGGTCAGAAGTAAAGCTGTCGATGCTGCTTTGAAGATCCTTGTTTGAAAGGTATTGAGAAGATGGAAACCTGGAGCCCACAGTTTAAATGGGGCAGCTGGAGAAGAATTTGTTTTCAGGATGTGGATGTAGGAATTGGGAACATCAAAGGTGATTTGGGGCAAAGTATAACAAGAATTATGTGTAGAGTTTATTGTTAATCTCCTCTCATTGTTTTTTTGGAAATACATTTTTATATGACCTCAATTAAACGTATTTATATTTAAGCTTGCTCAGTTTGCTTTTCATTATCTTACAAGGCTGTTGGATGCAGCAGGATTTGAGTGAAGACTGGAGAGGCTGTAGTGAGGCACCAGCTCTCATCCCTAGGCCTGGGGGGAAATGAGCCCACAAAGGAAGGTTGGAAAAGGCTGATGGATGTGTAAAATACATCAGAACTGGTGGGGAGGGACAGACAGGGCTTCAGACAAAAATGGTATTTAAATGCAAAAGCTGGAACAAAAGGAGTAATTTGCTTTCCAAAATGAGATTTTGATCCCTTTGCATTCCTTGCAGTCTTCTAGGAAACCCTGACTTTGTGAAATAATCCAGACTCCTTAAATGTCCCTGGCACTGTTAGTTTAGCCATGAGCCCTTCTGCCACCTGAATATCCAGAGCTTTGAATGCCCTTTTTTTGTACTGCACATGGGAATACATGTTAAAATACTAATCACTGGGGAATAAAAGTTTTTCTTGGTTGAAGCCTGAGTTCTGTTGTTTCTGTAGGAGCGAATCCCACCTGCAAAACTAATCAGGGGTTTCTCCATGGATTTATGTTGTGTCCAGCAATTTTCCTCTTTCCCAGGGCTGGGTGCCTGCTGCCTGTGTGGTGTGGGGGGGTCCTGCCTGCTGGCAGCCAAGGAACACTCACTTATGTCAGGGGGCTCTCCTGCTGGACCAGGTATTCCCAAAAGTGGTAAAAAATGGGGAATTTGGGCTTTTGCCAATATCCCATCCATCCCTGCTCTCTGGCACTGGGAAGCCATTCCCTGTGTCCTGTCCCTCCATCCCCTGGAAATTGTCTCTACTTGTTTCCTGTCAGCTCCTTCAGGTAACATCACCCCAAAGTTTCTCTCCAGGTGAACATTCCCAGCTGTGCCAGCCTTTCCTGCCAGCAGAGCTGCTCCATCCCTCTGCTCATCCTGGAGCCTCCTCTGGCCTGGCTCCAGCAGCTGCAGCTCCTCCCTGTGCTGGGGCAGCTCTGCAGGTGGGCTCCCACCTGAGCACAGAGGCACAGGTGATGCCTCAAGTTTTTAGCTTTTATATGTTTCAGATTCTATTCTGCTTTAGTGTGTAAGTTTAGGCTTCATATTATGGGATGGTGAGCTATCTTCACAGAGCAGGGAGAAAAAACAATTCCTTCTCTAGCTGGGGACCAGGGACAAATGATCCAAATCTCAGGCCCAAGAGCACAGACAACATGGACCAAAGAGAGAAAAATGAGAAGGATGGGACTGCATAACCTAAAGCTGTAATTGGACACTTAACTCTAATATGCAAATGGACCAGAACTGATAAGTGTGAAACACTGTGACCAGTCTTCTATCAACCCATTTTGGGTTGTGCTGCCCAAGGTGGATCTATTTGAGGCCTCTTAATAAATACCTACTTTATTCTTTAGCTCCTGCCTAGTCTCTGTTCTAGGTCAGCCTTCACAAGGCATCACAGTGACAGAATGCCTCCCTCCCCTGCTGGGGCTCATTCCAGGGCATGGGGTGGGCTTGTGGGGCATGTCCAGCTTCCAGCTTTGTGCACAACTGGGAAATAAAAAATGGGGATGTCCTGAAAGGTTCTCCAGTGGTCAGCACAAGCACAAGGTCTGCAGCTTGGGGTGTAACCTTTGGCAGGAGGGGGACAGTCTGCACTGTGCAGCTCCTTCTGCAGCACAAGGCGATCAATGAAGGTCAGGATGATTCACCTTGGCCCTGCTCTGGTGCCTTGAGCACAGGACAGCAAAGGGAATTGGGAGAGAACCCATGAGGTCCAAGACTGGCAGGGAAATAAAGCCAGGAAATGGAGCAGGACCTGCATTCGTACTTTGGAATTGACAATGTGATTTATGGTTCTGTTTAGGAGAACCGTGCATTTTGCAATCTATACATGACTTCTGCTAGGCAAAGTGGCTGGATTGCATGACATTTGCTCTGCTTTTACTACTCTGCAGTACCACAGCACAGGAGGATTGTTAACTGAGATTTATGGGCTTGTTTTTGAGCACTTCATTGTTTTTTTGCCTTGAGCTTGTTAAGAGCTGGATTTCTTGTGATTGTTCTCTGAGCATTTCAATATTATTTCAACATGTATATTGTACCACTTACATTTTTTAAAAATACCTTGTGTCATTGTGCTCTCCAGCCATTTACAGAGAAGGAAAATCAGCCTGTGATGAATTGAAGAGGCAGATTTTTCCTTTCCCCTGGAACTTTCCCTGAATTCATGTGTACACCCTCATCTTCCTAAAGCTGCTGGAGCACAGCAGCTTCCAGGCTAATGGGGAGACCGGTTCTTCAGCCACAAAATTAAACAGGGAAGAAATATGCTGACTGCGAAATAAATCCAAATTACGACTAGCACTTGAGGGGCTGTACGAGTACTTTGGTGACAACTCATGGATTTCAGGAGGGCAGCGGCACAGGGACCTCTCCTCATCCAGCACAAGGTGGCAATGTTGGATCAGAAGAACAGCACAGCCTTGCACATCGGCTGCAGGGCCTTTTTACCAGAATCTTCTAACGGCCTCACAGCCAGCGAGAGCCCAGAGTTTTGAATATTTTAGCGATGGTAACACCTGCGTTGTGCTGAGGAGAGCGGCCTCGGGCTGGGCTGGGCGGGGCTGGCTGCCCGTGAGCGTGCCCTGGAACACAGAGAACAGCGTAGGGACCAGAGGATACTGTGGATATCGCGGACACTCTGGATATCCCGGGCACCTTGGATACCCCGGGCACACCCCGGAGCGGCGGTGTCGGCAGTTCCCCTCCCCGGAAGCGGCTGAGGGGAGCCGCGAACCCGCGGCCCCGGGCCCCGCGCTCCTCCCGGGGGGCGTGGCCGCCGCCCCACCCCGCCCCCCGCGCCTTCCCATGTTGCCCCGCGGGAGCGCGGACAATGAGCGGAGCGCGGGCGGCGGGCTGGCGGCGCGCGGTGCAGCGGCGCTCTCGCGAGAGCACGGTGAGCGGCCCCCACCTCTCGCGAGAGCCGTACCGGCTGCGCCTCCTCCCGTCCCCATCCCACATCCCTCACGGCGGGCGGGGCGGGCGGTCCCGGCCAGCGGCGGGAGCGGCGCGGACTCACCGGCGATACCGGAGCCGAGCGGGGCGGCCGCCGCCGGGCACGTGAGCAGGCGGGCAGCGGGCGGGCGTGCTCTCGCGAGCGCGGCGAGGCGCGCGCGGGGCTCGCGCAGCCGCCTCAGTCCCTCTCTCCCTCTCTCAGTCCCGCTGTCCGTCCGTCCGTCCCCTTCCTCCGCCGCTGGCGCCGCACCGAGCGGGAGGCGCCGCCGCCGCGTTCCGTCCCCGCCGGCCCGCAGGTAGGAGCGGCGCCGCGCCCCCGGCCCGCCGCCATCTCGGGGTCCGGCGGCGGCCGCCCCGCCGTGAGGGGAGGGGGGCGGGGGGCGAGGCAGGAGCGCGCGGCGGCGGGGGGGGGGGGCGCGGGCCGGCGCGCGGCGGTCACGCGCAGGCCCGGCCCGGCCGGTGCCGCGGCCCCCGGGGCGCCCCCGCCCGCCGCCAGGCGGAACTGCGGCCGCGCCGGGCTCGAACAAAGCCCCGACCCCCGCCGCCGTCCCCCGCGCCCGGGGACAGCGGCTCCCGCTCGGCCCCTCGGCGCTGCAGCCGTGACCCAGCTGCACCGCGCTTCCCGCTGCCTGGAGCTCTCCCCTGCGCCGTGCCAGCGCCGCTGGCGCCAGCCGCGGCCTCGCGGGCGGCCTTGTTCCTCCCTCCTTCCTTAACTCTCTAAAGGCCGTTAGTCTAAAACTGCTGGTTTTGGTGCCCATCTGGTCTTAAGAATTAATGAATTGAGCAACAAGAGTCCTGACAGTGCAGGCAGCCGTTTGACCCCTCTTTCTACTCAGTTTCACTTTCGTATAATTCAGGCTGTGCTTACAAATCAACCCGCGGGGGTGGTTTTTTTTTTCTTGCTGTGGTGGGTTGATAACGTTCCGTTTCTTTAATGTACACACTCTGCTTCCAGAGTCAGAGTAATGAGCTACAAAGTTCACCTATTCTGAAAACATCCAGAAGTTGAAAAGAACTTTCTGGGAGCCTGAAATACTGCTTTGTTAAATGATAAATGAGGCATTTACGCTATTGAAAGAAAGCTGAACCATCCCTCAGATTCCGAACGTGTGGCTGTTTTTCTTTCCACTGTGCAGACCTTTGGGAAAAAAGTATCTAATACTGGTTCAGACTGCTGAACGATCTTTATTCTTAAAACTCAGCCTTAAATTCTTCAGGCTTTTGTGAACTGTAGGTGGTCCTGATTCCTGGAGTCAGATAAGTAGGGAGCAGCTCTGGTCGCAAATGTACGTTTCTTAAAGCAGTATGTGTAGTTTTCATGGGGAGAAGAAAAGGGTACATTTTCAGGATCTGCTGTAGAAAGAATCTATTGATCCAGTGATTTAATCTTCTCATATTTGAGATGTTAATATTTCAAGTTTTCATTGTGCTAAAATGGCAGATTGCTTTTATAACAATGTAGTGGAACATACTAACATTTTTGTTGTATGCCCAAGAAATTAGTGAACTTCTGTCTTGAATTTTATTTTTAAAAACTTCCCCAAATGATTAATTACTGAATTCTTAGTGAGGATACTGGCACTCAGACCTTGGATGTGTTTGTGAAGTGATAAGCCAGTGTTTGTACTTGTGCATTGTGCACTTGGTGTTACATCCTGGAGCTAAATGATGGGAAAAGAACCCCAGAGAAATTCCAGATAGGGCCTTAAAATGTGGATATCTGTGTTCCTATAGATAAAAACTGAAAATCATTTAAAGAGGAGGGGGATGAAGAGTCAGTGTTTGGGGTCCAGACTGAAGTTTTGTATAGCTGTTATGTTATGACCACTTGGTTTATTCAGGAATAAACTGCATTTAAATAAAAACACTCATTAATTGGGTGAGAAATTAGGAAAAGCTGTGTGCTGCCCTTTGCTGTGACTTGCACATGTCTCTGCTGAGAGATTTGGTGAATACAAAGGTATTTTATAATGTAATACTCAACAGGCTTCTGGGTGGCTCAACAAATCTGGGGGAGAAACTGTTGCAAGCAGAGCTGCAATGAAATTATTTCCATTCAGTTTGTTAATTTATGAGTGTTTTTTTCAATGCTGCTTCCTTTCTTCATCAGCTCTCTGAGTCAACAAGTCTTGAAAACAAAAGCAAATACTAAATGATGTTTCTGAACTCATTTAGTTTGTGAGTGTTTAAGTACCATATTGTGCAGTCATAATTTCAACAAAAGGGTTTTTATTTTGAGCACTGAACCAGTGAAACAGTTCTTT
Organism: Passer domesticus; assembly: GCF_036417665.1. Classification (NCBI taxonomy): domain Eukaryota; kingdom Metazoa; phylum Chordata; class Aves; order Passeriformes; family Passeridae; genus Passer; species Passer domesticus. The sequence goes on along the minus strand of NC_087486.1, from coordinate 17,041,031 downwards.
GATTTTTCTCTGCAGCTAGAATACTTCTTGCAACTTCAAGCAGTATTTCAGCTGGGAAAGACCAGGATTTTATCCCAGCCCTGGAAATGCCTCGAGGCAGATGGAAATTCAGCTTACCAGATCAGAACTGTTCTGTGTGAGGTTTTTCTTTTTTTTTTTTTTTTATGGTAAAAATTGGTCTGTGGTTTGTTCTGGTGTTGGTGTCAAGATTTTGGTGTCTGAGGGGCTGTTGGTCTCCACACCTGCTGGGAATGAAGGAAGATTGTGTCCTTGTTGTGCATGGGACACAGTTGTGTTGCTGGAGTTTCCCAGTGCAATCCCACAGCATTCCACAGAGACTCTGGTTTGGGCAGAGCCCCTCTGTTAGTGGCTTTCTGGAGCTGCAAGAACCTGTGTGCATCTTACTGGAGAGTGAGGGCTCTGAAGGTGTCCGTGGCAGTGAAAGCAGTAGAAAGGAATGGCTGGAAGCCATGTAGGTGTTTGTGGTGTGGTCACCACAGTGACAACAGTTAACTTTTGTTTTCTGGGTGTTACTCCTTTCCCTTTAAAAAAATAAATGGGGTTTGCCTTCTTTACTGTTCTTGAATCTTTTTGCTACTTCTGTTTCTATAAAGGAATGAATGCACTTTTAAAATGCACCTCTTATAAAAGAGGGCTGGTTGAATATATTAAATTATATAATGAGCAGAAAAAGGAAACCAGCCTCTTTTGTGTTCCTCTTTGCATTCGGGTGTTGAAAACTGTAGGTCCTTTTAAGATTCTTGATTGCTAAACCAATCATTTTAATTCCCCATTTGTAAATATGCCTGTTCAGAATGTCACACTTCCCTGTTCTGAAGCAATCCTCTGTTACAGTCACTTCAACTCTCAGATTATTTCGTGTTCCTCTGATCAAGGAAGTCCCTGGGATGAAGAAAAACATAATCCTAAGAATTGAAACTCCTCCAGTTGTTGTGTCTGAAGCAGACTGGTTAATCTGTGCCCAGAAAAAGTGTGAGTCCCCTGTGCCAGGTGCTCCTGAAGTTTCATGGAGGGCATGACCTTTGAGGTGGCTTGAACAAGATGAGTGCTTTTCTTGCATGTGGAACAGCAATATTAAATAACCACTCTGAGTATTGGGAGCTGAAATGAGCAAGAATCTGCATTTCTGTAAGGCAGCTGGGCAATTCCTCCTTTACCTTTGGACAATATAGTGGCCTTTTCTGTATTGTCCAAAAGTTAATCCCTTGGATTTGAGATCCATTGTACTTGGTCATTCAGCAACTAGATAACATCTCCTTCTAATTTCCTTGCAAGTTCTTGGTTTTGCTACCATTAATTCTCAGAGCCGCATAGGAGGGCAGCATGTCCAAATTCCAGATCTCTTCCTTCAGTAGCCCTTTTTGCCATGATGTGTTGGAGCCAGTTTTACCAAGGAGCAGAAGAATTCTCCCATGGCAGAATGGATTGGCACGCCAAGTACGATGTATAAGAGAGGAGGAGGAAGAGCTGTAGATGTTTATCCAAAGAGCAGAGTTCCAAAAACTTCTATGGTACTTTTTTCCCAAGGGTATATGGTCTGCAAAAGCATTGTGTTGTTACAAAATCAGGGTGTGTTTTTCAGCTTGTGGATAATTTCGTGTTTTTACTATAACTGAATTTATTTGTTCTAATTTTCACTTGAAGTGAAAGTGAAACTGACTAGAAAGTGAAAACAGTTATTTCTCATTTTTAAGACTTTTTTTTTTCTGTAAATACTGGAAGAGGAATGGGTAAAGGATGAGTTCTTCTAAGAATAAGATTACCATTAAAATTACAGTAATTTTGCATAGGTTAAAACTCCCTGGGAGTGGCAGAAGGAATAGGGAGCTGGGGACTTATTTTCAGCCTATTTGTGTTCCATAAAAGGTGGCAAGCTGAGGTTATTGTGTTCAGCATTATCAATATATTCCAAAAATTCACTGAATTAAAGTTGTTCTCAGGTCAAACATAATATTGGAGCAAGAGTTCATAAGCTTTATTGGAAAGATATGTTCAGATTTACACTAAGAGAAAAACCTTCATAGTGTTTGAAAATCAGCCTCATTTTGGGCTCTGTTTGATAGCAGTGTACTCTGTAGGATTCAAATTCCTTATTTTTGTTGTCTGCCTTTATAGAATACTCTTTTGCAACTTGTAGATAGAAATGGTTTTCATTGTCTGCATTTGTCTGGAAATCTAATAACGTTTTGACTTTCAACTCATTTCAAGATTGCTTAATATTATATATTTTCAAATCTTAGTAATGGCCAAATTTCTGCCCACAGATCTTAAAAAAAGGTGTATCTGAAAGCCTGTCTGTTCCCAATTAGCTGAAATCACATGGAGAACAAGTAGCATAACACTCTGAACTAACTCGTGTCTGACTCTCGAGGCAGCTCTGTTCAGTTCTGCCTATCTTGTTGCTGTGACTCAGTTGATGGCACCCTCTCTCAAAAACTGGCCCTGCTCCATGAGAACCTGTCCCTATTGGATACAGCATGGAATCATCAGCGCAGGAAGTGCTGCTTTAGGATCACATTAAACCTGACCCTGTGGAAGTTAAACATCTTTGGTGTGAGGGTAGAGCTCTTCCCCCACCTCTTTCCATTGTCTTAAAGGATGGGGTTGGTTAAGAGTGGAGTGCAGCAGCCGTTGAACAATGAGTGATGTGATAAATAGTGGGTTTTTGAGGATATTCAATCTCATTAATTTAAGTACTGAAGTACCTAATTGTATGTAGGGCATTTCCTGACTAGCACCAATTGCCAGCTTGTGCTGTGTCTTCATCACACACTTGTCTTTCTGTCCCACTACATGCTTTTCCATAAGATTGTCCCTCTCTGTGTCTTTGTCTTGGTCATTCTCCCATCTTTCCTATTTTTATTTTCCCTTTGCCCCTTCCCTGGGTGTTTGCAGCTGCAGAGCTGGGTGTGGTTTTGTAAAGCTCTAGTCTCAGCATGGCACCATCAGGTCCTGCAGCCCTGGTCCTGCCAGGCCAGGGTGCCATGGGGTTTGTTCCCTGCTAATCTCTGCAGCAGCACACAGTGAACTGCCAATTGACAGCTGTGACAAGAGGATTAGGGAGCATTTGTTCAAATAAAGGGTGTTTTTCAAAAGTAGAGAACTTTCCTGATTTAGTGACAACTTGAATAATGTGGGTCCTTGCACTAACAGAAGGACACAGTGAGCCTGTCCTGACCACAGGGGTATCTGTGGAATTGCTGCTGGTCAGACTCAGAGAGCCCTCTGGAATATCTGATTTTATGAAGAACCCAGTAAGTTCAGCTTCAGACCATTCTGAAAGTGTGTGAATTAACTAGGAGAAAATTTAGGTGTTACAGTTGAATGAGTATGGATTAGCTTGTACAGTTGTCATAAACGTACTTTGAATAATACTGAATGAATGTAAGATAAAAGCATGGTACCCAGGTGAATATTAGAGTTCCTCTCTGTTTGAACTCTGAAGAGTCTTGATTTTTATAATACAGTTCTTCAGTGCTTTCTGTTCAAGTGTCCTCCAGTGTGGCCCCCTTCTCTGGGACATCTCCCTTAGAATTTACCTGGTATGCTCCCCCTGTGTTCTTGTGTTACTGTTTTCCTCTGAAGCTTTCTGCAGTGTTTTTCTGTCTTCTGCCTTGAAATTTTCAAACTTATTTTCATCCCCATGTTTCTCAATCTCTTAACAAATGTCACATAGTTAAGCTTCCTTTTAGTGACTCCAGTGTATTTGAATCTTAAAAATGTAACTGAAATGAGCTTAGATGCATTGATAACAGATTATGTAGCAAATTGTGTGAAGGAGTTACTTTGCAGAGGTAGAGTTGTGTGAGTTATGTGTGCTTTGTGTATTTTTCAGGGAATCCCCCCCCCTTTTTTTTTTACATAAATTCTGCTATAGAGAAAAAACCCCAAGTGGTTTTCAGCTTTGTGCACTGTTGGAACAGGCTGTGTATTGAGCAGGCAGTGGGGCTAGAGATCTCTAACCTTGACCTTTTTCCTTCTCTTTCCAGTACAAGAGCCATTGCCTTCTGCAGAGCTGGTCTCTTCAAGGAAAAGTCCTTGCTTTCGTTTTGTCCTTTCCATTCCTCCCCAAACGTACCTGTTCGCTTGGGAGCTGACTTCATTTGCAGCTGTGCATCCTGTGCCTGTTTCTTTTCCCAGTGATTCTGTGTCTGATGTGCTCCTCGGTGGCAGTGCTGGAGAAGCAGAGCTGCTCTGCCCACACTGGAAAGGGCTTTGCAGTGTCGGGGACCCAAGAGCAGATTATTCCTGCTGGAATATTCTCACGTGTTGAATTGCTTTAAACTTTGTGTATCTGTCCCAAGGCTGGAGGAGGATGGGGTGAAGTATTGCAGTTATTTCTGCTCTGCCCTGAAAGAACATTTTATGAAATTTATTTGTTTCAGCATGCTGTGGACATTGATAGACTGTTTAGTTAGAACTTTGTGTAAACACAGTTGAACCAAATATTTACGTGCTAGGTTAGTATTTTTGTGGGACACTAAAGAGTCACCTCTCTCTTGTGAGCAGTGTTTTAGGATCTTTAACTCCCACAGGTGATCACGGTGTCAGTGCCAGCCACAGGCCGGCAGTGCCACTGGGATGTGGTGCCATCTCCTGACTCACTGGGGTCTCTTCCTGCAGGAGCAGGTTTTTTCTTGGGTCTCCCATCCCAGCACTAAGCCTGACCTTGTTTAGTTTGAGGTCTGAGAATACAGGCTGGTGTCATAGCTGCCATGTAACAGAGTAAAGAATCCCTTCAGAAATGCTGTTAGCAGTGTAACTGCAATTGGAACAAGAGGTCTTGTTTACTTCCTGCAAAATGTAAAACTTGTTTTTCTTGTTCGCATCTGTCTTCACATCAGTAATTGGAATTTTACTGCATAAAGACTGAATATAATGTTTGGTCTTATTTACAGATCTTGTAGCAGAAACTTTTTGCCCAAACTTCAGTTACTTTTAACTTCCTTTCGTCCTGTTCTGTGGTGGTAGAGGTTTCATTTTCAAATATGTGATACATGCCAAAGTCATCTTGGATTCTATGGGCCTAAGTTTTTTGTGTCCTTCTCACAGACACAGTACAGTAATGTAGGGTATGAACAAAGCCATTAACCAGAGATCAAGGCTGACATGTCAGTAAACTTTATAGATGCTTTCAGACATCGCAAACTTCTGAAATTCACTTTTCTTCAGTGTGAAAGTAGGTTTTTGTGGAAGAAGCATAGTATGTATAGGAAACACTACTGTATTTTTATCTGCAATAATATATGTAGGTTCTGGGTACCTCTTGAATCTGTGATGTGATAAAAGCCTTGTAAGATTGAGATCTTTAATGTTTTTTTAGCTCAACATGATGCATAAGTTTAAAACTGCATCTGTTTAAAGGGATTTATGACTAAAACTGCTTGTTTTTCTACAGAATTGTCTGGTGTTTCTCAGCTTGAAGAAGATCTGCAGTCATTATTGATCCTCTTTCTTGGCGTTACCGTTTTTGAAGTGAAGTTTGCCTAGCTTTCTAGTGTGAGCTCTCTTTGCAGCCATCTTAAAAAAAAAAAAAAAACTAAACAAAAAGAATTTTTTTGATCCATAAAGTAGACAAGCTCTAGTTCTACAATGTCCAAGTCATTCCAGCAGTCATCTCTGAGTAGGGATTCACAAGGTCATGGGCGTGACCTCTCTGCAGGAATAGGCCTTCTTGCTGCTGCTACCCAGTCTTTAAATATGCCAGCATCTCTTGGAAGGATGAACCAGGGTACTGCACGCCTTGCTAGCTTAATGAATCTTGGAATGAGTTCTTCATTGAACCAACAAGGATCTCATAGTGCACTGTCTTCTGGTAGTACCTCTTCCCATAATTTGCAGTCTATATTTAACATTGGAAGTAGAGGTCCGCTCCCTTTGTCTTCTCAGCACCGTGGAGATGCAGACCAGGCCACAAACATTTTGGCCAGCTTTGGTCTGTCTGCTAGAGACTTAGATGAACTGAGTCGCTATCCCGAGGACAAGATCACTCCTGAAAACTTGCCTCAGATCCTTCTACAACTTAAAAGGAGGAGAGCTGAAGAAGGTTATGGTAGAGATGGCAGATCATCCACACGGGAACCACCATACAGAGTACCTAGGGATGATTGGGAAGAAAAAAGGCATTTTAGAAGAGATAGCTTTGATGATCGTGGTCCTAGTCTCAACCCAGTGGTTGACTATGACCATGGAAGTCGTTCTCAAGAATCTGGTTATTATGACAGAATGGATTATGAAGATGACAGATTGAGAGATGGAGAAAGGTGTAGGGATGAATCTTTTTATGGTGAGACTTCGCATAACTATCATAAATTTGACAGTGAGTATGACAGAATGGGTCGTGGTCCTGGTCCCGAGAGATCTCTCTTTGAGAAAAAGAGAGGTGCTCCTCCAAATAGCAATATTGAAGACTTCCATGGATTCTTACCGAAGGGTTATCCCCATCTGTGCTCTATATGTGATATGCCAGTTCATTCTAATAAGGTGAGTTATGCACCAGATACTTCTATTTTCCTTTACGTTGTAGTATCTGTTCTGTTTTTACCTATTTCTTTAATTATTTCTATGGCCTGGTTGCTTTTGAAATGATCTGAAAGTTGGTTTGAGAGTGAAAAAGGCACTTGGTTTATTTGCAAGGTAATTGTTGACAAACATTGTAAACCAGGGCTTTACATTAATGTATTTTATTTGCCCAGATTGCTTAACTTCAAGTCAAACAGCTATCATCTACTGGGATATCTTGTTTATATTTTACATCTACATGTTCTCTTAACCACAAACATCTGGCATTCAAGCAGTTTTGGGGTGGGTTTTGGTATTTTTTTGTTGGTTGGGGTTTTTTTGCAGTATCTACTGTGCCATTCCGGAAGCTAGTTTCAGCTCTCCTCCACATCTGTCTTGATTGCTGATTTATATGTAGTTAAGATGCATTCTTGCACAGTTCTGCTTTTTCCCTGTCCAGAGGGAAAGAGTTAATGTAGAGCCCTGGAAGTTATTTGCAAAAGTAAAAACCACGTTTTAGATTAGCTCATTCTTGCCTTTTTAATTTCACTTTAACACTCTATCTCATACTATGGCTGAAATTTGTCGTCATTTTTCTCCTTTTTTCACAACTTTCTTAGAACACTTCAGACTCACTTTTTATTGTCACATGTTGCATCTATCCCTGTAGATTCTCCGAGCAATCAGTCTGCTGTTGCAGTACCCTGCTCTGTGTTCCTAGTAGTGTTCTTTACTTGGCTCACGAGTAGAGTGGATCTTCGGTGTATTCGGTGATGCTGAAACTTCCCTCTTAGTTATCCATGCCTAGTGCAGCTCTGCAAAGGGAGCAAGTTACTCAACATGATTCAGATGGTGTTTTCAGAGCCTTCTCACTTTCACCTTTTCCAATGTACTCATCTTGCTGATTTCTAGTATACTAGGCAATTTAATTGGCTAATTGGCTAATACAGTGCCCCTCTTGTCACAATTAGTGGCTAATGAGCTTGAAGGCCTTCAATTGAAAACATAATACGTGCTATTACTGTAAAATTGATACAATGTGGAATTACTGTTACTAACCATTTCTTTGCAGTTACCTCTCAAAAAGTGCTGTTCTGTACATCTGATCTTTTTGAAACACAAGAATTATTCTGTCCCTGCAAGGAAAGGATCAAACCAGTTCTAAAGCACACGCTGTATGACTCCACCTGATCTGACAGTTTATGAACTTGTGTTGCTTTAATTACTTTTGATATAAAATACAGTAATCCAGGTTTCTTGTCTCCTGTATTTGACGTTTATTTTCACTAAAGTTTTAAGTGTTAACAGTTTAGCTGCCATGCTCAGTTCTGTAAAAGGACTTCATTTGGTTAGATTGAAAACATTAACTTCTGAGGCCCTTGAAGATGGCAACCAGTAATCCTGTAAGTAGGGGTCTTTTTAGCTCTTTATTTTAAAGGCTCATGGCTGTTAGTGTGCTTTGGAGTGCAGATCTAATGAAAGGATATCCTCATGGAAATATCTTTCCAGGTATGAGAAATACCAAATTCTTTTAACAGCATAACCTAAGTGGCTGACCTCTTCTGTAACATGTAAGACTTTTTTTTCTTTTTAGGAATATACTTTGACATTAAAACTGGTAGTACACAATAAAATACTTGTGGTTGGATCATCTGGTTCTTATGACCCAAGTTGGGGTTTTATTTCTGATTTCAGAAATCATGTCACCGCAAGAATTTTTCTCTTTCTCTCCTTCTTTCCTCTGCTTTGCATACCCAACCATTACAGAATTCCTTATTTTGTGTCTTCCACAAAATCAAATCAAGTAAAACATAACTTTTAAAATTATCTGATTTGAACCGAAATGTATGGAAAGCAGAAAGGGAATGCTTTTCATAGCTGGGACTATGTAAATTTATTACTGTAGTAACAAAATCTCATTTTCCCCACCTCCAAATAAAAACATCAGTGATTTTTAAGTGTTTGATCAAGCTATGTATATTTTAAATGCAAGCAAAAGGTGTTAAACACCCTTAGTGTAACTTGAATTGGCAGAATAGTCTTCTAGTGCATTTTTTGTTTTTTGGTTTTTTTTAGTGATGTTCTTAATTGCTTCTTTAATTTGATGTGTGTATATTTTAAGACCATGTTTATTTTCTGTCTGTGAAGTAAATTGTGCCCCAGTTACTTCAGGCATTTTGTCAATCCTGATCCCTGTATCAGGGAATGAGGTGTTAGACATGGTGGGACTGTTTTCCTGCCAGAGACAAAGGCTGATGCAACCCGAGCAGATGAATTTGGAGGTGAAATGCTTGAATGTGGTACATCTCAGAGGGAGAACCTGGCTGTGGCCCTGGGAGAGGGTGGGCTAAAAATAGGTGCTCGAGTGTGGCCTCATTTTCTGAGGAACAGTGTGTCCTCTGGTTTGCATTGACTGAGCCAAAGGGGAATCTGGGTTTTCAGAAACTCATTTCAGGTTTTCTCTTGCTCAGCTTGGGGCCTTTGTGTTAATGAGTTATTCCTGTAAATACAAATAATCTGGTGCCCCAAAAGCCTGGGGAAGGAGTGCTTCCAAATGGGTGCAGGTGGCAAAGGGAATCCAGATCAAGAATTGTGTAATAAAAAATTAATGTAGATGAGCTGCCATTGTTCCCTGGGGGAGAAGAAAAATCTGAAGTTACAATCACATCCCCCTTTTTTGCCAATTGAAAAGCATTTGAATGAGAATTAAATCTGCCAAACTAAATCTGCCTCTAGTTTGCAGATAACTTCTACAACAGTTTTGTGTTGAGACATATTCAAAGCGTGTTATGCCTGGTGGAACCAGCCACTGAGGCTTTACTGACTGTACCCCTGAATTTAGAGGGGTTTGGGGTTTAAAGGACTATTTTCTAGAGTGTAATGCTAACACTTGTTAGCAGGTGTTGAACTGAAGAAACTTCATTTTGAATGGTTCATGGATTTTTTGTGGGTATTTTTAATCCTAATTGCCAGCCTATTTATAGTTGCAGAGCCTACATCTTGTGCAGTTAACAAGAAAAAGTGGTGCTCTCATTTTACATCTTGATAAAAGGCATGACTTCATCTTGCTCCAATATTACTCCATGATGCTCAGGAGCTTCATGGAGTAATATTGTAGTACTTTATGAGAGACTTTAAATTCAGATTTTTCTCCTTTGTAGGATAGGCATTTAACATATGGAAACACTACAGTGAACCTTGGGAATGTCTCATTGTATGCAGGATGGCTGTAGTGTGGCAGAGACCAAAAATTTGGAAAGATAAGGGATTAGGCAAAAGTCCTTTGTGGGTGCTGAGCAGAAGCAGACATTTAACAAGAGCCACATAAAGCAGTTGCCAGTGCACTTTGTGTTCATAGTTGAAAATGTGGCTGATAAGGAGAAACCTTCAATTGGAGAAAACCTTCAGCCCCAAGGTTCTTGAATGACTCTCCCCCCTGTTTATCTCTGCTGGTCCTTTTCTTCCCTGAGGAGCAGCAGAGTGAAGGTCAGGTCAGGCTGTGGCTCCCAGATGTGCAGCGGGGAAACTCCAGAGTTTCTGTCACTTTACAAATGTGAATAAAACACAGATTTGTGCTCTTACTTATAAGAATATAAAGATAAAGAGATCAGGCACTAAAATAACTGCCTTTGTAGTTAAAATGGTCAGCAGAGAAAAAGTAGAAATCCCTCATTCCTTTCTAGTGCTAAAACCAGAACCAGGAGGAGTTTTACCTGGATGATTTGGTTCAATTTCATTATTTCTCCTTTGTACCATCTTGGTTTAGAGCTGCTTTTTTCCTTTATTATTCCCCTCGAGTGGTGATATATTTTATATTTCACCTATATATTTGTAGTTTGTCCTAGCTATGCACTTAGGCTTCTTTTAGTCTTTCCTTTCTGAATTCCGTGCAATTTCTTGGCCTCTTTATGGTTCTAAAAATTGGAGTGTTTACTTCATATTAATCTGTAGAAATCTGAGGAATGAAGCAGAGTAGAGGAAATTCTGCAATGCCTGAAGACATACAAACAGCCTGCAGTTCCAAAGGCTGCCATGGCCCTCTGTGCCTGGGCTGGAGTTTTGCAGGGAGCTTTGCACTCTGAGGCAGGAGCAGCCCCATTCCCATCTGACACCTTTTCAGCCAGGTTAGCAGAGAAGAGGTAGGTCCAGTGTCAGTGTCTCCTCAGAGCACCACCAACAGATTCCATTCTCTATGGATCTGCAAAACTGCATCATAGCAGAGAAGACACTGCTGTAGGCCATGACTTTGTGGGAAGGACTCCCTTGTGTGGCTGCTAATTGTGCCTTGTTTACTTTGCTGCAGGAGTGGAACCATCACATCAATGGAGCGACTCACAGCCGCCGCTGTCAGCTGCTGCTCGAAATGTATGAACTGAAAGTACAGTAACTGGGGAGGAGGGCTCAGCCTGGGACAGCACTCAGGCACAGCCTGCCATTCCTGGGTGTCCTGTGCCGGGCCAGGAGTTGGACTGGATCATCCTTGTGGGTCCTTTCCATCTTGAGATGTTCCCTGATTTTAAATAACTGTTGCACAGAGCAAGTTTAGAAAACTTACTGTGCCTTCTAGGGAATAAAAGCAACTTGGAGCATCTTCAGGACGAAAAGGGATCCTGGTTCATAGCTTTGGAATCCTACTGATGTATATGTAACAGCTGGAACTTAGCAGTTGAGAATCTGTTGTAATTGTAGTTACTGATACCACTTGTACATTTTTATTGTAAAGCCAGCAGTTCTGCAAACAGAGTAGGGAGTTTGTCCTGAAGAGCAGCATTTCTGTCAGTGCTGCTCATGGCTCTGGCAGTGGGCCTGGAGTGTTGCCTGTGATGCAGCTGTGTTACACCTCCAGGTATTGCTGCTTGTGTTACACATCTAGAGGAGATTGCATGTTTCTGACATTTTCTTTTAATTTTGTTTCTTTTAAGATACCCAGAATGGAATCCTGACAGTGATTCAGGACATGGAATGTAAGTAGTAATTAATTTTGAAGTATTTATTAAAATTGTTTATTTGAAGCAGAGGGAGTTCCTAATACTTTATGTGAAACAACACATTTCCTTTGGTTCAAATGGATTCCTCCCTTTGTTTTCCAGCTGAAGGGCAGCAGTAAAAGTAGCCCAAGTTGTGTGCATAGAAGCTCTGCAGAAATTAGTGTGTTTTGTGAATGAAAGCTTCACAGTTTCTTGGTTTAAAATGACGTGTTTTCTCCTCTTTCTAGGGGTGATCCCTTTATGCTGCAGCAATCTACAAACCCTGCACCAGGAATTTTGGGACCACCACCACCTCCATTCCACCTTGGAGGACCTCCTGTTGGGCCCAGAGGTAACCTCAACAGGCACCTACACCAGGCTTAATTTTCAGCTAGGTTTTTTGTGGGGTTTTTTACTCTTATTTCATTTTGTCACTGGTGTTCTAAAACAACAAAGAGAAATGTTTTTCTCAGCACTGGAGCTAAAATACTTTGTCTGTGGTGGAACTAAGGACTGGTACTGAGTTCCCACACTTCACCTTTTTTGCCAGCTGCCAACTCCCTATGGCTGGTGATTTTTAACTGAGATTAATCAACGTGTGTTGAGCACTTGGATTTTTTTTTCCTATGTAGGAGATTTTTCTATCTGTCTTCTGAGTAGCTACGTATTGGTGGAGCTTTCTGGTAAGAATTCAGTGTCCTAAGTGTTTTTTCCTCCTATTTTCAAGGGAATATGAGAAATAAATTGGAATAGAAGTGAGAAGTGGGAACGTGGATGATGCAAGTCTCTTCCTCTCAGGAAAGGAGGCTAAGAATCAAATTCTTGCCTGATGCTCTTACTTCCTAGCTTTTAGATAGTTCAAATGACTAAAAGAGCAAAGCTGGTTAATTTACCTAGCTATCCTGACAGAGTACAAGTATTTTGGACACTTTTTAGATGATAGATGCACTCACACTTTATTACATTAAAATAGCACCGTTAATTTTTCAAAATATCTCAGATTTAACTATAGGCCAAACTATTTGAAAGGAGGTTTTGTTTGTGTTTGGGTTTTTTTGGATTTTTAATGGGTATTGTGATTGAATTGGTGATGTTTTAGAAGCTAAACCTTCAATTGTATAAAGAGTATCTTAGATAAAGAAATCTCACATCCTTTGTGTACAGAGATGTTTTCCTCTGGCGAATCTTGTTTAAAACAAGAGATTTTTTTTTTTTCCCAATGGGCTGTGCTTACTCTCTGCTGTTCCTGAGCACCAATAAATGCAGCTCTTTCTCTAGTGTTAGAGTGAAGAGAAGGAGCAGGAATGAGGACCCCACATGACAAGAGCTCTGAAATAAATAAAAAGCCTTTTTAGTTTTTAGAACTTGGTCTCCTTTTGCTATTACAAGTGACATATCTTTTAAGAACTCATGATGAGACATGTTAATCCCAGTCTTACAGGTTGAGCTAAGCTTGTTCACTCTTCTAATTTCTTAAAGGAGCTGGAAATGGAAATATGCAAGGACCCAGACACATGCAGAAGGGCAGAGTGGTTAGTATTGAAATTCTTTTTTTTTTAACTCACATTTTTGTTGTATAATTTTTCTGTGTTTTCTTAAAGTGTGGATTTTGCTTGTTTAATGAATTGATTGTCTTTAGAAGTGAGATTTTAGAATTTGTGTGGAAGTACTAAAGCTTTGGCATGAGATTGGGAGTTTGTGTTGAGTACTCTACAAAATTTTTATTCCAAAACTGTACAGAACTTCTTTAAATGTTCTCTTCTTGATGAAGCTGTGGGAAGTGAACTTAAGGAAAGGCAGCTTTGGCATGGCTGGCATCTTGCTCTGGAAATCCCTAGAAATTCTGTGCCTTTTCTGGATGCATCTTTTGGTCACTAGTGAAGACAGATAGAAATAGTTATTAAAAACTTAAACAGTTACACCAGCAGAGCAGAGCCTTGGCAGACTTTGGGTTTGCTGGTGCTCAGGTTTTCTCATGCTGTGTGCACATGCTTTGTGTTCAACAGGAAACAAGCAGAGTTGTGCACATCATGGATTTCCAGAGGGGGAAGAACCTGAGATACCAGCTGCTTCAGCTTGTTGAACCTTTTGGGATAATCACAAATCACCTGATTCTAAACAAAATCAATGAGGTAAGGTTGGGTCCCAGGGCTCTGCTGCTGGGGCCGACTGGTGTGTCTGGTGGGCTTCCTGTCACTGTCTGAGCTTTGCTTTTGGAAAAGGATTTGCTCAGCCACCCACTGAGATGCCACATCTATCATCAGGGGCATGTGGGAAAGAAGGAGTGTGTTTCCAGAAATGCTGCACAACTGCATTTTCACTTAAATATTGAAAAATCCTTCTGGATGGTTGTTCATTGCTTTCTCAACAGCACCACATTCTGCTCTTGTTTGAAAACTATCTGAAAACTTATTTGATCTTAAGTTTGTATTATGGAGTGTGACTTATTTTGGAGTGTGAAAAACAGCAATACCATAGAAGTGGAAAAAGCAGGAAGCAATTGAATGTTTTGAATTCAAATCTAGGTGGAATGTAAACAAACAAAATAGTTCTGTTTGTGCACCTAAATAAAGTATCTGCCAAGCTCTGCAGGTCAGTTCATGTTATAACCAAAAAACAGTTTTCATTTCTGATGCAGTTACTTTTAAAAGGAAGCATGGAAGAGCTTGAAAATTTGAAACAAAATTAGATTCCTGAAAGAGCGGTACTTAATTTGATTTTGTATGATTTCAGGCATTTATTGAAATGTCAACCACTGAAGATGCCCAGGCTGCAGTGGAGTATTATTCAACAACACCTGCCCTGGTGTTTGGTAAACCAGTCAGAGTCCACTTGTCACAGAAATACAAGAGAATAAAGGTAAAACACTTCTGCTTTTTTTAGCATTGCCTTATTTTAATCTGGGGTAGTCGGTGTTATGAGGCTGCTGCATTTAAGTTACTCCTAATTTCTGTACTTTTCAGTACATCAGATTAATCAAGGGACAGTCACTCTTGGATATTATACATACAGGTCTTAAAAAATGTCTTTGCTTTTTAATTTAAGAAACCTGAGGGTAAACCTGACCAAAAGACTGAGCCACCAAAACCAGAACTTGGTCGTGTGATCCACCTGAGCAATTTGCCCCACTCGGGCTACTCTGACAACGCCGTGCTCAAACTGGCCGAGCCCTACGGGAAGATCAAGAACTACATCCTCATGAGAATGAAGAGCCAGGTGACTGCAGGGGAGCCCCTGGGGCAGGGCTTGAAGGGGGTGTTAGCTGGAAAGAAATTACACCTTCAGCTGGGGCATGAGTGGGCTTTGTGCTCTTGACATAGGCTTGGAAATTACTCAGGGTCTGTCTAGGTTGGGGGTTTGCTTTGGAGCTTCCTGTGAGATGTCCCTGGAATATGAGCTGCTTTAAAAACAGAAAAATTATATTTCAGCATGGAGGTTTAATGATTGGATTATGCAGATTTTGTGGAGCCTTGGAATTGTTTTCTTAGGGCTGAAAAACCATTACCTGTGAATCACAAATATATTCCAATGTTACATGTTTCTTTATTTACTCTTTATTTTTCATTCTTTAAACAAAAGCAGTCCTGCTGTGCTTTTCTAGCTTAGAAAAGAAAGGTTTGAAGACGACAGACCATTGCACGTGTATAGGGAAATGCAAGATTTCTATAAGTATACAGGAGTTTAAACTATTTAGCTCTATCTTTTTAAGCTTTACTGTCCCAGTTCATTGCTCCCTTGAGTAAAAAAGGAAGTTCTACTGCTTTAACAAAGAGATGGGTGCCTGAATCCCTAATGCCACACTTGAGAAGTAAAAAATTACTAAACTATTGTGTGACCCCTAGGAGGTCCTCCCTGACCTTATGTCACTGGAAAAATAAAATTGCTTTGCTGCCTAAGTTGGCTGCTGAAACAGCTTTCAGTTTTTTGGCAAGGATACTCCAACACAGATGTGTTTGTTTAAAGCTCAATCTGTAGCCTTGTGAGACCTCCTCACAAAGCTGGAAGAGCAGCAGTTGCTGCCTTTCTGTTTCAGCCTTCTCTCAAAAACCAAAAATAAAATACTGAGGTAGTCTCACACTCCCCTAAAATTCCCAGGTACATAAGCACGAAATAGGAGTTTCATTGTCCTGATACTTTTTTATTTAAATCATATTTTACCTTATGGTGACACTTTTGGCAGATTATTTAAAAGCCAGAAATTAGCTTGAGGCTAATCTGGACTTGGACAGAATTGGATTTAATTTCGGAACTGTCTCTGGGACAGATGCTCTGAATGGAAAAGCTGGGGTTTGTAAAGCACTTGGGTAAATGTTCAAGTGTTTGGTGAGGATGGATATAGTTGAACCTTGTGATTTTGTTTCAGTATTTGGAATCTAGTATTTTTTAAGTTAAATCACTGCCTGGAAAAGTGTTGTGTGTTTCAGAGTCCTTTTTATTGAGTGTTTTGATCTTTTCAGGCCTTTATTGAGATGGAAACCAGAGAAGATGCTTTGGCCATGGTTGAACATTGTGCCAACAAAGCGCTTTGGTTCCAAGGCAGATGTGTGAAAGTGGATTTATCTGAAAAGTACAAGAAACTGGTGTTAAGGGTAAGGACTTTTTAAATTGTAGTTGAATATGTAAAGGGAAGTAGATGACAGCCATTGCTTATTGAAAATTCAATGTTGCATGTAGAACTGAGCAGTTTGCTTTAATATTTTCTGGCTCCTCGAGTACAGTTACTTGTTACAAGTAACTGTGTTAGGAGGACAAGTTAAAGGATATTCCTTTCAGATTAAACAAACCACAAACAGTTGCTATAATTCAGATTTTAGAGTAAATTATATAGATTTTAATTAAAATTACTCCATTTAGACCATTTTCTAATGTGGGATCTTTTTTTCCCTTTGTCTTTAAAAATGAAGAAGGTTTGTGAAAACTTTAAATGTATTAGAACTGCACCTCGGCCTGTGCAGCTCATGTAAAGGAGGGAAAGGTTGACTGAAGGGGTTTTTTTACATAACATCAGGGTAATATTCATGCAATATTCACCAATTATGGGTGTTTCTTCATTGGACTAGGGCAGTAGGTACAAAACTGAGAAGAGGTCAGCTGGTCAGAGCATGGTGCTGGTAATGCCAAGGTTGTGGGTTCAACCCTTTTGGGCCATTCACTGAAGAGCTGGACTTGATGATCCCTATGGGTCCCTTCCAACTGAGAATATTCTGTGGTAATAATAAAGTCCTGTGATAATGAAAGCAAGGGCAATCTGAACTGTCAGGCTGTCTCCTAGAAACATCAGCTTTGTTGTGGAGCATGAAGAAATCTTACTGATGCACATGGTAGTGCAGCAAAACAAGCAGTTAGTGGCAATTTGAATAGATTTCCTTGTTACTGCCTACAAGTGACATTTCCTGTTCAGTAATTCATACACAGGTGAAGTGATAGGAGTCTGCTAAAGGCTTTCCACTAATGATGGAGAAAAGTAGAGCTTAGTGCAATCTGTGCCAGTGCCTGCACTACATGATGTTGGTTCATAAACAAGCCAGGAATTGTGTGTGAGTTTTCTGGAGCAGGATATCCCATTTGTTTTGTATTGAATAATTACTATGAATAAAGGCAGGGCATTTCTAGGTTGGTCAGGTCCTGTGTGACAAGAGATAAAGGCTTACTGATCCAGTTGGTGGGTGGCATGGACAGAGTTCCTGGGGGTTAATGTAGCTGGAAGCACTGGGCTGGAGTGGATTCTGGTCTGAATTAATGCTACAGCACTTATGTAAGTCATAGTCTGCTGTGACTCACAGTTTTTTTTAAATTTTATTTTAGATTCCCAACAAAGGAGTTGAACTGCTGAAAAAGGATAAAACCAGGTAATTTCCTATTGTTAAAGCATGCTGTTGTTTAAAGGAAATATGAAAATACCTTATTCAGAGTATAGAAACAATAGAAAAGAGTCAGGCAAGCTTTGAGATCAAATGGCTGGAGGTTGTGCCCAGAGATTAACTGTTTCAAATATGCTACCCACCCTCTTCCTCTAACATTTCACAGCCTCTTCAATCTCCTAAGGAAATCCTTTGCAGTCCCTAATTAGCCTTGCCTTCCTGCAATTTAAACCCACAAACAGTTGTCCTGTCTTGTAAGGATAATTTCTCCTTGGAGCAACAATTTTGTATGTTTGAAGAATCATGTCCTTCAGGGTTTCCATCAGCTTTCTATTTTCTGAACTGAAACACAATAGTTTCCAGGCTTATCTAAAGAAATCTGATCTTTTTCTTTAGTGATTTCTGGACTCTCTCCAGGTTTACAAGCAGCAATGTTCTTTGTTCTTTACAGAAAGAGAACATATTCCCCAGACAGCAAAGATTCTCCCAGTGATAAGAAGTCCAAAACAGAACCTGCTCAGAAACCTGAAAGTGGCAATACAGAAGAAAAAGCGAAAGAGGAGAAACAGGAGGATGCTGCTGAGCCTTCAGGTGCCAAAAGTGGGGAGCAGACAGAGCAAGATGAGCCCAGTTTACTCCTGGAGTCTGAAGATGAGCTGCTGGTGGATGAGGAGGAGGCAGCAGCACTGTTAGAAAGTGGCAGCTCAGCAGGAGAGGATGCAGATGTTGCCAATTTAGCTGATGTGGCTACTGAAGAAAAAAAGGACACACCTGATGATGCAACTGTAAAAACAGAAGGGAATGTTGCAGTCACTCCAGCAGCCAAGAAAAAGCTTAAAAAGGTAACGCACACAGTGAGCTGCTGAGTGGGGGAAGCTCAGTCTAACTTAGGTAGAACACCACGTACATTCTGGTGCAGACCTTCCTGTGTGGGTCTTTAAAACACCTGTCTGGAAAGGAGCAGGTGTTAAAGCTCCTGTAAAGAAAGTGGAAGATCTCACTGGGTGGAACTTGCACATAGATTCAGTTAAAAAGCCCTGATTCTGTTTTGACAGAAGCCTTTAATTTGTGGGCTTCTACCCTTGTTGCTTGCTGGGGATTTGCTTGCTTTTCATCCTTTTTTTGATTAATACTTAAACAGGAACTATGTCCTTCTGAGCAGTTTCTCAGCAAACTGTCTGTTGTTACCATTGAGCCCAGAAAGCATGTTCAAAAAATAATGTACTGGGCTTGGACAGAATTGGATGTACAGCTACACCTTACACTGAGGGGCAGGTAGGGCTATCTGCAGTTAGCCAGGGCCCCTTTCCCACTGGAGAAAGACAAGAATGGGTTTCAAGATGTTTCCAGTCACAGGCTACTTGCTGTGAATTCCCTTTTTCTCACCACATCATCCCACACTCTCATGGGTTTTATGTCCTATCTGCTTTGTCAGTCATTTTGAGTTCTGTGGAGTAGTGTGCAAAGTTGCAGTAATTTGTTGACTTGGATTGTTGTTTTGAAAGAAAGGCATGTTCCTAATTAATTAATGAGATGTGCATGGATCTCAGTTTTGGGGGATCCTTGTCAGGAACCTGGTTAATGGTGCTGAGAATGATACTGGCCATGCAAATGGCATTTCCCAGTTTTGTTAGTGTTCCTTATTGGTATGTGGGCATTGGCTGTGATAAACTGCTTCAAAGCCAGACTTCACTCCTTTGAAGACCTACATTCACAAAGCTAATGTTGCCTCAGTCCTGCTCACAGTTGCTGTTAAGTATGTGGAATATTGATATTGGCATATCAGCAGGAGCATTTCCAAAAATTCTGAATTTAGACTGTCCCTCTTCTAACAAAATCTGGATTTTCAGAGGCTTTCACAGTTTGGGTGGTTGGTGGGTTTGGGCTGGGTTTTGTTTCTGTTCTAGTGGTTGTTTTAATGTGGATGCTCTAAGCTTTCAGTGGTTGAAAAGAGCTTTTAATTCTTTTTGATGAACTTTTATACCATTAGTGGGGACAGAATAGTTCTGGTAAGGTTTTGCCTTCTATTCAGGCCATGAATTCAAGGCTCTTACAGGATTTTCAAATAGAAACAAAATTGGTGCACTCCAAAATTACTTTCACTTAAGGTACTCATGTTAAAAGAACTTTCATCTTGAGAATTTAAGTGGTTTTGGCTCTGTTCTTAAGTTGAAATTATGTTGCTGTGGTGAAACAATGGCCATTCCTGATGAAAAAAAAAAAAATCATTGTGAAAGAGAGTCCTTGATTCTGGGGCAGTGGGGTACAAAAAGAGCTGGTTAAACCCTGAGTAACAGTTCGAGTGAGCAGGCAGCTCTCGTAGGAGGAGTTTGGAGCATGTATTTGTGCTGTGAAGCTCAGGAGGGTTGGAGGGGAGCACTCGGGCTGAGCTGACAGGGCCCTGCTGTCCCCGCAGCGCTACGTGGGCGGCTTCCCGCGCAGCATGGAGGGCTTCGTCACCCTGGACGAGGTGGGCGACGAGGAGGACTCCGACCACCAGAAGCTGCGCAAGTCCGGGCTGGCAGCCAAGGCCGCGGGCAAGAGCGAGGACAGCCTGGCAGAGATCAAGGTGGACAAGATTGAGGAGCCAGAGCAGGAGAGTGAAACATTAGAAAACGGAACGAAAAGCGAAGAGAACGCCAAGGCTGAAAGTGTGGAAGCTTCTGATGCTTCGACAGCACAGGATACTGAGAAAAACACCCAGGAAAACACAGACCCCCAGGCCGAGCAGGAAACAAAGAGTGTTCTGGAGAAACCTCTTGTCCCAGATGAGTTCAGGATTGGGCCATACCAGCCAAACATTCCTGTTGGTAAGGCTGTTTCCATTTCTTTTCCAAAATGTCTCTGTGCATCACAATAGCATTTCTCATTTCATCTGACTTTTGTTTTGGCAATACATTGCCCCATAGCCTTTCATTTTAGGGCTTCCCCCTCCTCCCCCTTCTTCACTCCTGCCCTAAACCCAGTATTTTCTTATTTTCTTAGTGTTTTTCATGACCCTTTCCTTAGGTAGAAATTGACAGAGGTATCTTTTAGCAACACAAATTCAATTGCTAGCACAAAGCACAACAGTGGTAATAGTTCAGAGTCATATTAAATACTCCAAAACTGATCACAAAACATTTTGAGTTCTTGAAGGTCCCAATAAAATTGACCCTTAATCTGAAAGGTGAATTTTTTAATTTAAAAAAACCCAAAACTGCACATATTTAGTTACTGTTAGGCCCCTGCTTGACTAAACTAAATCCAAGACTTTTAAAGATAAAGCAGCTTTTAATGTAAAGTGAATTATGGTTTTAAGATTTAGCTGAAATGACATATGACATTAAAAGAAATGATGTAGAGTAGATCTCTTAGTTTATTTTGTGGTGTTTACTCCTCTAGGTGTGAATTATGTGGTACCCAAAACAGGGTTTTATTGCAAATTGTGTTCCCTGTTCTACACAAATGAAGATGTTGCAAAAAAGACCCATTGCAGCAGCCTTCCTCATTATCAAAAGTTGAAGGTAAGGCAAAAACTTGTTCATTTTAAATGGCTTGATTCTTTCTGGGGAATAGAGCTCAACGAGACCGGACTGAGAATAAAAATACTTTTCAGGCAGTGGAAATTGGCTTTCTCAATAACTTTTAACTCTAGATGGACCTCTCCAAAACGTCATCTTGTGAAAACAATATGCAGAATACACAGTTTAAAGAGTGGCTCCAGCATTTTTTATCTTGTAAATTTGGATTAAAGAGGGAATTCCAATTGGCATAGGGCCAGGCTTAGAAGTAGTGATGCAGAGTAAATACAGATGGCCCGGATCCCTTCCAGTCATCCCTTTGAGAGTGTTTTCAACCACTCAACAAAGCTTAAGATGAAGTTTTTATATGTTTTAAAAAGCAAAAATCTTTGCAACTTCTGATTTTGTGAGCACTTTTCCATTTTCTAACTGGATGAGGTATCACATGATTGCATGGCATGAGTGACAATGCTGCTGCTGTAACCTCATACTGTGAGCTGCAAACATGACCTCCAAGAAAGGGCAATCCCAAAGGAATTCTGATAGTCCTGCAGTGTCACATTAATGCATTTCAGGGCAGTTGATCCCTGAGCTGAAAGCAAACCCCAGGAGCTCCACAGAGAAGGAGAATGTGGCGCCTCATAATTCAAACATTTGCCTTCTTGCAGTAACAGGGAACCCCTAAATAAGCAGAGGGCCCAGGAAGGCAGATGGCATCAAAATTGTCACCAAACAACACTGTGAAGGAGTAGATCAGAAAATCAATTCCTATGCAGGATCTTGTAGGAAGAAAATCACCTCATCCATCACCATAGTGTTTTTTTTCTTTTTTTTTTTTTTCCATTGAGGTACCTGCTTATGGGACATTAAAGCCTTGAAGTGAAAAGGGAAGGGGGGAAATGGCAATTTGTGAGCTTTATTACTTGAATGAAGTATGATTTGTTTTGTTTTTTCTGTGGTGGAAATTATCAGTGAGCTGCTTTGTGGGTGATTGTGACTGTGGTGGGGTTTGGAATTGGGGAGGGAAGGGGGAAATGCAGCTTCTGTTTCACACTGGCACTTGCTTGGAGCTGGGAGTCTGCTTGGAGAGCTGGGAAAATTAAATAGGTGAATTGATGTTGCTGCCAAATGTCATCAAAGTGGTACCAAATTTCTCAGACTTCTAAATTAACCCTTCTCCAGGGAGGGGAGATATTGTGTCCCTGCCTCTGTAGAGGGCAGATTCCACCCAGGTAAGTGGCTCAGTCATGTCACAAGTCCATGACAAAAGGGGAAGGAATTCCTTGGCTTGCCAAGGAGAGCTTCACTCCAGGATGGGGAGAAGTGCCAGCCTTGTTAGTTAGGATCTTTGCAATTGCAATTGATGCTCACAGATTTTAAACTTGGAAGTTTGATTTATGTTTCCATTCTTTATGTTGTGCCTGTGAGAAACTCTTTAAATATATCCCCAATATAACTGCTTTCTTTCAACAGAAAATTCTGGATAAAATGGCAGAAGACTTCAGGCAAAAGAAAGAAGGTTAAAAAGAAGGATGTAAGGAAAGCGTGGCTTTGTTTTTAATGTTAATCTTTTTTAAAAGCAGTACAAGTAGTAGATGGAAATACTGTATTCTTTTTTGTTTTAGTGAGATACAGTAGGCATTATAGGTCTGTTCATGTGTTAAATGTTGTAGCAAAAAAGCATATGCAGTTAAGTTAATGACAACAGTTTGTTCTTAATGTGAGAATGGCAACAACCTTTCATTTGACACTTCAAGCTATTACAGAAAAAGAAATCCTGCACCCTTGTGGAAAGCTCATCTATGAGAAGAAAACTGCGTTTAAATGAAACTTGCTACTTTCAAGCTTCAGAAATTGTCTTTCAATTCCATTCTGAATAAAAAATGAAAAGTAATACTGTATTTTTATTTTATCTAGAACATTCCGTATTTTGGTCTGAGCCTAGCAGCTGTTTAATTTTGAGTGTAAGGCTGTCATTGCATTTCACTTTGGAAAAGTCGTTAAATGTAAGTTGCATTTTTAAATGTTGAATTGCAGTTTCTTTTAATGTCACTGCTGTTATCTATAGCAAATAGGAAAATTAGTGATTAGTCAGCTTTACAACTTTGTGATTTTTTTTTCCTAAGCTCTTGCTAGACTTTCCTATTCAGCTATTCCGTGTATTTTAGTGAGAAGTAAATGCCCATTCTCTGACCAGTATTATTTCCTCGAGCTCTTCCTGCTTTTACTTGAATCTCGTCGCTGTCGTACATCTCTGGTATATCAAAAGCAGCATTTGAGTCCTAAAGGGACAAAGGTATCTTTATATTCTTCACATGGAAGTTTTCATACCTGCATTTTAACACCATTTTTTGTTAAAGCCCGGTTTTGTCAAGACTCTTTAGAACTGTGCACTTAATGTACCTGCACATGTGAGATGTGAACAGGAATTTGCATGTGTAACCTGTGTTTATCTGTAGTTTTTGTTATTTACTGCTTATTTGTGACTTCAGGTTACTAAAGTGATTCCCAATAAACAAAGCTAGACCACAGTGATTTGTTATAGATGTTTGGCATGTTAACCAGTGTTTCTGCTGAACTCTCTATCCTGTGTCACGTCACCAAATCAAAACTCAAGCTCTCTTTTTACAATGTGCATGTTTATAACACCTTTGCTTCAGCAGCTTCCTGCATAACTCTTCTTTCTCTTCCCTAAATCCTCTTGCATTTCCAAACAAATTAAAATATCACGTGTTAAAACCCTGGTAGGTATATTCTGCTGACACTTTTATTTCTGGAGTTTTGGGGTGTTCTCATCAAAGCTGAAGCCACATCCCATTCATGCAGACAAAACAGACTGGGGCCCATTCTTCCAAGCCTGAGCCTCCACCAGTGAGGATCTGGGGCTTGCAAGGGGTTTGGCATGCAGGAGGCTGAGTGTTGATGAAGTTATAATGTCCTTAGTTAAGCAGACACACCCAGCAGACACAGGACTTTGTGTTGTGTGCAAGTCAAGCCTCAAGAACTTGTTTTTCCAGCTGTGACTTTGTGTTGCACCCTCACCCGAGGGGATGCAGTCCCTCACAGGGCTTGAGCCACCTCCAGCAAGGGCAGCAGGTTGTGTGGGGGCCTGGAGAGGGGAGAAGTGCTGAGGAGCAGCTCCAGTGCAGGGTTTGCTGAAATAGCACATCCAAATTAAAGTTTTACCATGCAGTGACTCATCCCTGTACAGAGAGCAGTTACTGCTCTGTACACGATGTTCATTAGTATGCAAAGTGATGTTTGGGTTTGTAGGAAATGGATTAAATGTCAGGCACTGATAGAATCTTAAAGCTTTCTGAGACCCCTGAAAGAAATTAGAGGCACCAGCAGCCCTGCACTTAGAACAAAGTCAAGGATGGGCTTGGAGCCCCATTTAGGTGGCATTTGTCACTCATCTGTCACTGAGAGGCTGCAGACCAGGCACCCCTTCTCTCTGAGGGAGGCAAATAAATTGTTTGCAAGTTCTTCTAAGTTTCCTTACAATGTGCATTTAAGATTAATGTATTGAAATACTACATTCAATTTTTAAAGTAGCCTTTTGTTAGCTAATACTTGTGCTGATCTTGTAGCTTGTGTGAATGCTGACCTGTGTACAGTTAAACATGTACATGTTTAGTGTTTAAACATTAAAGCATTCCCAGGTGTGAGTGACTGTAATTGTAAGGATGCTTTTACATGTCAGAAGTCAAATCAAACCCACTGCTTTGCAAAGTGCCTTCTGTTCCCATGCAGAGGTCAGGGAGAATAGAGCCCTTAAGGTAATTTCTGAGAAAAAGGTGCCAGAAAAACCTGCTCTTGAGGACGGATTCCAGACACGTTGGTGTCATGGGCTGCTTATTTGGGAATAACTGCACTGTGAAGGGTGAGGAAAATCCCAGAGCACAAGGGTGAATGTGAAATGTTGGGCTCTGTGCTTCAGGCACAAATTTCAGCTGTGAGGAGGAACCCCTGGAGCCTGCTGTGGGGAGTGAGTAGAAAGAGAAGCCTTCCAGTGAGAAAACCACATCCTGCTGCATTTGTAGAGTTGGAAATTGTGGAAATAGGAGTATCAGGAGCACAGTGTCATTTTTTTAAGGATGATGCTTGCAGAGGTATTTTGCAGTGTTTGATGGGCTGTGGGGAAAGCCTTGGGCCCTGGGAACAAGTTGGTGATGGTGGCTGGAGGCTGTTGAATGGGCAGGAGAGGCATTCCCACCTTCCCCTAAGGAAAAGGGGAGAGGAGAAGCAAAACAATAAAAACTGCTTTTTGAACCTATTTTGTAAATTGGGCTGAAGCCGCGACACGTCTTTGGTAAAGAATCTCTATTATGTCCCATTTCCTGACACAGAGCCTTAAAACGCAGGAGTCCATGCACGAACAGCACTTTGTGAACAGGCTCGTTGTTCCCTAGCGTTCCATTATCGCCTCCCTCAGTGGGTCAGCCGCTGTCCCGAGGGAGGCTGGGGGCGTTTCGGGAGATGCCCGGTACCGGGGAGTGTCGCCATCCCTCTGAGAGCCCCGGGCTGTTCGGTGCCCGCCCCTCACCGCCGCTGCCACAAGATGGCGGCCGCCCCGCCGGACTGCGCTTCCCGGCGTGCTCCGCGCCGCCGCGCGAAATGGCTGCCAGCTGCCGCGCGGGACTGCAGCTCCCGGCATGCCGCGCGCCGGCAGGAGGGTGGGGGAAAAGACTACGAGTCCCGGTGTGCCGCGCGCCGCCCCCCCGCCGCCGCTGCGGCCTGCCGCGCGCCTGCCGCCGCCGCTTCCGGGGGAGAGGGGGCGGGGCCCGGCGTTGGCGGAAGTGACGCCAGGTCCGGCGGTGTGTGGCAGAGCGGGGCGGGCCGGGCCGAGCGCGGAGCGGGCGGAGCGGAGCGGGGCCGGTGGGTCCGGTGGGGTCCGGGCGGGTCACGGCGGAGCGGCGGCTCCTCTGCGCACCGCAGGTGAGAGGCGGGGGACGGCCCCGCGCACGCACCGGCGGCCCCGCCGCGGGGGCTCGAGGGCGCCGCCCCCTCCCCTGAGGCGGCGCCGGGCCGCGGCCTCCACCCCCCGCGGCGGGGCCGCCCCTCGGTATTGTCTGCGGCGCCATCCGGGGCCTGCGGGGGCGGCTGGTGCCGAACAAAGCGGGGCCGGGGGCGGCGGCCCCGCGGCGTTACCGCCCGCGCGGGGCCGGGCAGCGAGCGGCGCGGCCCGGGGCTACCGGCCCCGGCTCACCCACAGCCCCGGCCCCGCTGCTGCCGAAACGCGGCCCCGGAGCGGGGCCGGCCGGCCGGCCGTCGAGGGGCCCCGTCCCTGCCGGGGCGCTGCTCCCACAAGCCCCGGCTCGGCCCCGCGCGGGCGAGGCGGCTCCGTTCGGTAACCTCCAGCGCAGCGCTCGGAGGCGTTTGTATCAGATAGCGCTGGCGTCCCGCGTGGATTTGATTAAGAAATCTGTTTATTGGGCGAGTATAATTATGAGGCGGTTATAATCAGCTGCCTTGATAAGAGCCGTGTGCTAATCTCGATAGATAAGGAGGAGCTGGGCCGGCGCTGCCGACTCGCAGGAGCAGTCACGGCTGATAAACAAGTCATTGACTTCTGGCCGAGCTGCTCTAAAACACCTCCTTTGATCTTCTGCTCCCACAAAAACCATGTTATTTTTAGGTGCTTAAAGCAAATATCGTAATTTTTTTTTTACTTAATTATTCTCTTTTTCCCTGTGGCGGGTAAGGACCTGTAGTTGCTGCATGGAATTAGGCCTGACCTCACCTCCGGAGAAGGCAGTGGATAATCTTCTTTCGTGACTGGATTTTTAATGCAGACTCTTCAGTCACAAAGCTCTGAATTTTAATGATGGTCGGTCAAGGGCTCTTCATGGCTGTAACTGCAGCGAAATTCAGGGAAATGGGTGAATTAATGGGCCTTAGTGATGCTCTGGAGTAACAAGCTGCACACTGCATACAGAAAACAATTCAGGGTTAACTGAAAGCCTGTTGTTACAGGATTTTTTATTCCTGTCTTCGTTCCTAAGATACAAATCCTATTTTTTATTAGTGTCTTTCCTTATGCGTTTGCACTGTGCTTGCTCCACCACCCCCACTCCACACTAAAATCCCAGAGGAGCTTGGGTCAGAGCCTCAGTGTGCCACCATTGCAGAATTCTCCCTGTTTTCTGATCCTTAGCACTGCCAGTGTTACATTTCCTCTTCTACAGTGAGGAGCTTTGAGCTCCTCTGCTTCCCACCTACTCCCAGATGGAAAATGGGTTATTTTTATTCCCAGCAGCAGTGTAGCCTGGCACTGGGGCTTGTTTCCTGCAGCAGCCTGCTTGGATTGGGACTCTCTGCAAGACTGAAGTGGCATTTGGCTCTCCCCCTCAGAATTCCCTGACTGAAAAGGTTGTAGCAGTGCTGGTGGAACGAGACTGAGCTTGTCCCCGCACGTGAGCACAGAAACTTGCTCTGTGTCTTGAAGTGGAGAAATAGGAAGGTTTATTTGTTCTAGAGGGTTTATTTGTTCTGTTGGAAGCTGCAGAAAATTAAATCAGGAGTGCTGCGAGTGAGGAGCCAGCCTGGGGCTTCCTCAGAGTTCCTGCAGGATAAGTGAGTGTGGGCATGTTTCCTTGTGGGAAAAGCATGAATGGACTGAGGGTTCATCAGATAAACTTCAAATATTCAGGCTGAGCCTGGGTCCTTCTTGAAGATCATCCCCATCATCCTTGGGCAATGGTGGACAAAGCTGCTTTGGTCTAAGCTGGGCTTCCCTTCCTCCTAAAGCTGGAGCTCCTGTCTGGTGGGAACGCTTCAGAAATGGGAAAGCTGGCCTGTGATTCAACAAATTAACCTTCCAAGCTTTCACACAAACAAGTAGGGTTGGTTTGTTTGGTTTGGGTTGGTTTTTTAAATTATTTTTACTATTCTGGACTTGGCTGGGTACAGTCACCTTTGTGTAGAAGCTGCCTGAGCTCCTCACTGCTGAGGCAGTTACTTTCAGGAAAATAATAATATTACTAGCTCACAAAAGAGAAGGTGAAAATACATGCCGGTAAAAAGTGAGGGGAGAAAGAAATACAGTTTTTTAGGCTTTATTTCCTACACTCCAGCCCATGTGTTGGCTTGGGAACAGCTGAAGTGGCTTAAAGCAATTTCAAGCTTGGATTGGGGTGTTAAAAGCAACGTCCTTTCCTGTTTTATGTAAATGCTGCCAGTAATGCTCAGCAAGTTTGTTTTGAAAGAACATCAAAAAGAACCTGTTTTCCCTCACTGTGGAGTGCAGGCATCTGCTCCCAGTCGTGGCACTTCCCAGGGAGCTGCAGTGACTTCCATGCTGGGGTTTGCCTTTGATTGGGAAATGTGGAACACAGCAAGCTAGGCAGGTTCCTTCTTCTTTGTGCTTTCCTTAACTGGTCTCTCAGATGTGGCAGGTTTTTAACTGGTGTTATCAAGAGTTTTGAACCAAAACTTGCATTAATTCCCTAGATAACAGGACCAACTGGAATGCAAAGAGAAAATGTGAGGTGCTGTGTGATAAACCCTTGTACTCTAATAACAACAAGGCTGTATTTTGATACCCTCCTCTCTGAAGAAGTCACTCATATGCTGAAAACAAAGTTTTGTTAATGAAATAAAAATATTTCCGCTTGCTGCTGAAACTTCCATTGTGAATTTTAGCATGAGAAAAGCATTTAAATTTGACTTGAGTCATGGGGTTTTTTGGTCAGGTTTTTTTAGGTCTTTTTTATGATGTTGCCTCACTTTGTGTACTGTTTAAAGAAAATTTCTACTACCAGTGTTAGTTTCCAACAAATACTGAGCTTTGCAGTGTTGATCTGTGTATTTGGGCATGGTACAGAAGGACAGCAATGTTGTGTCACCTCAGAACACACAGATTTCCAGGTGGCCCTGTGCAGGGTCAGTTCCTCGTGGTTTCTGCTCCCTGCAAGGTTTCCCAGCAGGAAAGGGCTGTGAAACCTGGCTCGTGCCATCACACACAACACTTAAAAGTGTTTTGGAAAACAAATTCTCCTTTGAGTGTTTAAATACTTTCCTACTGGCAAGTTTCCTAGTGTTTTTTCCTGTCACTTTTCATTGGCTGTGGTGCTTGGCTTCGGTAAGGTTCAGTTTGGGAATTTAATTTGTCGCTGGAACCCGCACACAATGGGAGCGGTGCCTGTGATGCTGTTCCTTGTTGTGATCTCAGAGCTCTGCTGTAGTCAGGGCAAGGCTGCCTGGAGCCTCCAAATGCAGGTGCAGCCTCTGTTCCCTTGGGCTGGGCTCGTGCAGGGAATGAGGAACGTGCAGGTGTTGAATGCTGCCCTCCTCAGTTGCAGGTTTGGGATCGGAGTGGCAGCCATGAAGGACCCGAGTCGCAGCAGTACCAGCCCCAGCATCATCAGCGAGGATGTGATCATCAACGGGCACTCCCACGAGGATGACAACCCCTTTGCTGAGTACATGTGGATGGAGAATGAGGAGGAGTTTAACAGGCAGGCAAGTCACTCCCTGCTTTCCATGGCCCATCTGTCCTTTGCCATTTCCCAGCTGAGGGGACAGAACTGGGGTCCGCCACAGACAGCCCTTTGGAGAGGAGGTTTCAGATGGGCTCTCTGGAGTGATCCTGGGGAACAAGCAGGTCTCCCTTGCTCTGGCAGTAAATGCAGATCTTCTGTAGTCCTGGTGGAAAATACAGGAAGTGCAGCACGTTCTAATGCATCCATTAATTAATTCCCTGCTTCTGCAGGAGGGAGGGGAGAATGGAGAGTTGACAGAAGTACGTGGCACTTGGGAAGGGCTGGCCCAGGAGGTGTTCGTGTGTGGACATGCTGAGTGCCCCAGTGCTGAGCTGGGGAATTCCAGGTGCACACCTGCCTTGGGAACAGCACTGCTGCTCCACAGGGTGCTGGGTGACAGCTGCTCATTTTAATACTTGAGTCTTACAGCTCCCTTCTCCATCTGGTGGGAAGGAAGCCTTATCTTCCTCTGCCACCTCGCCTCTGTCACCCTTTTCTCTCATGCTCTGGAGACTGGGAACAGCCCACCTCTTTCCACACCCCTTTCCCATTCCCAGCTTGCTCTGTACTCTCCCTAGCTGTTGCCTGTGCTCCAGCAGCTGTGGCTGTGCTGGGTGCTGAGCTACCAGCATGGGATCCTCAGGGTGCCAGCAGCTCTGAGCTCATTCAGAGTCAGGTTTGCTCACAAAACCTCCGTTCTCTCTTCTCTCGTGCATTGTTTCCTGTTTGGTGGCTTTTTCCCTCTGGGAACTGTCCCACAGTTAGCATACAGGGGGTGTAGTTCTTTGGGAAGGAGCCGAGTTGTGCCGTGATTTTTCAGGCACAGATTCCACTGTCAGAGCAGAGGAAAGGTGGATGTGTGAGGGGAGAAGGGTCATGCTCAGACAGACACACTTGGTGCAGCCTGGTCACCTGCTGCTGCAGACACAGTCCTCTGGGAGCCTGAGCAAATTAAACTGGAGCTGGAAAATAAAAACAGGCACTCCTAATTTCCAGCTATTTGGGGAATTAAATGTTATTTAGTACTGCTAGAGCTGCCGTGGAGGCACCTGTAGGGGTACAGGCCTGTAACCAAGCCCCTGGAGCTGGGCAAGCCCTGTGTAACAGGAGCCTGTGGCTGTGTGCCCATAGCAGGAGGGAGGCAGTGCCTCCTGGAGGTGCCACCCAGGCTGGAGTGCTGTTCTGGGGAATCACTGAGTCAGCCTCCAGTGCTTCTGGAGTGCCTGGGTGGTGGCTGTTACCATGTGGGGATGAGTCCCTGCTCCCCAGAGCACCAGGTGAGTTCATGGGTGTGTTTGCCCCAAGGGCAAGGACCCAGATTCCACAGCATTCCCGATAATCTGGTGTTAATGTTTTTGATTTTGTGTTTGTGGTAACTGAATTTCCACTCCGGGATTGAGGAGGTGTTTGATTTCAGAGTGAAGGATAGATGGGAAAACTTGTTCAAGCTTCCACTGAGTGAACTTCTAAATCTGTCCTGAATCAATTTTCCATTCCCTTACATCTGGGCAAGTCCTTCATACCGGCTTCTGTTTCCCTCCTTTCCCCTCTTACACAGTCTGATTCAGGACATGGAAAATTTGTAGGATGATGTCGCTCCAAAGCTGGTTTACTGAACAGCCAAGGAAAACTGCTTTACTCTGTGCACTGCGTGTCAGTTCTGCCTGGATGGGTTTGTCCTGCTCCCAGGACAGCAGGGCTGCATTCCTCACAGCTGCTGGGATCAGGTGGGGTTCC
The DNA here is from genome assembly GCF_036417665.1 of Passer domesticus. Classification (NCBI taxonomy): domain Eukaryota; kingdom Metazoa; phylum Chordata; class Aves; order Passeriformes; family Passeridae; genus Passer; species Passer domesticus. The sequence goes on along the minus strand of NC_087486.1, from coordinate 17,009,958 downwards.
CCAGGAGAGGCTGCTTGTTCCAGGTGACAGGCAGGGGTTATTTTTTCCCCAGGAGTCCCACAGGACACTTTCCTGGGGAGTGTTTCCTGGCTCTGTGTCTTGGCACAGCTCCCTTCCTCATACTTGTAGCGAGCTCAGTCCAGACTAGTTGGTACAGCTGAAATTTTTGCTGGGGGCCTACATTTTCCTTCTCCTTCAGGTGATAACAAGCTGCAAACAAAACGGCTGGGGCTGGGGGGTTCTCCTGCCTCTTCCTTTCAGCTGCAGCCCCAATCCCTTGGACAGAGCACTGATGTCCTTCTTGCTGCATGGACATGGTGCTGGGCTAGGGTGCTGCTGGACAGCTGGGAAGGTCAGCTGGATGGATGCACACACCTGGGAATAAACCCCCCTGGAGCTCACAGTAGATCTGTTGCTGAAGCAGTTTCTTTTCATTGCACAGATTGAAGAGGAGTTGTGGGAAGAAGAATTTATCGAGCGCTGTTTCCAGGAGATGCTGGAAGAGGAGGAGGAGCACGAGTGGTTTATTCCAGCCCGTGATCTCCCACAAACAATGGATCAAATCCAGGACCAGTTCAATGACCTTGTTATCAGTGACAGCTCATCGCTGGAGGATCTGGTGGTAAGCTCAGCTTCTCCTTCTATTTCTGAAGCTCAAGTCTTTGTGTGAGGCTGGGGCTTACTGCTGCTTATGGCAAGAGAAAGTCCTTTCCAGCAGGAAGGAGCCTGTTAAACCCTGCCTGGCTGTGCAGGATAGGTGGGAAGGAGGTGTCTTGATGGGATGTGACCTGTTTGGTGGCTTTCTTCATACCCACGTGGAGCCTTTCCCATGGCACAACTCCAGGAGTGGGTGGGATGTTATGAAAGAAAGGCACTGAGTGGAGGCAGGGCTGGGAAAGGGTCACAGGGTATCAGGACTGACACATTGGGCTGGTCTGAGCCCTGTCCCAGGGCCTGGGAGAACCACAGCAGATCCCTGGAACAATTCTAGGGAAGGAAAGGGCAGCATGTGCTGATTTTCCCTCACAGAATCCACAGTTGCTCGTACAGAGCACAGACCCCACACGATCCTGTCACACAACTGCTCTGAGATTCAGATGCAGACCACAACTTTCCCAAGCTGAAGCAGCTGCAGGCAGCAGTTTCAGCCTCAGTGAGGATCAGAAAAGCCTATGCTCCATTTCTTTGTGATAAAGAGCTCCTTTTGAAGGTGCTGGTGCACACCTTGAACTGCAGGACATGGAGCAGCAGCAGCTTGCCAAGGGGCAGGACAGGGTAGTCACAGACAGAGACATGTAAAAAATCAATACAGTACTCATACACATGAAATTCCCAGAAGTGGCTGAAATTCCTGGAACAAGTCACCTCTTGCTTAAATAAGCAAAATTTTAAAACCTCATGGCACGTTTTAACAGCTCAACTTGAGAAAAGGCTGTTTCAGCATGAGGGGAAGCTGCTGTGTTTGGTGCATGCCTGTGGTTTGCTGCTTATTCCCTGAGCCTTCATCCAGCTGAAACTTCAGGTGGAGCTAAGGAAGATTGGATAACTGGGGGAGTAGCACAGAGGAATGGGCTTTTCTGGGGATTATAGACTGCTGCTAAGTGTGAGAAGCCTGTTGTATACCTGATTGTTCCTCTAAATCCATAAACCTTTGCCTCTGATTGTCTTCCAATTGAAAATGGAAGCTGAAAATAATGATTCACCTTGATTTCTGTTCTTCCCTTCCTCAGGTCAAGAGTAATCTGAATCCAAACGCAAAGGAGTTTGTTCCTGGGGTGAAGTACTTAAACATTTGAGTAGACTGGGCCCTCTTTTGGTGGATGTAGCACAATTTCCACACTGTGAAGCCAGTATTAGAAGATTTAATTGTAAAAGCTCTCTCTTCTTGTCACTGTGTTACACTTATGCATTGCCAAAGTTTTGTTAGTCTTGCATGCTCAATAAAAGTGCTGAGACTGTTATTAAGTAAATCTGTCAAAAGTTTAATGGAAACATAATTGGGCCCTGGCTCTGTGCGAAGGAGGCAGTGAGGTAAGAAGCACCAGTCAAGTTGAGACAAAGTACCACGTTAATAAAACCTTCTGCAGACTCTGACTTTTTAAACAGGACTTGGAATTTGCGGTGAATGGTCTGTTTTTAACTAAAGATGTGTTAACTGGTGCTAGCTTGCACCTGATAATGCCTTAACTTCCAAGTGAAAGTGAGGAGATCTGGTTGTTATGCAAATTAGCTAACTTTCCTTTGAGGTATCAGTGTTGTTACTAATGTTAATTTCCCCCCTTACAAAACATCATGATCCTGGGAAGCAGCGTGAGCTTAACCCAAATCTCACAGACCTGTACAGAGTCGTAGATCTCAGCTCCTGAACTAACATCCAGACGATTGGGAGGAAGCAGTTCCCTGTCCTTTGCAGTGTGTGATCATGTCAGAAACCTTCCCTTCCCTGCTGTTCAGGGAGGTGTGAGATCCATCACACTTCCTGCCAAGAACAGGCATCCCACATAGCACTGCCTATGGAGCCCTTAGCATCCAACTTCCCACAGCTGGATTTAACCAGGCAAACCCCAGCGTTAGTGATTTGAGTGGTGCTTTTCCCTTGCTTTGTTTAATCATCACTACACAATAGTCTACAGCACAATGACTTTTTGGGTTTTTTTTTTATTTTTGGTTTTGTTTTTTTTTTTTTTTCTTTTAATAAAGCTAGAACAGTTTTGGCTTCTTAAACTTCATATTTGGGTAGGTTAAGCTGCCATACGTGTTCAGTGTGAATAGTGTTTAAGTTGAAAATATTGTAAAAAAATTATATTTTTTCAAAAATATTTAAAAAAATAAATAATAGTAGAACTGAAGTGGTGGCTGTCTCATAACTGGGCATCTGGCACGGGAACTCACTTGGCAGCATGTGGAGGACATGGCTGGCACTGTGGAACCCCATGGCCCTGGATCTTGGCTGAAGCTGGACTCTTCATGCAATCACAGACTGCTCTGGGTTGGAAGAGACTTCAGAGACCAAGTTCCTTGAGCAGGGATGCCTTCCACTGTTCCAGGCTGCTCCAAGCCTTGTCCAACCTGCCTCGGACACTTCCAGGGATGAGAATGTATTCCTCTCCTCCCATCCATGCTCTCCTGTCATTCTCCCTGTGGCTGTTCCAGACTGACAGCCCTGGGAGCAGCTGAGCGCTCTCCAGCTGCTGCCTGGGCTTGGCACAGGAGCCCCAGAGCTGGAGTCAAATGCTGCCTGCAGCAGCTTCTCCAGCCCCATCCGCTCTTGCTTCATGGAATATCCTGAGTTGGACCCACAAGGATCAAGCCCAGACCCTGCTCAGGCCAGCCCAGCCTCACTGTTAGATCTCCTTTTTAAGCTCGGATTAAAGCTGAGGCTGCAGGACGGGCAGGGCGAGGCGGGGCCTTCCCGCAGGTGCTGCCCTGCGGCAGAAGCGTCCGGCTGGGTCAGGAGAGCCTCTCCCTGCTGGGGGGGCTCCGCTGCACCAACCCTGCTGCTGCTGCTCTGCAGAATGATCATGGAGTTACCCAGCCCCGTGCTGGCACTGCCCTCCCTTCCCATGCACGGCTGGCAGAACTTCTCCAGGACTTCCACTGACCTGGGGCGAGTAGCACCTAAAGGAAAAGGTCAGCAAACAACACACCGCTGATTCTATCTGCAGTGGGAGTTCCACCAGCCAGTCCTGCAGTTTGTCCACAATCTTTGCCTGGCCACCATCACCTCGGGCTGGTGGCAGCCGAGTGTAGGAGCCAGGGCGTGGAGCCAGCCTGGCCGTGGTGCTCTGCTGGAGCTGGGCTCATCCCTCTCCTGTATCCTGAAGCACTGGGATGTTCACTGGGGAGGAGCTGCCGCTGTCCATGCTGCCCTGCTGGGGCTGGGGTGTGACTGCAGCTCAGGGGGTGGCACCCAGCGCTGAGCAGCACGGGCACTGCCCCCAGGCTCCCTCTCAGTCCTGCTCCAGCCCCAGCGAGTGGGCTGGGGGGACAAGGAAATGGGAGGGGAGCCAGCTGGCCAGAGAGGTGCCACACACAGTGACACCGTGCTTGGCACCAGCACCAGGACAGCAGCCAAAGAGGGGGCTCAGAGCCTGGCTGGTGCTTGGAGGTGGGGAGTGGTTATATTTGCATCCCTTGGGGGTTATTTTAAGTTGGGGTGGTTTTTTTCCCCTCATCTTCACTTTTAACAGATTTTCTGACTTCTCTCCCTGCTCAGGCTTGGGAGTGTGTGTGACAGTGCCACCCCGGGCTGTGACAGGGTTGTGCAATGTTGCCTCAGCTCAACTTTGGTGCTAAATCCAGGCTAAGGACTGGCCTGACCCCGCTGTGGTGGGGGTCAGCCACCTCCGTGCCTGCAGCTGAGAGCAGCCCGGTGACATGGGGCAGTGTCACCAGCACAGCCAGGACAGGGCCAGCGCTCCAGAGCTCCCGGGGCAGGAAGGGTTTGCCGAGGGCTTGTGCTGAGTTCCCTCTCCCACAGCCCCGGGTTCAGGCAGAGCCCACCTGGAAGAAATCCAGGTTGTCTCCGTGCCTGGCAGCCCAGGAGGAGCATGGTCAAAGGTGCTGACGCCTTTGCAGTGCACAAAGGACGAGGGAACGGTGCAGGAGGCAGCACAGACACTGGCCGGGTGCGTGCACTTGAATATTTTATCATTTTTAATGTATCGTCTTAAGTTAGGCATCCTAAGGCTGGCCTGGACACTGCCCCACGCAGAGCCCGTGCCAACGGCTGGGTCACCGTGCCGGAGCCGAGGGCACAGCGTGGAATCCATGGCCCCGGGTGGGATTCGGTGGCCCCGGGGCTCTGGCTGGCTCCGATGTGGCTGACGGGCTTCAGCAAGCGCTGGCCAGCTGAAGCTTCGGGTGCAGCGTGGCACGGGGTGGCGGCCCCAGGCTGCACCCCGGAGCCCGGGGTGTCCCCCAGGAGCAGCCCTGCGTTCGAGCCGAGCACCGGCAGCCTTGGCTTTGGCCTTGGTGGGCGCTACCGAACCCCGAGAGCCCCCCAGGAGCTCGGCTCGGCTCCCCCGGCTGGGGCGGGACCTCCCGGAGCCTCCCCGGGCTCAGACCTTGGTGCACACCGAGCCCCCGTCCGCGCCGTCCGGGCCCTGCGCGGCCGCCGTGCCGCTGCCCCCGGGCCGGGCCCGGAACCCGGTGAACACCGGGCAGACGGGCACCTTCCTGAGCCAGCGGCTGCTCCGCACCGCGCCCATGCCGAAGGGGAAGTCGTAGCTCCTCAGGCTGGCGCTGCTCGTGCTGTCCGAGTGCGCTCCGGCCTTCCACTGCACCAGCCCTCGTTCCTCCTCCGTCCCTGCGGGGTGCCCAGTGTCACCCTCGGCCCCGCCACCCCCTCTGGCAGCTCCAAATCAGCACAAATCTGCCCCAGCCCCGCTGCTTCCCCGGGTGCTGCGGTTACCCGGGATGGTGTTGTCCAGGACGAAGGCGATGGTGCCCCCGACGAACATCTCCGTGGTCAGCAGCACCGTCAGGATCTGGTCCAGCTCGGCGACACCTGCGACAGCGTGGGACGGAGCCGCATTTCCCCGCTGCTCCCCCGGGTGGGCGAGCGCCAGGAGATCTGCCCTCCTCTCTCCCCGGACTCCCAAAACTGCGGCCCTTCCTGGCGGGCCGCACCTGTGCTAATGGCCCCGGGGTGGGAATCCAGGTAGTTTGGCAGCGTCAGCCCGAAGAACATGGCAAAGCCCAGCACGAAGAGGTTTCGGGAGGAGTTCATGTCCACGAACTGCAGGTTGGAGAGGCCGACGGCCGTGATCATTCCTGCCGGCAGAGAGGCGGCGATGCAGGCGGAGGTGCCCACGCTGGGCCGGGCACCGGGGGCTGCCCCAGCCGCGGGGAGGCTGCGAGGGGCCCCCGCTCCCCCCCAAACCCGCCCTGCACCCTTGGGCTCACCAGCCCCCGAGGCTGCGGGGACGTGGCCCGGGGCCGCGTTTGGGGCACACAGTTACCGAACAAGGTGCAGAACATCCCGCCGAGTACGGGGTCGGGCAGGGAGGCGAAGAGCGCCGTGAATTTGCCGATGGTCCCCAGCAGGAGCATGATCCCGGCGCCGTACTGGATCACCCTCCTGCTCCCCACCTGCACAGAGACACCGGCAGCAGGTGACGGAGCCTGCGCCCCCTGGCCGAGCCGGGACCGGCCCCGGTACCTTGGTGATGCCCAGGACGCCGATGTTGGGGCTGGAGGACGTGGAGCCATTGCCGGTTCCCAAGAGCCCCGCGATGATGCAGGAGATGCCCTCGGTGAAAATGCCCCTGGGGAACGAGAGGAACGGGCTGGTGCCCATCCCACTCTCCTGCAGCATCCCTGACCCGTGTCGAGGGATGCCGCGGTGCGAGTGAGGTACCGTAGAGGGGGGAACATCCGGCTGTACCTGTTGATGGCGTGCACAGGGGGCGGGGGCGCTCCTGCCAGCCGGGCACAGGAGTAATAGTCCCCGATGGACTCGATGATGCCCGCCAGCGTTGCACTGAACATGCCCAGCACAGCTGCTGAGGTCACCGTGGGCAGCCCCCACTGGCCTGCGCGGGGGCAGAGCAGGTCAGGGTTGGGGACAGCCAGGAACCCCCAGCCGCTGCTCACCGGTGCCGCTTCGGGCCCCCCGGGTGTTCCCCAGCCCCGGTGGTGCTGCACCAGGTCCCCACATCCCCCGGGGCGAAGGCGTGCCGGGGCCCCAGGGCGCCGCGGGGCTGCCGGGCACTCACAGGGGTAGGGGACGCGGAACCAGGGTGCCACGGACAGGATCTCCCCGCGGGCGTCCGTCCTGGCCTTGTAGCCGTACTCCTCGGGCTGGCTGGGGAAGACTCCGGTGCGGGTCAGCACGTAGCAGATCAGCCACACCAGCATGATGGCCAGGATGATCTGCGGGGCACACACCGGGACCCTCCCGCACCGCCCCGAGCCCGCGCGGGGCTAAACGGGGGAATGCGGGGCCGCCCCAGGATGCTCTCAGCCAGCCCCTACCGGGAACATCTTGAAGATCTGGATGCGGAGCAGGACAAAGCCGTGGCCCCGCCGGTAGCCAGGCAGGCAGATGGCGACCTGCCGCAGGTACTGGGCAAACAGAACAATCAGGAAGATGGTCCTGGGGGAAAGACAGACGGGATCCCTCTGATGCCTCAGTTTAGCTTTTATATTTTTCATGTTCTATGCTGCTTTAGTGTGTGGGTCTGAGCTTCATATCAGGGGATGGTGAGCTCTCTGCACAGAGCAGGGAGACAAAACAATTCCTGCTCCAGCTGGGGACCAGGGACAAATGATCCAAATCTCAGGCCCAAGAGCAGAAACAACATGGGCTGAAGAGAGGAAAACAAAAAGGATGGGACTTCATAATCTGAAGCTATAATTAGACAATTAACTCCAATATGCAAATGGAGCAGAACTTATATAAAAAAGTGACAGACCCCATGACCGGTCATGCATTTTGTGACAATTTTGGTTCACCTGGAGAGCAGCCCTGGCTGGGCTCTTGTGCTGCCCAAGGTGGATCCATTGAGGCCTCCTAATAAATCCCTACTTTATTCTTTGGCTCTGTCCAGCCTCTGTTCTAGGTCAGCCTTCACAAGGTATCCCTCATGCTCCTGACATCCTCCTGGCTCAGTGTTGGACAACCCTTCCCTCCTGTCCCTGTGTCCCCCGTGTCCCCATGCCATACAGCACAGAGATGCCCCAGTGGGAGCCAGCCCGGTCACCAGCCGCCTGGAAAACGGAGAGTCCGATGAGGGACACGGTGGGGGTGACAGTCAGAGGCCCGATGTAGCTGAGCAGTGCCCCGGGGAGCCCCAGCAGCCCGATGACCACTTCCACCAGGCTGGACACTATGATGGCCCCCTGGATCTGCAGGGCATGGAGAGGTGCAAGAGAGAGCATCAGCATCCTGCCAGGGAGTCAGGGTGCCGCGGGGTGCTGCCAGGATGGTGGCAGGGCAGTGGCAGGGCAGTGGCAGGATGGTGGCAGGGCAGTGGCAGGGCGGTGGCAGGGTGGTGGCAGGGTGTACCTCTCGCATGCGGGGCTGCCAGATGTGGGACGTGTTGAGCGGCAGTGACCAGTTGCCGTAGATCTGCTCTGGGGATGAAGGGCGGTGAGGTGGTCCCAGGGGTCGGGGAGCAGCCGGACACCCCCTGCACCCCCCTGCCCTCACCTTCAGGTGGGCATCGCCACTTGTCCAGGGCCAGGATGGACTTGGCAGGGACAAGGAAGGCCAGCGCGCTTGCCTGGAAGAGCGGCAGCCTGCAGGGACAGAGGGATCCTGCGCCCGGGCCCGGGGCTGGGCAGGGGGGCCCGCGGGGCCGTGGCTCTACCTGATGCCCACGGTGGTCTGGATGAGGGTGGTGATGCCCACGCAGGTGAAGATGGTGCCGATGAGGTAGCTGACGGTGAGCTGGTCCTTGCCCACGCACAGGCTCTCGGCCAGCAGGAAGGGGACGGCGATGGTGCCACTGAAGCAGGTCAGGTAATGCTGGGGGGCGAGGGGGGGCTCAGCGGGGCTGGGGGTGCCCCACACCACGGGGAACGGAGATTTGGGGTCTGACACTTTCCAGGCTATACCTGGAAGCCGAGCAGGATGCAGAGGTACCAGGGGGGCACGTCCTCGATCCTGTAGAGCATGTCCACCTCCGTCCGAGGGGGCCTGGTGCCCGCCCCGGAGTCCTGCTGTGGGGGCACAGCTCAGCCTGGGGCTGCTTGCAGGGATGGGCACCCTTCCCTATGGGAGCCCCTGTGCCCGCAGGGATGGGAGGGGTCCCGGCTGGCCGGTCTCCATCTGCAGGTGTGTCCCAGGCGGATTTGGGGTGTGGTGCTGCCCACGGGGTGCCCCTGTACTCACCCTGCCCTCCACAGGCAGCTCCTTCCCGGGGGTGTGCGGGGAGCCCGCGGGGGCCAGAGCCAAGTTCCCATTCTGGCAGTGGGGACGAGAGGGGAGCTGGGTCAGTGTGGACCCAGGTGTCCCACGGGAGAGGGGCTGGGCTCTGCTCTGAGGGATGCAGGTGACACCGGGCCACGGCCCAGGGTGTTTCCTGTCAGTCCCACCCGGTGCCCGCTCTGACCCCCAGGAGGAGTCTAGGCTCCTAAACCCACCGATCCCTACGTAGTATTTTGTTCCTGGAAAGTCTGGAGGGGGATCCCCCCTGCAGGTGATGGGAAAGGTGGCACAGCCAGTCCCAGCCACAGCGTTCCAGCGTCTCCCCTCGGTCCCGCGATTCACTGCAGTCCCCAGGCTCCCCCTGGCCTTTGCCAGCCCCAGCAGAGCATCCTGACCCTGAGCTGGCCATCGCTGGGGTCAGTGTGCCTGGCCACCACCTCCCTCCCCACCGCCCTGGGATGACACCGAGGGAAGGGATGGGGACAGGGACGGCGCCTGCATTCACCTGGGGCTGAGCCAGGTCTCCTGAGCGGGTCCCCATCCTCCGACGTGTCCCTGGCGGCGCTGTCCCTGCTCGGGGGGTTTTATGGCCGTGGGAAGGACTTTAGTCCCCGGCCGGGCGGTGGCGGTGGCGGGGGGAGGCCGGCCATTGGCTGGGGGTTGTGAAACCGGCGAGCGCAGCCCCGGCACGGATCAGCCATTAACTCCTTTAATTGGGGCTGCACCCGCCCGGAGCAGCGCCGCGGTGAAACATTACAGCCCGTGGGTTACAGAGTAATTCCCCGCTCGCCCGGACGGAGTCCACGGTGCTGCTGGCACGGCCGGGCCGGGCCCCGAGCGACAGCGGCGACATCGGTGACAGGCGACACCGGGAAGGCGCGCACCTCCCGGCACGTGTCGGCTCCCGCTGGGGACGAAGTCGGCTCCGAAGGTCGCCGGGGCATTAAGCATTAACCACGCCGGGCTACAGCTCGTTCTGCAGCGCCTTGCGGGGGTCCGGGCGCTCCTTGCGGCCGGCACAGGGTCCCTTGTCGCCGTGGCACAGCAGCTGCCGCAGCGCCGCCGGGCCCCGCCGGTGCGCGCCGTAGATGTGCGCCTCGCCCCGCTCGCCCACGTAGCCGTGGCACAGCTTGGAGAGCCTGCGAGGAGCCGCGGTGTCACCTGGCGGCGAGGGCACGGTGCCAGCCCCCCCTGCACCGCCACACCCCGACTCACCTGCCCGGCCACGGTCCCCCCGACACCAGCACGCTCAGAGGCTGCTGCCCCGGCAGCCCCGGCCCCGAGAGCCGCTTCTCCCCGTCCAGCTCCAGCACCCCGTAACTGCGGGAGAGGGGAGTTAGAGGGAAAAGGGTAGCTGGGGACACCCCTGTCCCTGGGGACACCCCCGGGGCACTCTGACCCCTGGGGTAGTGCCGTCCTCGGGGACATTCTGACCCCCGGGGACTCGCCTGTAGCTGGGATCACCGTGATCCCAGGGACACCCCCATCCCAGGGACACCCTGCTCACCTCTCCCAGTCCTGTGAGCAGCTCCTCTCCAGCACCTCTATGTAGTCCGACTCCTTCAGAGCCTTCTTGCCCACCTTCCCTTCTGCCTTGCTCAGCTGCTCCTCAATCTGGGGTGAGAAAAGGCAGAATCAGGGCACTGGGGGTGGCAGCCTGTCCATGACCCGCTCCCGAGCGGGACTGGGCTCTGCAGCCCCTTCTGTGCAGCCCCGGCAGCAGAACATCATCTGGGTCAGAGGGTCCATAAGGAGCCCCAAAAGGTTTTTTTGAGGTGCCAAAGGGGAATATCCATCAGGGGCGTGCCCCAGAGGAGCAGCAGCATCTCCCCAGGCTGGAGCCTCCCCACAGGGGTTCTCACTGCCGCTTTTGGGATGCCGTGTCCCCGGTCCCCACCTGGAAGGCGATGGCGTGGCAGGCGTCACAGCGCAGGGATTCGGGCATGTGGGGCGAGAGCCGCTCCTCGGGGCTGAGCTGGGGCGCGGGGATGGAGCGGGTCGGGGCGGCGGGGGGGTCCCCGCACGCGTCCTGGGCCCCTGTCCCCCCCAGCAGGCTCAGCACCAGCCACGCTGCCAGCGCCGCCCGCATCCTGCCGCGCTCCGAAAGTGCGGGGCGGAGGCGTGGGGTGGCTATAAACCCCCCCGGCCGGGCTGCAAACCCCGGGGCGGGCTGTAAACCCCCCCGGGGCGGGCTGTAACCCCCCGGGACCGGCGAGCGGCGCCGAGGCGCGGCCAGCACGCACCTGCATCCGGCTGGGGCGGCCCGTCCGAGCCGGGCGTCGCGGCAGGAAGGGGGCTGTGCATGGGCTGTCCCCGACCGGGTGCCCCCTCAGTCCTGCAACTCAGCCTGATCCCTTCTCCTCAACCTCAGTCCTTCCTGGGATGGTGTGGACTTACAGGGGCTGGGCCTGGGTGGGGATTTGGGGTTCAGAGCTGGGATTTGGGGTTAAGGACTGGGGTTAGAGGCTCATGGTTGTGGTTTGGCGCTCAGGGCTGGGGTTTGGGGTTTAGGGCTCACTGATAACTGCAGAGTCTCCTCCTGCTCCTCTGGACAGGGTGGATATTCCAAGACAGAGAGAAGCACTGCATGTTCCAAGTGCCTCAGCCCCTCGCCTCCCTTTACAGACCACACAAGCACAGGATGAATAAGCAGATTTAAAGCTGTTTCAGCATTTTTATTACTATTTTGGGGTATCTGTGCTGCAGCCATGGCTGGGGGGACTGGGGGTGTCCAGGCCATCACCCCCTGGGTGAACCAGCTCGGGTCATCCTCGGGATGGGACTGGCAGGACAGGGGGAAGCAGGGCCTCTGTGGTCCCTTTGCTGGCCGGGGCCCACACCTCCATGTCCCCCTAGGGCTGCCAGGAACTCACAGTGGAAAACACCCTTTTTGTCCCCGTTTCCATGAGAAGCCAGTGAAGTCCAACCAGTGCCCGCTACCCCTCGGCACTTTGCCAGCTCAGCCGTGGGCAGAGAGGCTTTCCCGTGCCAGGGGTGGTGCTGACTTTGGGCGAAGCCGGGCCAGGGGAAGGGACATGCCCGCGGATCCATCCCGTCACATGCGGAGCAGCGAGCCCTCGGGCGCGGCAGGGCTGGCGCGGGCCGGGGGCTGCTCGGGGCCGGGGCTGGCCCGCATGCCCGTGGGGATGTAGTACAGGCTCTCCAGGTAGCCGCAGTCGGGACCCCCGGCAGGGGACGACCCCTCGCCCTTGGGAGCGGAGCCGGGGGTCCCGGGGTTGTCGGCAGCCGGCAGCGAGGGGTGCGGCGGCGAGGGGGCGGAGGGCGGCGGCGCCGGGAGTCCCGGGAAGCCGCCGTAGGATGCGTAGGAGGGGGCATAGACCCCCGGGGCCATGAGCACCGGGTTGAAAGGTGCCTGGTAGAGCCCGGTGTGTGACGCCACCGGTGGGACCAGCACCTCCAGGTACTGCCCCGTCTCGGGGTCGTAGAGCGTTTTCATCTGGGGCTGCCGCGGCTGCTCCACGTAGTAGCACTTCCCGCTGCTGGGATCCACGAGCATCCTCCGCTGGGCAGGCACGGCGGTGGGGAAGGGCTTGGGGGGGCTCTGCCTGCTCCTCCCACTCGGCGAGGAGCCATCAGTCCTCCTGAGGAAATGAGGAGCATCCTCCAGGTGGGGCTGGACTGGGGGCTCCACAGCAGCCGAGCCCTCGGGGGGTCGGGGAAGGGGGGGCTCAGGGCTGGGCTTGCCCCAGGGCACTTCCCCACCAGGAAGGGGATAGGCACCGGTTCCCAGCGGAGCGCTGGCTGGGTTGGGGACAAAAGGGGATCCAAAGAAAGAGCCGGCCACGTTGGAGACTGATGGATGCCCAAGGGAAGTGGGGGCTGGGTTGCTGACCAAAGGGGACCCAAAGGATGAGCTGCCTGGGTTGGGGATCAAGGGGTTCCCAAAGGATGCACTGGATGGATTGGGGACCAAGGGGGACCCAAAGGATGCACTGGATGGATTTGGGATCAGGGGGTTCCCAAAGGATGCACTGGATGGATTGGAGACCAAGGGGTTCCCAAAGGATACACTGGATGGATTGGGCACCAGTGGGGACCCAAATGAAGCACTGGATGGAATGGGGACCAAGGGGCTCCCAAAGGACATGCTGGATGGATTGGGCACCAGTGGGGACCCAAAGGATGCACTGGATGGATTGGAGACCAAGGGGTTCCCAAAGGATGCACTGGATGGATTGGAGACCAAGGGGTTCCCAAAGGATGCACTGGATGGATTTGAGACCAAGGGGTTCCCAAAGGACATGCTGGATGGATTGGGGACCAAGGGGTTCCCAAAGGACATGCTGGATGCATTTGGGACCAAGGGGTTCCCAAAGGATGTGCTGCACAGGTTGGGCACCAGAGGGGCCCCAAAAGACTTGTTGGAGCTGGAAACCAAAGGGGTCCCAAATGATGTGCTGGCCAGGCTGGAGGCTGATGGGAAGCCAAAGGATGAGCCAGTCACGTTGGTGACCATGGAGGTCCCGAAAGAAGCACTGGCTGGGTTGGGGGCTGAAGGAGCCCCAAAGGAGGCGCTGGCCGGGCTGGGGACAAAGGGGGTCCCAAAGGACGCACTGCCTGGGTTGGGGACCGAGGACAGCTTTGGCATCTGTGTGGATTTGGGGGCTCTCTCGGGGATTGCCAAGTAGTTGGAGTTCTCTGCCGGGGCAGCAGGCGGGTAGGGCTCTGCAGCCGTCGGCCACTGCGGCGGCGGGTGCTCCCAGGCCTCCCTCTGCTCTGGCAGCCGCCCCGGGGAGCCTTCGCTGCTGTGCCCGGCTCGGAGCGGGGCGGCGGGGCCGGTGCCACCGGCAGAGCCCCCGCTGCCCACCGACACCCGCCGGCCGCCGGGCTGCTCCTGCCTCTGCTCGCTGGCACCGGGCTCTGCCGCGCTCCTCGCCGCCGGCTCCGCAGGCCGCGGCCGGGAGCTGCTGCCGCCCGGGGCTCCGGCTCGGGGGTCGCGGCTGTCACCGCCGCGGGGCCGCTGCCCCAGCGGCTCCGAACCCTGGGCAGCGGGGAGCGCCCCGCTGCTGCCACGGCCGCGTTCCTCCTCCCCCTCCGCCGGACTGGGCGGCAGGAGAACGGTCTTCTCTGCCCGCAGCAGCGCGCTGCTCTGAGCCGGGGAGCGCTCCCGGGCCGCCGGGGCCGGCCGGCCCACCAGGACGTGCAGGTGGCTCTCGACGTGCGGCACCCGCTCGGCCCGCGGCGGCACCCGCAGCTCGCTCCGCTCCCGGCGCGGGGGCGACGCCGGCGGCTCCTCCGCGGGGGCCGCTCCCCTCCGCGTGGCCTGGACCCTCGTGATGTTGATGGGGGAGCTGTGCGGGGCCTTTGCGGGCCCCTCTGCACACGCCGGGGCTGGCTCTCGGCCGGGGGCTGCCAGCACCTCCTCGCCCGCCGGCTCCGGCGGCGGCTCCCGGCGGACCGAGGTGCAGTGGATGACCAGAGGGGTGGCTGGTGGCGGCTCCCCGCTGCTCGCCGGGGCCACGGTGCCGCGGGAGGCGCCGGCAGTCCCGAACTTGAGGCTGTAGCTGCTCTTCACCAGCTTGCGCACGTCCCGGGGCTGCGGGACGCGCCCCTTCCCCTTCTCCTCTGGCTTGGGGGGCGCGGCCGGCGGGGACCCCCGGGGTGCCGGGATGGTGCCGGGGCTGGGCGGCCGGCGGGGCACTGCTGGTGGCTTCTCCGGCTGGCTCTGCGGCAGCGCCCTCGCCTCCTGCGCCCGGGAGGAGGCGAAGGGGCGGCGCGGCGGGGCGGCGGGGAGCGCCCGGCTCTCGGCCTTGAAGGGGAGGCTTTGGGAATGGATGGGGCCGATGGCTCGCTCCTTCAAGCTGGGCCACGGCCTCGGCGCCCTCGCAAACCGGGGAGCGACATCCAGCACCTTCCCCACCCCGGGCTGGGCCTCGAACAAGGCGCGGGCTCGCTGGTAGCAGATCCTCTCCGACGTGTGCTTCTCCGCGGCCGCGGGCAGCCAGCGGCCCTCCAGCACCTCCTGGTACTTCATCCTCTGGTTGAGCTCGTTGAACGTCTTCCTCAGGTTGCAGACGGTCTCCCTCGTGGCCTCGCTGAGCACCACGCCCTTGGTGGGATGGGTGGTGGTGGCGGAGCTCCCTGCGGCCGCCGTGGGCACCGGCATCCCGCCGCCCCGCAGGTCCTCGGCCGAGAAGCTGCAGTCCGAGCGGGACAGCGAGCTGGACTTGCCCTCCAGACCATCCCCCAGCAGGTCGGTGCCGGCGGAGGACGGCCCCGAGGAGGTCGAGCTGCCCCGCAGCCCCTTCTGCTCCATCTTGATGCGCTGCTCGTACTGCATCTTCTTGGCCAGGACGTTTTTCACCAGGCACGAGGCCGCCCTGGTCCTGTCGGTGCCGGCCTCCAGGGACGCCGCCTTCATGAACTGCTGGTAGTTGAGCCTGAAGTCCTCGCCGACGGCTCTGCCCTTGCTGGGGGGCTCCTTCCTGGCAGGGGGCTGGGGCGCTGGGCCATCCCCCCGGGGGCCAAAGCCTGTCTCCTTCCTCTCCTTCCTCTTCAGCAGGATCTGGCGCTTGGGCACCGTCCTCTTCTTGCCGTGGCCCTTCCTGGCCTCTCCGCTCTCCAGCTCCACGTCCACGCACTCGAACTGCTCCTTGCCCAGCAGCTCCCCGTCCATGCCGGCGAGGAAAGGCCAGCCCACCCTGCCGTGCAGAGCTGTCGCCGCGCCCCGGGGCTCCCCGGCGCCCGCCGGCCACCGCCGCGGCCGCCCGCCGTCCTCCGACAGCGAGTTGGAGAGGCTGGAGGAGGTGTGGGAGCTGCACATGTCGAGGCGAGCTCCGGGGAGCCCCGAGAGGCTGCGGAAAGCCCTGGCCGTCAGCGCCTGCACCTCGCCGTCCACCTCGTCCGAGTCGCTGGGAGCCCCGGCGAGCATCGCCCCGGGCTGCCGGGGCACGGCCGGCTCCCCGCCGGCGGCCGCGGCCGGCACAGGCTGCCGGTCCCCACCGAGGGGACCCATCCTGCCCCCCTGGCCCGGCGCTGGGCTATTCTTAGCCGCGCTGGACAGCTGAGCCCGCTGCGGGCGGGCGAGGGGGCCGGGCGGCGGGGGCACGCCGGGGGCCCCCGCCGGAGCCCAGCGGCCCGGGGCAGCCCGGCCGGGCGATCCCTCCTCGTCCAGGAACTCCAGGCAGTCCTTGAAGGTCTCCGTGCCGTCCGAGCACAGGGCGGAGTGGTAGGAGGACACGGAGGAGCTCGACATGCTCTTGGTGAGGTCGTCGCGGGGCAGCCCCGGGAGGTGTCCGTCCTCCTCCTCTTCCTCCTCCGCGGAGCGCCGGCCGTCCGCAGCCGCGCGGGGACCCTCGCCCTCGGGGGACAGCAGGACCGGGTCCCTCTTCCCGCGGGGCATGGTGGCAGGGAGGAGCCCGGGGGCTTCAGCCGGTGCCGGGGAACCCTGCTCGGGGCTGGGGCCGCTATGCCGGGGCCGCTGGCTCGACCTTCTGGCTCCCTCGCCGTCCCGGCGGCTGGACCCGGCGGCGGCACAGAGCAAGCCCGGGATCACATGGACTCGGCGAGCGCCAGCCGGGACAGCCGATGCCAAGCGCATTGCAGGGATGCCACCGCCGCCCCCAGCCTCGGGGACCTGCCGGGGGGCCGCCGGCTCATCCCTGCCCCTCACCCCGCCCCGCTCTCCCCAGACCGCGGGACACGTCCCAGGGGACCCCATACAGCTCCCGGGTGTGATCCCACGGCCTGGGCTGCCCTGGAGCGGGGGAGCCCTGCAGGGGACATCTGGGGGTGTCCCAGTGCTGAGGGCACGGCAGGATCCAGAGCTGCAGCTCCATCCCCACCACGGCTCCTTTCCCGGTGCCACTGCCCACCTCACCACAGCAACGGTGTGCCCACGCTGGGCTTTCCCCTAAACACACCCTGCCCCAAACAGGAGCTGCCACACAGCCAGTCCAAGTGGCCAGGAGCAGACTCAAGGCTTGGGATCAACCCAGGCATGGAGCTGACCGAAGGACTGCAAGCATGTGTCTTTTTTGGGGACACCCCAAGCCAGTGGGGGGGTGGCTGGGGTGGCACGAGGGTCTCTGCAGCTTGTCCACCCCAAGTGCTGCTGGTGCAATCCAGTCCCAGCTTTTGGGGGAATTTTTGCCATGAAACAGCAGCAGGTGCTCCCCAGCGCTGCCAGTCCCGAAGCAACCTGATGCCCACGTCCTCTGGGTTCATGCAGGGACTAAATTTAAACCTTGGCAAGGAGGAGAGGAAAGCTTCCCGCAGAGCTGGGCTGGCACTTAACCCTTCCCTGCTGAGCTGGGCTGGGCTTGCAGGTGGCATTTGTGCCCAGAGGGACTGCAGGGGACCTGCCATGGGCAGTGCTCAGTGGTGTGGTGGCCTTGTGCAAGGAGTGTGTATGGAGAATTTCAAACCCCCAAAGCCCTTTCTTCATGCTCAGGCACAGGCACAGCCTGCCAGGGCAGTGCTGGAGTTGCCATCCCTGGTCCTGCTTCTCCACGGAGCTCCAGGCTGTGTCTGGGGCCATCCCACCTCCTGCAGCACCCACAGAGGGTGCCGGGAGGCGGATGGACAGAGGATGGACAGCGGATGGACAGAGGATGGACAGCAGGTGCACACCACAGCCGGGTGTCCGGTGCTGCTCTCCTGCCACCCTCGCAGCCTCCGGTGGTGTTGAGTCACTTGTCACAGCTGTTGTCACTGTGACCATTGTGGTTTTAGCAGGACCTGGGTGTTGGAGCAGCAGCAGCAGCCAGGACTGTGCTGAGCATGAGTGTTGGAGTGGGGCAGGGGAAAGGCTGGGAGAGCTGGGGGTGCTCACCTGGAGAGGAGAAGGCTTCAGGGAGAGCTCAGAGCCCCTGCCAGGGCTTAAAGGGGCTCCAGGAGAGCTGGAGAGGGACTGGGGACAAGGCATGGAGGGGCAGGACGCAGGGAATGGCTTCATACTGATACAGGGCAGAGTTAGGGGGGATATTGGGAAGGAATTGTTCCCTGGCAGGGTGGGCAGGCCCTGGCACAGGTGCCCAGAGCAGCTGTGGCTGCCCCTGGATCCCTGGCACTGTCCAAGGCCAGGCTGGACAGGGCTTGGAGCAGCCTGGGACAGTGGGAGGTGTCCCTGACATGGCAGGGGGTGGGAGTGGCCTTTGGGGATCTTTCCAACCCACACCAGTCTGTGATTCTGTGACCCCCAGGATGCTGTGAGCAGCCCCTCTGGGGGTGCTGTGGGAGCAGCAGAACTGGCCAGGCATTGCTGTCACTGCCCTGGCAGCAGCCCCAGGCTGCCAGCAATGTGCCAAGCCAGGCCACGCTGCAGACCTGCACCTCCTCCTGCTGCTCCCGAGTTTGTCCCTCGGTGTGGGGAGACCCCCGGGCTCCTCCTGCCAGATGAAACCCAACCAGCACCTCCCAGCAGCCAGAGCAGGTTGGGCTGTGCCTGTGGGGCACAAACATGTTACAGAACAGCGGGTGGACCCCGGCTGAGCCAGATTTGCTAATTAAACACTCATTTATGTTTAAGCCAGCATGATACTGCCTGTAAGCCTCACCACTGTATTTGCTTATTAACCTGGGTTTTGTGCCAGCTCGGAGCGTGCTCACCTCAGTGCTGGCAAGCCTGGCACGGGCAGCGAGGAGGAGGAGGGAGGCTGCTGGTAGCTGCTGAAAGCAGGATGTGCCTCTCCCACGCTGGAGCTACTTTTTGCGGCTCCGGAGGAGCAGGAAACACCGGCCCAGCTTGGCAGGGGCTTTCAGAGCCGCCTCGGGTTCAGGAGGGACCTGGGCATCCGGGCCGCGGCAGCAGCGCCTGGGAGGAGCCCAGGCCCTGGGACAGCCCAGGGCGCTGTGTGACAGCGCTGTCCCCGAGCCAGGGTGTCCCGGGGCAGCGCCGAGCCGGGGCTGCGGCACAGCGGCGATGTCCGGGCTGGGACACGGCGGGGCAGGAGCGTCCTGCGGCCCGCGGCGCCGTGCCAGGGGCCAGCCCCACTCCCAGCCCCTGTCCCGTTCCCGGCACCGCTTGTAACCTCCTGCCTCATTCCCTGTTCTGTTCCCAGTCCCGTGTCCCGTTCCCAGCCCTCACTCCCGTTCCCGATCCTGTGTCCCGTTCCCATCCCTCAGTCCCGTTCCCATCCCTCAGTCCCGTTCCCAGCCCTCGGTCCCGTTCCCGCCGAGCCCCACCTCAAGGCGGGGCCCGCACACAGAGCCTCCGGCCCCTCACGCACGGACAGAGCTCACTTCCCGGTCCCGATCCCGATCCCCATCCCGGTCCCAAGCCCTCAGCCATGTCCCTGCGGCAAACGGCGGCTGCCTCCTCCTCCTCCTCCTCCCCGGCCCCGTCCCCACCATCCCCCGCAACTCTCCCGGCACCAGGCTCGGGCAACCACCGACAGGCACAGCGATGTCACGTCTTTATTTAAAAATAAATAAATATATATACACACACAAACCCATGTTCAAGCGCTTGGTGCACTCTGGAACACCCTCTCCTCCTGTCAGAGCCCCACAAAGAACCCCAAGTACCCTTTGGAGAAGGACAGCAATGTGTTTCCACATCGGGACTCTGGAGAGGATTCTCCTTTTCCCCGAGGAGCACTGAACAAACACAACTTGTCCTGTTTGTCACCGCAGAGGTCCCAAGCCACACGCCCTTCCTCACAGCACACACCAGGACCAGCACCCTGACCCTGGTTAGGAACAAAACACTTATTGCTTTTGGGGATGTTTTTACCTCCCTCCTGAGTTTCCCAGCTGATTGTGCTTCCCACAGGAGCTCTCCATCAAGTACTCGAGGTCTTTGGATGAAAAAGGTACCATCTGGCTTCAGTGCAAAATGCTGTGGAGGAGTTCAAGCTCCGTGCAAGACATTGTGAGTCCAGGAAGTTGCCAGATTGGGTCTCCCTACCTGCATCCCTCTACAGTCACACGGGAACGGCAGGGAAGATTCCAACCCTGGAACAAAGTCCAACCACTTAAATAGATTCCTAATATATTCTACAAGCTATTTAATATATAAAAAGCAACATTATTTTCACTTTTTGTACACTCATGTGCTCAAAAGTGGGAAATACCAGCATTAAGGCTGCCTGCTGTGCCAGCCACCAAGCTGGAATCATCACCCATTTCTGCCCTTAAGCTCGGACAAGCCCTGGCACTAAGAATGCTCCACACCAACCCCCTCAAAATGCCATTTTCACTAGTGCTTTTCCTGTTCCAGGTGCCCCAAAATTTCAACTCTACTTCGCCACATTCCTACAAGGTTTCTTACAAATGGATCATAAAAATGCAATTTAGAGTCACTGTGTCGGTTTTTTTTCCTTTTTATGACATCCAACCACAGCACTGCTGCTGTCCCTGGACTGTTCTCCTCCTCTCCTGGGATGTTTAGGGCTGGTGTACAGAAGCACCAGGCCTCAAACCAATCCCTCATCCTTGTGCAGACCCCAGGAAAGTTTTTTTTCCCCCAGCTTCCTTTCTTGCCAAACCTCCAAGGGCTGTATGGATGGGACAGGACATGGAGGGGACACACTGTGGCACCAACATCTCCAGTTCCATCCAGTGAGACTCCTACCCCCCTGCACCAGTGCCCAACACACAGTCTGAGCTTTAAAGGCAGGCTTAATCCTGGCATTTCCCAAGCTTTTGAGCATTTACTCCTCAGGTCTCAGCCAAGGCCACCTGTGCATCCTGTGTGACTCGAGTTTCAGGCATGTGGCAACAGCAGAGCACTGCTCAGGTGTCACTGACTCCCATTCCCAGGGTCAGAGGGGAGCAGTGCTGCTCTGTGAGCCCCCACCCCGGGCAGGAATTCCCTGGAAGAGCAGCTCATTCCATGCAGGGCATACACCAGACTGCCTCGGGGGGTTCATGGTGCTCAACTGGAGCAACACTGCTCTAACACTGCTCTGCTGCTCACCAGGACAACCCAGCATCAACCTGCCTTCAAGGCCTGGCTGTGTGAAGGAGGACCAAGAAAAAACAGGACATTGCCACATGGATTTTTCTCTTTGCAGTATCATGCCTACAGTGAAACATTCATAGCTGCTCAACAGAGTAAAAATATGCTACATGAGAACTGTACCAGAAAATGCAGGATCCTGGGAGAGCTGGGGGAGTGTGCAGATAAAAACCAGAATGGAACAGCCAGCTTCGAAATATGCCACTGGAAACAGAGGAGGGAATGACCACAGTGCTGCTTTCCCAGCAGTCTGGCAGACACTGGAATGGGTGCAATTCCCAGGCTCCCATGCTGGTGTCAGGACGGGCACAGCCCTCCCTGGGAGCAGCACGGACACACACGGGAGAACTGGGAATGTGCTCAGGGGCTGCTCTCAGGCAGGGACTGTCCCTCCTGCACTGGAACCACCCCAGCTCTGTGGCACAGCCCGGAGGGACAGGGGGAGGTGACACCCAGCCCCAGCACGGCGCTCTCCGGGGATCCAGGGAGCTGCAGATCCATAGGAAACAAGGGAAGCAGAGAGGAGCCTGCTCTCCTGGGAAGCACACACAGCCTGGATGGCAGACAAACCACCCACACAGCTGGGGTCCGAGCTCAGAGCGTGTCCTGGGGAATGAATTTACAAAGTGCCATTGGTCCTTGGACCCAAATCTAATGTACAGGATATATTACAGCAAACAGCAGCCCTGCAGCTTGTGCCAGCCCCTCTCTGCACTGCCTGCAGGAGGACTCCAATATCTACACTCTTTACAACAGACTCCTTCCTTTTCACATGGAGGAAAATAAAAACATAAGTTAGACCAGCAATAAATAAAAGTATGGAACGTGTGCGTCCTGGTCAGCCCCCTTTATGCATCCCAATCAGACTGGAGAGCTTCTCACAGTGCTCGAGTTTCAGGGACTCTGCTTTCTGTTTTAACCGCTCATCTCTGTAGAGCTTGGCCAAATTGGACAAATCAGACTCTGAAAGATAAAAAAACAAGATGTATTAGGATGAAGTCCTGAGCCTCCTTTAAAGTACTGTTTCTAAGTGCTTTGTTATCCTTGTGGCACTTCTAAATTTTAATTTTGGTGGGTATTGAAGCCAGGGAGGTGAACAGCTACCCAAGGGACTCATCTGAAAGGCCTCCCTGCCCTTTTATTAATAATCTCAAATGTACTTTGCATTTTGTTCCCCTTCTTCTCAAAAGCCACATAAAACTGAAATAATTCCATTGTTTAAATTATTTCCTCCCAGTAATTCAGAGAAGTTGCTTTTGCTGATTAGCTGAGGAAGTCTTAATATAGGTTTCTCCCCGCAGAATAATTTGGCTGCAGGATTAGATGCACCGAGGAGAACAGCAGTAATTTACTTCTGAAAAGGTCAACATCTCCGTAAGCACAGGCTACCTGATGACACTCCATTTTCCAAAGAGCTTTTATACACCTTACAAGCCCCTCACTTTACAAAATTATTCAGAGTGGAAAGAACTTCAATAGATCCTTTCATGCCTTACGAATTCTGTCCCTGTCCCACTGAAATTTAAAGCCATTTACCCTCCTCCCACTCACTGAAAAGCTTCACAAACTGACAGGCAGGAACAGCTCATTTTAGAGCAGGAATCCATTTCCAGGTTTATAACCAAATGCCACTCAAGCAGTGCTGGGCACAGCCTTGTCAAGCCTCCAGTAAAAAACAGGCTCAGGTAATTGTCCCTGAGCCCAGAGTCCCTGGAGCTGTGCACTGGAGAATCTCAGTTTACACTTATCCAATTGAGGAAAATTATTCCCTGCACTTTTGACAGCATTCATTCCATCACATTTGCTCCTTGTGGGTTTCAATCTGTTACACAGTAGTTCTTCTGAAGCCTTTTCTCTAACGAAGTTCTAAAATATTGAATTCCAGCTATATTTACACTGGATATACAGAAGAAATTCCTCCCTGGGAGGGTGGGCAGGCCCTGGCACAGGGTGCCCAGAGCAGCTGGGGCTGCCTCTGGATCCCTGGCAGTGCCCAAGGCCAGGTTGGTCATTGGGGCTTGGAGGAGCCTGGGATAGTGGGAAGTGTCCCTGCTCATGGCAAGGGGTGGAATTGGATAAGCTTTAAGGCCCTTTCCAACCCAAACCACTCCATGATTCTGTGATACTTATCCTGACTTGGTTTTCAGTTGCCTTTTTGTGAGTCCGAGCTCTCTGCAGTCTCACTTTACAACTGAGCCATCCCAGCTGAAACATCTCCTGTAAAACCTGGCATGTGCTTTTTGAACCTAACTGTGCCCCAGATTTCAGAAGACCCAAACCCACAGCACACCCAACTTTCACACACTGCTCTGCTGAGTCTGCTGCAGCACTGTAAAACTGACTGGCTGAACAACGTACAACCAATCCATTATTTTAAAGGGTTTTTTTTAATGTTATTGGACACCAGGTAATGCTTTTCAAGTCTTAAAATGAAGGACTTTAAAACCCAAGCTGTTCCTGAACTACTCATCTCTGTCTGTTTTGCTGGTGCTCAAGGGAAATCTGCCCTCAGTAAACACAACAAATGTACTATAAATAGGCATTTAACTGACAAAAACTCATCACACCAATTCCAACACTTCAGCAAGGATTAAGGGACCAGGACTGTGCAGCAACAGCTGACTAAGAACCGCCTCAGCATCTGCAGAACATTTCCCCAGCACTCCATCCTGTACTCAGAGTTTATTTTTACAAACATGACTGTCCTAAGGTCAGCCCAGTCTCAGTTATGGCCAGGATGGGAAGCACTCTGAAAACGGTGAGTTTTTAATGACAGCAGTGGCCTCAGGCTATGCTAACTGTGGCTGCTGTGAATGTATTTGTAGCTGGTGACCAACACAACCCCTGAGTGCACAAAGCTCTGGAGGAGCATGGCTTGGCAGGCACTTGGCATTCCAGGCTGGATCATCTCCCCTCTCTGGCTCCTGGGCTCTCTCAGACTCACAAACCTTGTCCCCTCTTTGGGACTGGGCTCTCCCCAGCTCCAGCTCTCTGTGAGACAATGTGGCGACTTTCAACTGCATGAGGTCAATTAAAGGGACTTTTCTGTAAGAGAGAAACTCTCCCCCTTAGCAAGCGTACATTTATGAGTATGAACATCCACACTATCTATCCCTGGAGGCTGCTCCTGCCAGCCACAGATAATCAAAGCTGATAAACACACCAAAAACTTCAGGGCTTTTATGGTCTTATACTATACGTTCTTTTCCTTTTTAACTTCAGAGCCTACATATTTTTTATTTCTCTTTAAAAGCAGGATTGGTAACTTTTATGTAAAGTAAGCCAAAACAAGCCTTCCTATCAAACACCTGTAAAGAACCTGGAGTTAGCAACACTAGTTACCTCACCTTTAGGATTAAATGAGTCTTCTTTAGATAAATTGGTAAACAAACTGAAAACAAGTGCAAAGGCACCTTTTAGGAGTGTGCTGAGGAGTGTTCTGCACAGAGTAATTAAAAACCCTCACCAGTGTGTGAAAGCAGCTTGTCTGCTGCTACTGTACATTCACACAACTTGTTCCAGCTTCCTTTACACACAGCACCACTCGGTGTTGACTCATTTGAAGGTGATGAGCACTTTAGGTGAATAAAATCACTGAATGAAACCAGTCACAACATCCCAGCCTAAGCTACTCCTTGTGATTTGATTTCTGTTATTTCTTACCATTATGCAACAGCAGGAATTTGCTATCTCTTCAACGAACCAGATTAGTAGCAATTAACAAGCAATAAAATATGGGTTAACATGCCTTTTTTTTGTGCCACTGATCCACTCAGGGCTGAGTGAGAATAACAATTCTGAATGCTCACATCTGTATTCTTCCTTTCTGCATTCAATTCTTGTTTTTGAAAGACTTGAAAATGGTGAAAAACATGATCTGTAACTCAGCTAAAGATAGAAAATGCAAATAACACCCAAACCACAGAAGCATGCTCTGAAAACTGATACCAGGAACACAGCCCACTGCAAGGGAGTCAAGAGCACCTGGACACACTCGGGACTCTTGGAGAAATTTTAAGGAAAAAGTTACAGAAACTTCTTGTGGAGACAGTCAAAGCAAAACTGATTCTGCTCCAACAAAGGAAACGTGGAATAGGTGATGTCTCAAGATCTTTTCCAGCCTAGCAATCTGTCAGGGCTGGATAAATGTGGTGGGTTGTATGTTTAAAACATCACTAAGGGTTATTCAAGCATAAAACCTGAGCGGAAAAAAGTGTCTCAAATGGTGAAGTCTACTTTCCACTCATCTCTCAGAATCACTTGAAATGGATTTTGACAGATCTCAAGAATAGCAAATTCACTGTTAGGAGCAGATGTGGCACACCTTAAACCAGTGCAAGGCTGAGATGTTACAAGGACTGGAAACTGAGGCTAAAACCAGCAGAGCTTTGTGAAGCACAGCCACCCCCCAGCCCCTGAAACACCCTTGGGACAGAAATAACTTACTTTGCTGTTTCTCCTTCCAGCAGCTGGTCTGAATATAGTCTATGTAATCTTTCTCAACTGTTTTCTCAAGCTCCTGAAGTTCTGCTCCTTGATAATTCTTTTCAAAGTTTTTATCAACATAGTAAGGCACCTGCAAGTTCTCTGTTTCTCTGCTGACAACATGGCCTATGGACCTGTAGGAGCAGAAGGGAGAAATCAGATGTATCAGCAGTTCAGACCTCAAAAAACCAAGAGCTGTTTCTCCATATTAGCACTTCTAGAAGAAAATATTTACAGGAATGTTTGTACAGTTCATTTCTGCAGGATTATGGCTCCCTCAACCATCAAGTCAGGAAATTACAATCTCAGGGACAGCAAGCTGTGCAGTACAAACAGAACCCACCATCCTGCTACAACCATAGGAAAATATCCCAGAGTCTTTAAAGACTTAGGGCACAATGCAGGTGGATCTGGATTTTCCCGTTTTTTGGATACTTTAGTAGAAATACAATTTAGCAAGGGGGGATTCTAGTTACACTTTTCTTCAAGGTTTTATAATCATAAGTAAGCAAAGTGAGGCATGGAACAGGCTGGAAAATACCCTGTTGGAAGAATCAGCTCCTCTGACACAGTTACTGGGTTAAACTGCACTCCTGGAGTGAATTTCCTTACTTACGCAGATACCCAAGGCCTCTGCTCAAATCACTGCCCCCAGAGAGAGGCAGACAGCCAAAACACAAAGGTTACACTCAAAAGAATCCTGTTTGCCCCTTTTTCCTGGACTCTTTTCCTTCCCCTCCCTGTGTCTCAGAGGTGTCCCCAGTTTCTTTTGGTTTTTAGGCTGTTCAGTGTTTTAAGGCTATGATTTAGATAAACAGCCTAACTCTGAACCAGGCTCAGGCCTGACTCTCTCCCATCACCAGGAGAAGGGGAGGTGGTGAAGAAAAGCAGCTCAGCTGCTGTGGGGGCAGCGTGGGAGGTTTCACATGGGACTGGCAGATAGCAAAAACACTCCCTGGGAAAAAAAACCACCCTAAAAACATCCACCCTCCTTTTCTTTCCTGGGGGCCTCACACTGACATCGTGTGGTAAAACAATGAGGGATGTTGGGCTGCTCTGGCACAGCAGAGCAGGGCAAGGCTGCACTTGAGCAGTTTTACTCCCAGAAGGGAACAAGGGGACAATCTGGAGCACTCTGCTGGCTGCCCCAAACCTGCCAATCCCACTCCTCTCTGAGTAAGGGCCAGCCCAGGTCAGCTCTTTCCCTCCTCCAGCCCTGGAAGCTGAGAGCAGCACGTGGGTTTTCCTCTGCCCCACAAGCTCCCAGGACAGCAGCTCTGCTGGGTCCTTCTGCTCCTTGAGCCTGCTAGTTCCCAGGGCCCTGATTCTCTGGAGAGGTTAAACCAGGGCATTTCAAGGCTTTAACGATTTGTTGAGCTTCCAGTGGAATTCATGCTCCAGAAAAGATCTGGATTTATACTGCAAACCACAGGTTTCATTTTTTAGCTGCTTTCCAGAGGAACCTCAGGGGTGATCCACAGATTCTGGGGTTTGGTCAGATGAGAGGCTGATCTACATCCACACTCCCCATCCTGTATCACTGTGCAAAACCATTCCATGCCAGCTGAGCAAGGTTTCTGACCCTCACAGTTCAGCACCCTGTGCACTGAAGCTCTCCACAGGTAACATCACAGTGCTCAGAACTCAGCAGTGCAGGCTGTTGGTATTTCCTTATTTACAGAGTGGTAACATTTTCTATAAAAAGCAGAACATTAATGTGCATTTTGCTATCAAACCCAACTTCCATCAGCCTCCATACTGCAAACAGCAGCAGCAGAAAAATGTGGTTTTAAAGGACTTACGATTTGTAGAATAAGCTGTAGGGTGGGTTGGTGGCCATCAGCTGGGTTATAACTGACACTATTATGATGATGAAAACTGGCATCAACTGGATAAATGCAGAGTATGAATTCTGAAAAGTACAAGGATTAGCAGTCAAGAAAATACAGAGATGGAAAAAGGCATCTGTTCACAGAAGCCAGGCTATCAATCACAGATCAACAACATGTTACATGTAAACTCTGAAGAAAAAAGAGGAAGTACTTTGTGATTTTGAGAGGGAAGACATTCTAATTTCTAAATAACCTTTATTAATAATATCAGAACACTCTTCGACATAATTTTCTTTCCCTTTCTTTCTGCCCCTTCCTTCGCAGTGCCCACAGCACTACTGTACCTGTTAGTGTCCAATCCAGCCTGCAGGAACACCCTGCAATTCCTGAGTGCCTACAGCTTTCCTGCACCCTCTGAATTTGCTCTCCATTGCAAAGATCTCAGCCTCTGCCCAAGCCCTGAGCAGTAAAGGGTTAAGAGCTCCCATGCAGTGTAACTTCAGACAGGATGCAAGCACCAGGCCTTTGATTAGATTCATTTGGCAGAACAAAAGAGTGGAAACACTATCAAAGAGAAAACACTGATCTTTCCTTCTGCTCTTCCATTTCTTTCTAAACTGGCTTCTAAAATGCCTTTTCTTATGCAGAGGAAAATATCATATGCAGCTCTTTAGGCTTTGCCCTCTGCCTTGGGATAGCAACAAGGATTCCTGAATTCCAAGAATTCACAGGATCCCGGGATCACTGAGGTTGGAAAAGCTCTCCCAGACCATGGAGTCCAAGCTGTGCCTGATCCCCACCTTGTCCCCAGCCCAGAGCACTCCGTGCCACCTCCAGTCCTATCCAGGACACCTCCAGGGATGGGCATGCCAAACCCCCTGGGCAGCTCCTCCCAATCCCTGAGCACCCTTTCCATGGGGAAATTCCTGCTGGTGTCCACCCTGGCCTGCCCTGGCCCAGCCTGAGCCCGTTCCCTCTCTCCTGTCCCTGTTCCCTGGAGCACAGCCCGACCCCCCGGCTGTCCCCTCCTGTCAGGAGCTGTGCAGAGCCACAAGGGGCCCCTGAGCCTCCTTTTCTCCAGGCTGAGCCCCTTCCCAGCTCCCTCAGCCTCTCCTGGGGCTCCAGCCCCATCCCAGCTCTGTTCCATTCCCTGGACACGCTCCAGCCTCTCAGTGTCTTTCCTGAAATGAGGGGCTGGATTCACTTCTCCCAGCTTAGCTGTCTATCAGCTGTACCAGGGTTTTTTTCTGAGCCTGAGACTCACAAGGCAAAACTCATCTTCCTTGGAGAATGATCCCTGGAGGTTCACAGACTGTCTCCTGAGGAAGATCTTGCCAAGGCAGGTGGCAGGTGTGTATGTGCACTGACAACAAAGGACACCTTGTGTCTCATCTGGAAGTCTCAGCTGGCAGCAATGTGTCCCAAGCCCATCCTGTCCCCAGCTGGAAGAGGCCTGTGCAGCCCCTGGGTGCTCATTTACTGAAGGATTAAATCCACACTGAGGACAAGCCACTGCTTCCACATCCATCACCAGTCCCCATTTGGATTCATTGTTGCTGGATTACCAAGCACTGGAGCTTGCAAAAAGCAAGCAGCAGCAAAACCCTCAGTGACAGAAACTGGAGTGCCTGAGATGCTGAAATAGAACAGATCTTTACAGCAGTGGTTAACAAAAGCCAATCCAGTGACAAAGAAAATACCCAGTGTGGCTGTGGCCCTTGAGGATAAACACTGAGCACTCAAGCTTGGGAGGGTTTGTCCTGGCTTTGGAAGAGGATCCCTCACCCTGCTGAGCTGTTTAAATATTTAAGCTGAGGAGATCTCTGTTCCCAGCTACCTGTGGCCTGTGCTCCTCCTCCTCTGGCTCCTGTGTCCACGCCCTCTCGGCCCGGTGCCTCCGTGGGTAATAGTGAGCATCTCTGGCTACATTGGAGAACATGTGGATATTCCCTGCAAAGAAACCAGGACACACTCATGTCTCACCCAGCTGCTGCTACTCACCTGGATTCCTCAGCTTCTACTGAGTTATCCAGGTTTATACTCCACAGCCAGAATTACAGCTGGGAGATCTCAAAGTAAAAAGCACAAACCACCTCAGAATTAAACCACCACAATGTTATTCCAAAAAGTCTACCAGAGAAATTGTAGTGTGCTCCAATCCATCTTAATTTAAATTAAGCTGCAGAAACATGTTCTGATTTGTATGATTTTATCTCATATTTTAATGCTGTTCGTGTCACATTCACTTGCAAGGCTGTGGCAGGAAAATGAATTTGCTTCACCATGCTCAGGCTGTGAATTATGGTCTCCCATAATTACTGAATGTGGTCTTCTACCCTCATTTCTAATTCCTCTGCCTTCAAGCCATTAATAATTTCACTTAATTATTTTATATAAAGAAAGAGATTTTTAAAAGAGTAAAAAAGGAGAACCATTCAGGGTTTTCTTTCCTGCACACAGAATGTGGTTGATTTATTTTTAAAAAATCTAAAATGAGGGAAGAATTGCATTTGCTGCTTCAATTTGAAGCCCAGGATCTGATTTTATCACCATATGAATATCTTAATAATAGCTGTGCTCTCCTCTTTTGAAATTCAGAATATCTTTGTGCTAGAGAATTGAAATCTGTGGCTTATCATCACAACAGAAATGCAAAACTATTTTTAAGCCTTGGGAAAGATGTCACATTATTTTATACTCTTATCCTGTCCTTTTTTTGAGTTTCCCAAAGAATTCTGCAAGAAACCTGGGCAAAAGTGACCTCTGCTATTGTGTCAAAACCTCTGTTCCACTGCTTGTTCAAAGATTTTCCAAGCTTCAGGCATGTGTGCAGTCAGAGCTCCAACAGTGAGCCAAGCCAGGCTGGCTCCAAGGAGGAAAGGTGCTTTTGGGAAAAAAAGAAAGTTTATTTCTATCGTTCAACATTGCTCAGACAGGATTTTATCAAGCTGTCAAAAGAAGCAGCCAGTGTGGGAAAAGAAGAATGGCTTTTACAGAGGTGCCTAGAAAAAAAGTCTTCCCAAATTTTAAATTTCTCCAAGGATTTCAGGCAGAGGTTTCTTTTGTTCCATATGCATTTATTTTTTATGTGAAGAACTTGTATCCTCTCTTAGTTACAACTGCAACACTCTGCCAAGTGGAGTCTCCTTTGAGTTTTATCACGTTTAAAATTTTAACTATTTTTCCATGGAATATCCATAGAGAAAAACTGTTCAGTAAAAATAAAGCCATAAACCTGCCCTCAAAAGCCCGGTGAGGAAACTCTTATTTACTGGCAACACCTACTACTACAAAATTACATTTTTACTTTTTTACTCTTTGCTGCTTTGCCAAAAATTCCCATTTTCTCCTCCATGCCAGTGTCCCTGATAAACCTGCCATGCCCCATACCCAAACTCCTCCCACAGCTCCTCAATTTCCTGTCCTCAACTCCAAGCATCCCTGTCCCCCACAGGCCCATTTCATGAGAGTGATGTCCCACACAGGACACATCCAGATGCAATTCCTTGCACAGTCAGAGATGGAAAACTTGCAGACTCCAGCTGGAATTACACCATGCTGGGGGTGGCTCTGCATATCCACTGGTGCAAGTCTGGGATCCGAGGTCCCCTCAGCTGCAACATGCACCACTCACAGCAAGCTTTAGCAAGTAACTACTCGTCTGTGTGTCTTCAGATTGTACTAAGTGGTGTGTACCTCACTTTTTGTGACACCTTGGTGGTGAAAAGTTCCCAGGAGTGCTAAAGCAATTCCTTAGATGCTGCCAGGAAGGCCCTTGAAGTCCCCACAACCTTCAAATTTCCTTTTAATCCAGTGATCTTGCAGGATCTTTCTATTTTTTCTACAAATCCAAATGCCAAGGCTGGGCTGAGACATGTACCGAGCTGCTCCAGGTGCAGTTCCCATTGCTGTAACACTGATCCTGCACAGACCCTGGATCCTGCACACCCCCTGGATCCTGCACACCCCCTGGATCCTGCACACCTCCTGGAACCTGCACACCCCCTGGATCCTGCACACCTCCTGGATCCTGCACAGCCCTGGATCCTGCACACCTCCTGGATCCTGCCCAGACCCTGGATCCTGCACACCCCCTGGATCCTGCACACCCCCTGGATCCTGCACACCCCCTGGATCCTGCACACCCCCTGGATCCTGCACACCCCCTGGATCCTGCACACCCCCTGGATCCTGCACACCCCCTGGATCCTGCACACCTCCTGGATCCTGCACAGCCCTGCATCCTGCACACCTCCTGGATCCTTCCCTGGCAGGCAGCACTTGCTGAGCTCCCAGGCTGTGACTCCATTACAGCACAGGCTGCTGTGAATCACAGGAGCTCCGGCTTCCCCTGAGACCACAGCTCCAGGAGCTGGGCCCTGCTGGCCTGGAATGCTGTCAGGTGCCTCAAGTACAACCCAGGCATGGAACTGTTCATGTTGGAAAAGACCTCTCAGGTCACTGAGTCCAACCATCATGGAAAACAACTCTGATCCCTTCTCATTCACATCCTCTGTTACCTCCCATACCATTACTGGCTTCAGATGATGGAGGGAATGAAAGAAAGGCAGAAATCAAATGTGAAAAGGTTTCTGCTCTTTTCAGATATATCATCAACTCCCTGAGCAGTCCCAAGGGAAGCTGAACTTCCTCATGGTTCACAGAATCACAGAATATGCTGAGTTGGAAGAGACTCCCAAGGATCATCCAGCCCTGGCCCTGCACAGACCCCCAGCAATCCCCCCTGTGCATCCCTGCTGTCCAAAGGCTCCTGGAGCTCTGGCAGCCTAGGGGCTGTGCCCATTCCCTGGGGAGCCTGAGCAGTGCCAGCACCCTCTGGGGGGAGAAAGGAATACTCCCAGAATCCAGCCTGGCCCTGCCCTGGCCCAGCTCCAGCCATTCCCTCGGGGTTAGTCAGTCCACTGCCCTTTGAATCCACTGCAGCCAGGTACTGACCTGTAGGGAAGTGCCCACCAAAAAACACATTGAATATTTCTTCTGGTGTGATGTCTGCTTCGAATTCTGTGTAGTAATTGTAGTGCCTGGCCTGGCCAGTGCTGACGTGCTCGTGGTCACTGCCGAGTTCATCGTAGCGGAGCCGTTTCTCAGGGTTGCTCAGAACTGCAAAAGCATTGCCTATTGCTGGAGAGGGAATTAAAACCAGTGTTACATTCCCAGAGCTCACACTTTTGGAAGTGCAGCTGCAAAAAAAGTCCAAACAAGCCTAGGAAATCTGTGCTTGACCAAAGACTGAGCTACTTCTACAAAAGATGTGTAACAGCCCTGCCACCGCCTGTGATGAAACCACTCCTGTTGTCACTGATAACAGGAGAAACACAAAAGTGTCCAAGTATATGCAGGGACTTGAATATTTGTAAAACTGACATGAGAGTTCACTTCAGCCAAGAAATTGGGTGAGAATGGAGAATTTTATCAGCTCAAGCCAAATGCAAGTTTGGTCTGAGTGCACCTCCATATCCCACAGACAACTAACACAAAGTTAATAACTGCAGGCACCAGTTAAAATGCATAGGGCTATCCCAAGTTTTTCCTGCTGGCTGAGATGCTCCTGAAGCTCTGTGGCACATCTATTTCACACCTCACATCCAACCACTCAGAAGGGTTTGTCTGGCTCATCTTCTTCTTTGACCTCTGACAGAACAAGTTCATAGACAAATACAACTCAAACACAAACAGATAAAAACCAGCCCTCCAGAAGCTCCTTGTTTTAACAGACTGAATGAGTCACTGGCTTTCCTCATGCTGGGCTGCATGGAAAGGGGAGATGTGTATGAGTTTAGACAGTAACACTGCAGCATCACTGAGACACTGCATGCTGGATTTAATTTCATATTTTTATACACATATATATAAAAATAAAAATTTATTCATGACAAGGTGCAGTTGTTGATGACAAGCACTCAATTCTCCTGCATGGCCAGTGCCAGTTCCAAATTCTGAACCTTCTTCAGTATCACTGAATCCCAGAATGGCTTGGGTTGGAAGGAACCAAGAAGATCACCTCATTCCAATTCCTTGCCATCAGCAGGGACAGCTCCCACTTGACGATGTCGTTCCAAGCCCCATCCAAGTTGGCCTTGGACACTTCCAGGGATCCAGGGGCAGCCACATCTGCTCTGGGCACCCCTGTGACAGGGCCTCAGCACCCTCACAGGGAAGAATTTCTTCCTAATATCCCATCCATCCCTGCCCTCTGACAGTGTAGATGCCATTCCCTGTGTCCTGCTCCTCCAGACCCTTGTAAAACTCCTCAGAAGTATCTGGGAATGGAACCTGGGATGCATTCCCATCGTTTCTAAGGGAGACGCGTATTTTGCAGAGAGAATTGCAAACCCTGCGGAGCCGCAGCGGGGTCCTGTGAGGACGCTGCAGTGTCCGTGACCCCTCCCGGCTCCGCGGGCCGCTGGGCACCGGCGCTGCCCCCACGGCGCCCCGGGCCCCTCACCTTTGAAGGCCTCGGTGGCTCCGGGCGCGCGGTTCTTGTCGGGGTGGAACTTGAGGGCCAGCCTGCGGTACGCCCGCTTCAGCTCCTCCTCGCCGGCGTCCCGGCTCACGCCCAGGATCTCGTAGTAATCCCGGCACCGCTTGATCCTGAGGGCGCACACGGGGTCATACCGGGGCGCCCCGGGCCCGCTCCCCGCTGCGCACCCGGCTCGCCCCGCCCCTCCCCGCCGCCCGCCGAGCTCCCGCGGGCCCCGCGCTGCCGCTCACCGCTGCACCCCGTCCAGCTGCTCGGCCGTGTAGGTCATGTCGGCCCGCGGCCGCTGCCGCCCCTCGCTCACCGCCCGCCGCCCCGCGCCGCCATCTTGTGCGCGGGGGCTGCTGGGAGCGGGCCCGGCGGCGCCGGCGGGGCGTGACGTCACGGCGAAGGGTGGTGACGTCATGGGGGTTCTGAGGGGAGCGGGAGGTCACGGAATGGTGGAATCGTGGAGTTGTGGAATGCCGTGGAATTATGGAATTATGGAATGTCATGGAATTGTGGAATGGCCCGAGCAGGAAGGGACCCACCAGGATCATCCAGTCCAGCTCCTGGCCCTGCCCAGACCCCCCAGCAATCCCCCTGTGCATCCCTGGCTGTCCAAAGGCTCCTGGAGCTCTGGCAGCCTCGGGCCGTGCCCATTCCCTGGGGAGCCTGGGCAGTGCCAGCACCCTCTGGGGGAGAACCTTTCCCTGTGTCCATCCCAAAGCTCCCGTGCAGCCGCTGCCTCCTTCCCTGAGCTCTGCCCTGGGCTCCTCTGCTGCAGCTGAACCAGCCCAGTGCCCTCAGCCCTCCTCGGGTGGCTCCTCCAGAGCCTTCCCAGCCCCGGCCCCTGCTTGGGGCACTCTGGAACAGCTTCAGAAAGGGTTTGGGGGCGCTGGTGACAGCAGCTGAACGTGAGCCCAAGGTGGGCACGAGGCCGATGGCTGCTGGGCTGTGCCAGCCCTGGGGTGGCAGCAGGGACAGGGCAGTGCCCGTCCCCTGTGCTGGCACTGCTGGGGCACCTCACGGGCAGGGCTGTGTCCTGTTCTGGCCCCTCACTACAGGACATTTCCTGGTTGCCTCCATCACTGCTAATGCTCTTGGTGGTTTCCCCTCATTCCACCTGCCAGGGTCACCTTCCACCATCCCAGGCTCCTCCAAGCCTATCCAGCCTGGCCTTGGGCACTGCCAGGGATCCAGGGGCAGCCACAGCTGCTCTGGGCACCCTGTGCCAGGACCTGCCCACCCTCATTTTAAGACCCTCAAGGGCCTGTGGGAAGAAGGAGGTCAAAGGAGGGAAAAGAGTGGCAAGATCCTATGGAATCTCAGAGGTCCAGGGAGATTTGTTAAAGCTTTACTTTCACTAAAAATCTACTTCTTGTGCTCGATGTGTGGAGTCACATGTCTCTGGGAACTGGAGCTGTCTGGGTCCATCTAACTGGGAATTATCTGGGACTCTGTGTTAAGGAAACTCACCAGTCTAGTGGAGCCTGGCTGAGTGACAACATTTTACTTTTCATAAATGTTACCAGAAAAACTTCATTTATTAAGAAACAACTTATTAAACTACCCGGTGCAGATGTCAGAGGTTAAAAGTATGTTGGCTCTTATCAGGAGCTTTGAAAATGTTGCCTTTTTTTTTTTTTCCTGAACATTTCCTTGCCAGCTGCAAAGCACAGCTGCCTCTGGCATTGCACAAGGGGATGCTGCTCTTCCTGGTCCCAGGAAGCTTTGGGGAAGCAGTGGTGGAGACCACTCAGAATTCGCAGAATCACCAGGTTGGAAGAGACCTTCAAGATCATCGAGTTCCAACCCAGCCCCAACACCTCAACTAAACCCTGGCACCCAGTGCCACATCCAGTCTGTTTTTAAACACATCCAGGGATGGTGACTGCACCACCTCCCTGGGCATGCCATTCCAGAACTTTATCACCCTTTCTGTGAAAAACTTTTTCCTAATATCCACCCTATATTTCCCTTGGAAGCTCTCCTGGCAAACTTGGCCTGCCACACTCCAGGAGCTGAAGGAGCTCAGCGTTTTGCTTGTGGCCATTCATTTTACACTGAGATAAACCCTGATCTGTGCAGGGTCTTTGTTCCTTACACTTCAGCTGAGCACGTGGGCAGATAACGATCTGCCTTCCTGAAGCTCCGTTGTTATGAATAACAATATTAATAAAGTGTTTAAGATGGCAATTTGCATTTCAGCAGCACCTTTAATTCACAGCTCTCCAAACGCTTTACAGACAGAGCCTAACGAGGCCTCACAACAGCCCTGTGAGGTAGGGGGATGTGACCATCCCACTGCTGTGGGGACAATGAGGGCACTGGGGATAAGGGGCTTGGAGCAGTCATGCTGGGATTTGACCCAGAACTTGGGCATTTAAGTCCCATCAGGCCTTCAGCTTCGGATCAGGCTGTCCCAAAGCACGGGTCTGGCACCACGTGGGGCTATGCTGATTAACGAGCCTGTGACTGCCTGGCACAGACTATAAAGGCCATTCATCTAAGGCAGAGGTTTATTAGTGAAGTGGATGGTGCCTTGGTGCTTCTTGCTGCTGGAATTATCTGAGTGTTTGAAGGCATATCAAAAATAGAGTTAGATATCAACCACTGAGTGTGGCAGGCTGTAACTGGAGAAAGCCCTTAGGCCCCAGGTGGGGAAGCTATGTAGGACACTACTGTAAATGTACTGATCAGAAAGGACATAATAATTTATATATAAAGTCCACCCTTGCTCTTTCCCCGAAGGAAAAATAAAAAGAACCTAGAAAGCCACTGCTGGTTGTCACATGTCAGCTTCAAGCTCTGGGCTCTTGGCTTCATAGCACCTGCCAAAAGAAAAAAACGTGGTCATCAGTGGCCTGGCTGGGCTGACAAAGGCACTAGAGCAATGTGTTCTCCCAAACTCAGTCCCAGCTTTAAAACAACTGAAAATTATATGAATTCCTCATGTGGGATGGACTTGAGAGCACTGATGGGGATGTGCTTCAACCACCTGAGGGGCAGGAGTGGATAAGCTGGGCTGGAGGGTGAGACCTCGATTTCTCACAGACCTTTCCATTTAATGGCAAACCCCTCCAGCTTTGCAGCTGGCCACAAGTGATGTCACCTGTGTACATGAGGTAAACTTGGCACCTCGAGTTCAGCCAGCCCAGGTAAACCTGAGATGGGCACTCAAACTTTTCACCAGGCTCACTGGAAGCAGTTTGGACCTTTAGAAGTTTGGTGGCAGCTGGTTTTTGTCATATTTCTGAAGGAATAAAAGAGCAACTAAATACCTCAAGGCATGCTCTTATCCAGCCAGAGAAATGATCCCCAGCTGATTCCCTAAAAAGCAAGGCTGAAAAGGGAAACCTTTTCTGACGGGGGGTAGCTCATGCTGTTGTTGGTGTTGATGTTCTTCATGGAGATCAGAGTGATGCTGTTCCCCTTCTGGCTCGTGTCTGCCGAGCAGCTGCCAAGGAAAGGAGATAATTAATTACTCTGGGAAACAAGAGACAGAACCACAGAATCACAGAGTCACTGAGGTTGGAAAAGACCTCCAATATCATAGAGTCCAACCTTTGAGCAATCAGCACCTGGTCAAGCAGACCAGAGCACTGAGTGCCATGTCCAGGTGTTTTTTGGACACCTCCAGGGACAAAATTTCTTTGCAAGGCAAAGGCTGAGGCTGGTGCAGGGCACCAGGTTTGGTTTTCACCACCCACTGAGCTGCTGTCCTGATTCAGGCCCATCTATAGGGAGTCACAAGGCTTGGGAAGGTGGAATTACCCTTTTTTCCTACCATGAGGGCTGGGATGTGCATTCCTTGCCAGTGGAGGCTGGATGACTTTGGGGTCAGGGAACCTTAGGCACTGTCCTCTTTTCTGGCATGTTCTACCTCAATGGCTTCAGATCTCTTGGATCATGATCGTGAAGGGTATTTAGTGACCACTGAAGCTGATGCAAATTTGGCACCTAAATACTCACAGACTTTGCTCCCTGTGTCTCTGGTCTCTTTCCAAAGCAGGATTTAGGAAACTATCAGATGGAAAAATAGCAGCAATATGTTTTGGTCCCTTCCAGCTCATTTCCTGCTGTTTTCCCACATTCAGCCTCTCCTCTGGAATAGCAGTGATGGACCATGGGGTTCTGATGGACCATTCTCTGCTTGATGCTTCTCTCCCAAAAGTCTCTGAACTGGGGCTCTTTGTCCTGCTCTCACTGGGAAACAGTAATGGGCATCTTGGGAGATATCTGAAACTGTTCTGAAATCCAGAAACTCCAGTTTAGACTTTAAGGCTCTATCTAGCCAAGGAAGATAATCAGCCTGCTTTGGGAAGGTGGGGAGGCTTCTCTCAGTGCAGCTATGGGATGAGCCCCCCAAATATTAATCTATTTATGTGTCTATCAGAGCATGAGGTGTTATCAAAGCTGATTTTGCTTTCCTAACTCTCTCAAAGATGTCTTGACAAGCTTCCTTCCACCTGAAATAACCAAAGCAGACTAATTTCCTTGCTAAAATTAGCTCTGGGATTAAACAGGCACTCTCAGTAGATGTGGGTGGCATGAGCAGCCTTACCTCTCTGATACCATGGAGGTTCCTGGTTTCTGTTTGTCTGGGGGGAGAAAAGCAGGTGGTGATGTAGAGGTGAGAAGTCATAAGATAAGTCAGCTCTTTTCTGAATTACTTCATGCAGGGGTAGGAATGAAATCTGAATGAGATTGGAGACACTGTGGGGGATACTTGGGAGTTGATTAGAGAAAACCTTTCAGCTAAGGGGATGTAGGACCTGCTTGCACTGCTGGGCTTTAGGAAGGATTTTGCCTTGCTGCAGAGCAGTCTTGCCCTCTGCTGGGCACTGCTTCATGGAAAATGGGATTCCTAAGGAAAAAGTGTCAAACTCCACGATTTTTGCGGAAGAGTTGCCCACCTCTTGGAATTTGAGCTGCAGGAAATTTGAGACCACACCCAGATGAGGCTGGGCTGGGACTCTAGTGAGAGGGTCACAGTGCATTCCTGACTGCTCAATCCATGTTCCAGTCTGGCTTCCAAACCTCCCCACCATGATGTAAGCTTTTCAAATGCATCTTTTAGGAATTGCCAGATCCACATGGAAACTGGTGGCTTGTTGATTAAGGAAGCACAGATTCCCCCAGACAAATACCTTCCGAGTCCTTGGAGTGGTTGCACTTGAACCTCAGGCTGACCACGCTGACCAGGATGATGACCACCACAATCAGGATAACGACAAAGCTGATGACACCTGGGGATGGAGGAAAGAACTGTCTGAGCAGCAGAGAGACTCTGACATCAAAACTTGGCTAGGAAATCAATATTTTCATTAATGTGAGCATGGTTCGTAATAGGCAGAGAAGCAAACAGTTGTTAGAACAAATAGCTTTATCCTCCTGTGTTTTAACCTCAAAGGGCTTCTATGAATACTTAATCAATAAATAATTAATTGGTAAGGCAGTGCCAGGAAGGCAGAAGTCAGCTGATTACACTGGGGATTGATAAGAGTCCGTATGTTCCTGCTGCACTTGGTAAATCTTATCCCAAAAGTGTGTAAAGCCAGATAAATAAGTAATGTAACAGGGAGAGACAAGCTAGAGATGTGGGTGATGTTATCTGTCCCATAAACCATCTTTAGACTCTTTAAATCAAGTGTAGATTTGATACTGACATCAGGCCTCAATAAATCAAACAATTCTTTGCACAGGAAATTTGTCCTGATAAGAATCCCTCAGACTTGGAATCCTGGAATGCTTTGGGTTGGGAAGGACCTTAAAGCTCATCCCATCCCACCCCTGCCATGGCAGGGACACCTCCCACTGTCCCAGGCTGCTCCCAGCCCCAGTGTCCAACCTGGCCTGGGGCACTGGGCCACAGCTTCTCTGGGCACCCTGTGCCAGGGCCTCATGAAGTTGGGTATCCAAACCAGCATTTTTTCTCCCAAAACTGTCCTAAACCAGGACACCTGGTGAAAGAGAACCCCCTCCTCCCCCCAGGTGGCACAAGACCTTACCAAAAGCTGCCACTGTCAGCGGTGATTTCTCGTCTGTCGGGGTGGGCTCGGGCAATTGGCTGGAGGAGTTGGGTGTTGGGGTGATGGGTTTTGAGGTGCCTACAGAGGGCAGAAAGGTAGATTTACATAATAGTCATTCTTCCACGGCTGGGAAGAGGTTTCCTAGCAATGCTAGGGGCCCTAACTTTCACTTGCACTTCACTGAAGAGACCAAGTTTGGATCCTGGTCAGGCCCATCAGTATTAACAGCAAAGTGAGCAAGACCTGTGTGGAATCATTGCCTTGGTGGGGCCCCTTTTATGGACAAGCTGAAAGCACCCACAGGGCTTCCTTCTGGGACGCCAGTGGGGAAAGGTCAAAGTCAACACTGGCACTGTGTTTGAGGAAGGAATTTGTCCAGCCTTCCTGCTTTCACAACCTGTTGCCATAATGGCACCTTTCCTGCTGCTCCTAGGCTCAAGAGGTTGCCCTGAAGTGCTGTTCCTGCAGAGCTTTACAGGCTTTTCAAGGGCTGGATGGGATGTTCATCACCCCTCAGGAAATCCTTGGTGTCCATGCTGCCTTGAAGACAGCTGTGTGATGGCCTTGCTGCTGACTGTGCAGAGGAACATAAAATATGGAGCAGGAATCACCTCTCTGTGAGGAGGAAGCACCTTGAGTCGCTGATGTTGTGGTGCTCTCATTCCTCATGGGATCCTGACCTGCATAGGGAGACACAAAATGTGAGTCTTGACTTCCAGTAACATTCAAGAACCAAAGGAATTAATGGAGAGGAAAATGGATTCACAGTAGTGCCAGTGATATCTGAGGAAACCTAGAATTTATACTCCCAACTCCATACTAAAAGCTTCCCACCAAACATACTTTATCCAGTTTTCCTTGTCCAAATGGAAACCTAGGGAACCAAAATTCAAATACCCTTTTGTGAACTCTTTAGGGTCTGCAGTCCAAGGTACAGGTTTGGGGCAGAAACAGCAAGGCAAGGTTGGAAGGCTGAGCTGGGAAAGTTATAGATGTGCTGTAGGTCATAAACATTGAGACTTTAAAATAAAGTCTGATTAGGGGAAAAAGTATTGCAGAATGTGGGTGTGGATTGTCCCTGGACTTAAAGTGAGTGGATTTGCTGTGCTGGGTTATCTAGAAGTAATTAAACCTGTTTGAGTTAGGCTAACTTGTACACCATATGTAGTCTAGCTGTGGCAGCACAGAGGTTTGTCCAAGCAAGGACTCCAGCTTTCAGTGGGATAAACTGGCTTGTGTGAAGCTGCTTGGTTCATGACAGCTGGTTCCAGTGCCTGTGCAAGGAAATATAAATCCAGCCGTGTGTTTTACTTGTACAGAGAAAAAACATCCTTTGCTGCCTCCAGGCTGTTGTTGAACAGCCAGTGCCTGCATCAACCTTAATGAGCAGCTACAGTTCCTGTCAGGAGACTCAAAGTGATACTTCAGAGCTTCACAAGATCATCTGTAGGTCAAGCAGGATCTTCTTCCCTGCTTTCCATGCCCAGGTTCCCAGCTGCAGCGCTGGCCAAGGGGATGTGGTGCCTGGAGGGGTGTGCACAGCTCCTGGCACTGCCTGGGGAACAGCTGAACCCAGGTCCTGTCCCACAGAGACATCTCTGCTTTGGAATGGCATTTTGCCAAAAGCCAGAAGAAAAAAGGGAAAAGGCATGAAATAATAACTTCAGCTGTTTCAGAAGTCACAAGGAGCAGAACAGTCTGGAGAAGCAGGGTCTGCTGCTGTACAATTTTTTGCCCACTCATCAAATTCTTTGTTTAATTCTGAAATTCTTCTTCTGGCCACAGGCAGAAGCTGTGGTTTGCTGAGCCTGGCACAGATACCCCATCCCTGGGAAATGTTTGGTCTCACACAATGGGAGACCTGGCTTCTGGAAGCATCAGCATCTTTATTCAAAGATGTGTGGACCTTCTCAGTGGTAAATCAGGGCTGGAATGAACAGCAATCTGCTCTGAGCAAAGGGCTCCTGGCTTAGCTGGGCACAGCTGTGCTGGGTGGGCATCTGTGTGTGCACAGCTGACCATGGCTTCCTCACCTTGCTTGTGTTAGACATCTGAGAGGTACTTGCAGAGGCAGAGCAGTTTCTTGACCGTTGCAGATTTTTGGGGCTGCATTTTTAATGGAGAGTCAGCTCAGCTGTCAGAATTAAGTCTTCCAGTCACTTGGATTCTGCCCTTATTCTGAAAAAACTCTTACTGAATTCTCTAATTTGTACTTATATTTTGGGTAAAGCAAAGTTGCACTTTACAAGTTGGGTAAAGCAAACTGTCAAAAGCAAAATTACATTTATTTTAAAATATTTTAAAAGGGCTCCCCTCTGCTAAACAGAGACTCGTTGTTCAGTTGCTCAAGTTCATCCCAGCAGAGGATGTTAAGAGAATTCATCTCATGTTTTATCACTGCTTATAAAGACACCAGATGTGATTTTGGATGGCTCAACCCCCAAAAAAGACTCATGCTTAGAGAACCTATGCCATCGATTGCCATCAAATTTTGTGATCTTATTGTTAGTCTGTAAAAGGACAAAGTACCTCGAGGTGCTGAAGAAGGAGCTGCCGTGCTTCTGTTTCCACTGGACGTATCATCTAGATAAAGAAAACATGGGAAAGGACAATTAACTTGGGAAGCCACTGCAAATTCCACTCTGGAGAGCTGCTGGGTGTCCATGGAGTAAAAATCTTTATTTGCATGCTACTTTCCCTCCAGACAGACATCAGGAAGCCCAGTTAGCCAGGTGTGGAGTCAGCTCAGAGTGTACCTGATGGGTGAGCTTGGGGGAGGGAGCCTGGGGAGACCAGAGCTGCTCCAATATTTGATAAAGCATGATCTGGATTTTCAGATATG
Source organism: Passer domesticus (assembly GCF_036417665.1). Lineage (NCBI taxonomy): Eukaryota > Metazoa > Chordata > Aves > Passeriformes > Passeridae > Passer > Passer domesticus. The sequence goes on along the minus strand of NC_087486.1, from coordinate 16,967,488 downwards.
AGCTTGGCCTGGCTGTGTCCTTCTGGGCAGCTGGAATGAGCTGCTTTTTCAGCAAAAAAAAACTCTAAGAAATTCAATATTTGCAGAATTGCTGAATAACCAGCACAGTGTGGACTAGGCCCAAAATTCTGAAACCTGCAGTTTGGCTTGAATAAGGAGGGAGGCACAAACAGGTCCTGCCTGAGCAAATATTTGAGTTTTCCATCCTTACCTCGCTCAGTTGTTGCTGTCAGGGTTGTTGTAGTAGTGGGGGAGGGCTTGGCTGTAGTAGTTTGGCCCACAGTGGTGAGGCTCAGGTTGGTCAGTGGTGTTGATTTTACTGATGGCTCTGTAGGGAAATTGTGGTGTTACTTCAAAAGGTTCAGCTCAGAAACAGCTTGGAGAGGGCACAGCTATTGCAGAGCCCTCAAAGTCCTCGACAGTTAGGAATCATCTGCTAGGGAAAGCATGGAAATAGCCTTCATCCTGCTCAGAGTCAAGGAGCTCTTGTACTTTGGAATTTCCTTTTGCTCTTTTCACTGTGAGGAGATGCTGAGCTGGCAGAGCTCAGCAAACACATGGAGAAAGTCAGGGTTTGCCACTGCTTCTTTCCCTGCTGTGAAAAGTGAAGGTGTTTTTGTCACCAGACACTTGACCTGCCTGGAGCTGCCAGGCACCCTGTGATCATTTCCTTGTGCTCTGAAATGCCAGCTTCCACCTTTCATCTCACTGAGAGTCTCCAAGCACAAATAATTCAGCTCTTGAAGTGGTCTGGAGGCTGTGCCTCAGCCTGCTCCAAACTGCCCCTGATCCAGAGCAAGATGTGAGGGGAAAAGCTTTCAATAATCCCTCTGCAAGGAACAGTGGATCACAAGCTGGGAATTTATAGGGAACTTCCTTGTCTAGACTGCTCTTGGCTTCACAATAAATTGAGAAAATGGTGAAATGGTTTTAAGGTTAGTGTGGTGGGTTTTTTTTCCCCTTTATCCAAATGTTTCAGTGAAATATGAGAATTTAGGATTAACTTTAAGGTGGTTTTTTTTGTTTTGTTTTGTTTTTGGTGGGTTTTTTGTTTGTTTGTTTGTTTGTTTGTGGTTTTTTGTGTTTTTTTGGGTTTTTTTGGGAGGCTTGGAAGCTGAAGCAGAGGTCTTTTTGAGATCTTATTCCTTGATATTTTTGGGATCCTCCTGGAAGGGTAGCTATGCTTAGATTATTTATTTTTTTTTCCTGAAACATAGCAGGAAGAGATCTGTCTCCAAAGATCCAAATGGACATTAACAGACATGAAGCTGGAGAGATAATTTCTTTTGTGATTGGTTTTCTGTAGATATCAAAAATTATAGGAAGGCTTGTGTTGGAAGATCTTAAAGGTCAGCCAGCTTGGACAGGACTTGGACAACCTGGGATAGTGGAAGGTGTTCCTGCCCATGGGGAATGGGATGAGCTTTAAGGTCTCTTCCAACTCAGACCATTCTGGGATTCCACTGGATGATCATATCATTCTCCCTGTTCAATTTAGTGATATTTTTGCCCCTGGTTTTGCTCACACCTGTGCCTTGATCCCTGTGGGGTGAGTTGGCAGGATCAGAAGCCCTGACACCACCAAATCTCCTTCCTCCTCACCACTGTGCTCTGCACAGCCCCAGTTACTGCGGCGTGGCCCAGCTGGAGTGAGCTCAGAGCAGTTCCCCACTGGGATGTCCCCAGGCCAATCTCCAGCTGAGCATTACCTGAGTCGTGGTTCTTGGCTTCAGGGCTGGGTGTTGTTGGTTGGGATGGACCTGGAACACAAGCAGAGACACGGAGGTGACATTTCCAGGCTGGTGGGATCCCACAGGGAGGGTTGGAGGATGGGCCAGAAAGGGGCCATGGTAGCCAACGAGAGCAGAAAGGGTGAGGGGAACAAGAGATGATGAGGAGAGGGTTTGTCCCTGGTGTGGCTGTAGGGAGCAGCTCCATCGATCCACTGCTGCTAGGGAACAGGGAGCAACGAGGAGGCAGGATCCCTCTGCTTTCCCCAGGCTTCCTGGAACACAGCCTCGGTCACCCTTCTGGACAAAAGGGAGCCAAGCCAGGTCAGCCCCTGGGGCACAGTGCCCTCCATGTCCCCTGGAGGTCTGGGGATGACTGCTGATGGATGGGGTAGGCAGAGGCAGGATCCTGGAGAAGATCCCTCAACAGATGGGAGTTTGGAATCAGGGTCCCATCTGGGGCTTCTCCCCAAATTTGCATCCCCCATTTCCATGCGCATCCACATCCAAACAGGCACATAAAGCACATGACAAGCAGAGGTACCTGTTCCAGCGGGGGTGGAGGAGTTTGTGGGAGCTGTGGAACCTGAAAGGAAAGAGCAGAGGGTGAGTGGTGCTGATCTGTGGTGGTCACTAACACACTGCTGTTCTTGTTCCTTGTGGGGTTTGGGTTTTCCTCATCTTATGTCAGAATGACTTGGAAATACGGGATTGCCCCAAAAGCATTAGCAGAGGAATAGTAGCAAAGAAGTTTTACTGAGTGTAAAACTGTCAGGCTCTGAGTAAATTAGTAGTGGAGTTTATCCAGCCAGGATAAATGTCCTCCTCCCCTTTGGGGGGCCACAGAAATCCATGGGGTCATTCCCTCCCCGTGAGCTGTTTGCCTCAGCCCAGCCCTGGCACAGCAGGGTGTGTGACCTGTGTTCTGGAGCTCTTCAGAGGTGAGACACACATCTGAACACTTTGTTCCCTTGAGACCTTAAGGAATGGATGGATGAGGTTTGTAAAGGCTTCCAGGAGCTGATGGGACTGTTCTCCTTCCTATCCTGCATGTCCTGGGAAACTGAAGCCCAGGGCTGTGAGTCTGGAGGGAGCTGCAGCCTTCAGGAGCTGCCTTCCCTGTATAGTCCTGCAGGTCCCTACAAGGCTGCAGGTGTTCACTGGGTCCCCAGTTCCTCAAGTGAAAGAGTGCTTTGTCTGGTTTATTTGTTTGCTTTTCTTTTGGATTCATGGCAAAGCATCTCTGCCTCAATCCCTCACATTTCCTACTCTCAGCATCTGTGATATTTTCCTGTAAGCCCCAGCTCCCCGGGTCCTGTGCTTATGGAGTCACAGAGCAGAGTATTTTAGTTTGGAAGGGAATTTTCAAGGTCATCTAGTCCAACCCCAAGGGTTAGATGAGATGGTAATTAAAAATGCTGCCCTTGAAAATGGGAGAAAGAAATGTCCCACACTCTAGGACAAGACCTGAAAAATATAAATACACTTTAAATGCTCAAAATCCAACCCAGCTGTTTAACTTTGTGAAGGTGACTTTGAGTCTGTCATTGCTGCAATGTACCTCCTAATTGGGATTTTCAAATGGTTATTGCTGGTGACCCTGGTGCTCTCCATGGTTAAGTGTAACAGCAGAAATGACACTACAGGTACAGAAAGCAGCTGAATCTGACTGCTCTGGTGATCCATCTCACCAGAGTCCCATGGGAGAAAACGGATTTGGGCAGAAAGGGACAGCAGGGAAAGTTGAATCCTTCCAGCATGCTGTCCCGTAATGATGCCTCAGGGCTCTGTGGTGGGAGCAGTGCCTTTGCAGGGGGTGCAGGGGAGGGTCCAGCCAGGGCAGCTCCAGCCAGGGCACAGCAGTGCCCATTTTCAGCCAGAACCTGCTCTCCTGGAGGGAAATTCTCCCTGGGAGGGTGTGGAGGCCCTGGCACAGGATGCCCAGAGAAGCTGTGGCTGCCCCTGGATCCCTGGAGTGTCCAAGGGCAGGCTGAACAGGGATTGGAGCACTCTGGGCTAGTGGAAGGTGCCCTTGCTCATAGCAAGGGGTGGAATGAGATGAGTTTTAGGGTCCTTCCCATCCCAAACCACTCTGTGATTCCAGGATTTGATGCCAGGAGCGGTAAGGGTGGTGTAGATGAACTCTGGGGGGGTTTCCATGAGCTGCTGGTGCCTGGGAGGCTGAAGGCCTGGGCAGGGAGGGGTGTCTGGAAGGAGACCCTGAGCACTGAGTGTGGGTCTGGCTCAGAGCTCACCCTCAGCACCCTCTGGGTGTACGGAGTTCCTGATTGATCTCATTTTCCTCATGGAATTGCTCTGGAGCCGTAATTGTTTTTGTGTCTGAGGCTTTATGACAATGATCCCAGCCAGACAGGAAGTGTGTAAACCATGGTGAATACATAATAAAATGTGGTTTATTCCCAGACATGGCTTGGCTGTGAAAATCAGACTGGACTTTTCAGACCTTTTCTCTTCTAATTTACTGGGCAGCAGGCTGGGGAAAATGTCCTGTTCAATCCATGAAAGAGGAGACAGGATCAGGTCTTTAATCACACAGAGAGGAAAGGTCTGGTTGATTTTCTGACTCCATTTGGAGCAGGATCAGGAACTAAGGACCTTTATGTACGGCAAGGAAAAGGGAGGCTGGGAAATAAGAACCTGTCTTAGCAAAGGCCTAGTGAGGTGCTAGGAGTGATTGTGATGGAGAATTTATGGGATATCTTCCCTGGAGATTTTGAAGAGCAACTTAAAGGAGCATAAGGATGATGACTCAGGTTTTAGCTTTTATATTTTTCATGTTCTGTGCTGCTTTAGTGTGTTGGTCTGGGCTTCACATTACGGATGGTGAGCTCTCTTCACAGAGCAGGGAGACAAAACAATTCCTTCTCTAGCTGGGACCAGGGACAAATGATCCAAATCCCAGGCCCAAGAGCAGAAACATCTTCTGTGGACTGAAGAGAGAAAAACAAGCAGGATGGGACTGCATGGGCTGGAGCTGTAATTGGACAATTAACTCCAATATGCAAATGGATCAGAACTCATAAAAAGGAGAGACCCCATGACCGGTCGTGCATTTTGTGACCATTTTGGTTCACCTGGGGTGCAGCCCTGGCTGGGCTCTTGTGCTGCCCAAGGTGGATCCATGGAGGCCTCCTAATAAATCCCTACTTTATTGTTTAACTCTGTCCAGTCTCTGCTCTAGGCCAGCCTGCACAAGGCATCAGGGCAGTAAGAGACAGGGTTGTGGGCAGCTGTACCATCACCTACCAAATAAATTAATATAATGGGGGGAAAAAAAAAGTTTTAGCACATGTTTGCCCTTCCTCAAGAAGTAGAGATGTTTCTTTTGAGGAAGGGGGATGATTCTGGACATTGGTTTGCAAATGCCTTAAGATACTCTCTACATTCAGCACAAAAAATAAAGCGCTGAAATTGTCCTGGGGGCCAATATACTCACACAGCTCCCCTTTCTCCAAAATTCCCTTGCAAGACCCATTGCCAAGTTTTCCTGAGGGGAGAAGTAACTGTGGCACACTTATGGAAATGCTCCCAGGTACTTTTTCATGGACATGGTGGAAGCACCCAGAATCACTGGAGAAAGAGATGCTGTCTGCACTCAGCCTTTGCTAAAGGAAAAGGGGAAAGGAAGGTGCTCAGCTGGACATTTATTACACCAAAGGTGCAGATGAGGAGAAATCTGAGAGCTTGAACAGAGCCTCTGGGGATGGGAGGAAGCTGAGGGTGAGAGAAGTGATACTGCTCTGCTCTGCCATCCCTGATGGGACCATCCACGGGCCAGATCCAGCATCTCTTGGACAGGAGGAAATTGTTATACTCAACATTTTCTTCACTGCAGCTCATCCTGTCACTGAGGGTCACACTGGAGACTTTCTGAAGTTCTCTGCAAACTTAAACCTTGTGGTTATTGTAAAAAAGATGAAAAAGCAGGTTTTTTCCCACTGCTCAGTTCTCAGAGTTCCTGTGGCTGGGCTATGCTTGCCCTGCTCTGGAGAGGCTGAGGGCTGGAGATCCCTTCTGGCATTCTGCTCCGGAATAAACGGCCCGGCCTTCTCTAAACACATCCACACTTCATCTCAAAGTGCAGGAGGCCTGGCTCCGGATTCTGGCCACTGCTGCTTGTTGTGCCTTCCCTTCCAACTCAAATAAGCAAAAGCCCTGTTCTATTGGGTGTTTTCTTCTGGGGAGGGTGCTCAGCATCCCCGGTCCCACAGGAGCAGGGTGGATCTGTGCAAGGCAGGATGAGACCAAGCTCCCGTTGTGGGGCTGGGCTGCAGGATGGCGTGAACACAACGCGCCACGTGTCACAGCTCCCTGCAGATATCCCGGGGGATCATGGAGTTGGAAACCATTCCCTCCAGAGCTGCTGCCAGCATGCAGAGCCCTGGCTGTAGAAACAGCTCCCAGCAATAATCAGGACACGGCTGGCGCAGCTGGAATTGCAATAAACATCAAAGCCCTTCCACAAGGGCAAGCACTGCCAAGGAGTTCGTTGCGTGTTTGGGTGCAAAGGATTTACAGCTGGATTGTGCAGTCCTGGGTGGAGACTGGGAGCTGGCTGAGGGATTTACGATGGGAAATACGGCTTTGTGCTCGTGCTGTCATGGGAAAGTCCCAGTTAGCCAGAGGAACTGCGGGGCTGCACAGGAGCACGTCGGGGCTGCAGCTGCGCTTCGCTCTCGCTGCTTTCCTGTTAATTTTTCCAAAGGGTAAACAGGAGAATTTTGGATTTCTGGTTTTGGCAGTTGTTTTTCTGTGGGGTTAGGTGTGCCGAGACTGACCTGGAGCCTTTTCTCATGGCAGCTGAGACACTCCCAAAGCCAGCAGCTCACCCCTCTCACTTCTCAGCACAAAGAGGGTGATGTCAACCAAAAGACAGGTGAATTTTAGGTATTTCTGCTTTGGTATTATTTTTGGCAATTGTAGACATTTAAAGCATGGTTTTTCCAGCTGCTGAGCAAAGAGAGGGACTACTTTAAACCCCCAAACTTTGCCAGGGCATCATATAGAGACCTGAGCCAGCTATTGGAAAGGTTTCAGCAGGGTTTAGATCAGGCTCAGGTGTCCAGCCTGTGTTCATGGAGGGCTGGAGTCACTGGGGAGGACCTCTGGCACTGGTGTAGAGTCACGACTGCTCCTGTCCGCTCAGAACTGCTGATGGGGAGGGAACATCTATTCCCAGTGACAAGGAACCCTGGGCTCATCCCTTCCCTGGCAATTCTGGGGGATGTCCCACCTGCAGAGCCCACGGGGCAGGGCTGCACCTTCGTGTCACCCTGAGCTTGAAAATGCTTTCAGAAAAGAGATCCAGCAAGCTAAAAATAGGCTTTGCAACTCAGATATCGGCACTTCTGTCAGATGACCCAAGACAAAAAAACCCCAACCACTTAACACAGGTGCAGCTGTTTCCTGGGTGAAACACCGCAGCAGTAAGTGACACCCAATTCTTAGGACTTCCATATGGAAAGAAACCCTCTTTTAGGACACCTGGAAAGCAGAGAGTCCTGCCAAAGCCTAGGTCCTATTTTATTAAGTGCCTAAATAAGGTGTCTCTGCCTTGAGGGTCTCACAGCAGAACAGGTTGGGTGGGAATTGTGGAGGAGAGAGGAAAAGTGTTGTTCTGCAGGGTGGATAACTGACAGCCCAAATTAGAGCCAGATCCCCAGAAGTGTTCAAGTGCCTAATTCCCAAATGGAATGGGGGGGTTGGCAACTGGCTGCCAAGTTGTTCTGAATTATAATGACTCAGTCAAAGTGTTATGGAAAGTTTAGAAAGCCGGGAATTAATCCCGGATCTCATCAGCAATTAAAATTAATCGTTGCCTTCCTCTGCCTGTCCTCAAGGGCTGGGCCTGGGCATCCTCTCCAAGCACCACATTCCCTGCTCCTCTCTGGTGAGCCAGTCTGGAAGCAGATCTTAGTGGGAGGCAATTAAAACCCACTTGGATGTAGAAACAACCCGGGAGACAAACAATGTGGGGAAGCTGTGAGCACGGAGCAGCTCTGCTGCACCCCTGTGCTGCCCAAGGCTGTTTTTTCCATGTGAAGGGATTGTTCCTGGAAGGAAAAGCAGCCTGGCTTTTCTCCTGGCTGCACCACCCCTGCTCTACCAGGCTGCTGCTCCATCACCCTCCCCACTGCTCACTGGTTCCATTTTCCTCCTGCCCTGCTTATTTTAGAGCTCTGGGTTTGCTCCTGGTGGTGTGGGTCCTGTCCTTCTCCTGGCCATGCTGCTCCTCAGGTTTGGAGCTGGGTCTGGGATTTTGGAGGGGAAATCACTCCATGCCCAGTGCAATTGAAAAATGGGGGCACCACCAACCCAGCCTTGATGGGACCCATAGCCCAGCCTGTGCTTTTTGCCTACCTACAGTTTTTTAATAATATTACAGATTAGCAGAGCTCAAAGCACTTTACAGAGGAGACTTTCCAAGTTGCTTCCCAAACTGATTATTCTATCCAGTGATTCTGGGATTCCCCAGGTTTATTTGAGTGCTGCTCTGTGATGTTTATTAACCACCAAGCAGAAATGTGATCTGCTGGGGCTGGTTCACTAGACAAGGTGTGAAAGTGGCTGGGTTGGTGGCTAAGGGACTTCTCAGAATTCCTGTTCTTTCCACCTGCTTTTCTTGAGTGTCTCAAGTGTCAAGGGGAGCACTTGAAGAATAACCCTGCCTGGAAGAGGTTCCAGTCTCACAGCAGCAACTGCTACAGGCCAGGTAAAGCATCTTGGCCTGACAATTCAGCTGAGTCCAGATTTTGGGTGAATTACCCAGGTTTTGCTCCCACATTTCCTAACTCTTCACGTATCCCCCACATCTCATATCCCCACAGTGTGGGCAGAGGGGCAGGGGGGATTCTGACCCTCTGCCCTACTTGGGTGAGACCCCACCTGCAGAGCTGCCCTCCTTCAGTTTAAGGACATTCCCCCTTGTCCTGCCCCTCCATCCATTGTCCTCAGTCCCTCTCCAGCTCCCCTGGAGCCCCTTTAGGCCCTGGCAGGGGCTCTGAGCTCTCCCTGGAGCCTTTTCTGCTCCAGGTGAGCACCCCCAGCTCTCCCAGCCTGGCTCCATGGCAGAGGGGCTCCATCTCTCTGACCATCCTGGTGCCTGCTCTGGACTCACATGGGAGCTGCTCCCCTTTGAGGTGGCTGGGTTGTGCTGGGTGGGCTCCTCCGGGAACTGGGGCCAGGAGAGCTCCCAGCTGGGACTTTGCTGGTGCTGCAGAAGCCCCAGCTCCCTTCTCCAGCCTGGCTTCCCAGCAGGAACGTTCCTGGCTTTGGGACACCACCTCCTGCAAGGACACCTGTTGTTGACTCACCTATTGTAAATGGGACAGAATTCCTGGAAACTGCTGCTTCAGATCTGCAGAGTCACCGAGGGGTTTCATGTTACCGAAGGGAGTAGTTTGTTGTGTGAGCAAACATTTCTCCAAACCACCTCCTGCTTTCTCTTCCTTGTTCACTGCCTCAGGGCTGGGCTGGCCTCGCCCTTGGCTGAGAAATCTGCTTTAGGATGCCCTGGTTTGAGGATGCAAGTCTGGAATCCAGGTGCTGGTCCTTTAGATGCACCCCATCTTTTTGATTATATCAAAAATATATCTCAAAACACATCCGCTTTTGAAATACCACATTTCTCGTGGCATTATCCATCCACAGGCTGTGGCACAGATAAGGAGAGCAGTGGATGGAACAACAACAGTGGGAAATCCTGCTGGGGTTTTCATCAGCTTTGAGGAGGCATTTTTTCAGTGGAAACCTTTTGTCTGGAAAACGCCTGCCCATTGTAATGGAAAGGGTCTATAGGAAGAGGTTTGTTTGGACAAATTTTCTGCTAAGTGTTTCTAGGACAAGGAAAACCGAATTGGAAATGTGCCACACCTTCCCAATTCAGCAATTTCAAAATAACAGTTTGAACTTCCCTTATCTGAACCTCCCTTCAGAAATAACCATGAGAATGGAGAAATTTAATTTAGGAAATGATAAAATAATAAAATACTGAATCTGCACCAAGCAAAAGCAAGAAAGGCCTGTGTGGGAGCAGGCAGGTGTTAGTGTCCAGCCTAAGCTGATTCTGTGTCTCCTCAAGGTTACATCCATCTCCCCCAGGGCAGGGAGCCTTGTTCCAGAGCCCCTAATTCCCTTTTTCAGCTGCTGGTGTGCCAGGAAACCAGTGGCACCATGGAGCCTCTCTCCTAAGCTGCTGCTTTGCCTTGTGCAGAAGCTTCCCCCAGGGGCTGCACCACCTTTGGGACTTGCTGTAAAATTGAAAATGAAATTAAAAAGCCATGTTGGGGCTGTTGGATCAGTGCAGAAGAGGGAGGCAGGACATTCCAGGGAAGGCCGGTTTGGTGGGAGAGGTGTGACAGTGCTGTGACCATGGAGGGGGACAGTCTCTGCCCCTGATTTTAGACAGGTGGCTTTGAGGGGACAGAGTGATGCTGTCGAGACTGAAGGATGGAGGGTGGCATCCCTTCCACCTGTGCTGCAGCACTAGGTGCTCCTGGAAGCTGGAATCCTGGGATTTTGGGCAGTGCTTCTGGGATTCCCACTCCATGGACCTTGGCATTGTGCAGCCCAGCCAGGGAAGGGGCCTGACCCCCTCTGTGCCATTGCTGCCCCATAAAAGCCCTTCTGAGCAGTTTTAAAAGGAAAAGCAGTGCTCTGGGTGGGCATTAAGGAGTGTCACACGGTGGCCAAGGTGCTCAAAGCCCCTTGGTGTGATCCTTGCTCTGATCCCAGGCACAAATCCCCCCTCAGCAGTGTTGGCCTCTAATAAAGAGAGAAAATTTCCAGTCCATGTGCTCTTATTTCTTGGAATTATACAGCTACAAACTGAATTGCTTTCTATATTCTGCAGAACGAGATGATCTTTCCCTTCCAACACAAACCATTCTATGATTCTCTGCCTTTTAAAAATCCCATTATTACCAGCACAGTGGCTGTAACCCGAGGCGGCTTCTATGGTTTAATGATAAAACCTCAGAGTTGGAGACACATTATTTTATATTCCTTTGAATCTATTCCAGCTCCCAGCTACTACAGGTGTCAGCAAGGGAAGAGGGGCCTGACAATGCAGGGAAAAGCAACCTGTCATCCTTTGGAGCAGGAAACCAGCTCCTTCATCCCACACCTCGACTCAGATGGGAAAGAGAAGTTAAAGAATAATTACCCCAAAGCAGCAGAATTATTACAGCAAGGACAAGATGTGCTCTGCACGAGCCTTGCACGTGGGCTTTGTATTGATACTAATGAGAGCAAAAAGTGCAAATAAAAAGTATTTTTGAGGAAAACAATGCCCTGTACATTGAAACATTCCTCCTTGACTATTTCTTGACAAAAGTCACTTACTCCAAACACCTCGGCAGAAGCACTCCTTTCATTAATCAGCAAACAAATCCTTGTATTCCAGCAGTGCCAAATAAAGCCTGCAAACCTGACAAAGCCACGTTTTCCCCGGCAGCCCGACTGCTGCCCCCGCTGAGCTGCAAGGCTGAGCTTTCCCGTGGCAGCTCCCGGCCTCTGCCCGGTTGCCTTTGGAGCCCCCCCGGACCCGGGCCCCCCAAATCCCCCCGTCCGGCAGCGCCTCTGCTCGCCGGGTGCGGAGCAGCTCACCTGGGAGCAGCAGGAGGAGCCAGAGCAGAGGATGGAGGGACGCGAGCGGCATCTCCGCGCTGCTCTGCGGCTCGCGGAGCCTCTGGCCATCCCGGGAGGGACCGCGAGCAGCGATTCGCCCGCCTGGGCTGACTCTCACACAGCTTCCTGTTAAAGAATAGGAGGAAACGGGCTCAATCCACAGGGGAACTGTGTTTTTCAGCCCATTATGGCCGGGGAGGATGTGAGACATCGCTCACCGGCGGCAGAGGAAACCTCGCCGAGCTTTGCCGGGGCTCGGTCCCGCTCGGAGCGATGCCCTGCTCGGCCTCAGCGCCTTCCCTACGGTGCCGGGGTGTTTTGGGAGGCGTTTTGTGTGTGGTGCCATGTGCCCCAGGTCCCATCCCCCCCACATCAGCCTCCCTGGGGTAAGAGCTGCTGGAGGAGCCTCCCCAGCACCTGAGTGGAGGTTTCTTACACATCCGTGAGGAATTTAGGGATAACTGCTCCTTGTGGGGCCAGGGTGGCTAAGCAGCTGGGCCTGCCTGTACCCTGTGCCTCCCTGGGCAGCTCTAGCGAGTCTGGGCACTGGGACGTGCCAGCTTTGGCATGGTGGCCTTGGGATGGTGGCCTTGGCATGGTGGCTTTGGGATGGTGGCTTTGGGATGCTCCTCTTCTGGCAGCACAGCCTCCCTCCCTGCAGGACACACAGCACATACTAGCCTTGGACCTACCCTATTCCCAGTTCCTGGAGAAGGGCAGGAACTGGGAAACTGGTTCTGGTTCTGCCCCCATCCAGCCCCAGGGGCTCAGGTATTCGGTTTCTTGGCCCTGACCTTGTGTTGTGCTGCTCTGTGCAGGTCCTGCATGTCACAGTGTGTGTGAACCCCAGAGGTTCTGGGTTATCCTGTGCTGGGTGTCAGTGGTGTTCCTAGGTGTCCTCACCTAGGAAAGGCCCCTGTGTCCTTCTTGGGGGGTCTGTGTGGGTGTTCAGGATGCACAGCCAGAGGATTCTGTCTGCTGGTCTGAGGGGCTTGTCCAGCCGCCTCCCACAGCCCCCCAAAGCCACAGAGCCTCAGCCAAAGGCCAAGGAGATTCTCCTTCGCTGCATGGAGAGCATCAAGGGTTCCTATGCTGTCAGCAGGAGCCTTGCTCCCACAGCTGGCAGACAGCAGCAGCACTGGTGGGAATCATCCCCCATGCATGGCACAGCTCCCCATATTCCAAGGGTCTCTTCCAACCCCTCCAACCCCCCAGGAAAACCACCAGGCCCAAGGGTGCTGGCCTCCACAGCAGCCTTGCTGGCACACACCCCCTGCCAGCAGCCCCCCCATCCTTTTGTCCCTTGCACAGATGTGACGCTCAGAGATTATGCTGTAGATTAAGGTTTTACTGGATCCTGAAATGAGTGCAAATACCCAGAAGCTCACACGCAGTTGAATCTCTTCTGGATGCTCGGCTGGATGGGAAAAGGCATTTCCCACCGTGTCCTTCCCACGTGCAGGAAGGACAGAGCCCAAATATTCACTCCAGCCTGTCTGCTGAGAGCCTGCAGGTAAGAGCAGTGGTGTTTTGGGGTGGAAGGATGGGAAGATGCGTTTTGTAATGGCTGAAGCTCTGAGAGGTCCATATTTTCTGCTCTGCGATGTGCTCAATGTCACTGCTGGGCAGAGGGTGTGACACACGGCACCCCTGGGCCAGGGGGATGTACCTGTGTGCAGGGTGGGGACAATGTGAGGGGAGGGATGTGCCAGCCCTGACCTGGCTCTGGCTCCTGCCTGTGACCCCCAGCAGCTCACACAACCCTTTAGGTTGGAAAAGCCTCCAAAATCATTGAGTCCAACCATTGCACTGGAGGCCCAAAGCACCCAGAGCTCCCGATGGACTCACCCCACAGCCGTGCGGGCAAATGGGCAAATTCTGCAGCAGCGGGACCCCCGGCAGGAACCATCATCGCCGGGGCTGTGCCATCCCTGGGGACAGGACAAACAGCTCACAGACCCCCGGCAGGAACCATCGTCCCCGGGGCTGTGCCATCCCTGGGGACAGGACACCCAGCGTGCGTGTGCCGGGCTGTGCAAACAGCTTACAGGCCCAAGGGGATTTTTTACACCCATTCCTTCACCTCATTCAATTTTCACGCCCCGCCGGTGTTAGCCGGGAGGTTTCCTGCAGCCGCAGGGGGAGGAGGGTGCCTCTCCCCAGACAAAGGGGCCCTTGTCGCGCCGCGGGGACAGGAGGGTCGCGGCGCTGATGTGGCAGCGGCACGGACGGGATGAGCGGGCGCTCCGCGGTGCCCCGGGAGCCCGGCGGGGCCGGGCCGTGACGTGGCAACTTCCGAGGTGAGGCCGGCTGCACCTTCCCCGGAGAGCCAGCCCGCGGCTCGTGCTGCTCGCCCCGCCGGCTGCTTCCCAGCCCCGCCGCCGGAGATGATGATTGCCAGGCAGCAGGGACGCCCAGGTACCCCGTGGGGCTGGCAGGGCTCTCCTTCCTTCCTCTCCCATTGTCCTCTGCTCCCACCCGTGCTGGCTCCACGGGCTCTTGTCTCTTGCGAGAGACGTCTGATGGGGTTGGGTCCCCCAGGGAGGTTCCCGTGGGGTTTGTTCCTGGATCAGCTCCGTGAGGCTGGGGGTGGAGGGGGACGGGCAGAGGGCTCCCCACAAGAGCCAGGTGTAGTGCCCAAAGGCACCCAGGACGGGAGGATGCGGGGATTGCCCCATCCTGCAAGCCCCAGACTTCACCACCAAAACTTCCCCGGTGCTGCGAGCCCGAGGGAGGGGACACTCACGGGATCGTCCCATTCCCTGGCAGCTGCACGTGCAGGCAGGAGCTGCGGGCTCGGGGGCATGAGATGAGGACAGGGACGGGCTCAGCTCGGTGGTCACCGCCCGTGTCCCCGTGCCAGGTCACCCCGCTGAGCCATGAACGCCTCGGTGCCCGGCAGCCAGCTGAGACAGCCCGAGCCCCAGGACGTGGCCGCCTTCACTCCCGTCTCCATCGTCAAGAGCGTGACCAAGAAGTCGGACGCGCTGCCGGTGATCTCGGTGATCGTGGTGCTCTTCGTGCTGCTGGCCGTGTTCATCGTGCTGGTGGTGCACTACGGGCCCCAGCTGCGCACGGTGCAGGTCACGCTGCACCACGAGCCCATGGCCCAGCACATGGACAGCGTGCTCCTCACGGACTGGAGGCGCCTGGAGGCCCACGGGAAGATGGGCTCGGCTGGAGTGACCTGCCACTGCTCCTGCAGCCACCACCTTCCCCACGGGAGTGCTGAGCCCAATGTCATCGAGATCACCTACCTGTGACACGGCCTGGGGCCGCCTGGGCAGGGCTCGAGGGACGCGTCCCACCGGAAAAGCTGGGATGGGGTGTTCGGGTATCCCGGGACTCGCTGCTGCCCACACACAGAGGCTGCACCTCCCCAGACCCGTGTCTGGCCCCAGGAATGCTCATTCAGGAGGTTCAAGACCCATCTCCAGACCCCAAAAGTACAGCTTGGGGTGTCACTGTCCCCAGGCAGGAGCTGGGTCCCAGCCTGGGCTCTGGGGCTGGCTCAGCCTATGTGGGACAGCTTTAGCATCTCCTCTGGTTTTACCTGTCCTGGTTTTACCTGTCCCACACTGCCTGGGAGTGGCCAGCAGAGCTGCCTTGGTCCTTGCCCCAGCTGGGGAGCTCTGGGGCTGTGCTCGTTCCCCTGGCAGTAGCTGGAAGTTGCATCATCTGGAATTGTTTTCCAGTGAAAGATGTTTCCACACTCACGGTGTCCTCGTTACATGTTTATATGGCACAGAGGAGCTTCCAGCCCCTCTTTGCCTCATGCCACAGCCCCTTTTCCCACACTGGAGGGTTGGAACATGATCCTGCCCCTGCCAGCCCCCCAGCCCTTCGGGCAAACAGCCAGAGGAGAGGAGGGCAGAGGATGCAGCTCCTGATTCCGTGCTGGGTGGAGCCAGTGACACGTGTCCTGTCCCCAGTGGAGGTGGGTGAGAGAAGAGCGGTGACACAGCAGAGGCAAGAGGTGATAATGGCACATCACAGCTGGCTGAACATCTGGAGGTGCTGGCACCGGAGAGGAAGCTCTTGTGACTCTGGGCAGAGCCTGCAGCATCTCTGTGCAAAGGGATGGGGAGACCTGAGGCCACCCTCCCTGTGGTCATCTCTCTGTGCCCATCCCTGAGTGCTGACCCAGGGAGGGAACGATGGTGGGGTTGGCACTGTCACCCTCAGTGGGGTGGTGTTGAGGTGGCTCTGTCACCCTGGGGAGAACCTTGTAGAGGTGGCACAGAGGGATGAGGAGAGGTGAAACCGGAGCCCTGCAGGCTCCTGGGGCTGTCGGAGCACGGTCCCTGTTCAGCCCTGGGGTCTCTGCTGCTGCAGGCCTGGGATCTCTGCAGTCCCAGCTTCTCCTCCTGTGGTCGGCACAGGACCTCAGTGTCTGCAGTGCCTGGGGAGGGAGCAGCCTCTGACATTCCCTCGAGGATTCATTCTGCTGGACAGCCCCAGAAATCAGGATACAGTTTCCACCTCTCCCATGCTGGAAAAGCCAGGTCTGTGTCTGCCCTCAGATCCCTGGCACAGATCCCTGCGGGCACAGGTGGACAAGAGATGGCTTTACCTGCTCCTCCAGGTGCTGGAGGTATTCCCAACATGCCAGATGCTTCAGGATCCCTCCTCTCACTTATTTACATCTCTTTTCTTGCTTTAAACCTGGACTTGCTGGAAACCTTTTGTCTCCACAACAAACATAATTTATATTACTTTTTGGGAGGGTTGTTTTTTTTTTTTTGAATTTGTTCCCATTTGTTTTCCAGGGCTGATAGGGCATTATCAGCTCTCTCACACCGTGTTAGAGGAGATAAGGGCTGTCATTTCCATTGAAAATCTTGGAGTCTTGCTCCCCTTTCCATGTCAAAAGAGGGCTTTGTTTGCAATGTGTATCCCTAACGGCACCCCTGAAAAGATAATCACCTCTAAGGACTTCTCCTAATTAAGAAATCCTTTCTGTGAGGTGGGCAGGCCCTGGCACAGGGTGCCCAGAGCAGCTGTGGCTGCCTCTGGATCCCTGGCAGTGCCCAAGGGCAGGCTTGGAACAGCCTGGGACAGTGGAAGGTGTCCCTGCCATGGCAGGGGCTGGCACTGGATGGGATTAAAGGTCCTTTCCAACCAAAACCATTCCATGATCTCTTTAAATGACATCTGTGGGCTGTGGTCACCCCCACCAAGAGCTGGAGAAAGCCCCTTGTGACCATCACAAGATCTGCACTGTGACACCCAGAGAGGCTGCACCCTCCTCCTGGGGACATCAGCCAGTGTCACCTGCCCTGGCTGAGGCAGCAGGGCTGTCCCCAGCTTTGGTGGCTGTGTCATTCCTGCTCAGGGAGCAGCTCCATCCAACACAAAGCCTGTAATTAGAGGAACAGGAACTTTTCTGGCAGCTCCCTCTGAAGGACACCCACAGCAGGGAAACGTCATGTTTAGAGAGAAAAGATTAAAAACGTCTAAATATTAATAAAGAGAAAGACAAAATGGGTAATTATTGCTGGCACTTATTGATTTGCAGCCGCTGGGGACTCGTAAAGGTCTGATTGATGTCACAGCGTGCTGGGGCCCGGATCCATCACTTACCCTGTGCAGCACAGGGAGCCCACCCCGGGCTGTTGTTCAGGTGTTTTGGGCTGTCAAACTAAAATCAAATCAAAGTGGCAGTGGAAGGTGGTGCTGCTGGGTGCCCCCTGCCCCATCCTGTCAGCAGCCCCCTGCACTCTGGGAAAATCCAGCTCTGAAGCCCCAGCCTTGGGGAGTTCTTCCATGTGTTTCATTTGCAAACAGAAATGTAGATACAAGCTTTTGGAGCACAGGAAAGAAATTACTGTAAGACTGAGAATAGCAAATTAAATCATACAAGTGAGTGACAATATGCTGCCAGCTTTCTCCTCCAGAAGGACATCAAGGGTTAGATCTCAACTCATTGCTTTCTCCCACACAATAAAATATAATTTTTACAGCTTCTCCTCGTTTCTCTTTGGCCAGCTCTCCCTCTCTCTGCTCACAGAATTGCTTTTTGTAGCACCAGCTTTATAAAACACGTCAGGGTCCTGGAGCAGCAGAGCCGTGCATGACATTACCATAACATTATTCCTGTCTATTCAAACACCCAGCCTGGCCCAATTTACTTCACTTACGACTTTCTTCCCCTCCTTAATAATAATTCTTTTATGAGCACGGAGCAACAATAACTCTCCTTATCGTCCCCTCAGTGCAGGGCTGCTCCTGGAGCCCGGCAGGCAGGAGCTGCTTTGCTCAAAACCAGGTTTTTGCCTGGGGAAGCTTTCAGGAGCTGCTACATCGATAATTAACTTTGTCCTCATCAGGGATCGCCCGCACCCCCTTTTATTTCCCCCCTAATTAAGGTGTTGCCCTGCAGGAGGGGAGGCACCTCTATAACCCCCCCAGAGGAGGGTTTGCGGGGGTACAGCGGAGTTTGGGGGACACTGCTGTGATGCTGCTGTGTTGCCTAAAATCGTGCAAAACTCAAGGCAACGCCCTAAAATCGTTTGAAAGAGAGGGAAACACCCTGAAACTCTGCAAAACCGGGGGAAACACCCTAAAATCGTGTGAAACCGAAGGAAGCACCTTAAAACCGTGCCAAACTGAGGGAGGCACACGCTGAGGATGGAGGGGAGGCAGCTGCAGCATCGCCCAAGCCTCCCTGCAGGGCTGGGGGCGGCGGAGCCCCCCGCACCGTCCGCCGGGGCAAGGGTGGTCGCAGCCCCGCTGTGGGGAGAATTTGGGGGGCTCAGCACCCCCAGCCCCTCGGGCGGCGCCGGGGACAGGCGGGACAGCGGCGGAGCCCAGCGCGGAGCAGCAGTGGGCTCTCGTGGTGGAGGCATCCAACTGCACAGCGCAGGCATCGCCGGGGCTGCGCCTTCCCCGGCCCGGCAGGCGCCGGGAGCTGCGGGCAGGCAGCGCCGGAGGAGCCCGCGGGCACTCCGGGATGGTTGGTGACGGTGGTGGAGGATGGAGCGGGTGGCACGGCGAGGTCACCTTCAGCCGGCGTCACCTGCTGGTTGTACGAGCTCAGGGAGAGCCGGGCCACCCCAAGGGAAGGTCCCCCCACCTCTTGCAGAGCTCCGTACCTGGTGGGAGGGGGGGAATCACGCCCTTCCTCCAGAGAAAGGGCCCCCAGGAGCCTCGCAGGTCCCTGCAGGCAGCTGGGGATGGGGAAGGTTCTGGGCTGCCTTGTGCAGTTGCACCTCACACATCTCATGCTCAGAGAGGGATTGTTTACCCACTGAAAAGGGAGGGACACTCCTAAAGGAGCAAAGGCTGTCTTTGAAGGGCTGAAAATTCATGGAATCATGGAATAACCACAGTTAGAAGGGACCCACAAGGATCATCCTGTCCAGCTCCTGGCACTGCACAGACACCCCAACAATCCCACCCGGGGCATGCCTGGGAGCGGTGCCCAAACCCTCCTGGAGCTCTGGAGGCCTTGGGCACTGGAAGGGGCTTCAGGTTCTGTCTGGAGCTTCCTCTTGTCCAGGCGAACATGCCCAGCTCTCGCCCTGTCTTCATCAGAGAAAATTATTAGATGTGAAAAAGTCTCTTCGTTCTCATTTCGAGCTGCCCTCCGCTCCCTGCTGTGTTGTGGCACAGCTCCTGGTCCCAGGCTAGCACCGTGTCAGCCCAAAATGACAAAGTTTGAAGACCTCCAGCTGTGCAGTGGAGCTCGAAATAACCTGGTGGTGCTGCTCTCTGCCAGGTGATGGACAGGGAGAGTGGTGCCTCCAGCACAGCTCTGCACCCCTGGGAGCTCAGGGTGTGCCTGTGCCCTGCTCTGGAGCCTGGAGAGCAGCTGAGCTGCAGAGAGCCAGGTTGGCACTCCTGAAATGGCATTTCCAGCTGCTCTGGGCACTGACAGCATCGGGCAGGAGCTGAAGGAAGCATTGCACACAGTGAATGCATGAAGTGCTGTAAGAATTCCACGTAGCTGAGGCTCTTCCTGAGATTTAAATGAAAGGGTTCAGGTGCAGTCTAAACCTTAAAGGGGGTATTTTGTGTTTGTAGCCACCACAGTGTCCATGGTGGTCCTGAAGCACGTCAAGAGCCTGCTGGGGTGTGAACAGGAAACAGGAGGAGACATGTTTTGTTTTTAGCACCAGATCTCATTTCCCTGCCTGTGCTTCTGGCAAGTCTCAGCTCGACCCTGTTTTTCTTTCCTATTTTCTTGCAGCTTTACTCTGTCCATCTCCCTCCACAGCACTGATTTGCAGCTCAGCCATGCTTTTGCAGCATCCTTCTGCCAGCTGAGAATGTTCTGATGGCTGGGGGTCACAGGCCTGGTCTGTAGGGGTTTATTCCTGAAGAATCATCAATAATTCATGCAGGAGCTCCTCCAGCTCCTCCTGGGTAGGCCAGACCTGTCACCAGTGCTGGGATCTGTACAGCCAGGCTGGGGACAGTGCTCAGGGGACTCACAGCCTGGTGACAGTGACTTCTCCTCCCAGCCTTTCCCTGAACAAACTGGTACCTAAAATCCCACCTGGTCCCTGTCTTTGGGGAGGAAAATTAGTGTTTTGGAGGTTTAGAATCCTCCCAGATGAGGGGTGGGGATGGCAGCAAGTGGAGTCTGGCAGGTGGGTGCTGGAGTTGGGGGGAATTCACCTCCTGCGGTGGGTGGCTTGTTCTGCAGTGAGATTGGGAGGTGATGGGGAAGGAAACCCCAGGCAGGGCTCCTCGGGGAACCCCCACAGTCCTGGGGCATCATATTTATTTCCTTTCCCTTCCAGCGTTCTTCTGTTCCGCTCCATTCCTGAAAAGGAAAAGCATTAAAAAAAATGCGAGGTGGAGAGATAACGGTCCCAGCAGAAGGAAGTGGCCTTCCCACCTCCCCTCCCAAAATCGGGCATGGACTCAGAGACATCCGCTCTGCACCCGGAGCTCCGCGGGCAGCGGGAGCGAGAGGGAGCATCCCTCCGGGAGAGCCCCGGGCTGTGCAGGAGGAAGCGCGAGCACAAAGCAGGGAAATGACTTGGCAAAGGTCACCTGGAGCTGGGGCCGAGCCCAGGAATAGCACCGGCCTTTGGCCACCCCCCGCAGCACTGTCCCTTCCTCCCGCGGTGCTGAGGGCACAGCTCGTGCCACTGGGGTGGCTTTGGTTTTGCTGCTCTTTGGGGCATCAAAACTCACCACGGCAAAGAAAAGCGATGACAGCAGAGCCTCACCTGGGAAATCCAGAGTGGTGAGGGGCGCTGGGAGGGATGGGAATAGGCTGGGGGGACAGGGGTGCCCATCAAGGCTGGAAAAGCAGGAGGAGAGGGTGAGGTGGGCACAGGACACCAGGGGCTGCTGGATGCTGCCTGGAAGGTGTGGAGACACAAAGACGATGTGGCTGGTGGGGCTCCAACCACACCTTGAGGATGCTCCATAACAGCCAAGGAAAATTCCAGACAACCTTCCCTGTCCTGAATGCCTTCTGTCACCTTGAGACCAAAGCAAACCCAGCCTGGGGTCTGGGGGCTCTGCAGGCTCAGGAGGAATACCTGGAACACCTTCAGGCTGTGCTACCTGTGTGTGCACAGCTGGCCAGCTGTGGTGATACCAGTGGAACAGCTGGGCAGCCTGAAGGTGGGGGCTCGGGGTGAGGTGCTGAAATAAGGCCAAGAAGGGATTTGATGGCACAGGAGTGACGCCAGGGAAATCAGTACTGAGCCAAGCTGGGATGGAGCATGTGCCAAGAGAGGGAGCAGCCAGGACAGCCGGATGCAGGGATGGGGAGAGGCCTGAACGGACACAGGCTGTGTCTGCCAGCGCCTCCTCCTTCCCTCATGCCCTCCCGGCTGTGTTTGGTGTGGCACGCTCCTGCTGATTCATCAGCTCATTCTGGTGTGTCCAGCTGGAACTGGTGACATCATCACCTTTGTACTGGGAAAGGTGACTTGGGCACATCACCCTCCAAAGGCAGAGTAAGGAGCAGGGATTGCATTTGGATTTAGACAAAATGAGAATAAGTCAAAGTCTGAGATGTAAGTGTGGGGAACAAGGCTTTGGGTCAATGCAGGAGCAGGAGTCCATCACCCCTACTTGAAGCACAAGAGGTTTGTGGTGGGTCAGGGCCTGAAGGAATCCCACCTTCTAGGCAGTTGTGCTCTGCAGGTGACAGCAGTGATGGTCCCCCTGGGCTGGGATTGGAGAGCATTCCCACAGCCTCTCGCAGCCGGGTCCCTGCCGCCCCAGGAGCCCCCACCCCGCCCCGGCATTGTACCAGCCCGGTCCTCCCTTTTCCTGTAGGTGGGGTTTCCATAGGATGTCGGCCGCTCCATCCCCAGCGCGGCCAGCCGGCCGGTGGCTGCTCCGGGGACGGTCCCTCCGCTCCGGGCTGTCCCGGCCCGGGGAGCCCCGGTGATGGCAGCGCGGGGGACAGCCATCAGCCCTGCTCGTGATTTCCCCTCCTTTCCAAGCTCTGGCTGGAGCCCACGGCCCTCGGAGATGGGAGAGGATGCCGAGGCCCTGCGGTGGCCCTGAGGACCCTCCGGGGATGCGGTGGCCGGCGGGACAGCCCATGGCAGCGCGGCGGGGCCGCGGGGGCTCTGCCAGCAGCGTGCTGGGGCTGAGCCGCTCGGCGCTGCGGCTGCCGGCGCTCTGGTGGTGGTACCTGTTCCTGAGCGCCGATGCCCAGGAGGTGGCCACGTTCACGGTGCAGTACCGGGTGCTGGAGGAGGTGCCCCCGGGCACTGTCATAGGGAGCCTGGCCGAGCACTTCGAGGGCGGCGAGAGCGGTGAGGCAGCCGAGACCTTCCAGCTGATGGAGACCCCCGGGAGGTTCCCGCTGCACGTGGGCAGTGGGGATGGGGTGCTCAGCACGGCCGGGCGGGTGGACAGGGAGCAGCTGTGCCGCCACAGTGATCCCTGCTGGGTGTCCTTCGACGTGCTGGCCGCCCAGAACCCGGCCCTGATCCACGTGGAGGTTCAGGTGATGGACATCAATGACAACGCGCCGCGGTTCCCCACGCCCGAGCTGGAGCTGGAGATCTCAGAGAGCGCATCCCTGCGGACGCGGATCCCGCTGGATCGAGCCCTGGATGCTGATGCTGGCCCCAATGCCCGCTGCTCCTACGCCCTCTCCCCCAGTGAGCACTTTGCTCTGGAGGTTGTCTCCAGCTCCGATGGGACGAGACATGCGGAGCTCGTAGTGGTGAAGGAGGTGGACCGGGAGCTGCACTCCTCCTTTGACCTTGTGCTGACGGCCACTGATCATGGGGAGCCACCAAAATCAGGTACTGCTGTGATTAAAGTCATTGTCCTTGACTCCAATGACAACAGCCCCGTGTTTGCTGAGAGCTCCCTGATGGTGGAAGTTCGGGAGGACGCCCAGCCCGGGACGCTCCTCGTGACAGTCACGGCCACTGACCCCGACCAGGGTCCCAATGGGGAGATTGAGTACAGCCTGAGCAGGCACGCGCCCCCCGAGGTGCTGAGCACCTTCAGCATTGATGCCCGCACGGGCAGCATCCTCCTGAGGCTCCCTTTGGACTATGAGGAGACCCATGCGTACGAGCTGGATGTGCAGGCGCGGGACCTGGGCGCCAACCCCATCCCGGCGCACTGCAAGGTCCTGGTCAAGGTCCTGGACGTCAACGACAACGCTCCCGATGTCCACGTCACCTGGGCCACGCGGGAGCCCGTGCTGTCCGAGGCCCTCCCCAAGGACAGCTTTGTGGCCCTGGTGACAGCCAGCGACCCTGACTCGGGAAGCAACGGGCAAGTGCTCTGCTCCCTCAGCCAGGGCTATGAGCACTTCAGGCTGAAGAGGACCAACAGCCACAGCTTCGCGCTGCTGACCAACACCTCGCTGGACCGCGAGCGGCGCGCTCAGTACAACCTGACGCTGGTGGTGCAGGACATGGGGGACTTGTCCCTGGCCGTGCTGAAACACCTCACCATCTGCATCAGCGACGTCAATGACAACGCCCCAGCCTTTGAGAAGGCTGCCTATGAGGTTGCTGTTGCAGAGAATGGTGAAGCACCTGCCTTCCTGCTCACCGTCCGTGCCACCGACCCTGACCTGGGCTCCAATGGGAAAGTCACCTACAGGATCCTGGACCCCTCTGCTTTGGGGCTGGTCTCAGTTGACCCCATCACTGGAGACGTTTTTGCCCTCCAAGCTTTTGATTACGAGCAGGTGAGGAGCCTGGAGTTCCTAGTGACAGCAGAGGATGGAGGACATCCCAAGCTGGCATCCAACATCTCCATCAGGCTGGCTGTGCTCGACCGGAATGACAACGCACCCATCATCACCACGCCGGCACTGGTGGGAGGGGTGGCCACGCTCTCTGTCCTGGTCAATGTGGACACCGGGTGCTGCTGGGTGGTCCCCGGGAATGGGAGCACCCAGGGGGCTATGGCAGTGACCAATTCCACACTTGTGTCATGCCCTGCCAACCCCTTCCTCTTCACCATCATGGCCAGGGACGTGGACTCCGGCATCAACGGGGCTCTCCGGTATGATCTGGTGGGTGGGGATGATGCCGGGCTCTTCATCCTGGACCCCCTCCTGGGGCAGGTGTCCCTCAACGCCAGCAATGCCAGCAGCCTGGCCGGCAGCCAGCGGGAGCTGCTGGTCCGGGTGAGTGACCAGGGGGACGCCCCGCTGCACACCCTGGCCCGGCTCCGCTTGCTGTTCCGGCGGCACGGGGCCTTCTCCAAGATGTCAGCGCGGGATCCCGGCTGGCCCAGTCTCTCCGTGGTGCTGCTGATCTGCCTGGCCGCTCTCCTGGGCGGGTGCGTGCTGCTGCTGGCGCTGACCCTGTCCCTGCGCAAGAAGGACAAGAAGGACGGCATGGCCTACAACTGCCGGGAGGCAGAGGACGCCCGCAGGCAGCAGCAGCTCAAGAAGCCGCACAGGCAGATCCAGAAGGCCGACATCCACCTGGTGCCGCTGCTCCGCGGCCGCCCCCGGGAGCCCGAGCCCGCCCGGGCCTGCCAGGAGGAGCAGCCCGACACAGCCACCCCTGCGGCCGGGGGGTCCCCGCAGGCTCCCCTCCACCTCACCCCCACGCTCTACAGGACCCTGAGGAATCAGAGGACACAAAAAGGCTCGGAGGAGCAGCAGGGCACCTTCGAGCTGCCCGTCCTGCAGCGCCGGCCCTGCCAGCCCCACAGGCCCAAACAGTCGGTGAAGGAGGCTGCGGGCCCCCCGGAGGCACCGCTGCACGGCAAGAGCTTGGTGAAGCCACCCATGGGGGAGCCCCGAGTGCCAGCCGAGCAGCCCGTGGGTGCGGGGGGAGCCGGGCAGCCCCAGCCCCACCAGCAGATCCTCAGGAGCCTGGTCCGGCTGTCGCTGGTGGCCCTGGCGGAGCAGAGCCCGAGCGGGGAGTTCGCCATGGAGTCACCCCCAGTGCAGGTAGGAGCTGCTCTGGGCGTTCCCGGAGTGTGGGCACCCCAGCCCTTCCTTGTCCGGGCCGTGCCCACCCTGGAGCAGTGGGAATGTGCAGCCTGAGGGTCTTTGCTTGGTCTCTTCCCTCAGGCCTGGGTAGGATGAGCAGCCCCGCCACCCAGCAGGGTCACCCCAGCAAGACAGGCAGGAGCGGGGCTGTCACAGGGGAAGGGGACAATCCCAGGGACAGGGAGCAGCAGGAGGGGTGCAGGGGAAGCTCGGGCCCAGGTGGGCTGCCCAGCGCTTGTTTTTCCCCCGGTGTGGGGATGCTGAGCCATCTGCAGGAGGAGGAAACACTATAAAAAGGGGGGGATGTCCTGGCAGGAAGCAGCTTGAGTGGCCAGCCCGGGGCTCAACAGGCTTTTCCTGCCTTGCAGCAAATCTCCCAGCTGCTCACCCTGCTGCACCAGGGCCAGTTCCAGCCCAAAACAAACTACAGAGGAAACAAGTACACGGCCAAGAACGGCAGCAGGTAAGGCTGGCTCCCAGCACTTCCCTTCCCCACTCCCCCTTCCCCTGCTCGAGCCCCACCAGCCCAAAACCTCCAAGGGCAGAGACACACAAGGAAAAGCCTCATCTGCTCAGATTGGAGGTTCTCTCTTCAGGGGCAGGTTGTGCTCCTCTGGTCCTGGTTCCCAGTGGTATCCAGCTGCTCTTTGCCTCCTTCCTGGGGTACCTTTGGCAGGTCCCTCCATACTCATCTGAGCTCCTCCATGGCCACGAACCATCCCTTGCCAAGAACTGCGATGGTTCTGGGTGCTCAGGAGCACAGAGGGACCCAGCTCAGGAGGCAGCAGCACAAGGATGAATGTTCTCATGGCTCTGGACACTTCCTTTGTATCTGCCAACATGAGTTTGGGACACCTGACCCTGTGCCAGAGGGCAGATGAGTGAGGAACTTCAGCAGGGCTGGAGGCACTGAGATATCCCAGCTGTGTGCCAAAGATATCCCCAAACTTCATGGTGATCCCATTAAATTGTGCTGGGTGCACACTCCTGAGGATGCTGAGTCTTCATCACTGCCTTGCCATGTCCCCCTGTGCCCACCCGGCCAGGTCATGGGCAGACACAGCTTTCTCCACCTTTCTCACCTGCAGCTGCAGAGGATGGAGAGGGAGGGAGAGCAGCTCCAGGCTATCTGGGGTGCTCCTCACCTGGTCCTGCAGGGGAAAGCTCCTGTGAATTAAGAGGGAGGAGCCAGCAGGTCCCTGTTTGCTCAGGATATGCCCCTAGGTCCCTGGAAATGTTCCAGACCAAGTTGGACGGGGCTTGGAGCAACCTGGGATTGTGGAGGGTGTCCCTACCCATGGCAGGGGGTGGAATGAGATGAGCTTTAAGGTCCCTTCCAACCCTTCTGTGGTTCTCTGATCTTGCTGCAGAAGGATAAAAACCCATTCAGGCAAGAAATGTGGGGAAACCCCCAAACCTCATTAACTGAGGGGCACTCGAAATGCCTTTGGTTCTATGAGCGGTGCACGGGGAGGGTGCCTAGAGCCCCTCTCCAGGGCATTTTGGGGGGATAGAGACCCTTCCAAGGGCTCCTTGGGGCTGAAGTGACCTGGGTGTTGTGACCCCTGGCAGGGCTGCAGGGCTGGACACGGGGCTGGACACGGGGCTGGACACAGACTGCCTGAGCACCAAGGACAGCGGGCACGGCGAGAGCGAGGCCGGGGACCGCGACTCCGACAGCGCCTTCGAGCTCTCCGTGCAGCAGCTCGTGGGAGAGGAGCTGGAGACCCTCCTGGAGCCACAGGCAGGTGAGCTGACCTTGCTGCTGGGACGGGGTGGAGCTGGGGGCTCCAGCAGTGACACTTCCTCGGGTAACCCACACTAACCCCATGCAGCAGCCAGAGCACATTGCACCTCCCAGAGTGGCTCTGGCAAGGGCAGTGCTTGGGGCAGCATGTCTGGACCATCCCAGGCTTTTGGTAGCAGGCCAAGGGACTTGCTGAGCTTCACACTGAATTTTTCTATGTGTTTATGGCTGGTCTTCCCTCCCATGGACGTGTCTGCTGAGGTTTAGCGTTTAGTGATGTGTGAGCTTGGCCTCTGTCATTGCTGGGGGTGAGGGCCAGTTGCACATTGCAGCTGCTGAACTGCTTCCCGTGCTGGCCTGAGCCCTCCCTTTGTGGTCTCCTGGTCCATGCAGAGTGAGGAAGGTGGACACGTGTCCTTGTCAACCCCCTCAAGATGTTATTTACCCTCAGAGCCCCACTGGGTCCTCCTTCCTCCTGTGACCAACTTGCTGCTAATTTTATCTTTTTTGAGAAGTGTGACCAGAACTGTGTGCAGTGTTTAGGGTCCACTGGGGGTACAAGGAGGTTTTCTGGTGTATTCCTCATTCCTGTCCTGCCCAAGCTCCACGCTGAGCCCTGTTTGTTGTAACTCCCAAATCTCTCCTCTGCGTAGAGGGAGAGCCATCAACACATGACAGGTTGTTGTTCCCTGTGACAATTATCTGACAGTTGGTGACACAGAAATTCACCGGCCACGTTTTGCTCTTGGCACTCAGCATTATCAGGTCCTTCAGCAACCCTCTGCTTTTGGGTGTTTTAGTGGAGTCAACACCAACATTGTCCCCTTGCCATATCATTTATCACTGTGTTGAGCAGATACTCTGGGACTCTGCTAATGACCTCCCTTGGTGAGGAAGATTAATTATTCCTACCCTTACTTCCCAGCTTTTAACACATATTAGTCCCTACAGAACCTGGCTGTAAATTCTGCACAGCTCAGGTCCCCTGCAAGCCTGGTGCTGTTCCATCAGCTCAGGTGACCCCTGCCTTCACAGAATTGAATTCTGGAACGGTTTGGGTTGAAAGGGACCTTGAAGCCCATCCAGTGCCACCCCTGCCATGGCAGGGACACCTCCCACTGTCCCAGGCTGCTCCAAGCCCCAGTGTCCAGCCTGGCCTTGGGCACTGCCAGGGATCCAGGGGCAGCCACAGCTGCTCTGGGCACCCTGTGCCAGGGCCTGCCCACCCTCCCAGGGAGGAATTCCTAATTCCCAATACCCCATCCATCCCTGTCCTCTGGCTCTGGGAAGCCATTCCCTTTTCTTGGTACTCCAGACCCTTGTCCAAAGTCATCCAGGACTCTCCATGCAGCCCTTCCAGACTTCCAGAACACAATTCCCCATGTGACCATGTCAGGTGGTTCCTTTGGGAGCTGCAGCTCCATGGCTCTCTCTGCTGAGCCTTGCACAGAAGGATTTCTCTGAATCTGCCTGGGCTGGATTCACCTTCACACACTTAAAAACTCCTGTCACCATTTCCACCTCCCCTCCCTCTGATCCCGCATTCATTTGAAGCAGTAGTTAATGAACAGCAGCTAATAAACCAGGCAATTTCATAACTGAGTTCCTCTGGCACTCCGGGGTGAATACCATCTGGGCCTGACATTTTCTACATGTTCCTTTTATTGATTTGTTCTAAAAATCTCCTCTCTTGGCATTTCAATTTGAAAGAGTTGGGCTGACTCATGTCCTGTAGCAGAAATTTCATTGTGGAGCCTCTGTGCTCCTCCGTAGAAGAGAAACTCATTGAACTTTGCTGCTGGGGTGGCTTGAATTCCAGAGCTGGGCATTTTTGGTGCTCTTCCTTTGGGACAGAACCTGCTGCTTCTCCCCCTTTGCCTCCCTGCTCTTTTATTCCAGTAAGGAGCAAACGAAGGAAAGGCTGAGACCTAAAAGTTTCCTTGGATTCCAAGGTCCTGCAGCCAAGAGCAGGGAGCAAAGAGGAGCCCGGCTCCATCCCAGGTGCACTGACATGCCCTGATCCCAGAAAAGGAACTGGGGGAGCTGCCAGCAGCTCTGGATCCAGTCCTGCCCTCACAAGGATAGAAAATCAGAGCTATGGTGAGGCTGATCCATGAAGTGCCATTCCCGTGATCCTTGGATCTGTCAGGAAAAAAATCCTTTTGGCCAAAGTCCCGGAATTCCACAGGATCATTAGGGCTGGAAAAGCCCTCCCAGACCATTGTTCCCCGGCACTGCCATGTCCACCAGCGACCTGTGTCCCCTGTGTCACATCCCCATTCCCGGGATGATGATTCCACCACTTCCTGGGCAGCCTGCTCCCTGCCACAGCCGGGGCTGTGTGGATTCCTGCTGGCCATGCCCAGAGGCTGATCTGTTCCAGAGCTGCCAAACCTTCCCCAGGAGCCCAGAGCTGCCCGCAGAGGCGGCTGAGCGCAGCCACTGGAGCTGCCGGGCTCCTTCCTCCTCTCCCAGACACAAACAGAGCCGTGGACTTGCATCCTGAGAGGGAGGAAGGAAGCACTGCTGGTGCTCAGGAGCATCCTAACAGCTGGCTGAGGCTGGCTGGGCCTTTGTGCTGTTCCCAGTGGGGGACTGCAATCCCGGGCAGCTCTGGGATTGTTGATGTTGTGGGATGAACTCGCAGCACCGTCTGTTAGCTCTGATTCCCCAGCAGCCCAGCACAGCACTCCCAGCAGCAGATGAGAGATAGAACTTTATGGATGATAAAAACAACCCCTGCTCCCCAAACACCATTAAAACAAGGTAGTAAAGAGTTATTGGTCAAATTAAACATACCTAATTATGAGGTTTTCATGGCCATGGGACCGTTAGCCCAGCTCTCCCTGCAGAGAGCAGACCAGTTGTGCCTTGCTCCAGAGGCAGCCAAATATTCAGGGAATGAGGTGGCTTCTTGCAGGGGAGAAAACTGCTTATTTTACATCAAAACCTGCAGCACACTTGGGTGATGTCTCCAGGAACAGTCACTGCAACTCAAGTATAGAGACTGCAGAAAGAAACCCCTGGATGTGAAGCAACACAAAAAGAATTTTAGGGCTCCACCTGAAACAAAAATCTAAGGCATATAACTGCCCTTCTTTCCTTACCAGGCTCGAGTCCCAGCTCTCACCCAACATCCAGGGCAGTTGTTTTCCAGAGAAAGAGGAGCAATTGCTCGGCTGGCTGAGGCAGGAGCCTTGTCTCAGTCACTGACTGCAGATCCCAGGTCCCAGCTGAGGCAGGGTATTGCCCACCCTCTGGAATTAGCAGGATAAGAGCATTGGAATGGGGACCCTCCTTTCAGATGCCACTTTTTAGTTAGAGCCACACAATTATTATTACTACAGTGACATCAGCCCTTGCCACCCTGGGACTGCTGGGTTTTGTTACCAGTGAGGTTTTGCTGTTCCCAACACCTTTCCTAAACTGGCTGGTTGCTCTGAACTCCCCTGAGGTTCTGGGATGTGCCTTGGGAAGGAATAATGAGGGGCTGGAATGCAGCCTCTGTGCACCGCAGCACGGACTCTTGTTTACCAGCGACCTCAAAAAACAAGAATCCTTGTTCCCCTTCCTGCTGTCTGACGAGGAAGCTATTCCAGGCTCTCCCTGCTATGGGGTCCTTCCTTTATTTTCCAGGAGATGTTTATTCATGGACATCTATAATCACTTCTTCTCTTGCCAACACTATTTTAAGCATAAAGATTTCCTCTGTTGGCGCATATCTCCTCAAAATAATGACAGGTTGCAGTCAGATCCCTGGAGAGCACTTGCTTCCTTAGGAGCAGCAACCCCCAGCTCTTGGGGGTCTCCATTGTGTCAGCCTGGATCACTCCAGGTTTCATCTCCAGAGTTTTCCCTGTTAGTGTCGTTTCAGCTCCCTCTCCCACAGACAGATAATCAGATTTGTGTGTAATTCCCCTAATCAGACCCAGGAACAATCCACCCTGGCTGTGCCTCCCTGCCAGCCGGGAATATCCTGAGTCCTCTGTGTGATTCCAGTTGCCCATTGTGGGCCACAATCAAATTACTGCTGCACTAACGAGCCTGCCCCAGCCCCCAGCCCAGGCTGCCCCTGCTCCTCAGCTGTTTCCAATCGAGGAACAACTACTTTAGAGCTCAATTGTTCGCTCCCAGTCTCCAACCAGCCAGCTGTGCATTTCATAATCCAGAATTTCATTCTGGTATTATTGTTTTCACAGTAACCCATTTCTTTTCAGTCTCAGTCTGCCTCCTTAGCAGCAAATTCCCACCCTGGAGTGACCCTGAAGGGAAGTCCACTATCTTTGTGTCCAAAACTTCCCCCTGGAAAGCTTTTCATTGTCTGCTCCCCTTCAGCCAGTCCTAAACCCTCCCTCTCCCAGGCTTTGCTAACAATTTAGTGAAGTGCTGATTGAGACAGCAACAAATGAGAATGCACAGCGATTCTAATGGCTATTATATTAAAAACAAAACAAAACCCCTAACAGTTTCAAACCAGTTCTATTTTGTTTCGCTTTTTTAAGCTGCTGGTTTGCGTGGTGTCACCGGTGATCTGTTTATAATCATGCCTCTTAGTTGATTTTAGATATTTTCATTTATCAATATTTTTATCAATTTATTCCCCCCGCCTCTTCTCTGCTGTGCTGTCCCTCCCCAGAGCTGGCCCTCAAGAGGCTGACAGCTGCAGACCCAGCGTGGGTGGCCCGGCTGTCCCTGCCCCTCACCAGCAACTACAAGGACAACGTCTTCTGCCCCGACTCGCCGTGCTCCCCCGAGGATGAGGAAGCTGCAAGGCAGGAGAAACCGAGGACCTTTGAGACCTTTGGCAAAGGTGCTGGGGCTGACCCTGGTGACAGTGGGACGAGGCTGGCCAGCACCTTCCTGTCAGAGATGAGCACCCTGTTTGAGATGATCCTGTCCCAGAAGGCGCAGGTGCACAGCGAGGCGGGCGCGGGGCTGCTGCGGCAGCTGTCGGCCCGCGGGCACAGCCTCGGCCTGGGGGACGCTGCTCCAGGGCTGTAGCAGCTCGGTGGCTGTGGCAGGGAGAGAACAGTCAGAGATTTGGGGTGCCCAGGCCTATTCCCAGCCCCAGCAGGGTCACTGTATGACCCATGCCTAGACAGGTGTATTTCTTCCTTTGCCTCACCCCATTGTATTTCTCCACAACTGATTTCACCTTTCACCTGCCTGTCCTTGCCTTCCTCCTTCTCCCACCCTGCTCTCCCAGTGCTCTGCCAGCCTCCCATCCCACCCAGCAGCAGGAGGGCCCTTTTCTCCCAGGACAGGCCCAGGCAAGGGGGTTGTGAGAACAACCACAGCACAGTGAGATACATCTGTGTGATCACAGACTGTGAAAATACCTGTCACGGACACTGCTGCAGCTGGGCTCCAGGGTTTCAGTTATTTAAATAAAACTGGTTTTTTTCTAACACTACCCCCTCTGTCAGCAGTGGAGCTGACATAATATATGTGCAGAAAGCCTGAAGTGGCAGCTGGGGAAGGGGAGATGTGCCTGTTGTTTCCCACAGGTCCTTCCAGCTTCTGTGGTTCTGCCACTGGGAAGTTGGCATTTTCTGAAAGCCCCCAAAATCAGCACTGGCATCTCTCCTATGCCTGCTCCAAGTGCCCACCACTTCCTTCTCCACAAGGACTGGATGTGGCACTCAGTGCTCTGGGCTGGGTGACAAGGTGGGGATCAATCACAGGTTGGACTTGATCTCAGAGGCCTTTTCCAACCTTAATGATTCCATTCTATTCTGCTCTCTCCTTTGAGGCCATTGGATTTTGGAGCACAGTCCTCATCCAAAAGCAGACACCAGATGGCTGGAGTCTGCCAAAGGTAACCTGGGAAAAAGGAAGTGTGAAAACACTGTTTTGAAATATTCAGTCACAAGCTTCACCCTTTTTATGGGTTTTCACTTTGATCTGTCTGTCTGGGAGCTGAAAGACAGCTTTGGGATAATAGCATGGGTGGGAAAACCAAGCTATTGGTGGCAAAGGAAGAAGCACACAGGTGTCTGTGCCTCTGCACTCCTGGAGAAGTGAAGGGCACTGCTGACCCAAGGGCTCATGCAGCAGCGTGGGGATGGCAGGTAAGGGCTTCTGGGCTCTCCTGGACCATCTCAGGTATCCCACTCCTGTTCTTTTCACTGGAGGTGACAGTTCCCAGCTTCAGGTGTGTACACAACTGAGCCACAGCACCAGACAATCACACAGCCCATTTAAAGCAGAGTAAATGAGAAAGTTAGCCCTTTCTGTTGCTTTTGGGGCTAAATGGTAAGAACAATGGAGAGAGATTTCCCCAGGTGGACTTTTTAATATCCAAAATGTTCTGTTTTATTTCGAGTCTCCAAAATGCTTGTACAGATGAGCCTATGTCTGGCATCCATCCATGGATGGGTTTGGCCTGGCCTGCTCGTGCTGCTGCTCTGCTAACACAAATCTCTCGCTGGTTTGTTTTACAAACAAAACAGGTTCTTGCACCAAAACAATGTCAGAGAGCCAGATTCTAACTGAGATGCAGCTGTGCAAACCGTGAGGGAGGCATTTGTGTCTGAGCCCTGTGGGATTCCTCTGCACCTTGGGAGCACAGGCAGAGGGACAAACAGCCAGCACAACCCCACTCTCCCTCTGCAAAGTTGCTTTGATGTCCCTGTCACAGGAAAATCCTTACACAAAAATACCTTATAACAAGCAGGTTTAAAAGGAGACAAATTCTTCCCTCCTGGTTCAATTTCCGGATTCTGCAAACTGCTTTCAGCCCCCCCCAGCCCCTCTCCCATCCTGACCAATGCGTAAGCATGCTCTGGATTATCACAGCATAGGAAATCCACCCCAGGAATTTCCTGCTCCTTGTATCCTGCTTGATAAAGGAAATGGTCTAAGAAAGTTTGGTCTGAGCAGAAGGAGAGAGCAGACCAGAAGAACAATCAGATGTGTTGAGGGCTGGCTGTGCCCCTCCCTTGCTGCATGGAGAAGTTCAGGATGGGGCCATTGCCTTTGTTTTGCAGAGCCTGATCTACACAGAGCACCAGGGCCACAGGAAGCTGGGCAGCTTGCACAGATGCCCTTGAACCAGTTTAAACTGGTGTGAACAAATGCTTTTTTCCGGATTCAGCTGCCCCAGTGGAGGAAATTATCACACCAGCTGCCTGCTGCTGCTGCCTGCCAGTGGTGCCTTCCCACTGGGAGCATCCCTTATCCACTCTGCTGAAAATGAGCTGGCGTGCTCAGCAAACAGGGACACGAGGGATTTTGAAGCAAACCTTGCTCACTGTGTCTCAGACAGGTGTGCCTGTGGCAGCAGCTCCCTGCCAGGGCTGCAGGAGCAGGAGTGGGGACAGAAGGACACTGACATGGTGCAGGATGGCTGGGGACAGCTGTCACCTCACTGCTACAGGTGGATCTGTCACATCCCATAAAAACTCTGCCCAATGATGAGAATTCAGTCTCTTGCTTGCCCAGCTCTGAAAGCAGATTAAACTGCCATGATGGCAACACAGAGCTAACCTACCCTGTGCAGGGGCACTGTGGGAACTTGCCTTGGACAGAGAAAAAATTGCCTCAGAGGGTGTGGGCCAGGACAATCCCAGGGTTAGCTGCCAACATCCCCATATGGTACCTTGTAAACCTCCCTGGGGGATCATGAGCAAGACATGAAGGGCTACTGGAATGAGAACCAGATCACACCACTGTGGTGCAGAACCACAGAATGGTTTGGGCTGGAAGGACCTTAAAGCTCATCTTGTTCCACCCCCTGCCATGGCAGGGATACCCTCTACCATCCCAGATTGCTCCAAGCCCTGTCCAGCCTGGCCCTGGATACTTTTAGAGATGCAGGGGCAGCCACAGCTTGGCTCTAATACAAAAATGCAGGTGCAGAAGCAACATCCCTGTGTGGAAGGTAGAGTACTTGGTGCTGCAGGAGATATCAAAGTTTATTCTCAAAGCCCAGGTATTTAAAATGCCTCCTGTTCCATGAACAGAGAGCTTTCTCTCTCCATTCACTGCCAGCCTGGTTCCAGCCCACACCAAGGGCTGCCTTGCCCTGTGCCTGCTGGTGTCACTTACTGTCTGCTCTACTGCCAGCAGTGCTGGGGCTCCCAGCCCTGCAGCTCCAGTGGCACTGTCCTGGCTCCAAAGGCACAGCTCCACCCTGCACTGCTGAGCAGCATGATGTGCAGGGTGCCTGTGCTCCAGGAGTGGGGCAGGGTTAGGCCACACTGGCCTGGCTGGCTGCTGTGGAGACCTGCAGACACAGGCTCAATAGTCCAGAAATCAGGGCTGGAGGAGGAGGCTCTTAATCCTGAAGGGAATGGAAGCTTTGTGTGCACATCTGAAAGTACAGAAAAACAGGGTGTTAATGACACTGGCAAAGGCTGGGCTTGATCATACAACCACAGAATACCCTGAGCTGGAAGGGACCCTTAAGGATCATCAAGTCCAGCTCCTGGCCCTGCACAGACACCCAACAATCCCACTCTATGCCTGAGACCATTGTCTAAATGCTTCTTGAACTCAGACAGGTTTGGTGCTGTACCCACTGCCCTGGGGAGCTTGTTCCACTGCTCAACCACTCTCTGGGTGAAAAACCTTTTCCTGGTATCCAGCCTGAACCTCCCCTGACACAGCTCCAGCCATTCCCTCAGGTCCTGTCCCTGGTCACAGGGAGCAGACACTGGAGCCCTGTGCAGCCCCTCAGGAGGACGTTGAAAACCACAGTGAGCTCTGCCCTCAGTCTCCTCCTCTCCAGCTGAACAAACCAAGTGTCCTCAGCTGATCCTCACAAGGCTTCTCCTCCAGACCCTTCCTCATCCTCGTGGCCTCCTCTGGACACTCTCTAAAGGTTTAATGCCTTTTTTTATACTGTGGTGCCTAAAACTGCCCACAGGACTGGAGGTGAGGCTTCCCCAGAGCAGAGCAGAGCAGAGCAGGACAATCCCCTCCTGGCCCAGCTGGTGATGCTGGGCCTGGTGTCCCCCAGGATACAGTTGGTCTTTTCAACAGAAATGATTCTGTGACACATCCTACTATGGGAACAGCTTCTCCAGCTGGACTGGAAAGAGGTGAGGAGGAAAAGTGGGGCCTTCCCTTCAGCACAAAGAACTCCTTTGTGCTGTGGCCCTGTGCGAGCCCTCCTCTGGCAACAAAGGCCCCACTTTCACAGGGCCACCTGCCCATGCAGTCCCCCAGCCCCTGGTGCCCTGCTGGCCCTGGTACCTTGCAGCTCCTGCTCCCATGCCCGCAGTCTCTCCTGGGCCTGCCTGTTCCCCGTGGCTGCCGACTGCCGGTAGTGCCTCAGCGCTTCCGCCACGTTCTGCTGCACGCCCAGGCCCTGCTCGTAGCAAACGCCCACGTGGAACCTGCTCTGGGCATCCTGGCACAGCAATCACACAGGAAAGGAAACAGAGAGTCTTTAGCACCTTCTTCAGAGTTTACTGCTCTATCTTTGGTCACCTTGCTAAGTTTACTGCTCCATCCCTTAGGCTGTATCTTCAGTAGTTTAGTCCCCTGGAGAGAAGCATCATCTCTGGGTCTGCTCCTTCCTATTCCTTTCTAATTAAATTCACTGATTTCCCTTCAACACCCAGGGCTGTGGCAGGGAACAAAGGAGCAGCTGGCTCTGCAGAGCAGCTCAGTTGTCTCAGAGGTCAGAGCTGAGGTGTCTTGGGCAGCCCTGACTGCGCCACATCCTGATTCCACCCAAACTCCGAGCACGCCCTGAGACTGCCCTAAGAGAGTTCAAGCCCAAGTCTTGTAAAAACATCACAAATGGCACAGAGGTACTTGCTGCCAAGGGTTGGGAAATTCCCCTTTAACACAAGAGTGCAGCACTCTCCTGCTCAGCCTCACCTCATTCTATTCCAGAAGAAATCTCAGGCAGCAGAAATGAAGTAAATGAAGCAAATATGCACTAGAGAAAAAGCACCTGAACCACTCAGACATATGTAACTGCTGGGAATGAACTGGAAAGCAAAGGTTGGCACTGCAGTGAAGCCAAATCCAAACCCATGACATGTTTATGTGTCAGCAGTGCATTTTATCCTTGAGATCCAATGGGAGGCAAAGGGTCTCAGAGAGCAGGAAAGCAGGATGACACTCCTGAAGACATTAAAAAGACTGCATGGACTCATGGTTACACAGACCTTTCCAGCAACAAAGCCAGCAGCATAGCCTAAAGAGTGTGACTGCCAGAAACATGATCTAAACAAGAAACAAGGCTTTGCAAAAAAAAAAAAAAGAAAAAAAAAAGAAAAAAAAGGAAAAAAAGGAAGGAAAAAAAACCCCAAGTAAGTAGCAAGTTTTAATAGAGACACTAGAAAAGAACATATTGCAAGTATTGCTGTCTAGGATGTAGCTGGTAGAGGCAAGTGAAGAACTCAGTGAGTGGGTGCTTTGCAAAATGTTGCAAGTCTCAGCTTATGACAGCAATAAACTCCTTAGAGATGAGATAAACAGGCTGAAGGATTGGCACTTCAGCTGTGACAAGAGATAGGGTTCAATCAGAAGAGCTGCACCACCATCTCTCACAGGATGAACACCTCAGAGCCAAGACTGCAGCAAGGGGGGATCCCCAAATTAGCATGGCAGAAGTGACTGCAACACCCTTGGAAATCTGCAGGTCAGGCCCAGTTCTCCAACAGAACCCTTTATTAGGGGTTTATATTCCGTGGCTGCATGTAGGAAATCAGGGAGGATAAAAAGTGGGAAACAAAGTAGAACACAGTTCTTGTGTTGGAAAAACACTTGTCAGAGTTCCCAGCTCAGCTCTAGCAGAGAGAGCAACCAGTGAAATGCTGAATCCATGACTTTTTGTGCTGTTTTCCTTTTTCTGGATTTGTACTAAACGATGCTGTCCTTGCTTCATCCATGCCAAGTGTTCTTTCAGCCAACTAAACATCTCTTCCAACTGCAGGGTAATGGGAAGTGAACCTGTCCATGGAGCCCTTCTCCCAGGAAAATGGGCACATCCCATCCCAGGGAGCCCACCATCAGCTGCCCTCAAGGCTGAGGCCCTGAAGCATCCAGAGCACCTGCTGAGCAGCAGAGATGGGGAAGGATGCTTGGGGTCTGAAACTCTGACCAAAACATGCCAGGGGTGCAGCTGAGGACCTGCAGTTACCTGACAGATTTTGTGTTGTTAAGGCATTACCAGTAAATGCCAATCATCTGTTTAATGAGATAACTCAATGTGATACTGTTCAGCGTAAACCTCTGACTCCAGGCTGGAATAAAGGAGCCAAGGATGAAGCTTAGGAGAGATTTTTAGCAGATTTAGAACTGAATACTGTGTACTGTGATGTCTGAGCTGCTCTGGCAAGTCAGGCCTTGTCTCAGCAGACTGAAAGTGAGTGTCTCCATGCTGGAAAAAGGGTGAAAACCCAAGTGGCAAAGTTTACAACGATGTAAAAATGACCACTCAAAATGGTCAAACTTACTACAAATAATTAATTTAAAGAACATCTCACACACCTAAGGAGTGGGCAACACAATCACGAAGGAAACAGTATTGCCAAATGCAAAGTAGTGCTGATAGGAAGAAATTTGGGTATCACACTGTGATAGTTCCCTGAGACCATCTCATCACTGCTCAGTGCCAGGCAAAGGGCAAGCAGGGCTAGGAATTATTGGAAGGGAATGCAGAACAAAGCAGAGGAGCTCATTATGTGAGATCCATGGCATACCTCCATCCTGAGTCCACTTTTAGTCCAAGCATCTTAAAATGGTCAAAGGAGCATTAGAAAAATAGACAGAAAACTGACAAGCAAAGTAGAACAGCTTAACTACATGGAGACACAAACTAAACCAGCACTGCAGCCTGCAAAAGAAATGACTCAGAGAGGACACACTAAAGGGCACCACAACCACAACTATTAGCCAGCAGAACAGGCAATAGCTATTCATTATTTTCCATTGCACAAAAGCTGTGGGAACTGGAGTTAAAATGAACAAGTTCTTCAGGAAAAAAAAAAACAAACCTGGCCATTACAATGCAGCTGAAAACAAGAGGACAATGGCAAGAAACAGAACTGTGGGATGCAGAAACCTGGCTGCAAGACATGGGATCCACACTCCTGCTCCTCTAAATGCTGGTGGGGGTTCAGGAGAGTGCTGTGCCCACACTGTTGCACTACCCTTCAAGTGAGAGAAGCCTGGGCCACTTGGGGAAAGTGCATGCAAGAAGATTCTTGGGGATCTAACATGACCTGTGAAGAGAAACAGCAACAATGGGGGAAGGCTGAATGGAGATTCAAGTGTTTCAATATGTCAAAAGTGCCTGAATTTAAAAATAAATCCAGAAACAGTCTTTCAATCCTCTCTATAAAAGAAGAGAAACAATGGGCCAATTTTGAAGAACAGATCTGTGATAAACAAAATGAAGTTCTCCAAGTGATGCAGTAGTGAAGGGTTTTGACTGAAGAGGGTGTAGATGCTCCATAATGGGAAAGCTGTACAATGCTGGATACAGGCACTGGTGCTACAGGAACTCCTCCAGCCCAACAGGGCTGTTTCTGCAGGGTCTGTGCCCAGGGCCTGTCTCCTCTCTAAGAGGCACCAAGGCTCCGCTCTGTCCCTTCACACTGGGCAGTAAAATCCTGACACTTGCTCCCGTTTCCAAGAAAGCCTGAAATCCTCCACCTGCAGATCCCAAGCTGAGGACAATCCCTGGCAGAAGGATCACTTACCCCACTGTTTGCTGCCTGCAGCAGGTACTTCAGACCTCTCTTCTCCTGAGGCTGCAGCCCTCTCATGTAGAACACTCCAAGATAAGCCTGTGCCTGTAACAAAACCACATGGTCTAGATCAGCCAGGATTTTAATTATTCAGGTTTTTTTACTGATTTTGCAAGCTGCTGGGGTTACTGTGGCAGTGTGGTAAGGACCCTGCCTGGGCAGGGGCCCTTGGGAGAGCCAAGGCTGCCCTAACAAAAATCAGCGTGACTTGGTAAACAAAAGAATTCACATTTGAGAGCCAGAGTATCATTTCAAACTCCCTGTGGGAGTCAGAGCCAGGGAATGGCTCCCACTCATGTCCTGTCCCCAAGATGCAGCAGATGCACCCCCTGGCCAGTGAGCTCCAGAAGGCACAGGCACTGCCAGCCTGGCATTCCCAGGGTGAGATGGCACATGCCTAAATGCATCTCCTGGAGTGGGAAAGAAGGGCAGGAGACAGATCTGCACGGATGAGTCATCTCAGAAAGTCACAGATACAAAATGAGGATCTGTTCTTGCTTCAAGCACTGGAAGCTCCTTTAGAACAGCGACCTGTACTCTTGGAATTGAGAGGAGATAAAAACTGAGCTTTGTTTTCAAGCACAGGTCAGCCCTCCCAGCCAAAGGTTTCATGTAAGAGCCCCACTGATAACAGCCAACCAACACGTGGCACAGTGGCTCCGTCTGCAGGCAGGGCTGTCTCCCAGACACTGTCAGGAATATAAACAGAGAATCAAAGAATGGTTTGGCTCAGAAGGGACCTTAAAGATCCTCTAGTCCCAACCCCTGTGCTGTGAGCAGGGATAAACACACTGGAAGGCTTTCCCTTCCAGTGCTGTCTAGGATGTGGCTCCAGCCCTTCAGTCAGGGCTCTCTGCTGGCTCTCTGACCTATGGACACCAACCTCTGTGATGCCAGCTGCTGCTGCTTGCTCCAGGAGTGCCACAGCCTTGTGCTGCCTGTCCCAGGGGCTGCCAGGGCCGTGCTGGAGCAGGTGCCTGGCGTAGCGGTACTGGGCCATGGGGTGATGGCTGCTGGCTGCCTGGCAGTAATAAAAACCTGCCTGAGAGAGAGAGAAACCCAGCTGATGCATGCCCTGAACATGACATGGCTCCCTTCAAGCTTCACCTCTCTGGCTAGACCCATCACAAGCTGCCTCCCTCCCCAGAGCCCTCCCACAGCAGAACATCAGCTGGGTCAGGTGAGACAGTGGACAGGGAGTGCCCCAGAGCCCTGGAACCACCTGGCCTGAGCTGAAGGGGGTGGCACTGGGCCAACCATGACTCAAACCAATCTGCCTTTGCAGCTCTTCCCAGCTCCTGCTGGCCAGCTTGCACTAGGTGGCAGGCTGGAGTTACAGGAGCCAAACTGGAGATCTGAGAAGCCCTGGGATGTGCAGTGGTGTCTTAAATACAGCAACATGACAGGTTTCTCCTTGGAACCCCGCTGGGTGCTGGTAGCACAGCCTGTGCACCTGGAGAACCTCAGAAGCTGTGGGAAAGGGATCTCAGAACACCTCTCTGAGGGGACTGGTGACACTGAAAGCAGCTCTGCAAAGCTGCAATTTTTATTATTTCCAGCATTTTCTACTGAGTCTTCAGAGCCTGGGCTCTCCCAGGCTCCCCAGGGAATGGGCACGGCCCTGAGGCTGCCAGAGCTCCAGGAGCCTTTGGACAGCACTGCCAGGGATGCACAGGGTGGGATTGTTGGGGTGTCCGTGCAGGACCAGGAGGTGGATCAATGATCCCTGGGGGTTCCCTCCAGTTCAGGACATTCCATGACTCTCCCAGCCATGTCAATGGAACACGGCTCTAAGCACCCAGCACAGATCCCTCTCCTGATGTGTGCTGCCCACCCTCACGCCCCAGGCAGGCCCTGGATACCTTCTCCAAGTCCTTCTCCGTGCCCCTGCCGTGCTCGTAGCACAGCCCCACGTTGAACTGGGCTTTGCTGTAGCCCCGATCTGCTGCCAGCTTGAAGCAGGTGAAGGCCACCCGGCAGTGCCCCGCCCTCATGCTCTCGATCCCTGAGGAAAACACAGCCTAAAAGCCATGGAAAACAGGGAAAAGCACACAGCCACAACCCAGCCTCCAATGCAGCAACCTCCCCCACAGCCACTGGGCCTTCCTTGGCTCACACCAAGTGCTCTGGGCCACTTCCAGCTGGCTCACCAACCCTCCTTCCACAGTTTCCCTAAGAAAAATGGCAACACTGCATTTTAGGGATTTTTCTGGGCTCGTGGCAGAGAGATCACAGGCTAACACAACGTATGGCTCACACAGAAACAACTTGCTTTTCAGTGCTGCAACTAGTTGTGTATATAGGGCAGGGACTTTTCTTAGCTCATTGCATCTTCCTTCTGCTTTTCTTAGAGTTGCAATCCTGCAATTGCTTTTTCAGCTTGCCAGGAAAACCGTGAGCTCAGACAATAAAAGAAGGATACAAGGATATGACATCTTGTGTTGCAAAAAAGACAGAGATGGCTTAATTTCCAGCTACAGATGTCAGGACAACAGTGCAGGCTTCAAGCAAGCCTGGATTGAAATATGCTGAGATAAATCAGGTGGCACGATGGGACAAAGGGCAATAAATCTCTCCAAGCACAGTTAAATTGCTGAAAGGAGGCTTCAGCTTGGGTATTTGCCATCCCTGCCTTCTCAGAAGACCTGCAACCATTTGGAGGTCCTCCAAAATGAGAAACCTGTGGTTTAAGGGCAAAACAAAACCAACTCCACATTACCAAGGATATTCAATGCAATGGAAATATCAATTCGGAAAATCTGCTGCAATTGGAAAGCGGCTTCCTCTAAATGCCCTCGCTGAGCTGGGTCACCCTGAGGAGTCAGAGAAAAAAGCTATTAAAGACAGCTAAATCATATCAACCCTAGAGGAGATGCTGGCTTGGAAACCAAGCAGTGAGACCTGTTTGTATGGTAGTTCAGCCATCAGGGGAGTGAGGTCGTGTGTACACACAAAACCCTCCCTGTCCTACACAGCCACCTTGCTGGGGAAGCTGTATGGACACTGCTCTCCTGCCCTCTGGCCAGGCAGCTTGGTGCAGCCTCTCAGGCACCAGCAGACCTTTCAGAACTCAGCAAATACCTCATCCTACCCAGCAGTATGCAGCTCCTCTGGAGGGGCAGCACAGGGACAGCTCTGAGCTCTGCTCTGGGACAGGGCCAGCAGCCCTGGAACGGCTGGAGCTGGGCCAGGGCAGGGCCAGGCTGGATTTTGGGAGAAGCTTCTCCCCACAGAGGGTGCTGGGCACTGCCCAGGCTCCCCAGGGAATGGGCACGGCCCGAGGCTGCTCCTCCAGGAGCCTTTGGACAGCACTGCCAGGGATTGTTGGGGTGTCTGGGCAGGGCTGGGACTGATGATCCTTGTGGATCCCTTCCAAATCAGGATATTCCATGATTCTAAGATAACTCCCCCCTCCAAAAATAACATTACCCCTTGTTCCCTCTCCCACACTGTGCTCAGAGCAGAGTCCCTGCCAAAACACCCTCACACCTTTGCTTTACCCAGTTCCAGCTGAGCTGCCCCCTCAGCTGCACTGAGCACTGCCCAGTGCTGCTGAAACCCTGCAGGGCACAGCAAATCCTTCCCTCCTGGGCAATGAACAGCCCGGGCCATGGGAGGAGGCTCAGCCCAGCCCAGCTCCACACCCAAGTGCCATCGAGTGGCAGCAGAGTTCAGTGCACAAAGGGAAGCCCCCTGGCACCCACAGCTCCACTGCTGAGCTGGGGGCTACTCCCAAAGGCCAAGACAGGTCCAATGCCCATCCCTGAGCTGCTCCATGACCCAGCTGCAGGCTCTTCCTCCAGCCCTGCACAGGGGGCACCTCCCAGGATGGAGAGATCCACGCTCGCCCCCTCAGCAGATCAAGCAAATTCCTCCTTGGTGCCTTTTGCAGGAACTCACTCTGCTAAAAGCTGAATTTACCTCACCCTGCTCACAGTGTCCTTGAGCGATTACTCAGCTGAGTGATTATCTTAAAAAGGGAATTATTTGCATCTAAGATGTGAATTGCAAAAAATTGGCAGGTTTAATCACAACAAGAACAATAATATAATTTATGGCCTTGTGACTCTCAAGCTGATGCACTCTCTTCAAGCCCCAAGTGCTTCCCTCTTTACCAGACAAGAGCCAGCCCTGATTTGCAGCATTTGGAGTGACACCACCTTCCCCAGTCATGGGTTGTCTGGTAAACACCAAAATAGCAACAGCATGTAATCACCTAGTGAAAGATTGCATCAAAATGCATATACACAGCAATACACTGGTGCTGCTGAATTTATTTTTTTGTTTGGTTGCTTGGTTTGGTGTTTCTCACCATTTTCTTTCAGTGCTTCTCTGCCAGCAGCCCTGTTACACAGACACATCAAAGGATGGGGATAGCAGTCTGTAAATCCTGGAATTTTCTGGCTATAGCAGAGGTCAGTATATCCCAGCTCCCTTTTTTTTTTCTCAGTCTTGTGTGT
The DNA here is from genome assembly GCF_036417665.1 of Passer domesticus. Lineage (NCBI taxonomy): Eukaryota > Metazoa > Chordata > Aves > Passeriformes > Passeridae > Passer > Passer domesticus. Next base: position 16,923,788 of record NC_087486.1, on the reverse strand, counting down.
GAGTGTTGCTCAGGCTGTGCTTGGGGTAGCTCTGGGAAGGTGCAGACAGAGGGGGTGGAAAATGAAACCTTACCTTTGCACTGTGGAGAACTGGCCCCACCCCAGAGCTCACAGGGATTTGGAACTCCCCTGCATTAAAAAAAATACAACAAAAAAGCAAAGTTTAGCAGTGCTACATCTCTGCCTCTTCACATCCTCTCTATTCTACAGCTCTTTCCTAAAGATCTGATCTCCCATTCAGTCAGGGACATCAGGAACAGAAGGAATCCCAACCAATCTGACCTTTGGAGCAAAAGCAAGCTCTGGAATCCAGCCCTGTGGCTGCAGCTCCTTCAGAAAGGCCCCTGGTTTTGATCTGAAGACACCAAAAGTAGAGAATCTTCTGCTTCTCCCAAATGTTCCAGTAACTTGCAATCACTGCTTTAAACCCCTGTGCTTCATTTCAAATTAAAGTACTTCTACTCTGGGTTTCTGCTCCCAGGCACTGGCTCTTCTAGGTTTTTTCTTCTTTACTAAAAAGCCAATTCCTCCTTTTGAAAGTTCTGACACGACTAATCAGCCCCTCTTGATTCCTGTCTGTGATTCTAAAAAGGCTGCACCATTCACATATTTCAACTGCAGCACTTTTCTGTCAGCCTTGGTTAATTTTATGACTTTTTGCTACTATTCCTGAATTTCCAACAGGGTTACTGAGGTGCAGCAGTGTCACAGGAGGGGTGATGTTGCCTCCTCATGCCCAGTTTGCCTGCATCAGAACTGCTGCAGCTCCCAGCTCACCCAGGGCATCACACCCAACCCTCAGCTGAGGTGCTGCCTCCCCATGTCCTTCTCCAGGTAATTTCTCTGCAGGGTACAGCCCTGCTCCAGTGCCAGGGGATGATCAGCCCTCTCAGGCACACTGGGACAGCCACGAGTTCAGCACTTTGTCACCAGCTGCAGTCAGAATTATCTGACAGAGCATCTCCAGCCCAAGCTAAGCCACCTTGCTCAGAGCAGGACTGTGCTGGCAGTGCTTACAGTGGCATCACTCCTGCCACTGCAAGAGGACAATGACCTCCACAAAGAGGGGACAGCCTGAGGCCAAGGGTTTATAACCTGGATCACCACAAGCAGCTGGATTCCACAGGACACTGAACTCCAGGTGCTGGAGCCTGGAGCACTTAGAGCCAGAGGTGTGCCCTCCCTGTGCCTCCCTCTCAAGCTGTGTGAGAGCCAATACAAGTGAAACAAAACATCCTTTTAGGGCCTGATTCCTCGACTCCTGGCCCTGTTTGGCTCCAGGAGCAGCAGCAATGAGGTGTGCAGCAGGGAGGAGTGCTCCTTGCAGTGCCTGTGCTGTACAGCACGCAGGGAGCTGTGGCCTGTGTGCCAGCTGCAGCCTCATTATTCCCAGACAAACAATTCCCCCCTGGCTGTATTCAAATGTGTGTTATCTGAACAGGCCCCACTCACCCAACAAGCAGCATCACTGTGGCAAACATGACTTCTATGCAGCATTCCACCTAAAGTAGTATAATCTGTGAATTTATTAGTTGTGCTTTCTGTTTCTTTGCAGAGCAGGCATCAAATTATCTGATATTTCTCACTGTAAGGCTCTATCGTGTATCTCCCTCGTGATGTAATTTGGGTTTTTGCCACACAAACAACTGCAAATCCCATGGAAAAAAAATGGTCCGTATTAAGAATTCTCCACTACTTGTTTAAACAGCATTAGTACATCTACACTTTAAAGAAACTGTACATTTTGCATGGGTGTCTACTCCTAAATCAGAGACTCCTAATTTACTGAGAAAATGTTGTAATTTGGACAAACCACTGAATCATGAAAAATAAACAGCCACTAATTCTGAATTCTGTCAGCCTGCAGAAACACCTCGCACCCATCTACCACAGGAAACCCCTCCTCATTCAAGTCTCCACAGATCAGGGTTACCAATCCCAGAGAACATCTGGAAAAAAGCACAGGGACCAACCTATCCTGACACCCAGCCCCAGTCCTGAAGGATCAGAGAGTCCCAGAATGGTTTGGGCTGGAAGGGAACTTAAAGCTCACCCAATGCAACCCCTGCCATGGCAGGGACAACTCCCACCACGGCAGGCTGCTCCACACCCTGTCTAACCTGGCTTTGGACACTTCCAGGGATTCAAGGGCAGCCACAGTTGCTCTGGAAGACCTGAATGACCTCAGAATCACCTTTGAGGCTGGACAAGCTAAATTATTCCTCAGGTTATGTTTAAAAGATGGGAATATCACAGCTGGAATTTTCTGCGTGACTTTATTTCTACTTCTTCAAACCCATGCTATAATGCAACATGAGTGCACATTCTTTTTTCCATGCAGTCTTGCAGCTTTCAGTGTTCTGGATGCCCAACGCTCACATCTTCAGCAGTTAATAAATATTTTTGTCTCTCTTCACTGTTCATCCTGGACTAATCAAGTGTTGCTCACAGCTAGCTCCAAATGAGGAATTAATAATCTTCTCCTAGACAGCCTAGATTGCTCATCCCAAAACATCCACAAGAACGAAGTCACAACAAGAGCTGGCCAAAATCCAGCACTTCTGCCTCATGGAAAATTTCACTGTTTCCAATTGGTTTCATTGTGCTTTGAAATGAAAACACACTTTTGCAATGTCTGTAATCTCAGAATTGAAATAACGAATTTTACAGTTCTGCCAGGGGTAAAATACAACTCCCCAGGGCATCATTCAGCTGCTGTAACACTGAGACTGGCTGTAATCACCTGCTTGCTCACTCTGTGCCTTTAACTTCCAGAAAAACCCTCTGAGTGAGGCAGAAATTGCATGGAAAAAAATAAGATGTGAACATAGAGCTGAGGACTTGCTGGCAGCGATATCCAGAATGCTACTTAAAGCAAGTTTTAGGTTAATTTCCTCAAGTTTTCTTTTTAAACAAAGGAATAGATTTTGATCCTATTGTGCTCCAGTAAAATTGGAATGGCTCTTGTGGAAAGCTGAGATGTTGGGATCCATCCCACAGATCTTTGCCACAACAACAGCAGATTGTCACTGCACAGGGACACCAGCACCAGCAAGTGTGGAAATGAACTGAAACACCCAGAGAAAGGGGAAGGACATGGAATTCTCTCCAGAAGATCCCTTGCATTGCTGGCAGCAGCCAGGGTACATTCTGCTGCACTCTGAGCTCTGCTCTCTCATGGCAAGGCTTTGCTACCAGATTCCCCTGCATCATCTGCCAGGCGTCTGTCCTTCCCTTCCTTCTGCTCTCCCCAGCTCCCTGCTGCATCCTCATTTTGCCAGCCTCACCCTCTTTCAGTAGCTAAACACCAGGGGGAAAAAATCCTGTACCTCAGGCAGGTTTTTCTGTAGAAAGCAAAATGTAGTGAAAGAAAGGGATCATCAAGCTTCACTTTCCATGGAAAGATTCCCAGGACTTCTCACATGACAAAACCCTGCATCTTTTCAGGCAGTGCAGATTACCAAATCTCTTCCCCCTGACTTTTCTCCATAAATTCCCACAAAATGGAGGCACAACAAAATGTGGAATGTAACCCGAGGACTTATGTACGGAGCAAAATCAAATTATTTCTGACATATATTATCTCTGACAAGTGACAGTTGGAGATGCTTGGGCAGAAAGGGTGAGGAGCAGGGATTATAAAGTCACGCTCTCCCTGGCAGAACTTTCCAGCAATCAGCTGTTCTGTGATCTGAGCAGGAGGCTTGGCTGGACTAATTAAGTCTCATTTCAATGTGTAATTTTACCTAATCACTTCTTGGAAGCCACTTGTATTTCTGGCCTGTAGCAGTGAGTTCCACAATTTACCTGGGTACTGGCCAAACACAAAATGCCTTTTGCTTTTTTCCAAACGTGCTGCCTGACCCTTCTGTGCTGCTTTTTAATATCAGCATTATGAAAAAGACTGTCCCTATTCTCTTTCTCTGAACACTTCTGGTTTCACAGAGCACCAGCACATTCTCTGCCACTTCTTTTTTTTCAGCTGAAGAGTCAGTCTGTGTTTGGATGTAATTGTCTCCCTGTCATATTTTCTCTGCAGTTTTTCCCTTGTTTTTCAGGCACTGTCTTTTCCTTAAGTGCTCAAGACGTGGCTGCATCCCAGACTCACATGAACCCACAGCACTGCCTTGTCCTCAGCTCCTTCCTTCACCATAATTAACATTTAATTGGCCTCACTGCTGCCGAGCACTGACTTAACCTTATCAAAAGCACATCCACAGTGACTTCAAATGTTCCCTCTGCAAGACTATTATTAATTTGACACTCCTCACTCTGTGTGTGTATTTACAGCCACGCTCCCCTGTGCACACTCGTTTAACCCACCTGGGGATTACCCTGCCTTTGGTTCTGTGCAACCTTTGCCTGTTGACTTTCAGATTTGACTGTCCTGAAGAATTTTGTACCATTTGCTGCTTCTGCTGCCTCGTTCATCACCTCTTTTCCTCAAATCACTGCTGACTGTGCTGAACAGAACAGGTTTAACAAAGGACAGGGGAATCCTACAGTAATGGCTCTCCACTGTGAAAACTTTCTTGTGCTTTAAGGAGTTACCAGCCCAAGAGTAACCCCTCCATGTTTCCTAATATCAGCCTTAATTCTTTAGGTAGCTTTGGTTTAGGTCCTGTCTGGATGATCTTCAGAAAGCTAAAAGCTGGATTATCTTGCTCCACATGCCTGTTGACTTCTCCAAAGAAGTCATAATAGATTTACAACTCTCTCAAGTCTCTGCAAGGGAGCTAGCTGGCCTGAGAAATGGCTTCCTAAATCCTTCCAAGAGCTTTGATACAGCCCAGCATCTGACACCTCCATCCTCTAACAGAGTTTCTATCAAATTAGAATCACCTTTTTTCGCAGTTCTGTGCCTCAAACCAACTGCCACCCACCCATTTTTAAAAGCCAAGCTGTGCAATCTGTCAGTGCTCATTCCCCTGGCCACAGAGCAGGTTTGAGCTTGGGATTACACATCATCCTCGGAGGCTCAGTGATCTCCCAGCTTCTGAAGAACATCTGAACAAAGACCACGTGGCCTTAGTGACTTGTCACTGTTCAATTTATCAGTTTGCCCAAAAGCTCTTCCTGTTGACTCTCAGTAGGAGCTGTTTGTCAGACACACAGGCACTCCAGGACATTCAGCTGTGCCAACTGCAGGCACTGCTGTCTCCACTTCTTCCCACCACTCCTCCCAGAGGTCCATGTCCAGTCACCTGCCAGTGCTGGAGTGCTTCTTAATATGCTCCAGGCTAAAGCAGATGGGTTAAACAGTCTAATTGGCAGTTTAGGTAAATTAACCTGGCTGTTTTCCTGGAGTTAATTAGGAGACATGGAAACAAAATGCTCCATTTGCCAACTGATGGGAATGGTAACCTCTGGCAGGAGAAGGTTTGATAAGCAGTGATGGGCAGTAGCTGAAATCAGCACAGAAGGAAGCCAAAATTCTGAAAGCAAGCAGAAAATGGGAAACAGCTCCAACCTTTTCCGCAGCACCTTCATTATTTAAATTCTCCCTTCTGAGGGTGTGCTGAGGCCCTGGCACAGAGAAGCTGTGGCTGCCCCTGGATCCCTGCAAGTGTCCAAGGCCAGGCTGGACAGGGCTTGGAGCAGCCTGGGATAATGAAACGTGTCTCTGCCCATGGCAGGGAATAAGAAGAGCTGTCAGGTCCCTCTCAACCCAAACCAGTCTGTGATCCTGTGATTTAGCCAACATCTGTGGTTGGTTTCCTGATGTGCCTCTTCTACACCACTGCTGAATGTTGTCCCCTTGCCATGTGTTCCAGCAGGCTTCCTGCTTCCAACAACTTTCCTGAGGCCATTATCAGTGTTTCTATATCTAGGAGCTGTAGGCCTCATCTGATCTTCCTTGGTGTGACTTTAAATTCCCTATGTAGGACACACTTTCCTGGGCGAGACTTCAATTTTGTTGGAGTCTATCTTTCTATTTTTATAAAACTCATTTTAATAATGTCTTTGATACCTTCTTCCACTGTCTTATCTATGGCATAAGAGCTCAGAAATGCATCCTCATCTTGCAGGAGGAGAATAATTCCTCCAGTTTCACACCACATACACCAGTCTCCCAGATCAATGGTGCATCATCCTCCTGAATCCTTCTGGCTGCAAACATCTGTCCACAATAAAAGAACAGGACTGGATGCTGCAATCAGTCTGCTAAGGCAGAGCACTGTTGGGAAAGCTGTTGTCACCTGCAGTTACAGCACAGCCTTGTCTCTGCCTTCAGGAGGTTTTTTTCCTCCTGTCTCTGGACTCTGATTCATCTCTCCGAAATTCTGCCTTTCCACTCTCACCTGCCTCCTCTAATGTCAGTAAATAGCTACACACTCTGTGGCTCCGAGCTTGCCTTGGAGGAACTCCCAGGTCCTTCTGCCAGGAGTATCCTGCCCCGCAGCACATGGCACATACCTGCTTCTGCCCAAGGCTGCCTCTCTCCTTGCCCCGAGGGGATGCCTGAGGATGAATTCTCTGCTACAGCCTCTGGACTTGCTTTCTGCAGGAACTGGGACCCCAGCTGCTCACCAGGACTGCTGGTTGAGGCTTCAGTCACCACTGTAACACAGAGCACAAAGGCTGTGTCTGCTCCAGGTGACAACACCGCGCTGTGCAGGTACTCAGTGTCTCTGAACACACAGACAAGCAGGAGGAAAAGTTCGTGCAGCAGAATCCAGAATGGAAAACAAAGGTAAGGGCACCCAGAGTGGGATTGTACCAAACCGTTAAGAACCAGAGATTCTGCTGACACTCTCCCCAGGGCCCGAGAGCGGCCCTCAGCCTCTCCCGGCTCCCTCCCAGCCTCACTCGGCACAGCACGAACAGAATCCCAGCCGGCAGCCCCGCCGCCCTCGCAGGCCGCAGCCGCTCACCTGCGGGCTGGGGGGGCAGCGGGGAGCGCCAGGGAGGCCTTCGCTCTGTCCGGGCGTCCTGCAGCGAGCGGAGCCCCGCGATCTGCCGGAGCAGCTGCAGCAGCAGCGCGCCCACAGCTCCCTGCGGAGAGGGACACGGTCAGGGAACGGCCCCGCTCCCGCCCGGCTCTGCTCGGGGACCCCCGAGGTGTCCCCGGCGCTGCTCCTCACCCAGGTGACGGCCTCCCGGACGGAGCAGCGGGGCACCAGGCCGGGCAGCGGCTGCCGCCGTCCTCCTCCTCGCTCCGGGCCATCCTGACGCGCGGGCGCCCTGCAACAACCGCACACACACGGGCGCCGTGAGGCCGCACCGCGCCGCCGGCCCCGGGGCGGGGGACACCGAGCCGCACTCACCGCTCCGGGCTGTGGCCGCGGCCGCCGCCCAGCCCGGGGGCACAGGCGGGGCGGGCGGGGGTGGGCGCGCAGCGGCCCCGGCCCAGCAGCAGCAGCCGCCACATCCCGCCCGCCCCGCCGGAACGCGCGGGCCACAGAGACGGGCGGGCGGGCACGGCGGGGGCACAGCGGGCCGGGGCTGCGGGCACGCAGGGGACAGCGGGGACAAGGGCGGCTACAGGGCGGGCGGTGGGAGCGGCAGCATCGCCACGGAGCCGGGATAGAGCGACATGGGCGCCGCGGAGCGAGGACAGAGCGGCAGCAGCACCATAGAGCGCGGGTAGAGCGGCCCCGCCGCCATGGAGCGCGCACAGAGCGCCGCCCGGCCGGGAGGCCCCGTGTGGGCGCTGAGGGGGTTCTGCTCTGCAAAATGTGGAATACGTAAAACGTTTCTGAAGAAAATGTGTTCACCGGGGTTTGATCTCTGTCTGCTTTCCAGCCTGTTCAGCAAGAAGGGTGATTGTGTCCGTGAAACAGCAGCTCACGAGCTCTAAGTGATGTCCAGGTGTTCCAAAGACCGATTACTTGTTGGTAGAGTGACCTTGCAAATGGCGCTGACATTTCAAGAGTCAGAAATAGTTAACAATTTGTCCAGAGTGTAACACGGAGTGAGAAGGGGGTTATGAAACAGGGTGCTGCCTTTTTGTTGCAGAATGTGGAATAAATTAAAATTAAGGAAGGGTTTTTCTTTGGTGCTTGATCTTTGTATGCTTTCAAGCCACATCAACAAGCAGGGAGATTTAATCCCTGGAACAAATAGCACCTAACAAGCTCTAAGTGATGTCTAAATGTTGGAAGGACAAATTGCTTGGAATCGCCTTGCTAAGATTTAGGGCTGGACGTGTTTTAATGACCTCAGACCTCAGGGAGGCTGAGGAAGCTTGTAAAGAAGGATGCACCACTGATGGTGGACACAAGGCTGAATTTATCGACACAAGGACATTTGGCAGAACCCACAAGATAAGGAAGAATGTGATAAAGCCAACTCAGCAGCTGGGCTGAAATCAGCTCTGATTGGGTAGAAGGTAATTCCAGCAGGGGCAGGTCGCAACCACTGACCCATGGCCCAAGAAACCACTGACCCAAAAGAGGAGAAGGACTGAGCCTGGGACTAATTAGCATGAGAAGCGAGAGACTCATTAACCAATAGAAGATAGAATACTAATTAATACGAGAACTAGGTGACATGTAGCCAGTGAACACGGATGCCTTTGTTTGCTAAAATGTAAACTAAATAAATCAAATACCTTGGCTCCGTGTGGATCAGCCCCTTCACACAGGAAAGAACCTGTTTTGGGCTCACAGGGGAGTCCCTTGGGATCTGCTGTTGTGTGGGATGGGGGTAACTCCTCCTAGGAAAGCATGGATAGGGACACACCCCAGGCTTGTAATACCCGGGTTGTTCCTGCAGCTTTGCAGTGTCTGTGAGTGCTCCCTGAGCTGTGGGGGTGACAAAATATAGGAACCACCTTCATAGTGGGGAGTGCTGAAGGATTCCTGTTATTGACCTATAAACTGAATAAGGTGCCCTTTCCTTACCCAGAGCTGTACCCAACAGAGACCATAGCATGCCAGCCTGAGAAAAAAACAGCTTCATGTCCTCCCCCTGGTTTCCACCAGGAGTAAGAATATTGCCCTGCTCATTCCTGCTAAATGCTTTCGTTTATTTCTTTGTTCTGTAGGCACAGAAATTCTTGGTCATTCCAGCTTGGTCTCTCTTTCTGGAATGTGGTGTTTTCTGTGCTGGTAATTCCTGTTATGAGCTCAGAATTCTTGTTCAGTATTAGCTGTGGTTTATGCTTGAATGGCCGCAGGTTTAATTCCAGCTGTGGAAGATCCATAATTGCTCTCCTTCATCAGCCTAAACACTTGCTTTAAATTACCAAATTTCTCTCGGTGTTCCACAGCTTCTTTTTTTTTTTTTTTTTTTTTTTTTGGTAGTGTCATATGGGACACAAATCCTTTATCCTTTTCACCCCAGATTTGGCTTAATAGTGTAATTACAAAGTCATTTAGTTGCCTGTTTCACTAAATGTGTCTGTAATTGTCTCATGTTAGTAGACTGGTGTTTGCTAAGCTACTACAGTTTGTTTGGGGATGAAAATTACATGCAAAATAGAAATATCAGCATCTCCACTCTATAATCTTGCCTTAATTTTCTTGCTCATCAGGTTGATACCACTAATTAATGCTCCAAAAATGGAACCTGCACTTGTTGGTATTGGTTCATCCACAATCTTCTCAGCTGATCACTGAATTTTTAATGCTTTGGTCCTGGTTTCCTTTCAAGTCCCCAGCCAGGTGGTGAGGGATAGTCTGACTTTTCTGTGCCTGGAAAGGCACGAGCAGAGCTGGTCTGGTTGGATTCCTGTTGTGGGGATTCCCCAGGAGCTGCAGTGCTCATGGTGCAGTTGTGGGTTGGTGTCTGACCCTGGAGAAGGAAAATCACCGTCTGAAGGTGAGGGGGTGAAGGAGAGGAGATGCTGAGAAACGAGGAAGGAGCTGTGCAGGGAAGGACCAGCGGGCCAAGGAGGCCAGTGGGATCCTGGTGTGCTTTTCCAGCAGGTCAGGCAGGGATCCTGCCCCTGTGCCCAGCCCTGGCTCCTCAGCACAGCAGGACAGGAGCTCCTGGAGCTGAGCAAGGGCCTGGAGCAGCTCGGTGCTCAGGAAAGGCTGAGGGAGCTGGGGCTGCTCAGCCTGGAGAGGAGCCCCAGTGAGAGGGGCCTCAGCCCTGGCTGTGCCTGTGTGCCCCCATGTGTCCTTGAGTGTCCCTGTCTGTCTGTCCCTGGTGTCCCTGAGTACCCCAGTCTGTCCCAGTGTGTCCCCCAGTCTGTCCCAGTCTGTCCAGTCTGTCCAGTCTCAGTCTGTCCCAGTGTGTCCCAGTGTGTCCAGTCTGTCCCAGTGTCCCAGTCTGTCCCAGTGTGTCCCAGTGTGTCCCAGTCTGTCCCAGTGTGTCCCTGTCTGTCTGTCCCTCTGTGTCCCCCAGTCTGTCCCTGTCTGTCCCAGTCTGTTCAGTCTGTCCCAGTGTGTCCCAGTGTGTCCCAGTCTGTCCCACTCTGTCCCAGTCTGTCCCTGTGTCCCCCAGTCTGTCCCAGTGTGTCCCAGTGTGTCCGAGTGTGTCCCAGTCAGTCCCAGTCAGTCCCAGTCAGTCCCAGTGTGTCCCAGTCTGTCCCAGTGTGTCCCAGTCTGTCCCAGTCTGTCCCAGTGTGTCCCAGTCTGTCCCAGTCAGTCCCAGTCAGTCCCAGTGTGTCCCAGTCAGTCCCAGTGTGTCCCAGTGTGTCCCAGTCTGCCCCAGTGTGTCCCAGTGTGTCCCAGTGTGTCCCTGTGTGCAGGCTCAGGGCAGGCCCAGGCTCTGCTCCAGGCCCAGCCATGGCCCCAGAGCCACGGGCAGGGCCTGAGCCCAGGAGCTGCCCCTGCCCAGGAGGCAGAACTGCTGCCCTGGCTGTGCCAGCCCTGAGCAGATGGGGCAGAGGCTGTGGAGTGTCCCTGCCTGGGGACACTGCAGAGCTGTGAGCACACCCTGCTGTGCCCTGAGCTCTGGGCTGGCCCTGCTGGAGCAGGGAGGTGGCACCAGGTGAGCCCTGTGGCCCCTCAGCCTGACCCAGCCTGGGACTCTGTGAAGGGCCCTGTCCAGAGCAAGGTAAGGCTGAGCTGGCAAAGCTCAGAGTTGGGGGCTGCAGGAACGTGGCTGAAGGAGGAAATGTCTCTGAAGGAGAGAGTGGCCCAGGCTGAGGCAGGAGAATGTTCAGACTCTTCCACCTGAGGTTCTGCTGCTGGGCTTGCCCAGCTCAGCCAGTCCGTGTCCTTGAAGGCAGAGTGGAAAGGACATTGAGGAGCAGGAGGTGACCAGCCCTGAGGAGCTGCTGCAGGTGCAATGTCTTGCTGCAGCTTTTCTGTCTGCTGCTGCTGGGATTTTGTTCTGTGCACCCAGGGGCGGTGGGGGACGTGGCCAATGTCATTGCAGAGCCCCTTGGCAAGGTCACAGCAATCAGGAGAGGATTCTGCTGACTGAGAAAGGGCAAGCAGCATACACTCAGTGAAGAATTCTTCCCTGGGAGGGGAGTGAGGCCCTGGAGAAGCTGTGGCTGCCCCTGGATACCTGGAATTGTCCAAGGCCACCTTGCACATTGGGGCTTGGAGCAGCCTGGGACAGTCGAAGGTGTCCCTGCTCATGGCAGGGGGAGGGACTGAGGAGCTTTAAGGTCCCTTCCCACCCAAAACATTCTGGGATTTTGTAAGGGTAAGAAGAAGGATTGGACAATTCTAAAACATTTGATTTAACCTGATTCTTGAGAAGGTGAGGGGAGCTTTTTCCTGGAAACTGTTTTAAGCAAGATGGTGATGGGGAGCAGGCAGGATGCATTTAAGGACAGTGATGCCAAAGGAGCCTGACTGCCTCAGAGATGAGATTGGCTCAGAGCATGAGGGGAGAGCAATGGGTGTTGTTTACTGGACTCTACCACAAAGGTGTCATTTTACCAGCCTGGTGGGTGAGGTGTGGATGGGGTAAATGGCTATAAATTGGATTGAAAGCAGCCTGGATTGCTGGGCTCAGCTGCTGGTCAGCACTGGGTTAGCAGCACATAGAGAGTACCAGAAGGGGCTGAGAAAACTCTGCTTGTTATCATGATAATTTTAGGAAAATAAATACTTTGCTCCTGAGGGAAATAAATACTGTACTCCTTAAGAAATATATTTATTTTGGTTGGAAGAGGGAACCAGCCTGGTTGTGGAAAGCAAGCTAAAAATAGGCATAGAAGTTCTAGAAGGTTAAAAATAGACATGGAAGTTCTAGAAGGTTATACATATTGTGAGTTCTTTTAAAAACCTTTGCAGTTGAAATCACTCTTTCAGTCACTGGTTTAGACAGTCATTAATCCCCATTCCTCCCCAAAGTGCAGAAAAAATGAATGTATTTCTAAGGTTTTGATTATTTTTTTGAGGCACATTTGGCACTGGAACTTTATTCTCTGGAGCTGGTTCCTCTTGTCTTATAGTCGCCTCCTGCTAACTTACGGTTTCATCTGCATTTTTATGTTTCTGCATCTTGAGCAAAGTAACTTAGTGGACCATGTAAGCTTTGATAGATAATAGTTGTTATTTTAAACTAAACCCAGAAATTTATGACCAAAAATCTCACTGTCCCCCTTTGACCAAATATACTTCAAACAGTGTAATTACAGGGGATATCTCGTTTCACAGCTCACAGACAAAGCAAATGTGTTTGTTTTACTTTATTAGATTTCTTATAATACGTTCATACAAATCCAAATGTGCATATACACACTCTGTCAATACTGCCAACTGCAATTTATTAAGTTTTATAATTTTTTTCTACTAGGTCACTATGTTGTTAAACAGAGAGTGAAGGCAGGATCAATGCTAAAGATGGGAAGGCTAAATTTCCAAATAAACAATCTCAGCTTTCTCTAAATAAGTTTATAAGGGATATTTTTAAGGAAGGCTAATTAATCACGTGCCTGAGACCTCTCTTAAGCAGTTGTACAACAAGAAAAGAGAAGGGAATAAGAAAATAAAGGTGTTTGGGCATAAGCTGTGGCTCTTTCTGCTGCTTCCCTGTTCCCGGTGTGCTGCAAAGCCCCTCAGTCAGTCACTGTAATCCAGAGCTGGGACTGGGAGCAGCTTTGGGCATAGATCTCGTTGCTTTGTGATGAACTCGGAGGCCCTGGGAGAATCTCTTGGTGTTGACAGCCCCTGACAGTAAATGTCACATGGATTCGGAGGGAGCTCAGAGCCTTCTGGTGACTGCTATGAGAAGAGACATGGTGACAGCAAACCTGATTGATGAGCCGTGCCACGAGGACAGGGAGCTCTGGGTGGTGATTGTCTGTAATTGAATGGTCCATGGAAGTTATTTCTGGATTTCCACAAACACTCCAGGAGAGTTTGCACAGGGGAGGGGGGTGAATTCAGACTGAGGTGCTCAGCAAGTCCTTGTTAAGTCAGCCCTAACAGACTTTAAAACTTAACGGGCTGCTTTAGCTGCGTTCCCAGAGCTATAATGAAACAAACGGCACATGGAGATGGTCAGTCCTGCAATTACCTGTAGGAACGTTCCTTTGTCAGCTTCTGCCTCCTCTTTATAGTGCCCTGTCCTCGTGGCTGGGCCGTGTGATGTTGGTGATGGAGGTTGTCCCTGGCTGTGACACGGCTGTGCTGTGACACCGGCTCGTCCAGTGACGCTCCAGGCGTTCACCGCGAGTGTGAGACCTCAGAGCCCCTCACCCAGCCAAGCACTGCTGGCCCTGACCAATTAAATTGACCTCTCTCTCATTAAAACCCCTGTGCAGGCTCTGGTGTGTCACAGATCTTTAAAATCTCCATTATGAATTCCACTTTCTTGTGGGTATTTTTAGTTTCTACTTGAAGAAATGATTATTGTCTCTTGCACTTAAACATATCAGTTTCGGCTCTGCAGACATCTCCTCTGGGCCATAGTCAAAGACCTGATCTGACTTGAACTGCTGAATCCTCAGGGAGGATTTCAACACAGCTCCAAGCACTCGGACATTGGAACTGCGCAAGGAGGAAGAGGGAAAGAAATCCGAGCCCTCCCCCCTTCCCTTTGGTTAGGCAGGAGCACATCCCTTACAGATTTACTTGGTTGTGCCAATTTAATGTGATTGCTTCTGAGGGCCTGGAACCACTCAAGGAAGGCTGACAGGTTTTATCAACAGAATGGAAACTGAAGTGATAAGGTGAGAGTTGTTGACCTGATAACTAACAAACAGAAAACTCCAGTGTCCCTCCAGCTAAATATTGCACTCCTCAGGTAAGTAAACGATGGCAGCAGCTGTGGTCTTGTCACTGAGCGAGAGTGTGTTTGAGTGCAGAGGAGCAGGAGGTGAACTGTGAAAACAAACACATTCACTTTGCCACAGACTATTTCCCTCTATTACTTTTAATGAGAGCTAAACTCCAAAATGCACAATGGGACAATAATATTGTGGGGAGAAGGAACTCTGCTTGCAGCTCCAAAATTCCAGACACCCGGCTGCAATTAAAATGATTACTGGTGTATTATTAATGGCTCACCAGGAGTTTGAGGCTGTTACCAGGTTTGGGACCAACTGGTACAAGTCAGTGCACAAGTGACTGAAAGGCAGAGCTGAGTTAACAGCCTGAACCCACAGTGCTCAGAGGAGCTGGGAAATGAGGGAAGTGTGAAAAGGTGAGAGGAGCCGTGTTAAAACACATCCCTTAAGGGGCTGGCAAGAAACAGCTGGGTCACCATAGGCAGATGTTAGTAAACACAGCCTAAGTGTGTGTGGGGGGGCTTATTGCTTTTATTTATTTTAATTCTGAAATTGTGGTGGGGGAGGACAGCTGGGAAAGGAAGTGGAGACCTCTAATGAGCAACGATTTCGAGGTAATGGGCACAAAAAGCACTGCCAGCCTTTCATTCCTCCTTTCCCCTCACATCTCCCTGAAAGCACGCTGGGATTATGTAGGAAACGGAGCTGTCACAGTCCTCCCAGAGCCCTCGGAATTGTTGCCTGACAGGATATGAAGGCTTCAGCAGCTGAACAAAGCGGCACACGACAGAGCTCGTGTTCGGTGTCCGTCTCCCCTTGCTGGCACCTGGCCTGCTCGGCACAATTGGCAACGACAAATGCCAAGCCATCCCTTCTTGCTCAGCCTCTCATTCAAGCTAACTCGGTGTCTCACATGAAAGCACTTTGGTACTCCCCATGTTTGTCATCCTGCCATGTAGCTTTTCTTTTTGCTGCTACAGTTTCTTTTTGTCTCAGGTGAGGGTACCAGAGACATGCTGGCTGTTGAAGCTGAGCTGCCGTGAATGCAAACAGGGGCAAGGCTGTACTTTTCTCTCCTAGGAATTCAAAACTTTGGGGGGTTTTTTTGTCTGCTCTTGAGCAATGGGGTCATATATTCATAGAACAGCTGTTATAATGTTGAGATGTGTTTCCTAAATTGTGCAAACTAGCTCAGAGCCCATCACTCTGCATGTAAAGTGTTGCCTTTTGTGGATAACCAGATTATAGTTGTCAGGGCTGAAATTTATCTTCCACTTTGTCATGAGGCTTGTTCAGTGTCATGGCATCTTGAACTTTTTACAGTAAATATTATCCTAATTAATTTAGTTTTTATCAGAAAACTTCTTCACTTTTCCCCCAACTTTTCAAATCATTTCTGAGCACATTGAACACCGTGGACCTTAATCCCCGTGGGACTCCACTGCTGATCATCTTCCACTGTGAAAACTCATCCTTTAGGATAATCTTCTTTTTCCAATGCTAAATTGTAACTCTGTGAGGTCCTTACCTGTAGTCCCTGGCTGTTTTAGTTTATTTAAAAGCCTTTGATGAGACCTTCTATGCATGAGGTTTCTGGAAGCTTGGGGTGAGTTGGAAATGCAGGGAAAAATTCTCAGCTGGAGCTCTGCTATTTACATGCTTTTGACTCCTTCAAAGAATTCCAGCAGATTCAGAAGGCTTGGATTCCTTTTACAAAAGTCATGTTTACTTTTCCTTAACATGTTACTTTTATTCATGTATTCACTAATTCTGTTCTTTACTGGAGCTTCAGCTAACATGACCCATATGGACATTGGGCTTAGTGGTCTGAGGCTTCTTGAATCGCCACTGGATTTATTTTAAAAACCTGATTTCTTATTAGTTACCTTCTTGTCCTTTGATAATCACAGCAATTTTCAGCAAAAGGTTACGTACTCAGGGTATTAGCTCAGTGATGATTCATATTTAACATTCTATAAAAACCTTGGATGAATTCCATCGGGCACCCAGTGAAAAGTTGTTATTCTTTTTATCTGCTTTGTAATCTCCATTTAACACCCTTAAATTAAGAGAAACATTCTGTGAAGGCCTTATAAACAAGATCCTGGTTCTAGAGTTTCCAGGATTCTCCAGGTGAACAGAGGTTTGAAAAAAATTTTGGGATTTTTTGTGATTGCATTGTGTTTTCTGAGTGCTCCTTCCACACCTGTGTGACTCTTGCAAGCTCCTTGCTCCTGACGTGTTCAAGAAGGATTTATAACACTTTTCTATTTCTTTAGCAAACTGCTTCTAAACTCTTTCTTCCATCTATGTTATTGTGCTTTTACATTTAGTCTGCCAGAATTTATGTTCTTTTTAGATTTCCTTTTTCAGACACAACTTCAGCTTTTTGCAGGATACCTTTTAACTTCCAAGAGCCTCCCTGATCCTGCTGTTTTATGATGCAAGCTTTTTGTTTTCCTCTCAAGTCTTTTTTTTTTTGACAGGTTATATGCATTTGCTTTGAGCCTCCAATATAAAATCCTAAAATAGTCTACCTGCCATCTGAAAACATTTTACCTTTCTGGCTGCCACTCTGAGTGTTTTCTGTAACAAATTCCCTCATTTTCCAATTTTCCTTTTGCTGGAATCAGGCACAACCACTTCATTTGCCAGCATTGCTTCATTTCAGAGGATGCAGTCATGAGTCAGATAAAAGGATTAAGGGTTTAGCCTAACCCAGTCTCTGGAAAGGCTGGAAATACTAGCCATTAACATTTCACTAATGGTAATTTCCCTAATGGTAATTTCCCCGATTTAATTACCTGAGGAGCAGGCAAGGAAGCAGCTTGCCAAAGCTGGTGATGGTGAAAATTCCTGCCCTGGAACATCCACTTCTGTCTGCGGCCTACAAGGGACCAAATGGCAGAAAACTGGGGAAAGACAACCAATCTGAGCTGATTCATCAGCACGCCGCTGAAGTTTGATACTGATTGGCGTGAGTGATTTGGGGCAGGGTGTTGATGGGGGGCAGAGTAAGGAGCAGAGGCACAATGACAATGTCCAGCTGTCACATCAGCAGATCAGGAATGATCCAGGGTGAGGGACAAGGTGTGAGAGCAAGAGGTTCTTCACACCAGAGAACCACAGAACCATGGAATCCCAAACTGCTTTGGGTTGAAGGGGCCCTAAAGCCCATCCAGTGCCACCCCCTGCCATGGCAGGGACACCTCCCACTGTCCCAGGCTGCTCCAAGCCCCAAAGTCCATCCTGGCCTTGGGCACTGCCAGGGATCCAGGGGCAGCCACAGCTGCTCTGGGCACCCTGTGCCAGGGCCTGCCCACCCTGCCAGGGAACAATTCCTAATTCCCAAGATCCCATCCAGCCCTGCCCTCTGGCACTGGGAGCCATTCCCTGTGTCCTGTCCCTCCATCCCTTGTCAATTGTCTCTCTCCATGTTTCCTGGGGCTCCTTCAGGCCCTGCAAGGCCACAGTGAGGTCACCCCAAAGCTTCTCCTCTCCAGGTGAACAATCCCTCAGGCTTCCTCATGGGAGAAGTGCTCCATTCCTCTTCTGACAATCCTTTTGACTATGCCAAAAGCTTCACAGAAGTCCAAATAATCAGGAGTTTCGACTTCATCTAACACAGTCTTGGGTATGCTCTGACCCACAAGCTGCTACAGGATGATTTGGACTCCAGTTCTTTTTGTCTCCACAGTGACTTCTCCTTGCAGAAAGCAGGAGCTGCTCGTGGACAGCTCCAGAACTGTTTGGGCTCAGCAGCCGTGCCAGGCAGTGAGGAAAGCCTTCTCCCAGGTGAGGAGCCCCGGTGAGGGGGAAAGGCAGCACCCCCCGGGGACTGCAGAGCACCTTGAGCCACCCCACACCGTGACAGTGGCACTGCTGAGTGGCACTGAGTGCTTAGCAACGGTGAGAGTGATGGGGATACAGATGAATTGACTGTTTTCTGAGCAAGCTGGGTAGGAACAGAAGTAATTAGCTGCTAGCTGATGAAAAGGCATGCTTAATTATTAGTATAATTATAGATATAATAGACCAGGAATTATTCAGTAAAAGTAAGAAGGCCAATATGTTACAAAGAAGGTAATGGGAATGGAGGAGAGAATGACAGCACTGTGAATTCTTGTGAGGAGATGTAAAGAATTAAGACGATAAATCAGGAATCTTTTGGGTTTCTACTCTCTGACATATCAACTCAATTTAGCAGTGGTAGAAGGGTACACAGAGCTAACGAGGTCTGTGACTTGCATGATTTCTTTTATATAAGAACCCCTATATATAAGGGTTTATATAATGTTGATTTAACTGATGGAATGCCAATGAAATTGAGCTGTGCTTCATAAATCTCAGAACCTGCACAATTTCACAGGGATCTTTGCTCTTCTTCCAGCACAGCCATTTATTTCAATGGATCCTGCAGGAATCTCAGCTGTAGCTGCTTCTGATCAATATTGGTAATTGATTATAATTGTTTGATAAAGCAGGACTGCTTTCCCTGATGCCCTGAGAATTCATCTGGCTTACAAGCTGTCATGTTAGTCAGCCTGGTCACTGCAGCTAAAACTGCTCTCCATGGGAAAAATGGCTGGAGAAAGCAGGCTGAACTGCACTAACAGCAGGGATAAGTGGTTGATGTAGGATGTAGAATCACTGAAATGGATAATCTGGGGAAGATTAAAGTACTTGAAGATTTTTTTCTGATGTCAGAATGGACACAAGGAGAGCTGGTCCTGCCTTTGTGCCAGGGATTGGACTGGGTGCTGGAGGCAGCAGCAGTGACCTGATGTCTCTGTGACAATCTGCAGCTGAGACACCCGAGTGTCTACAATGTCTGCTAAAACTGTAGTTGTTTCTAAAATGCTGTCAGTGGGATGGGAGGCTGGCACCAGCAGCTCTGATCTGCATCCTGTGAGTCTGAGAGAAGCAGTGCCAAGGATGACGAGCCCTTTTGCTCATTGCACTGCTTGGGAAGGAAAATCAAGGTCCAAAGATTTTATTGAATTAGTATTTGAGGACTAATTATTAAAATGGCTTTTGATGGATGAGCTGTGAGTCATGCTGGTCTGGCAAATAGCATTTTGATAAGGTGTTTGTGAGACAGGGAGTCCTAAGATGGTAAAATGAGCATAAACCACTAACCTTAATGATGATGTTAATGCAGAAATGATACAAACGCTGCGTGAAGCTGCTGGGGTACATCTAGGCAAACTGGGGACTGACAAACCCTGATCAGCCTGAGCTGGGCACAGAACACTTGAAAAGTGAAGCTGGATGAGCTGTCAGCTGATCACTCAGTCCATCTCCTCCTTCCACGGCAGATCAGAGCTGCTTGTGCTGAGCAGTTGTTTCAGTTGCATTTTTAGCAGACTGACCTGGCACAGGGCTGTTCCTGCACCAACCCTGCACTGTCAGGGCTGTTCCTGCCCCTCTCCATGCTCTGCTCTCTGTTGAGCACCTCCTGTTCACAGTGTCTGGATTCAGGTTGTGTTTTCCTTGTCCTGCTGCTTTGCCTGTCAGTCTTTCCCGAGGAGCAGCACCCAAACCTGGCTGTGCCTCTGCACTCAGGTGTTTCAGAGGACAGCAGAGAACCTGTGAGATGTCTGGCAGGTAATTCTGCTAATAGACCTGCTCAGGATAATAACCTCTCTCTCTGCTCAGGATAATAACCCTGGACAGCCTGTGATCCAGCAGAACCTTCAGATTGTTTGTTTTTCCAGACTGCTTTCTGCCAGCTGGTGTCTGTCCTGTATTTGTGCACTTTAGTCCTGCCCAAGTGAAACCACTCTGCTTTTTTACCAGAGAGATGCCTTCTGTATTTATAGACTTGTCCAAGTTGTCAAAAGTTTTTAATACTGCTCTCCCCCATGTATTTGCAGCCACTCTTCACAGATTTAATCTTGGCAGATTTAATAAACACACAGTCCATTCCCTCATCCAGGCTATCAATAAAATATTGAATGGATCTTCTGAGCAGCTGAGTAACCATTCAATTTGTCCTTTGCATTTCACAGTGAGCCATTGGAAACTGCTCTCAGACTGCAGGTTCCAACCAGATTTGTGTCAGGACTTCTGCCAAGGCATTCATCACTTATGGATGTCACGTGGGACCATGTCAGGAGCCTCAGGTGTGTGGGATCTGCTGCTTCTTCCTTATCCACAAAATCTCATCCACTGGAGAGCAGAATTGGATTGCATCAGCTTGTTTTGTTCCTGAGGGATTCATGTAGACAAGGACTCATCTCCTGTTAGTTTCTGTACACTTAGAAAACATTCTGATTATTCTGCTGTTTTACTTTTCCCGGGTGTTAAATCTTTTGATATCTTACTTGTCCTGTTTGATTTGTGGACATCTCCCAGTGTTTGAAAGTGTGAGAACTTTGTGGACAGTTGGGAAGGCAACAGATCCAAACCTCTCACTGGGAGAAATGCTGTGCCAAATGTGAAATTCCTGTGATAATTCACAGAGTCACAAGTGGTTTTCAAGAGAGTGGTGGAAGGAATGTTTTGACAAAAAGAAATTATTTCATTTCAGTCTGAGAAATGATGATGCAAATCAGCATGACTTAAAAAAGAGATTTCAAGGGAGTCTTGAGAGAATTCTGAACAGTTTGAACTGCAAGTCTGAGCAGCCTTGTAGAAATTGTCTGGTAGATTAGAAATTGAGAAGAAATTCTTCCCTGTGAGGGTAGTGAGACCCTGGAATAGATTTCCCAGAGCAGCTGTGGCTGCCCCTGGATCCCTGGAAGTGTCCAAGGCCAGGCTGGACAGGGCTTGGAGCAGCCTGGGTGATTGGAAAGTGTCCCTGCCCATGGCAGGGGATGGAATGAGTTGATTTTTAAGGTTCCTTCAACCCAAACTAGTCTGGGATTCTGCAGTAAATATGGCCAGGGTCATGTAAAAGAAGAAGTTGTGAAAGAAGATGTTGTGAAACACAATTTTGGGGTGCACTGACTTTTTTGCTATAATAGATTGGTAGTGAACATCTAAGAAAACAGAACTAGAGATTAGACTAAATTTCATAACCTTTTAACCCAGAGAGCCTGGCTCTTGTTTGCAGAGTGTTTTCTGAACTCTTCTACAGGCTCAGTGTTGACAGGAGTTTAATCACAGCACAGGGTGACCTTTGCACAGCTCAGTGAGAAGTGCCCCTGTGCTGGGCTTTAGAATCTCCTGCTCACTGCACACACGTGGCTGCAGGTTTGATCCCTCCAAAACAACGGATTATCCTGGGCTCTGGAGCACTTGTGGAGTGTTTGATACTGTGTGGGTGGGAAGTGCATGCATATTTATGTGAACACTCCAGCAGATGAGTGGAGGAAGAAAGAATAACCATTGCAGTTGGGATGAATGATTTGCTGTTAACCAGAAACACTGATTTTGCCTGAATTCAGTATTTTACAAAAAAAAATCACCCAACAAACTCTTAGCTATGCGTGCATTAACAAGCCTTTGGGTCAGTGCCTTTTCTTCTCTGCATTTTTGTTATGTGGAATTATCACCATGGGAATGCCTTGACTTCTTTGGAATAAACCCAGAATGCCAGACTGCTTTGGGGTGGAAGAGATGTCACCCAGTGCCACCCATGCCATGAGCAGGGACACTTTCCACTATCCCAGGCTGCTCCAAGCCCTGTCCAGCCTGGCCTGGGACACTGCCAGGGATCCATGGGCAGCCACAGCTGCTCTGGGCACCCTCAGTGCCTCCCACCCTCACAGGGAAGGTGGAACTGCTGGTGGAGGAGAAAACCAAAAAATGTCATCAAGCTCCCCAAACAGAGGCAGATATATTCCATCAGGCATCCTGAAATGTGAGCAGGGGCTCTGTTATGATGCTTCCTTTTGTATCCCCCATCTTCTGCAATAGAGATCTCCTTCTGCTCCCTCAGCCTCACAGCTTCAGGAGCTGCAGAACTATTTTAGATGCCATTTGTGTGTGAAGTGTTCTTGCTTGCTGGTATTCTTTTTTTTTAATGTCCCCTGCACAGGCAGGGTCGGGAATGTTCCTGGTGACGAGGCAGATCCATGTGAATGTTCTGAGGAGAGGGGTACAAGGCAGTGTAGAATAGATTTATAACACTGAGGTGAGTCAGTTCTTACCAGAGAGGGCTCGGGAGTATTAACTCCCAGTGACTTCCACTACAAGGCAGCTGTTAACATATTACTGTGAATTGGTTTAGGGGAAAAAAAAAAAGGATTAAAATTGCATAAGTAGATAAATTTTAAAGCGACAGAAATAATAATGACATGAAAATTGGCTGCAAGACCTGAGCGACAGTAACAATGGAACGTTTTAAAAATAAATGGGTAGCCAGGAAAGGGTGCAGGGAGAGAGGCTGCCTACAGATCACAGAGGCACCTGAGCTTGACAGTTTCTATGACTGCATGAAACAGAGCCACAGCCGAGCCCCCACTCTCAGCAGCACATTCTCCTGCACAGCAATCAGCCTCAGCACCAGGCTGCTGAGGAGAAGCCTCCCACTATTTAGTATTCATTAGAGATGGCATTTTTCAGATTGCAGTGCAGAGTGTAAACAAGCCACGCTGGAGGGAGAGTGGAGAGCAGCCTTTCTCCCAGCTCTGATTTATTCCTTGTTGATGTTTGCTCACTCCACAAACCTGTGGTAGCACCAATTTTGAGGAGCTGTCAAGCCAGCCCTGTTTTCCAGCGTTCTTTGCAAGGAGCCAACCCACCAGGAGGCACAGCACAGTCCCTTGCAGCAGGACAGGAGAGTGGCTCCCTTGTGGGGCTGAACATCTGGCAGGTTTGTTTGTGGGATCTGCCAGCTGCCTGCTTGCTATTCCATGGCCACTGCAGCTTAGAACCTTGTCTGCAGGAGGGGGGAGCCTGTCCCCAGGGCTGGGCACCTGCAGCTCTGGGCAAAACTGCCTGGACACATCTTTTATTATATTTCCATTTAAATATACACATGCTTCCTCCCTACACGATATCAAACACTCCAGAAGTGCCAGGATCCCGAGTGCTCTGAGTGTGGCCAGCTGCTGTCACATCCAGGCAGGGACAAGTCACCAGGAGAGCAGGGCATGGCCCACACTGCATCCCCTCTTTTGCTGCTAGGAGATTGTTTGTTTTTCAGGGGAGCTGGATGCCAATCACCCAGAAGAGATCCAGGGGTGCTTTTGCAGCAGCTCTGAGTTCCTGTAAACCATAATTCCTGAGCAATGGGGTGGGGGGTGCACACAGGCTCTCACCCCAAGCTTCCCACAGCCCCCCCCAGGTCCTGCTGTTAAAGACAGACCTGGAATGCTGAGGGAAAGCCACATGTGACAGCTCTGCCCCCCCCACCCTCTCTGTGAGTGTAGGGAGATCCTTCCAGCTGAATGCGGAGCTCACATCATCCTGCTGACATCCTGCTTTTGAACAGGAATTTTCCTTTGGGAATTGCTTCTCTGAATTCCCTCCCTGTCTTTCAGCAGGCCCTTTTGGGTGTTGGTGCTGGGAGTTCCTTTGCCCACCTCTCCCAGCACCCAGGTCCCTGCTCCCTGCAGTGCCAGGGCAGAGTCCTCCCCATCCTTCCCTTTCCAGCTGGAGCTGCTGCACATCCTTTCCTCCCCAGCTCCCTCCTTTGGAAGCCTTGGTGAATGCCCCTCTCTTTTTCCAGAGGGATTTGTGAGTTATCTGAGGAATATTTGATTTCCCCCCACAACTCCCTCAGAGTACCACCTAACTTAAAAATGAGACCTATTCAAAAGTGCAGGAGCTTCCTAAAAGGAAATTAAAAGCAGCTGCTCTAAGGATGCAGGAGATGAGAAAGGAGATAAACCCACCCCATCTGAAGCTCAGAGCAATATATCACTAAGTGAAATAATTCTACCAGGGACCAAAAAGGCAATATTCTAACAGCAGAGTGGAAAGAGAGTATTCAAAACCAGGGGTTTCTGAGCAAATAAAGAAACTATGGGGAAAAAAAAAAAAAACAACAAAACCCATTAACTGTGCAGCTAAACCTGTAGGGCAGGCAAGTGAAAATTTTAAGGTGCAAACTCACTAAAGGAATCATAAAAATATTGTACCTATATATTCAAAATTGCCAGAATCCTATTTTTTCCAGCAGTTTGGTAAACAGATGAGCAGTCTCTAATAGGATTTCCTGTAGGAGAGGAAAGTAAAGTGAGCTTTGTGTTGGTGCTGTCTGTAGTTGAGGGAGGTTGTTCTCCCATGAGAACCAAACTTATGGGGACAAGTGTAAGGAACCGTCTCAAATTAAATGACAATAAAATTCATTTTAGGACTAATTGATAAGATGAAGAGTCAGAAATTACCAAGACCATCTGGTAATCACTCAAGAGCTCTGGAGGAAAACAAATATGCAATTATAGAGCTACAATAGTGTGTAACCTGTCACTTAAATCAGTTTCCCTGCAGGAGGGATGGAAGTTGGGAGATGTCACAACAATCCTGGAGAAGGTCCCCAGGAGTGAATGCAGAACTGCAGATGGGCACGGTGGAGGCTGTGCTGAGCAAGGGAGGAGGAATGATAAGGAAAAAACAGAACAAATGGATAAGCCCCGATGTATTTGGGATATTTTTTCTAGTGAGTAACCACAATTCACAAGTTTGGAGCTTGTGAAAGGGTCCTGAAAGGGCACTAAAGGACCTACTCAGAACTAGAGAAGAAAGGATCTCATGGGTGAGACCATGATTCCTCTGCCTGCACTGTCCACCTGTCCCAGATATGACCAGAGAATCCCAGAATCCCAGAACTGGTGAGGTTGGAAGAGACCTACCATGGAGTCCAAGCTGTGCCTGATCCCTACCTTGTCCCCAGCCCAGAGCACTCCATGCCACCTCCAGCCCTTCCTTGGACACCTCCAGGGATGGGCACTCCAAACCCCCCTGGGCAGCTCCTCCCAATCCCTGGGCACCCTTTCCATGGGGAAATTCCTGCTGGTGTCCACCCTGAGCCTGCCCTGGCCCAGCCTGAGGCCGTTCCCTCTCCTCCTGTCCCTGTTCCCTGGAGCACAGCCCGACCTCCCGGCTGTCCCCTCCTGTCAGGAGCTGTGCAGAGCCACAAGGTCCCCCCTGAGCCTCCTTTTCTCCAGGCTGAGCCCCTTCCCAGCTCCCTCAGCCTCTCCTGGGGCTCCAGCCCCTTCCCAGCTCCGTTCCCTGCCCTGGACACGCTCCAGCCCCTCCAGGGCTCTCTCACAGGCTGGGGTCCAGACCTGGACATGGGCCAGGAGTGGTGGCCTCACCATAATTTTACAAGTTTCACTCACATCCTCCTCACTCTCTCCAAAGCGAGGAGCCCCTTTAGTGTCTCTTGCAAAGCAACAACTGAAAATCAGCATAATGTGGTTGATGGTTCTTGACAAACCTTGTGATGGAGCTGTAAAATCCCTTGCCACGGGATATTATGGATGCTCGGAATTTACTTGTGCTCCGGGGGTAGCGGGAGAAGTTAATGGAGGGGAGTTAAAGCAGAACCTGTTCAACAGTAAAACCAAGGATTGTGACTCGCAAAGTCCCAAGACACACATTGTTGGGAAACACAATAACATTCCAGGAAAGCGCTGCTGCATTCCTGGTGTGCTCTTAACCCCTTCCCTGAGCAGCTGGATGGGAAAGCTGCTGCTGGAGCAGGGGAACCTTCCCTGACCCAGCGCAGCCTTTGCTGTGCTTTGTTGTGTTCTGTCAGGAGCAAATGGAACGCGGCTCGGAATGTAAACACTTGTGATGGCTCCTCTCCCCACTACACAGGCAAACAATGAATTTTTATTTGAATGCTAATGAAGATCTCACCACGAGGCTGCTGGGGCTCGGCGAGCACTAGAAAGAGGAAAGCTACATGGGAGAAATAACGAGAGGGTCTTTAGAAAGGGATGAATATGTATTGGAGAGATTGATGTCATTAACCACTCACGGGTCAAAAATACACTTGAAGCTACTGATGTAATTTGAAGTAGGTAAACAAGTCGAGGGAAGAAAGTTTTCTTACAATTGGTGCATCTGTTGTGATCTGAAAAGGAGAAATTTGTACTTCTTGTATCGCTTTAACTCCAAATGATCTGGGCTTTGTAGTCAAAAAGCAGCTCTTTCCACAGGCATCTAATCTGGATCTCTTTTGGTTTTTGGATCAGAGCTGAGACAAGCTCCTTTTACAAATTTGTGCTGCAGTCTACTAAAAGAGCTGTTCCTTGCCAGGAGAATATTACACACAGTTCTGAGAAAAATGAACAGAGTCAGCTCGTTTGAGAGCTAACTGATGCTTACTCACAACGCTGATAAGCCTGACATTTACTGAGGAGTGCCACAATTCTCAGGCCAATAAAAAATCCCCAGAGGATGCGGGTTCTTTTTTTTTTTTTTTCTTTTTTTTTTTTTTCCTCATTGATGCTTCACATCCTATTGATTCAGGATGAGCTTCACTCTTCTGAAGTATTTGACTAAAAAACTCCAAGGATGCGGAGCCCAACTCCTGAATTCCACACAGCTGTACCAGCCTGCCTCGGCGCATTTGTTAATGGCTGTGGTGTGCTTAATGATGCTCCACAACTTGTCAGCGCCTCATGTGTCATTTTTCATTCCTGTAGTGTATTAAAAGCACTTGTGCAAGAGTTCTTGTTGCCTTGATTGCAATTAAAAATGATCCTTGGAACGATGCCACTTAACACCTTCGCAGAGGAGCCCGGGCTGGGAGGAAATTCCACTTTGTGACATCAGGGCTCTGCCTGGTGCCCTGTCTGTGCTTTGCACTTGGGAGCATCCACAATCTCAGGATTCCTCGGGATTAGTCCTGCCTGAAAACCACTATCTGAAGGCTCTCGAGTGCTCAAGTAGATTATGTCAAGCAGTTCCCTTTTGATCATGATTATAAAGAAATGTTCAAATAGTTCTGGAATATTAGTGATGCAAAATTTTCATTACAGTCGCTGCAATAATTAACTCCTGCCATATCATACTCCTTATCTAGGAATTCCATTATTCTGCTTTTATTATCATTTTGACCAACTTTCAACATACAAAGCTGTTTCTCTGTCTCATCTTTTATCTTTTTTAAGTAGACAAGAAACCCGAACAGTGGCGAAGAATTTTCTGACAAAATTATTTTTCAGGGAAGAAAAAAATCCTTATTTATCAAAACTTGAACTTTTCACAGGAACATATGTTCCAGATGTCAAGAGTTGAAAAATCCATCACTTCAGGTGGTAGTTTGTTCCCAAATTTAATCATCACTGCTGTTAAAAAATGTGGGTTTCATTTCTGCTTTGAATCACTTTCATTTTTCAGTCCTCAGTCTTTCTTCTGTCTCGGCAAGATTAAAAAGCCTTGGTTGATATTTCCCCCTTGTGAAAGTTCTTATGGAATTGCCCCACAATTGAGCTGTTTAAGCTTCCCAGCTACACATTCTCCTCTCCTCATATCCTTTTTATGGCTCCTTTCTGCCCCCAATCCAATCTTCCCACAGTGTTCGATGGGAACACCAGAATTGGATGTACTGGGGCTTTCATTGCTGGACTCAATGGACTCAAAGGTTTTTTCCAGCCCAGTGAATTTTCTGATTCTGTGGGATTCTATTTCAGTGCTGCTGGGGGGAGTGAGTTCCTTATTTCTGACCCCTCCTCCCATTCCATCTCATTTCACCTTGAATTGTGGGGAGCTCTGTGCCTGCTGAGACCTCTGAGGTCTGCACTTCAAGAGGAGTTTTGTGCTCCAAGAGCAGCCCAAGTTCTCTGCTGCTTCATCCCCTGCCTCTTGTTGAACTCGCTCTTGTTGCAGCTCACAGGAGATGAAGCAGGAGCAGCCCCTCAGTGCCTGCTCAGGCTCTGCACAGCAGCCTCTGCTCCTGCAAATTGCTTCTCTAACCTTTTTTCCCCTTTGTGCCATTATATCCATTTATTTTATGAATAATAGAGGGGCCCATGTTTGGTATTTCACCTCTCAGCATTAAGCACTCAGTCTCCTTTCTCTGGTGACTGATGGGGTAGCTCTGCTCATATATTTACATTTTCACTGCCAGACACTTTCAGTGTATGGTCTTTTCCAGTAAGAATTTCAGTCTGACTCGATTCCTTAAAACATTCTCTTTGATATGAAAAAAGAATCTTTCACTTTTATGACTTATACTCACTTTTCTGTAGTTTATGGCCATATATTTTAGCACTCTGTTGGGTTTGTCACTGGGATTTGCTGTTTGCTGCTGATTTTATTATCTGCGTTTTATTTCATCCAGCTTTTTTTTTCCCCTTTAATTTAACACTGCCCCATTTTTATATACATGTATTTATAATTCTTAATTAAGGGGGCAGCTTTGTTTAGTTTCTTAGTCCATTTTGAGATATAAAATTTCACCTATTATCTGTACTAAGCTCTTTCTCTGCACTGGCTCGATACACTGAGTACTTGCGTTGTACCAACGCTCAGCAATCTGTTTACCCTTAGCTCATGACAGATTTCCCCCAGCTCCCACTTAATTAAACACATCCTATACATTTTCCTGAGCCTGATTTCCCAAAGTCTGATTTCTGTGGAGCTCTGATGGAGCCCATCACCTCAGCAGAGCATCTCCTCCCCCTGTGCCTAATTGGAGCTGCGTGTGGAATTGGGAGCGTTTCAGAGAAACTGCCAACAGCACCCTGGGGCTAAATCTTCAGCCAGCAGCCTGACTCTGCCTCCCAGGATCCTTCACTTGCATTTCCCTGTAGGATCTGTGCCATGCAGCAAGACCTGCTGCTCCTCCCCAGCATTTCCCACCCAGGTGTCTCAGGAGAGGCCCCTTTGTGCCATCCCTGGAAGTCAGCAGATCTGTCAGCACTTGTGCAGCTGCTCCCTGCTCCTGCTGTTTGAATCCCCGGCAGCACAGTTGACCAAAACCTCTCAATTTCAAATGGATTTTCAGCCAGAGCCTTCCTGGAGCTGGCAGCCTGCTTCTCCTCAGCTGGAAGGCAGCTTCCTGCTAATTTAACACCGTGTGCCGTGCCTGCCCCATCCCTGGGAGTGCCCAGGGCTGGACAGGGCTTGGAGCAGCCTAGAAGGGCTGGAACCGTGGCAGGGAGTGGAACAAGATGAACTTTAGGGTCCTCCCAACTCAACCATTGTATGATTGTGCACTGGGCTAAACTATTTGTTGTGAAAGGAGAGCAGAGGGTGAGCGAGGCCTCGTCCCTCTTGTCCTTTTTCTCCGGGTTTGTGCTTTAGGTTTGTTCTCTCTTTCTCTTCCCAGATTAGCAGCTCTGGCCTCACACTGCTCTGGGGCTGTGCTGGCAGAGCCACGTGGGCAGGACAGGCAGGAGCTGAAGCAATTATGGAAGCTTTAGTGGCTGCCCTGGAAGCTCCTGCAAGGCAGGTGAGATCACTGAGCCCTGTCCAAAGGCAAGCACAGTTCACTCCTTTGAAAAAAACACACCATGAATGAGGGACCACTCTTCCCAAAAAAAGGTCTGACAAAAAAATATTACATGATCAATTTAAAGGAAATAGGAGATGGAAAGGCAAAGACATAGATTTAGCAAGAATTAATCATGCGAGCTCGCTGTAATTTCTTTCCTTGAGAAAATAATGTCTAGGAGATGAAGAGGAGGCAGCAGATGGGACATATTTTGCTTTAGGAAAGCTTTTGAAACTGTTCCACATGATTCTCTGAGAAGCAGACTAAAGAAATATGGTCTGGATCAGTGTGCCCAGCATTTCTGGCTGGGCCAGCCACTTACCTTGTTTCTGTGTGAGGCAGAGCCCATCTGCTGCAGTCCCTGCTCTGATGGATGTCAGTGCCTCGTGCAGGCACAGGAACGGGCCTGGGGCACAGATTTATTGCTTTTGGGAGGGCAGGTCCATGAGCAGAGGCACTGGGTGGGCTCCCAGCAAGGCTGGCCTGCCCTTGCCCACAGCAGCCCCTCTGGCAGCCCTGGATCCAGCCAAATTCCCTGTCCTGGCACCTCAGAGCTGGCATTTCCTCATGCCGAGGTTTTTATTGTAATGTGGGTGCCCTGTCAGGCTGGAGTTTGGGCTGGGATCCTGCTGCTGTGTCCTGGTGTTCTGTTCAGTTGTTTAATTAATCATCGATGTGATTTTACAAAGAGCTTGCTCAAAGGCTGTGGTAAAAGCAGGATGCACTTTGAAGGTCAGGATCAGATTTTATAACCTGGAGAAGAAAGTGATCAAAAAATCAACAGATAAATAGAAACAAGTGCTTTGTACCACGTTTATGAAAGAGGAAACAGATACCAAAATATATAAAAAAAGATCCAACTGCCTGCCTGAAGCATGCCAGGAACAGACATGGGAATTAGAGAAAATAAAAAATTTAACAAGAGTGAGCAATCACCAAAGTCTCAAACCAGGAGGTGTTAATGAAATGTATTACTGAAACATGGGGGAAAAAAAAGCTTCATTTTCTGCAGTGCTTTGAGCTCTGCTGGACTTCTGTGTCCACACTTGGTGCTAGAGGGAGCTGGTGGTGTGAGTGATGTGGGTACCAACGTCAGCAGTGAGTAGGAAAGAGACTTGGAAGTGAAATCACTGAGTTATAAATTGTCACAGCAGCAGACAGGCAGATTCTGAGTCGTTGGTGAGGTAGTTTTTACAGTGGAGATAAGCTATATAAATCAACATTGCAAACTAGGTTTTAACATTCCGGAGCAAGGAGGGATTTTTATAGCTGGCAGTTGTGGAAACTCACCAAATAAACAACTGCACATGGCTCCAGATCACAGCTCCTCTTCAAGAGAAAGAAGAAAATTCATGTGATTTAGAAAAATGGAGGGAGCTGAAATCAATAACATCAAGGAAGGAAATAGCAAAGAATGGGCCCAGCAATTAAAGTCCCAGCTAAGCAGGTCCCATGAAAAATGGGCAATGAGATCAATAAAAAATGTAAAAATATATCTATACAAATGCTGTAACTCTGGAGCCCCAAAGAGGTGAACTAGACTGATTTTAAAGGAAATTATTGACATAATAAATGCCTCAGAAACTTGGCAGAAGGGTAGGAAACTGTAATAATAGGGAACAAATTACAGAGGAAGGCTGGGAAGGGGTGCATTAGTGGTGAAGCAGTGGAGGGCATGAGGAATTGTCCCTAAATGAAGTTCCAGCAGAGGACATTTTGGAACAAATCAATAAAAGGAGCAGTCAGAAAGCAACAAGATAAGATGATACTCGATCAGGAGCTCTGAAAGACCTCAAACAGTAGATTAAGAGAAAGCTAAATGTAGCATGAAAAGTGTCACTCGAGTTGACCACACTGCAAGAGGGATGGACAGTGGCAAATGTGTCTTCAGCCTTGAGGAAAAGGTCTCCAGGACAAATGGGGAAAAGCAGGGATCAGTAAATCTCCCTTCAGCCTGAATAAGTGGGTAAAAACTACAATAATAAAGAAGAGAACCAGGAGGCAATTTCATAAATGTGATTTATTTGGAAGAAGTCATTACAGTTCTTGCAGAAGGAGGCCGTGTCTCATCAATCTCTTGGAGCTCTTTGGAGATGTCACCCAGCTCGTAGGTAAGGCTGGTGCAGCTGATAAAGTGCACATGGACTCCCAAACAAATGCCAATAAGTCTTTCTCTAAAGACTCTTCAAGTGGTTAAGCTGAGGTAATCAGATGTCCTCTGTAAGGAAATAAGATTGAGATAAAATGGGACAAAAAGTGGGAGGAAAGCTCGGTTTTCCCAGATAAAGGATCTCTGCAGCTTGGCCATGGTAAGGAACTCATCAGTGATTTGGGAGGAGGGTGAAGGTGGCACTGGCAGGGCTGGGGGGTGACACAGAATCAGCTGGGATAGTCCAGTATAACCCTGGGAAGGGCAGCAGATGGTTCCTGTGGCTGTCAGGAGCAGCAGGTGGAAGTCAGAGCTAAGAAATGCAGAATAGTTCATCTATTCAATTCTATTTTATACTTAATTTAAGAGCATTATTATCACTCGAAAATAGAGCTGCTGTAGAAAAACTCCATGAAAACATTGGAGCAGTGGCCCCAGCACTAAAATATTCCAGTTGAATGAGAAGGAAAATTTCAGCAAAGGGGAGAAAAAGGAAAACACGATTATGTGATCATGTCACTGTATAAATGTTTGGCAAACCCACCTATTGATTAATATCTGCAGTTCTCTTCATCCTGTCTCCATAAAGATTAAAACAGAGCTAAAAAGGATGGGTGGGAGTTCTTTAGCTCAGAGATTGAGACTCCTAAATTTAGGTTTCTACCTGGAGGTGTCAATCTATGAGGTAGAGCAACTCCAAGAGGAAATCAAAGCTTTTTAATCTGAATTCCACCCACAGAAAGTAGATGAGGACAGAATGGTTTTGGGAACAGGACGGGAAATAGTCAGGCATGGGACAGAAACCTTGAGATCTCCTAGCTAGGAAAAAATAAGAGGGAATGGGAGAAGTTAAAATAAGAATAGGAAAAGTTCAGGATACTCCATGAAATTAC
Organism: Passer domesticus; assembly: GCF_036417665.1. Lineage (NCBI taxonomy): Eukaryota > Metazoa > Chordata > Aves > Passeriformes > Passeridae > Passer > Passer domesticus. Next base: position 16,891,320 of record NC_087486.1, on the reverse strand, counting down.
GAGGCATCAGGTGTAAATCAGAAAGTCAGATGTTTTCATATAACTGATTAATATATTGTACTGCCTCGGGCTGCTGTGTAGGTCAAAAGTAGAAATGAATTAGGAATTCCTGGGTGGCTGATGGGGACTCACTGTCCTGACAAATAGAATTAGGGAGGCTCCTTCAGCTGTCAAAAGCCAAGCAGAGGGATCTGGGAAGGGCCTGGAGCAGGTGAAGAGGACAATAAAGGCAATTTTTGGGGTAGAACAGACACTGTGTGTGAGGAACTGGGGAGCATCCCACCAGCAGTGGGGCACCAGGATGAGAGAAGCAGAGCTGGGATCTCAGGAACAGGAAGTGTGGGATGCTCCAGCATGGACTTAGGGGAAGGAGAGGGAAAAGCAGAGAGAGGAATCCTGTGGAGAGGTTTTAGAAAAGGAGGGAAGACCACTGACAGCCATAAACCAGAATTCCTTGCAGAGGGAATGTCCAGAACAGGAATCAGGAGTGTTTGTAGCCATGATTTCAGCACCTCAGGGCTGCCTGGACTGAGACCATCCAGGAGCAGCGCAGCTCTTCCCAGGGATTCCCAGCCTGGAGCTGGGATTGCAGGCCCTAGAATTCACCTGCTAACTCTGGGCTTTGGCGGGTGCCTTTTGAAGACTGAAATTGGTCAAACCCTCGTTCAGCCCAGTTTATCTCTTTCTGTCCAAACTCCCAGGTTTCTCTGGAGAGCGGTTTCATTATCAGAGAATCACACAATCATTAAGGTCAGAAAAGACCCCCAAGGTCATCAAGTCCAGCCTTTGGTTGAACTCCCCCATGTCCACATCACCAAGTGCCACATCTCCTCATTCTTTGAACCCTTGCAGGACCGGTGACCCCTGTCCCAAAGCTCCTGTCACTGAAGGGAACTTGAGTACAATCCAGAATGATCCAAACACAGAGATTTTAGATGGATTGGCTCAGAAGAGCAGATAACAAGTTGTGCAGGGAGAATAAGGCTGGAGAACATCTCCAGCTCCTCCACATGGGGGAGACCTGAATTATGGATGTGGCTGCGACTGCAGCTCAGTTAGTTTAGTCTAAAACTGCGTTTAGTGATCCCAAACTTCCCTCTTTCCATCCTGCTTTCATTTTCCATGTTGTTTGGCTGTATTTCCATCCTTCATTTCATGCTTTAGAGGAACACTTGTTCCTGTTGGGAGTTTCTGTACCAGCTGTCCCCAGGGTGTTTCCACCTGCTCAGAAATGGTTGCAGGTATTTGCTGTGTGCTTGGGCAGCCACAGGTTTGGCTTGGGGAGCTGGGAAGGACACGGAGTGCTCTGGGAAGCAGGATTCCTCATCTGCAGGGTGCAAACTCAGGGAATGATGATTTAATTAGTTTGGGAGTACTACTTAAAAGCAAAATTGGGATCTAATGCAGCTGCCTTTAAACTGCACTCCAGTGTTACATAAGGAGCCCATTATAACATCAGAAGTGGAAACCTTTAAGTGAAGGGAAATTGGATGGCAACTTTATTGTAAAGTAGGTCGAACTGCAACATGCTAAACCCACAGGATCAGGGAAGATCCTCAGCTGGAAGGGACCCCAAGGATGATCCAGTCCCACCCCAAGGATGATCCAGTCCAACCCCTGGCTCTGTTCAACAATCCCCCCTGTGCATCCCTGCTGTCCAAAGGCTCCTGGAGCTCTGGCAGCCTCGGGCCGTGTCCATTCCTTGGGGAGCCTGGGCAGTGCCAGCACCCTCTGGGGGGAGAAACTACTCCCAGACTCCAGCCTGGCCCTGCCCTGGCCCAGCTCCAGCCGTTCCCAGGTGCTGTCCCTGTACCAGGGAGTGAAGCTCGGAGCTGTCCCTCTGCTTTTCCACAATCCTTCAGTACTTTGAGGATTTCTTTTTTCTTTAAGTCAGGAATTATTCATCCTGGGACTCTTGGGGTTGTCCTGTGCAGGGTCAGGAGTTGGACTCTAATGATCCCTGTGGGTCCTTTCTGACTCAGGATATTCTGGGATTCTGGGATCCTATCCATCAGCTCAAAGTTCCTGTGCATTGTGCTGGTACTGATGAAGGAGGTACCAACCTCTCCCAGAACACCCCAAGGCCATGAGCCTGGTAGGAAAACACTGCAGCTTCCCTGTTACACAGGAAATTCCTGCTTTGATAAGGAATATTTATTTATTTGTTTTATTTATCAGCCAAAGACCACCATTACAGGTCCCTTTCTCCCACTGCAGGATGAGACTTAAGCAGTTTTCACTCTGTGCCCAGTCCCCTTTGACCATGACGAGGCTGCCCAGGAGCCTGGGACAGATGGAGCTGCCCAAAAAGTCCTTTTCCCCCAAAAATGGGTGGGATCCACCCTGATCTGGTGTAGCCCCAACACAGCAGAACTGTCACAACTGTGGGGGTGTCGTGGAGCCTCTTTTGCTGAAGAATATTTCTTCTACAGCCTCTGAAAGGAAAAGATTTGTAATTACAGGGAAAAAAGGGAGTGCTGGGAGTAATCTCGGAGCTTTGCTTTGCATATGGATGTGCTTCAGTCTCTGGGTAGGGATGATCTGCTTTACATGAGGACTTGTCACCAAAGCAGGACTCTGAGCTTACTGCCTGATGCTCCGTGTGAATCCTGGCACTGCAGGACCGTGCCTGGCATTTCTCGCCTTTCCTGACCTAGAAAATATTTACTTCTTTTTTTCTTTTCCTATAAATCAGAACTGCTATCCCTCGAAAAAATTTAATAAGGTATTTTGGTGCCTGCCAGGGAGTTGCCAATTGAAATCGGGGTCAAACTGGTAGCATGGTTCTGGACTTAATTAGATAGGCTGCTGCTTTTGGGAAGAAGTTATTTTAAAGAGTTGGACACTGGGGAATTTTCTGCATGGAGTTAAGAGGAAAACAGCTTTAAAATGTGTTTCTCCATTTCCTAGAAAATGAAGTTTCTACACGGTTTTGGATTGTTCAGCCAAATGTCTCTGCTTTTTCATGATATGTTTCACAACATATTTGTTACGTCCAGACAGAGAAAGTTAGAATTAATCAAACCTGAAATATTTATGGAGAAAGCCATTTCACGTCCATCTCTGTCATGAGACTGGCTGCTCTGATAGGGATTAGAGGTTGTTACACTAATGACTTAGACTTTTGTCTCATTGCCAGAGCAGTTTCCCAATTTAGAACCTTTTCTTCTGATTAATATTTGTATTCCTCCCACAATTCCTCTTCTTATAGGAACTCGTACTGGGAATTATTCCAGACCTACATAATGTCTCTAAAATCTTTTTATCCCTCTGTTTGCTGATCAGTGGAAAGGATTTTAATGCCAGGTTAGGTAATCGAGATAAATCCGAACTTCATCTAACTTTATCCCTCGACCATGTCTTGGATATTCTGGAAACATTTTTTGTGATCCATAAATAAATTCACGTAGGGTTTTGATTAATCTTTTTTTTCTGCTCCTCTGTTTTTGGTGAAGCCTCATTACGTTAATGGGAGATCCAACAGTGTTTTACAACTTCCACTCTGCACAGCCTTGTTTAGGGCAACGCTTTTTGGGGGGGTTGAAAACATCAGGGAGTTGCAAAGGGGAAGTTTTGTGACCAAAATATTTGGGTTTGGGGTGGTTTTTGGTGCTACCCTGAAGCAGAAAAGGCTTCTGGTATCTCTTAAATCTTCCCAGCCCCCTCAGGTCTTTGGAGCTTACATGGGGGTGTAAAGTGAATGGTGATTTAATTCACTTCCCTTCTTGCTGCAGAAAACAGGAGTTAAACTTGTTTAGAGCAGCTCTGGAGCTGGCACTCGGAGCCAGCAGAGGTGTGGGTTTGGGAGAGGGAGGGCTCCTGGCTCTGAGAGCCACAGCACAGCACTGCTGGCTCTCTCTGTGCCCATTTTGGGACATTTCATGGCCACAAACCAGCTTTGCACAGCACTGGGACCAGGGTACAGCCAAAGAACAGCTTCACAAAAATCCTGGTTAGAAACTCCTGCTCCTGCAGGTGGGCAAGAACAGAGCACAGCTTGAGCCCAGAGCTTTTTTTGTTTGACTCTTACCTCCAGCAGAAAGTTTTGAGCTGGCCAAGAAGTCAAGGTTTTATTATGGAGAAGAAAACTTTGGTCTGAGTGAGTGCCAGGTGACATCCCTGTACCTCAGAGCCACCAGCCTGGGAAAGAGGGTGGCTGCAGTTTGTCAGGAGAGCTGGACCCTCACTGGAGATACTCCAGAACCTTCTGAACTCAGTCCTGTGCTCTGTGCTCTGGGGTGACCCTGCTGGAGCAGGGGATCAGGTGAGCCCTGTGGTCTCTCCCTGCCTTCCCCACCCTGTGATTCCCTGATTCCATGTGGCTCCAAGCTCCCCTTGCCCGTGCTAATGACAGACAGGCTAGAACAAACCCTCCCTTACTGTGACCCAGGGCTGCTCCTTCCTCCCATGGTTCATTGATTCCTGCTGCTTCCCTTCTGCTTGAACAGATTTTGATAAGTTGGGCATTTCCAGATCTGCTGCTGTTGCCATTCAGCATCAGCAGGGCCTGAGCTCCTCTGCCAGCGGTGCTGATTTCAGGCTCCTCATTGCTGAGAGAACCTCACATCCCTCTCAGCTCCTAATAGACTGGAAAGTATTTCATCATCTTCCAGCAATGAAAGCAAATCATCCTTCTTTCCAAATACCGACTAAAAGTCTGTTTGAACCCTTCTGCATTTTTTGCATAATCCTTCCCAATTCTCCTGTCTGCACTGAGCAGTGACCCCGTACTGTTGCTAGGATTTCTTCTGCAAACACAACTTCCCCGTGCTAAGCTCTGTCAGCCATGGATTTTATTCTGAGGTTTCTTTGTTTCCTGCTTCTGTTCATGTAGGTCAGGAGTTTTTCCTGGCGATTGATTTACAACCAGCTCGATGTCATAGCAGTGTTTGACATTTTGGGGCTTTGTTTTCGTTTGCTGATGTCACCACCAAACTTTGACCACGCCAGTCAATTTTTTTAAGGTTTCACACCGAATGTTTGACTCTGTGATATTTTTTAAAGTGTCAGGTGAAATGGCAAGAGGATTAGGGAAAAGACACCATTTTCCCAGTGTTTTGGATACATATCTATCTCTGTATAATGTGTTATTATGTGTCATCCATCAGGAGCTGCAGTGGTAGGACAAGGGTTCAGCCTAAAAGAGGGGACATTTAGGTTGGATATATGGAAGAAATTGTTCCCTGGGAGGGTGGGGAGGCCCTGGCACAGAGAAGCTGTGGCTGCCCCATCCCTGGAAGTGTCCTGGGCCAGGTTGGACACTGGGGCTTGGAGCAGCCTGGGACAGTGGAAGGTGTCCTTGCCATGGCAGGGGTGGCACTGGATGGGCTTTAAGGTCCCTTCCACCCCAAACTGTTCTGGGATTCTGTGATTCCATTTTTAATAGATTTATTTATATTTATTATGTAAATAACTCCCCCAATATCAATGCCAAATTTGCCAAGCCATAGTCTTAACATTTAAAGGCTTGAAATTTGGGAAAGCAATAGCCCCAGTGAAAAATGTGTGGTTTTTAATTTTTTTTCTTTTCCTCTGAAATGTGCCACGTTCTGAGGTTCTCTCCATGCCAGTCTGTGGATGTTCAGCTCTGGATCCACAGAGCCCTTGTGCAGCAGCAGCCTCGTTCCTGGCTGGAGGCAGGAGCAGCACTGCCCTGCAGGGCAGAGCACAGGAGCTGGGATGTGCCAGCAGAGCCCACAGCCAAGGCAGGAGGGAGCATTTAGAAGAAAAACAGATGCAAGGTAGGAAGAGAATCAGAAATACCTGGAGAGGCACAGGTGGGACCAGGGAAAATCTGCAGCACAGAGGTGGAAAATTGGTGCTTTTCCACGTGTGATGCTTGTTGAGAGTGTGGGATGGAGCCCAGCACCACCCTGTGCCTTCAGATTCGGCCAGGTGAAAGTCTTTATCAAGGGTGACTATCTCCTGTTGATCTCAGAACCCCCTTTATTGGTAGATCCCAGGCCACAGAAGGGGATGAGGACAGTGCAATGCGGTTTTTCTCCTCAGCAGTGTGTGGGGAAGAGCTCAGGGCTAGCTGTGCTCTGCCCCTGGCATCCTGATCCATCCTCAGCAGGGCTGCAGGTACAGGAGATCATCCCTGAAGTTCAGGTGATCCCTTTCCAAACCCTTCCACGCTCCCCAGGCTCTCTCGTGCCTTGTGGTCCATTCCCATCTGTCAGAGATCCTTTATCAAATCTCATTCCTTTATCACAGCTTTTATCTCCTCTTCCCAGCAGCCTCCTCATGGAGTCACAGAATCCCAGAATGGTTTGGGTTGGAGGTACCTTAAAGCTCCTCCATGTCCTTCCCATGGCAGAGGGACACCTTCCCTAGCCCAGGGTGCTCCAAGCCCCAGTGTCCCCCCTGGCTTGGCTGATTCCCTGTGCTGTCCCTGGAATGGATGGGCAGGATTCCTGCCTGGACAGATCCATGTGTGCAGCTGCTCCTCCATGGCCCATGACCCTGTGTCTTCTCCCTCCCTTCACTGGTGTTTGCTTTGGGCTGTAAATGTTGGTGGCCACAAGCCAGGAACTGATAATCAGACAATTACCCAGGAAAAGTGTGTTTATTTGTCCTCTCTGTTAGGCTTTCCCACAGCACTCACTCCAGGCCACAAGATGTGAGCAGGGAGAGCCCCTGGTCCTTTGCTTTGTCTGAGCAGGAGGATTTTTGTGTTCTTTGCACCTGAAAGCCCCCAGCTTTCTTTTCTTAGAGCTCCACTTGCAGCACTTCCAATCTGCAGGGCTTTTCCTTAGTGAACCTTTCCTTGTTCTCCCAGCACTGTTTCTCTTCATTTTCATTATTAGCAGATGGAGTGTGAGTCCCAGTCCTTCCCTCCCATCCTTCCTGCCAAGAGGTCTCTGGGTTTATTTTCTGGATATTTAATCTTGCGCTGCTTTTCTTCCACTGGTTTTGATTAATTTTATTCAGGTACATAAAATTATTTTGTGAGTGACACTCACCATTAAAAAATCCTGTGGAAAGCTAAGATGCTCTAACCTGATTCCAGGGAGAGCATTTCAGGCATCCTTCTTCTCCAGTCTGAACTTCACAATTATTTTTCTGTAATTCATTTTTAATTGCGAGTCCCCTGCATTCTGCTGGTTCACACGAGGTGGCTGCTGGGGAATATGGAAATTCCATGGAAATTCCATGGAAACGTGAGGCCCATCCTGTGGAACAGCCTCTCCAGGCAAACCCATCTGGGGTGACACATCCTGCCACATTCAGAGGGAGCTGCAGCGCTGCTGGGCTGGGGCTGTGCAGCTCTAATGAGCCATTGCAGCAGCCAGCAGCTTCCCACTGCATTTGCTGCATATTCATGTGCCTTCCTTCCCCTTGCTCCAAAATTCTTTCCGGTAGATTAACCAGGAATTCTCAGTTGTTCTGTCAAGTGCTGTGGTGCCCAAGGATGGTCCTGTCCTCCCCAGCCTTGGCTGGAGAATGGGGCTGATGTTTGGAGAGTTCTTCTCCTGTGGAACCAGGCTGGAAGAGCTGGGGGTGCTCACCTGGAGAGGAGAAGGCTCCAGGGAGAGCTCAGAGCCCCTGCCAGGGCCTAAAGGGGCTCCAGGAGAGCTGGAGAGGGACTGGGGACAAGGGATGGAGGGGCAGGACGCAGGGAATGGCTCTCACTGCCAGAGGGCAGGGATGGATGGGATATTGGGAATTAGGAATTGTTCCCTGGCAGGGTGGGCAGGCCCTGGCACAGGGTGCCCAGAGCAGCTGTGGCTGCCCCTGGATCCCTGGCAGTGCCCAAGGCCAGGCTGGACAGGGCTTGGAGCAGCCTGGGACAGTGGGAGGTGTCCCTGCAGGGGTGGGATGGGATGGGATGGGCTGGGCTGTGAGTTCCCTTCCAACCCAAACCATTCCATGATTCCATGAAGTTGGAATTCTCTCCTGTCTCATCTTGCCCGTCGCTCAGAGCTGCCGTCAGTCTGGTGCCCAGCTCTGAGACAGCCAGTTAATTGGGGCATTAATGAAGGGCTAGGGCTGCCCCTGTGGCTCAGCCCTTCTGGGGCTCAGCCCTTTGGGAAGTCTTCTCACCCATGAAAACCCATCTTCCTTTTCTAGTGGTGCTGGCAGGAACAAACCTCTCTGTGCTGGATCCAGAGCCCACTGAAGGTGCCCGTGGTGCCCCTGTACTGCCCTGGGCTTTGGGCTGAGCTTTGGCACAGATTTTGCCTCGCCCAGCTGGGCTGGAGCTCTGTGTCCTGCTGAAGAAGGGCTGGGCTGGGGCTGCTGGAGCAGAGGGGCACAAATCCACAAATACAGTGTTCACTTCTGCCCCTGGCTGGGTGAAACCAGAGATTTCAGTCCTGCTGTTTGTAAAGGAAAAGCTCCCAGAGCGTCTTTGCTGGTATTTTTCTTTTCCTAGGTGTTCATTGCTAAGAATAAGCTGCTGCTTCACCTGCTGCCCACCCTCCAAGCTGCTTGGGGCCAGCCTTTTAGACTTCAGCCGGAGCTGCAGACAGTGAGTGACCTTGTTTTCCAGAGAGCTTCTTCGAAGGAGCAGGAGCTGGATTTTGTCTCCATTTCCCCCTGAAGGAGCTGCCCCAGGGGGGAAGGCAGCTCCTCACTGGGGAGACACACCCAGGGAGGCCTGAGCAGGAGGCAACCATGCTGGGATAGTTTTCCTCTGGGAAATCAAAAGCGGAGCGAGCCATGAGCTGAGACAAGCTGATTTTTGGTTTATTCAATGTGCTTTTAATTGTAACAGATCTCTGGAGAAGGCCTTGCCCTCCTGCTCCTCATCCTCAGCCTGTCCCACAGCTCCTGCAGCAGTCTGGTGTTAATAGACATCCAAAGCAAAGAAGTGAGAAGCTGTGGGGGAGGTTTGGGAGAGCACAAACTCTGCTGGTTTGGGTCCTGCCCCAGCCTCACTGCTGTGGGATCGACTGAGGCTCCTGAGGGCCCACAGAGCACATGGGCAGAGCTCCTGAGGGCCCCAAAGCACAGATTCCCAGGGAAAATCAGCTTGAGAGCACTGGGACACTCTGAAAATCACATCAAGGCCTCTGTGGGCGCTGCAAAAGAAACACAGGGGCTCCAGGGGTATCCAAATCCTCCTGAGGGGCTCAGTTGGAGCAGGACAAACAGCAGGGCTGGTGTCCCTCTTGTCTCTCCCTCTTGCCTCTCCTCTTCCCTTTCCATCAAGGGAACACAAAAGCAAACTAAGAGCTGAGGGAAGCAGAGGGAGCCAGAGGGATTGAGAGCACAGAGAAGCAGATGGAGGGATTTGAGGGGCCCTGGTGGCACCAAAATCCATATGGAAGCACAAGAGGGATCACCATCAAAGAGCAGAAGCCTCTGGGGACACGGGAGGGGCACCAAACCCAAATGAATTCCATATGTGTGAGACCTGGTGGGGTTTTTTCAGCCTGAGTCCTGGATCTGTCCTCTTTCCTCCATGTGCTGGCATCCAGGTTTCAGATGGATTTCACGGTACGTGAGCGTCCCGGGAGAATTTCCTGCTTGTGGGAGAGCAACACTCCCGTTCCCACCCGGATCTCACAATGCCTTGTCAGTGACAAAACATTCCCAAATCCTCTCATTTATCAAATGGCCAATCCTGTTAACAGCTTAAGAAACATAATTACCTGCAATCTCTTCTGCTATTCATTTTCTGCTTGTACTTCCCTTCCCTGGCAGCTTCCCAGGAGCCAGGCAGGAGCTGCAGCCTCAGCACTGCAATTCCCTCTGCAGTGGGAGCCACCGTGCTCCCAGGGGCTCTGCCTCCCTCCTGGGAGCTGCAGGACTCAGGTGAGGGGGGAAGGCACCAGCTGGGAGCAAAGTGCTGATCCTTCCGGATGGTGGGAACATCATGCGCCAGTTTCTGCTTTCAGGGTGGAAGAAATCCCAGCCAGATTTCATGGAACCATGGGATGGTTTGGGTTGGAAGGACATTAAAGATTAGTCCCATGGGCAGGGACACCTTCCACTATCCCAAGGCGCTCCAAGCCCCCTCCAACCTGGCCTTGGACACTGCCAGGGATCCAGGGGCCTCCACAGCTGCTCTGGGAAATTCATTCCAGGGTCTCATCCCCTCCCAAGGAACAATTCCTTCCCAACAATCCCATCCAGCCCTGCCCTCTGGCAGTGGGAAGCCATTTCCTGTGTCCTGGCACTCCAGGCCCTCTCCATCTTTTTGGGGAGCTCCCTATAGGGACTGAAATGCTACTGCAAGGTCTCCCCTGATCCGTCTCTTCTCCAGACTGAATTCGCTTGCATCCCCTGATCTGTGGTACAGGTGGCTCTGGGAGAAGCAGCAGGAGAGGCTGGAGCAGCTTTGGGTGCTGGAAGGGGCTGGGGGAGCTCCAGCAGCAGCAGAGCAGAACCTGAACCATCAGGGAAGTGATGGTTCAGGTGAACCAACAGGGGACTGGTGAAAGGGGGAAATTGGGATCAGCTGGAGCCAGCATGAGTTCCTGGTCATGGCACTGCTGAAAGGAGCTGATTTTCTGATTTTCCAGTGCATTTCCAGCTCCTTCCCAATGCCTGTTTTGGCCCAAATCTCAGGAGGGGTTTAGAAGAGCAGTGTTTGCAGGCTGTGGATTTGCTGCCTTCCAAAAAGTTGGTTCTGCTTGGAACAGCTCGATCTGAGGAGAAGCCTCCAGGACCACAACAGCTTCTCCCAGAAGCAGAAAATTCCCAGCTGTGTCCTTGCCACGTCTTTTGTGCCCTAAAATCTTGTGCCACGCTGGCATCCTCACTGTGCACTGACTGGCCAGGACAAGCTCTGACTCCTCTCTGTGTTCAGACCTGCCTTGGGTTGGGGAGGATTTTTCTGATTCCTGCTCCCCTCCTCTCTCAGCTATTTTGGATCCTCAGTGTTTTGGATAACTGATACACATTCCTTCTGACACTTTCATATGTTATTTTTAAGCGTTTTTTTTAAATGCTGCTTGCCAACATTTTCTCCTTGCAGTTCTTTGAATTTTGTATTAAAAACCCCCATGAATAAACTGTGTACAAATCACAAGGTCTTTTTTTTTTTTCCCCCCAAAGCTGGGCGACATCTTAGGGGATTTGAGACTTTTTGATCCTAAGATGCTGAATTCAAGAATATTTTGGTCACTATTATAGAATTACCCTTTCTTAAGAACAGTTTGAACCTTGAATACTGTGTGTGGCCAGAACTGCCTAAAAAAACCTGCTTTTCCTTTTGGAAATAGTTTAATTCATGTCTCAAAATTCAGCCACTCACAGACCAAACATCACCCAGACCCAGAGATTTTGGATGATTCTGGGTACCTGCCTGGAGCAGGGAAAGGAGTGGGATAAGAAAGTATCCAAGTCTTGAGGGGGGATTGAACCAAGCTGGATTATTGTATTTAACAAGATATAATTTATATATAGGGAGATAAAGAGCTGCAAGTGAATAAACTGTACCAAAAAAAGGGGAAAACTGCCCCAATAATAATAATAATAATAAAAAAGTAGGACAGCTGTGCTTTTCTAGCAGAACTTGCTATTTCTTTTATGACATTTATCTCAAATCATGCAAACCCTTCAGAGCAGCACTAATGCCCAGTGGAGTTCTCCAACCTAAATGTCTCGTTGTCAGTGCAAGAAACAAAGATAATGGAATTTGAATGCTGGATGCTACAACAGGGGCTGCTTCTCCCTGCTCCAAGCGGGAATGATGGCTCCAAAGAGCCTCACCAGGACAGACTCAAGAGCAGACACCTGATTTGTGAAGAAATGCCTGAGATCTCAGCTATTTTTCCCCATGATTTGTTTCTTCCTGGAAAGAAAAATAATAATAAAAAAAAACCCACACAAAACAGTTGCATAAAGACGCTGTGGTTTCAAAGCAAAATTTGAAAACATTTCTGATTTGCAAATGGCATCTCAGCATTTTCATGAGAATAAAATGCTGCTGTGATGCCGTGGTTAAATATTTCATTCCAGCTCCCTGAGCAAACTTAAAATCTTATTAGGAGGCTTTTTGACATAAAAGTGAGCTTCTCTGTGGTGCCCAGAGCTGAGACATCTCCAGCTCCAAGTGCAGCTGCAGGAGCCCTCGGTGCCAGGGAATGATCAAAGGTGCCACCCGTGGGCCCCTACTTGTCCCCACACCTAGCCCAGGAGGAAAAACACATCCTGAACATCCCCAGGGCTGGGGAAACAGCATGGAAAATCCATGGAAAACACATGGAAAACACACACTGCTGTCAGAACCCTCCTGTGAAAAGGTTGGGCGAGTTTAGCAAACAGCAATGTTCTGCCTGGGTTCAAATTGTGCTGCAACAAAACCTCAGCCACTCTGGCTGCTCTGTTTCATGTGCAGCCTTGGGAGAGGGAAATGTTGGAAAAAGGATTTGGAGAAGGAAACATCCCACGAGGGATTTTTCCAGAGGTCCCTGCAACCCCCACAAGTGCTGCCCTCAGATTTGGGGGGTGGCTTGTGGCAGCTCCAGGGATGTTCCTGAGGTTATGAGCTGGGATAGAGGTGATTCCCAGTGGAATTACCTGATGTGGGAGCAAGGAGCTGTTGTTCCCCTCTCAGAGGCTGGAGCACATCTCCCACGGGAGCTGCTGGCTTTGCTCTTCCCCATTGTGGGTGTTTAACCCCAAAACAGCCATTGCTGCCCTGCTGGTGGGAGGAGGATGTGGGAGCTGCTCCATGCTGTGCCACTGCTGGAGCTGGAATGGGGATGTTGAGCAGAACTCCGTTTCCCATGTTTATTCCATTGTTCCTCATGGCTCTGTGCCACGCTGCTCCTGCTGGGGCTGAGATCTCCAATGCCACTCTGCTGGCTGCTCTCCTGGGCCTGTTTTGGGACTCTGAGCACCCCCACACCTCCTGGATGTTCCTTCTGGTGCCTGGCTGCCCTTGGCACGGCCTGGCCCACGGGCTGGGTGCAGGGCTGAGCCTGCAGAGCTGAATTTGTGGCTCTGTGTGTCTCAGAGTGGGATGTGCTGCAGGACATGCCACAGGGTGCTTTGCTGGCCCCTGCTCATGGGCCACACAGCCCCAGGAGTGCCCCAGGCTGGGGCAGAGGGGCTGGGAACGGGACCAGGGAAATGATTGCTGGGTACAGGCGAGGTCCCTTGAGGGCTGTGTCCTGTTCTGGGCACCTCAGGAAAGACCTTGAGGGGCTGGAGTGTGTCCAGGGCTGGGAACGGAGCTGGGATGGGGCTGGAGCCCCAGGAGAGGCTGAGGGAGCTGGGAAGGGGCTCAGCCTGGAGAAAAGGAGGCTCGGGGGGACCTTGTGGCTCTGCACAGCTCCTGACAGGAGGGGACAGCCGGGGGGGTCGGGCTGTGCTCCAGGGAACAGGGACAGGAGGAGAGGGAACTGCCTCAGGCTGGGCCAGGGCAGGCTCAGGGTGGACATCAGTAGGAATTTCCCCATGGAAAGGGGGCTCAGGGATTGGGAGGAGCTGCCCAGGGGGGTTTGGAGTGCCCATCCCTGGAGGTGTCCTGGATAGGACTGGAGGTGGCAAGGAGTGCTCTGGGCTGGGGACAAGGTGGGGATCAGGCACAGCTTGGACTCGATGGTCTGGGAGGGCTTTTCCAATCTCACTGATTCTGAAATTCTCCCCCTAGGGCTCCACCCAGCCCCCAGGCAGCCTCACAGAGGCTCTGGAAGCACCACCGTGTCGCTGAGCAGCTTAACCAGCTCTTGCTGTGTGTGAGTGAGGCCCCATCCTCACGCAGGGAGGGTACGAGCAAGTGGAAATCAGGGCTTATGTTTGCCACTGATAAATGTATTAATCTTTAGAGCAGAATTTCAACTACAACCCTTTTCCAGGCACCTCAGCGCTCCCTTATTTTGCAGGCCTTGTAAGGGAATGTGATTTTGCCTTTTAACTGGAGTGTATCTTATGCTAAGCAGCGAGATTAAGCAGAGGGATCCAAAAGAAGTTGCTGAATGGCAGAATTGCCTTTATAAATAACATTAATAATTTATCCGATCCAGGGGTTTTTTGGGTAAATGAAATACCTGCCTCTGTATAAAGCCCACTGAATAGGAACACATCTCTGCTTTTATGAGGCTGGGATTAAAGAAGGGAAATGCTAAGGGGCTTATCTTCGCTTCAATTTGCAGCCCTTCCGGCTAATGGCAAACTCATTTAAGGAGCTGCTGTGTTTGTGCCAGCTCTGGCTTTGTTCTCGGTGCTGGAGCTTGGCTGCATTTCCCACCACGGCGCTGGGGAGAGCTGGGAGGAAGCACTTTGTTTTCCTGACCTCAGATTACCAGACAAAAGCCAGCAAGAATCGTTTTCCTCCGAGCCCTCCCTGCTCCGGGCTGGGCCAGGACCCCCGTGTGGAGAGGCTGGGGCTGGATGAGCCCAAGGAGGATCTGTCAGACTGTGCTGGGACACTGCCCCGAGTCCTCCTCACCAACAGGCGTGAAATGGCAACGCTCACCCTCCCCAAAGTCCACGAGCTGTCACTTCGCAGCTTTTCTTTCATGCCCGGTGAAAATCAATCGCTTCAAAGTTCACTGAAGGTGAAGGCAACGTTTGCTTTCCATTCAGGGCTGAGCCATCTTCAGGAGCAAACCTCTCGAAAGAGAGAATAGCAAAAATCAGCAGAAAAAACCGCTCTGAATAATTCCAACTAGGCAAAGGAAAAGCAATTTGCTCCTAGTTATTCCTCAGACAAAAGTATGAATATAAAAAATCATCGGCTATTTACCCTGCCTGGACTGTTTGCATGAGGTTTGTGCCATTCCAGTTTTGCTTCACCGACCCTCAAAGACCTCATCACCGGATCCTTGAGGCATTTCAAGAAATCAAGGGGCTTGGGGGATTTTTTTTTTTTTAATTTTTTTTTTGCATCAGCAGGGCCCAAAAGCAGAGAAAACAAAAGAGGTCCTAAATCTGACCCAAGCTGCTGCTCGTGTGTGCACTGACCTGGATCAGGCTCTGACCGACTACCAGCAAGAAAATTTTATCCAAAATAATGTTACAAGCTCTGTGCTTTGCATTCAGAGAACGAGGCTGTGGCAAAGGCAGGTGGGAATTTACAATCTGCTTTAGCAAAAGCTGAGATTGTCTTTAGCTGGGTGTTTAAAGGCAGTTTTATGTCACCCACATCTGCTGCTGCCCAGGCGGGCCCGCAATCCTCAGAGCTGTGCTGCTGCAGAGAGGAGAGGAAACAGAAAGGGAGTTGAAGACCTTCTAAGCTTTATCAAACCCCTCCAAAAAGTCAGGAGATTTGGGGATTATGCCGTGTAATTACATTACCTGCAGAAAAAAGTTGCCTGAGAATTTCCTGTCTTGTGCTGCCAGCGCTTTTCAGCCATTAGTAACACACAACTTCCCATTGTCTTCTCCTGAGGCACAGATGGGCTAATTTTCAGCTACCTGATAATTACACATTGTTTGAAACTATATCAAAAGCTTCCACTCCTTCCATCCTGCAGCAGCCATTCCTGCAGCTCCCAAAGTCCCTGGATGGGGTGTGCAGGAGTCCCCATCCCTCAGTCCATCTGTCCCTCCAGGAGTGAAACTCTGGAGCCTCCACAGTCCCACTCAGGTTTCCCAGGCTGTTTTTGCAGGCATTTGCACCTTCTCCAAACGGGTTGGAGTCACTGAAGCTCCACCAAAAGCACCTTCCCTGCCCCTTGCCAGCATGCCAGGTTAATATGGGGTAATGCTACATCAAGGAACGCTCGTGGGGATGCTAATGTTGTGGGGAAATGGAGGATAAACCAACATGAGAGGCTAAAAATCAGCACAACAAATGTTCAGTCTCCATTTTCCTGGGCAAAGCTGGGGATTGCCAGGCTGGAGAAAGGCAGGATGAAAAGGGAGCGTGACAGCCCCTCCTCTAGAGCTAAGGTGGGTGCTGGAGAATCGACTTGTCCCCTGATCCCTCCTCTTCAGGAGTTGAGTCCCTCCTCTGCCAGTTGAGCTCTGATTGGATTTTGAGGGTGTTTTTTTCACTGGGAAAATGCAAAAGTCCTCATCACTTGTGTGTTTACTGCTCCCCATCATCAGGTCCTCCTGTTCCCTTATCAAAGAAGGAAATTAAATGGGGTTGACATGACTGTCTCTTGACAAACCCATGTTCTTTGATTTTATTCATCCTTTTACAAGTTACTCATTTAAGCCTTTCCTCCAGCCTCTTTCAGGGAATTTAGACTAAGATGATTATTCAGATTTCTTTCTATTTTTTTTTAATTTTAAGTATCCTCTTCAAAGAGAGGTGCTTCTCTCATCTCCAGGGACCTCTGTACCTTCATCAGTTTTGAAGATAACCACCAAGGGTTCAATGTTCCAGGGTGTTTTTCATCAGATCCTCTCATTTTGAATACATCTGACACATCCAAATGGCTCCAAACTCCTTCCCTTCCTCTGGCCTTCCCCACAATTCCCTTCAAAGCTGTTTCATTACATTTCGTCCACAATTAACCTTTGGATAAAGACTGAAGCAATGGAGATGGGACAAATCCCTGCCTGGAATGCTCAGTCTGTTCTCCCTCCCCAGACATTCAGGGCCCTCCACATTTTCCTGTTCATGTCTTACATCTGATTTATTTGCAGCCCCTTCTGGTTGCCTCCAAAACCTCGTGAGCAGCTCCCACTGTGTGAACCTGTAGTATCCCTTGTTATTCCCCCAGGAATGTGCCTGTTCCCACTCTCCACATGATTTTTTTCCAGCTCCCAGATGCCACTGCTGCCATAATTCCATCTAATTATGCTCCTTATCAGCTTTCCCGGGAAGCAGTTTGTTGCTGTGCACCATCTTTGGTGTCTTATGGGAACTGCCAGTTCTCCTGTGTTTCCTTCTTGCACGTTCCCATCCAGGAGAGCTCCTCCAGCACAGCCCTGATCTCTGGCAGCTGCTCATTATTTTGTTATTTCTATCATCCTGCCTCACTGTGCCACTGGGAAGAGACGCTCAGGTGATCCAAAGCTTCTCCTATTCCCAAATCTCTTGGGATGAGAGTTAAGGACTGGCCTGATAACGCTGCAAAACTAAAGGGAGGAGGTGGCTGAAAGCTCCTGAAATGCTGGTGGTGACCCTGAGAGGGGAAGATGTTCCCTGGGGGAAAAAGATCCAGAGCTGGCCGATTTTTCCGTGTTGGATTGCACGTGGGGAGTGCCAGAGCCTGGCATCTCCTGTTGTACCCCCTGCACATGGGATGGGATGGGATGGGATGGGATGGGATGGGATGGGATGGGATGGGACGGAAAAGCAGCTCTGTCCATGCCTTGGATCTTCAGGACTTTCACATCCTCGGCTCAAGAGGCCCAAAGTGTCCCCACCTCCATATCCCTGTTTTTGGAATCCTTGCCTCATGCTCCTGAAGTTTCCACCCTGGTCCAAACATCTCTTTGTGTCTCCTGTGGCCACTTGGAGTCAAGAGCCACTGGAAAGGCGTCTCCCAGAGGGAGGAGTTCCAGGTGCCCTGGAGATGTTCCTTGCTGGGCTCCGGGTGTGATTTAGTCTCAGGTTTGATGAACGCTCTCCCTCTCGCTCGCTCGCCTCGAGTAACGAAGCAGCGAGATAAAAGGCAGGGCCACGGAAGGTTGTCAAAAAATTACTTGCAAATTAACGTGAGGACAAAGTGTGTGAGTTAATATCGTCTAAAGACCCTTGAAAGCGGCGCTGGCGCGTGCACCCTCCAAGCACCGACATTCCCAGGCACAGCTACACTGGTAAACCGAGCCCAGGGGGCTTGATTAACAGGAAATTTTCAGAATGCCAATTAGAGCAAAGTTTACCGAACAAATTGTTTGCACTTGTACCCTAGAACCATCATGAATTTTAATTCTGCATGGATTTATGTGGCTGAAACAATAATTAAAGATACATGAACGCCTCACGTTCAGGAGAATCCCCCAGGGTTGTGCTGGAGTTTTGGGTGGGGAAGGGGACGAGGAGCCTGTTTGGGCAGGAGCTGCTTTCTCCTGGGGGACATGGGGTGGAGAAGACTTTTCCCTATGGGAATGAGCAGTTTTCCAAGTACAGAGCTCCCAGATTTGTGCTGTGTTTTGTCTTTGATTTATTTTTTCTCTCTTTTCTATTCCTTCATTTCTGTAAGCTGACAAAGAATGATGCATGAGATGTTTTCTCAATAAACAGTGGCTTGTCTTTTCCTGCCTCCCACTTTTGGGGACTGTGGGATCTTAAATCAGCTCCTTGTCTCCCCCAAAACTCGAGCCTTGCCCCTCCCTGCAGCCTGGGAAGGTACAGAGGAATCCCTTTTCTCATCCCTGTTCTTGCTCAGGCACTTCCAGGTTGGATATGGGGGAAAGACGAATGGGGATGGATCCCTTTACTCCTGATCCCTGGCTCCTGCTCAGCCATTCCTAAATTTGGAAATAGGGGAAAGGCAAATGGGGATGGATCCCTTTTCTCCTGATCCTTGCCCAGCCATTCCCAGGTCTGGATGTGGGGGAAAGGCCTGGAATGCACAGGGAGCAGCTTTGCCCCCAGGAGAAGTCACAACCAGCAGTGTGATGTCAATGTGTGTCTTCATTTGAATTCCTCTCCTCCTCTCCTGGTTGCTGGTAAATAAGTTACACATATTTTTAGAAGAAGTTATTTTCTGTCACTGCACTTTTAAATGTCAAGCTCCTGGAGAGGAGTCTTTGAGAGAATTTAAGGTCAGTCAGGCTTTAAGGAAGAAATACAGGTAGGGAAGAGCAGCAGTGGTCGGGCTTTGGTCCAGCCTAAGCCTGGCTGTGGTTTAAATGCTGGGCAAGCAGGAGCATCCCCCACAGTGGTGACAGCCAAGGGCACAGCTCTCCCTGTCCCTCAGTTATGGAAAGGTGGAAAACTTTGACCAAAAATGCTGGATGAAAGTTCTGTGTTGTCTTGGTTGAGGAGCACTGATGAATAATTCTTCACCTCAAAGGTCAGTTTACAAATGATTAATTAACCTTAAGAGAAGTTGTCCTCATTGGCAACATCTGCTGTCCTGAACAGCTTCTTCATGGCTGCATGGGCTGTTTAAGCACAATTATTTGGGAAAAGGCTTGAGGAACCTCTGGGCAAACAGAGAGGGCCCAGCACCAGCCATGGGGATCATAGCAGCTCCTCAGGCTTTGCGGGGCCCCTGTGGGGTAAACCAGGCTCAGGCACTGCTGAGATGTGGCTGGGAAGTTGCTGGAATTGCACAGAGAGCAGTTCAGCATTTGTTTTCCTGCTTTGGTGTGGGAGTGTGGCTCTCCTGGCGGGAACGCCGCTCCCGCTGGGCCTAATGGCTGTGGGGGCACTGCCTGGGCCTGGCGTCCCAGGGCTCGCTGCATTTGTTACCTGCCATTTCTCATGTGCATTTATTAACAAAGTGCTCCTTAAAAGCTCTCCCAGTGTCTGGAGTCATTCCCGGCTGATGCCTGGATGCCTCTGGTGAGCAGAGTCTCTGCTGGAGCTGCCTCAGCTCAGCAGGGTCCCAAGAAACTGCAGCTGCTGGGGACCCCCTCACCCCTCTGCCCCCTGATTCAGGCCCCAGGAGAGCCCCCAGCTCTTGCCAGGGTCACTTGTGATGCTGATGTTGATTTATTTTAATTAATGGATGTGTTTTATTTTGGCAGGGGCAATGGCTGAAGGCTGGGCCCCTTCAGGACCTCTCCCAGGACCAGCATGTGGAAATCTTGTCTACATCATAAAGTTGCTGTTCCTCCAGCTCCTTCTTCTTCCTCCCCCTCCCAAAATCAGCAGGACACCAGGTTCTTGCACTAAAACCAATTTATCCTCTCCCCTGACACAGCTCCTTCATTGCACAAAGTAAAGTTGATTTATTCTTGCCTTTTTTAATCCATAAAGTGGCAAAAGCAGCACATTCACACCTGAGTGCTCCCTGTCCTGAACAGGGGGAAGTTTCCCAAATGTTTCAGCTCAACTCCACTGTTTCCAGGAGCAGAGGGATCACAGAAAGCACAGGAAGAGTCTGGGGGAGAACAGAACAAAGATTCACATTCTGAGCAGTTGGGTTTCGCTTTGTTAAGCGGGGCTGGACACCAGAAGGGGCGTCTGAAGTGCTGCTTTGGTGGGGTGGGGAGCCAAAGCTGGGTTCAGTGACTCATGCTGGTCATACTGGTCACTGAACTGGGAATTTGGGGTTCAAATTAAAAGGGAAAACTAGGTTGGATGTATTGAAGGAATTCCTCCCTGGGAGGGTGGGCAGGCCCTGGCACAGGGTGCCCAGAGCAGCTGGGGCTGCCCCTGGATCCCTGGAAGTGTCCCAGGCCAGGCTGGACACTGGGGCTTGGAGCAGCCTGGGACAGTGGGAGGTGTCCCTGCCATGGCAGGGGGGGGGATAAGATGATTTTAAACGTCCCTCCCAATCCAAACCATTCCGGGAGTCCCTGATTCTACACAAACATCTGTGAGATGTTGATGGACCCTCTGGATTCAGCCCAAAAACGATGGAGAACCCATGCACAGCTTGATGTCACCACTCAGCTGCCAAACCACCAAGTTCTTCCCACCTGTCTGCTCCTCTCCTGGCTGCCAGTCCCTGCAAAATCCCTCCCAAACTGCTGGAACTGGGAGCAGTGGGCTCAGGGCCACCATCCAAGTGACATCAGAGTTGCAGCACCCACTGTGTCAGCTCTGCCTGGTGCTCCTCCAGCTCAGGCACCTCCTGGAGCTCCAGCTTTAATCCCCATATTTCTGCATTTGTAGGGTTTTTTTTTTTTAGAAGCATGAAAATGATTTACAACATTTCACATTGCATTTTTTTAATCCCTTGAAATGAAAACAAATCTTTTCCCGACTTCGCCCGATTTCAAGGCCTCGCTTTTGTTCAGCTCTCGCTGCAAAAAAAACTATGGGTGGGAGAAACTCCTAAAATCCCCAACCACTGGAAAGAAAATTGGTAT
The DNA here is from genome assembly GCF_036417665.1 of Passer domesticus. Taxonomy (NCBI): domain Eukaryota; kingdom Metazoa; phylum Chordata; class Aves; order Passeriformes; family Passeridae; genus Passer; species Passer domesticus. The sequence goes on along the minus strand of NC_087486.1, from coordinate 16,870,530 downwards.
TTTTCCAAGTTAAGTACTCTGACAGAGCGAACATACATGTTTAATTTGAAAATGTTGATTCCAAATGGATTTTTGTTTAAAAAAAGCTTTCCTCAAGCAAGTCAATATTTGTAATCAAATTGAAATTTCCTCTGGGAATTATTTATTTTCATGAGGTCTAATTTTTGCAAGGAAAAATTCTATGCAGGAAGGGTTTAAGGCGCTTTAAAGCAGCTTTAGGAATCTGGGAGATGGGAGGGGGCTGGGAAATCCCACTCAGGCTGAGCCCACTTGCTTTTGATGAGGGTGAGCTGATGAAAGAGTTTGAAGTGACTCTTTCTTCTTTGAAAAAGGAAAAGAGTGAGCAGGAGGAAAGGGGAGGAATTGGAAGGGAGGAGACATCCAAGACCAGTTCCCTCCCAATCCCCTCCTTTATATTCCTCAAAAATCAAATGTGGCCCTGGAATTCCCCTTGGAAACGTTGGACAGCAAATTGAGGGACCTGAGCTGGACTTGTAGGGTTCCTGCATAGCCAGAGGGGACAAGGAGCATTCTGGGGAGGTGTGGAGCTCCCCTGCCCTCACCTGGCACCAGCTGCAGGAGATGAGTTGTGCAAAGAGTTCATTTGCCTCGAACCGACGAGCTGAGGGTGGCAGGTCCATGGCCACCACACTTCCATGGCCACCACAGATCCACATCCACCACAGATCCGTGTCCACCACAGATCCGTGTCTACCACAGATTCTCATCCTTCAGGGAAAATTGTCACAGCACAACCTCAATATGATTTTCCTGCAGAATCTCTGTCCATTTTAGAGCAACACTTGAGGTTAATGATGTGCATAAATTACATTATTATGCCTTTTATTTATTTTTATTATTATAAATTGCCTGCTTTCATGTTTCTCTTCATGATGATGCTCTGGGAACAGGATGGAGTGGTAGGAAAACAACCAGAGAGCCCTGCAGTGTCAGCCTGGAGCCTAGAGCCAGCATTCCCGGGCTCCAGCCACTCCCAGGAGCACGGCACCATGGCAGATCCATAGCCAACCTGCAGCTTTATTGGGAATGGAAACAAGGGAATTCAGGGTTTTTTTGCCCTCCAAGAAAGAGGCAGGACCAGCTCCCAGCATCTCCTGACACTGCTCCTCTGCCTGCGGCCACGGGCTGGGGGTTTTGGGGACCTCTTCCAAAGGAGCAGGATTTCCCTCCTTGTCCCCAGGTGTACCCAAGGAGATGGAGAGGGATTGACTCCAGTTTTGCTGTAGCTGGAGGGGGATAAGGAGACTCCAGGCTGTGGTGGCTGCAGGCACAGCTCCTGGGGCACCGTGGGTGGCTCCTCACCACATCCTCAAAGCTTTTCAAACATGCCCTGATTACTTTCCAAAACTATTCCTTACCTTTCCAATCTTGTTGGTTCAGCCTCTTTTCCCACAGATTGGGGTGAACTGATCACCAAACAAAACCCTTTTCCATCCACCAGACCCTGCTTTTGTTGCTCTGCCCAAACACAATCCCTGCCTGGGTTTGGATACCTGTGGGGAAAGGCCCTGCTGAAAACATTTAAGGACTGGCAGGAAAATCATCAGAATGATTGGGGTGATTAATTTGGAGTTGTTGAAGTCTCTTTTAAAGGATGCCCTAAATGTGTTCCTAAAAACCACGCTGATCACAGAAGCAATGAAGAAATGCACCTTGATGAGATAAGAGGTGAAAGAAGCAATAAAACCAAATAAAACAACCTATATAAGAAATGGGATAAGAGCAAGCTGACAGCAACAATCACTGAGCAGAAAAGAAGGGATGCAAACAGGGCCTGACAAGAACCTGAGCTGGTAAAAGAGCCTCAGTGGAGATGGAGAGGTGGTTTCCCAATCCAGTGTTTGGATTCCCAGGTGTCCTGGCAATTCCTGTGAGGAGGGAGCACAGCAGTGCAGCTCCAGAGGGTCTGTGGTGGTTATTTTAAATGAACAATTCCTGATTTGGACAATATCAAACTGGAAATACTCCTGCCTCCCCTCAGACAGGGATTTTAAAATAAATCTGAAATCCAAAATTGCTTACCAAAGAGTTTGGAAACCAAACTCTTCAGCTGGAAAGGCTTCTGATCCATCTGCTTTAGCTCTGCTATCACTCCCAAGGACATGGAAGAACACCTTGTGTTTTCCTGTCATCCAGAGCGCTGACTTACCTGGAAGGACCTAAACCTGTTGTTTTCAGGGTTACAGGAGCAAATCCAGCATTTCCCAGGGCTGGAAACATGTTGGGAACATGCAGGACCATTGTGGCTGCTGAAAATCTCCTCCTCCAGGTGCCTGGGAGCTTTGGCTGCACATGCACAACTGGCCAGGTACCACAAAAGAGAGATGGGAGAAATTCCTGCTGCTTCAGGGGTCTGTCCATAAAATGGGGTTTTAAATAGTTTTGCTCTATCTGAGGTTTGCATCCAGGTTTCTCCAGCCTGGAAGTTGGGAAAGGCTTGGCTGGGGGCTCAGGGTCTCTTGTTTCCAACCCTGGGCAGAGGGGTGGGAAAGATTCCCCTCAATTAGCCAAAATCCTGGGAAGCTTCGGTCTCTGCTGTCACTGGCACAGAAACCAGGAAAACAAGGACTTCCAGGGGGAGATGAAAACACAGGGAACTTCCAGTTGCCAAAATCCCATCAAACCTGACCCGTGATGAACTGCAGCCTCCACACTCTCAAACAGCCCCTGCTCAGTATTGGCACTGCAATAATTTCCCTTGGAGGGCTGGAGGAGCAGCAAAGCCTGTAGGTCCCAGAGACGTTGCATTCCCAGGTTTTCTGTGCCTCTTCCCAAGGGGAAAGGCAAACCCCAAGGGGAGAGCCCATGAGAACTGTGGAGAGAGCCCAGAGAACTGTGGGTTTGGGGTTATCAGAGCACCTGAACCTCATCAATTACAGAAAATCCAGAGTGAGACAGAAAGAAATGATCTTTCAAGCAGGATAGACCTTTCCCTCAGGTTGGTTTTCAGACTTGGAACCCCCCAAGGAAAACCTCCAGGAAAAGCCTTTCCTGCCTTTGGAGCAGGGCAGATACCCTAGGGAATAAACACAGTTAGAAATAATGGGAAACCTTGGGGAAAAAAATAATCTGAGTTTGATGATAACCACAAAAGAAGAAATTGAAGCTTCTCTGCAGGATTCTTCACCTCCCAAGCCAAGGATTTCACCAGACCTCAGTTCTCTTCAGCACTACAAATATATCAACAATTTATTACCTTGCTCCCTGGATTACTCCAAGCTTTTTGGAACCAGTCTAAAGCACAGGCAAATCCATTAAAAAATTGATTCCTTGTATTTCTTTATACCTGCCTCTGACTTGAGTCCCTTCTCTGTTAAACCTCAACTACAGCAAATTCACCCTTTGCCTTTCCTCTCCCCAGGAAGGTGTTACTGACAATTTTGGGGTGTATCCCTCATCCTGCCATGGGGTGGGAGATGCAGCTGCAGCTCCTGGGAATGGAGGGATAAAGTCCCTCCTGCCTCCAGCCCGGGACTGCTGTTAGCAGCTCCCGATGGGCAGATTGTCCCTGGCTCCACCTGCACCCCAAACCCCAGGCTGTGGGGTGCTCGGGGTTCCCCTGGACTGAAGCTCCTTCTGCCAAATCCGAGCCTGGAGCAGAGCTCCTCTTGCTGTGGGGTTTATCCAGATCTGTGGCAGAAGTTGCAGCTTCCCATCCCAGCTCCACAGCCTGAGATCTGTCTCCTTTGGTGCTTCAAATCCAGCAAATGCAAAGCACAGCCAGGGGTGGTTCAGGCTGGATCAGGCACTAAACTGTTCCCAAAAACCTGAAAGCAGCCTACAACAATCACCACTGCCAAACACCTCAAAAATCACAGATTTTCACACGGTTGCTGAGCAGCAGGAGCTGAGGGCAGAGTGTTCCCAGCTTAAAGCTCCCTCCTGCAGCCCTGGCTTTGCCCTGGTGGGTGTTTGATGTCCCTCCAGTGATCCCCACCACTCCATGGTATTCCATTCCATTCCATTCCATTCCATTCCATTCCATTCCATTCCATTCCATTCCATTCCATTCCATTCCTGCCAGGCCACTGCTGTGCAAAGCCCTGGCAACACAGGGCAGCAATGCCAAAATCCTCCAGCCCCAGCGTGTGCTGCCAGCAGGGTCACTCCCTTCTCCAGCAGAGCTGGGACCTTCCAGGCCAGGTCACTGCTCAGCTGGGCTGGGATTAAGCAAAACTTAAATAAATTCTGGGATCTGGGCTCCAGCTGATCACACTGAGGTTGTTACAGAAGGTCCAGGATTGCAAAATGTTCCTTCCCACCCAAATAAGCTCCCAACAAACCAAATCCTCTCCTGGAGCAAAGCATTCCCAGCCTGGCCAAGGAGTGATGGAAGTGCTGTGCTAAGGGGAAGGACATGCTTGGAAAAGAGATGCCACCTGGATTCCTGCTTCCAGCTCTGGGGGCCACAGCACAGGCAGGACCTGGAGCTGCTGGAGCAAGTCCAGAGAGGCCACGGAGCTGCTCCCAGGGCTGGAGTCCCTCTGCCATGGAGTCAGGCTGGGAGAGCTGGGGGTGCTCACCTGGAGAGGAGAAGGCTCCAGGGAGAGCTCAGAGCCCCTGCCAGGGCCTGAAGGGGCTCCAGGAGAGCTGGAGAGGGACTGGGGACAAGGGATGGAGGGACAGGACGCAGGGAATGGCTCCCACTGCCAGAGGGCAGGGCTGGATGGGATATTGGGAATGAGAAATTGCTCCCTGGGAGGGTGGGCAGGCCCTGGCACAGGGTGCCCAGAGCAGCTGGGGCTGCCCCTGGATCTCTGGCAGTGCCCAAGGCCAGGCTGGGCAGGGCTTGGAGCAGCCTGGGACAGTGGGAGGTGTCCCTGCCATGGCAGGGGTGGATTTCAATGACTTTTATGGTCCCTTCCAACCCAGACCATTCTGGTGTTCCTTGAAGGCTCGAGGGAGTTATTCCTTAAAAACAAAAAGTGGTTTTGAGCCCAAATCCCCTGGATTTCCCTTTGGCTCCCTCTGGTTTCACAGACAGAGGCAGAATCCTCATTCCCCTGATTAAACATCAATTCACTTGTAAGGCCTCAAGATTTATAATAAAATTGAGGGCACTTAATTAAGGACCCTGCAACTTTATTTTGCTGATATTCTGCTGGAGCTGTGGTGATTTCACTCAGAGCAAACCCCTGAATGTCTCAAATCACCCTTAATCCCACAAATCCTGCATCAAACCTTCCACCTGCTGGGAGCCAACAAATTAAACAGCTCCAAACTTTCCCTGGAATAACGAGGACAATCAACTTCAGCAGCAGAGAGAAGCCCCAGGATCACAAGATGCTTTTGGAAACAATTTTTATTCCCCAGCTTATAAAAATATGTTTGATGCCAAGGGGAAAACAAAGGAGGGGGATTTATAGGATAGGCCCAGCCTAAGATAAAAGGGAGGAGGGAGGAGAAGCTTTAGGGGACAGTGGCACTTCCAGCTGGGGGCTGGTGACAAACCCCAGCCCCATTTTTCACCCTCTTGCCACCACCTCAACACCAGCTTTATTCTTGTAAAATATTTAGTGGTTTCCCTCCACAAATTTCCAAACAACTTGGCTGATCTTGCAGGTGAAAACTGGTTTAAAAATTAATTGCAAGCTTTTAAAAATTAATAATTATTTCGCTTAATTAAGCTTGCAGCCTCACAGATTTTTAAGCTGTGAACAATTTGGGAGCTGCTGCCGTTGGGATGGAAAATGTTGGGGGATGAGAGCTGGAAATCTGTTCCCTTCATTGTTTCCCAGAGCAGATTTTTGGGCTTTTCTGCATCATCTGCATCGTTATTGATGGCATTCCTGCCCCTATCAAAACCTGGATCTATAACACAGCAATTTTGCTGGAATTTCTTTTGTTCCAGCCTCATCTAAAATGTTTTTTTGTTGTCCATAACACATTTGGATATGGATTTTTTTTTAATGGATACTTTTACTTCTCACATCCATTGTTCTTTATTTCCCACTGTCTAATTTTTAATCACAGCCATTATCTTCCCCTTTTCCCTGATTTGTTACTTATTATCTGTAGGCCGGCTCTTTCCTCTGGCTTCTTTTTTTTTTTTTTTTTCCTGGATGTGTTGTGATCTTTTCTTTGTGATCACCATAAATACTCCTGTCAAGAAGGAAGGGAAACAAAAGCCAGCTATTTCAGGGAGAATCTGAGAAATTTCTGCTTTCCAGTGAGGCAGTGGAGAGAGCTTTAACAATTGCTGCGTGTGTGAGGATGGCCCAGCAGATTTTGCTGTGGGCTTCAGCCTGATTCCTGCATCCAAATGGGGTTTTTAATCTTTGGGATCTCTGTGGCACGTGGCAGGAGCTGTTCTGCACCCTGGCCTGCTCTCTGCCCCCCACATCCCCTCAGGTTCCTCCATCATGATTTACAGTGGTTAGAAATCCATAAATCCGAATTAATATTGTCCTGCAGGGGTGGATGCACGACAGGACTCTGCCTCTTTAATGGCTTTAAGCTGGAAAAAGAGAGATTCAGATGGGATATTGGGAAGGAATTCCTCCCTGGGAGGATGGGCAGGCCCTGGAATGGATTTCCCTGAGCAGCTGGGGCTGCCCCTGGATCCCTGGCAGTGTCCAAGGCCAGGCTAGACTGGGTCTGGAGCAGCCTGGAGTGGTGGGAGGTGTCCCTGCCCATGGGTGCCTCTAAGATCCTTTCCATCCCAAGCTTTTCCAAGACCTCCCTGCCTGGAGCAGGGCTGGAATTGTGGGGGTTCAGAACAGGGGGTGAAATGTGGGAAAAATGTGGTTTTTAGTGTCCCCCAGGCCAGGAGGAGCCAGGCAGAGCTTTTCCCTGGAGCTCTGTGCCATCCCCAGCTGCAGTGCTGCTCTGGCTGCCCCTTGGTTTGTTTACATTGATTTTCGAATAATGACTTTTCATGAAATAAATTTCACTGGAGAAAATAAATTATTTTCGGGCCTGGGCCGCTCCCGGCGCTGATTCCCCATTCCCAGCACCTCATTGGCATCTCAGCATTTCCATTCCAATGCGAGGCGTTCACAACTTTATGTATTTCCCTTTTCATGCAGAAAATCTGCCTATTTCTACTCAGCACAAGAGGAACTTTTGCTGGGTTGTTTAACCTTGAACAAATGCTGCTTTAACCATTTTCAGGACAGTGGAATGACAAATTCTGCCTCTGCCTTTCTGCTCCACTGCTCCGTGGTTTTAACCTGAACGTGGCAGAACTGAAAGCAAAATACAAAATATATTTCTTTTTTCCCCCCAGTGCTGCAGTGGAAACGTGCTTTGAGTCCTGCTGGGGTTTAGAAATGTTCTTTGAAGCTGTGGCCTGTTGTTTGCTGGCCCTGGCTGTGTTTGATGACCTGCCAGCCTTCTGCTCCACACAGGATCCCATGGTGGTGATCCCAGAGGTGCCTCCTTGGGTGCAGCTCCAGCAGGGCTCCTCTGCTCCAGGCCTGCAGCTCTCCTGGAGCGTGAGGTGAATTTGAAATCATTTTCCTCTATTGCTGTTGAAGAATTTAAGCCATGAGCTCGTTTCTGCCCTCACAGTGGTGGAAGGTGAGCTATGTGCAGTGGGGAATGCTCTTGGAAAGCAGCTGAATGTCTGCTCCATAAGGAAAATCTTGCTTTGCCACCTCAGACTGAGGGAGACTCTGTTCCCAGTTGGGATTAGATAAACACAGACCTGTGCATGAGACCACATCCTCACCCTCACAGAATTCACAGAATTACCAGGTTGGAAGAGACCTTCAGGATCATCGAGTCCAACCCAGCCCCAACACCCCAACTCAGCCCTGGCACCCAGTGCCACATCCAGGCTTTGTTAAACACACCCAGGGATGGGGACTGCACGACCTCCCCGGGCAGCCATTCCAGAACTTTATCACCCTTTCTGTAAAAACCTTTTTCCTAATATCCACCCTGTATTTCCCTGGGCACAGCTTGAGGCTGTGACCTCTGGTTGTGTCAGTGCTGCTGGAGACAGAGCCCAGCCCCAGCTGAGCACAGGCACTCAAGTGAGGGCTGGCCCAGCCACCCATCCCAGGAGATTCCTGAAGAATCCCCAGCTGAAGCTTCCAAACAAGGAGGAGAATTAAAGAAAGCAAACCTGGCTGGGTGTGGGGAGGCCAAGGAGGCCCAGACCAACCTCTTTGCATCTCCCTGGGGGTTTTGGTTATACTGCAGCCCACACAAACCTGGCCAAATCCTGTGGGGAAGAACTTTAGGGACACAAAATCTGAACAAGGCAGGTTCTTCCTGTCCGTGTGGAATGTCCTGATCCATGTGATATCCCATTTTCTGAGCTGCAGGAACTGAATTATCTCCCCTGTGCCAGCCCTGCCCATCACTCACACTTTGCTCAGAGTGAAGACTCTCAATCCACGAAATCTCTCTGCCTGCAGAGACATTCCTCAACCCTTATCTTCCCCACTTCTCTCTCCATCTTTCCTCCTTCCTAGGATTTTTTTTCCCTGTCTTTTTTTTTTTTCTCCTCCAGTGGAGGGAACAGATCTGCAAACAGTAGTTAAGTAGCAGGTGAAATATTGATCTGTGCAATGACAAATTGATCTCTTCTGTTTTGTTTAACATTTTTCCCCTGAAAAATTTCCACACTCAATTTACTTTTAGGCTATCACAGATCACTGAGGTGATTTTTTTTTTTTCTAACTGTATCTGCAGTGTGGGCATGCAAGGAAAAAATCACATTTCCTGAGTAGTTATAGCTTGGTTAAGGCTTGTGACTGGTTCAGCTCAAATCCCAGAATCCCAGGATGGCTGGGGTTGGAAAGGACTTTAAAGATTAATTAATTCCACCCCATGGGCAGGGACACCTCCCACTGTCCCAGACTGCTCCAGCCCCAGTGTCCAACCTGGCCTTGGGCACTGCCAGGGATCCAGGGGCAGCCACAGCTGCTCTGGGCACCCTGTGCCAGGGCCTGCCCACCCTCCCAGGGAGGAATTCCTAATTCCCAATATCCCATCTGAATTTCCCCTTTTTAAGTTTTAGCGCATTCTCCTTTTCCTGGCTCTCCAGTTCCTGACACAAATCTTTGTCCAGTTTACCTTTAACCCATCCAGACACTGGCAGAAGCTCTGAGGTCTCCACCCTTCCCCTTCCCCTTCCCCTTCCCCTTCCCCTTCCCCTTCCCCTTCCCCTTCCCCTTCCCCTTCCCCTTCCCCTTCCCCTTCCCCTTCCCCTTCCCCTTCCCCTTCCCCTTCCCCTTCCCCTTCCCTTCCCTTTTCTCCAGGCTGGGCAGTCCCAGCCCTTCCCACAGGACTGTTTCACCTTCCCACAGGATCTGGCACATTTTGCTCTTGTTTTCCTGGCCTGTTGGGGGCTCCTGCCATGGCTTTGCACCAGGAACTCGGAATGTTGAAGAATTATCAGCAGCTTCATAGTTTAAATGCTTTCCTTTCCTTCTCCTGACCTGGAGGTGCTGCTCCACCGCAGGTCCCTGGTGCTTCTCTTGGGACTTTGCAGATTTATTCCTGAACTGTGTTTCTTGCACAGTTATGAGACTCAGCAGAATTTTCTCTTTAACACTACACTTTTACACTGCACACTTACCTTCTTGAAGAGTCGCTGATGAGGACTTTGCCAGAGCTTTTCCCACATGCACCCCTGCTCTGGAAGCTCAGGGGCAGCAAGAGCTCTGGGTTCAGTGACTCTTCCCCACTATTCCAGATTTATTCCTGTGCTCCTGAGGTCTCTGTTAGATTTTCCTGAGCGCAGAGCTGGGCTGGGCTATCCCTGGATTGCTGCTGGAAGCATCCCTGCATTTCCCACCTGCAGCTCCTCCAGAACCACCTTATTTTCAATAACTCCTTGCTCAGCATCACTAAATGGCTCCTTCCTGTGCCACATCCTTCGGGCTCTGGGCGGAATTCCAAGTGCTCCTTGGAATATTTTCAATTTCCCCATTTTGCTCCACCACCCCCTCAAAGGCTGCTGATTTTGGGATGGACCTTCCACTGTGGAGGCTCCACAGCTGCTGAGGGGGTTGGTAAAAAGAGTATATTTATTAACAGTAATAATATATAGAATATATAGAATATATAGAATATATTTATATATTAGATATATTAATATTACATATTAATAAGATGCATTAAGATTTCATTTTAATTTTATTCGAGTTTCATATTAGATTTTTACACCTCCTCAAAAAAGGGCTTGTCTCTGCTGTCACAGCTTTGTCTTCTCACACTCCTTTTCTCATTTTTTTTCCTTTGAACATGACTTCCACTTTTTGAAGGATACTGTTTTACCTCTGACAGCCTCCTTTGGTCTGCTCTTTAATGAGAACTGCTAATTTTTTGCCCTTTTAAGGTCTCTTTTGATAACTGTATAGGTTTGCTCTCATTCTCTAATGGAAGATCTTTAAACAATGTCTGTGTCCCCTGGAAAAATGTCATCCTTCTGGTGGCTGCTTTTAATTTCTTTTTAACAAGCCTCTCCCCTTTTATGTGGAGAGCCTTTTTGAAATGAAGTCGTGATGAACTTTTGTGGGTTTATTTTTAAATTCCTACAATGTTACTGAGTTTAAGTACATCGAGACACTTTTACAGAGCAACCCTTCAATAACAGCATTTAAAATCAGCCCTGCGGCCTGCTCAGGATTAAATTTGGCACTGCTTGCCCTGGCTGTCCCAAGGAGGAATTCTCTCCTGGGTTGTCTCTATCCATTTTTCCATGGAGGTTTTGGAATTCTCCCCAATTCTGGGCTGGTTTGCACCCCCTGAGCCCCAGACTCTTGCTGACTTTTATGGTTAAGGGTCACCTGGGCAGGTGGGTGCTGGTGTGGCCTCAACCTTTTGCTTTGGTTTTGAATTTAAACCCACAGAATGAGTTATTTTCCAGTATTAATTGTTCATTAATTTTTCATTGCACTAATTAATACCCAGCCCTCTCCTGCACGTGCCCCACTGCTGCTTTCTGTCCTGGCTCTCATGGGTTGGGGCCTTGTTCCTCTGATTTCCACAGAAAACCCAGAAGCTGTGGTGAAATCCCACTAGATCCCACCCTGGCCAAAAGGGACATCCAGGATCCCCCTTTCCCTGGACAATTTCCCACTCCAGCTGGGATTGTTGCTCCTGGGAATGGACACATCCAGCTTTACCTGGCTTTGTGTGTGGTGCCAAATAAATCTGCATGAGAAAACAACACCAAATAACTCATTTTAGCAATGGGAAGTTTATGCTGATAATGACAGATTTTAAGGAGAGCTCCCAGCCTCCCTCAGCCCCCAGAGCTCTTCCCAGGGAAGGAGGTTATTCCAGCATTTGCCACAGGGGAGCCAGGAATGTGCGACCACCCAGAGGAAGGTGGTGACAATCCCAGCACCTTCCCCGTGCCAGGCTCTAGGCTGGGAGCAGGATTGTTTCCCAAGTCCCATCATTTCCTCTGAGGTTTTTAGCACAGCTGAAAACTGCCAGGAACGTTCAGCAAGGCAGGAGGGGAGGAGAGGGAGACCCAGGAGCAGCCCCCCACCCTGGCTGGGTCTGCTTGCAAACATTTGGAAAGTGAGACTGCTCCCCTTAAAGACAGTGGGAAAAGTCTTGTCCATGCCAGAAAAATCTGTCCTGAAGTTTGACACGGATGCCCTGAGCTCCAAAGGAAAGGCAGGGCTGGCTTTGCTCCTGTCCCAGGAGCAGCACAGGCTCCACTGCATTCTCTTATTTCCTCTTGGTTCTTTATAATCTGTTGTAAACTGGTAGGAAGTCACTGCCCTATTTCTAAAAAAACCCCAAATCCTCAGCATCACCCTAAATCAGTGGGGTTTCTCTGCTTGCCCAGAGCAGCTGTGGCTGCCCCTGGATCCCTGGCAGTGTCCAAGGCCAGGCTGGATCACCCTGGGACAGTGGGACATGTACCTGCCCATGGCATGGAATGGGATGAGCTTTAATGTCCCTTCCCAGCTGTGCTTCTGTGATAAATCCAGGCTTACAAAACCCAGCAGGTTTCACTCCAGGTGAGTGCAGACAACATTTCCCAACATTTCCCTTTTTCCCTTTTAAACCCCCAGCCTGTTTATTCATTCACAGCTGTCACAGTTTCATTTTCTCCCTGTTCTTGCCTCAAGCATCTCCTCTCCTGGCCTGCCTCTGGAGCTGCTGGGCACTGCCCTGCTGGAATCAGGGGGCAGCCACAGCCACAGCTCCACTTGTGTCTGCTCCATCCCCTCCTGGAGGCTCTGAGGATTCTGTTTGCACTGCACAGGCTCAGACCCTGGGCTTTAGGGATAAGCCAGATTTTCTTCTGATTAAAGACTTCTGGAAGATTAAAGATACACAGCCGGGGCCCAAGTCAAAGCTGCAAAGCAAAGATCACTCTGCAACTTTGCACTTGGCAATTTGATTATTTTTCTTTCAGTCTGTTCTCCTGCATTTTTAAACACAGAAATAGGGAATGACAATCATCTGCCACAGAGCAGCACAGTGCCCAGCTCAGGAGCAGGGCTCAACACGGAGAGCCAGAGTGGAGTCAGAACAATTCCCAGGGTTTTGGCACAGCCAGTCCAGCTCTGCTGGATGCTCTCCCACTCCCTACACAGCCCCAGGCTCCTGCTTCAGTCTGCCTTTGTTCTGCTCTGCTCCACTTTCCCTTTCCCTGCCATTCCCAGCAATTGTCTCCATCCCACACAGCCAAACCTCTCTCCATGGCTCTGCACGTCCTCTCCCTCAGCCTGCATCAAGCAGAGATGCCTCCATCTCCTCCAGCAGCGTTTTCCCCCCATCCCACAGGCAGAACAGGCTCCCCTCACACACCTGAAGCAGGAACAGAGAGGGGCTGTGTCATAGTTTGAAAAACCTACTTCACCTTTCTCTGAATCCTATCTTCCTATCTCACATCAAGAAGTGAGTATGTTAATACATTAACCAAAAAAATATCAAAATTAACAAAATATCAAATTAACAAACCAAAACCACTACATAAAATTAGAATTATATGCAATTTCAAACTAAAACCTCCACAGGCTGGTTGGACAAAGGGCAGGGGACACATCCCCCATCCCGAGTGGGCAGTGGGGGCACAGGGCAGTGCCCATGGGAGCCAGGACATCTCTGCAGTGCCAGGGACACAGCCTGGCACATGAGCAGCTGCACTGGATCAGGATCCACCACTGGGGCAGGCAAACTCTGCCCCCCCTACCCATCTCTCTGGTGCCTGCTGAGCAGCATCTCCCCAGAGCCTGACCTGTGCCATCACCCCAAAAGCCCTTCTCCAGCCAAGAGGGCTGTTCCCATAGAGCTTCTGCAGTGCCCAATTTCTGTTTCTCTCACCAAACACACCCAGCCAGCCCTGGGCACAAGGGATGGTGCCCTCGGTCCTGCCAGACCAGACCCCTATGGGGTACCTGTGTGAGGTGGTCTGAGGATTCCCCTCTGTCATGGGGCATTCAGGAGTACCCAGGAGCCACCTGAGCCACGTCAGTCTGTCCTGAGCTGGAAAATGATGAGCCTGGAGCAGTCCAGACAGGCCTCCAGCTGGCCCAGCAGCTGCTCTGGGACCCAAATCCCACCCGTGGGAGCTCCTGGTGGCTTTGTGTGACCATGGATTGTCCTGTCCTGCTGCCACCAAGCTCATCAGCGGCTGCCATAGCCCTGAGAAAATCCACCCCATTTCCTCTGTGTGGGGAGCATTCCCAAAAGGCTTTTAGAGCAAAAAGGGCCTGTTTTGTTTGACTCTGTGTTAGGTTACTTCCTCTCCTTCTGGAACGAAGATAGCTCAAAGCGACAGTCAAACAGAGAGGAAATAAAGAGAGTTATGAGGAGAAATAAAAAAAGGGTTTATGATCACTTTTCCCATCCACCACGTCCTCGCTGGCTGCTCCTTCCTCCCAGCCCAGCTTCCAGCTGCCAATAACTCACAGAGCATTTCCAGCATCAGCCCTGGGCTGTTCATCCTTCCACCCCCCTCTCTGGCTGCACACTCCCAGCTGAGCCCGGCTCTCCCTGCACCTGAAGCTGCTCCAGGTCTGGGTTTCCTCCTCCCAGGGAAGGAGCCAGCTCCCTTCAGAGGCATCTCCTGACTCCACCACTGCTGTTGGAGAGACCTGCCACACACACACGGAGAGCACCCGCAGATCAAACAGATGCTGTCTGTCACAGAGCTTAGAGCCTAATTACAGGAGATTACAGAAACTATTTATAAATATTTATACCCATTTAAATATATTTATAAACGTATCAGGATTGGATAAAAGTGTATATTGTTGTTTTAGCTTAAGACACACACAAGTATCTTTTATACAATGCTCATACAATAATCATATATTTGTATTAAGCTGCTTTTTGACGAACATGGACAGCAGCTGTTAACATTTGAATCACTGTTAATACAAAGTAGGTTGGCACCAAGGAGCTGAGGAGGATGGGTGGATGCTCAGGAGTCTGGAGCAGCAGAGCAGGTGTATGACAGAGCAGGAATCTTCCCCTTGCGAGGCAGAAATCTGCAGGATTCATCCAGAAGGAGACTGGAAATACACAAATAGATGATCAATCTTTTTTCATTATCAATTTGCTCATTTATTTTGGCAGAATAGAACCTTCTCCCATCCCTCACCTGTGCTACACCTGGGGGAATTTTCCCACACAGCTCCTGGTGCTGCTCTCTCCACCAGAATACTCTACCTGGGAGCAGCACTTGGCAGGTGGAACACCTGAATCCCACCAGGTGGAACACCTGAGTCACACCTTCCTGTCACCCACAGGTCTCCCAGCCTCCCCATTTTGTGTCTCACTTTGGGCCCCAGGAGGAGCCACGGCTCCTCCTGAGCCAGGGCAGGGCTGTGCCGCTCTCTGTGCAGCAGCTTCACTGCTCTGTCTGATGCTCAGGAGAGGCTCCAGCAAAAACATTTGGAAAATCCCGTGGGATTTCTTCTTTCCTTTCCTTTGGCTGAGGGACACCACGTGTGTGCTATCCAGAGGTGTGCCAGGCATTTTGGGTCACAGCTGGCAGAGGCTGTGCTTCCTGATCCAGATGCGTCCAGGAAAGTTGGGGCATGAACCTTTCAGTGAGTTCTTGTGGAAAACACAACTGAAACCTTGCCTTTGGCATCCAGGAGCAGCCAGTTATCCGGGGCATGTGGGCATGGGGGCCACCAGCCTGGCTGGAGGTCTGGACTGGCCTGGATGTGAGAACCTGGAGAAGGATATGGATGACTCAGGTTTAGCTTTTATATTTTTCAGATTCTGTGCTGCTTTAGTGTCTTGGTCTGGGCTTCATATCAGGGGATGGTGAGCTCTCCTCACAGGGTAGGGAGAGAAAACAATTCCTGCTCTAGCTGGGGACCAGGGACAAATGATCCAAATCTCACACCCAGGAGCACAAACAACATGGGCTGAAGAGAGAAAACGAGAAGGATGGGATTGCATGGGCTAAAGCTGTAACTGGACAATTAACTCCAATATGCAAATGGTGCAGAACTGATAAAAGTGAGAGACCCCTTGACCAGTTGTGCATTTTGTGACCATTTTGGTTCATCTCGGGTGCCCAAGGTGGATCCATTGAGGCCTTTTAATAAATCTCTACTTAATTCTTTAACTCTGTCCAGCCTCTGTTCTAGGCCAGACTTCACAAGGCATCACCATGGGTGGAAGTGCAGGAGGAAGCAGCCGAGTGAAATTTGGGAAGCGTTGGAGAGGAGGCAGCTTGGAGCAGCAGCAGGGAGCTCTTGCTGTGAGCTGCCCCTCGGTGCCCATCCCAGGAGGCTGCAGGTGGGCTCTGAGCAGCTCAGACGCTGCCCTCCATCCCAGGGGTGCTGCTGTGCAGGGTCCAGCCCAGCCCTGCCTCCTCTCAGACACCTTTTCCCCCTCTCTCAGCAGAGACCAAGGCAGGGAGCTCGCTCTGTGCTCTCAGCAGGGCAGTTCTGAGCAGGACAATCCCTGGGTCAGCCATCAAACAGCAGCATGTGAACCATCTGCTTCTCCACTCCAACACCCCGAGAAAAGCTGCTGGATTGGAAAAAGGATATTAATCTGAAAAGCACACAACAAAGCAACTGCAGGGTGTTTCCCCCCCGAGCCAGAGCAGGCGAGGGAAAGCTGATTACCATGACACACAGGAGCCCTGATCTAATATTCCACTTCAAGATTTGCAAATAATGCGCCCATTAACATTCATTAGCTCTTTAAATAATACCTGCCAGACCTTCCAGGCACGGAGGAAAGGCCCCTTCGCCCAGGAATCAATCACCTAACAGCCTCTAATTGTGCGTTTTCCTGGGCTCCGGGAAGTTTCAATGAAAACAAGGCAGGACAGAAGAGCAAAGCTGGAGCTGTCACTGCTGGGAGCTGAGCCACCCTTGCAGCTCCCGGGATCCTGCTAATTAACAGCTCCTCTGCGACAGCTCTCAGTGGCAGGGGTGCTGGGGGAGGCTTCCTGCAGGAATGTGTCAAGGCACAGCACCCAAAATAACTCCTGTCCTGCAGCTCCTAGGGCAGCCTGCAGACACAAGTGCCAGGCAAAGGGTGCGGCGCCCGTGATGCCCCAGGAGGTGACGTTTTGGGAATTCCCCTTAATTCCCAGGCGTGGATAGGTCTGAGGGGTCTCCTGCAGCCCCTGTGGAGGTCACGCCCTGGCAGAGGTGGAAAACTCCAGGTTTGACATCTGGGCATGGTCGTGGAGCTGTGGTGCTCCTACAAACCCATTGCTGATTGTCAGTGGGGCTTTCTGCCCTCCCAGCCCCTCAGGAGGGGGAGCTCCTCTGCCAGAGGCAAACGGGAGTCTGGGACAGGATCCTCTGGTCTTGGATGCCCAAATCAGCCCTCTGGATAAATCCAGTTTTCCAGCTTGCACTGAAAACTGCCCCAGCTGAGAGTCTTGTGTTCAGCCCCTGCCAGGGACCTTGTCCTGTCCCCTCTGTGTCCCATCCCTCTGTGGCCACATCCCAGGCAGACTGAGGGCTGGGAGTGAGAGGCTCCACCACAGGAGCACAGAGAGGTGAAGCCACAGGGCTGCTTTTATCCTTGTGGAGATGATTCCCAAACCTGAATCATGGGAACAGGTCCTTGCAGGATTCTGAATTCTGGGAATTACAGAGTGAAGAGCCCTGGGGAACACAGGGCAGGTGAACCATGAGCAGGCAGCTTCCTGGGGAGGGTGGTGGGGTGGAGAAGCAGCGCCACTGTCACCTTCTCTCAGCTGATTTCCCCGGATGGCCACAGCCCCTCGGGTCATCCACTGACCAGTGGGACCTTGCTCTGAGCTGTGCTGAGCTCTTTGGACACACTTTGGACACACACTTTGGACACACTTTGAATCCAAACCAACCCAACCTGCCGGGGAGAGAAACCTGGGCAGACCAAAGGCTGGCCTAAGCCTGGTGAGCTGCTCCATCACCGCTGTGATTGTCACCTCCCAGCCCAGCTCTGAGTCACTCTGCCAGCACTCAGAAGAACTCTTAGGCACCGTACAGCACAAATTAATTGTCCACACAAGCACTCTGCATTTTCCTGGTGTGTTTTAGTGCTTTTAAAAGCAGCTACAGCACCAGATAAGTAGGTCCCTGTGCTCAAGGCCATGAGCAAGCCCGGAGGCATCAGGGGGGGTCTGTGGCACATCCTCGTGTTCCTCAGCAAATGGCTCTTCTTGTCACAGATCTTACAGTCAGGGGGAAAACACTTTGGGAAAGGCACATTTTCCTGGGGAAGAGCTGTGCAGCTCTTCAGAGTTGCATTTAATCAGCCCCAAATGAGATTTAGGCTGTCAAGAGAACCCTGAGTGGTTTGTGTGGTCTGGGGACAGCAGGAAAAGGATGGGAACAGCCAAGGGGCTGCACCTCGGCAGGATTGGTGAGAACTCTGCCCCAAACAAGAATATTCTGGAGCAAAGAGAAGACTGGAGAAATGCCTTCCAAGTGTGAAGGTGAAATACAAAGAGAGAAGGGGACAAACCCTTTTTTAATGTGCAGATGATCACAGAGCAGCGGGGAAGTGCTCAGGAAAAGGAAATAGTTTGGTGTAAGTGCCTCTCTCTGTAGATATTGCAAAGAAATGCAAGAGCAGGATGAGTTTATGAGGGTGCTTAAAGGGCAGTGATCTGATGAAGAGGAGAAATGCAGAATTAATGTTCTCTCCTGGATTTCTCCACGAATTTGCTACACAAGATTTGGCTGGATCGCTCCACACCTCTGAGGGAAATTAAAGGGAATTTCCAGGGGCAGAGTGGAACAGTGGTTGTTACCACCACACTCTGATATGCAAAACACAGTGGCCATCACTGCTCATGGAGAAAAGAGATAATTTTTGGACTGGTCTTTCCCCAGCCCCAGTGTCAGGTCTGCCCTTTTGGAGCCAAGGTCCCCCCAACTTCCAGGGTGACAATTCCCACCCCAGACCTGCTCTCCATTATTGCTGAGCTCCTACTAATCCTCCCTGTTATCTCTCAGCAGCTCCCATCTCATTTATCCTACCAGCTTCCACAAACTTCTTTAATCTCAAACTCCTGTAAACTCAAGAAAAAATCCGATTTCTGTTATGTACTCCCCATTCCCTCCTCCTGCACCTGTGTGAACATGGATAAAATCACTCTTTAATAGTGCTGGTCAAGCCTGGCTGCTCCTTCTGGAGCCTCCTGCCAGCCCCTTTGGATCAGCTATTAAAAGTTTGTGTGAAACTTGGGAATATTAAGGAGTGGAGGGAAGGATGGGAATGCCTGTAACAGCTTCATCCCTGGGACTGCTGTGGGGGAGACAGCAGGGAGAGGGGATCCCTCCAACAAGGTCTCAGAATCTCCATCCCAGGAGTCTCCCACATTCCAAAGGCACTTGGACATGACCCAGCCCTTTCTGAGAGCTCTGACGGAGGCTGGAGGAGTCCCTTTTTCAGGGACAAGGAAATGCCATCCCATGGGAGCTGTTGCCCACCAGGATCCCTCATCCAGCTGCTCCAGCTGGGACCAGGGCCGGAAAAGTCACGGACGACAGACCCTGGCCAAAGCCAACCCTGTGGTGCCTCTCCAGAGTGGGAAAAGCTCCACCTGGATCAGTTTCAGGAAGGTTAAATTTATCCCAGAACAAGCACTCGAGCAGTTTTCAGCTCCTTTTCCCCACAGGTTTGGTTTGTTCCCGTTCCTTCTGCAGAGCCTTGACTCACCAGCCTCTAATTACTGCCTGCAGATATAAACATGCACTTCTCCCAGGAAAAAAGTCCATTATTTTTGCCTAAAATGGAGGGCAGTTTGCAGCTGCTTGGGTAAAGCGAACACTTGCAATATGTTATCAAAACAAGCCCTCCCCTCTCTGCTCTGAGGGAGGGCAGACGGGGCTGTCTGCACCCATTTCCGAAGTTTTGTAATCCCAGCCCCCAGTCTGAGGAGCACCAGACTCTGTAATTTTCCAGCACTAAAATCAGGGAGCTGGGGACAATTCCACAGCAGAGTTAATCCCTCCTGCAGCCATTTGGAGCAGGAGGGGAAGAGCAGAGGCGTCAGGGAGCCCTTTCAGATTTCACAATTATCTCAAATCGCTCGAGCTCAGTCCCTGTGGAGCATCGGCAAACTCAAAGCCCAAAGGCAGAAGAACTTCAGACAAAAGGCAGTTCCCACCATGTCCTCACACCTTTCAAACATCAGTACCCGCCACATTTCAAAGCTGCAATGATGACTGGATTAAACCACCTGCAACAAATCATCCTAAAGTAATTTCAGTATTAAAAAAATCCTTGTGTCATTGTTGGCCATGGATAAAAAGTTATGAGAGGAAAGGTTATTTTGAAAGCAAAATTATCATTGTGGCTTTCCTTGATTAAATTCTTGCAGCATTTGAGGAGCCCTACTCCAGTTTAAGGCTTAATTTTTGACAAAATAGCACTTTGATAGGGAAAAAAATCTTCTAAAAAGTAGCTGGCTCTAATGTTGGAGAACCCATAAAAGTGCAGGAAAATAAAGTGCTGGTATTAATTTTAATATATAACCTATTAAATAGAAGCAATAAAATGTTAAACAGAAATAAAATATTATATTATATTATTATTATTAGCATAAGGAAGAACATCCAAAGCAGTGTTGGATATTCAGGAAAGGGTAATCCCTGACTCAGTTGCGTTGGGAGGGACCTTCAAGCTCATCCAGGTCCATGGGTAGGGACACCTTCCACTATCCCAGGTTGTTCCGAGCTCTTTGCCAAATCCAATTCCATCCCAACCAACCCTTCCCAATCATTTATCCCAGGGGGGTTGGTGGTGACCCCAGGGAAGGGCCCCTTGCAGCCACCCTGGTGAAGTTTTGGAGCTGCCATTGACCCTTGGGACACCCAGAGGTGTTTTCTGCTCGAGGATTGGCATCAGCACAAGAGTGAGACAGATCCCAGCGATTTTATGGCTCTGATATCGATGATCCTTTTCCATATTAATGCCTAGCCCTGGTGTTATTGGAGCTGGGATAATAACAGTTTGTTACATTTGATTAGACTGTTCAGGCTCTAATCAGACCAACAGTAAATCCCTGGCTCTGCAGAAATGTTCCCATTCCAGCCCTGTGTAACAACTGGGGTCTGACAGGCACGGGGAAGGGGCAGCCACAGCTCCTGGCTCCCTGCAGACAGGGAGGAAGAGAATCCTCAGGGACCTTGTTATGGCTTTGAAATGGAGAATCCAGAGCAGGACAATGCATGAGCATGGCAGGGAAGGGTGGCTGAGGACAGCCCGGGGTGGCTCCAGTCACCAGGGCAGGAGGCTGCCCCTCCCAGCAATCATTACTGGCCAGGGCCTCAATTAACAGCCATTCCAGCAGAACTTCCAGCTGCACAATTAATTAGAGGTCAGGAAAGGCTGGAGCTGTCTCACCCAAACTGAGGGTGCTCCTCCTTTTGTATTCCCAGAGCAGCCAAAATGCAGCAGGGGCTTTCTTCCCTGCCTTCGGAGGAGCAGGAGGTGCTTCCAGGTGGGAATCTCCTCATTTTAACCTTTCTGATCCATGAGTGCCAGGAACTACAGGCACTTTCCAGAAGGGGCTGGCTAAACCCACGTCCCTTATCCTGCTCTCCTCTCCCTGGAGCCCCAAACATCCCAGGGAAAGCTGGGGGAGCAGCCATCAGTCCTTAAATCACATCCACAACCAGCATCCCCTTAACTTCCTCTGCAATCCTGTTTAGGGAGCGGCCTCGTAAGGTGTGGAGTAACAACAACGTGACTTTCATATCACTTGGAGAGAACATACTTGAATGCATTCATGGTTTATCTTGGAAAGCAGTGCCTGCCACTGCAGCTGGAGCTGGAGCTCTCCCTCCCCTGCTGGCTCCAGGTGATAAGCCCCGCACGGAGCTGATCCTTGTGTCTCCTTTACCCAAGTGACAAGATGCCTCTTGGTGTCCAAATTCTCCTCTGGAAGCTCCTACCTGAGTGATTGTCACCTGGGTGAAAGGCTTGTGAGGGACTTGGGGCTGTCCTGGATTTACAGGGAGGGGAGTTGCTGCAGGGTGGGAGCAATTCTGAGGCGGAGAACAGCCAGGAAGCCACCCCATGCTCAGCTTGCCTGCATTTCCCTGTTAATGGTTGTTCAGCACATCTGTTCTCAGTGACAAAACACACAAAAAGCACAAAAAGCCCCAGCCTGTGGTCACAGGGGTGGTGCTGTGAGCATGCTGAGCCACCACAGCCTGGATAGGTCCTGGTTATCCCACAAGGATCCCACACCAGGAAAAAAGCCCTGGAGAGAGGCACATCTTCAGTCCTGGGTGTGGGGGCTCTGTTCAGCATGGCCTGGGAGCTTGCTGGTAAAAAGTTCATCCAGGGAATGGGAAACTGCCAGGAGCAGAGGGTGGGATTTGCTCCCTAAGTGCCCCCAGGGTTAGTTCAGAAAGTGTGGAGTGAAGAGTTGAGGGATTCTCCAATCCCATGGGTCTGGGATGGAGCCTCCCCTGAGGTGTGCTCTGCAGGACTTGATTGATCCCACTGAGGACTTGATTGATCCCACTGGAATGAGGCTTAGAGGGCATGGGATGGAGCCCTGAGTCCTCAGTGCTGCTCCCACTTCCAGGGGATGTGGCACAAGGCAGGCACAGCTGGAATGCTGCAGCCAGAAACAAATTCGTGGGGTGATAGTGAGGGATCTGAACCCTCCCAGAGGCTCCTCCAGCACTGCAGGTACAGCTCAGCTTGCCTGTGGAGCTGTAGGATAACGTGGATTAACTGATTTAATTCCTTGTATCCATGTTTCAACAACTACAGTTGAACTCCCCAATTTCACATGTTCCAAGCATGTTTGGGTGGCCTGTGTTTTATTCGTTGTAACTTCTTATTTTCTTGGTTCATTCTGTTTTGCCTAATAAAGTGCTTTCATTTACCTTAATTTCCATATTGTACTGTAGCTAAAGAACAGAGATAAAGAGAGCTACGAGAAACTCGGAATAGATAATTGGTTAATTAAAACAACTTCCCTGGTATGTGGTTTATAACATATTGTTCTCATGGAAGCAACAATCTGGTGAACTGCTCTGGATAGGTAATTCCAACTTCCAGCTGCCTTTAATGAGTGTGTCCTGTAAAAGGGCTGGGAGTTATGGAATCTGGATAACCAGGCTCCTTTTCCCAAGCAGATTTGAGTGGCTTTGTATTAAATCTGTATCCACTTTTCTCTCCCTATCCACTAAAGACAATTTATAGTTGTCATGGGAATTTATCCATTGCACACCCACCCACCCTCTGCTGTCACCAGGACCTGTGGGAAGCACCTCGTGTGGAAAAGACACATTCCCAGCTGTCTCCCTTTCCTGAAAGAAGTTTGGATCAGGTGGGATACTGTGGAGAGAGGGCAAATCACTGCTCCAGGCAGAAGGAGCTGGAGGGGACAGGATGGGTGGGATCAGGGTTGGGATGCTGGGGCTGGGAACCTGCAAAACTGTCTGAGATCCCATAGTGAGGGACAGGGGTCGAGGAGCCAGACCTGGGAGAAAGTGGGAAGATCTGGGATCAGAAGTGGCTGCTGCAATCCCAAAAATCCATTAATCACTTGCCTAAACCAAGTCTGGAATCTATAATCTGCCTGAAGGGACACCCTGGGTAGGAGAAGAGCTGTTAATAACCCTTTAGAACATTCCCTTCTGTCCCATCTGCTTCCTTTCCATCTCTCTTGGTGTGTTTTTCATCTAATATTTAGGGTGGGTCTTTTCAGTATGGTGGAAGTCTGGGCAAACCCATCCCAGAGCTCTGGACAGCTTTGGATCTGCCCCAGCAGTCTGGAGCTGGCAGAGGTGTCCCTGTGGGTCACTATTTTAGTCTTTTGGGTGACTTTTCTAAACCTCTGACTGTGACCTCCCAAAAAAAATTGGTCTGACAGGTGCTGGAACATCCCCCTCTCCCCACAGGAGAAATCCAGCTCTGTTTGAGCTGGAGATGAAGGCTCTGAAATTCAGCTTCCTGATGTGTCCTTGTGCCCTGTGAACCATTGCAACAGCCCTCCAGACACCTGGATCCCTGCAGGAATGTCCTGAATTTCAATTGGAGCTCACCTGTGATGGGAGAGGGGGTGGGATGGACACCTGCATCCAGACAGCCCCCAGGAATCAGGCAGTGCTCTCTGCAGGGAGCAAAACAGGACCAAAAACTCCCCTCAAAACGAGCAGAGAGAAAGAGAGAAATAACAGGGAGCTCTGGTTTATTCCTCAGTTCCAGGTGATTTAAGTAATTGGAAAATCATAGTTGTGAAACAACTCTTTGCAGAGCATCATAATCAGCAGCACAGCTCAGCGGGGCCTAAGTGCAGCAGAGAGGCTTTAAAGACCCCCTGAGCAATGAGCTTTTTGGGGAGCTGTGTCATTTGGAGATGGCATCTCTGGGAACAGCAGTTCCCAGCAAAAATATCGAGTCTGCAGGACCAGAAGGATGCAGAGATTCAGGGAATGCTTGGGAGACTTTGCCAGCTTGCTGGCAGCCCCCATCCTGCCCAGGTCCTGCTGCTGCAGGAACACAAACTGCAAATTATCCCTGACATTTCCACAGTGCAAAGAAAACTGTGAGCACGTGGCTGCTCATCCCCGCCACTCTGGGAGCTTTAGAAAAGCTCTGTGGGCTCAGAGGAGGGCGCTGGCTGCTCCCAGGAGTGCAGCCAAGCCAGGCTCAAGTGCCACCTCCATCAGGGCCGTGTGTCCCCGAGTGAGGCATTCGGATCACGCAAAGAACCCTCCACGTTATTAATTTTGACTCAGTGCTTTGAGTTCTGCTCTGAGCAATCCATAATCTCCAACCAAATAATCATAAAGGCCCTGCTGGCCTTGAAACATATGTCTCTGACAAGAGCAATAAACCTATTTATTGCTATTGTGGCCACTGCAGAAGAGCTCGTGTGATGTGAGTGTGAGATTTCCTCGGAAAGGGAGCCAGGCCTGGCATTAACTAAATAAAAATATTACTCCAAAGATCTACTGATCATGTATGTGGGCATTTAAATATCAGAGATAGTTACAGCCGTGAAGGCTGGGAGAGGGGGGGAAAAAAAAGACATAAAATGAGATTGAGACAGAAGGATAGAAGCTGCTGCCATAAAAGTAACTCAATAAATGAGGCGCCGAGCTCAAGCCTGCACATCCACGACCATAAACCCAGGGATACAGCAGGATCAGGTCACAAAAGCTCCAGGAAGAGGAAAATGTTTCTTTAGCAGCCACAGGTTTGGCCGAAATGCCCCAGCCAGTGGAGCAGGGCACCAATTTGAGAGCTTTAGGAGCAGCCAGGGTCTATCTGTGGTGCTCAGTGGAGCAGAGCAGGCACTGCCCCAGAGGTTCTCAAGCAATAAATGGATTGGAGCAGTGATGATAACGTGTTTGCAGGAGAAAATTGCCTATATTGAGGCAGTGTCATGCTAGAACTCCCCAACAATAACAGGCAGACTCAGAAAGGCAAAGAAACAGATTGGGGGAGATTTTCTGGCTTTTAAAGGAAATTAAACAAGATGGAAACACACTGAAAGAGAGCTGCACAAAAAGAGAAGAGCAGCATGGGCTCCACTGGGGTGTCCTGAGATATTTAAGAACATGAATGTAGACAGGACCAAACAAGTTTTATGGCCTGAGCTCCTCTCCACTGCTACATAAAAATCAAGAGACTTGTGGAAATGGAGTTAATTCACCATTGCATATGCAGACAGAACAGCTGTAATAAAAGGGAATGTGCTCCTTGGCTGCTATTTATTTTTCAAATGTTCCCACTAAAATCCTGGGGACAACAGCAGCAGGAGTGCAGGAGGACACCCCAGACTTTTATGGGGGGGGAAGTATGAAATCAGAAGTGAAGGGAGAACAGAAGAAATGAAAGGATGGCATTGCCCTGGATAAAAAAGTGCAGGATCATTGCCAGGCTGAGATTATTACAGATTATAACAGCAGTTCTAGGATTTTCCCCCTTCTTCACATCATCTGTGGAGGTCATAATCTGCCTGCAGGAATAGGCTCCTGTGGATACCTCAAAGCAGTAGATGCCAGTGAATATTGCTCAGCTGGGGGTACTCAAATCCCAGATTTCCTCTCAACCCTCACTTCATGGCGAGGATAAACACACTGCCATATAAAAATATTGAATCCTAAAGTCAGGGATAGCTCTGACAGATGGAATAACACCAGACTCTGCCCTTAAAAATATCTATTTATTGGCTAGCAAATAACTTTTACGACAGAGTTAATTCCATTTGCTCACTTCCTGCCATAAATAAGTTTATTCTGCCTAAACCATTTCCCGTGAGCTTCTCAAGGGTGATAATTTGATGGGATGTGATAAGAGAGGCTCTGGGGTGCTCCAGGCCCTCCCAATTGCCACCAAAGGCAGAGGGGGAGCAGAGATTTCCAGAGGAGCCTCTGGCACAGCAGGAATGAGGCACAGAAGGGAGGGGGCAGCCCTTTCCCAGCAGTGTTTGGGATGTTAAGAGTGACTCCTCAGCATCAAAGCTGTCCTACTTCCTGAGCCTTATCATGTTTGCCAGAGCAACAATTCAGGGAACAGGACTCCAGCACAAATCACATTCCACTGGAAGCCTCGGTGATAAATAAATTACATCCCTCTTCTCAAAACAATTTCCCATGATCAATAATGAATAAAAAAAGTCAGGTCCAAAGCAGTGTTGTGACAGCCCCGCACAGAAGTGAGTGGCAGCCTGGATTTTGCTTCAGCAGCAAAATCAGGGCCTGATAAAACATCGCATTTCCCCAGGACTCCAAAGATACTGGAAAATAGGGAGAAAAACTCACATTCCACCCCCTCCAAAGAGCCTGGCAACACATTTTGTATAAAAAGCCTTCTCCTGCACACAGTATTGAGCAGACAAGGGTGGGTGGGGTAAACTCTGTCCTGAGGGCCAGGGCAGCTCCATCTGGGCACAAAAGCTGCTGGGATAAGGTGCAAGGCCAGGAAAATGTTCCCTCCCAGTCCCACAACCCCTGCAAGCAGCCTCAGCTCAGTACTAGTGAAGTGTGGCACTGCTGCTCACAACATGCAGAATTTGGGGCTGGGAGAAGAGATGGGATGTCCTGGTACCCTGGTCCTGCACCATCTCAAACCTTCTGATGTGCAGCCCCTCCTCCTCTCTGCATTCTGGGGGCATTCCAAGGTTTAATTGTCACTTGCTAAAGGCGCTTTCAACTCACAGCTCCTGCACTTCTAAATTTCAACTTCTCCATCCATTCTGAGTGCCCCAGTCCAGGAACCCGTAATGTTTATTGCCTGAAAGAGGTGAGGAGAGGTGATGGGAAATAGGAGTCCCAAAACTTGTGTGGGACACACAGGATAAAAGGGTTGCAGCATGGCGAGGAGCAGCTCCAGTTTACAGCTGGATGACCTATAAACAAATCCTGTAAAAAGATCATGGAATCCCAGAATGGTTTGGGTTGGACAGGAGATTAAAGCTGATCCCATTCCCCCCCCCGTCATGGTCAGGGACACCTCCCACTGTCCCAGGCTGCTCCAAGCCCTGTCCAACCTGGCCTTGGGCACTGCCAGGGATCCAGGGGCAGCCCCAGCTGCTCTGGGCACCCTGTGCCAGGGCCTGCCCACCCTGCCAGGGAACAATTCCTAATTCCCAATATCCCATCCATCCCTGCCCTCTGGCAGTGGGAGCCATTCCCTGTGTCCTGCCCCTCATCCTTTGTAAATATTCCCTCTCCATCTTGTTGGCCCCTTCAGGCCCTGCAAGGCCACAGTGAGGTCACCCCAAAGCTTCTCCTCTCCAGGCTGAACATTCCCAGTTCTCCCAGCCTTTCCTAACAGCACAGCTGCTCCAGATCTCTGGAGCCATCAGCACAGAGTGATCCTGCAGGATCTGCTCTACTGTTCCTTCTCTCGAAAATTCCTGTGATTTTCTGAGGACAATCTTGGGCCTAACCTAATTCTGGCCAGTAGGAACACGGATCTCAATTCCTGGATCAGCCACATCCATGAGCTGAGCCCTCTCTGTCCTGCTCATCTCTGAGCTCTGAGGCTGCCAGGGCTCAGGTAATCCCAGAATTCCCAATTATTATGGTCTTTACTTAAAGAGTGCCATCCCCAACTCTAAAGCAGGCATCAGCTTCACAGATAAAAACAGAATCACCGACGCAAATGTCTGTGCTGGCCACATTTTGCAGTTCCAGTGACTCAGCTCCAAGCAGAAGGAGAAAGTGCAAATCCATCCGGATGAGGATTGCCTTAAAAGCCTCCTAAGGACCCACTGCACAAAGCTGAGAACTCTTGTGCCTCATGTATCCGAGAAAAACACATTTTAAAAAAGCAAACCTTGTGAGAAGGGGGAGAATTGGGAGCTGTCTCAAGAGCAGTTGCCATGATGGCAAAACCCCCCAGTCCCACAGGTTTGGAAGGAGCTGTGCTGCTCTGACAGCGTTCCTGAGGGCTCCTCAGCCTGCAGCTGGCTCCGTGTGTGGAGGGTTCAGCAGACCCTCAGCTCTCAGCCCCACTGTAGGAACCAGAAAAACAAAAACTTCCACAGACACTGAAAGACTTGATCTATAGCCTTAGAAGAAGCTTAGATTGATGTAAAAATACAATACACAGATATTATGCAAAAAAATAATAAACTTATGTTTCTATAGTTGTAGTTGAGAATATGCCTTAAGTAAGTGAAAAACTGAACTGATAAGATGGTGAAGGGTTTGTAATGTAGGGGTATAGCTGTATAGAATGTATACTTATATAGAATAAGTTAAGAGTTTAAAAGTTATAACAGAGCATATGTGTGTGTGTGAGTTGGAAGCCCATTAGATAAAAGTATCTGCAGTGCAGTCAAAGTAAGTAAAGGTGATAAGTTAGAAAAACAAAATAAATCCTATGGCAATTGTCTATTGGTTTAGAAAGTTCTATATAACCTTGTAATGAAAAAACTTGTGATTACTCTTGAGCTATGGCCGACTGCTTGCTCCTCTAAAATCTCATGGCCTCTGAGATTGATATTTATCTAAACAATAAATCATTCTTAACTTGAAAATAGTCCCATCCCTTCATTTCTAGCGGTGACAATGATACCCCATGGCCAGTTTGGTTTCTGGCCTTCCCCGCACACCAAATCCTGAATTAAATCTCAGCCTGTCCTGGGGGATCAGGCCCAGCTCCCCAGCCCGGCCAGGGCTGTCCTGCTCTGCTCTGGGCTGGGGGGCCTCACCTGCAATATTGCTGGGCAATGGTGTAAGAAAAGCCATTAGGGAGTGTCCACAGGAGGCTGTGAGGGTGGGGAAGGGCCGAGTGAGGAGCAGCTGAGGGGACTTGGTTTGTTCTGCTGGAGAGGAGGAGGCTGAGGACAGACATGGCAGTCCCAGCTCCTCGTGAGGGGAGAGCAGGGACAGCTCCGAGTTCTGCTCTGGGACAGGGACAGCACCTGGGAACGGCTGGAGCTGGGCCAGGGCAGGGCCGGGCTGGATTTTGGGAGAAGATTCTCCCCCCAGAGGGTGCTGGCATTGCCCAGCCTCCCCAGGGAATGGGCACGGCCCGAGGCTGCCAGAGCTCCAGGACAGCAGGGATGCACAGGGGGGATTGCTGGGATGTCAGGAGCTGGATGGTGATCCTTGTGGATCCCTTCCAGCTCAGGATATTCTGGGATTCTGTGATTACTCAGGATATTCTGTGATTACAGTGCTGGAGCTCACAGCCAGCTCCACTTTCCCCTCACAGGCTGAGTCAGAGCACTCTGAGAGCAGCAGATCAGGGAGGGAAGGAAAACAGGAGGAGGAAGCAGCTGCTCCTCCCCCAGCACAGAGCACGAAGCTTTTCAAGCCCCTGTCTCAGGTTTCCTGCTGAAAGTAGCCCTGATTCCATCTGAGTCAGCCCAGCTCCCTCGCAGGGTGCCATGGCTGCAGGTGGGGCTGGCAGAGCTGTCCAGCCCTTCCCCAGGACAGGCAGCCCCCAAATCCATGACACCTCACTGCAGACACCTCAGGGCATCCCACGCCAGCCCTTGTCCTCCTCCAGACAGGAAGCAGTGAGAAATTGTCACCTGCATGCTGTGCCTGGGCTGATACACTCCTGCTGCAGAGCCCACAGCAGTGACACATTCACAGGCTCTTCTTTCTTCCTCTGACTCACTGGGTTTTGTAGAATTTGATATTTTAGAGTTGGAACTAAGAGCTTTAAAGTACCTTGGAGGATTATCTGTGGCTTGTGAAGCTCCTGGATGTTCCTCTGAACCTCTGGATTGAATATGAGGGTTTGAGGGGACATCTGGTTCTATCTAAAGGGGACACAAGGACATGTATTTATTATTCCATAGTAGGCTCTATATAATCCTGAGGGCTCAGGGATCAGGAAAAATTCCTATTTCTGCCACTGGATGTATTACTGGGGGCTTGGGGTTGTTTTTTTTCCTTCTGTAACACCAACAAGCAGCTGCAGGTAAAGGCAGATTTGGTTTGGGAAGATGCATCTTGACCTGATCACCAGATTTGGGATCAAGAAGATTTTCCTTAAATCAAGGATCATAGGGATGCCTTTCTATTTCCTTTCTCTATGACATGGAATTGCACTCTCAAAGGCCTACTGGATGTTTTATCAGGCCAAGACTCTCCTGTTGCAAGAGCCCACAGCAGTGGCACATTCACAACCTCCCTCTCCTTGTTTTTGAAGTCTTTGATATTTTAGACTTGGAATTAAGAGCTTTGAAGCACCTTGGAAGATTATCTGTAGCTTGTGAAGCTCCAGGATGCTCCTCTGAAGCCCTCAGGATGCTCCTCTGAAGCCCTGGATTAATTCCTGTTTTGGAGTTGCCATTGTCCATCCTCCAGTTTCGTGTGTGATCCAGGGAGGCACCTGGGAAAGTCCCTCCCAGGGTTATCCTGCCTGATCCTCAATAATTCACCAGAAATGCTCAGAAAATCCTGCTGAGTGGCTGTAATAAACTGTTCTAGTAATGTTCTCAATTAATTATCAGCTCTATCTTTTTAGCAGCTGTCCTGCTATTTTATGGAGGAACAGTGTGGAGCAAACTCACTTCAGCAATGTGGTTCTGGTCTGTGTCTCAGCTCTGTGTTCCCCCCTCACTGAAGCTCTCCCACTATTCCACATTACCACAGGATGTGTCATTAAGCCCCAAGTTCCCCAGGAGTTTCTCCAAAGCCCAGTGCACTGCATCTCTAATTTAAATGCATTTGCCTCAATAATACAATTTAATAACTACCACAGTTACAGTTTAGAATGAAAAATAACTCCATAGCTCCTTAAACTTGCAATATTCCATCCTTTTGGCTTCTTTTAATTACTAAGCAGAAATATTTTTGGAATATATTTAACTTTTCAGCAACACTTCCATCAATTTTATCATTCCCATTTAGCAGCAGGCTTTAAACCAGCATTAGATCCCTTTCAATTCCTATTATCAGATTTCTTTGATTCCTAACACTTGGCTGTTTTCTTCTTTTGTTCTTTACTTCCCTAACTAGATTTTCACATAATGTAGTAGCTCAGCTTAAAAGGTAAAGCCCAGATAATTTGGGCTGGATTAATTAATTCCTCTTCTTTTCTTTCCAGAGGTGTCTGCACTCACAGCCAGTGCCTGTCACCTGCATTTAAAGGACTATCTTTACCTAGAACAATATTGTATAAACACAGAGATCCTTCATGTGCATTTACTGTTGAGGCACTGGCAGCCATCCAGCTGCCAAATTTTTCTGTAAGAACAGCGGAACTGGAGAGGGGACAACCAGAGGTTCCAGTGTGATGGTGACTCACAGACCAGTTCATTCCATATTTTTTTTAAATGTAGAGACTTTGCATTACTCCAACAAGGCAAATAATCTGTGTTTGTTTCTCTGGTTTGCACAGCAGAGCTGGGGGGTTTGGTTTCTGATTGATCAGGTAAGGAAAACCCTCCTGGGAACCAGCAAGTTCTCCTTCACCACAACTCAGGCTCAAGTGGCAAAACCATCTCCCCAGCCGGCTCTTCCTGTCCCTCCCAGGCTATTCCCATCCTTCTCCCAGCAGAAATGAGGGGAACCACTTGAATTCCTGTCTGGGTTTGAAAAGCCAGGTGTCTGCTAAGAAAGGCAGGAGCCTCCCCTGAAATGGAAAATGTAAGCCCCCTCCGTATGAATTATTACAACTTTGAAATTAAGGGGCTCTTGGGCAAAGATACGAGGGTAGAAACAACAGTTCTTTACTAGGAAAATTAAAAATACAAATGCAATAGTACAAACAGAAAACAAACCACAGCCAGAGTCAGAGCAGGAGCTGAGCCCTGTGGGTCAGGGTGGTGGCACAGCCCCATCCCATGGGGGCTCAGCCCTCCTGCAGTGCCAGCTGTGCTTCTGCTGGAGCAGGGATCCTGCACAAGGGGGGAGTTTTCCTCTGCAGCTCCAGGGCTGCTGGAGATGGGCCTGCTCTCCCTCTGGGAATGCAGGGCAGGAGAAAGCTGCTGCTCTGGGAATGCAGTGGGCAAATGCTGCTGTGCTGTTCCAGGCTCAGATTGGATCCAGGTAGGAATGCTTGGCTCCTGCCCTGGGCAGAGCATCTCCCCATGGGATGCTGGAATTTGATCAGCCCTGCAGGGACACTCAGTGGCCATGAACAGCAGAGATCTCCTGGAGGGAGGATTGGCTGTGGGAGAGATAAAGAAAAACTGCCCCATGAACAGCAGAGAACTGCCCCAGCTCTGACATATGGGAAACAGAATGCACATCCCCAGCTTAAGACAATTCCTGAGGAGAATGTGGAATCTGAATCAACTCCAGGCTGGGACCAGCCTCTCCCCACATCCCCATCAGCCTTTTGCTGCTGTCACCCTCCCAGCTGTGTCCCCAGGGAAGCTCCAACCACACTGTGACCAGGAATTGTGTACTCCCTGGAGCTGGAGGAAGGGGATGCTCCTGGACTGGGCAAGGAGAGCTGTCAAAGGCAGCAGAGGTGTCACAGCTCTGGCCACTGAAGGGCTCAGCCTTGGCAGCTCCTCCAACGTTTGGACTCTGCCAACAGCCCCAGGGTTCAGCTCAGCATCTGCTGCTCTTGGGATGGGCTCCTTGAGGCCTGTCCCGCCCCAACCCTCGGAGCCTGCTGCAGGTGGGACTCATCCCTAGGAGGATGTGGGGCTGCTGTGCCCTGCTGAAGGAACCAGGCTGGAGCAGAGCAGAGCAGAGCGTGCCACAGCCTTTGGAAAAGCAGCAGTGTTTCCTGGCATGATGAAGGACTTCCCTGCATCCGTGCAGGCACGTTGAGGCATTGATTTCATAAATGCTGGCCTTATTTGGAGGAGCTCCCTCATGATCCTCTCCATCCTCTCCCACTGCTGTGCCCCCCGAGCCTGATCCCAAACTGGGGACTGAGGAGTGCAGGGGGTTGGAGAGGACAGGCCAGGAGGTAGCCAGGAGGTAGCCAGGCAGTACCAGGCAGTAGCCAGCATGCCCGGGCAGGCTGGGAGAGCCCTTCAGGAGGCTGAGCCAGCCCTGAGAGCTGCTCTCCCCTCCCCGGTGCCTCCCCCCAGCTCTCCCCGCGCTCCCTCCCCTGCCCTGCGGTTCTACGGCTATAATCAAATCATAACTTTTATTAAATTTGAGATTACTTTTTAATGGAATCAATTTCTTGTGTGGTGCTTTTCTCTTCTGCCCCACGGCTCAGCCAAGCTCTGCACTTTTGTGGTTTTACTCGGGTTTTTGTCTCTGCTGCTGCCTTAATGCCAGGCCCTGGGTGAGCACCCCGACACTGTCCTGCCTGAGAGGGACATTTGTCCCATGGCCTGGTGTCCCCAGAGCAGGAATTCCTGCTGAGGGACACCACAGGGCCAGTGGGGTTTGTACCACATTCCAGCTGGCAGTGGGGATGGAATCAGCAAGAAATTTTCCCAGGGAGGAAAGGGAGCCCTCCCCTTTCCCTTTGGATTTGGGGCTGCATTGGAAAGCCTGTGATGAATCCAGTGGCTGTGGAGCTCCTGGAGGCAGCTGAGGGGGAGCTCATCCTCTTCATCATCCCTTGTTGGAAATCAGAAATTCATCCTCTTCATCATTCCCTGTAGGAAATAGAAATTCATCCTCTTCCTCATCCCCTGAGGAAGTCAGAAATTCAGCCCCCACTGGACATGATGCCTGTGGCTCTGTAAGGATTCCCACACCAGGACAGCCCCACGTGGACACCCCCAAGCACAGCAGCTCAAACCTTCCTACCTTTTTGGCTTTTCAGGTTCCTGAGAACCTTCTTGCCCAAATGGCTTCATCTTTGCAGTTTTATGTAACTTTCCCCTCCTTTTCCCCTCCTCCCCTTGTGCTGCTTCCTTTCTTTTTCTTCCCCAACACCTCCAGACTGTATTATATCCTCTGATGCAAAAACCCCATTCTGCTTTCACTTGTAACCATATAATGACAACAAGAAAAATAACAGTGACAGCTTTTATTTGGTCCTCCTCCTGCTGATGTTCTTGAAAAGGAATTTCAGATCCTAACTTCGGAGCTCACATTGAAACCTTTTGGATTCTGCAGCTTTCTTGGTGAGGATTTTCTAAATCCTGTATTTTCTAAAGCCTTATTTAGGAGCCACAGGTCAGGCTGTGTCCTTATTGGTTCGAGACTTGGCTGTAATCCAGGCATCCCTCTCCCAAAAACTTCCCCTCAGTTTGGAATTACCCGAGTGCTGCAAAGATGGATGTTCTGCTCTGAAGGCACGCAGAGCGTGGGCTTGTGGGCTTTGTGCTGTCTATTACAAAGGAGTTTCATTGAATTTCTGGGGGAATTTAAATCTAATTCCTCCAAAACAAATAAAGATGCATTATCTGGAGTGGTTTCTTCAGATGAAGCTGGAGGAGCAAATCCCCAGCCCAAGGATGTGCAGAGGAGCCCTGAGGCTGCAGGAGCCCCACAGGGAGCAGGAAAGGGGAGTCAGGGGGTATGGACCCAACTGGGGGTTAATGATGCAGGACAGCCACCCCAAAAAATTCCATATCCCGACTTTTTCCTTTTTTCAGTCTGTTTAATGCTCATGTTCCCACCAAGAACATCCTGAGTGTTTGTCCTGACCACAATCCCTGTGTTCATCCCACTGAAGGGGGATGGAGATGCTGGAGCCAGGCCAGAGGAGGCTCCAGGATGAGCAGAGGGATGGAGCAGCTCTGCTGGCAGGAAAGGCTGGCACAGCTGGGAATGTTCACCTGGAGAGGAGAAGCTTTGGGGTGACCTCAGTGTGGCCTTGCAGGGCCTGAAGGAGCCCCAGGAAACATGGAGAGAGACAATTGACAAGGGCTGGAGGGAGAGGACACAGGGAATGGCTCCCAGTGCCAGAGGGCAGGGCTGGATGGGATATTGGCAATTAGGAATTGCTCCCTGGCAGGGTGGGCAGGCCCTGGCACAGGGTGCCCAGAGCAGCTGTGGCTGCCCCTGGATCCCTGGCAGTGCCCAAGGCCAGGCTGGAGCAGCCTGGGACAGTGGGAGGTGTCCCTGCCATGGCAGGGGTGGCACTGGATGAGCTTTGAGGATCCTTCCACGCCAAACCATTCTGGGATTTTCTGAACCTTCTCTCCTGCAGAAATAAAGTTGAGCTCTGCTGTTTGATTTATTCAGGACAAACCAATATGACCTTTTCCCTCCAATCCTGGCTCTCTTTCTAAGTTTAATAAAGGATCCACCTATTTATTAGAGTTGTGATGTGTCTGCCTTACTGTACCTGAAATATCTTCCATGGGTGAGCATCCATGAGGCCAGAATTGGGTTGTCCATAATTAACACATCTCCAGAGGCTTTCACAACATTTAACCACTTCCAAAAGAGTATCAAATGCTTCTTTGGGGAATTAGAAGGAGACTTTATATTGCTCTTTGTGTCCCTCCTAAGATGGGAACCCAGAGCTTTCTCCAAACTTGAGAAATCTCTCATGCAGTGACAGGGAGATGAGAAGTTCTGAGTCTGCAGCTATTCAGGTAACTTTGCTCTGTCTCCTCCTTTCAAACTCTGATTTTATTTCTCAGCCAAGTCCATTCTGGCTGTATCTGTTCCTGGGAACAAAAGGATGTTATTCTTTGAGCTTCATTTGAAATGCTTTTCTATGGTCATTTATGAAAAGCATAAAAATAGCTTCAGTCCTGAAGCATGAGACACATCACCAAAAGCTATATATATATATATATATATATATATATATATATATCTCTGAATAGATATTTGTGTGTGTTTGGGTGTAGTTTTTAAGGATGACATTCCCTTTTTTTTTTGCCTGGGCATGTCGGGTTTATTTCTGCAAAGGGCGATGTGTTTTTTTTCCCAGTCTCACACAAATCACCAGGACTGGGGGAGCTGCAGCTCTGCCGTAACTCTGCCTGTAATTAATAAATCATCTGAAGAGCAGAGAGTAACAGGTCCACTTTGAGGGCCAACAAGAGACTTCTAAGTATAGAAGTCTTTGAAAAATTAAAATCAGAGTCCATTTTGGTGTCCACTCTCAGCTCCTGCATTTCTGTTGCTCCAATCCATGGGGAAGCTGAAGTTTTGTCAATCTGAGCCCCCCTGCAGGTCCAGCAGATGGGAGTGGGGACTGGGCACGGCTCCAGCCCCATGGAGCTCAGGGATGGACATGCCCCTTTCCTAAGGATGGGGCTGGTGGCATTCCCATGGCTTTTCCCACGCTTTGCTGGTGAGAGCAACATTTCAAACCCTGATTTCTGGCTGGTTTTTGAGCCTCAGGTTGCAATCAGTAATTAACTCTCTCTGTTACACTCCTCAGTCAAACTGCGACATTCTGGCTGCTTCTCTCCAGTTTTATTAAGTAAAACTAGATCAAAAAATAATTTCCTATAAAACCCATATTGTTCCAAGCTTGGCCATCCTTAGTGACCTGTGCAAGCTTTACAGGTGCTCCAACAATTCCCTGACACCTCCTGCCTCTCTCCCCGCTCCCAACACCCAGCTGGAAAATACCTTTCCTGCCCTATACTGAGATAGCTTGGAAATACCCATTTCATTCTCCAAGGCACCTGAGCTACCTGTCCCCATTTCCCTCCCTGGGCTGGTGGATCCTGATTGCCACCCTGTGCCCCCTGACTGCTCCCCTGTGTCTGGGTTTGAAAAGCCAGGTGTCTGCTAAGGAAGGCAGGAGCCTCCCCTGAAATGGAAAATGTAAACCCCCTCCCTCTGAATTATTATAATTTTGAAATTAAGGGGCTCTTGGGCAAAGATATGGGAACAGGAATAACGGTTCTTTACTGGGAAAATTAAAAATACAAATGCAATAGTACAAACAGAAAACAAACCACTGCCAGAGTCAGAGCAGGAGCTGAGCCCTGTGGGTCAGGGTGGTGGCACAGCCCCATCCCATGGTGGCTCAGCCCTCCTGCAGTGCCAGCTGTGCTTCTGCTGGAGCAGGGATCCTGCACAAGGGGGGAGTTTTCCTCTGCAGCTCCAGGGCTGCTGGAGATGGGTCTGGTCCCCCTCTGGGAATGCAGGGCAGGAGAAAGCTGCTCCTGTGGGAATGCAGTGGGCAAAGGCTGCTGTGCTGTTCCAGGCTCAGATTGTATCCAGGTAGGAATGCTTGGCTCCTGCCCTGGGCGGAGCATCTCCCCATGGGAGGATGGAATTTGATCAGCCATGCAGGGACACTCAGTGGCCATGGACAGCAGAGATCTGCTGGAGGGAGGATTGGCTGTGGGAGAGATAAAGAAAAACTGCCCCATGAACAGCAGAGAACTGCCCCAGCTCTGACAGATGGAAATAGAATACACAAACCCAGCTACATCTTGCACCCTAAGGCACCCTGGCATAGTGATCCCACTCATTCCAAGCTGGAATGTGCCTGGGAAGGTGCTGGGTGCCTCCTGCCCCCTCCCTGCTGGCCCAAGGCACGGTGACCTGACCAGTGTCTCCCCAGGCTGCCGAATTCCCTGGGAACAAGGAATAAAAATGCTGTCCCTCGGCCTCGGAGGGAAGCACATTTTTCAGTGCCACCTCCAGGAGGACAGCCTGTCCTTCCTGCAGAGCCATCCCAGCGTAACAGCCGAGCTGCAGACAAACATTATGTAAATGTCTGTTCCACAGCCACGCTCACAAATGCTTCTTGTGCTTCATTAGGTCATTGGCAGAGAACGGCAGTGCAGCCTCTCACATTTGCATCCTCTCCATCAGAGGCTCTTTCCAGCTGATGACTGTTGCCCTGGCTGGATTTTTTAGGAAAAGGGCTTGTTCCTCCTGCTGAAGATGCCACTGGAGTCCTGGATCTCCATGTGAGGTGTTTACCTGCTGTGTCTCCTCATCCACACCTCCAGTGAAGCTGCACTGGAAGAAAAGAGAGGAAAAATAATTGCAAAGGACAAATGGAGTCAGCCCCAGGTGACTCCCTCAGACTCTTCCTTTTGTCCCCATGCTCATGGGCTGCTCCAGGGTTCCAGGACAGGGATGAGAATGCAGCTCCCAGCAGGAAGAGATCACAGCCCGTGGGAAAGGGCTCATTTTCCAAACAACAACAACAACAACAACAACAACAACAAAAAAAAAAGCACACAGGACACTCCATGCAGCAACAACAATTTTCTTAAAAATGAAGTTTCTCTGCCAAAAGTCCTGGAATTTTGCTCTGATGACCCTGTGTCCTGCTGTGCATTGCTGCTTTCCAGGGATGCTCACAGGATGGGGGGGTTTTAGGTTTGTGTTCTGATTTATGATGTTGTCCATCGTTTATGGAGTTGCTGTTATGTGCTGTCTCTGCACAGTCCTGTGGCCATTCCCATATGAATTTCCCAGAGCTCAGCTCCTGCCCTGCCTGCTCTGGAGCTTTTCCTCCCAGTCTGCCCAGTCCAAACCAGCCACATCTGCATATGCTCTGTCCTTATACTGCTGCCCTAAAGCTGGTCACCTTCTGCCTCATGCTATTTCTTCCCCGATCCTTTGTCCAGGACATTTGCACTCCCAGTCCATCTGGGTTTGAGAAGGATATCCAGCACTTCCTGACATAGAAGGTTTTACTAAGAAGGAGCATAGGATGAGTGGCTCCCTCCTATTCAAGGGAAGGAAAATAACAGGAATAATTCTGGCCATGGAGGACAATGGGATCCTGGGGAGCCTCAGGAAGAGCATTCCCAGCAGGACAGGGAATGCCCCAGTGCCCAGCCCTGGGGACACCTCTGGGGTGATCCTGTCCCTGTGCCCAGCCCTGGGGACACCTCTGGGGTGATCCTGTCCCTGTGCCCAGCCCTGGGGACACCTCTGGGTGCTGTGTGCAGCCCTGGCTCCTCAGCACAGCAGGGACAGGAGCTCCTGGAGCTGAGCAAGGGCCTGGAGCAGCTCGGTGCCCAGGAAAGGCTGAGGGAGCTGGGGCTGCTCAGCCTGGAGAGGAGCCCCAGTGAGAGGGGCCTCAGCCCTGGCTGTCCCAGTCTGTCCCAGTCTGTCCCAGTGTGTCCCAGTGTGTTCCAGTCTTTCCCTGTGTCCCCCATTCTGTCCCAGTCTGTCCCTGTCTGTCCCCGTGTGTCCCAGTCTGTCCCAGTGTGTCCCACTCTGCCCCAGTCTGTCCCAGTGTGTCCCAGTCTGTCCCAGTGTGTCCTCGTCTGTCCCAGTGTGTCCGAGTGTGTCCCAGTGTGTCCCTGTCTGTCCCAGTCTGTCCCAGTGTGTCCCAGTGTGTCCCAGTGTGTCCCCGTCTGTCCCAGTCTGTCCCAGCGTGTCCCAGTGTGTCCCAGTGTGTCCCAGTCAGTCCCAGTCTGTCCCAGTGTGTCCCAGTGTGTCCCAGTCTGTCCCTGTCTGTCCCAGTCTGTCCCAGTCTGTCTCAGTGTGTCCCAGTCTGTCCCAGTCTGTCCCAGTGTGTCCCAGTCTGTCCCAGTCTGTCCCTGTGTGTCCCAGTCTGTCCCAGTGTGTCCCAGTGTGTCCCTGTGTGTCCCAGTCTGTCCCAGTCTGTCCCAGTGTGTCCCAGTCTGTCCCAGTGTGTCCCAGTGTGTCCCAGTGTGTCCCAGTCAGTCTCAGTCAGTCCCAGTCAGTCCCAGTGTGTCCCAGTGTGTCCCAGTCTGTCCCAGTGTGTCCCAGTGTGTCCCAGTCAGTCCCAGCGTGTCCCAGTCAGTCCCAGCGTGTCCCAGTGTGTCCTTGTGTGTCCCAGTGTGTCCCAGTCTGTCCCAGTGTGTCCCAGTGTGTCCCAGTCAGTCCCAGTCTGTCCCAGTGTGTCCCAGTGTGTCCCAGTGTGTCCCAGTGTGTCCCAGTCAGTCCCAGTCAGTCCCAGTCAGTCCCAGTCTGCCCCAGTGTGTCCCAGTGTGTCCCAGTGTGTCCCTGTGTGCAGGCTCAGGGCAGGCCCAGGCTCTGCTCCAGGCCCAGCCATGGCCCCAGAGCCACGGGCAGGGCCTGAGCCCAGGAGCTGCCCCTGCCCAGGAGGCAGAACTGCTGCCCTGGCAGTGCCAGCCCTGAGCAGATGGGGCAGAGGCTGTGGAGTGTCCCTGCCTGGGGACACTGCAGAGCTGTGAGCACACCCTGCTGTGCCCTGAGCTCTGGGCTGGCCCTGCTGGAGCAGGGAGGTGGCACCAGGTGAGCCCTGTGGCCCCTCAGCCTGACCCAGCCTGGGACTCTGTGACCCCTCAGTATTTGTAAGAACTCACCCAATTCCTCCTCCTGTGCCTGAAAACCTCTCCTCTCTTCTCCCTCTGACTCTTCCCACATGTTCAGGTGGGGGAGCTGATCCAAACCCCTGGATTTTCTCTCCCTCCCTCGGGCAGGAGATCTTCACCCTGTGCTCCCAGCATGAGGAGAACCTTGAATATTCCAAGTAATGCTCCTCCATCTCCATATTTAATGCACCTGTAATGCCATTCCCCTAAAATATAAAAAGCAGGGGGAATGTAGAAGTAGATATAGTGCCTCCATAGCATTCTAGAAGTAAATATAGTGCTTACCTGGAAGAAAACACTGCAGGAATACTAAAAGTGAGTTGTTTGGTTTGACAGAGCACAATGAGTACCTGCCTTCATTACTCTGCTGAAATATGGGCTGCTCCGAGGCATTTGGATAATTATTTGTGTCATACACTTATTTATTTATTTTGCCTTTAACCCAGCCTCAGTGTGCCAAGGATTTTGTGGAGAAATCCTCACACCCTGTGTGTGTGTGTGTGTGTGTGTAGGAAGCTGCAACAGTTCCCTAATTCTTTGTGGAATGACAAGAATCGTTTGTTTGTTGTTTTTATTTTAATCCTGAAAATGAACATTGGTAATCACTGTTCTATGGAGAAGCAGCTCAACACATTCCTGCAAACTCTGCTGAAAGCAAGCACGGGAAATTTCACCCTTGGAAAATATTTTGCAAAATATAAGGCGTGAATTTGAACACACAAAATCAATTTTTTTTGCATCCTTGGCAGCAAGAGCCTCACTCAAATTTCTATTAAGCTCTGGGAAGGCTGTTTTGTGTCAGGAAAGACAAAGTCTTCCTTGGATTTTCATCCAGAGATGCCAGGCTTCTAATGAAAAACACAGATAGGAGCAAAACTAGTGGGGTTCAATGTTCCTTCTGTACCAACTTGATAATTAAAAATTGGGAAAAGGAATCCAAAACCCTAAAAATGGATGTAGGCCAAAAAATTGAGTTGGGAATGGACAATCTCTGCAGTGTTTAACAGTCTTGTTCCTTGCTGGTGTCTCTGCAAAGCTGGAATTTTCAGGGGGGGATGCACAGGAGGTTGTAGGATGGGCATGGAAATCAGCAGGTCCTGGATCAGCAAAGGGAATCAGGACAGGGAATCTGGGTTAATAAAGCTCCTGAATCCAAGTCCTGTGTCAGCAGCAGGGTTGCACTTCCCAGGGGTTGAAGGCAACGAGGACGAATGTGGGATGCAGCTGGAGCACATTTTCTTAAAAAAACATCCATAATTCCTTTTCCAGTTTCGCTGATGGAAGTTATTTCTCTGAGTCAGGAGGGGACAGGAGGGATGCACTGACCAGTGCTGCATTTGTGTGTGTGAGTGAGCTGGGAAGGCACCAAATCCTTGGATATCCAGGTTTTCCATAGGCAACACATCCCCAGGGTCCAAGTGTCTGAAGGAGGACTACAAGGAAGGTGGGGAGAGGTGATTTCCAAGGGTTGGAGGGACAGGACAAAGGAATGGCTCCCACTGCCAGAGGCAGGGAGAGATGGGATATTGGGAATTAGGAATTGTTCCCTGGCAGGGTGGGCAGGCCCTGGCACAGGTGCCCAGAGCAGCTGTGGCTGCCCCTGGATCCCTGGCAGTGTCCCAGGCCAGGTTGGACATTGGGGCTGGAGCAGCCTGGGACATTGGGAGGTGTCCCTGCCATGGCAGGGGTCGGATGAGATATTTAAGGTCTCTCCCAACCCAGGTTTTCTGTAATTTTGTGATTTTAATTGCAAAGCTCCCAGAATCTGTGGGAGGCTGAGGATGGGTCCCGTGGGACCTGTGGGTGCTCTGGCCTCAGACCATCCCTCACTCCTGGGGAATGAGCCCCTCCAGACTTGTCCTCCTGCTGCTCTGAGCACTTTCCCGGGATTCTCAAGGCAGAGAGAGCCTTCCCCTCCATCCTCTCCCCATGGGGCAGCAGAGTCCCTGCTGGCACAGTGCCCATAGCTCTGGCTGCCCTGGCTGTGCTGCCCCAGGGCTCCAGGGCACCCTGGTATTGCCTGTCAGGGAGATTGGTGGCATCTGAGCTGCCAAACTTCCCGAGCCATTTACAAAGTGCTGCTCGCCGCCCCGCTCGCCGGTGATGAATGGAGTTA
Source organism: Passer domesticus (assembly GCF_036417665.1). Classification (NCBI taxonomy): domain Eukaryota; kingdom Metazoa; phylum Chordata; class Aves; order Passeriformes; family Passeridae; genus Passer; species Passer domesticus. The sequence goes on along the minus strand of NC_087486.1, from coordinate 16,828,489 downwards.
TTATATCTGCACAATCTTATCCTGCCCCCCAGCAAAACTCCCTGCCGGCTGCAGCGGGGCTGGGGAGGGCTGGGCAGGCTCATGGAGCACTGATCACATTTGTCTTGCAGGGAGAGGGAGAATTGAGGGCTGCAATAAGCAGCATTAAATAGCCAAGGGTGTGGGATTACAGCTTGGCTGCTCCCTGCCTGCTGCCTCTCCCAGCCGCTTCCCATGGCCTCCCCATCATCCCTGGGCATCAGGAATAGTTCCTGGAGCTCTCCTCCCATCTTCTGGTGTGCCTCAGGTGGGAAAATCAGCTTGGTCCTGGTCGGAGGTGGGGTCACCTGATGCCACAGGCAGGACTCTCCTGGATGCTGCTCCCAGGCTCTCTTCCCATCCCAGTGGATGCTGTTCCCAGGCTCTTTTCTCTCTATCCTCCTCTTGCCTGCCTTGGGAATGTCGTGTCCACAGCAAAGCCCAGGTGCAAGGGCTCCTGGAGGAAATGACCTTTCCTCCATACCTGCTGTAGCACGTGTGCTGCCCAGACAGGGCTAATTAATAAGAATTCGTTAATCCTCCCAGGCTTTGGGAATGGTGACCCATCACTGGCTGAACCCTCACATCTGGAGTTCCCTCTGCAGCTGCAGCCAGGATGGGCATTTCTGTGGCACAGGAGCCACCCCAGGGAGCAGGAGGGTGCAGGCCTGGTGAAGGACTTGCAGAGAGTGGTGTGCAGCCCCAAAGGCTGGGGCAGGAGCTCCTGGGCTCCTCCAGCTCCTGCAGGGGTGGTGTCCCCCATGTGACACAGGCCAGGACTGGTGTTCAGGTGTCTTTATGGGCACAGGAACACTGGCAGGCAGTGACACTGGCACAGGGTGCCCAGAGCAGCTGTGGCTGCCCCTGGATCCCTGGCAGTGTCCAGGGCCAGGCTGGATGGGGCTTGGAGAAGCCTGGGACAGTGGGAGGTGTCCCCGCCATGGCATGAGGTGGACTGAGATGAGCTTTAAGGCCCCTTCCATTGCATTCCATGATTGTGCCATCCCAAGATTCCATGATTTGTGTGCCAAAGCAGCGATCGGGAGAGGTTCCCCGCCCGAGGTGTGCACCCGGGTCACAAAGGGCGCGAGCAGCGTCCCAGCAGCGCGGGCTGCTCGGGGCAGGATGGGGATGGAATTCCATGGAAAAGGCACTCGGACTCTCTCCCGCTGTGGGTATTTACCCCCGAGAGAGCCGGGGCTGTGCCCGGGGCTGCGGCAGCAGGGGGCTGTGGCGAGCTGCGGCTCCCAGAGCCGGCCCCGGGGGCTGCGCTTCCCCTGCTCCCGGCGGGGCTGTGGGAACCTCCGCCTGCCCGCCCCGCTCCGGGGAAAGTGTGGGAAGAACGGCTGGGAAAGGCACGGCCGCGTCCCCCCGGAGCGGGGACAGGGACAGGGCAGCGGCTCCGGAGCAATTCCCACCCCCGGGCAGAGCAGAGAGGCTTTAACCCCGTGCGGGCTGCGGAGGAGGGGGCTGAGGGCGCGGGACGGGAGTCGGTGCCTGCCCCGACACAAAGCAGAGGCACGGGGAACACCCTCGCCTGCTCCTACCCAAGCACGGGGCCACTGGGGACACCCCTGCCCATCCCTGCCCAAGGAAGGGGCACTGGGGACACATCTGTCCCCCCCTGTCCAAGAAAGGGGCACTGGGGACACCTCTATCCATCCCTATCCAAGAAAGGGACACTGGGAACACCTCTGCCCATCCCTGCCCAAGAAAGGGGCACTGGGACACCCCTGCCCACCCCTATCTGTGCAAGGGGCACTGGGGACACATTTGCCCACCCCTGCCTGTGCAAGGGGTACGTTGCTAGCCCTGCCACAGGAGCACCCTCGCAGTGATGCCACCAGCACCAGCTTTGTCCTCTCATTAAAACCTCACAGTGCCTGAGCAGTGAGCCCCAGGGAGGGCTGGAAAAGGCTTTTGCCGTTGTGTCCAGGTGGGATCAGAGGCTGGAAACCCAACAAGGCACTTTCTCATCCTGGAAAAGCACCGCAGGCCCCTGTTCTTCCCGAGTGACAGCCCTGCCAAGGCACTGTCACACATTCCCAGGCAGCATTAGAGGAGAGGGGAGAGATGGCAGCGAATTTGCATTAAAAATGGTCACGTTGGCATTTGCTTCATGCTGAACATCGCTGCTCTTCAAAGCAGCACACATTTTCACAGGGAAGAGGGGAGGAAGGAGCACACTGTCCCAGGTATGAGACCCATGCCTTTGTCCCGAGCAATTTTCATCTTAAGAATAAAAGAACTGCATAAAGGAAAATACTGCTGAGCACATTGGTTTGCAATTTTCCAGCCTTTAAAGGCTGGTCCCATCACTTTCCTCCCAGAGAGGTTTGTTCTCTGGCCCCTGAGGACACTGTTTCCTTGCCAGATCCTAATTTTCAAACCTCAGCTCTTTCAGCCCGTTCCAATAAACATCACAAGAATGTTGCTAAATAGGGAAAGCGCTTTTTTTTTTTTTTTTTTTTTTTTTTTTTTTTTGTTCTCCTTAAGCCTTAAGAAGGAGAGAAAGATTTTGTTAAATGTTAAAAAAGGATTATTGGGGGCTGAGGCACTGTTTATCCAAGCAGGGAGAGTTTGGAGAAGGGAAGGAAGGGTTAAACCTTTTGGAGGTTTTGGAGCTGGAAAAGTGGGCCTTGGTGGGGCTGGAAAATCAAGGAATGATGCCTTGTCAACGGAATTAGTGGGATGTTTGCAGTGCCCCTCTGTATCCCAGCTCTTCCCAAGGATGGGATGGAGATGAATGTGATGGGGTGAAGATGGCCGTGTTCATCAGGCTGTTTCAGGCAGTTTAAAGACTCTTGCTTGTTCTTTCCCTCATTCCAACATCCCTGGTCCATCCCCACCAGGCCAAGGCCATGATTTTGGGCGCAGGGAGCCTGCCTGTAGAATGCCACACTTATTAGCGATTGTTTTAATGAAGTGGAAGCTCATCAATGGCTCTGGGAACCAAGAAGCTGCTGGAAAGCTCTGACTGACCTGTGCTGGGCACGCTGGGCTTGGCTGAGTGACCCTTGGTGGCATCACCGGGGCGGCTGGGGAAGCCCAGCTTCATTCCCTGTGTCTGGGAACGCTGGGAATGTTCCAGCAGCTCCAGGGGTGAGCAAATCCCCAAAAGGAGCCACTAAAGCATTGAGAGAAACCAAAAACCTTGAAGCAGAAGATGCTGCAGGAACTGCTTTGCCCTCTCAGGGGCAGGTGAGAGCTGAGTTGATTGGGGTGGAAAATTCCTGAGATTTGCAAATCAAAGAGAGACAAATGAGTTGTAAGAGGTCGATGCTTTTCTGGGTCAGGGGCTTTATCCGGCGACAAATTCCCTGTTTGTTCCCAGGATGTGGAAATTTGGGGGTTGCTACCTGAGCTGATGAGGTTTCCTGGCTCTAAGTGTGGCCTGGGAATGCCTGGAAATGCTGGGATGGGAGAAGTGTAATCCAGGGATGACACCTGCACGGAGGGTAACCACGCATCCCGAATTTTGTGCAGTTCCATGTGTAACACAGCAACGATTTAATGTGCTCACAGATCTAATGAAAATCATTTGAATTTAATGCAAAAATGAGGAAGAGATATGTGGCTATTTTGATCCCTAATCCATCTGCCCATTCCAGAGCCTGGAATTCTGTTCCTAAATTCCCCAGCCTCATTTTCACTTCCTTGTGGTTTTCTTTTTCTTTTCCCTTCTCCTCTATTTGCAATTTCAGTCAGCCGAGCGAGCCTTGCCACGCATTGAGACATCCCTTTAACTCCCTTTCCTGGATGTAATTTCTCGGAATTTTTGTGAAATCCATCTGCATGGATCCGAGTGCATACAAATCCAATGACACCATTCTAATCAGCCTTAAATGCTGCAGCAGCCCGCTCCCATTTAAGCTAATAGCTCCCAGCAGGCAAAGGTTGTTATCCTTTATGGACCAGCCCTCTGGGGAGCCACAGGGAACAGCTTGGAACAACGGGGAATGCATTTGGAAGTTGCCAAACTTTACTTACTGCCTCGCAGGGCTTTGGGATTTGGTGATTTTTAATTTTTAAATTTTTTTTCCCTTCCCTACGTGCACAGGAAAGGTTTCTGAGCCTTGATGTGCTCGTCTAAAACAGGAATTTCAGTTTGTAATCGCTCTCTCAAATTCCCAGGATTATTGGCTCTCACCTGCGTGGGCATCTGGAAGATTTTGGATTATCTGCTTTTTAACAGAGGAAAAAACACCAGGGACCTCCAGCCTGCAAAATCCCAGCGAGTTCTGGGGATTAACACGTGGCCTTGCAGGCGGGGATGTTGGAGGCAAAATCCTTGGGAAATGCCAGAGCTCTGCTAACAGGTTTGTAAATGGAGGTGCTTTGGTTTAAAAGGGGATATTTATTAGGTGTGCCGGTGGAAGGAAAACAAGCACAGATGGGGGATAAATCTCCCTGAGCAGCAGTGCAGCACTCCCGGATCGTTCAATAACCAGATTTCAGCACCTTTAGGCTTCCCCAGCAGCTCTGGGGGTGGGACAGGAGCCTCACCCAGCACGGGAGGAGCGGCCAGCTCCTGTCCAGCCACTGCCTTTTCCAGCTGCCTGGAATTCTCCGGGCTCTGTCTCTGAGGTTTCCTCAGACCGAAGGGTGGGTCTGTCCTGAGGAGAGGGGTCTGGATGAAAATAAAGTATTTCACAGAATTCCAGAATCATTGAGGCTGGAAAAGCCCTCCGGGATCATCGAGTCCAAGCAGTGCCCCATGCCCACCTTGTCCCCAGCCCAGAGCACTCAGTGCCACCTCCAGCCCTACCTTGGACACCTCCAGGGATGGGCACTCCAAACCTCCCTGGGCAGCCCCTGCCAAGGCTGACCACCCTTTCCATGGGGAAACTCCTGCTGATGTCCACCCTGAGCCTCTGCTGGCAGAGCTTGCAGGCCATTTCCTCTTGTCTTGTCCCTTGTTCCCTGGGAGCAGAACCCGACTCCAACCTGGCACCTCCCTCCTGGAGAAGGTTCCTTCTGAGCCTCCTTTTCTCTAGGCTGAGCCCCTTTCCCAGCTCCTCTGCCATGGACCCAGGCTGGCAGAGCTGGGGGTGCTCATCTGGAGAGGAGAAGGCTCCAGGGAGAGCTCAGAGCCCCTGCCAGGGCCTAAAGGGGCTCCAGGAGAGCTGGAGAGGGACTGGGGACAAGGGATGCAGGGACAGGACACAGGGAATGGCTCCCACTGCCAGAGGGCAGGGATGGATGGGATATTGGGAATTAGGAATTGTTCCCTGGCAGGGTGGGCAGGCCCTGGCACAGGGTGCCCAGAGCAGCTGTGGCTGCCCCTGGATCCCTGGCAGTGCCCAAGGCCAGGCTGGACACTGGGGCTTGGAGCAGCCTGGGACAGTGGGAGGTGTCCCTGCCATGGCAGAGGGTGGCACTGGGTGATTTTAAGGACCATTCCAAGACAATCCAGTCCATGATTCTCTGGGAATGCTTTGGGATTGGGATGCAGCTGCACTCCATTCCTCCTGGAGAGCCTGGCCTGGGCTGGAATCCTGGCACACATTCCATGAACCATCCCTCACATGCTGCTCCAGCCTGATTGTTTGGGATGGGCCCTTGTCTTCTGTACTCCTCACTGTACAAATCTGCTGCTGGGGATGGAATTATTCATCTCCCCGGCCCAGAGAACATTAATGGGACACAAATAATGGGCTGATTTTCCACAGCACTCCCGAAGATGAATGGTCTTCCTAATCCTTACTTTATCTGGGAAGAGTTGAAGCGTAGTGAATTGAAGGTCTGAAGATCCCTCTCTGTGCGCTCCCAGGCCTTGCTTGAGGTGCTGCTTAGCATTCCATGGGCACATTCCTGAAGATTGGATGATCTGATCCCCCCTTGATGTGGCAGCTGTGAAATCTCCAGGGGTGCAGCCAGGGCCCCTCAGCAGAGCCTGGAGATGGTGCCAGTGGCTTCTCTGGAGCTCTGGATGTCGCTGCCACCTTCCCCTCAAACAGCCAGGGATGAGCCCAGCAGGAGAGAAGGGAAGAGCAGAATCATGCACAGAACATTCCCTGAATCCTCCCTGCAGTTGCTGCTGGTTGGTTTTTGCGTTCATTGGGATCCCTGTGGATGGGCTGCTCCAGCCCCAGTGATGATCCCGGGAGAGGAGATCTCCTGAGGAGCTGTGGCTGTCCCAGAAATGTGAAAATGTTCATCCCAGGAAGAGGAGGACAGTGCTGGCAGCTTTTCTGAATTTATGGCACAGCAGCAAGTCCTGCTTGGTCCTGAAAGGAGACAAACCCCAATTGTTTAGGTTGGAAAAGACCTTTAAGATGAGCAAATCCAACCATTAAGCAGATGTAGGTGTGCAAATGTTCCTGGGTGGGGTTTAATGGTGAGGGTATGGAATTCCCACAGGGATCAGCCAGGCTATGCCATGGGATGGGGTTGGATCTCTGCCCACTGCATGCCCTGGCAGATATTCTCCCAAAAAACCAAAGATGATCTTGGATGCTGGACCTGGATGGGCTGAGCCAGAGCAATTCTTCCCCAAAATCTTCTCTGGTTTCTCTTCTGCTTGTGTGGAAGTCCCTGAGGAGGTGGAAACTCTCCTGGGAGTCCTTTTCCTCTAGAAGTCACTCTCCAAGGTTGTTCCCGTGCTCCTGGAGACACTCCCATGTTCTCTGGCCATCTCCCTGCCCCCAAGGTTGGCCTTCTCAGCCCCCAAATTTCTGCTCCAAAAGAAGCTCCAAACCTCTCCTATGCTTCATTTTTTGAGGCCAGAGGCTCCTTTTCCACATATCCACACATATTTTCTCCCTCTATCCCATCCAGCTCTGCCCTCCAGGCTCCCAAACTTCCCTCATGCTTTTCCCAGGGAGTGTTGGGCTCTCCAGGAGGTGAAGCAGCACAGAATGGAATGTCCATCTCCTGGTGGCACTTCCCAGCTCCCTGAAGGGGCCTGGGAGCAGGGAGGGACCTCCCAAAGGCCCAACAGTTCCAAGCTCATGGATTGTCCTCTTCCCTGCCACCAATCTGTACAAACCTGGCCATATTTCAACCTTCTGTGCCCACCTCAACTCTGTGGCTTTACTTTCATCACAAGCTCTTTGTTCCTGGATGCTCTGGAAAGGGAATTAGTGCCTAATCCTTCTATATGTGACTCCATGCTTTGCATATCATCCTTGTGTCCCTTGTCCCCAACATCTTCTCTTTTGTGACGAGCTGAGCTCGTGTCTGAACTCTCTTCCCTGATCCTAGAAGGTTTTTTCCTCCCATCCTGGGAGATTACAAGTAATTCAGTGCCCAGCCATGCATGCCAAAATTTAAATAATAAATCATCTCTCCCTGCCAGCAAACACCCCTGGACACGAAAGCAAAGCCCCACTCCTTCCCTGGAAAATGGGGCTCTGCCTCAGCCTGAAAATTTGGAGAATTGTGGATTGGGGGTGCTGCCCACCAGCCTGCACATCGCCCCTCCCTGCCCTGCCTGTCTTGGCTCTGCTCTGAAGGAAATGATTGCGTTGGGATCCTCCAAATGCCAGGGAAGGGAGCAGGGGAGCCCAGAGGAGCCGATGAGGGGTGAGGATGGAAGGGAAGACACTGCAGAAAATGAGAGCAGGGAACGAAACCTGGGGTGCAGGAGGATGAGAGTCAGTGTGTGACCCACGTGCCAGTGTGCTAAATTCCCCTCTCCACCACCGTAAAAGGGTTTTATCCTTTAACCAACACCGTGGTGAGAGGTTTATTCAAGTAGAAAATTTTTAATTGCATTCTCTTGTAGTCAAATATTAATGGAAGGACCTTGTACAAATAAAAGTGAATAATGCAACAGCTTAGCTGACAACATTGTTTCACATTCATTGCAGATTGTGAACCTTCATTAAAATGGATTATTTTTGCTTTGGAGATTTAACCAGCAACATGACTTTCTCCTCTCGCTGGCCCTGTTCTGCCTGAGCCCACAGAGAGCTTGGGCCAAGGAGGAGCTTGCAAAATTAATTCCGAAAGAAGAGGCTGAAACTTCCAGGACGTGAATTCTCCTCATCCCCTCGGCTCAGAGGAGAGCTCAGCACAGCAATCATCAGGCAAGGGGCTGGAGCAGACCCCTGCCATGGAGGATGGCTCGGGGGGGCTGGGCAAGGCTTGGGAAAGGCAGGGAAGGATCTAAGGCAGGGACGGATCTAAGGCAGGGAAGGATCTCAGCAGTGACCTCTTGGAAAGGAATCTGAGGGGATCCCAAACCCAGGGGGGTCAGAGGGGGTGGCTTTGCTTTAGGACAGCAACTCCACCAGCTGGGAGGGTCAGCTGCTCCTTCTGAGCCAGCCAGGGCACTGTGAGGGGTCTGAGGGCAGCTCTGGCTCAGCCCAGCCCAGAGCAATCCTGGTCAGAGAATTCCAGAATGGTTTGGGTTGAGAGGGAATTTAAACCTCATCCCATTTCAATTCCCTGCCATGGCAGGGACACCTCCCACTGTCCCAGGCTGCTCCAAGCCCTGTCCAGCCTGGCCTTGGGCACTGCCAGGGATCCAGGGGCAGCCACAGCTGCTCTGGGCACCCTGTGCCAGGGCCTGCCCACCCTGCCAGGGAACAATTCCTAATTCCCAATATCCCATCTCTCCCTGCCCTCTGGCAGTGGGAGCCATTCCCTGTGTCCTGTCCCTTCAGCCCTTGTCAATTGTCTCTCTCCATGTTTCCTGGGGCTCCTTCAGGCCCTGCAAGGCCACACTGAGGTCACCCCAAAGCTTCTCCTCTCCAGGTGAACATTCCCAGCTGTGCCAGCCTTTCCTGCCAGCAGAGCTGCTCCATCCCTCTGCTCATCCTGGAGCCTCCTCTGGCCTGGCTCCAGCAGCTGCAGCTCCTTCCTGTGCCCCAGCTCCATGACTGTCACCACTGAATGTCCCAGGCAGCTCCAGCAAAGCCCCTGTGCAGGAAGGGATCCAATATCCCCAGGAGATATTTAAACCTCTCCTGGATTTTGCCCCAAGCCATGGGAGCAGCCTCACAAGGGAAGCACTCCCAAGGCAGGAGACTCCCGTGAGGAGCAGGAGTGCAGCTCTGCTGTCCCAAGGCAGTGCTTTCCTCCTGAGAATTGGAGAGGGATGCAGCCCAGGCACTCAGCTGGCCTCATCACTGCAGTGTTTGTGGGCACAAAGGAGCTCCAGCTAAGTTTCCCCAAAATCCCCTTCTCCTCACTCATCTGCATATTGCTTGGCTGGGAGGTGGAAGCTGGTTCCCAATCTTTCCAGGCACACGTTTTCCTGTGCCTAACCTGGGATTAATTGGCTTTGGAGCTGCGGCTGTGGGCAGGCTCTGATGTCCTCCAGTACAGTTTGACTCCCGAGTTCCTTGGCAATTCTAATTCCTCGTTCACATTTTGAACAGCAATTCCTTGTTATTTTTAGTCCTAAAACATTATGAACATAGAGGAAACAAGACACCTACAGAAGTTGCCCCTGTGCAAAATTATGAATGATTCAAAAGTGCTGTCGCAATTGCCAAGCTCTCCTGTTCTAAAAAGCTTTGTAATATTCACAGTATGGGCTTGGCTGGCTCCTGAGCAGTGCAAAACACCCAGCAGAAATTAATTGTCGAGCCCTGAATTTACCCTCAGGGAATCAAAGATAAAAGCACTGAGATTGAGGGGTGATAAGGGAACCCCACCCTCCACTTTGTGCAAAGGGAAACGGCTCCTGCCTCAGTTTCCCCTGCTCCAGCATAGCTCTGGGGGGTGGGAAAGCGGGAATATCAGCACCGGGGATCCCGTGAAAGCAGCTTTAAGGGGTTGGATCAATTAATTCGCTGCTGGTATCTCGCGGTGCAGGTGTTCGGTGTCCCCGTGAAGTCACTGTGGGGCCACTCGCTGTCACTGAGAGCTGTGGGGTGACCGGGGGATTTAAATTTGTACAATGGCCTCACTGTCGAGGCGGAGGAGCCCCTGACACGGCAGCACTTATAGTCCATAAAGCAGCAATTATCCCTGTTATTAGATCATCCCATTTCCAGCCGGAATCCTTCGCCTGTGGAGCATGCAAAGCGAGCCGGTGCCTCTCCCAGTGCCGGGCTAATCTGTGCTAATCCATTATGTAAATCACCCGGACAATAACCAGAGACAAACGTTCGATGTCTTCCAAGCATCCGGCCCTTCTTAATGAAATTTGACCCACAAACGCGATGGTTTGGGCTGCAGGGTGCTGGGAGGGCTGGGTGGGAAGAACATCTGCACTTGGGAATTTGGAGGTGCCGTTTGGAGCCCTGGGGCACTTCCTGAGCTCAGCCTTTTCATGGGGCTGCGGCTGAACTGGTCCCCGAGCATTCCCTGGCCCTTTGAAATGGGACCCCTGCCCCCAAAGCAGGTCATTTTGGAGCAGCTGCTGCTGCCTCGGGGCAATGCTCTGCTCATGGAGTCGCTCCAAAATGTAGCTTTTGTGACCAGGACCTCCGGGAAACTCAGGGACAGTAAAACTCCACTAGGTCAGGAGAGAGAGTGTATTTTTCTTCTTTAAAGCCACCATGATGGTCTCATCTCCATGTGACAGCAGTGGGGCTGGATGAGATCCCAAAGGGCAGCAGGGCATACAGGGGATGGAAAATTCCTGACCTCAGGAACAGCAGGTCCATGCTGGAGAGCTTCTCCTGCAGGTCCATCCTGCCCCTGGACACAGCTCAGAGGCCTCTGAAGGTACCCAGGGGAGTCTGAAGTGTCACTAAGGGGCTCTGCCCACACTGCTGGCTGTTGTTCCTTACGGCCCCTTTGTTATGGATCCCTTGTCACTGATTCCTTATCCCCTTGTTATGGATCCCTCATCACTGATTCCTTACAGCCCCCTTGTTATGGATCCCTCATCACTGATTCCTTACAGCCCCCTTGTTATGGATTCCTTGTCACTGATTCCTTATCCCCTTGTTATGGATCCCTCATCACTGATTCCTTATTGCACCCTTATTATGGATCCCTTGTCACTGATTCCTTACAGCCCCTTTGTTATGGATCCCTTGTCACTGATTCCTTACAGCCCCCTTGTTATGGATCCCTCATCACTGATTCCTTACAGCCCCCTTGTTATGGATCCTTGATTCCTTATCTCCTTGTTATGGATCCCTTGTCACTGATTCCTTATCCCCTTGTTATGGATCCCTTGTCACTGATTCCTTATCCCCTTGTTGTGGATCCCTTGTCACTGATTCCTTATCCCCTTGTTGTGGATCCCTTGTCACTGATTCCTTGCAGCCCCTTGTTATGGATCCCTTGTCACTGATTCCTTACAGACCCCTTGTTATGGATCCCTTGTCACTGATTCCTTATCCCCTTGTTGTGGATCCCTTGTCACTGATTCCTTACAGCCCCTTTGTTATGGATCCCTTGTCACTGATTCCTTACAGCCCCCTTGTTATGGATCCCTTGTCACTGATTCCTTATCCCCTTGTTATGGATCCCTTGTCACTGATTCCTTATCCCCTTGTTATGGATCCCTCATCACTGATTCCTTACAGCCCCCTTGTTATGGATCCCTCATCACTGATTCCTTACAGCCCCTTGTTATGGATCCTTGATTCCTTATCTCCTTGTTATGGATCCCTTGTCACTGATTCCTTATCCCCTTGTTGTGGATCCCTTGTCACTGATTCCTTATCCCCTTGTTGTGCATCCCTTGTCACTGATTCCTTACAGCCCCTTGTTATGGATCCCTTGTCACTGATTCCTTATCCCCTTGTTATGGATCCCTTGTCACTGATTCCTTACAGCCCCTTGTTATGGATCCCTTGTCACTGATTCCTTATCCCCTTGTTGTGGATCCCTTGTCACTGATTCCTTATCCCCTTGTTGTGGATCCCTTGTCACTGATTCCTTACAGCCCCTTGTTATGGATCCCTTGTCACTGATTCCTTATCCCCTTGTTATGGATCCCTTGTCACTGATTCCTTACAGCCCCTTGTTATGGATCCCTTGTCACTGATTCCTTATCCCCTTGTTGTGGATCCCTTGTCACTGATTCCTTACAGCCCCCTTGTTATGGATCCCTTGTCACTGATTCCTTGCAGCCCCTTGTTATGGATCCCTTGCCACTGATTCCTTACAGACCCCTTGTTATGGATCCCTTGTCACTGATTCCTTACAGCCCCCTTGTTATGGATCCCTTGTCACTGATTCCTTATCCCCTTGTTATGGATCCCTTGTCACTGATTCCTTGCAGCCCCTTTGTTATGGATCCCTTGTCACTGATTCCTTATCCCCTTGTTGTGGATCCCTTGTCACTGATTCCTTACAGCCCCCTTGTTATGGATCCCTTGTCACTGATTCCTTGCAGCCCCTTGTTATGGATCCCTTGCCACTGATTCCTTACAGACCCCTTGTTATGGATCCCTTGTCACTGATTCCTTACAGCCCCCTTGTTATGGATCCCTTGTCACTGATTCCTTACAGCCCCCTTGTTATGGATCCCTTGTCACTGATTCCTTACAGCCCCCTTGTTATGGATCTCTCATCACCGATTCCCTACCCCCTTGTTATGGGTTCCCCATGACTGATTCCTCATCCCGGATTCCGTGGTGCAGATATTGAGGGGATAACTATGTGAGGACACCCTCGTGTCTGCCACGAGGCCTGGCAGCAATCCAGCGAGTCCTGGGCTCTGCCATGGTTGTGCTCCTTGCTCTCCCACCGCAGCAGGGAGAAGCAAAGCCACAAGGGGATGCCAGATAGATTCTCGTCTCTGCCTGGGTTTCTGCTCCTCGGGAGGGAATCTGGGCTGTGGCGATGAATATTTTAGAAACGTGGGGCTTGGGAATCTCGATGGCAACATGTTTTAGCAGCACTCGGCAAAGCAAACACAGCCCTGGCTGTGTCTGTGCTCCCGCTGTCTATCGGCATCTCCGAGCCGAGCTGCGAGACTCCGCCGGAGCCGTGCCGGAGCCGGCTCTGCCTCCCCCCGCCAGCCTTTTATTCAAATAAACCTTGGGATAATGACATGCAGAAATCCTCTGCTCCCGCAATGTTGATATTGCACATTCGGGAGGCACTGCAGAGGGGGTGCATGTGGGCAGAGCCATACGGGCGGTGGCAGCTGCTGCCAGGCTGGCACAGCGGAGCCGCCGCCGCTCCAGACGCTTCCCACAGTCTCACACTTCGCTCGAGCACCGAATTCCCTGCCGAGTTTGAGGTGCTGAGCCCCTCCACACATCCCAGGAGGGCGGATCCACCAGCGGCGCGGCACTGGGAGTTATTTTGGGAGAAGCCGCTTGGCTGCGGGGCTTGGGCAGCGGCAGAGGCTGCTCCGGGCTCATCCCGGCTGGAATCACTCAGGGATGAGGCGCCTGCGAGGTGCAGTCCAGTGGCTGGGGCCTGCAGGTGGCTGTCCCCTGGCTGGAGGTCCAGAGCCTGAGGAAAGCCCTGGGCACGGGGGATGTTGGAATTGAGAAGACAAACGGGATGCTGGCTCCTGGAGCTGCAGCTGGACACCAGGACACCCCCAGCAGATCTGCACCCCCTGTGGGAGCACCTGCACGCAGCACCAAGCACTGCTGGCCCTCAGGACAGCCCTGTCCCCAAACTGACAGTGGGGACAGTGACACTGGGGGCTCTGCAGCCATCACGGAACCCGAAGTGCCAAGGACGCCTTCCTAAGCTGTATCCTGTGTCCCTCATCCTCATCCTCATTCCCATCCCCATCCCCATCCCCATCCCCATCCCCATCTCCTCATCCTCATCCTCATCCTCATCCTCATCCTCATCCTCATCCTCATCCTCATCCTCATCCTCATCCTCATCCTCCCACTTCCCTCTGCAGCCCACATGGACAGTTGAATTTATGTTTGGTGGGTGCCTGGTGGGAAAACCCCTCAGGAGCCCCAAGAGCAGCCCCAGGCAGGGAGGTTGGGGGGAAATCCAGCCAGGCTGGACTTTAGGGGGAAGCAGAAGGGCAGGAGAGGAGGGAACCCCGGGGCTGGAGAGGAGGGAGGTGGGAGCACAACTTGGAAAAACTGGATATTTTTCTAGGGAAAAGTGCCTCCATTTCCAGCAGTGATGAAAAAGCCATGGAAAGGCAGGAATCCTGCTGTGCCCCAGGTGTGGGAACGGCCCAGCCTCCAGTCCCACCTGCAGCTCTCCTGCTGGGATGAGGCTGCTCCCCCAAGGGGGTGTTGCTTCATCATATTTGGGCTGGATTTTGCCAGGAAAAGGAACTTTCATGCCAGGCAGGGCTCCTGTGATTCTGCTTTTTTCACCCCAGCCAATTTTTCAAATAGTTAAAAAAATATGAAAAAAGAAAGGAATAAAACATGTAGAACCTCTTGGATATAATGCTGGAGGCTTTGGAGTTTTGAACAAAACAGGTTTCCTTCAGGAAAAAAAAAAACACAAAAACCTACAAAAGCAACCTAAAACTGCTTTAAAATCTGGACATGTCTTTTTTCATGCAGAACCCTGCAATTTTGGGCCCAAATAATGTTTTTTCTTAATTAATTGAAACCTGTATTTTTTTAATCACTCCCCAAAGAAACAAAAGATCCAAAAGAATTTGTGATAAATTATCCTGGAAATAGGCATTTGCCATGTGCTGACTGGTTCTGGAGCATCTTCCACCAGAAAAACAAGATTTTCCTGGGATATCTGCTTGGGCCCAGCATGAGCTGGTCCAGTTTGTCCTGTCTGGGTAATGAAATGATCAGAAAACACTAAATATTGGCATTCAGACCAAGCTGGAGCAGCTGCACCAACATTCTTCATCTCCCTTCCCTCTGTTGGGATCTTTTCCCGCTGTCCCAGCTTTGGTTTCTTCCTTGTGCCTCATCAAAACCACAGGAAATTCCTTAAAAAATAAAATTAAATAAACCTACCTGGAATGTTAATGAACACAGGGAATCTTGAAGACTTTCTCTTCCCCAAATAGCCCATAAATAGGGGAGGGGAGAAGGACAGGAGAAACTTTGGGGTGCACCATTCCCGTTGCAGTAACTGCAGTCTTTTCCCAGCCCATTTTACCTTTTCCCATCCCTCTGGGGCAGGAATTTGCACTGTTTTTGAATTATTATTATGAAAAATCCATTCATTTACAGCCCAGTTCTATGGAAAAATCCCAGAATGATTTGGTTGGGAGGAACCTTTAAAGGCATCCAGTGCAATCTCAGTGAGCAGGGACAGCTCCCACCACACTGCGAGGCTCAGGGAAGCTGCCCTTGGGATCACCAAACATGGAATTGTTTGGCTTGGAAGGGACCTGCAGGATCCAGCTCCCTTGGAAGGCAAATTCTGGGTTTGGGAGGATCACACAGAGCAGGGAGGGAGAGGTGGAGGGACATGGAGGAAACCCAGGAAGAGGATTTGGGGTGGATTTTCCAAGCGTGACATCCATCCAGGAGCTCATCCTGATGCTCCAGGCTCCTGCAAGGATATTCCTGCTCCATGCATGGAATGGGAGCCCAGGAATGGGTCTGATCAATGCTTTAGAGAATGTGCCAATCATAATCAATCATCAGTAATGGTTATGATCATTTTGCAGCTTTTTGGGCTGGTTGTGGAAGTTCCATCACTCCTGCTGGTGCCGTTCCCAAAGTCCTGCCCATGCTTCCCCATTTGTTCCCTGCAATTAGCTGTGAGGAGATAAGACAGGTGTCACTAACATTCAGACAGAGGAGAAGGAAGCAGCAATTTGCATAAATTAATTAAGAAACTGACCTCGTTCCCCAGCACTCCTCGGAGACCGAGCCAAACCCCCCAGTTTATCAAACCAACACCAGCTTTGACACCTGAATCGAGCTCTCCCCAAACCAAACAACAAAATTAATCCCCAGCAGAAATCACGACAAGTCCCCTCCCTTCAGTCATTTATTTTTTCAGCCATCCCAGCGATTTATTTTTAAACATATCAGGACGTTATGTTCCGTGACATTTCCCATCCACACAACACCATATGTATTGGCAAGTGATTCCTCCTGGAAACTGCGAGCTCGTGGATGCAGGAAGAGCTGGCAGCTCGCTGCTCCCACCCCTTTTGGGGCTGTGCCCTCATTGTTTCACGGCCACGCATTGATTGGAGACAACCGAGAGGCTCCTTTGGAAAATCAGATATATTGGATTTTTCTGGGAGTGTTGGAGGCCACACCTTCACTCTGAGAGCCCTGCAGGGTGCTGGGCATGGGATGCTGCATTCCAGAACTGCCTTTTGGGGTTGGAGGAGTCTCTGGAAGGTGCAGATAGCAGGTTCTGTGTGAGCCCTGCCACTCCCACTCTGACTTCTGTGCTCCTCCAACCAGTGCAGCCTGGGACAGCAGTCACCAGCTCAGGGGGGACCTCATGGAATGGTTTGGATTGGAAGGAAACTTAAAGCCCATCCAATTGCACCCCTGCCATGGCAGAGGGACACCTCCCACTGTCCCAGGCTGCTCCAGCCCCAGTGTCCAGCCTGGCCTTGGACACTGCCAGGGATCCAGGGGCAGCCACAGCTGCTCTGGGCACCCTGTGCCAGGGCCTGCCCACCCTGCCAGGGAACAATTCCTAATTCCCAATATCCCATCCATCCCTGCCCTCTGGCAGTGGGAGCCATTCCCTGTGTCCTGTCCCTCATCCCTTGTCAATTGTCTCTCTCCATGTTTCCTGGGGCTCCTTCAGGCCCTGCAAGGCCACACTGAGGTCACCCCAAAGCTTCTCCTCTCCAGGTGAACATTGCCAGCTGTGCCAGCCTTTCCTGCCAGCAGAGCTGCTCCATCCCTCTGCTCATCCTGGAGCCTCCTCTGGCCTGGCTCCAGCAGCTGCAGCTCCTCCCTGTGCTGGGCCAGGGCTGGGGCAGCTCTGCAGGTGGGGTCTCACCTGAGCACAGGGGCACAGGGCAGAATTTCCCATCCAGATCTCCCTCCTCTTTGGGAAGCTGCTTTGAACCCTTTTCCCTCACAAATCATTTACCCAAATTAGTCCCTCAGAAAATTATTCCAAACATAAACCTGTGAATGGTCATGAAATTGGCCCCCACACTGGGAAGTGGCTGAGCAAGAAGTGTCCTCACATCTTGCACACTTTGACCTCTTCCCAGCTCTGTTCCTGGCCCAGCTGCTGCAGGGGAAGAACACAAAGTGGAATTAAGGCACTTTTTAGCAAATCCCCATCAATAATTGACAGGAAGAAAAAATGAATCCAGGTGCTTGAAGACAGAGTGTAAACCATAATTAAAACCTCCCAGTGCTGCTCTGACAGATGGCACAATGCAGACCCTGAAAATTGTCCATGAACGTTTATTTGATATCCAAGAACGCTGACTGCCAGCAGGCTGGGGTGCTGGGACTGCACCACTGCTGAATCCCTGACATCCAGGGAGAAATTCGCTGCATTACCTCATCATTCCCATAAAACCATCCTAGAAATGGTGTAAGGAAGACCAGGATCCTCACAAATGCCCTGTCATGGATGCAAACCCTTGGTGCAGAGGTATCAAACCTCAGCACGCAAATGTGGCCAGAAACACGGCCAAAGGCGGGGCTGTTTTGTTGTAGGAACGAACTGTGGTGTTTGAGGTGGGAATTGCAGTCCTGGAGCAGGTTGTGCAGCCCTGATGGGAAAAGGTTGTTGAACCTGTTCCAGCTTTCCAAAGGCAGCACCAGAACCACTCCTGCACATCCATCCCTCTGGGAAGCTGCAGCAGACCCAAAGTCTGCTTCCCTGCTAATATTTCCTGGTGCATATTTCTGCCCCATCTCTTCCTGCCACCCTTTGAGGTGATTTCCCCTGCCTTTGGAGGGCCAGCTCACGGACAGAACTCCAGGAGCTGGACAATCCCTGGGGAGCAGCCGGGCTCTGCTGCCGAGGAACCTCCTGCGTGGGCCTGGCTCTGCAGTGCTCTGCAAATGTTCCTGCTATTTGTAATCAGCCCTGCTTGTCACACTTTGATATTTGTTCTCTCCAAGCACTCCTGCAGAGCCTGCCAACAGGAATGTTTTCCACACAAAGATGCAGCAGCATGTGTTTCAGACAGGAATTTTGAACTTATGAGCGCTCGCCTCAGAAACCTGAGGAGTCTGATGTGATTAAGAAGCAGATCCACATCACCTGGCTTGTTTGCAGTCAAAACATTCCCAGGTCGGAATCAGGAACATCATGAAGTCCCAGAGGGATCATCCAGCAGCTCTGGCTGAGGGGAGTGTCCCAGTTCCCAAATTCAGCCCGGCATTAATCCACCCAGCAAGCAGGGCCAGGCAGGCAGTGCTGGGAGCACAGAGTTATCCAGCACAGCCAGGGAGGTTCACAAAGCCCCAGACTGAGGAGAAGAAAGCTTTAAAGTGAAAAAACCCTGCAGAAGAGATGATCAGAGCACCGTGGGATGCTGAGCCTGCAGGAAATGCTGGGAGAGACTCAGGCAGGTGGTGATGGTTGCCCCGTTTGCGTTTAGTAGGATGGAGATTTCTTGGCCTGGCCCACCCTGCAAACTCTGATCCAGCTCTGGAGCCCAGCACGACCCTTCTCAGAGCTTTTCTCAGTTATGCTGCAGCAAAGGCACCATCAGCTCTGAACACCTGGGCGTGGAAGGCCTCAGAGCAGGAAAAATGGCACCATTCTGGGCAGAAGTGGTGGGGGGGAGGAGGAGGATGTTCAGCAGCACAGCAGAAAATGGAAAATGACCCTGCTGTGCCTGTACTGCTCAGGAAATGCAGGCTGTCTCCTGGTCACATTGACAGGTGACAACATTTTGGCAGAGGACGGTGTTCTTGTGAAGGATTCCCATAAATCCAGAACTTTCTAGCACCAGGGATAGGATGCCTGGGTGCTTCAGCCATGCCAGCCCTGTTCCTGGTATCCCTCCCCTGTGCAGGCGCTGTTCCTCTGCCTGTCCCCTGCTGCAGGGTGTGTGTGCTCTGCCACCACGCCCAGTGCCACCTCTGGCATGGGACACTTTGGAGCAGGAGCCAGGGGCAGGGATTGCAGGGAACCGTTTCACTCTGTGGATGCAGGGGATGGGAGCAGGGAATCCATCTGGGAATTCCAGCAGCACGCTCTGTTCTGCTGGAGGCAGCTCCCAGCTGCAGCTCAGGAGCTGCTTCTCCATCCATTTCGTGGCAAAGCAGGATGGAGAAGGTGAGGGAGGAGTCAAATGCCCAGCTCAGCTCAGCAGCAGCTCCAGTGAGGGTTTGGAGGTGCTGCTGCCTCCCCCTGCCCATCCCCACCCCCAACAGAGGGGGCTGAGCTTGGCCACCATATCTGATCACTGATATCCCCTTAGAGAGTCACAGGATCCAGGATCACTGAGGCTGGAAAACATTTCCAGGATGATCATGTCCTCACCTTGTCCCCAGCCCAGAGCTCTGAGTGCCACCTCCAGCCCTTCCTGGGACACCTCCAGGGATGGGCACTCCAAACCTCCCTGGGCAGCTCCTGCCAAGGCCTGACCACTCTTTCCGTGGGGAAATTCCTGCTGATGTCCACCCTGAGCCTCCCCTGGCCCAGCCTGAGGCCGTTCCCTCTCACCCTTAGGCACATTCCAAACCTGCAGCCACATGGGACACCCCCAGGCCCGTGGGGTTTGTCACTGGGTCAGCACCTGGGATGCTGGGGGCACACCCACAGTGTTCTGTCTCATTATTCTGGTGGCCACCATGACTGATGGGCTCTCTGCCCCCTGCCCACGAGTGCTCAGGTCCCCTCCAGCCCCACAGAGGGAGCTCAGAGCATCCCAGCCCTCTGCAGGCAGCCTTTCCCTGCACATCCCCGCTCCCACCCTCTGCTGCTCGCTCGGGAGCCTTGGAAACGCTGGGATGGCCACAGAGGACAAATCAGGGGCCATCATGGAGTCATTTCTCTTCTCCTGACTGCTCAACAAATGCTGCTTTCTGCTGTCTACCACCCATGCAGGACCCGTGAAGCTCCAGAGACCAAGGCAGCAGCACTTCTCTCATTTGCTCAGCTCCAGCAGCTCAAAGACAGGTTGGCTCTGCAGAGCTGCGGAGACAGAGCCTTGGAAACAGCACCCCAGCCTTGCAGCCAGCTTAATTCCACATTTCAGCCCCTGGAAACACCTTTAGGAAGGGAAATATGTGGGAAAAGCTGACAGGGTTGCTGTGTTTGACTGCTGGCACATCCTTCTAATTAATTTCTTTGCTGCTCTTCCAAAGCAAAGCTCCTGTCCAGGATCAGAGCTGTTTTCTGCTGGAGCTGCTCAGCCCTGGGATTTGTGCCATGCTTTCCCTCAGCTGGGGCTCCAGCACCTCCTGCACCTCCAACCTGCAGCTCCCAGAAGGATCTCAAGGGCTCTGGATGAGCCAGGCTTGTGCGCTGCCTTCGGGGCCAAACTGGGGCCACCAAAGGGACAGCCTGGCCTCCCACAGGTCACAGCAGGGCCAGCTGGGGGCTCGTGGCCCTGCCAGACCCCCAGGGGTCACTGAGGCTGCTCCAGGGACAGATCCCAGAGGAACAGGGTCAGTGCTGCCCTGGCACAGCTGCACAGGCACAGCCCGAGGGCAGCTGGGAGGGGGCAGCAGCTGCTGGGTCACCAATTATGGAGGAGCAAACTACTGCAGATTGATGCTCCACCCAAACTCAGGGGGAATTTGAGTCCCTTGCTGTGGGTTTGTGGTCCCCTCTCACACTGTGACAGCAAGGTCAGCCTGGCCCCTGCTCTGGGCTTTCCTGCAGTTTTGTGGTGGCCCTTGCCATGTGGCGTGCCCAGCTAGGACAGGGACACTCAGGAGGGATCATGGAGCAAATCGCAGCATCCTGAGGAGCAAAAGCCTCGTCCCACTCCAGGAAGAGCCACAGTGTAGGAGGCACCAGGTGTTGAGAAACCTCTTCCTCACCGTGGAGGCTGCAAGGGAGATTTGTTAATTGGGATCCTCTACCTGATGGGCTCCAGCATGAATACCCACTGAAAAATGACTGTACAGACTACAAAGCTCTTGACTGCTCTGACTGTTCCTTGTTTTCCTGCTGGAGGAACCCTGTTCCTGGAACTCTGCAATAAAACCCAATTTTTCCTTCTCCATTTTGCTTTTTTGCTTCAAATGAGTGGAGCAGCCTCGTGCTTTCAGCAGAGCTGCCCAGAGAAGGAGACTCCCTATTTTTCTCCATTAGCTTTGCAGTGTGTGGGAGCCAGCCTGGAGTGAGGCATCACCTCAGCTTCTCCTCACTGGGAATGTCTTTAGAGGGGACAGCTGGAGGTTTGCTCTCTGCACACACCCAATCCTTCATTTTGCACGCTCCTTCACAAAGGCAACGGGGCAAAACAAACGAGGCTTGATGGCCTCACCCAAACGAGCTCTCATCCTGGCACCTCATCCCCATTCCCCTTCCCCCATTCCCTTCATGGGAAGCTGCTTCCCTCAGAGGGAGGGAGGGATGGAGGAAAATCTGAATTCAGGCAGTGCTGTGTGAACCCTGTGAGGAACGACTGAGGGAGCTGGGGGTGCTCAGCCTGGAGAAAAGGAGACTCAGGGGTGCCCTCATCACTCTCTACAGCTCCTGAAAGGTGCCTGTGCTCAGCTGGGGCTGGGCTCTGTCTCCAGGCAGCACTGACACAACCAGAGAACACAGCCTCAAGCTGCACCAAGGGAAATATAGGGTGGATATTAGGAAAAAGTTTTTTACAGAAAGGGTGATAAAGTTCTGGAATGGCTGCCTGGGGAGGTGGTGCAGTCCCCATCCCTGGGTGTGTGTAACAAAGCCTGGATGTGGCACTGGGTGCCAGGGTTTAGTTGAGGTGTTGGGGCTGGGCTGGACTTGATGATCCTGAAGGCCTCTTCCAGCCCAGTGATTCTGTGAATTCTGTGATTCTGTGAACTCTGTGAACCAGCAGCTCATGGTACCACAGGCAGAGTTCTCCCAATCTGTCCCACAATGTCCCACAGCCACAACTCTCTCCATGAGGGAAAACTGCTTGGATGTTGTGCCGAGAGCCCCACTGAGGCACAGCTCTGAGGTGGAGCTGCCCAGATTGTTTCACTTCCCTCCAGAGAGGGAAAAAGACATTCAGAGCATTAAACCTGGCTCCTGGAGAACTACAATAATTGGCTGTTCCAATGGAAAAGATTCCAAATTCCTGGGCCAGCCAGAGCAGGAATTACACAGGGTTTGTCCCTTTCCATCCCTGCCCATCCATGGGTGATTGCTCCAGCCGACACTTCCAGTCCCTTCCCTGGGAATGGTGCTCAGAAATGGGATCCAAACTCTTCCCAGCTGTGCTCCCTGCTCCCACAGGCTGGATCCTGCAGACACGTCCCCCTGAGCACAGGTATGGTCCCCCCTGCTCCAAGGGGCACATGGAATGTGGGAATGGCCATTATCCACCTCTTACCCATGAGGGAGCTGCCTCTGGCTGGAATCCCACATAGACTGGCTCTGTTTGGATGTGGCTGGAGGTAAGAAAAGGTGGAAGCCCGGCAGAAGGTCAAGCTAAACATGGTCATGCTGGGAATGGAAATGTGGACCATGCTAGGTCCTGGGAATGCTCTAATTCTCGTGGGGTCCTGATGGAAGCTTTGGGATAGAACAAGGAAAGGATTTGAACTGTGGGTCAGCTCCTAGTGTGGATCCTGGAAGGTGGGAGAGAGGGAGATCTCTCATGTTCAGATCTGGGATTGCAGCACAAACTCCTGGTGGTTCTGTGGATCCCACACCTTGGACATGCCGGTGCCAGCCTGGGATGGGGATACTGGTGGGTGCCACTGGGCTGCCCCTCAGCAGGGTGAGGAGGGGGACTGAGAAGCTCATCCTTGGCAGAAAAACCAAGGGCACAGCCTGGCCCTGCCACTTTGCCTGGAGCCTGGAAAAACAGCCAAGGGCACCAGCAGGACTGGAGCCAGGTCCTGGGGGCTCTGAAACCCTTCTGACTCCAACAGGGAGCAAATCCTGGGTGGAAAATGTGACTCTGGAATGAAAGCCTGAACTGAGCCTGGATGATATGGATAAGAACACACACCCATCTCGCCCCACAACCTTTTCCTGTTCCTCCTCTCCCTCTCTTCCCCTCCTCTCCCTGCTCCGTTGCCCGGCCCTGGCTGCAGCAGGAGCGGCAGCAGCTCGCTGGAACGAGGCGCCGGAGCCGCGGAGCAGCAGGGAGCTGCCACATCCATCACGGCTCTGCTGTTGGAATTAATGAGAGCGCCACAGGTTCGGGCTGTCACTCACTCCCCTCACTTTGCTGCTTCCATATGGCTGCCAGCCGCCAGCTCCGCTTCCCGAGCCCTGCCAATTACAGCCGCAGCATCCCACCCTCCTCCTATTACACTCACAGCTTCATTATTCTAATTAAGCCCAACAAGCTGAGCCCTCCCTTTTGCACTGGTGATGCATGGCCCTCGCATGCAATGCTGCAGCAAAGCCCTGGCTGGGGCAGCTGTGCTGGGAGAAGTGCTGGGTGATGGGATTGCGGGGTTGTTCTCCCTCCTTACCTGGGGAAATGCCTGTTTGGCAGCAAACCTTTCAGGGGCCTGATTTGCAGGCCAGGCTGGCTGTGATCAGCTCCCTCAGCTCCCAGAATTATTAGTCAGGGGGTCCTTCAAAGCTGCATTGCATTTCCACCTTTTTTTTTAAATATATATATTTGTTTTAGGCTCTGCCTTCTGCCCCAAAGAGAGGGGGGCAGATAGCAGGAAGCCCTTGGGAAAGAAGGGATTTGCCTCTCTCCTGAAGGGAGCTGTGCTGAGGAGGGAGTTGTATTTTTCTGGGATGCTGTCACATCCCTGAATCTCTAAATAACAACCCCAGCCTCCCACATTTTCCTCTTGATAGTCCCTGACTTGATGTTTTGGGCAACAAGTGGTCACCGCTCTGAAGAAAGGCTGGGGCAGCACCTCAGCCGTGGATTGGGAGGTGGAGCAGAGCAATCCATGCTGGAATTAATGCACTTCACAACAGCTGGGGGGTTCTGTGCCCTTAAATTGATTTTTTTTTGGCATAGCAGGAGTGGGTTAATCCCCCTTTTTCCTGGCAGGGATGGATGAGGGGATGCAGGGGACACTGGGAACAGGGCAGGACACTGATCCCTGCACTGAGGCACAGGCCCCTCTCCTTCCCCAGCACCTCCTGCTCCATGGCTGGCACACAGGACATTGCCAGCAGCCTCTGAGCCAAACCCCAGGACAGCTGGGGCTGCTGGAAGGGCTGGAATGAGGGGGCTCAGTGCATGGCTGTGAGCAGCCACGGGCATCCCGGATCCCTGGGGCAGCAACAGCATTTCCCAGGAATTCCACCTGGGGAAGGGAAGGGAAGGGAAGGGAAGGGAAGGGAAGGGAAGGGAAGGGAAGGGAAGGGAAGGGAAGGGAAGGGAAGGGAAGGGAAGGGAAGGGAAGGGAAGGGAAGGGAAGGGAAGGGAAGGGAAGGGAAGGGAAGGGAAGGCTCCTCTGCAGATCTCGGTGCCGCAGCCCTGCTCTCGCTTGGGATTTGCTGCCCTTTGAATCCCTGGAATCAGTTGCTCTCAGCGTTGCTCTGACGAGCTCAGCCAAGAGATGGAAGTGCTGGGAGGGAGCCAGAGCAGAGCCTGCTCCTGCTCTCGGTGGAGAAGCAGCAGGGGTATTTCTCCATCTCTCCTCCCTCTCCGTGCTCCGTGACACTGAACAGCCTCTGGTAAAGCCTTTGGAAACCAGGGGCTGCTCTCTGCCTTGACTTGACATAGGCTTTAATTTTTTCACCCCTCCCCAAATTTTAAGTTACATTTCTCAAAAAAGTCAGTCTTTAATTCAGTTTTTAATTTTCTATACAGTCCTGATTTTTTTTTTCGTGTTGTTATTTTCCCAGTGTCTCCTCTCCCACCATAGCTTGGAGTAGAAGCAGGAGGCTTCCAGGCAAACTGGGAATGGTTTGTGTGACTTAAATTCAAAATATCTTGAAAAAAATCCCAAAATTTCCCCCAGTCACTACTGCCCAGTTCTCTCAGATGCCTTCACTGAGTGCTCTAAGCCTGAAGTCCCACCTTCCTTGACTTCTGATGCTCCCCATTCCCTGTTCTTCCCCGCCACCACTTTGGAATCACCCCTGCACAACTTCTGGTCCCTCCCTGAGCTGTGCCCACACCCCCAAGGGGCAAATCCCTGCCTGGGTGTGGGACACTGGGGTCACAGGGTGGGACACTGGGGTCACGGGGTGGGACCTGGTACCTGCCTGGCCAGGTGACCCCCCGGAATTGCAGCTGCCCGGCAGGTGGGAGGGGGAGGCAGCAGCACAGCCACGTTGGCTCTGCCATTGGGAGCATTTTCCCCATGAATTATTGCCAGGTTAAAGGGTTGTGATAGTGCCAATATCCCGAGCTGGGTTATTGTGTTATTAATGTGTGCCTGTCGCTGGCCATTAGTGCTGTGATCAATCCCCGCTGACAGGGGCTGCTTAGGCTGTCACACTTTGTTTTATCTGCCATCCTTAGACTTTTACTAACTCAGAAATTGCTAATCCAATCTCCTCTAACCCAGTTAGGGGAGGACATTGTCTCTGTGCTGCTCAGACACCGGAGCTGGGCCCAGGCAAGGACGTGCTGCTGGCAGGGGAGGTGGCTCAGGGGTGACAGAGCCAGCTCCTGTTCCTAATGACGTTATGGAATGGCTGAGGCTGGAAGGACCTTAGAGATCATCTCATGCCACCCCCTGCGGTGGGCAGGGACACCTCCCACTGTCCCAGGCTGCTCCCAGCCCCAGTGTCCAACCTGGCCTGGGGCACTGCCAGGGATCCAGGGGCAGCCACAGCTGCTCTGGGCACCCTGTGCCAGGGCCTGCCCACCTTCCCAGGGAACAATTCCTAATTCCCAATATCCCATCTCTCCCTGCCCTCTGGCAGTGGGAGCCATTCCCTGTGTCCTGGCACTCCAGGCTCTTGTCAGTTGTCTCTCTCCATGTTTCTGTTGTCTCCTTCAGGGCTTCACTGCCCTCAAAGGGAAGAATTCCTTTCTGTTCAGGAGATCTTGCTTTAACCTTTGGTACTGACTTAACTCCAGGTATGAGTGGCCAGGGTGCACAGGTGGGCAGGTGCACAGGTGGGCAGGCTGGGGTGTCCATGTGGTTGGAATAATGCTGTTGGAATAACGCTCTGCAGTATGGGAGAGGAGCCCGAGCTGATTCCAAGGGCCCTGCTGCTGGCCTTGGGGATATGTGCCATTCCCACACATCCGTGTGTGTGCCATTCCCACACATCCCTGTGTGTGTGCCATTCCTACATATCCCTGTGTGCCATTCCTACACATTCTTGTGTGTGCCATTCCTACACATCCCTGTGTGCCATTCCCACACACATCCAGGTGCTGATCCAGGAGCTCTGCTGCAATTCCATGCTGTTGTAGATACATATTATATTATTGGCTTTTTGCAAATATTAAAATGGATTTTGTATGTGTGGTGTTTAAAGTAGCTTTGTTATAAAGATATAGTTTTTATTTCTGTTGTTCATTAAGCTCAGTGCAATAGCTGATATCAGTGTGCTTTGTTACAGTGCCTGCTGGGATGGGATAACACCCACTGAACTCAGGTGAGCACCTGTACAGCTCTGCCAGCCAGCAGCACTGATGGGATAACACCCACTGAACTCAGGTGAGCTCCTGTACAGCTCTGCCAGCCAGCAGCACTCACCTCTGAAGGCAGTGTGATGATCAGAGTGGACTGAAAGCACAGCCAAGGAATGTGCATGCTCTAAAAAGGTGGATCAGAGCGGGAGCCAGGCTAAACAGATATTGGAACATGTAAACAAGTTTGGAGAAAAGTTTACTATGCATAAGGGTCTATGAACGTGTAACAGGCTGATGGAATAGAAATGGTAAATAAAGGGTGTTTCCAAAACAGCAGGGGTGCTCTTGGCTCAGTGCTGTAACAACCTTTGCTCTGTGGTCCTTGTCTGCTCTTGTCCTGTATTAAACTTTTGAAATGTTCGCAGGAGAGTGCCTGTGTTTCCCGCAGTGCTCGCTCCCAGCTGCTCTCTGCCTCCTGGCCAGGCCGGTTTTGTCCCTGTGCTCCTGCAGCTGGGCCCAGGCCGCTCCTCCGTGCTCAGCCCCAGAGGCTCCAGAGTGCCCCGAGGCTTGCAAAAGGCAGCTTATCAATAAATGATAACCATTCCCGAGCCAGAAAACCAGGAGCAAGTTCCTGAGTCCCTGGCACAGCAGGGAGAGCTCCCGGAGGGCGGCAGGGAGGGATGGGGCTCTGGTCTGGCAGACAGGGTCTATGGGGCAGAAAATTCCCGAATTCCTGGCAGGCAGGAGCTGTGTGTGTGCGGGCAGGGGAGGATGTGAGCCGTGCTGGGAGGGCAGCAGGCTGGGATCTGCTCTGTGCGAGCTGTCAGCAGCGCCAGGGACACGCGTGGCCTTTCCCGCAGGCCTCTCCGCAGATCCCCAGTCCTATTTTTAGATCTCCCCATCCCAACGAGGCTCTGGGGAACAGCTCTGGATGCTGCCAGGGGCAGTCCCTGCCCGCTGTCACTCCCACAACCTGTGCTGTGTGGGACAGTTCCTCTCAGCAGTGGTGACCTGTGACCCCTGCCCGTGTCTGGTGACACCGAGTGACGAGCCAGCACCACCCCAGGGCGCTGCTGGATGTACCCAGCACAGGAAGGACAATGTGCAGCTGCAGGGTGAACCCAGAGAGGCCACGGAGATGCTCCAGGGCTGGAGCCCTTCTGCCATAGAGCCAGGCTGGCAGAGCTGGGGGTGCTCACCTGGAGAGGAGAAGGCTCCAGGGAGAGCTCAGAGCCCCTGCCAGGGCCTAAAGGGGCTCCAGGAGAGCTGGAGAGGGACTGGGGACAAGGGATGGAGGGACAGGACACAGGGAATGGCTTTAAGCTGAAGGAGGAGAGATTTACATGAGATATTGGGCAGGAATTGTTCCCTGGGAGGACAGGGCAGGCCCTGGAACAGATTTCCCAGAGCAGCTGTGGCTGCCTCTGGAAGTGTCTTAGGCCAGTTTGGACAGGGCTTGGAACAACCTGGGATAGAGGAAAACATCCCTGCCCATGGCAGGGGGTTTGGAATTAAATGATCCTTAAAGTCCCTTCCAGCCCAAACCATTGCATGATCCTGTGGTGATATTCCAGTGAATTATTAGGAAATGCATAATGCCACAGGAGCACAGAGACCCTCCAGGTCTGCCACAGCCTCAGCAGGAGGAACAGGCCTGGAATGACATCCATCAGGGAAACAAACCAACAGGCACATTCCATTTCAGCTCCCTGAGTGATAAATCTGTCAAAATAGTTACAGCCTGTGCCCTCTCAGGTTGTCAAAATCTCACGTGGAGGAAAAGGTGCAAATCCCTTTGAAACTTGTGCAGTCTCTGCTATCAACAGCCACATCCAGGCATATAAATGTTAAATATTCCAGAGGGGAGCAATTACAGCACAAGGTGGGGGTTTGCAGCCTCCCATCGGTGCTTGGCGCAACTGGGAAGGCAATTCTTTGGGTTTTGGTGGTTTTTAATATCATGGTGATGTGAAAACTGGGAATTTCATGTGAAAGGCCCAAATCATCACCAATGTATGAACTGAACTCATCCACGAGGCAAAGCATCATCTGAGCATGATATGATTTTTATTCTGGGCAACATTTACCCATTTTCTCAAACTTGGCCAGGCCACCAGGGAGAATTCCGTCCTTTTCCCAAGCCAATGCACAAGTCCTTTGCTGCATCATGGGTGTAAGTAGAGAAAAACTGAAGAAATTGTAAAATCAGAGTATATTTAATAAACCCCAGACAAACAATGGGATTTCTCTGGGAGAGTGGGGAAAAAAGAGCCTTTTGGGGGAGAGATCCACAGGACTGAGATGAGCCATGGAAGGTTTGGATGTGGCTTCATCCTGCTAAGGGATGGAGCCAGAGATTACAGCAATTCCTCATTTTAGGGAGACAAAGGTGCCAACATTCCCTCCTGCTGGGCTGTGCAGGGGAGCACCATTAATGATCCAACTCCTGGGCTCTTTTCCCTGCAAACCTGCAGCTGTAATGACCCAACAGACACCAGGTGACAATTCCCAGCGAGCCCTCCCTGGCCGGGGCCATTGTGCCTGGAGCCCTCCCTCTCCCGGGGGAGCTGAGGGAAGCATGAGCACACCTGGAGCTGCTGGGAAGGGACAACAAAAGGTCTTTTTTCCCCCTGGATTGTGCAAGGTCTGCTCAGGAGAGCAGCTCCGGTGTCACTTTGGGTGTGACAGGGCCAGCCCCTGCTTCAGTCAACAACCAGGGCTAAGCACAGTTCAAGCCCCGTGTTCCTGCCAGCTTTGAGAGCAGCTTAAACTGTTTAAGCAGCTGCTCTGCAGTTTAAGATTAAGCTGGTCTTTTGAGCAGCCTAAGCAGTTTAAAATACTCAAAGGCTTAACATTAGAGCCAGTTTAAGTTGCTGTAGGGGCTTAAAGCAGGGATGTGCAGCCAGTATCTTCACAGGGACTGCCACAGGACAGGGCTTTGTAGGCTCTGAGAAGCCCTGGGGATCAGGGCATGGATGTTTGCAGAGGGCACAGTCCTCTGCAGCCTCTCCTGCCCTTCCTGCCCTTGTCCAGCCCGGATTTCTGGGGCTGTGCCACCTGGGGAACACTCTGCCTTTATCCTGCAGCATCCCAGGACTTGCTCCTTCAGCCTCCCAGCCAAGGAAAAGGGGGAAACCAGCTCCAGAAACCTTTTTGTCTTAAACCTGGGGAAGGAAGGAGAGTCTCCTGCACTGAGCCCAGCCAGATGGAACAGGAGACTTTGGAGCAGCCTGGAAGAAAGTGCCACTCTCTGAGAGCCTGGGTTTGGGAGACCTTTAAAGCAGGAGCCCTTGGGATGCTGCAGGACTGCCCTTCAAGGAGCAGGGAGGCTGAAGGAGGCTTAAGCTGCTTTAGCTCTGCCTCAGGACTCACTGCAGCCTTAAGGCCTTTAAGCCCTTGGGTGACACCGAGGGTTTAAGGTCTTACACAGCTTTAAACGGGGCTTAAAGCTCGCTCACCTTCACGTGGGACACTTCCCTCCCTCCTGGACAGCTCCTCCCTCCTGCAAGGAGAGCCTGGATCCAGCCACGCCACCCGGGAGGGGCCCCACAGCACAGCCTTGGGATTCCCATTCCTGCAGCTCCAGGGAGTGGGACTGGGGGAACAGTGCCACTTCCAGCTCCCCAAAAGGTTTTGGTGAAAGGCAGAGCTCTGGGCATGAGGAGATGAGGGCAGTGGTGTCACCTGGGAGACCTTCCCCTCGCTGCTGCTGATTGAGAGCATCACAGGATGTTTTTGGTGTCAAACACATTCCCAGAGGGTTCTGTCCTCATTTCTGCATGATCAGTGCTGGGATAACCCCCTGCTGCTGACAAGAACCTGTCTCTAATACTTTCCTTCCTGCAGGACACTTGCCCAAAGTGCAGCTCCCAGTTTGGGGTTTGTGCTGCTGGGCTTGCTCCAGCCCAGGCTCAGATGGGAGGGAAAAAGCCCTCAGGGATATTTTAGTGTTCCTAACTCCTTGTGGGATGGCTGCAGAGCTCAGGACCCCCCTGGCTGTGCTCTGCACCTGCCTGTCCCCTGATCCCAGAACCATCCAGGGGACAGGCCAAGCTCCCAGTCCCTCCCTGTGCTGGAGATGTGCAATGCTGACATCACTCTCCAGACTCCTCTGTTGTGGACAGGAACACCTTCAGTC
Organism: Passer domesticus; assembly: GCF_036417665.1. Taxonomy (NCBI): domain Eukaryota; kingdom Metazoa; phylum Chordata; class Aves; order Passeriformes; family Passeridae; genus Passer; species Passer domesticus. Next base: position 16,797,992 of record NC_087486.1, on the reverse strand, counting down.
CTGGGAGCAGCCCTGGTGCCTGTCATCTCTGCAGTGACCGGGGATCTGCTGCAAGATTTAATTCCATGGATGCAGAGCCCCTGCCAGACCTTCCCGAGGATGCAGCATCCTGGAAAGTTGGACTCATGCCACTGATAATGTTGTGCACACAAAATTCATGGAATGACTGAGGTGGGAAAAGCCCTCCAGGATCATCGAGTCCAAGCTGTGCCCCATGCCCACCTTGTCCCCAGCCCAGAGCACTCAGTGCCACCTCCAGCCCTTCCTGGGACACCTCCAGGGATGGGCACTCCAAACCTCCCTGGGCAGCCCCTCCCAATCCCTGACCACCCTTTCCATGGGGAAATTCCTGCTGATGTCCACCCTGAGCCTCCCCTGGCCCAGCCTGAGGCTGTTCCTTGTCAGTTGGACATCTCTGAGTAGCATGAGGAGCAGCAGGATCCATAAAAATCCTTTTTTTTTTGGGCATCTGAGACGCTCCTTTTGGAGGCTGAGATGAGAATTCCTCCTGGTTGGGTTCCTCCTCTCTTAAAAACTCAGGTGAGAACTTCAGGCTAAGATACAAATTCTCCCCTTGGTGAGGGTGTGTCCCCAGCTCAGTGACATCCATCAGAGCCCCATTCCACAATTCCCACCCCAGGAAGGAGCAGAGGGGATCAAAGCAAGGAATATGGCAGGGAATGTTTGGGTTTGCAGGTGCAGAGGGCTCCCTGCACTGTCCCATTGCACCTCAAGCACTGCAAACCCCACAAACAGCCTGGGCTGTGGGATTTGGGACACACAGCCTGGCCAGCCCTCAGGGTGGAAACCCTATGGAAAAAAGGACCTGTCTGGATTGCTGGATGTTGCTTCCCTTCATCTTGCAGACTTTGAAAAGGTTGCACCATTTTTCTCAGCACAGGAGCCCCTCCAGTGTCCCTGTGTCTTTTGCTGGAAATGGACGTGTGTATTCTATCTCCATCTGTCAGAACTGGGGCAGTTCTCTGCTGTTCTTTGGGCAGTTTTTCTTTATCTCTCCCACAGCCAATCCTCCCTCCAGCAGATCTCTGCTGTCCATGGCCACTGAGTGTCCCTGCATGGCTGATCAAATTCCAGCATCCCATGGGGAGATGCTCCGCCCAGGGCAGGAGCCAAGCATTCCTACCTGGATCCAATCTGAGCCTGGAACAGCACAGCAGCCTTTGGCACTGCATTGCCAGAGGAGCAGCTTTCTCCTGCCCTGCATTCCCAGAGGAAGAGCAGGCCCATCTCCAGCAGCCCTGGAGCTGCAGAGGAAAACTCCCCCCTTGTGCAGGATCCCTGCTCCAGCAGAAGCACAGCTGGCACTGCAGGAGGGCTGAGCCCCCATGGGATGGGGCTGTGCCACCACCCTGACCCACAGGGCTCAGCTCCTGCTCTGACTCTGGCAGTGGTTTGTTTTCTGTTTGTACTATTGCGTTTGTATTTTTAATTTTCCTAGTAAAGAACTGTTATTCCTGTTCCCATATCTTTGCCCAAGAGCCCCTTAATTTCAAAATTATAATAATTCAGAGGGAGGGGGTTTACATTTTCCATTTCAGGGGAGGCTCCTGCCTTCCTTAGCAGACACCTGTCTTTCTGAACCAAGACACCCTGGTTTTCCAAAGCCACTGGAAGAGTTTGTGAATTCTGCAATCCTGTGTCCTTGCCACCCAAAGAGAAGAAAAGAAGAGCAGCTGTGAACCAAAATTGCTTCAAAAGCATTCCCAGAGCCCCCCTTTTTTTAGATGGGAACACAAAAACTGGGGCTTGCAAATCTGCACCTGGCAGGGGCCTTGTTTGCTGCTGCAGCAGGTGAGGCCAGAGGGCCCCTCTGACAAATGCCACGTTGGATTTTTCCAACCCATCTCCTTCTCCTGCCTATGGAATTTGAGCGTGGAACTCTCAGCCCAGCTGTGCCATCACAGAGTCCTGGGAGAAGCAGCTGAGTCAGGTCCAGATTGATTAGAGCTGGTTTTAAATTAATTTGACTGGGAGGGGCATGGAGGACCTCAGAGTCACTTCTATATTTTGATTTTTCATGCTGGAATTGTGCTCTTGATGTCACTGTTTCCAACTGCTACACTTGAAAGTGCCCATAATATCAAAAAATCTCTTTGTTATCTAAATAAAAGGTTGCATTTCAGGTAAAAGAGGGGTTTAATAACCATAATTTTCCCTTCACTCTGCTAATTTGGCCAGCTGAAAGGAACATCTTTTGTGCCGTGGGGCTGCACAGGAACATCGGGAGCCCCTGCCTCACTCCCTATTTTTGCAATCCAAATTTCTCATTCAGGTGCCTTGGTGTGGATGGAATTTGGGCTCCCAGGATTTTAATTCCTATCCTTTTAGCAGATGTAGCTGCACCTAATGGATTTTTAGGGCAGGAGCATTCTGTCCATTCTCCACATGATTTGTGGGGTTTCTTAGCAGGATCTGGACCATTTTCACCTCTGGAATCCCCCTTGGAGGGGTGGCAAGGTGTCCCTGACACCTCCTCAACAAAGAGACTTTATTAGTATTGAAATCCTTTATCTGTTCTGTTCTGTTCACACCAATTTAAACCCAGACCTTGAGGAATACTGGGAAAAACAAGAGATTTGTCAGGGATTTTGCACCCATCCACTGTGGGCAGAGAAAGCTCGTTAGCTGCTCCCTAATGAGCCAGACAGCAAGTCCAGGAAACCTGAGACTAAAAAGATGCCAAGATGGAGCAGAATGAAACATTCCCCTTTTCAAAGAGGGGAAATTGGGAAGGGCTCAACAGCACAGACACAGAAGGGCTCCGTGTGATCAGCCCCACAAAATCTCCTCCTGTTTTCCCATTTTCCAGCTGCTCCCTAAGAGCTGCCACTGGCCCAGCTGCCCTCTTGCCAGGCAGGAGGTGTGAGAGAGGGAAAAGGGGGAAATTGGATGCTGGGGCTTCCTGGGGTAGTTCCAGCCTGTTTTGGGTTGTTTTTAGGATGTGACTGCTGGAAATGAGGTGCTCTAAGAGGGGCAGTTCCTGTCTCCTGCTGGGGAGGAGAGAGACGTGGACTGGGCTGAATGGGGTGAAGTTTTTCCAGGTGCCTGAGTTCTCCCATAGATTTTTCACCCTAGACTCACCTTGTTCCACAGAGGTACCTTTGGGAACCACCTGGAGCTTGAGATCCCTGCAGCACATTTGGGGTTTGCCCAGAGGAGCCGCAGCCTCTGCTGGACCTTTCTCCTCAGCTGAGCTGCCCACTCTGCTCTGCACCCTTTTGGCTTCTCCAGCCCTTTTTTTCCCATCTCTGATCCCCAGCAGCACTACAGATCTGATCCCCCCCCAAACCTGCACAAATGTCCAGCCTGGAGCAGGGCAGGAATGTGGGATACCTTGTGAGAAAAACCATGCTCACTTCCAAGAATGTAAAAGGTTTATTAAACCTTATCAAAAACACAACAGAATAGAGAAAATATCACAGTGCTGGGAGCAGAGGATTTTCCCCACCATGTGCTCACCCACACAATGGAGGTTTCACCTTTTAACCCTTTAGCCCCCCCAAAGTTCTGTCCATGGACTCCTCCTTCCCTGCCCAGTGCTGGAGATCCCTGCCTGACACCTTGATTGGGGGTCAGGGGCTGCCACAGTAACGAGCGACCCTCCCAAATGCCCCAAACCCAGGGCACCCTGATAACAGCACAAGGGGGGTAAAACACAACCATAAATCTATAAAATTTCTCCTAACATATCTACAGGATATTTGCCTTTTAACTGTGAGAGTCAGCCACAGCATTACCCATCTGTCACAGCCTTCCTGCCCTGCCCGTGGTGTCAGGTCCCATTCCATGGTGGCTTTGGGGTCAGATGGGTTTCCCACCATCCCCGCTGCCCTGGGATGTGGTTGCCATGGCAATCCATGCCCGAGGTCTGGTGGGGAACAACATCCCCAGCTCCTTCCCTGCTCCTGCTGGACAATTCCTGCATCCCAGGCTGAGGGAGAACCCTCAGGATTTGCTCCCCTGCAGCCCCTCACACTTTAGTCACTGTTTCACCTCCAGCCTGCTGCAAACCTGACACTGCTGAGGAGGATGAGCTAAGGAGGGGCATTTTTGGTTTCCCAGAAATGTTATGGAGATATTATCTGACAACATTACAAAAAACCCCTCACCCATGCAAGCTGTGTGTGAAAATAGTTTCTGAACCCATTTTCTAATTGCTCCCTGTCATTAAGAGGGATCAAAGTGAGCCTGAACCATTTGAAAACGTGTCTGGAGCCAGAGCCCACGAGCTTTGTCTCCTAACAGACATTTAATAGGTGGCTGATTAATATGAAAGTGCTGCTTCCTTCAAATATCAATATTAACTTGAACTTTGCCTTAAGTAAGCTGGAGCCTATATTTGAAAAAGTAATGTGTTAAATAAAAACCAGTCATCCCCCACTGGAATCTTTTCCTTGGACTCCTTTTTGTTCCTGACCCTCAGGTAAGGACCTGAGCCTGTTTTTTCTGCCCACGGATGCACAAAGGGAGCTGTAAGTCCTGGGCAGCTGGATTCCCAGCTCCTGAGGCAAACAGTGGGATAAGAACACACAGGAATGGTTGGGCACGAGTGATTAACAGAGCTGCTTCATCACCAACCACGCTGGATCCAAAAAAACCAAACAAACCCACTGCAAATATTCCACCAGGAGAGAAATGACCCCAATAAAGAGTGTGCTGAGCTGCCTGCCAGGGAAAGCTGCATTTCTGTGGCCCAAAGTGCCTGGTTTTATTCCCTTTTCCTGCCCCATCCCAGGATCCTTGCTGAGTGCTGCTGATTCCTTGGTTGTGGGATATTTTTTCTCTGTTATTAATGAACTGCCAAGCCTGAAAATAAAACTGAAGCCAAGTGTATCTGCATGAAAAAGAGCTGCTTTTAATTTGGTCAGTTTGTTGGGAGGACAAACTCCAAGACCCTTTATCTTCAAGGAAAAGAGCTGCTGCAGCAGATAATCAGGGGGAAATATGGGAAACAGAAAGGAAAAATTAGCTTGGATCACTTTAAGAGGGTGAAATGAATCCCTGTGTGGGAATGAATTCCCCAGCGCTGGATCCAGGGCTTGGTGGCTGTGGTGTGGTCAGAGGAGCCTGGGCAGGTTCCTGCAGGATTTAGGGATGAGCTGAATCCCAAGGCTGGGACAGCTCAGCATTGGCAGCTTCCCAGAAAACAGGAACTGCACTTCCAGAATAAATCCTGCAGGGAATAAACAACTGAGTCCTGACTTCTGGGGAGCACTGGCTGAAGGAGAATGGCAGAGTGGGTCCTGCAGCCTCTCAGGAGCATTTCGGAAGATTAAATTTTCTGCCAGATTTGGCATCAGCTTAATTTGGGAAGGAATTGGGAGATCTGCTCTAAGGATCTGAGGAGCAAGAACAGGTTTTGTTCCATTTCCTTGGACGCTTCCACAGCAAAGCAAGGAAAACACCTGGAGAGGGAACATCCTGCTCAGATGGAAGGGCAAGGTCAGCCCCAGCTGACCCAGGACCACAGATCCTCACTCCAAACTCCCTCCAGTTCTGCACAAGGAGTACTGGGACGGTACCAGATAAATTCCCAAGCACAGGGAAGTTGGGAAAAGCTTTTCTCCCACCAGAGGCCTGGGGAGGGCAGCCACAAACAGGGGCTCAGTATTCCCTAATCGCAGAGCAGCTGAGCTTGGAGGACACCCCTGGAGATCACCTGACCCAATCCCTGCAGAGGCAGAGTCACTCAGAGCAGGTTTCCCACATCCAGGTGGAGTTTGGGAATCTCCAAGGATGGGAACATCACAACCTCTCATTGCCACCTGTGAACTCCAAGTATTCAATGCACTTCCCAATAAAATCTTCTCACATGAGAGAAAATTCCTATATTTCTGTGTGTGCCTGCTGCCTCTTGGCCTGCCACTGGGAACACTGGGAACACAAAGCTCCCACCAGCCTGTGGATGACCCTTCTGAGGGACAATTTGTCCATCAGGTGTTTTAAGGAATCATGGAGTGGTTTGGGTTGAAAGGGACCCTAAAGCCCATCCAGTGCCACCCCCTGCTATGGCAGGGACACCTCCCACTGTCCCAGGCTGCTCCAAGCCCCATCCAGCCTGGCCTTGGGCACTGCCAGGGATCCAGGGGCAGCCACAGCTGCTCTGGGCACCTGTGCCAGGGCCTGCCCACCCTGCCAGGGAGGAATTCCTTCCCAATATCCCAACTAATTCTCCCATTTTCTAGCTTAAATCCATTCCCTTTTTCCCTGAGGAACAGGAGACTCTGTCCCAGCCACTGCCCCAGCTCCTCCCAGCCATGGACAGTGGAGGTGACACAGTGACCTCACTGGAGGCATTTTCCCCCTGCACAACAATTCCAGGGCTTCCAGTGGTGGCTTCCTGCTGGAGTTGGGAATGGTGTGGTGTCCCTCAAAGGAGCTGGGATGTTTATCCAGGTTTGCTGCGTTAAAACCACAGGGAGCAGCTGCCTGGAGCTGGAAGCTGCAGAGCCCCGTGTGTGATTCCCATAGGAATTTTGGGACAAACCCAGCCAGTCTGGCTATAAACCAGTCTGGTGACACACTTGTGGGATCTCCAGAGCCTGGGAAATCTCATGGCTGCCATGCAAAGGCAGAAGATGCAAATCCACAGCCAGAGGAGCAGGAGATGGGAGTCAAATGAGGGATTCCAGTGCCTGGAGAAGGAATTCAGCAGGTCTGGAGCCTCTCCTGCACTCAGGGGATGGATTGAGCCCTGGTATCTCTCCTGGAGTCCAATGTGGGAAGAGCTTGGGACAGGACACGATTCCTCATGCGAATGGTCCTGGATGAAGCAGCACAAGACTGCTCAGGAAACTGGAGGGGATCTTCTGCACCCAGGACCTTTAAGACGTTCCAGAGGAATCCCTTCAGGCTGGATTCCAGCCCCTGGAGCTGTGGGGACACAAATGCCAGTGGGGAAGGTGCCCTGGGTGCTGTTTTTTTGGCACGGGGCTGCTGCGAGTTCAGCAATTGAAGCGTGTCAATAATAAACCAACAGAGCATTGCCAGCAGAAAATGGCATTTCAATGGCATTTTGTTGTAATAAAGAATTTCCATGGGAATACATTGATTTCAAGGAAAATTTAATTTGAGGAAAAGAAAGAGAAAAAAAGAGAGAGAAGACATTTTGTGAGCGGTGAAAGCTCGAGCACCTCTCTTGCAGTGAATACTTCATTTGTTGCTCCACAATTGACTTTATTTCCCAGCTCGTTCACCATCCTGCAATTATGGAATTTGATGGAAGTACTTAGCTTTGATCCAGCCTCGACTTTTGGCAGCTCTTGCCAGATTGGAGGGAACTTGCAGCAGAGCCAGGTGTTTCTGGTGGAGCTCGTTTCAGATGGAAAACATTGCTGGGAATGGCATTTCCCTTGAGCTGAGCTGTGCTGCGGCAGCAGATCGAGGCCTCCAGACCTCCCGAGCCTTTTTCCAATCACAGAATCATGGAATTATCCAGGTTGGAAAAGACCTTTGAGATCATCAAGTCCAACCTCTGACCCCACATGACCTTCTCAACTAAACCATGGCACCGAGTGCCACATCCAGGCTTTCCTTAAACAGCTCCAGGGATGGGGACTCCACCACCTCCCTGGGCAGCACATCCCAACCTTGCTGCTTCCTCTGAACAAAGCATTGCTCTGGCCACCTTGAGCTTCCTGATTATTCCTGGTTTTCTTCCTGCCCTCAGAGAAGCCCCCAGACCCCTCTGACAAATCCCCATCCCTGCAGCTTTTCCAAGTGCTTCCCTCAGCTCTTCATTTGCTCTGTGTCAGGGTTTGAAAAGACAGGTATCTGCTAAGGAAGGCAGGAGCATCCCCTGAAATGGAAAACGTAAACCCACTCCCTCTGATTTACTATAATTTTGAAATTAAGGGGCTCTCAGGCAAAGCTATGAGAGCAGGAATAGAAGTTCTTTACTAGGAAAATTAAAAATACAAATGCAATAGTACAAACAGAAAACAAACCACAGCCAGAGTCAGAGCAGGAGCTGAGCCCTGTGGGTCAGGGTGGTGGCACAGCCCCATCCCATGGGGGCTCAGCCCTCCTGCAGTGCCAGCTGTGCTTCTGCTGGAGCAGGGATCCTGCACAAGGGGGGAGTTTTCCTCTGCAGCTCCAGGGCTGCTGGAGATGGGCCTGGTCCCCCTCTGGGAATGCAGGGCAGGAGAAAGCTGCTCCTCTGGGAATGCAGTGGGCAAAGGCTGCTGTGCTGTTCCAGGCTCAGATTGGATCCAGGTAGGAATGCTTGGCTCCTGCCCTGGGCGGAGCATCTCCCCATGGGATGCTGGAATTTGATCAGCCATGCAGGGACACTCAGTGGCCATGGACAGCAGAGATCTGCTGGAGGGAGGATTGGCTGTGGGAGAGATAAATAAAACTGCCCAAAGAACAGCAGAGAACTGCCCCAGCTCTGACAGACGGTAACAGAATGCACACCCCTTGCAGCCCAGGACATTCTGCTTTGGGCAATCCCATTGCTCCCACTGGTTGTGGAAGAGGAATTGCTTCTTTCCCTGCTCGCTCTGGCTGAAGGATGGCAGTAACTCCCAGCCTTTGGAATGTTCTCCTGGCCTCTCCCAGAGCCACAGGGTCCTGGTAACTCCACATGCCCCAGGATGCAGCCCCCGACCTGCTCCAGCCACTTCCAGGGATGACTGAGTGTTTCTCCACCTCCTGGCATGGAAACAGCTGGGAAAACACCCACTGCCCTCCTGGATGCTCCCACGAGATTTTAGGGAGATATAAATAAGCCAAGGTGTCCATAAACACCAGGCAGGTTAGCAGGATTCCAAATCTCATCCCAGGAAAGCAGACAAAGACTGCGGATTTTAAACCTCGACCAGGAGAAAGGGCAGCCAGCGCATCTTGGCCATCAGGATTAGGATAAGGGGATTACAGCACCTGCTTGAGTCTCTCTGAACTTCAAAGGCTCGTGGCACTCCTAGTTCCAGATGTATCCCACAGTAATTAAGGAAAGCAACTTTAAAATAAATTGATTTGGGCAGCCTGAGGAGCTCCTGGGGGGCTTCCTTGCTGGAAAAGCCCAGCCACCATCCCTGATGGGAGATTCAGGCTCCTGCTCCAGCTTGGTGCCTCATCTTGCTGGGTCTCCTCCCAGGTCTGCAGGTGGAGGGGTGAGGAAAGGGCCAGAATTCCTGCAGGGATGGCAGCTGGGTGGGTCAGTGACGCTGGAGCCCTGCTGGCCACGTCCAAGATGCAGAGCAAACCTGCCAGGAGCAGTCACTGGTCATGGAAAAGCACATTTTGGGAACCCCTGGGGGATCAGGATGAGCTCTCCTGGAGCAGGAAGGTGGCAATGCCAGGACCTCTGGGACCTGCTGCTCTCCTGAAGCCTCTCCAGTGGTTACTGGGATTCAGGATTCATCCCCAGGCTGGGAAAACAGCTTTTTCTGGATGATTCCTGCACTCCAGCCTGTCTTGCAGCAGGTAGAGGCAGCGTCCTGCTGGGCTCTCTGTGACTCACTGTGCCACCCACCTCCCGAGGAATGGGAATGTTTGGGCTTTAACGAGCCCTGGAAATTGCTAGTGGAGTATTGATTGGTGTCCAGGCTGCAAGGAAAAGGGATTTTCAGTCATTAGCTGGGAGATGTCAGGGCTGTGGGACTGATCTGAAAGCGGCACAGAAATAGGAATTATTCTTCTTGTTTTGTTTGGGGGTTTTATTTCCTTTCCATTGAGTCTCAGCTAACATTTACAGAAGCCCAGCCTGGATGCTGCTGCTGAGGGGGAGGTGTGGAAAAGCAGCACAGCCACACCTGAAACAGGAAAAATGGGAATTTTCTCATCTCATTCTCATCCAAATGACATCTGTGGTTGCCTGGAGATAACAGGTTCCTCCTTCTATGCCCAGTAAGAGCAGACTGGTGCAACTGGTACCCCAGGGAGCAATCCCTGTGTCCCTCCTTCCCTCCCTCAGGAATGAGTCATGGAGGGATCGTGTCCGGCTCCTTCCTGAGCATTCACCTCACTCCAATTAGGCAGGAGAAATGTGTGGAAATGAAAGGAGCTGTGTGTAATTTCCAGCAGCTGGAACTTCCCCACTCTGCTCCCAAGATGGTTGAATTCCAATCGATTTGGGCATGTGGAGCTCACTCTCACTCTGCACATCTTCATTTAATGCTTCCCAAAATATTTTGGTTCTGTCTGTGTGCCCGTTGTTCCCTTGGGGAATGGCAGAGGCACAGGAAGGGCTTCAGTGTCCCTAGAGGAAACATTCCCAGCTGCCGTTGGCATTTTCAGCTGAGCATTCCCACCTCTGCCCGGCCATTTTGTGCTTTTTTTAGGATCTGCTTTGGATTCCCAGCAGCAATTTTCCTCCAGTATTCTCCTCCAGTATTGACTGGTGCTTGGCATTTCATCCCAGAGGCCGTGGAAAAACGCAGGGAGACAGAGCTGGTCCTCAGGACAGACCCAAATCTGCCATGAGCAGGCAATTCCCAAGCCCCCAGGCAGCAGCTCTTCCTTAGGATCTGAATTAGGGCACTCAGGCAGAGCCAGGCAGTTTTCCCTGCCTCCAAGCCTTCTCCCACAGGACCCTGTGGGATTTCAGGGTCCCTTTGGAGCTCTGATCCAGCTCTGTGCCCCCTGGAACCCCTCAGAGCCATCTGCAGTGATGGATTGCAGGATCCAGCAGCTTTGCTCCTGCAGTTCCCAACATTCCTGGGATATCTGAGCTCTCTGAAGCTCCTCCAGTGCTGGCCTGGAGATCTCACCCCTGAAATTATCAATATTTCTCCTGGAATATCCATGACACCATCCCTTGAGAGTGACTCGGGGTGGCTCCTGCACCTACAAGAGCCTTTTCCCAGAGCACCCTGGGCTCTTTTGGGGAGGTGATTCCTGTTTTCTGGTGCTGCTGTGCAGATTTGCTGCTCACACCTCAAGGCAGGTGCATTTCCAGCCTCTGCAGTTCGCAGAGCCTTCCTGCAGCACCCAAAGTCTTCCCAAGGGGCAGCCAGGCAATCCAGCTCCCTGCCAGCCATCCCTGGGATGCAGGGAGAGAAGCAAGGAAGGAAGCCTGGGAGCCCCTCTCCCTCCCTGAGCCACGCTGCCTTCAGTGAAATATCAATAACTCCTGGCTATCAAAAAAATAAATCCAGCCCAAAAGTGCCAATTCCTGGCCTGCACGTGCACCCCCCCGGCTCCCCCTCAGCCCCACGATCGATCTCTGTTTAATTAAACCCTGGCAATGACTCTCACGTGGGGGCAATTCTGCTGACTCGGCCACTCGGGGATTTTTATGCATCTCTTTCTGCTTTGCTTTTCCATTAACTTATTTTTCCCTTTGTAATAAGGGCTTGTCAGTGTAATTTATCCAGCAGTGCAGGAAGCACGGCCAGCCCGGGGAGCCATTCACAGCTTGCCAGGGATAAACACAATTACACATTTTTAAATGTCAGCCTTCAGGAGAAGGAATGAAAAAGGTAAACTCTATAAATTGCAGAGAGAGAGACACAGAGAGAGAGAGCTGCTCTCTCTTTGAGGAACTTCCACATCCGAGGGCATGTCCTGCATCTCTGGGATGCAGAGGAACAAAGGGAAGGCCTCGAGGAATCCATAGAAAGTGGCAGCAGCTCTCGTGCTTTGCTGTGCAGGGTTTTAAAAAGCAGCTGGTGAAGCGTGGTGGCCTGGCAAGTGTCCCCTCCTTGTCACCCACTGCAGGCCAGATGCACGGGGAGAGCCCTGCTGCACCCTGCTCATCTCCCAGCAGCTGCTTTGATCTCGCTGCCATGAAAAGAGGAGAGTTCAGCTGGATTAAATGAGAGCCACTTACATAATCTGTTTAAAATTCCAGCAGCACATAGCCGGGAAAGGAGGAGAGCAGCCAGAGACTCCTGCTCGTTCTGCCGGCCAGGGGGGAGCTCTGCTGCTGCTGCCCCGCTCCTGCTGGGCTTGGGGCTGGGTGGGGAGCACCCCCAGGGGACAGGTGACAGCCACCATGGCCCTGAACCACCCTGGACAGCTGCTGGAGCGGGAGAAAAGCTGGCATGGAGACAGGAGGCTCATAATTACCAGGCCCTACCAATGAGCAGCAGTTTGGGTTCTGTTGAAGCCACTTTTTTTGGAGGTGTTGTTTTGGGGGATGCTGTGCCAGTGGTTTTTGGCTGGGATAATTCTCCTGCTCCGAGCCTGGAGTACCTGGGATCCAGAGCAGCCTTGCTCCTGCACTTCCCAGCATTCCCAGAAAATCTGAGCTCCCTGAAGCTTCTCCAGTGCTGGCCTGGAGATCCCACACCTCAGACGGTGTTTCTCCCTGAATACCCACATTGCCATGCCATGGGACTGACTCAAGGTGGCTGCTCCTCGGGGCTCCTCCACCTAAATGTGTTTTTTCAGGCCAAGGGGATTCCCTTTCCTCTCCCTCTGTGATTTCCCACCTTCCTTGGCTGGGAAATGGATTGGTGGGGTCTCCTCATCTGGCTCTTGTAGCCTGGGGGGTGAGGAAGGAAAAGGATGGGGCTGGAAGTCTTTGCAGGGCTGGGAGAGAAACTGGAATTTCTTCTTGAGGATCCTGTCCCACCATGCTGAAAAGGTTTAGGCTGGGGAGGAAGGAGGAGCAGTTGGTGGGCTCAGAGGGCTCCAGAAAGATGGTTTTTGGGAATAGAGGGACTTTTCCCATGGGACTGGGAGGATGCTGGGGCAAAACAAGGTGAGGGATAGACAGGGAGCATCTCTTGATGCAGGGAGAGGATGGAACCCCGAGGGCAGAGTTTGGGGTCTCCCTGCAGCTCTTGGGTGGGGCTGGAAATGGGAAGCCACCAAAACAGGCCCAGACAGCACTGGAGGATGGATTTGGGGTGGTTGTGGATGTGAGGAGCATTCCAGAGCACTGAGTGGGGCCAGCAGTGGTGAAACCAGGGCACTGTGGGGCCAGGAGTGGGGGGGTGGGATTCACCAGGAGGAGCTCAGGAGATGTTCCTGACTTGGACCCATGGAATGGAAGTGCCACTGATGTGGGCAGCCCTTGGTGGAGGGTGAGCAGGGCGTGCTGGGGATGAGGAACAGCACAGGGGGTGTACCCAAGGCCAGGGAAGCAGGAGCAGCCTTTGCCAGGGGGAGCAGATGCCTGGAGTGGGCTGGAAACACTGGGGAAAATGGCCTGGGGAACAGAGCACAGGGCAAATGAAGAGGTGAGGAGGCTCTTTGGCCTTTCCAGAGGCTGTGGAACCTTTTCACAGGAATGCTGCTGGACATGAGAAGGGGTGAACCTGTAGCCCTGTGAACTGGAGGGACCCTCTGGGCTGGGCTGGGCTGTGCTGGCAGGGCCTGAGCTCTGACCTGGCTATGGAAAAGGGGCAGCCAGGGCACTTTGGCTGCTCTGCTCCCTCCCTCAACATCCATCTGGGGGGCACCTTGCAGGGGGGGTTTCCTTGCTCAGGCCATGCTAATGAGCTGCTCAGAGCCTGCCTGGCTTCCCAGGCTTTCAAAGGGAGAGCATCTCCCAGAGCTGCCCAGAATTCATTCATCTGAGGGTTTCATGCAAAGCCAGGGAGATGAAACAGCACAGAGGCAACATTCCACACCAAACTCAGCTTATTTACTGAGTTATAAAGGCTTTAACACAGCTCCTGATGTGTTGGACTAAGTTTCTGGTTCTTTCCAGGACTTGTTTCTAGTTCCATTTCTCTCTCAACAATGTCTGCCCTATTCCATGGCATTTGAGAGTCCGCATTTCTCATCTCAAGGTTTTCATGAAAATGCACACCATGTGAGCCTTCTGTCAGACTTTAAAATTTTCTAGAAATCCATTTCCCACACTGATGCAGCCAAACTTCAGTTTACATCCTAGGGCAGCTCCTGCTTGGAGCAGGAGGGCAGCTGGGGATGGCAGCTGGGGATGGCAGCAGAGACTGCACTGAGGGGAGAGGACATGGCCTGGGCTCTGCAGGGCTGCAGGAGCCTTCCTGAGGTGCCAAGGCTGAGGCAGGAGCCCCAGGGGTGGCACAGAATTGCACTGAGCTCTCCTGGGGCTCTCCAACCCAGATCTCAGGAGGCTGAAAACCACGAGCACAGAGATCATCAGGAATTTCGGGACAGGACAAGAGGGAGTGGCTCAAAATGACAGAGTTTAGGTTGGGTATATGGAAGGAATTGTTCCCTGGCAGGGTGGGCAGGCCCTGGCACAGGTGCCCAGAGCAGCTGTGGCTGCCCCTGGATCCCTGGCAGTGCCCAAGGCCAGGCTGGACACTGGAGCTTGGAGCAGCCTGGGACAGTGGGAGGTGTCCCTGCCCATGGCAGGGGGTGGAACAAAACAAACTTTGAGGTCCCTTCCGGCCCAAACCATTCCACGATTCAAGAGCAGCACAAGATGTTTTGAGCAAAGCAGAGGAGTGGTGTAAGAAGTGCAGCTGGGACAGCAGCTCTGAAAATAAACTGATTTAACATCATTGAGAGTAAAAAAACCAAACTTATTTCTCATTCAGTGCTGCCTGAACAGCCAGCCCTGCTCTCCTGGCTGCCTCTCCAGGTACAAGCACCTCTTGTGCTGGATGCTTTCCCTGAGTCTCCTGTTCAGACTCCAGAAAAAACTCCCCAGTCATTAAGTTTAGGGCCCTGCTGGCAAAGAAGAAAGTGCTGTGGGATCACAGCAGAGAGCAGAGTGTCTTTAATGAACAAACAAAGCAGCAACTGCGACCAGAGAAAACAAAATGCCGGTCCCAGACAGACGAGGCTGCCAGACAAAGAGTTTGGAGGAGGGGGAAGCAAGGAAGTTGTTTGCAGAGCTAATGCCAGGATGAAAGGGAGAAAATGAAACCAGAGCTTTTTATGGCATTGCTGGAGGAAAAGACAAGGAAACAACGCTGGCAGAAATCAACTTTGAAACACAAACAGCCGGTACTGCACCCATCAGAGCTGGACACAAAGAGGCTGCAGAGATGGCTGGAATTGGGCTGTTTGAGGGCTCTGGCAGCTCTGTGAACACAGAAGGACTCACAGCCCTTGTTCCCTCCCTGCTGCAATGAACAGAGCCACAGCAAGCCTGGGAAAAGCACCCAGGGAAGGATGGAAGCACTGGACACCAGGATGGGCAGTGCAGCGGGGCTGGGAACACAGGGATGTCCTGGGGCAGGCAAGGAACCAGCTCCCAACCACTGGAATTGTTTGGAATTGTGGAATGGGGACTGGCAAGGGACAGCCTCAAGCCCTGCCACCTCAGCAGGTGGAGGGGCTGCAGTGGAGGCTCCTGAGAAGCTCATGGTGCTGTCCCTGCCTTCCTGGAGACCAGGCTGGGCCTCCCCAGGCTGAGCCCCTCATCCCCTTTGGGGTGGTGTCAGCTGCTGTCCCTGGACTGAGCTGCTCCAGCCTTCTTTTTCACCCTGGCATGGCAAAAGTCACTGCAAAGTGCCTTTGGTTTGGGGTGGCAGTGAGCAAAACCAGCCTGGCATTTCCTCTAAACCCAAGGAGTTAAATCTGGCATCTTCTCTAAACCCTGGGGTAATCACTGCTCTCTCCCAGGGACATGTTCCTCCCTTTAGCTCCTCTGTAACTGTCAAAGACCTTGAGCTCCTGCACTTTGCCACCTGCAATCCCAAGGAAAGCCCAATCACATCCTGGTTTTTGGGACTTCCCCCTGTCCCAGTAAAAATGAGAAGTTCTGTTTAAGAGCTCCTGCTGGTCCGTGACTGATGTGGCTCCACAATCATAAGCAGCAATTTCAGGCTGAGGGAAGGAATCAATAATTGAGATCACACCAAAATCCACCCTGGATTCATCAGGCAAATGCAGCCTGGCCTTTCAGAGCCTCAGGGATGTGGCTGCTCCTCCCCAGCAGGAAAAGCAAGGAATAACTTTTCCTAAAGCTCGTTCAGAGGCCAGCTCAGACCTCACTGCCCCAAACAAGAAATGCCTTTGGCTGCCTCAGGAAAGGGCTGTGTGTGCTCAGACGTGCTGCACTGCTGAGGAGAGGCACAGGAATTCTGTCTGGGGGCTCCTTCCAGGCCTTGGATCCAAATATTCCATGTCCACAAGCCCGAGCCATGGCCAGATGCCCTCCCCAAGCTGTTCCTGCCAGGATGATTGAGTTCCCAGCCGTGCCACGGGGGCTGCAGGTGCCTGGCGGCTCCTCCTGCTGCTTTCCAAGGGTTTGTGGCAGCTCCACCTTTGATCCTGGAGTTAATGTTGGTGGCTCTGCTGCTCCGGCTGTTCCTGGCTCGCCTCGTGCCCGTGGGGTTTTGTATTCCTACAAAATTCTGGGCCTCGGTTGGAACCTTGTCACTGGAGCTGGCAGGTTTAGGAGCCTGATTAGCTTTCCCTGCGTGCTTCTTGAAGGGTTTTTTTCCCCCTTTATGACCACCAGGTTCTCAAGGTCTGTTGGAAGTCAGCAGATGTTTGCTGGAAGGGGCTGCAGCTCCTGCCTGTGCTCCCATTATCCAGCATTTCCTTCGGAGTGAGTGCAGTCATGGAGGAGACTCTCCCCTCATCCCACTGGATGGTGTCATTTTAATAACAAATAATCCTTTTCAGGCTTATTTTGGGCTCTAATCCCATCCTCCAAGATGTTTGCAGCTCCTTCCACACTAAACCAGCCCGTTTAATGAGCATCTCCACGGGGCAGCAGCCAGGTCCCTAATGAAAAATGGAATAACATTGGACAGATGTGCTTTGGAAAAGCCTCCTTGGGGCCTTTCCTTCTGACACCGACTCACTCACAGCTCCTCTGAAAACCCCAAGTTTGCAGCAACTTTTGTGCTCATGCTGGATGAAATTCTCCCCAAATGTTTTCCACGTCTGTAGATTTCCATGCTTGAGTTTGCTGCAAGATGGCCCAAACCCCCTCTAAAATTGGTGTACAAGGTCTCATCTGCTGGCACAGCTCACCCTGCTGCCTGGAACAGCTGTGATAATCAGGAAAAATGAGATTCAAAGCCTTCAAGATGGAAAAAGTCCATAGTTGACTCTTTTTTTTTTGGAGCAGCATCTGCATCAGACTGTTAGAAAAACGAGTCTAACTTTGAAAGGAGAATTCCTACAAAATACCTCATTTTATTTGACCAAGAAATCCCAAGAGACCTCTCCTAAGAAGCCTTCAAATATCAGCGCTGGGCATTTAGTGGTTACACATCCTCTCAGCTCTGCCACTAAAGTAATTTTCTTTTCTCCAAATTTCATCTTAATGGTGGTTTATAGCATATGTTCACCGTGTTATTCATTAGCTCGGGGTAAATAAACCTAAAAATGAGGCGAAAACCTACCATAAATATGAACAGCAAAAGAGTGGCTCAAGAAAAATTCGAAGAGAAGTGAAGCAAGAGGATTTTTTTCCCTACTTTGGCCATTAGTGTGTTGTTTGGAAATCACTCAGCCATCCCTGTTTACTTTTCCTGACAGGAATTATGTGATTACAGCACATTACGATCCCAATTTCTGGCAGAAAGGCTGGCTGGAGGACACTTAGGTGAGGATTAGGAGGGGAAACTGGCTGGATTTTGAAAGCTGGGATGATGGGTGAGCAGGGGGGGCCTCAGGGGTGCCCACAATAATGATGGAAAACCTCTGCAATTTCCACCTGAACTGAGGGGTTGGGGAGGTGCTGCTGAGGAGTTTCTGGTCAAACGGAGTGCCTGGAGCAGATCAGGCCATGGTGTCGTCCAGCCAAGCCCTGGAAAGCTCCAGAGGGGATTCCCTCTGCTCCTCTGAGGAGCTCAGAATCTCCTGCAGTCCAGACTGAGCCCGCAGTGCTGCTCTGAACCCCTGGGAGGGTCTCCATGGCCCTGTTTGGCCCTCAGGAAGGTGAAGGACACAGTTAGGTCACCCCTGAGCCTACTGGTGGCCACACTGACCTGGCCTTTCCCAATGGAAATGAAAGGTTATGGAAAAGTGTTTGGACTCTGGATTAGAATCCACAGACCCTGAGCCACCCTTGGTGGCCTCTGTTGTCTCATCCCTGCTTTTCCCAAGTCACCCTTGAACTCAGGGGGCCAAACTGGTGGTGCCAAAATTGTGACACAACCCCCCCCAGCACTGGGAATGGGAATTCCTTCACTCTCCTGGCCGTGCTCCCCCCATGCAGGATGAGGTTTGAATTATTCAGGATGAGGGGGCTGGGGGCTGGTTCCCAGCCTGGACTGGTGCCAGGAGCTTCCTGTGGAATTGCTGGTGGCCCCATCCTCAGGTTCCCCAGGTCTCTGAGGAGTGGAGCTCCCCTGTTTGCTGTGTCCATCACCCTCTAATTCTATAATGCCCCCAAAGCTGCTGAGGAGATGGGAATGATCCCCATCCATGTTTCTCCAGCACAGGATGGAGTTTGAATTATTCAGGATGGCTTTGTGCTGGTTTTCCCCACCAGCCTGTCATTCCCAGTCTGGAATGAAGCCAGGCATGAGGACAACCCACAGGTTTGGTGGAATTCCTGTTGACCCTGTGTTCAGGCTCCTCCAGGCCCCTCAGGAGCAGAGCTCTGTCCATCACCCTCTAACCCCATGGTGTCCCCCAAAGCTCCAGAGGGGATGGGGCCCTCTGCAGTCTCCTGGCCATGTTCCCCCCATGCAGGATAAGGTTTGAATTATTTAAGATGAGGGTGCTGGGGTTGGTTTGTCAGCCTGGAATGGTGCCAGGCATGAGGACAATCCCTGCTTCTCACTGAGCTCTGTGGAATTGCTGTTGGCCCCATCCTCAGACTCCTCCAGGAGCAGAGCTGTGTCCATCACCCTCTAATCCCATGGTACCCCCAAAGCTGCTGAGGGGATGGGGACCATCCCTGTCCATGTTTCCCCCAGGGCAGGGTGGGGTTTGGATTATCAGAATGATTTTGTGCTGCTTTTCATCCCTCATTCCCAGCCTGGAATGAAGCCAGCCATGAGGAATATCCACAGCCCCTGCTGAATTCCTGTCAGTCCCATCCTCAGGCTCCTCCAGGCCCCGCAGGAGTGCAGCTCAGGAGGGTCCATCACCCCCCCTACCCCCAGAGCTGCTGAGGGTGGCTCTGTCTGCTCCTGATGAAGATATTGACCCACACCAGCCCCACTATTGACCCCCGAGGCTCTGCTGATTCCTGGCTGCCAAGCAGAGGTGGAGCCATCGATCCCTGGCCGGTTTTCCAGCCCTCGAACAGCGCTTTCATCCAGCCTGAACTTCCCCAGCTCCCAGAAGAGAACGCTGAGGGAGACAACGTCCAAATCCTGATCAGCCTGTGCTGAAGGAAGGCCGAGTGTGGGGTTATTAAATGCCAGCCCTGCTCCAGCAGCCCGGGCTGGAGAGATTGCAGCGGCTGCTGCAGAGCCACGCTGGCTGCAGGCCATGGCAGCAGCAGCACCACGGGATTAGCTCCTGCTGACAGCTCCTGAGCAGCTCCACAGGGCTCCACATTCCCAGCCGCAGGCTGGCTCCCTCCTGCCTGGCAGCTTGTGGGGCAGGGATGGACAGGCAGCAGCAGCAGCCTCTGTTTTGCTGTGTAATCGTCCCAAATTTTGTGCTGACAGCACTGGCTTCTCAGGGCCACAGAAAAGCAATTAAAAAGGGTGTTCAAAATCATTACAGAAGCCAAGCCTTGCACCTAAAGCTGCTGCGAGGCTCTGTGAGTGAGCAAAGCCCTGGGGAGAGGAGGAATTCAGCTGGGAATGTGAGGCCTTGTGGTGCTTATCCACTCGTTTGTGATTTGCAAGCTCCCATCCATTATGGATGTGGTGGCCTCCTCTTCAGATGGACTCGTGCTGCCAGATGTATTATTAAGACTTATGGTGATAAACAAAGAAGAAAACATTTAATTGACCCCAAATGACTGTTGCTGTTGGTGTCAAACGGATGAGAGCAGAGCTGGTCAAGGCAAATCACAAATCTGCAGCTGCTCGAGGCATTTTCCTAAAGACCTGAGACAGCTGCGCAGTGCAATTTCTCTCACTAATGATTCCTAAATTAAGAAATTAACCCCCTTCCACCAGCATTTGGATGGTGCTGGAGTGGGAGACAGGAACAAAAATTGGAGCGGAGTGCGTGGCAATAGCAACCATGGACAGTGCCAAAAATACTTCTCATTTCTGAGCCCCAGTGCCTGCAGAAATCAAAGCACTCCACTGCCAGCTGTGGCCCTGGAAGGGAGGGGACAGTCAACAAAGGCTGGGGAGGCCTAAGGGGGTTGGTGGGTAGAGCTGGACCTGCCCCAGGACCCCCCCCGAGCCCCGGGCTGATCCCACAGCAGGGCAGGGGGGATCCTGCCCCTGTGCCCCTGTGCTCAGGTGGGAGCCCACCTGCAGAGCTGGCCCAGCACAGGGAGGAGCTGCAGCTGCTGGAGCCAGGCCAGAGGAGGCTCCAGGATGAGCAGAGGGATGGAGCAGCTCTGCTGGCAGGAAAGGCTGGCACAGCTGGCAATGTTCACCTGGAGAGGAGAAGCTTTGGGGTGACCTCAGTGTGGCCTTGCAGGGCCTGAAGGAGCCCCAGGAAACATGGAGAGAGACAATGGACAAGGGATGAGGGACAGGACACAGGGAATGGCGCCCACTGCCAGAGGGCAGGGCTGGATGGGAGATTGGGAATTAGGAATTGTTCCCTGGCAGGGTGGGCAGGCCCTGGCACAGGGTGCCCAGAGCAGCTGTGGCTGCCCCTGGATCCCTGGCAGTGCCCAAGGCCAGGCTGGACACTGGGGCTGGAGCAGCCTGGGACAGTGGGAGGTGTCCCTGCCCATGGCAGGGTGTGGCACTGGATGGGCTTTAAGGTTGCTCCAGTCTAAACTCTGATTCCACAATTTTGAGATCAGCTCATGACACCCTCTCAGTGTTTCTCCTGGGGCTGGTGAGGATGTTTGGTGCTGTTTTCAGCTCAGCCATGTGTTCCCAAGAACTGCAGAGGGATCCTGGCTGTTGAGGAGCCTCATGTTGGATTTTCTCCATGTTCTGACCATCCCAGGCTGCTCCAAATCATGGAACTGCTGGGAGGGAGCACCAAAGCAGCAGCAGCAGCAGGGCTGGGATGGAATTGCTAGGGATAAAAGGCCCTGCAGTGATTCCCCTTCCATGAAAAATTCCTGCACTAGGAGGTGAGGCAGGAGCAAATGGAATTCTTTATCCCTCTCCTGAGCGAGTCCATTGCTGGTGGAGCTGAGCTGAGCTTTTTGATCCCTGTGATTGCAGTAATTGCCACTGGTGGTGTCCCAGCCTCCCTGGGGGCTGGCACCACCTTTGATTTGGCTGCCTTTGAATGTGACTCCAGAGCAGCGGGGTCGGGATGTGGCAACATGACAGGAATCTTCCAAGCTCTTGGAGAATCAGGGAATGCTGCTGGGGCTTGCACTGTGTCCCCAGAGTGCCCACAAAATGCTGCTTTTCCTACCATTTTCCTGCTCTTTCTGAAGGCATTGGGAAATGGGGGATGCCTGGAGATATTTTTTTTAGCTCTCGCTCAATGTTCATCCCCCATCACCAGAACTGTCTGATGTGTTTAGTTTTGGGTGTGTGATCTTCCGAGAGATTGCTTTTACCCCTCTGAAGGGAAAGTCATGGTCTCTTTGAGAGTTCAGGCTCCTTTCCTTTCCCCCCTCCTCCCACCAGGTCTTTGTTTCCATCATCTGCACATTTGCATCATTCCTTTCCTTCATGCCTTTCCCAAGAATTCTCACTTATTTGCCAATTTTAACAGTTCTGTGGTGCTTTGAGAGATTTTGAAAGAGCAGAAGTTCCCTGAACACAAAACCTTTGATATTTCCAGTCATTTCCTCATTTCTATTTAGGTCAACACCTGGTTGGGGTGGGAAGCTCAGGGCAGGGTGAGTTTCTTTCCTGGTCATTCCACTCAGCCCTTTGGATCTCCTGGAGTCCAGCACATTCTCTGCTGTGTCAGATGTGCCCAAATGCCAAAATGTATTAATTACCTTGCAAAAAGCTTGCACAGAGCTTTGATTGCCTCAGTGCACATAAATCTTGTTTGCTGTGAGTTCTTCTTTCCAGGTGCCTGGTGCTGAGGTGAGGCTTCGGAGTCTTGGATCTTTCCTTCGCAGGAGTTGTAAGATTGGACTCTTGCACTGAGTAATGCTTGCAGAGGCACCTTCCTCTAATCCATATTGCACATGAAAATCCTTTGGAATGCAGGAGATGGTGACAGTTTTGCTCTGGTTTCCACAAGGAACCTTTGGCTCATCTTTCCCTGCAAAAATTCCTCTGCTTCAGGGATGTGCCTGATGATGTGGTCAGGCTGATTTGTTCTCTGGAAGGGATAATTAAAGACAGGGATGGGATATTGGGATGGACTTCCCCCTGGGAGGGTGGGCAGGCCCTGGCACAGGGTGCCCAGAGCAGCTGTGGCTGCCCCTGGATCCCTGGCAGTGCTCAAGGCCAGGCTGGACAGGGCTTGGAGCAGCCTGGGACAGTGGAAGGTGTCCCTGCCATGGCAGGGGTGGAATTGGATGATTTTTAAGGTGTTTTCCACCCTAACTCAGTCTGGGATTCTGTGACAATAAAAATCCTGGATGGTGGTGCACTTTAGGGGTGCTGCCACTCTGTACTCAGACTTCTTTTCCCCTTGATCCAGGAAAGCCAGAAATGAGGATGTTTGCTGATTTTCTCATCGAGAGCCTGGGATGGATCTGAAATTCCCTTTGTAGTCTGCTGCACTCAGCAAGCCTGCTTTCATAGGCTTGGAAACCTCCTTGCTCTGCTTCCCCACTGAGATTTTCATGCCTCCTCTGTGCAGTGTCCTGGCAGGAGAGGGTCCTGCACAGATCCCGGGACCTCCTGTGTCATCAAGGCCTGTCACAGACACACCTGGAGCACCAGGCACCAATTCCCGTGGATCCCTTCCCTTCCCTTCCCTTCCCTTCCCTTCCCTTCCCTTCCCTTCCCTTCCCTTCCCTTCCCTTCCCTTCCCTTCCCTTCCCTTCCCTTCCCTTCCCTTCCCTTCCCTTCCCTTCCCTTCCCTTCCCTTCCCTTCCCTTCCCTTCCCTCTCCCTTTTCCCCTTTCCTTTCTTTTCCTCTCCCTTTTTTCTTTCCTCCTTTCCTCTCCCCTTTTCGTCTCCCCTTTTTCTCTCCCCTTTTCCTCTCCCTCCACCCCTTCCCAGACTCACACTTACATTTCCCTATTCCAGGCACTTTCCCATCCCCTCCCAGGTTCTGCCCCGCTGTTTTGGAGGCAGCCCATGCACCACGGGCCTTCTGCAGCTCTTCCATCTCTCCCAGGCTGCCCAGGTGAGCCTGCTTTGACTGACTGAGGCTGCCTTCAGTCAGCACCGTCTGCCCTGCCTGCTTACATTCCCTCTTTATTATTATTTTTATTATTATTATTCCAGCTAGGAATGATATGTTGTCTTTAAATCCTTGCTGACTGCTTAAAATTCTCCCACATCTTTGGAGTGTTTAATTATTCCCCTTCAGGAGCGGGTTTAAATTGACTGACTTCCTTTCAGGCTCTGATTTCACATGGAATGGCAGCGCTGCTGAAATTATTCCAGGCTCCCTCCCCCGTGCTGCTGGCTGACCTGGGAAAAGCAGCACTTCCAAGGCAGCTGGCTGGAATTCCCTGCTTTCCCCCGCAGCCCGGGCGGGACAGCAGCATCCCCGCAGCAGAGGTGCGCCTTTCGGCCGCCTCAAAGCGTGGGTGGTATTTTGGTCCCGGTTTTGTCTCCAGCTCCCTTCTCCAGGGGGATTGCTGATGTTCATTAGCTGCTAATTGGTGCTGGCGAGCTGCGACGTTCCCCCCCCAGCCTCGCAGCTCCTCGGAGCAGCAGCCGGTGCTTAATTGCAGAGTCTGAGCGGAGCTGGGGGTGCGGAGATGCCCGACTCGTGTTCTCTGCCTCGCCTGACAATTACCGCGCGTTTGATTAGCAACGTTTTGATGGGTTTTACTCTTCCAGCTCTTTGATGTTTGGAGGGAGCTTTAGCTGCACCGCTGAGCTGCTCCTGGAAAAACGTGCCGGAGCATTCCTGAGGCACGGGAGAATGGGAAATGCCAGAGCAGTGCCTTTGGTAGCCACATCCCTGCTCCTTGTGGCCACTGCCCAGGTGCAAACAGGGGCTGGTGGTTTTTTCCCCAAAAACCAGTTTGAGTTTGTCGGTTTGCCTGATTGAATCAAATTTGCCCGGGAAGTGCCCCAATTTTGACTCTCTAATCTGGTTTTGAGTGGATCTCTGTGGGTAAACATGGAAAAAAGAGAGGTTGGGATAACTCAAATGGGGGAACAGGCTCAGGGTTTAACCTGGTCCATTTTGTCCCTGCTCCTGAGACACTGTTCAGCCACTTTATCTGACCCAAATCTTCTGTGCAAGGATCCCGACCCTCCAATCCAGGAGCTCTAGGCATGTGAAAATGTGCATTTTTTAGGGAATTTTGCAAGTAGCATGTTCAAGACCTTGATTTTTACGGTTTCCCTGCTTGAAATAAATTTGCCTGGAAAATGCCCAAATTTTGACTTCCTAATCTGGTTTTGAGTGGATCTCTGTGGGTAAACTTGGAAAACAGGGGCAGGTTGGTGCCTGATTCCTGGTGGGAATAACTCAGACTGGGGGAGCAGTCTCAGGGTCCATTCTGACCCTGTAGCTCTCACTGTCCCAGTGCTTGAGACCCTTCCAGGCCCAAAACTGCTGTGCAAGGATCCAGAATCTCCAATCCAGGAGCTCTGGACACATGAAAATTTGGGGTTTTTTTTGAATTTTGTGACTGGCATGTCCCAAACCATTGTGTTTGTTGGTTTGCCTGCTTGAATCAAATTCATGGATGGGGTGGCACAAGCCCTGAGCCCACAGGTTGGATTTTTGTGAATTTTTTTCTCTTTAAAAAGGAATTCCCTCATTCCTGTGCTCGGTGGATTTGTTTTGCTGCTCTCCCAGCTCCACTGTGCAAGGCCAGGACTTGTCCTCTGCAAAATTACACAGCCTAAGCCTTGAGCCAGTGTTTCAAACCTAAAGTTTGGCTTTATTTCACGTTAAATTTGTGAACTCCAACTGCCAGGCACTGAACTTCTTGCATTGGAGAAGGGATTTTTGATAATCATGGGGTTTTTTTTCTGACTTGCAAATTCCAAAAGCTTCTCATTGCACCATTTATGGCCTAAATCATTGCAAAGCTGAGCTGCTCTTTATTTTCCACCCAGGGCTGGTTCCTTCCTGTGGTCCTAATATTCCATAGGGTTTCTGACAGGTCCAAGGACCTCATATAGACCAAATAAAAGGGGAAAAACCAAGGACAAGGCCATTACTGTCCCTGCTGCTCCCCAAATCCAGCTGGGATTCAGCCACAGAGGGATGTGAGAACCAAAGGAAGGATCAGGACAAATCCTCCTGTCAGGGCTGAGAAAAGCAACTTTTAAACCCAAAATAACCTCAATGTTTTCTCCACCTGGATTTTGGCCCTTGAAGGTGCTGCACCACTGCTTTTGGATGCCAAGCCTTATCCCAGAGCAGGCTCTTCCACACTTCTGGGGCTCAGTGCAGACAGAAGATGCCCAGGGAGAGCTCTCAGGGCCTGGAATGGTCCTGCAGGGAGGAATTTCAGGAAATCAGGAGAGGAGGAACAGCATTGCTGTGCCAGGTGTGATTCCCCCTCCCTGTCTGGAGGTGTTTTAATAAATTCCTTCCAGCAGCTCCCACTGGCAACCAGGTAAGGGCTCACCTAGAGGATTGCAGGGATGTGGAGGCTCCTGGAGGCTGCTGAGGTCCTTTCCCTGAGGGAATAACGTGTTTCCTTCCCAGCCAAGGCTCAGGAATCCAATTGTGCTCTTCCCCCTAATTGAAATGAAAAATGCTGCCATATCAAGCCATTGAAAATATTACAAGCTTATAACTTATTAATTTACTGTGGGAGCTGTGCCCTGAAATGTGAATCAAATCCTGAATGAGATTGTTGGAGGTAATTCACAGGTTTGGATGTGCAGTGTCCTCCCTTTTCGCTGGAATTTGTTGTTGCTGGGCAGGATGACAGCCTGAGATGAGACCTCATTTTAGATTTTACAGATGCTGCGAGTGTGAAAATGAATGAAACCTGAGAGTGTAATGTTGCATGTTATTCAATTATTATCCTTCAGCTGGGGCCAGGGAGCTTCTCCAACACCAAATCCAGGCTGGAGGAGCAGGAGACAGCACGGAGTGAAACTCGAGCACGGAAACTCCTGACCTGCAAAGGATGGAGCTTCTCGAGCAATAAATGCGCTGAGCCCGGAGGTGCAATCCAGGCTTTTCCAAGTAAATGCAGTTTCCATGGAGTTCAGGGCGTTTTCCCCTCAGGCTGCTCGGAGGGAGAGCCGGGTGGATCCACACAGACTGAGCATCTCCTCAGGAGAGGGTTTGCTTTCCATGAGTGGGAAATGCATGGGATTGGCTCCAAACCTGTGGGTGCTGGATCCATGGATTGTCCCTGGGGTTTCCAGAGGGGACAATGGAGTTCTCATTTCAGTGCTGCCCAGAGCAGCTGTGGCTGCCCCTGGATCCCTGGCAGTGCCCAAGGCCAGGCTGAGCAGGGCTCAGAGCAGCCTGGGACAGTGGGAGGTGTCCCTGCCATGGCAGGGTGGCACTGGGTGGGCTTTGAGGTCCCTTCCAACCCAAACTGTGATTCCATGATTTGGATATCAGCTCGTGCCACCCTCTTGGTGTTCTCTAAGGCTGGTGAGGATATTTGTGCTGGCTGCACCTCTCCTGCCTGCAGAGCAGCCACATTCCCTACTCCCATCCCATCCCATCCCATCCCATCCCATCCCATCCCATCCCATCCCATCCCATCCCATCCCATCCCATCCCATCCCATCCCAACACGAACACAGAGCTGAGCTCTGGCTCTGGGGGCACAGAGTGTTGTTTGCTTGATGAAATTTCATTTTTCCTGAGCTCTGCTCCATTTTTCTGTTCCAAGCCCCCCTGTGCCTTCGGGAGCCCATTTGTCCCCGGGGGTCCCTGGTGCTGCTCCCAGAGGAAGCAGCCCTGCAGGGATGAGTGGAAGCTGCCAGGATCACTGTGGCAGATAAGGGAGGATGGAAGCCTCCAGCCCAGGCTGGGAGAGAAAGCTGCTGGGGGAAGGGAGCTCCTGGAGCTGGGAGCAGCCACCAGCACAGCCAGCCTGGCTCTGGGAGCCTCTTCCATGTCCCAGGCAGGCACAGCCCTCAGCTGGCATCCCTGCCAGCATGCAGGGGGAGCAGCCAGAGCTGGGGGAGCAGCCAGAGCTGGGGGGCACAGGCTCCACAGTGGGGCTCAGGAACAGCCTGAAAACCAACAGGAGTGGCACAGGGGAGGCCAAAACATGCCCAGTGTGTCCTGGTGCCTCTGGGAGCTCCTCCATCACTCTGACAGAGCTGTGCTTGGCTGCTCAGAGCCCTCAGAGGGGGATTTTTGCTGGGTCCCCTCTCCCAAGGATCGGTGCCAGGGGCAGCCATGGCTGTGGGGTCACAGTGGCAGGACAGGACCTGTTTCTGGCTTTCCTTTCCCCAGCCTTTGTTGCCTGCCAGGCCAATGCTGCAGTGACACTCTGGACCAGTTTTCCTGGTAAAATTTCTCAGGCCTGTGGATTTGATGCTTTTTATCCAGGATAAAGGGAAGGATGTGCTGCTGGGGCCTTTTGTGTTGTGGGGCATCCAGTTTGGACATGGGCACCCCCTCCTGTGCTGCTCTGTAGTCCAGCCCAGCAGCTCATCCTGCTAATTACAAATATAAATAATGACCATTTGCTGCATACCTGCCTCCTGGATGGCCAGCAGGTCTCCCAAAATGAGGGATGTGAGCCCCATCCCAACCTTCCCTGGCTGGGTGTGACTCTGGCACTCTGCAGGTGCTCCCTGCTGGGTGTTCCCCTCTCTGCCTGCAGTGCTGGCTGCTCCATCCTGGCTCCAGCTGTGCTCCCTTCCAGCCTCTCTGGCTCCTGGGAGCACCAGCACCTCTCCAGCACCCTTGGGTGTGGTGCTGAGCTCCCAGGAGCTGCTGCAGGGGCAGGGGGGCTGTTAATAGCAGGATCCCATTTCCTGCCTCCCTATGGGCAGCAGGAGCAGAAGGAAGGCTGGGAAGGTCAACCTGAGGTTGGAAAGAAGATTGTGCTCTCACAAAGGGAAAAAAGGAGGATTAGGGAAGCCCTGAAGGGGTTCTGGCCCAGCTTTCACTCCACACAAGTTGCCATTGTGCACTGAGAGATGCCAAAAAGGTGTTCTGGGCTTTTCCTGCTCGGAAAAGCCTCCTCAGGCTTTTCCCCCTCGTGCTGCCCCTTGTCCAGAGATGCTTTCCAGGCGCAGTTCCCAGAGAGCAAAATCCACTTTGGAGACAAAGAGAGATCCCAGGAGATGTGAACTGCAGGCTGAGGCTCCAGAAGGAGAAGGGTGGCTGGAGAAGGTCCAGGGGTCCATCGGAGGCTGGAGAGGGACGAGCAGCAGCCTGGAGCTGTCCAGGGGCTGGAGGAAGGGCTCGGATGCAGGGGGATGTGGATGGAGGGATTTGTGGATGCAGGGGTGGATTCAGGGGGGATGTGGATGCAGGGATTTGTGGATGCAGGGGATGTGGATGCAGGGATTTGTGGATGCAGGGGCAATGTGGATGCAGGGGTGGATGCAGGGGGGATGTGGATGGAGGGATTGTGGATGCAGGGGGGTGTGGGTGCAGGGCTGAGCCTTCCCAGCAGCAGCAGCCCCGGACTGTGCAGCACTCCCGGCTCTTTCCCGGTGCCCTGCCCTGCTCCTGCCCCCTGGCTGGGATGGGGGGCAGCCGCTCCAGCCCCTTCCCGGCTGTTTGCTTCATTCCTGCTCCACGGCACCCCTCGGGCCAGCTCTGCCGCGGGGATGGGTGCCCATCCCAGCCGTGTGCCCTGGCTCCTGCCCGCTGCTGCTTTCCCAGCAGGGAGAGCTGCTCTGGGCTGGGATGAGGCACAGCGGGCTGTGGGCATGCAGGGATGGCAGAAAATGTTCATCCCTCGTCCAAGGCAAGTGCTCAGGGATCTCTGCAATCCCTGCAAAGGGCAGCAAAGAGGAGAAAATCCAAGGCCAGTGTGCCAGGAGGGGATGGAGACATCAAGGAAGGTGCCACAGAGGAGGAGCTGCTGGAGCGCCCGGGGTGGCCACGGGGCTTGGCCCAGCGTGTGGGAGCATCCAGGGCTGGAAAAGCCGATTCCATCCCGCAGCTCTGCAGCACCCCGGGGCCGCGGTGCTTTCAGCTGGCACCTGCAGCCCCGAGCCGATTTAGCATGAAAATGCTCGGTGTAAACACCCGTAAACTCCGTCCTTGCCGTGACATTCAGCGTTTCACAACACTTGGAGGGCTTTTGGCACCACAGCAGGGAACCACACGGATCGCTCTGGAATCAAAGCAGGAGCAGCACTCGGGTGTCCAAACCAGCCATTTCTGCTCTGCTAATGTTGGACAAATATTGACTCCTGGCCGCTGCAAGTCCAGCCCTTCACCGCTGAATGCTCAAGGCTACTTGGATAAACAAATGCTTTCTCATGAATATTCTTATTTTAACACATCCCCGGCATAATAATGGCTGGGATGGAGGCTCATTATGCTATTTCTCTGCTGGCAGTTGGAGGTGACATTGTGTGGCACTCGGTGGCACAGGAAAGGAGCGTCCCACTGGGGAGGGTCACTTGTCCAGGGCACAGGGCAGCTGTACAATTCTTGGTCTCTGCTTGACCCTGAGCAATGCAAAAATAAATGGCAATTCCTGCTCCGGCATGAGGCAGGGAGGAGGCACAGCTGCCATCCCTCATTCAGTGCTGCTGCTGCTGCTGCCCACGGCCCAGGGGCTGCAGGTGAGGAGGACCTGGATTGCTCCCCAAAATCGCCTTCCCAGCAGCGGGGGTGCCTGGAGGGGTTCGGCCTGGGACATCTCCCTCGCTGCAGGAGCCCTGTGACCCTTCCTGCCCTTGGCCAGAGAGCGAGGGGTGACTGTCCTGTGCCACCAGGGTGGGGCAGTGCCACATTCCCGCTGAGCTGGGACACACCAGGAGCTCCCTGGAGAGCTGAAAGGGGAGAATCAGAATTGTGGAATGGTTTGGGGTGGAAGGGAGCTTTAAAAAAGCTGATCTCATCCCACCCCTGCCATGGCAGGGACACCTCCCACTGTCCCAGGCTGCTCCAAGCCCTGTCCAGCCTGGCCTTGGGCACTGCCAGGGATCCAGGGGCAGCCAAAGCTGCTCTGGGCACCCTGTGCCAGGGCCTGCCCACCCTGCCAGGGAACAATTCCTCATTCCCAATATCCCATCCAGCCCTGCCCTCTGGCAGTGGGAGCCATTCCCTGTGTCCTGTCCCTCCATCCCTTGTCAATTGTCTCTCTCCATGTTTCCTGGGGCTCCTTCAGGCCCTGCAAGGCCACAGTGAGGTCACCCCAAAGCTTCTCCTCTCCAGGTGAACGTTCCCAGCTGTGCCAGCCTTTCCTGCCAGCAGAGCTGCTCCATCCCTCTGCTCATCCTGGAGCCTCCTCTGGCCTGGCTCCAGCAGCTGCAGCTCCTCCCTGTGCTGGGCCAGCTCTGCAGGTGGGGTCTGGAATGGGAAAACTGCCTCTGGGCAGTTCTGGAATGGGAAAACATCCTGACTTCCAAATGTTCTTCAGCTCCAACACTAAAATATTCTTGACCCACATCCTGGGTCAGAACAGACCCCACCAATCCTGGCACAGCTGTCCCAGAGCCCACTGCTGTTTCCCACATTTGGGATGGGGATGCAGCTCATGGTAAGCTGGCTTTGGAGTCAATGATTCCCCTCAAGGTGACCTTGCTGAGCACCTGGGGACACCTCCTGCTCCTCCTGCTGCCATCCATCCCCCTAGAGTGGCTGGGAACAGCAGCATCCCACCTGGCACCACCCCAGGGCCATTTCCGTGGATCCAAACGGCTCCACAGGGCTGGGCTGACAGCAGGGGAAGCTCTGGAAATGATTTGGGATAAACCAGAAGCTGAGGGAACAGAGGATGAGATTTTCCAGAAGAGCTCTTCCGGAATAACTTCCCCTGTGAACGTTCAGGTCCAGAATAAAAATTTGCCCTCTTAATTCTGGACTAATTACTGTAATTATTCCCAATGAGTCCTGGCTCAAATTCTTTACAGGATCTAAAATTTGTGCCTGTCCCTGTCCCCATGATGAGATCACCCTGAATCCCAAGGAGATGAATTCCTGACTCTCCCAGGCATCCTGCTTATTCCTTAATCCATTTACAGTGTTTTGATTCCATGGTGATAAGGACGTTATAAATGCTAATTGATAAATGAGATCGGCTTTAGATTGGCTCACGCAGGGCAGAAATAGTCAAATGCATACAAAAATGTTATTATTTAAACCTCAACAAGGCTTCCCAGTCCTGGATAAACCCAGGGAAAACTCATCCTTCCTTCCTTGTGTCATCGCTGGATGCTGGGAGCTCCCGGGCCCTCCAGGATGGCTGGGAAAGCTCTGAGGGACTGAGGAACATCTATCAGATGTCTCACATTCAGGATGGGCAGTGCCAAGGCTTTAATCTGCCCTTTCCCTCTCTTTGCTTCCTTCCTTGGGAAGGATAAGCCCAGCCCAGTCAGGCTGGGAAAGGGAAAACTGGTTCAGCTCATCCCAAGGACGAGCTGGAGGCGCCTGGGCCTTTGGATCCAGGCCCTCAAAGGTGTTTTGTTCACAGCAGCAGCAGCAGCAGAAAGGGACTCCATGGAGAGCTCAGAGCTCCTTCCAGGGCCTGAAGGAGCCCCAGGAAACATGGAAAGAGACAATTGACAAGGGCTGGAGGGGCAGGACGCAGGGAATGGCTCCCACTGCCAGAGGGCAGGGCTGGATGGGATATTGGGAATGAGGAATTGTTCCCTGGCAGGGTGGGCAGGCCCTGGCACAGGGTGCCCAGAGCAGCTGTGGCTGCCTCTGGATCCCTGGCACTGTCCAAGGCCAGGCTGGACACTGGGGTTGGAGCAGTCTGGGACAGTGGGAGGTGTCCCTGACATGGCTGGATGGGCTTTAAGATTCCTCCAGTCTAAACTCTGATTCTACAATTTTGAGATCAGCTCATGACACCCTCTCAGTGTTTCTCCTGGGGCTGGTGAGGATGTTTGGTGCTGTTTCAGCTCAGCCATGTGTTCCCAAGAACTGCAGAGGGATCCTGGCTGGACAGGGCTTGGAGCAGCCTGGGACAGTGGAAGGTGTCCCTGCAAGAAATGGAACATAATGAGATTTAAGGATCTTTCCAACCCAAACTATTCCACAAGTCTATGAATACACACACCATTTCAACCTTTTGCAATTACTTTTACTTCTCTGCTGTTTATTTTTCTAGAGCACCCAGCCTGGTTGGACTCCTGCTGTGTCCATGGGCACCCTGGAAGTGGCCTGGATGTGCACTCAGTTCCTGGAGTGAATGGAGGCTCTCCTTGCTGGCTTGCCACAGAGATTACAGTCAGAAAAACATCCCAAATTTATACAAACAATCACAGGCTTGCTCAAAATGGAAGATTCACAATCTCCTCTGTCCCAGCTGGAGGCTCTGGCTCCAGCTTTTCCAGGGGCTGATGGCCTCTCCTCCCAGTCCTGCCCAGAGGCTGCAGTCCCTGCTCCTTGCAGTGATGCTCTGGCCCTGCTGGGCCCCACACCCCAGGGCTGCTCCCATCCTGGAGCCCTGGGGCTCCCTGGGGAGCCTGTGCTGCCTTGTGCAGGCTGGCCTAGAACAGAGAGCAGACAGAGCTAAAGAATAAAGTAGGGATTTATTAAGAGGCCTCAATGGATCCACCTTGGGCAGCACAAGAGCCCAGCCAGGGCTGCACCCCAGGTGAACCCAAAATGGTCCCAAAATGCACAATCGGTCACAGAGTCTGTCACTTTTATCAGTTCTGTTCCATTTGCAGATTGGAGTTAATTGTCCAATTCCAGCTTTAGCCCATGCAGTCCCATCCTGCTTGTTTTCCTCTCTTCAGCCCACATTGTTTGTGCTCTTGGGCCTGAGATTTGGATCATTGTCCTTGGTCCCCAGCTGGAGCAGGAATTGTTTTGTCTCCCTGCTCTGTGCAGAGAGCTCACCATCCCATAATATGAACCCAGACCCACACACTAAAGCAGCAGAAAATCTGAAAAACAGAAAAGCTGGAACCTGAGGCATCAGCTGCAGAGCCTTCCCGAGCTCTCCCTTCCCCTTTTCCTTGCGAGCAAAGGCTCGGAGGTGCCGGAGTCCGCCCGAGCTCACAGCAGTGCATCCCCCTCTCTCTGTGCCTCCCCTCCTGGCCCTGCCCAGGTGACACTCCGGGAATTCATTGCCTCGTGGCTTTCTCAGCTGCAGGCTCGGCATGAAAAATAGCAGCGAAATTCCCGGCTCAGCCAAGGCAGGCCGTTCCCTGGCTCCCGTCGGGAGGAGCGGGCTCCAGCCGGGCTGGGCAGCCGGAGCGGCTCCGCTGCTGGTTTTGCCAAATGCTGACACGAGTCACACAGAAATGGCACAGCTGCCTCTGCCCGGGCTGCAAATCATCCTCGGGATGCTGCTCCCTGCTTCTGACCACAGCACTCCCAAAAAAGCCACTTCCCACTCATTGGGAACGGGATCGTGGTTCTCAAACCCCCTGGGAATGGGGAGAGTGGCAGCCCCGTGGGGAGGGCACAGCATCACCTGAGGAGCAGCAAGGCTGGAATGGCATCCTGAGGGGGATGGAATGAGACCTCATATTCCAAAAAACTCAGGGTTCCACCTCCCCTGATTTAGGCCGTGGGGAAGTCTAGCAAATATTTTATACAGAACCGTAAGCACAGCAATAAAATATTTTGTATGAGCTCCAAGACATTGCAATAAACAACCCTGAGGATCTATCGGTCCAAAAGATAAATAATAAATCCATCAGGATTCATTAAAACTTCTGTTAATCATTACAACTTCTGCAAATCATTGCTCCTGGCCTTTCTGGGCCTGAAAGCTGTGAGCTTTGAACTAAAAGGCAGCACAAGAATTCCACGTTGGGAAGGTGGCGTGTGACCAGCAAAGGCCCAGGTGGATTTTAGTGGGAATGGGATTGCTCCAAAGGGTTTTTTGGAGTGGCTGTGATGGTCAGGAGGGAGAAGCAGCCCCAGATTGTGCAGGGAAGGTCTCAGTGTCCATCCCACGGCCCCCGACAGCGGCAGACCCAGCAGAACTGGACATCTCCACCTTGTTTGCTCATAGGAGTTGCCAAAATTCCTGCTGCTAATGGGATCTGGGAAGAGCCACACACAGCAATTATCTCGGCTTACTGCGACTGGCTGGATTGTCCAAAAATCACCAAGACAAAGCAAATGAATCCTCCTGTAAGCTGGACAAGATCTCCCAAGGAATACTCCTGTGGCTGGGCTGTCACTCACACACTGGATCATTCTCCAGCCCATCAAATCCCAGATTATTCCCATTCCCAGGGGGTTTTATGGTGTTTATGCTGAAAGGAGAGACACTCCAGAATAAAATATCAGCTGGGAGCAGGCCTTGGCCCAGAGTCCTTCCAGTGGCACCAGTGCTCAGAGCAAGCAAATTTTCCATCCAGGAAAACAGACTGGAAAAGCAGGAAAATCATGGACAATTTGGTCCAGGAGCACTCTTTGGCAAAGAGACATTGAAATTTGGCGATGGCAGTGATAAAACAAAGCCTTGTGCTTTGGAATACAGGGAAATATTCTGCAGGGAAAAAGGGTTGGCCTGGCAAAGGGAATGTTGGCTTTTGGCAGGAAATTTGGTGAGGATAGAACTCCCAGAACTCTCCCAAATATTTGAGGGAATATTTGTTGGGAAAAACAGCTTAGAGGCAAATCAGCCCCTCCACTGCTTTTCCCTGGCCATCCCAGATGGAGAGCAGCAATTCCAATATTGATTTAGCAGGATGGACTCACACGGACTGAAAACTTTGCTTGGCAAAGGATTTTTCCCCGGATTTTGCCATGATCTGTGTTCCAGTGCAAACAGCCTACACCAGGCAGGGTCTGGCTGTTCACTGTACTGCTCCACTCCCAAAAGCTGATCTTTGCCAGGATCTGGTGGCTCCTAGATAGAAATAAAAGGCTGCTCTGAGATCCCCAGGGATCCTGTGCCCACATGCCATGCAGGCTCGGTCCCAAATGCCACCTGAGGCTCCCTTCTACCCAGAGCTGTTGGAATGGGAGGTCATGGAGAGGCAGGGACACCTTCCACTGTCCCAGGCTGCTCCAACCCCAGTGTCCAGCCTGGCCTTGGGCACTGCCAGGGATCCAGGGGCAGCCACAGCTGCTCTGGGCACCCTGTGCCAGGGCCTGCCCACCCTCCCAGGGAACAATTCCTCATTCCTAATATCCCATCCATCCCTGCCCTCTGGCAGTGGGAGCCATTCCCTGTGTCCTGTCCCTCCATCCCTTGTCGCCAGTCCCTCTCCAGCTCTGCTGGAGCCCCTTCAGGCCCTGGAAGGTGTTAAAGGATTCTGCTTCATCATTTAAAATCTGCTTCCTTGTACCTTCTACTGTCCCAGGCTGCTCCAAGCCCTGTCCAACCTGGCCTTGGACATTTCCAGGGACCCAGGGGCAGCCACAGCTTCTCTGAGCAGCCCTGAAGTGAATTTTGGATGTCCCAGTGCTGCCACTGCTGATGGGAACAGGTTTGTGCATCACTGCTGGGTTTGCATAGCAGGATTTGAGCTGTTTGGGAAGTTCATTCCAGGCTTTGAACAGAAACAAAAGTGATGGAAAAAGGCAGCAAAGCTTTTGGGATGCAGAAGCAACAAAACCTTTGGGATGTAGAAGCAACAAAACCTTTGGGATGCAGCAGAGCCAAACAGGAATTTCAGATGCAGGGAGCTGAGATAGCCAAGTCCCAGATATCCAGCTCAGGCTTCTCCCTGAGCTCCCTGTGGGCACCATTCCGTGTCTGGAATGTCGGAGAATCTGTGCCCAGCTCGGGGGGAACCAAGGTGGCAGCCCAGGAGTGCAGAGAGCAGCAGAGCTCCCTGTGCACTGAGGAACTCCTGGTGCCGGGTATGGATGTATTTGTGGATTCCTTGTGACATTTTTATTAGGATGAGATAGTTCCCCTGAAGGGGGATGAATAATGGAGAGGCAGCCTTTGGATGCAGGGAAGGAGGGAGGCAGGGGTTGCTGTGCCTGGAGACACCTCGCTGAGTGCACCTCCCTCCTCCCATCCCCCTTCCACAGCCCCCCTGCCCTCCCTTCACATTCCCAGACCCTCTCCCTCCTTCCAGGGAGATCTCCATGCGCTCCTCCACCTGGTGTTGGATCAAGGATGCGGAGCAGGGAGAGGAGCAGCAGGATGCTGCCAAGGGGGGGTTTGAAGGCAAGGAGTGGAGGTGGATGAGAAATCCCACCAGGATATCCTGTGTGGATTTCTGGGAAGTCTTGGAAAGCTGACAGCGTGGCTGGGCTCACACTCAGGGCCTGGGGGGCTCTGCTGTGCTTGTGGGGTGAGTGGGGGGAGTGAATCTGCTGGGTTTGGAGGAACCTCCTCCTGGACACTGTGGATGGGAGCTCTGATGCCACGGGCTGGCTTTGGAGATGGGAAGAAACTCAACAGGATCGGTTTCCATGGCAACCCTGCTCCGGAGCTGGAAGCAGCACCATGGCCCCATCCCTGCAGCCATATGGGAAGGCCCCGCAAGGGTGGGGGTTTCCAGACAAAATCCTGTTCCCATCCCTGCCTGGCACCAGGAGAGAGGCTGGAGATGGATCTGTAGAGGATGGGGTGTGTGGCTGGAGCCACCCATGCCATGCCATGCCATGCCATGCCATGCCATGCCATGCCATGCCATGCCATGCCATGCCATCCCATCCCATCCCATCCCATCCCATCCCATGCCATCCCATCCCATGCCATCCCATGCCATCCCATCCCATGCCATCCCATCCCACAGGGCAGGATGGTGCTGCTTTTTCTGGGGATCTCCTTTCCTCACCATGCACCCCAAGAAAAAATCCCATGGGGATTTGAAATTGTGGATCTTCCTGGGATATCAGGGATGGATGGATGGATGGATGGATGGATGGATGGATGGATGGATGGATGATGGATGGATGGATGGATGGATGGATGGATGGATGGATGGATGGATGGATGGATGATGGATGGATGATGGATATGGATGGATGGATGGATGGATGGATGGATGCATGGATGGATGGATGGAGGGATGGATGGGTGAGGGGGGGATGGATGGATGGATGGATGGATGGATGGATGGATGGATGGATGGATGGATGGACAGAGGGATGGATAGAGGGAATAGCTGCGGAGTGCTCTGGCCTCAGGGATCAATAGCACCATGTCAGGCCATTTATATCCCTCCAAAGAGAGCATCCTGCCTGGAATTAGTTACATTAAAATGTCTGTCGCTGAGTATTAATTGGGATATTAATATGTCACCGGAATGGACTTTATGGGCACCATAAATCCCGGGATTAATCAGGAGCATTCCTGGGCCTGGCTGTGGCTGCTCTGCTGGCTCGGGGCTGTCCTGGAGGGTGGCACGAGGCAACTGCTGCCAGTGTCCCTTGTGCCACATCCCTGCCAAACCCAGCCCGTGGTGTCCTGATGGGAGCGGAGGAGCAGCCCGGCCCCAGGAGGGCTGGAAGGGCAGAATTCATCCTGTGCTCAGTGGGATGAGGAAGGAGGGCCTGGGGTGAGCATCCAGGGTGGCTTTGAAGGGGAAGAGGATGCATAGGGGATCTGGAGGGACCTTGGGGTTTCCCCATGGGATGGTGCTGGCACTGCAGGGTTCACCAGAACAATGGGACTGGGCACAGGCCTGGTCCCCAAGCACCCTGAGCTGCTGGGCTGGGCCCTGCAGGGACAGCAGCTGCAGCTCAAGCTGACACCAAGGTGCCACCCACCCATGGAAATGCAGACACAGCAGCACAGGGGTGCTTCTGGAGCTCTCGGGACTGGTTGGCTCTGGGTGTTCCTTTTCTCCCCCTTTCCTTCTCTTGCTGCTGCTGTCACATCATGGAATTGTGGAATGGCTTGGGTTGGAAAAAAACATCAACTCATCCAGTGCCACCCCCTGCCTGGCAAGGACACCTTCCACCATCCCAGGGTGCTCCAGCCTGGCCTTGGACAGTTCCAGGGATCCAGGGGCAGCCACAGCTTCTCTGGGCACCGTGCACCAGGCAGGATTCTTTCCCAATATCCCATCTAAATCTACCTACTGTCAGCTTAAAGCCATTCCCTGTGTCCTGTCCCTCCATCCCTTGTCCCCAGTCCCTCTCCAGCTCTCCTGGAGCCCCTTGAAGCCCTGGAAGGGGCTCAAACCCTTCTTGAAACAGACATATTCACCTTTCAGGTTGTTGCAGATTATTTTTGGTTCTTGTCATGAATAAGTCAAAACCAAAAAGGGATCTGGAATGTGAGCTCCGTGCTGCCCAAGGGGCTCCTGCCGGCAGCGGCAGTCGGAGAGTGGAATCTCATCCCTGAGTCACCTGCCCCTGGCTCTTCTGGGGTAGCTACAGAAGGGAAGCAATCCTGGTTTTTCCATGCAATATTTAAGTGCATCTAAGTTACAGCTGGCATCCATCCACTGCAAACAAACAGCCGTGCAAGAGCTGAGCTGTCAGTGAGAGCCGATGAAATTCCTATGAAAATGAGGGAGAAAAACATGGCTTTCAACGTGGAATTTATCACTGAAATGGTCTCCCTTTGCTTTAAATGGTCTCCAAGGGCAAATCTTAGACCTTCCAGCCCTTTTGCTCAGAGTCACCATGGACAGGGACACATTGAAAAGGCAATTATTGGGTTGATGATGCTGGATTTTGAATTTTTGTTGGTGTTTTTTTTTTTGAGCAGCAAAGGAAGAGAGAAGCAAATAGACACGAAGGAAGAAAAGGGCAGGGAGAAAAAAGGTAAAAATATCATTTGCCGTCGACTTTGGCTTAGTTGCTGAAAAATGTCAAGGCTCCAACCTGCTCCTGTTTGAGATTTGAAGGGAAAGCTTTGGCACAGGGCTGGCAGCAGCGAGTTTACTGCAGGCTCCGTGCCAGACACTTTTCGGGATGAGATGACAGGAGCAAGAGCAGGAGATGATGTGGGAGGAAGAGGTGCACACCACCAGGGGCTGGCAGAGGGGCCAGCTGGGCCACCTGGGGCTCTTTGTCACCCCAGTAATGCAGGGGTGACACCTTCGACCCAGACTGTTCCCTCTCAGAATTCCCAGCTCCTGATCCACGTCTGCATGGAGAACTCCTCCTCCTTTCCCTTCAGTGACTCACCCACAGAGGAGGAGAAAAAAGCACTTTATTCCTCAACATTGTTATTTTGGGTCTGGGGAAAACAGATTGTTCACGAGGCAACAAGAGAACAACTTGCCAGACACATGGAGAGGTCACGACGGCCCTGATTCATCTCCCCATCCTGGTAGGAATCTCAAGCCATTTTGGATGTCTTTATCCTGGCAGTGACTCACACCAAGAGCTCCTGAACACCTTTCCAGAGCCTCCTCACTCCCCCTGGGCTGGGAATCGTTTGCTCGAGGTGAGGAGAGCGCCAAGCTCTTGCCAGGTGTCTTTGCCTCACCTGAAACAAGAGAATTCAGACAAATCTGTGTTTAATACCTGAGCTCGGAGTGCAAAATGGGAACAGGCTCTTCCCTGTAGCTCCGTGATGGATCTCCCCTTTGTGTGTGAGTGACGCTCCTCAGCTTCACCTGCTGGAGCAGGAGCTTCTCCAGGAGGATTCTCCAGGGGCACGTCTGGGATGAGAGCCCAGCAGAGCAGTGAGCTCCTTCCCGTGCAGGGGGAGGATGTCAGGAGAAGTCAGAGGAGCTGCTCTGGGAGCCTGAGGGATCCTGAGGCTGGATAAAGGGAGAGGGGCTGGGGGCGAGTTTGGGAACTCTGGGTTCAGTGGGAGGGGGTGGAGAGTAGGGGTGGAGTGAGGGGGGCCTGGTGTTGTGTAGGTCCTTGGAGAGGGGCCACTGGTCCCCTTCCACACCCCGTGTGGTGCCTGGAGCAGTGGAGGAACAGGGAATATCCCAGACACTGCCAGGTTGGTTGGCATCACCAGCATGTCCCACTCAAACCATTCTGGGAAGATGGAGCTGAGGTTGAAGGAGGTTTTGTCCTGAGTGCAGGAGCAGGCAGGCTCCTTCCATCATACACCTGAGGATGCAGGATGTGTCCATGCATTGATCCAAGCAGGAAAACCACAGATATGCAGCTGCACCCGCTCTATTTACAGTATTTTACTGGGCTGTTTTTATTTTTTATTGCACTATAAACCAGGAATAAGTGATCAGAAACAGAGGAATTCAGTTCTCATCTGCCACAGCCAAGACAGAGGGAGAAGCTGAGCCATAAATCGCGGAGTCCATAAAAAATTCCAGCTTGTTCACGGAAGTGCTGCGCAGCAGACTCCAGGTAATGATGAAGCTGAACACAATTACAGAGGAAAAAAACCTTATCTTAAAAATCCTGGGATATTTTCAGCTGGGGAACACTGCTGATGTGCAGTTTAGGTGCCTGCATGGAAAAGTATCCATGTTAAGTGAGGGAAGCGGGAACAATGTTGAGTTTGGCAACAAATCCCAGGCAGGGCAGGTTTGGGAGAAGGAGCACCGAGGTTTTCCTTCCCCTCCTCTCTGAGGTCACCTCGCCCTGCCCAATTTATGGGACACACTCCATCCCAGTCCCAGCTGGATGATAATTCCCTCTTTCCCGTGCCACCTGTGAACACCAATTCCCAAATTCTGACTCCACAGGCTGCAGCTCCTGGTGAGGAA
This sequence comes from Passer domesticus, assembly GCF_036417665.1. Taxonomy (NCBI): domain Eukaryota; kingdom Metazoa; phylum Chordata; class Aves; order Passeriformes; family Passeridae; genus Passer; species Passer domesticus. The sequence goes on along the minus strand of NC_087486.1, from coordinate 16,757,434 downwards.
AATTCCCTCAGAGTGTCCCTCCCTCAGTTTTCCTGGGATGCAGACCTGACATGGAAACAGGAGCGAGTTGGAGGGGCCCAAGTGTATTGTCCAGGTAATTTTGGTTAATCAAATTCCCATTCCATGTCCTAATGGCTCTTGGATCTCATTTCCCTCAGTACAACTGCAAATTCAAGTGCTCAACGACACAATTTGTTAAGGAAAACTCGCTTTATGGTAATTTTTAAAATTAGGGAATTGAAAATAAAGGTGATTAACAGAGCCTGCGAAGATCCAACACTTGTAGGGAATTTTTAGGACTTCATTGGGAATCAGTAAATCTCATCGATGAATAAATGTTGGATCAGAATTAATATTAGCAGAGTGGCAACTTATCCTAATGATTGCATAACCTATTTTGGAGGGGTAATTTTTATATCAGCGTGAGCTGCTGGTCTTTAATCTTTCATTAATTTCATTCATAGCCTTCTCTTAATTTGCCAATCAAGCTTTATATTTGAATTAAAAGCTCGGGGACTTGGACGTGTCAAGTCAACCAAACGATTTCAAAATTGGGATTTAGGAATTTCGACAGTTCCTTAATTACTGCAAACATGAAGTGCATTCACGGCTGCCTTTCCCTCTCCATGATCCTCCTGATCATTCCCTTCTACCCACCACTTCAGCTCCTCTGTTTTCTCCAGGAGTAGGGGCAGCAAAAAATGGTTTTATGGAAGAGAAAACATGGAAATGGGGCTGGGAAACAAAGGCCTGGTTTGTGCCACGTGTTTTGCAGGTTCTGTCTCATTAGGGCAGCTCTAATAGGTGGAATTATTCATTATCAAGTCTTGTCCTTGCCAGGACAGGAGCTTGGGGTGGGACCAGTCCCTTCTGCCACTCCTGCAGTGGAGGGACAAGAGGAAATGGCCTCAGAAAGGGGAGATTTGGAGCAGAATAAGAAAAAAAAATTCCTTTTTAGGGTGGCCAGGCACTGGAAGAGGGTGCCCAAGGACTGGGGAATCCCTGTCCCTGGAGGGGTTCTGGATGTGGTGCTGGGTGTTGGTTTTGGGGTTTTAGGGGTTTTGTGGCAGTGCTGGGTTCTGGTTTTGTGGTTTAGGGGTCGCAGGGGCAGTGCTGGGTGCTGGTTCTGGGGTTCCAGGGCTGTTCTGGGTGGGTGGCTGGACTGGATGGCCTTGAAGGTCTCTTCCAGCCTTGGTGGTTCTGTGATCCCCTCACTGACTGAACTGTTTGTTTCTCCCCCACCATTTTCCATCCTCAGATGGAATTTTGGGAAGAAATTCCTCCCTGGGAGGGTGGGCAGGCCCTGGCACAGGGTGCCCAGAGCAGCTGTGGCTGCCCCTGGATCCCTGGCAATGCCCAAGGCCAGGTTGGACACAGGCTTGGAGCAGCCTGGGACAGTGGGAGGTGTCCCTGCCATGGCAGGGGTGGCACTGGAGGGTCTCTGGGGTCCCTCCCAACCCAGCCCCCTTTGGGATTCTCTGAACACCAGCCCAGCCAGGGCCCTATTTGCCAGATTTCCAACCCAAGGCAGGGTCAGGGCAGGGTGTGGGATCAGGAGGAGGGAGATCCTGTTGTCACCCAGGCAGGAACACCCTGGGCACAGCCAGGTCACCCCTGTCAGCCCTCAGGGCTTCCAGCCGTGCATCTTCCTCCTCTGCCAATGCCACCATCAGGTGACCTCCGTGCCCAGCTGCTGCTCCTGGAGAGGAAAATCATCAATGTCAACATTCCTGCCGTGTTTGCAGAGAGGCACTCATTCTCCAGGGAATATATCCTTTGAATTTGTGATTTATGGACAGCACTGGGTATTCCAGAGGGTAGGGCAGGGACCAGGGGCAGGAATGCTGCCTCACCTGGAGCTGGGGGGCCTTGGGATGCTGCTAAACCCCGTGGGGCCAAAAGGAACCTTCCCCTCTTGTGCTCAGCCTTTTCTTCCTCACATTGGCCACAACAAGTGGAGAGCCCCAAGATGCTGCAGCCCAAGCTGTGGATTAATCTCAGAAAAAAAGCCATTTTATTTCCTGCTGAAGGAGAACTGGGGCCCTGAAAATCCAGGATCCTGCAGCCTCAAATGCCTTCGCTCCTGGCAGGCTTCCCCGAGGCAGGAGACACCTCAGGCAGCACTGAGGGACAGTGGCAGGCAGAGCTGGGGCACAGGAGCCCAACTTTGCCCATCCTGCCAGGGCTGCCAGTCCTACCTGGGAACCCCAGGTACCACCAGTTGAACCCTGTGGCATCAATCCCAAATCCCAGTGCTGCAGTGAGTCCCAAAGAGAGCCCAGGAGAGGGGCAGGGATTGAGGATGCAGCAGGCACTCAGCTGGGGATGGAATTTCTCTCTGGAAATGATTAAATCAGCACTGGACCTTGAGAAATACAAACACTTTCCCTGCCCAGGGTGTGCTGAGCACCAGCTGGGACCCCAATCCAGCAGGGCTCTGTCTCCATCTCTTTCTCCCAAAATCTGGGAGCTTCCCGAAGCAGCAGCAGCAGACATGCTCTGGAGTCACATTTTAGCATCCCTGAGAGGAGCTCCCGACCTGAGCCAAGGCAGAGGGAGGCTCCCAGATTCCCGGCGTTGTGCAGAAGGGCTGGGAAGGCAGACAGGAGCACTCTGCAGGTGCCTCTGTTCGGCACACACGGAGCCACAGCCGTGGCACTCCCCTCCTTTCATCTTCGGGGTGTAAATGTTGCAGTTCTGGCAGCAGCCTGAGGGCAAATTGTTTGGGAAAGTTTGAGCAAAGCAGGTTCAGCTGCTTCAAAGTAGGAAGTGGCTGACAAAAATACATAATTGCCTTCTTAAGAAAATAAAAAGCAACTTTTTTTGGCAGATTGGCAAGTACACACTTCCTACGCGCTCTCCCTTCTACCCAAAACATGATTCCAGCCTTATTTTTATTTCAGGAACGATGAATTATGAAAGGGCTCTCCCCTCCTTCTTTCTCTGCCTTTTTCTCTCTGACTCCTTCTCTCCCTCCCCTCTCCTAGCCCGGGCTGTGTTTGTTTATAACCTCCACACGCAGACCTGGCTCTGATTTGCTTTATCCACACGTTGCAGGGCCCCCAGGACCTGGATTGCTTTCCTGCTGCCATGGCTTTATGAATAAATCCTTCCCCAAACCCCAATCCCCTGCAGAGCCACGGCTGAGGGATGTGTTGGATAAATCCCAGTGCCCCTGTCCAAGGGAGAGGTGCCCATGGGTGCCCAGAACCAAAAGGGAGCTGCAACAGCCCCTCCAGCCCATGGGATGGCTTGCCTGGAATTCTGGCTGATTCCTGGCTGCTGGAAATTTGGGAACTTCCAAGGCTGCTCCATCCTCAGTCCTCAGGGACTGAGCACTGCAAAGGGCAGCCTAAAGCCACGTGGAGAATCCCCCTCTTGCCAGGGGCAGAATTCCCCTCTTTCGTGGGGCTTTGCAGAGGCTCCATCACCAGGGAAGACCTGTGGGTGGGAGAGGCAATGGCCAGGAAAAGGCTGATCCTGGCTTCACTCCTTGCTGGAATTTGCTTCAGTTCCAAGGGACTAGCAGGGCTGAGAGGCAGCAGAAGGGAGCTGGAAAAGTGTCCCTTGGAGCTTCTGGAATCAGGGAGTGAGGAGGAAAGGTGAGAAAGTCTCCAGGTGCACAGGGATCCCCCAGCCCTCCTCCCACCGCGTGTCCCCCACACTGTGGCTGTGACCCTGCAAAGCTCCAGAGTGGCTTGAGAGATGAAGGCAGAGTGTGGGGAGTGCTGAGAGATCCCCACTGGGATCCTGGGGGCCTGAACACCCCGCTGGGGACTGGCAGAGCACCTGGGCATGGAGCTGGGAGTGCCACGGGAACATCCCCATCCCCAGACATCCCGAGGACTTCTTGTGTCCTGCACACCCCTGCAGCCTCTCACAATGGGATAACTCTTAAACTCTTGTGTTTGTCCTACTAGGAGCAAGAAAATAACAAAGAACTGCCCCAAATCTCATCCTCCCAGGAAAAAAACTGTCCCTGCCACTCTTCATTTCAGGAGAGGCAGGAAACACCAAATTTCCACCCCCTCCCTTCCCTCTGTCCCATCACTGATGTGCAGCAGCTGCTCCCTCCCTTTGTTTGTCCCCTCTGGTCACCCTCAGGCACCTGGTGCTGCTGAGATCCAGGATTCTGCTCCAAAACCATCCCACAGCATCTGCCGAGTGCATCCCCCAGGCATCACGCTGGCTCCTGCCCTGCCTCACCAGCCACCCCCGGGCACTGGTGGCTGTGCCAGGGCCATCAGGGGCTGCTGTCCTGGGCTGCAGGGGCCCAGCTGTGACCAGTGCTGTGCCAGCTGCCAGTGGCCCTCATGCCTCAGGTTTCAGTTTTTATATTTTTCAGGTTCTGTGCTGCTTTAGTGTGTGGGTCTGGGTTCATATTATGGGATGGTGAGCTCTCTGCACATAGCAGGGAGACAAAACAATTCCTGCTCCAGCTGGGGACCAAGGACAAATGGTTCAAATCTCAGCCCAAGAGCACAAACACCATGGGCTGAAGAGAGAAAAACAAGCAGGATGGGACTGCATGGGCTGGAGCTGTAATTGGACAATTAACTCTAATATGCAAATGAAGCAGAACTTCTAAAAGTGAGAGACCTGTGAGCGGTCGTGCATTTTGTGCCCATTTTGGGTTCACCTGGGTGCAGCCCTGGCTGGGCTCTTGTGCTGCCATGTGACAGGGGCCGTGGCACTGCCAGGGGTGACCTGCACACAGCCAGAGGTGGGGCAGCTCTGAGGGATCTCACGGGGAAGCAGCAGGAGCAGGACCAGCCCTGGCACCCCCAGGGCTTCTCCTGCTGCCTGTTGGGCACTGGTTCCCTCACACACCTCCAGTGCCTCCCTGCTGGGGCTGCTGCCACCTCTGCCACCACCAGCATGGTGCCAGGCTGGCACAGCCGCTGTCCCTGCAGCTTCCTGCCCCTGGCTGAATGCCCTCAGGACATCTGGGGCCTGGCACAGATGGAAGTCAATGGTGCTCTTGGTCCCTGTGATTTTCTGGGGAATGAGAGACCCCCAGTGCTGACAGAGGAAGTGGTGGCATCCAACAAGCATGGTGGAAACGGGGATCCCTTCCCAGGGGAGGATCCTGCTGTGCTCAGGGTCTGCCTGTATTTCCTGTTCCTGCACCATGTGTTCGTTTAACATGGACAGGGAGCCAGGGAGCAGGCATGGGATTGTGTGCAACTCCATTCCCAACTTATTCCCTCCAAAACCAGGTCTTACCATCATATTTTATGAAAAATCTCTTTGCCCAGGATTCTTCTCCTGGGAAGCTGAGAGGCCTCAGAGAAAAATATAAATAATAATTATCTGATTTGCTTCTCCTGTTTTGCTGCTTTGCAATGTGGTGACTGTTTCATTGGTTTCATGTGAATTGTTTTTACTTAATGACCAATCATGGTCCAGCTGTGTTGGGACTCTGGAGAGTCACAAGTTTTCTTTATAATTCTTGTTAAGCCATTTGATGTATCCTTTCTCTATTATTGTATAGTTTCAGTATAGTACTCTTTAATATAATATAATATCATAATATAATAAATTAGCCTTCTAAAAACATGGACTCAGATTCATCAATTCCTTCTCTGTTCCTGGGGACCCCAGAAACTACCAAAACCAGGTTTCTGCCTGTTTTCTCTCCCTCCAGTGGGATGAGTGTCTTAGGTTGCAAGATGTAGCTGGGTTTGTGCATTCTATCTCCATCTGTCAGATCTGGGCAGTTCTCTGCTGTTCATGGGGCAGTTTTTCTTTATCTCTCCCACAGCCAATCCTCCCTCCAGCAGATCTCTGCTGTCCATGGCCACTGAGTGCCCCTGCATGGCTGATCAAATTCCAGCATCCCATGGGGAGATGCTCCGCCCAGGGCAGGAGCCAAGCATTCCTACCTGGATACAATCTGAGCCTGGAACAGCACAGCAGCCTTTGGCACTGCATTCCCACAGGAGCAGCTTTCTCCTGCCCTGCATTCCCAGAGGAAGAGCAGGCCCATCTCCAGCAGCCCTGGAGCTGCAGAGGAAAACTCCCCGCTCGTGCAGGATCCCTGCTCCAGCAGAAGCACAGCTGGCACTGCAGGAGGGCTGAGCCCCCATGGGATGGGGCTGTGCCACCACCCTGACCCACAGGGCTCAGCTCCTGCTCTGACTCTGGCAGTGGTTTGTTTTCCGTTTGTACTATTGCGTTTGTATTTTTAATTTCCCTAATAAAAATCTGTTATTCCTGCTCCCATAGCTTTGCCTGAGAGCCTTTTAATTTCAAAATTATAATAATTCAGAGGGAGTGGGTTTACATTTTCCATTTCAAGGAAATGCTTTCCTTAGCAGACACCTGTCTTTTCAAACCAAGACAATGAGGCACAAAATTCCTCCCTGTGGAGGACTGGGAGAACAAATCCCCCATCCCCAAAACTCAGCCCAGCCACACTTGCTCATCCCAGCCCTGCAAGCTGCAGGTGCAGACGGAGCTTCCCAGGTTTGCAGCATCCATCTCTGCAGTGCCTCCGGCAGAGCAGGCAGCTCCTGAATATTTGATTTGGTTATTAGCCCAGGACATCGTCCATCTGAGGGAGGCAGGAGTGCTGATCCAGGCAGGGAATGCTGATTCCTGACCTGGCTGCTCCCCATGCTGGGGACTGTGGCTTCCCCTGGCATGTTCTGCACTGCTGCACTCCCAGATTCCCTGTTTTCCTCATGTGTACATCCCATAATTTGTCCCATATGGCCAGGCATGGTATGTCCATGTGTTGTGGAGCAGGGACATCTGCTCTGAGTGTGGCAGGGCCAGGAGCAACAAGCTGAGTGCCACAAACCTGCTGTGGGGACAAACACCAACGGGAATGTGAAGAAACCATCCCAGAACCTCCACCCAAATCTCTGCTGGCCAAATTCTTTGAGGCTGGAGCCATCTGCACCCTGGCTGTGAGCAAACACTCCCAGTGGTGGGGGATCCTGGCCTTTTCCAGGGTGTAAAAGCCAATCCCCTGGACACTGCCAGGGATGCAGGGGCAGCCACAGCTGCTCTGGGCACCCTGTGCCAGGGCCTGCCCACCCTGCCAGGGAACAATTCCTAATTCCCAATATCCCATCCAGCCCTGCCCTCTGGCAGTGGGAGCCATTCCCTGTGTCCTGTCCCTCCATCCCTTGTCAATTGTCTCTCTCCATGTTTCCTGGGGCTCCTTCAGGCCCTGCAAGGCCACACTGAGGTCACCCCAAAGCTTCTCCTCTCCAGGTGAACATTGCCAGCTGTGCCAGCCTTTCCTGCCAGCAGAGCTGCTCCATCCCTCTGCTCATCCTGGAGCCTCCTCTGGCCTGGCTCCAGCAGCTGCAGCTCCTCCCTGTGCTGGGCCAGGGCTGGGGCAGCTCTGCAGGTGGGGTCTCACCTGAGCACAGGGGCACAGGGGTGGGATCAGCCCTGGGTTCAGGTGGTTTCTCACTTTTATTCCCAGCTGGATCTTTCCAGCTTGCTTTCTTCCCTGGCCACATTTTTGCTTGCTGTAGTCAGAATTCCAGAATGCCCCCAGAATGGGATGGCAGAGAAGTGGCAGCAGCATCCAGCCCATCACAGCTGGGAGCTGGGCTGAGGTGCGAGAGGTGGGGGAGATGGGCTGAGGGGAGATGGGGAGCCAGGCTGAGGTAGAAGAGGCAGGACAGGCAGGGTGCAGTCTCAGGAGTACAACAACCCCTCCTCTGGCTCCAAGTGCTTCCAGAAGCAGGCAGAGCTGCTGGATGGGGCACAGCTGTTGGGAAGCAGAGGTACCTCTGTGCTGCCAAGGCCGGGATGCTCCAGAACATCCCAACATCCCAGCTGAGCCCAGCCCCTGCTGCTGCTGAGCGAGGCTGTGCCCGGGGTTCATCACTATGGAAATCACATTCCCTTTAGCTGCCTTCCAGGATAATCAGTATTAAAGGGAAACTATTTTCTAGTTCATTAGAGGAAAGCTGCGTCCCCATGGCTGCTGCTGTCGGCACCTCCTTCCCCTTTGGAGAAACCAGCTCCCAGCACGGAGACATCCACACTCCAAGTGTCACCAGGGCAAAGGGCCCTGTCCCCGAGGGCTGCCCTTCTTCCTGCTCACCTGCCGTCCTCCAGGAGGGCTTGGGTGACCCCCTTCCCTTGGATCATCCCCACCAGCCCTCACCCCACAGGCTCTGGACTCCTTCCCTCCTTTCCTTCCATGTACTCCCAGCTCTGAGTCCTTGTTCTGGGGTAATCCAGGGAATGTCTGCTGCTTGGGAGCAGCCCTGACAGCCAGGATCTCCTCATGCCAATGGCTCTGCCAGAGCCTTTTCCTCTCAGCAGGATGCTCTGAGGTTCCCTCCTGGCTGGGACTGTGCTCCCCATCTCCCAGACAAAAGGAGACTGAGGATTAGGCCTGATTCCCTTCCAGGGACATCTCTGTGGATTTCCCACCCCGTTTTTCCCTAGGATTTTCCTCAGCCACAACATCCCTGAGTTCATCTCATCAATTCCTTCCTTCCTTCCTTCCTTCCTTCCTTCCTTCCTTCCTTCCTTCCTTCCTTCCTTCCTTCCTTCCTTCCTTCCTTCCTTCCTTCCTTCCTTCCTTCCTTCCTTCCTTCCTTCCTTCCTTCCTTCCTTCCTTCCTTCCTTCCTTCCTTCCTTCCTTCCTTCCTTCCTTCCTTCCTTCCTTCCTTCCTTCCTTCCTTCCTTCCTTCCTTCCTTCCTTCCTTCCTTCCTTCCTTCCTTCCTTCCTTCCTTCCTTCCTTCCTTCCTTCCTTCCTTCCTTCCTTCCTTCCTTCCTTCCTTCCTTCCTTCCTTCCTTCCTTCCTTCCTTCCTTCCTTCCTTCCTTCCTTCCTTCCTTCCTTCCTTCCTTCCTTCCTTCCTTCCTTCCTTCCTTCCTTCCTTCCTTCCTTCCTTCCTTCCTTCCTTCCTTCCTTCCTTCCTTCCTTCCTTCCTTCCTTCCTTCCCTCCCTCCCTCCCTCCCTCCCTCCCTCCCTCCCTCCCTCCCGCCCTCGGAAAAGGATGTGACATGAAGGGACCTCAGCACTGACCGTGGACTTTGGAATTTCAGGTTGGTTTTCCACTTTCACATAACAACAGTGAGTGACTGAGGGAGTGAACTACCAGCAAACCCCAGGAATTTTCACCTTTTGGGGTTAAAAATGGTCTCAAACAAATTCCAGCAGAGGATGATAAAAGATCCTCGCTCAAGCCCAGGGTGGATGGAGAATCCCAGCAGACGAGGATATCCAGATGCCTCTGCCTTTGGGTGATCCCAGAACTGGGACTGCCATGAACAGGGACAACACACAGGAGCTCCTGGAAGGCTGAATTAGGACCTTTTCCCTAAACGTTTACTGTGCTGGAGATTCCATGGGGAGAGGGCAGGCCGGGCTTTCCCTACGTGGGGCCAGGCCAGTCACCTCCAGGGGGATGAGGCTGAATTCCCTCAGGATGATCATCCAGCTCCAAGAGCACAGCCCCAGCTCAGCCCCCAGCACTGTGGAAAACAGTTGGGATTTGTGGGATCTGCGAGACAACCACAGTGTCCCAACCCTGCAGCTGCATCCCAGCCCTCTGCCATCCACAGGATCCCAAATCTCTGTGCCAGGCATCCCACAGGATCCTCCTTCCTGGAGCAGCCAACCCTCATTGACCATGGAGCCAGGCCCGGGGAATCACACGGATATGGAAACCATTCCAGCCCAGCACAGAGGGCAGGGACATGCAGGCCTGGATGCAGAATTAGGAGTGGCTTTTCTGGGAATGGTTTCACTGAATATCCATTAGGAATGGCTGCCTGGCCAGGGAAGGAAGGCAGGAAGGCAGGAAGGAAGGAAGGAAGGAAGGAAGGAAGGAAGGAAGGAAGGAAGGAAGGAAGGAAGGAAGGAAGGAAGGAAGGAACTGAGGGATTTTGTGTCCTTCTGGTGGAATCCCAGTGGGAAGAGGCAAGGAAAAACTTGGACATAGGGCAGGATGTGTGTGTTGTGGCAACCCCGGCATGCGCCAGGAATGGCTTCAGAGCAAGGAAGGGATTGTGGAGGTGCTGTCCACAGGAAGGTGCTGTCAGGATAAAAGGGAGATTGGAGAGAGCTGAAATGAACATCTTAGCAAAAAAACCCCAATTCTGTGGGAAGAAGCACCAAATCCCTACCCCTGGCAGCTCCTTCCCGGCAGTTCCAAGCAGGGAAAGGCTCCAGCCGCAGCCAGGATGAACTCCAGTCCTGCAGGGCTGCCAAGGCTTGGCCTTTCGGAGCTTTTTCCTCTCTGGCTCATGGCTGTGGCCAGGGGATTGCTTGGCAAAGAAGCCAGGCCTGGCAGATGATCCCATAATCAGTGGGATAAGCTGAACCCAAAGCCCTGTTCCCACCTCACCTCATAATTGCTTTTGTTCCCGGCCCACCAGGGCAGAGCCAGGCTTGGTGCTGCAGTGCCCTTTTCAAAGATTCAGCCTGAATTGGCAGGCAGGGTGTGCAGATGTGGGTGGGCTCAGAGGAGGGGTTTACCCACCCTCCCTGAAGCAGCCGGGATGGCTCTGCAGGCACTGGGAGAAGCTTGGAGCACGTCCTGGTGAACGGCAGCCTCTGCTCCCAGGGACACAAACTCTGCTGCCAATCAAAGAGAAGGGTTTTTTACAGCTGTTCCCAGCTTTTTTCCAGCCCAAGAGGTGTTTTGGGATGTTCGATCTTGGGAAGAGGTGGAGGTGAGGGAAGATGGGACAAAGCTGCTGCAGTCTGAGCCCAGGGATGGAGCTGGAGTGACACTGCTGGTGGCAGTGGGGCTGTCACTGCACAGACAAAGCCACCTCTGACCTGCCCTGAGGGCTGCCACAGGGAGAGTAGGAATGCTCTGCTCCCTGTGGATGCTCAGCCATGCCCAGCTTGTGGGTCAGGCCTAAAGAATCCCAGGATCACTGAGGTCAGAAAAGACCTCCAGGATCATGGAGTCCCAATCCCCTCCTTGTCCCCAGCCCAGAGCACTCCGTGCCACCTCCAGGGACACCTCCAGGGATGGGCACTCCAAACCCCCCTGGGCAGCTCCTCCCAATCCCTGAGCACCCTTTCCATGGGGAAATTCCTGCTGTGCCCACCCTGAGCCTGCCCTGGCCCAGCCTGAGGCCGTTCCCTCTCCTCCTGTCCCTGTTCCCTGGAGCACAGCCCGACCCCCTGGCTGTCCCCTCCTGTCAGGAGCTGTGCAGAGCCACAAGGTCCCCCCTGAGCCTCCTTTTCTCCAGGCTGAGCCCCTTCCCAGCTCCCTCAGCCTCTCCTGGGGCTCCAGCCCCTTCCCAGCTCCGTTCCCTGCCCTGGACACGCTCCAGCCCCTCCAGGGCTCTGTGGCCATGAGGGCCAGAACAGGACACAGCCCTGGAGGTGCCCCAGCAGGGCCAGCACAGGGGACCATGGGCACCCAACAGGTCCAGAAGGAACTTGGAAGAGGAGAAGAAAGAGCAGCCTGAAGCCCTCTCATCAGGCAGAGCTGAAATCCACTGGGACCGGGATAAGGAGCTGGAGAAGGTGGAAATCAGGGGCCCAAGGCAGCTGAGCAGCAGCTTCTGCACCGACAGCGGGGCTGGGAGCACTTGAGGGCTGAACACTCCTTGGGAAGAGGGGACTAATTTTGAAATTCCATTGAAGAAAAGTGAGGAGTGCTCCACTCGACATCCAGAGCTGCTGGTGAGAGGGAGCTGTGATGGGAGCACGTGGAACAAGGTGAATCCATCAAGGAGTTTGCAGCTCATCAAGGGCTGAAGAGGCAATTTTGTAATTAGGGGTGAGAGCTGTGAATCTGATTGTGATCCGGGACAGAAATTGGGGCCGGGGCTGCCAGGGAGGCCCTGGCTGAGCTCTCTCCACTGCAATTACCCTGTGCTCATCCAAGGAAACCGCTCTGGATGCCCTGAAGGGTACAGAGGACTGGCACAGCTTGGGCATGGTGGGCACGGCAGAGAATTCCAAGTGGCACAAGAGGGATGGGGAGACAGGAAAACCCCCAGACAGCGACAGGCAGGGCAGGAATGCAGAGAAGGGACAAACCCTCAGCACATCCCCTGGCTTTGTGCCTCCTGGAGAGGAGATGGGACAGAAGGCCAGGAATTGTCAGGAGTTTTCAGGAGAGAAGGAAAGGGAAAGACTGCTGAGAGGGATGAGAACATCTAGGTAAAAGCACGGAAGGAATAAATGGGTGTGTGCTGGATCTGATGTTTAAAAAGATGGTGCCAAGGTTAAGCTTACCAGCAAGGAACAAGAGCTCTGCAGCCCACCCAGACCTCGCTCTGGTGGCACTGTCTCCATCCAGGATTGTCCTCTGGATCCCAAAGCATTCCCTGCACCATGGGAGAGGCTGCAGTGAAGATCTGTGCCCTTGAGTGACGGCTGCCCAGCCATCTCCAGCACAGCTTAATTTGATAAGAACCCTGAGCCACTTTAAACACTTCAATCATGGCACCTCTTAATCATCTCCTTGCCGAACAAAATAATCCCACTTTGCTTAATCTCTTCTCCTGTGGAAATCCTGTCACTCCTTTATTGTCTAAATGACTTTACAGGGCTCTGTCTCCAACACAAAAATATCTGACTTCCCAGGAAGCCACAAAAACAGGACATTGCTCCCTGTGGGGTCTGAGCAGCTCCCTGGGCACCTCAGGAAGGGACAAAACCTTCCCAGCACCCACGGAGTCACCTGGATCCAGTGAGACCCTCAGTGATGCTCATGTGTCTCCTGCATCCTCAGTGTCCCTGGCATGTGGGATGGGGATGGTTGGGAATAATTTGGGAAACCGATATGGATTTGGGTTTGGTTTTGGGGTTTTTGTGGTGCTGAGCCTGCAGATGAGAGGGAACTGAGGGCAGAGGACCAGCAGTGACAAGATGGGACATCCCTGCTGTACAGAGGGATGGGACTCCAGGGGTGCTGCAGATCCCAATAAAACCACATTTCCATGGAGATCTTCCCACCAGGGCCCAGCAAATCCAGTTTCTCCCCTGTTTGATCCACAAAATGCCCTACACAGCTGACACTGGCACTTGGCTTCCTGCCCTCGGAGAAGCTGAGGCAGAAGATTCCAAATCAAGGATTGTCAGGATATCCTGGCTGCACTCCCAATTTTTCTCTGCAGCTGTGACAGACAACAATGGAATTATAAATTAAAAACCAGTCAATATGAGATTTTTCCTCATCTGCTTTGTCACCAGGATGCAGGATTGGAGGAAGAGCAGCAAATACCTCCCCAGGAATTCATGGGAGCTGACACAGGTGTTGTTCCATCACAATCCAGACAAGATTTTTGCCTGGAGAAGGGATAGAGGTGAATCCACCCACAGGAAATTTGTAACTGTGAGCCTGTACCAACTCTGCAGAACTAAAACCTTTGTTTTTTAGGAATTTAAAAGGTGCTAGAAATGCTGCTAGCTGCTCCACTCCCACCTAAGCAGCAAGCAGGGAAAGGCAGCTGCTGGTTTTTGTTGGATCCAGTCTCACAATTCCTTGTGCCGAAAGGAAACAAAACACAACATGTCCAGATTTAGGGAAGCACAGAAGGAAAAGCAGCAGGAAATGCTGGGTGGGAAGTGCTGTCTCCAGGCTGGGATGGAGCAGCTGATGTCCCCCACCCCAAACCCCTCGGGGTGGACAATGCTCTGTCCCTGGTGTGGTGTTGTCACTGTCAGGTCTTTGTGCCACCACCGAGGCCAAGCTGGAGCTCCAATTATGAATAGGTGCCTTTCAGTGGGGTTCATTGGTTTGGGAGAGATGGAATTCCATAGCCCTGATGGATGTCTGGAACAGCCACAGGCACTGCAGGCTGGCCAGAGAGGCTGTGATTCCATATAGATTTCTTTTCCTGACACTCCAGAGTGGAGATAGATTGTGTGTCCCAGCTCCCAGCCTCACAAACCCCAGTCCAGAGGCAGGAAGGGAAAACCATCCATTTTCCATCTCAGATATGAGTGGATGCCCAGCTGGGTTCTTTGGGAGGGTGAGGGATAGATCTCCCTGGGTCCCACCATTGTGTGTGATGCATTCCCACTCCTCAGCCAAGAGGTTCTCCAGCAACAGGGAATTCAATTAAAATATCACCAAAATTATGGCTTTATCCTGATGGTGACGGGGTATCAGGCCACTGCTGGGGTGGTCAGACCATTGATGGTGATGTCAGAGCACTGGTGGGGTGGTCAGACAACAGGAGGTGTAGTCACACCATGGATGGGGCAGTCAGGTCATGGATGGGGTGGTCCGACCTTGGATGGGGTGGTCAGACCTTGGATGGGGTGGTCAGACCTTGGATGGGGTGGTCAGACCTTGGATAGGGTGGTCAGGCCATGGATGGGGTGGTCAGACCTTGGATAGGGTGGTCAGGCCATGGATGGGGTGGTCAGACCACTGGTGGGGTCATCAGACACCAGAAGAACCCCAAGCAAGGTGTGAAGGACCCAGGGGTGAGCCAGGTCCAGGGCAGAGGGTTCCTGGCAGGTTCTCCAGGAGCTGGAGGAGGATTCTCCTCTCTCCAGAGGGCTGGTGGCTCCTGCCCAGTGTCCTGCTGGGCCACCAGAGCTGGTGCCCACCAAGGGTCACCCCTGAGCAGTGCCCAGAGCAGGAACTGAAGCAAGGACATAAAGTCCTCACTCTGTATTCTCACTTATTTACTTTTCTGCTTGAAAATGAATATTTGATAACTTTGCTGGGACCAAGGCCTCTGTTTGGGGCCCTGCTGATTTATTTATCCACCCATTTATTCTGCTGCAGCGCTGCTGCAGGACAGGGAGGTGCCCTGAGGGCTGAGACACCAGCATGGCACAGATGTCCCATCTGGGGACTGCCAGGGCATCCCTCAGCTCCCTCTGCTCTCTGAGGGGACAAGAAAAGCAGCTGCAAACAGCTGGGCAAGGCCTAATGGGGCAAATGCTGAAGAAGATGCTCTTGCTGGAGCTCTGAATCTACAATGAGGAGTTAAAGGGAACAGGGAGAGAGAAATTGTGGGAAAATTAGTGGGAAGTGGGAGGAAAATGATGATAATTTGCTAAGGAGATGGGGCAGGGAGAAGCCTCCAGGATATGGAGAAGATATGAAGAAGCCTCCCAGGACAAGGAGAATCCTCTCAGGACATGGAGAATCCTCCAGGACAGACAGGGAGCTGCTGCCCAGGGCACAGCGAGCAGGAGAGGGAAGGTGGCTCTGGTGGCTCTGATCACGAGCCATCGAGGGAAGCAATTTCTCCCGAATTTCCACCTTTTGTTCGCCTGCTGAATACCCCCTGATTTCTTTGGAGTGGGAATAGCAATCCTGCTCCTCGGGCTGAGCACATCGCACCTCCCCCGGCGCAGCTCTTTGCTATTCATGGCTCTCATGCCTCTCCTCGGGAGCGTTCGGCGTGATTGGAGAGGGAAGGATGAGCGATGCATGCCAAGCAGCAGGGACCACGTCGGGAGCCCGGTTCCTGACCTGCAATCCTCGGTGATTAGGCAGATGAAGCGCTCAGGATGCCAAACCTCTCCACGCAGTCCTCGTGCTCTCCGGATCCCGCGGCTGGCAGTCCCAAAAACAAGGTGGTCTCACAAGCAGCAGCTCAGAACTGGGCTGCAGGTCGGCTTTGGGGTTGGGATTGGGGTGGAGAAGGGGGTTTTAGAGGCAGAGAATTCCGAAATCATGGAATGGTTTGGGTTGGAAGGGAACTTCCAAGTTTCCACTGTCCCAGATTGCTCCAAGCCCTTTCCAACATTTCCTTGGACACTTCCAGAGATCCAGGGGCAGCCACAGCTTCTCTGGGCACCCTGTGCCAGGGCCTGCCCATCCTCACAGGGAAGAACCTTCCCAAAATCCCATCTATTCCCTTTCAATTTAAAGCCATTCCCCCTGTCCATGCCCTTGGAAAATCTCCCTCTCCACCTTTCCAGCATGGAAAATGCTGTTCTGTGGTAGGGCATGGACAAGGACATAGCTGATTCCTTGGAATTAATGAGAAAAAACTGTAACAGGAGGGAAGGAGCCCAGGCTGGGAGCCTGCCTGCTTTTGTGTGGGACAGCATTCCTGCAGGAAGTGCCTCTGGAATGCCACAATTACCCCGCTGTAACTTTTTGCCTCTCATTACTTGGGCTCTCTGATCACTTGGGGTTTTGTCACAGCAATGCCTGAAAGGAGATTTAGGGAGGCTCTTTCAGCAGCTCTGGGCAGCAGCAAATCCCCATTGTCCTCAATTGGACACGTCCCTGGGGAGGAGGGAATTCATCCTGCCCAAACGTGCAGCATTTCGCTTTGGAATACAGAGCAGGCTGCTGACCTTGCACAATCAAAGGGATTTATGATTAATGGCACCTCCAGTAACGAACCTGGCATTGTGGATGGGAGATCTCAGGTGTCTCGTGCCCTCACTCAGAATAATGCAGAGACTTCAAAGTTCCTGTAGCACAAACTCTCGAAAATCAGGCTGGAATTGAAGTTAAGAATGAAATAAAATAAGTAATGGTCAATTTCTTTAGCTGCTCTTCACTGTTAAGATTTTTCTTTTGTCTGACACTGTTTTTACTGGGCCATATCCACAAAAAGCTGTGCTTCCAGGAAAATGAGGGATGTTGATGTTGTTAAGGGGCTGTAGGAAATGAGGCTGCCTGGGCAAAATGCTCTGTTCACCAGGTAGGGCTGGAACAGGAGAGCAGCAGAATTCCCAGGATTTCATGGGCTTGGAGAAGGCCTTGGGTAGGGAAAGCAACAGGTTTGGAGTGGTGGTACTGCCCTGTTCCTGGGAATGTTCATAAATCCAACAGCTGAGGCTGCCCAGGGGAAGGACAAAGTCTCCTCACAAGCAAAAATAATCTTAGAAGTTGTTAAATTGTTAAACAATTGTACCCTAATCTGCAACCAGAGACTAAATAATCAATTAATTATGTTTCAATGGAGTGTTTTAATTGATTATTGCATGGTGGGGCTGCAGCTGGAAAGTGTTTGGGTGACAACAACACATGGCCTTAATATTTTTAATTGGAATTATTCCTGGAATTATTCCTCTCAACTCTGACTGTACTTGGGCGTTTTTCCATGTAATGTTCCTTTTTCCTCAGAGAAAGATCCTTCTAATGCTCAGTGCCATCATCATCATCATCCCTGCAACTGGGATGGTTTTCAGACAGGGAAGAATTTTCCTGAGGAGTGGCAGGAGGAAACCAGGACAGAACATCCCCACTGCTTCAGTGCAGGAGAACCAACAATTTGGGGCACATTTCAATTTAGGTTTAGGGAAAAAAAAAAAAAGAGAATTATTTGGTTGTGTATTGTTGGTATCATTACCTGTAACAGCAGAGAGGAGATTCAAAATATCAGGAATCAAAACAGCAGCAAAGCTCTGCTCAGGTTTTGGAGTTCTGTGGAATTCCTTGTGGGATAGGAAGGAATTGCTTAAAAGTGGGAATGATTTCCCTCATGTGGGGTCTCTTGTCCCTTCCCAACTTCCAGATTGTGTAATTCCATGTGTGAGAGGAAGAATTTGCTTTAAAATGGGAATTATTTCCCTCACCTAGTGTCTCTTATGCACTTACAGCTTCCAAGATGTGTAATTCCATATTGGAGAGGAAGAATTTTCTTTAAAATGGGGATGATTTCCCTATTTCCCTCATGTGGGGTCTCTTATGCCCTCAGAACTTCCAGGATGTGACATTCCATGTTGTCCCCTCCACCCTTGTGTGATACAGGTGACATTCCTGGTGCTGGCTGTGGGATGTCTTCCTGCTTCCCAGCTCCCTGGGATGGGGCAGGTGCTGATTTTTGGGGATACCCCAGATGTGCTAAAATGGTGCTGATTTGTGTGTCCATCCTGTGCCACCCCTGGGAGCCGCTGGGTGTAGGATTTATTCCTTGATTCTGATTTATTCCTTGCCTTTTACCTGGGAATTTTATGGCTCCAGCCTCTTTTTTCAGGGAATTCCCAGAGCCCCAGGTTGGTTTGGGGTGGAAGGGACCTTAAAGCCCATCCAGTCCCACCCTGCCATGGGCAGGGAAACCTCCCACTATCCCAGGTTGCTCCAAACTGGCCTTGGACACCTCCAGGGATGGGGCATTTCCTGCTTTTCCTTCTTCAATGGCTCCACCCAGCCCTTGTTTTAATCTGGTCTCATCCAAGGCTGGGCTATTCCACTGAAAACCACACAGATGTCCTGACGTCTTGGACCTGCTCATCCAGGGCCATCACCTCTGACATTCCCACGTTCCTCTTCTGCATTCCCTCCACAGCCCACAATTCCCGCTCAGTCACCAGATTCCACTCCCCACATTTCCTACTAAAATATTCACATTTTGGAATGATTTTGTGGAGGGATTCCCACCATCCCCACGGGATTTCCCAGGGTTTTAT
Source organism: Passer domesticus (assembly GCF_036417665.1). Classification (NCBI taxonomy): domain Eukaryota; kingdom Metazoa; phylum Chordata; class Aves; order Passeriformes; family Passeridae; genus Passer; species Passer domesticus. Next base: position 16,739,143 of record NC_087486.1, on the reverse strand, counting down.
CAGCAGCTGGCAGGGCACAGGGATGATCACTGGCTGTCCACGCCATCCCAAACTTCCTCTGGATTTCCTGTTGCCTTCCAGGCCATGGCTGCAGTGCTAAGGTTCCTGTTCCTGCACATTTGAGAACGTCACAGTCAGGAGAAGTGGCACCCCAAGGCAGCTGGAAGGGCACTAAAGACTCCTGAATGTTGTAGTTCAGACAGAGATAATGCAAAGCAACAACTCCATTTTCAGAAGGCTTCAGACCTCTTTCTATTATAGCCTGCATGCTTTTTATACGTTCTTACAAAACTCATAAGTTTACACTTTACTCATTGGTCACAAGAGACAGACAAAGTGCTCATTGGAACTTTGCAGTTGCAGGTTTCTCTTATTTCTCCATCTTTCTTTCTTGGTTTCTGTGTCAATGACCTTGGTAGGAAATTCAGGGGTCGTTGGGTTTGAACAGACAGGTGTCTGCTAAGGAAGGCAGAAGCCTCCCCTGAAATGGAAAATATAAACCCCCTCTGTACGAATTATTATAATTTTGAAATTAAAAGGCTCTCAGGCAAAGATATGGGAACAGGAATAGCAGTTCTTTACAGGAAAATTAAAAATACAAATGCAATAGTACAAACAGAAAACAAACCACTGCCAGAGTCAGAGCAGGCCCTGTCCCCTGTGGGTCAAGGTGGTGGCACAGCCCCATCCCATGGGGGCTCAGCCCTCCTGCAGTGCCAGCTGTGCTTCTGCTGGAGCAGGGATCCTGCACAAGGGGGGAGTTTTCCTCTGCAGCTCCAGGGCTGCTGGAGATGGGCCTGCTCTTCCTCTGGGAATGCAGGGCAGTAGAAAGCTGCTCCTGTGGGAATGCAGTGGGCAAAGGCTGCTGTGCTGTTCCAGGCTCAGATTGTATCCAGGTAGGAATGCTTGGCTCCTGCCCTGGGCGGAGCATCTCCCCATGGGATGCTGGAATTTGATCAGCCCTGCAGGGACACTCAGTGGCCATGGACAGCAGAGATCTGCTGGAGGGAGGATTGGCTGTGGGAGAGAGAAAGAAAAACTTCCCCATGAACAGCAGAGAACTGCCCCAGCTGTGAAAGATGGGAACAGAGTACCCCTATTTCCAGCCTAAGGTAGGGGTGAACATGGATCTCTTATCAAACTTCTCTCTGGCTCACAGAAGTCGCAGTAAAACCTCTTGCACACCTGAGCACCAGCGAAGAGGCAGAGCACTCCTGAAGGGCAGGAGGTCCCTGATGCCAGGGAATGAGAAGTGCTGGAAGGGGGTTGGGAGCTGCACAGCCTGGCTGCCAGCCCTGGTGGGGATTCCTGGAACACCATGTTCCTGTCCATCCCAGCTTGGCGTATCCCGAGGTGCTGCAACCCAGCTGGATGAGGCAGTGGGACACCTGGAGCCGGACAGGACACTTGAGGAGCTCAGGTGACCCCATTAGTGACCCTGGGCCTTGCTGGTGGACTCAGGCAGGGTTGGGAGAAGAGATTTCATGCACTGGGTGTGTGTCCTACAGAGCACCTTTCTGGGAGGGGAAAGGAGCAGCTTGTTCCCCTTGCAATTTTTTGGTGGTGCTCAGAGCTGCGGGGTGAGGTCAGATGAGTTCATGTTGGGCTTGTTTAATCTGAGCTCATTCCCTGCCCTGGGATAGACCAGCAGCTCTCCCAGGGCAGGGGGTCTCCAGCAGAGGATCTGGCTGAATTTTTCAGTTGATTCCCATGTATGAACTTCCTGGGATTGAGAAGGATATGCCCCAGCACTGAGAACAAACTCAGTGCAGTAGGAGAGATTTTAATCCACAATTAAATCCGTTGAGGCCAAACATCCTCATAAACCACTCGGATGCAGGACTCAAAGGGATAATGAGGAAGTTTGGGAATTAAATTGGGAGGAGCTGTCAGCTCCCTCGAGGGCAGAGAGGCCCTGCAGGGAGATGTGGATAAATCAGAGAGCTGGGAATCACTAAAGGTGTGGAGTTGAACATGGGCAAATCCTGGATTCTGTGCCTGTGGTGAGGCACCGCTGGATGTAGGGACAGAGTGGGAATGAGAGGCTGGAAAACAGCTGTGGGAAGGAATCTGATCCATGACAAGCTGGGTCTGTGTCAGCAGGGACAGGGAGCCAGAAGGGACATCCCTGTCCTGGGGACATCAGGGGAAGGGAGGGATTGTCCTGCTCTGCTCAGGAAGGATTGTCCCGCTCTGCTCAGGGGCAGCCTCACCTCCAGTGCTGGGGCGGTTCGGGTGCCACAACATCAGAGACCCAAAGCTGTTCCAGAGTGCCCCAAGGAGGGGCTGGGCTGGGAAGGCTCTGGAGGAGCCACCCGAGGAGGGCTGAGGGCACTGGGCTGGTTCAGCTGCAGCAGAGGAGCCCAGGGCAGAGCTCAGGGAAGGAGGCAGCGGCTGCACGGGAGCTTTGGGATGGACACAGGGAAAGGTTCTCCCCAGAGGGTGCTGGCACTGCCCAGGCTCCCCAGGGAATGGGCACGGCCCGAGGCTGCCAGAGCTCCAGGAGCCTTTGGACAGCCAGGGATGCACAGGGGGATTGCTGGGGGGTCTGGGCAGGGCCAGGAGCTGGATTGGATGATCCCAGCGAGTCTCTTCAGCTCAGGATATTCCATGATTCCATGATTTATATCCAGATTTGAACCAGTGGGAGGAAGTCCCTGTTCCATGAGCCAGGTCCTGAGCAGGTTTGTAGGTGGGATATGAAGGCTCCATTTCAGGAATAACGGGACAACACTGGAGCTGTGGCAACAAAAGATGTCACAGACATGACGAGATTTGGGAACGTTTCAGCAAATCCAGGGGGGTTCAGATGGGGGCTTAGGGAGCCAGATAAGCAGGACATGAGTCCAATTTTTAATTCATGTGACAGTCCTATATTTTGAGGGCTATTAGGATGGAACAGTGTAGGGAGAGCATTACTGGCTATTGTATCAAATCCTGGCATCCACACTTTTATCATGGATTAAAAAAAAAAATTAGAGGGAGCTCAGAGAAGAGCTGGAAGACTGAGAAAAGGTCTGGCAAACCTGCTGGGTGATGATAGGCTTAATGACTTCAATCTATTTAGCTCATCAGAGAGCAACTTGAGAGGTGACTTGATCATGGGCTCTAAGTACTTCCAGGGAGGAGATTTTTGATAGCAGAGGGTCCTTTAATCCAGCAGACAAAGCCAGGACTCGGTGGCTGACAGGTGGAGCTGAAGGAAGAATAATTCCAATGGCAGTTAAGCCACCAGTGTTTCACGGGAAAGGTAATTAACTCCTGGAAGTGCTTACCTGGGGATGTGCTGAATCCATCTCTACATGAGAGCAGGAAGATTTGCTTCCATCTGAACACAAGTTATGGGCTCAATGCCCTTCATCCATGTGGGAATGGAGGGAAATCCCTTTCTCTGTGTCTGCACACAGGTCAGGGGAGGCAGGATGGGGACTGCCCTCCCTGGGGACATTCTGGGTGTTTCATTTTGGTGTCAGGTGTCCCTCACACAGAGTTTTTCCTGTCTGGAGACTTGATTTGGCAGAACTGTGTGGCTCTGAGTGGTTTATACCCCACATTTTTGCTGCAATGCCCTTCATTTTGTGTCCCAGCTCACCTTGGGTTTGGAAAATGTTGCATTTGGCATCAGATCTGTTTGACCTCTCCTCTGACTCATCCTGCTGCCCAAGGTGCATTTCAAGCTCCAACTAGCCCAGATGTTCATCATTAGAGGAAAACTCTGGAGGAAAACCAATCCCAGGGCATCTCCAATCACTTTGGGAAAAACATCCCAAAGAGCCTTTGGTCCTGGCAGGGATCAGGGCTGGCTAGTCCTGCTCAGCCTCACCTGGACACCATGCCACACCTTGTCCAGGGCTTGGGGATCGATTTTAAAACCAGCTCTGAGCCTTTCTTCCCCTCTGAGCTCTGTAGTGGCTGTGCCCCCTCTGGATCTACCTTGGATCTTTGCTGGAGCTCAGTCCTGGCTGGCTCCATCTCCTGCACCTGTGGATGGATCCCTTGATCCCGTGGATGGATCCCTGAGTACACCCAGGAATGCTGAGCCCAGATCACATGGGATCCTGTGGGTGAGGACACCTGGCTCCCCTTCCTGCAGGGAGCAGCTGATCCCTGGCAGTAGGAATGTTCTGGGCTGTAAGATGTAGCTGGGTTTGTGCATTCTATCTCCACCTGTCAGAGCTGGGGCAGTTCTCTGCTGTTCATGGGGCAGTTTTTCTTTATCTCTCCCACAGCCAATCCTCCCCCAGCAGATCTCTGCTGTCCGTGGCCACTGAGTGTCCCTGCATGGCTGATCAAATTCCAGCATCCCATGGGGAGATGCTCCGCCCAGGGCAGGAGCCAAGCATTCCTACCCAGATATAATCTTGACTTTCTGGAACACCAGCACGGCTTCTCCCCTGGATTTCCCAGAGGAACAGATGCCTCTTCCACTGGATCTTCAGAGGAAGACTCCACCCTTCTCCAGGATCCCTGCTCCAACAGAACCACACCTGACACTCCAGGAGGACTGCAGCCTCCAATTGGACTGTGCCAGCACCCTGACCAACAGGGTGTCAGCTCCTGTTCTGACTCTGGCAGGGGTGTTTTTGTTTACTGCATTGTTTATTTATCTTTTTTTCCCCCTAATACAGAACTGTTATTCCTGCTCCCATAGCTTTGCCTGAGAGCCTTTTAATTTCAAAATTATAATAATTCGTACGGAGGGGGTTTACATTTTCCATTTCAGGGGAGGCTCCTGCCTTCCTTAGCAGACACCTGTCTTTTCAAACCCAGACAAGGAACCTCCCTGATAAGCAGGAATATTAATTTCCTGAAGAGATCCTTCCAGGTGTAGCTGCCCTGCTGTGCTGTTCCTGGAAATTAATCCTTTGGGAATGCCACTGATCAACACACAAGATGTTGGGCAGTGAGGGCAGCGCTTCCTATGGGCAAATCCCACTTTCCTGGCTGGTTATCCCTGAGAAACACATCCAAGAGGAAAACTCTTGCCCAGCTGGAGCCTTGTGGAAGCCTCGCAGGGCTGAGAACGCCCATGCTGATGACAGCAGTGTCATCAGTGGTGGGGGAACACCAGCAGGAACGGGCAGAGCCTTTGGCACAGCCAGAGGAGATCCAGCAGGATTCCCACACCGTTGCTCCCTGGGGCTCTTCCGTGTCACAGACTGGGATCAGGGGTGACACCTGAGTTGTGTTGGTGCCCTCAGAGCTGATGCCAGAGGGCTCAGAGCTGTGTTCTTTCATCCTTTGGCCATATTCCTTATCTTAGTGTCATATCCCTTATCTTTTTGTCATATTCCTTATCTTTCGGCCAAATCCCTCCTCCTTTGGCCATACTCCTTACCCTTTCACCGTGTTCTTCATCCTTTGGCCTTATTCCTTATCTTTTTGTTATAGTCCTAATCTTTTGGTCATATTCCTTATTTTTTCACTATATTTTTCATCCTTTGGTCATATTCCTTATTTTTTCACCATATTTTTCATCCTTCGGTCATATTCCTCATCTTTTTTGGATATTCCTTATCTCTTCCCATATTCCTCATCCTTTGGCCATACAGGACACCACGAGGAGCTGCTCACTTTCTGGGAGCTCACCAGCTCTTCAGTGTCCCTCCTGCCACATTCTCAAGGTCCTGCTCAAACCCCTACCCTGGGAGGGCAGGAGCAGCACCCAGCAATTCCTCATCCCCAAAATCCAAAGGGGGCAAGGCAAAACGGGGAGTAAAAATGGGAGAATGGGAGCAAATATTGTGCCCTGCTTTTGTTTTTTATGTTTTTCTGAGCTTCCTGGAACCCCCAAATTCCGAAAGCCACTGGCAGCCAGGCCAGCAGGGAGAAAACCTCACCTGGGCCCCTCCCTGGGTGAAGCTGGAGATTGCTGGTGTGTGGCAGCTCCTCAGGCACTCATCCCTTCTTGTGTTTTCCTGCAAAAAACAGAAATATTTTAAGTGAGACAAGGAAAAAGCTGTTGTGAGACAAATCCCTGTTTTGCTGGATGAAGCAGAGGCTCCCCAGCTGAATTGTTCGCCCACCCAGCAGCCCCATGGAGCAAATCCTGGTAGGAAGGGGTTTGCAGACAGCTCTGCCTCCAGTGAGCTGCTCCCCAAGGCAAAAACAACAACAAAATTCCTCCAGGGCAGGGGGTTGAGGCAGAGAATTTATTTCTGTGGTGTTCTCTGCAGGGATCCCACTCCTGCCCAGAATAATCCGAAGCTGCAGCTGAGTTTTGGTGCAACAGAGGAGAACCTGGCTGTGCTGGGATCAAGGCTGGGAATACACGAGGCTGTGCTGGGAGAGGCAATCAAGGAAGATGGAAAAATCCTGTCTTTGCTGCTGCTTCCAGGGAAACACAACAGCCTTGGATGTTTGTGCTGGGGGGGGGGGGGATGGATTGGTGCAGGAGGCTGCATTTAAGCCATGGACTCATGGATTGATTTGGGGTGGAAGGGAGCTTAAAGCTGATTTTGTTCCACCCCCTGCCATGGCAGGGACACCTCCCACCATCCCAGGCTGCTCCAGCCCCAGTGTCCAGCCTGGCCTGGGGCACTGCCAGGGATCCAGGGGCAGCCACAGCTGCTCTGGGCACCCTGTGCCAGGGCCTGCTCACCCTGCCAGGGAACAATTCCTAATTCCCAATCTCCCATCCAGCCCTGCCCTCTGGCACTGGGAAGCCATTCCCTGTGTCCTGTCCCACCATTCCCTGGAAAATGTAGAGACTTGTTTCCTGTCAGCTCCTTCAGGTCACATCACCCCAAAGTTTCTCTCCAGGTGAACATTCCCAGCTGTGCCAGCCTTTCCTGCCAGCAGAGCTGCTCCATCCCTCTGCTCATCCTGGAGCCTCCTCTGGCCTGGCTCCAGCAGCTGCAGCTCCTCCCTGTGCTGGGGCAGCTCTGCAGGTGGGCTCCCACCTGAGCACAGGGGCACAGGGGTGGGATCCCCCCTGCCCTGCTGCCCATGCTGGGGCTCAGCCCAGGGCTGCGGGTCCTGGGGTCCCAGGGGACATCAAACCATTCAGTCACACAGGCACTAGGCAGGATTTGAGTGTTGGGAGCCAGAGAAAATGTAAAAAAAGGGGGGAAAAAGCAGCCCAGGCTCATTGTGACACTGTAAATGAAAAGCCAGACTAAGTCTGGAAATTCATTCATCCACATCACTCATGTTAAGCCTTAGAATGTTCCTGGTAGCCACTGGAAATCATTAAAGAAGTGACAGCTCTGTTCTCTGGAGGAGCAGGACTCAGGGTGGGGGGTACAGGAGATGCTTTAGCAAGAAAAATTTGACGAAGCAGCCTCTAAGTCAGTGATTTCTCTGACTTCATCTGCACATTAAAAATGCAAGTGAATGCCTTTTGGTGTTAGCTCTGCTCCTGGATATGAGATGGAGTCAATTCACAGCTCTTCAGTGGATAATACTTTTTGTTTTTCACAGAGGCTGTTGAAACAGAATGGAAAATTAAAGCAATTTTTCCTGACAGCAATGCATAAACGTTGACCATGAAATGGCAAAGCAAAAAAACAAAACCAAAAGCAAGAACAGCTCGAGGAGTGTCTGAATTAGGCAGCAGCGAGTTCATTACAGCTCTCATTTGAATAGAGGCAGGAGATGATGCCCTCGCTGTAATGGAAATGCTCTTCAAGTCCGAGCCATCCATGGCCATTAGAGCCTGAAGAGGATTGTTTGGGAAGGAGATGGATGCACTCCGGTTCCTGCCGGGCCACAGCGCTGCTCTCCTGCTCCCTCTGACACATTCCCCTCAGTGCCTGGGGCTGCATGCAGGTGGGTCCTGCTGGCCCCTAAATCTCTGCAATGTTCTGCTCTGGAGCATCTCAGACCTTTCCCTGCTGGTCCAACAGGGCACTGGGGTGGTCTGATCCAAAGTCCTGCTTGTCAGAGCTTCTGGGAGGGTCTTGGAGCATTTAAAAAGCTCGTGAGAAACTAAAATTCTGGCTAAAGGAAATGTTTGGGATATAGCAGCACTTTCCTTGTTCCACAGGAGCTCCTGAGGTGCTGCTGCTGACCCCCAGGTTTGGACCTGGGAGCTCTCTGGAAGCTGGAATGGGAACACTGGATGCATTCCAAGCCTCTGCCAGGACTGGCAGGGGCTGCCCAGGGAGGTTTGGAATGCCCATCCCTGGAGGTGTCCAAGGAGGTGACACTCAGAGCTCTGGGCTGGTGACAAGGTGGGCATCGGGCACAGCTGAGACTCGATGATCCTGGAGGGCTTTTCCAACCTCAGTGACTCTGGGATTCTGAGCTCTGCCTTCCCCTTGGTTGGCACTGAGGGTTTCCCACCTTCATCCTTCCCCAGCTCTCCAGCTTCACAGAGCTGGCAGAGGAAACCTGTGCCCCGTGGAGAGGTCTGTGCTGTCCTGGTGCCACTGTCCCTGCAGGACACCCTCCCCCAGCCCTGCCCCTGCTCCCTGCTGCCCGGGGTGCATTTATCCCCAGAGCAAGGGGACACGAGTCTCCCAAATTTTCTCATCGTTTTCCTTCACCTGTGAGCAGCAATTAATGATTCGATCGTCTCAGAGGGCTTTTACAACCAAAACCATTTCAAGATTTGCACCCCTTGGCAGCAGCTCAGCCTCGCTGGTGGCCGTGTCCTCACCTCGGTGACAGCCAGGTCCCAGGTGTCCCCTGAAGGAGCATCCCTGCGGTCCCCGCGCCCTTCTCCGGGATGGGCAGGAGGCAGCTCAGGGACAGTCTGGGGAAGCGGGGGCGCCGTGGCCGCGCTGCAGCCAAGGTGAAGTGTGCCGTGTGTCCCCGTGCCACTAGATGTCCTTGTGGGAAAGGCCTTGGGCTGCCCGCGGGCACGAGCGGCAGCGCCGGGAATAGAGGGATGGAGGGAGTGAGGGAATGAGGGAATGGAGGGAATGAGGGTATGGAGGGGATGAGGGAATGGGAGAATGAGGGAATGGAGGGGATGGAGGGAATTCCAGGAGTTGAGAGAATGGCTGGAATGAAGGGAATAGAGGGAGTTGAAGGAATTGAGGGAATGGAGAAAGTTGAGGGAATGGAGGGAATAGAGCCCGGGACACCTCTGCCCCCAGCCCCGCTTTGGCTCTCCTACAGCCAGACTAGCCACGGGCAGCATCCCTGGATGCGGGGAAAGCTCCGAGGAGCCCCAGGGAGGACAGCCCGGAATGTCACAGCCCCGGATGCTCCTGAGCCAGCCCATGTCCCTACAAACCCTGACCTTTAGGAAAAGCTGTGCAGCTCTGAGAGGAGCTGAGTGTGAGGCGAGGCAGTGCCAGCCTGGGCAGGGATGGCCTGCCGTGGCTCAGATCCCATTGCAGAGCTCCTGGAGAGCCCCAAAATGTGGGAATCAGCAGGCAGCCCCTGAACCCACTGTCCGTGGGCTTTGGAGCATTGGATTTGCAGCACATTTTGTTAGGATTTCGCTGTGACCATGGTCCTGCCGTGCCATCTCCCTGTCCCTGTGCCCCGCCGGACCAGGACTGTCCCCTGCTCCTCTCCCGCCGCATCCTTGGCAGTGGCAGCGCTGGAGAAAGACTGAGCAGCAGAAGGTGAAACTCTGCAGAGAGGAGATTACAGCTCCTGTGTTTGTCCTTTTCTTTTTCTTTTCTTTTTTTTTTTCTTTTTTTTTTTTTTTCTTTTTCTTTTTTTTTTTTTTTCCCTTCAAAGGAATGACTTTGTATTTTTGGAAAGAATAGCTGCTCCAAAAATTCGGGTACAAACTCTTCCAGACTCCAGCCTGGCTTATCACGCGCTGTGCTGGTGCCCTGGTGGGAATGCAGAATTTTAACTCTTGGATGCCTTTCCCAGCTTTAATAAATGACCCCCTTCCCTCAAGGGCTCAAATTAATCCTTGGAGACGAGGGCAAATCTCAGTGGGAATCTCGGGAAAGCAAGCTCAGCTTGGTGCAAAGATGCTGGAGACTGAAGCTGATGGTGCTGGATGGTGGGAGCCGTGTTCCAGCTGTGTTCCAGCTGTGTTCCAGCTGTTTTCCAGCCGTGTTCCAGCCGTGCCCGAGGTGTGCCTGCCACTCAGGCTGCAGCCTGGCAACCAGCAGCAGCATCTCTGCGGGAGAAAGTTGCCCAAAATAAGAAGAATGGCAATAAATAATTCCTGCGGCTTGATTTATGGGTGAACCTTTTCGTCTGTGGAGGGATCTCCCCAGGCTTTGGATGTCCCTGGATAGTCGGGAGTCCTGGGGGGGGGTGGGGAAATGCAGAATTCCAGGTGCTGGAGTGGTAATTGCTGGGAAGAGGGGAGTTAGCAGCGCGCTGATTACAGAGAAACCCGAACTGGGAGAAGATGCAAACTCCAGTGTGAAGGGGAACGCAGGAATGCGAGACCGGAGCTGTGACAATGGAATGGATGCAATTCCCGCAGCCACATTCCCTGGGAGTGAAGCACCTGGAGAGCGTTAGCCTGGGGCAGACAGCACTCAGCCTCCCCGGAGCTGGGAACTGGGAATTGCTGCTGTTGTGTGCTGCGGGCCCAGAGGAGCTGCGGGAAGAGAACTCCGTGCTTCCCTGAAGTCCGGGAGGATGTGCTTCACTGGGTGTCTGCAGGGCTGGGCCCAGAAACCTCAGGAAGTGCCAGAAACCTTCCAGAAAGCTGCAAACAGGGCTGGCAGAGGGAGAAGGACAGGACTCAGAATCACAGGGTCCTTAGGGATGGAAAAGACCTCCAAATTCACTGTCCAACCATCCCCCCAGCCCTGCCAATGTCCCCAAGTGCCACATTCACACTTCCAGGGATGGGCACTCCACCACTTCCCTAGACAGCCCTTCCTGATGTTTGACCCCTATTTCAGCAGAGAAATTTTCCCTGATATCCATTCTGAGCCTCACCTGGTGCAGTTTGAGGCCATTTTCTCTTGTCCTTATCATCCATGCAGGGACCTCCCAGTGTTGGGCATGATGGAAGAATGGGAACAGAGTGGGGAAAAGGAATAGGACAGCAGGGATGATAGAGCTGAGGTCTGGAGAGGAAACACCTGACAGCAGACCCTGTGTTTGGCTGGTTTTGGGGAACCCCTGCAGCCACAGCACACTGGGCTCACCTGGAGAGGCGGGATGGGATTTGGGAACAGCCCTTGGAGCTGCTCCGGCATGGCTCTGGGAAGGGACAGGGAGCCCAGCATGGAGTGGGGGTCCCTGGCTTGGAAAAGGGGTCCTAGGCACAGAGCAAGGGTTCCTGGCATGGAGCAGGAAACCCTGGCATGGGGCAGGGGTCTCTGGCATGGAATGGGGGTCTATGGCATGGAGCAGGGGTCTCTGGCATGGACTGGGGGTCCCTGGCACACAGATCTGGTGCTTGCTGAGTCTCAGCCCACCCTGGTGACTGTGGGATCCTGCTGAAGGACGTGCCAGGACTTCAGGGGCGCAGCAGAGGCAGGGGACACCTGTGTGATGGCACAGGGGACAGCCTGGTGTTGTTAACCCATGCTGTGCCACACCATCACCTCCACCCCATCACCCTGGCATGGGCTGTGCCAGCTGGGGGAGGGCTCATTGCCTCTACTGCCTGCCCGTTCCCGAGCTCTTTCCTTGGCTCAGGTGTTTTTTCTTCAAGGTCAGACCCACCCTGTGAGAACCCAGCACCGCCTTGGCTTCCTGCTGAGCTTTGAAAGTGTCGCTGGGTTGGCCTCCCCAAACTTTTCCTCCCAGGACTGTCCCCATGAGAACACCCAGAGGATGCTGAGGGACCAGATTTCCCTCTGGTGAGGGAGCTGCTGATGCCAGGGATGCCCAGCAGCTCCGACCTCACTGATGTGGCACCAGCCCAGCCATCCCCATATCCCATTGCTCTGGGAACGGGGGGATCCTGACCCAGGGGTGCCAGGACAGTGAGGATGTGTGGGGCAGGGCAGGGAGGATGTGTGGGGCACTGAGGATGTGTGGGGCAGGGCAGGGAGGGTGTGTGGGGCAGGGCGGGGAGGGTGTGTGGGGCAGTCAGGGTGTGTGGGGCAGTCAGGGTGTGTGGGGCAGGGCGGGGAGGGTGTGTGGGGCAGGGAGGGTGTGTGGGGCAGGGCAGGCAGGGTGTGTGGGGCAGGGCAGGCAGGGTGTGTGGGGCAGTCAGGGTGTGTGGGGCAGGGAAGGGAGGGTGTGTGGGGCAGTGAGGATGTGTGGGGCAGTCAGGGTGTGTGGGGTGGAGCAGGCAGGGTGTGTGGGGCAGTGAGGAGCAGAGGATTTGGTGGCTCAGGCACAGAGAGCTGCTGCTGCCAGCTCATTAGAGCAGAGCAGAGCCCGTGTTCCTGGAGCCCTCAGCTCCCTCTCCTGCCCCTGTAATTGGGAGATTTGTTTGCCAGGAGCCCTCCAGGGATGGGGCTGCAGGGATAGCAGGGGTTTACCAGCAGTGATGTGCTTGCTGTGCCCACCCCCTCCTCTGAGGCTGCATTTCCCAGATCCTTGGGTGGCTTCAGCAAGCAGCAATCCAAGCTCAAGCCTTGCTGCAGAAATAATGGGATCCCAGGAGGCTTCCCGTGACAGAAACCTGGAGCAGAGCAGGACGAGGGGTGGAAAAGTTCCCATTTTGACACATCCCCAGCCTGTCCTGGGCACGGCGGGAGGCAGGAGCTGTGCTGCAGGCTCGGAATGCAGCACAGGGAGCTGCAGCAGCCCTGCAATCCCACAGGGACCGGGCTGGACAGATGTGTAAGATTTCCAGCCCTTGTAAGCAAAGTATTTAGAGAGGGATTAACAGCAATAAGGACACGGGGAGGAATCAGCAGCAGACAGGGAGCAGGCAGATGGGTGACCCCACGGGGACACTGCCCTGCACGTGGCCTGCTTAGTGCCAGCAGTGCTGGGGACACCAGGGGTGTCCAGGGCATCCGGGACACCAGGGGTGTCCAGGGCAAGATGGACACCAGACATGTCCAGGGCAAGATGGACACCAGGAATGCTCAGGGCCTCAGGGACACCAGGAGTGTCCAGGGCAGGAGGGACACCAGGAATGCTCAGGGCCTCAGGGACACCAGGAGTGTCCAGGGCCTCAGGGACACCAGGAGTGTCCAGTGTCTCAGGGACACCAGGAATGTCCAGGGCAGGAGGGACACCAGGAATGTTCAGGGCCTCAGGGACACCAGGAATGTCCAGGCCCTCAGGGACACCAGGAGTGTCCAGTGTCTCAGGGACACCAGGAATGTCCAGGGCCTCAGGGACACCAGGAATGTCCAGGGCCTCAGGGGCACCTGGAGTCTCCAGCGAGGAGGGAGCTGTTGGCTCCAAACCTCTGCTTGGGGGGCACGGGAGCTGAGGGTGGGCCCCTCTCTGCTGTGCAGGATTTGCAGCCACCTCTGGACCCTGGTGAGCTCCAGCTGGACGAGGAGGTTCCCTGGACCTGCAAACCAAATCCAGTGGGGTTTTCTCCTCCTCTCACTTGTGCCAGGTCTCTGCTGGGCATTTAACTGAGGACAGGCCTTGCCTGGAGACCCCCTGTGGCACAGATTAGTGCCTCAGCCAGGACCCCTCTTTCCTCAGGCAGCTCCCATGTCAGCAAAAAGGAGATTTCATCTCCTTTTCCCACTTTTGTGACCCTGCTGGGAATTCAGCGACACCCTGAGCCCTGCTGTGCCGTGCTGGAGGAGGATCCGTTCTCCTCAGAGCTCATGGCAGCAGCTCCAGCACCCACATGAAGCTTTCCAGGGATTTTGTTTGCAGCCACAGGAGCTGCAAACCAGTGCTTGCGTTATCAGCTCTGGGCACTGCTGGAGAGCCCCACGCTTTGGGGAACAGCCACATCCCAAACCAATTCTGGCTCTGCTGCTGGAAGCACAGAGCAATTCACAAGGTAACCCACTTGCAGAGCCGAGGATGAAGTGTTACATCCTGAGTATGAGCAGGGAAATTACCAGCGGCACCTCTGTCAATGCCACTGAATCCCTCCAAAATGAATTCTTGGGGAGGAATGAGCCTGTTGGAGGAGGAGATTTGCTGAACACCCTGGCTTTGCTTTTCTTCGCTGTGAGCAGGGCCAACGCAGCCTGACCTTGCTCCAAGGTCAGAACAACCCACAGGGGCTCTCCAGCAGGTTCTTCCTGGTGTGTTTGCCCTCTCTGCTCACACAACTGGGGCTGAGCCGTTCCTGGCCAGCCAGAGGAGGGGACAGCAGGGTCAGTGTGCTTCCTGCAGGGCACGAGTTAATCCGTCCCACCAGACCTGTGCTGGGATGGGTCAAAGCTTCCCGGCAGGAACAGGCTGCTCCCCAGAAAGGAGCTGGGATCAGGGCCAGGGCAGGGGCCTGAGTGAGGAGGAGCTGTTTGCAGAGCCTGGAGGAGGGTGGGGTAAGGCAGTGATTCTTCACACCACAGCACAAGAACTTGGGTCTTGGAATCTCAGAATGGTTTGGGTTGGGAAGGACTTTGAAGGCCACCTATTGCCCCTCCCATCCCATCCCATCCCATCCCATCCCATCCCATCCCATCCCATCCCATCCCATCCCATCCCATCCCATCCCATTCCATCCCATCCCATCCCATCCCACCCCTGCCACATCAGGGACACCTCCCACTGTCCCAGGCTGCTCCAAGCCCTGTCCAGCCTGGCCTTGGGCACTGCCAGGGATCCAGGGGCAGCCACAGCTGCTCTGGGCACCCTGTGCCAGGGCCTGCCCACCCTGCCAGGGAACAAATCCCTCCCAACATCCCACATGTGGCAGTGCCAGAGGAATGAAACCTCTGCCCTGTGCTTGCAGGGTAACACCACAGTGGGTTAAGGGAGATTCCTCCATGTTATTACAACACTAATTAATCACTGGGCCTGATGGGTTTCCTATGGGATCTTTGCTCTTGAGCACTGCCAGGGACAGGGAGCCATCATCCATGGGGCCACCTCTGCAGGAAATGTTGTTTCCATCCTGGACAGTGCTTGGTCATCACCCAGAGCCCCCCAGGATGGGAGCAGGAGGGGCTCTGCCCCTTGCATCCCACCCTTCCCGTGTGCTTTGGCTCTTGGGAAGGCTCAGAGCAGCTCCAGGTGCCTTCAGGGGGGTTTCCATGTGACAGCTGAAAAGGGGCTGGGTGACAGCGCTGGAAATCCACAGTGGCCACCACCACCCACAAATCTGTGCTGCTTTGGAGGATTCCCCATAATTTTGTGCTCCAGGGCTTCCCCTTTCCAGCAGCCGCTTCCCTGTGGAGTTTCCAGTGCCAAGCGACCTGGAGAGGGGCAGGAGCATGGAAAGGAAAACCTTTCAGCCGGCTCTTTATTCCCAGAACTTTTCACCCCGTGCAGCTGTGGAACAGAAAGGAGATTTTTCTCAGGTGAATAAAAATATCTCGAGGCTTTAATGAGAACATTAAACTCAGTTTCATCTGCTCCGACTGGGGCCACGAGGTCCCAGAGTAGAACAAACGTCTTTGGTCCAATTAGTGGTGAAAAAAGCCTTTTCCCTGACAGGTTGTTCTTGGAATTCCCTTCATTGTGTCACATCAAGCAGGGACACTTTGTTGTGCATGGAGCAGTTTCCAGCTCTCAGGGACATTTGGGATAATCCTGTGAGGTTGGGATAATCCTTTGTGACACCATCTTTGTCATGGATACCTCAGAGCAAGCACTGAAATTCAGGATTCACACTTTCCAGGGATAAAATGTTGCTGTTTCCATGTGAGTTCAGGTGTCCAGGGGCAAGATCTGCTCCATCTCCCACAGCTTCCAGCTATTTCTCCATAATTTCTGCCTTTGTGGCTCTTTCAACGGGATTTTAGGACTCTCAGCAAGTTTGAAGGTCAGGGAGCACCAAGCAGCTCCAAAGCCATTGTGTGGATAAGGGATTCTCCTGGATAAACACACCTGGAGAACAAAAATGTGGATTTCTGCTCAGCTCTGGCTGGGCCTGATCCATCAGGATCCCCCTCCCTTCAACTGGGCACACTGGGATGTGCTCCCTTCCCACATTCCTGGAGCCTTCCCTGCCTTTGGTGACCCTTCTCATCATCTCATGGAACTACTGAGGTTGGAAAAGACCTTCAGGATCACCAGGGACAAGAGTTCACCTCTAAACCAAGTCCTCAAGAGTCACTTTGAGCAATTCCAGGGATGGGGACTCCAGCACTTCCCTGGGCAGGTTCTCCACAGGAATCATCTCTGGAGGGGCTGTTTTCTGGGAATGGGCAGGTTCTCCACAGGAATCACCTTTGGAGAGGTGGTTTTCTCCCAGTGCCTCCCAGTTCTCCCTGCAGCTTCAGCCCCTCCTGCTGAGCCCCTGCCAGGCTATCCCGGGAGCAGGAGTCTGGGGATAACCTGCCAATTAACAGCTCCTAATTGAAGATCATATTCCAGACATTCCTCCTCAGGCTGGCTGGAAGGGATGGCTCTGATCAGGAGCTCGGGGCAACCCAAATGTCTCCATGTGCTGCCAAGCAGGGGAATTTCTTGGTATTTAGGAAAATCCTCATTTTCCCAGGGTGGGGAAAAGCAGATGATAATTCCTAGGCTGGTTATATTTCCTCTGAAATCCTGTTCCTCGAGGTTTCTCCAAGTGTCGTTCTGAGGTGGAAGATGAGGCTGGGTCCATGCTGGATTTTCCAGTACCTCACTGAGAACAGGGAATCCCAATATTCTGTGAGAGCAAATTCCAAGCTGTGCTGAGCTGGGCCTTCCTGCCAGCTCCAGCTGTGCTTCCACAGGAGCTGGGAATGCTGGAATGCCCTGGCAGGAATATCTGATTTTCCATCCAGTGTGGGGTCAGCACCAAATTCTCCCTCCTGGCTGAGATTTTGAGCCCATCTCATATTTTTATTCCATTTTCCTGCTGCCAGGCTGGGATGCTGGGGCTCTCTGCTTCCAAAGTGAAGCCTTCTCCTTAAGATTCCAATAAAAAGCAGATTCCAGGTTAGAATTCCCTCAAAAAGGGCAGGGGGGTGTATGGAATTGTGTAGGAGAGCAGCTCGTGGAGTTGTTGTGGTGCCCCAGAGCTGGGAGCTGAGGCAGAAGCTCCACAAACCCCTCAGATCTGGCTGATTCCAGGGAAAGGAGCACGAAGGAACCATTTGGGAGGGGACAAGGACTTGGATCAAAGTGGGGAGGAGGCTCCTGCTGGTGGCTCTGCCTGCTGGGTGTGCGGGATCTGCCTCACCCAGGGATGGTCCCCTGAAGGCCTGGTGGCACCAGGAGCCTTTCCAAGCCCACAGCTCCAACACTCAGAGGCGTCAGACGTGGCCTGGGGTGACCCTCTGCTCCCTGGCACTGCCCAGAGCCTCCTGCTGGCTGCAAATCTGCTGGGGCTGCCGGCAAATTATCCAGACATCAGCACTTGGAGGAGAAATTAATTTCCCTGCAGGAGTAAATTCCAAATCCGAGCCCAGCTCCCCATGGCAGTCTGAAATATGGTGACAAGTCTGAAACACAGTGACAATGACAATCCCCCGTGCCCTGCAGGGAGGGAGCAGCATCGCCCTGGATCTGCCAGCGGTCCTGCAGGCAGGGAAGTCACAACAGGCAGAGGAAAGAGATTCCACAGAAGGTTTTAAAGTTATCCCAGAGGGCTGGAAGTCCTCAGGATCCCTGATCTTTCCCTCTGCACTCCAGGCACAGCCACAGAAGTGCAGACAGGGGAATGGGTCACAGGTGCGTGGGTGAGAAGCGAAATGTTTTTCATAAATCTGAGATCATCTAATTAGGAGCATCTGAGAGAAGAACAAATGTCTTGCTGTTAGGGAAGAGGAAAAACTGAACTCTGAAGTCTTAGACCAGGCTTAAAATAGTGTGGAGGGTTTAGGACAGAGGAAACAGGAGCAGAGAGTGAAGGAAGGGACCTGAACCCAGCAAAGAAATGGAATAAAATGTAATGGGACTTCACCAGCAGAAGATTAAGTGAGATAAAGCTGCTCTCTCCTTTCTGGCAGGAGATAACAGATGCCTTTATTTATTTATTTTTGGAAAGAGAAGGGAAATGCCGAAGATTTCATCTCCCTGAATTCCAGCACTTGGCATGGCACCGTGCAAAGCTTCCCTGTGCCTGTGGAGCAGCTGGGCCCAGGCAGGTGAGGCAGGCCCAGGTTTTGGGCAGACACCAGAGCCAGCTCCCCAGCCTGAGCCCGAGGGCAGCTCCAGGGCAGCAAAAAGAGCCCCAAAATTAGGAAAAACCTCTTGGTTTTCTTTTCCCAAAGGAAAATCTGTTGGTTTTCTTTCCCCAAAGGAAAACCTGTTGGCTTTCTCAGCTTTTACAGAGATGGGGCAACTTCGCTTCCTCTCAATGGGTGCACCATTTTGCTGGTTTTCTTTTACAAAACAACTAAAAAATGTTTTTAAAAAATTGATTCCATTATCAGTCTCAATAAATAATAAAACACAAAAAAATACATCTCAACACCATTTCATCAGAAATCAACTTGTTTCCCAGTTACAATACCTTATAAATGTTTTTCAACTTATTAATTTTTACCACACAATACTACTATTAATTCTAACACTAGTCACTTATATTTTTCCCACATAATCTTACTATAATACATCTTTCACAATTCTAATTCTCTAAAATGTACAACCTTTTTAAAAAACTATATTTTAAAACTTATTAAAACTTATTTCTAATTCAATTTCTCTCTCAACAATATAATCTCTATTCTATAACCTTCTTAAGTCAACGCTCCTTAGCATTTATATAGGAAAAGATACAAAATACAAATATATAAAATATATTTTAAAATATATAAATTATATAATATATAACAATATAAATAAAATTATATTCTATAGACAATAGTATAATTTATATAATTATAATAATTTTATTATAATATAGAAATAGAACAATATAATTTCTATAATTTTATAGAACATAAATTTTCATATATAATTATGTATTTAAGTATTAAATATATATTTTTATATTTTTATCTTTCTATATAATATATAGACTTTATATAATTATATTTTATTATAATATTATTTCCATTTTATATAGAATAATTTTGTAAATTTTATATATAAATATATAGACTATGCATAAATATACAAAACTGTATAAACTTTCTATCAAGTTCTAAGAATCCTTTACAAATCCATTTCCCACAGAACAAATGTGGGAAGGGGCGGCACTGAGGTGCCATTCCCAGCTCGATGGGTGGGAAAGGCACTTCCCAAGTGTTTCCTGCCCTTTGCCAGCTCAGGGTAGGAGCAGGAGCATCCTCAGGAACCAGAGCTCCTGCAAGTTTCTCCTAAGACTGGGGGCAGAGAGGAGCACACCATCCCTCCAGGAATTCTTGCAACCCAGCCAGGAAAAGCCATGAAAATCCCTTTGAGGGGGCCCTGAAAACTCCTGGAAGGAGAGGAGCACCTGCTCCCCGTGCCTGCAGCTGGCAGGGATTGTCACCCATGCCACCCCCTCAGTGCCACCCCCTCAGTGCCACCCCGGTGCTCTGTGCTCAGCCTCCCGCGGGGATGAACATCCCTGCAGCTCCCTGAGCCTGGGAAGGAAATGGATCCTGCTCCACTCTGAGAGGGGCAACGATTTGCCAGGGATTTGTAAGGGGTTTTCTGTGAAATCTTTCTGTGGAGAGAAAGAGGAAGGCTCGGAGAGCAGAAACATGGTCCTGTCCTAATGGGATCATTTATTAGTAAGGACAGTCAAATTAAAACCAGAGAAAAGACAAAATAACATTCCCTGGCAGCTCAGAAACGCTGCTGCCATTGTGGGGCCATGAAGCTGTTGGGACAGGGATTTCTCCCATCCCAGCATCCCTCTGATTCCTGCAGAGCAATTCCTGGGCAGTGCTGAGGCCTGGGATCCTCCTGACAGAGCCTGGCACTCCTGAATGCTCTGCAAGCATTTCTGGGGCCATGAAGCTGTTGGGACAGGGATTTCTCCCATCCCGGCATCCCTCTGATTCCTGCAGAGCAATTCCTGGGCAGTGCTGAGGCCTGGGATCCTCCTGACAGAGCCTGGCACTCCTGAATGCTCTGCAAGCATTTCTGGCAGCCCACCTGCTCCTGCTCTCCTGGATAAGGCCTGGGATGGTGCCAGGGTGCTGATGGCACCGTGGGCCTCAGAGCCAGGCTTGCTGCTTGTTGTCACTCTCCATGCCCTGCAGGGGAGTTGATTTTCTCGCAGTCTGAGAGAGCTTTGGATCCAGCTGAGTTCAGGGGCAGAAAAAAACAGGCTGTCACCTCCTCCACTGCGAATGTCCCTGGTTTGGTGACAACCGAGGACCTTGTGTGCCTCTCTGCTTTCTTCTTTCCCAGCCCTGGGAGCCGTGAGGGATTGCAGGTGTGAGAAACGACTGCTCACTTTTGAAATTTCAGAGGTTTATTAAACCTTAACAAAAATTGCAACAAAGGACTGAATAAGGAAAACTTTTCAGCACTGGGATCCCTCACGACTACCAGCCGTGTGCTTATCTTCAAAATGGATGCTCCCCCCTTTTATACCTCTAGCCCCTCCTAAAGTGTTGTCAGCCAACTCCTTCCTTGCTGTCCAGGGCTGGAGATCACTTTCTTACACTTTGGTTGGAGGTCAGGTGTTGCCATAGTAATGAGCCAACCCTCCCAAATGCCCCAAGTACCCAGGCCATCCCATGGTAGTGCAAGGGGAGGGAATATTACAGTAACAGAATTATACACCTACAAAACTTCTCTTAACATACACAAAATGTTCACCCCTTAACTGTGAGAGCCACTACCTCAGTACTCATCTGTAACCCAGGCACAGCCTGGATCCTGCAGCCAGCACAGCCCCAAACACTGCCCTGCCCATCCCAGAGTCACTGAGACTGGAAAAGAGCTCCAGGATCATCAAATCCAGCCTGTGCCCACCTTGTCACCATCCCCCAGTGCCATGTCCTGTCCTTCCTTGGCCACATTCAGGGATGGGGACTCCAAACCTCCCTGGGCAGCCAATGTGCTGGGAGCCAGCCCAGGGGGATTAACTCCAGAAATGCCCCCAGCCTGGAGTGCGATCACAGGGGACACAGGGAAAGCTGCTGAAGGGGTGGCACAGGGAGGTGGCACTCTGGGCAAAGCCAGGCTGCTGTGTCCCCACCACCGGCAGGACCCTGCAGAGCTTGGGATGGTCCCTGTCCTCAGACTGGGACTCTCTGGTGGCTGCCCCATGTCCTGTTTGGGTTTTCTGCTGCCTGAACTGGGGACAGCTCAAAGGACTCTGCATGAGCCTCACTGAGCTGCAGCCACAGGAAAGTGTCCTGATGTCCTTGTGCCCTGCTGCCCTTGTGCCCTGCTGTCCTTGTGTCCTGCTGTCCTTGTGTCCCACTGTCCTTGTGCCCTGCTGCCCTTGTGTCCTGCTGTCCTTGTGTCCTGCGGTCCTTGTGTCCTGCGGTCCTTGTCCCCTGCCAGCTGTCCTGGGCCAGCTCTTATCACCTGGTAAGGTGCTGTCACAGGGCCCTGGTGACAGGACAAGCCTGCTTTGCCATTGTCCATCAAAGCCTGCCTGCCTGGCTCTCCCTGGCACGCCGGGGAATGGAGCAGGGCTGCAGGGACACGAGGTTTGCCCTTTGTGGAGCAGCGAGCTGTGAGCCGGAGCAGCCTTCTCCTCCTGGGGAACTTCCAGGTTCAGTGTCACGGGACTGCCGAGATGCCTTAATGAGTCAGCCGCAAAGGTAATTAATTGCTAATGACCAGGGAAGCTGAGCAAAGGCTCTGCAGGTCGCTGGTCTGCTGGAATTCCCTCACTGCCCCCGAGGTATTTCGCAGGAGCCCTCTGGATCTGGGAACGTGCTCAGCTCTCTCCTGAATCACTCCCAGGAGTCTTGGGGAAGGAACAGCAACCTTCGGGAAGGGCAACAGGCAGAGGGATGCTGCAGCTGGGGAAAGCCGTGGTGTGAGAAATGCTGCTCACTTCAAAAAATGTAAAAGGTTTATTAAACCTTATCAAAAATACAACAGAAGAGTGAATAGAGAAAATATCACAGTGCTGGGAGCAGAGGATTTCCCCCACCATGTGCTCACCCACACAATGGAGGTTTCACCTTTTAACCCTTTAGCCCCCCCAAAGTTCTGTCCATGGACTCCTCCTTCCCTGCCCAGTGCTGGAGATCCCTGCCTGACACCTTGATTGGGGGTCAGGGGCTGCCACAGTAACGAGCGACCCTCCCAAATGCCCCAAACCCAGGGCACCCTGATAACAACACAAGGGGGGTAAAACACAACTATAAACCTGTAAAACTTCTCCTAACATATATACAGGATATTTGCCTTTTAACTGTGAGTCAGCCATGGCATTACTCATCTGTCACACGTGGCACCACTTCCCATCCTGCATCCTCCTGCACCAACTCCCCAGCTGTGCTTGGGGACAGTTTGGTGGAGTTTTCCTCTCCTGGCTTCCAGCAAGGCCTCCAGGGATGCTGCCCCTCTCCTGGAGTGGCTGGATCAGGGCAGGATGCTCCTGTGGCTGAGGGAGCCGTGTGAGGGGCGGCTGAGGGTGCCTGGGGATAGAGGGCAGAGCTCCCAGGGCTGCAGCTCCTCCTGAGGGACAGAGCAGGGACAGCTCTGAGATCTCCTGAGGGACAGGGACAGCACCCAGGGAGTGGTGGGGCTGGGACAAAGCATGGCCAGGCTGGATTTTGGGAGAAGTTTCTGCCCTCAGAGGGTGCTGGCACTGCCCAGGCTCCCCAGGGAATGGGCATGACCCCAAGGCTGCCAGAGCTGCAGGAGCCTTTGGACAGCAGGGATGCACAGGGGGATTGTTGGGGGGTCTGGGCAGGGCCAGGGGTTTCTGGGGGTCCCTTCCAACCAGGATCTTCTGAGATTCTCTGACCATGCTGTCCCAGGAGCTCCCCATGACCCCTGGATGCTGTGCTGCTTCCCTGGGCACCCTCAGCAGTTCATCTCCTTTATCCAATCCAAACTTTGCCTCGCACTTGTGCCACTTGCCCTGGGCTTTCTGCCTCTGCTCTTGGGACACACCAGGAATTTCTGGCTGTGTTTGAAAGTTTTCTGCTCTCTGCTGACCCTCATCCATCTGTCCAGGAAGGCGGGTCCCAGAGCAGAGCTGATCTGGGTCACACTTATCAGAGGAACCCTGGGGTTCAGCTCCAGAGAAAAGGAACTTTGGGGCTCAGTAGTGTCCCTGGCAGAGGTGACACCCATGGGTCACCTCTCCTGGCATTGGGGGCTTTGCCCAGTCTGCTCCCAGCATGGTGAGAGCTGTCCTGGCATGGCAGATGGCAGGAGAGGGGACAGAGCTGTGGGCAGCTGTAGGGAATGTCCCTGGGCTCAGAGCTGGCACCCACAGGCAGGACTGAAGCTGAGCAGGGGCAGAACCAGAGCTCAGCCTGGCAGGGACTGCCCAGAGCTGGTGTCCTCCTCACAAGGACACTGGCACAGGGTGCCCAGAGCAGCTGTGGCTGCCCCTGGATCCCTGGCAATGCCCAAGGCCAGGCTGGACAGGGCTTGGAGCAGCCTGGGATGGTGGAAGGTGTCGCTGCCATGGCAGGGGTGGCACTGGATGGAATTTAAGGTCCTTTCTAATCCAAAGCACCCTGGAATTCCCTGACCCTTTTCCCTGCAGGCAGGACCAAGCCAGAGGAAGGTTTGATTTATTTTGTTGTGCCACCCTGCAAGGAGCCCCTGCAAGGTGGGCAACTGCCCCTTCCTGGGCTGTGCCAGGGTGGCCCAGCCTGGAGAGGGGATGCCTGGGGAGGCACCCAAAGCCTGCAAGTTCCTCCAGGGAAGGGCTTCAGGCTGGCTGTGAGCAGCCCAGGGCAGGAGCACACACTGGGAGAAGGCACAGGGAAGGGTTTTGTTTGTGCCAGACCGTGCAACTTCTGGGTCCCTCTGCTCCCAGCCTGGCACCTGTCTTCTGATGTGCAGCTGAAGTGCAGCTTCTGAGTTCAGAATTCCCTCAGGCATGGATTTATTCCCATGCCAGGGGGCAGTGGAACAGCTGAAGGTGGGTGACCCTTCCAGGAGTCTCTGGAGCAGATGGCAGAGCTGTGCCAGGAGAGCTGATGGACACAGGAATTTTCCTGGAGCTCCGTGTGTCACTATAGGACACGAAACAACACGATGCGGATTCAGCTGCTCTTTCCAAGGTGAAAAGGGAAGTTTATTTTCTGATTCCAACATTTATAGATTTCCAAAAGTGACAGTGGATTGGAGGGTGAAAGTGCCACCTCTCCAATGACACTGGACAAACCAACAGTCCGTCAAATTTCTCTTCCTCCATAAAAGAATGCAAAACAATCAGTTATTTACATAAAGTGTGTAAAAAAGTTCATTACAAGAATGTAAACATCAGAAAGCTTCAAAAAATCTTAAAAAATCAAAACAACACCATGATCACACCTCTTACTTTCCAGCAAAACCCCACAGCTCTGCATCCCTCTCTGTGCTTGCAAGACTTGGAATAAGCAGCTTTTTCCAGAGGGGCCACTGCTGGTTTTTTCCTGGTCACTTGAGTCCAGGGCAGTGCTGCTTTTCCTGAGAAGATCTCCTGTCCTGCTGCTCTTAAAAAAATCCCTCATCCACCACCTGAGTGTGGGGACCCTCTCCTTGGCCCCGTGTGGTGCAAGAGGAATCCTGTGGGATGTGGGAGCTTTCCACAGGGATCAAACCTTGCCTGGCTGGGGGAGCTGTGGATGGTGCTGTGCACTCTGGAGCTGCCATTTCCTTCACCCCACAGCGAAAGCAGAGATGACCAATCCTCCCCCGCTCCGTTCCCGATGCAGGAAAAGCCTCTCCGATATTAATAAGAATCTAATTTTCCATTTATTGTTCCATGAATTAATTACATCGCGAGTAGAGTTACCTTTTACACAGCCATTAAACTTCAGGAAGGCCTCTTTATACCACTCCATGGATAATTTAATTAGCATACTAATGTCTTATTAGCTATAAACCCAAAGCTGGTTTAGAATCACTTAAATCCAAACTCCAAAGCTTTCAGCCACCCCCCAACCCCTCAGCGTGGATGTGGGCAGAGCACGGCAGCGAGCACAGATCCTGGGAAGAGTTTTCCAGGTGTTTTGCCCAGCTGGCACTAATGGGATGCAGCACAGCCTGCCCGGCATCCCCAGGGTGAGATGCCAGAGAAGAGCCCCCAGCTCCACTCCTAATCCTCATTTCATTCCCTTTTAGGTCTCCTTGGAATTTGCATTAATTGGGCGAGGCTGGAAGAGCCATGCTAATCCATTAGGGATGGACAATTAAAGCCACCCAGGGGATGTGGGAGCCGGGCAGGAGCAGCTGTGCTGCTTTGAGGGGTCTCATCCCCATCCCGGGGTGCAGCTTGGTGCCACCTCCTCCATGGGACACCCCAGAGCTCAGGGTGGGGTGGATCCCCCCCAGACAAGCAGGAGCAGAGGGCGTTTGTCCCCTTGGGGGGTGCTGTCCCCTCTGTCCCTCACATCAGGAGCTTCGGGATTAAACCACTGCAGCTCCCGTGTTGTTCCTGCCCTGAGATTTGTGCAGGGAGCCAGGATCCTGTCACCACCTTTCCACGATCCCAGACATCCCACTCGCACTGGGATCAGGCCTGGCCCCTCTGAACCCTTTAAATGTCTCAGTTTCTGTGTGAAATCCTGTTCAAACTGACCCCTTGTGTGATCCAGCTCCTGAGTGGAACTTTTCCTTCCCTTTGCCCACATCTTCTGAGCTAATAAATAGCTTAATTTGGAGGTTGGATAATTTGGAGGTTGGAAAATTGACTCAGAGGCAAAGTTTAACTAAATTGAAGAGCAAGACTTCTGCTCGAGTGTAATAATCTGAAAATAATTGATTAATTTGCATGATCCTTCGTAATTGCTTCAATTTACACCCAAGAGGCCACTGTCATCAATAGATGAATAAGACATAATTTTTTAAGTCCCAATAATGCACGGAATGGAATTTGGGAGATTCGCTCATTGCACAGCTCCAGCTCAGCCCCGCTCCCAGCACACTGTGGGATGAATTGGGCTGGAATTGGATTCACTCATTAAGGATGTAATTACATTCATTATCCTTAGCAAAGAGGAGGCTCCAGCCCTGCCATGGTGACTCCAACCTTGGGGTGGAGAGATTCCAGTGGGACAAGGATGGCAGCAAGAGTCCAAAATAGAGATTAAATCCCAAAATTTGGCCTGGATGCTCTTTGAGGATGGCAGGGCAGAGCACATCCTGCAAGGTGCTCAACCCCCAGCTCAGCTTTAATTGCAATTAATGAGATTCCAGCAGGAATCTGTTCCAAAGGGGCTCGACCTGGTGTGGGTGGGAGCAGAGCGAGGCACGGATGAAGGCAGGTAAGGAGCAGAGCTCAGGAAGGTGTTTGGGCCACACAATGGCCCTTCAAAAACTGCAAATCCAACCTTCACAAGGTCAAGGAACAGAAAATAAAGCATGAAAGAGGGGAAACAGGAAGCCAGCAAGGAATAGCAAGGAATGGAAACAAACAATGGATAATTCAAGTCTGGCAGGAACAGGAAAGGCTGCAAAGGAGCCAGGCAGGTCTGCTGGCTCCCTGGGAGTTAAAAGGGAACAATTAAGGAAGATGAGGACACAGCTGAGAAGTGAAATGATTTCATTTCATAAGTTCTCACCTCAGGGGATGTTGGGAAAAATCTGCTCCTGACTTGCTCCTTGCTGGTAATAAAGGTGAGTTGCTATAAAGGATTAAGGGATCAAATGAAGAGGTGCTGGTGAAAATAGGGAGTTTAAAGAATATTGAGTACCTGGGCCTGCATGGGACATTCAGGGCTTGAGGAAACTTAATAATGCAGAGGCTGAGCTGCTGGCTGAGCTGCAAGTGTTCATCCTGCTGGAAAAGCTGCAGTGGGATCAGAGGGTGGGAGGGCAGCAGCAATCCCCGTGTCTGTGCACAGAGACACTGGAAATCCAGGAAGTGCTGCCTGGACAGCCTTGGGAGGTACCAGATGTGGGAAGTGTGATCAGAATTGTAGGAGGGTGAAGCACCTGCTGGCTGTGATCCACCCTTGGGATGCTGAGGGAACACGTTGGATTGCTCCTTACCAACTCCTTCCATTCCATTTCATAGAATCCCAGAATGGTTTGGGCGGAAAGGACCTTAAATCCTTACAGTGCCACCCCTGCCATGGCAGGGACACCTTCCACTATCCCAGGCTGCTCCAACTGGCCTTGGACACTTCCGTCCATCCATCCATCCATCCATCCATCCATCCATCCATCCATCCATCCATCCATCCATCCATCCATCCAGCCATCCATCCAGCCATCCAGCCATCCACAGCTTCTCTGGGCACCCTGAGACCTCTCCATCCTCACAGAGAAGAATTCCTTTCCAATATCCCATCCAAAATCCTCCTCTTTCACCCTAAATCCCTTCCTCTTTGTCCTGTCACTCCAGGCCCTTGTGACAACCCTTTGCTGGGCTTCAGGCTGATGGAGATCAGGTGGCAGCAGCCCAGGAGCTGCCTCAGTTTTGCACCTCCTGCCTGGTGCTCTTGTGGAAATCTCCCCAGAGGAGACAGCAGAGCAGCTAAAGTGGATAGAAAAGGTACTGAGGCAGAAAAAAGATTCACATTGGAGGCAGTGTGTGATCAACCCTCTGTGCTCCTCTCTTATGGTGCAGAACAGAATTATTTCATTCCCCTCAAAGCTGCTCCCTAAATCCAGCTTGTTGTGCCTCCAATTATAATTTTTTTCCACCCTGACCCCAAGAAAAGTAGGATGGGGTCAGGACAGGGTGTTCCTGGATTACCCCACAACTGTAGGATCTTCCCCAAAGGTCTCTTCCCCAGAGGAAGCCCAGACACTCCCAGCTGGGGAGACACCCCAGGTTCCAGGTGATTCCCCCCCCGGACACATCTTTCCAGCTTGGGACTCTTGCCCACAGCACTGACACCACTGAGTCTGGGGCTGAGACCTTTGAGGAGCTCAAAGGAAGCTTCTTTGGTGATCACAGCCCTTATTTCAGAGGTCCTGCACAGTTTTTGTTGCCAGGAGAGTTTTTTGCCTCAGAGGCACCCCTCAGCTGCAGCCTGGCTCTGCTTTAGATAATGATTTCCAGGAGAAACCTTGGTATAAAATCCCAGCCCTAAAATAAATTATATTTTCCAAGCCCTGGGCATCCCCTGCTGTCCTTTGCACTCAGTTTCATGTGGAGTTTTCCAGGCTGAGGGCACTGCTGTTATCTCCAGCACAGTGTGGAACTGCAGGCACAGGGCTTGGGACACCCTGCCAGTGATTTGTGGGCTGAAAATGCCACCGAGGCATGAGGAGGGCTGGAGCACTTGGGTGACTTTTAAAAATCCCTGTTCAGCTCCTCTGGTATTTAGAGGAGAGATAAATTTGGCTCCTGTTGTGCTGGCCGAGGCAGGGAAGGGAGATGGCTTGGGAGTCATAAAGCCTCTGTCCTGCAAAGACCTTGGAGCTGCTGCTGATCCCACACCTGAGGAGCAAACAGGCTGCCTGACCTTCCTGCCTCTGCTTCCTTTAGGATTTCTGGCCATGAGGTTAAAAAGAAAAAAAATCAGTTGGAAAAAGAAATATATTTGTGGCTCTGCACAGGTCCCATCTTTGGGAAGAATCATCCAGGGTGGTCTGCTGTGCACCACTCAACCCTTTGGGTTATTTCTGGGGGAGAAATGGGCACTGGACAGCTGAGGTGTTCTGTATTGGGCTTGTATTTCAAAACTGGAATCCCAGAATTTGGGATGAATCTCAGAGTTTGGGTTGGAAAGGGATCTGTGAAGTTGTTTTGTTCCACCCCCTGCCATGGCAGGGACACCTCCCACCATCCCAGGCTGCTCCAAGCCCTGTCCAGCCTGGCCCTGGACACTTCCAGAGATCCAGGCGCAGCCACAGCTTCTCTGGGCACCCTGAATTCCTTCCCAGCCAAGAATTCTTTTCTAGGATCTGTCAGACATTGCAGTGCCCCTGGGTAATTTTCCCCATTCCTGGATTTTCCTTGCTAAATGCAGAGTTTATAATATTTCTATCCTAGTGCTTAACTGGGGCCCATAAATACTGGATGGAAAGCACTTCCAGAATCCCTGGGATGCTGGGAAAAGCCTGAGAAAAGATGTTCCAGCAGCCAGGAACATCTGCAAGCTGACAGCCTGTGAGTTTATCTGGGCAGAGCTGCATCCATGTAGTGATTCCAATTTAATTTCCATGTTTTCCTGAGAAGAAGAAAAACGTCCTGTGTTTCCTGGGTGACTGGAGGAGCTTGGCTGTGCCAGGCAGCTCTGATCTCCCCCTGCAAGATTTCCTTGGTGGCAGACAGGCTGGCTATGCAGGGAAAGGTCTGGGGAAAGGATGTTTTGTAGGGATGTGGGGTTTCATCACATTCTGCTCACCTTTGATAGAAATCACACAATTGAGGTTTGAGGTCTCAGCCAGCTCCAAACAAGAGCCATTCCCAAACCCCTCTCCACCCCCAGACAGCCCCAAATCTCTGCCCTGCCCTCCTGGAGAAGCTCAGCTCTGTTCTGGTGGCACAGGGGGAATTGAAATTTTAGGGATGCTGCAGGAGAAGGATGGAGCTGGATCCAAGGACAAGGAGCAGGTGGAGTGAGCAGCAATGCAGAGGGAGAGGCTGTGAAATTCCAGCAGTCCCTGATGAGCTCCAAACCCTCCTGTCAATCCTGACATCCAGCCTGTGCCTGCCTCCAGAAATTCCACGTGGATTGCCAAAGTTTTCACCCTCCCAGGAGCCTTCCAGCTTCCAGCTGTCCCCTCCACAGCAGGGAGCTGCTTCCCTTCAGAGCCGAGTGAAGAGTGGAAGGCAGGAGAGAGGAAAAAAATCATGAATATTAATTTGAATTCGAGTGAATTTCAATTAGGCCGCGTTCGGGCTCCACAAATATTTGAGCAGCGCTATTGCAAACAGGGGGGGAAAGCAGATCTGTAACTTTAACACACAAATATTCACAAAAGATCAATTCTGAGCCCCCTGCTCGCCATTCATGCAAGCTTCACTCCAACACCACTCCTGCTTCCAGGCTCTGCTCTGGGGGAGGAGGCAGTAAATGGAACAAATATTCCCATTTTATGGATGCTGGGAGTGTGGGTGTTGAATGATGAGCTGGGAATGCTGAGGCAGGTGAGATGCACTGGTTTCCTGCCAGCCTCAGCAGGGCAAGGCCACGGGGTAGGACTGGGATGGATCCAACAGGAATGGAGCCCAAGGCAGCAGGAAACAGCTCCCAGGAACGCTGGGTCATGGAGAGCCAGGAATGCCCAGTACATCCCAGCATGGAGAATCCCAGGTCACTGATTTCAGCTCATGGAGCATTGGGATCATCCCAGGATCATGGAGTGGTTTGGGCTGGAAGGGAAATTAAAGCACATCCCATTCCACCCCTGCCATGGCAGGGACACCTCCCACTGTCCCAGGCTGCTCCAAGCCCCATCCAGCCTGGCCTTGGGCACTGCCAGGGATCCAGGGGCAGCCACAGCTGCTCTGGGCACCCTGTGCCAGGGCCTGCCCACCCTGCCAGAGAACAATTCCTAATTCCCAATATCCCATCCAGCCCTGCCCTCTGGCACTGGGAGCCATTCCCTGTGTCCTCTCCCTCCATCCCTTGTCAATTGTCTCTCTCCATGTTTCCTGGGGCTCCTTCAGGCCCTGCAAGGCCACACTGAGGTCACCCCAAAGCTTCCCCTCTCCAGGTGAACATTCCCAGCTGTGCCAGCCTTTCCTTACAGAATACAGGCAGGTCCAGGTGATTTTTCTCTCCAGTTCCACACTTCCCTGGCTGCAGGTTCCATGGCAAATATCCAGGCAGGGGAAGGTTGGTGTCACCCTGTGAGGAGCAGGCTTTGGGCAGGACTCAGGGATGGGGAAATCCTGCCCTGAGCAATGTGAGCATTCCCTCAATAATGGGACTTATTTTGGGAACCTCACCCCTGCCACAGGTGGGCTGGGAGGCCTCCCACTGCACAGGGGTTGGAATTTGGCAGGATTTCAGAAGAAAAAGGGTCTTGTGCTACTCCTTGGAGGTGGAGAGGTGGGGACAGGGAAAAGCCACCCAAGCCCTGATCTGTGCTGCACTGTGGGCTGTCCCAGCCCACCAGGAGGTGAGCAAACCATAAATTTTATAAATCTACTCTACAAAGCTTGTCTGGCTTCCAGATGTTTCCCCTGCCCAGGGATTGTGGCAGCTGGATTTACCTGCAATGTGGGAAATCCTTTCCTTGGGGATCTGGCCCTGTCTACAGAGAGGGCAGCACATTTTCCCTGACTTTAAAGGCTTCTGCTGTGCCCCACTCAACCCTTCAGGTTATTTTTAGGGCAGAAAGGGTCTCACAGCTGGGTTCTTTTTTCCTGGGTTTGATATTTCAGTGCATCAGGTGGGTCACACCTAACACTCAATTGCTGGAAAAAGAGACCAGAGGAGCTGCTTGAGTGCAAACAACTCAAATAGAAAAACTCCCCCTCAGAAATCCCCCTATGTGTCCTTCACCTCCCTCTTTTCCCTGGGAATAAGTGCTTTTTCTGTCCCCTGGTCAAGCCTTTGGGACAAGGGACATTCAGAGCAGAGGCAGCTGCTCCCGCAGATTCCCATTGTGAGGCTGGAGAACTGATGGATTGTTCCCTTCCTTGAGAACCTGAGGTTGTTTCTGCCTTTTCACGGCAGAAAGGAACAATAACAACAGCAAATAAAGAGAGGAGAATGGTGAGAAATTAAATCTATACAACAAATGATTAATAGGCATTTCCTGAGGCAAACAATCACCCTGCTGGGCTCTGGGGGGGTTTGGGGACTGCTGATGCCTTCGCTGAGTCCTTAAATAAAATAAAGAATGGGCATGGGGGGAGACTCCGTGAAGGGACGACCATTAAAGCCCGGTCTAACAGAGCCAGGACTAACAGAGGATGTGAAAAACTGAGGCATTTCGGGCAAAGGGCTTCACACTTCCAAAGGTTGTCCTCATGCTGCAATTTTCCACCTAAGAACAAATCCCTGCATCCTCCTCCCTCTTCTCCTCTCCTTTCCCAGCAGTTCTCGGGGTGGATTCTGTCATTCCTGTCACCGACTGATGCTGCCCGAGGAGCTCATTTCCATCCCCCCCAGCAGACTCCCCCAAAAAATCCACGCAGTAAGTCAAAGGAATTAAATCTGAAGCTGCCTGTTGAAGGATAATGAATGTGAAAGACTGGTCTCTGGTAAAACTCTCTTCTTTCAAATTCAGACATTGGGGCAGCGCTATCTCTGAGGGGAAGTACACAAAAAGCTGCAATCAAAATGACCTCTCCAAAACATAAAGAGGGCTTAATAGGATTGCTCTGAATTCCAAAGGGGTGCTGCACGGCCGGCACGAGTGGGCCTTGCAGTGGGGCATTTATAATCTGCAATTCCATTAAGCAATTTTAATATAGTCTTTGAGGGTGGAAAGTGGTCGTTAATAAAAGTTTAAATTAAAGCCTGCTCGCTGTCGGATTAGATCATTAAAATTTCAGGGTCCTGGCAGCAGCTGGGCCCAGCAGCACAGACAGAGCTAAACCCACATTGTCAGGAGCAGGGAAGAATTCCAAAGCAAACAGGGAGAAAAGGAATAAAACAATTTGATACATG
Organism: Passer domesticus; assembly: GCF_036417665.1. NCBI lineage: Eukaryota > Metazoa > Chordata > Aves > Passeriformes > Passeridae > Passer > Passer domesticus. Next base: position 16,706,741 of record NC_087486.1, on the reverse strand, counting down.
TGAATTATGATTTGATATCATGCCTAATGAAGAGAAAAATGTAATCATATTTCATCAGCGTTCAGAGTAATTAGTGAGTGTGAACAGCGGGGATGGGACACAGAGGGAGAATTTCCTCACGGACAGCAGGGCCAGAGCAGCTCCTAAACCAGTGAGGATCCTTCCCACGGGGCAGGGAAAGGGGGGAATTTCCTCTTGAAATCCACGGGTGGGACTGGGCTGAAAATTCCCAGAGCCCTCCATGAGTTTTCTTGGCAAAAAAGCAGGTTGGATTTCCAGAAATGGTTATTTCCTGGGGATCTGGGCTGCAGCAGGAGAAACACTGCCCCTGGAAATACCATCTCAAAAGATTGAAAGATCACTCTGGAAGGAGGTCCTGGAAACCAGGATGGATAGCTGAACATGCATCACTGGAGGCTGTGCAGCAAGTATTTCGGAGGACAAATATATAGGATATTTATATTTAAAGGAAACTTGTAATGTATTTATATATATTTATAGATATTTATAGGAAACCTGTTGTTTCGCCTTAAATTTTGCATCTCATGCAAGTCTAAAGAGAACTGGGCTTTTTCTGCTGTGCCTGATCCTGAAAAAACCCCAAATATATTTTCCCCCAAAGGTGTCACAGACAGGGGCTGCCCAGAGCAGCTGTGGCTGCCCCTGGATCCTGGAAGTGCCCAAGGCCAGGCTGGACACTGGGGCTTGGAGCAGGCTGGGATGGTGGGAGGTGTCCCTGCCATGGCAGAGGGTGGGATGAGATGGGATTTGGGGTCTTTTCCAACCCAGCCCGACCCAGGAAGGAGAGAGAAAGAGAGAGGAGGGAAGGAAATGTCAGAAGGAAAGGAGGAAGGAAGGAAGGAAGGAAGGAAGGAAGGAAGGAAGGAAGGAAGGAAGGAAGGAAGGAAGGAAGGAAGGAAGGAAGGAAGGAAGGAAGGAAGGAAGGAAGGAAGGAAGGAAGGAAGGAAGGAAGGAAGGAAGGAAGGAAGGAAGGAAGGAAGGAAGGAAGGAAGGAAGGAAGGAAGGAAGGAAGGAAGGAAGGAAGGAAGGAAGGAAGGAAGGAAGGAAGGAAGGAAGGAAGGAAGGAAGGAAGGAAGGAAGGAAGGAAGGAAGGAAGGAAGGAAGGAAGGAAGGAAGGAAGGAAGGAAGGAAGGAAGGAAGGAAGGAAGGAAGGAAGGAAGGAAGGAAGGAAGGAAGGAAGGAAGGAAGGAAGGAAGGAAGGAAGGAAGGAAGGAAGGAAGGAAGGAAGGAAGGAAGGAAGGAAGGAAGGAAGGAAGGAAGGAAGGAAGGAAGGAAGGAAGGAAGGAAGGAAATTACTCCCATGAAGTCATTCAGGAGTGTCATGGGAATTTTCCCTTGAGGTGTACACTGGGACTTCCACCTGCTGGGACAGGGAGTGGACAAAGGGCTCAGGACAGGGATGTTTGGAGGGATGGAGCCATGTCTATGTGAGCTATGCAGCTTTAGAAAAGCAGTTCTGCACCTCCGTTGTCAGCCTGATAAAGATTAAATGAAACGAGTCCCATGAAGTAATTTTGATGTGCCATGGGAATTAGTCCTTGAGGGAGGCACTGGGGTTTGCAGCAGCTGGGACAGGGAGGGGACAGAGCACGGGGTGGGGGGCAGGCAGTGATGTTCAGAGGGCTGGAGCTCCAGGGATCCAAGAAAAGCCCGCTCAGGTTCCCAGCAGCAGCACATCCATGCCTCGAACAGCTCCCAGCCCTTCCCAGGAATTGCTTGTGAACACATTTGCCTGCCCATGAATTATTCATCGCCCTAAATGATTGGGCAGATGATTTGTGCAGCACTCCCGGCCCGCGGGGAGGGTTTTGCTTGTACAAAGAGCCGTGCTGGAGGTGTCCGACTGGGGCACACGCAGCTCTACATGAGCACTTGTGACATTTTCCCTTCCTCCCAGCTTTTAAGTAAACAAAGTGTGGCTGCCTGAAAGTCTTCCCGGTGTCAGTGTGAATCTGGGCCCGGATGGAGAATGAATCCTGCTCTTTAGTCCGTGGAAAAACATCCTTTTGATGTGGAGCCTCGCTGGTGAGCGTTGCCTTCACACAAAATCTTCTTTCTTCTCTGAGCAGGCTCCTCGAGGCAATGTGAGGGTTAGGTATTTCCCTCTGATGGATCATCCCCAGTTGTGTCTCCCCGGAAAATAAAAATGAAGAAGAAAGGAAGAGATTGAACAGCGTGTCCTGGAGAGCAAGGCAGAGGGGAAATGGGCTGTACCTCGGCACTCAGAAGGAAAGGGACCCTTTGGAATTCAGCAGGATTGGCAGCAGGACGCCCCAGAGATGGGGCAGCAGAGGTGGCCTCTCATCGTGCATCCTCTCAGTGCTGTGCAGTTATTTCATCTCCTCCTCCGAGTTTTGGTCTTCTGTAGCACATTGATTTGAATAATTTGGTCTTTTGTTTGAATAATTCCAGTCTTTAGATTAAAAAAAAAATATTAATTTTTATCTCTTTGCCTTCTGCACAGGAGAACAGTGAAGGTTTCCTGGGCCTCCTCAGCCTCTCTCACATGGGATCAGGCTGGGAACGGCAGCATTTTGGGGGAGCTTCTGCTTTGCTTTGGATGGGAAATGCAGAAGAGCCTTTGAGCTGCATCCCTGGGCCTGAAGATGCCTCCAGAAGGTGGATTTATAACATGGGTTGGGTTGAAAAGGACCTTAAAACCCACCCAGTGCCACCCCCTGCCATGGCAGGGACACCTCCCACTGTCCCAGGCTGCTCCAGCCCTGTCCAGCCTGGCCTTGGGCACTGCCAGGGATCCAGGGGCAGGCACAGCTGCTCTGGGCACCCTGTGCCAGGGCCTGCCCACCCTCCCAGGGAACAATTCCTAATTCCCAATATCCCATCCATCCCTGCCCTCTAGCAGTGGGAGCCATTCCCTGTGTCCTGTCCCTCCATCCCTTGTCCCAGTCCCTCTCCAGCTCTCCTGGAGCCCCATTAAACTCTGGAAGGTCTTAAAGGTTCTGCTTCACCATTCTCAAGCTGCTTCCCTGTGCTTTGATTCCTTATCACAATGCCAGAAAGGGGAAATCACCAATTCCCATTTTCTGTCCCCAAACATCAGCATAAACCTCTATGGCCCATCCAAGCTGCATAACCTCAGGCTGTTCAATTTTTTAACATCCCTGTGTCATTCTGTTCCTGTTTTTCTTTTCCTGCTGTGCCCTTTATGAGATACAGGATGAGCCACACACCCAGGACTCAAAATACAGATGGGTCATGGATGTCCCTGCTGGCTCTGGAGACAATTCCTGCCCTGTTCTCTCTGTTCCAAGTGGGCCCAAGCATCCTCCTGGATTTGTGAGCAGGCATCTTGGTTTGAAAAGACAAGTGTCTGCTAAGGAAGGCAGGAGCCTCCCCTGAAATGGAAAATGTAAACCCCCTCCCTCTGAATTATTATAATTTTGAAATTAAGGGGGTCGCGAGCAAAGCTATGAGAGCAGGAATAGAAGTTCTTTACTAGGAAAGAAAATAAAATAAACAATGCAGTAATACAAAACAAATCACTGCCAGAGTCAGTTTAGGAGCTGAGCCCTGTGGGTCAGGGTGGTGGCACAGTCCCATCCCATGGGGGCTCAGCCCTCCTGCAGTGCCAGCTGTGCTTCTGCTGGAGCAGGGATCCTGCACAAGGGGGGAGTTTTCCTCTGCAGCTCCAGGGCTGCTGGAGATGGGCCTGCTCTTCCTCTGGGAATGCAGGGCAGGAGAAAGCTGCTCCTCTGGGAATGCAGGGGGCAAAGGCTGCTGTGCTGTTCCAGGCTCAGATTGTATCCAGGTAGGAATGCTTGGCTCCTGCCCTGGGCGGAGCATCTCCCCATGGGATGCTGGAATTTGATCAGCCCTGCAGGGACACTCAGTGGCCATGGACAGCAGAGATCTGCTGGAGGGAGGATTGGCTGTGGGGGAGATAAAGAAAAACTGCCCCATGAACAGCAGAGAACTGCCCCAGCTCTGACAGATGGAGATACAATACACACACCCAGCTAAATCTTCCAACCTGAGACACCAGGCACACACCTGATCAGCATTCCCAGGACACCTTCCCAGGGCTCTGTGAACTCTGGGATGAGCAGTGGCAGCTCATTCAAAGTTAATCATTGTTTAAACTCCATTCCCACTCCAGATTTTTTCCCCTTCTCTGCCATAACCTTCCATGTATTTACACTGAATTTCACCTCCTGTTTTATTGTCAGGAACTCATTCTCAGCAGATCCTCCAGAGCTTTTCACTGTCACTGTTGGGTTTCATGATCCTGAATAATTTTGTCGCATAGGCAAACACTGTCACTTCATCATTCCCCACTTTTCCGGATCATTGATGAGTGTTCCACACTGCAGATCCCAGGACAGGCCTCCAAGGATCCCTGTGGCTGGTTTGGAGCAGAAATGAGTTATCCTTCCCTCAGTGTCATGTTTTTGACTGCTCTTAAATCCGTGGAGGGGCTTCCTCTTGCATTCTCTAAAATCTCAGTGTCTCCAAGTGTTTTTGTGCGGATTTTTATGGAATTTTTTGAAAATTCAGTTTCCCTATGGCTAATTCTTGCCTGGACCAGTGTTGCCACCTCCAAAGAAATGTCATGGATTTATAAGATGTGATTTCCCTGGAGAAGCTGTGCTGATTCTTCCCAGTACAGCCACATCTCTCTGGGCTCCCATTAATTCCAGAGTTCATCACAATTCCTTTGGATTAGCCTGGCATGGAAATCACATTCCCTGTCTCCAGCCCCTTCTGCGCTTTCTAAAGAGAACTGATCTCATATTTTCTGCCTCCCATCACCGGGAAAAAGGAACATGTGCTGGTGGTGGGATTGGCAGTGCTGAGGGAATCATGGACCAGTTTGGGTTGGAAAAAACCTTTAATCTTATCCAGTGCCACCCCCTGCCATGGCAGGGACACCTCCCACTGTCCCAGGCTGCTCCAAGCCCTGTCCAGCCTGGCCTTGGGCACTGCCAGGGATCCAGGGGCAGCCACAGCTGCTCTGGATACCTGTGCCAGGGCCTGCCCACCCTCCCAGGGAGGAATTTTATCCCAAAATCCGACCTAAACCTACTCAAGAAGCTACCATTATTCCAGTGCCTTACTCCAGCCTGACTTTCCCTGAGCCTGGCACATGAAACACTATTTTTAATTGCCACTGCTCTACTTTGTTGTATTCTTTGTGACATTTCTGCCCCCACCCGAGCCCCTCAGCCATGGGAGGAAAGCTTTGCCACCAGCAGGTTCTTCTCAGCGTGCTCCACAGGGATGAGAGGCAGGAGAAGGCAGGATCAGAGCCTGCTGGGAGCTTGCAGTGCCTGGCATTGTCTGGTTGGGAATTCTGGGTCACTGTAAGCAGCTCCTGGATGGATTTGTCCCCATCAGAACAGCCCTGCTCTGTTCCGTGGAGGAGCATGTGGAAGTTCCACACCTAAGCAAGTGGAACTCTCCACCATGCCAAAGTGGAATTTTTGTCCAGGTTTTTTTCTCTGGGTTCCACAGTTTGGGATCTGATGGGAGCTGTGGAGATTGCTCTTATTGCAGGGAAAAGACCTGCCTGCCTTTAGCGTGGCTGGGTGGTGTGGAGCTGACTTGGACACTCCAGCTGTTGGATTTAAATCATTAATAAATCAGCAGGAGCAGCTCTGGTGGGGGAATGATCACTCCCAGTGTGTATCCAAGGATTCTGACTCCAGGGTTTAAGCTCCCAGCTGTCCCAGGAGGCTGAGAGATGCCACATTCCCCCTGTCCTCACAGATGCTGGGGACATTGAGCTGGCAGGACCAGCCTAGCTCCAGCTGAACATGTAGAGCTCCAAGTTATTCCAGCTCCTGAGGCAGCCTTGGAATGTAAAAGAGGTGCCACAGCTCCTCCTTGGAATCAAGCAGATAAAAAATCAATGCATTTGAAAGAGAAATTAAAAATAAGGTCTGCTAGAACCAATATTGCTCCTGCCAGGGCTGAGCCTTGAAGGAAAACATCTTCCCTGAGAGGGGGATTGAAGGCCTGGAAAACACAGCTCCAAAGGTGACCTCGGGGTGAGCACATCACTCCTGATGCTCCCAGGGAGCTTTGTCAGAGGGCCTCAGAGCGGAACAAACCAGACCTGGAGTGGGATCCTCAATCCCACTGCAGCCCCAGAGGTTCCAAAGCGTTTGGGATGCTGGGAAGGGGTGGATGTGCAGCAGCTCAGGTGTCCTGCTGCCTCTGCTCCTCCTTGGAAGCCCAACTCCGTGAGTTTTTCCATTGATTTCAGTGCAAACAAGATCAATTGTCTCTTTGGGCTCCTGTGTAGGAATGAGATTATGTTGAATATTAATTTGCCTTGCGATGGGCCCTGACTGTAATTTTCTATCAGCAAAGGAGAATTCATGTATTTCCATAAATTCAGATACTTCCATCTATTCATTCCACATATTCATAGACATTATCTCGATTCCCAGCTCTAGTTCAAACAAAAGTTAGTTCCTTTTACAAATAAATTATTTTCCACTGTTGATGATATTTCTAATTTTTGTAGGCAAATTTATCCATTTGAACAAAGGAGACAAAAAGTATCTTTGATGTAGCAAAGCCTTTCTGAGAGCCGTGCGTAAATTAAAGGAGAAAAGATAGTCTAGAAAATTTAAGGAACGGATGGGAATGATTCCAAGTTACCTTGTACTTAATTGAAGTTCTCAGAAATGTTCTTTTCTTGTTTTCTATATTGGAGCTGTTCCTTGAAGTGTGGCTGAATGCCTCTTCAAGCTGGCATTTAATCTTTGACTGCATATATTTATTTTTCCCTTGTAGAAATGGAGGGGCCCTTTCTGGAATTTCTCCTTTGGCATCCCTTCACCTTGGGCCCTCGTTTTTGGGGAATGTTGCCGGGAGATATGGCAGCACTGGATGGTTCACAGTGGGATTTTCCCCAATTTCTGCCATGGATTTTTGGGAGACTCTCAAGCCAGTACAGGTGTGCTTGGCTCCACTGCTCTCAAATGATCTCACTTTGAGCATTTCCTTGGATGTCTTAACCACAACAGGACAATTTGGGGTGACTCTGAATGTTTTAAGGTGCTCAAATGCTGCCCAGAGCTTTCACTCACCAGGGCTGGAGCTGCTCCAGTGCCCGAATGAGACACAAGAAGTGAGCTGGGAACATCAGGAATTCCTTAATTCCCTGAAATCCATTTGGGGAGGTTCAGGCTGACAGGGGCTCACCTGGTGCCACCTCCCTGCTCCAGCAGGGCCAGCCCAGAGCTCAGGGCACAGCAGGGTGTGCTCACAGCTCTGCAGTGTCCCCAGGCAGGGACACTCCACAGCCTCTGCCCCATCTGCTCAGGGCTGGCACTGCCAGGGCAGCAGCTCTGCCTCCTGGGCAGGGGCAGCTCCTGGGCTCAGGCCCTGCCCGTGGCTCTGGGGCCATGGCTGGGCCTGGAGCAGAGCCTGGGGCTGCCCTGAGCCTGCACACAGGGACACACTGGGACACACTGGGACAGACTGGGACAGACTAGGACACACTGGGACAGACTGGGACACACTGAGACAGGGACAGACTGGGACACACTGGGACACACTGGGACACACTGGGACTGATTGGGACAGACTGGGACAGACTGGGACAGACTGGGACTGACTGGGACACACTGGGACAGACTGGGACACACTGAGACAGGGACAGACTGGGACACACTGGGACACACTGGGACACACTGGGACAGACTGGGACAGACTGGGACACACTGGGACAGACTGGGACACACTGAGACAGGGACAGACTGGGACACACTGGGACACACTGGGACACACTGGGACTGATTGGGACAGACTGGGACAGACTGGGACAGACTGGGACTGACTGGGACACACTGGGACAGACTGGGACTGACTGGGACACACTGGGACTGACTGGGACAGACTGGGACTGACTGGGACACACTGGGACAGACAGGGACACACTGGGACAGACTGGGACAGACTGGGACAGACTGGACAGACTGGGACACACTGGGACACACTGGGACACACTGGGACAGACTGGGACACACTGGGACACACTGGGACACACTGGGACTGACTGGGACACACTGGGACAGACTGGACAGACTGGGACAGACTGGGACACACTGGGACAGACTGGGACTCACTGGGACACACTGGGACTGACTGGGACACACTGGGACAGACTGGGACTCACTGGGACACACTGGGACTGACTGGGACACACTGGGACAGACTGGGACTCACTGGGACACACTGGGACTGACTGGGACAGACTGGGACACACTGGGACACACTGGGACTGACTGGGACACACTGGGACACACTGGGACACACTGGGACAGACTGGGGGACACTGGGACAGACTGGGACACACTGGGACACACTGGGACACACTGGGACAGACTGGGGGACACTGGGACAGACTGGGACACACTGAGACACACAGGGACAGAATGGGGGACACAGGGAAAGACTGGGACAGACTGGGATATCCAGGGCCAGCCAGGGCTGAGGCCCCTCTCACTGGGGCTCCTCTCCAGGCTGAGCAGCCCCAGCTCCCTCAGCCTTTCCTGGGCACCGAGCTGCTCCAGGCCCTTGCTCAGCTCCAGGAGCTCCTGTCCCTGCTGTGCTGAGGAGCCAGGGCTGCACACAGCACCCAGAGGTGTCCCCAGGGCTGGGCACAGGGGCAGGATCACCCCAGAGGTGTCCCCAGGGCTGGGCACAGGGCAGGATCCCTGCCTGACCTGCTGGGAATGCTCTTCCCAGTCCTGGAATCACTAAGGCTGACAAAGCCCTCCAAGATCTCCAAGTCCACCCTTTCACATCCCCACAAATCCACCGTACTAATCCCACCTCTGCTCATTTTTTGGCCATCATTTCCCAGTGGGGATTGTGACTCTCCCACTGGCCTGGGCAGCCCATTCCAAATCTTAACTTAGCTCCACTTAACCACTCTTCCAGTGAAGCAATATTTCCTGACATCCACCCTGAGCCTCCCCCGGTGTTCCAGCATCCAGTGGATCTGTGCAATCATTGCCTGCGTTGGGTACCTTGGAATAAACACCTTGGAGCAGGGACGTGCCAGAGCTTTGCGGAGCCACTCCTTCTGCCTGTAGTAAATTAATCAGAGTAGTAGAAGTAATAAAACAAATGGGAATGTTGTCCTGGGTGGGAGATTGAAATCCAGGAGAGCCACAGCTCTCGGAGGAATCTTTAAAAGCCCCATAATTGAGTCACAACAGAGAAACCTGCAGCGAGTGAGAGAGGCAGGAGAAAAGCTCCAGACAGGGGGACTTCAGTGCTGGCACTGGAGGAGCCAAGGATGACAAAACTGCCACTCCAAATGGAATAGCAGGAGGCGACTTGGAATTTCTTAAGGCTTGTAGGAAAAGAATAGCGAGCAGAGGAGCTGTGGTGGAAGGTATTGGTGCAGTCAGGGGTGTGCAGGACAAAAAAAAAAAAAAAAAAAAAAAAAAGGAATGTTTTGTGAAAGCAGCTCAAAGAAAACCACTGCAATAGAACAGGGAGGGGGGTGAAAGCAATGTCAGCTCGAAGTCCTTGGGATGCTTCATTCCAAGTGGGAAAAATGGCGTGACTGGAAAAAAACCCAAATATTTTAAAACCCAAAGTGTTCCTCATAAACAGTGCAGAAATGAATGTGTGAAAAATTAAATTTGCTTAAAGAAGAGGTGTGAGGAGCGGGGAGGAGAATTAGCAGTGATTTATTGCCACGCTGGCAATTCCCTGGGGAAAGAGACGTGCACTGGAGGAGAATAAAACACTGGGAAAAGTCAAGGGTGGGAATTAAAATGGAGCTGGAGAAAGAAACATGATTTTAGCAACTCCCAGAAGTTAGGATGACCTAAGCCACTGAAAAATAACAGCCAGGGAGAAAAAACCCTCAATCTCCCCCCAGCTAAGAGATAATGGAGCAAGAAGGAATAAACAATGGAATTTAGAAGGAAAAATCACCATGGAGTGACTGGCTTGGAAAACAACAATTAAAAGAGATGATTTCATCCGAATGTGCCTCAGACTCCTCCCCAGCAATGCTGTTATTGACAGGCAGCACTCCTGAGCTCAGGAGAACTTCCTGCAGCAGGGCAGGTGTTGGATCCATCAGTTTTTGTGGGATCAGAGCACTCGTGGGGTGTGGGAATGTGGGACGTGAGTGCAGAGCTCCGGCCTCAGTTTGTGCTGGGCTGCGGAGAGGAGATCTGCCTTACGGAAATTCCCTCAGAGATGCTCAGAAAAGAGGGGAAAATGGAAAACCATCTGCGTGCATCTAAATAGGACAAACAGGGAAAAGGGGATTGTTTGGGATGGCAGCGGGAGACGCAATTGACGCTGCCGGGATGGGAAACCTTAAAAATCCTGCATGGCAGCAGGGAAAGGTAAATTTGGGAGAGCATCCAAAGCTTCCCCAGCAGCTGGGCTGGGCTGCATGGGCTCCACAGCCTGGAGACACCGCAAATTTCCTTAACCAAATCATTAGGAAGCATCGAGCGGGATTCATTAGGAAACACAGAGTGGGATCCGCTCTTACTCTGGCGCAGCGAACGGCTGTGAGAACCTAATTAGTTATTTCAATCAGCCTCCCCAGAGCCGGGCACGTCTGGATTTGCCTCGCTGCCTCTGGAAGAGGGTTGTTGCCTGCTCTGGGGTGGGATGGGGAGCGGGGAGCCCGGGGGCGGGTGCGGGGCAGCGGTGCCGCCGAGCCCGGGGGCAGGAGGAGAGAGGGAAGAGCGGAGGTGACAGCGGTGGCGTGAAAAGGAGGGCAGGGGAGAGGTTTCTGCGGGAGAAAAGGAGACCTGGCTGCAGATTCCTGCGCTTTTCCACATGAGCAGCCTGTGCCCAAGCCCTTTTCCAGGCTCTGCGTCCCTCGCAGGTGGCGCCGCTCCTGCCTCCATCACCCCGGGGCTCGCGCAGCTCCAGCGCTCTTATTTCCACCTCTGTGCGTGCAGAAAGCACGGAAAAACACGGAAAAGCATGGAAAATCCCAGCCTGGCCACGCTCAGGGCTCACTGAGCTGCTCTGGTCAGACTTGGCTCCAAACCAGCCCAGGGATCTCCCTGCAGAGAGCAGGGACATCCCAGGAAGAGCTGGATGGTCACAGCCCCGACCCTGCCATGGATTTTCCTTTGTACTGAAGGAACTTTTCACTTTCCAAGTCATATTTCAGTGTTTTGGGATGGTGGGTTTGGGACTGGGAATGGTGGGTTTGGAGCTCTGGGATGGGTTTGGAACTGGGAATGGTGGGTTTGGGACTGGGAATGGTGGGTGTGGAGCTCTGGGATGGGTTTGGAACTGGGAATGGTGGGTTTGGGACTGGGAATGGTGGGTTTGGAGCTACGGGATGGGTTTGGAGCTCTGGGAACAGTGCCTTTGCCACTCATAGGGCAGTCTCAGCACCCTGTCCCATTCGTGTTTCCATCATGGATTCTGTCTCCCATCCTAAAAGGGCCACACGACCCAGACGCTTTTCCTACAATGAAGCCCAGTATTGCAAGACAAGGAAGAAAAAGAAATCCTGTCACAAGCAGCAACTTTTTTGAGACTTCCAGGATTTTCCCAGCTTTCTGCTCTGTATAAAGGATTTGTGAGCAGTGCTGAGGAGCTTCAGTCATGTCCTGGCCATGTGCATGGGCTGGAAAAGGGGAATGTGGCCACTGGGAAGGATTTCATGGATGGCTCTGTCCCAGGACAGTCAGGGGTTTGTAGAGTTGGGGACAAACTGTCCTTTAGCCCATCCCACCAGTCTGGGGCTGACTGGGAGCCTGGGGTCACTGAGTCTGGGGTCACTGGGAGCAGCCAGGCACGCAGGGGAGCGCTGGGGGCTGCAGCCACGCTCTGTGGATGGGTTTCTTTCCTTAAATTATGCTTTAATTTCCTCTCCTTCTGGTCCCAGCGCCTGTGTTTTAATGAGCTCTCTCCCCCAGCATATCAAACATGGCTGATCCCTGGTGCTCCCTGTTTGCAATTCCCAGTGGCTCCCAAGCAAGAATTGTGCTGTTTAATTTTGCCAGACTTCCAGTTTACTCTGAAGCCTGAAAAAAAAACCCACACAGGCGCAAGGCCCATATTTCTCCCGGCCTATTGATAGAGCGTGATAGGTATTAAATTCTATAATTCTTGCAGTGGCCTTTAAGCAGCCTGGGTGTTAATATTTAATGATGAAGGATGCTGGTAATCAGCCCCGTATCCCAAGTGTCTGGATGCTTTATGATCTTGCCTTTGGGAGCCTAATTGTGAACCCAGCCTGCCAGAGCTTCCCACCCCAACTTAATAAACTTTGCTGTTGCTGCCCAGCACATCATCTGTCTCCAGGCAGGATCCAGCTCTGGGAGGAAGGATGGGAACGAGGATGGGGATGAGGGAGAGGCTGCCATGGCACAGCCCACTCAGGGCTGGGATCAGGCACAGCTTTGGGCACAGGGCAGGAGGCAGCACCAACAAAAACAAGAACGTGGCCACCTCCTCCCCAAACCAGGCCTAGGGGCTGCATCCACCACCCCTGCCTGTCCCAGCTTCATGGGGGATGTTTCCTTCAGCCTCTGGTGTCTCCACATTGCTCCCCCTGCCTGTCCCACCTTCCAGGGGATGTTTCCTTCACCCTCGGTGTCTCTCCCACCTCCCAGACAGCCTGAGCTCCTGCACCATCAGCCTGAATAAAGCCAGGCACATCTTTCTGGACTCCAAGCTCCAGGTTTCCACCGTATCCCGAGGTTTGCACTGCCAGGTAGTGCTGCCTGTGATGCTTCACTGGGCTGGAATGGCCCGAGGCAAAGGCAGGAAGGGGAGCTGCTGTTGGTTGTTAATAACACTCAGCACTTACACCGGCACAGCCACTGGAATTCAACTCCGTGTAGGAACATGATCCCCTTAACTGCTGCCCTGGGAGCAGGAGCTGCCAGCCCAGCCAGCTGGGGGGAAACTGAGGCACACACAGAGCTCCCTGGAAACGTCACCTGTGTGCCACGGCCACTGCCACCACCCCCGGGGGTCACGCTGCCACTGCACACAGCCCTGGGCTCTCCTGGTGCCACCACTGGGCTGGTCCTTAACCCTGCTGGTACCACCAGGGCCCCCCTGGCACCTGCTGGTGCCTCTCTCCACCCCACACCGAGCTGCTGCAATGATTTCACCGGGAGATTTGTTATTCCGATTTAAGAGATGCAATAATTTTCCCTTATTTTGCTTTATCTTTGCCTGCCCAGGGTCTCTGTGTGTATAATGAGATGAGTAAGGAACCTTGCAGGCTGATTTTGTTATACGGCCCTGCCAGAGCCTGGGAGCAAATCTTCCCTCCTGAGCACGACCCTGAGGAAAGCCTGGCAGGATGAGAAGCGTGGGCTTGGAGCAGGGAAATTTGGAACTCATCCCTGTGGGGGGCTCACAGCTGCAGCTGCAGCCACCCTTTGGCCAGAGGAGCAGGAGGTGCAGAGGGAGGGAGGGAGGGAGAGCCCCTCCAGCTCACCCAGGCCACTCAGGAAATCCCATTCCCTTCTCCCAGTGCTGTTTAGGCTCACACTGAGTTCCTCCTCTCACAGGAATGTCTTTCCTTGGTGTCACAAAATCCAGGGAACACCTCTGCCTTCCCTGGAAGCAGGATGGCCCTGCTGAGCTTTTGCTCTTCAGGCAGCAGGGAGTCACAGAGCCGGACTGGGCTGCTGGGCTGGGAGCACTGGGAGGAGCCAGCAGGAGGAGAGGGACTGCACACATCCATGGAAACTACACATCCATGGGATCTGCACATCCATGGAGACTGCACACATCCATGGGATCTGCACATCCATGGAGACTGCTCACATCCATGGGATCTGCACATCCATGGAGACTGCTCACATCCATGGACTCTGCACACATCCATGGGAACTGTACACATCCATGGACTCTGCACACATCCATGGGAACTGTACACATCCATGGAAATCTGCACACATCCATGGGAACTGTACCCCAGGCAGCCCCAGGGCCCAGGGATTTATTTGTTGGATGATGGCAGCAGCTTTTTGTTCTCTGCTCTAGAGAGGGACCAGCGCTCCTGGGCTCACCCAGAGGAGACTTTTTGGACAGAGAAGTCAGCTTCATGCTGAAGTGATGGTCAGGGGCTCTTCAATCCATTCTCCACTGCCCTGATGGGATGGACTGAGCTTCCCAGAGCAAGGGCTTGGAGCATTTGCATCTTGGTCCATCCCTGAGCTCCTTCCTGCAGGTTTTGTGAGCCAGGCAGGAAAAGGCCATTGGGTGACACTCATTCCCTGCAGTGCCCTCATGTCTGAGCTCCCACCTCCTTTGGGCACCTGCCAGGCCACAAGAATCATTTCCAAGTGCTGGAAAGTCACCAAATTCCTGCCCAGACATCCAGGTTTGGACAGAAGGGTGGCAGAAATGCGGTGTGACAGACGAGCTTGAGTCCTACTGGAGGTGAACTGGCAGCTCCCACCTCCCACCCCAGCGGGATGAGGAATGAGAAGCAGGTGATGGACTGGGAGAGCACCAAGCTGGAGGCTGAGGGAAGCAGATAAGGATTCCAGGTGCTGCTGTGCAGAGAGAGGTCCCTGCCAGCCTCTGAGCTGGCCTGGCTGGTGTCCATGAGGCTGGGACGTGGCACAGCCTGGTGTCACTCCCTGGTCTCGCTCTGTCTCTGCAGAGACAAAGCTCCCTGAGGCCACCTGGAGCCTCCCCTTGGTGCTCAGGTGCCCTGGGTGGGGTCCATGATCCAGCAGGTTCCAGCACAGTTGGTGCCTGGCCCCCCATCCTGCGGGCACCTGCTGTCAGCCAGCCCTTGGCACCTTCTGGGCAGCAGAGCTGGAGCCCCAGGAGAGGCTGAGGGAGCTGGGAAGGGGCTCAGCCTGGAGAAAAGGAGGCTCAGGGGGCCCTTGTGGCTCTGCACAGCTCCCTGACAGGAGGGGACAGCCGGGGGGTCGGGCTGTGCTCCCAGGGACAGGAGGAGAGGGAACGGCCTCAGGCTGGGCCAGGGCAGGCTCGGGGTGGGCACAGCAGGAATTTCCCCATGGAAAGGGTGCCCAGGGATTGGGAGGAGCTGCCCAGGGGGGTTTGGAGTGCCCATCCCTGGAGGTGTCCTGGATAGGGCTGGAGGTGGCACTGAGTGCTCTGGGCTGGGGACAAGGTGGGGATCAGGCACAGCTTGGACTCAATGATCCTGCAGGGCTTTCCCAACCTCAGTGATGCTGGGATTTTCTCTCCCCATGACATCACCCATCTAACACGCCTCTCCTCTCCTTTTGCCATCACTTTTTGTCCCCAGCTCTGTCACCCAGCACTGAGCATCCCAACACCCTTCTCTGCACCCAGCATTTTCCCAACAAGCCCCATATGAAAAAAAACCCCAAACCAAACATGGCAGGGATCAAACATCAACATGAATCTTTGACTCCTCCCTGCTCTTCCTGCCCAGGCAAGATCCGATTTCCAGCATGGAGCAGGAAGGTACAGTGTAAACAACGTAATGAGTTTAGTGCCAGTGAGAATAGACCCAGCTATTCCATCTCTCTTCCCAAAATGAGCGAATCCTTCTGATCCAATTTACTGCCGTCATTAGCAGGGCTTCCGGCGCTGCTGCTGAGCCTCCCCGCTCTGCTCCTTCCCATTTGAAGCTCCCAGGCTTAAAATGTTATTGTTTTAATCTTTACATTGCAGGAACAGTTTGGAATCAGAACGAGCTTTGTCTGGGGGCTTGCCTTGAAATGCTCATTTTCACCTAAAGGGCTGCAGACGCTGCAGTAGAACAATGACAAATTAACTTTCAGCCCCAGCAGCCATTCCAGGGAAATCTTGAGCTTCTGGGGGTCCAGGCTTTTTTTACAAGACTCCTTCCTGTACTTCTCGAGGGCAGCCGAGCTGCTCCAGCTGTTCTGGGCAGTGCTGAGGTGACCCAGTGACCTTTAGCTGGGAGGTTTGGAGTGGCAAAAAGATTGAGTGAAGAAAAAAAAGAAAAAAAATCAGAAACTTAGAGGTTAGAATTTTTCACCCAGAAATACAAAATTTCTGCCTCAAATTTGGTGTTTTCATCTTTGAATGAGTATAAAAACTGCAGAGGGTGCAATTTGGAGGGACTGGAGAAGCAAGTGGAGTTCAGGATGGTCTGGAGTCCATCCTTCAGTCTGTTTTCTGTGGAGGCACAGGATCTGAATATTTCTGAAGGAATATGTCATGAATATCCAGAGAAATCCAGTTTGACTGTTGGTCTGCACTGTGCTACTGCTCCAAAAGTGCTGGAAAAACTGCTCCTGGAACTGCCGGGGAATCACAAAAATATGGAGTTTAAGAGCCCTCAGGAGGTTTCCAGTTCTGCTTTCTGCTCCAAGCAGAGCCAGATCCAAACTCAGCTCAGGTTGCTCAGGGCATTGCTGTTAGACCTTGGAAGATGAAGATCTTGAAGGGTGAAGGATAAAAGATGAAGAATGAAGATTTTGAAGAGTGAAGATCTCAAAGAATGAAGATCTCAAAAATTAAGGATGAAGATGTTGAAGGATGAAGGACGGATATCTTGAAGAATTAAGGGTGAAGATCTTGAGGGAGGGAGGATGAAAATCTTGAAGGATGATGAAGATCCTGAAGGATGAAGATCTTGAAGGATGAAAGATGATGATTTTGAAGGATGAAGGATAAAGATATGGAATGATGAAGATCCTGAAGGTGGAAGATGAAGATCCTGAAGGATGAAAGATGATGGTTTTGAAGGATGAAGGATAAAGATATGGAATGATGAAGATCTTGAAGGTGGAAGATGAAGATGCCAAAGGACGAAGATGCCCCACTTTGGGCTGTTGGCCTGGTGCTTGACCAGCCCGATGGGGAAGAACCTTCTCCTCATGCTTTATGGCACTGCCCTTGTGTTTTTGCCTGCTGCCTCCTGAACTTCCAGAGGAGCGTTTCTCCACCTTCTCCATAACCCCACAGGGTTTCAGTGGTTCTCCAGGGCTACGTTTTATTTCTGCTGCTGCACCAAGATCTGTTCAGCTGCTGCTTTAGCAGCAGAAGTAATCAAAGAAGAGTTTTCCTGGGGAATGATCTTCCATCTTGCCATGCTGGAGGAATCCCAAAATGTGACACCAAATAGACAAGAGGACTTCCAGAAGCACAAAGCTTTCCTGGTCATCCTAAAGGAGAGATCTAATTCTCCTGTTGGGATTTCCCACTTCTGGAGCTGCCCTGGAGGTCCCTGCCTGGCGGCTGGCTGCACACAGAACCCCTGGATGCCCAGCCCTGTGTGGGGCTGGTGCTCCTCACCATCTTCTTCCTCCCTTGGGCACAACACTGTGCCCAGGTTTAACTTGGAAAAGCTGACTCCCATGGAGCCAGTTCTTTTCCAGCTACACTCAGCCCTCCTTTGTCTGCCCCTCCTGCTCTGCCTTGCAGCCTCCACCTCCTCCTGGATCGTGATTAAACCCTGCAGCTGTCCCACAGAGCCTGGCAGCAATTTCCAGGTGCTCTGCTCGAGCAGGACACACACCCACCATCCTCTCCGTTCCAACCCTGCTTCCCATTCCCTGCAGTGCTCCTTGTCCAGGCAGGAGCTGGGGGACGTCCTGGCAGGTGGAAGTGCTGATGGCGTGTGAGCCACCATTGCAAGGTGCTGTTGGGGTGGAGGGGATTCTCTGTCCCTCAGGGCTGGGAGGATCATCCTCAGCAGTTTCCAGGCCAAATCATCAGATCAGTGCCAGGTTTTCCTGAGGAGAGCCAAGAGTATTTATCCATGACCTGAAGGGGAGTGCACTGTCTGGAGAGATAAGAATTAAAGAGGATACAAAGCCCAGCAGGAAGATAAACGTGGCCAGGGCAGCATGAATCACTTGGAGGCTGAATTTGTTCCAGGAGCCTTAATTTTGGGTCAATGCACTGAAGATCCACACTTCCAGGAACAAAGATATCCAAACACTGCTGAACATGGATTAGGGAAGTGTAAGGAACCAGGTGGGACGTTCTGAACTTCCCTGGTCTGTGGGACCATGCACGGCTTTAAGGAGGGTTCTGAGTGTGCTCAGTGTCCAGTTCCAGGGTCACACTTAATGAAAACTTGGAAAGAATCCAGGAAAGAGGTATAAAAGTCAATGAAATTAAAAAAAAAAACACCATGTCAAACACCTCCTTTTCTAATGAAAGGCTTAACGAAAAACACTTTGAATCCTTGCTTGGCACAAGGCTGGGAGTCCCCAGCAGAAGAGAATTTATTTGAGACTCAAGAGCTCTTTAATCTAGCGATCAAAGGTGTAACAAGATGTGGTGGCTGGAAGCTGAAATTAGACAAATTCCACCTGCAAAGGAGACACATTCCAGCAGGAAACAGAATTAGTCATAAACAACCCATGCAGGAGGTGGGTGATCCTCCCTCGCTTGGAGTTCTCCCTTGAAGTTGGATGAGTTTTGAAAGGAGGTGCCTTAACCAGCTGAGAATTGTGGGGTGGACATGGGCACGAGCTGGGAAAGTCTCTGGCTGTGGGAATAAAAGGGGACAGAGCTCCTTGAGGATCACTGATCCCTGACCTCCTGCACGGGGACATGGGATCACCCTGATCCCCACGGCCTCAGGAGCCCCCTGACCCCGTCTGGGGCTGAGTTACCTTGAGGTGTTCACAGCTTGCTCCCCTGCAGGGAATGGCTCTGGAATTCTGCAGTTCTCCAGTTCCAGGAATGCCTGTGTGATCCACCAGAGTTGCTGCTTCTCCCTCTTCAGCTTTCTGATGGGATTTCACTTTCCTGCTTTGCCACTCTTATGCCACTTATCCCAAAGCAGAGTTACTCCAGCTCCCCAGGGAAACTCCCCCTCTCCAGGGAGAGCAGGGAAGTGCTGGGTCCTGCCCGCCCCAGGAGCACCGAGGGGTGTGGGATCCTTGGGATCATGGCAGGACAGAGCTGTGTGACCCCACACAGGGACTGTCCCTCCTGCTGGGGCTGGCTGGGGGGGCTGGCAGGAGCTGGAGCACTCCCAGGACAGGGAAGGGACAAAGCCACCCCAGTACGGGCTCAGAGTGGCACAGAGGTGACACAGCAGGGGTGGCTGCGGGCTCTGCTGACCTTCCTGGATCCAATATTGGTTTTGTTTGGATTTGCATGATCCAGCTCAGCAAACAACAGTGAGATGGGACTAAATGAGGGGCAAAACCACAAACAGATTTACCTGAAATAACCATCAGCTCTCAGAGCAGGTGGGAGCTGCCACCTGCACTCCTGAAGGGCACAGCCTGGAGCTGGGGGGATACTGGGAGGTGAAAAGGGGGGAAAACTGTGGGAGAAAAGCATAATCACTTCCTCAGGGATGAGATATTCCAGCTCTTCCCAGCTGGGAATGGTTGTCTGCCCCAGGAACGTCCCCTGAGCTGCTCAGGTGAGGGATGAGGCTGAGCACAGCTGCAGGGAGGGTGGATCTGGAGAGGGGATGGAAGTGGGAATGTGCAGGGCAGCCTTGGCAGGTCCTTGCCAGCACCTCCTCATCCTCTCCTGCTTCCCCAGCTCCAGAAGGAACAGTGGGAACTGTGATGGGAACAGAAATTCCTCTCTGAGATGAAGACTGAGCCCATCTGGGAGCAGAGAGCAGCTTGGAGAAAGGGTCAGGGACTCAGCACAGGCTGTTGGAATCCCAGGTCACGTTTTTTTAAAGAGCTTTTGAGAGTAAATTTGTTTTAATTCCATGCCTTTAAACAAACCCAAACACAGTGTTTCATTGGGCACTTCACAACAATTCCACCTCAAATCCCTTTTTCCAGGCTTTGTGGCAGGAAGAGACCTGAATACCAGCCTGGCTTTGGCCAGTGGGGTGTGTTTGCTTTTATCCTGGCTGGGTGAGCCCTGGGAATAAAGGGCTGCACAAAGCTCTCCCCACCAGCACAGCCAGGAGCAGGGAGGGATTGAATCCTTGGAATGTGCTCCTTCCCGGGGAAGCAGGGCTAGGCTGCTGCTGAGGTGCCTAATAAGGTGCATGTTTTATAGGGGAGAAGGTTTTAATGGGGTTGAGTGGATCTAAGAGTCTCCACTGTGCCATAAATTCCTCGAGACAAGCTTTTGGTGTCACCTTGCTCCTTGGGATAATGAAGGGGATTTGAATGGGCTGTAATGGAGTCGGAGCTAAGCTATGGCAGCAATTCATCCTGGGAATCCACGGCTGCACTGGGGAAAATGAAGCCTTTTTTAGATATAGATACAGATGGATTGGAAATGGACTTGCCTCTCACACAGGAGGCTCCTTTATCACCAATAATATCGGGACAAATCCTGCCTGGCTCTTGGCACAGCCTCTGAACAGAGCTGGGAGCTGCTTCCAGGCAGGAGCTGGTTCCCAGCACAGCCCCTGGCACAGGGAGAAGGGTGCCAGCTGCTCTAGGTGTGAACGTTGTCAGGAATGGCATTTCAGGAGCAGCAGTTCCAGCTCTGCTCCCATCTCCCTCCCCAGCAAAGTCAGCTCTTTGCTCTGCAGCTCCCTGCTCCCAGCTGGGGCCGGATGCAGCAGGGCAGGAAAGGGAAAACTCCAGGGAATGAGGAGAAGGCTCAGCCCTCAGGGACAGCATCTCCTCTTTAACAAGGGGGGATGGTTTGAGACTAAAGAGGAGTGATTTAGGAAATTCTTTCACCCCCTGCCATGATAGGGACACCCTCCACCATCCCAGGCTGCTCCAAGCCCCAATGTCCAGCCTGGCCTTGGGCACTGCCAGGGATCCAGGGGCAGCCACAGCTGCTCTGGGCACCTGTGCCAGGGCCTGCCCACCCTGCCAGGGAACAATTCCTGCCCAATATCCCATCTAAATCTCTCATCTTCTACTTTATAACCATTGCCCCTTGCCCTAGCACTGTCTGTCCACATAAAAAGTCATAGGGAGGATTTTTTTTTCCTAATATTCAATCTAAACTCATGCTCTGGCATGAAGCCATTCCCCTTGTCCTGGTCCTTGAAAATTCTCTCTCTCCATCTTCTTTTGGCTCCTTCAGGTCCTGCAAGGCCACCATGAGGTCACCCCAAAGCTTCTCTCCTCCAGGCTGAACAACCCCAGCCCTCCCAGCCTTTCCCCATGGCAGAGCTGCCCCATTCCCATCATGTGAGGAACTGGAAGCATTTTAGGGCCAAACCCAGCCCTGGAGGTGCTGCTGTGCCCTGGACTGAGTACAGACCCTACAAATGAGAACCCCACACCCTGCAGGGACCTAGCAGTGCTGTCCCAGAGGGAAAATCCCTCTGGAGTTCTGGGAAAAGCTTTCCCCAGCACAAACCCTTATTTCTGTGCATTAACCCTCATTGCAGGTGAAACAGAGCTGACTTCCTGGCAGCCTGGGGAGGTGTAAAAGGCTTGCCTGCAGTATTTGGGCTGTGCTGGGGGTAGGAGGGGGGAGCTCCCAGTTCTGATCTGTCACTGCCTGTGGGGTGTCTCAGGTGTCAGCTCTGAGGGATGTAAATGCTGCAGACATCAGGTTATTCAGAATTTGTCTCATTCCCTTTTGATCTCATATTTGTGTCTTTTCCAGGGCTCGGGATGTGTTTATTCACCCCACCCCCTTCATTTCTTTCTTCCTTTCTCCTTCTAACTCTAAACATCCCTTTTAGCTTCTAAAGATAGGGCAATGTTGTGCTAAGGAAACAGTAATTCTGCAATTTGACCTAAAAATGGGCATGTTTGGAGTCAGGCACTTCTTGGAAGGCAGCCTGGGAATGAGACACAACTTCCCAAAGTCCCAATGTGGCCTTTGTGCTGGGCAGAGGGGCAGGTGACCCAGAACAGCAGCCCTGGGGCTGGGGCTGGAGCCCAGGGGTGAGCAGGGGGGTGGGCTGGGGGCAGGACATGCTCCTGATGGCTTTGATGGCTTTAAGGAGTGTCATGGCAACGGTGGGAGCTGGATAATTAATGTTGCACACGTAATTACAGCGAAGGCAGAGCTTTAAATACACAAAGTGCCCCTGTGTGGGAGCCTGCTCTCCCAGCTGGGTGGGGATCGTGGTATTTTGGGATCACAGAGCCATGGGAAAGGGCAGGGCACCTCCAGCCCTGCTCCAGCTGACCCTGTTTCTGCCATGAGGTTTGGTTTGAGCACACGAAGCCATGGGAAGGAGCAGGGCACTGCTGGGAGCAGGGGGAGCTGAGCTCCCAGCAGGAAAAGTGGGATGGCAAAGCAAAAACCTCTCTGGGATGTGTTCTGCAGGTGAGGGGAGCAAGCCTGGCAGGACATTTTGGTGCCTTTGGCAGATTTCCAGGACGGGGGAAAGAGGATGGGAATATTGGAAAAGCCCCTCCAAGAAGTTTTTGGGGGTCTCTTGGGGAGTTTGACTCCATTCTTGCAGATAAATCCCCAAGCAGGGGCAGGGTCAGCACCTCTGCTCTGCTCCTCCTCTCCAGGTGAACATTGCCAGCTGTCCCAGCCTTTCCTGCCAGCAGAGCTGCTCCATCCCTCTGCTCATCCTGGAGCCTCCTCTGGCCTGGCTCCAGCAGCTGCAGCTCCTCCCTGTGCTGGGCCAGGCTGGGGCAGCTCTGCAGGTGGGGTCTCACCTGAGCACAGGGGCACAGGGGCAGGATCCCCCTGCCCTGCTGCCCGCGGGGGTTCTGGGGCAGCTCTTTCCCACCAATGCCCCAAATCCTTCTCCCAGGGCAGCCTGGATTGATCCCAGCCCGCTCCCTGCTGCTCCCTTGCCCATCCTGGCCCCGGATCCTCCCTCCCTCCAGCCGATTCCCAAACCGCAGCAGCGATGAGGGAAGAGTTTGGATTTCCTCTCCGGGGCGCAGGCGGAGTTTTTTAAACCGAGCCAGCACACGCAGTCCCCGGGGCGAGGTGTGAACAAACAGCTCGGCTGTTCATTAACGCCGGGCAGGCTGCGGGAAGCGCCGGGAGTGCTGCGGGAGCTGTTCCCTGGAACTGCCCGGGAGGGATGCCGGGCTCGTAATTGCGGCGGCAGTAACGAGGAGCTGGGGAGAGGGGCTGATAAGCAGGTAGAGATAATAAACTAATGAGAGGAGGGCCGGAGAATGTCTGAGGAGAGGCTGAGGAAGCTGCAGGTATCGCACAGGGAGGAAGCGCGGGCCGGGGAACGGCCACAGAGAGCTCGGGGAAGATGTATGGCACGAACAGAGCACTTAATGCTGATAATAATTGGAGCTTGAGGGTGTGCTTAGTATATGAATAAAGTAATTAACCAATTAAAAATGCACAGGAGACGCATGATGGAAAATGATAACCAACAGGAAAATGATGGATGCCCTGCACGGGAGCTGGAGCACGCAGGAGCTCTCAGGGCTGAGCATTCCCGGCCCTGGCACGTGGAGAGGCACCGGGTGCCCTTTGATCCCTGCCGGCCCTGCCACCTGCCGAGCTGCCCCGGTGACAAATTGCCCGGAATTAATCCCACCCCCCTGCTTGCGGGCGCTGGGAAATGTGCGCAATCCACACGGGCTGCCCTGGGAATGCCCGAGCATGTGGCAGAGCCCTGGGGGCAGCTGCTGTCCAGGGACAGCACCAGGTGGCACGTGGGGGAGTCCACAGATAAGCCAGGAGGGTGAATCTGGTGGTTCATGATTGGATTTTACTTTGCTGGTGCCTTTTTTAAGACCACAGACAGCACCAGCCACAAAAATGAAGATTTTACTCACTGTCAGTGCCTTATTTTGAATAATTGTTGGAACAGCAGCAATCTGCACCCCGTGAGTTTGTATTTCTGATTTTATGGTCATAATTTCCTTTCTTTTCCAGATCAAGCCCACTGAGAATTGGTGTGGAGTCAGCCAGGGCTTGTCCTGCAGGACCCTCCATTCCTGGAAAAACTGGGAAAGTCTCAGGAAAGAAGGTGAATCTTTGTTGAAAAGCTTTAAAAGACTGGATGCCAGACTGGAAAACCACATTTCCCTGTCCCTGTATCTCTGCTGCAGCTCTCTCATCTATGGCCGGGAATTGTTGAGCACTGGGTATTTCACTGCTGTTTTCTGAGGGTTCCTCATCTCCTGGATCTGGTTGAGACCTGGAATTGCTGAGGGCCAAGTGGCTGTGGAGTCACTGGGAGCTTTGCTCTGAATGCACGAGCTCTCCTTAGAAAAGCTTTCCCACAAAATCCCAAAAAAACCCACCAAAAAGCAAGAAAAAAACACCAACCCCCCCAAAAAGAATCACAAAAAAACCCCACCAAAAAACAAAAACCCCACCACAACAACACCCCCTTAAAAAAAAAAAAAAAAAAAAAAGCCCACAAATTACATGAATGAAAAACCAAATAGGGCCCAGGTGTCTCGAGCCTGGAGCTGGGTATCTCACACTAATGGAACCATTTAATCTCCATAAAGCCCCTCAGGACGCAGACCCCGTGCACATGAGTTCCTGAGGATCCCAGAGCGAGGGGTTTGGGAGAGGAGCAGGTGAGGACATTCCCATTTCTGGGCTGGCTGCAGCCTGGGACAGTAAATAAAGCAGTTGCTGCATGGCAGAAAATTAGGGAAAACCCAAAAATAGGAGCTCACTCAGGAGCTCCACCCCTGCAGGCAGCCGGGCTTTGAGCTGGTTTGGAGCCTGGGTTTGCTCCGTGTTTAGGGTGTGTTGGCTTTGATGCCAAGTCCTGCCTGATCCCAGCTGCACCCCTGCCCCGGAGTGGGTAGAGCAGGACAAGCCCCATTCCCTGCAGGGCAGCGCTGGGAGTGTGGGGTTACTGATGGAGGCTTGGCCAGTCTGGAGCCACCTTCCCTCACTTTGGAGCTCTCAGGACTTTTTTTTTTTTTTTTTTTTTTTTTTTTTTTTTTTTTTTTTTTTTTTTGTGGAAAAGGGGAGATCTGAGCAGAGGACAGAGGGGCTGTGGCTTCTCGAGCAATGAAATATCTTGGTAAATACAATAGATGTGCATGAAGCTGCTACAATATATCCACATATCCTTGCTTTTCTAGGCCTAATCCAGGTGCAGCCCTCGTTTCTCCTTGGATCCGAGCCTCTGGAGCTGCTGGAGCTGAGCTGTGTCCCAGGAGGGCAGCTTGGCTTGCAAGGAGAGCAAACCTTCCCCAAACCTGCCTGCAGGGGAGGAGCAGCCAGGCTGCCATTCCCAGGGGACAAGGAGAGCATCCACCTTCCCCTTCTGACCCTTTCCACTCTGCTCTCTCACCCATCATCTCCCTGTCCCTCCCTTCATCTCTCTTTCCCTCTTTCCCTTTTCTCTCCATGGAGATGAGCAAATCAGAGCCTCTGCTTCAACCCCCCCAGTAAGACCTGGATCATTTTTATAATTTT
The DNA here is from genome assembly GCF_036417665.1 of Passer domesticus. Taxonomy (NCBI): domain Eukaryota; kingdom Metazoa; phylum Chordata; class Aves; order Passeriformes; family Passeridae; genus Passer; species Passer domesticus. The sequence continues at coordinate 16,681,565 of NC_087486.1, read as the reverse complement.
ATTTCTAATTAATCCATTTCCCTCTGCCCAGTGGAGCCTGTGGGGTGACCCCAGACCATGTAGGACCCTCCACATCAGCTGAGAAACGGGATTCTCCTTTATTAAATGTGGAAGTCCATCTGCCACTGCAGAAAACATTTCCCTGCCCTGCCAGTGAATGAGTTCAGTCTCTGGAATAAATGAGTGGGAATCCACAGCTTTGAAGTGTGCTGCAGATATTAAATCCCATTGTTTCATGCAGCACTGGGAAGCTCTTGGATGCTCCAGCACCAGGCACAGCATGAGCACAAACTGGGAGCAAACAGCTCCTTCCTGCAAGCAGGCAGGAGCAGCTTAATGGAATTCTGTTCCTGGCAGAGAGGAAGTCAGCCCGACCCCCTCATTTTCCCTGCCTTGAATGAGTCTGAGATCTGTGTTATTGAAAAGGGAAAAGAGAAAAAAAAAATCAAACCCTCGAGTCAAAGAGAAGAGGTTTGCATTCCCATCCTGATTCAGAAAATTGCTTGAGAACACACTTCACTCCCAGCCTCGCATTCCCACTGCTGCTTTGTTTTAGAGGGATTCAGGCCCTGATCCAAGGGGGAAAAATCCTGTGCAGATCTGGAGTGCTGCTGATGATTGTATTTCTCCTACAAAATCCTCCTTCAAGTTGCCCTGAGCAGGAAGGTTCCTCTCACTCCTTCAGCTGATGCTAAAATGGCTCCTTTTCCCTGACAAAGCCCAAAATCTCCTCATCCCTGTGGAGCTGAGTGCCCTCACCCTGCCCCAGGGAGGATCCAGCAGGATCAGGGCATCCTTTGGGTCCCCTCTGCAGCCACACAGCCTCTTCCCTTGGTGGGGAGGGGTGCAGGCAAGATGTGAAGCCGGGGAAGGTGGGATGCTGCCTGGCATTCCTGCTGGGAAGCACAGGACAAGTGCTGGGGCTGCACTTCCAGGTGTGGCTCCATAGTGAGCCGTGTGTGGGATTACTTGGGATAACACAATCCCACTGTTAATGTTCACAGCGGCCATAAACGTTCTTGCAAAGGATAACAAGCTCTGAAAGGCTCAGAAAGGTTTTGTGGGATCCCTGTCCCCTGCACAGGCTCGGGACACATCCCCAGAATCCCAGAGTGCCCTTGGACAGGGGGAACGGAGCCTTTCCCTGCAAACCACCCCACACTCCTTTCCCAATTCCCATCCCTTTCCTGCTGCATTCAGCAGATTCACCACAAGGACGGGGCACAGCCTCGTTTTGCGTGTCCTGGGGCACATCCCGCTCCCTCCAGGAGGAATTCCTGCCCTGCTCCTCTGCTGCTCTTCCCGAGGGAGCGGCAGATCCCGAGCATCTCCGGCTGCAGCCGCATCCCACCCGTGGCCAAGTGGTTCCCACGGCGGCCAACCCTGCGAGGAGGAGCCGATTAAAAACCTCCATTGTGAAAAAATGTCAATATTTACATTCTCCCGGTGAAGTTGTTCTTTTCCCGACTTTCTCCCAGAAGTGCCTGTTAGAGTGTTTTGAAAAGCCACGGACCTAAGAGCAACACAACCCGCGACTGACAGAATTAATAAAAGAGAGGCTGGGACTTAAGAAAATAAGATGATATTAACAAGATAATTATCTCTCATCAAATTAGTCCAGAGGGAGCCGAGCCAAGCTTCACTCAGTAGCCTGGAAGGGAAGGAACTGGCAGGGGAAGCGATTTGTGCAACAACAATAGGAACACTCTGCCCTTCTGGAGGAAAGGGCTGCGAGCAGCGAGACTCCGCCGCGATAAGAGCTTCAGAAATGCAGATAGAGGGAACCTTTTGTCTGCCGAGCTGCCAGGCTTTCCGCGCCTCCGCAGCCTGCTGGGCGAGCTGGCACCTGGGGAAAGGGCTGGGAATGATCCGGGAGCGGCTGTGCCGCCAGGGATGTGCCACCGGCTGTGCCCGCGGCCTCCCTCACCCGCCTTCCCCTCCGCTCCCTGAATCCCACCGAGTTTGTTTCCATCCTCTGGGTTTAAGCGGATTCAGCCTCGCTGGAGAGCTCGCACTGACCCCATCTCTTCTTTTATCTCCCCCTTTTGCCACCACAAAACCAGGGGGTAGAAATCCTGTTCGAACAGGCGTGATCCTGGAGGAGCTGAGCTGGTCCCGGAGGAGCTGACCATGCCAGGGGCCATTTGGGAAAGGCTCCCCCGGGAAATTGGGCAGCAGGAGCGAGTCCGGCCACCCTGTGTGCCCTGCCCCGAGCAGCACCAGCAGCCTGGGAGCCAAGGGGCAAATCCCAGCACACAGCTCAGAGCGATTTCTATCCCAGCATCCAAATATTTCCCAGGATTGGACCCTAAATCCTCTCCTGGGGAAATCCCTGCGGGAGGTTGCCCCTCACACCACCAGCGAATCTCTCGGAGTTTATAAACACTCGGTTCTCTCTGTTCTCAGGCTCCCCAAGCCATGTGTTTGTCATTACCGAGCTGCGTTTGGGGCGCTTTGAGTCGCTTTATTTCCATTCTTTGTGGCTGTTTGTGCGGCAGCCGCGTCTCTGGAAACACAAAGCCCTGGAGGCTCTTGGTGCTTTGGGTTCCGTCACCTCCCTGGCAGGCTGTGCCTTTGTGCCTCCCCTGGATGGCAACTTCAGACAGGACCCAGAGGAGTGTTTGGGAGCAGCGGGCGGCACAAAGGCGAGCCAGGGGCAGGGCACGGCCCGAGTTCTGAGGAACTCACCCCGCTGAGCAGGGACCAGCCAGCGCCGGGCGGGGTGGAACCTTCTCTGAGGGTTTCTGTGGGGGTTTTCTCTGCCCGTTTTGCTGTGCTGGGGATGTCACAGAGCCACAAACCCCGCTGGTGTCTTTGTTGTGTTCAGTCAGGGAGTGGGAAATCACGGGATCGTGGAATCCCAGACTGGGGCAGGTTGGGAGGGGCTCGCCTGGTGTCACCTCCCTGCTCCAGCAGGGCCGTCCCAGAGCTCAGGGATATCTGGAAAATCCCCAGGCAGGGACACTCCACAGCCTCTCTGGTGTCTGCCCAGGGCAGGAGCTCTGCCTCCTGGGCAGGGGCAATTGCTGGGATCAGTTCCTTCAGTTCCTGCCCATTCCTCTGGATGCTCCCGAGATCCAGAGCTGGCTGTGCTCCTGCTCTGCACTTCCAAGAGCTGCCCCCACATTCCAGCCCTGGCTCCTGCAGGCAGTGGGAGGTGTCCCCTTGTCCCATGGCAGGTCCCATGGGGCTTCCTGACTTCATCCCTGCTGGCACAGCCTCCCCTTGCTCTACCCACCCATTCCTTCCTCTCCTGCTCATCCCCGTCTGCCCTTCCCTGAGCTGAGGATCCCACAGGATGGGTTGTGGGGCTCCACCCTGGAGCAGATTCCCAGAAATGTCCAGAAAATGGGGCACAGCTGGTTTTTCCAGGCAGACCCGGGACCCACAGAAAAGCAACCTTGAGGCCACTGCTCAAATGGTGAGCTTTGTGCAGGTCCTGACTGGGAGTTCAGGGATCAGAGGGATCCTCACAGGGAATTCAGGGATCAGAGGGATCCATGCCCTCCCTGAGCAGCAGGTGACAGACTCTGTGGGGCCACAGGGGCAGGGTGGTGGGGACAGTGCTAGATGATGTCCAGCTGCAAAAAGGGAGCCCCAGCTCAAGATGTCACCCCCAGGTGCCCAGGGCTGCCACACTGGCCTGGGGCCACCACCCGAGAGCCACCCGGGGCCACCAAGCTGTTGTGAGCACAGCTCCAAGCCTGGTGAAGCATCCTGGTGAATGCACAGATGTTGTGGAGGGAATGAATGAGGAGACGAGGGAATGAAGAGTTTTGGCTTCTCCTGGCTCTGGAGGAGGCCGTGCTCTCCCCGAGCCTGCCCAGGGCTGCCAAGTGCAAAGCCATCCGGGGAAAAAAAAAAAAAGAAAAAAAAAAAAAAAAACAGGGAAAACGAGTCAGTGAGCTAGAAAATGCCTGGGCTCTGTTGTGTGAAATTCCTCTGCACCAGCCCTGTCACTCCTCCTCAGCCTTGCACCCGGCTGTGCCTTTGATGGGCGTCTCTGGGCGTAATTAAAGGTGACAGAGTGCTGGGGACAAACGGGGTGGGGCTCCCGGAATGGCACCCCGGCCACCTCGGTGCTGCCGCTGCGCCTTCGCTTTGTCTCCTGGAGAGCTGCCAGCCACTTGCCCCCGGGATCACAGCCAGGGCAAGAGGCAAAATGTTTGGTGCCACTTCCAATTAGTAAATTATTTTATCTCCTGGGTCCCAGCTCCAAATCCGTTATGGCGGCTGGGAAATGCCTCCCGTGGCCGAGGAGATGGATGCACAGGAGATTTTTTTAATTTGAAGGAGGGATGGAGCATCCTGCTCCGAAGCCAAAGTGTGCTCCAATCCCTTCCCTGCGTGGGCTGCAGCCCCCAGCCCCGCTGGGACACAGGGAGCACTGGTGAGGCAGGGTTTGTGTGTTAGTGGGACGTGTGGGTAATGATCCCCTTCCACAAGAACTGCTCCCGGCTCCCCACAGAGAAATCCGACCTGACACAGGGAGCCCGCGCCGGGAGAGCCCCCCCAGAGCTCGGGGAGACACATCCTGGAGCTCTCTGGGGGAGCAGAGCCTGGCACGGAGCCTGGATCTGCATCTCCCGATGGGAAGGGGCTTCAGCCCATGGAATTTTCCACCTGCGCCTTCCCTCAGACCCCCAGGCAGCACAGAAAAAGGGAACAAGAACAAATTCCAGCGGGTAAAGGCATTGTTTATCCAGAGGTTTAGATGTGCAGAGTGAGGGGATGGAGGTGTGAGAGGGCAGGAGCCCTCCAGCCGGTGTGGAGGCTGTGAATGGGGCTGGAGCCCCCTCTGGAGCTGCTGGGGCTCTCAGGTGGGCTTGGCCCCCTTTGCCAGCCCCAGACAGTCCCACCTTTCTCTCTCCTGCCCACAGATGCCCTGGGCTGACCCCTGCCCCTCAAAGTCCTGATTTTGCAGGACCAGCAGAGCTCCAGCAGCACGTGCCAGGCCCAGTCCAGCAGTGCCAAGTGCCTGCCTTGGTGCACAGCTCAGCCACCGGAGCCCGGAGAGCAAATCTCTTAGGGCAAACCCGGAAAGGAAGGATTGAGGCTATTTCCTGTTTGATAAGAAAGTTGCTGAAGGTCTTGGAGCACGTTCAAGGTTCAGGGCAGAGTTTTGGCACCTTGGAGTGGCTGCTGAGACCCGTCAGGGGCCCACAGCTCCTGGGAGCTGTGCAGAGGCTCCCTGGAGCAGAGACAAGGCTCTGCAGGAGCCTTAAACACATTGAAATGAGTGGCAAAGATAAAAGAGCAGAGATAAGCGATAAGAACTCACAGATGACAGCAGCACAATCTTCAGAGCTGCAGCAGGAGCAGGAAAAATGGCCATATTCAAATTCCCCGAGTATTATCTGGGAAAACAAGGAGTAATTACTCTGGCAGGAGATAACTCTCCCTTCCCTCGCCTCGCTCGGCGCACACGGCTCCAGAGGAAGTTTGGGTGACCTGCAAGTGGCATTTCACACAGAATGAGCCTCAGAGCCCTCCCCGGGAACAGGAGCACCGGCAGGAAGGCTCCACATTCCCTGCAAGTCCCGGGGGTAATTCCTGAGCTTGGAGCTGTGTTGATCCGAGATATCTGTGCATTGTTCTCTGCCGGCTGAGCCACCCCGCCCTGAGCTCCCCTGTCCTATCGGCACCTCCATCTCCCCCTGGGATCCTGCTCCGGGAAGTGCCAGCATGCCTCCTGCTCTTGGCTCGGCTGCCAGCTGGAGCTGGGAAGTGCCAGGGAAGGGTTTGTGATAGATGAGTAATGCTGTGGTTGACTCTCACAGTTAAAAGGCAAATATTATATATATATATATATATATATATATATATATATATATATACACACACCTCTCTCTCTCTCTCTCTCTCTCTCTCTGTGTGTGTGTTAGGAGAAGTTTTATAGGTTTATAGTTGTGTTTTACCCCCTTGTGTTGTTATCAGGGTGCCCTGGGTTTGGGGCATTTGGGAGGGTCGCTCGTTACTGTGGCAGCCCCTGACCCCCAATCAAGGTGTCAGGCAGGGATCTCCAGCACTGGGCAGGGAAGGAGGAGTCCATGGACAGAACTTTGGGGGGGCTAAAGGGTTAAAAGGTGAAACCTCCATTGTGTGGGTGAGCACATGGTGGGGAAAATCCTCTGCTCCCAGCACTGTGATATTTTCTCTATTCACTCTTCTGCTGTGTTTTTGATAAGGTTTAATAAACCTTTTACATTCTTGGCAGTGAGCAGCACCTCTCCCAGGTTTGTTTATCACCAGGGCAAGGCAGCAGGTACAGCTGCCCTCCAGCAGCCACGGGGCAGCTCCTGTTTAGAGGCTTCCCAAGGGACAGATCCCGTCTGTTCCTTTGTGTACATTCCCTGACGGATCTGTCAGCTGCTCATTTAGGGAGGGAATCACCCTCTGGGCTCACCTGTGCAGGGCCACAAAGTGCCTCCAGTGCCACCAAGTCTGCCATCCCCGTGCCACAGGTCAGGGCATCCCGCAGGAAAGGGTTTGCCATGGTTAGTCCTGCTGCTCCCTCCCTCCATTTGATGTCCCTGGTTCTTCCTCACCACTTAACAGGGAAAACCCCGCTCCCGGGTCATCCTGAGCTCGCTTTTAGCCAGCTCTGCTTTGCTCAGCTCCTTCCCTGAAAGGCCGTTTCATGTCCCCGAGCGCTTCCATCTCTGCGCTCTGCCTTTGGAGATCAGAGCGCCGGGAATGCACGGGAATGCTGTGATAGAGGAGTATTTCCCACACTGGGGACACCGGGGCAGAGCAGAGCTTTGCCCATCACCCGGACCCGGGGGTACACCCTGGGCTCGAACCCGCCGGAGGAGCCTCCTCCTTTGAGGGCGAATAACGAGGAGCACCAGGACTTGCCGGTGTAATTCCTTCCCGATCCGGCACGGGAAGCCTCGGGGGTGGTTTGGGAGCTCCCGGGAGCTCCTGGGCCATCCAGCAGGGAACGACACGGCGGGGTGAGATGAAAAGCGTCGGGGTGCATAAAGAGGCAAAGCAGAGCCCTGCCAGTGCGCAGTCATCGCGCTCGGCTGTCTCCTAATGTCTGCCTTTGAAATGCTAATGCGCTTTTAAAGTAGGTAATTTTCATGTAACTTCTACCTACAGGACTCAAAGAAGGTGTTTATTACAAGCCTGCCTGGCCTGGGGCACAGCTAATGAATTCCAGAACCTTTCCATGACCGAATTCCAGCCGGGCTGCCCAGCCGGGCTCCTCCCTGCCCCTTGGGCTGGCGCCCTGGCACCCGGCAGGGCTGGCACGAACCTCCGTGCCCCGCCGTGCCAGCGCCGGGACCGGGAGGGGACCAGGAGCAGGACCAGCCCTCCCTGACCCACAGCCCAGGGGGTTTCGCTGGGCTGAGCCACCAGCCCTGCCACAAATCCCAGGATCTGTGGAGCCGTGGATGGCTTTAATTTCATCTCAGCAGCGGGATTTGCATGGCGGATGGCTTGGAAGAGTGGGCAGTGCCTTGGTTTCCATCCCACAGCCGCTCCACCACAGGATTCCCAGAGCTCCATCACAAGCCAGGGAATGTTTGAAGGCTGCTCCACAGGCTCCCTGCTCCGAGCTCCAGCTGAATGTTGTTTTTCCTGGTGTGCTGGACACACTGGGAATGTGTCAGAGCCAGGCCACGGAGGAGGACAGGAGATGTTCTTCCATGAGCAGCTGGAGTCAGAGTCTGGGGCTGCCCTGCAGGTCCTCTACTGCCCTGATGCCTTGTGCAAGCTGGCCTAGAGCACAGGCTGGAGGAGTTAAAGAATAAAGCAGGGATTTATTAGGAGGCGTCCATGGATCCACCTTGGGCAGCACAAGAGCCCAGCCAGGGCTGCACCCCAGGTGAACCCAAAATCACAAAGTGTCACAGGGTCTCTCACTTTTATCAGTTCTGGTCTATTTGCATATTGGAGTTAATTGTCCAATTACAGCTTTAGTTATGAATTCACGTCCTTGCTTTTCTTTCTTCAGCCCACGTTGTTTGTGCTCTTGGGCCTGAGATTTGGATCCTTTGTCCCTGGTCCCCAGCTAGAGAAGGAATTGTTTTGTCTCCCTGCTCTGTGAACAGAGCTCACCATCCCATAATATGAAGCCCAGACCCACAGAGTAAAGCAGCACAGAATCTGAAAAATACAGAAGCTAAACCTGAGGCATGTCCCGGGAAGCAGCTCTGGGGTGGAGCAGGGCTCTGTCGGGCTGGGCGGGTTCGGGAGGCACCGGGACATGCAAAGAGCCAGCCCCGGGCTCCCAGCGATCAAAAAGCCTGGGAAAACGAGCGTCGGGAAGGTGATGGTGTCCTGCAGCCCGCTTTGAAGAGGCACTCCCCAAACGGGAGGAGGACACCGAGGTGCTGTAGGAGGAGCTGAGGTGTGCCTGGAGAATCCCACAGCGTTCCCGATCTCCGGTATCTGCCAGGCTGGGCTGAGCCCTGCAGAGTCAGGCAGAGCTTTCTGGCTGCCTGGGCTTCGTGTCCCGTTAATAACGGGCCTGAATTCCGTGTTCTGGTGTGAATTATGTGCACAAAACACAATTTGCTTTGCTAATGGTATTTGGCCATTTTGGTGCCGGGGAACTTTCAGAAATCATTACCATGCACTCGGCTCTTTAGATTTTTTTTCCCTCTCTTCTGAGGCAATTTGTCAGAAGGGATTTTTTGACAATTTCACTGAACCATGCTCGAGAGCACATTAACCCCTCCAGAGCTTTCTCCTCTGCTCTGCTTCCCCTTGGATTTGTTCCTGCTGCCTTGGCGAGGGGCAGTGGGGAGCTGCAGGCATCACTGGGTGCACTGGTAGCTCTCAGCTCATGGGGGTCCACTTCCAAAATCCTCCTTGACATCCCCAGTGCATCCAAATCCTGAGCTCGGGGCAGAATGAGTTCCTCTCATCCCTCAGGGACACCTAATCAAGGGGATAAGTGCAGCAGTACTGGGAGGGATGGCTCCAGCAGCACTGAATTGGGGAGCATCCCTGAGCACCAGTTACCTCCCAGCTCCCTGAGGAGGTTGGACATGGAGAGCTCCCAGTTCTCATCCCCAAAAACGTCTTTCAGGCATCTCAAGGGACTTTCAGGAGATGTGTGAATTCCAGGGTGGGATAAGGCCTTTAGACATCTGAAATGGGAATGTTTCAGGGTTATCCCAGTGACCCTGATTTTCCTTACAGGCTTTTGGGCCTTCCAGGTACTGAGTAATTCCCAGTGGGAAGGAGACTTGAGAACCTCCAGCAGCCTCAGACACATTCTGGGGCTTTGCTGCTCCATGCAGGCCAAGACTTTTTCTTTGGGAACATAGGAGCCACTGGAAGTGCTGAAGGTGGGATGGAGGTGCCCAGGGGGGAGGGGGCTGCTGGGAGCCCTCCGGAGCCAATCCCATCCATCTGTGGGCTTTGGAGAGCTGGGAATGCTGGGCCTCAGTCAGGGGAGAGAAGCAAGGATTTCCCTGTTGTTACTTTGCCTCAAAACTCAGCTGAGCAGGGCCATCAGCCACGGGTCAGGCTGGAAAAGAATTCCTCCCTGGCAGGGTGGGCAGGCCCTGGCACAGGGTGCCCAGAGCAGCTGTGGCTGCCCCTGGATCCCTGGCAGTGCCCAAGGCCAGGCTGGACATTGGGGCTTGGAGCAGCCTGGGACAGTGGGAGGTGTCCCTGCCACGGCAGGGGTGGGATGAGATGAGCTGTAAGGTCCCTTCCAACCCAACCCACTCCATGATTCTGACATTCCCAAAGTTCTCAGGTGGCTGCAGCATCCCTTCCCCACCTGTCTGGTTTGCCAGCCTGCTCAGGGCTGCTCTGAGATGACAACAGCCCTTTGTTATTCCTCTTTATTCCAGGAATTCTTGCCACCTGCTGAGCTTATATTCAAATGAGAACCAAACCAGGTGAGTCTGGGTGTGGATCACCCAACCCTGCCCTGGAGCAATGTTTGTTTTCACCAGGGGGTGCTGCCAGGCTTCAGGGCTCTTCCTGGTCTCTACAATTCCCTGGATGTGCTGGGGGATTCCACCTCGGGGAGGGCTTTGTCTTTGCAGGTCCTTGAAATCCAGCTGCCCTGTGGAATTGCTGCTGGATCCAGCCCAGGCAGCAGCTCCAGGCTGGGTGAATTGCCTGGAATTCTGCTGATCTGAGCACGCTGCACTCACCTGGAGGTGCCCTGGCTTTATCAGACACTCTACTGCCTATTATTGTATCGAGTGTCCTCCTCTTGTGTGGACTCCAGAGTCTCAACACTGCTGGAGTTTCAGCCTCTCTGGCACCCCAGGAGCTGTGCTGGGTGATGCCCTGAGAGAACATCAGATAACTGCCCAGAACCCACAGCCTCCTCCAGCCCGCGGTTTCCCGTTACAAATTCACCCGTTCACCTCTCTGTGATCACATTCCACCCAGGAAAACCAGGCCCCAGCACAAGGATTTCAGTTTGTGACCCTCCCAGAGCCGTTTGCTGCTGTGGCCACGGAGCTGGGCAGGGAAATGAGCTGGGGAACTCTCACGTCATGAAAGCACAGAAATATTGGGAATGTCACTTTGCTGCAGCGTCACTCGCTGAAGGGAACCAAACCCCTGCTCTGGCAGCTCTGGGAGGACAAATCCTGCCTCTCCCCATGAACTCAGTCCTTTGGGATTGCTGGGGTTTGGTTTCCAGCACGGGCTGTGGCCTCTTGACCCCACAGCCCCCAGGTGAAAAGCCTGGTGTGGTGTGGGAGCTCTGAGCTGTCCCCAGGGGCCTTGGGGACATTGGGGATTTGCCTCTTCCCATGGACACCTTGGCAAGGTGACATCAATGAGGGCACCCAGCTCCTTGGGAAGATTTACCCAAGTTAATCAATCCATCATTAATCAATCCATAAAAGATTTCAAACACAATTGAAGAACAACCATCTATTTAAATTCTAAGTAAAACAAGTCTGATTGAATCCTTGGAAAATCACCTGGACTAAAGGAATTTAGGAAGCCACTGGATTTCCAGCACTGCTCATAGCACCAAAAATATTTTATTTTAATTTTTTAACTTGAAAAGGCAAAATCATTTGGATTACACTGAAGATACCAGGCACCACAACATGGCCCAGGCTGGCTCCGAACTATCAGCAATCTCCTGCCCCACTTCCACATCTTTTTGGGTCAGTCCTTGGCTCTGGATTCTGCTCCTACAACACAAGTGTGGGGAAGGACATGGAGATTCTTCTGTTTCCTGCAAAAATTTTGATTTTCACACTGGGAGACATCCTGGTGTTGCATCTTCATCTGCAGAGGTGAGGGAATGCTCCCGGAGAGCTGAGGGAACACTCCTGGAGAATGAGGGAACACTCCTGGAGAATGAGGGAATGCTCCTGGAGAATGAGGGAATACTCCTGGAGAATGAAGAAATGCTCCTGGAGAAGTGAGGGAACACTCCTGGGGAGCTGAGGGAATGCTCCTGGAGAATGCTGGAATGCTCCTGGAAGCAGCTCAGCCATTCCCTGGCACGCACAGCCGGGTGAGGGTCAGGGACTCTCCTTCTCCCAGCTCCTGCTTTCCTGATGCCAAGCACGGCACCTCTGCCTCCAGCTGCTGCTGCCTCTTTGGATTCCTGTGCCTTCCTGGATGTCCTCTCGATCCCTTCCCTCCTCATCTCTTGTGTCACTTTGATCCCTCCTCGCTGCTCTCACTGCCCGCTTTCCCAGCCTCTCCATCCACTGCTCCTCTTCATTCCAGAGGAAGCACCTGGAAGAGGAGCCCACCCTGGCAGCATTCCTGTGCCTCCCACCTGCTGGGAGCTGCTCCGTGCCCGTTTTCCCTCGGGGAATGGCAGCCCTGCCCTGTCAGGCAGCTGTGCCAGCTGGGGCTGCTGAGCCGCACCGTCAGGCGTTTGTCACTCGACATCTTGATCGCTGTCACTCGCTGATCCCAGAGCTGCTCCCAGCCACGTCCCGCTCCCTTGGGATTCTCTTGCATCCTTCCTGACCTGCTGTGCCGGGATAATCTCATCAGCGAGCTGGGCAGAGTTCCTCTGGCCAGCAGAGAGTGATTAACGAGGGCGGCAGTAATTGGGGTGATGCCCCGTGCCTGTCCCAGTCTCCCGGGCTGATGGCTGATAGCTGTGGGCAGAGCTGCTCTCCCAGGAGCTCCTCCACCTGATAATGCACCACAGGGGAAGGTTCCTCCCTTTGTGTGCCTTCACTGAGTTGCAGGATAATTTAGTTTTGTTCGTACATAATGAGAAGTCGGGAATAATCACTTGCTAATCACTTTCCCGTGCTAGGCCTGGCTCTGTAAAGCTCTCACCACTTTCCTCTCCACTTGTCTCTCCTCAAGGCCAGAGCCTTTATTGTTGTCTGCATACAAGAGAATGTCTGTTCTCCCAGCTGGGAATGATGTTCCCCCGCTCCCTGGTGCTCCCAGAGGTGCTGCACCCTCAGCACCCCCCAGAGTCTCTTCCCTGGCACCCCAGGTGTGTCACCTGCCACCCTGGAGACGTCACAAGGTCAGCAGGGCTCTGTTCTGGGGTGAAACCTTCAGTTCCCTTGTTGGGACAGTCAAAACAGAGCGCAGAGCTGTCACCCCGGGCTGCCAGGAGGGACCCGTGCCCAGGGAGAGATCCTAGAAATTGGAGAAACACAGAAAATCACCCAGTGCCATCCCTGCCATGGCAGGGACACCTCCCACTGTCCCAGGCTGCTCCAAGCCCCAGTATCCAGCCCGGCCTTGGGCACTGCCAGGGATCCAGGGGCAGCCACAGCTGCTCTGGGCACCCTGTGCCAGGGCCTGCCCACCCTGCCAGGGAACAATTCCTAATTCCCAATATCCCATCCAGCCCTGCCCTCTGGCAGTGGGAGCCATTCCCTGCGTCCTGCCCCTCCATCCCTTGTCCCCAGTCCCTCTCCAGCTCTCCTGGAGCCCCTTTAGGCCCTGGCAGGGGCTCTGAGCTCTCCCTGGAGCTTCTCCTCTCCAGGTGAGCACCCCCAGCTCTCCCAGCCTGGCTCCAAGGCAGAGGGGCACCAGCTCTGGGAGGATCCCATCCCTGGATGTCCCCCTGGTGACATTTGGGTCTCCAAGCACAGCAGGAGGGTGACTCGAGCTCCAGCTGCACAGGGCACTGCCAGGGCAGGTGCCAGGGAGGGAATGAGGACCTGCAGCTCCCTCTGCCCACTCCAGGGAAGCCTGGAGCCAATTCCTGCCCTGGCTGTGCCCGGAGCGCTCCGACAGGAGGGACAATGGCTCGGAAATGTGCCTTAAATGGGGAATGAAAGAACATTTGCTCCTCTGAAAGAGAGCGTGGGATCTCCCCTCGGAGGAATTCTCTCTCCCGCTCCTCTGTGGTGTCACTGGTGACACTGCCCTGGGAAGGGATGGCACCGCAGGGGTGGCACCGCAGCCGGCACAAGGAATCCAGCGGGGCGGTGCCACAGGAATGGCAGCTGCACTCCAAGGTGATATTGCTGGGACTATTCCCAACAAAGTTCCTGGAAAATGGGCTTTGGCAAAGCAGAACTGGAGGGGAGCAGGGCTGGAGGGGGTGCTGAGCAGGGGCTGAGGAGCAGAGGGGTCCTTGTGCCACGGGCTGTGAGGAAAGCGCTCCTGCTGTCCCTGTCCCCTTCCACGGGCAGGGGGCTGCACCCAGCCAGGGCTGAGGGGTCCCAGGCACCACCCAGGGCAGCAGGAGTTGGCAGCACCACCAAGGTGCCTTGGGGGATGAAGGTGGGCACAGGGTAGGAGTGAGAGCCATTCCCAGGACTGGCAATCCCAGGGAGTTCTGGTAGGGGAATGTGGGAAGTTGGCCAGGGGCAGTGGGATCAAATCCAAATGGGAGCTCCTGAAAGAGCCCTCAGGGGCTCAGCCAAAGGGCTCTGGGGAGGCACAGAGCCATTTCTGGCTCCAAAAGGGCCACCAGGAGCGAAGGGGGCTGGCAGCACACACGGGGTGGCACGTCCTGTGAGAGCCATGCCCATGTGGCCACGCCAGCAGAAGGGCTCTGATCTGATTTCTTCGGCAATTTCTTCAGCTGGATTTCTTCCAGGGGTCCCTCCCGCAGTTTTGAGGAGGCTGGGCAGACCAGGAAGATGTGCCAGGTGGGATTTTTGTCTGCTTGCCCGTGCCAGCAGTGCCTGGAGGCTATCAATGCCCGATCAATAATGAGCTGCAAAGCCCCGAGCCGGCTGGGGGCAATTTCTGCTCCTTGTCCTCATGCGGGATAACAACCATGTCCAGGCCCGGGATAACAGCCGTGTCCAGGCCTGGCTGCTGGCTTGGCTTCTCTTAGTTTGTTTTCTCTCTGTGTGTGTGGGCTTTGTTTGTTTTTGTTTGGTTTGGTTTGGTTTTGCTGGTTTTTTGGTTTGTTTATATTTATTTTTGGTTGGGGTTTGTTTTGTTTTGTTTTTGGAGGGTTTTTTTGAAATTTCATTGATTTCCTTTGCTGTTAACAGGCTGCCGGGTGCCAGGCAGGGTGGGCAGGGAAGGAGAACGATTGCTGGAATTCTGTGTCCCCGGAATGCTCTCGGGGGTGGGACGAGCAGAGCTGCAAAGGTCACAGCGCAGCCTCTGGGCACATCTACCCGGCGTGCAGCCTCTGCCCGCTGCCAGGCGGCTCCTGCCAGTCCCTGGGCAGTGCCACTGTCCCCACAGCGGGCTGGGACACTGTCAGCAGCAGAGCTGGAGCGAGCACTAAAGCAGGAGCAGGGCAGGAGCCAGCCCAGGGCTGCAGCTGGTACCAGAGGGCACAGGATGCCACCCCACCAGGCAGGTCCTGCCAGCAGGGACATCCTGCTGATGTCAGCTGTGCTTTGGGGTGCTCTGAGCTCCGAGCAGATGGAGCAAGAGGAGGAAATGCCCCCTGTTCTCCCTCTCCCAAGCCAGGGCGATGTTTCCCCCCCTGTGCCCGGCACAGCGAGCTGGGTGTGGGGAATGCAAACCTCTGATCAAACATTCCCCCATTCTTCCCCCGCAAAAAAAAGTCTAAAGTGCACCCTCAGTCAACAGAGGGCTGAAATTCTGCTTTCATCAGCCGACAGGAGGCACAGAGCAGACCTCAGGTGAGAGCCCAAAGCAAACAGCAAAGGGCAAAGTCGGAGCTGGGTGGATTTGTTTGCTGAGTGAAGGGTTTGGGCACAGGGGTGATGCCACAGGTGAGCTGGGAGCGTCCCTGGGCTGTGCAAATGCCAGCAGGGAAGTGAAACACGATGTGGAAATGAAGAAGCTGCTGGAGAAGAGGGAAGAATGTGCCGGTTTTGCCAAGAGAGGGTGTGAGAAGCGGCACCAAGCCCTGCCCCCAGGTCCCGGGAGGTCCCGGCAATCCGGGATGCTGCCCCTTTAAAACGTGGGGGGAAAAAGACCCAAATGAGGAGCCGGCTGAAAATTAGTAGAGCAGAAAACTCCAAATGATGCAGAGCTAATTCCTTAAGTGTCAGACTGGCTGCCAGACCCTCCGCTTCTCAGCCCGCCGGCCCCGCAGCACCCCGGGCGAGCGGGGGGGACGAGCGGGGCCACTCGCTGCCCCCGGGCCCGGGGCCACCCCTGGGGTCCCCCGCAGTGCCCTGGGTCACTCCGTGCCACAGCCGGGCTCCCCTCCCCGCCTGCAGCCCACGGCATCGCCCCCGCCCCGCTGAGAGGGCAGGGGAAGTTTTTTAATATATTTTTATTGGCCTGTAAATTTCTTTTCTCTTCCCACCGGCTCGGATCGATGTTTGCAGTTTACCGAAGTCCCAGGCACACAGATTAAATCCTCTGCCTCTATTACACGAGATGGGCTTTTATTCTCCCTCTGATCACTCGGAAATAAACAGTGGGAGAGGAGAGGGGGGCAGGCAGGAGGCGGGGAGGGGGCGAGCCAATTTCAGACCTGTTTATTCCCTACCAGCTCCCAGTCATTAAACAAGTCACTTATCCTGCACGCTGCTCCAGCCCGGCTTCCCGTGCCCCTGCCCTGCTGCTCGCTCTCCCCTTCCCCTCTGCTCCCCCCCTCACTCTCCCTCCCCCGTTATTTTAAAAAGAACAATAATAATTAGGCAGAGCAGCCTCTAACACAATTGTTTCAGCCTGAGCAGGCAATTAGGGCAGGCGGAGCGAGGCTAATGAACGGTGCACTGGCTCCCCAGCCGTGCCCCCCACACATCCCCGCAGACAGACAGACAGACGTGTGGCTGCTCCGCCGAGCCGCGCTCCTGACGCGGGCAGGGGGCACGGGGCCAGCTCTGCCCCGGGCTGGGCAGGGGGCACGGGGCCAGCTCTGCCCCGGGCTGGGCAGGGGGCACAGGGCCAGCTCTGCCGCGGGCTGGGCAGGGGGCACGGGGCCAGAGCTGGCTGGGCAGGGGGCACGGGGCCAGAGCTGCCCACCGAGGGCGAGCAGTGGGCAGGGGCTGGCAGCCAGCTCTGCCCCGGGCTGGGCAGGGGGCATGGGGCCAGCTCAGCCAGCCTGGGGGCACAGCGTGGGCACCGAGCTGTGCCCGAGCTGCCAGGCTGTGACTTTGGCACGGGGACACGAGTGTCAGCGAGGCCTCCAGGGGGAGAGGCCGAGGCAGGCCGTGGGGCAGGCGGGTGCCAGCGCGGGCAGCGGTGGCAGGGCACAGGGACGCTCCCGCGGTGGCTGCGCACAGACGCGGCGCCGTACCCGGGGCCAGGCAGCTGCGCTGAAATATTCATGCCAAGCTGGCTCAGAAGGCAGCGGGATTTCTTGGAAACTCGCTGCACCTCCTAAATGGAGCTGTCTGCTCGCCACGGCTGCCTGGGCACGGCGGGAGCGGGCGGTGGGGCGGGGAATGTCCCCACCTCTGCCAGGGGACGTGCCCGTAGTGTCCCTGGGTGTGGAGGCTGCCCCACGCTGCTGGTGCCCCACAGGGCCCGGGGCCAGCCCTTGGGGACAGCGCAGTGCCATAGTGCCATGGCAGGGATGCTCTGGGAGCTGGTCCCAGGTTAGCACAGGCTGTGAGGGACAGCAGTGTCCCTGCACAGGGTGATGGACAGGGAGCTGACAGTGACAGGGAGGGGTTGGAGGCACAATTCCCCACAGGTGAGCCCAGAGGTGTTGCTGTGGTGGCTGCAAGGGGAGAGACAGCATCTGTGACATTCCAGGAGCTGCCTCCTGCGCCGTGCCCTGGAGTTTGGGATGGGAGCCTGGGGCTGAGCCCCCTCCCTTCAGGGGACTGCAACCCCCCCAGCACAGGGCTGGAGCTTGTCCTGGCCCTCTCAGCTCCAGGGCCTGATCCAAGGGTGGGGCTGCAGCCGTGGGTGTGCCCTGGGGAAGGGGACATTGAGGATTTAGGGCTGGGTCACATTCCCCATGTGCCCTGCTGGCCCCAGCTGGCCCTGGGCTGCCCCAGACACAAATATCCCTGTTTTTTCTGAGGTGCTGGCATCTTTTGGTCCCCTGACACCTGGCATACACGGGCAGGGTGGCACTCAGTGGCACAATAACAGGAAACCTGCCCTCTTTCTGGGTCAGAAAGGCCTGGGAGCTGTCTGTGCTCAGCTCCTGCCCTTCCCACCACCACCCATCCCAAATCCCGCTGTAAATTGCTGTCCCTCAGGCCGCTCCCTATTACTGCTCTCCAAACGTCTCTCTCCCAGTCTCCATGGTGTTAAATTATATTTCCCCAGCTGGATTACTTTGCATTTGTTCAGAATGAATTTCATTTGGCTATTTCCTTCCTAGGCCTGACCCTTCTTTCCCAGTGCATTATCTTTTAGCTCTTTGTCCTCACCAGGATTTGCAGCACCTTCCCATTTCATATCCTCTGCAAATTTAATTAACAGGCTCTTTACCCTCCCTCTTTCAGATCAAATGAAGATGTTAAAGGAGAGCAGACCTGGCACAGATCTCACCACTAACCACTAACAACAATACAAGTACCTTGCACTTAAATTATGCACTTTCCATCAGAAGATTTCAAGGGCCTGTGCTGTAGAAGGATAATTATTAAAGCCGGGAACTCCTCTCTGTTGGGGAATTTAATATTTGAGGTCTGCCTCGGGGCATGTGTCTTGTTGACTGTTGTGTTACCAGTGGCCTTGACAGGCCTGGGATCGATGGCCCTGCGGTGCTGTTGTCCCTGTCCCCGTGCCTGTCACGCTGCTCTGGCCCCACGGAGCTCCCTGCATGAGGGACCCCCAGCTGGAACCCCAAGCAGTGACCTGGCACTGCTGCAGCAGTGTCACCCGCTGTGGTGCCAGGAAATGGCTCAGGGAAACGCTGACATTTGGCTGGGTTGGGAAATCCGGGGTGCTTCAGCCTCAGCGTGGTCACAGGATGGGGACAGAGGGGTCCCGGACAGGGTGGGGCACACGGGCTGTGATTCACCTGCCCTTGGGCCATGGGAGGAGGAGCTCCCGGGGCTCCTGGAGCTGAGCAGGGTCAGCTCCTGGTGGGAATCACTGCCCTGGGGATGGGCAGTGTCCCCGGGGCAGGGCTGAGCTCTGAGGGTGGCACAATCCCACCTTGCTTTCCCTTCCCCACAGACTGGAAACTTCCCCTGCTCTCTGCATGGGGATCACAACCTGCAGCTTCCCAGGGGAACAGAGGGCGGCCAACCCCCAAAAACCTCTCTAAAACCCTGCTTTTGCTTCATTTTAATGGTGGCACAAACTGTGGGACAGCTGCAGCATAAAAGGGATTTGCAGGGCAGAGTTCTTCACACAGCAATGGCTTCTCCTTTTTGCTGTTTTCCAACATTTAGCAGCTGAATGTTCTCCCCGTGTCAGTGTTACCTGCATGATGAATAATGCACGCTGCTCCTGCTCTGTGTGACTGTGTTCCCAAATCCCAGCTGCATGCTGTGCCTGCACACAAACCTCCTACCAAATTTGCTGCTGGCCCCTCCACCAGGGCCACCACCGTGGCCACAGCATCCTGGTGGGAGTGTGCCCCAAAAAGGGCATTTTCCGTGCTCACTGCACAGAAAACTGCAACTGCCTCAACAAAAATTGCCCTCAGACCACAGGAGCTGAGTGTACGAGCTGCCAAAAGGAAAATCACATGGATACAGGGGTGCAAAGAGGATCCAGCATCCCTGTAGAGCCTCTCCCTAAGCCTGGACAGCAGGGATGGAAAAACCTGGCTCTTGGAAGGTGCTTATTTGTGCTTTCCTGGTAATGCTCCCAAAGTCCCCTGTGCTCCAGGCTCCTGCCTTGCAGGAGGAATTCTGTTATTCCCTGGCTGTGCAGTCCCTGAGCCTGGCATTAGTCCCTGTGGCATTTTTCTCTCCTGATAAGTCAGCTCATATCCTTGATTTTCACAGCAATATTTCAGAGAGGCTGAGCAGGAATTCATCTGCTGTTCATAACAGAAGGAAAATAACCCCCAGTGCCATTTCAGAGGAATATTGATATGGCTCTGAACAGGGGGAAGGGACTGTGCAATTCCAGCTGGAAATTGGGACTGTGAAATCCCAGCTAGAAATTGGGGCTGCCCTCCCAGCACTAAGCTCTCAAACACCCCCTCTGAAGAGCAGTGGGATTCAGAACCCAAATTCCTCACAGGATAAACCAGGCAAGAAATGAGCTGACAATGTTGGGAGCTCAATTTTTGGTGGGCCAGATTTTCCAGAGCAGCTGTGGCTGCCCCTGGATCCCTGGCAGTGTCCAAGGCCAGGTTGACACTGGGGCTTGGAGCAGCCTGGGACAGTGGGAGGTGTCCCTGACATGGCAGGGGTGGAATGAGATGGGATTTAAGAATTCCAAACCAGACTGGGACTCCCTGAATCTCTTCCATAACCAGCCCCTGGTGGTTCCTGCAGCACTGGGCTCTAACCCTGATTGATAACTAATCAGTGAACCCTTAATCAGCCACTCCTACTCCCATTTCTCTTTTCCAGGTGGGTTTCCTTGCTCTGCCTCAAGGAGTTGGGACCCCTTGCAATGTTCCCTGCCTTTTGTTTAAGCCAAATTTTCAGCAGCCGCCAAATTTTTGCTCAGGCAGTGAATCAGCTGAGATGATGAGAGCTAGTTCCTCCAATCTTCTCCCCAATTTCCCCACCTTTTCCAGCACAATCCATTTCCTCCACGCCTGCAATCTTCACCCTCATCCGTGGCCAGGGCCGCTCTGGCTCTCATGCTGTGCTGGAGATGGGAGATAGAGCACATCAAAGTCAGGATTTTCCCCTTTTCTTGCTGTTCTCTGCACAATTTATTATCAGGGAGTTGTGCCAATCTCGTGCTGCCAGGGCTGGGAAGGCGCTGCTGCTGCTGCTGCTTCGGATTAATTCAATCCAGGTAAAGTTGTCTGGGCTGTGAATTGTCCCTTTCCTGGTGCCAAGTCTGCTTGGCCAGGTTATCACTCCTCAGCAGCAGCAGCCAGCTCCTCCTGAGGCTGGAAAATGTGTCCACTGCAGGTTTGCCTTGGAGAGGAGGGAAACTGGAAATTTGGGAGCAGCAGGAATGAGGTGGGGAGCCCCCAAAAGCAGCTCCTTGCTGGGTGAAGAGTGGCCAAGCTCAGCTCTGTGGGAATCTCTCAGATTCTCCGTGCCCTGAATTCCAGTTTGTCCTGGTAAATTATTAATCCAGCAATAAAAGCATTTCCCCTTTTCCAGGCCTCAAAGCTCTGCTCGGGGTCTCCCGTGGCTTTTATCTCCTGCTCCATCCCAGAGGAGGAATGGAGGTGATGGGATGGTCCCAGAGGAGACAAAGAGATGCATTTCTTTGGTGTTTTCCATGGCCTGCATCCCAGGAAAAGCTGCCCAGGCACAGCTGGTGCTGGGGTGTCCCAGCAGTGAGGCCACAGCCACGTCACTGCCAGAGGGCAGCTGGAATTTGGGAGCAGCTGGCACCCAGAGGTGCCAAGTGCCCCATGGGAATGTCACCTGGGGGGTCTGCTCACTCCCACACCCCCAGTGAGGCCAAGAAATTCCCTGGATGTAAGAAACCAAGGCTTTCCTGGCCAGGTGCAGTGAAAGCTCCCTGGATCCTTTCCCTGCATCGTGTCCCCTGGAGAGGCTCTGCTGGGGAAATGGGGAATGCTGTGGGTGAGTGGGAACAGCAGGAGTGGGAATGGGAAACACCAGTGGGACCACGGAAAGGCAGAGCAAGGAGAAGATGGACAGGGCTTGGAGCAGCCTAGGGCGCTGGGAGGTGTCCCTGCCCATGGCAGGGGTGGCACTGGATGGCCTTTAAGTTCCTTCCAACCCAGCCCATTCCATTATCCTGTAATTCCATGATCTCTGCTTGCCATTTTGAACTGGAGCAAGGATTTCCCCGACTTCCCTCCCCAGGGATGGGATCTGCAGAGCACTTTGGCATCGCTGCATCCCACAGCTCTGCCTTTCCTCCTCCCCTGCTGCAGGTGTCCAGGTGTCCCTGTGCCCCTCCCTGCCCTCTGCAGGCGCCATCCCCGCTCAGCTCCGTGTCACGACACCGGCGCTGTGTCACCTCCGATCGCGGCGCCCTGCCTCGGCACAGGAGGAGGCAGCCAGGCAGAAAGCACAGCAGATGTCAGCCCTCCTCGTGTTTACAGGGGACAACATCACCTGGCATCACCAGAGACACGGGCAGCGCTCAGCGATCTCCTCCCGGGGAGCCCGAGGACGGCCCTGCACACACCTGGGGCATCCCCGAGCCTTGAGCAGGAGAGCTTCAGCATTCCTCATCCTGGCTCTCAGGAGGGAAAAGACATTTCTCCAGAGCATAAAAGCTCCTTGGAGCAGAGCCCGGCCTGATCTGCGTGGCCCTGAGGAGAGTGAATTGCTGCGGCCTCTCCAGGCTTGTCCCCTTTGCCGTGTCACCAGAGCCTGGGACAACTTTTCAGCACGGGCTCGCTCTTGGACATCTCTATCACTCTGAACTGCTTCTCCTGCAGGGCTTGGCTCTGTATTCCCACCTCTGGACAGCTCTCCTGGAGCCCCTTTAGGCCCTGCAATGGCTCTGAGCTCTCCCTGGAGCCTTCTCCTCTCCAGGTGAGCACCCCCAGCTCTCCCAGCCTGGCTCCAGGGCAGAGGGGCTCCAGCCCTGGGAGCAGCTCCGTGGCCTCTCTGGACTCATCCAGCAGCTCCAGGTCCTTCCTGTGCTGGGACCCCCAGAGCTGGAGGTGGGATCTCTCGAGATCAGAGTAGAGGGAGACAATCCCCTCCCTTAAATCATCATGATCAGCTGCTCATCCACGAGCTGTTGGTTCTGTTCCACATTCCAGTGGGAATCCACAGCTCTCAGGGATTCCAGGAGGTGTGAGGGGCTGGGAAGGGTGGGAAGGCTGAGCTGGTGCACACCTGTAATGAGGATGATTGAAGGCTGAGTGCAGGATGATACAGAACAATATCAGTAAGTGGTTTTAGTGTCAGCAATCTTCAAACTCGCTGTCAAAGGGAACATTTAAACGATTTTCCTGCTACTCCAACGCATCCAGGTTATATTTATATCCAGAGAAAACTGGTGCTATAAATGTCAGCTTTGGAGAAGGGCTGGCTGCATCCATCAGAGCAGGAATTAGGAAGGAGGGAGGAATGATGTATCATTGCTAGCTGATGGACTTGTCTGCAAGGAAAATCCCTGAGGCTTGATCCATGGCAGGGAATGTCCCAGCCCGGGAATATCCCAGCCCAGTCCTGGTGTTTGGGATACTCTCTGTTTGTGGGGACATGTCTGGGTTTGCAAAGCCAGATGTCTGCTAAGGAAAGCAGGAGCAATCTCTTGAAATGGAAAATGTAAACCCCCTCCCTCTGAATTATTATAATTTTGAAATTAAGGGGCTCTCAGGCAAATATATGAGAGCAGGAATAACAGTTCTTTACTAGGGAAGAAAATTTTTAAAATAAAATTAAAAATGCAGTAATACAAAACAACCCTGCCAGAGGAGCAGCTTTCTCCTGCCCTGCATTCCCAGAGGAAGAGCAGGCCCATCTCCAGCAGCCCTGGAGCTGCAGAGGAAAGCTCCCCCCTTGTGCAGGATCCCTGCTCCAGCAGAAGCACAGCTGGCACTGCAGGAGGGCTGAGCCCCCATGGGATGGGGCTGTGCCACCACCCTGACCCACAGGGGACAGGGCCTGCTCTGACTCTGGCAGTGGTTTGTTTTCTATTTGTACTATTGCATTTGTATTTTTAATTTTCCCAGTAAAGAACTGTTATTCCTGCTCTCATATCTTTGCCTGAGAGCCCCTTAATTTCAAAATTATAATAATTCAGAGGGAGGGGGTTTACATTTTCCATTTCAGGGGAGGCTCCTGCCTTCCTTAGCAGACACCTGTCTTTCCAAACCAAGACACCATCCCATATCTGATGTCACCACCCCACCCTGGGCCGGGGCTGCTCCAGAGCCCTGAGCCAGCACAGACCCTCCTGGCCACTTCAGCTGCTCAAAGCTTGCTCTGAAATTTGCTTTTCCCCGGCAAACTTCCGGCCAAATCCCGTCCTGTCCGTCCTTTTCCAGGCAGGATGAGGCTGGAATAAACAGCCTGTGGGTTGCTGTTGCAGGTGTGACAGAAATATTATCATGTTTTCAAACATAACACAGGGCAAATTGGCCCTGGCAGGTGAAGCAGCAGCACAGGGCTCCTGCTAAATGCAAGGGCTCACTGAAATCCCCTTAATTGCTGGGCAGAAAATACAAACAAACGAGGGAAAACCACTGACATTCCTGAGAACCTTTGGGTATCAGCGGGAAATCATTCCCAGCTCAGTTCACGGCTGCTGCTGACAAGTCCAGGAGCAGGGAAAGGTCAGCACTGCAGGGCTGGGCGGGCACCAGGGGCTTCCAGTGTCAGTGGACACAGCAGCCTGTGTGTGCCTGAACCCTCCCCCAGCTCTGCCTCCCCATCCCTCCCCCCGTGGATGCACTCCTGCCTCCTGCTCCGAGCCATCTGCCCCTACAAAACGCTCTGGGAACAGAGCCCAGGCAATCCCTGGAGCTGTGGCAAGGGAAAAGGGGAAAAGTGAGGGCTGGGGCACACGGTGAGCAGAGGATTTCTGCAGGGGAATCACCTCTGCCCACATCCTGGGAGTGCCAGCTGGGTCCTGCCTCCATCCTGGCCGTGCTGGAGTGGAACAGCCCCGCTCCCATCACAGCCAAACTGCCCCAGCACATCCCCTGCTCCTTCACCCCGCAAAGTGAGCGTAGGGAAATCAGGGACTGGGATCCCAGAATCCCTGAATGGTTTGAAGTGGAAAAGCCCATCCAGTGCCATCCCCTGCCATAGGCAGGAACACCTTCCACTGTCCCAGGGTGCTCCAAGCCCCTCCAGCCCAGCCTTGGACACTGCCAGGGTGATCAGCTTGAAAAAAAAAGGAGGTGAAAGAATAAATTGCTTAGTCTGGGGAATAAAACTTTGATCATTGGTTCAGGAATTAAAGCAAAACCAGAGCCAGAGCCAGAGCCAGATATTGGTAAATTCTGAATAGATGGAGAAGTCTAGGGGCAATTAACTCTCACACCCCAGGGCTGGGGCAAGTTCCACTTCCTGGCACCTTGAGTCCTTATTTTCCCTCAGGGAAAAATGCATTTTAATTCAAAGGTTTGTTGGAGGGAAGGGGCAGCACCCCACAAGATGTTCTGTCAGGCCTTCAGCACTCCACGTGGATAAAGGCAGCACCAGCTGCCCTTGGGCCATGGATGGATCATCTCTGCATTGATCTGAGCTGAAATAATTTAAAAAACAGTTTTTAATGCCTGTTCCCCACGCTTGGGCTGGCACTGCCACGTGGCAGGTGGAGCAGGAGGGAAAAAGGATCTGAGGGGATCGGGGCAGGGGGAGCTCCTCCATGGGATTTGGGGATGAGGCACATCCTCACACTTCTGCTTCCTACTCAGGACATGTTTGGGACCTCCCTTTTGTGGTGCTGCTGAGGAGGATGGAGCACAGGAATGGGGGACAGGGATGGGGCACAGGGATGGAGGATGGGGATGGAGGACAGGAATGAGCACAGGGATGGGACAGGGATGGGCACAGGGATGGCCATAGGGATGGGACAGGGATGGGTGCCCAGGATCTCTCTCCAACAGGAAATAAGAATAAAGGCCAGGCAAACAGACACGATGTTCCCCTCTAATCAGCCCCATCTTCCTCCAAACCTGAGCTGAGGCACCTCCCGGGCCAGGCGTCATTAATGAGTTGTTAATCACCCTCTTGGGCTCCTGTCCATCCCACATGCCCTTGACCCTGGGGGTTTTTAACCCACCTTAGTTCCCTGCACCCCTCGCCCTGGGCACAGCAGCGAGCTCAGCAGAGCCCGGCTCTGCTTTCCGACAGCACCACGGAATCCGAGACGGCACCGAGAGGGGCGAAGGATTCCTGGAGCCTGGGAACATCTCCATGGCATCAGATAGTGCTGAGGGTGGAGAGGGAGCCTTGAAACCAGAGCCTGGGCACTCTTGCCTGGATTCGGTGGCTGCCAGAGTCAGGTTTCAGCAGCACAAAGCAGAGGAATTGTCGCTGTCCCTTCAGGACACGCAGCTCCTGTGAAGGGGGAGGCACTGCCCTGCCCTTCCCAGCTCTCCGGACACTGCCCGGGCACGGGGGTGTTCCCGGCAGTGTTTCCCACACCTCCATCCTGCCGTGCTCCTCGTGTGCTGGCCTTTTGGTGTTCCCAGCCATCCCAAGCACCCCACAGCTCCGGGAGCTGCCGGACATCCCAATCCCAGTGCTGTGGGAAGGACAGGCTCGTGGGGCTCTGGGCTCACCTTATCACTCTGCTCAGGGTGGGAGGGGGAGCACATCCCATCTCCCTGCCCAGCTCCCAGGTGGCTGCTGGAGACAGCCGGGATCTTTTTTTGTTCTTTTGTTGCTGGAACTTTGTATTGTTCATGGGGCTTTTTCCTTCCCAGTGCCTCAGACAGCCTGGGCACTTCCAGGCAGGCCGGGGCTGCCAGCCCTCAGCTCGGGAATGCTGGAGGGATTAGTGCTTTCCCTGACCTGAGCCGCTCACCGAGTCTTATTTTTGTTAGGGAGAGAAGGGATTAGGGAGTGCTATTTCTTGGTTGTAATCCTATTTCGAAAGATACTCGGAATCCCGTGGCCCTGAGCAGGGAGGACCTGCCTCAAGCTCCTTTCCCAGCTGCTATCCCAGCACCTCCACCCTTCCCGGCCTTTTGGCACCCACAGGTACAATGCACAGGTGGGAACACCCTCCCTTCCCTAGGAACTGCACTGGGAGAATCTGCCCACACCACAGCTCAGCTCTGGAGCTGTATTTTCATTTCAGGCTCTGGTTCTGATCCAGTCTGAGTAAGGAATGCTGGCCTTGCCTCCACTGAGGCATCTCCCACCTTCCCAAAATCTTCTGGATTCAGGGATTTTTGTCTCCTTGCAAGTCCTGCAGTGTTTTGTCCCAATCTTTCCTTTCCAGCAGTTGAAACACCAGATGAGCGGAGTTGCTGCAGATCCCTCCCCCCTCTCTGCTCCCCTCCATCCCTCCCCAGCTTCCCCCAAGCTTTTATCCCAAGTTTCCCTCCAGCACACCCACCCCATGGCGTGCTGCTTTCTGGAAGGGCTCACATTTCCTGTCATTTGCTCTTTCCAAAGGGCTGGAAAAATTGGGAAATGAGGATGTCTTGTCAGCCACAGGGGAAGCCACAGCATTGCTGGGATTGCAGAGCATTCCATGGGGAGCAGCAGTGCTCCCAGACTGTCCCACAGAACCTTTCCTGGCCTTTCCATGGTGCTCCTTGCTCAGGGCTGGGACCCACATCTCCAGGGAGAGGTGAGGAGCTCCAAACACCTCTTTCCATGGAATTCCCTTGTCCTTTCTTTAGGCAGGAGGGGGTTACTGCCATGGTTCATCCATGGGAAGGAGTGTTTATCCATGGGATATCCAGCATTTTCCAGAGCTCTCTCCCCTTCAGGGCAGCTGACTCAGTGATGTTCTGGTGCCCATTTAGGAGAGGACGTTCCGAGATGTTTTCAGAAAGATGAGCTAAAGCCTTCCCACATCCAAAAGTCCTGGTGGTCCTCTGAACATGCCAGGAATCCCTGGATGCAGGCAAGGGCCATGCTGAGACTGAGGAGCCCTCAGGAGATGTGGGGCCACAGGACTGAGGCCCCTTCCCTGGGATTTGCTGGAACTCTTGTTGAGGAATGAGAGCGTGGCAGGACTGGCCCAGAGCTGCCCAAAGCCAGGGAGTTTTCCCCCTTGCCAGTTGTTCTGGGAAATCTCATTTTCCATCTGCCTGGCAACTGGCAGTGTCCCAGTGCAGGGCAGGGAGTGCTGAGCCTTTGCAAAGCATGGAGGCCATTCCTGAGTCCCATAAATCTCCCTCTGGGCTCCGAGGCAGGTGTGAAATACAGGATGCTCCTCGTGTGTCCTGGAGCTGGGCAGGATTTACTCCACGCCAGGCTCTGGATGCACATTTCTTATCTCAGCCCCGAGATTTATGGAGTCCCTGAGATTTATTCTGCCTGTAAAACGCTGTTAAATGCAGGGCTGAGTTGTGCAATGGCCATTGTTTGGGAATGCTTTGTGTCCGCTGGCAGAAAAACGGGCACAGCCCTCCCCGAGGGAGAGGCTGCCAGGTGGGAAGAGGCTCAGGAGGGATGTGAGGAGCCAGCCAGGGGCTGGAGAGGGGCTGGGATCACCTGGCCCACCCTGGTCCTGCTGAGGAGGGCCGGGGGTGTCTCCAGGAAAAGGGGAAAGCATGGAGGGGGTGAGGGGATGGTGAAAATCCCAGGCCTGAGCTGCTGGGGATGCAACTCCATCCCTGCCTGCCCCTGCTGGAAGGGACATGTGGGCAAGGGGGTACTGAGGCCAAAAAATGGGGATTTGTTGGGAAAATGGATGGAGGGAGTGAAGGGATGAAGATCCCAGTGCTGTGGTGCTGGGGCTGCACCACCACCCTGCTCCTGCCACAGAGGGACACTTGGACGAGGGGATACCAAGGGACAGCCCAAAAAATGGGGAATTCTGGGGAAAAGGGATGGAGGGAGTGAGGGGCTTGTGGAACAATCCCTCCTGTGACCGCTGGAGCTGCACCATCACCCTGCTCCTGCTGTAGAGGGATACTTGGGGAAAGGGATGAGAGCCAAGAAACGGGAATTCTGTGGAAAAGGGATGGAAGGAGCGAGAGGCCGGCCACGAACGCAGCCTGGTGCTGCCCCAGCTCAATTCTGCCGCTCAGGGGAGGATTCCCGTGCAGGGCAGAGGGCAGAGCCCCGGGGCCGCCGCCGCGCTGCCCGGGCGGGGCTCGCTCCCGGCCGCGCTCGGCGCTGCCGGCAGAAAAGGTTCTTTTGATGGAAACGAAAATGTTCGCTTTTGAAAAACCTGGAGTCGGGGAACGAGCCTGGGGGTTACCATGGAAACGCGGGGCTGAGCCGTGCCGCAGCAGGAGCCGCAGCCGCGGCGGCTCCAGGGCTCGGGGCCAGCCCGGGGCGCATCCCGGGACCCCGGCCGTGCCTCCCACCAGCGCCGCGAAACGGGACCGGCTGCCGGGAAGGGCTGGGAGGCAGAACCCGGCCGTGCTGAGCCGAGCAGGGGCCACCAGCCCGCTGTAAACAAATCCTGCGGAGTGACAGCGGCGGGAGCTGCCGCCGATTGGCTCCCGCTCCTATCTCCGGGAGGATCGATAGAACAAATTAGAGCGGGCAGAACAATGCGAGAGAGAGCCCCGCAAACCCCGATTACCCCAGAGCTAATTAATGTGTTTTTAAACAAACATTATGGCAGCGCTTCAAACAGCGCCAGGGCGGCCGCAGAAGTTCCACGAGGGCGGCGGAGCAATCGCTTAGCCCGGGGCGATGGGGTGGGGAGGATCCCAAAACAAGAGTGGGGAGGGAAAACAATTGCTCGATCCGAGCACAGCTGGGGGAAAGCGGGAGCTCTTTCCAGCGCACAGCACGGGGACTGTGCTCCCCCAGCATCCCGCAGGGCTGCGGATCAATAGTCCGGGAGAAAAACAGGGAACGGCGAAGAAAAGGAGGAAAATGCACCGCAGCAGCTCACTCAGCCCTTCTAGGAAGGAGCAGACAAAGGGATGCAAGGCACAACCTTCCTGAAAGGACTGTGACCCGGAAAGCTGACCCCTGAACAAAGCGGGATCCTTGGGAAAACAATGGCCCTGGAGCACGGCGCTGATGCTGCCGGGCCCTGACAATGGGGAGCGTTATCCCAGACCCGGCTGAGGAAAACACGGGAAGGCCGGTACCCCTGGAGATCCCTGCACACACTGCCGGACATCATCCTGCCTGGACACAGCCCCGAGCAGCAGCTGGAAAGCCCCCAGCCACGGCTCCGGGGAAATTCCTGCGACGGGAGCACAATCCACTAAAGCCCAACTGGATCCTCCTGAGAAGAGGCAGCCACCACAGCTCCAGATGTTCCATTGCACACCAGGGAGGGCTCTGCCCACCCCGGAGATTGGGGGGAAAAGTGCGGCGTGACGAATTGGGAGAAGATCATCTGACAGCACTGAATCCATGCATGGATCCATCAGGCTTGGGATAAAAACAGAGAGGCTGAAGCCAGGCCCAGGACGAGCACAGTGCAGGCACCAGGAGCTGGGCATTGTACAGAAAACATCCACCAGGGATCCTGGAAAGCTCCAGGCTCACAGCAGCCAAAAGGGGCTCCAGGAGAGCTGGAGAGGAGCTGGGGACAAGGGATGGAGGGGCAGGACACAGGGAATGGCTCCCACTGCCAGAGGGCAGGGATGGATGGGAGATTGGGAATTAGGAATTGTTCCCTGGCAGGGTGGGCAGGCCCTGGCACAGGGTGCCCAGAGCAGCTGTGGCTGCCCCTGGATCCCTGGCAGTGCCCAAGGCCAGGCTGGATGGGGCTGGGAGCAGCCTGGGACAGTGGGAGGTGTCCCTGCCATGGCAGGGGTGGCACTGGGTGGGCTTTAAGGTCCTTCCACCCCAAACCATTCTGTGATCCTGTGATTTCCCCAGACTTTCCTGGCTCCTGCCATGTGATTCACAGACAATTCCTGCGAGGGTTGTCGTGGTTTTTGCTCAATCCAACTCGGCACATTTTTCTCCCAAGAATTTGTCTTTTAGCTTTTAGCACTGACACACTTTTCCAGACTGAGGGTGGGGTCTGTGGTTGGGGAAGGAGGATTCTGGAATTGCCCCCTGTTGGTGGCCTAGGCCCTCAGCCAAAGTGTTCAGATGGCAGCTGAGCCCCTGCTGGGAATCCTCTGTCCCTCCTTAACCCAGCAAGGCTTGTTTAGCCCTGAAAAAGCAGCTGGAGAATCTCCAGGAGGGATTTCACCACCCAGTGATGGGGGACTGAGTTGGGTGAACCCCAGTCCTGCAGCCTGGATGAGATGGGACACAGGGAATGCTGGATCCAGCCCCAGTCCTGCAGCCTAAGCCTGAAGTGCCCTGGGGTCAGTCCCTACTCAAACAGGGTCAGTGTTGGAGACACCTCTGGCTCTTGGCTGTCCTTCCCTCCTGATGGTCCTTGCCTGGTGCAGGGGAGTGCCCAAGCCCCAAAATCTCATTTTTGGGTCGTTCCTCCAATTCCTGGTGTATGGGACCACCCAGCTCCTAGAAATCCCATTTTTGCATCATGCCTCCAATTCCTGGTGCAGGGGAGTGCCCAAGCCCCAGAAATCCCATTTTTGGGTCATGCCTCACTTCCAAGCTCCCTGCCAGGAGCCCAAGGATAAACCCCAGCTCCAGGCACTGCCAGCACAGGCACCCATCCCCACCCAAAGTCGCTGCAGCTTCTCCTTGCTCCCAAACCCGCCGGTCCCAGCCAGCCCGGGGGTCCCCATCCCTCCCATCCCGGCTCCAGCAGGATGGAGCCGCGGGAGGAGCCCCCCAGGCAGGGGGGAGGTGTGGCACACCTCGGGCTCGCCAGGCTCCTTCGTGCCAGGTGCCAGGAGCTGTCAGGCGCTTAATTGGAGCCAGCGCCGCTCCCGCTGCAGTCGATTAGCAGGGTTTTAGCCCAGTGCTCCCTGTTTGGGATAACTGATGGGAGCAGGCCGGGAGAGAGGCAGCAGGAAGCCTGGGAAGGAGGTTTGTGCTCTGCTGCTGTGGGGGAGTGCAATCCCAGCTGCTCCTCGCCGGTTTTCTCAGCGTTTTATCATCTCCTTCCCTCCTGCTCCTGAGCGCCGGCCCAGGCGGAGCAGGAAGCAGCTGGGGCCTGGATTACCTGGGACAATTCCGACAAAGCTCTGGAAGGAGCAGGAAGGAAGCAGCACAATGGCCCGAGGCAGGATGGAGGGTCCGTGCAGGAAGGCACCCCTCCCTCCTTCCCATCCCAGCCAGGTCTGGGGAGCTCTCCAGGATCCTTCCCCTGGATGCTGGCCACGCCAGAGGAGGGGATGGGAGCTTCCTGCTCCTGTTTCCCTGTGCTCCAGGTGCTGCAGGATTCCAGCCCTGGAAGCACAGGTGAGCAGCCCAGCCTCGGGGCTCCCCAAGGAGATGCTGCTGCATAAGCTGATCCTGCAGGAAGCTCCTTGGTGGGAGAGATGCTGCTCACTTCCAGAAACGTAAAAGGTTTATTCAATCTGGTCAAAAATACAACAAAAAACTGAATAGAGAAAATATTACGAGCAGAGGATTTTCCCCACCATGTGCTCACCCACACAATGGAGGTTTCACCTTTTAACCCTTTAGCCCCCCAAAGTTCTGTCCATGGACTCCTCCTTCCCTGCCCAGTGCTGGAGATCCCTGCCTGACACCTTGATTGGGGGTCAGGGGCTGCCACAGTAACGAGCGACCCTCCCAAATGCCCCAAACCCAGGGCACCCTGATAACAACACAAGGGGGGGTAAAACACAACTATAAACCTGTAAAACTTCTCCTAAGATATCTACAGGATATTTGCCTTTTAACTGTGAGTCAGCCATGGCATTACTCATCTGTCACACTGGGAGAGACTCAGGTGGTGGTGCCCTGTGTGTGGTGTGGCAGTGCCATGCAGGTGGCACTGTCCCCTCTGTGCCACTCTGCCCTGAATGGTGACAAGAGGGAAGCACAAAGCAGGATAAGCACCAGGGGAGGTTTGGATTGGATGTTAGGAACAATTTCTTCTCCAAAAGGTTTGTCCTGCACTGGAACAGGCTGCCCAGGGATTTAAAAGGTGTGTGGATGTGGCACTCGGGGACATGGTCAGTGGTGGCCATGGCAGTGCTGGGGAATGGTTGGACTTGTTGATCTCTGAGGTTTTTTCCAACCTAACCAGTTCCATGTCCCCCTGTGCCCCCAGTCTGGATTCCCCCTCCTGCAGACCCTGCCAATGCCCCTTCCCCGTGCTCCATCTCATCCTCCCTCTTTTGTTCTTCCCTCTCCCTCGCTGTTCTCATCCGTGCAGATCCACAGGGCTCCTTCTCTGCCTCTGAGCCACCCCAGGGGCCTCTCCCTCTGCTCTGCTCAGGTCATTACTCCTCAGATTTCCTCCTAAACACTGGCAAAGCCTCCTGAGGAAATGCAGCTCTCCAGGCAGGGAGCCTGCTCACCTCCGCCCAGGTTCCCTCCTTCGCCTGCCTCCCTCAGCCCCGCGGGTGCTGCCGAGCTGGGAATTCAGGTGTTCGCCTGGATGGCTCCCAATAAGGAGCATCAAACGGGAACCGAGCACAAAAGGCACCTGGGGGAAAAGAAAAGCTCCTGATGCGTTGCTGAGAGGGCTGAGGGGGGAGCAGCGCCCGCCTGAGCGTGGGCAAGGAGCAGGTAGCAGCGGGCTTCCAGCGGGATTCCAGGGGATTCTAGCGGCATTCCAGCAGGATTCTCACAAGCAGGCTCTGCGAAGCGACAGATCCAGGGGTGGTCTCCCAAGATCCGTGTGAGCAGTGCCTGCCCCGGCCTGCCCCTGCCTCAGGACACGATGCAGCCCCTGGTGCTGCTGCTGCCGCTGGGAATCTCCGATTGCTTCCTGAAGCGTGCTGGGATAAGCGGCACCGTGGGAATTCAGAGCGGGAAGCTGGGGACAAGCTCAGCGTGGCTCTCAAAGGCTTGGCCTTGCTGGGATCAGTGCTGGAGGACTCCAAGGACATGTCATTATCCTGTGAGGAGAGCCAGCAGATATCTGCTGGGATTTGTCCATCCCTTCCAACTCGCATTCCCCCGGGACAGCTCCGGCCGCTGTTTCCCGTTCGGAGCAGAGGAGGAGCTGGGAGCACACACGCATCAAAGCCCTCTGCAGTGCCCTGGAGCCTTTGCCAGGGAAGAATGGCAGTGCCAGCTGCCCTTCCTGCCCTGTCATGCCTTGCCTGGGTTTAGAATCCCAGATCCTGGGTGCTCACATGCAATTCCTGCGGGAGGGACTCCTGCAATGAAGCATCCATGGCTCTGAGCCACTCAGCCTCAGTCACGGCAGAGGTCACTTCATTCCAGGACATCTGGCCCTGTCCTGCAGCCCAGTGCCACCCCCAGCCCCTTCCCAGCTCTGCTTCCCACCCTCTCCTCCCCTCCCTGTGCTCCTGGATGGACCAGCTGCTCCTCCTCCCCTCTCCCACAACCTCCCCCACAGCCTGCTCTGACATCCAAGCGTTATTTAATGTCTGTTTTGCTGCTAGGAAATGCAGTTTGGTGGCTGGAGATGGGGAGGGAGCCACGTGAGCAGCAGCAGCAGCATCCCCTCGGATCCCTGGCGCTCAGCCCCTTCCCTGGTGCTCCAGGGAGCCAGAGGCAGCCAGGGCTTGGAGCATCCTGCCTTCCAAGGGTTAATGCCTGCTGCAGAGTCCCTGGTTCCTCCCTTATGCATTTCCCATCCCTCTGCCTGGACAGCACTTGGGAGTGGCATCAGCACCCCCAAACCCCTCATCCCACTATCCCTGAGCTCGGGATTCAGTGGAGGGAGGACCAGGAGCAGCCTTTCCCTGATCCAGGAGCCCTGAACGTACAGGCAGATTAATTTAGCATGAACAAAATGCTCTTGCAACACAAATGCCCTGCAGCGACAGGGCCCAGGCAGCGCTGGGCTTCGGCTGGGAGCAGGAATGCTGGGGCGGAGCAGCGCTGCCCCGGGTGCTGCAGCCTGGGAAGCAGGCAGGGATGCAGGAGGCGGAAAGGGTCACCCAGGGAGCCTGGGAGAGGGGCTGCAGGCGGTCCCTGCGGGGAGCAGAGCGCGGAAATGGGAGGCAGGAGGAGAGGGATGCTGCCAAGAGCTGTCCCAGCGTCCCTGCCGCAGGGCGGAGGGGACAGATCCCGGCGGGAGCAGCGGTGCGGGCTCGGCCAGCGCCGGAGGATGGAGAGCAGCATGGAATCCTCACTCGTACCGCGAATCCACCACCCCACCAGGCAGGGCAAGGCAGGCTCTGGGCAGGGGAGAGGCTGTGACAGCGGGAAAGCAGCGCTGCCAGCGGATCCAGCGGGATCAGCCCCGGGCTGGGGACACGGCAGGGGCTGAGCTGGGCTGGGCTCACCAGCACTGCAGACACAGCGGGAAAGGTTCACTGCGGTCCGGGAGTGTGAGGGAGAGGAGCTGACAGGCTGCGAGAGCTGGGGGTGGGCAGCCTGGGGAAGGGGAGGATCCAGGGAGAGCTCAGAGACTCTTCCAGGGCCTAAAGGGGCTCCAGGAGAGCTGGAGAGGGACTGGGGACAAGGGATTCAGGGACAGGACGCAGGGAATGGCTCCCACTGCCAGAGGGCAGGGATGGATGGGATAATGGGAATTAGGAATTGTTTCTTGGCAGGGTGGGCAGGCCCTGGCACAGGGTGCCCAGAGCAGCTGTGGCTGTCCCTGGATCCCTGGCAGTGCCCAAGGCCAGGCTGGACACTGGGGCTTGGAGCAGCCTGGGACAGTGGGAGGTGTCCCTCTGGCACTGGGAGCCATTCCCTGTGTCCTGTCCCTCCAGCCCTTGTCAATTGTCTCTCTCCATGTTTCCTGGGGCTCTTCAGGCCCTGCAAGGCCACACTGAGGTCACCCCAAAGCTTCTCCTCTCCAGGTGAACATTCCCAGCTGTGCCAGCCTTTCCTGCCAGCAGAGCTGCTCCATCCCTCTGCTCATCCTGGAGCCTCCTCTGGCCTGGCTCCAGCAGCTGCAGCTCCTCCCTGTGCTGGGCCAGGGCAGCTCTGCAGGTGGGCTCCCACCTGAGCACAGAGGCAGATTTTATCGAGGTCCCCTCTCTCTTCCAGACTGAAGAGGTTCCTCAAGCCACTCCTCATCACAGAGATGCTCCACACCGCTTTCAATCCTGTTTTTCCTGTTGCCAAGGAGAGGAAATTCCTTTTTGACCCATCAGGAGTTCATTTCCCAGTGAGTCTCTGATGAGTGACATTGCCCAAAGCCTTTTGAAACTCCCTGCAGATCTTCTTGAGCAGATCCCCCTATGCCCATAGGGAAAATAAAAGAAAATTTGGGAATGGAGTGACTCCAACCAAATGGATTGGGATGAAATGAGGTGCAGTGAAAAGGAGTTGATCCCTTCAGTGAACATTCATGGATTCTTGATGCACAATTTCCTTCCCCAGGCACAGAAGGAAATTTTTCCCATTAAAACCCATTTATTTATATACCCAACAGCTCCATTTCTATTTTCCTGACACAAAGTCTGACCCACTGCTCTGTGAGGCTCCACATCCCATTTAATCCTTACAAAACCCCACACAACCCCCTGGGGCCACATTTGATCCCTTCCCTCACTTTGCCACCGAGCCCATTTCCAGCACTAGGTTTTCCATCAGCAGATGGGAAATATCATCTTTTCTTTCTGTACCATTCTTGGGGTGAATCTCCCTGGTTCTGGCAATTAGTTCCTATTCACACCACCAATTTGCTCTAAATTCTCTCTCCTGATGGCAATTCCGTCGGAATCAATTCCTTTGATTCCCTAAATCAACCTGCAGTGGTACCTGAGGCTCAGCCCGCCTCGGGGACCCCACCAGCCCCATTTTCTCCCTCTTTCCCCTCTCTCTTTAATTTCCTTCCTGACTCTCCAGCTGACTCTCCCCCTCCCTCTCTTGCTGGGCCTGGGTTTGTCTCCTGCCAGCCCTGGTGTTTTCCTGGGATTTACAGCCTGGCTGTGTTCTCAATTAGCAGGTTCCTTCCAGCTTTTATGGCTTCCGAGTCACAACATTTCCAAGGCTGTGGCAACATATTAGAGACTGCAGATGTAAAATAGGTATTAAAATAAGTATTAACTGCACCGAGATCTCCTCAGCCTCAAAATTCCCAGCTCCTGGGAAGGCTCTACGGGGCTTGGAGGCAGATGTGGCTTCAGAGCAGGCTCCCTAAATTACCTTTCCTGGAGTATCCCAGGGAGCAAAACCTTCCTGCCTTTCACCTTGGACACTTCTCTTGCATCCAGTTGGAAACAAAGGTCCTTCCAACCCCTCACCTGCTTTTGCCTTCTCCTCCTCCTGCAGCTCCTCGGGAGTTGGGCAAGGCTGGAGACCCTCCCTGGTCAGATTTACTCCTTTCCCAGGACAAATCCCTGGGATTTGTGGAGCATGGTGGGAGCAGGAATTATTTGGTGGATGGAAACAGCCCAGCCACCTGCAGAGCTGGGATGAAACACCCTGGAGCAAGGGGTGGCTCCCCGGGGGGATGTTTGGAGTC
The DNA here is from genome assembly GCF_036417665.1 of Passer domesticus. Taxonomy (NCBI): domain Eukaryota; kingdom Metazoa; phylum Chordata; class Aves; order Passeriformes; family Passeridae; genus Passer; species Passer domesticus. The sequence continues at coordinate 16,645,259 of NC_087486.1, read as the reverse complement.
CCAGGCTGGAATTTTGGGCATCCACAACCCTCTGTCACAACCTCCCAGTGGGGCATTGCTGATGGCTCCGGGTGTGATCCCTGGGCTGGAACATCAGGGCTGCTCTGGGGAAGGGTTTGGCTTGGGAAGGCATCTCTGGGGCTCTCCCCACTCTGGGAATTTAGCTTGGAAAGGCATTTGTGGGGCTCTCCCCACTCTGGGAATTTAGATTGGAAAGGCATTTCTGGGGCTCTCCCCACTCCAGGAATTTGGCTTGTTCAGCACCCCTGGGGCTCTCCCCACTCCAGGGATTCCATGCTCGTGGTGCACAGACCTCTGGACCTCCCTGCAGCCTCTGCCAGCTCTCTCCCCAGCTGCCAGGCTGATCCTGAGCCCAGTTCTGCTCCTGCTGGCTCCCTCCTCTCTCCCTGCCCGGCTTTATTGAGGAAATGAAGCCGAGCATCCCTTAGGAAAAGCCTGGGAACTCGCTCAGCTCCCCCCGCTGGAGCCGGGGCTGGCGGGGCTCGTTGGAGAGTTTGGAGCAGGAGACAAACGCCTGGGGGGATAACAGGGAGGTGCTTGGGGTGGGACGGGAGCCGCTGTGAGAGTCCATTCCCACCTGGGTGAGGCTGGACCTGTTGGTGACCCCGGCACTGCAGAGCAAACGGGGTGCAAAGGTGGGGAGCAGCAGAGGCTCAGCCAAGCTCGGTGTGGGGCTGTCCCCTGGGAGGACAGGAAATCCTCCCCTTCTCCCTTGGAGCTCCACTCGAAGCCAAGCAGGCCAAAACTCAGGAGCTGTGACCCACAGCAGAGCCAAACCAATTAATGCAATTGTAAATACAGTTAGGGAAGTGTCCATGGATGCGATTCCTGAGGAGGGGGGGTTGGAACATCACAGAAATGGGAATTCCCTCCTTGGCAAGGTGGGTGGCAGAAGCACGGAGCTGGAAGTGTGGCTGGGCTGAGGCCATGTGGACATCAGGAATGCGAGGGAATGTCTGCGGGTGTTTGCTCTGCTCCCAAGGCGCTCCAAAGAATAATAGCACTGATCTTGGAGGGATTTCAAGCAGCTGAAATTAGAATGAATGCTGTTTTTAATTTGGACTAACGAGCTTAAAGAGCAAAATGAAAGACTCCCAGCAATTTTGCAGAGTCAAGACACTTAACACGAAACCGGGGAACATCAGAATCTGATCTTTGCAATGTTTCCCATCTGATCCGCAGAAAGAGCAAACAAGCCCCAGTGTTTGAGTCAGATTAAATGGTTAATTATTACTGCTATTGTTGAACTCTGACAGTGTGGCAAATCAGTGATGGATGGGAGAGAAATAAAGCCGGGCTGGCTGGGAGCAGCCTGCAGTGCTCGGGAGAGCTCAGCGAGCTCTGGGGACTGGCAGCACCACAGCTGGATTTGTCAGTGTCACCCACCTCCTCTGGGGGACACAGGGACCTTAAAACGGGCTTGGCTGGAGGAGGGGATGGCCTGGGGGGAGGCACGGGGTGGGTGTGAATAAAAACCCCAAACATGAGAAATATCCCCATTTGTTGGGATGCTCCCGGCTCAGCAAAGCTCTGTCTGTGGCACAGAAACCCCCCAGGGATTTGCTGGACGCTGACATTGTCCCTGAGCAGCCACCCTGCGACTGAGTTAAAATTAAAACTCCTCCTGCCTGGCCATAACAGACTCCAAGGTTTGTTGGGAGAGCATCTGGCCAGATTATCTTAAAAAAAAAGTGCAATTACAATAGCGGTGAGGTGCAAAAAGGAAAATAAATGACCCCAGCTGTGTCACAAAGGCTGTTGATGCGACAGCCCCTGTGCCAGCTCCTGATTTCTGAAGAGCCAGGTCTGTGCAGCTGCTGCTTGAACTCCATCCCACAAGGGGGAAAATAAAGGGCTCTGAGGGCTTGGTGACAATGCTGCCCACAGAGGGACCTCAGGTGCTGAGCCACAGTGTCACAGTGTCACTCTCAACAGTGTCACCCCTCTGGATGATGGTCCCAGAGTGTTCCAGGCAGAAATTAATTGTTCTTCCTGTGGAGCTGAGTTAAGCCTGGCAGGAACATCCAACACTTTCAACCAGGCCTTGATGGTGCCTCCCATCACCTTTCAGTGGAGGTTTCCAGCTTAATTTGTTGCAAAGAAAACCTTTAAAATAAAGGTTTCAAATAAACCTCAGTGTTTCAGGTGGACACCGACATTCCAAGGGTCTCCCAGCTTGCCTGGACACTGGTGCTGGAGTGAGATTAACTTCCAGGTCTTTGGGGAGCTTGGATAACGGTTCCTTGGGATGTGTAAACCAGCCTGTGCTGGGCCAGCACATCCAGGGAATCCCCCCTGGTATTTCTGTCAGGATGGGAGGGAGGCACATCCTGATTTCCCGTAACAAAGATCCCTCCCTTCCCACCCAGCTCCATCCACATCCCTAGTCCTTCCCTCACTCCTGAACTCTCCCCACTTCCAAACACTGCCCAGGAAGCAGAGGCTGCCCAGGCATGGAGCAGAGGGAGGGATGTGCCCGGAGCTGGGCCCTTCCCACCTCTGGCAGAGGCAGCTCCGACGGGGACTGCGCCTGTTCCAGCTGGAGGTGCTGCCAGGCTGACGCAGAAGCGGCTCCATCCTCCCTGGCATCCCTCCTTCCCTCATTCCCAAGCCCTCCTGTCCATCCTCCCTGGCATCCCTCCTTCCCTCCTTCCCGAGCTCTCCTGTCCATCCTCCCTGGCATCCCTCCTTCCCTCATTCCCGAGCCCTCCTCCAGCCAGGAGTGGATGGAGGAGCCTCCTTCCCGCCCACATCCTGCTGGGAGAAGCCATCAAGGTGAGGATGGGGAGTGGGGTGGGACCTGCCAGGCTCTCAGGGCCAGCAGGGATTGAAACAATCCAATTTAGCCGGTGCTGCTCCCAGGGACATGAATAATGGGAAGTTGATGCTAAACTGGAGCCATAATTTTCATACCAGTGCAAACAGATCCAAATTGTGATAAAAGGTTTTCATCTGCCGAGGCTTGGAGAGGCCCCTGCGCGCTGATTTACGGCGCCTCTTAATGTCGCATCTGACAGCACTTTGCAAACAAAATGTTCTGCCCATAAACTCACAGACAGTGACTTGGGGAGGCTGGGGGAGGGGGGCTCGGGGTGAGGGGGTGCTGCTGCTCCAGGTGTTTCCCAGTTTTCCCAGCAGGGCAGCTGGAGAGGCTGTGGGAAGGCAGGAGGACGGTGAGGCTGGAGGCAAAGCAGCCGGGCTTGGGAGGCTGCAGGGAAAGCATCCATCTCCTCCTGCCCACATCCATGGGGGCTCCGTGTCCAAATGACAGTTCCCATCCCAGAGGGGATGTCCCGAGCCAGCAGGAGCAGGGAATTGCTGCTCTGGCTGGGAGCATCCATGGCTTGGCAGGGCCACGCTGCCCTTCTGTGCCTCCTCCCCTCTCCACCAGGAATTGTGCAGGTCTCCTCGGGAGTCACGTCCCTGCTGCAATCCAGTCAGATGGATCCTTCCACACTGGATCATGGCTTTTCTGAGATTCTGTGACCGAGCCCAGAAGGTTTTGTCACGCTGTCCCTCAGTGTTTCCATCCCTTTCATTCCCTCTGCCACAGGCACATTGGATCCCGGTGCCCACGGCTGCCCCATCCCTGCCCTTCTCCCTTTCTGCCTGAGCCGGAGCCGGGAGCAGGGAGCCACATCCCTGGGGAAAGGCTCTCCAGAGCAGCAGGAGAGGTGTCCCTGTGCCTGGGCAGGGCCCTGGGAGTGCTGAGAAAGCCTCCCGAGGGCCGGCCAGAGCCTGGCAGGGATGCGGCGTTCCTCGGGAAGCAGGAGCTGCAGGCGGATGGATCACAGCCCCGGGCGCCCGAGCACGCAGATCTGCTGCAGTTTGCACCAGTGGAAGCTTTCTCAGCCTGCTTGGCTGCCTTCCCGGAGATAATGAGCTGCAGTAATTGAGCCCGGAGGTCAGGAATGTGCGGCTGCTGCTGCCAGAGAGGAGAGGGCACTGTGGTGTGCGTGGGGAGGCTCGGCCGAGGTGATGCCGTGTCTCCATGGATATTGGGATGTCGAGCAGCGCTGCAAGGATCAGGAAATCTGGGAAGAGCAGTGCCAGGCAAACACGGCCAGAGTGAGCACTCAGGTGTTGCCTCCCAGGGCAGAGGGGAGTGGAGCCAGCAGGACCCCGGGTCCAGCCGGTGGCTCTGGGGTTCTGGAGGGGCTGTGCCCGGGTGGCAGGGTGGGGGCAGCCCAGGGCTGCTCCTGGATCCCCTTTGGGATCCCGCTCTGGGCCAAGGTGGGATCTCATCTGAGTTTAAAAAGACAGGTGTCTGCTGAGGAAGGCAGGAGCCTCCCCTGAAATGGAAAATGTAAACCCCCTCCCTACGAATTATTGTAATTTTGAAATTAAGGGGCTCTCAGGCAAAGATATGGGAGAAGGAATAACAGTTCTTTATTAGGGAAGACAAGTAAAAAAAATAAAATAAACAATGCAGTAATACAAAACAACCCTGCCAGAGTCAGAGCAGGAGCTGAGCCCTGTGGGTCAGGGTGGTGGCACAGCCCCATCCCATGGGGGCTCAGCCCTCCTGCAGTGCCAGCTGTGCTTCTGCTGGAGCAGGGATCCTGCACAAGGGGGGAGTTTTCCTCTGCAGCTCCAGGGCTGCTGGAGATGGGTCTGGTCCCCCTCTGGGAATGCAGGGCAGGAGAAAGCTGCTCCTGTGGGAATGCAGTGCCAAAGGCTGCTGTGCTGTTCCAGGCTCAGATTGGATCCAGGTAGGAATGCTTGGCTCCTGCCCTGGGCGGAGCATCTCCCCATGGGATGCTGGAATTTGATCAGCCCTGCAGGGACACTCAGTGGCCACGGACAGCAGAGATCTCCTGGAGGGGGGATTGGCTGTGGGAGAGATAAAGAAAAAACTGCCCCATGAACAGCAGAGAACTGCCCCAGCTCTGACAGACAGGGATAGAATACACAAACCCAAACCACATCTTACAGCCCAGGACAGATCTCACCCTGCTTTTCCCCTGTGGAAGCTGGGCTGGAGCTCTGCTGGTCACTCTCAGCTTTCCCCATCACGTGGGTGACAACAAGTTCAACAGGACCTGGTGCTGTGTGCAGGTGGGGAAGGAATTATGATCCCAAATGCTGAGATCTTTTTATTTCTCTTCTCTTTCAGTCACAGAGGACCCTGGCTGGGGGCAGGAGCCCTGAGACAACAAAACCTGCCCAGGTTTAGGGGAACTTCCACAGGGTCCCTGCTGCAGCCCTGGGTGGCTGAGCTGGAAACAACTGGAAAATGAGGGATTTTTTTTTCAGGCACTGAAGCTTTTAACAACCCATGGCTTGCTCCAAAAAACAGGACAGAGGGAAAGCTGGGACAAGGAAAAGCACAAGATGTGCCCTCAGACCTACAGGGGAGCTGGTGGGCACATGGAGCTTTTCCCCTCCTCAGCAGGCCGGGGATGCTCTGGCTGTTGTCAGAGCAACAGCAGCTCCTCGGCAGCTTCTCCTGGCAGGGAAGTTCTGCTCTGAGCCTCAGCAACAGCTCCTTGTCCTCCCAGCCCAGCTGCACCGAGCAGCACCACCATAAAGCGTGTTTGGAGCTGCCCCCAGGGAGGAAGCTGCTGCCAGGGAGCCCCAGGCCAGGAAAAAAAAGCTTCATTCCCCTGGTAATTCCCACTGGAAACCACAGCAGGACACACAGGGCACATCCCACCCACTGCCAGCTCTGCTCCCACCTGCAGCTTGGTGGGACCAGAGCCTGGAGTTCTGTTTTGGGCTGGGTGTGGGGATTTGTTTGTGCCCAGGCACTGCTGGCAGGTTCAGGGGCAGACCCTCAGCACACACACCTTCTGGAGGTGGGAATTCCATGTCCCTCCTGCCACCATGGGCGAGGAAATTTTGGTCCTTGGGTGTTCAGTAGCTTGTTTGGTGGCAAGGAAAGCCCCAATGGCACTGGGGCACAACCAGGAGCTGCTGTGGCACAAAAAAAAACTTTCTGAGTGCACATTAAAACCAGATGTGGACATAGAAAAACCCCCCAAAAAAGAAAAAAAAAAACTACTTCAGTTATTAAATATTAAAAATATTAATATTTAAATATTAAAAATATTTAAAATAACAGCCCCAAATGGGAAGGTCTGCAGAGGTTTGGGGTCCAAAAGAAACACAGGGATGAATAGCAGAGGTCAGGGCTGATGGGTTCACCCTTCCCATGAGCTGGACAGGGCACCAGGCAGCTGGGAGCAGGGTGTGACACCAAGAGGGTTTTTGCTGCCTTTTGGTTGCTGCTTGGTGTGAGAATTCAATGCTCATAAAGCCCCCTGGGAACCCCCACTCTGCTGGGTCCCTGATTAGAAAGAGTTCCTTTATCCCCGTGCCAAAGGAGCCAAACTTCACCATTCCCATCTCCCCCATCCCGGGAATGCCTCTGGGTCCCTGCTGCCCTCCCAGAGCCTTTGGAACTCCTGCAGCTCCAGCAGCCACACTGGCGCTTTCATCGCCGGGGTCGCGGCTCCTGCCCAGAGTTATTAGTGTGCCTTTCTCTGGCCTTGAGAGCTCTCTCATATAATGTTCCTTCTCTTCGTGTTTGCAAAGGATTTTCTATGGATTTGCTGCTGCCAGGGCTTTTTCTGGGGAGTTTTGCCTGCAGTGGGGCTCACGGTGCCCTTTGGCTCTGGGCCTGGCTGGAGGGATCTCTGAGGGGCTCTGGGTGTGGGGATCTGAGAGGAAAAACAATCAGCAGCACTGATTTTCCAGGCTCCCAGACTGCCAGGAGGATGGGTCAGGGCTCCTGCCAGGGACATCAGCACAAACAGGCAGCAATTCCAGCAGTGGGAAACACCAAGTGCAGCCTGACCCCTGTGCCGGGGTGTTCCCACCCCTGCTGGACTCTTGGGTTTGTACCCAGGGCTGGGATTCCTGCCCCAAAGGGCTGAGTATCCCTTCTCCCCCCCGGCATTTCCCACCCTGCTTGGGACAGCCTCATCCCGCTCCTGCTCTTTGCTCCCTCTGCTTTCCACAGGCAGAAGCAGATCCCTGCTCGCCCCTCTCCACACCTCAGGCAGTTTTCCCCAGAAATCTCCCAGGATCCTGCAGCAAGGACGGGGCACCTGCTGGAGCCTGGGAAGTGCTGGCAGGCCCTGTCTCCAGCGGGACAATCCAAGTTTTGCTTCCTTCGAGACTCAGCTGGTGCCCTCACAGCTGCAGCTCCGGGGCTGCTGTCTGAGCCATCTCCAGCTCCACAAATTCCTGCCACATTCCCAGAGGGATCCCTCTGCCTGCAGATCCCTGAGGGCACAAGGGAATGTTTATGGCCCAAAGAATGCAGGATTTTCTCCTGGCTCAGCCAAATGTGTGATCCCATCCAAGGGTGGCCCCAGGGACACTGTCTAACCCCTTTCCAGGCCTAACCCTCCTCTGATCCCAGCTAAATCCACATCCTCGGGTGTTCCTGGTGGTCATGAGTCCCTCCAGCTACGCTTTTCCTGTACCTAGGAAACTGATTCCTTTTATCTGCTGTAATTGGGAACCTTCTGCTTTCCTGCTCTGGCACTTCCCACTTGGAGAGAAGAGGAAAGGAGGACGGGGCTGTTCATGGCACCTGTGATGGGCAGGTACCTGCACCACATCCCAGGAGCATCTCCTCCCCACACAGAGTGATCCCAGCCATGCAATCAGGGAGTGGGTTGGGTTGGAAGGGAAAGAAAAGCTCATCCAGTGCCACCCCTGCCATGGCAGGGACACCTCCCACTGTCCCAGGCTGCTCCAAGCCCTGTCCAGCCTGGCCTTGGGCACTGCCAGGGATCCAGGGGCAGCCACAGCTGCTCTGGGCACCCTGTGCCAGGGCCTGCCCACCCTCCCAGGGAACAATTCCTAATTCCCAATATCCCATCCATCCCTGCCCTCTGGCAGTGGGAGCCATTCCCTGTGTCCTCTCCCTCCAGCCCTTGTCAATTGTCTCTCTCCATGTTTCCTGGGGCTCTTCAGGCCCTGCAAGGCCACACTGAGGTCACCCCAAAGCTTCTCCTCTCCAGGTGAACATTCCCAGCTGTGCCAGCCTTTCCTGCCAGCAGAGCTGCTCCATCCCTCTGCTCATCCTGGAGCCTCCTCTGGCCTGGCTCCAGCAGCTGCAGCTCCTCCCTGTGCTGGGCCAGGGCTGGGGCAGCTCTGCAGGTGGGGTCTCACATGAACAGGACAGTTCCTCTCCAGTTCCTGCAGTCCCTGGAGTGCAGCACCTCCATCCCCTGCTGCTTCCTGCATTCCCATATTCACACTCCCAGCTCATTGTTCTTGTTCTCCTCCAGGCCACAATTCTCTTCATTATCCATGTCCTATCCCAGGTCACTGTTGTCCTTCCCCTCCGTGTGACCAACCAAGGCTTTCTCCCCCAGCTTTGTGTTCCACCACCAGGCAAAATCTGTCAGATCCTCCCCAGCATGGGAGAAAACATTCCTCCTTGGGAAGGCAGGCAGTGCCTCTGGAAGAGCTCCTCTGTTTAGCCCAGAGCCCTCAGGAGAAACAATCCTCTGGTGCTGAGTTCCCCGCTCGGGTGTGGATTCCGTGCCACGATTCCTGGAAAAGCTCCTGCCCCGCCTGGCTGTGCCCAGGGTGTGAGTGTCAGCAGGGATGAGCTCAGCACCTGAGCTGAGGTGTTCCCACTTGGCTCTGGATGTCCGTGGCTCACTTCTCACTGCTCAGCCCTGTTTCATTCTCACTCTCTGCAGAGGAAAATCAACTCCAGGCACCACACGTCTGACAGAGTCTGGCACACACCCCTGAGCAGCTGCAGGAGGAGCCCAGGGTGATTAAGAGGGTGAAGATCCCACCTCTGGCCTGATTAGTCTGACCTGTGTCTGCTTTCATCTTCTCAGGGAGACAATTTTGCAGGGAGGGCCAGTAGCACAAAACGCTGCCGTGCAAAGCGGCGTCCGTGGGAGCTGGGAGCTCTTCTTCCTAAATGGAGAGAAAGCAAAGAGCTGAAAGAAATCTGGGAGGCTGGAAGGAGTTCAAGCCCTTCTAGAGGCTTTCTAGGAGACACAGAGCGATGCCCTCTGGCCAGGAGGGGTCAGAGCCAATTGCTGGGAGCAGCAGCTCTGCCAAGGTCTCAGATGTTCAGGGATGGTTTCAAGGGCAGCCTCCAAGTGCCCAGTGCTGGAGAAGGGTGAGGGGCTGACCCCAAACACATCTCCCTGGAACCAGGAGAGGAGCCAGCATGCCCTGGCCTGGCACTGGATAAGGGATGGGGGCCTGCAGAGCTGCCCGGTGCCCCAGCCTGGGGGCTGGCACAGCACGGGCACTGCTGAGCCTGGGTGAAGTGTGGCAGCCCTGTCCTCCACATCCCCTGGGAGCACAGGCTGTTCCCACCCGCTCCAGGGCACCTCCGCCACTGCTGTCACCTCCTCCACGCAGCTGTGGCTCAGGGCCATGTGGCACTTCCAGGGACAGGGCAGGGATGGAGCAGAAGGGAAGAGGGGACAGGCAGGGGATGGAGCAGGCAGGAGGATGAGGCTGCCAGGGGGATGAAGAGGAAGGGAAGTGAGGCAAGGCAGGAAGATGAGGCAGACACAGGGATGAAGGGAAAGAGGATGAGGATGAAGCAGGAAGGGGATGAAACAGGCAGAGGATGAAGAGGAGGAGAATGAGGCAGGTAGGGGATGAAGACATAGAGGGTGAGGGAGACACAGGGAATGAAGAGGCAGGGAGTGAAGAATGCAGAGGATGAAGAGGCAGGGGAATGAAGCAGGTAAGGAATGAAGAGGCAGAGGATGAAGAGGCAGGGATGAAGCAAATAAGGAATTAAGAAGGCAGGGAATGAACAATGTAGAGGATGAAGCAGGCAGGGATAAAGCAGGTAGGGAATGAAGAGGCAGAGGATGAAGAGGCAGGGAATGAAGAGGCAGAGGATGAAGAGGCGGGGATGAAGCAGGCAGGGGTTGAAGCAGGTTGATTTTAGTCCCAGCAGCCAAGCCCTGGTGCTGCTGCTGCAGGAGTTTCCCTGGACTGATTTATCCGGGGCTGGCCCCGATCCCTGCGTGCTGCCTGGGACAGAGGAGGGCCTGCAGGGGCTGGAACTCACAGGAGGCCCAGGTGAGGAGCTCCAGCAGAGCCTGGGCAGCAGGGTGGCACACAGGGTGGCACACAGGGTGGCACAGAGGGTCAGGAAAGGCAGGTCCGTGCTGGGGAGCTGTTCCCTGGCCATGCAGGGACACGGTGGCACCCACGGGCTGTGCACACCGATGTCCCTCACGTCCCTCTCATTTGATTAATGGTCCTTCTGGACAGCTGGAGAAATGGTTGGACTCGGCAGTGCAAGAGCAGAGATTGGCAATCATGTGAAAAATAAGGAAAAGGGTTCAGTGAAAGCCTGGCACTGTGAAATGAATGGAATTAATTCAACGGCAGCCAGGCCACGGTGTCACCCATGTCACGGGCAGGCAGTGCCCTGCTCGGGGAGAGAGCAGAGCCTGGGAATGTGGGCATGGCCCCATGGCCACCCCATCGATCTGGGCAGGAGCCTGGCCCTGGATGAACCAGGGAACTGCCTGGAGCCACATCTGACAGCTCGCACAGGGATAGGAGTGGATGTGTGAGAAATGCCAAGGGGTGCAGAGCACGGGCACAGGGCAGTGCTGAGGCACAGCCAGAGGGAAAACAGTACCTGTAATGCTGCAGGGAGACACGGGGACACTGGGGACAATGAGGAACTGCCCCAGATTTCATCAAATGCCACCTTTGGTGGTGGGAGCAGGTTGGCAGGTGAGCCACGAGCAGGCTGTGTCCCCTGCAGGCACTCCAGCAGTGGTGACAGCAGTGGGGATGTGTGTGGGCAGCGGGGTCAGGCTGCAGCCAAGAGCTGCAGTGACAATATTTGCTGCTGCTGCTGTGTTTGTCACCTCAGAGCAGCTCCGAGTTCCTGGCTGGGCACAAAATGATTCTGTTTCATGAGAACGGAGAGAAAAGCCCAGAGCAAAAAACCCATCAAGGGACAAAGGGGAGCTGTCAGCACTTTGAAAATGAAAAGGAAAGCAGCACCAAGCAGTTCCCAGGGTGCGGGATGGGCTCCTCCAGCAGGTTCTGCAGGACAGCTGGAGGGATGCAGGGATCCAGGCAGGCAGGGGGTGTGGTGGAGGGAGGGCTGGGGATCTCATGCTGGAGGAGCCCTCCCATAAAACCTCCAAGTGCAGCCCAGCAGGGCCAAAGGGAGCACAGAAAGCTCCTGGGATGGTCCCTGCTGGACTTCCCAAGGTGCCTCCTCAGATATTTAAATCCCCTATGGCAGCTGGTTGTTTTCCAGCCCTACCCATGAGGGTATCCAAACCCTTCACACTTCAGCCCTGCATGGATTTAATTTCCATCCATGGGTGATGCCAAGGGATCACAGGGCTCCTCTGGCAGGATCAGAGCAGGGCACAGTGATCCCCAGGCTGTGGAATGGATCCAAAGCACACCTGGGATCCAAAGCACACCTGGGATCCAAAGCACACCCCTCAATTCCCTACCTGCTTCATTCTCTGCTTGGTTCATTCCCTGCCTCTTCATTCCCTGTGTTTCCATCACCTTCTACATCTTCATTTCCTGCCGTTTCATCCCCTTCCTGCTTCATCCTCATCCTCTCCCTCTTCATCCCTGTGTGTGTCTCATGGCTCTACCCTGGCACTGCCTGTGGTGTCACCCCAGGTGTCCTTTGGGATGGCGCAATGTCCCTCTGACCTGCTGGATCAGCTGGTTCCCATTGGGAAGGGGCAGTGGGAGCACGAGGCAGTCATCAGGAGAAGGAGGGACGTTTCCAGCTGAGCATCCCGATTTTGCCAGCTGAGAAATGGGAAGTGACAAAAGCCGGGCTCCTTCTGCCGAGGCAGGAGATGTTCCTGGCACGGGCAGCCCACTCAGCATTCCTCAGGGACACGGTCCCTGCCGCAGGCCCTGCCCTGGAGCTGCTGCCACCACGGCACAGGCAGCGCCGAGGTTCCCTTTTCCCTTGCAGGGATTTGCTGCTGCAGCCAGCGAGGTGTGGGGCGCGTGCGGATCCCGGTGTCGCTCCCGGGAGAGGCCCCGCCCGTGACAGCACAGCAGGTTCTGCCTGCTCCGTGTGCTCCGTGTGCTCCACGCTCCAGGGTGTGCAGGAATTCTGGGTCTCCAGCCTGGAGCACTCCCTTTAGCCCTGGAAAATCGTGTCTGAAAACAAGAGTATGGTATCCAGAGGTATCCAAGTGTTCTGCAGAAACTCCAGAAGAGACAAGGATGTGTCTGGGATCTGGACATGGAAACTGAATTTTCCACCCTTGTCCTGCTCCTCCAGTCACCCAAACTGGGATGTACTGGTGCACTTGGAGGTTGCAGCCTCCAGCTGGGACAGGAGCAGGGACAGGAGCAGAGGGAACGGCCTCAGGCTGGGCCAGGGCAGGCTCAGGGTGGACACCAGCAGGAATTTCCCCATGGAAAGGGTGCTCAGGTATTGAGAGTCCTCTCTGCCCAGGGGGTTTGGAAGTGCCCATCCCTGGAGATGTCCCAGGAAGGGCTGGAGGTGGCACTGAGTGCTCTGGGCTGGGGACAAGGTGGGGATCAGGCACAGCTTGGACTCAATGATCCTGGAGGGCTTTTCCAACCTCAGTGATCCTGGGATTCTGGGATTCTGTGCTTCCACATTCCCTATCCTTACCTGATAGAGAGGAGGAGAAGGGCAGAGGATCCGTGGATGGAGATGTGCTCCTGGAATGGGCAGGAGGTGTTCCCCATGAGCAGCCTTGCTTTGGAGCTCCCTGTGATTCTCAGCCTCAGGAGCCGCTCCTGTTCAAAGGCATTTCCAGGCTGGTTTTGGGAGGATGTGGTGAACTCTGCCTGGCTGAAGAGCACATACAAGGAACTGGAGTCCAAAATCCAGGCTCTGGGGAAACTCCAGGAACTCCTCTGACCCTTTCATCCCCCAGTTCAAGAAGTGTGATGTTCTCAGCACTTCAGGCTGCATTGGGAACTGACCAGAAGTTCCACCTCATTTGTTTATAATCAGCTCTGAGTTTTCCCTGGATCCATGGAAGCTGGCAAGGGGACATGGTTGTTTATTCACCAGAGCTTTGCAAACACAGAGTGCAGGGGGAAGGGGCTGGGAGGCTGTAAATGCAGCTTCCTGATCCAAATGTTTGCTCTCCCTTTTCCCCTTGGGTCTGCACAGTGTGGAAAGGGGGTCAGGGAAAGGCGTCCCTGCTTTGGTCACATTCCCATAGGAAGCATCTGCTGCTAAACATATGGTGTGGAATAAAACCCATCCCAGAAACACAAACACAGCCTTCTCCTTGGTTTATGCCTCACAGAAAATTCAGGAGGGGGGTCTGGAAAGAGGGGAGATGGCCTGTGGGATGTAGGTGGCACAGCACGCTCAGGTGGGAGCAGGATCAGCAGAACTCCCCATGGAGCCACCAGCTGAAGGTCAGGAGGGAGCTCTGAGCTATCCCAGCTGTGCCAGCTTCCCAGGAAAACAGAGCATGAGGAGATGGGAGTGCTGGAATGGGGAACACAGCGGGTGTCCAACCCATAAAGTGCCTTTCTGCCTTTTGGGCACGGGGCTGTGGCTGCAGCTCAGACTCTGGTGTCCTCATCCATCACCAAGAGGTGGGAAAATGCTCACCAGGGAAGCTTGGCCTGGAGTGTCCAGGGATGTGACCCTGCACCCTCAGAGCCTCTGATCTCGTGCTGCAGGTCCCTGGATTGGGAACAGACCCAGAGCTGTCCTCTCATCCCTGTTCTCAGCCAGGCACCGCCGTGCTGGGAGAGCCTGGGCTGCCCAAAGGGAATTCCACACCTGGAGCATCATATCCAGGGTGTAAACTGGGGCAGTTACTGGGAAAGGGCTGAGCTGGGCTCCAGAGCAGTGGCCTGGCATCAGTCAGGGAGTGCTGAGTGATTGTTTTGTGCATCACTTGTTTTTTGCCACTATTATAATTATTATTATCATTGTTGTTATTATTATTTACAATTATTTTTGCCATTATTATTTATCATCACTATTTACTATTAGTATGGCATTTTACTTTAATTTCAATTATTAAACTGTTCTTATCCCGATACATAACTTTTATTTTGATTCTCCCCATTCCACCAGAGTGGGTCACATCTGGGAGGCTTCTCCAAGCTGCTCAGCCTTGCCCAGGCTGGATTCCCAATAATTCCCTTCATTCCTCCGTGTGCCCACAGGAATTCTTCCCTGGGATGAAGAACTGACTGACCAAAATCAGGGAAAAAACAGGATCTGGAGAAAAGACAACTTGAGACCTGACCTGAGCAAGAGGCCGGGCTTTAGGACAGACTTTAAAGGAAACTGTAATTAAAAGCACAGAAATAAATAGAAAAAGGGATTAAATCCCACATGGATTTACCAAAGGCACTCCATGGCAGGTTGGCTTTTTTTAGGAAAGTAGATGCTTTCCCAGACAAAAGAATTCCAGGAGATCTCATCTCCCTGAACCTCAGTCAAGCATTTGATGTAAGGCACAGAAGAAATTATTAATTAAACTGGTGAGGATGGGGATTAATGGAGAAAGGAACCTGGGAAATGCCCGGAGGGGAGGTGGCAATGGATGGAGTTAAACCAGCAAGCTCAGAGCTGCAGGCAGGCTGCTAATGGAGTTCCTCAAAGATCCATTTGGGCTCTGATTTTCTTTAATATTCCCACTAATGATCTTTGCACAAAGGGTAGGAGGTTGCTGATAAAACCTGCTGGAGGTTCAAAGGAGAAGCCGGTGATGGCAGCAGTGGAATATCAAACAGAAGAGCTTGGGTGACCTCAAAGGCTGCAGGAAGAGACCTGGAAGGGAATTAGAGAGTCCAAATGTGGGGTCAGGGGCTCAGGAACTGATCCAAGAGCTCCAGAGCCGCTCCAGGAAGTGAAAAGCAGGAGGAGCTGCTGGGGAATCCATCAGAGAAGGACCATCAGCTCAGTTTGGAGCAGAGGGGGAAAAGGATGGTCAGCTGAGCTCCAGGAGCTCCTGGGGACAGAGATCCCTCCGTCCAGGACCAGCCCTGCCACCCCTGCTCCCTCTGAGCCGCTCCCCCTTCCCACACTTGGAAGGATTTGGCTTCCCTGCCCAGCAGGATTGCTCTGCCAGCCGAGTGCTCCAGGGAGGGGATGGAGGAGAATCCTCTGAGCTGAGGGGGGGTGTGGCACAAAGGAAAACAGGGCTGGACAAGTCATGAGTCCTGGAATAACAGAGGGAAGAGGACAAGTTCCAGCTATACCTACTGAACATTTGTGTGACTCTGGGAGGGCTCTGGGAACCCCCAAGATCACAGAGATGTGAACCCCGTGCTCCAGGTTTGCACAAATTCAGCAGGAATTTCCCCATGGAAAGGGTGCTCAGGGATTGGCAGGAGCTGCCCAGGGAGGTTTGGAGTGCCCATCCCTGGAGGTGTCCCAGGAAGGGCTGGAGGCGGCACTCAGAGCTCTGGGCTGGGAACAAGGTGGGCATGGGCAGAGCTTGGATGATCCTGGAGGGCTTTCCAGCCTCAGTGGCTCTGGGATTGTGGGATGGAGCCAGCTGGGGCAATGCTGTGTCACTGCTCTCTTCCCTGCCTGCTGCCAGAGGTCTGGCACCCAGCCGGGTGCAAGGGACATCCATCAAAAATGTCACCTCCTCTACGTCACCTGGCTCCGCTCCACACCTCACGTGACGAGGTGTCCCGGTGTCAGCGTGGGCAGTGGCCAAACCCCCTCCCTGGGCACTCCTTGGGGGCAGCCAGGCCTTGGTGCTGCTGTGGGGGACAAAGCCCCAGCGGTTCCCTAAGGACACACACCCTGACACCCCTTCCCAGGGCCGGTCCCTCCGAGATGTCCCCTCTCCCAGCCGCTGGAGCGGCACGGCGCGCTGCCAGGCGGGCTGAGGTGACAAGGCTGGCGTGTCACCGCTCCCTGAGCTGACAGCTCGGGGATCCCTGGCGGTGGCAGGACACGCGCGGCCCGCGCCCGGCGCGGCTCATCCCAGCGCCAGCTGCTCCTGCTTCCACTCCATCGCCCCTTGGACCGGCTCCCCTGCTGGAAGCAGCTCCTGGAGGAGGCTGGTGACAGTGACAGTGACAGTGACAGTGACAGTGACAGTGACAGTGACAGTGACAGCCGGGCTGCCCACGATGCCATGGCCCCACTGCCAGGGCAGGAGCTGCGCATGGGATGGAGGGAGAGGGAAATGCCAGGATCGAGTTCCAGGTGTCTCGGGGTTACCTGGAGTGGTGGGTTAGAGGAAGGAGCCCCTCCCTGGGCAGGGGGTGCTCCTGTCTCCAGATTTCCTGAAGAGAGGCCCAAGGCCCTCACCTTCTCCCTCCAGGGCCTCTCCCTCCTTCCCTGGAGGACACTCACTCCATGTTTTCATCTGGAAACAGCTCCACTGCCACTCCAGAGATCCCAAACTGCCGTCAGCCTCATTCAAACAAACCCAGCCTGGGCTGCCTGGGCCCTGCTCGCAGGACAGGAGTTTTCCAAACATCCTGAGGGAACAGTTTGATCCTGGGGGATGGAAAAAGAGCTCCAGGAACCTGCTTAGTCTCACCCCAAGTTGTCCTTAGGACCTTCCAGCTGCCAGCTCAGCAAGGCCATCCCTGTTTACCCCAGAGAGAGCTCAGAAAGGGGTGTGGATTGCGGGATGTATCCCTGGTGCCCAGGACAAACCACATCCCCGTCCCCTCCTGCAGCTTCCCCAGCACCCACCATTGCCATTCCCTGAGGGATTACCCAGCTGCTGCTGTAGTGCAGAGCTTCTTCCTGGCACTTCAGCCCCTTCTCCACATTCCTGCTGTTATCCCAGCACCCAGAAATGGGAGTTGAGGTTCCCAAAGCCTGGCTGGGGCAGCAATCCCAGCTCCATCACTTGCCGTGCTCTCAAGCAAGTGAGAAGAAGCAGGGAATTTGTTCTGTGGATAAAGAATTCCCAGTGACCTTGTTGTGTCTGGAACAGCAGCTCTGCAGCTGGAGTGGAGGGATGTGCCCTGAGAATGGGGAATGAGCCCTTCCAAGCCTTTCCAGCCCATCCTGCCAAGCTGACCGTGTTTCCACAGTGCTAAATATCGATCCATGGGCTGGGAGGCACTGGAATGACCTCTGTGCTGGAGCAGGGAAGGGACTGCCTGGAATGACACAGTGACTCGGGGGTGACCTTGGAACTCTCTCCAGCTCCCGAAAGGTGCCTGTGCTGAGCTGGGGCTGGGCTCCTTCTCCAGGCAGCACTGACACAACCAGAGCACACAAACCAAGGGAAATACAGGTTGGATATCAGGAAAAGGTTTTTTACAGAAAGAGTGATAAAGTTCTGGAGTGGCTGCCCGGGGAGGTGGTGCAGTCCCCATCCCTGGGTGTGTGTAACAAAGCCTGGATGTGGCACTGGGGGCCAGGGTTGAGTTGAGGTGTTGGGGCTGGGCTGGACTCGATGATCTTGGAGGTCTCTTCCCACCCAGTTATTCTGTGAATTCTGTGACTCAGGGACCTGCCAGCACCCAGTGTGGCACCGCCCTGTGCCGACCCCAGGACATGGGGATGTTGTTTCTGGGTGTCAAGCAAGCCGTGAGTCCATCCTGAGTGGTGTTTCCTGCTGCTTCCCTCGGTGGCTGCCATGGAAATCCAGCCCTTCCCAAACAAGGGCTGCTCCTTTCCCCTCCATGCTTGTTCTCCTCATGCTGCTCGTGCTTGGCTGCTCTCTCAGGGCAACCCAGTCCCAGTGATGCCTTGTGCAGGCTGGCCTAGAGCAGAGACTGGACAGAGCTAAACAATAAAGTAGGGATTTATTAGGAGGCCTCAATGGATCCACCTCGGGCAGCACAAGAGCCCAGCCAGGGCTGCACCCCAGGTGAACCAAAATGGTCACAAAATGCACGACCGGTCATGGGGTCTGTCACTTTTATCAGTTCTGTTCCATTTGTATATTGGAGTTAATTGTCCAATTACAGCTCCAGCCCATGCAGTCCCATCCTGCTTGTTTTCCTCTCTTCAGCTCACGTTGTTTGTGCTCTTGGGCCTGAGATTTGGATCCTTTGTCCTTGGTCCCCAGCTAGAGAAGGAATTGTTTTGTCTCCCTGCTCTGTGCGGAGAGCTCACCATCCCATAATATGAACCCAGACCCACAGCCTAAAGCAGCACAGAACCTGAAAAACATAAAAGCTGGAACCTGAGGCATCACAAGGGCTGCTGATTCCTGCTTTTCTCCAGCTGGGAAAAAATCATTGGACACCCTGACCCGCCAGTGTGGCCCCACTGTGGGCTGCAGCCACGCTCCTGCCTGGTTCCAGGGAGGGGATGGGGCAGCAGGAAGCCACCTCTGCTCCTGTGGGAATGCTGAGAGTTCTCCACAGTGCTGTGCTCATCCCATTCCCAATGGATGCACTGGAAATGGGAATGGTGTCTCCTCAGCTTCCCCAGCATGGCAGAGTGCACTGATGGCCAGGAATGGGATTCCAGGATTTGATGGGCAGGAATAGAATTTCAGGATTTGATAGCCAAGGATGGAATTCCAGCATTTCCTGTGGGATTTGGGCTCCTGGCTGATCCATCTCCAGGGAAGCAGGATGCTCCTGGCGTGGGGCAGGCTGGGACACAGCCCCAGCTCCCTCCTAGGCAGGGGCTGCGTTTTCCAGCTGCCAGCAATTTCCATGAAAAACCTCATCAGTGCAGTCAAAACACATTGGCTGAAACTCTTCAATTTTGAGGGGAAAAAAAAAAGGATATTTTAAGCAATGTCTTGGTCAACAGATAGAAAACCTGGGGAGCCTGGAGGAAGAGAAGGGGAATTTTAAAGGGAATTTTCGGGGGCCAGGAGAGCTTGTGAGGGTTGGTGAGCCCACTGAGGGTTGAAGACAAGGCATGGTGGTGACAAAGTGGCCCAAACCTCGGTGTGGGGACAGGCACTGCAGTTGTGAGGAGCTGTCACACGTGGAAATTCCCAGCTTGGGAATGCAGGGAGAGATCTGACAGGATCCTGAGCAAATCCCAGGACAAAGGAGCCGCAGCTGCTGCCAGCCAGGCTCTGCTTTGCTCATTCCTGGCAATCTGCAAACACAATTTTGCTGTGACAGGTCCAGTTCCTGATGGCATTTTTGTCTCCTAACCTGATTGTGCTCTGGAATGAAGTGGCCCAGGAGTTCCTCAGTCCCACGACATCCTTGGGAGGCAGCTTTGGAGCCAGGCTCGGAGCTTCCAGGGTGCCCAGCTGGAAATGAAGGAGCTGCAGCACTGCTGAGGTCCAAGGTGCTGCGAGCACATTTCTTGCTCAAGAGATCAGCATTTCATGGCCTGTCCCCAAAAAAGGGATTTTTTTTGAGGGGCAGATTACTCCAGAGGTTCCTCAGCACGTGGTCAGCCATGGGATGATGCTGTGGGTGCTTCCAGGGCCTGCAGGATGAGGGAGTGGAGCTCCAGAGCTCCCTCCCCTCTCCTGACCAGGTGAGACATGGAATAAGATAACCAGAGAAGCTGTGAGTGCCCCTGGACCCCTGGAAGTGTCCAAGGCCAGGCTGGATGAGGACTGGAGCATCCTGGAGCAGTGGGAGGTGTTCCTGCCCATGGATCTGATCCTTAAATCCCTTCCAACCCAAACCAGTCTGGGATTCCATGATCCAGTCATTGCCACAGCCCCAAATGCCTCCAGCACAGAGCATTCCTTGGAGCACACATCCTCTCTCAAACAATTCAGGATTTTATCTTTTATGGTGATTTTGCCCAAATCAAAGGGAAAAAAAAAGTATTAAATATGTCTATTCCCATCTTATTTTATTTTAACAGGATTAAGTATCCTTGTGCTATCAAAATGTCTGTTTCAACATTTGCAGACTGAGGAATTTCTCTCTCTGTTCCAAATGACATTTAGGAACAAAATTGAATCTAAGTGTTCCTTCTACTTGTGTTTGAAACAGTCCAAATTGCAGTGACGTATTTGGGCTTTGTTGACACGGAACATTTGGATTAATCCAAAAGAAACACTTCCCGAACTTCATCTCCAGAAAACACTCAGACTTTGATGGGCCTGTTTCATTTGCAAATGAAGAGGAAAAAAAGAGGGAGAAAAAGTCACATCCTCAGCATTTCCTGGGAAACTGCTGCTCCTTTCCTTCCCCGTGGTCTCTGAGGGCTGGGCTGTGCTCCGGGGAGGAACCAGCCATGGATCGTGGGCAGCTGGGGCTGCTGGTGCTGGGCAGGGTGGGGGGATGCAGTGCAGGTGGCACTGGGCAGACTGGGACCGTGGCACCTGGGACTGGTGGCCCCGTCCCAGCAGTGGGACCTCCCAGTCTGATCCAGGCTGGTTTTCTAAGAAGCCCAGAGAAGCTGGAAGCATCCAAGGCCAGACTGGACAGGGCTTGGAGCAACCTGGGATAGTGGAAGGTGTCCCTGCCCATGACAGGGGCTGGAATTAGATGAGTTTTAACATCCCATTCCATATTCCATGATTCCATCATTCCATGATTCCATGATTCCAAGATTACATCATTCTATCATTCCATCATTCCATCACTCCATCACTCCCTCATTCCAAGATTCCATAATGCCATGATTCCATCATTCCCTGATTCCATGATAAGCTGTCCCAGAAGATGCCACCCACCCTTCTCCCAGCCCTCAGACCTGGTTCCTACAAGCTTGGATCAGCCATTACCGCATTCCTAGGGATGGGAAGCTTTGTATACCACTTCCAGCCAGCCCTGGAGCACATCAGGAGCATTTGGAGCAGCGGGAACCTCATGGCCTGCAGGGAGCACCAGCAGTGATGGATGCAGTGATGTCTCTGCTGCTGCGAGTCAGCCTCAGCGCTCCTCTCCCACTCTGTGGGCATTGTTGGCTTATCCGTGTCCTCCATCCATCAGCTGTGAGCTCTGTGTGCCAGGGCACGGCTCATTGGCAGTGATTACACAGAATCCCAGCATCACTGAGGATGGGAAAGCCCTCCAGGATCATTGAGTCCAAGCTGTGCCTGATCCCCACCTTGTCCCCAGCCCAGAGCACTCCCTGCCACCTCCAGTCCTATCCAGGACACCTCCAGGGATGGGCACTCCAAACCCCCCCAGGCAGCTCCTCCCAATCCCTGAGCACCCTTTCCATGGGGAAATTCCTGCTGGTGTCCACGCTGAGCCTGCCCTGGCCCAGCCTGAGGCCGGTCCCTCTCCTCCTGTCCCTGTTCCCTGGAGCACAGCCCGACCCCCCCGGCTGTCCCCTCCTGTCAGGAGCTGTGCAGAGCCACAAGGTCCCCCCTGAGCCTCCTTTTCTCCAGGCTGAGCCCCTTCCCAGCTCCCTCAGCCTCTCCTGGGGCTCCAGCCCCTTCCCAGCTCCGTTCCCTGCCCTGGACACGCTCCAGCCCCTCCAGGGCTCTCTGGCCATGAGGGCCAGAACAGGACACAGCCCTGGAGGTGCCCCAGCAGGGCCAGCACAGGGACAGGCCCTGCCCTGGTGCTGCTGTCACACTGGTTTTGATCCAGGCCAGGTGCCCACGGCCTCCTCGCCCCCCTGGGCACCCCTGGGCTTGTTTCTTCTCAAGTCTGATGCTGCTTCGCCTGCTCAGACAGAGCTTTGCTGGAATTAATAAACCAGCAAGGCACAGACCCTGCACTGTGTCCCCTCCCTGTCCCCCCATCCCTGGGCTGCGGGTGGGAGATGTCACCAGGAAAGGGTGGCATTTTTCAGGTGGGGTGAGGAGAGCCTGAGATATTCCCTGAACAACAGGGCAGCTTCCAGCAAGTCACCTAACAAGGAGCAGGCGAAGAGCAGCCAGCAGAGCTGCTGGGAGCTGTGGTGGCTGGGACGTGATGTCCTGGGGACAGGGGGACAGTGACTCACTGCAACCTGCTGCAGCGGGGGAGGGAAGGCAGATGAACTCATGCTGCCAAAGAGGGGAAGGGGAATCAGATGGGTTTTACAAATATATCAGGGGAGTCTCAAATACTGGCAAGAAAGTAGAAGCCATTAATAAATTAGGAAGAAGATTAAATTAATGATGACTCTCAAATGGCTGAAGCACTGCAGAGCCTTCTAAAATCTGCCTTTAACCAAGAAGAAAAAAAAAAAGAAAAAAGAAAGGGAAGAGAAGAGAAGCTAAAGAGTTTCTGTGGACAATAAGAAAACAAAGGAAATCTTGTCAAATTGTCACATTTGAATCTTAAGGAAAGGCAGGTGAAGCTGAGCAGGGCTGGGGGCAGGCAGAGGGCCCGGGGTGGGACCAGGCTTCTGGAATAAAGCAGAGCCCACAATGGCGTTGTTTGAGTTAGAGAGGAGCAGGAAACTGCCCGAGGGGTTGGGCAGAGGAAATGCAGCAGGCTGCGAGGAGGGACAGAGACAGCAGCAGCCAGAACTGCAGGCTCCATCTTCAACCCCACCGTGGGCAGCCCAGAGCCAGGGAGGCTTCTGGAAATAAAGGATTTGGGCAGGGCACCAGCCCTGCACCCACAGCCTCTGCAGGGGCGTTTGTTCACCCACAGAATTCCTGCCCTTCCCCACACTGCCCATGGAACTGGGGAGAAGGCTCCTTCCTTCCTTTTCCTCTCTGGAGCTGCCAGCTCGGTCCTGCTGCTTCCAAGGGAGCCATTCTGGGCTTCTGGGTCTGGGAGTGCACTGGGGGATCCAGACAATCAGAGGAGACAGTGGAAAGTCCTCACTGGGCGCAGAGATGGGGACAGCAGCTGTAGGTGCAGCAGCTGGATGGTTCTGGAATGGGAATGTTGATTTCATGGCACCTGGACAAAATGTCTTATTGCACAGGAATGGGAGAGTCACTGAATGACAGAATATTCTGGGCTGGAAGGGATCCCCAGGGATCATTGATCCAGCTTCTGTCCCTGCCCAGACCCCCAGCAATCCCCCCTGTGCATCCCTGCTGTCCTGGAGCTCTGGCAGCCTCGGGCCGTGCCCATTCCCTGGGGAGGCTGGGCAGTGCCAGCACCCTCTGGGGGAGAACCTTCTCCCAAAATCCAGCCTGGCCCTGCCCTGGCCCAGCTCCAGCCGTTCCCAGGTGCTGTCCCTGTCCCAGAGCAGAGCTCAGAGCTGTCCCTGCTCTGTCCCTCAGAGGAGCTGCAGCCCCGGGAGCTCTGCCCTCAGGCTCCTCTGGGAAAGAGCCAAGAGCCCTCAGCCAAGATGCCCCAAGTCCTGACCCAGAGGAGCAGGACAGATGCCACTCTCCGAGCTGCTGGCTCTCTGCAGGACCAGGGAAGCCTGGCTGGATCAGTCCCACACCCTCAAAAATGATCATTTTGCATCATTTTCCTTCACAAATACAAGAACCATGGCTGGGTTTAGCCCAGAGCAGGGATTTTGGCCCACATTTGGCAGGAGAAAGCCCTGCAGGAGAGAACCCCAGGCAGAGCCCTGGGGCTGCCCTGGAGAAGCCCTGCAGAGCCTGGGGCTGGGCTGGGCCAGCAGGATGCTGTGGCAAGGAGGGGATGCTGCAGGACCAGCATGAAGACAGGGGTGATTCCAGAGTGTCCCATGGCTCCTCTCTCCACCCTGCTGCTCTGGCAGCTGTTTCCTTCCACACCTATCCCAGCACGAGGATAAAAGGGGTCTCAGGAGGTCACTGAGGAGCACCCATCAGATCCCAGGGCCTTGGTGTGGGCAGAGAGGCTCCTGCAAGAAGATGGGACACCCCAGGATGTCCCCAAGCATCCTTAGGGACCAAGCTCCCTGCAGGGTCAGGCCTGGCCACAGCAGGGCTGCCTGGGTGGTGCTGGCAGCAGATTCCCACCAGGATCCCAGAGCCTGGGCACAGCTGAGGCCCAGGAGACACAGCCACAGGACAGAGGCACCAGGGAGGGGCTGGAGGAGGGATGGGATTTGGGAGGCAGATTAGATGAACTCAATCTGTCCAGCTCTGCTGATCAATCACACAGGCAGGGGCTGGATCCCTGTCTCTGCGTGCCTGAAGGGTGGAAACTGAGGAGATGGAAATACTCACTGGAGTTGGGGGCTCAGGGGGGATGGGGAATGCCAGGGCTGCTGACTCAGCTCTTCCTGCCCTCCATGATGGTTCCTCAGGGGCAGGGATGGGGCTGAGCCCCAAGCAAAGAGTGCCTGGGCAGCAGGGGAAGCTCCTGGCCCATGGCTGAGGGTCAGGGAGCTCTGTGGAAACCATCTGGGATGAGGGGATGGAGCAGGGAGATCATGGTGGGGAAACTGCTGTGCAAGGAGAGCAGCGGGGTGAGGAAGGGGGGATGGGACAGGTAAACCCTGCAAAGGTTGGACAGGTAAGAATCTGCCAAGATTGGAATTTCTGTCGTGTCTGTGCTGTTCCAGACCCTGGTTTGGCACCGTGGTGCTGGGGGATGTTCCATCAGCCCTGCAGGGATGTCAGGGCAGGAGCCGTGGTGGGAGAGCCCAGGAGAAGGGAATGGGGTCCCTCCGTGCAGAAATCCAGGCTCAGGGATGGAGCTATCCAAATAGCACAGGGACAGAGGTCACCCCAGTCCTGTCATCACCAGGAGTGTGGGCAGGGCTGGGATTGGGATCCATCCCTGCAGGCATCACTCCCTTTGCAGGCACATCTCCAGTGCCGTGGAGCTGCTCTGTGTGTCCCCTTCCCTGTCTGCAGCAGCACTGGTGGCTTTAGGGTGTCCCCCCTTCAGTGTCCCCCTCTCAGCTCTGCTGTTTCTCGGGGCCTCTGGCAGAGCTGTGCCTCATTCAGCCTCTTTATCTGTTTTCATTTTCTATGCACACCTCTGGGGCACTGCTCAGATATAAAATAATCAAAATGACAGTCCCCAGATAAAGGCCACTTCTGCGAGGAACACGCCAAGCTCTCGTGGCAAAGCACACAAATGGAAGTTTATTTTCTACCTCAGCACCTTTTGGGCCTTGCAAGTGTTGGATCCAAAGGAAAACCTCCTGCTCAGCTCTTTCCCACCTGTGAAACGTGGCGCAGTGCATAAAGTTCAGAGGCAGGAGTGAATAACAGCGACTTTCATTAAGTGTCAAGTGAAAGCAGAGCCAGGCTGGAGCCTAATTCCAGTTGGGACCCGTTCAATAGCAAATTAACCTGCCAGTGATCTCCCAGGAGGCTACTGAGCAGAGCAGGAGGAATAATTTGAAACCAGGTTTGGAGAGCTAGGTAATATCTTTTTTATTAGATCAGCAGATAATTTGTAGCCAGATATTTATTCTGCAAGCCTCTGTGTGCGTGAGGAGCCCTCTGCCTCCCCCGCTCCCTCCCAGATCCCTGAAAACCCCTCTGGATATTCCCATCACGGAGGCCAGACCCGAGCAGGGCTCGGGGTGCCCGGGAAGGGCAGGGGGCACTTTGGGGTTTGTGTGACCCCTCCCTGGCCGTGCCCAGGGGAGGGGAGGCAGAGCGAGGATGGCCACGGGCATGGCCGAAAAGGCTTTTCCCCTTTTTTTTTCCTTTTTCCCTGGCTGCTGGCAGGGAGAGGCCGGGCAGGCGGGCAGTGCCGGAGCAGCATTACCTCACCAGCGCCGAGCCGCGTTGGCTGCAGCGCCCGAGGAGGAGGAGGAAGAGGAGGAGGAGGAGGAGGGGGATGTTATCTCCTGGCAACCCCCGCGCCTGTCACATCCATCACGGCAGCGGATGCAGCGCAGGACCCGCAGCCCCGGTGCCACGGGGATCCTGCAGAGGAGGGCTCCCATCCCTTGGAAAAATACACCCTTGGAATGAGCTTTTCTGGGGCCGTGGTGACAGGGATGGCAGCTCAGGGATGAGGGAGCAGGAGCGAGGGCAGTGCTGGGAAATCAGGCTGGAGAGGCTGGGCCCAGAGGCAGAAATCCCGAGCTTGTCCCAGCTGATGGGTCAGGACCCCCCTCACCCCCAGGGAGGGGCTGCTGTGGCACTGAGGGTCCTTCCTGCAATTCCAGCTGGGATTCTGTCCATGCTGGGACACAGAGCTGCCAGCACGGTGTCCTCCAGGAGGGGAGCCCAGCAGAGCCCAGCTCCACGAGGAGCTGCTCCAGTCTGGGCCAGTGGATCCCTCTGCAGCCGCAGCCAGGCCACTCCGCTTTCCGGCATGCAGATTTTCACCTCTGGCTCCCAAAAGGGGCACGATGAGGTGAAATATTCGTGCCCTCTCCGCTGGGGGACGAAGCCGCGTGTGCATCCATCCTCTGCCTTTGGCCAGAGATTCCTTCCTGAGCACCCATCCTCTGCCACTAACCAAAATTCCTTCCTGAGCACCCATCCTCTGCCTCTAAACAAAATTCCTTCCTGAGCACCCATCCTCTGCCTCTAAACAAAATTCCTCCCTGAGCACCCATCCTCGGCCACTAACCAGAATTCCTCCCTGAGCATCCATCCCTGGCTCCGAGCCCTCCCGCGGGGTTGGTGACTGCGGGGCCGGGCAGGCGGCACATCCCGGCAGGAGCAGCACACGCCTGTGGATGAGAGGCAGGAAAAGCTGGGAATCGCCCCGGGGCTGCCAGCCACGGCCTCTCCGGGCTATCGGAGTTCCTTCAGCCTCAGCCGGACCTCCGGCAGCAGCCTGTGCAGGGACTTGCACTGGAAGGGGAATGGGAATGGGAGTGGGGGTGGAAATGGGAGTGGGGATGGGAATGGGAAGGGGAAGGGGAAGGGGAAGGGGAAGGGGAGTGGGAAGGGGAATGGGAAGGGGAACGAGGCACTGGGCAGTGCTGGGATGGACTGCAGCAGGAGCAGAGCAGATCCAAGGGGATCTTGGCTCCTCCTGAGCTGCTCTGAGCCACGGGCTCAGCTCGCAGCCGACTCAGCACCGGCCCCGCCCTGGCAGCCCCGGGATGCTCCTGGCAGCTCCCGGGCAGGGATGGCGATGGCGCTGGAGAAGAGCCGCGATGGCCCCGCACCTCCTGAGCATTCCACGCTCCCGGGCTCGCGGCAGTGCGGGAGAGGGGAGGGGGAGGGAGGGGAGCGGGGAGGAGCGGGGGAGGGAGCGCCTGATGAGGAATCCGGGAATGGGAGGCAGACAGAAAAACTAATCGGGGATGATTGAGGGAGAGCAGGAGGATGAGTGAAAGATTGAGACAGAGTGATAAAGAATATGTCAGACGGACAGGAAAACTAATAAAGAATAATAACAGCCCCTGGCCCTGCGCAGCGCCCGCACCCGCCTCGGGCTGAGCGGGGGGGCAGGCTGGGTGTGACACGCACCCCTGCCCAGGGACACACGGGGACACGGTGTGTGTGTGTGTGTGTGTGTCTGGGTGTGACACCCACCCCTGCCCAGGGACACACGGGGACACGGTGTGTGTGTGTGTGTGTGTGTCTGGGTGTGACACCCACCCCTGCCCAGGAACATGCTCTGTGTCCCCCCCCCCGGACATCTGGTCCTGCACAGAGCAGCTCTGGTAGCTCAGCCTTGCACTCACAGCCACGTTGGTGCCCCCGGGGAGGAGGATGGGGGTGTGTGGGTGTGCAAACCCGGGTGGCACTGCCCCCCCACTTGTCACTGTCCCCAGGCTGCTGGGGACCCCCCTGCCCAGCCCAGGGGGAGGGTGAGGTGCTGAGGGAGGTTTGCCCTCACCAGGTGTGTCCTACTGGGTTAGGGGCACACCCAGCTGGCCAGCCCAGCATGCAGGATCCCACAGAGCCCTTCCCTTCCCTTCCCTTCCCTTCCCTTCCTTCCCTTCCCTTCCCTTCCTTCCCTTCCCTTCCCTTCCCTTCCCTTCCTTCCCCTTCCCTTCCCTTCCCTTCCCTTCCCTTCCCTTCCCTTCCCTTCCCTTCCCTTCCCTTCCCTTCCCTTCCTTCCCTTCCCTTCCCTTCCCTTCCCTTCCCTTCCCTTCCCTTCCCTTCCCTTCCCTTCCCTTCCCTTCCCTTCCCTTCCCTTCCTTCCCTTCCCTTCCCTTCCCTTCCCTTCCCTTCCCTTCCCTTCCCTTCCCTTCCCTTCCCTTCCCTTCCCTTCCCTTCCCTTCCCTTCCCTTCCCTTCCCTTCCCTTCCCTTCCCTTCCCTTCCCTTCCCTTCCCTTCCTTCCCTTCCCTTCCCTTCCCTTCCCTTCCCTTCCCTTCCCTTCCCTTTTCCCCCTCCCGTGCTCTGACCCCTCATGCCCAGGGCAGAGCCGTGCCTGTGCCAGCCCCTGAGCTGTCCCCTGCTGTCCCCAGAGGGGCTGGTGCCTTCAGTCAGCTCCAGCCTCCCGCTCTCTGCTGTCTCTTGTGAGGTCAAACAAGTGGAGAATTCCTCCTGGAGCAATGTCCCTGCTGCATCCCCAACCTGCCACCACTGGGAAGCTCCAGGCAGGGAGGGGTGGGTGGCTCTGGGTGTGGGCAGCTCTGTGGCACTGGTTTGGGCTGGTTTGGGCACTGCCAGGGCAGTGCCATGGCTGAGATCAGCATGGTGGCAAGGGACAGGGATGGGGGCCAGACTCACGCTGGCCAGACCCTGGCTGTGACACATTCTCTGTCACCAGGGCTGGGGACACGCTGCCGAGGCAAGCAGGAGCTCTCCAGGCACCGGGCAGGCTCTGGGGGTCCTGAGGAGGGGAGGGGATGGGAGGACAAACACGAGGGATGAAAGCCAGGAGGGAGAAGGCTGGAGGTGACATCCCACGGCTCCAGGGTGAGCACGGTGGGGTTTGGTGCTGCCTGGTGCTTCCCAGGCAGGGTGAGGATCTCTAGGAGCTCACTTGTGCCTGCACAGGGGAAAACCAGCACCCTGAGGCTCAGGTGGGGCTGGTTGTCCCTCACATTTGGGATCCCACGGCACCCCCGGGCTGTGTGAGTGCCTGTGGAGGTGCCAGCTGCTGCGCTCAGCCCTGCCTGGGGGCTGTGCCCGAGCACATTCCAGCATCCATCGGCCGGAGGCGGAGCCCTGGAACAGCGAGTGGGATCTGATCATCTCTTCATCTCCTGCACATTTGAGTCATGAGCATAATTCAGCAGTTTCAGGCTACGGGGAGGCTGGGGAAAGCAGCCCCTCCAAGCTTCTCCTCCTTGGGAATTGTCTGTCCTTCCCCACCCCTCACCCCAAGCACCCTCACCCTCACTTGGGGTGCAGAGGATGCCACCACATTTGGGATGAGCTGGTCTGCACAGCCAGGGAGCTGTGCCATGGCAGAGCTGCCCTGGCAGCCAGAGAGGCCCTGGGAAAGGTGCCATCCTTCCCAGCAAGCTTGGAAAGGGCAGGGATGTGCAGAGCTTTTCCCGGGAAAGGACCGCCATGCCCTGGTGTAAATTCCTGCTGGTGTAAATCCTGCAGGACCCACTCATGAGGGGGTCGTGGATCTGCTCTCGGGGAGCTGCGTCTGTGTGTGGATGGAGCACCCGGACCTGCCCAGTGCCAGGGAACCAGAACCAGGAGCAGAGCAGTGACTGGGATAGGATGGAGAGCCTGGGGAGGGATTTAGGGTGAGGATGAGGGCAAGAAGGCTCCATCCCTCCTGACACTTTCCCAGTGCTTCCCCACATCCCTGTTCTGCCCACCAGCCCTTGCCAGCACTCTGCAGATCCATCCCCACTCTCCTGGCTCTGTTACAGCCGAGTCCCTCTGGCCCAGAGCCCTCTGCTTCCTTCCAGGCTTTCCTTGAAGGCCTCTGTTCCCTTTTCCTGACCACCAGGGATGCACCCTCGGGGTGGGTGCTCATGAGATGGCCAGGCCAAGGTGGCCTCTGTCATCCATTCCCTAAGGATGCACATCCTCCTTTGGCAGCCCTCAGCTGTGTTTGGGTAGAAAGAACTGATTTTGGGGCTTTTCCTGGATTTGTGGGTGGTTTATGTTGGAGTTTCCCTGGGTGAAGGAGGTGCCACTGGAATGTGGTGTCACCACACAGGCAACGAGTTGTGAGTGGGCAGAGCAGCCGTCCCTGGTGGTGCCTCCAGATCAGAGCCATGCAGGGAAACTGAGGAATGACTCAGGCCAGTTCATTCCAGAGGTGTTGCCCAAAGGCCACGCCAAGTCCTGGGACCACTTTCAGCTCTGCCTCATTCCATAGGATCATAGAACATGGAATGGTTTGGAAATCAGTTTGATCTACCCCCTGCCAAGGCAGGGACACCTCCCACTGTCCCAGGCTGCTCCAAGCCCTGTCCAGCCTGGCCTTGGGCACTGCCAGGGATCCAGGGGCAGCCACAGCTGCTCTGGGCACCCTGTGCCAGGGCCTGCCCACCCTGCCAGGGAACAATTCCTAATTCCCAATATCCCATGTGTGGCAGTGCCAGAGGAACAGAAACCTCTGCCCTGTGCTTGCAGGGTAACACCACAGTGGGTTATGGGGGATTCCTCCATGTTATTACAACACTAATTAATCACTGGGCCTGACGGTTTTCCTGTGGGATCCTTCCCATGCTTCCCAGAAAGCCAAAGTGTCCCTGCAGTGCTGTAGTGGTGACAAGGCTGCTGTAAACAGGGAACTGAGCAGGGGCTGCATGTCCAACCTCTTTTAAAAACTAATTTTTAAAGGTTTTGGGAAATAATCTTCTTTCTCTGGAGTCAAACCTTGCAATGTGGGGCTGTTTTGGGAGTGCAGGAGGCCTCAGCTGTGTCCATGTGAGATCAGAGTGGAGATGGGCTCAGGGAGGTAATTCTGAGTTTTCCAGAGCTGCCATTCCCCAGGGATGTGGGAGCTGGGATGTGATTGGCACCTGCTGGGCTGATGGACAGGCGGGGGAGCCGGGGAGGGGGGCAGGCACAGTTCCCTCTGCAGGAGCAGAGCGTGGCTCCTGTTCCCGCTAATCCCATTAGGGCTGCTGGCACTAAGCCCTGAGCCCTGCCTGCTCCCGGGAGCCTGGGCCGTGCTCTGGGCCAGGCTCAGCTCGGGTGGATGGGCAGGAGAGCCCGGGCCAGGCAGCCGTGCCTCCTTGTGGGATTAAATCAGGGTGCCAGGCCAGCCTGGGCGTTCATACTGGGATAAAGGGGGGTCCTGGCACTGGGAGGGGCTGGGAGCAGGGCTGGGGTGGGGACAGGGTGGGGTGAGAGCTCTGGGGATGAGGGACAGGGACAGGGTGGGGTGAGAGCTCTGGGAATGAGGGACAGGGACAGGGTGGGTGAGAGCTCTGGGGATGAGAGATGGGGACAGGGACAGGGACAGGGACAGGGACAGGGACAGGGACAGGGACAGGGACAGGGACAGGGACAGGGACAGTGTGGGGTGATAGCTCTGGGGATGAGGGACAGGGACAGTGTGGGGTGAGAGCTCTGGGAATGAGGGACAGGGACAGGGTGGGGTGAGAGCTCTGGGGATGAGGGACAGGGACAGGGTAGGGTGAGAGCTCTGGGGATGAGGGACAGGGACAGTGTGGGGTGAGAGCTCTGGGGATGAGGGACAGGGACAGTGTGGGGTGAGAGCTTTGGGAATGAGGGACAGGGACAGGGTGGGTGAGAGCTCTGGGGATGAGAGATGGGGACAGGGACAGGGACAGGGACAAGGACAGGGTGGGGTGAGAGCTCTGGGAATGAGGGACAGGGACAGGGTGGGATGAGAGCTCTGGGGATGAGGGACAGGGACAGCAGCGTGGGGGATGATCAGCTGGCCATGGAGACTCTCCTGTGCTGGAGGAGGACAGTTCCCCGCTGGCAGAGGAGCAGAGCTGCTGGCAGCAGCACCCCAGCCTTGTCCCCATCAGTGTGTGGTGGGAACAAACGGAGCCGAGCGTTCTGCTGGGCTCCAGCTCCAGAGCCCCCCGGGGAGGGGGCTGGGCCGCCTCTAAGTCTCCTAATCCCCTTCATCAGAGTGCCAGACAAGCAGAGACACCGCGCAAACTGCCTGGGGCTGGGCCCCCCTGCCTCCTCTGAGCTGCTGCAAATCCCAATCATCCTGCGGGCGATTACAGGGGCTTCTCCTGGAGCACAATATCCAATCTCCCCCAGAGGCCACCGCAACATATGCAGGGCCGGGCTCCAGGGCACGGCGGGCTCGCCTCTCGCTCATCCTGTTACCGGAGAGCCGGGCAGGGACGTGCGGGGCCGGGCAGCCCCGGGGCAGCGGGGATGGAGGCAGCGGGGATGGGGCAGCGGGGATGGAGGCAGCGGGGAAGGAGGCAGCGGGGATGGAGGCAGCGGGGATGGAGGCAGAGGGGATGGAGGCAGCGGGGATGGAGGCAGCGGGGAAGGAGGCAGAGGGGATGGAGGCAGCGGGGATGGAGGCAGCGGGGAAGGAGGCAGCGGGGATGGAGGCAGAGGGGATGGAGGCAGAGGGGATGGAGGCAGCGGGGATGGAGGCAGCGGGGAAGGAGGCAGAGGGGATGGAGGCAGCGGGGATGGAGGCAGCGGGGATGGAGGCAGAGGGGATGGAGGCAGCGGGGATGGAGGCAGCGGGGAAGGAGGCAGAGGGGATGGAGGCAGCGGGGATGGAGGCAGCGGGGAAGGAGGCAGAGGGGATGGAGGCAGCGGGGATGGAGGCAGCGGGGAAGGAGGCAGAGGGGATGGAGGCAGCGGCTGCCCCGAGCCGCCGCCCCGCTCCTCCAGAGCTCCGGGCTCCTCCCAGCCCCGATTCGGCCCCGATTCCTCCCCTCTCCATGGTCCTGCTCTGGAGGTTTCACAGCTGCCTGTGGGAATCGTGGATTTAAACACATTTCGTGATTAAAAAAAAAAAAAAAAAAGTGGTGTCAGCTTTTCCGTTCTGTTGGAATCTCTGCCCTGAGCACTGGGCTGGCTCAGCGGTGATCCAGAGCCCTGCTGCCGTGCCAGGGGGATTTGTGGCCATCAGCACAGCAGAAAGAGCCGTCCCGTTGCTCATCCAAGGAAAAATCCACCCTGCTGGGCCCTCCCTGCTCAGGCAGATCTGCTGGCTCACTCCGCAGTTGCTTGGCCCAGGAACTGCCTCAGCACCTTTCAGATTCTTTAAGGACGTGGTGAGGATGGGTCAGGCTGTTCTGAGGTTCCCACCTGGCTCCCTGTTTCCAACTGCCAGAAATGCCCATTGCTCTGGGAGCCAGGAACTTGGGCAAGCACAGATGGGGATGGGGGCGAGGCCCTGAGGGTGCCCAGAGCAGCTGTGGCTGCCCCTGGATCTCTGGCAGTGCCCAAGGCCAGGCTGGACATTGGGGATTGGAGCAGCCTGGGACAGTGGGAGGTGTCCCTGCCATGGCAGGGGTGGCACTGGGTGCCTTTCCAGCCCAAACCCTTCTGGGCTTCTGTGTTCCTGTGGCTACTGAAAATCCAGCTTTAAACCTCCAGTGCTTAGGACTGAGCAAAGTCCTGCTGGGAAAACCCTCAGGAGGAAATGGTGCCACTGCACTGCTGGAGCCAGCAAGAGATCCCAAACCTCATCCCCATTACCATGCAAGCCCTGGAAATGACCCTGCCAGGCCTGTGCAGGCAGCTGGACAGCTGGGGCTGCAGGTCAGGCCCTCGGGAGGCACAGGAATTAAATTTCCCATCAAAATGGATGTCCCTGGCCTGGCACTCTCCCAGCTCCCGCTGTAAGCCAGGACCCAATTAAGCCAGAGATACCTGGAAAAGCCAGGTCACAACAGAGCTTTGGCACGAGCCCAGCCCAGCCCTGTCACTCGCTGTGCCCAGCAGCCACCCCTCAGCCCTCAGGGATGGCCAGGAGCTCCCACCTCCAGCCAGGAGTGAATCCCCACGGACTGAGCAGGGACACCGAGGCCACATCACCCCATCCATGGAGCCCCAGCAGCTGGGACAGTCCTGGGGTGCAAGATTCCTGTTCCCACCCCATGCAGGGCTCCCTGGGCACCCATTCCCATGGTGGGGGGGCTCCTGATGGGATCCCTGTGCCCATTCCTGTTCCCAGCCCCTGCAGGGCTCCCTGGGCACCCATTCCCATGCTGGGGGGCTCCTGCTGGGATCCCTGTGCCCATTCCTGTTCCCCCCCCCCCTGCAGGGCTCCCTGGGTACCCATTCCCATGGTGGGGGGCTCCTGCTGGGGTCCCTGTGCCCAAGCCCCGGCCGTGCTGGGCAGCTGCAGCACCCGCAGCATCCGCAGCCCCTTCGCAGCCAGTAATTGATGTGTGCTGCCATGGAAACCAGAGGGCTCCAGCCCGGCTGGATGCGAGCTCGGGGCTCTGCCGGAGGAGTGGAAGGCTTCGTGTGCCGATGTGGGGTGAGGGGAGAGCACAGGAGCCGGGAGGAGAGGCAAGGGGGGAACGAGGAGGGCAGGGAGTGGGTGGGACAGGGCCAGCAGAGGGGGGAAGGAGGCACAGATGGCGTCAGGGAGGGGTCTGGATATCCTGGGATGGCTGAGGAGGAGGGAGTGTGAGGGCATGGAATGTTCAGGACAGACAGGGAGGGCCTGGGGCTGTCTCTGCTTAGGAAAACTCCCTTTGGTCACCTGTTTTGAGGGCAGCTCTGCCCTCACCACCCTCAGCATCCGGACCCTCTTTCCTTGGGATGGCAGCAAAGGGGGCTGACCAGGGTGCCTGGGGACTCATACAGGGTCCCTGGGGACTCATCCCTGCTCCCAGCTGGCTTCGTCCTGCCCTGAGGGGCAGCTGAGAGCCCCCCAGGTGTGAGCACAAGGGGCAACCCCTAAGGATTGGGGGCACTGGATCCCCTCTGATGGCCCTGCAGAGCCCTGGGGAGGGGATGGCTCAGAAGGAGTCTGCAAAGGGGAGACCAAGCTTCATCTCCACGTGGGAACTCCTCTTTCCTGGAGTCTTCCAAGCTGGGAAGGAGCCTTTGCCTGGTGGTCCAACCACAGCGAGCCCAGAGCTGAGCAGGGAGAGGTGCGAGGCTGTGTGTGAGCTCAGCACAGCCCAGATGTGCCACACCTGTATGGAACCCCCCAGAGAGGGGAGCCACCCTACCCCAAGCCAGGAAACCACCCAGGATCATTGGGATCCTGTGCACAGGCAGCCAGGGAAACCCCACAGCCAGGGCTGGAGGAGCTCCCTGCAGCTGGGGTGGGAACAGCCACAAACGTGCCTGGTTTGGAGGGGCCCAGATGCTTCCAAAGGGTCTGAAATACCCAAAACCCCCATTAATGCCTGGGAAAGGAGCTGGTGAAATGGTGGCAAACAGAGAAAGTCTCCAAGGAGTGGTGGTGGAGATGGGAGAGGGTCCAGAGAGCTTGGAAAGGATTTTCCCTGATTCCCACCTTGGCTGGGGACAGGTGCAGGCAGCCTTGGGGCTGGAGGTGTTTTTTCATTGAAATATTGGGGTTTCAATCATAGAATCAATCATAGAATCACGGAATGGCTTGGGCTGGAAGGGACCTGAAAGCTCCTCCAGCTCCAACCCCCTGCCATGGGCAGGGACACCTTCCACTGGAGCAGGATGATCCAACCTGGCCTTGCAGGAGCCTGGTCTGTGGGACACTGCTCTGGGGGCTTTTCCTCCTTGTGCTTGTGCAGGAACAGCCTCAGGCTGGCAAACAGGGAGCCAAGAGCAGGGCAGGCAGGCTGGTGGATCCCAAAGCCTCCGGGTCTTTCTTCCCCTGAGGGTGCTCAGGGGGCGGCGGGGGAAGGAGCAGGCAGGCCCAGAAGCAGCCGGGTTTTCACACTTTTATTGTAAAGCTTTAGGAAGGGCTAATTACAATGGAGTTGGTCATCTTGACAGCTCAGCAAACGAACGGAACAGGGGAGAACGGAAAGGGGCATCACGACGGTGTCATGCTCACGGCTCCGAACAGAAAGAGTTACAAGGGAATCAATTGTGCTCACAGCGCCCGGGGAAAACCAAGCCCAAGGCCCAAAGGCTTCCCCGCACAGGGAAATGCATCACACATTGAGCAGTACAACCTTAGCAAGAGGCGTCGCCTTAGACATAGGGCACCATCTGAAAAATAGTGGGGGGACTTTACTCTGCCATAGGATTTCTCCTTTTAGAAAAGCTACACCTGCATGTACATAAAACTGTACAAAAAACAAGGCATCACAAGCAAGGAAATGAAATCTCGTATAAATAGAACCAACACTGAAGAGCTACAAAGGGGTCGCTTAGATCCTTCCCACGCAGCCCGCCTGCTCCCTGGCTCCCACCTTTGGTTTTCCCCCTGGCTTGTCCTAGTGCAGTGTGAGATACAGTGAACCCTCCTCCTCCCTGTGCTTGTCTGGACTGGAGCCCGTGGGGAGCTGTCCTCCCCCCACGCGCACAGAGGCTTTATCCTTCTGGCTTATAATTGTGCAAATGAGCTTCTTCCCACAGCACCTCGTCCTCGCCCTCCCCCAGGACTGATCCCCAGAGACACTGGCAGCTTCCCCCCGGGGAAAAATCCCCTCAAACCCCTCTCCCAGGACTGATGGCCGGCACCCTCTCCTCCCCAGGGACCCATCCCCCTGCACCCCTGGTACCCCGCTGAGGCCCCGGTCCCATTGTCCCCCTCTGGGCTTCCCCACACACCCACCAGTGCCCCGAGACCCCCAACCCCTCTGTGCCCCATACACCCAACCCTGGCCCCACCGTGCTCCCCTTCAACCCCCCACCAGCCCTCTGTGCACCCCCACAGGACTCAGCCACCCCCAAACCCATCCCCACCCCCGGGGACCCCCTGCACTCCCCCCTCCCTCCGCACCGTGCTCGCACTGAGGACCTCGCCAGGTGCTCCAGGAGACAGCACAGCAATTCCAGCCACAGGAATTCCAGCCTCGGGATCCCTCTGGAGACCCCAGCACAAGGTAGGGAGCCCCCCGCCGGGATGAGGTGGTCTTGGACAAGCCCCCCCGGGATGTGGCTCTCTGGGGGTCCCCAAGAGGGGCACTGGACACTGCCACTGGGCCCAGGGGAGGCGTGAGCAGCCGAGTCGGCAGTGGAGTCAAAGATCGTGGCCAGCGCGGCCAAATTGCACATTCTGCCCAGTTTGGCCCTGAAACTACAGAGCTACAATAAAAACAAGGTCAGGAGCGGCACCTGCTCAGGCAGCCACACCGGGGGAACGCGGCCCCGCAGGGCAGAGCAGGAATCCCGGCCGGGCGGGCGGCGGGAGCCCCACGGGAGCATCCCCCGGCTCCAGGGCCCCGGCCGGGCGGGAGCAGCAGCGGGAGGCCGGGAGGAGGGTCCTGCCTCCTCCGGCTGGCACCGCCGGCTGCCGGGCCGCGGGGATGCGGGGTGGCAGCGGTGCCACCCGGGGAAGGCAGGGCTGGGGCACGAGGGGCACCAGGGACACGAGGCAGCGGGTGCGAGCAGGCGCCTTCTGCCGCCCTTCCTCTGCCCCCCGGGCTCGGCTGGCACCGGGTCCCCTCGGGGAGCCGGCTGCGTCTGCCGCTGCCCCATCGCGGGGAGAGGAGCTGCTCAGAGCACGGTGCTGGGGGGAGAGGCTGGGCAGGGGGTCCCGACAGGCACTACAGCTATGGCAGGACAGGCCCTGCCCCGGCCTGCGGGGTCCCTGTGCCCCGGAGCCCGGCGGAGCCCCGCGGGCACAGCCCGGGCGCCACAGGAGGCCCGTCCTGCCGGCCTCGCTCCCTCAGGAAGGTGCCAGAGCTGGAGACGGGAAGCACAAGGGTGCAGCACGGCCCCTCCCGCGGCCCTGAGGGAAGGGCTACCCAGGAATGAAGCGAGAGTCGCCCGGACCCCTCCGGCCAGGGGTGCACCCCAAAACCAGGGCTGTGCCCCGGCTGCCAAGGGAGCAGCGACAGAGCCAGGGGTCCCCCTCGGGAAGCCCTGTAGGGGCAGGGGTTCCTCTCCCCCCGCCCCAGGTGGGGACCCTGCACGGGAGCTGAGGATGCCGGGGCAGCGGGGACCTGCCGGGAGACCGGTGGACCTTTGACAATGGAAGAGAAAGCTGGACCCCGTGAGAGTGGCCCTGTGGCCTAAGGGCAGCGGAGTCCAGCGGGCAGGGGCTCGGCGGCCCCCGGTGTGACCCTGAGACAAAGCTCCTCCTCACAAAGGCAATGGTGGCTTTACAGGCGGATGGGACGGAGGTCGAGGGCACGGCACAGCCTGGCCTCGTGGGCATCCCCTGCCCCGGAGGAGGCCCGAGGCGATGGGCCGAGAGCCGGAGCCGCTGGCGACCTCCCTGCCAGCAGAGGCGGACTGAGGGCTTCTCCGGACCCAGCCGGTCCCTTCCTGGGGACATCCCCTCCCCGGACCCAGCCGGTCCCTTGACTGGGGGCTTCCCCACCCCTCCTCCACCCGCCAGGCGCAGGGCCACCACCGGGGACACCCCCACCCCCAAAGCAGCCCCCAGCTATGGCACCGGGCAGTCCCTAGGGACCCTGGAGCTTGTGGGCACAGTGACAACGTTCAGAAAGAGATCCAGGCTGAAAAACAGCAAAGTCCCTACAGTCCGGCCAGGATGCTGCCCCTCTCCTCCAGCTCCCCAGCTGCTGTTTCAGGGACTGATCACATCTCTATTTACAATATAGAACATGAGTGCGGGCCGGACGCTGCGCTCCCAGGGGCTCTTCCACGCAGAAAACCATTCAAAGCTGGAACTTGCTCCCTGTGGTTTGTTATTTTTTTCTCTTTTTTTTTTTGTTTTGTTTTGTTTTTTCCTCTTTTTTTTGTCTGCTTTTTTTTCTCATTTTGTTTTGTTTTGTTTTCTCTTTAAACGTCTTTCTTTTTTGTTTGTTTCAAGGACAATAAAAAGTTGCGATCAGGCAGGACTTGAATGTCATTCCTATAAGATTCGTATTTACAGGAGTCTACAGCAAAGAGACAGGCAGCTGGCTCCCCGTGCTGGGGGACACTCCTCGTCCTATGCCCCAGGAACTCCACCAGCTCTGCGTGGACCTTTGGTACGTAAGCCCTTCTCTCCCTTCTCCGTGCCCTCCGCACCAGGAGCCTGCCCAGCCCTCCCCGGCAGCAGTTCGGGATGCTCGGCAATCGGGGTTGGGATGCTTTTCACCCTCCCCACCCACCCCCAGCCCCGGGCAACACGGGGTTAAAAAGGCTCTCCTCTCATCCCTGCCTCGCCCTGCCCTGCTCCCCGCAGAGCCCCCTGCCTTGGAGAAGGGCCGGAGCCATAAAGCATCAAAGTGGAAAATGTTCCTCTGGCCTCAGCTCCCTGCCCCTCACGCCCAGCCTCACAGGTAGATCTCCCTCTTGGTGGTCTGGGCCGAGGGGGTGGTGGCTGGCTGGAAGTCCGAGGTCTGGGTGAGAGGAATTTCCTCCATGGGAGAGTCCTTGCAGGGCTCATGGCTACTATTGGAGAAGGCACTGTACGTGGGGAGCAGGCGGAGGTTGGCCATTTTGGTGCTGCGCTCTTCTGACAGTCTGGGGCTGCCGTTCCCGACTTGCTCTTGACTCCCTCTGTCTTGGTAAGGCACAAAAGTGGAGAGTTTGAGGGCGTTCTTGGGCCTGCGGCTGGGGGAGGACTGGCCAGGCATCCAGCAGGTGTCGGAGTGGCCGAACTCTGTGCACTCCCGGGTGCAGGTCCCAGTCATGGCTACATCGGGCAGAGGCCGGAGATCTGCGAGGAACAAGGGACAGCGGCGTTACCCCCGGGAACTCCAGCTTGGGGACCCTGCCTCGGGAACCCCGGCTTGGGAACTCCACCTTGGGAACCCTTCCTCAGGAACTCTGCCTTGGGAACCCCACCTTGGGAACCCTTCCTCAGGAACCCTGCCTCAGGAACCCCGCCTTGGGAACCCTTCCTTGGGAACCCCACCTTGGGAACCCTGCCTCAGGAACTCTGCCTTGGGAACCCCACCTTGGGAACCCTTCCTTGGGAACCCCACCTTGGGAACCCTTCCTTGGGAACCCTTCCTTGGGAACCCTGCCTCAGGAACCCCACTTTGGGAACCCTGCCTTGGGAACCCCCTCTTGGGATGCGGGGATGAGCAGCAGGGACTGGACATCTCCATCCTACCCATGCTGGGAGGGACAGCCGGACTCACGGACACCCCAGGAGCCGGACCTACATGAACACCTCAGGAGCTGGACCCATGGACACCCCAGGAGCTGGACCCACAGACAAAAAAATGGGAGCAAAGCAGAGCTGCGAGGGAAACCCAAAGCCACAGAGAAACAGAAGGCAGAGCACAGGGCCAGTCCCTCTGGACACCAGGATTGCACAGGGAGGCTCCACAGCTTGGATTTGCACCACAGGACACACGCTGCCACA
Organism: Passer domesticus; assembly: GCF_036417665.1. Classification (NCBI taxonomy): domain Eukaryota; kingdom Metazoa; phylum Chordata; class Aves; order Passeriformes; family Passeridae; genus Passer; species Passer domesticus. Next base: position 16,605,484 of record NC_087486.1, on the reverse strand, counting down.
CCAGGCTTGATCCCAGAAGCTGGAACCTGCTAAGTTCCAGGAATTCCCATTGGGCACTGTGGCATCCCATGGCATCACTGTGCAGAGACAGAACTGCCCTGGAGTCAGCTCCAAGGCACAGCCGTGTGTCCTGGGCAGCATCCTCGGGCATCCCTGCCCTGCTCCCACCAGATATTCCAGGCCCAAATTCCACATTCCAGCCTCCCCTGGCACCCTCAGCAGGAGCCACAAGCCCAGCCAGAAGTCCTGGTCCCCTGTGGAGCCTGGAATCCCCAAGCACATGGAGGCAAAGCCATGCCCACCCCGAGAGAGGCCGGAGATGCCGTGGGGTGCCCTGTGCACCAAACCCCGAGGGAGCCCAGCACCCCAGGGCACCACAGCTCCCTGCTCCTGGCACAGCCGGGACACTGAGCACCAGTCAGACCGATTCACATACTGGTGTCCTCACACACCAGCCACCCCCTGCCCCAGGTGTCCCTGAGCCTTGGCCAGGTGTCCTTGGCACAGGCAGCACCTGTCACAAGGCTTCTGAGGCCAGAATTTGGCACTTCCATGCAGAGCTGAGTGTCCCTCCCAGATCCATCCCAGTCACGAGCCATTCCTTGATTTCTGCCCCAGTTTGGGACACCACAGAGTGCCCCAGGACATGTCACTGCCTGCTGCCACAAGCAGATCCAGCCTGGTGCTGATGTTGGGGTGGAAGCAGGGGCTGCTCATGACCTTGAGGCTGCTTGGACTTCCAGATGGTTCCCAAAAATCCTCTCCATGTCTCCACCACTGTGGACTCTCCATCCCATCCACTGACAGACTGATGGAGGGAGACACTAAGGATCTCTGGGGACCTGAGACCTGTGGGGCTCCCCCTTCCCACGGGACACACACTGGTCCACACAATTCCCTCATCCCAAAAGCAGAGCAGACCCAGAGGCACTTCCTGAGCTCTGGAAAGAAGCAAACCAGAGCACCATGGTGGGGTTTCTGCCCTGGCCAAGGCTCCCTCCTGCCGCCAGTTTGGGACTGCCACACACCCGAGTCACCCTGGCACAGCTTTCACACACAGGATGCAGGAGAAGGCTCCAGACAATGCTGGGAATGCTTGACACCGGCATGGACGAAGGGGTGAAGTCAGCAGCCAACCACTGTGTGGGCACATCTTGCCCTAAACCAGCCCCCAGTGATGCTCCCAAACCCTCAGTGGGGGCTGAGGCAGCCCAGTGCCCCCCTGGGGCCTGTGCCCACGTTCCATCCCTGGCACCCACGGGAGCTCCCCCTGGCAGCTGGGACATCCTGGCGGGAGCCACACGGACATACCTGATGGCAGCCCCCCTTCACAGCCTGCTCCGCTCAGGGGACTCTGATGAGGGGCAGAAAAAGGACGACAGCGTCACATCAGTGCACAGCCCTGGCTCCACACCCCCTCAGCCTCTGCCACCCCTGTCCCCCTGCTCCCCGCTGCCTCCTCGGCCTCTCCTGGCCCTGCTCCAGCCTCCTGGAGGCTGCTCCGCCACTGCTGCTCCTCCCTCACTCCTTGCTCCGGCTTTATCCTCATCCTCCCTGGAGCCCAGCGGCCCTGGCGGGACTCACACGGGACACTGGGAGCCACCTGGGTGGTGACACCAGAAACTCGGGCACGCGGAGGGGTTGGGGCTGTGCACGTACACATGGACACACACAGGGATACACACATGGATACACACAGGGATACACACACAGGGATACACACATGGACACACACGGGGATACACACACAGGGATACACACATGGACACACACGGGGATACACACACATGGACACACACATGAATACACACACATGGACACACACAGGGATACACACATGGATACACACGGGGATACACACCCATGGACACACACAGGGATACACATGTGGATACACACAGGGCTACACACGGAGGGATACACACACAGGGATACACACATATGGATACACACACATGGACACACACACATGGACACACACAGGGATACACACATGGATACACACATGGATACACACATGTATACACACATATGGATACACATATGGACACACACACAGGGATACACACACAGGGATACACACCCATGGACACACACAGGGATACACACACAGGGATACACACATGGATACACACATATGGATACACACAGGGATACACACACATGGATACACACCCATGGACACACACAGGGATACACACATGGATACACACACCGATACACACAGGGACACACACACATGGACACACACATGAATACACACACATGAATACACACCCATGGACACACAGAGGGATACACACGTGGATACACACCCATGGATACACACCGGGATACACACACAGGGATACACACATATGGATACACACAGGGATACACACATATGGACACACACATGGACACACACAGGGATACACACAGGGATACACACGTGGATACACACCCATGGATACACACAGGGATACACACATATGCATAAGCACATATGGATACACACATGGATACACACATATGGATACACACAGGGATACACACGTGGATACACACCCATGAACACAGACAGGGATACACACGTGTGGATAAACACACACATGGACACACACATGAATCCACACTCGGATACATCCCAGCAGGATGCTCCGCCCTGCTCGCGGCGCGGGGGACAGCCATGCTCACACTGCGGGGACAAAAGCAGCAGCACAAAGCAGCCCAGGGGACACGGCGGTGGCATGGGCAGCACGAGAGCACAGCTTGGCAGGGCACGTCCTTGGCCATGCACCAGCGGCCCATTTCCTGGGGAATTGCCTTGACTCTCTCTCCCACGTGAGATACAAAACCAGAGGCACAACGGCTCCGTTTTCATCCCCACTCTGGGCAAGCAGAAGCAGAGGACGGAATCTGAATCCAAGAGGATTCATCAGGTTTTCCTCTCAGGACCACAGGATGCTCCAGTGGCCTTGCAGTGGCTTGGGCATTTTGAGGTCGTGTTTTGTGGTCTTTCCCTTGTGTCCATGAGGAATTATCACCATCCTTTCCTCACCAACTTTCCTCCTGGATGTCCTTTCCTCTGGCAGAAAGGCCCTGGTGCTCTGTGCTCCCAGGGGAGTGGATGGGAGCCATCCCCTCTTCCTGGGGCAGAAGGAGCTTTGCCGAGCCCACAGAGGGGACTGGCAGGACTCAAATAAAATCCACCTCTGCAGGGAACAAAGCTACGGAGATTTCCTCGTGCCAGCAGCAGCTTGGGAATGGCAGGATCAAGCAGGAACGCTGTGTTCAGGGTCTTTTATTCTGCTCTACCCATTGTCTGCTCCTGGCACTGAAGCCTTTTTCCAGTGTTGTCCCCTTGCTTGCAGAGCCACTGAGGAGCGGATTCTGTGCCATGAGCCCGGAACAGGGCAGGGTGGAATTCCTGAATAGCTGGGACTGGGAAAACACGACCCCATGGCCTAATTCCCAGCACATGCTAGTGGCTCAGGGACTCCGATGTGCCACCAGACAAGCACAGTTCCCTCCTTGGTGGGAATTTTGCCCACGGATTTTCCCCAGTTTTGTGGGGTGGTGAGGAGACAGGCCCACACCTCAGGGTGCACAAAGGGTACTCGGGATTTCTGATCCTCCTCCACTCAAAACACACTTTTGTGCCTCTGAGCCCCTGGAATGTGACAGCATTCCCAGGGATGAAGAGGATGGCCACGCCCTCTCTGGTATCAGGGTATCCTGGTCACGCCAAGTAAAGTTTTGTGCAGCTGCCGTGTTTTCCTGAGCTTTGGCCCATCCTGGTTATTCCAAGCCACCAGACTGTGCTTCCCAGGCAGGGAAGTGGTTGCTTGGGCATTCACAACCCTCACATCCTCCTGGCTCCCCAGTTCCTGCAGCTTTGCCTCTCTCTGGCATCCCTATGTCAGCTGCCTCAGGGTGCTCTCCTCCTCAGGGATGAACCCAGGGCAGGAAAAGCCGGATCCCTTTGGTTTCTTGGGGAGCAAGGTTGGGGTTTTACACCAGGATGCCCTCAGAGATGCCAGGTTGGCTCCTCTGGGAAGAGGCACAAATTGGTGCTGCTGTTAATTATTCCTGTCTCCCTCTCTCCCCACCCAGGGCAGGAGCTCATCTGGTCACAGGGCTCCTCCAAAACCTTCCTGGGGGATTCCAGCACAGCTCTGGGGCACTTTGGGAACAAGACAAGAGCAGCAGGCTCAGCCAGCAGCGCTTCCATCTCCTGCAGGAGATGGGCAGAGGTTCTCTCACCCTCTGCAAGCCCAAGCAGAGGCTGAGCCAGCCCCGAGCATGTTTTTTATGCCAGCCTGGTTTTTATCCCCAGCCTGGTTTGGTCCTCCCGTGTCTTCCACTTGCGTCAGTGCAGGGAGAGCAGGGATGGATGATGCAGCACAGGAGAAGTCTTGGAAGGGAGGGGAAGTGCTGGAGCAGCTCTGGGAGGGGAAGCAATGGGGTTGTGACAGAGCAGAGCATGCCAGAGGATGCAGAGAAGCCCAGGAAAGGGGAGGAGGGAAGCACAGCATGCCAGGAGGGACTGGAGAGGCTCGGTGGTGTGGGGAAGGGGAGTGTGGGGAGAGCAGCTGGGAGGAAAACCAGATGCTTTCCCAAAGCATCAGAAAAGAGAAAAGGGATCAGAAAGAGCCTTCCTCCCTCCCTGGGGAGAACTCATTCCAGCCAGCTGCCCCAAAAGCAGAGTCCCAGAGCCCTGACTGTGCTGGCCCTGGGGACAGAGGGATGGAGCAGGGCCCACGCTGCACCCCGGGGTGCCAGGGGTTCCAAAGGTCCATCCTGAGCCAGCGAGAGGGGCAGGGCTCCCAGGAGAGGCAGCTTGGCCACCATGCTGTGGACACCTGGAAATGCCTCCTCTCCCATTCCAAGCCCTCAGTGCTCTGCAGACTCCTCTGGGATGTCCCTGAGGGTGGTGGCCCCCATGACATCACCTCCCAGCAGCACTGGCCCTCCTCCCTGTGCAACAAGGACTCCCTTCCCGCCCCACAGCTCTTGGCAGTCGGCACCATTCCCTATTTCACCATTCCTGGTTCTCCTGCACCATGGCTCCTACAGGAACACTCCCATGGGCTCCCCGCTGCCCATGGCAGAGCTGCTGGCAGGCCCCATCCTGCCGTGCCAATGTTCTCCACAGGTGCCACTCTCCTGCAGCGCCACTCCTCACAGCTGTGTCCCCCCAGGTGAGTCCCTCCAGGTGTGTCCCCCCAGGTGTGTCCCCCACGGCGCACTCCCCAAGGCACAGCTTTCCCACGGCGCTCCTCCCTCCAGGTGCCATTCCCTGCAGCGCCATTCCTGGGAAGTGCCGTCCCCCACAGCGTTGCTGTCTCCAGGTACAGGTCCCCCAGGGTGCCACGTCCTGCAGGTGCCATGTTCTGTGCTGCTGCTGCCTCCAGGTGCTGCCTCCCCCGCTGCTGCCTTCCCTGCAGGCAGCGCTGCTGCAGTGGAGCCATCTCCTCCAGGTTCCATGTTTTACAGCACTGCTCCCTCCAGATACCACTTCCCTGCGGAGCTGCTTCCTCCAGGCACCAGTGCTGCTGCTCCCCTCCCTCCTCAGACACCCTTGGAACAGCTGGGATTGTGCAGCCCAACATCCCATGTTCTTACTCTGGCTAGCCCCATTGCTACCTTATCCAATTCCATCCCATCCCATCCCATCCCATCCCATCCCATCCCATCCCATCCCATCCCATCCCATCCCATTCCATTGCTATCCTATCCTATCCTATCCTATCCTATCCTATCCTATCCTATCCTATCCTATCCTATCCTATCCTATCCTATCCTACCCTATCCTATCCTATCCTATCCTATCCTATCCTATCCTATCCTATCCCATCCCATCCCATCCCATCCCATCCCATCCCGTCAGGAGCTTCCTGCAGGGAACAGGAGCTCCATGCCTCATTCCCAACACGTTTTCCCCTTGGCAGGGCTCTTGGGTGAGGGGAGCTGTGCTGCAGGTGGCTCTGGAGCCAGGATCTCCTTCACAAGGCTCACCGACAAGGTGCTCCTTCACAGTTCCCAAATGAGGGGGGCACAGCCAGTGCATTATCCCAGCAGGGAATAATAGAATATTCTGAGCTGGGAGGGACCCACCAGGATCATCCCAGTCCAGCTTTTGGCCCTGCCCAGACCCCCCAACAATCCCCCTGTGCATCCCTGGCTGTCCAAAGGCTCCTGGAGCTCTGGCAGCCTCGGGCCGTGCCCATTCCCTGGGGAGCCTGGGCAGTGCCAGCACCCTCTGGGGGAGAACCTTTCCCTGGTGTCCATCCCAAAGCTCCCGTGCAGCCGCTGCCTCCTTCCCTGAGCTCTGCCCTCGGCTCCTCTGCTGCAGCTGAACCAGCCCAGTGCCCTCAGCCCTCCTCGGGTGGCTCCTCCAGAGCCTTCCCAGCCCCGGCCCCTCCTTGGGGCACTCTGGAACAGCTTTGGGTCTCTGATGTTGTGGCACCCGAACTGCCCCAGCACTGGAGGTGAGGCTGCCCCTGAGCAGAGCGGGACAATCCCTGGCTGATCCCCCAGGACACCCTTTGGATGCAGGATCCCTCCCGCAGCTCCTCACCCATTTCTGGCCCATATTGCCGTGTGGACAAGCCCAGAGCTCATCAGTGTCCCCTGCAGAGCTGCTGGAGCGCTGCCCGTGCCCCCGGCGGGGATGGATGGGCATGGAGTGCTCAGAGCCGGAGCAGGGGCAGCGGCTCCTGCAGCTCCCGCAGCCCCGGCCTTCCCTGCCAAAGCTCCTGCAGCTCCTGCAGCTCTGGCCTCCCCCCGCAGCTCCCGCAGCTCCCCACGCAGCCGGCTGCAGGACCACTCCCAGCACTACACCACCCAGCCAGACGGCTGCAGGACCGATCCTAGCACTACAACACCCAGCCAGATGGCTTCCCAAACTTCCCACCCTCGCTCCAGATGGCTCCCGGTGTCGGAACCCGACCCGGCACTGCCCACGGAGGGGTGACTGCGGCTCCAAGCCACACCTGCGGCTCCCGGGGCAAGAACGAGCAGCACCCGCTCATCCACACATCCCCGGAGCAGCCCGGGTGCTGCCAGCACACAGACGGGTTTCTCCTGGGCTCTGCAGTCAGGAGATGGAACACAGCCCCAGCATTCCACCCGGCTCCCCAGCCCCGCTGGCTTTGCCTGGCTCCCAGGGGATGTGTCCTTCCCTTTCCCCACTCCCAGGGGACGTGTTCTTCCCTAGTCCCACTCCCAGGGGATCTGTTCTTCCCTTGCCTGGCTCCCAGGGGATGTGTCCTTCCTTTTCTCCACTCCCAGGGGACGTGTTCTTCCCTAGTCCCACTCCCAGGGGATCTGTTCTTTCCTTGCCCACCTCCCAGGGGATTTGTTTTCCCTTCTCCCTGCTCCCAGGGGATGCATTTCCTTTCCCCCACTCTCAGGGGATATGTTTTCCCTGCTGCAGTCACCCCGGCCACATCGCCAGAGCAACAGCAGGCAGAGCACCCAGGTGGATGTTCCTGGACACTAAGAGTGTCCCTGCAGGGCTCAGAACACACTGAGGGCTCCCAAAATCCCCATCACCCCACAGCTTCCCTGTGATACCCAGCAAAACAAATTCAACTCCCCTACAGCAGATTTTGTGATCATGGTGCCACCCCCATGATCGCCTACCCTGGCACAGAGGGGTTTCAACCTTCACTGGACTATAAAAAGCAGAATTATTACACTAAACCGCTGAATAATTATGTTAAGAAGCACCTAAATAGGATTACAGGGTTCAAAGGTTAGGAAATGCCAAAATTAGGATTGTCCAGGCAGCCTTATTGCTCCTCCTGCAAGTGCTTCGTGATGCAGAGCAGAGTCTCACTCTGATGGGAAATATTTCCCCTGGGGTCCCTTTGTGGCTTCCAGGGAGAGGACAGAACCTCCTGGGAGGTTTAACAGGGAAGAAGCTGATTTGCCAGGGAGATTCTGCCCCAGGGGCTGCAGAAACTGGGGAAGGTACAAGGAAAGGGTCAAGAGTTCACAGAAAACTCCTCCTCTAAAAAGGGGCTGAAGGATGGGGGGGTGTTGCTCTCCTAATGAGAAAAAACAGCAATTTTATCTCCTCCTTCCAGAAATAAAATATCTGGGCACATTTCACTGGCACTTCTCAACACATTTGGTACCTGGCACATGCCCTCTATGAAAAATCAGGTCCCTGCAGCTAAAACTCACAGCAGCCAAAAGCAAAGGCACAGAATGAGCATTGCTGGGCAATCCCCTCACTCGTGCTGCATAAAACAACCCAGTCCGGCTCCCCAGTGAAACCCTGGATCCATTCATATCCCAACACTATCCTCTGGCTGTCCTACAGACAGAGGCATTCCACAAATATCCACTGGAAAGGTTGGGAAGTCCACACCAATCCATGGAGTAACCAAACCCTCTTCCAGCATTGGCTCCTGCAGCACCCAGGTGAGCAACAGCACCTGAGGTTCCTTTAGGGGCACACAAAGCCCTAAAACCATGGAATTTGGGCAGTGGAGCTGCCCTCCTCCCCTCCCTGCCCCAGGAGCTGGGACAGGTGGGAGCTCAGGGCTAATGATGGTTATGTAAATCCCGGGGGAGCAGCACCACCTGCCATCCCCGGGGCTGCCAGCTCATGCATGCCTTGGATGCGCATTCCTGCTGCCCAAATTCCTCCTGATTGCTCCAGCCTGCATTCCCCACTCCCACCCGGCTCTGCACGGGATTCCACCCCTGGGGGGCTGGGAATGGCCTGTCCCCCCTGCAGGCACGGGCTCCCTGGGGACAGGGAATGGCTCTCCCAAAGTTCCTTGGAGACATGGCAATGCCTGTCCCAGAGCTCCCTGGGGACAGAGAATGGCCACCCCAGAGCTCCCTGGGGACAGGGAATGGCTCTCCCAAAGTTCCTCGGGAACACAGGAATGGCCACCCCAGAGCTCCTTGGGGACACAGGAGTGCCCAGCCCAGAGCTCCCTGGCACACTCTGGGTACCCTGTGCTGCCAGCCAGTGTGACCACAAGGGGCCAGGCCAGCAGGAGCAGTGTCACCAGTGCCACTCTGAGCACCCACTGCCCTGGTGACACAGTGCCCACAGCCCAGGTGCCCTTCCCAGCACTCTGGTGTGCTTCACTCTCAGCTGGACCTGGGTGAGGGACACGGGTGCCCCTGGTGGCACCAGGTCCTGGGGAGCTGCCAGTCCATATTATCACAGGTTGGTGACACACAGTGCTCCTCTTATCCTGTGTCCCCAAGTCCCCAGCTCTCCGAGAATCACTGGTGGTGGTTCCAGAGAGGCTGGAGACCTGAGCTGTGCCAGGATTGTGCCCTGTGGGGCTGGGGACAGTCGCCCCACCCAGCAGAGACATGTCACAGCAGCAAATGCTTCTTCCAGGAGAACCTGAGCACATAATCCTTGAGCTTTGAAAGTGCCTGAGCCTGTGAAAGGCCAGGTCTGATCCTTCCTGACCTGTCCCCTCTGCCCTGGGCTGGGGGGAGCACAGAGGTCCCCTCCAGCCTCATCCCACCCAAACCATGGCATTGCACCCTGGCATCCCTGGGGCTGGCCTGGGCACCCTCCTCCTGCTGCATCCCAGCACTCACCCAGCACCTGCAAGGGTTAATCTGCCTCTCCAGAGCTTCTCAAAGCTAATTAGAAAGAGCCTGGGCAAGTGTGGTGGCAGACACCAGTGCACTTATCTCCCCACTTCCGGGGCTCTGCCCTTATCATTTAATTAAAGCTGCAGCCTGCTTCCCTGGCTGGCAGCAGCTCATCACCGAGGGCACTGGAGCTTGAGGCAGCCTCTGCCAGCTCGCCAGGAAGAGCAGGAGAAGGGAGGAACAGTCCCCGGGAAGGACAATGAAAGGGAGAAGAAGATAAAGGAGGAGTCCCTCTGTGCTGGCTGGGGACTGGGAAGGCAGTGAGGGACCCAGAGTGCCACCCCTGTGCCATGTGTGGGGGAACGTGGGGACAGCTCTGCTCCAGGGGGTCCTGGGCGGTGTCACAGCCTGGGAAGGAGCCAAGGAAAGGCTTGGTGGGAGGCACTTCAGACTGGCTCCATCTCCCAGAACCCCCAGAGCAGCTCTCCCACAGAATCCCAGGAGCACTGAGGATGGAAAAGCCCTCCAGGATCATCCAGTCCAAGCTGTGCCTGATCCCCACCTTGTCCCCAGCCCAGTGCCACCTCCAGGTGTTCCTGGGACACCTCCAGGGATGGGCACTCCAAATCTCCCTGGGCAACTCCTCCCCATCCCTGAGCACCCTTTCCAAGGGGAAATTCCTGCTGTGCCCACCCCGAGCCTGCCCTGGCCCAGCCTGAGGCCGTTCCCTCTCCTCCTGTCCCTGTTCCCTGGAGCACAGCCCGACCCCCCGGCTGTCCCCTCCTGGCAGGAGCTGTGCAGAGCCACAAGGTCCCCCCTGAGCCTCCTTTTCTCCAGGCTGAGCCCCTTCCCAGCTCCCTCAGCCTCTCCTGGGGCTCCAGCCCCTTCCCAGCTCCGTTCCCTGCCCTGGACACGCTCCAGCCCCTCCAGGGCTCTCTGGCCATGAGGGGCCAGAACAGGACACAGCCCTGGAGGTGCCCCAGCAGGGCCAGCACAGGGACAGGCCCTGCCCTGGTGCTGCTGTCACACTGGTTTTGATCCAGGCCAGGTGCCCACGGCCTCCTCGCCCCCCTGGGCACCCCTGGGCTCCCAGCAGGGCTCCCTCAGGTGCGCCCTGACCCCAGAGTCCCAGAGCAGAGCCAGCCATGCTCAACCCTCCCAGAGGAAAAGGACAATCCCTGCCATGCTGAACCCAGCTTCCCAAAGAAAACTGGGGACCACAGAGCACTGGGAAATGTGCAGGAGGGAGGGAGGACACCAAGCAACTGATGGATGTGAATCAGGGAACAGGACAGATGTCCACAAAACAATGGCAGGAAACACTGCTCTCCAAAAGAGAGCATGGATCACAGGAGCATGGAATCACAGAATAGTTTGAGTTGGAAGGAACCTCAAAGCTCATCTTGTTCCCTGCCAGGGGCAGGGACACCTTCCACTAGCCCAGGTTGCTCCAAGCCCTATCCATCCTGGCCTTGGACACTGCCAGGGATTCAGGGGCAGCCACAGCTGCTCTGGGCAACCTCAAGGCCTCACCACCTTCACAGGGAAAGATTTTTTCCCTAATATCCAATGTAAACCTCCTCTGTCAGTTGGAATCCATTTCCCTGATGGATAAACCCTGGGAATGCTGTTGTCTGAAGGCCACACGGCAGTGTGGGCACAGCTCCCCAGGGATGTGTTCTGAGGTACATTCAGTGCACGTTTTGGGACAAGCAGCCCCCAGCCGCTGCTGGCAGCTCCCGTGCCAAATCCCACACCTCCCTCCCAAAGCGTGGTTAAGCTAATGGATCTTGAAAGGAAATTTTCATAATCACTTTGTTAGCAGGGCTGAGGCAGCACAGCTTGTTCTCCAAAACTAGCTGGAACAGCTCTGCTAGAACTCACGAAAAACAGAAAAAGAAATCAACCTGAGGGAAACCCAGCATGGAAAATTGAAGCTGTGGCGTTGGAAAGCAGCTGAGGCGATAAGTGATCAGAACGGAGCCCGTGCAGTACAAAATGTCAGAGCCTGAGGCTGCGCAGTGCAGGGCAGGATCCTCACTGCAGGCTCCCGGAGCTGCTCTGGAGCCGTGTGGATCCTCACTGCAGGCTCCCAGAGCTGCTCTGGAGCATGGCCTGGCCGGAGCCGTGTGGATCCTCACTGCAGGCTCCCAGAGCACGGCCTGGCCGGAGCCGTGTGGATCCTCACGGCCTGGCCGGAGCTGCATGCACCAGAAGCAGAGCCGCGGGAGCACCCGGAGCCAGCACTGCATGGGGAACGGGAGCACCAGCCCCAGGAGGGGCTGGGAAAGGGGCTCAGCTGGAGAAAAGGTGGTTCAGGGGACACTTTGTGGCTCTACACAACTCCCTGACAGGAGAGGAAAGCAGGAGCTGCTCCCTGGGGACAAGGATAGGATGAATGGCCTCAAGTTGCAGCAGAAGAGGTTCAAGTTGGACATCAGGGAAAATTTCTTCCCAGAAGGATGGTCAGAGCTGTCCAGGGCAGTGGTGCAGTCACCCTGGAGGGATTTCAAAGCCCTGTGGATGTGGCACTTGGGGACAGGGGTTAGTGGTGGCCTTGGTAGTGCTGGGGGAATGGTTGCACTTGATGATCTCAGAGGTTTTTTCCAACCTTAACTCCATGATTCTGTATGAAGGGTGGTCCTCTCCCACCCCCCTCATGTCCTAATCACACAAGTCAGTATTAACAGGCAATAATTGGATTATTTTTAATTAATTTTCAGCATGGTCAGTCCTCTCACCTCACCTACAGCCACAGAGAGCACTCCAAGGAGCACCAGTTCATGCACACAGGGATTTGGGAATACCAGCCTGGCTTTGTGAGTCCTCTCCAGTGTTTGCTCCTTGGTGGCTGCCTCTCATTGTTCCCGGGTATTAAAGCTCTTGTGTCAAGGAGAAAAGAAGTGGCGTTCGCATGTCTGCCTTTGAACAAAACCATTGTTCAGCTCCATCAACAATTTAATAATCCTTCCCTGGCAGGACAATGGATGGGGGGAAATCGTGGATGCAGGGGGGCCGGGAGCCACAGAGCCAAGTGCTGTTCCCGGCCTTTGAAGTCAGGGAGGTGTTTAAGTGACGAAAGAAATCACAAGTTTATGAAAAGGGCTCCTCTCGAGGAGGAGATCTGCAAACAAAGGGAACTGAGACCACTCAGAGGGAAGCAGAGCAGGGAGAAGGAAGAGCCCTTGGAAGAGAGTCAAGCCAAACCCCAAGGAAACCGGGAGAGGAAATGACAGTATGGATTTGCATGTGGATGCTTTGTTTCCTTGCCACGGATCTTTCCTGGGCTGCTTCAGAGGAAAGGGAGCACCCTCAGATCACTGCAGCTCTTTTACAGCCTGTCCTGACCCTGTCCTGCAGACACCGAGGGGGAAGAGGCAGATCCCTGCTGGAATTTTTGGTAGCAATGAGAAGGATCAGGGGACAGGCACTAAATGCAGGGTGAGGCTCTAGGGCTGTGCTGAGGGGGAAACGTCTGTCCCTGCTGGAGGCACACACAGCCCCGGATCTGTGTGGGATCCCAAACCCAGCCCTAGGGAACCAAACCCACCTGAAATCCAACATACACCAGTCCTGGGAGCGCTGGAACAGGGATGCAGCCAGGGATCTTTGTGGGAATGATCCCACATCAAATGGGGCCGTTTCTCTGCTGACTGCTCTGAGATCCAGAGCCCGAACCCCTGGGCTGCCCAGCCCCTTTCTCTGCAGTGCAGCCGTGCCACAAAGCAGCTGAAAACGCTCCTTATTGACGCCTCCAACGCCCACAGACTGTGAGGCTGAAAATCTGCAGTGGGAGCACCACGGGGAGAGGTTCTGTGTCTGGCACGTGGCAGGAGCAGCACCGGTCACATCCTCCTGTGGTGCAGGCAAAATTCACCCCAAGGAATCAACACCTCTGCTTGAATTGGAGCATTTGCCCTGCTGCTGTGATTCCCCACCGAGCACTGAAAGGATCTGTCGTCCTAATGGCCAGGATTGGGGAGAAATCCCCTTCTATAAATGGCCAGGATTGGGGAGAAATCCCCTTCTATAAATGGCTAGGATTGGGGAGAAATCCCCTTCTCTAATGGCCAGGATTGGGGAGAAATCCCCTTCTCTAACGGCCAGGATTGGGGAGAAATCCCCTTCTCCTGGAAATGCGGGTGGGATCAGTGCCAAGCATCCTGCTGAAGGAGCAAACACGGGATATGGGGAAGTTTAGGAACAGGGAGAGCTGGTGATGGCTCATTTGAGAAAAAACCCTGATCCTGATGAATTTTGCTGTGCCCTGTGTTTGTTTTTAGGATGGCAGCAAGAAGCCCTTGCGGGAAAGTGGGGGAAAGACAGAAAATCGCTTCCGATAGGGAATATCAACCTCCAGCTACCCCTGGGTGCTGCAGTTTACAGGCTGCTGGAGGAGAGCTGCAATAAAGTTTGCACCACTCGAGGGAGGCCTGCCAGAGGCAGTCCTAAAGGCTGCCATGAATAAAACACGATTTAAAGAGCCAGTGAGGATTACAAAATCCTAAAACCCAGGCGGGACAAGTGGCATAAATCACCCCCCCCACGTCAGAGACAGGTTGGCAAAGAGGCTGTGCTCAGAGCACAGCACCAGGGAGCAGCAGGATGATCACAGGAAGATTTGGATTTCACAGTCCAACAGAGATGGATGAAAATTTCCAGAATCGGTCCACGGGCATCATTTTTTGCAGTTATTTTTCCAAAGGGAGGAGACGGCAAGAGCAGGTCTGCTCCTTGTGCCAGGGAAAATCCGTGTGCGGCACGGAGCAAAGCAGCGTCTGTGCCCAGGTAGAGAGCTCCGAGGGATCTGCGATTGGAGAGGTCCAGGCCAGCAATTGACCCTTTGAAGGAAGCCGTACATCATCATTAAAGAGCTCCACGTCCCGGGGGACCCAGAGGCAAAACAACCCCGGCGCTGCTGTCCCGGTGTGGGAGAAAACAGGGCTCAGGGAATGACAAATGGAATGCGCGGGGGCGGCAGGGTTTACCTGCAGCCCGAGCACGGGAAGGGCTCGGGATCTGCTCCTCAGGGAAGCTGATAGGGGAACAATAGCCTGCAAGTGGCATTGTTTGCAGGAAAGGCGAGATATTTGCCTTTTCTCACTGATGTTGCTGCATCTCTGTGGGGGCCCCTTCCTGTGTGGCTAATAAGCAGCAAGACGCCAGACGTGGAATACAAAAATTCCTTTGGCTTTGATTCGTTTTCTTTCTGGATAGAGTCAGCCTTACTTTTGTCAAGATCCCTGTTGTCTGGGTAATTTCATCTAGAGATCCTCAAGGAGGAGAGATCTCCACATCACTCCGAGTTTAATATCTCAGTTTGAGCTGGCATATATTCCAGCAATAATTTATACAGCTGAAGAAGGGAAAAAAAAAAAAAAAAGATTACTTCTGTCTAATTGGCATTACACTAATTACCAGCAAAATACATCAGGCAAATATCACATCTCCTCACTCTCTGTCATTTTGCATTCCCTGCTCCATTTTCTCTTTCCTCGGCAGCGATAAAACAACACGACAGCCATTCCGACATCCCTGAGCAGGGATCACATCCTGACCCCCTCCTCCTTCTCCTGCTGCCTCCTTGTTTCCTCACGTCCAGGCAGGTTGCACTAACCCAGACACACACAGCTGACAGAGAACTGCTGTTCCCAGGAACCTGTGCCTTCCAGCATCCTGCTCTTCCCTGCTGCATCCCTTCCCCAGCCTCTCCCATGCTCCTTGTCCAGAGAGTTCCTCCCTGGAAGAATATTTTATACCTGGGTAATACAGAACACAGACTACAGGAGAGTCACAGGTTTCACCATGGGCCACCTGAGCTGATTTGTTCCTGATTCACAGCATCCCTGCCAGTCTCCCCCACATTATTGGAAAAATGATGTTATTTTAGCCCAACTCCAGTCTCATGCCCGAGTAAAGGTGCCAAGTGTAAATCCAAGCATGTCCAAGAGCTACCACGAGCAGAATCCTCAGCATCCAGCTCATTCTGATGTGAGCTCCCTGCCGGACAAGAGCCCTGGAACAGAGCAGTTTGGAAGGATCCTTCCCTGCTCTTTTCCCCCAAGCCCAGGAGTGAGGTCTGGATGTTTGTTTGTAGGGACACAGCCCTGGAAGGAGCATCCAGGCAGGACTGTGTCTGTGACACCCTGGGAGGTTCCATGCTCCCACCAGTGAGGTTAAGCCCTTTTCTGTGGGGATTGAGGCTGAAATGCCTCACAGGGACCATTTGGGAGCCTTGTACCCCGTTCAGAGGCACAACCCCCTCTTCACCCCGCTGGGGACAGCACACACAGACAATGTCCCTGCATGTCTCTGCTGGGTAAACAGCCTTCCAGCCACCAACACATAAATTCCCTCCTTCCTGCTTGTTGGAAGCTTCTTGTCCTGCTCAGAGGTGCTGGAAAGGGAGCCCAGCTCCAGCCATACTGGCCAGGGAACAAGGACTGAGCCCCACGTGGCCGCTGTTGTGTCCCTGAGCAAAGCGTGGCCGCCTCAGCTCCCGGGAAATGAGCCCTGGATGCTGGTGGGAAAGTGAGCTCTCGGGAAGGAGAGGCAAACGCAGGGGCTGCCACGGTTTGATAACCTCTGAGGCACAGCAGCCTGTGCCTGGGATGGCTCGCCACATCCATGACTAATGGGAGATTTATGGAGTGTCCTCTCCGCCGGGGAAGCGGAGCGCCAGCGTTCCAGCCACTTAACGGAGGGGACTTCAAATCAGGATGGATGAGAGCCCGTGGGAAGGAGACAGGAAGAGAGATTCTTTAATGGTGACAGCACAAAGGATCAAATCCCGGGGAAGAGCCAACAACTGAGACTGACACCTGACCTGTCTCAACAGCAAAGCTCCCATTGATTTCACCGGGGACAGGGATGAATCCCTTATCCTCTATCTCCCGCCGGTGAGAGGGATTTTCCATGTGAGGGATCCACACCTGACCGATCCTTCAAACTCAGCCACCTGCTATTTTTATGAGAAAGAAACTGCGGTGTGGAGTCCACGAGAAGCTCAAATGGGAGAGTTTGTAAGCTCCTCTGGCATTAAGTTTAAATCCCACGCTAATGCAGGTCCCTTGCACGGGCAGAGGCACTGCCAGGCAGGTTTATGGAGACATTCCGGAGCATTGGGAGGCAGATAAAGGGGAATAACTGCGGTAGATCACACAGGAGCTGGAAATGGCACGTCAAATTACTTCAAAAGGAGCTTTCTAAGGAAGCAGGTCTTTGAAAACAACAAATAGTCTGGGGCTGCTGAGGGATCCTGCCTGTCTGTTGCTTTTACACTCAGTGGCTTTTTCTGGTTTAGACGTGTTCCAAAGCTGAATGCCAAGCTCAGAATCCCTGCCTCCCGCAGAATCCCAGCTTCCTGCAAGTTCAGCTCTTTGCGGAGCCACAGAGCAGGCAGGGTGGGAAAACTGCTCTGTCTGGAGAGCAAAAATGGCCCAAGAAATGTGACCCAGCAAAACCTCAGCCTGGTCACTCCCCTGTCCAGCTGACCATGGAGCTGTGCTGGGACAGCAGGACAGCCCAGGGACAGGGGTGAGCCAGCCAAGAGGGACAGGAGGGACCTGCCTATTCTGCTCCTAAAACACACACAGCATTATGGCTAAGGAGAAATCATCATTCCCAGTCCTGGCTGTCCCCCACCTGTCCAAAGAATCCCAAGCTCAAGCGTGCATTTTAAAATGGGCTGGGAAACACAAAAGAAGAGCCTGAAGCAGCTTCACCCAACCCCTCACTCCGAGGAAATGTCCTCCCTGAAGAGGAAAGTGGGACAAGAAAAGAAGGGCCCCACCCTCCCATTCCCATTGCAGATCTAATTCGGAAAACTCTTCCTGGAACCGGGTTTAAAGAACTGGAGCTGAAGACATGAATAGTTGGAGGCTGACGTAAACTATTTTTGGAAAATCGACTTTCTACCAAAGAAGGGATGTTGAGATTTGGCCCAGAGATAAGAATAGCTGTGCATGACCATTTGCATGGGCATTTGCATCGGAATTTGCAACCATTGCCAGGGAAAAGGAAAATGCCAAGTCCTGTGTGGGTTGGGTTCCTATTTTAATGTCTCTGGGGTCAAGTTCTGCCAGGTGAAAACCTTTTCCCAGGCCTGCTGAGGTGGAATGTGATGGAAAACGTTCCTGCCTTGGACTGGAGGAGTTCCATGACACAGTTCAGCCTCCCTCGTTGGGAAGACGGGAAATCCTCCCTTCCCTGGGACAGAAGAAGGTGCCTTCCCTCAATGAGCTCATTTATAATTCTTAGCTAAAAACTTTTATATTCCCATCTGTTTGTAGCTGATTCCCTTAAGGAAAGTCTCAAAATTTGCCATGGAGCTGACCAAGCCCAAGAGTGGTTCCAAGGAGCGGGGTGAGTTTGGGGTCAGCAGCTCCCATCTGTTCCCCAGGCCTGGGGTCTCTGCAGGATTCCCAGAAAATTCTCATGGTGAGGGCAGGGCCACCTCCCCGAGCTGTGCACTCACCATGCACAGGGACAGTAGCACCCTGGGGAGGGCTTCCAGAGGGAAAGAAGAATAAAGATCAGGAGAAATTATAGAATTTTCTCCACTCAGTAAATTCAGAGCAGGAGGAACGTGGTGGACATAACATGAGCAAAAGGGCACAAGCAAAAGGCATAGATTTCCACCAGCTTGCCACAGACAGCAAGAGGGAATGGAAAAGATCCCAGCCCAGCCCAGGGTCACAAGGACCAGCAAGAAACTCCCAAAATCCAATCCTGAATGCAGCAGGCACACACAGGGCCATGGGGACCTGGATATGCTCCAAGAGAAGGCACCTTCCCACTGAAATACGGAGTTTTTGTCTCTTGGGCATTGACTCCGAGTGACTGCACTGCCTGGACCTTCCACAATCACACCATCTGGGCTCAGGGATAGAAAGTGGGGGGCAAAAAGCAACCAGAATCCAACAGGGAAATTTGGGTTCTGCAAATAACTCCTCTAAAAATGTCCAGGATCCACCAAGGATCTTCGGAGAACTCGAGGACAGTCTTATGTGTGTGCTACCACATAATCCTGTGAGGCAAGAGAGGCAGATAAATTATTGCAGCTATTTTGGACAACGTCTGAAGCGAGGAGCAGCCTGCTTAGAAGGTCTTGAGAGGATTAAAGGCACTCTCTGGAGCTGGGAGCAATGTGCTTGTTCCTGGGGCAGGGGAACAGCGTCCCCTGTTTACCCCGGGCTCCTGGGGACAATTAAGGAAGGTCACCTGGCTGGTGTGGCAGGACAACTGCCCTGCCCCAAGCAGCTCTGGCGTCAGAGTCTGCCCAGACACAGCCACTGAAAACATGGAAAATAAGGAAATAGGGCTGGAATTACAGCTCAGGCAGAAATGTTGAAACTGGGATGGGGTAATCCAGGGCCATTTGCAATCTGCTGGATGTTGTCTGTCCTGATAAAAATCTTTTCCCAGCAGTGATTAAGCAAACCAGGAGCCGGTTTTGGGGATGAACCAACATTAAGTGTGGAAAGGAGAGAAGCTCCCGACTTCTTCTCCAGAAATGCAGGTGCTGAGGATCACTGAGGGACCCAGAAGGAATTTCCAGAGGCAGATGATGAGCAGAACATGGTCACAAAGAATGTGAACACCCTAAACCCAGCAGCGGTGGGAGCTGCTGGTCAGGACAAAAGGAATTCCAGCCCTGAAGTGTTAAAAAGGGCTGAAGATCAGTTACAAAACCCCCAAACCCACAACATCTCAGCTAGAGAGGAGTCCAAGCAGCAGCCAGACCCGAGCCTAGCTGCACAGATGTGTGACCTGCTGGATCCCAGTCGGCAAAGGCCAGGAATGGCATGGATCTAGCTGGAATCCCACATCCCAGACAAAGCCTTCTCCAAAGCATTCCTCAGCCTCTGCAACAAAGCAGAAGTGCTGCATGGTACATTTGAAAAAAAAAAAAAACCCAACTCCACAGACTGCAAATGTGCCTGGAACTCTTTCTGCAAGACAAAAGGGACATTTAGAGATAATATAGGAAAGAGAGAAGAGGTTTTAAGATCTAGAGGAGTCTCTGTGCCGGGGAAGGAGACAGAATGTAATTTTTTTGTCCCATCTGTTGGCTGTGAGGAATTGAACAACAATCACAGTAAGAACCTTAAAAAGCAGCTCATGACTGGCACTAAAGCAGAGGCAGGAGGCAGTGACTGCCCAGGGCTGCAAATCCATCCTTGTGGTGAGCAGGAAAAGAGAATGGCTGTTTTGGGAATACTCTGAGCCATCCACTTCCTCGAGGAGCTCAGAGCTGGGGGTGCTCAGCATTGAGAAAACTCCAGGGAGAGCTCAGAGCCCCTGCCAGGGCCTTCCAGGAGAGCTGGAGAGGGACCTGGGACAAGGGCTGGAGGGACAGGACACAGGGAATGGCTCCCACTGCCAGAGGGCAGGGATGGATGGGATATTGGGAAGGAATTGCTCCCTGGGAAGATGGGCAGGCCCTGGCACAGGGTGCCCAGAGCAGCTGTGGCTGCCCCTGGATCCCTGGCAGTGTCCAAGACCAGGCTGGAGCAATCTGGGATAGGGAAAAGTGTCTTTGCCCATGGACTGGATGGGCTTTAAGGTCCTTTCCCAGCCAAACCATTCCACAATCCCTGGCACTGCAGGATGCACACACAGCCAGGTGCAGCCATGTTTCCACGCCATGGTCACACTGTGAACACAAACACTCCCAGACACATCATCCCTGCACCTGGAGCTGCTGTGGATGTCACCAAGTGCTGCTGGGGGGCCTGTGGGACATCACCTGGACACATCCAGCCCACCAAACACTTGTGGGCAAATTGAGACCATGCAGAGAGGAAAATGAGCTGAAGGAACGGAAGGCTTGAACCATAACCAGAAATTAGCAAAGAGGAGGAGGGAAGCTTCTCCCCAGGCTGCCTCTGCAAGGGTTGCCAAAAAGCACCACACACATCCAAGATGTGCCAGATGTTGCTGCTGCCCAAGAATGAGGCTGCAGGTCTGTGGTGGTGGCAGGAGCAGATGGCAATGGCTGGGAGGAGCGCGAGGAAGGGTGGGAGGAGAGGAAGAGACACCCAGCTGCCAAAACCCCTTGCCTTGGCTCTGCTCACAGGGAGGGACTTGACTCAGTTTTCTTTCAAAGAGATCTTTAAATGTTGAGTTGCCTGAATGGGATCTACGAGTACGCACCAGGAGAGGGAATTCTGGTGTCCTGGGACTCAGTGGGAAGAAATGGGAGGAGCTGAAGCAGAGTTTAAGTGCAGACTGGTGAAACTGGGGGCAGAGAGGACCTTCCACTGGGAAGGCTCACCTGGGGTCTCACACACTGTGCTAACCAAGTGGGAAATTCCTAAAGGGATGCTCCCAGCAGAATTACAGGCTGGGATTTCATGGCTGTGCCACACACGGGTAAGACAAGCTGCTCCTTCTTCCTTTGCAATTCATCCCTCTAAATCTTCCCTGAAACAAAGAAAAACCTTGGCTGGGGGGGGTTTCATTGAGCCCAGCAGCCAAACCTGGGAAGCAGCATCTCCATCCATCCACTCCAGCTGTGCTGAGGTGCTGGGAGGGGCCCCGACGGCACGGGGAAAAGGCTGGGCTTAGCAAAGCCTGAACCAGGCAGGAGCGCTTGAAACCAGCTCTGCCACAAAGTCCCAAAGCCAAGCTCAGCTCCCACCTCAGATGTCAGCAGCAGCCTGGGCTCAACACGCAGAGGGAGGAGCTGCAGCTCATCCAGGGTGACCTGGAGCAAGCAGCCACTGAAAAATGCAAATTGCAATTTTCTGTTTCATTCCCCACCTATGGCGGAGTTTCTTCCCTGGAACTGTGAGGATAAACTCATGAACATCTGGGAAGTGCAGATTCTATGGCATGGAGAGTGTTGGGAAAGCTCACGAGGTGGTTGTTAATTCCATACTCGGAGCACGGTTGTAACTGCATGCATCAAAAATGGCATGGGGTCCCCACTTTAAATAACAGCCATAAAACAGATTTTGGGGGTGGAAAAACATGAATCAGGAATGCCTCATCCAATAAAACACAATCTCAGATACATTTGCACCACACAGGGACATACGGAAAACAAGCTCCGTGTAACAATTCCCAAATTGCTCATATTTGGTCCTGAAGTCCTGTTAAATTCCCTCGATGGAGAGTGACTGGCACTGTCCCCATCCAAGCCCTCTGTGCATTATGGCAGGGCAGAGCCTCCACGGAGCATCAGCATTCCCAGGCTCTTCCAACCAAAGCAAATCTGGGATCCAGGGGAGCAGATGTCTTTGGGAAAAGCACTGGATGCCCAAGTGGGAGCCTGAGCTTCGTTCCCAGCTCAGCATGCCCCACCTGGGTGGGGAACAGCGCAGGGAAATGTTGGGGAGGAAACAGTGGGCAGAGAGGGAAAATAGCAGGGATGACAAATGCCTGGGATGACTGAGGAGCTGCCACGTCAGTGCCAAGCTCCTGGAGAAGTCTTCACCAGAACCAGCGTAATTCCTCCTGCAAGGGGCCTGGCTCAGCCCCTGCAATACAGCATTTTACTGCAGTCTGCACAGCAGAAAGGGTCCAAAAAAGGAGGACACTGAGATGTGTGTTAATCAAGTGAAGAACCATCTACAAAGAAAAGGCATGGATCTGTCTTCCAGTTGAAACGCTATAAATAGCCTTGCATACTTGCTTATCAGATTGGTTCGGCTGCAGGGATAATCTCCTGGAGAAAGCAATGGAAGCCCTGTTATGTTGGATATTTATAACCAGATGAAAGCTGAGAAAATGCACAGTCGTGTCAGCCTGGCGCTCGTGCCGCGGGATGGGGGTGCGGGATCCAGCACATCTCTGCCGTTTCACAGAAGGTCAAGAACAGCTTAGTCTGCCCAGCTTCCCAAAAACCCAAGATCTGACCTCTCTGAGGGGCTGGGGCTGCTGATGAAACCAAGGCAAGGACATGGGGGGATGGTCCCCAAAAGGTCATGATGGTCCCACATCACTGGACAGCCTTTGAGGAAACAAGTCATGATCCTTCTCGAGACTAACAAGGGCTGGCTGGAAGCACAGATGTGGATGTGCCACACCTCGGGCAGGGGATGGAGCAAACACAACTCTGGTGAGCTGGTCTAACACCCCAGTGCCTCCTAATCCCCAAATCGCCTGTCCCAGTGCCAGGATGCCCTCACAGTCTGCTTAGAGGGTCACGACCCTGAGCCCAGCTCCTCAGGTCCCCCCTGAACTGCCGTGCCAGATTATCTGCAGAGTACCAGGACCAGCTTGGGATAATGCTGGAGGATTCCCGAGTGCCTTGACCTGCCATGGCCTCTGCACCCAACACAGGATGTCCTCCAGCATCAGGACAGATGCTGGAGCCACTGGAGCCTGACTCCCAACCACTGCCGTGGGAAGGGAGCCAAGGCAGGATGTTCTGGGGGATGAAGAGTGAAGCAGGGTTGTGGTTATTCCTGGAAGCCCCTGCAGGGTCTGTGCCACACACGGATCCGATGGTGGATGGGTGTGGGGTGATTCCTGCTCTCCTGGGAGGTGATCACACACAGGGCACCTTGTGCCAAGACTGGGAGCTGGTTTGCAGGGCAGGTTTGTGATGCTGTGGGCAGGGAGCCATCCCTGGTGGCTCCAGGCAGTGTCCCTTGGCCTCCCTCAGCTCTGCCCATCCAGCTGGGCACACGATGAACATTCCAGGGGATATCCCAAGACAACCCTCTCTGCCCTCCACCTTCAGGTGCTCCCCTCTCTCCCCTCTTTCTACTTTTAGCCCTGCTCCTCCCTCATTATCCTCGAGTTTCCTGTCATATTCCAGGGCTCAAGCTTTCCTCTTCCAGATCCATCACCCCCCCCCACCTCACCATATCCATCAGCTCACCCACGAGGCATCTCCTTGCTCACCACCCTTCCAGCCTCTCTTCCAAGTACTCAGGGAAGCCCAGTACTGTTATCGAGAGCCAGGGCTCCAGGAACTGCTCCAAAGTGCTCTTCCCAGGTGACTGACTGGCACTTTTGGGGAGAAAGTCATCTGCACAACACTTGTGGACAGGAGGGTGCAACATATGGATTTGGGAACCCCACCATGCCTTGCTCCAAAGGTTGTAACACAGAGAGCTCCAGTGTTACTCCAAGAATAACCTGGAAATTGGGAAGAGATGTTCCACTAGACCTGTCCATTTCCAAAACAGAGGGACCCAGCAGGTTTGCAGCTCCCTAAAAACCGTCTGAACCCACACTCATCCATCTTCCCACCATGCACACACCTGTCCCAAAGCCAAGGATGCTCCCAGAAACAGGAGGAGACTTGAGGAGAACCCTCTGCCACCTGCTCCTCTTCCCTCCCAGAAGTTTCTTTGACCCTGCCACCTCCACAGCCACCTCCCCTGGGGACACAAGCACAGAAGGCAGCAGGTACAGGAGAGATGTTATGTGCACAGCCAGAGCCAAATCCAAGGAAGCAACAGGAGCTGGCCGGAGAAGACAGCTGGGGGTGGGCTGCAGCCAGGGGGGCAGCACAGGGGCAGCACGAGCAGCACGACCACGGGTGAAGCTGCGTCGGGGCAGGGGGAGCAGCTCTCTGGTGGTGACACCACAGACACCTCCGGGGGTTCTCAGGGAAAGCTGGACCCCACTGGGAGGTGACCTAAGGGGCAAGGTGAAGGGACACGTCGCTCTGGGGTTTGCCACCACCACCACCACGCTGGATGAGCCTTCGCTCCACGGATCTCCTCAGCCCAGCCTGTGCCACTAAACCTGCTCTGCCCCCTGGAACCTCCCGTAGCTCCGACCCCAAACACACACGGGGAGCTCCAGCACACCCCAATCCCCCTGAGGTGGGGACGAGCAACCTTGGAACCCCTGAGTGCAGCACACGGGCTGGGATACAGCCCCTCTGCTCACCCCTGTGCTATCATCTTGGACCACCGTGTAGGGCCAAATCCACCTGTCCCCTGCCCCACCCACCTGCTTCCTGCCACACCCATCTCCAGCCACACCCACCTGTCCCCTGCCCCACCCACCTATCTCCTCGACTCTTCCCATCCCACAGCTCGCCCAGACCTCCCCTCCCTCACCCACCTGTCCCCTCCCCATCACTCCTTGCTGCTTTCCTGCTCTGAGCCTCACCTCTTCTCCATCCTCCCATCCCCACCAAGACGAGCGTGTCCCAGCTGAGCTCCACGTCACCCACACCAGGGACACGGATCATGGAGGAGCAGAAGCCTCGGGGACAGGTCCCAGGGGAGGGGACAGGCGCGAGGGGCAGGCACGTACCGTTCTCAGGGTGCTCCATCTCCCCGATGCTGCCATCGGGCGTGGTGCGCTCATAGTGGTCCTCGGGCAGGGCCAGGGGCCCGATGCGGGGCCCCGACGAAGATTTGCTGCTGGGGGTCTCGGATTCCTCCAGCCCGCTGTCGTAGTAGCTGTGCTGGGAGGGGTCCTGCAGGTCCTGAGCCTGGCTGGCTGCAGAGAACGTCACTCGGCGATGAGGTAACTGCAGACAAGAGAGAAGAAGTTGCATCACCCACCCTGCAGATGAAGGCAAAGGGTGGGGTCGTCCAACCTGACCCCATCCTCAGCCCCCAGAGCAATCCTGGCAGACTCAGCACCAGGCTCCATCCCAGCCAAGTGCTCCCCATCACATGTAGGAAGCACACTTTGCATGATCCCTGAGCTCCCCCAACCCATCACTCCCTCCACGGCTCTGTCCCAGCCTCTTCTGTCACCCAGGTGTCCTCTCCCATGGCAGGACGGCTCTGGAAAGGTCCAGCACAGCCTCCTGAATCACTGTCCCCCCTTGACCAGGGGTCCCCACTTGGCAGGTTCCTGACACAACCCCAGGGCCTCGCGTGGCCAAGGCCACCCCAAAGCCTCTCTGATGGCATCACTGCCCAGCACAGAGCCACGGCGACATCCTCCCTCCCCTGCCAGCCCCTGGCCTGACCCCAGCTCCCACCCTCAGGATTCTCCTC
Source organism: Passer domesticus (assembly GCF_036417665.1). Lineage (NCBI taxonomy): Eukaryota > Metazoa > Chordata > Aves > Passeriformes > Passeridae > Passer > Passer domesticus. Next base: position 16,579,994 of record NC_087486.1, on the reverse strand, counting down.
CCAGGGTCACCACCAGCGCTGCTTTTGTGTGCTCCTTAAGCGTTTCCAAGACCCCACTTCACACTCTCCCTCCCCAGCTCTGCCTCGTGCTCGGGAGCAGCTCCCTGCCAGCAGCCATTAAGCCACATCATTATCCCGCTCCAAATCCTTCCACCAAATCCTTCTTTGGTGTGATTACCGAGGAGTGGAGTGGAGAGTTCAAGGGGCAAGAGAGGGGAATGAAACAAAACCACCGAGAGCAAGAAAAAGCCACCACAATGTTTCTCCACTAGAAATGTGGGGAAAAGCCCAAGACAGGAATTATTTGATGGGGATCTGAAGGTGATGAGGCGAGAGAGGAGCCAACACGCCATTTAGGCTGAATACCTTTTTTTTGTGCTGGTGTCTTTCCTACAAATCAGTGGCAATCAGGCGTCCCACACACAGCGAGCACCGGCCAGGAAGGGGAAGGAATTGAGACGAACAGAGGGAAGGAACACAGAGGGAGCATTTAGATGAGCTGCTTTAAGGTTGGTTGGACCTGATTAAATTCACCACAGATGCTTAGAGACCTGATTTAAGTAACTTCAGAGCTGTTAGGGCTGCTTTTTTTTTTTTTCCCCAAGACTTTTTTTTCCTGAAGAAATTGTAGAGAATCAGGGAGCTTCCAGAAGACTGGAAGTGAGCTAAAATAGCGCCTGTCTTTAATGATGAGAAAAAAGAAGAGCTGGAGAATTATAAAACAGTTAGCTTAATTTCAGTTCCTGGAAAAATACTGAAGCAGATAAAAGAACTCTTTGTAAGTACCTACAAGATAACAAGGAAATGAGTAACAGCCACTGTAGGTTTGTCACAAACAAACATGTCAAGCCATTGAACTCGTTCCTTTGAAAAGACAGCAGGCCTCGTGGAGGGAGGAGGAGCAGTAAATGTTCTAGCTCCACTTGAGGAAGTTTTTTTTTGACACTGTTTTAGCTGATTTTCTCATAAGTAATGCAAGCAAACAGCAGAGGTGCAGCACGGTACATCCCTGCCTGGGTAATGTGAGTGCAAATCATTTGGAAAGTGCTATTCCCGAAGGAATTACTGCAGACAGCCTTTTTAGCTGGGATCATGGATCAAATTAAAGCTCCGGGTTGTGTCCCGAATCCGTTGCTGGGCTGTGTTTTCATTAGCTGCTGGCATGACAGATGTGGGATGGATCTGTCACATCTGCACCCTCGTGAGGAGCAATCACAGCTGGCTGGGGATCACTGCACATCATGAGCTGGGGATCCACCCCTGCTGCCAACCTCCCGCCCAGAATGCATCAATACTGGGACGTGTGAACAGGCTGGGATGTGCCAGCTCTGCTGGGTGCCAGGAGGCTGAGCTGGGCACCAGTTTTGAGGAGAGTGCCCCACTTCAGCAGAGAAAAACAGACAAGCACTCATTAGAAACCATGACAAAATATTTCAAAAAAAGAGAGAAATTGGTTCAGGGAAGAGAAGGTTAAGGGTGGGAAAGGCTGGAAAGGAAAAGCCTCTGCTTGGGACCACTGGCAGATGAGGAGTGACCTCTACCTGCAGCAGGGAAGACCAGGTTAATCACTGTGGCAAAAAACCCACAGTGGCAAAAAACCCACTTTGGCCAAGTGCATCACAGAATCATGGCAGGGTTTGAGCTGGAAGGGCCTTAAAGCTCATTTCATTTCAGGTGTCAGGGGCAGACACATTCCACTAGCCCAGGTGGCTCCGAGCCCCGTCCAGCCCGGCCTCGGACACGTCCAGGATGGGGCACAGCACCCTGTGCCAGTGGGCAGCCAGAGCAGAGGCTGCACCCCTGTCCTTAAGGCACAGGCCAGCCCCTCCCGGGAGGGCTCTAGAGGAGCTGAGGACAAGGCAGCACTGCCCAGGGGCCAGTGACCCTCTGGAGTCTCCTCCCAGCCCACAGGGATCGTGTAAAGCCTGGCACTGCCGTCCCCCTGCACCTTCCCCACCCAGCTGAAACCGATTTCCTGCCTCGCCCGGCCCATCCCGAGCTCCTTCTTTCTCTCCGTGCTTGCACCAGCCCCACCAGACGAGCCAAGCTCCTCGGGGTGCTGAAATAACACAAATAAACAACCTCCCAAAGCCAGCTCGTGACAGCCACCATCCCCCCACCCCGAGCGGCTCCATCCCAACAGCAGCGCTTTTACCTGAAAAACACCTCTTTTAAATGTCACCTCCTGCCAGGCAGCCCTCGAAAGGGCTCCTCTCACTGCGGGGCTCCCAAGCCCTGTCCCCTGCAGCCCCAGCGGGCAGCGTGGCGCTGGCACAAGGAGTGCCCCCTCCCTCTGTGCCCAGCCCCACCATGGGTGCCCTGGGAAGCTCTCCACCTGCACGGCCCGGCTCTGGAATCATGGAAAGGCACGGAATCGATTTGTGTGGCCTTGACTCACAGAAATTGGGTTTGGTGTGACCTTTCTGGGGGAGGTTAAAGAGCCTTTGAGCAGGCAGTGGCCTCTGCACAAGGAGCTGCTTGTGCAGTGCACTCGAGGCAGCCAGAGCCTCCTGTTTGAGGAGTCAAACACAGCAGGTCCAAGTCACAACCTGAAAACAGCAAATCTGTTTTGGGGCCCTCATCTCTGCATTCCCCAGTTTTATCCTGTTCCTCATCAGAGGTGACCTTTGCAGGTGCTGTCTCACCAGAGCTTCTTCCAGTGCCTTCCTGCCCTTCCAACCTTGCAGGTTTTTCCACCTGAGGTCTGTGCCAGCCTCTTAACCCTGAGCTACTCATGCAGCGTGACCCTTGAATCCATTTTAAAGTCAGCACTTCCCAGGATATTGGCAGCGTTCCGTTTCTCCATGCGCAGCTCCGCGCCGGGCTGCGCTGAAATGCACTTTGTTTAAATGGGCCCAGTTTACCAAGCAATCGGGATTGCTCTACATGGCTGCTCCGTCCTCAGCACCATCTCCCACTCCACCCATCTCCGTGGCAGCCGCGGGTTTATCAGCTGTGATTTCAGATTTCCTTCCAGACCATTGATTACAGTGGTGAATGGCAGCGGGCACGGCGCCGCTGCTGAGGAGCAGCTCCAGGAGAACCTCGCTCCATGAGGAATCCCAGCCAAGCTTCCCTTCCTAAAGCTCTGGATAAACCAGATCTGCCTCGCAATGCTGTGCTGGGAATCCCAGAATCCCAGGCTGGAAAAGCCCTCCAAGGTCATCGAGTCCAAGCTGTGCCCGATCCCCAGCCCAGAGCTCTGAGTGCCATGTCCAGGTGTTCCTGGGACACCTCCAGGGATAGGCACTCCAAACCTCCCTGGGCAGCTTCTCCCAATGCCTGACCACCCTTTCCATGGGCAAATTCCTGCTGATGTCCAACCTCAGAGCAGTGTTCATGCAAAACAATAAAAATAAGAATAATGATAATGATGAAATCCCCATTATCAGCTGGGAGCATCCATCAGTCTCCAGCTGCTCCGTACCCAACACAAACCAGCTCTGCCTCTCCAGCCCTGCAGGAATGCCTGCAGCAGCCCGTGTTCCTCACAGAGGCCAGGACCATGCCTAAGGAAAGGTTTAAAAGCCAGACCTGTCACGTAATGCCAGAGCCCAGTGTCCCCTGCCATCAGCCACGGTGACTGACGTCAGTGCTATTTCCATCAGCCATTCCCTGCTTTAGCCATTAATCCAGTTGTTCCCTGGGGGCTGCCGAGGGCAGCGAGCACTGCACAGCCCCAGCCAGCTCTTCCAGCTGCTCGTGGCATCACTGCCTTACCAGTCCTGCCCTCCCCAGGCTCCCCAGCTCCATGGACACCTCTGGAGCAGAGAGATCCCACTCTTTGCTACAAATTATTCCATTCAATTATGTCAAATATCTCTATTTTGAAAGCCTTTGCTGGTTCCCAACACATGGGCAGGTCCCACATCCTACGTTGTTATGTCGCAGCCCAAATTACTCCAACTATTTAGTCAATACTTTTGCATTTTTCTCCATAATTAACAATTTTGCAATCTCCACTTGGAATTGACAGTTCCTGAATTCCACCTCTTCCCGGCGCATTTTTTAAAGTACTTATTGTGTTGACTTTGTAATAATTGATTTTCCCCCAATGTCTTTGGCTTTGCTTGTTAATTTTCTACACTCCAGAACGACTCATTTCTCCTAATTGCTGTAACTCCCTCCTTTTACCCCCAGTATTTATTGGTTTCCTACTTCCAACTGCTGCCACTGTGCTGGAAGGGGATTTGGGGCAGAGCTGTCTATTTTCTCAGACGAGAAATTGTGGCTTTGGATAAAAAAACTACATTTTCAGGGCTCCCCAGTGTCACTGTAACATTCCTGATGGGGACACCCGTGCCAGTGCCACATCTGAGGGACAAACTGAGCCCCTCGTGCCCCTCTTCTTCCTGCAGGGATGCTCTGACAGGGGTGTTCATCCCCAGGAAAATCCTGCAGGTTCCGTGCTGCTGCAGCTCAGGGATTTTTCCTGAGGAGGAATCCTTGGCAGCTCTCCCTCTGATGACCCCCATCCTCTGTGAAGTGCTCTCCTGCCTTTTTGAGTCCGTGTCTGCTCCGGCCTCTGCAGATTCCGGCTGCAGTGAACTCCCGGCCCATGTGCTCGCTGGAAAAGCTCTTCCCTTTGCTCCTGCCTCTGCTGCCTGCTCGTTTTGCCTTGAACTTCTCCTACCTGCAGGGTTGTGAGGAACGGCAGTAATTACTCCTCGCTCTGCCCCCTTCCAATTCCACAAATCCAGGCTGCATCCTTCTCTGCCAGCTCCTGCTGCAGACACCAGGCAGGTCTGACCAGCCCTGCTGCCCTTCCCTGTGCCCCTTCCAGCCCTGCTGCCCTTCCCTGTGCCCCTTCCAGCCCTGCTGCCCTTCCCTGTGCCCTTTCCAGCCCTGCTGCCCTTCCCTGTGCCCCTTCCAGCCCTGCTGCCCTTCCCTGTGCCCCTTCCAGCCCTGCTGCCCTTCCCTGTGCCCCTTCCAGCCCTGCTGCCCCTCCCTGTGCCCCTTCCAGCCCTGCTGCCCTTCCCTGTGCCCCTTCCAGCCCTGCTGCCCTTCCCTGTGCCCCTTCCAGCCCTGCTGCCCTTCCCTGTGCCCCTTCCAGCCCTGCTGCCCTTCCCTGTGCCCCTTCCAGCCCTGCTCCACTTCCCTGTGCCCTTTCCAGCTCTGCTGCCCTTCCCTGTGCCCTTTCCAGTTCTTCCTCACCTTTCCAGCCACAGGAAGCCAGGCCCAAACCCACAGCTCCAGTTTTGGGGCTCGTCTGGCAGTAGCAGGAGCTTTGTTTTGGTGAGTAATTTTTGTGGGCTGTCCCCGACCTGCCTGGTCCTAGCTGTACATCCCAAACCCCCCAATTCCTGACTGTGCTGGTTCCTTCTGCCATGAGGGCACATTAGGAAAAATGAGACTGGGAGACATTTCTTCATGGAAAGGGTGGTCAGGGATCAGAAGGAGGGTGGTGGAACCACCATCCCTGGAGGCGTTCAAGGAAGAGCTAGAGGTGACACTCAGTGCTCTGGGCTGGGTGACATCAAATCTTGATGATCGTGGAGGGCTTTTTTCCCAACCTTAATGATTCCGTGAGGATTCCAGCTCATGGATGCTGGATGGAGCTAAGGGGACCCCACACTCCTCAGCCCCTCTGCTCCCTCCTGCTTCTTCCTTTCCTCATTCAAACATCTCCAGCTCCCAGCACGACCTGCACCAGGCTGATTCTCCTTGCCAAACCCAGGGAAAACAAACTCAGCCCAAGCAACAGCAGTGCCAGGAGGCACTAGGAATTTGGGATGTCACCATGAGCCCGCAAACCCACGGCATCACCGCCTGTGCAGAGGGCAGGGACCAAGCAGCCGAGAAATTCCATTGTTCACAAAGGAAACCACAAAATCCACCCCGGGCACCCTTTTCCTGCTGGCAGGGAGGGAGGGGAGCCACCCTGCTCCCCCTCCCTGAGCACAGTGGGGAAAATCCAGCCCTTGTTAACTGGCTCGCTGCTGATCCCAAAGCGGGATCCGCGGCTCCCTGGCCTCCTGTGCCTCCCCACACGCCAGAAGCCTCCTTTCAGGCAGCTGCCAAGGGAGCTGCTTCCCCAACAGCCGCCACAATGCAGCAACTCACAGGGCCGGGAGTGAAAGGCAATGCCAGAGCCAGCGCCCGGAATATCAAAATAACCCACAAGGGAGCCATTGTGGCACCGGAGTAACTCAACTTCACATGGATTCATCAACCCCTCTCCTTCACAAACCAACCTGGAGCCATGCAACATCCCTGGCTACGGAGAGAAAGAGAGAAGGATAAGCCCAGGGACCGTGCTTTGAGTGACCCAGAGGCAGCTTTCCAGGGGTGGAGGCTTGGGAATTGTTTGTTTTCCCTGGCGAGAAGCAGGGCTCCAGTGCAGTGCAGCACAGCCTTGGGAGCAGGAGGCTGAGAGGAATATTATGTCCATGGAAACCAGGGCAGGCCTCGAGGAAAGCTGGAGCTGAGTTGCCAAAACCACCCAGGGCAACGCTCAAGCTCCAGGAAAAAGGACACAGCTCATCCCTGAGCCGACCATTTTACAGCTCTGAGCCACGAGAGCTTCTGCTGCCGTGCTGGGGTGAGGCTGGAGCTGAGACAGCTCTTCCCATCCTGTTCCGTGACCCTCCAGCAGCACATTGTGCAGCCACTGCACTGATTTTTGGAGGAGAAGCCCCCCAAGAGCCCTCCCTGCTTGTTCTGCACTCACCCTGCAGGTGATGGGAAGAGCTCAGGGCATTTCCTGGCACAGCAGCACCCTGAGGGACAGGGACAAGGGACAAGGCAAGCACTGCCCTGGCTTGGTGTCACCTCCTGGCATCTACAGCCTTGGTGGCCTGGGGGTCCTGTCTGCCCCAAGGGTCCCTTCCTGCCCTGCCACAGAATCTCCAGGGGTTCAGTTGGTTGAGCAGACCCAGCTGCATTCCCAGGATTGCTCCCTGTTTGCCCAACATGAAGGAACTGAGGGAAGGGCTGGGGTCAGGTCCCAGGGGCTGCTTTGTACAAGGGAGGGATATGTGCACAGATCTCTAAGCCAAGACCTGTGCACATCTGTGAGACCCATCCTTTAATTCAAAACACTCCTTCAGGCCCTCCCAAGATTTTGTCCCTGAAGATGGTGTCTCCCAAAGAACCCTGACAATTCTGGAGCACAGTTAGAGGCCCAAATCTGTGATCTACCAGTCTGACTCTGCTGGGGTCACCTCCTCCACCAGAGCCACTGGGGTCCCACAGGGCACAGCAGCCATGGGGTGACCACCCTGGTCTGTGATGCTCACGGGGTCTCGTGTGGTGGCTGTGTCTGCCCACAAATTCCTGTGTCCATCCCCAGCTCCCAACACCCCTTCAGTTCTTTCACTGCTGACAAACCAGAGAAGGAATCCACAACCAGAGTTGAAAAGCACAAGAATCCATGGAATCCCAGCTCCCAAAGCCAGGTATTATCCCCAAAAGCACCTGCTCCCCTCCTGAGTGGCTGCTCAGCTGACAATTAGCGAGTGCTGACCTTGCAGTCAGCAGAGGCAGTCTCCAAGTCCTGCCGAAATAATGATAGCAGAGCAGCCAGCCTCAAATGGACATCAGCTCCCGAGGCACTATTTAATGAATAAATCCAGGGAAAATGCGGGCTGACTCCACATAGGTGCCCTGAAGCCTCCTGAAATTTGCATGATGCTCAAAGAAGCCGCCAAAGCCCGGTGCCAACCTGCCTGGTCAGATCGAATTTATCTAACTCAGAGCAAGATCTAACGCAATTAGAGACCCATTTAGGCAGCCTAGGGACAGAGCCTACCCAACCCTCAGCCTATCCCAGCTCTGAGCCCATCCAGGAGGTGCCATTTGGCTTTTCTTTGGGTGAAATGAAGATGGGCAAGGAAAATACGGAAATAAATCAGCAGAAGGGCGAACGGTAAAATGGAAAGGGGTCATAATCTTTATGGAATGATGTCTAAATTGGCCTGGCTGTGCTGCCCTAGAATGTCTGTCACCCTCCAGCTGATAATGGAGCTATTCTGGAGATGGTTGGTGTGCAGTGGAAATTGCCCTGGACGCAGCAGGAGGCCTCATAATCACGTTAAAACTATCTTAAGATCCCAGGGAGAAAAAGCTTTCCGGGACTGGGAGCAACACTTGAATAAAACCCTCGAGGAATCCAACAGCTGCAGAGTGGGAAAATGATGCTGGGAAAATAATGAGCTAATCTGGCTCCCAGTTGAACCCAGTGGAGCTGACAGGGAGCGTTGAAGGCTCTGGGGAGAGCAGGGGGTCTGAAGCTGTAGACTCAGGACTCTATCAAAAGCAATGGAGATAGCCAGGAATGCCTCCATGGAAGCCTTTCCACAGAAAACCTGTCAATTTGCTGAAATCAGATCATTATTCAAGCGAGCTCCCTGTTTCAGGGCTGGGGCGTGGGGGGAGATCTTTGCTGACACGTGAAAATGAAAAAATGATGCTCTTGCAAAGGTACCTTTCGCTTCAGGACTCCAGCCAAGTATTAATTATGGAGCTCAACTCAAAAAGGTCAGGCAGAATCATGCCTTTAGACATTACTAGAAAAAAAATATTTATATATAATATATATTCTGATTGACCTGGGAAACAGGGGGGAAAACTGTCAGTTCTTCCTGATTTGCTTTCAAATTGAAAATTTTCCTCTGAGGGCAAACCTGTTTTGCAACCAGCTCTATTTCCACAGGCAAAGGGCAGCAGCTTTTCCTGTTTGCCCAAGGAATTGTGCCTGTTCCAGAGGTCTGGGCACCCACACGCTGCAGAGATGGGCAGAGCCCTCACTTTAGTGGTCTGCACCTCCCGATGAGTGGAGATACCGGGTGAGACAAAGCTTCCTTTGGAGACATCAAACAGGTAGGACAAGTCAGAGGAAGGCTTCTGAGGGCCACTTATCTTGCCTGCACTGCTCCAATTCCCATTCCCACTGGCACAGGACCCCTGGGATGGATGAGCTCTTCAAATCCCAGGATTGCTGTCACATCCTTGGCCAAACCAGATCCTGGCTCCAGACAAATGTCCAGCACATTAGCAAAGGTTTCTGAGCTCTCTGGGCAAGAGACACCCCAACAGTCCCTAATAAACTGTGATCTACTTGAAATCCTTGGAAAAAACCCCACCCAAGCTCCTCCAGGCACTTACAGAGCCTGGAATCACAGCACCTCAGAAGGTCTTGCCCAGCCTGAATGAGAACGTAGGGCTCTTCAAACATCTGAAACATGGGTTTTGCTTTCCACAGGGCTCAAGTGCTTTTGATGAACAAGCAGGAAGATGAATGGACGAGTGTGAGAGGAACATCACACATTGCTCCAGCAGGACACCTCCAGCAGGATCTCAGTCCAGAGCTCAGCCATGAGGTGCCCCCCCAGCAGCTGCTCCTGAGCGCCAGGGAGCTGGGAGGATGTGAAAACCAGGCCATGTGGGAGCAAAATAGCTGCAGGCTTTCAGGTTGCTCGGGCCTTTCAAGATGTCTCCGAGGAGCTGAATCAGGGCAGGCTGCTCCGACAGCTCCCAGGGAGAGAGGTGGGATCGCTGCCCTCCTCAAAGGACGGCTCCCAGCTTTGATGGAACGTGCCAGGATCCCTGTGCCATGTGCAGATAGCAGATCACAGGGGTGTTTTGCAAGCCAGGAGGAGCTCAGAAGGATGTTTACATCCCGGGAAAGGGGCATCTTCAGGGATCTCTGGGCAGGACCCACAAGGCCTGGCTGTGAGTGCCAAAAGGATGGAAAAAATGAGGTGGTGGAGCTTTCTCCTGCTCTCCTGGCAGGTCACAACCCACGCTCCCACCACAAACCCACCCACGCTTCCCTGCAAGCAGCTGAAGGGCTGAGGCAGTAAACAGCTTCCACCACACAAGGCATTGATGCAAAACAACCAGGAATGTTTTTTAAGGGATCTGGGGGAGTTGTTTTCTTTCTGGTCCTCTGCCTGACCTCCTCTTCCTCTCAAGAGGGTTGGGTTGGGAATCACGCTCGGAAAAGAAGCCTTTACTACAGATAGGATGTGGAAACCAGGTACTCAAGGGTGCTGAGACCTCTATAAAAGTTCAGGAAGTCAGAGAATAGAATCATGGAATGGTTTGAGTTGGAAGGAACCTTAAAGTCCATCTCATTCCACCTCCTGCCATGGCAGGGACACCTTCCACCATCCCAGGCTGCTCCAAGCCCTGTCCAGCCTGGTCTGGGGCACTGCCAGGGATCCAGGGGCAGCCACAGCTGCTCTGGGAAATCTGTTCCAGGGCCTGCCCACCCTCACAGGGAAGAATTTCTTCACAATATCCCATTTAAATATCTCCTCTTTTAGTTTCAGAGAGCTCCCCTTGTCCTATCACTGTCTCTGCCTCTGTAAAATCTCTCTCCATCTTTTTTGTAGCTTTCCTTGAAGTACACAAAGGGTCTGGACAAAAGGCAAGGTCTGTGAAGGACCTGTTGGGAGGAAGCTGAGTGAGGCTGAGTTGCAGGTCTGACTCCAGAAGGGAAGCCAGGGCTGAGCTTCACCCAGGCTGGACTGGTGGATGCTGCAGCCACAGTCAGAGGTGACAAGAAAAGGGGCACCAAGATGCCAGGGGGGACTCCTCACCCCTGTTCAACTCTCCTGTGCCCCAGCTGAGCTGTCTGTGCTTCCTGGGGTGCTGAAGGATCAGGGCACTGCAGGAAGAGCCTCTTTTGGAATAATCTCCACTGACCATCTTGGTTTCTGCCAGGAGCAGAGCTGGGTTGTGCAATGGCAGCACAGCCGTGCCCTGGGGATGGGCCGTGCCCGGGGCTCCTGGCAGGTGCTCTCAGAGGGCAGGGGTGTGTGGGGATGAGGGCGGAGGGGCAGGAAGGTGATTTGGGCCTGGCACAGGGCTCAGCATTCCAAAGGATGTACCAACCAGCGGGAGGTTTGCCAGGGCACCACGGGTGCTGAGTGTCCAACACCCCACAAAGCACGAAGGGGCTCTTTGGGACCTGCCCTGGCACAGCCCCACACAGGGGAATTCACTCTGGGGGTCCCAGCTGGCCACCAGAGCACAGCAGCCACCCCTTTGCTGTTGTCCCACGGCTCCCAGGGCTTCCCTCCCCAGCCCTGACACAATTCCAGCCACTCTGTGCCCTTTGCTCCAGGCATTCCTTAACCCTCGTTCCCTCCACAACAACCTCCCTAGCCTGTCCTACATCCTGCACCCTCTCATTACTCCAACCTCCTTCCATCCCATCCCAGAACATCCCAGAACATCCCAGCTCTGTCCTCACCTGGGAACACCCCACCCTCCACCCCCTTCTCTGTGCTTCACCCCATGCACACCTCTGGGTGCTCTGTGGGCTGAGGGGCCACTGAGTGCCTGGGGACACACAGGGACCACGGGGACACACAGGGACCACGGGGACACACAGGGACCACAGGGACACACAGGGACCACGGGGACACACAGGGAGACCACGGGGGCACACAGGGACCACAGGGACCATGGGGACACGCAGGGACCACGGGGACACACAGGGACCACAGGGACACACAGGGACCACGGGGACACACAGGGACTGCAGGGACACACAGAGACCACAGGGACACACAGGGACCATGGGGACACACCCTGTCACAGCCCCGGGTTCTGCCCCAGGATCTGGGTGTCGGGTGAAGCAGCCTGCAGGGCTGGGCCCCGCTCCAGGGAACAGCACTGCAGCTGAGAGCCCGGCCGAGCGGGCAGAGCAGTGCTGGGAATATCAATCAGGGAGGCTTGGAGCGGGCGGCTGCACACACAGCCAGGGCTTTCATCCCCAGGATCCACAGCTCGGCCGGCAGAGCCAGCCAGGGGCTCAGCCCTGCGCTGGGAGGGCTCAGCATCCCTCTGTACTGGGGCCAGCACGCTCAGGAGAGACTGGGGAAAGCCAGGGAGAAGGGAGAGATCAGGAGAGAGGGTGGAGAGGAGCAGACACAGCTCTGAAAGAAGCAGGAAGATTTGGGGGGGAAAAAGGAGTTCCCCAGGTCCAAGCTAGGAAAAGCCAATGCGGGCTCCAAGGGCATCAGGCAGGGGAGAGGCTGAGGCTGTGGGGAGGGAGAGGAAGAGGAGGGCAGGGAGGAAGGAGAAGCAGGGAGGAATGGCAAGAGGGGAACTGGGCAGTGCTGTCATCCAGCCCCATGTGGGGAGCCCCAGGCAAGGAGCACAGGCTGGGTGACTCTTAAAGGGAGAAAGGACGAGGTCCCCAGCGCTGGTAGGGCCAGGGACTGCCAGGCAGGACAAACCTGATGCCCTCCCCAGTCTGTTAGGGACAGCAAGTGCCACTGTCTCCTTGCAGACACTGCCTACCTGGCAGAGTTGTCACCGGGCCAAGGCTGCCCACCCTGCTGTCACTGTGTCCCCCCCACTGCCACCCTCCACACAGCACAGCCTGTGCACCCCTGTGCCACCTCCTACCGCAGTCCAGGCTGCACAGTTCCCACTGCCACCTCCTTGGGGACAGGGCTTGTACCCTGCCCTGTGCCACATTCCCCCCAGGAATGCCTGCATGCCCTGCATTCCCTATCCCTGACACACAGCCTGTGCGAGTGTCCCTGCCCTTGTCACCAAGAGCATGCTCCCCTCTGTGCCACCTCCACAGGGTGCTGGCAGTGAGCATCTGTCACCACCCTTGTGTGGGGGCCTGGGCTGGGTACACCCCGCTGTCACCTCCCACGTGTGGGGGCATGGGCTGGGTACACCCCGCTGTCACCTCCCACGTGTGGGGGCATGGGCTGGGTACACCCCGCTGTCACCTCCCATGTGTGGGGGCATGGGCTGGGTACACCCCGCTGTCACCTCCCCCTGCAGCACAGCCTGCGCTCACCCACGCTGGCGCTGGCTGCACATCCAACCTGTACCAGGGGTTGCTCCTCTCCCGTGGGCAAAGCTCCTCATTTTGAGGTCCCCAATACCCCACTGTGCTCACGCTCATCAACCCAAGTCTCCAGCACAGATGCGCCAGGAGCCACCGCACCTTCCTGCCTCGCCCGTGGTGCCCTCAGCATCCTCACCGATGCTCCAGCACAGTGCACTGCCCACTCCCCACCCTGTCCCGTGCTCCCCCAGCTCCCCCAGGCACCCCAGTGATGCTCACAAGCTGCTGTGCTTTGACACAGCCACTCCTCCCAGCAGATCCAGGGATCCGCAGCCCCTACACAACACTTCTCTCATTCGATCTCAGCCCGGCAGAGCCAACTCTGACCCAAGCCCAGCTGATCCTAGCAGCAGGAGCTGATTCACTGTGTGAAGAAACTGCGCCCAGCACAGCTTCTCTCTGAAACTGGGGGAAAGCAGGGCAGGTCCCCCATGAACCCTCAGCTCCATCTGCAGCTCCTTGCTGGATCCATTTATCAGCTCATTCCACGTGAACGACCTTGAGAAAACCCACTGACCCAGGACAGTGGGAGACTTTCCCAGACATCTGCCAGCACCTAAACCTGCAATTTATGGAGACTCTGAGCTAAATTCTCAAACAAGACGATTTCATTTCTGTCCATTACAGCTACAATATTCCTCTCCTCCCCTCCCGCAGAGAGTAATTAATGCTGCACCGCGCTCCCAGCCCGCGGGCAGGTGCAGGAACCTCTGCTGAGCTCGCTCAAGTTCACACCACTCCAGCTGCCTTCCCGGGTGCTGGGGGGCTGTAAGGACCCGGGGCAGCTTTTGGGAAAGGATGTAGACTATCCCCTCCCGGTAAAAAAGGGATGGAGCCTGGGAGCCAGGCAGAAGAAAGAGCTGCTCCCCACGCCAGCGCCTGAGTTCTCACCCCAGGTTCATCAAAGAGCTGCCGAGGACGAGGAAGGAAGGGAAAATTCTCTCAGAAAGTTCCCAAAGGGAAGCAGATAGCAGGGCTGAGCCAAGCCCCCAGACTGCCCGGCCCAGCCCTGCGGGGAGCAGTTATTGAGGTGGTTGCTGGTGTCTCCTTTCCTCCTCTGCAGCCATCGCATCTCCCTGCGGGTCCCAGCCCTGCCTGCCCAGGAGGCCCAGACACTTCCTGGATGGTTCAAGATAAAACCTTATGCTGTTAGCAAAACAAACGAGGAGGCTGTGAGAGCCAAGGCTGGCACAGGGCTCAAACCACCGAAGCCAGAACCACTGGTTTCCCCGGCTGATCTAATCTCTCCCAGCGCCAGAGCTCCTCGGCCCCAGCAGCCGGGTGAGGCCACTGGAGGCCCTGAGGAAGAGGTGAACTGGTGTGACAGGAGCAGGGATGGGTGCCCCAGTTTGGAAGAAAAACCAGGAGAAACAGGAACAGGTGGCCAGGGAGGGGGGCCCTGAGATGGGAGAGTGGGATGGTGGGAGAGTGGCGTTGGACTGTTCCTGCATACCAGAGTCCATCTTTTGTCCAAACAGCTGAACTCAAGACCCTGAGTGAGCCCCATGGCATTGGCACCACCCCATCCATCCCGCCAGGAGATCCCATACAGGGCAGATCCATCCGCATGGGAGGCAGGACCACCCGGCTCCAGCAAGCCTTCCTGAGCGGATCTCTCCTTCCCATCACCTCCCAGGGTGGGGGAGCACTGGGATCTGGGCGCTGCTGACACGCCAAGGCTCCATCTGCAACCGCGTGCGCCCTCATTGCAGCACTGCGGCGGGTGGGAGCTGGCGGCTGCCAGCCCGCGCCGCGGGATTTGGGTCAGGCTAGCCAGGCACAGGGATCGCTCTGGCTGTGGGATGTGGGGGTGGCTCAAGAGGATGTGGGGATCAACCAGGAGAAGCTTTGAGGGAGGATGTTGGTGTGAAATGAAATGAAAGCTGGGCGGGCTGGCCTGTGGCTCAGACTGCGTTCACATCCACACAGGTGTGTGTCTGTCTGTCTGTCTGTCTGTCTGTGTCTGTGTCTCTGTCTGTGTGTGTGTGCAGCTGTTGGGAACCCTGTCCTGGAGGGACGTCTTCAGAGGGCCAGGTAGTGACTAGACATGGGACATGTCAACCTGGGGATGAAGGGTCAGCACCATGAGGCCTCTGGACTGACCACACTGGGATGTGGTGGAGGGTTTGTGGACATGGCCAGCTCATGTGAGCATCACTTCTGGCCTCCACAGGGCCCGAGTGCTCCAGTGGCCAAGGACATGGAAAATATGCCTGGGAAATGGCTGGGAGAGCCTTCTCAGGGGCAGCAGGGACAATAAGGCACAACTGGTCAAAAATAGAAAACTTTATTGAAGTCAAATCCAACAGGGCAGCTGAGCTCAGCCCCACGGCAGGAGCCCAGCCTGCCGCTCACTGGGGTACAAAGAAGGGGGCAGGGGTCTCATGGGGCACAGGGGGTACAGCACGGGGGGAGTGGGTGGTCCTCACCCATGGGGCCCGAGGAAGAAGACAAAGCCACAGGCACTCGCACCCCCTCTCCCTCCCTGGCTGGTTAAGGACAGACGTGCCAAAGCAGAAATGTGGTGCAAGCTCCTAAGTGGCCAGACAGCCCGAGAAAGAGGGTCCTGCAAGCTCCACACTCAGCCCACGACCTCGTGGCTCAGCTCCAAGCTCTAGTGCACACCAGCGAGCAGCCAAGACCTGCCTCCACCCTGCCCCACACGCAGAAAACCCCCCGGCAACACCAAGAGCAGTGACCTGACCACAGCAGAGACCTCAGTGGCCCTCTCCCCAGCCCCCAGCACAGCACCAGCCCTGCCACATGGACAGGCCTTTCCTGTGCCACCAGGATCTGCGGATCCTCTCCCGCAGAGCCACAGCTCCAGGCCCAGTGCTCATGCTACGGGAAGCCCAGATTTCACCGCGCCGGCTGTGGCAGAGGGCCCGAGCCTGGCGGAAGCGGGAGCCTGAGCCTGAGAAAAAGGCAGAGCTTTGCTCCTCCACCCAGCCCCACCTGCCCGGGCAGCCGCAGTGGGTGCAGAGCTCCCTTTGAGGCACCCTGGCGCAGGGATGGTGGCATGCTCTGCTGCACCAGCAGAGTCAGGGTGGCAACAGTGAAGCCAGAGCCTTCCAACTGCTCCCTGGAGCAGGGCAGGGCTGGAACCCAGCTGTGGCAGGAGCAGGACAAGTCCCTCCTCCCCATGAGCCAGCCCAAGCGGAGGGAGGGATGGGAGGGTGGACATCGCCCTCCTTGGTGCTCTTAGAGTGGTCCCCAAAGGGGACACAGGTGGGTGGCATTCCCTGCCCGGAGCCCCACATGCAGAGCCACATGCATGCAGTGCCCTTCGCATCACCGTCACCCAGGCAGCGCCACCAGGACCCAGCCCCGGGTGCTCTGACAAGGGCTCGGACAGCTTTTGGCCTCCCCCACACCATCCCCATCCCCTCCCTGCACCACGCCCAGGCTCTGAGGCTCGGCTCCAGGGTAGTCCAACGCCAGCCCCCTGGGCCACACATGCAGGGCTGGGGGCCAGTCCACGCTCACTCCCACACCTCTGTCCAGATGGCTCCCCGGTGCAGCGGGGGCGCCGCTGCCGGCCTCAGGATGAGCTCTCCTACCTGCTTGTTGGTGTATTTCTGGGGGTTGGTGCGGTAGCTGTAGTCCGAGTACTGCTCGGAGCCCGTCGAGTTGTTGTCCCCGGTGCCAACAAAGGTGTTGGTGGCCGGCAGGTCCTGCACCACTTGGTGCTTCTTGGAGGCAGAGGGTGACTGAGGCTGCAGCTGGATGGAGGGCAGCGGCGAGTTAGAGCGGTAGTGGCGGCCCAGGTCCGGGCTGCCCGGAGGGTAGTTCAGGGGCAGGTGGATCCGGGGGCTGTCGCTGACGGAGTCATTCATGAGGTTGAACTTGAGCGATTTCTGCAGCCCCGTCTCCTCCTCATCCTCTGTGGGCTTGGGTGGCTTGGGAGACTTGCTCTTCTTCACCTTGTTCTTGCTCTTCCCGCTCTTGCTGGCTTGCTTGGGTGCGTACAGGTCCTTGGTCTCCTTCTTGCCTGCCTGGTAGCCGCTCTTGGCCTCACGCTGCCGGCAGTAACGCACCAGGACCACCAGCACGATGACCAGGGTGACAGCCACGATGCCGGCGATGACCCCGAAGAGGATGTTGCTCCGCTGCTTGCTGCGCTCGTACTCAGGGTCGCCGGCGATGTCGATGTCCAGCGGGGTGTCCAGGCTGTGCCCCACCAGCGTGTCCAGCAGCGTGCGGTTGGCCAGCGTCTCGTTGACGTAGAAGTGCACCAGAGCCGTGCCGTGCCGCGAGGGCTTGCCCTTGTCGTTGACGCGCACGACCAGGCGGTGCAGGCCGTGGTGCTTGCGCAGGATCTCCTTCTCCAGAGTGATGTCTCCGCTCTGCGGGGAGATCTGGAAGAGCTCGAAGGGGTTTCCTCCTGTGATGCTGTAGATCAGCTCGGCATTGATGCCCGAGTCGATGTCCTCCGCCTTGACCTTGCTCACCTGCTGCCCGGGGCTGGTGTGGGGCAGGATGTGCTTGTAGGTGGCGTTGGAGGGGGAAGTGATGAAGGGGGCATTGTCATTCTCATCCAAGACGTTGATAGTCACCCCCACATAGGCAGACCTGGGGGGATCCCCACCGTCCACCGCCTTGAGTCGGAAGGTGTAGGTGCTCTGCTGCTCCCGGTCAAAAGAGATGCTGGAGAGGATGGTGCCAGTGCCATTTTGGATGACAAAATCCCCGTTGTCTTGCTCCACCGACAGCTGGATCCGGGCATTTTCTCCTTTGTCAGCATCAATGACCGTCACCATGCCCACAGGGCTGAGGGGTGGCATGTTCTCCATCACTGAGAAGTTGTAGCCGCTCAGCATGAACTTGGGGTCGTTGTCATTCCTGTCCATGACGTTGATGGCCACAGATGCTGTACCCTGCTTGCTGGGGCTGCCCTTATCTTCCGCCACCACCAAGAACTCGTAGCGTTCCCTCTGCTCTCGGTCCAGCACCGCCTTCACTCGGATCTCTCCGGAGTCAGGGTCAATGGTGAAGGAGCCCTTGGAGGAGGGGTCTGTCACCAGGGAATAAACCAGCTTGGCGTTGGAGCCACTGTCAGCGTCAGTGGCACTCACCTCCATGACCAGCTCATCGGGCTCGTTGTTCTCAGGGAAGGCCACCTCAGTGAAGCTCTGGCTGAAGACAGGGGCGTTGTCATTGACGTCCATCACCTGCACCTTCAAGGAGTTGGTGCTTGAGAGGGGCGGGTTCCCCGAGTCCACAGCCACAATCTCAATCGTGTACTCCTTCACAGACTCGTAGTCCAACGGTGTGGTAGTCTGCAGGAAGTATTTCTTCTTGCTGTCACTCCCTGTCTCACTGGCCTGGCGCAGCTGGAATGGGACGTCACCGGCCACCACGCAGGTCACCACAGCATTTTCACCCTCATCTCGGTCGGACACCTGCACCAGAGCCACTGCTGTCTCTACTGGCACGTCCTCCGAGATGTTGGCCATGCCATCCTGGTGCGTGACCAACCCTATGCCCCGGATCTCTATGGAGGGTGCGTTATCATTCATGTCCTTGATGGTGACCACCACCTGCGTGCGGGCACTCTTGGGGTTGGCGCCCTTGTCCTTGGCCATGACGGAGAACTTGAGGGTGCCGATGTCCTCGCGGTCGATGGGGCCCTGCACGGTGATGAGCCCCGTGGCGCGGTCCAGGCGCAGCAGCCGCCGCACCATGTCCGAGGCCTGGTGGAAGGAGTAGTCAATCTCGGCGTTGGCGCCCTGGTCCGAATCGTTGGCTTTCACCTAGGGGGCAGAGGGACAAGCGGTGAGCAGGACAAGAGCACGGCAGAGCGAGCCCCTCCGCAATCCACCGCAGCCTTCCCTGAGGACAGCCGGGGGGAAAAACCAGGATTTCCTCTTCTGGGGCCAAGGACTGTGGGGCAAAGAGCCTGGGACCGGCAGAGCAGCTGGGAGCCACCCTCGGGCACGGAGGCTTTGCCTCGCTCTTCCGGAGAAACCGGCTGGGCCGGTTGGCTGCGCTCCCCTCCCAGCCAGCTCCGGCACACAGGGAATCCTCCGGAACCATGGAACCGTGCCGCTGAGACCCAGCCAGCAGCAGGGAGGGACAGCTCCAGCCGTGCCTCCAAGGAGGGGCTGGAGCAGCTGCCTGGCTCAGGTGAGGGCAAGGAGGGAGGCGACCGTGTGTGGAGCTGCAGCAGCTCCATCGCAGCATGTGGGGATGCAGCCACACAGGGATTGGGGCTGCCTGAGCCCTGCACAGCACCGTCCATCCCTGCCCGCCCGCCAGGAGCCCTGCATCCCCATAAACCTGCCTCTACGCCTATTATTTGCTTTCTAAAGAAGATGAGGTTTGTCTAACATTTGCCTCCCTAATCGGCTCTCTGAGCAGCCTCTTCTCTGCACCATTTGCTGCTCCGCCGTTATCTTGCTCAGCAGATTTGGATGGAAAACGAAAGTTGTTAAATGTAAATTCCACCTTTTACCTCCACTCACAAAACAGGCGGAAGTCATTTTCCCCCTGAAAGATAAAAGCTGAGCAATGGCAGCAGCGGCATCTCAGCCCATTCTCCTCCCGGCCATGCAGCTCCCTTATCTGCTTCCAACTCCCATTCTCTTAACAGTGAAAAATGAATTCTTAAAAAATTCACATCAGAATTAGCAGGCAGATGAGAGCTGGCCGCGCTCCGCTTATTAAGATGGCAGCTGCAGATAAACAGATGTCGACTACTATCATCTCAATGCCCCCTCCAAGCCAAATCCACCAAGATCCAGCCCCCTGGGCTCTCCGGGCCAGTTTGCAGTGCTGCCTGAGATGAGGCAGAGCCCCCGCTCCCTGCAGACAGCAGGGCACCTCCGGAGCCAGTCCTGCGCACGGGCAGCAGGGATGCTCCCTGTCCCCACCTCCTGAGTTTCCATGGAGCCTCCAAGGGAATGCAACTTATGAAAGGGTCTGTGTCTTGTCTGTGGGCAGCACTGAGACCGCGCTGGCCCCAAGCCAGGCTCCCAGTGGCCCTCAGGTCCCAGCCCTCCCAGTAACCCGGAATCCTGCTCCCTGCAGCTCTGTTGCTGCCCCTCAGCCTAGTCCTGCAGCCCCACTCCAGCTGTGCCTTCCTGCACATTCTCTCCAATCTCGCTTGAGCAGATGTGCTGTCCCAGGGACCTGCCTGCCTGCTGGCCCTGGGTGACACTCCGAGCTCCTCCATCCAACCCTCCCGCCTCCTTGGAGGAACCATGGCCATGTCGATGCTCCTGTGGCTGTCCCTGCAGCAAGGCAGGAGAGGAAATGGTGAGAAGTGTTCCGTGCACTCACCTGGAGGACGGAGTGCCCCACAGGGCTGTTTTCGGAGAGCTCTGCCTCATACAGGGCCTTCTCAAACTTGGGCGCGTTGTCGTTCATGTCCAGGATGGTGATGCGGAGCAGGGCACTGCTTGCCCGAGGGGGGTTCCCCCCATCCTGCACCTTGATGGTCAGATCGTAGGAGTCCCACTGCTCCCGGTCCAGGTTCCCCATGACGATCAGCTGAGGCTGCTTCTCATCCTGGTCCTCGGCCACCTGCAGCCCAAAGAGCTCCTGCGCCTCCGGACCGGCCATCAGCTCGTAGGAGGCAACGCCGTTGGGGCCCGAGTCCCGGTCTGTGGCCAGGGGGATGGGGAAGAGCGTCCCGACATTGGTGTTTTCAGGGATGGAGAGGGTGAGGACGGGCGAGGCGAAGTTGGGGGTGTTGTCATTGATATCGAGCACCTCGATCTGCCCCTCGAGGAGGCGCGGGCTGCTGTTGGCGTTCAGGTTAGTGATGGACACCTCAAACTCCAGGAAGCAGGGGTCTCCAGGCAGGAGGTGCTGGCACTCCCGCAGGTTCTCCCGGTCAATGGAGGTCTCTGTGGTGTAGATGTCCCCAGTCTTGCCATCCACACGGAGGTACGGGGCCCCCACTTCCAGCTTGTAGAGGTGCCCCATGTCCGGTAAGCCGTAGTCGGAGGCCAGGCTCCCTATGAGGCTGTTGGGGGGTTGTTCCTCCTGCACTTTGTAGACCACACGTGTCCCCGAGGCCAGGGCAGGGAGCTGGCAGAGGAGCCACAAGCCCAGGCAGGACGCCAGCGAGTTCATCCTGCGCTGCAGGGGAGCTGGAGGAGACACAGACACCGGAGGTTAGCCACCAGCCCACTTCCCTGGCTTACCCCACTGCGCCATGTGGGACTGCACATGGTCCTGGCACGGCTCCCGAAGGGAAGGGGCTGCTGGGGCCAGCTCCTGGCAGCCTCCGGTGCCCTGAAGGACCCGTCCCAGCTTGCAAAGTTCCTGCAACGCCCTGCTGGAGTGAGTAACCCTGTCATTGAAACCTCAGCCCCGTCACTTGCAGGAAGCCACTCCTGCCACTGTCCACCCTTTTCGTCACCACACCAACTGTAATTAGACCCAACGAGGCACACTAACAGGGTGGACTGCAGGCAGCCTGCTGCCAACAACCCGATGGGAGCCGGCCAGACTCCGAGACAGCTTCTCACCACCCAAACACAGGAGCATTGTGTGCCACCAGTGCAGGGGCACTGCCTGCCATGCACGGCAGGGACACACGGGCACTGCACGCAGCTGCCAGCACTGCAGAAATGGGAGCACCAAATGGGGAGTTCTGCCTGCTCTGCGGGGATATGGGACTGACACCCATCCGGCCCTGCAAGGATGTGGGGCTGACACCCATCTGGCACTGTGGGGATGAGGGACTGACACCCATCCAGCACTGCAGGGACACAGGACATTGAAAGGACACAGGACTGACACCCACGCAGGGACACAGGGCACTGCAGGGATGCAGGGCTGCCACCCATGCAGAGATGGAGGGCCATGGATCACTGCAGAGATGCAGGGCTGCCATGCACCCAGCACTGCAGGGACACGGTGCACTGCCAGCATAGAGCTCCCTCCCATCCATCACTGCCTGCACTGCAGGAACAGCAGCAGCCATCGCTTTGGGGACACCGGACACTGCAGGAATGCAGGACTGCCGCCCATCAGCACTGCAGGAACATGAGGCGCTCCAGGGATGCTGCCTGTCCAGCACTGCAGGGCTGCAGGGCACTGCAGGGCCATGGGGTGCTGTGGAGATGCAGGGCTGCCACCCCTCCAGCACTTCAGGGACACGGGGCACTGCTGTGGCAGGAACAGAGCAGCACTGCCCTTGCTGCACTGCCAGCACAGTGGCACTGCCAGCCTTGCACTGCCAGGTCCAGAGGCACCACCCACGTGGCACTGCAGGGATGCAGGGGCCCTGAGCATCATCCCTCCTGCACTGCCTGTGGAGCACTGCCACCCCCGGTGCCCCGGCAGTCAGAGGACAGCGGGGCCCTGCCTGGCTGTGCTGCAGTGCAGGAACCCCCGGGCAGCCCCAGCAGTGCCCAGCCCCGCACACTGCAACGGCAGCACAGCATCCCCCTCGCTGCACAGTCACTAGGCAACCCCACACCCTGCGCCAGCAGCTCCTGTTCCCTTCCTCGCTGCAGACACACTGTTCCTTCCCGTTCCCTCCCACTCCAGTCTGGGACATGGCACGCACTGGGTGCCCACTCCGTGACGGTGCCCACCCCGCTGCTGCAGCGGCGGTGCCGGGAGCACTGCCCCCCTGCATTGCAGAGACACCCCTGCACTGCTGCACCCTGCACCGCTGCCCCCGCCACTGGCACCTCTTCCCCGTGCCCACACACTGCCCAGGCCATGCCAGCCCCACAGACTGTCTCCTCCTGTGCCAAGACACATGCCCTGCCACCAAGCCCCTGTCTGGTGCTGTGCTTGGCCTCCAGCTTTCCTGTTCCATTCTGGGAACACATTTTCCTCCTCCAGGGCCAGGAGCTTCTGCTGAGCTGTGAGCATAAAGTGGTTCAATGCAGTCACTGGCACCCAAAAACCCAGGCACTGGGTGCCCTAAAATGAACAGCCACAAACATCTGCCATGGCCCCACAGCAGGTAGGGCCCCTCACCCTGCTCTCTGCTCCCATCACTCCCTCTCTCCACACTCTGCGACCAAGGACAAACAAACGCTCCATGGGCAAGCACTCCATCACCGCCCTGCTCTGTGGTGCCATAGTGCAAGTGCCCACTTCCTGGTTAGCCTGGCATGGCACAGCACGGATCATCAGCAAGTGGAACATCCTGCACTGTCCTCCTTGGTACCTCCCACAAGCCAACAGCCCCTGGTCCCTCCACCCCTCTGCTTCCCCATGGACATGGGGACATGGACGAGATGAGCTCTGCCTCTGCAGTGAAAACACACCTCCGTGCCTGGAGAGGACACGGTGGCCCTGAAGCCAAGCTTGCCTCTGCTGCCCTGTCCTGCCCCTTCCTTTGTGCAGAGCAGAGCCATTCCCAGCTGGCTGAGGCCGTGCAGAGCTGCCCCCACCAGCGCTGGGATGTGTGACTCCAGGAGGAAGGGATGAGGAGAGAGAGCAGGACATCTTCCATCCCTGGGCCGGGCTGAGGATGGAGGAGGTCAGGAGCCAAGCAGAAACACAACAGATTTTTGCATCAGCACGGGCAGTGTGTGCACACACGTGCGTGTGTCCGTGCTGGGTGTGCACTGTGAGCATTCCAGAGGTGTGCACAGCTGTGTGTGCACAGGCAAAGGCACACAATCACACCTGTGCCCTGGCAGGGTGTGCAGCTGTGTCACTCGGGGCAAGGAGCACATCCCTGCCCGCTCTGGGCCCGTGCCCCAGGTGTGAGCTCGCGCTCCTGCACGTGTGTGCGCCGCACACAACGCGTGTGCCCGCGTGCGCGCATGCCCCCGGCGCCGCTGCCTGTGGCTGTGTGTGATGTCACCCGTGCGGGGGCACTGGCACCTGGGTCACGCTCGTGTCTGCCACCCCCCGGTGCGCTCACACCAGAGCCCCCTCACCCAGCTGCCTCCACGGGGGGAGCCTGCCCCCAGGTCCGCCCGCCCCACGCCCCCATTGGGGATGGCCGTGAGTCAGGACAGGGAAGATGGGCAGCTCCAGCTGTTGGGAAAGGGCTCCTGGAGGATGCCCGTGCTGGGAGAGGCACCGTGCCCGCCGCTGGGCTGTTTGCACTGGGCTGGGCCTGCCTGCTGGTGACGTAGCCACGTCCTGACTAAGCCCTGGTGCGAGGTGAAAGATCGCAGGGAAAGGGGAAAGTCTCAAGGCAGTGCCGATGCCTCACACGGCTGAGGGATCTGGGAGAGAGGGCCCAGCAGCAGGAAATGCCAGGAGCCCTGTGCCAGCCTGGAGGAGGAAGGGTGTCACCCAAAGGGGCCCAGCACCCAGGATTTCTGCCTCAAAACCAGGGCTGGAATCTGAGCCCAAGCCTCGTTCCTGCAGGTGAAGGAAGGCACCCTGCAGAGCAGGGAGGTGCGAGGAGGAGAGGGCCTGAGAGCCTGAGGGACGGTGCTGGAAGGCACGAGGGGCCCTGGGCTCGGCAGGATAAGGAATCAGTAGGGTCAGGAATCCTGCTCGGCACCCAGGGGTGTGAATGACACGGTGAAGCCGTGAGAGCCCAGAGCTGGGCGTGAGGAGGAAGAGGAGGAGGAGGAGGAGTAGGAGGAAGCCTTCACAAGCACGTCTGTGCAGGAGACACAGGCTTCCCAGGGGCCAGTCCAAGGCACCAGGCTATTTTCCCATGGGATCTAAGGACCATCCCACACTTTCTTCTCTGGTGCCAGGCACCTTTTTCCAACCTGCTGGCAAAGCACAGAGCACTTAAAAATAAAAGCCCCTCCCAAAACAACTATTCCTCCGCACACACAATTCTCCCTACGGGGAGTGTGTGAGAAAGACTGAACCACATGAGAGAGGCGTTAGTCACGCTGCTTAATGCATGACTGGGAAGCTCTCAGAGGACAGTGGCATGCAAAATCCGACAGAATTCAGCCATCCCCACCAAAAAAAAACAAGCCTTAATGAGAGAGAGGTTATAAAGCACCGCGAATTTAAGCAACTGCTTGAACAAGCCTGTGCTCCCTGTGATTCCCACAGCCTGCTGGCCCCGTTCCACGGGAGGCAGCACCGCTTCGGGAATGGGCACCAAAGTCCGGCCTCTCCTCGCTCCCAGCGGCTGATTGCGTGGCTCGGAGCCACGGCTCACAAGTCTGTCCAAACCCTGCACTGAGCACACAAGTGCTAATCCCCCCTCCACGCTCCCCCAGCCCTGCTCCGGCACCCGGAGCTGGAGCGACATCCCGGTAAGCAGCAAACGGCTCATCCCAGCTCCACGCGGAGATCAGGGATCTGCTAGCCGAGAAAACAGCCGCTGATGGTCAGTCCTGCGCCGAAGGCACGGATGGGCTGAATCCTGGCTATTCCGTTGCACGTCCCAGGATTTGCTCCAGCTCCGGCTGCCACTGCGGCTGCTCAGCGTTTCTGCAGGCTGGGCCCGAGCGCCGGGAGCCAGAGCACCCCGGAGGAGGAACCCCACTGGCCTGGCAACAGCATCACCCCAAAATCATCCCTGAGGAGCTGGGCACTGATGAAAAGCCGGCGAAGCCCAGGCACTCCCTCCTCTTGCTGCCTTCTCCACATCCCTTCCAAGTCTGGCAGCCAGCGAGGCAGAGACCTGTCAGAGCCTCCCTGGAGCGGCACCCCCATCCTCCCCGCCGTGGGTCCCCCACAGCCACTCCGGGCTCCTGTCCCCTGCCGCCGCCATCCCACCCTCCACCCCGGCTGGAGAGGGACCCTGGGGGAAGGCAAAAATGTCGCAGGCCTGAAACCCCCTGGCAGGGCCGCCGGGAGCCGGGCACAGCGGGAGCGGCTCCGCTCCGGGGATGCAGCCGGGAGGGTTGGGGGGACCTTGGGGAGGGGGGAAAGGGTCCCCCGGCCTCGCAGCGCGCCGCGGGAGCCGCTGCTGCCGGCTGCGGCGGCTGGGAGGGAGGATGGAGGCCGGGCTCCGCTGCCGGCCGCCGCGGCCGAGGCTCCCCGGTCCCCGCGGCGCTGCCCGGGCTGAGGCTGCGGCTGCCGCCGGCTCCGGCTGCGGGCTCGGAGGGGAGCGGAGCCCCAGGCGGCTCCGCCAGCCCCGCGCACACGCACAGAGACACGCACAGAGACACACGGACACACGGATACACGCACTCAGACACCCGTGACAAAACCACGGGAGCCGCTCTGCCGGCACCGGCTTCGCGCTCAGCCTCGCGTACCGGGAAACAGGGATCCTGCCTCCGCGGCGGGGCACGCACAGCCCGCTGACACACTCGGAGGCGGCTGGCACACTCAGAGCCCGCTTACACACTCGGAGCCCGGTGACACACTCAGAGCTCGCTGACACACTCAGAGCTCGCTGACACACTCGGAGCGCGCTGACACACTCAGAGCCCGCTGACACACTCAGAGCTCGCTGACACACTCGGAGCCCGCTGACACGCTCGGAGGCGGCTGGCACACTCACCGCACGCACACCCGTCACACACACAGCTCCGCACACACACGCGCGCACCCCACTCGCGTCCCCGCACCCCGGTGTCACTCGCACCCCACGCGGACACCCCTCCACGGCCCCGGCGTGCGCCCCTGCCAGCCCCTCGCTCCCCGCCGCTCACGCACAGCCCCGCTCCCAGCCGGCTCCCGGCTCACCCGCAACTTCTGCGGCTCCCACGCAGCCGCGCACCCCGCGGGCGCACACACCCAGCGCTGGACGAGGGACACACACCCAGGGCCACCCCCACGCGGAAAAATAAACACCCCGAAACACGCGCAGCCCCCGCCACAGCCGCCCTCCCGCAACCACCGCCCGCCCTGCGCCGCGCCGCGCTGTGCGGGGCTGGCCGCGCTCCGCTCCGCGCCGCACAACAAGTGGCAGCGCCGGGCGGGACCGGGGACAAGCGGGAGCCGCCCCGCTGGCCGCGGAGCCCCGCGCAGCCCGGCGCGGACCGGAGCGGAGGGATGCGGGATGCTCGGAGCGGAATGCTCGCCAGCGCCGCTGCCGCCGCCGCCCGGCCCCGCGCTCCCGCACAGCGCCGAGCTCCGGCGCGGGGCATCCCGCACCCCCCGCGGCTCTGCCGGGCAGCGGGCGGGGGTCCCGGCCCCGCCGCAGCTCTTACTTGGATGGTGTCGGCGCTGCGCTCCGTGCCGAGCCCCGGCGCGCTGGTCCCGCGGCGGCTCCATCGCCTCCTGCCCGCCGGGACCGCGCTCCCCCCACCCCCCCTGCTCCTCTCGAGCGTTATCCACGGATGAAAACCAAATGGAAAAAAAAATTACTGGGGAAAAAAAAAAAAAAGAAAAGAAAAAAAGAAAAAAAAAAGGAAAAAAAAGGGGAGGGGGGGCAAAAAATATATAAATGTCCCGTGGGAACCGCCCCCCTCCCCGTGCCGGGGCTGCGGCTCCTCCGGCGAAGCGGCGGCTCAGGCTGGAGGCAGCCCCGGTGGGCAGCTCGGTCCGTGCCCGCCTCCGTCCCTCGGTGTGTGTGAGGATGTGCAGGGGAAGCGCAGCGCAGGCACGGCCCCTTCCCCCCCCCGCCCGCCGCTGCCTCCGCCTCTCGCCGCCGCCACCATGGGGAGGTGGAGCTCCGGCTCCTTATCAGATCCCGAGCCCGGCCGGGCTGCCGGGACGAGCGGGCAGCGGCGGTCGGGCAGAGCCGCCCGGCTCCGGGCTGCCGGCCCCGCGCCCGGCGCCCTGCCCGTGGAACACGGGGCTCCCCGCGGCCCCCGGAGCCCCTCACCCCGGGGACCCCTCCGCTCCGCGCCCGCACACGTGCGGCTCGGGTCTCCCTTCTCACTCCCCTCTCGGTGCTCTTAGTAATTAATTCGCTCATTTATTCCTCCAGCCGGCGCTTCCCAGCCCCACAGCCCCGCTGCACAGGGCCGGGGAGCCGGGCCAGCGCAGCCGGGAGGGTCCCTCCGTGCGACCGAGCTCAGCGGGGGCTGTGCCCGCCCCTCCCGGCCCCCAGCCCAGCAGGGCCGCGGGCAGGCTGCAGAGCTGCCCTGCTGGCTGCAGCGTGGGGCTGGGGTGGCCGCCGTGCCCTGCCGTCACACCTCGGTGAATCACGGCTTTATTTATTGCGGGGTGTCGGGGCGCAGCAGGCACGGAGCACCTGCGACTCCCAAAAGCACCCGCGAGCTCCCAGCGCCCTTGTGATGCTTTCACAGGCTGTTCTCCCTCAGCTGCCTCCTCACCCCGGCACCTCGGCTGGCCAAGCGAAGTCCCCGGGGGGCTGGGGACAGCGTGTTCCAGGGCTGCCCCTTCCCCTGCCGCCTCCGCCGCCTCCGCGCTCCTGCAAGGAGCGGCCGCGCTCCGTGCCAGGGGCGGGAGCTGCAGCCCGACCCTGCCAAAACCCTCAGCACCCTCCGAGGGTCGCGCAGCCCGTGGCGCTGCCCCTCACCCGCCTTCCGGGCCGGTTGCGGCGCGGATTTCTCGCCAGGATGCTGGAAAGTCCTTCCCGCTCCGCCGCAGCGAGGATGGGAGCGCGTCTCCCCGCTGAGCTACGCCAACCTGTTGCGCAGCGCCCTTCGCTGCACACATGCTCAGCTCGGCTGCATGACTGCACCATCTAGAGGCTGCGCCTGCCTGCTCGGAGTAGCTCGGCTCTGTTTCACCCCTTAAATCGCCCCGGTTTTCCCCCAAAATTGCCGTGCGTTTCTCCCAAATCTCCCCGCTTTTCCCCGGCAACAAGCGAGCGCAGGCCGTGGCAGGGCTGCATCCCGCTAGGCAGGAACAAGGGGCTGGCGAGTGATCCCTCAGGAGAAGCACAGCTCCCCTCCCAGACTTTCTGCTCCTCCAGAGATGTCGGCTCCTCCGCGTCTGTGTGCAAGGCTTTTTTTCCGAGTGTCAATTCACATGAAGCCGATTTAGCAGAAGATGTGAATTGAGAAGCCAGGGAAGGTCACAGCCCACCTTTGGGGCAGGGAGAGGAGCTGTGGGGTTTGTCAGGCTGTGCCCTGCTGATCCAGCATGAGCTGGGCAGGGAGAGGGAACGAAATTCTCCAGAGACAAGGGGAGATTTGATGGATCAGTAACTGGCAGCCCTCCTTGGAGGGACGGAGAGCTGCAGCGAAGGGAGAAACCGAGGGGGTGACCCCGTGGATCTGAGGCTGCCCGTGGAGCAGGGACAGCAAACTTTAGAGATTGCTGGGGACCAAAGGTTTGCATTTCACAAGAGTCACGGGGCAGTCAAGGAGTCGATCGACAGCGGCACAGGGAGCGCCGGGGAGCTGGGCACGTACAGGGATCACTGGATGCCGCTGATTTGTGGGGCACCCGTGACTGTCACCTCAGCCTCTGCTCACACATGTTTCTGAGGGACAGGTCCAGGCTCTAGGAATGGAGGGGAAAAGTGTCCTGGCTTCAGGAACCACCTCTGTGCAGCCCAGGGGAGCAGCCTGGCAGAGCCCTCCGCAGTGCCAGCAGCACCCGTGGCCTGGTGAGCTGGGGAGACACAATGTCCAAGTCCCTGCTGGCCTGGCATCCCAGGGCTGCCTCATGCATCTCTGCCTTCCTCCTCCACCCTGCTGCCTTTGAAAGCCCCTCCCAGAGTGCTCCTTGCCCTCTGACAAGACAGGAAGCTTGCCTTTCCCTGTACTTCCTTCTCCTGGGCATTATTGTAGAATCCCAGAGTGGTTTGAGTTGGAAAGGACCTCAAAGACCATCTCATTCCGCCCTTGTCTGGCAGGGACACCTTGCACTATCCCAGGGTGCTCCAAGCCCCGTCCAACCTTGCCGTAAACACTTCCAGGGATGGAGCATCCACAGCTTCTCTGGGCAACCTGTGTCTCACCACACTAACAGGGAAGAATTCCACCCTGTATATGCACCAGCTCCAGATGAGTCACCCATCCTCACCTTGTCTTCACCGTTCCCAGAAAGCAGAGCCAGTCTGAGCAACAAGAAGCCCTCAGGCTGCAGCTCTGTCTGCAGAGTTATTCCGTGAGCCCCTGCAGGGCTGGCAGTGCCGCCGCCCCCGGAGCTGCTGCTGGAGGCTCTGGCTTGCCCCGAGCTCCGGGTCCCCGTGCAGGGCTGCTCCAGGTACCCCGTGCTGGGCTGCCCTGGCATCACACAGCGGCAGCTGCTTCGTGGTGCCAGTGGGGCCTTGTCAGAAGAACAAAGCCTGCGAGGGAAGAGCATCCAGCTAAATCTCTGGGAAAGCGAGAAGAAAGGGAAACACGGAGAGCAAATGAACCTTACAAGAGAATAAATACCCCCTCCCCAACACACACACGCAGCAACCTGGCTGCCGTCTGCTGCAAGGAGTTCAAAGGCTCCTCTGTTCTCTCTCTCATCAGCTCTGGGCTCCGCAGGAGAAGCAGCAGCTCGGATTTGGGCAGCAAATGCTAATAACACAGATGTTCTGACAATCCGCTTGTTTCTACAATTAAAAACAAAAAGATCCTCAAAACCCAAATGCGAGGAAATGAGCACATTAAAGAACTTCTCCTCCGCTCGCCTCCTGCGTCACCGAGGGCTGCAGGTTTGCGGGGGAAGGAGCTGGGTGGGCGCAGCCCCATCCGGAGCGTCAGTGGGATGGTGTGGGAGCCAGAGTGTCCCTGGGACCATGGCGATGCTCCGGCCAGGGACTGGGATCCAGAGTGTCCCTGGGACCACCATGATGCTCCGGCCAGGGGCTGGGATCCAGAGTGTCCCTGGGACCATGGCAATGCTCCGGCCAGGGACTGGGATCCAGAGTGTCCCTGGGACCGCGGCGATGCTCCGGCCAGGGACTGGGATCCAGAGTGTCCCTGGGACCATGGCGATGCTCCGGCCAGGGGCTGGGATCCAGCACGTCCCTCGGACTGTGGCAATGCTCCGGCCACGGGCTGCAGGCAGCCAGCCCCAGCTGGGATCCACCGAGGAGCCGCAGGGCTCCCATGTTCATTGCCTGTCTTGCCTGTGGGATGCTCGCTGCCAAATTATTGGGAGATTGTTTTTATTACTGTTTTAACTCTTTTTTTAACCTTGTTTTTCTCTTGGCTGCTCTTTCACTCACTCATTAATTTTGGTATTTTTCTCACGGTATATAACCCCTGTCACGGCTGCCATGGCAACAGGAGGGAATGTGCTCAGCGCTAAAATATCCTCTCAAAAATAACAAAAATAAGACAACAGAGGCAGCTTCTGTGGGCTGCTGCAAATGCAGATCTGGCCTGGCTTTGTGGTGACGGAGGATGAAAGATCCTGCAAGCTGGGGAAGCCCCTGAGCCCCAGTCTCCCACAGCGCTTGGCCCACCCCACATCCCAGGGCACAGGATTTGGGAGCTCCTCCTGGGATGGACATTGGGGCTGAGCATCTCCAACTTACTCATCCGGCCTTGAAAGCTGTTCTCCATCCTCAGGACCACTGTCCCTTGTCCCTCAAGGCCACATGAGCTCCACCATTGCCACACTGGGAGCTCCTCCTGTGATGGACACTGGGGGCTGAGCATCTCAAATCTCCTCATCCAGGCTTGAAAGCTCATCCCCTTCTTCAGGGACCTTTCCTCAGGGATCACTGTCCCCCGTCCCTCAGGGCCACATGGTTTCCACCATTGTCATGCTGGAAGCTCCTCCTGGGATGGACATTGGGGCTGAGCATCACAGCAAGCTCCTCCCCTTCCTCAGGGAGCAGCATTCCCTCGATAATGAGGGGAAAATGTGGGTCTAGGCTCGGAGAAGATGGTGAGGGCATTGCTCAGGGGGGGACGCTGGTGTCCCATGGGTTTCCATCCACACGTGGATCCCTGGGACAAGTCCCATCTGGTGATGTGGTGTCCCCAGGCTCGGGAGCTGCAGGCAGCGTTGGTGGCAGGGCCAGCAGGGCTGTCACCCAGACCTTGTCTGCGTGTGACAGGATCACCGGGCTGGGGAGAGAGGCACTTGTGTTGATAGAGCACACTCGGATCTCTCCGAGGCATTTGACTTCCTTCCACCTGACATTTTGATTAAAACTTGCATTAGAAGGAATTAACAGGGCACAGATGAGATGGATTCAAACTGCTTCCCTGGCAGATCTCCGAGGGGGCTGCTAATGGGGAGAGAGCAGAAAGGAGCATTATTCCCACCTCCCTCCCCCGGGGCCCCGCGCTTCGTCCGCTGCTGTGAAACATTTTTATCAATGATGGAGATGAAGAGATGAAATCTTTGCTGGGAAAGCTGGAAAATGACACCCAGAGTGATGAGACAGAAAGGGAAGAGGATGTTTTCAGCTAGTTAAATGGTCAGGGGGTGTTTGACTGCAGATATCCGGAATATATCTGGGACTGAAGCTTGCATTTGAAGCCCTCAGGCTGGATCTTGGAAAGCAGCGACTCTGGACATGCCTGTACAGGCTGGGGAGAGGAACCCTGGCTTTTAACCAGCAACCAAGCCAGCTTTACGTTTAAGCCCTCCCAGGAATATCTGCCTGGTCCAGCAATGCAGATTTGTCTGTGAAAGAGTAATTAGGGATCATTGTGTACTGGTGTGTGGGGGCTGCAAATCAGTGAACAGCGCCCTGCTGGAGCTCTTTGTCTGGCACCCACACTCGGAACGTCAGGGGAACACCAGAGAGCTGGAAGGAGCACCACAGACCCGACCACAGGCTGGAAAAGCCAGGCCTAGGGGCGTGATGCTGCTACAACTCTGTTATCAGGTGATCTGAGCACCTGGCCTGTGTCCTCCCACATGGAAAACTGAGCGGGGAACCCTTAAATCCCACAGCAAGGAGTAACAAGAGCAGGGCTGGAGCTGAAGAGAGGCAGATTCAGCCTTGGATTGAAATCCAGCATCCAAGTGGTGAGAGCATTTGAAGGCTGGAGGAGCTTTTCTTGGGGAGATGATGGGCTCACAGCACTGCTGCAGCTTTTGTCACCAGATTAGATCTCACTTTTTAAAAGAAACCATTTAATCCTGGGAGCAGCTCTGAGGCTGAGGCGAGGAGAGGCTGGGGTGAGTGACCTGCCTGGCCTGATCCTCCACCTCATCCCTTCCCTCCACAGGGAGCAGAATGTCTGCAGTGCCCTGCAATTATTCAAGCACTGATTAATCAATCCCCTGCTCCAGGGTTCAGGAAGGTTTCTCCAGTCCCCACCCATCCTCTGCAGCACCAGAGATCTCCTCAAGAAGAAGCAGCAGAGCTCCAAAATTAAACCCTGGGGCTGATGGAGCTTTGGTGCTCAGTGTCTGAGCTGATCCTGGGATTCAGACTGGAGAGGAGCTTCCCTGGCACTCCCAGGCTGCTGAAAACCCGTGGGATATTCCAACAGCTTCCTCAGGTTGGGAGCCGCCCCCAAGGGGCAGCTCCTGCTGTTCCCAGCACTGTGCCCGTGCCAGTGGCCTGGGCTGTGGTGGCCTCCCTCCTATTCCCTGCCCCTGGCACTCTCAGTCCCAAAATGCTCAAATCCCTGCTCCTGGATATAAGGAAGGAGTGAGTGGGGCTGTACACAAGAGGTGGGGTCACAGAATCATGGAATCACAGCATGGTTTGGGTTGGAAGTGGCCTTAAAGCTCATCTCAATCCAAAATGGGGATGTCACCCACAAAAATCACATTGTTCAGGTCCCCTGGCCCCTTAGGCTGTCCATGGCCTGGCAGGGGCAGGTTTGGGAACTGCAAAGGCACCCCAGCCAGGACTCTGGTGGTTTCTGCCCTGCTGCTGGGGCTGCTGAGGCTCTGGCAGAGCTGGGGAGAGGCTGGAGAGCAGCAGGAAGGGGGAAGCTCTCAGGAAGTGCAGCCTTAGGAGGAATGAGCCGAGTTTCTCACGTCCTGCTGCTCCCTGAGCTGGCCTCGCCTCCTCCAGGGATCTGCTATTCATTCCTCCTGCGAAGGAGAATTGCACCCATTTCCTGCCTTTGTTCGGGTCCAACGGTCTCCTGCCTGAAATCCCAACTCCAGCTGCTGCTGGGAGATGGTCCAGCCCTGCAGACAAGCAAGCAGGCACCGGGGAAGGGAGGTTTCCACATCCTCTCAGCAGGAGCTGTCGGGGATCCTGCGGCCCAAAGGAGCAGGAGAAGACTCAGGGAGAGGAGACCAGACCTGCCCTGCCCTGCCCGTGACTGGCACGGGGATGGGACACACAGAAACCTCTGCTCAGGCTGGGACTTGCCCGTGGAGTCTGGGCTGGGCAGGAGAGGAGCAGCTCTGGGCATGGAGAAAGGGAGAGGCTCATCCCCCATCCCTGGCAAGGAGGGACCCGGGGCCAGCAGAGTTCTGTAGAGTTTGGGGACAGGTGGGACCATGGGAGGGTGCTGGGTGACAACAGCAGGTCAGGGACTGTGGTGAGGGCAGCAGAAGCGGGGAGAGCTCAGGTTTTGGCAGCAGATGGCAGGGACAGAGTGAGGGCAGGGTTAGGGCATGGGGACAGCAGAGGAGGCAAGGGGGACAGGGAGCCAAGGTGCCACGAGCACCAGCAGGGCAGGAACAGATCCCTGTGGGCATGGAGGGCAGGAACAGGCAGCCCTGGCACTGGGATGGGGGAGAGCAGGGCAGCACGGGCTGGGAATGGGGAAGGGGGAATGGGAATGCGCTGAGGGCAGGCTCTGGGGGCAGGTCATCCCCATGGAGCTGGCACGTGGCAGGAGCACGGGGCCAGCCAGGGGCTGGGGTGGGGAATGTGGCAGCAGGATGGACCTGAGTGACCCCTGCAGGGCTGGGGCTGTGTTTGCTCCCAGGGGGTGATGCTGCCCCTTTATCTCCACTCTGTGTTTGCTCTGCAATATCCTGGAGCCAACACTTCTCAGGTCAAAATCCAGAGGCCCTGGGGTGAGGATCGAAGGGGAATGCAGGGCTAAACAAGTGGCAGACAAGCTGGGATCCGCAGGAAAGGCCAGCCAAGATCAGATACAGCCCATCCCGAGGGAGAGAAGGAGCCTCAGAGGGATGGCTGGAGTGGGGGATCCTGGTGGGGATCTTCTCTTGGGGGTGGGGCACAGTGGCAGTGCTGACCCTGGGATGCAGTGGTGGAATACGGGGCATGGGACATCACTCCCAGCTGTCTCCAGGTGCCAGGGCAATGGCACAGAGCTCACAGCACATCCTGCTTCCCCCTGGGCCTCAGCACCACCACCCCAGGCTGGCACCCAGCGGGGACCTGCAGTCCTGCAGGGGGACAAAGTCCGTCTGTCCCCAGAGCCAGCAGCGTTGCTGGGTGCCACACAGGCCAGCGCGCCCTCCCAGAGCAGGAAGGCTGTGGGAGCAGGGAAGGGTGGCAGGGCTGAGCAGGGACAGGGTGAGGCAGCTTTGGGGAAGGATCCTGAGGAAGTGGGAGCAAGCAGGGACAGCAGACTTTGCCCATCCTGGTAAACAAACAACATGGATCACTCCAAAATAATCCCTGACTCCACCGTCCCTAACAGACACAACCTGCAGGGCCCTGAACTTTTGTGTATTTATTTTAGGACAAAAGCATTGAAGGGAAAATATCAAACAACAAATAATCTCCATGCACACCGGCCTGCCAGGCGTTCTCTGCTCCCCAGGGCGGGCTGGCAGCTGCAGCCTGTGCTGCTGAGTGCCACATCACGTGCCCACATCTGCCTGTCCCCAGGCCCACTGCAGGACTGGCCCCTCCACATCCACTCCTTGTCCAGCAATGCCAATCAGGCCAGCCTGGGGCAGTTTTTCTCCAGGCTCATTTGCTGCTCTGGCCCTTGAATTCCTTTTTCCCTTGCCAAGGGGCCCCGTGGGCCCTGGGGCCTGGAGGATTTGAGCAGCCCCTCGCAGTGCAGGGTGTGCTTTGAACATCTCCAGCATCTCCACGTAATCCTCTCCCCCGTCCCTTTGTTGGTTGCCTTTCATGGCACACAATTCCCAGCGTGGGAATGAGCCAGAACAGCTCGCTGCTGGTGGGCTCAGCACCAGGGGCACCTTCCAGCCTGGAGGGCGGCTCGTGTGGCCGAAGTGGCCAGGCCAGGGCACCCCCAGGCCACTGGCCAGTGCTGCCCAGCAGCCCGCTGTCCCCTGGAGCTGCAGCTCAGCAGCGATTGCTGGCGCTCACAAACAGCCTTGTTTCATCTCCAGAGGAAACTCTTCAAAGCCACCCAAGCACTTTGATTTCAGAAAGGTTTTCATTCCTGTGAAGATAAGAAAAGCTCCCTTGGCACGGTGCACGGGCCCCCAGGAGGGACTGCAGCCCACATGCCTGGGAGCCTGGCAGCCACGGGCTGAGAGCTGAGCAGGCAAACGAGTCCGTGGCCACCAGCAGCATCACTGGTGGCCTGGCACGGGACAGAAGCTGGCCCTGCTGCCATGGGACTGGGCCCTGCCCTCTGCCAGGCTCGGGATGGGGTGGGGTGACCTGGAGAGAGGCTGTCTGAGACCTGGGGATGGGCTGGGCACCTCCAGGCACTCGGGACAGGGAGGAATGGACTGGGAGCAGGGAGTTCTGGGTCTGAGAGCCATGCAGGGGCTGGAGAGGGTATGGAGCAGGCTCTTGGGACAGTCTGCAATGACGGGGACAGTCTCATCATGGGTGGTATGTTCTTCCTGTCACCCCTCCTGTGGCCAGAGCCTGGCCCTGACCCTCCAGTCTTATCCTGGCTCAGAGTCATCAAGGCCTCAAACACAACAGAGACTTTTAGTTGCAGGACATGGAGGCCAAGAAGCAGAAGCCTTTTTGGTGTCTGGGTCTTCTCCACAGCAAGGAGTAAAATGAATGAGACAATTTGGAGGGGAGATTTGGATGATGAGATCCCACTGTCATGGGATAACAAGATCTCTGAGCCACCTCAGCTTGAGGTCCCAGGCAAAACCACCATGAGCTGACCCAGAAGCCCTCAGGAAATCAGGACTGAGCATGGAGATGGCACAGGGGGGTCACAGGGAGCTGCATCCTTTGGGAGGAGCTGCAGGAAACTGAACCCATGGTCCCCATCCAGCAAATCCCACTGAGCTGTGCCCAACGTGGAGCCAAGGTGGGAAGTGCCACCAGGGTTAGGGAGGGCTGTGCCAGGCACACCAAGGGAGGGGCAGAGGAGCAGAGGAAGGAAGATCCCTGGAGAGTGTTGGGCTGGCTCGCAGTGAGACGTTTGGAGTGAATCTGCTCACAATTTTGCTCACAAAATGAAACCTCTTGGCCTGATTGCAGCAGCACCACTCACACTGGAGAGGGCTGAGGGCACATCTGAGGGTGCTGTGGAGTGGGCAGGGAGCTGCTCAGCCCCTCTGGAGTGTGAGGAACGAGAAGGAGCAGTGCTGGTGTCACCGGGGCGCTCGATGACAGGAGGTGGGGGCACAGCCAGCACCAGACTGCAGAAATCTGGGGCAGAAGGAGATCTGGGCCCCCTCCTGCTTCCCTGCCCCACACAGGGGCTGCCCCACAGCCTGTGCTGGGCTGCTCTGGGTGGCAGCTCTTGGCCCGTGTACGACACCCACGGCGTCACCTCCCAGAGATGTGGGGTGGGGCAGCTGCAGAAAGCCAAGGAGGGACAGGGAGGACACAGCAGTTGTGCCCCACTGCTGCTGTGCCACCTCCACTGCTGTGCCACCACCCCTGTCGGGGACACCAGCACCACATCCATGGTGGTGCTGGGTGTCCATCACCTCCTGGTCCCTCCTGGGGGTGCCAGGGGGTGCAGGTGCCTCACCAAGCACCAAGAGGCTCCTGAGTGGTTTTTCAGGTGGGTGAAGGAGTTGTCCCCAAGCTGGGAACTTCCTGTCCCCCTTCCCTGCCCTGCTTTGGCTGTGTGTGACCCCACGGCTGCCCTGGGAGGCACCAGACAGGCCCAGCTCGAAGCGGGGGCAGTGAAATCGGGGCTCCCTCGGATCTGAGGATCACATTGGTGGAGCAGGAGAGGGCAGGGTTGGCAGGAATCAACTGGAGACATGCTGGGACTGATGGAAGGAGCACGGCAGAGCCTGCGAGACCTGTCCTACTTTTCCAGCAGTGAAGAGCCAGGGCGGGGGTCCCTCCTGATTTCCCTTCTCAGGCCCCTGGGCTGGTGCTGAGGGAGCTGCATGGGGACTCCCAGCCCGCAGTCCCGGAGGTGCCAAAGCTCCGGAGGAAGGTGCACGAACGCCCCGGGGCACCAGGCAGGCAGAGGAAGCCCTGGAGGGAGGCGCTTGCTCTCCTTTCTGCCGAGAACAGCCTGGGGCAGAAACGCTCCCCTGTGCCCGCTGCCAAACAACAGGCACACAAAGAGGGGCACCCCCAGCATCAGGGTGATCCCAAAGGTGCTTTCCAGGGAGCTCTGTCACCAAAAACATTACAGAAATGTCTTTCTCATCTGTTTTTTTGGGGGGTTTTTGTGTTTTTTTCCAGCTTGAGTCAGGTATTTAAAACCCTGTGGACCTTTCCGTGCCACTCCACATCTTTAGGAAAGTGGGAGGGGAGGAAGCGAAACAGAGGATCCCATAATTGAGTTTTGGTTTGCAATCCTATTGTTAGCAGGACAAAAATAAACCCCAGAGCAGCAGCAGTGGGAGGCAGCAGCCCCAGCCCTGCAGGGACACCCTGGTGCCTCAGGGGACTGCCAGGGCCGTGGGCACTGGAGGGCTGGGCTTCATTTCCTTCTCTTTCAGCCAGGTTTTCTGAGGCAATGAGGTGATTTTAGCTCCTGGCGGATGTCACCGATGTGAGGGAGATCTGCAGGATTTAGATCCCAGAATCAGAGAATTGTTTAGGTTGGAAAAACCTCCAAGGTCATCAAGTCCAACAGTTCCCTCAGCACCACCGCGTTCACCATGAGATCATGTCCCCAGGTGCCACATCTGCACATTTTTTAGAACCATGGGTTCTCAGAATTCTAATAACAGAATTATTTGGGCTGGAAGGGATCTTAAACTGGAATGGCTGCCTGGGGAGGTGGTGCAGTCCCCGTCCCTGGGTGTGTTTAACAAAGCCTGGATGTGGCACTGGGGGCCAGGGTTTAGTTGAGGTGTTTGGGCTGGGCTGGACTCGATGATCTTGGAGGTCTCTCCAACCCAGTGATTCTGTGAATTCTGTGAACACCACCTTATTCCAACCCTCTTGGCTGACATCTTCTCCTAGACTTTGTTGCTCCAAGCCCCATCCAGCCTGGCTTTGAACACTTCCAGGGGCTCACTGCAATTGGTGTCTGGCTATGGGGAGGAGCAAAAAGGGCCCTGAAGGAGGAAAAGACTCACCAGAAGCAAACAACAACCTCTGGCAGCATCTTCCTGGCACTGCAGCCCCCCTGAGCTGGTAACCTGCAGCTCTCAGGGTGAGTTTGAGGAGTTTGGTAGATCCTAAACCCCCCTAAAACTGGGTCTTGCTGGCCCTGAGCCTTCTGAGCTCTGCTGGGTGGGACCTGCAGCTCTCAGGGTGGGCTTCAGGAGCTTGGTAGATCCTAAACCCTTTTAAACATGGTCCTGCTGGCCCTGAGCTCTGCTCACAGTTCTCCTTGCTGCCAACCCCTCCATCCTGGCCCAAACTGTGCCTGCTGCTGCACGGGCACGGCTGGTGTGTCCGTGGGGGGAAGCAGCCCCAGGAATAACCCAGCCTGGAAACCAGGAGCTCGTGTGCTCGTTTGAAGTGCTGGATACGGCAGCTCAGGAGCCCCTGCTCGCCAAGATTCCTAATTACGCTTCTGCATAATTGTTCCAAGCATTTGCTCACGCTGAAGCAAAGCTTATTGGTTTGTGAGCCCGAGCACACCCCGGGGCCTGCTTTCAAATGTAGGCCCAGCCTTTAGTGCCCCCGGTGCCGTAGTTGGAGGATGTGAATTTGTGTGTTATTGCTGAGAGCTCCATCACCGGGCTCGGGGCTCTTGGAGGGCTCCAGATGTGTCATCTGGGCCAGGGGATTTGCTGCCTTTGGTGCATTCCGGCCTCGTGGCTGTGACTCCTCCATCTCTGCCTCTGCTTCCCTGCCTGAGGAGGAGGATGGGTTTGGGAACATGGCTTCTGCTCCTGCATGAGGCTTTCCCAGGGTTTGGCTGTGTGTTTCCACACTTCCCCCCTTCCCTGTGTTCCCTGTGCTCTGTGTGCTCCCAGCCACCTCTGTGTCCTGATTTCCATCCTGTGTTTTACCCCCTGCATTCTCCCCGCCTCTCTCCCGGCTCTCTGTGGTTTAATCCCAGTTTTCTCCACAGCATTTGGCTCCCTGTCATGCATCTGCCATCAGAGCAATAGGAACTTTCCCTGTTTCTCTTCCCAGTATTCCCAAAGCTCTGCTGAGCAGGGGCTCGAGCCCTGGTCCCATCACATTCCAGTCCCTGCCATTCCCACAGGTCTGGGATGGAGCCATCTCCGTGTCCCAGGAAATGTGGCACAGTGAGAGTTGCTCCTGCTCTGACCCCAGGCATGGCTCTGTGTCTCTGGGATTGCCTTGGGGGAGTCACAGCACCCTGGGAGGCAGGATCAGAGCCAAACCTAGGGCAGGGACTGAGATTAAATCCAGCTCTGGCTCCTGCCAGGCTTACAGGGCACTTGGACGGGGCTTGGAGCATCCTGGTCTCTGCCCATGGCAGAGGCTTGGAATGAGAAGAGCTTTCATTTCCAACCCAAACCAGTCCATGATTCCATGATTCCATGAGAACCTTTCCCATTTCCATGAGCCTTTGTGGAGGGGTGGGAAGTGCTGAAGTTCCTGCTGCTTGCTCTGCCAGCAGGCAGGAATCCCTGCAGGGTGGGACACACAATGCTTGTGTTCCCAACCATCCCATCACAGATGATTGGGATTTAGGGAACCATCCCTGGCATGGGGTCACACCTGGGGTCACACAGAAAATTGGGAATGTGTCTCCACCACAGCCCCAGTGAGCCTTGGGAATGTGGTGCCAAAGCCACCCATCAAGTCCTTCATGTGTTGAACACTGGGAACAGGGACAAGTAACATCCAAATGGCTCCTTCCCAAAGCCGCAAATCCTGGGGCTGCCGTCCCCTTGGGATGGGGGAAGGATTCCTTCTGTCAGAGCTCTGGAGGCTCCTGAGCAACCAGGAGGGAGCAGGATTGGGCTCCAGGCAGCAGAGCCTCCAATGGGGCAGCAGCACCAAGGGAGAAATGTGCCACAGCAACAGCTTCCCCCTGCTCCAGGGATGCTTCCTGCTGCTTGACTGGTGATCCACTTATCTAGGCTGGAGCTCCCAGTGCTCCCCTCCATGGACAAAGCCCCTGGAATATCTCCAGAGCTGCTGACTTCCCCAGAGGAGCCCTGAGCACCTTGGCCAGGACACAGCCACCCTTCAGCTGAGCGTCTCCAGGCAGGATCTCTTCGAGGACAAGGCCAGTACGGGTCCCTGGGGAGCTCCCAGGCCTGGCTGTGCTGTGGTGCTGCCCAGGAAGGGGAGCAGGGAAGAACAGCAGCAGCAGCCCTGCGCAGTTATGCAGTAATATCCAAATCTGCTTACTGTCTGCTGCTGTGATTGAAGGAGTTTCTGTAATAATGTATTAGCTAAAGCTTCCAGATTATCCCAAAAACATCAGCTTTAACAAAGGGGTAATGCCTCTTTAATCCCCGCATGATCCCGGTTCCCAGTCTCTGCAGGACATTAATTCACGGCTAATACACAGCCCCGGGCTGCTGGTGTGGGCTGCAGCCCAGCGGGGCCAGCCGGCCGCTGCTCGGTGCCCTGCTTCTGGCAATGCCAGGGTCTGCAGCCCGGCCCAGCTTCCCGGGCACAGCCCGGGCTTTGGCTGCTGCCGTTGGGCTGGGAGCAGCAGCACGGGGTGTTCCTGTTCCTGCCTTCCCTGCACCGTGGGATGGCCACAGAGGGGACCTTGTGGCTCTGCACAGCTCCTGACAGGAGGGGACAGCCGGGGGGTCGGGCTGTGCTCCAGGGAACAGGGACAGGAGGAGAGGGAACGGCCTCAGGCTGGGCCAGGGCAGGCTCAGGGTGGATTTTGGGAAATTCTTCACTGGAAGAAACATCCTTCACTGGATGCTGGATGTGGGATGTGCTCCTCACCCCCATGTCCCTGGAGGAGGTGTAAAGCACACCCACAGAAGCTGTGGCTGTTTCATACCTGGGAGTGCCCCAGGCCAGGTTGGATAGGGCTTGGAGCAACCTGGAAATCTGCTGGAAATCTGTGTCAAAGAGATTTCGGCCTGCAAAACTCTGGTGGCACTCTGATTTGTTTCAGCCAGCTCTGCAACAAATCTTCCCAAGCTTCAGAAAGCTTCTTGTCTCCCTGGCTCAGAAGGAATTCCCCCCATCCTGCTTGGGAAGTGTTTGAGGGTGGGATAGTGGAAAGTGTCCGTGCTCATGGCAGGGGTTAGAATGAGGTGATCCTTAAGGTTTTTTTCAACCCAACCCATTTTGTGAGTCTGGGATTCTGTGGAAATCAGCTGTGGTTCTGTTGCACTTGGCCAACAACTTCCTGGTGGGAAATGCCATGGCCAGGGGTGATGGGAGCTCCAGGACCCCAGCAGGGCCCCACCCTGGGCCCATCCCTTGCACCAGAGCAGCTGTCCCCATGGGAGCACCACGGAGCTGGGCCAGGGCAGGGTCAGGCTGGACGTCAGGGAAAGGTTCTTCCCCCAGAGGTGCTGGGCACTGCCCAGACTCCCCAGGGAACGGGCACAGCCCTGAGGCTGTCAGGAGCCTTTGGACAGCGCTGCCAGGGATGCACAGGGGGGATTGTTGGGGTGTCTGGGCAGGACTTTAGGGATCTTGGGGTCACTTCCAGCTCAGGACTCTGTGGGGTTTGGAAAAGGACATGTCAGGCTCCTGAGAACCTAGCAAAGGCAGCACTGCAGAGCCAAATCCCAGGGCTGTGTGCAGACAAACTGGGAAATAGGAAAAGAGCTGGAGGAACAAACAGCAGATGGGGACCAGGCCATGCCCGTCCCCTTCAGCAGGACCTCAAGAGCCACTTTGTCCTGCTGACAGGTTGTGCAAATTGCTGTTGTCACCCTGGCTTGCTGCAGCTGAGCCTCCTCTCCCAATATCCCCAGCTCAGCCGTGCAGGGTGAGGATGGACCAAGGAGAGATCCCTTGTGGAACAGCATCTCTGCTTTCTCCTTCTGTGCCCCATTCTCATCTCCCCAGGCCCAGTTCCACAAGCAGAAGGAGATGGAACTAGAACTGATGATTGTGGTCTGAAATCTGCTGTGCCAAAGAGATTTCGGCCTGCAAAACTCTGATTTGTTTCAGCCAGCTCTGCAGAAAGCTTCTTGTCTCCCTGGCTCAGAAGGAATTCCTTCCATCCTGCTTGGGGTGGGCACATGGAAATGTCTGATGGTGGGAGGGAACCTTGGAGTTTTGAGTTCCCCTCCCAGTGCCCATCCCCATCCCTGGGACAAGGCCAAGGGGTACAAAGCACAAGACAAAAAGCTGAGAACAGCCCCAGCATGGCAGAGAAGGCCTC
This sequence comes from Passer domesticus, assembly GCF_036417665.1. Lineage (NCBI taxonomy): Eukaryota > Metazoa > Chordata > Aves > Passeriformes > Passeridae > Passer > Passer domesticus. Next base: position 16,537,052 of record NC_087486.1, on the reverse strand, counting down.
AGAGGTGCTGCCTCCCCCGCACAGGTGGGGTCCCTGGCCCGCAGAGCTTTCATCCCCCTGGCTGTTCCCCCACAAAGCCAACACTTGACAGGTCTCCAGTCCTATCTCAGAGCTACCTGAGGATGTCACAAATTGTCATCCGGAGGTGTCCGTCCTCCCCACGGCCTGTAAAGGGCCGGGTGAGCGCGGGCTCGGCGGGGAGGCAGTTTGAGCTGCCAGGGACCCGTCCCACCCCATCTGCCGAGGCCAGTTGCCATCTGGGCGAGGACCTGAGCACAGTTCAGCCACAACCTTTGGGCTGCCTTTTCTCAGCTTCCTCTTTTGATGTGGAAATCGGCAGCTACCTCAAAGCGCTGCTCCGTGGCTGAATGCAGCAGCAGGAGCCTCTTGCAGAGCGCTCCTCTCTCCCCAATTACCTTTCTGGTCTCCACGGTTACGGCTCGGGGAGGTTTCTCTGCCTGCTCCTCCCTCACCTGAGGGGCATCGCTGCCAGTCCTGTCCTTGGGTCACAACAACCCCATGGATGCTCCAGGACTGGGGATTGTCCAGGGGAAAGGCCTGGGGGTGCTGGTGACAGCAGCAGGACACGAGCCCAGGGGTGCCCAGGGGGGCAAGGAGGCCGTGGGCATCTGGCCTGGATCAAAACCAGTGTGGCAACAGCACCAGGGCAGGGCCTGTCCCTGTGCTGGCCCTGCTGGGGCACCTCCAGGGCTGTGTCCTGTTCTGGCCCTCATGGCCAGAGAGCCCTGGAGGGGCTGGAGCGTGTCCAGGGCAGGGAACGGAGCTGGGAAGGGGCTGGAGCCCCAGGAGAGGCTGAAGGAGCTGGGAAGGGGCTCAGCCTGGAGAAAAGGAGGCTCAGGGGAGCCCTTGTGGCTCTGCACAGCTCCTGACAGGAGGGGACAGCCGGGGGGTCGGGCTGTGCTCCAGGGAACAGGGACAGGAGGAGAGGGACCGGCCTCAGGCTGGGCCAGGGCAGGCTCAGCGTGGGTATTGGGGAAATTTCTTCACTGAAAGAGTGGTCAGGTGCTGGAAGAGGTGCCCAGGGTGGAGTGCCCATCCCTGCAGAGTTCAAAGACACACAGCTGTGTCACCTGGGGACATGGCTCAGCAGTGTCCTGGGCAGTGCAGGGGAACGGATGGACTGGAGCATCTTAGGGAGCTTCTCCAACCTCGAAGATTCCATGATTCTGTGACATTCCCCAGCTGCTCCTGGCACTTCACTGCAGCTCAGGGGGACATCAGGCACCTGCCCTGGCTGTGTCCCCATTTGTGCCACCCTGCTGTGTGCCAGCAGGTGTTGGGCCTGCTGAGGGGACACACACATGGATCCACAGGCAGGTGCCAGCCCCACCCACACAGGAATGTCACTTGGACACACACAGGCCGAAGCACTCAGGTCTTCTTTAACCCTCAGCTCTTCCCAGGCTGGTGAAGGCTCCTGGGTGGAGCCTCTGCTGCAGCTGGCAGCGAGGCACCAGCCAGGAGCACTACTGGTTATACTGGGAGCCTGGTGGGGCTGAAACCAGCCCTCCCACAGTGTCTGGGCTGCAGTGAGTCAGCCATGCTCCCTGCCGTGTGGGCCTGCACTGCACAGGCTGCTCCTGCAGGTCCCTTCCCAGGGGCTCTTCCATGGCTGGGCATTCCCAGAGCCGCGTCCCTGCAGGGACAGAGGACTACAGAGACACACGTGTGGCACAGAGCTGTGCAAGGGATGGGGTTTGGAGCACCCTGGCACAGCGGAGGTGTCCCTGCCCATGGGATGGGTGCAGCTGGATGGGCTTTAAGGTCCCTTCCAACCCAAACCATTCCATGATCCATGATGTTACCATGGGATGAGCCACAGAGGGTCTGGGGCAGCAATCCAGCGGGAGCTCCCTCCTGCTCAGCCCTGGGAAAAGTCACCAAGGGTCAGAGCTGCTTCCTAGCTCTGTTTGTCCCCGTGCTCCATCCCCACCGAGCATTTTCCACAGCTGGGAATATCTGGGAATGCTGCCCCTGCCTCTGCTCCCGTCCCAGTGCCAGCCCCAGGAACTGCGGCAGCACGCCCGGCCTGGTGCCAGTGCTGGCACTCTGGCTGTGCCACACCCGCGGTGCTCACAGGGAACAGCCCCTGCAGGCACCCGGGAGCAGCTCCTGGATCCGAGGGGTGACCTCCACGAATGGGTGAGGCTGGAATCACCCCCTGCATCCCCCAGCCTGTCCCCTGCACACGAGGGGCTCCGCAATGGTTCTGCTAAAGTGTTGTCTTTGTCTTGTACAGGAAGTGTGGAATATGCCCTTTACTTTAGTAAATGTTTTCTTAAAACATAGAAATGCTTTGTTATTGTAGCTAAAAATTTTTAATCAGAAAATTTCTGAAAAATCCTGTGGTTTTCTTTGACTGTACCTATTGAGAGTTGTTTACCAACTATTGCTTTGTTTAAAGTGTGATCTTTTTATTTTCTTTTCATTTTTTCTCCTCGAGTTTCTGCTATGACTTGGGCAGAGCTCTGTAATATTTTGTATGCCTTTCAAGATGCATAACTTAATATTTGGATACTTGATAACTTCTTTTATTATGTAATTGATAAAATGATGATGTGCATTAATGTTAGTTCAACCATATATTTATACTGAACTGGGGATGTGTGGTTATAGTTCTGTGGGAGAAATACTTTTGCCAGTGTTCACCAGCTTGTAAAATCTAGTGCAAGAGCTTAAAACATCTAAATAAAGACTGAAATGCACTTAAAAAACCAGAGAGGAAGGCCCAGATAAGCTGGTAGCTCTCACATCATCAGAACCATAGCCACACGTGCAGGCACAACATTCCTGCTCGTGCCCAGCCCATCCCAGAGCTGCATCCAGCAGGGCTCTGCCCGTGCCAGGGAATGCGTGATCCTTGCAGGGAGGGTTCCGTGTGCCAGGGAGGCTCTGCCAGCCTGAGCAGCTCGGGGAAGGCACCTGACAGGCTGGGCAGCGCTTTCCTGCAGGGCATCGTTTCACAGCCACGAGGTGTTTGCTCCACGGGCGTTGGTGTGCCAGCAGGACAGGCTGGGAGCACCAACAGCTGAGTCAGGCACTGCCAGGAGAAAAAGTGGGTCCAGTCTGGGCATGGGCACATGGAGGGGAGGAGGAGGAGGCAGCTCCTGGGGGCAGGACACACAAATGCTTCCGCACAGAGCCTGAGCACGGCTTCCATGGGTTCACCTGTGCTGGCCAGGCTGGGTGAGGCCCTGAGCAACCTGGGCCAGTGGTGGCATCCCTGCCATGGCACAGCGTTGGAATGAGATGGTTTTCAAGGCCCCTTCCAACCCAAATCATTCCCTGATTCCATGATTTGTGACCCTGGAAGTTCACCTGTGCCTTACCTACAGCTTATGAGCAGCTCATTGGGTCTCTTGCATTTCAGCTTCCATGCAGCTTCCCTTGGACCTGGGCAGAGCCCTGGGCTCAGGATGGGGGGGGGGGAAGCCCATGAGACCACCCCAGAATCCAGGGATTTGGGGGTCAGGATGGTGCCCTAAGCCCGTGTGAGCTCCGTGCCTCTGCTTGTGCCGCCTGCCACCCCAACTCCAAATACTTCCACGACAAATAAATGCCACACACCGCCCACAGCCAGCGGGAGGGGAGAGATAAAAATACCCTCCCCTCATGGCTGCCAGCAAACCCCAGCAGGGCCACCTGCCAGCAGGGAGCCAGAGCCACCCCAGCAGAGCCGGCCACCCTCAGGAACAGGAACAATTCCTGACCTGGCACTGCTGGAACGGGCTCCTCGGAGCCGGGATGGGTGCCCAGGCAGCTCAGCCCAGCTGGCAGCTCCCCACGCTGCCTCCAGACACAGTGGGAGGCACAGATCCTGGGGAGACAGGCAAGGAAAACCCCCAGGGGGGTGACATCTTTCTCTGCTACCTCCCCAGGGGACGGCGGAATTGCCAGACCAGGGGGAAAGGCATCAGCGAGGCCATGGAGCTGCTGGCACAGGGGAGGGGGACAGTGCTGGGGACAGGGGACATTGCTGGTGGGACAGGGGTGCTGAGGTGCTGCTGTGGGGATGGGACAGGGACATGGGAGCTGCCTGTCCCACTCTGGAGAGAGGGATGGGGATGGTGGGGAGGTGCTCCTGGGCCCCCATCACCCTGCACGGGGCACCCCCAGTTCTGGGTGCTGGTGGCACCTTCCCAGGGTGGCCAGCAGTGTCCTGGTCAAGCAGGAGGGCACAGACAGCTGCCCTGGCCCCAGAGGTCATGCAGGCTCAGCCTCTCCCCTGAGCAGCTCTCATGAAAATGCCCATAAGGATCAAGGTTTGCTCTCCCTTTGGAAGCTCCTGGGCTGCCAAGGATGGTCCATTTGGACGGTGGCCAGCAGGAGCCGGGAGGTCATCCTTCCCCTGGACTCGGCACTGGTGAGGGCACACCCTGAGTGCTGTGTCCAGTTCTGGCCCCTCAGTTTGGGAAGAACTTTGGGACACTCGAGCACATCCAGAGGAGGCAGCGAGGCTGGAGAGGGGCTGGGAACACAAACCCTGTGAGGAATCAGTGAGGGAGCTGGGGGTGCTCACCTGGAGAAAAGGAGACTCAGGGGTGCCCTCATCACTCTGCACAGCTCCTGAAAGGTGCCTGTGCTCAGCTGGGGCTGGGCTCTGTCTCCAGCAGCACTGACACAACCAGAGGTCACAGCCTCAAGCTGCACCAAGGGAAATATAGGGTGGATATTAGGAAAAAGTTTTTACAGAAAGGGTGATAAAGTTCTGGAATGGCTGCCCGGGGAGGTGGTGCAGTCCCCATCCCTGGGTGTGTTTAAAAACAGACTGGATGTGGCACTGGGTGCCAGGGTTTAGTTGGTGTTGGGGCTGGGTTGGACACGATGGTCTTGAAGGTCTCTTCCAACTTGGTCATTCTATGAATTCTGTGATTCTGTGAATTCTGAGATTCCCTGATCTCTGGGCAGGCAGCACCTCAGGAGCTGTGGGAAGCTGCCCCTGGGAGCCCAGGAACAGGATGTGACGGGCAGCAGTGGGCCACACGCTGCCTCTCATCCCCCAAAATGAAAAGCTGAGATCCTGGAGGACACATCACGGTGTAAAGAGCGTGAAAGTAGAAAACATCTCGCAGCTCCCTGTCTGCCTGGCTCCGCAGAGATCTGCCCACTCAGGCTGAATCTGGAGCCATGGAAAAGGAACCAGAAGAGCTTTGCCTCTGTTCCAACCCTTCAGAGATTTGAAACTTGACAACAACGCAGGAGAGATTTTCACCCTGCTTTTACAGATTATCAGTGCATGAAAACACTGCCACACTCCATGCCAGAGCCATGGAGCAAACCTTCTCCCAATGTCCAGGGAGAAACCCCCTCCCATCCCCACAGCCAGCAGCTCCCAAGCCGTGTGTGTGTCCTGTCAGCACCAGAGCATCCACAGCTGCACCCACAGCTGCACCCACAGCCCCCTGCAGCACCGTGAGCAGCCCCCCTGCCACCCCCTGCAGGGCTGCATCCAGCTCTGGGGTCTCCAGAAGGACCTGGAGCTGCTGGATGAGTCCAGAGAGGCCACGGAGCTGCTCCCAGGGCTGGAGCCCTTCTGCCATAGAGCCAGGCTGGGAGAGCTGGGGGTGCTCACCTGGAGAGGAGAAGGCTCCAGGGAGAGCTCAGAGCCCCTGCCAGGGCCTGAAGGGGCTCCAGGAGAGCTGGAGAGGGACTGGGGACAAGGCATGGAGGGGCAGGACACAGGGAATGGCTCCCACTGCCAGAGGGCAGGGCTGGATGGGATATTGGGAATTAGGAATTGTTCCCTGGCAGGGTGGGCAGGCCCTGGCACAGGGTGCCCAGAGCAGCTGTGGCTGCCCCTGGATCCCTGGCAGTGCCCAAGGCCAGGCTGGATGGGGCTTGGAGCAGCCTGGGACAGTGGGAGGTGTCCCTGCCATGGCAGGGGTGCGATGAAATGAGATTTCAAGTCCTTTCCATCCAAACCATTCCCTGATTCCATGACCCAGAGCCCACCCATAGCTGCAGAGGCTCCTGCTCTGGGTGGCTTTGCTTGGGCTGCTCTGCACCCCAAATGTGACCCCTCTTTCCCCTTCCTCCATGCATTCAGCCTTTCCTGCCCTGATCCTGTGTTTGCCAAATCTGGGGGCCCCCAGGAGCTCCCCCCTCCCCCCGGATTTCCCAGGGCAATCCCAGCCAGGAGGACCCCGATTTCCCACTGAGGAGGAATTTATTCAAAGGCAGAAAATCAAGGTAGGACCCTGAGCCCGTGGCAATCCTCTGGGCACAGGAAGCCGCTGCAGAGGAGCTGCATTGCACAGGACTGAGTCATCCACTCTTCTTGCTGCCTCATGTCGGATAGAATGGACATGAGGAAAAAAAAGCTGGATTACGTTTTCTCTTCTTCTGCCAGCCACGATCCTGAAGTGTGGCACAGTGGGACCAGCCTGGCTCCTTCTGGAGCACAGCTTGACCCTGGAAAGCCTGAAAAGCTCTCCCCTGGCTGTGTGCAGGTTTTCCCACGGGCAGGGAGCAGGTGAGATGCTTCCTGCCGGGATCTTTCCGGGATCAGGGTGCCCTCAGTCAGTGGGTGCCACACGGCAGCCTCTGAGCTGTTCCTTTGGCATGTTTGCTCCAGCAGCCCGGGGCTGAATAGCCGGGGTTAGGAAAGGCTCTGATTCACCCAGTGGGCTCATTGCAGGGCAGTTTCCTGTCCCTGCTCCCTGCTCCACCCTCCGCCGCTGCTGCCGGACTGGTTGTGCCGCTGCTGGGGCAGCACAAACACCCCTGGGGCTCCTCCAGTGCCAGGGGGCATTTCCAGCCCCACAGGCAGCCAGCTCACCCCACAGTGGCCAGGCAGGTCCCCTCTGCTCCTGAATCCACCCCGGGATGCTCCTGCTGGAGATTTCCCCAGTGGATGTGGAGCCCTGCTGCTCCTGCTGGGCCACCTTTCAGCAGTGGGCTGGAAATAAATCCCCAGTCTCGCTGCTGATAGCTGCAGCTGACACACGAGCCTGGCAGGGCAGTAAATAGCGATGAGGAGCCAGCAGCCTTCAGCCCAGGCTGATCCAAGCATCCCTATTTCATCCCCCAGCTGAGAGCTCGAGCTGGGAACAAGCAGTGCTGGCTGCTCCTGCCAAACCGAGCCTGGGCTTTGGAGAAGAAATATGCAGGAGCAGTAGGAAGTGAGGTTTAGCATCCCTGCAAACCTGAGGGAAGGGGGGAGCTGCTGCTGGGGGCTGAGAAAGCCCAAGGTGGGCTGAAATTCCCGTGAAAGACAGACAAATGTGTGGGGAAGGAACAGGAACAGTGAGGGGGGTGTTGGTACTGGTGGAGCCCTGGGGAAAATAAATGCTGCCATGTGCAGGGAATTCCCATTTCCCCCAGGAATAAAGAGTCCAACCCCATCCCTGCTCTGGGAGCTGTTCCCCTGGCTGAGGGGAGGCTGTGGAGCAGAGAGCTCGGGGCGAGACCCAGGGAGGAAGGGATACTGCAAAGGGAAGAGGGAAAAGGGAAAAGGAGTGGTTTTCTCTCCCAACTGACTCATGTCTGCATTGCCGTGAGTCAGCACGGCAGGATCACCTGCCCAGGGCAGCCTTGGGATGGAAATGCTCTGTAAGCTCCCTCCCAAGGCACCCCGGGATGCCATGCCCCTGTAGGGGATGGGGTGCCTCTGCCTCTCCAGGTGCTCTCACTGCCCTGGGCACGGTGCAACCCCCTGGGGGTGTCCCGGTGTGTGTCCTGCCCGCCCAGGGGGCCCTGTCCCCTTGGTGCTGCCCCGGTGCCACCCTTGCACACTGCCAGGGGGTCAGATCCTCATCCAGGAACTAATCCTGCCTAAAAATACTCCGTTTTTATTGGACATTTTAACTGCCTCAGTTCTGCAGGGAAATTCCTCCAGTCCAACACTGTCCCAAACACTGCCCAGTTGTCCCAGTATAACTGGGACAGCAGTGGGGAGAGTCCCCCCAACACAGGGGACACAAAATGCCAGGAACCCCCTGGCAGTGGGGTCCCCTCGGTGCCCCCGGGCAATACCCCGCACTGGGGGTGAGCAGCACCCTCTGCTCGCTGTCACAGGGGACAGAGGGTGGCACAGCTCCCCTCCCCAGGGACAGAGGGTGGCACAGCTCCCCTCCCCAGGGACAGAGGGTGGCACAGCTCCCCTCCCCAGGGGCAGAGGGTGGCACAGCTCCCCTCCCCAGGGGCAGAGGGTGGCACAGCTCCCCTCCCCAGGGACAGAGGGTGGCACAGCTCCCCTCCCCAGGGGCAGAGGGTGGCACAGCTCCCCTCCCCAGGGGCAGAGGGTGGCACAGCTCCCCTCCCCAGGGGCAGAGGGTGGCACAGCTCCCCTCGCGGTCTCGGGAGCAGAGCAGCGCCCGGATCCCGCGGCAGAGCGGGGGGAGCGGGATTTGCACCTGCCCGAGGTGGGACTGCAGCGGGGCTCCCACCTCACCCTCCCTCACTCCCTCGGGAATTCTGCCTCGCCTCCCCACCCTGCTTTCCGCCCTCACTGCCTTCCCACCCCCTCCCACGCCAGCCGGCTCGCGGGGCTGCATCCCGGCAGGAGCATCCTCCTCCTCCTCCTCCTCCTCCTCCTCCTCCCCCAGGCAGCCCCCGCCCCGCCGTGGCAGCTCCCACCCCGCTACCAGGAAAGCGCAGAGTGCTGGGATCCCTGCCAGAGCCCGGCTCCTGCGCCTCAGCTTCCAGCGAAATGCCAGGAACGTGATCTCCGGAGCCTGCCAGGTGACGGGAGGGACGTTCTGCAGCGCTGGCACCGGGGGGGCTCAGGCGGGGCCCCTTCGCTTTGGGGCGCTCACATCGAGCACCCCAGTGTGACACCCCAGGGCTGAGCACCCCCCTCTGCCCCTGCCTGACCCCAAACCCTCGGGGGCCTCCCCTTAATCAGAGTGGCTCACAAACACACTGGGGTGGGCACCTGCAGCTCGGGGTGCAGGGGGCAGCTCTGGGGGGAGTGGGGAGGGCCCTGCAGAGCCCGAGGGGAGCTGAGATCTCACCCACAGCAGGAGAGTTTCCTGCTCCTTCCCTGGGCAAAGCAAGGTGGAAAATCACCGAGGAACGCCCCGGAGGTGGGTGATGAGGCTGGGTGCACCCAGACCCCATCCCCACATCCCCACTGCCCCTGCCCTGAGCCCAGGAAGCCACCAGGAGCCAGATCTGTGCCCACGTGCCCAAGGGACACCTGTGGCTCCATGGCACAGGCAGCAGGGGAAGGAAGCAGATCAGTCCCCACCACGCCCTCAGGCTGAGTGCTGGAAACCTTCACCCAAAGGCTTTTCTTCCAGTTTTCCCCCTTTTTCTCACCATTCCTGGGATGTTTTTCCCACATCCCAGCACTGATCACTGCCCCTCCAAGGACTGCAGGTTCCCTGTGACCTGCACAAAGCACAGCCCTCCGTGCCCTCCGTGCCCCTGCTGTGTGGCAGTGCCATGCCGGCCTCCAGGGACATTTGGGTGATGTCCCCTCCCCGCCCTGTCACCGCCATCCCCATCAGCCACTCCTGTGAGGCCTTGGCATCCCTGTCACCCTGCAGGGATGGTCCCTGGGCAGAGGAGGGATGGGCATGGATCATCCCTGGCTGCTCCTGGCACCGTGTGCCCGCTCCAGCTGGGCATTCTTGTGTCAGAGAGCATCCAGAGAGCAGGGGGAACACTGCAAAGTGTCCCATTTTCAAAACTGGCACTGCAAAAGGTGAGGAACGTGAAGTCAATTCTCTACTTTCAAACCTCCTTCCTCCCCCCAGGAACAGGGAAGTGAGGGAAGCACGGGGAATTCTGTGTGACCCTTGCACGTGGCAGTGAAAGCTGGGCACACCTTGCTGGCAGTGCCCAAAAAGGCTGTGCCACCACTCCAGAGGCCAGAGGAGACCAAATCCTGCCCTGTGAGCACCCCTTGGGTGCACCCTGAGTGCCCACCCTGCTGCTGCTGCCACCACGAGCTGCTGGTTCTGGTGCTCCCCAGGTGTTGGCACCAGGTTTATTGCCAGGGCTGTGCCACCCTCTGCCTGCTGAAGGGCACAGAGGCCACCACCTGATCCCCAGGGCACGTGGCCCCTGCTCTTTGTCGCTCCTGGGCAGCAGAGTCGGAGCTGCCAGGGGCAGGAGCAGCAGGGCAGCACCCGCTGAGCCCCTGGGGGTCTGTCCTGGCTGGGCTGGGGGAGCAGGGATGGCGCCTGCAGCATTCCCAGCCGCCCCACACGGGTGGGACACATGGGGCCCGAGTATTTTTATCCTCCCCAAGTGTGTGTGAGTCACTCATTTGTCTCTCCTCCACATCAATCCCTTCCAGCACAGCGCCAGCTCAGAGGGAGCGAGCAGGGGAGAAGGATTTCAAACCCAGCTCTCCTCTCAGACTGGAGGAGGGGAAAGGATGGGATCCATCCCTGCTCACCCCCCAACCCCCCACCCTCCCTCTGCTGCCATCCCCAACTCAACCCCAGAGCTGCAAATCCCCTCTCAGCCCCAGAACTGCCTGCTCCCATCCCAAAGAGTTGGTTGGGCAGGGGGTGGCACTCAGCAGGAGCCAGGCACCAGCACATGGCCAGGAAAGCCCTGATGTCCCAGTTTCCTGAAGGTCTGAGTGTGGCCGTGCCCAAAGCAGCATTTGTACATTTCCTTTGTGAAGGAAATTTCCCTGGATGCAAATTCCCCCTCTGCAGATGCCTGGGGCTGGCACGGGGAGCTGGGGGGCACGGCCCTGGGTGCACCCATGGAATGGCTGACAGGATAAGGGAATGGCTTCAAAGGCACAGAGAGGGGGTTTAGGTGGGATGTTGGGATAAAATTCCCCACTGGGAGGGTGGGCAGGCCCTGGCACAGGGTGCCCAGAGCAGCTGTGGCTGCCCCTGGATCCCTGGCAGTGCCCAAGGCCAGGCTGGATGGGCTTGGAGCAGCCTGGGACAGTGGGAGGTGTCCCTGCCATGGCAGGGGTGGGATGAGGTTTAAATTCCCTCCCAACCCAAACCATTCCATGATTCCTGATGCCACCACCAGGCAGGGTCAGCTGTGGCTCTGAGGGGGGAGAAGAGAGACCTGAGCAAAGGGCTGTGTGTCCATCCGAGGTGATCAGGGCAGATGAGACTTTGGGATCTTGGAGCAGAGGCCTGGGGGCTGCAGCCCCCTGAGCTCTGCAGCTTGGGCCAGGGAGCCTCAGCCATGAGGAGCTGCAGGCTGAGGGACCCCGGCACCCCCTGGCTCCATTTCTGCTTCCTTTGCCAGCAACAGATCCGAGTCCTCGTGGCTGGCTCACGTCAGGGGGCTGGGCTGCAGCACTGTGGGGAAAGCACAAAAATGGCACAAGCACTGGGATCTGGGAGCCTGGCACATGTCCCTGGCACTGCCACCCCCCTGCAGGGCTGCTGCCAGCACCCCCAGCCCTGGAGCAGCCAGAGACCAGGGCTGAAGGCTCCAGCTGCTGGTCCCTGACAATTCCAGCTGCTGGTCCTTGGCAATTCCAGCTGCTGGTCCCTGGCAATTCCAGCTGCTGGTCCTTGGCAATTCCAGCTGCTGGTCTTTGGCAATTCCAGCTGCTGGTCCCTGACAATTCCAGCTGCTGGTCCCTGGCAATTCCAGCTGCTGGTCCCTGGCAATTCCAGCTGCTGGTCCTTGGCAATTCCAGCTGCTGGTCCCTGACAATTCCAGCTGCTGGTCCTTGGCAATTCCAGCTGCTGGTCCCTGGCAATTCCAGCCTCTAACCTTGGGTGGGATTTGCAGTTTTAGCTTCACTCCTGCATGCAGAGGTCCCAGCTGTTCCCTTGCTCCTGCTCCCAGCTGAGCCCCAGTAGTTCCTGCCCCAGGGCAGTGCTCCAGAGAGGGAGCTGGAGGCCTTGGGGACACTTGGGGACCGACAGGGCAACCCCATCCTCACCTGGGGCCAGCCAGGAGCTGCTGTGCTGGCACCTCCTGTCCCCCCAGAGTGGTGCTGGGAGGGGCCAGGGTGGCACAGAGGGTCCCAGAGCCAGGAGCTGATGGTCCATGTGTCAGGGATGAGAGGTCCCTGCTGGCTGTGGGGACCTGGTGACAGCTCATGATGTCATTTTCCCACATTTCCCTGTTCTCCATGATCTTCCCACGTGTTGCCACTGCTCCCTGCCATGGTCTGTGCAGGAGTGGGGGAAAGGCTGAGTTGTGAGGATGAGGAAGGTGGGGTCAGGCCAGGCTTGGGCTCAGCTGGCACCTTACGAGGTGGGTTTGCATCCCCCTGAGGGGGTTGGATCTCACCAGGGATTGGGGGAAGTTGTTTTCTGCAGCTCTCTGCATGGCCCTGACACCCTGGGCATGGAGCCATGAGGGACCAGCAGCCCTCAGAGATGGGAGCACAATTTTGGGGTGTCTCTGGAGCCCTCCAGGCCCCCCAGCCCCACTTCTGGCTCAGTTTGCTGCACGGAGCAGCCCCGCATCCCACAGCATCCCCGCTCCTAATCGCCCTAATCCCTTGAAACAAAGCCTTAATCCCGGGGAGCTCAGCGAGGCAGAGCAGGGCTCCCGCGCCGTGCCATGGCTGCGCAGTGCTCTAATCCCAGAGCAAACTGCTCTAATCCTGGAGCGCGGCTCCCTCCCCCGCCCGCTGTCACCGAGCGCACCGGGCGGGGATGCCCACGGGGCAGGGCCACCCCCGCTGTCACCAGGGGGGCTCAGCAGCACATGGGGGACACCGGGCGGGGCAGCAGGGCTGGGGATGCTGTGGCCGGGCCCTGCCGTGCCGGGCAGCTCTTGGCAAGGGCCGCGCTGGGCTCCTGCCCGCGCCGTCAATTGGCTCCAGCGATATTTAAAGCTGCCGATATTTAATTTCCAAATGCAGAGGAGTGGTTTCCACTTGTCTGGCTGGCTGTGAGCATCTCCAGCTCTGCTGGGCTCGGGGGGCCGGGCAGGGCGGGGGCACAGAGGCCTCAGGGTGCCCAAGGAGGGTCCGGGCTGGCAGTGCCCGGCTGGGCTGGCACGGGAGCGCTGCCGGGAGCTGCAGCGCCCGAGCCGGCCAAGGCAGCGCTGCCTGGCAGGATGCCCGTGGGGCCATTTCGGAACACCGGCGGATGGGGAGGGCTCTGCAAGCGGGAATCGCCTCGCTCTCCCCGGCAGACGGGAGGAGGAGGATTCCCCGGGGCTTTGAACCCTCTCCTGCCACTGCCCAGCTCATCCTGCAGCGCCAGGGAGCACCAGGCAGTGCTGGATCCCGGATCCCCAGTGCCCACAGCAGCACCCGGGGCTCCTCATCCTCCCAAACCCCCTGCAGGGACCTCGCCCGCATGAGGCAACGCAGATCCCGCAGTGCATTGCCCCATGCTGCAAATTCCCAGCCCAGCATCCTCCCCAGCGCGTGTGGTGCAGATCGCAGCTCCCAGCCCTCCCAGCTCCCAGGGAAAGTGGATTTATCCCGCTGGAATAGCTCCCCTGGGGGCAGTGTCATAGCTCGGGCCGTGCTGTGCTCCGGCCAGGGCGATTCAGTGCCTGCCTGGCTGAAGCTGCTCCCCTCAGAGCCTTTGAAGCCCACACACGCCGTTAAAACACCGCCTGAAATATTTATCGAGTCAATTTTCAACTCACATAAACTCCGTGCTTACTAAGGGGGAAAAAAAATAAAAAAATTCCTTCTCATTTTCCGTGAATCCCTGAAATGCAACTCGAGCCACAGGTGCCAGGTGGGCAGAGTGCCACCCCATCCCCCGGGGTGTAGGGTGTGCTCTGCACCCCACCTGCCAGCTCCTGCTCCCCGTGGGCTCATCGGGCTGTGTCCTGTCTCTGTCCTTCTCCCCCTCCCTGTCCCTGTCCCTGTCCCTGTCTCTATCCCAATCCCCATCCCTGTCCCTGTCCCACTGTCACCACTGTCCCCATCCTTGTCACCATCCCCATCTGTCCCTGTCCCCCTGTGACCACTGTCCTGTCCCCATCCCTGTCCTGCTGTCACCGCTGTCCCCATCCCTCTTCCCCTCCCTATTCCTGTCCCCATCCCTATCCCTGTTCCCATCCCCCTCCCTGTCCCCATCCCTGTCCCCATCCCTGTCGCCATCCCCATCTGTCCCTGTCCCCCTGTGACCACTGTCCTGTCCCTGTCCCTGTTCCCATCCCCGTCCTGCTGTCCCCATCCCTGTCTCTGTTCCCGTCTCTGTCCCGCTGTCACCGCTGTCCCCATCCCTGTCTCTATCCCAATCCCCATCCCTGTCCCTGTCTCTGTCCTGCTGTCACCACTGTCCCCATCCCCATCTGTCCCTGTCCCTCTGTGACCACTGTCCCTGTCCCCATCCCCGTCCCTGTCCCCCTCCCTGTCCCTGTCCCTATCCCCGTCCCTGTCCCCATCCCTGTCCCCCTCCCCGTCCCTGTCCCCGGGTCCCTCTGCTCCTGGCACAGGGATCTCAAGCCGCCGTTCCCGCAGGAGCCGCCGCGGGGCCGTTGCGGGCCCAGCCCGGGGGTCCCGCGCAGCCCCCGCGGGAGGAGCGCCCGGAGGAGCCCTCGTGTCGCCGCCGGAGCCGCGGGGAAGGGCGGGGGGTGCCTGGAAACGGAGCTGCGGCTGTTGGAGCATCCGCGGCCAAAGAGCCATTAGCGCTAATTACAGAGCAGAGGGCGCGTCCCCTCCGCCGCCTCGGAGCCGTTTCCCCCCAGCTCCTCACCCCGCAGCGCCCGAGGGTGTGGGAGGCCGGGGATGCTCCTTCACGGCTCTTCCACCGCCGGAGCGGGAGGGAAAAGGGCTGGGATCCATCTCCGTGGCCCACAGCCTCCAGCAGAGCTGGCACTTCACTTGTCCTCTCCTTCGAGGAGTTTTTGTCACCTCCAACAGGTCTCTTGGGGACTCTGGGGCTGGGGATGGCAGGGTCCATCCTACAAAGCCTTGCCCCATCTCCTGGGCCTGTGGAAGACAGGGAGTGCAGGGACACGTGCCCAGCCGTGCCATCAGAGCCTGGCAGGGACCAGAATTTCATCCCAGCCAGGGCCAGGAGAGGCAGGGAGAAGGAGAGGCAGGGAGCTGCTGCGGTGGGGGCTGCCTCTCCGTGGGGCAGGGGGATGGGGGAAGGCTTTCCAGGCAAAGCCCACGGCTCCAAGCTGAGCTGCTGCTGTAAGAGCACTGCAGCGGGGCTGGGAGAGCAGCTCCGAGCGGCTCTGGCGATGAGCAGGAATTAGAAATGCATTAGGAGCCGCTTCAAAGCCCTCCCCGATGGGAGCTGCAGCGTCTGATGTCACAGATGCTCTGTGCTGAGGCAGGGGGAGCAGGCTGGCACAGGGCTCTGCCTGCCCCGTGTCCCCACACCGTGCCAGGAGCTGCCTCCACCCTGCTCCTGCGTGCCTGGGAAGAGCCGTGCCCCCTCAGTGCCAGCTGCTGGCAGCTGCCAGCCCATCCTGGGTGCAGGAATGCCTGGGTGCTCCCGGGGTGTCACCCTGGGTGCCGAGGGCAGGGGCATCACACCGGTGGGCGGTTTGTGCCCCAGGGCTACAGCAGGGAGCAGGTCCCTTCTCCTGAGGCAGGGAGGAGGGGAGAGAGGGGAAAATCCCAAATGCTGCCCCCCCCAGCCCCTCTCAGCCCGGGCTGGCTCCTCCAGCTGCTTTTCCCACCTCTCTGCCAGCCAGACCCCAGGTGGGCACGGGCACAGGATGCCTTTAGCTGGATCCTGCACCTCTTTGGGACATCCCAGATGCATTTAGGGACATTCCCCCTCCCCCTTCCGAGCAGGACATTAACCCCAGGTTCGTTTTCTAAGCCAGTCTGCCGTGACTCCCAGGGGGCCATGCAGAGGCCTGGGATCCCAGCCAAGGATATTCCCACCAGAAAATCCTATAAGGGAGAGCTGCCAGCCCCCAGGCCCATCCTGCTGATCCCTCCTGCGTGCAGCAGGCAAAGGCAGGCTGCAGTGTTGGGGTGCAGGGGTTAACTCCGGGGTGCAGCCCCTCCTGCCAGCCCCAGGGCTCTTTCCACGCTGTTTATTTTTATCCTCTCTCGATGGATCCGCGTCGATGGTGCCAGAAGATTTCCCCCCCAGTTCCATCACACGGCAATTTAAGGTTAGTCCAGCCTGCCAGAATGAGTCAAAAGCTTTTAAAAAGCCTATAAAGCAGGCATCTATCTTGCCCTGGTTTGATTCCACTCCTTTGTTTATGGCTGAGGTCACCGGCTCGAGCCTCAGGGAGGAATCCAGGTCACCGCTGGCAGTGACGTGGGGCAAGGGAGGCACTCCCTGCCTGTCTCAGACACCTCTGCTCCCGCGTGGGCCCCACTGCTGGGCTCGGCCCTGGATGCTCACACAGCGCCTGGCACGGACCCAGGGACCCCCGACTGCTGGGAGCAGCAGGGAGACCCCAAACAAAAACACCTCCCCAGGAGGAGATTCCCCTTGAGGATCTCACCGGCCTCAGCAGGACCCCAGCGCTGGCCAGGAAGGATTCCAGGGGGCAGGGGGCTCATCCCAGCAGGACAGGGGCTCACCTGGGGCTACGGGGATGTCCTGGGGCCGGGCTTGGTGCTGGGGATGCCCAGCTGGCAGGTTTTGGGAGGCACAGGGGGGTTTTGTCCCCAAAGCAGCGCTGTCTCTGCTGCCAGGGCAGATGTTGGCCAGGCAGCAGCTGGATGCCCTCCAGCCCACTGGTGGAAGGCACACAGGGGCACAGGGACACCCACGCAGGCACAGGGACACCCTCGGAGGCACAGGGACACCCAGGCAGGCACAGGGACACCCACGCAGGCACAGGGACACCCTCGGAGGCACAGGGACACCCACACAGGCATAGGGACACCCACGCAGGCACAGGGACACCCACGGTGCTTGCAGCCCCTCAGGCAGTGGCTTAGGATCAGCACAGCCAAAGCGATTCCCTTAATCCTCCTCCCAGCCCGGCAGTTGCCATGGAGAGCGCCACGGAGCACTTCTTGTCACCCCCTGCCCTGCCTGAGACCCTCCTCCCAGCCCTCCCTCTCGCAATTTTCCCATTCCAGGTGGAAATCCTGATGGTTTCCCCAGTGCAGGGTCTCTGGGAAAGCTTTCCCAGGCTGGCTTTCCCCTTCCTCCCGGCCGGGACAGCCCACACCGGTCTGTGCTGCTCCCAAACCTGCCAAAGCCATCCCCACCTCCCGCTCCCAAACCTGCCAGGCCGGCTCTGTCCCCTCGCTGCCCTTTCCCAGGGATGGCCACCGTGTCCCCTCGGAGAGGGGTGCCAGCTGTGCCCACGTGCTCCCCGTGGGGAGGCAGCGGCAGCTCCCAGCCCGAGGTGGGACAGAATTCCCAGGTTTTCAGAAATCCCGGTGCCATGGCCTGGGCACACCCCTCTGGGAGGGCAGGGGCACCCCAGGCTGCTCCCTCGGCGCCCTGCCCAGCCCGGCTGGGGGTTTGGAGGGTTATTTGTCAGGCAGCTGCCTGGGGCTGTGGCTGGCACCGAGGATCCGCGGGGCCAGCACAGATGGAGGGACAGCAGCTGGAGCAGGAGCATGGGCAGGATCCCTTCGTTGGCATCCCTGCTGATTGCAGGGCACCCCATCTGGCTGTCAGGAGGGCACCCAGAATGCCTCAGAGTGGAGGACACATGGCCACACGTCACCTCTGTGTCACCTGCAGTGACCCCAGGGCTCTGCCTGGCTGGGTGCTCCCGGGGCAGGATGCAGCACAGCGCTGCCAGCAGCACTCAGCCCACCGCAGGGGGATGAGGAGCAGGAGGAGGAGCAGGGAATGTCCCCCGAGGTCTGGGCTAGGCACATGGCCCGCTGGCACTGTCACAGACGGGGTTGTGTGGGGGTTCAGGGTGTGACACGGGGGAGTTGCTGTGACTCCCTCCCAGTCTGTGCTCTCGTAGGGGTGTGGACCCCAAAATCCAGCCCAGCCCCATGAATTTGGTCTCTCTGGTCCCATCAAGGGAACAGGGGAAGCCACGGCTGCCCCACAGACCACAGAGATGTGATGGAGCCAGCTCTCCCTGCAGGGTGTTCCTGCACCCTGGAGGTGCCCAAACTCCCTGAGAATGAGCTGCTTCTTCCCTAAAACCCCACACAGCTCCCAGCCTGCAGCAGCTAGCCAGGATGTGTGGGATGGGAAGCTGGTGCTGGGAGCATCCCCCCAGCTCCTGGGAAACTGCTGCTCCCTGCTGCTGCCCACCCCGGGAGGGACATTCCCATGCTGCAGGTTCACTGAATTCACAGAATCACAGAATCACTGGGTTGGCAGAGACCTTCAACATCTGGATCCAATCCCAACACCAACTAAACCCTGGCACCCAGTGCCACATCCAGGCTTTGTTAAACACACCCAGGGATGGGGACTCCACCACCTCCCCGGGCAGCCATTCCAGAACTTTATCACATTTTCTCTAAAAAACTTTTTCCTAATATCCAACCTAAATTTCCCTTGGTGCAGCTTGAGGCTGTGTGCTCTGGTTGTGTCAGTGCTGCTGGAGACAGAGCCCAGCCCCAGCTGAGCACAGGCACCTTTCAGGAGCTGTAGAGGGTGATGAGGGCACCCCTGAGTCTCCTTTTCTCCAGGCTGAGCACCCCCAGCTCCCTCAGTGGTTCCTCAGAGGGTTTGTGTTCCCAGCCCCTCTCCAGCCCTGTTGCCTCCTCTAGACACGCTTAAGTGAACCCCAACAAACGGCTCCTGCTCAAAGCTTCTCAGGGTGAGACATTCCAGGAGGACAAATCCCTCCCCAGGGGCGCAGCCACCTGGGAGCTGCAGTCTGGGGCAGCTGTTTGCTGTGCCCCACGGCCTCCAGAGCATCCCAAGGTGTGTGTGAGGTGCCTCCCACCTTCCCTCCCTCTCCTCACTTGTGCTCCCCAGGGAAAGCAACTGAGAAATCATTGGCCATGAGGTGCTTTTGGATGAAAATCTGCCCAAAGTCAGCTCCCAGAAGTGTCTGGCCAGAGCAGGCAGTGCCTGCTGGAGCTCAGAAGGGAACAGCAGCTGCTTCCTGTCAGGAACCAGGCCTGGAGCTCCTGTGGTTCCATAGGAATGGTGCCATGGGAAGTGTCCCTCTGCCCGTGCCCTGGGCCAGGCTCTGCTCTGACACAGGGGTCAGAGGGGGTTTCTGTGCTGGCTCCAGCTGGGTGTGCAGGGTGCCATCCCCCTGCTCCCTGGGCATTCCTGGTCCCCAATCCCTGGCTCTGTATCAGGCTGGATCGGCCCTGGGCTGATCCCCACCGTGAGGGGACGTGGATTTCCCACCCCCTGCTCCTCCCTGCAGGGAGCCAGTGGGGCCTGGCTGTCCATCCCACCACAGATGGGCAGTTCCAGGCTCTGGAAAAGCACTGGAGGGTCCACTTTGGGCCAGCACCTGTGATTTTGGGTAACAATGGATAACAAGAACCATCTGCCTGCCCAAGGGCCTTCAGGCCCACCCAGCTGCCTCTCTGTTGGCACACTGGGAACAGCAGGGTCCATCCTGGATCCTTCCTGTGACCCCCGCAAAGGGCTGGGTTTCACCTGGGTCATGATGAGCCTGACACAGGACCCCGAGGAGTCACAGAGGGGGTCAGGAGTGGCTGGGCTCTTGGCAGGGTGACCCAAACCCTTGTGACACGTGAGGTGACATGGATGAAGCCCCCTGCCCTTCTTCTGGAGCCTCCTGCTGCAGGGTGCCCTCCCAGCCATGGGCCACAGCCACCCCTGAGATCCTTCAAAAATCCCAAAACAGGGATGGGGCTCCTACACTTGGCCCCTTGGCACAGTGACCAGTGATGCTGGCACTGCATCTCTGCTGCTGGGAGGTCCCTGCAGTGTCCCCTCAGTCCCCCCCACCCTGGGACCCCCCAGGCTCCCCCAGAGGGGGCAGGGAGCAGGGCTGGCAGTGCAAACGGGCTGGCAGTGCCAGCGTGCCCACCCGTTTGTCTGTAATTAAAAGTCGCGTGTAGAGATTTCCTGTGACACGTCCCGCGAGTCCAGCTGCAGACACGGTGCCTTGGAAGCAGGAGATGCTAATGAGTGCTTGTGCATATTAAATACCTTGTTTACACTTAGACAACAGCCGGTGGAGCTGGGGGAAGGAGGGGAGGTGGCTGCAATCTTCACTCAGGCTCTCTGCCCCTCGGGAGCTGCTGAGCCGGGCTTAGGCCAGGCCCAGGCTGCAGGGACAGCCCAGGGCTCTCAGCGGTGATGCCACCACTCTGTCTGAAGCCCTGAGTGTCACTCAAGTCTGCCCAGGGGTCCCCTGTGTGGGGACTCAGGGGGATTTTGGGGGACCGAGCTGCCCACAGTGCCTGGAGCCCGCCAGAGGGCTGGTCCCACCTGATCCTGGGCATGGGGTCTGGGGGAACTGGGAAAGGGGGGAAGGCAGCAGGATCCACCCTGGCCAGGCACTGCCCACACTCAGTGGTCAGTCCCTCGCTGCCCACAAGATACAGGAAAGGTCCCCAGCTGTGCCCTGCCCCAGGGCAGGATCCCAGCCTGCCCAGAGGGACAGCTCTGGCTCTGGGACGTGGCTGGACTGGGGTTTGCCAGCACAACCTGCCCTTCCCCAGCACTGTGGGGGGCTGAGCTGAGGGCCCAGGGGCTGTCCTGGCTGATGGTGGCCTTCGCTGCGGCTCACAGCCCCTGTCCCCTTCCCAGCCAGAGCCCCCAGCCCTTCGAGGCTCCAGGAGATCCCCATGTCCCTGAAAAGGAAGGGCAGGCACAAGGGCAGCAGCTCCAGCCCTGGTGCTCCCTGGGCTCTCAGCAGGGCAGGAATCAGGCAGCTCTGCCCACCTGCATTCAGAGCTGGACAAACTCCAGGAAGGAGCTCCAAGGACCTCAAACAGCCCCAGTGTGACCCCAAGGTCTCTGCCCGGGCTGCAGGTCACCCTCTCCTGGCATCCACCATCTCCATCCACACCCAGCGAGCTCCTGTAGCCCATGACAACACAGCACACCGTGGGCAGGAGCTGTGCCAGCTCCCCCCTCTCCAGAGCATCCTCAGGGGGCTGCAGGGTCCCTGCTGCCCTGAAACCACAGCTTCAGCTCGGCTGCTCATTGCTGCTGCCTCGGGAGGAGGCACCTGTGCCTCCCCCCGTCCCAGCCCCGCGTTATCCCACAGCCTCCTGCTGGGCACGTCCCGGGAGCCCTGAATGATGGATGTGATCACTGCCAGGCTGCCCGAGCTGGGCACTCCGGGGTTGTTTCTTCCCCAGCTCCCTCCAGGGACGGGAGGCAGCAGCGCCAGGAGCTGTCAGAGGAGGCTGGGAGTGCTCGGCTCATCCAGAGCAGAGCTGGGACCCTCGGGGACACCCCCCGGCAGCAGCTGGACCTCGGCACCACGGCTGCTGCGCTTTGCCGTGCTCCCTGCGGCGCCTGGAGCGAGTTCCTGCAGTGTGCTCCCAGCCGGGAGCACCGAGCCCTGGGAAGGAGGAGCTGCCTTGCCTTGTGCCAGGCTGGGTGGGGACGGCGGGCAGGAGGGTCGCAGGGACCCCCCAGTGTGGGCTGACAGCAGCAGGGCCCCGTGGCAGCACCCCCAGCCCCAGACACCGCTCCGGGCATCCAGAGCCCATCCCTGTCCCCGGTGATGGTGCCCTGGGATAAGGGATGGTCCAGGGACTCCGTGTGTCCCCATGTGGTGATCTCACACGGAGTGTGCCAGCCAGGGCTGCCCGCTGGATTCACACCCTGGGAGCTCCCAGTCCCTGTCTCCAGGAATTCCCAGTCCCTGTCTCCAGGAATTCCCAGTCCCTGTCTCCAGGGCACCACAGCTTCCTGCCCATCACTCTCACACCTCATGGGAGAGGGGGTCCTGTTGCACCCCTGCCTGCTCCCCTCGGGGTGTTCCCCACCTCTCAGGGCTCCTCAGGCACAGCTGGATGGCCAGAGCAGGGGGGTGGCCGGGACAGAGGGATGGGCAGGGACAGAGGGATGGCTGGAACAGGATTGGCACCAGGGGCACCCAGGGGGTGTGGGACTGAGACAGGCTGACCCCAATGCTCATGTTTGCTGTGGGGAGTCTGTAGCACAGCTTTTGGGGGGGGGGCAGAAAATGCCTTTTGGGGTTCAAGAAAGCCTTGGGGCAGCAGGCTGAGCCCCTGGGACACGATCCCTACTGGAGCCGTGCGTGCCCAGCGTAGGTGGGTGTCAGGGTGGTGTCCCTGCCTGGGTGACAGATGTCCCCTCCCCTGCCTGCACTGTCCCCAAAGGCTACAGCTCCCAGCGAGCAGCCAGGATGCCACCAAAGTGCCACCAATGCCATTGCTGGCCGCTGCCCACGCCCACTGAAGAGGATCCAGCTCCCTCCCCAGCGTGGCAGAGCCAGCTCGGTGCCACCCTCAGCGTGTGGCTCTGTGGCCCTGACCCCGTCAGCAGTTTCCCCATCCCACCTGCACCCTGGAGCTCTGCCCACCCCTCCCACAGCTCCCACCCAGCCCCAGCGTTCCACGGAGCTGCCAATCGCGAGCGTTTTAAATGTTAATGACGACGTTTCAGATTTGTAGTGGAAACTAATTAAAATTGTTATTGTTAGCGGGTTTGAATTGCCCAGGTGTGAATCATTATCCTCATTAAAATAATCAGGGAGACGGGGATGTGACAGGAGAGCAGATGGATGAGGATGAGCCTGAGCCAGCGACCCGGCCGGCCGGGGAGCCTCGGTGCCCGGGGGGAGAGGGGGCAGCGCTGCCCAGGTGGGCACAGGGCCGGCTCCAGCATCTCCTGCCCCATGGAAGTGTCCCAGGCCCAGCTGCGGGCGGGATAGCGGGAATGTTCAGAGCGGGAGCGCTGGGGAGAGGCTGCGGGGCTGCATTCGGTCATCACCCATCGCTGCCCAGCACGGCCACCCCGCTGTGTCCCCGCAGCCTGGGGACCGTCACCTTGCCTGGAGCAGCGGGCCGTGCTCCCTGCCCGGCTCGCTGGGAATGGGGTGACATTGCCCGGGCTCGGCCGAGGGGCTGCAGCTGCCGGCCTTGGGGACACGGGTGGCTCCCGACGCCGCCCCGCCGGAGCCACCGGGCCGCTCATGGCCCGGGGCCGCTGGTGGCCCGGGTGGCCCCGCGTCGCCGCAGCTGCTCGGGGCCCTGCGGCTCTGTCTGCAGGGAACAAGGGCCCCTTTCTGCCCCGTGAATGGGCTCAGTGTGCGCAGCCCCCGGCCGGCGGCGCTGGGGTCAGCGGGACCCCGCGGGCACGGAGCTATTCGGGGAAAGGGCGCGGACCTCGCCGCGCTCAAGGTCGCCTTTGTGCCGAGAATCGCAGAGCCGCGGCTCCCCTGGGGACGGGCGGTGACACCAAAGGGAGGAATGGTGGCACCCGGCCAGCGCTGGGGCTCTCTGCAGCCCGCTCCCCCCGGGGCTGTGTCTCTCCCTTGTCCCCGGCTGGCAGAGTGGCTCTGGAGATGTCATGCCAGCCGGGAAAGGTGGCACCGGGAGCTGCTTGCCAGGCGCTGGCCACGGGTGACTGCGGGGATGTGCTGGCCAGGTGGCACTCAAGACTAGTTTATCTGCTGATGTTTTCATCTATTGACAAATCTATTATTGATGATGCACTTTCCTGGGCTTGGCAGAGCTCTGTCCGTGCTCCAATCACATCCATCCCATAAATCTCAGCCAGGGCTTTGCCATTGCTGCTGAATTAATTATCCCCAGATTGTTTTTTCATAAATATTTGACAAGCACTAACAATGCAAGGCGTGAAGCCCCCTGGTAATTCCGTGGCTCCAAATTCCCCTTCAGAGGGAGCTGTCACCTCCAGCGCTGCGGGACCAGGGTGTCTTTGGGAGCACAGAAAGGCCGGGGCAGGACCTCGGATGAGGAGAGGCTGCTCCCCCTGGGCTGGGGGGTTTCACACAGGGAGCTGTCAGTGGGGCACAGCACCCAGACCCAGTTAATTTATGCATCAAAGGAGCACCAAGGCCAACAAACCAGCCCAAACTGGATGGATGAGGATTGGGCAGGACAAGGACAAGGCGTGGAGCTCCTGGGATGCACAGCTGGGTGCTCTGTGACCCCCTCTGTGACAGCGCTGATGAATCATGGAACAGCCCGAGGTGGGAGGGAGCCACAAGGATCACCCAGCCCAGCTCCTGCTGCTGCACTGGACATCCCAACAACCCCACCCCGTGCCTGGGGGCATCGTCCAAATGTTCCTGGAGCTCTGGCAGACTCGGGGCTGTGATCACTGCCCTGGATGTCTTGGGAATTTTGGCATTACCCAGCAGAAAGCCTTGGCATGGTGTTTGCTTGGTGTCACTGAGCTGTGATAGGGTGGAGTGGAGCCCTGGAAGGGGTCACCAGTACAGAGTGGTCGGTGGGGCAGCAGAGCCCAAACCTCTCTGCACCCTGATGTCCTCAAAGTGCTCCTCCTGAGACACAGCCTCCATGCCGTGCCCCTGGAATGGGATGATGTGGAAAAAGTGGAAAAGCTCTGGGATCAGCCTTGGGGTGGTTTCCAGACACCCACGTTGCCCCACAGCCCAGCCTGATGCAGCAGCTGGGGAGGCACTGGGAACAGGACGGGACCCAGGGGATCCAGGTGCAGTCAGGAGCCTGTGAGAGGCACCACGAGCCCAGAGCAAGCTCTGCAGGCAGTACAGGGCCGGCTCCAGCCCAACCGAGGAGAAAAACTGGAAGCTTCCCAGCAAAGCCCGCAGTCAGCAGGGAAATGTGTGCTGGAGCAGGAGGCACGGGAGCCGCTCTGCAGCTCTGCCTGCCGGGGATGGGGCTGGGAGCAGCAGCCAGGGTGCTGCTGGAGCCCGGCACAGGTACCCGGAGAGTCCCCAGGGACTCTGCAGAGCTCACAGAGCTCTGAGGTAGGAAATGGCCCATTCGTGGCACTTGGAGCACAGCCTGGAGCAATCTTTGGGAAGGGCTGGGCTGTCCTAACCCCACAGAACCCATCCTTTGCTCTCCTGCTCAGCCCAAATTCAGGCAGGGAGGGAGTGCCATGGACTGAAACCCACCTGAGGAGGCTCTTCCCACCTGGCCCAAGTCCTGGCATCTTCTCTGAGCTGAGGCCAGAGCTCTGAGGGCTGGCAGTGCTGCAGGAGGAGCTCTGGGCAGCCCTCACACCCTGCAAGGATTCCCAGGATGAACTGGCAGTGGACCAAGGCACGGATGCTGAACTCGGCTGGGCAAATTAAACTGAGAGAAAGGAGGCCAAAAGCACCCGGGAGAGGCTGGGAATGGCTCTGAGGCTGGAACCTTCCTCACAGAGCTCACCAAGATGTGCTGGAGGTGGGTGTGTGGAGCCCTCCCTCAGGAAGGGGCTGGCACAGGGCAGGGTGACTCTCAGCTGGTTCCTGGAGTTATCCAACAATTAAAGAAGTGATAAATTTAGCCCGTGGAACAGGAAATTGGCAATAATGCCGAAATGAAAGGAAGCAGTTGAGCTAACTGCTGGGCACTCTACAAAATTGGCTATAAAAAAGAAGGACTGCCATAAATAGGAGGGCAGCCAGGAAAGGACATTGCTGGTAATGAAACCCCTGCTCCCCATGCGGGAAATGGGAAGACACAGAGCTGGAGATGGGAAAATATCAACTGTGGCAGAAGGAGTGGGAACGGACGGACAGCAGCCAAGGCTGTGCTGGGTTCTCTCGTCCCTGAATTGATGGTGTTGCACTGAGAGGCTCCAAAAACGACAAAACCCTCGGAGCATTGTGCTGAGCTCCAGCAGTGCCCCTGAGGAGAGGTGGGAATGGGCTGGGACAGGCAGCGAGATAAGGCAGAGCTCAGCCTCAAGCTGCCCCAGGGGAAATATAGGGTGGATATTAGGAAAAAGTTTTTTACAGAAAAGGTGATAAAGTTCTGGAATGGCTGCCCGGGGAGGTGGTGCAGTCCCCACCCCTGGGTGTGTTTAACACAGCCTGGGTGTGGCACTGGGTGCCAGAGTTTAGTTGAGGTGTTGGGGCTGGGTCGGATTTGATGATGTTGAAGGTCTCTCCAACCCAGTGATTCTCTGAATTCTCTGAATTCTGTAAATTCCCTGGATTGTTTTTCACAATCCAGCACATTCTAAGTGCCAGGGGCGGGGCAGGCAAGTGCAGCCCATGGAAGTGGCCTTTGGGAAGCTCTGGGCTCTGCAGAGCCATTTCCCTGAGTGAGGCAGCAGCAACAATAGCTCCTGACAAAACTGAACTAATGAATTGTTAACTGTGACTGGAGTTATTTTCAGCTGATCCAGGACAAAACATTCAGCAAAATTCCAGCTACGGGAGGAAAAAGCCTGGCAACACAGCTGCCTTGTGCTCCAGAGGCAGGGAACAGGGATCCCATGGGGTGCAGGCACACCCAGGGCCCCTTGGGCTGGTGGCCACGACCCCTCTGTTCCCTCTGCCTTTTAATGGAGGGGGCTTGGGGGGTTTCACTGCTCCAAGAGCTGAGCAGGGTTTGGCTGCTCCTGGCCACCCTGGCTTGGTGGCATCCCTGGTGGCACATGGAGCTGGTGGCTGGGAGCTCAGGCATGGCCAGGGTTTGTCCCGTGGGGTTGGAGGAGCTGCTGGAATTCTGGAATTGTGGCTCGGGCACGAAGCTGCTCTGGGGAATGTCCATCCCAGAGAGGGAGGGGGCTTCCCTCAGGGAGAGCTGCTGGGTTGTCCCACAGCCCCCCCAAGGGGGATGGGATCTCCTATCCCTGCCCTCCTGAGGAGGAGTGGGCAGCTGAAGGGGCATGGGGAGGGTTCTGGGGGGTCTCTGAGGAACCCCAAGGAGTGCAGGGGTTCCCACACACCCCAGCTCTGGGTGGCTGCTGCAGCAGCTCAAGTGCCTCCCTGCAGGGCACTGTGCTTTGATCCCATTCCCAGCTCATCCCTGGCATTCCAGCCTGGCTCCCACAGCCCTGCTGCCCCTGCCCTGCAGCCCTCCCTCAGCCCTCCCAGCCTGCAGCAGGTCTGGCCACCTCCATGGCCAAGAGAGCACCTCAGCATCCATGCCAGGCTTCATTTCCACGGAACCGAGCTTGACTTCAGGCTCAGAGACCTCAGAGAGAGGCAGTGCAGAGGAAATGCTGTTTTATAACACCCTCCTGCCTGTCTGCTGTGATCCTGAACCTCAGTCCCAAAAAAGGTCCCTTCCCCTGCTCTAGGGTGGTCCCTCCTCAGCTCTCTGCTGGCCCCCAGCAGCCCCCAGCCCCTCTGTGGGGCAGGGTCCCCCAGGCTGGGGGTGCTGCCCCATCCCTTCCCTGCACCCAGCCCATCCCCACGGCCTGGCTGCTCTCTGGGGACCACGGGATGAGCGACTGCAGGGGACTGAGGTGGCCCTGGCAGGGTCCAGACCTCCCCCAGCACTCCTGACCCTGCCTGGAGCACCAGGGGTACCGATGGAGGGACAACCCACCTGAGGGGGCTCCTGGCCAGAATGGGGGTGGGTTTGGGCACCTCCGCAATCCAAACCCCCCGAGACAGCCAAAGGAGAGCTCCAGCCACGGGAGGGGACAGCAGACCCCCAGCACAGGCTGCTGCCTCTGCGGGAAGGCTGCTCCAAGAGGGAAAACCCTCTCACCCTCAGCGGAGCAGCCGGAATTTCCACCGGGCACCGCCGGGCACGTGGGGCTGCCCCGAGCTGGGCACGGCTGGGGCCACACGAGGCTGTGGTGCCGAGGAGGGGACAGCTGAGTCACCTCGGAGAGCACAGCCCACACTCAGCCATCTTCCAGCAGCAATTCATGGCAGCTCTAAATCCAAACACGGCCCCGTTAGTCAGCAGCGGGACGCGGCCGGGCGGCAGCGCCGAGCCGAGCCTTCCCCAGCAGCAGCTTTAAAAATGAAACAAACTCCCACGTGGAAACCTCCAGCTCCTCTTGGATCTGCTAATTTATTCCCCTTGCTGCTGCTGCTCAGCCTGCAGACAGGCCCTGGTGTGTGGGATGAGTCCAGAGCTGCCCGTGCCCACCTTCCCCGGGAAAAGAGCAGCCAGCAAGGGGCAGGGCAGGGCAGGGCAGGATGCAGCTCCGATGGGACTCTGATGGAGCAGGTGGAGAAGAGCTGTGGGAGGACAACCCCCGCTGAACCACCCAGGGCTTGAGCTGAGTCTTCCCTGGAACCCGACTCCTGTGGGTTTTTATGGATCACAGCTCCCTGCTCTCCCAGCAGGCAGTGCCTGCACACATTGTGACAGCTCCCAGTGCTTAATGCAGCTGGTGGCCATGACCCCACCTTCCACAGCAGCTGGAAATCGATATTTTCTCACCAGGCTCTGTGAAATCCGAGGGGTGGCAGGAAAGGCCCCCCTGCTCTGCCAGGGTTATCCCAGGATGGGGCAGCACAGGTTCCTGCTGCCCTCAGGGGCTGGGCACCGTCCTGGTGCCACGTGGTCCTTTTGGGGAGCATCTGCTGTCATTTGGTAGAAATGACGAGGCAGAGCCCAGGCAGGCTCTGTGTCACCCTGGAGAGGTGGCTGGTCACTGTCACTGAGTGCCACCAGCTCCTGCTCCCTCTTCCTGCCATCTCCAGGCCACCTTGTGCAGCAGCAGAGCAGGAAGAGCTGTCCTGGAGCAGGGAGCCAGGTGTCACCCAGCCATGGGACAAGAGCCCACAGATGCCCCCGAGCGGGACTCCCGGAGACAGGAATCCCTCCAGCTGCTGCTCGTTCCACACCTCCAGAGACATACTGGGACCAGCATGGGCAGGGACAGAGTGTCCCAGCCCCCTCGGATCCCTGGGGTCCTGCAGAGCCCCCGAGGGGCCGTGGGACACTGGGAGCTGAGTGTGGCAGCCCCACGCACCCCCCTGGCAGCGGGGCCCAGCTGCCTGGGCACCTCTGGATAATCCATCTGCTGAACATGCTACAGGCCATTAGCTTTAACTAGAGGGAGTTGCAGGGAGAATCATTAAAGGAAAAGTTCACAATGCAATTAATAAAGCACCTCATTAGGTCTCCTTCCTCTCTGAGTGTGCAGCTCCCACTGCCGGCTCTGGTGCTCCTGCTCCCCTGCTCTCAGGAGATCCTTTTCCTTTTCCTTTTCCTTTTCCTTTTCCTTTTCCTTTTCCTTTTCCTTTTCCTTTTCCTTTTCCTTTTCCTTTTCCTTTTCCTTTTCCTTTTCCTTTTCCTTTTCCTTTTCCTTTTCCTTTTCCATGTCCTTCTCCTTCTCCTTCTCCTTCTCCTTCTCCTTCTCCTTCTCCTTCTCCTTCTCCTTCTCCTTCTCCTTCTCCTTCTCCTTTCCCCTCAGTAGGCAGCACAAGGCTGGAAATGGCACTGATTTCTCTGGGAATCTGATGGGCCCCAGATGGTTTTACCCCGCCAGGCTCCTGCCCAGGTGTCCCCCAGCTCTGGGGCCCTTCAGGGCATCTCTCCATGCCCAGGGCACCCAGAGGGACAAGCAGGATGCAAATCCATGCCTGGAGGTGGATCTGCTCCAGGCCCCATCCCCTGCCCTGCCCTGTCCCCTTCAATGTGGGGATCCAACAGCA
Source organism: Passer domesticus (assembly GCF_036417665.1). Classification (NCBI taxonomy): domain Eukaryota; kingdom Metazoa; phylum Chordata; class Aves; order Passeriformes; family Passeridae; genus Passer; species Passer domesticus. The sequence goes on along the minus strand of NC_087486.1, from coordinate 16,507,826 downwards.
CCCCCAGGGCTCTGACACTTCACCCAAAGTGAAGCTTCATTCCATCCCAAACCTGCATTCCTGACCCCCAGGGCTCTCTGCACCCCCCACAAGCCCCTGGCAGCCGGGCAGTGCCAGTGCCCCGGGCCGAGGTTGGCACCTGCGGGGCACAGGGGGAAAAGGGGGGCTGCATTTGGGGGTCTGCCACCCAGAGCCCCTCCAGTGGCACACGGGGGTCTCCTGGGCTGGATGCAGAGCTGTGGAAGGGCAGTCCAGGCTCGGCGCTGGCTCCTGGCTGTGCTTGGCTGGCCATGCTGGCCACGGGCAGGGCTTTGTTGTCACTTTGGCCACAGCCAGACACGGGGCTGCTCTCAGGGACCAATTTCATGTCTCCTCCCTCAGCTGCTCAAGGTCCCTTTTGCTTCCCTCTGCCAGCAGCCAGGGGCAGCTCCTGGGACCCTCTCCCAGACGTGTCTGCCCAGCACCCAGGGGGACACAGCCTGGGAGTGCCACGGCAGGAGGGAAGTGCCAGCAGGGGCTGTCACTCCTGACTGCTCTTTTTGCTCCCAGCCCCGTCTCCCTTCTCTGGCTCTGTTTCAGGTTCCTTCATCTCATGCTCACCCTTGAAAAAGCTGCCAGGTCCCAGCTCCCATTGGGATGGAGGATGTTCCAGAGCCATCTGTGCCTGCCACATTCCAAGGGGAGCAGCAGCCTGATCCCAGCAGGAAAGGAAAGACCGGTGTGGTGGGGCTGGGGGCTTGCACTGCCTGTGCAAGCAGGAGAGGGGAGAGCAGAGATCCTGGGAAACCGTGTCACTCTGGGCAGTGGAGCATCTCCATGGGATTCAGGGCTGCATTCAGCTGCCCCTCCTGGCAGGTGGAATTTCAAGGCAATAAGGGAATTGCACCCGTTGGAGCAGGGAGAGAGGCTGGCAAGCATGGAGGTGTCCCCAGGACAGGGCTGGAGCTGTGGGAGCTGTGGCACTCCTGGAGATGGATCCCTGAGGGAAAGGGCAGCAGGAAAATCCAATTCCTTCCATCTCTTCTCATCTGCAGGCCCAGCAAGGGGTTTGTCTGGAGGGGAGCGGGGCAGGATCCCGTGGGAAGCCATCAAGCATGATGCTGACCATGAGGAAGGAGGTGCAGGCACTTCCAACCCCACAGAGGAGCCCCAGAGAGGGAAGAGGAGCTCTCCAGGCCCCGTCCCTGCCCCCTGAGCTGGGTTGGTTCGGGCCCAGCTGTCTCATTCCTGCACCACGAGCTGCTGGAATGCGTGGCCAGGGCTCCGGGGGCAGGGGGGTGCGGCAGATTTCCCATCTAAATCAGACTCCTTCTCTCTTAATCCCAGCTGGTACAAGTGGCTTAACCCATCGGACCAGCTCCAAATCCTCCTCTCCTCCTCCCGATCCCACTTAAGCCCCGAGTTTTCCCCTCGATAAGCTCTGATTCGCTGGGATCACGGGATTGCTCTGCCAGCTGCACACATCCAGATGCTTTGCTGCTGGGCAGGCACCCAGATGGGGATGGATGCAGCTGGGGGATCCCAAGGACCCCTCCCTTCCCTCCTGCCCTGTCCAGCCCTGCTGCTCCCTCATGGGGAGCCTGGGAAAGCAAAGCCGTGGCACTAAGCAGGGAGAGGTGCCCAAATTCCATGAAATCCACAGGTTCCTGTGGCAGGGCACAGCTCCAAACATCCCTCTGGGAGCCAGGATGGGATACAGGACCTCCTGGCCAGAGCTGGGATGGCTGGGCTGGGCCATGGGCTGTGCACGTGCTCCAGAGAATTCCCAACTGAGGCATGGAAAACAAGGGCAGGGAATGGAAAACAAGGGCAGGGAATGGAAAACAAGGGCAGGAATGGAAAACAAGGGCAGGGAATGCTCTGCTTTGCCAGGCTTATCCTTTGCAACATCCTCCCTGCATGGAATCTTCTTCCAGCCATGCAGCCATGGGCTCCAGAGGCACGGGCAGGGAGCTGGGAGCATCTCCAGGCTGCTGGAAGCTGGACCCTACAGCACTCAGCTCCTGCAGTGGGATGCTCTGATCCCAAAAAAGAGACTAAAGGCACTCCAGCCCTTCCCCTGCTGCTGCCCTGATTACCGGACAGGACAAAAGCAGGGAGCAGGCTGGGAAGGGCCTGCCTAGCCCAGGGCATGTCTGGGTCCTGTCTTCCTGCTCCAGACACATTGTCCAAGGGGAAAATCCCAACATCAGAGGGCAGGGAGCCATCACACAGGCGGGCAGTGCCCAGGCACACATTCCACACCCCCTGTTCTTGTAGGGAAATGTTCTGACAGTGCCACTCTCTCAAACTGCCCTCTCCGAGCTGGGACATCCCTGCCTGCCAGGAGTGAGGCTCAGCCTTGCTGCCTTGCAGCCATTTTGGAGGCATTTCCTTCACATCCTTCTGTGGTTCTATATTTTTGCTTTGCAGCCTGAATTTCCTAGGATGTTTGCTGCCCCAGGAAGAGGCTCTGTGTGCTTTTCCCTCTGGAAACACAGAGTACCCCCAGCATCTCATGTAGGGCAGCATGGAGGAGTGGGGAGTGGTGTAGGAGCCTGGTGGGCTCTGCTCCCACATCAGCCTTTCCTCCGTCTCTCCTACAACAGCCTCCTGCCTAATGACATTTGCCTAATTAGCAACATGCCCAGTTGTTTTCCCCAGCAGGAGAATAGGCTGCTCAGCTGAATCTCACAGAGCTGAGGGGGACCCAGAGCCCCAAAACGAGGAGCTCCAGATGACAGAGGAACATTTTTCAGGTGCTGTGCTCTGGCAGAGGGCCTTTGTTTGGGGGATTGTGCAGCACGGAAGGCCAGGCTCCCTGCAGCCTGTGTGAGACTGGGATGTCAGAGTTTGATGCAGAGCCCTGGGAGAGGCTCTGTGACGGAGAGAGGAGCCCTGCAGGAGCTGGGGAGGCTTTGGCATCTTCGGGGCTGTTTGTTCTGTATTTCCTTGCCCAATGGGCTGCACGTGAGCAGAGTGCTGAGGTCAGAGCCGGCCCTGATGCTGTGACCTTGGCTGGTGATTTTGCTGGGGAGGAGCTGGGAGGGGCTCCTGGAGAATGGCAGGCGGTGACCCTGGGTGGTAGTGAGCAGCCCCTGCCACCCCATCCCTTTCCCTTTCCCTTTCCCTTTCCCTTTCCCTTTCCCTTTCCTTTCCTTTCCTTTCCTTTCCTTTCCTTTCCTTTCCTTTCCTTTCCTTTCCTTTCCTTTCCTTTCCTTTCCCTTTCCCTTTCCCTTTCCCTTTCCCTTTCCCTTTCCCTTTCCCTTTCCCTTTCCCTTTCCCTTTCCCTTTCCCTTTCCCTTTCCCTTTCCCTTTCCCTTTCCCTTTCCCTTTCCCTTTCCCTTTCCCTTTCCCTTTCCCTTTCCCTTTCCCTTTCCCTTTCCCTTTCCCTTTCCCTTTCCCTTTCCCTTTCCCTTTCCCTTTCCCCTTCCCTTCCCTTCCCTTCCCTTCCCTTCCCTTCCCTTCCCTTCCCTTCCCTTCCCATTCCTCGTGATTCCAAAGGCATTCCGGCTGGGATCAGCGGGTGTTTGCTCCGCAGGAGCCCAGCAGAGGTGGCTGGGAGGGCTGCTGGGGATTGCTGCAGCCAGCGCTGGCTCAGGCTGTGGATGTGCCCTGGCAGCCTCGGGGGCAGAGGGAGCTCCAGATCCCAGTGACCGCTGTGGCACGGGGCAGGCACAGCAGGATTTGGGCTTGGAACGGGTTTGCAGCAGGAGCTCCCTGCCCGTTGGGCCCCTCTGCCCTCCCCCAGGGATGGCAGGCTGGAGCAGGGCTGTGGCAGGGACAGGACCCTGCTGTCACACGCCCCACAGGGGACTCGGCGAGCCCCTGATGCCAAAGCCACCGCAGGCTTCCTGGGCTATGGATCCTGGACAGCAGCAGCCCAGCCAGAGAGGCCTCTCTAGGCCAGCCCTGGGGCTCCGAGCCTGCTGGGCAGCGTGGCCACCCCAGAGCTGCCTGGGGCATCCCTGAGCAGCCCAGGGGTGAGTCTGGAGTCCTGTGCTCACATCTGGCTGTTGGTGCACAGGGCTGAGCCCAGGGCAGGGCACAGGGAATGGGCAGGGCACAGGGAATGGGCACCCCTGAGAGTGCAGATCCTGCTGCTGCTCTGCCCACATCCACAGGGAAGTCTTCCCAACACCAAGCACCGCGGCAGCTCCGTCCCAAGGATGCTCCAAGGACTCCAGGCTCCGGCCCTGAAGCAGGAAGCGATCAGTCCCCAGGACAGCTCAGCTCTGACACGTTTCCCAGGACTGAGTCTTCCACTCTTGCTTTAACCTTTCCTGGTGACTCGTGGTGGCTGTGTTAAACCATGATATGCCTGCAACATGACAGTGATTTGTTTAAAGAGCCCACACTCGTCCTTGTTAGCGCTCACTCGGGGCTCTGACACTCCTGTCAAAGCCTCGGCACATTTTTCTGTTCTCTCCCTCATTTGCTGCTGTCACCACAGAGAAATATCTGGATAACAACGGCCCTGGTGGCATTTGAGCAGCTCAGGGCCCTTGGCTTGGCTCCTGGGCCCTGCCCAGCATCCTGAGCCTGGCTCTGAGCAGCAGCAGCACCGAGGAGCCTGTGGGTACCAAAAGGTACCAAAAGGTACCCACAGACCGGAGCAGGATGCTGATCCCAAACCCTTCCACAGCCTGGATCCTGGGAATGGGCTGCACGAGGAGCAGGGGCTGTTCCTGCCCGGGGGAAGGTGGTGGACTTTGGGAAGTGAGCAGCTGTCCCAGACCCAGCGTTTTCCAGCTGAAAGAGATCCCTGCTGCCCTCTCCCTGGGACGGTGAGCAGGAAGGGGATGGTGCTGCCGAGGTGCAGTGGCTAAGGCAGCACACAAGGCCTGGGATTGAACATAACCAGGACAAGCAGAGCATCAGGGATGCAGGAGCTGTCCTCTCCAGGGAGCTGCCAGGGAGTGAGGTGCCTTTCTGAGCGTTTAAGAGCTAATGCTTCAGCGTCCAGGGAACTCCCACATGGATGAGCTTCAGGGCTGAGCAGGGCAGCGGGGAGAGGAGATTTACACTGAGGTTTGGGTAAATCAGAGTGAGCTTGGAGGTGGTGTGGGAGGGCTGGCAGCAGGTTTGGTGTGCAAACAGCAGCCTGCTCCAGGCTGAGAGTTTCCAGCCTGGATGTTGCTGGAAACGTTGGGAAATCCAAGTGGTGCCTCTGCTGTAACAGCTGCAGATAGCCCGGAGAAGGAGACAGAGGAAGGGCAGTGGAAACTGAAGTGAAAGAGGGGTACCCAGAACTGACTGCAGCCCTGCACCAGGCAAAGAGCCCTTCCCAGCCCACGCAGTCTCCTCCTGCCTGCTCGGAGCACCACAAGGAATCTCCATCGGAGCCTCCTCACACCCAGCCCGCCCCTGCACCCTTCCCAGAGGGTCCTGGTCTGTTCCCTGTGCTCCAACAAGGGTGCAGGGGTATCAGCTCCCACTCTGCTGTCTCACCTGGCACCTGGAACCCTCCATCCCGTCTGTCTTAGGCTGCAAGATGTGGCTGGGTTTGTGTATTCTATTTCCATCTGTCAGAGCTGGGGCAGTTCTCTGCTGTTCTTTGGGCAGTTTTATTTATCTCTCCCACAGCCAATCCTCCCTCCAGGAGATCTCTGCTGTCCGTGGCCACTGAGTGTCCCTGCAGGGCTGATCAAATTCCAGCATCCCATGGGGAGATGCTCCGCCCAGGGCAGGAGCCAAGCATTCCTACCTGGATACAATCTGAGCCTGGAACAGCACAGCAGCCTTTGGCACTGCATTCCCAGAGGAGCAGCTTTCTCCTGCCCTGCATTCCCAGAGGAAGAGCAGGCCCATCTCCAGCAGCCCTGGAGCTGCAGAGGAAAACTCCCCCCTTGTGCAGGATCCCTGCTCCAGCAGAAGCACAGCTGGCACTGCAGGAGGGCTGAGCCCCCATGGGATGGGGCTGTGCCACCACCCTGACCCACAGGGCTCAGCTCCTGCTCTGACTCTGGCAGTGGTTTGTTTTCTGTTTGTACTATTGCATTTGTATTTTAAATGTTCCTGTTATCTGTTATTCCTGCTCCCGTAGCTTTACTTGAGAGCCCCTTAATTTCAAAATTACAATAATTTGTACAGAGGGGTTTTACATTTTCCATTTCAGGGGAGGCTTCTGCCTTCCTTAGCAGACACCTGTCTGTTCAAACCCAGACACCATCCTGGCACACCCAAGACCCTTCAGGATCCCTGGAGCTGCCCAGGGATGCCGAGCCCAGAGCAGCCCATTTCCCAGAGATAACGTTGTATTTCCAGAGTGCGTGTAGACAAACCCGGCCAAATGTTCCCCTCCCTGAAGCCATCAAAGCCCCAATGACTCTGTAATATTTAATGGCTTGTTTTGCTCCCTAAATGATACAATGAAAAGGATTATTAATGTTAATAGCATTCTTATCATATTTTAATAGCATCATGCATAACCCAAATGTCATCTCAGCACATATTTCTCCTTCTCTCACCCAGGGTGCGGAGCAATCACGCTCCAGGGATGTGGAGAGGGAAGAGGCATCGGGCAACAGAGTGGAAAAGGGGCCTGGAGCCTGAGGAGGAGCTGGACTCGGCTGGGTGGAGAAAGGGGATGCGAAGATGAGTTGGGAACTGCTTCCCTGGCAGCAGGGGAAGGAGGAAATGCAAGAGCTGTGAGGGGAGGTGGGCAGGGAAAGGGACACAGGGTGGGCAGGGGAAGGAGGCACAGGATGGGCAGGGAAATGCTGGATGGGATGGGCATGGGAAGGATGCCCAAGGTGGGCATCAGAACAATGGGTGGGATGGGTAGGGAACGATGCCCAAGGAAAGTTTTTATGGGATGAGCAGGGGAGGGATGCAAGGGATGGGCAGGGGAAAGGTGCATTAAATGGGCAGGGGAAGAATGTGTGGGATGGGCAGGGAAGGATGCCCAAGGCAGCTCCAGGCAGGCCCCAGGGATGCACAGGAACCCCGTGCATTGAAGGAGTCACTCCTATCCAGGGGGTGAAAGTGGCTCCCATCCCCTACAGCCGCCAGATCCCGCAAAGCCATCAGGCCTGGAATGGGCTGGATCCCTCAGACAAGGGAGATCAGGCCACCAGTGCAGGGCAGGATCCCCCAGGGCCTGCCAAAGCTGCTGCTGCTCCCAGTTCTCTTACCAACACCCGTGACTCCACCAGGAGCAGCTGTCAGGGACACACTCCAATTTCCAGCAAATCATTTCACAGTCCAGAGAGCATTTCCCTATTTTTCCCCCATGCAATCCATTTTCTAGATTGGTTTAACTGTCTGAAATCACCAATTTTTCACACGGGGCTTGGTTTCCCTTGCATCCAGCCCTCACCTCCTTGCCAGGCAGAGATTGCACAGGGACCTCAAGGACATCATTTCATTCTTCCAATCCTCAGACCAAGCCATGACATTTCCACAAAGGAATTGCAGAGAGAAGAGCCAGAAAGGCTCAAGGAGAAGCCATGAGTTGCTAAACCTTCCAAATAAAGCTCTGCACCTGTAAGAACTTTGGACATGCAGAAGTTTTCACTGTGCTGTGGATGGAAATGGGTTTTCCTCCTTGTCCCGTGCCAAGGGCTGGGCACAGGCACAGCACCAGCACCTGCACACCCACGCTGACCAAGTCCTCTCCCAGACTCTAAAGCACTGCTTGTACCACCCCAAACCCACTTATCCAAGGTGCTGGGAGCATCCCCTGTGGATGTGGGGGCATTCCCTGTGGATATGGCAGCATTCTCCCGTGGATGTGGGACCATTCCCATGGATGTGGGAGCTCTCCCCTGGATGTGGGAGCTCTCCCCTGGATGTGGGAGCTCTCCCATGGATGTGGGAGCTCTCCCCTGGATGTGGGAGCTCTCCCATGGATGTGGGAGCTCTCCCCTGGATGCGGGAGCTCTCCCCTGGATGTGGGAGCTCTCCCATGGATGTGGGAGCTCTCCCCTGGATGCGGGAGCTCTCCCATGGATGTGGGAGCTCTCCCCTGGATGCGGGAGCTCTCCCCTGGATGTGGGAGCTCTCCCCTGGATGTGGGAGCTCTCCCATGGATGTGGGAGCTCTCCCCTGGATGCGGGAGCTCTCCCCTGGATGTGGGAGCTCTCCCCTGGATGTGGGAGCTCTCCCCTGGATGTGGGAGCTCTCCCCTGGATGTGGGAGCTCTCCCCTGGATGTGGGAGCTCTCCCCTGGATGTGGGAGCACAGGTGCTCACCAGTGCCAGCTCCCTCCCATCCAGCTGCTTTGTGCTGGGAGATGAAAGGGGGCAGCTTGGCTCTGACCTGCTCATATTTCACTAAAATGTTATTTTAACACTTAAAAGGGTAGAAAATACCATCGGCGGCTCCTCATTTATCAGATCGATGCGCGGGGAGCGGGGCACGCACGCGCTCCACATTAATGAGCCTGGGGGAGCGGGCAGCTTCCAGGCATGGCCCTGGCACAGCCCTGGCACAGCCCTGGCACGGCCCTGGCACGGCCCTGGCACGGCCCTGGCACATCCCTGGCACAGCTCTGGCACAGCCCTGGCACATCCCTGGCACAGCCCTGGCACGGCCCTGGCACACAGAAGCAGGGACAGGCTCGGGGGGGCTTGTCCCCTCCAGGGAAGGCCAGGGGTACTCGGTGACTCCCGTGGGACCTGAGCAAGGAAGGGAGGGCAGCAGGGGAGGAGACCCAAGGGCAGGGATGGATGGGATATTGGGAATGAGGAATTGTTCCCTGGCAGTGCCCAAGGCCAGGCTGGACACTGGGGCTGGAGCAGCCTGGGACAGTGGGAGGTGTCCCTGCCATGGCAGGGGTGGGATGGGATGAGCTTTAAGGTTCCTTCCATCCCAAACAATCCCGTGTGGAGGAAGTGCAGATGCTGAGCTCGTCTTCCCACAGGACACATTCCCACAGCAACGTGGTGGCTCCAAGAGCCTGAAAGGGGCCACATAGACACAGTCCCATGGACAACAGCAGTGCCAGGCACTGCCCACCTCCAGAATGCCCTGGGGATGGTCACAGGGACAAAGACACAGCACCAGGAATGGAAACACAGCCCCAGGGATGGTCACTGGCACAGGGATGGAGACACAGCCCCAGGGATGGAAACACAGCCCCAGGGATGGTCACCCTGCCTGGACACAGCCCCAGGGATGGTCACTGGCACAGGGATGGAGACACAGCCCCAGGGATGGTCACCCTGCCTGGACACAGCCCCAGGGATGGTCACCCTGCCCAGCAAAGCCTCAGGCACTGCAGGAACTTTGTCCCCACCTCCATCTCCATGTGGACATCTCTGCCCATGCACTGCCCACCCTCAAAGCCAAGGACAAAGGACAGTTACAAGGATCAGGCAGTGCCAGGAGGACTCCAGGGAGCAGGGCTGGCTTTGCTTGTTCAACACCTCCGTTAATAATCCTGGCACAGAGAGTAAACAGAAGCAGCAGCTGTGAGGGTCTTGCAGGGACTTTCCAGTTTCAAAGCAATATTTGGAATTTTTCACAGCCCTCAGGGCACTTGCGAAAACAGCTTTGAGTCCTAAAGGTCTCAAAGCTTTAGGACAGTGATTTTACTCATCACATTTTCTTCTCTGACTCAGAACACATCACCAGAAGGCTTCCCAAAGGGCCTCAGAGACCACGGACACAGGGAACTGAGAGATTCCAGAGCTCCACAGACACTGAGGTGGGAATGTCCTCACTGACCACACCCAGAGCTGCTCCAAGGGTGGAGTTACCTGTGCCTGATAATGGCTGTGAAAATATCAGAGATGCCATCATGTCCTGCCTGCCTTCACACAGGACATGCAGTGAGTCAGAAAGCCTTTTTCCATGAGATTTCCTACAATCTTTTCAGCAGCTACTGGGACTTGGGGGCATCCCATAATGGATCTTGAAGCATCCCCGTGGTGATGCAAAGCAGCCAGAATGATACAGGGAGTCCCCAGGGACCCCCTGTTCACAGAACTTGCACTAGAACTGGTGTCACACAAAATGTTTTCACGCAACTGAGTGAAAAAAAGAATCAGAGAAAAATCAAGAGTTTTGCAGAAATGCAGAGGAGTTTTTTTAAGGCAGAAACAAAAGTGATATTCCCAAGTGGTGTTGGCTGGAAGGAGTGAGACACCACTCTCCTAAATAGCACGCCCCTGGGATTTACAGAGGAAACCAAACTGGGGAAGAGCTCAAAATCCCAAGGAGGAGAGAGGACCCCACTGAGCTGGCAGGAACGTGATCCACTTGGAGAAACACAGCCAGGCCACTGAGGAGAGAATGACCCAAATCCCAGCTGAGGCACTGGTGATGCCCCAGGTTTAGCTTTTATATTTTTCATGTTCTGTGCTGCTTTAGGCTGTGGGTCTGGGTTCATATTATGGGATGGTGAGCTCTGTTCATAGAGTAGGGAGACAAAACAATTCCTGCTCTAGCTGGGGACCAAGGACAAATGATCCAAATCTCAGGCCCAAGAGCACAAACAACGTGGGCTGAAGAGAGGAAAACGAGAAGGATGGGACTGCATGGGCTGGAGCTGGACAATTAACTCCAATATGCAAATGGAGCAGAGCTGATCACAGTGACAGACCCTGTGAGAGGTTGTGCATTTTGGGATCATTTTGGTTCATCTGGGGTGCAGCCCTGACTGGGCTCTTGTGCTGCCCAAGGTGGATCCATGGAGGCCTCCTAATAAATCCCTGCTTTATTCTTTAGCTCTGTCTGGTCTCTGTTCCAGGCCAGCCTGCACAGGGCATCACTGGCAGGGGAGCCCCGTGGTGCAGCGAGGCTGAGCAGGGCTGCTGAAGGGGTCTCACCACTCTGCTGCTTCCCCTCCTCACCATCCATCCCAGTTTCCAGAGGGTTGGAGCCTGCTGAGGCCCCTCTCCTGTTGGCAGAGCTTTGAGCCAGGCTGGCTCCCCACGAGCCCTGGGGATGCTGCCCTTGGGAGGGTGGCGATGCCTGCAGGGAGATGAGCTGGATCAGTGCCTAACCAGAGGTTTTTTAGGGTTGTACAGCCCAAAATGCAGCCTCTATCCCAGTTCCCTGGGATTCCAGGAGGCCTGGATGCATTCCAGCATTGCCCATCCTGGAGCAGCTTCACCCATTCTTGCTGGGACAATTCCAGCCTCAGACCCTGCAGCCACAGCTGGACCATCCTCCCACAGGCCCTGGGCTCCCTGCAGAGCCTCTGGGTGGTTTTTCTGCCTGCTGGGGCAGGGATTCCCTGCAGGAAGGCAGCCCAGGGGCTGAGCCCTGGAATGGGGACAGGAGCTGTGCTCAGGGAGCAGCTGTGCCGGGATCCAAGCGAGGGCTGTGGGCATATGGCAACCCATTCGCTGCAGGGAAAAATTAAATTACCCACGACTATAAACCAGTCAATTTAGAGCCATATCCTGACTGTAATCAGGCAATAGTGTTTCATTTACTGCCACTCCAGCAGTGCTGTGAAGGAGCAGAGCTTTGAGGGGTGCCTTTGGGGACACCCCGGATGCAGCCAGGTTAACAACAGGGGTGAGGTGCCACGACTGGGAGTGTCCCAGCAGCCCCACCCTGCTGGGGCAGCCCCTGCTCTTGTCCCACTGCTCTCAGGCTCACCGAGGGCACTCCAGGCTGCAGGACGTGCAGCTGAATGTCACATCAGCCTAATGGGCAGCTGCCTCATTTCAGGTTCCACAGCCTCATTTTCCAGGCGCAGATGAGATGTTTGTGCCACGGCTGGGCTGCCTGTCAGCGGGAAACGCTGCTGCTCTTGCCTCTCCTTGCTGGAACGTGGAAAATGGAAGGATGCTTTGTAACCTGGTTATGTGGACCCTGAACATCTTTCAGCTCCTGCCTTTTTTTTTTTCCTATTTTTTTTGGCTTTTGGGGTTTTTTTGTTTGTTTTTTTATGGTTTGGTGGTTTTTTGTTTGTTTTTTGGTGGTTTTTTTTTTGTTTGTTTTGTTTTGGTGTTTTTGTTTTTTGTTTGGTTTGGTTTTTGTTGTTGTTGCTGTTTGTTTGTTTGGGGGGTTTTTTGTTTGTTTTTTGGGGTTTTTTTTGTTTGTTTGTTTATTTGGTTTTGGTGGTGGTGGTTTTTTTTGTTTTGTTTTGTTTCTACTCATGTAAATGGGATGAGCCTGGCTTGGATGTAGGGATGGGAGGTTTGCCCAGAGCAGCTGTGGCTGCCTCTGGATCCCTGGCAGTGCCCAAGGCCAGGCTGGACAGGGCTTGGAGCAGCCTGGGACAGTGGAAGGTGTCCCTGCCATGGCAGGGGTTGGAATGAGATGAGATTTAAGTTCCCTTCCAAGCCAAACCAGGCCAGGATTGTGTGATGATGAGGATTCCTGTTTCTCCAGTGTTGTCATTCCTCAGGGACCCCATCATCCCTTCCCCGAGGGCTGCACCTTTCCAGCGACACCGAGGCTGCAGACACCAGGCAGCATTCCCACAAACTCCCTGGAGTGAGGCACCAAAAGCTCTTTAACAGGAGCTGTGGAGGAGGGGGCTGTGATCATCCCCGAGGCTCCACGACGAGCTGGGCAGGATAGAGAGGGAGCAGAGAGGAGCTTAGGCACCCTTTGATGCTGCAAAGCACTCTCCAGCCTTGGCTGGCTCTCTGCAGCCCTTTTCCCTTCAAAGCAGACCCAGGCAGAGTTCGGCTCCATCCCCGTGGATGGGGGAGCGTGCACAGGGGTTCTTTGGGGAAGCTGTGATAACAGCGAGCAGGGAGCAGCCCCCGCTGGTCAGACCTGCTCTCCCTGCCCTTCCCAGCTTCCTGCTCCTCACCCAGCCCTTTCCCTGCCCTGTGGCTGCTGTCTGCCCCTGTGGACGTGAGCCTTGCCGGGTGCCACGGGTCCCTCCCCGCTGCAGGAATTGCAGGGTGCAGAGTCAGGGGCAGGCCAGGGCAGAGGCTCCAGCAGCTCGTTTTTAGGTCAGAGCACAGATCCCGTGTCCTGCAGCACCTGTGGGCACAGCAGCACCAGGCTGGCTGCAGGAAATCATCCCCAGCCGTGCCCCTGGGCACCCTGAGTGCTGGGGTTTGTGCTCTGTGCCCCACAGGTGCCTCAGGGAGGGGGCAGGAGGGACGTGCGGGCTCAGCAGTGTTCCTGGCACCAAATCACCCCGGGGAAGTGCTTTGGGAACCGGCTGGCCTGGCCACATGGAATTCCACTGCAGGAAGGAGGATTTAAAACCACAGCACCTGCAGGTGCTGATTGACACCCCACCCCCCCAGAGGGATGGGACAGAGCCAGGGAAAAGGTCACCTCTGACATCGTCCCCTTCTCTCTGCACAAAGGTGTTGGGCACAACCTGCAGGGCTCTCCAGGAACCCTGGGAGGGATTCTCCTGTTGGCTGGGGGGGCTCTGTGGGACAGGCTCAAACAACACCATGTACAGGTCATGGAATCATGGAATGGTTTGGGTTGGAAGGACCTTAAAGCCCATCCCATTCCACCCCCTGCCACGGCAGGGACACCTTCCACTGTCCCAGGCTGCTCCAAGCCCCATCCAGCCTGGCCTTGGGCACTGCCAGGCGTGGGGAAGCCACAGCTTTGCTTGACCAGGCCTTCCCCAGGCTGATCCCCTTCCAACTCTACTGTTCCTTCACTGTGAATTTCACATATATCGAATTTTTCTGTTTTCTGACTTCCTTTTCCCACCCTGCTCCTCTCTCCACCCAAACACAGCCAGCATTTCCCTGCTGAACAGGAGAGCTCCCTCTGACCCTTCCCATGCTTGTGCTGGGCTCAGTCCTCTTGGAAAACCTTCAGGAATTGCTGCCACCAACACTCCTTGGAGCAGGGCACGGGCTGGACTCTCCACACAAGGATTTTCTTGCTGACTGACAGCAAGAGCTGCTGAGACACCTCCCGCAGGAAAGGGTGACATTGTTCCACCACTGGGTCATGTTCCCTCTGCTCCCAGCCCTGCCAGGGACCCAGATCAGCTCCCCACAGCTGTGCACAATTGCCTTTTATCCAAGCTGAGCTCCATTAACACCTGCACCTGGAAAGGAGCTGGTTGGGCTCCTCAGAACCAAGCTATCCCTTGTTCCCACCTCGTCTCAGGAGCTCTGCCCCCTGGGTCCTCACTGGCACTGCCACGTGTCCTGGCAGACAGTCCCCTCCCCAAACACACCCAGAGCTCGCCTGGGGCATTGCTGGGGTGTGACAAGCACCAGCAGGGTCCTGCCCACCCTCACCCTGACTCTGAGGAGGGCATGAAGGGGGCTGGGGCTGTGCGCCACACTGAGCCTGATCCTCCTGCTCTGCTCTGCTGGTCTGTGCTCCAGGGACCCTGAGTCACCTTTTCCATGGGGAAATTCCTGCTGATATCCACCCTGAGCCTGCCCTGAGTCCCCGGTGGGACACAGGGACATGTCTGCTCCCAGGAATGCACCCAGACAGCCTCGTGCCTCTGCAGGTGTGGGTGTTCTCCCAGGAATGTCTGCAGCAGCGTCCCCTTTGCCAGCTCTCCCCATCTGGGGCTGCTCAGGGCCAGTCAAGCCCCAAGATGAAAGCCTTTGGATCCTGACTCATCTCAGCACTGGCTGTAAACTCTGGAATTCCAGTTCCCCATCCTCTGGAGGAAGCTTTGGGCTGGTTTGGGAGGAACCCCAGGGTTTTGCATGCTCCTTTGCATGGCAGATGAATGGCTGGGGCTCCTGCAGGGCCAGGTGGATCCTTCTCCTCCTGAGGACACAGCCACGCCGTGCTCCTGCAGCACTGGTGCCACCTGCGGCCGTTTCACCTGCCAAAAATCCCCTGGAAATTCAGGTTTAATCTGCTGTGAACTCCTCCAAACGATCTGTCCCTCCAAAATAATGCTGCGTTTTGATGGGTTGGTGACAAGGACATTTAATCCTGCGAGTTGATCCTTCCGTTCATTTGACTGGTGGCCCTTTCATGTCAAAACTCTTCGAGCCAGTGAGTGAGAGCTCAAAGGCTGCTGGTAAATTGTCAGCCCCGCGCCCTCGGAACAGGTCCAACGTGTTGTGCTGCTGTTTTTTCCCCAGGGAATAATCACATCCCTTCTGCCTGCCCTGCGCATGCACGGGAGGTCGGGATTGTTATTTCTGATGAACTTCAAGGCACCTCTTGCCGCAGAAATAACATTTCTGTGGGTTTATTTATTTATTGATCTGCTCCCTTCCAAAGCGAAGGGAGAAAAAGAGGCAAGGCAAAAAGGCAGAAGAGAGGGAGATGAAGAACTAGGAGGGGGAGGGAGGCCAGGGAGATGAGCACCAGCTCAATCCCGGCTGCCACGGTTTAATCAAAGGTTTCCACAAAGGGAGACCAAATCTTTTCAAATTTGTCCTCAGCCCTTTGTTGTGAAGCCACAGCCCCCGTTGCCAGGCCCAGGCGAGCCAGGGCTGGGAGCTGCTGTCCCCAGAGGCCACGGCTCCCTCTGTGGGGTGACAGCAGACTTTTGGCTCTGAGCTAGGAGCAGGGACCGAGCTGGCAGCGGTGTCTGATCCCGGGCTGAGGGCTGGGTGCTGCTCCAGGTGAATCCTGCGGGAACGGCAGCAATTGCTGCTGGATTTCTGCAGGCTGCCTGACCCTGGGGAAGCACAGCAGCACTGCCAGGGCTTAATTGCAGATGGGTCTCAATGCACCCTCTGCAAAGGGGCTGATTCCTGCTGGCAGCCTTTGGGAGGAGTCGTCTGCTGCTGTTCCAGTAATGCTTCGTGCTTCCCACACCACAGGTCCCTCCGAGCTCCCAGGACCTGCAGGCTCCCTCAGCACCTCATCCAGGCTCCTGGATTTCCTCCAGCTCTTTCATTTCCTACCAGAGGCCTTGGTGGCAAACAGGATCACCCCTTCAGCCCCAACCCAGAGCTCACAGGGTCCTGCCTGGCCCCTCTCACCCCCCTGGGTGGTGCCACTATTGACTCCAGGGTGCTGAAGCTCTGCCAGTCATGTCTGTGCCAGGGGAAACTCCAACAGGACAGAGAATCCTGGAGCCACTGAGGTTGGGAAAGGCCTCCAAGCCCACTGAGTCCAAGCTGTGCCTGATCCCCACCTTGTCCCCAGCCCAGAGCACTCCGTGCCACCTCCAGCCCTATCCAGGACACCTCCAGGGATGGGCACTCCAAACCCCCCTGGGCAGCTCCTCCCCATCCCTGAGCACCCTTTCCATGGGGAAACTCCTGCTGATGTCCACCCTGAGCCTGCCCTGGCCCAGCCTGAGGCCGTTCCCTCTGCTCCTGCCATAGGATCCTGCACTCTCATGGCCCTGGCACATGGGTCATGATGGCCACACAACTCTGCCCCATCAAGGGCTGGAGCCGTGTCCAAAGCATGTTTCCCCCAGGTTCTCCCAAGTTGGGACCTTCCCACAGAGCTGAGCCCTCCCTGTGGAGCAAGGGGGGCCACCAGCCCCTTCTAGGGCACAGGAAGGCTGGCAGGGATCTCCTGCCCTGTATCTGCACCGAGCAGCCACTGCTGCACTCCACAGCCCAAGAGCCTTTGAGAGGAAGAACTGTGATGTTAATTCATCCAGGGCAGACCCCAGATAGGAAAGGGCTGATAAGAGCCACCACAAGGGCTGATAAGAGCCACCACAAGGGCTGCTGGAAGCAGCAGATAAGATCTCAGTTCTGCCATCATCCCTGTGTAATGCAGCTCCATTGTGCTGCTGGGTCTGGAAATGAGAGCTGAACTCAACCCTTGTCTGGGAAAAACCCAGCCTGAGGGAATAACCACAGAGAGATCCACATCCAGCAGAGAGATCAGCACCCAGGGCACAGAACTGACCCTGAGATCCACACCCAGGACACAAAACTGACCCTGAGATCCACACCCAGGGCACAGAACTGACCCTGAGATCCACACCCAGGGCACACAGCTAGCTCTGAGATCCATGTGCCCATCACTGCACAACATGAGATACAGATCCGAGTGATGCTGGGGGTTCCAGGAGTGGCAGCTGGTGGGGACATGGTGGTGACCACCGTGCCAGGATCCTGCAGGAAGGGATTGGGACAGGATGTTACCAAACCAACCTTTTGCAGCAGGATTTCACCAGGCTTTACTTTAGGAAGAAATCCTTTACTGAGGAAGAAATTCTGCCCTGTGAGGCTGGTGAGGCCCTGGCACAGGATGCCCAGGGAGGCTGTGGATGCCCCATCCCTGGCTAGGGTGGACAAGACCTTGAAGAACTTGCTCTAGTGGGAGATGTCCCTTCCTACTGCAGAGCGAGTTGGGGTGAGATGATCTTCAAGGTCCTTTCCAGCCCTTAACACTCTAAGATTTATGGGCTGGATTTCTCCCAGCCTGGTGTTGACTCAGGAGGGCCTTGCAGGGCAGGGGGAAGTACCGTGGGCAAAAATTAGGATCTGGCAGGAGCTGGAAGTGGAGAGGACCTGATTAAACAAGGAGCAGTGGGAGGTGGTCCTTCCACTCCTCCAGTGAGCCACCTCCTGTCCCTCCACACTCCAGCAGCAGTGCCCAGGGGTCCCTGCAGCCCTGCAGGGGCTTGGTGGCACTGGGGACACGCCAGGGTGGCCCTGTCTGCTGTGGAGCCCCGGTGGCAGCAGGGTCAGCCCTGCCCCGGAGGCGCCGCTGCTGCTGCCGGTGCTTTGCACCACCGAGCCTGGGAGCTGGCTGGGAGCTGGGAACGAAGCGTTTGTGAAATTAATTAAGACAACAGAGGCCCGAAGAAAGGGAAAGTTAATTAGTCACGGCAATCAGTTAGATTTGATCCAAAAGAACAAACAAAGAGTTAGAAGCGTGTCACTGGCGGGCTGCTTCTCTGGAAAAGGGATTACGCGGAGATTTCCACCAAAGGGAATGGCTTTGTGCTGCTGCTCCTTATGTAATTGGGGATTTAGAAGTGGCACAAAGAGTCATTACCACAAAATTTCTTTGTCAGAGGAAAAAAGTTGACATTTATGAAGCGCAGGAGGGAGCAGCAAAACAAGGCAGATCAGTCGGCGCGGACGTGGGAAGGGGCTTCCCTGGGCCGCGGGGGCAGCCAGGAGGAGGAGGAGGGGGAGGAGGAGGATGAAGGCTGATGGTGCTGGCTGCCCTGGAAGGTCCCCAGGGGGTTATGGATGGATGGGCCAAGAGGCAGCAGCAGCAGCACCGTGTGAAAGCCAGCAGCCAGGGCGTGAAAAGGGGCAGGAGATGGCAAATCCATGGCTGGGGAGGGGGGACGCTGGGGACACAGCAGGGACAGCCCCCAGGGCGGCTGTGCCGTGCCATGCCGGGAGAGCTGACTGCAGCGAATCCCTGCTTTTCTGCTTGAGCTGCCTCCGTTATCTCGGCTTTCTCCTCCGCAGTTGCAGCTTTAATTATTTACTCTGACTCCAGCAGCTCCATTTCCCTCCGAATGGGCACCAAGTCACCTCCTTGTTGCTAAGGGCCTCCCCAGATCTGCTGTGGTGGCACTGGGAGGTGTCCTCGGGGTCTCCAGGGCTCCGAGCACTGCACCCCACTGCTCTGCACCCCCAAAAAAAGGGGCAGGAGAAGACTCCAGGCTCCCGGGGCTCTCAGGATGTCCCTCAGTTGCCATGGGTGCCCACAGGGGTGTCCCCAGCTTGTGCAAGGCACAGTGAGGCACCCATGACAATCCCTGCTCTGGCTGCTGCCACCCATGGGACTCACCCCACAGCTGCTGGTCCCCAAAACCCCTCCAATCTCCCAGGAAAGTTCCTGGACAATCTGTCAGCATGAGGAGCAAAGCGCTGCTGCATTGGGGGCTCAGAGGGACTGTCCTCTGGCGAGCAGGTGACAGCAGAGCAGCTCCAAATGGAGCCACAGCACAGCCTTTTGGGGAGGGCTGGCTCCTGTGGCACACTCTTCCCACTCACCCACGCCTCGGTGCTGCCCCTGAGAGGAAGGGAAGGCACCCAGGGCTGGGACACCCACAGGGAATGTGCACCCTGGAGGTGCTGCCAGCGGGAGCACACCCAGGGCTGGGAATGTGTCCCAGGCCCAGGGCTTGGGACATTCCCATTGCAGGCATGGAGCCATCCCCCAGCACCCAGCCTGGATTTAGATCAGGGACCCCAAATCCCAGCTCCTCCCAGTGCTCCAAATGGATCAAGGGCGCTGGGAGAGCTGGCATGGCCCGAGCTGCAGAGGGATCATCCCGTCCCCACACAGGGCAGGGTGCCCCTGGGTCTGGCTGGGAGCAGATCCCTCGCCCTGGCTCCCGGGATTCCTGCCTCCCTGGGTTTATGGAGCAGGCTGTACTCCTGGAATGGTGCTGGGCACCAGGAGAGGAGGGATGGGGACCCATCAGTCCCTTCTGGCTCCGTGGCTCTGGTTCCTGTTTATCATTAAAATAAGGATTCACTTTGAATAAAGGGGAGGAGTGAGGAGGGCGAAGTCACTCCCCACCCTCCGATGTCCCCTCTGGACAGAGTCACACCCCTACCAAACCCCACCGGCCCCACAACACATCCCACCACACACCCCAGTCCCATCCACTCTGGAGAACATCTCCAGCACATCCCTGGAGAACCTAGGCCCAGATCCCCTCTTTCTGCAGGAAGAAATGACCTGCCAGGCTGCCAGCCCTCCCCCTGGGGCTGTGGCAGCAGTTCCAGCAGTCCTCAGGGGAGCTGCTCCCCAGTCAGTGAGGCAGAGGCTCGGCGGCAGCTCTGGGGAGCAGGGGCTGTGCTGAGCCTCTCTCCAGGTGCCCCTCAAGTGCTCTCCCTCAGCTCCTGGGCTTTGATGGGGCTCCCATCTAGACGGCTCCAAAGTCAAAGGTTTGAGCCTGGTGGATGTGGTGGGTGCTCAGCCCCTGCTCTGGCTGTGCCTCAGCTGCCACCACAGCCCAGAGGGATGGTCCTGCTCAGCATGGCTGGCAAATCACAGAATTATGGAATCACAGAACATCCTGAGCTGGAAGGGGCCCATGGAGATCATCAGTCCCGGTCCTGGCCCTGCACAGACACCCCAACAATCCCACCCTGTGCCTGAGAGCGTTGTCCAAACACTCCTGGAGCTTTGAGGCTGTGGCCATTCCCTGTTCAGTGCCCCACCACCCCCTGTGGGAAGAATCTTCTTCTAATATCCAAATTAAATCACAGTTTCATGCTGTAGCTGGAGACTTGAGCAAAGCTCTGCTGCTCTGGGGAGACCCTGGGAGCTGTGGGACCTGGCTCCATCCTTCCCCAGGGCTGGGGGGACCCTGGCAGGGTCCCTGAGTGCCTTGGCTGGTGACACCACCCTGGAGCTGAACCCTGCAGTGTCCCCAGAGTGGTGGAACACAGGGAGGCATCCCTGGGCTGTCCAAACACCCGGCTGCTCCCGGCTTTCTGCTTTCCCACAGCGCCTTTTGGGACACCATCGCTGGGTTTTAATTAATTGCGTTCAGAATCAGAAAAAAGAAAGGGAAATAAACCACCAACAAGTCCCACAGCTCTTCCCCCGGGAGGAGCTGCGGGTGCTGGAGCTGCTTTGGGGGGGCGAGGCCAGGGAATGTCAGGAGCAGGGATGTGCGAGCAGAGTGCCGGTGTCGCTGTCCCCACGCTCTCCAGGGAGCCCGGCGTGGCCGCCGCTGGTGTGAAAAGCTGGCTGGAGGCTGGGGAGCGAGGCCGGCTCCGCTCGTGGCTGCCGGGAACACGATGGGCTGTCAGAGCCGCTCCCGGCTCATCTGCTTAGTGACCATGAGCTGCAGGGCCGGCTCTTCCCGCCTGGAAAAGCCTTGTTTTGTTTGCTCATCTGGCTCATGAAAAATGCAGCCGCCCCTCACCGTGTACATGGAATTGGTTTTAGCTCGGAATTCTCAGCTTTGGTGCCAGGAGAGGGACGGATCCATCCTCAGCCTGCTCCGTGGGAAGGAACGGGGGAGTTGGCTGCCCCAGAGGAGTGCCCTGCTCCTCATCACATCCCTGCCCCACATCCCTGCCCCTCATCACATCCCTGTCCCACATCCCTGTCCCTCATCACATCCCTGCCCCACATCCCTGCCCCTCATCACATCCCTGTCCCACATCACATCCCTGTCCCACATGACATCCCTGCCCCACATCCCTGCCCCACATCCCTGTCCCACATCCCATCCCTGCCCCTCATCACATCCCTGCCCCACATCCCTGTCCCACATCCCTGTCCCACATCCAACCCCTGCCCCACATCCCACCCACATCCTCATCCCTGCCAGGCTGCTGGGCTCAGGGGATGAGCCCAATGCCTGATCCCGTTCCCACCCTTCTCCCAGGCCGTGCTGCTGGAGGAGCCCTCATAAATTACACAAAAGGCTCGGGAAGCACTTCCTGAGCCACGGCAGCCCCAGAGCACAGGGACACTCAGGCACACGTGGTGCCACCCCACGCTGCTGTCAGCCTGTCCCCTCGGCTCCTCACCCCAGAGCTGTGGGAAAGGGATGTCACCCCACAGCCCCTGGAAGGATCCTGAATCCCCCAGGGCAGGGTTCCAGCAGTGCCCAGGACACAGGACAGGATCCTGAATCCCACAGGAAGGGGTTCCAGCAGTGCCCAGGGCACGGGACAGGATCCTGAATCCCCCAGGGCAGGGTCCAGCAGTGCCCAGAGCACGGGGCAGGATCCTGAATCCCCCAGGGCAGGGTTCCAGCAGTGCCCAGGGCAGCAGGGGCTGGAGCAGGCAGGAGCTGATGGCTTTGGTGTGTGGAGCGCTTCAGCCTGGGGAGGACAGGGATGGATTTACAGAAGGAAAGGGTTAAAAATCCAAGCTGGAGAGGGCACAGTGAGGATCCAGCAGTAATCTTAGGCAGTAGGAAGCTCCATTGGGAGGACCATGGCAGTGCCAGGGAGCTCTTTGTCTCTGTACTGGCTCTGACCCCAAGCAGGCCAGCAGCAGGTGGGGGATCCTGACCCAGATGTCACCTGGGGATTGTTGGCATCTAAATCCATTGGGATAGGGAGCCCCAGGGAGCTGCAAAACCCTTGGGGAAGGCTGGACACTGCTTTGGCCCAGGCCTAGGGATGTGTGGATGAGCCATCAGAGATTTTGGGAGTCTTTGGAGTGAAGGCAGGGGAAACAGGGCTCAGGATCCATCAGGATATTGTCACCTGTACCCATTGCCAACGTGTTGACCCCTGGGCATCAACAAAACAGCAAGAGAAGCAACCCTTGCCAGCTGCACATGAACTGGGTGAATCCAGAGGAGAACACAGAGATGGTCCCAGGGCTGGAGCCCCTCTGCCCTGGAGCCAGGCTGGGAGAGCTGGGGGTGCTCATCTGGAGAGGAGAAGGCTCCAGGGAGAGCTCAGAGCCCCTGCCAGGGCCTAAAGGGGCTCCAGGAGAGCTGGAGAGGGACTGGGGACAAGGGATGGAGGGGCAGGACGCAGGGAATGGCTCCCACTGCCAGAGGGCAGGGATGGATGGGATATTGGGAATTAGGAATTGTTCCCTGGCAGGGTGGGCAGGCCCTGGCACAGGGTGCCCAGAGCAGCTGTGGCTGCCCCTGGATCCCTGGCAGTGTCCAAGGCCAGGCTGGACAGGGCTTGGAGCAGCCTGGGACAGTGGGAGGTGTCCCTGCAGGCCAGGCTGCTCCAGGTAATGGAGCTGGACCTGCTGGGAGCCAGAGCAGCTCTCCTGAAAGTCCCCCTGCCCGGCAGGCGAGGGACAGCGCTCGCGCTCGCTAATCTCGTGTCCTGCCAGCAGCTCACACTCACCGCCGTGCAAAGGGGCCAAATCAATACCCGCAGCAAAAACCAGTTCCAGGCAGCACGGGGAGGCCGAGATCAGCCCACTGCTGGCAGATAAAGAGGAATTGATCTCGGAGCTGGAAAGCAGCGGCCGCTCAGGTGCGTGGCTGGAGCCGAGCCCCCCCCGAGCCGAACATGCTCCGGCATCGAGCCGGCCGGTTCCGCCAGGCGGGAAACAATCAGCAGCTGAATCAGCTGGAAGAGCACATTTAAACGGAGACATTTGAATCATAATTCCAAGCTGTGAAGAATACTCTCCCCGCCACCCAAGGAGACAATCCCTCAATCAGGAGAGCAGAGGCCTGTTAAGAAAAGCGGGCTGCGTCAGACAAAAGTGAGAGCGGCTGCAGAGAATGAAAGCGGCGATGGGGACGGGAAGCAAATCATTCCCAACCTTGCAAAGGGACAAAACCGCGGGGGAGACAATGGGGAGGGCGTTGGGACACCTGCGGCATCCGGGGGGGCTGGGACGGGGACAGGCAGCTCAGGACGGGCTGTGTCCTCCCACGGGGGCTGGCTGGGACACGGAGGAGATGGGAGGTGATTCCTGTGGGTGGAGGTGAGGATGGGCAGCGGGAGGGGGGAAGAGTGGGATGTGGAGCTGGCAGGCCGGGGATGAGCAGCGGGGAGGTTTCAGGCTGGTGTCAGGGCAGGGTTTGAAAAGGTCGGCCTGACATCCATCCTGGGCAGAGCCTTGTTCAGGGCTGGATGGCAGCAAGGGGGTGTCACCGGTGCCACTCAGTGCAGGTGTGTGGGAATTGTGTGGTGTCAGCTTGACAGGATCCTTTGGGGCTGGGAGACAGCTCTGGTGGCCAAAGGGACAGTACCTCTGGAACTGCTTGTGAGCCATCACCATCACCCACTCTCACTGCACCTCTCCGTGCTCCCCATGCTGAGGCACAGTCCCAACTCCTCACTCACCAGAGGAGACACAGGGGCTTTGGGAAGAGTCCCCAAGCCATTGTCACCACCCCAGGGGGTGCCAAAACCCCTGAGGCGCAGGGCTGATCCTGCCAGGATCCACAGGGATGGCCACTGCAGCTCCAGCCAGCTCAGCACAGGGATCAAACCCCTCTGCTGAGGGCTGGAAGGCTGAGAACAGCAATGGATCTGGGTGCAGGATGCCCTGATGGGATGGAGTGGAAAGGCTGGAATTCTGGGCTCAGTGGCCATTGCAGGCTGCAGCAGGCCAGGCTCAGCCCCATTCTCTGCAGGGCTGGCGGGCAGGGAGCCCCCAGCACAGCCAGGCCATTCCCAGTTCAAAGCAGCTCAGGATCTGCCCAGTTAATTCTGATTTATCCGTGCCTGGAGCAGTGGCACATCCCACCCACGCAGCTCCAGCTCATCCCTATCCCTGCCTGCCAGCAGTGTCCACCCCTGGCTGCCCCACCGCTGCCTGTCCATCCTTCCTTCCTGCCTTATCCTCCTCCTCCTCCCTCTTGTCCTTGCAAAAGGGATTAATAAATGCATGGAGGGGCCTCTGGAGCTGGCAGCAGCTGGACTGGGGCCCAAGGTCTGCTCTGCCCTCGCAGGGAAGGGGCTCCTCACAGACCTGCTGGATGGAGCCATTCCAACCTCATTACCCAGAGAGATGGAGCTGGGAAGGGGAGGAGGAGGAGGCCGGAGCAAGGAGGGAATCAGAGCCCTGAGGCCTCGAAGAGTTCTTATTTTATTCTGTGAGAGGCCGGAGCCACAGGGCCGTGGCCTTGGGTGGATATTGAGGATGCAGGCAGGGAGCCAGAGAGAGGAGTGGGGATGCAAATGGGGCTGGTGCTGCCAAGCAATGGCAGCTCCCTGGGGAATGCATTTTGGGATCCTGCACCAGCCCAGGCCGAGGTGGCACAGAGTCCCCAGGGCATGGCACAGCTCCAGGCGGGGTAACACAGGGTCACCACAGAATGGCACAGCTCCAGGCGGGGTGATACAGAGTCCCCAGGGCATGGCACTGCCCTGTGTGGGGTGTGCAGTTTCCAGGGTGTGGCACAGCCCCATGGCAAGGTGGCACAGAGTCCCCAGGGCATGGTGCAGCTCCATGGTGGTGGAGTCACCTGCACATATGACACAAAGGACAACAGAACACTGCAGGGACTGAAAAATTGCTGAGCTCCTCTAATCCATCAGCCCCTGTGGCAGGGGAGGGACAGTGGCACACATGGCACAGGGAACAGAGAGTGTGGCACAGGGAACAGAGAGTGTGGCACAGGGAACAGAGAGTGTGGCACAGGGAACCATCTCAGGCACCACACCCACGGCAAGGAAGGCGCCCACGGCTCCGTGACAGGCAAGTGCTGCCGGAGAGGCACCGGGAGAGCTGCAACTCTGTGTGCAGAGGCATGGGAAGGGAGCTCCATGATCAGAAGCAGTGGGAAGGGAGCTCCGCGTGCACATCCAGCGGCAGCCCCGCGCTCCCGGCCCAGCCCCGCGTCTCCCCGGCACGTCGGCACGAGGGGAGGAGGCACAGCCCCGCGCTCCCAGCCCTGGTGTGTTTTTCCTCTCTTCCCCTCATTTCTGCTCACAAAGGTCTGCGCTTAAGTAATGAGGCTTTTTTGCCTGCCTTCTGCAGGAAGATACACAAGTGTGCCAATGTAAATTGCTCCATTTGGAGGGCTAATTGCACTAAAAGGCAGCCTGATCTGTGGTTTTTCTCTATTTTACATTAGCAGCTGAGCTGTCAGATCTGAAATGGAAACTCATTTTTAAGGCTTTGCATTTACAGTGGCTTCAACAATGAAAAATGTTCCCTGACAGTAATAGAAGGCAAACCTCATTAGAGAAACTTAAACCAAAGCGGCACAGTGCTAAAGCCCTCAGGCTGCTTCCAAGCATCTTAAGAGGGAACAAGAGCATTTTTCACATGACTCTCTCTGCCCGTGGAGTGCTCTGGCTCTTCCTGGCTGGAGCTGTGCCCGCAGGAGCCGTATTTCTGACATGCACAGGGTTGCAGCAGTGATGGCAAATGGCTTTTTCTCGGGGGCACAGGGCACCGCGGCATTCCGGGGGTGGAGAACCCGGCTGGCTCCCAGCAGCTGCTCAACCCAGTCCTGCGATGGCGTTTTTAGGGTGGTCACAGCTCCCTGGGAGCCGTGGTGGTGCCAGGAACACAACGTGGCTCCGTTATTGCCCATCCTTGTGCTGGTGGATTCAGGGGGGCCGACCTCCAGCACACACAGGAGCGATGCTGGGAAGGGTGGTCCCTCTCCTCAGAGACATCTCCTCCTCCTGGGAGCTCTCCCAGTGATCCATAGGGAATCTGTCCCTCCTCACTGCCCTGACCCCACACATTGAGACTTTCCAGCCTCTGCCAGCCAGCCCAACAAATCCCCACTGCCAGCAGGTGCCAGCAGCCTGTGCACTGCAAATTCCAGGTGGGAATAGCTGGGCAGGGCTGCTCTGCCAGCTTTGCCAGCACCTCTTTGCATCTGCATTAATCTCCAGCCGCAGATTTGCATGGTCATGAGCTATTTTTACCCGCAGAGCTCAGCTCGTTCCGCACAGAGCTCAGCCTGCGCCGGGGTCAGGGATCAGCCTGCTCCGGGCCATGCTGGGGACACGCAGGGCTTAGAGACAGGGAGGCCACAAAACTGCTGCAGGAGCCCTGGGAAACATGGCACAGATCCCAAAGGGATGCAGACATTCCAAGCCACAGCTCCCAGCAGGCTCGGGGATGATCCCAGCTCTGCCTCCAGCCCCTTCCTGCTGCCTCCTGCTCTGCTTCCTTTGATTCAAGGCTGATTCTGAGGAATATTTTAACCCCATTTAGCTGCCCCATATTTTGTGGACATCCAAGGTGAGGTGCAGCTGGAATGTTGCATCCTCATGGCGCGGCAGCACGGGGTGCCCGGGCATGGCACGGATCCTGTTTCCTGTGCATGCCATTCCTGAGGCCTCTCCTGAGCTTTCCTGGGGCTCCTCAGCACATCCCCTCCACTGTGCACAGGAGACCATGCTCCTCCTGGAGTCCTCCTCCCATCCCTGTGGCCTAGAGGTGACATTTTGGGGGAAAAGTGCAGCCATTTTGCAGCAAGAACAAAAACTGTCCCCAGCCTGGCACATTCCGACAGCCAAGCGCCCCAAAGGAAGATGCCTGCAGCATGGAGCATCCTTCCACCAATGGTGCTAAGAAATTTATCTTCCCTGGAGCTGTTTTCCCTTGGAAAAACACTTTTTAATTTGCACCACAAATTTTCTACAACCGTTTCTGACTGCGTTTTCTGGGGATTTTTACTGGAAACAATTTTGACCAGCCAAAATATTTCACTTATTTGGTTTCCAAAAAATCTCCAGCTCTTTCAATTGCTTGATAAAAACCCTGACAAATGTAATCAGTCACAGTCATTCCCTGCAGAAATGTTTTCGTTTGACCAAAAAAAAAAAGAAAAAAAAGAAAAGAACAAATATTCATAGCAAAAAGACACTTGGCTTCAGCATCACGTTGCCACTCCAGCCCAGGCTGGAAGAGACAGCTCTTGGATAAGGGCATTCCCCTCGGGATATCACATCCCCGTGGGCCATGAGTGGAGCACACCACGTGGCAGCTCCGTGTCCCTGTCCCAAAGTCACTGAGCCCAGGGCTGGGGGTGAGTGATGCTGATGAGGCGTGGTGGTGACATCCCAGAGGGGACACATCCTGTTTCTGATCCCTGCTGCTGCTGCGTGCCCGGGGCAGCCAGGCTTTGTGTCAGGCCTTAAAATCAAAATCACCTCCCTTGGCACCCGGGGCAGCAGGGGGTGACTTCAGTGCCAGCTGCTGGAACATCCCTCCCCCCTGGCGAGGTGGCTCCTGCTGCAGATTTCACACCAGGCCGGGGTTTGCTCAGGGCATCCTCAGCCCCTTCCCCTCCCGTGGCCCCAGCCGTGCCTTCAGCCGAGGTGCCACCGCAGAGCTGTGACACGGGTGTGACACGGGTGTGACACGGGTGTGACACGGGTGTCCCCCAGACCCTGCGCCGTGCCCACCGCCAGGGCCCCTGCGGGTGGCTCCTCCCTGTGCCCCGGAGAAGAGATGAAGCAGAGGCTGGGAATGCCAGCGCCCTGTGCCCGCTCCATCTGCGCTCCCAGGACGGTGTGTTCCCTCCTCCTCCTGCTGGGAATGCAGGCATGGCTGCCTCCCCTCCCACTCCCGCATTACTCACCCGGCCCAGCCCATCTGCACTCCAGATGGGCCGGAACCAGCCTTCCTCCCAGGAGCGCTGGGGGAAGGTGATGGGGACAGGATCCTGCTCCAGCCCTGCCTCAGAGCTCCCAGCCCAGTTCCAGGAGCTGGGATGCTCCCCAGGGGTTCTGGAGGGCAGTGGCAGAGGGAGGAGGAGGAGCAGCCCTGCTTAGGGACAGCGGGGCTCAGGGCAGTGCACCCCAAACCAACATCCCTGGGTGCAGCCACCCCTGGCCTTTTGGAGTTCTCCAGATGGATCATTTATCCCAGCAGAGATCTCCCTGGGGGCCCAGCTCTCTTTGTCCCTACAAAAACCACTCCAAATTCACTTCTGCTGAATCCCAGACAGGCTTCCCCCTCTCATATCCCTTTCCTCTCCATCTTTCTCCCTCCTGCTCCCGTGTCCATGCCCAGCCTCCCCTCCTGCCCCTGGCCAGGCCTGCATGTGTCGGAAGCCAGAGCATCTCTCTGGATGCCCTGGATGTCTCAAAGCCCTGGCAGGGGCTCGGAGACCCTGGCAGGAAGCCAAGGACACCTGGAAATTCGATCTTAATTCATGGAGCAAATTGCCAACCTTATATGAAGAACTACAGGCCACAAAAGTTTAAGTAGCACAGTAGTAGGAATCACGGGGTGAAGGAAAAAATTATAATGCACTGTACAGGGGGGTTTTCTATGTTGTACAGGGGGGTTTGAAATTCTGTACATGGGGGTCAAGGGCTCTAAGATGGAGGAATTTGGGTGTGCCCTGTCCTTCTTCTTTCTTCTCCCTGGCATCCATGTTCAGGATGATGTTGGCATGTGTGCATTGGTTCATGGAGAAAGTGCACTTGCCAACAAGGGCGAAAAGTATTGGAAATTAAAGGTAAATATCTACTATGTAGTTTTCACTAGAAAAGAGACAACCACCCCGTGGGCGGGGGAGAGTGCCCTTGGCTGTCTTGCTGATCAGACCTCGGCTGGACAGACAGAAAAACTTTGGAGATAAGGAACAATAAAGTCAACTGAAGACCAAAAGCAAGAGTCCAGACTCCTTCTTCTAAAGCGCGGCCTGCCCAGAACCACCTTTTCCCGTGCTGGGGCAGAGACCACTGGCAGCCGACCCCGGCACGCATGGAGCAGTGCCAGGGGAAATCATGGATCCCCAACCTGCCAGGATCCTGCGCTCATTGGGGCAGGGCTGGGGCTGCCCCTGGCAGGGAGTGCAGGGTCTGGGAAGCTGGGAGGAGAGGAAGCTTCAGCCATGGCCTGGACAAAGCCAAACGCAGGCACTGGGAGCTGGAAGGGCTTTGCAGCATCACCAGCCCCATTTTGGGCAGTGCCAGGCTCTGCCCTGGGGTGGGAGGTGATTCCCTCATCCCACAGCGATTCCCAAGGCACTGGGCACAGGACATTGCTGCCAGTCACCTCCTCTGGCCTCTCCCTGGGAATTCTGTGTGTCAGTCATGGAATGCCAGAGTGGTCTGGGGTGGAAGGGACATTAAAGCCCAACCAGTGCCACCCCCTGCCATGGCAGGGACACCTTCCACCATCCCAGGCTGCTCCAAGCCCTGTCCAGCCTGGCCTTGGGCACTGCCAGGGATCCAGGGGCAGCCACAGCTGCTCTGGGCACCCTGTGCCAGGGCCTGCCCACCCTGCCAGGGAACAATTCCTAATTCCCAATATCCCATCTAAATATCTCCTGGTTTAGTGTAAAACCACTTCCCCTTCTCCTATCTCTGCCTGCCTGTGGAAAAATCACCTCTGCCTCTTTTCCATGAAGCCCAGTGGACACAATGATGTCCCTGGCCTGGCTGCCATCTCTCCATCCAGGGGACAAGGCTGCCCAGAGAACAGCCCCAAGGCTGCCAGAACTCCAGGAGTGTTTGGACAATGCCCTCAGGCACAGGGTGGGATTGCTGGGCTGTGCAGGGACAGCAGCTGGATCAGTGATCCCCTGGATTCCTTCCAGCCCAGGATATTCCATGATTCTGTGACTCCATGACCACACACTGGCAGTGCTGGGCTTGCCAGGAATTCCAGGAGGTGAATTCCTGAGCAGGGAGCCCTGAGGGGGTTTAGGGGGATGAGGAGCACCCCTGTGCCTGCAGGACACCGTGCCCAGGGGCTGGCAGTGCCCACACGGTCTGTGGGTGGCAATCTCGGCAGCCTGGTGGTGGCACTTGATGAATGGGCTGTAGGATTTGGTGAGATAATTAAAGAACCTGACTCTCACAATGCACCTGATAACAAATGAGGTGTCTCTTTTCCTTTTCTGTTTTGCACAGTGAATTGTATTCCCGAAGATTAATGGATTTACCATTTCTATCCCAACAATGGGTCCCTCCCCTGCTCCTCCCTGCCCCCTGGGAGCTCCATCCCCAGAGTCTGAGCCAGGCAGGGACATGGGGACACTTTGTGGTCTGGCAGCCCTTGGCCTTGGCTCTGACTCACCCCAGCAGCAGAGAAAAAAACACGGAAAAAGTGGAAATCCTGCTGTGCGTCCCCAGGGAGAGTCTGTCCCTCTGGGACCCAGGGCTGAGGAGGCCGGGGTGTCCCCAGGGTGTCCCCAAGGTGCCACACAGCCTGGTGGCACCAGGGCTGCCCAGGGGGCTGTTTGCAGACCCCCCCACCCCACAGGCCGTGCGGGGCCACAGCACACGGGGGGAAGGACGGGTGGTGAGGGAGAGCAGGGGGGCCCAGAGGGGAGAGCCTGGGCAGCTCGGGGTGGGGACAGCCCCAGCCCGTGCCCACTGAGGTGTGACAGTGCCCCTGCCCCTGTCCTAAGGGCACAGGGTGGCATCAGCTCCAGCCTGTGTCTCTCTGGCCCTGGACACTCTTCCCAGGGCACAGCATCCTCCTGTTCCGTCAGCTCCGTCCCACCTGGGTCAGATTTCCAAGTGGCAAAGGGGGCGTGATGAGCACAGCACTGGCCAGGGAGAAAATCCAGTGGGATTTCTGGGATAAACAGCCCTCCTGGAGCTGCTGGGAAGCACGGAATGCTCCAGCACTGGTTCATGGAAGAGCGACCCTCCGAACACCCACCCAGCAGCCAGGCACTGACCCGAGCCCTCAAAGCGTCTCCAAAATGTGCTTATATGTTATATAGACATTTAAATTAGGTACCTGTGCAAATCAGCAGGTCATTAATCACCCACTCGTTTAATTGGTTTTCCTGCCAAATTGGTTACAGATAAATAATTAAAGCTAAAAAGTGGGTTTGGATGCGTTCCTCTGGAAAGTCGGGCTGGCAGCTGGGAAGGGAATCTTGGAGCTCCTCGGCTGGCACGGTCCCTCTCCGGCGAGCAGGGCTAGGGGCCGAGGGGCACTGGGGCATCCCGGGATCTCTGCCGGGGCTGGCGCTCGGCTCACCCTCGCTGCTGCCCCGTGGAGAGGCTTTTGTGGGGAGCAGGAGCTCCCCGGGGCGCGGAGCCGCGGGCAGGGCCCCTCCCGAGCCGCCAGCGTGGGCTTTGCAGTGCACTTGGCTGCTAATCATGCATAATAATCGCATTTGCAGAACACAAATGTCACTTGGCTGAGTGCTTTCATTTACTGCCCCGTAAACACACCCTGGGGAGCCCTGGGCCCATAAAACATTGACAAGGCCCCAATGTTTCCCGGACATTGTCCCCCACAGAGCCCTTTGTCAGATGGCACGGCCACGGGACAGCTCCCGGCTGGGCACGGCCACGGGACAGCTGCTGGTGGGCAAAGGGAAGGATCATCCTCATCCCTGTGCAGCCCTGCAGCTCCTGCACCTCCTCCAGGCAGGGCAGGAGGGGCTGGGCAGGGTGTGCTGAGCCCCGGGCTCTCAGGAGAGGTCCCACATCTCTGCCAGCCCCACTGAGGATGTGCATCCATCCCATCCCATCCCATGGATCCCATCCCATCCCATGGATCCCATCCCATCCCAAGCACCTTTCCCGGGGTCTGGGACACATCCCCCATGTGGGACAGTCCCAGCTGTCCCTCAGGCTGCCCCTGCCCCCCTCAGCAGGCACAGCCCAGGGGACTGACCCACAGCCAGTGGGATCAATCCTGCAGAGCAGGGGTCAATCCTGCCCAGAACTGATCCCAGGGGTCCAACCAGCCCTTTCCAGCCAGCAGCAGCAGCTGAGGGGCTTTGGGCATCTCTCTCTTTCTAGGGCAGAAATTCTCCTTCCCAGAGCTTTTCCTGTGGGCACAGGAGCAGGCTCTGCTGGGCAGGCCCTGGATGACCCAGTGCAAACAAAAGGGATGATTAACAGAGGCAGGGCAGCTTGGAGGGGCTGATTTTCCAGGAACAAACCCAAATGAGCCAGGAGAGCTCTGACCCCGCTCCCTGACCCTTCCCTCTGCCATGTCAGTGCAGGCTCCACAGGAGCTGTCCCTGGAGTTCCCAGGCCCGGATCCAGCAGGGCTGCCCCTGGGGGCTCTCCCTTCCAGCTCCGTGGTCCCATCCCCTCCAAGGAGGAGCCAGGGTCCCCCCAGACCCCCTTTTCACCCTGGGCCTCCTGCCAATCATCAGCTGCTCCAGACACTCCTTCCCTGTGCTCCTGCCAGGGAAGAGATGGATGGGGTGCCCAGCCCTGGCGTTTGCCACCTGGGGCTCATAGCCCAGCTGTCCCTTCCCCTTGCTCCATGTGGGACAATTCCAGCATCCTCGGCTGCTTTCTGATTGTCTCAGCCACTTTGCCTTGTTGTTCTTGTTAAAGGCAGCTCTCAATAAGTAGTTCACTAACTCAGCCATTTGAGAATCATCATTAATTTAATATCCTTCCTCATTTATTAATGGGCCTACTTTGTCTTGACTCTCCAGTATTTCCTTTTCCCCTTGATATATTTGTAAAAGCCCTTCCTATTCCCCTCAGCTGCATGGCTACCACTAATGTTTGCTTTTCCTGCTGTCTTTAACATTTCTCTTCAACCTTAAATGACTTGGGCTCCTCCAGCTTCCATCAGACCCCATGCAGGGCTTTCCCATTCCGTGCCAGAGCTGTCCTGCTGGGGGGCAGCCCCGGGAGGCAGCAGGGCCCTGCTGCTCTGGCAGCTCCTGCTGGATCCTCACAGAGCTCAGGGACTTGGTTTTGTCCTGAGAGAGGACAAAATATCCACTGTGAGGGCTTCCCAGAGAGACCCTGGGGACAGGATGGGCAGGGAGAGGCACTGGGTGGCTGGGGAGGGTTCAGGGATGCACCCCGAGGTCACTGCCCCCCAGCCTGTGAGCCCAGCTGTGGCTTGGGGCACTGTCAGGTTCCTGTGCCAGCACCCATCCCTGTGGGAGGTGTTCTCCAGGTCCTGGCTGTGCACGTGGTGCCAGCCAGGCTGTGCCCCCTGCGCCAGCTGCTGGGGATGGGGGGTCCAGGATCCAGTGCTGGAGAGGACCATGATCCCATGGCTGTGGGTCCAGGATCCAGTGCTGGAGAGGACCATGATCCCATGGCTGGGGGGGTCCAGGATCCAGTGCTGGAGAGGACCATGATCCCATGGCTGGGGGTCCAGGATCCAGAGCTGGAGAGGACCATGATCCCATGGCTGGGGGTCCAGGATCCAGTGCTGGAGAGGACCATGATCCCATGGCTGGGGGGTCCAGGATCCAGTGCTGGAGGGGACCATGATCCCATGGCTGGGGGGTCCAGGATCCAGTGCTGGAGAGGACCATGATCCCATGGCTGGGAAGTCCAGGATCCAGTGCTGGAGAGAACCAGAATCCCTTAATGGCGGGTCCAGGATCCAGCAATGGAGAGGACCAGAATCAAATTTTGTGGAAGTCCAGGATTTCACGATGGGGAGATCCAGGATCCAGCAATCCAAAGGTCCGGGATGCAATGATGGGGAGGTCCATGATCCCCCAACAGGGAGGTCCGGGATTCGGGGTGAGGAGGCCCAGGATCCAACACTGAGAAGGTCCAGGGGCCTGAAGACTCCTTGTGGGAGGAAAAGGGAGCAGGCAAAAAGTTGCAGGCAGGGCTGCAACTGTGGCCCAGGTGGGAGCCCGGAGCACATCCCGAGCCAGGGTCGGCTCTGTGCTGTTGCCAAGGTGACGGGAAGCAGAGCTCGGGATGTGTCTGTTTACATAAGAATTGTTGATTAATGAACATCGAGGCGAGATAATTTACCGAGGCCGTATCTCTCCATCTCGAGGGGGTGGCTCCCAGCCGTGGCTGCAGAGCCCTGGCGGTGTCCCCAGCCCGTGTGGGGACACGGATCCGCGGGACAAGAGAGCCCCCAGCTGATGGCCCCGGCCCGGGCCGCTCTGGGGCAGCCCCGCGGTGCCCAGCGGTGCCCACAGGATGGGGTGCATCCCAAAATCCCTCCACAGGCCACCAGTGCTGGCGTTGCCACCCGGGTTTTGGGTGGCTAAAGGAGCCCGGGCACCTCTCAGGGGGGTTGAGAAGCCAGGAGGGGACCCTCAGCGAGCTCTGCCACCCCCCCAGGGTGTCACCAGCCCTGGCTGTGCCACCAGCTGTGTCCCACCCAGCACCATCCCAGGCCTCTCTCCCTCTGGGTGAGCCACGAGCCAGCTGTGTCACCCTGCTGTCCCCCGGGTGACACCGCCAGAGACAGCCCCTGGCGCTGGGCTGCCCAAGGGGCTCTGAGTTTGGTGGCACCTGCCTGAGGAGGCCCCACCTTGACGGCCACATGTGGGCTATGGGTGACAAGGAGGCCCCCAGGTCCCCTCCCCGGGCTGGGTGAGCTGCCTACCAAGATCCTCGTGCCCAAAGCAACCTCTCCCAAAGTTGTCAGATTCCCTGGCAGAAGATTATGGATCCAGCAGCTTTCAAGGCCTTGGAGAAGCTGAGGAATGTCCATAAAGGTGAGAATGTCCCTAAAACTGAGAAATGTCCCCAAAGATGAGAAACGTCCCTAAAAGCACATCCTGGCTTGGTGCAGAATCTCTTCACTGGCCGAAGGCAGGCAGTGGGGATCCTCTGCCCTCCCTGCAGCTCCAGGCAGGCACCTGAGCCCCGTTTCCAGCACTTCATCCCCGTGGGGTGGATGAGGATTGGGGTCACTGGCCAGGTGCAGCCTGTCCCCAGCACAGAGGGGACCCTGCAGGGGTCACCCAGCAGCCAGGCTGGCACCACGGGGGCCTGGTGCACCTCAGTCCTCCCTGCCCTGAAGCTGCCAGCACAAAGCTCATGGCCAGGGGCAGCTGCCAACCTCTGGGTGAAGGATTTGGGATGCGTTTGGGACATGTGCAGGTGACACAGGAGAGCAGCACATCGGGACATTGCCAGCCCCCAAATTTCTGTGGCAAGCCTCATCCCCTGCTGCTGCACGGAAGCCTCAGTGTCTCGGATTTCAGCGCTCTCAGAGCTGAAATATCTGGACAAACCTGAAAATCTCCTGTGTGTTCCCAAGCAGGAAGCAGAGGGTGGGCAGGGGGGGAGAGGGAACGCAGGGATGGTGCTGTGCAGGGAGGGGTGCAGGAAGCAGCTGCTGGCTCCCAGAGCG
This sequence comes from Passer domesticus, assembly GCF_036417665.1. Classification (NCBI taxonomy): domain Eukaryota; kingdom Metazoa; phylum Chordata; class Aves; order Passeriformes; family Passeridae; genus Passer; species Passer domesticus. Next base: position 16,472,696 of record NC_087486.1, on the reverse strand, counting down.
CCTTGCCCAGCCTGGCCGCAGCTTTGGGGTGGTTTCCACGGCACTTCCCAGCTGCTGCCTGCTCCCAAGGCTGTCATTAAGTGCAGGCAGACCCACAATTAGCAGGGGGCTGCTGCTGGGGGGCTCTGGGGGAGTGCTGGGCCCTGCCCCTGCACCTGCCTGCTGCAGCTGCCAAGGGAGCTGTGCTGCACTGCCTGCGCTGTCCTTGGAGCAAGGAAAGGACCAGCATCTTCCCGTGACCCCAGACAGGGCAGGACCCATGGCCCTGTGACCCCAGACAGGGCAGGGATCAGCATCCCTGTGGTTCCAGGCAGGCCAGGGATCAATATCCCCCTGCCACGAGGGATCCATGTCCTCCCGGCCCCTGCCAGGGCAAGGATCCGTGTCCCCAGCCTTAGGCAGGGCAGGGATCAGCGCTCCCCTGACCTTTAAAAGGACAGGGATCAATATCCCCTCCCACTGGTGTGAGGCACAGCAGGGATCAGTGCCCCTGTCCCAAAGCAGGGCAGGGATCAGTGCCCCTGTCCCAAAGCAGGGCAGGGATCAGTGCCCCAAGGCAAGACAGGGATCAATATTCCTATTTCCACTAGGCAGGATCAGTGTCTGGATGGCCGCAGCAGGGAAGGAATCACTGCTCCCATGTCCCACAGCAGGGAAAGGCTCAGTCTCACCGTGTCCCAGAGCACGGCAGGGATCCCTGTCCCTGCGGCCCCATGAAGGACAGGGATGGATATCCCAGTTTTCACCAGGCAGGGCAGGGATCCGTGTCCCTGAGAGCCAGGATGGACAGGGATCATCGTTCCCATGCCCCCGGGCAAGGCAGGATCGATATTCCCACTGCCCCCATGCCCCCAGGAAGGACAGGGATCAATATTCCCACTGTCATGAGGCAGGGCAGGGATCTGTGTCCCCCTGTCCCCAGGCAGGGCAGGGATCCGTGTCCCCAGGCACCCCCAGCCCACACAGAGTCCTGCGGCAGCACAGGGAGGAGATGGGTTGGGGTGCCCTGGGGTGCTCCCCCCCACAGCCCCTCCCCAGGTGCCCCATTGCCCTGGGGTGTCCCCATCCCCGTGGGGTGTCCCCATTCCTGCGGGATGCCCCCCTGGTGGGGGTCTGACCCCAGGGGGGGCCCAGCGGGGCGGCCGCCGGAGCAACTGGAGCAGAGGAAATGCTGGGACTTTGAACACGGCCGGAAATAATGACTTTAAAAATGTATCATTCTGCAAACTCATTAAGGCGCATCCCCGGCAGCAGGGGAAGGGAACTGCCGGGCCTGGGAGCCGCTTGATCTTTACAAAATGTGCACAGCGAGTGCTCCTGAATATTTAACCCCGACGGCTCCCCGGGGCTGGCGAGGCTGTGAGGGGCACGGGAGGGGTCCTGGAAAAGGGAATGTGAGGAGCTTGGCTCCTTGTCCGTGCCCTGCTGTCCAGGTGGGCACCCAAACGCCTGGAGCTTGTGCTGGCTGGCAGGATTGGTGCTGAGCTACCTGATCCAGAGCCAGGACAGCTCCCAAAACTCAGTTTGGGTGGGGTATCCCTGCCAAGCTTGGGGTGGGGTATCCCTGCCAAGCTTGGGATAGGAGCTGGCACAGGAATGCTGTTGCAGCCCTGCTTGTGCTGGCAGACGGGGCAGGAGGGAGGCATCCAGCCCCTGGGGACACAGGGGCACCGGTGGCACTGCCACTCGTCCGGACAGCGCTGCTGCGGGTCACCTTCAGTTCCCAGCAAACCAGGGGCTGGAGCTGCTGCTGCCCGTGGTACCTCTTGGCACACACCCTGGTGTGCCCCACAGAGCCCTGTCCCACCAGTTCCCGATTTCCCGACAGCAGCTCAGCCGCCGCGGCGGGCTCATCCCCGGACGGCCCCATGCCCTGGTGGCGCTGATTCCCGGGAAGGGCTGTGCTTCCCTTCCCTTCCCCTGCCCGCTCGCAGCCCCGGGGGATGGCGAGCCCCCCGCCCCCGGGTGACCTTTCGGAGCACTCTGCGCTGCGATGCCGGCGTTGCCATGGCACAGCGCGGAGAGCGCTCCGCAATCACCGGAGCGGCTCCCGCAGCCCCGCCACGGCCCCGCCGAGCCGTCCCCACGGCCCCGGGGCAGTGCCAGTGCCACCGGGGCGGTGACACGTCCGGGGCCACCCTCCGCACCGCCGCACGCGGAGGGGAAGGTGCTGGGCTGGGCGGTGGCGCGGGGTGAGGGACGGGAGTGTCCCGCCGGGTCACCTGCAGCCCCTGCCCTGCGTGCCCAGCCCATCTCCATCCCGCCCAGCCAGAGGCTTCCATCGCTGCTGAGCTGATCCCAGTGCCGGCCCGGGGCTGCTGGCGCTCCTGTCCCTTCTCTGCTGGGGACATTGGGGGAACATCCAAACCCCAGTCCCACATATCGCTCCTTCCCACACTTCTCCCCCCTATCCTCCACCCATCCCGCTTCACCAGCACGTTCAGGTGACAGCCAGCCCCTGTCCCCTGCCTGCCACCTCCCTGGGTGCCAGGGGTGCTCCAGGCTGGGTGTTGGGTGGGGGGTCCCTGCTCAGGCAGCACGAGCAGGCTCTGCCAGCACAGCCCAGCACTGAACAGCACAGCATGGCACAGCACAGCCCAGCACAGCCCAGCCCAGCACGGCCCAGCCCAGCACAGCACAGCCCAGCACAGCCCAGCACAGCACAGCACAGCCCAGCACAGCCCAGCACAGCCCAGCACAGCACAGCACAGCCCAGCACAGCACAGCACAGCACAGCCCAGCCCAGCACAGCACAGCCCAGCACAGCCCAGCACAGCACAGCACAGCCCAGCACAGCACAGCACAGCACGGCCCAGCACAGCCCAGCACAGCACAGCACAGCACAGCACAGCTCAGCACAGCACAGCACAGCACAGCCCAGCACAGCCCAGCCCAGCACAGCCCAGCACAGCCCAGCACAGCACAGCCCAGCTCTGCACAGCACAGCACAGCCCAGCCCAGCCCAGCACAGCACAGCCCAGCACGGCCCAGCACAGCACAGCCCAGCACGGCCCAGCACAGCCCAGCACAGCTCAGCACAGCACAGCACAGCCCAGCCCAGCCCAGCCCAGCACAGCCCAGCACAGCCCAGCACAGCCCAGCACAGCCCAGCACAGCACAGCCCAGCTCTGCACAGCACAGCACAGCCCAGCCCAGCCCAGCACAGCACAGCCCAGCACGGCCCAGCACAGCACAGCCCAGCACGGCCCAGCACAGCCCAGCACAGCACAGCCCAGCACATCCCAGCACAGCCCAGCACAGCCCAGCACAGCCCAGCACAGCCCAGCCCAGCACAGCCCAGCCCAGCACAGCACAGCCCAGCACAGCACAGCACAGCCCAGCCCAGCACAGCACAGCACAGCACAGCCCAGCACAGCCCAGCACAGCACAGCACGGCACAGCACAGCCCAGCACAGCACAGCACAGCCCAGCACAGCACAGCCCAGCACAGCACAGCACAGCCCAGCACAGCACAGCACAGCACAGCCCAGCACAGCACAGCACAGCCCAGCACAGCCCAGCACAGCACAGCACAGCACAGCACAGCACAGCCCAGCACAGCCCAGCACAGCACAGCACAGCACAGCACAGCCCGGCCCAGCCCAGCGCAGCACAAAATCAATCTACTGCGCTCCCACAGATGGATTTACAGGGAGAACAAAATGTCTGAAATGTGCCAGCGCTCCCAGCCCGCTGGGAAGGCTCTCCATGCACAGCCCACGGGGAATGGGGGGCCTTGTGGCACCCACCCTCCCCCTGCCCCCTGGCACCGTGGGTGTACAGCTGCACCAGCCTGGCCCCTGCCCCAGCTCCTGCTGGGCTGGCAGCACCCTGGGCACCGTGGCTCCCTTTGGGAATGCTCCCGGGGTGCTGCAGGTCCTGCTGGCAGCAGGGACACGCTGGTGTCCCTCTGCCAGGGCTGGGGGCTGGCCAGAGCTGGCCCTGGGGGATCGCAGTGCTGTGGGGTTGGGATGCTCTGGAACACCCCGCACCATGCAGGCAGCTCCCTGCTCTCCCCAAATCCTGCTGCTGCAGCCTCAGCAGCGCTGCAGAACTCCAGGCAGGGCTGGTGGTTTGTGGGAGGGACACATTCCTGGTGCAGCCTTCCCTGTGCCCTCCTGCTCCATCCCCGTGGGGACAGGAGGGCACCGTGGCTGTCCCACCCCATCCCTGGGGACGTGTCCTTAACACCTCATCCCCTGCCAGCCCTCTTGGAAGGGCCACTGCTGGCCTCTAAAGAGGTGACAGCGCTGGGCTGCTGCTGCCTGACCTGGGCACAGCACTCTGAGGGACTGTCACCCTCACAGGGTGCTGCTGTGGCCAGGGTGTCACAGCGGGCGTGGGCACCCAGGAAATGCCACCTCTGTGTGTGTCCCGTGTGTGTCACCCTGTCACAGCAGCATGGCCCCGGCAGTGCCACCTGTGTGTTTGTGTGTGTGTTTGCCATGGCATTCCTGTTTATTTAACCCTGTTCCGGAGGCTTGGGCTGAATTCCCCCTGCAGGATGCGAGGCTCTATCGCCAGCCCAGGGATCCGGGAATTCCCTCCCCTCCCAGGCCAGGGCGCTGCAGTTCAGTGATCCTGCTCCGTGCCTGACCTGCACGGGATGCCCGGCGGGCATCGGGGCTGGCAGGAGCCTCCTGCGCCCGGGGGAGCCCTGCCAGAATCCAGAGGCTGGGGGGCGGGGGGAGGAGATGCCCCTTCCAGGGGGGCATGGCAGTGGGACAGCCCCAAATGCTCCTCCTGCCTTGCCCCAGGTACAGCCCACGCGCCCCCAGGACTGGGGGGTCTCCGTTTGTGTTTGCTGAGCCGAGGGCAGGGCACATCCCCCCGGGGTGAAGGGATCACTGAGCTCCCAGCGTGGAAGGAATTGGGTTTGGTGTTTGGAGGCAGAGACCCCACAGGTGGGGGGGCGGCACCTGCAGGTGCCAAATCCAGCTTCCCACAGAGCCCAGTTTGGGTCCCAGCCCCAAAGGTGCCCGTGGCAAAGCAGAGCAAAGCCACAACGAGCTGGAGCACCCCATGCCCAGGGTGCCAGGGTGTGCTTGGTGGCTCTGCAGGGCCATGGGGGCATGAGGGGAGGGTCTCATGGGGAGCACCCAGGATCCCCAAAACCACCAACCCGGGAGAGAGGAAAGGTGAAGGATTTCAGACATGGTTTGGTTGGAGCTTGGCAGTGCTGGACTCCATCTTAGAGGGCATTTCCAACCTAAACCATTCCATGATTCCCACTGTGAGGCTCCCAGCCCGTCCTGCAGCCTGGACTGGGCACAGCCAAACACCAGGGACAGTGCCCCCAGCACTCAGCCCGTGCCCAGGGGTGGTGGCAGTGCTGGGGACTCTCCTGCACCTTCCTGGCACCCCAGGGACAAGGACAGGGCACAGCCCGGGCAGGGAGCAGTGCCACGCTCAGTGCCTGGGATAACTGTGCCCGCAGAGCTGCCCAGAGCGGGGCCCTTCCCAGCTCCTGCAGCGCCCAGCGCTGGTCCTGATCCCTGACTGGGGTGAGAGCAGGCAGGACCACGGATGCAGCAGGGATGTCTGTCTGTCCATGCCTGCAGAGCAGGGATGTCTGTCTGTCTGTGGGTGCAGAGCAGGGATGTCTGTCTGTCCATGCATACAGAGCAGGGATGTCTGTCTGTCCATGCCTGCACAGCAGGGATGTTTGTCTGTCTCTGGGTGCAGAGCAGGGATGTCTGTCTGTCTGTCTGTCTCTGGGTGCAGAGCAGGGATGTCTGTCTGTCTGTCTGTCTGTCTCTCTGTCCGTGGGTACAGAGCAGGGATGTCTGTCTGTCTGTCTGTCTCTCTGTCTGTGGGTACAGAGCAGGGATGTCTGTCTGTCTGTCCATGCATACAGAGCAGGGCTGTCTGTCTGTCTGTGGGTACAGAGCAGGGATGTCTGTCTGTCTGTCCATGCATACAGAGCAGGGATGTCTGTCTGTCTGTGGGTGTAGAGCAGGGATGTCTGTCTGTCCATGGGTGCAGAGCAGGGATGTCTGTCTGTCTGTGGGTACAGAGCAGGGCTGTCTGTCTGTCCATGGGTACAGAGCAGGGATGTCTGTCTGTCTCTCTGTCTGTGGGTGCAGAGCAGGGATATCTGTCTGTCTCTCTGTCTGTGGGTACAGAGCAGGGCTGTCTGTCTGTCCGTGGGTACAGGCACTCACTCCAAGGACGGCAGATGCCCCTGGCTGGCACTGTGGTGCCCTTTTCCCCCTGCCAGGAGGCTGAGCAGCACAGGAGGGCAGGGGCAGCACGGGGGGCTCAGGGGTGTGCCATGGCTCATCCCATGGGATTGGGGCAGTGGGACTGAGCTCAGCACCCCGAGGAGCTGCGGGAAGGGCGCTGGGAGCACAGCCCAGCCCTTCAAAGGGGAGTGGGCTGTAAATATTTCAGCAGCCCCGTGCAGAGCCACGAGGCAGCAGCGATCAGAGCCGGGCACATCCCCCAGGGCAGGCAGGAACTGGGATCACAGCCCTGGCAGGAGCCTGGCCGGAGCATCACCCGGGCAGCACGGCTGGCATCTGTCCCCTGGGAGGGCTGCGCTGCCCTGGCACTGCCCGTGCCCTCTGTCCAGGGGTGGCACTGCCTGTCCTGCTGGGGACACCGAGGAGCTGCAGCCGTGTCCCCAGCACCACGGGGTGCCCGCAGGTGGGCACGGGGCTCCTGCTGGAAGCTGTTCCCTGGCATGGCCGGGGAAGGGCCCCCCTCCAGCTCCTCTCCTGCCCCTTGCACCCACACATCCCATCCCACAGGGGTGGCAGCTCCCAGGGCACAGACAGAGCCCAGCAGGTGCTGGGGGGCACAGGGGAGCCTGCAGACCTGGGAGCTGCTGTGCCCAGAGAGGCAGCGCTGCCACCTGCACCGCTGCTCCTGCCCCCACATGAAATGGAATCATTCCGTGGCTTTGGCCTCCAGGAGGATCTTGCTGTCAAACACAGCCACTGCCTGGTGCCACCCTGTTCCCTGGCACGCACAGCATGGCTGGCACCAGGAGATGGCTGTGCCTCGGGACCCCAAGGAGGGCACAGGGGCTCAGTGGGGTCGTGGACTGCCCCCCAGTGCCCCAGAGCAGGGCAGAGGGGCAGGGGACATCCCGTGTGCCACCAGCTCGCTCTGCCCGTCCCCACGCAGGGCTGGGAGGTGGCACCAGCCGCCCAAGGCTCACATTGCAGCACTGCACCAACAGTACCAAGGCCTGCTGTGTTGGGCACTCTGCTTTTGGGGCTGCCCTCGCTCCCGGGGGGGTTACAGCAGCCCCTGGTGCCGACTGCAATCCCTGAGCTCCAACATCCTCCCCACAGCGGGGTTGCACTCACTGGAAAATTCCCCTTTCAAACCTCCTCCAGCTGCCCAGAGGGTCAGAGCTCCCCGTTGAGACCCCCAGCCCCTCCTGGGGTGCCAAGTGGGGGTCCTGCCTCACAGGGACCGTGAACGAGCCTGAGCAGGGAGCGCTGTCCCCTCTGCCGCATCCCAGGGCAGCGGCTCCCCCGGCTCCCAGGGGATGGGGATGGGGCCGGTGCCTCCCCAGAGCGATGGGTACAGGCGGGGCTCCCCCACCCCGATGGTGCCTCTGGAGAATTCTCCGGCCCGCAGGGACCCGGAGCCCAGGCAGGTTTCCCATCACCAGCGATGGGGTCCCGCACGCTTCCCCCTCGCCCCGAACAGGTTTCACTCGCCGGCACAGCTGCCGCGTCCAGATGTTGCCGGAATTGAGGGAGGCAGGGCTGCTCAGCCCACAGCTGCTCCCTGCTTCGCTTGCAATTGCTTTGGAAATATTGTGTGTGCTCAGCTCTTTAGAGCTAATCTCCATCCTGCAGCCGCGCCTGGCGGAGCTGCCCACGCCAGCCCGGCTGCCGGGCGAGCTGGGCGAGCTGGGCGAGCTGGGCAAGAAGGGGAGAGGAGGGGAAGGGAGGGCAGGGGTCCCTGCAGCAGCTCCCGCGTGGGGCAGAGCCGGGGCGGGGCGGTGCTGGGGAGGGGGCGAGGGCTGGGTACCACCGCGGCCATTCCTCCGCGCTTGATTGGGGCCATTAATCAACGGCGCGCTCGCCGGCAGTGACAGAGCCCGCGAGTGCCAGCGTGTGAGCGATCCGCTCGCTCGGCGCCATCCATCAGCGCCTGGCAAGCGCCGCGCGGCACCCCCTCCCTGATTTATCTGAGGCCAATGGAGTCATGAAAAACAGCTGGTAAATCCTTCCCCATCAGCCGGCTGATTATTAATGCAGCCGAGTGTGGAGGCAGCCAGCGAGCCGGGGAGAGCGGGGCCGCTGAGAGGCCCGGGCCGGCTGCCCCGGGCCCGGACCCGGCCGGGGGATGCTGCCCCTTCCCGGCCCCTTCCCGGCCCCTTCCCTGCCCCTTCCCTGCCCCTTCCCTGCCCCTTCCCGGCCCCTTCCCTGCCCCTTCCCGGCCCGTTCCCGGCCCCTTCCCGGCCCGTTCCCAGCCGCCGTGGCAGCGCTGTCCCGCCTGTCCCCGGGCAGCGCCGCGGTGGCCGCAGAGGTGACCCGGGCTCCTGCCCGCCCCTGCGGCTCCCGGCTCGGGTGGGCAGGGAAGGCTGTGCCCACGAGTGGCCGGGATGGGGAGGGTCAGGACCCCGGATCACCAGGCTGGGCTCAGAACCCCCCGTTTGGCCAGGATGGGGAGGGCAGTTCAGAGCACCTGGAGCAAAAACCGGCTCAGAACCCCTGGGATGTCCTGGGACAGCAAGGGATGAGAACCACCAGGAAGCCCAGCTGGGGTGGGGGTTCAAAACCTTGGGATGTCCAGGCTGGAAGGGCTCAGGACCCTGGGACACCCAGGCTGGAGGGCTCAGAGCCTCCTCAATGATCACACTGGCAGTGCCCAGGCTGGAGGGCTCAGCACCCCTGGGATGCTGGGTGACCTTAGAACCCCCTGGGATGCCCAGGCTGGGGGCTCAGGATGCCCAGGAGGGCCAGGCTGGGGGCTCAGGAGCCCCAGGAAGAGCAATCATGCTGCTCCTGCTGCCCCACAGATGGAGAGAGCTGGCACAGAGGGACACCAGGACTTTCCTGAGTGAGGGCAGGCTCAGGATGTGGCTCTGGAGCAGGGGTGGGAGGTTGCCCAAAGGAAGGAGGGAGCAGCCTGCACCAGCACTGTGGGTAGTCACGGAGCAGGGCCCCAGCCTGGTGACACTGGGGACATGCTGGGGTGTCCCCAGCCCCTGCCAGCCCCTGCAGCCATTGCATCCCCCATGGAGCCAGCAGTCTGGGGGCACTGGCAACGTGGCACCCCAAGATGCAGCACCCACACAACCCTGCCTGCCCCCTGCACATCCCAGCTGCCCTCCCAGCCCTACAAAAATCACCCCCCTGGGGCAGATGAGCCACTTGCCAGCTTTCCCAGCCCCATCTCCCCCTCACACCCCACAGTGCTTGCTCCTCATGCCCTGCCAGGCTGTTGTGCCCTCTGCACTGACATAAACTGCTTGGGGGAAAAAATCCTCGGAATTGTGTGAGTGGGCTGGAAGGAAGCTGGAAGCAGCATTTTCGTGGTTGTGTGCCGAGCAGGTGCAGCTGACAATTAGCTATCTCTTCCCAGCCTCTTCATTTAGTTCCTCAAGGTTATTTTGAAAATGGAATATTCAATTAATAAAAGAGTGGCTTTGCAGGGCTCTCGGTGCTCCCTTCCCTGGGGCAGATGCACCCTCAGAGGCAGCTCAGGAGGAGAGGGAAGGGGGAAGAAGCTCATCCTCCTCCTCTTCATGGGCCCTACCCTTAACCCCCCTCCACAGCCATGTTTGGAGCTCCCCGAGCCCCAGATTTGCACAGAGAAGATGAAGCAGCAGAAGTTGTCGTGGTGGAAAGTAGGTGACGTTGAGTCACGTTCAAGCCTGTCACAGAACACGTCGTCCTCCTCCCCTGGTGTCCCCCCCCTCAAAAGCCAGCCTGGTCCCCCACCAGCGTCACCCCAGCCCACCCGGTCCCCCGAAGCCGTGGGGAGGTGTGGGAGGGAAGGGGGGCAGCTCCTCCTTCCCTCCAGCTCATCCTCATCCCACCCTCCCCTGCTTTATTTTCTCTTCTGCCACTTAAATATCACAGCATGACGAGCCAGGATTGCTGGGAGTGCTGCTGCTGCTCCCCGCAGTCCCCCCTGCCATGCCCAGAGCGATGATCTCCCACCCCAGCAAGCTCCTTCCCAGCCCAAACCCTGCCTGGGGTGAGCAGCAGCCCCCTCACCGTGTCCGGGGGGAGCACACGGCCCTTCCCCGCAGCTCCTGTCCCCGGGCTGCTCCTCCTGCAGGCTCAGGGCAGACTCTGCTCCCAAACAAAGCCTGGAATGAGACCCTGTGCCCGCTGGGGGCTTTGCTCCGTGCTGTGCATGTGTCACCGCGCTGGGACAAAGCCCCTCAGCCTCCACTTCAAGCCACCATGGTGGGGACAAGTCAGGGCTGTCCCCAAGTCAGGGCTGTGCTGCCACGCTGGGACTGCTGTCCTGACCCCACAGCATTCCTGCTTTCTTTGGTTGTGAGTGAGGAGCCCTGCCCTGCTGCGATCCCCTGCACCACTCTGGGGTGGGCAGTGCCCACTTTTGGTCCTCTGAATTCCTGGGCTCAGAAAATCAGCACCAAAGTCCCACTGGAGAGGGGACAGAGAGCTCTGCCCCAGCCCAGGATGGGCCAGGGGGAAAACTGAGGGAGAGGAGCTGCAGCCCGGGGGCAGGGACAGACAGAATTCCCCCGGGATGCAGCCACAGCAGATTGCCAAGGTGGCCGGAGCAGGTGGCAGCAGCGTGGGGACACCTCTGCCTGTGATGGACGAGCGCTGGCTCCCACCTCTGCTTCCTCAGCTCTTCGTGGAGCAGGGCTGATGGCCGAGGGCTGGGAGATTTATAATGGAATATCACTCTGGCTGTGCCCAAACCGCTGCGTGGGCCCCTTGGGAGGGGGGAGGTGCCCAGCCAGGGCAGCAGCCCCGGGCCCCTCCGTGCTGCCCTGCAGGTGCTGTCCCCAAGGTGCCCTCCAGCAAAGGCCCCTGGGGTGTGACACCTGGGGACAGCTCCACGCTGAGAGCTGCACAAACCCCCCACGCTCATCCCAGCTCACCGGGAGGAAAATTCCATTTGGGACACAGCTGCCAGCCCTGTCCTCTGCCTGCCCCCTGTTCCACCCCAAACCCTGCAGGGCCATCGATCCAGGAGAGGATATTTCTGCTTACCAGGGGTGCATTACCTGGATCAGGGATGACATGGGCCATGAGGATGCTCCAAGCAGTGCTGGATCAGCATCCCAGCTCAGGGTTCATCCCGGAGCTTCTCTCCTCCCTCTCTCATGTCCCCCCCCCCCATTTCCCTTTTTCCAAAGCCTCGGTTACATCTTCCTTATTATCCTCCTCCCCGCTATCTGGGTCACCCTCCCCTGCCATTACCCCAGATAATTGTGAGCTGAGTGGAGGCCACGGGCAGCAATCTGGCAGCAGCACCTGGGAAACCGCTGCCTCCACACACATCTCCCTGCCTTCCTCACCCCTCCTCTTCCTCAGCTCCCGCATCCCAGCCTGCTTGTCCAGCTCTGGGAAGGGAAGGGGGATCACCAGGGCAAATCCCCCCCAAAGGGACTGGGGTCCCCAGGCTGGCACTGCCCCACACAGCGAGGGGGTGTGCACTCGGGAGGGGCTTTTGGGAGCACTCTGCTCCCTTTGCAGAGGGGAGCTGCTGTGCCCCAAGGCTGCAGGCTCGCAGCCTGCACTGCTCTCCCGGGGTCCTGCTCACACGGGCACAAACAGATTCCAGCCTCACCCAGAAAAGGAATTAAATGGCACCATCTGGCACTCGGGGAGCTCTTCCCCCTCCCGCTGGTGGGGAGAGGGTAATCCAGGACGGGAACCAGGCCATGCTGCTGGAACAGGCACCAGCCCTGGCACTGGCCAGGAGGGGACACCCCCACAGTGGCCAAGCCGGGCCTGGGGTCCCAGCGGGTCCCAGCACGTCCCGAGAGGCAGGGCTGGACACAGCCCCTCCCTGCAGGGACCAGAATAAGCTATTTTTTATGCATAATTATATCTCCCAAAGTGGCCCAGCCTCCTCCCAGAGCTGCTTTTAGCTCAGCTAAACCCACGTGTAAATTCAAGCTGTCTTGGACCCCATCCTGCTCCCCCCCCTGCCCAGCTGGGATGCCCCAAATCCTGGGCAGAGCAGGTGGAGCAACCTGACACCAACCTCTGAGAGCAAGGGATGGGGCAAGGCACCAGGATTTTGGTCCCTCCTCTAAAGATTCCACAGAAAAGAGGTTAAATCAAGGATGAGAGGAAAAGCACCAAGACCTGGCTAGACCCAAGATCCAGGGGATGGTGAATCCCATGGACAGGGCTCTCTGTGCTGGTGCTGTGCCCCAGATCCTGCTGGCCCTGGAGCTGCCTGCATTCTCCTGCCTGCATTTTCCTTCCTGCATTTCCCTTGCCTGCAGTTTTCTGCCTGCATTTTCCTTCCTGTGTTTCCCTCCTGCATTTCCCCACCTGCATTTTCCTTCCTGCATTTCCCCTTCCTGCATTTTCCTGCCTGCATTTCCCCTTCCTGCATTTTCCTTCCTGCATTTCTCCTTCCTGCATTTTCCTGCCTGCATTTCCCCTTCCTGCATTTTCTTTCCTGCAATTTCCTTGGCAGCAATTTCTTGCCTGCATTTTCTCTGCCTGCATTTGCTCTGCCTGCATTTTCCCTGCCTGGCTTTCCCTGCCTTGTTTCCCCTGCCTGCACTTTCCTTCCTGCATCTCCCTTGCCTGCAACTTTCTGCCTGTATTTCCCTTCCTGCATTTTCCTTCCTGCATTTCTCTCCTGCATTTTCCTGCCTGCATTTCCCCTTCCTGCATTTCCCCTTCCTGCATTTTCTTGCCTGCATTTCCCTCTTGCATTTTCCCTCCTGCTATTCTCTTTGTGCATTCCCCTTCCTGCATTTCCTTTCCTGCAATTTCCTTGCCAGCAATTTCTTGCCTGCATTTTCCCTGCCTGGTTTCCCCTGCCCGCACTTTCTTTCCTGCGTTTCCCTGCCTTCCCCTGCCTTTCCCTGCCCGCATGCCCCCGGCAGCGCGGGGAGGAGGCTCCCTCTGCCCGGATGCCATCAGGGCGGCTGTGGCTGCAGCCTCCGCAGGAACACGAACCCATCAATTAGGGAACAAGTGCCTCGCCTGTCCTTGTTAATCCCCTCCTCTCCGAGCTGCTCGTTATTATTTACGGTGAAGGTGCCCCGGGATGTGCTGTCGGAGGGACGCCTGACAGGCTCAATCTGTACCGTACAATTACATCCTCCTCCTCCTCCTCGCCAGCTGGGGAATCCCTTTCTGCGCTCCCACCAGCCCGCTCTTTTCCACATCCACCCCGGGACCTGAGCCGGCTGTGCAGACCCCCCTGACACCCCACCCCATCCCCAGGAAGCCCTGGGACGCTCCAGGGGGAGCCAGCCTGGAGTGGGGGGTTGGGGGGTCCGTGCGAGGCGCTGCAGAGGCATTAACTGAGGCAGGATTAACATTCACCAGCGAAAAAAGAACTCCATCCGAGCTGCGTCTGTTCCGGGGGCCTCGTGTGCGGCACGAATGGAAGCGCAGCATCCCCTGGGAGCCCCCGGGATGTGCGCGCTGCAGCCGCGTCAGCTCTTTGCAAGGGCTGCTGATGCCTCGGCTAACGAGCTCCCCGCTGAACGTGTCCTGCACACACCTGAGCATGCAGCCGGCTGCCTTCGCCTCCCCCCGCTCCGCTCCCGCCCGCTGCCCTCGCCTGCCGCCCGGCAGAGCCGTCCCCAGGCCGGGCACCCGCCTGGGGCAGGGCCGGGGCTCTGCGAGGTGCACGGCCAGGAGGTGGCAGAGGCCGGGCAGCGCCCCCGGCACTGCACTGGCACTCGGGGAGGTGCTTGGTGGGCAGGTTGGTATCTGCCAGGGTCAGGTGGGCTTTGGGGGCTGCAGGGTCCGTGCAGGTGCTCGGGGTATCCTGGGGAGCTGAACTGGGGCTGGGGGTTCCCTGCTGAGCTGTGTGGTGAACCCACCCTCACAATCCCCCACGGATCCCCCAGGGATGCCAGCACAGCTCTGGCACAGCTGGCACAGACAGGGGTGCCCTGCTGCACCTGCAAGCAGCAGGTGGGTGCCCCAGGGCACTCGGTGCAGCCCACCCCGTGCCCAGGATCAGCTGCATCCTGCACACACCTACGTGCCAGTGTGCCTTCCCAGCACATCCCTGCGTGCTGGTCTCTCTTGGGAGACACCCCCGGGAGCTGCTGCCATCCCCCAGCTGGGCCAACCTCGGGGTGCCACTCTCCTGGTCCCAGAGGGGCTGTGGGATGTCTGCTGGGGATGTGTAAGGGGGTCTGGGCTCCATAATTTTCCTCTGGAGCTGCCCAGCCTGGTGGCACTCTGAGAAGGGTGGGTTGTTCCTCCAGGAAGGCACGGTGCCCTGGAGCACGGGTCAAGTGCGTGGGCAAGGGCTGCAGTGGGCACCGTAATAACAGCCTGGGGATGAGAGGATAAAGTTATCCCCTGGCACTGCCAGCCCCTCTCTGCTCTGGGGGAAGTGGTGCCTCCTCACCCCAGCCCAGCCGTTTATTTTTAGGCTGTCACCTCCATGCTCCTCTATTATCAGCAGCCAGTGCCCCAGAGCAGCTCCGGTGCCAGGCAGGAGCTCCACGTGCCTGGCTGTGGGAGACCCTGCCCGCATGGTGCCCAGCCCCTGCTTGCTGCCATCCTCCTCCTCAGGGCATGGACAGCAGGGACAAAGACTGATCCTGGTGTCCACCCTCCCTGCCAGCCCCAGAGCCTGAGCACAGCTTCCAGCCAGGGCACTCTCCCCATGCCCTGGCTCCTGCCCCAGCACCTCCCCAGCTCTGTCCCCGATCCCCTGGGGCTCCCCAGACCCCATCCCTGTGCTCCAGCTCCCCACAGCCCTCGCTCTCCTGCAGCTCTGCACGGCCTGCAGCACCCTCAGGATCCCTCCCATGGATTCTCTCCTCCATGGATTTTGGCAGCCAGAGCCCCCCGAGCGCCCTCCTTGCCCAGCAGCACCTCCCTGGCACGGCTTTGCCCGGTGCCAGCTCTCGGTGGCCGCGAGCGGCGGCCGCGGTGCCGTAATTAGCCAGGTACAGCAGGAGCACACTTGCAGCCTGACAGCTCTTCTGGAGCCGAATGGGAGCCAATTAATCTAATTAAAGCAGCCGCTGGCTCGTTATCCCTGCACAGTCCACGAGGATGCACGGGCAGCCTTGTCCTCGCCGTGCCCCTGCCCACAGCCGCTCAGGTGAGTGCCCGGGGCGGGCACGGGCAGGACTCGCTCCATGCATGGCTCCGAGGTACCCAGGGCATTGCCCAGGAGGGAAAAAGGGGCACAAACGTGGCGGGGTGACTCTGACACCCAGCGGTGCCTCGGACACCCAGCGGTGCCAACAAGTGGCTGGGTGCTGGTGGTACCCTCCAGGACGGGGCGCAGGGCGATGCCCCGGGGTGTGAGTGCCGGGGGGATGCAGTGCCAGCCGGGCCTGGCACCGAGCCACGTCCCGGCGAGGCTGAGCGGGTCCTGCCGGCAGCTCCCGGCACGGTAATTACGAGGCAGGCCGAGGAGGAGGGCTGTCGGCACAGGTGTCTGCCAGCAGGGCGCTGGCACTCACACCGTCTAATTAGACACCCTGCCAGCCCTTAATGAGAACAAATGAGAGGCCAGCCAGTGCGGGGCTGGGCCGTGCCGTCCAGACCCCGTCCCACGTGCTGGCCCTGGCACGGTGCCCTCGGAGATCTGGTGGCTGCTGTCACTGGGGCATGAGGGGCTGGTGACAGCAGCTGAACCCCCTGTGCCAGGGAGCTCTGGCATCAGGGCAGAGTTTGCCAGCCCCAGCAGGACCCCCTGCAGCAGCCTGTGTTCTGCAGGGCACTGGGCACCACCCCAAGTGCAGCCCCATTCCCAGCCCCCTCTCTTGCCCCTTTCCAGATCCTTTTGAGAGCTGATGCTCCACACAAAGCAAGGTCCTGCCCTGCCTGGCCCCCTGCCCCTTGACCCACCCCATTGCAGGAGGGACCTGGATGCCAGCTGGATCTGCTGAGCCTCCACATCTCCCCTGACCTGCCTGAGAGCTGCCAGAGCCCCCTCGGGCATCCCAGGGCACGGGGATTGCCACCTCTGTGCCTCACCCTGGCACACCCACCCAGCTGCGTCACGGGACCCAAAGGCACACGCTCTCCTCAGATCCCTGGGGGGCTCTCCAAGTGTCCCTGTAACCCAAAGGACATCAGAGCACACAGTGCTTGGCAGGAGCACAGCAGGCTCCTTGTGCCCAGAGAACGGGCAGGGAGGGACAGTGTGCCCAGGACAAGTGGGGAGCACGAGGTGTGCTCCAAAATCCTCAGTGAGGCTGTAGGAGAAAACCACAGGACACGTGTGGCCCCTTGGAGGCTGCAGCAGGGCTGATCCAGCTGAAGGACAGAAGGACAGGAGGAGGGATGAGGATGGTGCAGCTGGGGGAAAGCACCAGAGCCATCCCATCCCTGGCACCAGACTTGCTCTGCACATCGATCCCCAGAACGTTCCAGGCCAGGCTGGACAGGCCTGCAGCACAGGTCCCAGGAATGTGTCCCAGCCCCTGGCAGGGGGAGCAATGAGATGAACTTTGAGGTCCCCTCCCGCCTGTGGTTCCAGGATTCCATGACCTGCAGCCCAGCGGGCACCGGGGCACCACGGCTGAGCCGTGCCCAGGCTGGCAGCAGGGGAGGGAGCCCAGGAGGGTGGGGGGCTGCAGGCCCCACGCAGCAGCCGGGCCCTGCTGCAGCCCTATAAATAAACACACCCACACAGCCGGGATGCTGAGGGGAGGGGGGCTGCCCGTGCATGGGAATAACGGGACCAGCGAGCCCAGGGAGATGCTGTGGGGGTATGGGGCACCCGGCGAAGCAGCCAGGAGGAGGAGGAAGGCAGCTCCCTGAGGAGCTGGCAGTGCTGGGGCTCTGCAGGGCACAGACAGAGCTGAGGTGGCCCTGGAGCCACCCAGCAGGAGTGTCTGAGGGGACAAAGTGGCATTAGGGGACATGAGCCCCCCTGCTTGTCACTGAGTGCACACACACGCTCTCCCTCGCTCCATCCCCATGTGCCAGCTCCCTGTACCCTGAATTCACCCACACCCCTGGTCCCCTGTCCCCCTGAGCACAAGGACCTCTGCTCCCCTCACACGTGTCCCTGTCCCTTGTGCCACCTCTGCCTGAGCACCTCTCCTCTCCACGCCATGGGAGATCACCCTCGGCCTGTCCCGGTCCCCAGGGAGGTGCCTCCATCCCCGGGCTGGACACTCCGCTGGCCCCGTGGCTGCTGCCGTCACAGCGCGCCTCAGGCCAGGGCTAAGGACAGATCTAAGGACTTAGGAGAGGTTTAAGGACTTAGGAGAGGTTTAAGGACAGGCGGGGACGTGCCGTGCCGGGGCCAGGGCTGGCCCTGGGTGCCCGGGGTGGGTTTGCGCAGGGCCGGGCGGTGTCCCCGCGGCTCGGCGCTGGCCTCTGGCTGTCGCGGCCGGGCTGAGCCCTTGACGGGCAGACCGGGATCGCCGCCTCAGCCCCACCGGGGCTGGGAGCCGGCTCCCAGCTGGCCCGGCCCGTCCACAGGAGCAGCTGGACGCGGAGCAGGCGGCTTTGCCATGGAATTGCAAGGCTGGGGACAGGCCACCGGCGGTGCCAGCCCCATCCAGCCGCAGCCCTGCTGCTCCCCCGGCCCTGAGCCATGGCTGTGCCAGGCACTGGCAGCAGGGGGAAGGGCTGGGGGCTGCAGGCAGCTGGGGATGCTGCAGCCGGGGGTCCCTCCAGCCCAGCAGCCTGGCTGCAGAGCCGGGAGCTGGCAGTGCCAGCAGGGCAGGCGTGGGTGCCTCGGCCCGAGCATCCCACCAGCCCTTTTGCAGGCATGCCGGGCCCTGGCCTGCGGGGATGATGGAGCAGATGATGCTCTTGGTCTGAGGCGAAAGGCAGAGAAGAGTTGCCATGGAGACCGGCTATGTCATTTTAAGGAGGCACGGAGGCATTCGCACCCACCCCCCCCCGCATGAGCCCCGCAGCGGGAGGCGCGGGGGCGGCGCGGGGGTGACCCCCATCCCCTCACGTCCCGGGGGGGCTGGCTGGTCCCCAGAGGTGCCACCTCACGGGAGAGCCGGCAGCGAGGCTGCGGGCAGGGCTGCCTGCCCAGGGCGTGCCCCGGGGCCAGCCTCCCTCGGGGCCGGCTGGGAGCAACTGGTGGCACTGGGACAGAGCGATGGCGCTGCCGGGGGGCCTCAGCAGGGGATGGGGACAGCCCGCAGAGCAGAGGCCAGGACATGCCCCCCTCCATCTCTCTGGAGGGCCCCATGGGCTGGGGAAGGGCTGGGGGTGCTGACCGAGGGGCTGGGCTGAGGCTCAGGGTGAAAGCAGGAATCCCCAGGATTTGGGCGTAATTTAAGGTTTAGTTAAAATGAAGCTTTATGTTTCATCAGCTCCCCCTTTTCCTGCCACCGGCAGGAGCGGGAGCAGCTCGGCCTCTCAGCACCTGCAGCAGCTCTGGAGCTCTGCTGGAATCCCCTGTGCATTCCCAGGGCCAGGAGGGAGAAATTATCCCGGGTGGGGCTCGATGGAGCAGCACTTCCAGCAGGGAAAACCAGTCCCAGCTAAAGAGGGGAACAGTGGATGCAAAATCCCCCCACCCACCCCAGGAGCGCTCTGGCTCAGCAGCTCTGCTTCCAGAGGGCAGCCCCAGGGCCGGCGCTCGCTGCTCGGGGTGTTTGCTGTCCCTCCCCGTGGCCGGCTGTCCCCGGGTCCCCCCCAGGCCGGGTCCCCGCGGCGGAGCAGCCCCGTGGCTGTGCCTCTGTCACCAGGAGCGCTCCGGTGAGTGCGTGCCCAGCAGGATTCCGGGGCCACCCGCGGGCCGGGGCTGCAGCCACGGCGGGGACACGGCCAGAGCCGGGTGCAGCCACCAGCGATGGGTGCGCTGCCGGGAGGGGTCGGGTGACACAGCTCCGGGAGAGGCGCTGGCACTGTGACACTGCCAGGGCCCTGTGACACTGCCAGGGCCCTGCAGACGGACTGGGGACGTGCCCCCACAGCCGATGCCGGCCCAGAGCAAGGGGACAGGGACCTCGGGCACGGCGCTGGGTGCGGTGGGAGCTGTGGGAGCTTTGCTCCTGGCGAGGTGTGCGGGCCCCTGAACTCGGCGAGACAAGCACGGGCTGCAGCAGGAAGGGATGGCAGTGAGCAGGATCCCAGCACGGGCAGCCCGGGCACCCCTGGCTGCATCCAGACGGGTGCCAGCTGCTGGACCCCTCTCCCAAAAGCTCCCGGAGCTCTTCCCCCTCGGCAGGGCAGCGCCCGGCTGCCGAACCTGGCACGCACCGGCAGCCGCCCGGCCGGGTGGGAGCAGCTCCTCCTGCCATGCCTGCCAAGACTCCCACTCCCGAGACTGTACGACAGGAGAAAAGGGAACAGAAATTCACGTTTTCACATTTAGCTTTCCTTTGTACTCAGCTAATTAGCGCCTGAGTCTGGTGATGTCATTAAAGCAGCACTAAGTCTTTATTGGGGTAATTTAATTTTCCCTTTCATATCAGGATGATTTCCTTTGTTGGGGTAGGTGCTGGAGAGGGGGAAGGGCCCGTGCAGACAATTGCTATTGTCAGGATAAATAATTCCCCAGTGGATTGACAAGGGGGGGAGGTGGGCTGGGGGGCTGGGAGCTGTCACTCAGCCGGGTGGCAGCGGGAGCCGGCCAGCCCTCGGGGCGCTGCCTGCCTCGGGACGCCTCTCCCCGTGCCGGGTGGGCTCCCCAGCCAGCGAGGCACCTGCCTTGGCCCCTCTCCAGCTGCTCCAACCTGGCTGCCTCAGCCTTTGGGAGGTGGGTGGGTAAAGCCGGGGGTCTCCCATACAGCTCCCACCCCAACACCACCCCTGTGCTGCTGGCAGGAGGGAAGGGATTTCACTGGGATAAAGGAGCCCTCCTGAGCCCCCAGGGCACGGGAGAACCCCTGGGCTCTGCCGTGCAGGGCAGCAGGGGCTGAGCAGGAGGAGCCCTCACAGGGGTCCCCCACTCTGGGGGTGTCCCAAGGGTTGTGCCTGCACTGGGAATGGTTGGAACTGGACTCAGCAGAGAGTTCCTCTCCCCAGCCCCTCTCCAGTCTCGGAATGCCACGTGGGGATGCTCCAGCGCTCACTGCCACACCAAACTGGGCACAAGGAGTGGCCCAGGCTGTGGGACGGCGTGAGAGACCCAGTGGTGGGAGCCCCTCAGCACTGCACCTCCCTGAGACACCTCCGGAATGGCTCCAGCTCCTTTCCCAACCCTGCTTTGCCCCTCCAATGCCTCTCGTCAGCCCCTTGGCTCATTCTGCCCCAGGAGGACTCCTAAACCCAGCTGAGAGGTGAAGGAGACGTCCCTTGGGGTCAGAGCCCTTGGGGTCAGGTCTGCTCTCTCAGCCCCCCAGAGCATCACTGCATCAGGTCCCCCCTCAGCCCAGCCCCACCAGCCAGGGAGAAAAGCTGGCACATCCCTGGGGAGCAGCTGGGAGAGGAGAGCAGCTGATGGTGCCACCACCAAGTCACAGTGTCCCCAGGAGCTCGGGCACAGCCCACGGCGAGGCTCCGAGGGGACAATGGCATGGGGCAGGCTGATCCTGGGCCCCGGCTGGTGGCAGGGGTGTCCTGGCCCAGCAGAGCATCGCCGGGATGGGAGGGGGTGGCAGGAGTGATCCCAAAGCTTCAGCTCGTCAGCTTTAACACTGCAGAGAGCTCCACAGGAATTGTCCTTCATGGAAAACGGGAAGGGAGGAGAGAGCAACTGGAGTGAGCCATTTTCCAGCCACCCCTGAGTCCATCCCTGGAGGAGCCGTGTCCTTACAGCCCCTCCGGAGCCCACCGTGCAGCTCCCACCTCCCCCGGAGCCCCCGGGCGCTGCCGCCAGCCCGGGTGCGAGCAGGAGGAGGGGGAGCGGGGCTGCAGAGGGGAACGTCACACCCGAAACACAAACACGGCTCGCTGGTAATTAGCAACCGTTTCAAGAGGAATGATGAGCCGCCGGTGACAGGCGGGCGGGTTTCTATTAAAAGCTGCCACGTGTGATCCCTCTCCAAGCCTGCCGGCCCCTCCTTACCTGGCGCTGGGGAAATGAGATGCAAACCTGACATTAATGCAGCGTGCAGGGTGAGCTTTAATTGCAGCCGGAGCCGGGGCTGGCGGCGGGGCCGGGGCAGGGCATGGGCCCCCCTGTGCCCCCCTGTGCCCCCCTGTGCCCCCCTGTGCCTCCCACGGGGCCGCTGCGTGCTCCCGTCCCGCCGGCTCCCGCCGACCTTCCCGAGCCGGGCGGCGGCCACGAGGGGCTCTGGAGGGAGCTCTCGGCACCCCGCGCGTCTCCGCAAGCACTCACATTTTCAGCCACCCCCTGAAATGTTAAGGGCTTGTTTGCATCCAGCGGGAGGGAAGCGGGAGCGCAGCCCCGCTGCCGATTGCTCCTCCGCTCCTTCCTGCTCATCCAGGCAGGGAAGCGTCCTCGAGTGATTCCTCCATGTGCTCAGCCCCAAAGTGTTGCTTCTCAGCCTCACGTGGTGGTGTTATCCCGGTTTAAAGGCCTTCCAGAGCTTCCCGAGCATTGCAGGAGGAGCATCCCAAGCTTTAGGGAAGGTGCATCTGTGGCCAGGGCAGTTTGGGAGGTGGCCCTGGGGCTGACGCAGGGTGGTGGGTGGGTCTGGGACCAGGAGAGCCAGGACAGGTGGCACTGCAGCAGGATTTGCTCAGGACAGCAGTGTCCACGCCGAGAGATGGTGGCCGTGGGGTGGGCAGGTGGGGAAGGCCCCGGAGCAGGGGCTGAGGGTGGATCTGCTCAGCAATGCCGTGAGTGACAGGAGCCAGGAGAGGGACCCAGCTCCGATTTGGGAGATTGGCTCCCACAGTCCTACTCTGTGCAAGGAAAATGAGGAATTACAGTCAGACTGGGCAGGAGGGTGAAGGGAACAATCAGCCAGAGGGGCCAAGGCTCTGCCAGCTCTGGGAACCATGGCTCTGAGGGCTGGAGAGCAGCTCCTGCCCAGCTCGGGGTGTGAGCAGTGGTGTCCATGCCCCTGCCAGCCCCTCAATGTCAGGGCTCCCCCTGCTCCCAGTTTGTCACCCTCACAGCTCGATCCCAACCAGGACTGCAGCTCCTCTGAGGGACAGAGCAGGGACAGCTCCGAGCTCTGCTCTGGGACAGGGACAGCACCTGGGAACGGCTGGAGCTGGGCCAGGGCAGGGCCAGGCTGGATTTTGGGAGAAGATTCTCCCCCAGAGGGTGCTAGCACTGCTCAGGCTCCCCAGGGAATGGGCACGGCCGAGGCTGCCAGAGTTCCAGGAGCCTTTGGACAGCCAGGGATGCACAGGGGGATTGCTGGGGGGTCTGGGCAGGGCCAGGGGCTGGATGATCCTTGTGGGTCCCTTCCAGCTCTGGATATTCCATCATTCCATGATAAATCTATCCCAGCAGTAACCAGCCTGGGGCTGGGGGAGCCCCAAGAGCAGAGCAGCGCTGGACATGCCCTCAGCAGCTCCTCTCACAGTGAATGCCTGAGCAGCAGCGAGGCCGGGCTTTAACAAGGGCTGGTTGTGCTGAGCAGGTTTGGCTCGGCCTCCTGCTGCCCTGGCTCTGCTGAAGGAGGTGTGTCTGCCTCAACTCACTCCAGATCTTCTGGCAGTGACGTGGGCTGCTCCTCAGAGCATCCTTGGGGCGTTTTGAGCAGAGGTTCTGCCTGGATCTGGCCCTTGGAACAGCGCTGCCCAAAGAAAGAGCTTGGATGAGAGGCCCCCTCCACCCAGGCCCCTCAGCCCTGGCCCTGCAGCCGTGCTGCTCAGGAGCTGAAACCTCCTGGGATGCAGCTCAGGCACAGGCAGGTGGGACGTGAGGGCTCTCCCAGCTCCTGCTCTGTTGGGAGCAGCAGGGTCCTTGCAGGGGGGATGTCGAGGTGTCTGAGGACATTGGTGACACTTTCTGTGCTCAGAGAGTGGGCAGGGCCTGGCACAGGGTGCCCAGAGCAGCTGTGGCTGCCCCTGGATCCCTGGCAGTGCCCAAGGCCAGGCTGGAGCACTCTGGGATGGAGAAATTGTCCCAGCCCTTGGCCGGGGGTGGCACTGGATGGGCTTTAAGGTCTCTCCCTGCCCAAACTATTCCCTGATTCCCGGATTCTGTGGTTGTCAGGAGACAACATCAGCCCTCCTTGTGTCAGTCTGGACCTGCCCTGGACCTTCTTGGTGTCTTCCAGGGTTGACAGAGTCACCCATGGGTGGTGACACCTTCTTCCCTTGCATCCAGCTCCCGGCTGTCATACAACCTTTGGGGTGCCCTCACAGCCTGCATCCTCTGGGCATCCACTCTGCCTTCCCCTCCAGCCTGAGCTCCAAGGGCTCATTTGTTCCATGACCTGGCAGAAGGAGGGGATCCTGTGCCCCAGGTTTGACCAGGCTGTCTTGTCCCCACTGCTGTCCCTGCCTGTCCCCATGCCAGCGCTGCCAGCCCACACGCTTGGCAGTGCCCCCTGGGTGTGTGCCCTGCACACCACACCCGGCCTGGGTGATTTGTGTCTTGCAGACACTCGAGTCAGTGCTTAAGGGCTCCTCTTCAGACTGCCAAGGTCCAGGCAGCTGCCACGCTTCTCCTCTCCTGAATGGATTGTCTGGCTCGTCTGCCATCCCTGGAGGGTGACAAACCCTCTGTCCAGCAGCGCTCTGAGCCCTCCCCCTGCCGGGAGGCGCTGCTGCCATCAGGCAGGTTTGTGAGCTGCCCGCTGCTGTTCCTGCAGGATGAAACCCTCCCGCCCGTTTTTTCACCTCCGCCCTTCACCCTCAGCCCGGTTCTGTCACTGGTTTTTGGTCCTGGCCGCGTGCAGGGGTCCCCCTGCCCCTGGACCACGGCCACCGGTGCTGCAGGGACCTCCCAGGATGGTGCCATGGGAGCTGACCCAGGCCTGCAGGAGCCCATGGCAGTCCTGGCGAGTCCAGAGGGTTGTCCAGCTCAGGAGGTGACACCAGCAGCCTGGAGGTGACAGGGGAGAGGCTGAACTGGTGCTGATGCTTCTGGAAGAGGCAGAGGGAGGACACAGAGGGGTCCTGCCATGGATAACGGGATAAGGGAGGTGGGGAGGGGTCTCCAGAAGGGAGCAGGGATGGATGGAACATGCCCAGGCCAGGGGGGCTCCCCCCACCTCGGCTCTCTCCTCAGTGCCTGCCAGCGAGGAAAGGCGGGGAAGGAGCGCGGAGGGGGGAGAGATCTTTTCATCTAAAAGGTTACATTTGTCCTACTTCCTCCCATCTCCAGCAATTAACTTGAAGGGAGACATCACTGCTAATTGAGCAGTGAAGATCAGGAGCAACAATTACGCCTTTTGACAAGAGACAGCACAAGAGGGACTGCTCGGAGGCTGAGAATGGTAGGGAACGGTTTCTATGGCAATATAACTTTCCTCTCTTCCTCTCCAGCCATAGAAATGATAAAAATGTAGATTTCTCCCTGATTAATGATTTAATGAAAATAAAGAAAATTCTTATTTAAAAAAAGAAAAAGGAAAAAAGGGGAAAAGGGGGGGAGGAAAAAATCGATAGGACGCAATGTTTAGCATGAGCCTGCGGCTGTGGGCAGGATCGATGTCCTTCTCCAGGCTGGACCGGGGAAATCTATTCCAGCAACGTGCCGAGGGCTCGGAGCGGCCCTGCCATGTGGTAATTAGGCAGCGGGCTCACACGGGGAAACGTGAGGGCTGGATTCAGATCTCTGATCAAAGGAGCTGCCCATCAAAGCGCTCCTCGCTCCGGCTTCGCCGCCAAACCTCGGCGCTCGCTCCGTGTCGCTCCTGCCTTCCTCCCCCTGCCCGCGCCCCGCAGCCCTCCCCGGATCCGCGCTTTTAATTGGAATTGTTCAGCCCGGCTGCTGCGCTGCCAGCCTGGCGTGCGGGGTGCCACGCTGGTGAAGGAGTCACTGCCGGGGAGGCGGCGGCAGGAGGGGACACGGCTGTCCCCAGCACCTGGCTGGCGATGCCAGCAGCCACCGTGGGTGAGGGGACACCTCCCGTCCTGCCAGATCCGTGGGGAGCAGCGAGGAGGGGGATGATCCTGTCCCTGTGGGTGCCCTGTGCTGCTCCCGGCTCCGGGGGCAGGGCAGGGATGGCACAGGCTGCTCCTGGAGGCACCCTGAGGTCCGTGTCCATCCACATCCATCAGCAGCAGCTGCTGGCTGCCAGGCCGTGCTGTGCCAGGCTCTGCCGTGCCAGGCTGTGCTCTGCCGTGCCAAGCTGAGCCCGGAGGAGGGAGCAAAGCCTTTCCAAAGCTCCCTCTGCCTCCTGCCTTGCCAAACATCCTCTGGTTTGCAGCACTCCACAACCCCTGCACTCCCCCACTAAACCACTTTGGGGTTATTTTTCCTTTTTGGCATTAGGATGTGGGGAGGTGGCTGGAATAGGACTGGGACCATCCTGACTACCCAGCCCCTGGCAGGCTGCTCCCTGCCCATTCCCACCCCACACAAGGATTCCCTGGATGCACACGTCAAGCCTTGCATCCATAGGGTCAGAGCATGGGCATTCCGAAGGATTTTTCCCACCTCCTCAGTTCCTATTTTATTGCCAAACTGGAGCATAAAACACACATAAACAAATCTAACAGCGAGAAATGGGTTGCTATCAAATCAACAAATTAATCTAATTATAGGGCTGATTAAATCATATCAGATAAACCAGCGACTCCTTCCCGGCGCTCAGCAGCCGTGCAGGGCCACAGCCAGCCCTGCTCAGATTTTCTGGTTTCTGGCTGAGCTGTGGCACAAGCAGGGTGCAGCCCCCGGGGCTGGGACCCCCCAAACCCCTCCTGCCCCCCTCTGTAGGGCTGGGACCCCCCCAAACACCTCTCTCGGGTGCTGCTGTGCGAATCTGAATGGCAAATGCGGCTGCAAAGCTCACGATTCCTCGGGATTAAAGATGCAGCCCCAGCCCCAGAAGCGTATGCGGGAGCCGTCGCTGGAGCCAGATTGCTTAAACCTAAGCCTGCTTTAGGTGTTTGAGGAACAATTTTATCGGGGCTGTTTGCAGAGCTTTGTGGGGCCGTTGCCACCCCACCTCTCCGTGCTCCTGCACGTGCCAGTGCCCACGTGGAATATCCACCCTGCCAGCTCTGCCATGGGCAAAACCAGCCCTGGCCGAGAGGAAGGAAGTTTTTACCGACCAACAACACCCAGAGTAAGGGCTGGGATTGCAGCATTCCCCCCACAAGGTTCTGGGTGCTGTGGAGCCTCCCTGAGGGGTGTGGGCTGTGAGGCTGCACCCAGCGGGATTGGCTCCCCACATCCAGCAGCTCCTGCTCTCCCCACACTCCACCGGGCAGGGGGTTCCTTGCTGGGGATGTGTCAGCTCCCTGCAGGCTCCCGCCTTGGTGAAGAAGGAGGAAAATCCTCCTAAAAGCAGGTGTTGGCTCTGGTTTCGCTCCTCTGCCAGAGGTTTCGCTGCCCCTGGCAAGTTGTTTCCAAGGCATCCCTTGCTCCCAGACATGGGTTATGTCAGCTCTGATTCTCCTCCCCCTGCTCTTCTCTCAGCAGGAGCAAGAATCCTCTGGCTCCTAATGGCAGATTCCTCCAGGGTGCTGTCAAACCCAGCGGAGGATGAGGAGATCCAGACTCCTGCTATGGAGCAGAGCTCTTTGTGCTCTTGTGGGGTCCCACTTGGGCCCCCAGCTTTTCAAGGGCTGCTCCACTGGTGCTCTTCTCCCCACACCGCAGTTCTGGCCATGCTGGGTGGCATTTGAGGGCCAAAATACTCGGCCATGGGTGAAGGGCCAAGGGCAGGGGGGCATGGCTGAAGCTGGGCTTATCCTGGGCTGCATCCAAACAGGAGAAGGGGGTCAAGGGAAGGGATTCCCCCCTCTGCTCTGCCCTCAGGAGACCCCACCTGCAGAGCTTCCTCCTGGAAAGACGTGGAGCTGCTGGGTGAGCCCAGAGGAAACCACAGAGATGTTCCAAGATCTGATCTGGAGTCAGGCTGGGAGAGCTGGGGGTGCTCACCTGGAGAGGAGAAGGCTCCAGGGAGAGCTCAGAGCCCCTGCCAGGGCCTAAAGGGGCTCCAGGAGAGCTGGAGAGGGACTGGGGACAAGGGATGGAGGGACAGGACGCAGGGAATGGCTCCCACTGCCAGAGGGCAGGGCTGGATGGGATATTGGGAATGAGGAATTGTTCCCTGGCAGGGTGGGCAGGCCCTGGCACAGGGTGCCCAGAGCAGCTGTGGCTGCCCCTGGATCCCTGGCAGTGCCCAAGGCCAGGCTGGACACTGGGGCTGGAGCAGCCTGGGACAGTGGGAGGTGTCCCTGCCATGGCAGGGGGTGGCACTGGATGAGCTTTAAGAACATTTCCTACCCAAACCATGCTGGGATTCCATGCCCCTGCCACTCCCCTGGCACACAGCTGGTAGTGCCACACCTGCTGAGCTGCAGGAGAACACCCCCGGCAGCCTCAGGGGTGGGGTTATGCCACGGGCACTTGGGAAGAGCAAGGATGGGCCCAGCGGGGTGGAGCTGCAAACCCTCCTCCCATGCCAAGGGTGCTGAGAACCTCCCCCAGCTTCACCAGCTCAGGTGTGGGGCACAGCCAGCCCCAGAGGCGCTCCCAGAGCCCAGCCCCACTGCTCTGGGGGTTCCAGGACCCTCCCCGTGCGGGGACACGTCCGTGTGTGACCCACACACGCAGGGCTGTGCGTGCCCGCGTGTGCCCACGTGAGGCTGGGGCGCACAGGGCTGTGCAGGGGGCCCGGGGGGCTCTGCTGAGAGGAGCCATCTCCCAGCCCGTGCTGATGCAGTTCAGCAATCAGAATAACTTCGCTGATGAATATTTAAGCCGAGCGCTGAATATTTAAAGCATTCAATTATTTTAATGGCTTCTAAGTGTGACAGCGGGAGGGGACAGGGGGATGGCTGCCCCCCGGGTCCGGCAGGGCAGGCGGGGCGCTGGGGGCAGCGCTGCTCTGCTGGGGAGGGGGCGGTGCTGGCGCTGTCCCCAGCAGGGTGGTGGCACTTTGGGGGGTCAGCGGCCGTGGTGAAAGCCGGGCCGCGCAGGCAGGGACAGCGGTGCCCTGCCACCTGGCAGCCCGGGCTCTGTCCCAGTGCCCCAATTCCTGCGGGAGCAGCCTCGGCGTGCGCCGGCACCGCGCGGTGCCAACCCGCTCGTCTCTGCCACCGGCTGCGTCTGACCCTCCCCGTGCCATCTGTGTGCGGTGCCACCAACGCGGCACACGCCAGCCCTGCTGCCACCCCCGGGTGATGTGAGGGACACGTGGCAGCGCAACTGGGATGTCACAGCCTCTGTCACCCCACAGTCCCTGCGGAGCAAAGCCAGTGGTGACCGACAGTGACCGACGGTGACCGAGAGCCGAGCACAGCGTGTCCACCAGGGCTGTCCCCAGCCCCGCAGCCAGGTGCCACCCCCAGGACCTGCCCCAGCCCCGCGGCAGGGAGGGTGGCCTGGAGCACAGGAGCACTTTCCCCAGGCGTGCTCCCGCAGCCATAAATATTCATATTCTTATCCTAATTTTCCATGTACTTTTCTGTCACATCCAATTTTATTTTAATTTCCCTTTATAAACCTTCCCAGCTAATGCACTCCCTGCTCCCATGATTACCCCAATCAGCCGGCGCTTTAAACACAATCCCTGCAGGCGGCTCTCGTCGGGAGCGCCGGGATCACGGAGCATCCACGCCCGGCTCCTGCTCGCCTGGCAGCCGCACCCCGGCCTTCAGCAGAGCTCCTTTGCCACCCCGCGGCGGGCACGGGCTCCCGGCGGGGCTGCCCTTCCCGCAGCCACCAGCCCGGGATTTGTCCCTTCCCAGTGGTGGCCGAGCCCTGCGGTGTGGGCTGTGCACAGTGGGATTGGCACGGGGACAAGGCTGTCCCTGGGCAGCTGGGTCCTGCCCTGGCACTCCCTGGCACCACCCTTGCTGGGGGTGAGCCCTGGGTTCTGGATCTGCTTTGAGAAGAGGAGCAGAGGATGGGCAGGAGCCCTGTGCAGGGGCTTTGCCCTGCTGCTCAGAGTGCCAGAGATGTGCCATGGTCATGCCAGAGATGTCTCATGGCTGTGCCATGGTTATCCCAGGAATGTGCCATAACTGTGCCAGCCCTGTGCCATGGCTGTGCCAGAACTGTGCCATGGTTATCCCAGGAATGTGCCATGGCTGTGCCAGAACCGTGCCATGGTTATTTCAGCAATGTGCCATAACTGTGCCAGCCCTGTGCCATGGCTGTGCCGGAACTATGCCAGGGTTCTTCCAGGGCTGTGGTTATTCCTCTCCGTGCCACCTGTCCCTGCTCCCAGCAGGCAGCAGCACTGCCAAGCAGTGCCCGCAGCAGTGCAAGGCTGGGCCATGCATGGGCACAGGGGCTTGTATGCCCCTCTGTCCCTCACTGGGGACACTGGGCCAGCCTGGGGGACAGGACACAGCCCCAGAGGGGCAGGACATCCCCCCAGCTGGGCCAGACACTGCCCCAGTAGAAAAGGGCATGCCAGACTGTGTCCCCAGGGCAGTAGGACATGTCCCCAGTGGGTCAGGACTCATGCCCAGCAGGACAGGACAGGTCTCCAGTTGGACAGGATGTCACCCCAGAGCGGGAGAACATGTCACCACTGGGCCACAACATGTCCCCATGGATCAGAATATATCCCCAGCATGGCAGGACATGTCCCTAGCAGAGCAGGATGTCACCAGTGGATCATGAGATGTCCCCAGCAAGGCAGAATATGTCCCCAGTGGTTCAAGATGTGTCTCCCATAGGTCATGATGTGTTCCCAGAAGGGCAGAATATGTCCCCAGAGGGGTAGAATTTGTCCCCCTAGGGTAGGACTCATTCCCAGCTGGGCTGGATGAGTTTCCAGTCAGGCAGAGCAAATCTCCAGTGGGGCAGGATACGTCCCCAGTGGGTCAGGATGTGTCCCCAGCAGAGCAGGATGTGTCCCAGTGAGGTAGGACACGTCCCCAGTGGGTTGGGCCAGGTCTCCAGTGCATCAGGACATACTCCCAATGGGTCAGAATGTCTCCAGTGGATCGGGACAGGTCCCCAGCAGGGCAGAACCTGTCCCTGGTGTGTCAGACCTGTCCCTGCTGTGTCAGAACGTGTCCCCAGTGGGTCAGGCTGTGTCCCCAGTGGGTCAGGTCATGTCCCAGCAGGGCAGGACAGGTTCCCAGCAGCACGGGCCATCTGTCTGTGCCCAGGGGCAGCCCCAGGGTGGCACCACAGCGGAGCAGGCGATGGGGCCGCCCGCACACGGAGCCCCGCTGGCACCCAGAGACAGAGCACGGAGGGGAATTTGCTCCTCACCATCCGCGGGGACGGGAATTAGCGAGGCTGCGGGAGTCTCCTGCTGGGGCTTCTCCCAAAATCCCCCCTCGGCAGGGCCGGGGCGGCTGCCGTGCTCCTGCCAGCCGTGGGAAGTCACTCAGGCTCCGCTCGCTCACTTCTGAAGACCTCTTGATAAACATTTATAAACATTTGTAGTATTTTAAATTTCCCCTCAATAATTTATGAATAGTTATTTTATATACTTTAAAGAGGGTAATAATGTAAAATTTATAAGGCGGGAGCACTCAGAGTGGCAGCGCGGCGTCGCGGGGCTGGGAGCGGGAGGCGCAGCCTTCCCCGCCTCTCCCCGCCGAGCCTGATTGAAACTTTAAAGGCTGCGGCAGCGGGGCAAAACCGGGCACGGCGGGGACACCGAGGGCACACGTGAGCCGGGGACACCGAGGGGACACGGACACGTGAGCAGGGACCCGGGGTGGCGGCCCCGAGGCTGGACATGAGAGAGGCGGCGGATGGAGAGGGATGGGATGTGGGGATGGAGGGATGAGCCGAGCGGAGAGGAGGGAGAAGGGATGAGGAGAAGGAGGGAGGGAGGAGGGATGTGTGCGAGGGAGCGATAACCGCGGCGGGAGCGAGGGATGGGGAGAGGAGGGATGGAGGGAGCAGCAGGGAGGGGCGAGAAGCAGCTGGGAGCCAGAGATAAAGAGGGAGGAGAAGGGAGACGGCACCGGGCACGGGAAGGTGTCAGGAGACAGGCGGGTGGATGGATGGATGGATGGATGGATGGATGGATGGATGGATGGATGGATGGATGGATGGATGGATGGATGGCAAGATGAGCAGAGCAGGGAGGAGGGAATGTGGGGAGGTGTCCACAGGGGTGTGGGGAATGAGCAGGGTGCCCAGCATGGCGTGGGTGGGGGCCAAGCAAGGTTTGGGGTCCAGGAGTGCAGGAAGGGGTGAGAAAAGCCACAGGGATGGGAAGAAGCCCATTTGGGATCATGCCAGGGAGCTCCACAGAGCGTGGCCCGGGATGCACGTGTGCCAGGCACGGGGAATGGCACAGACAGGGGGGATCAGGGAGCTGGGTCTGGGCACATGGGGAGGGGCTGGGAGGGCAAGGAGGGTGTGAGAGAGGGTGTGCCTGAGAGGTGAGGGAGGGCACAGTCTGCGAGGTGAGGGCCGTGCAGGGCTGAGTGAGCGTGCAAGGCATGCAGGGCCGGAGGGGGTTCACAGTGAGTGTGAGCAGGGAGGGAGTGCTCCTGCAGGGATGAGTGTGAGCAGTTGGATTTGCTCCTGCAGGGATGAGTGTGAGCAGCTGGATTTGCTCGTGCAGGGATGAGTGTGAGCAGTTGGATTTGCTCGTGCAGGGATGAGTGTGAGCAGGGTTGGAGTACTCATATTGGGATGGGTGTGAGCAGGGAGGGAATGCTCCTGCAGGGCTGGGTGTTCACGTGCTGAGCATGCAGGGGGTGCAAGTGCACATGCAGGGCACCAGTGCAGGTGCATCTCCAGGCAAGGCGGTGCCTGTGTGCTGCACAAAGGTGCCACCCTGTGCCCTGACATCCCTGGGGTCCCCACACCAAGGAATCAGCTGGCACAGCCTGGCACTGGCCCCCAAGGGGGTGAAGGGCAGAATCCCAAGCTGAGCTCCCAAGGGTTGCCCTGAACCCTGCCAGTGCAGGGCCTGGCTCAAGGGCAGACTCCCAAATCCTGCCCAAATTCCCATCTCAAATGCCCAGGTGAAATCCAGACGGGGAGAGGGACCTGCCACGGGGTGATGCCAGCTCCCAGGCTATCAACAGCACTGCCCTTATCTCCACACAGGTAAATGCTGTTCTGGGAGGGTGTCAGGGAGAAAGGAGCACGCAGGTGGGGCTCGTGCAGGACTGTGGGAATGTGAGAGCACCCATGGGAATGAGATCACGGGAGGGGTGTGGGGTGGGAGCGTGGAAGGTGAGAGTGCCCTGGGCAAGGTGTGAGTGCTTGAGCAAGGTGTGCAGGCTGTCAGCCTGCAGGGTGCACAACAGGACTGTGCATGCAGCTGGCAAAGCACAGCAGGGACAGGAGAGGATCTGTCCCCAGCTGGGACAGCGATGCCACCGCGTTGGGGCACAAGCGGGGACACACAGAGCAAGGGGAGGGGGGGAAGGGTATCCTGTGTGACCTGCAAAGAGGAAGATGCTGCAGCCCTGTCAGCAGAGGGATGATTTCGCTCTTTGGATGATAATTCCTGTCGTTTGGGGCTGTCAGGTTCCTGGTTACCAGCTCCCCCTCCGCGGAGCTGCTCCGTGCAGTTGACACCACAATTGTTTTCTGAAGAGAACACGCGACTCTCTTCTTATGTATTCCCTTTCCCGGTGTTTGTATTTGCTTCAAAGTCTCCTCATCACCCTGTTTGGTGACAAAAACTCATGTCTGGAGATCAGGGTAATGTGTTGCTTTTCAAAGCTCGGGGAGGAGGGGGTTGGCAGACATGGGTTTGCTGCATTATTTACTTCCCTGCGGCACCCTGCCTCCCTGGCAGCCCCCCCTCGGGCTGCTGGGACCCCACCGTGACAGCTGGGACCCCCACCCTGACCCCTGGGACCCCTGCAGGTGCTCAGCACCCCGCAGTGTGCTCTGGGGTGGCTGGGGGCACCCCAGCACAGCAGCAGCCAGCAGGAGTGGGGCGCTGGGCACCAGGGGATGCCGGGGTGAAGAAGCCCCCTGGGCAGGATTTGGAGCACTCGCACCCTCCCAGCCTCGGTGTCACTGTGTCACACTGTGTATGTGGCACAGGGATGAGGTGCCTTGACCTGCACCCGTGGTCACCTTGGCTGGTGGCCTGTCCCCTCCACTGGGGACACCAAGCACACCCAGTTTGGACAGAGCGCTCCCTCAGTGAGGAGTGGGCACTGCCAGGTGTGCTGGCACAGCCCCCCTCCTCCGCGTGTTCAGTGCCACGAGCACAGGCAGTTCTCTATCTAATTGATCAATTAATTATCTCCAGCATTCAGCTGCATATTGGTTTTAGATGAAGGGAGAGGCTAACAAGAGGATTAGGCATGTGAGGCTTCAAGGGAGCCAGCGAGACGTGGGAGGAAGGGAGAGAGCTGGGAGACAGGGAAACACGGGATGAGGACTCTCATGGTGAAAGGATGGGGCTGGGAGCTGGAATTGGCACCGTGGGCACAGCTGCAGAGATGCAGGAACTGAGCAGAGGATGCTCCAGAAATGGAGATGCCAAGGCAGAGGATGCTCCAGAAATGCTGATGCTGACACCAGAGGATGCTCCAGAAATGCTGAGGCAAGGGGATGCTCTGGAAGGGAAGGACTGAGGCAGAGGATGCTCTAAAAATGGTGATACTGGGTCAGAGGACGCTGCAGAACTGCCATGCCAAGGCAGGAGGACGCTCCAGATGTGCTGGGGCTGCGGCAGGAGGATGCTCCAGGAACGGTGGGAGGGTGACGCTGTGCCCCAGAATCACCCAGGGTGCCCAGTGCCCACCGTGACCTGCACCCTGGGCGGGCTCAGCCTGCCTCCAGCCCCTTCCGCCCTGCCCAGATGGCTGGGGACAGGCAGGGGACACTCCCGAGTCCCTGCACACTCACGGGCAGCACCCTGCACCTCCTGGAACCCCCAGACTGCCGGGCTCAGGCACACCCAGGCAGCTTCCCAGAGACGCTCAGGAGAAAGGACGGCACCAGTGTCACCCCCAGCCGCCCCAGAGCCCCCCCCCCGGCCGAGCCCGACGGTGGCGAGCCCCCGGGGATGGCCCCAGGAGGTGGCCGCGGGTGTCAGCCATCCGGCCTGGCAGCGTGGCTCATTAGCGCGACAGGCTGTCACTCAGGCTGCAGCCAGCCCCGGGGGCACCCCGAGCGCCGCAGGGACCCCTGGCAGCGCAGGGCAGAGCCTTTGCACCCCCAGCACGTTTGGCAGCCCCTGGGGACAGCGGGGGGGGGGACAGCCGGAGCGCGGCCGCCCCAGGCTGGGGGGACGGGGCCAGGCAGGGCAGCGGGCAGGGGGACGGAGGTGACAGCACCATCCGCGGTCCCTGCGTGTCCCCCCGAGCCCCGCGCAGCCCGGAGCGCCTCGCTGCGGTGTCAGGCACTGGTGCCAGCTGCCAGCACGGAGGTGACAGCCGAAATGACCGCGCGGGGCGGGACGGCTCCGACGCAGGGGAGGGGCAGTGGGTGACATTCCCCGCGGCCCATCCTGCTGCCACCCGCTCCTTGGAGCCCTGTCAGCCCCTCGGGACCCTCTGCGGCACCAACAGCCCCCGGCTCCGTGTAGCACAAGCGCCCGGTGGTCACGCACGGGGTGAGGTGTGTGCGGGTACCCCTGGAATTCAGCCTGGATCATAAAATCGTGGAATCCCAGAGCGGCTCGGGCTGGAAGGGACCTCAAAGCCCATGTCATTCCACGCCCTGCCACGGGCAGGACACTTTCCACCCTTCCAGGTGGCTCGGAGCTCCATCCGAGCCATGTCTGTGCACACACCCACACATCTTCTGCGGGATGGGGGCATTCGGGAAACACCCCCGGGGGCTCGAACACCCCTCACCCCCGAGATGCTCAGCCCTGGGAGCTGCATGCAGGCACCCAGAGCCCGCCCCCAGAGCCCCCGCAGCGCTCCCACAGCCACCACCTCCCCCCAGCACGGCTCTGGGGGCAGGGAGCGCCCGCAGGCTCCTGCCCGGGCACATCCCAGCGGTTGTGCCACTTGGGAATTCTGGCTTGTCCCTGCTGAGCCTGGCACAGCACAGCCCCATCCAGCAGCTAGGCTGGGTCACACAGCACGGGAGGAGGGCGAAAGGGGCGAGCCGGGCCGTGCCGGCGCCGCGGGGCAGGTGACACCGCCGAAGAGGAGGGGGGCAATGCCAGGCGAGGCTGCGGTCACCGTGGCTGGCTGGCTGTGACAAGGCCGCTGTGACAACGCGGCTCGTGTCCCGGGGGCAGAGAGCGTCTCCCTCGTTATCCGCCCGGGCCGCCTGCCCGCCGCCCGCAGCCGCTCCTCCTCCTCCTCCTCCTCCTCCTCCTCCTCCTCCTCCCGCTGCGCCGCCGCTCGTCTCCCCGTAATTAAAGAGCCGACGACCTTTGGCGGCTGCCTGAGACGCTGGAACAAATGAACGGTAAGCGCCAGATTACAGCCCGGCTCAGCAGCCCCGCAAATCCCTTTAATGAGACGTTTAGGCAGGGCCGGCGGGGTGCCCGGCTGCCGGGGTGGGCTGGAGAGGCGGTGACGGCACCTCGGGCAGCCTGGCCAGGCCTGGGGGCAGCGACACCGAGCTCCTGCTGGGCCGGGAGCCGGGGGCACCATCCCCGGCACTCAGGCCTTGTTGGAGAGTGGCTCCAGCTTCCCCCACATCCCCCTCTGCACCCACAAGTGTCCCAAAGGATGAGGGAGCAATGCTGTGAGAGGCACCAGGACCAGGCTCCTGCAGGGACACGGCATCGCAGGGAGTGGGGACAGGGCTGGTGACTCTGGGACCAGGCTCCTGCAGGGACACAGGGTCCCAGGGACACACAGGGAGGTGTGCCCAGCCCAGGACTGCAGGGAGGTTGATCCCCTCCAAATGCAAAATCAAAAAGTGGAAAAGCCCCAATGACTGATGGGGCCACGTGGCTGTGAATCGATGGTGACACGGCACGCGGTGTCACCGCTCAGATTAGTGCCAAATGAAGCTGTTTACTCCAAGTTTCCCCACACAAGGAGAAGCCAGGACTGGCACAGGGAGCAGAAGATGGATGGTGGTGCTCAGGACCCGGAGGGGGGGTGTTTCCTGCCCTGACAGATAGTTTGGAACAGCAACACCTCTCCTCACCTTCAGCGTTGGAAGGTGCAGATGGGAGGACTGGGAAAGCGCCAGGATTCCATCCAGGCGTGCTGAGCACCTGGGATTGGGGCTCATCCAAGCATCCTAAGAGAGCCCGATGCCCCTGTCCCCCTTCTGGGACCAAAGTGTCCCCAGGGTCCTCTGTGGCAGGGTTCAGATGGATCAGGAAACACAGCCACTCTCACTGAGCTGACTGGTGTCCCCAGCTTCTCTGCACTGTCCCAGCATGTCCCTGCTCCAGGGGTAATCTCCAGTGGCCCTGTGTGCCTCTGGAGAACACAGGGGGATTTACCCCTGGTGTCCCTGGGGGAGGCCATCCAGGGCCATTTATCCCTGCTGTCCCTGGCTGTCCCCAGCCAAGGCATTGATCCCTGCTGTCCCTAGGTGTCCCTGCCTTGGCACATCGATCCCTGGGCTCCCTGATCTCAGGGTTACTCTCCACATCCCTGGGCCAAGTGTTCATTTCCAGTGTCCGTGGCATTCAGGGGTTCTCTGCCCCATCCAGCTCAGCATGCCCGAGGGCCTGGCCATGCCCAGCCCTGCTCCTTGTCCTCTGGCCACCCGAGTCCCTCCCCACAGCTGTGACACCGTCCCCACTCCAGCTGGGGAGTTCCCAGCTGCCCAGTACCCATTCCCAGCAAAATCAGAGGGAAGAGACCCAAAGGATCAGGGAATTCAGGTCAGACTCAGCCACACAGGAAGGAAAGCAGGGATGCCACACCAGAGAGCAGCAACACTTTCCAACCTGCTGATTCCAGCGTGGCTTGTTCCAAGCTGACCTTAATCTCTGGCTAGCACAGCCAGTGCCTGGCACCTCCGGGTGTCCCCAGCCGCGGGATGCTGGCACTTGGGACACGTGTGACAGCCAGAGAGCCGAGGGTGGGGCTGCTCCCTCCTCCGGGAGAGGGCAGCGGGCAGAGGCGGGGGCCGGCAGCATCCACCTCATGCCTTTTAATAAAACATGAATTAGGTGCCAAGGCGTATTAGATTCACTTCCCCGGTGACAGAAAATCAAAGGCTTCTCCCATCTTTTCTAGAGGCGCGTTCCTGATTGATCTGGAAGAAGCAGCTCAGTGCGAGGGAAGGAGTCTATACACACCGAAACAGCTCTTTAATTTCTTAATTTAATATCTGACACGTAAAGATTCTCATTAAGCCAGTCAATGAAGCCTGGAAATACAATTTTCGTGCAAACTGTCGCTATCATAACTTACACGAAACTTCAGATGGTGCCCTGTAAGCGGTGTGATTAAAACCATTCATCTTCCCTGGCAGCCGCCCGCTCCGCACCCCCGGGCCGCCCCCGCCCCGCGCCCACCCCGCCCGGTGCCCGGGGTGCCACCGCGGGATGGGCACCCGGCTGGCGGCTGGATCCTGCGGGATGCGCTCTCTGGGGCAGCAGAGGGGCTGGGGAGGGACCCTGGGGAGGGACCCTGGGCAGCTCCCGCCGGGCACAGCCTCCGCAGCGCGTCCCGAGCCCGGGAATCTCCCCCACCGGGGCATGCGCAGGAGGGAGAGCTTCCCGAAGACGCTAATTAGGCAAATTAATTCCTATTGAGTCGCAGCTCTTCGCTGCCTTAAAAGGGGGGAGGGAATAAAATAAAGAAGCTACTTACTTCAGCGCTGATTGAATTCCAAATATTGAGACACGGATTAGACCTGAGAGTGTTCTGTGGGAGATGACCCCAGAGCAGGACCGGTGCCCACCTGGCACACAGCTCTGAGGCTGGCATGGGGACACGAGTCCTTCTCCTCCTGCTCGTTCCTCACCTCCCCTGGTGCTGCCAGCGCCGGGCAGGGCCTGTGTTTGCTGGGCTCCTTCCTCCTCCACGGGCTGAGGAAGAGGATGGTGAATCCTGGCACAGGGCAAAGCCTCGCTGAGCCTCGGGGTGCCCTCAGGAACTGCCATGAGAGGGATCTGGGCAGGGGTCCATCCTCAGCAGGGCCTGAGAGGGGATTCTTCATTTTCTGCCTCTCACGCCCTCCATTCCCCTCCCCTGATCCAGCCCTGCGGAACATTTCAGCTCCAAGGAAACCCCAGGAATCTCCCAGCAGCTGCAAATCCATTCAGGACGTCAGGCTGGGAAAGAAGAGCCATTCCAGGGACTCTGCAAAGGCTGCTGGATCTGTGTCCCTGCAGTGGGAGCAGGGAAGGGCTGCACAGAACCCCAGAATGGCTCCGTTTGGGTCGGAAGGCGCCTCAAAGTTCATCTCCTTCCTCCGGGCAGGGACACCTCCCACCATACCAGGCTGCTCCCAGCCCCAGTGTCCAGCCTGGCCTTGGGCACTGCCAGGCATCCAGGGGCAGCCACAGCTGCTCTGGGCACCCTGTGCCAGGGCCTGCCCAGCCTCAGGAATTCCTGTGCCAGCAGCTGGAGTCCATCAAAGAGGAGCTGGTGATGGGACTGGGGAGAGGCACCCACGGGCACCGTGGGCTGTGCAGCCCTTGGGCCTCTGCCCCCAGCCCAGGGCACCCCCGAGGTGCTGCCTGTGGCTGTCGGGTGTCACACGCTGCCCCCCAAGCCCTGCCCTCCTGCCGGGGAGGGGGCATTCCAGCATTCCAGAGGGATTGCCCAGGCACCCCAGGCAGGGTCCAGCTGCCGTGCCTGGAAAGGAAAGGCTGCTCCAGTGAGGTGGAGGCTGGGAAGAGCCACGAGCACCGGGATGGCCCCTGCCCCTTGCCCGTGGCACAGCATGGGTGGCACTGGGACCACCTCAAGGTGTCCAGCTCTGCTCCCCAGGATGCCAGAGCTCCGTGCAGCTCCAGGGCAGAGGGAGGAGGACGAGTGGGCACCAGCAGGGTCACCCAGCCCTGCCTCTTTGAGTGACTTTGACTCCAACCCCTCGCTAGAGACCAAACCTGCACCCACCTCACCCCAGCGTGGCTCCTGCACCCGAGGGGCACCTTGTGGGTGGCCCGAGGGCTCTGGAGGCTGCGGAGCCTGCTCACGCTGCTGGCAGAGCCGCTTTCCTTGTCTTCCTCCCGCGTGTTATCTGGAGCCGTCGGAGCTGGCAGCTCCTGCCAGCGCTCGCGCAGCCTGACGTCGGCGCGGCTTGGAAGTGCGCGTGGCGTGTTTGATGTCAGGATTACCGGCTGGCTGTATTGTAAATGCTAAAATGAAATAAGAAGATTAGAGAAGAAAAGCGCCGCTCCGCAGCGCACGCTGCCGATTGCCTCCCGCCGGAGCCGCCGCCGAGGGCGGGGGGCGCGGGGGGACCCGGCCCGCTGGCACCAGCCCTGCCAGGGAAGGGTTAAACGGGGCCAAGCGGCTCCCAGAGGCGCTGGTGCTGCTGCCACCGAGCCAGGGGGAGAGGTGGACGGAGCCCTTCCCACCCCCGGGGTGCTGGGATTCTCTGGCTCAGGTGAGTATCGATCCTGCCACCCCCAGCGGGGTCCTGCAGCCCCCCAGCCCTGCGCCCCCAGCGCCGGGGCAGAGCGGGCTGGGGTCACCTGGGCTTGGGGGGGTGTCTGCAGCCTGCCTGGGGGAGCTCTGCATCCCTTCCTGCCCTGCTGCATCCCTGCCCAGGAATGGGGCACGGCCGCCTGCCAGCCCTGGGAGCTGGCACTCGGAGGGGAAGAGCCTCAGAGGGGGTGAGGAGCCTCTTCAGGTCTTGTTGGGGGAGTCTGGGGGCTTCCAAAGGGCAGCGTGGTGCTCTCTTCTCCCTCAGGACATTCCTGAGCCCAGATCCAGCAGGGAATGGGAATCAGGGATCAGGAATATGGGCAACTCC
Source organism: Passer domesticus (assembly GCF_036417665.1). NCBI lineage: Eukaryota > Metazoa > Chordata > Aves > Passeriformes > Passeridae > Passer > Passer domesticus. The sequence goes on along the minus strand of NC_087486.1, from coordinate 16,432,892 downwards.
ACACCCCTCCTGCACCTCCTGCTCCCCCCACAAGCGTCCAGCACGGCCCTGCAGGAGTCGGAGGGAGGGAGGGAAGGAGGGAGAGCTGGCCCTGCTGAGCCACTCTCCATCTCCTGCTGACAGCACCGTGCCCCAGGCACCTCTGCTGGCACCCCGGGGCCCAGATCCACGCGTGCCAGGCTCTCCATGGGCAGCGGGGCACGGGATCTCAGCAGCAGCAGGATCAGCCTTTGTTTTGAGCTGTGCCCTTGGCCTCAGCCTGGCAGAGCTGTGGGTTGTGCTGCTGGGCCCAGCGCTGGAGGAGGAAGAGGAGGAAGATGAGCTGGAAGGCACACCAGGATTTTCCCTGCATTTTTTGTGCTGGATCTGCAGCAGCACATGGGGCACAGGGCTCAGCCTCGCACACAGCCCCACATCCCTCCCGGCAGCACAAATCCTGGGCTCGCAGCTCCTCCCGGACAGCAGAGCACCCTTGGCACAACCCCCCGACAGCGACCCCACCCAGCCGGGGCCGGCTCATCCCTCCGGGAATGCCGCGGGATCCCGGGCCGCCCCCTGGCACCCAGGGCTGGACCCCACAGCCTGTGCCCGCAGCCAGGAGCGTGCCAGGGGCTGTTCCACCCTTCACCTGCCCCTGTTCCCTGCCAGGGCAGCCCTGGGGCAGGCAGGACAGCGGGACGGGACGGGACCGGACCGGACCCTTCCCTTCCCTCCCCTCCCCTCCCCTCCCCGCGGAGCAGGACAGGCTGGGGGCTGGCCCCGTGCCCGATCCGTGCCGGTACCTTCCCTCCCGCATCTGTTCCCAATCAAAGCCTCATTTGAGCCCTCCAGAAGGTTTTCCTCCTCCTGCTAACGAACGCTATTGTTTTCCCGGTGCCCGGGAGCAGCGGCTCGGCCCTGCCGGTGCCAGCTCTGCTCACACACGTGCAGAGAGAGCCCCGAGCAGGATCCTGCTCCTCTCCCTCCTGCGGGGACTGGAGCTGAATCCATCCCCGGGGCACAGCGCGGGGCTGGAGCCGGGAATGGCACCCCCGGAGGAGGAGGTGGCTGCGGGCTTCACCCTCTGCCCCTCTGTCTGGTGCTGGCAGCACTCGGTGCCCGGGTTAATGTCCCCACAGGGCTGCTGAGCAGGTGACACCCATCACAGCACCCACACACATCCCGCATCACCCCCGGGGCGTGCAGACCCCGCTCGCCCCCGCATCCCTCCGGATGTGCGGGCACGGCCGGGGCTGCCTCTGTCCCCGGCGGGACTCGCCCCTCCCGTATTGCCGCGGGGCTTCTGTTGCTTCTGCGTGCAATTAATGAGCTTTAATTGCCTGTAAACACATCCCCGGCAGCGCCAGAGCTGCCTTGGGAAGACGATGGAGTCGGGCGAAGGGAATGGAAGAGGAAATCGTAGTAACTGTTGCTACGGCTGGAGCGGCCGCTCCCGAAGCGGGGCTGTGGCAGCGGCCAGGCGGGGGGCACAGCGCAGCCCCTGTGCCCGACCCAGTGCCACCAACCCTCTGTGCCACACGGGGCTCGGGCATCCCCCGAGAGCCCCCAGCTGGGGGGTGACCGCACGGGGGGTGCCACAGAGGGGCCGGGGCAGTGGGGAGGGGTCCCTGCCCTCCCCTTTTCAGTGTTTGGGGTCCCAGGGAGGGGCTGGGGGTGGTGGAAGGATCCCAGCCCCACCCTCTGGCAGTGTGGGACACCCCCCAGAGGGGCTGTGGAGCTGGGGCCGTGGGGAGGGGTGTCCCCCTGCGTGTCCCCTGGCTGGACACACACGTGGCACTGATGAAGTCTGCACAGGCCGGGGCTGGCGGGGGCAGGGGGAGTGGGCTGTAAATGCCATTTTCTAGCTCAGTGCCCTGTAACTCTCCCTGAGCCGGGGCTCGAGCACCGCAAACAGCGCATTTTAATCACCCTGAGAGCTCCCTGCCCCCATCACGGCTCCTGGCCCTGCCCCTGGCACAGGACGGGTGGCACTGGGTGTCCAGCACTGCTCCCCGAGGTGCCACCGCGGCGCGGGGACTGATGTCACACCAGCGGGAGTGACAGCCCCTCTGTCCTGAGTGGGCACGGCATGGGTGGCATCGCTGGGGACACATCCCTCAGCCGCTGGTGGGAGGGGTCCCGAGGTGCCCGGGAGTGGCCACGGGGACCTGGACAAGCCCGAGGAGTGGCCCGGGAGGTTTAACACACCAAGAGCTGGTGCTGCCCCTGGGTGGGGACAGCCCTGGGGTCAGCCCAGGCTGGGATGGGCAGCTGGGAGAGGGACCTGGGGGTGCTGGGGGTGGGAGCTGGACCTGCCCGAGTCCAGAACCCCCCGAGCCCCAGGCTGATCCCACAGCAGGGCAGGGGGGATCCTGCCCCTGTGCCCCTGTGCTCAGGTGAGACCCCACCTGCAGAGCTGCCCCAGCCTGGCCCAGCACAGGGAGGAGCTGCAGCTGCTGGAGCCAGGCCAGAGGAGGCTCCAGGATGAGCAGAGGGATGGAGCAGCTCTGCTGGCAGGAAAGGCTGGCACAGCTGGGAATGTTCACCTGGAGAGGAGAAGCTTTGGGGTGACCTCAGTGTGGCCTTGCAGGACCTGAAGGAGCCCCAGGAAACATGGAGAGGGACTGGGGACAAGGGATGGAGGGGCAGGACACAGGGAATGGCTCCCAGTGCCAGAGGGCAGGGCTGGATGGGATATTGGGAATTAGGAATTGTTCCCTGGCAGGGTGAGCAGGCCCTGGCACAGGGTGCCCAGAGCAGCTGTGGCTGCCCCTGGATCCCTGGCAGTGCCCAAAGCCAGGCTGGACACTGGGGCTGGAGCAGCCTGGGACAGTGGGAGGTGTCCCTGCCATGGAGGGGTGGGATGGGATGAGGTTTTACCCGGTTTCAGCGCCGCAATCTGAAGAAGTTTTGCCCTGAGGGCTGGGTGTGGGAGCAGCGGGAGCAGCGCCAGAGATAAATTCCTGCCACAAAGTTTCTTTCGCTGCTAATTTTCTGATTAGGCGCTGTCTGAGGCGGCGGCAGCGCTCCGCGGAGCTTATTCCGAGGCGGGGTAATCCCGGTAAGCAGCGCGGAGGGCAGGGCCGGGCTGAGCCCCGCACACGGCGCTGCTCCGAGGTAATAACTCCTCAGGGGCTGACAAGCCCCGGCAGGGCTGTGGAAATCCTGTCTGCGGATGAGCCGAGAGGATTCTCCCGCTATCCCCCTAAAGCCTGCGTGTCACCTAGTCCAATAAAAGGCTTTATCGGCAAGGTGGGATTTTGTTCTGGCGTATCTCGGGCCTCCAGCCCAGCCCCGGCTCGGCTGATTTGCATGAGAACAGGGGGGTTCGGCACGGTGGGTGCTGGGGGCTGCCTCCAGGGATGCTGATGGGAGGGGAGCTCCCACCCCTTTCCATGCCTGCTCTCCATCCTCCATTTTCAGTGGCCCGTGGCCACCAGCCCTGCGCCAAGGGTGGCTCCTGCCCTGGGGATGGCAGCAGCCCCCAGCGCTGGGTCTCACCCATCTGCCTTCACGGGGGCGTGGGGAGCTCGGGGGGCTCAGGGGAACCCGGCATCTTTAGGGTGCCTCAGCTTCATCCTGCTCCAGCCGGCAGCCCAGGGTGATCCTACACCGGGGGATCTGGGGAGAGCATTCCCAGGCTGGGAGGAGGGTCTGGAAGGGCGTGCTGGGGTTGTCCCCCCAGAAGGAAGCTCTCAGGGTGCAGGATGTCACTCTGGGGTGGTCCTGGCTGTGCCATGTCCCCTGGACCCTGCATCCCATGGGAGATGCCTCATCCCCAGGGATGGGGCGGGTACCAGGGCACAGCAGCCGGCTGTGCCCACACCCGAGGGGACAGCAGCCTAACTCCTGGGCCAGCAGGGGCTTCCCCGCTGCCACCCACCCCGTGAGAGCCCCGGGAGGAGGGGAGCAGGCACGGCAGGCCTGGCAGTGGCGGGAGCACCCACGCCTGCTGCGCCCGGCTAATTTACTGTGTGGCTGCGCGCCGCGCGAGCCAATAACTTTGAAATGATGTGGAGATTTGCAGCCAAACCTTCTCATAAAGAGATTTAGGAGGGTGACAAAGATAATTAAACATCCTTCCCTGAGTATTGACTTGCAGCTGAAAGGGGAAAAAATAACTACATTTTTCACAGTCCTTTTAAATCATCCTGATGCCCGGCTGGGCTCTGTGCAAATAAGCCTTGGCCTGGCAGCCGTGGGTGCCAAATCCCTGCTGCCAGCATGGGAATAACGTGGGGGAGCAGGGAGGGAGTTTGGGGAGCCAGGAATGGTGCAGGGAGCCAGGGTGGGCAGGGAGGGATGCTCCAGGGCAAACAAAAGGAGGGATATGAGCCTGGCTGTCCCCTGAGCAGCCCTGAGGAGGAGGATTTGGCTAAAACACGGAGCAGGGGGGTGGGAGGGACAGGAAAGGAGGGACACAGGGTCACAGGAGAGGGACAGGGGGGAGTGGCAGCTGTTGGAGGACATGAAGGAGTGGCAGAGAGATTCAGGAGATGGATCACAGCATGGCTGGGGTTGGAGGGGACCTTAAAGCCCGATCTCACCCCAGCCCTCCAATGGATGGAGTCCCACCATCCTTCTGAGGCACCTGCAGTGGGGCAGAGCTGCTGTGGGACCCCCGGGAGCCCCCCCAGTGCACTGCCCTCCCCCGGGGCTCTGAGGGCACATCCAAACCTCATCGCGTGGATGGGCAGGACAGCCCCACCCTCCCATGACCCTGCGGGCAGTGCCAGCCCCGGGAATGTGCCTGGCAGCCTGCTGCCACGACCCGGCAGGGCTGGACACCCCGGCTGTGCACAGTCCCTGTGTGGGGTGACCCCACACACACCGAGACTTTTCCTGACGCCAGAACCTCCCGGAGCGCCACCAAAAGCTCCGCGTTAAAGCCGGAGGTGCCAGCCGCAGGATGTCCGTGCTGTCCCCGCCCTGGGGGGCTCTGGGGGGCTCGGGGTGCCTGGGGCTGAGGGCTGGGGGCTGCCAGGAGCAGCAGGGACGCAATGGCAGCACAAGGAGGAGGAGGAGGGAAATTTCGGGCCATTTCCACCCCACGCTCTGTTTAACGGTGACATTTCCGAGAGCGGCCCCCTCAGCCGAGGGGTGACATCAGAGCGGGGCAGGGGGACGCTGCTGGTGGCCGCGGGGGAGCCCTGCTCCTCGGTGTCCCTTTCCCTGGCCGCTCCCCGGTGCTGGCCGTGTCGCTGCCGTCCGTGGAGCACGCGTGACACCCAGTGGGCCAGCAGCACACTGCACGCGCGGGTCCCTGGGCACGCTGGCGCTGCCCGGGGCTGGCACCCGGCTGGGACACGGGCTTCTCCTCGGGGGAGCGGGGTGGCAGCGCCCCATGGGCTTGTAGGGGGGTTAACCTGGGTGGGGGCATGGCTGGGGAGGCCCCGCGGTCCCCAAGGCTGTGGGGTCTCCCTGGGGTCTCCCAGGACCTAGTGGGTCCTGTAATTGTGGGGTTTGGGGTCTCCCCAGGACCTAGTGGGTGCTGTAATTGTGGGGTTTTGGGGTCTCCCCAGGACCTAGTGGGTGCTGTAATTGTGGGGTTCGGGGGTCTCCCCAGGACCTAGTGGGTGACTTTGGGGTTCTGGGGTCTCACTGGGGCTCTGGGGTCTCTCCAGACACTCAGGGGTCCCTGCAGCCCAGAGCTCCGGGTGTCTCCAGATGTCTGGGGGAGTCTTCAGGCATCTGGGGGTCCCTGGTGCCATGGGGCCCTGGGGTCTCCCCAAGGCACTTGGGGGTCCCTGCAGCCCTGAGGCTCTGGAGCCTCTCCAGGCACCCAGGGTCCCTGCAGATTTGGGGCTCACCAGGGCTCTGGGGTCCCACTGGGGCTCGGGAATCTCTCTAGGATCTCGTCCGTGGAACTTTGGTGTCCCCGGGCTCACTGCAGCCCCATGGCTCTGGTGGCACTGGGGCTCTGGAGTCTCCCAGGGACCCTCGGGATCTCTGCAGCCCCCAGGCTTTGGGATCTCTCAGAGCCCCTGTGGGCCCTGCAGCCCTGGGACTCTGAGACCACGCTCAGCTCCAGGGTACCTGCAGCCTTTGGGATCTCCCCCTGCAGCCGCAGTGTTTGCTGCCTTGCCCCACTCCCAGGTCAGGATCTCGCTTTTCCCTCCTGCCTCTGTCTGTGTCCCTCAAAGACCCTGATGTCCCTCAGGTATTCACCACCTTCCTGCTCCCCCCCAGGACTCTCCTCACCTCCCAGCCCCATCTCCTGCTGCAGCTCTGACCCTTCCTGGCTGCTCCAGCTGCGTTTCTCTGGGACAAGAAACTCTCAGCCCATCTTTTGCTTTTCCTCCTGACTCTCTTGTTCATTCCCTGGGGGATAAACCCTGAAGGAATAAGGATCTGAGGGGAGTCAGGGCTGTGGTTCACTTCAAGCCAAAGCAGAACCGTTTTCTGCAGGAAAAACATTTTCATTCCAATTTGCAAAGGCTTTCAAAGGCAATTCTCAGAGGAGCAGGAGCAGTCAGTGCAGAGGGGATTGGATGCTCTTCTCCAGCTCTGCAGAGGCTGGAAGCTCGTCCTGCTGAGGCATCCAAGCCTTAATGGGGCTGTGAACACCCACATGCAGTGCCCTGCAACCCCACTCCCAGCATGGAAATCCCACATCCAGCTCTGGAGGCTGTAAAGACACCTGGAGGGTTGAAAACGGGCCTGGAGAATGAAAAGAGGAGCAGGAGGAGGGAGGGACCAGTGAGACACAGAGAGGACAGAGCTGGGTCCTCCTCACGGTGCCCTAAGCAGGGTACCTGTGCCCTGACCCCAGCAGGCTTCACTCGGGGCATGGAGGGGCCCCTGGAGCTGCTGGTGTGACAGTCCCCTGTGTCATCCCTACACAGGGACAGCGTGGCCAAGAGCGGGACCCTGCTGCTCACAGCAGCCCCACCAGCCCAGGGAGTGGAGCTCCAGCCCAGGATGGGATTGATGGGGCTGTTGGACCTCAAGGGCACGTCACAAAATTGCCTCTGAGATCAAAGAATCATCAGAATCCCAGTGTGGTTTGGGTGAGAAGGGATCTTAAAGCTCATCCCATCCCTTCCCTGCCCTGTCAGGGACACCTTCCACTGTCCCAGGCTGCTCCAAGCCCTGTCCAGCCTGGCCTTGGGCACTGCCAGGGATCCAGGGGCAGCCACAGCTGCTCTGGGCACCCTGTGCCAGGGCCTGCCCACCCTGCCAGGGAACAATTCCTCATTCCCAATATCCCATCCAGCCCTGCCCTCTGGCAGTGGGAGCCATTCCCTGTGTCCTGTCCCTCCATCCCTTGTCCCCAGTCCCTCTCAGCTCTCCTGGAGCCCCTTTAGGCCCTGGGAGGGGCTCTGAGCTCTCCCTGGAGCCTTCTCCTCTCCAGGTGAGCACCCCCAGCTCTCCCAGCCTGGCTCCAGATCAGATCTTGGAACATCTCTGTGGTTTCCTCTGGGCTCACCCAGCAGCTCCACGAGGAGAAGTTAAACAAGGTGTGACAGAGGCAGCGTTAACATGAGGCTCCACATTTGCTGCACTCACCTTCCTCCTCCCTTGGGCAGCTCCCAGAGCAGCACCCAGATCCAAACCTTGGCTCCAGAAGAGCCAAAGGTGGTGGGGAAGGGGCTGCTTGGAGCCCTGAGTGCTTCCAGGTGGGACACGGGAGCCCAGCTGGGGCTTGCAGAGGGAGGTGAAGGTGAGCAGCAGAACCTGTGTGGCTCTGCAGTTTTCCAGCTCAAGCACTGGCCCCAGGGGCTGCTGCAGAAGGGAAGAAAGAACTTTCCATTCCAGTTTCCAGCTGGAAGGGCCAGGGAGAGAAATGCTGCCATGCCTCAGGTGCAGAGCAGGGCTGGTTCCAGCTCAGTGGTGCTGTGCTGCTCCTTCCCATGGAGCCTGGGGGGCTCCTCCATCCCAGGACTGCAGTGCCTTCCCTTCCCTCACCCCACAGACACCTCCGGAGCTCCAGAGCCCCCAGCCTCGGGTCCCACCCACCCCATACACACACCTGAGGCCTCTCCAGGGTGTACCTGGGGGACAGTGCCCCCTGCACAGGGACACACAGCACACTGCAGCAGCAGGACTGGACAGCTCTGTGTGGGCCATAAATCTGTGTGGCCAGAGCTGCTCCTGCTCCAGGGCCCCAAGGCCACCCCAAGGTCTTTCCAAGGCGGGATCTGCCCCTCCCCTGCACTGCGGCAGCTCCTCAGTGGAGCGTGGCACTGCCAGCCCTGCCCTGGCCAGCCCCACTGGGAAGCAGAGCCCTGGGTGCCTGGGGAGCAGCAGGGCAGCCACGGGCAGCCCCTGCCCTCTGGGAGCAGCTGCAGCTCTCCAGCTCCCTCCCTGCTCTCCTTTCCAGGAGCTTTCCCCCATTTCTCAGTGCCCAGGGGATGCTGCTCCCAGGGTCAGCACTGGGGCTGTTCCCAAACCTCATCCCAGGGCTGGATGAGGAGGGAATTGCAGCCTGGCCTTGCAGGTGAGGCTGATCCAGGGGCAAGGGGTGTGAGAGTGGCACAGCCTCATTCCAGGTGGACTTCATTTATCCTGAAATTCCAGTCAAGAGAAACCTTGTGGGCATCAACAGGATGGGCAAGATAACCCCAGGTGTCAGGCAGGCTGGGGACCAGGGCTGAGCAGGATCCCAGTGAAAGGTCCTGGATAAGGTTCTGGACAGGAGGATGGACAAATGGACAGCATGAGGAGGATGTGGCCCCCAGCCTGGGTCCTCTGTGCAGCACCAGGGAACCCCAAGCTCTGTGCTCAGAGTGGTTCCCAGTCCAGGGAGTGATGCAGGGGCTGGAAAAGGACCAGCAGGCAGGGCTGGAGCTGGGAGAGAGCTGGGTTGGGATCCACCAGCATCCTGCAGGTGCCCTGGGGACAGAGGCAGTCCCTCTCAGTAGGACATGGCTGGTACCCAGGGACAAGGGACATTCATTGCAGCTCCAGGCTGGGCAGTAGAATTGTTTTTGGGTTTTTTGGGTTTTTTTCCTGGGGAGGTGGCACAGCTGTGGGACTGAGGTGGGCAGGTCCATCCTTGCAGGCTGGGCTGAGCCCTGGGTGACCTTTCCTGTGCTGGTGGTGTCCTGCTCACGGTGGGAGGGGGGGCTGGGCACCCCCGGGGGTGCAGCATGCTGTGAGCCCAGCAAGGGCCACCTCCCCCTCACAAATTCCCTCCCTCCAAGCCCCAGGGCACGCCGAGGGCCGAGGTGCTGTGTCCCCTCCCCGGCCCGCCCTGGCCCGCATCCCGCTGCTGCTGCAGCCGCGGGGCCGAGGCCTCGGCTGCTCCCGGCATCAGCTGATCCCTCCCGGCAGCCGGAGCTGCAAAGTCAGGCACAGAGATTGCCAGGGCGCCGGCGAGGGGACGGCCGGGGTGGCAGCACGGGGGGCTCGGGGGCCGGGGGCAGCTGTGCCCTGAAAGCCGAGCCACCTGTGCGCTGCTACCTGCTGAATAATAGAGGAGCCGCCAGCCAGCCGAGAGAAATGTGATGCTGGTGAGGCAGCCCGGGAAGACATCCGAGCTGCCGGCAGCTGCGATAGCAGCCGCAGCCCAGGAGCCTTCCAGCCCCGCGCGGGCTGCCGGCAGCGCTCTGCCCGTCCCGGCTGCCCGCGGCCGGGGCCCGCTGCAGGGACGCGGGCTCGGGGCCGGCAGGAGGATGTGAGCTGCGGCGGGCACCCAGCGAGGCAGAGCTCAAGGGCAGGGCTGGGTTTCCCGGGAGGGAGGCAGAGGCTGCCCGCAGGCGGTGCCCGCGCCCGCCCGGGGGGCAGCAGCTCAGCCCCATGTCCAGGGGAGGGGAGATGGTTTACATCCCGGACGACTCCGACTTCAGCTCCTTCAGGGATCAGTGCGAGAGCCTGGAGGGCTGGCACTGCCGCTACAACAAGGCTGGCGTGACCGTGTGGAGCCAGGGCCAGGAGGAGAGCTGCACCGTGCAGAAAATCAAGGTAAGCGGAGCTTCCCTGCCCCAGGCTCCCTGGGGACTGCCCCGTGCTGGAGCTGCGCGGTCCGGCCTGCCTGGGGGTGTTTCTGTCCCGAATTCCAGGGCTGGCGGGGTTAGACCCCCGAAGGTGCTTCCCGGTGCTCCCGCTGCCCGCCCCGGGGCCGCACCCGCCGGGATCCCCTGAGCGCTGCCCCCGGCCCCGACACCCGCGGGAGGGCCCCGGGATCGGGTGCACTGCGGACACGGCCCTGCCCGGAGCCCCCGGACACGGACGGGCTCATGGCACGTGTCCCTGGTGTCCCCTCCCCGGCTCGGCTGTCCTGGGGCACATCTCGGGATGAAGCCCTGCGGGAGCCCCAGGTGCTGTTTGGGAGGTTGTGGCTTGCCAGGGGCTGGGCCTGGGGCACTGCAGAGGGACAAGGAGGGCCAGCCATCCCCCAGGTACCTCCACAGCCCCGGTGGCACTGCCAGGTGACCTGGGCACGTCAGGATTGGCTGCAGGGGGCTGGGGGCACACGGTGAGCCCAGGGTGGGCACCACGGGCTTTGGCTTTTCTGGCACCAAGAATCCCGAGCCCTGGGCAGGGATGGAATCTGCCGGGGCGAGGAGAGGCAGGACATCCGACCTGCAGGACAGCCCCGCTGCTGGAGAGGGCTCACCCAGGAGCGCCGGGGGAGGGTCACCACAGCCTCGGGGAGGCGGTGAGGAGGGAACAACGCTCTGGAAGAGGCTCTCCCACCGCTGTCCTGAGCACAGACACCCAGCAGCACCTCTCCTGCAGCCGGGGCACAAGGAGGAGCTGGGGGCACGCTGCTGCTCGGGACAGAGACCCTTCAGGGGGAGGAGCAGGATGCACTCTCAGCAGAGCTGCGGCTGCAATACACATTTCCCTGCTGCGTGAGCCAGGGCCAGCTTCTGCACCTGGATCAGGGAGATTTAAACCAGCTGGGCATACACAGGATTAAAGGGTGCTGAGGGGTCAGGCCAGCACCTCTTTGAAAAGTCCTGGTGACTGCAGCAGGTCCCTGACACCTGGGAAGAGAAAAATCATATTCCTCTCCCAAATTAAGCTCCAGGGTGGCACTGTGGGCTGCTGTGTCACCTCCATCCCTGGGAAGGACACAGAGAACACGCTCCTGGAAGCCACATCCTGAAGGAGGAGGGCAGTGGTGACAGCAGCAAGGACCTGCCAAGGGTAAATCCTGCCTGAGCAGCCTGCTTGCCTCTGCAGGGAGAGGTCTGGCTCTGTGGCTGTGGGCAGCTCCAGCCTTGGACAGGGCTTCCCATAGTGAGATCTGGGCTGGAGAGGGGATGTTGCTCAGAGTGAGCAGGACAGGCTGGCAGGAAGCCCTGGAGCCCAGCCCTCAGCCTGGCTGCAGTTCTGCCCCCTGCCACCACTGAGCCCCACAGGGAGGGGACCCCAGGGCAGCCAGGGAGCATCACCCAGCCTGGTTCAGTGCCGTAATGGGGATTTTCCCTGCCCTGGAGAGGGCTGGGCATGGTGCAGGGGTTGGCAGTGCCCAGAGCCCCTTCCCAAAATGTGGGATGCAGCCCGAGCTGCACAGCTCCCTTGGGGTCAGGAGAGCCTCAGTCTGTCCATTAACCGAGGGAGTTAATTATCTCAGGTTCCCTGAGCAGCTGGAGCATTGGATTTTTTCCCCCTGAATTCCCTGTGGATGGGTCTGGGCTCTGTGCTTTCCCCATCCCAGCTGCTGTGCCTGGCAGGGCCCTTCATCCGAGGCTGCAGGGGGTGGTGGAAGCAGGACAGGCTTTAGTGGGGAATCTGGGGCTCCAAGACTGCGACAACCGGAGTTTCCAGGAGACCCATGAGCTCCACCTGCAGCTGGAAAAAGCAGCAGCACCTCCAGGCCCTGCTGCGAGGGTGCAGCCGGGAGGGAGAGCAGGAGGAGGGGGCTGGGTGCTGCCACCCTCCCGCGGTGCCCTGGGGACTGCAGCACATCTCCGAGCCCGGCCTGGGCACGAGTCCATCCATACCGGGCCACCAGGGACAGCTTGCCCGAGATTGATGGGACCTGCCGCGCTCAGAGGGCCAGCTCCGCTTACACGGCGCCTCATCAAAGATGCAGGGGCTCTAACGAGGAGCAGATGACATCTCCCTCCTGTCGGCGCTCAGAGGAGCAGGGCGGCCGCCTTCATCAATAATGCACGGCTGGTGCGGCCGGGAGCTCCGCGGCTCCGGTTACAGCCGGGCCCGAGAGCCCCGGGAGCGGCCCCGACACCCCCCGGGAGCAGACCCCACACCCAAGACCATCACGAAGCACACGGGGACCCCTTTGTTTGCCCAGCAGGGACATGGTGGGGTAGGGGACAGGCATCAGGTCCTGGACCAGCTGGGCCACCTGTGTGAGGGTCGTTGCAGCCCCTCTGGCTGCAGGGGCGGTGGCTCCGGGGCTGTCCTGCAGCGGGGCTGTGTCCTGCACCCTCCACGGCACAGGGACACGGGCCAGCCCGATGTCCTGGTGCCCAGGCGGGCACAGCTCAGGGCTCAGGCTGCCCCCCGCCCCTGTGCCCACAGACCCGCATCTCCTGCAAGGATGTCCCCGCCGAGACGCTCTATGACGTGCTGCACGACACCCGCTACCGCAGCAAATGGGACTCCAACATGATCGAGACCTACGACATCGGGCGCCTCACCGTCAACGCTGATGTGGGATACTACTCCTGTGAGCACCCCTGAGACCCCCGGGCCCCCTCCCCAGCCCCCAGGAGTGTGTGGGGCCGTGGAGTAACAGGATGTGCCCGCAGGGAAGTGCCCGAGCCCCCTGAAGAACCGGGATTTCGTCACGCTGCGCTCCTGGCTGCCCCTGGGCAATGACTACATGATCATCAACTACAGCGTCAAGCACCCGGTGAGCCCGGCTGCCCCAGCCCTGGCAGGGCTGCCTGTGGGCACAGGCAGGGCCGGGCAGGCTCTGAGGTGCCCGGAATCTCCCCGCAGAAATACCCGCCCCGGAAGGATTTCGTGAGGGCCGTGTCCCTGCAGACCGGGTACCTGATCAAGGCGAACGGGGACGGTGCCTGCATCCTCTATTACCTCACCCAGGTGGACCCTCGCGGTGAGTGCCCTCCCGGGGGGCAGGGGGCTCACCCAGAGCTCACCCCCGGCTCTCCATCGTGCAGGGGTGCCCACGCCAGCCCTGGGGTGCTGCAGGCTCGTGGTGCCTCCCCCGGGGCTGGCCCTGCTTCCCTGGGTGACGGGGCTTTGGGCTCTTGCAGGGTCGCTGCCGAAGTGGGTGGTGAACCGTGTGTCCCAGTTTGTGGCCCCGAAGGTAAGGAGGGGGATGGGAGTCCTGGGCAGCAGGGATGAGCTGCCCAAATTACCCCGGGTGGGGCATGGTGGGTGACCCCAGGGCCCACAGGGTGGGTGCTGGGTGACCCAGGGCTCTGAGGATGGATGCTGGGAGACCCAGAACTCATGGAATGGTGCCGGGAGACCCAGAGCTCACAGAGCAGGTCCTGGGTGACCCAGAACCTGCAGGACAGGTGCTGGGTGGTCCAGAGCTCACAGCATGGGTCCTGGGGAGTCCAAGGCTCTCAGGATGGGTGCTGGATGACCCAGAGCTTGCAGAACGGGTGCTGAGCAATCCAGGGCTCACAGGCTGGACCCTCGGTGCTGCAGAGCTGCCAGGATGAGCTCTGGGTTTCACAGGGCATGCACTGGGCACGTTGCTGGGGCAGCCAGGCCCCATCCCCTGCCACCACCCCAAACCCTGCAGGGGGGAGCTGTGCCCAGGGCCCAGGGCAGCTTCAGCCCCAGCCCCACTGTGCCCACAGGCCATGAAGAAGATCTACAAGGCCGGGCTGAAGTACCCGGAGTGGAAGCGCCGGCACGACCCCGGGTACAAGCCCTGGGTGTACCCCGAGCAGAACACGCTGCCCAGCGTGAGCCTGGCCGAGCTGTCCGTGCAGCACGCCGATTCCCTGGAGAACATCGACGAGACCGGCCTGCCCGAGGAGCACCTGAGCACCAGTGACCACGAGGCCTGAGCCCTCGGCCAGGGAATGCCCTCAGCACCGAGGCTTGGCACCCGGGGGGCACAGCTGGGAATTTGGCTCCCTGCTTCCCAATAGTCACATCTGCTCTCCCAAGTCCTTCATCGTTGACCCCCCTCCCTGCCCAGGCAGCGGGGAACTATCCCGTGGGATCTGTGCAACTGGCACTGGGAAGAGGCAGGGTGGGCACCCTGGTGGCCCCTGTGCCCATGGAGGTGTCCCTGTAGGAGACAGAGCTGGCAGTGGGTGTCCAAGAGAGACTGGGCAGGCTGAGGGGGGCAGGAGCTTTCCAGGACCAGGATATGGCTCTGCCACTGTAAGACCCTAAAAGGCCAGGAGTGGGGGGTCTGTGAGGGTCCTGCCCAGGCTTTGCAGCAGCACAAGGTTTGGATTGCCCCCGCCTGGCCTGAGGTCCAGCTCTGCCAAGCCCGAGTCAGGCTGTGCCCGCTCCAGCCCTCCATGCCCCTCCAGGCTTAGTGTGACCCCCCCATTCCAGGGAGCCCTCCCAGGCCCCCCTGAGCTCCAGGCTCGCCTCTGCAGGCTGGCTCTGGCCCAGCAGGCTCTGGGGACCCCTTCCCCTCGTGGTTTGTCCTGGCAGGGGGGTCCTGGGCCACCTGTGTCCCCACTCTCCCCGTGTTTGCTGCTGCTGTGGTTCCTGGCACAATAAAGGGGTTGGTGTGTGTGAGAGCTCATGGGGCTGGCACAGGGTGGGGAGGGGGTGGCACGGAGCCCACCCAGAGGCATCCAGCTCTGAGAGGGACAGGAGGGCCCATCCACACGGCCCCAGCGCCCTGGGCTGACCCTCAGCAGGGACAGAAGTGGCCACAGCAGGACAGGACGGAGGGATGCTGGGCTCTGCACCCCACGGGAGCGTGTGTGGGCAGGGGGCAGCTTCCACCAGACAACGGGAAGTTGGTCTAGACAGGCACTGCCGTGGGAATGCGCTGACAAATGAGGGATTTTCCACCCACTCCTCGCCCCCACCCTCCGAAGCAGCTGCTGGGCTCCGTCCCCAGCTGGGTTTGAGCCCGATCTCTGCAAGGTCAGTGCAAATGGGGATGTCACTGCAGGTTTTGGGGTCCCTCTGACCCAGCTTCACCCCCCTGGTCCCCCTCCAGAGCTGCCCTGTGACTGCTTCCCCCACACCTGGAGCTTTTCTCCACCCCAGCATCTCAGGCGTGGATGCTTGCTGTCCTTCTTCGGCCACCCTGTTAGGTCACAAATGTCCCCTGGGCTGCCTCGGGGGACATCACACACACACAGTGCTGGGAAGGGGACAGCAGGGTCTGGGATCCGGGGCTTTGCAGCTGGGCTGGCTGCTCAGAAGCCCCCTCTGCAAGGAAAATGTGGAAAGCAGGGGCAGGGGATGTGCAGCTCGCACCTGGCAGCACCCAAGGTTGCTCCCTCCCTCTCCCCGTGCTGCTCCCACCCCTGGCAGCAGATCGGGATTATTTTACCTGTTAAAAGACAAAACCCAGCCCCAAACTGCCCCAAAAGCACTCTGGCAGAGTGGAAAATCACCCCTGGGTGCTGCTGCGATGGGGCAGAGCCCGCTGGCACCCCGAGCCCGGCGGGTGCTGGGGTGCAGACCCTTCCCCTGCGGAAGGAGCCTCATCCCTTGGCATTCCCGGGTGTTTCCCCGCGGGATCCAGACTGCAGCCCTGCCGGGGGTTATTTTTAGCCAGACCTGGGTGGGAGTGAGGAGCGGCAGCCTGAGCACCGAGAGCCCGGCAGGGAGCCCCAGGGACAGCTGTGGCAGGCTGGGTGACACCGCAGCCGGGCTGTGTCCCGAACTGGGATGGCACAGGCAGTGTCCCTGTCACTGTCCGCATCCAGCACCGCCTCTAGGAGAGCTCCCGGCCCCCAGAATGAGCCCGGGTGGAACTGGGGGCACCGTGGGGCGGCGGCAGCCCCAGCGCGGTGATTTCTCTTGGAACGATGCGGGTTTCCTGCGGCACAAACAGGAAAGGGACCGGCCACCGGCATGCCGAGGGCGCGGGCGGCGAGCCGGGGGCGCGGAGCCCCCCGGGGGCCCTCGCTGGGATTTTGGGGGCGCGGGTGGCCCAGGGCCCGGTGGGACGAGGGCAGGACACGCGGGGGCTGCGGCCCCGCACGAGAGCCCAGCTGGGCGCTTTTCCTGCCCGGCTCCGAGCGCAGAGGTTGGAAAGGAAACGGGAAGCTGCTGCTGGACGGGAGATTAGCGCGGAGGCAGTGATGTCAGCCGCCCCTGATGGATCGGGGCAGCGGCAGCGTGCCACGGGCCCCAGCTGGCCACACACCGTGTCAAACGTGCCCCTGCTGGGGCAGGATGTGACTCCGTCCTGGATCCCGTGATTTGTGACTCCTGAGCTCATGGATAGGTCTTGAGCAGCTTTTGGCCCCTCCACCCAACCAGGACAGCGAGGAGCCCCCCCAGCAGCCTCATGGAGTGGCCTTGAACAGGGCTTTTGCCTGGAGAGGTCCAGCAGATTTCCAAGGCTCCAGTTTCCTCCTCCCCAATCCCTCCCATGGGCTCAGCTCTCTGCCGTGCCCTGCAAACCCTCAGGGCCAGTCCCAGCCCCACTTTCCAGCTGTCCAGTGTGATATTTCCTCTCTAGGGATGAGCCTTGAGCGTCCCTCACCCTGTCCTGCCCCCCAGAGATGCTCCCACCATCACCCCACACATGAACTGGGAGGGTGGGGCTGAAGGTGAAGCAAAACCTGGCCCAGGGTGGGGAGGGACGGACGGACGGACGGACGGACGGATGGATGGATGATGGAGGGATGGATGGAGGGATGGATGGATGAGGGATGGATGGATGGATGGATGGATGGATGGATGGATGGATGGATGATGGATGGATGGATGATGATGGATGGATGGATGGATGGATGGATGGATGAGGGATGGATGGATGGATGATGGATGGATGGATGGATGGATGGATGGATGAGGGATGGATGGATGGATGATGGATGGATGGATGGATGGATGGATGAGGGATGGATGGATGGATGATGGATGGATGGATGGATGATGGATGGATGGATGGATGGATGATGGATGGATGGATGATGGATGGATGGATGATGATGGATGGATGGATGATGGATGGATGGATGGATGGATGAGGGATGGATGGATGATGATGGATGGATGGATGGATGGATGGATGGATGATGATGGATGGATGGATGGATGGATGGATGGATGGATGGATGGATGGATGAGGGATGGATGGATGGATGATGGATGGATGGATGGATGGATGGATGGATGATGGATGGATGGATGGATGGATGGATGGATGGATGGATGATGGATGGATGGATGATGGATGGATGGATGGATGGATGGATGGATGGATGGATGGATGGATGATGGATGGATGATGGAGGGATGGATGAGGGATGGATGGATGGATGGATGGATGGATGGATGGATGATGGATGGATGGATGGATGGATGGATGAGGGATGGATGGATGGATGGATGGATGGATGGATGGATGATGGAGGGATGGATGGATGATGGAGGGATGGACGGATGGATGGATGGATGGATGGATGGATGGATGGATGGATGGATGGACGGATGGATGGATGGATGGATGGATGGATGGATGGATGGATGGACAGACACCTGGACACAGGAATCGTGAGGGACAGTGTCATCCTGGGTACTGCCAAGAGAAGGATCAAAAGGGCCTTCATGCTGGAAGGATCCATCCTTCACGTTAATGTTTGCTTCCTGCAGCCCCTGCCAGCTTCTTCTCAAAGCCCAGTCCAGCCCCAGGGGGTTTTCTGATCCTGCCCATCTTCCTCCTCCTGGGAGCAGGCACGGCCTTCCTGCTCTGTGACCATGGCAGGACAGGGCTCTGTGCCTCTGCCCGAGCATGCTGCGGTCTAAATGTAAAGAAATAGAAATAATATAAATAATATAAATATAAATAAATATAAATCCCATCAGCAGGCTGGCAAACACTGGGAGTAAGCAGAGGCTTTGAAACCTGCTCTGCAAAACATGGGCTGATAGGAAGCCCTCGAAAACATCCCATCCCTGTGCCCTGCCCCGGTGCCCTGCCCTGCCCTGCTGCCCTCCCTGTGCCAGCTCTGGGGCTCCGGGGTGGTCCCATGGCAGGGGAACCAGGTGCTTTAGCAGGGGTTCCTCCTGCCAAGGGAACAGAGCCCCAAACCTGGGAATTCGGTGGCTGTGGAGGGAGAAGGGAGCATGGAGAACGTTTTCTGCACCAAACTGCCCTGGCAGCAGCCAGCAGGGGCTGGGAGCTAGACCCTGCCCTTGGGCACATCAACCCTGCCAGGACAGGGACCTGCCATCATGAGGATGTCCCAGGGACATTTTCCTTCCCTTGCTGCCCATCCCTGCCCTCCTGGCATCAGGGAGGAGCACTGCTCCCAGCAGCTGGTTCTGGGGGCTCCAAAAAGCACTGCCAGCAGGTCAGGGGTGATCCTGTCCCTGTGCCCAGCCCTGGGGACACCTCTGGGTGCTGTGCCCAGCTCTGGCTCCTCAGCACAGCAGGGACAGGAGCTCCTGGAGCTGAGCAAGGGCCTGGAGCAGCTCGGTGCCCAGGAAAGGCTGAGGGAGCTGGGGCTGCTCAGCCTGGAGAGGAGCCCCAGTGAGAGGGGCCTCAGCCCTGGCTGGCCCTGGATATCCCAGTCTGTCCCAGTCTGTCCCAGTCTGTCCCAGTGTGTCCCAATGTGTCCCAGTGTGTCCCAGTCAGTCCCAGTCAGTCCCAGTCAGTCCCAGTCAGTCCCAGTCTGTCCCAGTCAGTCCCAGTGTGTCCCAGTCTGTCCCAGTGTGTCTCAGTCAGTCCCAGTGTGTCCCAGTCTGTCCCAGTCTGTCCCAGTCAGTCCCAGTCTGCCCCAGCGTGTCCCAGTGTGTCCTTGTGTGTCCCAGTCAGTCCCAGTGTGTCCCAGTCAGTCCCAGTGTGTCCCAGTGTGTCCCAGTGTGTCCCAGTGTGTCCCAGTCAGTCCCAGTCTGTCCCAGTCTGTCCCAGTGTGTCCCAGTCTGTCCAGTCTGTCCCAGTGTGTCCCTGTGTGCAGGCTCAGGGCAGGCCCAGGCTCTGCTCCAGGCCCAGCCATGGCTCCAGAGCCACGGGCAGGGCCTGAGCCCAGGAGCTGCCCCTGCCCAGGAGGCAGAGCTGCTGCCCTGGCAGTGCCAGCCCTGAGCAGATGGGGCAGAGGCTGTGGAGTGTCCCTGCCTGGGGACACTGCAGAAGCCTCTGGACACAATCCTGTGCCCTGAGCTCTGTCTGAGCAGCGAGTTTGGGCCAGAGGAGCCACTGTGGATCCTTGCAGCCTGACCCTGCCCAGGGTTCTGCCTGTGCAGGTGCTGCAGTTGCCAGTCTGTGCTCACTGCTGCAACGCCTGCAGCACAGCAGGACAGAGATGGTGACAGATGCGTGCTCTGTCCCTCCCAGCCACACCACAGACCTCAGCAGCCTTCCCAAGAATAGCAGGGCCCAACAGCTTCCTCTGCAAGGCAGGGGGGTGGCACGGTCTGCCCTGCAGGGCCGCAGGGTCCCGGCACAGCCTGAGGGTCCCCTTGCACCCCGAGGGTCTCCACACCCCACCCACAAGGGGATCCGTGGGGTCACCCGTGCCCAGGGATGTGCCACTCCCTGCTGGAGCAGCTGCTGGGGAAGGGGGAGGAAGCCAAAAGCCTTGCCAGGCTCGTGGCTGAATTGTGCTTCTGCTTTGCAGCAGCCTGGGGTGAGTGCCCTCCCCCTGAACTGCAGGGGGTTTATGGGGTGGCCCTCCCACAGCACCCCACAATGGCTTTGGGGGCACTGCTGGGGTGGGAAAGGACCTGCTGGACATGGAGCAAGAGAGTGCTCAGCTCTGGGCCCTCACAGGGCAGGGAGAGGTTATCAGCCACGGCATCAGGAGCGAGACATCAGCCTTGACACGCTCAAGGTTGGGTAAGAGCTGAGCTGGACCAACAGCCAGCCCTGCTCTTGCAAGAGGAGTTGTGTTAAAAGCAGCTGGGCCAGGCTGTGCTGAAAGCTCGGGCTCCTGGCAGCACAGAATCCCACTGAGTGTCCCTCTTCCACGCCAGCCCCTGCTGCCATCCTGCCCCTCAGCTCGCTCCCCATCCCCTGCCCACGGGGCACCAGAAGTGGGATGAGGGGCTGCATTCCCGACACCCCCACAGCACAAAGGTTTTCATCTTCCCAAAATTTCACCCACGCAGCCCCCCAGGTGCCAGCCCTCCCATTCCCTACGTCAGCAGGAATATTTTAGCCTGTTTTCCTCGGTTTGGTCCCAAGGAAGGCAAAGCCGGGCTGAGGGACAGGACCCAGCACAGCCGGGACAGCGTCACGCCTGGGAAGGGACAGGACAGAGGGTGGGACAGGGATGGGGACCAGAGGGCTGGCCTGGAGGAGGGACCGGCAGTGGGAGGCGCAGGCTGGGTGCTGCGGAGCCCGCAGCAGTTCCTGCACGGGACTGCCTTGGCATCCCCCCGGAGCCCACAGGACACTGGCACCGTGCTGCTCCGCCGGACCGGCCCCGGGGGCTGCGGGCCGCCACAGGTGAGGGACAACCGCGGGCTGGCAGGAGATGCACGGGACAGATGTGGGGACGGTGGGGAAGGGCCAGGACTGGGACAGTGCGTGCTCACTGTGCCGGCTGGGCATGGGCACAGGGCACAGGGATGGTGCCCACCTGCCCGTGAGGTGTCACTGCCCATGCCCCGAGCTGCCCCAAAGGGCCACACCACAACATGGTGCCCGGCACGGCCCCAGAGCCCCGGGAACGGGGAGGTCTCAGGAGCCATCTCCTCACTGGAGAAGCCCCAGGCAGGGCAGGCACAGGGCAGAGCCACCCGCAGATCCCTCAGGGCGATAAAGGCATGAAAAAGGGGGAAATTGCCTCATTTCGGCCCCAGCTGCTGGTCAGAAGTGGGTACAGCCCTTTAACCCTGGGGCACAGACACCCGGCCCACATCGCTGTGGGGCATCGCTGCCCTGCCCTGCCTTTTCTGTGGGTCCTACACGGCCTGAGAGCCGCCCTGTCCCCCTGTCCTGCTCCCGTGTCCCAGCCCCTGCTGTGGCTGTCCCTCCTCCTCGCTGACAGCGTCCCCCACGTGCTCGCGGGGACACCGCAGCCTCCGGGCACTTCCCCCGGCACCCACGCAGCCCGGGCCGGGCAGGCGGGGCCGGGCAGCGGGGCCGTGCCGTGCTGGGCTCGGGGGCTCAGCCCGGCTCTCCCGGGCCGGTTTTGGGACGCGGCTGCTGCGGGAGGGGGCAGGGGATGCGTGGGAGCGTGCAGGCAGCAGGAAGGAAGCCTGCGCCGAACAATAGGGGGAAATGGAGGAACTGGAAAAAGAGCCAGTGGCAGCACAGTCAGCACAGATGGTTTAGTGCGGAGCTGCGTGATTCATGGGAAAAAGGCCCTCAGCAGGCGAATCACCTCGGGCTGAGCGTCCCTGGTGGCAGCGAGCCTGGCCGTGCCCCCGCGGCGATGTGCGGGCGCTGCAGCGGGGGTCCGGCCCGGCCGGGGGCGGTGGGTGGGAGGCTGTCCCCCCTCTGTTCGCCCGTGAGTCATGCTGACCTCTCCCATGCCCTCGCCAGCAGTGAGAGAGAGAGATTATGGTCTGGCCCTTCCGGCCGCAGAGCCCTCCCCGCTGGCCGGCACAGGAGCTCAGCGTCCCCCGGGAGGGCCCCGCTGCTCCCCCCGTTATCCGCCGGGACACCCCCGCGGCTGCGCGGCTCTGGCCCGTCCCGGCGCTCGCATCTGCCCCACCGCCCGCTCCCGTGAGCCCCCCGAGCCTCGGTCCCTGCCCGGGATCGGGTCACGGCCCCGCCGACGGAGCGGGGCCAGGATCCGGCTGCGGCAGCCGCGGGGAGTGCTGCGGCGGCTGGGGCTGGGGAACAACAGGATGCCGGCTCCCGGAGCTGGGAGGTGAGCGGACTGCAGCGAGGTGTGGGGACCTCCGGGAGCATCCCGCGCTCCCGCCCGCCGTGTCCGCGCCCTTCGCGGCAGCTGAACCCACCCCCTTCCCCTCCTGCCGCCTGCTCAGCCCTTCTCTCCCCTCCTCGCACAGATGATGGGCTGAGCATCCGTCCCGGAGGCACCGCAGGGCCATGAGCTCCCCGTGCGGCCCTGACTCGGATATTGCGGACTGGCTGGCCACCATCCACTTGGAGAGGTACCGGGATGTCTTCAAGCGGCACGGATACCATGTGGCCAGAGATGCCACCTCGCTGGACAGCCGCCACCTGCAGCAGATCGGCATCAGCGCCACCGGGCACCGCAAGCGCATCCTCAGCCTGGCGCAGCAGACGCGGATGCTGAGCCAGCCCCGGGGCAGACCTGCAGGAGAGACGCATTCCCGAGGCACGGAGGTGCTGGATGCCCCCCAGGAGGGCAAGGATGCCATGAGAGCAGAGCCGGGGGGGACCAGTGACGCCTTCGGGACGCAGCAGCGTGTCACCGTGCCCGGCCAGGCACCGCCTGGAGACAAGGACACTGCTCCTCCCGCCCTGAAGCCGGTTCCCAAGCCGAGGACGGTTTTCCCTCGCTCAAAGCCGGAGCAGGGATTAGTGCCCGTGCCCCCGGCACGCTCCACGGTGCCAGCGCACAGCCCGGGCAGCGAGAGGGCACCGGCAGCCTTTGTGGTACTCGAGGGCTTTGTGCCGGGGGAGAGCTCCACGGATTCGGAGAGCCCGGAGCCCGGCGCTGCTCCAGGGGCAGCCGTGGCCATGGGTGCCATAGCGTCCCGGCTGCGAGGGCGCGACAGCGCTCGGGAGGAGACACGGCCGTCCCCGAGCCACGGAGCAGCCCCGGAGACAGCGGAGAAGTGCCCCCCGTCCGTGCCATCCGTCCCCCCGCGGCACAGAGCCAGGGGCCCGGCGGCCGAGCCCGGCCCTGGCAGTGCCCAGGAGGGTCCCCCCGGCCCCAGCGCCGCCCTGCCCACCCCGGCCCGGAGGGAGCCCTCGCCGTGCCCCAGGGCAGCCCGCCCGCAGCCGGGCCCGGGGCAGCCCCGGCTGGAGATGGTGTCCAACATCATCTACGAGGGACTCGAGATGGGGGAGCCGGCGGGGGAGGACGGGCCCCGGGGGGAGGGGGTCGCTCAGCCCCCCACCCCGTCCCCGCAGGAGCACGCCCGGCCGGAGGACAGGTCTGAGTAAGGCGATGCTTTCCCTCGGCCCTGGAAGCGGAGCGGGCAGAGCAGGCAGAGAGGAGGGTCCAGAGAGCCCCCCAGCCCCGGGACCCCCCCCAGAGCTGGCCCTGCCTGCCCCAGGTGCTGGCGAGCCCCTGTCAGCACCCTGCCCGTGCCTTCCCGGCAGCTGGGATCCCTCTGAGATGACAGGACGGCCCTGGGCCCCCGATGGCTCCTGCTGGATGCAGGGAGGGGCTGCTGCCCTTTCTCTGTGCCTCTGGCAGCAGGGCTGGGGGTCCCCAGCATGCTGAGGGGGTGGCTGAGTGAGGTTCTGGGGCTGCCTCCTGCTGGGAACGCGGTGGGGCATGTCAGAGGGGGGAGATGCTGCGGTGGGAAATGCCCCACAGCCCCAGAAAACATCCCAGCAGTGCCGGGGGTGGGAAGAGAAGGGAGAAAGGAGGGCACCGGGAGGGGATGCTGCACATTCCTGGGGACAAAGCCGGGCTTGGGAGCGGCATCCAGCAGTTCCTGCCCAGCCAGAGCGGGCAGCACGGAGCCCAGGGCAGCCACAGTAACCCCTGTCCTGTTTGCCTGCAGCCCCGGCTGGCCCGGCGGGGCCCTGCCCCCCATCCCACAGAGACCCACCG
The DNA here is from genome assembly GCF_036417665.1 of Passer domesticus. Taxonomy (NCBI): domain Eukaryota; kingdom Metazoa; phylum Chordata; class Aves; order Passeriformes; family Passeridae; genus Passer; species Passer domesticus. The sequence continues at coordinate 16,409,244 of NC_087486.1, read as the reverse complement.
GCAAGCCAGGTGAGAGCCCCGGGGCACAGCAGGGACCGCCAGAGCCCCCGGGAAGGGGGACAGGGGTCACCCACACCCCCTGCCTGTCCTGCTTGCTCGGGGACCGGGGTGACCCGTTCCTGGCAGAGCCCAGCCACCCGTGTCACTGTGTCACATGCCCTGGGTGCTGGGGGACACTGTGGTGGGCTCGGGGGTCCCCCTCAAGGGCTGGGAATCCTGGCTGCTCTCTTCCTGCTTGCCGCTGATGCCTTTCCCTCCCCTCTCTGCCCACAGAGGGGAATGATCCGCCCATCACCCCCTACAGCGAGACCGTCTTTGGCCATGTGGCCCTGCCCCGGGAGCCCAAGGTGAGGGGACACTGTGGGGGTGGTGGCTGTCCCCTGCTGTCACTGCATCCCACCAGCTGCTGCAGAGTTGGGAGCTGGAGCTGGTGAGGCCACAGTGCCCGGCAAAGGTTCTGCCCCAGAGGGTGCTGGCACTGCCCAGGCTCCCCAGGGAATGGGCACGGCCCGAGGCTGCCAGAGCTCCAGGAGCCTTTGGACAGCCAGGGATGCACAGGGGGACTGCTGGGTCTGTGCAGGGCCAGGGCTGGACTGGATGTGTCCCTTCCAGCTCAGGAGATTCTGTGACTTTGGGTTAGGGTCACAGGCCCCCCTGCACTGTGGGGCAGGCAGGCTCAGGGTGTCTGGACAGGGCACAGGGGACAGGAGATGTGACCATTCTCTCTTCCCAGGGTGTTGGCATCTCCTCTGAGCAGAGCTACGAGGCCGTGTCCGAGCTGGAGCTGGAGCGGGAAGGCTGCAGGTAGGGATCAGCTCCTCGGGGCCACAGGGGCTGGGCTGGGTGCCAGGGGACAGGGCACAGCCCCGGGGACAGCCTGAGAGGGGATGGGGGGTTTACCCACGGCAGAGCTGATCAGGAGCACCTGGGATGGTGTCAGCAGACAAGCTGACAGGTTTGGAGATGCGAAGGAGCTGTGCTGGTGGGTGGCCCTTGGGGGACAGTGCTTGGCAGGAGATTCCTGAGGGCACAGCTGGGGCAGCACCAGTGGCACTGCACACCTGTACACCCAGAGGAACCTGGGTTTGGCCTCTGGGAATGGGGAAGCACCACGGGAAATGGGGATGACTCAGAAATGTGCTGGCTCCAAGCTCCAGATGAGGGGCTGTGCAATCCCCGAAGGCTCCAGCAGCCTCAGATCAGCATCTGCTGCTCAATCACTCTGTGGTGGTGCACAGTGAAATTGTGAGGGGCACCTTTAAAACACTTTTGAAATGTACTTTCCACAACTCCTGATAGCATCTCAGAAAGAGGAAGGAAAGCTGCTCTTCCCATTTCAGATGGGGAGGGTTCCTTTTCCTGTGTTGCTCAGAGAGGAGGAGGTGAGCTGCAGCTCTGTGCCCTTCAGCCCCGCTGTGGCCTTGCTGGCCAGTGCATGTCCATGTCCTGCCGTTCTGCCCAGCGCGGGGACACTCCCAGTGCCTCTCTGCCTTGGGTGTGTGGCACCACGGTGGCACTGATCCTGTGGCACGGACCACAGCCACGGATGGGGAACTTCAAATACCTGAGAACTGCAGTTTTGTAAGCAGGAATACCGAAATCTCCTGTGGAGCCTCTGAATCAGCTCAGAGAGGAGCTGGCACTGACCTGTCTGCATGCAGTGGCTCCCAGGGAGCTGGGATCCAGAGCATCCCGAGGGAACTGGCCAGGCTCTCACAGCTATGCCATTTTGCAGCTGGCCTTGCTGAGGAGAGGCAGGATGTGACCATCAGCTGTGACAGGGACAGCAGTTCACAGCACAAGCAGGGCTGGGGTGTGGAGAGTGGAGCAGGAGACAGAAAAGCTCTGAGAGCCTTTTGCCCTGTGCTCAGACTCCATCATCCAGCTGCTCCAGCGCTTTCCTCCCACCCCAGCCCCACTGATTCCCTGGAGCAGGGCTGTGGGATCCTGCTCAGCTGCTGGGAGCTGCTGGCCAGCCCTGCCCCCAGCTCTGCTGCCTCTGTGGGACCTCCTGTCCCCATCCTTGTGTCACTGGGAATGACCAGGTGTCCTCTGCAGGACAATCCACTTGTCATGGGAAATATTTCCCAGTCCCAAACTTCAGAGATGCCCTTCTGCCCCTTTCCCTACCTGTGGTAATAACTCCTCTTGCCTGTCCTGGGGGAGTTTTGTCTGGCCCACGCTGCTCCCTGGCTTGGGGTGTGGCAGTGGCAGTGTCAGGGGTGAGCAGAGCCACCTCACCAGCAAGAAAATATCCTCGGAAAGAGGAAGAGGAATGCAAAATTCCTGCAGACTGGGAGCTGGGTGTCTGAGGGTGCAGCAGGTGGGATTTACCTGGCTGAGTCTGAGCACCTGCATCCATGCTGGTGCTGCTCAGCCCCTGAATTCTGGGGCCCTGCTGCAGCCATGGGTCTCAGCAGGACAGAGAGGTGGCACAGCAGTGTCCCCGTCACCCCACGGAGCTCCGGGGACTGGGTCAGGTCACCAGGCACCGTGGGCGGGCTTTGCTTGCCCCTGCCAGATGCTCAGTGCCCTCTGTCTCTTTACAGCTTCACTGACTGTAAGTCCCAGCTCAGGAAGGGGCTGCCATGGATTTTTCCCGTTTTTCTCTTGCCCTGACCCATTCCGTGGCTCTGCCTCCCACTCAGCCCTGGCACTCAAGGCTGCTGTCTGCCTGTGACTCAGAGTGCTCCAGCCACACCGTTCCCTGTCCAGGCTTTCCTGAAGCATCTGCAGACAGGGCTGGGATTCCAGCCAGATGAGTCACCCTGCCAAGGCTCTGCTGTGCTAATTAAACAGCGATTTTCCTTGTGCTCCGGGCCTCGAGGCCAGCCAGGGCCGTTTCTTGTCTTTCTGGAGCCACACAGGCCGTTTTCCCTCTCCATCCCTCCTCAGCCCCTGCTTCTCTGAGCAGACCCCAGCTGGGATGGCTCCAGCCCAGCACCTTCCCAGGCAGATTTTGGAGATTTTGGGCTTGCTCCTGTCCCACGTGGATCAGGGACATCTGATGTCCCACGGCCTCAGAAGGTGCCTGTCCAGGGCCTGTCCTAGGATGAGGCAGTGCCCAAATCCAGGTGTTGGGAGGGTTTAGGAGTGTTTGGGGTCCTTCTCCTTGTCCTGAAGCTTCTCATGAACTTACACTGGAGACACTTTCTCACATTCTGTGGGTTTGTTCTCCAAAAATGTCTCCATCTCCAAGGAGGATTCCCACAGCTCACCTGCTCCTCTCCCACGTGCTTCTGCACCTTGCTTTGTCTGATGTCACCGAGCTCCTGAGGCTGAAGCAGTGATGGCCAAGAGAGTCCTTTCATTTCTCCTCATGACCCTGCCCCGTCACCCACCCTGTCCCCTGGGAATGCCCACTTTGCTCAGGTGTTCCTCAGACACAAGCTGGGACAAGTCTTGGATCATCCTTGTTGCCCTGGAGCCTTCTCTTTGCCCTGGCATTGGATTCCTCAGGGGAATTTGGCATGGATGGCATGGATGGCATGGATGGCATGGATGCTCTCCTGTGGGTGCTGGGCTGTCCCGGTTGCCACCACTGTCTTCCTGCCCATCACCATTGCACCTGGGCAGGCCCCCTGTGAGCTCCTGGGACTGTCAGACATTTTCCAGCACATTTCTTTTCCAGGGAAAGAAAAACGCCAGGCTGAGAGGGCTGATGGGAAGAGGCAGGCTTTGCAGTTTATTTTTATAATTTCCTTTTATTGTTATGGGCTGGCTGGGGGTTTGGCATGGCTTCGCAAGGAAAGGAGGTGGATGCAGGAGTTCCACCAGCCCAGCAGGCACAAAGGTCTCATGGCAGGAGTTTCACAGTGCTGGGAATGTTGGAGGGAGCAGCTGGGGTGGCTGTGCAGCAGGGAGCAGGATTTAGGATTGGGGATCTGCCTGGTTTTGTTTCGCTGCCTGTGAAGGGGCAAGGAGGTGATGCCAGGGGTTTGGAGACACGTGGTGGTGGCCCCTGTGACATTCCCCAAAGCAGGGAAGCCCCAGCCTTTGTGCCATCACGTAGGACTGCCTGAGCCACAGGCTGCTGCTGGCCCCGGGGCTCCTGAGCGCTCCCGGGGATGCAAACCCCAACACCCCTGGGTGCCCCAAGCAGGTCCCAGGAGCAGTGCCAGGTGTCCCCAGACGGGGTGGCATTGCCCAGGACCGTGCTGCGCTGCCCAGCTCCCTCCCAGCCCCTCCTGCCGCAGGACGAGCAGCGAGTGCAGCAGCGAGGGCCGGAGCGAGGACGAGGAGGGCCGCAGCCGGCTCATCGAGCGCATCGCCCACAACGACACCGAGGGCTATTCCACCGTGGAGGCGCCGCGCGCCGAGGGCGCCCCGTTCAGCCTGCCCGCCCACCTGTACCCCGACGAGCTCCTGGACGACCTGACCATCTCCCCGTACGCCAGCTTCACGTCGCTGTCCGAGCCCCGGCCCACCATGCTCAGCGGCTGGCTGGACAAGCTGTCCCCACAGGGGTACGTGGGGCAGGCGTGGAGCCACAGCGGGCTGTGGGTTGGGAGAGGCCTTGAGATCATCTCATTCCACACCCTGCCGTGGACAGGGACACCTTGCACTATCCCTGCTTGCTCCAAGCCCCGTCCAACTGGTCTGGAGCGCTTCCAGGGTTGGGGCAGCCCCCGTAGGTAAAGCCCCCTGGGGCAAGGTGAGGTGATTGCACCGGTCACTGTGCTCCCCTTGGAAGAAGAACCTCTTGGGTGCCCCAGCCGTGCTGCAAGGCCCTCTGGGAGGAGGAGGGTCTATGAGGGGCAATCCTCCCCTTCCCAACAGCTTTTCTGCCATCCCAACAGGAACTATGTCTTCCAGAGGCGCTACGTCCGTTTCGATGGGAAGAACCTGACGTACTCCAGCAGTGAGAAGGTACCAAGGGGCACGGTGGGGCAGGGTGGGGAGGCTGAACCTCGACACCACCTGGGGAGCTGCCACATCCCCTTGGCCTCTTCTTGTCCTTGTGGAAGGAGCCAGCAGTGCTCTGCCATCACCAGGGTGCAGCAGCCGATGCCTGGCAGGCTCCCGGTACAGCCTCAGCCTCAGGGAGCCCAGGATAGCAAGGGTCCCTCTGCCAACAGAGAGCAGGAAAGGTCCTGCTGGAAATAGGGACAGGCATGGATCCATTCCTTCCTGAGTCCCCAGCACCCATCTGGCTGCTGGTGCCCGCAGGCTGTGCTGTGAGGCAGCACCAGCAGAGCACCCAGGGGCTGTGGAGGATGTGCCAGGTCATAGAGGTGCCCTGGAGGAAGGGCAAAGGGGGTAACTCCACCTGGGGTTCGTTCCAGGAGCCCTATCCCAAAGGAGTGATCCCACTGTCTGTGATCGAAATGGCTCGTTCCACCAAGGACAACAAGTTCCAGGTCATCACCAGCCACCGGATCTTTGTGTTCCGCGCTGAGAACGAGGGTGAGTGAAAACCTGAGCCAGGGCCCAGCAGCTCTAAGAAACCATCCCTGCCTCCCTTCTCCAGACAGAGCATCCCACAGGGAGCTCTCACCCCATCCCCAAAACATCCCCTGCCTGCCTTCTGGGCGCTCTGCTCCGTGCCAGGGCTGTTGGGAAGGGCTCAGCCCCGCTCCCTCCTGCCTGGTCCCCAGCCCAGAGGAATGAGTGGTGCTCCACGCTGCAGAAGAAGGTGATGGAGCAGCGCCTGGTGGGGTCCCGGCCCCGGCCTGCCAACACTTCCCACTGCCAGAAGTCAGGAACCCTGGAGCTGAAGGGCCACAAGTCCAAGGTTTTCGCAGCCCTGAGCCTGCCTGAGATGTGGCTGTACAAGAGTGAGCAGGTTTGTGTCCAGGCCCCCACGTGGGATGAGAGGGATGGAGGGAGCTGAGTCAGGGCTGGTGCCAAAGGGAGAGCAAACAGGAAATGGATGGGCAGGAAAAAGGGAATGGCAGAGCAAGGAGCTGGAGAACCTGCCCAGGGCAGCAGTGATGAGTACCAGGAGTGGACCCCCCTCCCAGTCTTCTCACTATCACCAAATCATCATCATCTCCACCAGGCATTTTGGTCTTGGTCACACCAAGTATCCCAACCCATCCCAGAGCAGCTGGATCAATGGCCATGGAATCAGCAGCAAACACACAGGGTGCACTCATAGTGACAGCTGGTCCCTGTCACCTCCCACGCTGCTGCTGCTGCTGCCCACGGAACACCTCACTTCCTTCCTGCTGAATTTTCTTAGCACCCCTGGTTTTATTTCCATCACCTCACTTCCAGGTGCCTGCTGTGCACTGAGCAGCATCAGCTCTGAGGAGCTGGCTCAGGTTGATGTTTGTTTTATGTGTCCCTGACTCGAATCCCCAGAAGAAAGGGACCTGGGTAGTGACATTTCAGGGGCTGTGGGCAGAAGCTGCCTTTCATTTGAAGGTGTTTTCAGGGTGCTTTATGTCAGATGAGAGGTGGCTGAGAGAGCAGCAGGGGCTTGTCCGGGCAAAGCAAGGATGGGATGCTGGGGGTGCCGTGGCTGCAGCCCCCACACCACAGGCATGCCCAGGGTGGTGCCCAGCAGAACCAAGAGCGCTGTCACCCTGAATTGCAGTTCTTCAAAATGGGCATTGCCATGTGCTTCATCGAGATGCGCGGCTCCACCATCCGCGAGGCCAAGAGCCGCAGCTTCGAGCTCATCACCCCCTCCAAAACCTTCAGGTATGCTGGCATCGGGGGGGTGAGCAGGGAGGAGCAGCCTGGGGCTGGGCTGGGCGCTGGAGGCTGCAGCCCCCTGAGCTCCGGCCGTGCTGGTTCTCCCAGCTTCGTGGCGGAGTCGGAGCGGGAGAAGCGGGAGTGGATGGAGGCGCTGCAGGAGGCCATCGCCGAGATGCTCTACGACTACGAGGTGGCAGAGAAGATCTGGTCCAACAAAGCCAACAAATACTGTGCTGATTGCTGGGCTCAGAGCCCTGACTGGGCATCCATCAACCTGTGCGTGGTCATCTGCAAGCAGTGTGCAGGTGGGACAGCTCCTGGGGGACACAGGGGCATCCTCGGGGTGTGGGCTGGGCTGGCCTGGGCAGGCATGGTGCTGCCTGGGCTTAATTTGGGGCTCAGTTCCCCAGCAGGTGGGGGTGCTGACTCTCCTGCTCCTTGCAGGCCAGCACCGCAGCCTGGGTTCCAACATTTCCAAGGTGCAAAGCCTGAAGCTGGACACCAGCGTCTGGTCCAATGAAATTGTGCAGGTGAGGGACTCAGGGGTGCAATGAAATCGTGCCAGTGAAGCATTTGGGGGTGCAATGAAATTGTGCAGGTGAGGCACTCAGGGGTGCAATGGAATTGTGCAGGTGAGGCACTCAGGGGTGCAATGGAATTGTGCAGGTGAGGCACTCAGGGGTGCAATGAATTGTGCAGGTGAGGCACTCAGGGGTGCAATGAATTGTGCAGGTGAGGCACTCAGGCATGGGGTGCTCAGGGGCCAGGCTGATCCTGGCGGGGCAGCAGCCCCACGGTCTCCCTCAGGATGCAGGAGCATTGGGAATCCTGCTCCTCCTGCTGACCCTGGGGCTCACCATGGCCATGGGACTCTCCCACAGCTCTTCATCGTGCTGGGCAATGACCGAGCCAACCGGTTCTGGGCCGCTCGGCTCCCCGCCGCCGAGGCCATCACCCCGGACAGCGGCGCCGAGCAGAGACGGGAATTCATCACCCGCAAGTACCGGGAGGGGCGGTACCGCCTGCCCCACCCCCACTACGCCACTCAGGAGGAGGTGCTCCAGGTAAGGGACACCTCCAGGTGCTGGCACCTCCGGCCAGGAGCTCTGGGGTGGCTCCCAGCAACTCCTGCCTGGCTGCGTGTGCTCACTCCCTCATGCCAGGCAGATTTTGGGAGGTTGTGCCCTGGTTTGGATGCCTTGGAGCAGTCCCGGGAGGGAGCTGGGGTCTCCATCAGCCAGGGCAGGGTCCCTAAATGTGCCTGTTTCACCCCAGGCGCTGTGCTCTGCAGTGGCAGGACCAGCCCTGCTCAAGACCATCCTGCAGTTCTTCTCATCCTCGGAGGCTGCTCTGGCCTCCGATCCTGCTGCCAGCGAGGCGGCCCCGGCAGCCGACCTTTGGTGGGGACCAGAGAGCAAAAGGCCCAGGAACCTTTCAGGTAACGAGGACCCTTGAGCCCCATCTGGCTGTGGTGGAGAAAATTCCTGTTTGCTGCTGGCCCTGCCCCTCCTAGCGCGGCCCAAGGCTGGGGACACTCAGCGTGTCCGGTGTGTGGCTCCCTGGGGACCTGCCCTGTAGAAGGATTCCTCTGGAATCCCTGATTAGCCTGTTGAAGGATTACTCTGGAATCTCTGATTAGCGGGTTCCTCTTTTCAGAGAACCCCATGCCTGCACACCCCATTGCCTATACCTGCATGAGGGGGACCTCCCTCTGGTACCCACAATTTAGTGGGTGCCTGCTGCCCCCCCAACCCTCTGTACTGTGTCCCACAGGGAGCCCCCAGGCACGGGACCCAGGTCCAGAGGGCGTCTACAACGAGATCACGCAGCCAGTGACACACAGCGGGTACCTGTACCGCGCCACAGCCCCTCCAAAGCTCCCAGGGGCCCGGAAGAGCAAAGAGGGTGAGTGTGGGCAGTGTGGGAGGGCAGCCAGAGGGTGCCCACCCCAGTGCCACTGACCCCCGGTTCCTGCAGACTTCCAGCGCACGTGGTGCTCCCTGGAGAGAGCCCTGCTCTTCTTTGAGACTGAGAAATGCACTGAGCCCCTGGGCCACATTGACAGCGGAGATCTCATCTCCCTGGGGGTCAACAGAGCCCACCAGACACTGACCAGCCCTGGCCCCACTGAAAGGTACCCCCGGCTGTGCCCCAGTCATGCCACAAAGCTGGGGGCACACAGAGAGCAGGGCTGGGCTCCCTGCTCGGTGCAGTGGCTGCTCTGGCTCTGGGGGCAGGGATGGGGTTGCCCTCACGGCTAGTTCATCCTCTGCAGGTTTCGCTTCACCCTTGAGCTCTTCCTCACTGGGGAAAAAGTGCAGCAGCTGGGAACGGATGGGCCCGAAACGCTGCAAGCCTGGGCCAGTGCCATCGGCAAGGTGAGCCAGCCCCAGCGTGTCCCCAGACTCTGTCCCTGCTTCCCTGCTGGGATTCCTCACAGCTCCCCATGCGCTTCATCCGCTGTGGGAAGCACTCTCCTCCCTTTCCAGGGCTCTCAGCCTACGTAATGAGCTGTCCCCATCCCCATGGGGGTCAGCCCTCGGGGGTGTCTCACCCCGCTCCTCTCCTGTTCCCTCCCACAGTGGTTCACCCCCGTGAGCTGCCACTGCCTGCTGGGCTACGAGTTCCAGCGCGTGGGCCAGCTGCGCTACAAGTGCATGCTGAACCCCGAGCGCTGGCAGCGGGCCTTCTTCATCCTGCAGAAGAGCCACCTCTTCATCTGCCCCGCCGAGGAGGACGGGGCCGAGGACAGCATCAACCTGCGGCGGCTGCAGGAGCTCAGTGAGTGCCGCGAGCTCCGAGGGCCGGGGACAGGCAGGGCAGCGTGGCCCCACGTGGCTCTGAGCGCTCCGCCTCTTGCCCCAATGCAGGTCTGGTTCCCCCCACGGACACCCCGGAGAAGAAGGAGCTGCTGGTCCTGGTGGAGATGGGGAGGTGAGTCCTGGCCGTGGGGATGATGGGGAATGAGCCAAGCAGCCTCGGCTTGCTGCCCGGGGCAAAGGCACTTCGGGATGTGCTGGGACTCAGATGTTTGTGAGTTCTTATCTGTCACAGTCTCACAAACCCTGAGTTCTACAGCACTTCACTCTAACAAACTGAAATGGAGCCCTGTCTCTCTCTCTACAAGGCCTTTTAAGGATAAACTGTCCAATTAAGAAATTACACCTAAATTATTTTACTTTAACCCAATAACCAACTACCCTTGGCCCACAGTGAGGACTTTTCTATTCAATTACACAAAATCACTTAAGCCCATGGAGAAGAAGGTGAAGAAGAAGGACCAGCCTCTGCCCTAAAACCTCCATCTTTCTTTATATATATATTACTATATTCTAAAATGTTAAACTCTAAGTTTTCCACTGTGTGATATCACACACTTTTATTCAAACTTCACACCCACAATCCCAGTGCTATCATTCCATTTTGGAAGTTTCTCCACGGCCTCAGGCCAAATGCAGTGCTCTCTTGGGGGTCAGTGCCTGTCAGCACAGAAATTCTAAAATTTTCAGTAGCCAGGGTTCCCACAGGGATGGGCCAATGCTGATCCCAAATCCTTGGTGGGGAAGTTACAGGGACAGCAGGGCTGTGACCAAGGGCCTTGCAGAGGTGTTTTGGTGGGGTAGAGTGTCCCTCAGCTCAGCCTGGCTGGCCCTCGCTCCCTGTCACAGGCAGGAGGGATAACCTGCCCCGGGACAACCCTCATTCCCTCTTTTCTGCCCTTGTTGTTCTCAGGACATTTTACCTGCAGGGCTTGTCGCGGGCGGACTCGGCAGCGTGGTACGGTGACATCCAGGCATCGGCAGGGGGCCGGGGCAACGCTCTGAGGGACCAGCAGCTGAGCCGGGGGGACATCCCCATCATCGTGGACTCCTGCATCGCCTTCATCACCCAGTACGGTGAGCCCAGCACCCCAGCACCCTCCAACACCTCGGGGTGGCCAGCAGATCCAGGCGGGAGGCACCGCTGCGGGGCCACCAGCTCCATGAGGGATTCTCTGAGCAGGATGCGGCCCCTGTGACCTCGTGTCCCTGTCCCAGGGCTGCGGCACGAGGGGATTTACCGCAAGAACGGAGCCAAGTCCCGGATCAAGGTACTGATGGAGGAGTTCCGGCGGGACGCCCGCAACGTCAAGCTGCGCATCAGTGACAACTTCATCGAGGATGTCACTGACGTGCTGAAGAGGTTCTTCCGGGAGCTGGAAGATCCCATCTTCACCCTGGAGCTGCACCCGCAGTGGAAGGAGGCTGCAGGTACCTCCTTCACCCAGCCCTGCTCCGCGCTGGGTTCCCTGGGGTCGGCGTTCCTCTGGATGGGTCCTGGTGCCAGCCTTGGTGCCGTGTCACCTCTGGGTCTGCTGGGTTCAGCCAGGATCTGGCTTTGCTCCCTCCAGAGATCTCCTCGAAGCCACAGCGCTTGGAGCGGTACAAGGAGCTCATCCATCGCCTGCCTCGCCTCAACCACAAGACCCTGGCTGCGCTCATCGGGCACCTCTACCGGTCAGTGGGGCCCCCAGTCAGGGTCCCCAGGCCCAGCCAGCCCTGTGGGGTCTCCCTCCTGCCCAGGGAGCGCTGGCTCCTGTCCATAAGAGACAGGGAGGGCCCATGCCCTGCTCCACCCACACGGCTGGTGCTGGGACATCTTGAACATTCCCAAAGTCATCCTGCAGCAAGGGGGAGCAACAGCAGGTTTGGGACTAGAGAACAGCACCCTGTAGGATGTAAATGTCATCCAGTGCCCCCAAAAAAACCAGAAAACACTCAATTCCCATTGTGAGTCAGAGTTTGAGGTAGTGCCGTTGTCTGGTTTGATGTCAGAGGGAAGTTCTCAAAACAGAAACTGCCCAGTTGGAAGTTCCCACTGCTGAGGGGCTGGGAACATCCAGGCTGTTTGTATGAGGCAGAGGAGGGTGGCTGGGGCTGAAACCCCACCCTGAGCGGGACCAGCTCCTCACTTCTGTGCGGCTTGTGCCAGGGTGCAGAAATGTGCAGACCTCAACCAGATGAGCACCAAGAACCTGTCGCTGCTCTTCGCACCCAGCCTCTTCCAGACTGACGGCAAAGGGGAGCACGAGGTCAAGGTGATGGAGGATCTCATTGACAACTACGTCAGCATCTTCAATGTAAGCAGGGCCCTGCAGCCCCCTCCCTGCTGGGTCTGATGCAGAGCTCTTGGATCCCCCCACAGCACCCACCTCTGCCTCCCCCCGCCTCCCTCCACCCTGGCCCTGTATGCTCAAGCCAGATCCCGCTCCACACTGACCCTGTCACCCTTCCTCTGGCAGATTGATGAGGATCAGGTATCCCAGATGGATCTGGAGAACAGCCTCATCACCACCTGGAAGGACACCCAGGTACTGGCAATGTGCTTGCTGGCCCCCACCACATCAGGGACCCCTGGGCTGGGGGGACTGGCTGCAGGATGGGGATACTCCCAGCACCCACCCTGGGTACCCACTGTCCCACATCCACATTTGGGAAAGGATGCTCCCCCTCTTATCTCCCGTGTGCCCATCACCCTGAGGCTCCTGCCTGGGGGAGGAGCAGCCCCAGTTTCCCAGGACACCATCCCCAGCCCTGGGAGGGTGGGATGTGCTCAGCACCCACACTGACATCTCACCAATGCCACCTGCTGTCCCCGCAGCTCTCCCAGGCAGGGGACCTCATCATCGAGGTGTACCTGGAGCAGAAGGTGCCCGACTGCTGCGTCACCCTGAAGGTGAGTGCCAAAGCAGGGCTGTGCCCGAGCACGTGGGGAGGGACACAGCTCTTGGCACCCATCCTGCCCCACCCGCTGCAGCTCCCCTGTGTCCGGCCCCAGGTGTCCCCCACGATGACAGCAGAGGAGCTGACCAACCACGTGCTGGAGATGCGCAACGTGGCTGCCAGCCTGGACATCTGGCTGACCTTCGAGGCGCTGGAGAACGGGGAGCTGGGTGAGCATGGGGGCATCGCCAGGGGATGTTCCTGCCATGGGCTGGTGAAGGGCGGCTGTGGGGAACAGGGGATGGCTTTCTGGTGGTGCCAGAGGGGACAGGAACTGGCATGGGGAAGGGGACAGTAGTGAGAGTGTCCCTGTGTCCCCAGAGCGGCCCCTGCACCCCAAGGAGAAGGTGCTGGAGCAGGCCTTGCAGTGGTGCAAGCTCCCGGAGCCCAGCGCCGCGTACCTGCTGGTGAGGAAGGTGCCCATCGGCGAGGGCAGCTGTCTCTTCACAGGTGAGGCGAGCACAAAGGGACCCAGCCCCTCGGGGTGTCCCCAGAGGGGGACAGCGCTGCCTGAGCTTCCCCTTGCAGCCATCAGGGGCACATCACTGAGACCACAGTGGAAGCCCCCTGCAGTCCCACCCTGCCAGCCCCCTGACCCTTATGTCCCCACACTGGGCAGGTGCCAAGCGTGAGACCCCCAAGTGTGGGCTGCTGAAATGCCGGGAGGAGCCCCCCAAGCTGCTGGGGAACAAGTTTCAGGAGCGTTACTTCGTCATCCGGGACAGGAGGCTGTTGCTGCTCAAGGAGAAGAGGGTAGGGGGGTGCTGTGGGATGAACCCCAGCCCCGGGGATGGGAGGAGGAGCCTGGGGACAGCAGCAGCACAGTGGCGGCTGTTCTCCTGGCAGGGAGGCTGGCACCAAGCCAGGCTGACCCACTGGATGTCCTTTCCCAGAGTGCCAAGCCAGAGCGTGAGTGGCCCCTGGATGCAGCCAAGGTTTACATGGGCATTAGGAAGAAGCTGAAGCCACCAGCTCAGTAAGTGGGACCTTCCCAGCTGTGGCACTGGGGCAGATACCCATCCCTCAGTGCCTGCTCCTGGCACCCAAGCCCAGCTGCTGGAGTACACCTGGACCCAAAGTCTGTGCCCAGGGGATGAACTCAGCCCCCTGCCCACTGCCCACAGACCCCAGGCTGTGTCTGAGCTTGGCAGTGCTGCCCTACGGCCTTGTGTTCCTTTCCAGGTGGGGTTTCACACTGACCCTGGACAAGCAGCAGCTGTGAGTACCTTCCCCTGCCATCCTGGGGCTGGGGGAGGTCAAGATCTGTCCTCAGTTTTAGTGGGAGTGGGACAGCCAGGGACAGTGGTACAAGGCCCTGGAGTCAGGGCAGAGCTGGGGCTATTGAGAGGCAGAGAGTGGGGCCACATTGTCCCTGGCAGAGGATGGGAGCCAGGCTCCAGGGGCCACCCACATCCCTACCACACAGCCTTCCTGCTTCCCCACACACCACACACACCTGGATAGTGCTGGGTGCCCAAAAAGCTGCTAAAAGCTCCCACCTTGCCCTAAAGCAGCAATTTGGGCATGCAGAGATTTTCAGAGCTTTGGCCCCGTGGGGTATAGATGAACCTGAGAGCCCCAGGCTCACAGACACGGTGACAAGGGGACATGGGCCCCACTGCCCAACTCCCTGGCAGCTCCTCCACTATTTGCTCTGCAGGTACCTGGTGTGCTCGGGGCAGGCTGAGCTGTGGGACTGGACCACCAGCATCCTCAAGGCTCAGGTGGGTGCAGGCTGCTGGTGCCACCCGGCTGGGCAGGGCTGGCAGGGGGCTGGCAGGGGGCTGGCAGGGTGTGACCCCCGTGCCCACCCTGTCCCTGTGCACAGCACGACGACCTGCGCCCCGTGGTCCTGCGCCGGCGCTCCTCCTCCGACCTCGCCAAGCAGAAATTCGGGACGATGCCGCTGGTGCCCCTGCACGGGGACAGCACGGATGCCACCATGCTCTCTGCCAACCAGACCCTGGTAAAGCCCCCGCAGCTCCCCCTGCCCACAGGGGCTCCTGCACCCATCCTGCTCCTTGTACCCGCCCCAAGACCCCGTGCCCACCGCAGGGCTGGAGAGGCTGGCGCACCCATGGGTGCCGTGTGTGCTGTGTGCCGTGCTCGTGTCCGTGCCCGTGTCCGTGGCAGCTCTCCGTGCCTGCAGGCTCCTGCTCCCTCTGTCCCTCCCCTGCCTGCCCGGGCAGCCGTGGCCCTGCTCCGCGCTCTCCGTGCTCACCCCTGTCCGTCTCCTCTGTTTCTAGCGCCGCCTGCACACGCGAAGGACTTTGTCCATGTTCTTTGTAAGTACCTGCACACCTGGAGCACCTGCTGCTGGCTTTGCACTGTGCCAGGGCTCAGCTGCAGCATCCCACGGGCACTCAGAGATGTGCCCACCTTGTGTGGCAGACGAGGGGGTGCCCACTGCTCTGCGTGTCCCCTACCTGGGGATGTGGGTGCCTGCATGGTCCCAGTGTGGGCAAGCAAGAGCACACCAGTCCAGCCCAGTTCCCAGAGCCTCTCCTGATGGGCACATGTTGCCCGTAGGGCATCAATGGCAGAAAAGTGAGGAAAGAGGTTTAGGTGTGCCTTGTCAGCAGGTTATTTCCAAAAAGGCCACTGGGCTGAACTTCATCTCGCCTGGCTTTGTGCTCTGCATGGGATCCACCTGCCCAGCCCACCCCAGAACGCTCTGCCAAGGGTGCTGGGCTGGTGGCATGGACCATGCCCAGGCAGGGACCAAAACTGCCCCTTCCTCAGCCATGGGGAAGAAAGGACAGCAGTGCCTGAGCCGAGGGACCTGGTGGAGGGCAGGTATCAGCCCCATGGTGAGGGACAAGGATCCCCAGGCAGTGCAGGGAGGGCAGGGTGAGGGGGGACAGAGGGGTGCAGCTGAGCTGTGTGGGCAGTGCCCCTCACCCTGCCCCCTGCCCTCCCCAGCCCATGAAGGTCCACCAGGACTCCCTGGAGGAGCAGCAGGAGAAGGAGGCAGACACTGATCCTGTCTACGAGGAAGTGGGGAACTTCCCCGAGCTGGCGGCGCTGGACCTGGGGCAGGGGCTGCTGGCAGAGCTGGCGGCCGTGCCCCCCGTGGACAGGTCCAAGAAGCCATCCCCGTTCCCCGAGGAGCCCCCAGGCACCGCCCTGCGCTCCTCACTGCCCGCCAGCCCAGCCCACAGAGTGACAGGTCCCTCCGTCACCAAAGCTGTGTCCCTCGAAAGGGGCTTGAACCTGGAGAGCAACAAAGCTCCAAGCCCGGGGCTCAGACCCACCAAAACGTCCTCTCTGGAGAGGAACGTGGAGCCTTCCCTGGCGCTGGGCAGGGACTGGGAGCAGGCAGCCACACCAGGGAGCAGCCCCACCGCAGAGACCTCCCTGGAGCTGCCCAGGAAGAGGAGCTTGCAGCCTCCCTCACCCATCAGTGACAAGCTGATGCAGGAGCTCAGCAGCGTCATCCTCAGGAAGAGCGATGGCCAACCCCCGGGGCCTGGCCAGCCGGTGACGTGACCCGCCGTGCCAAAGGGGTGGCCACCGACCTGGGGGTCAAGTCGTGCCCGGTGGCAGCGATGATGGGTGCCCCAGTGCAGAGGTGATGGGTACCCCACACTCCCACATCATGGAACCCCCCACCCTGCTCCTCCTCCTCATCCCAGAGCCAGGCTGGGATCGGGAGCCGAAGGGACAAGTGGCGACCAGGATGTTGGGCCGTGGTACCCCCTCGTGGGAGGGCTGGGACTGCTGCCACCCGTGCTCTTGCTCGTGGGTGGCACACCTGTCATCGAGCCCAGCACCGAGGGACACAAGTAAAGGGGAAAATGAAAGCAGGAACGCGGTGCCCGCGTGTTTTGGCAGCACGGCACCGTGCCAGGAAAGGGGCATGGGGTGCCTGCCAGCACGGGGGAACACAGCAGGTCCCCTCCAGCACTGAGCCTGCAGGGCAGGGCCAGGACTCCCAAGCCATCCCCCCTTCCCTTCTTGCATCCTCTGTGGCATATTTCGGGGGGAAAGGGGGAGCAGCAGGAGCAGGGCTGGCCGTGTGTGCCTGGCGTTGGTGCTGGCGATGGAGGGCAGCCCCTCCTCAGCGAGGCTGTTTGTACCTGTTCCTGCCACCAGCAGGGAGAAATAAATGTTTATTTGTACTCTGGAGGGTTTGGTCACTGCAGGAGGAGCGGTGAGGGATGCCAGGGTCTGGCAGGCGAGGAGATCAGGGTGCCAGGCACCCAGCTGAGGGTCCCATGGGACTGGGCAATGCTAGTTCATCAGGGGGGCAAAACTGAGGCAAAATCCTTGTGAACCTCGAATCCAGGTGGGATTTTTTGCCCAAGTCTTTTACCAGCCCTTCGTGGGGAGCATGCTTCAGGCTCCCCCATCCCCAGGGCAGGGGGACACAGCCTGGCAGCCCTGGCTCTGCTCGCTGGACCTCAGGGGCAGGGCTGTTTTCTCCGTGGACCTCCCCGACGAGGCCTCGAGCCTCCGCAGGCAGCGGCCTCCTGCATCCCGCACCCAGCCCCGAAAATCCCGGGAGACGTAGAAGTAGATGAAGGGATCAAAGCAGTTGTTGCAGGCGCTGAGCACCAGGGCCAGGCTGTAGGAGATGTAGGTGCCGTTGTTGCAGCCCGTGGGCTCCGGCAGGTAGTGGATGAAGAGCATCACGTTGCTGGGCGTGAAGCAGAGCAGGAACACCAGCAGGACCAGGGCCAGCACACGCACCACCTGTGCGGGGCTCCCTCCCTTGGCCAGCAGCCGCGCCACCATGCAGCTGTAGGAGATGATCATGAGCACGAAGGGCAGGCCAAAGCCCAGCCCCGCCAGGAACAGGAAATAGTAGCCAAAGAACCTTTGGGTGTCCTTTTCTAGCACATCGTGGCACGTCGTGATGTTCAGCCTGGAGATGTTGTGTGTGTGGGAGCGCAAAAGCAGGGGGCTCGTGCCCAGCCCCACCAGCAGCCAGATGCCCACACAGATGCCCACTTTGCCTCTCGTCCAACTGGAGCCCTTCCACAGGAACGGGTGTGCCACGGAGATGTAGCGCTCCAGGCCGATGCAGGTGAGGAAGAAGATGGAGCTGTACATGTTCCCGTAGAAGAAGGCCACCATGGCACGACACAGGTAGTCCCCAAAGGGCCAGTGGTTGCCCAGGAGGTGGTAGGAGATCTTGAAGGGCAGCAGGAGGACAAAGAGCAGGTCGGCCCCGGCCAGGTTGAGCAGGAAGATGGTGCTGGAGCATCTCCTGAAGTTGGTGGCCAGGACCCAGCAGGCCAGAGCATTGGCTGGCAGCCCCACCAGCAGGACCACGGAGTAGAGGGCAGGCAGGAGGCGGGTGCTGAGGGTGCTGTTGAGGAAATCTTCCTCGGAGGCCTGGGAGCACACGTTCTTCTCCTGGGGAGTGAGGGGGAGCAGGGCTCGCCCTTTCTTAGGCACTGTGGGGACACAGGGGGGCACAAGGCATCGGGCTCAGCCCAGGGCAGGAGCTGTCACCCCTCCCTGCAGAGCCACCGCTAAACACAGGAGGTGGCATCTCCCTGTGCCACGGCAGGGGAGCCCCCAGCACCCTGCTGCCCTCACCCTGCAGAGCTGTGCCCCACTCTGTGCCAGCCCGGCTGGGTGCCCTGCTCTGAGCCTGACAGGCTCTGCTCCCACAGCCCTGGTGCTGCCAATGTCCCTTGTCCTGCCCAGCTCGGCACAACTGGATCAGGAGGGCAGCACGGGGCTGGGAGAGTCCCAGCCGTGTCCCCAGCCCCGCTCCCCGCCACAGCCAGAGACATCACTTCATCTTCCTGTGGTCAGGGGTTTTCACTGTGTGCAAAGAACTAAACTGAAGAACAGGAAGCCTTCAGGACACCCAGAAACAACCCAGGATCAAATCCCTTTTCTGGCTTTCTCGAAAAAAAAAAAAAAAAAAAAAAAAAAGCCCAGACATTCTCTGCATGTCATTCCCAGCTGCAGAATTTCTGTCCTGATGGTCCCCAGCACACCCTTCCCCGGGGGCTTTGGTTGCATCAGACACATCTCCCACAGCCTCTGCCCCCTCTCCACATCCAGGGGATGGAAAATTCAGGTTACGAGAGCAGTCATCTGAATTTTGCTGCCAAAAGGGGAAATGCTGGCTGAGTTCCAGGTCTTCACTCAGATTCTCAGTGTGGACACTGAGGGAGGGCAGCAGAGCAGGGCCCCAGACTCTCCCCATGTCACCTCGCCGTCACCTCCGAGTGTCACGGGATGTGATATTGGGGTGTCCCAGGGAGGTGTCCCTGCCCTACCCCACCACCCCCAGATCCATGAGGCACTTACCCGAGGAGGGTTGGGCGGCAGAGCCAAGGCAGGCGCAGCTGATCAGGAGGGTGACACAGGCAGCGGCAGAAGCAGGTGACAGCAGCCGCCAGGACATCTCTGCGGAGTGGCCACTGTCCCTGCCAGGTCTGCATGAATGGCACGGGGCTGGTGACACGGCAGGGCTGTCACCCGTCCCCTTCCCTGCTGACACCCGCTTTGTCTCCACCACGTCACACCAGCATCCTGCCCACAGCCCTGCGGCGTGGCAGCCAGACTGAGGCGTGGGGTGACCGTCACTTGTCACCACCCCAGCACCCGGGGCAGGCCACCGGGGCAGGGAAATTTCCAGCTGCCGTCACACGACCGTGGGGAGGAGGAAGCGGCAAGAGGCAGCCGGGAGAACCACGGCACGAGGATGGAGCTGTTTGTGCCTGCGTGTGGGACAGGAGGGTGGCAGCGCGTTCCCAGCCGGTGACATGTGGCCCTGCAGCACTCCAGGGCACTGGGCATCCTGCCTGCCCAGCCCTGAGGGAGCAGACATCTCCAGGACCCACCGCTGGGCTCAGGTGACATGCTGGTGTCACAGCTGGGTGTCGATGGGGCCACCCTGCATTGTCCCCTTCTTGTCACCAAAGTGGGCGGCTGGGTGACCTCCAGTCCATTTTTCCAGCTAAGAAGGGGAATACCAGAGCCAGTGACACAGCCTTGTGCATCGTCACACACCAGGGGACCTGGACATGTGCAGCCAACCCCAGAAATGTCATGGGACCAGAAAGATGGGGACGAATGGGACAGTGGGGAGCCATGAGCTGTGCGGGAAGCACAGACAGAAATCCAGACAAAAGAGAAGTGAGCGATGAGGGGGTGGGACAGGGCTGGGAGGGGGACGGGGGGAGTCAGGGACTGGCTGAGAGCCCCTCATGATTCCAGGTGGCCCCCACAGAATGCCACTGCTCAGCTCTGTGCCCCTGTCCCCACAGCGGGGTCCTGCCAAGCCAGGGGCTCTGTGTCCTCCATGTGATGTGGGACCCCACACGTCCCTGCGCTGGGGCTGTCCCCTCAGTGTCCCACGTGTCCCCACATGCCAGGGCCAGTGCCCCAGCCCCCCATGTGTCCCATCCTGGGACCAGTGTGTCCCCCTGCCCAAGGACAGTACTCCCCCTCACCTCATGTCCCTGTGATGCTGTGCCCACACATCCCCATCTCTCATATCCCTGTGTCCCCATGTATGTCCTGTCCTCCTGTCTCCCATGTCCCCATGTCTGCATGTCCCTGTCTCACATATCCCTGTGTCCCATGTTCCTGTCTTCTCATGTCCCCATGTCCCTGCCTCTCATATCCCTGTGTTCCCACGTCCTTGTCTCTCCACCTACGTGTCCCCATCTCCCTATGTCACATATCCCTGTCACACGTCCCTGTCTTCCTACATCCTCATGTCCCCATGTCCTTCCCGCTCATATCCCTGTGTCCCCCTGTCCCCTGTCCCCTGTCCCTGTCCCTGTCCCTGTCCCTATCCCTGTCCCCTGTCCCTGTCCCCAGTCCCTGTCCCCGTGACCCCTGTCCCTGTCCCTGTCCCTGTCCCCAGTCCCTGTCCCTGTCCCTGTCCCTGTCCCTGTCCCCTTTCCTTGTCCCTGTCCCTGTCCCTGTCCCTATCCCTGTCCCCTGTCCCCTGTCCCTGTCCCTGTCCCCTGTCCCTGTCCCTGTCCCTGTCCCTGTCCCTGTCCCTTATCCCTGTCCCCTGTCCCTGTCCTCTATCCCTGTCCCTGTCCCTGTCCCTGTCCCTGTCCCTGTCCCTTATCCCTGTCCCCTATCCCTGTCCCTGTCCCTGTCCCCTGTCCCCTGTCCCCCTGTCCCCTATCCCTGTCCCTGTCCCCTGTCCCCTGTCCCCTGTCCCCTATCCCTGTCCCCTGTCCCCTGTCCCCTTTCCTTGTCCCTGTCCCTGTCCCCTGTCCCCTCTCCCTGTCCCCTGTCTCTGTCTCTGTCCCTGTCCCTATCCCTGTCCCTGTCCCCTATCCCTATCCCTGTCCCTTGTCCCCTGTCCCTGTCCCCTGTCCCTATCCCTATCCCTGTCCCTGTCCCTGTCCCTGTCCCTGTCCCCTGTCCCCTCTCCCTGTCCCCTGTCCCCTGTCCCCTGTCCCTGTCCCTGTCCCTGTCCCTGTCCCTGATCCCTGTCCCTGTCCCTGTCCCTGTCCCCTGTCCCTCTCCCTGTCCCTGTCCCTGATCCCTGTCCCTTATCCCTGTCCCCTGTCCCCTGTCCCTGTCCCTCTCCCTGTCCCTGTCCCTGTCCCTATCCCTGTCCCTATCCCTGTCCCTGTCCCTGTCCCTGTCCCTATCCCTGTCCCTATCCCTGTCCCTATCCCTATCCCTGTCCCTGTCCCTATCCCTGTCCCTATCCCTGTCCCTGTCCCTGTCCCTATCCCTATCCCTGTCCCTATCCCTGTCCCTATCCCTATCCCTGTCCCTGTCCCTATCCCTGTCCCTATCCCTGTCCCTGTCCCTGTCCCTATCCCTGTCCCTATCCCTGTCCCTGTCCCTGTCCCTGTCCCTATCCCTGTCCCTATCCCTGTCCCTATCCCTATCCCTGTCCCTGTCCCTATCCCTGTCCCTATCCCTGTCCCTGTCCCTATCCCTGTCCCTATCCCTGTCCCTATCCCTGTCCCTATCCCTGTCCCTATCCCTATCCCTGTCCCTGTCCCTATCCCTGTCCCTATCCCTGTCCCTGTCCCTGTCCCCTGTCCCTATCCCTGTCCCTGTCCCTGTCCCTGTCCCTGTCCCCTGTCCCTATCCCTATCCCTATCCCTATCCCTGTCCCTGTCCCTGTCCCCTGTCCCTATCCCTGTCCCTATCCCTGTCCCTGTCCCTGTCCCTGTCCCTATCCCTATCCCTATCCCTATCCCTGTCCCTGTCCCTGTCCCTATCCCTATCCCTATCCCTGTCCCTGTCCCTATCCCTGTCCCTATCCCTGTCCCTATCCCTATCCCTATCCCTGTCCCTGTCCCTGTCCCTATCCCTATCCCTATCCCTGTCCCTGTCCCTGTCCCTGTCCCTATCCCTGTCCCTATCCCTGTCCCTGTCCCTATCCCTGTCCCTGTCCCTATCCCTGTCCCTATCCCTGTCCCTATCCCTGTCCCTGTCCCTGTCCCTGTCCCTGTCCCTATCCCTGTCCCTGTCCCTATCCCTGTCCCTATCCCTGTCCCTATCCCTGTCCCTGTCCCTGTCCCTATCCCTATCCCTATCCCTGTCCCTGTCCCTGTCCCTATCCCTATCCCTATCCCTATCCCTGTCCCTGTCCCTGTCCCCTGTCCCTGTCCCCTGTCCCTATCCCTATCCCTATCCCTATCCCTGTCCCTGTCCCTGTCCCCTGTCCCTATCCCTGTCCCTGTCCCTGTCCCTATCCCTGTCCCTATCCCTATCCCTATCCCTGTCCCTGTCCCTGTCCCTATCCCTGTCCCTGTCCCTGTCCCTGTCCCTGTCCCCTGTCCCTATCCCTATCCCTATCCCTATCCCTGTCCCTGTCCCTGTCCCCTGTCCCTATCCCTGTCCCTATCCCTGTCCCTATCCCTATCCCTGTCCCTATCCCTATCCCTGTCCCTATCCCTGTCCCTATCCCTGTCCCTATCCCTGTCCCTGTCCCTGTCCCCTGTCCCTATCCCTGTCCCTATCCCTGTCCCTGTCCCTGTCCCTGTCCCTGTCCCTGTCCCTGTCCCTGTCCCTGTCCCCTGTCCCTATCCCTGTCCCTATCCCTATCCCTGTCCCTATCCCTGTCCCTATCCCTGTCCCTATCCCTGTCCCTGTCCCTGTCCCTGTCCCTATCCCTGTCCCTATCCCTGTCCCTGTCCCTGTCCCTGTCCCTGTCCCTGTCCCTGTCCCTGTCCCTGTCCCTGTCCCTGTCCCTGTCCCTGTCCCTGTCCCTTATCCCTGTCCCTGGCCCTGGCCCTGCCCACCCGTGCAGCACCGGCCACCAGGCGGCGCTGCAGCCCCCGGGGGGCGGGGCTTGCTGGGCGCGATGGGCGGGGCTCCCCGGCAGCGCGGGTAAAGGGGCGGGGCCGAGGGCGGGGCCGCTCAGGGCGCGTCTGGGGGCGTGTCCGTCGGTGAGCGGTGGGCGGGGCCTGACGGGGCAGGCTCGTCTCGGGGCGTGTCCGTGTCGGTGCGGCGGGGCCGGTGGGCGGGGCCGGTGGGCGGGGCGCGGCCCGCCCGGCAGTTCCGGGCTCGCACACGCGGGTCGGGCCGGCGGCGACCGGGGCCCGGCACCGGCACCGCCACCGCCACCGCCACCGCCACCGCCACCGCGCAGCCATGCAGCCGCCGCCGCGCAAGGTGAGCGCCGCGCCGGGCCGTGCCGGGCCGGGCCACGGGGCGGGTCACCGGGGCCGGGTCCTCCCTCGCTGCCGTGACCGAGACTCGCCCCCGGCGGAGCCTCCCGGGGCTGGGGAAGCGGGGCCGCGTTCGGGTGGCGCTCGGGAGTGGGGGCCGGTGGGCACCGGTGCCGGGCAGGGCGGAGAGCGCATCCCGCGCCCCGTGCCCGCCGCGGCGCTGAGCGGGGCATTCCCGCAGGTGAAGCTCACCCAGGAGCTGCGGGTCCATCTCCTGGAGCAGCTGTCGGGCCTGCAGAGCAAACAGCAGCGGGACGCCGAGCTGCTGGAGGACATCAGGTGGGGCCCGCACGGGTGACCCCGGGCCGAGCGCAGAGCGGGCGGCTCATCCCGTGTGTGTGTGTGTGTGTGTGTCTGTCTGTCTGACTGTCTGACTGTCTGACACCAGGCACTCATCCCAGCAGTGTGTGTGTCCCCAGGCTGAGATGAAACAGCTCATTCCACTCGTGTGTGTGTGTGTGTGTGTGTGTGTGTGTGTGTGTGTGTGTGTGTGTGTTTGTGTCCCCAAGCTGAGACCCGGCACGGCTGTGCCAGGGACCCGGCACGGCTCACCTTGAGCCTGTCACCTCGAGGTCATGGGCTCCATCACCCTCTGGGGTGGCCTGATGGGGACAGTTCAGTAAGGGGGTGATGGCAGGGGGTGGTGGCAGCAGGGGATGGGAGGGCTGGCCCATGCCTGTCCCTCTCTGTGTCCCCTCTCCCCCCAGGTCCTACAGCAAGCAGAGGGCCACCATTGACAGGGAGTACGGGCAGGTAAGGAGGTGCCGCGGGACTCGGGGTCAATGTTCTTGGGGGGCCCAGGCCCATCCTGCCGGCCTGGGGCAGGAGCTGGGCACGGCCCCACGCGGGCAATGAGCAGCCTCGGAAGTCACCCGAGCGTGGCTGCTCCGTGCTGGCCCGGAGGGTCCAGCAGATGGCTCATCCTGCCGGAGGACCCTGCCCACGTTCAGCACCCGCTGGGGGCTCTGCTGAGCACGGCATGGCGCAAACCTCGGGTGTTGTGGGAGCCTGGAGGGAAAACCTCGTGGGGGGAGGAAACCGCTGGGCTCTGCTGTCTGCTGGGTCATCGCAGGGCGCTGCTCTGAAATGTCACTTTGGTTTTGATGTGAGATGTCCCTGCAGCGGCGTCCCTTGGGGACACACTGCAGCGGAATTGCGTCCCCCCTTCCTGCAGCTGGTCACTGTGTCACTCCCCTCCCTCACACCCCCAGGCTGGGGGTGACCATCCATCCCCCCAGCGTTGGGGTCTTGCTGTGCTTGGCTTTGCTGGGGCTCCTTTACTCTGTCTCTGTAGCCAGTGTCCCTCACTGATGTCCCCTTGCAAGTGCTCTGTCCCAAAAGCCACAGCGGGGGGGTCCTTTCATTGTGGCAGCTGTCCCCCAAAAGGTTTAGGGGAGCACAATGTCCTGCTGACACCAAGCCACGGGGATATGTCTGTGCTCTGGGGGGCACATGTGTGTCCCCAGGTCCATGGGGTGGGCAGCTGGGTGGGGGAGCCCAGTTTTGGGCCCAGAGGGGGGTGCTGGGGTGCTCGGCGGGGTGGGGCAGTGCCGGTGATGCCGGGTCTGTCTGCAGGCACTGCAGAGGCTGGCCAGCCAGTTCGTGAAGAGAGACTGGCAGCGGGGCCGTGGCGAGGCTGGCGACTCCAGGTGGGCTGGGGACAGGGACAGGGCTGGGGACCAGCACTGGGGCTTGCTGTACTTGCCCATGGCCCTCCCAACTTGGAGATGCTTATTGCCTACTGGGATTTGAGTGTCACTGAGATGCAGCTGTGGGTGGGCTGTCCCCAGTGCCAGGGCCCCGCTGGGTCTGGGGGTGCTGATGGTCCCCGAAAGGTGTCACGGGGCAGGGAGTGCCCAGCCCTGTGTTAAGCCTGTGCCCGCAGGAGCGTGGCCGCTGTCTGGAAAGGCGTCATCGAGGGGACAGCGCACACCGGGCAGCTCCGTGTCACCGCCTCCGAGAGCTACCGCGCCCTGGCCGCCGAGGCCGCCCGCAGCGCCCGCCTCTCCAAGGAGAGGACGCTCAAGAAGGTACCGGGGCAAGGCCATGTCCCTGTGCCCGGGCCGGGGGGACAGCTGTCCCCCCCAGCTGACGCTCCCCGCAGGGCATCGAGCGGCTGCAGAAGGCGCAGGTGGAGCTGCTGGAGACGGTGAAGGAGCTGGACAAGGCGAAGAAGCAGTTCGGCCACCTGCGGCGCAGCAGCGAGGTGGCCAGGGACAAGGCGGCCGACGTGGAGGCGCGGTGAGCGGGGGACACGGGGCCGGGGGGCCGCTGTGGCTGCGGGGGGGTCTCACACCCCCTCCCATCTTCCCCAGCCTCCGCAAGAGCGACCGGCGGATATTTCACACCAAGGCCAGCCTGCAAAAGCTCAGTGCCAAGGTTGGTGGCGCGGGGGGTGGCAGCGAGCCCACGTGGGGATGCAGGGGGACACCATCGCCAAGCCACACTGCACCATCGCCAAGCCACACTGCCCACGTCCCCACAGTTCTCAGCGCGACTGGCCGAGCACTCGAGGCAGCTGGCGGGCGTGCAGAACGAGTACAGCTTCGCCCTGGTGTCTGCCTCTGCCCACCTGGAGCATTACCAGCGTGTGGAGCTGCCCGCAGCCATGCAGGTACGAGATGCCCGGACCCCCCGTGCCTCTTCCCCAGGGTCCCTCAAAGAGTATCTCCCCACTGGCACAGGGTCAGGGCTGGCTGTCCTGGGGGCTCAGGGACGCTCCAGGGTGGGGATGTGGCAGTGCTGGGGGGTTTCCATCTGCTTTCCCCCAGGCTCTGGACGGGGACCTCTACGAGCGGCTCCGGGAGCACTTGTCGGCCGCCAGCCGGACGGAGGTGGAGACCTGCCGGGCCACCCGGGACTGGTTCCAGGGCGTTGTGGAGGCATCCGCGCGGGTAACGGCACTGTGCCCCGAGCTGGGTGGGACACGGGGGCACAGGTGAGCCCCCGGCCCACGCCACTCCCCTGCTGCAGGTGTGCCGGGAGCAGGACCTGCTCCTCTTCCTGCAGGACCACCCCGCCTTCTCCCTGGCGCCCGAGCAGCGCTTCCAGCTCACCGGGCTGGAGGAGGTAAGTGGAGAGGGTCATTACAGCAAGGTGGGGTCGGCACAGCCAGCCCTTTGTCACCGCCGTGTCCTTGCCCAGGTGTGCCTGCTGCCACCGGCAGACGATGGGGCCAGCCTGGAGAAGGAGGCGCGGCGCTGGGCCACGCGGGTGGCCCGAGAGCACAAGAGCAGGGCGCACAGCGAGGAGGTGGGTGTTGTCCTGCCCCACGGGGTACTAGGGGGCTCAGGAGGGGCTTTTGCAGCCCCTTCCCAGCTGTCCCCCCCTCTGAGCTGTGGGTACCCAGGTGCTGCAGCGGCTGGAGGCCAGGCGGCAGCAGGGGCTGGAGGCGGAAGCGGCGGCCGTGGAGCGGCAGATGGAGGAAGTGAGGGAAAACATCCGCAAGGCAGAGGTGGGACCCCCAGCCAGGGAGCTTGGGGTGACATCGGGGTCTGTCACCCCCCAGGGTGCAGGGGTGGTGGCTGGGATGCTGCTCTTGGGGTGTGGTGCTGGGCATCCCTGGGGATGGGGGCAGTGGGGTTGGGACACCAGCAGAGGTGCCCTGGGGACTGTGACAATGCGTGGTGTCCCCAGGTGAGCCGAGTGAAGGCCGAGGCACGGCTGGCACTGCTGCGGGCAGCAGGGCTGGACGTGGACACCTGGCTGTCTGGGGCCATGGTGGGGACAGGAGAGGAGACCCCCACAGGGCTGGACCCAGCCGAGTTCGATGACTACGAGGACAGCGATGAGCCAGATGAGGACGATGAGCCTGGGCCTGCTGCCCGCACCTACCCCTACACCTGCCGGGTGATCTTTGGCTACCAGGTATGGCCCTGCCTGCCTGGCCCTCGCCCTGCCTGCCAAGGGATGGCACTTCAGCCCTTCTGCCACTTTGTCCCCATCTCCTGCAGGGCTGCCAGGCAGATGAGCTGTCCATCAGCCAGGGCGAGGAGCTGGAGATCATCGAGGAGGGGGATGCAGAGGAGTGGGTGAAGGTGGGAGGAGACTGAGCTCCCCTCCATACTGGGGCACAACTTTTGGAGGTCCCCAGGCTGGCCCCACGCTGGAGCCTGGGATGTTCACGTGCTTTCTGCCTCCTCAGGCTCGGAACAAGGCTGGGCAGGTTGGCTACGTCCCCGAAAAGTACCTGCTGTCCCTGGGCTGTGACTCAGGTGCTGGGCTGGGCCCCCCAGGCCCCTCTGCCTTGCACCGCCAGCTCTCCAGCATCATGGCTGCAGAACTGGTGCTGGAGCCTGGAGGTGCGTGCTGGGCATCACCCCCACCCCAGAGAGGGGATGGGATCCAGAGGGTGCTGAGCCCCCTCCCCGCCCTCCCCACAGCCTGGCTGGTGCGAGCCCTGTATGACTACGAGGGGCAGAGCCCCGAGGAGCTGAGTTTCCCTGAGGGAGCCATCATCCGGGTGCTGCCCCGCGCCGCCGGTGAGGTGGACGATGGCTTCTGGACCGGCGACTTCGATGGCCGCGTCGGCGTCTTCCCCTCCCTGGTGGTGGAGGAGCTCACCGGGGCCCGGGAGGCAGCCGGCCAGGTTGGTGGCAGGAGGGTGGTTCTGTCACCCTGGCACTTCCGTGAGTGCCGAGGTGAAGACCCCCTTCCCACCACGCCCATCCCTCTTGGCTGTGTCTTCCCAGGAGCTGCCATCACCATCCCCTCCGCCCTTCTCCCCTCCTGGCCTTGCACCCGGGGCCAGCCTGGTCCCCAGCCCTGCTCCTGAGGCAGCGCTGGCAGGTGAGTGCTGGGGAAACTGGGAAGGGGCTGGGGGAGCCTGGAAAGGCAGGCTGAGCTGCTGGGCTCTCCCAGGTTGCCGGCAGGATGGCACGGGCAGCGGGCACAGTTCTCCAGACCTGGCAGCCACGCGCCTGCGGCCGGTAAGTCCCTTCACAGGGATGCTGTGACCCCAAAACCTGCCCCAGCCCTTCTGTAATGGAGCCACCCTCGTGTTTTGGGGGGTCTGAAGGGGGGTGAGTGGCCTCAGCATGTTGGCACCACTTCTCTCCCTCTCCCTTTCCCCCTCCTCTCCCTCTCTGCAGCTCCGTGCGCCGCCCCCGCCGCCCGGCAGAGCCCCCGAGCCCGACCCCGAGCTTCACTTCAGCTGACCCTCTGGGTGCCCCCAGCCCCCCTCCCCAAAAAGCTTTACCCGAGCAAACCACCACAGGCTGCTGGCCCAGCAGCAGGGGCTGCTGCTGCCCCGTGCCCCGAGCTGGTCTCTCCAGGGGCTGCATCCTGCCCAGTGCTGCTTGCAGAGTGCTCCTGCATCCCAGTACAGCACCCAGAACCCCTTTCTTGGGGTGCCCAGTGCCACAGCCAGGCCCCATCTCACCCCTTCCTGCCTGGCACCGCCCGTGCAGTCCCAGCCCTGGTTCCTGGGGGACTCATCTCTGGCCCTGCCAGCCCCCACAGCAGCTCCCCACCGGCAGGAGTGGGCGTGCGGGGCTGTTCCCAATGAATCAATAAATCAATAAACCCCGCTGGCCCTGGCAAGGGGTTCAGCAGCTTTAATGGTTGTAGCTCATCTATGTACAGGGCGTTACACACCGAAGCTGGCCTGGCCCGGGGCCATCCCGCCCCCGGGGCCGGGCTGCGGCCCCTCCGGTGCCAGGGTGGGGCTGGGAGCTCCTCTCTCCGCCAGCATCTCCCAGGGCCCTGCCGGTGCAGGGTGTGTGCCTGTGCCCGCTCTGCGTGGCAGGGGTGCCCGGGGGGGCTGTGCTCTGTGGTGATCGTGCCCGGTGCCTGGGGGTGCTCCCCACCGCCCCGGGGGGGGCCCGAGCCGCTGCCTCCATCCCTGCCCCTCGCCGCGGCCCCCTCTGGTCCTTCCCCCGAGCTGGGGCCGCGGGGGCAGCGGGCTCTGGGTGCTGTCCTGCCCCTGCCAGGCCCGAGGGTCCCTCGGGGGGTCTCCGGGGAGGGTGCGGTGGGTGGGACTCGGGTACCTATTGCCAATGGGATGAAGGCTGGCGCCGAGCGCGGTTGTCGGTGCCGCCGGCGCGTCGCTCCGGCCATGCCAAGCGCGTAGCTGCCCACCCGGGGCCGGGCACGGCTGCCCCGCGGCTGCCCCTCGGCAGAGCCCCAGCCCCGCGGGGCCGGGGGCTGCGCGCCTCCGGTGCACGCTCCAGCCGGGAGCGGAGAGGAGCTGCGGGGAGAGGGGCAGAGGGGGTTGTGCCCACAGCCGTGGCTCCTCCCCGCCACCCCAAATGGGACTGCCCGGGGTCGCTGCCTGCGGCTGGGCACGTCCCGACCCCTGGAGAAAGGGTTCACCCTCTCTCCATCTCCAGCAGCAAGCTGAGACCCGCTAGGGCAGGGGCACTGGCAGTGCCCTCCCACCCGCCCCAGACACTGTCCCAGGGGCAGGGGACCAGGGGACGGGCACTCACGTCACACTCGGTCCTGCTCCGCGGCGCTGGGCCCCTGTGGGATGGAGGAGGGGGGTCAGCGCTCCCATGGGGCTGGGCTGGGGGCAGTGACCCGAGGGGCAGAACCCCACCGAGTCTCCAGGAGCAACTACAGCCCAGGCACCATCTCTGCCTTTCCCCACTGCTGCAGGACATGATGAGCAGCCAACAACCCTCGTGCTGCCTCTGACTGCCACTGAGGGGATGGTACAAGTGGCACCAGGGCTTGGGGACAAACATGCCAGGGAGGTCCTGTCCCCGTTCTCCTGGACCCCATGTCCTGGAGCAGCCCAGCACCACAGGCAGCATCCAGGGCAAGAGCCTGGCACTGTGGAGAGGACAGACATCACCATGTGCCTGGGCTTGCCCTGCACCTAACTGCTCCCCCAGGGATCAGAGGGGTTCCCCAGGCTCAGTGGGCCACAGGAGGACCTGTCACCACCTCCCCAGCTCTCTGGGGAAGGACTGCAGCCCATCAGCTCTATCCTGCCATGCACTGCCCTTCTCCATGAAACAGCTCCAACCTTCCAGCCTGGTCACCAGAAAGCAGAGGGAAACGGTGGGATCCTGCTTTGCCCTTATCCAGCATCCAGCCAGGCACCTCTCCCAGGCCTCTCCCGTGCTGACCCAGTCCTGCCCCATCCCACCCCCTGCCAAGGGCTGCTGGCAAGTGCACAACCAGCCCCAGAGGATCTCCATGGCTTTGAAGCATGCCAGGAATTTTACCCAGGCATTTGGCTTCCTTTTTCTTCCAAGGGCTTTGCCACGCGTGCCCTGGTGCTGGTTTTGTGAGGCAAGCCAAGGCCCAGCTCTCGGAGCTGCTGACACTACACAGGGGGTGTTTCCCAGCCCCCCTCCATGAAAATCACCTTTTCCCAGCTGCAGAACCATGTGTGAGCCTGTGAGTGAAATTCTGGGTGTCTGAACACCACCACCAGCCTCATTTGCTCACTGCTAACAAGAGAGAGGCAATTCCAGGGAGAAGATCCCCTGGAGCTTTCTAACCCCTCTAGCAAGGCAGTTGGGTGGGATATTGGGAGGTACTGGGAGTACTGGGGTACAGGGTACTGGGAGCTCCAGGCAGCGTGGGCTTTCCTCCTCTCTGAGCACAGCTCCTCAGGAGCAGGGGAGAACAGCCAAGCGATGACCACTTGGCTTTGCCATTTCCTGGCCTTCAAGGTGAGAAAGGCTCCTGGAGAAATCTGCCCCTGCCTGTTCCTTACTGGCCACACTGGACCCCACTGAGGCTACGGTTTTGGGGACACCACGTGCAGCAGTGGAGCTCTCCCAGGTCAAATCCCAGTGGATGTCCCCAAAGGAAAAGGAATCCTTGCCAAGGGGAACGGGCAGCAGGTCTGCAGCTCTTCCCACTGCCCCAAAGCAGGGTGGGACCTGTCACAGTCACTCCACTGCCTCCGACACTGGAAAATGGGTGGGAAAAAGCAATCCCCCTCCAGCCCAGGGGACCACACGGGGACCAGGCAGAGGAGGAACATACCTGCTGCTTCCCGTCCTCCCCTCCGGACTGTCTCCTGCTGCTCTCGTCTCTCCCCAGCTCATCGGCCTGCTCCTGCAGACTCAGGCTCCCGTGAATATCCGACACCTCATCTGCCGACGCCAGTCCGATCTCCTCCAGGCAGATGCCGGCTCCTTCCCGTGCCAGCTCTCCTGGGATGTTGGGACTCGACGCTCCCATCACGGGCAGGCTCATCAGCCTGCGCTGGCGGCTCGAGCTCCCGGGAGCGGAGCCAGCATCCTGCAGGGACCCCACCGGGCCGGACCCTGCCGTGCCGGACCCGGCTGTGCCGAGCCCCGCCGTGCCGAGCCCCGCCGTGCCGGACCCGGCCGTGCCGAGCCCTGCCGTGCCGGACCCGGCCGTGCCGGACCCCGCGCCCGCCCGCCGGCCGTCACGGGAGCCGGAGCTGGCCGGTGTGTTCGCGGCCGGGCTGGCGGACAGGCTTTGCTCCGCGCTTCTGGCGCTCTGGGTGCCCGTGTGGACGGCTCCGTTGTGCAGGCCGCCCGTGGGGACAGTCCCGTTGAGCGCCCGCTCCCGCGGCAGCGCCTCGCTGCTGCGCTCCAGCTCCTCCGTGCTCGGCGGCCGGCTGCCCGCGGGCACGGCCCCGTCCTGCTGCTCCGCCACGGGCGGCTTCTTCCCGATGTGCGTGACACGGAACCTGCAGCGGGGACAGGACAGAGCCGTCTTTTCCGTGCTGTCCCACCGCTGGATTCCCAGCTTGTCTGTACCTCCAGCCCCGGGTCTCCTCTCTTTGCCGGGATCTCCAGCCTTTATGACCCGTTCACGCCTACACAAGCCATGTCCCCAGACTGGTTTTCCCATTAATTTTGAGCAAAACAGAAAGAGAAGGATGGGAAGCACAATCCAGGTCTTGGCTGGGGCAGAGCTTGTCCTCCCAGCAGCAAGATGGATCACAGCTCTTGGAAATGCTCCGAGACAACCTGGATGACAGCGTGCCCTCAGTGAGGGCAGGGACAGGGGTTTGGCACTGATTTGGATACAGGGATCAAAGGCTGGAGGAGCTGTTTGGCTAAAATCTGCCAGAGCACATTTTGCACCATGCCCTGGAGGGGCGGATGGTACCTGAGTGTTCACCAAGGTTGCACCATGAGCAGGTAACAGCTCAGAGTGGGCAGGAGAAAAGCTGCAGAAATGGGTCCAACACCCTCAAAAGGTGGGTTAATAATCAGAGGTGATGCAATATTGCACGTGGGGAGAAGAGAGGGGTTAGAGACTCGTGGCTTGAGTTGGAAGGAGGCTCTAAAAAATCATCCACTCCCACCCCCTGCCATGGGTAGGGACAACTTCCCCTCAGCCTGGTTGCTCCAAGCCCCATCCAGCCTGGCCTTGGACACTTCCAGAGATCCAGGGGCAGCCACAGCTTCTCTGGGCACCCTGTGCCAGGGCATCACCAGCAATTTCTTCCCCATATCCCTTCTAACCCTGCCCACTGGCAGCAGGGGCCATTCCTCCTTGTCCTGTCACTCTACGCCCTTGTCCCAAGTTCCTCTCCAGCTCTCTTGGAACCCCTCTAGGCACTGGAAAGGGCTCTAAAGTCTCCTTGGAGCTTTCTCTTCTCCCAGTTCCCTCAGCCTGGGAGGGGCAAGGTGTCAGCAAAGCCTGAAAGTCTGAATTGTGATTGTGCTGATTGTGACTCCTCCTCACCAGCACTGCTGCTGGTGACAGCAGACAGGAAATCTCCACAGTGAGCTGGTGTGCACCAGCCAGAGCACTCCAGTGCCAGCACCGAGACCTGGTGCAGCCCATGGCTCACCCACAGCCTTGGGTGAGCATCGCACATGGAAAAGCCAACAGACCTGGCTGAGGTTCAGCTGCAAGCCAGTGTCAGGGCAAAGCACAACTTCAGAAAGTTCCAGTACTGCTGGTGTGGAAAGAACAGCAAGACACAAGGGTCAAGCACATGGCAGCACTGCTGTTCCAAAGGAAAAAACAGAGAGGTCCAAAAGATAAGAACAGATGCCAGGAGAGTTGGCAGAAATGAAGGAGACCACTTCCAGCCTGGAGCCCAGCCTGTGGACAGCACCAACCCCTCAGCAGGGCCAGAATTGGGAGGGTGGAGAAGAGAAATGCTCCAGCTCCAGAGAAGGTTCCCAGGCCAAGCAGCAGAAAATGTGACCTTTCAGGTCTGTCCAGATATTTGGAGATAAGACACCAGCGCTGCGATTTGGGGAGACCAAAGAATGTTCCCTGAAGAGGGACAGGAAGGAGACACAAGTGACAGGATCACTTCTTGGTAATGCCATTGAGCAATGTCAGCCTGGAGGAGTCAGGAGTGGATTCAGGGAGCAGCAAGGGTTTGGACTGGAGAGGGCACAAGAGGTAACGGAGCCAACCTCTGGCTGGTGAGGGAAAGCAGAGGAGCCCTGGCTGGCTGCCTCATCAGCATCCCTGGGATTCGGTGGGATGTGACACACTCTGGCTGATGGGGCTGAGGACAGAGGGTCAGACACAGATGTTTTATGGACAAGCTCTGCCACTGACTACAACTGGTTGAGGGAAAGCGCTGAGCTAAATGGTAAATCATCCTGTACCATACATAACCCTGAGTGCCACAGAGGTTTAGAACAATTTAGGTGCAAAAAGCCCTCAGGAGGTCTCCAGGCCAGACCCCTGCTCATACCTGGGCCCCCTCCTACCCTCAAGCACTTTGCCCAGAGCCCTGTCCAGCCAGGTTTTGGAAATCTTCAGGGATGGAGATTCCTCCACTCTTCAGGGCCGTCGAGGGCTGCACCTCATGCGCCTGCATCCTCATGGCAGAACAGTTGTTCCTTGCGTCTTTTCTGGATTTCTCTTATTGTAACTCATGGCCATTGCCTCTTGCCCTTCCCAGTGCAGATCTCTGAGGAGAGTCTTGTCCCATCTTCATTTAAATTCCACCCACCCTTTGGGAAGTGTTAGAGGACAATTAGATCATCCCTTTCTAATGCTCCAGGCCAAAAAAGCCTCTTCAGGTGCCCCATACTCCAGCCCTGGATGATCTTGGTGGACCTCTGCAGCTCCCATCCTTTCCACTCCTCAGGGACGAGCCTGTTCCTACCAAGACCAGGGCTCATTCCATGTAGGAGCGGGCTGGACTCTCGACCACTGCATCCAAGGCAAGAACAATACCAAAAATAAAGGAGAACAAGACTTGAGGGTGTCTTTAACTCTAGGGGTGGGTTCAAGAAGCCCTGTTTTGTAGGGTCAGTGCTGGGTCAGAGTACTTCAAGATATTTGTCATAAATAAGACACAGAAAGGGCAATCCTGGAAAAGTCATCCAGGACCTGGAAGAGAAAAGGGGCCAGAATGGAAATAAGAAGCAGAATTTGGAGGTGGGATTGTACCTCTTGGGCACATAGGCCCCTTAGCAGCTGGACCTTGTACCAAAGAGATTCAGGATTGAAAGTAAAGCCTTGGAGAAACGGGATGAGCGCCCTGTGGAGAAGGCTGGTGTGGGGTGGGATACTAACAGGGTTAAAGAGGAAAAACAGGAATTGAGGGAAGGTGGCTTTGGGAAAGGAGAGCATCTCCTGCAGCACTCTGAGTGCTGAGAGGAGGCTGGGAAGAGCACGGCCAGAGGACACGGAGGAGGGGATGGAGCTGGGCACCAGCCAGGGAGTGAATTAGCAGTGAGTAGGAGCTGTGCAGAGCCCCGGCCTGCCGGGCACCACCAAGGACAGCCACGGGCACGGAGGGAGCCGGGAGCTGGCAGTGCCCACAAGATGTGATCCGAGCTGCAGTTGGGTCTGGGTAGGTCCAGCAGGTCTCCCTGCTTCTCCAGCTGCCCAGAAAGCCCCAGCTCACCTTCCTGCTGAGGCTCCTACCCTGGTGGTGGAAAAATCCACATGATAGGACACAGGGAATGGCTCCCAGTGCCAGAGGGCAGGGCTGGATGGGATATTGGGAATTAGGAATTATTCCCTGGCAGGGTGGGCAGGCCCTGGCACAGGGTGCCCAGAGCAGCTGTGGCTGCCCCTGGATCCCTGGCAGTGCCCAAGGCCAGGCTGGACAGGGCTTGGAGCAGCCTGGGACAGTGGGAGGTGTCCCTGCCATGGCCGGGGGTGGAATGAGATGAACTTTGAGGTCCCTTCAAACCCAAACCACTCCACAATTCCATGCCCCCTTTGGCTCAGCATTCCCATGAAGGGACTGTCTCTCTGGACCACAACATGAAGTTTCATCAAGGCTCAGGCCCTGAATGAAAACCTTGTGCACAATCTGAGCATGGCAGAGCTCTGTATCTCACCACGGTGGCCATCCAGGGACCAGCAGCTGCTTGTCACCCTGCCCCAGTCACCACAGCCGGAGGGAGCCAAGCCCAGGAAGACTTTCCCAACCCTTTCTGCTGGGGAATGGGGCAGCCTGGGCGAGCCTGCAGACTGTTCTACAGGTTAGTGACGACACAGAGACCACAGGAAGCTCAGGAAGTCCCTTGAGGTGAAACCAGGTGGGGATGGAAAGCATTTGTGGGAAGTATCAGGAACACTCCCCTGTTCTTACATTGCTGCTGTGTCATCTAATTACGGACATCGCTGGAGGCAGCGACCTGGAGCAGCACAGCCACTCTTTCATCCCGAGCAGGTGGTGCCTTGCACCTGGGACATGCTGTCCCCTCTGTCCCCCCCAGTGAGGTCCCTAAAGCCCCCAGCTGGGCAGCAAGGGCCCTGCTTGCACCGAGCTGGGCCCGGAAAGGACACGGAGCTGGGGCTGTGCCCAGCACTGACTCAGCAGGAAAAGCCAGCTTGAGTCACCTTCCCGGAGAAGGAGGGAAGCCACCGGTGCATCACAGCCTGCCACACACCACAGGCATTTCCAGGTGCAGGAACCACCTGGCTGCTCAGGAGCTCCAGCTGCAGAGCTGCTGCTGGGGCATCTCAGTGCGGAACAGCGAGAGGGAACCTTGGGCACCTGGGGAAGGACTGAGGAGCGCCTGTGGTGCTCATTCCAGCAGGGAATGTCTGGCAAAGCTCCTTTGGTACCTGCCCACTGAGAAGACGGTGGTCTCTCCCGGATGCATCCTGCTTTTGCCCTCCTTGGAGCGGCCCTGGCGCTGCAGCGGGTGCCTCTTCCTCCTGCTGCAGTGGATGCAGGGGGCCTGCGTGGAGCCCAGGTGCACCGTGTGGTGATGTGGCGGGCCCCCGTCCTGGCTGCTGCTGTGGTGACAAAGGCTGCAACAGAAGATGACAGGGTGTGTCACCTCAGGGAGCCACCCCCACCCCGGTGCAGCCCCACTGCAGCAAGGCCTGGGAGCAGCAGCTCTGGGGGGGACCTCTGCTGGGGACAGGAATGAGGAAGAGCTGTTCCACTTGACACTGGGGTGAAGCTCTCCTCAAAACCCTCGGGAGAGGATTCCCCACTGGGAAGATGCTTTGTAGCAGCTGGAACGGGGCTGCTTGTCCCTCACTGTGGAGCAGCCACAAGCTGCTATGAGCTTCCCTCACCTGGGCACTGGCACTGGCACATCCCCTTCATTTTCCCCCAACATCTCCTTGAGGGCCTCCACGTTTGCTGAAGAGAGAGAAAAACAGGAACACGTCAGCCAAAGTGCTCAGCACGGCTCCGGGCCAGCCAAGGAAGTGCTCACCTTCGTTTTGGATGATGCATCTCACAATCTTCTCCACGGTGTCATCGTTCTTCTCGGCCTCATCTGAAAAGAGACAACGTGGCACTGAGGGCTGGCACTCCGGGGCTCCGCTCACTCATCCCTTCCCAGGAGCAGCTGCATCAGCAGAGTTGTTGGAGAAGCCTCGAGTCCCCTGTCACACTGGGAAGCCACTGGGGAACACCAGATCCCTCATCCTGGAAAAGAAACGGCTGAGCCAGCAGCTGTGTGTGCAGGGAGAGGGGTTGTGTTGCTCCTTCAGAGCATCTGGAGAAATGAGAGGGAAGCGGGTTCTAAAAAGTTGAAAGAGGAGGGTCCTTGTCCAGCCCTGGAGCCCCTGGCTGCAGGATGCTGCAAGTGCTCAAGGCTCCAAGGGTAAACAGGACATGTCACAGAAAATAAACCCACTGAGACTGCTAAACACAGAAATGGGGAACACACAGTGACAGAGACAGCCCCAGAGCTGCACACTATCAAAAGTTTAAAAGACTGTTCTGAGCAATCTTGGCAGGTGCCTGCTCTGTTGTGGAGTTCACCCACAGCTTTCAACTCCACCTGCTTCCAGCCACTGCTGGAGGCCTGGATGGATGGATGGATGGGTGGAGGGATGGATGATGGATGGATGGATGGATGGATGGATGGATGGATGGATGGATGGATGGATGGATGGATGGATGGACGGATGGACGGACGGACGGACGGACCTCCAGCCTGGTCAGCGGTGTGAGATGTTGCTGTAAGCAGGCTGGAGCTGTGGTCTGGCAGGCCTTAAAGGCTCAAGAGTTGCTACCATGATCTTGGAAGTTCTCCATCATCCCATGGATATGTTTCCCTGGGCTGTGGTGTGTCCAGAGGGCAAGCCCACCCTGGAGGTTCAGAGACTGCCTCCATGTCATGTGCAGCCAAGACAATAAAGCTGGAGGAGCACATCCATGGGCCCCTGGAAGCTCTGGCTGCAGCCGGGGAGCGGCGTTTCCCTCCTGAGCACAGGCAGCGGCAGCAGGAGGGGCTGATCCTCCCCAGCACTGCCGGCGGCACGCGGAGCTGGAGGAGTTCTGTGGCACCATGTGGCTGTTCCCAGCCTGGGAAGCAGCCGGAGGAATGCGTGTTCCCCACTTCAGCAGAGACTCAGGAAAGCACCGAATGACAGAGCTCGCTTGGGCCGGGCACCCACGCTCCATGCGGCAGTGACTTCCCAATCCAACCACCCCAGAGCGACTTGCAGTGGCCTGAAGCCATGGAAAACATTCCCTCCAGGTCCCTTCCCCATCCAGCAGCAGCCCTGATTCTGTGGTCTGCATGAACACAGCAGGGACCAGAAGAAGACATGACCAATAACAAACTGGCTCCCTGCCAGACTTCCTCATGCCAGAGGGCAGAGGCACTTGCTCCAGCTGGGAGAGGTTTTCCTTGAGGGAACAGGGGTTATGATTGAGATTCTGGGGATTCAGCAAGTTCTGGATATTCATCAGAATTACCTTTAGGTGATAATGCTCCTTTGGGACGGGCCAGACACTGGCTCCCACCTCCCTGTCACCTCCAGCCGTTGTCAGCTCGTGGATCAGAGGGATCCCTGGCCCTCACCCTCCCGATCCCCAGGGAGCACCGCGCTGCTCTCACCGCCCCAGCCCTTTCTCCCAGCCCAGCCACACGTGACAGGTAACCGTCCCAGCCCTATCCCAGCCCAGAAGGGTGCATGAGGAGCACCAGCCCACAGCAGGCACACGGCCGAGCCCCCAGCGAGCCCCCACGGCCCCAGCACTCACCATCCTGCAGCTCCTCCACCTCCTCTTTGTCATCTGGGTCAAGCTCGTCCCGGAAGGTGCGGCACCGGTAGCCCTTCTTCTTCAGGACATGGCAGATCAGGAACCCCACCAGCCCCATGATGAAGAAGACAAGGACGAGGAGGAAGACCACAGTAATGCCGTGCTGGGGGTCTGACTCCCCATCGTGGGGGTCGTGATAGTCTGACATGCGGATCTGGGAGGAGGGGAAGGCAGGTCAGAGCCGCGGCGCTCACCCCCTCCCCGTGCCCATCTCTGTTCCTCCTGCGGGGCAAGGGGCAGCTCCCGGCCGGGGCAGCTCCCAGCCGGGGCAGCTCCCAGCCGGGGCAGATCCCAGCCGGGGCAGCTCCCAGCCGGGGCAGCTCCCGGCCGGGGCAGATCCCAGCCGGGGCAGATCCCAGCCGGGGCAGATCCCAGCCGGGGCAGCTCCCAGCCGGGGCAGATCCCAGCCGGGGCAGATCCCGGCCGGGGCAGATCCCAGCCGGGGCAGCTCCCAGCCGGGGCAGCTCCCAGCCGGGGCAGATCCCAGCCGGGGCAGATCCCGGCCGGGGCAGATCCCAGCCGGGGCAGATCCCAGCCGGGGCAGATCCCAGCGGGGGCAGATCCCAGCCGGGGCAGATCCCAGCCGGGGCGGCTGCCCGGGCTCAGCCCGAGCCCCGCAAGGTCCGGCGCGCTGCGGGGCCGCACGGAGGGCAGCGCCGGCCGGACGTGGCTCCTCGCGGTCTCCCAAGGACACTGCCGCCCCGCACGCCCCGCATCCCAAGGGCAGCGGCGGCGGCAGCGTCCCCGCAGGCCGCCGGCCCCGGGCTGCGGCGCTGCCCCGTCCCTTGCAGGCGGCTCCCCAAGGGCACCGGTGCCCCGGCCTGCCCGGGGCTCTGCGGCGGGCGGCGTCCCCCGGCTCGCCCTTGCCGGAGGATGGCTGAGCATCCTCCCGCGCCGCGCCGCTCCTCCGCAGCCCTCGGTACTCACGGCCGAGGCCCTCCAGCGGCACCGGCAGCGGCACCGGCACCGGCAGGCAGGGAGCCGCGGCGGCCGGGCTGGCGGAGGGCCGAGCCGCCGGCCGCTCCCGCATCGTCCTCCCGCAGGACCGAGCCGGCTCCCTCCGCCCCGGCTCCTTTCCCAAGGGCTCGGCGCCCGCCTTCCCGCTCGCCGGCTCCGCTCCCCGGCACGGAGGAGATCCCCCCCGCTGCCCCCCGGCCCCGCTGCGGCGCTACCTGGGCCTGCGGTCCTCCGCAGCGCTCTCCTCTTCACCTTCACCTTCACCTTCACCTTCACCTTCACCTGCCTCCTAGCAACCCCGCATCCCCGCGGCTGGGGACCGCGGCGAGCATCCTCCGGCCCCCGGGCCCCGGCTCCCCGCCTGCCTTCCCCGGGAAGGAGCCAGCTGCCTCTGCCTGCCGCTCTCTGCCACAAGAGCACCCGCCTGTCCCGATCCCAGAAAAAAAATCTCTCCGGAGCTGTTTCGGCGGGGGAAGGCGCGGAGCGGAGCCCGCGGAGATGCCCGAGGCTGCAGCAGGACACGCAGGAGCGCTGCTCAGGGAAGCTGCCAGGCTGCCGCCCGCCCCGGGGTGAATAACCTCACCCGCACGCGTGCCAGCCCCGAGCTCCCCTGGCACCTTCCTTGCCTTGAATTTTAGGGCACTGAGCCCTGGCGATGGGAGGGAGAAAGGTGGGAGTGGGGCTCAGTGAAGGCAGGACTGATCACACAGCAGCGCTGAGGGGGGGAGAGGGGTGCAGACCCCCACATGGGGGATCCCAGCACCGAGGAGAGGGTGGAGAAAGAGCCCCGGGAATCTCCTGTGTCTTCCTCCTTCCTAAAAAAGGAGTGGCTAAGCCATTGGAAATCTCACGCTGCGGTGGTCCCATGACCTCCTTCTCCACCTCCACCACATTATCCTCACTCTGCGAGGCTTCACCCACCACTCCTTTGCTGCTGGAAATCAGACCTGCTCCTCTCCCTCCTTCAGCCACCTGCCAGTTCTCCACGCAAGCCCTGAGGGATGCAACCCTGGAAACCCCTCCCAGCCCATCTGCACTGAACCGAGCTCCAGTCCATGCACACATTCCTCCCTGGGAATTATCCCATGGGAATCCCTAATGGGAGTTATCCCACCACGGTCTGCCTTGCTGTGGCACAGCCTGTGACTCCTCCAGGCTCTCAGCCGTGCCTTGCTGGGGGCTCCTGTCCCTCTGCACAGATGACCAAGTTGGCTCTCAGGAGCCTCGTCCATCAGCGTGACTTCAGGAGGTCACCACGTCACAG
This sequence comes from Passer domesticus, assembly GCF_036417665.1. Taxonomy (NCBI): domain Eukaryota; kingdom Metazoa; phylum Chordata; class Aves; order Passeriformes; family Passeridae; genus Passer; species Passer domesticus. The sequence continues at coordinate 16,368,597 of NC_087486.1, read as the reverse complement.
GTGACACCCATCTGCCCGCTGTCCTGGCAGGGAGGCAGGAATGGAGCACCTGTGCAAGAACAAGACTTCTCCTCCTGCCATGGATTGCTGAGGCACAGGAGAGGAGAGCTCTCCAAACCCCGGACCAACAAGCTGCTGCACCATGCAGGTCTGAGCCGAGGAAGAGCTCCCAAAGTAAAGCTCGAAGGCAGTTTGCTCCTTGTTTCTGTGCACAGGGGGAGCTGGCAGCTCTGGGTTTCTGCGGGGCCCTGAGGGGACACAGTCACGGCGAGCAGTTCCCGTTCTCCTCGTGCCCACGCACGCTGTCCTGCACAATGAATCGCTCTTTCTCCTCCTGGGCATTCCTGCCCGCCCAGAGCATTGCTGCACCCTGGCCCTGCCAGCATCCCACCCCCTGCCAGCATCCCACCCCCTGCCAGCATCCCACCCCCTGCCCGACCCCAGCCGTGCCAGGCTGATCAGGACTCCCCATTCAAGGGGACATTCCCAATTTCCCACAGCCTCTGGTGTCAAGGCATTTCCACAAGCTGGGGGACACAGTGGCACAAATCCTGAGGACAAATCCTGGCCTTCGTGGGGTGAGCCAGGATGAGGAGGGGGTTCTGTGGCTGTCAAGCTGCTCCCTCCTGGCTCTGCAGCTGGATTACCCCAGCTGATTGTTTCTCTTCCTAATTCTCCCAACCTGCTCCCAGTCTCCATCTTGCTTCCACCACCTCAGCTTCAGTGTCCCTGCAGGGCCTTAGTCCTTGTCCCACACAGCACCTCACGGGTCACCCAGAAACAACACCCCGGCACCTCTGTGCCCCAAAAGCAGCCAGCATTTGAGGCATGAACCCACACAACGGAGCACCCCTTGTGAGCAGACCAGCCATGTTCATCCTGGCCATGGGGGACAGAACCCACATGGGGTAAAGCCCCACACCAAGCTGGAGAGCTGCAGCCATGGCTGCGGGCTGCCTGCTCAGCCACAGTCTGGGATCTGCATCCTCTGTCCCTCCTGACCCCTCCCAGCTCCTCTCCTGGCCTGCGTGACCCCGCCAGCCGAGGCAGTGGCAGCTGAGACAACCTGGACAGTCTGGCTGGAGCTCTGGGAGAGGCAGCTGCCTTCTTTCTGCCTGCCCGCCTCACCCAGCACCACCAGGAGGAGGAGGAGGTTACACAGAACAGAACATGGCACAGTGCTGGTCCAGAGAGTCCCCTCTGCCTGGTGAGGGGCACTGCTGGGGCTCTTCTGTGGGATTTGTCCCTGCATTTCCCATGTCCCTTTCAATGAACTGAGCTCTTTCCCCATGTTTTCAGGACTTATGAAACCTCCTTGCTCGTGGATGAACCAATTAGTGACGAGCTCCCCTACAGTGGTAAGCTGGAGTTGTCTTTTTTCCTCGTGAGCTCAGCTGGAATTCTTGGCATGTTCTGCTCTGCACTGACCAGGGCCAAAGTGTCAGCACTTCCTGACCTTGGAGATGGCCTTGGCCATGCCTGGGAGTGTCCAAGGCCAGGCTGGATGGAGTTTGCTCTAGTGGAATGGGGTTGGAATGAGATGAGATTTAAGGTCCTTTCCAACCCAAACCATTCTTTCCTTCCTTCCCAGCTCCCCCTCAAGGCTTCCCTGAACCCTGGAGGTATTGGAGGCTTCACTGCCTCTCCAGGCATTGCCTGGAAACACTGGAATTTCAGCCTTTGGAGGCTTGGGAGGGAGGGACAGAGTGGCCGAGGAAAGGCTGGTAGGACATTACTGTCACCTGTCACCCTGTCCCTCGGCTGGCTCTGGTCCCAGTGAATCCCACGTTACCTCTTGTCTGCTCTTCTCCTGCTCCTCTTCTGCAGCCATTGGAGCTGATGTCATCCCACAAGCAATGGGACCAGGTCCTTTTGGGGGATCAGCCGCCCTGGCCCCGCTGCCTGTCCACGTGGCAGCTAAACAGCCTGCACTGCCCAGATCCAGGCTCCTCTTGGGATCTTCACTTCAATGCTCAGCCCAGAAATTGTCCTCACGTCTGCAAAGCTGCTCCATCCCATCGTGCCAAACGCGTCCGTGAATCCTCAGCCCTGCTCCAGCCTTCCAAACGTGCCCAGCAGCTAATGGCCTTCAAACCACAGCCTGCTTCTGCTCTCTGAGCACAAAGAGCGTCTAAAAATATCCCTCTCTGACCCTTCCCTGCTCTGCTCCGACACCCGCGAAGATGCCTGGAGCAGCACCCAGCTTCCAGAAGGACAGCTCAGGCACCAGAGTGATCCCAGCTGGACGTGTCTCTGCTCTCCCCAAGCAGGGATGTGTCTCTCCCCAAGCAGGGATGTGTCTCTCCCCAGGCAGGGCCGTGTCTCTCCTCAGGTAGGGCTGTGTTGTGTCTCTGCTCTCCTCAGCCCGTCCCCAGCGGGCACTGGGACGTGCCCCGGGTGGCTCCGTGTCCCCAGGCAGGCGTTATCTGGTGGCAGCAGCTGGTGGAGCAGGGACAGGACAGCCGTCATGAGGCAGCAGCGTCAGAGCTGCGGAGCTCCCAGCTCAGCCGTGGTGCTCAGCACGTTTAAATCCGTGATTTCCTGGAGCAATGTACCTGGGCAGCTCAGGCTGCAGTGTGCACCAGCCGTCCAGCTGGAACTGCTCTTATCAGACTCTTCTCAGAACCCTCTGGAATCCATCAAGGTTTCTAAGACATAAACTGTGCTAAATAAGAAAGAAGAAGCTGAGAAACCAAATTCCAAGACCACAGGAAGTAAATAAGAGCAGCAAAGCACCTGGACTGTGACCAGTGCCATGTTCTGAGAGGTGCACGCAGAACACGTGCACAAGACAAAGGCACCAGCAAGAAATGTGTGCAAAGAGCAGGAATGTATAAATAACCATATAATGCAAACAATAAACAGCTCCTGCCCAATCATATTGCTCAGTGGCCCAGGAGTCCTGAATTTCCCACAGTTTCCCCTGCTGGGGGCTGGGCTTGGTGCCAGGTGCCCTCTCCGAGTGTCCCCAGGCACAGCTGGGCCCTGTGGGCTCATGGTGAGAGGGTCCTGGGTCTCCTCTGGACGTGTCCCTGCCCCCAGCAGGGGATTGATTGGAATGAGATCCCTTTAAGGTCCCTTCCAGTCCTATCCCCTAACCCATCCTGTGATCCTTTGGAGCTGGGGTCCTAAAAGGAAACCCACACAAGGGGCAGTGTCCCCTCAGGGGGGACAGGGACAGCCAGAAATCCCCTTTAACGACCCCACCATTTCATCCCACCTTGGCCCCTGCAGCCAGCACAGCACCCAGAGCTCCCAGCCATCCCACCATGCCCCACCCCATGCAGGCAGGAAGCTGCCCTTGCTGCTTCCAGGGGGTTTCTATGCCCTGGGAATGCCAGCCCGGCCCTGGGAATGCCAGCCTGGCATCCCCTGCTCCGCCAGGGAACACCGCAGTGCCCATCCTCTGAGGAGCCTGTCCCCAGCACAGCTTCCTTCAGCCCAGCCTGCAGGAAGGCACCGAGCAGGAGGCTGGCAGGACCAAGCATTGGTTTTGGCTGCTCTTCCCAGCCTTTGGACACGGCTTCCTGCTCTGTCCGTCCGTCCTTCCCTGCAGCCCCGGGGAGCAGCTTTGTGCTGCCAGCCTGCCCACGCCATGCTCTGCTTCCTCCTCCTGTCAGCCCCAGCGCTCCCCCATCCCGCTGCCTGCTCACACCCACGATCCCCCAGGCTGAGCCCTGCTCCTGCCCGGCAGGACTCCAGAGGGCTCTCCCCGAGCTCCGGAGAGCCTGCACCCCGGGTGGCACCTGGTGACAGCCGGCAGTGGCACGTCCCCATCCCCGGGGACCGGGATGGAACGAGCCCCATCCGGGCGTGGGTGTCCCCGGGAACCCCCTGCCCTGAGCCCGGGGGGGCTGTGACCCCTGGGGGGGACAGGGGAGCTGGGGAAGAGAATCCAGCGCCAGCCGGGCTCACTGGGAGGAGCTGGAGCAGCTGGGAGCCACTGGGAGCAGGCGAGGAGCGGGGAGGGGTGACTGCGGCACCCGAGGGGGCAGGTGGAGAATTACGGGAGGGAACAGCAGGCACTGGAAGTGACTGGGAATGGCTGGGAGGCAGCGGCGGGCCTGCGGGAGGGAATCCAGTGGGCAGCGGGGGTCTGCTGGGGGTAAACTGGGATCTGCTGGGGGTGACTGGGATCTGCTGGGGGTGTGCTGGGGTCTGCTGGGGATCTGCTGGGGGTAAACTGGGATCTGCTGGGAGTAACTGGGATCTGCTGGGGTGTGCTGGGGGTAACTGGGATTTGCTGGGGGTGACTGGGGTCTGCTGGGGGTGACTGGGAGTAGGTGAGGGGCGGTGAGGGATGACTGGGGGAGCTGAGGATGGCTGGGGGATGGCAGGGGGTCATGGCCGGAGCGCAGCCGGTAACTGTCGCCAAGGGGCTGCAGCCGGGGGCACGCAGGTGGCACCGGGCTGTGCCGCGGTACCTGGGGGCCACCGGGCTGAGGGGGCGGGCCGGGGCGCAGCCGTGAGCCGCTGGGGACAGCGGGGCCGGTCCGGAGCTGGGCGGTGACACCGGGACCGGACGGGGGGGGGGACACCGGGACCGCGGGTGGCCACGCCCCCGTATAGAGACACGCCCCTTTGTAGGCGTGTTCTTGTTGTGACCACGCCCCCAGCCCGGCCCCGGCGGTGGGTGTCGCGGAGTGATGACGTAAGCGGGAGCGCGGCGCGGCCTGTCCGCCATGGCGAAGACCGTGGCCTATTTCTACGACCCGGACGTGGGGAACTTCCACTACGGTGCGAGCGGGGCCGGGGCAGCGCCGCGCCGGGGCGGCGGCGGGGCGGCCGCTGTGGGGCTGGGGCCGGGGCCGGGCGGGCCGGCTGGGGGCGGCGGTGTGGCCCAGCCCGCGCTGGCTCTCCCCCATCCCCGTCCCTTCTCCCCATCCCCGCTCCCCCGTCCCCCTCAGCCCGGACCTGCTGCGGCGGCCGCGGCCGTTGTTGCCCCGTGGTGCCCCGTTGACCCCGCGCGGTTCCGTTCCAGGCGCGGGGCACCCCATGAAGCCGCACCGCCTGGCGCTCACGCACAGCCTGGTGCTGCACTACGGCCTCTACAAGAAAATGATCGTAAGCACGGGGACAGCGGGGGGACAGCCGGGGGACAGCGGGGGACACGCTCCAGCCTGGGCCCCGGGGCTGCTCTGGGACCCAGGGGTGGGTGACATGCTCAGTGGTGGCTGTAGAGTTCTTGGTGCAGCTGTGGAGGATTCCAAGGAGCTGCTGGGGTCAGGCAACTGTAAGGATGCAATTTATGGAAATCATTCTAGGTGTTCAGAGATGGGAAGAGTTTCCTTAATTAATGAAATTCCCAACTAAAACCACATCCAGTGCAGTGGCTGTGTGGAAGTGCAGCGCTTGGGGGAACTGTGGGAGTCTTTGCAAAGTCAATAATTTCTGCCCAGAGTCTTTGCAAAGTTAATTTTCCAGATTCTTACTGTCACTGCGTGGATTTCCACAAGCGACTTCCCCAGAGGTTTTTTTTATTGTTTCCACAAGTGACTTCCACAAGAAACTTCCCCAGAGTATTTTTCTTTTAATTTCCACAAATATCTTCCACAAGTAACTTCCCTAGAGTTTGTTTTGGGGGGTTTTTTTGGTTGGTTTTTCTTTTTTTGTTGGGGTTTTTTTTGTTGGGGTTTTTTTTTTTGTTGGGGGCTTTTTGGGGTTGTTTTTTGTTAGGTTTTTTTTTTGTTTGTTTGTTTGTTTTTTGTGGTTTTTTTTTGTTTGGGGTTTTTTATTTTGTTTTTTTTTATTTGTTGGGGTTTTTTGTTCTGTTTTGGGTTTTTGGGGTTTTTTTGTTTTTTCTTTAATTTTTATTTCCACAATTCACTTCCCTGGAGTTTTTTTTTTTTTTAATTATTATTTCTGCAAGTAACTTCCCCAGAGTTGGGCTTTTCCTTGCAGGAACAACCAAAAAACCTGTTCTGACCCAACACATCTAAATGGCAAATCCCTGAAGGAGGCAGTGGGTAGAGCTCTACATTTTTATTCTTGAAATTCATTTTTTGGGGTTATGTTTTCCACAAGCTGCCGCTGGGAAGCTGAAAACCTCAGAGACATCTTCATCCCCCAGCAGCCAGGGACTGGCAGAGTCAGGACAGATAAAACCAGGAGTTTGGAGCAGCTGCAGGCTCGGGGCTGTGGCTGCAGGGGCTCTGCCCCGTGCAGCCCAGGGCTGTGCTGCTCTGGGGTGGCTTTGCCTCTCCCCACCTTCCCCAGCTCAGGAACGTGGCTGGGATTGCTGGGGAGGCTGCAGGGAGCCAGCTTTGCTCTGCCAGCAGCTGGCTGAACATTGCAGCCTGGCTTTCCCTGCTCTGAGAGCCTCGGGCTGCCCACTGGGAGCCATTTCTCCTCTCTCTGCCATCACTTTTGGGCTGCTGTGGTTTAATGAACCATCAGAATTCCTGGGGGATCCCTGGGAATAAGGAGCTGCCTCATCCCCTGTTTGTCAGAGGCAGCAGCCTCTGAGAAACACCAAATTCCACATGGAAAACCCCAGGAGAGGGGGAGATGGGCTCGTTCTGGTGATGGTGGCTCTGAAAATGCCCAGGTTTCCTGCTCAGCACAGAAAACAGGGCCATGGTGCAGCTGTCCTGAGGAGTTTCCCTTTGCAGACCAGCTTGTGCATCTTCTGTTATGTTCGTGTTCCACTTTTTCTGTGAAGTGGTTGCTTTAAATAAGAGAAATTTAAATAAGAGAAATAAAAATTAGAGAAATCACAGAAAAAAATCTCTTATCAATTGAATTCCCTCCCCCAGTGTTGTTAATTTTTAACTTCCCCTCTGCTGAGGGGTGTGCTGTGTTGTCACAAGGTCCTGGATCTGAGTCCATCCACCTCCCTGGCCATCCCCCCCATTTTCCTTTCCAAAGGAAACAAAACTTATGCAACTCTTTCCCCAATAATTTGGAACCTGTCAGTAAATCTTCCAGAGGGATCAGAACCACCCCTAGATCAAGGTCTTAAATGCTGAGTGAGGAAGGAATGGTCCCCCCAGGGAAGGAAAAGCTGTGGTTTATTTTGCTGCCCGAGCAGGAGAATGTGCCATGGGGTAGGAAGGAATTTTATGGCAAGAGCTGCAGTGAGGAGAGGCAGGATTTGGATTTATGAAAGGGAAAAAATGAGAGGAGAGCAGGTTCCATGGAGCAGCTGTTGCATTTAAATGGACACAAGTGCCAGTGTCTGCACATTTTTATGTACCTTGTGCAGGCCACTTGTCACTTAGCTTGAGATCCCTCCCAGCCCGAGGAAGCAGAGTTTGGATGGGAAATAACTCCTGCTTTTGTCTCTGGAAGGTGTTCAAGCCCTACCAGGCCTCCCAGCACGACATGTGCCGCTTCCACTCCGAGGATTACATCGACTTCCTGCAGAGGGTGAGCCCCAACAACATGCAGGGCTTCACCAAGAGCCTCAACGCCTTCAACGTGGGCGACGACTGGTGAGTGCCCCAGCTGCCCTGCCCCGGCCCTTCTGGAATTCTGGAATGTGCCAATCCTGCCCTGGTTTAGGCAGCATGAGGAGTGTGTCCCTCCTGTGCTGTCTGGGTTTGCAAAGCCAGGTGTCTGCTGAGGAAGGCAGGAGCCTCCCCTGAATAGAAATGCAACCCCCCACCCTACGAATTATTGTAATTTTGAAATTAAGGGGCTCTTGGGCAAAGATATGGGAACAGGAATAGCAGTTCTTTACTAGGAAAATTAAAAATACAAACGCAATAGTACAAACAGAAAACAAACCACTGCCAGAGTCAGAGCAGGAGCTGAGCCCTGTGGGTCAGGGTGGTGGCACAGCCCCATCCCATGGGGGCTCAGCCCTCCTGCATTGCCAGCTGTGCTTCTGCTGGAGCAGGGATCCTGCACAAGGGGGGAGCTTTCCTCTGCAGCTCCAGGGCTGCTGGAGATGGGCCTGCTCTTCCTCTGGGAATGCAGGGCAGGAGAAAGCTGCTCCTCTGGGAATGCAGTGGGCAAAGGCTGCTGTGCTGTTCCAGGCTCAGATTGTATCCAGGTAGGAATGCTTGGCTCCTGCCCTGGGCCGAGCATCTCCCCATGGGATGCTGGAATTTGATCAGCCCTGCAGGGACACTCAGTGACCATGGACAGCAGAGATCTGCTGGAGGGAGGATTGGCTGTGGGGGAGATAAAGAAAAACTTCCCCATGAACAGCAGAGAACTGCCCCAGCTCTGACAGGTGGAAATAGAATACACAAACCCATTTCCAGCCTAAGACACGTGTGGATAAGGGTGTGGAGCCTCCTTTATTCCTTTCCCTTCGTGGGGATGTTGCAGTGCTCCTTTTTGGGTCTAGATTTGGGCTTGCTGGGTTGCAGACTCTGCTTGTTCTGGAAGAGCTTTCAGCTCTTCTGGAAAGTGACATCTTTGATAAGAACTTGAGTGCTGCATCCAGCTCTGGGGGACAGAGAATATCAACCTGGTGGAGCAAATCCAGAGGAGGCAGCAGGATGAGCAGAAGGAGGCAGCAGCTCTGCTGGGAGAGCTGGGATTGTTCAGCCTGGAGAAGGGAAAGGGTGACCTCACTGTAGCCTTACAGTACCTGAAGGAGCTGACAAGAGAGCTGGAGAGGGACTGGGGACAAGGGATGGAGGGGCAGGACACAGGGAATGGCTCCCACTGCCAGAGGGCAGGGATGGATGGGATATTAGGAATGAGGAATTGTTGCCTGGCAGGGTGGGCAGGCCCTGGCAAGGGTGCCCAGAGCAGCTGTGGCTGCCCCTGGATCCCTGGCAGTGCCCAAGGCCAGGCTGGACAGGGCTTGGGACAGTGGGAGGTGTCCCTGCCATGGCAGGGAGTGGAACAGGATGAAATTTAAGTTCCCGTCCAACCCAAATCATTCTGGGATTGGGGGCTGTCACAGTCCCCCCTCTCTCCTGGGGCAGTGGTACATCATGTCCCAGCTGTGGGCAGGAGACTGACAGGTTTTGGGAGCAGTGAAGCCTTCTCAAGGCTGGTTTGGAAGCTTTGGGAATCATTCTCAAATTCCCTGTGTTTACAGGCAGCTCGCTCCCCTGCTGGGGCTCAGTGAGTTACAGGCATGGTCAGAGTGATCCTGAGCCCAAATTAACTCTTTCAGAGGGGACTGAGCTTTATTCTTGCTCAGATGTTACCCCTGGCCAGTCTGATTCCTGGCTGTGCTCTGCACAAAGGGGAGGAGTGAGGAGTTCTGAGTTGGGATGTGGTTTCTTTTTCAGCCCAGTGTTTCCAGGCCTCTTTGAATTTTGCTCTCGTTACACTGGGGCCTCTCTGCAGGGAGCAACACAGCTGAACAACAAGGTAAGGGGTGAAGTGCTGATCTTGGGAACCCAGCTGGAGGTTTGGAGGAGGAAAAGCCAGCAGGGTGCTGTGGACCCCTGGGATGGGCAGGTGGAAGTGGGAAGGAGGGAACAGGGTTGTTGTCACCATATTGTCACTTTAAATTCACTTCTCTTTCCTCTCTTAGATCTGTGACATTGCCATAAACTGGGCAGGGGGCCTCCACCATGCCAAAAAGTTTGAGGTAATGACATCTGTGGATTTCATTTGTCTTTGGGGCCTGGGCTCTGTTGATCTCATCCTCAAGCTCTTGGGGTTTCTCTCTCTTCCAGGCTTCAGGCTTCTGTTATGTCAATGACATCGTGATTGGCATCCTGGAGCTGCTCAAGTAAGGACAGGGCCAAGGGCTCACCTCTGCTGGCTGCTTTGTGCTTTCCCTCTGCTTTTTCTCTCTTTCCCTGCCTCATTTGCCTTTCTGGAATCCAGGAAGCCCAAAAACTTCATTTTTGTCCTGGCCTTACCTTTAAGACACAAGAAAGGGTTTGAGCATTGGAACATCTCACTCCAGTTTTGTTGGGAGTCAGATGTTTTGTTATCCCTCAGGGAGCTTGAGGGATACAGAAGAGTTCTTCAATCCCATTTCAGGGGTTCCTGAGTCTCAACTTTTTTGCCACAGTGAGCCTTTTATAGGTAAATGTAAGTTCTGGTTCACTGGAGACACAAAAATGACTCAAATCTTTCTGGAGTTGTTTGAGCACCTTAAGAACAGGATTTGGGCTGCACATGGATGATCAAAGGACACTTGGTCTCCATAGAAAAAATTCAGGTTATTTTTCACTTTAGGAAATTAAAAATCAATTCAGAATGAGAGGAAAAGCTACAGAAATACCTTTAGTTTCTTGAATTGATCTGAGATTTCTTTTTAATTTTTTTTTTTTTGGTACTTCAAAGTGCCTTCCTTGTCACTGAACCTGAGACAAGCTGTCCTGGAATTAAAAAGGATTTGGAGTTGATCAAACAATAGTTACACGACTGCTGGCAAGTTTACTTGCTCTCAGAGTCAGATTTATGGGATGTACTGGCATTTCTTGTTCCCCCTTCTGTGCTCTCTTTGGAACCCCAGGATCTCCCTGGCAATCCCTGCACTCCCTTTTCCTACTCCCATCCACCAGAGGCTCAAATACAGCCCAGTTACCCCCATGGGATGTTATTTCTGTCCCTATCCTGTTGCTTGTTTCCAGGAACATTTCTGCAGCAGGTGACTGCATTTTGAGTTTGCTTCTGTCTCTGTGTCTCTGGCTGCTTCTCCAGTAAATTTAGCCCAGCCTGGAATTTTTGGTGCTCACCAGCTGGGACACAGTGCTCCATTTCCCACCTCCTCCATGCCAGCCTGCCTTTCATTTCCTGATATGATTAAAATCACTGGAGCTCTTAAAGATTAACTATGAGCACACTGGAAACAAGAATCTGCAATTTTTGAACACCCAGCTGCTTAAACAAGTTATTTTCCACGATACTTCTGGCCCCATCTAAAAATCTTTTTGCTCTAATTTCCATTTCTAAATACCTCAGAAGAAAATGTTTTAAATCCCAATTTCCAAGCAGATCAAAGGAAGCTGTTTGGGTGTGCACAAATGCCTGGAATGCCAGCTTTGGTGTGTCCCACAGGTATCACCCCCGGGTGCTGTACATCGACATCGATATCCATCACGGGGACGGGGTGCAGGAGGCTTTCTACCTGACAGATCGTGTCATGACAGTGTCATTTCACAAATATGGCAACTACTTCTTTCCTGGCACAGGTAAGTTTTTCATTTCTAGTGGGAATCTGCTTCAGAATCCCTTGGAAATTCTGCTGCAGTAGAAAAGAGTAAATCACAAAATTCGAGCTGCCGGGGGGAAATGGTGGGAGAAAATTATTAGAAAGGACCAGAACTGTATTTGCTTGTAAGAAAGGGGTCCTGATTAGATGGACAGACTCAGCCCAGCTCAGCCCTGGCCTTTGCACAGCTCTGAAGCCTCAGGCTGTTGTGCCTGTCCTGTTTTGCAGGTGACATGTATGAGGTTGGTGCAGAGAGTGGCCGTTACTATTGTCTCAACGTGCCTCTGCGAGATGGCATCGATGACCAAAGTAGGTGTTCCCTCCTTTCCTCTTGGCCCCAGGGGTTTCCTGGTCCTTCTGCTCCAGAGCCATGACAAATCCACCTCTCTCTCCAAAGGTTATAAGCACCTCTTCCAGCCAGTCATTAACCAGGTGGTAGATTACTATCAGCCCACCTGCATAGTCCTGCAGGTAAGGAAGGAAACCTCTGTGCACACATCCATGCCTTCAGAGGCTGCAGAGGGCTCTATCTGTGTTACCTTCTGTCCCCTGGTGTGGATCTGGAGAGCAGTGCCAAAACTCCCTTGTTTTTCTGTTCCCCAGTGTGGAGCTGATTCTCTGGGTTGTGACCGGCTGGGATGTTTTAACCTCAGTATAAGAGGCCATGGGTAAGTACAGCAGGGCTGGGCATAGAAAAACCACCTGGAGGGCTCTGAGGAATCTCTGCTGTGAGGCTGGGCTTTGGCTTTGGCCTGCTAGCAGTTTTTGGGGTTTTTTTAACATTTGTGTGACTAGAGGGGGTCTGAGAGTGAGGCTTTGTACGAGGTGCTCAGGGGGGTAGTGGAGGAGGAGGCCGTGGAGATGGTCCTAAGGACTGGAACCAGGCTGGGAGAGCTGGGGGTGCTCACCTGCAGAGGAGAAGCCTCCAGGGAGAGCTCAGAGCCCCTGCCAGGGTCTAAAGGGGCTCCAGGAGAGCTGGAGAGGGACAAGGGATGGAGGGACAGGACACAGGGAATGGCTCCCACTGCCAGAGGACAGGGCTGGATGGGATATTGGGAATTAGGAATTGTTCCCTGGGAGGGTGGGCAGGCCCTGGCACAGGTGCCCAGAGCAGCTGTGGCTGCCCCTGGATCCCTGGCAGTGCCCAAGGCCAGGTTGGACAGGGCTTGGAGCAGCCTGGGACAGTGGGAGGTGTCCCTGCCATGGCAGGGTTGCAGTGAGATGAGCCTTAAGGTCCTTCCCAACGCACCCCCAGTGCTGGAGATTCCTGGGTGGAAGCTCCAGGTGTATCACACCAGCCATGGTGCTGTTGGAGTTCAGGAGGGCACTTCTGACACATGAACCTGTGCTGCAGTTTCCAGCTCTGGCATTTTCCTCTTTGGGGTTTGTAGGGAGTGTGTGGAGTACGTGAAGAGCTTCAACATCCCCTTGCTGGTGCTGGGAGGAGGAGGTTACACGGTCAGGAACGTGGCACGCTGCTGGTGAGTGCTCTGCCTGCTGAGGGGCACTTCTGTGGGAGTTGTCCCTGCATTCCCCATGTCCCTTTCAATGAACTGAGCTCCTCATTTCCCATGCTTTCAGGACTTATGAAACCTCCTTGCTCGTGGATGAACCAATTAGTGACGAGCTCCCCTACAGTGGTAAGCTGGAGTTGTCTTTTTTCCTCATGAGCTCAGCTGGAATTCTTGGCATGTTCTGCTCTGCACTGACCAGGGCCTAAGTGTCAGCACTTCCTGACCTTGGAGATGGCCTTGGCCATGCCTGGGAGTGTCCAAGGCCAGGCTGGATGGGGTTTGCTCTAGTGGAAGGGGGTTGGAACAAGATGAGATTTAAGTTCCTTTCCAACCCAAACCATTCTGTGATCTCCCACCACCCACTTTGCTGGGCGGACACAGTCATGTGTGTCCAGGGTGATTTAGTTTGCACAATTTCCTGATATTTTTTCTAATCCCTTGCACTCAGGGTTGAATACCACTGTGCTTTTTAAGCTCTGCTGTCCGCCAGGCAGGTGGAGGGTGAGCTCTGCTCTCTGCACAGCTCCTGGCCCTCAGTGCTCTAACTCTGCCTCCTTCCATCTCAGAGTACTTTGAGTACTTCGCTCCAGACTTCACCCTTCACCCTGATGTCAGCACAAGGATTGAGAATCAGAACTCCAGGCAGGTGAGTGCTTGCAGCCATGCTGCAATATCAGCTTGGAGTTTCCAAAACCCTGTGGTTGGTGCTCTGTCCTGTGAAACCAGCTGGAGCCCAGGGCAAAAAAAAAAAAAAAGGAAAAACAACGTCTGGGTTGTGTCAGTGTTTCCTGCTTGGGTGGCAATAATTGAATTCACTCTGCTCTGATAAGTGACTTTTTGCACAAATCTGTTGCTCTTGGGCAGCACAGAGGTGCTGCAGGCAGGTGACAGAGCTGTGACACATCCCACTGTGCTGATCCCTGTGTGTTCTGTCCCTGTAGTACCTGGATCAGATCAGGCAGACCATATTTGAGAACCTGAAGATGCTGAACCACGCTCCCAGTGTGCAGATCCACGACGTCCCCTCGGACCTGCTCAGCTACGACCGCACGGATGAGCCCGATCCAGAGGAGAGGGGCTCCGAGGAAAACTACAGCAGGTACCAGAGCCAGTGGGCTTCCCTTGCTGCCCCTGGGAGGGGGTACAGAGGAATCCATCTGAGTCCTAGAACAAGTCACAGAATCCTGGAATTTGGGCTTGGAAGGGATGTTAAAGCCCATCTGATTGTCGTGGGCAGGGAAGTCACTTGTGAGTCTCTTGTTTTTACCCAAGGAGCTTCTGTGGGCTCCTACTGTGACATTCCCTCAGGCCCCAGGGGTTCCAGGTCTCTGTCCCCTCCCTGACAGGGATTTCTGTTCCCCCAGGCCTGAGGCTCCCAACGAGTTCTACGATGGTGACCACGACAATGACAAAGAGAGCGACGTGGAGATCTGAGGGCTCTGAGCTGCGGGGCCTCCCGCCTGGGACATGGATGCTTGGAGCACATAACTGGGCCCTGCAGGAGCCAGTTTAGCCCTCTCTTCAACTTAGACTATGTGTGGTGGCAGCAGAGACAGCCCCACTGCAGGCTCCTGCCACCTGGAGAGGCACAGAGGTGACGCGTGCTCCTTACTTGTCACCACGTCACGGTTCCGGCTGTCACCGCTGTGGGAGTGGAGCCGTGCTGCGTCCTGGCTGGCAGCTGTGGGACTGCCCTCAGAGCCTGAGCCACGCTCCATGCTTCCCATGCAGGCTCCTGCAGCCAGCTGGGAGCTGGAGCAGCTGTGCCTACAGCCCCTGCCTCTGCAGCACTTGGGATCCATCCTGCTGTCCCTGACCTCCCCTCAGGTACCGCCCCGCTGTCCCCTGCAGCCTGCACTGGGAGCTGCTCCTGATGTCCCTTCTAAGAAGCTGATGCTCCACAGCTCCAGGAATTATTGGATAAGACCAGGCCAGTTGTGGGGTAGGGGTCAGGATGTCCTTGGAGCAGCTCAGTGGGGTGGATGGAAGGATGTGTGCAGAGCATAGGCTCATTGCTTCCCCCCACACCCAGATCTGCATTCACAAACGAGTTCTGCAGCACTTTGCTGAGTTGGACACAACCTCCCTGTTGTGTTTACTCCTTGGGAAGTTTAAGTCCCTGTGGAACAGAGGTTTGCCTGCCCAGGTCAGTACTTAGTGTGTCCTGAACCTTTAGTGTAGCTTCCAGCTGTGTTTCCCAAGTTCACACATGGTCAGCAAGAGATCTGGGCTGTTGGCTCTGAGAGGAAACAGTTCCTGGGCTGTACCCTGCAGATGTTGCTCTGCTGCTGGGTGAGGGAAGCTGCTTCCTGCGAGTGCTCTGTTCCTGCCCTCACCCAGCAGAGCTTTCCCTTGGCCATCCCTCCCATCCCAGATGTTGCTGCTCCTCCTCGCGAGCCCTCAGCGGTACCTGTGTGGTTTGGAACGTGCTGTGTGGGGAGGTGGGGGGTCAGCCTCTGTCTGTATGGTTCTGTTTGTTTACTGATGTCTTTGGACATTAAAGAAGAGGCAGTATTTTTCTTACCTGACCTGTTGTTTGTCTCTTTCATCCCCACACCTTTTTGGCACCTGTTCTCCCGAGGGTCAGGCCCTGGCAGGGCAGTGTTATCCACTCTGTGAAGGAATGGAGGGAATGCTGCTCCTCAGAGTCAATGTTGGTGAGTTTTTGGCATCACTGCACATGAGGGGAGCACCCTAAACTCCCTTTCAAGAGGCCAGGTGGGGTGGACACTCCTATTAATGCCTCTCAGTCCAGCAAAAGCTTTGCAGGAAGCTGCAGAGCCGATTTGGGAGATTTTTCCTGCAGTTATTTAAAATGCCATGACTTCTGAGAGTTGCAGTGTCCATAACAGCCTCTGCACTTTGCACTCTCACTGTCCCAAGGCCTTTTTGGGGACTGTTTTGTAGTTCTGGTCACTACAACGTGGAGCAGGCAGTAAGTCAGGGTTACTCCCTGTGGGTGTCCAGAGAAATCCCTCAGAAATAAATTGTGATTGTATTAGACTGGAGATAGAGAAGGATGATCACAGGTCTAACACAGCTCCTGTGTGAGGAGGGGTCTGGTGGATCAGGATCCTTCAGCTGAGGAGGGAGAACTGAGCAGGGAGAGGATATGTCACAGGGGAAGTTGATACAACCATGAGTGGGTTTCTCCAAGTACCAGAGTACAGCAGCAGGGACTTCACCAGGGCCTGGAGTGCCAGAGGGCAGGGCTGGATGGGATATTGGCAGGGATTGTTCCCTGGGAGGCTGGGCAGGCCCTGGCACAGGGTGCCCAGAGCAGCAGGGGCTGCCCCAACCCTGGAAATACCCCTGGTGGGAGGATATTTGCTCCTGAAAGGGCTGAATTCCCTGTTCCAGTGCTGAGGCTCCCTGTGCAGAGCTGTGCTCGGACACCAGGTGGCACCTGGATCACTGGAATTCTATGGAGGCTCCATGGCCCTGCTGCAGGCCCTGTGTGCAGACACTGCAGCCCCACAGTGGGGTTTGGGGTGGGAGCAGAGTCCTGGCTGCCTTCTCAGGGACGTCTGGGGGTTCTGGGCACTGTCAGGCCTGGCTGTCACCAGGGCACAGGGGCAGGGGTTGCTCCTGCTGCAGCTCTGTGACTTCCCTGTGTGAGCTTCCACACCATGCCCAGCACATCCCAGGGATGTGGCCAGGCTGGCACTGCCCTTCCTGCACAGAATCTCCCAGAGCTTCCCTCCTGGGGAGAAATGAATATTCCGTCTTAATTTCCCATAAAAAAATCACATAAAATATTTTTTTCTGCTTTACCTGACTCTGTCCTGGCTGTGTTGATCCCATAGCCCCAAAACACAGCAACCCCAAGTTCATGAACTCACTGCAGCATCTCCTGGAGCTCAGGTTGTTCCACAAGTGTGGCACAGGCTTTGTGCACCCCAGTGCCTGGGTAGGAAATTGGGATAAGAACATCCCTGCTATTTTGGATGCTCTGGGAAGTGTTTGTAGCTTCCCTGGTTCCCACCTGTGCTCGTCAGAGCCTGGAGGGAACTTCCCACCTCCCAGACTTTCTGTAGCACAGCTGAGAGGTTTAGCTGCTGTTTACCCCTCACACCAGTGCCTGCTTTCCCTGTGGAAGGCACCCAGCACCCACAGGAGCTGATTTTGGGATGTGCTGCCCAGCAGGTCTGGCTCTCACTCCCCAAACCCTCTTCCTCCCCTCCCTCGTGCCAGGAGGCCCAGGGAATCAGAAGCATTCCCTGCTGCCCCTCCAGGCCCTGCCACAGCCCAGGCTGCTTTCCCACTCCCAGGGTAAGGTGCAGCACAGCCATGGGGGTGTCACCTCTGATCTTTTAGGGACTGAGAGTTTGGGGATAGAAAATGCTTTAAATCTTCTCCCTCCCTCTGTGCTGAGCAAAGGGGGACCTTGGCAGCCCCTGACCCACCTGAATGCCCTGGTTATTTTCTGTTAACCAAATTTCCTAGGTGGAGATGCCCGTGGCACTGGGGAGTGTGGATTTGATTCCCCCTGGGGCAGAATTAACCTGCAGGCAGGAAAAGCAGAGGTGTTTCCTGCAGGTCTGTGCTGCTGGCAGGTGTGTGGGACAGTCAGTGACACCTGAGGTGCTGCAGCAGAGCAGGGGGCTTGGCTGGGGGTGCCAGGCACTGCAGAGCCCTTCAGGGGCAGCTTTGTGGCCTGGCTGTCACCAGGAGCAGAGTGTGCTCCTGTGGTTTCCCTGTGTGAGCTTCTGGCCTAACAAATCCTCTGCCACCCCTCCCAGTGCTGCCATCTCAGTTTAAATCCCCCACCCCAGGTCCTGTCACCACAGGCTCAGCTTCAAAGTCTCTCTCCACCTTCCCTCTAAGCCCCATCAGTGTTGGGGCTGCCCAAATCTCCCTTCCAAGCAGAGCATTCATTAATTATCTCAGCATTACCCCACCACCCCCATTGTGCATTTCCTGTCCAGTCTAAACCTCCTTCTCCCAGTGTAAACCCTTCTTCCTCCTCCTGCCATGGCAGGCCCTGATAAAAAGTCCCTCTCCACTTCTCTTATCAGCCCCTTTCAATGTGGGAAGCCCCAGATAAGGTGTCCCCACACAGCCCCCCAGTCTGATGTCACATTAATCACTGCAGGTCCCAGTATGGACCAGTCCATAAGTTAGGCCAGGCCAGCCCAAAAGTCAGGGATTGCTCAGGGCATTTTGCAGTCAAGTTGGAGGCCCTGCAAGGCCAGACATTGTCCAAGCTCCTCTCTCAGCATAAATTTAAAAAAAAAATTAACTTTTTTTTTTAGTTGGTAGAATTTGCTATGTTTTTGAAGGATTTTTTGGTAGTATTATTATTAGAGATTATTTTTGGAGAATGAGGAAATTAGATTAATTTTTGTTTGTGTTTTGTAAAGATTTTTTTTTTTAGGTTTTGAGGTATTTATTTTTTCTTGTGTAAGGAATTGGTAGTTGTTTTTGTTGCTGTATATTATTAGAACTGGAAGGAGTAATAACAGAAGTGGTTAGAGGTGGTGTTTTAGTAGGAGCTGGAATGTTTTGTTGGTTTGAACGTGGTGTTGGTGGAAGCATGTAGGTATTGTTTATGGAAGTATTTAGGGTGTTATTTTGTTGTGTGGAAGGTGTTTGAGATGGTATTTTGTGTTTAGATTTAAATGTTTATTATTTTTTATTTCTATTATAAGTTGTGAGTTGCTGGTTTCCATTTGGACCTGGGGATGTTGTCTGGAACTCCTTGGCTGCAGCCCCCAGGAATTCCTTACTCACCTTCCATAACCTAGAACATTTCTGCAAGTCAGTGACCCTTAGGTCCAGGAGGTCACATCCAGGGTGGATTTAGCTCCTGACACGTGGATTTGGAGATGCTCTTAAAGGGCAGTGGGACTTCACTCACCCAAGCTGGGGCTCAGGGCCCTGAGCACCTCATGTGGACCCAAATCCAAGTTTCTCTTGAGACTGAAGCTTTGGGGTTTCCTGGCAGGGCTGGGGAGCAGTCCCCAAATTCCTGTTCCTGTTCCAGCATCCCTGTGCACTCTTCCCTCAGATTCCCAGGACACTCTGGCACCCCTTCCCCTTGCTCACAGACACCTGGCTGCAGGCATCAGGGTCTTCTCCAGCCAAAACCTCCCTCCCCTTCCTTGTCCATGCCAGTGTCCCCAGCTCTGTCCCCTCAGAGGCCTTGGGGATTCTGCAGCTGTGCCTCCCCTCTCCCTCCATCTCTTCCTGATGTCCAACATTGGCTGAGAAGTGGCAGCAAACAGGGGCAGAAACTTCTCTCTCCCTCTGGAGTATTCTCAGGAAAAATGGAGAAATCAGTCCACAAACCAGGAGCTGGTAAACCAAGGTTTCTGCTGAGGAGAGTGAGCAGGGGGAGCTCACCAGGGTCCTTCCAGCATCACAGGATGACTTTGGTTCAAGGTGTCCTCTGGAGGGCTCAGGCCCATTCCTCCTGCCCCAGGTAAGGCCAGTCCAAAGGGATTTGGGATTGTTCAGGGTGTTTTCCAGCCAGGTTGGAATTCCTGCAAGGCCAGACATTTTCCCAGCTCCTCTCAGCATAACTGAGCTCCCTTCTCTGCTATTTAACCACCCTTGTGAAAATATTCTCTTTAAATAAACCCTGATTTACCTGATGGGAGCTGGTGGCTCTCATCCCTTCACCTCCTCCCCCTCATTTCCCCTGGAGTTTCCCCTGTTGGGGAGCACACACTGCCAGCACCAGGGTGCTCTGCCAGGGCTCTGGGGCAGCACTGTGGGAAGTTGTGGAAGAGGTTTTACAGCGACTTCTGTGGGCCAGAGAGAAGTTGGATAAGAGGATCCATGCTCACCCCTGAAAGAATTTCCTACCAAGATCGTTGACACAGGAACCAAGAAAGAAAGAAGGAGAAATAAGAGAAACCTGCAACTGCCTGTTCCAGTGAGCACTTTGTCTCGTGACCAATGAGTAAAATGTAAACTTATGAGGTTTGTAAGAATAAAAATCATGCAGGCTATAATAAAAACAGGTCTGAAGCCTTCTGAAAATGGAGTGTGTTTCTTTGTATTGTCTCTGTCTCAACCACAACAGGAGATGAATGTTCCTTTGCTTTCTGGAGCCTGTTTGGAGAACCTTCTCCCTGGACTTTGTGGTGAGAGTGATTTCTGCAGGGTGTGGGTACTGCTCCCTGTGAGCCCTGGCAGAGGGGTTTGAGGCTGTCCCTGCAATTCCTGGAAACTGCAATCATTCCAATCTCACACACACAGTCTGTAAGCACAGGCACATTGCTCTGGAAGTGTTTGTACCTTCCCTGACTCCCAGCTCTGCTTATCAGAGCCTGCAGGGAGCTGCCTGTGGATGGGCTCAGCAGCTGCTCTGCAGGCCCAAGGACTGAGTGAGCACAGGAAGAAACTGATGAAATGGGAGTTTATCCACAGCAAGGAAGAAAGCCAGGCCATTAGCATGGAGACCAACAAAATAGACACAAAAGGGGTATTTGCAGTGAGAGGATACAAGCCTTAGTGAGCAGGTGTGTGTGCTTAATAATGTGTTATAAACTCTTGCCAATTAATTATGGACATTAATTGCTTTGTACCAATAAAATACAATAAACTAGTGCTTGTCCAGTGAGTATAATGAGCTGGTTTGATGTAACTAATGATTTCAATTACACTTTGTTAAGAGCATAAAACTTAGGAACAACTTTTAATTAAAATAAAAAACATTGTTGTCACTGCACAGGTCTCTGTGTGTGTGTGTGTGTGTGTGTGTGTGTGTGTGTGTGTGTCCATCTCAACAGACACTCCCCACCTCACAAACTTTCTGTAGCACAGCAGGGATTTTTAGCAGGTGTTTACACCTCACGCCAGGCACTGGTGTTGCCTGCTGGTCTTGGACTGACTTTTCCTGGTGTTTTAGAGCCAGCAGCTCTTTCCCTGCCATTCCTGGGGCACCTGGCCTGGTGCAGCCCCAGCTGCCGTCCTGGCCCAGGTGTTCTCCTGGCTGCAAGTGCTGCTTTTAGCAGAGGGCACGTGGAAAAGTGAGTGGGAGCGAGGCCAGGCCGTGTCCCAGGGCTGCATCCTTGGGCGTGAGGAGCTGCTGCTGTCCCCATCACTGCTGCCACTGCGGTGGCTTCACCGGGTGCCAGTCCCCTGCCACCCCTCGCTGTTTGGGGAGCTGCAGGTGCCACCTGTCCCCAGCCCCGGGGTGCAGCTCCTGCCTGTCCCGGCTGCTGCCACCGCAGCAGCGCTGGGGCTGTCACTGGTGGGGCTGCGTGCCGGCGCCTGGGGCTTACTGGGATGCACTGGGATGCACTGGGGGGCCTGCAGTGCCCACCACACCCCCCAGCGTGCTCCCAATGGGGCATCACCACTGAGCAGCGATTTTTCCTGGCAATTCAAGCTTTGAGCAGCCCCTGCCTGCGCCCCGAGCCAGAGCAAGGAGTTCTCCAGAGGCTCTGAGGCTGTGCGCGGCTGTCGGGGCAGTTCGGGCCGGGGCAGCGGGGGTTTCTGGGTGCCCCCCGCGCTGTGCCGGTGTCGCTGCAGTGTCGCTCTCATCCGCCAGGTGCGCGCAGTTGAGCCGCGCTGGCGCCGCGCCCGCGGTGAGCTCAGCGCGCCGCGATTGGAGCCGGGAGCGGCCGCGGCGCTGACGCGGGGCTGACGCGGCCCCGCAGCCCCCCCAAATCCGCCCCCGAGCCCCCCCGCATCCCCCGGCCCCCCCCGTGACCTCCTTTTGCAGACAAAGACGGGAAGTGCTGCCTGCGTGCGCATCCCGCCCCGCATCCCCCGCTTCTGCTTCCCCTCCCGCCGGCCCCCCCGGAGCTGGAAAAAACAGCTCAGCTCCTATTTCAAGGAGCTTTTGTCCTCCCAAAGAGCCTTCTTTGGGGACGTTTGTCTTTCTTTCTTCTGCCTGTGACGGGAACATAATTGGGAGTGGGTCTCCATCTGCTGCGGGGGGAAAGGGGGGTCCCGGGCAGGGATCACACCAGGGCAGCATCCCCAGCTTTAGGGCGCTTTGCATGGGGCATTTTGGGAGCAGGAGCGGGGATTTGCAGGGGTTTGTGCCCTGAAATGGATCAGGAACCAGGGATTGTGCATTGCCTCTGCTGTGGGGCTCCCCCATCTCTGCAGTGCCCCCCACACGCGGGGCTCCGGGCCCAGCGGTGCCAAAATCCCAAATCCTACCCCAAATCCTACCCCAAATCCTGCCTTCCCACAGCTCTCCCCGTGTCCTGCCCAGCCTGGGGCCACCCTGATGTGTCACTCGTGCTTTCCCAGCCCTGCCAGCCTGAGTCACCGGGGTGTGCTGGGAATTCAGCCGCGCTGGGAGCCCCAGAGCCAGGTTTTGCAATGTTTTCAGTCTCCCATTGCTCACGGGATGAGCTGTCCCGGCACCCCCTTTCTTGGTGCCCCTTTTTATGCAGCAACACTGCAAAAACTCCCTCTCCTCAGGTGCCACTTCCCTGCCAAGCTCCTGCTGCCCCAGTGCCACCCTCAGTGTCCCCTGCCATGCAGGGGGACATGCCCTTATGCCCATAAATATAAAAAATATATTTTTATATTATATATAGTTTTATATTATCTATTCTATCTATTAAAATGTATACTATGTATCTATTAATGACAGTAATAAAATCAGGGCTCCCTGCGTGCCCCATCCTGGGTGTCCTCCATTCCACTCACCCCCAGACATCCCCCCGAGCTCCAGCTCCGGGTCAGCTCGCCCTGATCCCACAAAAAGCTCCTCTCTCTCCCAGGAAGGGCCCTGGAGGAATTCTTGCAGTTATATAAATTGCAGCAGTTACATAAGGAGTTTCCCTGGGCTGCTCTGGAGCTGGTGCCCCACACCCAGCCCGTGCCAGGGGCTCAGACTGGCGCTGGGCATCCCATTCCTGCCTGAATTCCAGCCTTCAGTGCTGCCATTTTACCTCCCCTCACCTCCATCTGTCTCTTCAATTTTTAAAAACTCTCTCTTCTTCCTCATCCACTCAGTGTTTAAATTATTACCAAGAAAAAAAAGGAATCCTGGATACTTTTTTGTGTTTTTCACCTCCTTCCTGAGCGATGCCTTTTGGCCCTTTTTGAACTGATCTTGGGAAAATTTTTGCAGGTTTTCCTTGGAAATTTCAGCCTCAGATGCAGCAGGATTTGGCCCTACCCTGGCACACTCCTGCCTTGAAACACCCAGGGAGCAGCTTGCAGGGTTTTCTATGGACCCTTTCATCCCCAAATCTCTCCTGGGCTTTTCCCTGGTCACCCCATTTCAGATTTGGGCTGGTTCTCCCTTTATATCCATCTTCAACCCTTTTTCCCATCCCACATGAGAAAATTTGGGTGCTCATCCTAATGTGGAACTTGATATAAATGAAATTTAATGAAATTTCTCACACATGGAAAATGATATCACCGTGTAGGGCAGTGGCATTAATATTTAAGAGGTGTGTGTGTGAAATAGGTTGGTTTTAATACAAATTGCTGTCTTTTTCCTGAAGATTTTATATGTTATGTATTAACACAGAAAGAAAATAGAAGTGCAAAAGGTGGGGAGGGAGAGGCGACCAGGGGAGTTCTGGGGGTGACAAAGCTGCTGAAAAATTTTAATCAAAAAGAATTTTAGCCTCAGATCCAGCAGAATTTGGCCCTAAATGGGGTCACCCCATTTCAGGTGGAAGCTGACTCTCCCCTCATATTCACCTTCAGCGCTTTCTCCCATCTCACAGGAAGAAACACCAAGTTTTGGGTGCTCATCCTAATGTGGAACTTAAAGCAAATTAAATCTAAGGGGTTTTTTCAAACCTGGAAAATTATCTAATTGTGTGGGGCACCGGCAATAATTTTTAGGAGCTTTGTGTATGAAATATATTGATTTTAATACAAAATACTCTCATTTTCCTGGATATTTTTAATTTTACACAGCAAGGAAAATAGAAGTGCAAAAGGGGAGGGAGAGGCGACCAGGGGAGCTCAGGGAGTGACAAAGCTGCTGAAAGCTTTTAAGCAAAAAGAATTTTAGCCTCAGATCCAGCAGGATTTGGCCCTAAACGGGGTCACCCCACTTCAGGTGGGAGCTAGTCCTCTCTTTATATTCACCTGCAGCCCTTTATCCCATCCCACAAAAAAAACCACAAAGTTTTGGGTGCTCATCCTAACATGGAACTTAAATAAAATGTAAAGGTTTTTTTCAAACCTGGAAAATTATATAATTGTGTGGGGCACTGGCAATAATTTTTAGGAGCTGTGGGTGTGACAAACGCTGGATTTAATACAAAATACTCTGCTTTTCCTGAGGATTTTAAATGTAACACAGCAGGGAAAATAGAAGTGTGAAAGGGGAGGGAGAGGCAACCAGGGGAGCTCAGGGGGTGACAAAGCTGCTGAAAACTTTTAAGTAAAAAGAATTTTGGCCTCAGACCCAGCAGGATTTGGCCCTACACTGACATAGGCCTGGCTTAAGAGTTGGATATTCAGGGAGCAGATTGCAGGGTTTTCCATGGACCCTTTCACCCCTAAACCCCTCCTGGGGACCACACCTGGTCCCCCCATTTCAGGTGAGTGCTGATCCTCCCTTCGTATCCATCTTTAACCCTTTTTGCCATCCCATGAGAGAAAATACCAAGTTTTGGGTGTTTGCCCTAATGTGGAATTTCAAATAAATTAAATTTAATGGCTTTTCTCTAACCTGAAAAATTCTATAATTTTGTGTGGCAGTGGCAATAATTTTTAGGACCAGTGTGTGCAAAATATTTTTGTTTTAATACAAAATACTGTTTTTTTGGGGGGATTTTGGATGTAACAAATCAATGAAAATATAAGTGTAAAATAGGCAGCAGGGAGAGACAGCCAGGAGACCTCCTTGGGTCACAAGGATGCTGAAAGTTTTTAATCAAATATTTTGACTATCACAAGAATTTTAATCCCCCAGTTAGGAATTTTGGGGGGTTTTTTGTTGCCTGGAGCCCGTGGGGCTGGAGCAGGGCTGGCGAGCTCCTTGCTCCCCCCCGACTCATCCAGCAGCAGAGGGTGCTCATGCACTGCTGTGCGAATCCTCCTCTCCCTCAGCCATCTTAGGGAAAGGTTTTCCCCTTCCCTGCAGTCTCCATTTTATGTTCCTGACGCAGAAAATAAAAAGGTCAGCACGGGGGGGAGGGAGGATGGGCTGGGGAGGGTAGGGGATGCGCTGAGGCAGAGCTTGGCTGCGGTTTTTGGGGTGCCGGGGCGGGATGTGGGGCTGCAGAGGGGGGCACTGAGGCTCTGGTACCCAGGGGGGTGCAGGGAGAGGGGCTGCAGGGCAGGGAGGGCAGGATGGGCCAGGGGGGAGGTGGAATTCCAGCTGGAATGCTGCTTGGAGCCCAGGGGGGGTGGTGCCCCCTCCCTCCATCCCTGCCTGACTCCATCCCTGCATCCTCCCTGCACCAGGATGATGCAGCTGGATGCTTTTTTTAACTCCTTGTCTCCACAGGAGGCTGAGCAGATCCCCCAGGCTGCCTGGAAGCAGGATGGGATCAGGATGGAGCTCAGGATGGGCTCAGGATGGAGCTCAGGATGGGTCAGGATGGGCTCAGGATGGAGCTCAGGCTGGGCTCAGGCTGGGCTCAGGATGGGCTCAGGATGGGCTCAGGATGGGCTCGGGATGGAGCTCAGGATGGGCTCAGGCTGGGCTCAGGATGGAGCTCGGGATGGGCTCAGGATGGGCTCAGGATGAGCTCAGGATGGGCTCAGGATGGGCTCAGGATGGAGCTCAGGATGGGCTCAGGATGGAGCTCAGGATGGGCTCAGCATGGAGCTGAGGACGGAGCTCAGGATGGGCTAAGGATGGGCTCAGGATGGGCTCAGGATGGGCTCGGGATGGAGCTGAGGACGGAGCTCAGGATGGGCTCAGGATGGGCTCAGGATGGGCTCAGGATGGGCTCAGGATGGGCTCGGGATGGAGCTCAGGATGGAGCTGAGGATGGAGCTCAGGATGGGCTCAGGATGGGCTCAGGATGGAGCTCAGGATGGAGCTCAGGATGGGCTCAGGATGGGCTCGGGATGGAGCTCAGGATGGGCTCAGGATGGAGCTCAGGATGGAGCTCAGGATGGGCTCAGGATGGAGCTCAGGATGGGCTCAGGATGGGCTCAGGATGGGCTCAGGATGGGCTCGGGATGGAGCTCAGGATGGAGCTGAGGATGGAGCTCAGGATGGAGCTGAGGACGGAGCTCAGGATGGGCTCGGGATGGAGCTCAGGATGGGCTCGGGATGGAGCTCAGGATGGGCTCAGGATGGAGCTGAGGATGGAGCTCAGGATGGGCTCGGGATGGAGCTCAGGATGGAGCTCAGGATGGGCTCGGGATGGAGCTCGGGATGGAGCTCAGGATGGGCTCAGAATCGAGCTCAGGATGGAGCTCAGCCCTCAGCCCTTGCCAGGCTCCCCAGCCCAGAGGGACTTTCCTGTTTTCATTGTTCGGGACACGGAGCTCTGTCCTTGTTCTTTCTTTCCTTCCTGCCTGCACACGTTCGGGAGGGGGAGGGTTTGCCCCAGCTCCGTGACCAACAAGGGCTGGCAGCAGCACCTTTCCCAGCTGCGTGGAGAGTCCCAGGAGAGCTGCCAGCATTTATGGAGCAATTGTTGTCATCACCCCGATTTGCGGGAGCCTTTTTTTGTTACTCATCGCTGCCTGCTCCGTGCTGAGCAGCGCTGAGGGGTCAGCAGGCCCCCCCAGCCCGGGATAGAAACAGCCCGGGGGTCCAAAGTGCTCCAGGTTCACCCCCCAGCCACCAAGGATGCCCAGGGATGGGCTCGGGGCTGTGGTCCCCCCTGGCCCCTCCTCTGTGCCCTGTGATGAGCACAGCACATCTCCCCCTTCCGTGAGGGCTCTGGGAGCTTCCGAAGGCCTGCTGGGATTGTCTGGGTGGTTTCCAGCCTAAGGAGTGCACTTTAGGGGTTGGGGAGGGTTTTTTGTGGCACCTCATACCTGAGGAGGAAAGGGCTGTGCCCTCACCTTCACAGGAATGTGCACACAGACAATCGCTGCTGTCGCTGCATCCAACAAACTTCCAACAGCCGGAGCTGCCAGCCCAAAACCTGCCCGAGGTGGGGATTAAACACCTCACATTTGGGCCAAGTCCATCAGCAAACTTGAACACAAAGCCCTGGGAGAGCTGACTTGTCTCCAGTGTGTGCAGCTGAGTCTGCTCGGGCAGCTCATCCCTCAGAGCCGGGGAGGGGGAGGAATCCCTGCGGGACCATTCCCGCAAATCTGCTCCTTCCACATCCTGCCTGTCCTTGTGCCTATCCTACACCCAGTTCATTCCAAACTCTTTTATTCCTTTCCTACAAACCTGATTTTGCAGCTCAGTGGAGCCTGTTTTGATCAGATTTTGGTCAGTTTTTGGTCAGTTTTGGTCAGTTTTCCCCCAGCTGCTCCATCCCCTTCCCTCAGCCACGCACGAGGGGCAAGAAAACACCATCCTGTGCTTTCTGGGGACACTCAGATCACTCAGAGCGACTTTTCCTTTAAATACCCCGAGCTAAAGCTCCCTTTGTCTGTCATCTTGCGCCTGCCTGGACGAAAATAGGTCAGTGATTCTGTGCCGGGCTGGCGGAGCGAGCGCTGCCGCAGGCGCCGGGCGGGCTCGGGAGGCTGGGGGAGATGGGCCAGCTCCGGGACAGGGATGCTGGCAGAGGTGACCCGGCCATGGCCAGCTCCGGGACAGGGATGCTGGCAGAGGTGGCCGGGCCGTGGCCAGCTCAGGACAGGGATGCTGGCAGAGGTGGCCGGGCCGTGGCCAGCTCAGGGCAGGGATGCTGGGGGAGATGGGCCAGCTCCAGGACAGGGATGCTCGCCCTCCCTGCGCTGTGACCGGGCAGGAGCCGCTCCCGGGGCTGCCAGGGGGAGCAGCAGCCCCGTGCCCACGTCTCGCCCGGCACAGTTGGGTTTTTGGGATGCTTTTTCGCCTTTTCGTGATGTCTTTTTGGGGCTACCGAAAAATAGAGGGCAGATAAAATTAAGGGGATAAAAGCAGTTTATTTATGGAAGGGCTTTCAGGTACATTTAGGGCATGTGAAGCCCATCGAGGGGTGTCGGAACCCTGGATGCTGAGAGTTTTAAACTTTCTGTGCTAAAAAGCACAGACCCACAAGAGAACACTGCATTTGACCTGGAGAGGGCAAAATTGATTGACAGCACAGATTATGAGACAGGGGCTTCCAAAAATGGCTTCCAAAATTGATTGATAGCAGATTATAAAACAGGGGCTACACCCAAAAAGGTTTTCACACTTTTAAAAGTTTGGTCTATTTGTACTTTGGGCGTTAATCTTCCAATTGCAGCTTCAGGTAATGAAGTCATTTACCCCCAGTTTGCTCCCCCCAACTCACTTTTGTTTCCATCTCGGCCCTGAGGCAGTGAGGTGTCCCTGATTCCCGGGCCTGCAGAGGAACTGTTGGGTCTGCCCAACATGGGGAAGCAGCAGCTCACACTGTGTGTCGAGTTTGGAGTTCTACACTAAAGAACTGCAGGGTCACAAATAGGTGGAAAATATAAAAGCTGACATCCTAAGGCATATCTGTGCTCAGGGTGCAGGTTTTGGCGTTTGGGCACCCCAGGGTGGGCACAGCCCCCGTTCCTGTTTGTTCCAGCCCAGGGTGAGGCACTGAGAGTTCAGGCACCGAGCAGGAGGTGCCCTGTGGGAAACACAGTAAAAGTAAGAAGACTTTGAAGAAGCTGTGAAAGCAGGCCTCAGAAACAGAAAGAAAAAACAAACAAAACAAAACAAAACAAAACAAAAAAACCCCACACAAACAAACAAAAAAACCCCAAAAAACAAACAAACAAAAAACCCCAAAACAAAACAAAAAATAACAGAAAAAAAGCCACAAAAAAATCAAGAAAACTTTGAGCTAGCTGCAGCTGCAGTTGTGAACGTAGAAAAGTTACAATGGTATTGCAAGCAAGGACATGAAACAATAGCTTGAGTTTCGGGCTTGGCTAAGACAGGCCTTAAGAGTGCAGAAAAATGTGCTTAGCAAGGTAGCAGAAGGTTTTAAGCTTAATAATAGAGTGTTGTGTATTGTTAATAGAAAGAAGACAAGCAGGCTTTGTGTGAAGCAGATGTACGTGTGCTTTTAGTGGTTGGCTAGCTCTTTATTATTTACTTCTTTATTTTTTAATTCTTAGCTTTAGCAACGTGCTATTGGCTGGAAAGTTTTTATTAAATGCTCTGTGACAAAGCAATCTTTGGCTGTGGGGGAGCTTTGCCACCTTCCCACTGTCTCGGCCATGCAGTGAGGCTGATGCCACAACAAAGCTCCAGGAACGACCCCAGCAGCCCCCAACAGCACGGCACAGTCCCCTCCGTGCTGAGGGGCCAGGGAGCCGCAGGAAGGTGGGAATCCTGTGGGTGATACGGTGCCCGACAGGCAGGAAGAATGATGTGTGGAACTCTATGATATTAATTCCTTTATTATACTATAACTGTATTATAGAATATAAATTCATTTATTATTCATTCCTTTATTATACTATAATTCTTCATTTATTATACTATAACTGTATTAGAGAATATTAATTCATTTATTATTCATTCCTTTATTATACTGTAATTCCTTTATTATACTATAATTCTTCATTTATTATACTATAACTATATTATTTAATTAATTCCTTTATTATACTATAACTATATTATAGAATATTAATTCATTTATTATTCATTCCTTTATTATACTATAATTCTTCATTTATTATACTATAACTATTATTTAATTCCTTTATTATACTATAACTATATTATAGAATATCAATTCATTTATTATTCATTCCTTTATTATACTATAATTCCTTTATTATACTATAATTATTCGTTTATTATACTATAACTATATTATTTAATTATTTCCTTTATTATACTATAACTATATTATAGAATATTAATTCATTTATTATTCATTCCTTTATTATACTATAATTCCTTTATTATACTATAATTATTCGTTTATTATACTATAACTATATTATTTAATTATTTCCTTTATTATACTATAACTATATTATAGAATATTAATTCATTTATTATTCATTCCTTTATTATACTATAATTCCTTTATTATACTATAATTCCTTTATTATACTGTAATTATTCATTTATTATACTATAATTATATTATTTAATTAATTCCTTTATTATACTATAACTATATTATAGAATATTATACTAACAAGAACAGTCACTAACTAGAAAACTCGTGACTGGCTGTAAGACCGCCAGCTCACACAGCTCGGACTTGATAGGCTAATAAACATAAACAACTACCACGGAGTCCAATTAAGGACTCACTTTAGCTAAACGATTTTCTCAACACATTCTACATGTGCAAAACACCAGGAGCAGCCAGCAGAGATCAGAATTGTTTTCTCTTCTCTGCGTCTCTCACAGCTTCTCTGTGAACAGGAACCCTCGCCATGGAATGCTGCTGCCAGGGCAGGGTCTGTGCCAGCCTGAGCCCCTGCACACGGGGGGCATTGCCCGGCCTGCGAGGTGTGGGGGCTGTGCTGGGTTGGGCATCTCGGGGTGCTCTTCCAGCACCAAACCTGCAAACGCTTTCCTGAATGGGAGAAACACGGCTCGCTATTTTTATAATTTTTTAGAAATTACTATTAATTATATATATAAGTATATCTATAATTATATATATAATTATAATTATATATAATTATATCTATAATTATATCTATAATTATATCTATAATTATATCTATAATTATATCTACATATACACTATGTTATATAGTACATATTATACATTATATATTGTATATTAAAAATTATATATAATGTATAATAATATACACTATATCTATTATCTATTATATAATAGAGTTTATATGTGTATTATAATGACTATAATTTGTG
This sequence comes from Passer domesticus, assembly GCF_036417665.1. NCBI lineage: Eukaryota > Metazoa > Chordata > Aves > Passeriformes > Passeridae > Passer > Passer domesticus. The sequence goes on along the minus strand of NC_087486.1, from coordinate 16,338,173 downwards.
TATTATTATATGTTATAAATTATATTATTATAAGTTATTAAATTATTATATATCTTTTTAATGAACGTTTATTAAGGGATAAAAAGGATAAAATCCAGCTCTGGGGTGCACAGGGTTAACTTAAACCGTGTTCTCTGTGCGCTGTTAGATTACAGGGGGGTACATGAATATTCATAAGAGTTTATAAATATTCAAACATTCTTTTGAGTTCAGATGTTCTTTTGCTTGGTTTTAACCTTTGACTTGTCTTCATGCTATCTTGTAGATTAAACCAATATATTTTATTTCTTCTTGTGGTTCCATCCTGTTGTATTTTCACTCTCTGGTAACAAGGGTTAATAAATTAATTTTTTTTCAGTGCTCTGTTTCTGTTTCGGTTACCTTATCTTTCAGATAAGATTGTCCCTGAACGTGGGAAGCCACTTAATTATTTTACACCATTTTCTTAGTTATATGAAAAAGCATTTCAACATTTCACAGTTTATTATGCCATGGTCTAAAATAGTATATATTACACTATATTACACTATATGATAGCATTACACTATATAATAGTATATATTGCACTACATTTACACTATCTGATAGTATTACACTATACAATAGTATATATTACACTATATTACAGTATTACACTATATAATAGTATATATTACATTACATTTACACTACATAATAGTATATATTACACTATATTACACTATATAATAGTATCACACTATATAATAGCATATATTACACTATATTACACTGTATTACAGTATTACACTATACAATAGTATATATTACACTACATTTACACTATATAATAGTATATATTACACTATACAATAGTATTACACTATACAATAGTATATATTACACTATATTACACTATAAAATAGCATTACACTATATAATAGTATATATTGCACTACATTTACACTATATAATAGTATCACACTATACAATAGTATATATTATATTACACTATATGATAGTATTACACTATACAATAGTATATATTACATTATATTATACTATATAATAGTATTACACTATATAATGGTATATATTACACTATATAATAGTATTACACTATAGAATAGTATATATTACATTATATTACACTATATTACAGTATTACACTATACAATAGTATATATTACACTATATGATAGTATTACATATACAATAGTATATATTACACTATATAGTAAAACAATAGTATATATTACACTATATTACAGTATTACATATACAATAGTATATATTACACTATATTATAGTATTACACTATACATTAGTATATATTACACTATATTACAGTATTACACTATACAATAGTATATATTACACTATATTACAGTATTACATATACAATAGTACATATCACACTATATGACACTACTATTTCTAAAAGCTGCAGGGTGCATACCTAAACTGACAGATTACACTATATCTAAAGCAGTAATTACAAGTTGTACTGCATCAGGATTTTTGTGTTCAATAATAATTTCCAAAACAAAAGTCAATACATAACTATAACGACAAATATAATAACTAACTGTGTTTGTTCTTTCTAACACGGAAGCATTCCCGTGTGCCGCTCCATCAACCCCTGGCTCTGCAGTGTCTCCCGCTGGGATGTGCAGGTGGATATTTTTGGGTGTGTCAGGGTGGGTCTGGTGGGTACCACCTGTGCATTGATTTAAGGAGATCTCTTTTTTCAAACCTGGAAAGCTCTATATTGTGTGTGGCACTGGCAATAATTTTTAGGAGCCGTGTGACTGAAATATTTTTTGTTTTAATATAAAATATTATTTGGGGGGATTTTGACTGTAACAGCAAGGAAACCATAAGTGTAAAATAGGTGGCAGGGGTGGCAACCAGGAGAACTCAGGGGGTCACAAGGCTGCTGAAGCTTTTTAATCAAAGAATTTGGCTAGCATGAGAATTTTAATCACTCAGTTAGGGAAAATTGGGGTTTTTACTCTCTTTATCAAGGTTATCTCACTGAAGACATCCATGGATGGAGCACTCCTCCTGTGAGGGAAGGCTGAGACAGCTGGGATTGCTCAGCCTGGAGCAGAGGAGGGTTTGGGGACACCTCAGAGCCCTGCCAGGGCCTAAAGGGGCTCCAGGAGAGCTGGAGAGGAGCTGGGGACAAGGGATGGAGGGACAGCACAAGGGTTTAGCTAAAACGGGGGATGCAGAGTGGATACAGGGAAGAAATCCTGGCAGGGTGGGCAGGCCCTGGCACAGGGTGCCCAGAGCAGCTGTGGCTGCCCCTGGATCCCTGGCAGTGCCCAAGGCCAGGCTGGGCAGGGCTCAGAGCAGCCTGGGACAGTGGGAGGTGTCCCTGCAGGGCAGGAGGGCAGTGGGATGGTCCTTTAAGGCCCCTTCCAGCCCAAATTATTCTGTGATTTTTCATACAAGCAGATATCCTCTCAGCACATTCTCCTAAGAGAAAAATTGCATTTATTCCTGCTTTTTTCCCCCCTCCACGCTCCTTGCAGCATCTCCGCGTTTCCCCCGGTGTTAAAGGTGCCCAGCCAGCCTCACACGCACGAATCCATCCTCAGCGCCTGCTGCTTGCGCTAAACACCAACTGCAGCAGGAAAATTCCTTTTCCAGGTGTGGGGAGGAGGAATGAACAGGAGAAAAGAGAAAAAAGGAAAAGGGAAAACTCCCCAGCGAGCACCTGGCGTGAGCAGCAGCAGGAGTCCCTCCCCAATCCCTTTCTCCAGGGTCCCCCAGGCTCTTCTCCCAATCCTTGAACCTTCCCACCGTCAGTCCCGAGACTGGAAGCGCTGATTGGAGCAGGCTTTAATTAGCAGCAGCTGCGGCAGCGCTAATTACCCGTTAAGCCCAGCCCGCAGAGCCCCGGCGGTGATTAGCGCTGGTTTAATGACCCCTGTCCCCTCTTGCTGCCGCCTGAGGGTCCTGGGGTGGGGTCAGAGCGCCAAGAAAGGGCAGGAAAAGGGAGAGGAGCATTCCCAGCCCCTGTAATTAACTCTGCTAATGGCTTCCCGCTGCCGCACACACAGAGCCGATGTTGAGATAAGGGTTAGAGATCTGCAGCTTAGGGCACCGCGTGCCCTCAGGGCTCGTCTTAGGCTTGGGTTTGGCAGATTTCTCAAGGAAAAAGACTGGAAAATCTCTTCTGCCTGCCGCACACCCTCTCTGGCAGCAGGGCCTTTATTTCCATAGTCTGTTTTTCTTCCCCATCCTGCTTCCTGGGAATGGTTTTTAGTTATGACCAGACAGAGATGAATTTAAATCCTGAAAAAAAAAATTAAAAAATTAAATATAATAGAATAAAAATTTTAAAAAAGGCTGCCAGCGACTTTCACCTCCTTGGTCATCAATTATTCCCCTTGGACTGATGAATTCCAGCTTTGCTCCCTAGATTTGCACATAAACTGACCCTATCCCTGCAGGGAAGGCAGCTTTAGCATCATATTTCAATGTGGGGAGCATCTAGATGAGGGAATTTTGGACTTGATGGATTTTAAAGATCCAAGCAATACTTTTCTTTATATATATGTTCTAGAAAAATCTATTTTCCCTGCCCTTGTTCCCATTCAGAAATGTGGTTGCTTGGCTTCACACCCCCATCCTGCTTTTTTTAAAGGCAGGAAAAAAAGGAGAGTTAAGAGCTCCCTATTTATCTTCCAAAAATATCCTGAGAGGGTCTCAGTTGTCCTGGATTTTTCACAGAAATCCTGGGTTGTCCACATTGGAGAAATCTGGCCTTTGAAATGGGAAAACTTCAGTGGAAAAAATAATTTTCTCTGGACACATTTAATTCCAAACAGAAATAAAAGATTTTGACTGTGCAATGTCAGCAGGAAAATCTCATTGTGATTTTTTCCCCTTTCTGCAGTGCAAGAAGTCAAATCGAAGTTGTCAGAACTAAAAAAGTGTCCTGCAGAATAATTTAAGTTTTCCCAGTGCTGTTTAGCCCTGCTGGGGATAATGGGGAGAAGGGAGTGGGGTGGGAATGGGGAGAGCTGAGTCCTGACCCCAGGATGGGGCACCTCAAAGGAGAAACAGGGCAGTGGAAAATGAACCCTGGGCTGTCCCCAAAACAAGGTTTGAGAAGCACAGGGAGGGTGGAACACCTTGGAAATGGCTTTTCCTGTGATTTTTTTTTTCCTTTAATTGATCAGAGCACTATTTTTACCCAGTTCAGATGCACTCGGGGCTCAGATCTGCTCTCTGGGGAGGAGGAGGAGGATTCTGTCCTTGCTGATTCATTCAGCCCTGGCTCAGGATCTTTCTGGAAGCATCTCCTGTGCCCAGGTGTCGGAGTTGAGACAGACACAATGCAAAGCAGCACACTCCATTTTCAGAAGTTTTCAGACCTGTTTTTATTATAGCCTGCATGATTTTTATACATTCTTACAAACCTCGTAAGTTTACACTTTACTCACTGGTCACAAGAGACAAAGTGCTCACTGGAACAGGCAGTTGCAGGTTTCTCTTATTTCTCCTTCTTTCTTTCTTGGTTTCTGTGTCAATGACCTTGGTAGGAAATTCTCTCAGGGGTGAACATGGATCTCTTATCCAGCTCCTCTCTGGCTCACAGAAGTCGCTGTGAAACCTCTTCCACACCCAGGTGTGTGTAACCTGTCTGGAGCTGGCACCCTGAGATTCTCCTTCCTCCTCCTCAGCTCCTGGACATCTCTGTAAATCCATTTCTGGCTCTGATCATGGGCACTCAGGCTGAGATCTTCTGAAGAGGGCAGGGTTAGATTCGATTTTAGAAAGGCTAGGTTAGACTTTAGGAAACTTATATTAGATTTTAGGAAGAAATCCTCCCTGGAAGGGTGGGCAGGCCCTGGCACAGGGGCCCTGGCAGTGCCCAAGGCCAGGCTGAACAATCCTGGAGCAGCCTGGGATGTGGAAGGTGTTCCTGCCATGGCAGGGGTGGGATGGGATGAGATTTGAGGTCCTTCCAACCCAAAAGCTGGCCCAAGGATGGGGTCTGAGTGCAGAACTGCTCTGGAGACAGAATGTGCCGTTCAGAAAATGCTCCTGTTGCTGTAACAAGTGGGAAGCAGCGCGGGAGCAGCTGTTTCTCATCCCGTGCCTGCGTGCAGTCCTGTGGGGTCCCAAAGGCAGCAGCTCTGTGTGAGCTGTGCAGGACTGGGGCACAGCCGTGCTCAGGAAGCGTCCCTTGATCTCTGCTGAAACATGTCCTTGCCTCGTCCTCCTGCTGCTGTCTGGGCTTGTCCCCGTGCTGGGCTCTGCAGGACACCGATGTCTGATCGGGCTGAGGCCTCTGGGGCTGCAGGAGTGCTTCAATGCTCTCTGCAGCTGATCCTGCAGGGGATGGCAGGGGAAAGCTCCAGCCCTGCCAGGGCTGCTGCCTGCACCGCCCTGCCCCTGCAGGGGCACAGAAGGGTGAAAGGGGGACCTTTAAAGGCCTCTGGTCCTCCCCTGCCATGGCAGGGACACCTCCCACTGTCCCAGGCTGCTCCCAGATTGTCCAGCCTGGCCTTGGGCACTGCCAGGGATCCAGGGGCAGCCACAGCTGCTCTGGGCACCCTGTGCCAGGGCCTGCCCACCCTGCCAGGGAGGAATTTCTTCCTAAAATCTAATCTAGGCTTCCTATATTCTAACCTAACCTTTCTAAAATCGAATCTAACCCTGCCCTCTTCAGAAGATCTCAGCCTGAGTGCCCATGATCAGGGCCAGAAATGGATTTACAGAGATATCCAGGAGCTGAGGAGGAGGAAGGAGAATCTCAGGGTGCCAGCTCCAGACAGGTTACACACACCTGTGCCAGGGCCTGCCCACCCTGCCAGGGAACAATTCCTAATTCCCAATCTCCCATCCATCCCTGCCCTCTGGCAGTGGGAGCCATTCCCTGTGTCCTGCCCCTCCATGCCTTGTCCCCAGTCCCTCTCCAGCTCTCCTGGAGCCCCTTTAGGCCCTGGCAGGGGCTCTGAGCTCTCCCTGGAGCCTTCTCCTCTCCAGGTGAGCACCCCCAGCTCTCCCAGCCTGGCTCCATGACAGAGGGGCTCCAGCCCTGGGAGCAGCTCCGTGGCCTCTCTGGACTCATCCAGCAGCTCCAGGTCCTGCCAGTGATGCCTCGTGCAGGCTGGCCTAGAACAGAGACTGGACAGAGTTAAACAATAAAGCAGGGATTTATTAGGAGGCCTCAATGGATCCACCCTGGGCAGCACAAGAGCCCAGCCAGGGCTGCACCCCAGGTGAACCAAAATGGTCACAAAATGCACAACCTCTCACGGGGTCTGCCACTTTTATCAGTTCTGTTCCATTTGCAGATTGGAGTTCATTGTCCAATTACAGCTTTAGCCCAAGCAGTCCCATCCTTCTTGTTTTTCTCTCTTCAGCCCATGGTGTTTGTGCTCTTGGGCTGAGATTTGGATCATTGTCCTTGGTCCCCAGCTGGAGCAGGAATTGTTTTGTCTCCCTGCTCTGTGCAGAGAGCTCACCATCCCCTGATATGAAGCCCAGACTTACACACAGCAGCACAGGACCTGAAAAATAGAAAAGCTAAACCCGAGGCATGACCAGTGCTGTGGCCCCCAGGGCTGGGTGCTCCAGGTGGGCTCCAGGAAGAACACCAGAGGATCCCCAGCTCCTGCAAGCCCCTGCTGCCGTCCAGGCTCCCAGTCCCTCCTGCACGGTCCCGTTTTCCTGCTCAGATGTTTTCCTGACCAGATTTCCTCATGTCCATCTCCAAAAAACTCAGTCCTGGGATCAGAGTGATGCCAGGGCAGGTGAGGTGATTGCTGGGGGTGGGGAACAGGGAGCTGGATCTTGGCAGCTCTGAGCAAAGACAATTTTAGCTCCTTGCTGAGTCTGCAAAGCCCAGGGCTGCATCCCAAAGAGGCTTTGTTTGAGTGGCTGCAGTGGAAACCTTTTTCCTCTGAAAGCTGTGGCTGCGCTGGGCTGCTCTGGGAGGGAATTATTGATGGAATAAGGGGATGTGGTGCCTGGGAGGAAGGATACCAATTGTTCTGTCTGGGATGAAAGGCTGCTGCTGCTGAGTCAGTGGCGGGAGGAAGGAAAGCAGGAGCAGGATATGGAGAGCAGATGCATCCGTCCCTGAGGGGCTGACAGCTCTGCTGAACCCCTGGGTGTGCCCCCAGTGCTCTGCTGAACCCCTGAGTGTGCCCCCAGATCTCTGCTGAACCCCTGAGTGTGCCCCCAGTGCCCTGCTGAACCCCTGGGTGTACCCCCAAGATCTCTGCTGAACCCCTGGGTGCCCCCAGCACTCTGCTGAACCCCTGGGTGCCCCCAGTGCCCTGCTGAACCCCTGGGTGTGCCCCCAAGATCTCTGCTGAACCCCTGGGTGTGCCCCGAGTGCCCTGCTGAACCCCTGGGTGTGCCCCGAGTGCCCTGCTGAACCCCTGGGTGTGCCCCCAGCACTCTGCTGAACCCCTGGGTGTGCCCCCAAGATCTCTGCTGAACCCCTGGGTGTGCCCCGAGTGCCCTGCTGAACCCCTGGCTGTGCCCCCAGATCTCTGCTGAACCCCTGGGTGTGCCCCGAGTGCCCTGCTGAACCCCTGGGTGTGCCCCCAGATCTCTGCTGAACCCCTGGGTGTGCCCCCAAGAACTCTGCTGAACCCCTGGGTGTGCCCCGAGTGCCCTGCTGAACCCCTGGGTGCCCCCAGATCTCTGCTGAACCCCTGGGTGTGCCCCCAAGATCTCTGCTGAACCCCTGGGTGTGCCCCGAGTGCCCTGCTGAACCCCTGGCTGTGCCCCCAGTGCTCTGCTGAACCCCTGGCTGTGCCCCCAGTGCTCTGCTGAACCCCTGGCTGTGCCCCCAGATCTCTGCTGAACCCCTGGGTGTGCCCCGAGTGCCCTGCTGAACCCCTGGCTGTGCCCCCAGATCTCTGCTGAACCCCTGGGTGTGCCCCGAGTGCCCTGCTGAACCCCTGGCTGTGCCCCCAGTGCCCTGCTGAACCCCTGTGTGTGCCCCCAAGATCTCTGCTGAACCCCTGAGTGTGCCCCCAGTGCCCTGCTGAACCCCTGGGTGCCCCCAGTGCTCTGCTCTGCCTCACCTGCTCCAGTGTTGGCATTCAGCTCCAAATCTTCTCCCAACCCCCAGCAAATCCCAGCCCTGCCCTGGCCCAGGCTGCACTGGAGCTGGGCACTCCTCAGAACCTTTTTACTGCTCTTCTTTCAGTCTTGAATCAGCTCCAAGCAAGTCCAAAGGAATCCCTTTTTTCTCACCTTGCAGACTGGTAAAGCATCCCCTGGTGAGTGTGCCCCTGACCAAAACACTGTAAAAGAAGCGTGGGGAGAGCCTCGGTGCTGCCTGGGGAGCATTGATATTGCAGAGAGCTCAGATCTGCCTGGGAGAGGCACAGGAGCATCCGTGTGATGAGCTTTGCCCGTGCTCTGAGCACACACCCCCATCCAGGGACAGGAAGGATGAAGGGTCACATTTCCCCTGAGATCTGCTCCTCAGAAGTGGCCTGAAGCAGTTAATTCTCTTTTGGGGGGGTTGTTTGCCTGGATCTAAAGAGGGGGATGAGCCCCACTCCTGGCAGGGAGGTCAGAGGGCTCTCAGAGGGTACAGCTGGAGTCCTGAGGGCTCCAGGATAGAAACTGCTCCTGCTTGGACAAATATTTTAGGAATGTCCTTCTCTATTGTCATGTCCTGTTTTTGTTTTTGTTTTTGTTTTGTTTTGGTTTGGGGTTTTTTTGTCTTTTTTTTTTATCATCTGCTGAGAACTTGAAGAAAAGCTTGAACAGCACAAGAGGAATGGATTTTGAATGTGCAGTGGAATATTCTGAACTTCCCAGCTGACACAGATAAGATAAGAGTGACAAATCTGTGGGGCAAAATTGACAATATCCTCTTGCTTTTAGGGAGGAAAACGTTTCAAAGAGGACGTGAGCTATGACAAAAGGAGGCCATTTCCCCTTGTCCACCCTTCCCACAGGAGGTGCAAATGTCACCCCAGCAGTGAGCAGATTAGGCTGGGCTCATCTTTGAGTGTCCTTGAGCTTCTCTGGGCAGCTGTGCCAGGGCCTCACTGCCCTCCCAGGGCAGAATTTCTCCCCAAAATCCCCTTCCAGCTGCCCTGCCACCACCAGGGACATTCTTAACTGGAGCAGATCTCCCAGAGCCCCCCTGCTCAGCTCTGCCATGCTCCTCACCCCCCCTTTAAAGAGGATTTAACCCCTTTGGTGTGGTTTTCCCCCTCCCACCCATGACAGCAGCTGTTCCTCCTGTCCTGCAGGAGCTGCCGTGGACAGGCAGGAAACTCAATCTGCCAGGCTGGGGATGAGGCAGAGGAGAAGCAGCAGCAGGGAGCAGCTGCTGGACATGGATGGGATGCAGCTGGGTGTTTGGGGAGGCAGGAGCTGTGGGCTGGGTGCAAAGAGAGCTACAGAGGAAGAGAGGGATGCCCTGGAGCTGGATCCCCAAGGATGGAGACTCGGGGCAGCACAAGGGGCATTTCACTGAGAGGAGAAGCCTTGAAAGCAGCAATCTCAGCTTTGCCTGCAGAGCTCCACCTTCATCTGGGGGACAGCCCACAGCAGCCCCATGGCTGTGCAAAGCCTGCTGAGCTCCAGAGAACCTTCTCCAAGCCCAGAGACTTTTTGGCCCTAAAAAATGCAGCGATCTGCACCCCAGTCCACAGGCTGTGCACCCCTGCAGGGCTGCATTCCTGCACTCCATCTCCTCCTGGATTTCCTGGGAAGCTCAGAGGGTGTCAGCACCAGAACTCTTTTCCCTGTTCCCAAGCTGTGATGCTGTGCCAGAATCCTCCATTCCAACCACACATTCATTTCAAATGTGGTTGAACAGGGAGGAGGGGACAGGCCATAAATATTCTTTCCCAGTGCTGTTGCCTGAGCCTGGGAATACCCAAAGGAGTGGAATGGCCCCTGTGGGGTTGGCTCTGTGGGACAGGCCTGTGCAGCCCCAGGGGGCTCTTTCATCACCCCAAATGTGTCTGTTCCCCTGGCTGAGTAAACCCTCCCCTGGCAGGCAAAGTTTTGGGGAGCAGAGAGGACCTGGCCTTGCTCCTGGCACGGCCCATATTTTAATATTTCCACTTTCCTCCCTGCTCTGTGCACGCTCAGGGACATGAGTGTAGAACAAACCCTGTCATTTTGTGATGAAGCAGCCATTTCCTTCACATTCTTCCCACATTACCCACGAAATTGGGATGTAAGTTTGGAAACCTCCTGAGCCTGCAGCCACTCCAGGCACAGACCTGCACCAGTGACCCCTCAGCAGCTGTGGCTGGTCTGAATTCAACCTTCTGCTTGGTCCTGGAGGTTAATGTGGCTCTGCATGTCCCCTGCTGTCCCTGCTACCAGATGCATTCCTTGCTTCCAACATATGGCCTCAATTACCGTCCTCTTCCTGGATTTCCTGCCTCTCTGGCTTTCCTGAAACTCATCCCCTCCTCCTGGCAGCCTGGACTCCTGCAGTGAGATGCTTTGCAAGCTCCCACATTCCTCCCTCCTCTCCGGCTGCCTCTGGCCAGGGGTGCTGGTGCAGGGCAGGCACAGAGAGGCTCAGAACCCCCCCGGTGCTGTCACTGAGCCCAGGGGCCCCAAGGGCCTGGCTGGCCCAGCCAGACTGCCCAGCCCAGCGTCCTGCAGGGCTCTGTCCTGAGCCCTCCCTCCCTCAGCACCCACCCACCCCACCCTGCAGTTTTCAGTTTTGGTTTTTTTTTTCTTGATTTGCAAGGCTCAGGCTCCTTTTTATTGCCATCCCCTGCTGAGGCCGGGGGCTTTCCGAGCCTCTGCCTTTGAAAGGAGCATCAAACCACTCTGGGTTTCCCCTGGGCACTGCTTGGCCTCGTTCCTGGGCACTTACCCTGCAGAAAATCCATGTGCCCGTGGCTTCTGCCTCTCAGAGCTTTGGAGGAGGGGAGAGGGCTCTGTCAGTGGCTCTTTGTGGGAAATGGATTTGTAGAAAACCCTCAAAACTTGGCAGAAGGCTCACACAGTGTGGATCTGAATGCAAACCTTGAGATAAGAAATGGTGACGTTGAAATGCCATGGAACAGGACAGACATTGTCGAGAGAGAAATGGAAATACAAACAAGTTTCAAAGGATGGCCTTGTAAAAAAGACAGGATACTTTAGGGAAATAGAACTGTGAAAGATGCGTTGTATTAGGACCCACCAGGGGTAATTTTGGATTATTGGCTTTAGGGCATTTACAGCATGGTGTGGCAAAAGCTGATAGGCCAAGAAACACTGATAGTGGGTTGTAGTTAAGAAATAATTGGCTTCTGATCGTGATGGTGTGAATGATAACATCTGTATTGGCTCATCCTTCTCACGAGACTGAAAATGGAATAAAAGTTTTTAAAACACTTCTCAGTTGCCCAGCTCTGGGTCAGGAAAAGGCTTAATCCAACAGCTCTTCAGCCCCTTCCTGCTGCTGGGGGGAGCCCCAGGCCCTGCAAATCCTGAGCAATCGGAGCTTATTGGGGGCTCAGGGGGAGGTGGGAACGGTTCAGTCCCACAAACAGGCAGTTAATGATTCCCATCCCCTCGCTGGCACGTTTCAGGCTTTGGAAGGGGGTCTGGCCAGCAGCTGTGCCAGCAATTGTAGCTCCAAAAGAGCATTTTCTTTCTGTGTCAGCTTTCATCCGTGGCCCCTCTGCATTCCCCCGGTGCCTGCAGATGCCAGAGTTTCCAGGCTCCTGCTGCTCCCAGCCCCTGTGGCTCTTCCCTCCCATCCAGCGATGGAGTTGTGGGATGGGGAGGGGTGAAGAAGGCACTGCTGGCCCCGTGTTTGCTTCCTCTTCCTGTCCCGTCCTTGCCTAAGCGTGGGAGAGGCTTTTTCCCGGGTAAAAACGGCTCAGCAGCATTTGGGAATGGCAGGAAAAGCTGAGAGCTGCACCTCTGGGAGCAGTGGTGCAGGGGAGCAGTTTGGGATGCAGGGGGGATAACAACATCCACAGCTGAGCAGCCACAGCCACGTTCAGCGGCAGCAGCCCCCTTGAATAAGGTGTATATATCATATATACATTAATTTTATCTGTATTAAATACTGTTATATAAATATTTTTACAATATATAAATTATATATTTTTACAATATATAAATATTGTAAATCTGTTAAAAACTGTATTATAATCAGCCTGGGCACTGGTTTCTGATTGTCTGGTTGAGCAATGCCAGCAGGAGCATCACTGATGGAGTCACCATCCCTGGAAGTGTTCAAAAGTGGCACTTGAGGATGTGGTTTAGGGATGAGCACAGTGCTGCTGTGAATTTGATGATGTTAAAGTTGTCCTTTCCAACCTTAATGATTCTGTGATCCCCTGAAATGTGTGGCACCTCCCTAAATTCCTCCTCACCTTCTCCTGGAGCCTCTTCCTGTTGTGAGCAGCGGTGGAAGCACAGAGAAGGAAAAGTCCACATTTCTGAAATCAAATATAAATCATTTTTAGAAATCCTAGAGTGCACAAAAGCTGCAGGGGAGTGTTTGGAGCACAGAGCAGAGGACCCAGGTCACAACCTCCCTCCACACCCCTTGAGAGGTTTGGACGAGTTCGTTCCGAAGCTGCCACAGGGCCACCAGCCTGTCACCCTCAGGGACCCTTCACAGCTCCCCAAACCCAGCCCCAGCACTGGAAGACCCCCAAATGCCCCAAGAGGTGCCAGTCACTCAAACCTGCCCCAGAACCTCCAGGGGTGAATTTGGGCAGGATTGTCCCTGCCAGCCCAAACCCCGGCGCTGGGGCTGCCTCCTGCCCAGGGCACCCCAAAGCTTCGGGGGTGCAAACCGGCACCCCAAAGCTTCATGGGGCACCCTGAGCGCCCCCGGCTCCCCTCGCTAGCCCCGCGGGCCTCTCCGGTAGCCAGCGCTCCCGTTCCGTGCCCGCCGTGGGTTTGGGGTGCCGGCAGGTGGCAGCCTGGGCAGGCGGCACGGGCAGCCTCCCGCAGATGTTTAATGGGATTTCAGCGCTCTGGGATCCATCGGGAGCTGTTGTCACGGAAACGGAGATCTGCGAGAGCCCTGGCGCCCGGCGTTAACCCCCTCGGTGCCGGGGAGGATGCGCCGGAGGGGAGCGGTCCGTGCCCGGCGCTCCCAGCCCCCGCCTGGCTTTGTAGGGTCAGCTGTTTTCTTTAGGATTGGGGTTCCCATTGCCCTTTAAAACCTGCCTCGGTGCTGCTGGAGCCCCGGTGCTCCAGGAGGGATGTCTGTCTCCTGCCTGCGTGTCCTGCTCCTCTCCTCTTCAAGTTTGGGAGGTTCCCACACCAAAAGCTGGACCAGGAGGTGAGGCTGGGGGGGAATTCCCTACTAATGCCTGCTCCCAGCACAGCATGTGTCACCCCCGCACGTGTCACAGGGGGGACAGCCCTGCGGCGGGGGGAGCAGAGGCGGCCGGGGCTAATCTGCTTAGGCTGAGCAGCAGCACGGGAGTGAAAGGGAGATTACAGCGCGGGGGGGTCACTGGAGAGGCACCGGGAGACAGCTGGGGCGAGCAGGAGGGAGGAGAACCCGGGGGAGATGAGAGGAGCAGCCAGGGAGGCCTCAGCGGGCAGCAAGTAGCAGCTCAGGGGAAGGGAAAGGCTTTAGGAACATGCCCGGGAACCCTTGTGGAGCATCCCCCCCCTTCTCCGCAGGAGGAAGGTGTTGCCAGGCAGTCTGGGCCCCGATCCATTCCCTCCATTCCAGAGGGGGGAGCTGGATGCGTTTCCACCCCCCAATCACACTGAGGGGCATGAAAACATTCCTGAAAGCATATTCAGAATGGGAACCCACTGGGCTTTACCCTCTCCCCGAAGGACCTGGGATATTTGCTGTCCTTTCCTAGGGCGGGAGCTGGATGCCATTTTCTGGAGCAGAGCAGGGTGTGAGGCTGCTGCCACAGAGGCTCCCTGAGGGCTGCCAGGGGCTGGAATTCCCTGCTCCTGCCACGCTGCCCTCACGGCTGCTGTGGCTATCGGGACGGTGATGGGTGTTCCATGGGGAGCCCTGCAGCCCTGCCATGGGGAAGAGGTTTCACAGCAACTTCTGGGAGCCAGAGAGGAGTTGGATAAGAGGATCCATGTTCACCCCTGAAAGAATTTCCTACCAAGGTCGTTGACACAGAAACCAAGAAAGAAAGGAATAATAACAGAAACCTGCAACTGCCTGTTCCAATGAGCACTTTGTCTGTCTCTTGTGACCAGTGAGTAAAGTGTAAACTTATGAGGTTTGTAAGAATGTATAAAAAGCATGCAGGCTGTAATAAAAACAGGTCTGAAGCCTTCTGAAAATGGAGTGTCTTGCTTTGCATTGTGCCCATCTCTGCCAGGACACTGCTGGGGCAGGGCAGGAGGTGCTCACTGGGCTGTGCCTCTGCTGTGCTCCTTCCACAGCGAGCTCCAGGGCTGGGAGGGATGGAAAAAAGCAGTACCTGCTCCTATTTGTGGTGTTTGTTCCTTCCTCTCAGCTGTCAAGGAAACCATGGCATGGGCCACATACCCAGCTGGGGTTGCTGTGGTTGCTGACGTGTTCTGGCCTTTTAATCCAGATCCAAAATAGCTTCTCCACCCCTCCATTTGTGCTGGCTGACAGAGCACCTTCCCCGGTGCCATCGTCTGTTCTCCTGCCCGGGAGTGAGCCCAGAATGCCAAAGTGTTTCTTAGAATCATAAAATCATGGAATAGTTTGGATTGAAAGGGACATTTAAAGGTCATCTGGTTCAAATCCCAACCACCTTCCACCAGAGCAGAAGAGTGGGGAGGAAGATCTCTCAAGCAGGCATTTGGAAAAAGAAAACCAGAGCAGAGAGGTAGAAGTAGGATGAAACAACTTTTTTATTTCTCACACAGGGGGAGGAGAAAGGTCAGGAGAAGCATGAAGAGAAATCTCCAAAGTTTCCACAGCCTGGGCTGGCAGTGGGATTTTGCTCATCTTTTACATGCAGAAAAGAGCAGGGATTTAAAGTAACACTGAGGGGCTGGAGTGTGTCCAGGGCAGGGAACGGAGCTGGGAAGGGGCTGGAGCCCCAGGAGAGGCTGAGGGAGCTGGGAAGGGGCTCAGCCTGGAGCAAAGGAGGCTCAGGGGGGACCTTGTGGCTCTGCACAGCTCCCTGACAGGAGGGGACAGCCAGGGGGGTCGGGCTGTGCTCCAGGGAACAGGGACAGGAGCAGAGGGAACGGCCTCAGGCTGGGCCAGGGCAGGCTCAGGGTGGATTTTGGGAAAATTTCTTCACTGAAAGGGCAGTCAGGCCCTGGAGCAGACTGCCCAGGGCAGCGGTGGAGTCACCATCCCTGGAAGTGTCCAAAGGCCACATGGATGTGGCACTGGGGACATGGCTCAGTGGTGACCACAGCCGTGGTTGGACTCGATGACCTCAGAGGCTTTTCCAGCCTAAACAATTCTGGGATTGTAATGGTTTCTTCTGCCTTTTGGCCTCAGTGGGGCCCAGGGTTCATCTGTGCTTAGCCCAGCCCTGCTGACCCAGCAGCCAGCAGCAGCTTGGCCCCTGTCTGGCTGATGTGTCCTGGTGCTGTGACACACGGGGTGTCCCTGTCCCTCCTCCCTGACAGGACCGGCTGCAGGCACAGCACCACGTGTGTGCCCAAATGCCACCTCACTGGTGGTGACAGTGTTCCCTGTGTCCCACCAACGCCTCCCTGAGCTGGTTTCACCCCTGAGCTCTTTCCCAGAGGATCACAGGAATCTCTCCCACTGTCAAAACCCCTGAGGGGACACTGATCACTGTCACAGCCATTCCAGACCCAACTTCCCTTGGAGGGGGAGGGTTTCCCCTTCCACAGCTGCAACAACGAGGGGCCCTGTCTCACTGTCTGCAGGGGACACAAGGGCTCCACTCATGGGGGTGGGAGCCAGGGCAGGGAGTCCCAGGCCCGTGAGCCTGAACTCTGCCTGTCCCCATGGGATTTTCTTCTCCTGACCCTTGGGTTTTCCCTTTTCTGCTCTTTTCAGAGGGTGATTTCAGGGCAGGGCGGCATCTGTGTGGTCCTGTCATGGCTGAACCCTGGTGAGCTGCTAAACACCAGCAGCTGCTCAGTGACCGAACACCTGCCAAGGGGAAGTGATGAATGAATTCCTTATTTTGCTTTGTTTGCAGCCCAGCTCCCGCCTTATCTATTAAACCACCTTTATCTCAACCCTCACCCTTGCAGGCCTGCCCCCATCCCGCTGTGGGGACTGAGGGAGGGCTGTGTGGGGCACAGCTGCCAGGCCCGTGCTGGGTCTGGCGTTGCTCCATGTGGGATCCTGCTGGAGCCGGTGCCTCCCTGAGCCCCCTCCCCAATCCCTCCTGTCTGACGCTCCGTGCAGCTCTCCCAGTGGGGCTCTCCTTCAGCTGTCAGGACATTTCTCCATCCCCTGTCAGGGCTGCCGAGGAAGGCAGGAGGAGCTCAGGGTGGGAGCTGTGGCAGCTCCCACCTCCATTCCCACCCTGCCCAGGCAGCTGAGCCCATCCAGCCACCAGCAGCTCCATCCCCAGTCTGGGGAGGAAGGGGAGAAGCTGTGGGGCTGTGCTTGAAGGAGCTGTGGGGGATGAGGTCAGGGAGAGGGAAAAGCTGCAGCCCCTTTGAGGCAGGTGTGAGGAGCAGGGCAGGGTGCAGAGATGTTCCTGAACAGCTCGGGCTGCAGTGTGCACCAGCCATCC
The DNA here is from genome assembly GCF_036417665.1 of Passer domesticus. Classification (NCBI taxonomy): domain Eukaryota; kingdom Metazoa; phylum Chordata; class Aves; order Passeriformes; family Passeridae; genus Passer; species Passer domesticus. Next base: position 16,321,590 of record NC_087486.1, on the reverse strand, counting down.
CACCTGGAACGGCTCTTATCAGAATCTTCCCAGGGCCCTCTGGAATCCATCAAGGTTACTAAGACATAAACTGTGCTAAAATAAGAAAGAAGAAGCTGAGAAACCAAATTCCAAGACCACAAGAACTGGATCATGGGGAGTGGTGAAGCACCTGGACTGTGACCAGTAGGAGCCTGAAACGAGAGATGTGGGACTGCAGGCAGCTCTTCAAAATGTGTTTATTGTATACAAATGCTGTTTGTTGTATGCAAGAGGTTACAGCAGTCTCAGGTCATGGGTGACAGAGCCACACCTACAGCTGACAGCCACAGCCATAGGCAAGCCTGAAGACAATTTTATTTTGCTTACATTGCATTATATATTTTTCTTTGCCGAGCATCTTAATACATAACAACCAATCAACACCTTTACTATTACCTGCAGCCCACTGTAACTACCATCATTACCATATTATGGTCATCACTATCCAATCACATGAGTTAGTATGTTACAGTTTAAGCTTAAAGTTGTTTTTCAGTTTTCTTGCAGTGAAAAATTCTTGGACCTTTTTTCTACTTGCCACATCAACATGTTTGTTTGCCTGTGGTATCTTTCTGCTTTTCCTAAGATCTATTTCTGCTTGGTAAAAATATCTTTTTGTTTGTGGTCAACATATCCTTTGCTCTAGTCATAAAACCTCCTTCCAGCTCAACTTAACCTTTGCGTTCTTAGTTGTCCAGTAAGACTGGCTCAGCAATTCTCAATTTACACATCTATTGTTCTTCTATATCAAAACTTCTCTATTCCATTCTCAGGTTTTACACTCAGAGAGCTTTCTGCCAAGCACACATTTCTGTGAAATTTCTCATCAAAGTTTCATCCTTCCCAAGTGACCAGTCCCATATCCTGAGAGGTGCATGCAGAATACATGGACAAGACAAAAGCACTGTTAAAAAATGTGTGATCAGCGTGTGCAGAGAGTGAGAATGTATAAATAAGTGCATAATGTCAACAACAAACAGCTTCTGATTAATCACATTGGTCAGTTGTACAGGAGTCCTGAGTTTCCCACGGCAGGGCTCTCACACAGGGACTCAGTGTCCTGGGCTGGCTCCGTGCTTGTGCTGCCCCCAGAGCTGCACCTGCACGGCTCAGAGCTGCTCTGTGGTTTCAGAGACCCAGCCAGTGTCCTTCCCTGTCACCTCGATGTCACAGCTCTGCCATCTGCACACGGGGAAGCAAAGGCAGCAAATCGATCCCAAATCCATCGCTGCCCGCTCAGGCAGCCAGGGAGAGCAGGGGCTGAGCCAGCTCGGATGTGGGGGGACTCTGGTTTGTCAAACCAGGCGCTGGGGCAGACATCAGACACATTACCCCAGTGCCCAGCCCCTTCCCTGCTCCGTGGGAGAGAAGCTGGTGATGTTCCTCTCCAACCCCAGGGCAGGTTGCAGCTTTGCCAGTGACAAAACCATGCTAGGACAAAAATCTTTATGTTGTAGGTAGAGGCAGAAATTTCTGAGTCTTCCTGAAATGTTTTGTCAGTCCTGTCCAAAGCCATGCAGCCGTCAGGGTCGGCTGCCAGTGGTCTCTGCCCCAGCACGGGAAAAGGTGGTTCTGGGCAGGCCGCGCTCTCGAAGAAGGAGTCTGGACTCTTGCTTTTTGGTCTTCAGTTGACTTTATTGTTCCTTATCTCCAAAGTTTTTCTGTCTGTCCAGCCGAGGTCTGATCAGCAAGACAGCCAAGGGCACTCTCCCCCGCCCACGGGGTGGTTGTCTCTTTTATAGCGAAAACTACATAGTAGATATTTACCTTTAATTTCCAATACTTTTTGCCCTTGTTGGCAAGTGCACTTTCTCTATGAACCAATGCACACATGCCAACATCATCCTGAACATGGATGCCAAGGAGAAGAGAGAAGGACAGGGCACGCCCAAATTCCTCCATCTTGGGACTCCTGACCCCCATGTACAGAATTTCAAACCCCCCTGTACAACATACAAAACCCCCCTGTACAGTGCTCCAAAGTTTTTCCCTTCACCCCGTGATTCCTACTACTGTGCTACTTAAACTTTTGTGGCCTGTAATTCTTCATATAAGGTTGGCAATTTGCTCCATGAATTAAGGTCGAATTTCCAGGTGTCTTTGGCTTCCTGCCAGGGTCTCCGAGCCCCTGCCAGGGCTTTGAGACATCCAGGGCATCCAGAGAGATGTCCTGGGCTCCGACATGCAGCCTCAGAGCAGATCTGCTGGGGATAAAAAGCAGCATCTTTGGGCAGGGGTTCCAGCCCAGCAATCCCTTGGCCAAGCCACAAATACTCGTTGCCAAAATGCTATTAATGCTCAGTAACTCTGGGGTTTTCCTGTCCTGCTGCTGATGGGAGGCTGATAAAGCCCACCTGGATTTCCAAAGGGGCCTCTTGAAGCTGAGCTCCTGTGGGAGGAGAGGGGAGATTCCTACATGTCTTTAGCCCAGTATTGAACTGGCTAAAAGGCAGGAAACAAATCACATCAGGCAGGCTGGCAGTAGTGGGAATATTTCTGACAATGTTTCAGTAGGGAAAAACAAAAGATTTATTGTGAAGGGATGCACAGGGACCTCACCTGGATGTTTGGTGGCTCAGAGGGGCCACAACGATGCTGTGGGGGCTGGGAGTGCTGGGGAAGACAAAGGTCCAGGGAGATTTTAGAGACCCCCCCAGTGGCTAAAGGGGCTCCAGGAGGGCTGGAGAGGGACTGGGGACAAGGGATGAGGGACAGGACACAGGGAATGGCTCCCACTGCCAGAGGGCAGGGATGGATGGGATATTGGGAATTAGGAATTGTTCCCTGGCAGGGTGGGCAGGCCCTGGCACAGGGTGCCCAGAGCAGCTGTGGCTGCCCCTGGATCCCTGGCAGTGCCCAAGGCCAGGCTGGACAGGGCTTGGAGCAGCCTGGGATGGTGGAAATTGTCCCTGCCCATGGCAAGGGGTGGAATGAAATGATTGTTAAGGTCCCTTTCACCATTCTGTGATTTTATGACATTAAAGGGATTTTCCCACCCTGGCTGCTTTTCCCATTTAACTCCGCAAACAGAGGGATGCTCCAAGCCAACGATTTCCAGCTGGAGCAAAACATGGATGTGTGGGGTGTCTGCAGCAGTTAAAAACCCCCTCTGAGATCGACAAATCCCTGGGAAAGGAAGGAGAGGAAGGAAAAGCAACCACAGCAGTGGCTTCTTTTTCCCCCTTTGTTTTAATCTCGCTGTGCTGCCTGCAGCTCTGGCTCTGCTGCCTGAGGAGGGACCTCATGAGCCGGATCAGGTGCAGAGGGAGGCAGCAAAGGGAGTGGGACAGCCCTGGAGCTGCTTAATTCAGGAAAGGGACGTGGAGGAGGCATAGGAAATGATAAACCGGAGGTGTTTGTGTCCCCGTTGTAAGGAAGAGCTGAATGAAGCTGGGAGGGGCCGCTTTAAATGCCAAGCTGTCACTTCCCAGCCCTCCCCTGCACAGGATGTCACAGATCCTTACGGTTTGTCCGGGTTAAAAAAAGCAACGGGATACATTTATGGAATAAAAAGGTGGGAGGATGTGAGAAATTTCACTGTTAGGGAAAGATGAGAGCGTCGGTGGGGGCGTGAGGGAGCTGCAGGGAGCGGAGGCAGGGGAGGAGGGCAGGGGGAAGGAGCAGTCTGCCGGGTTCGTGCTGCGGTGGGAAGGGGGTTAGCCGGGGGGAGAGACGCGCTGTGGGAGGAGGATGGCTCTGCTCGGAGCAGCAAGAAGCTGTCGCTGAGATGCCGGGCTCGGGAGAGGGATTGGGAGCGTGGGAGAGCAAAGCCCGGGGGGAGAAGGGGCTGCTGGCTCAGAGCGGGGTGTGCAGGGCAGGAGCACAAGCGGGGCATTGAGAGCAGGCTCCGGCTTCCTTTGAGCCCTGCTCAGCTCTGCCCAGCCCAGCTGGCAGCTGGGGGACACCCGCACCCCCTCCCTGCCGCCCCAGGGGCTCAGCACAAAGCCTGGCAGCTCTGAATGCTCCCTGTGTTGTCTGCGCTCACCAAATGCTCCATCCCTGCTGCCGCCAGAGCCCAGGGGCTGTGACCCAGCGGCAGCACCCACACAGAGCCGAAATAACACCCACAGTGAGCAGGGGACAGCTGGGAAGGGGAGGCAGTGGGAGATGTCCGGGTCGGGGGCCGTGGGTCCCTCCCGGGCAGGGTCCGTGTGTGACCCGCGAGTGACAGCCCCGCCTGCCCAGCCCCGCTGTGCACAGCCACGGCACCCCTGCTCTGCTGCCTTTAGGGCTGAGGACAGACCCAGAGGTGACATCTCCTGCCCACTGTGCTCAGTTCCACCTTCCTGCGTTTGCAGAGGGGGCAAATGCAGCGAGGAGGGACGAGGGGATTGTCAGGGATGCCCCAGTGATGCCTTGTGCAGGCTGGCCTGGAACAGAGGCTGGAGGAGTTAAAGAATAAAGCAGGGATTTATTGGGAGGCCTCCATGGATCCACCTCAGGCAGCACAAGAGCCCAGCCAGGGCTGCACCCCAGGTGAACCAAAATGGTCACAAAATGCACAATCGGTCACAGGATCTCACACTTTTATCAGCTCTGGTCCATTTGCACATTGGAGTTAATTGTCCAATTACAGCTCCAGCCCCTGCAGTCCCATCCTTCTTGTTTTCCTCTCTTCAGCCCATGTTGTTTGTGCTCTTGGGCCTGAGATTTGGATCATTTGTCCTTGGTCCCCAGCTGGAGCAGGAATTGTTTTGTCTCCCTGTTCTGTGCAGAGAGCTCACCATCCCCTGATATGAACCCAGACCCACAGAGTAAAGCAGCACAGAACCTGAAAAATAGAAAAGCTAAAGCCTGAAGCAATCCCAGGGCATGGAGATGGTGAGAGAGGGGTGCTCGGTTTGTGGTTGTTATTTAGCAGTCCCCAAAAGGATTTTAAATCCTACAGCTTCTTCCTGCAGTCTCAGGTGCCTGCCTTTGGAGGGGATGCCTCAGGAGCTGGGGAGGACGGGAAGCTTTTCAGCCCTGGAAGAGTTAAATCCTCCCTCCTGCAGTAACTCAGCTGTGCTGTCCCTGAGCATCTCCTCTCCTTTCTGCCGCCTGCTCCCGATGGTGAAAACTCCTCTCCCGCGCCCTGCGGGCCGGGCGGCGGTGCCGGTGCCAGCCCCGGTGCCGGTGCCCGTGGCAGCCCCGGTGCCGGTGCCGCACTCACCCGGTGCCCCGGGCCGGTGCCACACTCACCCGGTGCCCCGGGCCGCCGGGCACCGGCAGCTGCTCTAATTCGGGGCTCCTGCCGCGGCGTCACGAGCTGGATGAGCCCAGGCTTTAAGCCGCAAAGGCTCTTAAGGGGAGAAACCCCGTCTGGCTCCGGTTACCGGGGCACCAGCGGCGGCGGCGCTGCCGGGCTCAGAGGGACAAGGAGCGGGGGCCGCGGGCTCTGAGCCTCTGCCGGCACAGCCTGGGAGAGCCTGGGGCAGCAAACTCGGCACAGCGCCGGCCTGAACCGGGCAGGCACAGCGAATGCACGGGATGAACGGGGGAGGCACAGAAAATGCACGGGATGCACAGGGGATGCACAGGGAATGCACGGGAAACGCACAGGGAATGCGTGGGAGGTACAGGGAATGAATGGGGTGCACAGGGGATGTACGGGGAATGCACAGGAGGCACAGGGGATGCATGGGAGGCACAGAAAAATGCATGGGCTGTACAGGGAACGCACAGGAGGCACGGGGAATGCACAGGAATGCACCGGGGATGCACACGGTGCACAGGGGATGCATGGGAGGCACAGGAGGTACACAGGATGTATGGCCTGCTAAGGAGGTTTTCTGGAGCTCTGCAGTCCCGTTTGGGTCACAGTGCTGCCCATCGAGAGCTCTGGGCCTCTCTGGGATTGGGGTGTGTCCTGGTTTAGGGTGGATTTGGGAGAGAACCTCCAAAGGGGTTCCTCTGGAAAGCAGATTCAAGCGGCCCCTGTCCCAGCCAGTTCAGGAAAATATTTCCTTGGAGAAAAGTGGAAAAAAAACCCCAAAACCCTGTTTATTTAAAAGGCAAAGCACTCACCGGCACAAAAAATGAACAAAATAAACAATAAAACCTCTATCCGCTCCAAAAGAGATTACAAACTCAAAGTTTTTTTCCGTGAGCTGCAGCTCAGCTCACTCAGTCTCTTATCAGTCCCTCTGGCCCAGGCCAGGCCCAGTGGCCACAGGTGGAGCTGCCGGTGCTCTTCTGGGTGTTTATCGGTTTCTCTGGGTCTGGATTGAAGGCACTTGAGACAGTAGCTCGTGTTTGGACTCAGGTGTTTATTATTTCTTACCAGTAAAACAGCCTCACTACTGTGAGTTTGGCAGCTTTTCATCAGAACGCACAAAGTGGCCAACAATCCCTTGTTACAAGGTCTTTTAAGACTAAACTATCCAATTAAGAGCTGACACCTGGATTATTTTCCCTTTTAACCCAGTAACTGATCCCCAAGAGCCCCAATGCAGACTGTTCTGCCCAATTACACAATGCCACCCAAACCCATGGAGAAGGAGGAAGAAGAAGCATGAAGTAGAAACCCAGGACAACACCCTGTGCCCTCCATCCTGCTTCCATCCACAACACAATAAAAATCCCAGAACCTAGATTTCTCACCAAGTGACACACCCACACTATTCTCTATAATCCATTTCACGCTTTAGTGGATTCCAGTCTATCTTGAAGTGTAGGAAACTTTCTCTATGAATGAGGGTCAAGGTCAGTGCTCCCCTGGGGCTCAGGGCACCCCAGAGCAGACAGAGAAATATTCCCTGTGCCCTGGGTTTCCACAGGTGATCAGTCCAGAGCAGGTTTGAACGGTTTCAAGAAAAAGAAGAACCACGGTCCAGGGAAATCCTCTGCCTCAGCGAGGTCAGACTAACTAAAAACCAAGGAGAGCTCTGTCCCACAGTCTGTCCATCCACAGACAGCACAGTCCAGGAGCAGGAATGTGGAGGAGTGAGTGCAGTGTCTGATAACAAACTGCGGCTTCTTCTTCCCCCCTTCACTCTCAGACCAGCCTTAAAGGTGCAAAGCTTATTTCTGGGCTAAACAGCCCAATGGGGGTACGAGCATCATAAATTCAGCCCAGGACAGGAGAAACAGGGGCTGCCTGAGCCCTGAACATGGGGCACTGAGCCCGGGGGCAATGTCTGCACTCCCCGTGTCCCCAGGCCTGGTGGCCCCTGGGGAAGGTCTGTGCCAGAGCTGGCCTGGACAGCTCCTCCCCGTTTTTACCTTCACCTTGCTTTCAGAGCCAGCAAAGCCACTGAGGTGACCAGAAATGGAGCATCCCTGAGAGCGCCAGCTGCTCCAGGAAAAATTGATCCTGGAAAAGGCAGAAAGCTGCTGGCAAAAAGGCAGAAATCTGCTGGACCCAAACGAGCCTTCAGTAAGTAAAATAAAGGTTCATTGTGGGACCTGGGCATGGCTGTGAAGGGTAGCTAGTTCTCCCTCTGGCTCTTGGGGCTGTTTGTGGCAGGGTTTGTGCTGTTTCAGCTCTCCTGTCCCATTGGGGTCTGTCCCTGCTGACAGTGAAGGGTCAAAGGGGAGGAACATCATCGGAGCTCCTGGTGGTGGAGCAGGCTGGGCACAAAGGCAGGGACAGAGCAAAGCCACAGCCATCCCTGCACATCACTCTGAGCTGGGGTCACAGCCAGGCACCCCAAGTTTGGTCCTGCAGGGTTCTGGCTCCTGGCAGAGTTACCAGTGGGAACAGCTCTGCCCCAGCTTGTGCCTTACGTGTTTTGAGTTATTTTCTTGTTCTAATTTAACATATTTATAGCATTGAGGAAATGGAGGGATCCAGAGCAGCCCAGCACCATCTGGGGCTGGCACAGAGCTTGGCTGCTGTCACATCCCTGCAGGAGGCAGCAGGCTGATCCCAGCCCGGGTAAGAGCTGGGGTCTTGGGAAGGTGGAGAAGGAAATAGGGTGACAGGAATGCCCGTGGAGAGCAGGCATTGGCACCCCCTGGTCTGGGAGAGCCCCCCAGGGGGGCTGAGCCAGCACAGTGCTGGCAGCAGGGTCTGGGGACATGGCTGGGGTCACCATTCCTGCAGGAACCTCTGCACACCAGAGCGCTGCTGGGAGCACTGGGCCCTCCTGGGGTCACACAGAACCTTTGACGCTTTAATTTTAATGCACTTCTCATAGAATCACAGAAAGGTTTGGGCTGGGGGGGACCTCACAGCTCCCTTTGTGCCAACCCCACCATGGGCAGGGACACTTCCACTGGAGCAGATTGCTCCGAGCTTGAGTAAGAGCTCAACAGCAATAATAATTCAATTTTTCCATAGCATTTGGGGCATTCCTGCGGCTCGCTATCACACCGCGGGTCGGAAGCTCTAACAAAAAGCCGAGCGAGCCGAGGACAGCGTGTCCCGTGCCAGGGCAGCCCCGCGGCCCCTGCCGGCAGGTGGCAGGGCCAGCGGTCCCCTCCGGGTCCCCTCCGGGTCCCCTCCCGCTGGATCTCTGTGCAGGGCACAGCGCACACTGCCCGCCCCAGCTCCGCGGTCCCTGCATCCCAGAGGGAAAAACACGGCCACCCTCCCGTGAACGTGTACAAAGTTTAATAAAGGACAAGAGGGACAAGGGCCACAGGGCAAAGGTTGTTACAGCCGGGTGCCTCTTAGCACTCAGCCAAGTCACCTTCGGGGATAGCCCTTAAATGCCATTTAATTACATCAGCCATTTGCATGTTCGTAGACCCTTATGCAGAGTAAAGTTTTCCCCAAACTAGTTTACATGTTCCAATATCTGTTTAGCCTGGCTCCCGCTCTGATCCACCTTTTTAGAGCATGCACATTCCCTGGCTGTGGTTTCAGTCCACTCTGATCACATCAGCTCTGGGCCCTGGCCCGCACTGCCTTCAGAGGTGAGTGCTGCTGGCTGGCAGAGCTGTACAGGAGCTCACCTGAGTTCAGTGGGTGTTATCCCATCAGTGCTGCTGGCTGGCAGAGCTGTACAGGAGCTCACCTGAGTTCAGTGGGTGTTATCCCATCAGTGCTGCTGGCTGGCAGACCTGTACAGGAGCTCACCTGAGTTCAGTGGGTGTTATCCCATCAGTGCTGCTGGCTGGCAGACCTGTACAGGAGCTCACCTGAGTTCAGTGGGTGTTATCCCATCAGTGCTGCTGGCTGGCAGAGCTGTACAGGAGCTCACCTGAGTTCAGCGGGTGTTATCCCATCAGTGCTGCTGGCTGGCAGACCTGTACAGGAGCTCACCTGAGTTCAGCGGGTGTTATCCCATCAGTGCTGCTGGCTGGCAGACCTGTACAGGAGCTCACCTGAGTTCAGTGGGTGTTATCCCATCAGTGCTGCTGGCTGGCAGAGCTGTACAGGAGCTCACCTGAGTTCAGTGGGTGTTATCCCATCAGTGCTGCTGGCAGACCTGTACAGGTGCTCACCTGAGTTCAGTGGGTGTTATCCCATCAGTGCTGCTGGCTGGCAGAGCTGTACAGGAGCTCACCTGAGTTCAGTGGGTGTTATCCCATCAGTGCTGCTGGCTGGCAGAGCTGTACAGGAGCTCACCTGAGTTCAGCGGGTGTTATCCCATCAGTGCTGCTGGCTGGCAGACCTGTACAAGTGCTCACCTGAGTTCAGTGGGTGTTATCCCATCAGTGCTGCTGGCAGGCAGAGCTGTACAGGTGCTCACCTGAGTTCAGTGGGTGTTATCCCATCAGTGCTGCTGGCAGAGCTGTACAGGAGCTCACCTGAGTTCAGTGGGTGTTATCCCATCAGTGCTGCTGGCTGGCAGAGCTGTACAGGAGCTCACCTGAGTTCAGTGGGTGTTATCCCATCAGTGCTGCTGGCTGGCAGAGCTGTACAGGAGCTCACCTGAGTTCAGTGGGTGTTATCCCATCAGTGCTGCTGGCAGAGCTGTACAGGAGCTCACCTGAGTTCAGTGGGTGTTATCCCATCAGTGCTGCTGGCTGGCAGAGCTGTACAGGAGCTCACCTGAGTTCAGTGGGTGTTATCCCATCAGTGCTGCTGGCTGGCAGAGCTGTACAGGTGCTCACCTGAGTTCAGTGGGTGTTATCCCATCCCAGCAGGCACTGTAACAAAGCACACTGATATCAGCTATTGCACTGAGCTTAATGAACAACAGAAATAAAAACTATATCTTTATAACAAAGTTAAAAACATCACACACATAAAATCCATTTTAATATTTGCAAAAAGCCAATATTATAATATGTATCTACACCAGGAGCTGCGGATCCAGCAGAGCATGAAGGAGCATGGGCCCTTGGGAGGAGGTGGGGGCATTCCTGCACGGGAGCTCTGTGCTGGAAAGGGGAAAGGGAGAGAAATGCTGGGTTTGGAGGGCAGGATTTGCTCTGGCTCAGCCTCTGGCCACAGCCCAGGGAGTCCCCACTCAAACGTGGGTGAAGCCCAGCTCCCCTGGTGCTGCAGGGGCGTGGGATGGAGCCCTGGACACACGGTCTGACCCCTGCCCATCCCTTCAGGAAGGGTGAGGGACTCAAGAAGGGTGGGTAGGACAATTGAGGCACTCGTCCTGTGTAGGAAATGAGTTTGTAGAAAATTCTCAAAGCTTGACAGAAAGTTTATATGCACTGATTGTTATAACAATGTTAGTGATAGTGCCTTGTGTACTTCACTGTACTCAACAATCAATGGAAAAAGCCATCAAAGAAGTTTTTTCTGTTCAAGAGAGGGGGGAAATGTGGGAAATAAATTTGTAGAAAATTGTGAAAGCTTGACATAATCAGTATCTATATGCAAACCTTGAGATAAGAAATGCTGACTTAGAAATGCCATGGAATAGGACAGACATTGTTGAGAGAGAAATGGAACTAGAAACAAGTTTCAAAAGGTGGCCTTGCAAATAAGACTGGATATTTTAGAGAAATAGAATTATGTAAGATACACTACAGTAGGACCAAAAAGAGGTAATTTTAGATTGGGTTTAAAGCATTTATAATATGGTGCAGCTAAAGCTGATAGGCCAAGAAATGTTTACAACATATTGTAATTAGGATATAGTTAACTTCTGATTGTAATGGCATAATTATAACATCTGTATTGTTTCGTCCTTCACATAAGACTAAAACCAGAAGTTTTTTAAATGCCTCTCAGTTGTTGACTCCCTAAGTCAAAAAAGAGCTTAACCCAACAGTCCTTCCCAGCACCTGGGCTGTGAGAGGGCTCCTTGTGGGCCAGGAGCTGTGCCACCTGCCAGGGTGCCAGGGCAGCCAGGAGCTGCCAAGTGCCCTGGAAAGCTTCAAAATGACAGAGAAACTGGGGCATGTGAGCTGAATCCAGGCCAGCCTGGAGCCCTGCCTGGGAGTTTGTATTTCCTTGTACCAGCTCCCTTTCTTCCATGGCTTTGCAGCTGTGGGAAAGGGATGCTCTGAGAGCACGGTGTTATCATGACAGCTTTTCTGTACAAAAAATGGAGCAAAAAACATGATTTTTGGTACAAAGATGTGATTTTTGTCTCCACGGTGCAGAGCTGAAGCCAGAGCCTGGTGGCACTGAGCTGCAGGGAGCTCATCCAAGGTGGAGGGGGCAGCTGAGGAGCTGGAGCAGCATCGCAGCTGTGGTGGCTGGGCAGTGCCACCACATCCCTGGAGAAGCTGGAAATCCTGTTCCCTGCCCCAAAAATCCACCTTGGCACACCAGGGGTGGTGTCTCAGAGCCCAGACACAGGCTCTGGGGGATTGTCCCCTGTCCAAATGTCCCCAGGGCTGACGGCCAGGTGGGTGGGAGGTGGGGAGGACAGGAGCCACCCTCCCTGTCCAGCCACTGGTCATGATGGATATCCCCAGGGACAAACCAGCCCTGGTCACTCCACTGGAGCCTTTTTGTCCCCGAGGGTGTGCACACCTGTGTGACAGCCCTGTGACAGCAGTGTCCCTCCTGGTGACCCCAGAGGGTCCCCCTGCCCTTGCAGCCACACGAGGAGCCCCAGCCCAGCCTCCAGCTGAGTTTAGAGGGCAAAGCAGCCAGAACTGGGCCAGGCTGCAGCTCCCTGCTGCCCTGCTGGCACCAAGGACACCTTCTCCCAGATGGCCACTTGGGCAGGACAAATGTTCCCCCACGTGGCCCTGCCTTGGTGGCACGGGGGTTTGTCCTTGGAGCCCAGGGCAGCACAGGGACCCCCAGCCCGGGCTGAGCTCCTGCCCTGGGGTGAGGGCTCCCTGCTTTGCTGTCCCCGTGGGTGCTCCAAGGGGGCTCCAGTCCCTCCTTGGGGTCAACGCTGTTGGAGCTCTGGATGCTGAGAATTTCAGACTTTCTGTGCTGACACACTCTGACCCCCAAGAGAACACTGCATTTGACCTGAGGCCGTGGAAAAAGCCTCCGAAACTGATTAATAGCACTGGGATTGTGGGTGTGAGTTTGATCAGAAGTGTGTGATGTCACAAGGTAGAAAACCAACACAACCCAACCCCTCCCACCCAGGCAGGGCTCCTTCACCCCCTGCCTGAGGTGGGGAGCAGCCCTGTCCCCCCCCCAGCCACCAGGGTGGCCACCAGCCTGGTCTGTGTCCCTAAATGTCCCTGCCTGTTCCCCAGCCCCCTCTGCCACCCTGCTGCTGCAGAGGTGTGAGGGGGAGCCTGGCTCCACGAGGCTTTCAGGAGCGGGTCCCCACAGGCATGGACTGCTGGGATAATTTAAAATCCAGGACAGAGACCTCATTATTGCCCTAGTTTGCATCAAATCTCAGTTTGGGTTTTTTTAGCAGCCCTTTGATGAGCTTGTCAATGACAAGTTGCTAATTGAGGAGTGGGAGGCCCACAGTGTCCTGTGAAAACGGGGGAGAAAAAAAGCCAGGATAAAAAAAAAAAAAAAAAACAAAACTGTTTAAAGCTGGCACTGGGCCTGACTGCAGAGACCAGGGGGATGGAGGGAAGCCAGGCTGGGAGAGACCACGGGGGTCCTGCTCCCTCAGGGGTGGGGACACCCAAATCTCTGCCGGGGCTGGGAGAGCTTCAGCAGGGACATCCCCATCACCCCAGGGTGCTGCAGCGGGGGAGGACTCTGGTCTCTCACAACATCAGCCCCCTCCAGTGCTGCGTAGAGCTCCAGGCTCCACATCTTTTTATTCCACACCCCCCTCAATATATTCATTGATTTATAAATTCCCTACACGTACTGCTGGGCTAACAAGTACACTTTAAAGCACAAGCTAAAACATGAGGTAAAAAAGATGGGGGAGAGATGAAAATAAACCACTGGTTTAAAATATTTTTGAAGTTATTAATGGTACAAAACAAATTTTCTTCCTGCACCCCTGTGGATTATCTCTTGCACCCCGCTGTGGGGACGGTGGGGTTGTCTGGCACCCATTCCCCTCTTTCCCTGCACAAGCAGCTTTGTCTCCCTCTTCCTGTCCCTCTGCTCCTGCCTGGCCGTCCCTCCCTGGCGCCCGTCCCATCTCTGTCACCCTGCAGCACAAGGACCTCCTCCTCCCTTTATCTGGGGGAGCCCCAGCCCCCGTGCAGCTCTCAGGGCCCCCAGTCTGGAGGCTGGCAGGGTGCCCAGCCCTGGCAGCAGCCACACGCTGGGCCCAGCAGTGCAGGTGGCACTGAGCGAGGGTGGGCACTGCCCCCCAAAGCCCTCCGCAGCCGGGGGGTCCCGGGGGGCTCTTCTCCTCCTGCACCCCCTGGCTGAGGCAGCTGCTCTCCCTCCCCTGTGGCAGCCAGGCTGGAGCTCACCCAGGAGGGTCAAATCCCAAATCCAGCCCCGCTGTCTGAGCCCTGTGGGGGCCCAGGACGTGCCTCTGCTCCCGAAGCTTGGCCAGCAGGGTGTGCTGGGCTCTGTGTCACCCACATCTGTCCCCGCGGGAGGAACACACCCCAGCACGGCTGGATCTGTTCCCTTTCCTGCTCCCAGAGGCCCCAGGAAAGTTTGGGGTGGTTTGGCTCAGCATTCATGGGGAGAGGGGGCCAAAAACCCCCTCCCCAAACTGGGCCTGGCTGTTTGTGCCAAAGGAGAAGGGGCAGGCAGGCAGCACTGGGCACAGGCAGCCCCTGCACCTTGCCAGAGGAGCATTTTGGCTTTTCTTGGCCTTTTTTTGGGTGGGGGTTTTGCAAAGCTCTGCCTTTGTCCAACTCCCTGTGGTTAACGGGGGCTGCAGGCATCCCTGGGGGAATTACAGCCTGGCTCGGTGCTTCCAGGGGCAGCCCTGGGTTCTGGGGAGCAGAGGGATGTTCCTGCCTGCAGGGGCAGCAGCAGACCCTGGGACCAGGCACAAGGGCTGGCTCTGCCACCAGCAGCTCGGTGACCCGGGCAAGTCCCACCCACAGCGAGCTCCAGCAGGGTCTGGGGGCGCAGGAGAGGGGACACACACCGGGGCATCCCCTTGGAGCTGAGCCCTGCCAGCCACTCTGTGTGCTGACAGCAGCGCCCAGAATCCTTGTCTGCTTTGCCCTCATCCCTCCCGGCGCTGCTCTCCTGCCCTCCCTTCTCCCTGACCTCAGGCTCCGGCTGCTGCCCTGGGGCTGATCCCCTCGGGCACCCGGCCACCAGCACGGCTGGGACAAGGGCTCTGTCCCACAGGGAGGACAGACAGACAGAGTGTTCTCCCAGCAGCCCGTGGAGAGGCCACCCCAAGGTCACACAGGCTGCAAAGGAGCAAAATCCCACCACATCCAACTTTCTCCGGAGAGGGGCTGAGGGCTGCTCCTGCTCCTGCACGTGATGGATGAGCCTTTGGCAGCCCCCGAGCCCCAAAGGGGGCGGCCAGGGGCCAGCAGGGCCCTCCCTCCGCCCTCTCCTTCCCCGCGGTCACAAGGCTTCAGGCAGCAAAAGGAAAATTTTATTCCATCTACGCACGCTTTATTATTGTTATAAATAATAATAAATCACGGCGGCGGGAAGGGGACGTAGGGAGCAGGAGGGGATGTGGAGGATGGTGAAACACCTCTCACTTCGCCCCCCGGGGATGTGGGGTGTGAGAGGAGCCAGCTGTGTCAGGGGAAACAAAACCCCAGGGAATGTCCTGGGGGGCTGGGGGGGCTTTCCCACCACACCCCCTGCTATGGATATCCCCTCTCCTCACCTGGCCTTTTGCACCCACTGCCCCATGGATCCCTTTTGGATGTTTTTTATCCCAAATACTTGGATTTCCAAGCGCTTTTGGATGGCATTGGCTGCCCTCCTTTGAGGCATTTATGGGAGGAGAAGCCCCTGCTGCCACCAGCTCCCAGGGGTGTCTTCTGCTCTGAGCAGGCTCCAGCCCCCAGTGTCAGTGTCACACCCAGAGTGACCTCCCCGGGGCCTTTGGGGACCCCAAAGGAAGGGGTGAGAGAAAGCTGCATGAAAACTCGGCTTTTTTGGTGATTTCCACCCCCCCCCCCCCCCCGCTTTGCTGGGTGAAGTCATGACTGGAGGAGCTGCTGATGGGACTCAGCCCATGACCACAGCCTGATGGAGAGTCCAGCTCCACGCCCAGCCCTCCCTGGGGCCGAGTGACAGCTCAGCTCAGATCCAGTGGAAAACTGCCTTGGCTCTATTATTTTCTTTTCTTTTTTAATTTTCTGTTGTGTTTCGGTTTCAAGGTCAGTCGGGAAAAAAAAAAAAAAAAAAAAAAACAAAAACACAAAACACAACAAAACTGCTCCTAACAAGGGCTTGGTGACATGGGACCAGCACTACCTGTGGCACTGAGAGCTCCAGCTCTGCCAGGAGCAGGGGGTGAGCTGGGCACAGTCCCCAGAGGGGAACAAAGGGGTCTCCACCACTGTGTGACCTGCTCCTGTACCCCCGAGAGCTCCCAGCCCTGCTGCCTGCGGGGTGTGAAGGTTCCCTGGTCCCACGCCACGGCTGTACCTGGGACAGTGACAGGGAGGGGAGGGAGAGGGCTGAGCTAATCCCAGTGGTGGGGAAAGGAGATGGAGAAGGGGGAGAAGCAGCAGCGGGAGGGCTGGAAGGAAGGTGAGGTGCCTGCAGCAGGGTGGAGGAAGATCTGAGCCCCTCCCGGCAGAGGAAAGATGCTCAGGGCTGCCCAGCATGGATACCCCGGCACAGGGTCCCATCTGGAACTCGCTGGTGAGCCCCCCTGGTCTGAGGGGACACAGCCACTCCCCCCCACAGCCAGCAGCGGGCTCCGAGGCTGTGACCCCCAGCCCCACCCCGGCAGCGCCCCTCGCTCCCCAGCATGGCTGCAGTGAAACACCTCCCGCACCCAGGAGCCCCTTCCCCAGGCCCAGCCGCCCTTCCCGGGAGCAGTGCCACGGTCCCCGCGATGTCCCTGGTCCCGGGCTCCTCCCGGGGGCTCTGTCTTGCCTCGCTCGTTGTGTCCCTTTGTCAGGGCTGTGACTCCAGCTCTGTTTCTGTCGCCTCCCCCGTGTCACCGCCTGCGCTCGGGAGTTCCCCCGGCTCGCCACGCTGCGCTGAGCACGCTCCCGCCTGTCCCCGGTAATTAGCGCGGCTGACCGGCTTTCCTTCATCAGCGCTAATTGGCCAGGTCTGTGTTTGCGGCTCCCCCTCCCTGGCTCTCGCCGTGCCCTGCGGTGATTTCAGCGAGAGAGAAGAGAAATGAAACGGAACTCGAGGCGCCCCTCAGAGCACACATCCTGACACCGAGACCCCAGCGGGGACACGGGGACACCACGGGGCTCAGGGGCACCGGGAGGGCTCCTCAAGCCAAACCCAGCCCTGGAGCTCTGCAAATCTTTGCTCCCCGTGGGTGGCTGTCACCCAGCTGGGGCCCCACTGGCTGGACCGTCCCCTCTCCCTTCACCACCGGCCCTCAGCACTCAGCTCCGGGCACCGGCGGCACCCCCAGCCAGGCGGGCAGTGGTGCCTGGTCCCTGGCACGAAGCCACCCGGCTGGGACAGGTGCTGGGGACAGCCCGCGGGTGGCACCTGGAGGTGCTCAGCCCTGCTCCCCGGGAGCTGCAGGTCCATGGGATTGATGCCCCCGGAGCTGTGCCCGATGCAGCCCAGGTGACCCAGCACGGAGGGAGGGACAGCAGCTCGGGGCTGGGGGCAGAGCACACGGTGTCACAGGAGCCCCAGCGCAGCAAATCCCTGCCCTGGCACTGCCCTGGCCTCCCCTGCGGTCTGGGACCGCCTGTCCCAAAGGAGGACACCCTCACGTGTGTGACCAGGGCTGTCCCCGCGGCACGGGGGAGCCAGGAGAGCTGGATCTGTGGGTGCAGGGGAATTTGGGGAGAGGGGTGTCCCTCTGAGAGCTGCATGGGGATTCTCAGGGGTCTGTGTGCAGCTGGATGGGGGTTTGGTGTCTCTGTGGGGCACTGGGGGTGCTCGCTGTGGGAAAGGCCAGAACTGGGGGGATTCGGGGGGCAGAGCCTGGAGGCCACAGGACAGACAGCTGGACAGAGACACAGGGTGGGGACGGATGGGAATACAGGGATGGGGACTGTGTCCTGCACACCTGGAGCCTCCTGTTAGCGCTGCTAACAGGGGACCAACAAACCAACCCCCAGTCCTGGGCTCTGTCTGTCTGTCTGTCTCCTGGGACTGCTCTGCCCCCGCTTCCTCCGCCCTCCCCCTCACATCTGGCCAGCAGCAGCTTATTTTTTCCTCCAGGGTTGCGACATCCTGAGCCACGGGATGTTTTTCCTGAGCCTGTGCTGGCCCGCAGGGGGAGGGTGGGAGGATTGTCTTGGCCAGGGAGCTCCGGTGACAATATCTGAATGCCCTCCCACCCACTGTCCCCAAGGGCAGAGAGGGGGGATCAGGACAGCAAATCAGACCAGGGCTGGAGAAGGGAGAGTGGATTCCTGCTGGTGATGGGGAAGGGTGATGGAATCCCTGCTGGGCCTGGTTCTCCAGATCCTCCAGGACTGGGCAACAGTGACCAGATCCCTGCCAGTGATGAAGAGGGGCAGCTGGAGCCTCTTGGGGCTGTAGCTACCGACCCCATCGTGTCCTCAGCCATGATCCACGGCCAGGCCACCCTCCACTCACAGGCCTGGGTGACCAGAGGATGGGGGTGCCACCAGAGCAGGCCTGGGGGCACAAGACTGGGGGTGCCCCTAGAGCATCCCCACTGCTGGAGCCAGGCAGGGGCTGAACCACCCCCTGTCAGCAGCACCGGGATGGCCAGACCCCACCCGTGCCTCCCTTTTCCCACCACAATAAATACCATTCATTCAGAAGAAACCATTTTATTATTTTTTTTTCCCAAAGAAAAAAAGCAATATAAATATTAGAGTATAAAACTTGCGTGTAACACATCGACATTGGTCTATATGGGTATAAGAAGGATATAAGCATATATATAATATATAAGTATAATTCAATATTAGACACATTGAAAGGGCAAACGTGTTTCATTTCACGCACACTCGGAGCACAGACCACTTGGAAAGAAGATACAGAGAAAATTGAAAATACTGATGTCCACAAGTTAGTTACTGCAATTAAAAATAACACGCCACTAAATACACGACACTCACTACGCTACCTCAGATTGCAGATTAAAAAGAAAATATAAAGACTACGATTCAGCTACAGCATTTTGGGGAGGGGAGGGGCAGGTGGCAGCTGCAGGGGACAGGGTGGGAGCCGCTCCCAGTGCAGCCAGCAACGGAGGTGGCTGGATCCCGATGAAACACGAGGGATGCTCCTGCTGCCCTGGTGTGGGGAGGGGGCAGGGGTGGGGAGAGCCTGGCTGAAAGGGCTGGATCTGCTCGGGTGAGTTACGTGTTAGTGATTAAAAAAGGAAAAAAACAACACACACCCCCCTGGGAAACTCGGTGTGTCCCCTCCCGGGCCACCCCACAGCTCCTCTCCTGGCTCTGGCTACACAAAGCCCCCACCTGCCTCTCCCGGGGGTCAGAGCTGCTTTGCTATGGGAAGCTGGCCTGGTGCTTTGGTGATGGGCACATGGAGAAACTCTAATCCTCATGCTTCCATTCTCCCCGCAGGGTACAAAGCCCAAAGCCAGCGGGAGCATCGCCTCCTCCTCCGGGCTGGCCCCGTGTGTCACGGCCCCAATCACCGCCCCCCATTTCGCAGCGTCACCCCCTGCTCTTGGGTCCCTTGTCTGGATCTGGTCCCCAAACGCCACCGAAACAACCATCACTTACTCAGCCACCAACTCTGCACCAAAGCCATGCAGCGGCAGCTCCGCGGATCCCCCTTTGGGCGAGACCCCCGGAACCGCCCGACCACCCCAAACAACCTTTGGGGCCCGAACTAGAAGCAATAATGAGTTTCCCCAGCCCACCTGAGCCATCCCACCCCCTCCCACCCCTCCCAGGGCACCCCACGCGGGCATGCGGGGGCTGTGCGGGTCCGTGGGGCTGCTGCGCCAGTGCAGCTGTGAGGTGAGGGACGTGCATGCAGACACCGTGTGCAGACAGTGAAGCGTCGTCCCCGGGTCACCCGGCCAGGCCTGGCCGCGGGGAGCGAGGCTCTCTTAGCCTTAATTCCATAAGAACATCGACTGTACATATAAATATTTACTGCAAAGAAGGACTGAGATGTGTCTGCTCTTCGGAGACCCCTAGAACTGCCGGGGCAGCTGCCGCACACCTCGGCGTGCTCCTCATGGAATTCCCTGACTCTCACACAGCTGGAGGGCTTTTTCCTTATCATATTTCAGGCCATTAGTGGTTACACTTAAAAAAAAAAAAATTAAAAATGCTTAGGATGCAGCTTTGCCATATTCCCTTTGACTCATGCAATATAAACACTTTTTTTTGTTGTTTTTTCAGATGACAGGTAAGCAGGAACTGAAGCACTCCCTACCAACTCCCAAATTCCAAAATCCATCGCTATCATTGGCTGGGGGTGAATTTTACGAATGGAAAATTTAACAGCAAGGAACTGGAGCATGGGCTCTAAGCTAAGAACTTCCTTTTCCTTTCCAAAAAACAGCCGAAGGGCTATAAATTAAAAGATCCACATTAAAATTATTTACACTGGGCGAAGCCGAGCACAAGCCTTGTGCCTTTCTTGGACTACCTGGGAGCAAATTGGATCCAAAGACATGGCAAAAGACCTTCTGCCCTTGCATATTCGAATACCCGAGGGATTGTACAAAACATTATTCACAGGGCACTTGTTTGCGTTCGGTTTAGATTCCGGATTGGTTTTCATCACGAGACCTGAGAGCAGCGAGCCCCTGCTCTCAGCTCTGATGATGACGAGATACATTCGCAGCATTTCCTGCTTTTGCACCACAAAAAAAAAAATTCACATTCGTCCTCCGGCCTGGGCTGTGGTTTTGGGGGAGTGCTGGAGCCGGCTGCCCTGTAGCTCTAAGGTCTCCTTCTTCTTCTTCACTACTTCTTCTCCTTCTTCCCGGATTTCTTCTTGTTGCCCCCGGCGGGGGCGGCGCTCTTGGCGTCGCGCTTGCCGGCGGCGTTGGTGAGGGTGGCATTGCTGCCCGGGATGTAGACGTTCTGCCGGTAGTCGGGGACGTGCTGCAGGGTGAACTGGGGGCCGTAGCGAGCGCTCAGCCCCATCGTGCCATTGCCGCCGCCCAGGGTCGAGTTACCATCGGCACCTTCTGTGGGGAACGCCGGGGAAGGGGGGAAAGAGAAGGGCAGGATGTTAAAGCCAGCTGGAGACCCCCACCCCAAGCCCCAGCAGCCCCACAGGGTGTCAGACCCAAAGCAACATCACCCTTCAGCTCCCCACAGGGCGGCCTGGCACAAACCCCCCCCGAAACTGCCCATTACAAATATATTGTGCAGTCACACCATTAGGGGTGCATTAAAGGAAATTCAATATTTATTTATTTTTCCGCCGCATTTAAAACCCTGCCCGCGGTATTTTTCTGCAGCCAGGTTTATTCAGGGAGCAGGACACGGGAGATGAGAAAGAAAACCCCTCCCCTGCACTACCACAAAATGGCTCTAGGAAGCCGAGCACGAAGGAAATCAATGCCAGAGCGTGTCTGATGGTCCAGATCCGGGAGCAGGGGGAGGGGAAGGCGAATTCATTCCTGTCGCTATGCAAAGCTCCAGCACGGAGCGAGGAGCGGGGAGGGGCGCAGGGCCCCCCGGGATGCTGGAGACCAGATGGAGATGGGGGATGCACGGAGGCAGGGGGAGAACGGGCAGGGGGGATGGCAGGGCTCGAGTGATGCTGTTGCCATGAGCTGCTGCACGATCTGCTCCAGTGCAGCTGCCTGTGCACGGCTCAGGGGGCGATCCTTGCACAGCCCTGCTCAGAAATGATTTGCTGAAATTCAGCCTTTGTCTGAGACACTGTGTCTCCCATCTTTAGCGCCTCATGCCCATGGCTGGGGCCAGGCTCTCCTGAAGGATGGAGACACCCAGCAAGGGCACCCAGAGAGCCCAAGGCAGAGCCCAGGGGTGCTGCTCCCTCCTTCCAGAGGCAGAGAGATTGCGGGAACAAAGAAAAATAACGAGCAGAGATGGTGGGCTGGGTCCCCTCGTGTTTCTCCTCACTCCAGACCAGCTCTGTGCACGCCTCTGTGCTGCCTTTGCTTTCCCCTAAGCAGATGGAGGTGGCTAAGCCAGCCAGAAAGCTGGACAAAAAGCTGGATCGCATCCCACCATCCCCTGAAATATGGCTGTGTACACATTCCCTTTGCAGGGGTCGGAAGGATGAAGCAACTGCAGTTTGAGAAGTTGCAGCTGCTCGGTTGGAGCGGGCAGGGAGGAAAACACAGCGAGGCTGAAAACAAGCGTGATATTGTGTCCCAGAGCAGGGCTGTGGGGTGCAATCAGGGAAATGCCTTTCACTTCCTGCTCTGGAAGCATTCCCTGCAGGAGAATTCTTCCAAAGTCCCCATGAAACGGGTTCCACACTCAACAGGGCTTACAGGACCTTGTGCTGGGGAGATGTGTCTGTAATTAGTGATATTTATTGCTAAGGCTCACTCGCCTGAGCAGCAGCTCATTTCATTAGTGACCAACTCAAGGCCACACGCAGAGAGGTGTCAGAAATGACCCCCATGGGATGGGACGACTGGAGATGTGCAGGGACCATCTCACAGGTGGACTGCTGTGGAAGAGGTTTTACAGCGACTTCTGTGGGCCAGAGAGAAGTCTGATAAGAGGATCCATGTTTACCCCTGAAAGAATTTTCTACCAAGGTCATTGACATAGAAACCAAGAAAGAAAGAAGGAGAAATAACAGAAACCTGCAACTGCCTGTTCCAAGGAGCACTTTGTTTGTCTCTCGTGACCAATGAGTAAAGCGTAAACTTATGAGGTTTGTAAGAATGTATAAAAAGCATGCAGGCTATAAAAAAAATGTTTTGAAGCCTTCTGAAAAAGGAGTGTGTTGCTTTGTATTGTCTCCGTCTCAACTATGACAGACTACAGCCTCCAGCCACGAGTGAGTTGTTTTTTCTGGCCTGTCCCAGCCGGAGTCAGCCCAGCGAGAGGCTGGGTGGACTCGGGCACCTTCCCTTCCCTTCCCCGGGTATTGCTGCCCTGTGTCCCCCGGGGCACCCCAGGGCTCTGAGCAGTGAAGGGCTGCGGCTGCCAGCACCACCCAAGTCCCCATGAATTAATTTGCATTCTCAGCACAGCTTCCACCAGGGAGAACGGGCACTGGTGAAGTTCCCAGCCTGCCAGGCGGTCCCGGGTAAGGGCGACCGGCTGTTTCTAGGTAACACTGACATTAAGGCTGAAAAGAAGAGAGAACAGGAACAACAGGGGGTTATAAATGGGCACCGAGGTGCTCGTGCCAAGCAAAGCACTTGAGCTCTTGTCGCTGGAAAGGTCACACTCAGCCTCCACCAGCAGCCTGTGATTATCCCAAACCGTCCTGAGGAGGAAAACAAGAATTTGGGCTCTGGCAAAAATAACCAGCGAGCGGCTCCATCACCCCCGCGGGCAGAGGAGGCAGCCCCAGAGCAGGTGTCGCTGCAGCTGCTGGTGGGGCTTTCAGGGCACCCAATATAGCGTGTCTGCCCCTGCCCAGGGGGACAAGGACCTGCCCGGGCTGCCTGTCTGTCTGCTCTCCCACCATCCATGGCACCTCTCTAAATTCTCCCTGGAGCCAGAGTATTTTAAGGACAGGATGTCTGAGCTTGAGAGTCTGGTGTCCTGGAGCATCTGTGCTCCTTGGGCTGTCCCGGCAGCTGCCTCTGCCCATCCAGATTGCTCCAAACACTGGCTTTTTCATATTGTTCCCACCTGCAAGGCAGGAAGATCCAGAGGAAGGAGGGCTGGGAAGGGAGGCAGAACCCTACAGCAAGGTCACAGCCCTGGGGGAAATCAGGTCCCCAGATACTCTGCCTTGTGATGGTAATGGCACCATTGGGGAAGAGATTTAATCCTCAAAGGACTGGATAGTGCACCTTGGCCTGCCAGCGCTGCCTCCTGCTGAAGCCAAGGAAAACCCCTGGCCCAGGGTAAGGATGCATCCAAGGCAATGCTGTGAGCCGCTTGTCACCCCGCAGCTCAAACACAGCTCAGCGGGTGACACTGAAAGATAAGGATTATTTAAATGGCCAGGAAATCACACCCAGGGATGGGTAGCACAAAGCTTAATGGACAATTAGCGCTGCCCCTAATCAAAGCCCGCTCCAATCAACACTATTGGCTTAAAGAGAGAGCAGAGAAGGGGACAGAGAGCAAGGGGGACACGAAAACACTGTGCTGGAGGAAAAAACTGCTGCTGGGTCCCCATCCACACACACCCAGCACAGAAAGAGCCCGAGCAGGACGGATCGGGGCAGGCCATTATCTGCAGCGGGGATTTGATGGCACCAACCCCCGGGGCGCCCGGAGCCGGGGGAGAGGCTGGGACAGTTCGAGCCTTGTGGATTGGGGGAGATTTGCTGCAATAGGGCCCGGGGCTCCACCAAAGTCGCTGCTTAACCTGGAAGGGACCCGCTTAGCTCTGATCCGGGGGATTGCTGGAGCAGCAGCCAGAAAAACAGCTTTATTTACCAGCACGGAGACCGGATCTGGAGACACTGGGTGATGGTAACCACATGCAACCCCAAGGGCTGTTTTTCCATGGTCGTTTTTCAGAGCAAAGACACATTTTCACATGGTTTCTTTCTCTTGAGTGTAAACAACTCCCTTGCCCCAGACCTTGTCCCCCTCCCCAGCCAGGGCAGCTGTCTCCTGGTGTCTGCAGGGCAGCAGAGTTCAGCTGCAGCAGCTTTCCAAGAAAGCAACACTAAAGCCATTCCTCCTCCCTCAGATTCCTTCCCTCCCAACAGCTCAAAGGAAACATCCTAAGCATTTTGCACAGGGTTTTATGGCTGTGCTTCTATTTTTAAATCAAGGGGGGAAAGACTTGAAGGTATTTATAAATAAAGGCTCTATGAAAACCAGGCTCTTTATCCATAGTGCTGCACAGAATGATAATTGTCCTCGTTTCACACAAAGCCATGGAGACTGTGGCTGCGTGGGAACATCCCTCCCTGCCCCAGGCTTCTGCACAGCCATAAACCAGAACAAACCAACCCAAAACGACTCCAAACCACCCCCCTGTACATACAACTGCAAGGAGGCAGCAGCAGCCAGTGGGGGAAACCTTGGTGAGGGGCTCAAGGAGCCTTGTGCACACAAGGTTTGTTGGGAATACTGAGTCAGGCATTCACTGGTTCCCTTGGTCCAGCCACACACAACTCCCAGCCTTCCTTCCCCCTCACCTCACAGCAAGATTAATTGACTGCGACTTTCTGGAACCAAGTAGTCCATAAAACATCAACTCCAGACTGGCTCTTCCATGTAGCACAACCCCAGCACAGCCAGGTGGAGTTGTTTCAGTACAAAGCAGAGTCTGGGTGGAAGAAGTGTCCCTGTCTACAGGAACCAGGTATCTCCTCTGCCTGGATCCCTCCTGACCCCTCTCTCTGCAGGGACAACAGTCATTTATTTCCCCCCTGGATCCTCCCGACCCCTCTCTTTGCAGGGACAGCAGGGCTTTTACACCAGCTTTGGGATCTGTTGAGGCAGATCCTTTGCAGCCAGCCCAGCTAACCCAGATAAATCAGTCCCACAGCATCTTATCTGTCATCATGAACCTGGGGGCCCCCCCAGAGCAGGAGTCAGGGTTTTCCCATGCTGATGGACACCAACCATTGGCTGAAGCCAGGATCATGGCTTGGAGCACCTCCGTGTCAAACTGGTTGTTGGGCCAGGCTCCAGCTTCCTCTCCATTCTGGGAGCTGTGGGAAAAGAAAACAAACAATAAGTTACTCCACTTCAGGCAGGAGGAGTGGGCTGGACCAGTGCATGCTTTAAATCCTCATAAACAGCACTCAGGGGCCAAGACCCTTTCAGAGGTGTCCATCCCTCTGCAGGCTCTTGAAGAATAACCACCAAAAGCACTTGGGAGCTCGATGGTGCATCCAGCAACACCTCCCTGACTCCTGCTGCCTTCAGAGGCCACAGCCAAGCATCTCATCTCCCCAAAACCCCACCAATATGGAATCACAGAACGGTTTGGGTTAGAAGAGAACGTGAAGATGATCTATTTCCAACCCCCTGCCATGGGATATAATGTCATCCACTGCCAAAATTACAGTGTCATATCACAAAAACTGCAGTCCTAAAGCCCCAGAGGTGCATATCCACCCTTGCATGCCCAGGGCCTCTGCCCTTCTGCAGGCTGTGAGTGGATGCACCTCTCAAGCTCTTTCAGGTTACAACTCCATCCTGCAGCTTCATTCATGTGAGGGAGGGAAAGAAAACCCCACAGTGTGGTGGGAATTTGGGTCATCACAGAGCAGCTGCCTGGCACCACAGAATCTGCTCTGAAAAGAGTCCAAGCTCAGTCCTGGGGGGGCTGGAGATGCAGGGAGAGGAGAGCAGGCAGCATCTGGGCCTTGTTCCCCTTGGCTGCTGGGGGTGCTGAGCACCACAGATCAGCCTGGGAGAACTCAGGGGATGATGACAGACCTTGGCTGAGGAGGTTTTGTGGCCAAGGCTACAATCAGCACTCTGTGTGCAGGCTAACAAGCCGGGCTTTCATGTCTGCCAGGTGTCAGCTGTGCTCAGGCACCGCTCACTGCTCAGGGCTGTGCTCCCAGAGCCCCTCCAGAGCCTCCACACTTCCTAAACACCTCACCAGCTTCCTGGGGTCCCCTCTGCTCTGTCCCTAAACGACCCCACCACTCGGATCACCACTGTCTCCTCTCCCAGTCCCTGCTCTGACCACCCACAGCCCTTTCCATCTGTTGGAATTCCAGGATTTACCCCTTGGCTCCCTTGGGAGCTCTGCTGAAGTGATGTAGGGGATGATGTGGGGTTGGAAAGCCCTTCCCATGAAAGGACCTTACCCCATTTCCCAGGAAAATGTTCAAACCACCAGGCTACAAGGCATGGAGGCCTCCCCCAGCACTGTGGTCCCAGCTCAGGAGCTGCCAGACCCCAACACTGCTCAGACCCCAGCACTGCTCAGACCCCAATGTCCTGCTCAGACCCCAATGCCCTGCTCAGACCCCAGCACTGCTCAGACCCCAACACTGCTCAGGCCCCAGCACTGCTCAGACCCCAATGTCCTGCTCAGACCCCAATGCCCTGCTCAGCCCCCAGCACTGCTCAGGCCCCAGCACTGCTCAGACCCCAATGCCCTGCTCAGATCCTGAAGCCCTGCTGAGTTCTCAGCATCCTGCTCAGCCACCAGATTCCTGCTCCGGCCCTGAATTCCTGCCCAGCCCCTGAATTCCTGCCCAGCCATGCTCCGGGGTGTCCCCCTGGCAGCCCCAGGCCTGAGCACTCAGCACCCTGCACGGCCGGTGCCAGCTCAGTGCCACGTGCTGGGCACCAGATGGGCTCCTCACGCCCTGCTGAGCATCCCCCTGCCTGAGTGCCCCCTCCACACACGGAGCAGGCTCAGAATGGGCATTCTGGAATTGGGACGGACCCGCAGGCGCTGTTCCTGATGGTTGTACCTGCCACAGTGACCTCGTAGCTGCATCCAAGCTCTGCAAGGAGAGAAGCCTTGAAAGCACGTGAGCTTTCAGCATCCCTGTGAAATCCCCCCCATGCACAGGGTGCCCAGAGCAGCTGGGGCTGCCCCTGGATCCCTGGCAGTGCCCAGGGCCAGGCTGGACAGGGCTTGGAGCAGCCTGGGACAGTGGGAGGTGTCCCTGCCATGGCAGGGGTGGGATGGGATGGTCTGTGAGGTCCTTTCCAACCCAAACCATTCTGGAATTCTGAATATATATTCCAACTACCTTAGAAACACAGTATCTGTCTGCAAGGATGCTGTGCAGACACTCCCAGGTGCTCTGCACAAAATCCAGTCTTGAGCAACTTGTCCAAAGATGTGCAGGACCCGAGCCAGGACCACAGGACCGTCCCTCCCCTTCTGTGTCCCGTGCCTGACCCATCCCCAGCCGGGCACAGGGCGCTGCTCCCACACCAGTTAATCTTTAGGGGATGCAAATAAGCACCAATGGGGCAGAGGCTGCCCCGGCACGACCCCGCAGCATCCTGAAATCCCTGCTGCCTGCCCTCCCGGGGCAGCCTGGGCACGACCTACAGCCCTGCTGCACGCCCTGGCTGGTGGCACGGTTCCAAAAGCCAGAAGCGAGGCGTGCTCCCCTCCCAGGTGATTCCTCCGTGCCGAGATCCTCGGTCCCCTGCCCCCCGAGGGCCGTGCCGGGACAAGGTGGGGACAGCCCCGGGGCTGCAGTGACCTGCTAATGTCACAAACGGGGCTGGGAATAGAGCCCCGGGCGAGATCCAATAAAGGACTTAGGAACCTGAGCTCCACTGCAAACCACAGCCCATCCAGCCACCCGTTAACCCCAGCAGCTCCTGCCCCAACCCCAGCCGGAATATGAGGTTCCCAGGGTTTTCAGGGCTTCAGGAAAGCTGCTCAGAAACATCCCTGAGCCTCCCAGGCGCTGATCCTGTCTCTGGGAGCTGCCTTGACATGATGGTGGCACCCAGAGATGGGGGAGAGAAAGCACAAGGAAGTATCACATGCATTTTGTTTGGTTGGGGTGGCTTTTTTTTGTTTGTTTGTTTGTTTTTTGGGTTTTTTTGTTTAGGTTTTTTTGGTTGGTTGGTTGGTTGGTTGGTGTTTTTTTTGTTTGGTTTTGGGTATTTTTTTTTGTTTGTTTGTTTGATTTTTTTTGTTTGGTTTTTTTTGGTTTTTTTTTTCTCCTTTAAATGTAATATTCCGGTGGTTTGAACTCTGCTGTGAAATCAGAGGCTCAGGTTCAACGCCCTCTTTCATGTGGCAGTGCCAGCATCACATTTTCCACCTCCCAAAAGACTCTTCCCTCCTCTTCCACCCCTCCTTCAGGCAACTCCTTCAGGTTCCCCTGTACAGACATTCCTCCTGTCTCCTGTCAAAGCCTCTGTCCTACAGCCGTGGGAATGCACGGAAGGAAAGGCTCACCTGTGGTCAGGATTTCTGACCCCACTGAGCTGCCCAACCCATGCCCTTGCCCCAGGGCTGCACGAAGGCCCAGGCAGCAGGGCTGGCACCCCTGGGCACCAGACCTGGCCAGGAATGGGTTGCAAAGGGAGGGATGAGGGGTCTGGGTAGTCCCAGCAGCCTGGGAGGGGTCTGAGTGGCACAGCCCAACCCTCCCAAGGTGGGTGGCTGTACCAAGAAACGTGGCTCTTGCCCAGGCTGTTCTGAGCTCTTGGGTTAGAGCTGTGTGTCCCAGGGAAGGACTGAGCTCAGCATGGGCAGCACTTCAGAGCCTTTTCCTGCCTTGTGCTCTTAGTGAGGGATGAACACGTGAACTCCTGGCATCAGCCTCACCAGCCCTTCCACTCTGGGGGACACCCAAAGCCCCACCTCCCCTTAACTCCCTGTGGGATCACAAAGTCAGACTGGAAGAGGGGCACAAATCCTAGAACCCTGCAATGGTTTGGGTTGGCAGGGTCCCTAAGGATCCTGCAGTGCTCCCAGGTGCCACCTTCCAAGCAGAAGAGCTCTCCCAGCCTCCCACCCTGCCCCGGGCTCCAGTGCTCAGATCACTTTGGTGGCTCTCATATGGCCCTGCTTTTGTTGCAGTGAGGAGCCCAAAATTTGGCACAGTGCTCCAGGTGTGGGAATTGAGGGCAACTTCTTGTCCTGCTGGCTACAACCTCACCAGTAAAACCAGTCTCCACCATAGCAAGGGTGCACTGGTGATTCATGTTCAACCTGACAACCCATGTCCCTTTTTTCACCCTTACTGCATCCAGTGTTCCCGAATTTTGCACAAAGAGCCCCAAAGCTGTGTGCCTGCTCCTCATGACGCCACGTAGAAAAGCTATTTTAGAAATGCCTTAACATTGCAAAAAAAAAAAAAAAGGGCATTGAACTCACTTCTCTAAGCAGGAAATTCAAGTGTCTCAATTACTTGCAGCGCAATCATCCAGAATTCAGAGGCACAGAAAAAAAAAACCCAAGGGCTGTAATCTAAAAACATCCAAAAATAACTTCTCACAGAGGAGAATGCACACAGCTGATGGCCAGAGCTGGCTGCCTTCCACGGCCATAGGATGGGGCTGTGAGTCACAGCTGTGAATCACTGACTCAACAATGAGCAGCCCTCCCTGCCCTGCTGCCCTGCCCGGGCTGGGCACACCCAGAGCCCCCCTGCCACTGCCACCCACCCCTCCACAGCTTTGGGTGCTGCTGCAGGGAGCCTGCCCGGAATGGGAGGGCTGGTTCCTATGGAAATAGTCCAGGACTGGCTGGTTTTAATACAAATGCTGTTGATTCAATAGGGTGTTTTTCTAAAAACCCATCCCCCATAGGATAGATTTTTTTTCTCTCTTCAGTTCTACTCCACACTTCAAAGCTCAGAAAAGAGCTGGCTTTCATTTTCAGGAATGCTTCCAGCGTAGCTAGAACTGAGAGAAGGAATCAAAGCCACATTTGAGACAAACCCGGGGGTGCAGCATCGACAGGGGCTCAGGGCATGGTGGACACAGACCACAGGCCAGGTGCTGTGTCAGGAGAGGCAGGTACAGCCTCTGCACGCCCTGGAGCTTCCTTCAATAAACCTGGCTCCGTGGAATCATGGAATAACCAGACAAAAGGCTTTTCTGGCAGCCCTGCCAAACCCCACTGCATCCATCTGCATCCCAACAGTGCCCCACCACCGAGAGCTTGCACAGGCACCCGCACCAGGGGGGCACTTGGGTGCTTTGCTCATCAGCTCATCTGCAGCACCCTCAGCCATCAGGTCCCTTTTTATCTTCCACTTCCAGCACAAAATTATTTCACTTCGAGCACAGAATTATTCATTTCCTTGCGGGGTTGCCATGGAGCTCATCGCTATGGCAGCCAAAGGCCTCGCAAACATTTATTTGCACAATCGCCCGATGGATTCCTGAAAAATTGTTTTCCTTGCTCTGCAGCTGGAAACACGAGTCCCAGCAGCGCCACAACAAACTGGGAGAGTTCATTCGTGCCAGAGCGCTGCTGTCAGAGCCCCAGGGATGGAGAGGGCAGCTCAGTGCCCCAGGGCACCCCAAGGAGCTTGGCAGGGCTGTGGGCAGGGCTCGGGCTGGGGATTTTCCCGGAATACCCTCACCATCCTCTCTCCTCTCTTTCTGGGGCTTCCTGGCTCCTGGGGCAGTGCCCTCTCCCAGCCCGTGCTCCTGGCTGTTCCCAGGCAAGGAGTTGTGACTGGGATTTACTTCTCCTCTCGCTCCCATTTACACGGCAGCCCCGGATGCTGCTCCCCCTTCCCCTCGGGCAGCACCCGGCAGTTCCCCTTCCCCTCGCAGCTCCCGGAGCCAGGCTATCGCCAAGCCCGTTCCTCCATTCCCATTCCCGAGCAGCCCGAGCTGCGGACTGTCTCCCTGCCCCATTCCCCCTGCCCTTCTCTTCCCTCTCTCCCAGCTTCCTCCCCATCCCCCTGCCCTTCTCTTCCCTCTCTCCCAGCTTCCTCCCCATCCCCCGCTGCCTCCCACACGCGGCTCCAGCCGGAGGCAGCAGCGGCAGGAAAATCTCAGCCCGAACCTTCCCCGGCTGGCGAAGTGACAAGTGAGAGGGAGCAGAGCCGTCCCTGCCGGTGTGAGCCTCCGCTGGGCTGCAGGCGTGTGGGGACACTGCCCCGAGCCTGGGGACACAGCCCGAGCCTGGGGACACAGCCCGAGCCTGGGGACACAGCCCGAGCCTGGGGACACTGCCTGAGCCTGGGGACACTGCCTGAGCCTGGGGACACTGCCTGTGACTGGGGACACTGCCCCGAGCCTGGGGACACTCCCCGTGCTTGGGGACACTCCTCGTGCTTGGGGACACAGCCCCGAACCTGGGGACACTGCCTGTGACTGGGGACACTGCCCAAGCCTGGGGACACTGCCCCGAATCTGGGGACATTGCCCCAAACCTGGGGACACAGCCCGAGCCTGGGGACACTGTCTGTGACTGGGGACACTGCCCGAGCCTGGGGACACTGCCCCGAGCCTGGGGACACTCCTCGTGCTTGGGGACACTGCCCCGAGCCTGGGGACACTGCCTGTGACTGGGGACACTGCCTGAGCCTGGGGACACAGCCCGAGCCTGGGGACACTCCCTGAACCTGGGGACACTGCCCGAACCTGGGGACACAGCCCGAGCCTGGGGACACTGCCTGTGCCTGGGGACACTGCCTGTGACTGGGGACACTCCTCGTGCTTGGGGACACTGCCCCGAGCCTGGGGACACTGCCCGAGCCTGGGGACACTGCCCGAGCCTGGGGACACTGCCCGAGCCTGGGGACACTGACCGTGAAGGGAGGGGGCCTGGATGGAGCCCGGCTTTGAGACCATGACTTTGCAAAGATGAAAATGTTAGCAAGGAACTGTGAGTGGGGGGAGCGTTTCCAGCTCCCAAAGCGCTGGGAGCCTTTACTCCCAGCCCGTGGAGCTGCTGGGGCGCTGCTCTGCTGGATGAAGGCGGAACAAAAGCCCTCAATGTTCCTAAAATGGGGCCAGGGCAGCGTCCCCTCTCCCTGGAACTCTTCTAACCCTCCTGAAGGAGACCAGTAATTCTTTCCCCCAGGCCAACCTGCCACCATCCATGTCCCAGACATGCCAGGAAGGATATTTTGGGAAATTCTTTGGAAAGGTTGTTGTGCCTGTTTTTCAGAGCCATCTCTGCAGCCGGCCATGGCACGTGCTCAGCTGCGCAGGAAGCAGATGGAGGGAGAAAAATTAAACTAATGCACGTAGCACCTGTTAAATTACCTAAAATAGCTTTTCTATACATAAAACTGGTGATGAAACCCCTGATATTCTGGGGGCTCTCCACAGTGAGAAACATATCCCATCATCTGGATAGTTCCTTTCCTCTACAAAAGACTTTGCAGCTTTTGTCCCACTTGGCAAGATCTGGAAAGTTCAGACTTCAAGGGCCATGACAAATGCAGATAAAGGGATTTTTGGCCCAGAATGGTCCATAAGGGAAGGAAATACTCAGTTTAAAAGGGCTCCATGATGTAGAAAGAAGCTCAAACACTGAATCTGCTGAGATTTGGGCTGTTGGTAGCTAAAAGGGTGGCCCCTGCAAGCAGGAGTGCTCATATGTGGCAGAGAGGACAGCTCTGTGTCCTCCTGACTCTGGAAGGGGAGGTGGGGTGGGACAGGACACATCTCTATAAAAACCTTCAGTTTCCAATCCCAAAATCAGATCAGCTCTGCAGGAAGAGGGGGAGGGAGAGGAGTATCCAGGGAAAAGTCCTGCTCCCAATATCAAAACAACTCCTGTCTGCCCAGCAACCCAAATCCACTCCAAAACTGCACCCAAGGCTGCAGCCCATGCCCAGAGCAAAGCCAGGCTCTGAGCAGCCTCAGAGTCCTTTAAAAGCAGTGCTCTGTCTGTAGGGTTGACAGGAAACCCCAGTAGTTAAATCACAGCATTGCTAGGATGGAGAAGTCCTCTGAGATCATTGGGTCCAACCATGAACCCAGCACTGACAATTCCGGCACTAACCCAAGCCCCAGGTGCCACATCTGCACAACTTTCAAGACTCCACCACTGCCCTGGTATCTGCTCCTACTCCTGACCATCCTTTCAGAGAAGAAATTTTCCCAATATCCAATCTTAACTTGCCCTGGTGCAAATTGAGGCCTTTTCCTCCTCCTGTCCCTGTTCCCTGGAGCACAGCCCGACCCCCCGGCTGTCCCCTCCTGTCAGGAGCTGTGCAGAGCCACAAGGTCCCCCCTGAGCCTCCTTTTCTCCAGGCTGAGCCCCTTCCCTGCTCCCTCAGCCTCTCCTGGGGCTCCAGACCCTTCCCAGCTCCTTTCCCTGCCCTGGACACGCTCCAGCCCATGAGGCTCTCATTTGTCATCAATCTGTTCTGTTCCACAGCCCACCAGGTCAAACCTGGCAGATAAAACAGTCTGGCCCCTCATGGACTTCTGTGGTTCCATCTGGGGTGTTTGCTGAGTGAAAGCCACACAAATGGGCTGGGGACTGGTGTGGGCTTCAGCACTGGACACAAACAACCACCCCAAATACTCCCCAAAGAGACAACTTCTCTGCCAGGTTCCCCAGGATGTGGCAGAAGCTGGTGATTTGAGCAGTTCAGCCCCAAGGATCTGGCAGGGGGAAATCCCCTTCAGAGCAGAGCTCCTTCACTGGCACAACTCCTCCTGCACTCAGAGTCCCAGCCCACATTAAGCACAGCAGCTCTCACTCTTGGGAGAACACTGTCACTTAGATTATGGCTGTTCCTTCAAAGCAATGCCCTCAAATAGTATTCCAGGGGCTGCTGTGACTTTTCAGGCTGCAGGGCTCCACTCACACCTTCCCCAGGCCTTGGGGAGGCAGCTGAGAGCAGCTCCACACGCTGCAGGAGCTGTGGAGCAATCACTACTGAACACTGAACAGGCACACAAACACAACCCAGGCAGAAGAAGCAGGAATTTTAGCCCAGACACTGTTACAACTTCATCATTCACCCAGAATGTGTGGAACCACACCTGGCAAAGCAAATACCACTGCTGGCTTAACCCTGGGGTGTGTTTGGGATGGCAATGTGAGGATTGTAATTATTTCCTAAACTTGCCACAGGGGCACTTCCCTCTGCTGCTCCTCTTGCTCCTGTCAGTGAGAAGCTGCAGCCTGTCCAGCAGCCTGCCTGGCGTGTGCCCTTCCACGTTTTCCATGGATGAGCAGAAGGCAAATCCATCAGTGTTTATCTGCACAGCCCCACTGGTGCCCTGTGCTGTGCAGCACCTGCTGCTGGATCCACTACAACACAACACAAACTCACAGAGTAAATTCCTCGGTGTTTGCAACAACCCCAGACACCCCTGGGTCTGCCTTTATTTATTTTTAGGAAGGATGTGGGCAAAGCCTGCAGCTGTGGCCAGTTGTCCTGCTGGGTGTCCACCCCCGTGCTGGGTAAGCCCAGGAATGTCTGTGGTTCCCTCTCTGGCCCAGCTGCTCCGGGATGTTCCCCCCAGACACACACGTGGGGTCAGTGTCCTGGTACGCTGTCATGCACCCTAAAAACACACCACGAGCCCCACCTTGGCAATACCTGCATGCTTTGAGCCACAAGAACTCCCCTGAGAGCTTAAAGGACTATTCTTTATTCCTCTCCCAGCACACACAGGCAGCCTGTTGATAGTCCTGCAAGCCCAACTCTCGAAGTTCTTGCATGAAAACAAAACAAAGAATGAAAACCAAAAAAAAAAAAAATCCCTCTTTTCCTTCCTGGCTCTCTTGCTGCAGCATGTCCACTGTGAGCCCCAAGCCCCTCGTTTGGGAGTGGGGGATGATGGCTGGGCCAGGCAGGGCAGCTGTGATGCTGTTTGATAAACAAGTGAAGCGAAGTGAACATCACCATTGGCTGTGCTCAGCCGGGGAGGGGAAGCCTGGCTAGCAACAGCTTTGGGAAGCATTAACAAAGGGGGATTTAGGATTGGAGAGAACAAATGGAAGGGGGCTGTGAAATGGCAACTCTGCATCTTCTCTACACGCTCTGCTCCTCCCTCCCCTGAGTTGCCATGGATTCTCACACTGCTTCCCACCCCGCTGTGAGTCCCCTGGCGCTGTCTCTGGGGTGTCTCCTGCCTGCCATCCCCTCCCAGCCTGCCCACACAGCCCAGAACTGTCCTCAGCCCTGCCACAGGATGCCTCCCAGGCCTGTCTCACCCTCTCATGTCCACCTGTGAGCAACACAGAGCCCTCCCCATCCTTCAGGAAGGAAATCCTGCCTCCAGCCAGGTGTTTTCCTGAACAAATCATCACATAGACCATAAAACAAAGAGCAGCCAGGGTCAGGCAGCACCATGAACATGCAGGGCACAACAATGAAAACAAACCAAAACAACAAGATGGGTCCTTTGTACCAGCCCCAGTCCCTGCACTCTCCCCCCATACACTAGCAGCCTCCTCCCACAGGGAAACCCCACAGTGATGATCCCACAGGGATACCCTGAGATGCTGCTGGACCATTCATTTACTGCACTTTGGCCAATTCATCACTGTAATCTCTGCTAGAGCCACTGATCTGATTTATCCAGGAATGGCATCTGCTGCTCGGAATCAGTCTGGATTCATTTCCATTTGCCCAGCGACAGCATGGGTGTGGGTTTTTTTAAGAAAAACAAACCACAAACATCATTAAATTAATCATCCTATCCTCCTATTTCTCCCAAACAAGATTAATTCTGTTTTGCTCAGGTCTGCCTCGCTACCACATTTTCAGAGCATATTGTCTGAGCTCCTCTCTCCTGAGCATGTGCACCAGAGCTCTCCCGTGCTTCAGAACAAAGAGCAGATTCCCTTTGTTGTCCTGGAGCAGCAGCGATGTAGGAGATCAAGAGCTGGTCCCTGCTCACTGAGCTTCCCCTGCTCTGCCTGGTTCCAGGTGCCCAGAGACACGCGGGATTTGTTGTGATGGGCAGGGCTATGTGGAGAAGAGACAGGATTGTTTCTTCCCCAGCTCCCATGGAGACAGCAAGGCAGAAATCCCAACATGGGTTTGAGCTTGTTTCTGGCTTAGGGTCAGTGCCAGGCTCCCCCCACGATCCATCCAAACCCGTGGCCTAAGCTGCTGTGTCTTTATTGTTAATTAATTTGGGTCAAATAGAGTTAAGAGCACATCCCTTTTTTTGATTTTCAGCTGAAAGGCAGGCTGTGCTCCCCTAGCACCAAGCAGAGCCCTGCACTTCAGAGAGCTCGTGGTGCTACAGAGCTTCACCTGTCAGCAGGAGACACATTTGTACAGGGTTTAACAGCAGAGAAACAGCAAGCCGGGCTCAGGCAGCTGCACTTGCCCCCTCTTTAATGCCTGTACTACCCAGCAGTGCCTGGGGAATTCACACACCAGGCATCAAAACTCTGGGAAGAGCACGGGAACAGCACAATGGGGAGTGGGCTGCTTTCCAGGATCTGCCTGTTTGATTGCCAGGGAGATGTCAGGGCTGGGCACTGAACATATGAGAGCACTTTCTATTTCCATCCTTTAATAGTGTTACACAGGTTTGGATTAAAAACATCCCCCTTCATTTTACTTAAAATAGGATGAAAGAAACAGGGGGGGAAAAATCGGCAAGAGCAGTTTTGTTGCAAATGTGGACACAGGCAAGTGGGGAAAACCAGCAGGAATTAAAATCCACTGAGTTTTTCCAGTTATTTCAGCAGCAGCCTGTGCTTCAGCAAAATCTCTTTCCAAAGCCAGGGTTCAGCCCGTGCTGTGGGACCCCCTGCCACAACATGGGGCTCAGAGCAATCTGGTCCAGAGGAAAGTGTCCCTACCCACGGCAGGGGGTGGAAAAAGATGAGCTTGAAGGTCCCTTCCAACCCAAACCATTCTGTGACTGAAGAGCAGCTGTTCCAGGGGCTGTCCTGGGCACCCAGGTCACAGATCCCCAGCAGTGACATCGTGCCTCATGCACCAGAACCAACATTTCCCACTCGTTCAGCTCCCCACACACACTCTGAGCTGCCTTTCCTCTTGCCCTCTCTCTTCCCACACCACAGTTGCTGCTCTCTTAGGCACTGGGAAGGGGATGGAGCTGGTGAACAGATCCAGGCAGGGGCTGGGAGCTGAGCTGAGTGTCACTGTCCCAGGACCTGAGGAAAGTCCCTGTCACTGAGCTCAGGGGGCCTGGGCTGCATCAGCTCTGAGCCCTGAGGAGCCCCAGCACGATGCTAGAAGAGGGAGCAGCAGAGCCTGCTCTGATGGGGCTCATTTACTGCCTTCTCACAGCAAAACAATTACAGCAGCTGTGCTGCACTTCTGCATTAACAGGGCTTTGTTAATTGTCATTTGAACTAGAGCGGAAATGCTTAGAAAGATTTTCCTTGATTAAAATGTTGTCAGTGATGGGGAGCTCAACAGACCTCTGAGAAAACCATTCCAGCTATAGCTTCACTTTAAAGTCCAAGGCCAGCTTCTGCTATGAACACTTAATCTAATTACATCAAACGCTCACTCCATTTTAGCTTTATCAGCTGGAATAGCAAAGTTTAATCACTTCAACAAGTTGGCTATAGCAATCTCTTAATTTTCTGATAAGAATATTATTGAGCCAGACCCAGGGAAAGAGTCAGGCACAAGCAGCTGTTTAATTGCAGATGTTTAACTGCAAGCTCTGACACCAAAATCCAGCACCCACTACTCCCATGTCACCACTTTAAACTCCACAGGAGCTGCTCAAGTGGCCACCAGGAATGGCAGAGCACAGAGCCTGAGCCAGCCAGATGAGCAAGCACATCACCCAGATTTACTCCTGATTATTCAGAGTATAACCCTCAGGTATGCCCCAAAAGATATAATCTTTCCACATATAAATTATCCTGGAGCCAGTCTCCTCACACACAGTAACCTCTGGCTGGGGTATTCACAGAGAAAGGTGGAATTCAGTTAAAGTTCTCTCTTTCAAGGGAGTGCACCCTCTGAAGGGGATCCCTGCTTATAAACTAGGAGAGAAGATGGGAGAGGCAAAGAACAACATTTTGTTGTCAGTGGTCTCTCACTGTGCACCAAGACAAGCAAAGCTTGGTGGGCCAGAGGGGAGAGAGCCCCAGGCAGGAGCAGGGTGCTCACCTGGGAGGCCTCTGCTCTGCTCTGGGGCCTCTCTGCTGACCTCACACAGGCCCCACAGAGAGGTGGTGGAATCTCCCTCGCTGGGGATATTCCAGAACTGTGTGGACACAATCCTGCGCTGTGTGCTCTGGGATGACCCTGCTGAGCAGGGAGGTGGGACCAGGTGAAGCTCTGTGGCTCCCTCCTCCTGACCCATCCTGGGGCTCTGTGAGCACACCTCAGCAGCACAGAGCTCAAGGCTCCATGACTGGTAAAGGGAGTGATTTCCAGTGGCTTCCATGAAGGGAGAGGAATTAAGATTTTTCACTCAGGAAGGAATTTACATGCTCAGAATCTACTTTAGCAAAGAGGCCTTTCTCTGTGAAACCCCCTGTCCATTCCTCCAACCACCTCCTGACTTCACCTGGAGTTCCTTCCAGTTCCTGAGACACCAAACCCAGACACACCACTGCCACCAGCAGCTGTCACACCCCCACCAAGCACAGCTGACACAGGAGCAGCCCTATTTCTGACTCCATCAATGACAGGGACACCCACTCTCAGAGCTGCCACTCATGGACTTTCCAGCACTGAAAGTGGCACACCAAGAAAAGAAACCTTCATCCCACAGATAAATGAAGAAAGAGCCACTTACCCACTTGTTCCAGGTCTCTGGGTCTGAGAGAAGCGCCAATCTGTGTTAGGCTGAGCTTGCTGCAAAGAAAAAGAAGAGTTTTAATACCTCCATTCTTGCCTTTGAAAATGAAAGGGAACTGATCCTGGATTATTTCAGTCTGGAGTATCAGCATGTTCTGTCCAAGTGAAGCAAATCAATTAGAACAAAGAGAAAGCTCCCCCTCCCCCTTTCTTGAGTATTTCTGAAGCAGCATGAATACCAAAAAGCATGACAAAAACTGTTCAGAGAATAATCTTCCAAAGCAGCTCAGGAAACCAGGCTGTGAAAGAAATGAAGCATGAAATAAACTGATAAGGGCATGAATTCAGCAGGAGCAGTGGTACCACAGTAATGAGCTTGGAGGAGGAAGGGGGTGTGAGGGGGTGGCAGAGTTAATTGATACTGAGAAAGATGCTCTTAATACTCTAAGGTAAAATGGTAACAGACCTTCCCAATCTCTCCTTTTTCTGTCTTTAAAAAGGCCTGCCTGAGATCTTGCTTTCATGCATGGTATTTGAATGACTTTTCCTAGCTGTTGTGGCCTTGGAGCACTACAATATTTTTCTGTCCACAGAAAAAAGAATAAACTTCCGACAGCAAGAGGAAAAAGCCTTATTTGTTTAGGAGACACAATAACCTTCAGACACAGCAGCACACTTTGTAACCTCATTAATAAGCCCCCATATCACTCTCTGCCAGTGTTATTTTACAATCAGACAATGAACATTTTGTAAATAAGGAAGGACATGGAGCAAGCTTGTATATTCCTGTTTGAATCATGCCTTTGTGGAAAGCACTAAATAGCACAACTGTTTCTGTCGGGAAAACACACACACTTCCGAAAATCATGATCATCTTAATGAACTCCAGGGTGATGACATACTACCTGGAAAGGACAATGCTTCCCTCAGCTATTTTAGGAAGGAGCAGTTCATAGTCCATACATAGTGAAACATCAGTTTTATAGGATTATTCTGCTTGTACATGCAATTACTAAGGAAAAGTGAAGACAAGTAGAGCTGACCTAGATTTTTATTTAGTAGATGTGCTCTCACTAATTTCTCTGCAGCTTTGATGATACTCATGAAAGAAGATATTAGAATAAATTACTCCCCTAAAATAGATGCCCCACTGGTCCCCATGCTGCATGCAAATGAAGCTGTTGAAAGACTTGCCCTCCAGATTTCAGATACACATTTTTGCACACGCTGACACACAATACTGCACTAGATAAGCCCTTCCCAATATTTTGAATAGCCCTTCCATATTTTGAATTCCTGTTGTAATTACCATTTTCAAATTTAGGGCAGGCATTTGTGACACAAAATTGCTTTACTTTTTATATCCCAAAGTTATAAAAGCTCCAGCTAAACACAGTCACCTACATCTATATTTAGGCATCTGAGTACAAACAGCTCAAGTTTTCAAAGCTTGCCGCTCCTCAGCCTCTGCAAGCCCAAGGGCACATAAGGTCACCAGGATCTTTGTGAATAATGTCACTCCTGACATTTCAGTATTTTAGTGCTGAATACCGAATTCAGCTCCTCGTTCAACGTGAGCAAGCAGGAAAATGATCCCTTGCCAAGGCACAGTTAGTAATTAATAACACTTGGGGTTAAAGAAATGAGAAATTTCTACAAGGCATGTCTAAAACTGAGCAAAAGAAACACAGGCAGACTTTCCTTTCACATAACCTCCTCCGCACCACAGCTCATGTGCCATGTAAGAAAAATGGGTTAAACAGAACCAAGAAGTTAAACCCCCAGAAAACCTGTTCCTGACCACACTAAGAATCACTTTAAATAGAAACAAGTACGAGCGGGGCCAAGGGGAAACTCTCCACTGCTACAAGCACAGAGTCTTTGATTCTATAACGCTGCTCAGCCCCTTCCCCCACCTCCACCAAGCCAAGCCAAAACTTTCACCTGCCACCTCCCAGGAGATGACAGTGACACATGTTCCCTAAGGCCACTGTCTCAGGAGGAAGGACGGACAGAGAGCAGCCAAGTGGCCTGGATATGCCAAACTGTTGCACTCAGCAGAGAGGACAGTAAGAAACAGCCATCTCTTACCCCGTCACAGGGACTTGCTAAGGTGCTGGTCACCTGCTCATAGGCAGCCACGGTCTCCGCAGTGCTAGAATGGCTGAAGGGCTTTACAAAGAGGAAATCGCTCTGCTCAGACATGGGTGAGAAACAAGAGGTGTAATTCTGTGCCTGGGAGGTCAAGCCCGCTCCTCCCACGTCCAGGTACTTGATGAAGCCATCTGGCTTCATCTGCCCTCGGAAATGGGAGGCGGGCTTGCGGCCAGCCCCGCGGCAGCAGCCCGCGAAGGTCCAGCTGGCACTGCCAGCTTTGAGACACCGGGCAGCCGCCAGCCCGAACATCACACAGGACACAAGGGAGATGGACACCAAGGAGATGATGAGGTAAAGAGTTAGGTTGGTATCCTCGGAAGAAGGCTGGGGGAGGTCCAAGGACTTGGAGAAGTCCTGCACACTGTTCTCCTCCGGAGAAATGACTATTACCACGGAGGCCGAGAGGGACGGCGTGCCATTGTCCCTCACTTCGACCACCAGCCTGTGGGAATCTTCTGACTCCCTGAGAGCCTGTGCAACCCTTATCTCTCCAGAGCGGCGTTCCACTTGGAAAGGCAAAGCCTCAGCAGACTCCTGCAGCTGGTAGGACAGCCAGGCATTATGGCCACTGTCAGCATCAACTGCTACAATTTTAGTTACCAGATAGCCGGGCTCTGCCAAGGCCGGGATGGCTTGGTGGAAGGCAGAGCCCTTGGGGACAGACGGGTAGACAATGTTGGGAGCATTGTCATTCTCGTCCAGGACAAACACGTGGACCACAGCAGTGCTGCTCAGAGCAGGAGACCCAGCATCCTTCACCTCCACAGGCACCTGGAACACCTTGTCCTGCTCGTAATCCAGAGCTCGCACGGTGTAGATGGTGCCATTGTCCTGATCGATTCGGAAGTAGGTTGAGATAGGAGCATCCTGCATCCCATTGTCCAGGATGGAGTAAGACAGCTTGGCATTGCTACCCTCATCAGGATCTGATGCTGACACTGAAAAGACAGAAGTTCCAGGGAGGGAGTTTTCCTGAACATGAGCTGTATCAAAAGGGCTGGAGAAATTTGGTGCGTTATCATTCACGTCAGCAATGCGGAGATAAAAGGTTTTTTGTGTGGCCCTCTGGGGGGACCCTGAATCCACAGCCCTCACTGTGATGTTGTATCCACTGGCCTTCTCCCGATCAAGGGGACCACTGGTGACCAGCGAGAAATGCTCTTTAAAAGATGACACTAGTTTAAACGGGAGCTCTTTTGCTATCTGCAGACGGACCTGCCCGTTGTCACCCGAATCGCTGTCCTTCACACCAATGAGGGCAATCACCGTGCCTGGGGCTGCATCCTCCTGCACCGGGCTGGAGACAGAGGTCAGCACGATCTCCGGGCTGTTATCGTTGATATCAATTAATTCCACTCGCAGGTGACAGTGGCCTTCCATGGCTGGGGATCCCTTGTCCCTGGCTCGAACAGCAATCTCGTAAGCACTGGATTCCTCATAATCCAGAGGGGCTTTGGTTCTGATCTCCCCTGTCCGGGCATCTAAGGAGAACAGTTTGGTGAATTTACCAGGTGCATTATTGCTGGTTTTGAAAGAATATTCCACATCCCCGTTGGGACCTTCATCCAGGTCGGTGACATTCAGCTTGGTGACCAGAGTGCCCACTGGTACATTCTCCTCCAGAAGCACCTTGGATATGGGTGGGTCACAGACAGGAGGGTTGTCATTTGCATCCAAGACATGGATGGTAACCCTGGCAGTGCCAGATTTCACGGGATTCCCTCCATCCAGGGCTGTCAGTGTTAGATGATGAACAGGCACTTTCTCTCTATCCAGTGCTTTTTCAAGTACGATCTCGGGCATTTTAACACCATCTCCTCTCACGTTGATGCTCAGGGCAAAATGCTTGCTGGGGCTGAGCTCGTAGGTGGAGATGGAGTTGGAGCCCATATCTGGGTCTTCTGCCACTTCCAAGGGGAGCCGAGTCCCAGGGTTGGCTACCTCAGTGATCTCCAACACCACCTCTGGCTTGGGGAACTGGGGCGCGTTGTCGTTCACGTCGAGGACGTCCACCTCAACACGGTGGAGCTGGAGGGGATTCTCCATGACGAGCTGGAGGTGCAGAGAGCACGTGGGGCTCTGCCCGCACAGTGCCTCCCGGTCCAGCCTGCTGTCCAGGAGCAGCACACCTGCCGCCAGGTCCACCTGGAAGTGCCGCTGCCCACCCTCGCTCACCAGGCGCAGGTTGCGGGCGGCCAGGGTCCGCACCTCCACCCCTAAGTCCTTGGCCAGGTCGCCCACAGAGAAGCCCGGCTCGCGATCCTCGGGCACGGAATAGTGGAGCTGGGCGCAGCTGGGAGCCGGCAGGCAGGAGAGGACTGCGAGCAGCAGCGGGAGCTGCCATGGCAAACTCTGTCCCGCGAGCATCCCGTGCCGGGTGTGCGAACGGAGCAGCGCGGAGAGGAGCGGCGGCGGCTCCGCGCAGCCTCCCCCTCCTCCCCGCCCCCGCAGCCGGCCCCGGCAGCCGGAACCCCTGCGCCCCGGGGGGGTCCGAGCGGGTTGTGCAGGGAGGAAGCCGCCGCCGGAGCCGCCGGAGCCGGACGGGGAGGGATGGAGGAGGCGGGGGAGGGGGCGAGCGCAGCCCGGCCGGCTGAACCGCTTCTCGATACGCAAAGACACACAAAGTCGGCGAGCGGAGGGGATGGACCGAGTGACAGTTTTACGTCTCTCCACAGCCCCCTCCTCCTCCGCCTCCTCCTTTTTCTCTCCCTCCTCCTCCCTTTCTCCATCTCACCGCCTTCCCCAAAATACGCACGGCGTAGCCCTCCCCTTCCCCCGCTGCCGCCACTCCGCCCCCGCAGCGCCGGGAGGGCGCCGGGGACTCCCGGCAGCGGGGAACCCGCTCCGCCCCGCCCGGCTGCTGGCACCGGGCACCGGCGGACACCCCCCGCCCCCCCAAAGCCGGGCGGTTCGGTGCCGAGCCCCGCGAACACCGGGGCTGTGTTCAGGCTGCAGACCACACCCCCGAGCTCACCTCGCCGCACAGGGTGGGATCCGCGGAGGGTTTCACAAACATGAACTCGCTGATATCCGAGACCGGCGAAAAGCAGGAGCGGTAACGAGGGGCGGGGGGTGCCGTTGCTGTCACCTGCACGCCCATCACAGTGTCCCCTTTCTTAGGCTCATAGTGCAAGTGCCCAAAGATGTGGCTGGGAGGAGGCTGAAGCGTGTTCACGCTCTCCACGCAGCAGCCCTGGTTGGCAGGTGCAGAGCCCCGCCGGAGGCACCGAATGCCCAGCGCTGCCAGTGCCACCAGCGAGACGGTGGAGATGAGCACCAGGGACACAATCAGATAAAGCGTAATAGTGGGCAAGCCCCCACCATCAGCGGCCTGAGCCTCGGAGCCCTGCAGGGCCTCTGGACCCTTCTCCTCCACCAGCACCACCAGTGTGACAGCTGTGGAGAGCGGGGGCTCCCCGGCATCCCGGACCACCACCAGCAGCTCGTGCTCAGAGGCGTCCGTCTCCTGCAGAGCCCGCATGATCCGGACCTCCCCGGAACGCAGGGCCACGCTGAAAAGCCCCAGGTCTGTGGCTTCCACGAGGTGGTAGGATAGCCAGGCATTGCGCCCCGAGTCCGCATCTATTGCCACCACCTTGGTGATGAGGGCAGGAGGGACGATGGAGGGGGAAATTCGTAACTGAGTAGCAGAGTCCTCCCCAGCCCTGGGGAAATGCACCCGTGGGGCGTTGTCGTTCTGGTCCACTACAAAAACATGAACCAGTGTTCTGTTCCTCAGGGCCGGGGAGCCACCATCAGAGACCTCCACGTGGAACTGGAGATAGGTGGTTTGCTCATAGTCAAAAGGGAATTTGGCGGTGACCTGCCCATTCGTGGGATGTATCGAGAGGTAGCGAGTAGGATCCAGGCCTGGATCTGTCCCACCAGCTCGCAGAATGGAGTAGGACAGCCGGGAATTCTGCTCCGAGTCAGGGTCAGCAGCAGACACCGTAACCAGCACACTGCCCACTGGATTGTTTTCTGCCACCAGCACTTCAT
This sequence comes from Passer domesticus, assembly GCF_036417665.1. Taxonomy (NCBI): domain Eukaryota; kingdom Metazoa; phylum Chordata; class Aves; order Passeriformes; family Passeridae; genus Passer; species Passer domesticus. The sequence goes on along the minus strand of NC_087486.1, from coordinate 16,276,972 downwards.
AGGATGCTTGCTCAAACTGGGGAGCGTTGTCATTGACATCTATCAGGGTGATCGGCAAGATGGTGTGGCGGGAGAGGGGGGGATTGCCCAGGTCCGAGGCAGAGACGGTGACATTGTAGTAGGCAACATGCTCCCTGTCCAGGCGGGTGCTGGTGAGCAGCGAGTACTGGTGCTCGTAGTCCTTACGCAGCTGGAAGGGAAGATCTGGAGACACGTGACACAGGACCTTGCCCTGCTCGCCAGAGTCCCTGTCTCTGACGTGTATCACGGCCACCACTGTGCCTGGCAGCGCATCCTCGCTCAGGGTGCTTGAGAAGGAGGTAAGAATGACCTCAGGGGCGTTGTCATTGACGTCCGTGATTTCCACCACCACGCTGCAGTGCTCCTCCATCGTGGGTGACCCCATGTCCTTGGCCTCCACTTCGATCTCATACACTGTCGCCTCCTCGAAGTCCAGGTTGCCCTGGACACGAATCTCCCCAGTTTGCTCATCAATGGCAAAGATCTGGCGTAAGGCAGCTGAGTTGTGGCTACTGAGGGAGTAGCGGATGTCTCCATTGGGCCCTTCGTCCACATCCGTGGCATTTAGCTTCACCACAAGGGTGCCCAGCGGCGAGTTCTCCACCAAGCGCGCTCCGTATGATGGTCTGTCAAAGACCGGGTGGTTGTCATTGGCATCCAGGACCTGAATAGTGATGCGTATCTTGCTGGACTGTGGGGGAGAGCCCCCATCTTCAGCAGTCAGGACCAGGTAGTGGAAAGCTCTGAATTCCCGGTCCAGGGCCCGCTCCAGCACCAGCTCAGGGAACTTCCCACCATCAGTGCGGGCCTTCACGTTGAGGTTGAAGTTGTCATTGGCACTCAGGTGATAGGTCTGCAAGGTGTTGGTGCCCACGTCAGGGTCCTGGGCGGGCTGGATGGGGAAGCGGGCACCCAGAGACGCCAGCTCGTAGATGCGCAAGGAAACCTCATCGCTGGGGAACTCCGGGGGGTTGTCATTGATGTCCAGGATCTCCACCTCAATACGGTAAAACTCCACCGGGTTCTCGATGGCAAGTTTCAAGTGGAGGAAGCAGCGTGGGTTCTGCCCGCAGAGCTGCTCCCGGTCTATCCTCTCGCTGACCATAATAACACCGGTGTTCACATTGACAGAGAAGTACTGGGAATCCGAATCCGACAGTACCTGCAGATTAGCTGCCGCCAGTTTAGCCACATCGGTGCCCAGGTCCTTGGCGATATTGCCCACAAAGGCACCCCGTGTGAGCTCCTCCGGGATGCTGTATCGGATCTGAGCAGATGAGCTGTGCAAGAACAAACAGAAGGAGAAGACACGCGGCAGCCCCAGGGACCGGCGCGCCTGCCCTGCCCTCGGCATCCTTGCCGGGTGGCCGGCCGGGGAGCGATGCCCTCGGCGCCGGGGGCCGCGCTCAGCGCTCGCCGCTCCCATTCATTGTTTGGGGCGGACGCGGCTCGACGGGGCGGGGGGAGCGCGGCCGCGCAGCCGCCCCGCCATTGGCTGCGGGCGCGGCGGCGCCGCTCCAATCGCCGCGCTCCTTCCCCAGGACAGCAACACCGGCGCCAATCACGGCCCGCGCGCCGCCGCCGCGCGCCGCGAACCGGCGCGGCCGCTCCGCGCCCCCCGCGGGGACCGCGCCGTCGGAGCGCCCGGCAGCGCCGGACCCGCCCCGGCAGCGCCGCTCACCTGGCCGCGGTCCCGCAGCGTGCCGGCGGCGGGCAGGAAAGCCCCGCTCTCCCTCGGCAGCGTGGCGGGGGTTGGGCAGGGCCGCAGGAAGGTGAAGTCGCTCCGCTCGGAGCCGGGGGAGAAGCAGGTGCTGTAGCACTGGGACGGGGAGTCGGTGGGTCGCAGCGTGACCTCCATGTACTTAAGGGTGCCGTCGGAGCTGAGCTGGAGCTTGGGGCTGGGGTGCTTGCAGAAGTCCCGGGAGGGCGACTCGCTGAGCCAGCAGCAGCAGTAGGGTGAGACGGCGGCACGGCCCCTGCGCCGGAGGCACCGGGCAGCTAGGAGGGTGACGGTGGCCAGTGCCACTGTGCTGATTGCTGCCAGAGCGATGATCAGGTAGAAGGTCAGGTCCGGCTTCTCCTTGGCCCCAGCCAGGAAATCCTGAGGCTTGAAGCTCTCTTCCAGGACTGCTTCCTCCAGGGCCACAGTGATGGTGGCAGTGGTGGAGAGCGGAGGGTCACCGTTGTCTGTCACCAGGACAACGAGCTGCTGCACCGCCATGTCGCTGTCCTGGAAGGCCCGCGCCGTCCGCACCTCCCCGGTGTACAGCGACACATGGAACAAGGAGGGGTCGGTGGACTGCGGCAACAGTCGGTACGAGAGCCAGGCATTGTGCCCAGCATCTGCATCCACTGCTGTCACCTTGGCCACCAGGTAGCCCGGTGGGGCAGACAGTGGGACCCTCTGGGGTGCCAGCACATCGCTGTCGCTGGCAGGGTGCAGGATGGTGGGGGGGTGGTCATTCTGGTCCAGCACAAAGATGTAGACGGTAACATTGGCATAGAGAGGGGGGGACCCCGAGTCCCTCACGACCACAGACACTGGCAGAACTTGCAGCAGCTCGAAGTCAAAGGTGCGCTGAGCATAGAGGTTTCCATTGTCAGGGTTGATGTGGACAAAGGAAGAGATGGGGGCATCCTGCACTTGGCCACTCTCTATGGAGTAAACAAGCCGGGAATTAACCCCATCGTCAGGATCTGTGGCAGAGACGGTGCACAGCAGGGAGCCAGGCGGGTTGTTCTCCTGGAGAAAGGCATCGTAGGAGGGCTGTGAGAAGCGTGGGGGGTTGTCATTCACATCAGATATATTGAGGAGCAGCGTGAGTGTGGTGGTGAGGGCAGGAGAACCACCATCCTGGGCAATCAGCTCCACTGCGTACTGTGAGGTAGACTCTCGGTCCAGGCTCTTCTGGGTGACCAGGGAGAAGTGGTTCTGAAGGGACCTGATGGCAAAAGGCACATCGGGGGAGATCTCCAAACTCACATCCCCATTGGCCCCCGAGTCTCGGTCCCGCACATTGAAGAGCCCCACAACAGTCTCCGGTGGGGTGTCTTCTGGCACCGGATTCAACAGGGAGGTGAGCAGCACCTCCGGGGGATTGTCATTGGCATCCTCCACTTGTACCTGCAGCACACAATTGCCCTCCATCTCCGGGACCCCTCCGTCGTGGGCTCGCACATAGATCTCATAGAAACGCGATTCCTCAAAGTCCAGGGCCCCGCTCACCCGGACCTCGCCGGAGCGGGGATCCAGGGTGAAGAGCCTCCGCACGGAGTCGGAGGTGTGAACCCCGAAGGAGTACTGTGTCTCCCCATTGGGACCCTCATCGGGGTCAGACGCATTGACCCGCAGGAGCACAGCCCCCACAGGTGTGTTCTCCGGGACTTTCACCCTGTATGTGGTGCGGTCAAAGATGGGTGCATTGTCATTGACATCCAGGACCTGGACCGTTATCTGTGCCGTGCCCGAGCGCGCTGGGCTTCCCCCGTCCACGGCCGTCAGCACCAGCTGCACCTCTGGCTGCTCTTCCCGGTCCAGGGCACGCTCCAGCACTAGCTCCGGGAAGAGTTTGCCATCCGGCTGCTGCTTGACATCCAGGGAGAAGTGGGAGTTGGGGCTCAGCCGGTAGGAGCTCACAGCATTGGTGCCCACGTCGGGGTCCTGCGCGCTCTCCAGGGGGAAGCGCGCAGCCACCGTGGCAGACTCGGCGATGCGCAGGGTGCGGTGAGCGGTGGGGAAGCTCGGGGAGTTGTCATTCAGATCCAGGATCTCCACTTCCAGGCGGAAGAGCTGCAGGGGGTTCTCTGTCACCACCTGCACCGACAGCACGCAGCTGGCAGCTGCTCCGCACAGACGCTCGCGGTCCAGCCGCTGGCTCACCACCAGCGCGCCGCTGTCCAGGCGCACGGCGAAGTAGCGCAAGCTCTCCTCTGAGCCCAGGCGCAGCCTGCGACCTGGCAGCTCCTCCACCTTCAAGCCCAGGTCCCGGGCCACGTTCCCCACCACGGTTCCCAACTCTGACTCCTCAACTACCGAGTAGTGGATCTGCCCGGAGACCCAGCCCCAGCCGCAGAGCAAAAACAAACTCAGTACTTGCCATTTCCAGGCGGGTCGCTGGAGGCTGGCACTCTCCATGTCCGTGCGCATCCGGCCCGGGACACAGCAGGCACTGAGGAACTGTGAATAAATCCCTGAGTCTCTCTTGCACGGCTTAGAAAACAGCTCCGGGGCTCCGGCAGGCTGCGGCTCCAACTGTCAGCCTCCAAGCAGTGGGGGTGGGCTGGGGGAGGGGAACTGAATCACAGCCCCAGCGCGGAGGTGGGAGGGGGGGGGTGGGGGAGAAGCAGATTTCCCCCCCTCGCTTCAGATCAGCGCCCAATTGGCCGAGAGCTCCATCCCCTCTCGGCCGGCAGTGGCTCCGGAGGTGCGGGAAGCAGGGGCCTGAGCCGGCAACAGCGGGGCTGCCACCCCCGGCCTCCCCTCTGCCAGCCTGACTCACTTGCTCCGACAGCTCGCTTTGCGTTCACAGGGAAACTGCACGTCCTGGCAGCCTGGAAGCAAGGTACAAGCCCTCCCTGTGTGCTCCCCCTCCACAATGGTGGCTTCACATCATGCCCACAGACAAAGGGCAGCTGTCATGAACGCAGGCCAAAGGACTTTTCATGCCCGATGAAAAGGTGCTTGTTAGAGCCCCGAGGTGCCAGGGGCTCTTCTCTCACCCCTCTTCTCCCCCTCAGCTACTGCTTTGGCTGCTGCCTGCACCCCATGATTGCCTCTCTGAGTGAGGCATCACTGCCACCGGTACCACCACCGGCCAGCAGACCTTGCACTGGGATGGGGACACCCACCCCTGCCAGCCCACCGTGGCAGTGACTGGCTCAAGGTGCAAAAGCAAAGGCAGGTGAGCCATTCAAAGCCAAAATACAGTTACTCCCAATGCACACCTGACTGGAAACCACTTCCTCACCCTGGGGCAAGGAAGGGGTTAGTCTTCAGAGTACCCAAATCAGTGCAAACACACAGGGCCAGACAATAAAGCCACTAGATCACCACAGGATCACAACACCAGGTCAGGATCTCAGACTGGGAAGGAAGCCCAAGCCTCCCACCTGGCAGACACACACACTGATACTCTGTGGCAGGTACAGCTTTGCAGTCTCCCGAGGGCAGGAGCAGGGGTCTTAGCCTCCCCAGGGGAGAGCACGGTAATTTCCTGCTCTCTGTGTCACAGATGATACTGGCAAGCTGCAGACTTTTAGCTCAGTTCACATCCCTGCAGAAGCCTTGTGCAGTCAGAGTCACAGAATAGCCCAGGTTGGAAGGGACCTTATAAATAATCTCATTCTGACCTCCTGCCATGGGCAGGGACACCTTGCACTAGACCAGATTGCTCAGAGTTCAATCCAGCCCAGCCTTGAACACCTCCAGGGATGCGGCAGCCACAGCTTCTCTAGGCAGCCTGTACCAGTGCCTCACCACCCTCACAGCGAGGAATTTTTATACCTGTTATCTAATCTAAACCTTCTGTCAGTTTAAAACCATTCCCCCTTGTCCTGTCACTCCACGCTTGTGCAAGAAGTCCCTGTCTGCCTTCTGTCCTTGGTGCACTGAAGACCACCCTGCCCGTCCCTTGGGTGCACACAGACCCTGGGGCTGGGGTCTGCAGCGGTGCGGCAGACAGGGATCAGTGCCTGCCTGGGATCCTGCCTGTCCCCACCACCCGGGCACCAGAGGGACCTGGGGAATAGGTGGGAGAGGCTGCGGGCACCCGCGCCCGGCACGGGGGACGGCGATGGGGACAGCATCCCTCTGCCGAGAGCAGGGACGGTGAAGGTGCTGCAGTCCAGCGTCCGCCCCCCCGTCTGCAGCACCTCCCTGCCTATTCTAGGAGCCGTGAGGCGGGACCGCCCTGCTGCCAGTCAGGGAGAGACACCGGGAGGAACCTTGTGAATGGTGAGAACACTGCCCGGTCCCTCCTACCGCCGGCTCCAGGGGAGGGGGGAGGCGTCCTTAAAGAGACAATGCAGAAAAACACCGGACAAGGGATTCGCCAGCACGCAGAGAAAAAAATTCCTTCTGGTACATACTCATTCCCCCAGGGCTCCTGACGGTGCCACCAGCAGGAAGCTGTCACAGAAACCTTGGCTCTGGAATGTGCCCTGTCCCCATCCCAGGCTGAGCCCCAGACAGTCTAGCTGGGTGACAGGGCATTCCACCGGCAGCACAGGGTGCTGCACCCCTGGGAATGGGTTTGGTGCTGCTGCAGTGCCTCAGCAGAAGCCCCTGCAAAGCCCACAAAGCCTGGGAGAAACCACTCAGTGCTCTGAGATGGCTCAGGCACCAAGGACCTGGAGCAAGGGCTTTACACAGGGATCCTGCTGCTGTTTGGGCCTGTTAAAGCTTGGGATGGGGACATGGGACAAGGCAGGAAGGGTATGGGGTGTCTGGGATGGAGAAGGAGATGTTCCTTATTCTACAGGGTCAGAGCTCACTCTGTGGAAAGGCACCAAGCCAGACAACCCAGGGATCATTGGAGATCCTGCAGGGCAGGATCCCTCATGGCAGGACACATCGTCTGCTAGGGACTGGGCCAGCACCCTTCCCCCTGCATCCCTTTTGGAGGCTGGCTGTGTCCTGCAGAGCAAGGAGGTGTAAAGCATTTGCAGGCTTGACACAGTCCAGTGTCACCACAAAGACTGAAAATTCAGGGCCCAGAGCCAGCCCAGCTGATTTCTCATTGCCAGTGCCTGTCCAGTGCAGTACTGGGGGGTAGGAGGGAGTCATGGCTGAGTCTCAGGCTTGCTGCCCTCCTTCCACCCCCACTCTCAAATAATTTATTGTCCTCACCCCCAAAGGCATCTTGTCAGGACATTTAGGTGGAGGGGACATCCCTGTCCCCAGCCATAGCACAGCCCACACAATGCAGAGGAGCACTTGCTCCTGCAGCTGCTGCAGCCATTCTCACCTGCCACAAATCAGAAGTGCTGAGTCTGAGCAGTGACGCAAGCAGGGGAAAAAATAAAAAGGCATAAAATAATTCTGAAAGGTTTCTGCCTCCATCTGTGATTTGGCCACACTGAGCAGGCAGCACACGCAGCCTCACACCCATGAACAGCTTCCGCTGCACCTCACTTCCTTCTGCTCTGAGGAACCAGTCACTCCTACCCACTGCATCCCAGGAAGGACAAATTACTAGCACCAATGACCTTGGAAATCCACCAGATCCACACTTCCCCCCCATTGGATCCAATACCTGGCCTCACCTCTGAAGATTTAAGCGTTCCTGTAATTGAAAGCTTTCAAATTAAGCAGCACAATTCTCATCGGGGGAGAAGCACAGAAGCTGCTGCCATGCGCAAACGCCTTCCAGCCTGCAGTCAGGACATCAGGCATCACCCAGAGACAGCATATTACGAATCATGCAGAGCTTGTAATAGGGTTTTTGAACAACATCTGAGTGGAGGACTCACCACTCTGCTCAGAGCCAAAGTCCAGCTCAGCAGAACCCTGCAAGCAACGGGGGCAGTCCACAGTCCCACCCCCTGCCCCAAAGTGAACATCAGCACAGAACTTCCATGGAAATAAAACCGGAATCATTCACGAGACAAACATGAGGAACGGCACTGATGGGAAGGACTGCTCTGTGACCACGGTCTGTCAGAGGAGCCATCATCATCCTTCAGCTTTGCATGCTGCACTGTGAGAGGCGACACGCCGATCCCCAGCTCCCAGCCCCATCTGCTCCCCAGCTCTCCAGCCCCACCAAGTCACGACGCACAGAGATTACCTTCCCCCACAGTGCAAGTGCTCCCCTTGGCTCTCCTTTTGCAGAGGGAAGGAAATACCATTAACAACAAACTTCGTGCCAAGGATTAACAAGTGGTTTCAAGCTGACCTCAGCCTCCACCGGTTACTCATGCAAGGCGTACCCAAAACTGCGTCAAAAAGACGTATGATTGCCAACATGAGCAAACTGACTCACTTGATCCTGCTCATCCTGCAAAAGTCATCAGCCCTCAGGATGGCTCATTTGACTCCAAAGAACACCTGTTCAGCTGTAGCTGAACTCTTTAGGGGCGTGGCACGACTGGATGTCCCTCCCAAGCCCAACACGCAACCACACGTGCACGGCACAAACGAACCATGGCTCTGCCCAGCGCTGGGACACGCCAAGGAGGGAGCTACATTACCTCGGCAGGTGTGGGCAGCCGGCTGGCAGTGCCCACAATCTGGTGGTACAGCCCTGGCTCACCATTCCTTATGGTGCCCTGGCGGCTCCCCAGGGGGCTGGAAGTGAAGGGCTTTTTACACAGGAGATCACTCTGGCGTGAGTCTGTGGTGAGATAGACCTGGTGGTAGAAGCTGGGTGGCGTGAAGCCACCCCTCACGGCATCAATGTGGTGGAAGGGCCCTGGTGTCCTGTACGTGGTACTCCTGGAGCTGTTGTACAGCTCCCTCGACTGCCTCCACTTGTAGCACTTGAAGATGCCCACGGACAACATGGTAATGAAGAAGGCTGCTGACACCAAAATCACAGCCAGGATGAGATAGAAAGTCACATGTCTCCTGGGATCATTGGCAGGTGCCACATCAGTGAGGTCAGTGAGCACCTCCTTGACCATCTCAGCCACAGAGATGGAGATGGTGGCACTGGTGGACAGCACAGGCTCCCCATGGTCTTTCAGCAGGATGACTAAGGTGTGCTCGGGAGCGTCATCCTCGCGGAGCTGGCGGGCCGTGAAGATCTCCCCGTTGTGCAGCCCAACCGAGAAGAGGCTGGGGTCAGTGGCCTGCAACAGGGTATAGGAGATCCAGGCATTGTACCCTGCATCCGCATCCACCGCCACCACCTTGGTGACCATGTGGCCAGCGGGAGTGCCTGGTGCCACCACATCGGTGTAGGTGGCGGTGGTGTTGGGGTGAGGGTACAGCACCATTGGGGCATTGTCATTGAGGTCAGTGACAAACACACTGACTGAGACATTAGTGGCCAGAGGTGGAAAGCCGCCGTCCTGGATCTGCACCATCATGTTGAACTCCACCTGGTCCTCGTGGTCCAGGGAGGTGAGCAGGTAGAGGGTGCCATTCTCCCGGTTGATGGAGAAGAGGTGGCCAAAAGTGGTGTCACCCTGCAAAAGGGTATAGGAGAGGTGGGCATTGCGCCCGAGGTCCGGATCCGTGGCACTCACATTAAGGATGGGGATGCCAGGCATGTTGTTCTCCAGAACGTAGACATCATAGGAGTCCTGGGACGACCTGGGAGCGTTGTCATTGACATCTGACACCTGCACCAGGATGTGTTTTACTGCAGACAAGGGTGGTGAGCCCGAGTCCTTGGCTGTGACAGTGATGTTGTACTCTGCTGCCTTTTCCCGGTCCAGAGCTCCTTCTGTTTTCAATGTGTAGTAATTTTTGAGGGAGGAGCTGAGCATGAACGGGATCCCAGGGGAAATAAAACAGTTCACCAGGCCATTGTCATGGGAGTCCAAGTCTGTTACACTCAGCAGAGCTACGACCGTCCCTGGGGCTGCATCTTCAGGCACAGGGCTGTACACAGAAGTCACTGTCACCTCTGGAGCATTGTCATTCACGTCCACGACTTCCACCAGCACTTTGCAATGAGCCACACCAGGAACGGCTCCCTTGTCTTTAGCCTGTAAGTAAATCTCATACAACTTTGTTTCCTCATAGTCCAGCTGTCCCTTGACCCTCAACTCCCCTGTGGCTGAGTCCAGAGCAAAAAGTTCTCGTACCTTGGCGGGGGTGTGGCTGCTGAAGGTGTAGATGATGTCTCCATTGGGCCCATCATCCAGGTCGTACGCACTGATCCTGGCCACCAGGGTACCGCTGGGCGTGTTCTCCCTCACACTCGCCTTATAGGTGGACTGGTTGAAGACCGGGGCATTATCGTTGGCATCTACAACGTCAATGTGGATCTGCACCTGGGCCGACCGTGGCGGGCTGCCTCCATCCAGCGCAGTCAAGACCAAATTCAGCTCCCTTTGCTCCTCCCTGTCCAGCTCCTTCTCTAACACCAGTTCCGCGTACTTGCTGCCATCCACCCTCGTCTGCACATCGAGCACAAAGTTCGGGTTGGCGCTGAGCTGGTAGGTCTGCAAAGAGTTAATTCCCACATCGGGATCTTGCGCGCTCTCTAGCGGGAAGCGCGCTCCGGCAGCCACCGACTCACTGATTTCCAGCCGCGCCTGGCTGCTGGGAAAAACCGGGTCGTTGTCATTGATGTCCTGGATCTCTACGGTGCCGCTGTACAGCTCGAGCGGGTTTTCCACCACGATCTCAAAGCCGAGGGAGCAGGGAGAGAGCGCGCCGCAAAGCTCCTCCCGGTCTATCCTCTCGTTCACCAGCAGCGCCCCGCTCGTCAGATCCACCCCGAAGTACTTCTTGTTGCCGCCGGACACCACCCGCAACCGGCGCCCCGGCAGCCGCCCGAGGTCCAGCGCCAGGTCGGCTACCACGTTCCCCACCGCGGAGCCCCTCCGCGCCTCCTCGGGGATCGCATAGCGAATGGCGGCGGAAACCCAGTCGGAAACGCCGAACAAAAGCAAGAGGCTCAGTACCTGCCCCGTCGTCACCCCGCGGCTCCTCACAGCAACGCCGTTCATCGCACAGGACGGCCGCGCTCTCCGCCTCGCCCCCCGCCCCGGCTAGAAACTCTCAGCTCGCCCCGTCATGCCGCTGCCCAGCGGCCCCGGGAAGCGGCGGCGGGGAGCCGGGCATTGCTCGGCGGGCTCGGCCGTGACTCACTCGCAGAGTCTCTCTGAGACCGTCTGCGCCTCATCCCGGCTCCGAGCGGGGCCGGGCCGCCAGTTCCCCCCCGCTCCATCATTGGCCGACAGCGGCGCTCAGAGTCCCGGCCAATAACTGCACAGAGCGCCCGAGCCGCAGCGAGCGCGCCCACCCCGGCCCGGGGACAGCGGGGCTCGAGCGGGCAGGGCCCGCAGGGAGAGCACAGCCCTGCGAGAAACCCCGCTACAGAAACAGCCAGGCGGGGAGAGCGCCGGCAGAGGCAGGGTAGATCGGGCACAGGGACTGCGTGTGCGGGAAAGAGGCTGTAAGAGTCGGCAGAGTGACGCCAAAAGGGGAGATACGGAGACGTGGGGTGTTTGGGGTGTGTGAGTCCCGGGAACATCTCGCTGGAATGAGGCAGCGGGAGAAAGAAAGGGAGGTGGAGAGGGCGGGAGGATGAGTGGGGAGGGTCCTCCGGGGTACGCAGGGTGCCAGGCAGAGCCAGGACCGGCACGACGCGCCAGCTCCCAGTGTTTCTCAGGACCTTCAGGATGCCGGTCCTCCCACCCAAAAGCTTGGCCAGCCCCTTTACGGGGAGGAAGCCCCTTTCAAGGCGTCTGCACGTCGCTGCTCAGTACGCCACCAAAGCAGCGTGGCCGGCAGAGCGACACTGATTTCGTGCTGCCGTGTTCTGAGCAGCTCCTCCGGCCGCAACACAAGGTCTCGCCGCGGGGCGGCTCCCGCCGCTGCATTTTCAGAAGCATCACCCCTCCTGCGGGATCCCCACTGCCACCACCATCCCAGCAGGCGTCTATCCCCGACAAACCGCAGAAATCTCGGTTTAATATGCTCTCCTGCTCTGGCCGGTACTTTGTTCCCCCAGCCACACTCAGGGCAATCAAGCTCTGCGACCTGCGGTGCAGGCTCACCGGAGTGAGAACGGATCCCGTTCCCGCGCACCAACAGCCCGGCAGGTCACAGCACCGGCAGTGCCTGGTCCAAAACCTGCCTTTGGGCTGTTGTTGCTGTCATCAACAACTCGTGCTACGTCGGGTTTTCCGACTTTTCCGAATTTTTACGAACATATAAGGATAAAATTACCGAAATTCCGGCATTCGTTGTCTGTCACCTGCAGAACCACTCAGCTGTCACGGGGTAATGAAAAGGGGACGAGGATGCTTGGTAAGGGAGCGTCGGGAAGCCTGTGAAAACCCAGCTGTGACACAGCACCCAGGTGCCATCCCACAACCGACACTGACATGGAAGGCAAAAACCGGACTGGAAATCGGCGCCCACGCGTTCATTCGCTTACGGAGGCTCCCAAAGCCTTGCAGAACTGGCTCGGAAACTTGCGGCGGGTTGTTACCCCGCTAAGTGGGGGGGCTGAGCTCGTAGGGGCTGCAAGCCACCCGCACCAGCGCTGGACAGAGACATTCGCCAGAGCGAGAGGGATCTCGACTCTGCCTGTCCTCGCCCCGCACAATCCTAAAAGCTGCCGTGAGCACAGGGGATCCACCCAGAGACGCGGTAGATCGGCGCTTGCATGAACAGTCAGCAACATCAAAGAGTCGGCGCAATCTGTCCTATCTACATGCTCAGCTATTTCCTTTTCTCCTGATTAATCGCTGCCAAAAGATAAAGTTTATCAGCGCTATTTATCATTCTTATCACCTGTCCACAGAACGTGATAAAAGTTCACATAGCGTTCACTTGTGATAGGGTTTCACACAAATAAAATCCAATGAGTCATCTAACGTTCACAAAGCACTTATTTTCTCTTTGAAAACCAAATCCCAATTTTCTTTCTTTTTTACATATAATCTAAAACCAAGAAATTCCACAGTTCTCTTAGACCTAAATCTTGAGATAGTCTTCAGCGACTTATTTCCCTGAAATAAATTCTGAATCCTTTTCCCAACACTCTAAGTTCTGAATCTTTTTTCCAATCACTGCCCATTTTAGGTTTTTCCTACACGAGATTTCTCAACGTGGGGACCACAGTTCTCAAGTAATTTCCCTCCCTATGTATGAGTGCACACACCACCCGTACCAGAGTACCTTCTCCGTTTAATCCCAGCAGCAGTGGGATGGCCAAGCAGCGGAGAGATGAGTAGAAAAGAGATTTTAGGAAAGGCGTGAAAGACAGAACATTTCCATCTACCGTATATCGATTAATCTGCAGACATTACATCTCCTCCACCTTGATGGGAAGCCTGAATATTGCAGACGACGTTTCAGAGCTCCTGAAAGCGCCGCTTTGAGGGAGAGGAGTGAAAAAGTACAACAGCTAAGGGGGAAGACTCCTTCCCCTGCACCAGGAATTCCTCCAGGGACGGGTTCAAGCCACCTTCCAGCCTAAGCTGCTCACATCGGCATTTTCCCCGACTCCACTCCAGGGAAGCCGGGGAACAAAAAAGCTCCTTCTACTCGATGCCATTCTTGGAGCTGCCCTGAAGCATCAGCTCCGACTCTACAGAAGGAGGGAAAAGTTGAGTTACGGGTGCACACAACACCTTCTGTCAAAGGGGTTCTGCGCTTAAGAACCGAGCTCGTCAGAAAAGGAGAGAACGCCAGCGTAGCAGCCCCCACAGAGTAAACACTCTGCGATGGATCACACATCATTATCACATGAAAGCGTCAAATGTGGCTGAGACAATTAGTGGTCACTAGACCCAGGCGAAAAGGTTGTCTCAGCTCCAGGCTCCACGGCACTTTTACGCTCCCGCTCCACCTCACCACTCCAGTTCGGTAAAACTCGCAGCTGTCTGTCCTTCTCCAGGACAGACAGAAGTACTGACAACATGTGCATCGCTCCTCGCAGAAAACCAGCAATTTGAGAATAAGACTTGGCAGGTCAAAAGGATGAGCCAAGATCTCACGTACACCCCCACCCACTCACATCCGCACGCCCCTGAGCTAGTGAGCAGTGCGCAGGCACGTTCAGATCTGCCGGTTCCCCACTGACCACCCACAGCAGAGCAGAGGAAAACAAGATTCACAAAAATTCACAGAGAAGGACCGCAGGACAGAAGCTCACCTGCGCCGAGCTCCCAGGGCTAGGAGGGTCCTTCCCAGAACGAGTGCCTGAGCCGGGATCAGCGGACAGGACACCAGCAGACAAGGCTGCCGCCCCGGGTCTCAGGAATGTGAAGTCCTTCTGCCCCGACTCGGAGGCTAAACACACCTCGTAGGAATAGGGCAAAGGCAGCGTGCTGCTGCAGTAGTTGTACGGTGCTTTTGAGCCCAATGTGGAATACAGTTCCTTATCAGAAGTTATAAATATCGGAGGGCTCCTCGACTGTCGACATTTAAAGAAAAAAACAAAAATCACCGTGGAAACGAATAATAAGGACACGACTGAGAGCGACACAACAAGAATAAGGTTTAGATCAGACGTCAGGTGGGACACAGCGTCTCTGTCGCCCAGCTCCGGCAGCGCCTCCTGCAAGCTCTCGGCCAGCACCACGTGCAGCGTGGCCGTGGCCGACAGCGCCGGCTGCCCGTGGTCCTTCACCACGGCCACCACACGCTGCTTGGCCGCGTCCCGCTCGGACACGGCGCGCGCCGTGCGCACCTCGCCGCTGTGCAGCCCCACGCGGAACAGCGCCGGCTCCGACGCCTGCACCAGCTCGTACGACAGCCACGCGTTGCGCCCCGCGTCCGCGTCCACCGCCACCACCTTGGCCACCAGGTAGCCGGCCTCGGCCGAACGCGGCACCACCTCGAAAGGCGTCGCCGCCCCTCCCGCCGCCTCTCCCGCCGCCGCCGCCGCCGGCCACAGCAGCCTGGGCGCGTTGTCGTTGCGGTCCAGCACGAAGACGCGCACCGTGGCCGTGGAGCTGCGCGCCGGCGAGCCGCCGTCCTGCGCCCGCACGGCCACCGTGAACTCGCGGCACTGCTCGTAGTCCAGGGAGCGCTGCGCGTACAGCGCGCCGCTCCGCGCCTCCACCGACACGAGCGGCGCCGCGCCCGCCGCGCCCGCGCTGCCGCCCGCCAGCCAGTAGCTCACGCGCCCGTTGGCGCCCGCGTCCGCGTCCCGCGCCTGCACGCGCAGCACCAGCGCGCCCGCCGCGTTGTTCTCCGCCACGTACGCGCTGTACGCCGCCTCCTCGAACACCGGCGCGTTGTCGTTCACGTCCGACACCTCCAGCACCAGCTCCCTGCTGCTCCACAGCGCCGGCCTGCCCCGGTCCCGGGCCACCACCGTCACGCCATGCTCCGACGCCTGCTCCCGGTCCAGCGCGCCCGTTGTCACCACCTTGTACGAGCCGCCCGACGACGCCACGATCGACAGCGGCGCCTCCCCCGACAGCTCGCACGACACCTGACCGTTCTCGCCGGAGTCCGGGTCATTTACGTTCAAGAGAGCCACCACGGTGCCAGCTGGCGAGTCTTCAGGCACCGGGCTCGAGAGTGACAGAATCGTGATTTCGGGCGCGTTGTCATTCACGTCCTGCACCTCCACCTCCACCTTACAGTGCGCCACCAAACCCCCACCGTCCCTCGCCTCCACCAGCAACATGTAGCCTCGCGTGTCCTCAAAATCCAGCTCCCCCCGCAGCGTGATCGTCCCGCTCTCTGCATCCACCACGAACTTCTGAAGCACCTTGGCCGGCGTTTTCCCGAAGCCGTAAGTGATGTGGGCGTTGGTGCCGGCATCAGCATCGGAGGCAGAGACGTTCAGCGCCGTCGATCCCGGAGGCGTGTCCTCGCGCAGGCTGACGCGGTACCGATCCTGCGCGAACACGGGTGGGTTGTCATTGGCGTCGGTGACGTTGATCCAGAGCTGGGCGGTGCCAGTCCGGGGCGGGTCTCCGCCGTCCAGCGCAGTCAGCAGCAGACGCAAGCTCGGCTCGCTCTCTCGATCCAGCGCGCGGCGCAGCACCAGCTCCGCGAACTTGCTGCCGTCCTGGCTCTCCTTCACCTCCACCGCGAAGAACCCGTTGGCTTCCAGCTGATAGCCCTGCAGCGAGTTACTGCCCACGTCCGCGTCCTCGGCCACACCCACGGCAAATCGGGCGCCCGGAGGTGTAGACTCAATGATTTCGAAGTGGATATTTTCCTTAAGAAAGCGCGGGGCATTGTCGTTCACATCCTGGATATCCACCTCGACGTGGAAAATGTTCAGCGGGTTGTGCACCAGCGCCTCGAAGCTGACGGAGCAGGTCGCCGACTCGCCGCACATCTCCTCCCGGTCCAGCCTCTCATTCACGTACAGGTTCCCGTTCTCCTCATTCACCGTGAAGTATTTCAGCTGCTTCTTGCCGGCAGACGCCACCCGCAGCTTGCGCGCCGGCAGCTCGTCCGCGCTGAGCCCCAGGTCCCGCGCCAGCGGCCCCACGAGCGAGCCTCTGCCCAGCTCCTCGGGGATGGCGTAGCGGACCCGCTCGGCCGCCGCCCGGCCCCACACGCACAGCAGCACCGCGGCCAGCAGCGCTCGCCCGCCGCCCGGCCCAAGCCTCTGCCGCCGCCTCACCGCCATTCTCTGCCCGCAGCGCTCGCCGCGCTCCTGCCTCCTGCCGCTGCCCTGCCTCCCTTCCAGCCGCTCTCGCCGCCCACAACACACACCGCTCAAAGGCTGCGAGCTCGCCGCGCCGCCTCTCGCCGCCTCTCGCCGCCTCTCGCCGCTGCTGCTGGCGGCGGTGCCGCTGCCGCTGTGGCCGGCGCCGGGCGAGCGAGCAGCCTGCGGGGGCAGGACGCTGCGGCGGCGGCGGCGGCGGCTCCAGCGCCGCTCGGCGGCGGCCAACAGCGACACCCGGAGGCGCCGCCGCGCCACTGCAGCCGCCGGAGCGCCGCGCTCAGGGGGTCTCGCCCCGGCCGCACCTTCGGCCTCTCACCTCCATGAGCGACCGAAAAGCGCGAGTCGGAGTTCAGCTTGGCGAGTTTTTTCATACCCGCGGAAAGGGGAATCGAGAAGCTGTGTTCAGAAGCAAAAACGCAGAGCCTGGCTGGGGAACGTGTAGTGGAATAGTGAAGGATCACGCAAACTTTGTACAAGGGATCGCAGGTAAGTACAGGTAAGTACAAGCAGGTACACTGTGCATAAAACGCTTTGCAGATTCCTATCTGCAGTCTATTACTGCTGTGGGCCCTCTTTACCCAGCTCTTTTATTTCATTTCTACCATCTCTGTGAAGCAGTGTCTACAAAATACTTGGGAAGAGAATCCTGTGCAGAAAAGAAGCACCAGAAGCAGCATCCTCTTTCTGGAGATTCTTGTTTATATTCCTTTTATTTTATATCCCTCTCACAGTACCTGTGACTGGGGGGAAATGGCAAGTCTTATTCTCTAGAACAGCATTATCCTTTAATGTTCCCAGTTTTACAAATCATGGAAATTACCACAATTTCTTGTCCTAGAACTGGGAAGAATGAGCTTGTAAAGCATTTCTTCAAAAAGCTTTTTCAGTGAACGGCTTAAGCAGATCTAAGAACGGGGACCAACTGAAAAATTTATCCATGCTCCCAGGATACTTCAGTTAGCAGCGTGCTGAATTTTTTACTCTGAGAATTGTAAAAATGAGGGTTAATACTCCTCTTTATAATACCTGAAGCATACGTGACATGTCAGCTACCTTTCCCAGGACAGAGACTTCGAGATAAAAGGACAACAAAAAAAAAAGTTAGAAGAAGGAATCTCAGAAGGGCACAACTAGAGAAGGCAGTTTGCCACGGCTCAAACACCCTGACATGTCCTTTGCCATGATAAAACACTGAACTCTCCCGGAGTGGGATGGTCTCAAAACAGAAATGATAAAACACTCTTGAGAGCAACGCCTATGAAAGAAACACTTGATCCACCTCGGTGCCTGTTTGTGCTGACACCACCTCTCTGCAACAACCGAAGGAAATCATGAAATACAAAACTCTCCACAAGCCAACAGCTCTTGTTCCATGACCTTGTAGAAAGCAGGGCACGTTATGATCAGCTGAACCATTCCAAGCGCTACCCAAACCAGGTTTTGGGAAACTACAGGTACAGCAAGTTTTACCAACACTCCTATTGCTCAATAAATAACTCCATGAGTTCTTACTGTGCTCATTCACAATGTCCTGTGATAACTCAGTTCTCAGTTATGCCACTCTTGCCACTGTCTCAGAAGAAACAAAGATAGAAACTACAAGACTCAGTTTTTGTCTCTTCTTCTGCTGCAGCAGCTATTAGGAAATGATCACTCGCCTCAGCATTGCTGTGAGAACAGGCTCTTCCTCTGCAACAAGAAGCAGCCACACTCTGGCTTCAGAAAAAGAATACTGAGAAAGTATTTTAAGTAGAATCTCACCCTTCCTCACCCTTTGTTGTATTACATAAATTAGACACTGCTTTCAAGCTTTCAAATAATTAGCATTAATTGAACACGGTGTTGTACAACAACTGCAATAAATACAAAACAGATGACTGAATTTAGGAAAAACCTTCAACCAATAAAGAGTTCACAATGAAAATACCTGTGCATGTCTAAGAGTCAAAACGTGTGAGTAGTGCTGTGATCAAGAAACGAGCATTGGCAAATGAACTCTGGCACATTAGGACCTACTGTCGCTGCACCCTCGGCTACAGCACCATGTCTCTGAAAAAGGCACAATGGCCAAGAGCAAAACAGACAAAAAATTGCCCATGGAACAGCAACAATCCTTCTGAAATAAATCTTGGTTTTGCAAAAGAGGCTTCTCATGAACAATCAGGTAATTCTCACAAAATCATTCCAGGTGCAGTAACTCTGCACAGAAAGCAAAAACAGCATTTATAACCAGTGATGCATTAACAATACACATAACACTCTTCCTCCTACATTGCATCAATTTTAAACACTTGGCATGGAAAGGTCGAGTGCTGCTACATGAGAGAGAACAACACAAAAGAAGAGTTAAGGCCATGTAAAAAGCACAAACGAACCCTTCACACAAGCGTATCTCGACTTTCCTTACAGTGCCGTGCCTCCTGTAACACATCTCAGCAGAAATCTCGACAATACACTCTAATTTCTAGATACTACCCGTAGTTTGAAGGCATAACAAGAGGTTTATGATCTCTAATCTGAACATTCTGTCTGGGAACATCCAGTTCTTCATCTTTGCTGGAGCACATTGATGATGGACCACCAAGGTGAAAAGCCAGTGCTAACATATATAATTTAGATTTACAATATTACCTAAAAGCAATTGTGCTACTCTTCCACCATCTCTACTCAATCCCGAGCATGAAACTCACTTTTTACTCAACCAAAGAAATTGCCTCAAGCAAACTCAAAAAATGCCTGGGAATGGGCTCCTGGAAAAAACAGAATGCTACAAAGATTGATATTGCTTCAACTACTGGATGAGGAACACTCAATGAGACCCTTTCAAAAGGCAGAAATGTAACAAAGCCAAAACAAAACACAAAACATGGGTCCACGTTCAATTTCAAACTGTGGCTTACATTTGCCCTAAATACTATTTACAGAAAAGGAATGTGGAGAGAGTGATAATTAAGTATACCAGACACAGACTAGAGAAAATTGCGGCTGTTAAAAATCAATACTACAGTGTAGTTCATACTCTGTTTTAAATTATAATAAATAATTTTAAAATATAAGATAAGACAGTATTATATCTACAAGCAAACAATGATGCGGAGGGGTTGGGAAGAAAGAAAATTTTTAAAAAGACAAATTGCATACAAAAAACCAAAACTATCGTGAACTTAAAATTTCTAGACGGGAACAAAATGTTCTCTCATACCACCTCAACCACATGTGCTGTCGAGAATACAGCTGATACTGACACCAATGATAACTTCCACTTCTTTACCATGCAATAAAAGAGAAGAGCAGACCGAATACTGGCGAGATGACGGGAATTAAACAGCCTGCACTCACAAAACATAAGGTCCCAACCACAGAATCACCAGCAGAGAAGAGCTGGAATTCATCTAAAAACCTCATTAAGTTTAACACTGAAATCCGACTCCTAAGTCCAGCACATCGCAGCAAGAAGCACAAGAACATCTCCCACCGGGGCTATGCCTTACTTCCCAGAATATTTCCCTACTCAGGCCAGAGAAACCAGGGGGGTAAGAGGAGACAGAAGCAGCAAGAGGAAGCGTCGCGGGGAAAGTCTGGAGAGAGAAACTCACCGAGGGAGGGGCAGAAGGCGCGGGCAGGGCGCCGGCGGGGTCCTGGTCCCCGAGCAGCGGCGCGGGCTCGTCGGGCGGCGGGCGGGCCGGGAGGGTGTCGCAGCAGCTGGCGGCCGAGAAGCGCAGCTGGCTCTTGCGCGAGTCGGCCGTGAGCGACACGTCGTGCGAGTAGGACTGCAGGAAGGCGCGCACGCCGTCGATGCCCACGAAGTGCGACACGGGCACGCCGCGCAGGGCGCCGCTGTGGGCCGGCAGCAGGTGCTGGCGGTGCCAGCGGCGCAGGCGCAGCGCCAGCAGCAGCAGCAGGAAGGCCACGAAGAGGCACGACACGGCGGCCACGGCCAGCACGAGCCAGCGCGTCAGGCTGGCGGCCGGCTCGCCCGGCGCCGCCGCCTCGTCGGCCGCGCTGCCCAGCTCGGCCAGCAGCTCGGCCACGCTCTCGGCCAGCACCACGCTCAGCGTGGCCGTGGCCGAGAGCGCCGGCCGCCCGTGGTCCCGCACCAGCACCACCAGGCTGTGGCGCGCCGCGTCGCGGGCCAGCGGCGAGCGCGCCGTGCGCACCTCGCCGCTGTGCAGCCCCACGCGGAACAGCCCCGGCTCCGTGGCCTTGGCCAGCTCGTAGGACAGCCACGCGTTCTGCCCCGCGTCCGCGTCCACCGCCACCACCTTGGCCACCAGCGCGCCGGCCTCCGACCGGCGCGGCGCCAGCTCCACGCCCGACCACGCCGCGCCCGAGCCCGCCGCTGCGCCCGCCGGCGGGTACAGCACCTGCGGCGCGTTGTCGTTCTCGTCCACGATCAGCAGCCGCACCGACACGTTGCTGCTCAGCGCCGGCGCGCCGCCGTCCTCCGCCCGCACCCACAGCTGCAGCTCGCGCACCTGCTCGTAGTCCAAGGAGCGCAGCGCGTACAGCGCGCCCGTCTCCGCCTGCACCGACACGTACGACGACAGCGGCGCGCCCCGCACCCGCCCCTCCGCCAGCCGGTAGCGCACGCGCGCGTTCTGCCCCCAGTCCGCGTCCGTGGCGCGCACCGTCAGCACCAGCGCGCCCGCCGCGTTGTTCTCCGCCAGCCGCGCGCTGTAGCGCTCCTCCACGAACACCGGCGCGTTGTCGTTCACGTCCAGCACCCGCAGCGCCAGCACCGCGCTGCTCTGCAGCGACGGCGACCCGCCGTCCGCCGCCCGCACCGTCACGTTGTACTCCCACACCTGCTCCCGGTCCAGCTCGCTCGCTGTCACCACACGGTAGTAGCTGCCGTGAGAGCTCTCCAGCCGGAACGGGACGTCCCCATCCAGCGAGCAGCGAACCTCGCCGTTCGCCCCGGAGTCTCCGTCCCTCACGTGCAGCAGGGCTACAACAGTTCCCGATGGTGCATCTTCCGGGATCTCTGTCAAGGCCGACCGCATCGAAATCTCTGGCACATTGTCGTTCACGTCTGTCACAATGACGATGACTTTTGTCCTGTCAAAGAGAGCACCCCCATCATGTGCCTGCACTTCTAGTTCATAGGAATTGCTTTCTTCGAAGTTCAGGTTTTGTAACAGGGTAATCGCTCCCGTGTCGCCGTCCAGCTGAAAAATCTGCGAGGCTCTATCAGTAATTTTCTGAATCGAATATTTCACGTGCCCGTTCGGCCCCTCGTCGGCGTCCGTGGCCATGACAGTCACGAGTACGGAGCCCACGGGCACGTCCTCGGGCACTCGCACCGTGTACTCCGCCTGGCTGAACACGGGCGCGTTGTCGTTCGCGTCCAGCACGGTCACGCGGATCCGAGCCGTGCCCGTCCGTGCCGGATCGCCGCCGTCCATCGCCCTCAGCACCAGCTCGTGAAACGCCGCCTCCTCCCGGTCCAGCGCCTTGGCCAGCACCAGCTCGGGACGCTGATCGCCGCCGGGGCCCGCCTGCACGGCCAGCGAGAAGTGCTCGTCGCCGCTCAGCTCGTAGCTCTGCAGGGAATTCCGGCCCGAGTCCGGGTCTTGACCCTCGGCCAGGGGAAACCGCGACCCCGGGGCTGTCGTCTCGCTCACTCTCAATTCTTTGTCTGCCTCTCTGAAGCTGGGCGCATTGTCATTAATGTCCGTGATTTCCACTTCTATTTCGTAAACCTGCATCTGTCCCTCCACTATCAGCTCACAGCGCAGCACGCATTGCTGAACACTCTCGCACAACTGCTCTCTGTCGATCCTCTCCGCTGTCACTAAATGTCCCGTCTTCTCGTGCAGAGCGAAATACTGCGTCCTACCTTCGGTAACAACGCGAATGCCGCGATCTCGGAGTGCCGGCAGGTGCAGCCCCAGGTCCTTGGCCACGTCGCCCACGAACGAGCCCTTGGGCATCTCCTCGGGCACCGAGTAGCGCAGCTGCCCCCACGCCGCCTGCCACGCCACCATCAGCAGGACGGCCCCGAGCAGAGCTCGCTGCCGCCGGCCCCAGCGCCTCCCCGCCGCGCACATCTCCGCCGCGGCACCGCTCTTCTGCTTGCAGCTCCCCGCCGCCAACCCGGACAGTTCCGGCTCCGTCTCTGCTCTCAGCTTCTGCACGGTATTTCAGCCACGGCCTCTTCCGTCTTGCTACAGAACGGCTCCGCACCGCGGACACGCTCGCAGACCTCTCGGCCGCCGAGCCAGACCCCGAGCGAGCGAGCGATCGAGCGGGTCCGCAGCGGGCGGGGCTGCAGCGCTCCGAGCTTCCTCTCGCTCCTCTCGGTCAACAGCGGCGCCCGCAGCCTCCGCCCGGCACTGCAGGCACCGAGCGCTGCCCGCCGCTGCGCTTCTGCCTCTCCCACGGACAGCTCGCGGGGCGGGACACAACCGAGAAGGAGACGTCGCTTTCCCTACAGCGCGGACCTCCTGCTTCGCTTTTGTCCAGCTGATCTCTGGTCTCATCCTCCACCGATGAAGACGTGACACAAGTAACACGCCTCCTGGGATTATGCTGTTTCTACCTCCCGGGAAAATGTCTTTATCCGGATCGTGTAACAAGGATTAAACTCTGTCTGAATATGACGTCTGGGGCATCACGACTTTTACTGCATGCGCCTGAAAGCGCAAACTCCAACACCAATTCCAGGTTTTTTATGAGCAGTGCTTGAAGAACAGCCTCTCACCAGATCAAATAGTGTTAAGGAATAGGAGAACTGCTGATGAATACTCAGAGTGCTCACTATGGTCACCGAATCCCGCACTGCTTGCAAGGTCGTTGCTATTCTGTGCCTGCACATCACACAATACTCTGAATAAATCTACATTACTCCCCGTTCTCCATTCGCGACTTCGCAATTTTTCATTACGATTTTACTCAGTATAGGCATGACAATGCTCACTCTGATGACTTAGTACTTGGGTATTAAGTCATGTATTGGCATCATCGAGATGATGATGGCTCTAAGGTCAGGCACAGAGTTCGGGTACTTAGCAGGTAATGAATACAGAGGTGGCGCCACTCACAGAGAACTTTTTTAAATCCTAAATTAACCTGACTCAATAGTGTAAGCATTCCTAGAGCACCATTCCCTCAAAAGAAGGGGTTTGTTCCACCTATGAGAAAGTCCAAACACACATGCTTTGACAAAAAGCTATTGGGAAGGAAACCACTCGACACCAAGTCTGTAATGTACATCTCATTCTACACAATAAAAATCCGCCTCCTTCATTAATAACACGCCAAAATTAAGAAAACAAAATTTTCTTAAACAAAATCTTACAGCTAAATCAGAATGTGTCACGAATTAAAATGAGCTTCAAAACTGCTGAACGGTACGAACCTACAACTGAGATTGCCATTCTAACAGCAGATGAGGCGGCAATTGCCGGATAGCAACACATGATGCAAAAAGAAAACCCGAAAAGGAGTTATTTCACGGGGTCATGGAACTACTAAGAGACTAAGGGAAGAAAAAAACCACAAGAGCTCCGTGCCACCAGCACGCCGTTACTTAAAGGCGCAGAAGGAAGGAATTCGCTTTACAGACCTGAGCTGCGTCCGGCTCGGCGGGCTGCTCTCCCGTCAGGGCGTTACTACTCAGGCTCGGCTTCTCGCAGGAATCGCCGCCCAGCAGCTCCTCCGCCGACAGGACGGGCACCGGCGGCGGCGGCGGCGGCCAAGCGGCCTCGGGCACGGCGCGGGCCGGCGCCGCCACGCACAGGTTGTAGGAGTAGGGCAAGGTGCCCTCGCAGAAGTCGGCCGGGAAGGCGGCGCCGGCCAGCGAGAAGCGCTGCGCGCCCAGGCAGCGCAGCACGGCGGGCGGCCCGGCCCGGCGCAGCCGCGCCAGCACGGCCAGCGCCACGCTCAGCACCAAGAGCGCCGACAGCAGCGCCAGCGCCAGCACCAGGTAGAACTGCAGCTCAGCCGCCGCCGCCGCCTCCTCCTCGGCGCCCGCCGGCCGCTCGCTCAGCTCCGGCAGCGCCTCCTGCAAGCTCTCGGCCAGCACCACGTGCAGCGTGGCCGTGGCCGACAGCGCCGGCTGCCCGTGGTCCTTCACCACGGCCACCACACGCTGCTTGGCCGCGTCCCGCTCGGACACGGCGCGCGCCGTGCGCACCTCGCCGCTGTGCAGCCCCACGCGGAACAGCGCCGGCTCCGACGCCTGCACCAGCTCGTACGACAGCCACGCGTTGCGCCCCGCGTCCGCGTCCACCGCCACCACCTTGGCCACCAGGTAGCCGGCCTCGGCCGAACGCGGCACCACCTCGAAAGGCGTCGCCGCCCCTCCCGCCGCCTCTCCCGCCGCCGCCGCCGCCGCCGCCGGCCACAGCAGCCTGGGCGCGTTGTCGTTGCGGTCCAGCACGAAGACGCGCACCGTGGCCGTGGAGCTGCGCGCCGGCGAGCCGCCGTCCTGCGCCCGCACGGCCACCGTGAACTCGCGGCACTGCTCGTAGTCCAGGGAGCGCTGCGCGTACAGCGCGCCGCTCCGCGCCTCCACCGACACGAGCGGCGCCGCGCCCGCCGCGCCCGCGCTGCCGCCCGCCAGCCAGTAGCTCACGCGCCCGTTGGCGCCCGCGTCCGCGTCCCGCGCCTGCACGCGCAGCACCAGCGCGCCCGCCGCGTTGTTCTCCGCCACGTACGCGCTGTACGCCGCCTCCTCGAACACCGGCGCGTTGTCGTTCACGTCCGACACCTCCAGCACCAGCTCCCTGCTGCTCCACAGCGCCGGCCTGCCCCGGTCCCGGGCCACCACCGTCACGCCATGCTCCGACGCCTGCTCCCGGTCCAGCGCGCCCGTCGTCACCACCTTGTACGAGCCGCCCGACGACGCCACGATCGACAGCGGCGCCTCTCCCGACAGCTCGCACGACACCTGACCGTTCTCGCCGGAGTCTCGGTCCCGCACTTTCAGCACAGCCACCACGGTGCCAGTCGGGGCATCTTCGGCTACTGGGCTCGTGAGTGACAGAATGGTGATCTCGGGCGCATTGTCATTCTCGTCTATGATATCTATTTGAGCCTTGCACTGAGCCGTTAACCCGCCTCCGTCACTCGCCTCCAGGCCGAAGATGTATTTATTCTTCTCCTCGAAATCGAGGGGACCCAGTGTCCTGACCTCCCCGCTGTCGCTGTCGATAGTGAACAAAGCACGGATGCTGTCCGGGACATTGCCTAATGAGTAAGAGACCCGCCCGTTGGAGCCCGTGTCTGCATCTGTCGCCCGTACCCACAGCACCAGAGAACCCACTGAAAGATTCTCCGCTACTCTCGCCTCGTAGACTCTTTTACTGAACACGGGCGGGTTGTCGTTTGCGTCAGTAACGTTTATGCGAACCTGGACAGTCCCAGATCTCACGGGCTCTCCGCCATCCACTGCCGTAAGCACCAGTTCAAATGAGCTCTGCTTCTCGCGGTCCAAGGCTCTCTCCAGAACTAATTCTGGTTGCTTGCTTCCGTCAGGGCTCTCTGTCAGGGCCAAACTGAAAGACGGATTGCTGGTGAGCTGGTAAGTCAGGAGCGAGTTGCTTCCTGCATCCGCATCTCGCGCCATCTCCAGGGGAAAACGAGCACCGGGAAGCGTCCATTCACCAATCTCGAGGTCCAGAACAGCTTTGCTGAACACCGGGGAATTGTCATTCACATCCTCGATCGCCACCTCGACGTGGAAGACGTTCAGCGGGTTGTGCACCAGCGCCTCGAAGCTGACGGAGCAGGTCGCCGAGTCCCCGCACATCTCCTCCCGGTCCAGCCTCTCATTCACGTACAGGTTCCCGTTCTCCTCATTCACCGTGAAGTATTGCTTCTCGTCGCTCAGCCGCAGCTTGCGCGCCGGCAGCTCGTCCGCGCTGAGCCCCAGGTCCCGCGCCAGCGGCCCCACGAGCGAGCCTCTGCCCAGCTCCTCGGGGATGGCGTAGCGGACCCGCTCGGCCGCCGCCCGGCCCCACACGCACAGCAGCACCGCGGCCAGCAGCGCTCGCCCGCCGCCCGGCCCAAGCCTCTGCCGCCGCCTCACCGCCATTCTCTGCCCGCAGCGCTCGCCGCGCTCCTGCCTCCTGCCGCTGCCCTGCCGCCCTTCCAGCCGCTCTCGCCGCCCGCAGCACACACCGCTCAAAGGCTGCGAGCTCGCCGCGCCGCCTCTCGCCGCCTCTCGCCGCCTCTCGCCGCTGCTGCAGGCGGCGGTGCCGCTGCCGCTGTGGCCGGCGCCGGGCGAGCGAGCAGCCTGCGGGGGCAGGACGCTGCGGCGGCGGCGGCGGCGGCTCCAGCGCCGCTCGGCGGCGGCCAACAGCGACACCCGGAGGCGCCGCCGCGCCACTGCAGCCGCCGGAGCGCCGCGCTCAGGGGGGCCCGGCTTTGGGCGGGGCTCAGCGGCGGCACCGGCCCCGGGGCTCTCCCGCCTGCCCGCACCGCCACCAGCTCCCGACTGAGGCCACCCCGAGGCCTTTCTGTCTCACATGTGCTCTCGGGCGCTCTCAGGGCACTCTTTTGAGTCACACGGAACGGTCAGAAGCAAATATTCGTGGCACGACAGTAAAAATTGGAATTCAGCTGCTCTTCATAAAATCATGGGCCATTTACACCAACAAGAAATGGTAATATATAGAAGACTTCAACAGCTTTTTCGCACTTTAACTCATGTCTTAAATTGTTATTCATTACTTGAGATTATTTATTACGGGATATAGATCAGCCTAAAGCAATGTAAGCCAAAACACCTATGCCCAGATAGCAGCATAACATTTACTTTTTTGTTTCTCAGTCATTAAACTTGCTTCATCTGAGTTTTTTCACTCATCCATATCTGAGCGCCTCACAGTGGAAAGTGCAAAACAGAGTCCCCCATACAGCCAAACAATGCTTTCACTTTCCAACTTCAACTTTTCCCTAAAGGCCATTTAATCCACAGCTCTGACATGAGCAAGAACACTTTCAGTTAGACTGAAATGTTGGAGGCACGTCTAAAACTTCTCTGGACAATACCTTCCATTTTCACACAACTCACACTAAAAAGTTTTTCTCCTAGTCAAAACCTCGCTCATTTTGGAGGAAAACAAGAATCCAGTGTCCTATGACCACCAGCCCTCAGAAAAAGAGCTTGCTCCATCTTTCCTTTAAGCGCATTTAAAATAATTTCAGAAGTCAATGCAGAGGTATCATTTCTCTGTGCTTGAAGACCTAAACTCCTTCAGTCCTTCTGCACTGCAGACAGCAGTCAGGACACTTCCGTGATCCTTCTGGGAACTCTAGCACATCCATTGGGATATTGGCCCATGATCTGCGTGTGCTCTGCACTCACACAAAAAGAATTGAGAGAGGGAAAGGACCTCCCTCGACCTGCTGGGCAGAGTGCTTGTCATGCAGTGCAGGACACAATTCCAGCAGCAGGTGCCCACTGGCACCTCATGTCCCACCTTATCACCCACCAATAACCCAAAGCACTTCTCTGCAAAGCTCTTCCCTGTCCCCCACTCTCTCTTTAAACTGGGGATTGCCCCACCCCAGCTGCACGACCTTGCACTTTCATCCATTCCATGATGCTTGCACGGGGCCACTTCTCCAGCCCATCCCTGGCTGCCACCTCTGCCCTCCCGTGAATCAACTCCAGGCGCAGTCAGCTGCAAACTGTCTGAAGGGGCACTCAGCCCCATGGGCCAGCAAGGTGCTGAGCAGAGCTGGGCCCAGTCAGGGCCCCTGAGGGACAGCACCACTCACTGCTTCCCACCTGCACGTGGAGCCACTGTCCAGAACTCTCTGGAGGTGACTCTCCAGCCTGTTCCTCAGCCATGGCACAGCCTCCAGCTCATTGCCCAGCATGTTCCCCTGGCTGATGGCCTGGGGGACACTGCACACCTTCTCCCACTGGCCCTGGGCTGGGCATGGCAACCTTGCCTGGGCTGGGTGCTCACTCTGCACTTTGACAGCTGCAGCACAGATGCTTCTGCATTAGCACAACACAGACAAAATGTTCTGGGTGAGCAGACGTGCTCATGAAACCCTTCCTCTGTACAGCTGTCAACACCACAGGTGGGGGTGGGAACTGCACCTGCACTCGGGCAGCTGGGACAGAGGAGACCTTCCCCATGAGATCAGACACCCTGAGGCTGAGCTCATGACCACAAGCAATGCAAGAGTTAGAAACACGTGGAAATGGACAGATGCAATAACATTTTGTAGCTCTCCCTTGCCCTACAGAAGGAACTCAAATCACACTGGACTCCATCAGGCACAGCCTGGGGCTCTCTGTGACATGTGACAAGCAAGGCAATGACCGAGTTCTTCTCCAGCCTCACACACACAGCTCCCCTGTCTGCTTTTTCTTCCACGCCAGGCCACTCTGAGGCTTGGATTGTGGCCCTCTCCTCACTGCTCAAATCTACCATGAGATGATAATGCACTGCAGCCACAGCCAGAAGGGAGGTGCCATTGTCTGCTCACCTCCATTATGATAAGGAACTGAAGGATTCTAAAGTACACAAAAATGATAAACAACCCTAGTGAACTATCAGAAGAATAGAGAATGGTTCGTCAGGGCATTGCCCTCGAGGGAATCTTCTCTCCAGCTTTATCACATGCTCTGCTCCACAGAGATGCAACATCGACAAATATCATATTTACATCTATTTCTCCCAACAGGAACAGAACACAAAGTCACTCTCATATCTCCTGACTTCCACTCCCACTGCAGCAAGTTCTGGGGACATTAACACACCATACATTGCTCAAAAAAGATGGGTTGTTGATAACCCACACATTGTGTAAATCAAGGAAAAACAAAAAAAGCTGCAGAAATGCACAAAACATGAACCAGATAAGGCAAGGAAGCATTAGAAGACATCAAGGAGTCAGAGATGCTCACAGTAAAGACTGCTGGGCCTTGATTGCAGGCCTTAAAATCCATCCCTGAGAGCACCTGGAAGTCACTGAGGTCCCAAGGTGCAAGTGTGGCATGGAGGATTTACACAGCCCAGCAGGATAGGGGGGTTCATTTCAATAATTAGTCCTCACCACAGCAACTTTTTCGACCGCATGGCCTGCTCGCCTTGCACAGTTATGAATCCATCATTTTAAAAAGCTTCTCATCAAACACTTTCTCAAGCTAAATCTTCTGACAAATTACAACAGATTCTCTCTTATTGCTGCTTCTTCCTATTCTTTGTATTCCCCACATACACAATTTTCTCCTAGGTGGCGGCAGTAATGATGTGCTGAAAAACACCAGTCACTGTTTCAGATTTAAAAGTACTGACCACAATTGTGAAAATGAGCTGCGACCTCCCTGGAAACAAAGGCCTGAAAGAGAGTGGAATTACAGCTCTGAAGAAACTCAATATCACAAGGTTCCATAATGATACATATGGATAATGGAGGTTGCACACAGGATTAATTGGCACTTTAGACAAGAATGAAGGTTCTACACAAACACTGTGGGAAATTATACCATTGGAAGACTGTCACTGTATTTCATGTCAAAGAAACCAGGATCAGAACAGCAATGGCACTGCCTTTGGCACCAAGCATGAAATCAAACCGTTTCTCTGCCAAACCCACACTCAGTCACTGATTTCTCTGGCACAGAACTGAGCTCTCACCCTCCTCACTCTGCATTCACAGCCTGCAGTTTCACCATCAACACAAACCAAAATATTAGTTCCATCATGGCCACAGAGAAAACAACACCCTGGGGAAACATCCATTCATGAAATTCTATTTCTTGGATGAAACATTCAAGGTCAGGCTGGCTGGGGCTCTGAGCAACCTGCTCTGCTGGAAGATGTCCCTGCCCATGGCAGAGGAGCTGGAACAAGAGCATCTTTGAGGTCCTTTGCAACACAAACCATTCTATGACTCTGTGTTTCTAGGATAACATGATTACATGTACAGCTTCAAGGGATGGATGAGAGATACTCTCCCTCCTGGACAAATATATGTTTTGGACTTTGCAGGATTGCCAGGAACAATGAGCATCAGCTTTACTCCTTGACAAAAATACAAGCAACACAACAAACAACCCAACACAAATAAATCGGATCAACCTAGCCAAGAAAGGGAAAAAAACACCAGAAGAGGATCAATCATGGCCTCACATTTCAGACTGGGTCAACTGCAGTATATACACAGCACAGGAAACTGGACTGTAACCCATACACAGGAGGCCTCACACAGGAGCTCACTACACACACCCCACACTGCCATTTCCTTGGATACAAAGAGAAAGAAAAAGCTTGGAACCACAGCTCTGGACCTCATCCAACTACTAGTACAGTCAGAACTGGACACAATTCATTCATGCATTTTGAACTGCATCACAGTGAACTCCAGCACCAGCCCTGTCTCTGGATACACAGACTTCTTCTCTCTGTCCAAACAAAACATGAAAGCAAATTTTGCATTCAGACATCATTAGAAGAAAACTCATGTGCACAGATTCCCAGAGCCCAAGCATCACAACTAAGATTATTCTGTTCCTCCCCATTATTTCAACAAGTGGGAAATGTCATATAGGCCATAAATTATTGCCAGCTCTGTCAAAGACCCACACATCCAAGTATCACCTCCAAGGCAACATCACCATTCTTCAGCACATGGACTCCTCAAAGGATGTGTGACGACCACTCTTGATGGGCAAAGGAACATGGAACCCAAACTAGGCCATTGGAGTCCAAACCACACAACTGAAAATCATCAGACTCCTCCTGACTCATTTTCACAAGGCCAGCAATAGCCCTGGCCATCAACAAAACACATGCCGTGTCTCCACCAGGACTCCTCACACACCACAGCCCCAACACTCCCCACTAACCCTTCACAGATCCCATGCTTTGCATGGATCATCACAATTTAGAGACACAGCACCAAAAGGAAAGTTGCTCAGACTCGATCTTCTTATCGTGGATAATATTTGACATCTCACCCTAGCCATGCAAAAAGAAAAAACATTTATTACAGAGACATTTTCATGAAACATCTGTATTAGTCTCTCTCTTTTCACCTATAAAGAGGAAAGAACCATCTTCAGATCATCAGAAGAATGAGACCGAATGTAAACACCTGCAGAACTGAAGAACTCCCAACTCTATTCGGGTTATATAAGTCAAAGCAAATGATTGATGACATGGTTTAGAGGCACTGAATACACAGCTTGCAATTCCCACACAGCATCTGTCATAAATACAAAATCAAGCTTTGAAGTGACACAATCATGGTGACATGAAAATACTGAGCAAGAACCTGCCAGGGTTCTCCATGCAGCAGCAATACAGATCTTCTAGACAATTCCTTTGGGAAGAAGAACCTTACATGGCTTCATCCTAAAGACAGGACGCAGACAGGGAATGGAGGAAAACATTCCCTTGACTCTTGCAGCAGGCATTCACGCACGGCTCACAGCACTCAGATTTCCAACCCTTCACACCATCCATGCTGTCCTTGCACCCAAATATCTTAAAAACATGTGACAGTGCAGGCCCACTTCCCCACACCATTTCTCTTCCCACCACCAATTTCACACAGCTATCTCTACAGCTCTGTGCTCTGCAAGCTACATTTGCTGCTCACTGAAGTTCTGTGGAGACACTTCTTAGGCCTCAAAGGAAAAGCTGAGCAGTCTTCCAAGGGACACTGAGTCACTGAATATCTGCTCACAGGGCATTATGCCCACCTTGCAGCTCTGCCTGCACCTTCAATCTCTCCTTCCCATCCAGCCAATTCTCTTCCCATGCTAAATATTTTACAGCCAAGCTTCATCCACCTCATCTGACATAGCTCTACATTAAAAAACAAGAGAAAACCAAAGCAGTTCTGCCATTTCCCCTGCATTTCCTCCTCCACATGCCGCCCCCATCAGGCTTTTCAAAGTGGCACAACTTCGAGAGGATCCTTCATCCTCATGACAGGCACACAGACATCACCAGGACCACTTCTTGCCTGGTCCAATCCTCTCTTGGGGACACAGACCAAAGCAGGCATGACACAAACACTTCCTGCTGACCTCCACTATGTCTCATGGACAGCGATAAACACTGGAAGCAATGTGCAGAGAGGTTCCATGCAAAACCATCAGCATTTTGTTCAAGACACATTCTAGCTATTCATGCTCATGTGCTCTTGGGAAGACACATGAGCCTCCGAAAAAGTTCTATTTCTCAATAATGGGATCCATCCCTTCAGAAGATCGAATACTAACAGGAACACAGACTCTACACAGCACAGCTCATACAGGGGAACAACACCTGCAACCTGATCAATACCCAAACCTACAACATGAACAAGAGCCTGAGAGCACCAGCAACTTTCTCCCACATTTCTTCTTCATTTACTGGAAGGCTGAGGAACCACTCCATGTTCACGTGACGAAAGCAAAGTGCACCAGCCTTCACAATGTCATCGACAGAAAATCCACTATGCTTGAAGCAAAATCTCCTATGCAAGACCGAGGACACGCCGGGGAAAGGGCAGGAGAGCATCAGAAGAAAGCGTCGCGGGGAAAATGCGGAGAGAGAAACTCACCGAGGGAGGGGCAGAAGGCGCGGGCAGGGCGCCGGCGGGGTCCTGGTCCCCGAGCAGCGGCGCGGGCTCGTCGGGCGGCGGGCGGGCCGGGAGGGTGTCGCAGCAGCTGGCGGCCGAGAAGCGCAGCTGGCTCTTGCGCGAGTCGGCCGTGAGCGACACGTCGTGCGAGTAGGACTGCAGGAAGGCGCGCACGCCGTCGATGCCCACGAAGTGCGACACGGGCACGCCGCGCAGGGCGCCGCTGTCGGCCGGCAGCAGGTGCTGGCGGTGCCAGCGGCGCAGGCGCAGCGCCAGCAGCAGCAGCAGGAAGGCCACGAAGAGGCACGACACGGCGGCCACGGCCAGCACGAGCCAGCGCGTCAGGCTGGCGGCCGGCTCGCCCGGCGCCGCCGCCTCGTCGGCCGCGCTGCCCAGCTCGGCCAGCAGCTCGGCCACGCTCTCGGCCAGCACCACGCTCAGCGTGGCCGTGGCCGAGAGCGCCGGCCGCCCGTGGTCCCGCACCAGCACCACCAGGCTGTGGCGCGCCGCGTCGCGGGCCAGCGGCGAGCGCGCCGTGCGCACCTCGCCGCTGTGCAGCCCCACGCGGAACAGCCCCGGCTCCGTGGCCTTGGCCAGCTCGTAGGACAGCCACGCGTTCTGCCCCGCGTCCGCGTCCACCGCCACCACCTTGGCCACCAGCGCGCCGGCCTCCGACCGGCGCGGCGCCAGCTCCACGCCCGACCACGCCGCGCCCGAGCCCGCCGCTGCGCCCGCCGGCGGGTACAGCACCTGCGGCGCGTTGTCGTTCTCGTCCACGATCAGCAGCCGCACCGACACGTTGCTGCTCAGCGCCGGCGCGCCGCCGTCCTCCGCCCGCACCCACAGCTGCAGCTCGCGCACCTGCTCGTAGTCCAAGGAGCGCAGCGCGTACAGCGCGCCCGTCTCCGCCTGCACCGACACGTACGACGACAGCGGCGCGCCCCGCACCCGCCCCTCCGCCAGCCGGTAGCGCACGCGCGCGTTCTGCCCCCAGTCCGCGTCCGTGGCGCGCACCGTCAGCACCAGCGCGCCCGCCGCGTTGTTCTCCGCCAGCCGCGCGCTGTAGCGCTCCTCCAAGAACACCGGCGCGTTGTCGTTCACGTCCAGCACCCGCAGCGCCAGCACCGCGCTGCTCTGCAGCGACGGCGACCCGCCGTCCGCCGCCCGCACCGTCACGTTGTACTCCCACACCTGCTCCCGGTCCAGCTCGCTCGCTGTCACCACGCTGTAGTAATTGCCCTGCGAGCTTTGAAGGCGGAACGGGACGTCATCGGCGAGCGAGCAGCGCACCTGGCCGTTAGCCCCCGAATCTCGATCATTTACGTGCAACAGAGCCACCACCGTCCCCGAAGGGGCGTCTTCAGAAATCTCACTTAGTGCTGACCGCACAGAAATAACCGGCACATTATCGTTTACGTCTGTGACAATTATGGCGACTTCGGCAGTGTCAGACAGGCCGCCACCATCCTGTGCCTGCACCTCCAGCTCATAGGAGTTGCCTTCCTCGAAGTCCAGGCTGCGCAATAGCGTTATAGCTCCAGTCTGAGAGTCAAGATGGAACGTCTTCGATGCTTTGTCCGTTACTTTCTTAAAGGAGTATTTCACGTTACCAAAAAGTCCCTCGTCGTTGTCCATGGCCGTGACAGCAATGATTACGGAGCCCACGGGCACGTCCTCGGGCACTCGCACCGTGTACTCCGCCTGGCTGAACACGGGCGCGTTGTCATTTGCGTCCAGCACCGTCACGCGGATCCGAGCCGTGCCCGTCCGTGCCGGATCGCCGCCGTCCATCGCCCTCAGCACCAGCTCGTGAAACGCCGCCTCCTCCCGGTCCAGCGCCTTGGCCAGCACCAGCTCGGGACGCTGATCGCCGCCGGGGCCCGCCTGCACGGCCAGCGAGAAGTGCTCGTCGCCGCTCAGCTCGTAGCTCTGCAGGGAATTACGGCCTGAATCCAGGTCGTGAGCCTCGGCCAGGGGAAACCGCGACCCTGGAGCTGTCATCTCGCTCATTCTCTGCTCCAGCTCCATTTCCTTGAAGCTGGGCGCGTTGTCATTAATATCCGTGATTTCCACTTCAATTTCATAAAATTTCATTTCCCCTTCTACTATGAGTTCACAGCGCAGCACGCATTGCTGCACACGTTCGCACAGCTGCTCTCTGTCGATCCTCTCTGCCGTCACTAAATGTCCCGTCTTCCCATGCAGAGCGAAATACTGCGTCCTACCTTCGGTAACAACCCGGACGCCGCCATCGCTAAGCTCCAGCAGCCGCAGCCCCAGGTCCTTGACCACGTCGCCCACGAACGAGCCCTTGGGCATCTCCTCGGGCACCGAGTAGCGCAGCTGCCCCCACGCCGCCTGCCACGCCGCCAGCAGGACGGCCCCGAGCAGAGCTCGCTGCCGCCGGCCCCAGCGCCTCCCCGCCGCGCACATCTCGGTGGCGGCAATGCTCCTCCGCTTTCCACTCAAGCGCCTAGTCGTCGCTCCCGGCTGCTATGGCTGGCCCCTCGGCCTCCCTGCACAACGGCTTTGCACGGCGGACACGCTCGGAGACCTCCCGGCAGCCGAGCCTGACACTAAGCGAGCGAGCGATCGAGCGGGTCCGCAGCGGGCGGGGCTGCAGCGCTCCGAGCTTCCTCTCGCTCCTCTCGGTCAACAGCGGCGCCCGCAGCCTCCGCCCGGCACTGCAGGCACCGAGCGCTGCCCGCCCCGCCTTGCTCCCTGCAGGGGACAGTCGCCGCGGAGACGCCGCTTTTCGTCCAGCGCCGATCTCCTGCCTCCGCATTGCTCCAGCCGATCTCTGCCTTCATCCTCCACGCTGTCACCACCGGGAGGAAGGCACAGGCATTCCGTGCGCGTGGTTCTTTAACCGCACGGCAAACTCTTCACTTGTAATTCTCATTATACGTAAATTAAAACACATATTTTGCCCTGTAGCTTCTTGTTTATCTTATCCTTTTTGTTCAAAAGCATCTTCAACCACAGGCTCTCAGCGAGGAAACGGGAATATATCATATCCCGAAAAAACAAAGCCATCAGGTTCATTAATACAAGCGGGACGAGAGCAATTGCATGCTTCTTGAAGTCAGGGAGCTAATTGTTACAGGATTCAATTACGGGTACAAATAAAGATGCAGCTGAAACTCTCAAAGGAAACTTTCAGGACTTCAAATATTTGACAGCCTTTCCTAAGATACACCTAATGTTTCCTTAGTTTATACAGATTTACATTTATACAAGTCATTCTAAGTTTCCTTTTTTCCTAAAATCAATGTGCAAAGCACGGCAGTTCGTTAGGAAACTATTCATCCAAGTATTTCTTAATGATGTGGATAAGGTATGCCTTGAAGGAAACAATAATGAAAACTTACAACAAAAGTACAGCGCTTGAAATGGTGCTGACCACTAATCAATGTGCAAATGGGCTTGATTCAAGTGCCTAAACCCTCCTCTGGCCAATCTCCCTGATATGGGTTACCATCCTATCTCAGATGTTTATCATAGCAAACCAATTTGAAAAAAATGCTGCTATCGATATATACCCGACTTCTACTAAAATGCCCAATATCTTTGCACCAAGAGGAGATAAAAATAAAAAAATCTCTGAAATAGAACTCTTTCAACACTCTCACCAGTCTACGAAATAGAGCCCATGAAGACCAAAACGGAACGAACTGCCAGCCAGGATGCATAAAGAAAGCCATCTACTCCCACTCTTGCATTCTCCCCAAAAGGGGCGGCAATTTCTTTTTTCTACTCAGAAAAAAAAAGAGTCAAAGGAACCTTTCACATTCGTTTCCATTCTAAATCAACTAAGAACAAAACAAAGATTCACGAACGGGTTTGGTTAAAGCTATACACGAGTTCCAGGCCCCTCCTTCCTGAAAAAAGAAATCAGGAAGGAAATACCTCCAACACCAGATCTCACTGTTTTTGTTTTTGTTTTTTTTTCTTCTCGACTCCATCACGCAGAATCAGACATTCTCCTTCCACAGAATATGAATCTGCTTTCAATGCTGCTAATTCATACAGCTATAATTCATAGAGTTCGTTTGTGGAAGAAAAACCCTCGCACCTGAAGCTCAACCTATGACCAAGGAAGAACCAAATGCTTCCCGCTCTCCATCAACAGGGGGTAACCCGTTCCTTACTTCAGTCCGTCACAGAGACAGGACTGAGCAACTCACAAAAACAGGACTCTGGGAAACAAGGAGAAACACTGAGAAATGCTGCTACTATCCGAAAGGAGAGGTGAAGTCAGAGCCTTTCAACTGAAGCTGTTACCGAGAAAAAAAAAATTCCGCCGCTACTTGGAGACACAAATAGCAAATCCCCACTGACGCAACGCAAGGAATACCCAGGGGGAAATGACGATGATTAGGAGCAGCAGGAGCTTACGGTTTTACAGACCTGCGGTAGGTCGGGTTGGGCAGACACTTCTCCCTCGATAGCGCTGCTGTTGGAGCTCGGCTTCTGGCAGGAATCGCCGCCCAGCAGCTCCTCCGCCGACAGGACGGGCACCGGCGGCGGCGGCGGCGGCCAAGCGGCCTCGGGCACGGCGCGGGCCGGCGCCGCCACGCACAGGTTGTAGGAGTAGGGCAAGGTGCCCTCGCAGAAGTCGGCCGGGAAGGCGGCGCCGGCCAGCGAGAAGCGCTGCGCGCCCAGGCAGCGCAGCACGGCGGGCGGCCCGGCCCGGCGCAGCCGCGCCAGCACGGCCAGCGCCACGCTCAGCACCAAGAGCGCCGACAGCAGCGCCAGCGCCAGCACCAGGTAGAACTGCAGCTCAGCCGCCGCCGCCGCCTCCTCCTCGGCGCCCGCCGGCCGCTCGCTCAGCTCCGGCAGCGCCTCCTGCAAGCTCTCGGCCAGCACCACGTGCAGCGTGGCCGTGGCCGACAGCGCCGGCTGCCCGTGGTCCTTCACCACGGCCACCACACGCTGCTTGGCCGCGTCCCGCTCGGACACGGCGCGCGCCGTGCGCACCTCGCCGCTGTGCAGCCCCACGCGGAACAGCGCCGGCTCCGACGCCTGCACCAGCTCGTACGACAGCCACGCGTTGCGCCCCGCGTCCGCGTCCACCGCCACCACCTTGGCCACCAGGTAGCCGGCCTCGGCCGAACGCGGCACCACCTCGAAAGGCGTCGCCGCCCCTCCCGCCGCCTCTCCCGCCGCCGCCGGCCACAGCACCCTGGGCGCGTTGTCGTTGCGGTCCAGCACGAAGACGCGCACCGTGGCCGTGGAGCTGCGCGCCGGCGAGCCGCCGTCCTGCGCCCGCACGGCCACCGTGAACTCGCGGCACTGCTCGTAGTCCAGGGAGCGCTGCGCGTACAGCGCGCCGCTCCGCGCCTCCACCGACACGAGCGGCGCCGCGCCCGCCGCGCCCGCGCTGCCGCCCGCCAGCCAGTAGCTCACGCGCCCGTTGGCGCCCGCGTCCGCGTCCCGCGCCTGCACGCGCAGCACCAGCGCGCCCGCCGCGTTGTTCTCCGCCACGTACGCGCTGTACGCCGCCTCCTCGAACACCGGCGCGTTGTCGTTCACGTCCGACACCTCCAGCACCAGCTCCCTGCTGCTCCACAGCGCCGGCCTGCCCCGGTCCCGGGCCACCACCGTCACGCCATGCTCCGACGCCTGCTCCCGGTCCAGCGCGCCCGTCGTCACCACCTTGTACGAGCCGCCCGACGACGCCACGATCGACAGCGGCGCCTCTCCCGACAGCTCGCACGACACCTGACCGTTCTCGCCGGAGTCTGGGTCGTTTACATTCAGCAGGGCTATCACCGTGCCAGCTGGCGAGTCTTCGGGCACGGGACTCGAGAGCGACAGAATGGTGATCTCGGGCGGGTTGTCGTTCTCGTCCATGATGTCTATTTGCACCTTGCAGTGTGATACCAAACCCCCGCCATCCCTCGCCTCCAGACCAAATATGTATTTGCTCTTCTCCTCGAAATCGATGGGACCCGCCGTCCTGACCTCGCCAGTCTCACTGTCAATAGTGAACAATGCGGTGATGGTGCCGTGGACGTTGCTGAAGGAGTAAGAGACCTGCCCGTTGGTTCCCGCGTCCACGTCTGTCGCCCGTACCCTCAGCACGAGCGACCCTGCTGGCAGATTCTCCGCCACTCGCGCCTCGTAGACACTTCTGCTGAACATGGGTGGGTTGTCGTTTAAGTCCGTCACGTTGACCCGAATCTGTACAGTCCCGGATCTCGCGGGGTCCCCGCCGTCCACTGCCGTAAGCACCAGTTCAAAGGAGCTCTGCTTCTCCCGATCCAACGCTCTCTCCAGCACCAATTCCGGCTGCTTGCTTCCGTCAGGGCTCTCCTTTAAGGCCAGAGATAAAGACGGGTTGCTGGAGAGCTCATAAGTCAACAGCCCATTCGTTCCCACGTCAGTGTCCTGTGCCCTCTCCAGTGGAAAGCGAGCACCGGGAAGAGTCCATTCACCAATCTCGAGGTCCAGAGCAGCCTTGCTAAAGGTCGGGGAATTGTCATTCACGTCCTCGATCGCCACCTCGACGTGGAAAATGTTCAGCGGGTTGTGCACCAGCGCCTCGAAGCTGACGGAGCAGGTCGCCGACTCGCCGCACATCTCCTCCCGGTCCAGCCTCTCATTCACGTACAGGTTCCCGTTCTCCTCATTCACCGTGAAGTATTTCAGCTGCTTCTTGCCGGCAGACGCCACCCGCAGCTTGCGCGCCGGCAGCTCGTCCGCGCTGAGCCCCAGGTCCCGCGCCAGCGGCCCCACGAGCGAGCCTCTGCCCAGCTCCTCGGGGATGGCGTAGCGGACCCGCTCGGCCGCCGCCCGGCCCCACACGCACAGCAGCACCGCGGCCAGCAGCGCTCGCCCGCCGCCCGGCCCAAGCCTCTGCCGCCGCCTCACCGTCATTCTCTGCCCGCAGCGCTCGCCGCGCTCCTGCCTCCTGCCGCTGCCCTGCCTCCCTTCCAGCCGCTCTCGCCGCCCACAACACACACCGCTCAAAGGCTGCGAGCTCGCCGCGCCGCCTCTCGCCGCCTCTCGCCGCCTCTCGCCGCTGCTGCTGGCGGCGGTGCCGCTGCCGCTGTGGCCGGCGCCGGGCGAGCGAGCAGCCTGCGGGGGCAGGACGCTGCGGCGGCGGCGGCGGCGGCTCCAGCGCCGCTCGGCGGCGGCCAACAGCGACACCCGGAGGCGCCGCCGCGCCACTGCAGCCGCCGGAGCGCCGCGCTCAGGGGGGCCCGGCTTTGGGCGGGGCTCAGCGGCGGCACCGGCCCCGGGGCTCTCCCGCCTGCCCGCACCGCCACCAGCTCCCGACTGAGGCCACCCCGAGGCCTTTCTGTCTCACATGTGCTGTCGGGCGCTCTCAGGGCACTCTTTTGAGTCACATAGAACAGTCGAAAGCAAATATTCATGGCACGGCAGTAAAAATTGGAATTCAGCTGCTCTTCATAAAATCATGGGCCATTTACACCAACAAGAAATGGTAATATATAGAAGACTTCAAGAGCTTTTTCGCACTTTAACTCATGTCTTAAATTGTTATTCATTACTTGAGATTATTTATTACGGGATATAGATCAGCCTAAAGCAATGTAAGCCAAAACACCTATGCCCAGATAGCAGCATAACATTTACTTTTTTGTTTCTCAGTCATTAAACTTGCTTCATCTGAGTTTTTTCACTCATCCATATCTGAGCGCCTCACAATGGAAAGTGCAAAAGAGAGTCCCCCATACAGCCAAACAATGCTTTCAGTTTCCAACTTCAACTTTTCCTTAAAGGCCATTTAATCCACAGCTCTGACATGAGCAAGAACACTTTCAGTTAGACTTAAATGTTGGAGGCACGTCTAAAACTTCTCTGGACAATACCTTCCATTTTCACACAACTCACACTAAAAAGTTTTTCTCCTAGTCAAAACCTCGCTCATTTTGGTGGAAAACAAGAATCCAGTGTCCTATGACCACCAGCCCTCAGAAAAAGAGCTCGCTCCACCTTTCCTTTAAGCGCATTTAAAATAATTTCAGAAGTCAATGCAGAGGTATCATTTCTCTATGCTTGAAGACCTAAACTCCTTCAGTCCTTCTGCACTCCAGACAGAGTCAGGACACTTACGTGATCCTTCTGGGAACTCTAGCACATCCATTGGGATATTGGCCCATGATCTGCGTGTGCTCTGCACTCACACAAAACGAATTGAGAGAGGGAAAGGACCTCCCTCGACCTGCTGGGCAGAGTGCTTGTCATGCAGTGCAGGACACAATTCCAGCAGCAGGTGCCCACTGGCACCTCATGTCCCACCTTATCACCCACCAATAACCCAAAGCACTTCTCTGCAGAGCTCCTCCCTGTCCCCCACTCTCTCTTTAAACTGGGGATTGCCCCACCCCAGCTGCACGACCTTGCACTTTCATCCATTCCATGATGCTTGCACGGGGCCACTTCTCCAGCCCATCCCTGGCTGCCACCTCTGCCCTCCCGTGAATCAACTCCAGGCGCAGTCAGCTGCAAACTGCCTGAAGGGGCACTCAGCCCCATGGGCCAGCAAGGTGCTGAGCAGAGCTGGGCCCAGTCAGGGTCCCCGAGGGACAGCACCACTCACTGCTTCCCACCTGCACGTGGAGCCACTGTCTGGAACTCTCTGGAGGTGACTCTCCAGCCTGTTCCTCAGCCATGGCACAGCCTCCAGCTCATTGCCCAGCATGTTCCCCTGGCTGATGGCCTGGGGGACACTGCACACCTTCTCCCACTGGCCCTGGGCTGTGCATGGCAACCTTGCCTGGGCTGGGTGCTCACTCTGCACTTTGACAGCTGCAGCACAGATGCTTCTGCATTAGCACAACACAGACAAAATGTTCTGGGTGAGCAGACGTGCTCATGAAACCCTTCCTCTGTACAGCTGTCAACACCACAGGTGGGGGTGGGAACTGCACCTGCACTCGGGCAGCTGGGACAGAGGAGACCTTCCCCATGAGATCAGACACCCTGAGGCTGAGCTCATGACCACAAGCAATGCAAGAGTTAGAAACACGTGGAAATGGACAGGCACAATAACATTTTGTAGCTCTCCCTTGCCCTACAGAAGGAACTCAAATCACACTGGACTCCATCAGGCACAGCCTAGGGTTCTCTGTGACATGTGACAAGCAAGGCAATGACCGAGTTCTTCTCCAGCCTCACACACACAGCTCCCCTGTCTGCTTTCTCTTCCACGCCAGGCCACTCTGAGGCTTGGATTGTGGCCCTCTCCTCACTGCTCAAATCTACCATGAGATGATAATGCACTGCAGCCACAGCCAGAAGGGAGGTGCCATTGTCTGCTCACCTCCATTATGATAAGGAACTGAAGGATTCTAAAGCACACAAAAAAGATAAACAACACTACTGAAAGATCAGCAGTCATCCAATGGAGAATGGCTTATCAAATCATTGGCTTTGAAGGAGTCCCTCCCTCTTCTTCATCACATGCTCTGTTCCACAGAGATGCAATATCTACCAAAGTCATATTTACGCCTACTTCTCCCAACAGGAACAGAACACAAAGTCACTCTCATATCTCCTCTCTTCCACTCCCTCTACAACAAGTGCTGGGGACATTAATATACCGTACATTACTCAGAAAATATGGGTTGTTTATATTACAAAATCTACACCACATAATGAGTAAATCAAGGTAAAATAAAACAAGATAAAAAACAGGCAGAGATACCCAAAACATGAATCAGATAATGCAAGGCAGCATTAGAAGACATCAAATGGAAAGAGAAGGTCACATTGAAATGCTCTAGGCCTTTATTGCAGGCCTTAATATCCATCCCTGAGAGCACCTGGAAGTCACTGAGGTCTCAACCTGGGTGTGGCCTTGAGAACTGACAAAGGAGAATAGCAGAACACGTTCCTTTGAAGAATTAGTCCTCACCTCAGCAACTTCATCTACTGCATGGCCTGCTCGCCTTGCACAGTTATGAAACCATCATTTTAAACAGCTTCTACTCGGCCTCTTTCTCAAGGTAAACCTTCTGAAAATTACAACAGATTCCCTTATCACTTGTGCTTCACAGTCCCCACACACCATTCAGTCTTAAGTGACTGAAGTAAGGATGTCCTGAGAAACACCAGTCACTGTTTCAGATCTAAAAGTAATGAGCAGAATTGTGACACTGAGCTGCAACCTCCCTGGAAACAAAGGCCTGAATAAAAATGTAATTACAACTCTGAAGAAACTCTATATCACAGTGTTGCAAGGAGATACACATGGATAATGGAGGTTTCACACAGGATTAATTACCTCTTCCAGCCAAGAAATATGGTTCTACAGGAACAGTTGCTGTGGAAAATGCTACCACTGGAACACTGTCATTGTCATTCATGACAGATAAACCAGGATCAGAACAGCAATGGCACTGCCTTTGGCACCAAGCATGAAATCAAACCGTTTCTCTGCCAAACCCACACTCAGTCACTGATTTCTCTGGCACAGAACTGAGCTCTCACCCTCCTCACTCTGCATTCACAGCCTGCAGTTTCACCATCAACACAAACCAAAATATTATTTCCATGATGGCCACAGAGAAAACAACACCCTGGGCAAACATCCGTTGATGAAATTCTATTTCTTGGATGAAATATTCAAGGTCAGGCTGGCTGGGGCTCTGAGCAACCTGCTCTGCTGGAAGATGTCCCTGCCCATGGCAGAGGAGCTGGAACAAGAGCATCTTTGAGGTCCTTTGCAACACAAATCATTCTATGACTCTGTGTTTCTAGGATAACATGATTACATGTACAGCCTCAAGGGATGGATGAGAGATACTCTCCCTCCTGGACAATTATATGTTTTGGACTTTGCAGGATTGCCAGGCACAATGAGCAGCAGCTTTACTCCTTGACAAAAATACAAGCAACGCAACAAACAACCCAACATAAACGAAAGAAATTATTCAAAGAAAACTTAAATCAACCTAGCCAGGAACGAAAAAACACCAGAAGAGTATCAATCATGGCCTCACATTTCAGACTGGGTCAACTGCAGTATATACACAGCACAGGAAACTGGACTGTAACCCATACACAGGTGGCCTCACACAGGAGCTCACTACACACACCCCACACTGCCATTTCCTTGCATACAAAGAGAAAGAAAAAGCTTGGAACCACAGCTCTGGGCCTCATCCAACTACTAGTACAATCAGAAGTGGACACAATTCATTCATGCATTTTGAACTGTATCACAGTGAACTCCAGCACCAGCCCTGTCTCTGGATACACAGACTTCTCTCTGTCCAAAAATAACATGAAAGCAAATTTTGTATTCAGACATCATTAGAAGAAAACTCATGTGCACAGATTCCCAGAGCCCAAGCATCACAACTAAGATTATTCTGTTCCTCCCCATTATTTCAACAAGTGGGAAATGTCACATAGGCCATAAATTATTGTCAGCTCTGTCAAAGACCCACACATCCAAGTATCACCTCCAAGGCAACATCACCATTCTTCAGCACATGGACTCCTCAAAGGATGTGTGACGACCACTCTTGATGGGCAAAGGAACATGGAACCCAAACTAGGCCATTGGAGTCCAAACCACACAACTGAAAATCATCAGACTCCTCCTGACTCATTGTCAGAAGGCCAGCAATAGCCCTGGCCATCAACAAAACACATGCCATGTCTCCACCAGGACCCCTCACACACCACAGCCCCAACACGCCCCACTAACACTGCACAGATCCCATGGTTAGCATGGATCATCACAATTTAGAGAGACAGCACCAAAAGGAAAGTTGCTCAGACTCGATCTTCTTATCATGGATAATATTTGACATCTCACCCTAGCCATGCAAAAAGAAAAAGCATTTATTACAGAGACATTTTCAAGAAACATCTGCATGAAAGTTTCAGACTTTTCACTGGTAAAGAGGAAAGTACCATCTTCAGATCATCAGAAGAATGAGACCGAAAGTAAACACCTGCAGAACTGAAGGACTCCCAACTCTATTCTGGGTTATATAACTCAGAACAAATGATTGATGACATGGTTTATAGGCACTGAATGCACAGCTTGCAATTCCCATACAGCGTCTGTCAT
Source organism: Passer domesticus (assembly GCF_036417665.1). Taxonomy (NCBI): domain Eukaryota; kingdom Metazoa; phylum Chordata; class Aves; order Passeriformes; family Passeridae; genus Passer; species Passer domesticus. The sequence continues at coordinate 16,232,083 of NC_087486.1, read as the reverse complement.
AAATACAAAATCAAGCTTTGAAGTGACACAATCAAGATGACATGAAAATACTGAGCAAGAACCTGCCAGGGTTCTCCATGCAGCAGCAATACAGATCTTCTAGACAATTCCTTTGGGAAGAAGAACCTTACATGGCTTCATCCTAAAGACAGGACGCAGACAGGGAATGGAGGAAAACATTCCCTTGACTCTTGCAGCAGGCATTCACGCACGGCTCACAGCACTCAGATTTCCAACCCTTCACACCATCCATGCTGTCCTTGCACCCAAATACCTTAAAAACATGTGACAGCGCAGGCCCACTTCCCCACACCATTTCTCTTCCCACCATCAATTTCACACAGCTATCTCTACAGCTCTGTGCTCTGCAAGCTGCATTTGCTGCTCACTGAAGTTCTGTGGAGACACTCCTTAGGCCTCAAAGGAAAAGCTGAGCAGTCTTCCAAGGGACACTGAGTCACTGAATAGCTGCTCACAGGGAATTATGCCCACCTTGCAGCTCTGCCTGCACCTTCAATCTCTCCTTCCCATCCAGCCAATTCTCTTGCCATGCTAAATATTTTACAGCCAAGCTTCATCCAGCTCATCTGACATAGCTCTACATTAAAAAGCAAGAGAAAACCAAAGCAGTTCTGACATTTCCTCCTGCGTTTCCTCCCCCACATGCCGCCCCCCACAGGCTTTTCAAAGTGGCACAACTTCGAGAGGATCCTTCATCCTCATGACAGGCACACAGACATCACCAGGACCACTTCTTGCCTGGTCCAATCCTCTCTTGGGGACACAGACCAAAGCAGGCATGACACAAACACTTCCTGCTGACCTCCACTATGTCTCATGGACAGCGATAAACACTGGAAGCAATGTGCAGAGAGGTTCCATGCAAAACCATCAGCATTTTGTTCAAGACACAGTCTACCTATTCAAGCTCATGTGCTCTTGGGAAGACACATGAACCTCCAAAAAAGTTCTATTTCTCCATAATGGGATCCATCCCTTCAGAAGATCGAATACTAACAGGAACACAGACTCTACACAGCACAGCTCATACAGGGGAGCAACACCTGCAACCTGATCAATACCCAAACCTACAACCTAAGCAACAGCCTGAGAGCAGCAGCAACTTTCTCCCACATTTCTTCTTCGCTTACTGGAAGGCTGAGGAACCACTCCATGTTCACGTGACGACAGCAAAGTACACTACACTTTACAATTTCATCGAAAGAAAATTTACCATGCTTTATGGAAAATCTTCCATACAAGACAGAGCAAACGGCAGGGAAAGGGCAGAGGAGCATCAGAAGAAAGTGTGGCAGAGAAAATGCGGAGAGAGAAACTCACCGAGGGAGGGGCAGAAGGCGCGGGCAGGGCGCCGGCGGGGTCCTGGTCCCCGAGCAGCGGCGCGGGCTCGTCGGGCGGCGGGCGGGCCGGGAGGGTGTCGCAGCAGCTGGCGGCCGAGAAGCGCAGCTGGCTCTTGCGCGAGTCGGCCGTGAGCGACACGTCGTGCGAGTAGGACTGCAGGAAGGCGCGCACGCCGTCGATGCCCACGAAGTGCGACACGGGCACGCCGCGCAGGGCGCCGCTGTCGGCCGGCAGCAGGTGCTGGCGGTGCCAGCGGCGCAGGCGCAGCGCCAGCAGCAGCAGCAGGAAGGCCACGAAGAGGCACGACACGGCGGCCACGGCCAGCACGAGCCAGCGCGTCAGGCTGGCGGCCGGCTCGCCCGGCGCCGCCGCCTCGTCGGCCGCGCTGCCCAGCTCGGCCAGCAGCTCGGCCACGCTCTCGGCCAGCACCACGCTCAGCGTGGCCGTGGCCGAGAGCGCCGGCCGCCCGTGGTCCCGCACCAGCACCACCAGGCTGTGGCGCGCCGCGTCGCGGGCCAGCGGCGAGCGCGCCGTGCGCACCTCGCCGCTGTGCAGCCCCACGCGGAACAGCCCCGGCTCCGTGGCCTTGGCCAGCTCGTAGGACAGCCACGCGTTCTGCCCCGCGTCCGCGTCCACCGCCACCACCTTGGCCACCAGCGCGCCGGCCTCCGACCGGCGCGGCGCCAGCTCCACGCCCGACCACGCCGCGCCCGAGCCCGCCGCTGCGCCCGCCGGCGGGTACAGCACCTGCGGCGCGTTGTCGTTCTCGTCCACGATCAGCAGCCGCACCGACACGTTGCTGCTCAGCGCCGGCGCGCCGCCGTCCTCCGCCCGCACCCACAGCTGCAGCTCGCGCACCTGCTCGTAGTCCAAGGAGCGCAGCGCGTACAGCGCGCCCGTCTCCGCCTGCACCGACACGTACGACGACAGCGGCGCGCCCCGCACCCGCCCCTCCGCCAGCCGGTAGCGCACGCGCGCGTTCTGCCCCCAGTCCGCGTCCGTGGCGCGCACCGTCAGCACCAGCGCGCCCGCCGCGTTGTTCTCCGCCAGCCGCGCGCTGTAGCGCTCCTCCAAGAACACCGGCGCGTTGTCGTTCACGTCCAGCACCCGCAGCGCCAGCACCGCGCTGCTCTGCAGCGACGGCGACCCGCCGTCCGCCGCCCGCACCGTCACGTTGTACTCCCACACCTGCTCCCGGTCCAGCTCGCTCGCTGTCACCACACGGTAGTAGCTGCCGTGAGAGCTCTCCAGCCGGAACGGGACGGCCTCATCGAGTGAGCAGCGCACCTCGCCGTTGACCCCTGAATCTCGATCATGTACGTGCAAGAGGGCTACCACTGTCCCCGAAGGGGCGTCCTCAGAAATCTCACTTAATGCGGACCTCACCGAAATTTCTGGCGCATTATCGTTTGTATCTGTCACAGTGATTGTGACCTTGGCCGTGTTGGACAGGCCAGCCCCGTCCTGTGCCTGCACCTGCAGTTCGTAAGAGTTGCCCTCCTCGAAGTCCAGGCTCCGCAGCAGAGTGATCTCTCCACTCTCAGAGTCCAGATGGAAGATATTCGATGCCATGTCGGATACTTTTTTCAAAGAGTATTTCACCTGTCCGTTCAGCCCCTCATCAGCGTCGGTGACGGTTACAGCAACAAGTGTAGAGCCCACGGGCACGTCCTCGGGCACTCGCACCGTGTACTCCGCCTGGCTGAACACGGGCGCGTTGTCGTTCGCGTCCACCACGGTCACGCGGATCCGAGCCGTGCCCGTCCGTGCCGGATCGCCGCCGTCCATCGCCCTCAGCACCAGCTCGTGAAACGCCGCCTCCTCCCGGTCCAGCGCCTTGGCCAGCACCAGCTCGGGACGCTGATCGCCGCCGGGGCCCGCCTGCACGGCCAGCGAGAAGTGCTCGTCGCCGCTCAGCTCGTAGCTCTGCAGGGAATTCCGGCCCGAGTCAGGATCATGGGCGTCTGGCAGGGGAAACCGCGACCCCAGGGCTGTCATCTCGCTCATTCTCTCTTCCAGCTCAATTTCCTTGAAGTTCGGCGGGTTGTCATTTATGTCTCTGATTTCCACTTCGATTTCATAGAATTTCATTTCCCCCTCCACTATCAGCTCACAGCGCAGCACACATTTCTCCACCAGCCGGCACAGCTGCTCTCTGTCGATCCTCTCCGCTGTCACTAAATGTCCCGTCTTCTCGTGCAGAGTGAAATACTGCGTCCTACCTTCGGTAACAACCCGGACGCCGCCATCGCTGATCTCCGTCAGGTGCAGCCCCAGGTCCTTGGCCACGTCGCCCACGAACGAGCCCTTGGGCATCTCCTCGGGCACCGAGTAGCGCAGCTGCCCCCACGCCGCCTGCCACGCCGCCAGCAGGACGGCCCCGAGCAGAGCTCGCTGCCGCCGGCCCCAGCGCCTCCCCGCCGCGCACATCTCCGCAGCGGCACCGCTCCACGGCTCTTCCACTCACCGCTCCCCGGTGCTGTCGCCGGCTTTTCTGCCTCCGTACAGAACCGCTCTGCACTTCGGAGAGGCTCGCAGACCTCTCGGCCGCCGAGCCAGACCCCGAGCGAGCGAGCGATCGAGCGGGTCCGCAGCGGGCGGGGCTGCAGCGCTCCGAGCTTCCTCTCGCTCCTCTCGGTCAACAGCGGCGCCCGCAGCCTCCGCCCGGCACTGCAGGCACCGAGCGCTGCCCGGCGCTGCGCTTCTGCCTCTCCCATGGAAAACTCGCCTGGACAGGACATTGGCCACGGAAACGTCGACCCTGCTTCGTCTTTTCTCCAGCCGATCCCCAACCCTTAAATTATTATCAAGGGGAGAATATAGAGTTTCCCTGTGGTTAGGCTTTTTTCTACCGTTCGGGAAAAGTCACTTAACTAACCTGGATACATCTTAAGTGAAAAAAATTGTCATCATACGACGCGCATAGTATTATGAATTTTATCTTACTACTCCAAAAGTACAGTCTCCATCACGAAATTTTTTAGCAATCAGTATTGAATACAGCAACGAATCGGGCTCTGAAACAGGAAACATGATGTTCAGCCCGTCCCCCTGAGATCCACAGCTATCAGGCTCATTAACACATATTTGCCTTAAGCAATTAACCCGTATTGCTTTAAGTACTTCGTTTATATCCCACGCTTCTCGTTTCGGGGAATCCAAACAAAAAAAACCCAAACGCCACCAAACAACCGCAGATTAAAAAGAATGCCTGGGATAATTTACCGGTCTCTCCGAGCTACAATTCTCGCAGAAACTTTAATCTAAAGCATGGCTACAATTTTCTCCTTCAGCAGGGAGGAAAGACCAATAACTTCCCCGTGCCGAAGAGAACAAGTTAATTTCATAAAGGAAAAAAATCCAGCACCAAGCATAAATTCTATATTCCCGATTCTATCATTCAAAATAATCGTATCTGAATATACAGAATAAGAATTAGTGGTCAATACTAAAATGAGAAGCTGTATGAAAAATACGAAAATTCACGTCTGGATGAAATCTAGCCATCCGTTAACGCTGTCATCTATTCAGCAACCTTATGCAAAACATCAGAAGAGACAAGGTGGAACAGGAGAACATTGTCCAGGGAGGAGCAACCTGTGATACTCCTTTGGGAAACAGCAATGCCAACCATTTTGCTTTAGAGAAACAATGCCTGAAAGAAAACAGCCGAGTGCTACTATTTGTGAATCAGCTTTCCAGCAAAACATGACACATCGTAGAGCTTTGGTAAGGATTATCAAATAATTTTCAACAGCACAAAAGCATTACTCAACCTTTGTTCAACTGCAAAACAGGTCCAAGTAAACGACTTTAGGAAAAAAGGAATTCGAAGAAAAAATTTCAAACACGAAGCATCAATAGTAGTTTCTATAATGGAAGATCAATAATTTACTGCGTTCATTACTCAAAACAAGACCTCTGGGCAATAGCTCTCATGGACGACCACAAAAAAAAAAAAAAGAACAACTGCCACGGCTGGATGCTTGGTGGGAGTAGAAGGACGACACAGTACTTCAGTCCTTTCAGAACTAATAAATAATCCTAACAATACCAGGCAGAAAAAAACTAAGGGGAAAGGGGACAATACCACAGAAAGGCAGATGGAGACCAAACGGAGTATTGAGGTTTACAGACCTGAGCTGCGTCCGGCTCGGCGGGCGGCACTCCCGTCAGGGCGCTACTACTCAGACTCGGCTTCTCGCAGGAATCGCCGCCCAGCAGCTCCTCCGCCGACAGGACGGGCACCGGCGGCGGCGGCGGCGGCCAAGCGGCCTCGGGCACGGCGCGGGCCGGCGCCGCCACGCACAGGTTGTAGGAGTAGGGCAAGGTGCCCTCGCAGAAGTCGGCCGGGAAGGCGGCGCCGGCCAGCGAGAAGCGCTGCGCGCCCAGGCAGCGCAGCACGGCGGGCGGCCCGGCCCGGCGCAGCCGCGCCAGCACGGCCAGCGCCACGCTCAGCACCAAGAGCGCCGACAGCAGCGCCAGCGCCAGCACCAGGTAGAACTGCAGCTCGGCCGCCGCCGCCGCCTCCTCCTCGGCGCCCGCCGGCCGCTCGCTCAGCTCCGGCAGCGCCTCCTGCAAGCTCTCGGCCAGCACCACGTGCAGCGTGGCCGTGGCCGACAGCGCCGGCTGCCCGTGGTCCTTCACCACGGCCACCACACGCTGCTTGGCCGCGTCCCGCTCGGACACGGCGCGCGCCGTGCGCACCTCGCCGCTGTGCAGCCCCACGCGGAACAGCGCCGGCTCCGACGCCTGCACCAGCTCGTACGACAGCCACGCGTTGCGCCCCGCGTCCGCGTCCACCGCCACCACCTTGGCCACCAGGTAGCCGGCCTCGGCCGAACGCGGCACCACCTCGAAAGGCGTCGCCGCCCCTCCCGCCGCCTCTCCCGCCGCCGCCGCCGGCCACAGCACCCTGGGCGCGTTGTCGTTGCGGTCCAGCACGAAGACGCGCACCGTGGCCGTGGAGCTGCGCGCCGGCGAGCCGCCGTCCTGCGCCCGCACGGCCACCGTGAACTCGCGGCACTGCTCGTAGTCCAGGGAGCGCTGCGCGTACAGCGCGCCGCTCCGCGCCTCCACCGACACGAGCGGCGCCGCGCCCGCCGCGCCCGCGCTGCCGCCCGCCAGCCAGTAGCTCACGCGCCCGTTGGCGCCCGCGTCCGCGTCCCGCGCCTGCACGCGCAGCACCAGCGCGCCCGCCGCGTTGTTCTCCGCCACGTACGCGCTGTACGCCGCCTCCTCGAACACCGGCGCGTTGTCGTTCACGTCCGACACCTCCAGCACCAGCTCCCTGCTGCTCCACAGCGCCGGCCTGCCCCGGTCCCGGGCCACCACCGTCACGCCATGCTCCGACGCCTGCTCCCGGTCCAGCGCGCCCGTCGTCACCACCTTGTACGAGCCGCCCGACGACGCCACGATCGACAGCGGCGCCTCCCCCGACAGCTCGCACGACACCTGACCGTTCTCGCCGGAATCTCGGTCCCGAACTTTCAGCACAGCCACGACGGTGCCTGTTGGGGCATCCTCGGGCACGGGGCTGGACAGTGACAGAATGGTGATCTCGGGCGCGTTGTCATTCACGTCCAGCACCTCCACCTGCACCTTGGAGTGTGCTGCCAAACCCCCTCCATCCTTCGCCTCCACAGCTAGGTTATACACGCTCGTCTCCTCAAAGTCCAAAGCCTCCTGCAGTGTGATAGACCCACTCTCTGCATCTATCACGAACTTCTGAAGTGCCTTGATTGTCATTTCCCCGAAGCTGTAGGTGATGCGGGCGTTGGTGCCGGCGTCGGCGTCTGAGGCTGACAGCTTTACTACTTCAGAACCCGGCGGTGTGCTTTCGGGCAGGCTCAGGCGGTATCGGTCCTGTTCAAATACGGGTGCATTGTCATTGGCGTCCGTCACGTTGACCCGAATCTGGACAGTTCCAGACCTCACAGGGTCCCCGGCATCAACTGCTGTCAGCACGATCTCAAAGGAGCTCTGCTTCTCTCGGTCCAAGGCTCTCTCCAGAACTAATTCCAGTTTGCTTCCGTCCGGGCTCTCCTTAATGGCAAGAGAGAAGGACGGGTTGCTGGTGAGCTGGTAAGTCAGCAGCGCGTTGCTGCCCACGTCTGCATCATGGGCCATCTCCAGCGGAAAACGAGTACCAGGAGGGATTAATTCACCAATCTCGAGGTCCAGAGCAGCCTTCCTGAAGGTCGGGGCGTTGTCATTCACGTCCTCGATCGCCACCTCCACGTGGAAGACGTTCAGCGGGTTGTGCACCAGCGCCTCGAAGCTGACGGAGCAGGTCGCCGACTCGCCGCACATCTCCTCCCGGTCCAGCCTCTCATTCACGTACAGGTTCCCGTTCTCCTCATTCACCGTGAAGTATTGCTTCTCGTCGCTCAGCCGCAGCTTGCGCGCCGGCAGCTCGTCCGCGCTGAGCCCCAGGTCCCGCGCCAGCGGCCCCACGAGCGAGCCTCTGCCCAGCTCCTCGGGGATGGCGTAGCGGACCCGCTCGGCCGCCGCCCGGCCCCACACGCACAGCAGCACCGCGGCCAGCAGCGCTCGCCCGCCGCCCGGCCCAAGCCTCTGCCGCCGCCTCACCGCCATTCTCTGCCCGCAGCGCTCGCCGCGCTCCTGCCTCCTGCCGCTGCCCTGCCTCCCTTCCAGCCGCTCTCGCCGCCCGCAACACACACCGCTCAAAGGCTGCGACCTCGCCGCGCCGCCTCTCGCCGCCTCTCGCCGCCTCTCGCCGCTGCTGCTGGCGGCGGTGCCGCTGCCGCTGTGGCCGGCGCCGGGCGAGCGAGCAGCCTGCGGGGGCAGGACGCTGCGGCGGCGGCGGCTCCAGCGCCGCTCGGCGGCGGCCAACAGCGACACCCGGAGGCGCCGCCGCGCCACTGCAGCCGCCGGAGCGCCGCGCTCAGGGGGGCCCGGCTTTGGGCGGGGCTCAGCGGCGGCACCGGCCCCGGGGCTCTCCCGCCTGCCCGCACCGCCACCAGCTCCCGACTGAGGCCACCCCGAGGCCTTTCTGTCTCACATGTGCTGTCGGGTGCTCTCAGGGCATTCTTTTGAGTCACATTCAAGAGTCGGAAACAAATATTCATGGCACGGCAGTAAAAATTGGAATTCAGCTGCTCTTCATAAAATCATGGACAATTTACACCAACAAGAAATGTTAATATATAGAAGACTTCAAGAGCTTTTTCGCACTTTAACTCATGTCTTAAATTGTTATTCGTTACTTGAGATTATTTATTACGGGATATAGATCAGCCTAAAGCAATGTAAACCACAACCCCTATGCCCAGATAGCAGAATAACATTTATTTTTTGTTTCTCAATCATTAAACTTGGTTCATCTGAGTTTTTTCACTCATCCATATCTAAGCGATTTACAATGGAAAGTGCAAAAGAGAGTCCCTCATACAGCCAAAAAAAGCGTTCAGTTTCCAACGTCAACTTTTCCCTAAAGGCCATTTAATCCACAGCTCTGACATGAGCAAGAACACTTTCAGTTAGACTGAAATGTTGGAGGCACGTCTAAAACTTCTCTGGACAATACCTTCCATTTTCACACAACTCAGACTAAAAAGTTTTTCTCCTAGTCAAAACCTCGCTCATTTTGGAGGAAAACAAGAATCCAGTGTCCTATGACCACCAGCCCTCAGAAAAAGAGCTTGCCCCATCTTTCCTATAAGCGCATTTAAAATAATTTCAGAAGTCAATGCAGAGGTATCATTTCTCTGTGCTTGAAGACCTAAACTCCTTCAGTTCTTCTACACTGCAAACAAACTTAAGGCCACTTACGTGATCCTTCTGGGAACTCTAGCACATCCATTGGGATATTGGCCCATGATCTGCCTGTGGTCTGCACTCACACAAAAAGAGTTGTGAGAGGGAAAGGACCTCCCTCGACCTGCTGGGCAGAGTGCTTGTCATGCAGTGCAGGACACAATTCCAGCAGCAGGTGCCCACTGGCACCTCATGTCCCACCTTATCACCCACCAATAACCCAAAGCACTTCTCTGCAGAGCTCTTCCCTGTCCCCCACTCTCTCTTTAAACTGGGGATTGCCCCACCCCAGCTGCACGACCTTGCACTTTCATCCATTCCATGATGCTTGCACGGGGCCACTTCTCCAGCCCATCCCTGGCTGCCACCTCTGCCCTCCCGTGAATCAACTCCAGGCGCAGTCAGCTGCAAACTGCCTGAAGGGGCACTCAGCCCCATGGGCCAGCAAGGTGCTGAGCAGAGCTGGGCCCAGTCAGGGCCCCTGAGGGACAGCACCACTCACTGCTTCCCACCTGCACGTGGAGCCACTGTCTGGAACTCTCTGGAGGTGACTCTCCAGCCTGTTCCTCAGCCATGGCACAGCCTCCAGCTCATTGCCCAGCATGTTCCCCTGGCTGATGGCCTGGGGGACACTGCACACCTTCTCCCACTGGCCCTGGGCTGTGCATGGCAACCTTGCCTGGGCTGGGTGCTCACTCTGCACTTTGACAGCTGCAGCACAGATGCTTCTGCATTAGCACAACACAGACAAAATGTTCTGGGTGAGCAGACGTGCTCATGAAACCCTTCCTCTGTACAGCTGTCAACACCACAGGTGGGGGTGGGAACTGCACCTGCACTCGGGCAGCTGGGACAGAGGAGACCTTCCACATGAGATCAGACACCCTGAGCCTGAGCTCATGACCACAAGCAATGCAAGAGTTAGAAACACAAGGAAATGGACAGATGCAATAACATTTTGTAGCTCTCCCTTGCTCTACAGAAGGAACTCAAATCACACTGGACTCCATCAGGCACAGCCTGGGGCTCTCTGTGACATGTGACAAGCAAGGCAATGACCGAGTTCTTCTCCAGCCTCACACACACAGCTCCCCTGTCTGCTTTCTCTTCCACGCCAGGCCACTCTGAGGTTTGGATTGTGGCCCTCTCCTCACTGCTCAAATCTACCATGAGATGATAATGCACTGCAGCCACAGCCAGAAGGGAGGTGCCATTGTCTGCTCACCTCCATTATGATAAGGAACTGAAAGATTCTGAAGCACACAAAAATGATAAACAACCCTACCAAAAGATCAGCAGCCATTCAGTGGAGAATGGCTCATCAAAGCATTGGCTTAGGGGGCATCTCCTCCCCGTCCTTATCACATGCTCTTTTTTCCACAGAGATGCAACAGCTACTAAAGTCATATTTACATCTATTTCTCCCAAAAGGAACAGACCAAAATGTCACTCTCATATAGGCTGACTTCCACTCCCACTGCAACAAGTACAGGGAACATTAATATACATTACTCAAAAAATACCAGTTGTTAATAATACAAAATATACACACATATGTTGTAAATCAAGGTAAAGTAAGTTAAAAAAAAACAAACCGTAAAACAACCAAAAAGCTACAGAAACACCCAAAGCATGAATCAGATAAGGCAAGGAAGCATTAGAAGACATCAAGTAGCCAGAGATGCTCACACTGAAATGCTCTAGGCCTTTGTTGCAGGCCGGAAAATCCATCCCTGAGATCACTGCGAAGTCACTGAGGTCTCAAGCTGCAAGTGTGGTCCTAAAGACTTACATAGCACAGCAGGATGGGGGGGTTCATTTGGACAGTTACTCCTCGCCTTAGCAACATTTTCTGCTGCATGGCCTGCTCACCTTGCACAGTTATGAAACCAGCATCATCAAACAGCTTCTCCTCTGCCTCTTTCTCAAGCTAAATCTTCTGAAAATTACAAGAGATTCCCTTATCACTTGTGCTTCACAGTCCCCACACACCATTCAGTCTTAAGTGACTGAAGTAAGGATGTCCTGAAAAACATCCTTACTGTCTCAGATTTGAATGCACTGACCAGAATTGTGAAAATGAGCTGCAATCCTCCTGGAAACAAAGGCCTGAAAGAAAGCGGAATTACAACCCCAAAGAAACTCTGTATTACATTGTGCCATAGAAATACAGGTAGAGAATGGAGGTTTGACACAGGATCAATGGGCTCTTCCAGCCAACAATTATGGTTCCACACAAACACTTACTGTGGAAAATGCTTCTGTCAGAACACGGTCATTGTCATTCATGCCAGAGAAACCAGGATCAGAACAGAACAGCAATGGCACTGCCTTTGGCACCAAGCATGAAATCAAACCATTTCTCTGACAAACCCACACTGAGTCACTGATTTGTATGGCACAGAACTGAGCTCTCACCCTCCTCATTCGACATTCACAAACTTTAATTTCACCATCAACACATACCAAAATTTAAGTTCCATGATGGCCACAGATAAAACAACACCTTGGGGAAATATCCATTCCTGAAGTTGTATTTCTTGAATGAAATATTCAAGGTCAGGCTGGCTGGGGCTCTGAGCAACCTGCTCTGCTGGAAGATGTCCCTGCCCATGGCAGAGGAGCTGGAACAAGAGCATCTTTAAGGTTCTTTGAAACACAAACCATTCTATAACTGTATTTCTAGGATAACATGATTACATGTACAGCTTCAAGGGATGGATGACAGATACTCTCCCTCCTGGACAAATATATGTTTTGGGGTTTGCAGGATTGCCAGGCACAATGAGCATCAGCTTTACTCCTTGACAAAAATACAAGCAACCCAACAAACAACTCAACACAAACCAAATAAATTACCCAAAGAAAACTTAAATCAACCCAGCCAAGAATGAAAAAAACACCAGACGAGTATCAATCATGGCCTCACATTTCAGACTGGGTCAACTGCAGTATATACACAGCACGGAAACTGGACTGTAACCCATACACAGGAGGCCTCACACAGGAGCTCACTGCACAGACCCCACACTGCCATTTCCTTGGATACAAAGAGAAAGAAAAAGCTTGGAACCACAGCTGTGGGCCTCATCCAACTACTAGTACAATCAGAAGTGGACGCAATTCATTCATTCATTTTGAAGTGCATCACAGTGAACTCCAGCACCAGCCCTGTCTCTGGATACACAGACTTCTTCTCTCTGTCCAAAAACACCATGAAAGCAAATTTTGCATTCAGACATCATTAGAAGAAAACTCATGTGCACAGATTCCCAGAGCCCAAGCATCACAACTAAGATTATTCTGTTCCTCCCCATTATTTCAACAAGTGGGAAATGTCATATAGGCCATAAATTATTGCCAGCTCTGTCAAAGACCCACACATCCAAGTATCACCTCAAAGCAACATCACCATTCTTCAGCACATGGACTCCTCAAAGGATGTGTGACGACCACTCTTGATGGGCAAAGGAACATGGAACCCAAACCAGGCCATTGGAGTCCAAACAACACAACTGAAAATCATCAGACTCCTCCTGACTCATTGTCAGAAGGCCAGCAATAGCCCTGGCCATCAACAAAACACATGCCATGTCTCCACCAGGACCCCTCACACACCACAGCCCCAACACTCCCCACTAACACTGCACAGATCCCATGCTTAGCATGGATCATCAAAATTTAGAGAGACAGCACCAAAAGGAAAATTGCCCAGACTCGATCTTCTTATCATGGATAATATTTGACATCTCACCATAGCGAGGCAAAAAGAAAAAGCATTTATTACAGAGATATTTTCAAAAAACATCTGCATGAAAGTTTCAGACGTTTCACTGGTAAAGAGGAAAGAACGATCTTCAGATCATCAGAAGAATGAGACAGAAAGTAAACACCTGCAGAACTGAAGAACTCCCAACTCTATTCTGGGTTATATAACTGAGAACAAATGATTGATGACATGGTTTATAGGCACTGAATACACAGCTTGCAATTCCCACACGGCATCTGTCATAAATACAAAATCAAGCTTTGAAGTGACACAATCATGGTGACATGAAAATACTGAGCAAGAACCTGCCAGGGTTCTCCATGCAGCAGCAATACAGATCTTCTAGACAATTCCTTTGGGAAGAAGAACCTTACATGGCTTCATCCTAAAGACAGGACGCAGACAGGGAATGGAGGAAAACATTCCCTTGACTCTTGCAGCAGGCATTCACGCACGGCTCACAGCACTCAGATTTCCAACCCTTCACACCATCCATGCTGTCCTTGCACCCAAATACCTTAAAAACATGTGACAGCGCAGGCCCACTTCCCCACACCATTTCTCTTCCCACCACCAATTTCACACAGCTATCTCTACAGCTCTGTGCTCTGCAAGCTACATTTGCTGCTCACTGAAGTTCTGTGGAGACACTCCTTAGGCCTCAAAGGAAAAGCTGAGCAGTCTTCCAAGGGACACTGAGTCACTGAATATCTGCTCACAGGGAATTATGCCCACCTTGCAGCTCTGCCTGCACCTTCAATCTCTCCTTCCCATCCAGCCAATTCCCTTGCCACGCTAAATATTTTACAGCCAAGCTTCATCCAGCTCATCTGACATAGCTCTACATTAAAAAACAAGAGAAAACCAAAGCAGTTCTGCCATTTCCTCCTGCGTTTCCTCCTCCACATGCCGCCCCCCACAGGCTTTTCAAAGTGGCACAACTTCGAGAGGATCCTTCATCCTCATGACAGGCACACAGACATCACCAGGACCACTTCTTGCCTGGTCCAATCCTCTCTTGGGGACACAGACCAAAGCAGGCATGACACAAACACTTCCTGCTGACCTCCACTATGTCTCATGGACAGCGATAAACACTGGAAGCAATGTGCAGAGAGGTTCCATGCAAAACCATCAGCATTTTGTTCAAGACACATTCTAGCTATTCAAGCTCATGTGCTCTTGGGAAGACACATGAACCTCCGAAAAAGTTCTATTTCTCAATAATGGGATCCATCCCTTCAGAAGATCGAATACTAACAGGAACACAGACTCTACACAGCACAGCTCATACAGGGGAACAACACCTGCAACCTGATCAATACCCAAACCTACAACCTAAGCAACAGCCTGACAGCAGCAGCCGCTTTCTCCCACATTTCTTCTTCATTTACTGGAAGGCTGAGGAACCACTCCATGTTCACGTGACGACAACAAAGTGCACCAGCCTTCAGAATGTCATCGACAGAAAATCTACTATGCTTGAAGCACAATCTCCTATGCAAGACAGAGTAAACCGCAGGGAAAGGGCAGGGGAGCATCAGAAGAAAGCGTGGCAGAGAAAACCTGGAGAGAGAAACTCACCGAGGGAGGGGCAGAAGGCGCGGGCAGGGCGCCGGCGGGGTCCTGGTCCCCGAGCAGCGGCGCGGGCTCGTCGGGCGGCGGGCGGGCCGGGAGGGTGTCGCAGCAGCTGGCGGCCGAGAAGCGCAGCTGGCTCTTGCGCGAGTCGGCCGTGAGCGACACGTCGTGCGAGTAGGACTGCAGGAAGGCGCGCACGCCGTCGATGCCCACGAAGTGCGACACGGGCACGCCGCGCAGGGCGCCGCTGTGGGCCGGCAGCAGGTGCTGGCGGTGCCAGCGGCGCAGGCGCAGCGCCAGCAGCAGCAGCAGGAAGGCCACGAAGAGGCACGACACGGCGGCCACGGCCAGCACGAGCCAGCGCGTCAGGCTGGCGGCCGGCTCGCCCGGCGCCGCCGCCTCGTCGGCCGCGCTGCCCAGCTCGGCCAGCAGCTCGGCCACGCTCTCGGCCAGCACCACGCTCAGCGTGGCCGTGGCCGAGAGCGCCGGCCGCCCGTGGTCCCGCACCAGCACCACCAGGCTGTGGCGCGCCGCGTCGCGGGCCAGCGGCGAGCGCGCCGTGCGCACCTCGCCGCTGTGCAGCCCCACGCGGAACAGCCCCGGCTCCGTGGCCTTGGCCAGCTCGTAGGACAGCCACGCGTTCTGCCCCGCGTCCGCGTCCACCGCCACCACCTTGGCCACCAGCGCGCCGGCCTCCGACCGGCGCGGCGCCAGCTCCACGCCCGACCACGCCGCGCCCGAGCCCGCCGCTGCGCCCGCCGGCGGGTACAGCACCTGCGGCGCGTTGTCGTTCTCGTCCACGATCAGCAGCCGCACCGACACGTTGCTGCTCAGCGCCGGCGCGCCGCCGTCCTCCGCCCGCACCCACAGCTGCAGCTCGCGCACCTGCTCGTAGTCCAAGGAGCGCAGCGCGTACAGCGCGCCCGTCTCCGCCTGCACCGACACGTACGACGACAGCGGCGCGCCCCGCACCCGCCCCTCCGCCAGCCGGTAGCGCACGCGCGCGTTCTGCCCCCAGTCCGCGTCCGTGGCGCGCACCGTCAGCACCAGCGCGCCCGCCGCGTTGTTCTCCGCCAGCCGCGCGCTGTAGCGCTCCTCCAAGAACACCGGCGCGTTGTCGTTCACGTCCAGCACCCGCAGCGCCAGCACCGCGCTGCTCTGCAGCGACGGCGACCCGCCGTCCGCCGCCCGCACCGTCACGTTGTACTCCCACACCTGCTCCCGGTCCAGCTCGCTCGCTGTCACCACACGGTAGTAGTCTTCATAGGATTTTTCCAGCCGGAACGGGACATCCCCGTCCAGGGAGCAGCGCACCTGGCCATTGGCCCCCGAGTCCCGGTCCTGCACATGCAGCAAGGCTACCACGGTCCCTGACGGGGCATCCTCAGAAATCTCGCTGAGGGCAGACGACACTGTGAGTTCAGGGGCGTTGTCGTTGACGTCGGTGACAGTGATCACGACTTTTGCTATATCGAACAGGTCCCCGCCATCTCGAACCTGTATCTCCAGTTCGTAGGATCCGATATCCTCGAAGTCTAGGTTACGGGTCAGTGTAATTGCTCCCGTGTCGGCACCTAGCTTAAATATCTGCGAGGCTTTCTCTGTGATTTTCTTAAACGAGTATTTCACATGACCATTCAGACCTTCATCGGCGTCCGTGGCCGTGACAGCGATGATGACAGAGCCCACGGGCACGTCCTCGGGCACTCGCACCGTGTACTCCGCCTGGCTGAACACGGGCGCGTTGTCGTTCGCGTCCAGCACCGTCACGCGGATCCGAGCCGTGCCCGTCCGTGCCGGATCGCCGCCGTCCCTCGCCCTCAGCACCAGCTCGTGAAACGCCGCCTCCTCCCGGTCCAGCGCCTTGGCCAGCACCAGCTCGGGACGCTGATCGCCGCCGGGGCCCGCCTGCACGGCCAGCGAGAAGTGCTCGTCGCCGCTCAGCTCGTAGCTCTGCAGGGAATTACGGCCCGAGTCAGGATCATGGGAGTCTGGCAGGGGAAACCGCGATCCCGGCGCTGTCGTTTCGATCATTTTCAGCTCTGTTTCTGCCTCTCGAAACCTCGGAGCGTTGTCATTAATGTCCGTGATTTCCACTTCTATTCCGTAAACCTGCATCTGTCCCTCCACTATCAGCTCACAGCGCAGTACGCATTGCTGCACACGTTCGCACAGCTGCTCTCTGTCGATCCTCTCCGCTGTCACTAAATGTCCCGTCTTGCCGTGCAGAGTGAAATACTGTGTCCTACCTTTGTCCAAGATGTGAACGCCGTGGTCTTTGAGCGCCGGCAGCTGCCGCCCCAGGTCCTTGGCCACGTCGCCCACGAACGAGCCCTTGGGCATCTCCTCGGGCACCGAGTAGCGCAGCTGCCCCCACGCCGCCTGCCACGCCGCCAGCAGGACGGCCCCGAGCAGAGCTCGCTGCCGCCGGCCCCAGCGCCTCCCCGCCGCGCACATCTCCGCCGCGGCACCGCCGGCACCGCAGCACCGCCGATCCAGTCCCGCTACCACTCAAGGCTGTCAGCTCCTGCACCGTGCGCTGCCCTGGCCCCTCCGCCTGGCTCCAGAACGGACCAGCACCGCGGGGACGATCGCTGGCCGCAGGTTCGGGCAGGGAGCGAGCGAGCGATCGAGCGGGTCCGCAGCGGGCGGGGCTGCAGCGCTCCGAGCTTCCTCTCGCTCCTCTCGGTCAACAGCGGCGCCCGCAGCCTCCGCCCGGCACTGCAGGCACCGAGCGCTGCCCGCCCCGCCTTGCTCCCTGCAGGGGACAGTCGCCGCGGAGACGCCGCTTTTCGTCCAGCGCCGATCTCCTGCCCCCGCATTGCTCCAGCCGATCTCTGCCTTCATCCTCCACGCTATCACCGCCGGGAGGAAGGCACAGGCATTCCGTGCGCGTGGTTCTTTAACCGCACGGCAAACTCATCACTTACTTATGACATTATATGTATATTAAAACACATATTTCGAATTTTTCCCTCTAGCTTATTGTTAACTTCATCCTTTTTATTCAAAAGCATCTTCAACAACAGGCTCTCAGAGAGAAAACATTAAGATACCATATGCCGAAAATACAAAGCTATCAGGTTCATTAAAATAAGTGGGACAGGAGCAATTACTTGTTGAAGTCAGGCAGCTAATTGTTAGGGGACTGAATTACAGGTAGTGATAAAGATGCAGCTAAAAGTCTCGAGGAAACTGTCAGGACTTCAAATATTTGACATCCTTTCCTAAGATACGCCTTGTATTTCCTTAGTTTACACAGATTTACATTTAAGCAAGTCATTCTAGGTTCCCTTTTTTTCCCTAAAATCAACGTGTAAAGCACCGTAGTTCGTTAGTAAACAATTCATCTAAGTATTTGTTAAGGACGATGATACGATATGTGTTGAAGAAAATCACGGAACCGTAGAAAAAATTTAAAACTCTTGAAACTGAGCTGACCACTATTCAATGTGCAAATGGGCTTCATTCAAGTGCCTAAACCCTCCTCTGGCCAGTCTCCCTGATATGGAATCCATTCGCATCTCAGATGTTTATCCGAGTAAACAGAACTGCAAACATTTGCTGCTCTTAATATTTGCGAGGTGTACGAAACGCCCCAGTATTATTGTGAAAAGAGGATATAAAAATAAAAATCTCAGAAACAGAAATCTTTCAACACTCTCACCATTGTACGAAATAAAGATCTTGAAGAGCAAAACAGAACCAGCAAGGAAGCAAAAACGAAGCATCTAGTCCCACTAATGCATAACCCCCGCTACAAAACGGGCGACAATCTCCTTTTTCACTCAGGATGGAGAATGGAACTTTCCACGTTCGTTTCCCTTCTAAATCGAAGAGGGACAAAACAGAGTTTTAAAAACGGGTTTGGGTAAAGCTATACACGAGTTCCAAGCACACCCTTTCTGAACAAATCAGTCAGGAAGGATAAAAGCTCCAACACCAGGTCTCACTGCTTTCTTGGGTTTTTTTCTCCTCCACTCAATCATACAGAATCAGCCATTCATCTTCCACAGAAACACGAATCTGCATTCAAGGTTGCTAACAAATTCTAATGTACAGAGCTCGAGTTGAAGACGAAACCTTGCACCCGAAGCTGAACCTATGCCCAAGGAGGAACCAAACGCTTCCTGCTCTCCGTGAACAAGGTGTAGCCCATTCCCTGATTCAGTCCGTCACGGAAACAGGACTGTGCCACTCACAAACACGATTCCGAGAAGCATGGACAAACACTGAGAAGCGCTGCTACTAGCCGAACGGAGAGCTACAATCAAAGCCTGCCAGCTGAAGCGGTTACCCAGAAAATTAAAAACTTCTGCCGCTACTTGGGGATACAAATGACAATACCCACTGAGACCATGCAGAGAATACCCAGGGGAAAATGACGACGATTCGGAAACTTTTAAAAAGAGAAGCCCAGCCTTTACAGACCTTCGGTGCAACCGGCTCGGCGGGCGGCTCTCCCACGACGAGGTCACTGTTGGAGCTCGGCTTCTCGCAGGAATCGCCGCCCAGCAGCTCCTCCGCCGACAGGACGGGCACCGGCGGCGGCGGCGGCGGCCAAGCGGCCTCGGGCACGGCGCGGGCCGGCGCCGCCACGCACAGGTTGTAGGAGTAGGGCAAGGTGCCCTCGCAGAAGTCGGCCGGGAAGGCGGCGCCGGCCAGCGAGAAGCGCTGCGCGCCCAGGCAGCGCAGCACGGCGGGCGGCCCGGCCCGGCGCAGCCGCGCCAGCACGGCCAGCGCCACGCTCAGCACCAAGAGCGCCGACAGCAGCGCCAGCGCCAGCACCAGGTAGAACTGCAGCTCGGCCGCCGCCGCCGCCTCCTCCTCGGCGCCCGCCGGCCGCTCGCTCAGCTCCGGCAGCGCCTCCTGCAAGCTCTCGGCCAGCACCACGTGCAGCGTGGCCGTGGCCGACAGCGCCGGCTGCCCGTGGTCCTTCACCACGGCCACCACACGCTGCTTGGCCGCGTCCCGCTCGGACACGGCGCGCGCCGTGCGCACCTCGCCGCTGTGCAGCCCCACGCGGAACAGCGCCGGCTCCGACGCCTGCACCAGCTCGTACGACAGCCACGCGTTGCGCCCCGCGTCCGCGTCCACCGCCACCACCTTGGCCACCAGGTAGCCGGCCTCGGCCGAACGCGGCACCACCTCGAAAGGCGTCGCCGCCCCTCCCGCCGCCTCTCCCGCCGCCGCCGCCGCCGGCCACAGCACCCTGGGCGCGTTGTCGTTGCGGTCCAGCACGAAGACGCGCACCGTGGCCGTGGAGCTGCGCGCCGGCGAGCCGCCGTCCTGCGCCCGCACGGCCACCGTGAACTCGCGGCACTGCTCGTAGTCCAGGGAGCGCTGCGCGTACAGCGCGCCGCTCCGCGCCTCCACCGACACGAGCGGCGCCGCGCCCGCCGCGCCCGCGCTGCCGCCCGCCAGCCAGTAGCTCACGCGCCCGTTGGCGCCCGCGTCCGCGTCCCGCGCCTGCACGCGCAGCACCAGCGCGCCCGCCGCGTTGTTCTCCGCCACGTACGCGCTGTACGCCGCCTCCTCGAACACCGGCGCGTTGTCGTTCACGTCCGACACCTCCAGCACCAGCTCCCTGCTGCTCCACAGCGCCGGCCTGCCCCGGTCCCGGGCCACCACCGTCACGCCATGCTCCGACGCCTGCTCCCGGTCCAGCGCGCCCGTCGTCACCACCTTGTACGAGCCGCCCGACGACGCCACGATCGACAGCGGCGCCTCCCCCGACAGCTCGCACGACACCTGACCGTTCTCGCCAGAGTCCGGGTCGTTTACATTCAGCACAGCTACCACGGTGCCCACCACAGCATCCTCAGGCACCGGGCTAGACAGAGAAAGAATGGTAATCTCGGGAGCATTGTCATTCTCGTCTGTGATGTCGATCTGCACTTCGCAGTGATCAGTTAGCCCGCCACCGTCACTCGCCTCCAGGCCGATGATGTATTTATTCTTCTCCTCGAAATCGAGGGGACCGGACGTCATTATCTCACCGCTTTCGCTGTCGATAGCGAACAACGCCTTGACAGTATCCGGGACGCTGCCAAAAGAATAGGAGACCCGCCCATTGGAGCCCGCATCTGCATCCGTGGCCACCACACGCAGCACCAGCGACCCCATCGGCAGATTCTCCGCCACTCGCGCCTCATAGACGCTTTTGCTGAACACGGGTGGGTTGTCATTTGCATCTGTCACATTGATCCGAATCTGGACAGATCCAGATCTCGCGGGGTCCCCACCATCCACTGCCGTCAGCACCAGCTCAAAGGAGCTCTGCTTCTCTCGGTCCAAAGCCCTCTCGAGTACTAATTCCGGCTGCTTTTTTCCACCCGCCTTTTCCTTCAGGGATAGTGAGAAAGACGGGTTGCTGGTGAGTTCGTAAGTCAGCAATGAGTTTGTTCCTACATCAGCGTCTCGGGCCATCTCCAGAGGAAACCGAGCACCGGGAGGGATTAATTCACCGATCTCGAGGTCCAGGGCAGCCTTCCTGAAGGTCGGGGAATTGTCATTCACGTCCTCGATCGCCACCTCGACGCGGAAGACGTTCAGCGGGTTGTGCACCAGCGCCTCGAAGCTGACGGAGCAGGTCGCCGACTCGCCGCACATCTCCTCCCGGTCCAGCCTCTCATTCACGTACAGGTTCCCGTTCTCCTCATTCACCGTGAAGTATTTCAGCTGCTTCTTGCCGGCAGATGCCACCCGCAGCTTGCGCGCCGGCAGCTCGTCCGCGCTGAGCCCCAGGTCCCGCGCCAGCGGCCCCACGAGCGAGCCTCTGCCCAGCTCCTCGGGGATGGCGTAGCGGACCCGCTCGGCCGCCGCCCGGCCCCACACGCACAGCAGCACCGCGGCCAGCAGCGCTCGCCCGCCGCCCGGCCCAAGCCTCTGCCGCCGCCTCACCGCCATTCTCTGCCCGCAGCGCTCGCCGCGCTCCTGCCTCCTGCCGCTGCCCTGCCTCCCTTCCAGCCGCTCTCGCCGCCCGCAACACACACCGCTCAAAGGCTGCGAGCTCGCCGCGCCGCCTCTCGCCGCCTCTCGCCGCCTCTCGCCGCTGCTGCTGGCGGCGGTGCCGCTGCCGCTGTGGCCGGCGCCGGGCGAGCGAGCAGCCTGCGGGGGCAGGACGCTGCGGCGGCGGCGGCGGCGGCTCCAGCGCCGCTCGGCGGCGGCCAACAGCGACACCCGGAGGCGCCGCCGCGCCACTGCAGCCGCCGGAGCGCCGCGCTCAGGGGGGCCCGGCTTTGGGCGGGGCTCAGCGGCGGCACCGGCCCCGGGGCTCTCCCGCCTGCCCGCACCGCCACCAGCTCCCGACTGAGGCCACCCCGAGGCCTTTCTGTCTCACATGTGCTGTCGGGCGCTCTCAGGGCACTCTTTTGAGTCACACAGAACGGTCAGAAGCAAATATTCATGGCAGGGTAGTAAAGAATTTAATTCACCTGCTCTTAATAAGATCACGGGTCATTAAAACCAGTAATAAACAATAATATTGGGAAGACTTCAATATCTTTTTCACACTTGTCTTGATATTGTCCTTTCATTATCTAGGACAAATTACTTGGAGATGTAGATCAATCTAAAGCAATGTAAGAATCCCCCTATTCCAAGATAGCAGAATAACATTTACTCTTTTCTTTCTCACTCATTAAACTTGCTTCATCTGCATCTCCATATCTCAGCACCTGACAATGGAAAGTGCAAAGGAACACTTAGTCCTTCAAAGACACAAACAATATTTTCAGTTTCCAACTCAAACTTTTCACTAGAGGCCATTTACTCCACAGCTCTGACATGAGCAGGAACACTTCTGGCTAGACTTGAACGATGGAAGCATGTCCAAAATTTCACAGGGAAATATCTTCTATTTTCACATAACTCACAATAAGAAGCTTTCTCTGAATCAAAACCTCCCTTCTTTTAGTGGAAAACAACATTCTGCTGTCCTGTGATCACTGGACATAAAAAGGGCTGCACTATTTTTCCTACAGGCTTGTTTATAAATAATTTCAAAAGTCTATGCAGAGCTATCATTTCACTTTGATTGAAGACCTAACCACCTTCAGTTCTTCCACACTGCAAACAAACTTAAGGCCACCTCTATGATCCTTCGGGGAACTCTAGCACATCCATTGGGATATTGTCCCATGATCTGCCTGTGGTCTAGAGTCTCACAAAAACAGTTAAGAGAGGGAGGAAGGACCTCCCTCGACCTGTTGGGCAGAGTGCTTGTCATGCAGTGCAGGACACAATTCCAGCAGCAGGTGCCCACTGGCAGCTCATGTCCCACCTTATCACCCACCAATAACCCAAAGCACTTCTCTGCAGAGCTCTTCCCAGTCCCCCACTCTCTCTTTAAACTGGGGATTGCCCCACCCCAGCTGCACGACCTTGCACTTTCATCCATTCCATGATGCTTGCACGGGGCCACTTCTCCAGCCCATCCCTGGCTGCCACCTCTGCCCTCCCGTGAATCAACTCCAGGCGCAGTCAGCTGCAAACTGCCTGAAGGGGCACTCAGCCCCATGGGCCAGCAAGGTGCTGAGCAGAGCTGGGCCCAGTCAGGGCCCCCGAGGGACAGCACCACTCACTGCTTCCCACCTGCACGTGGAGCCACTGTCCAGAACTCTCTGGAGGTGACTCTCCAGCCTGTTCCTCAGCCATGGCACAGCCTCCAGCTCATTGCCCAGCATGTTCCCCTGGCTGATGGCCTGGGGGACACTGCACACCTTCTCCCACTGGCCCTGGGCTGTGCATGGCAACCTTGCCTGGGCTGGGTGCTCACTCTGCACTTTGACAGCTGCAGCACAGATGCTTCTGCATTAGCACAACACAGACAAAATGTTCTGGGTGAGCAGACGTGCTTATGAAACCCTTCCTCTGTACAGCTGTCAACACCACAGGTGGGGGTGGGAACTGCACCTGCACTCGGGCAGCTGGGACAGAGGAGACCTTCCACATGAGATCAGACACCCTGAGGCTGAGCTCATGACCACAAGCAATGCAAGAGTTAGAAACACGTGGAAATGGACAGGCACAATAACATTTTGTAGCTCTCCCTTGCCCTACAGAAGGAACTCAAATCACACTGGACTCCATCAGGCACAGCCTGGGGCTCTCTGTGACATGTGACAAGCAAGGCAATGACCGAGTTCTTCTCCAGCCTCACACACACAGCTCCCCTGTCTGCTTTCTCTTCCACGCCAGGCCACTCTGAGGTTTGGATTGTGGCCCTCTCCTCACTGCTCAAATCTACCATGAGATGATAATGCACTGCAGCCACAGCCAGAAGGGAGGTGCCATTGTCTGCTCACCTCCATTATGATAAGGAACTGAAGGATTCTAAAGCACACAAATGATAAACAACCCTACTGAAAGATCAGCAGTCATCCAATGGAGAATGGTTCATTAAATCATTGGCCTTGAGGGAATCTTCTCTCCAGCTTTATCACATGCTCTTTTTTCCACAGAGATGCAACATCGACAAATATCATATTTACATCTATTTCTCCCAACAGGAACAGAACACAAAGTCACTCTCATATCTGCTGTCATCCACTCCCACTGCAGGAAGTGCAGGGGACATTAACACACCATACCTTGCTCAAAAACAATGGGTTGTTGATATCCCACATACTGTGTAAATCAAGGAAAAACAAAAAAGCTGCAGAAAACTCCAAAACATGAACCAGATAAGGCAAGGAAGCATTAGAAGACATCAAGGAGTCAGAGATGCTCACAGTGAAGACTGCTGGGCCTTGATTGCAGGCCTTAAAATCCATCCCTGAGAGCACCTGGAAGTCACTGAGGTCCCAAGGTGCAAGTGTGGCATGGAGGATTTACACAGCCCAGCAGGATAGGGGGGTTCATTTCAATAATTAGTCCTCACCACAGCAACTTCTTCGACTGCATGGCCTGCTCACCTTGCACAGTTATGAATCCATCATTTTTAAAAGCTTCTCACTGGCCTCTTTCTCAAGCTAAATCTTCTGACAAATTACAACAGATTCTCTTATTGCTGCTTCTTCCTGTTGTTTGTATTCCCCACATACACAATTTTCTCCTAGGTGGCTGCAGTAAAGATGTACTGAAAAACAACAGTCACTGTTTCATATTTAAAAGTACTGACCAGAATTGTGAAAATGAGCTGCAAACTCCCTGGAAACAAAGGCCTGAAAGAAAGCGGAATTACAACTCTGAAGAAACCCTATATCACAAGACTGCATAAAGATACAGATGGATAATGGAGGTTGCACACAGGATTAATTGGCACTTTAGAAAATAATGAAGGTTCTACACAAACACTTACTGTGGCAAATGTTACCACTGGAAGACTGTCACTGTCTTTCATGTCAAAGAAACCAGGATCAGAACAGCAATGGCACTGCCTTTGGCACCAAGCATGAAATCAAACCATTCCTCTGCCAAACCCACACCGAGTCACTGATTTACCTGGCACAGAACTGAGCTCTCACCCTCCTCACTCGACATTCACAGACTTTAATTTCATCATCAACACATACCAAAATATTAGTTCCATCATCCCCACAGAGAAAACAACACCCTGGGGAAACATCCATTCATGAAATTCTATTTCTTGGATGAAATATTCAAGGTCAGGCTGGCTGGGGCTCTGAGCAACCTGCTCTGCTGGAAGATGTCCCTGCCCATGCCAGAGGAGCTGGAACAAGAGCATCTTTGAGGTCCTTTGCAACACAACGCATTCTATGACTCTGTGTTTCTAGGATAACATGATTACATGTACAGCTTCAAGGGATGGATGAGAGATACTCTCCCTCCTGGACAATTATATGTTTTGGGGTTTGCAGGATTGCCAGGCACAATGAGCAGCAGCTTTACTCCTTGACAAAAATACAAGCAACCCAACAACAACCCAACACAAATAAATCGGATCAACCTAGACAGGAAAGGGAAAACACCAGAAGAGTCTCAATCATGGCCTCACATTTCAGACTGGGTCAACTGCAGTATATACACAGCACAGGAAACTGGACTGTAACCCATACACAGGAGGCCTCACACAGGAGCTCACTACACACACCCCACACTGCCATTTCCTTGCATACAAAGAGAAAGAAAAAGCTTGGAACCACAGCTGTGGGCCTCATCCAACTACCAGTACAATCAGAACTGGACACAATTCATTCATGCATTTTGAACTGCATCACAGTGAACTCCAGCACCAGCCCTGTCTCTGGATACACAGACTTCTTCTCTCTGTCCAAACATACCATGAAAACAAATTTTGCATTCAGACATCATTAGAAGAAAACTCATGTGCACAGATTCCCAGAGCCCAAGCATCACAACTAAGATTATTCTGTTCCTCCCCATTATTTCAACAAGTGGGAAATGTCATATAGGCCATAAATTATTGCCAGTTCTGTCAAAGACCCACACATCCAAGTATCACCTCCAAGGCAACATCACCATTCTTCAGCACATGGACTCCTCAAAGGGTGTGTGACGACCACTCTTGATGGGCAAAGGAACATGGAACCCAAACTAGGCCACTGGAGTCCAAACCACACAACTGAAAATCATCAGACTCCTCCTGACTCATTTTCAGAAGGCCAGCAATAGCCCTGGCCATCAACAAAACACATGCCATGTCTCCACCAGGACCCCTCACACACCACAGCCCCAACACTCCCCACTAACACTGCACAGCTCCCATGGTTAGCATGGATCATCACAATTTAGAGAGACAGCACCAAAAGGAAAGTTGCTCAGACTCGATCTTCTTATCATGGATAACATTTGACATCTCACCATAGCGAGGCAAAAAGAAAAAGCATTTATTACAGAGATATTTTCAAGAAACGACTCTATTAATCTGTCTCTTTACACCAATAAACAGGAAAGAACCATCTTCAGAGAATCAGAAGAATGAAACAGAACGTAAACAACGGCAGAATTGAAGGACTCCCAACTCTCTTCTGGGTTATATAACTCAGAACAAATGATTGATGACATGGTTTATAGGCACTGAATACACAGCTTGCAATTCCCATACAGCATCTGTCATAAATACAAAATCAAGCTTTGAAGTGACACAATCAAGATGACATGAAAATACTGAGCAAGAACCTGCCTGGGTTCTCCATGCAGCAGGAACACAGATCTTCTAGACAATTCCTTTGGGAAGAACAACCTCACATGGCTTCATCCTAAAGACAGGACGCAGACAGGGAATGGAGGAAAACATTCCCTTGACTCTTGCAGCAGGCATTCACGCACGGCTCACAGCACTCAGATTTCCAACCCTTCACACCATCCATGCTGTCCTTGCACCCAAATATCTTAAAAACATGTGACAGCGCAGGCCCACTTCCCCACACCATTTCTCTTCCCACCACCAATTTCACACAGCTATCTCTACAGCTCTGTGCTCTGCAAGCTACATTTGCTGCTCACTGAAGTTCTGTGGAGACACTTCTTAGGCCTCAAAGGAAAAGCTGAGCAGTCTTCCAAGGGACACTGAGTCACTGAATAGCTGCTCACAGGGAATTATGCCCACCTTGCAGCTCTGCCTGCACCTTCAATCTCTCCTTCCCATCCAGCCAATTCTCTTCCCATGTTAAATATTTTACAGCCAAGCTTCATCCGGCTCATCTGACATAGCTCTACATTAAAAAAGCAAGAGAAAACCAAAGCAGTTCTGCCTTTTCCTCCTGCATTTCCTCCTCCACATGCCGCCCCCCACAGGCTTTTCAAAGTGGCACAACTTCGAGAGGATCCTTCATCCTCATGACAGGCACACAGACATCACCAGGACCACTTCTTGCCTGGTCCAATCCTCTCTTGGGGACTCAGACCAAAGCAGGCATGACACAAACACTTCCTGCTGACCTCCACTATGTCTCATGGACAGCGATAAACACTGGAAGCAATGTGCAGAGAGGTTCCATGCAAAACCATCAGCATTTTGTTCAAGACACATTCTACCTATTCAAGCTCATGTGCTCTTGGGAAGACCCATGAACCTCCGAAAAAGTTCTATTTCTCCATAATGGGTTCCATCCCTTCAGGAGATCGAATACTAAGAGGAACACAGACTCTACACAGCACAGCTCATACAGGGGAGCAACACCTGCAACCTGATCAATACCCAAACCTACAACCTAAGCAACAGTCTGACAGCAGTAGCAGCTTTCTCCCACATTTCTTCTTCATTTACTGGAAGGCTGAGGAACCAAACCATGTTCTCATGACGACAACAAAGTGCACCAGCCTTCAGAATGTCATCGACAGAAAATCTACTATGCTTGAAGCACAATCTCCTATGCAAGACAGAGTAAACCGCAGGGAAAGGGCAGGGGAGCATCAGAAGAAAGCGTGGCAGAGAAAACCTGGAGAGAGAAACTCACCGAGGGAGGGGCAGAAGGCGCGGGCAGGGCGCCGGCGGGGTCCTGGTCCCCGAGCAGCGGCGCGGGCTCGTCGGGCGGCGGGCGGGCCGGGAGGGTGTCGCAGCAGCTGGCGGCCGAGAAGCGCAGCTGGCTCTTGCGCGAGTCGGCCGTGAGCGACACGTCGTGCGAGTAGGACTGCAGGAAGGCGCGCACGCCGTCGATGCCCACGAAGTGCGACACGGGCACGCCGCGCAGGGCGCCGCTGTCGGCCGGCAGCAGGTGCTGGCGGTGCCAGCGGCGCAGGCGCAGCGCCAGCAGCAGCAGCAGGAAGGCCACGAAGAGGCACGACACGGCGGCCACGGCCAGCACGAGCCAGCGCGTCAGGCTGGCGGCCGGCTCGCCCGGCGCCGCCGCCTCGTCGGCCGCGCTGCCCAGCTCGGCCAGCAGCTCGGCCACGCTCTCGGCCAGCACCACGCTCAGCGTGGCCGTGGCCGAGAGCGCCGGCCGCCCGTGGTCCCGCACCAGCACCACCAGGCTGTGGCGCGCCGCGTCGCGGGCCAGCGGCGAGCGCGCCGTGCGCACCTCGCCGCTGTGCAGCCCCACGCGGAACAGCCCCGGCTCCGTGGCCTTGGCCAGCTCGTAGGACAGCCACGCGTTCTGCCCCGCGTCCGCGTCCACCGCCACCACCTTGGCCACCAGCGCGCCGGCCTCCGACCGGCGCGGCGCCAGCTCCACGCCCGACCACGCCGCGCCCGAGCCCGCCGCTGCGCCCGCCGGCGGGTACAGCACCTGCGGCGCGTTGTCGTTCTCGTCCACGATCAGCAGCCGCACCGACACGTTGCTGCTCAGCGCCGGCGCGCCGCCGTCCTCCGCCCGCACCCACAGCTGCAGCTCGCGCACCTGCTCGTAGTCCAAGGAGCGCAGCGCGTACAGCGCGCCCGTCTCCGCCTGCACCGACACGTACGACGACAGCGGCGCGCCCCGCACCCGCCCCTCCGCCAGCCGGTAGCGCACGCGCGCGTTCTGCCCCCAGTCCGCGTCCGTGGCGCGCACCGTCAGCACCAGCGCGCCCGCCGCGTTGTTCTCCGCCAGCCGCGCGCTGTAGCGCTCCTCCAAGAACACCGGCGCGTTGTCGTTCACGTCCAGCACCCGCAGCGCCAGCACTGCGCTGCTCTGCAGCGACGGCGACCCGCCGTCCGCCGCCCGCACCGTCACGTTGTACTCCCACACCTGCTCCCGGTCCAGCTCGCTCGCTGTCACCACACGGTAGTAGTCCTCATAGGACTTCTCCAGCCGAAACGGGACATCCCCGTCCAGGTAGCAGCGCACAGCACCGTTCGATCCCGAGTCCCGGTCCTGCACATGCAGTAGGGCGACTGTCGTCCCCGAAGGGGCGTCCTCAGAGATCTCACTTAATGCGGACCTCACCGAAATTTCCGGCGCATTATCGTTTTTATCTGTTACTGTGACTGCGACCTTGGCCGTGTCGAAAAGGCCTCCCCCGTCCCGTGCCTGCACCTCCAGCTCATAGTAGTCACCTTCCTCGAAGTCCAGGCTCTGCAGCAGAGTGATCTCTCCACTCTCAGAGTCCAGATGGAAGATATTCGATGCCATGTCGGACACTTTTTTCAAAGAGTATTTCACCTGTCCGTACAGCCCCTCATCAGCGTCGGTGGCGGTTACAGCAACAAGTGTAGAGCCCACGGGCACGTCCTCGGGCACTCGCACCGTGTACTCCGCCTGGCTGAACACGGGCGCGTTGTCGTTCGCGTCCACCACGGTCACGCGGATCCGAGCCGTGCCCGTCCGTGCCGGATCGCCGCCGTCCCTCGCCCTCAGCACCAGCTCGTGAAACGCCGCCTCCTCCCGGTCCAGCACCTTGGCCAGCACCAGCTCGGGACGCTGATCGCCGCCGGGGCCCGCCTGCACGGCCAGCGAGAAGTGCTCGTCGCTGCTCAGCTCGTAGCTCTGCAGGGAATTCCGGCCCGAGTCAGGATCATGGGCGTCTGGCAGGGGAAACCGCGACCCCGGCGCTGTCATCTCGCTTATTCTTTCTTCCAGCTCAACTTCCTTGAAGCTGGGCTCGTTGTCATTAATGTCCGTGATTTGCACTTCTATTCGGTAAATCTGCATCTCTCCCTCCACTATCAGCTCACAGCGCAGCACGCATTTCTCCACCAGCCGGCACAGCTGCTCTCTGTCGATCCTCTCCGCCGTCACTAAATGTCCCGTCTTCTCGTGCAGAGTGAAATACTGCGTCCTACCTTCGGTAACAACCCGGACGCCGCCATCGCGGATCTCCGGCAGGTGCAGCCCCAGGTCCTTGGCCACGTCGCCCACGAACGAGCCCTTGGGCATCTCCTCGGGCACCGAGTAGCTCAGCTGCCCCCACGCCGCCTGCCACGCCGCCAGCAGGACGGCCCCGAGCAGAGCTCGCTGCCGCCGGCCCCAGCGCCTCCCCGCCGCGCACATCTCCTCCGCCGCGGCACCGCAACACCGCCTGCAGCTCCTCGCCGCCAACTCAGACAGCTCCGGCTCCGACTCTGCTCTCAGCTTCTGCACGGTATTTCAGACGCGTCTTGCTACAGAACGGTTCCGCACCGCGGACACGCTCGCAGACCTCTCGGCCGCCGAGCCAGACCCCGAGCGAGCGAGCGATCGAGCGGGTCCGCAGCGGGCGGGGCTGCAGCGCTCCGAGCTTCCTCTCGCTCCTCTCGGTCAACAGCGGCGCCCGCAGCCTCCGCCCGGCACTGCAGGCACCGAGCGCTGCCCGCCGCTGCGCTTCTGCCTCTCCCACGGACAGCTCGCGGGGCGGGACACAACCGAGAAGAAGACGTCGCTTTCCCTACAGCGCGGACCTCCTGCTTCGCTTTTGTCCAGCTGATCTCTGGTCTCATCCTCCACCGATGAAGACGTGACACAAGTAACACGCCTCCTGGGATTATGCTGTTTCTACCTCCCGGGAAAATGTCTTTATCTGGATCGTGTAACAAGGATTAAACTCTCTCTGAATATGACGTCTGGGGCATCACGACTTTTACTGCATACGCCTGAAAGCGCAAACTCCAACACCAATTCCAGGTTTTTTTATGAGCAGTACTTGAAGAACAGCCTTTCACCGGATGAAAATAATGTTATAGAATATGAAAACCACTCAAAATGTTCACAATGGTCACCGAATCCCGCACTGCAGGGAAGGTCGTTGCTACTTTGTTCCTGCACATCACACACTACTCTGAATAAATCTACATTACTCCCTGTTCTCCATTCGCGACTTCGCAGTTTTTCATTCCGATTTTACTCAATATAGGCATGACAATGCTCACTCTGAGGACTTAGTACTTAGGTATTAAGTCAAATATTGCCATCATATTGGTGATGATGTCACTAAGTTCAGGCACAGAGTTCGGGTACTTAGCAGGTAATGAATACAGAGGTGGCGCCACACACACAGAGCATTTTAAATCCTAAATTAACCTCACTCAATACTGTAAGCATTCCTACAACAGCCTTCCCTCAAAAGAAGGGGTTTGGTCCACCCATGAGAAGGTTCAAACACACAAGTTTCGACAAAAAGCTATTGGGAAGGAAAACTCTCGACACCAAGCCCATAATGTACATCTCATTCTACACAATAAAAATCCGCCTCCTTCATTAATAACACGCAAAAAATTAATAAAACAAAATTTTCCTAAAGAAAATCTTACAGCTAAATCTCAATGTGTCACGAATTAAAATGAGCTTCAAAACTGCTGAACGGTACGAACCTACAACTGAGCTTGCCATTCTTACAGCAGATGAGGCGGCAATTCCCCGACCGCAACACATGATGCAAAAAGAAAACCCGAAAAGGAGTTATTTCACGGGGTCATGGAACTACTAAGAGACTAAGGGAAGAAAAAAACCACAAGAGCTCCGTGCCACCAGCACGCCGTTACTTAAAGGCGCAGAAGGAAGGAATTCGCTTTACAGACCTGAGCTGCGTCCGGCTCGGCGGGCTGCTCTCCCGTCAGGGCGTTACTACTCAGGCTCGGCTTCTCGCAGGAATCGCCGCCCAGCAGCTCCTCCGCCGACAGGACGGGCACCGGCACCGGCGGCGGCGGCCAAGCGGCCTCGGGCACGGCGCGGGCCGGCGCCGCCACGCACAGGTTGTAGGAGTAGGGCAAGGTGCCCTCGCAGAAGTCGGCCGGGAAGGCGGCGCCGGCCAGCGAGAAGCGCTGCGCGCCCAGGCAGCGCAGCACGGCGGGCGGCCCGGCCCGGCGCAGCCGCGCCAGCACGGCCAGCGCCACGCTCAGCACCAGGAGCGCCGACAGCAGCGCCAGCGCCAGCACCAGGTAGAACTGCAGCTCGGCCGCCGCCGCCGCCTCCTCCTCGGCGCCCGCCGGCCGCTCGCTCAGCTCCGGCAGCGCCTCCTGCAAGCTCTCGGCCAGCACCACGTGCAGCGTGGCCGTGGCCGACAGCGCCGGCTGCCCGTGGTCCTTCACCACGGCCACCACACGCTGCTTGGCCGCGTCCCGCTCGGACACGGCGCGCGCCGTGCGCACCTCGCCGCTGTGCAGCCCCACGCGGAACAGCGCCGGCTCCGACGCCTGCACCAGCTCGTACGACAGCCACGCGTTGCGCCCCGCGTCCGCGTCCACCGCCACCACCTTGGCCACCAGGTAGCCGGCCTCGGCCGAACGCGGCACCACCTCGAAAGGCGTCGCCGCCCCTCCCGCCGCCTCTCCCGCCGCCGCCGCCGCCGGCCACAGCACCCTGGGCGCGTTGTCGTTGCGGTCCAGCACGAAGACGCGCACCGTGGCCGTGGAGCTGCGCGCCGGCGAGCCGCCGTCCTGCGCCCGCACGGCCACCGTGAACTCGCGGCACTGCTCGTAGTCCAGGGAGCGCTGCGCGTACAGCGCGCCGCTCCGCGCCTCCACCGACACGAGCGGCGCCGCGCCCGCCGCGCCCGCGCTGCCGCCCGCCAGCCAGTAGCTCACGCGCCCGTTGGCGCCCGCGTCCGCGTCCCGCGCCTGCACGCGCAGCACCAGCGCGCCCGCCGCGTTGTTCTCCGCCACGTACGCGCTGTACGCCGCCTCCTCGAACACCGGCGCGTTGTCGTTCACGTCCGACACCTCCAGCACCAGCTCCCTGCTGCTCCACAGCGCCGGCCTGCCCCGGTCCCGGGCCACCACCGTCACGCCATGCTCCGACGCCTGCTCCCGGTCCAGCGCGCCCGTCGTCACCACCTTGTACGAGCCGCCCGACGACGCCACGATCGACAGCGGCGCCTCCCCCGACAGCTCGCACGACACCTGACCGTTCTCGCCGGAATCTCGGTCCCGAACTTTCAGCACAGCCACGACGGTGCCTGTTGGGGCATCCTCTGGCACAGGGCTCGACAGTGACAGAATGGTGATCTCGGGCGCGTTGTCATTCACGTCCAGCACCTCCACCTGCACCTTGGAGTGTGCTGCCAAACCCCCTCCATCCTTCGCCTCCACAGCTAGGTTATACACGCTCGTCTCCTCAAAGTCCAAAGCCTCCTGCAGTGTGATAGACCCACTCTCTGCATCTATCACGAACTTCTGAAGTGCCTTGATTGTCATTTCCCCGAAGCTGTAGGTGATGCGGGCGTTGGTGCCGGCGTCGGCGTCTGAGGCTGACAGCTTTACTACTTCAGAACCCGGCGGTGTGCTTTCGGGCAGGCTCAGGCGGTATCGGTCCTGTTCAAATACGGGTGCATTGTCATTGGCGTCCGTCACGTTGACCCGAATCTGGACAGTTCCAGACCTCACAGGGTCCCCGGCATCAACTGCTGTCAGCACGAGCTCAGAGGAGCTCTGCTTCTCTCGGTCCAAGGCTCTCTCCAGAACTAATTCCAGTTTGCTTCCGTCCGGGCTCTCCTTAATCGCGAGAGAGAAGGACGGGTTGCTGGTGAGCTGGTAAGTCAGCAGCGAGTTGCTGCCCACGTCTGCATCATGGGCCATCTCCAGCGGAAAACGAGTACCAGGAGGGATTAATTCACCAATCTCGAGGTCCAGAGCAGCCTTCCTGAAGGTCGGGGCGTTGTCATTCACGTCCTCGATCGCCACCTCCACGTGGAAAACGTTCAGCGGGTTGTGCACCAGCGCCTCGAAGCTGACGGAGCAGGTCGCCGACTCGCCGCACATCTCCTCCCGGTCCAGCCTCTCATTCACGTACAGGTTCCCGTTCTCCTCATTCACCGTGAAGTATTGCTTCTCGTCGCTCAGCCGCAGCTTGCGCGCCGGCAGCTCGTCCGCGCTGAGCCCCAGGTCCCGCGCCAGCGGCCCCACGAGCGAGCCTCTGCCCAGCTCCTCGGGGATGGCGTAGCGGACCCGCTCGGCCGCCGCCCGGCCCCACACGCACAGCAGCACCGCGGCCAGCAGCGCTCGCCCGCCGCCCGGCCCAAGCCTCTGCCGCCGCCTCACCGCCATTCTCTGCCCGCAGCGCTCGCCGCGCTCCTGCCTCCTGCCGCTGCCCTGCCTCCCTTCCAGCCGCTCTCGCCGCCCGCAGCACACACCGCTCAAAGGCTGCGAGCTCGCCGCGCCGCCTCTCGCCGCCTCTCGCCGCTGCTGCTGGCGGCGGTGCCGCTGCCGCTGTGGCCGGCGCCGGGCGAGCGAGCAGCCTGCGGGGGCAGGACGCTGCGGCGGCGGCGGCGGCGGCTCCAGCGCCGCTCGGCGGCGGCCAACAGCGACACCCGGAGGCGCCGCCGCGCCACTGCAGCCGCCGAAGCGCCGCGCTCAGGGGGGCCCGGCTTTGGGCGGGGCTCAGCGGCGGCACCGGCCCCGGGGCTCTCCCGCCTGCCCGCACCGCCACCAGCTCCCGACTGAGGCCACCCCGAGGCCTTTCTGTCTCGGATGTGCTGTCGGGTGCTCTCAGGGCATTCTTTTGAGTCACATTCAAGAGTCGGAAACAAATATTCATGGCACGGCAGTAAAAATTGGAATTCAGCTGCTCTTCATAAAATCATGGACAATTTACACCAACAAGAAATGTTAATATATAGAAGACTTCAAGAGCTTTTTCCCACTTTAACTCATGTCTTAAATTGTTATTCGTTACTTGAGATTATTTATTACGGGATATAGATCAGCCTAAAGCAATGTAAACCACAACCCCTATGCCCAGATAGCAGAATAACATTTATTTTTTGTTTCTCAATCATTAAACTTGCTTCATCTGAGTTTTTTCACTCATCCATATCTAAGCGATTTACAATGGAAAGTGCAAAAGAGAGTCCCTCATACAGCCAAAAAAAGCGTTCAGTTTCCAACGTCAACTTTTCCCTAAAGGCCATTTAATCCACAGCTCTGACATGAGCAAGAACACTTTCAGTTAGACTGAAATGTTGGAGGCACGTTCAAAATGTCACAGGGCAATACCTTCCATTTTCACACAACTCAGACTAAAAAGTTTTTCTCCTAGTCAAAACCTCGCTCATTTTGGAGGAAAACAAGAATCCACTGTCCTATGACCACCAGCCCTCAGGAAAAGAGCTTGCCCCATCTTTCCTATAAGCGCATTTAAAATAATTTCAGAAGTCAATGCAGAGGTATCATTTCTCTGTGCTTGAAGACCTAAACTCCTTCAGTCCTTCTACACTCCAGACAGCAGTCAGGACACTTCCGTGATCCTTCTGGGAACTCTAGCACATCCATTGGGATATTGGCCCATGATCTGCCTGTGGTCTGCACTCACACAAAAAGAGTTGAGAGAGGGAAAGGACCTCCCTCGACCTGCTGGGCAGAGTGCTTGTCATGCAGTGCAGGACACAATTCCAGCAGCAGGTGCCCACTGGCACCTCATGTCCCACCTTATCACCCACCAATAACCCAAAGCACTTCTCTGCAAAGCTCTTCCCTGTCCCCCACTCTCTCTTTAAACTGGGGATTGCCCCACCCCAGCTGCACGACCTTGCACTTTCATCCATTCCATGATGCTTGCACGGGGCCACTTCTCCAGCCCATCCCTGGCTGCCACCTCTGCCCTCCCGTGAATCAACTCCAGCCGCAGTCAGCTGCAAACTGCCTGAAGGGGCACTCAGCCCCATGGGCCAGCAAGGTGCTGAGCAGAGCTGGGCCCAGTCAGGGCCCCCGAGGGACAGCACCACTCACTGCTTCCCACCTGCACGTGGAGCCACTGTCCAGAACTCTCTGGAGGTGACTCTCCAGCCTGTTCCTCAGCCATGGCACAGCCTCCAGCTCATTGCCCAGCACGTTCCCCTGGCTGATGGCCTGGGGGACACTGCACACCTTCTCCCACTGGCCCTGGGCTGTGCATGGCAACCTTGCCTGGGCTGGGTGCTCACTCTGCACTTTGACAGCTGCAGCACAGATGCTTCTGCATTAGCACAACACAGACAAAATGTTCTGGGTGAGCAGACGTGCTCATGAAACCCTTCCTCTGTACAGCTGTCAGCACCACAGGTGGGTGTGGGAACTGCACCTGCACTCGGGCAGCTGGGACAGAGGAGACCTTCCACATGAGATCAGACACCCTGAGGCTGAGCTCATGACCACAAGCGATGCAAGAGTTAGAAACACAAGGAAATGGACAGATGCAATAACATTTTGTAGCTCTCCCTTGCCCTGCAGAAGGAACTCAAATCACACTGGACTCCATCAGGCACAGCCTGGGGTTCTCTGTGACATGTGACAAGCAAGGCAATGACCGAGTTCTTCTCCAGCCTCACACACACAGCTCCCCTGTCTGCTTTCTCTTCCACGCCAGGCCACTCTGAGGTTTGGATTGTGGCCCTCTCCTCACTGCTCAAATCTACCATGAGATGATAATGCACTGCAGCCACACCCAGAAGGGAGGTGCCATTGTCTGCTCAACTCCATTATGATAAGGAACTGAAGGATTCTAAAGCACACAAAAATGATAAACAACCCTATTGAACTATCAGAAGAATAGAGAATGGTTCGTCAGGGCATTGCCCTCGAGGGAATCTTCTCTTCAGCTTTATCACATGCTCTATTCCACAGAGATGCAACATGGACAAATATCATATTTACATCTATTTCTCCCAACAGGAACAGAACACAAAGTCACTCTCATATCTCCTGCTTTCCAGTCCCACTGCAGCAAGTGCTGGGGACATTAACACACCATACCTTGCTCAAAAACAATGGCTGTTTGATAACTCACACATTGTGTATATCAAGGAAAAACAAAAAAAGCTGCAGAAAACTCCAAAACATGAAACAGATAAGGCAAGGAAGCATTAGAAGACATCAAGGAGTCAGAGAAGCTCACAGTGAAGACTGCTGGGCCTTGATTGCAGGCCTTAAAATCCACCCCTGAGAGTACCTGGAAGTCACTGAGGTCCCAAGGTGCAAGTGTGGCATGGAGGATTTACACAGCCCAGCAGGATAGGGGGGTTCATTTCAATAATTAGTCCTCACCACAGCAACTTTTTCTACTGCATGGCCTTCTCGCCTTGCACAGTTATGAACCCATCATTTTAAAAAGCTTCTCATCAAACTCTTTCGTAAGCTAAATCTTCTGACAAATTACAACAGATTCTCTTATTGCTGCTTCTTCCTATTCTTTTTATTCCCCACATACACAATTTTCTCCTAGGTGGCTGCAGTAATGATGTGCTGAAAAACAACAATCACTCTTTAATATTTAAAAGTACTGCCCAGAATTGTGAAAATGAGCTGCAACCTCCCTGGAAACAAAGGCCTGAAAGAAAGCGGAATTACAACTCTGAAGAAACTCTATATCACAAGGCTGCATAAAGATACAGATGGATAATGGAGGTTGCACAGAGGATTAATTGGCACTTTAGACAAGAATGAAGGTTCTAAACAAACACTGTGGGAAATGATACCATTGGAAGACTGTCACTGTCTTTCATGTCAAAGAAACCAGGATCAGAACAGCAATGGCACTGCCTTTGGCACCAAGCATGAAATCAAACCATTTCTCTGCCAAATCCACACTCAGTCACTGATTTGTCTGGCACAGAACTGAGCTCTCACCCTCCTCACTCTGCATTCACAGACTTTAATTTCATCATCAACACATATCAAAATTTTACTTCCATACTTGCCACAGAGAAAACAACACCATGGGCAAACACCCATTCATAAAGT
Organism: Passer domesticus; assembly: GCF_036417665.1. Classification (NCBI taxonomy): domain Eukaryota; kingdom Metazoa; phylum Chordata; class Aves; order Passeriformes; family Passeridae; genus Passer; species Passer domesticus. The sequence goes on along the minus strand of NC_087486.1, from coordinate 16,194,125 downwards.
TGTATTTCTTGGATGAAATACTCAACGTCAGGCTGGCTGGGGCTGTGAGCAACCTGCTCTGCTGGAAGATGTCCCTGCCCATGGCAGAGGAGCTGGAACAAGAGCATCTTTGAGGTCCTTTGCAACACAAGCCACTCTATGACTCTGTGTTTCTAGGATAACATGATTACATGTACAGCTTCAAGGGATGGATGAGAGATACTCTCCCTCCCGGATAATTATATGTTTTGGAGCTCCCAGCAGTGCCAGGCACAATGAGCATCAGCTTTACTCCTTGACAAAAATACAAGCAACCCAACACAAACCAAACCAAATAAATCAGATCAACCTAGCCAAGAAAGGGAAAACACCAGAAGAGTATCAATCATGGCCTCACATTTCAGACTGGGTCAACTGCAGTATATACACAGCACAGGAAACTGGACTGTAACCCATACACAGGAGGCCTCACACAGGAGCTCACTACACACACCCCACACTGCCATTTCCTTGCATACAAAGAGAAAGAAAAAGCTTGGAACCACAGCTGTGGGCCTCATCCAGCTACTAGTACAATCAGAAGTGGACACAATTCATTCATGCATTTTGAACTGCATCACAGTGAACTCCAGCACCAGCCCTGTCTCTGGATACACAGACTTCTTCTCTCTGTCCAAACACACCATGAAAGCAAATTTTGCATTCAGACATCATTAGAAGAAAACTCATGTGCACAGATTCCCAGAGCCCAAGCATCACAACTAAGATTATTCTGTTCCTCCCCATTATTTCAACAAGTGGGAAATGTCATATAGGCCATAAATTATTGCCAGCTCTGTCAAAGACCCACACATCCAAGTATCACCTCCAAGGCAGCATCACCATTCTTCAGCACATGGACTCCTCAAAGGATGTGTGACGACCACTCTTGATGGGCAAAGGAACATGGAACCCAAACTAGGCCATTGGAGTCCAAACCACACAACTGAAAATCATCAGACCCCTCCTGACTCATTGTCAGAAGGCCAGCAATAGCCCTGGCCATCAACAAAACACATGCCATGTCTCCACCAGGACCCCTCACACACCACAGCCCCAACACTCCCCACTAACCCTTCACAGATCCCATGCTTAGCATGGATCAGCACAATTTAGAGAGACAGCACCAAAAGGAAAGTTGCTCAGACTCGATCTTCTTATCATGGATAATATTTGACATCTCACACGAGCCAGGCAAAAAGAAAAAGCATTTATTACAGAGACATTTTCAAGAAACATTTGCATTAATCTCTCTCTTTTCACCTATAAACAGGAAAGAACCATCTTCAGATCATCAGAAGAATGAGACAGAACGTAAACAACGGCAGAATTGAAGGACACCCAACTCTATTCTGGGTTATATAACTCAGAGCAAATGATTGATGACATGGTTTACAGGCACTGAATACACAGCTTGCAATTCCCATACAGCATCTGTCATAAATACAAAATCAAGCTTTGAAGTGACACAACCATGGTGACATGAAAATACTGAGCAAGAACCTGCCTGGGTTCTCCATGCAGCAGCAATACAGATCTTCTAGACAATTCCTTTGGGAAGAAGAACCTTACATGGCTTCATCCTAAAGACAGGACGCAGACAGGGAATGGAGGACAACATTCCCTTGACTCTTGCAGCAGGCATTCACACACGGCTCACAGCACTCAGATTTCCAACCCTTCACACCATCCATGCTGTCCTTGCACCCAAATATCTTAAAAACATGTGACAGCGCAGGCCCACTTCCCCACACCATTTCTCTTCCCACCACCAATTTCACACAGCTATCTCTACAGCTCTGTGCTCTGCAAGCTACATTTGCTGCTCACTGAAGTTCTGTGGAGACACTTCTTAGGCCTCAAAGGAAAAGCTGAGCAGTCTTCCAAGGGACACTGAGTCACTGAATAGCTGCTCACAGGGAATTATGCCCACCTTGCAGCTCTGCCTGCACCTTCAATCTCTCCTTCCCATCCAGCCAATTCTCTTCCCATGCTAAATATTTTACAGCCAAGCTTCATCCAGCTCATCTGACATAGCTCTACATTAAAAAAGCAAGAGAAAACTAAAGCAGTTCTGCCATTTCCCCTGCATTTCCTCCCCCACATGCTGCCGCCCACAGGCTTTTCAAAGTGGCACAACTTCGAGAGGATCCTTCATCCTCATGACAGGCACACAGACATCACCAGGACCACTTCTTGCCTGGTCCAATCCTCTCTTGGGGACACAGACCAAAGCAGGCATGACACAAACACTTCCTGCTGACCTCCACTATGTCTCATGGACAGCGATAAACACTGGAAGCAATGTGCAGAGAGGTTCCATGCAAAACCATCAGCATTTTGTTCAAGACACAGTCTACCTATTCAAGCCCATGTGCTCTTGGGAAGACACATGAGCCTCAGAAACAGTTCTATTTCTCCATAATGGGATCCATCCCTTCAGGAGATCGAATACTAACAGGAACACAAACTCTACACCGCACAGCTCATACAGGGGAACAACATCTGCAATCTGATCAATACCCAAACCTACAACCTAAGCAACAGTCTGACAGCAGTGACCCTGTCCTTCCTTCCTTCTTCACTAACTGGGAGGCACGGGGGGAACCTACACCGTGTTCACATGACGACAACAAAGTGCACCAGCCTTCAGAATGTCATCGACAGAAAATCTACTATGCTTGAAGCAAAATCTCCTATGCAAGACAGAGTAAACCGCAGGGAAAGGGCAGGGGAGCATCAGAAGAAAGCGTGGCAGAGAAAACCTGGAGAGAGAAACTCACCGAGGGAGGGGCAGAAGGCGCGGGCAGGGCGCCGGCGGGGTCCTGGTCCCCGAGCAGCGGCGCGGGCTCGTCGGGCGGCGGGCGGGCCGGGAGGGTGTCGCAGCAGCTGGCGGCCGAGAAGCGCAGCTGGCTCTTGCGCGAGTCGGCCGTGAGCGACACGTCGTGCGAGTAGGACTGCAGGAAGGCGCGCACGCCGTCGATGCCCACGAAGTGCGACACGGGCACGCCGCGCAGGGCGCCGCTGTCGGCCGGCAGCAGGTGCTGGCGGTGCCAGCGGCGCAGGCGCAGCGCCAGCAGCAGCAGCAGGAAGGCCACGAAGAGGCACGACACGGCGGCCACGGCCAGCACGAGCCAGCGCGTCAGGCTGGCGGCCGGCTCGCCCGGCGCCGCCGCCTCGTCGGCCGCGCTGCCCAGCTCGGCCAGCAGCTCGGCCACGCTCTCGGCCAGCACCACGCTCAGCGTGGCCGTGGCCGAGAGCGCCGGCCGCCCGTGGTCCCGCACCAGCACCACCAGGCTGTGGCGCGCCGCGTCGCGGGCCAGCGGCGAGCGCGCCGTGCGCACCTCGCCGCTGTGCAGCCCCACGCGGAACAGCCCCGGCTCCGTGGCCTTGGCCAGCTCGTAGGACAGCCACGCGTTCTGCCCCGCGTCCGCGTCCACCGCCACCACCTTGGCCACCAGCGCGCCGGCCTCCGACCGGCGCGGCGCCAGCTCCACGCCCGACCACGCCGCGCCCGAGCCCGCCGCTGCGCCCGCCGGCGGGTACAGCACCTGCGGCGCGTTGTCGTTCTCGTCCACGATCAGCAGCCGCACCGACACGTTGCTGCTCAGCGCCGGCGCGCCGCCGTCCTCCGCCCGCACCCACAGCTGCAGCTCGCGCACCTGCTCGTAGTCCAAGGAGCGCAGCGCGTACAGCGCGCCCGTCTCCGCCTGCACCGACACGTACGACGACAGCGGCGCGCCCCGCACCCGCCCCTCCGCCAGCCGGTAGCGCACGCGCGCGTTCTGCCCCCAGTCCGCGTCCGTGGCGCGCACCGTCAGCACCAGCGCGCCCGCCGCGTTGTTCTCCGCCAGCCGCGCGCTGTAGCGCTCCTCCAAGAACACCGGCGCGTTGTCGTTCACGTCCAGCACCCGCAGCGCCAGCACTGCGCTGCTCTGCAGCGACGGCGACCCGCCGTCCGCCGCCCGCACCGTCACGTTGTACTCCCACACCTGCTCCCGGTCCAGCTCGCTCGCTGTCACCACACGGTAGTAGTCCTCATAGGACTTCTCCAGCCGGAATGGAATGTCTTTGTCGATCGAGCAGCGCACCTGGCCATTGGCCCCCGAGTCCCGGTCCTGCACGTGCAGCAGGGCTACCACCGCCCCGGACGGGGCATCCTCAGAAATCTCACTCAGGGCCGACGACACTGTGAGTTCGGGGGCATTGTCGTTGACGTCGGTGACAGTGATCACGACTTTTGCTATATCAGAAAGGTCCCCATCATCTCGAACCCGTATCTCCAGTTCGTAGGATTCGACGTCCTCGAAGTCTAGGTTACGGGTCAGTGTAATCGCTCCTGTGTCGGCATCCACCTGAAAAATCTGCGAGGCTTTTCCTGTGATTTTCTTAAACGAGTATTTCACATGACCATTCAGCCCTTCGTCGGCGTCCGTGGCCGTGACGGTGACGAGGACAGAGCCCACGGGCACGTCCTCGGGCACTCGCACCGTGTACTCCGCCTGGCTGAACACGGGCGCGTTGTCGTTCACATCCACCACGGTCACGCGGATCCGAGCCGTGCCCGTCCGTGCCGGATCGCCGCCGTCCCTCGCCCTCAGCACCAGCTCGTGAAACGCCGCCTCCTCCCGGTCCAGCGCCTTGGCCAGCACCAGCTCGGGACGCTGATCGCCGCCGGGGCCCGCCTGCACGGCCAGCGAGAAGTGCTCGTCGCCGCTCAGCTCGTAGCTCTGCAGGGAATTACGGCCCGAGTCAGGATCATGAGCGTCTGGAAGGTGAAACCGCGATCCCGACGCTGTGGTTTCTATAATTTTCAGCTCTGTTTCTGCCTCTCGAAAGCTGGGGGAGTTGTCGTTAATGTCCGTGATTTCCACTTCTATTCGGTAAACCTGCATCTGTCCCTCCACTATCAGCTCACAGCGCAGCACGCATTGCTGAACACTCTCGCACAGCTGCTCTCTGTCGATCCTCTCCGCCGTCACTAAATGTCCCGTCTTCCCGTGCAGAGCGAAATACTGCGTCCTACCTTTGTCCAAGATGCGAACGCCGCGGTCGCGGATCTCCGTCAGCTGCAGCCCCAGGTCCTTGACCACGTCGCCCACGAACGAGCCCTTGGGCATCTCCTCGGGCACCGAGTAGCGCAGCTGCCCCCACGCCGCCTGCCACACCGCCAGCAGGACGGCCCCGAGCAGAGCTCGCTGCCGCCGGCCCCAGCGCCTCCCCGCCGCGCACATCTCCGCCGCGGCACCGCACCGCGGCCGGCTATTCCCCGCCTCCGACTGCAGATCCTCCTCCTTGTTCCACTCAGGCTCCGGCTCTGTGCTCCCGGCTTCTGCTGCCGGTCCTTCCGTCTCGTTGTAGACTGCCCGGGTCCGTTCCTCGGGCAGGCTCGCACACCGGCCGCCGCCGAGCCAGACCCCGAGCGAGCGAGCGATCGAGCGGGTCCGCAGCGGGCGGGGCTGCCGCGCTCCGAGCTTCCTCTCGCTCCTCTCGGTCAACAGCGGCGCCCGCAGCCTCCGCCCGGCACTGCAGGCGCCGAGCGCTGCCCGCCGCTGCCTTGCACTCGGACACCTTGCGCAGGCGGCCAAAGTCTTTAGGGAGATGCATTGCCCAATTCATCGGAGCTAATGCTGTCCTTTCTCTAGCCGCCTTACAGAAAAACATGGAATTGCACAAAACTGAACGTCCATTAGGGAACCACTTTTATGTTTCCTCTGGAGTTCACCAGCGAACCACCAGTAACAAACGGAGTATTATTCAGCAGCCACTCAAGCCCCAGTACTTTGCTACAGGGAAGATGGATCACAAAGGAAAAATATTCACTCACTTTTCCTGAGACCACCATATAATATTAGTAGATTTTATTTTATCGATTAAGAACCTGTTTGGAACTTCAGTAATTCCTAGCATTTCAGACAACCCAAGTTTTGTAGACAAAATTTTCCCACTGAACCTGAATGCACATGATGCGACCCAAAAAGACCTAACAAAACTAGTAAATAATTTTCGACAGCACAATTGAACGAAAAAACCTCCCCTACACATCTCACAGCTGTGAAGCAGGCAGTATCATGGACCAGTCTTATTTCACTGTTCACTGAACCATGCAATTTACACAGCTACCTTCCCTCAAAAGAAAGAGGGCACATTGAAAGGGAAGGAGAATTCAATATGAAGCAACGACCTGTCCCTTCTCTATTGAGTGATCCATCTCCTGGTACTCACTGAAAATCTACCTTCATCATTAGAAACCCGCAGTGTTTCAGACAAGTTTTGAAGACAAAGGTCTTCAGCTCAAACTCAACATGTCGTGAGGATAAAGCTGCCATCTAAATCTACCTGCTCTAGGTGGAAAATGATGGAAAGCAAAATGTAACTCAGAGCATCAACAGTCCTGCAAGTTTGACGCACCACAAGCTAAAATGTAAGAGACATTACACTGAGCCAACAAGTGAGACAGCTGATGAGACCAGAACTGGCTGTTGGCACTGGAGGCTGTTAAGAGACACGGGACAGCGTTCTTGTTCAATACAACACAGACCTGTACGGGGCATACCAAAACACAACCGAAACCGAAAAGCAGAAAGCTGCACGCTCCGAGGAAAGACTCAGGAAAAAAAGAGTACCAGGATTTTACAGACCTGCGGTGCATCGGGATTGGCGGGCGGCTCTCCCACGACGAGGTCGCTGACCGGGCTCGGCTTCTCGCAGGAATCGCCGCCCAGCAGCTCCTCCGCCGACAGGACGGGCACCGGCGGCGGCGGCGGCGGCCAAGCGGCCTCGGGCACGGCGCGGGCCGGCGCCGCCACGCACAGGTTGTAGGAGTAGGGCAAGGTGCCCTCGCAGAAGTCGGCCGGGAAGGCGGCGCCGGCCAGCGAGAAGCGCTGCGCGCCCAGGCAGCGCAGCACGGCGGGCGGCCCGGCCCGGCGCAGCCGCGCCAGCACGGCCAGCGCCACGCTCAGCACCAAGAGCGCCGACAGCAGCGCCAGCGCCAGCACCAGGTAGAACTGCAGCTCGGCCGCCGCCGCCGCCTCCTCCTCGGCGCCCGCCGGCCGCTCGCTCAGCTCCGGCAGCGCCTCCTGCAAGCTCTCGGCCAGCACCACGTGCAGCGTGGCCGTGGCCGACAGCGCCGGCTGCCCGTGGTCCTTCACCACGGCCACCACACGCTGCTTGGCCGCGTCCCGCTCGGACACGGCGCGCGCCGTGCGCACCTCGCCGCTGTGCAGCCCCACGCGGAACAGCGCCGGCTCCGACGCCTGCACCAGCTCGTACGACAGCCACGCGTTGCGCCCCGCGTCCGCGTCCACCGCCACCACCTTGGCCACCAGGTAGCCGGCCTCGGCCGAACGCGGCACCACCTCGAAAGGCGTCGCCGCCCCTCCCGCCGCCTCTCCCGCCGCCGCCGCCGCCGGCCACAGCACCCTGGGCGCGTTGTCGTTGCGGTCCAGCACGAAGACGCGCACCGTGGCCGTGGAGCTGCGCGCCGGCGAGCCGCCGTCCTGCGCCCGCACGGCCACCGTGAACTCGCGGCACTGCTCGTAGTCCAGGGAGCGCTGCGCGTACAGCGCGCCGCTCCGCGCCTCCACCGACACGAGCGGCGCCGCGCCCGCCGCGCCCGCGCTGCCGCCCGCCAGCCAGTAGCTCACGCGCCCGTTGGCGCCCGCGTCCGCGTCCCGCGCCTGCACGCGCAGCACCAGCGCGCCCGCCGCGTTGTTCTCCGCCACGTACGCGCTGTACGCCGCCTCCTCGAACACCGGCGCGTTGTCGTTCACGTCCGACACCTCCAGCACCAGCTCCCTGCTGCTCCACAGCGCCGGCCTGCCCCGGTCCCGGGCCACCACCGTCACGCCATGCTCCGACGCCTGCTCCCGGTCCAGCGCGCCCGTCGTCACCACCTTGTACGAGCCGCCCGACGACGCCACGATCGACAGCGGCGCCTCTCCCGACAGCTCGCACGACACCTGACCGTTCTCGCCGGAGTCTCGGTCCCGCACTTTGAGCAGGGCCACCACGGTGCCCACCGGTGCATCCTCAGGCACCGGGCTCGACAATGACAGAATGGTGATCTCGGGCGCATTGTCATTCTCGTCTGTGATGTCGATCTGCACTTCGCAGTGATCATTGAGCCCACCTCCGTCTGTCGCCTCCAAGCCAAAAATGTATTTATTTTCCTCCTCAAAATCGAGTGGACCCACCGTCCTGATCTCTCCACTCTCGCTGTCGATAGCGAACAATGAGAGCACGTCGTCTGGGACGTTGCCGAAGGAATAGGACACTCGTCCATTTGAGCCCACATCTGCATCCGTGGCCCGCACCCGCAGCACCAGAGACCCCACCGGCAGATTCTCCGCCACTCTCGCCTCATAGACACTTTTGCTGAACACGGGTGGGTTGTCATTTGCGTCTGTCACATTGATGCGAATCAGGACTGTCCCAGACATCGCGGGTTCCCCACCATCCACTGCTGTCAGCACCAGCTCAAAAGAACTCTGCTTCTCTCTGTCCAGCGGCCTCTCCAGCACTAATTCCGGCTGCTTCTTTCCACCCGGCTTTTCTTTCACTGACAGTGAGAAGGATGTGTCGCTCGTGAGTTGGTAAGTCAGCAGCGAGTTACTTCCTACGTCTGCATCTCGTGCCATTTCCAAAGGAAAACGAGCACCAGGAAGCGTCCATTCACTAATCTCGAGGTCCAGAACAGATTTGCTGAAGGTTGGAGCGTTGTCATTCACGTCCTCAATGGCCACCTCGATGTGGAAAATGTTCAGTGGGTTGTGCACCAGCGCCTCGAAGCTGACGGAGCAGGACGCAGAAGTGCCGCACATCTCCTCCCGGTCCAGCCTCTCATTCACGTACAGGTTCCCGTTCTCCTCATTCACCGTGAAGTATTGCTTCTCGTCGCTCAGCCGCAGCTTGCGCGCCGGCAGCTCGTCCGCGCTGAGCCCCAGGTCCCGCGCCAGCGGCCCCACGAGCGAGCCTCTGCCCAGCTCCTCGGGGATGGCGTAGCGGACCCGCTCGGCCGCCGCCCGGCCCCACACGCACAGCAGCACCGCGGCCAGCAGCGCTCGCCCGCCGCCCGGCCCAAGCCTCTGCCGCCGCCTCACCGCCATTCTCTGCCCGCAGCGCTCGCCGCGCTCCTGCCTCCTGCCGCTGCCCTGCCTCCCTTCCAGCCGCTCTCGCCGCCCGCAACACACACCGCTCAAAGGCTGCGAGCTCGCCGCGCCGCCTCTCGCCGCCTCTCGCCGCCTCTCGCCGCTGCTGCTGGCGGCGGTGCCGCTGCCGCTGTGGCCGGCGCCGGGCGAGCGAGCAGCCTGCGGGGGCAGGACGCTGCGGCGGCGGCGGCGGCGGCTCCAGCGCCGCTCGGCGGCGGCCAACAGCGACACCCGGAGGCGCCGCCGCGCCACTGCAGCCGCCGGAGCGCCGCGCTCAGGGGGGCCCGGCTTTGGGCGGGGCTCAGCGGCGGCACCGGCCCCGGGGCTCTCCCGCCTGCCCGCACCGCCACCAGCTCCCGACTGAGGCCACCCCGAGGCCTTTCTGTCTCACATGTGCTCTCGGGTGCTCTCAGGGCATTCTTTTGAGTCACACGAACAGTCGAAAGCAAATATTCATGGCACGGCAGTAAAAATTGGAATTCAGCTGCTCTTCATAAAATCATGGGCCATTTACACCAACAAGAAATGCTAATATATAGAAGACTTCAAGAGCTTTTTCGCACTTTAACTCATGTCTTAAATTGTTATTCATTACTTGAGATTATTTATTACGGGATATAGATCAGCCTAAAGCAATGTAAGCCACAACCCCTATGCCCAGATAGCAGAATAACATTTACTTTCTTGCTTCTCAATCATTAAACTTGCTTCATCTGAGTTTTTTCACTCATCCATATCTGAGCGCCTCACAATGGAAAGTGCAAAACAGAGTCCCCGATACAGCCAAACAATGTTTTCAGTTTCCAACTTCAACTTTTCCCTAAAGGCCATTTAATCCACAGCTCTGACATGAGCAAGAACACTTTCAGTTAGACTGAAATGTTGGAGGCACGTCTAAAACTTCTCTGGACAATACCTTCCATTTTCACACAACACAGACTAAAAAGTTTTTCTCCTAGTCAAAACCTCGCTCATTTTGGAGGAAAACAAGAATCCAGTGTCCTATGACCACCAGCCCTCAGAAAAAGAGCTTGCCCCATCTTTCCTATAAGCGCATTTAAAATAATTTCAGAAGTCAATGCATAGGTATCGTTTCTCTGTGCTTGAAGACCTAAACTCCTTCAGTCCTTCTGCACTGCAGACAGCAGTCAGGACACTTCCGTGATCCTTCTGGGAACTCTAGCACATCCATTGGGATATTGGCCCATGATCTGCCTGTGCTCTGCACTCACACAAAAAGAGTTTAGAGAGGGAAAGGACCTCCCTCGACCTGCTGGGCAGAGTGCTTGTCATGCAGTGCAGGACACAATTCCAGCAGCAGGTGCCCACTGGCACCTCATGTCCCACCTTATCACCCACCAATAACCCAAAGCACTTCTCTGCAGAGCTCTTCCCTGTCCCCCACTCTCTCTTTAAACTGGGGATTGCCCCACCCCAGCTGCACGACCTTGCACTTTCATCCATTCCATGATGCTTGCACGGGGCCACTTCTCCAGCCCATCCCTGGCTGCCACCTCTGCCCTCCCGTGAATCAACTCCAGGCGCAGTCAGCTGCAAACTGCCTGAAGGGGCACTCAGCCCCATGGGCCAGCAAGGTGCTGAGCAGAGCTGGGCCCAGTCAGGGCCCCTGAGGGACAGCACCACTCACTGCTTCCCACCTGCACGTGGAGCCACTGTCCAGAACTCTCTGGAGGTGACTCTCCAGCCTGTTCCTCAGCCATGGCACAGCCTCCAGCTCATTGCCCAGCACGTTCCCCTGGCTGATGGCCTGGGGGACACTGCACACCTTCTCCCACTGGCCCTGGGCTGTGCATGGCAACCTTGCCTGGGCTGGGTGCTCACTCTGCACTTTGACAGCTGCAGCACAGATGCTTCTGCATTAGCACAACACAGACAAAATGTTCTGGGTGAGCAGACGTGCTCATGAAACCCTTCCTCTGTACAGCTGTCAACACCACAGGTGGGGGTGGGAACTGCACCTGCACTTGGGCAGCTGGGACAGAGGAGACCTTCCCCATGAGATCAGACACCCTGAGGCTGAGCTCATGACCACAAGCAATGCAAGAGTTAGAAACACAAGGAAATGGACAGATGCAATAACATTTTGTAGCTCTCCCTTGCCCTACAGAAGGAACTCAAATCACACTGGACTCCATCAGGCACAGCCTGGGGCTCTCTGTGACATGTGACAAGCAAGGCAATGACCGAGTTCTTCTCCAGCCTCACACACACAGCTCCCCTGTCTGCTTTTTCTTCCATGCCAGGCCACTCTGAGGTTTGGATTGTGGCCCTCTCCTCACTGCTCAAATCTACCATGAGAGGATAATGCACTGCAGCCACAGCCAGAAGGGAGGTGCCATTGTCTGCTCACCTCCATTATGATAAGGAACTGAAGGATTCTAAAGCACACAAATGATAAACAACCCTACTGAAAGATCGGCAGTCATCCTGTGGAGAATGGCTCATCAAAGCATTGGCTTTGAAGGAGTCCCTCCCTCTTCTTCGTCACATGCTCTTTTTTCCACAGAGATGCAACATCGACAAATATCATATTTACACCTATTTCTCCCAACAGGAACAGAACACAAAGTCACTCTCATATCTGCTGTCTTCCACTCCCACTGCAACAACTGCTGGGGACATTAATATACCGTACATTACTCAGAAAATATGGGTTGTTGATAATACAAAATGTACACACAAAATGAGTAAATCAAGGTAAAATAAAACAAGATAAAAAACAGGCAGAGATACCCAAAACATGAATCAGATAAGGCAAGGAAGCATTAGACGACATCAAGTAGAAAGAGAAGCTCACATTGAAATGCTCTAGGCCTTTATTACAGGCCTTAATATCAGTCCCTGAGAGCACCTGGAAGTCACTGAGGTCTCAACTGTGTGTGGCCTTGAGAACTGACAAAGGAGAATAGCAGAGCCCGTTCCTTTGAAGAATTAGTCCTCACCTCAGCAACTTCATCTACTGCATGGCCTGCCCCCCTTGCACAGTTATGAAACCATCATTTAAACAGCTTCTCCTCGGCCTCTTTCTCAAGGTAAACCTTCAGAAAATTACAACAGATTCCCTTATCACTTGTGCTTCACAGTCCCCACACACCATTCAGTCTTAAGTGACTGAAGTAAGGATGTCCTGAAAAACACCAGTCACTGTTTCAGATCTAAAAGTAATGAGCAGAATTATAAAAATGAGCTGCGACCTCCCTGGAAACAAAGCCCTGAATAAAAATGTAATTACAACTCTGAAGAAACTCTATATCACAGTGTTGCACAGAGATACACATGGATAATGGAGGTTTCACAACGGATTAATTACCTCTTCCAGCCAAGAAATATGGTTCTACACGAACTGTTGCTGTGGAAAATGCTACCACTGGAAGACTGTCATTGTCATTCATGCCAGAGAAACCAGGATCAGAACAGAACAGCAATGGCACTGCCTTTGGCACCAAGCATGAAATCAAACCATTTCTCTGACAAACCCAGACTGAATCACCAATTTGTCTGGCACAGAACTGAGCTCTCACCCTCCTCACTCTGCATTCACAGCCTGCAGTTTCACCATCAACACATACCAAAATATTAGTTCCATGATGGCCACAGAGAAAAGAACAGCCTGGGGAAACATCCATTCACGAAATTCTATTTCTGGGATGAAACATTCAAGGTCAGGCTGGCTGGGGCTCTGAGCAACCTGCTCTGCTGGAAGATGTCCCTGCCCATGGCAGAGGAGCTGGAACAAGAGCATCTTTGAGGTCCTTTGCAACACAAACCATTCTATGACTCTGTGTTTCTAGGATAACATGATTACATGTACAGCTTCAAGGGATGGATGAGAGATACTCTCCCTCCTGGATAATTATATGTTTTGGGGTTTGCAGGATTGCCAGGCACAATGAGCATCAGCTTTACTCCTTGACAAAAATACAAGCAACCCAACAAACAACACAAACACAACAAATCAGATCAACCCAGCCAAGAAAGGGAAAATACCAGAAGAGTATCAATCATGGCCTCACATTTCAAACTGGGTCAACTGCAGAATATACACAGCACAGGAAACTGGACTGTAACCCATACACAGGAGGCCTCACACAGGAGCTCACTACACACACCCCACACTGCCATTTCCTTGCATACAAAGAGAAAGAAAAAGCTTGGAACCACAGCTGTCGGCCTCATCCAACTACTAGTACAATCAGAAGTGGACACAATTCATTCATGCATTTTGAACTGCATCACAGTGAACTCCAGCACCAGCCCTGTCTCTGGATACACAGACTTCTTCTCTCTGTCCAAAACACCATGAAAGCAAATTTTGCATTCAGACATCATTAGAAGAAAACTCATGTGCACAGATTCCCAGAGCCCAAGCATCACAACTAAGATTATTCTGTTCCTCCCCATAATTTCAACAAGTGGGAAATGTCATACAGGCCATAAATTATTGCCAGCTCTGTCAAAGACCCACACATCCAAGTATCACCTCCAAGGCAGCATCACCATTCTTCAGCACATGGACTCCTCAAAGGATGTGTGACGACCACTCTTGATGGGCAAAGGAACATGGAACCCAAACTAGGCCATTGGAGTCCAAACCACACAACTGAAAATCATCAGACTCCTCCTGACTCATTGTCAGAAGGCCAGCAATAGCCCTGGCCATCAACAAAACACATGCCATGTCTCCACCAGAACCCCTCACACACCACAGCCCCAACGCTCCCCACTAACCCTTCACAGATCCCATGGTTAGCATGGATCAGCACAATTTAGAGAGACAGCACCAAAAGGAAAGTTGCTCAGACTCGATCTTCTTATCATGGATAATATTTGACATCTCACACGAGCCAGGCAAAAAGAAAAAGCATTTATTACAGACATTTTTGAGAAACATCTCTATTACTCTCTCTCTTTTCAGCTATAAACCATCTTCATAAGAATGAGACAGAAAGTAAACACCTGCAGAACTGAAGGACTCCCAACTCTGTTCTGGGTTATATATCTCAGAACAAATGATTGATGACATGGTTTATAGGCACTGAATACACAGCTTGCAATTCCCATACAGCATCTGTCATAAATACAAAATCAAGCTTTGAAGTGACACAACCATGATGACATGAAAATACTGAACAAGAACCTGCCAGGGTTCTCCATGCAGCAGCAATACAGATCTTCTAGACAATTCCTTTGGGAAGAAAAACCTTACATGGCTTCATCCTAAAGACAGGACGCAGACAGGGAATGGAGGAAAACATTCCCTTGACTCTTGCAGCAGGCATTCACGCACGGCTCACAGCACGCAGATTTCCAACCCTTCACACCATCCATGCTGTCCTTGCACCCAAATATCTTAAAAACATGTGACAGCGCAGGCCCACTTCCCCACACCATTTCTCTTCCCACCACCAATTTCACACAGCTATCTCTACAGCTCTGTGCTCTGCAAGCTGCATTTGCTGCTCACTGAAGTTCTGTGGAGACACTTCTTAGGCCTCAAAGGGAAACTGAGCAGTCTTCCAAGGGACACTGAGTCACTGAATATGTGCCCACAGGGAATTATGCCCACCTTGCAGCTCTGCCTGCACCTTCAATCTCTCCTTCCCATCCAGCCAATTCTCTTCCCATGCTAAATATTTTACAGCCAAGCTTCATCCAGCTCATCTGACATAGCTCTACATTAAAAAGCAAGAGAAAACCAAAGCAGTTCTGCCATTTCCTCCTGCGTTTCCTCCTCCACATGCCGCCCCCCACAGGCTTTTCAAAGTGGCACAACTTCGAGAGGATCCTTCATCCTCATGACAGGCACACAGACATCACCAGGACCACTTCTTGCCTGGTCCAATCCTCTCTTGGGGACACAGACCAAAGCAGGCATGACACAAACACTTCCTGCTGACCTCCACCATGTCTCATGGACAGCGATAAACACTGGAAGCAATGTGCAGAGAGGTTCCATGCAAAACCATCAGCATTTTGTTCAAGACACACTCTACCTATTCAAGCTCATGTGTTCTTGGGAAGACACATGAACCTCCGAAAAAGTTCTATTTCTCCATAATGGGATCCATCCCTTCAGAAGATCGAATACTAACAGGAACACAGACTCTACACAGCACAGCTCATACAGGGGAACAACATCTGCAACCTGATCAATACCCAAACCTACAACCTAAGCAACAGCCGGACAGCAGTAACCCTGTCCCTCCTTCCTTCTTCACTAACTGGGAGGCACGGGGGGGAACCTACCCCGTGTTCACATGACGACAGCAAAGTGCACCAGCCTTCACAATGTCATCGACAGAAAATCTAGTATGCTTGAAGCAAAATCTCCGATGCAAGACCGGGGACACGGCGGGGAAAGGGCAGGGGAGCATTAGAAGAAAGCGTCGCAGGGAAAATGTGGAGAGAGAAACTCACCGAGGGAGGGGCAGAAGGCGCGGGCAGGGCGCCGGCGGGGTCCTGGTCCCCGAGCAGCGGCGCGGGCTCGTCGGGCGGCGGGCGGGCCGGGAGGGTGTCGCAGCAGCTGGCGGCCGAGAAGCGCAGCTGGCTCTTGCGCGAGTCGGCCGTGAGCGACACGTCGTGCGAGTAGGACTGCAGGAAGGCGCGCACGCCGTCGATGCCCACGAAGTGCGACACGGGCACGCCGCGCAGGGCGCCGCTGTCGGCCGGCAGCAGGTGCTGGCGGTGCCAGCGGCGCAGGCGCAGCGCCAGCAGCAGCAGCAGGAAGGCCACGAAGAGGCACGACACGGCGGCCACGGCCAGCACGAGCCAGCGCGTCAGGCTGGCGGCCGGCTCGCCCGGCGCCGCCGCCTCGTCGGCCGCGCTGCCCAGCTCGGCCAGCAGCTCGGCCACGCTCTCGGCCAGCACCACGCTCAGCGTGGCCGTGGCCGAGAGCGCCGGCCGCCCGTGGTCCCGCACCAGCACCACCAGGCTGTGGCGCGCCGCGTCGCGGGCCAGCGGCGAGCGCGCCGTGCGCACCTCGCCGCTGTGCAGCCCCACGCGGAACAGCCCCGGCTCCGTGGCCTTGGCCAGCTCGTAGGACAGCCACGCGTTCTGCCCCGCGTCCGCGTCCACCGCCACCACCTTGGCCACCAGCGCGCCGGCCTCCGACCGGCGCGGCGCCAGCTCCACGCCCGACCACGCCGCGCCCGAGCCCGCCGCTGCGCCCGCCGGCGGGTACAGCACCTGCGGCGCGTTGTCGTTCTCGTCCACGATCAGCAGCCGCACCGACACGTTGCTGCTCAGCGCCGGCGCGCCGCCGTCCTCCGCCCGCACCCACAGCTGCAGCTCGCGCACCTGCTCATAGTCCAAGGAGCGCAGCGCGTACAGCGCGCCCGTCTCCGCCTGCACCGACACGTACGACGACAGCGGCGCGCCCCGCACCCGCCCCTCCGCCAGCCGGTAGCGCACGCGCGCGTTCTGCCCCCAGTCCGCGTCCGTGGCGCGCACCGTCAGCACCAGCGCGCCCGCCGCGTTGTTCTCCGCCAGCCGCGCGCTGTAGCGCTCCTCCAAGAACACCGGCGCGTTGTCGTTCACGTCCAGCACCCGCAGCGCCAGCACCGCGCTGCTCTGCAGCGACGGCGACCCGCCGTCCGCCGCCCGCACCGTCACGTTGTACTCCCACACCTGCTCCCGGTCCAGCTCGCTTGCTGTCACCACGCTGTAGTAGTCCTCAAAATTCTTCTCCAGACGGAACGGGACGTCTTTGTCGATCGAGCAGTGCACAGCACCGTTCGATCCCGAGTCCCGGTCCTGCACGTGCAGTAGGGCGACTGTCGTCCCCGAAGGGGCGTCCTCAGAAATCTCACTTAGTGCTGACCTCAACGAAATCTCCGGCGCGTTATCGTTTTTATCTGTTACCGCTATTGTGACCTTGGCCGTGTCCAGAAGGCCTCCCCCGTCCCGTGCCTGCACCTGCAGTTCGTAAGAGTCGCCTTCCTCAAAGTCCAGGCTCCGCAGCAGAGTGATCTCTCCACTCTCAGAGTCCAGATGGAAGATATTCGATGCCATGTCGGACACTTTTTTCAAAGAGTATTTCACCTGTCCGTACAGCCCCTCATCAGCGTCGGTGGCGGTTACAGCAACAAGGACAGAGCCCACGGGCACGTCCTCGGGCACTCGCACCGTGTACTCCGCCTGGCTGAACACGGGCGCGTTGTCGTTCGCGTCCAGCACCGTCACGCGGATCCGAGCCGTGCCCGTCCGTGCCGGATCGCCGCCGTCCCTCGCCCTCAGCACCAGCTCGTGAAACGCCGCCTCCTCCCGGTCCAGCGCCTTGGCCAGCACCAGCTCGGGACGCTGATCGCCGCCGGGGCCCGCCTGCACGGCCAGCGAGAAGTGCTCGTCGCCGCTCAGCTCGTAGCTCTGCAGGGAATTCCGCCCCGAGTCAGGATCCTGAGCCTCGACCAGGGGAAAGCGCGACCCCAGTGCTGTCGCCTCGCTTATTCTTTCTTCCAGCTCAATTTCCTTGAAGCTGGGCGCGTTGTCATTAATGTCCGTGATTTCCACTTCTATTCGGTAAACCTGCATCTGTCCCTCCACTATCAGCTCACAGCGCAGCACGCATTTCTCCACCAGCCGGCACAGCTGCTCTCTGTCGATCCTCTCCGCTGTCACTAAATGTCCCGTCTTCCCGTGCACAGTGAAATACTGCGTACTACCTTCGGTAACCACCCGGACGCCGCGATCTCGGATCTCCGGCAGGTGCAGCCCCAGGTCCTTGGCCACGTCGCCCACGAACGAGCCCTTGGGCATCTCCTCGGGCACCGAGTAGCGCAGCTGCCCCCACGCCGCCTGCCACGCCGCCAGCAGGACGGCCCCGAGCAGAGCTCGCTGCCGCCGGCCCCAGCGCCTCCCCGCCGCGCACATCTCCGCAGCGGCACCGCTCCACCGCTTGCAGCTCCTCGCCGCCAACTCAGACAGCTCCGGCTCCGACTCTGCTCTCAGCTTCTGCACGGTATTTCAGCCACGGCCTCCTCCGTCTTGCTACAGAACGGCTCCGCACCGCGGACACGCTCGCAGACCTCTCGGCCGCCCAGCCAGACCCCGAGCGAGCGATCGAGCGGGTCCGCAGCGGGCGGGGCTGCAGCGCTCCGAGCTTCCTCTCGCTCCTCTCGGTCAACAGCGGCGCCCGCAGCCTCCGCCCGGCACTGCAGGCACCGAGCGCTGCCCGCCCCGCCTTGCTCCCTGCAGGGGACAGTCGCCGCGGAGACGCCGCTTTTCGTCCAGCGCCGATCTCCTGCCTCCGCATTGCTCCAGCCGATCTCTGCCTTCATCCTCCACGCTAGCACCACCGGGAGGAAGGCACAGGCATTCCGTGCGCGTGGTTCTTTAACCGCACGGCAAACTCATCACTTACTTATGACATTATATGTACATTAACACACATATTTCGAATTTTTCCCTCTAGCTTATTGTTAAACTCATCCTTTTTGTTCAAAAGCATCTTCAACAACAGGCTCTGAGAGAGAAAACATTAAGATACCATATGCCGAAAATACAAAGCTATCAGGTTCATTAAAACAAGCGGGACGGGAGCAATTACTTGTTGAAGCCAGGGAGCTAATTGTTAGCGGACTAAATTACAGGCAGAGATAAAGATGCAGCTAAAACTCTCGAGGAAACTTTCAGGACTTCAAATATTTGACATCCTTTCCTAAGATACGCCTTGTATCTCCTCAGTTTATTCAGATTTACATTAATCAAGTCATTCTAGGTTCCCTTTTTTTCCCCCTAAAATCAACGTGTAAAGCACCGTAGTTCGTTAGTAAACAATTCATCTAAGTATTTGTTAAGGACGATGATACGATATGTGTTGAAGAAAATCACGGAACCGTAGAAAAAATTTAAAACTCTTGAAACTGAGCTGACCACTACTCAATGTGCAAATGGGCTTCATTCAAGTGCCTAAACCCTCCTCTGGCCAATCTCCCTGATATGGGATCCATTCGCATCTCAGATGCTTATCCGAGTAAACAGAACTGCAAACATTTGCTGCTCTTAATATATGCGAGGTCTACGAAATGCCCCAGTATTATTGTGAAAAGAGGATATAAAAATAAAAATCTCAGAAACAGAAATCTTTCAACATTCTCACCATTGTACAAAATAAAGATCCTGAAGAGCAAAACGGAGCCAGCAAGGAAGCAAAAACGAAGCATCTAGTCCCACTAATGCATAACCCCCGCTACAAAACGGGCGACAATCTCCTTTTTCACTCAGGATGGAGAATGGAACTTTCCACGTTCGTTTCCCTTCTAAATCGAAGAGGGACAAAACAGAGTTTTAAAAACGGATTTGGGTAAAGCTATACACGAGTTCCAAGCACACCCTTTCTGAACAAATCAGTCAGGAAGGATAAAAGCTCCAACACCAGGTCTCACTGCTTCCTTGGGTTTTTTTTCTCCTCCACTCAATCATACAGAATCAGCCATTCATCTTCCACAGAAACACGAATCTGCATTCAAGGTTGCTAACAAATTCTAATGTACAGAGCTCGAGTGTTGAAGACAAAACCTTTCACCCGAAGCTGAACCTATGCCCAAGGAAGAACCAAACGCTTCCTGCTCTCCGTGAACGAGGTGCAGCCCGTTCCCTAATTCAGTCCGTCACGGAAACAGGACTGTGCAACTCACACAAACACGATTCCGGGAAGTATGGACAAACACTGAGAAGCGCTGCTACTAGCCGAACGGAGAGCTACAATCAAAGGCTGCCAGCTGAAACTGTTACCCAGAAAAATTAAAAACTTCGGCCGCTACTTGGGGATACAAATGACAATACCCACTGAGACGATGCAGAGAACACCCAGGGGAAAATGACGACGATTCGGAAACTTTTAAAAAGAGAAGCCCAGCCTTTACAGACCTGCGGTGCATCCGGCTCGGCGGGCGGCTCTCCCACGACGAGGTCACAGTTGGGGCTCGGCTTCTCGCAGGAATCGCCGCCCAGCAGCTCCTCCGCCGACAGGACGGGCACCGGCGGCGGCGGCGGCGGCCAAGCGGCCTCGGGCACGGCGCGGGCCGGCGCCGCCACGCACAGGTTGTAGGAGTAGGGCAAGGTGCCCTCGCAGAAGTCGGCCGGGAAGGCGGCGCCGGCCAGCGAGAAGCGCTGCGCGCCCAGGCAGCGCAGCACGGCGGGCGGCCCGGCCCGGCGCAGCCGCGCCAGCACGGCCAGCGCCACGCTCAGCACCAAGAGCGCCGACAGCAGCGCCAGCGCCAGCACCAGGTAGAACTGCAGCTCGGCCGCCGCCGCCGCCTCCTCCTCGGCGCCCGCCGGCCGCTCGCTCAGCTCCGGCAGCGCCTCCTGCAAGCTCTCGGCCAGCACCACGTGCAGCGTGGCCGTGGCCGACAGCGCCGGCTGCCCGTGGTCCTTCACCACGGCCACCACACGCTGCTTGGCCGCGTCCCGCTCGGACACGGCGCGCGCCGTGCGCACCTCGCCGCTGTGCAGCCCCACGCGGAACAGCGCCGGCTCCGACGCCTGCACCAGCTCGTACGACAGCCACGCGTTGCGCCCCGCGTCCGCGTCCACCGCCACCACCTTGGCCACCAGGTAGCCGGCCTCGGCCGAACGCGGCACCACCTCGAAAGGCGTCGCCGCCCCTCCCGCCGCCTCTCCCGCCGCCGCCGCCGCCGCCGCCGGCCACAGCACCCTGGGCGCGTTGTCGTTGCGGTCCAGCACGAAGACGCGCACCGTGGCCGTGGAGCTGCGCGCCGGCGAGCCGCCGTCCTGCGCCCGCACGGCCACCGTGAACTCGCGGCACTGCTCGTAGTCCAGGGAGCGCTGCGCGTACAGCGCGCCGCTCCGCGCCTCCACCGACACGAGCGGCGCCGCGCCCGCCGCGCCCGCGCTGCCGCCCGCCAGCCAGTAGCTCACGCGCCCGTTGGCGCCCGCGTCCGCGTCCCGCGCCTGCACGCGCAGCACCAGCGCGCCCGCCGCGTTGTTCTCCGCCACGTACGCGCTGTACGCCGCCTCCTCGAACACCGGCGCGTTGTCGTTCACGTCCGACACCTCCAGCACCAGCTCCCTGCTGCTCCACAGCGCCGGCCTGCCCCGGTCCCGGGCCACCACCGTCACGCCATGCTCCGACGCCTGCTCCCGGTCCAGCGCGCCCGTCGTCACCACCTTGTACGAGCCGCCCGACGACGCCACGATCGACAGCGGCGCCTCTCCCGACAGCTCGCACGACACCTGACCGTTCTCGCCAGAGTCCGGGTCGTTCACATTCAGCAGGGCCACCACGGTGCCCACCGGTGCGTCCTCGGGCACCGGGCTCGAGAGCGAAAGAATAGTGATTTCAGGTGGATTATCATTCACGTCCAGCACCTCCACCTCCACCTTGCAGTGCGCCACCAAACCCCCTCCATCCATCGCTTCCACAGCCAGGCTGAACGCGCGCGTGTCCTCGAAGTCCAGCTCCTCTCGCAGCGTGATCGTCCCTCTCTGGGCGTCCACCACGAACTTCTGAAGCACCTTGGCCGGCATCTCCCCGAAGCCGTAGGTGATGTGGGCGTTGGTGCCGGCATCGGCGTCTGAGGCTGACATGTTCAGCACTATCGATCCCGGAGGCGTGTCCTCGCGCAGGCTGACGCGGTACCGATCCTGCGCGAACACGGGTGGGTTGTCATTGGCGTCGGTGACGTTGATCCAGAGCTGGGCGGTGCCAGTCCGGGGCGGGTCACCGCCGTCCAGAGCCGTCAGCAGCAGACGCAAGCTCGGCTCGCTCTCTCGGTCTAATGAGTGTCGCAGCACCAGCTCTGCGGATTTGCTGCCGTCCTGGCTCTCTTTCACATCCACCGTGAAATACCCGTTGGCCTCCAGCTCGTAGCCTTGTAGGGAATTACTGCCCACGTCCGGATCCTCTGCCATCCCCAAGTAAATCCGGGTGCCAGGAGAAGTAAGTTCGTTGATCTCCAGCAGAAATTTGTTCCGCAGAAAGCGCGGTGTATTGTCATTCACGTCCTCGATCGCCACCTCGACGTGGAATACGTTCAGCGGGTTGTGCACCAGCACCTCGAAGCTGACGGAGCAGGTCGCCGAGTCGCCGCACATCTCCTCCCGGTCCAGCCTCTCATTCACGTACAGGTTCCCGTTCTCCTCATTCACCGTGAAGTATTTCAGCTGCTTCTTGCCGGCAGACGCCACCCGCAGCTTGCGCGCCGGCAGCTCGTCCGCGCTGAGCCCCAGGTCCCGCGCCAGCGGCCCCACGAGCGAGCCTCTGCCCAGCTCCTCGGGGATGGCGTAGCGGACCCGCTCGGCCGCCGCCCGGCCCCACACGCACAGCAGCACCGCGGCCAGCAGCGCTCGCCCGCCGCCCGGCCCAAGCCTCTGCCGCCGCCTCACCGCCATTCTCTGCCCGCAGCGCTCGCCGCGCTCCTGCCTCCTGCCGCTGCCCTGCCTCCCTTCCAGCCGCTCTCGCCGCCCACAACACACACCGCTCAAAGGCTGCGAGCTCGCCGCGCCGCCTCTCGCCGCCTCTCGCCGCCTCTCGCCGCTGCTGCTGGCGGCGGTGCCGCTGCCGCTGTGGCCGGCGCCGGGCGAGCGAGCAGCCTGCGGGGGCAGGACGCTGCGGCGGCGGCGGCGGCGGCTCCAGCGCCGCTCGGCGGCGGCCAACAGCGACACCCGGAGGCGCCGCCGCGCCACTGCAGCCGCCGGAGCGCCGCGCTCAGGGGGGCCCGGCTTTGGGCGGGGCTCAGCGGCGGCACCGGCCCCGGGGCTCTCCCGCCTGCCCGCACCGCCACCAGCTCCTGACTGAGGCCACCCCGAGGCCTTTCTGTCTCACATGTGCTGTCGGGTGCTCTCAGGGCATTCTTTTGAGTCACCCAGAACGGTCAGAAGCAAATATTCATGGCACGGCATTAAAGGAATTAATTCACCTGCTCTTAATAAAATCATGGGCCATTTACATCAACAATAATCGATAATATTGGGAAGACTTCAAGAGCTTTTTCACACTTGTCTTGAATTGTCCTTTCATTATCTGGCATTAGTTACTTGGAGATGTAGATCACCGTAAAGCAATGTAAGCAACCCCTATGCCCAGACAGCAGAATAACATTTACTCTTTTCTTTCTTACTCATTAAACTTGCTTCATCTGCATCTCCATATCTCAACACCTGACAATGGAAAGTGCAAAGGAACACTGAGTCCCTCAAAGAGCCAAAAAATATTTTCAGTTTCCAACTTAAACTTTTCACTAGAGACCATTTACTCCACAGCTCTGACATGAGCAGGAACACTTCGGGCTAGACTTGAACATTGGAGGCACGTCTAAAACTTCTCTGGACAATACCTTCCATTTTCACACAACTCACACTAAGAAGCTTTCTCCTAGTCAAATCTTCCTTTCTTTTACTGGAAAACAACAGTCTGCTGTCCTCTCATCACTGGACTTCGTAAAAACAGTTTGTCCCATCTTTCCTTTAAGCTCATTTATAAATAATTTCAAAAGTCTGTGCAGAGGGATCATTTCTCTGTGCTTGAAGACCTAAACTCCTTCAGTTCTTCTACACTGCAAACAAACTTAAGGCCACTTACGTGATCCTTCTGGGAACTCTAGCACATCCATTGGGATATTGGCCCATGATCTGCGTGTGCTCTGCACTCACACAAAAAGAGTTGAGAGAGGGAAAGGACCTCCCTCGACCTGCTGGGCAGAGTGCTTGTCATGCAGTGCAGGACACAATTCCAGCAGCAGGTGCCCACTGGCAGCTCATGTCCCACCTTATCACCCACCAATAACCCAAAGCACTTCTCTGCAAAGCTCTTCCCTGTCCCCCACTCTCTCTTTAAACTGGGGATTGCCCCACCCCAGCTGCACGACCTTGCACTTTCATCCATTCCATGATGCTTGCACGGGGCCACTTCTCCAGCCCATCCCTGGCTGCCACCTCTGCCCTCCCGTGAATCAACTCCAGGCGCAGTCAGCTGCAAACTGCCTGAAGGGGCACTCAGCCCCATGGGCCAGCAAGGTGCTGAGCAGAGCTGGGCCCAGTCAGGGTCCCTGAGGGACAGCACCACTCACTGCTTCCCACCTGCACGTGGAGCCACTGTCCAGAACTCTCTGGAGGTGACTCTCCAGCCTGTTCCTCAGCCATGGCACAGCCTCCAGCTCATTGCCCAGCATGTTCCCCTGGCTGATGGCCTGGGGGACACTGCACACCTTCTCCCACTGGCCGTGGGCTGTGCATGGCAACCTTGCCTGGGCTGGGTGCTCACTCTGCACTTTGACAGCTGCAGCACAGATGCTTCTGCATTAGCACAACACAGACAAAATGTTCTGGGTGAGCAGACGTGCTTATGAAACCCTTCCTCTGTACAGCTGTCAACACCACAGGTGGGGGTGGGAACTGCACCTGCACTCGGGCAGCTGGGACAGAGGAGACCTTCCCCATGAGATCAGACACCCTGAGGCTGAGCTCATGACCACAAGCAATGCAAGAGTTAGAAACACGTGGAAATGGACAGATGCAATAACATTCTGTAGCTCTCCCTTGCCCTGCAGAAGGAACTCAAATCACACTGGACTCCATCAGGCACAGCCTGGGGCTCTCTGTGACATGTGACAAGCAAGGCAATGACCGAGTTCTTCTCCAGCCTCACACACACAGCTCCCCTGTCTGCTTTTTCTTCCATGCCAGGCCACTCTGAGGTTTGGATTGTGGCCCTCTCCTCACTGCTCAAATCTACCATGAGATGATAATGCACTGCAGCCACAGCCAGAAGGGAGGTGCCATTGTCTGCTCACCTCCATTATGATAAGGAACTGAAGGATTCTAAAGTACACAAATGATAAACAACCCTACCAAAAGATCAGCAGTCATCCAATGGAGAATGGTTCATTAAATCATTGGCCTTGAGGGAATCTTCTCTCCAGCTTTATCACATGCTCTTTTTTCCACAGAGATGCAACATCGACAAATATCATATTTACATTTATTTCTCCCAACAGGAACAGAACACAAAGTCACTCTCATATCTCCTGCTTTCCACTCCCACTGCAGCAAGTGCTGGGGACATTAACACACCATACATTGCTCAAAAACAATGGGTTGTTGATAACCCACATACTGTGTAAATCAAGGAAAAAACAAAAAAGCTGCAGAAATACGCAAAACATGAATCAGATAAGGCAAGAAAGCATTAGAAGACATCAAGGACTTAGAGATGCTCACAGTAAAGACTGCTGGGCCTTGATTGCAGGCCTTAAAATCCATCCCTGAGAGCACCTGGAAGTCACTGAGGTCCCAAGGTGCAAGTGTGGCATGGAGGATTTACACAGCCCAGCAGGATAGGGGGGTTCATTTCAATAATTAGTCCTCACCACAGCAACCTTTTCTACTGCATGGCCTGCTCACCTTGCACAGTTATGAATCCATCATTTTAAAAAGCTTCTCACCGGCCTCTTTCTCAAGCTAAATCTTCTCACAAATTACAACAGATTCTCTTATTGCTGCTTCTTCCTATTCTTTGTATTCCCCACATACACAATTTTCTCCTAGGTGGCTGCAGTAAAGATGTGCTGAAAAACAACAGTCACTGTTTCAGATTTAAAAGTACTGCCCAGAATTGTGAAAATGAGCTGCAACCTCCCTGGAAACAAAGGCCTGAAAGAAAGCGGAATTACAACCCCAAAGAAACTCAATATCACAATGTAGCATAAAGATACAGATGGATAATGGAGGTTGCACACAGGATTAATTGGCACTTTAGACAAGAATGAAGGTTCTACACAAACACTTACTGTGGCAAATGTTACCACTGGAAGACTGTCACTGTCTTTGATGCCAGATAAACCAGGATCAGAACAGCCATGGCACTGCCTTTGGCACCAAGAATGAAATCAAACCATTTCTCTGCCAAACCCACACTCAGTCACTGATTTACCTGGCACAGAACTGAGCTCTCACCCTCCTCACTCTGCATTCACAGCCTGCAGATTCACCATCAACACAAACCAAAATATTAGTTCCATCATCCCCACAGAGAAAACAACACCTTGGGCAAACATCCATTCATGAAATTCTATTTCTTGAATGAAAGATTCAAGGTCAGGCTGGCTGGGGCTCTGAACAACCTGCTCTGCTGGAAGATGTCCCTGCCCATGGCAGACGAGCTGGAACAAGAGCATCTGTAAGGTCCTTTACAACACAAACCATTCTGTGTTTCTAGGATAAAATGAATACATGTACAGCTTCAAGGGATGGATGAGAGATACTCTCCCTCCTGGACAATTATATGTTTTGGACTCTGCAGGATTGCAAGATACAATGAGCATCAACTTTACACCTTGACAAAAAAAAAAAAAAAGGCAAACCAACAAACAACCCAAATGAAACCAAACACACTAAAAACCTTAAACAGCCCAGCCTGTGAAAACACCAGACGAGTATCAATCATGGCCTCACATTTCAAACTGGGTCAACTGCAGTATATACACAGCACAGGAAACTGGACTGTAACCCATACACAGGAGGCCTCACACAGGAGCTCACTGCACAGACCCCACACTGCCATTTCCTTGGATACAAAGAGAAAGAAAAAGCTTGGAACCACAGCTCTGGGCCTCATCCAACTACTAGTACAATCAGAAGTGGACACAATTCATTGATGCATTTTGAACTGCATCACAGTGAACTCCAGCACCAGCCCTGTCTCTGGATACACAGACTTCTTCTCTCTGTCCAAACATACCATGAAAACAAATTTTGCATTCAGACATCATTAGAAGAAAACTCATGTGCACAGATTCCCAGAGCCCAAGCATCACAACTAAGATTATTCTGTTCCTCCCCATTATTTCAACAAGTGGGAAATGTCATAGAGGCCATAAATTATTGCCAGCTCTGTCAAAGACCCACACATCCAAGTATCACCTCCAAGGCAGCATCACCATTCTTCAGCACATGGACTCCTCAAAGGATGTGTGACGACCACTCTTGATGGGCAAAGGAACATGGAACCCAAACCAGGCCATTGGAGTCCAAACCACACAACTGAAAATCATCAGACTCCTCCTGACTCATTTTCAGAAGGTCAGCAATAGCCCTGGCCATCAACAAAACACATGCCATGTCTCCACCAGGACTTCTCACACACCACAGCCCCAACACTCCCCACTAACCCTTCACAGATCCCATGGTTAGCATGGATCACCACAATTTAGAGAGACAGCACCAAAAGGAAAGTTGCCCAGACTCGATCTTCTTGTCATAGATAATATTGGACATCTCACCCTAGCGAGGCAAAAAGAAAAAGCACTTATTACAGAGATATTTTGAAGAAACATTTATATTAATCTCTCTCTTTTCACCTATAAAGAGGAAAGAACCATCTTCAGATGATCAGAAGAATGACACAAATTAAACACCTGCAGAATGGAAGAACTCCCAACTCTCTTCTGGGTAATATATCTCAGAACAAATGATTGATGACATGGTTTATAGGCACTGAATACACAGCTTGCAATTCCCACACAGCATCTGTCATAAATACAAAATCAAGCTTTGAAGTGACACAACCATGATGACATGAAAATACTGAGCAAGAACCTGCCAGGGTTCTCCATGCAGCAGCAATACAGATCTTCTAGACAAATCCTTTGGGAAGAAGAACCTCACATTGCTTCATCCTAAAGACAGGACGCAGACAGGGAGTGGAGAAAAACATTCCCTTGACTCTTGCAGCAGGCATTCACGCACGGCTCACAGCACTCAGATTTCCAACCCTTCACACCACCCATGCTGTCCTTGCACCCAAATACCTTAAAAACATGTGACAGCGCAGGCCCACTTCCCCACACCATTTCTCTTCCCACCACCAATTTCACACAGCTATCTCTACAGCTCTGTGCTCTGCAAGCTACATTTGCTGCTCACTGAAGTTCTGTGGAGACATTTCTTAGGCCTCAAAGGAAAAGCAGAGCAGTCTTCCAAGGGACACTGAGTCACTGAATATCTCCTCACAGGGCATTATGCCCACCTTGCAGCTCTGCCTGCACCTTCAATCTCTCCTTCCCATCCAGCCAATTCTCTTGCCATGCTAAATATTTTACAGCCAAGCTTCATCCAGCTCATCTGACATAGCTCTACATTAAAAAGCAAGAGAAAACCAAAGCAGTTCTGCCATTCCCTCCTGCGTTTCCTCCTCCACATGCCGCCCCCCACAGGCTTTTGAAAGTGGCACAACTTCGAGAGGATCCTTCATCCTCATGACAGGCACACAGACATCACCAGGACCACTTCTTGCCTGGTCCAATCCTCTCTTGGGGACACAGACCAAAGCATGCATGACACAAACACTCCCTGCTGACCTCCACTATGTCTCATGGACA
Organism: Passer domesticus; assembly: GCF_036417665.1. NCBI lineage: Eukaryota > Metazoa > Chordata > Aves > Passeriformes > Passeridae > Passer > Passer domesticus. Next base: position 16,165,603 of record NC_087486.1, on the reverse strand, counting down.
GTGATAAACACTGGAAGCAATGTGCAGAGAGGTTCCATGCAAAACCATCAGCATTTTGTTCAAGACACATTCTACCTATTCAAGTTCATGTGCTCTTGGGAAGACACATGAACCTCCGAAAAAATTCTATTTCTCCATAATGGGATCCATCCCTTCAGAAGATCGAATACTAACAGGAACACAGACTCTACACAGCACAGCTCATACAGGGGAACAACACCTGCAACCTGATCAATACCCAAACCTACAACCTAAGCAACAGCCTGAGAGCAGGAACCCTGTCCCTCCTTCCTTCTTCACTAACTGGGAGGCACGGGGGGGAACCTACCCCGTGTTCAAATGACGACAGCAGAGTGCACCAGCCTTCAGAATTTCATCGACAGAAAATCTACAATGCTTGAAGCACAATCTCCTATGCAAGACAGAGTAAACCGCAGGGAAAGGGCAGGGGAGCATCAGAAGAAAGCGTGGCAGAGAAAACCTGGAGAGAGAAACTCACCGAGGGAGGGGCAGAAGGCGCGGGCAGGGCGCCGGCGGGGTCCTGGTCCCCGAGCAGCGGCGCGGGCTCGTCGGGCGGCGGGCGGGCCGGGAGGGTGTCGCAGCAGCTGGCGGCCGAGAAGCGCAGCTGGCTCTTGCGCGAGTCGGCCGTGAGCGACACGTCGTGCGAGTAGGACTGCAGGAAGGCGCGCACGCCGTCGATGCCCACGAAGTGCGACACGGGCACGCCGCGCAGGGCGCCGCTGTCGGCCGGCAGCAGGTGCTGGCGGTGCCAGCGGCGCAGGCGCAGCGCCAGCAGCAGCAGCAGGAAGGCCACGAAGAGGCACGACACGGCGGCCACGGCCAGCACGAGCCAGCGCGTCAGGCTGGCGGCCGGCTCGCCCGGCGCCGCCGCCTCGTCGGCCGCGCTGCCCAGCTCGGCCAGCAGCTCGGCCACGCTCTCGGCCAGCACCACGCTCAGCGTGGCCGTGGCCGAGAGCGCCGGCCGCCCGTGGTCCCGCACCAGCACCACCAGGCTGTGGCGCGCCGCGTCGCGGGCCAGCGGCGAGCGCGCCGTGCGCACCTCGCCGCTGTGCAGCCCCACGCGGAACAGCCCCGGCTCCGTGGCCTTGGCCAGCTCGTAGGACAGCCACGCGTTCTGCCCCGCGTCCGCGTCCACCGCCACCACCTTGGCCACCAGCGCGCCGGCCTCCGACCGGCGCGGCGCCAGCTCCACGCCCGACCACGCCGCGCCCGAGCCCGCCGCTGCGCCCGCCGGCGGGTACAGCACCTGCGGCGCGTTGTCGTTCTCGTCCACGATCAGCAGCCGCACCGACACGTTGCTGCTCAGCGCCGGCGCGCCGCCGTCCTCCGCCCGCACCCACAGCTGCAGCTCGCGCACCTGCTCGTAGTCCAAGGAGCGCAGCGCGTACAGCGCGCCCGTCTCCGCCTGCACCGACACGTACGACGACAGCGGCGCGCCCCGCACCCGCCCCTCCGCCAGCCGGTAGCGCACGCGCGCGTTCTGCCCCCAGTCCGCGTCCGTGGCGCGCACCGTCAGCACCAGCGCGCCCGCCGCGTTGTTCTCCGCCAGCCGCGCGCTGTAGCGCTCCTCCAAGAACACCGGCGCGTTGTCGTTCACGTCCAGCACCCGCAGCGCCAGCACCGCGCTGCTCTGCAGCGACGGCGACCCGCCGTCCGCCGCCCGCACCGTCACGTTGTACTCCCACACCTGCTCCCGGTCCAGCTCGCTCGCTGTCACCACACGGTAGTAGTCCTCATAGGACTTCTCCAGCCGGAACGGGACGTCTTTGTCAATCGAGCAGCGCACCTGGCCATTTGCCCCCGAGTCCCGGTCCTGCACGTGCAACAGGGCCACAACTGTTCCCAGAGGGGCATCCTCCGAGATCTCGTTAAGAGCCGATCTCACCGAAATCTTGGGCACATTGTCATTGACGTCTGTAATGGTGATCACCACTTTTGCAGTATCAGAGAGCCCTCCTCCATCATGTGCCTGAACCTCAAGTTCGTGGGAGGAGATTTCCTCGAAATCCAAGTCGTCCTTAACAGTTATCTCTCCTGTCGCAGAGTCGAAATTAAAAAGTTCTGAGGCTCGGTCTGAAATTTTACGAAAGCTGTATTTCACATGACCATTCAGCCCCTCGTCGCCGTCCGTAGCCATGACAGCGATGATGACAGAGCCCACGGGCACGTCCTCGGGCACTCGCACCGTGTACTCCGCCTGGCTGAACACGGGCGCGTTGTCGTTCGCGTCCAGCACCATCACGCGGATCCGAGCCGTGCCCGTCCGTGCCGGATCGCCGCCGTCCCTCGCCCTCAGCACCAGCTCGTGAAACGCCGCCTCCTCCCGGTCCAGCGCCTTGGCCAGCACCAGCTCGGGACGCTGATCGCCGCCGGGGCCCGCCTGCACGGCCAGCGAGAAGTGCTCGTCGCCGCTCAGCTCGTAGCTCTGCAGGGAATTACGGCCCGAATCTGGGTCATGAGCTTCGGCCAGGGGAAACCGCGACCCTGGGGCTGTCGTCTCGCTCACTCTCAATTCTTTGTCTGCCTCTCTGAAGCTGGGCGCGTTGTCGTTAACATCCGTGATTTCTACTTCGATTCCGTAAACCTGCATCTGTCCCTCCACTATCAGCTCACAGCGCAGCACGCATTTCTCCACCAGCCGGCACAGCTGCTCTCTGTCGATCCTCTCAGCCGTCACTAAATGTCCCGTCTTCCCGTGCACAGCGAAATACTGCGTCGTACTTTCGGAGACAACGCGGACGGCATTATCGCGGATCTCCGACAGCTGCAGCCCCAGGTCCTTGGCCACGTCGCCCACGAACGAGCCCTTGGGCATCTCCTCGGGCACCGAGTAGCGCAGCTGCCCCCACGCCGCCTGCCACGCCGCCAGCAGGACGGCCCCGAGCAGAGCTCGCTGCCGCCGGCCCCAGCGCCTCCCCGCCGCGCACATCTCCGCCGCGGCACCGCAACACCGGCGGGAGCTCTGCGCCGCCGCTCACGGATCTGGCTCACAGTGTAGCTCCGGCGCTCCGCTCCCGGCCGCTGCTGCCAGACTCCTCCGACCCCCTTCAGCACATTCCCCCAACCGCGGGGACGATCGCGGACTGCTCCGCCGCCGACTCACACACCGGCACCGCCAGCGAGCCGGGCCGCAGCGGGCGGGGCTGCCGCGCTCCGAGCTTCCTCCCGCTCCTCTCGGTCAACAGCGGCGCCCGCAGCTCTCTGCCGGCACTGCACGCAGTGAAATGCAATGTATTTGTTTTAATACGGCGGACGGAGCATTGCGAGTCCTAACACAGCAGTACAAAAGCAGAGCTTCCATCACGAATATTTCTAGAAGACATGACGGAATGACCGGCGCAAGGGCAGCGAAAGAAAGCCGTGTCTGATATACAGCTCTAGGTTACTTCATCACTCTGTGCTAACTCTATTTACAGCTACCCAGGAGGCAGAAAAGCACCTGAAATGAATCTGTCCGGTTTATACGCAATTCTATTCCATCAATTCATTCTATAATCCCAGGAATAGGCTTTTCTTTTCTCCGAAGTTAAGACATACAGGCTTGACGCTCGCTAGCAAAACCTTGTTCTAATTATTGTGTATTCATGGAGCTATGGCACATTTTCAACAACGGGAAATGATCATTACAGCTGCACACCTTAGACTCTGATGGCCTTTCATAGATTTTCAAATATACCTGATTCAAGTGCTTAAAGTGTCAATTGGTGAATCTCCTACACATTTGATAGCCATATTTGAATCTTAGAGGCTTATTATCCTTTTAAACCGACATTTGTAAGAAATACTGGGGAAGAAGGGGTAGAAGGGGGAACCAACCAAAACCAAACAAACAACCAAAAAAATCCCCTAAGAGGACGAACTCTCTGTACAGGGTCCAAAGACCTCTCTTTTTATAAAAAAGAATAAGAAAACGGGCTCTGGAAGGAAAAAAAATTCCCCATTTGAGACCTCAGTCTTCATCTACAGCTGTGTATGAAGGAAATGCTAGGAGTGGTAAAAAAGAAAAAGGGAATTACCAGCCAGAATGGAAAAAGAAAACTAGCAAAATTAACTCGCCCCACTAATGGTACCAGCCCTGCCATTTCTGCAACAGTGCTCACGCAAAAGATGAGTGTCAGTCTCTTCTTTCACTCCGGATGAAGGACCTGTCACTTTTCTATCCATAAGAAGAGATTCTTTCTGGAGTCCAAGGCCAAAAAGGTGTTAAACAAAGGGTATGTGGCCAGCTTTGAAACAGGTCCCAGAATACAGGGTAAATTTCAGGATAAACCACTCATGAAGGAAAAATCTGCAATAGCTACTATCTGCGTTATTTCCCCAATTCCTTCATGCAGAACCGGCTACTCTCCTGCACAGTTATGATTCCCCATCACAGCTACTAACTAATGCGATTTTAGTCAACTCAAGAGACGCAGACAAAACCTCTTAGATTAACCTGAAGCTGTTGCCACCGCACAATCAGGAGCTATGGCTAATTGCCTGTTCTTGGAAGAAGAAATCACTTTGTTCTTTCATTCCTTCTCGGAGACATGGACCGGCCACTCCCACCTACACTACCCGGAGAAACCCAAGGAAAGGAGAGCTGCGGTTCGGAAAGACACAAGGGGAACAGCAGGAGCTCGCGGCTCTGCAGAAAGAACTGCAGAGATAAATCATGACTGGAATAATGAAGCAACCTCGCCTACCACTCCTGAAGAAAACTTATGCCCAGATACACTCGACACTTCCAGCAGGGAGGAACAACCTGTGATTTCTCCTTCCGTGTCGAAAATCTACACATCTCAGTGGAAAAACAAACCCCAATAACAAGCAAACACATGCGCCTTCCTACCAACAGACCACAAGTGATAATTTCCTTTTCAGAATTCAGTCACACACAGAATCAGCGGATCTCTTTCTGCAGAGCAAGAATCCTTTTTCTCTGTTGAACTGACAAATAATTACTCAAAAAACCTTTGAAATATCACGACTGGGAAATATATATCCATCGTAATAATTCTGCCCTTCCTGCAACAGGATTCCCTCAAAACATGGGACACTACACGGCAAATTTTGGAGACAAGATTAAAACCCGGGTTGACGTCAGACAAATAATATCAGGGGAAGAAAATGGTCAGCCTCACTAGACCTACAGTACGTGAAGCAGCCTTCTCTCAAAACATGGGAACGGAAACAGGAGAGGGTTACAACCACATGCAACTCCTCAAACAACAGGGCCAGATGCATGTTTGCTTTTGGAGTAAATACTGAAATAGTATCGACCAACAGATAATGCCAAGGTCTAGAAAAGCGTATCAGTCTGTGGGAAAAGAGAAAGCCTGTTAAGAAAGGCTCAAGGAGAACAGCAGGTGCTTATGGTTTTACAGACCTGCGGTAGGTCGGGTTGGGCAGACACTTCTCCCTCGATAGCGCTGCTGTTGGAGCTCGGCTTCTCGCAGGAATCGCCGCCCAGCAGCTCCTCCGCCGACAGGACGGGCACCGGTGGCGGCGGCGGCGGCCAAGCGGCCTCGGGCACGGCGCGGGCCGGCGCCGCCACGCACAGGTTGTAGGAGTAGGGCAAGGTGCCCTCGCAGAAGTCGGCCGGGAAGGCGGCGCCGGCCAGCGAGAAGCGCTGCGCGCCCAGGCAGCGCAGCACGGCGGGCGGCCCGGCCCGGCGCAGCCGCGCCAGCACGGCCAGCGCCACGCTCAGCACCAAGAGCGCCGACAGCAGCGCCAGCGCCAGCACCAGGTAGAACTGCAGCTCGGCCGCCGCCGCCGCCTCCTCCTCGGCGCCCGCCGGCCGCTCGCTCAGCTCCGGCAGCGCCTCCTGCAAGCTCTCGGCCAGCACCACGTGCAGCGTGGCCGTGGCCGACAGCGCCGGCTGCCCGTGGTCCTTCACCACGGCCACCACACGCTGCTTGGCCGCGTCCCGCTCGGACACGGCGCGCGCCGTGCGCACCTCGCCGCTGTGCAGCCCCACGCGGAACAGCGCCGGCTCCGACGCCTGCACCAGCTCGTACGACAGCCACGCGTTGCGCCCCGCGTCCGCGTCCACCGCCACCACCTTGGCCACCAGGTAGCCGGCCTCGGCCGAACGCGGCACCACCTCGAAAGGCGTCGCCGCCCCTCCCGCCGCCTCTCCCGCCGCCGCCGCCGCCGCCGCCGGCCACAGCACCCTGGGCGCGTTGTCGTTGCGGTCCAGCACGAAGACGCGCACCGTGGCCGTGGAGCTGCGCGCCGGCGAGCCGCCGTCCTGCGCCCGCACGGCCACCGTGAACTCGCGGCACTGCTCGTAGTCCAGGGAGCGCTGCGCGTACAGCGCGCCGCTCCGCGCCTCCACCGACACGAGCGGCGCCGCGCCCGCCGCGCCCGCGCTGCCGCCCGCCAGCCAGTAGCTCACGCGCCCGTTGGCGCCCGCGTCCGCGTCCCGCGCCTGCACGCGCAGCACCAGCGCGCCCGCCGCGTTGTTCTCCGCCACGTACGCGCTGTACGCCGCCTCCTCGAACACCGGCGCGTTGTCGTTCACGTCCGACACCTCCAGCACCAGCTCCCTGCTGCTCCACAGCGCCGGCCTGCCCCGGTCCCGGGCCACCACCGTCACGCCATGCTCCGACGCCTGCTCCCGGTCCAGCGCGCCCGTCGTCACCACCTTGTACGAGCCGCCCGACGACGCCACGATCGACAGCGGCGCCTCCCCCGACAGCTCGCACGACACCTGACCATTCTCGCCAGAGTCCCGGTCCCGAACTTTCAGCAGGGCCACCACGGTGCCTGTCGGGGCATCTTCCGCTACTGGGCTCGTGAGTGACAGAATGGTGATCTCGGGCGCATTGTCATTCTCGTCTATGATATCTATTTGAGCCTTGCAGTGAGCCGTTAACCCGCCTCCGTCCGTCGCCTCCAGGCCGAAGATGTATTTATTCTTCTCCTCGAAATCGAGGGGACCCAGCATCCTGACCTCCCCGCTGTCGCTGTCGATAGTGAACAAAGCACGGATGCTGTCCGGGACGTTGCCGAATGAATAAGAGACCCGCCCGTTGGAGCCCGTGTCTGCATCTGTCGCCCGTACCCACAGCACCAGCGACCCTGCCGGCAGATTCTCTGCTACTCTCGCCTCATAGAGTCTTTTGCTGAACACGGGCGGGTTGTCGTTTGCGTCAGTAACATTTATGCGGACCTGGACAGTCCCAGATCTCACGGGCTCTCCGCTATCCACTGCCGTAAGCACCAGCTCAAAGGAGCTCTGCTTCTCTCGGTCCAAGGCCCTATCCAGAACTAATTCTGGTTGCTTGCTCCCGTCAGGGCTCTCTGTCAGGGCCAAACTGAAAGACGAGTGGCTGGTGAGCTGGTAAGTCAGCACCGAGTTGCTTCCTGCGTCTGCATCTCGTGCCATGTCCAAAGGAAAACGAGCACCGGGAGGGATTAATTCACCGATCTCGAGGTCCAGAACAGATTTGCTGAAGGTCGGGGCGTTGTCGTTCACATCCTCGATCGCCACCTCGACGTGGAAAATGTTCAGCGGGTTGTGCACCAGCGCCTCGAAGCTGACGGAGCAGGTCGCCGAGTCGCCGCACATCTCCTCCCGGTCCAGCCTCTCATTCACGTACAGGTTCCCGTTCTCCTCATTCACCGTGAAGTATTGCTTCTCGTCGCTCAGCCGCAGCTTGCGCGCCGGCAGCTCGTCCGCGCTGAGCCCCAGGTCCCGCGCCAGCGGCCCCACGAGCGAGCCTCTGCCCAGCTCCTCGGGGATGGCGTAGCGGACCCGCTCGGCCGCCGCCCGGCCCCACACGCACAGCAGCACCGCGGCCAGCAGCGCTCGCCCGCCGCCCGGCCCAAGCCTCTGCCGCCGCCTCACCGCCATTCTCTGCCCGCAGCGCTCGCCGCGCTCCTGCCTCCTGCCGCTGCCCTGCCTCCCTTCCAGCCGCTCTCGCCGCCCGCAACACACACCGCTCAAAGGCTGCGAGCTCGCCGCGCCGCCTCTCGCCGCCTCTCGCCGCCTCTCGCCGCTGCTGCTGGCGGCGGTGCCGCTGCCGCTGTGGCCGGCGCCGGGCGAGCGAGCAGCCTGCGGGGGCAGGACGCTGCGGCGGCGGCGGCGGCGGCTCCAGCGCCGCTCGGCGGCGGCCAACAGCGACACCCGGAGGCGCCGCCGCGCCACTGCAGCCGCCGGAGCGCCGCGCTCAGGGGGGCCCGGCTTTGGGCGGGGCTCAGCGGCGGCACCGGCCCCGGGGCTCTCCCGCCTGCCCCCACCGCCACCAGCTCCCGACTAACCACCAGCAGGAATCCTTATGATTACAGCAACAATACCCGTGTGATAACGATCTCATTATTTCTAGCTGCAATAGACGTGGAAACAAGTATCACACTATATCAACGACTTTTGCACTCTCTGGTTTCAGATGGCATGAAAATCAAAAACCAAATATGTGTTCCAAAAATACAGATTGGTTCTTTCCATGCACAGTCAAAGAATTGAAACCAAACTCTGAAAAGAAGATTGCTGAGATGCTTTACAATTTACTTGTTCCAGTGGTACCTGAGATATTGTTTCCCCATCACCTCTGCAAAACCCGTGTAAACCCAAAGGACATTTTTACAGTGATTAACACTCGTAAAGAAATGTAAAGCCCAGAAGCAGTGGATCTGCTCTCAGATAAATGGCACTGTACATACATCCCTGGCAGAGAATAAGAAAGTGGAAAGCAGTGCAGACTCTGCCCTGTGTCCGTCCTTACACTGACTCTTCTTCCATACAGAAAAACCTTCTGTGGTTTTGGTGGAGACTCAAAAATTAGGCCTGCTACAAATATTGATTTAATATCTCCATTGTTTTGATTTTCCTAACCTTTGGGCAAAAGTCCCAGCATCTCCCAAATCTGTTTTGGGACTGCAAAATCAGTTGAATGGTTTCCAATGAATTCTGAAGACTCATGTGCAAACCCCAAACTTCCATTGGACATCATCAGAGATCAGGTGATATTTCATTGCTGTGATTTTTCTGTGCTTTACCACAACATTGCCTTAAAAATTCTTTCCCAGAGCATGTGGAAACTCACTGAGGCCTCAAGCTGCAAGGTAAGCAAGCTGCAGGACTATTTCAGGACTCTGAGGTCTCTCTGACTGGACTAAATGACTTCACTGGGCAGCAGAACAACAGAAGTCCTTGGCACTTACTGTGTCAGAGAAGCCAAACCCAATACCTGCCACTGCCATACATGGGGCCAGTCTTTGGCTACTGTGACACATCAGGGCCTGTGCAGTGCAGGAAATCACACAGAGCACCAAGTAGGTATGTAGACCTCAGAGACACAAGAAGAATCCCCAGGTAAGTGGAATTGAACAGCAGCATTTTACAGCTACCCACTTGAGTTCAGTAATTTTTCATTTTCCTCACACACAACATTCTGTCTTCATTTGGTTCTCAAGGGAAGTTACTATTTCCTGCATAGCAGCACTCACAAGTGGGAAGGAAACATGAACCATGGCCTTCCAGGAAACAGAACCTGAATTGAGATCCAAGGTGGAAAATGTAATTGCCACTTCCACAAACTCTCTATCAAGATACATACTTCCCCTCTTTTACCACATGCACAGATCCACAAAGATGTGACTGCTCCTGAGGTCATTTTTACATCTCCTAACATATGACAAAATTAGAAGACAGATATATCCCCCTCACATGTCCTCATTCCACATCAGCTGTAATAACATGTCAAGAAAAGAAAACCACACAAGCAATGCAGAGATGCAGAAGAAGTGCTTTCAGAGAAACTCACCAGGAGGAAATCTCAGGCTTCTCTGTGGGCAAGGAAATTCATCCTCGAGAGCACCTGGAACCCACTGAGGTCTCTGGCTGGAAGTGTGACCTTAAAATCTTCTTCTGGACTACCAGGGTGACTTCATTTCATTAAACACTCAAGAGCTCTCATCAGCTTTTCTACTTTGTGGCCTGCTCATACCCCACAAGTTCGAAGGCCTAAGTTTGAAGGCCTAAGTTTAAAGGCCTAAGTTTAAAGGCCTGATTTTAAAGGCCTAAGTTTGAAGGCCTAACTTGTGTCAGCTGTAACAGGTACATGAGAAACATATCTAATATGTAGTGGTAAGACACTCCAAGTAATTTCTTTGGAGAAAATGCAAAGAAAAATGCACAGAACCACAGCTATGTGACCCATACAACAGCTAGGGAAAACTGAATATTTACACCAATCCTTCAGATATTTCAGCAACTCTCTCACCTGCCCTGTTGCTGTGCAGGCAAAATGCTCAGACATCACCCAACCCAAGAAGGATCCCTTTGCAGACAGACACCACTGGAAGAACTTTTCCACACAACTTCTCCTTATGGAGAACAGGGAACACAACACAGGTCCACAGGTATGGACTTAGCTCATCACTGATATTTGAAGAAATGTAACATGTTCCAACAGACACAAGCACTATGCAGGTCAGTTCAAGTCTCAGATCAGGATCAGCTCAAAGATGTCTTCATTCTTCCTAAGCACATGGACAGTTTTGAATATATGCCATTCTACAACCTTTCATGTGAAGCTTATGCCCATATCCAAGAGCTACCACTCACAGGGAAGAGCTGTATCAGACGTGACAAAGGATAAAATTAGTGACTTTCTGGCACGTGCTTCAAATAAAAAGCCCCAAACCAAGACTTTGCTTGTAAGTTAGACTCTCCCCTCCCTGCAATCCTACCAATTTCAATACCAACAAAACATCAGCAGTAACATCAACAAGCAAGAGCCATTGATAACATCTGGAGGTCTGCTCCAGGCTTGGGAATGCTTAGTACAAACACAGTGAAACTCTACATCACAATTTGAACACGGACATACAGCTGGGAAAATGACATTTCCCACACCATTTCTTAGACACACAAGCCCTGAAGCTCCCTGGGCACTGCTTCCCCAGACAAATTCCTTGGAGGATTGCCATCCTTTTCTGGACACAGGAAAAAGGCGCTTGGTGTAAGTGGCACAGGCCTTGGCACGAGGCATGATGTGAAGGCACACTCAGATTAGAGCATCACTGAACCCCCCCTTTGCCTGCTTAGGGGCCAGTCTCTCCCTGGGCACAATCTCTCCCTGACTGTCCATCACGAGTACGTCACAATCACGATCTAGTGATTCTAGAGACATTTTCAGATAGAGTTTCAGACACACACAGGGCCACCTCTACCTGGTCATGACAAACAAGGCAACAGTTAAACTACCATTCACAGAGAGCACCCCATTACAGAAAAGCAAACTTATGAATCCACAGCTTGGCCGTTTATAATCTGAGCATATTCATTTTATCTTGTCCAGCAATGGACCATGGAAGTTAAAAAAACACCTGCTTTCTCTCCAACAGTGCTTCCTCACACGCTGCGCCTGCAAGAGTCTCCTCAAACTCGTTACAGATTCTATGGTTCTCTCTGACCTTTACCATTAGCAGATGTACTCCACTGCCAGAAAAGTTGCAGATACAACTTACCATGGCTAACATTTCATTTCTTAACGCGTGCATGTGAGAAATGAGACAATTTCTCCCATTACAAATTTAAGGAAACACCTCTATGAATGTCTTTCCCGGTCGAGTTGTGAAAATGAAAGGCATGTATGGGACAGCCAGGAAAATGTAAGAGATGTGATCAGATACTACCAGATGTAAAGGCCCAACTTGAGATCAGTACAAAGAACAAAAGAAGAAGATAACGTCTGCAGAAATGAAGGGATGTCACTCATCTGGATTATGGCTTTTGGAGAAAATACGTAATCTAGGTATTAAAGATTGTTATTGGAATAAATTTCCTTACTGCAAAGCTCCCTTTGTGACATTTCAGGTTAGAATACATAAGGGTATTAATTAAATATATTGGCTATGCATTAAATATATTACAATACCTTAAATACATTACAATAACACGTAAACACACCTGTTCTCAATAGAACTTCCGTAATATCTGTTAAACCACACATATTCGGGAAGGAGAAAATTGCATTTCATTATACTACAGATCCACACTGAAAACTTATCTGTCTCTTAACAGTTTTTCACACACAGAGCCCAGTATTTCCATCTCTGGCCTCTAAAATATTGCATGTAGTGTCTCGACACTTTGAAAACAATTTCCATTAAAATGCCAGATAATCAGACCGTTTCCCTTCAACATGAACCAGGATAAACTATAGCCTTCAAACAGGAGTCTTTACAGCTCTGTACTAAGAGAGAAGAAATATTTGTCTGCTAAATACATCTCAGAGAAGAAGCAGCAAGGGGGTGAAACATCACCTGCACATCAAAAGATACTGAGGCAGTGAGGATCATATGATACAGAAAGAATTTCATTTAGAAAAACCCTCCAGCCAAGAGCAGTCTCCCTTATCACGCATCCCTCCCAAACTGGAAAGCCAAGACCCGACCCCATGTCCGGGGTGGTGCAGCAAGAAGCCCCGCGATGAGCACGTCCCTAACAGAGACTTTGCCTTCCCTGTCAGCACACATCGCTCTGCAGGACACGGAAAAGAGGAGAGAAGAAATAGAAGAAAGAAGAGCGGATAAAAACTGGTAGAGAGAAACTCACCGGTGCGGAGGCGGAATCCGCGGGCAGGGCGCCGGCGAGGTCCTGGTCCCCGAGCAGCGGCGCGGGCTCGTCGGGCGGCGGGCGGGCCGGGAGGGTGTCGCAGCAGCTGGCGGCCGAGAAGCGCAGCTGGCTCTTGCGCGAGTCGGCCGTGAGCGACACGTCGTGCGAGTAGGACTGCAGGAAGGCGCGCACGCCGTCGATGCCCACGAAGTGCGACACGGGCACGCCGCGCAGGGCGCCGCTGTCGGCCGGCAGCAGGTGCTGGCGGTGCCAGCGGCGCAGGCGCAGCGCCAGCAGCAGCAGCAGGAAGGCCACGAAGAGGCACGACACGGCGGCCACGGCCAGCACGAGCCAGCGCGTCAGGCTGGCGGCCGGCTCGCCCGGCGCCGCCGCCTCGTCGGCCGCGCTGCCCAGCTCGGCCAGCAGCTCGGCCACGCTCTCGGCCAGCACCACGCTCAGCGTGGCCGTGGCCGAGAGCGCCGGCCGCCCGTGGTCCCGCACCAGCACCACCAGGCTGTGGCGCGCCGCGTCGCGGGCCAGCGGCGAGCGCGCCGTGCGCACCTCGCCGCTGTGCAGCCCCACGCGGAACAGCCCCGGCTCCGTGGCCTTGGCCAGCTCGTAGGACAGCCACGCGTTCTGCCCCGCGTCCGCGTCCACCGCCACCACCTTGGCCACCAGCGCGCCGGCCTCCGACCGGCGCGGCGCCAGCTCCACGCCCGACCACGCCGCGCCCGAGCCCGCCGCTGCGCCCGCCGGCGGGTACAGCACCTGCGGCGCGTTGTCGTTCTCGTCCACGATCAGCAGCCGCACCGACACGTTGCTGCTCAGCGCCGGCGCGCCGCCGTCCTCCGCCCGCACCCACAGCTGCAGCTCGCGCACCTGCTCGTAGTCCAAGGAGCGCAGCGCGTACAGCGCGCCCGTCTCCGCCTGCACCGACACGTACGACGACAGCGGCGCGCCCCGCACCCGCCCCTCCGCCAGCCGGTAGCGCACGCGCGCGTTCTGCCCCCAGTCCGCGTCCGTGGCGCGCACCGTCAGCACCAGCGCGCCCGCCGCGTTGTTCTCCGCCAGCCGCGCGCTGTAGCGCTCCTCCAAGAACACCGGCGCGTTGTCGTTCACGTCCAGCACCCGCAGCGCCAGCACCGCGCTGCTCTGCAGCGACGGCGACCCGCCGTCCGCCGCCCGCACCGTCACGTTGTACTCCCACACCTGCTCCCGGTCCAGCTCGCTCGCTGTCACCACACGGTAGTAGTCCTCATAGGACTTCTCCAGCCGGAATGGAATGTCTTTGTCGATCGAGCAGCGCACCTGGCCATTCGCCCCCGAGTCCCGGTCCTGCACGTGCAGCAGGGCTACCACGGTCCCTGACGGGGCATCCTCAGAAATCTCACTCAGGGCCGACGACACTGTCAGTTCGGGGGCGTTGTCGTTCACATCTGTTACGGTAACTGCAACTTTGGTCGTGTCGGAAAGGTCTCCCGGGTCATGTGCCTGCACCTCCAGCTCGTAGGAATTCCCCTCCTCGAAGTCCAGGCTGCGCAATAGCGTGATCGCTCCTATCTCTGCATCCAACTGGAAAATCTCCAAGGCTCTCTCCGCGATTTTCTTGAACAAGTATTTCACGCGACCATTCGGCCCCTCGTCGGCATCACTGGCAGTAACGGTGACGAGGACAGAGCCCACGGGCACGTCCTCGGGCACTCGCACCGTGTACTCCGCCTGGCTGAACACGGGCGCGTTGTCGTTCGCGTCCAGCACCGTCACGCGGATCCGAGCCGTGCCCGTCCGTGCCGGATCGCCGCCGTCCATCGCCCTCAGCACCAGCTCGTGAAACGCCGCCTCCTCCCGGTCCAGCGCCTTGGCCAGCACCAGCTCGGGACGCTGATCGCCGCCGGGGCCCGCCTGCACGGCCAGCGAGAAGTGCTCGTCGCCGCTCAGCTCGTAGCTCTGCAGGGAATTCCGGCCCGAGTCAGGATCCTGAGCCTCGGGTAAGGAAAACCGCGACCCCGGGGCTGTCATCTCGCTTACTCTCAAATTTTTTTCTGCTTCTCGAAAGTTCGGAGCATTGTCGTTAATGTCCGTGATTTCCACTTGGATCCCGTAAACCTGCATCTGTCCCTCCACTATCAGCTCACAGCGCAGCACGCATTGCTGCACACGTTCGCACAGCTGCTCTCTGTCGATCCTCTCTGCCGTCACTAAATGTCCCGTCTTCCCGTGCACAGAGAAATACTGTGTCCTACCTTTGTCCAAGATACGAACGCCGCGATCGCGGATCTCCGGCAGCTGCAGCCCCAGGTCCTTGGCCACGTCGCCCACGAACGAGCCCTTGGGCATCTCCTCGGGCACCGAGTAGCGCAGCTGCCCCCACGCCGCCTGCCACGCCGCCAGCAGGACGGCCCCGAGCAGAGCTCGCTGCCGCCGGCCCCAGCGCCTCCCCGCCGAGAACATCTCCGCCGCGGCACCGCCGGCACCGCAGCACCGCCGATCCAGTCCCGCTACCACTCAAGGCTGTCAGCTCCTGCACCGTGCGCTGCCCTGGCCCCTCCGCCTGGCTCCAGAACGGACCAGCACCGCGGGGACGATCGCTGGCCGCAGGTTCGGGCAGGGAGCGAGCGAGCGATCGAGCGGGTCCGCAGCGGGCGGGGCTGCAGCGCTCCGAGCTTCCTCTCGCTCCTCTCGGTCAACAGCGGCGCCCGCAGCCTCCGCCCGGCACTGCAGGCACCGAGCGCTGCCCGCCCCGCCTTGCTCCCTGCAGGGGACAGTCGCCGCGGAGACGCCGCTTTTCGTCCAGCGCCGATCTCCTGCCTCCGCATTGCTCCAGCCGATCTCTGCCTTCCTCCTCCACGCTATCACCACCGGGAGGAAGGCACAGGCATTCCGTGCGCGTGGTTCTTTAACCGCACGGAAAACTCATCACTTACCTATGACATTATTCATAAATTCAAACATATATTTCGTATTTTGCACTGTAGCTTATTGTTAATCTCATCCTTTTTGTTCAAAAGCATCTTCAACAACAGGCTCTCAGAGAGAAAACGGGAAGACACCATACCCCGAAAATATAGAGCTATCAAGTTCTTTAGACAAGCGGGAGGACAACAATTGCATACTTCTTGAAGTCGGGGAGCTAATTGTTATACAGAAGTGAATTATATGGAGAAATAAAGATGCAGCTAAAACTCTCAAAGGAAACTTTCAGGACTTCAAATATTTGACAGCCTTTCCTAAGATACACCCCAGTGTTTCCTTAGTTTATACAGATTTACATTTAAACAAGTCATTCTAAGTTTCCTTTCCTCCTAAAATCAATGTGTAAATCACCGCAGTTCGTTAGGAAACTATTCATCTAAGTATTCGTTAATGATGTTCAAAGATATGCGTTTGAGAAAACAATCATGGAACCTTAGAACAAAAGTACAGCGCTTGATATGGTGCTGACCACTAATCAATGTGCAAACGGGCTTGATTCAAGTGCCTAAACCCTCCTCTGATATTCAAGTGCCTAAACCCAATCTCCCTGATATGGGATACGTTCACACCTCAGATGTTTATCCTAGTAAAACAAATTGAAAAAAAAATGCTGCTATCGATATAAACCCGACTTCTACTAAAATGCCCAATATCTTTGCATGAAGAGGAGATAAAAATAAAAATCTCTGAAACAGAAATATTTCAACACACTCTACGAAATAAAGCCAATGAAGAGCAAAAGAGAACGAACTGCCAGCCAGGACGCATAAAGAAAGCCATCTACTCCCACGCTTGCATTCTCCCCCAAAACGAGCGACAATCTCATTTTTCGACTCAGAAAAAAAAAGAGTCAAAGGAATCTTTCACATTCGTTTCCATTCCAAATCAAATAAGGACAAAACAAAGTTTCACGAACGGGTTTAGGTAAAGCTGTACACGAGTTCCAAGCACCTCCTTCCTGAAAAAAGAAACCAGGAAAGAACTATCTCCAACACCAGATCTCACTGTTGTTTTTTTTTTTTTTTCTTCTCGATTCCATCATGCAGAATCAGCCATTCTCCTTCCACAGAATATGAATCTGCTTTCAATGCTGCTAATTCATAGAGTTCTAATTCATAGAGCTCGTGTGTAGAAGACAAACCCTCGCACCTCAAGCTCAACCTATGACCAAGGAAGAACCAAATGCTTCCCGCTCTCCATCAACAGGGGGTAACCCGTTCCTTACTTCAGTCCGTCACAGAGACAGGACTGAGCAACTCACAAAAACACGACTCTGGGAAACAAGGAGAAACACTGAGAAATGCCGCTACTAGCCGAAAGAAGGGCTGAAGTCACAGCCTGTCAGCTGAAGCTGTTAGCGAGAAAAAAAAAATTCCGCCGCTACTTGGAGACACAGATGACAAATCCCCACTGACGCCACGCAAGGAATACCCGGCGGGAAATGACGATGATTAGGAACAGCAGGAGCTTACGATTTTACAGACCTGCGGTAGGTCGGGTTGGGCAGACACTTCTCCCTCGATAGCGCTGCTGTTGGAGCTCGGCTTCTCGCAGGAATCGCCGCCCAGCAGCTCCTCCGCCGACAGGACGGGCACCGGCGGCGGCGGCGGCGGCCAAGCGGCCTCGGGCACGGCGCGGGCCGGCGCCGCCACGCACAGGTTGTAGGAGTAGGGCAAGGTGCCCTCGCAGAAGTCGGCCGGGAAGGCGGCGCCGGCCAGCGAGAAGCGCTGCGCGCCCAGGCAGCGCAGCACGGCGGGCGGCCCGGCCCGGCGCAGCCGCGCCAGCACGGCCAGCGCCACGCTCAGCACCAAGAGCGCCGACAGCAGCGCCAGCGCCAGCACCAGGTAGAACTGCAGCTCGGCCGCCGCCGCCGCCTCCTCCTCGGCGCCCGCCGGCCGCTCGCTCAGCTCCGGCAGCGCCTCCTGCAAGCTCTCGGCCAGCACCACGTGCAGCGTGGCCGTGGCCGACAGCGCCGGCTGCCCGTGGTCCTTCACCACGGCCACCACACGCTGCTTGGCCGCGTCCCGCTCGGACACGGCGCGCGCCGTGCGCACCTCGCCGCTGTGCAGCCCCACGCGGAACAGCGCCGGCTCCGACGCCTGCACCAGCTCGTACGACAGCCACGCGTTGCGCCCCGCGTCCGCGTCCACCGCCACCACCTTGGCCACCAGGTAGCCGGCCTCGGCCGAACGCGGCACCACCTCGAAAGGCGTCGCCGCCCCTCCCGCCGCCTCTCCCGCCGCCGCCGCCGCCGCCGGCCACAGCACCCTGGGCGCGTTGTCGTTGCGGTCCAGCACGAAGACGCGCACCGTGGCCGTGGAGCTGCGCGCCGGCGAGCCGCCGTCCTGCGCCCGCACGGCCACCGTGAACTCGCGGCACTGCTCGTAGTCCAGGGAGCGCTGCGCGTACAGCGCGCCGCTCCGCGCCTCCACCGACACGAGCGGCGCCGCGCCCGCCGCGCCCGCGCTGCCGCCCGCCAGCCAGTAGCTCACGCGCCCGTTGGCGCCCGCGTCCGCGTCCCGCGCCTGCACGCGCAGCACCAGCGCGCCCGCCGCGTTGTTCTCCGCCACGTACGCGCTGTACGCCGCCTCCTCGAACACCGGCGCGTTGTCGTTCACGTCCGACACCTCCAGCACCAGCTCCCTGCTGCTCCACAGCGCCGGCCTGCCCCGGTCCCGGGCCACCACCGTCACGCCATGCTCCGACGCCTGCTCCCGGTCCAGCGCGCCCGTCGTCACCACCTTGTACGAGCCGCCCGACGACGCCACGATCGACAGCGGCGCCTCTCCCGACAGCTCGCACGACACCTGACCGTTCTCGCCGGAGTCCCGGTCCCGCACTTTCAGCACAGCCACCACGGTGCCTGTCGCGGCATCCTCGGGCACGGAGCTTGTGAGGGACAAAATTGTGATTTCGGGCGCGTTGTCATTCTCGTCTGTGATGTCTATCCGTACTTCACAGTGACTGGTGAGGCCGCCGCCGTCTCTGGCCTCCAGGCTGAAGGTGTATTTATTCTTCTCCTCAAAATCGAGGAGACCCGCCGTCCTGACCTTCCCGCTGTCGCTGTCGATAGTGAACAATGAAGGGACGTCGTCAGGCACGCTGCCAAATGAGTAGGAGACTCGCCCATTTGAGCCTACATCCGCATCTGTGGCCTGTACCCTCAGCACCACAGACCCCACCAGCAAATTCTCTGCCACTCTCGCCTCGTAGACACTTTTGCTAAACACGGGCGGGTTGTCATTTGCGTCTGTCACGTTAATATGAACCTGAACAGTCCCGGACCTCGCAGGCTCTCCACCGTCCACCACCATCAGCACCAATTCAAAGGAGCTCTGCTTCTCTCGGTCCAACGCTCCCTCCAGTACTAATTCTGGCTGCGTGTTTCCACCAGGGTTCTCCTTTAAGGCCAAACTGAAGGACGGGTTCTTGGTCAGATGGTAAGTCAGCAGCGCGTTGCTTCCCACGTCCGCATCTCGGGCCATCTCCAAAGGAAAACGAGAGCCAGGAAGCGTCCATTCACCGATCTCGAGGTCCAGAGCAGTCTTCCTGAAGGTCGGGGCGTTGTCATTCACATCCTCGATCGCCACCTCGACGTGGAAGACGTTCAGCGGGTTGTGCACCAGCGCCTCGAAGCTGACGGAGCAGGTCGCCGAGTCGCCGCACATCTCCTCCCGGTCCAGCCTCTCATTCACGTACAGGTTCCCGTTCTCCTCATTCACCGTGAAGTATTGCTTCTCGTCGCTCAGCCGCAGCTTGCGCGCCGGCAGCTCGTCCGCGCTGAGCCCCAGGTCCCGCGCTAGCGGCCCCACGAGCGAGCCTCTGCCCAGCTCCTCGGGGATGGCGTAGCGGACCCGCTCGGCCGCCGCCCGGCCCCACACGCACAGCAGCACCGCGGCCAGCAGCGCTCGCCCGCCGCCCGGCCCAAGCCTCTGCCGCCGCCTCACCGCCATTCTCTGCCCGCAGCGCTCGCCGCGCTCCTGCCTCCTGCCGCTGCCCTGCCTCCCTTCCAGCCGCTCTCGCCGCCCACAACACACACCGCTCAAAGGCTGCGGGCTCGCCGCGCCGCCTCTCGCCGCCTCTCGCCGCCTCTCGCCGCTGCTGCTGGCGGCGGTGCCGCTGCCGCTGTGGCCGGCGCCGGGCGAGCGAGCAGCCTGCGGGGGCAGGACGCTGCGGCGGCGGCGGCGGCGGCTCCAGCGCCGCTCGGCGGCGGCCAACAGCGACACCCGGAGGCGCCGCCGCGCCACTGCAGCCGCCGGAGCGCCGCGCTCAGGGGGGCCCGGCTTTGGGCGGGGCTCAGCGGCGGCACCGGCCCCGGGGCTCTCCCGCCTGCCCGCACCGCCACCAGCTCCTGACTAACCACCAGCAGGAACCCTTATGATTAGAGCGACAATATCCGTGTGATAACGATCTCATTATTTCTAGCTGCAATAGACATGGAAACAAGTATCACACTATATCAACGACTTTTGCACTCTCTGGTTTGAGATGGCATGAAAATCAGAAACCAAATATGTGTTCCAAAAATACAAACTGGTTCTTTTATGCACAATCAAACAATTGAAAGCAAAATCTGAAAAGAAGATTGCTGAGATGCTTTACAATTTAATTGTTCCAGTGGTATCCGAGATATTGTTTGCCCATCACCTGTGCAAAACCCGTGTAAACCCAAAGGACATTTTTACAGTGATTAACACTTGTAAAGAAATGTAAAGCCCAGAAGCAGTGGATCTGCTCTCAGATAAATGGCACTGTGCATACATCCCTGGCAGAGAATAAGAAAGTGCAAAGCAGTGCAGACTCTGCCCTGTGTCCGTCCTTACACTGACTCTTCTTCCATACAGAAAAACCTTCTGTGGTTTTGGTGGACACTCAAAAATTAGGCCTGCTACAAATATTGATTTAATATCTTCATTGTTTTGATTTTCCTAACCTTTGGGCAAAAGTCCCAGCATCTCCCAAATCTGTTTTGGGACTGCAAAATCAGCTGAATGGTTTCCAATGAATTCTGAAGACTCATGTGCAAACCCCAAACTTCCATTGGACATCATCAGAGATCAGGAGATATTTCATTGCTGTGATTTTTCTGTGCTTTACCACAACATTGCCTTAAAAATTCTTTCCCAGAGCATGTGGAAACTCACTGAGGCCTCAAGCTGCAAGGTAAGCAAGCTGCAGGAGTATTTCAGGACCATGAGGTCTCTCTGACTGGACTAAATGACTTCACTGGGCAGCAGAACAACAGAAGTCCTTGGCACTTACTGTATCAGAGAAGCCAAACCCAATACCTGCCACTGCCATACATGGGGCCAGTCTTTGGCTACTGTGACACATCAGGGCCCGTGCAGTGCAGGAAATCACAGAGAGCACCATGTAGGTATGTAGACCTCAGAGACACAAGAAGAATCCCCAGGTAAGTGGAATTGAACAGCAGCATTTTACAGCTACCCACTTGAGTTCAGTAATTTTTCATTTTCCTCACACACAGCATTCTGTCTTCATTTGGTTCTCAAGGGAAGTTACTATTTCCTGCATAGCAGTACTCACAAGTGGGAAGGAAACATGAACCATGGCCTTCCAGGAAACAGAACCTGAATTGAGATCCAAGGTGGAAAATGTAATTACCACTTCCACAAACTCTCTATCAAGATACATACTTCCCCTCTTTTACCTCATGCACAGATCCACAAAAATGTGACTGCTCCTGAGGTCATTTTTACATCTCTTAACATATGACAACATTAGAAGACAGATATATTTCCCTCACATGTCCTCATTCCACATCAGCTGTAATAACACGTCAAGGAAAAAAACCACACAAGCAATGCAGAGATGCAGAAGAAGTGCTTTCAGAGAAACTCACCAGGAGGAAATCTCAGGCTTCTCTGTGGGCAAGGAAATTCATCCTCGAGAGCACCTGGAACCCACTGAGGTCTCAGGCTGGAAGTGTGACCTTGAAATCTTGTTCTGGACTACCAGGGTGACTTCATTTCATTAAACACTCAAGAGCTCTCATCAGCTTTTCTACTTTGTGGCCTGCTCATACCCCACAAGTTTGAAGGCCTAAGTTTGAGGGCCTGATTTTAAAGGCCTAAGTTTGAAGGCCTAAGTTTGAGGGCCTAAGTTAGAAGGCCTAAGTTTGAAGGCCTGATTTTAAAGGCCTAAGTTAGAAAGCCTAAGTTTGAGGGCCTAAGTTTAAAGGTCTAAGTTTGAAGGCCTGATTTTAAAGGCCTAAGTTTGAAGGCCTAACTTGTGTCAGCTGTAACATGTACATGAGAAACATATCTAATATGTAGTGGTAAGTTGTGGGAATCCATGGGACAGTCTCTGAGGCCTTTCCTTTTCCCAGCTTTCCTAAAATCCTCTAATCCCATGGATTCCCACAGTAAGGCACTCCAAGTAATTTCTTTGGAGAATATGCAAAGAAAAATGCACAGAACCACAATTATGTGACCCATACAACAGCTAGGGAAAACTGAATATTTACACCAACCCTTTGGATACTTCAGCAACTCTCTCACCTGCCCTGTTGCTGTGCTGGCAAAATGCTCAGACATCACCCAACCCAAGAGGGATCCCTTTGCAGACAGACACCACTGGAAGAACTTTTCCACACAACTTCTCCTTATGGAGAACAGGGAACACAACACAGGTCCACAGGTATGGACTCTGCTCATCACTGATATTTGAAGAAATGTAACATGTTCTAACAGACACAAGCACTATGCAGGTCAGTTCAAGTCTCAGATCAGGAGCAACTCAAAGATGTCTTCATTCTTCCTAAGCACATAGACAGTTTTGAATATATGCCATTCTGCAACCTTTCATGTGAAGTTTATGCCCATATCCAAGAGCTGCCACTCACAGGGAAGAGCTGTATCAGACGTGACAAAGGATAAAATTAGTGACTTTCTGGCACGTGCTTCAAATAAAAAGCCCCAAACCAAGACTTTGCTTGTAAATTAGACTCTCCCCTCCCTGCAATCCTACCAATTTCAATACCAACAAAACATCAGCAGTAACATCAACAAGCAAGAGCCATTGATAACATCTGGAGGTCTGCTCAAGACTTGGGAAAGCTTAGTACAAACACAGTGAAACTCTACATCACAACTTGAACAAGGACATACAGCTGGGAAAATGACATTTCCCACACCATTTCTTAGACACACAAGCCCTGAAGCTCCCTGGGCACTACTTCCCCAGACAAATTCATTGGAGGATTGCCATCCTTTTCTGGACACAGGAAAAGGGCGCCTGGTGTAAGTGGCACAGGCCGTGGCACGAGGCATGATGTGAAGGCACACTCAGATTAGAGGATCACTGAACCCCCCCTTTGCCTGCTTAGGGGCCAGTCTCTCCCTGGGAACAATCTCTCCCTGACTGTCCATCACGACTATGTCACAATCACGATCTAGTGACTCTAGAGACATTTTCAGATAGAGTTTCAGACACACACAGGGCCACCTCTACCTGGTCATGACAAACAAGGCAACAGTTAAACTACCATTCACAGAGAGCACCCCATTACAGAAAAGCAAACTTATGAATCCACAGCTTGGCTGTTTATAATCTGAGCATATTCATTTTATCTAGTCCAGCATTGGACCATGGAAGTTAAAAAAACACCTGCTTTCTCCCCAACAGTGCTTCCTCACACGCTGCACCTGCAAGAGTCTCCTCAAACTCGTTACAGATTCTATGGCTCTCTCTGACCTTTACCATTAGTAGATGTACTCCACTGCCAGAAAAGTTGCAGATACAACTTACCATGGCTAACATTTCATTTCTTAACGCGTGCATGTGAGAAATGAGACAATTTCTACCATTAAAAATCCCATTACAAATTTAAGGAAACACATCTATGAATGTCTTTCCCGGTCGAGTTGTGAAAATGAAAGGCATGTATGGGACAGCCAGGAAAATGTAAGAGATGTGATCAGATACTACCAGATGTAAAGGCCCAACCTGAGATCAGTACAAAGAACAAAACAAGAAGATAACGTCTGCAGAAATGAAGGGATCTCATTCATCTGGATTATGGCTTTTGGAGAAAATACGTAATCTAGGTATTAAAGATTGTTATTGGAATAAATTTCCTTACTGCAAACCTCCCTTTGTGACGTTTCAGATTAGAATACATAAGGGTATTAATTAAATATATTGACTATGCATTAAATATATTACAATACCTTAAATACATTACAATAAAATGTAAACACACCTGTTCTCAATAGAACTTCCGTAATATCTGTTAAACCACACATATTCGGGAAGGAGAAAATTGTATTTCATTATACTACAGATCAACACTGAAAACTTATCTGTCTCTTAACAGTTTTTCACCCACAGAGCCCAGTATTTCCATCTCCGGCCTCTAAAATATTGCATGTAGTGTCTTGACCCTGATACTTGGAAAACAATTTCAACTAAAATGCCAGATAATCAGAACATTTCCCTTCAACATGCACCAGGATAAACTATAGCCTTCAAACAGGAGTCTTTACAGCTCTGTACTAAGAGAGAAGAAATATTTGTCTGCTAAATACATCTCAGAGAAGAAGCAGCAAGGGGGTGAAACACCACCTGTACATCAAAAGATACTGAAGCAGTGAGGATCATATGATACAGAAAGAACTTCATTTAGAAAAACCCTCCAGCCAAGAGCAGTCTCCCTTATCACGCATCCCTCCCAAACTGGAAAGCCAAGACCCGACCCCATGTCCAGGGTGGTGCAGCAAGAAGCCCCGCGATGAGCACGTCCCTAACAGAGACTTTGCCTTCCCTGCCAGCACACATCGCTCTGCAGGACACGGAAAAGAGGAGAGAAGTAATAGAAGAAAGAAGAGCGGATAAAAACTGGTAGAGGGAACTCACCGGTGCGGAGGCGGAATCCGCGGGCAGGGCGCCGGCGGGGTCCTGGTCCCCGAGCAGCGGCGCGGGCTCGTCGGGCGGCGGGCGGGCCGGGAGGGTGTCGCAGCAGCTGGCGGCCGAGAAGCGCAGCTGGCTCTTGCGCGAGTCGGCCGTGAGCGACACGTCGTGCGAGTAGGACTGCAGGAAGGCGCGCACGCCGTCGATGCCCACGAAGTGCGACACGGGCACGCCGCGCAGGGCGCCGCTGTCGGCCGGCAGCAGGTGCTGGCGGTGCCAGCGGCGCAGGCGCAGCGCCAGCAGCAGCAGCAGGAAGGCCACGAAGAGGCACGACACGGCGGCCACGGCCAGCACGAGCCAGCGCGTCAGGCTGGCGGCCGGCTCGCCCGGCGCCGCCGCCTCGTCGGCCGCGCTGCCCAGCTCGGCCAGCAGCTCGGCCACGCTCTCGGCCAGCACCACGCTCAGCGTGGCCGTGGCCGAGAGCGCCGGCCGCCCGTGGTCCCGCACCAGCACCACCAGGCTGTGGCGCGCCGCGTCGCGGGCCAGCGGCGAGCGCGCCGTGCGCACCTCGCCGCTGTGCAGCCCCACGCGGAACAGCCCCGGCTCCGTGGCCTTGGCCAGCTCGTAGGACAGCCACGCGTTCTGCCCCGCGTCCGCATCCACCGCCACCACCTTGGCCACCAGCGCGCCGGCCTCCGACCGGCGCGGCGCCAGCTCCACGCCCGACCACGCCGCGCCCGAGCCCGCCGCTGCGCCCGCCGGCGGGTACAGCACCTGCGGCGCGTTGTCGTTCTCGTCCACGATCAGCAGCCGCACCGACACGTTGCTGCTCAGCGCCGGCGCGCCGCCGTCCTCCGCCCGCACCCACAGCTGCAGCTCGCGCACCTGCTCGTAGTCCAAGGAGCGCAGCGCGTACAGCGCGCCCGTCTCCGCCTGCACCGACACGTACGACGACAGCGGCGCGCCCCGCACCCGCCCCTCCGCCAGCCGGTAGCGCACGCGCGCGTTCTGCCCCCAGTCCGCGTCCGTGGCGCGCACCGTCAGCACCGGCGCGCCCGCCGCGTTGTTCTCCGCCAGCCGCGCACTGTAGCGCTCCTCCAAGAACACCGGTGCGTTGTCGTTCACGTCCAGCACCCGCAGCGCCAGCACCGCGCTGCTCTGCAGCGACGGCGACCCGCCGTCCGCCGCCCGCACCGTCACGTTGTACTCCCACACCTGCTCCCGGTCCAGCTCGCTCGCTGTCACCACTCTGTAGTAGCTGCCGTGAGAGCTCTCCAGCCGGAACGGGACGTCTTTGTCGATCGAGCAGCGCACATCGCCATTCGCCCCTGAGTCTTGATCATGTACATGCAACAGGGCAACCACTGTCCCAGATGTGGCGTCCTCAGAAATCTCATTTAGCGCTGACCGCACGGAAATCACCGGCACGTTGTCGTTTATGTCCATGATGGCGATCGTGACTTTGGCCGTGTCAAAAAGTCCAACACCATCCTGTGCCTGCACCTCCAGTTCATAGGAATTGCCCTCCTCGAAGTCCAGGCTCCTCAACAGAGTGATATCTCCACTCTCAGAGTCCAAGTCATATATCTTCGAGGCTTTATCAGTAATTTTCTTAAAGGAATATTTCACGTGCCCATTCGGCCCCTCGTCGGCATCACTGGCAGTAACGGTGACGAGGACAGAGCCCACGGGCACGTCCTCGGGCACTCGCACCGTGTACTCCGCCTGGCTGAACACGGGCGCGTTGTCGTTCACATCCACCACGGTCACGCGGATCCGAGCCGTGCCCGTCCGTGCCGGATCGCCGCCGTCCATCGCCCTCAGCACCAGCTCGTGAAACGCCGCCTCCTCCCGGTCCAGCACCTTGGCCAGCACCAGCTCGGGACGCTGATCGCCGCCGGGGCCCGCCTGCACGGCCAGCGAGAAGTGCTCGTCGCCGCTCAGCTCGTAGCTCTGCAGGGAATTCCGGCCCGAGTCAGGATCATGGGCGTCCGGCAGGGGAAACCGCGACCCTGGAGCTGTCATCTCGCTCATTTTCTGTTCCAGCTCAATTTCCTTGAAGCTGGGCTCGTTGTCGTTAATGTCCGTGATTTCCACTTCAATTTCATAAAATTTCATTTCTCCCTCTACTATGAGCTCACAGCGTAGCACGCATTGCTGCACACGCTCGCACAGCTGCTCTCTGTCGATCCTCTCCGCTGTCACTAAATGTCCCGTCTTCTTGTGCAGAGCGAAATACTGCGTACTACCTTCGGTAACAACACGGACGCCGCGATCTCGGAGCGCCTCCAGCCGCAGCCCCAGGTCCTTGGCCACGTCGCCCACGAACGAGCCCTTGGGCATCTCCTCGGGCACCGAGTAGCGCAGCTGCCCCCACGCCGCCTGCCACGCCGCCAGCAGGACGGCCCCGAGCAGAGCTCGCTGCCGCCGGCCCCAGCGCCTCTCCGCCGCGCACATCTCCGCAGCGGAACCGCCGGCACCGCAGCACCGCCGATCCAGTCCCGCTACCACTCAAGGCTGTCAGCTCCGGCACCGTGCGCTGCCGCTGGACCCTCCGCCTGGCTCCAGAACGGACCAGCACCGCGGGGTCGATCGCTGGCCGCAGGTTCGGGCAGGGACCCCGAGCGAGCGATCGATCGAGCGGGTCCGCAGCGGGCGGGGCTGCAGCGCTCCGAGCTTCCTCTCGCTCCTCTCGGTCAACAGCGGCGCCCGCAGCCTCCGCCCGGCACTGCAGGCACCGAGCGCTGCCCGGCGCTGCGCTTCTGCCTCTCCCACGGACAGCTCGCCGGGCAGGGACAGTCGGCACCCAAAGGTTGTGGCCAGATCAGCGGGACTAAAGCTGTCATTTCTGCAGCCGCCTTCCAGCCAAGTATGGGATGGAACAGAGCTGAACTTCTTTTAGAGAGACACATATATGTTTGCTTTGGAGTACGGCACAAAACACCCCTGAACCAACGGGATATTTCCCAGCAGCCATCCAAGTCTCAGTACTTCGTTTTGGGAAATAAAGATTAAGAAGGAGGAAAAAGCCACTCCGTTTTCTTAAAAAACCATTATGTAGAATTAGCGGATCTTATTGTATGGTGTAAGATCCGCCTGGAGCTTTGGTAACTCCTAACATTTCAGACAAACCTAGCTTGTTAGAGAAAATTTTCCCAGTGAACCTGAACCTATGGTAAACCAAAAGAAGAGCTATGGTGAATCCAAAACATTTTGGAAAGCACAACTTGAACGGCGAAACACTCCACTACACGTGTGAACACTGATAAGGCAGGAATTGACACGGACCATGCTCATTTCAGTTCATCAAAAACTGGCATTTATGCAGCTGCCTTCCCACCAAAGATTTAAGGGGGAGGGGGACGGAAAAGGGGAGGAGCATTCATTATAAAGGAATGATCAGTCAGTATCACATTCAGTTGTGCATATGCACGTTCCATTTGAAAGCGAAACTCCGAAAGAGCAGTAAATAAAGAGGATTTTTTTCTGCAGTTGTTACTCAAGGGCAGACCAAGAAACAGACCTCAGAAAAATAAATCTCAAATATCGGGCGTCAATACACGTAACTCGTTCCACACGCTAAAAATTTACCTTCATTATTAGTAACTTTCAGCATTTCAGACAACAAGTTTTGATAATGAAACCTCACAAGTGGATGAAAGAAAAGCTGCCGTCTCTGCCTGCCTGTTCTATGTGGTAAATGAAGAAAAAGGTAAATATGAGCATCAGGAATCATGAAAGATTTTACTGAGTACAGCTGAAAGTTAAAAGCCAATCCATGGAGCCTAAGTCTCATCATCAGCCGATGAGACAAAAATAATTCGTTTGTAAACCTGGCTGATGAGAAATACGGGACAGGATACTTATAGGAATTAACTGAAACACAGTATAGTATGAGCAGTCCCAAAAGAGAAACGAAGACCAAGAATAGACTGCCTCACGCTCTTAGGAGGTAAAGGAATTACAGACCTGCGGTAGGGTAGATTGGGCCGGCTGCTCTCCCGTCAGGGCGTTACTACTCAGGCTCGGCTTGTCGCAGGAATCGCCGCCCAGCAGCTCCTCCGCCGACAGGACGGGCACCGGCGGCGGCGGCGGCGGCCAAGCGGCCTCGGGCACGGCGCGGGCCGGCGCCGCCACGCACAGGTTGTAGGAGTAGGGCAAGGTGCCCTCGCAGAAGTCGGCCGGGAAGGCGGCGCCGGCCAGCGAGAAGCGCTGCGCGCCCAGGCAGCGCAGCACGGCGGGCGGCCCGGCCCGGCGCAGCCGCGCCAGCACGGCCAGCGCCACGCTCAGCACCAAGAGCGCCGACAGCAGCGCCAGCGCCAGCACCAGGTAGAACTGCAGCTCGGCCGCCGCCGCCGCCTCCTCCTCGGCGCCCGCCGGCCGCTCGCTCAGCTCCGGCAGCGCCTCCTGCAAGCTCTCGG
The DNA here is from genome assembly GCF_036417665.1 of Passer domesticus. Lineage (NCBI taxonomy): Eukaryota > Metazoa > Chordata > Aves > Passeriformes > Passeridae > Passer > Passer domesticus. The sequence goes on along the minus strand of NC_087486.1, from coordinate 16,136,767 downwards.
CCAGCACCACGTGCAGCGTGGCCGTGGCCGACAGCGCCGGCTGCCCGTGGTCCTTCACCACGGCCACCACACGCTGCTTGGCCGCGTCCCGCTCGGACACGGCGCGCGCCGTGCGCACCTCGCCGCTGTGCAGCCCCACGCGGAACAGCGCCGGCTCCGACGCCTGCACCAGCTCGTACGACAGCCACGCGTTGCGCCCCGCGTCCGCGTCCACCGCCACCACCTTGGCCACCAGGTAGCCGGCCTCGGCCGAACGCGGCACCACCTCGAAAGGCGTCGCCGCCCCTCCCGCCGCCTCTCCCGCCGCCGCCGGCCACAGCAGCCTGGGCGCGTTGTCGTTGCGGTCCAGCACGAAGACGCGCACCGTGGCCGTGGAGCTGCGCGCCGGCGAGCCGCCGTCCTGCGCCCGCACGGCCACCGTGAACTCGCGGCACTGCTCGTAGTCCAGGGAGCGCTGCGCGTACAGCGCGCCGCTCCGCGCCTCCACCGACACGAGCGGCGCCGCGCCCGCCGCGCCCGCGCTGCCGCCCGCCAGCCAGTAGCTCACGCGCCCGTTGGCGCCCGCGTCCGCGTCCCGCGCCTGCACGCGCAGCACCAGCGCGCCCGCCGCGTTGTTCTCCGCCACGTACGCGCTGTACGCCGCCTCCTCGAACACCGGCGCGTTGTCGTTCACGTCCGACACCTCCAGCACCAGCTCCCTGCTGCTCCACAGCGCCGGCCTGCCCCGGTCCCGGGCCACCACCGTCACGCCATGCTCCGACGCCTGCTCCCGGTCCAGCGCGCCCGTCGTCACCACCTTGTACGAGCCGCCCGACGACGCCACGATCGACAGCGGCGCCTCTCCCGACAGCTCGCACGACACCTGGCCGTTCTCACCCGAGTCTCGGTCTCGCACTTTCAGCAGGGCCACCACGGTGCCTGTCGGGGCATTCTCAGGCACGGGGCTGGACACCGAGAGTAATGTGATCTCGGGCGCGTTGTCATTCACATCCAACACCTCCACCTCCACCTTGCACTGCGCTATCAAACCCCCTCCATCCTTCCCCTCCACAAGCAAACTAAACGTGTGCGTGTCCTCAAAGTCCAAAGCCTCCTGTAGTGTGACAGACCCACTCTCTGCATCTATCACGAACTTCTGAAGTGCCTTGGCCGGCATTTTGCCAAAGCTGTAGGTGATGCGGGCATTGGTGCCGGCGTCGGCGTCTGAGGCTGACAGCTTTAGTAATTCAGAACCCGGCGGTGCGTTTTCAGGCAGGCTCACACGGTATCGGTCCTGTTCAAATACGGGTGCATTGTCGTTGGCGTCTGTCACGTTGACCCGAATCTGGACAGTTCCAGACCTCACAGGGTCCCCGGCATCAACTGCTGTCAGCACGAGCTCAAAGGAGCTCTGCTTCTCTCGGTCCAAGGCTCTCTCCAGAACTAATTCCAGTTTGCTTCCGTCCGGACTGTCCTTCATGGCGAGAGAGAAGGACGGGTTGCTGGTGAGCTGGTAAGTCAGCAGCGAGTTGCTGCCCACGTCTGCATCATGGGCCATCTCCAAGGGAAAACGAGCACCAGGAGGGATTAATTCACCAATCTCGATGTCCAGAGCAGCATTGCTGAAGGTCGGGGAGTTGTCATTCACGTCCTCGATCGCCACCTCGACGTGGAAAATGTTCAGCGGCTTGTGCACCAGCGCCTCGAAGCTGACGGAGCAGGACGCCGAGTCGCCGCACATCTCCTCCCGGTCCAGCCTCTCATTCACGTACAGGTTCCCGTTCTCCCTATTCACCGTGAAGTATTGCTTCTCGTCGCTCAGCCGCAGCTTGCGCGCCGGCAGCTCGTCCGCGCTGAGCCCCAGGTCCCGCGCCAGCGGCCCCACGAGCGAGCCTCTGCCCAGCTCCTCGGGGATGGCGTAGCGGACCCGCTCGGCCGCCGCCCGGCCCCACACGCACAGCAGCACCGCGGCCAGCAGCGCTCGCCCGCCGCCCGGCCCAAGCCTCTGCCGCCGCCTCACCGCCATTCTCTGCCCGCAGCGCTCGCCGCGCTCCTGCCTCCTGCCGCTGCCCTGCCTCCCTTCCAGCCGCTCTCGCCGCCCGCAACACACACCGCTCAAAGGCTGCGAGCTCGCCGCGCCGCCTCTCGCCGCCTCTCGCCGCCTCTCGCCGCTGCTGCTGGCGGCGGTGCCGCTGCCGCTGTGGCCGGCGCCGGGCGAGCGAGCAGCCTGCGGGGGCAGGACGCTGCGGCGGCGGCGGCGGCGGCTCCAGCGCCGCTCGGCGGCGGCCAACAGCGACACCCGGAGGCGCCGCCGCGCCACTGCAGCCGCCGGAGCGCCGCGCTCAGGGGGGCCCGGCTTTGGGCGGGGCTCAGCGGCGGCACCGGCCCCGGGGCTCTCCCGCCTGCCCGCACCGCCACCAGCTCCTGACTAACCACCAGCAGGAACCCTTATGATTAGAGCGACAATATCCGTGTGATAACGATCTCATTATTTCTAGCTGCAATAGACATGGAAACAAGTATCACACTATATCAACGACTTTTGCACTCTCTGGTTTGAGATGGCATGAAAATCAGAAACCAAATATGTGTTCCAAAAATCCAAACTGGCTCTTTCATGCACAGTCAAACAATTGAAAGCAAAATCTGAAAAGAAGATTGCTGAGATGCTTTACAATTTAATTGTTCCAGTGGTACCCAAGATATTGTTTGCCCATCACCTGTGCAAAACCCGTGTAAACCCAAAGGACATTTTTACAGTGATTAACACTTGTAAAGAAATGTAAAGCCCAGAAGCAGTGGATCTGCTCTCAGATAAATGGCACTGTACATACATCCCTGGCAGAGAATAAGAAAGTGCAAAGCAGTGCAGACTCTGCCCTGTGTCCGTCTTTACACTGACTCTTCTTCCATACAGAAAAACCTTCTGTGGTTTTGGTGGACACTCAAAAATTAGGCCTGCTACAAATATTGATTTAATATCTTCATTGTTTTGATTTTCCTAACCTTTGGGCAAAAGTCCCAGCATCTCCCAAATCTGTTTTGGGACTGCAAAACCAGCTGAATGGTTTCCAATGAATTCTGAAGTCTCATGTACAAACCCCAAACTTCCATTGGACATCATCAGAGATCGGGAGATATTTCATTGCTGTGATTTTTTCTGTGCTTTACCACAACATTGCCTTAAAAGTTCTTTCCCAGAGCATGTGGAAACTCACTGAGGCCTCAAGCTGCAAGGTAAGCAAGCTGCAGGAGTATTTCAGGACCATGAGGTCTCCCTGACTGGACTAAATGACTTCACTGGGCAGCAGAACAACAGAAGTCCTTGGCACTTACTGTGTCAGAGAAGCCAAACCCAATACCTCCCACTGCCATACATGGGGCCAGTCTTTGGCTACTGTGACACATCAGGGCCTGTGCAGTGCAGGAAATCACAGAGAGCACCAAGTAGGTTTGTAGACCTCAGAGACACAAGAAGAATCCCCAGGTAAATGGAATTGAACAGCAGAATTTTACAGCTACCCACTTGAGGTAAGTAATTTTTCATTTTCCTCACACACAACATTCTGTCTTCATTTGGTTCTCAAGGGAAGTTACTATTTCCTGCAAAGCAGCACTCACAAGTGGGAAGGAAACATGAACCATGGCCTTCCAGGAAACAGAGCCTGAATTGAGATCCAAGGTGGAAAATGTAATTACCACTTCCACAAACTCTCTCTCAAGAAATGTACTTCCCCTCTTTTACCTCATGCGCAGATCACAAAGATGTGACTGCTCCTGAGGTCATTTTTACATCTCCTAACATATGACAACATTAGAAGACAGATATATCCCCCTCACATATCCTCATTCCACATCAGCTGTAATAACATGTCAAGAAAAGAAAACCACACAAGCAATGCAGAGATGCAGAAGAAGTGCTTTCAGAGAAACTCACCAGGAGGAAATCTCAGGCTTCTCTGTGGGCAAAGAAATTCATCCTCCAGAGCACCTGGAACCCACTGAGGTCTCAGGCTGGAAGTGTGACCTTGAAATCTTGTTCTGGACTACCAGGGTGGCTTCATTTCATTAAACACTCAAGAGCTCTCATCAGCTTTTCTACTTTGTGGCCTGCTCATAGCCCTCAAGTTTGAAGGCCTAAGTTAGAAGGCCTAAGTTTAAAGGCCTACGCTTGAAGGCCTGATTTTAAAGGCCTAAGTTTGAAGGCCTAAGTTTGAAGGCCTAACTTGTGTCATCTGTAACAGGTACATGAGAAACATATCTAATATGTAGTGGTAAGGCACTCCACGTAATTTCTTTGGAGAAAATGCAAAGAAAAATGTACAGAACCACAACTATGTGACCCATACAACAGCTAGGGAAAACTGAATATTTACACCAACCCTTTACATATTTCAGCAACTCTCTCACCTGCCCTGTTGCTGTGCAGGCAAAATGCTCAGACATCACCCAACCCAAGAGGGATCCCTTTGCAGACAGACACCACTGGAAGAACTTTTCCACACAACTTCTCCTTATGGAGAACAGGGAACACAACACAGGTCCACAGGTATGCACTCTGCTCATCACTGATATTTGAAGAAATGTAACATGTTCTAACAGACACAAGCACTATGCAGGTCAGTTAAAGACTCAGATCAGGATCAACTCAAAGACGTCTTCATTCTTCCTAAGCACATGGACAGTTTTGAATATATGCCATTCTGCAACCTTTCATGTGAAGTTTATGCCCATATCCAAGAGCTACCACTCACAGGGAAGAGCTGTATCAGACGTGACAAAGGATAAAATTAGTGACTTTCTGGCATGTGCTTCAAATAAAAAGCCCCAAACCAAGACTTTGCTTGTAAATTAGACTCTCCCCTCCCTGCAATCCTACCAATTTCAATACCAACAAAACATCAGCAGTAACATCAACAAGCACGAGCCATTGATAACATCTGGAGGTCTGCTCAAGACTTGGGAAAGCTTAGTACAAACACAGTGAAACTCTACATCACAACTTGAACAAGGACATACAGCTGGGAAAATGACATTTCCCACACCATTTCTTAGACACACAAGCCCTGAAGCTCCCTGGGCACTGCTTCCCCAGACAAATTCATTGCAGGGTTGCCATCCTTTTCTGGACACAGGAAAAGGGCGCTTGGTGTAAGTGGCACCGGCCTTGGCACGAGGCATGATGTGAAGGCACACTCAGATTAGAGGATCACTGAACCCCCCCTTTGCCTGCTTAGGGGCCAGTCTCTCCCTGGGAACAATCTCTCCCTGACTGTCCACCACGACTATGTCACAATCACGATCTAGTGACTCTAGAGACATTTTCAGATAGAGTTTCAGACACACACAAGGCCACCTCTACCTGGTCATGACAAACAAGGCAACAGTTAAACTACCATTCACAGAGAGCACCCCATTACAGAAAAGCAAACTTATGAATCCACAGCTTGGCCGTTTATAATCTGAGCACATTCATTTTATCTAGTCCAGCAATGGACCATGGAAGTTAAAAAAACACCTGCTTTCTCTCCAACAGTGCTTCCTCACACGCTGCACCTGCAAGAGTCTCCTCAAACTCGTTACAGATTCTATGGTTCTCTCTGACCTTTACCATTAGCAGATGTACTCCACTGCCAGAAAAGTTGCAGATACAACTTACCATGGCTAACATTTCATTTCTTAACGCGTGCATGTGAGAAATGAGACAATTTCTCCCATTACAAATTTAAGGAAACACATCTATGAATGTCTTTCCCGGTCGAGTTGTGAAAATGAAAGGCATGTATGGGACAGCCAGGAAAACGTAAGAGATGTGATCAGATACTACCAGATGTAAAGGCCCAACTTGAGATCAGTACAAAGAACAAAAGAAGAAGATAACGTCTGCAGAAATGAAGGGATCTCATTCATCTGGATTATGGCTTTTGGAGAAAATACGTAATCTAGGTATTAAAGATTGTTATTGGAATAAATTTCCTTATTGCAAAGCTCCCTTTGTGACATTTCACATTACAATACATAAGGGTATTAATTAAATATATTGGCTATGCATTAAATATATTACAATACCTTAAATATATTACAATAACATGTAAACACACCTGTTCTCAATAGAACATCCGTAATATCTGTTAAACCACACATATTCGGGAAGGAGAAAATTGCATTTCATTATACTACAGATCCACACTGAAAACTTATCTGTCTCTTAACAGTTTTTCACCCACAGAGCCCAGTATTTCCATCTCCGGCCTCTAAAATATTGCATGTAGTGCCTCGACCTCGACACTTTGAAAACAATTTCCATTAAAATGCCAGATAATCAGACCGTTTCCCTTCAACATGCACCAGGATAAACTATAGCCTTCAAACTGGAGTCTTTACAGCTCTGTACTAAGAGGGAAGAAATATTTGTCTGCTAAATACATCTCAGAGAAGAAGCAGCAAGGGGGTGAAACACCACCTGTACATCAAAAGATACTGAGGCAGTGAGGATCATATGATACAGAAAGAACATCATTTAGAAAAACCCTCCAGCCAAGAGCAGTCTCCCTTATCACGCATCCCTCCCAAACTGGAAAGCCAAGACCCGACCCCATGTCCGGGGTGGTGCAGCAAGAAGCCCCGCGATGAGCACGTCCCTAACAGAGACTTTGCCTTCCCTGCCAGCACACATCGCTCTGCAGGACACGGAAAAGAGGAGAGAAGTAATAGAAGAAAGAAGAGCGGATAAAAAGTGGTAGAGGGAACTCACCGGTGCGGAGGCGGAATCCGCGGGCAGGGCGCCGGCGAGGTCCTGGTCCCCGAGCAGCGGCGCGGGCTCGTCGGGCGGCGGGCGGGCCGGGAGGGTGTCGCAGCAGCTGGCGGCCGAGAAGCGCAGCTGGCTCTTGCGCGAGTCGGCCGTGAGCGACACGTCGTGCGAGTAGGACTGCAGGAAGGCGCGCACGCCGTCGATGCCCACGAAGTGCGACACGGGCACGCCGCGCAGGGCGCCGCTGTCGGCCGGCAGCAGGTGCTGGCGGTGCCAGCGGCGCAGGCGCAGCGCCAGCAGCAGCAGCAGGAAGGCCACGAAGAGGCACGACACGGCGGCCACGGCCAGCACGAGCCAGCGCGTCAGGCTGGCGGCCGGCTCGCCCGGCGCCGCCGCCTCGTCGGCCGCGCTGCCCAGCTCGGCCAGCAGCTCGGCCACGCTCTCGGCCAGCACCACGCTCAGCGTGGCCGTGGCCGAGAGCGCCGGCCGCCCGTGGTCCCGCACCAGCACCACCAGGCTGTGGCGCGCCGCGTCGCGGGCCAGCGGCGAGCGCGCCGTGCGCACCTCGCCGCTGTGCAGCCCCACGCGGAACAGCCCCGGCTCCGTGGCCTTGGCCAGCTCGTAGGACAGCCACGCGTTCTGCCCCGCGTCCGCGTCCACCGCCACCACCTTGGCCACCAGCGCGCCGGCCTCCGACCGGCGCGGCGCCAGCTCCACGCCCGACCACGCCGCGCCCGAGCCCGCCGCTGCGCCCGCCGGCGGGTACAGCACCTGCGGCGCGTTGTCGTTCTCGTCCACGATCAGCAGCCGCACCGACACGTTGCTGCTCAGCGCCGGCGCGCCGCCGTCCTCCGCCCGCACCCACAGCTGCAGCTCGCGCACCTGCTCGTAGTCCAAGGAGCGCAGCGCGTACAGCGCGCCCGTCTCCGCCTGCACCGACACGTACGACGACAGCGGCGCGCCCCGCACCCGCCCCTCCGCCAGCCGGTAGCGCACGCGCGCGTTCTGCCCCCAGTCCGCGTCCGTGGCGCGCACCGTCAGCACCAGCGCGCCCGCCGCGTTGTTCTCCGCCAGCCGCGCGCTGTAGCGCTCCTCCAAGAACACCGGCGCGTTGTCGTTCACGTCCAGCACCCGCAGCGCCAGCACCGCGCTGCTCTGCAGCGACGGCGACCCGCCGTCCGCCGCCCGCACCGTCACGTTGTACTCCCACACCTGCTCCCGGTCCAGCTCGCTCGCTGTCACCACACGGTAGTAGTCCTCATAGGACTTCTCCAGCCGGAACGGGACGTCTTTGTCAATCGAGCAGCGCACCTGGCCATTTGCCCCCGAGTCCCGGTCCTGCACGTGCAACAGGGCCACAACTGTTCCCAGAGGGGCATCCTCCGAGATCTCGTTAAGAGCCGATCTCACCGAAATCTTGGGCACATTGTCATTGACGTCTGTAATGGTGATCACCACTTTTGCAGTATCAGAGAGCCCTCCTCCATCATGTGCCTGAACCTCAAGTTCGTGGGAGGAGATTTCCTCGAAATCCAAGTCGTCCTTAACAGTTATCTCTCCTGTCGCAGAGTCGAAATTAAAAAGTTCTGAGGCTCGGTCTGAAATTTTACGAAAGCTGTATTTCACATGACCATTCAGCCCCTCGTCGCCGTCCGTAGCCATGACAGCGATGATGACAGAGCCCACGGGCACGTCCTCGGGCACTCGCACCGTGTACTCCGCCTGGCTGAACACGGGCGCGTTGTCGTTCGCGTCCAGCACCATCACGCGGATCCGAGCCGTGCCCGTCCGTGCCGGATCGCCGCCGTCCCTCGCCCTCAGCACCAGCTCGTGAAACGCCGCCTCCTCCCGGTCCAGCGCCTTGGCCAGCACCAGCTCGGGACGCTGATCGCCGCCGGGGCCCGCCTGCACGGCCAGCGAGAAGTGCTCGTCGCCGCTCAGCTCGTAGCTCTGCAGGGAATTACGGCCCGAATCTGGGTCATGAGCTTCGGCCAGGGGAAACCGCGACCCTGGGGCTGTCGTCTCGCTCACTCTCAATTCTTTGTCTGCCTCTCTGAAGCTGGGCGCGTTGTCGTTAACATCCGTGATTTCTACTTCGATTCCGTAAACCTGCATCTGTCCCTCCACTATCAGCTCACAGCGCAGCACGCATTTCTCCACCAGCCGGCACAGCTGCTCTCTGTCGATCCTCTCAGCCGTCACTAAATGTCCCGTCTTCCCGTGCACAGCGAAATACTGCGTCGTACTTTCGGAGACAACGCGGACGGCATTATCGCGGATCTCCGACAGCTGCAGCCCCAGGTCCTTGGCCACGTCGCCCACGAACGAGCCCTTGGGCATCTCCTCGGGCACCGAGTAGCGCAGCTGCCCCCACGCCGCCTGCCACGCCGCCAGCAGGACGGCCCCGAGCAGAGCTCGCTGCCGCCGGCCCCAGCGCCTCCCCGCCGCGCACATCTCCGCCGCGGCACCGCAACACCGGCGGGAGCTCTGCGCCGCCGCTCACGGATCTGGCTCACAGTGTAGCTCCGGCGCTCCGCTCCCGGCCGCTGCTGCCAGACTCCTCCGACCCCCTTCAGCACATTCCCCCAACCGCGGGGACGATCGCGGACTGCTCCGCCGCCGACTCACACACCGGCACCGCCAGCGAGCCGGGCCGCAGCGGGCGGGGCTGCCGCGCTCCGAGCTTCCTCCCGCTCCTCTCGGTCAACAGCGGCGCCCGCAGCTCTCTGCCGGCACTGCACGCAGTGAAATGCAATGTATTTATTTTAATACGGCGGACGGAGCATTGCGAGTCCTAACACAGCAGTACAAAAGCAGAGCTTTCATCACAAATATTTCTAGAAGACATGATGGAATGACCGGCGCAAGGGTAGCGAAAGAAAGCCGTGTCTGATATACAGCTGTAGGTTAATTCATCACTCTGTGCCAACTCTATTTACAGCTACCCTGGAGCAGAAAATTCCTGTAACGAACCTGTCCGGTTTATACGTAATTCTATTCAATCAATTAATTCTATAATCCCAGAAATAGGCTTTTCTTTTTTCCGAACGTTAGATGTAAAGGCTTGACGCTCACTAGCAAAACCTTGTTCTAATTATTGCGTATTCATGCAGCTATGGCACATTTTCAACAAAGTACTCTAAGGCAACGGGAAATGATCATCACAGCTGCACACCTTAGACTCTGATGGCCTTTGATAGATTTTCAAGTATACCTGATTCAAGTGCTTAAAGTGTCAATTGGCCAATCTCTTACACATTTGATAGCCATATTTGACTCTTAGAGTCTTATTATCCTTTTAAACAGACATTTATAAGAAATACTGAGGAAGGAGGGGTAGAAGGGGGAACCAACCAAAACCAAACAAACAAACAAACAAAAAAATCCCCTAAGAGGACGAATTCTCTGTACAGGGTCCACAGACCTCTCTTTTTATAAAAAGAATAAGAAAACGGGCTCTGGAAGGAAAAAAAAAATCCCCATTTGAGACCTCAGTCTTCATCTACACCTGTGTATGAAGGAAATGCTAGGAGTGGTAAAAAAGAAAAAGGGAATTACCAGCCAGAATGGAAAAAGAAAACTAGCAAAATTAACTCGCCCCACTAATGATACCAGTCCTGCCATTTCTGCAACAGTGCTCATGCAAAAGATGAGTGTCGGTCTCTTCTTTCACTCCGGATGAAGAACCTGTCACTTTTCTATCCATAAGAAGAGATTCTTTCTGGAGTCCAAGGCCGAAAAGGTGTTAAACAAAGGGTATGTGGCCAGCTTTTAAACAGGTCCCAGAATACAGGGTAAATTTCAGGATAAACCGCTCATGAAGGAAAAATCTGCAATAGCTACTATCTGTGTTATTTCCCCAATTCCTTCATGCAGAACCGGCTACTCTCCTGCACAGTTATGATTCCCCATCACAGCTACTAACTAATGCGATGTTAGTCAACTCAAGAGACGCAGACAAAACCTCTTAGATTAACCTGAAGCTGTTGCCACCGCAGAATCAGGAGCTATGATTAATTGTCTGTTCTCAGAAGAAGAAATAATTTTGTTCTTTCATTCCTTCTCGGAGACATGGAACGGACACTCTCAACTACACTACCCGGAGAAACCCAAGGAAAGGAGAGCTGCGGTTCGGAAAGACACAAGGGGAACAGCAGGAGCTCGCGGCTCTGCAGAAAGAACTGCAGAGATAAATAATGACTGGAATAATGAAGCAACCTCGCCTACCACTCCTGAAGAAAACTTATCCCGAAATTCCACTTATACCACTCGACATTTCCAGCAGGGAGGAACAACCTGTGATTTCTCCTTCCATGTCGAAAATCCACACATCTCAGTGGAAAAAAGCCCGAATAACAAGCCAACACATGCCCCTTCCTACCAACAAACCAGAAATGATAATTCCCTTTTCGGAATTCTGTCACACACAGAATCAACGGATCACTTTCTGCAAAGCAAGAATCCGTGTTCTCCGTTGAGCTGATAAATAACTATTAAAAAAAACTTTGAAAAATCACGACTAGGAAATATACACCGTCCTATTAATGCTGCCCTTTGTGCAGCACCATTCCCTCAAAACATGGGACACTACACCGCAAATTTTGGAAACAGCATTAAAACCGGGGTTGACGTCAGACAGAGAATATCAGGGGAAGAAAATGGTCAGCCTCACTAGACCTACAGCACGTGAAGCAGCCTTCTCTCAAAACATGGGAGGGCAAACAGGAGAGGGTTACAACCACATGCAACTCCTCAAACAACAGGGCCAGATGCATGTGCCCTTTCAGAGTAAATACTGAAATAGTATCGACCAACAGATAATGCCCAGGTCTCGACAAGCGTATCAATCTGGGGCAAAAAGAGAAAACCAGTTAAGAAAGGCTCAAGGAGAACAGCAGGAGCTTACGGTTTTACAGACCTGCGGTAGGTCGGGTTGGGCAGACACTTCTCCCTCGATAGCGCTGCTGTTGGAGCTCGGCTTCTCGCAGGAATCGCCGCCCAGCAGCTCCTCCGCCGACAGGACGGGCACCGGCGGCGGCGGCCAAGCGGCCTCGGGCACGGCGCGGGCCGGCGCCGCCACGCACAGGTTGTAGGAGTAGGGCAAGGTGCCCTCGCAGAAGTCGGCCGGGAAGGCGGCGCCGGCCAGCGAGAAGCGCTGCGCGCCCAGGCAGCGCAGCACGGCGGGCGGCCCGGCCCGGCGCAGCCGCGCCAGCACGGCCAGCGCCACGCTCAGCACCAAGAGCGCCGACAGCAGCGCCAGCGCCAGCACCAGGTAGAACTGCAGCTCGGCCGCCGCCGCCGCCTCCTCCTCGGCGCCCGCCGGCCGCTCGCTCAGCTCCGGCAGCGCCTCCTGCAAGCTCTCGGCCAGCACCACGTGCAGCGTGGCCGTGGCCGACAGCGCCGGCTGCCCGTGGTCCTTCACCACGGCCACCACACGCTGCTTGGCCGCGTCCCGCTCGGACACGGCGCGCGCCGTGCGCACCTCGCCGCTGTGCAGCCCCACGCGGAACAGCGCCGGCTCCGACGCCTGCACCAGCTCGTACGACAGCCACGCGTTGCGCCCCGCGTCCGCGTCCACCGCCACCACCTTGGCCACCAGGTAGCCGGCCTCGGCCGAACGCGGCACCACCTCGAAAGGCGTCGCCGCCCCTCCCGCCGCCTCTCCCGCCGCCGCCGCCGCCGCCGGCCACAGCACCCTGGGCGCGTTGTCGTTGCGGTCCAGCACGAAGACGCGCACCGTGGCCGTGGAGCTGCGCGCCGGCGAGCCGCCGTCCTGCGCCCGCACGGCCACCGTGAACTCGCGGCACTGCTCGTAGTCCAGGGAGCGCTGCGCGTACAGCGCGCCGCTCCGCGCCTCCACCGACACGAGCGGCGCCGCGCCCGCCGCGCCCGCGCTGCCGCCCGCCAGCCAGTAGCTCACGCGCCCGTTGGCGCCCGCGTCCGCGTCCCGCGCCTGCACGCGCAGCACCAGCGCGCCCGCCGCGTTGTTCTCCGCCACGTACGCGCTGTACGCCGCCTCCTCGAACACCGGCGCGTTGTCGTTCACGTCCGACACCTCCAGCACCAGCTCCCTGCTGCTCCACAGCGCCGGCCTGCCCCGGTCCCGGGCCACCACCGTCACGCCATGCTCCGACGCCTGCTCCCGGTCCAGCGCGCCCGTCGTCACCACCTTGTACGAGCCGCCCGACGACGCCACGATCGACAGCGGCGCCTCTCCCGACAGCTCGCACGACACCTGCCCGTTCTCGCCGGAGTCCCGGTCCCGAACTTTCAGCAGGGCCACCACGGTGCCAGTCGGTGCATCCTCTGGCACCGGGCTCGACACAGACAGAATGGTGATCTCGGGAGCATTGTCGTTCTCGTCCGTGATATCTATTTGAGCCTTGCAGTGAGCCGTTAACCCGCCTCCGTCCGTCGCCTCCAGGCCGAAGATGTATTTATTCTTCTCCTCGTAATCGAGGGGACCCAGCGTCCTGACCTCCCCGCTGTCGCTGTCGATAGTGAACAAAGCACGGATGCTGTCCGGGACGTTGCCGAATGAGTAGGAGACTCGCCCGTTGGAGCCCGTGTCTGCATCTGTCGCCCATGCTCGCAACACCAGAGACCCCACTGAAAGATTCTCCGCTACTCTCGCCTCGTAGATGCTTTTACTGAACACGGGCGCATTATCGTTTGCGTCAGTAACGTTTATGCGAACCTGGACAGTCCCGGACCTCGCGGGATCCCCGTGATCTACGGCCGTCAGCACCAATTCAAAGGAGCTCTGCTTCTCTCGGTCCAAAGCTTTCTCCAGAACTAATTCCGGCTGCTTGCTTCCGTCAGGGCTCTCCCTCATGACCAGAGAGAAAGACGGATTGCTGGTGAGCTGGTAAGTCAGCAGCGAGTTGCTTCCTGCGTCTGCATCTCGCGCCATCTCCAGCGGAAAACGAGCACCAAGAGGGATTAATTCACCAATCTCGAGGTCCAGAACAGATTTGCTGAAGGTAGGAGAATTGTCATTCACGTCCTCGATCGCCACCTCGACATGGAAAATGTTCAGCGGGTTGTGCACCAGCGCCTCGAAGCTGACGGAGCAGGTCGCCGAGTCGCCGCACATCTCCTCCCGGTCCAGCCTCTCATTCACGTACAGGTTCCCGTTCTCCTCATTCACCGTGAAGTATTGCTTCTCGTCGCTCAGCCGCAGCTTGCGCGCCGGCAGCTCGTCCGCGCTGAGCCCCAGGTCCCGCGCCAGCGGCCCCACGAGCGAGCCTCTGCCCAGCTCCTCGGGGATGGCGTAGCGGACCCGCTCGGCCGCCGCCCGGCCCCACACGCACAGCAGCACCGCGGCCAGCAGCGCTCGCCCGCCGCCCGGCCCAAGCCTCTGCCGCCGCCTCACCGCCATTCTCTGCCCGCAGCGCTCGCCGCGCTCCTGCCTCCTGCCGCTGCCCTGCCTCCCTTCCAGCCGCTCTCGCCGCCCGCAACACACACCGCTCAAAGGCTGCGAGCTCGCCGCGCCGCCTCTCGCCGCCTCTCGCCGCCGCTGCTGGCGGCGGTGCCGCTGCCGCTGTGGCCGGCGCCGGGCGAGCGAGCAGCCTGCGGGGGCAGGACGCTGCGGCGGCGGCGGCGGCGGCTCCAGCGCCGCTCGGCGGCGGCCAACAGCGACACCCGGAGGCGCCGCCGCGCCACTGCAGCCGCCGGAGCGCCGCGCTCAGGGGGGCCCGGCTTTGGGCGGGGCTCAGCGGCGGCACCGGCCCCGGGGCTCTCCCGCCTGCCCGCACCGCCACCAGCTCCTGACTAACCACCAGCAGGAACCCTTACGATTACAGCAACAATATCCGTGTGATAACGATCTCATTATTTCTAGCTGCAATAGACGTGGAAACAAGTATCACACTATATCAACGACTTTTGCACTCTCTGGTTTGAGATGGCATGAAAATCAGAAACCAAATATGTGTTCCAAAAATCCAAACTGGCTCTTTCATGCACAGTCAAAGAATTGAAACCAAACTCTGAAAAGAAGATTGCTGAGATGCTTTACAGTTTAATTGTTCCAGTGGTACACGAGATATTGCTTGCCCATCACCTCTGAAAAACCCGTGTAAACCCAAAGGACATTTTTACAGTGATTAACACTCGTAAAGAAATGTAAAGCCCAGAAGCAGTGGATCTGCTCTCAGATAAATGGCACTGTACATACATTCCCTGGCAGAGAATAAGAAAGTGCAAAGCAGTGCAGACTCTGCCCTGTGTCCGTCCTTACACTGACTCTTCTTCCATACAGAAAAACCTTCTGTGGTTTTGGTGGAGACTCAAAAATAAGGCCTGCTACAAATATTGATTTAATATTTCCATTGCTTTGATTTTCCTAACCTTTGGGCAAAAGTCCCAGCATCTCCCAAATCTGTTTTGGGACTGCAAAATCAGCTGAATGGTTTCCAATGAATTCTGAAGACTCATGTACAAACCCCAAACTTCCATTGGACATCATCAGAGATCAGGAGATATTTAATTGCTGTGATTTTTCTGTGCTTTACCACAACATTGCCTTAAAAATTCTTTCCCAGAGCATGTGGAAACTCACTGAGGCCTCAAGCTGCAAGGTAAGCAAGCTGCAGGAGTATTTCAGGACCATGAGGTCTCTCTGACTGGACTAAATGACTTCACTAGGCAGCAGAACAGCAGAAGTCCTTGGCACTTACTGTATCAGAGAAGCCAAACCCAATACCTGCCACTGCCATACATGGGGCCAGTCTTTGGCTACTGTGACACATCAGGGCCTGTGCAGTGCAGGAAATCACACAGAGCACCATGTAGGTTTGTAGACCTCAGAGACACAAGAAGAATCCCCAGGTAAGTGGAATTGAACAGCAGCATTTTACAGCTACCCACTTGAGGTAAGTAATTTTTCATTTCCTCACACACAACATTCTGTCTTCATTTGGTTCTCAAGGGAAGTTACTATTTCCTGCAAAGCAGCACTCACAAGTGGGAAGGAAACATGAACCATGGCCTTCCAGGAAACAGAACCTGAATTGAGATCCAAGGTGGAAAATGTAATTACCACTTCCACAAACTCTCTATCAAGATACATACTTCCCCTCTTTTACCACATGCACAGATCCACAAAGATGTGACTGCTCCTGAGGTCATTTTTACATCTCCTAACATATGACAAAATTAGAAGACAGATATATCCCCCTCACATGTCCTCATTCCACATCAGCTGTAATAACATGTCAAGGAAAGAAAACCAGACAAGCAATGCAGAGATGCAGAAGAAGTGCTTTCAGAGAAACTCACCAGGAGGAAATCTCAGGCTTCTCTGTGGGCAAGGAAATTCATCCTCCAGAGCACCTGGAACCCACTGAGGTCTCTGGCTGGAAGTGTGACCTTGAAATCTTGTTCTGGACTACCAGGGTGGCTTCATTTCATTAAACACTCAAGAGCTCTCATCAGCTTTTCTACTTTGTGGCCTGCTCATAGCCCACAAGTTTGAGGGCCTAAGTTTGAGGGCCTAAGTTGGAAGGCCTAAGTCTGAAGGCCTAATTTTGAAGGCCTAAGTTTAAAGGTCTAGGTTTGAAGGCCTGATTTTAAAGGCCTAAGTTTGAAGGCCTAACTTGTGTCAGCTGTAACATGTACATGAGAAACATATCTAATATGTAGTGGTAAGGTGTGGGAATCCATGGGACTGTCTCTGAGGCCTTTCCTTTTCCCAGCTTTCCTAAAATCCTCTAATCCCATGGATTCCCACGGTAAGGCACTCCAAGTAACTTCTTTGGAGAAAATGCAAAGAAAAATGCACAGAACCACAGCTATGTGACCCATAGAACAGCTAGGGAAAACTGAATATTTACACCAACCCTTTAGATATTTCAGCAACTCTCTCACCTGCCCTGTTGCTGTGCTGGCAAAATGCTCAGACATCACCCAACCCAAGAGGGATCCCTTTGCAGACAGACACCACTGGAAGAACTTTTCCACACAACTTCTCCTTATGGAGAACAGGGAACACAACACAGGTCCACAGGTATGGACTCTACTCATCACTGATATTTGAAGAAATGTAACATGTTCTAACAGACACAAGCACTATGCAGGTCAGTTAAAGACTCAGATCAGGATCAACTCAAAGACGTCTTCATTCTTCCTAAGCACATGGACAGTTTTGAATATATGCCATTCTGCAACCTTTCATGTGAAGTTTATGCCCATATCCAAGAGCTGCCACTCACAGGGAAGAGCTGTATCAGACGTGACAAAGGATAAAATTAGTGACTTTCTGGCACGTGCTACAAATAAAAAGCCCCAAACCAAGACTTTGCTTGTAAATTAGACTCTCCCCTCCCTGCAATCCTACCAATTTCAATACCAACAAAACATCAGCAGTAACATCAACAAGCAAGAGCCATTGATAACATCTGGAGGTCTGCTCAAGGCTTGGGAAAGCTTAGTACAAACGCAGTGAAACTCTACATCACAACTTAAACAAGGACATACAGCTGGGAAAATGACATTTCCCACACCATTTCTTAGACACACAAGCCCTGAAGCTCCCTGGGCACTGCTTCCCCAGACAAATTCCTTGGAGGATTGCCATCCTTTTCCGGACACAGGAACAGGGCGCTTGGTGTAAGTGGCACAGGCCGTGGCACGAGGCATGATGTGAAGGCACACTCAGATTAGAGGATCACTGAACCCCCCTTTGCCTGCCATGGGGCCAGTTTCTCCCTGGGAACAATCTCTCCCTGACTGTTCATCACGACTATGTCACAATCACGACCTAGTGATTCTAGAGACATTTTCAGATAGAGTTTCAGACACACACAGGGCCACCTCTACCTGGTCATGACAAACAAGGCAACAGTTAAACTACAATTCACAGAGAGCACCCCATTACAGAAAAGCAAACTTATGAATCCACAGCTTGGCCCTTTATAATCTGAGCATATTCATTTTATCTTGTCCAGCAATGGACCATGGAAGTTAAAAAAACACCTGCTTTCTCTCCAACAGTGCTTCCTCACACGCTGCACCTGCAAGAGTCTCCTCAAACTCGTTACAGATTCTATGGTTCTCTCTGACCTTTACCATTAGCAGATGTACTCCACTGCCAGAAAAGTTGCAGATACAACTTACCATGGCTAACATTTCATTTCTTAACACGTGCATGTGAGAAATGAGACAATTTCTCCCATTACAAATTTAAGGAAACACATCTATGAATGTCTTTCCCGGTCGAGTTGTGAAAATGAAAGGCATGTATGGGACAGCCAGGAAAACGTAAGAGATGTGATCAGATACTACCAGATGTAAAGGCCCAACCTGAGATCAGTACAAAGAACAAAAGAAGAAGATAACGTCTGCAGAAATGAAGGGATCTCATTCATCTGGATTATGGCTTTTGGAGAAAATACGTAATCTAGGTATTAAAGATTGTTATTGGAATAAATTTCCTTACTGCAAAGCTCCCTTTGTGACGTTTCAGATTAGAATACATAAGGGTGTTATTTAAATATATGGACCATGCATTAAATATATTACAATACCTTAAATACATTAAAATAACATGTAAACACACCTGTTCTCAATAGAACTTCAGTAATATCTGTTAAACCACACATATTCGGGAAGGAGAAAATTGTATTTCATTATACTACAGATCCACACTGAAAACTTATCTGTCTCTTAACAGTTTTTCACCCACAGAGCCCAGTATTTCCATCTCCGGCCTCTAAAATATTGCATGTAGTGCCTCGACCTCGATACTTGGAAAACAATTTCCATTAAAATGCTAGATAATCAGAACATTTCCCTTCAACATGCACCAGGATAAACTATAGCCTTCAAACAGGAGTCTTTACAGCTCTGTACTAAGAGAGAAAAAATATTTGTCTGCTAAATACATCTCAGAGAAGAAGCAGCAAGGGGGTGAAACACCACCTGTACATCAAAAGATACTGAGGCAGTGAGGATCATATGATACAGAAAGAACTTCATTTAGAAAAACCCTCCAGCCAAGAGCAGTCTCCCTTATCACGCATCCCTCCCAAACTGGAAAGCCAAGACCCGACCCCATGTCTGGGGTGGTGCAGCAAGAAGCCCCGCGATGAGCACGTCCCTAACAGAGACTTTGCCTTCCCTGTCAGCACACATCGCTCTGCAGGACACGCAAAAGAGGAGAGAAGTAATAGAAGAAAGAAGAGCGGATAAAAACTGGTAGAGGGAACTCACCGGTGCGGAGGCGGAATCCGCGGGCAGGGCGCCGGCGGGGTCCTGGTCCCCGAGCAGCGGCGCGGGCTCGTCGGGCGGCGGGCGGGCCGGGAGGGTGTCGCAGCAGCTGGCGGCCGAGAAGCGCAGCTGGCTCTTGCGCGAGTCGGCCGTGAGCGACACGTCGTGCGAGTAGGACTGCAGGAAGGCGCGCACGCCGTCGATGCCCACGAAGTGCGACACGGGCACGCCGCGCAGGGCGCCGCTGTCGGCCGGCAGCAGGTGCTGGCGGTGCCAGCGGCGCAGGCGCAGCGCCAGCAGCAGCAGCAGGAAGGCCACGAAGAGGCACGACACGGCGGCCACGGCCAGCACGAGCCAGCGCGTCAGGCTGGCGGCCGGCTCGCCCGGCGCCGCCGCCTCGTCGGCCGCGCTGCCCAGCTCGGCCAGCAGCTCGGCCACGCTCTCGGCCAGCACCACGCTCAGCGTGGCCGTGGCCGAGAGCGCCGGCCGCCCGTGGTCCCGCACCAGCACCACCAGGCTGTGGCGCGCCGCGTCGCGGGCCAGCGGCGAGCGCGCCGTGCGCACCTCGCCGCTGTGCAGCCCCACGCGGAACAGCCCCGGCTCCGTGGCCTTGGCCAGCTCGTAGGACAGCCACGCGTTCTGCCCCGCGTCCGCGTCCACCGCCACCACCTTGGCCACCAGCGCGCCGGCCTCCGACCGGCGCGGCGCCAGCTCCACGCCCGACCACGCCGCGCCCGAGCCCGCCGCTGCGCCCGCCGGCGGGTACAGCACCTGCGGCGCGTTGTCGTTCTCGTCCACGATCAGCAGCCGCACCGACACGTTGCTGCTCAGCGCCGGCGCGCCGCCGTCCTCCGCCCGCACCCACAGCTGCAGCTCGCGCACCTGCTCGTAGTCCAAGGAGCGCAGCGCGTACAGCGCGCCCGTCTCCGCCTGCACCGACACGTACGACGACAGCGGCGCGCCCCGCACCCGCCCCTCCGCCAGCCGGTAGCGCACGCGCGCGTTCTGCCCCCAGTCCGCGTCCGTGGCGCGCACCGTCAGCACCAGCGCGCCCGCCGCGTTGTTCTCCGCCAGCCGCGCGCTGTAGCGCTCCTCCACGAACACCGGCGCGTTGTCGTTCACGTCCAGCACCCGCAGCGCCAGCACCGCGCTGCTCTGCAGCGACGGCGACCCGCCGTCCGCCGCCCGCACCGTCACGTTGTACTCCCACACCTGCTCCCGGTCCAGCTCGCTCGCTGTCACCACTCTGTAGTAGCTGCCGTGAGAGCTCTCCAGCCGGAACGGGACGTCTTTGTCGATCGAGCAGCGCACCTCGCCGTTCGCCCCCGAGTCACGGTCCTGCACGTACAAAAGGGCCACGACTGTTCCCGTGGGAGCGTCTTCCGAGATCTCGCTTAGTGCCGACCGCACGGAAATCTCGGGTGCGTTGTCGTTGACGTCTGTCACTGTGATCACGACTTTTGCTGAATCATAAAGAGCCCCACCATCATAGGCCTGTAGATCCAGCTCATGGGCATCGCCTTCCTCGAAGTCCAGGCTTTGTCCCAGAGTGATTGCTCCCGTCTCAGAGTCCAGGTGGAATATCTGCGATGAACTCTTTTTTTTTTTAAATGAGTATTTAACTTGCCCATTCAGTCCGTCATCCTCGTCCGTAGCCGTGACGGTGACGAGTACGGAGCCCACGGGCACGTCCTCGGGCACTCGCACCGTGTACTCCACCTGGCTGAACACGGGCGCGTTGTCGTTCACATCCACCACGGTCACGCGGATCCGAGCCGTGCCCGTCCGTGCCGGATCGCCGCCGTCCATCGCCCTCAGCACCAGCTCGTGAAACGCCGCCTCCTCCCGGTCCAGCACCTGGGCCAGCACCAGCTCGGGACGCTGATCGCCGCCGGGGCCCGCCTGCACGGCCAGCGAGAAGTGCTCGTCGCCGCTCAGCTCGTAGCTCTGCAGGGAATTCCGGCCCGAGTCAGGATCATGAGCCTCTGTCAATGGAAATCGCGACCCCAGCGCTGTCGTCTCGCTCAGTCTCAGATCCGTATCTGCCTCTTGAAAGCTGGGTGCGTTGTCGTTTATATCCACAATTTCCACTTCTATTCCATAGAACTTCATTTCCCCCTCCACTATCAGCTCACAGCGCAGCACGCATTGCTGCACACGACTGCACAGCTGTTCTCTGTCGATCCTCTCCGCCGTCACTAAATGTCCCGTCTTCCCGTGCAGAGCGAAGTACTGTGTCCTACTGTCGGAGACAACGCGGACGGCATTATCGCGGATCTCTGTCAGGTGCAGCCCCAAGTCCTTGGCCACGTCGCCCACGAACGAGCCCTTGGGCATCTCCTCGGGCACCGAGTAGCGCAGCTGCCCCCACGCCGCCTGCCACGCCGCCAGCAGGACGGCCCCGAGCAGAGCTCGCTGCCGCCGGCCCCAGCGCCTCCCCGCCGCGCACATCTCTGCCGCGGCACCGCCGGCACCGCAGCACCGCCGATCCAGTCCCGCTACCGCTCAAGGCTGTCAGCTCCTGCACCTTGCGCTGCCCTGGCCCCTCCGCCTGGCTCCAGAACGGACCAGCACCGCGGGGACGATCGCTGGCCGCAGGTTCGGGCAGGGAGCAAGCGAGCGATCGAGCGGGTCCACAGCGGGCGGGGCTGCAGCGCTCCGAGCTTCCTCTCGCTCCTCTCGGTCAACAGCGGCGCCCGCAGCCTCCGCCCGGCACTGCAGGCACCGAGCGCCGCCCGCCCCGCCTTGCTCCCTGCAGGGGACAGTCGCCGCGGAGACGCCGCTTTTCGTCCAGCGCCGATCTCCTGCCTCCGCATTGCTCCAGCCGATCTCTGCCTTCATCCTCCACGCTATCACCACCGGGAGGAAGGCACAGGCATTCCGTGCGCGTGGTTCTTTAACCGCACGGCAAACTCTTCACTTACTTATGACATTATATGTACATTAAAACACATATTTCGTATTTTGCACTGTAGCTTATTGTTATTCTTATCCTTTTTGTTCAAAAGCATCTTCAACAACAGGCTCTGAGAGAGAAAACATTAAGATACCATATCCCGAAAATACAAAGCTATCAGGTTCATTAAAACAAGCGGGACGGGAGCAATTACTTGTTGAAGCCAGGGAGCTAATTGTTAGGGGACTGAATTACAGGCAGAGATAAAGATGCAGCTAAAACTCTCGAGGAAACTTTCAGGACTTCAAATATTTGACATCCTTTCCTAAGATACGCCTTGTATTTCCTTAGTTTATACAGATTTACATTTAATCAAGTCATTCTAGGTTCCCTTTTTTTGCCCGCTAAAATCAACGTGTAAAGCACCGTAGTTCGTTAGTAAACAATTCATCTAAGTATTTGTTAAGGACGATGATACGATATGTGTTGAAGAAAATCACGGAACCGTAGAAAAAATTTAAAACTCTTGAAACTGAGCTGACCACTACTCAATGTGCAAATGGGCTTCATTCAAGTGCCTAAACCCTCCTCTGGCCAATCTCCCTGATATGGAATCCATTCGCATCTCAGATGCTTATCCGAGTAAACAGAACTGCAAACATTTGCTGTTCTTAATATTTGCGAGGTCTACGAAACGCCCCAGTATTATTGTGAAAAGAGGATATAAAAATAAAAATCTCAGAAACAGAATTCTTTCAACATTCTCACCATTGTACGAAATAAAGATCTTGAAGAGCAAAACGGAGCCAGAAAGGAAGCAAAAACGAAGCATCTAGTCCCACTACTGTATAACCCCCCGCTACAAAACGGGCGACAATCTCCTTTTTCACTCAGGATAGAGAATGGAACTTTCCACATTCGTTTCCCTTCTAAATCGAAGAGGGACAAAACAGAGTTTTAAAAACGGATTTGGGTAAAGCTATACACGAGTTCCAAGCACACCCTTTCTGAACAAATCAGTCCGGAAGGATAAAAGCTCCAACACCAGGTCTCACTGCTTTCTTGGTTTTTTTTTCTCCTCCACTCAATCATACAGAATCAGCCATTCATCTTCCACAGAAACACGAATCTGCATTCAATGTTGCTAACAAATTCTAATGTACAGAGCTCCAGTGTTGAAGACAAAACCTTTCACCCGAAGCTGAACCTATGACCAAGGAAGAACCAAGTGCTTCCTGCTCTCCGTGAACGAGGTGCAGCCCGTTCCCTAATTCAGTCCGTCACGGAAACAGGACTGTGCAATTCACACAAACACGATTCCGAGAAGCAGGACAAATACTGAGAAGCGCTGCTACTAGCCGAAAGGAGAGCTATAATCAAAGGCTGTCAGCTGAACCTGTTACCCAGAAAAATTAAAACCTTCTGCCGCTACTTGGGGATACAAATGACGAATACCCACTGAGACCATGCAGAGAAGACCCAGGGGAAAATGACGACGATTCGGAAACATTTAAAAAGAGAAGCCCAGCATTTACAGACCTGCGGTGCATCCGGCTCGGCGGGCGGCTCTCCCACGACGAGGTCACAGTTGGGGCTCGGCTTCTGGCAGGAATCGCCGCCCAGCAGCTCCTCCGCCGACAGGACGGGCACCGGCGGCGGCGGCGGCGGCCAAGCGGCCTCGGGCACGGCGCGGGCCGGCGCCGCCACGCACAGGTTGTAGGAGTAGGGCAAGGTGCCCTCGCAGAAGTCGGCCGGGAAGGCGGCGCCGGCCAGCGAGAAGCGCTGCGCGCCCAGGCAGCGCAGCACGGCGGGCGGCCCGGCCCGGCGCAGCCGCGCCAGCACGGCCAGCGCCACGCTCAGCACCAAGAGCGCCGACAGCAGCGCCAGCGCCAGCACCAGGTAGAACTGCAGCTCGGCCGCCGCCGCCGCCTCCTCCTCGGCGCCCGCCGGCCGCTCGCTCAGCTCCGGCAGCGCCTCCTGCAAGCTCTCGGCCAGCACCACGTGCAGCGTGGCCGTGGCCGACAGCGCCGGCTGCCCGTGGTCCTTCACCACGGCCACCACACGCTGCTTGGCCGCGTCCCGCTCGGACACGGCGCGCGCCGTGCGCACCTCGCCGCTGTGCAGCCCCACGCGGAACAGCGCCGGCTCCGACGCCTGCACCAGCTCGTACGACAGCCACGCGTTGCGCCCCGCGTCCGCGTCCACCGCCACCACCTTGGCCACCAGGTAGCCGGCCTCGGCCGAACGCGGCACCACCTCGAAAGGCGTCGCCGCCCCTCCCGCCGCCTCTCCCGCCGCCGCCGCCGCCGCCGGCCACAGCACCCTGGGCGCGTTGTCGTTGCGGTCCAGCACGAAGACGCGCACCGTGGCCGTGGAGCTGCGCGCCGGCGAGCCGCCGTCCTGCGCCCGCACGGCCACCGTGAACTCGCGGCACTGCTCGTAGTCCAGGGAGCGCTGCGCGTACAGCGCGCCGCTCCGCGCCTCCACCGACACGAGCGGCGCCGCGCCCGCCGCGCCCGCGCTGCCGCCCGCCAGCCAGTAGCTCACGCGCCCGTTGGCGCCCGCGTCCGCGTCCCGCGCCTGCACGCGCAGCACCAGCGCGCCCGCCGCGTTGTTCTCCGCCACGTACGCGCTGTACGCCGCCTCCTCGAACACCGGCGCGTTGTCGTTCACGTCCGACACCTCCAGCACCAGCTCCCTGCTGCTCCACAGCGCCGGCCTGCCCCGGTCCCGGGCCACCACCGTCACGCCATGCTCCGACGCCTGCTCCCGGTCCAGCGCGCCCGTCGTCACCACCTTGTACGAGCCGCCCGACGACGCCACGATCGACAGCGGCGCCTCTCCCGACAGCTCGCACGACACCTGCCCGTTCTCGCCCGAGTCTCGGTCTCGCACTTTCAGCAGGGCCACCACGGTGCCTGTCGGGGCATCCTCAGGCACCGGGCTCGACAGTGACAGAATGGTGATCTCGGGCGCATTGTCATTCTCGTCTGTGATGTCGATCTGAACTTCGCAGTGATCTGTGAGCCCGCCACCGTCACTCGCCTCCAGGCCGATGATGTATTTGTTCTTCTCCTCGAAATCGAGGGGACCGGATGTCATTATCTCGCCGCTTTCGCTGTCGATAGCGAACAACTCCTTGACAGTATCCGGGACGCTGCTGAAGGAGTAGGAGACCCGCCCATTGGAGCCCGTATCTGCATCCGTGGCCACCACCCGCAGCACCAGCGACCCCACCGGCAGATTCTCCGCCACTCTCGCCTCATAGACGCTTTTGCTGAACACGGGCGGGTTGTCGTTTGCGTCTGTCACGTTGATCCGAATCTGGACTGATCCGGATCTCGCGGGGTCCCCACCATCCACTGCCGTCAGCACCAGCTCAAAGGAGCTCTGCTTCTCTCTGTCCAACGCCCTCTCGAGCACTAATTCAGGCTGCTTTTTTCCACCCGGCTTTTCCTTCATGGACAGTGAGAAAGACGGATTGCTAGTGAGTTCATAATTCAGCAACGAGTTTGTTCCTACATCTGTGTCTTGGGCCATCTCCAGCGGAAACCGAGCACCGGGAAGTGTCCATTCACTGATCTCGAGGTCCAGAACAGCTTTGCTGAACACCGGGGAATTGTCATTCACGTCCTCGATCGCCACCTCGACGGGGAAAATGTTCAGCGGGTTGTGCACCAGCGCCTCGAAGCTGACGGAGCAGGTCGCCGAGTCGCCGCACATCTCCTCCCGGTCCAGCCTCTCATTCACGTACAGGTTCCCGTTCTCCTCATTCACCGTGAAGTATTGCTTCTCGTCGCTCAGCCGCAGCTTGCGCGCCGGCAGCTCGTCCGCGCTGAGCCCCAGGTCCCGCGCCAGCGGCCCCACGAGCGAGCCTCTGCCCAGCTCCTCGGGGATGGCGTAGCGGACCCGCTCGGCCGCCGCCCGGCCCCACACGCACAGCAGCACCGCGGCCAGCAGCGCTCGCCCGCCGCCCGGCCCAAGCCTCTGCCGCCGCCTCACCGCCATTCTCTGCCCGCAGCGCTCGCCGCGCTCCTGCCTCCTGCCGCTGCCCTGCCTCCCTTCCAGCCGCTCTCGCCGCCCGCAACACACACCGCTCAAAGGCTGCGACCTCGCCGCGCCGCCTCTCGCCGCCTCTCGCCGCTGCTGCTGGCGGCGGTGCCGCTGCCGCTGTGGCCGGCGCCGGGCGAGCGAGCAGCCTGCGGGGGCAGGACGCTGCGGCGGCGGCGGCGGCGGCTCCAGCGCCGCTCGGCGGCGGCCAACAGCGACACCCGGAGGCGCCGCCGCGCCACTGCAGCCGCTTTCTCCAAGTTCATTTCCAATGCGGGTGAGGCATCTTCCCGCTTGTGGGAACAATCCCTGAGCGGTCACAACAAGAAGAGACAACCAAAATATACATTTGCACAACCCACTTGTATCTCTTTCCCAAACCCTCTCTATCTCTTCATACCAAGCTTGCAAATCTTTTCAATCTTTCTTGATATTTCACCTTCCAGCCCACAGATGACACTGAGGCCCACACAAATGACTTCACATTACTCTGAAATCCTCAGGTCTGGTTCTGATTCTGGGCAACAATTAACACTGAGGGAGAGATGTTAATTTCAAAGGTAGTGGACCTGCACTCAGACCTGTGTCACTGCACATACCTGCCAAAGGAAAGCAAAACACAAGGCCAGGCAGGCTCTGCACTCTGCACATCCTGGCACCCACTACGCTTTAATGTGGAGAAACCTTTGGTGGTCTTGGTGGATGGTTAAAACGTCAAGACTTGCCCTAAGAGTTATTACAGTATTTCCCCTGCTTTAATTTGGAGAGCTTCTAGACAAAGGCCCTAACATCTGCTAAGTCCATCTAACAACAGCATGATCAACTGAAAATTTTACAGGGATTTCTGATGATTCATACACAAATCCAAATACAAAATCCATACAAAACTCCAAATATGACCTTACTGAGGAAGGTATCTTGGGTCTATGATCTTGAGTTTCTCAGCCACAACTCTCTCTTCAAATCTCATGCCCAGACAAACTGGAAACTCACTGAATCCCAGAGGTTACACTGACTTCAGAGGGTTGCTAGGTGTCTTTTAATTCTACTGGGTGACTTTACTAAGCTCCAGATATTGCTTTTTTCAGAACAACAATGCTGGCCCTTAATAAATCAAAGAAGCCAACTAAAAAAACCTCCCGCTGCCCCACATGGTGATGATTGTTCCCTACTCTGAGAAATGCAGGTCTACACAGTGTAGTAAATCAGAGGAGAATGTAGTCCTGCAGTCCCCAAGAAACAAGAACAATCTCCAGGTTGGTGGGACTGGCCATCTGTGCTCTGCAACCTGTCCTGTGCTCCAGAGCTTGGCAGAAGGGCTCTGGAGGTGATTGCTGCTATGGAATAAGGCTCCCTGGTCTTTTTTGTGCCTGTTACCCACTTGGAGACAGCAATGGGTGGGGCTCTGTTCATGTTCCTCATGAGGACTTTTTTGCAAAGCAGAAGCTCAAATCACTCCCTCAGTTCTGAGTATTTAGAAATTACAAAAAAAAAAATCCACCAAAAACCCCCAAAACAAACCCAAAATATCTGTGACTGGCCTCTCTGAGGGAGATAGTGGACTCCTGGAATACACAGGTGCATTCTCATATCACTGCCTTAGAAAAATCTTTTACAAGGCCCCTGGAACCCACCAGTGTCTGAACGAGCAAGTGAGACTGTGAAGTCTTACTTTGGACTACATAGTATTGGGTTCTGGTTTTGGAAATGCACCAGTGCTTCCACAGGAATTATAAACCATTCTACCCATTTATAAAGTATTCTACGCATATGTTATCATTCTTATTTCTCTCAAACCCTATTCAAATTTCAGATGTGTTTATGATTTTGTCATTAATAAAAATACCTCGTAAGAAGATAATGCTTCATCATCATGCACATAAAGGAGATAAAGCTACCTGATCACCACCATTCTGACAAAAAATATAATTATTCAAAAGCACAGGAATGATAAATGGAAAACTAAAAGTGGGGTGGTTATCCAACAGTGATGTAGTCAGCAAACCATTCACTTAGGGGAATCTCTTCCCCTCTTCTATCACACAAACACAAAATTGTGACTTACTCTAAGGCCACGTTTACATCTGTTCACTCAGAATTGGAACTAAGGGTCTGCCACTTGCATCTCCTGACTTCCTCACCAGCTACAATGTGACTAACCAGACACTAAAGAACAAGGCCTTGGCAAATGAATTTTTGCCTCTGCTCATTAAACAAACATATGGTAAGAAACCCTGACTTTAAAGGCTTCATCATGGGCCTCTTGGTCAAGCTAAGTTTTCTGAGAAAGTGGAACAGGCTCTCTTTTACACTATGTTGCTTCATCCTCACACATAGAATTTTTTCTTAGGTGACCAAAGTACGTATTTGTTGAAAAAAACTCCACTCATAACTTCTAATGCAAAAGCAGTGTCCAGATCCAGGGAAACAGAAGCATGACCATCCAGGGAAAAAATGCCTAGAAGGAAGTGTTGGTACAACTTTGAACAAACTCTCCGTTGCAACATTCCAGGGAGATATAATTTAGATAAAGAGGTTTCAGATAGGAATTAGAAACTTGCCAGAGCTGGGGAAGAATTCCACTAGGAAACTCTCCAAGGAGCAGAGTGATGTGCAAAGGTCTTTTCCCTGGCTCCTCTATCAAGCAAAGCCAGTTGTGGTTACAAGGAGTCTCATTCAGCCCTTTCCTGGTTGATGCAATTTCACTCTGAGCCAAATAATGTATCCCATAAAGCCAGTGGCAGCTGCCATATTTCTTTTCTGAAATCTCCCTGCCAGGCAGCACGGCTGTGTGGTGATGATCTCCCATTACGGGGGACACCTCTCATGACTGCTCCTCGAGGCAGGGAGATCTTTTACCAGGAAGAGATCTTTGGATGGGTCCAATTTGAGGCCTCCCTAAAGTGCAGCTGGACATGCATCAAACTTGCTTCAAAACACATTTCCACAACATCACATTAAGCCACTTCTGATAATACTTCGGACAGAGATTCTTTAGACAATCCAAATCATTCATTCCTGACATCTAACCAGGTGCCAACCTTCTGAAAGGCAGAGCTATTGGACAAATGCTCTGTTATCAGAGGCCTGCCATTGCCTTTCAAATCAGGGAAGCCAGGATCACAGACAAAAATGGCACACCATGAAATCAAACAAGTCCTCAGTCAAAACCCCATTAATTCACCTAATTTCCTAGTAGGAATTCAGCCTCTTGCTCTGCATCCACAGTAGTCAATTGCACCATGGACACATCCAACTACTTGGATTATTGTTAACTTATGTCAACTGCAAGTGAAAAAGAAATGGACATTGAAGTTCAGCAGTATTTTATGAAACCTGAAGTGTATCAAAGTCTTTGTCTTGGCAGCTAAACACCTTCAGGTGGGAATAGAAACTGCTCCCCATGCCTGTTAATTTCCACAGATCTCTTTTCCCAGGTCTGTCAGCCAAACTGAGACCCAGTTTTAGATCATGAGAGGCAGGAAGGAAGTAATGACAAGAGCACCGAAGTGAAGAAATTATCACTTAACATTTCAGACTGTGTCAAATGTGGCAGGTACACAGGGAGGAGTGTCTAGAATCAAGAGGCACAAGTAATTTCTTTGGAGAAGAAGAACAGAAAACGCAGATGGGC
The DNA here is from genome assembly GCF_036417665.1 of Passer domesticus. Taxonomy (NCBI): domain Eukaryota; kingdom Metazoa; phylum Chordata; class Aves; order Passeriformes; family Passeridae; genus Passer; species Passer domesticus. The sequence goes on along the minus strand of NC_087486.1, from coordinate 16,107,247 downwards.
ACAACAATGGGATTAATACAGTAAATAGGGGAAACTCAACATTCCCACCACCCTTCAAGGCATTTCAAACCACAGCCAAGCAAACCTGTCCTGTCTTCCATGAAGACAGAATGCTTTGGCAAGCTCAAATATCATGCAGGAGGGGAGCTACCTTTGAAGACAGAAATCCTTGAGAGACATGTTTCCTACACAACTTCTGCTATGGAGATCGAGGATCGTCATACAGATGAATGCATCAGAATATAAAATGTTCTAGTGGGTAGAAGCTGCACGTGCCTCAGTTAAAGTCTCAGTCTTCAAAGTCCACTCAAAGACAGCATCATTCTTTGTCAGCACATGGGCTTTTCAGAAGATACGTGACTGCAAATATTAATGAACAGTTTATGTCCACATCCTAGGACCAGCATTCTCAGGAAGAGCCCTATCAGACATAAGAGAGGATTAAATGAGTAAGTTTCTTGCCAATACTTCAAATGAAAAGTTAATTTCTAGCACAAGTACCCTCCCATCCTTTTCATTCCAAGCATTCTACAAAATCCTATTGAAACCACTTTTGACATCTCTGATGGTGATTCTCTAAGCCATGTCAATCCCTCATTCACAGCACATACCCATGCATCAGCTCTCTAAATGCACAGTTACTGGACAAATGCTCTATGATCAGAGAACTACCACTGCCTTTAAACACAGAGAAACCAGGACTGCAGAAAAGATGGCACAGCCTTGGTACTATGCATCGTTTCAAACCATTGCTCAGGTACAATTGCATTGATTCACCTTTTTCCCTGGTATGACGCCAGCCTCTGTCCTCCTTGTTCTGCATTCACAGCTTTTACTCACACAATACACAACACCAACAGTTACTTCATGAAAAAAAAGAGCCATTAATAACATCTGAAGGTTGGTCAAGGCTGAGAAAAGCATTATTCAACCATGATGAAATTCTACATCCAGACACAGAAGGACATAATGGCTGGAAAAATGATGCAGTTCTTACACACAGAATTTCTGAAGGAAATTTGCACTTCCATGGGTATTGTTTGCAGAGAAATTCATCAGCAGATTGAGCTCCCCTTTCTGGATGCAGGAAAAGGGCACCTGGTGTAAGTGGCAAGGCCTTGGCAATCACCACGACATGAAGAGACACCCAGCCAGGTGGAACATCCAGCTGCCTCTTTTCCTGCTTTAGGCCACTCTCTGACTGATCTTGCACTGAATGCTCACCATGAATGTGCAACAACCAAGAGCACTGATTCTGCTGACACCAGAACAGACACATTATCAGGACACACAACAAGCCCACCTCTACCTCATCATAACCATCAAGGCAGAATTCAGCTGTCAGTCACTGGGAAGAACATGCAATAGGAAGGCAAACTGATGAACCCACTTGTCCACATTCCACCCTGCCCAAGCACCACACAACCCCAAAATGCCTTTGCAAACAGACATCTCTGAAAAAAGTTGTGTGCACATTTCTCATTCTGGAAGAACGAAGGTCAAAACATTAACACATGAAAGACATTTCTCCTCTTTAACAATACTCAAAGAAATGAAAATTGTTCTCAAGTTCATAAGAGATATACAGATCTGATAAAAACTGAGCAAAAAGGATCAGCTCAGAGACACCTTCAGCATGAGGGTAACTCGGCAACAACGTCAACAGATCGGAGCAGATACTGTCATATGTAATGGTCTGCTATTGGAATCTCCCAAGAAACAGTGCAGGAGATTAGCACCTAGTAATCTAGGTGCTAATCTAGTAATCACCACACAGATTCTAGTAATCACCACAAACTCTTCAAGATTCTGGCAGAGCCTTTGAAAGGAGAACTAACAATCCTCTTCCTCCTCCTAAAGCTGACATTGTGACATTTTACAATTTTATCATTAACTTGTTACGTAACTACATCCCATCAAGTGGCAAATAAATACAAAGACAAACCTAATGTTCTCAGTACTTGCTGGCCTCAGTAAAGAAGAGACTCACATTGCCTGATAATACACATGGACAACTCCTTCAAAACCTGAACTTTTTTTTTTTTTTAAACCGCATAATGCACAAGCAGATTGGCCACATGCACTTCAAAGAAGAAAGATCAGGATTGCATAGGCAAAGGGGAATCTGTACTCCAGGACAGACCGGGGAGGTAACCAGCGTGAAACACAGAGATGAGTAAGACACACCAGATATGAACCTCCAGTCGGCAACACACTCACTTGAAACATAAACTTTAAGGAATTGAAAAATTTTAGAAGAGCTACGATTTTAGTTAGAGGTAAGCTTCATTGGAGCTAATTAAAACAAATAGGTAGGCATTGATGAAGATAAGAGTTAGTAGTTAACTAATAATTGATTGCTTGTCAACGCACTGTTTGATGAGCTGGGTTCATAATGAAGAATATAGAAACTGATAAATAGCTTTTAGGAACATTAGACAATTGCGGGCCTCTTTTGCTTCAAAAGCAATTGAAGACAAGGAACGGGAGTTCTACCAAGGGTTCATTTGTCATATTTGCATTGAAAAGGTAGAAAGGTCAGAACGAGGAAGACTACAGTTACTTCCTCATTTGGGGACCCCTCCCAATGAAAGAGACCACCGACCCATTTCAAGGATCAAACTACGCCTGCTTAATAGCTTTTGCACTAATTAGCATACAAAGCGGGGAATGGGATATACCAAAATTATGAATATGTATTTGTATTTTGGGTATTCAACATTTGTATACATAAAAGAACGCTGTAATCACCTGTAAAATGGCAGCGTGTATTTGGGAGCTACCCCACATGCTGTGTTGCAATACACATACACTTTCTAACTTTAAACTGTTAGAGAGTCTTTGTCCATCACAGCTGGATATCGGTATTAGATCAATATCCACATTTCAGTAAATCACACTGCTCCTGCCCCAAGCCACCCGCTACGTGTAAGCGTGGGGAGTGAAACAGGGTCCACCTCCTCTCCATTTAGAACACAGACTATGGATGAAAGAGCATGGAAGCGGGAAAGGGAAGCGAGGCCAAAACAGTGTGGTTCAAAGGAACTGACCGGTGCAGCGGCTGGGTCACGGGGGAGAGCGCCAGCAGGGTCCTGAAAATACATCCTTACTGCTTCAGATTTGTATGTACTCACCAGAATTGTGAAAATGACCTGCAACCCTCCTGGAAACAAAGGCCTGAATAGAAGTGCAATTACAACTCTGAAGAAACTCTGTATCACATTCTGGCATAGATATACAGGTAGAGAATGGCGGTTTGACACAGGATTAATTGGCTCTTCTAGCCAACAATTATGGTTCCACACAAACACTTACTGTGGAAAATGTTACTGTGGAACACTGTCATTGTCATTCATGACAGATAAACCAGGATCAGAACAGCAATGGCACTGCCTTTGGCACCAAGCATGAAATCAAACCATTTCTCTGACAAACCCACACTGAGTCACTGATTTGTATGGCACAGAACTGAGCTCTCACCCTCCTCACTCTGCGTTCACAGCCTGCAGTTTCACCATCAACACAAACCAAAATTTTAGTCACATGTTGGCCACAGGGAAAACAAAACCTTGGGCAAACATCCATTCATGAAATTCTATTTCTTGAACGAAGTCTTCACGGTCAGACTGGCTGGGGCTCTGAGCAACCTGCTCTGCTGGAAGATGTCCCTGACCATGGCAGAGTAGATGGAACAAGAGCATCTTTGAGGTCCTTTGCAACACAAACCGTTCTATGACTCTGTGTTTCTAGGATAATGTGATTACATGTACAGCCTCAAGGGATGGATGAGAGATACTCTCCCTCCTGGACAATTATATATTTTGGGATTTGCAGGATTGCCAGGCACAATAAGCAGCAGCTTTACTCCTTGACAAAAAATACAAGCAACCCAACAAACAACCCAACACAAACAAAACAAATCGGATCAACTGAGCCAAGAAAGGGAAAACACCAGAAGAGGATCAATCATGGCCTCACATTTCAGACTGGGTCAACTGCAGTATATACACAGCACAGGAAACTGGACTGTAACCCATCCACAGGAGGCCTCACACAGGAGCTCACTGCACACACCCCACACTGCCATTTCCTTGCATACAAAGAGAAAGAAAAAGCTTGGAACCACAGCTCTGGGCCTCATCCAACTACTAGTACAATCAGAACTGGACACAATTCATTGATGCATTTTGAACTGCACCACAGTGAACTCCAGCACCAGCCCTGTCTCTGGATACACAGACTTCTTCTCTCTGTCCAAACATACCATGAAAGCAAATTTTGCATTCAGACATCATTAGAAGAAAACTCATGTGCACAGATTCCCAGAGCCCAAGCATCACAACTAAGATTATTCTGTTCCTCCCCATTATTTCAACAAGTGGGAAATGTCATATAGGCCATAAATTATTGCCAGCTCTGTCAAAGACCCACACATCCAAGTATCCCCTCCAAGGCAGCATCACCATTCTTCAGCACATGGACTCCTCAAAGGATGTGTGACGACCACTCTTGATGGGAAAAGGAACATGGAACCCAAACTAGGCCATTGGAGTCCAAACCACGCAACTGAAAATCATCAGACTCCTCCTGACTCATTGTCAGAAGGCCAGCAATAGCCCTGGCCATCAACAAAACACATGCCATGTCTCCACCAGGACCCCTCACACACCGCAGCCCCAACACTCCCCATTAACCCTTCACGGATCCCATGCTTAGCATGGATCAGCACAATTTAGAGAGACAGCACCAAAAGGAAAGTTGCTCAGACTCGATCTTCTTATCACGGATAATATTTGACATCTCACCCTAGCCATGCAAAAAGAAAAAGCATTTATTACAGAGATATTTTTGAGAAACATTTGTATTAATCTCTTTTTTCACCGGCAAAGAGGAAAGAACCATCTTCAGATCATCAGAAGAATGAGACAGAAAGTAAACACCTGCAGAATTGAAGGACTCCCAACTCTCTTCTGAGTTATATATCTCAGAAAAAATGATTGATGACATGGTTTACAGGCACTGAATACACAGCTTGCAATTCCCATACAGCATCTGTCATAAATACAAAATCAAGCTTTGAAGTGACACAACCATGGTGACATGAAAATACTGAGCAAGAACCTGCCTGGGTTCTCCATGCAGCAGCAATACAGATCTTCTAGACAATTCCTTTGGGAAGAAGAACCTTACATGGCTTCATCCTAAAGACAGGACGCAGACAGGGAACGGAGGAAAACATTCCCTTCAGTCTTGCAGCAGGCATTCACGCACGGCTCACAGCACTCAGATTTCCAACCCTTCACACCATCCATGCTGTCCTTGCACCCAAATATCTTAAAAACATGTGACAGCGCAGGCCCACTTCCCCACACCATTTCTCTTCCCACCACCAATTTCACAAAGCGATCTCTACAGCTCTGTGCTCTGCAAGCTACATTTACTCCTCACTGAAGTTCTGTGGAGACACTTCTTAGGCCTCAAAGGAAAAGCTGAGCAGTCTTCCAAGGGACACTGAGTCACTGAATATCTGCTCACAGGGCATTATGCCCACCTTGCAGCTCTGCCTGCACCTTCAATCTCTCCTTCCCATCCAGCCAATTCTCTTCCCATGCTAAATATTTTACAGCCAAGGCTCATCCAGCTCATCTGACATAGATCTACATTAAAAAGCAAGAGAAAACCAAAGCAGTTCTGCCATTTCCCCTGCATTTCCTCCTCCACATGCTGCCCCCCACAGGCTTTTCAAAGTGGCACAACTTCGAGAGGATCCTTCATCCTCATGACAGGCACACAGACATCACCAGGACCACTTCTTGCCTGGTCCAATCCTCTCTTGGGACACAGACCAAAGCAGGCATGACACAAACACTTCCTGCTGACCTCCACTATGTCTCATGGACAGCGATAAACACTGGAAGCAATGTGCAGAGAGGTTCCATGCAAAACCATCAGCATTTTGTTCAAGACACATTCTACCTATTCAAGCTCATGTGCTCTTGGGAAGACACATGAGCCTCCGGAAAAGTTCTATTTCTCCATAATGGGATCCATCCCTTCAGAAGATCGCATACTAACAGGAACACAGACTCTACACAGCACAGCTCATACAGGGGAACAACACCTGCAACCTGATCAATACCCAAACCTACAACCTAAGCAACAGCCTGACAGCAGGAACCCTGTCCCTCCTTCCTTCTTCACTAACTGGGAGGCACGGAGGGGAACCTGCCGCATGTTCACGTGACGACAGCAAAGTGCACCACCCTTTACAATTTCATCGAAAGAAAATTTACCATGCTTTATGGAAAATCTTCCATACAAGACAGAGCAAACGGCAGGGAAAGGGCAGAGGAGCATCAGAAGAAAGCGTGGCAGAGAAAATGTGGAGAGAGAAACTCACCGAGGGAGGGGCAGAAGGCGCGGGCAGGGCGCCGGCGGGGTCCTGGTCCTCGAGCAGCGGCGCGGGCTCGTCGGGCGGCGGGCGGGCCGGGAGGGTGTCGCAGCAGCTGGCGGCCGAGAAGCGCAGCTGGCTCTTGCGCGAGTCGGCCGTGAGCGACACGTCGTGCGAGTAGGACTGCAGGAAGGCGCGCACGCCGTCGATGCCCACGAAGTGCGACACGGGCACGCCGCGCAGGGCGCCGCTGTCGGCCGGCAGCAGGTGCTGGCGGTGCCAGCGGCGCAGGCGCAGCGCCAGCAGCAGCAGCAGGAAGGCCACGAAGAGGCACGACACGGCGGCCACGGCCAGCACGAGCCAGCGCGTCAGGCTGGCGGCCGGCTCGCCCGGCGCCGCCGCCTCGTCGGCCGCGCTGCCCAGCTCGGCCAGCAGCTCGGCCACGCTCTCGGCCAGCACCACGCTCAGCGTGGCCGTGGCCGAGAGCGCCGGCCGCCCGTGGTCCCGCACCAGCACCACCAGGCTGTGGCGCGCCGCGTCGCGGGCCAGCGGCGAGCGCGCCGTGCGCACCTCGCCGCTGTGCAGCCCCACGCGGAACAGCCCCGGCTCCGTGGCCTTGGCCAGCTCGTAGGACAGCCACGCGTTCTGCCCCGCGTCCGCGTCCACCGCCACCACCTTGGCCACCAGCGCGCCGGCCTCCGACCGGCGCGGCGCCAGCTCCACGCCCGACCACGCCGCGCCCGAGCCCGCCGCTGCGCCCGCCGGCGGGTACAGCACCTGCGGCGCGTTGTCGTTCTCGTCCACGATCAGCAGCCGCACCGACACGTTGCTGCTCAGCGCCGGCGCGCCGCCGTCCTCCGCCCGCACCCACAGCTGCAGCTCGCGCACCTGCTCGTAGTCCAAGGAGCGCAGCGCGTACAGCGCGCCCGTCTCCGCCTGCACCGACACGTACGACGACAGCGGCGCGCCCCGCACCCGCCCCTCCGCCAGCCGGTAGCGCACGCGCGCGTTCTGCCCCCAGTCCGCGTCCGTGGCGCGCACCGTCAGCACCAGCGCGCCCGCCGCGTTGTTCTCCGCCAGCCGCGCGCTGTAGCGCTCCTCCACGAACACCGGCGCGTTGTCGTTCACGTCCAGCACCCGCAGCGCCAGCACCGCGCTGCTCTGCAGCGACGGCGACCCGCCGTCCGCCGCCCGCACCGTCACGTTGTACTCCCACACCTGCTCCCGGTCCAGCTCGCTCGCTGTCACCACGCTGTAGTAGCTGCCGTGAGAGCTCTCCAGCCGGAACGGGACGTCTTTGTCGATCGAGCAGCGCACATCGCCGTTCGCCCCCGAGTCACGGTCCTGCACGTACAAAAGGGCCACGACTGTTCCCGTGGGAGCGTCTTCCGAGATCTCGCTTAGTGCCGACCGCACGGAAATCTCGGGTGCGTTGTCGTTGACGTCTGTCACTGTGATCACGACTTTTGCTGAATCATAAAGAGCCCCACCATCATATGCCTGTAGATCCAGCTCATGGGCATCGCCTTCCTCGAAGTCCAGGCTTTGTCCCAGAGTGATTGCTCCCGTCTCAGAGTCCAGGTGGAATATCTGCGATGAACTCTTTTTTTTTTTAAATGAGTATTTAACTTGCCCATTCAGTCCCTCATCCTCGTCCGTGGCCGTGACGGTGACGAGTACGGAGCCCACGGGCACGTCCTCGGGCACTCGCACCGTGTACTCCACCTGGCTGAACACGGGCGCGTTGTCGTTCGCGTCCACCACGGTCACGCGGATCCGAGCCGTGCCCGTCCGTGCCGGATCGCCGCCGTCCATCGCCCTCAGCACCAGCTCGTGAAACGCCGCCTCCTCCCGGTCCAGCACCTTGGCCAGCACCAGCTCGGGACGCTGATCGCCGCCGGGGCCCGCCTGCACGGCCAGCGAGAAGTGCTCGTCGCCGCTCAGCTCGTAGCTCTGCAGGGAATTACGGCCTGAATCCGGGTCGTGAGCCTCTGTCAATGGAAATCGCGACCCCAGCGCTGTCGTCTCGCTCAGTCTCAGATCCGTATCTGCCTCTTGAAAGCTGGGTGCGTTGTCGTTTATATCCACAATTTCCACTTCTATTCCATAGAACTTCATTTCCCCCTCCACTATCAGCTCACAGCGCAGCACGCATTGCTGCACACGACTGCACAGCTGTTCTCTGTCGATCCTCTCCGCCGTCACTAAATGTCCCGTCTTCTCCTGCAAAGCGAAGTACTGTGTCCTACTGTCGGAGACAACACGGACGGCATTATCGCGGATCTCCGGCAGCTGCAGCCCCAAGTCCTTGGCCACGTCGCCCACGAACGAGCCCTTGGGCATCTCCTCGGGCACCGAGTAGCGCAGCTGCCCCCACGCCGCCTGCCACGCCGCCAGCAGGACGGCCCCGAGCAGAGCTCGCTGCCGCCGGCCCCAGCGCCTCCCCGCCGCGCACATCTCCGCAGCGGAACCGCAACACCGCAACGGCTCCCCACCGCCGACCGCCGATCTGCCTCACTGTCCTTCTCTGGCTCGCTGCTCCCGGTCGCTCTGCCACCGGCAGTCCCTCTGCCTCGCTGCAAATCGGTTCCGAACCTCGGGGCCGATCGCAGACCCCTCGGTCGGGCCAATAATCCGGCGATCTTGTGATCGAGCGGGTCCGCAGCGGGCGGGGCTGCAGCGCTCCGAGCTTCCTCTCGCTCCTCTCGGTCAACAGCGGCGCCCGCAGCCTCCGCCCGGCACTGCAGGCACCGAGCGCCGCCCGCCCCGCCTTGCTCCCTGCAGGGGACAGTCGCCGCGGAGACGCCGCTTTTCGTCCAGCGCCGATCTCCTGCCCCCGCATTGCTCCAGCCGATCTCTGCCTTCATCCTCCACGCTATCACCACCGGGAGGAAGGCACAGGCATTCCGTGCGCGTGGTTCTTTAACCGCACGGCAAACTCATCACTTACTTATGACATTATATGTACATTAAAACACATATTTCGTATTTTGCACTGTAGCTTATTGTTATTCTTATCCTTTTTGTTCAAAAGCATCTTCAACAACAGGCTCTGAGAGAGAAAACATTAAGATACCATATCCCGAAAATACAAAGCTATCAGGTTCATTAAAACAAGCGGGACGGGAGCAATTACTTGTTGAAGCCAGGGAGCTAATTGTTAGGGGACTGAATTACAGGCAGAGATAAAGATGCAGCTAAAACTCTCGAGGAAACTTTCAGGACTTCAAATATTTGACATCCTTTCCTAAGATACGCCTTGTATTTCCTTAGTTTATACAGATTTACATTTAATCAAGTCATTCTAGGTTCCCTTTTTTTCCCCCTAAAATCAACGTGTAAAGCACCGTAGTTCGTTAGTAAACAATTCATCTAAGTATTTGTTAAGGACGATGATACGATATGTGTTGAAGAAAATCACGGAACCGTAGAAAAAATTTAAAACTCTTGAAACTGAGCTGACCACTACTCAATGTGCAAATGGGCTTCATTCAAGTGCCTAAACCGTCCTCTGGCCAATCTCCCTGATATGGAATCCATTCGCATCTCAGATGCTTATCCGAGTAAACAGAACTGCAAACATTTGCTGTTCTTAATATTTGCGAGGTCTACGAAACGCCCCAGTATTATTGTGAAAACAGGATATAAAAATAAAAATCTCAGAAACAGAAATCTTTCAACACTCTCACCATTGTACGAAATAAAGATCTTGAAGAGCAAAACAGAACCAGCAAGGAAGCAAAAACGAAGCATCTAGTCCTACTAATGCATAACCCCCGCTACAAAACGGGCGACAATCTCCTTTTTCACTCAGGATAGAGAATGGAACTTTCCACGTTCGTTTCCCTTCTAAATCGAAGAGGGACAAAACAGAGTTTTAAAAACGGGTTTGGGTAAAGCTATACACGACTTCCAAGCACACCCTTTCTGAACAAATCAGTCAGGAAGGATAAAAGCTCCAACACCAGATCTCACCGCTTTCTTGTTTTTTTTTTTCTCCTCCACTCAATCATACAAAACCAGCTATTCATCTTCCAGAGAAACACGAATCTGCATTCAAGGTTGCTAACAAATTCTAATGTACAGAGCTCCAGTGTTGAAGACAAAACCTTGCACCCCAAGCTGAACCTATGACCAAGGAAGAACCAAACGCTTCCTGCTCTCCGTGAACGAGGTGCAGCCCGTTCCCTAATTCAGTCCATCACGGAAACAGGACTGTGCAATTCACACAAACACGATTCCGGGAAGCAGGACAAATACTGAGAAGCGCTGCTACTAGCCGAAAGGAGAGCTATAATCAAAGCCTGTCAGCTGAACCTGTTACCCAGAAAATTAAAAACTTCTGCCGCTACTTGGGGATACAAATGACGAATACCCACTGAGACCATGCAGAGAATACCCAGGGGAAAATGACGACGATTCGGAAACTTTTAAAAAGAGAAGCCCAGCCTTTACAGACCTGCGGTGCATCCGGCTCGGCGGGCGGCTCTCCCACGACGAGGTCACTGTTGGGGCTCGGCTTCTCGCAGGAATCGCCGCCCAGCAGTTCCTCCGCCGACAGGACGGGCACCGGCGGCGGCGGCCAAGCGGCCTCGGGCACGGCGCGGGCCGGCGCCGCCACGCACAGGTTGTAGGAGTAGGGCAAGGTGCCCTCGCAGAAGTCGGCCGGGAAGGCGGCGCCGGCCAGCGAGAAGCGCTGCGCGCCCAGGCAGCGCAGCACGGCGGGCGGCCCGGCCCGGCGCAGCCGCGCCAGCACGGCCAGCGCCACGCTCAGCACCAAGAGCGCCGACAGCAGCGCCAGCGCCAGCACCAGGTAGAACTGCAGCTCGGCCGCCGCCGCCGCCTCCTCCTCGGCGCCCGCCGGCCGCTCGCTCAGCTCCGGCAGCGCCTCCTGCAAGCTCTCGGCCAGCACCACGTGCAGCGTGGCCGTGGCCGACAGCGCCGGCTGCCCGTGGTCCTTCACCACGGCCACCACACGCTGCTTGGCCGCGTCCCGCTCGGACACGGCGCGCGCCGTGCGCACCTCGCCGCTGTGCAGCCCCACGCGGAACAGCGCCGGCTCCGACGCCTGCACCAGCTCGTACGACAGCCACGCGTTGCGCCCCGCGTCCGCGTCCACCGCCACCACCTTGGCCACCAGGTAGCCGGCCTCGGCCGAACGCGGCACCACCTCGAAAGGCGTCGCCGCCCCTCCCGCCGCCTCTCCCGCCGCCGCCGCCGCCGCCGGCCACAGCACCCTGGGCGCGTTGTCGTTGCGGTCCAGCACGAAGACGCGCACCGTGGCCGTGGAGCTGCGCGCCGGCGAGCCGCCGTCCTGCGCCCGCACGGCCACCGTGAACTCGCGGCACTGCTCGTAGTCCAGGGAGCGCTGCGCGTACAGCGCGCCGCTCCGCGCCTCCACCGACACGAGCGGCGCCGCGCCCGCCGCGCCCGCGCTGCCGCCCGCCAGCCAGTAGCTCACGCGCCCGTTGGCGCCCGCGTCCGCGTCCCGCGCCTGCACGCGCAGCACCAGCGCGCCCGCCGCGTTGTTCTCCGCCACGTACGCGCTGTACGCCGCCTCCTCGAACACCGGCGCGTTGTCGTTCACGTCCGACACCTCCAGCACCAGCTCCCTGCTGCTCCACAGCGCCGGCCTGCCCCGGTCCCGGGCCACCACCGTCACGCCATGCTCCGACGCCTGCTCCCGGTCCAGCGCGCCCGTCGTCACCACCTTGTACGAGCCGCCCGACGACGCCACGATCGACAGCGGCGCCTCTCCCGACAGCTCGCACGACACCTGACCGTTCTCGCCAGAGTCCGGGTCCTTTACATTCAGCAGGGCCACCACGGTGCCCACCGGTGCGTCTTCAGGCACCGGGCTCGAGAGCGACAGAATGGTGATCTCGGGCGCGTTGTCGTTCTCGTCTGTGATGTCGATCTGCACTTCGCAGTGACTGGTGAGGCCGCCTCCGTCTGTCGCCTCCAGGCCGATGATGTATTTACTCTTCTCCTCGAAATCGAGGGCACCGGATGTCATTATCTCGCCGCTTTCGCTGTCGATAGTGAACAACTCCTTGACAGTATCCGGGACGCTGCTGAAGGAGTAGGAGACCCGCCCATTGGAGCCCGCATCTGCATCCGTGGCCACCACCCGCAGCACCAGCGACCCCACCGGCAGATTCTCGGCCACTCTCGCTTCATAGACGCTTTTGCTGAACACGGGCGGGTTGTCATTTGCGTCTGTCACATTGATCCGAATCTGGACTGATCCGGATCTCGCGGGGTCCCCACCATCAACTGCCGTCAGTACCAGATCAAAGGAGCTCTGCTTCTCTCGGTCCAAAGCCCTCTCGAGTACTAATTCAGGCTGCTTTTTTCCGCCTGCCTTTTCCTTCATAGATAGTGAGAAAGACGGGTCGCTGGTGAGTTGGTAAGTCAGCAATGAGTTTGTTCCTACATCAGCGTCTCGGGCCATTTCCAAAGGAAACTGAGCACCGGGAAGCGTCCATTCACTAATCTCGAGGTCCAGTGAAGCCTTGCTGAAGGTCGGGGAATTGTCATTCACGTCCTCGATGGCCACCTCGACGTGGAAAATGTTCAGCGGGTTGTGCACCAGCGCCTCGAAGCTGACGGAGCAGGTCGCCGAGTCGCCGCACATCTCCTCCCGGTCCAGCCTCTCATTCACGTACAGGTTCCCGTTCTCCTCATTCACCGTGAAGTATTTCAGCTGCTTCTTGCCGGCAGACGCCACCCGCAGCTTGCGCGCCGGCAGCTCGTCCGCGCTGAGCCCCAGGTCCCGCGCCAGCGGCCCCACGAGCGAGCCTCTGCCCAGCTCCTCGGGGATGGCGTAGCGGACCCGCTCGGCCGCCGCCCGGCCCCACACGCACAGCAGCACCGCGGCCAGCAGCGCTCGCCCGCCGCCCGGCCCAAGCCTCTGCCGCCGCCTCACCGCCATTCTCTGCCCGCAGCGCTCGCCGCGCTCCTGCCTCCTGCCGCTGCCCTGCCTCCCTTCCAGCCGCTCTCGCCGCCCGCAACACACACCGCTCAAAGGCTGCGACCTCGCCGCGCCGCCTCTCGCCGCCTCTCGCCGCCTCTCGCCGCTGCTGCTGGCGGCGGTGCCGCTGCCGCTGTGGCCGGCGCCGGGCGAGCGAGCAGCCTGCGGGGGCAGGACGCTGCGGCGGCGGCGGCGGCGGCTCCAGCGCCGCTCGGCGGCGGCCAACAGCGACACCCGGAGGCGCCGCCGCGCCACTGCAGCCGCCGGAGCGCCGCGCTCAGGGGGGCCCGGCTTTGGGCGGGGCTCAGCGGCGGCACCGGCCCCGGGGCTCTCCCGCCTGCCCGCACCGCCACCAGCTCCTGACTAACCACCAGCAGGAACCCTTACGATTACAGCAACAATATCCGTGTGATAACGATCTCATTATTTCTAGCTGCAATAGACATGGAAACAAGTATCACACTGTATCAACGACTTTTGCACTCTCTGGTTTGAGATGGCATGAAAATCAGAAACCAAATATGTGTTCCAAAAATACAAACTGGCTCCTTCATGCACAGTCAAACAATTGAAAGCAAAATCTGAAAAGAAGATTGCTGAGATGCTTTACAATTTAATTGTTCCAGTGGTACCTGAGATATTGTTTGCCCATCACCTGTGCAAAACCCGTGTAAACCCAAAGGACATTTTTACAGTGATTAACACTCGTAAAGAAATGTAAAGCCCAGAAGCAGTGGATCTGCTCTCAGATAAATGGCAGTGTACATACATCCCTGGCAGAGAATAAGAAAGTGCAAAGCAGTGCAGACTCTGCCCTGTGTCCGTCCTTACACTGACTCTTCTTCCATACAGAAAAACCTTCTGTGGTTTTGGTGGACACTCAAAAATTTTAGGCCTGCTACAAATATTGATTTAATATCTTCATTGTTTTGATTTTCCTAACCTTTGGGCAAAAGTCCCAGCATCTCCCAAATCTGTTTTGGGACTGCAAAATCAGCTGAATGGTTTCCAATGAATTCTGAAGACTCATGTGCAAACCCCAAACTTCCATTGGACATCATCAGAGATCAGGAGATATTTCATTGCTGTGATTTTTCTGTGCTTTACCACAACATTGCCTTAAAAATTCTTTCCCAGAGCATGTGGAAACTCACTGAGGCCTCAAGCTGCAAAGTAAGCAAGCTGCAGGAGTATTTCAGGACTCTGCGGTCTCTCTGACTGGACTAAATGACCTCACTGGGCAGCAGAACAACAGAAGTCCTTGGCACTTACTGTATCAGAGAAGCCAAACCCAATACCTCCCACTGCCATACATGGGGCCAGTCTTTGGCTACTGTGACACATCAGGGCCTGTGCAGTGCAGGAAATCACACAGAGCACCATGTAGGTATGTAGACCTCAGAGACACAAGAAGAATCCCCAGGTAAGTGGAATTGAACAGCAGCATTTTACAGCTACCCACTTGAGTTCAGTAATTTTTCATTTTCCGCACACACAACATTCTGTCTTCATTTGGTTCTCAAGGGAGGTTACTATTTCCTGCAAAGCAGTACTCACAAGTGGGAAGGAAACATGAACCATGGCCTTCCAGGAAACAGAGCCTGAATTGAGATCCAAGGTGGAAAATGTAATTACCACTTCCACAAACTCTCTCTCAAGAAATGTACTTCCCCTCTTTTACCACATGCACAGATCCACAAAGATGTGACTGCTCCTGAGGTCATTTTTACATCTCTTAACATATGACAACATTAGAAGACAGATATATCCCCCTCACATATCCTCATTCCACATCAGCTGTAATAACATGTCAAGGAAAGAAAACCACACAAGCAATGCAGAGATGCAGAAGAAGTGCTTTCAGAGAAACTCACCAGGAGGAAATCTCAGGCTTCTCTGTGGGCAAGGAAATTCATCCTCGAGAGCACCTGGAACCCACTGAGGTCTCAGGCTGGAAGTGTGACCTTGAAATCTTGTTCTGGACTACCAGGGTGTCTTCATTTCATTAAACACTCAAGAGCTCTCATCAGCTTTTCTACTTTGTGGCCTGCTCATACCCCACAAGTTTGAGGGCCTAAGTTTGAAGGCCTAAGTTTGAAGGCCTAAATTTGAGGGCCTAAGTTTGAAGGCCTAAGTTTGAAGGCCTAAGTTTGAGGGCCTAAGTTAGAAGGCCTAACTTAGAAGGCCTAAGTTAGAAGGCCTAAGTTTGAAGGCCTAAGTTTGAAGGCCTAAGTTTGAGGGCCTAAGTTTGAAGGCCTAAGTTTGAAGGCCTGGTTTTAAACACCTAAGTTTGAAGGCCTAACTTGTGTCAGCTGTAACAGGTACATGAGAAACATATCTAATATGTAGTGGTAAGGCACTCCAAGTAATTTCTTTAGAGAATATGCAAAGAAAAATGCACAGAACCATAACTATGTGACCCATACAACAGCTAGGGAAAACTGAATATTTACACCAACCCTTTACATATTTCAGCAACTCTCTCACCTGCCCTGTTGCTGTGCTGGCAAAATGCTCAGACATCACCCAACCCAAGAGGGATCCCTTTGCAGACAGACACCACTGGAAGAACTTTTCCACACAACTTCTCCTTATGGAGAACAGGGAACACAACACAGGTCCACAGGTATGGACTCTGCTCATCACTGATATTTGAAGAAATGTAACATCTTCTAACAGACACTAGCAATATGCAGGTCAGTTCAAGACTCAGACCAGGAGCAACTCAAAGATGTCTTCATTCTTCCTAAGCACATGGACAGTTTTGAATATATGCCATTCTGCAACCTTTCATGTGAAGTTTATGCCCATATCCAAGAGCTACCACTCACAGGGAAGAGCTGTATCCAACGTGACAAAGGATAAAATTAGTGACTTTCTGGGACATGCTTCAAATAAAAAGCCCCAAACCAAGACTTTGCTTGTAAATTAGACTCTCCCCTCCCTGCAATCCTACCAATTTCAATACCAACAAAACATCAGCAGTAACATCAACAAGCAAGAGCCATTGATAACATCTGGAGGTCTGCTCAAGACTTGGGAAAGCTTAGTACAAACACAGTGAAACTCTACATCACAACTTGAACAAGGACATACAGCTGGGAAAATGACATTTCCCACACCATTTCTTAGACACACAAGCCCTGAAGCTCCCTGGGCACTGCTTCCCCAGAGAAATTCATTGGAGGATTGCCATCCTTTTCTGCACACAGGAAAAGGGCACTTGGTGTAAGTGGCACAGGCCGTGGCACGAGGCATGATGTGAAGGCACACTCAGATTAGAGGATCACTGAACCCCCCTTTGCCGGCTTAGGGGCCAGTTTCTCCCTGGGAACAATCTCTCCCTGACTGTCCATCACGACTATGTCACAATCACGATCTAGTGACTCTAGAGACATTTTCAGATAGAGTTTCAGACACACACAAGGCCACCTCTACCTGGTCATGACAAACAAGGCAACAGTTAAACTACCATTCACAGAGAGCACCCCATTACAGAAAAGCAAACTTATGAATCCACAGCTTGGCCGTTTATAATCTGAGCATATTCATTTTATCTAGTCCAGCAATGGACCATGGAAATTAAAAAAACACCTGCTTTCTCTCCAACAGTGCTTCCTCACACGCTGCACCTGCAAGAGTCTCCTCAAACTCGTTACAGATTCTATGGTTCTCTCTGACCTTTACCATTAGTAGATGTACTCCACTGCCAGAAAAGTTGCAGATACAACTTACCATGGCTACATTTCATTTCTTAACACGTGCATGTGAGAAATGAGACAATTTCTCCCATTACAAATTTAAGGAAACACATCTATGAATGTCTTTCCCGGTCGAGTTGTGAAAATGAAAGGCATGTATGGGACAGCCAGGAAAACGTAAGAGATGTGATCAGATACTACCAGATGTAAAGGCCCAACCTGAGATCAGTACAAAGAACAAAAGAAGAAGATAACGTCTGCAGAAATGAAGGGATCTCATTCATCTGGATTATGGCTTTTGGAGAAAATACGTAATCTAGGTATTAAAGATTGTTATTGGAATAAATTTCCTTACTGCAAACCTCCCTTTGTGACGTTTCAGATTAGAATACATAAGGGTGTTATTTAAATATATGGACCATGCATTAAATATATTACAATACCTTAAATACATTAAAATAACATGTAAACACACCTGTTCTCAATAGAACTTCAGTAATATCTGTTAAACCACACATATTCGGGAAGGAGAAAATTGTATTTCATTATACTACAGATCCACACTGAAAACTTATCTGTCTCTTAACAGTTTTTCACCCACAGAGCCCAGTATTTCCATCTCCGGCCTCTAAAATATTGCATGTAGTGCCTCGACACGTTGAAAACAATTTCCATTAAAATGCCAGATAATCAGAACATTTCCCTTCAACATGCACCAGGATAAACTATAGCCTTCAAACAGGAGTCTTTACAGCTCTGTACTAAGAGAGAAAAAATATTTGTCTGCTAAATACATCTCAGAGAAGAAGCAGCAAGGGGGTGAAACACCACCTGTACATCAAAAGATACTGAGGCAGTGAGGATCATATGATACAGAAAGAACTTCATTTAGAAAAACCCTCCAGCCAAGAGCAGTCTCCCTTATCACGCATCCCTCCCAAACTGGAAAGCCAAGACCCGACCCCATGTCTGGGGTGGTGCAGCAAGAAGCCCCGCGATGAGCACGTCCCTAACAGAGACTTTGCCTTCCCTGTCAGCACACATCGCTCTGCAGGACACGGAAAAGAGGAGAGAAGTAATAGAAGAAAGAAGAGCGGATAAAAACTGGTAGAGGGAACTCACCGGTGCGGAGGCGGAATCCGCGGGCAGGGCGCCGGCGGGGTCCTGGTCCCCGAGCAGCGGCGCGGGCTCGTCGGGCGGCGGGCGGGCCGGGAGGGTGTCGCAGCAGCTGGCGGCCGAGAAGCGCAGCTGGCTCTTGCGCGAGTCGGCCGTGAGCGACACGTCGTGCGAGTAGGACTGCAGGAAGGCGCGCACGCCGTCGATGCCCACGAAGTGCGACACGGGCACGCCGCGCAGGGCGCCGCTGTCGGCCGGCAGCAGGTGCTGGCGGTGCCAGCGGCGCAGGCGCAGCGCCAGCAGCAGCAGCAGGAAGGCCACGAAGAGGCACGACACGGCGGCCACGGCCAGCACGAGCCAGCGCGTCAGGCTGGCGGCCGGCTCGCCCGGCGCCGCCGCCTCGTCGGCCGCGCTGCCCAGCTCGGCCAGCAGCTCGGCCACGCTCTCGGCCAGCACCACGCTCAGCGTGGCCGTGGCCGAGAGCGCCGGCCGCCCGTGGTCCCGCACCAGCACCACCAGGCTGTGGCGCGCCGCGTCGCGGGCCAGCGGCGAGCGCGCCGTGCGCACCTCGCCGCTGTGCAGCCCCACGCGGAACAGCCCCGGCTCCGTGGCCTTGGCCAGCTCGTAGGACAGCCACGCGTTCTGCCCCGCGTCCGCGTCCACCGCCACCACCTTGGCCACCAGCGCGCCGGCCTCCGACCGGCGCGGCGCCAGCTCCACGCCCGACCACGCCGCGCCCGAGCCCGCCGCTGCGCCCGCCGGCGGGTACAGCACCTGCGGCGCGTTGTCGTTCTCGTCCACGATCAGCAGCCGCACCGACACGTTGCTGCTCAGCGCCGGCGCGCCGCCGTCCTCCGCCCACACCCACAGCTGCAGCTCGCGCACCTGCTCGTAGTCCAAGGAGCGCAGCGCGTACAGCGCGCCCGTCTCCGCCTGCACCGACACGTACGACGACAGCGGCGCGCCCCGCACCCGCCCCTCCGCCAGCCGGTAGCGCACGCGCGCGTTCTGCCCCCAGTCCGCGTCCGTGGCGCGCACCGTCAGCACCAGCGCACCCGCCGCGTTGTTCTCCGCCAGCCGCGCGCTGTAGCGCTCCTCCACGAACACCGGCGCGTTGTCGTTCACGTCCAGCACCCGCAGCGCCAGCACCGCGCTGCTCTGCAGCGACGGCGACCCGCCGTCCGCCGCCCGCACCGTCACGTTGTACTCCCACACCTGCTCCCGGTCCAGCTCGCTCGCTGTCACCACGCTGTAGTAGCTGCCGCGAGAGCTCTCCAGCCGGAATGGGACATCCCCGTCCAGGGAGCAGCGCACATCGCCGTTAGCCCCGGAGTCCAGATCCTGGACATGCAAAAGGGCAACCACCGTCCCCCTCGGGGCGTCTTCAGAAATCTCGCTCAGTGCTGATTGCACGGAAATCTCGGGAGCATTGTCGTTGACATCTGTCACTGTGATAGTAATTTTTGCCGTGTCAGAGAGTTCTCCTCCATCATGTGCCTGAACCTCAAGTTCGTGGGAGGAGATTTCCTCGAAATCCAAGTCGTCCTTAACAGTTATTTCTCCAGTCTCAGAGTCGAGATTAAAAAGTTCTGAAGCATGGTCTGAAATTTTATGGAAGCTGTATTTCACCTGCCCATTCAGACCTTCGTCGGCGTCCGTTGCCGTGACGGAGACGAGGGCAGAGCCCACGGGCACGTCCTCGGGCACTCGCACCGTGTACTCCGCCTGGCTGAACACGGGCGCGTTGTCGTTCGCGTCCAGCACCGTCACGCGGATCCGAGCCGTGCCCGTCCGTGCCGGATCTCCGCCGTCCCTCGCCCTCAGCACCAGCTCGTGAAACGCCGCCTCCTCCCGGTCCAGCACCTTGGCCAGCACCAGCTCGGGACGCTGATCGCCGCCGGGGCCCGCCTGCACGGCCAGCGAGAAGTGCTCGTCGCCGCTCAGCTCGTAGCTCTGCAGGGAATTACGGCCCGAATCTGGGTCTTGTGCTTCTCGGAGAGGAAATCGCGACCCCGGCGCCGCTATCTCGCTCACTCTTAATTCTTTTTCCGTCTCTCGGAAGCTGGGTGCGTTGTCATTAATGTCCTTGATTTCCACTTCGATTTCATAAAACTTCATTTCCCCCTCCACTATCAGCTCACAGCGCAGCACGCATTGCTGAACACTCTGGCACAGCTGCTCTCTGTCGATCCTCTCCGCCGTCACTAAATGTCCGGTCTTCCCGTGCACAGTGAAATACTGCGTCCTACCCTTAGAGACAACGCGGACGGCATTATCGCGGATCTCCGTCAGGTGCAGCCCCAGGTCCTTGGCCACGTCGCCCACGAACGAGCCCTTGGGCATCTCCTCGGGCACCGAGTAGCGCAGCTGCCCCCACGCCGCCTGCCACGCCGCCAGCAGGACGGCCCCGAGCAGAGCTCGCTGCCGCCGGCCCCAGCGCCTCCCCGCCGCGCACATCTCCGCCGCGGCACCGCAACACCGGCGGGAGCTCTGCGCCCCCGCTCACGGATCTGGCTCACAGTGTAGCTCCGGCGCTCCGCTCCCGGCCGCTGCTGCCAGACTCCTCCGACCCCCTTCAGCACATTCCCCACCGCGGGGACGATCGCAGACTGCTCCGCCGCCGACTCACACACCGGCACCGCCAGCGAGCCGGGCCGCAGCGGGCGGGGCTGCCGCGCTCCGAGCTTCCTCCCGCTCCTCTCGGTCAACAGCGGCGCCCGCAGCTCTCTGCCGGCACTGCACGCAGTGAAATGCAATGTATTTATTTTAATACGGCGGACGGAGCATCACGAGTCCTAGCACAGTAGTACAAAAGCAGAGCTTTCATCACAAATATTTCTAGAAGACATGATGGAATGACCGGCGCAAGGGTAATGAAAGAAAGCCGTCTCTGACATACAGCTCTAGGTTACTTCATCACTCTGTGCCAACTCTATTTATAGCTACCCAGGAGGCAGAAAAGTACCTGAAATGAACCTGTCCGGTTTATACGCAATTCTATTCCATCAATTCATTCTATAATCCCAGGAAGAGACTTTTCTTTTCTCCGAAGTTAAGACGTAAAGGCTTGACGCTCACTAGCAAAACCTTGTTCTGATTATTGCGTATTCATGGAGCTATGGCACATTTTCAACAACGGGAAATGATCATTAGAGCTGCACACCTTAGACTCTGATGGCCTTTGATAGATTTTCAAGTATACCCGATTCAAGTGCTTAAAGTGTCAATTGACAAAACTCTTACACATTTGATGGCAATATTTGAATCTTAGAGGCTTATTATCCTTTTAAACCGACATTTGTAAGAAATACTGGGGAAGGAGGGGTAGAAGGGGGAACCAACCAAAACCAAACAAACAACCAAAAAAATCCCCTAAGAGGACGAACTCTCTGTACAGGGTCCAAAGACCTCTCTTTTTATAAAAAAGAATAAGAATACAGGCTCTGGAAGGGAAAAAAATCCCCATTTGAGACCTCAGTCTTCATCTACACCTGTGTATGAAGGAAATGCTAGGAGTGGTAAAAAAGAAAAAGGGAATTACCAGCCAGAATGGAAAAAGAAAACTAGCAAAATTAACTCGCCCCACTAATGGTACCAGCCCTGCCATTTCTGCAGCAGTGCTCACGCAAAAGATGAGTGTCAGTCTCTTCTTTCACTCCGGATGAAGAACCTGTCACTTTTCTATCCATAAGAAGAGATTCTTTCTGGAGTCCAAGGCCAAAAAGGTGTTAAACAAAGGGTATGTGGCCAGCTTTTAAACAGGTCCCAGAATACAGGGTAAATTTCAGGATAAACCGCTCATGAAGGAAAAATCTGCAATAGCTACTATCTGCGTTATTTCCCCAATTCCTTCATGCAGAACCGGCTAATCTCCTGCACAGTTATGATTCCCCATCACAGCTGATAACTAATGCGATTTTAGTCAACTCAAGAGATGCAGACAAAACCTCTTAGATTAACCTGAAGCTGTTGCCACCGCACAATCAGGAACTATGACTAATTGTCTGTTCTCAGAAGAAGAAATAATTTTGTTCTTTCATTCCTTCTCGGAGACATGGACCGGCCACTCCCACCTACATTACACGGGGAAACCCAAGGAAAGGAGAGCTGCGGTTCGGAAAGACACAAGGGGAACAGCAGGAGCTCGCGGCTCTGCAGAAAGAACTGCAGAGATTAATAATGACTGGAATAATGAAGCAACTTCGCCCACCACTCCAGAAGAAAACTTATCCCGAAATTCCACTTATACCACTCGACATTTCCAGCAGGGAGGAACAACCTGTGATTTCTCCTTCCGTGTCGAAAATCCACACATCTCAGTGGAAAAAAGCCCGAATAACAAGCCAACACATGCCCCTTCCTACCAACAAACCAGAAATTAAAATTCCCTTTTCGGAATTCTGTCACACACAGAATCAATGGATCACTTTCTGCAAAGCAAGAATCCGTGTTCTCCGTTGAGCTGATACATAACTATTAAAAAAAACTTTGAAAAATCACGACTGGGAAATATATATCCGTCCTATTAATGCTGCCCTTTCTGCAGCACCATTCGCTCAAAACATGGGACACTACACGGCAAATTTTAGAAACAGGATTAAAACCCGGGTTGACGTCAGACAGACAATATCAGGGGAAGAAAATGGTCAGCCTCACTAGACCTACAGCACGTGAAGCAGCCTTCTCTCAAATCATGGGAGGGCAAACAGGAGAGGGTTACAACCACATGCAACTCCTCAAACAACAGAGCCAGATGCATGTGCCCTTTCAGAGTAAATACTGAAATAGTATCGACCAAATGATAATGCCCAGGTCTCGACAAGCGTATCAATCTGGGGCAAAAAGAGAAAGCCTGTTAAGAAAGGCTCAAGGAGAATAGTAGGTGCTTACGGTTTTACAGACCTGCGGTAGGTCGGGTTGGGCAGACACTTCTCCCTCGATAGCGCTGCTGTTGGAGCTTGGCTTCTCGCAGAAATCGCCGCCCAGCAGCTCCTCCGCCGACAGGACGGGCACCGGCGGCGGCGGCGGCGGCCAAGCGGCCTCGGGCACGGCGCGGGCCGGCGCCGCCACGCACAGGTTGTAGGAGTAGGGCAAGGTGCCCTCGCAGAAGTCGGCCGGGAAGGCGGCGCCGGCCAGCGAGAAGCGCTGCGCGCCCAGGCAGCGCAGCACGGCGGGCGGCCCGGCCCGGCGCAGCCGCGCCAGCACGGCCAGCGCCACGCTCAGCACCAAGAGCGCCGACAGCAGCGCCAGCGCCAGCACCAGGTAGAACTGCAGCTCGGCCGCCGCCGCCGCCGCCTCCTCGGCGCCCGCCGGCCGCTCGCTCAGCTCCGGCAGCGCCTCCTGCAAGCTCTCGGCCAGCACCACGTGCAGCGTGGCCGTGGCCGACAGCGCCGGCTGCCCGTGGTCCTTCACCACGGCCACCACACGCTGCTTGGCCGCGTCCCGCTCGGACACGGCGCGCGCCGTGCGCACCTCGCCGCTGTGCAGCCCCACGCGGAACAGCGCCGGCTCCGACGCCTGCACCAGCTCGTACGACAGCCACGCGTTGCGCCCCGCGTCCGCGTCCACCGCCACCACCTTGGCCACCAGGTAGCCGGCCTCGGCCGAACGCGGCACCACCTCGAAAGGCGTCGCCGCCCCTCCCGCCGCCTCTCCCGCCGCCGCCGCCGCCGCCGGCCACAGCACCCTGGGCGCGTTGTCGTTGCGGTCCAGCACGAAGACGCGCACCGTGGCCGTGGAGCTGCGCGCCGGCGAGCCGCCGTCCTGCGCCCGCACGGCCACCGTGAACTCGCGGCACTGCTCGTAGTCCAGGGAGCGCTGCGCGTACAGCGCGCCGCTCCGCGCCTCCACCGACACGAGCGGCGCCGCGCCCGCCGCGCCCGCGCTGCCGCCCGCCAGCCAGTAGCTCACGCGCCCGTTGGCGCCCGCGTCCGCGTCCCGCGCCTGCACGCGCAGCACCAGCGCGCCCGCCGCGTTGTTCTCCGCCACGTACGCGCTGTACGCCGCCTCCTCGAACACCGGCGCGTTGTCGTTCACGTCCGACACCTCCAGCACCAGCTCCCTGCTGCTCCACAGCGCCGGCCTGCCCCGGTCCCGGGCCACCACCGTCACGCCATGCTCCGACGCCTGCTCCCGGTCCAGCGCGCCCGTCGTCACCACCTTGTACGAGCCGCCCGACGACGCCACGATCGACAGCGGCGCCTCTCCCGACAGCTCGCACGACACCTGACCGTTCTCGCCGGAGTCCCGATCCCGAACTTTCAGCAGGGCCACCACGGTGCCCACCGGTGCGTCCTCTGGCACGGGGCTCGACAGCGACAGAATCGTGATTTCCGGCGCATTGTCATTCTCGTCGGTGATGTCGATCTGCACTTCGCAGTGACTGGTAAGCCCGCCTCCGTCTGTCGCCTCCAGGCTGAAGATGTATTTATTCTTCTCCTCGAAATCGAGGGGACCCACCACTCTGACCTCACCACTGTCACTGTCGACCGTGAACAATCTGCGAAATCCTTCCGGGACGTTGCTGAAGGAATAGAAGACCTGCCCGTTGGAGCCGGCGTCCGCATCCGTGGCCATTACTTGCAACACCAGTGACCCCGCCGGCAGATTCTCCGTAGCTCGTGCCTCGTATACTCTTTTACTGAACACAGGCTGGTTATCATTTGCATCCGTCACGTTGATGCGAACCTGGACAGTCCCGGACCTCGAGGGATCCCCGTGATCTACGGCCGTCAGCACCAACTCAAAGGAGCTCTGCATCTCTCGGTCCAATGCTTTCTCCAGCACTAATTCAGGCTGCTTCTTTCCACCCGGGTTGTCATCCAAGATGAGAGAGAAGGACGGGTTGCTGGAGAGCTCGTAAGTCAGCTGGGAGTTACTTCCTGCGTCGGCGTCTCGGGCCATTTCCAAAGGAAAACGAGTCCCGGGAACCGTCAGTTCCGTGATTTCCAGTTCCAGAGCAGGCTTGCTAAAAACCGGGGAATTGTCATTCACATCCTCGATCGCCACCTCGACGTGGAAAATGTTCAGCGGGTTGTGCACCAGCGCCTCGAAGCTGACGGAGCAGGTCGCCGACTCGCCGCACATCTCCTCCCGGTCCAGCCTCTCATTCACGTACAGGTTCCCGTTCTCCTCATTCACCGTGAAGTATTGCTTCTCGTCGCTCAGCCGCAGCTTGCGCGCCGGCAGCTCGTCCGCGCTGAGCCCCAGGTCCCGCGCCAGCGGCCCCACGAGCGAGCCTCTGCCCAGCTCCTCGGGGATGGCGTAGCGGACCCGCTCGGCCGCCGCCCGGCCCCACAGGCACACCAGCACCGCGGCCAGCAGCGCTCGCCCGCCGCCCGGCCCAAGCCTCTGCCGCCGCCTCACCGCCATTCTCTGCCCGCAGCGCTCGCCGCGCTCCTGCCTCCTGCCGCTGCCCTGCCTCCCTTCCAGCCGCTCTCGCCGCCCACAACACACACCGCTCAAAGGCTGCGAGCTCGCCGCGCCGCCTCTCGCCGCCTCTCGCCGCCTCTCGCCGCCGCTGCTGGCGGCGGTGCCGCTGCCGCTGTGGCCGGCGCCGGGCGAGCGAGCAGCCTGCGGGGGCAGGACGCTGCGGCGGCGGCGGCGGCGGCTCCAGCGCCGCTCGGCGGCGGCCAACAGCGACACCCGGAGGCGCCGCCGCGCCACTGCAGCCGCCGGAGCGCCGCGCTCAGGGGGGCCCGGCTTTGGGCGGGGCTCAGCGGCGGCACCGGCCCCGGGGCTCTCCCGCCTGCCCGCACCGCCACCAGCTCCCGACTAACCACCAGCAGGAACCCTTACGATTACAGCAACAATATCCGTGTGATAACGATCTCATTATTTCTAGCTGCAATAGACATGGAAACAAGTATCACACTGTATCAACGACTTTTGCACTCTCTGGTTTGAGATGGCATGAAAATCAGAAACCAAATATGTGTTCCAAAAATACGAACTGGCTCCTTCATGCACAGTCAAACAATTGAAAGCAAAATCTGAAAAGAAGATTTCTGAGATGCTTTACAATTTAATTGTTCCAGTGGTACCCGAGATATTGTTTGCCCATCACCTGTGCAAAACCCGTGTAAACCCAAAGGACATTTTTACAGTGATTAACACTCGTAAAGAAATGTAAAGCCCAGAAGCAGTGGATCTGCTCTCAGATAAATGGCACTGTACATACATCCCTGGCAGAGAATAAGAAAGTGCAAAGCAGTGCAGACTCTGCCCTGTGTCCGTCCTTACACTGCCTCTTCTTCCATACAGAAAAACCTTCTGTGGTTTTGGTGGAGACTCAAAAATTTTAGGCCTGCTACAAATATTGATTTAATATCTTCATTGTTTTGATTTTCCTAACCTTTGGGCAAAAGTCCCAGCATCTCCCAGATCTGTTTTGGGACTGCAAAATCAGCTGAATGGTTTCCAATGAATTCTGAAGACTCATGTACAAACCCCAAACTTCCATTGGACATCATCAGAGATCAGGAGATATTTAATTGCTGTGATTTTTCTGTGCTTTACCACAACATTGCCTTAAAAATTCTTTCCCAGAGCATGTGGAAACTCACTGAGGCCTCAAGCTGCAAGGTAAGCAAGCTGCAGGAGTATTTCAGGACCATGAGGTCTCTCTGACTGGACTAAATGACTTCACTAGGCAGCAGAACAACAGAAGTCCTTGGCACTTACTGTGTCAGAGAAGCCAAACCCAATACCTGCCACTGCCATACATGGGGCCAGTCTTTGGCTACTGTGACACATCAGGGCCTGTGCAGTGCAGGAAATCACAGAGAGCACCATGTAGGTATGTAGACCTCAGAGACACAAGAAGAATCCCCAGGTAAGTGGAATTGAACAGCAGCATTTTACAGCTACCCACTTGAGTTCAGTAATTTTTCATTTCCTCACACACAACATTCTGTCTTCATTTGGTTCTCAAGGGAAGTTACTATTTCCTGCATAGCAGCACTCACAAGTGGGAAGGAAACATGAACCATGGCCTTCCAGGAAACAGAACCTGAATTGAGATCCAAGGTGGAAAATGTAATTGCCACTTCCACAAACTCTCTATCAAGATACATACTTCCCCTCTTTTACCACATGCACAGATCCACAAAGATGTGACTGCTCCTGAGGTCATTTTTACATCTCTTAACATATGACAACATTAGAAGACAGATATATCCCCCTCACATGTCCTCATTCCACATCAGCTGTAATAACATGTC
This sequence comes from Passer domesticus, assembly GCF_036417665.1. Taxonomy (NCBI): domain Eukaryota; kingdom Metazoa; phylum Chordata; class Aves; order Passeriformes; family Passeridae; genus Passer; species Passer domesticus. The sequence goes on along the minus strand of NC_087486.1, from coordinate 16,079,845 downwards.
AAGAAAAGAAAACCACACAAGCAATGCAGAGATGCAGAAGAAGTGCTTTCAGAGAAACTCACCAGGAGGGAATCTCAGGCTTCTCTGTGGGCAAGGAAATTCATCCTCGAGAGCACCTGGAACCCACTGAGGTCTCTGGCTGGAAGTGTGACCTTGAAATCTTGTTCTGGACTACCAGGGTGGCTTCATTTCACTAAACACTCAAGGGCTCTCATCAGCTTTTCTACTTTGTGGCCTGCTCATAGCCCACAAGTTAGAAGGCCTAAGTTAGAAGGCCTAAGTTTAAAGGCCTAAGTTTAAAGGCCTGATTTTAAAGGCCTAAGTTTGAAGGCCTAACTTGTGTCAGCTGTAACAGGTACATGAGAAACATATCTAATATGTAGTGGTAAGACACTCCAAGTAATTTCTTTGGAGAAAATGCAAAGAAAAATGCACAGAACCACAACTATGTGACCCATACAACAGCTAGGGAAAACTGAATATTTACACCAATCCTTTAGATATTTCAGCAACTCTCTCACCTGCCCTGTTGCTGTGCAGACAAAATGCTCAGACATCACCCAACCCAAGAGGGATCCCTTTGCACACAGACACCACTGGAAGAACTTTTCCACACAACTTCTCCTTATGGAGAACAGGGAACACAACACAGGTCCACAGGTATGGACTCTGCTCATCACTGATATTTGAAGAAATGTAACATGTTCTAACAGACACAAGCACTATGCAGGTCAGTTCAAGACTCAGACCAGGAGCAACTCAAAGATGTCTTCATTCTTCCTAAGCACATGGACAGTTTTGAATATATGCCATTCTGCAACCTTTCATGTGAAGTTTATGCCCATATCCAAGAGCTACCACTCACAGGGAAGAGCTGTATCAGACGTGACAAAGGATAAAATTAGTGACTTTCTGGCACGTGCTTCAAATAAAAAGCCCCAAACCAAGACTTTGCTTGTAAGTTAGACTCTCCCCTCCCTGCAATCCTACCAATTTCAATACCAACAAAACATCAGCAGTAACATCAACAAACACGAGCCATTGATAACATCTGGAGGTCTGCTCCAGGCTTGGGAAAGCTTAGTACAAACACAGTGAAACTCTACATCACAACTTGAACACGGACATACAGCTGGGAAAATGACATTTCCCACAGCATTTCTTCTTCTAGACACACAAGCCCTGAAGCTCCCTGGGCACTGCTTCCCCAGAGAAATTCATTGGAGGATTGCCATCCTTTTCTGGACACAGGAAAAGGGCGCTTGGTGTAAGTGGCACCGGCCTTGGCACGAGGCATGATGTGAAGGCACACTCAGATTAGAGCATCACTGAACCCCCCCTTTGCCTGCTTAGGGGCCAGTCTCTCCCTGGGAACAATCTCTCCCTGACTGTCCATCACGACTATGTCACAATCACGATCTAGTGATTCTAGAGACATTTTCAGATAGAGTTTCAGACACACACAGGGCCGCCTTTACCTGGTCATGACAAACAAGGCAACAGTTAAACTACCATTCACAGAGAGCACCCCATTACAGAAAAGCAAACGTAGGAATCCACAGCGTGGCCGTTTATAATCTGAGCATATTCATTTTATCTAGTCCAGCAATGGACCATGGAAGTTAAAAAAACACCTGCTTTCTCTCCAACAGTGCTTCCTCACACGCTGCACCTGCAAGAGTCTCCTCAAACTCGTACAGATTCTATGGTTCTCTCTGACCTTTACCATTAGCAGATGTACTCCACTGCCAGAAAAGTTGCAGATACAACTTACCATGGCTAACATTTCATTTCTTAATGTGTGCGGGTGAGAAATGAGACAATTTCTCCCATTACAAATTTAAGGAAACACATCTATGAATGTCTTTCCCGGTCGAGTTGTGAAAATGAAAGGCATGTATGGGACAGCCAGGAAAACGTAAGAGATGTGATCAGATACTACCAGATGTAAAGGCCCAACTTGAGATCAGTACAAAGAACAAAACAAGAAGATAACGTCTGCAGAAATGAAGGGATCTCATTCATCTGGATTATGGCTTTTGGAGAAAATACGTAATCTAGGTATTAAAGATTGTTATTGGAATAAATTTCTTTACTGCAAAGCTCCCTTTGTGACGTTTCAGATAGAATACATAAGGGTATTAATTGAATATATTGACTATGCATTAAATATATTGCAATACCTTAAATACATTACAATAACATGTAAACACACCTGTTCTCAATAGAACTTCCGTAATATCTGTTAAACCACACATATTCGGGAAGGAGAAAATTGCATTTCATGATACTACAGATCCACACTGAAAACTTATCTGTCTCTTAACAATTTTTTCACACACAGAGCCCAGTATTTCCATCTCCGGCCTCTAAAATATTGCATGTTGTGCCTCGACCTCGATACCTGGAAAACAATTTCCATTAAAATGCCAGATAATCAGACGGTTTCCCTTCAACATGCACCAGGATAAACTATAGACTTCAAACAGGAGTCTTTACAGCTCTGTACTAAGAGGGAAGAAATATTTGTCTGCTAAATACATCTCAGAGAAGAAGCAGCAAGGGGGTGAAACACCACCTGTACATCAAAAGATACTGAAGCAGTGAGGATCATATGATACAGAAAGAACTTCATTTAGAAAAACCCTCCAGCCAAGAGCAGTCTCCCTTATCACGCATCCCTCCCAAACTGGAAAGCCAAGACCCGACCCCATGTCTGGGGTGGTGCAGCAAGAAGCCCCGCGATGAGCACGTCCCTAACAGAGACTTTGCCTTCCCTGCCAGCACACATCGCTCTGCAGGACACGGAAAAGAGGAGAGAAGTAATAGAAGAAAGAAGAGCGGATAAAAACTGGTTCAGGGAACTCACCGGTGCGGAGGCGGAATCCGCGGGCAGGGCGCCGGCGGGGTCCTGGTCCCCGAGCAGCGGCGCGGGCTCGTCGGGCGGCGGGCGGGCCGGGAGGGTGTCGCAGCAGCTGGCGGCCGAGAAGCGCAGCTGGCTCTTGCGCGAGTCGGCCGTGAGCGACACGTCGTGCGAGTAGGACTGCAGGAAGGCGCGCACGCCGTCGATGCCCACGAAGTGCGACACGGGCACGCCGCGCAGGGCGCCGCTGTCGGCCGGCAGCAGGTGCTGGCGGTGCCAGCGGCGCAGGCGCAGCGCCAGCAGCAGCAGCAGGAAGGCCACGAAGAGGCACGACACGGCGGCCACGGCCAGCACGAGCCAGCGCGTCAGGCTGGCGGCCGGCTCGCCCGGCGCCGCCGCCTCGTCGGCCGCGCTGCCCAGCTCGGCCAGCAGCTCGGCCACGCTCTCGGCCAGCACCACGCTCAGCGTGGCCGTGGCCGAGAGCGCCGGCCGCCCGTGGTCCCGCACCAGCACCACCAGGCTGTGGCGCGCCGCGTCGCGGGCCAGCGGCGAGCGCGCCGTGCGCACCTCGCCGCTGTGCAGCCCCACGCGGAACAGCCCCGGCTCCGTGGCCTTGGCCAGCTCGTAGGACAGCCACGCGTTCTGCCCCGCGTCCGCGTCCACCGCCACCACCTTGGCCACCAGCGCGCCGGCCTCCGACCGGCGCGGCGCCAGCTCCACGCCCGACCACGCCGCGCCCGAGCCCGCCGCTGCGCCCGCCGGCGGGTACAGCACCTGCGGCGCGTTGTCGTTCTCGTCCACGATCAGCAGCCGCACCGACACGTTGCTGCTCAGCGCCGGCGCGCCGCCGTCCTCCGCCCGCACCCACAGCTGCAGCTCGCGCACCTGCTCGTAGTCCAAGGAGCGCAGCGCGTACAGCGCGCCCGTCTCCGCCTGCACCGACACGTACGACGACAGCGGCGCGCCCCGCACCCGCCCCTCCGCCAGCCGGTAGCGCACGCGCGCGTTCTGCCCCCAGTCCGCGTCCGTGGCGCGCACCGTCAGCACCAGCGCGCCCGCCGCGTTGTTCTCCGCCAGCCGCGCGCTGTAGCGCTCCTCCAAGAACACCGGCGCGTTGTCGTTCACGTCCAGCACCCGCAGCGCCAGCACCGCGCTGCTCTGCAGCGACGGCGACCCGCCGTCCGCCGCCCGCACCGTCACGTTGTACTCCCACACCTGCTCCCGGTCCAGCTCTCCCGCTGTCACCACGCTGTAGTAATTGCTCTGCGACCTTTGCAGCCGGAACGGGACGCCCCCTTCGAGGGAGCAGCGCACCTGGCCATTTGCCCCTGAGTCTCGATCTTGTACGTGCAACAGGGCTACCACTGTCCCCGAAGGGGCATCCTCAGAAATTTCGCTGAGCGCTGACCTCACTGAAATCTCGGGTGCGTTATCGTTTATGTCTGTGACAGTGATCGCAACTTCTGCAGTGTCGGACAGGCCAGCCCCGTCCCGTGCCTGCACCTCCAGTTCGTAGGAGGTGCCTTCCTCGAAGTCCAGGCTCCGCAACAGAGTGATCTCTCCACTCTCAGAATCTAAGTAGAATATTTTCAAGGCTTTCTCTGTGATTTTCTTAAACGAGTATTTCACATGACCATTCACCCCTTCGTCGGCGTCCGTTGCCGTGACAGCAATGATTACGGAGCCCACGGGCACGTCCTCGGGCACTCGCACCGTGTACTCCGCCTGGCTAAACACGGGCGCGTTGTCGTTCGCGTCCAGCACCGTCACGCGGATCCGAGCCGTGCCCGTCCGTGCCGGATCGCCGCCGTCCATCGCCCTCAGCACCAGCTCGTGAAACGCCGCCTCCTCCCGGTCCAGCACCTTGGCCAGCACCAGCTCGGGACGCTGATCGCCGCCGGGGCCCGCCTGCACGGCCAGTGAGAAGTGCTCGTCGCCGCTCAGCTCGTAGCTCTGCAGGGAATTCCGGCCCGAGTCAGGATCATGGGCGTCTGGCAGGGGAAAGCGCGACCCCGGGACCGTCGCCTCGCTTATTCTCTCTTCCAGCTCAATTTCCTTGAAGCTGGGTGCGTTGTCATTTATGTCCTTGATTTCCACTTCTATTCCATAAAACTTCATTTCCCCCTCCACTATCAGCTCACAGCGCAGCACGCATTGCTGCTCACTCTCGCACAGCTGCTCTCTGTCGATCCTCTCCGCTGTCACTAAATGTCCCGTCTTCCCGTGCAGCGCGAAATACTGCGTCCTACCTTCGGTAACAACACGGACAGCATTATCACTGATCTGCGGCAGCTGCAGCCCCAGGTCCTTGACCACGTCGCCCACGAACGAGCCCTTGGGCATCTCCTCGGGCACCGAGTAGCGCAGCTGCCCCCACGCCGCCTGCCACGCCGCCAGCAGGACGGCCCCGAGCAGAGCTCGCTGCCGCCGGCCCCAGCGCCTCCCCGCCGCGCACATCTCCGCCGCGGCACCGCAGCACCGCAACGGCTCCCCACCGCCGACCGCCGATCTGCCTCACTGTCCTTCTCTGGCTCGCTGCTCCCGGTCGCTCTGCCACCGGCTGTCCGTCTACTTCGCTGGAAATCGGTTCTGAACCTCTGGGCCGATCGCAGACCGCTCGGTCGGGCCAGTTATCCGGCGATCTTGTGATCGAGCGGGTCCGCAGCGGGCGGGGCTGCAGCGCTCCGAGCTTCCTCTCGCTCCTCTCGGTCAACAGCGGCGCCCGCAGCCTCCGCCCGGCACTGCAGGCACCGAGCGCCGCCCGCCCCGCCTTGCTCCCTGCAGGGGACAGTCGCCGCGGAGACGCCGCTTTTCGTCCCGCGCCGATCTCCTGCCTCCGCATTGCTCCAGCCGATCTCTGCCTTCATCCTCCACGCTAGCACCACCGGGAGGAAGGCACAGGCATTCCGTGCGCGTGGTTCTTTAACCGCACGGCAAACTCTTCACTTACCTATGACATTATTCATAAATTCAAACATATATTTCGTATTTTGCACTGTAGCTTATTGTTATTCTTATCCTTTTTGTTCAAAAGCATCTTCAACAACAGGCTCTCAGAGAGAAAACATTAAGATACCATATCCCGAAAATACAAAGCTATCAGGTTCATTAAAACAAGCGGGACGAGAGCAATGACACACTTGTTGAAGCCAGGGAGCTAATTATTACAGGACTGAATTACAGGTAGAGATAAAGATGCAGCTAAAACTCTCAAGGAAATTTTCAGGACTTCAAATATTTGATATCCTTTCCTAAGATACGCCTTGTATTTTCTTAGTTTACACAGATTTACATTTAAGCAAGTCATTCTAGGTTCCCTTTTTTTCCCTAAAATCAACGTGTAAAGCACCGTAGTTCGTTAGTAAACAATTCATCTAAGTATTTGTTAATAACGATGATAGGATATGTGTTGAAGAAAATTATGGAACGGTAGAAAAAATTTAAAACTCTTGAAACTGAGCTGACCACTATTCAATGTGCAAATGGGCTTCATTCAAGTGCCTAAACCCTCCTCTGGCCAATCTCCCTGATATGGGACCCATTCGCATCTCAGATGTTTATCCGAGTAAACAGAACTGCAAACATTTGCTGCTCTTAATATATGCGCCTTTTACTAAACCTCACAATATTATTGTGAAAAGAGGATATAAAAATAAAAATCTCAGAAACAGAAATCTTTCAACACTCTCACCATTGTACGAAATAAAGATCTTGAAGAGCAAAACAGAACCAGCAAGGAAGCAAAAACGAAGTCATCTAGTCCCACTAATGCATAACCCCCGCTACAAAACGGGCGACAATCTCCTTTTTCACTCAGGATGGAGAATGGAACTTTCCACGTTCGTTTCCCTTCTAAATCGAACAGGGACAAAACAGAGAGTTTTAAAAACGGGTTTGGGTAAAGCTATACACGAGTTCCAAGCACACCCTTTCTGAACAAATCAGTCAGGAAGGATAAAAGCTCCAACACCAGGTCTCACTGCTTTCTCAGTTTTTTTTCTCCTCCACTCAATCATACAGAATCAGCCATTCATCTTCCAAAGAAATACGAATCTGCATTCAATGTTGGTAACAAATTCTAATGTACAGAGCTCGAGTGTTGAAGACAAAACCTCGCACCTCAAGCTGAACCTATGCCCAAGGAAGAACCAAACGCTTCCTGCTCTCCGTGAACGAGGTGCAGCCCGTTCCCTAATTCAGTCCGTCACGGAAACAGGACTGTGCCACTCACACAAACACGACTCCGAGAAGCAGGACAAATACTGAGAAGCGCTGCTACTAGCCGAACGGAGAGCTACAATCAAAGGCTGCCAGCTGAAGATGTTACCCAGAAAAATTAAAACCTTCTGCCGCTACTTGGGGATACAAATGACGAATACCCACTGAGACCATGCAGAGAATACCCAGGGGAAAATGACGACCATTCGGAAACTTTTAAAAAGAGAAACCCAGCCTTTACAGACCTGCGGTGCATCCGGCTCGGCGGGCGGCTCTCCCTCGACGAGGTCACAGTTGGGGCTCGGCTTCTCGCAGGAATCGCCGCCCAGCAGCTCCTCCGCCGACAGGACGGGCACCGGCGGCGGCGGCGGCGGCCAAGCGGCCTCGGGCACGGCGCGGGCCGGCGCCGCCACGCACAGGTTGTAGGAGTAGGGCAAGGTGCCCTCGCAGAAGTCGGCCGGGAAGGCGGCGCCGGCCAGCGAGAAGCGCTGCGCGCCCAGGCAGCGCAGCACGGCGGGCGGCCCGGCCCGGCGCAGCCGCGCCAGCACGGCCAGCGCCACGCTCAGCACCAAGAGCGCCGACAGCAGCGCCAGCGCCAGCACCAGGTAGAACTGCAGCTCGGCCGCCGCCGCCGCCTCCTCCTCGGCGCCCGCCGGCCGCTCGCTCAGCTCCGGCAGCGCCTCCTGCAAGCTCTCGGCCAGCACCACGTGCAGCGTGGCCGTGGCCGACAGCGCCGGCTGCCCGTGGTCCTTCACCACGGCCACCACACGCTGCTTGGCCGCGTCCCGCTCGGACACGGCGCGCGCCGTGCGCACCTCGCCGCTGTGCAGCCCCACGCGGAACAGCGCCGGCTCCGACGCCTGCACCAGCTCGTACGACAGCCACGCGTTGCGCCCCGCGTCCGCGTCCACCGCCACCACCTTGGCCACCAGGTAGCCGGCCTCGGCCGAACGCGGCACCACCTCGAAAGGCGTCGCCGCCCCTCCCGCAGCCTCTCCCGCCGCCGCCGCCGCCGCCGCCGGCCACAGCACCCTGGGCGCGTTGTCGTTGCGGTCCAGCACGAAGACGCGCACCGTGGCCGTGGAGCTGCGCGCCGGCGAGCCGCCGTCCTGCGCCCGCACGGCCACCGTGAACTCGCGGCACTGCTCGTAGTCCAGGGAGCGCTGCGCGTACAGCGCGCCGCTCCGCGCCTCCACCGACACGAGCGGCGCCGCGCCCGCCGCGCCCGCGCTGCCGCCCGCCAGCCAGTAGCTCACGCGCCCGTTGGCGCCCGCGTCCGCGTCCCGCGCCTGCACGCGCAGCACCAGCGCGCCCGCCGCGTTGTTCTCCGCCACGTACGCGCTGTACGCCGCCTCCTCGAACACCGGCGCGTTGTCGTTCACGTCCGACACCTCCAGCACCAGCTCCCTGCTGCTCCACAGCGCCGGCCTGCCCCGGTCCCGGGCCACCACCGTCACGCCATGCTCCGACGCCTGCTCCCGGTCCAGCGCGCCCGTCGTCACCACCTTGTACGAGCCGCCCGACGACGCCACGATCGACAGCGGCGCCTCTCCCGACAGCTCGCACCACACCTGACCGTTCTCGCCGGAGTCTCGGTCCCGAACTTTCAGCACGGCCACCACGGTGCCAGTCGGAGCGTCCTCGGGCACCGGGCTGGACACCGAGAGTAATGTGATCTCGGGCGCGTTGTCATTCACGTCTAGCACCTCCACCTCCACCATGGACTGTGCCACCAAACCCCCTCCATCCTTCGCCTCCACAGGCAAGCTAAATGCTCGCGTGTCCTCAAAGTCCAAAGCCTCCTGCAGTGTGACAGAGCCACTCTCTGCATCTATCACGAACTTCTGAAGTGCCTTGGCTGGCATTTTTCCGAAGCTGTAGGTGATGCGGGCGTTGGTGCCGGCGTCAGCATCTGAGGCTGACAGCTTTAGTACTTCCGAACCCGGCGCTGTGTTTTCGGGCAGGCTCACGCGGTATCGGTCCTGTTCAAATACGGGTGCATTGTCGTTGGCGTCCGTCACATTGACCCGAATCTGGACACTCCCGGACCTCACAGGGTCCCCGGCATCAACTGCTGTCAGCACCAGCTCGAAAGAATTCTGCTGCTCTCGGTCCAAGGCTCTCTCCAGAATTATTTCCGGCTTGCTTCCTTCCGGGCTCTCCTTAATTGCGAGAGAGAAGGACGGGTTGCTGGTGAGCTGGTAAGTCAGCAGCGAGTTGCTGCCCACGTCTGCGTCATGGGCCATCTCCAAAGGAAAACGAGCACCAGGAGGGATTAATTCACCAATCTCGAGGTCCAGGGCAGCCTTGCTGAAGGCCGGGGAATTGTCATTCACGTCCTCGATCGCCACCTCGACGTGGAAAATGTTCAGCGGGTTGTGCACCAGCGCCTCGAAGCTGACGGAGCAGGTCGCCGACTCGCCGCACATCTCCTCCCGGTCCAGCCTCTCATTCACGTACAGGTTCCCGTTCTCCTCATTCACCGTGAAGTATTGCTTCTCGTCGCTCAGCCGCAGCTTGCGCGCCGGCAGCTCGTCCGCGCTGAGCCCCAGGTCCCGCGCCAGCGGCCCCACGAGCGAGCCTCTGCCCAGCTCCTCGGGGATGGCGTAGCGGACCCGCTCGGCCGCCGCCCGGCCCCACACGCACAGCAGCACCGCGGCCAGCAGCGCTCGCCCGCCGCCCGGCCCAAGCCTCTGCCGCCGCCTCACCGCCATTCTCTGCCCGCAGCGCTCGCCGCGCTCCTGCCTCCTGCCGCTGCCCTGCCTCCCTTCCAGCCGCTCTCGCCGCCCGCAACACACACCGCTCAAAGGCTGCGAGCTCGCCGCGCCGCCTCTCGCCGCCTCTCGCCGCCTCTCGCCGCTGCTGCTGGCGGCGGTGCCGCTGCCGCTGTGGCCGGCGCCGGGCGAGCGAGCAGCCTGCGGGGGCAGGACGCTGCGGCGGCGGCGGCGGCTCCAGCGCCGCTCGGCGGCGGCCAACAGCGACACCCGGAGGCGCCGCCGCGCCACTGCAGCCGCCGGAGCGCCGCGCTCAGGGGGGCCCGGCTTTGGGCGGGGCTCAGCGGCGGCACCGGCCCCGGGGCTCTCCCGCCTGCCCGCACCGCCACCAGCTCCCGACTGAGGCCACCCCGAGGCCTTTCTGTCTCACATGTGCTGTCGGGCGCTCTCAGGGCACTCTTTTGAGTCACACAGAACAGTCAGAAGCAAATATTCATGGCAGGGTAGTAAAGAATTTAATTCACCTGCTCTTAATAAGATCACGGGTCATTAAAACCAGTAATAAACAATAATATTGGGAAGACTTCAATATCTTTTTCACACTTGTCTTGATATTGTCCTTTCATTATCTAGGACAAATTACTTGGAGATGTAGATCAATCTAAAGCAATGTAAGAATCCCCCTATTCCAAGATAGCAGAATAACATTTACTCTTTTCTTTCTCACTCATTAAACTTGCTTCATCTGCATCTCCATATCTCAGCACCTGACAATGGAAAGTGCAAAGGAACACTTAGTCCTTCAAAGACACAAACAATATTTTCAGTTTCCAACTCAAACTTTTCACTAGAGGCCATTTACTCCACAGCTCTGACATGAGCAGGAACACTTCTGGCTAGACTTGAACGATGGAAGCATGTCCAAAATTTCACAGGGAAATATCTTCTATTTTCACATAACTCACAATAAGAAGCTTTCTCTGAATCAAAACCTCCCTTCTTTTAGTGGAAAACAACATTCTGCTGTCCTGTGATCACTGGACATAAAAAGGGCTGCACTATTTTTCCTACAGGCTTGTTTATAAATAATTTCAAAAGTCTATGCAGAGCTATCATTTCACTTTGATTGAAGACCTAACCACCTTCAGTTCTTCCACACTGCAAACAAACTTAAGGCCACCTCTATGATCCTTCGGGGAACTCTAGCACATCCATTGGGATATTGGCCCATGATCTGCCTGTGGTCTAGAGTCTCACAAAAACAGTTAAGAGACGGAGGAAGGACCTCCTTCGACCTGTTGGGCAGAGTGCTTGTCATGCAGTGCAGGACACAATTCCAGCAGCAGGTGCCCACTGGCAGCTCATGTCCCACCTTATCACCCACCAATAGCCCAAAGCACTTCTCTGCAAAGCTCTTCCCTGTCCCCCACTCTCTCTTTAAACTGGGGATTGCCCCTCCCCAGCTGCACGACCTTGCACTTTCATCCATTCCATGATGCTTGCACGGGGCCACTTCTCCAGCCCATCCCTGGCTGCCACCTCTGCCCTCCCGTGAATCAACTCCAGTTGCAGTCAGCTGCAAACTGCCTGAAGGGGCACTCAGCCCCATGGGCCAGCAAGGTGCTGAGCAGAGCTGGGCCCAGTCAGGGCCCCCGAGGGACAGCACCACTCACTGCTTCCCACCTGCAGGTGGAGCCACTGTCCAGAACTCTCTGGAGGTGACTCTCCAGCCTGTTCCTCAGCCATGGCACAGCCTCCAGCTCATTGCCCAGCACGTTCCCCTGGCTGATGGCCTGGGGGACACTGCACACCTTCTCCCACTGGCCCTGGGCTGTGCATGGCAACCTTGCCTGGGCTGGGTGCTCACTCTGCACTTTGACAGCTGCAGCACAGATGCTTCTGCATTAGCACAACACAGACAAAATGTTCTGGGTGAGCAGACGTGCTCATGAAACCCTTCCTCTGTACAGCTGTCAACACCACAGGTGGGGGTGGGAACTGCACCTGCACTCGGGCAGCTGGGACAGAGGAGACCTTCCCCATGAGATCAGACACCCTGAGGCTGAGCTCATGACCACAAGCAATGCAAGAGTTAGAAACACAAGGAAATGGACAGATGCAATAACATTTTGTAGCTCTCCCTTGCCCTACAGAAGGAACTCAAATCACACTGGACTCCATCAGGCACAGCCTGGGGTTCTCTGTGACATGTGACAAGCAAGGCAATGACCGAGTTCTTCTCCAGCCTCACACACACAGCTCCCCTGTCTGCTTTTTCTTCCATGCCAGGCCACTCTGAGGTTTGGATTGTGGCCCTCTCCTCACTGCTCAAATCTACCATGAGATGATAATGCACTGCAGCCACAGCCAGAAGGGAGGTGCCATTCTCTGCTCACCTCCATTATGATAAGGAACTGAAGGATTCTAAAGTACACAAATGATAAACAACCCTACTGAAAGATCAGCAGTCATCCAATGGAGAATGGTTCATTAAATCATTGGCCTTGAGGGAATCTTCTCTCCAGCTTTATCACATGCTCTTTTTTCCACAGAGATGCAACATCGACAAATATCATATTTACATCTATTTCTCCCAACAGGAACAGAACACAAAGTCACTCTCATATCTGCTGTCATCCACTCCCACTGCAGGAAGTGCAGGGGACATTAACACACCATACATTGCTCAAAAACAATGGGTTGTTGATATCCCACATACTGTGTAAATCAAGGAAAAACAAAAAAGCTGCAGAAAACTCCAAAACATGAACCAGATAAGGCAAGGAAGCATTAGAAGACATCAAGGAGTCAGAGATGCTCACAGTGAAGACTGCTGGGCCTTGATTGCAGGCCTTAAAATCCATCCCTGAGAGCACCTGGAAGTCACTGAGGTCCCAAGGTGCAAGTGTGGCATGGAGGATTTACACAGCACAGCAGGATAGGGGGGTTCATTTCAATAATTAGTCCTCACCACAGCAACTTCTTCGACTGCATGGCCTGCTCACCTTGCACAGTTATGAATCCATCATTTTTAAAAGCTTCTCACTGGCCTCTTTCTCAAGCTAAATCTTCTGACAAATTACAACAGATTCTCTTATTGCTGCTTCTTCCTGTTGTTTGTATTCCCCACATACACAATTTTCTCCTAGGTGGCTGCAGTAAAGATGTACTGAAAAACAACAGTCACTGTTTCATATTTAAAAGTACTGACCAGAATTGTGAAAATGAGCTGCAACCTCCCTGGAAACAAAGGCCTGAAAGAAAGCGGAATTACAACTCTGAAGAAACTCTATATCACAAGGCTGCATAAAGATACAGATGGATAATGGAGGTTGCACACAGGATTAATTGGCACTTTAGACAAGAATGAAGGTTCTACACAAACACTTACTGTGGCAAAAGTTACCACTGGAAGACTGTCACTGTCTTTGATGCCAGATAAACCAGGATCAGAACAGCAATGGCACTGCCTTTGGCACCAAGCATGAAATCAAACCATTCCTCTGCCAAACCCACACTCAGTCACTGATTTACCTGGCACAGAACTGAGCTCTCACCCTCCTAACTCTGCATTCACAGCCTGCAGTTTCACCATCAACACCTATCAAAACATAAGTTCCATCATGGCCACAGAGAAAACAACACCCTGGGGAAACATCCATTCACGAAATTCTATTTCTTGGATGAAATATTCAAGGTCAGGCTGGGTGGGGCTCTGAGCAACCTGCTCTGCTGGAAGATGTCCCTGCCCATGGCAGAGGAGCTGGAACAAGAGCATCTTTGAGGTCCTTTGCAACACAACGCATTCTATGACTCTGTGTTTCTAGGATAACATGATTACATGTACAGCCTCAAGGGATGGAGGAGAGATACTCTCCCTCCTGGACAATTATATGTTTTGGGGTTTGCAGGATTGCCAGGCACAATGAGCATCAGCTTTACTCCTTGACAAAAATACAAGCAACCCAACAACAACCCAACACAAATAAATCGGATCAACCTAGACAGGAAAGGGAAAACACCAGAAGAGGATCAATCATGGCCTCACATTTCAGACTGGGTCAACTGCAGTATATACACAGCACAGGAAACTGGACTGTAACCCATCCACAGGAGGCCTCACACAGGAGCTCACTACACACACCCCACACTGCCATTTCCTTGCATACAAAGAGAAAGAAAAAGCTTGGAACCACAGCTGTGGGCCTCATCCAACTACTAGTACAATCAGAAGTGGACACAATTCATTCATGCATTTTGAACTGCATCACAGTGAACTCCAGCACCAGCCCTGTCTCTGGATACACAGACTTCTTCTCTCTGTCCAAACATACCATGAAAACAAATTTTGCATTCAGACATCATTAGAAGAAAACTCATGTGCACAGATTCCCAGAGCCCAAGCATCACAACTAAGATTATTCTGTTCCTCCCCATTATTTCAACAAGTGGGAAATGTCATATAAGCCATAAATTATTGCCAGCTCTGTCAAAGACCCACACATCCAAGTATCACCTCCAAGGCAACATCACCATTCTTCAGCACATGGACTCCTCAAAGGATGTGTGACGACCACTCTTGATGGGCAAAGGAACATGGAACCCAAACCAGGCCATTGGAGTCCAAACCACACTACTGAAAATCATCAGACTCCTCCTGACTCATTTTCAGAAGGCCAGCAATAGCCCTGGCCATCAACAAAACACATGCCATGTCTCCACCAGGACTCCTCACACACCACAGCCCCAACACTCCCCACTAACACTGCACAGCTCCCATGGTTAGCATGGATCATCACAATTTAGAGAGACACCAAAAAAAGGAAAGTTGCTCAGACTCGATCTTCTTATCATGGATAATATTTGACATCTCACCATAGCGAGGCAAAAAGAAAAAGCATTTATTACAGAGATATTTTCAAGAAACGACTCTATTAATCTGTCTCTTTACACCTATAAACAGGAAAGAACCATCTTCAGAGAATCAGAAGAATGAAACAGAACGTAAACAACGGCAGAATTGAAGAACTCCCAACTCTCTTCTGGGTTATATAACTCAGAGCAAATGATTGATGACATGGTTTACAGGCACTGAATACACAGCTTGCAATTCCCATACAGCATCTGTCATAAATACAAAATCAAGCTTTGAAGTGACACAATCATGGTGACATGAAAATACTGAGCAAGAACCTGCCAGGGTTCTCCATGCAGCAGCAATACAGATCTTCTAGACAATTCCTTTGGGAAGAAGAACCTTACATGGCTTCATCCTAAAGACAGGACACAGACAGGGAATGGAGGAAAACATTCCCTTGACTCTTGCAGCAGGCATTCACGCACGGCTCACAGCACTCAGATTTCCAACCCTTCACACCATCCATGCTGTCCTTGCACCCAAATATCTTAAAAACATGTGACAGCGCAGGCCCACTTCCCCACACCATTTCTCTTCCCACCACCAATTTCACACAGCTATCTCTACAGCTCTGTGCTCTGCAAGCTACATTTGCTGCTCACTGAAGTTCTGTGGAGACACTTCTTAGGCCTCAAAGGAAAAGCTGAGCAGTCTTCCAAGGGACACCAAGTCACTGAATAGCTGCTCACAGGGAATTATGCCCACCTTGCAGCTCTGCCTGCACCTTCAATCTCTCCTTCCCATCCAGCCAATTCTCTTCCCATGCTAAATATTTTACAGCCAAGCTTCATCCGGCTCATCTGACATAGCTCTACATTAAAAAAGCAAGAGAAAACCAAAGCAGTTCTGCCATTTCCTCCTGCATTTCCTCCTCCACATGCCGCCCCCCACAGGCTTTTCAAAGTGGCACAACTTCGAGAGGATCCTTCATCCTCATGACAGGCACACAGACATCACCAGGACCACTTCTTGCCTGGTCCAATCCTCTCTTGGGGACACAGACCAAAGCAGGCATGACACAAACACTTCCTGCTGACCTCCACCATGTCTCATGGACAATGATAAACACTGGAAGCGATGTGCAGAGAGGTTCCATGCAAAACCATCAGCATTTTGTTCAAGACACATTCTACCTATTCAAGCTCATGTGCTATTGGGAAGACCCATGAACCTCCGAAAAAGTTCTATTTCTCCATAATGGGTTCCATCCCTTCAGAAGATCGAATACTAACAGGAACACAGACTCTACACAGCACAGCTCATACAGGGGAACAACACCTGCAACCTGATCAATACCCAAACCTACAACCTAAGCAACAGTCTGACAGCAGTAACCCTGTCCCTCCTTCCTTCTTCACTAACTGGGAGGCACGGGGGAGAACCTACCCCGTGTTCACATGACGACAGCAGAGTGCACCAGCCTTCAGAATTTCGTCGAAAAAAAGACTTACTATACTTAAAACAAATTCACCTATGCAAGACAGGGGACACGGCGGGGAAAGGGCAGGGGAGCATCAGAAGAAAGCGTCGCGGGGAAAACCTGGAGAGAGAAACTCACCGAGGGAGGGGCAGAAGGCGCGGGCAGGGCGCCGGCGGGGTCCTGGTCCCCGAGCAGCGGCGCGGGCTCGTCGGGCGGCGGGCGGGCCGGGAGGGTGTCGCAGCAGCTGGCGGCCGAGAAGCGCAGCTGGCTCTTGCGCGAGTCGGCCGTGAGCGACACGTCGTGCGAGTAGGACTGCAGGAAGGCGCGCACGCCGTCGATGCCCACGAAGTGCGACACGGGCACGCCGCGCAGGGCGCCGCTGTCGGCCGGCAGCAGGTGCTGGCGGTGCCAGCGGCGCAGGCGCAGCGCCAGCAGCAGCAGCAGGAAGGCCACGAAGAGGCACGACACGGCGGCCACGGCCAGCACGAGCCAGCGCGTCAGGCTGGCGGCCGGCTCGCCCGGCGCCGCCGCCTCGTCGGCCGCGCTGCCCAGCTCGGCCAGCAGCTCGGCCACGCTCTCGGCCAGCACCACGCTCAGCGTGGCCGTGGCCGAGAGCGCCGGCCGCCCGTGGTCCCGCACCAGCACCACCAGGCTGTGGCGCGCCGCGTCGCGGGCCAGCGGCGAGCGCGCCGTGCGCACCTCGCCGCTGTGCAGCCCCACGCGGAACAGCCCCGGCTCCGTGGCCTTGGCCAGCTCGTAGGACAGCCACGCGTTCTGCCCCGCGTCCGCGTCCACCGCCACCACCTTGGCCACCAGCGCGCCGGCCTCCGACCGGCGCGGCGCCAGCTCCACGCCCGACCACGCCGCGCCCGAGCCCGCCGCTGCGCCCGCCGGCGGGTACAGCACCTGCGGCGCGTTGTCGTTCTCGTCCACGATCAGCAGCCGCACCGACACGTTGCTGCTCAGCGCCGGCGCGCCGCCGTCCTCCGCCCGCACCCACAGCTGCAGCTCGCGCACCTGCTCGTAGTCCAAGGAGCGCAGCGCGTACAGCGCGCCCGTCTCCGCCTGCACCGACACGTACGACGACAGCGGCGCGCCCCGCACCCGCCCCTCCGCCAGCCGGTAGCGCACGCGCGCGTTCTGCCCCCAGTCCGCGTCCGTGGCGCGCACCGTCAGCACCAGCGCGCCCGCCGCGTTGTTCTCCGCCAGCCGCGCGCTGTAGCGCTCCTCCAAGAACACCGGCGCGTTGTCGTTCACGTCCAGCACCCGCAGCGCCAGCACCGCGCTGCTCTGCAGCGACGGCGACCCGCCGTCCGCCGCCCGCACCGTCACGTTGTACTCCCACACCTGCTCCCGGTCCAGCTCGCTCGCTGTCACCACGCTGTAGTAATTGCCCTGCGAGCTTTGAAGGCGGAACGGGACGTCATCGGCGAGCGAGCAGCGCACCTGGCCGTTAGCCCCCGAGTCTCGATCATGTACGTGCAAAAGGGCTACCACTGTCCCCGAAGGGGCGTCTTCACTGATCTCAGTCAATGCTGATGATACTGTCAGTTCTGGGGCATTGTCGTTGACATCTGTCACGGAGATCGTGACTTTGGCAGCATCGAATAGTGCTCCGTCGTCCCGTGCCTGCACCTCCATTTCAAATGAGGAAGTTTCCTCGAAGTCTAAATTCTCCTTAAGGGTTATTTCTCCTGTCTTTGTTTCAAGGTGAAAAAGTTCGGATGCCTCTATTGAAATTCTGTGTAAACTGTATTTGACTTGTCCATTCAGCCCTTCGTCGGCATCAATGGCCGTGACGGTGACGAGGACAGAGCCCACGGGCACGTCCTCGGGCACCCGCACCGTGTACTCCGCCTGGCTGAACACGGGCGCGTTGTCGTTCGCATCCACCACGGTCACGCGGATCCGAGCCGTGCCCGTCCGTGCCGGATCGCCGCCGTCCCTCGCCCTCAGCACCAGCTCGTGAAACGCCGCCTCCTCCCGGTCCAGCGCCTTGGCCAGCACCAGCTCGGGACGCTGATCGCCGCCGGGGCCCGCCTGCACGGCCAGCGAGAAGTGCTCGTCGCCGCTCAGCTCGTAGCTCTGCAGGGAATTCCGGCCCGAGTCAGGATCATGGGCGTCTGGCAGGGGAAACCGCGACCGTGGGGCTGTCGCCTCGCTCATCCTCTGTTCTAGTTCGTTTTCCTTGAAGCTGGGGGAGTTGTCGTTAATGTCCGTGATTTCCACTTCGATTTCATAAACCTTCATTTCCCCCTCCACTATCAGCTCACAGCGCAGCACGCATTTCTCCAGCCGGCACAGCTGCTCTCTGTCGATCCTCTCCGCCGTCACTAAATGTCCCGTCTTCCCGTGCACAGCAAAATACTGCGTCCTACCTCTTTCTACAAAGCGAACGCCGCGATCTCGGATCTCCGAAAGCTGCAGCCCCAGGTCCTTGGCCACGTCGCCCACGAACGAGCCCTTGGGCATCTCCTCGGGCACCGAGTAGCGCAGCTGCCCCCACGCCGCCTGCCACGCCGCCAGCAGGACGGCCCCGAGCAGAGCTCGCTGCCGCCGGCCCCAGCGCCTCCCCGCCGCGCACATCTCCTCCGCAGCGTCTCCCCACCGCCACATGCAGGTCTGGTCCCCGTGCTTGCTGAGGTTTCCTACAGGACTCTCTGCTCACCCCACCCTGTCGTAGCTTCTTTCTCCTCTCCTCCTGCACGAATCCGCACTGTGGGGACGATCGCAGATCGCCGGGCTTCCGACCCAGGAATGCGGCGAGTCAGAGTGCGGGAGCGATCGAGCGGGTCCGCAGCGGGCGGGGCTGCAGCGCTCCGAGCTTCCTCTCGCTCCTCTCGGTCAACAGCGGCGCCCGCAGCCTCCGCCCGGCACTGCAGGCACCGAGCGCTGTGGATCTGCTTTGCTCACGGGCAGGTCGCAGGAAGGGGACAGTCGCTTCAGAGTCGTGGGGTCCCGTCCTGCCTCGGCTTTTCTCCAGCCGATCTCTTATTCGATCATCCAGCTAATCACTAGACGCATTTAATACAGCTTTTTGGGTTGTGGTATTTCTGCCTCACCGAAAAACTTTAAATAATTGTGATCAAATACATTCTCAGAATATGGCATTCAGAGTATTGATAATATTATTTCCGTAGACCCCAAAGCTAAACATCCTTCGTGCAACTGCACAACTCTTTAGACCTACTTGTAATATAGTCTTCAAGGACTTTCTCTTCACTCATTCGGCAGATTAAAGCAGCTCAATGTACCATCAGAAATAAGTATGAACAATCAAAATATTTACTCCCTGCATTCCACAGTATAGGGACAACACTAAAATTTTGGACCATACTATATTCGAGCTCCATATCCCAGACTGCTCTGAAGCCCCCTGACTTCACCCTATTCACCAGACACCATTTCGGATTTGCCCCTCACACCTTTACACACTACACGGTGCACTAACGCCGGGTTCTCCTGTGTAGTGTAACTCAGAAGAAGAAGAGAGCAATGAGCCATAAAACAATAGAGTCCTTCATGTCAAAAAAGACCTCCTATGTGATCAAGTCCATGCATTCTGGCTTGGGGGGAAATTTCAGAACAAGTAAAAAAACCCCAAACGAAATACTAAACATATCTTAAATAATTATCTTCAGGTTATATGATAAAGAAAGGGGAATAAAAAACTAAAACTAGAGTTTGAAATTAAAAAAAACTAATGCTTTGGAGATGCTTTTTGTGTTTTTGAAGATATTTTCGGCACTCTGTTTTCTTTGTTTAAGTTTTTCCTTCCTTTTTTTTAATTTTTTTTTTTTATTTTACAAATATCAAATCATCCTGTCTGGACTGTGTGACCGTTTCTATGGCATTATTTTCACAAAAGATATTAGGACACATAACAGATGCATAAATTCTATATTCAGGAAGCCACATTCAAATTTCCTTTGGTACTATAATATCAAAACTACATTCATCAACGGCTTCTTTCCTAGTTATCTATCAGGTTCAAGTATACTGCGTCGAGAAAAAACAACCAAAAAAGGAAAAGAAACTCTGTTTCTTAACCTTCAAAACACTAAAGACAACAGCAGAATGCTAGGCATAATTTTGTCATAGAAACTTAACAGAAGATAAAGAAGAAGAGAAATAAGAGTTTCACCAAATCCCAAGAGGAAGGAAGTGCCATAACGCGTGGGCTGCTGCCAAAATAGACACGGGACATAATCACATAAATCACGGAAATACGAAACGGCAACAAGAGTCCCAACAAAGAAATAAACTAAAGAGCCTCCGGCCACCACCACGCTCGTGGAAAAGGATTACAGAAGAAGTGCGTGCGAAATTACAGACCTGAGGTAAATCGGGATTGGCGGGCGGCTCTCCCGTCAGGGCGTTGCTACTCAGGCTCGGCTTCTCGCAGGAATCGCCGCCCAGCAGTTCCTCCGCCGACAGGACGGGCACCGGTGGCGGCGGCGGCGGCCAAGCGGCCTCGGGCACGGCGCGGGCCGGCGCCGCCACGCACAGGTTGTAGGAGTAGGGCAAGGTGCCCTCGCAGAAGTCGGCCGGGAAGGCGGCGCCGGCCAGCGAGAAGCGCTGCGCGCCCAGGCAGCGCAGCACGGCGGGCGGCCCGGCCCGGCGCAGCCGCGCCAGCACGGCCAGCGCCACGCTCAGCACCAAGAGCGCCGACAGCAGCGCCAGCGCCAGCACCAGGTAGAACTGCAGCTCGGCCGCCGCCGCCGCCTCCTCCTCGGCGCCCGCCGGCCGCTCGCTCAGCTCCGGCAGCGCCTCCTGCAAGCTCTCGGCCAGCACCACGTGCAGCGTGGCCGTGGCCGACAGCGCCGGCTGCCCGTGGTCCTTCACCACGGCCACCACACGCTGCTTGGCCGCGTCCCGCTCGGACACGGCGCGCGCCGTGCGCACCTCGCCGCTGTGCAGCCCCACGCGGAACAGCGCCGGCTCCGACGCCTGCACCAGCTCGTACGACAGCCACGCGTTGCGCCCCGCGTCCGCGTCCACCGCCACCACCTTGGCCACCAGGTAGCCGGCCTCGGCCGAACGCGGCACCACCTCGAAAGGCGTCGCCGCCCCTCCCGCAGCCTCTCCCGCCGCCGCCGGCCACAGCACCCTGGGCGCGTTGTCGTTGCGGTCCAGCACGAAGACGCGCACCGTGGCCGTGGAGCTGCGCGCCGGCGAGCCGCCGTCCTGCGCCCGCACGGCCACCGTGAACTCGCGGCACTGCTCGTAGTCCAGGGAGCGCTGCGCGTACAGCGCGCCGCTCCGCGCCTCCACCGACACGAGCGGCGCCGCGCCCGCCGCGCCCGCGCTGCCGCCCGCCAGCCAGTAGCTCACGCGCCCGTTGGCGCCCGCGTCCGCGTCCCGCGCCTGCACGCGCAGCACCAGCGCGCCCGCCGCGTTGTTCTCCGCCACGTACGCGCTGTACGCCGCCTCCTCGAACACCGGCGCGTTGTCGTTCACGTCCGACACCTCCAGCACCAGCTCCCTGCTGCTCCACAGCGCCGGCCTGCCCCGGTCCCGGGCCACCACCGTCACGCCATGCTCCGACGCCTGCTCCCGGTCCAGCGCGCCCGTCGTCACCACCTTGTACAATCCGCCCGACGACACCACGATCGACAGCGGCGCCTCTCCCGACAGCTCGCACGACACCTGACCGTTCTCGCCAGAGTCCCGATCCCGAACTTTCAGCACAGCCACCACGGTGCCAGTCGGGGCATCCTCTGGCACCGGGCTCGACAGCGACAGTAATGTGATCTCGGGCGCATTGTCGTTCACATCCAGCACCTCCACCTCCACCTTGGAGTGTGCTGCCAAACCCCCTCCATCCTTCGCCTCCACAGCTAGGTTATACACGCTCGTCTCCTCAAAGTCCAAAGCCTCCTGCAGTGTGACAGACCCACTCTCTGCATCGATCACGAACTTCTGAAGTGCCTTGATTGTCATTTCCCCGAAGCTGTAGGTGATGCGGGCGTTGGTGCCGGCGTCGGCGTCTGAGGCTGACAGGTTCAGTACTGCTGAGCCTGGTGGCGTGTCCTCTCGCAGCCTCACGTGGTACCGGTCCTGCTCGAATATGGGTCTGTTATCGTTGGCGTCCGTCACGTTGACCCGAATCTGGACAGTCCCGGACCTCACAGGGTCCCCGGCATCAACTGCCGTCAGCACCAGCTCAAAAGAACTCTGCTTCTCTCGGTCCAAGGCTCTCTCCAGAATTATTTCTGGCTTGCTTCCGTCCGGGCTATCCTTCATGGCAAGAGAGAAGGACGGGTTGCTGGTGAGCTGGTAAGTCAGCAGCGAATTGCTGCCCACATCTGCATCATGAGCCACCTCAAGTGGAAAACCAGTCCCAGGAGGAATCCATTCACCAATCTCGAGGTCCAGGGCAGCCTTGCTGAAGGTTGGGGCGTTGTCATTCACGTCCGCGATGGATACTTCGACGCGGAAGACGTTCAGCGGGTTGTGCACCAGCGCCTCGAAGCTGACAGAGCAGGTCGCCGAGTCGCCGCACATCTCCTCCCGGTCCAGCCTCTCATTCACGTACAGGTTCCCGTTCTCCTCATTCACCGTGAAGTATTGCTTCTCGTCGCTCAGCCGCAGCTTGCGCGCCGGCAGCTCGTCCGCGCTGAGCCCCAGGTCCCGCGCCAGCGGCCCCACGAGCGAGCCTCTGCCCAGCTCCTCGGGGATGGCGTAGCGGACCCGCTCGGCCGCCGCCCGGCCCCACACGCACAGCAGCACCGCGGCCAGCAGCGCTCGCCCGCCGCCCGGCCCAAGCCTCTGCCGCCGCCTCACCGCCATTCTCTGCCCGCAGCGCTCGCCGCGCTCCTGCCTCCTGCCGCTGCCCTGCCTCCCTTCCAGCCGCTCTCGCCGCCCGCAACACACACCGCTCAAAGGCTGCGAGCTCGCCGCGCCGCCTCTCGCCGCCTCTCGCCGCCTCTCGCCGCTGCTGCTGGCGGCGGTGCCGCTGCCGCTGTGGCCGGCGCCGGGCGAGCGAGCAGCCTGCGGGGGCAGGACGCTGCGGCGGCGGCGGCGGCGGCTCCAGCGCCGCTCGGCGGCGGCCAACAGCGACACCCGGAGGCGCCGCCGCGCCACTGCAGCCGCCTTCTCCAAGTTCATTTCCAATGCGTGTGAGGCATCTTCCCGCTCATGGGAACAATCCCTGCGCGCTCGCAACAAGAAGAGACAGCCAAAATATGAATTTACGATACCCAGTTGTATCTCTTTCCCAAGCCCTCTCTATCTCTTCATACCAAGCTTGCAAATCTTTTCAATCTTTCCTGATATTTCACCTTCCTGCCCACAGACGACACTGAGGCCCACACACATGACTTCACATTACTCTGAAATCCTCAGGTCTGGTTCTGATTCTGAGCAACAATTAACATTGAGGGAGAGATGTTAATTTCAAAGGTAGTGGACCTGCACTCAGACCTGTGTCACTGCACATACCTGCCAAAGGAAAGCAAAGCACAAGGCCAGGCAGGCTCTGCACTCTGCACATCCTGGCACCCACTACGCTTTAATGTGGAGAAACCCTTGATGGTCTTGGTGGACGGTTAAAACTTCAAAGCTTGTCATAAGAATTTTTACAATATTTCCCCTGCTTTAATTTGGAGAGCTTCTAGATAAAGGCCCTAACATCTGGTTCAGTCCATCTAACTACAGCATGATCAACTGAAAATTTTACAGGGATTTCTGATGATTCATACACAAATCCAAATACAAAATTCATACAAAACTCCAAATATGACCTTATTGAGGAAGGTATCTTGGGTCTATGATCTTGAGTTTCTCAGCCACAACTCTCTCTTCAAATCTCATGCCCAGACAAACTGGAAACTCACTGAATCCCAGAGGTTTCACTGACTTCAGAGGGTTGCTAGGTGTCTTTTAATTCTACTGGGTGACTTTACTAAGCTCCAGATATTGCTTTCTTCAGAACTACAATGCTGGCCCTTAATAAATCAAAGAAGCCAACTCAAAAAACCTCCCGCTGCCCCACATGGTGCTGATTGTTCCCTACTCTGAGAAATGCAAGTCTGCACAGTGTAGGAAATCAGACAGAGGAGAATGCTGTAGTCCTGCAGTCCCCAAGAAATAAGAACAATCTCCAGGTTGGTGGGACTGGCCATCTGTGCTCTGCAACCTGTCCTGTGCTCCGGAGCTTGGCAGAAGGGCTCTGGAGGTGATTGCTGCTGTGGAATAAGGCTCCTTGGTCTTTTTTGTGCCTGTTACCCACTTGGAGACAGCAATGGGTGGGGATCTGTTCATGTTCCTCATGAGGACTTTTTTGCAAAGCAGAAGCTCAAATCACTCCCTCGTTTCTGAGTATTTAGAAATTACAAAAAAAAAAATCCACCAAAAACCCCCAAAACAAACCCAAAATATCTGTGACTGGCCTCTCTGAGGGAGATAGTGGACTCCTGGAATACACAGGTGCATTCTCATATCACTGCCTTACAAAAATCTTTTACAAGGCCCCTGAAAGTCACCAGTGTCTGAACGAGCAAGTGAGACTGTGAAGTCTTACTTTGGACTATATGGTATTGGGTTCTGGTTTTGGAAATGCACCAGTGCTTCCACAGGAATTATAAACCATTCTACCCATTTATAAATTATTCTACGCATATGTTATCATTCTTATTTCTCTCAAACCCTATCCAAATTTCAGACTTGTTTATGATTTTGTCATTAATAAAAATACCTCGTAAGAAGATAATGCTTCATCATCATGCACATAAAGGAGATACAGCTACCTGATCACCACCATTCTGACAAAAATGTAATTATTCAAAAGCACAGGAATGATAAATGGAAAACTAAATGTGGGATGGTTATCCAACAGTGATGTAGTCAGCAAACCATTCACTTAGAGGAATCTCTTCCGCTCTTTTATCACACAAACACAAAATTGTGACTTACTCTAAGGCCACGTTTACATCTGTTCACTCAGAATTGGAACTCAAGGGTCTGCCACTTGCATCTCCTGCCTTTCTCACCAGCTACAATGTGACTAACCAGACACTAAAGAACAAGGCCTTGGCAAATGAATTTTTGCCTCTACTAATTAAACAAACATATGGTAAGAAACCCTGACTTTAAAGGCTTCATCATGGGCCTCTTGGTCAAGCTACGTTCTCTGAGAAAGTGGAACAGGCTCTCTTTTACCCTATGTTGCTTCATCCTCACACATAGAATTTTTTCTTAGGTGACCAAAGTACGTATTTCCTGAAAAAAACTCCACTCACAACTTCTAATGCAAAAGCAGTGTCCAGATCCAGGGAAACAGAAGCATGACCATCCAGGGAAAAAATGCCTAGAAGGAAGTGTTGATACAACCTTGAACAAACTCTCTGTTGCAACATTCCAGGGAGATATAATTTAGATAAAGAGGTTTCAGATAGGAATTAGAAACTTGCCAGAGCTGGGGAAGAATTCCGCTAGGAAACCCTCCAAGGAGCAGAGTGATGTGCAAAGGTCTTTTCCCTGGCTCCTCTATCAAGCAAAGCCAGTTGTGGTTACAAGGAGTCTCATTCAGCCCTTTCCTGGTTGATGCAATTTCACTCTGAGCCAAATAATGTATCCCATAAAGCCAGTGGCAGCTGCCATATTTCTTTTCTGAAATCTCCCTGCCAGGCAGCACGGCTGTGTGGTGATGATCTCCCATTACAGGGGACACCGCTCATGACTGCTCCTCGAGGCAGGGAGATCTTTTACCAGGAAGAGATCTTTGGATGGGTCCAGTTTGAGGCCTCCCTAAAGTGCAGCTGGACATGCATCAAACTTGCTTCAAAACACATTTCCACAACATCACATTAAGCCACTTCTGATAATACTTCGGACAGAGATTCTTTAGACAATCCAAATCATTCATTCCAGACATCTAGCCAGGTGCCAACCTTCTGAAAGGCAGAGCTATTGGACAAATGCTCTGTTATCAGAGGCCTGCCATTGCCTTTCAAATCAGGGAAGCCAGGATCACAGACAAAAATGGCACACCATGAAATCAAACAAGTCCTCAGTCAAAACCCCATTAATTCACCTAATTTCCTAGTAGGAATTCAGCCTCTTGCTCTGCATCCACAGTAGTCAATTGCACCATGGACACATCCAACTACTTGGATTATTGTTAACTTATGTCAACTGCAAGTGAAAAAGAAATGGACATTGAAGTTCAGCAGTATTTTATGAAACCTGAAGTGTATCAAAGTCTTTGTCTTGGCAGCTAAACACCTTCAGGTGGGAATAGAAACTGCTCCCCATGCCTGTTAATTTCCACAGATCTCTTTTCCCAGGTCTGTCAGCCAAACTGAGTCCCAGTTTTAGATCATGAGAGGCAGGAAGGAAGGAATGACAAGAGCACCGAAGTGAAGAAATTATCACTTAACATTTCAGACTGTGTCAAATGTGGCAGGTACACAGGGAGGAGTGTCTAGAATCAAGAGGCACAAGTAATTTCTTTGGAGAAGAAGAATAGAAAACGCAGATGGGCACAACAATGGGATTAATACAGTAAATAGGGGAAACTCAACATTCCCACCACCCTTCAAGGCATTTCAAACCACAGCCAAGCAAACCTGTCCTGTCTTCCATGCAGACAGAATGCTTTGGCAAGCTCAAATATCATGCAGGAGGGGAGCTACCTTTGAAGACA
Source organism: Passer domesticus (assembly GCF_036417665.1). Lineage (NCBI taxonomy): Eukaryota > Metazoa > Chordata > Aves > Passeriformes > Passeridae > Passer > Passer domesticus. Next base: position 16,053,064 of record NC_087486.1, on the reverse strand, counting down.
GAAATCCTTGAGAGACATGTTTCCTACACAACTTCTGCTATGGAGATCGAGGATCGTCATACAGATGCATGCATCAGAATATAAAATGTTCTAGTGGGTAGAAGCTACACGTGCCTCAGTTAGAGTCTCAGTCTTCAAAGTCCACTCAAAGACAGCATCATTCTTTGTCAGCACATGGGCTTTTCAGAAGATACGTGACTGCAAAAATTAATGCACAGTTTATGTTTACATCCTAGGACCAGCATTTTCAGGAAGAGCCCTATCAGACATGAGAGAGGATTAAATGAGTAAGTTTCTTGCCAATACTTCAAATGAAAAGTTAATTTCTAGCACAAGTACCCTCCCATCCTTTTCATTCCAAGCATTCTGCAAAATCCTATTTAAACCACTTTTGACATCTCTGATGGTGATTCTCTAAGCCATGTCAATCCCTCATTCACAGCACATACCCATGCATCAGCTCTCTAAATGCACAGTTACTGGACAAATGCTCTATGATCAGAGAACTACCACTGCCTTTAAACACAGAGAAACCAGGACTGCAGAAAAGATGGCACAGGCCTTGGTACTATGCAGCGTTTCAAACCATTGCTCAGGTAGAATTGCATTGATTCACCTTTTTCCCTGGTATGACGCCAGCCTCTGTCCTCCTTGTTCTGCATTCACAGCCTTTACTCACACAATACACAACACCAACAGTTACTTCATGAAAAAAAAGAGCCATTAATAACATCTGAAGGTTGGTCAAGGCTGAGAAAAGCATTATTCAACAATGATGAAATTCTACATCCAGACACAGAAGGACATAATGGCTGGAAAAATGATGCAGTTCTTACACACAGAATTTCTGAAGGAAATTTGCACTTCCATGGGTATTGTTTGCAGAGAAATTCATCAGCAGATTGAGCTCCCCTTTCTGGATGCAGAAAAAGGGCACCTGGTGTAAGTGGCAAGGCCTTGGCAATCACCACGACATGAAGAGACACCCAGCCAGGTGGAACATCCAGCTGTCTCTTTTCCTGCTTTAGGCCACTCTCTGACTGATCTTGCACTGAATGCTCACCATGAATGTGCAACAAGCAAGAGCACTGATTCTGCTGACACCAGAACAGACACATTATCAGGACACACAACAAGCCCACCTCTACCTCATCATAACCATCAAGGCAGAATTCAGCTGTCAGTCACTGGGAAGAACATGCAATAGGAAGGCAAACTGATGAACCCACTTGTCCACATTCCACCCTGCCCAAGCACCACACAACCCCAAAATGCCTTTGCAAACAGACATCTCTGAAAAAAGTTGTGTGCACATTTCTCGTTCTGGAAGAACGAAGGTCAAAACATTAACACATGAAAGACATTTCTCCTCTTTAACAATACTCAAAGAAATGAAAATTGTTCTCAAGTTCATAAGAGATATACAGATCTGATAAAAACCCAGACAAAAAAAAAGGATCAGCTCAGAGACACCTTCAGCATGAGGGTAACTGGGCAACAACGTCAACAGATCGGAGCAGATACTGTCATATATAATGGTCTGCTATTGGAATCTCCCCAGAAACAGTGCAGGAGATTAGCACCTAGTAATCTAGGTGCTAATCTAGTAATCACCACACAGATTCTAGTAATCACCACAAACTCTTCAAGATTCTGGCAGAGCCTTTGAAAGGAGAACTAACAATCCTCTTCCTCCTCCTAAAGCTGACATTGTGACATTTTACAATTTTAACATTAACCTGTTAGGTAACTACATCCCATCAAGTGGCAAATAAATACAAAGACAAACCTAATGCTCTCAGTACTTGCTGGCCTCAGTAAAGAAGAGACTCACATTGCCTGATAAAACACATGGACAACTCCTTCAAAACGTGCACTTTTTTTTTTTTTTTTTACCCTCATAATACGCAAGCAGATTGGCCACATGCACTTCAAAGAAGAAAGATCAGGATTGCATAGGCAAAGGGGAATCTGTACTCCAGGACAGACCGGGGAGGTAACCAGCGTGAAACACAGAGATGAGTAAGACACACCAGATATGAACCTCCAGTCGGCAACACACTCACTTGAAACATAAACTTTAAGGAATTGAAAAATTTTAGAAGAGCTACGATTTTAGTTAGAGGTAAGCTTCATTGGAGCTAATTAAAACAAATAGGTAGGCATTGATGAAGATAAGAGTTAGTAGTTAACTAATAATTGATTGCTTGTCAACGCACTGTTTGATGAGCTGGGTTCATAATGAAGAATATAGAAACTGATAAATAGCTTTGAGGAACATAAGACAATTGTGGGCCTCTTTTGCTTCAAAAGCAATTGAAGACAAGGAACGGGAGATCTACCAAGGGTTCATTTGTCATATTTGCATTGAAAAGGTAGAAAGGTCAGAACGAGGAAGACTACAGTTACTTCCTCATTTTGGGACCCCACCCAATGAAAGAGACCACCGACCCATTTCAAGGAACAAACTACGCCTGCTTAATAGCTTTTGCACTAATTAGCATACAAAGCGGGGAATGGGATATACCAAGATTATGAATATGTATTTGTATTTTGGGTATTCAACATTTGTATACATAAAAGAACGCTGTAATCACCTGTAAAATGGCAGTGTGTGTTTGGGAGCTACCCCACATGCTGTGTCACAATACACATACACTTTCTAACTTTAAACTGTTAGAGAGTCTTTGTCTGTCACAGCTGGATATCGGTATTAGATCAATATCCACATTTTAGTAAATCACACTGCTCCTGCCCCAAGCCACCCGCTACGTGTAAGCGTGGGGAGTGAAACAGGGTCCACCTCCTCTCCATTTAGAACACAGACTATGGATGAAAGAGCAGGGAAGCGGGAAAGGGAAGCGAGGCCAAAACAGTGTGGTTCAAAGGAACTGACCGGTGCAGCGGCTGGGACACGGGGGAGAGCGCCGGCAGGGTCCTGAAAATACATCCTTACTGTTTCAGATTTGTATGTACTCACCAGAATTGTGAAAATGAACTGCAACCCTCCTGGAAACAAAGCCTGAATAAAACTGTAATTACAACTCTGAAGAAACTCTGTATCACATTCTGGCATAGATATACAGGTAGAGAATGGAGGTTTGACACAGGATTAATTGGCTCTTCCAGCCAACAATAATGGTTCCACACAAACACTTACTGTGGAAAATGTTACTGTGGAACACTGTCATTGTCATTCATGACAGATAAACCAGGATCAGAACAGAACAGCAATGGCACTGCCTTTGGCACCAAGCATGAAATCAAACCATTTCTCTGACAAACCCACACTGAGTTACTGATTTGTCTGGCACAGAACTGAGCTCTCACCCTCCTCACTCGACATTCACAGACTTTAATTTCATCATCAACACAAACCAAAATTTATTTCCATATTGGCCACAGGGAAAACAACAACTTGGGCAAGCATCCATTCATGAAACTGTATTTCTTGAATGAAATATTCAAGGTCAGGCTGGCTGGGGCTCTGAGCAACCTGCTCTGCTGGAAGATGTCCCTGCCCATGGCAGAGGAGCTGCAACAAGAGCATCTTCAAGGTCCTTTGCAACACAAACCATTCTATGATTCTGTGTTTCTAGGATAACATGATTACATGTACAGCTTCAAGGGATGGATGAGAGATACTCTCCCTCCTGGACAATTATATGTTTTGGGGTTTGCAGGATTAGCAGGAACAATGAGCAGCAGCTTTACTCCTTGACAAAAATACAAGCAACACAACAAACAACCCAAACCAAATAAATCGGATCAACCCAGCCAAGAAAGGGAAAAAAACACCAGAAGAGGATCAATCATGGCCTCACATTTCAGACTGGGTCAACTGCAGTATATACACAGCACAGGAAACTGGACTGTAACCCATACACAGGAGGCCTCACACAGGAGCTCACTACACACACCCCACACTGCCATTTCCTTGCATACAAAGAGAAAGAAAAAGCTTGGAACCACAGCTGTGGGCCTCATCCAACTACTAGTACAATCAGAAATGGACACAATTCATTCATGCATTTTGAACTGCATCACAGTCAGCTCCAGCACCAGCCCTGTCTCTGGATACACAGACTTCTTCTCTCTGTCCAAACATACCATGAAAGCAAATTTTGCATTCAGACATCATTAGAAGAAAACTCATGTGCACAGATTCCCAGAGCCCAAGCATCACAACTAAGATTATTCTGTTCCTCCCCATTATTTCAACAAGTGGGAAATGTCATATAGGCCATAAATTATTGCCAGCTCTGTCAAAGACCCACACATCCAAGTATCACCTCAAAGCAACATCACCATTCTTCAGCACATGGACTCCTCAAAGGATGTGTGACGACCACTCTTGATGGGCAAAGGAACATGGAACACAAACCAGGCCATTGGAGTCCAAACCACACAACTGAAAATCATCAGACTCCTCCTGACTCATTTTCAGAAGGCCAGCAATAGCCCTGGCCATCAACAAAACACATGCCATGTCTCCACCAGGACTCCTCACACAACACAGCCCCAACACGCCCCACTAACCCTTCACAGATCCCATGGTTAGCATGGATCACCACAATTTAGAGAGACAGCACCAAAAGGAAAGTTGCTCAGACTCAATCTTCTTATCATGGATAATATTTGACATCTCACCCTAGCCATGCATAAAGAAAAAGCACTTATTACAGAGACATTTTCAAGAAACATGTGCATGAAAGTTTCAGACTTTTCACCGGTAAAGAGGAAAGAACCATCTTCAGATCTCCAGAAGAATGAGACAGAAAGTAAACACCTGCAGAACTGAAGAACTCCCAACTCTATTCTGGGTTATATAACTGAGAACAAATGATTGATGACATGGTTTACAGGCACTGAATACACAGCTTGCAATTCCCATACAGCATCTGTCATAAATACAAAATCAAGCTTTGAAGTGACACAACCATGGTGACATGAAAATACTGAGCAAGAACCTGCCAGGGTTCTCCATGCAGCAGCAATACAGATCTTCTAGACAATTCCTTTGGGAAGAAAAACCTTACATGGCTTCATCCTAAAGACAGGACGCAGACAGGGAATGGAGGAAAACATTCCCTTGACTCTTGCAGCAGGCATTCACGCACGGCTCACAGCACTCAGATTTCCAACCCTTCACACCATCCATGCTGTCCTTGCACCCAAATACCTTAAAAACATGTGACAGCGCAGGCCCACTTCCCCACACCATTTCTCTTCCCACCACCAATTTCACACAGCTATCTCTACAGCTCTGTGCTCTGCAAGCTACATTTGCTGCTCACTGAAGTTCTGTGGAGACACTTCTTAGGCCTCAAAGGAAAAGCTGAGCAGTGTTCCAAGGGACACTGAGTCACTGAATATCTGCTCACAGGGCATTATGCCCACCTTGCAGCTCTGCCTGCACCTTCAATCTCTCCTTCCCATCCAGCCAATTCTCTTCCCATGCTAAATATTTTACAGCCAAGGATCATCCAGCTCATCTGACATAGCTCTACATTAAAAAGCAAGAGAAAACCAAAGCAGTTCTGCCATTTCCCCTGCATTTCCTCCCCCACATGCTACCCCCCACAGGCTTTTCAAAGTGGCACAACTTCGAGAGGATCCTTCATCCTCATGACAGGCACACAGACATCACCAGGACCACTTCTTGCCTGGTCCAATCCTCTCTTGGGGACACAGACCAAAGCAGGCATGACACAAACACTTCCTGCTGACCTCCACCATGTCTCATGGACAGCGATAAACACTGGAAGCAATGTGCAGAGAGGTTCCATGCAAAACCATCAGCATTTTGTTCAAGACACACTCTACCTATTCAAGCTCATGTGCTGCTGGGAAGACACATGAGCCTCCAAAAAAGTTCTATTTCTCCATAATGGGATCCATCCCTTCAGAAGATCGAATACGAACAGGAACACAGACTCTACACAGCACAGCTCATACAGGGGAGCAACACCTGCAACCTGATCAATACCCAAACCTACAACATAAGCAACTGCTTGAGAGCTGCAGCAGCTTTCTCCCACATTTCTTCTTCGCTAACTGGAAGGCTGAGGAACCACTCCATGTTCACGTGACGACAACAAAGTGCAGCACTCTTCAGAATTTAATAGAAAGAAAATTTACCATGCTTTATGGAAAATCTCCTATGCAAGACTGGGGACACGGCGGGAAAAGGGCAGGGGAGCATCAGAAGAAAGCGTGGCGGGGAAAATGCGGAGAGAGAAACTCACCGAGGGAGGGGCAGAAGGCGCGGGCAGGGCGCCGGCGGGGTCCTGGTCCCCGAGCAGCGGCGCGGGCTCGTCGGGCGGCGGGCGGGCCGGGAGGGTGTCGCAGCAGCTGGCGGCCGAGAAGCGCAGCTGGCTCTTGCGCGAGTCGGCCGTGAGCGACACGTCGTGCGAGTAGGACTGCAGGAAGGCGCGCACGCCGTCGATGCCCACGAAGTGCGACACGGGCACGCCGCGCAGGGCGCCGCTGTCGGCCGGCAGCAGGTGCTGGCGGTGCCAGCGGCGCAGGCGCAGCGCCAGCAGCAGCAGCAGGAAGGCCACGAAGAGGCACGACACGGCGGCCACGGCCAGCACGAGCCAGCGCGTCAGGCTGGCGGCCGGCTCGCCCGGCGCCGCCGCCTCGTCGGCCGCGCTGCCCAGCTCGGCCAGCAGCTCGGCCACGCTCTCGGCCAGCACCACGCTCAGCGTGGCCGTGGCCGAGAGCGCCGGCCGCCCGTGGTCCCGCACCAGCACCACCAGGCTGTGGCGCGCCGCGTCGCGGGCCAGCGGCGAGCGCGCCGTGCGCACCTCGCCGCTGTGCAGCCCCACGCGGAACAGCCCCGGCTCCGTGGCCTTGGCCAGCTCGTAGGACAGCCACGCGTTCTGCCCCGCGTCCGCGTCCACCGCCACCACCTTGGCCACCAGCGCGCCGGCCTCCGACCGGCGCGGCGCCAGCTCCACGCCCGACCACGCCGCGCCCGAGCCCGCCGCTGCGCCCGCCGGCGGGTACAGCACCTGCGGCGCGTTGTCGTTCTCGTCCACGATCAGCAGCCGCACCGACACGTTGCTGATCAGCGCCGGCGCGCCGCCGTCCTCCGCCCGCACCCACAGCTGCAGCTCGCGCACCTGCTCGTAGTCCAAGGAGCGCAGCGCGTACAGCGCGCCCGTCTCCGCCTGCACCGACACGTACGACGACAGCGGCGCGCCCCGCACCCGCCCCTCCGCCAGCCGGTAGCGCACGCGCGCGTTCTGCCCCCAGTCCGCGTCCGTGGCGCGCACCGTCAGCACCAGCGCGCCCGCCGCGTTGTTCTCCGCCAGCCGCGCGCTGTAGCGCTCCTCCAAGAACACCGGCGCGTTGTCGTTCACGTCCAGCACCCGCAGCGCCAGCACCGCGCTGCTCTGCAGCGACGGCGACCCGCCGTCCGCCGCCCGCACCGTCACGTTGTACTCCCACACCTGCTCCCGGTCCAGCTCGCTCGCTGTCACCACACGGTAGTAGTCCTCAAAATTCTTCTCCAGCCGGAACGGGACGTCTTTGTCAATCGAGCAGCGCACCTGGCCATTCGCCCCCGAGTCCCGGTCCTGCACATGCAGTAGGGCGACTGTCGTCCCCGAAGGGGCGTCCTCAGAAATCTCACTTAGTGCCGACCTCACCGAAATTTCCGGCGCGTTATCATTTTTATCTGTTACAGTGACTGCGACCTTGGCCGTGTCGAAAAGGCCAGCCCCGTCCCGTGCCTGCATCTCCAGCTCATAGTAGTCGCCTTCCTCGAAGTCCAGGCTCCGCAGCAGAGTGATCTCTCCACTCTCAGAGTCCAGGTGGAAGATATTCGATGCCGTATCGGATACTTTTTTGAAAGAGTATTTCACCTGTCCGTTCAGCCCCTCATCAGCGTCCGTGGCGGTTACAGCAACAAGGACAGAGCCCACGGGCACGTCCTCGGGCACACGCACCGTGTACTCCGCCTGGCTGAACACGGGCGCGTTGTCGTTCACATCCACCACGGTCACGCGGATCCGAGCCGTGCCCGTCCGTGACGGATCGCCGCCGTCCATCGCCCTCAGCACCAGCTCGTGAAACGCCGCCTCCTCCCGGTCCAGCGCCTTGGCCAGCACCAGCTCGGGACGCTGATCGCCGCCGGGGCCCACCTGCACGGCCAGCGAGAAGTGCTCGTCGCCGCTCAGCTCGTAGCTCTGCAGGGAATTCCGGCCCGAGTCAGGATCATGGGCGTCTGGAAGGTGAAACCGCGAACCCGGCGCTGTGGTTTCAATCATTTTCAGCTCCGTCTCAGCCTCTCGAAAGCTGGGCTCGTTGTCGTTAATGTCCGTGATTTCCACTTCTATTCGGTAAACCTGCATCTGTCCCTCCACTATCAGCTCACAGCGCAGCACACATTTCTCCACCAGCCGGCACAGCTGCTCTCTGTCGATCCTCTCCGCCGTCACTAAATGTCCCGTCTTCCCGTGCAGAGAAAAGTATTGCGTCCTGCTTCTTTCTGTAATGTGGACGCCGCGATCTCGGATCTCCGTCAGGTGCAGCCCCAGGTCCTTGGCCACGTCGCCCACGAACGAGCCCTTGGGCATCTCCTCGGGCACCGAGTAGCGCAGCTGCCCCCACGCCGCCTGCCCCGCCACCATCAGCAGGACGGCCCCGAGCAGAGCTCGCTGCCGCCGGCCCCAGCGCCTCCCCGCCGCGCACATCTCCGCCGCGGCACCGCAACACCGGCGGGAGCTCTCCGCCGCCGCTCACGGATCTGGCTCACAGTGTAGCTCCGGCGCTCCGCTCCCGGCCGCTGCTGCCAGACTCCTCCGACCCTCTTCAGCACGTCCCCCAACCGCGGGGACGATCGCAGACTGCTCCGCCGCCGACTCACACACCGGCACCGCCAGCGAGCCGGGCCGCAGCGGGCGGGGCTGCCGCGCTCCGAGCTTCCTCCCGCTCCTCTCGGTCAACAGCGGCGCCCGCAGCTCTCTGCCGGCACTGCACGCAGTGAAATGCAATGTATTTATTTTAATACGGCGGACGGAGCATTGCGAGTCCTAACACAGTAGTTCAAAAGCAGAGCTTTCATCACAAATATTTCTAGAAGACATGATGGAATGACCGGCGCAAGGGTAGCGAAAGAAAGCCCTCTGTGATATACAGCTGTAGGTTAATTCATCACTCTGTGCCAACTCTATTTACAGCTACCCAGGAGGCAGGAAAGCACCTGAAATGAACCTGTCCGGTTTATACACAATTCTATTCCATCAATTCATTCTGTAATCCCAGGAAGAGGCTTTTCTTTTCTCCGAAGTGAAGACATAAAGGCTTGACGCTCGCTAGCAAAACCTTGTTCTAATTATTGCGTATTCATGGAGCTATGGCACATTTTCAACAACGGGAAATGATCATTACAGCTGCACACCTTAGACTCTGATGGCCTTTGATAGATTTTCAAGTATACCCGATTCAAGTGCTTAAAGTGTCAATTGGCCAATCTCTTACACATTTGATAGCCATATTTGAATCTTAGAGGCTTATTATCCTTTTAAATAGACATTTATGAGAAATACTGGGAAGGACGGGTAGAAGGGGGAACCAACCAAAACCAAACAAACAACCAAAAAAATCCCCTAAGAGGACGAATTCTCTGTACAGGGTCCAAAGACCTCTCTTTTTATAAAAAGAATAAGAAAACGGGCTCTGGAAGGAAAAAAAAATCCCCATTTGAGACCTCAGTCTTCATCTTCAGCTGTGTATGAAGGAAATGCTAGGAGTGGTAAAAAAGAAAAAGGGAATTACAAGCCAGAATGGAAAAAGAAAACTAGCAAAATTAACTCGCCCCACTAATGGTACCAGCCCTGCCATTTCTGCAACAGTGTTCACGCAAAACATGAGTGTCAGTCTCTTCTTTCACTCCGGATGAAGGACCTGTCACTTTTCTATCCATAAGAAGAGATTCTTTCTGGAGTCCAAGGCCGAAAAGGTGTTAAACAAAGGGCATGTGGCCAGCTTTTAAACAGGTCGCAGAATACAGGGTAAATTTCAGGATAAACCGCTCATGAAGGAAAAATCTGCAATACCTGCTATCTGCGTTATTTCCCCAATTCCTTCATGCAGGACCGGCTACTCTCCTGCACAGTTATGATTCCCCATCACAGCTAATAACTAATGCGATTTTAGTCAACTCAAGAGATGCAGACAAAACCTCTTAGATGAATCTGAAGCTGTTGCCACCGCACAATCAGGAGCTATGGCTAGTTGCCTGTTCTTAGAAGAAGAAATCACTTTGTTCTTTCATTCCTTCTCGGAGACATGGACCGGCCACTCTCACCTACATTACACGGGGAAACCCAAGGAAAGGAGAGCTGCGGTTTGGAAAGACACAAGGGGAACAGCAGGAACTCGCGGCTCTGCAGAAAGAACTGCAGAGATAAATCATGACTGGAATAATGAAGCAACCTCGCCTACCACTCCTGAAGAAAACTTATCCCGAAATACACTCGACACTTCCAGCAGGAAAGAACAACCTGTGATTTCTCCTTCCGTGTTGAAAATCCACACATCTCAGTGGAAAAAAGCCCCAATAGCAAGCAAACACATGCCCCTTCCTACCAACAAACCAGAAATGAAAATTCCCTTTTCGGAATTCTGTCACACACAGAATCAACGGATCACTTTCTGCAAAGCAAGAATCCGTGTTCTCCGCTGAACTGACAAATAACTATTCAAAAAACCTTTGAAAAATCACGACTGGGAAATATATATCCGTCCTATTAATGCTGCCCTTTCTGCAGCACCATTCCCTCAAAACATGGGACACTACACGGCAAATTTTGGAAACAGCATTAAAACCCGGGTTGACGTCAGACAAATAATATCAGGGGAAGAAAATAGTCAGCCTCACTAGACCTACAATACGTGAAGCAGCCTTCTCTCAAAACATGGGAGGGCAAACAGGAGAGGGTTACAACCACATGCAACTCCTCAAACAACAGGGCCAGGTGCATGTTCCCTTTCAGAGAAAATACCGAAATAGTATTGACCAATAGATAATGCCCAAGTCTCGACAAGCGTATCAGTCTGGGGAAAAAGAGAAAGCCTGTTAAGAAAGGCTCAAGGAGAACAGCAGGTGCTTACGGTTTTACAGACCTGCGGTAGGTCGGGTTGGGCAGACACTTCTCCCTCGATAGCGCTGCTGTTGGAGCTCGGCTTCTCGCAGGAATCGCCGCCCAGCAGCTCCTCCGCCGACAGGACGGGCACCGGCGGCGGCGGCGGCGGCCAAGCGGCCTCGGGCACGGCGCGGGCCGGCGCCGCCACGCACAGGTTGTAGGAGTAGGGCAAGGTGCCCTCGCAGAAGTCGGCCGGGAAGGCGGCGCCGGCCAGCGAGAAGCGCTGCGCGCCCAGGCAGCGCAGCACGGCGGGCGGCCCGGCCCGGCGCAGCCGCGCCAGCACGGCCAGCGCCACGCTCAGCACCAAGAGCGCCGACAGCAGCGCCAGCGCCAGCACCAGGTAGAACTGCAGCTCGGCCGCCGCCGCCGCCTCCTCCTCGGCGCCCGCCGGCCGCTCGCTCAGCTCCGGCAGCGCCTCCTGCAAGCTCTCGGCCAGCACCACGTGCAGCGTGGCCGTGGCCGACAGCGCCGGCTGCCCGTGGTCCTTCACCACGGCCACCACACGCTGCTTGGCCGCGTCCCGCTCGGACACGGCGCGCGCCGTGCGCACCTCGCCGCTGTGCAGCCCCACGCGGAACAGCGCCGGCTCCGACGCCTGCACCAGCTCGTACGACAGCCACGCGTTGCGCCCCGCGTCCGCGTCCACCGCCACCACCTTGGCCACCAGGTAGCCGGCCTCGGCCGAACGCGGCACCACCTCGAAAGGCGTCGCCGCCCCTCCCGCCGCCTCTCCCGCCGCCGCCGCCGCCGCCGGCCACAGCACCCTGGGCGCGTTGTCGTTGCGGTCCAGCACGAAGACGCGCACCGTGGCCGTGGAGCTGCGCGCCGGCGAGCCGCCGTCCTGCGCCCGCACGGCCACCGTGAACTCGCGGCACTGCTCGTAGTCCAGGGAGCGCTGCGCGTACAGCGCGCCGCTCCGCGCCTCCACCGACACGAGCGGCGCCGCGCCCGCCGCGCCCGCGCTGCCGCCCGCCAGCCAGTAGCTCACGCGCCCGTTGGCGCCCGCGTCCGCGTCCCGCGCCTGCACGCGCAGCACCAGCGCGCCCGCCGCGTTGTTCTCCGCCACGTACGCGCTGTACGCCGCCTCCTCGAACACCGGCGCGTTGTCGTTCACGTCCGACACCTCCAGCACCAGCTCCCTGCTGCTCCACAGCGCCGGCCTGCCCCGGTCCCGGGCCACCACCGTCACGCCATGCTCCGACGCCTGCTCCCGGTCCAGCGCGCCCGTCGTCACCACCTTGTACGAGCCGCCCGACGACGCCACGATCGACAGCGGCGCTTCTCCCGACAGCTCGCACGACACCTGACCGTTCTCGCCGGAGTCCCGATCCCGAACTTTCAGCACAGCCACCACGGTGCCGACCGGAGCATCCTCAGGCACCGGGCTAGACAGCGAAAGAATGGTGATCTCGGGCGCGTTGTCATTCACATCCAGCACCTCCACCTCCACCTTGGAGTGTGCTGCCAAACCCCCTCCATCCTTCGCCTCCACAGCTAGGTTATACACGCTCGTCTCCTCAAAGTCCAAAGCCTCCTGCAGTGTGACAGACCCACTCTCTGCATCGATCACGAACTTCTGAAGTGCCTTGATTGTCATTTCCCCGAAGCCGTAGGTGATGCGGGCGTTGGTGCCGGCGTCGGCGTCTGAGGCTGACAGGTTCAGTACTGCTGAGCCTGGTGGCGTGTCCTCTCGCAGCCTCACGTGGTACCGGTCCTGCTCGAATATGGGTCTGTTGTCGTTGGCGTCCGTCACGTTGACCCGAATCTGGACAGTCCCGGACCTCACAGGGTCCCCGGCATCAACTGCCGTCAGCACGAGCTCAAAGGAGCTCTGCTTCTCTCGGTCCAAGGCTCTATCCAGAATTATTTCCGGCTTGCTTCCGTCCGGGCTGTCCTTCATGGCGAGAGAAAAGGACGGGCTGCTGGTGAGCTGGTAAGTCAGCAGCGAATTACTGCCCACATCTGCATCATGAGCCACCTCAAGTGGAAAACCTGTCCCCGGAGGAATCCATTCACCGATCTCCAGTTCCAGAGCAGCCTTGCTGAACACCGGGGAATTGTCATTCACGTCCTCGACCGCCACCTCGACGTGGAAGACGTTCAGCGGGTTGTGCACCAGCGCCTCGAAGCTGACGGAGCAGGTCGCCGAGTCGCCGCACATCTCCTCCCGGTCCAGCCTCTCATTCACGTACAGGTTCCCGTTCTCCTCATTCACCGTGAAGTATTTCTTCTCGTCGCTCAGCCGCAGCTTGCGCGCCGGCAGCTCGTCCGCGCTGAGCCCCAGGTCCCGCGCCAGCGGCCCCACGAGCGAGCCTCTGCCCAGCTCCTCGGGGATGGCGTAGCGGACCCGCTCGGCCGCCGACCGGCCCCACACGCACAGCAGCACCGCGGCCAGCAGCGCTCGCCCGCCGCCCGGCCCAAGCCTCTGCCGCCGCCTCACCGCCATTCTCTGCCCGCAGCGCTCGCCGCGCTCCTGCCTCCTGCCGCTGCCCTGCCTCCCTTCCAGCCGCTCTCGCCGCCCACAACACACACCGCTCAAAGGCTGCGAGCTCGCCGCGCCGCCTCTCGCCGCCTCTCGCCGCCTCTCGCCGCTGCTGCTGGCGGCGGTGCCGCTGCCGCTGTGGCCGGCGCCGGGCGAGCGAGCAGCCTGCGGGGGCAGGACGCTGCGGCGGCGGCGGCGGCGGCTCCAGCGCCGCTCGGCGGCGGCCAACAGCGACACCCGGAGGCGCCGCCGCGCCACTGCAGCCGCCGGAGCGCCGCGCTCAGGGGGGCCCGGCTTTGGGCGGGGCTCAGCGGCGGCACCGGCCCCGGGGCTCTCCCGCCTGCCCGCACCGCCACCAGCTCCCGACTAACCACCAGCAGGAACCGTTATGATTAGAGCGACAATATCCGTGTGATAACGATCTCATTATTTCTAGCTGCAATAGACATGGAAACAAGTATCACACTGTATCAACGACTTTTGCACTCTCTGGTTTGAGATGGCATGAAAATCAGAAACCAAATATGTGTTCCAAAAATCCAAACTGGCTCTTTCATGCACAGTCAAACAATTGAAAGCAAACTCTGAAAAGAAGATTGCTGAGATGCTTTACAATTTAATTGTTCCAGTGGTACCTGAGATATTGTTTGCCCATCACCTGTGCAAAACCCGTGTAAACCCAAAGGACATTTTTACAGTGATTAACACTCGTAAAGAAATGTAAATCCCAGAAGCAGTGGATCTGCTCTCAGATAAATGGCAGTGTACATACATCCCTGGCAGAGAATAAGAAAGTGCAAAGCAGTGCAGACTCTGCCCTGTGTCCGTCCTTACACTGCCTCTTCTTCCATACAGAAAAACCTTGTGTGGTTTTGGTGGACACTCAAAAATTTTAGGCCTGCTACAAATATTGATTTAATATCTTCATTGTTTTGATTTTCCTAACCTTTGGGCAAAAGTCCCAGCATCTCCCAAATCTGTTTTGGGACTGCAAAATCAGCTGAATGGTTTCCAATGAATTCTGAAGACTCATGAGCAAACCCCAAACTTCCATTGGACATCATCAGAGATCAGGAGATATTTCATTGCTGTGATTTTTCTGTGCTTTACCACAACATTGCCTTAAAAATTCTTTCCCAGAGCATGTGGAAACTCACTGAGGCCTCAAGCTGCAAGGTAAGCAAGCTGCAGGAGTATTTCAGGACTCTGCGGTCTCTCTGACTGGACTAAATGACTTCACTGGGCAGCAGAACAGCAGAAGTCCTTGGCACTTACTGTGTCAGAGAAGCCAAACCCAATACCTGCCACTGCCATACATGGGGCCAGTCTTTGGCTACTGTGACACATCAGGGCCTGTGCAGTGCAGGAAATCACACAGAGCACCAAGTAGGTTTGTAGACCTCAGAGACACAAGAAGAATCCCCAGGTAAATGGAATTGAACAGCAGCATTTTACAGCTACCCACTTGAGTTCAGTAATTTTTCATTTCCTCACACACAACATTCTGTCTTCATTTGGATCTCAAGGGAAGTTACTATTTCCTGCAAAGCAGCACTCACAAGTGGGAAGGAAACATGAACCATGGCCTTCCAGGAAACAGAACCTGAACTGAGATCCAAGGTGGAAAATGTAATTACCACTTCCACAAACTCTCTATCAAGATACATACTTCCCCTCTTTTACCACATGCACAGATCCACAAAGATGTGACTGCTCCTGAGGTCATTTTTACATCTCCTAACATATGACAAAATTAGAAGACAGATATATCCCCCTCACATGTCCTCATTCCACATCAGCTGTAATAACATGTCAAGGAAAGAAAACCACACAAGCAATGCAGAGATGCAGAAGAAGTGCTTTCAGAGAAACTCACCAGGAGGAAATCTCAGGCTTCTCTGTGGGCAAGGAAATTCATCCTCGAGAGCACCTGGAACCCACTGAGGTCTCAGGCTGGAAGTGTGACCTTGAAATCTTCTTCTGGACTACCAGGGTGACTTCATTTCATTAAACACTCAAGAGCTCTCATCAGCTTTTCTACTTTGTGGCCTGCTCATAGCCCTCAAGTTTGAAGGCCTAAGTTTGAGGGCCTAAGTTTGAGGGCCTGATTTTAAAGGCCTAAGTTAGAAGGCCTAAATTTGAGGGCCTAAATTTTAAGGCCTAAGTTTGAAGGCCTGATTTTAAAGGCCTAAGTTTGAAGGCCTAAGTTTGAAGGCCTGATTTTAAAGGCCTAAATTTGAAGCCCTAACTTGTGTCAGCTGTAACATGTACATGAGAAACATATCTAATATGTAGTGGTAAGGTGTGGGAATCCATGGGACAGTCTCTGAGGCCTTTCCTTTTCCCAGCTTTCCTAAAATCCTCTAATCCCATGGATTCCCACAGTAAGGCACTCCAAGTAATTTCTTTGGAGAAAATGCAAAGAAAAATGCACAGAACCACAACTATGTGACCCATACAACAGCTAGGGAAAACTGAATATTTACACCAACCCTTTAGATATTTCAGCAACTCTCTCACCTGCCCTGTTGCTGTGCAGACAAAATGCTCAGACATCACCCAACCCAAGAGGGATCCCTTTGCACACAGACACCACTGGAAGAACTTTTCCACACAACTTCTCCTTATGGAGAACAGGGAACACAACACAGGTCCACAGGCATGGACTCTACTCATCACTGATATTTGAAGAAATGTAACATGTTCTAACAGACACAAGCACTATGCAGGTCAGTTCAAGACTCAGACCAGGAGCAACTCAAAGATGTCTTCATTCTTCCTAAGCACATGGACAGTTTTGAATATATGCCATTCTGCAACCTTTCATGTGAAGTTTATGCCCATATCCAAGAGCTACCACTCACAGGGAAGAGCTGTATCAGACATGACAAAGGACAAAATTAGTGACTTTCTGGCATGTGCTTCAAATAAAAAGCCCCAAACCAAGACTTCGCTTGTAAATTAGACTCTCCCCTCCCTGCAATCCTACCAATTTCAATACCAACAAAACATCAGCAGTAACATCAACAAGCAAGAGCCATTGATAACATCTGGAGGTCTGCTCAAGACTTGGGAAAGCTTAGTACAAACACAGTGAAACTCTACATCACAACTTGAACAAGGACATACAGCTGGGAAAATGACATTTCCCACACCATTTCTTAGACACACAAGCCCTGAAGCTCCCTGGGCACTGCTTCCCCAGAGAAATTCATTGGAGGATTGCCATCCTTTTCTGGACACAGGAACAGGGCACTTGGTGTAAGTGGCACAGGCCGTGGCACGAGGCATGATGTGAAGGCACACTCAGATTAGAGGATCACTGAACCCCCCTTTGCCTGCCTAGGGGCCAGTCTCTCCCTGGGAACAATCTCTCCCTGACTGTCCATCACGATTATGTCACAATCACGATCTAGTGACTCTAGAGACATTTTCAGATAGAGTTTCAGACACACACAGGGCCACCTCTACCTGGTCATGACAAACAAGGCAACAGTTAAACTACCATTCACAGAGAGCACCCCATTACAGAAAAGCAAACTTATGAATCCACAGCTTGGCCGTTTATAATCTGAGCATATTCATTTTATCTAGTCCAGCAATGGACCATGGAAGTTAAAAAAACACCTGCTTTCTCTCCAACAGTGCTTCCTCACACGCTGCACCTGCAAGAGTCTCCTCAAACTCGTTACAGATTCTATGGTTCTCTCTGACCTTTACCATTAGCAGATGTACTCCACTGCCAGAAAAGTTGCAGATACAACTTACCATGGCTAACATTTCATTTCTTAACGCATGCATGTGAGAAATGAGACAATTTCTCCCATTACAAATTTAAGGAAACACATCTATGAATGTCTTTCCCGGTCGAGTTGTGAAAATGAAAGGCATGTATGGGACAGCCAGGAAAATGTAAGAGATGTGATCAGATACTACCAGATGTAAAGGCCCAACTTGAGATCAGTACAAAGAACAAAAGAAGAAGATAACGTCTGCAGAAATGAAGGGATCTCATTCATCTGGATTATGGCTTTTGGAGAAAATACGTAATCTAGGTATTAAAGATTGTTATTGGAATAAATTTCCTGTTGCCATGCTCCCTTTGTGATGTTTCAGGTTAGAATACATAAGGGTATTAATTAAATATATTGGCTATGCATTAAATAGATTACAATACCTTAAATACATTACAATAACGTCTAAACACACCTGTTCTCAATAGAACTTCCGTAATATCTGTTAAACCACACATATTTGGGAAGGAGAAAATTGCATTTCATTATACTACAGATCCACACTGAAAACTTATCTGTCTCTTAACAATTTTTTCACACACAGAGCCCAGTATTTCCATCTCCGGCCTCTAAAATATTGCATGTAGTGTCTCGACCTCGATACTTGGAAAACAATTTCCATTAAAATGCCAGATAATCAGACCGTTTCCCTTCAACATGCACCAGGATAAACTATAGCCTTCAAACAGGAGTCTTTATAGCTCTGTACTAAGAGAGAAGAAATATTTGTCTGCTAAATACATCTCAGAGAAGAAGCAGCAAGGGGGTGAAACACCACCTGTACATCAAAAGATACTGAGGCAGTGAGGATCATATGATACAGAAAGAACTTCATTTAGAAAAACCCTCCAGCCAAGAGCAGTCTCCCTTATCACGCATCCCTCCCAAACTGGAAAGCCAAGACCCGACCCCATGTCCAGGGTGGTGCAGCAAGAAGCCCCGCGATGAGCACGTCCCTAACAGAGACTTTGCCTTCCCTGCCAGTAAACATCGCTCTGCAGGACACGGAAAAGAGGAGAGAAGTAATAGAAGAAAGAAGAGCGGATAAAAACTGGTAGAGGGAACTCACCGGTGCGGAGGCGGAATCCGCGGGCAGGGCGCCGGCGGGGTCCTGGTCCCCGAGCAGCGGCGCGGGCTCGTCGGGCGGCGGGCGGGCCGGGAGGGTGTCGCAGCAGCTGGCGGCCGAGAAGCGCAGCTGGCTCTTGCGCGAGTCGGCCGTGAGCGACACGTCGTGCGAGTAGGACTGCAGGAAGGCGCGCACGCCGTCGATGCCCACGAAGTGCGACACGGGCACGCCGCGCAGGGCGCCGCTGTCGGCCGGCAGCAGGTGCTGGCGGTGCCAGCGGCGCAGGCGCAGCGCCAGCAGCAGCAGCAGGAAGGCCACGAAGAGGCACGACACGGCGGCCACGGCCAGCACGAGCCAGCGCGTCAGGCTGGCGGCCGGCTCGCCCGGCGCCGCCGCCTCGTCGGCCGCGCTGCCCAGCTCGGCCAGCAGCTCGGCCACGCTCTCGGCCAGCACCACGCTCAGCGTGGCCGTGGCCGAGAGCGCCGGCCGCCCGTGGTCCCGCACCAGCACCACCAGGCTGTGGCGCGCCGCGTCGCGGGCCAGCGGCGAGCGCGCCGTGCGCACCTCGCCGCTGTGCAGCCCCACGCGGAACAGCCCCGGCTCCGTGGCCTTGGCCAGCTCGTAGGACAGCCACGCGTTCTGCCCCGCGTCCGCGTCCACCGCCACCACCTTGGCCACCAGCGCGCCGGCCTCCGACCGGCGCGGCGCCAGCTCCACGCCCGACCACGCCGCGCCCGAGCCCGCCGCTGCGCCCGCCGGCGGGTACAGCACCTGCGGCGCGTTGTCGTTCTCGTCCACGATCAGCAGCCGCACCGACACGTTGCTGCTCAGCGCCGGCGCGCCGCCGTCCTCCGCCCGCACCCACAGCTGCAGCTCGCGCACCTGCTCGTAGTCCAAGGAGCGCAGCGCGTACAGCGCGCCCGTCTCCGCCTGCACCGACACGTACGACGACAGCGGCGCGCCCCGCACCCGCCCCTCCGCCAGCCGGTAGCGCACGCGCGCGTTCTGCCCCCAGTCCGCGTCCGTGGCGCGCACCGTCAGCACCAGCGCGCCCGCCGCGTTGTTCTCCGCCAGCCGCGTGCTGTAGCGCTCCTCCAAGAACACCGGCGCGTTGTCGTTCACGTCCAGCACCCGCAGCGCCAGCACCGCGCTGCTCTGCAGCGACGGCGACCCGCCGTCCGCCGCCCGCACCGTCACGTTGTACTCCCACACCTGCTCCCGGTCCAGCTCTCCCGCTGTCACCACACGGTAGTAGTCTTCATAGGATTTTTCCAACCGGAACGGGACATCCCCGTCCAGGGAGCAGCGCACCTGGCCGTTCGCCCCCGAGTCCCGGTCCCGCACGTGCAGTAGGGCCACAACAGTTCCTGGTTGGGCGTCCTCCGGTATCTCGTTCAGCTTTGACGATACTGTCAGTTCGGGCACATTGTCGTTTACATCTGTCACGGTGATTGTGATTTTTGCAGTGTCGAAAAGAGCTCCACTGTCATGTGCCTGCACCTCCAGTTCATACAAATCGTCTTCCTCAAAATCGAGGATCCTCGACAGTTTGAGTGCTCCACGTTCAATATCCATATGGAAAATATCCGATTCCATGTCTGTCACTTTCTTCATAGAGTACTTCACGTGCCCGTATAAGCCATCGTCATTGTCGGTGGCCGTGACGGTGACAAGGACAGAGCCCACGGGCACGTCCTCGGGCACTCGCACCGTGTACTCCGCCTGGCTGAACACGGGCGCGTTGTCGTTTGCGTCCAGCACCGTCACGCGGATCCGAGCCGTGCCCGTCCGTGCCGGATCGCCGCCGTCCCTCGCCCTCAGCACCAGCTCGTGAAACGCCGCCTCCTCCCGGTCCAGCACCTTGGCCAGCACCAGCTCGGGACGCTGATCGCCGCCGGGGCCCGCCTGCACGGCCAGCGAGAAGTGCTCGTCGCCGCTCAGCTCGTAGCTCTGCAGGGAATTCCGGCCCGTATCGGGGTCATGTGCCCTGGGAAGTGGAAACCTCGCCCCCGAGGCTATGATTTCGCTAATTCTCAGCTCTGCTTCTGCCTCTCTGAAGCTCGGCGCGTTGTCGTTAATGTCCGTGATTTCTACTTCGATTCCGTAAACCTGCATCTGTCCCTCCACTATCAGCTCACAGCGCAGCACACATTTCTCCACCAGCCGGCAGAGCTGCTCTCTGTCGATCCTCTCCGCTGTTACTAAATGTCCCGTCTTCTCGTGCAGAGAAAAGTATTGTGTCCTACTTCTTTCTGTAATGTGGACGCCGCGGTCTCTGATCTCCGGCAGCTGCAGTCCCAGGTCCTTGGCCACGTCGCCCACGAACGAGCCCTTGGGCATCTCCTCGGGCACCGAGTAGCGCAGCTGCCCCCACGCCGCCTGCCACGCCGCCAGCAGGACGGCCCCGAGCAGAGCTCGCTGCCGCCGGCCCCAGCGCCTCCCCGCCGCGCACATCTCCGCCGCGGCACCGCAACACCGGCGGGAGCTCTGCGCCGCCGCTCACGGATCTGGCTCACAGTGTAGCTCCGGCGCTCTGCTCCCGGCCGCTGCTGCCAGACTCCTCCGACCCTCTTCAGCACGTCCCCCACCGCGGGGACGATCGCAGACTGCTCCGCCGCCGACTCACACACCGGCACCGCCAGCGAGCCGGGCCGCAGCGGGCGGGGCTGCCGCGCTCCGAGCTTCCTCCCGCTCCTCTCGGTCAACAGCGGCGCCCGCAGCTCTCTGCCGGCACTGCACGCAGTGAAATGCAATGTATTTATTTTAATACGGCGGACGGAGCATTGCGAGTCCTAACACAGTAGTACAAAAGCAGAGCTTTCATCACGAATATTTCTAGAAGACATGATGGAATGACCGGCGCAAGGGCAGCGAAAGAAAGCTCTCTGTGATGTACAGGTGTAGGTTAATTCATCACTCTGTGCCAACTCTATTTACAGCTACCCAGGAGGCAGGAAAGTATCTGTAATGAACCTGTCCGGTTTATACGCAATTCTATTCCATCAATTCATTCTGTAATCCCAGGAAGAGGCTTTTCTTTTCTCCGAAGTTAAGGCATACAGGCTTGACGCTCGCTAGCAAAACCTTGTTCTAATTATTGCGTATTCATATAGCTATGGCACATTTTCAACAACGGGAAATGATCATCACAGCTGCACACCTTAGACTCTGATGGCCTTTGATAGATTTTCAAGTATACCTGATTCAAGCGCTTAAAGTGTCAATTGGCCAATCTCTTACACATTTGATAGCCATATTTGAATCTTAGAGGCTTATTATCCTTTTAAACAGACATTTATGAGAAATACTGAGGAAGGAGTGGCAGAAGGGGGA
Organism: Passer domesticus; assembly: GCF_036417665.1. Classification (NCBI taxonomy): domain Eukaryota; kingdom Metazoa; phylum Chordata; class Aves; order Passeriformes; family Passeridae; genus Passer; species Passer domesticus. Next base: position 16,031,233 of record NC_087486.1, on the reverse strand, counting down.
ACCAACCAAAACCAACCAAACAAACAAAAAATCCCCTAAGAGGAAGAACTCTCTGTACAGGGTCCACAGACCTCTCTTTTTATAAAAATAATAAGAAAACGGGCTCTGGAAGGAAAAAAATCCCCATTTGAGACCTCAGTCTTCATCTACACCTGTGTATGAAGGAAATGCTAGGAGTGGTAAAAAAGAAAAAGGGAATTACCAGCCAGAATGGAAAAAGAAAACTAGCAAAATTAACTCGCCCCACTAATGATACCAGTCCTGCCATTTCTGCAACAGTCCTCACGCAAAAGATGAGTGTCAGTCTCTTCTTTTACTCCGGATGAAGGACCTGTCACTTTTCTATCCATGAGAAACGAGCCCAAGGCCGAAAAGATGTTAAACAAAGGGTATGTGGCCAGCTTTTAAACAGGTCCCAGAATACAGGGTAAATTTCAGGATAAACCGCTCATGCAGGAAAAATCTGCAATAGCTACTATCTGCGTTATTTCCCCAATTCCCTCATGCAGGACCAGCTACTCTCCTGCACAGTTATGATTCCCCATCACAGCTACTAACTAATGCGATTTTAGTCAACTCAAGAGATGCAGACAAAACCTCTTAGATGAATGTGAAGCTGTTGCCACCGCACAATCAGGAGCTATGGCTAGTTGCCTGTTCTTAGAAGAAGAAATCACTTTGTTCTTTCATTCCTTCTCGGAGACATGGACCGGCCACTCTCACCTACATTACACGGGGAAACCCAAGGAAAGGAGAGCTGTGGTTCGGAAAGACACAAGGGGAACAGCAGGAACTCGCGGCTCTGCAGAAAGAACTGCAGAGATAAATCATGACTGGAATAATGAAGCAACCTCGCCTACCACTCCTGAAGAAAACTTATCCCGAAATACACTCGACACTTCCAGCAGGAAAGAACAACCTGTGATTTCTCCTTCCGTGTTGAAAATCCACACATCTCAGTGGAAAAAAGCCCCAATAGCAAGCAAACACATGCCCCTTCCTACCAACAAACCAGAAATGATAATTCCCTTTTCGGAATTCTGTCACACACAGAATCAACGGATCACTTTCTGCAAAGCAAGAATCCGTGTTCTCCGCTGAAGTGACAAAGAACTATTCAAAAAGCCTTTGAAAAATCACGACTAAGAAATATATATCGGTCCTATTAATGCTGCCATTTCTGCAGCACCCTTCCCTCAAAACATGGGACACTACACGACAAATTTTGGAAACAGGATTAAAACCCGGATTGACGTCAGACAAATAGTATCAGGGGAAGAAAATAGTCAGCCTCACTAGACCTACAATACGTGAAGCAGCCTTCTCTCAAAACATGGGAGGGCAAACAGGAGAGGGTTACAACCACATGCAACTCCTCAAACAACAGGGCCAGATGCATGTTCCCTTTCAGAGAAAATACCGAAATAGTATTGACCAACAGATAATGCCCAGGTCTAGAAAAGCGTATCAGTCTGGGGAAAAAGAGAAAGCCTGTTAAGAAAGGCTCAAGGAGAACAGCAGGTGCTTACGGTTTTACAGACCTGCGGTAGGTCGGGTTGGGCAGACACTTCTCCCTCGATAGCGCTGCAGTTGGAGCTCGGCTTCTCGCAGGAATCGCCGCCCAGCAGTTCCTCCGCCGACAGGACGGGCACCGGCGGCGGCGGCGGCGGCCAAGCGGCCTCGGGCACGGCGCGGGCCGGCGCCGCCACGCACAGGTTGTAGGAGTAGGGCAAGGTGCCCTCGCAGAAGTCGGCCGGGAAGGCGGCGCCGGCCAGCGAGAAGCGCTGCGCGCCCAGGCAGCGCAGCACGGCGGGCGGCCCGGCCCGGCGCAGCCGCGCCAGCACGGCCAGCGCCACGCTCAGCACCAAGAGCGCCGACAGCAGCGCCAGCGCCAGCACCAGGTAGAACTGCAGCTCGGCCGCCGCCGCCGCCTCCTCCTCGGCGCCCGCCGGCCGCTCGCTCAGCTCCGGCAGCGCCTCCTGCAAGCTCTCGGCCAGCACCACGTGCAGCGTGGCCGTGGCCGACAGCGCCGGCTGCCCGTGGTCCTTCACCACGGCCACCACACGCTGCTTGGCCGCGTCCCGCTCGGACACGGCGCGCGCCGTGCGCACCTCGCCGCTGTGCAGCCCCACGCGGAACAGCGCCGGCTCCGACGCCTGCACCAGCTCGTACGACAGCCACGCGTTGCGCCCCGCGTCCGCGTCCACCGCCACCACCTTGGCCACCAGGTAGCCGGCCTCGGCCGAACGCGGCACCACCTCGAAAGGCGTCGCCGCCCCTCCCGCCGCCTCTCCCGCCGCCGCCGCCGCCGCCGGCCACAGCACCCTGGGCGCGTTGTCGTTGCGGTCCAGCACGAAGACGCGCACCGTGGCCGTGGAGCTGCGCGCCGGCGAGCCGCCGTCCTGCGCCCGCACGGCCACCGTGAACTCGCGGCACTGCTCGTAGTCCAGGGAGCGCTGCGCGTACAGCGCGCCGCTCCGCGCCTCCACCGACACGAGCGGCGCCGCACCCGCCGCGCCCGCGCTGCCGCCCGCCAGCCAGTAGCTCACGCGCCCGTTGGCGCCCGCGTCCGCGTCCCGCGCCTGCACGCGCAGCACCAGCGCGCCCGCCGCGTTGTTCTCCGCCACGTACGCGCTGTACGCCGCCTCCTCGAACACCGGCGCGTTGTCGTTCACGTCCGACACCTCCAGCACCAGCTCCCTGCTGCTCCACAGCGCCGGCTTGCCCCGGTCCGTGGCAGTGATGGTGATATTGTAAGCGGAGACGTTTTCTCTGTCCAGGGCACTGTCTATTATTAGTTTGTATGTGTTCTCCGATGAAATTTCTAATTTGAAAGGCAAATTTCCCTTCATTTTACAGCTCACCTCTCCGTTTTCTCCCGAATCTCTGTCGCGGACATTAATCACAGCTACAACTGTGCTCGGGACTGAGTCTTCGGGTATTGGGTTCAAAATAGGCAGGAGAGAAAGTGTTGGTGCATGGTCGTTTACGTCTATAATGTCTATGTGTACTTTGGCGTGTGCTGTCAACCCGCCCCCATCCCTTCCTTCAACACTCATTTCGTAGTATTTCCTTTCTTCATAATCTAAGGGTCCTGTAACCTTCACGTCCCCTGTCCTAGGGTCCAGAGTGAAGTGCTGGCGGATACTTTTTGATATTTCGCTGAAGGAGTAGGTAATTTCTGCATTTGTACCTTCGTCATTGTCAGTAGCTTTCACCTGAAATGCTAGAGACCCCTCTGGCAGGTTTTCCACCAGTCGAACTGTGTAGATTTCTTTGGTGAATACTGGCGGGTTGTCATTTGCGTCGGTCACATTAATCTTAATCTGGGCGGTCCCAGATCGGACTGGATCGCCACCATCCACTGCCGTCAATATCAAATGGTGATTTCTCTGTTTTTCTCGATCTAAGAATTTCTCCAGTACCAATTCCGCATGTTTTGTCCCATCAGGGCTCTCCTTCACTAAAAGGGAGAAGAGTGGGTTGGGAGTAAGTTCGTAGTTTTGTAAAGAATTCACTCCAATGTCGGGGTCTCTACCACTGTTCAGTGGGAACCTGGTACCAGGAGGCGTCGACTCGATAATTTCTATGGTAACAAATTCTCTGTCAAACTGCGGCGCATTGTCATTGATATCCTGAATAGTAACACTCACATGAAATATGTCGAAAGGGTTTTCCACAACTGCTTCCAAACTGAGGACACAGGGTGACATGGCCCCGCAGATGCTCTCTCGGTCTATCCTGCCATTTACACGCAGGTTTGTATTATCTTCCTCGAGAGTGAAGTACTGCTTTTCGTCGCTGGTGACGATCCGCAGCTTGCGCGCCGGCAGCTCGTCCGCGCTGAGCCCCAAGTCCCGCGCCAGCGGCCCCACGAGCGAGCCTCTGCCCAGCTCCTCGGGGATGGCGTAGCGGACCCGCTCGGCCGCCGCCCGGCCCCACACGCACAGCAGCACCGCGGCCAGCAGCGCGACCCGCCCAGCGCCTACCCAGCCCTGCGCTGCCGATCTGACCTCCATTCCGTGCTTGCCTGAAGGGTATTCTGTGGACGGGTAAAAATTAGCCTTTCCGGGTAGCTGAAGCAGTATTCGAGAGAAATAAATAGAAGAAATCGCTGTTGCCGGTCGGAGGACGGGCTGAGTCGAGCTGTTCCTGCTTTTCTCTCTGCTCTGCGCAGTGCGGTGCAGCGGTACGCGGGCGCAGGGGAGGAGTGGACGGCTGAGCAACGTCTCCGCCTTGGCCAACAGTGACACCCTGAGTCCGTGCCTGAGAACCGCAGCGTCCAAGAACAAGAACAGCCCCAAGGTCCTGCCCTGCATTCTCTTGCATCGGGAGGGATTGGAAAATACAGATATGGTCAGCAGCGAGAAACAGAAAGTCTGTCAGTACTGAAACCGTGCATGTAGGAATTCCTGTTGTCTGAATTGCTCACACTTGCAAGTCTTCTTCCGAACAGATCCTCTCCCTTTTCTTGAGGGATGTGGGGTAGGATCTTGGTCTCTGCACCACTGTCAGCTTATTGATCTCTATGGTGGGATGCTCGATGTTCCCGCTGCCATCGTGCTGCCTCCGTGACGGAAAAGGCAAGGCAGACGAACACTGAAACACTGCTTTGGGTAGTGGGTTTATTTACGATAGCTGAGACATCCCCAGCTAACACTAAACTTTCCAGCTTTGAACAGCGGTCGTTTATGGACAAGCAAAGCCGGTAATCCCAAGGCTCTGAGAACACCACAGGGGTCACATCACACCTGATCCCACATCTTTCGACATTCAAAGCTCAGCATCATCTTATCAGTACCCATATAACCCAACCCCGAATTACTTCTGTGTGTGTATCCCACAAACCACTCCCTGATATCCTAAACAAACAGATATTGTAGCTGTTGTCAGGCGCTAAAGATCATTTCCTGGGAAATGTTGGCGGCAGCTGTGGTTGTTTGAACAACCAAGAGTAAACAGATCCCTTGTGAAAAGCCGTTTTATCTTACCTGTAAATTAGATCCCAGTCTCTTTTACAGTAAAGAAAAAATCGCCAAACCCACAAAAAAAAAAAAAAAAAAAAAAAACCCAAAAAAAAAACAACCAAAAAACCCAAACGAAAACAAAACAGAACAAAAAAACCCCCCAACACCCCCCCAAAAAAAAACACCCAAAAAAGAAAAAAAAAAAAACAAAAACCAACAAAAACCAAAAAACAAACCAACAAAAAATCTTGAAGGAAGGCTGTGTATCATCACAACCCCTTATGCAGAAGACAAGGAGAGGTTAGAAAACTCTCCACACTATCTACTCGATGGAGTTGCTCTGGCACATTCACCTGCGTCTCTGAGGTGCCAATGTCAACCTGTCCTTCCCGGACCAGTAACGTCTCGTTAGAAGATGTATTTTCCTGCTAGCTGTGGTAGTTCAGCTAGTGAAGGATGATTCCTTTCCATCCAGCTGAACCTGTACACAACTTCAGGTAACAAATTAACATTCTGTCAGAACAAGCCGTGGATTTGAAGTTGTAATGTTTCAGAAGCACACAAGACTGTGAGCATCTCCACAAGATATGGAGGGACGGATGTGGTTGTTTACATGGGGGCAGGGGAATTCTGTTTAAATATGTCACAGACAATTCACTGCCTCCTATATGGTGAGAATTGCCTATAATAACCCAGACACACTTTTTTATGCATCACACACTGTCCAGATCTGTGTTTTCAAGATTGGCTTGCATTCCAAAACTGGCTTTACTATAAATAGAAAGCGATAAATCACACTTTTCATTTAAGTATCTTTTAATCTATATTCTAGTAAATATACTTTATTTTGATTACTATGCCTGCACAATAATCGACAATTTGTATGGAATCCAAAGGTTAAGTCACGAAACCCAGCTGTGGGGAAAAAAAATTCGATCAGAGGAATTCTTCATCAATTAAAAAGAGTCTCTCCAGCTGCCCTTAAGAAGGATTGAATAATTCGTTTGTTGACGGCAGCTATGGAAGAAACATTGGAGTTCAAAGTGTCGACTTTCAAGCTACAAGATCCCCGAATTCAACCAGAATTTGAGACCTGATACAGGGGATTATATTTAAATGCGGGGAACCGGGTCTTAGCAAGTATTTCAACAATTTAAACGGTCGATAGAAGACCAAGAGAATGAAATTTCCTTGTGAAGTTACACATGCAAAAGAACCTTCCAGCCTTGGGGAAAGCTAGGAAAAAAGAGCTTTTGCAAGTGGTAAAGACATGACATGTAAAACACACAAGGCAGACTCAACACACATTCGGGAGATGACATTCATTACCAGGTGACTATCTCAAAAAAAATGGTTTCTAAGACTGTGAACCATCTGTAGGTAGCCTAAGAATCCTAAACACCGCGTCCACTGAATACAGTCATATAATTAACGTACCTGAAAAGCAACTTGCCCACCGCTTTCGGCAACTTGATCGCCAGAAGGGACGAGATCACTCGAAGCCTCATCTGATGGTCGGGCCGGGAGGGTGTCGCAGCAGCTGGCGGCCGAGAAGCGCAGCTGGCTCTTGCGCGAGTCGGCCGTGAGCGACACGTCGTGCGAGTAGGACTGCAGGAAGGCGCGCACGCCGTCGATGCCCACGAAGTGCGACACGGGCACGCCGCGCAGGGCGCCGCTGTCGGCCGGCAGCAGGTGCTGGCGGTGCCAGCGGCGCAGGCGCAGCGCCAGCAGCAGCAGCAGGAAGGCCACGAAGAGGCACGACACGGCGGCCACGGCCAGCACGAGCCAGCGCGTCAGGCTGGCGGCCGGCTCGCCCGGCGCCGCCGCCTCGTCGGCCGCGCTGCCCAGCTCGGCCAGCAGCTCGGCCACGCTCTCGGCCAGCACCACGCTCAGCGTGGCCGTGGCCGAGAGCGCCGGCCGCCCGTGGTCCCGCACCAGCACCACCAGGCTGTGGCGCGCCGCGTCGCGGGCCAGCGGCGAGCGCGCCGTGCGCACCTCGCCGCTGTGCAGCCCCACGCGGAACAGCCCCGGCTCCGTGGCCTTGGCCAGCTCGTAGGACAGCCACGCGTTCTGCCCCGCGTCCGCGTCCACCGCCACCACCTTGGCCACCAGCGCGCCGGCCTCCGACCGGCGCGGCGCCAGCTCCACGCCCGACCACGCCGCGCCCGAGCCCGCCGCTGCGCCCGCCGGCGGGTACAGCACCTGCGGCGCGTTGTCGTTCTCGTCCACGATCAGCAGCCGCACCGACACGTTGCTGCTCAGCGCCGGCGCGCCGCCGTCCTCCGCCCGCACCCACAGCTGCAGCTCGCGCACCTGCTCGTAGTCCAAGGAGCGCAGCGCGTACAGCGCGCCCGTCTCCGCCTGCACCGACACGTACGACGACAGCGGCGCGCCCCGCACCCGCCCCTCCGCCAGCCGGTAGCGCACGCGCGCGTTCTGCCCCCAGTCCGCGTCCGTGGCGCGCACCGTCAGCACCAGCGCGCCCGCCGCGTTGTTCTCCGCCAGCCGCGTGCTGTAGCGCTCCTCCAAGAACACCGGCGCGTTGTCGTTCACGTCCAGCACCCGCAGCGCCAGCACCGCGCTGCTCTGCAGCGACGGCGACCCGCCGTCCGCCGCCCGCACCGTCACGTTGTACTCCCACACCTGCTCCCGGTCCAGCTCGCTCGCTGTCACCACACGGTAGTAATTATCGAATGACTTCTCCAGGCGGAACGGGTGGCTGTCGCTGATGCTGCACTGCACCTCTCCGTTCGCTCCAGAATCCCTGTCTTGGACGCTGAAAATTGCTATTACTGTCCCCAGCGGTGTATCTTCCGGAACCGGAGTGAACACGGACATAATGACAATCTCGGGAACGTAGTTGTTTACATCAACGACCTTGATTAGTACCTTGCTGTGGGAAGAGAGTCCGCCCGCATCCCGAGCTTGCACAACCAATTCGTAAAACTCGTGTTCTTCGAAATTCAAGTTCTCTGTTATGACAATTTCTCCACTTTCCTGATCTATCTTAAAAGTCTTGTCGAACTTCTCTGGGATCTGAAAGAACGAGTATTTTACCTCGGCATTTGGCCCTTCGTCTCTGTCAGTCGCTGTCACCTGTAACACCCGACTTCCTACAGCCACGTCTTCTCTCAAAGTCACCTTATATACAGACTGAGTAAATTCTGGAGCGTTGTCATTTCCGTCTAACACAATAATTTGGACTGTTGTCGATCCTGATTTCACCGGATTCCCGTTGTCTGTGGCTGTCAGGATCAAATTATGATCAGCCTGCTGTTCCCGATCCAAAGATTTCACCAATAATAATTCCGGATATTTCACACCATCACCTCCAGTTTTCATGTCCAAGGTGAAATAGCTGCTCTCGCTACATTCGTAATTCTGTAAAGAGTTCACTCCTATGTCAGGATCATGAGCTCTCTCTAATGGGAAGCGTGCACCTGGTGCAGTATTCTCGCTGATTTCTAAGACATTTCTTTTTTCTGGGAAACTGGGAGGATTATCATTAATATCCAGTATTTCTACCTCCCCTTTGTAAATGTTCATTGGACGCTTTACAAGGATTTCGAAGTTTAGAACACATTTAGCAACAGCTGCGCATATCTCCTCTCTGTCCACCTGCTCCATCATAGATAAGTGGCCGTTCTGCAAGTCTAAAAAAAAGTACCGTGTCCTACCTGAGTCAAAAACGTGGGCGTCACGGTCTTTGAGTGCCGGCAGGTGCAGCCCCAGGTCCTTGGCCACGTCGCCCACGAACGAGCCCTTGGGCATCTCCTCGGGCACCGAGTAGCGCAGCTGCCCCCACGCCGCCTGCCACGCCGCCAGCAGGACGGCCCCGAGCAGAGCTCGCTGCCGCCGGCCCCAGCGCCTCCCCGCCGCGCACATCTCCGCAGCGGCACCGCAACACAGAGAGCAGTTCGCCCCGCCGACCTCTGATCTGCAACCCGCTCCGGCCCCCGCTTCTGCTCTAATTTCTTCTCCGGCTCACCGCTCGCTGCCGCTGGCCCCTCCGCCTCGCTGCAGCGCCGATCCGCACTGCAGGGAGATCCCAATCCGGCGCCTGCCGAGTCAAAGAGGGAGCGGGCAAGGGATCCTGTCCGCAGCGGGCGGGGCTGCCGCGCTCCGAGCTTCCTCCCGCTCCTCTCGGTCAACAGCGGCGCCCGCAGCCTCCGCCCCGCACTGCAGGCGCCGAGCGCTGCGGTTCTGCCTTCCCACGGGCAGCTCGCAGGGACAGCACAGCGCCACGGAGACATCGGGTCCAGAGGGGACCTCCTGCCTCTGCTCTCCTCCAGCCCATCTCTTGTTTGAGAAGCTGATCAAGACCGGTAAGAAGGTAGAGGCGTCCTAGTGTTCTTTCTACCGCGCAGGAAAATGTTTTTGTGATGGTGATGCAATATTGATAAAAGTTATTTTAATAAGCAGAGGTATTACTAGTCATAGCCCATTAGTTTACAACCACAATTTCCCCCCACTAATGGCCCAGCTTTTTCAGCAGGCATGGCTGGATGACCTTTTTAGTCTCCTCACCTTTTCTGCCAATATATCTTAATATTGGAATGCCATTAGCAACCTCAGATTTCCAAACCCATGTGCTAGCACAAGCTAGCAGCAGACTTTGCTATGTTCAAGTTCCTCAGGTGGTCTCAAACCTGATCTTCTCTTACAGTGGGAGGAGCTTTCCCCCCTGCCTTGAGCTCCATCTACTTGACAGGTGTGGGAAGAGACCTTGTCAGTGATGACTGAGACAAAGATATGGCTGAGTATCTCAGCCTTCTCGTGGTCTGTTTTTATCAGATTGTCAGTTGTGTTCATCAGGAGACATACAGGGATTTTTTTTACCTTTTTCTTCAGTCTAACTTACCTGTAGAAGCCTTCTTTGCTGTTCTTTGCATTCCTTGTAGAGTTCAGCTCCATCCATGCCTTGGCTGACCTGACTCTATCCCAACAAAACCAGTCAGCATCCCTAAACTCTTCCCAGGACACCTGTCCCTTATCCCACTGCTGCTCATTTCTTTCTTACCCCTTATTTTGACCAGCAAGTCTTCCCTCAGACGTGCTGGTCTGTTCCCTTCTTTTCCTGTTTTCCTACACATGGGTTCAAGAGGTCATGAACTGTATGGAAAGTGTCCCTAAAGATCTGCCAGGTCTGTTCTGCTCCCTTGTCCTTCAGGGCACTTTCCTCTGAGGGGCCCCATTGATTAAATCCTTTAAGAGCTGGATGTTTGCTATCTAAAATTCGTGGTCCTGACTTTAGTCTTTGCCTGATCCATATCCCTCAGGACTATGAACTTGACCAGTGAATGATCATGGCAGCCCAGGCTGCTTCCAGTCTTGGTATCTCTGATCAGCTCATCTGTGTTGATGACCAACAAATCCAGAAAAACATTTATTCTGTTAAGGAGGGCTGGACCAAGGTCCTAATCCTTGTTAAAGGGCACCTCCGGTGAGCTTCTTGGGAGAACTCAGCAGTGTGCTCAGGCTGTTCAAGACAGGACACTGCCTCCCCCTCTCACAGGGTAAAAGCCATAATAAACCATCTGTTTATGAACAGCCTCAGACACTTGAAGCCTCAAACTGGAATTACTCAAACCCCAGAAGTTTAACAAGAGAAGGTGGTGGTCCCTCGTGATCTCAGTAAGAGACACACACCAATTCTCTTTTATAACTCACACTAGTGGAAGAGATTTGCACAGGTAATCTCACATCCCTTTAGATGTGGAGAACATTTAGCAAAAGTAACTTCACACAGGAATCCAGCCACACAGAGGATGCCAATCAGATCCTGGCCCCAGGAAAGGAGGTGTGCCCCTGTTCCACTCAGTCAAGACAGTACAGGACTTTGACAGAGTAAACCAGTTTTATTAATAACTTTTAGAGTTCCAGTAAAAGAAGTTTGTATGCAGACTTCTTGTTAGCAGGTGGCTTCCTCACCCGTGGGAAGGGGGACCTGCCTGCAGGTTCCTTGATTAAAATGAGATTAGTCTAACCCTCTACCAATGTATTTGTGGAGCAGAACACAGCACAGCAGAGGCCTGTGTCTTCCCAGATTAACTGGATTATGGATCACTTCATCTTTGATGTTCGTCAGTCTTCTGGTCAGCATCATTACACCATTTCCTCCCCAGGACTTACCTTTTCATCTGGGCCTTGTGGAAGAAGTCCTCTGCATTTCACGATACCAAAGCTTCTCCCTGGTAGCAGTTTTTATTCTTTTATTGAATTGCCAAATTCCCACCTCCAGACACTCCCTAAAAATACTTCCCAAGGGAAGTACTTCCTGTTTTTGTGCCATTCTTCTCCAAAATTCCTGCAGCTGAAGTGTTACGAACACCTTGTAATGGCCATCTGTGGATGCAACCGTCAGGAGATTTGGGGTCACTCCCTCACATGACAGCTTTGCAGAGACAGAGCACACCTAGGACCTGTGTGGAGGTAAGGCCCAGTTTCCCCTGATCTGCCTGGGCTCCATGTCAGCCTAAAAGTCAGTTCTGAAAAGAACCATAGAGGCCTGATAGCAATTCCATTGTCCTCCCAATATTCCTGAATGCTTTATCAGCTGCATCTTGAAACTGGAGAGATAAGCCCACTTACCCACTAGCTAGGCCAAAGGAAAATACAAAGACTGTCTCCATACAATGCATTCAGGTGCTTTTTTTATTTCAGTTTTACACCTAAGGGTATCCAAATTCAAAATGTTAAACTTTATAACTTCAACAAAACACAGTGTGAGGCTTTCTGAATATTCCATGCATCACAGACATCATTCAAGTAATCAGTTATTATACATGGGGTGGCAGCCCTTAAGCAGAAAAGGAAAGACAATGCTCAAACCCAGTTCAGAGAGTAGCAGGAGAAAGGGAAAAAAGGAGAATGAAAATGCTCTGACACAAATGGAGAAAATCATGTGGGGACAACTTTTTACTCCCAACAAGAAACCACTGTGTACAGGAACAATAAAAAGACCAGCATCAATCTCCTTTTTACTATTTCATGCTGATTCTAGCCTTCAGAAAATGCTCTATGAAGGACTTATAGAATTTTCATCAAATATAGCCAATAGAAATGAATGTTTTTCAAAACTCTGTACAGTTACAGTATTTGTGCTGTTATATTTCTGTATTTCAAGGAGACAGAAGACGGAGCACTGCTTTATAGGGCAAAAAGAATATTTTGTCATACATTTTACTGCTCTTCTCTGTCCTGGAGAGAATGAGACTCCTGTATTAAGAGGGTCAGAATACTCTTCTTGCCAGCTGAGCTGCAATTGCCTGCATTGCAAAGGTTGGATGGGAGCAGCACCACCAGGCAGCACTAGTGAATCATATGGAGACACACAGTGGCTATATTGACTGACAGGAAAGCAAAGCACATGGAACCCACACATCTCAGACAGAGGCATTCAGAATACAGGGAGGAAAGAGCCCAGTCCTCACACAACATCTTGACACTGTGCTCCCAAAATATTTGCATTCAAGGGCTGGCAAAGGGGTTTTCTGAATTTTATGAAGGAGGAGATCTGGCATAGTCTGCCAAACAGTGCCCTTGTATCTAAGGACGGAAAAGCTTCACCGTCTTGTTGGACAGAAAGAGACAAAAAAGCATAGCTGGAGTACTAGCATGCTTGAACCCTACCAGAAATGACCATAACGGCTAAAACACCCTATTGCCTCAGTGCAAGAACCTGAGTTTCTTTTGTTTGTTGTTTGTATTTTGGAGTAGCAGACGATTTTTATTCTGACTTAGAATTTGCAGGAAGTTGATTACACCAATTGAAAATACAAATTTAGTCCAGAAGTACCACTGCAACATGCTGCAGCATGGATATCGTCCTCCCAAGAACCAAGAACACTCTGGCTGTGCAGACCCAGCTAGTTAAAGGAAAGAGCGTTGAACTGTCCTGCAGAGAGAGCCCCAGCAGTGTCTGGGGCCATGTCCTCGCTGCTGACAGGGACACTGGGGAAATCCTGTTCCTCATCCGGGCCCTGGCCCACGGCGCAGTGCTGAGGGGGCAGGCTGGGCACGATGGGCTTGAGGAATTTGAACTCGCTGTTGCCCGAGCCCGTGGTCAGGCTGATCTCGTAGCAATAGGCGCGGGGCAGGGTCCCTGCAGCGGCTGCATCGGCCAGGCCGCTCTGCAAGGTGTCGGCAGCATAAAGCACAGGGCCAGCCTTCAGCTCCTGCCTCCCGCACACCTTGCGAGCCACCAAGACAGCGATGGAGACGAGGAAGAGCAGTGAGACAAAGACCAAGGCAATGATCAAATAGGTGGTCAGGGAGCCGCCCTGGTCCTCGGAGGCCGGGCTGCTGTGCGGCAGGCGCACCTCTGAGAAGTCCTTGAGCAGGAGAGCGCTCAGAGCTGCCGTGGCTGACAGCGGGGGCTTGCCGTTGTCTCTCACCAGCACAACCAGCTTCTGCTTCACGCTGTCTCTCTCTGTCACCGGCCTCCTCAGACGCACCTCCCCGCTTTGCAGGCCCACGGAGAACAGCCCTGGCTCGCTGGCCCTCAGCAGCTGGAACGAGAGCCAGGAGTTCTGGCCCGAGTCCGCATCCACGGCCACCACTTTGCTGACCAGGTAGCCCGCCTCGGCCCACACGGGCACCAGCTCGCTGGAGCCTGGGCTGCTCTCCTGGGCTGGGTACAGCACGAGCGGGGCGTTGTCATTCTCGTCCAGCACGACCAGGCGGACGGTGACGTTGGCTCGCAGGGGAGGAGAGCCCGCGTCAGAGGCACTGACCGTCACCTCCGTCTGCCTCAAGTGCTCGTAGTCCAGGGGCCGCAGCACAAACACGTGCCCCTTCTCCGAGTCCACAGACAGGCAGGAGCACCAGGGCCGCTCCGCCCCTTGCTCTGCTGCCAGGGAATAGCTCACCTTGCCATTCAGCCCCACGTCAGCATCTGCAGCGCTCACGGCGCCAACAAACACCGCGGCCACACTGTTCTCACGCACGTACATGGTGTAGGAGCTCTGGTTGAAGACGGGGGCGTTGTCGTTGACATCCGAGATCTCCACGGTGAAGGTCTGCGTGGTGCTCAGAGGAGGCCAGCCCGCATCTGCTGCCGTCACACTCACGATGTACTGAGGCCTCTCCTCCCGGTCCAGCGCGCTCACTGTCACCAGCTCATAGTAATTCTTATAGGCTGCCCGCAGGGAGAAGGACAGCTCATCCTCCAGGGCACAGGAGATCTTCCCGTTGGCACCAGAATCCCGGTCCCTGACCGTAAACAGGGCAACCACCGTGCCGGGCACTGTGTTCTCGGGGAGGGGACTGCTGAAGGAACTGACCACCACCTCTGGGGCATTGTCATTCACATCCACCACCTCCACCAACACCTTACAGATTGCTGACAGGCCCCCTCCATCTGTGGCTCTCACACTGAGCTCATGAGCGTTGGCTGCCTCAAAGTCCAGAGGTTTTGTGAGTTTAATTTCACCAGTTATGGCATCAATCACAAATGCTGAGTCACTGTCACCAACCACTTCATTGAGTTGATAGGAGATGTCCCCATTAACTCCTGCATCTGGATCAGTTGCCAGCACAGTCAGAACCACAGAGCCTTCTGGCATGTTCTCCAAAACCTGCCCTGTGTACACCTCCTGTGAGAATATAGGAGCATTGTCATTTACATCCAGAATGACTATAGTCACTTGGGTGGTACCAGTCCGGGGAGGAGAGCCCCCATCCACGGCAATAACATTGAAACTCATCTCTGCCTGCTCCTCTCTGTCTAGTGGCTTTTCCAAAACAAGTTCAAGATACTTCTTGCCTGTAACCCCAGTCCCATAGGAGACAGTAAAATACTCATTCTTGGGAGAGATGCTGTACTCCTGGATTGTGTTCCTGCCAACATCGAGGTCCCGAGCCACCTCCAAAGGGAAACGAGAGCCCGGCTCGCTCTTTTCAGGGATCCTAAAAGTGACTCGGTCTTCTCGGAAAATAGGTGAATGGTCGTTGATGTCCTCCAGAGTCACCTCGACCCGAAAGAACTGCAGGGGGCCGGAGAGCAGCAGCTCGAAGGGGAGCATGCAGGTGGCGGACTGGCCGCACAGCTGCTCCCGGTCCAGCCTCCCCGCCACCAGCAGGCGGCCGGAGGCGCGCTCCAAGCGAAAATGCTGCCGGCCGTCCTCCGACACCAGGCGGGCGCGGCGAGCCGAGAGCTGCGCCGGCGGCAGCCCCGCATCCTCCGCCAGCTTGCCCACCAGGGAGCCGCTTTCCGCCTCCTCGGCCACGGAGTAGCGGATGGGCTCGGCGCGAGCGAGCGGCAGCGACAGCAAAGCACACACACAAAGCACTTGCCTTGCGAGCGCCATGGCGCGGCGGCGGCGGCGGCGGCGGCGGCGGCCGGTGTCGGTCTCTGGGCGGCTGTCCCGGGCGATTCCCCGCCGAAAGCAAGCGGCCAAGTGCGGCGCGGGCGCCTTCCCTCGCTGCCTCAGATTGCGGCCGGCGCTCCGCAACCTCTGCAGCCGGGCTGTCCCGGCAGCGGGGGACACGGGGCAGCGCTCGCTGCCGCAGCCGCCGCCACCTCCGCCCGGCTGCGCTGGGCTGCTCTAAGCTGGGCCGGGCCGGGCCGGGCCGGGCCGGGCTCGCTCGGGCTGTGCCGCTCCGGGCTCGGCCGCCTCCGCTGCCGCAGCCGCTCGGCGCCGCCTTGGCCGAGGGCACCACCCAGCGGTGCGCGCTGGGACTGCAGCCGCCGCCGCCCGCAGCCCGCGCTGCCGCTCGCCCCGGCCCGCGACTGCGAACCCGCCGGGACACCGGGCCGGGAACCGAACGCCGCGGAACCAGGGCAGCCCAAAGACGAGCCTCAGCCCGCAACGACCCAGCCGCATTCCACCAAAGGACAAACAGCACAGACATAGGGCGAGGGTGACAGCACGGGCATGCCAATGAACACTCTCCCGGCTGCATCTCCACACTCGGGCGCTGTACCCACCCAACACTGCTTCTGTCAAGGGACACAGGGAGAAATAACACGCAGAATTTTGGAAAGTCTTGACAGGGCTTTCCCAGAAAGAACGTCCCGTGAAGGAATTCTGTCTCCACTAAAGCAGTAGTTAGTAGCAAGTCTTCTCTTTATTTTAGTCTAACACATTTTTTCATCTTCTAATCCCAAATTTATAGTAATTTACAAGATTAAAGTGTATCACTTCAGGACCCCACAGCATGAGGGAGGCTTTTCCTGTACTTCATGCATCCGAGACATCATTCAAACAAACAGTTATTCTAGATGGGGTGGCAGTCCTTCTCTAGAGGAACAGACTCAGCAGAGTGCTCAGTCCATTTCAGAGGAGAAAGGGCAAACATGGGAATGTAAATGCTCGAATACAAACACAGAAAATCATGCATGGACCGCTTTCTAGTCCCATCAAGAAGCTTTGGGATTCAGGGAAAGCAATGACCAATCTGATTGTCTTTTTTTTAAAGTTCTTCTTAGTAAGAGCCTGAATGAGAGTTGCAGGACTCCAGGTGGCTCTTAAAAATACAGTTTATTGTATTGAAGATGTTTCAGCAGTCCAGGTTCATGGCCAGTGGAGCCTCTGCGTACAGCTGTCACCTCCAGCTCCAGGCAAGCCTGAAGACCCTTTAATTTTGGTTCTAATGCATTATATACTTCTCTTTGCTGAGCATCTTAATACATAAGAATCAATCTATATCTCAACTTTTATCTATAGCCTATCATAACTGCTATAATTACCATATTCCTGTTATTAATATCCAATCATTAAAAGTTACACTTTAAGCTAGAAGTTATTTTTCAGGTTTTTTTTGCAGTGGAAATTTCTGAGACCTTTTTTCCCCTTGCAATATTGACATGTCTGTTTGCCTGTGCTATCTTTCTGCTTGGTAAAAATATCTTTTTGTGGTGGGTTTATCCTTTGCTTTAAGCCATAAAAAACCCCTTCTAACTAACATACTCTTTGACTTCTTTGTTATCCAGAAATACTGGCTCAGCAGTATCAAAACTCACTTTCATTTCTATTCATTCTCCAGAGTCTTCATTCAAAAATCTTTCTGCCAAGCATACATATCTGTCAGACTTTCTTGGCAAACTTTCATCCTTCCCAACACTTCCTGACTCCACCTTACAATAATTGTGTTTTAGTATTTGTGGATTTTACCTTCAATGCATTCAATCACAATGAACATGTTTGTACAGCTCTGTTCAGTTACAGTCTACCCTAACACTGCTCGTGCTGCTGTATTTCCATGGCAATCCTGAGGTGACAGAACACCCAAACCCTTCTTATACACCAAAGGAAGGTTTTGTTGTGCATTTTCTTGCTTTAAGAAAGATAACACTGCTGTTGTCAAATGGCCCAAATCTCCTCCTTCCCTGCTGGGCTGGAGCTGCCTGTGCTCCAATGGCTGGGTGGGAGCAACTCCCTGCTTCACCAGGCAGCACTGCTGAAGCATCTGCACATACTGAGTGTCAGAATGAACAGGCATGTCTTGTCGGTCACAGTGACAGGAAAGCAAAGCACAGAGAGAGCACATCTCAGACAGAGACATCCAGAATCCAGCGAAGAAAGGGTATAGTGCCATGTGACATAGCACCTCATTACTAACAATATCCTTGATTTTCCGAAGTGCAAAAAGGGCTTTTTGCATTTTATTTGCTTTTTTGGCAGTGGGGATATCATTTGTCTGGCCAACTGTGACATTGTTTAAAGCTCAGAATAAAAACATCCTATGACTTTTCAGACAGCAAGAGAAAGAGGCACATAGCTTTGAGTGCTAACCAAATACATAAAGCCCATTAGAAATGGCAGTAACAGAGCTGAAACAAATCACTAAATAAGTGACAGAACCTTGGCTTCGTTTCCTCCCATCATTGTTCTTTAGAGGGGAAGACTGTGTTCATTCTGAAGAAAATTTGAAGAAAGATGGTGGAACCAAGGGCAAGCACAGATTAATTCTGGAGTAACCATTGTCACATGCTCCATCCTGGATCCCCTCCTCCCAAGAGCCACGAAGCCTCTGGCTGTGCAAAGCCCATGTTAGTTAAAGGAGAGATCATTGAACTGTCCTGCAGAGAGAGTCCCAGCAGTGCCTGGGGCCATGTCCTTGGTACTGACAGGGACACCGGGGAAATCCTGTTCCTCATCTATGCCCTGGACCAGCCTAAAGACGACGTGGAGTCCAGGAGGACAGAGACCCATCCCTCAGCACGAGAAACCGAGCAGAGATTGGGCAATGGTGACAGCAGGGGCATGCCTATGAACACTCTCCCAGCTGCATCTCCATGTTCAGGAACTGTACCCACCCAACATTGCTTCAGGCAAGGGACACAGTGGGAAAGTAACTCGCAGAATTTTTAAATTCCTTGACAACGTTTTCCCTGAAGTAATGTCTCTACAAAGAATTCTGTCTCCACTAAAGCAGTCAAGTGTTGTCTTTATTTCAGTCTAACACAATTATTCAGTTTCTAATCCCACAGTTATACTAACTTACAAGGTTAAACTGCATCACTTCAGCACATCACAGTGTGAGAGGGAGGCTTTCTGATTATTTCATGCATCACAGACATCATTCAAACAACCAGTTATTCTAGATCGGGTGGCAGTCCTTCTCTAGAGGAACAGGCTCAGTACAATGCTCAGTCCATTTCAGAGGAGAAAGAGCAAACATGGGAATGCAAATGCTCTGACACAAACACAGAAAATCATGCATGGACAGCTTTCTAGTCCCATCAAGAAGCCTTGGGATTCAGGAACAACAATGAAAACACCAATCTCGTTGACTATTTTCAACTCCTTCTTCACTCTTCCTCTCAAAAATTGGCTCGTAGTATTTATGGAGTTTTCCTTCAATGCATTCAACAACAATGAACTTTTTTCTACAATTCTCTTTATGCACAGTCTACCCTAACACCGTTTGTGCTCCTCTATTTCCAAGGCAATCCTGAGATGACAGAACACCCAAGGCCCTCTTGCAAGCCAAAGGAAGATTTTGTTGTGCATTTTGCAGCTTTACTCTGAGCCAGATTAGGATGATGAGACTGCTGTTACAAAAGGATCCAAATCACCTCCTTCCCTTCTGAGCTGGCACTGCCTGTTGTCATGGCTGGGTGGGAGCAGCCCCCTGCTTCACCAGGCAGTAATTCTGAAGCATCTGCAGATATTCAGTGTCTGCACACAGAGCTCACATCTCAAAAAGGAACATCCAGAACCCAGGCAAGAAAACTCTAGGGCACACATGATATTGTGACTCAATAGCCACAACTTCCTTACATTCCTAGAGCTCAAAAAGGGCCTTTTTGCATTTCAGTGAGGATATGATTTTTATGGCCAACAGTGACATTTTCCTAAACCTCAGAAGAAAAAGATCCTCTGTCTTGTCAGACAGCAAGAGAAAGCAGAAAATAGCTGAGACTGCTAACCAGATACGTAACGCCTGTTACAAATGGCCATAGCACAGGAGAAACACATTAAAACTTAGTGAGACAACCATAGCATCTTTTAATTCCCTAATAGTTTTTGGAGTGGTAGACATAAATTATGAATAGAATATGCAGGAAAAGGGCTAAACCATATAAACAGAGAGATATACTCTGGACGAACCACAGTCACATGGAGCATCCTGGATCCATTCCTTCCATGGGTATTGAAACCTCTGACTCTGCAGACCCAGCTAGTTAAAGGACAGAGCGTTGAACTGTCCTGCAGAGAGAGCCCCAGCAGTGTCGGGGGCCATGTCCTCGCTGCTGACAGGGACACTGGGGAAATCCTGTTCCTCATCCGGGCCCTGGCCCACGGCGCAGTGCTGAGGGGGCAGGCTGGGCACGATGGGCTTGAGGAATTTGAACTCGCTGTTGCCCGAGCCCGTGGTCAGGCTGATCTCGTAGCAATAGGCGCGGGGCAGGGTCCCTGCAGCGGCTGCATCGGCCAGGCCGCTCTGCAAGGTGTCGGCAGCATAAAGCACAGGGCCAGCCTTCAGCTCCTGCCTCCCGCACACCTTGCGAGCCACCAAGACGGCGATGGAGACGAGGAAGAGCAGTGAGACAAAGACCAAGGCAATGATCAAATAGGTGGTCAGGGAGCCGCCCTGGTCCTCGGAGGCCGGGCTGCTGTGCGGCAGGCGCACCTCTGAGAAGTCCTTGAGCAGGAGAGCGCTCAGAGCTGCCGTGGCTGACAGCGGGGGCTTGCCGTTGTCTCTCACCAGCACAACCAGCTTCTGCTTCACGCTGTCTCTCTCTGTCACCGGCCTCCTCAGACGCACCTCCCCGCTTTGCAGGCCCACGGAGAACAGCCCTGGCTCGCTGGCCCTCAGCAGCTGGAACGAGAGCCAGGAGTTCTGGCCCGAGTCCGCATCCACGGCCACCACTTTGCTGACCAGGTAGCCCGCCTCGGCCCACACGGGCACCAGCTCGCTGGAGCCTGGGCTGCTCTCCTGGGCTGGGTACAGCACGAGCGGGGCGTTGTCATTCTCGTCCAGCACGACCAGGCGGACGGTGACGTTGGCTCGCAGGGGAGGAGAGCCCGCGTCAGAGGCACTGACCGTCACCTCCGTCTGCCTCAAGTGCTCGTAGTCCAGGGGCCGCAGCACAAACACGTGCCCCTTCTCCGAGTCCACAGACAGGCAGGAGCACCAGGGCCGCTCCGCCCCTTGCTCTGCTGCCAGGGAATAGCTCACCTTGCCATTCAGCCCCACGTCAGCATCTGCAGCGCTCACGGCTCCAACAAACACCGCGGCCGCACTGTTCTCACGCACGTACATGGTGTAGGAGCTCTGGTTGAAGACGGGGGCGTTGTCGTTGACATCCGAGATCTCCACGGTGAAGGTCTGCGTGGTGCTCAGAGGAGGCCAGCCCGCATCTGCTGCCGTCACACTCACGATGTACTGAGGCCTCTCCTCCCGGTCCAGCGCGCTCACTGTCACCAGCTCATAGTAATTCTTATAGGCTGCCCGCAGGGAGAAGGACAGCTCATCCTCCAGGGCACAGGAGATCTTCCCGTTGGCACCAGAATCCCGGTCCCTGACCGTAAACAGGGCAACCACCGTGCCGGGCACTGTGTTCTCGGGGAGGGGACTGCTGAAGGAACTGACCACCACCTCTGGGGCATTGTCATTCACATCCACCACCTCCACCAACACTTTGCAGATTGCTGACAGGCCACCACCATCTCTGGCCCTCACACGGAACTCATGAGTGTCTGCTTCCTCAAAGTCCAGAGGTTTTGTGAGTCTGATTTCACCAGTGTTGGAATCAATCACAAATGCTGAGTCACTCTGACCCACTGCCTGGCTGAGTTGATAGGAAATTTCCCCATTAACTCCTGCATCCGGATCAGTTGCCAGCACAGTCAGAACCACAGAGCCTTCTGGCATGTTCTCCAGAACTCTTCCTACGTACTCTTCCTGTGTGAATATAGGGGTATTGTCATTTACATCGAGAACGACAATGTCGATTTCGATGGTGCCACTCCTGGGAGGAGAGCCTCCATCTACAGCAATGAGACTGAAACCCATCTCTTCCTGCTTCTCTCTGTCTAGTGGTTTTTCCAAAACCAGTTCAAGATACTTCTTGCCAGCAATCCCAGTCCCATAGGAGACACTAAAGTACTCATTCTCGGGAGAGATGCTGTACGTCTGAACTGTGTTGCTGCCAATATCGAGATCTTGAGCCTCCTCCAGCTGGAAATGTGAACCAGGCTCACTCGTCTCCGGGATGTCGAATCTGACTCGATCCTCGGGGAAGACGGGGGAATGGTCATTGATGTCATCCAGAGTCACCTCGACGCGAAAGAACTGCAGGGGGCTGGAGAGCAGCAGCTCGAAGGGGAGCATGCAGGTGGCGGACTGGCCGCACAGCTGCTCCCGGTCCAGCCTCCCCGCCACCAGCAGGCGGCCGGAGGCGCGCTCCAAGCGAAAATGCTGCCGGCCGTCCTCCGACACCAGGCGGGCGCGGCGAGCCGAGAGCTGCGCCGGCGGCAGCCCCGCATCCTCCGCCAGCTTGCCCACCAGGGAGCCGCTTTCCGCCTCCTCGGCCACGGAGTAGCGGATGGGCTCGGCGCGAGCGAGCGGCAGCGACAGCAAAGCACACACACAAAGCACTTGCCTTGCGAGCGCCATGGCGCGGCGGCGGCGGCGGCGGCGGCGGCCGGTGTCGGTCTCTGGGCGGCTGTCCCGGGCGATTCCCCGCCGAAAGCAAGCGGCCAAGTGCGGCGCGGGCGCCTTCCCTCGCTGCCTCAGATTGCGGCCGGCGCTCCGCAACCTCTGCAGCCGGGCTGTCCCGGCAGCGGGGGACACGGGGCAGCGCTCGCTGCCGCAGCCGCCGCCACCTCCGCCCGGCTGCGCTGGGCTGCTCTAAGCTGGGCCGGGCCGGGCCGGGCCGGGCCGGGCTCGCTCGGGCTGTGCCGCTCCGGGCTCGGCCGCCTCCGCTGCCGCAGCCGCTCGGCGCCGCCTTGGCCGAGGGCACCACCCAGCGGTGCGCGCTGGGACTGCAGCCGCCGCCGCCCGCAGCCCGCGCTGCCGCTCGCCCCGGCCCGCGACTGCGAACCCGCCGGGACACCGGGCCGGGAACCGAACGCCGCGGAACCAGGGCAGCCCAAAGACGAGCCTCAGCCCGCAACGACCCAGCCGCATTCCACCAAAGGAGACACAGCACAGGGATAGGGCGATGGTGACAGCATGGGCATGCCAATGAACACTCTCCCGGCTGCATCTCCACACTCAGGCGCTGTACCCACCCAACACTGCTTCTGTCAAGGGAAAAAGGGAGAAAGAGACTCGCAGAAGTTTGAAATGCCTTGAAGGATCTTTCCCGGAAAGAATATGTCTAAACAAATTCTCTTTTCAAGAAAGGAATTAGGGCCTTCTCTTTATTTCAGTCCAACATATTTTTTCCATTGTAAAACTCAGAGGTATAGCAGTTTACAACGTTAATCTCTATAACCTCAGCAGAAAAGTGAGTGAGGGAGACTTTCTGATTATTTCGTGCATCACAGACATCATTCAAACAACCAGGTATTCTAGATGGGGTGGCAGTCCTTCTCTAGAGGAACAGGCTCACAACAGTGCTCAGTCCATTTCAGTGGGTCAAAGGAGAACAGGCAAACATGGGAATGCAAATGCTCTGACACAAACACAGAAAATCTTGTGTGGACACCTTTCCACTCCCATCAAGAAGCCTTGGGATTCAGGAAGAACAACTTACAGAGCAATCTGAACATCTTTGTTTTAAGTTCTGCTTGACTCTTCCTTCCAATAACTGGCTTTTAATATTTGTGGATTTTTCCTTCAATGCATTCAATGACAATGAACATGTTTCTGTTCCATGTTACAGCCCTGTCCAGTTACAGTCTACCCTAACACCATTTGTGCTGCTCTATTTCCAAGGCAATCCTGAGCTGACAGAGCACTCAAATCCTTCTTGCCAGCCAAAGGAAGATTTTCTTGTGCATTTTGTTGCTGGACTCTGGCTAGATAAGGAAGGTGAGACTGCTGTACTGAAAGGGCCCAAATCTCCTCCTTCCCTGCTCAGCTGCAGCTGCCTGTGCTCCACTGGCTGGCTGGGAGCAACTCCCTGCTTCACCAGGCAGCACTGCTGAAGCATCTGCACATATTCAATGTCTGCATACAGAGCTCCCATCTCACACAGAGACAGCCAGAACTCAGGCAAGAAAGGGCCTCGTGCTCACATGACATGGTCACTCAATACTCAGAACCTCCTTGCTTTCCTGAAGCATAACAAAGGCCATTTTGCATTTCACTGAGGACATGAATTGTTTGTCCAACAGAGACATCATCCTAAAGCTCAGAACTAAAAGCTCCTCTGTCTTGTCAGACAGCCAGAAAATCAAGAGCATTGCTGTCAGTGGTAAGCACACACTTAAAGCCTGTTACAAATGGCAGTAAGAAAGCTGAAAAAGATTACTAAATAAGTGAGTGAACCTTGGCTTCTTTTATTTCCGTCATGGTTTATGGAGTTGGAGATATTAATTCTGGATCGAATTTTCAACAAATTTGGTAAACCAATGGCCAATACAGATATAATCTTGAGGAATCATTGCCCTATGCTGCAGACTGGATCCCCTCCACCCATGGGTCATGACTCGGATGGCTGAGCAGACCACAGCAAGTTAGAGTGTTGAACTGTCCTGAAGAGAGAGTCCCAGCATCCAATATTTTTCAATTGTTAAACTCAGAGGTATTCCAGTTAAAAATGTTAATCTCTGTGTCGTCGGCACAATACAGCGTGAGGGAGTCTTTCTGAATATTCCATGCATCACAGACATTATTCAAATAACAAGTTTTTATAGATGGGGTGGCAGTCCTTCTCTGGACTGGATGAACAGGAAAAACAATGCCAATACAGGTCAGAGAGTAGAAGGAGAAAGGGACACTTGAGAATGCTCTACCACAAATGGACACAGTCATGTGGGGACAGGTTTCTCTTCCCAAGAGAAAAACACAGAATTCAGAAACAAGAATGAGAAACAAAACTCAAAGTCTTGCTTTCAAGTTCTTCATTTGATCTTCACAATATTGTCTTTAACGCACATGTGGCGTTTTCAAGCCCAGACAATGGATATGTTTTCATGACTCTGTGCAGTTATAACCTGTCCAAAGTCAGATTGTCCTGACACTGCTGTACATCCAAGGCAATCCCAGGGAGACAGAACACCAAACCCACACTGACAGGCCAAGGAAAGAATTTGTCGGGTGTTTTGCTGCTCTGCTCTCTGCCCTGAAAGGATCAAAACTCCAGCCTTCTAGACTGCACAGCTGGAAATGACTGCAGTGCAATGGCTGCATGGGAGCAACACCCACTTTCACTGGGCAGCACCAGTGAAGCATCTGCAGATGCACATTGGCCATGCAGAGAGGTGTCCTGAGAATAAAGAGAAACACACAGAGCCCACACACCTCAGACAGAGACATCCAGAACCTCAGAGAGAAAAAGCCCTGTGCTAACACAACATTGTAACACAGTATTCAGAACTACCTTGCTTTTGTGGGGAAAAGAACTGTCATTTCAGCAAGTGTGATAGTAGTGCACACAACTGTGCCACTGAGCATTAACAAAGAATAAGCAGTCCAATGTCTGACCTGAAAGCAATGGAAACAAGAGCATAGTTGGGAGTGCATTCTGAGAGCCTACCAGAAATGACTGAGACAGAGCTGAAATACAATATTGTCTGAAGGAATGAATCTGAGTGCCCTTTTTACCTTATTTCTGTTTTTGGAGGGGAAGAAAATTTTACTCTGACATAGAATTTGCAGGATACTAATTATGCCAATTTGGAACACATTGACTCTTGAGGAACCACTGCCACATGCTGCAGCCTGGATCCCCTCCTCCCAAGAGCCATGAAGCCTCTGGCTGTGCACACCCAGCTAGTCAAAGGAGAGAGCGTTGAACTGTCCTGCAGAGAGAGCCCCAGCAGTGCCTGGGGCCATGTCCTCGCTGCCCACAGGGACACCGGGGAAATCCTGGTCCTCATCCTGGCCCTGGTTCAGCCTAAAGACGACGTGGAGTCCAGAAGGACAGAGGCCCATCCCTCAGCAGGAGAAACCGAGCAGAAACAGGCTGGTGGTGCCAGCAGGGGCATGCCAATGAACTGTGTCCTGGTTGCATCTCCACGTTCAGGAACTGTGCCCACCCAACATTGCTTCAGGCAAGGGACACAGTGGGAAAGTAACTCACAGAGTTTTGAAATGCCTTGATAGGGCTGTCCCAGAAAGAACATCTCTACAAGGACTTTTGTCTCCACTGAAGGAGTCAGGGTGGTCTTTTATTTCAGTCTAAAACAATTTTTCACTTCCTAATCACACAGTTATACCAATTTACAACATTAAACTGCATCACTTCAGCACATCACAGTGCGAGAGGGAGGCTTTCTCATTATTTTGTGCATCATAGACATCATTCAAACATCCATTTATTCTAGATGGGGTGGCAGTCCTTCTCTAGTGGAACAGGCTCAGTACAATGCACAGTTCATTTCAGAGGAGAAAGGGCAAGCATGGGAATGCAAATGCTCTGACACAAACACAGAAAATACGCATGCACAGCTTTCTAGTCCTTTCAAAAAATCCCTATTCAGGATCAATAATGGAAAGACCAAACTTAATGTCTATTTTTTTTAAAGTTCTTCCTGTCACTACCTTCCAATAAATGTCTTGTAGTATTTATGGATTTTGCCTTCAATACAGCTAAAAACAATGACCACGTTTGTACCACTCCATTCAATTACAGTCTACCCTTACACTGTTTGTGCTGCTGTACTTCCTGGGCAATCCTGATGTGACGTAACACCCAAGCACTTCTTACAAGCAAAGGAAGATTTTTTGAACATTTGGTTGCTCTACTGTAAGCTAGATAAGGCAGATGAGACTGATGTTACCAAAGGGTCCAAATCACCTCCTTCCCTGGTGAACTGGCACTGTCTGTCTTGCTGTGGCTGGGTGGGAGCAACTCCCAGCTCCACCAGGCAGCACTACTGAGGCATCTGCAGATATTAAATGTCTGCATGTACAAACACAGCGAGAAGAAAGCAAAGCACACAGAGGTCACATCTCAGACAGAGACATCCAGAATCCCAGGGAGAGAGGGCCTAGTGCTCACATGATATTGGGACTCAGCACTCATGGCATCCTTGCTTTCCTGAAGGGCAAAAAGGGCTTTTTGCTTATCAGTGAGTATATATTTTATGTGGCAGCCACACATGATTTTAATGCTCTGAATAAAATGTTCCTCAGTCTTTTCAGACAGCAAGAGAAACAGGGGCATATAGCTGAGTGAGTGAGCGCTAACCACATACTTAAAACTCATTAGAAACTTCAGTAAAAAAGCGGAAACCCACGATAAACTAAATGAGCAGACCTTGGCTTCTTTTACTTCTTTCACTGATTTTGGAGTGGCAGATATTCATTCCAAATAGAATTAGGAGGAAATTTGTTACAGTAATTGGAAATAAAAAATTATTCTGGAGGAATCATTGCCACATGCACAGGCCAAGAAACCTCTGTCTATGCAGACCCCAGCTAGTTAAAGGAAAGAGTGTTGAACTGTCCTGCAGAGAGAGTCCCAGCAGTGTCTGGGGCCATGTCCTCGCTGCTGACAGGGACACCGGGGAAATCCTGTTCCTCATCCGGGCCCTGGCCCACGGCGCAGTGCTGAGGGGGCAGGCTGGGCACGATGGGCTTGAGGAATTTGAACTCGCTGTTGCCCGAGCCCGTGGTCAGGCTGATCTCGTAGCAATAGGCGCGGGGCAGGGTCCCTGCAGCGGCTGCATCGGCCAGGCCGCTCTGCAAGGTGTCGGCAGCATAAAGCACAGGGCCAGCCTTCAGCTCCTGCCTCCCGCACACCTTGCGAGCCACCAAGACGGCGATGGAGACGAGGAAGAGCAGTGAGACAAAGACCAAGGCAATGATCAAATAGGTGGTCAGGGAGCCGCCCTGGTCCTCGGAGGCCGGGCTGCTGTGCGGCAGGCGCACCTCTGAGAAGTCCTTGAGCAGGAGAGCGCTCAGAGCTGCCGTGGCTGACAGCGGGGGCTTGCCGTTGTCTCTCACCAGCACAACCAGCTTCTGCTTCACGCTGTCTCTCTCTGTCACCGGCCTCCTCAGACGCACCTCCCCGCTTTGCAGGCCCACGGAGAACAGCCCTGGCTCGCTGGCCCTCAGCAGTTGGAACGAGAGCCAGGAGTTCTGGCCCGAGTCCGCATCCACGGCCACCACTTTGCTGACCAGGTAGCCCGCCTCGGCCCACACGGGCACCAGCTCGCTGGAGCCTGGGCTGCTCTCCTGGGCTGGGTACAGCACGAGCGGGGCGTTGTCATTCTCGTCCAGCACGACCAGGCGGACGGTGACGTTGGCTCGCAGGGGAGGAGAGCCCGCGTCAGAGGCACTGACCGTCACCTCCGTCTGCCTCAAGTGCTCGTAGTCCAGGGGCCGCAGCACAAACACGTGCCCCTTCTCCGAGTCCACAGACAGGCAGGAGCACCAGGGCCGCTCCGCCCCTTGCTCTGCTGCCAGGGAATAGCTCACCTTGCCATTCAGCCCCACGTCAGCATCTGCAGCGCTCACGGCTCCAACAAACACCGCGGCCGCACTGTTCTCACGCACGTACATGGTGTAGGAGCTCTGGTTGAAGACGGGGGCGTTGTCGTTGACATCCGAGATCTCCACGGTGAAGGTCTGCGTGGTGCTCAGAGGAGGCCAGCCCGCATCTGCTGCCGTCACACTCACGATGTACTGAGGCCTCTCCTCCCGGTCCAGCGCGCTCACTGTCACCAGCTCATAGTAATTCTTATAGGCTGCCCGCAGGGAGAAGGACAGCTCATCCTCCAGGGCACAGGAGATCTTCCCGTTGGCACCAGAATCCCGGTCCCTGACCGTAAACAGGGCAACCACCGTGCCGGGCACTGTGTTCTCGGGCAGGGGACTGCTGAAGGAACTGACCACCACCTCTGGGGCATTGTCATTCACATCCACCACCTCCACCAACACTTTGCAGATTGCAGACAGGCCCCCTCCATCTGTGGCCCTCACACGCAATTCATGATGCTCTGCTGCCTCAAAGTCCAGAGGTTTTGTGAGTTTAATTTCACCACTTATGGCATCAATCACAAATGCTGACTCACTCTGCCCCACTGCCTGGCTGAGTTGATAGGAGATGTCCCCATTAGCTCCTGCATCCGGATCAGTTGCCACCACAGTCAGAACCACAGAGCCTTCTGGCATGTTCTCCAGAATCTTTCCTATGTACTCTTCCTGTGTGAATTTGGGAGCATTGTCATTTACATCTAGAACGACAACATCGATTTCGGTGGTGCCACTCCTGGGAGGAGAGCCCCCATCCACAGCAATGAGACTGAAACCCATCTCTGCTTGCTGCTCCCTGTCTAGTGGCTTTTCTAAAACACGTTCGAGATACTTCTTGCCAGCAATCCCAGTCCCATAGGAGACACTAAAGTACTCGTTCTTGGGAGAGATGCTGTACTCCTGAACTGTGTTGCTGCCAATATCGAGATCTTGAGCCTCCTCCAAAGGGAAATGTGAACCCGATTCGCTTGTTTCAAGGATCTTAAATGTGACTCGTTTCTCGGGGAAGACGGGTGAATGGTCATTGATGTCCTCCAGAGTCACCTCGACGCGAAAGAACTGCAGGGGGCTGGAGAGCAGCAGCTCGAAGGGGAGCATGCAGGTGGCGGACTGGCCGCACAGCTGCTCCCGGTCCAGCCTCCCCGCCACCAGCAGGCGGCCGGAGGCGCGCTCCAAGCGAAAATGCTGCCGGCCGTCCTCCGACACCAGGCGGGCGCGGCGAGCCGAGAGCTGCGCCGGCGGCAGCCCCGCATCCTCCGCCAGCTTGCCCACCAGGGAGCCGCTTTCCGCCTCCTCGGCCACGGAGTAGCGGATGGGCTCGGCGCGAGCGAGCGGCAGCGACAGCAAAGCACACACACAAAGCACTTGCCTTGCGAGCGCCATGGCGCGGCGGCGGCGGCGGCCGGTGTCGGTCTCTGGGCGGCTGTCCCGGGCGATTCCCCGCCGAAAGCAAGCGGCCAAGTGCGGCGCGGGCGCCTTCCCTCGCTGCCTCAGATTGCGGCCGGCGCTCCGCAACCTCTGCAGCCGGGCTGTCCCGGCAGCGGGGGACACGGGGCAGCGCTCGCTGCCGCAGCCGCCGCCACCTCCGCCCGGCTGCGCTGGGCTGCTCTAAGCTGGGCCGGGCCGGGCCGGGCCGGGCCGGGCTCGCTCGGGCTGTGCCGCTCCGGGCTCGGCCGCCTCCGCTGCCGCAGCCGCTCGGCGCCGCCTTGGCCGAGGGCACCACCCAGCGGTGCGCGCTGGGACTGCAGCCGCCGCCGCCCGCAGCCCGCGCTGCCGCTCGCCCCGGCCCGCGACTGCGAACCCGCCGGGACACCGGGCCGGGAACCGAACGCCGCGGAACCAGGGCAGCCCAAAGACGAGCCTCAGCCCGCAACGACCCAGCCGCATTCCACCAAAGGACAAACAGCACAGACATAGGGCGAGGGTGACAGCACGGCCATGCCAATGAACACTCTCCCGGCTGCATCTCCACACTCGGGCGCTGTACCCACACAACACTGCTTCTGTCAAGGGACACAGGGAGAAAATGACTCGCAGAATTTTGAAATGCCTTGAAGGATCTTTCTAGGAAATAAAGTGTCTAAACAACTTCTGTTTTCACCAAAGGAATTAGGGTCTTCTCTTTATTTCAGTCCAACATATTTTTTCAATGGTTAAACTCACAGGTATGTCAGTTTACAACGTTAATCTCTAAAACCTCAGTAGAGAACTGCGTGAGGGAGATTTTCTGATTTTTTTGTGCATCACAGACATTATTAAAATAACTGGTTTTTGTAGATGGGTTGGCAGTCCTTCTCTAGAGGAACAGGCTCAGTACAGTGATCAGTCCATTTCACAGGAGAAAGGGCAAACATGGGAATGGAAATGCTCGAACACAAACACAGAAAATCATGCATGGACCGCTTTCTAGTCACATCAAGAAGCTTTGGGATTCAGGGAAAGCAATGACCAATCTGAATCTCATTTTTTTTTAAGTTCTTCTTAGTAAGAGCCTGAATGAGAGTTGCAGGACTCCAGGTGCATCTTCAAAATACAGTTTATTGTATTGAAGATGTTACAGCAGTCCAGGTTCATGGCCAGTGGAGCCTCTACCTACAGCTGTCACCTCCAGCTCCAGGCAAGCCTGAAGACCCTTTAATTTTAGTTCTAATGCATTATATACTTTTCTTTGCTGAGCATCTTAATACATAAGAACCAATCTATATCTTAACTTCTACCTGTAGCCTATCATAGCTACTATAATTACAATATTCCTGTTACTAATATCCGATAATTAAAAGTTACAGTTTCAGCTAGAAGTTGTTTTTCAGTTGTTTTTTTTTTTTTTTTTTTTTTGCAGTGGAAATTTCTGAGACCTTTTTTCCACTTGCAACATGGACAGGTCTGTTTGCCTGTGCTATCTTTCTGCTTGGTAAAAACATTGTCTGTTTGTGGTGGGTTTATCCTTTGCTCTAAGCCATAAAAAACCCCTTCTAACTAACATACTCTTTGACTTCTTTGTTATCCAGAAATACTGGCCCAGACATTCTTTTCATCTGTATCAAAACTTGCTTTCATTTCTATTCATTCTCCAGAGTCTACATTCAAAAATCTTTCTGCCAAGCATACATATCTGTCAGACTTTCTTGGCAAACTTTCATCCTTCCCAACACTTCCTGACTCCACCTTACAATAATTGAGTTTTAGTATTTGTGGATTTTACCTTCAATGCATTCAATCACAATGAACATGTTTGTACAGCTCTGTTCAGTTACAGTCCACCCTAACACTGCTCGTGCTGCTGTATTTCCAAGGCAATCCTGAGCTGACAGAACACCCAAACCGTTCTTATACACCAAAGGAAGGTTTTGTTGTGCATTTTCTTGCTTTAAGAAAGACAACACTGCTGTTGTCAAAGGGCCCAAATCTCCTCCTTCCCTGCTGGGCTGGAGCTGCCTGTGCTCCAATGGCTGGGTGGGAGCAACTCCCTGCTTCACCAGGCAGCACTGCTGAAGCATCTGCACATACTGAGTGTCTGAATGAACAGGCATGTCTTGTCGGTCACAGTGACAGGAAAGCAAAGCACAGAGAGAGCACATCTCAGACAGAGACATCCAGAATCCAGCGAAGAAAGGGTCTGGTGCTACGTGATATAGCACCTCATTACTGACAATATCCTTGACTTTCCGAAGTGCAAAAAGGGCTTTTTGCATTTTATTTGCTTTTTTGGCAGGGGGGATATGATTTGTCTGGCCAACTGTGACATTGTTTAAAGCTCAGAATAAAAACATCCTATGACTTTTCAGACAGCAAGAGAAAGAGGCACATAGCTTTGAGTCCTAACCAAATACATAAAGCCCATTAGAAATGGCAGTAACAGAGCTGAAACAAATCACTAAATAAGTGACAGAACCTTGGCTTCATTTCCTCCCATCATTGCTCCTTAGAGGGGAGGACTGTGTTCATTCTGAAGAGAATTTGAAGAAAGATGGTGGAACCAAGGGCAAGCACAGATTAATTCTGGAGCAACCATTGTCACATGTTCCATCCTGGATCCCCTCCTCCCAAGAGCCATGAAGCCTTTGGCTGTGCAAAGCCCATGTTAGTTAAAGGAGAGATCATTGAACTGTCCTGCAGAGAGAGTCCCAGCAGTGTCTGGGGCCATGTCCTCGGTGCTGACAGGGACACTGGGGAAATCCTGTTCCTCATCCTGGCCCTGGTCCAGCCTAAAGATGATGTGGAGTCCAGGAGGACAGAGCCCCATCCCTCTGCAGGAGAAACCGAGCAGAGATTGGGCAATGGTGACAGCAGGGGCATGCCTATGAACACTCTGCCGGCTGCATCTCCACGTTCAGGAACTGCACCCATCAAACATTGCTTCAGGCAAGGGACACAGTGGGAAAGTAACTCACAGAATTTTTGAATTCCTTGCTGACGCTTTCCCAGAATTAATGTCTCTACAAAGAATTCTGTCTCCACTAAAGCAGTCAAGTGTTGTCTTTATTTCAGTCTAACACAATTATTCAGTTTCTAATCCCACAGTTATACTAACTTACAAGGTTAAACTGCATCACTTCAGCACATCACAGTGCAAGAGGGAGGCTTTCTGATTATTTCATGCATCACAGACATCATTCAAACAATCAGTTATTCTAGATGGGGTGGCAGTCCTTCTCTAGAGGAACAGGTTCACAACAGTGCTCAGTCCATTTCAGAGGAGAAAGGGCAAACATGGGAATGCAAATGCTCCAACACAAACACAGAAAATCATGCATGGACAGCTTTCTAGTCCCATCAAGAAGCCTTGGGATTCAGGAACAACAAAGGAAAAGACCAATCTCATTGATTATTTTCAAGTCCTTCTTTACTCTTCCTCTCAATAATTAGCTTGTCGTATTTATGGAGTTTTCCTTCAATGCATTCAACAACAATGAACATGCTTCTACAACTCTGTTCATGTACAGTCTACCCTAACACCGTTTGTGCTCCTCTATCTCCAAGACAATCCTGAGAAGACAGAACAACCAAGGCCCTCTTGCTAGCCAAAGGAAGATTTTGTTGTGCATTTTGCAGCTCTCCTCTGAGTCAGATTAGGATGAAGACATTGCTATTGCAATAGGATCCAAATCACCTCCTTCCCTGCTGACCTGGCACTGCCTGTGCTGCACAGGCCGGGTGGGAGCAGCCCACTGCTTCACCAGGCAGTAATTTTGAAGCATCTGCAGATATTCAATGTCTACACACAAAGCTCACATCTCAAAAAGGAACATCCAGAACCCAGGAAAGAAAACCTTAGTGCATACATGATATTGTGACTCAATAGCCACAACTTCCTTATATTCCTGGAGCTCAAAGAGGGCCTTTTTGCATTTTAGTGAGGATATGATTTGTATGGCCAACAGTGTCATTGTGCTAAACTCAGAAGAAAAAGACCCTCTGTCTTGTCAGACAGCAAGAGAAAGCAGAAAATAGCTGAGACTGCTAACCAGATACATAATTCCTGTTACAAATGGCCCTAGCACAGGAGAAACCCATTACAAACTTAGGGAGACAACCTTGGCATCTATTAATTCCCTAATAGTTTTCGGAGTGGTAGATATTAATTCCAATTAGAATATGCAGGAAATAGGTTAAACCATTTACACACACAGATATACACTGGATGTATCACTATCACATGCTCCAGACTGGATCCACACATACCATGGGTATTGAAACCTCTGATTCTGGAGACCCAGCTAGTTAAAGGACAGAGCGTTGAACTGTCCTGCAGAGAGAGCCCCAGCAGTGTCTGGGGCCATGTCCTCGCTGCTGACAGGGACACTGGGGAAATCCTGTTCCTCATCCGGGCCCTGGCCCACGGCGCAGTGCTGAGGGGGCAGGCTGGGCACGATGGGCTTGAGGAATTTGAACTCGCTGTTGCCCGAGCCCGTGGTCAGGCTGATCTCGTAGCAATAGGCGCGGGGCAGGGTCCCTGCAGCGGCTGCATCGGCCAGGCCGCTCTGCAAGGTGTCGGCAGCATAAAGCACAGGGCCAGCCTTCAGCTCCTGCCTCCCGCACACCTTGCGAGCCACCAAGACGGCGATGGAGACGAGGAAGAGCAGTGAGACAAAGACCAAGGCAATGATCAAATAGGTGGTCAGGGAGCCGCCCTGGTCCTCGGAGGCCGGGCTGCTGTGCGGCAGGCGCACCTCTGAGAAGTCCTTGAGCAGGAGAGCGCTCAGAGCTGCCGTGGCTGACAGCGGGGGCTTGCCGTTGTCTCTGACCAGCACAACCAGCTTCTGCTTCACGCTGTCTCTCTCTGTCACCGGCCTCCTCAGACGCACCTCCCCGCTTTGCAGGCCCACGGAGAACAGCCCTGGCTCGCTGGCCCTCAGCAGTTGGAACGAGAGCCAGGAGTTCTGGCCCGAGTCCGCATCCACGGCCACCACTTTGCTGACCAGGTAGCCCGCCTCGGCCCACACGGGCACCAGCTCGCTGGAGCCTGGGCTGCTCTCCTGGGCTGGGTACAGCACGAGCGGGGCGTTGTCATTCTCGTCCAGCACGACCAGGCGGACGGTGACGTTGGCTCGCAGGGGAGGAGAGCCCGCGTCAGAGGCACTGACCGTCACCTCCGTCTGCCTCAAGTGCTCGTAGTCCAGGGGCCGCAGCACAAACACGTGCCCCTTCTCCGAGTCCACAGACAGGCAGGAGCACCAGGGCCGCTCCGCCCCTTGCTCTGCTGCCAGGGAATAGCTCACCTTGCCATTCAGCCCCACGTCAGCATCTGCAGCGCTCACGGCTCCAACAAACACTGCGGCCGCACTGTTCTCACGCACGTACATGGTGTAGGAGCTCTGGTTGAAGACGGGGGCGTTGTCGTTGACATCCGAGATCTCCACGGTGAAGGTCTGCGTGGTGCTCAGAGGAGGCCAGCCCGCATCTGCTGCCGTCACACTCACGATGTACTGAGGCCTCTCCTCCCGGTCCAGCGCGCTCACTGTCACCAGCTCATAGTAATTCTTATAGGCTGCCCGCAGGGAGAAGGACAGCTCATCCTCCAGGGCACAGGAGATCTTCCCGTTGGCACCAGAATCCCGGTCCCTGACCGTAAACAGGGCAACCACCGTGCCGGGCACGGTGTTCTCGGGCAGGGGACTGCTGAAGGAACTGACCACCACCTCTGGGGCATTGTCATTCACATCCACCACCTCCACCAACACTTTGCACATTGCTGACAGGCCCCCTCCATCTGTGGCTCTCACACTGAGCTCATGATGCTCTGCTGACTCAAAGTCGAGAGGTTTTGTGAGTTTAATTTCACCACTTATGGCATCAATCACAAATGCTGAGTCACTCTGACCCACTGCCTGGCTGAGTTGATAGGAGATGTCCCCATTAACTCCTGCATCTGGATCAGTTGCCAACACAGTCAGAACAACAGAGCCTTCTGGCATGTTCTCCAGAATCTTTCCTATGTACTCTTCCTGTGTGAATTTGGGAGCATTGTCATTTACATCTAGAACGACAACGTCGATTTCAGTGGTCCCACTCCTGGGAGGAGAGCCTCCATCCACAGCAATGACACTGAAACTCATCTCTGCTTGCTGCTCCCTGTCTAGTGGCTTTTCTAAAACAAGTTCGAGATACTTCTTGCCAGCAATCCCAGTCTTATAGGAGACACTAAAGTACTCATTCTCGGGAAAGATGCTGTACTCCTGGACTGTGTTGCTGCCAATATCGAGATCTTGAGCACCCTCGAGCGGGAAATGTGAACCCAATTCGCTTATTTCAGGGATCTTAAAAGTGACTCGTTCCTCGGGGAAGACGGGTGAGTGGTCATTGATGTCCTCCAGAGTCACCTCGACGCGAAAGAACTGCAGGGGGCCGGAGAGCAGCAGCTCGAAGGGGAGCATGCAGGTGGCGGACTGGCCGCACAGCTGCTCCCGGTCCAGCCTCCCCGCCACCAGCAGGCGGCCGGAGGCGCGCTCCAAGCGAAAATGCTGCCGGCCGTCCTCCGACACCAGGCGGGCGCGGCGAGCCGAGAGCTGCGCCGGCGGCAGCCCCGCATCCTCCGCCAGCTTGCCCACCAGGGAGCCGCTTTCCGCCTCCTCGGCCACGGAGTAGCGGATGGGCTCGGCGCGAGCGAGCGGCAGCGACAGCAAAGCACACACACAAAGCACTTGCCTTGCGAGCGCCATGGCGCGGCGGCGGCGGCGGCGGCGGCGGCCGGTGTCGGTCTCTGGGCGGCTGTCCCGGGCGATTCCCCGCCGAAAGCAAGCGGCCAAGTGCGGCGCGGGCGCCTTCCCTCGCTGCCTCAGATTGCGGCCGGCGCTCCGCAACCTCTGCAGCCGGGCTGTCCCGGCAGCGGGGGACACGGGGCAGCGCTCGCTGCCGCAGCCGCCGCCACCTCCGCCCGGCTGCGCTGGGCTGCTCTAAGCTGGGCCGGGCCGGGCCGGGCCGGGCCGGGCTCGCTCGGGCTGTGCCGCTCCGGGCTCGGCCGCCTCCGCTGCCGCAGCCGCTCGGCGCCGCCTTGGCCGAGGGCACCACCCAGCGGTGCGCGCTGGGACTGCAGCCGCCGCCGCCCGCAGCCCGCGCTGCCGCTCGCCCCGGCCCGCGACTGCGAACCCGCCGGGACACCGGGCCGGGAACCGAACGCCGCGGAACCAGGGCAGCCCAAAGACGAGCCTCAGCCCGCAACGACCGAGCCGCATTCCACCAAAGGAGAAACCGCACAGACATAGGGCGAGGGTGACAGCACGGCCATGCCAATGAACACTCCAGTGGATGCAACTCCACACTCGGGCGCTGTACCCACCCAACACTGCTTCTGTCAAGGGACACGGGGAGAAAAAGACTCGCAGAATTTTGAAATGCCTTGAAGGATCTTTCCCGGAAAGAATATGTCTAAACAACTTCTCTTTTCAAGAAAGGAATTAGGGCCTTCTCTTTATTTCAGTGCAACATATTTTTTCCATTGTAAAACTCAGAGGTATAGCAGTTTACAACGTTAATCTCTATAACCTCAGCAGAAAACTGAGTGAGGGAGACTTTCTGATTATTTCGTGCATCACAGACATCATTCAAACAACCAGGTATTCTAGATGGGGTGGCAGTCCTTCTCTAGAGGAACAGGCTCACAACAGTGCTCAGTCCATTTCAGTGGGTCAAAGGAGAACGGGCAAACATGGGAATGCAAATGCTCTGACACAAACACAGAAAATCATGTGTGGACACCTTTCCACTCCCATCAAGAAGCTTTGGGATTCAGGAAGAACAACTTACAGAGCAATCTGAACATCTTTGTTTTAAGTTCTGCTTGACTCTTCCTTCCAATAGCTGGCTTTTAATATTTGTGGATTTTTCCTTCAATGCATTCAATGACAATGAACATGTTTCTGTTCCATGTTACAGCCCTGTTCAGTTGCAGTCTACCCTAACACCATTTGTGCTGCTCTATTTCCAAGGCAATCCTGAGGGGTCAGAACACCCAAACCCTTCTTGCCAGCCAAAGGAAGATTTCCTTGTGCATTTTGTTGCTGTACTCTGGCTAGATAAGGAAGGTGAGACTGCTGTACTGAAAGGGCCCAAATCTCCTCCTTCCCTGCTCAGCTGCAGCTGCCTGTGCTCCACTGGCTGGCTGGGAGCAACTCCCTGCTTCACCAGGCAGCACTGCTGAAGCATCTGCACATATTCAATGTCTGCATACAGAGCTCCCATCTCACACAGAGACATCCAGAACTCAGGCAAGAAAGGGCCTCGTGCTCACATGACATGGTCACTCACTACTCAGAACTTCCTTGCTTTCCTGAAGCATAACAAAGGCCATTTTGCATTTCAGTGAGGACATGATTTGTTTGGCCAATACTGACATTATCCTAAAGCTCAGAACTAAAAGCTCCTCTGTGTTGTCAGACAGCCAGAAAATCAAGAGCATGGCTGTCAGTGGTAAGCACACACTTAAAGCCTGTTACAAATGGCAGTAAGAGAGCTGAAACAAATTACTAAATAAGTGAGTGAACCTTGGCTTCTCTTATTTCCGTCATGGTTTATGGAGTTGGAGATATTAATTCTGGATCGAATTTTCAAGAAATTTGGTAAACCAATGGCCAATATAGATATAATCTTGAGGAATCATTGCCCTATGCTGCAGACTCGATCCCCTCCACCCATGGGTCATGACTCGGACGGCTGAGCAGACCACAGCAAGTTAGAGTGTTGAACTGTCCTGAAGAGAGAGTCCCAGCATCCAATATTTTTCAATTGTTAAACTCAGAGGTATTCCAGTTAAAAATGTTAATCTCTGTGTCGTCGGCACAATACAGCGTGAGGGAGTCTTTCTGAATATTCCATGCATCACAGACATTATTCAAATAACAAGTTTTTATAGATGGGGTGGCAGTCCTTCTCTGGATGAACAGGAAAAACAATGCCAATACAGGTCAGAGAGTAGAAGGAGAAAGGGACACTTGAGAATGCTCTACCACAAATGGACACAGTCATGTGGGGACAGGTTTCTCTTCCCAAGAGAAAAACACTGAATTAAAAAACAAGAATGAGAAACAAAACTCAAAGTCCTGTTTTCAAGTTCTTCATTTGATCTTCACAATATTGTCTTTAATGGACATGTGGCGTTTTCAAGCCCAGACAATGGATATGTTTTCATGACTCTGTGCAGTTATAACCTGTCCAAGCTCAGGTTGTCCTGACACTGCTGTACTTCCAAGGCAATCCCAGGGAGACAGAACACCAAACCCACTCTGATAGGCCAAGGAAAGAATTTGTCGGGTGTTTTGCTGCTCTGCTCTCTGCCCTGAAAGGATCAAAACTCCAGCCTTCTTGCCTGCACAGCTGGAAATGACTGCAGTGCAATGGCTGCATGGGAGCAACACCCACTTTCACTGGGCAGCTCTAGTGAAGCATCTGCAGATGCACATTGGCCATGCAGAGAGGTGCACTGAGAATAAAGAGAAACACACAGAGCCCACACACCTCAGACAGAGACATCCAGAACCTCAGAGAGAAAAAGTCCCGAGCTAACACAACATTGTAACACAGTATTCAGAACTACCTTGCTTTGGTGGGGAAAAGAACTGTCATTTCAGCAAGTGTCATAGTAGTGCACACAACTGTGCCACTGAGCTTTAACAAAGAATAAGCAGTCCAATGTCTGATCTGAAAGCAAGGGAAACAAGAGCATAGTTGGGAGTGCATTCTGAAAGCCTACCAGAAATGACTGAGACAGAGCTGAAATATATTATTGTCTGAAGGAATAAATCTGAGGGATTTTTTTTCCTTATTTGTGTATTTGGAGGGGAAGACAAATTTTACTCTGACTTAGAATTTGCAGGATACTAACTATGCCAATTTGGAACACATTGACTCTTGAGGAACCATTGCCACATGCTGCAGCCTGGATCCCCTCCTCCCAAGAGCCATGAAGCCTCTGGCTGTGCACACCCAGCTAGTCAAAGGAGAGAGCGTTGAACTGTCCTGCAGAGAGAGTCCCAGCAGTGCCTGGGGCCATGTCCTCGCTGCTGACAGGGACACCGGGGAAATCCTGTTCCTCATCCTGGCCCTGGTCCAGCCTAAAGATGACGTGGAGTCCAGGAGGACAGAGCCCCATCCCTCAGCAGGAGAAACCGAGCAGAAACAGGCTGGTGGTGCCAGCAGGGGCATGCCAATGAACTGTGTCCTGGTTGCATCTCCACGTTCAGGAACTGTGCTCACCCAACATTGCTTCAGGCAAGGGATACAGTGATAAAGCAACTCACAGAGTTTTGAAAAGCCTTGACTACGCTTTCCCAGATGTAATGTCTCTACAAATAATTCTGTCCCCACCAAAGCAGTCAAGTGTTGTCTTTATTTCAGTCTAACACAATTTTTCAGTTCCTAATCCCATAGTTATACCAATTTACAATGTTAAACTGCATCACTTCAGCACATCACAGTGCAAGAGGGAGGCTTTCTGATTATTTTGTGCATCACAGACATCATTCCAACAAACAGTTATTCTAGATGGGGTGGCAGTCCTTCTCTGGAGGAACAGGCTCACAACAGTGCTCAGTCCATTTCAGAGGAGAAAGGGCAAACATGGGAATGCAAATGCTCGAACACAAACACAGAAAACCATGCATGGACAGCTTTCTAGACCCATCAAGAAGCCTTGGGATTCAGGAACAACAATGAAAACACCAATCTCATTGATTATTTTCAAGACCTTCTTTACTCTTCCTCTTAATATTTAGCTTGTAGTATTTATGGAGTTTTCCTTCAATGTATTCAACAACAATGAACATGTTTCTACAACTCTGTCCAGTTACAGTCTACCCTAAAAATTTGTGTGTTCTTGTATTTCCAAGACAATCCTGAGAAGACAGAACACCGAAGCCCCTCTTGCAAGCCAAAGGAAGATATTGTTATCCATTTTGCAGCTCTACTCTGATCTACATTAGGATGAAGACACTGCTGTTGCAAAAGGCTCCAAATCACCTCCTTCCCTGCTCAGCTGGCACGGCCTGTTGTCATGGCTGGGTGGGAGCAGCCCCCTGCTTCACCAGGCAGTAATTCTGAAGCATCTGCACATATTCAATGTCTGCACACAGAGCTCCCATCTCAAAAAGAGACATCCAGAACCCAGGCAAGAAAACCCTAGTGCATACATGATATTGTAACTCAATCCCAAAACTTTCACACTTTCCTAAAACACAAACCGGGCCTTTTTTACATTTTAGTGAGGATATGATTTGTATGGCCAACAGTGACATTGTCCTAAACCTAGGAAGAAAAAGATCCTCTGTCTAGTCAGACAATAACAGAAAGAAGAAAAAAAGCTGAGACTCCTAACCAGATACATAATGCCTGTAAAAAATGGCCATAGCAGAGGAGAAACCCATTACAAACTTAGGGAGACAACTTTGGCATCTATTAATTCCCTAATAGTTTTTGGAGTGGTAGATATTAATTCCAATTAGAATATGCAGGAAATAGGTTAAACCATTTACACACACAGATATACACTGGATGAATCACTATCACATGCTCCAGACTGGATCCACTGATATCATGGGTATTGAAACCTCTGACCGTGCAGACCCCAGTTAGTCAAAGGAAAGAGCGTTGAACTGTCCTGCAGAGAGAGCCCCAGCAGTGTCGGGGGCCATGTCCTCGCTGCTGACAGGGACACTGGGGAAATCCTGTTCCTCATCCGGGCCCTGGCCCACGGCGCAGTGCTGAGGGGGCAGGCTGGGCACGATGGGCTTGAGGAATTTGAACTCGCTGTTGCCCGAGCCCGTGGTCAGGCTGATCTCGTAGCAATAGGCGCGGGGCAGGGTCCCTGCAGCGGCTGCATCGGCCAGGCCGCTCTGCAAGGTGTCGGCAGCATAAAGCACAGGGCCAGCCTTCAGCTCCTGCCTCCCGCACACCTTGCGAGCCACCAAGACGGCGATGGAGACGAGGAAGAGCAGTGAGACAAAGACCAAGGCAATGATCAAATAGGTGGTCAGGGAGCCGCCCTGGTCCTCGGAGGCCGGGCTGCTGTGCGGCAGGCGCACCTCTGAGAAGTCCTTGAGCAGGAGAGCGCTCAGAGCTGCCGTGGCTGACAGCGGGGGCTTGCCGTTGTCTCTCACCAGCACAACCAGCTTCTGCTTCACGCTGTCTCTCTCTGTCACCGGCCTCCTCAGACGCACCTCCCCGCTTTGCAGGCCCACGGAGAACAGCCCTGGCTCGCTGGCCCTCAGCAGTTGGAACGAGAGCCAGGAGTTCTGGCCCGAGTCCGCATCCACGGCCACCACTTTGCTGACCAGGTAGCCCGCCTCGGCCCACACGGGCACCAGCTCGCTGGAGCCTGGGCTGCTCTCCTGGGCTGGGTACAGCACGAGCGGGGCGTTGTCATTCTCGTCCAGCACGACCAGGCGGACGGTGACGTTGGCTCGCAGGGGAGGAGAGCCCGCGTCAGAGGCACTGACCGTCACCTCCGTCTGCCTCAAGTGCTCGTAGTCCAGGGGCCGCAGCACAAACACGTGCCCCTTCTCCGAGTCCACAGACAGGCAGGAGCACCAGGGCCGCTCCGCCCCTTGCTCTGCTGCCAGGGAATAGCTCACCTTGCCATTCAGCCCCACGTCAGCATCTGCAGCGCTCACGGCTCCAACAAACACCGCGGCCGCACTGTTCTCACGCACGTACATGGTGTAGGAGCTCTGGTTGAAGACGGGGGCGTTGTCGTTGACATCCGAGATCTCCACGGTGAAGGTCTGCGTGGTGCTCAGAGGAGGCCAGCCCGCATCTGCTGCCGTCACACTCACGATGTACTGAGGCCTCTCCTCCCGGTCCAGCGCGCTCACTGTCACCAGCTCATAGTAATTCTTATAGGCTGCCCGCAGGGAGAAGGACAGCTCATCCTCCAGGGCACAGGAGATCTTCCCGTTGGCACCAGAATCCCGGTCCCTGACCGTAAACAGGGCAACCACCGTGCCGGGCACTGTGTTCTCGGGCAGGGGACTGCTGAAGGAACTGACCACCACCTCTGGGGCATTGTCATTCACATCCACCACCTCCACCAACACTTTGCAGATTGCTGACAGGCCCCCTCCATCTGTGGCCCTCACACGCAATTCATGATGCTCTGCTGCCTCAAAGTCCAGAGGTTTTGTGAGTTTAATTTCACCACTTATGGCATCAATCACAAATGCTGACTCACTCTGCCCCACTGCCTGGCTGAGTTGATAGGAGATGTCCCCATTAGCTCCTGCATCCGGATCAGTTGCCACCACAGTCAGAACCACAGAGCCTTCTGGCATGTTCTCCAGAATCTTTCCTATGTACTCTTCCTGTGTGAATTTGGGAGCATTGTCATTTACATCTAGAACGACAACATCGATTTCGGTGGTGCCACTCCTGGGAGGAGAGCCCCCATCCACA
Organism: Passer domesticus; assembly: GCF_036417665.1. NCBI lineage: Eukaryota > Metazoa > Chordata > Aves > Passeriformes > Passeridae > Passer > Passer domesticus. Next base: position 15,988,343 of record NC_087486.1, on the reverse strand, counting down.
GCAATGAGACTGAAACCCATCTCTGCTTGCTGCTCCCTGTCTAGTGGCTTTTCTAAAACACGTTCGAGATACTTCTTGCCAGCAATCCCAGTCCCATAGGAGACACTAAAGTACTCGTTCTTGGGAGAGATGCTGTACTCCTGAACTGTGTTGCTGCCAATATCGAGATCTTGAGCCTCCTCCAAAGGGAAATGTGAACCCGATTCGCTTGTTTCAAGGATCTTAAATGTGACTCGTTTCTCGGGGAAGACGGGTGAATGGTCATTGATGTCCTCCAGAGTCACCTCGACGCGAAAGAACTGCAGGGGGCTGGAGAGCAGCAGCTCGAAGGGGAGCATGCAGGTGGCGGACTGGCCGCACAGCTGCTCCCGGTCCAGCCTCCCCGCCACCAGCAGGCGGCCGGAGGCGCGCTCCAAGCGAAAATGCTGCCGGCCGTCCTCCGACACCAGGCGGGCGCGGCGAGCCGAGAGCTGCGCCGGCGGCAGCCCCGCATCCTCCGCCAGCTTGCCCACCAGGGAGCCGCTTTCCGCCTCCTCGGCCACGGAGTAGCGGATGGGCTCGGCGCGAGCGAGCGGCAGCGACAGCAAAGCACACACACAAAGCACTTGCCTTGCGAGCGCCATGGCGCGGCGGCGGCGGCGGCCGGTGTCGGTCTCTGGGCGGCTGTCCCGGGCGATTCCCCGCCGAAAGCAAGCGGCCAAGTGCGGCGCGGGCGCCTTCCCTCGCTGCCTCAGATTGCGGCCGGCGCTCCGCAACCTCTGCAGCCGGGCTGTCCCGGCAGCGGGGGACACGGGGCAGCGCTCGCTGCCGCAGCCGCCGCCACCTCCGCCCGGCTGCGCTGGGCCGCTCTAAGCTGGGCCGGGCCGGGCCGGGCCGGGCCGGGCTCGCTCGGGCTGTGCCGCTCCGGGCTCGGCCGCCTCCGCTGCCGCAGCCGCTCGGCGCCGCCTTGGCCGAGGGCACCACCCAGCGGTGCGCGCTGGGACTGCAGCCGCCGCCGCCCGCAGCCCGCGCTGCCGCTCGCCCCGGCCCGCGACTGCGAACCCGCCGGGACACCGGGCCGGGAACCGAACGCCGCGGAACCAGGGCAGCCCAAAGACGAGCCTCAGCCCGCAACGACCGAGCCGCATTCCACCAAAGGAGAAACCGCACAGACATAGGGCGAGGGTGACAGCACGGCCATGCCAATGAACACTCTCCCGGCTGCATCTCCACACTCGGGCGCTGTACCCACCCAACACTGCTTCTGTCAAGGGACACAGGGAGAAAATGACTCGCAGAATTTTGAAATGCCTTGAAGGATCTTTCTAGGAAATAAAGTGTCTAAACAACTTCTGTTTTCACCAAAGGAATTAGGGTCTTCTCTTTATTTCAGTCCAACATATTTTTTCAATGGTTAAACTCACAGGTATGTCAGTTTACAACGTTAATCTCTAAAACCTCAGTAGAGAACTGCGTGAGGGAGATTTTCTGATTTTTTTGTGCATCACAGACATTATTAAAATAACTGGTTTTTGTAGATGTGTTGGCAGTCCTTCTCTAGAGGAACAGGCTCAGTACAGTGATCAGTCCATTTCACAGGAGAAAGGGCAAACATGGGAATGGAAATGCTCGAACACAAACACAGAAAATCATGCATGGACCGCTTTCTAGTCACATCAAGAAGCTTTGGGATTCAGGGAAAGCAATGACCAATCTGAATCTCATTTTTTTTTAAGTTCTTCTTAGTAAGAGCCTGAATGAGAGTTGCAGGACTCCAGGTGCATCTTCAAAATACAGTTTATTGTATTGAAGATGTTACAGCAGTCCAGGTTCATGGCCAGTGGAGCCTCTACCTACAGCTGTCACCTCCAGCTCCAGGCAAGCCTGAAGACCCTTTAATTTTAGTTCTAATGCATTATATACTTTTCTTTGCTGAGCATCTTAATACATAAGAACCAATCTATATCTTAACTTCTACCTGTAGCCTATCATAGCTACTATAATTACAATATTCCTGTTACTAATATCCGATAATTAAAAGTTACAGTTTCAGCTAGAAGTTGTTTTTCAGTTGTTTTTTTTTTTTTTTTTTTTTGCAGTGGAAATTTCTGAGACCTTTTTTCCACTTGCAACATGGACAGGTCTGTTTGCCTGTGCTATCTTTCTGCTTGGTAAAAACATTGTCTGTTTGTGGTGGGTTTATCCTTTGCTCTAAGCCATAAAAAACCCCTTCTAACTAACATACTCTTTGACTTCTTTGTTATCCAGAAATACTGGCCCAGACATTCTTTTCATCTGTATCAAAACTTGCTTTCATTTCTATTCATTCTCCAGAGTCTACATTCAAAAATCTTTCTGCCAAGCATACATATCTGTCAGACTTTCTTGGCAAACTTTCATCCTTCCCAACACTTCCTGACTCCACCTTACAATAATTGAGTTTTAGTATTTGTGGATTTTACCTTCAATGCATTCAATCACAATGAACATGTTTGTACAGCTCTGTTCAGTTACAGTCCACCCTAACACTGCTCGTGCTGCTGTATTTCCAAGGCAATCCTGAGCTGACAGAACACCCAAACCGTTCTTATACACCAAAGGAAGGTTTTGTTGTGCATTTTCTTGCTTTAAGAAAGACAACACTGCTGTTGTCAAAGGGCCCAAATCTCCTCCTTCCCTGCTGGGCTGGAGCTGCCTGTGCTCCAATGGCTGGGTGGGAGCAACTCCCTGCTTCACCAGGCAGCACTGCTGAAGCATCTGCACATACTGAGTGTCTGAATGAACAGGCATGTCTTGTCGGTCACAGTGACAGGAAAGCAAAGCACAGAGAGAGCACATCTCAGACAGAGACATCCAGAATCCAGCGAAGAAAGGGTCTGGTGCTACGTGATATAGCACCTCATTACTGACAATATCCTTGACTTTCCGAAGTGCAAAAAGGGCTTTTTGCATTTTATTTGCTTTTTTGGCAGGGGGGATATGATTTGTCTGGCCAACTGTGACATTGTTTAAAGCTCAGAATAAAAACATCCTATGACTTTTCAGACAGCAAGAGAAAGAGGCACATAGCTTTGAGTCCTAACCAAATACATAAAGCCCATTAGAAATGGCAGTAACAGAGCTGAAACAAATCACTAAATAAGTGACAGAACCTTGGCTTCATTTCCTCCCATCATTGCTCCTTAGAGGGGAGGACTGTGTTCATTCTGAAGAGAATTTGAAGAAAGATGGTGGAACCAAGGGCAAGCACAGATTAATTCTGGAGCAACCATTGTCACATGTTCCATCCTGGATCCCCTCCTCCCAAGAGCCATGAAGCCTTTGGCTGTGCAAAGCCCATGTTAGTTAAAGGAGAGATCATTGAACTGTCCTGCAGAGAGAGTCCCAGCAGTGTCTGGGGCCATGTCCTCGGTGCTGACAGGGACACTGGGGAAATCCTGTTCCTCATCCTGGCCCTGGTCCAGCCTAAAGATGATGTGGAGTCCAGGAGGACAGAGCCCCATCCCTCTGCAGGAGAAACCGAGCAGAGATTGGGCAATGGTGACAGCAGGGGCATGCCTATGAACACTCTCCCAGCTGCATCTCCACGTTCAGGAACTGCACCCATCAAACATTGCTTCAGGCAAGGGACACAGTGGGAAAGTAACTCACAGAATTTTTGAATTCCTTGCTGACGCTTTCCCAGAATTAATGTCTCTACAAAGAATTCTGTCTCCACTAAAGCAGTCAAGTGTTGTCTTTATTTCAGTCTAACACAATTATTCAGTTTCTAATCCCACAGTTATACTAACTTACAAGGTTAAACTGCATCACTTCAGCACATCACAGTGCAAGAGGGAGGCTTTCTGATTATTTCATGCATCACAGACATCATTCAAACAATCAGTTATTCTAGATGGGGTGGCAGTCCTTCTCTAGAGGAACAGGTTCACAACAGTGCTCAGTCCATTTCAGAGGAGAAAGGGCAAACATGGGAATGCAAATGCTCCAACACAAACACAGAAAATCATGCATGGACAGCTTTCTAGTCCCATCAAGAAGCCTTGGGATTCAGGAACAACAAAGGAAAAGACCAATCTCATTGATTATTTTCAAGTCCTTCTTTACTCTTCCTCTCAATAATTAGCTTGTCGTATTTATGGAGTTTTCCTTCAATGCATTCAACAACAATGAACATGCTTCTACAACTCTGTTCATGTACAGTCTACCCTAACACCGTTTGTGCTCCTCTATCTCCAAGACAATCCTGAGAAGACAGAACAACCAAGGCCCTCTTGCTAGCCAAAGGAAGATTTTGTTGTGCATTTTGCAGCTCTCCTCTGAGTCAGATTAGGATGAAGACATTGCTATTGCAATAGGATCCAAATCACCTCCTTCCCTGCTGACCTGGCACTGCCTGTGCTGCACAGGCCGGGTGGGAGCAGCCCACTGCTTCACCAGGCAGTAATTTTGAAGCATCTGCAGATATTCAATGTCTACACACAAAGCTCACATCTCAAAAAGGAACATCCAGAACCCAGGAAAGAAAACCTTAGTGCATACATGATATTGTGACTCAATAGCCACAACTTCCTTATATTCCTGGAGCTCAAAGAGGGCCTTTTTGCATTTTAGTGAGGATATGATTTGTATGGCCAACAGTGTCATTGTGCTAAACTCAGAAGAAAAAGACCCTCTGTCTTGTCAGACAGCAAGAGAAAGCAGAAAATAGCTGAGACTGCTAACCAGATACATAATTCCTGTTACAAATGGCCCTAGCACAGGAGAAACCCATTACAAACTTAGGGAGACAACCTTGGCATCTATTAATTCCCTAATAGTTTTCGGAGTGGTAGATATTAATTCCAATTAGAATATGCAGGAAATAGGTTAAACCATTTACACACACAGATATACACTGGATGTATCACTATCACATGCTCCAGACTGGATCCACACATACCATGGGTATTGAAACCTCTGATTCTGGAGACCCAGCTAGTTAAAGGACAGAGCGTTGAACTGTCCTGCAGAGAGAGCCCCAGCAGTGTCTGGGGCCATGTCCTCGCTGCTGACAGGGACACTGGGGAAATCCTGTTCCTCATCCGGGCCCTGGCCCACGGCGCAGTGCTGAGGGGGCAGGCTGGGCACGATGGGCTTGAGGAATTTGAACTCGCTGTTGCCCGAGCCCGTGGTCAGGCTGATCTCGTAGCAATAGGCGCGGGGCAGGGTCCCTGCAGCGGCTGCATCGGCCAGGCCGCTCTGCAAGGTGTCGGCAGCATAAAGCACAGGGCCAGCCTTCAGCTCCTGCCTCCCGCACACCTTGCGAGCCACCAAGACGGCGATGGAGACGAGGAAGAGCAGTGAGACAAAGACCAAGGCAATGATCAAATAGGTGGTCAGGGAGCCGCCCTGGTCCTCGGAGGCCGGGCTGCTGTGCGGCAGGCGCACCTCTGAGAAGTCCTTGAGCAGGAGAGCGCTCAGAGCTGCCGTGGCTGACAGCGGGGGCTTGCCGTTGTCTCTCACCAGCACAACCAGCTTCTGCTTCACGCTGTCTCTCTCTGTCACCGGCCTCCTCAGACGCACCTCCCCGCTTTGCAGGCCCACGGAGAACAGCCCTGGCTCGCTGGCCCTCAGCAGCTGGAACGAGAGCCAGGAGTTCTGGCCCGAGTCCGCATCCACGGCCACCACTTTGCTGACCAGGTAGCCCGCCTCGGCCCACACGGGCACCAGCTCGCTGGAGCCTGGGCTGCTCTCCTGGGCTGGGTACAGCACGAGCGGGGCGTTGTCATTCTCGTCCAGCACGACCAGGCGGACGGTGACGTTGGCTCGCAGGGGAGGAGAGCCCGCGTCAGAGGCACTGACCGTCACCTCCGTCTGCCTCAAGTGCTCGTAGTCCAGGGGCCGCAGCACAAACACGTGCCCCTTCTCCGAGTCCACAGACAGGCAGGAGCACCAGGGCCGCTCCGCCCCTTGCTCTGCTGCCAGGGAATAGCTCACCTTGCCATTCAGCCCCACGTCAGCATCTGCAGCGCTCACGGCTCCAACAAACACTGCGGCCGCACTGTTCTCACGCACGTACATGGTGTAGGAGCTCTGGTTGAAGACGGGGGCGTTGTCGTTGACATCCGAGATCTCCACGGTGAAGGTCTGCGTGGTGCTCAGAGGAGGCCAGCCCGCATCTGCTGCCGTCACACTCACGATGTACTGAGGCCTCTCCTCCCGGTCCAGCGCGCTCACTGTCACCAGCTCATAGTAATTCTTATAGGCTGCCCGCAGGGAGAAGGACAGCTCATCCTCCAGGGCACAGGAGATCTTCCCGTTGGCACCAGAATCCCGGTCCCTGACCGTAAACAGGGCAACCACCGTGCCGGGCACGGTGTTCTCGGGCAGGGGACTGCTGAAGGAACTGACCACCACCTCTGGGGCATTGTCATTCACATCCACCACCTCCACCAACACTTTGCACATTGCTGACAGGCCCCCTCCATCTGTGGCTCTCACACTGAGCTCATGATGCTCTGCTGACTCAAAGTCGAGAGGTTTTGTGAGTTTAATTTCACCACTTATGGCATCAATCACAAATGCTGAGTCACTCTGACCCACTGCCTGGCTGAGTTGATAGGAGATGTCCCCATTAACTCCTGCATCTGGATCAGTTGCCAACACAGTCAGAACAACAGAGCCTTCTGGCATGTTCTCCAGAATCTTTCCTATGTACTCTTCCTGTGTGAATTTGGGAGCATTGTCATTTACATCTAGAACGACAACGTCGATTTCAGTGGTCCCACTCCTGGGAGGAGAGCCTCCATCCACAGCAATGACACTGAAACTCATCTCTGCTTGCTGCTCCCTGTCTAGTGGCTTTTCTAAAACAAGTTCGAGATACTTCTTGCCAGCAATCCCAGTCTTATAGGAGACACTAAAGTACTCATTCTCGGGAAAGATGCTGTACTCCTGGACTGTGTTGCTGCCAATATCGAGATCTTGAGCACCCTCGAGCGGGAAATGTGAACCCAATTCGCTTATTTCAGGGATCTTAAAAGTGACTCGTTCCTCGGGGAAGACGGGTGAGTGGTCATTGATGTCCTCCAGAGTCACCTCGACGCGAAAGAACTGCAGGGGGCCGGAGAGCAGCAGCTCGAAGGGGAGCATGCAGGTGGCGGACTGGCCGCACAGCTGCTCCCGGTCCAGCCTCCCCGCCACCAGCAGGCGGCCGGAGGCGCGCTCCAAGCGAAAATGCTGCCGGCCGTCCTCCGACACCAGGCGGGCGCGGCGAGCCGAGAGCTGCGCCGGCGGCAGCCCCGCATCCTCCGCCAGCTTGCCCACCAGGGAGCCGCTTTCCGCCTCCTCGGCCACGGAGTAGCGGATGGGCTCGGCGCGAGCGAGCGGCAGCGACAGCAAAGCACACACACAAAGCACTTGCCTTGCGAGCGCCATGGCGCGGCGGCGGCGGCGGCGGCGGCGGCCGGTGTCGGTCTCTGGGCGGCTGTCCCGGGCGATTCCCCGCCGAAAGCAAGCGGCCAAGTGCGGCGCGGGCGCCTTCCCTCGCTGCCTCAGATTGCGGCCGGCGCTCCGCAACCTCTGCAGCCGGGCTGTCCCGGCAGCGGGGGACACGGGGCAGCGCTCGCTGCCGCAGCCGCCGCCACCTCCGCCCGGCTGCGCTGGGCTGCTCTAAGCTGGGCCGGGCCGGGCCGGGCCGGGCCGGGCTCGCTCGGGCTGTGCCGCTCCGGGCTCGGCCGCCTCCGCTGCCGCAGCCGCTCGGCGCCGCCTTGGCCGAGGGCACCACCCAGCGGTGCGCGCTGGGACTGCAGCCGCCGCCGCCCGCAGCCCGCGCTGCCGCTCGCCCCGGCCCGCGACTGCGAACCCGCCGGGACACCGGGCCGGGAACCGAACGCCGCGGAACCAGGGCAGCCCAAAGACGAGCCTCAGCCCGCAACGACCCAGCCGCATTCCACCAAAGGAGAAACCGCACAGACATAGGGCGAGGGTGACAGCACGGCCATGCCAATGAACACTCCAGTGGATGCAACTCCACACTCGGGCGCTGTACCCACCCAACACTGCTTCTGTCAAGGGACACGGGGAGAAAAAGACTCGCAGAATTTTGAAATGCCTTGAAGGATCTTTCCCGGAAAGAATATGTCTAAACAACTTCTCTTTTCAAGAAAGGAATTAGGGCCTTCTCTTTATTTCAGTGCAACATATTTTTTCCATTGTAAAACTCAGAGGTATAGCAGTTTACAACGTTAATCTCTATAACCTCAGCAGAAAACTGAGTGAGGGAGACTTTCTGATTATTTCGTGCATCACAGACATCATTCAAACAACCAGGTATTCTAGATGGGGTGGCAGTCCTTCTCTAGAGGAACAGGCTCACAACAGTGCTCAGTCCATTTCAGTGGGTCAAAGGAGAACGGGCAAACATGGGAATGCAAATGCTCTGACACAAACACAGAAAATCATGTGTGGACACCTTTCCACTCCCATCAAGAAGCTTTGGGATTCAGGAAGAACAACTTACAGAGCAATCTGAACATCTTTGTTTTAAGTTCTGCTTGACTCTTCCTTCCAATAGCTGGCTTTTAATATTTGTGGATTTTTCCTTCAATGCATTCAATGACAATGAACATGTTTCTGTTCCATGTTACAGCCCTGTTCAGTTGCAGTCTACCCTAACACCATTTGTGCTGCTCTATTTCCAAGGCAATCCTGAGGGGTCAGAACACCCAAACCCTTCTTGCCAGCCAAAGGAAGATTTCCTTGTGCATTTTGTTGCTGTACTCTGGCTAGATAAGGAAGGTGAGACTGCTGTACTGAAAGGGCCCAAATCTCCTCCTTCCCTGCTCAGCTGCAGCTGCCTGTGCTCCACTGGCTGGCTGGGAGCAACTCCCTGCTTCACCAGGCAGCACTGCTGAAGCATCTGCACATATTCAATGTCTGCATACAGAGCTCCCATCTCACACAGAGACATCCAGAACTCAGGCAAGAAAGGGCCTCGTGCTCACATGACATGGTCACTCACTACTCAGAACTTCCTTGCTTTCCTGAAGCATAACAAAGGCCATTTTGCATTTCAGTGAGGACATGATTTGTTTGGCCAATACTGACATTATCCTAAAGCTCAGAACTAAAAGCTCCTCTGTGTTGTCAGACAGCCAGAAAATCAAGAGCATGGCTGTCAGTGGTAAGCACACACTTAAAGCCTGTTACAAATGGCAGTAAGAGAGCTGAAACAAATTACTAAATAAGTGAGTGAACCTTGGCTTCTCTTATTTCCGTCATGGTTTATGGAGTTGGAGATATTAATTCTGGATCGAATTTTCAAGAAATTTGGTAAACCAATGGCCAATATAGATATAATCTTGAGGAATCATTGCCCTATGCTGCAGACTCGATCCCCTCCACCCATGGGTCATGACTCGGACGGCTGAGCAGACCACAGCAAGTTAGAGTGTTGAACTGTCCTGAAGAGAGAGTCCCAGCATCCAATATTTTTCAATTGTTAAACTCAGAGGTATTCCAGTTAAAAATGTTAATCTCTGTGTCGTCGGCACAATACAGCGTGAGGGAGTCTTTCTGAATATTCCATGCATCACAGACATTATTCAAATAACAAGTTTTTATAGATGGGGTGGCAGTCCTTCTCTGGATGAACAGGAAAAACAATGCCAATACAGGTCAGAGAGTAGAAGGAGAAAGGGACACTTGAGAATGCTCTACCACAAATGGACACAGTCATGTGGGGACAGGTTTCTCTTCCCAAGAGAAAAACACTGAATTAAAAAACAAGAATGAGAAACAAAACTCAAAGTCCTGTTTTCAAGTTCTTCATTTGATCTTCACAATATTGTCTTTAATGGACATGTGGCGTTTTCAAGCCCAGACAATGGATATGTTTTCATGACTCTGTGCAGTTATAACCTGTCCAAGCTCAGGTTGTCCTGACACTGCTGTACTTCCAAGGCAATCCCAGGGAGACAGAACACCAAACCCACTCTGATAGGCCAAGGAAAGAATTTGTCGGGTGTTTTGCTGCTCTGCTCTCTGCCCTGAAAGGATCAAAACTCCAGCCTTCTTGCCTGCACAGCTGGAAATGACTGCAGTGCAATGGCTGCATGGGAGCAACACCCACTTTCACTGGGCAGCTCTAGTGAAGCATCTGCAGATGCACATTGGCCATGCAGAGAGGTGCACTGAGAATAAAGAGAAACACACAGAGCCCACACACCTCAGACAGAGACATCCAGAACCTCAGAGAGAAAAAGTCCCGAGCTAACACAACATTGTAACACAGTATTCAGAACTACCTTGCTTTGGTGGGGAAAAGAACTGTCATTTCAGCAAGTGTCATAGTAGTGCACACAACTGTGCCACTGAGCTTTAACAAAGAATAAGCAGTCCAATGTCTGATCTGAAAGCAAGGGAAACAAGAGCATAGTTGGGAGTGCATTCTGAAAGCCTACCAGAAATGACTGAGACAGAGCTGAAATATATTATTGTCTGAAGGAATAAATCTGAGGGATTTTTTTTCCTTATTTGTGTATTTGGAGGGGAAGACAAATTTTACTCTGACTTAGAATTTGCAGGATACTAACTATGCCAATTTGGAACACATTGACTCTTGAGGAACCATTGCCACATGCTGCAGCCTGGATCCCCTCCTCCCAAGAGCCATGAAGCCTCTGGCTGTGCACACCCAGCTAGTCAAAGGAGAGAGCGTTGAACTGTCCTGCAGAGAGAGTCCCAGCAGTGCCTGGGGCCATGTCCTCGCTGCTGACAGGGACACCGGGGAAATCCTGTTCCTCATCCTGGCCCTGGTCCAGCCTAAAGATGACGTGGAGTCCAGGAGGACAGAGCCCCATCCCTCAGCAGGAGAAACCGAGCAGAAACAGGCTGGTGGTGCCAGCAGGGGCATGCCAATGAACTGTGTCCTGGTTGCATCTCCACGTTCAGGAACTGTGCTCACCCAACATTGCTTCAGGCAAGGGATACAGTGATAAAGCAACTCACAGAGTTTTGAAAAGCCTTGACTACGCTTTCCCAGATGTAATGTCTCTACAAATAATTCTGTCCCCACCAAAGCAGTCAAGTGTTGTCTTTATTTCAGTCTAACACAATTTTTCAGTTCCTAATCCCATAGTTATACCAATTTACAATGTTAAACTGCATCACTTCAGCACATCACAGTGCAAGAGGGAGGCTTTCTGATTATTTTGTGCATCACAGACATCATTCCAACAAACAGTTATTCTAGATGGGGTGGCAGTCCTTCTCTGGAGGAACAGGCTCACAACAGTGCTCAGTCCATTTCAGAGGAGAAAGGGCAAACATGGGAATGCAAATGCTCGAACACAAACACAGAAAACCATGCATGGACAGCTTTCTAGACCCATCAAGAAGCCTTGGGATTCAGGAACAACAATGAAAACACCAATCTCATTGATTATTTTCAAGACCTTCTTTACTCTTCCTCTTAATATTTAGCTTGTAGTATTTATGGAGTTTTCCTTCAATGTATTCAACAACAATGAACATGTTTCTACAACTCTGTCCAGTTACAGTCTACCCTAAAAATTTGTGTGTTCTTGTATTTCCAAGACAATCCTGAGAAGACAGAACACCGAAGCCCCTCTTGCAAGCCAAAGGAAGATATTGTTATCCATTTTGCAGCTCTACTCTGATCTACATTAGGATGAAGACACTGCTGTTGCAAAAGGCTCCAAATCACCTCCTTCCCTGCTCAGCTGGCACGGCCTGTTGTCATGGCTGGGTGGGAGCAGCCCCCTGCTTCACCAGGCAGTAATTCTGAAGCATCTGCACATATTCAATGTCTGCACACAGAGCTCCCATCTCAAAAAGAGACATCCAGAACCCAGGCAAGAAAACCCTAGTGCATACATGATATTGTAACTCAATCCCAAAACTTTCACACTTTCCTAAAACACAAACCGGGCCTTTTTTACATTTTAGTGAGGATATGATTTGTATGGCCAACAGTGACATTGTCCTAAACCTAGGAAGAAAAAGATCCTCTGTCTAGTCAGACAATAACAGAAAGAAGAAAAAAAGCTGAGACTCCTAACCAGATACATAATGCCTGTAAAAAATGGCCATAGCAGAGGAGAAACCCATTACAAACTTAGGGAGACAACTTTGGCATCTATTAATTCCCTAATAGTTTTTGGAGTGGTAGATATTAATTCCAATTAGAATATGCAGGAAATAGGTTAAACCATTTACACACACAGATATACACTGGATGAATCACTATCACATGCTCCAGACTGGATCCACTGATATCATGGGTATTGAAACCTCTGACCGTGCAGACCCCAGTTAGTCAAAGGAAAGAGCGTTGAACTGTCCTGCAGAGAGAGCCCCAGCAGTGTCGGGGGCCATGTCCTCGCTGCTGACAGGGACACTGGGGAAATCCTGTTCCTCATCCGGGCCCTGGCCCACGGCGCAGTGCTGAGGGGGCAGGCTGGGCACGATGGGCTTGAGGAATTTGAACTCGCTGTTGCCCGAGCCCGTGGTCAGGCTGATCTCGTAGCAATAGGCGCGGGGCAGGGTCCCTGCAGCGGCTGCATCGGCCAGGCCGCTCTGCAAGGTGTCGGCAGCATAAAGCACAGGGCCAGCCTTCAGCTCCTGCCTCCCGCACACCTTGCGAGCCACCAAGACGGCGATGGAGACGAGGAAGAGCAGTGAGACAAAGACCAAGGCAATGATCAAATAGGTGGTCAGGGAGCCGCCCTGGTCCTCGGAGGCCGGGCTGCTGTGCGGCAGGCGCACCTCTGAGAAGTCCTTGAGCAGGAGAGCGCTCAGAGCTGCCGTGGCTGACAGCGGGGGCTTGCCGTTGTCTCTCACCAGCACAACCAGCTTCTGCTTCACGCTGTCTCTCTCTGTCACCGGCCTCCTCAGACGCACCTCCCCGCTTTGCAGGCCCACGGAGAACAGCCCTGGCTCGCTGGCCCTCAGCAGTTGGAACGAGAGCCAGGAGTTCTGGCCCGAGTCCGCATCCACGGCCACCACTTTGCTGACCAGGTAGCCCGCCTCGGCCCACACGGGCACCAGCTCGCTGGAGCCTGGGCTGCTCTCCTGGGCTGGGTACAGCACGAGCGGGGCGTTGTCATTCTCGTCCAGCACGACCAGGCGGACGGTGACGTTGGCTCGCAGGGGAGGAGAGCCCGCGTCAGAGGCACTGACCGTCACCTCCGTCTGCCTCAAGTGCTCGTAGTCCAGGGGCCGCAGCACAAACACGTGCCCCTTCTCCGAGTCCACAGACAGGCAGGAGCACCAGGGCCGCTCCGCCCCTTGCTCTGCTGCCAGGGAATAGCTCACCTTGCCATTCAGCCCCACGTCAGCATCTGCAGCGCTCACGGCTCCAACAAACACCGCGGCCGCACTGTTCTCACGCACGTACATGGTGTAGGAGCTCTGGTTGAAGACGGGGGCGTTGTCGTTGACATCCGAGATCTCCACGGTGAAGGTCTGCGTGGTGCTCAGAGGAGGCCAGCCCGCATCTGCTGCCGTCACACTCACGATGTACTGAGGCCTCTCCTCCCGGTCCAGCGCGCTCACTGTCACCAGCTCATAGTAATTCTTATAGGCTGCCCGCAGGGAGAAGGACAGCTCATCCTCCAGGGCACAGGAGATCTTCCCGTTGGCACCAGAATCCCGGTCCCTGACCGTAAACAGGGCAACCACCGTGCCGGGCACTGTGTTCTCGGGGAGGGGACTGCTGAAGGAACTGACCACCACCTCTGGGGCATTGTCATTCACATCCACCACCTCCACCAACACCTTACAGATTGCTGACAGGCCCCCTCCATCTGTGGCTCTCACACTGAGCTCATGATGCTCTGCTGCCTCAAAGTCCAGAGGTTTTGTGAGTTTGATTTCACCAGTTATGGGATCAATCACAAATGCTGAGTCACTGTGACCAACCACTTCATTAAGTTGATAGGAAATTTCCCCATTAACTCCTGCATCTGGATCAGTTGCTAGCACAGTCAGAACCACAGAGCCTTCTGGCATGTTCTCCAAAACCTTCCCAATATAACGTTCTTGTGTGAATTTGGGAACATTGTCATTTACATCTAGGATGATAATGGAGATCTCGATGCTCCCACTCCTGGGAGGAGAGCCCCCATCCACAGCAATGACACTGAAACTTAACTCTTCCTGTTCCTCTCTATCTAGAGGCTTTTCCAAAACCAGTTCAACATATTTGTCACCATTAGTCCGACTTCCATAGGAGACACTGAAATACTCGCTCTCTGGAGATATGCTGTACTCCTGGACTGTGTTCCTGCCAATATCGAGGTCCCGAGCAACCTCCAAAGGGAAACGAGAGCTCGGGTCGCTCTTTTCAGGGATCCTAAAAGTGACTCGGTCTTCTCGGAAAACTGGTGAATGGTCATTGATGTCCTCCAGAGTCACCTCGACGCGAAAGAACTGCAGGGGGCTGGAGAGCAGCAGCTCGAAGGGGAGCATGCAGGTGGCGGACTGGCCGCACAGCTGCTCCCGGTCCAGCCTCCCCGCCACCAGCAGGCGGCCGGAGGCGCGATCCAAGCGAAAATGCTGCCGGCCGTCCTCCGACACCAGGCGGGCGCGGCGAGCCGAGAGCTGCGCCGGCGGCAGCCCCGCATCCTCCGCCAGCTTGCCCACCAGGGAGCCGCTTTCCGCCTCCTCGGCCACGGAGTAGCGGATGGGCTCGGCGCGAGCGAGCGGCAGCGACAGCAAAGCACACACACAAAGCACTTGCCTTGCGAGCGCCATGGCGCGGCGGCGGCGGCGGCGGCGGCGGCCGGTGTCGGTCTCTGGGCGGCTGTCCCGGGCGATTCCCCGCCGAAAGCAAGCGGCCAAGTGCGGCGCGGGCGCCTTCCCTCGCTGCCTCAGATTGCGGCCGGCGCTCCGCAACCTCTGCAGCCGGGCTGTCCCGGCAGCGGGGGACACGGGGCAGCGCTCGCTGCCGCAGCCGCCGCCACCTCCGCCCGGCTGCGCTGGGCTGCTCTAAGCTGGGCCGGGCCGGGCCGGGCCGGGCCGGGCTCGCTCGGGCTGTGCCGCTCCGGGCTCGGCCGCCTCCGCTGCCGCAGCCGCTCGGCGCCGCCTTGGCCGAGGGCACCACCCAGCGGTGCGCGCTGGGACTGCAGCCGCCGCCGCCCGCAGCCCGCGCTGCCGCTCGCCCCGGCCCGCGACTGCGAACCCGCCGGGACACCGGGCCGGGAACCGAACGCCGCGGAACCAGGGCAGCCCAAAGACGAGCCTCAGCCCGCAACGACCGAGCCGCATTCCACCAAAGGAGAAACAGCACAGACACAGGGCGATGGTGACAGCACGGGCATGCCAATGAACACTCTCCCGGCTGCATCTCCACACTCGGGCGCTGTACCCACCCAACACTGCTTCTGTCATGGGACACAGCGAGAAAAAGACTTGCAGAAGTTAGCATTGCCTTGAAGAATCTTTCCCGGAAAGAAAAGTGTCTAAACATCTTCTGTTTTCATGAAACGAGTTAGGAACTTCTCTTTATTTCAGTCCAACATATTTGTTCAATTGTTAAACTCAGAGGTATACCAATTCACAATATTAATCTCTATTACTTCAGAGGAAACAGCATGAGAGAGTCTTTCTAGATATTCCATGCATCACAGACATCATTCAAACAAGCGGTTATTCTACATGGGGTGGCAGTCCTTCTCTGGATGAACAGGCTCACAACAGTGCTCAGTCCATTTCAGTGTCTCAAAGGAGAATGGGCAAACATGGGAATGGAAATGCTCTGACACAAACACAGAAAATCTTGTGTGTACAGTTTTCTAGTGCCATCAAGAAGCCTTGGGATTCAGGAACAACAATTTACAAGGTGATCTGAACATCTTTGTTTTAAGTTCTGCTTGACTCTTCCTTCCAATAATTGTCTTTTAATATTTGTGGATTTTTCCTTCAATGCATTCAATGACAATGAACATGTTTCTGTTCCATGTTACAGCCCTGTTCAGTTACAGTCTACCCTAACACCATTTGTGCTGCTGTATTTCCAAGGAAATCCTGAGGGGTCAGAACACCCAAGCCCTTCTTGCCAGCCAAAGGAAGATTTCCTTGTGCATTTTGTTGCTGTACTCTGGCTAGATAAGGAAGGTGAGACTGCTGTACTGAAAGGGCCCAAATCTCCTCCTTCCCTGCTCAGCTGCAGCTGCCTGTGCTCCACTGGCTGGCTGGGAGCAACTCCCTGCTTCACCAGGCAGCACTGCTGAAGCATCTGCACATATTCAATGTCTGCATGCAGAGCTCCCATCTCACACAGAGACATCCAGAACTCAGGCAAGAAAGGGCCTCGTGCTCACATGACATGGTCACTCACTACTCAGAACTTCCTTGCTTTCCTGAAGCATAACAAAGGCCATTTTGCATTTCAGTGAGGATATGATTTGTTTGGCCAATACTGACATCATCCTAAAGCTCAGAACTAAAAGATCCTCTGTGTTGTCAGACAGCCAGAAAATCAAGAGCATTGCTGTCAGTGGTAAGCACACACTTAAAGCCTGTTACAAATGGCAGTAAGTGAGCTGAAACAAATTACTAAGTAAGTGAGAGAACCTTGGCTTCTTTTATTTCCGTCATGGTTTATGTAGTGGTAGATATTAATTCTGGATCGAATTTTCAAGAAATTGGGTAAACCAATGGCAAATCCAGATATAATCTTGAGGAATCACTGCACACTGGATCCCCTCTTATCATGGGTCATGACTCGGACGGCTGAGCAGACCAGAGCTAGTTAAAGGAAAGAGTGTTGAACTGTTCTGAAGAGAGAGTCCCAGCATCCAATTTTTTCAATTGTTAAACTCAGAGATGTACCATTTCACAACGTTAATCTCTGCAACTTGGGCACAATACAGCGTGAGGGAGTCTTTCTGAACATTCCATGCATCACAGACATCATTCAAACAACCAGTTTTTATAGATGGGGTGGCAGTCCTTCTCTGGATGAACAGGCTCACTACAGTGCTCAGTACATTTCAGTGGGTAGAAGGAGAAAGGGCCACTTGAGAATGCTCTACTACAAATGGAGACAGTCATGTGGCGACAGCTTTCTCTTCCCAAGAGATAAACACGGAGTTCAGGAAAAGTTCTTGATTTGATCTTCAGAATATTGTCTTTAAAGGACATATGGTGTCATCATGCAGACCCCAGTGGGACAGATCATAAAACCTTCATTTATAGGCCAAAGAAAGAATTTGTCGGGTGTTTTGCTGCTCTGCTCTCTGCCCTGAAAGAACCAAAACTCCAGCCTTCTTGCTTACAGAGCTGGAAATGACTGCAGTGCAATGGCTGCATGGGAGCAACACCCACTTTCACTGGGCAGCTCTAGTGAAGCATCTGCAGATGCACTTTGGCCATGCAGAGAGGTGTTCTGAGAATAAAGAGAAACACACAGAGCCCACACATCTCAGACAGAGACATCCAGAACCTCAGAGAGAAAATGCCCTGTGCTAACACAACATTGTAACACAGTATTCAGAACTACCTTGCTTTTGAGGGGAAAAGAACTGTCATTTCAGCAAGTGTGATAGTAGTGCACACAACTGTGCCACTCAGCTTTAACAAGGAATAAGCAGTCCAATGTCTGACCTGAAAACAAGAGAAACAAGAGCATAGCTGGGAGTGCATTCTGAAAGCCTACCAGAAATGACTGAGACAGAGCTGAAATATACAATTGTCTGAAGGAATGAATCTGAGTGCCTTTTTTGCCTTATTTGTGTTTTTGGAGGGGAAGACAAATTTTACTCTGACATAGAATTTGCAGGATACTAATTATGCCAATTTGGAACACATTGACTCTTGAGGAACCACTGCCACATGCTGCAGCCTGGATCCCCTCCTCCCAAGAGCCATGAAGCCTCTGGCTGTGCACACCCAGCTAGTCAAAGGAGAGAGCGTTGAACTGTCCTGCAGAGAGAGTCCCAGCAGTGCCTGGGGCCATGTCCTCGCTGCTGACAGGGACACCGGGGAAATCCTGTTCCTCATCCTGGCCCTGGCCCAGCCTAAAGATGACGTGGAGTCCAGAAGGACAGAGCCCCATCCCTCAGCAAGAGAAACTGAGCAGAAGCAGGCTGGTGGTGACAGCAGGGGCATGCCAATGAACTGTGTCCTGTTGCATCTCCACGTTCAGGAACTGTGCCCACCCAACATTGCTTCAGGCAAGGGATACAGTGAGAAAGTAACTCACAGAATTTTGAAATGCCTTGACAGGGCTGTCCCAGAAAGAACATCTCTACAAGGACTTTTGTTTCCAATAAATGAGTCAGGGTGCTCTCTTTATTTCAGTCTAACACAATGTTTCAGTTCCTAATCCCAGAGTTATACCAATTTACAATGTTAAACTGCATCACTTCAGCACATCACAGTGTGAGAGGGAGGCTTTCTGATCATTTTGTGCATCTCAGACATCATTCAAACAACCATTTCTTCCAGATGGGGTGGCAGTCCTTCTCTAGAGGAACAGGCTCACTACAGTGCTCAGTCCATTTCAGAGGAGAAAGGGCAAGCATGGGAATGCAAATGCTCTAACACAAACACAGAAAATCATGCATGGACAGCTTTCTAGTCCCATCAAGAAGCCTGGGGATTCAGTAACAACAATGAAAGGACCAATCTCATTGACTATTTTCAAGTCCTTCTTTACTCTTCCTCTCAAAAATTGGATTGTAGTATTTATGGAGTTTTCCTTCAATGCATTCAAAACCAATGAACATGTTTCTACAACTCTGTCCAGTTACAATGTACCCTATAAATATGTGTGTTCTTGTATTTCCAAGACAATCCTGAGATGACAGAACACCCAAGGCCCTCTTGCAAGCCAAAGGAAGATATTGTTATGTATTTTGCAGCTCTACTCTGAGCTACATTAGGATGAAGACACTGCTGTTGTGAAAGGATCCAAATCACCTCCTTCCCTGCTCAGCTGGCACTGCCTGTTGTCATGGCTGGGTGGGAGCAGCCCCCTGCTTCACCAGGCAGTAATTCTGAAGCATCTGCACATATTCAATGTCTGCACACAGAGCTCCCATCTCAAAAAGAGACATCCAGAACCCAGGCAAGAAAACCCTAGTGCACACATAACATTGTGACTCAATAGCCACAACTTTCACACTTTCCTAAAACACAAAAAGGGCCTTTTTACATTTTAGTGAGGATATGATTTGTACGGCCAACAGTGACATTGTCCTAAACCTCAGAAGAAAAAGATCCTCTGTCTTGTCAGACAACAACAGAAAGAAGAAAAAAAGCTGAGACTGCTAACCAGACACATAACACCTGTTACAAATGGCCACAGCAGAGGAGAAACCCATTACAAACTTAGGGAGACAACCTTGGCATCTATTAATTCCCTAATAGTTTTTGGAGTGGTAGATATTAATTCCAATTAGAATATGCAGGAAATAGGTTAAAACATTTACACATACAGATATACACTGGATGAATCACTATCACATGCCCCAGACTGGATCCACTCCTTCCATGGGTATTGAAACCTCTGACTCTGCAGACCCCAGCTAGTTAAAGGACAGAGCGTTGAACTGTCCTGCAGAGAGAGCCCCAGCAGTGTCTGGGGCCATGTCCTCGCTGCTGACAGGGACACCGGGGAAATCCTGTTCCTCATCCGGGCCCTGGCCCACGGCGCAGTGCTGAGGGGGCAGGCTGGGCACGATGGGCTTGAGGAATTTGAACTCGCTGTTGCCCGAGCCCGTGGTCAGGCTGATCTCGTAGCAATAGGCGCGGGGCAGGGTCCCTGCAGCGGCTGCATCGGCCAGGCCGCTCTGCAAGGTGTCGGCAGCATAAAGCACAGGGCCAGCCTTCAGCTCCTGCCTCCCGCACACCTTGCGAGCCACCAAGACGGCGATGGAGACGAGGAAGAGCAGTGAGACAAAGACCAAGGCAATGATCAAATAGGTGGTCAGGGAGCCGCCCTGGTCCTCGGAGGCCGGGCTGCTGTGCGGCAGGCGCACCTCTGAGAAGTCCTTGAGCAGGAGAGCGCTCAGAGCTGCCGTGGCTGACAGCGGGGGCTTGCCGTTGTCTCTGACCAGCACAACCAGCTTCTGCTTCACGCTGTCTCTCTCTGTCACCGGCCTCCTCAGACGCACCTCCCCGCTTTGCAGGCCCACGGAGAACAGCCCTGGCTCGCTGGCCCTCAGCAGCTGGAACGAGAGCCAGGAGTTCTGGCCCGAGTCCGCATCCACGGCCACCACTTTGCTGACCAGGTAGCCCGCCTCGGCCCACACGGGCACCAGCTCGCTGGAGCCGGGGCTGCTCTCCTGGGCTGGGTACAGCACGAGCGGGGCGTTGTCATTCTCGTCCAGCACGACCAGGCGGACGGTGACGTTGGCTCGCAGGGGAGGAGAGCCCGCGTCAGAGGCACTGACCGTCACCTCCGTCTGCCTCAAGTGCTCGTAGTCCAGGGGCCGCAGCACAAACACGTGCCCCTTCTCCGAGTCCACAGACAGGCAGGAGCACCAGGGCCGCTCCGCCCCTTGCTCTGCTGCCAGGGAATAGCTCACCTTGCCATTCAGCCCCACGTCAGCATCTGCAGCGCTCACGGCTCCAACAAACACTGCGGCCGCACTGTTCTCACGCACGTACATGGTGTAGGAGCTCTGGTTGAAGACGGGGGCATTGTCGTTGACATCCGAGATCTCCACGGTGAAGGTCTGCGTGGTGCTCAGAGGAGGCCAGCCCGCATCTGCTGCCGTCACACTCACGATGTACTGAGGCCTCTCCTCCCGGTCCAGCGCGCTCACTGTCACCAGCTCATAGTAATTCTTATAGGCTGCCCGCAGGGAGAAGGACAGCTCATCCTCCAGGGCACAGGAGATCTTCCCGTTGGCACCAGAATCCCGGTCCCTGACCGAAAACAGGGCAACCACCGTGCCGGGCACTGTGTTCTCGGGGAGGGGACTGCTGAAGGAACTGACCACCACCTCTGGGGCATTGTCATTCACATCCACCACCTCCACCAACACTTTGCACATAGCTGACAGGCCCCCTCCATCTGTGGCTCTCACACTGAGCTCATGATGCTCTGCTGACTCAAAGTCCAGAGGTTTTGTGAGTTTAATTTCACCAGTTATGGCATCAATCACAAATGCTGAGTCACTCTGACCCACTGCCTGGCTGAGTTGATAGGAGATGTCCCCATTAACTCCTGCATCTGGATCAGTTGCCAACACAGTCAGAACAACAGAGCCTTCTGGCATGTTCTCCAGAATCTTTCCTATGTACTCTTCCTGTGTGAATTTGGGAGCATTGTCATTTACATCTAGAACGACAACGTCGATTTCAGTGGTCCCACTCCTGGGAGGAGAGCCTCCATCCACAGCAATGACACTGAAACTCATCTCTGCTTGCTGCTCCCTGTCTAGTGGCTTTTCTAAAACAAGTTCGAGATACTTCTTGCCAGCAATCCCAGTCTTATAGGAGACACTAAAGTACTCATTCTCGGGAAAGATGCTGTACTCCTGGACTGTGTTGCTGCCAATATCGAGATCTTGAGCACCCTCGAGCGGGAAATGTGAACCCAATTCGCTTATTTCAGGGATCTTAAAAGTGACTCGTTCCTCGGGGAAGACGGGTGAGTGGTCATTGATGTCCTCCAGAGTCACCTCGACGCGAAAGAACTGCAGGGGGCTGGAGAGCAGCAGCTCGAAGGGGAGCATGCAGGTGGCGGACTGGCCGCACAGCTGCTCCCGGTCCAGCCTCCCCGCCACCAGCAGGCGGCCGGAGGCGCGCTCCAAGCGAAAATGCTGCCGGCCGTCCTCCGACACCAGGCGGGCGCGGCGAGCCGAGAGCTGCGCCGGCGGCAGCCCCGCATCCTCCGCCAGCTTGCCCACCAGGGAGCCGCTTTCCGCCTCCTCGGCCACGGAGTAGCGGATGGGCTCGGCGCGAGCGAGCGGCAGCGACAGCAAAGCACACACACAAAGCACTTGCCTTGCGAGCGCCATGGCGCGGCGGCGGCGGCGGCGGCGGCGGCCGGTGTCGGTCTCTGGGCGGCTGTCCCGGGCGATTCCCCGCCGAAAGCAAGCGGCCAAGGGCGGCGCGGGCGCCTTCCCTCGCTGCCTCAGATTGCGGCCGGCGCTCCGCAACCTCTGCAGCCGGGCTGTCCCGGCAGCGGGGGACACGGGGCAGCGCTCGCTGCCGCAGCCGCCGCCACCTCCGCCCGGCTGCGCTGGGCTGCTCTAAGCTGGGCCGGGCCGGGCCGGGCCGGGCCGGGCTCGCTCGGGCGGTGCCGCTCCGGGCTCGGCCGCCTCCGCTGCCGCAGCCGCTCGGCGCCGCCTTGGCCGAGGGCACCACCCAGCGGTGCGCGCTGGGACTGCAGCCGCCGCCGCCCGCAGCCCGCGCTGCCGCTCGCCCCGGCCCGCGACTGCGAACCCGCCGGGACACCGGGCCGGGAACCGAACGCCGCGGAACCAGGGCAGCCCAAAGACGAGCCTCAGCCCGCAACGACCGAGCCGCATTCCACCAAAGGAGAAACAGCACAGACACAGGGCGATGGTGACAGCACGGGCATGCCAATGAACACTCTCCCGGCTGCATCTCCACACTCAGGCGCTGTACCCACACAACACTGCTTCTGTCAAGGGACACAGCGAGAAAAAGACTTGCAGAAGTTACCATTGCCTTGAAGAATCTTTCCCGGAAAGAAAAGTGTCTAAACATCTTCTGTTTTCATGAAAGGAATCAGGGACATCTCTTTATTTCAGTCCAACATATTTGTTCAATAGTTAAACTCAGAGGTATACAAATTGACAATGTTAATCTCTATTAATTCAGAGGAAACTGCATGAGAGAATTTTTCTAAATAATCCATGCATCACAGACATCATTCAAACAACCATTTTCTATAGATGGGGTGACAGTCCTTCTCTAGAGGAAGAGGCTCACTACAGTGCTCAGTCCATTTCTGTGGGTCACAGGAGAACAGGCAAACATGGGAATGCAAATGCTCTGACACAAACACAGATAATCATGAGCAGACGGTGTTCTAGTGCCATCAAGAAGCCTTGGGATTCAGGAAGAACAACTTACAGAGCAATCTGAACATCTTTGTTTTAAGTTCTGCTTGACTCTTTCTTCCAATAACTGGCTTTTAATATTTGTCGATTTTTCCTTCAATGCATTCAAAGACAATGAACATGTTTCTGTTCCATGTTACAGCCCTGTTCAGTTGCAGTCTACCCTAACACCATTTGTGCTGCTATATTTCCAAGGCAAGCCTGAGCTGACAGAACACCCAAGCCCTTCTTGCCAGCCAAAGGAAGATTTTGTTGTGCATTTTGTTGCTGTACTCTGGCTAGATAAGGAAGGTGAGACTGCTGTACTGAAAGGACCCAAATCTCCTCCTTCCCTGCTCAGCTGCAGCTGCCTGTGCTCCAGTGGCTGGCTGGGAGCAACTCCCTGCTTCAGCAGGCAGCACTGCTGAAGCATCTGCACATATTCAATGTCTGCATACAGAGCTCCCATCTCACACAGAGACATCCAGAACTCAGGCAAGAAAGGGCCTCGTGCTCACATGACATGGTCACTCAATACTCATAACTTCCTTGCTTTCCTGGAGCATAACAAAGGCCATTTTGCATTTCAGTGAGGACATGATTTGTTTGGCCAATACTGACATCATCCTAAAGCTCAGAACTAAAAGATCCTCTGTGTTGTCAGACAGCCACAAAATCAAGAGCATTGCTGTCAGTGGTAAGCACACACTTAAAGCCTGTTACAAATGGCTGTAAGAGAGCTGAAACAAATTACTAAATAAGTGAGTGAACCTTGGCTTCTTTTATTTCCTTCATGGTTTATGTAGTGGTAGATATTAATTCTGAATCGAATTTTCAAGAAATTTGGTAAACCAATGGCAAATCCAGATATAATCTTGAGGAATCATTGCCCTATGCTGCACACTGGATCCCCTCTTACCATGGGTCATGAATCCAATGGCTGAGCAGACCACAGCAAGTTAAAGGAAAGATTGTTGAACTGTTCTGAAGAGAGAGTCCCAGCATCCAATTTTTTCAATTGTTAAACTCAGAGATGTACCAGTTCACAACGTTAATCTCTACAACTTGGGCTCAATACAGCGTGAGGGAGTCTTTCTGAACATTCCATGCATCACAGACATCATTCAAACAACCAGTTTTTATAGATGGGGTGGCAGTCCTTCTCTAGATGAACAGGCTCAGAACAGTGCTCAGTACATTTCAGTGGGTAGAAGGAGAAAGGGCCACTTGAGAATGCTCTACTACAAATGGAAACAGCCATGTGGGGACAGCTTTCTCTTCCCAAGAGATAAACACGGAGTTCAGGAAAAGTTCTTGATTTGATCTTCAGAATATTGTCTTTAAAGGATGTGTGGTGTCATCATGTAGACCCCAGTGTGACAGATCATAAAACCTTCATTTACAGGCCAAAGAAAGAATTTGTCGGGTGTTTTGCTGCTCTGCTCTCTGCCCTGAAAGGATCAAATCTCCAGCCTTTTTGCCTGCAGAGCTGGAAATGACTGCAGTGCAATGGCTGCATGGGAGCAACACCCACTTTCACTGGGCAGCACCAGTGAAGCATCTGCAGATGCACATTGGCCATGCAGAGAGGTGCACTGAGAATAAAGAGAAACACACAGAGCCCACACATCTCAGACAGAGACATCCAGAACCTCAGAGAGAAAAAGCCCTGAGCTAACACAACATTGTAACACAGTATTCAGAACTACCTTGCTTTTGTGGGGAAAAGAACTGTCATTTCAGCAAGTGTGATAGTAGTGCACACAACTGTGCCACTGAGCTTTAACAAAGAATAAGCAGTCCAATCCCTGATCTGAAAGCAAGGGAAACAAGAGCATAGTTGGGAGTGCATTCTGAAAGCCTACCAGAAATGACTGAGACAGAGCTGAAATACAATATTGTCTGAAGGAATGAATCTGAGTGCCTTTTTTGCCTTATTTGTGTTTTTGGAGGGGAAGACAAATTTTACTCTGACGTAGAATTTGCAGGATACTAACTATGCCAATTTGGAACACATTTACTCCAGAGGAACCACTGCCACATGCTGCAGCCTGGATCCCCTCCTCCCAAGAGCCATGAAGCCTCTGGCTGTGCACACCCAGCTAGTCAAAGGAGAGAGCGTTGAACTGTCCTGCAGAGAGAGTCCCAGCAGTGCCTGGGGCTATGTCCTCGCTGCTGACAGGGACACTGGGGAAATCCTGTTCCTCATCCTGGCCCTGGTTCAGCCTAAAGATGACGTGGAGTCCAGAAGGACAGAGCCCCATCCCTCAGCAGGAGAAACCGAGCAGAAACAGGCTGGTGGCAACAGCAGGAGCATGCCAATGAACCGTGTCCTGTTGCATCTCCACGTTCAGGAACTGTGCCCACCCAACATTCCTTCTGACCAGGGATACAGTGAGAAAGCTACTCACAGAATTTTGAAATGCCTTGACAGGGCTGTCCCAGAACGAACATCTCTACAAGGACTTTTGTCTCCACTGAAGGAGTCAGGGTGGTCTCTTTATTTCAGTCTAACACAATTTTTCAGTTCCTAATCACACAGTTATACCAATTTAAAACATTAAACTGCATCACTTCAGTATATCAGAGTGTGAGAGGGAGGCTTTCTGATTATTTTGTGTATCACAGACATCATTCAAACAACCAGTTATTCTAGATGGGGTGGCAGTCCTTCTCTAGAGGAACGGGCTCACAACAGAGCTCAGTTCATTTCAGAGGAGAAAGGGCAAGCATGGGAATGCAAATGCTCTAACACAAACACAGAAAATCATGCATGGACAGCTTTCTAGCCCCATCAAGAAGCCTTGGGATTCAGGAACAACATTGAAAAAACCAAACTTAATGTCTTTTTTTTTAAAGTTCTTCTTGACTCTACATTCCCATAAATGTCTTGTAGTATTTATGGATTTTGCCTTCAATGCAGCTAAAGACAATGACCATGTTTGTACCACTCCATTCAATTACAGTCCACCCTAACACTGTTTGTGCTGTTGTATTTCCAGGGCTATCCTGAGGTGACAAAACACCCAAGCCACTCTTATAAGCCAAAGGAAGATTTGTTGAACATTTGGGTGCTCTACTGTAAGCTAGATAAGGCAGATGAGACTGATGTTACCAAAGGGTCCAAATCACCTCCTTCCCTGGTGAACTGGCACTGTCTGTCTTGCTGTGGCTGGGTGGGAGCAACTCCCAGCTCCACCAGGCAGCACTACTGAGGCATCTGCAGATATTAAATGTCTGCATGTACAAACACAGCGAGAAGAAAGCAAAGCACACAGAGATCACATCTCAGACAGAGACAGCCAGAATCCCAGGAAGAAAGGGCCTAGTGCTCACATGATATTGGGACTCAGCACTCATGGCATCCTTGCTTTCCTGAAGGGCAAAGAGGGCTTTTTGCTTATCAGTGAGTATATATTTTGTGTGGCAGCCAGACATGGTTTTAATGCTCTGGATAAAATGTTCCTCAGTCTTTTCAGACAGCAAGACAAACAGGGGCATATAGCTGAGTGAGTGAGCGCTAACCACATACCTAAACCTCATTAGAAACTTCAGTAAAAAAGCGGAAACCTATGACAAACTAAATAAGCAGACCTTGGCTTCTTTTACTTCTTTCACTGATATTGGAGTGGCAGATACTCATACCAAATAGAATTAGGAGGAAATTGGTTACAGTAATTGGAAATAAAAATTTATTCTGGAGGAATCATTGCCACATGCTGCAACCAGGATGGCCTACATGCACAGGCCAAGAAGCTTCTGTCTATGCAGACCCAGCTAGTTAAAGGAAAGAGCGTTGAACTGTCCTGCAGAGAGAGCCCCAGCAGTGTCGGGGGCCATGTCCTCGCTGCTGACAGGGACACTGGGGAAATCCTGTTCCTCATCCGGGCCCTGGCCCACGGCGCAGTGCTGAGGGGGCAGGCTGGGCACGATGGGCTTGAGGAATTTGAACTCGCTGTTGCCCGAGCCCGTGGTCAGGCTGATCTCGTAGCAATAGGCGCGGGGCAGGGTCCCTGCAGCGGCTGCATCGGCCAGGCCGCTCTGCAAGGTGTCGGCAGCATAAAGCACAGGGCCAGCCTTCAGCTCCTGCCTCCCGCACACCTTGCGAGCCACCAAGACCGCGATGGAGACGAGGAAAAGCAGTGAGACAAAGACCAAGGCAATGATCAAATAGGTGGTCAGGGAGCCGCCCTGGTCCTCGGAGGCCGGGCTGCTGTGCGGCAGGCGCACCTCTGAGAAGTCCTTGAGCAGGAGAGCGCTCAGAGCTGCCGTGGCTGACAGCGGGGGCTTGCCGTTGTCTCTGACCAGCACAACCAGCTTCTGCTTCACGCTGTCTCTCTCTGTCACCGGCCTCCTCAGACGCACCTCCCCGCTTTGCAGGCCCACGGAGAACAGCCCTGGCTCGCTGGCCCTCAGCAGCTGGAACGAGAGCCAGGAGTTCTGGCCCGAGTCCGCATCCACGGCCACCACTTTGCTGACCAGGTAGCCCGCCTCGGCCCACACGGGCACCAGCTCGCTGGAGCCGGGGCTGCTCTCCTGGGCTGGGTACAGCACGAGCGGGGCGTTGTCATTCTCGTCCAGCACGACCAGGCGGACGGTGACGTTGGCTCGCAGGGGAGGAGAGCCCGCGTCAGAGGCACTGACCGTCACCTCCGTCTGCCTCAAGTGCTCGTAGTCCAGGGGCCGCAGCACAAACACGTGCCCCTTCTCCGAGTCCACAGACAGGCAGGAGCACCAGGGCCGCTCCGCCCCTTGCTCTGCTGCCAGGGAATAGCTCACCTTGCCATTCAGCCCCACGTCAGCATCTGCAGCGCTCACGGCTCCAACAAACACCGCGGCCGCACTGTTCTCACGCACGTACATGGTGTAGGAGCTCTGGTTGAAGACGGGGGCGTTGTCGTTGACATCCGAGATCTCCACGGTGAAGGTCTGCGTGGTGCTCAGAGGAGGCTAGCCCGCATCTGCTGCCGTCATACTCAGGATGTACTGAGGCCTCTCCTCCCGGTCCAGCGCGCTCACTGTCACCAGCTCATAGTAATTCTTATAGGCTGCCCGCAGGGAGAAGGACAGCTCATCCTCCAGGGCACAGGAGATCTTCCCGTTGGCACCAGAATCCCGGTCCCTGACCGTAAACAGGGCAACCACCGTGCCGGGCACTGTGTTCTCGGGGAGGGGACTGCTGAAGGAACTGACCACCACCTCTGGGGCATTGTCATTCACATCCACCACCTCCACCAACACTTTGCAGATTGCTGACAGGCCCCCTCCATCTGTGGCTCTCACACTGAGCTCATGATGCTCTGTTGACTCAAAGTCCAGAGGTTTTGTGAGTTTGATTTCACCAGTTACGGGATCAATCGCAAATGCTGAATCACTGTGACCAACCACTTCATTAAGGTGATAGGAGACGTCCCCATTAACTCCTGCATCCGGATCAGTTGCCAGCACAGTCAGAACCACAGAGCCTTCTGGCATGTTCTCCAGAACCTTTGCAATATAACGTTCTTGTGTGAATTTGGGAGCATTGTCATTCACATCTAGAATGATAATAGAGATCTCGATGGTCCCACTTCTAGGAGGAGAGCCACCATCCACAGCAATAACACTGAAACCCATCTTTGCCTGCTCTTCTCTATCGAGTGGTTCTTCCAAAACAAGTTCAACATATTTGTCACCATTACTCCGACTTCCAAAGGAGACACTAAAGTACTCATTCTCGGGAGAGATGCTGTATGCCTGGACAGTATTGCTGCCAGTATCGAGGTCCCGAGCTGCCTCCAGTGGGAAACGTGAACCCGGGTCACTCGTTTCCGGAATCCTAAAAGTGACTCGGTCTTCTCGGAAAACTGGTGAATGGTCATTGATGTCCTCCAGAGTCACCTCGACGCGAAAGAACTGCAGGGGGCCGGAGAGCAGCAGCTCGAAGGGGAGCATGCAGGTGGCGGACTGGCCGCACAGCTGCTCCCGGTCCAGCCTCCCCGCCACCAGCAGGCGGCCGGAGGCGCGCTCCAAGCGAAAATGCTGCCGGCCGTCCTCCGACACCAGGCGGGCGCGGCGAGCCGAGAGCTGCGCCGGCGGCAGCCCCGCATCCTCCGCCAGCTTGCCCACCAGGGAGCCGCTTTCCGCCTCCTCGGCCACGGAGTAGCGGATGGGCTCGGCGCGAGCGAGCGGCAGCGACAGCAAAGCACACACACAAAGCACTTGCCTTGCGAGCGCCATGGCGCGGCGGCGGCGGCGGCGGCGGCGGCCGGTGTCGGTCTCTGGGCGGCTGTCCCGGGCGATTCCCCGCCGAAAGCAAGCGGCCAAGTGCGGCGCGGGCGCCTTCCCTCGCTGCCTCAGATTGCGGCCGGCGCTCCGCAACCTCTGCAGCCGGGCTGTCCCGGCAGCGGGGGACACGGGGCAGCGCTCGCTGCCGCAGCCGCCGCCACCTCCGCCCGGCTGCGCTGGGCTGCTCTAAGCTGGGCCGGGCCGGGCCGGGCCGGGCCGGGCTCGCTCGGGCTGTGCCGCTCCGGGCTCGGCCGCCTCCGCTGCCGCAGCCGCTCGGCGCCGCCTTGGCCGAGGGCACCACCCAGCGGTGCGCGCTGGGACTGCAGCCGCCGCCGCCCGCAGCCCGCGCTGCCGCTCGCCCCGGCCCGCGACTGCGAACCCGCCGGGACACCGGGCCGGGAACCGAACGCCGCGGAACCAGGGCAGCCCAAAGACGAGCCTCAGCCCGCAACGACCCAGCCGCATTCCACCAAAGGAGAAACCGCACAGACATAGGGCGATGGTGACAGCACGGGCATGCCAATGAACACTCTCCCGGCTGCATCTCCAAACTCATGCACTGTACCCACAAAACACTGATTTTGTCAAGGCAGACAGTGAGAAAATGACTCGCAGAATTTTGAAATACCTTGAACGATCTTTCCAGGAAAGAAACTGGAAAACAACTTCTGTTTTCATGGAAGGAGTTAGGACCTTCTCTTTAATTCAGTCCAACATATTTGCTCAATAGTTAAACTCAGAGGTATACCAATTCACAGTATTAATCTTTATTACTTTGGAGGAAACAGCATGAGAGAGTTTTTCTAAATATTCCATGCATCACAGACATCATTCACACAACCAGTTATTCTAGATGGGTTGGCAGTCCTTCTCTAGAGGAACAGGCTTATAACAGTGCTCAGTCCATTTCTGTGGGTCAAAGCAGAACAGGCAAACATGGAAATGCAAATGCTCTGACACAAACACAGAAAATCGTGTGGGGACAGTTTTCTAGTGCCATCAACAAGCCTTGGGATACAGGAAGAACAATGAACAGAGTGATCTCAACATCTTTAAGTTCTGCTTGACTCTTCCTTCCAATAATTATCTTTTAATATTTGTGGATTTTTCCTACAATGCATTCAATGACAATGAACATGTTTCTGTTCCATGTTACAGCCCTGTTCAGTTGCAGTCTACCCTAACACCATTTGTGCTCCTCTCTATTTCCAAGGCAAGCCTGAGGTGACAGAACACCCAAGCCCTTCTTGCCAGCCAAAGGAAGATTTCCTTGTGCATTTTGTTGCTGTACTCATGCTAGATAAGGAATGTGAGACTGTTGTACTGAAAGGGCCCAAATCTCCTCCTTCCCTGCTCAGCTGCAGCTGCCTGTGCTCCACTGGCTGGCTGGGAGCAACTCCCTGCTTCAGCAGGCAGCACTGCTGAAGCATCTGCACATATTCAATGTCTGCATACAGAGCTCCCATCTCAGACAGAGACATCCAAAACTCAGGCAAGAAAGGGCCTCGTGCTCACATGACATGGTCACTCAATACTCATAACTTCCTTGCTTTCCTGAAGTATAACAAAGGCCATTTTGCATTTCAGTGAGGACATGATTTGTTTGGCCAACAGTGACATCATACTAAAGCCCAGAACTGAAAAATCCTCTGTGTTGTCACACAGAAAATCAAGAGCATTGCTGTCAGTGGTAAGCACACACTTAAAGCCTGTTACCAATGGAAGTAAGAGAGCTGAAACAAATTACTAAGTGAGTGAACTATGGCTTCTTTTACTTCGGTCATTGTTTATGGAGTGGTAGATATTAATCCTGAATAGAATTTTCAAGAAATTGGTAAACCAATGGCAAATCCAGATATAATCTTGAGGAATCATTGTCCTATGATGCAGACCGGCTTCCGTCTTACCATGGGTCATGACTCCAATGGCTGAGCAGACCACAGCAAGTTAAAGGGAAGAGTGTTGAACTGTCCTGAAGAGAGAGTCCCAGCATCCAATTTTTTCAATTGTTAAACTCAGAGGTATACCAGTTCACAATGTTACTCTCTACAACTACAGCACAATACAGCGTGAGGGAGTCTTTCTGAATATTCCATGCATCACAGACATCATACAAACAACCAGTTTTTATAGATGGGGTGGCAGTCCTTCTCTAGAGGAACAGGATCAGTACACTGCTCAGTACATTTCAGTGGGTAGAAGGAGAAAGGACCACTTGAGAATGCTCTACCACAAATGCAGACAATCATGTGGCGACAGCTTTCTCTTCCCAAGAGAAAAACAATAAATTCAGAAACAAGAATGAGAAACAAAACTCAAAAGTCCTGCTTTCAAGTTCTTCATTTGATCTTCAGAATATTGTCTTTAATGGATATGTGGTGTTTTCATGCCCAGGCAATGGACATGTTTTCATGACTCTGTGCAGTTATAACCTGTCCAAACTCAGATTGTCCTGACACTGCTGTACTTCCCAGGCAATCCCAGGGAGACAGAACACCAAACCCACACTGACAGGCCAAGGAAAGAATTTGTCGGGTGTTTTGCTGCTCTGCTCTCTGCCCTGAAAGGATCAAAACTCCAGCCTTCTTGCCTGCAGAGCTGGAAATGACTGCAGTGCAATGGCTGCATGGGAGCAACACCCACTTTCACTGGGCAGCACCAGTGAAGCATCTGCAGATGCACATTGGCCATGCAGAGAGGTGTCCTGAGAATAAAGAGAAACACACAGAGCCCACACATCTCAGACAGAGACATCCAGAACCTCAGAGAGAAAAAGCCCCGTGCTAACACAACATTGTAACACAGTATTCAGAACTACCTTGCTTTTGTGGGGAAAAGAACTGTCATTTCAGCAAGTGTCATAGTAGTGTACACAGCTGTGCCACTGAGCTTTAACAAAGAATAAGCATTCCAATGTCTGATCTGAAAACAAGAGAAACAAGAGCATAGTTGGGAGTGCATTCTGAAAGCCTACCAGAAATGACTGAGACAGAGCTGAAATACAATATTGTCTGAAGGAATGAATCTGAGCGCCCTTTTTACCTTATTTCTGTTTTTGGAGGGGAAGACAAATTTTACTCTGACTTAGAATTTGCAGGATACTAACTATGCCAATTTGGAACATATTAAGTATTGAAGAACCATGGCCACATGCTGCAGCCTGGATCCACTCCTCCCAAGAGCCATGAAGCCTCTGGCTGTGCACACCCAGCTAGTCAAAGGAGAGAGCATTGAACTGTCCTGCTGAGAGAGTCCCAGCAGTGCCTGGGGCCATGTCCTCGCTGCCCACAGGGACACCGGGGAAATCCTGTTCCTCATCCTGGCCCTGGTTCAGCATAAAGACGACGTGGAGTCCAGAAGGACAGAGCCCCATCCCTCAGCAGGAGAAACCGAGCAGAAACAGGCTGGTGGTGACAGCAGGGGCATGCCAATGAACTGTGTCCTGGTTGCATCTCCACGTTCAGGAACTGTGCCCACCCAACATTGCTTCAGACCAGGGATACAGTGGGAAAGCAACTCACAGAATTTTGAAAAGCCTTGACTACGCTTTCCCAGATGTAATGTCTCTACAAATAATTCTGTCCCCACCAAAGCAGTCAAGTGTTGTCTTTATTTGAGTCTAACACAATTTTTCA
This sequence comes from Passer domesticus, assembly GCF_036417665.1. Classification (NCBI taxonomy): domain Eukaryota; kingdom Metazoa; phylum Chordata; class Aves; order Passeriformes; family Passeridae; genus Passer; species Passer domesticus. Next base: position 15,955,432 of record NC_087486.1, on the reverse strand, counting down.
GTTCCTAATCCCACAGTTATACCAATTTACAATGTTAAACTGTATCACTTCAGCACATCACAGTGCAAGAGGGAGGCTTTCTGATTATTTTGTGCATCACAGACATCATTCAAACAAACAGTTATTCTAGAGGATAACTCTAGAACACTGGGGTGGCAGTCCTTCTCTAGAGGAACAGGCTCAGCACAGTGCTCAGTTCATTTCAGAGGAGAAAGGGCAAGCATGGTAATGCAAATGCTCCAACACAAACACAGAAAATCATGCATGGACAGCTTTCTAGTCCCATCAAGAAGCCTTGGGATTCAGGAACAACCATGAAAAGACGAATGTCATTGACAATTTTCAAGACCTTCTTTACTCTTCCTCTTAATAATTAGCTTGTAGTATTTATGGAGTTTTCCTTCAATGTATTCAACAACAATGAACATGTTTCTACAACTGTGTTCAGTTACAGTCTACCCTAACACCATTTGTGCTCCTCTATCTCCAAGGCAATCCTGAGAAGACAGAACACCCAAGGCCCTCCTGCAAGCCAAAGGAAGATTTTGTTGTGCATTTTGCAGCTCTCCACTGAGTCAGATTTGGATGATGAGACTGCTGTTGCAAAAGGATCCAAATCAATTCCTTCCCTGCTGAGCTGGCACTGCCTGTTGTCATGGCTGGGTGGGAGCAGCCATGCTTCACCAGGCAGTAATTCTGAAGCATCTGCAGATATTCAATGTCTACACACAGAGCTCCCATCTCAAAAAGAGACATCCAGAACCCAGGCAAGAAAACCCTAGTGCACACATAATATTGTGACTCAATAGCCACAACTTCCTTACATTCCTGGAGCTCAACGAGGGCCTTTTTGCATTTCAGTGAGGATACGATTTGTATGGCCAACAGTGACATTGTCCTAAACTTCATTATAAAAAGATCCTCTGTCTTGTCAGACAGCAAGAGAAAGCAGAAAATAGCTGACACTGCTAACCAGATACATAACGCCTGTTACAAACGGCCACAGCAGAGGAGAAACCTATTAAAACTTAGTGAGACAAACTTGGCATCTTTTAATTCCCTAATAGTTTTTGGAGGGGTAGACGTAAATTCTGAATAGAATATGCAGGAAAAGTGCTAAACCATTTACACATACAGCTATACTCTGGATGAACCACAGTCACATGGAGCATCCTGGATCCATTCCTTCCATGGGTATTGAAACCGCTGATTCTGGAGACCCAGCTAGTTAAAGGAAAGAGCGTTGAACTGTCCTGCAGAGAGAGTCCCAGCAGTGTCTGGGGCCATGTCCTCGCTGCTGACAGGGACACCGGGGAAATCCTGTTCCTCATCCGGGCCCTGGCCCACGGTGCAGTGCTGAGGGGGCAGGCTGGGCACGATGGGCTTGAGGAATTTGAACTCGCTGTTGCCCGAGCCCGTGGTCAGGCTGATCTCGTAGCAATAGGCGCGGGGCAGGGTCCCTGCAGCGGCTGCATCGGCCAGGCCGCTCTGCAAGGTGTCGGCAGCATAAAGCACAGGGCCAGCCTTCAGCTCCTGCCTCCCGCACACCTTGCGAGCCACCAAGACGGCGATGGAGACGAGGAAGAGCAGTGAGACAAAGACCAAGGCAATGATCAAATAGGTGGTCAGGGAGCCGCCCTGGTCCTCGGAGGCCGGGCTGCTGTGCGGCAGGCGCACCTCTGAGAAGTCCTTGAGCAGGAGAGCGCTCAGAGCTGCCGTGGCTGACAGCGGGGGCTTGCCGTTGTCTCTGACCAGCACAACCAGCTTCTGCTTCACGCTGTCTCTCTCTGTCACCGGCCTCCTCAGACGCACCTCCCCGCTTTGCAGGCCCACGGAGAACAGCCCTGGCTCGCTGGCCCTCAGCAGCTGGAACGAGAGCCAGGAGTTCTGGCCCGAGTCCGCATCCACGGCCACCACTTTGCTGACCAGGTAGCCCGCCTCGGCCCACACGGGCACCAGCTCGCTGGAGCCTGGGCTGCTCTCCTGGGCTGGGTACAGCACGAGCGGGGCGTTGTCATTCTCGTCCAGCACGACCAGGCGGACGGTGACGTTGGCTCGCAGGGGAGGAGAGCCCGCGTCAGAGGCACTGACCGTCACCTCCGTCTGCCTCAAGTGCTCGTAGTCCAGGGGCCGCAGCACAAACACGTGCCCCTTCTCCGAGTCCACAGACAGGCAGGAGCACCAGGGCCGCTCCGCCCCTTGCTCTGCTGCCAGGGAATAGCTCACCTTGCCATTCAGCCCCACGTCAGCATCTGCAGCGCTCACGGCTCCAACAAACACCGCGGCCGCACTGTTCTCACGCACGTACATGGTGTAGGAGCTCTGGTTGAAGACGGGGGCGTTGTCGTTGACATCCGAGATCTCCACGGTGAAGGTCTGCGTGGTGCTCAGAGGAGGCCAGCCCGCATCTGCTGCCGTCACACTCAGGATGTACTGAGGCCTCTCCTCCCGGTCCAGCGCGCTCACTGTCACCAGCTCATAGTAATTCTTATAGGCTGCCCGCAGGGAGAAGGACAGCTCATCCTCCAGGGCACAGGAGATCTTCCCGTTGGCACCAGAATCCCGGTCCCTGACCGTAAACAGGGCAACCACCGTGCCGGGCACTGTGTTCTCGGGGAGGGGACTGCTGAAGGAACTGACCACCACCTCTGGGGCATTGTCATTCACATCCACCACCTCCACCAACACTTTGCAGATTGCTGACAGGCCCCCTCCATCTGTGGCTCTCACACTGAGCTCATGAATGTCTGCTTCCTCAAAGTCCAGAGGTTTTGTGAGTTTAATTTCACCAGTTATGGCATCAATCACAAATGCTGACTCACTGTCACCAACCACTTCATTAAGTTGGTAGGAGATGTCCCCATTAACTCCTGCATCTCGATCAGTTGCCAGCACTGTCAGAACCACAGAGCCTTCTGGCATGTTCTCCAGAATCTTTCCTATGTACACCTCCTGTGAGAATATGGGAGCATTGTCATTTGCATCCAGAATGACTATAGTCACTTGGGTGGTACCAGTCCTGGGAGGAGAGCCCCCATCCACGGCAATAACATTGAAACTCATCTCTGTCTGCTCCTCTCTGTCTAGTGGCTTTTCCAAAATCAGTTCAAGATACTTCTTGCCTGTTACCCCAGTCCCATAGGAGACACTGAAATACTCGCTCTCTGGAGAAATGCTGTACTCCTGGACTGTGTTCCTGCCAATATCCAGGTCCCGAGCCACCTCCAAAGGGAACCGTGTACCTGGCTCGCTCGTTTCCGGAATCCTAAAAGTGACTCGGTCTTCTCGGAAAACTGGTGAATGGTCATTGATGTCCTCCAGAGTCACCTCGACGCGAAAGAACTGCAGGGGGCCGGAGAGCAGCAGCTCGAAGGGGAGCATGCAGGTGGCGGACTGGCCGCACAGCTGCTCCCGGTCCAGCCTCCCCGCCACCAGCAGGCGGCCGGAGGCGCGCTCCAAGCGAAAATGCTGCCGGCCGTCCTCCGACACCAGGCGGGCGCGGCGAGCCGAGAGCTGCGCCGGCGGCAGCCCCGCATCCTCCGCCAGCTTGCCCACCAGGGAGCCGCTTTCCGCCTCCTCGGCCACGGAGTAGCGGATGGGCTCGGCGCGAGCGAGCGGCAGCGACAGCAAAGCACACACACAAAGCACTTGCCTTGCGAGCGCCATGGCGCGGCGGCGGCGGCGGCGGCGGCGGCCGGTGTCGGTCTCTGGGCGGCTGTCCCGGGCGATTCCCCGCCGAAAGCAAGCGGCCAAGTGCGGCGCGGGCGCCTTCCCTCGCTGCCTCAGATTGCGGCCGGCGCTCCGCAACCTCTGCAGCCGGGCTGTCCCGGCAGCGGGGGACACGGGGCAGCGCTCGCTGCCGCAGCCGCCGCCACCTCCGCCCGGCTGCGCTGGGCTGCTCTAAGCTGGGCCGGGCCGGGCCGGGCCGGGCCGGGCTCGCTCGGGCTGTGCCGCTCCGGGCTCGGCCGCCTCCGCTGCCGCAGCCGCTCGGCGCCGCCTTGGCCGAGGGCACCACCCAGCGGTGCGCGCTGGGACTGCAGCCGCCGCCGCCCGCAGCCCGCGCTGCCGCTCGCCCCGGCCCGCGACTGCGAACCCGCCGGGACACCGGGCCGGGAACCGAACGCCGCGGAACCAGGGCAGCCCAAAGACGAGCCTCAGCCCGCAACGACCCAGCCGCATTCCACCAAAGGAGAAACCGCACAGACATAGGGCGATGGTGACAGCACGGGCATGCCAATGAACACTCTCCCGGCTGCATCTCCAAACTCATGCACTGTACCCACAAAACACTGATTTTGTCAAGGCAGACAGTGAGAAAATGACTCGCAGAATTTTGAAATACCTTGAACGATCTTTCCAGGAAAGAAACTGGAAAACAACTTCTGTTTTCATGGAAGGAGTTAGGACCTTCTCTTTATTTCAGTCCAACATATTTGTTCAATTGTTAAACTCAGAGGTATACCAATTCAAAATATTAATCTCTATTACTTCGGAGGAAACAGCATGAGAGAGTCTTTCTAGATATTCCATGCATCACAGACATCATTCAAACAAGCGGTTATTCTACATGGGGTGGCAGTCCTTCTCTAGAGGAACAGGCTTATAACAGTGCTCAGTCCATTTCAGTGTCTCAAAGGAGAATGGGCAAACATGGGAATGGAAATGCTCTGACACAAACACAGAAAATCTTGTGTGTACAGTTTTCTAGTGCCATCAAGAAGACTTGGGATTCAGGAACAACAATTTACAAGGTGATCTGAACATCTTTGTTTTAAGTTCTGCTTGACTCTTCCTTCCAATAATTGTCTTTTAATATTTGTGGATTTTTCCTTCAATGCATTCAATGACAATGAACATGTTTCTGTTCCATGTTACAGCCCTGTTAAGTTACAGTCTAGCCTAACACCATTTGTGCTGCTCTATTTCCAAGGCAATCCTGAGGGGACAGAACACCCAAGCCCTTCTTGCCAGCCAAAGGAAGATTTTCTTGTGCATTTTGTTGCTGTACTCTGGCTAGATAAGGAAGGTGAGACTGCTGTACTGAAAGGGCCCAAATCTCCTCCTTCCCTGCTCAGCTGCAGCTGCCTGTGCTCCACTGGCTGGCTGGGAGCAACTCCCTGCTTCAGCAGGCAGCACTGCTGAAGCATCTGCACATATTCAATGTCTGCATACAGAGCTCCCATCTCACACAGAGACAGCCAGAAATCAGGCAAGAAAGGGCCTCGTGCTCACATGACATGGTCACTCAATAGTCATAACTTCCTTGCTTTCCTGAAGCATAACAAAGGCCATTTTGCATTTCAGTGAGGATATGATTTCTTTGGCCAATACTGACATCATCCTAAAGCTCAGAACTCAAAGCTCCTCTGTGTTGTCAGACGGACAGAAAATCAAGAGCATTGCTGTCAGTGGTAAGCACACACTTAAAGCCTGTTACAAATGGCTGTAAGAGAGCTGAAACAAATTACTAAGTAAGTGAGAGAACCTTGGCTTCTTTTATTTCCTTCATGGTTTATGTAGTGGTAGATATTAATTCTGAATCGAATTTTCAAGAAATTTGGTAAACCAATGGCAAATCCAGATATAACCTTGAGGAATCATTGCCCTATGCTGCACACTGGATCCCCTCTTATCATGGGTCATGAATCCGACGGCTGAGCTGACCACAGCAAGTTAAAGGAAAGAGTGTTGAACTGTCCTGAAGAGAGAGTCCCAGCATCCAATATTTTTCAATTGTTAAACTCAGAGGTATACCAGTTCACAATGTTAATCTCCACAACTTGGGCAAAATAAAGCATGAGGGAGTCTTTCTGAATATTCCATGCATTACAGACATTACTCAAACAAACAGTTTTTATAGATAGGGTGGCAGTCCTTCTCTGGATGAACAGGCAAAACAATGTCTAACACAGATCAGAGAGTAGAAGGAGAAAGGGCCACTTGAGAATGCTCTACCACAAATGGACACAGTCATGTGGGGACAGCTTTCTCTTCCCAAGAGAAAAATATGGAATTAAAAATCAAGAATGAGAAACAAAACTCTAAGTCCTGTTTTCAAGTTCTTCATTTGATCTTCACAATATTGTCTTTAATGGACATATGGCGTTTTCATGCCAAGACAATGGATATGTTTTCATGACTCTGTGCAGTTATAGCCTGTCCAAACTCAGATTGTCCTGACACTGCTGTACTTCCAAGGCAATCTCAGGGAGACAGAACACCAAACCCACACTGATAGGCCAAGGGGAAATTTTCTTGAGTGTGTTGCTGCTGTGTTCTGCTCAACCCTGAAAGGATCAAAACTCCAGCCCTCTTGCCTGCAGAGCTGGAAATGACTGCAGTGCAATGGCTGCATGGGAGCAACACCCACTTTCACTGGGCAGCACCAGTGAAGCATCTGCAGATGCACATTGGCCATGCAGAGAGGTCTACTGAGAATAAAGAGAAACACACAGAGCCCACACATCTCAGACAGAGACATCCAGAACCTCAGAGAGAAAAAGCCCCGTGCTAACAGAACATTGTAACACAGTATTCAGAGCTAACTTGCTTTTGTGGGGAAAAGAACTGTCATTTCAGCAAGTGTGATAGTAGTGCACACAACTGTGCCACTCAGCTTTAACAAAGAATAAGCAGTCCAATCCCTGATCTGAAAGCAAGAGAAACAAGAGCATAGTTGGGAGTGCATTCTGAAAGCCTACCAGAAATGACTGAGACAGAGCCGAAATATACAATTGTCTGAAGGAATGAATCTGAGGGCCTTTTTTACCTTATTTCTGTTTTTGGAGGGGAAGAAAATTTTACTCTGACATAGAATTTGCAGGATACTAACTATGCCAATTTGGAACATATTAAGTATTGAGGAACCACTGCCACATGCTGCAGCCTGGATGCCCTCCTCCCAAGAGCCATGAAGCCTCTGGCTGTGCACACCCAGCTAGTCAAAGGAGAGAGCGTTGAACTGTCCTGCTGAGAGAGTCCCAGCAGTGCCTGGGGCCATGTCCTCGCTGCTGACAGGGACACCGGGGAAATCCTGTTCCTCATCCTGGCCCTGGTTCAGCCTAAAGACGACGTGGAGTCCAGAAGGACAGAGCCCCATCCCTCAGCAGGAGAAACCGAGCAGAAGCAGGCTGGTGGTGACAGCCGGGGCATGCCAATGAACTGTGTCCTGGTTGCATCTCCACGTTCAGGAACTGTGCCCACCCAACATTGCTTCAGACCAGGGATACAGTGAGAAAGCAACTCGCAGAATTTTGAAAAGCCTTGACTACGCTTTCCCAGAAGTAATGTCTCTACAAATAATTCTGTCCCCACCAAAGCAGTCAAGTGTTGTCTTTATTTCAGTCTAACACAATTTTTCAGTTCCTAATCCCACAGTTATACCAATTTACAATGTTAAACTGTATCACTTCAGCATATCACAGTGCAAGAGGGAGGCTTTCTGATTATTTTGTGCATCACAGACATCATTCAAACAAACAGTTATTCTAGATGGGGTGGCAGTCCTTCTCTAGAGGAACAGGCTCAGCACAGTGCTCAGTTCATTTCAGAGGAGAAAGGGCAAACATGGGAATGCAAATGCTCCAACACAAACACAGAAAATCATGCATGGACAGCTTTCTAGTCCCATCAAGAAGCCTTGGGATTCAGGAACAACAATGAAAACACCAATCTCATTGACTATTTTCAAGACCTTCTTTACTCTTCCTCTTAATAATTAGCTTGTAGTATTTATGGAGTTTTCCTTCAATGTATTCAACAACAATGAACATGTTTCTACAACTCTGTCCAGTTACAGTCTACCCTAAAAATTTGTGTGTTCTTGTATTTCCAAGACAATCCTGAGAAGACAGAACACCGAAGCCCCTCTTGCAAGCCAAAGGAAGATATTGTTATCCATTTTGCAGCTCTACTCTGATCTACATTAGGATGAAGACACTGCTGTTGCAAAAGGCTCCAAATCACCTCCTTCCCTGCTCAGCTGGCACGGCCTGTTGTCATGGCTGGGTGGGAGCAGCCCCCTGCTTCACCAGGCAGTAATTCTGAAGCATCTGCAGATATTCAATGTCTGCACACAGAGCTCCCATCTCAAAAAGAGACATCCAGAACCCAGGCAAGAAAACCCTAGTGCACAAATGACATTGTAACTCAATCCCAAAACTTTCACACTTTCCTAAAACACAAACCGGGCCTTTTTTACATTTTAGTGAGGATATGATTTGTATGGCCAACAGTGACATTGTCCTAAACCTAGGAAGAAAAAGATCCTCTGTCTAGTCAGACAATAACAGAAAGAAGAAAAAAAGCTGAGACTCCTAACCAGATACATAATGCCTGTAAAAAATGGCCATAGCAGAGGAGAAACCCATTACAAACTTAGGGAGACAACTTTGGCATCTATTAATTCCCTAATAGTTTTTGGAGTGGTAGATATTAATTCCAATTAGAATATGCAGGAAATAGGTTAAACCATTTACACACACAGATATACACTGGATGAATCACTATCACATGCTCCAGACTGGATCCACTGATACCATGGGTATTGAAACCTCTGACCGTGCAGACCCCAGCTAGTTAAAGGAAAGAGCGTTGAACTGTCCTGCAGAGAAAGCCCCAGCAGTGTCTGGGGCCATGTCCTCGCTGCTGACAGGGACACCGGGGAAATCCTGTTCCTCATCCGGGCCCTGGCCCACGGCGCAGTGCTGAGGGGGCAGGCTGGGCACGATGGGCTTGAGGAATTTGAACTCGCTGTTGCCCGAGCCCGTGGTCAGGCTGATCTCGTAGCAATAGGCGCGGGGCAGGGTCCCTGCAGCGGCTGCATCGGCCAGGCCGCTCTGCAAGGTGTCGGCAGCATAAAGCACAGGGCCAGCCTTCAGCTCCTGCCTCCCGCACACCTTGCGAGCCACCAAGACGGCGATGGAGACGAGGAAGAGCAGTGAGACAAAGACCAAGGCAATGATCAAATAGGTGGTCAGGGAGCCGCCCTGGTCCTCGGAGGCCGGGCTGCTGTGCGGCAGGCGCACCTCTGAGAAGTCCTTGAGCAGGAGAGCGCTCAGAGCTGCCGTGGCTGACAGCGGGGGCTTGCCGTTGTCTCTGACCAGCACAACCAGCTTCTGCTTCACGCTGTCTCTCTCTGTCACCGGCCTCCTCAGACGCACCTCCCCGCTTTGCAGGCCCACGGAGAACAGCCCTGGCTCGCTGGCCCTCAGCAGCTGGAACGAGAGCCAGGAGTTCTGGCCCGAGTCCGCATCCACGGCCACCACTTTGCTGACCAGGTAGCCCGCCTCGGCCCACACGGGCACCAGCTCGCTGGAGCCTGGGCTGCTCTCCTGGGCTGGGTACAGCACGAGCGGGGCGTTGTCATTCTCGTCCAGCACGACCAGGCGGACGGTGACGTTGGCTCGCAGGGGAGGAGAGCCCGCGTCAGAGGCACTGACCGTCACCTCCGTCTGCCTCAAGTGCTCGTAGTCCAGGGGCCGCAGCACAAACACGTGCCCCTTCTCCGAGTCCACAGACAGGCAGGAGCACCAGGGCCGCTCCGCCCCTTGCTCTGCTGCCAGGGAATAGCTCACCTTGCCATTCAGCCCCACGTCAGCATCTGCAGCGCTCACGGCGCCAACAAACACCGCGGCCGCACTGTTCTCACGCACGTACATGGTGTAGGAGCTCTGGTTGAAGACGGGGGCGTTGTCGTTGACATCTGAGATCTCCACGGTGAAGGTCTGCGTGGTGCTCAGAGGAGGCCAGCCCGCATCTGCTGCCGTCACACTCAGGATGTACTGAGGCCTCTCCTCCCGGTCCAGCGCGCTCACTGTCACCAGCTCATAGTAATTCTTATAGGCTGCCCGCAGGGAGAAGGACAGCTCATCCTCCAGGGCACAGGAGATCTTCCCGTTGGCACCAGAATCCCGGTCCCTGACCGAAAACAGGGCAACCACCGTGCCGGGCACTGTGTTCTCGGGGAGGGGACTGCTGAAGGAACTGACCACCACCTCTGGGGCATTGTCATTCACATCCACCACCTCCACTAACACTTTGCAGATTGCTGACAGGCCCCCTCCGTCTGTGGCCCTCACACGGAATTCATGAGTGTCTGCTGACTCAAAGTCCAGAGGTTTTGTGAGTTTGATTTCACCAGTTATGGCATCAATCACAAATGCTGAGTCTCTCTGACCCAGTGCTTGGATGAGTTGATAGGAGATTTCGCCATTAACTCCTGCATCCGAATCGGTTGCCAGCACAGTCAGAACCACAGTGCCTTCTGGCATGTTCTCCAGAACCTTTCCAATATAGCGCTCTTCCTTGAAGTTGGGAGCATTGTCATTTGCATCTAGAATGACAATGTGGATTTGGGTTGTTCCACTCCTGGGAGGAGAGCCACCATCCACAGCAATGAGACTGAACCCAATCTCTGCATGCTCCTCCCTGTCTAATGGCTTTGTCAAAACAAGTTCAACATACTTGTCATCCTCATTCCGACTTCCATAGTAAATGCTAAAATACTCATTCATGGGAGAAATACTGTACTGCTGGACTGCGTTGCTGCCAATATCGAGATCTTGAGCACCCTCCAGTGTGAAACGTGAACCTGCCTCGCTCGTTTCCGGGATGTCAAATCTGACTCGTTCCTCGGGGAAGACGGGTGAATGGTCATTGATGTCCTCCAGAGTCACCTCGACGCGAAAGAACTGCAGGGGGCCGGAGAGCAGCAGCTCGAAGGGGAGCATGCAGGTGGCGGACTGGCCGCACAGCTGCTCCCGGTCCAGCCTCCCCGCCACCAGCAGGCGGCCGGAGGCGCGCTCCAAGCGAAAATGCTGCCGGCCGTCCTCCGACACCAGGCGGGCGCGGCGAGCCGAGAGCTGCGCCGGCGGCAGCCCCGCATCCTCCGCCAGCTTGCCCACCAGGGAGCCGCTTTCCGCCTCCTCGGCCACGGAGTAGCGGATGGGCTCGGCGCGAGCGAGCGGCAGCGACAGCAAAGCACACACACAAAGCACTTGCCTTGCGAGCGCCATGGCGCGGCGGCGGCGGCGGCGGCGGCGGCCGGTGTCGGTCTCTGGGCGGCTGTCCCGGGCGATTCCCCGCCGAAAGCAAGCGGCCAAGGGCGGCGCGGGCGCCTTCCCTCGCTGCCTCAGATTGCGGCCGGCGCTCCGCAACCTCTGCAGCCGGGCTGTCCCGGCAGCGGGGGACACGGGGCAGCGCTCGCTGCCGCAGCCGCCGCCACCTCCGCCCGGCTGCGCTGGGCTGCTCTAAGCTGGGCCGGGCCGGGCCGGGCCGGGCCGGGCTCGCTCGGGCTGTGCCGCTCCGGGCTCGGCCGCCTCCGCTGCCGCAGCCGCTCGGCGCCGCCTTGGCCGAGGGCACCACCCAGCGGTGCGCGCTGGGACTGCAGCCGCCGCCGCCCGCAGCCCGCGCTGCCGCTCGCCCCGGCCCGCGACTGCGAACCCGCCGGGACACCGGGCCGGGAACCGAACGCCGCGGAACCAGGGCAGCCCAAAGACGAGCCTCAGCCCGCAACGACCCAGCCGCATTCCACCAAAGGACAAACAGCACAGACATAGGGCGATGGTGACAGCACGGGCACGCCAATGAACGGTCTCCCGGCTGCATCTCCACACTCAGGCGCTGTACCCACCCAACACTGCTTCTGTCAAGGGACACGAGGAGAAATAACACGCAGAATTTGGAAAGTCTTGACAGGGCTTTCCCAGAAAGAACGTCTCTTGAAGGAATTCTGTCTCCACTAAAGCAGTCAAGTGTTCTCTTTATTTCAGTCTAACACATTTTTTCATTTTCTAATCCCAGAGTTATAGTAATTTACAACATTAAAGTGTATCACTTCAGGACCCCACAGCATGAGGGAGGCTTTTCCTGTACTTCATGCATCACAGACATCATTCAAACAAGCGGTTATTCTACATGGGGTGGCAGTCCTTCTCTAGAGGAACAGGCTCACAACAGTGCTCAGTCCATTTCAGAGGAGAAAGGGTAAACATGGGAGTACAAATGCTCTGACACAAACACAGAAAATCATGCAGGGACAGCATTCTAGTCCCATCAAGTAGTCTTGGGATTCAGGGAAAGCAATGACCAATCTGAATGTCTTTTTTTAAAAGTTCTTCTTATTAAGAGCCTGAATGAGACTTGCAGGACTCTAGGTGGCTCTTAAAAATACTGTTTATTGTATTGAAGATGTTTCAGCAGTCCAGGTTCATGGCCAGTGGAACCTCTGCCTACTGTCACCTCCAGCTCCAGACAAGCCTGAAGACCCTTTAATTTTCGTTCCAATGCATTATATACTTTTCTTTGCTGAGCATCTTAATACATAAGAACCAATCTATATCTCAACTTTTACCTACAGCCTATCATAATTACTATAATTACCATATGCCTGTTACTAATATTCAATCATTAAAAGTTACAGTTTAAGCTAGAAGTTGTTTTTCAGGGTTTGTTTTTTTTTCCGCAGTGGAAATTTCTGAGACCTTTTTTCCACTTGCAACATTGACATGTCTGTTTGCCTGTGCTATCTTTCTTCTTGATGAAAACATCTTCTTTTTGAGGTGGGTTGATCCTTTCCTCTAAGCCATAAAAAACCCCTTCAAACTAACACACCCTTTACCTTCTTTGTTATCCAGAAATACTGGCTCAGCAATTCTTTTCTTCTCTATCAAAACTTGCTTTCATTTCTATTCATTCTCCAGAGTCTACATTCAAAAATCTTTCTGCCAAGCATACATATCTGTCAGACTTTCTTGGCAAACTTTCATCCTTCCCAACACTTCCTGACTCCACTTTACAATAATTGAGTTTTAGTATTTGTGGATTTTCCCTTCAATGCATTTGTGGATTTCTCCTTCAATGCATTCAATCACAATGAACATGTTTGTACAGCACTGTTCAGTTACAGTCTACCCTAACACTGCTCATGCTGCTGTATTTCCAAGGCAATCCTGAGGTGACAGAACACCCAAACCCTTCTTGTAAGCCAAAGGAAGGTTTTGTTGTGCATTTTCTTGCTTTAAGAAAGACAAGACTGCTGTTGTCAAAGGGCCCAAATCTCCTCCTTCCCTGCTGGGCTGGAGCTGCCTGTGCTCCACTGGCTGGCTGGGAGCAACTCCCTGCTTCACCAGGCAGCACTGCTGAAGCATCTGCACATACTGAGTGTCTGAATGAACAGGCATGTCTTGTCGGTCACAGTGACAGGAAAGCAAAGCACAGAGAGAGCACATCTCAGACAGAGACATCCAGGATCCAGCGAAGAAAGGGTCTAGTGCCATGTGACATAGCACCTCATTACTAACAATATCCTTGATTTTCCGAAGTGCAAAAAGGGCTTTTTGAATTTTATTAGCATTTTTTGCAGTGGGGATATGATTTGTCTGGCCAACTGTGACATTGTTTAAAGCTCAGAATAAAAACATCCTATGACTTTTCAGACAGCAAGAGAAAGAGGCACATAGCTTTGAGTGCTAACCAAATACATAAAGCCCATTAGAAAAGGCAGTAACAGAGCTGAAACAAATGATTAAATAAGTGACAGTACCTTGGCTTCATTTCCTCCCAACATTGTTCTTTAGAGGGGAAGACTGTGTTCATTCTGAAGAGAATTTGAAGAAAGATGGCAGAACCAAGGGCAAGCACAGATTAATTCTGGAGCAACCATTGTCATATGCGCCATCCTGGATCCCCTCCTCCCAAGAGCCATGAAGCCTCTGGCTGTGCAAAACCCAAGCTAGTTAAAAGAAAAAGCGTTGAACTGTCCTGCAGAGAGAGTCCCAGCAGTGCCTGGGGCCATGTCCTCGCTGCTGACAGGGACACCGGGGAAATCCTGTTCCTCATCCGGTCCCTGGCCCAGCCTAAAGACGACGTGGAGTCCAGGAGGACAGAGACCCATCCCTCAGCAGGAGAAACCGAGCAGAGACTGGGCAATGGTGACAGCAGGGGCATGCCTATGAACACTCTCCCAGCTGCATCTCCACGTTCAGGAACTGCACCCATCAAACATTGCTTCAGGCAAGGGACACAGTGGGAAAGTAACTCGCAGAATTTTTTAATTCCTTGCCGACGCTTTACCAGAATTAATGTCTCTACAAAGAATTCTGTCTCCACTAAAGCAGTCAAGTGTTCTCTTTATTTCAGTCTAACACAATTATTCAGTTTCTAATCCCACAGTTATACTAACTTACAAGGTTAAACTGCATCACTTCAGCACATCACAGTGCAAGAGGGAGGCTTTCTGATTATTTTGTGCATCACAGACATCATTCAAACAACCAATTAGTCTAGATGGGGTGGCAGTCCTTCTCTAGAGGAACAGGCTCAGCACAGTGCTCAGTCCATTTCACAGGAGAAAGGGCAAACATGGGAATGCAAATGCTCCAACACAAACACAGAAAATCATACAGTGACTGCTTTCTAGTCCCATCAAGAAGCCTTGGGATTCAGGAACAACATTGAAAAGAACAATCTTATTGATTATTTTCAAGTCCTTCTTTACTCTTCCTCTCAATAATTAGCGTGTCGTATTTATGGAGTTTTCCTTCAATGTATTCAACAACAATGAACATGTTTCTACAACTGTGTTCAGTTACAGTCTACCCTAACACCGATTATGCTCCTCTATCTCCAAGACAATCCTGAGAAGACAGAACAACCAAGGCCCTCTTGCAAGCCAAAGGAAGATTTTGTTGTGCATTTTGCAGCTCTCCTCTGAGCCAGATTAGGATGAAGACATTGCTATTGCAATAGGATCCAAATCACCTCCTTCCCTGCTGACCTGGCACTGCCTGTGCTGCACAGGCCGGGTGGGAGAAGCCCACTGCTGCACCAGGCAGTAATTCTGAAGCATCTGCAGGTATTCAATGTCTACACACAAAGCTCACATCTCAAAAAGAGACATCCAGAACCCAGGCAAGAAAACCCTAGTGCATACATGATATTGTGACTCAATAGCCACAACTTCCACACTTTCCAGAAGCTCAAAGAGGGCCTTTTGCATTTCAGGGAGGATATGATTTTTATGGCTAACAGTGACATTTTCCTAAACCTCAGAAGAAAAAGACCCTCTGTCTTGTCAGACAGCAAGAGAAAGCAGAAAATAGCTGAGACTGCTAGCCAGCTACATAATGCCTGTTAAAAATGGCCATAGCAGAGGAGAAACCCATTACAAAATTAGTGAGACAAACTTGGCATCTTTTAATTCTCTAATACTTTTTGGGGTGGTAGATATTAATTCCAATTAGAATATGCAGGAAATAGGTTAAACCATTTACACATACAGATATACACTGGATGAATCACTATCACATGCTCCAGTCTGGATCCACTGATACCATGGGTATTGAAACCTCTGACCGTGCAGACCCCAGCTAGTTAAAGGAAAGAGCGTTGAACTGTCCTGCAGAGAGAGCCCCAGCAGTGTCTGGGGCCATGTCCTCGCTGCTGACAGGGACACCAGGGAAATCCTGTTCCTCATCCGGGCCCTGGCCCACGGCGCAGTGCTGAGGGGGCAGGCTGGGCACGATGGGCTTGAGGAATTTGAACTCGCTGTTGCCCGAGCCCGTGGTCAGGCTGATCTCGTAGCAATAGGCGCGGGGCAGGGTCCCTGCAGCGGCTGCATCGGCCAGGCCGCTCTGCAAGGTGTCGGCAGCATAAAGCACAGGGCCAGCCTTCAGCTCCTGCCTCCCGCACACCTTGCGAGCCACCAAGACCGCGACGGAGACAAGGAAGAGCAGTGAGACAAAGACCAAGGCAATGATCAAATAGGTGGTCAGGGAGCCGCCCTGATCCTCGGAGGCCGGGCTGCTGTGCGGCAGGCGCACCTCTGAGAAGTCCTTGAGCAGGAGAGCGCTCAGAGCTGCCGTGGCTGACAGCGGGGGCTTGCCGTTGTCTCTCACCAGCACAACCAGCTTCTGCTTCACGCTGTCTCTCTCTGTCACCGGCCTCCTCAGACGCACCTCCCCGCTTTGCAGGCCCACGGAGAACAGCCCTGGCTCGCTGGCCCTCAGCAGCTGGAACGAGAGCCAGGAGTTCTGGCCCGAGTCCGCATCCACGGCCACCACTTTGCTGACCAGGTAGCCCGCCTCGGCCCACACGGGCACCAGCTCGCTGGAGCCTGGGCTGCTCTCCTGGGCTGGGTACAGCACGAGCGGGGCGTTGTCATTCTCGTCCAGCACGACCAGGCGGACGGTGACGTTGGCTCGCAGGGGAGGAGAGCCCGCGTCAGAGGCACTGACCGTCACCTCCGTCTGCCTCAAGTGCTCGTAGTCCAGGGGCCGCAGCACAAACACGTGCCCCTTCTCCGAGTCCACAGACAGGCAGGAGCACCAGGGCCGCTCCGCCCCTTGCTCTGCTGCCAGGGAATAGCTCACCTTGCCATTCAGCCCCACGTCAGCATCTGCAGCGCTCACGGCTCCAACAAACACCGCGGCCGCACTGTT
Source organism: Passer domesticus (assembly GCF_036417665.1). Taxonomy (NCBI): domain Eukaryota; kingdom Metazoa; phylum Chordata; class Aves; order Passeriformes; family Passeridae; genus Passer; species Passer domesticus. The sequence continues at coordinate 15,938,993 of NC_087486.1, read as the reverse complement.
CTCACGCACGTACATGGTGTAGGAGCTCTGGTTGAAGACGGGGGCGTTGTCGTTGACATCCGAGATCTCCACGGTGAAGGTCTGCGTGGTGCTCAGAGGAGGCGAGCCCGCATCTGCTGCCGTCACACTCAGGATGTACTGAGGCCTCTCCTCCCGGTCCAGCGCGCTCACTGTCACCAGCTCATAGTAATTCTTATAGGCTGCCCGCAGGGAGAAGGACAGCTCATCCTCCAGGGCACAGGAGATCTTCCCGTTGGCACCAGAATCCCGGTCCCTGACCGAAAACAGGGCAACCACCGTGCCGGGCACTGTGTTCTCGGGGAGGGGACTGCTGAAGGAACTGACCACCACCTCTGGGGCATTGTCATTGACATCCACCACCTCCACCAACACTTTGCAGATTGCTGAGAGTCCTCCACCATCTCTGGCCCTAACAGTTAGCTCATGAGTGTCTGCTGCCTCAAAGTCCAGAGGTTTTGTGAGTTTAATTTCACCAGTTATGGGATCAATCACAAATGCTGAGTCACTCTGTCCCACTGCCTGGCTGAGTTGATAGGAGATGTCCCCATTAACTCCTGCATCTGGATCAGTTGCCAGCACAGTCAGAACCACAGAGCCTTTTGGCATGTTCTCCAAAACCTTTGCAATATAACGCTCTTGTGGGAATTTGGGAGCATTGTCGTTTACATCTAGAATGATAATAGAGATCTCGATGGTCCCACTCCTGGGAGGAGAGCCTCCATCTACAGCAATGAGTGTAAAAATCATCTTCGCCTGCTCCTCTCTATCTAGTGGCTTTTCCAAAATAAGTTCAAGATATTTATCACCATGAGTCCGACTTCCATAGGAGACACTAAAGTACTCATTCTCGGGAGAGATGCTGTACTCCTGTACTGTGTTGCTGCCAATATCAAGGTCCTGAGCAACCTCCAAAGGGAAACGTGAACCTGGCTCACTCGTCTCCGGGATATCAAAGGTGACTCGATCCTCGGGGAAGACGGGGGAATGGTCATTGATGTCCTCCAGAGTCACCTCGACGCGAAAGAACTGCAGGGGGCCGGAGAGCAGCAGCTCGAAGGGGAGCATGCAGGTGGCGGACTGGCCGCACAGCTGCTCCCGGTCCAGCCTCCCCGCCACCAGCAGGCGGCCGGAGGCGCGCTCCAAGCGAAAATGCTGCCGGCCGTCCTCCGACACCAGGCGGGCGCGGCGAGCCGAGAGCTGCGCCGGCGGCAGCCCCGCATCCTCCGCCAGCTTGCCCACCAGGGAGCCGCTTTCCGCCTCCTCGGCCACGGAGTAGCGGATGGGCTCGGCGCGAGCGAGCGGCAGCGACAGCAAAGCACACACACAAAGCACTTGCCTTGCGAGCGCCATGGCGCGGCGGCGGCGGCGGCGGCGGCGGCCGGTGTCGGTCTCTGGGCGGCTGTCCCGGGCGATTCCCCGCCGAAAGCAAGCGGCCAAGTGCGGCGCGGGCGCCTTCCCTCGCTGCCTCAGATTGCGGCCGGCGCTCCGCAACCTCTGCAGCCGGGCTGTCCCGGCAGCGGGGGACACGGGGCAGCGCTCGCTGCCGCAGCCGCCGCCACCTCCGCCCGGCTGCGCTGGGCTGCTCTAAGCTGGGCCGGGCCGGGCCGGGCCGGGCCGGGCTCGCTCGGGCTGTGCCGCTCCGGGCTCGGCCGCCTCCGCTGCCGCAGCCGCTCGGCGCCGCCTTGGCCGAGGGCACCACCCAGCGGTGCGCGCTGGGACTGCAGCCGCCGCCGCCCGCAGCCCGCGCTGCCGCTCGCCCCGGCCCGCGACTGCGAACCCGCCGGGACACCGGGCCGGGAACCGAACGCCGCGGAACCAGGGCAGCCCAAAGACGAGCCTCAGCCCGCAACGACCGAGCCGCATTCCACCAAAGGAGAATCCGCACACGCATAGGGCGATGGTGACAGCACGGCCATGCCAATGAACACTCTCCCGGCTGCATCTCCACACTCAGGCGCTGTACCCACCCAACACTGCTTCTGTCATGGGACACAGCGAGAAAAAGAGTGTCAGAATTTTGAAATGCCTTGAAGGATCTTTCCAGGAAAGAAAATGTCTAAACAACGTCTGTTTTCATGGAAGGAGTTAGGACCTTTTCTTTAATTCAGTCCAACATATTTGCTCAATAGTTAAACTCAGAGGTATACCAATTCACAATATTAATCTTTATTACTTTGGAGGAAACAGCATGAGAGAGTTTTTCTAAATATTCCATGAATCACAGACATCATTCACACAACCAGTTATTCTAGATGGGTTGGCAGTCCTTCTCTAGAGGAACAGGCTTATAACAGTGCTCAGTCCATTTCTGTGGGTCAAAGCAGAATAGGCAAACATGGGAATGCACATGCTCTGACATAAATCCAGAACATCGTGTGTGGACAGTGTTCTAGTCCTATCAAGAAGACTTGGGATTCAGAAAGAACAATGAACAGAGCAATATTAACATCTTTGTTTTAAATTCTGCTTAACTCTTTCTTCCAATAACTGGCTTTTAATATTTGTGGATTTTTCCTTCAATGCATTCAATGACAATGAACATGTTTCTGTTCCATGTTACAGCCCTGTTCAGTTGCAGTCTACCCTAACACCATTTGTGCTGCTCTATTTCCAAGGCAATCCTGAGGGGACAGAACACCCAAGCCCTTCTTGCCAGCCAAAGGAAGATTTCCTTGTGCATTTTGTTGCTGTACTCTGGCTAGATAAGGAAGGTGAGACTGCTGTACTGAAAGGGCCCAAATCTCCTCCTTCCCTGCTCAGCTGGAGCTGCCTGTGCTCCACTGGCTGGGTGGGAGCAACTCCCTGCTTCACCAGGCAGCACTGCTGAAGCATCTGCACATATTCAATGTCTGCATACAGAGCTCCCATCTCACACAGAAACATCCAGAACTCAGGCAAGAAAGGGCCTCGTGCTCACATGACATGGTCACTCAATACTCATAACTTCCTTGCTTTCCTGGAGCATAACAAAGGCCATTTTGCATTTCAGTGAGGACATGATTTGTTTGGCCAACAGTGACATTATCCTAAAGCTCAGAACTCAAAGCTCCTCTGTGTTGTCAGACAGCCAGAAAATCAAGAGCATGGCTGTCACTGGTAAGCACACACTTAAAGCCTGTTACAAATGGCAGTAAGAAAGCTGAAAAAGATTACTAAATAAGTGACTGAACCTTGGCTTCTTTTATTTCCGTCATGGTTTATGGAGTTGCAGATATTATTTCTGGATCGAATTTTCAAGAAATTTGGTAAACCAATGGCCAATATAGATATAATCTTGAGGAATCATTACCCTATGCTGCAGACTCGATCCCCTCCACCCATGGGTCATGACTCGGATGGCTGAGCAGACCACAGCAAGTTAGAGTGTTGAACTGTCCTGAAGAGAGAGTCCCAGCACCCAATATTTTTCAATTGTTAAACTCAGAGGTATTCCAGTTCACAATGTTAATCTCTGTGTCTTCGGCACAATACAGCGTGAGGGAGTCTTTCTGAATATTCCATGCATCATAGACATTATTCAAACAACAAGTTTTTATAGATGGGGTGGCAGTCCTTCTCTGGATGAACAGGAAAAACAATGCCAATACAGGTCAGAGAGTAGAAGGAGAAAGGGACACTTGAGAATGCTCTACCACAAATGGACACAGTCATGTGGGGACAGGTTTCTCTTCCCAAGAGAAAAACACTGAATTCAGAAACAAGAATGAGAAACAAAACTCAAAGTCCTGCTTTCAAGTTCTTCATTTGATCTTCACAATATAGTCTTTAATGGACATGTGGCATTTTCAAGCCCAGACAATGGATATGTTTTCATGACTCTGTGCAGTTATAGCCTGTCCAAACTCAGATTGTCCTGGCACTGCTGTACTTCCAAGGCAATCCCAGGGAGACAGAACACCAAACCCACACTGACAGGCCAAGGGGAAATTTTCTTGAGTGTGTTGCTGCTGTGTTCTGCTCAACCCTGAAAGGATCAAAACTCCAGCCTTCTTGCCTGCAGAGCTGGAAATGACTGCAGTGCAATGGCTGCATGGGAGCAACACCCACTTTCACTGGGCAGCTCTAGTGAAGCATCTGCAGATGCACATTGGCCATGCAGAGAGGTGTACTGAGAATAAAGAGAAACACACAGAGCCCACACATCTCAGACAGAGACATCCAGAACCTCAGAGAGAAAAAGCCCTGAGCTAACACAACATTGTAACACAGTATTCAGAACTACCTTGCTTTTGAGGGGAAAAGAACTGTCATTTCAGCAAGTGTGATAGCAGTGCACACAACTGTGCCACTGAGCTTTAACAAAGAATAAGCAGTCCCATGTCTGATCTGAAAGCAAGGGAAACAAGAGCATAGTTGGGAGTGCATTCTGAAAGCCTACCAGAAATGACTGAGACAGAGCTGAAATATACTCTTGTCTGAAGGAATGAATCTGAGGGCCTTCATTGCTTATTTGTGGTCTTGGAGGGGAAGACAAACTTTATTCTGACATATAATTTGCAGGATACTAACTATGCCAATTTGGAGCACATTTACTCTTGAGGAACCACTGCCACATGCTGCAGCCTGGATCCCCTCCTCCCAAGAGCCATGAAGCCTCTGGCTGTGCACACCCAGCTAGTCAAAGGAGAGATCATTGGACTGTCCTGCAGAGAGAGTCCCAGCAGTGCCTGGGGCCATGTCCTCGCTGCTCACAGGGACACTGGGGAAATCCTGTTCCTCATCCGAGCCCAGACCCAGCCTAAAGCTGTCCTCCAGGAGGACAGAGCCCCATCCCTCAGCAGGAGAAACCGAGCAGAAACAGGCTGGTGGTGCCAGCAGGGGCATGCCAATGAACTGTGTCCTGGTTGCATCTCCACGTTCAGGAACTGTGCCCACCCAACATTGCCTCAGACCAGGGATACAGTGAGAAAGCAACTCACAGAATTTTGAAATGCCTTGACAGGGCTGTCCCAGAAAGAACATCTCTACAAGGACTTTTGTCTCCACTGAAGGAGTCAGGGTGGTCTCTTTATTTCAGTCTAACACAATTTTTCAGTTCCTAATCCCACAGTTATACCAATTTACAACATTAAACTGCATCACTTCAGCACATCACAGTGTGAGAGGGAGGCTTTCTGATTATTTCGTGCATCACAGACGTCATTCAAACAATCAGTTATTCTAGATGCGGTGGCAGTCCTTCTCTAGAGGAACAGGCTCAGTACAATGCTCAGTTCATTTCAGAGGAGAAAGGGCAAGCATGGGAATGCAAATGCTTGAACACAAACACAGAAAATCATGCATGGACAGCTTTCTAGTCCCATCAAGAAGTCTTGGGATTCAGGAACAACAATGAAAAGACCAATCTCATTGACTATTTTCAAGACCTTCTTTACTCTTCCTCTTAATAATTAGCTTGTAGTATTTATGGAGTTTTCCTTCAATGTATTCAACAACAATGAACATGTTTCTACAACGGGGTTCAGTTACAGTCTACCCTAACACCGATTATGCTCCTCTATCTCCAAGGCAATCCTGAGAAGACAGAACACCCAAGGCCCTCTTGCAAGCCAAAGGAAGATTTTGTTGTGCATTTTGCACCTCTCCACTGAGTCAGATTAGGATGATGAGGCTGCTGTTGCAAAAGGATCCAAAACAATTCCTTCCCTGCTGAGCTGGCACTGCCTGTGCTGCAAAGGCTGGGTGGGAGCAGCCCCCTGCTTCACCAGGCAGTAATTCTGAAGCATCTGCAGATATTCAGTGTCTACACACAGAGCTCCCATCTCAAAAAGAGACATCCAGAACCCAGGCAAGAAAACCCTAGTGCACACATAATATTGTGACTCAATAGCCACAACTTCCTTACATTCCTGGAGCTCAAAGAGGGCCTTTTTGCATTTCAGTGAGGATACGATTTGTATGGCCAACAGTGACATTGTCCTAAACTTCATTAGAAAAAGATCCTCTGTCTTGTCAGACAGCAAGAGAAAGCAGAAAATAGCTGAGACTGCTAACCAGATACATAACGCCTGTTACAAATGGCCACAGCAGAGGAGAAACCTATTAAAACTTAGTGAGACAAACTTGGCATCTTTTAATTCCCTAATAGTTTTTGGAGGGGTAGACATAAATTCTGAATAGAATATGCAGGAAAAGGGCTAAACCATTTACACATACAGCTATACCCTGGACGAACCACAGTCACATGGAGCATCCTGGATCCATTCCTTCCATGGGTATTGAAACCGCTGATTCTGGAGACCCAGCTAGTTAAAGGAAAGAGCGTTGAACTGTCCTGCAGAGAGAGCCCCAGCAGTGTCTGGGACCATGTCCTCGCTGCTGACAGGGACACTGGGGAAATCCTGTTCCTCATCCGGGCCCTGGCCCACGGCGCAGTGCTGAGGGGGCAGGCTGGGCACGATGGGCTTGAGGAATTTGAACTCGCTGTTGCCCGAGCCCGTGGTCAGGCTGATCTCGTAGCAATAGGCGCGGGGCAGGGTCCCTGCAGCGGCTGCATCGGCCAGGCCGCTCTGCAAGGTGTCGGCAGCATAAAGCACAGGGCCAGCCTTCAGCTCCTGCCTCCCGCACACCTTGCGAGCCACCAAGACGGCGCTGGAGACGAGGAAGAGCAGTGAGACAAAGACCAAGGCAATGATCAAATAGGTGGTCAGGGAGCCGCCCTGGTCCTCGGAGGCCGGGCTGCTGTGCGGCAGGCGCACCTCTGAGAAGTCCTTGAGCAGGAGAGCGCTCAGAGCTGCCGTGGCTGACAGCGGGGGCTTGCCGTTGTCTCTCACCAGCACAACCAGCTTCTGCTTCACGCTGTCTCTCTCTGTCACCGGCCTCCTCAGACGCACCTCCCCGCTTTGCAGGCCCACGGAGAACAGCCCTGGCTCGCTGGCCCTCAGCAGCTGGAACGAGAGCCAGGAGTTCTGGCCCGAGTCCGCATCCACGGCCACCACTTTGCTGACCAGGTAGCCCGCCTCGGCCCACACGGGCACCAGCTCGCTGGAGCCTGGGCTGCTCTCCTGGGCTGGGTACAGCACGAGCGGGGCGTTGTCATTCTCGTCCAGCACGACCAGGCGGACGGTGACGTTGGCTCGCAGGGGAGGAGAGCCCGCGTCAGAGGCACTGACCGTCACCTCCGTCTGCCTCAAGTGCTCGTAGTCCAGGGGCCGCAGCACAAACACGTGCCCCTTCTCCGAGTCCACAGACAGGCAGGAGCACCAGGGCCGCTCCGCCCCTTGCTCTGCTGCCAGGGAATAGCTCACCTTGCCATTCAGCCCCACGTCAGCATCTGCAGCGCTCACGGCTCCAACAAACACCGCGGCCGCACTGTTCTCACGCACGTACATGGTGTAGGAGCTCTGGTTGAAGACGGGGGCGTTGTCGTTGACATCCGAGATCTCCACGGTGAAGGTCTGCGTGGTGCTCAGAGGAGGCGAGCCCGCATCTGCTGCCGTCACACTCAGGATGTACTGAGGCCTCTCCTCCCGGTCCAGCGCGCTCACTGTCACCAGCTCATAGTAATTCTTATAGGCTGCCCGCAGGGAGAAGGACAGCTCATCCTCCAGGGCACAGGAGATCTTCCCGTTGGCACCAGAATCCCGGTCCCTGACCGAAAACAGGGCAACCACCGTGCCGGGCACTGTGTTCTCGGGGAGGGGACTGCTGAAGGAACTGACCACCACCTCTGGGGCATTGTCATTCACATCCACCACCTCCACCAATACTTTGCAGATTGCTGACAGGCCACCTCCATCTGTGGCTCTCACACGGAATTCATGAGTGTCTGCTGCCTCAAAGTCCAGAGGTTTTGTGAGTTTAATTTCACCACTTATGGCATCAATCACAAATGCTGAGTCACTCTGTCCCACTGCCTGGCTGAGTTGATAGGAGATGTCCCCATATACTCCTGCATCTCGATCAGTTGCCAGCACAGTCAGAACAACAGAGCCTTCTGGCATGTTCTCCAGAATCTTTCCTATGTACTCTTCCTGTGTGAAGACAGGAGCATTGTCATTTACATCTAGAACGACAACGTCGATTTCAGTGGTCCCACTCCTGGGAGGAGAGCCTCCATCCACAGCAATGACACTGAAACCCATCTCTGCCTGCTGCTCCCTGTCTAGTGGCTTTTCTAAAACAAGTTCGAGATACTTCTTGCCAGCAATCCCAGTCCCATAGGAGACACTAAAGTACTCATTCTTGGGAGAGATGCTGTAGTCCTGAACTGTGTTGCTGCCAATATCGAGGTCCTGAGCGTCCTCCAGCGGGAAACGTGAACCCGGGTCGCTTGTTTCCGGGATCCTGAAAGTGACTCGTTTCTCGGGGAAGACGGGTGAATGGTCATTGATGTCCTCCAGAGTCACCTCGACGCGAAAGAACTGCAGGGGGCCGGAGAGCAGCAGCTCGAAGGGGAGCATGCAGGTGGCGGACTGGCCGCACAGCTGCTCCCGGTCCAGCCTCCCCGCCACCAGCAGGCGGCCGGAGGCGCGCTCCAAGCGAAAATGCTGCCGGCCGTCCTCCGACACCAGGCGGGCGCGGCGAGCCGAGAGCTGCGCCGGCGGCAGCCCCGCATCCTCCGCCAGCTTGCCCACCAGGGAGCCGCTTTCCGCCTCCTCGGCCACGGAGTAGCGGATGGGCTCGGCGCGAGCGAGCGGCAGCGACAGCAAAGCACACACACAAAGCACTTGCCTTGCGAGCGCCATGGCGCGGCAGCGGCGGCGGCGGCGGCCGGTGTCGGTCTCTGGGCGGCTGTCCCGGGCGATTCCCCGCCGAAAGCAAGCGGCCAAGTGCGGCGCGGGCGCCTTCCCTCGCTGCCTCAGATTGCGGCCGGCGCTCCGCAACCTCTGCAGCCGGGCTGTCCCGGCAGCGGGGGACACGGGGCAGCGCTCGCTGCCGCAGCCGCCGCCACCTCCGCCCGGCTGCGCTGGGCTGCTCTAAGCTGGGCCGGGCCGGGCCGGGCCGGGCCGGGCTCGCTCGGGCTGTGCCGCTCCGGGCTCGGCCGCCTCCGCTGCCGCAGCCGCTCGGCGCCGCCTTGGCCGAGGGCACCACCCAGCGGTGCGCGCTGGGACTGCAGCCGCCGCCGCCCGCAGCCCGCGCTGCCGCTCGCCCCGGCCCGCGACTGCGAACCCGCCGGGACACCGGGCCGGGAACCGAACGCCGCGGAACCAGGGCAGCCCAAAGACGAGCCTCAGCCCGCAACGACCGAGCCGCATTCCACCAAAGGAGAATCCGCACACGCATAGGGCGATGGTGACAGCACGGCCATGCCAATGAACACTCTCCCGGCTGCATCTCCACACTCAGGCGCTGTACCCACCCAACACTGCTTCTGTCATGGGACACAGCGAGAAAAAGAGTGTCAGAATTTTGAAATGCCTTGAAGGATCTTTCCAGGAAAGAAAATGTCTAAACAACGTCTGTTTTCATGGAAGGAGTTAGGACCTTTTCTTTAATTCAGTCCAACATATTTGCTCAATAGTTAAACTCAGAGGTATACCAATTCACAATATTAATCTTTATTACTTTGGAGGAAACAGCATGAGAGAGTTTTTCTAAATATTCCATGAATCACAGACATCATTCACACAACCAGTTATTCTAGATGGGTTGGCAGTCCTTCTCTAGAGGAACAGGCTTATAACAGTGCTCAGTCCATTTCTGTGGGTCAAAGCAGAATAGGCAAACATGGGAATGCACATGCTCTGACATAAATCCAGAACATCGTGTGTGGACAGTGTTCTAGTCCTATCAAGAAGACTTGGGATTCAGAAAGAACAATGAACAGAGCAATATTAACATCTTTGTTTTAAATTCTGCTTAACTCTTTCTTCCAATAACTGGCTTTTAATATTTGTGGATTTTTCCTTCAATGCATTCAATGACAATGAACATGTTTCTGTTCCATGTTACAGCCCTGTTCAGTTGCAGTCTACCCTAACACCATTTGTGCTGCTCTATTTCCAAGGCAATCCTGAGGGGACAGAACACCCAAGCCCTTCTTGCCAGCCAAAGGAAGATTTCCTTGTGCATTTTGTTGCTGTACTCTGGCTAGATAAGGAAGGTGAGACTGCTGTACTGAAAGGGCCCAAATCTCCTCCTTCCCTGCTCAGCTGGAGCTGCCTGTGCTCCACTGGCTGGGTGGGAGCAACTCCCTGCTTCACCAGGCAGCACTGCTGAAGCATCTGCACATATTCAATGTCTGCATACAGAGCTCCCATCTCACACAGAAACATCCAGAACTCAGGCAAGAAAGGGCCTCGTGCTCACATGACATGGTCACTCAATACTCATAACTTCCTTGCTTTCCTGGAGCATAACAAAGGCCATTTTGCATTTCAGTGAGGACATGATTTGTTTGGCCAACAGTGACATTATCCTAAAGCTCAGAACTCAAAGCTCCTCTGTGTTGTCAGACAGCCAGAAAATCAAGAGCATGGCTGTCACTGGTAAGCACACACTTAAAGCCTGTTACAAATGGCAGTAAGAAAGCTGAAAAAGATTACTAAATAAGTGACTGAACCTTGGCTTCTTTTATTTCCGTCATGGTTTATGGAGTTGCAGATATTATTTCTGGATCGAATTTTCAAGAAATTTGGTAAACCAATGGCCAATATAGATATAATCTTGAGGAATCATTACCCTATGCTGCAGACTCGATCCCCTCCACCCATGGGTCATGACTCGGATGGCTGAGCAGACCACAGCAAGTTAGAGTGTTGAACTGTCCTGAAGAGAGAGTCCCAGCACCCAATATTTTTCAATTGTTAAACTCAGAGGTATTCCAGTTCACAATGTTAATCTCTGTGTCTTCGGCACAATACAGCGTGAGGGAGTCTTTCTGAATATTCCATGCATCATAGACATTATTCAAACAACAAGTTTTTATAGATGGGGTGGCAGTCCTTCTCTGGATGAACAGGAAAAACAATGCCAATACAGGTCAGAGAGTAGAAGGAGAAAGGGACACTTGAGAATGCTCTACCACAAATGGACACAGTCATGTGGGGACAGGTTTCTCTTCCCAAGAGAAAAACACTGAATTCAGAAACAAGAATGAGAAACAAAACTCAAAGTCCTGCTTTCAAGTTCTTCATTTGATCTTCACAATATAGTCTTTAATGGACATGTGGCATTTTCAAGCCCAGACAATGGATATGTTTTCATGACTCTGTGCAGTTATAGCCTGTCCAAACTCAGATTGTCCTGGCACTGCTGTACTTCCAAGGCAATCCCAGGGAGACAGAACACCAAACCCACACTGACAGGCCAAGGGGAAATTTTCTTGAGTGTGTTGCTGCTGTGTTCTGCTCAACCCTGAAAGGATCAAAACTCCAGCCTTCTTGCCTGCAGAGCTGGAAATGACTGCAGTGCAATGGCTGCATGGGAGCAACACCCACTTTCACTGGGCAGCTCTAGTGAAGCATCTGCAGATGCACATTGGCCATGCAGAGAGGTGTACTGAGAATAAAGAGAAACACACAGAGCCCACACATCTCAGACAGAGACATCCAGAACCTCAGAGAGAAAAAGCCCTGAGCTAACACAACATTGTAACACAGTATTCAGAACTACCTTGCTTTTGAGGGGAAAAGAACTGTCATTTCAGCAAGTGTGATAGCAGTGCACACAACTGTGCCACTGAGCTTTAACAAAGAATAAGCAGTCCCATGTCTGATCTGAAAGCAAGGGAAACAAGAGCATAGTTGGGAGTGCATTCTGAAAGCCTACCAGAAATGACTGAGACAGAGCTGAAATATACTCTTGTCTGAAGGAATGAATCTGAGGGCCTTCATTGCTTATTTGTGGTCTTGGAGGGGAAGACAAACTTTATTCTGACATATAATTTGCAGGATACTAACTATGCCAATTTGGAGCACATTTACTCTTGAGGAACCACTGCCACATGCTGCAGCCTGGATCCCCTCCTCCCAAGAGCCATGAAGCCTCTGGCTGTGCACACCCAGCTAGTCAAAGGAGAGATCATTGGACTGTCCTGCAGAGAGAGTCCCAGCAGTGCCTGGGGCCATGTCCTCGCTGCTCACAGGGACACTGGGGAAATCCTGTTCCTCATCCGAGCCCAGACCCAGCCTAAAGCTGTCCTCCAGGAGGACAGAGCCCCATCCCTCAGCAGGAGAAACCGAGCAGAAACAGGCTGGTGGTGCCAGCAGGGGCATGCCAATGAACTGTGTCCTGGTTGCATCTCCACGTTCAGGAACTGTGCCCACCCAACATTGCCTCAGACCAGGGATACAGTGAGAAAGCAACTCACAGAATTTTGAAATGCCTTGACAGGGCTGTCCCAGAAAGAACATCTCTACAAGGACTTTTGTCTCCACTGAAGGAGTCAGGGTGGTCTCTTTATTTCAGTCTAACACAATTTTTCAGTTCCTAATCCCACAGTTATACCAATTTACAACATTAAACTGCATCACTTCAGCACATCACAGTGTGAGAGGGAGGCTTTCTGATTATTTCGTGCATCACAGACGTCATTCAAACAATCAGTTATTCTAGATGCGGTGGCAGTCCTTCTCTAGAGGAACAGGCTCAGTACAATGCTCAGTTCATTTCAGAGGAGAAAGGGCAAGCATGGGAATGCAAATGCTTGAACACAAACACAGAAAATCATGCATGGACAGCTTTCTAGTCCCATCAAGAAGTCTTGGGATTCAGGAACAACAATGAAAAGACCAATCTCATTGACTATTTTCAAGACCTTCTTTACTCTTCCTCTTAATAATTAGCTTGTAGTATTTATGGAGTTTTCCTTCAATGTATTCAACAACAATGAACATGTTTCTACAACGGGGTTCAGTTACAGTCTACCCTAACACCGATTATGCTCCTCTATCTCCAAGGCAATCCTGAGAAGACAGAACACCCAAGGCCCTCTTGCAAGCCAAAGGAAGATTTTGTTGTGCATTTTGCACCTCTCCACTGAGTCAGATTAGGATGATGAGGCTGCTGTTGCAAAAGGATCCAAAACAATTCCTTCCCTGCTGAGCTGGCACTGCCTGTGCTGCAAAGGCTGGGTGGGAGCAGCCCCCTGCTTCACCAGGCAGTAATTCTGAAGCATCTGCAGATATTCAGTGTCTACACACAGAGCTCCCATCTCAAAAAGAGACATCCAGAACCCAGGCAAGAAAACCCTAGTGCACACATAATATTGTGACTCAATAGCCACAACTTCCTTACATTCCTGGAGCTCAAAGAGGGCCTTTTTGCATTTCAGTGAGGATACGATTTGTATGGCCAACAGTGACATTGTCCTAAACTTCATTAGAAAAAGATCCTCTGTCTTGTCAGACAGCAAGAGAAAGCAGAAAATAGCTGAGACTGCTAACCAGATACATAACGCCTGTTACAAATGGCCACAGCAGAGGAGAAACCTATTAAAACTTAGTGAGACAAACTTGGCATCTTTTAATTCCCTAATAGTTTTTGGAGGGGTAGACATAAATTCTGAATAGAATATGCAGGAAAAGGGCTAAACCATTTACACATACAGCTATACCCTGGACGAACCACAGTCACATGGAGCATCCTGGATCCATTCCTTCCATGGGTATTGAAACCGCTGATTCTGGAGACCCAGCTAGTTAAAGGAAAGAGCGTTGAACTGTCCTGCAGAGAGAGCCCCAGCAGTGTCTGGGACCATGTCCTCGCTGCTGACAGGGACACTGGGGAAATCCTGTTCCTCATCCGGGCCCTGGCCCACGGCGCAGTGCTGAGGGGGCAGGCTGGGCACGATGGGCTTGAGGAATTTGAACTCGCTGTTGCCCGAGCCCGTGGTCAGGCTGATCTCGTAGCAATAGGCGCGGGGCAGGGTCCCTGCAGCGGCTGCATCGGCCAGGCCGCTCTGCAAGGTGTCGGCAGCATAAAGCACAGGGCCAGCCTTCAGCTCCTGCCTCCCGCACACCTTGCGAGCCACCAAGACGGCGCTGGAGACGAGGAAGAGCAGTGAGACAAAGACCAAGGCAATGATCAAATAGGTGGTCAGGGAGCCGCCCTGGTCCTCGGAGGCCGGGCTGCTGTGCGGCAGGCGCACCTCTGAGAAGTCCTTGAGCAGGAGAGCGCTCAGAGCTGCCGTGGCTGACAGCGGGGGCTTGCCGTTGTCTCTCACCAGCACAACCAGCTTCTGCTTCACGCTGTCTCTCTCTGTCACCGGCCTCCTCAGACGCACCTCCCCGCTTTGCAGGCCCACGGAGAACAGCCCTGGCTCGCTGGCCCTCAGCAGCTGGAACGAGAGCCAGGAGTTCTGGCCCGAGTCCGCATCCACGGCCACCACTTTGCTGACCAGGTAGCCCGCCTCGGCCCACACGGGCACCAGCTCGCTGGAGCCTGGGCTGCTCTCCTGGGCTGGGTACAGCACGAGCGGGGCGTTGTCATTCTCGTCCAGCACGACCAGGCGGACGGTGACGTTGGCTCGCAGGGGAGGAGAGCCCGCGTCAGAGGCACTGACCGTCACCTCCGTCTGCCTCAAGTGCTCGTAGTCCAGGGGCCGCAGCACAAACACGTGCCCCTTCTCCGAGTCCACAGACAGGCAGGAGCACCAGGGCCGCTCCGCCCCTTGCTCTGCTGCCAGGGAATAGCTCACCTTGCCATTCAGCCCCACGTCAGCATCTGCAGCGCTCACGGCTCCAACAAACACCGCGGCCGCACTGTTCTCACGCACGTACATGGTGTAGGAGCTCTGGTTGAAGACGGGGGCGTTGTCGTTGACATCCGAGATCTCCACGGTGAAGGTCTGCGTGGTGCTCAGAGGAGGCCAGCCCGCATCTGCTGCCGTCACACTCAGGATGTACTGAGGCCTCTCCTCCCGGTCCAGCGCGCTCACTGTCACCAGCTCATAGTAATTCTTATAGGCTGCCCGCAGGGAGAAGGACAGCTCATCCTCCAGGGCACAGGAGATCTTCCCGTTGGCACCAGAATCCCGGTCCCTGACCGAAAACAGGGCAACCACCGTGCCGGGCACTGTGTTCTCGGGGAGGGGACTGCTGAAGGAACTGACCACCACCTCTGGGGCATTGTCATTCACATCCACCACCTCCACCAATACTTTGCAGATTGCTGACAGGCCACCTCCATCTGTGGCTCTCACACGGAATTCATGAGTGTCTGCTGCCTCAAAGTCCAGAGGTTTTGTGAGTTTAATTTCACCAGTTATGGCATCAATCACAAATGCTGAGTCACTCTGTCCCACTGCCTGGCTGAGTTGATAGGAGATGTCCCCATATACTCCTGCATCTCGATCAGTTGCCAGCACAGTCAGAACAACAGAGCCTTCTGGCATGTTCTCCAGAATCTTTCCTATGTACTCTTCCTGTGTGAAGACAGGAGCATTGTCATTTACATCTAGAACGACAACGTCGATTTCAGTGGTCCCACTCCTGGGAGGAGAGCCTCCATCCACAGCAATGACACTGAAACCCATCTCTGCCTGCTGCTCCCTGTCTAGTGGCTTTTCTAAAACAAGTTCGAGATACTTCTTGCCAGCAATCCCAGTCCCATAGGAGACACTAAAGTACTCATTCTTGGGAGAGATGCTGTAGTCCTGAACTGTGTTGCTGCCAATATCGAGGTCCTGAGCGTCCTCCAGCGGGAAACGTGAACCCGGGTCGCTTGTTTCCGGGATCCTGAAAGTGACTCGTTTCTCGGGGAAGACGGGTGAATGGTCATTGATGTCCTCCAGAGTCACCTCGACGCGAAAGAACTGCAGGGGGCCGGAGAGCAGCAGCTCGAAGGGGAGCATGCAGGTGGCGGACTGGCCGCACAGCTGCTCCCGGTCCAGCCTCCCCGCCACCAGCAGGCGGCCGGAGGCGCGCTCCAAGCGAAAATGCTGCCGGCCGTCCTCCGACACCAGGCGGGCGCGGCGAGCCGAGAGCTGCGCCGGCGGCAGCCCCGCATCCTCCGCCAGCTTGCCCACCAGGGAGCCGCTTTCCGCCTCCTCGGCCACGGAGTAGCGGATGGGCTCGGCGCGAGCGAGCGGCAGCGACAGCAAAGCACACACACAAAGCACTTGCCTTGCGAGCGCCATGGCGCGGCAGCGGCGGCGGCGGCGGCCGGTGTCGGTCTCTGGGCGGCTGTCCCGGGCGATTCCCCGCCGAAAGCAAGCGGCCAAGTGCGGCGCGGGCGCCTTCCCTCGCTGCCTCAGATTGCGGCCGGCGCTCCGCAACCTCTGCAGCCGGGCTGTCCCGGCAGCGGGGGACACGGGGCAGCGCTCGCTGCCGCAGCCGCCGCCACCTCCGCCCGGCTGCGCTGGGCTGCTCTAAGCTGGGCCGGGCCGGGCCGGGCCGGGCCGGGCTCGCTCGGGCTGTGCCGCTCCGGGCTCGGCCGCCTCCGCTGCCGCAGCCGCTCGGCGCCGCCTTGGCCGAGGGCACCACCCAGCGGTGCGCGCTGGGACTGCAGCCGCCGCCGCCCGCAGCCCGCGCTGCCGCTCGCCCCGGCCCGCGACTGCGAACCCGCCGGGACACCGGGCCGGGAACCGAACGCCGCGGAACCAGGGCAGCCCAAAGACGAGCCTCAGCCCGCAACGACCGAGCCGCATTCCACCAAAGGAGAATCCGCACACGCATAGGGCGATGGTGACAGCACGGCCATGCCAATGAACACTCTCCCGGCTGCATCTCCACACTCAGGCGCTGTACCCACCCAACACTGCTTCTGTCATGGGACACAGCGAGAAAAAGAGTGTCAGAATTTTGAAATGCCTTGAAGGATCTTTCCAGGAAAGAAAATGTCTAAACAACGTCTGTTTTCATGGAAGGAGTTAGGACCTTTTCTTTAATTCAGTCCAACATATTTGCTCAATAGTTAAACTCAGAGGTATACCAATTCACAATATTAATCTTTATTACTTTGGAGGAAACAGCATGAGAGAGTTTTTCTAAATATTCCATGAATCACAGACATCATTCACACAACCAGTTATTCTAGATGGGTTGGCAGTCCTTCTCTAGAGGAACAGGCTTATAACAGTGCTCAGTCCATTTCTGTGGGTCAAAGCAGAATAGGCAAACATGGGAATGCACATGCTCTGACATAAATCCAGAACATCGTGTGTGGACAGTGTTCTAGTCCTATCAAGAAGACTTGGGATTCAGAAAGAACAATGAACAGAGCAATATTAACATCTTTGTTTTAAATTCTGCTTAACTCTTTCTTCCAATAACTGGCTTTTAATATTTGTGGATTTTTCCTTCAATGCATTCAATGACAATGAACATGTTTCTGTTCCATGTTACAGCCCTGTTCAGTTGCAGTCTACCCTAACACCATTTGTGCTGCTCTATTTCCAAGGCAATCCTGAGGGGACAGAACACCCAAGCCCTTCTTGCCAGCCAAAGGAAGATTTCCTTGTGCATTTTGTTGCTGTACTCTGGCTAGATAAGGAAGGTGAGACTGCTGTACTGAAAGGGCCCAAATCTCCTCCTTCCCTGCTCAGCTGGAGCTGCCTGTGCTCCACTGGCTGGGTGGGAGCAACTCCCTGCTTCACCAGGCAGCACTGCTGAAGCATCTGCACATATTCAATGTCTGCATACAGAGCTCCCATCTCACACAGAAACATCCAGAACTCAGGCAAGAAAGGGCCTCGTGCTCACATGACATGGTCACTCAATACTCATAACTTCCTTGCTTTCCTGGAGCATAACAAAGGCCATTTTGCATTTCAGTGAGGACATGATTTGTTTGGCCAACAGTGACATTATCCTAAAGCTCAGAACTCAAAGCTCCTCTGTGTTGTCAGACAGCCAGAAAATCAAGAGCATGGCTGTCACTGGTAAGCACACACTTAAAGCCTGTTACAAATGGCAGTAAGAAAGCTGAAAAAGATTACTAAATAAGTGACTGAACCTTGGCTTCTTTTATTTCCGTCATGGTTTATGGAGTTGCAGATATTATTTCTGGATCGAATTTTCAAGAAATTTGGTAAACCAATGGCCAATATAGATATAATCTTGAGGAATCATTACCCTATGCTGCAGACTCGATCCCCTCCACCCATGGGTCATGACTCGGATGGCTGAGCAGACCACAGCAAGTTAGAGTGTTGAACTGTCCTGAAGAGAGAGTCCCAGCACCCAATATTTTTCAATTGTTAAACTCAGAGGTATTCCAGTTCACAATGTTAATCTCTGTGTCTTCGGCACAATACAGCGTGAGGGAGTCTTTCTGAATATTCCATGCATCATAGACATTATTCAAACAACAAGTTTTTATAGATGGGGTGGCAGTCCTTCTCTGGATGAACAGGAAAAACAATGCCAATACAGGTCAGAGAGTAGAAGGAGAAAGGGACACTTGAGAATGCTCTACCACAAATGGACACAGTCATGTGGGGACAGGTTTCTCTTCCCAAGAGAAAAACACTGAATTCAGAAACAAGAATGAGAAACAAAACTCAAAGTCCTGCTTTCAAGTTCTTCATTTGATCTTCACAATATAGTCTTTAATGGACATGTGGCATTTTCAAGCCCAGACAATGGATATGTTTTCATGACTCTGTGCAGTTATAGCCTGTCCAAACTCAGATTGTCCTGGCACTGCTGTACTTCCAAGGCAATCCCAGGGAGACAGAACACCAAACCCACACTGACAGGCCAAGGGGAAATTTTCTTGAGTGTGTTGCTGCTGTGTTCTGCTCAACCCTGAAAGGATCAAAACTCCAGCCTTCTTGCCTGCAGAGCTGGAAATGACTGCAGTGCAATGGCTGCATGGGAGCAACACCCACTTTCACTGGGCAGCTCTAGTGAAGCATCTGCAGATGCACATTGGCCATGCAGAGAGGTGTACTGAGAATAAAGAGAAACACACAGAGCCCACACATCTCAGACAGAGACATCCAGAACCTCAGAGAGAAAAAGCCCTGAGCTAACACAACATTGTAACACAGTATTCAGAACTACCTTGCTTTTGAGGGGAAAAGAACTGTCATTTCAGCAAGTGTGATAGCAGTGCACACAACTGTGCCACTGAGCTTTAACAAAGAATAAGCAGTCCCATGTCTGATCTGAAAGCAAGGGAAACAAGAGCATAGTTGGGAGTGCATTCTGAAAGCCTACCAGAAATGACTGAGACAGAGCTGAAATATACTCTTGTCTGAAGGAATGAATCTGAGGGCCTTCATTGCTTATTTGTGGTCTTGGAGGGGAAGACAAACTTTATTCTGACATATAATTTGCAGGATACTAACTATGCCAATTTGGAGCACATTTACTCTTGAGGAACCACTGCCACATGCTGCAGCCTGGATCCCCTCCTCCCAAGAGCCATGAAGCCTCTGGCTGTGCACACCCAGCTAGTCAAAGGAGAGATCATTGGACTGTCCTGCAGAGAGAGTCCCAGCAGTGCCTGGGGCCATGTCCTCGCTGCTCACAGGGACACTGGGGAAATCCTGTTCCTCATCCGAGCCCAGACCCAGCCTAAAGCTGTCCTCCAGGAGGACAGAGCCCCATCCCTCAGCAGGAGAAACCGAGCAGAAACAGGCTGGTGGTGCCAGCAGGGGCATGCCAATGAACTGTGTCCTGGTTGCATCTCCACGTTCAGGAACTGTGCCCACCCAACATTGCCTCAGACCAGGGATACAGTGAGAAAGCAACTCACAGAATTTTGAAATGCCTTGACAGGGCTGTCCCAGAAAGAACATCTCTACAAGGACTTTTGTCTCCACTGAAGGAGTCAGGGTGGTCTCTTTATTTCAGTCTAACACAATTTTTCAGTTCCTAATCCCACAGTTATACCAATTTACAACATTAAACTGCATCACTTCAGCACATCACAGTGTGAGAGGGAGGCTTTCTGATTATTTCGTGCATCACAGACGTCATTCAAACAATCAGTTATTCTAGATGCGGTGGCAGTCCTTCTCTAGAGGAACAGGCTCAGTACAATGCTCAGTTCATTTCAGAGGAGAAAGGGCAAGCATGGGAATGCAAATGCTTGAACACAAACACAGAAAATCATGCATGGACAGCTTTCTAGTCCCATCAAGAAGTCTTGGGATTCAGGAACAACAATGAAAAGACCAATCTCATTGACTATTTTCAAGACCTTCTTTACTCTTCCTCTTAATAATTAGCTTGTAGTATTTATGGAGTTTTCCTTCAATGTATTCAACAACAATGAACATGTTTCTACAACGGGGTTCAGTTACAGTCTACCCTAACACCGATTATGCTCCTCTATCTCCAAGACAATCCTGAGAAGACAGAACACCCAAGGCCCTCTTGCAAGCCAAAGGAAGATTTTGTTGTGCATTTTGCACCTCTCCACTGAGTCAGATTAGGATGATGAGGCTGCTGTTGCAAAAGGATCCAAATCAATTCCTTCCCTGCTGAGCTGGCACTGCCTGTGCTGCAAAGGCTGGGTGGGAGCAGCCCCCTGCTTCACCAGGCAGTAATTCTGAAGCATCTGCAGATATTCAGTGTCTACACACAGAGCTCCCATCTCAAAAAGAGACATCCAGAACCCAGGCAAGAAAACCCTAGTGCACACATAATATTGTGACTCAATAGCCACAACTTCCTTACATTCCTGGAGCTCAAAGAGGGCCTTTTTGCATTTCAGTGAGGATACGATTTGTATGGCCAACAGTGACATTGTCCTAAACTTCATTAGAAAAAGATCCTCTGTCTTGTCAGACAGCAAGAGAAAGCAGAAAATAGCTGAGACTGCTAACCAGATACATAACGCCTGTTACAAATGGCCACAGCAGAGGAGAAACCTATTAAAACTTAGTGAGACAAACTTGGCATCTTTTAATTCCCTAATAGTTTTTGGAGGGGTAGACATAAATTCTGAATAGAATATGCAGGAAAAGGGCTAAACCATTTACACATACAGCTATACCCTGGACGAACCACAGTCACATGGAGCATCCTGGATCCATTCCTTCCATGGGTATTGAAACCGCTGATTCTGGAGACCCAGCTAGTTAAAGGAAAGAGCGTTGAACTGTCCTGCAGAGAGAGCCCCAGCAGTGTCTGGGACCATGTCCTCGCTGCTGACAGGGACACTGGGGAAATCCTGTTCCTCATCCGGGCCCTGGCCCACGGCGCAGTGCTGAGGGGGCAGGCTGGGCACGATGGGCTTGAGGAATTTGAACTCGCTGTTGCCCGAGCCCGTGGTCAGGCTGATCTCGTAGCAATAGGCGCGGGGCAGGGTCCCTGCAGCGGCTGCATCGGCCAGGCCGCTCTGCAAGGTGTCGGCAGCATAAAGCACAGGGCCAGCCTTCAGCTCCTGCCTCCCGCACACCTTGCGAGCCACCAAGACGGCGCTGGAGACGAGGAAGAGCAGTGAGACAAAGACCAAGGCAATGATCAAATAGGTGGTCAGGGAGCCGCCCTGGTCCTCGGAGGCCGGGCTGCTGTGCGGCAGGCGCACCTCTGAGAAGTCCTTGAGCAGGAGAGCGCTCAGAGCTGCCGTGGCTGACAGCGGGGGCTTGCCGTTGTCTCTGACCAGCACAACCAGCTTCTGCTTCACGCTGTCTCTCTCTGTCACCGGCCTCCTCAGACGCACCTCCCCGCTTTGCAGGCCCACGGAGAACAGCCCTGGCTCGCTGGCCCTCAGCAGCTGGAACGAGAGCCAGGAGTTCTGGCCCGAGTCCGCATCCACGGCCACCACTTTGCTGACCAGGTAGCCCGCCTCGGCCCACACGGGCACCAGCTCGCTGGAGCCTGGGCTGCTCTCCTGGGCTGGGTACAGCACGAGCGGGGCGTTGTCATTCTCGTCCAGCACGACCAGGCGGACGGTGACGTTGGCTCGCAGGGGAGGAGAGCCCGCGTCAGAGGCACTGACCGTCACCTCCGTCTGCCTCAAGTGCTCGTAGTCCAGGGGCCGCAGCACAAACACGTGCCCCTTCTCCGAGTCCACAGACAGGCAGGAGCACCAGGGCCGCTCCGCCCCTTGCTCTGCTGCCAGGGAATAGCTCACCTTGCCATTCAGCCCCACGTCAGCATCTGCAGCGCTCACGGCTCCAACAAACACCGCGGCCGCACTGTTCTCACGCACGTACATGGTGTAGGAGCTCTGGTTGAAGACGGGGGCGTTGTCGTTGACATCCGAGATCTCCACGGTGAAGGTCTGCGTGGTGCTCAGAGGAGGCGAGCCCGCATCTGCTGCCGTCACACTCAGGATGTACTGAGGCCTCTCCTCCCGGTCCAGCGCGCTCACTGTCACCAGCTCATAGTAATTCTTATAGGCTGCCCGCAGGGAGAAGGACAGCTCATCCTCCAGGGCACAGGAGATCTTCCCGTTGGCACCAGAATCCCGGTCCCTGACCGAAAACAGGGCAACCACCGTGCCGGGCACTGTGTTCTCGGGGAGGGGACTGCTGAAGGAACTGACCACCACCTCTGGGGCATTGTCATTCACATCCACCACCTCCACCAATACTTTGCAGATTGCTGACAGGCCACCTCCATCTGTGGCTCTCACACGGAATTCATGAGTGTCTGCTGCCTCAAAGTCCAGAGGTTTTGTGAGTTTAATTTCACCAGTTATGGCATCAATCACAAATGCTGAGTCACTCTGTCCCACTGCCTGGCTGAGTTGATAGGAGATGTCCCCATATACTCCTGCATCTCGATCAGTTGCCAGCACAGTCAGAACAACAGAGCCTTCTGGCATGTTCTCCAGAATCTTTCCTATGTACTCTTCCTGTGTGAAGACAGGAGCATTGTCATTTACATCTAGAACGACAACGTCGATTTCAGTGGTCCCACTCCTGGGAGGAGAGCCTCCATCCACAGCAATGACACTGAAACCCATCTCTGCCTGCTGCTCCCTGTCTAGTGGCTTTTCTAAAACAAGTTCGAGATACTTCTTGCCAGCAATCCCAGTCCCATAGGAGACACTAAAGTACTCATTCTTGGGAGAGATGCTGTAGTCCTGAACTGTGTTGCTGCCAATATCGAGGTCCTGAGCGTCCTCCAGCGGGAAACGTGAACCCGGGTCGCTTGTTTCCGGGATCCTGAAAGTGACTCGTTTCTCGGGGAAGACGGGTGAATGGTCATTGATGTCCTCCAGAGTCACCTCGACGCGAAAGAACTGCAGGGGGCCGGAGAGCAGCAGCTCGAAGGGGAGCATGCAGGTGGCGGACTGGCCGCACAGCTGCTCCCGGTCCAGCCTCCCCGCCACCAGCAGGCGGCCGGAGGCGCGCTCCAAGCGAAAATGCTGCCGGCCGTCCTCCGACACCAGGCGGGCGCGGCGAGCCGAGAGCTGCGCCGGCGGCAGCCCCGCATCCTCCGCCAGCTTGCCCACCAGGGAGCCGCTTTCCGCCTCCTCGGCCACGGAGTAGCGGATGGGCTCGGCGCGAGCGAGCGGCAGCGACAGCAAAGCACACACACAAAGCACTTGCCTTGCGAGCGCCATGGCGCGGCAGCGGCGGCGGCGGCGGCCGGTGTCGGTCTCTGGGCGGCTGTCCCGGGCGATTCCCCGCCGAAAGCAAGCGGCCAAGTGCGGCGCGGGCGCCTTCCCTCGCTGCCTCAGATTGCGGCCGGCGCTCCGCAACCTCTGCAGCCGGGCTGTCCCGGCAGCGGGGGACACGGGGCAGCGCTCGCTGCCGCAGCCGCCGCCACCTCCGCCCGGCTGCGCTGGGCTGCTCTAAGCTGGGCCGGGCCGGGCCGGGCCGGGCCGGGCTCGCTCGGGCTGTGCCGCTCCGGGCTCGGCCGCCTCCGCTGCCGCAGCCGCTCGGCGCCGCCTTGGCCGAGGGCACCACCCAGCGGTGCGCGCTGGGACTGCAGCCGCCGCCGCCCGCAGCCCGCGCTGCCGCTCGCCCCGGCCCGCGACTGCGAACCCGCCGGGACACCGGGCCGGGAACCGAACGCCGCGGAACCAGGGCAGCCCAAAGACGAGCCTCAGCCCGCAACGACCCAGCCGCATTCCACCAAAGGACAAACCGCACACGCATAGGGCGATGCTGACAGCACGGGCATGCCAATGAACACTCTCCCGGCTGCATCTCCAAACTCATGCACTGTACCCACAATACACTGATTTTGTCAAGGGACACGGGGAGAAAATGACTCGCAGAATTTTGAAATACCTTGAACGATCTTTCCCGGAAAGAAACTGTCTAAACAACTTCTGTTTTCATGGAAGGAGTTAGGACCTTTTCTTTAATTCAGTCCAACATATTTGCTCAATAGTTAAACTCAGAGGTATACCAATTCACAGTATTAATCTTTATTACTTTGGAGGAAACAGCATGAGAGAGTTTTTCTAAATATTCCATGCATCACAGACATCATTCACACAACCAGTTATTCTAGATGGGTTGGCAGTCCTTCTCTAGAGGAACAGGCTTATAACAGTGCTCAGTCCATTTCAGTGTCTCAAAGGAGAAGGGGCAAACATGGGAATGCAAATGCTCTGACACAAACATAGAAAATCTTGTGTGTACAGTTTTCTAGTGCCATCAAGAAGCCTTGGGATTCAGGAAGAACAATGAACAGAGCAATCTGAACTTCTTTGTTTTAAGTTCTGCTTGACTCTTCCTTCCAATAATTATCTTTTAATATTTGTGGATTTTTCTTCAATGCAGTCAATGACAATGAACATGTTTCTGTTCCATGTTACAGCCCTGTTCAGTTGCAGTCTACCCTAACACCATTTGTGCTGCTCTATTTCCAAGGCAATCCTGAGGGGACAGAACACCCAAGCCCTTCTTGCCAGCCAAAGGAAGATTTCCTTGTGCATTTTGTTGCTGTACTCTGGCTAGATAAGGAAGGTGAGACTGCTGTACTGAAAGGGCCCAAATCTCCTCCTTCCCTGCTGAGCTGGAGCTGCCTGTGCTCCAGTGGCTGGCTGGGAGCAACTCCCTGCTTCACCAGGCAGCACTGCTGAAGCATCTGCACATATTCAATGTCTGCATACAGAGCTCCCATCTCACACAGAGACATCCAGAACTCAGGCAAGAAAGGGCCTCGTGCTCACATGACATGGTCACTCAATACTCATAACTTCCTTGCTTTCCTGAAGCATAACAAAGGCCATTTTGCATTTCACTGAGGACATGATTTGTTTGGCCAACAGTGACATCATCCTAAAGCTCAGAACTAAAAGATCCTCTGTGCTGTCAGACAGCCACAAAATCAAGAGCATGGCTGTCACTGGTAAGCACACACTTAAAGCCTGTTACCAATGGCAGTAAGTGAGCTGAAACAAATTACTAAGTAAGTGAGAGAACTTTGGCTTCTTTTACTTCTGTCATAGATTTCAGAGTGGTAGATATTAATTCTGAATAGATTTTTCAAAAAATTGGGTAAACCAATGGCAAATACAGATATAATCTTGAGGAATCATTGCCCTATGCTGCACACTGGATCCCCTCCTCCCAAGGGCCATGAAGCCACTGGCTGAGCAGATCACAGCAAGTTAAAGGAAAGAGTGTTGAACTGTCCTGAAGAGAGAGGCCCAGCATCCAATATTTTTCAATTGTTAAACTCAGAGGTATACCAGTGCATGATCTTACTCTCTAGAACTTGGGCACAATACAGCGTGAGGGAGTCTTTCTGAATATTCCATGCATCACAGACATCATACAAAGAATCAGTTTTTATAGATGGGGTGGCAGTCCTTCTCTAGAGGAACAGGAAAAACAATGCCCAACACAGGTCAGAGAGTAGAAGGAGAAAGGGACACTTGAGAATGCTCTACCACAAATGGACACAGTCATGTGGGGACAGCTTTCTCTTCCCAACAGTAAAACACAGAATTCAGAAATAAGAATGAGAAACAAAACTCAAAGTCCTGCTTTCAAGTTCTTCATTTGATCTTCACAATATTGTCTGTAATGGACATATGGTGTTTTCAAGCCCAGACAATGGATAGGTTTTCATGACTCTGTGCAGTTATAGCCTGTCCAAGCTCAGATTGTCCTGACACTGCTGTACTTCCAAGGCAATCCCAGGGAGACAGAACACCAAACCCACACTGATAGGCCAAGGAAAGAATTTGTCGGGTGTTTTGCTGCTGTGTTCTGCTCAGCCCTGAAAGGATCAAAACTCCAGCCTTCTTGCCTGCAGAGCTGGAAATGACTGCAGTGCAATGGCTGCATGGGAGCAACACCCACTTTCACAGGGCAGCACCAGTGAAGCATCTGCAGATGCACATTGGCCATGCAGAGAGGTGCACTGAGAATAAAGAGAAACACACAGAGCCCACACATCTCAGACAGAGACATCCAGAACCTCAGAGAGAAAAAGCCCCGAGCTAACACAACATTGTAACACAGTATTCAGAACTACCTCGCTTTGGTGGGGAAAAGAACAGTCATTTCAGCAAGTGTGATAGTAGTGCACACAACTGTGCCACTGAGCTTTAACAAAGAATAAGCAGTCCAATGTCTGATCTGAAAGCAAGAGAAACAAGAGCATAGTTGGGAGTGCATTCTGAAAGCCTACCAGAAATGACTGAGACAGAGCTGAAATACAATATTGTCTGAAGGAATAAATCTGAGGGCCTTTTTTGCCATATTTCTGTTTTTGGAGGGGAAGACAAATTTTATTCTGACATATAATTTGCAGGATACTAACTATGCCAATTTGGAACACATGGACTCTTGAGGAACCATTGCCACATGCTGCAGCCTGGATCCCCTCCTCCCAAGAGCCATGAAGCCTCTGGCTGTGCAGACCCAGCTAGTCAAAGGAGAGAGCGTTGAACTGTCCTGCTGAGAGAGTCCCAGCAGTGCCTGGGGCCATGTCCTCGCTGCTCACAGGGACACCGGGGAAATCCTGTTCCTCATCCTGGCCCTGGTCCAGCCTAAAGACGACGTGGAGTCCAGAAGGACAGAGGCCCATCCCTCAGCAGGAGAAACCGAGCAGAAGCAGGCTGGTGGTGACAGCAGGGGCATGCCAATGAACTGTGTCCTGGTTGCATCTCCACGTTCAGGAACTGTGCCCACCCAACATTGCTTCAGGCAAGGGATACAGTGAGAAAGTAACTCGCAGAATTTTGAAAAGCCTTGACTATGCTTTCCCAGAAGTAATGTCTCTACAAATAATTCTGTCCCCACCAAAGCAGTCAAGTGTTCTCTTTATTTCAGTCTAACACAATTATTCAGTTTCTAATCCCATAGTTATACCAATTTACAATGTTAAACTGTATCACTTCAGCACATCACAGTGCGAGAGGGAGGCTTTCTGATTATTTTGTGCATCACAGACATCATTCAAACAAACAGTTATTCTAGATGGGGTGGCAGTCCTTCTCTAGAGGAACAGGCTCAGCACAGTGCTCAGTCCATTTCAGAGGAGAAAGGGCAAACATGGGAATGCAAATACGCCAACACAAACACAGAAAATCATGCATGGAGAGCGTTCTAGAACCATCAAGAAGCCTTGGGATTCAGGAACAACAATGGAAAGACCAAACTTAATGTCTTTTTTTTTTTTTTAAAGCACTTCTTGTCTCTACATTCCAATAAATGTCTTGTAGTATTTATGGATTTTTCCTTCAATACAGCTAAAGACAATGACCATGTTTGTGCCACTCCATTCAATTACAGTCTACCCTAACACTGTTTGTGCTGTTCTATTTCCAGGGCAATCCTGAGGTGACAGAACACCCAAGCCACTCTTATAAGCCAAAGGAAGATTTTTTGAACATTTGGTTGCTCTACTGTAAGCTAGATAAGGCAGATGAGACTGATGTTACCAAAGGGTCCAAATCACCTCCTTCCCTGGTGAACTGGCACTGTCTGTCTTGCTGTGGCTGGGTGGGAGCAACTCCCAGCTCCACCAGGCAGCACTACTGAGACATCTGCAGATATTAAATGTCTGCATGTACAAACACAGCAAGAAGAAAGCAAAGCACACAGAGTTCACATCTCAGACAGAGATAGCCAGAATGCCACGGAGAAAGGGCCTAGTGCTCACATGATATTGGGACTCAGCACTCATGGCATCCTTGCTTTCCTGAAGGGCAAAAAGGGCTTTTTGCTTATCAGTGAGTATATATTTTGTGTGGCAGCCAGACATGGTTTTAATGCTCTGGATAAAATGTTCCTCAGTCTTTTCAGACAGCAAGACAAACAGGGGCATATAGCTGAGTGAGTGAGCGCTAACCACATACTTAAACCTCATTAGAAACTTCAGTAAAAAAGCGGAAACCTAAGAAAAACTAAATGAGCAGACCTTGCCTTCTTTTACTTCTTTCACTGATATTGGAGTGGCAGATATTCAGACCAAATAGAATTAGGAGGAAATTGGTTACAGTAATTGGAAATAAAAATTTATTCTGGAGGAATCATTGCCACATGCTGCAACCGGGATGGCCTACATGCACAGGCCAAGAAGCCTCTGTCTATGCAGACCCAGCTAGTTAAAGGAAAGAGCGTTGAACTGTCCTGCAGAGAGAGCCCCAGCAGTGTCGGGTGCCATGTCCTCGCTGCTGACAGGGACACTGGGGAAATCCTGTTCCTCATCCGGGCCCTGGCCCACGGCGCAGTGCTGAGGGGGCAGGCTGGGCACGATGGGCTTGAGGAATTTGAACTCGCTGTTGCCCGAGCCCGTGGTCAGGCTGATCTCGTAGCAATAGGCGCGGGGCAGGGTCCCTGCAGCGGCTGCATCGGCCAGGCCGCTCTGCAAGGTGTCGGCAGCATAAAGCACAGGGCCAGCCTTCAGCTCCTTCCTCCCGCACACCTTGCGAGCCACCACGACGGCGATGGAGACGAGGAAGAGCAGTGAGACAAAGACCAAGGCAATGATCAAATAGGTGGTCAGGGAGCCGCCCTGGTCCTCGGAGGCCGGGCTGCTGTGCGGCAGGCGCACCTCTGAGAAGTCCTTGAGCAGGAGAGCGCTCAGAGCTGCCGTGGCTGACAGCGGGGGCTTGCCGTTGTCTCTGACCAGCACAACCAGCTTCTGCTTCACGCTGTCTCTCTCTGTCACCGGCCTCCTCAGACGCACCTCCCCGCTTTGCAGGCCCACGGAGAACAGCCCTGGCTCGCTGGCCCTCAGCAGCTGGAACGAGAGCCAGGAGTTCTGGCCCGAGTCCGCATCCACGGCCACCACTTTGCTGACCAGGTAGCCTGCCTCGGCCCACACGGGCACCAGCTCGCTGGAGCCTGGGCTGCTGTCCTGGGCTGGGTACAGCACGAGCGGGGCGTTGTCATTCTCGTCCAGCACGACCAGGCGGACGGTGACGTTGGCTCGCAGGGGAGGAGAGCCCGCGTCAGAGG
Source organism: Passer domesticus (assembly GCF_036417665.1). NCBI lineage: Eukaryota > Metazoa > Chordata > Aves > Passeriformes > Passeridae > Passer > Passer domesticus. The sequence goes on along the minus strand of NC_087486.1, from coordinate 15,909,808 downwards.
CACTGACCGTCACCTCCGTCTGCCTCAAGTGCTCGTAGTCCAGGGGCCGCAGCACAAACACGTGCCCCTTCTCCGAGTCCACAGACAGGCAGGAGCACCAGGGCTGCTCCGCCCCTTCCTCTGCTGCCAGGGAATAGCTCACCTTGCCATTCAGCCCCACGTCAGCATCTGCAGCACTCACGGCTCCAACAAACACCGCGGCCGCACTGTTCTCACGCACGTACATGGTGTAGGAGCTCTGGTTGAAGACGGGGGCGTTGTCGTTGACATCCGAGATCTCCACGGTGAAGGTCTGCGTGGTGCTCAGAGGAGGCCAGCCCGCATCTGCTGCCGTCACACTCAGGATGTACTGAGGCCTCTCCTCCCGGTCCAGCGCGCTCACTGTCACCAGCTCATAGTAATTCTTATAGGCTGCCCGCAGGGAGAAGGACAGCTCATCCTCCAGGGCACAGGAGATCTTCCCGTTGGCACCAGAATCCCGGTCCCTGACCGAAAACAGGGCAACCACCGTGCCGGGCACTGTGTTCTCGGGGAGGGGACTGCTGAAGGAACTGACCACCACCTCTGGGGCATTGTCATTCACATCCACCACCTCCACCAACACTTTGCAGATTGCTGACAGGCCCCCTCCGTCTCTGGCCCTCACACGGAATTCATGAGTGTCTGCTGACTCAAAGTCCAGTGGTTTAGTGAGTTTAATTTCACCAGTTATGGGATCAATGACAAATGCTGAGTCTTTCTGACCCAGTGCTTGGATGAGTTGATAGGAGATTTCGCCATTAACTCCTGCATCTGGATCAGTTGCCAGCACAGTCAGAACCACAGTGCCTTCTGGCATGTTCTCCAGAACCTTTCCAATATAGCGCTCTTCCTTGAAGATGGGAGCATTATCATTTGCATCTAGAATGATAATGTGGATTTGGGTTGTTCCACTCCTGGGAGGAGAGCCACCATCCACAGCAATGAGACGGAACCCCATCTCTGCATGCTCCTCCCTGTCTAATGGCTTTGTCAAAACAAGTTCAACATACTTGTCATCCTCATTCCGACTTCCATAGTAAATGCTAAAATACTCATTCATGGGAGAAATACTGTACTGCTGGACTGCGTTGCTGCCAATATCGAGATCTTGAGCACCCTCCAGTGTGAAACGTGAACCTGCCTCGCTCGTTTCCGGGATGTCAAAAGTGACTCGTTCCTCGGGGAAGACGGGTGAATGGTCATTGATGTCCTCCAGAGTCACCTCGACGCGAAAGAACTGCAGGGGGCTGGAGAGCAGCAGCTCGAAGGGGAGCATGCAGGTGGCGGACTGGCCGCACAGCTGCTCCCGGTCCAGCCTCCCCGCCACCAGCAGGCGGCCGGAGGCGCGCTCCAAGCGAAAATGCTGCCGGCCGTCCTCCGACACCAGGCGGGCGCGGCGAGCCGAGAGCTGCGCCGGCGGCAGCCCCGCATCCTCCGCCAGCTTGCCCACCAGGGAGCCGCTTTCCGCCTCCTCGGCCACGGAGTAGCGGATGGGCTCGGCGCGAGCGAGCGGCAGCGACAGCAAAGCACACACACAAAGCACTTGCCTTGCGAGCGCCATGGCGCGGCGGCGGCGGCGGCGGCGGCCGGTGTCGGTCTCTGGGCGGCTGTCCCGGGCGATTCCCCGCCGAAAGCAAGCGGCCAAGTGCGGCGCGGGCGCCTTCCCTCGCTGCCTCAGATTGCGGCCGGCGCTCCGCAACCTCTGCAGCCGGGCTGTCCCGGCAGCGGGGGACACGGGGCAGCGCTCGCTGCCGCAGCCGCCGCCACCTCCGCCCGGCTGCGCTGGGCTGCTCTAAGCTGGGCCGGGCCGGGCCGGGCCGGGCCGGGCTCGCTCGGGCTGTGCCGCTCCGGGCTCGGCCGCCTCCGCTGCCGCAGCCGCTCGGCGCCGCCTTGGCCGAGGGCACCACCCAGCGGTGCGCGCTGGGACTGCAGCCGCCGCCGCCCGCAGCCCGCGCTGCCGCTCGCCCCGGCCCGCGACTGCGAACCCGCCGGGACACCGGGCCGGGAACCGAACGCCGCGGAACCAGGGCAGCCCAAAGACGAGCCTCAGCCCGCAACGACCCAGCCGCATTCCACCAAAGGAGAAACCGCACAGACATAGGGCGATGGTGACAGCACGGGCATGCCAATGAACACTCCAGTGGATGCAACTCCACACTCGGGCGCTGTACCCACCCAACACTGCTTCTGTCAAGGGACACGGGGAGAAAAAGACTCGCAGAAGTTTGAAATGCCTTGAAGGATCTTTCCCGGAAAGAATATGTCTAAACAAATTCTCTTTTCAAGAAAGGAATTAGAGTCTTCTCTTTATTTCAATCCAACATATTTTTTCCATTGTAAAACTCAGAGGTATAGCAGTTTACAACGTTAATCTATAACCTCAGCAGAAAACTGAGTGAGGGAGACTTTCTGATTATTTCGTGCATCACAGACATCATTCAAACAAGCAGGTATTCTAGATGGGGTGGCAGTCCTTCTCTAGAGGAACAGGCTCACAACAGTGCTCAGTCCATTTCAGTGGGTCAAAGGAGAACGGGCAAACATGGGAATGCAAATGCTCTGACACAAACACAGAAAATCATGTGTGGACACCTTTCCACTCCCATCAGGAAGCCTTGGGATTCAGGAAGAACAACTTACAGAGCAATCTGAACATCTTTGTTTTAAGTTCTGCTTGACTCTTCCTTCCAATAACTAGCTTTTAATATTTGTGGATTTTTCCTTCAATGCATTCAATGACAATGAACATCTTTCTGTCACATGGTAAAGCCCTGTCCAGTTACAGTCTACCCTAACACCATTTGTGCTGCTGTATTTCCAAGGCAAGCCTGAGGGGACAGAACACCCAAACCCTTCTTGCCAGCCAAAGGAAGATTTTCTTGTGCATTTTGTTGCTGTACTCTGGCTAGATAAGGAAGGTGAGACTGCTGTACTGAAAGGGCCCAAATCTCCTCCTTCCCTGCTCAGCTGCAGCTGCCTCTGCTCCACTGGCTGGCTGGGAGCAACTCCCTGCTTCACCAGGCAGCACTGCTGAAGCACCTGCACATATTCAATGTCTGCATACAGAGCTCCCATCTCACACAGAGACATCCAGAACTCAGGCAAGAAAGGGCCTCGTGCTCACATGACATGGTCACTCAATACTCATAACTTCCTTGCTTTCCTGGAGCATACCAAAGGCCATTTTGCATTTCAGTGAGGACATGATTTGTTTGGCCAATACTGACATTATCCTAAAGCTCAGAACTAAAAGCTCCTCTGTGTTGTCAGACAGCCAGAAAATCAAGAGCATGGCTGTGAGTGGTAAGCACACACTTAAAGCCTGTTACAAATGGCAGTAAGAGAGCTGAAACAAATTACTAAATAAGTGAGTGAACCTTGGCTTCTCTTATTTCCGTCATGGTTTATGGAGTTGGAGATATTATTTCTGGATCGAATTTTCAAGAAATTTGGTAAACCAATGGCCAATATAGATATAATCTTGAGGAATCATTGCCCTATGCTGCAGACTCGATCCCCTCCACCCATGGGTCATGACTCGGATGGCTGAGCAGACCACAGCAAGTTAGAGTGTTGAACTGTCCTGAAGAGAGAGTCCCAGCACCCAATATTTTTCAATTGTTAAACTCAGAGGTATTCCAGTTCACAATGTTAATCACTGTGTCTTCGGCACAATACAGCGTGAGGGAGTCTTTCTGAATATTCCATGCATCACAGACATTATTCAAATAACAAGTTTTTATAGATGGGGTGGCAGTCCTTCTCTGGATGAACAGGAAAAACAATGCCAATACAGGTCAGAGAGTAGAAGGAGAAAGGGACACTTGAGAATGCTCTACCACAAATGGACACAGTCATGTGGGGACAGGTTTCTCTTCCCAAGAGAAAAACACTGAATTCAGAAACAAGAATGAGAAACAAAACTCAAAGTCCTGCTTTCAAGTTCTTCATTCGATCTTCACAATATTGTCTTTAATGGACATGTGGCGTTTTCAAGCCCAGACAATGGATATGTTTTCATGACTCTCTGCAGTTATAACCTGTCCAAACACAGATTGTCCTGACACTGCTGTACTTCCAAGGCAATCCCAGGGAGACAGAACACCAAACCCACACTGACAGGCCAAGGAAAGAATTTGTCGGGTGTTTTGCTGCTCTGCTCTCAGCCCTGAGAGGATCAAAACTCCAGCCTTCTAGACTGCACAGCTGGAAATGACTGCAGTGCAATGGCTGCATGGGAGCAACACCCACTTTCACTGGGCAGCACTAGTGAAGCATCTGCAGATGCACATTGGCCATGCAGAGAGGTGCACTGAGAATAAAGAGAAACACACAGAGCCCACACATCTCAGACAGAGACATCCAGAACCTCAGAGAGAAAAAGCCCTGTGCTAACACAACATTGTAACACAGTATTCAGATCTACCTTGCTTTTGTGGGGAAAAGAACTGTCATTTCAGCAAGTGTGATAGTAGTGCACACAACTGTGCCACTGAGCATTAACAAAGAATAAGCAGTCCAATGTCTGACCTGAAAGCAATGGAAACAAGAGCATAGTTGGGAGTGCATTCTGAGACCCTACCAGAAATGACTGAGACAGAGCTGAAATACAATATTGTCTGAAGGAATGAATCTGAGTGCCCTTTTTACCTTATTTCTGTTTTTGGAGGGGAAGAAAATTTTACTCTGACATAGAATTTGCAGGATACTAATTATGCCAATTTGGAACACATTTACTCATGAGGAACCACTGCCACATGCTGCAGCCTGGATCGCCTCCTCCCAAGAGCCATGAAGCCTCTGGCTGTGCACACCCAGCTAGTCAAAGGAGAGAGTGTTGAACTGTCCTGCAGAGAGAGTCCCAGCAGTGCCTGGGGCCATGTCCTCGCTGCCCACAGGGACACCGGGGAAATCCTGGTCCTCATCCTGGCCCTGGCCCAGCCTAAAGACGATGTGGAGTCCAGAAGGACAGAGCCCCATCCCTCAGCAGGAGAAACCGACCAGAAACAGGCTGGTGGTGACAGCAGGGGCATGCCAATGAACTGTGTCCTGGTTGCATCTCCACGTTCAGGAACTGTGCCCACCCAACATTGCTTCAGGCAAGGGACACAGTGGGAAAGTAACTCGCAGAATTTTGAAATGCCTTGATAGGGCTGTCCCAGAAAGAACATCTCTACAAGGACTTTTGTCTCCACTGAAGGAGTCAGGGTGGTCTTTTATTTCAGTCTAAAACAATTTTTCAGTTCCTAATCACACAGTTATACCAATTTACAACATTAAACTGCATCACTTCAGCACATCACAGTGCGAGAGGGAGGCTTTCTCATTATTTTGTGCATCATAGACATCATTCAAACATCCATTTATTCTAGATGGGGTGGCAGTCCTTCTCTAGTGGAACAGGCTCAGTACAATGCACAGTTCATTTCAGAGGAGAAAGGGCAAGCATGGGAATGCAAATGCTCTGACACAAACACAGAAAATACGCATGCACAGCTTTCTAGTCCTTTCAAAAAATCCCTATTCAGGATCAATAATGGAAAGACCAAACTTAATGTCTATTTTTTTTAAAGTTCTTCCTGTCACTACCTTCCAATAAATGTCTTGTAGTATTTATGGATTTTGCCTTCAATACAGCTAAAAACAATGACCACGTTTGTACCACTCCATTCAATTACAGTCTACCCTTACACTGTTTGTGCTGCTGTACTTCCTGGGCAATCCTGATGTGACGTAACACCCAAGCACTTCTTACAAGCAAAGGAAGATTTTTTGAACATTTGGTTGCTCTACTGTAAGCTAGATAAGGCAGATGAGACTGATGTTACCAAAGGGTCCAAATCACCTCCTTCCCTGGTGAACTGGCACTGTCTGTCTTGCTGTGGCTGGGTGGGAGCAACTCCCAGCTCCACCAGGCAGCACTACTGAGGCATCTGCAGATATTAAATGTCTGCATGTACAAACACAGCGAGAAGAAAGCAAAGCACACAGAGGTCACATCTCAGACAGAGACATCCAGAATCCCAGGAAGAAAGGGCCTAGTGCTCACATGATATTGGGACTCAGCACTCATGGCATCCTTGCTTTCCTGAAGGGCAAAAAGGGCTTTTTGCTTATCAGTGAGTATATATTTTTTGTGGCAGCCACACATGATTTTAATGCTCTGGATAAAATGTTCCTCAGTCTTTTCAGACAGCAAGAGAAACAGGGGCATATAGCTGAGTGAGTGAGCGCTAACCACATACTTAAAACTCATTAGAAACTTCAGTAAAAAAGCGGAAACCCACGATAAACTAAATGAGCAGACCTTGGCTTCTTTTACTTCTTTCACTGATTTTGGAGTGGCAGATATTCATTCCAAATAGAATTAGGAGGAAATTTGTTACAGTAATTGGAAATAAAAAATTATTCTGGAGGAATAATTGCCACATGCGCAGGCCAAGAAACCTCTGTCTATGCAGACCCCAGCTAGTTAAAGGAAAGAGCGTTGAACTGTCCTGCAGAGAGAGCCCCAGCAGTGTCTGGGGCCATGTCCTCGCTGCTGACAGGGACACTGGGGAAATCCTGTTCCTCATCCGGGCCCTGGCCCACGGCGCAGTGCTGAGGGGGCAGGCTGGGCACGATGGGCTTGAGGAATTTGAACTCGCTGTTGCCCGAGCCCGTGGTCAGGCTGATCTCGTAGCAATAGGCGCGGGGCAGGGTCCCTGCAGCGGCTGCATCGGCCAGGCCGCTCTGCAAGGTGTCGGCAGCATAAAGCACAGGGCCAGCCTTCAGCTCCTGCCTCCCGCACACCTTGCGAGCCACCAAGACGGCGATGGAGACGAGGAAGAGCAGTGAGACAAAGACCAAGGCAATGATCAAATAGGTGGTCAGGGAGCCGCCCTGGTCCTCGGAGGCCGGGCTGCTGTGCGGCAGGCGCACCTCTGAGAAGTCCTTGAGCAGGAGAGCGCTCAGAGCTGCCGTGGCTGACAGCGGGGGCTTGCCGTTGTCTCTGACCAGCACAACCAGCTTCTGCTTCACGCTGTCTCTCTCTGTCACCGGCCTCCTCAGACGCACCTCCCCGCTTTGCAGGCCCACGGAGAACAGCCCTGGCTCGCTGGCCCTCAGCAGCTGGAACGAGAGCCAGGAGTTCTGGCCCGAGTCCGCATCCACGGCCACCACTTTGCTGACCAGGTAGCCCGCCTCGGCCCACACGGGCACCAGCTCGCTGGAGCCTGGGCTGCTCTCCTGGGCTGGGTACAGCACGAGCGGGGCGTTGTCATTCTCGTCCAGCACGACCAGGCGGACGGTGACGTTGGCTCGCAGGGGAGGAGAGCCCGCGTCAGAGGCACTGACCGTCACCTCCGTCTGCCTCAAGTGCTCGTAGTCCAGGGGCCGCAGCACAAACACGTGCCCCTTCTCCGAGTCCACAGACAGGCAGGAGCACCAGGGCCGCTCCGCCCCTTGCTCTGCTGCCAGGGAATAGCTCACCTTGCCATTCAGCCCCACGTCAGCATCTGCAGCGCTCACGGCTCCAACAAACACCGCGGCCGCACTGTTCTCACGCACGTACATGGTGTAGGAGCTCTGGTTGAAGACGGGGGCGTTGTCGTTGACATCCGAGATCTCCACGGTGAAGGTCTGCGTGGTGCTCAGAGGAGGCCAGCCCGCATCTGCTGCCGTCACACTCACGATGTACTGAGGCCTCTCCTCCCGGTCCAGCGCGCTCACTGTCACCAGCTCATAGTAATTCTTATAGGCTGCCCGCAGGGAGAAGGACAGCTCATCCTCCAGGGCACAGGAGATCTTCCCGTTGGCACCAGAATCCCGGTCCCTGACCGTAAACAGGGCAACCACCGTGCCGGGCACTGTGTTCTCGGGCAGGGGACTGCTGAAGGAACTGACCACCACCTCTGGGGCATTGTCATTCACATCCACCACCTCCACCAATACTTTGCACATAGCTGAGAGTCCTCCACCATCTCTGGCTCTCACACGGAATTCATGAGTCTCAGCTTCCTCAAAGTCCAGAGGTTTTGTGAGTTTAATTTCACCAGTTATGGCATCAATCACAAATGCTGAGTCACTCTGTCCCACTGCCTGGCTGAGTTGATAGGTGATGTCCCCATTAACTCCTGCATCTGGATCAGTTGCCAGCACAGTCAGAACCACAGAGCCTTCTGGCATGTTCTCCAATACCTTCCCAACATAACGTTCTTGTGTGAATTTGGGAACATTGTCATTTACATCTAGAACGATAATAGAGATCTCGATGGTCCCACTTCTAGGAGGAGAGCCACCATCCACAGCAATGACACTGAAACCCATCTCTGCCTGCTGCTCTCTATCTAGTGGCTTTTCCAAAATAAGTTCAAGATATTTGTCATCCTCAGTCCGACTTCCATAGGAGACACTAAAGTACTCATTCTTGGGAGAGATGCTGTACTCCAGGACGCTGTTGCTGCCAATATCGAGGTCCTGAGCCTCCTCTAGCGGGAAAACTGTACCGGGCTCGCTCATTTCAGGGATATCAAAAGTGACACGTTTCTCGGGGAAGACCGGTGAATGGTCATTGATGTCCTCCAGAGTCACCTCGACCCGAAAGAACTGCAGGGGGCCGGAGAGCAGCAGCTCGAAGGGGAGCATGCAGGTGGCGGACTGGCCGCACAGCTGCTCCCGGTCCAGCCTCCCCGCCACCAGCAGGCGGCCGGAGGCGCGCTCCAAGCGAAAATGCTGCCGGCCGTCCTCCGACACCAGGCGGGCGCGGCGAGCCGAGAGCTGCGCCGGCGGCAGCCCCGCATCCTCCGCCAGCTTGCCCACCAGGGAGCCGCTTTCCGCCTCCTCGGCCACGGAGTAGCGGATGGGCTCGGCGCGAGCGAGCGGCAGCGACAGCAAAGCACACACACAAAGCACTTGCCTTGCGAGCGCCATGGCGCGGCAGCGGCGGCGGCGGCGGCCGGTGTCGGTCTCTGGGCGGCTGTCCCGGGCGATTCCCCGCCGAAAGCAAGCGGCCAAGTGCGGCGCGGGCGCCTTCCCTCGCTGCCTCAGATTGCGGCCGGCGCTCCGCAACCTCTGCAGCCGGGCTGTCCCGGCAGCGGGGGACACGGGGCAGCGCTCGCTGCCGCAGCCGCCGCCACCTCCGCCCGGCTGCGCTGGGCTGCTCTAAGCTGGGCCGGGCCGGGCCGGGCCGGGCCGGGCCGGGCTCGCTCGGGCTGTGCCGCTCCGGGCTCGGCCGCCTCCGCTGCCGCAGCCGCTCGGCGCCGCCTTGGCCGAGGGCACCACCCAGCGGTGCGCGCTGGGACTGCAGCCGCCGCCGCCCGCAGCCCGCGCTGCCGCTCGCCCCGGCCCGCGGAGCCTCCTGCGGCAGAACACTTTTTCTGGGGAGGGAAATCCCTAGCCTTGGGGGAGTCTTGGCGCCAGAGTACCACCGGCAGTTGCTCCGCGCCCGTCCTCGCCCTTTGCTGGCCCGAGCCGGCGGTTTGGTGCGCTGTCGTCTAGCGACAGGCGACTCTGCACCCTCCGAGAAACGCCGCGGCAAGAGCGGCACAAGGATTTTCTAGGGAAGCATGAAGCAGAGGCTGAGCTCGGTGGGACTGTGCCGCCTTCCACGGCAGGAGAAAGTGGCCTGGAGGCTAAATAGGGAGATTACGGCTATAACAGTAGAGAACGGCACTACAACTGGCGGGGAATCTCAGGCTGAGGAGAGGGGGTAAGGGAATCGCATTCCAGCACGGCTCAGGTAGGGACGCGCACGCCTACTGGCCAGTCTTGCGGCTAAAAGGGAGGAGTGGCCGTTCTTCCCGCCTGGGCTTCCCGGTCGCAGGCAGACTGCGAGTGGCGTAGCGGTTCCTCGTCCTTGTCCAGCCCCGCCTCAGCATTGCTATGAAGGCTGGGCAGGATGGGTCTCAGGAACCGGAATTCGCTCCTCCCCGAGCCGCTGGTCATACACATTTCGTAGCGGTAAGCCGGCGACAGAGTGCCCGTGCTGCCCACTCCCACGCCGTCGCTGGCGAAAACTCCGTCCGCGTAGCAGCTGGGAGAGGGAGGAGGAAGCTCTGCCCGAATGCGAGCTTTGCAGAGAGTGTTGGCCGTTAAGACAAGGACGGACAGGAGGAAAAGGGACGAGACGCAGACCAGCGAGGCGATGAGGTAAGTAGTGAGCATTTCCTCTTCGGCCACCTGCGGCTGGTGTCCGCTCGCAGGATCGTGGCCAAGCTGGTGGAAGGCATCGGAGAAATCGTCCACCAGTGCCACGGCGAGGGTGGCAGTGGCAGAGCGCGGCGGCTGCCCGCGGTCCCGCACCAGCACGATGAGCCTCTGCCGGGCCGCGTCCCTCTCTGTCACGGCCCGCGCCGTGCGCACCTCGCCGCTGTGCAGCCCCACGCGGAACAGCGCCGGCTCCGTGGCCTTGGCCAGCTCGTAGGACAGCCACGCGTTCTGCCCCGCGTCCGCGTCCACCGCCACCACCTTGGCCACCAGGTAGCCGGAGGGTGCCCAGCGCGGCACCAGCTCTCCGGCCGCGCTGCTCTCGGGGCCCGGGTGCAGCAGCACGGGCGCGTTGTCGTTCTCGTCCCGCACGACGATGCGCAGCACGGCCTGGGCGCTGAGCGGCGGGGAGCCGCCGTCGGCTGCGCGCACTCTCACCTCGAAGGCAGGGACCTTCTCGTAGTCCAGCGAGTGCAAACTCCGGACAGTTCCACTCTCCGCGTCCACTGACACGAATGACGCCGCGGCGAGGGTGCCTGTCAGTGGCGGCACTAGCGAGTATCTGACACGGGCGTTCTCTCCCGCGTCAGGGTCCGTGGCACTGAGGCGGCCCAGGCTCCTCCCCGCGGGCTCGTTTTCGCTCACCACCATGGTGTAAATGGGCTGGGTGAAGGTGGGTGCATTGTCGTTCACATCCAAGAGCCGCACGAGCAGGGTCTTGGATGCCGAAAGGGCGGGGGAGCCCTGGTCTCGAGCTCGCACTGTCAAGTTGTATTCCCCCACCTGCTCCCGGTCCAGCGTCTCTGATGTCACCAGCGCGTACGCGTCGGCTGCCAGCAGAGTGATCCTGAAGGGTTGCTCTCCCATCAGCTCGCAGGTCGTCCTGCCGTTGTCCCCCGAGTCCCGGTCCCTGACGTTGAAGAGGGCCACCACGGTGTCCGGCGGGGCGGCTTCGGAGAGGGTGCTGGTGTGTGAGGTGATGATCACCTCGGGGGCATTGTCGTTCACGTCCTTCACCTGCACCTCCACCTTGCAATGCGTGGACAGGCCCCCTCCATCTACGGCTTGGACGTCTATCTCATAGGTCTTTTTTTCTTCGTAATCCAAAGGCTTTTTGAGTCGAATATGTCCTGTCTCTGGGTTTATTTTAAACGTTTGGAGATTTTCTTCTGAATTTTGAACGATGGAATACACTATTTCCCCATTCGTTCCTGCGTCTAAATCGCTAGCAGACACTACCACCACTATGGTGTCCTCTGAGCTATTTTCCATTACAGAGACTTTATACAGAGTCTGGGCAAATACCGGGATGTTGTCGTTTATATCCAGGACTACCACGCGGATTAAAGCTGTGCCAGACCGCGGTGGTGTCCCACCATCCACAGCCGTGATGATGAAAGCAACTTCTGCCTGCCGCTCCCGATCCAGGGCTCGATCCAACACCAGCTCGGCGTACCTCCCGCCGTCATTTCGCCGCTGGGTGTACACATGGAAATACTCGTTCGAGCTGATACTATAATGCTGAAGACTATTATTCCCCACGTCTGGATCGTGAGCGCTTTCCAACAAAAACCGAGTCCCCGGCATTGCAGATTCCGGCATCTTTAAAATTATCTCTTTATTTAAGAAAGCAGGAGCATGATCATTTATGTCGGTGAGTCTTACCTCAGCTCGGAAGGACTGCAGTGGCTTCTCCAGCAGCACCTGAAAACGCACCAAGCAGGGCTCGCTCTGTCCACACAGCTCTTCCCGGTCCATTTGCTCTCTCACCACCAAATCCCCGGTGTGCTGGTTCAGCTGTAAATACTGCTTTTCTCCTTCAGGAACGACTCGAGCCTGACGAGCCAATAATTCCTCACCGGTTAGTCCCAAATCCTTAGCGATATTCGCTACAAAAGAGCCTCTCTCCGCCTCTTCGGGCACAGAGTACCGAGCGGTTTCTGCTCCCATCCCCGAGAGGCAGAGGACAAGGATCAGAGCGCCTGCTCGCCCCGGCAGCGCTTCCTCGCTCTTCCTCGGTTTCATTCCCTTCCAGAGACCCGATCTCCTCTCCTGAAAGCTGGATGGAGCTGCCGACACAGCCTGCCGCCCCCCGAGCGGAGCAGCCCGAAATGGTGCAGCCCCGCCCGCCCGAATCGCGGGATCGGCGGAGCTGGGAGCTGCGCGGAGCTTCCGCGGTCAGCAGCGGCACCAGGCGGCCGGTCTGTAGAAGGAGTCCCAAGATTTCCCCCCGCAAAGCCTGGAAAGCAAAGATTAACGGCTCGTTTTCTCTCTTCCTAGGTCAAAGCATAGATATTTAAATGTCCATACAGCCGTGTTTGAAGAATGGCCACTGGTTGAATGAGCAATGCCTCTGTTTATTTAAAGCTGGGTTGTTCCTTTTGTTTTGGTTCCCCCTCCCTTGCCCCCAGTGTGAACGCTTTGAGTAAATGACTCTCCGACTGTTCAGCTAGAAGAGCTGTGTGTTGTTACAGGGGTCCAGCCACCAGGTGAGGAGGTCTTTTAACCACGGCAGCAATGGCCAAAGTCATTCTCGGAATGGGCAGAGAGTGTTCCCGCAGTTTATGACCTCTCCTGCTGGGAGCCTTTGGGAATGGGCTGAAGGCAGCATCTCAGACCTCAACTCCACTCAGAAAAAAACTCCTCCGCCTTGCTCCGACTTCTGAGACCGTCCTATTTCCCAGGTCTTTCTGATTTCCCCTGCATAAATTCCACTCCAGATACACGGATTTATTCCCGAAATCTTGTTATTGAATTTGCTTTTTCCTCGGCGATGACTGCAGCAAGTGATCTCGAGACAGCACACTCACCCGAGGGAGTTCCAAGTAGATTTTATTGTTTTCTGTCATCACTCATTTGACTCTAAAATGGTTCAACGAGAGGAATTACCACATTACTTTATAGTTTAATACCGACTAAGGAAAGAAAACCAGAAAGCTTCTTGACACCCTATATTCTACAGTGTCCTAAGCTAATTGTAAATGGTTTTGTCTATTTTACTGAAAAACTACAAAGAATACTTTTCATTATCTTGGTTTTTAAAAACCGCGAAATGGTATTTTCAATTTTGTGGAAAAAAAGAAAGGACTAGAGAATACACTGCTCAAAGCCCACTCTTTACAATTAGGAGAGCCTGTAAGCTCCTGGTCAAATATGCCAAGTGTGCCAATGCCAGAAGTTCAAAATGTAAACAGCTTCTGCTTATTTTGTAAGAAATTCCTTTGCAACCACAACTTAATTTTGCATAATATCTGTTTTACCTGGTGTTGAATACACGGCAGAAAATTAAGATATTATTACAAAGCTCTCTCCATTAAAAAAAAAAAAAGCATGAAAGGAAACCCCCTGAGAAGGCGGTGTAACAAGAAGTTAAACATTTAAAGATCTGCTGACAGTTTTCAGTATTTCTCGAAGTATGTAGAAGCAGTAGCATTCTCACAATCATACATTATTATGTAATCAACATGCAGCACAGTTGTCCTTCTCCATCGACAGCACAATTACAAAATACCTACATGAATAAAGTACTGCTCAAGGGGAAAGTACTCTCACAGAGAAGGTTTGATCTCCCTGGTACATTTTAAGGAGGTGTTTGGTCTCTTTGTTCCCTTTTCCCTGTGAGGACAGACATACTTGTCTTTCTCTTCACTTATTGATGGGCGAGCCAAGGGTTTTGCTCAGAACTGACATTTAGCTCCAGCTCCCTGTTTGCAGCTGCATCTGCAGCTCTGGGCCCCATATCTTCAGAGAGGGAAGCACTGCCCTGCAAAGAACAGAGAGAGCAATTGTCATTTGGAGTTGAAGGGAAGCAGGCGTCACCGAGAAGCTTAGAGGATGTGTCTTACATCACTGCTTGTGTCACACCACTCCTCCCTACTGAGAGCCAAAGAGAAAGCAAGATTTGGTGGATCTCTGATCTGAATGGAGAACATCGGAAGTCAGAAAGCATCCTCCAAAAAGGTACTATTACAAAACCTTAATGGGTCACTATAAAACTTTTGAGTTTTGAGTAATTCGAAATGGTGAGAGCCACAAACAGAAACCACTTTCTCACAAACAGTAAATGTGATTTAATGTTGATATATCAAGAAGAAGCCTCATCTTCCCTGAAGCTACTGTGATTGTCACACCCTGCAGTAGAGCCCAAGTCACCAGTGGTTATGAAATACAAAAATATTAACTGACCCTGATGGTGCTTGTGTTCCTCCAGCCTCATATATATTCATGATCCTGTCTACTGTGAAATGCTAGATGGATCCTTGGAAAATCTCCATGGAGAGTCCCCACAGAATCCCATACTAAGAGGTGACTGACTCTGATAACCACACTCTTCTGGCCAACACTATCCGTGCAAGTCACAAAAACGTAAGGGAATTGAATGGCAGAGGTTCCCACCTGCACAGCCTCCAGCAGTTTGTAAGACAGCTTGAGTTCAGCACTGCCACCACCCTGGTGAGTGGCACATGGGAGCACCGAGTGCTAGCTCCCAACAGCAGTGCAGAGAACACTGCTGGTGACATCCCTTTGCACAGCTGTCCCCACCGTCCCATCTGACGCTGGACAGGCCACTACTGCCATTCCCATTACTGCACCTCCGGGAGGATGTATCCCTGGGAATGGTGTCATTGCTGCTCCAGGCCCTACAGGCTCCACACAGTGGGTGGGCAGGACCCCCATATCTGTAGGCACACGGTGTGTGGTAATTGGGAGTGCGGCTGTGGCCCAGCCTCATCCCTAATGCGCTACGGCTGAGCAGGACAGGTGACCAGTATTGAAGGTAGTGAGACCTGGAGTGCCCAGGTGCACTGACCAGTCACAGAAAGGCAGAGAGGACACACCGGTGCAATGCATGAACATGAAGGGTATCAAAGGTTGGGCTAAAGAACAAGAAGAAGGGCACACGTTTGGAACCTTCTGCAGTGGTATGGTGTTACTCTGTATGGGCTGATGGGTGAAGCCTTCTGAAACTATATAGCGATACTGTGTGTATTGTGGCCATCTCAGCTACAACACATCTCTACCTGTAATTTCACCTTCTCATGGCTCAACTCTTCCCCTTTGAAGTGACACCAAAGACTTGATCTACCACAAAAGCTCAGCATAGATATGAGCCCAGCTACCCAGAGAGGTGGGGGGTGCCCCACCCCTGGAAATATCCAAGGTCATGTTGGCTGGAGCTCTGAGCAACCTGATCTAGTTGAAAGTATCTGTGCTCGTGCCATGAGGGTTTGAAATTAATGGCTTTTAAAGGCCCATTCCAACCCAAAATAGTCTATCCTTCTCTGATGCAAAGAGGCATGGTTAGTCAGCATTTGGGGAGCAGCTGGGGGATCCTCCTGGGAGGCCTCTCCAGCAGTTCTGAGATGTCTTCTATCATCTCCTCCCACCCCAGGGACTCCTCCACTAGCAGTTCTGCACCTTCAATGCTCCTTGCTCCCAGGGCTTGTCACGCCTCCCTCCCGCCTGCCCGATGGCCCTGTCAGTCCCTCACCTGCGCAGTCCAGTCGCCCTCGCCGCCGAGGTTGGCCGCATCCTGCGAGCACACCGAGCTCCGCTGCTCGCCCGGGCCGGGGGGCAGCCCGGCGGGGAAGCAGGGGAAAAGCGGCCTGAGGAAACGGAACTCGCTGTTGACGGTCCCGGCGGCGAAGCAGACGTCGTACACGTAGCTGCGGGGCAGGGAGCCCGCGCTGCTCTCCGTGGCAGTCGCTGGGAACGTGGGCAAAGTCTCCGTCTCTCTCCGCCTGGCCCGCCGCACCTTCACTACCACGGCGGTCACTGCGGTGGCGAGGAACAGCGCCGACACGCAGACCAGCGAGGCGATCAGGTAAAGAGTAAGCGGCTCGTCGGGCTCGGCGGCCGGTGCCTCCTCTCTCACCTGTAAATGGGCTTCGGAGAAGCCGTCCACCAGTGCCACGGCGAGGGTGGCAGTGGCAGAGCGCGGCGGCTGCCCGCGGTCCCGCACCAGCACGATGAGCCTCTGCCGGGCCGCGTCCCTCTCTGTCACGGCGCGCGCCGTGCGCACCTCGCCGCTGTGCAGCCCCACGCGGAACAGCGCCGGCTCCGTGGCCTTGGCCAGCTCGTAGGACAGCCACGCGTTCTGCCCCGCGTCCGCGTCCACCGCCACCACCTTGGCCACCAGGTAGCCGGAGGGTGCCCAGCGCGGCACCAGCTCTCCGGCCGCGCTGCTGTCGGCGCCCGGGTGCAGCAGCACGGGCGCGTTGTCGTTCTCGTCCCGCACGACGATGCGCAGCACGGCCTGGGCGCTGAGCGGCGGGGAGCCGCCGTCGGCTGCGCGCACTCTCACCTCGAAGGCGCGCACCTTCTCGTAGTCCAGCGGGCGGAGGATATAAACATCCCCGTTTTCAGCATTGACTGACACTTCGGGCTGCTCTTTGCCCTCCTGCCGCACCAGCGCGTAGTTCACACGGGCATTTATTCCTGCGTCGGCGTCCGTGGCCTTCATGCTGCCGATCCGGAGCATGGGGCTGTTGTTCTCCGTGACAGACATGGTGTAAATCTCCTGGGTGAACTCTGGGGGGTTGTCGTTCACATCGGATATCTGCACGAAGATGCTTTCCTGAGAGCTCAGCCGCTTCCTGCCCCAGTCCGTGGCTGTGATGGTGATGTTATACTCCGCCGTCCTCTCCCTGTCCAGAGCCGCGTTTGTTCTCAGTTCGTAATAATTATCAAAAGTGGGGGTGAGACTGAATGGCAAGTCCCCGTCGATGGAACACTCCGTCCTGCCGTTGTCCCCGGAGTCCCGGTCCCGCACACTGAACAGAGCCACCACGGTGCGTGGCGGGGCATCCTCGGGAATGGAGGCGCTGAGGGAGGTGAGCGCTATCTCCGGGGCGTTGTCATTCACGTCCAGGACCTCCACCTGCACTTTGCAATGCGCAGACAGCCCTCCGCCGTCCGTGGCTTTCACCACCATCTTGTGGGATTTTGCTTCCTCAAAATCCAGCTTGCCCGCGACTCGTATTTCACCGGTGGTCGGGTTCAGCTGGAAGAGCTGCCGGGATCGCTCCGATGTCTGGGTAAAGGCATAACGCACTTCCCCGTTGGACCCTTCGTCGGGATCCTCGGCAGCGACCCTGACCACCAGCTGCTCCAGGGGGCTGTTCTCAGCCAGGCGCACCTCGTAGGTCTCCCTTTCGAAGACAGGAATGTTGTCATTGGCATCCAGCACCACGATCCGGACCTGAGCCGTGCCCGACCTGGGTGGTGACCCCCCGTCGGTGGCGGTCAGAAGTAAATTCAGCTCTCCCTGCTCTTCACGATCGAGCTGACGCTGTAGGACAAGTTCCAGGTATTTTACTCCATCTTTCGCTGTTCCAATAGCGAGGGAGAAATGAGGGTTGGGCCCGAGGCTGTAGTTCTGCAAACCGTTAATGCCCACGTCCTTGTCCTGGGCGCCTTCCAGGGGGAAACGGGAGCCAGGAGATGCTGTTTCCAGAATCTCTAAAACCATCTCCTTCTCTGGGAACACGGGCGAGTTGTCATTTACGTCACGAACTTCCACCTCCCCTCGGATAAGCTGCAATGGATTTTCAAAGAATATCTTAAAGACGAGCGTGCAGGTATCGCTCTGAGGACAGATCTCCTCTCGGTCCAGCGATTCCTTTGCCGTCAGGACTCCGGTGTTTTGATTGAGTCGGAAAAGCTGCTCGTTCCCCTCGGACACAACGCGGGCTTTGCGAGCCGCAAGCTGGCTCAGAGGAACCCCCAGGTCCTTGGAGATATTGGCGACAAAGGAGTCCCTCTCCATTTCCTCCGGCAGCGAGTAGCGGAGGGTTTCAGCCCCGCTCTGACACACGCAAACACACAGAATAAACAAGATCACTCGCCTCTTTCTGTCTCTGCTCCGTCTCCCACACGCCATCACTCCCCAGAAAAGCCATCCACTGTCCTGGGTGGCTCCCAGCATTTTTTAGTAGTGTCCGAAAAAGAGCAGTGTGGGCCGGCAATCCTGGGGTGAAGGAATCTGGAAGCCCCGGAGTGCTCCGAGTCCTTTGCGAGCAGCTCAGCTCACACGGGTTTTTTTTGTCTCCCTGTGTGTGCAAACCCGGGGCGGACCGAGGAACGCTCCGGTCCGCGGCCAACATCCCCACCCAGCGTCCGAAGGGGGAATATTTCCTCTCAATCGGGGCAGCGCTGCTGGCTCGCGGTTTGCTGCTTGAACCCGCACTCTTTGTGCCAAAGAGGAGAAAAAAGGTGCGGTGTAAAAGCTCTCCTCTCTCGGAAGTGGGATCCCTGCCCACACACAAAGCGCTGCTCGGGGCATCACATCCCAGCTCGCAACCACGAACTCTTCATACACAGTTTTGGTTTGCGTGGTGTAGACACGGCAAGTTCCACTGCCACAGAAAAGATTTTCCTTCTCTTCTCCACTTGCTAATCAGCATAGGGCGATTGGTAAGTGAGGCGAGTCAGAGAAGCTATTAAAAATGAGAGCTGGTGCCAGAGAACTGACGAGGAACTGGCCCTAAGTAAAACCTTCATTATCACCACAGCTCGCCATCACAGCAGGATGCCTAGGGCACATCATCCTAATGCTGTTCTTTTCATACTGGGCATCACACCTCGCCCGACTTTTACACTTTTCTATGTGAAAAAAGGTGCTAAACTTGAAGTTCTCTATCTGCCTAGGGATGTATGGCCAACAGACAGTTAATACAACAGGCAAGGAAACAAACACGGAGCCCCGAAATAAAACTCCACGACACACAAATGCTAACAAGGAGATAAGGGAGACAATAGCAAAGATAAGGCTCTCATCACACTAACTGACGGGCCATTAAAAGAATAATTGAAACGTAGACCTCAGAGGTTCAACAAAAATCTCTGTAAGAGATAAAAGAAAAAAGTTCTAAAGATTCTCACGGATTATCAGAAAAAATGTCATGGAAGAGAACAAATTGATGACGAGGCGTTTGAGGGGGGCTCCCGGAATTTGCAACGCTTATTATGAGATTATTAGAGGTAGAATCAAACTCGCTAAGAGGGAGATGTTTGCAGCAGACCTGATAGGAACAACCGTGGGAAAACGGAGGTGGAGGGGATATCGAGGGGTTCTGAGCACAGTCGAGTACTGTGAGG
This sequence comes from Passer domesticus, assembly GCF_036417665.1. Classification (NCBI taxonomy): domain Eukaryota; kingdom Metazoa; phylum Chordata; class Aves; order Passeriformes; family Passeridae; genus Passer; species Passer domesticus. The sequence goes on along the minus strand of NC_087486.1, from coordinate 15,890,503 downwards.
CAGAATTTGTGCCGGAAACCAGATAAAAACCTCAGGTTCAGGCAGGCACGGCTGGCCCCGAAGACAGATTTACGCCTGCGACGAATGCACTGAGGATGTGCACAGCCTCCCACGAGCCCAGCTCAATCTTTCTATTACAGAAGTTTAAAAAGAAGGAGAAAACAAAATAGGACTTGCATTATTTACCCGTGTCTCGAGCATTTTTTTGTTCGGATTTTACTGTAAAAGAACTACGTTATTAAAAAATATTATTATTAAGTATCATAATCCTCTTGGACTTGGTACCTTTTCTTTAATTTCCTAGATGTTTTCCCTTTATTTTTGTTTGCTAAAAAAGGAGTGAGGCTATCAAACAATACTCAAGAGGTCAAGTCCTGGAAATTCTCTTATGTCTTCATTTGTTTTAAAGTAAAAACTTCGTGCCTCTATCCGTAGGAGAAAATAACAATTAAGGTTGCTCCAGGATTCCAGGAACCTTTAGCTACTAAAAGCTCTTGCATGAACGAAGTAATTTTCGGCGACTTCCTCTTATCACCCATTGACTTGGACGCGTGATAAGCTCTAAACCACTGACATACATCAAAGGGCAGCTCCTCCTTTCTTCCCTTCCAGGGACACTTCCATCTCTCCAGCTGCGATCATCACCAACAGAGAAGTCAAATCGTAGGCCAAGCACAGCAGCAGATGTGCTGGGAAAGTGGCTTATCTCTTTTTTTTTTTTTTTTTTTTTTTTTTTTTTTTTGCCACGCAAAAGCAACTCTGACACCTGTAATCCACTTGCTTTGTGCCCGTTTTTTCACTTCCGAGGGGGAAATGTGTATTTCCTTCTCCTTATCTTAATCTTTAGCATCACTGCGCAGCAGGTGGAAAGACACAGGCCGAGAAGAGCTTCCACAGACATTTCCTACCCTGAGTGCAGGAGCCCAGTTATTGTCGCTGCCATAATTTCAGAAAGGAAATGGTGCCCATCAGCTTCAGGTGTAGAAGGGTGTAAGACGACCAGTGATCCTTAACGGAGCTCTTGGCAGTAACAACATCTTCGCTCATCAGAAGATGCTGCTTTTCCACCGACGAATCTTTATATTTTTTCAGATTTTAGAGGAATGATAAAGAGGATCACTTACCGTGCAGCACTGTAGAGCTAATGCTGGTGTTTTTGCTTGGGTCACAACAGTGAAATGGATGGGTATTAATTGAAAAAAAAAAAAAAAAAGAAGTTTGAATACTGCCAGATGGAGGCACACTGTTTTAGTTTCTTTAGAACATAGGAACTATACCCATAACACGAATGATTTGCATAAACGTGCCAAAGAATTCACGCATCTCCTCGGGCATACAGTGATATTGCAGGCTTTGTTTTACTGATGGCATCTTTATCCTAAGAAGAACCAAAAAACTAGTTCTCTTCACTCTGTCACTTAAAACTTTATGCCAGAAAAGCATTACAGCAGCACATCCTGCTCAGTTCCTGATGTGGCTCCGTGTTTCTGAACACAGAGGTGCTAAAAGAAAATTCTGCCCACACTTCTGAAACCTGAGCAATTTCAGTTTCCAAAATCCTTCTTGGTCTTTCACCTGGGAATTCAGATCTGCTGAATGAAATCTCAGCGGTCCCATGCCCGGTTTTGTGGTCCCCTCGGATGAAGGTTTCTTCTCCATCCCTGGAGGCACTGTCCGCTCCCCTCCAGCACACCCTGAGGGTAGGATGGCGTGGGAGGATCCCGCAGAGCAGAGGAACAGATCTTCCCAGAGTCCTAGCCTTTTCCACGTCTGAGTGCAAGGACGGACGAACACTCCCGACGTCCCCTTCCCGGACAGCTCCCAGGGTGGATTTCTTCTTTCGTCCCTGTAACAATCAGGCTGCATCCCGAATTCCCAGCTATCCCGCGGACCTGGGGCCGGAGCTCTCAGCCGGCTGCAAACGCGAGGAAAGCTGGGAGAATAATTCCCAACCTTCCGGCTCTCGGTTATGTTGTAAATACCTCGGGTACTTGTTCGGAGGCTCATTTTCCGAGATGTACGGCAGCCTCCTCCCTCTGTCTGCACTCAGTTCAGCGAGTGCTTTCCCCATCGCTCTGTTAAAAGCAAACATTTATTTCCTTCGGTAGTAACTCGGTGCTTACCAATCAACCGGCTCTGAGCTACCCCAGACCTCCGGTGAAATCCTCCCGGATCCCGCAGGGCCCCCTGGGAGGCCGTCCCCGTCCTTCACACCCCCTGTTTCACCTTGTGCTCCTGGATTTTCCAGGCACGTCTGGATGCGGCGATTCCCAGCACATCCTTTGCCAAGGCTTTAAACCGGGGCGTATTCCGGAGCAGCCGAGGCGTTTCTGCGGGGCTCTCAGCCGGTGCCAGCCCCGCAGCATCCCCTGCGCTCGCTGGTGTCCCCCGCCCCGCCCGCAGCAGCCCAGCGCCGGCCGAGAGCGCCACTGGGCGGCCAGCGCTGGAACTGCACGGGGGCTGCCCCGAGCCCCGGCTGGAAACTCCCCTCTCGCCTTGCGGCTACTGCAAGGACAAATTCTGAAATATATTTCCCACCTTGGTACGTAAATGAGCTCCCTTAGTGTTTGTTGAGACGGTTGGTTTGGCATTAATATTCCAGGCAAACGTGAAACGTCCTACACAAAGCTTCCATCAAATGTGCTTAATAAAGACATGAGCAAACGTAGCAAACGCTGCTCATGTGCTGTGCACTACATTTTCCAGAAGTCAGCAATAAAGGCGTTTTCAAGCACAGGCTGTTTGGAGGAGGCTGAGTTTTGAATACTTTCTATTTCAGAAGGAGATCTCCAACAGTTGGATAAGCTCTCCCAAAATATTCCACAGTTAAGAACCAATTCAGTGTTAACAGCAGCACAAATCCCTGCTGCCCCTTGGGTCAGCTGCAATAGATTTCCAAAGAACACCTTAAAGGTGAGCCTGCAGGCATTGCTGTGTGGCCAGATCTCTCCTTGTTCCAGTGACTCCTTTAAAGTCAGGACTTCAGTGTTTTGATTGAAGCAGAAATGCTGCTGCTGCTCCTCAGACACAAAGGAAAATATATTTCTTCCTAGGTAGCAGCATTTCCTTTCAAATGACACCAGTTCATGAATCCAGCTGTTCTAAAACCTCCCTGTGTACCTTTCAGCTTCAGAGAATAAAGGAAAATCTGCTTCAAAAGTCTAAGTTCATGGATTTCCTCAAAGACATTCTGCATTCTCCAGTCTCCAAAGACAATCCTGGACAGAAGATACCTGCCAGATTGACAGAGAGCAGGTTTAGATTAATATTAATTTAGATATCAACAAAAATGTCCTTACTGTGAGGATGGTGAGGCCTGAGGTTGCCCAGAGAAGCTGTGGCTGTCCTGTCCCTGGAAGTGTCCAAGGCCAGGCTGGACCTGGGATAGTGGAAGGTGTCCCTGCCCATGGCAAGAGGTTGGAACAAAATGATCTTGAAGGTCCTTTCCAATCCAAACCATTCTGCATCCTTCAAAGGCAAAAAATTCTCTCCTTCCTCTCTATCCATGACAATCTCAGTACTTCTCATTTGCAACACTTTGCTGCCATGACTACCTTTTGAAGGCAAGTAAGAATTTTCATATTTGTAAACTTTGTGCTTAGTGGGATCAATTTTTTCCACCTTTTATCTCACTCCTAGATCAAATATGCAGACATTTTCTTCATGAATCCCTGAACCCACGTGGGTTTTTTGTGTCCTGAGGTCTCAAATGGCCAACAAATACTATTTCAGTTTCTATAAGTTGTGGGACAAGTGTCAACTACTGAGAATTTTTTTTCATGTTCTTCTGTTCAATTTCTTTATGACTCCTTCCACAGTTTCCTGCAGTGGCTGTTTAATTTGACTCAGAGGAGAAACTCAAATGGAAACTCACATGTTCAACAGTCAAGCAGCACAAGGTTTTCAGATATTTCAAGTTCACTGGGTAAATAGCCTTGGCTTTCTCTGTGCTTTTCAAAGAGCAACAAAGAACAGGATGATTTTCTCAGTGATGTTTGGAAAGCCTTGCAAAAGACATTTCAGGGATGGAAGTGCCACACAGGCATTCATGAACAAGCGCAAGCATCGTCAGGCTTTCAAAGAAATCTTTCTATGATTGGCTGCCTGAAGACAGGAATTAGACGTGTTTGAAGTCAAACCACTGAGCATTACAGTAAGAAAGTAAGAACCAGGCAGACTATGTGCTGTCCAGGGCAGAGAAATAGCACATTTGCTCTTAAAAGGACATGTCAGGAAGGAATGGATATGGGGGAAGAGGTTGGCTTTGGACAGGCTAATTTTGGAAATCTGTCTGGTCATCTCAGCAAGGCTATTGCAAGGATAAATTCTGAAATCTTTGCTTCGTGTCCATTTTTTAACTTCTGAGGGGGACGTGTATTTATCTATATCTATATCTATATCTATATCTATATCTATCTATCTATCTATATGTATATACATATCAGGGATTTGGCTGAGAAGCAAATTTGAAAGTGAAGGAGAGAAGGGGAGAGCAGAAGAAAGGGACAGCAATGATTAGAGGAGGGAAAGATGCTATGCAAGAGGGACCAAGAGAGGACAAGCACGAAGCTGTTTGATTGACAAGGCTGACCAAGCAGGGGAAGGACAAAGAAAAGCAGGTAGGATCTATCCTGAGAACAGCTTAGGAAGGGCTGGTTGATGTGACACCTGTAAGGAGGGAATCAAATTACGTATTAAAGGGAAAGTGGGGTCCAATCAACCACAGTAAAAAGGGTATTGGGAATTCTGTGGAGAAGCAGGAAGGGCAGTAAATGCAGTTTGAAGTCAAAGCAGGTGCATGGATCAGAAACGAGCCAAAATGGATGCAGAGAAGGAAGAAACAAATGAGTTAGGTAGGAGGAAGAAAGTGTATATATGATCCTTTAAGCTTGTGCTGGTCTTTCTCCAATTCTCAGTGCCTGGCCTAAGACTTAGATTTCCTCACTTCCACTTTTCTTCCTCAGAATGCCTTTCTCTCTGACGGGAGTGCAAAAAATTATCAGAAGGTCGCAGCAAACCAAAAGGAACCCTCCTATCTCAGCCAGTGTAACAGGAAGTGTCCAGTACCCACCTTTCTGTCTCCTGATGCCAGGTTTGGCCCTTCTGCAAGCCAGGTTCCAAATCCTGTACCCCTTGGATGGCATGAACATACTGACATCAGCTCCGGGAACCAGGGCCCAGCAGTGCCTAAGGGGAAGGTCAGTGGAGAAGGGATTCAAGCACAGCCTCATGGACAGCCTGGTCACTGCCTGGTAGGAAAGCAGGAGTTCTGAACTGAGGTGTTCAAAGGAGACATGTTGGCGTGGGTTTTTTTCCCTTTTCACAAACGGGATGGGACTGCTGGGATCCATTCTTTGAGCTTTATTTGCAGCATCAGCCTCATTGCATGGCTGAGGCAGTAGGAAGATGGCAAAGCTCACCTACAGCCAGCAGCAGCCAAAGATTTATTTGTTACAGAGCATTTAAAAAACTTTTTAGCCAATAGCATATTGCTAAAGCTTACAGACAGTTGGTTTAGCCAATTATTAAAAGCACACATACATCTGCTTCACACAAAGCTTGCTTGTCTTCTTTCTATTAACAATACACAATACTCCAGTATTGAGCTTAAAGCCTTCTACTACCTTGCTAAGCACATTTTTCTGGAGTCTTAAGGTCTATCTTAGCCAAACCTAAGACTCAAGCTATTGTTCCATGTCCTTGCTTGCTATACCATTGTAACTTTTTCTGCTTTCAGGTTTTGCAGCTGCAGCTAGCTCTAAATTTTCTGTTCTTTCTGTTTCTAAGGCCTGCTTTCCCAGCTTTTCGAAAATCTTCTTACCTTTACTAATTCCCACAAGACAGAGAGCAAGGGAGTTTTGGTGTTTGCTCATGGCACAGGTGAATGCCAACACGAGGGGCTCACCCCTCAATTCATGTCTAGTGCTTCTGAAGACACAGGGACCAGTTCAGCAGTTAAATGAGTGGCCAAAGCTATTTCTAAACCAAATCCAGCCAAGTGGTAAGAGCTGTGTAACCCCAGCATAAGGGAAATATGGTTTATGTTTTACTGAAGCAGCAGAGATGTCCTTTTTTTGGGAGGATACTTTGGAAAGCAAAGGGGTTTGGGGCCCTCTATTTAACTTCCTTTGTCCTCAGCTGCAGGTCACTTTCTCCCACATAATTCCAGCAGCAACTGCAAACCAGGCACTGTCTGGGATCACAGGATGGCCCTTGGGCCTGTGACACAGCTAAACCATCCCCCAGAATACAGTGACCACTGAACTACCCGGGTTGTTGTTCACACAAAGCCGTGAAGTTTAGACTCTTGTTATCCCACTTGTATTTTAGTTTTTATTTTATTTTTAACACTTTTGTATTTTGACAAAATTGAGCAGTGAAAAGCATATTTCTTTTGGATGATGCTTTGACATGCTCAATGCTTTTGACCAACAGCATGTAGATACCCTGAAAGAAAAGAGACTTACAGAAAGAAAAAAGAGACCCACAGAAAAGAAAATATCCATTCTGTAGGCAGAAATCCAGAGTTTATTTACTGTTTAGGCAACAGACAGGTACTTGTATCTGTATCCCATTTTCTAAAGGAAGGGACACACTGGCAAAGACAAACTGAAAACCAATTTCAAGACAGATGCACAAACACCGATCCTAGTGAAAAATTATAAAGTAAATAGATACAAACCCAATACATGTAACAGGTACCACTGAAAGTGCATGACAGCTAATTTATTTTCCAAAGAATTTATATCTGGATAGGTGAAACACAATCCTGATGTCATGATATTCTTACTGCCAGGTTCATACATTTGGGAGGGGAAAAATAAAGTATTTTTATGTTAAAATCCATAGATTGCATCAATGATGGGGAGGACTAATAAAAAACAGCCGGTAGTCCCTGTATATCTGTCATATATAAAACTATAACCACTTTTTTTAGTCAGGCTTGACCAGATGAGCCTTGGGCGCTCCTTGGGATCACTTAAATGCAGTTTATTGACCAGCAGCAAGTCGGTCCTTGCCCTGGGAAAGGCAGAGGCGGCGGGGTCGAATCCAGCGGCTGTAATTCGCACATTTTTCCACCAGATAGCAGCCTCCACAAAGGAAAAACCCAGCGGAGAATATGCAAGTCACGGCGAGGAGCGGCGGGGCTGGACCGGGAACACCAGGGCGTGGCAGCATCCGGGGCCGGCTGGGGAAGGGACAATCCCCCGGAGAGAGGCAGGTCTTATCTATCTATCTATCTATCTATCTATCTATCTATCTATCTATCTATCTATCTATCCATGTATCTAATCTATAATCTATAATATATTTTCTTAATTTACAGATCTACCTATCAATTTACCCATCCATTCCTCCATTTATTTATCTACCCATCCATTCATCTGTTATCCACCCATCCATCAGCATCCTTGTCCACAGGATCTGGGCTCTGTTCCTGCCCTGGGGAAAGGAGCACACACTCACGTCCAGGGAAACCATTTCAGATCAGACTCGGACTCAGAGCAAGAGGCTGGGGAGAAGGGAGAGATGTGAGGTCATGGGTGGAGCAGTGAGATTGGGCGGGGGGATCCAGAGCGCTGGACTGAGCGGGGTTTGGGAGGGGATGTAGGTCATGGAGCAGCCACAGGGATCGGTTTATCCCTTGGGGTCCCCAGCACTGGCTTTCTGCCCTTGCCACCGAGCAGAAATGAAATTGCAGCAGTATTGAGCAATGTGCTGGTTCCTCCCAGCTCTGGGGCTGCAGGGCAAGTGAGGACAGCAGCCAGCTTAAACCCTGGGAATCTGGGATTGGTGTAGGATACACCAGCAGCTAAATAATCTCCTAACTTGCTTCCCTGTCAAGCCAGAGTCTCTAATGCAGAAAGTACTTGTACCATTTAAAACGTGCTTAAAGAATTGTGTCCACATTCATTACTAGATGCTTGTCTGTTTAATCTTTACAGAAGACAAATGAAGGGGTCAGAGGCACCTCTTCAGAGAGACAGTTTTCAGGAATACATGTATATAAAATATTTCTCATCATATGCCTTAGTCTAAAGTAAAATTCCCAGGTTTGTCCATTACTGATTTAGTGATTTAAAATACATTTTGAGAAGCAAGCATATCCTTCATGGCTCTAAATCTCCCATTTATACCATGGGGATTTAACAAAATAGTTTGTCTCCTCTTTATTTCTTCTACTAAAAGTGATACCTAAAGAAGGTATCACCTCTGGATATCTGATGACAGGAACTTCAGCACAAGACTGGAGTGATTCTTAGCCTTCCACTCAAAACATGCATTACACTCATTAGCAAGTGGCAGTTAACAACTGAATAAGTGTCTTTTTTCTTTCTCATTTTTTTCTTTCATCTACTTCATTCTATTTCTTGATGTATGAATCAAGGTAGGTAAAGAAAAAAATATTCAAAAAAAAGTAATCAAAAATCCAAATCCAGTAAAAGGTCATAGGTGATTCTGAAAGAGTTAAGAATTACTATGGGCTGCCTGGGTGAATAAATCCCTTAAACTGAACTTTTTAATCCCAAACTCAAGTGAGTGTTCTTTGAAATGTATGGGGAAAAAAGCTCTGTGCTTTCCTCTGCCCTTCTGAGAGGAAAACTGGGGTACTGAATACAGTGACTGGAACAGACAAATGTTCTCTACAGTGTTGCTCACTAGATGGAGTACGAGTTATTTACATTAAAATGCTAAACCAAGTGACTCCCACTTCCTACTAAATGCACATAAAAAAAACATCACAGAATATATTTGGCAAAACCTTTAATACAAACAGAATAAATCTGTATTCTTGCCTTGTACATAATCTTTACTTATTTATGCACGTGGTTCACAAGTAAAACATCAGAAAAATCAAGACAGATGTTGAACTGCACAGGTTTTAGTTTATGTAGTATTCAGAATGATGGCTCAAATGCTCAGCAGCTTTGGAACAGTGAGACACAGCTGGCTGGAAACAGCTTCCACAAGGAAATACCCAAACTGGTCAGGGGTGTTGCAAGGGAGAAAAGCAGTGAGGCCTGGTACCAATAATAAGAGGTGGATTAAAGCAACAGCTCTAATGTGATAAGACTGAGAATCTTATTTAATTTCAAACCACCAAAAAAAAATAGTCTTGTTTGTAGTTGATGAGAGAAGAAATTCTGAGAGATAATCACACAAACCTAGTACTACTGACAGCCTTTGTTCAACAGCTTCTGATTTACACTGCCTTTCAGGATAGATGAATATTTTAGGAAAGAGATACCATCTTCTGGAACACACTCCTGTGTTCTGCTCTTACATAGAAGCCACCCATCTGTTGTCAGCTCAGTAATCTGAAATCTAGTTTAACATTACCACAATGAACATGCTCTGTGTGGCACACTGGAGCAGCCACCTTGATGCTGGGTATAAATTTTTGTCAGAGATCCATGACCCCATCCCAGAGGTCAATAGCAGTAAGCACCATCCACTTAAAGAATTCCTGAATGGAAGATGCATCACGTAATGCAGCCTCCTGCATGTGTTGCAGGGTATTTATAAAGCTTCTAAAGCTTTGCAGAGAGCTTTGTTTTGTACTAAGATGATGATTAATAGATATAATGAAGTTTTGTCCAGGAGAGAGAGAACATTATCAATGCCAGGTAGATAACAGCCAGTGGGTGCTCAAGACAAATAAGAAGGAAATGCAAGTTATCATCAGAACTGTTTTTTCAAAGGTGAACCAACCAAACCCCTAAAGCTTCCCCTGGGAATAAACTCTTCTGAGCTGACAGCAAATGGTAAAATCAGAAAACCTCCCCGTCACTGCCCAAGAATAGCACCTAACAAAAGCAACCCCCCAGCTGGTGTAACTACCTATCCACCTGAATACCCAGATTAAAAACACTCACTAAGAATGGTCAAATGCATTTCTTTCAAAAGCCAAAGCAGTGCTCTAACAAAAGCTATTCATGCATCATTTGAAGTTTCACATCAAATTAGAGGGAGGGAGAGATGAGAAGAAATCCTTCCTGTTGGACAGACATTTGCACTTGCCTCTGAAATAAAAATGTGTGAGACCATACACAGTAAAATCTCTTGGAAAGGGATTCTCCTGTCAGTTAATGAAATGGTGAGAGACACTCATTAACTGAGGACATTTCAGAGGGCTGCAGGTGCAGGTTTCTTGCCCATGGGAACAAATTCCTAAGTCTATTCTGAAGCTTTATTAATTAACATTGCTAATTTCCCTATATGTACATATATACTCTAATTACATATTTTCGAATCATAGCGGAATATATACAAATAAATATGCATAAGATTTTTCTTACATACTTGTTCAGAGAAACTGGAAATGGCTGTTTGATTTTTTTTTACAAGGTGCAAATTTCCTAAATTCTCAGAATCTTTTGGTTTCTTAGGACTTAATAAGAAACAAAAAGTAGATAAACTTGCTTGTTACTTGTGTTATCTGAATGAGTAAAAAAGTTAAGACAGTAATCAATTTTTCAAAAATATTATAGAAGCATGTCAGTTTAAACATGATATTTTGGTGGTTGGGCCCAAAATGATCATCATACTTTGGAAAAATATGCATGAGAATAATGAGAAAGCTGTGCTGGCAAAGACTGCATACTTCAGAACAAAAGCACCTCTTATTGTGGGTTCTTTCCCTTTCTGCTCCATGGAATGTTTATCTATAATTTTTAATTATTCAGGAGGTGGCTGTGTCAGTGCTGAGATCACCCTGACCTTGCCTCTACTGCTCTTGTCCTGCCAGTGCCTTGGAGATTTCCTGGATCCCTACTCAGAGATCCACAAAAAATTTACCATTGCTCAGCTCCTGCCTTTCTACCAGTGCTGGAGGATCCTCTGTTCCAACTATTATGGAATTGCAAAATTAGAATCAGATTTCTGAAGCAGATAACTTCCAGTTCAGCATAGAAAACTTCCAGTCCTCTGTGGATGTTCCAGTTGCTGTTGTGTGTGATACAGACTGTCAGCCAGTAGAGAAATAATAATAATGAAACAGATCAGGTTCATTTATCTCTTTATTTATTTATTATTTACCTGTTTGTTTAGTTATGACCTGGATGCCCCATCCCTGAAAGTGTTTAAGGCCAGGTTGGGTGGAACTCTGAGCAACCTGCTCGGGTGGGAGGTGTCCCTGTCCATGGCAGGGGGTGGGAACATGATGATCTTTAAGGTCCCTTCAAACCCAGGCCATTCTGTGATTCCAAAACACAACTATTGGACTTGGACACAAAGGAAAACGTCACAAGCAAGGGGAAGGAAGTGCTTCAGCTATCAGGAAGCAGAAGCAAACAGGCCAACCCCCAGTTCCTCCTGTATCATATCTTATTTATTGCTTTGTTTTAGATATTCCTCTCATTGTGTGGCAACAGCTTAAACTCATCACAAGCCTAATGAGGAGAGTGCAGCTTAATGGAAAGCAGATTATGCCAAAGAGATTTGATATCTTTCTCTGACAAGATTAAAAATAGGAATCATAATGGAGACTATATTGTTGATATAATATAATCAGACTTTTTTAGACTTCTGGCTTTGTGCCTTTAACATTCAGATAAAAAAACTAAAAACAAGAGCATCATGAAAAATCAGAATGGCACATTCTAAATCAAATTGAATGTGTCAAGCTGATAGTCTCACTGCAATTAATGTGTATACATCAAATAATTGCAATGAGATTTGTAATGTCCTATAAATACTGTTCTATTGTATACATATAATCTTATTTTGCAATGATACAGAGACATAATGATAGTGTAAACATACATTTGTTCCTGGAAAGCTTTCAGATTACATAAACATTGAGATGTGGTAACCAAGAAAGCCTGTGAGCAGATCACAGAGCTGTGAAATGTTTGGCATGGCACACCAAGGCATTTTTAATACAATAAATCCCAGTGTTATTCCTACAGGAACAAAGAATCACGTGTAGAGACCTGGCTCTGGACAGGCTGGAAATTTCTGTAGGCAACCTCTTGAACACCACTGGGATGGATGACAAAATACATGATAAGAGAAGAGCACTGAGGAGAAAAAGAGCATTTCTTTGTAGCTGTTGTGACTGAGCTTCCACATGTGCCCTTCAAAACTCTGGTTCACAGAGGAGCAGTCAGAGCAATAACTGGTCTGGAGAACAGGACAGAGACCTAAGGAACTACAATCTCCATCTTGCAGGTGGTTTGGTCAGAGTCTGATGAACAGAAATCTGTTGGATGGCTCTTTAACCCAGCAAGAGCATCTGACACACCCTTGTTATTATCCTGCAGTTTAACAAAATGGAAACAGGGAATAAATCACAGTTTAAAACACCTGAAGGACATGGCCAAGGCATATGCTGTGTTACTTCTCATCTGATCCCTTTAAATAAATAGGTGGGGTCTTTCTCAAGGTGGTTCACATTCTGTCATGAGTCAGTGGTCTTGTTGCAGGGACAAGTTTATGTGAATATGCATAGAGCAGGTTAGATGATCACAAAGTTCATCCAGTATCTGTGAAATACAAACTTTGGCTCTAATGTGCTCCAGGTCAAACATGGCTTCTGTATTTACCTCTCCACAATTGATTCCCAAATTCCAGATAACAGCTAGCTTTCAAAAGTCATCAAATCTGATAATTAATGCTCAAAGTGCCTAGAAAATACATTTTAATAGAATTAATCAAATTCAGAATTCAGCTTTTAGTCTGCTTTGTGCCCCTAGTAGTGATAAAGAACTGGAGATTTTCTCACAAGTTACTGGAATAGAAAATTCTAAAAAAAGCTCAGATTTCATACCTTTGGAAACACACAGAAGTCCCTTTCTTTCTGCTCAAGACACATGTGAGTATCAGATGCTGCTTCCTGGGAGTCCATTTCCCACAGGATTCTCCCAAATGACAGAATCTCTGTGTTACCACCCAGGGACTGCGCACACGAGTATTAAGTAGGATAAGCTGGTGTGGTTTTCTTTTTATTCTGTCATTTGTAAATATGACTAATCAATTCCAATTATTTCCTGAAATATAGATATAAATATAGCTGACTCTTCAGCTATTGCTTCTGCTATTTATTTTCTCCTTTGAGATGTGCAGAGCCAGTTCTGCTCTGCCTTTCAGTATCACAAATATGAACTGAAGTGTTAATGAAGATGCATCTGCAGTGCCAGATGTTGGCCTCAGCCATGGCTGTAGCCAGCTCCTCGCCTCTCTGCCATTGTACATTCTGAAATTATGATCTTTAAGAAGATGAAAATTGATGGGATGTGTTATATATCTTCCTCTGGAACCTGCCCATCAGACAGTGCTAAGAATCTGACTTTAACCAGGAATGGTGTTTCCTGATGAGAGAAAACTCATACTGCTTGCTTATATAGGAACATGCTTGATCTGTGTTCATCCAGTAAACAAGGGATTCTTTCACCCTGCATTTACAGCCTGGAAGAATCCATCTGCCAAACCCTCTGCTGTAAAAGTTCCTCTGCTTCTGAAAAGGCAAAATACAACAGAGTGACTGCTTCACTGTTCCAGCACGGCCTGATAAAATCTAATAACTTAAATTAATTATATTTGCAGCTGAAATGGCCCATAAGGTGTGAAAGAGCAGGCAATGAAGGTAGAAGAGTTTTGGAAATGAAGCTGGAAAAGAGCAAGTCTGAGGCAGAAACCCTGTTGGAGAAATCCCCAGAGTGGTTCACAAGGAGAATGTGAGGCAAAACCAGCATCACTTGGGAAATACTTCCTTGCATAAAGCTTTTGATGTCACATTTATTGAGCTAAAAGGCACTCTGAGATGTGATAACTCAGAATGGAGGAAATATCTCACTAAAGATAGACACACTTCAAATGTTGTTTGTTGCTATTTGGAATTTCAGCTGTTTGTCCAAATTCTGTGTTTGTACCTAGTTAGGTCTGTAAGGCATAAACTCCAGGATGTGATTTTTGGGTAAATTCTTCTACTATAACATAACTACATCTGCAAATAATTATTGTTTTTGCTATCCAAAGGACGTGCAGATTATTAAGCCATTTTTCAGTGTAATATAAAATCCACATAATCTTTATTTTTAGTTAAGGCAACACAATTTATTTGCCCAGCTCTGTAAATATTGATTTTGGGAAGCATTTTTGATTATCTCTGAAATAATACATTAACATTACAAAATATAATCATATGATATAATTATATTATCTGCTTATCTCTGAAATATCCTGAAAATCAGCATCTCCTCTGGGCTGTCAGCATGGTTTTAGCTGGTGTAATCTAAGGTAAAAGGCAATGTACTCTGCAAGTCACTTGTGCACTTTGGCAATTTTTTACATCATTGTTTGCTGCTTTGTTTAGGTATTTCTTTAAGCCATCTACTCTAAATTAAAAATACAAGGAGTTCAAATACGCTCCTGCATCTCTGTACGCTGGTACAATGATGTTCCAGAAAGCTTCCTATTTTCTAAACAGCAGTCATGAAGCTTTTGTTATACTTTTAATTAACTCCAGCTCCCAGGTCCTTGTGTAATTCCAGCTGATTTGTATTCTCTCTGTTTCTCTAATATCCGGATGGCCACATCACACAGGAGAGCTCAAATGCAACATGTTCATAAACTAAACCAGACCAAAGAAATATTATCAACTGATGAAAGTCTTGAAGGAAATTAAATGTGAGGCAAGAGAGTTTAAAATGTTTAGCTTAGGGAGAAAGAGATGAGAAAGTGAGATAGAAGTCTACAAAAATCAAAAGTGTGCCAAGACTGAAGCAAACAGCAGCAAAGGCACAGGGGCACAGAACTAAGCATGTGCACAGACTTAGAGGAAAATGTAAACTGAATGTTAAGGAGCTGTTGGGGTTTATTTACATATAGATCCCTGCAAGTCCAAACACAATCTCCATATAAAAGCACATTCTAAAATCGATTACAGCATTTTTTTGGTGAATATTCTGGAGTGAAACAGAGACCATGAAAGAAAACAATCAATCTTCTTGATCTACTTGATCATTTGCCTTCTAATACCTTTTCTCCAGCTACATGTTATATTAGAAAAAAATAAAATTTACAGGGAAGCACCTAAAATTTAAGAGGAATTTCTGCAATTACTGAAACAAATAAGCATACTTAATACAAAAATTCTAGGTTTAAATTTATCCAGCTATACAAAGAGAAGGAACAGCATGAATAAAAATTATGAAATTTTATCTCTGCCTTATAGTTGTGCCTTGTGTATGTGTCTCCAATGAAATGATCATCATAATGCAAAGGAAGTTTATGCCTTGTTTTTATCACCAGCAAGCCCATAATCGTTCTGAACAAGTTTGTTTTTGGCCAGGTTGCATAAGGTTGGGACAAAGAGCACATGGCCTGTGACTGCTCAGAAGTAATCAAGATATCAGCAAAACTGGCAACAGCATTTCAGCCACGTGAGAAACAAGAACACCCATGGGAATTACTGGAGAAATGGAGTCATTAAAACATGCCACTTTTCCCAGGAGCAGCTGTTATTATTTTAGAAAACAAAACTTGCTGAAGGGAACTGGAATCTTGCCAGATCTGGTACTTAAAAAGAAAAGCAAAAAGATAATAAAAGAAAAAAATTAGAGCATTTGAAGATTAGCAACTGTGCAAAACGAGAAAACCTCCTTTGCAGCATCCTGAGGCAAGTACCAAAAAATGGGCCAATATTAGCATATGTATTCAGCACACTTCTGGAAGCAAGGACGTGTTTAGAAAGATTCATGTGCAATACCTGTCTTTTGTACTAAGGAAAATACAAGACTAAAAAAATGCAGAAAGGGTAACAGAGGACACCATTAAGGCGAGATGGAGCAGGCCAGCTGGACTGTTATGATTTAATTAAGGAGCATTTGACGCAGTGGGATTCACACATGGGAGATTATTCCTATCAAATCTGACAGAATTTTTCACAGTGGTAACATATCACAGAGGGAAGCTGTGGACATAAAACCAATTTGACACTGTACTGCACACTGTTAAATTAGAAAGTTAATGATTACGGTATATACAGCATGAAAAGCTTGCAAAAGGAAAGAGCTGCCTTTGAAATCGAACACATGAACTAAAAAGATACAGTGTAGACCACATTTTAATTCATTCAGCTTCATCAAATTACATGTATCAGCCTACTCCTAATATCTTTTGGTCAACTAACCATAGAGGCATACTACACCACTTCCAGCAAAACATGAATTCCCATCTTCTGCCTAAAAATGCATAAACTGCATATTATCTGAATGTGATGAATTCTTTCTTAGATTCCAGTCTTGTCTTTTTGTCCCAGCAGCTCACTGTACAGCATGCTTATTAAGAACTGTTCTTCCTATAAATCACAGAGCCAAAGAATTATTGAGGTTAGAATGGACTCTGTCACCACAGACTGTCACCACATCACACCCACTCCCTCCACCCCCCAAATCCTGGGTAAATTAGAGCAGATTGCTCAGGTTCTCAAGCAATTCAATTTGTAGTACATGCAGGAATGGAGACCCATGGTCAACTATCACCAGAGCAGGAAAGCTTTTTCCTTAATTTACCTGAATTTAGTATATTTCCATTCCTGCCTATTGTCCTGTTGGACAACCTGTCTGCATGTTTTACTCCATCTTTACTACCCTCCCAGCAATTTGACTGATTTTTAATCCTCTCCTCTCCTCTCCTCTCCTCTCCTCTCCTCTCCTCTCCTCTCCTCTCCTCTCCTCTCCTCTCCTCTCCTCTCCTCTCCTCTCCTCTCCTCTCCTCTCCTCTCCTCTCCTCTCCTCTCCTCTCCTCTCCTCTCCTCTCCTCTCCTCTCCTCTCCTCTCCTCTCCTCTCCTCTCCTCTCCTCTCCTCTCCTCTCCTCTCCTCTCCCAGTTTTCTCAGTTCACTTCACACCCACTTTTCCAGGCTGTGATCCATCCATTTGTCTGTAGGAGTGTTTCAGGAGCAAGCACTGAAAGCCTTGCTCAGGGTCAGGGTAAACAAATTCCACCTTTCCTCCCTCACCCAGTGATCTAGTCATGATTGTGGAAAGACATCAGGTTGATCAAACATGATTTCCCCTTCACAGAATCGTGGGTACTACTCACAGGAACTTTCTTGTCCCTCATGTTGTTCAAAAGGGCTTACAGGGTTATCTGCTCTGCATCCTCCCATGGACTGAGGAGACTCTAATGAGCTCTGGTTCTGTAGATCTCCTTCTTGCCACCTTGCTCTTTGTCACCACCTCCCTCAGGTCATTCAGTACTGGGCCCTCAGTTTATTCATCTTCCTCTTGCTGACAGCACACATTGCTTTTCCCACCCCCCATTACATTCAACTCCAGCTGAGCTTTGGCTTCCTTATCCTACACTTGCCTGAATATCAAACAGCTTCCCTGTATTCCTGTGGAGTCACTTGTCCCTTCTTTCACCTTTTGTATACTTATTTTTGATATTAGAGTTGAGCCAAGAGCTCTCTGATCATCCATGCAGGCTTTCTGCCAATCTCATCTGATTTTCTGGGCATTCTGGAGCTTGGAGAAGGTAAAACTTTGAAATCTCCAGAACCATCTTCTACATGGTTCTTATTTCAGCAGTTCCTGAACAGGCCAAAGCCCAACCTGGGAGGCCTCTCTGGGGTTCAGAGGCTGCTTTCTGGCCAGTTCCCTTCTCCCAATATCCTTCCCTCCATTACATGGTCCCTAAACCCAAGGCTGACCCAACCTTCACACTCCAAACCAGTTTCTCTTGTTTCTCTGTGAGCATCAGGTCCAGCAAAGAACTTCCTCTCTCTGATTCCTCAATCCTCCTCTCATGGAGTTACCATTGGGGCATTCCAGAAAATTCCTGGCTTGCTTGTGTCCCCTCTGCTGCTTTTTCAGCAACAATCACAGAACGGTTTGGTTTGGGAGGGACCATGGGATGCCTTCTGCTAGACCAGGTTACTCAGAGTCACATTCAATCTGGTCTTGAACATCCCAGGGATGAGGAGCCCACAGCCTCTCCTGACCCAGAAAGTAATTTTAGAGAAACTCCAAGACATTGCTTGTTGAAAAAACTTTAGAGAATTCTCCTAAGCTCTCTGCTTGGCTAAGAATGAAAAGTTGGTGATTTTGGCCCTGAAATTGTACTTAGCTACGGATAAGTACACAATGTTTCTGGATAAAAGTTTAGGGTTGAAGGCAGTCACTCTAGATATTATCACAAAAAAATAACAAAGAATGGTAAAGTTAAAGAATGACTCATTTATTTTACCCAGTAATGTTTACAGCAATGTAATCTGTTACAAAGATCACTTTAAAATAGCCTAATATTTGGAAGGAAATGAAAAGCAGGCTTTGGCAGTTATCTGTTCTGAAGATCAGAACTGGGGCCACACATATTGATTCTCTGTAATAACATTCAGACTCTCAGAACTCTCAGACTGGCAGCAAGAAAGCAACATGTTTATCACTGTCAGCCTGATATTGTGGTTATTTCATAGACAAAAAAAAAAAAAAAGAAAGAAAAGATAGTAAGCTTCTTAGCAATAAAATGTAATAACACATCTAAGTTGAGTAATGTTTGGAAAGTCGAGTCTTGTGTTTTCATACACATTGTAACACATTTTATAACCCACACTCTGGTGTGGCATTTAGGGGCAGATCTCACACGTGTGAAAGCTGCATCACACCCCAGCATCATGGAATTGCTGGGCTGGAAGGGGCACACAGGGATCACTGGAGTCCAGCCCCTGGCTCTGTGCTGAGAGCATTGTCCAGATGCTGCTGGAGCTCTGGCAGCCCTGGGGCCGTGCCCATTCCTGGGGAGTCTGTTCAGTGCCTGACCACTCTGTGGGGACAGAATCTTTTCCTGATATCCAGCCTAACCCTGCCCTGACACAGCTCCAGCCGTTCCCTTGGCTCCTGCCCTGGCCATGAAGAGCAGAGATGGGAGCTGCCCCTCATGAGAAAGCTGCAGACCCTGGTGAGGTCTGACCTCAGCCTCCTCTCCTCCAGCTGAACCAGCCAAGTGTCCTGAGCAGTTCCTTTGCTTCCCCTTCAGCCCCTTCACCAGCTTTGTACCCCACCTAACAGTTTTAGAGGTCTCTAATAACTTTAGATCTCTCCACTACTCTGGGACCCAAAACTGCCCCCAGGACTCGAGGTATAACCTGCACAAAGAGGAAGTGCAGCCCTGAAACCCTGTGTGAGTATTATTCCCCAGGAAAGAAGATGTATAAATTATCTTTTTTGGAGTGATTTGCAAATGGAGGGAGAAAGTCAGAGGAGGAATTCTTGCATGCCACCAGGTTGTGAGGCACTTCTATACCACAAATAGAAGGGGATATTTTGCACATAGGCTGCAAGGATAAGGCAACTAGATTTTATTTTTTTTTTTCTTAATCTCTAAGAATTCCTTTATCTTGTATGTGGATACTGGTACATCACCCTCTATGAGCACTGTGAAAACAATATAAATCTGCTGCTCACAGTATCTCACTGCAGCATTTATTGTTCTTACATCTTCCTGGAGCATGGACTCTGGAGCAGTTTTGTCAAGCCAGGCCAACCTCAGGCTTGTTTTAGGAATGCCAAGAGTCAGCATTGCCCCATCCCAAAGCTGTGCCACTCGTTCTCTACTCAGAATTCCACAGCTCCTTCAAACCTTGCTGTTTCTGGGTCCTGCCCATTACTGCTCTTCACAGCATCTGCATTGTGACAAAAATCTGCATTTTGAACTCTGGCCACACCATCTCTCCTTGATTAACCCCTCTTTTTCTCAAATCTCATTTACTCAATACCCCTATAATTGTCTCTATCATATCCAGTGCCCAGAATAATATCAGGGGAAGCTTTCCAGTTGTCCATAACATCTTGATGTCTCAGTTGGCCCCTTGTAACATTTATGTAACCACTTCCTTATTTCCCTCTGTTTACAGAACTTGTGTGCCCTTGACTGTGTGTCTGAAGAGCACTTACCTTTCTTACAGCTACTTATTTATGCACAGAGACCAAGTTTGTGCTGACTGGTGCCCCAGGAAGCAGACAAGGACAACCTAAAGGTAGGCTTCAGTTAGTTGAAATTCAGATTCAACTCTTTCAGCTCTTAAACACAACTGAACTACAGCAAAGCATGAGAAGGAAGGAGGATGTAGATTTCTTTAAGTAAGAACAAAAAGCCCTTGAGCAAGAAAGGGATGCAGAGTGAAGGAAGCATGAGCAGAACAGAATGATTCACACATGAGAGAGGCTGGGAACTGTGCAGCAAAAGGTGCTTCTTGTGCACAGGAGCATCCAATTACACGGGCACCAGTGGGCTTGGCTCACCCCACTGTGCTGTCAGCCTGGCTTACACAGAATTTAAGTGACAGGAAATGTATAGGGAAATCCTCAGGGAGATGGCACACAAAGGAGGGGCTTGCATCATGGGAAGTGGTTACCCAGTGAGGTTTTGATTCTTTACATAAAACTTTAAATACCTCCACTGGCAATGATGCCAACTGGGCTCTCCACAAAGAGGTAAATCTAATACAGCTTCTTCAAGAGTTAAACTCCTTAAAATCTCCATGGTTTAGCAAGACAGCTTTGAAAAACCCTATGTGAGTTAAGCTTGCATTGTGCACAATCCATCTCAATTCCCATGTTTGCTGTAGTGAGTAACATCTATTTTTGGAGAAGATAAACAAGTATCTATTATCTCTTACTGCTCTTTCCCTTCATCTGGTTGTTTACCTGCTATCCACATTTTCAATCTCCTCTTAGAACCCCCTCCTGCTCCTCCACTGAAGTCACTGCCCTGTTTTCTCTGCTCTCCTTCCATCCAAAAGCGAGTTTCCACAAGCAAGACTTGGGGTCTACATCCCAAACACATTTCTGCTTTAGCTCATGATGTTTTCATTCTGCAATTCTGCAAAAAATTTGTCTTTTGGTGACATGATGTATCTGCTTTCCAAATTAATTTTGTTATTCAAATCTGGTCCACTCCTGACTGAGGCAAACTGTGTCTCTCTTCACATTTTCTCCTCAACCTCCAGTGTGTCTGTTAACTTCTGCTAATATTCCTCTGTTCCTCTTCTTCCAGAAGACCTTTGTGAATCCTTGTGCCTTGCCTCATCTTCCTTTTCTCCAGTACACTTTCTTTTCTTCTCTTTTGTTGACCATGTAGGTCAACAGTCCTTTTAATGACCTTTTCCTCCAACACTTGACTTCTTCCTTCTCCTCTCCTCTCCTCAAACTGAAACTTAAATTTTATGTAATTGAATTTGAAGTGGATTTCAAGAAGTAACATGGCTATATCCTAGAAATGGTGTGGATTAAATCACCACAATGCTGATAAACAATTGGCTCTGAAAAACAAAACAAAACAAAACAAAACAAAACAAAACAAAACAACCAAAACAAAACAAAAAATAAAAACCAACAAAAAACCCCCAACCAACCAAATCCACTGTTTATACTATGGTTTCTGTCAATAAGGGATGACATTTCAAGCATACTCCTGCAGGGATCTGTCATGCATCCAACCCCACAAAATTATTTTACTAGCACCTTATATGCTACTGCCATGCATACAAAATCTTGGCCGATGCCAAACTAGGACATGGAAATAGGGAAACTCTCTGGAATTCAAAAGAACCTCGTCAATTTGGGAGGGAGAATTTGAAATAAGACAAAATTTCCTAATGACACATTCAAAAAGGTACAGTCAGGAGGGGCAGAGCAAATAGAGCAAAATGAGGAATTAAATGAGTGAGCACTACTGCAGAAAATATCTGGGGTTATAGTGGTTCACAGGCCATAAGATGACACTTCCAAAAAACCAGAAAATCTCATTCTGGAGTATATTATCAGAAGTGCTGTGTGTAAGACAAGGGAGGTAATTATTCTGCTCTACTTGTTACTAGTGAGAGCTTGGTTCCTGCTGTGAGTACAGAATTTAAAGAAGAAAGAACTTAAAGAATATCCAACAGAAAGCAAGAAAGATAAGGGCTTCATCCAAAATCACAGTCCTGAAGATTTGTTTAGATGACAAATAAGGAGGCTGGGGGAAGGTGAGAAGAGTCTTCCAGTTTATCAAAGGTTACTGCAACAAAACCAGTGATCCATTGTTCTCTGTGTCCTCTGGAGGAGGGCAAGAAGTAATCTGCTTAATTTGCAGCAAAGAGGATTTACATTACACCCCAGAAACATTTGCCACTCCAAGGATAGATAAGCTCTGGAAGAGGCTAACTGGAGAGTTAGTAACATCCCTTAAGAACAGGTTTGACTGGTGTGTCAGGAATAGGATCTGCATGGATTTAAAGTTCCAAGTGAGGTAGAAAAACATTTGGTCATCTCTTGCATCTTCACTGTTCATTTTACACTGCATCTACACAAACTCTGTACGTTTTGCCACTGGGCCAGGCTGTGCCTCTGACCTCCCACTGATCAGCATTTTCACTGCACAATTAGCAGGAATTCCTGTGAGAGGCCTGCTGAAGTGTTTGTTAAATTATATCAAGATGTATTCCAACCATCTCTGATATAATTTGTTATTTACACACATGCTGACAAGGTTCATTAGCAGCACTATTTGATGACAACATTTTATTATGAACCAGAGCAGAAACAAAAGTAAATTATTACAGGATGGACTTTGCTAGAGCAGCCTGTGACTGTCAGCAGGTTGCTACAGGATTTTTGACACTGGACTTCACTAATTTCTAAAATTCTTTTGTCAGGTAATACCCACAGAGTACACCATACCTGTATTTTGAAGTGCAATATTTTCCTATTTGAAAAATTCAATATATTGCTTTTAATTTATAAAGCTTAATTTGCGTTTTTTTCCTTTGAAATCCTCTTTTCCCCCATGTGACATGGAGTGAACTCCTATTTCCTGAGCTGCTTTGACACACAACAACCTTTCCAAATGGCAGAAACCCATTAGCCTGATATTTTCTTTTGGTGATCTGCATGTAGAATTCACCTCCTTCCTAGATATGACAAGACACAATGTTAGTCTCTCGACATATAATGTGGTTAGTGCGTTTAATTACACTGAGTCTAGGAGCTTTAGATTTGCAGAAAAATAAGGTATTTTTAAGGACAGAAAGTTTGCTGAAATTTTACATTTAACAAACTTGTAAAACTGTCCAGTGGTCCAAGTTAAGTTCTTTAAATAAACAGATAAAGAATATGTTTATAATGAGGTGTGATCATGACTTAACATTTTAAAATTTTCATAACCTTTCACTTGTCTGTTTCTGGGACTTGTATTTTTTTCACGCCAGTAACAGAATCAGAGTTGTTAGAATTTCAAAATGTATTACATGTTTTCTTTCTGAAGGATCAAGAATTGCTTGAGCTCAGTTCAAAAGCCCAGTTCTTGCTTTTGTGCATTATTTGAACGGGCAAGCAGTGATGCACACTGCAAGGTGAGAGACCTGCACCTCCAATGAACACATGATCCAGCAACCAAAACACAAAAGCTGGGAGATAATAGGCAAGAAATAACATCCACCAATTATTATTACACTAGGATAGAGCTGAAAGAAAATGTTGTTAATGCAGACTTAAGGTAGCTATTTATCATAAAACAGATCTATCAAGGAAAAAAACCCAACAAAACCCAAATCCCAAAAATTACCAAGTGAAGTAACCTGAACCAAAGGTGCATAAAATATTCTAGAACAGG
Organism: Passer domesticus; assembly: GCF_036417665.1. Taxonomy (NCBI): domain Eukaryota; kingdom Metazoa; phylum Chordata; class Aves; order Passeriformes; family Passeridae; genus Passer; species Passer domesticus. The sequence goes on along the minus strand of NC_087486.1, from coordinate 15,866,906 downwards.
CTGCCAGTTAAGTTGTTGCAGCAGTTAATGACTGAGGAGCTCAGAATTTTATCTGTCTCTACTGCTTTAAGCTTGTGAGAAGTGTACCACATCAGGTGCTTTCAAAGGTCTCAGATTTCCAGTAAGAACAAAGGAAACAAAAATGTTTTTTTCCCTACTACTGTAAAAAATCAAAACAACAACAGCAAAAACAACAAGCAACCCAACAACAAAAAACAACAAAAACAACAACAAAACCCCAACCACCAACAAACCACCCCCCTTCCCCCAAAATAAAACAAAAAACCCAAAACAAAACAAAAAAATAAAAACCCCAAGGAAATGCCTTTAACAATTTTGTCCTCTCTTCTGGTCCCAGGTAGGAAAGGATTGCTTTTTAATTCTGGACTAGCCAGGTGCCAACTGCCAGTCTCTTTACTACATTGAGGGACAACCACTTGGTTCCAACACAAAGTTTTCCACTTTCACCTGGTATTTAAAACTATTAATTCAGAAAAACCCAGCAGAATCTCAGGAATAAGAGTAGGATGGGTTGGGATGTGCTCTCTTCACTCTCACATAACAACAGAGCCAGTTCCAGTGTATTTGCATGATAAGAGCAGAAGAACACACCAAAATCAGCACAGGCCACAGCAGATCTGCCTCAGGAGTCCTGGGAAAAGCAGACTGGGACACTCCGGAATAGCTCCAGGAGCTGGAATTGCTCAGGGAATCCAAAGGCACACTGACAGCCTGGTGACTGAGAAGAAAAGAGAAGGGGGAAGAAAATGTTTTACTGCATTTTTGTCTTTTACTGCCTGCACCTTTGTGTCATACTTGCCATAATTTAGATTTAAAGGAAATGGAGGCACCTTGAATCGTGTTTCTAATTTGTCCAACAGCTTAGGGAGATGGTAGTAGAGCTGGAAAACATGAAAAAGGGATACAACTTTTTTTTCCCATTGAGTCAGCAACATGCAGCCAGTGTAAACCACTCGTGTTTGTTCCATGCCTTTAATCTGTCTGCAGTCTGTAGAAGAATACATCCCCAGAGTCTTTAGTAGACCTTGAATTCGAGCAGCTGTCACTTTAAATTTATTTCTTCCTCTGTCTGGGAGCTATTTTAGTGCAAATGCAAGCACACATGCTCTGAGCACAGCTCCCAGGAGCAGCCACCATGACAGGTACACTCCCACATATCTGCATTATCTTCTTTCCACAGGCTTGAAGCTGGTGGCAAATATTTTTCCTTTTATGTGTATTTTTTGTCTTTTGTGTATTTTTTGGCCAGTTGTGGTGGTCCTTTTCCCCACTGCTTCCCAGATCATCTTCTGTGGCATAAAGTCTTGGGTGCAGCAGCTTTGTAGAGTTTGGGGTGGTGTTGAGTTCACAGCAGCCAAAGGATCCTGGGGAAGGAGTAGCACAAGGAGCTGTTCTAGGATCAGACCTGTTACAGATCTTCTCCACTGCAATCCTCCATGTCTGCATCTCTTGAGGTCCTGCCTGTTCTGTCAGCAATTGCTTTTCAATCATGAGAAAAGGAAATCTGGGACTCTGGAGTCACACTGCCTCATTTCTGGCTTTTTCATTGTTCCCTGAATCCCTACAGCCAATTCTCCAGCTCTGCCTCTTTCTGTGCCTACTTGTGCTACATATGAGATAGTGACCTCTAGAAGAGCCTGGATTTCATTCCATTAGTCATCCTCTCCCTCTACCCCGTATAAATTGCGTTGTCATCATTCCTTGCTCCCCAAAACATTTCTAGTTTTAGAATAAGGAAGCCAAAGAAACATGGGAAGCTTTTAATTCTAAAAATCAACCCCACTTGATTTGCCTGATGTTAACAATAACCTTTAGTCTTTCCATCAACCTAGAAATCTGCATTTCTCCCACACTCAAACAATAATCTGCTGGGATTCAAACTGGGGAGCAGAGCAGGGTGTGGCAAGGGTTAGGGAGAAGAGAGGCTGGGAGCAATTTAGCCAGGGGGAAAAAACCCCACAACTCATTTAACTTACTCATTCAGGATTTATTAATGACTCATCAATAACTACTTGACTCCAAAACCTGAACTGCTTGAAGAAGATTAGAAATAACAAAAAGTAATTTTGCTGGGCTTTCTTGCTCTGTCTAAATGAATATTTTAGTAGCTTTGCCCTGTGAAGAGACAGAAGAGGAACCTCTGGCTAGACAAGCTTCCAGGAGCAGACATCCCTAATAGCCAAAGGGTGAGATTCCCCTGTCAAAAAGGAGATGTTCGCGGTGCACACTGTCACCTTGGAGCTCATTGTCTGGGCTGCCTTGACAAAGAGACAGAAATAGGCCTCTCAGGGGTCACTCATCTCACTCAGAGATAGGACAAATGACTAGAATTTCAGAAGAATTTATTTCCCTCCAATGCATATGAAAGGAGACTTCAAGATTAGATCAGATGCAAATATCTGTGATGCAGACTTCTCAGATTAGCTGAGTCTCACTAGACTTTCTAAATCTTGCCTACACACTTCCCATTTCTCCTATGTAACATGAAATACACAAACACCAGATATAATATTAAATATTAGATATTTTAGTCTTTCTCTAATGAGAATAGAATTCCTTAGCAGATCCCTTACCATGCTGTGACTGAATACAACTGTACTAATTAAGGAAAAGGAGACTGCTGCCATAGGAACATTTAGAAGCCAGATAAAAGAAGACAGCTTTAAATTCTAAAAAATCTACCTCACTTGACTGGTTAGATATTAGCAATACACACAATGAAATGTTTGTTGGTGTTTACTATTAATAACCATCACCACATAGGTTATTTTAACAGGTTATTTTAACAACCTTATTCCAATTTAGCTGTAAACGGCCAAAGCCATGGAGAGGGTGTCATGTAGGCAGGGCCAAGAGCTGCAGTTCTTGATGATCTTTCACTCCATGAGGTGAAGGTGATCAGTTCTGAGAAATAATTCCCCCTTTCTTTATAACCCACAAATTCAATGTTTTCTCCTTTTATAAGTGTTTCATTTTCTAGACAGTTATAAGCCATTCATTTGTTCACTGCAGTGTGCTGGGGATGGGACTTCCCCAGGCTACTAAATGTGTCTTGGCCTGTGACTTGTTTCTAGCATTTATGTGACTTGGTGCTAGCATTTATGTGGGTTTTTTCCTTTTTTAATCTCTTGATAAGCTGCTGCACTCGCTGCTCCCACCACCACCTCACAGCAACAGCAGTGCTTTCCCAGTTTTTCAGGGTGTGTTTAATCACCAGTGGCTGATCAGCAATGATCAGTTTATTGCTGGGGGCTCTGCTTCAAAATGTGTCTGTATTTTCAATGCCTTCACTGCTAGCCTGTGTTTAAATTGTGTATTTAGCTGAAGTTCACTCAAGGTTCTTGTAGGAAGGATTGCGGCCTGGCACAATTAATATAAAGCCTGTGAGCTGCTCCTGGCAATGCCATTATTACTTTTACTGGGACACCAGGTACTAAAATGCTTATCCACTGTTTGATATGAATGTTTGACTATGCAGTTTTATCCACTGCAATATGAATGTCCTTGTGTTTGAATTCAAAACAAAGTGGTATTAATGATATCCTGCCTATGGACTTCCTACTTCCAGGGCTGCAAAAGGTTTCCAATTTGGCTACAGAATGTTTTGAAAGCTTCATCTTCTCTAGAAAGAGCTACCAGTCTCAAGTGCCTTGTCCGAAATACAAGTACTCATTTTACTAATGAAGAAACTGTAGGCTTATTTACAATTTAAATAACTTCATTCTTCAAGCTGCTCTGTTTGAATTAGTGGCTCTTACTCCACTTATTTTTCAGTGAGACTTCCGTTTGCTTTAAAAAGGAGCATAAATTAAACAAGATTGTTACAGGAAAGAATAAAGAGCCTCATCTGGAAAGTCTGCTAGGTCTTCAACAGCATCATTTCATACTTGTGATTTGGAGTAAAAATATTTATGACAGTTTGAAACACTAGGGACTAAGAAAACATGGATAACATTTCACATATTTGAAAACAGGGGATTTTCTTTTAGACTGAATTTTCAAAAACAGCTAAGATTTTCTTACCTGGTACTGTTCATGAAAAAAAGAGCTCAAAAGCCAGCATTTAGATCAACATCCAGCTATGTGAGGTCCCATCTTAGAAATGCCTTCCTAAAAATTTTTACAGGGAAAGAAAACAACAGATTCCTTGAAGGAAATCAATTTTGCATAACAAGGATCATAACTAACACAAAATACTCCTTGATTTTTTTCTGCATCTGAGAGCTGGTTCTTTATTGATAACAATTGTCTGAGCCATTACTGGGAAAAAGTAAATTAGAATAAAAAGGCATAAAGAAGAGAAAAGGCCAGCTCTCCTAACAAGTGAGAGAGCACCTCCTCCAGTGCAACAAGGAAACTCTAAATACTTTTCCAGCTGTAAGGGTATGGTTTCATCAGGCTCCACTCAGTCTCCTGGACTTCTTAAGCAGAAAACTACCAACATTTGCCAGCCTGGACAATTTCTCTAATAGCAGTAACACCACTTCTTGGAGGATCTGGTCACTGCCCAGGCAGGCACACCCAAAGAACAAAACTTTTATTAATATTACTCAGGTGGAGAAGGAATAGTGCCTGTAAATGCCTTGAGTCTGCACGAGCCTTTTCTTACCCATATTCACGGTAAGCCATGATAATCTGATATTAGCAGGGAAAAGAGTGGTCACAGTGACCTTGTTGGATGTGTTTGAGGAAGAAGCCCAGCTATGAGGCTTCAACAGAAAATGTCTTGTACTGACAGAAAAAAGAAGTGTATGCAATAATCCACTTTTTCCAAAACATGCCAGCAGAGACAAACTTGCCCCCAGCTTTTATTGTGGCATGCTACATTTCATTACTGTTAAAAACTAGAGGTTGATGAAAGACCTTGTGCCATTTGCCCACTGCATGATCAAATTCCTGGTTTATTTCTGTTATTTCCTGCTTGTCCTTGTCACACAGAAGATGAACTTGACAGGGTGTCTCCATTCTGAGGAGTTGTCCTAAGTTGCCAGTCAGCCAGAGAAATGTGAACTGCCACATCTCAAAGAGCTGAAAATGGTGAAACGATACATTCATAGTTCAAAAATCAATGCCTATAACTCTTTCATTTTTAGAGAAAAGCTCCTTTATCTACAACTGTCTCCCACATTTTTTCATGTGCTAAAAGCTCCAATTCTTTTATAATAATTTTTGAGACTTTCTCTGAGACTTTTCTGAGAATAGGACAATCAGGGCTCTGGAGAAAAAAAAGAGAAAGTGTGTCATGTATGCAATTTCATATTAAAGGAAACAGTTCAGAAGAACTGTACTGATTATGTGAGCAATTGAAAAAGAAATCACTGCAAAATTTCTAGTCTTTCCACCAGGGAACTGTGGAATGAGCTACTTGAAAGTAGGATTTAGGACTCGGTTTGCTGCAGCATGTACATGGCCTTGACAATTAGATTTGTGATATTTCCCTATCCTACACTAAACTGCAGTTGGCAGTGGCATTATTTTGATTATTACACTTCACTGTGGCCCAAGTAAAAGATTTCATCAAGTCCAAGCTCCAGTACACCCCACTGTTAATAAAAGGGTGACTTTTATGAGATAAGAAACAGGTCCTGAGAAGCTGTAAGAACATTGAAGGGAATGAGAAATTGCTAGATAAGTATCTGTCAAAAATGACAGCAAGAAATGAGAACATTTCTGGACAGGTTTCTTACGTGCTGTGCATGGATTTTCAGTAGTGATTGTTATTTTACCAAAGCATTGGCCTAGCTTCATCTAAATTGGTTGTTCTTATTTGTTAAGTATAAAATAGACCTTTGGTGTGATGACAGGCTGAGAAAGTTGGGGCTCTTCAGCCTGGAGAAGAGAAGGATGCATGGAAACCTTAGAGCAGCTCTCCAGTGTCAGAGGAGGCCAACAAAGAATCCAGAGAGGGATTTTCATCAGGATCTGACAAGAACCAGTGGGTTCAAAGTGAAAGGGGGGAAAATTAGGTTAGATGTATGGAAGAAATTCCTCCCTGGCAGGGTGGGCAGGCCCTGGCACAGGGTGCCCAAAGCAGCTGTGGCTGCCTCTGAATCCCTGGCAGTGCCCAAGGCCAGGCTGGATGGGGCTGGGAGCAGCCCGGGACAGTGGGAGGTGTTCTTGTCCATGGCAGGGATTTGGAACTGAATGGCTTTAAGGTCCCTTCCAACCCAAACCATTCTGGGATTCTGTTCTATGGTTCTTTATCTTCATTCAAGTACAGTACAAGAATTGGCTCAGGCACCTTCAGTGACAGAGTATTTTCAACACCTCTTGGAACTCTGGAGAGAGACCTGTGAAAGAGACTGAGCCACTCTGCTAAATTAGTGGGCAAAGAGCCTGAAATTTGTGTCAGGGAAAAAGAAAAAAGACTGGAATGATAAGTAAACAGTAAAAAGCAAAACTGGTTTTATGAAAAATGAATCTTGTCAAATAAGTGCAATACAATTTTTAATTACTCGTTGGCCTGATTTATATAGAAAAGTGTGTTAACAAAAAACCCAACCAATCTCTGTGCCTTAGTTTTCCACAACAGTGATGATATATAACAAAGCTGTAATTGAGTTTCCTGAGTTGGATGGTACCCACAAGGGCCATTGAAAGTTTCTGGCTACAAAATATCTTACAACAGATAAGAATGTGACCAGTGTGAATTTTTTGGGATCTTCTGTACGTCCTCAGGGGATTTCGTTTTCACCAAAGGCTGCTAAATGAATAATGTATGAGAAGATAAAAAATTATTTAAGGAAAAACATGCAGATGGCACAAACTATCAGGAATGAGACGCTTAGGTCAATCACACAGACTAAACTCAACTGGTCTGGAAGGTGGAGAGCAACAGAGACACATCTACTTGATGACATCCAAAGGCATTATCTTACATGATCAAGAATGTAGGTCATGTGTCTGAGTGGAGGAATCATATCCATAATAGCCACAGCCTGAAAAGGGCTTTGGAGCAGTCTCTGAATGAATCCAGGGGAGGTTATGCTGAGCATGTCAGCTGGGACTGTCCTGGATGTGCAGGTGTTGCTAGGGAAGGACTGGGATGCTGCTTAGTGGAGTCTGGGGATGTTTGACTTTGTGTCAGCCATTGGCCACTCAAATTTACAAATGGCTAAAAATCCATGAGCCATCTGTAGCCAGGAAGGAGGGACATGGCATTTCAAAGCATTTTTATGAGTTTTCTGGAACAGAACTTGGGGCAGGTGGGTGGGTAGGAGAGCAGAAGAGAAGGTGACATGATGGGCTTAGACAGGAAGTGTTTGGACAGTTTTTTCATTTTAAATGTGTGTCTAGACATGGGCAGAAATCCAGTCTTGCTGAATATGCCCAGCTCTGCCCTTCAGGGGACCTGGAGCAGGGGAGGAGAAGGAAGCACACAGAAAATACAGGAAGATGTGATTTCCTCCATGCATTTAAAAAAGGCCACAGGACTCATGGTTGAGCTAACTCACCACAGCAGAGGAAATTACCTCATCCAGCTGCACAGGCTGGATGAAACTTGGGATCTTTCAGGATGGGATGAACCAAATCATTATTTGCCCTGTGGGAGAGTAAGCATCAGATCATCTATCCCATTTGCCACCATAATGCCATCATTGATTAGCTGCATGTATGGATTTGGGGCCGGCCCTATGCCTTCACAGAGAGCAGGTACCAGCAGCCCAAAGCCCACTGGCACCTGCAGCCAATAATACAAACACTCCTGGTGCAGTGTACACGTCCTCCTCACTCACTGAGGTCAGGGAGCATGGCCAAATGCTCCTGGGGTTTAAGAGATTTTAGTACAAACCTCTGTGGAGGGGAAGGACGAGACTTGGCACAACATAAATTACCCTGTGGGGCCTACAGCCCTCCTGTGAGTGCTCACTGCCCACTGGAACACTGGGCTGCACACACACCTGCAGTCTGCCCGTGACCTATTTCTTATCTCCCACAGCTGCACGGCTCTGGCAGCCACGGGGGCAGCAGTGCTTCACCACAGAACTCATTCACCAGAGGGAAGTTAATCAATGCAGAACTAGCTGCACCATCAATATCGATCAGGCTGTGAAGGCTTTGGCATTACAGCCCTGCAATATCCTGCTCCTTCCAGGCTGCTTTGCAGGAGCCTGTGTGGGTATTAATGAATGACCCCACATGGCCTGGCAGGTTCACAGAGGAGCCCAGCAGGGCACACTAAAGGCCTAGGCTAAGATGCTTCATAGGAATTTTAATTTTTTTTCTTTGATACTAAAAAAATGGACCAATATAACCCACAGGTCAGCAGTTCCTGCCATGAGCCCAACAGCATATTTGACAGCTTTAAAGATGATAAGGGTTGTGCATTTGTGAAAGCCTGCTTGACCCAGGGGGCCATTAGCAAGCTCTGTAAGCAGACCAGCCACTCCCTGTGACTGAAAGTAAGTGCATTTAGTGACCTGGACTGACCTGTCACCCTTTGAATCTCTGGTACTTTCTAATGTTGTGAAAGAATTCAGTCACATAACCCTTTTATCACTTTCTAGCTAATAAATATCTCTTTGCTGGTGCTGCTGCTCACAACCTGACTCGATGTGGCCAGCTGAGACCTACTCTTGTGCATATGAAGGGAGCCTGAGGATAAAATAAACCTGGTTTCACATTTTCATGTGGTTTGTTCCTTGAGAACAGAAGGAAGTATTTGGGCCTGCCATTTTCAGCACAGTCACCCTTCAGGGTAAGATGTAGCTCATCTTCAGGATTGTATTTATATTGTGACTGCACTAAAGTAGATTATCAAGAGATTGTTACACGTGGCTTTGGAAAGATTAAGGTAGCTTTTGTGATGCTTGGTGGCTGCTTATATTTGTACAAAGAACTTCCTGAGTCTACAAGTAGCTGGACTAACACATTTTACACACCCTTGGGGTTTGGCAGATCCTCTTTATTGTGTAAACACCCATCAGGGGCTTTGTGGATCATTTCCTCAAATGTCAGTACCTAAGTGTTACATAATCCTCTTTCAAGCATGTAAGAAGACAAGCAGATTTTAGGCTAGATTTTTCATTATTTTAGGCTTGTATTTTATCTAGCATACACCTCAGGAAACCTCTGTCCTGAAGGTGAAAGGTGAGAGCAAGTTCAGCAAAGTTAAGCCCCTTATCCTGTCACCACATGGTGCTGGATGAAACTGCTCACAGCTGGGCTTCAGAGCACCTGGGAAGAGCCAGGTTGAGAAAGCTGCTCTAGACAGGTCCTGAGCCTCTTGTGCCAGCCCATGGAACAAGATCCTGGGCCCTCACTGAGCCTAAGGCTGTTTGCACCACAGGTGATGATGAGGAAGTTGGACATCAGCCACTAAAGGCTTGAACAGTGTAGATAATTTGGTGTAGAAGTGGGAATGTATGGAAGGGCTTAAATGCTAACTTACAGAGTGGATTTCATTTGTAATTGCTCAGCACATCACTCCACACCTGAAGGAATGCAGGCAGGATTCTTTAAACACCCACAGAAGGAAGTTCTTCAAGGCAGGGCATTCATGCCTCCCTTGATGCAGGCTAAGACACACTGGGGGCTTGCTTGGGATATTTTCAGTCTAGCTTCCCCCAGAACCACACACATTGCTCCCACTGAGTCTGCACTAAATGGAATTTGAGCCACTGAAAAGCTGAAGGATTTATCTAACAGGAAAGCTATTGCAGGATTAAAAGTTTAGGCAGCTGTGATTGATGTGTTTTAACAATCACTACATCTTGTCAGCCTTGTTGTGCAGCAACATGCCTGTAATTAATGGTCAAGGACTTTCTAATTCTCCTCAGTGCAGCTCAAGTGGTGCCAAGACACCCGAGGTGCCCATAAAATATTGCCAAAGGAGCTGGAACGGGGCTGCCAGGGCCAGCTCTGTTCCCCCACCTCAGAGATGAAGCCTGAGATGACATCTAACACCCCAGCAGTGATGCAGCACCCACTGCTGAGCTCCAGGGAGGTTCAGGCTCAGGCATGACTCCTGCTGGGATGGCACCTTGGTGACATGGTCACTCTTCACTTAACACTGTGCCCACAGGTGTGCCCACACCCCATTTCTGTGCCTGCTGCCATGGTGGGCCTGGAGGAGAACATTTCCCCCCTGGCAGCATAAATGGGATTTTCTCTTCAGGATTCCTGCTTCCCACAGGTCCCCTCACCACAGTGAAGGAACAAGGGAGCTGAGGAGTGGCAGTGACACAGACTTAGGGCTGCTCTATTTGGTTTGAAGGCCAGCTTAGCATTTCTGACCCTCTGTCAAGGTTTTAAAATCTGGTTTTCAAGCCTAGTGTGTCTGTTTTGTAATATGCTTCAGACATCAGTTCCTAAATGTGGATGAGTCACTTGCTGTCTCTTTGCAGACAACAGTGACACAGCTCAGGGCACCACTGCCAGGCAAACATTTTTGATATTTTCAGGCTGAGTGGCATTCTGAGTGATGTTTACTTCACCACATCTCTGTCATCTTTTGATGTTAATACCTGTGTCAGAGTGATTTCATGGAGGCTGTCCTGAGATATGAAAGGGAATCCATGGTGCAGTGTAAGATACGTTCTTCTCATGTGGCAGAGATAATTCTGTGGTACTTCATGCTGAAGGATTTCTTTCATTAGTTCTCTAAGCCAGCCTAAGGCACTTGGACTACAAATACTCTAGAAATATGTGCCTAATGTCACCATATTAGAATCACTCTGAAAAATCAGATTTTCATGATACCTAAGCAGTATTACCACTGACAGTGGGCATTGAAGTTTTCTGTACAACAACATAACCATGTCCCAGGGTTTTATATAAACAATCATGGAATGGTTTGGGTTGGAAGGGACCTTAAATATGATCTAGTTCCACCCCTCTCTTATGGGCAGGGACACGTTCCACTAGACCAGATTGACATCCAGCCTGTGCCAGGGCCTCCTCACCCTCACAGGGAAAGATTTTTCTCTAACATATAATCTAAACTGACAATCTCTTAGTTTGAAGCCATTTCCCTTGTCCTGTCACTCCAGGACCATGTAAATTGTCTCTCTCCATCTTTCTTGCCAGCTCCCTTCAGGCCCTGCAAGGCCACAGTGAGGTCCCCCCAAAGCTTCTCCTCTCCAGGTGAACATTCCCAGCTGTGCCAGCCTTTCCTGCCAGCAGAGCTGCTCCATCCCTCTGCTCATCCTGGAGCCTCCTCTGGCCTGGCTCCAGCAGCTGCAGCTCCTCCCTGTGCTGGGCCAGGGCTGGGGCAGCTCTGCAGGTGGGGTCTCACCTGAGCACAGGGGCAGAATCCCCTCCCTTGATGGCCACACCCTGGGATGAGCCCAGGACAGGTTTGTTTTTCTCTGTAAATGCTTGGATGCACACAGCCCCCACCCTGCAAAGGCAGAGCAGTGACACTGGATCCTGCAGGGATCCCTCTGGGGATCCACAGAGAGGAGAATGAGCCCAGGAGAGCAGAGAGCACAGCATCCCCATATCCAGAGCTAATGGAAAATTAATGTATATGCTATCAATATTGATTCCATAGCATGCTGGTTAAAGCTGCACAAGGTCAGTCCAATGTGATAAAGCATTTATTCTTTCAGAGCTGTGCTCTGCATCCTCTGTCTGTTCAGTTTTGGAGCAGCCAAGCCAGCTGTGTGAGCCTAAATCTGATTCCAGCCACCACATGAAGCCCTTCCCATCCAGGTTTTATTATTGCTGTGCTTGGAGCCCTCAGCTCTGCTCTCCAGAGCAGCTATTTGCTTCATGCAGGTTCATCCGTGTGTGACACCAAAACATTGTCAGCTGTTCACTCTTTTCTCCTTCAGAGACTTGTAAAGGAACAAACCAAAGGACTTCAGGGTACACTCACCAAAGCCAAACCTTTGATTCAAGTGATATTTCTGCATATTGCAGGAGCCTTAACAGAACACAGGCTCTTGGAACTGTCTTAAAAAGGTGCTTGTGCCATGGAACAGTCAGTAGTTTCTAAGCAATCATATAACAGCAAAACTGAGGACCCTGCTCATGCTTTAGGACTCAAATGAGGAAAATGGCTCAGCTCCTTCCTTAATATTTGTCTTACACAAGATCCACAAAACTGCTGCTAGGGGAGAATTGGATTTGGAAGGAAAATTGTACCTGGTTTATTTTACCCAGTTGTTGACACAAGCAGGTCTTGAATGAGTGAAGTAGAAGCAGAAATGAAAGAGGATTCTATACGCTATCAAAACTACCTGCAATTAATTTTATGAGTGATCTTCATATATGAAATTTGGGAAAGGCATTTTGGGTTCTGTGTTCTTCCCCTGGTGTGAGATGGTTGGAAAACTTTTATTCAGGTCCCCTCATGTGATGTGCAATGACCCATGGACTGAGCAGAAAGAAACTGCACAAGACCAAGTCTTAGAAGCCTAATGTAAAATGAGATATTTTTTTAATGACAGGATGTAATTGATATACAACATAGCTCAGGTTTATTGTTATAAAAGCCCAGTAGTTTTCATCACTGATCTTGTATGCATAGAAACCAGACTTCCAAAGACAATATGCTCACAGAGAGTATATATGGATTCTGAAAGACATAAATTGTTCAAGTGGTAAAAAGCCCCAAAACTGTAATTTCCTTGTTAGCAAACCCTGCAGTGTATTTAGTCGTGCTCATTTCATTGTCAGCAGGAGGATTAAAGAATTTTTTTCTTAATTTATGCTGTTATTGGCCACCTCTGGTTCTCAATTTCCATTGTTGCGTGCTGTTAAAACAGTAACCACAAAACTGTGGTGGAATGTGCAGGTTCTGCCCCCACCTACCCCTGGTTCTCCAATCACACTTCTTGCCAAGGGTTTCTCCTTCTGGCCACCCAAAATCAAGGATGTCAATGGTATAATTTGTATATTAGTTATGAAATAGCCAAATGTCACTGTAGACATCTCAGCATTCCTGTTGTCCCAGAGAGTCCAAATATAGAAAAATCTTTATAAAATCTGGTGAGGTGCATGATTCAGTCTTCTGAAAACACAATGAGTGTGTGGGATGTATATCCTCCTAGTGCAACCCAGCCTCTTTTCAAACAATTCCAGCAAGAGCTCCTCCTCTCCTCTGAGAGTTTTTTCTCTGTTCTATCAGCTCTCCAGACTGGAATGATTATCATCATTGATAATCATGCTGGAATGATTATCTTCAGATTATGTTTTGTCTCCCAAGGCACTCAAGCATACAGTACCCCTGCAGTAAGCACCTGCAATAAAGGCAGCATTGGTAAATGTAATTTTGTGTTTAAACCAGCAAATCTGAGACATGCTGCAGCTCTTGGTTCATTTTAATAGATGCAAGCCTTGGAAAACCAGCTGTGTATGGCCACTGATGAAAAATGAATGAGTCAGACTCGCTTGCATAGGGGAAAATGCAAGCACTTAAAAGAAAAACCAATATTCAATTAAAATCTAAAAATAATCAAGGGTAGAAGATTCCTGTAAGAATTAAATCTTTGTACTGAATTTTTGCCAGAGACATTGAGAGAGCTATTTTATGATGAATACATAACAACAGTATTCTTCTGTGTGTTTAAGCTACCACTGTAACTACAGTTGATGAACGTTTTGGGAGCTGTTGGATTAGTCACCAAATAAAAATAAACACCTAAATGTACTTGCATAGCACATTTGCATAAAAGAACAGCTCCCTCCCCAAAGCTTAAGTTTTTGTCCTCTTGTCTAGCTTTTAAAAGTGAATCAAAGATTCTCTTTCTTAAGTAGCACCTTTTTATTGCCAGTAAAACAAGACTGGTAACAAAACTCTAAATAGACCACATGAGGCCATTGGTGGTTCACGCTTTGAGATATGAATTCTTTTATTAGAGCTTTGCTGTGATGTTTTAAGATTTGCTGCAGGTTCTTAAAAATGAATAGGAATTGTTCTATTCTGAACTGTCAGCAGTTTGGAAACTTAAAACATCCAGGACATGTCTCAAGAAATCCAGTTGTTCTCTTTGATCCTAGATTAAAGGGCCTTTGGAAATTTCAGAGCTATGTAGTTTCTTACACAGTTCCAATTAACACGACACTTGAGCTTTATTCTGTGAATGTACAATAACGTACAAAACTCCTTGGAATTCCCTCATCAGCTATATTCTATTTAAAAATACATGTATTGGTTTTAAATCAACATCCTCAACCACATTCAGTACTCCATTTATACCCTTAGGTTTAGTAATTCACAGAACTTCAGCTTCACAGATTCTTACCAATAAATCCCAAAATGCATGCATGGCTTGGTTTAAGAAAGATAGTTTACTTGTGTTTCATACACAAAAAAAACTGATAATCAACAGTGGCTTAAAAAATTAACACTACTCCACTTTTCCACAAGTGTACAAAAAAGAAATAATGAATTTACATTCAACGGTAAAGCTTAAAGTCCACTCTAATAATAGTTGCATTGACATTCACATACACAAGCACAGAATAAATATTTCAGGATTCTTATAAGAGCATACAGCATACATACAGTACTTGAATTTTACATAAGGAGTGTTAGTAGGATCAGAAGTTCATAATCTCATAGAAAAGTAAAACTAAAATCAGAAAAGGTCGTGTGGGAGGTAACACCAAGGTACTGCACAGAGCTAGCAGGTTAGTAAATCCATTTGTGTGAGGAGTTTGCATCTGCTTCTTCATAGTAGGACAGTTTGTTTGCAAAGGTGTATTCAAAGTGCAGAATAATGCAAAAAACAAAAAAAGAAGATATTCTTGTATTTGTTAATACATGCAAGAGGCAGCCCCCAAGTCACCCGACAGAATAAAGCTGTTATTGGCAAGTGGCCGATATAATACAGATGTTTCAGGCAATTTTTCTAAAGCACTTTAATAGCAGCAATTGTAATTTATAATGGCTCTAGATTGACTTCTGTTTGGGTTAAAGGGCATCATATTTCTTTAACATTTACAGCTATATTTCTTTATAAATAAATATCTCAAATAACAAATAGCATAGTTAATGTTACTTTTTTCTCTCTTTTGCATAAGTGTCGTGGAAAAACTCTGACCTTTTCAGAGACATAATGTGCAAATATTGTGGAAATAGGGACACACAGCATCACAGTTACATTCCTGGGATGTCAGCCCAGCCCTTGTTACTCTCTGAGGGCTAGCCTTACCAGGGTAATGCAGGGCTTTAAGGGACAATTTTTCCAATGGCTTGCTTGGTAAAGAGATAGAATTTATGGTGTCTTAAAGAGCTGTAAATGTGAGGTTTCATTTGAAGCAGTGTGTACAATACGTCATGTATAGGAGTCAGTATTTCCACACAGTGACTTCTCAGGATTTGACAAGTCTGCTCATCTCCTTTCAGACATTTTCTCCCCAGCCTGAACATCTTTAAACATTTGTGTTCATTAGGTGTTTCCTCTGTTGCATATTTACCAGCTCTTCTTGCATTTTATAATCTGATCTCATATCACCTAGCTGACATCTGCACACAAATATTTCCAATCAGATAGAGGGTGCACAACATTAAAACTTTTAAACCTGTCCTGTAAGTGTCATCAAGACAGGAGCACAGGAACCACAGTGCAGA
Organism: Passer domesticus; assembly: GCF_036417665.1. NCBI lineage: Eukaryota > Metazoa > Chordata > Aves > Passeriformes > Passeridae > Passer > Passer domesticus. Next base: position 15,851,362 of record NC_087486.1, on the reverse strand, counting down.
GTCCAACCTCTCACTGGCTGTACTGTGAAGATTCTCCTTTTCGGCGTAGGAGAAAGGAAACTTGTGTCTGCTTTTTAGATTCTGAAAACAAGCCAGAGTGGAGAAAAAGAGTTAACACCAGACTTAATAAAGCTTTTAAGACAAAACCTGTTAAGCAATTTAGACAGACACTGAATTTCCTGCTGATTTTCTCAAGTCTGTACATACAGGAAATTTGATAACAGTAGGAAGAAGTTGGGATTTGCTACATAGGAGAAATCTGCCATTATTACAAAAACTGGCTAAGAGGGTTTTTTGAGTATAACTCCCTCACTGGTCACTGTTCTCAGTGGTGCTGTTGCCCTTTTCTTTTTTCTCCTGAGTCTTGTTTCCCTTCTTCTTTTTCTTCTTTTTCTTGGTCTCTTCTTTCTTGCCAAAGGTTATGAAGTCACTTTTGTCAATTTGGCTGTTTGGTGGCTCCTGCCGGATGGAGATGATTGCAGGAGATCCTGGGATAATGAATTTGTCTGGCAACTCACCAGGACCACCTTGTTTGGAATTGCCCGGTCCGAATTTAAAGGTCCAGCTGTTGCTGTTCACACCAGCTCCCACTGGGGGGGACACCTCTCCCGCCTCAGGTTCTGAAAAAGTCAAAACAGCAAGAAAAGCTTAAAGCATCTTTAAACACAGCAGCTTTCTGTCTGAAAGGCTTCAGCCTACAGTGACTCTCGCTTGCCTGGCCGCTCATCTGGGGGTTATCCACTGGTTCTTGTCCAGTCTGCTCAGTGTTTGCATGCACTGACCCCCTCCTCGTGCTGTTGGGTGCAACAGGCTCTGGATCCCGTTTTGTCCTTTTGGATTTGAAGTGTTTGGAGTAAGAGATCACTGTGATGCAGCCCACTGTAGTGTTTTATAGCAGGAAACACAGGCACGTGCATTGCATGGCAAAAAGGTGTGTTTGAGGGTGTTGAGTCTTTTGGGAGAGGGTCAGAAGAATGGCCAGGGCAGGGGATGACAGCCTTGGCATTATGCACATCCAGGTGAGTACTTTAGCAAACCATCCTGTGATGGATGTGTGCAGGAATCCTCATGCAGGGAAAGAAGGGAGAGTGTCAAGAGGCTGGAATGGAGCCAGGCTCTGCTCGGTGGTGCTGAGCAGCAGGACAAGAGGGAAGAGGAATGGATGCCCAGGAAGTTCCACCTGAACACAAGGAAGAACTTCTTTCCTGTGCAGTGACTGAGCACTGAACAGATTGCCCAGAGAGGTTTTGGGGTTCCCCTCACTGGAGATGCTCCAGAACCATCTGGATGCAATCCTGTGCCATGTGCTCTGCTTGAACAGGGAGGCTGGACCAGATGAGCCACTGTGGTCCCTTCCAAGCTGACCACTGTGTGACTCTGAGCTGGTGCATCCCAGAGAGGAACCTGAGGCCAAGCAGCACGTGTGTTTGTGTGTAGGTATGGATGCAAAGTGGCTGAGCAGCAGACACAGCCCCAGAGCAAAACCAGGAGTGAGTTGAATTGCCTGGGCAGAGCCACTGCAGGATTGCTTCCACCAGGGTGCACAGTCTGGTCTCAGAAATATCCATGGTCTTCACAGAATCACAGAATACCCTGATATTCTCTCTAGATCACAGTATTTTATGCAGGAATATATAAAGTGAAATTCTATCCCCACTTTTAGGCTTGCAGGATGAAGTAAGTTTTAATTTTGTCTCCATTATAGATTGAGTTAATCAGATTGAAATGTTTGCATATGTTGCCCTGACAAGGACAAACTTTAGCAAAATAAAATGCTACAGAATTAGGTTTTCCTGTGAGAGAAAGCTTTAAGACTTGGTTGTTTTCTTTCCTTTTATACTTTGAACATTTGTTGTAATTTACATAACTGCCAATTTTGAATAGGAACAGCATATCTATTTTAATGTATCATGGTAAGTGTTTTAACAACTGTGATCAGAGGAAAGCTCAATGTTTATGCACTGATGCTAAAAGCCCTCAAATCAGATGAAAACTTTCTTATCTACACCCTAAAAGTGCAGTAACAAAACATGGGACCCTTGTAACACTCCTAGCCACACACAAATCCACAATACCACACAAACAATTCCAGCACCACTGATCTGATCAAATCTCAGCATCATGTATCAGAGCTGTCCAGCTGAAGAGGCAAAGATATTTGGGGTAAAGAAGGAGGTGGAACTGTGCTGGAAAACCATTTCAGAGGGATTCCATGTCCTTTGGAAGAGGAGATGAGGACACTGGATGGGTGAGAAGAAACAAAGAAGTTCAAGGTCTCCTACTAGTTAAAGAGGGCAGGAAGAGAAAACAAAGCACACATTCTAGAAGGAGAGGCCCTTTAAGACTTCACCTCAAACCTAAGGCTACCCAATTTTGACAGAAGTCAAAAATGTTTTGCCAGCAAATACCTGGTACTGGCTGCTCTGTACCCCTGCAGCTGTAATGAAGAATGCTGTATTAAATTTAGCAGCTTCTGTATTTCTTAGTATTTAAAGATTCTTCATTTTCTGTTATGTTGTTTGTAAAATTTTCTATTTTATGAAATAAATGGTGTGTGGTGCATGCAGACATAAGGCTCTGCTTTTAGGTTCAATAGCTGAAAAGACATATTTTTGCTGCCTGACAACCCTTCTTCTGCCTGGCAGCAAAACAAGGCTGGGAAACAGGATTCCCTTTTCAAGCTTTTCTGTAGTGATGCAGCAGGTCCATGTTACAAAGCCCAAGAAATGCATGTACAAAACACATCAGAACCATCTCTGAACCCATCAGTGTAAGAGGTCTGGCACATGAAATCTTTGGCATCTCTGAAGCTCCATGGCACACGGACATGACACGACTGCTTTTACAATGTGATATTTAATCAAGAACTAGAAGACACTGCACACTTCTTTTCCCCCTAAGATTGTATTTAATGATGAAGAAGCTGTGACTTTATGTTCTTTCCTGGAGCTGCCGACCTTGTTTTAGTGACATTAACCTCTTGTGTCTCAAATAGCTTTGCTGAAGTTATTATTAATGTAAGAGTTCCTCTATTTCATCAGTGGTAGTTTTTCTGTACATTTCCTATGGTCCTAAGTATCAGCTTCAGATTTTTTTCATCTTTCCTGTAAGTAACAACAATGTCCTAGAAAGTCCTTTCATAATAAATGCATTAATATGAACCAGATTTCATTTCTGCTTAATAAATTGTTTTGTTCAGGTACCTTTTATATCATTTTTGTTTCTCTGAGATGATAAATTACAAAGGTGGAAAATATGTGTCTTGGCCTTTTTCCAAATTATTAATCAATTGTCTTTCTGCTGCAATACAAATGTGAGCTTTCCTATAGCACATAATAAATTAAGCCCTATTTGACAAATAAATCCTCTCTTTCTCCCAAAAAACCCCACACAATATGCATTCCAAACACTGGCCCAGACCCAATGCTCTTTTTCTGTTCCTGGCAGGAAAAAGACAGCTGAAGGTGACCTCAAATCATGTTTGACCCACCCTTGCTCTAGCTGGGGACAACCCTGTAGCAAAGAATAATAGAAAAAATTCTTTGAAGAGTACAGGGTGAGAACTCTGTGGGCTGCAGGGCCACCACAGCACAGCTGGAGCTGCAGGGCATGGCTGGGCCACTTTGGTATGACCATTGAAACATAAAATGATAGAATGGCCTGTGTTGGAAGGGACCCCAAATTTCACCCAATTCCAACCCCCTGCCATGGGCAGAGACACCTTCCTCTAGACCAGGTGGCTCCAATCCCCATCCAGCCTGGCTTTAAATACTTCCAGGGATGGGGCAGCCACAGCTTCTCTGGGCAGCCAGTGCCAGGGCCTCACCACACTTACCTTATATTCTTTCTAATAACTGATCTAAACTTACTCTCTGTAGGTTTGAAACTGCTCCCCTTGCCCTGTCACTCCAAGCCCTTCTATCTTGTCTCTCTCCATCCTGTGCATTCCTGCCAGGTACTGGGAGAGGCAGTTAGGTCACCCTGAAGTGCAGGAATGTGTCTCCTGTTGATGGAGTGACCAAATTATCCTTTGTCTCCTTAAAAAGCCCAGAAGTTCATCTCCTCAATTTGGTAAAAAGACATCTCATAAGACCTTTAAGACTTCACCTCAAACCTAGGGCTACCCAATTAGACAGAAGCCACAAAGTCCCACCTAAATAATTCACTAGAAAAAGACAAGAACAAAGGAAATAATTGTTTTTGTGGAGTGTTTTAGCAAGAGCAAGAACCTCTTTCTCTTGTAGAGAAAGCTCAAGTTTTCTCTACAAGAACTTTGTTATTTTGCCTTTTATTAAAATTTTTCTGTTTCCAACACTACCTCAGAAGTCATCCTAATAATTTTGTACCATTTGAAGTAGTTAGACTATCTCAGGTATGACAGATCCTCTAAGACCTAGCTCAAAGAGAAAAACCATCACTGAAGCTTCTTTTCTCCAGGCTGAACAATCCCAATTCTCTCAGCCTTTCCTGGACAGGTGCTCCAGTCCTTAGATCAACTTATTAGGCTGAACACAGGACATGGGACAATGACAGTGACTTGATGTTATCCATTTGACCACACAAATACAGTAATGTGCAAGAATCCAGGGTATACCTGAGGTAAAGAATCCCCTGTATGAAGCCTCTTGCCAGACTAATGGGGTGCAGATCCACATCTGCACTACTGAAATCTAATTCAGAGCAGGAAAATGACCCTTTAATCTGGTTCTGACTTGACAAGTGAACTCACCAGATGAAGCCAGTAACATTTGTCACAAAAACGTCTGACTTCATGCATCCAAACACAACAAACCCACCCCACCTACCCTGGAAGCAGGACTCTGTCAGACTGTGGGGGTTTGCTTGCACCCATGTCTGGTTTTGTCCCAGCCCCATATGGTATGTATGGTTGTCCATACAAACAAAGCATTTTAGTACTCCTTAATGCTCATTAAGCCAAAGAAAACTAATTATCCTTACAGCTGTGTGGAGAGCTTGCATACAAAAGGACAGAGACACAGAGAATCTAATGAGTTAATAACCATAGTTTCTTACAAGTGGGGCTTCTCCAGTCCTCAGGAAATGTCTCTTCTGCATGACTTACCTGAGAACATGTGTGTTTATCTGTATTGGCAGGCTGGAAGGTCACAGTTCAGCTGTACTGACTAAGTTGTATGTTTAGGCATTTCAGATCAAGGATAAATGTCATTTACTACCTAGTTTCCAAGGCTGCCTTAAACATCTCTTCTGTTTCTTATCAGCAGGGATTCAACAACAAAAGCTTTCTACTTATGTGTCATTTTACATTTAATGGGATTAGTTGTACTTCTCTTGCATATTTTCTGCATCTTCAATTGAATGCTTCAAATTTGTTTATTAAACTTAGAGGAAAATCTAAATAAAACAAACCCCCTGGTTATATTTATAACACTTAATTTAAAACATTACACTTCTTTTCTTCCTACAGCTAGAGAGGGGGTTTGCCAGAGTTCATACATAAAAGCCCAGAGTCTGATAATTTCCTGGGGTAATTTTTGGGATTACTTTGGACCTTTTCTTTTATTCTCAAGGAATACTTCAGACTTCATGTTCAATGACCAAATAATTAAATTTTTAAATGCTTGCATGCAGCAGAACCCAAAATCTAGGTTGCACCTGCAGGTCCTGATGCTTCTTTGCCTGTGTGTCTGCAAGCTAAAATGGGAGATGAACTTTTTACCCCTTCCCTTTCCCACTCTCACCGAAATACAAATGTCTCAGTAGACTTTAAATGGAACCCAGAGCAGCAGAGACTCTGCAGTTGAGTAGGTCACATATTTAGCTGGCATGAAAGGACTTCTAGGCTGTCTTTCAAAATACTTCGTTTTCCATCCCGTGACTGCTGTCTGAAGTGCACAGGCAAACTTACACAGAAAAAAACCTCCATATCCTCAAATTACCTATCTGAAAGCTGGAGGGAATAGGGGATGGTGCAGAGATAAAGCTTTTTCTCTTCCAGAGGCATTTAATGGTCATGTATTATAGCCCTCTGCCTCTCACAGAACTTGAAAAACATAAAAACCCAGTCAACAGGCACTGCTTCAACAAGCTCTAATTGCTCTGAAACTCCTGATTTCCTAGACATTGTCAGACACAGAGGGTCATGTCTGCCTGGAGAAGCTGTGGCTGCCCCTGGATCCCTGGCAGTGTCCAAAGCCAGGCTGGACAGGGCTTGGAGCACCCTGGGACAGTGGAAGGTGTCCCTGCCCATGGGAAGGGGATGGGACTGGATGAGCCTTAAGGTCCCTCCTAGCCCAAACTATTTCAGAATTCTATGTGGATGTCACAGTGTCCAAGATTACAGAAAGGGAGCAAGCTGCAGGTGAGCTGTGTCCCCTCACTTATCCTCACCTGCATGCTCCAGGCAGTCCTGCTCTCAGCACACAGGTTTTTCAGAGGTACCCCTGCTCTGTGCAGGAAGCCTGGACACCAACAAGGAACCAGGTCCCTAAAATTCATCCTGTAGTAACTGTAGGTACCTACATTTCTTTTGCTTAGAGAGTTAAACACCCCTTTCCTAAATTCAGCCACCAGAAATGTAGGCATCCAATCTACCATGTCTAATTTAATTTATGCTATAGTCTGCAAACAGACAGGCACCCCCACAAGGTAGTTCAAGCCCTCTGGTTTAAATGCTTGGTTTAAGAGGTATTGAATTGGAGACCTTATCACTCTCTTTGAAGCCTTTCTTGCTTTCTACAACTCCCTGACAGGAGGTTGTAGCCAGGTGGGGATCAGCCTCTTCTCTCTGGCAGCCAGTGGCAGGACAAGAGGATGGCCTCAAGGCCATGCATGGCCTCAAGCTGCACCAGGAGAGATTCGGGTTGGACATTAGGAAGAATTTTTTCACAGAAAGGGCTGTCAAGCATTGGGAAGAGCTGCTCAGAGAGGTGGTGGAGTTACCATTCCAGGTGGTGTTCAAGAAATGACTGGACATGGCACTCAGTGTCTACTCTGGTTGACAAGGTGGTGATCAGTTGAAGGTTGGACATGATGATCTTGGAGGTGTTTTCCAACCTAAATTATTCTGTTTAAAAAATCCAAATTTTCTTTGTTCCTCTCTCTGCTGGAGACAGCTAACTTTTGGGTAGCTAGTGAAAAAGGAGCTGAATTCTACCCTCAGGAGCCAGGTAAGCAGCACCATGGCTCAGCAGGTGTTGTACTAATGACCATGCCAGAGCATTTCAGAAAAAAGAAGTTTGAAACTAATCTCTTTAATGGTGGCAGCCACAAAAAATCCTGTGCAGCTGTTTGCAACTTCCCTGGCCCTAATCCTTTCATGGGATTTTCACTTAGGTAGGCATTGGCATCTTCTGTCCAAAAAATGCCTGAGAGATCACAGCCATGATCTTAAGGTTGCCCCATTTCCACCCCTTCAAAGGCCACATTTTAGTTATGCCAGCAATGCCAGCAGCTCAGAAGCTCTGCTGCAGAACTCTGCAGTACAGGTCTGTCACTGAGATTTAAGGTGCTGTCTTTTCAGATGTGGAATTTGCAAATTCACTCAATGGAATGGCTGGTTTTCACCAGCCTGTAAAACCATCCAAGCTGAGAGGTAATGCTGAGCGATGGGTACAAACAGTCTGAAACTGAGATGTCTCATACATTTGGGACAAAATGTCTGCTCACAGAACGTATCATCACTCAGCCCAGGAATCAATATCCCATCAGGCCTGGGCTATCCCATCAGGCCTGCAGTTTCTATCTCACTGACGTTTTTCTCGCTTTTGGGGAGGCCACATGGTTTTCCCCTGACCCTGCATAGCCCCAGAGCTCCAATCTGCTGTTTGCTGAGAACAGGTGGTGCTCACTTCCCATAATGCGAGCTGCCCATATATCCTGAGTGTCATGAACACCCTCTCCACCTCCTATGCCTCTGCTGCTTTCTTAAGGAACCTTTGTCAGAAGAGGGCTAACTCATGTTAGAACAGATGTGCCCCTGCTCAAGGGGGAGAAGGGAAAGCATTTCTGTGCAGCTCTGCCTCCCTGCAGAGACATCTCTGACTGTGTGACATGCTCAGCCAAGACAGCAGCTTGTTTTCACTCTGTTCCACCCCTCCCCACTTTGTCCCTGTCTTTAAAAATTTGGTAGCTCATGGAATCAGAAAATATAAAAGCTTTCAATCAAAAGTTCTATTAATATTAAATTTAAAGGAAATATTTTTCAATGTTCCTTTTCTAGACAGCAGAACATGAGGGCTGAAGCCACTGTAAGACTCAGAACACCCCGTCATTAATCACAGTCCCTTCTGTCCGCAGGTCAAAGTAGCAAAACACATTAATTAAATGAATTTGTTTAAAACTGAGATCAGGCAATAAGCAGGAAGCAAATTGCAGGGAAAGCTAGTCATTAACCTGATTTCTCTCTTCCCTGCCTCCTCTGCTGATGCTGTACTGACTGCAGCTTCTGCCTCTGGCAGGCTTAATGAATATTCACCATGATAAAGAGTCTGAAACAGCACATCCAATGCAAACAGCGTGCACTGAAAAACCCTCTCTGTGTCATGCAGAGGATCTCACGGACATTCTGGCTTCAGTGATCATCCCTAAGCCTTTTTGGGATTAAAAAGCCCATTTAATCTTTCTCCTTTTTTTCTGAAAAACAAAACAAACCAAAAACTCAAGCTCACCAAAAACAACAACAAAAAAAAGAAAGCGAATAAAAAATCCATCAGCATGATAAAATGACAGAAATAGAAATGAAAGACAGAAACCCTATTCAATCAGAACAAAACTGAACCAGTTTAACTCACACTTTGCCAAATAATCCCAAACATCACTAATGACTGTCAAATTGGAGAATTAAACAAAAACCCAAATAATTCTCACTGTCTGCCCTCCCATCTCTTTGACCTGTTCTGCATTAATGGATCCGGAGGAATGAACAAAATGGAAACTTCTCCCCACCAGGAGCCTGCAGCTTTAATCCAGTGCTTGGGTTTAAAGTCAGCATCATTAATCAGGGTAATTATAGCACAAATGTTGTGGGAGATTTGTAACCCCCCACTGCTCCAACATCCTGGAAGCAGGGGGTGGGCAGGAGGTCATTTCCAGCTCACTCTCAGGTTACTGTCCACGCTGACACTGACAATTAATTTAAATTGAGATTATTTACCTCATTATAAAAACCAATCTTACATGGCTGTGTATTAAAGGAATTGTCTCAGCTATCAAATAGCTCTGCCAGCATATTCTGAGATATGTGAAAGCATAATTTGATTTGCTGGCTACCACAGCCTGCTGTGGCCAGAGCACAGCCCAGGGTAAATGGTTTCCTGCAGCTGCTGAAGGAGCAAACAGAGCATGGGGTCTGCAGCTCCTCTCACTCTTCTTTGGCTAAAAACTACTTTTCTTCCCATAAAAATATCGATTTTTTTTCAGGTAATATCCTTCCACTGCTGTACTTGTGCCCAGTCCTGCTCCCACAGGTAGAATTTTACCCCTCTCCTCCCCAAACTGAGGGTTAATCTGCTGCATCCCTGAGATGCACACATCCGGATGCTCCTTATCATCTTTTGAGCTCTAATCCAATGCTGGGGACCCGGGGGGATTAGAGAGACATTACTCTTGCAGTATAAGAAAAAATATTTTTGCAGGTATTTCCCTATGTCTGCGGGCTCACAGTGTCTGTTTTTAAGAGTTCATAGCTCAAAAAAAACCTCCCCCCAAAAAAAATCCAAACCCAAACCAACCAAAAAAAAAACCCCAAAAAAACAAAAAAAACCAAACCAAAAAAAAAAAACCAAAAAAAACCCAAAAACAAACACGAAACACCACAACCAAAAACCCAAACTATTTTCATCTTATAAATGTGTTTTTAACACAGTGTGGGCAGTTACAGCACCAGCCATTCTGCCCCTATTTTAATGCACACAGTAAGGTAAAGAGCAGTGAATAGTGCTGGAAAATTGAAACTGGAGCTGGGGGTACAGCTCTGCCCTTCAGTACCTGGGAAGGGTGTGGGCAGTGGCTGAGGACAATGTGCCCCTGAAGATCTGTGGTGGGTTGGTCTTGATACCACAAAGAAAAGGATTTTCTTTGCTTTCATGTCAAACCAGGTGCTATGCAGCCTAAATGTCCTAATTAAATATCCTCAAATGCCCTAAACTGAAAGACTAGAGCAGCAAGCAGCTACCCAGACCTCTGCTGAAGGCTGATTTAGGAGTGCTTGGCAACACACCCCAAAAAGCTGGACTTTGAGTCATAAATTTGAAAATTTTTGAGCTTTGTGGCTCACATCTTTTGTATGTGACCAGGAGTGGGGGTGGCACTCTAACCATTTTCAGGAGGCTGCTGCTGTGGGTGGGGTTTGCCTCTGTTATATAAGGACATGAAATATTGTAAAGAGAGCAAAAGTCACTGCAGAAGACAAAGCCCTGAATGTCAGGACAGAACATGTCTGTGCACTGCTTAATCTACATTATGGAAAGCCAATTCTGGTTACTGTCTTCTGTCAAATTTAAACAAAAATAATTTTATTCTAACATACAAGCCCTTTTATGTGAGAGACAACAGGCTCACCGAGCATCATAAATCCTGCTGTGAAGGTGAAAAGGAGGAAGCATTTCCTGGCTGCTGCTGGAGCCTGTAACAGTGCCCCGCAGGCAGCCAGCCCCCTCCTCCCCTGGCTCTCTGAGCTGCTGAGCTGAAGCCAAAGCACAGACGTGCATCCTTTGCAGGCATCTCCTGCCACTGGAGGCCACTCTGCCTCTATGGGGTGATACAGGATCCACCTGGGCTCCTGTCCACAGCCACCTTCTGCCCCAGTGCCTGTCTCAAAGCCTGGCTGTGACTGATCCCCAAAGAAGGAAAATTTTCCTAAAGGGAAGGCTGGATTAAATGTTTGAGTATTGGATTTCTATTTACAAGGGCATCGAGTGGCAGGACAAGGGGAATGGCTTCAAACTGACAGAGAATAGGTTTAGATTAGATATCAAATATAAATCCTTTATTGTGAAGGTGAAGAGGCCCTGGCACACGGTGCCCAGAGAAGCTGTGGCTGCCCTGGGATCCCTGGAGTGTCCAAGGCTGGATGGAGCTCTGAACAGCCTGGGATTGGAAAAGGTGTCCCTGCCCATGGCAGGGCGGTGGAAACAAGATCTTTAAGGTCCTTTCCAACCCAGGGCATTCCATGATTTTGCGATTCTATGTTTTCCTGCACAGGCTTAGATTGGTTTTGTTTGCGTCCATCTTGAACACTGCTAAGAGAATTTACTTCAATTCAGTCCCTCCCTCCTGCTTCCCCTCAACAAAACTTTATCAATTACCAAGTTCTGAAAATCTTCCACAGGTACCCTTACCTGAGCACAGCCCACATTACTGCAGATGCACAGAGGCAAAGAGTCCAGCACAGCTCCCAAAACCAAGCGGGGTGGGCAAGAGAGAATTCCCTCCATTTAACTGAGCACAATTAATAGAAAGACAGTAACTATGGAAACTTGAAGCATCAATTTTAGCCTTTCAAGCCAGAATCTAATTTTAACCAACTAATTGGGTGCTTGAAGTGGTAGTGAAAGAAAAAGGGACGTTTTTGTCAGTGCTGTTAGAGGCATCTATTTTAAACATGAATGAATGCGTGAGCTTCACCATTTAGAGAGGACAGGATAGTAATGGAGCAGGGACACATGAGAAATGGTCTTAGAGATAATTTTTTCTTACTTTTTTCATAATCTGTGTTCAGCTTACAGACTTCAACCATTTCTCTTAGGCTCTCACCCCAGAAGCCCAAACCATTGCAATCTCCAGGCCAGATGATTACAGGGTAAGGCTTTCTGTTTGGATATTCTTTAAAAAACCCCTAAACACACAAAGCTTCAGACAGTGGGAAATGCAGTTCCTTGTCTCTCAGAGGCTGGAAATGGCTCTGAACCTCAGAACTGACACTTGTTCCCTGGCTCCCTCTGGCTCTGATCTCAAATAAAGGGATAATGTGACCAGTATTTTGTAGATGGAACCTGAAACCAGCCTTTATCTATGAAGGGGAAGACAGGGTACTATTAATGTTCAATTTAGTTTGATTTTGTTAACCCCTACTGATTTCATAATATTAAAAGGAAAGTATAAGATACAGGTACATAAAATTTATGTAGACCTACAAATCCTTTAGCTGACCTAGTTTGAGTAGTTTATCACTCAGCCTCTGCAAACTTCTCCTCTGAAAGCCAATTAACCAAATACTGACCAAAGTCTATTTTGATTCTCTCCAACTGCTGTTAGCCAGCAACCTGCCCTAAAAGACATCTGTCACTGTAATACCTCCCACAAAATGGGGCTGTAAAACTGAAGACATCAAAAGCCTCAAAACAGACTCTGGCAGTCACAGCACTCTTTCCTTCCACAATATATATGTCACATTAGCAGCTCCCTATCATCTCCTGTTAGCATCACATCCCATTATTATTCCTTTTTACTGATATGGGGTGAATGGAGCTAATAATATTCCACATCAGTTAAAAAGGAATCTTAATTAAATGTGATGAGGAAGTGCTAATACAATATGATAAGCCCCCTGGATAAGCATGCTACATAATTTCTCTCTTTTTCAGAATCCTTTAAACATTCTTTGAGAGGAAAATGGAGGTGACCTTGCAAAGGCTCCCCACATCCCTTCTCCTACTGCAGAAATAGTTTTGCTCTTTCAAGTGCTTGCAAGGCCCACATTTGGAGGATTTTTTTCCCAGGTTGTAGATAAATCCAAGTGTTATGATCATTGAGAGTCATCTGGGCCTTTAACTCTTTAAAGCAATTTTTTTGGTGCTGATGAGATGAATCTGCCTGACTGCTCTGGAAGTCTGGATCTCCTGGATCATGGAGCCAAACCTTCTCTTTGTCTTCTGCTGCAGCTAAAGGTGTCTGCTCAAAACTCAGCCAAATGATGAATTAGGTTTTCAGAGGATTTTTATAGGTGTAATTCTGTATGCAGATCTATCACATATCAAACCCCAGCTCTGGATGGTTGTTAAAATCCCATTTAAATGTGTTTATGAACCTCCTAACTTGGTCAGTGCTTTATTCTACTTGGCCAAACAAACTGAAATCACAAACTGCCAGGTGATGTGCTGTAAAGGCCACATAATACTGAAACAAAATAAACTTTACAAAAAGATAATTTGAGGGGGGATAATACTCAGCTAGGGAATATTAAGGTACCTTTACTTCAGTAAAGCTAAGATCAAATTTGGCAGCTGCTCAAAAGGGATGGCAGCACATTGCAAAAGGCACTTCAACAGTTGCAGCTGCCTTTGTGACTTGTCTCAGACTACACTTAAATATTCATCAGATGGTGAGTATTAATTCTGGGAGGCTCTTTGAAGTCTAACACAAAAAGTGGGTAGAGCTATCTCACTTCATCACTATAACCATTTCAGAATGGACCACTCATAATCCCAGTGTACGAGTTAGTAAATTATATGCTTTGTACTTCAATATTTTGATTTTAGTTTTATAGCCCCAGTCATGCTTTAAGACAAGAATTGCTCCCTCATTGGAACAATTGGAGAAATGGCTCAGACTTGTACTTCCACATAAAATTATGCTTTACAATATATTCAGGAACTGCTCATTTGTTAATGAGCTCTCTTTCAAGAAAGGCTCAAATAATTGTAGTAAAATACCCAAAACTTATTTATTTAATATTCCTGCCATTTCACTTTTCTGAAGGAAATATTAAAAATGGAAGAACTGGCTTGAAACAAACAGGAAGATCAAATCTGGGAAATTAATTATTACACATGGATAATAATGGATGCAAAGTGGGTATCTGAGAGCAAAGAAGGGGAAATTAACTTTGTTTCCACATTATTGCTTAATGGAGGCTGACTCTGGAAAAAATCCTACCCGGTTAAATTGAAGAAAATTTCTTTTACTTGTGATCCCTTTAAATGAATAGGCAGGGAAAAAAATCAAGGACAGACTGTATCTGGATTGATAGCATAGTTATTTTCCTTCCAGGAAATGTGTCATATGCTCAGGTAACTAGGACAAGCTGTCAAAGAATAGAAACATTTAAAAGATCTTAGTGTTCATAAAGGCTAAAAGGTGATATTGTTGCTTCTTGAATCCTTCACTTCAAAGGGAATTTTAATTTGCCATCTGGTGGAATTCACATGTAGAATATTATAAAACTATTTTAACACCGAATTAAACTTTACACTTACATTTTCCTGCTGTAATTGTGTGTATTATACATGTCCATGTTAATATAAAACTGGATCATTTCTTTTGAGTTTCTGCAATTCTTGAGGTGATGACTGACTTCCAAATTTTATACATCAGAGTCTACTTTCCCAGTATCTTTTTCAGTCCCACCACTAGCAGGTCAAGTAATGGAGAAAAAAGTTTCTTAAATTATTAATTCTGTATCTGGAAGTAGCTGAGTGGGTGCTGTCACAGAATTTTTAGGAGTGAAAGGGAGCTCGGGAGACCATCCAGTCCAACCCCCCTGCCAAGGCAGGGGCACCTGGAGCAGGTGACACAGGAACGTGTCCAGGTGGGGTTGGAATGTCTCCAGAGAGGGAGATTCCCTGACCTCCATGAGCAGCCTGTTCCACTGTTCTGCCACCTTCATGTGATGTTCTTCCTCATGTTGAGCTGGAACTGCCTGTGTTTTAGTTTATGGCCATTGCTCCTTGTCCTGTCCCTGGGCACCACTGAAAAGAGGCTGGCACCATTCTCTGACACCCCTTGGAGGTATTTATGTGCATGAATGAGATCCCCTCTCAGTCTGCTCTTCTCCAGGCTAAACAGGCCCAGCTTCTGCAGCCTCCCCTTATGAAAGTGATGCTCCAGACCCCTCAGCATCTTTGTGGCCTCCACTGGACGCTCTCCAGTGGCTCTTTGCCTTTCCTGGACTGTGGAGCCAGGTCTCAGCTCTGGTGCATGATTTGGGAACTCCTCCCTGCAAAGGTGTGAGACCAGCATGCATCAGAAGGGGAGCACAAAGTCAAAAATGCTTCATCCTCAGACTGAGCAACCTGACAGTTCCATGAAAGGGGATTTTTTTCACCAATTTCAATACACTCTCTTACTGGAAAGGGGGAAATAAAAACCAAACCAGGCAACTCCTGCAGCCAAATGCCAGCTGTGTGGACAGCAGCTAGAGCTGCCATTCCTTAATCCTGATGTGCCTTGCCCCACTAAGCACTAGGTGTAAATGGCTGCAACCCTTAAATTGCTTCATGTGCTCTCCATGATCCACAACTGCAGCACCAAACATCACTTAAATGTATTCCCTTGACATCAGACTTGAGGAAGAAATAGCTTGGGGTAGCCAGAGAAAACACAGACCATGACAACAAGGAGAAAAAAGCTCTATTTTTATCTCTTCCTGCTGACACACGGAGCAGCACACACTTCATTCAAGCATACACACAGCTGCTCAGTGGCTGGGATTTCTGCAGCAGCTCTGAGGCTCGAGGAAGTGCAGTCAAAGCAGATATTCTCTGTACTGGGGAAGAAAGACAGCACAAGGATGCTTTGAAACGCTCTGCTCGATCTAGTTCATTCTACTCACCAGGGAGGCACACAATTCGATATTCAAAAACATGTGTGCATATTTCCTGAAACTAGCACGAATATTTAATACCTCTTCTTGCAAAAACAAGATAATCATGCCCGCAGATCTTCCAGAAGCAGCTATGAAGCATTTTTGCCTCAGCAATCATTCAATTTGCATCTCAGTGAACAGGCAAACAGATTTTTATCTCTGTGCTTGAGCAGATCTGCCAATTGCTTAAAGCTTAAAGTGTCAGTCTTCAGGCAGGGACAATACCTGAGAGAGGACAAATATTTAGGCTCAAGAACAAATACCAGAGGGAGAGTCTTCATCAGGAGCTGCAGTGATAGTACAAGGGGGAATGGAGTCAAACTGAAATAGGGAAATTTGGATTACAGGAGAAATTCTTCCTCTGGAGGGTGGGCAGGCCCTGGCACAGGGTGCTCAGAGCAGCTGTGGCTGCCCCTGGGTCTCTGGAAGTGCCCAAGGCCAGGCTGGACAGGGCTTGGAGCACCCTGGGGCAGTGGAAAGTGTTCCTGCCCATGGCAGGGGGGTGAAACAAGATGATCTTTAAGGTTCTTTCCAACCCAAATAATTCTGTGGTTCTGTGCTTCTACTGATATGAGCCATACAGCTTTTAGTACCTGAGAGAATCAATTAACAAAAATTAATTATGATGGCTTTACTCTTTTTTTTTTCAGGCACCAGAGCTTTCCCTTGGCACATGTTTTTTAGAGATAAAAACACAACTTAAAAAAAGAAGTGAGAGGGAAAGCCAACAATATGACAACAAAAGTGTTTGCAGCTACTGAAAATATTGTGTTAATTGCTCAGCTGCTCTCTTCAGGGCCTCAGACTTTCACCAAAATATACCAAGTGGTGTAAGTGGGGTGGCTTCACCCTCACTAAGGAGGCTCAGATAAACTCGTTAATCCATGGATAGAGCAGGAATCTTCTGTTTGTCCTTCCACCCAAAGTTTCCTCTTTGTACAAATATGTCTGCAACTGCACCCAAACCTGCAGAGTTTTCTTAAGGCAAAGCCCACTCTTCTCCCCTATAAATAACTCAGGAATCAGTTCATACTCCTCCCAAATATCCTTCCCACTCCTGCCTGCAGCTTTGATTTCATGCTTGTCTTCAGAAGCCAGAGTGAATCACCCATTTCCTGCCTCCTAATCCTCACTCTGTCACAAAGCTCCGCAGGTTTTCTGCTGCTCCTCCAGGTATTTCTGCTTTGGGCTCACTAAGAAAAGCCACATTAGGATAGAAAAATGCTGAGCAGGTGGCACTACCATAGTCTAACACACAGAGAAAGGATCAGGCTTGTTCCCCTTGTGGCTGTTGTATTTTAACACAATTAAATAATGAAAGAGCATAAATTACAGCCTGGATTTTCCCATGTAGCTTTTTCTCCCCATGTGGGGTAGAGAATTCCATGTGAGGTTTTAGTGTCTCCAGTCTTTGCCATGTGGAATTGTGTCATAGCCATTCAACCTTGACAGGTCCCTTTATTTAAATATCAGTAGTTTTGTGAGAATCTCAGGTTTCACATGGGAATAAAGAAACCCCAAACCTTAAAAAAGTGAATTTTGGCTGTTAACACACCAGAAAGCAAACAAAAGGAAGTCACTTGAGGCTTAAGTTTTGAATGTTTGGGATTGGCAGCATAGGACTGACCCAACGCAATTTCATGGTCTGTTTATCCATCCTGTTCTCTAGACCATCATGCATTTTGTAACAGGTGCTTTCCCTTACCCAGGCATCTGTGACAAACAGAACATGCTGCAGAGAAAGCAACTGCCCTCATAAATCTAATTCCAGTCAATGAAGAGCTCGTGGCTGAGAATCACAGAACTGCGTAATCAATAATCATGGTCTGCAAGACAGAAAAATATCTTCTGATGGCTTCCTCCAAAGCTGTGCACCAGATTCTGGATTCTTTTTCAGTATTTCAGGATTATGCAGCTTCCCTAAAGGCTGTGTGGACCAACACTGCTATCCTGCATAACTCTATCTGGCACTTGACCTGAATATGTTTATCCCGATTAGGCAGTGACATTCTCATCTGGAAACTCTGTTTGTACATTCAAATTGTTGTCTCAGCATAAAGGTGTGCTGGAGTTATTCTGAAAACCCAGATGTGTGGCACTGCCTGTGCTTCAAAAACTGTAGTTATTAGCATGATTTGGAAGCTTTCACTCCCAAATTCCAGAATCTGCTGCACCTGATTTCTCCCAGCACATGTGTTATGAAGGGATGAGTCTCTGTCAAGTGATGGTGCCAACCTCAGCTGAGAAAAAAAGATTTATTAACACCTAAATAAGAATTAGCCAGTGGCTGCTAGCCTGGATTCTTCCAGATGAAGCAGGTCTGCAAAGGAGGTAGAATTTCTGCCCAGCACCTCTTCTGTGCTGCAAACAAGAGACCTCACTCCAGGTGCAACAATTTGTTCCCTTTCACAAATACTAAATTGATCTCAACACCCAAATATTCTATTTGCCTTAATTCATGCTGTATATTTGTCATTATTTGACATGAGAATTGCACAGTCTCAGATTAAATCTTCTGTATGGAAAAAAAAACAAACATGCAACAGCTGCCACTTTGCAGATCAAATAAAGGCCATTCAAACCAAAATCATCTCCTCTCTCCTCAGTCCCCCTGGGAAAGTAGGGCTTTGTATACAGACCAGAAAGCAAAAACTCAGCATATGGCAGGGCAGAAAGTAAGCTCTGCTCCACAAGAACAATTATTTGCCAGTTCCAAGAGTATCTGAGCTAACCATAACTATAAATCTAACTCAGGATGTGTTTATGCTTCCAAAAGTCACAATATATTCACAAAAATTAATACCACAGAGTTAACACAGCTCCACTTTTTACCAGGAATTACTATGAAATGCAAAATGCCCAGTTCTCTCTTTTTATGCATGCTGCATGATGGCTGCTAGAGTTTTTGAAGGCTCAAAAGCTGCTCCAGCATTACATAATCACAGAATTAAACAAAATCAAATCTATAATCTCTATGGCTTTAGAAAAAGCTGGGCAAGCGGGGGTGGGGAAGTAAAAAAAAAAATCACATCTCTAATGATGTAGAAAAAACAAATAAGAAGTTTAATTTTTTTAAAATTAGATTATCTTTGCCTACTGAGCTCTGTCCATGGTGTTGGCAATTACTTTCCAAGGACCTTCTCAAATATAATACTCTGCACAGCTCAAAGGAAAGGTTATTGCCATGAACTCAAAATGGCAGAGCAAATATTTAATTACTGTTTACACCAACTCCCAGGCTGTACCTCAACAGCAGAGCCCAATGCAATCCTGCCCACTTTAGCCAGAATCCATCAGCATATTACCTAAATCCCAAGCAGTAGTATCAAAGACTGACAGAATATTTGGAAAGAAAAAATTCTTTTACTTTCTAGGCACTATGTATAATTTTGGAAAGACATCAACTAGGTTGGGTGATTGAGCTAAAAATAATTTTTTTAAATATACAGATAATTGGGGTCTCCAATTAACAGCCTCCTCACCACAACCTCAGCATTTTAGTTTTGTAACAGGAGCAGGCGCAGGTCAGAGGATGACTGGTCAGCCCGTGTAAGGAGAGAACAATCACTTGCTTGAGCAGCCTCACTTTCCATGGAAAGCTCTGGATAAACATTCATGGAAGATTTTCCCTCATTTCCAGGACTCCAGTTGGCTACAGACCCCCTACACCCACTTCTAGGGTATGAGATGAGGATTTTTCTCTGGGCTTGCTATCTTTCCAAATAAAAGGTAATTCAGTGACATTGGGTGCTATTTAGATGTCTAGTTCCTTTATTGTCTGCATATATCAACTCTTTTTTTTCAAGCCCTCAAGCACTTACTCCCAGAAATGCCTCCTAAAAGCTGAGGCAAAGACAGACAGACAGTTCTGTCTGGCAGAACAGAGTCCTGGCACCACAGCCCGGAAATTCTGCCTTGGGCAGGTCACTTTGTCCTCAGATGGTGGAAATAGCTGACATTATTATCAATGAGCTGCCAATGATGATTCTTAGCTTACCCGCAAATTGTACAATAATTTTTTAGCTGTGGATTTGCTTTCTATCGTAATGAAGATAATATTTCCCTTTCTTCATCCTCCTCTTTCTACAGTGCCATTACTGCATCTGATGGCCACTGCATTTCAGTAGTTTCATGAACAGTGGGCTCTGTTTTGACTTCAGCTTGCTCTTAGAAACAGTCTTAAAGGTTGTAGGAAGGGGAGAAGAACACAAATGAGTTCTCCCTTCTCTCTTGTGAATCTCATCAGGCAACACTGCAGCCACATGCAAGAGTGACTCTGCCTGCTGGGATAAATTCCAAATAATGGAGTCTCCTGGGGCTGGGTTTCTTCCCCTCAGCCTGCAATTGCCCAGCAGCCATTGAACATTAATCCAACACTGGTTCTCCAATCTAGTATTGCTGCTCATCAGCATTGCTGATGGTACTGCAGCTGGCAGCACAACCCATCTGCAATGGAACTGGGCATTGATCAGGCTGCCCAGCTGGCAGCTGAATGCCTGGCAGCTCTTTGTGGTGAGGATCTACTGAGACTCTCTGGGTCTGCACATTCATGCCACGGCTGTCATCCTCATCCTACATTTCCACCCACCAGGTGGGTTCTTGTACCTGGTTTGTTTAAGACTGGATAGCTGCTGTATCCAGACTTGGAGTAAATGTTTTTCCACACCCAGATCACTGCTGGTCTTTCCCAGGAGAGGGCAAAGGTTACAGTCATGAGTCTGGGTATTTCCACTTACAGCTGCAAAACAGCATTTCCAGTAGTGATGATAAAACTACTCAAATAACAGTGAAAAAGGAACTTAGTGAACATAGTTCAGCTGATCCCTTTAATTACTTGCTCAAGGAAATGACAAATTAAATGTAACACATCACTTCTTCCCACCAGAATTTGCTGCACAAGTTCATGTGACCAACTGGGATGCTATCATTGACACCACAGGAGACTAAAGGTCAACCAAAATCTCATCTTCTTTTTCTTCCCTGATTTTTAGTTTCTTACTTGTCTAATTTGTTACAGCATAGCTGTAATTAATCTGCATTTCATCTGTAATTTCTAAATTTGATGTATCGAGTGCTGCATTTCTATATTCTTCAAGAAGATTTTTATTTAACATGCTAATCCATAAAAACACTTTGGACGCAGCAAATTTAGAAGAAATAATATTTTCAGGTGTTTACTATACTTCTCAAACCCCTTATCAAATGCTTTATTATTCTTAGACATAGTATCACTTTCACTGTTTGTGTTTTACTTACTCAGATAATGAAAGTCCTTATCTTGGCTTTTCATTATCTGTTCTGATCAACTCTACAAGATCAGTTGTTCTTTCCTCTCTCTGCCTTGTTTTCACAAGTCTGATTCTCTATAAGCACAGCAGTCCTTTGTTCTCAACATGCAGTCCCACCCACCCAGTCTGTAGTACCCCTGACCCCTTTTGTGCCAGTTTAAGCTCTCAGCAGCAGCTAATTGAGGTGAAAATTGAGCCTACACAAACCTCTTCAGGCAGAGTGGTTCCCTGAACCAGCTAATTCTGTATCAGAGGAGGTTTGCTAGAGGACTGGAATATATGGCAAGTACTAACAGAAAAAGCAAAATACAAAATCCCAAGATTTCATACAATAGCCTGGGTTAGAGGGACCTTAAATATCATCTCATTGCAAACCTGTGTCATGGGCAGGGACTCCTCCACTACACCAGGCTGCTCTGAGCCCCATCCAACCTGGCCTTGAACACTTCCAGGAAGAGACCTAGACAGGTAAAAGCCGATAGGGAACTACATAAAGCCATTCATTTAGTACACATAATCTCAATGAAATGCATGCAAGCTCTTCCTAAAGTTGAAACACAGCTCCTTCTAAAAATTAAAGTGGTTTGCAGGTAGGACTACAGACATCAGGACAGAAATCAGCTTCCTAAGGTTTTCTTCAAACTGGTTTGTGCAGCTTCTCTCCATCCTCCACCAAGAAAGGGGAAAAACAAAAATAAGAGGAAGAGCAGCCAAAATCTGTCATGCTCATGATATCTGTGCATTACAGACTAGGGATTTGTATTTTGGTTTCCTAGCAACTCTGAAGGCCAATTCAGCAGTGATTTTGTACTGAGCACCAATTCCAGGGTTGCTTCAGCTCTTCTCACAGAGAGACTCCAGCATCTTTAACTGCCTCCTTCTCTCCTTTAATGCACAGGTAAACTGCAATCAGGCTGACTGCTAGATTAGTAATACCTACGTTTTACTTTTACCTACATTCCATCCTCTGATGATTTTTTATTCCACATGAAAAAATGATGAAGAGCTCTTAAGCTAGTGTTTAATCAAATTGGTCAGGGGAAATGAACAAATGGAGAGGAGAATCTGCAGATTAAAATGAAGCCATCTTCAAAGAAGATCAAAGCCAGAGCTGACCTCACATCATAGCTATGAAGGACCCAGATGCAGTTTTACAAAAACTTGCCATCTGTGAGTGGTAAAAGGAGAAAAACCAGGCAAGAATAACAAGGTTAATTCTGGACCTTGATGAGCACTAAGCTTTTAAAATGATATCTGGCATATAATTTCAAAATTCATAAAAATGCATCAAGAAATAAACACTGGGAGCATCAGTATTTATGGCTGGGAATATATTTTCCACTGAGAACAGCTCCAAAGCTGGCAGAAATGCTCCAAGCTTTCCATCACGCTGTCTGGCCAAGATGCCTCAGAGAAGATCAGAAGTTGACCTGCATGGATTTAGCCTACACAAGCCACTGGCCTCCCTGCTGGGGCTGCCAATTAGTTTCAGTTGTGAGAGTGTTTTCTGCAATGTGGCAAGTTGCCAGTGGGGAACTGGATTAAAATCACCAAATTACTTTGCCTGTCAGCCCAGAAGTAAAGCAGTTCTCTTTTCTCCATTTACTTCTGGATAGGTCCAGCTGCAGTTTGAAAGCCTGTGCACCAGGATGGATGCACTGATTTACAGTGTGAAACAATAAAAATGTGCTTTGTTCTGCCTCCAGAATTCACTGCTGAAAATAGTTTTACTGTCTAACTGCACCTGCATTCTTCAGAGGGGAAAAGGCAGGGACCCAGAGCAGTCACCAGCACGTGTGGTCCTGGAGAAACACTGTCACCTTTCTTGCATCACAGAAAATTAGTTCAATTAAAAGAAAAGTATTATGTTCCTCATGGTGCTTTATTTTTCCTAACTGAAGTCTGGGAATAAATGAAGCAGATAATCTGACACTAATGTTATTAATTTATTTTAATTCTTTGGTTTGCAGCTACACATGTGAGAGACTCGGCTACCTACTTAGCATAAATTTGCAGCAAGATAATAATCTACTGAGAACAGGTAATTTTCCCCGTGAAGAAATGACATTATTCATGGTAACTGAGAGAACAAATCACCTGGAAACCGAATCAGCAGGGTGCTGCTGGCCCGCTCCTCTTGCTGACACTCTGTGCATGCTGCAGTCACAGGGTTTTGAGAGAATTTATCCTCCACATGTGACTGAAGACATTTGACACCAGGCATTTGGGAAGGACACTGTTACCATGAGAGTCTGTCTGTCATACTGTCAGAGAGGACAACAGGAGTGGTCTGCAATGGTGCAGAGTGGACAATTCAGCTGCTGTAATTATTAATTATGACCACTTCACCCCCACAATGGGTGGGCAAGTTGATTTACCACTAAAATGACAGTGTCTTGCTCCTGGGAGCACAGTGGATCACAAATGCAGCACAAGGTAGTGAAAAGCAGAGAGCAGGAATGAGGAGAATGTACTTTGCAAATCCTGAGATGTGTTTAATGCGTAGTGCTCCTTGGTAAAGAAAATTCCAGTTTGGATTTTGGTTCTTAAAAGCAAAGTTGTAAGGTCTACAGGCAGGGTTTGAAGGAAAGTTGGGGGAGGAATCGTTTGTTCTGCATTTTTCAGTATTATGATAATATGTTTATTATTTATTTTTCCATTTTTAACTCACTGCCTTTGGTCAAAACGTCATTCATTTTATTGTGTCTTACAACATTCTTCCTTTAAACTCAGCTACCACATTCAAGCGATTATGTGGAACAAAAATATAAGAAAATTTAATCAAAGGGACTAAAGAAGGCTCATGGTTTTCCTGATTGTTTATAAGCATAGTCTGTGTTCTGGATTTTCAAGTGCCTCTCAATGCATTAAAAATCTGCATATGAAAAAACTGCTGAAACTACTTGAAGATCAGAGCTTACATCTTGGAAATGTTTCTTTTTTCAAGGTTTGAATAATTTAACTAGAATAAGCTATCCAAAGGCCCAGGCACTAGGCCAAGGAGGTGTTACAGGATAAGAAGGCATGATTTCAGGCAAAATCCCTTGGCCAGCTCAAGTAACCACAGGGACAAATGCAGAGAGGGAAGGGCAGAGGACCTCTCTTGCCCTTAATTGTCTAAGTGAGCCTAAGGAGATTAGCTGCACAATTAGGGATCTAATTAGCGCCTCTCCCAGCCAGGACAGCAGCCTGTTTTCCATGTGCTTCAGTATTATACACCTGAGGTCTGACCTACAAATGGAGTTTGAGCTCCCTGTGCAGCCCCTCAGATCCCCCCTTGCACCCACACCACCAGAGTCTGGGAATCCACGGGCACAGGATTTGCTTGCCAGGAAACAATTCTTGCTTTTTCAAAAACTCCTTTTCAGAACAGCCCAAAAAGAAGTCATGCAAGGCAGGCGTGAGACAGAACTGGGATACCAACAGCAAATTGCAGAAGGGCCTGGGGTGGAAGGGACCTTAAAGCTCACTTAGTTCCAGCCCCCTGCCATGGCTGAGACACCTTCCACTATCCCAGGCTGCTCCAAGCCCCATCCAGCCTGGCCTGAGACACTTCCAGGGATCCAGGGGCAGCCCCAGCTTCTCTGGGCACCCTCTGCCAGCACCTCACCACCCTCTTGGAAGAATTTCTTCTTAACATGCAACCTAAACCTACTCTCTAAGTTTGAAGCCAGTCCCCCTTGCCCTGTCACTCCATGCCCTCATTCTCTTGAAGGACTTGTCCTGTTCCTAATAACCAACTCAAGAAAAAGAGAAAAAAATTAATTTCATCATATT
Organism: Passer domesticus; assembly: GCF_036417665.1. NCBI lineage: Eukaryota > Metazoa > Chordata > Aves > Passeriformes > Passeridae > Passer > Passer domesticus. Next base: position 15,826,735 of record NC_087486.1, on the reverse strand, counting down.
CAAACCAGTCTCAGTCAGTTCTGTTCTAGTTCCAGCCTCCAGAGCTTTGTGTTGGGACGGCCTGCTGCTGTTCACTGGTTTGTTCTGGTCACCTCTCAGTATCTGACCCCAGACCTGCATGCTGGGTGGGGACATCCAGGCTGCACCAAGTCCCCTTTGTGTTCTCTGAGCCTGTTTTATCCACCTGTGCAAACAAAAGCAGCACATTCCTTTTCTCAGCATAAGCACAGAGGAACAATTTCCACAAGACCACAAAGGGTTTCTGGTGTGGCTTTTTTTCCTTCCTAATCAACCCATTTATTTTGCTAGTTGCGTGCATGCTAAGAGGGGATGCTTTTAGGGATGGCTGACTGTAATTATATAAGACAAGAGCAGAGAAGCTGCATTCAGATTCATTTCCTCCACAGCCAGAGCCTTGATGTTCTGAGAATTAAATCCCCCTAATGAAGGGGAAGCCTTTGTGTGCTGCTATTGCTGTTTTACATCTCTCATTGCACCCTCTGAGTGCACACAAGTAATGACTGAATGATTTTAGAGTTTAGCTCTTGGAGTAAAATCAGCATCTCCAGGTCAATGTTACATAAATAGGCAGAATGTGTGCTGGTAAAACATGCACATATTGCTTTCTCTGCCTTGTGCAGCCCTGTTCTGGAATCTCAGCAAAATCAGGGTACAGGCAAGAGATCAGAGAAGTTCACAAGAGAGAAACATCATTATAGTACCATGGAATGCTTGGCTTGGAAGGGGCCTTAAAGATCATCTCATTCCAAGCCCCCTGCCATGGTCAGGGACACCTTCCACTATCCCAGGTTGCTCCAAGCTCCATCCAAGCTGGCCTTGAACACTTCCAAGGATGGGGATTCACAGTTTCCCTGTGCAACTTGTGCCAGTGCCTCACCACCTTCAAAGGAAGAAATTTCTTTCTAAAATCTAATCTAAACCCACTCTGCCTTGTCCTGTCACTCCTGTAGAAAGTGTCTCTCCAATGGCCCAGAGGAACAGGCAGCAGCCTCTGCCTGCCTCTTTAGCAGCAGGGCTTGGGAGCTGCTAAAGGTCAGACTTCACAGGCCAAGGGGCTGTGAGCACTGCAGGGAAACAGGAATAACTGCAGTGTTCAGGAAGTCCTGACCTCACGGGCTCTGCATGGCTCAGCAGCTGGAAAGGAGCAGGGAAGGAGAGCCCCAAAACAGTCTCACAAAGCTGTTATTCTTCATTCCCTCCTGCTGCACTGAGAGCATTTTGGACCAGGTGGATGCTGATCACCATCCCCATAGAGCACTCTGTGATAAGAATAATTTTAATTTTCTTGGTTTTCCTCTTTTTAAAGCAGGATAATGAACATGTCCTTTCCCTTGTGTTCCCAGACTTTGTCTGCCCTGCTCATGTCAGTGGCAACTTCCTTAAGGCAAGGCTTGTCTTTTGCTGTTTGTGTGGGCTTGGTGCAGCACCATCTGACCTGAGAGGCACTGCCACACTACAACATGAACAACAGACGCTGAAGCAATGCCTGGTTACAAAAATAAACACATGAAAAATACATTTATGACCCTTGTGTACAGCAAAGTGCTGCACACAGGCAGACATCCATTAGGAGAAGATTCAATATCACAGAGTGGTCTGGATTCCCTCAGCCTCATTTCTTCTTCCACCACTCACAATATAAATACATTCCAGACCAGAATTTCTTAGGATTACTTAGAAATGCCCTTATTTTATCCATCTATTTTGTATCAGATAGCAAATTGTATATTGCAAGAGATAACAGGGTTAAACTTCATCTGGGATCATAAATGTCATGGGTTATTTTAACATTTACTTGAGTATATTTTCTTTAAAAACAATCTAAACAGAATAAAATTAAGCCCACAGCAGTAGAGAAAGAAATAAAAAACAACCCCCAAACCATGCACACAAAAGCAAGGCACAACAGGGGAAAAATAAAGCAGCTGTAAGCTCAAGTGGAAACAATTTGATTACCATCAATTCCCTGAAGTACTGACCAGATAAACACTTGTTTAGTTTATAAGTTCTGACAAGATCACAACCCAAGGTAGTACAGCAGCAAGGGAGTGATTTTTCTATTTATTTATTGAAACTGCTGAGAAAATAATAAAGACAGGAATCAAAATCCATGTCTTCTGTATAGCTACAAAATATTACCAGTGGGCAGACAAGAAAAGCTCACTGGTATTGTTATGAAGACCACAAAGAGCAACATGCCTAAAGCAACAAACAGTGAAAAAGTTACTTAGATTTGAAAATCCAACTTTATTATATTTATGAACTAAATTTCCACCAGATGTCTAAGAACTAATCACATAATCTGGCAAATGTTATATTTGCCCCCCCACCCCTTTTATTTTTTGGCTCAGTTATGAGAAATATTTTTATTTTTTAAGTGTGAATTTAACATAAACCTCCATTTTGAGGAAGGAAAAACATTGTTGCAGAAAAGGATGAATTAAAGAGACAAGGAGTTATTGCTATTAAACTTTCTCCCAGTGCCTAAATATAGAAATTATAGCCAGATAAACTGCTTACGTAAAATCTCTTTATCACTTCTTAAAATGATGAAGTCTGGAGCTGCAGCAGCTTTTGCCCATAGTTTCAGAAGATTTTTTTCATATTGTTCAGTCACAGAAAACCTCTAGCCTTTTGCCCCTTTTATTTAATTTCTGGTTTCAGAAATTTTGCAGGTCCCCTGGGTTACTTACATCTCAGCTGGAGCCATCAGTCCTGCCTTTAGGAAACCTGCATTGAAACAATCACCCCATGTGGGGATCAGAAATTGGACTTGATCTCCACTTGGGAAAATTCAACCACTGGCTCCAGTCAGGGACAAATGTGGTCCTAATCCAAAAGGAAGGATGCACATACACAGGGACTGGACTAAATGATGAGATGCACAAATGCATTCTGGGCCTAACGAGAAAGGGAAATTCTTCTCACAAATATTTGCAGCAGGTGAAATTGGGATTTGCCATAGTAGATGAAGACATAAACTCTTCCAAGGCCATTCTCTTTGACAGTCAAAAATTAACACAAAGTCTTATTCAAATATATGAAGTCAAAGAGATCACACAATTTAGAAGTTTCCAGCATCAGCCTTTTCCAAATTCTGATGAGTCCTATCCTTTTTTCCTTACACTGAGCCTTCAAGGACTAAGGTATTAAATCTCTCATCCATGTAATCTCATTTACTTGGTACACCCTGCTGAAAAAGAATGGACCCCTTGATAAAGATCACAAACACTATTTCAGGTCAGTCATGAGGGTTTTACAGCTAAGAGGAAAATAAATTAACAGAAGGTAAATTTAACTTTAGCCAAGTCATGACTGCAGTTTATGTATAATATCATTTATCATCCCCTCCTCTCTTTGCTCACTCAGCTGAGCAGAAATCTAAACTAACCTATTAATTTACCCAGCCCTGGCTCCAAATATTGAGAGCCCAAAGTGCTGGTTCAACCACAGTTTGGATGGGGTGAGGCAGATAAGTTCCTGGTCATAACAGTCATCAGCTTTTAAAAAATAATGATCAGTATGTCAAGCTGCATCTGTCAAAAAATATGTATTTTGGACATGTTCTTTTGAAAAAGTCCTTTTGATTTCAAAATGCTTTTCTTCACTACAAGTTGCATTTGAAATTCTCAGTCCTCTCCAGCTTCCAGCAGGCTGTCAAATTGAGAAGCATTTATCCCCGAAAATTCTTAGTTCAGTATGAAATATTGAAAAGGTGATGTGGGGCCAAGCTGGTGACCTACATTTCAACATTCCTGAAATAAAAATACAGAGGGAAGACAGTGGACAGATGAGCAGGAAGAGACCAAAGTCATTAGATGAAAGGAAAAAACAAGAGAAATTAGAAAGAGGGAGGTACATACTTGGCAAACCAGATAGGTAACAAAAAGGAGTGAAAATGGAATAAACAGAAGTGAAAAACCAAACAGCAGGAAGCATGCAGGGAATGTCCTGGGAATAAAGTGTTTTGGGAGCAGGGACAAAACTGAGGGCTGTACATCATGTTGAGGGTCTTAGCAAGTGGCTGGAATTGACTCAAGAATTCAATAACCAAAATCTAAAAGTAAAATAAAAGAAAGGGATTTATCCAGATATGGCCCTTGCAGATTATTTCTATTTCAGTTTAGGCAGTGCACTGCAGCCACACTAGCAAGCTGGCATTATTTCCTTCCCCAGACTCCACTGAGCTGATAGATAATGCAGCTTCAAATAATTACTTTAGTGTGCTTTAAGGGCATGATTTCTTCCAGGATTCAAGAGGCTGTGAACCAGATTTCTATGATTCTTTCCTACAAATTCTTAGGAGCTGCTTAGGACCTTCATTTTGGGAATTTATGAAATCACTGTTTTGAAGACTAATTTTCATGAGAAACATAAATAACTAGGTTGTTCTGTATTCCCCCTCTTCTGTTCTTTAAAATATTCCATATATTTTCACAATGTTTCTTAGATCACTAAATATATGAATTTTAGGGCTGATATTTGGCTTTCTATATATTTCTGGGTTTGAAGTTTGGAATTATGAAATTCTATAGAAAACTGGTTATTAATTTAAAAAATAGAGAGAGGCTGTAGAGATGCACAGCTGCATTTTCTAGCTCCTTCCATTTTAAACAGCTGCAGCATTCTGCAACAAACCAAGAACCCGGTTTTGTACTCTGGGTTGCTAATTAGTTCTTATCTTTTATAGCTCTAATCAATGAACTGCTAAAGCTAAGCCAGAGCAGTGCTGTTATTTGTAAATTAACCTTTAACAGTCTCAAAGAAACAGCACTTTCAGCCCCTGCTCATTCTTTGCAGTGACTGCTTGATGAGTCTTAATCACACCCTTTTTCTCTAGATGAGGAAGATCATTTGGAGAAGGAGAACAGAAATTCACTGACATTTCAGGAAGAAATTGTCCTCTACTTACAGCCATAGTGTAAATCTGTTTCATAAGAAATATGTGACAACTTAGGTCTCATCACTCTCTGAGTTATTTTCTTAGGCTCTTTCTCCTTAAACTGGATTTTTATAGGAATAATTCAGTTGCCAAGAGCTTTGTGACAATACTGTGGGGCCCTTAACAGCTTCTCCTCTAATGCCTGCCTGATTTTAAGACCAGTGTCTGTTCTAACAGTGAGACTCAGTCCCCCCAAAAACACTTTCCATTCCTTCTGTGCTGCTGTTACACGGACTCAAGGATGCAGACAATGTCAAATGGTTATGCCATGAAAAGAACAACTGCAGTGCAGCTCTCTGACCCACTCATCTCAACCTATTACCCAAGCCCAGGGTGCCAATCTTCTTTCCAGTGACCTGTGCTCAGTAGTCACTTAAAAATCAACACTGCTATTCTCAAGGCTTTCTGCCTCCTACAGACCTTCTAGCATCTCTTCCAATTGTTTCTCTCTACCAGATCCTCTGTGCTCACCTTTGTATACAAGATTTTTACTGGTGTGATGTGAGAAATGGAAAGATAGAAACTTCCACAGATACTGAAGGGTTTGATCTGCAGCTTTGGGAGAAGCTTGAATTGATGTAAAAATACAATACACAGACATTAAGCAGAAAAATCATAAAATTATGTTTCTATATTGTAAGTAAGAATATGCCTTAAGTAAGTAAAAAACTGTATTAATAAGATGGTGAAGGGTTTATAATGTAGGGGTGTAATTGTATAAAGTAAAGCAAGACTTTAGATGTTATAATAGAAACATGTGAGACAGAAGCCCATTGGATAAAAGTATCCACAGTGCAGCAAAATAAAGGTGATAGGTTAGAAAAGAAAAATGAACTTTGTGACAACTGTCCATTGGATTAGAAAGTTCTATATTGTCTTGTGACCATTTTGAGCTATGGCTGACTGCTTGCCCTCTTAAATCTCACAGCCTCTGAGACTGATGTTTATGTGAGCAATAAATTGTTTCTAGCCCAACTGTGGTCCCACCCCTTCATTAAACAATAGTGTCCCCTCTCATGCCCTCAGGTTTCTCTGCTCAGGTCTCTTCTCCTTGCCTTATCATCCTGTATCTCATCTCACAGTTTCACTGGAATGAAGTATCTCTTTCAGATATAATATTCTTGTTCAGGTTGGATTTACTTGCTTGACTTCCAAATTAGTCTGTGAAACAGAGAATTGGGAATGCCACAACTAACAGATTTCTTTCCCTATCAAGGCATTCTTGGACATATTTTTCTTAAAATCCACACAAGAACCCCTGTCCTTCACAGTTTTCCCACAGTTGTTCTGTTCACAACACCCTACCCCAAACCAGCAGCACAAAACTCACCAGGAAGACTGACTTTACTTTTCTGGAAATTTTGCTTATTTGACATATTTACAGTTGGTTCACATTTAGTTTTCTGAATTCCTAATTTATTCTGCATATCATGCCCCATCAATGGACCTTGTCTGCATTCCAGGAGATTGCAGCAGGAACCTTCCTCTGAGAGCAATACAAATTTGTTCCAGAGAAACTGTAGTTCCCAGTGTAAACCCAGAGTAGCCTAGGAGTATGTGGACAGGGAATATCCCTAGCTAGCATGGTACATGTGAGAAGGTCACAGGCAGGAAGTAAGATACAGCAAGAAAAATGGAATAAAGCCAGGAAAGTTGTGACACCCAAATTTCAGAGGACAAACACTGGAAGATTCAGATTTGGGATGATGAGATGCAAAGAGCTTTGTATAAAGGGATTATTTATCATCTTGTTCCACACCCCTGCCATGGGACACCTTCCATTGTCCCAGGCTGCTCCAAGCCCTGTCCAGCCTGGCCTCAGACACTGCCAGGGATCCAGGGGCAGCCACAGCTGCTCTGGGCACCCTGTGCCAGGGCCTGCCCACCCTCACAGGGAAAAATTTCTTCCTGCAGTGCTCCCAAGCAGTCCATGATGGTCTGTCTGCTGTCCTTCTCTCCTTGGGAGAGCCCAGGCAGTGCAGACAGGTTAAAATAATGGCACTGCATCCAGCTCTGGGGCCCCAGCACAGGAAGGACATTGACGTGTTGGAGCTTTAAAAAACAGTGTTACCACCTCTCCTCCCCAGCTAATTCCCTGAGAAAAGGAAAAGAAATAGCAGATATAGTTAGAAGAATGTTACCACAGCAAAATCAGAAGTACAAATTAGTGTATTTTAGGATGGCATTTGCCTAGGCAATCTTAATTCTGTCTCTTGTGCATATTTATGAGTGTAGACACTGAAATCCTGATTTCCTGAAAGTCCGTGGGCTATTTGACATGTACTTCAGAGATGCCAGTGTTTCACCCACAGCTTCACCTACATACACACACAGATTTCAGGTGCAGATTTTATCATTAAATCCTCTCCTCTTTTACAGAGCTGTCTGAATGGAAGTCTTTTATTTTCCCTTCCCTACATATAGTGTGTGGCCCAGTGCCTTATTTACTGCAGACATATAAAGTCTACATTGAATACAGGAGTAGAAATTCTCACGACTGTTTTTCATCACAAGTCCTTATTGTTCTCCTGAGTCTTACATGTCCTATGAAAGCATCTTTAGACTTTTTTGTCTAGCAAAAATGCATTTTGAAGCATTTGCATTACACCAGTTCTGTTTTGTAGATTGGAACCAGCAGCACAGAGAAATACACATAGATTTGTCTAATGCTTGCTAACTCTAAGCTCTGAATTATTCATAAGTCTGATTTATTCAGAAATCTTCAGTGTTTTATGTCTAGAGCAAAATTTCTGTTCATCTTAGTTTTTATTATGAGCTCTCACCATTTTTGCCAATCAGACTCCATTTATTCTGAGTTAGTTATCAAAAAATCAGAGTTCACTCACATCAGTGGTCATCTAAAGTCTGACAGAATTGCCAAAACTGCCAAAGGACATGGAGCAGAAACCAGAAATGTGTCTTCATTCCCTGATCTCACTATATAGCTTGTGGGGAACTAACAAGATGCCAAGAGAGCTAAATTCAAAGCCAGAGGGAGTTTGAACCTTCTTGTCCCCCCTCACCCAGAAGTCTTCCAACTGCAAACTTACAACTGGTTGGACTGGTGCCTAAGAAGATGTAAACACAATTTTAAAAATGCCACATCCAGATTTACTGTTCTTTGCATGGTTGAAATATTCAGTAAAATCAACAGGAATGCTGTCAGTCAAATAAGGACCAGGTTTTGCTTGGGCAACACATTTTTGCTGAAAAGCATCTGATTATGTTGGAATTCAGCTATAAAGTAGGAATTAATGATTTACTGATTTAACACTTCACTTGTTATTACAGGTCTTGAACCTAAACCAAAAAAGGAAAGAAGCACTGAAACAGATATCTGTGGGAAACTAGGCAGGATTCTAAAGCAGTGGTAGTAATTTGCTAAATGTATGATGTACTGAGGCTACAAAATCTAAGACAACCACTAATCCTGAGATTTCTCCATGAAACACCTCTTTGCTGTTAAGGATCAGGGACATCTAAAGCTTTTGGTTACAAAGAGAGAAGGAGAATATGATCTGAAACCCACTACCAAAAAAAAAAAAAAAAAAAAAAAAAAGAGAAAAGTCTAATTAATATAATATCAGGGTTGCTAATCCCTTGAGAGTGGACAAAGACAAAATAAAATAATCTTCTTTTTGCTGGGATGCATTCATTGTACAAGTGCCTCACAAGTCAGGGAAGGAAGCAGCAATAAGAGCCAAGGGTTACTGCTGCTCAAACAAAGAGATGTTCAGGTTCTCAAAGCAAGTCCAAAATGACAAGACCCAAAATAGAACAGCAAGCAGGACTCCAGATAGGGGAACAGGGCTCTGGGACCCAAATTCCACTGGACCTCCTCAGATGACAGAACCATCCTACCTTTGCACTTACGTTCAGGTGCTTGGAAATTGGCAGCACCAGCATGGAAACATCTGGGAGAATGTTTGTATCCATACTAAACTGGGTATGAGGCAAAGCACTGAGTGCTCAGTCAAGGAAGATCAGTACAGCCAAAAGCCTGAGGGAAGCCTCTGCAAAGGTTGGAGTGTTCTTGTGGTGACATTTTCAAATGCAAGCTCAACAGTCACACACCCTTCATATTCTGCAAAGGCTGTGTCTTCCTGCAAAGCCTGCAGCAGAAGGAAGGCACACAAACCCCAGCTGATCATAGCCTAGGGCTCCATTATATATTAAATTAATTCCCAGAGCTGTTTCTGCAAACAGCCCTTCTGCAAAACCAGTGCAGGTTTTGCTGGGCACCATTACTTTGTGGATGTTGTAACTGTATTTGCAAATTCTCAGGTTCTTCCTCAGCCCTTTATCCAGGTGAAATTCCCATTTAAATAGAAAGAAAGGTTTGCACCAAGAAAGATTAAATGAAGTAATTTTAAGTTTTGCTGCTGTAGACCCCACTGCCCAGCATTTGAGCTGCCTCTGTGATATGGGCATCACTCCTCATGTCAACTCCTGACTGAGTGCTCACAGAGCTGCCATACAGGGCTCACCACCCTACACAGGGCATCCACTGAGTTTACAGTTTAGTTTGGCTGAAACATGGCTGAAAACAGGGACTGACTGCTCCTCTATGTCTCTATTATTCCTGCTCAAAATCAAAAGTGAGAATATTTTTTTTTGTCAGCACTGCAAAACATCCAGGTGGGGTTTTTTTTCTAAACTCCATGAGAACCTTCTGCCAATTCTTATTGACTGCTGTGAAGTCATCAGTCAGTGACAGAGTAAATGAAGCTACATTCTAAACCATGCTTTTTGTAATTTATTTTGACAAATAAATAACATTTTAGTTTCCATCATCATGTATTCGTGAATGAAAATAGCTAGCAAAAATTTAGGTCTAATTTCACCACAGAAAAGTAAAATGAGAAAAGACATTCAAAGACACTTACTGGCTTTGTAAAAATAACAAAGGGAAAACTGATAAGCTCCTACCCCAGTTTTACTGTTCTTTTGAAATGGAGGACAAGCCAGTTCTGGAATACACACACCTGAATACACATATCAGAACTGAACCATTATTCCATTATTCCATTACATAAACCAGTAACCTCCAAAAGCAGGGTGAAATCTGGGCTCAGGGACTCTTATCTCCAGTGCTCATCTGAGACTGAGTAAGGAAAAAGATGCATTTTATGCTTTATTGTTCCACTCTATTTCAATTCCACAGAATAATTTACAAGAACTTTATATCTAAATCATAGAATATTCTGAGCTGGAAGGGACCCACAAGGATCAAGTCCAACTCCTCAGGGAATGGCTCATATCTCATATGGGGACTGAACCCACAGCTTTGGGGTTATTAACAACATGCTCTGAGCAGCAGAGCTCATCTGAGGGTCTTCACTCAGTGATATAAAACAGAGGAAAAAGTAAATAGCAGCATTAGGAGGTCTACTGCAGTTCACATCAGTTCTTCACAAATATTCTGGATTTTCACGTCCTTACCTGCTGTAGCACTGGAGACTGTTGGCCACTGCTGGTCAGGCCCTGCTGCTCCTCCACGCAGGACTCCTTGCTCCTCCATATGCACAGCACTGGGTAAGCAAATATCACACTTGGGTTATACACTTCCCTTCTGCCCTGGACTTCACAGCACTTCCCTTTCCTGCTGCTTATCAGAGTTCATAACTATTTATTACTGTGCAGATACTCCTACAGTACTGCATGATGTTAGCAGCATGAGAAGCAGCTGTTTTGACTTGCAAAAAATACCTTTGATTGTTTACTAAAATCCACTCGTGGAGTAACTTATAAAACAAACACACCTGCAGGACACTTTGCTCTCATTGACTGGGAGGCACTAATAGGGAAGTGACACATCTTTGCTACTAGGATGTAGCAACATTAGGCAAATGATTAAAAAGTTGGAGTTAGCTCTGAGCTTCTGTCATTATGCCATTTTAAGAAATCCCACCTTCCTGGGTTACTGCATATTTCCCATGAGCCATTCAGGAAGAGAAATGCATTTTCTCAAATGCAAAAACTAATACAGCAAATTTTAGCGTCACATCATGAGCACTGGACATCAAAAGCACCAATTTGCACCTTACATGGAAAGAAAAGAAAAAAATATGCTATTTTTAATACAAAACCAAGCATGATGTTTATATGCTGTTCCTTAAGAGAAACAGGATTCCATGACTGTGTCCCTGCCTCTGCTCATTGGCTTCACACTCCCTTTCACACTTCCTTAAGCTGAACTTAAGGGCCAGTTTCATCCAAATGTGGCAGACATCCAGGGCACCAAATTTCTACAAGTTTTATGAAAAAATCAGCATTTTGTGAAAACCATCAACTGGGCAGGGCACACAGGCTCAGAACCTGAGATTTCAGGTAAGGGGCTGCTGATGGGAGAGCAGAGGAACATGGACAATTTTCCAGAAGAGCCCCATTAGTCTTGTGGGATTAAAAAAACTCTTACTTTCCAATAATTGTTCAAGTAGCTTCAGGTAAGACCTTGTACTTTGTATAGGAAGGAATGTGGATCCACAAAAGCATGCCTGACTCAGGACCAGCAGATAAGGTGCTCAGATAGGCAGAATTTCTTCTTCAGGATCCTGCTCCCCACCCAGACTGTCCACTGATTTTGCAGTTATGGATTACAAAAAAATTGAAAGTCACAGCAGGAATAGAAAAGAAAGAAAGGAGCTTGCCCAGTAGGCCACAAAGTCAAGCTTGCTCTGTCTTCCTTTGCTCTTGGTCCTTGAGGTTTAGATTCCTTTTTACACAGCATCCCAAAGTCAGAGGAGTCACTCTGTGTCCTCACCCACATGAAGCACAGTTTGACTCTGAATTCAGGACTTCAGTGTCATAAAGACTCTTGGATAAAGGTACAGCACCACTGCACCAACAATTCTGAGAAACCCATGCAATCCTGCCCTTTGTGATGCCACTGGGAATGACTGCAGCCTCAGAACTGCCTCTACACCTGTACAGGAATCTTATTCATCACACCTGATTACACCTGAACATAGAACCAGTATACTAATCTGCTTAGGAAGAGCAAAAATACTGTTTGATTTAGGCTCTACAGATGCAATTTTAGTATAATTCTCTTTATCCAAGTGTACTGAGTAGAAAATTATAGCAGAGACTGCTTGCGGTATTAGGCAGTGGATTTTCAAAGATGTCTAAAGAGATTTGGACAAAAGCCTCACTTTTCCTTCTTTGAAAATCCATCTCATATCTTCAAAAAGTCCTTTCAACTGCATTAATCTTCTTGATTGCAGCATGTGGTTAATAAACCTGCTGCAGGAACAGCTACTTTTATGGTAATGAAAAACAAGAAGATGGAAATGCAGACTGACTATTGAAACATCAGCACTGATGATTACAGGGAGCTTTAAAATAAACAAAAAGTATATAATGACAATTAAATGATTCAATAATTGGAACAATTATGCCTTGACAGTCAATGGATACAAAAACAGAAGGTAAAAGGAAAGAACAGCACAGTCCTACAGCAGTGCAGTAACAGTATAAAATGCAAGTCAGACTGAATCTGTAGCTTGTGAAGATTGGAAGTGACAGCAGCAGAACTCAGGTGCTTTCCACCTCAGCATAGATACCATCAGTCTAGGGCATCAGAAGAAACTTTGTCCTTTCCACAGAGGAAAAGGACAGAATTCCCCTTCTCTGGAGAAACACCACACATACCTTTGCATTCCTGCCCTCAGGGATGCAGAGTAGCGCCAGTCCGGGTTGGGGTGTTTTGGCTGTAGAAACAAAAGCCCAGGACAATGCTGTTAGTGGCAGTAAAACATGCTAGAAAGCATCTACATCTGGCTAATTTTGTCAGAAAAGCCTATATGGATATAGTCAATTTTTGTGAATTGCCAAATCTCCCTATAAATCGAAAGAAACTTTCCAATGGGCACACAGGGAGTGTCTGTGCAATAAACTTGTCTGCACACCAAGGCCTGTGGCTAGAGGTGATCTCTGTGGAACAACATTTAATGCTGCAAAGTGATGGAAAGTTATTTCATACATTCATCAACATTTTGGGCACAGGATAAAATAAACAACATCAGAAATCCAGAAAATACATTGTTTGTTTACCTGATAAGGTGAAGAAACTCAAGCTCCTGCACTGAATATTATCTGTCTGAGGGTGTACAAACGTGAGGGGGATGTGGGGCAGTGAGGTTTCTGCTGAAATTCAGTGTACTGCAGAGGACTGCAATGGATGGGATCAGATTTGCAGACTGCAGCAAGTCTTTTATTAAGGACAGACACATCCATAATACCAAAACCCATTAGATTCTCCATATTCATGAGAGGGCATAAAAGGTAGAAGGGGAAAATAGCCAGCAATGCCCTCTGACCAACAAACCTCAGCATATGCTGATGTGCTGCAGCATGACTTGCTAAATAAGGAGTTAATTAAGAAATCCTCTGTTGATCAAAAATTGCTCCAGAAAATAGTTTTCACATTGTCAGGGGACTGTCACTGTAATTTTCAACTACAGCCTATGAGTGCAAGCTCAGGTCCCTTAAAATTAAGCCCTGAGGACATACCAAGGTTATTTCTCAGGATACTAAAAACATTATTCTGTAGGTGATATTGTAGTGAGTGCTTAAGTTCAGGCACTGGAATCCAAAGACAGAACTTATATCCAAAAACATAATGGACTACATTCATTCCTGATGTGTCTTGCACGGTGCCAATCACACAAATAATAAATGACAGTAATGGTTTAATTCTCTTCAGATTATTGGAGGCAGATCAGGAATGAATTTGACCCCATTACTTGAAAGAGAAAAAGAAAGTGTTGAATGTTCTGAATTATTTAAAGCCAACTCTGTCTTTCCTCTTGAGGTTTGGCATATGCTTTTCCCTGGATCAATAGGTTTTATTCAAACAAAAATGGAGCAATTACAACTTACAGTATTGCTCTATCACCACACTTCCCAGGTCCAGCATCACTCAAGGCTGAGATGCTCTTGGATGATGCACACATGAGTCTTCTTTATGGTCCGAGTTACACAAAAAGGAGGAGGAGACTGCTGTTTGCAACCACACATTAAACATCTGTGCTAGCAATTTCCTTCCCATTTAGCCCCCTGTTCTCTGTCATGCTCAGGTTCTGCTGAGTTTAGCAGAAAGGGGTTTGACAAGAAACCCATTATGCATAGTTCTAGTCTTTTCTGATTAATTCCATTTTGGCCTCAGTCCCAGGGATGTCAAAGCAACTCGAAAGTCAACCACGTAGTAACAGTCAATGAAAGAGGATAGAGAACAACACACACTGATCAGAGCCTCTCCTGAGTTTGCCTTTCTTGAGTATGAAGGGTGATGACACCAGAAAATTTGTCTTTTCTTCTACTGGGGGTTTTGTTATAGCAGGGGAACTGCTGGACTTCTTGTTCTATTTTGCAATTTGAGAGATGCAGGTTATTAACTTGTACAGGCTTGTAGGCAATGTGAGGAGGAGGAATCTTACCACAGTCCCAGGCAAAACACAGATAAAGTGGGATTACATGAAAGCACTGAAAAAGTTGGGTAGGAGTGACAAAAGAGGAAAACGACCACTCATAGTACACAGATTTTTGGGTTTTGGATGAGAACTTTCCAATTCTTAGCTAGAAAACAAAAATCTCTGTTCTGTTTTCAATGGAACATCAGATCTTATATGGGTGATGGTGGCAGGAGAAAGTCATTAGTTAGAAATGAAACCCTTTTTCACTTCACATGCATGGACCAAGACTCCTCATGTCAATACATGAGAAATTAGGAGACTGGTATTTTCAAGGGTTACTGTCCAGAAGCTCTGGCATCTTCTGGCTATTCCCAAACAGCTCTCTCTTTGCTATGACTCCTTGGGCAGGGCAGCAGTGCTGTTCCCAGAGGAGCAGAAGAAGGAAGGAGGGAACAGGATGTTGCTACTCTGGAGGTGGAACTATTGCCACAGTTGACCGTCAGAGGCTGGGGGCATTTTTAACTATTAAAAAAAAATCAATATCTGTGACTTCTTTTTGAAGTCATTAGAGGAAGAGCCAGAGCACAAGGCAGTTGGGCAACAGCCTGCCTTTGTGCAGACCTGTTTTCACCCAGTTTTACCACATGCTTGCTGGCTGCTTGACTGGGTATTTTCAAAGCTCAGCCAGAGGCACATTTGTCCCACACTTGTGTTACCACAGGTCAGTGTCCTGCAACTGACAAAATCAGTGAAAATTCTATTTTGTCAGCACAACTGGCTTCTCCTTTTGTTCTGCTACAGAATGCAATTCTTTCTGTTTCCCTGGCCATAAGTGAAAAGTTATTTCAGTACATCTCTAAATGAGACTGGACTAGAAAAGCAACAAAGCATGACCAGTAACAGAGGTTGAGCACAGCAAAAGCAGCAAACCTACTCAGGAATATCTCTCCCCAGCTCAGCTGCAGCAGTGCTGCTTCTTAGAAATCCATGAGGAATTCACAGTCTACAAGCTTGGGCTGGTTTATATCTCTGCTTAAGAACAGTCCAACTTCACCATCCCTGAAACCTGCCAGGACAGCATCTCCGAGTGGAGCTGGGTGCTCAGGCAGTCCCAGGGGCTGCACAGGAGCTCCCACTGGGCTCCTCTGCAAAGCCCTGTCACAGATCAGGCTGTGACATGTGCAGTGTGTCCTAAACCAACCCCACCAGGACAAGGCACAGCTGTGTGAGAGCACAGAGGGAGCACAAAGAAGAACACAGGCTCTGAAGGGGTCCGAGTGCTCCCCAGCTGTAAATCCCCACATTCTCACTATGTCATGCAATGCTGATGAAGAAAATATTGCTTCTTTTACCTCCCCAGCTCATTACAAGACTCCGTTTATCACAATCCAGCACATTCTACTAGGCTGAAGGTAATTTTAGTTGCCACTTCCCTGAGAGATTTTTGGAAGTCATGTAGCAAGTCCAGCAGTCTTGTCAGTAGGTGAAAGAAATCCCATGACCCGGCAGAGCAGTAATAAACCATTCCCTTTTTTCCCATCAGTTGCTTTTTCTGATTCAGTTACAGCCCATCACCATCACAGTGTGAGAGGAGGCAGAATCTATCCAGGTGCCTATGGAAGTGGTTGTCACTGCACCTCATGCCACCAGTTTGCCCCTGCTGCTTCTTCCAGGCACCATACTCACATTTTGGCAACCACATAACCACAGACATTAATGTTTCTGGTCATAAACAACCAACCCCATTGGGAAGTGTGATAATGGGAATGTATAATGTAAACCAGAGCCATCTTAGGAGCAAGAGAGCTCATGCAAAATGTCACACAGTTGTTTTCAAGTGGGTTAACTGAAGAATTGTTTCATTGGTTTGTGGATAATAAATTTAGTTGGAAATCTATTGTTACAAACATTTTCCTCAGCTCTCTTTTTTACCTAATACAGTAAGAATTTCTCCCTGGGGTAGGAGAAATTTCTAATTTTTTAAAATATTGCCCTGATCCCATATTCAATGGATCAATGCAAACACTACCTTTCACTTCAGCGCTTGCTAGAACAAAACCTGCTTGAGGTAGAGAAGCATGAATCAAATATTTACAAACAGCTACCAGATGCTGTGTCTCCTAAAAACATCCTGCTTCATTCTGATTTCCACACAAATGCACAGCAGAATGACATAAGGTATATTTATCAAATGTATCTGCTTTGAAGCATTAATAAAAGCCTTTTAGAACCTCTAACCACGTAAGGGTCTGCTTATTTTCCAGTCAGACAATGCTGACAGGTATGAGGAAACAGAGGCTTCTATTCCTGCTTTCCTTCTGTAAATGTTTAGAATTAACTTGATGTGGAGAACAAACTATTTTAAAAATGTGTTTATCATTCAAGAAATCAAAAAGGAAACTGGAAAAGGGTGTAATTCAAAAGCCCAAAGTCTAGCAATGTTCATTTGCATTCCTACTCTGAGAAAACTGAGGTGAAGGGAACAGACAAGTGCTTCTGTAAAGTACATTTAATGAGTTCCAAGAGGAGGAAAACACCTCTGCTTAATCTTGGATGCAGATTTCTGCTGGCACAGCAGAAGCCTCAAACACGGCACCTGAGTGCCCTGAAGCACAGAGCACTGTCCCTGCTTAGCTCAGACACTGCCATCAAACAAAAGAACAAACATTTATAGTTAACCTTTTCAATGTCAGCAGGGCTGGAGAATTTCTTAAAGGCTTAAGTTCTTGAACTGAGATTGTAAGACATTCCACCATTAATACCTTTAAATCCTCTGAGAGAAATCTCCGGGACAGACTGCTACAAACAGTGCTCTGGGGTAACTAGGTTTAGACACTTCAAAACATGCTTGCATTTAAAGCAGTATCAAAATATGTTCAACTCCAGTGTGGCTTTCTTTTTTCCATGTGTTTAGCAAGCTGGTTTTGAAGTGAAAAACACAGAGAAAGAGACAGAAGCAGAGCAAACAGCTCTGCTGTAAAACTCCAATGATCTCCTGAGTCTTACCACCATCAATGTGCAGTTTTTTCCACTTTCTTTAGAAATGTCCATAGGGCAACACACTTTATTTCTGACCACCACATGAAATATCATATTTTTTCATCCACATGTCTCACCACACAAAAAAGGGTACAAGGAAATGTATAATATAAAAGAGTTCAGCTCTACTCAGTATCCCAACTTGATAATTAAGAATGTCTTAATTATCCCAGTCTGCCTTCTGGGACAGAAAACTCTTGTTAAAACATTTTGGTTTGATTGTTATTTCCTGCATTGAAAGGAAAAGGCTGTCATGAGATGCAAGGCACAAGAAATGAGCTTAAGTGCACAGGATGTAAGAACAAAATAGGAAAGATTAAAAGAAAAACCAAGGACCAGACACTATCCAGACATCATTCAGCATCTTCACAGGAATTTGAGGAAACAGACTCCAGACTAAAGCACTGAAACCCTTCCTGAAAATGACAGATCATCACTGCAGCAGTGCCCAGTAACAAAATCACAACTTCCCACACAACCTCTTCATAGAGTGTGCACCCCTCTTTCAAAAGACAGGAGCCCAGGCTGCCCATAACACTCACAGCACCAGAAATGAAGCCACAGTATTTTTTTTATCCTTGATTTTGCCTACACTGCCTGCCTGGTCCCTCTGCAGCAGTTATCTGATGAGAGAGCAATATCCATTAACCCCGCACTGCTACCCTTATCACCAGCCTCCTGACAGCAATAACCATGTCCAGGATTTTCTGTGCAGCTGCATTAGTACATTTCCTCTTTTACAAAACACCCTTGGTCTGAGTCATACTTATCAATCCATAAAGGACTGTGCAGGTAAGCAGGGTGAGCACAGAAGGAGCAGCTATCTTGCAGAAACAAGCTTCCATTCCACCAACACAACACTGGCAGTACAAAAGGAATGGCCACACAGGAGTGAGAACCTCACCAGGTACAAAAAAGCCCCTATCCAACCTTATTGCACTTGTTAGCACTTCTGCTGTGCCCTGCTAATGGCACAATACAGTCAGTCACAACTTGGTGTAATTGTTAGCATCTTTGACCTTACCAGTAAATAGGAAAGGAACTAAGACTTATTGCCCCAAATGTTACTGAGATTAATCCCAAATAACTTGGAAATATTTTTCCTCTCAGTGTATAAACAACATTTTAAAAATATTAGCCAATGTAAAACCCTAGGTATGATTATCTGTGCATAGCAAACCCATTCACCTGGTCCCATCCTCATCAATGAACAACCAGAAGAAAATCCATTTCCAAAAACTGTGTGGAAGAAAAAAAAAGAAAGGACTTGTTCACATTATCTAAAAGTAACACACAGATCAGAGACTGACTTTGTAAATTGGTGCAAGGACAATGCTGCCTTGCTATGCCTCACAAGTGAAGGCACAGGCTCTTAAAGGCTGATTCAAAGTTCACTTTAACTAAAAACAGAAACACAGTTCTCTGAAAATGTAATAATGCAAAGATCATTATCCTTAAAATGTAGAATTCAGGGTTGCTAAGCAATTGATGGCATCTTCAGTGCAAATGCTGAGCTTGAAACAGGGGAAAGATGTGACTTTCAATGTGTAATTAGCTAGGAACTACTAATTAGTGAGTGCCATTACATTTAGCCATTTCCTCATGTGCACATGGCCTTGATACATCTTTATAGAATGTCCTACCACAGGACAGGTTAAGAAGCAGGAAGTAAAGAATTTGTGATGAGTAGAACTTGTCAGAACTTCACCTCTGTTTAAATCACACAGAACGAATTCAATAATTGATTCCCCTTTTGGATGACAACTCCACACAGGCAGCACTCATTAGTTTGTTCTACACAGTAGTTTGTTCTCTACATTTCCCTGTTTTTGTACTCCAAGTTTGGGCTGGCTTTGCTGCCACTGCCTGATCTCTGCTGGTAATCAAAGCTTTCTAATTCCTTGCATTCAATGGAGTGAGTCTCAAAATGTGATAGGAATCTCTTTGTTAAACTGATTTCCTACTTGTCTTGCACCCAAAGTGAAGTAATTTTCAGTTAGAGCTTTTCTTCTTGCACACCTCCCACCCAAAAAATCAGCTGTAAAGTGTGTGTTTCACTCTCTGATTCCTCAGCATAGATGCTTATAGAGCATGTCCCATATTCCCTCCTATATCAAACACATTCCAGGCATTTTACTACACTCAGAAAAATGTTAAGATACAAAAACTGCAGAGAAAAAGTACTTCCCCTGTATCCTGCCACTGTGATTTACAGAAAAACAGTGCATTAATTTTAAATGGATTAATGTTGAATGGATGATCATTACTCACTAAAAGCATTTTTAAGGAAGACTTGCTGGCCCTTAAGATATGGACATCTTTGCTCAACAAAAACCACTTGCTAAATATGCTAACATCTTCATACGTGAAAAAGTAGAAATAAATAAATAAATGAGTACTATTTCTGTGGCAGGAATACGCAAGGCAGGCTCCTTTCTATCCCACCAGTTGTTTCCCCGACTCTCCCCTGTCTGGGGCATAGCACACATTAATGCACAAACTGATCTTACACCTGCCACAATTATGGGATACAAACAACACACAGCAATGGCAAGATTTTCCTTTTGTGCACCAGAATTAGTCTCTCCTGTGAGTGCTGCTGAGTTCAGTCCCAACATGTGTAAAAAGGAAACTGCACAGATCATGCAAACCACACACCAACTGCAGGCTTCCTGCACACCAGCATAAAGCAACCATTAATTCATCACTGTGGGAAAGTATTGCAAAGGTTAATACACAGCTGCTCAAACCATAGGTATGAAATAATTTTCAATAGGAACCCAGCAGGTTTGAAGTTGTCACTCTGTAACTTAAAGATGGTTTCTTGCTGTAATTCTCTGCAAAGATATCACTGGGTTGTCAGAGGCCAGAAAGCATGAAATGCAGCACTGGGTAGAACTAACATTATCAGAGGAGGGATTGCAGTTTTTAGACAACTAAAACACACTCACATTAGCAAGATCCTTGCAATAATATGCTTTTCTAAATTCAACAGATTTAGGTGGGAAGACAGCAAAGCAGCAAACATCAATAACTGCCATAAAGTAACTTTTTGATTTCAAGGCTAATCACTGATTATTTTTTCTCCCGCAATGAGAGTTTTCCCATCAAAACTGTAAGATTAGATGTGTCATTCCTCAGCACTCTGTAGCAGCAGGCAATTTTAGACAGGGAAGGATGCAACACTCAGTACAGCATATGCTGCAAAAATGAGGTGAATCTCAAACAACAGATGCATATACTGAACTTACCAACTGCACCCTGAAAGCCTCAGTATTTACCTAGAAACAAAATGCATGGCACAGATTAAATTCATTATGACCAAGTTTCAGAGCTGAGTGTCAGCAAGCCCCTAAGGGAATATGCTTCATCTGAGTTTTCCAGCTGGAACCTCTGCCTGAGTACAGATTTGCCCAGAGCACTGTGCAGACCATTTACCAAGGTAGCCTCACCTCATTAGGAGTAATGGAGTCATTTCTAAGTATGATCAGGTTTTGTGCACTCTGCCCACTTTGTCCTGTCAGATGCCTCTCAGTCACCACTGCAGAGGGACCAGTAGTTCCTGTTGGGCCACAGGTATTGTAAAACATGAAAGTGTCACTTCCTGATCCTGCAGTCAGGCAGGCCTTATAGCAGTAGGTCTTAGTGAGAGACCCATTGCCCCTCACTTCAATGAAATGGGGCTGCACTTTTAAACCTTGGGGCAATCTAGCATCAATGTTGTTGTTGGCCTGCTTGTACAATTCAGCAGAGTTCCATTCTCTGACCGTACAGCACCCTGCACAGCAGGAGCTCCCATACAGACTGTATCTGTAGCACTTGATGATAGAAAGCCCAATGATTGTGAAAAGGAAAACGAAGGAGACGGCGCTCAAAGCGATAATGAGATAAAGAGTGACCTCTGAGTAATTGCTTGGGCTTTTAAAGTGTCTTCTTCTATCAGGGATGATTTTGGAAACTCTGTCCACCACAGCAATAGTGATGGCTACTGATGAGGACATCGATGGCTCTCCATTGTCTCTCACCTCCACCGTCAGGTTGAAAGTAGGTGTGCTGTCCTCCCCCAGCTTGCGAGTAGTCCTAATCTCCCCAGTATGGAGCTCTATCCTGAACAAACCTGGATCTGAGGTTTGCACCAGGTAGAAGAACAACCAGGCATTTTGTCCTGAGTCCCCATCAATGGCTATAATTTTGGTTACCAAATATCCAGCATATGCCGAGCGTGGGATCATCTCCAGGGCTGCGGAAGTGTTGGTTGAGGTAGGATACAGAATCTGTGGAGCATGGTCATTCTCATCCACCACGTAGATGTAGACAGTGACAGTGCTGCTCAGTGGTGGGACCCCAGCATCCTGAGCCTGGACAATCACCTGGAACTCCCTCAGTGTCTCATAGTCAAAGGACCTGACAGCATACATGTTGCCACTGTCAGATTTAATGGAGACATAGGAAGCAACTGGTAGCCCTTCAATCTCTCCATCAAGTAGAGAATAGGACACATAGGCATTTTTGGCGACATCTGGGTCAGTGGCTTTAATAGTGCACAGGAAGGCTCCGAGGGGGTTGTTCTCAGGGATGTAAACTGAGTACACAGGCTCCTCGAAGCGTGGAGGATTGTCATTGATGTCAGAGATCTCCACATGGATCACCTTCTGGGAGGACAGAGGGGGGCTCCCAGAATCAGTAGCAGTAACTGTGATGTTGTAGGCTGCTGCTTTCTCATGGTCCAGTTTGCCCTGGGTGACCAAGGTGTAGGAGTTCTTGAAGGAGTTGAGAGTGAAGGGGAGGCCGGGGGGAATGCGCAGGCTCACCTGCTTGTTCAGCCCTGAGTCCTGGTCAGTGACACTCATCAGGGCCACCACAGTTCCTGACCTTGCATCCTCTGGCACTGGGCTGTACAGAGAGGTCAGCTGCACTTCAGGAGCATTATCATTGGCATCCACAATGTTGACCAGCACCTTGCAGTGCCCAGCCATAGAGACAGGGCCCTGATCAGTGGCTTGTACATAGATCTCATAGGAGGATGCCTCCTCATAGTCCAAAGTGCCATTAACCCGCACCTCCCCTGAATGAGGGTCCACACTAAAGAGCTGTCTCACCTTCTGGGGGGTGTAGCTGCCGAAGGAGTAGATCACATCCCCGTTAGGGCCCTCATCCGGGTCTGAGGCATTGAGTTTGACCACTAGCGTGCCAGGCAGGGAGTTCTCCAGAAGGCTCACGGTGTAGGTGGAGCGGTCAAAGGCAGGTGGGTTGTCATTGGTATCCACAACTCGCACAGAGATCTGAGCTGTGCCGGATTTGGGGGGATCCCCACCATCCACAGCAGTCAGCACCAGCTGCTGCAGGGCACTCTGCTCCCGGTCCAGTGGCTGCTGCAGCACCAGCTCCAGGAGTTTGCTGCCACTCTGGAAGCCTTTAAGGTCCAGGGCAAAGTGGCGATTGGGGCTGAGCAGATAGTTCTGCACAGAGTTGGTGCCCACATCGGGGTCCTGGGCACTCTCAATGTGGAAACGGGCCCCGGGCACGGCAGACTCACTGATCTCCAGCCGGTAATCCTGGCGGGGGAACCGCGGCGCGTTGTCATTGATGTCCAGCACCTCCACCTCCACGTTGTGCACCTCGATGGGCTGCTCGATGACCAGCTCCAGGCTGAGGAAGCAGGAGGGGCTCAGCTCGCAGAGCGCCTCGCGGTCCATGCGCTCCCGCACCAGCAGCGCCCCGCGGCCCAGCTCCAGCTCCAGGTACTGCCGGCCGCTGCCCGAGGTGATCCGCGCTCCCCTGGCCGCCAGCCGCCGCGGATCCACGCCCAGGTCGCTCGCCACGCTGCCCACGAAGGCGCCGTGCGGCAGCTCCTCCCGCACCGAGTAGCGGAGCGGCCCGCCCGCCGCCCGCCCGGCGCACAGCCCCAGCAGCAGCAGCGGGCCCAGCACCGCCGCCATGGCCGGGGCGGGGGTGGCTACGGGAGCAGCCGGAGCCGCCGAGCCCGGCCCCGGCCCGGCCTCACTCCCCGCCGCCGCCCGGCCGCCTCATGCAAGCGGCGAGCCGCAGCCGCCCGCCGCCCCCGGCCCCGCCGCCGCCCGGTCCATGCTCGCCGGCTGCGCCAAGCGGCCGCTCCGACCTCTCTCCCTCCGGCGGCTCTCAGGAGGATGAGGAGGAGGAAGGAGGAGGGACCGGGACTCGGCGGATCCGCTTTCTCGCGCTCCAGCTGCTGCGCGGGAGGAGGCGGGGGTGGGCGCTAAGCCGCGGCTGGCGCGGGTTCAGCACCTGGGCCGGGAACAGCGGCACGGCGGCCCCGCCCGCCCGCCCGGCCCGGCCCGGCCCCGCCGCCCGCGCCCACGTGTTGCGGCCCCGCCGAGCCCCGGGACCCCGGCGCCGCCGGCCGCCCAGCCGGGAGGGGCGCGGCTCCTGCGCCGTGCCGTGCCGTGCCGTGCCGTGCCGTGCCGCCGCTCCTCGTCCCCGCCCCGGCTTCGCTGCTGAAGCTTTGGGGGCGGCTGGGGGAGCTGACAGCTGCGTTCACTCGTGGACCTGCTGCTGCTGCTGCAGCGCTGAAGTACGTCCGCTGGAGAGGGTTAAATCAGCGCAGAGCTCCGAAAAAAAAAAAATGGGCTTCCAGCCAGGTCTGGTGCCGTTTGTGTGCTTGCTGCTGCAGTGGGTTTGACGACCTCTTTCTTGGAGACCTGCCCCT
Organism: Passer domesticus; assembly: GCF_036417665.1. NCBI lineage: Eukaryota > Metazoa > Chordata > Aves > Passeriformes > Passeridae > Passer > Passer domesticus. Next base: position 15,802,632 of record NC_087486.1, on the reverse strand, counting down.
CTGGTCCCTCGGAGATTCATCCTTGCTGCAGCACCATCCCCCTGCCCAACCTCTATGGGCACCCCTGAGCTGCTTGCCACTTCTCCTCGGCTGAGAGAATTCTGCAAGTCACACCCATGAGTTACGAGCATTTAAGGTGAGCCTCAGTTTCTCATCCAATGCAATACACAGGCTCAAGGTGATCAGGTGCAGCTGCAGAGAAGGTGGAACATGATCTGTTTTCCACTTTGAGTTTTTTCCTCCTCTCCCCTTGTGACAGAGGACTGACAAAAAACAGTCATGAAATTGAACAAACTCAGCAGTGGGGGTGGAGATGCTGCACCTGCAAAGAGTTTTACCCCAATGTCAAAAGTCCCAGCAAAGACAATGAACTTAAACCACCTAAGTCACTAAAGTGAGAGATTTCTGAGACAAACCATAGGCTATAGTCCTATGTGCTATGCTGCACCTACTACCCAATTCAGGAGCTCCTTCCCTACAAGTGTTTCTTTCCCTACTGTTCTTTTTTTCCCTTTCTTTCCCCATAAAGACTTTTGGAACATCCAAAAAATCCTCTGTGGATTGAGCTGTTCTATCAAGGGGAGGGGTGACCCCAACATTCAGCTCTTTCATTGCCCTTTGTTGGCCTGGGCACCCCTCACCTTGAGAACACTATAAATTTCTAATGTTTTTACTCAAACATGTCTGATGCACAAACCTCAGAGGACAACTGCCCTCACTCTGACTCAGCACCACTAAGAACTGCTACCAATCTATCAGCTTTTATGTGTGGCCACCTCTACCAGAAGAGACAACATTACCCCATTTTGGCTGATGATTCCTTTATTCTCAGCCCATCTTTGTGGCTCAAATATTTGCCCTTGTATTTATTCTGATGTACGCAGTATCCCAGTATCTGCAATTACTGCTGTCAAACCACCTGTCCTGGCTTAGGGCAAATTTGGGAGAGAATCTTTGAAGGAAGTGTCCTGTCACCCCAGGACACCACCCAGCACTGTTTTTATTTTTAAGTAGAATAAATGTAGGTCTGTGCAAACCAATAAGAGCATCTAGAGATGCCAAGTGCCTAGAACAACTGGAAAATTGCCCATTTCAACCAGTTGCCAGCAGCTAAACACTTAGAAAAAAATTAACTTCAATTTTTTGGCTAGGTACCCACCCTCAAGACCACAATATTCACAGATTCAGGACAAAATATCTTGACAGTCTCACCAAAAAAAGAAAAAAAAAATACACGTGCCAAACAACAAAACCCCCACCAAGCAAAACAGAAGAAACCCCCACCCATCAAAGAATCCACTACCCTGCTGACTGCAATAAAAATAAAAGTTATAGCAGCACTAACATACATGGACTATACAGCCATGTGTCAAACCAACTTGCAGCCATCATGTAAGACAGAAGCCTGAACAGAGACACCCTCAGTTTTCCAAAAATCACACCATGATTTCACCAGATAGTCCACAGATCATCTCTGCCCCACACCTCCAGGTGTTCACCCACAGAGTCCTCTAACAAACATACAGAACACCAATAAAAGGCCAAAAGCCCCAGCAACACTGGCAACATCTAAGGCCCTGCCTTAAAGAAGATGACAATGAAAACTCTCCAGGAAATGGGCAATGCCCGTGGCTGGGAGGTGGTGGCAGATCAATCTCGTCTCTGTAGGCAACAGCTTTCTACCACAAGCTGATTTTACTCTGTGTGAATAAAACTCATCAATCACACATCCAGGGGCGTTTAGTACCAGCAAGGAACCTTTCTCTCTGTGTCTGGACCTCAGTGAGTTACCTGTGGTAGACATTCAGGCTCTGCTCGAGTGTATTTCAGCAAGGCAGGGCTGATGAACCCCAAATCCTGGCCCACCTCACTGTTTGCATTGCCTCGGTTCATCTTTTCTCTCACCCTGTGTGTCAGTGGGCAGCTGAGACTGTGCACAGCCAAAGTTTTGCAAAACACCACAGAACATAAAACTGAATAGAGGTAATACACATATTCCATAATATGTTCATTCCCATCAAACTTGTCTCTCAACCTCAAGTTCTTAGAAAATTTTCCTCCTACTTTTAGAATTGTAAGATCTAGGATTGCCTGGCCTCTTGCCTTTTTTGTAAGTTTTATAGCACCAATAAAATATTACTCTGATAGTCATTGTATAAATTGATACTATAGCTCGGCTTATTTACAGTAGCACTGCACAAATGTCACAGTCTTTCTCAAAAAGCTTGCTTTATGAAGTTAATGCTGACTATAGAGTGGATAAGGGATATACCAAAATGTGTTCTGTTCTGATTAAATGTTCCCCAGGTCCTTTTAAATCTATATAAAATTCATCAATGGTCATAATAATTTTAGTTATTTCTCTCAGCTTCAGTGTTAATGCTGAGTCAGTCCTGCAGGTTGTGATTTTAATTCAGGAAGAACTTCAATTGAGAAAATACTTCAGGGTCTGGTCTGTAGTAATATTGATTTTTCTAGTAATAGACAAAAATTGAGACACAGAAAAATGTAATTTCAGTTTCAATTGAATCAAGTTTTAGAGGCTTCCTAGTTTCTTTTGTCCCCAGAATTTTCCTTTTCAGTAATTTCTTGAAATTTCATCTAAGCATTAAAATTTTGAAACACCTTCAAACCTCACTAAAGAAAAATGTACCCATTGAGTTCAGAACAATGCACATGAGCAAGAGAATCAGAATTCATCCCTGCAGCAAAACCAGCTGATAAAGCTGATAACCTCTGGAGTGATTGGGTACTGCCTGTCTGCAGTATCTATATACACAGACCTCTGCTATTTGCTGACATACAAAAACTGCACTGCTTTAATTAGCTTGGCTAAATTAAATAGCCCAAGTACAAACATACAGGTGCAGCAAAGAATACTGATTTTATCAAGTCCTGCACAAGAAAATCAAATCTGTCTCAAGACAGTTATACATTGATACGTATATACCCCAGCAGGCACTGTAATATAACTATTTCAGTATGGAAAATCCTCACATTTCTCTGCAAGTCTTCCTTTAAACTGTTCCACATATAGATATTCCTGAATTAGTAGCAGCCTGATGCAGTGCCACAGAAACATGTCTGTGCAGATTATTCTCTTGGTAATGACACAATTATATACAGATACACCTCTGTAGGTATTTAGGCCCTTGAAAAGTTCATTCATTTCAAATCACACTTACACAAGTCATGTTTTTAATATGAATTTGTAACAAGGATCTCATAAACTTGCTTGGGCGGGCAGCAATAAATTTCTGTTCAATTTGCTTCACTGCAGAACACTAGGCAAAGTCCTTCCTCTGGATATTTCTGAGTCTCATACAGCAAAAGGAGAGAGAAAGACATATTAGAGACCAGAAAGATGTGGATATACAACACGTAAACTGAAGAACTCCAAGGTGTTTTTCCATCTGAACATTCATTTCACTTCTTTGTAAATAATTTCACTTTCAGTAACTCATGTCCCTTAAACATTTGATTCAATGACTCAGTGTCCTTTCTAAAGTGGTGGGAAGAAACCAGCTCCAAGCACTGGGCTCCAGATTTCACAGCACATAGGTTTTTAGTAGCAATGAGATTGCTTGAGTATTGTATAAAAAAGACATGGTTTCAGCCTACTGATACAACTGTGTGCAACAAATATGGAGACAAGTCCACAAAATCCATAGTTTAGCCATTAATAAACAGGTAATTTGTGTCATTCTCCAGAAAAAAACTCGATTTCCTCTATGTGCCTGCTTGTATTTGGTGCCTGCAATTTGTCTGCCTTACTTAGAATTAAATCAAGTGCAGAGAAAGGAACATCCATCAGTCACAGGCCAGATTACATCAACCAAAGTGGAAAAGATTACCAATAAATTGTAAGGGAATTATGAGTTTGTGCAGCTTCTTATATACAGTTTTTTCCTGTGAGCATCATCTTCTAGTCCATGGGTTATGAAGTTGATAGAAAAAACCATTTTGGTGTTTTAAGGGGGACTCATGCTACTTCTTCAGTTCAGTCCCATCTTTCACTTCATGTTCTTAGGATTCCTGGAATCTTCTGCAACCCTACTCACTTCAGTGAGGACCCCCTCAGCTCTTCTCTGAAGGAGACTGTACAGGACTTTTTCTGGTGACTTCCCATGCTTCAAGGACTGAGCAGGAAGGTACTCCCTAGAGGTGTGGCAACATAAAGGTCTGCATTCTGTATGGAATTTCTTGGGGATGTGGGATTCCCACTTCTCCTAAAAATGCTACAAAATGCCTCCCTGAGGGAATGTGAACTACTTATTTCTATACTCAATTTCTTTGCTCCTATGCCCCAGTCATCTTCCACACTTGAATTACTTGTTGACAAGTCATCTTTTCATTTGGAACCTGCCTCTCCCATATTTGAAATAGACAGACCCTCTGCCAAATTGCTCAGCTGGATTGGCTCTGTTCTTTCATGGCTTTCCTTAAATCCACTTTCCCATTGGTAGGAATCTAAGTGGTGAGAATTTCTTTTTGTATCACAAGCATCTGAAGCCAGGCTATTTAAAACATTGCTGTTATGGGAACCAAGGCTGCTAAACAGCCAGAAAAATCCTGTTTGTATTTAGGTCACAATTTCTTTGCAATAATGTAACTTGCTTGTTCTAGAAAACGTCTTGTAAAGAAATTGGGGTTGGGGTATGGAGGGGGGTTGGTGTTATAAATTTCAATTGAGATAAACTACAAAGATGCATAGAAAAAAATTTCTTTTATTCCCCTCTCACCAGAGTACATTTTGTACATTTCTCACTTCTAGTCTAAATTTTAAGGATGGATATGTCTGACTCATTCGGTTTGTCTTCTGCTATATTTTTCTGATGACTTTAAAATGCTTTTGTAATTTACTGCACATAATGTCACACACTGTGCCATTCTAAATGAAAGGACATTAACAATGTGGACATCAACAAAACAACTTTCACTTTTCTAAAGTCACCACCAAGCCTGTAAGTGTTGCCAAATATTTTCTTGAAGGTTTTGGTTGGTTTTTTCCTTTATCACCATTATCTCTCTTTGGAGACAGAGACTTTACCACTTGTCCATGCAGGCTGAGATTCTCCAGCTCAAGCAGGTACCACTAAATTTCACCTCAGTGAACTTGTGAGGCACACTGGAGTCAAGTTTCTTCCAGGTGATTATAATTTAATTTATTTCTCAGCTCTAGCTACTGCTTTTCTCCATACTTATATTCACATGTGTTGCATGGCCCTCTTTAGAATTTGAGTTCTTTGATAAGGCTATGAGGCAGCTCTGGCCCTCCTGAAACTTCTTTGAATGTTTAATTGAATGTGTACATATGAATTCATAAATGAGTCAGCATTTGCCTGGAAACTGAAGACTCAATTTAGTTTTCTGTTTTAAAAACCACTTCTGTGCTCATTCCCTAAGAAGTGCCTTCCTCATAAGCCACAGGATGTCCATTCACTTTCTCCCTTTGTGTTAATTTTCCATATTTCTCTCCCCTCAGCATCCTAGGACCTTTACATTTGTCCTTGTGGCTATACAAGAAATACACTGTGTTCCAAAATGATGCTGATAAGGTATGCTGAGGTCTCCTTTTCCCCTCGTTTTTGTCTACACAATTCAGATAAGTAGGAAGCTAAGCACCAAACAGTGGCACAGAACCAATGGAAATGGAGACCTAGCCATAAAAATAGAGGGCAAGAATCAAAAGTACAAGCAAGGAGTAATATGAGGAACAGTCACCTTCTTCACTGCTGAGAAAGACCAAAGGCTTTTTCTTTAGAGCCTGGCAGTGCCTCTCTTTAATAGGGAAAAGAGATCAGGTTTGTATTATTAAAGACTGTACAAGTACCCAAGTATTCCCTCTCTTGAAAACACATGCTGAGTTACATCTATTAGCTTTGTTTATACTCCCTGCTTACTCCTAAAGTGTGTCTTAGAAGTTAACAACCTAAACCTGAATCTGCCAGGTTTGGATCTAACAAGGAACTGGCAATTTGTTGGGTTTGAAACCACACTGTTTTAATGATGACCTGAGTTTGCCTTTGAGTCTGTTGGCATTATTGACTGTCAATGTTCTAACTGTAACCTGCACACCTTGTGCTGGATCAGATTTTGCTTTTTGGGAGGTTGGAGTTTTCTCCACCTTCATCTTCACTTTTCTTTCTTGCTCTCCTGCTCACTAATGACTTTTCCAGGTTTGTTCCATTTCCTAATAACATCTCCGTGAATTCTCTTAGTTCATGAAAGTACATCAAGCAACAGAATGATAAATTTAAGTCATAAAAGCATATCTTAAATTTTGATTTCAATGCCTAATTTATTGAGACCTGTATTTGGGCAATCATATTCAGTTCAGAGCCACAAAACAACGTGAAAGATCTCCTTTCCTCAGCAGCTGCCCTGCTAAGGTACTAACAGGATTAGCTCTTGTAATGAACAGTTAACTCATGCTTTTGTTATTCAGAGATGCTTTCACTGCAACTTCCTTTTACAAGCCTGCCTAATCCATCCTTAACACCTCTAAAATGTTGCAGACCTTTCACTGAGAGAGGGAGAGAGAACCCAGCCCAGACTCACCAGTCTCACCGGTGCCACTCTGCCTCCTGGTATTTTCAAAGCACCAGCTGAAGCAGGCATTAACCTATTAACCTCTAACTGGGCTGGAATATCAGCATTCTCTCACCAAAGCACACCCACATGCAACTTCAGTCCTGTGTGACAATTTAAATGTGATTTAAGTGCTTTGTGCTTATTCCCTAGACAGGAATTCCTTCCAATACACATTCGCTGCAACCACCCCAGGCAGTCCCAGACACAAGTAGAAAGCTCAGATGCACAACTAATGTATCTAAGCTGTGTTCCTGTTGCTCAAATTTTTTTCTAGTCCTTTCTTTCTCTGTGGCACTTACAATGGTTTGGGTTGGAAGGGACCTTAAAGCTCATCTAATTCCAGCCCCTGCCATGGCAGGGACACGTTCCACTGTCCCAGGCTGCTCCAAGCCCTGTCCAACCTGGCCTTGGACATTTCCAGGGATGGAGCCGCCACAGCTGCTCTGGGCATCCTGTGCCAGGGCCTCACCACCCTCACAGGGAAGAATTTCTTCCTACTCTCTCCACATCTCCACTCCAAAGCTGTATGGGAGGTTGGCTCTGAACTACAAGGGTCTGATTCAAACTACCAGGATATTCTCACACAGCACCAAGCTACAACTTGCTCCTGAAGTTAAATATGTAAAGCAGCACAGAAGTGATGGGCAGATTTCCTCAAATTAACATCAGACCCAAAATGCTCTTATATTGAGTTGTACAGAGCTGCCCTAAATTTCTCAAATTAATATAACAAGTTCTACCTAATCACACTTAAAAGTGTAACAATGACTTTCCCTTTCAAGGTTGTATTTTAGAATTAACTGCTTGATTGCTCTTTTTTTGATGTTGGACAAACTCAATGTCAACTTAGCCAGGAAATTCAATCATTACAGCTATGCTTTTTAAAACAGAAGTGAAGCAAATCATGACCTCTGCCTGTGGCTGGTGCAGTCAGACAGAAGTCCCAAGCTTTCTACAGCCAGAGGCTCAGCCATCACCAAGCCAGAGAAGGCAGAGCTGTTGATATATCATGGTCATTTCTTGCTGTAGAATGGATGAGCAGCCAAAGGAACAATGAAGGTGGTGATCTTGGGCTTCCAGAGTTCAACAGCACAAACACAGGTTGGGTACAGGGTGTTTTCACCACACCTGCCACAACAGAGCAGCCAGATAGGGTGTGGAGTGAACCTGTGCATGTCTGGATTAGTCATTGTTTAGATTTGCAATTATCTGTGTAGTGGGAAGGAAGAAACTTGACCCCAAGGACAAAGAGAATCACAGAATATGCTGAGCTGACCCAGAAGGATCATTGAAGTTCAACTCCTGGCCCTGCACAGGACACCCCAACAATCCCACCCTGTGCCTGAGAGTGTTGTCCAAACACTCCTTGAATTCTGGCAGGTTTGGTGCCTCAAGCACTGCCCTGGGAGCCTATTCCAGTGCCCAACCACCCCCTGGGTGAAGAAAATGTTCCTAAACCTGCCCTCCTGTCCCTGGTCACCAGGGATCAGCGATCAGTGCCTTCCCCCCATAAGGAAATTGTGGACTGCTATGAGATCTGCCCTCAGTCTCCTCTTCCCCTCTTTTCTCCTCTTGGGGAAAATATCCACCACAGAATCCCCCCAGCTTTTAGCATAAATGGGAAGGGCTTTGCTGAGCAACATGATACACGTGCCATATCTCATGCAGCCCAATAGAAAACTAAACCCCTTCAACTATTTTAAAGAGCAGCTGAGAGCCATAAAGGAGGCAGGAGGAGATTAGAGTGCAGACTCCATAAAACACACTGAATATGTGAGGATTTTTTAATAAGACCAGTACTCTGCTCCACAGCTTTCTGTATTTCATGTGTCTGCATGGAATGGCTAAGCAAGGAAAGTAGGGCAGGAAAATATTTCATTTTGTTTGCTAATTCTCAGCAGGCATTTCTGAGCTTAGAAGATTTTTACTTCAAATCCTATTACAAAAAAATCTTTCTGCCCAAACTGTGGTGTTCTTGGACTATTTATAACCTATAGCCACATATATGGTGGGCAAAATGTTAATACTGCAGATTCTGCTGATATTATCTGACCTCAGGACACATCCCATTGATTTCCTTACTCAGCAGAACCAGGAGCAGCATTTGACCCTGACTTACACTCTCTGCTAAATGATTTTGGTTTATATTTGTGTTTCTCTGCAGGGTGCTGGCACACAGTGGGATTCCACACCCTCCTTGCTCCCAACTCTCCCTTAAATAGATACACCAAAGCTTGGGTTTTTTTCCTTTTTTACTTTTTTTCCATTGACTTGGAATCTATATTCCAGCCATTTTAGCCCTTTACTGCACTTTTCAATCTCAGTCATATTTAATAAGGTTATCAGAACAGCACAGAGGATTGGATTCCAGCTGTGCACTTCCACGTAGTACCTGATAATGTACCAAAATAGTCTGAAAGTAATTCCATGCAAAAAAAAAGCCCCAGCAACAATTTAGCTTCCTCATTTCTTGTGAGCACTTAATCAGTAGTTAGAGTTCATTATGTGTAACTAATCTGAATTTTTCCTGTCTTTAATCCATGACTTGCACCCATTTACTTTCTTTCCTTCTGCATGCAAAGATTTGCAAAAAAAATTATTTAGGTTTAGTATAAAGACAAAATGACTCTAAGTGTGTGCAAATGTTCAAGCACACAAAGAAAATGCAAAACAAGGAATAACAGGAAAACAATACATTAATTGCTACAGAGGACCCTATAAGAGGTTTTAATCCAAATTAATGAAGAGGAGGAAAATTACCTAAAATAAGGTGTAAAGAAGATGGAGAAGAGAACGGAAGCTTTAAGATGCACAGTGGGGAATACAAGAGAACTATGAAATTAAAGAATTTTACTTAAGACTATAAAAGGTGAAATGAAACAATGATGCAAAACATCCCAGACATAACCCATTGCTAATGGGCTTCAGGGACAGGTCCCAGAGCAGTCTCTTGGCACAACTGAACGAGGCTGTGAGCCATGACAGCCAATGTCCCTTGTCCCAAAGCACTGCACACAAGTGACCCTGGTCACCAGTGACCACCAGGCACTGATGTTTGGGACTATGTGGGTGTGAGTGTGCAAAATCTAGCAAGAAAATGAGTGAGAGTGGGATACTTCAGGGATTTGCAGAATAAAATTACTTCCTTTTCCCTGCCACAAGATCTTACACTTACTTCTGTAACCCTGATTTTCTGCATAATAATTCCACTCTTTTGTGCAAGACTCAATTTGCACAGACCCTGAGAGGGGTAAGAGTTGAGTCTGAAAGGATGAGGCTGATGCCAGAAAATGCTGTGAGCAACCAAGTTAAAACAAAACCACAGACAACACTGTGTGGAGGGCCCAGAGAAGGAAAAGCAATAATGGTTCTTACAACCCAGAGAGACTTGAGGAAAGGGATGAGGCACAGCTGTATGAGGTCTCTGCTCCAAGTGCACTTCCCGACCTGCACACAGACACCAGCTCCTGCATCCTTCCTCACCATTCCTCAGGCTCCAGCACCACTGCTGCTATTGCTGCTGGAGAGCAGGACCAGCTCCAGGCAGCTGCAGGGGGTGCAAGGAGCAGAGCAGGAGGGAGATGAGATGGGAGCAGTCTGCAACATCTCTCAACTCATCCCCTGGATGGGCACAGCAACAGAGAATGAGGCAGCAGTGATGAGGTTTTAGGAAATACAAGAACTGTAATATCAAACGCTGTATTAAAAAAGGGTTTGGTTGCATGGCATGAAAAATCCTGTGTTGTACAGGCTGACAGGCTTACCTCAGGGTGAAACAGTGGCCAAGGTACTAAGATGAGGGTGGAAAGCCACTGATCACAGCTGTCCAGTTCAGGACCTGTATGCCCAGCTTCAACACTGCTGTGACAGCTCTGTCAGATTCACCAGTGCAACAAATCCACCCCTGATTTATGGCATCTGAGAGTTCTTGGAAAGGGGAGCAAAGAAAAAGGGAGATGCAACATATGAGGTGGGGCAGATTATTATCAGAAGCTCAGAGGAAGGCATGAGAAGTAGTGACACTCATGCAGTAACAGGAAGGAAAAGAAAATGCCCTGGAGCTAAACCGGTGCTTTAGAAACCAAGAGGAGACAAAGGCAAGGTGGAGGCAGAGGCAATTGATCACACATCATAAAAGCAGGAAGTCAGGGGAGCTGGGTTCTGTTCACTGTTACATCAGGGACTTCATGATTTTTGGCAAGTATCTTAATTGGTTCCTAAGATGTCAGCAATATCTGGGCTCAAATGGCCACAGCAACAAGGTTTAAAGCACTGGATACTTCGATAGTCTCAAGCAATAAAGTATATATGCACATGTATAATTTATTATTTGCACTAGGTGCTGAAGAGAAATAAGTGTTTGGGGATTTTTAAGTAAGCATTAAGTAAATCTGTTCTCAAACTTCCCTTTGGAATTCTTAAAACCTTAGTGACACAAAATATTTGTGGCTTAAATTTAGTAAGACTTCAATATTTGTTTCCTTGAGCACTAGAGTCCTTACTGAAGAGATGAGTGATTGACCTAATTAAAGATTCCTTTTTAAAAAAGGAATAAAAATATTCCTTTAAAAGCCGGACTGGTGTTTAGCAGGAGTTAGTGCTGTAGTATTCATGCAGAATTACCTTTGCATTTTGCATGGATTATACACATGGCAAAGCCAAACTTTTTTGGTGTACTGGGGGAAACCCACGCTGTTTGTAGCAGTTCCTGGTACAGAGGCAGAGGCTGTGGGATGCAGAGGACAGGGTATCCTGCCTGGTCCTCAGCTGCTCCTCCCACAAGGCACAGATCTCCCAACCTCACAGAATCCATCTGCTAGCCCTGGAACACCTCAAATGACACCAGGCTTCCAGCTTTTAACAGCTCAGCTGAGCTCAGCATATTCCTCCCATCATCGAACAGAGAAACCACAGCAGGACATGTGAGAATCTGAGTGATAAGCAGGGATGATGATATCAAATGTACCCTCTGAAATCAATCCCCTCTCCTTGTACTAATCAAAACATTGTCCTCCACAAGCAGATAAAGCTGCAGTGTCTCAGCATGACTCCTTGCATTTGATATTCCTTGCAAACTGTGTTCTTTGGAGACAGATTTTAGGGTTGTGCATTTGGAATACCAACTAGTAGTAGACACATGGTTAGGAAAAAGCTAAAATCATGTTCAGCTACACCAGTGTACCTCCTGGGTTTCGTTATCACTCTGAATAGTGGTTAAAGACAGAGTTTAGAGGCCTTCAGATGCAGTTCACTGAGAAGGACATATCCCCCCAAGCCATTACCATGGGAGCATTTCTGTGGAAACAGAGGCAGTCAAAGTCAAGGCTTATAGGAACACAAAATGCAGTGTGGTTCTGTCTGCTGGTTCAGTGAGAACAGGAGTCTGGGTCTGGTCCCTCTCTCAGGGGTTTATGGATTTTAAATCAGAGCGAAATATGAAAACATTTCTAAGGGTAGGAACTAGACCTCGGGAGAAGGTAAGGAAAAAGGGACAAGCATAGGGGAGGACAAAATAGAAACAGGAATAAAAAAGGTTTTGAAAGACAGGGAGGTACAACTAATCCATACTGCTATCATCTGGGTACTTGATCTTTTAACCATGAACACCATAGGTGTCTTTCTGCTGGGAGCAATCTTGACATTGTATTTTCACAAAGACTTTATTTTATCCTTTAATCCTTCATTCAAGAATTATGGCACTTAAAATCACCCACAATGGGAACTCTGCCAAATTTTAGCATTGCTGAGTTATTTTCTGGTCTTTTTATTGTGCTGAAATACAAAAGCCTGTAAAATCTCCAACCTCTCTAGAATCTCTCTGAAACAAATCATCTTCACTCCTGGTAGAAGTATTAGAAGAAAATAGCTGTTAGATTTCTTATGTATAAAATACTGTATCTGTTATCTTCCATTGAGGTACATCTGTTTAATTACTATCTTGTTGCATCATGCAATTAATTAAGCTATTTATGCTCATCTTTGATACGTATTTAATTCTCTTAGTTTCTTACACTTCTTGAATATTTTTTTAGTGACACTGTGAAACAGGCTGTCACAGACAAGGTGCTGCCTTCAACAGCATCCATGTACAGGACTCATTTCTGAACCTTTGTGCTAAAATTAGGGACCCTCCTCTTCCCTGCACCCTGGTCCTGGGCTGGGCACTGTGTTCCTTTTTGGTTTTTTTTCCCTCCAAATCCTCTGTCCTCAGTTCCAGTCCCAGGCTCAATTTTGGTCTGGGCCACAATCATACAACTGCAATTATCAGAAGGTCCTGCCAGCCCTTGGCTGGATCAGGGCTCTCTGCTGGCAGGACTCAGAGGGAGCTGAGCTTTCCAGCTCTACCAAGTAGAGTGAACAATAATTTCTCAAAAGTTTGTAACTCAGCCAGCCTTAGCAGCTCTTAATGGCTATCAAGCATGACACAAAGACCACTTCACAACAAATACCAAGTCCTTTTTTCAAAACATACTTCAGCAAGACATTGAAAGGAAAGATCAGACACATTGCACATCAAAAGCAGTGTGGGCAGCAGGTCAAAGGAAGGGATTGTGCCTCTCCTCTTGGCGTTGGTGAGACCCCACCTGCAGAGCTGCCTCCAGCCCTCGGGTCCCCAGCACAGGAAGGTCAAGGACCTGTTGGATTGAGTCCAGAGGAGGCCACCAAGCTGATCAGAGGGATTCACAGAATTCACAGAATCATAGGGTTGAATGAGACCTTAAAGATCATCAAGTACAACCCAGCCCCAACACCTCAACTAAACCCTGGCACCCAGTGCCGCATCCAGGCTTTGTTAAACACTCCCAGGGATGGTGACTGCACCACCTCCCCATTCCAGAACTTTATCACTCTTTCCAATAAAAACTTTTTCCTAATATCCAAGCTGAATTTCCCTTGGTGCAGCTTGAGGCTGTGTTCTCTGGTTGTGTCAGTGCTGCTGGAGACAGAGCCCAGCCCCAGCTGAGCACAGGCACCTTTCAGGAGCTGTAGAGAGTGATGAGGGCACCCCTGAGTCTCCTTTTCTCCAGGCTGAACACCCCCAGCTCCCTCAGTGGTTCCTCTCAGGGTTTGTGTTCCCAGCCCCTCTGCAGCCTCACTGCCTCCTCTGGATGTGCTCGAGTGTCCCAAGGTTCTTCCCAAACTGAGGGGCCAGAACTGGACACAGCACTCAGGGTGTGCCCTCACCAGTGCCGAGTCCAGGGGAAGGATGACGTCCCTGGTCCTGGATGGAGCACCTCTCCTATAAGGAAAAGCCGAGAGAATTGGGATTGTTCAGCCTGGAGAAGAGAAGCTTCAGGGTGACCTCACTGTGACCTCCCAGTACCTGAGGGAGTCTAAAAAGAAGATGGAGAGACACAATGGGCAAGAGAATGGAGTTACAGAACAGGGGGGAATGGCTTCCCACTGCCAGAGGGCAGGGCTGGATGGGATATTGGGAAGGAATTGTTCCCTGGCAGGGTGGGCAGGCCCTGGCACAGGGTGCCCAGAGCAGCTGTGGCTGCCCCTGGATCCCTGGCAGTGCCCAAGGCCAGGCTGGACATTGGGGCTTGGAGCAGCCAGTCTGAGAAATGACCAAACTGTGCAGTCAAACCTGTCTAACAGGTAATGCCCAGGTCCCACCCATCAGCACTCTGAGACACCTGAGGGTTCCTGTGATGACAGGGTTTCTCAGACCATTTTTGTAGGAAGTAATGGTATGAACACAGCCTAAAATGCTGGAAAGGTTTTGTTCATTCATCAGTGGACAGAGCTGAAAATACACAAGCCTATGGCTCCAACGCCACAAATTGCAACTGCTTTTGTTAAATAAAATAGAATATTTTTAAAGCTGCTCATACTTTTGAACTTCCTTTCATCTGTTACTGAGGTGGGAGATGGCACATTAACTTATCCTTTGGTTTAAGCAAAATATCCCCCTGTAAACAACACAGATTTGGTCCTGGAAGAAAATTTAGATTGGTTCTTTGGATACAAGATGCTACTGCTGACAGTAATTGCTGCTGGTCCACTTTTCCTCTGTTAAAGTATTTAGAAAAACAATCCTTTTGGAAGAATTATGACTGTATTAAAATTGCATGATATTAAGTGACTCATCACTATTTATAATAGTAACTAAAAAGTGGTTTTCAGGCAGAACAGTTTTATATATAAAATTTCACCACCTTTATTGGAAGCAAACCTGGCTTGAGCATTAGCAGTAGCCAAATATAAACTTGGAACAGTCTAAATATACAGCATTAAGGTTGATAAATAGAATAATTCTGCTACCTTTGAGGTGACTGGAAACCCTGGATACAGAGATGCAATAAGTTATGAGATAATGCAATATACATCTGTTTGAGATTGTTAATGTGTTTGGAATGGCCACAAATTATGGAGATTTTCCAGACTACACACATAAAACACTTACTCCAAGACTGTGATTAATTTAGAGCCAATATATTTTTTTACAAAGGAGAAAAAATATGTCAGCATTTTCAGAGGGGAAAAAACCTACAACGAAATTGTAGCTATTGTAACTCCACTCTCATTCTACTTCTGTTCTAACAGGATCTCTGTTCTACAGAAACTGCTAGGAGGGAGCAGGGACATTTCATCTCATCTTTGGCTTTTTAAACGACTTGGCCAGCCACTACGTTTCATTTTTTTTCCCCACCCAATAAAGTTTTATCCATACTGTCAGTTTAACAAGTTTTCCAGGAACCTCAGTTCCTACTTTACCCACATTTACCTCCTACCCTAGATGAGAATACAAACAAAACAGAAGAGAAACACTTGGTGATGAGCTATTAATTCATAGAATGGTGACAGCTTGATGGGTTTGGATTTTATTAAAAACCATCTGAATCCTCTTTGAGCAGGTTGAGGAAAGAAAACCATTTTCCATAGAACATGACATGACAACGGTACAGGGCCCCACCAGACTAAGATCTCCAAAGTGATAATATTTTTCAGTGCACATTTGTATTCTGCAGCTCTACTCTGACCACGATCAAGCTGGCATCTTTCCATGTTCTGTATTAGCTCGGGTTAATTTTTCCTCTAGTTATTTTAAATAAGGTGAGAGGCATTAGAGAGGTGAAATGCCTTGTAAAGAAGCACAGTGCTGTAAAAGAGAAGACAGGAATTTGCTAATTCTAATCCCTAGACAAATATATAATACGATTAAAACAAAGATGAAAGTGCAAATTGCAGTTCTAAACCAACAACCCCAGATCCTTTGAAGCTATTCCAGCTGGCAACTTTGACTGCACAAATTATTTGCTGGGGTGATTTTAGTTCACCAGGCCCAAAAAGGTGAGATAAGGTAGCAGTTATATCTCCTCTGACTGCAGAGAAAGAATCACTTCCTTTTTCCACCAAATCTCCTTCCAACCAATATGATATTGAAAACAAATAGCTTTAGAGATTGATTATCTTTAGGGTATTTGTGATTGTTCAATTAAAAAAAACCAAACAATAACCAAAAAAACAACAACAAAACATGCACACAACACTAAAACAAATCCAAACAAGTGAAGGATTCACTTGGAGGAATATATATAAATAATAGAATCAATGTAGGCCATATTCCACAAAATTAGTACTCTACAAAGAAGAAAACTGAGTCAGCTTCTCCATTCAAGACAACACAGAATCACAGACTATCTGAGGTTGGAAGGGATCTCTGGAGATTGGCTGGTCCAACCCCACTTCCTAACCAGGACCAAGCCAAGCAGGTTGTCTGGGACCACGTCCAGATGGCTTTTGAATATCTGCAAGGATGAAGACTTAACAATCTCCCTGGGCAACCTGTGCCAGTGCTCAGCACCCTCACAGTGGGAAAAACCCCAACCAACAAAACAAATTACTTCCGTTTAGGCAGAGCACCCTCCTCTTTTCTTCTCACTGGGCACCCTTGAAAAGAGCCTGGCTCTATTTTCATACAGTAATGAGATCCCCCCAGCCCCACAGCCTTCTCTGCTCTTGGCTAAAAAAGTCCCAGCCCTCTGTCTTCCCACACAGGAGAAATGCTTCAGTCCCTTTGCTATCTTAGAGGCCCACCACTGGCCTGTTCCCATAGCTCCACATCTGTCTTTTATTGAAATAACAAAGCTGAAAGACTGAATTCAAGCTTTCATTGGAATGTCTTCATACTATGGGTATGATCACAATCCTGCAAATTAATACATCTAATGAAAACTGCTCTAACCATAAGGATATAGCACCAATCTCCATATAACTTTTGGCTACAAAGCAGAACCTAAAAGCTGTCTAAAACAGGTTCCCAAGACACAGAGCAAACAGCTGTGTACTTCAAAAGATGAAAAGACCACTCAGCTATAAGGCTTCCCTGCTCCCTTGCTTCTGACCCCAACAAAGGAATTGGAAAAGGTTGAGAAATAACACCACAGAACATTTTGGAGTCAGTTCCTTCGGGTTTTGTGAGGGAACACCATAAACTTTGATTTTGCGGGCCAGTGGTGCAAAGATGCTTGACTTTTGCAGAGTAAGAAAGAAGTAAAAAGCCACTAAAAACAGTGTCAAGACCCAACAGACTAGGATCAGTCATAGGGGAGATGGAAGAACTTAACAGATCAAAATATTAAAATCATTCCTTTGGAGAAGAAAGAATCCAAAGAACAAAAATATGTTCATCTTCCTTAGAGAGACTGCTCAAAGACTAGAGGCTTCAAACCTTTTTTTTTCTCTTTTTTAATGTACCTTATTTCTATGATATTTAACTTCCAGTTGCCTTATTGGTCAAATTTGGTTTTGTTCTCCAAATGCCTCTGATAGCACCAAATCTTTGAGCTATTGCCCTGCCTCTTCTTTGCCTTAAAAATTCTCAATTAAATACCTTCATTCCCATGTGCCTGCTTGCCCCCTTTTTAGTTTGGGTGCTGGATTTTTTTTCACCATTCTTTTGATTAATTGTGATTTTAAATAATCTTTAGCAAGTCACAACTCCTTTTGTTATTTTGAAACAAGCAAGCTGTAACCCCAGAAATTTACACAGTTATATTGAGCCACACTAAAATCCAGCAGCTTATCTCCAATGGGAAGCAGAGGATGCACAGAGTATTGGTACAAAAATATAGCACACATGGACCAATCATCCCCTAGAGCCACCATTCCATTTTATGATAATTAATCTAATTAATCTGTATTTTCCTCTGTTTTCAGTATTTTGAGTGTGACATTGAATTACTCAAGGGAACAGAAATTGCTGTCACCAAGGAAGAAACACAAAGCTGAGAGTTAAAAATCCTCAATTTCCCACTACCTGATTTCCATTATAGATTTCTGAAAGAATTGATAACTAAAAGCATAGGAGTGAAGAGAATTTGTTTTGGCTTAGTTTTTTTTGTTGTTTTGTGGGGGTTTTTTTGTTTGTTGGTTTGGTTTTTGTTTGTTTTTTTAGTTTGGGGTTTTTTTTAATATGAAGCTGTCAAGTGTGAAGTAGAATAATCTCATTGAAGAAAAACAGCTGTAGATATTAATTTTAAATTGTGAAATCCAGCCTGTGTGACAACAAGCCCATTACCCTGTTTGTTTGAATAAAAATTTGGAGGAAAGGCTAAAAGAGAAATGAAGGTACGCTGAAAAGGAAGGAAAATAGTCATAGATTTATCAATTTCCTAGACTGGTTTTCAATTATCTTCAATAGAAACAAACTGAAATTCATCTCATCTATTCTGATTTTAGTAAAACATTGAATACAGTGCAACATTAAAAGTTTAAGACACAAGAAATTGGGCTATTCTAACAACAGTTCCAGAGGACAATCATATGGAATCATTCACTCCAAAATCTGGATATCTGTCAAGGTAAAAATCATTCATTTACTCTCAGTGCTGTCTTGTAGGCTTTGTCTAAACTCACATAACAAAGATGAGCAGGATGATTTGTTTTGAGCACATGACTAAGACTTTTTAACATCTAAGGCTCAAACATCCAGCATTTAGATGGATGAACTTAGGCAGAAGAACCATCTTGGGAATTAACCTTTATCCATCCACCTCTACCCCCAAAGAAATTCTGCAATAAAGCTATGTGACTGATTAACCAACTTATTAAAACTCTGGAGGAGGTAATTGGCCTCCCGAGAGGAATCAGGTGATGTATTCCCTATGACCTGGGCAAGGAAGTATTCCTGCCTACATAGGAAGTCCTTTCTCTGAAACATATGTAAGTCTGGTCACATATTTGCAACAAAAGCAAGAAATATATATCCAAAAATATATTTGACACTGAGAAGGGATATCAGCATAACCAGATAAGTGCAGAGGTGACCATAAGAAAAAAGACTGAAAGAGATCAACTTGTTCAGCTTGGTAAAATGCAGGCTAAGAAAGGATGTGGTTGCTTTCTAAATCATGGATAAATCAAGATATAAAGAGGGAAAGAACTACTCACACTAAAAGGGAATTGCTGGCACAAAATCAAAAGTCTACAAACTCCTAGCAAAGAACAGTTGGCAGGATGTCAGAAGAGCATTTCAAAGCCTTGGAGGAATTACTTTCTAATAGGAATAATGGGCACAATCTAGTGAATTTTGTAATTAAAATTATTATTTTTACAATTAAAATGTAAATATTTGAATTTAAATATTTAAGATTAAATTGTGACTGATACAGGAAAGGACTAGACTTGATCTAAATTATGTTTTATTGAGTTATGCTTTCATAAAAGGATTATCATTCCTTAGCCTATGTCACCATTCAACTCCATCCTTCCCTTCCCCTTATCCATCTCCAAATACAATCATATTACTCTCCATATCCCCTCAAGCCCTTTGTCTCAACCAGCTCCTGCTGTCACTCTCCCTTCCCTTACCTCTAAAAATAACACTCCGAGGCAAGCATCAGACAAGAAAAGTCAAAAGTCAGGGTCAGAAGGAGGCACTTTCCCTTGGTGAATTTTCTTTGATCACTGCTCCTTCTAGGATTTTCTAGGCCTAACCCCAAGAGTAACTCTCATAGCCAAGAAATCTTCCTAAAAACTGAATTCTTTTAATGTGGACATGAGATGCTGGTTCTGGACAGGTTGTTATTAGCACTGACAGGAGGAATTGGGAAGGTGCTTCACTCTTACACTTGCTGTGTTGTTCCCATCAGAATGAGCCACAGGGAGGGCTTGACACACATCTGCTCTTCACTTGTGTGAGGAAGCCACTGATGCTTAGCCTGCAGCAGTTCAGCCTCAATTGCCAGCCTGTCTCAATGGAAGTGGATCCATTTTTGTCACAGGAAATGCATGCCATGTTGTGCAAAATTATTCCACTCCCATTACAGCTGAGCGAGAAAAATTCTCCATTGCAAGGTTTGCATCTATTTTTGGGTGTAACCTAAATATCGAATGCCAAGTCACAGAGAGGTCACTATGCTCTGAATGTAGAAATATCTCACAGGCCTTTTGTGCAGCACAATGGCCAACACAAGCAAACAAAAGAACTGAAGCAATCCATGGCTACATGACAATCCCAGAAATCAGTCAGGGAGCCACTGCTTACTTTAGTAATCACTTGTGCCTTTGTCTCTGTACAGCACAGCAGCGTACCCAGCTCTTCACTTAGCTGCCATTTATGCCATGCTGCAGAAAGACACAACAAAATACTGGAAAAGATACAATTACAGTTTACTCTACTGCTCTTATGGCCATGCACAGAGCTATTCATAGCTCCAACCCAAATAGAAAACATAAAAGCACAAATGGGTCTCATGCATCTGCATGTGTAAAACATTCAAACCTATTGTTTAATTCAGTAGCAAAAGTAGAATAGGAGTAAAGAAATAAACCTAAATTTTGGAAATACACCTTATTTCTGGAAATTGAATTGAATTTTCATTTTTCTATCCTACATGTACTGGAAATTGTAATCACCTTCTCAATTAAAAAAAACCCAACAAAATAAAATCAGGTCTATTTAAGTTCTGCTAAAATTGTAATTTTTAAGTACTTTTCAGTGCTTTAAATTATAACTATGAAGTTGTTCCTAATGCCTTTTAAATATTTGTTGCTTTCTGTTACATCTATTTCTTAGGGAGCAATACAATCACCTCTCCTCAAAAGGGTCATGTAGGTTTATATTTTTAATTCCAAATTAATCAGTCTGAAAGCACTTACAGACTGCATTTAGTCAACATCCAAAATTAAATTTTAAATTTTTTAGCTGAAATTTCTAATGGTCAGTACATACATATATATATGTGTGTGTGTGTATGTATATATATGTATGTGTGTATATATATATATATATGTGCATATGGAATGATCAGCATCAAATTAATTATACCCAGCATTATTTTGGTTTCAATGGTAGATAAATGGATTTTTACAGTCTTTGCCTCTTCTCCCCTACTCTGCTCAATCAATGTAAAGCCTTTGGGCTTTCCACATAAGCCAGATCTATGGTTGCCCATCTCTGAGTATTAGAAGCCAAGGAAATAAAATTGCCAAAGATGCCATCTGGGATTTATTTTGCCCACTATCAAAAGCTGCAAAAAAGCATCTCATGTTACAGGTTTAAAAATTCACCTGAATGACTGAAACACAGCAAGATGCAATGAGACACATTGCAGTTGTTCTAATTATGGAGATTAGAGATACCTGGGCATTTTTATTATTATTTGGTTCTTTAATGTGTTCATAACCTGAGTTTCCAGATCTTGCTCGACTGGAACAAAGAAATGAGTTGTGACAGTTTTTTGAGTGGTTTGGTTGGGTTTTTGTTGTTGTTGTTGTTGCTGTTATATATATGTCATCACTATTATAAGTTTTGCAATTGTGAACTACTCTCCAGCCAAAGTTACACCCCCCTGACACTGTCAGGGTCTGCAGACACCTTCTGAGTCAAGATATTGCCAAAACACTTTTCACCTCATCATTACAAAGTTCTAACTCAACTTTTTTTTTTGTTTTGCAGATCCTCAGATAATCAATGATATTCCCAAAGTATCCAATGCATTAGGTACAGGTTATTTACATACTGCCATCTGCTATTTTCCTAGGTTCTACAGTTTTTTCAGGAAGGACATCAACTCTTCTTCTTTTGCAAGACCTATGTATTCCACATACCCCTCTCTGAACCCACAACATCTGCAACCCTCTGCTGCTGAAGAGAACAGAATTAAAACTAATTATGACTGATTAAATACAAGGAAAACCATCATGTGTAAATCAAATCTAGTCAACACATAAATAGGGGAAGGCATGATGAACTAATTGCATAGTGAAGAGCAAATTTGGAACTTATCTAGGAGGGAAAGCTTCCAAAATTCACTGCTTGGGAATTCAAGAGTTATAAACCAAATTGTTATATAATTGAATGTATATTTGATAGTCCAAAGAAGTTATTGAAGCTACCCTTACATTGACGTTCAAAAAGGAGCTGAGCATTTATATGTATTTAACTGTAAAATAAAGATTTCAAAGGTGAAAATAAACATAATGGCTACAGATTGTGAACAGCAGAAAGCAAATTACACCATGTCTGTCTAACCTGAGCTCTTACATTTCCCTTGGAAACATCTGGAGCAGCTCCTACCAGACACAGAGTACTGTCCTGAACAGACCCAACAGTGGTTAGTTCCTGTTATGCACACCAAGGAATCTGACAGTCTGCAGGCAAAACATTGCAAAACTTCATAAAAATATAAAGACGACTCACAGGACCTATTAAAAATAGATATAAGACAACTGATTCTTGGACAAGTAATGCAGCAACACCCAGCAGATTAGGCTTGCAGACATAGTCCACTCTGTAGCCCTACACTGTGATCACACAAGGATATTTTCTCCTGCAAAGTCACTCACCACACTACTGAGAAGAAGTCAGCTTTGTCAGAGGCCTGGAAGAGAATTATTTTAGATTCAAAAAACCTATGGATTTCTTGGAAAGTGAGATAAGCACTCCAAGTCACATACATTTCCTAAAGAGGTGCTGGATATGGAATTACAGCTAATCCATCTTAGGAATTGCAAGCCAGCATCTTGGCTCAACAAACTACTCCACTTCAATAAAAATAAATCTCAGGAATGTCAGGGCAGGGATTAAAAAAATTTAAAACCATAAAATCACGGACTCTGCACAGTGTATCTTAGAACCACCCATTGATCAGAAACTTGCATGGACTTGTATCATGCCCCTACTTAGCTCTCTGAAAACAATGGCTTGGCTTGCAAGGTATTTTTTTTTCACTTACACCTTTACCTTCAGTTGTGTCTGAAGGTCCTTTATGTTTACAGCGGGGAAAAAAAAATCTCTTTTGTCCATGACAAAATCTCTTTTGTCATCTCATGACAATATTTCAGCCGAAGAGATTCTTCACATTAGGAAATACATTAAATAAACCGAAATTTCCTTCAGGTGCCATGAACTGATGGCTGTTTTCCTGCAAATGCCCTCAGTATGTTCTGCACTGAGCAGCCTAGTGCAGGCACAAGGCCAAGAAAACAAGTGAAAGGAAGAAGCACTTACCACGAAGACAGCGCTCAACCGGTCACTCTGGACCTGCTGCACTTGGATGCAGGGTCCTGGCACTTGTAACCTTGAGCCACTAGGAACATTCCCAGCATCTCCATTTGGGATGCTGCTGTTACCAGGCCCAAGACCTACAGATGCCCTGTACAAGTAGGTGTGAGTGAGTTTACCCACACCAGTGACCTCCAGCATGTCCGGTGGGAAGTGGGAGCTGGGAAGCATGTGCACACTGTAGCAATACTTTTTATAGTCCTCAGCTGGGCAGCAGCAGCCACAGCAGCAGCAAGTCCGGCACCGGCAGAGCCGGATGATGGCAAGGAAGAAGATGAACGCCGCAAAGATGAACGAGACACAGGCAAGGGAAACGATCAAGTAGATGTTCGTGGCGTTGAGCAGGGGCGGTGGCTCCCCGCTGTCATCGAAGTCTGGCAGAGCCTGGGGCAGGGTGTCAGCCAGCAGGATGCCCACGGTCACGGTGGAGGAGAGCGGCGGATCCCCGTGGTCCCGCACCACCACCACCACCTTGTGCTTGAGGAAGTCGGTGGAGCGCATGGAGCGCGTGGTGCGCAGCTCGCCGGTGTGCGGTGACAGCTGGAACAGGGTGGAGTCGGAGGAATGGGCGAGGTGATAGGAAAGCCAGGCGTTCTCTGCATTGTCCTCGTCATCTGCCACCACTTTGGTCACCAGGTAGTCCTCATCAGCCAGGCGGGGCACAACTTCCACAGCTACTGAGCCATTCTGGCTGGTGGGGTACAGGATTTCTGGGGCATTGTCATTCTGGTCTGAGATGTAAACATTCACTGTTATGGCAGCACTCAAGGCTGGTGACCCATTGTCCTTGGCTTCCACTTGGAAATGGAAGCTCCTAAGCTGCTCAAAATCAAAGGCACGTTTTGCATAGATGCTCCCATTGGCCAAGTTCATAGACAAAAAGCTGGTCAGAGCACTGCCTGCAACTGTGGAATTCCTGAGTGTGTAAGAGACCCGTCCATTCTCCCCTATATCAGGGTCAGATGCTGAAACCTGGTAGAGAAAAGCACCAAGTGGATTGTTCTCCTCCACAAACACATCGAATGCATCAGCACTGAAGACAGGGGGGTTATCATTCACGTCAGAAATCTGCACCCAAACAGTCTTCTGAGTGGTGAGAGGAGGAGAACCCAAGTCCGTGGCAGTAATGGTGATGTTGTACTCACTGATCAGCTCTCGGTCCAGAAGCTCACTGGTGACAAGGCTGTAGTAGTTTTGAAGGGAAGGCTTTAACTGGAAGGGAAGGTTTTCAGAGATCTGACAGGCTACTTTCCCATTCTCCCCGGGGTCTTTATCCAAAATACTCAGCAGAGCTATCACTGTGCCAGGAACCGCATCCTCAGGAATGGGACTGGAAAGGGATGTAATTGTAATCTCTGGGCCATGATTGTTCACATCTGTGATTTCCACCAGCAGCTTAGCTGTGCTGGACATGCCAAATGCCCCATTATCCCTTGCCTCAATCAGCATCTCGAGAAGGGGTCTCTGAACAGCTAAAACACCATTGACTGTCACCTCCCCAGTGTGTGGGTGAATTGAGAACATTCGCTGTAAGTCAGCAGAAGTTGTATTGCTAAAGGAATACCTGACCTCTCCATTTGGACCTTCATCCAAGTCCGTGGCATGCACTTGGACTACCAAAGTGCCACTGGGGGAGTTCTCCAAGATACTCGCCCTGTAGACCGAGTGCTCAAATTCTGGTGCATTGTCATTGGTATCCAGCACAGTCACAATGACCGGGACATCACCAGACTTTGGAGGGTTCCCACCATCTTTGGCTGTAAGCACAAGTCTGTGAGTGGCTTGCTGCTCCCTGTCTAAGGCTTTCTTCAGCACCAATTCAGGATATTTACTCCCATCCCCGCGTATTTGCATTTCCAAATAGAAATGTTCATCAGGGCTCAGAGTATAATTCTGGACACTGTTAGCACCTTCATCCAGATCCTGGGCGTTGGGGAGTGTAAACCGTGCCCCAGGTGACAGGAACTCCGGCACGTTTATATGATATTCACTTAAGGGAAAGCTGGGGGAGTTGTCATTTATGTCCAACACTTTGAATTCCATCCTGTAAAGCTCTAGAGGGTTTTCTAACACAAGCTCGTAATTCAGAAGACAGACAGACTTTAACTCACAAAGCTGTTCTCTGTCTATGGGCTCGTTAACAGACAAAGCCCCTGTGCTGGCATTTATATTAAAATATTGCTTACTTGAACCGGTGATCATGCGAAATTTCCGAGCTGAAAGTGTAGCTGCATCTATTCCTAAATCCTTTGCTATGTTCCCAACAGACGCTCCACGCTCTGTTTCCTCGGCGATGGAATACACTATTTGCCCCTCCGCGGTGCAGCAAATAAGGCAGAAAACCATTAAATAGCCCCGCATGCTTCCTCCCCTGGCTCAGCTCCCCGCAGACCGGCTCAGCAGGAACATAATCCAGAATTTCAGCGGACACCCCGACTTCCCGCCGCGGAGCGATCGGGCACCGGGGCGCCCCGGCGGCCAGTCCGGTGCAGGCGCGGGAGGCTCCGCGGCGGCTGCGCTGCCCCGGGCCGTGCCGCCGGCTGCCGTGCGGGGCTCGGCGGCAGCTCCGCAGCGCTGCGCCCGCCGCCGCCGCTCGCTGTGACCGGAGCGCCGGCCCCGCGCGGTTCTTAGACGGGCGGCGGCGGCGCCGGCGCCACCCAGAGGCCGCGGGACACCCGCGCCACCGGGAGGGGGCCGCGCTCCCCCCGCCGCCGCTGCCCCGCCGGCCGCTTCTCCTCCCCGTCCCTTCTCCCCGTCTTTCTTTAACGCCCCGACGGAGACGGAGCGGGGGGCTGCGCGCAGCCGAGTGCGCGTCATGGATGTGTTTCCCTGAAAAAGAGAGCAGAGCCCCCTCCTCCCTCCGCTCCTGGCGGGAGAGGCAGCGAGAGGATGCGCTGTCAGGGAACCGCGGTGGAAGGGAAAGGTGGATGAGAAGTGACAGGCATCGGCTATACATGGGTCAGCACAGCCCAGACACGCTCCGGCTGAGCACAGCATTTCCCAGAGGGGGTTTAAGAGCACAATTAGAGGAGGCAGCGAACTCTAACTTTACAGAAATAAAAAAAAAAAAAAAAAAAAAAAAGAAAGAAAATAGGGATTTCCTTCCTGCTTCACCTTCTGAACAAGAGAAATTAACACGAATTATTGGAGGGAAGGGTCTCTGCTCTGACAGTCAGATCACCCCCCAGCCACAGATGAGCTCCCATCCAGCCTCCCAAAGCACGATGGGGGTGGCTTGGGTGGCAGGGGGAAATGGGAGGCTGCAGAAGTTCAATTACTCGCATAGAAATAAATATCAGCACTAGAGAGGTCTTGCATTTAGGACATGCCCAGAGATTGTGGGGAGAGATGAGCTGATACCACACAGAGACTGCAAATCATGAGTGAAAAAAATACATCAAAGCTCTCTCCCCCAGCTTTCCACACAGAGGGAACAGTTACCAAATACACCCCAAAGCAGGTACAAGAGGGCAGAAAAGCATTTCAAAATATCCTCCTGAAAAACCTTCCTGGAATGATCCTTAGCAGCAGTTTATACAGATGGGCCCTGGCAGCACCTCCATCTCCTCTGTTTCCACTTCCCTTCTGTGAGAGCTTGTTGTGATGAGATCCTGATCGATCAAAAGCAAGAGGCTTTAAA
Source organism: Passer domesticus (assembly GCF_036417665.1). Taxonomy (NCBI): domain Eukaryota; kingdom Metazoa; phylum Chordata; class Aves; order Passeriformes; family Passeridae; genus Passer; species Passer domesticus. Next base: position 15,775,882 of record NC_087486.1, on the reverse strand, counting down.
TGTGTAACAAGGACAGATCTTAACCCTCCTCATATTCATTGTGCCTCTTTCTGCAGCTGAGAATTTCCAGGCAAGTGAAACAGAACATTTCAATTATATATAGAATACATAGGGCCTTTTTAAAAGGGAGAAAATCTGGAGCACAGCCAAAAGTTGTACATTAAATTAAAAAAAAAAAAATCAATAAGTCTGTTTGCATCTTCACAACTCAGCAAAACCTCACAGTGAGGTTCTCACCCCGGCACACTTGAACAGAGCTTGGTCTGCTCCAGCACAACTGTCTACAGATGTGATTTTTTTTTTTAACTCCAGGAGGTCCTGGCAGTACCTGAATGTTGCATTTTACTTCTACTCATTGATGCTACAGAATCCCTTATGGCTGAGGGGTAGCAGGGGTGGCAGCAGAAATCAGAGAGAAAGCTACAGAGCTGCTGCTGTGCATCCACCTCAATCCACAGAGGACATAAATCTGTCAATAACCCATTTCACACTGTAACAATGCAAGTACTCATGGTTTCCTGCTTATTCCTTTTCTTTTCTTGATTGTTAAGTGCAGAAATACCCAATTCCTATCCAATTACTACAGAATTGTCATTCAGACTCCCCCTACTCCCAACCTGCCCTGGATTCCTCTTCTGCAACGATGTTATCTACAATACCTGAGAAGCTGTGGGTTTTCTGCTCTGTAGTGATGCACAGTCGTTCTAAACACCCTGAATCAATGCAATAACATCTGTTAAAGTCACAGGAAAGACTGATGTATGTCCTTAACATTAACCTGCAGCAAGGATAAATCCATCTGTCCAGGAAGAGCTGAAAAGCCACATGTTGATCCCCGAGGAGCACACACAGGTAAAACACACAGCTTCTACCTGCCCATCTGTGACTCCAGTTTACAATGAAGAAACCCAAGAATTTTGGGCTCAACATCCTCCTGTTGTGCAGAGAAACCCCCTCAAGGCAGATTTTCCTCAAATATAATATTGGAATTACAAGCTGTAGTTATTAATTGTGGTGCCTGAAATACTAGCAGTGCTAGCAGAAACTGATTAGTGAATGGCCAAAATCAAAGTAATTGCACATTTGCCTCTCAGATGTACCCACCTTTTGAGAAGTATCAGCAGCCTACAATGATATTAGTTTTTATTCCATTAATTTACTACTCATTTACCATGAAATAAGTTCTTCTTGCTATATCTCTAATTTTGCAGTGCTTGTTTACAGGACTCTACGTGAATTTGTCTTCACTTGTTTTTAACATTATTTTTAAACCTCACCACCCTGCTTTTGTGTTTTGGCATAGCTTGTTCTCTTGTCATTTTCCACTGTGGACAGTGATGTGTCAGGCAGCTTTGATCACCAGAACGTGCATGTAGCCAGCACCATGTCAGCACCCAGATCCTACCACGCTGCCTTCCCAACCCAGCACACGAGTGTCTGATCCTCACACCACTCAGGTAAACAGCTCTGGGTCACAGGTAAGATCCAGTGCTCAGTAATATTTAATATCAAGGGCCAGTTACAACACAGACACTGCTGCCATGAAGGGAATAACAGAGTGGTGCCACGGGGGCAGAATCTAGCCTTGCCCGTTGTGTGAAGCCACTGCTCTGCTTGCCTGAGCCCCGGGCATGCTCCTCCCTGCCTGTTTGTGCTTTCCCTTCCGCATCCAGCTCAAGGCAGTCTCAAGCGTGCCTTTATACACAGGGTCCCTACTCACTTTTGCCACTTAATCCTTCTTTTCAGGGTCTCCAATCTCAAAGATCTCCTCTCCATTTCAATTCACTGACCCTAATTACATCACAATGCAGTACTAAATAATTAAGTTGTATTGAACACCTTTAACACAGACACTTCCCTTGCTATCACAGCAGACAATCTAACCTCTGTTTAAAACCCCTCATCTTACATTTGCCTTCCGTTTGCCATATCCAAACCATTCCCTACTCCCTTCTCTCCGCTGGACCCATTCTTAGAGCCCATTTGACCCAAATGATGGAGGAATTAATCTTTGTGATCCTTCTGTGGTACCATTCATTTCCACAGGACTCCTCATCATGTCTCACTTCCTGACATGTTCAGCGAGCTCTTCCTCCACCCTCCTCTGCCCTTACACCGCCTCGGAGGGCACTCATTCTCCCTCCCTGCCTTACATTTTCAGGCAATCCTCCCCTTTTCCTGCGGTTGGACGTCGCTAGTCCAGCCACGCACGTTGTGCTCAGAGCAACGGCGGCTGCCAGAAGAAACTGTTACACCAGCAAAGGCAAAACGGAAGGCGAAGAGCAAAACTGGTTTGTGTGGTGGCTGTGGGGCACCACACGAAGGGACACTGGTGATGAAGGGAACATCATCATTACGTCAGCGATGATTTTAAAGCGCCGTTCCGTGGACAATGCATCAGAGGCGGTGCCTTCGATGGAGGTTTGCGCGGTGCTGGGGCTTGGGACAATCCCAGGGGCTCTCACCAGAACCGAGGGGCGTCCATTGGTGCTAAATTAGGGCACTGAACTTCAGCGGGAGACAGCAGGGGAATCTGTGAAGGAGAATAGACGGAACAGCAGCTCTGCTGTTTCTCGTCCCGCGGAAAGCGATGAGCTCTGCGCGGCGGCAGCTGCCCCCCGAGGGCAGCTCCAGCCCCCACGGCCGCCCGAAAGGAGCACATGAAAAGCTCCCACAATAATGGGAACCCGGCAGTACCTAGGGTCTGCCTGCGAACCAAGGACGACCGGACCTCGGACCGAGCCCAGATCGCCAGCGCGGAGCTGCGGACGGAGGTGCAAGGACCCCGCTGCGCCTTTCACTCGAGAGGAAGGACGGGGGTGCCCCGGAGACCCCAAACACCGGGCTCCTCCCGCTCGGGAGGTGTGGCAGGCAGCCGCGCTGAGCCCTGCGGGAGCCCCCCAGACCAGGCTCGCTCTCAGCCCTGCACTTCTCCCAGTGGATGGGACGGAAAGAACTTCGGCAGCATCGCCGGGCTGATCTGCTCTGAGCCCCTCTGCATTGCCAAGGCGGGCTGTGTCTGCTGGCAGAGCGAGGAGTGCTGTCAGGATACCCTTCAAAAAGCTCGCAGCTGCTCCTTGGGAACGCGGAGCACAGATGACTTTTAGCTATCAGCAGCCCGGAATAACAATCTCATATGCAGAGAATTTCTAGATTCCCACGAAAATCCTCACTACCCTCATCGAGGCACAGAAACAGGCACCCACTGCATGCTATTCAGTACACCGCAGGAAAGATCTCGTCTCTTTGACACGAGGACACAGATCGGTGTGTTGACCCCCAGTCAGAGACCACCGGACTTGACAGAAGCTGGCGGGGAGGACACCAGCGACAGCGGGCACGGGGGTTCAGTCCCGCTCGGGCGGCAGGAGCGGCTCCGAGCCGAGCACTCAGAGTCTCTGACAACTCCGAGGCAGCCGTGCCGAGCATTTCCCTGCCTGTAAAATCTCGTTTGGAAGCTGCAAAACATCCTCCGGCCACCACGGCGGAGCAGGCGCTGCTGCCGCTTCCCCTCCGCCTCTCCCGCCGCCGCAGCCGCCCGCAGAAGCGCTCGGCAGCGCTCCCGGCTGCCAGCCCCCCCTCGGTGCCAGGCTTGCTTGAGCCTGACAGCACCGCCTTAATCAGAGTCACTCTCCAGAACAGCGGGCGGCGATAACAACAGCCTGGGCTGGCAGCGGCTGACAGCTCGCGCGAAATTGGCATCGTTTATTCAGGGCACTGACGGATATTCTAGAGCCTTCTCCTGCCCAAACTATTCCACGAAGAAAAAGCATCCACGAGCTGTTTCTAAAGTTAAGATTGCTTTATGTTTCTAACAGAAATATTGAAATAGTTTCTTGACGGTGTACGTCTATAACAAACGCCGGTAAATTCAACTCATTACTGCAGTCAGAGAAACGAAGGGGAAACCGAACAGAAGCCAAATCCTGCCCTGCCCCGAGCGATCGGCACTGAGACCCCACATCGCCCTTAATCATATCCTAAAGAAACGAGTCTCTTCAAACACCTGTGAGCAAATGCTGTTTCTCCATCTTCTACAGAGGTAGTTAAATCTGTTTATAAGTTTAAAATACATGTTTTTCCTTTAGAATATCGTGGTTCCGTCACACCTATGTGATTAAAGGAAAGAAGTGACAATTCTACAGAGCTGGGGCAAACCTTGCTCCTCACAAGTGAAGTAGTTCACCCATTAAGTGGTGATGACCCACTCTCCTTCAGCACCCGACTCCCGTTCACCATCAAAGGAGACTAAATAAACAATCCTCAACAAGTACACAAAGAACTCAAACTTAAAGCTGGTACTAATTGATTTAAGAGAAGAAAAGATAAAATCGTGCGACACACTGAAATGTTTTTCTAGGGATCAACGAGTAATAACCCACTCCTACGATACTTTTCAAAAAGGACATGAAGTTTTCAAAATTCGTTGCTGTTTTCTGTACACCTATAAGCACCATTCTCGTAATTTTGGAAACAACGATCCGTCATTTAAATTCTACAGCCTGTGTCCTTCCTCTAAAGATATCCATTAGCTCAAAACCCAACCAAGTGTACTTAGTCAAACTAAAAATACCACGTTTACAGCTATCACTGTGTCTTAAAAATATGGGGGTTAACCAAAGGAACTGAATGCATAACATGAAATTATATACGTACTGCTTGGTTTTATTACTCCGACAGCTTTACACAGTTCGCTTTGAAGCTATAGACAAAATTAAATTAAACAGAAGAGATCTTCCCTTTTTCTTTTAAAAATTGCTTTAATTTTCTGACACTGAACAAGAAAGGCTAATCATGACCCTAAAGTCTTATCTCAAAGAGTGCCTTGAAGCTGGTCGAGATGAGAACCGAGACAATTCAGTGCCATCAGTGAAAGGAAAAGATCAGCTGAAAAATAATGATGTTGAAAACAACACGGTAATTAAAGAATTGCTCTCTGCATCGGGAAATCATTGAGGAAAATAGTACTGAAACTGTTCTCTCGGTATTTTCTGCTCTGCTGCTGAGAGAGCCAAAAGCTTTCAACCTACCATCACTGAACACCACACACAGAAATTTTCCATTATAATTTTCCCTTAACCAATTTCCCACCTCTCTCGTCTCCCACCAAATTTGGACTGTTTTTTTCTAAAGCGTAAGCCTGTATGCATGGGATAAAAGAGAAGCCCGATCACTACGAAGACTGACATCAGGTGGAGGGAAATGGTAAATTACCACCCCATGCCTCAAAAAGACCTCAATTTTTCCACAAAACATCCTGGATTTTACTTCACTCCACCCTCACACACCCATATATTTTCGATGAATTTCCAGAGACAGAACAACGCTCACAACTTCCAACATTTCATCCGCCCTTTTCGCCCCAAAATTATCATCTCATGTATTTCAGTTTCTCCACAGTGGAGAATCCTGACAATAAGAAAGCTTCTAAATCTAAAAACTCAGAGCGCGTCTTGGCGCTTGACTGACAACAGTCATCACGTAAGTGTAAACGCACCTGGTTCAAAGAAAAAATTACATTCACCTTGAGGGAGATATCAAATTACTCAATACTGAACAAATCAGAGGTTGAAAGACGGTTAAAACACGAAAATAAAATAACCCATTAACAACTAGTACTGCAAGTTGATGCCAAGTAGGCAATAAAAAACAAAAATTACAAACCCCAATAATGAAATATTGTCCAGTGCAAGATAAGATTTTTAAAGTGAAATGAAAAAAAACACGGAAATTTTGAAGAGTAATCACGTATACAGAAAATGAAATTTCAAAAGAAGGCAGATCAAATCTGAATATAACATACGGCAAAGCTAGGACATCGATCTACACTCTTATTACAGAAAGCGGTTTAAAACAACGAGGATTCATGCATTAAGGAAATCGTACTACCAAAAAGAGAGAAACAAAAATATAAGTTTTTGAAGACTCTTACCACGCTTGAAGCAAGAGGGGAGACAGACGCCCCCTTCCCAGCAGAACCGTTTTCTGCATCACAACCGGGCGGCGGCGGAGGGAAGTTGGGGCTGAAAACCATGAGGTCGCTCTTGGCGGCGCCGTCGGCCACGCACAGGCTCCGGCTGTGGCGCTGCGAGTACGACCAGCTGCCCACTTCGCTGGCGCACACGAGCGTGGTGGGCCCGGGCCCCGAGAGCACGGCCGCCCGCGGCGCCCAGCGCGACGCCCCGTACAGCACCACGGCCAGCAGGAACAGGCTGGACACGGCGCAGATGGCCACCACCAGCCACACGTTGGTGGCCGCGCTCGCCGCCCCGGGCCCCAGCTCCACGCCCACGGCCGAGCGCGACGACGATGACGACGAGGATCCCGCGGCCAGCGCCGCCTCGGCCGCCTCGAGCAGCGACACGCTGAGCGTGGCCGTGGCCGAGCGCGCCGGCTCGCCGTGGTCGCGCACGACGATCAGCAGCCTCTGGCGGGGCCCGTCCGCCTCGTCCAGCGCCCGCGCCGTGCTCACCTCGCCGCTGTAGAGCCCCACGCGGAACGGGCCCTTGCCCCGCGGCTCCCACAGCTCGTAGCGCAGCCACGCGTTGTAGCCCGAGTCGGCGTCCACGGCGCGGATCTTGGCCACCACCTGCCCCGCCGGCGCCCCCCACGCCGCCCACGCCCACAGCGTGCCCGACGCCGAGCCCGCCCCCACGGCCCCCACGCCCGCCGCCGCCTCGGCCGCCACGGCGCCCGCCTCCGGGGCCGAGCCCGCGGCTGGCAGCAGCGCCGGCGCGTTGTCGTTCTCGTCCAGCACGAAGAGCTGCACCGTGGCGTTGCCGCTCAGCGGCGGCTCCCCCGCGTCCACGGCGCGCACCTCGAACTGCAGCACCTGCAGCTCCTCGTAGTCCAAGGGCTGCAGCGCCCACAGGCGCCCGCTCTCCGCGTCCACAGACACGTAGCTCGACGCCGGACGCCACCCGCCGCCCGACCACGACGACGACGATCCCGCGGCCCCGCCGCCGCCCACGCCGCCCTCCCACAGCGAGTAGCTGACGCGCCCGTTGCCCGCCTCGTCCGGGTCCCGCGCCCACAGCCGCGCCAGCTCCGCGCCCGCCGCGTTGTTCTCCCGCGCCAGCACCGTGTACACGGCCTGCGCGAACACGGGCGCGTTGTCGTTCACGTCCGACACCGGCACCCGCAGCCCGCGGCGGGCGCGCAGCGCCGGCGCCCCGCCGTCCTCCGCACGCACCTCCACCTCGTACTCCGACACCCGCTCCCGGTCCAGCGCCTCGCGCAGCACCAGCGAGTACGAGCCCGCGAACGTCGTCTCCAGACCGAACGGCGACGCCGGCCACACCCAGCACCGCACGCGCCCGTTCTCCCCCGAGTCCCGGTCCGACACGCTCAGCAGGGCCACCACCGTCCCCACCGACGCGTCCTCCGCCACCGGCACCGACAGCGACGTCACCCACACCTCCGGCGCGTTGTCGTTCACGTCCAGCACCTCCAGCACCACCTTGCAGTGACCCGACAGCGGGGGCGTCCCTTTATCCGTCGCTTCGATTTGTATCTCATATAAACGGACCTCTTCATAGTCCACGGTGCCCGCCAAATGAATTTCACCCGTCTTCGCATTTAACAGGAAAATGTTCATCCCCTTTTCAGGAAAAGTATTGCTCACACTAAATTTCACTTCGCTATTACTTCCCAAATCCGGATCCGTGGCATTCACCATTGTAACCAGCGTCCCCACAGCAGCGTTCTCTGGGACCTGCACTTTATACACAGACTGGTTGAACTGGGGTGCATTGTCGTTCGCGTCCAACACCGAGATCACCAGCTCCATGGTGCCCGTCAGAGACGGCCGGCCCCCGTCACTCGCCGTCAGCACCAACCGGTGCACGGGAATCGTCTCGCGGTCAAGAGATTTCGTGAGTACCAGAAACAGGGATTCTCGGTATTCCTCACTCCGCTGCAAATCCAGAGAGAAATGCTCGCTGGGGCTGAGTGTGTAGGAGAGCTGTGCGTTCACTCCGATATCCGCATCTGACGCGCCCTCCAGTGGGAAACGAGTCCCGGGCATGGTAGATAACTCTGCGATGCTGAGGTTCTTTCGGGCGGCGGGGAAGACGGGGGCATTGTCGTTGATGTCGGTGACCTCCAGCTGCACATGGAAGATGCGCAGCGGCCGCTCCAGCAGCACCTCCAGGCGCAGCGCGCACGGCGCGCTCTTGCCGCACAGCTCCTCCCGGTCGAGCCGCGAGCTCACCAGCAGCGCGCCGCTCGCCCCGCTCACCTCCACGCTCGCCCGCCGGCCCGGAGCCACCAGCCGCAGCCGCCGCGCCTCCGCCTCGCCCGCCTCCAGGCCCAGGTCCTGCGCCAGACGGCCCACCACCGTGCCGGCCTTGGCTTCCTCCGCCACTGAGTAGCGCACCTGCCCGCCCGCCAGCGCCCAGGCCAGCGCCTGCAGCACCAGCATCCGCAACACGGGCCCCCACCGCATCGCCGCCGCTGTCGCCTCCAGTCCCTTCCCTGGCTCTGACCGGCTCTCCGCCACACCGCCTTCGATCGCCTTAGGGTCTCCCTGGGACAAGCGGCACGCCGCTCCGCTTTCTCGGCGCCCCGCCCGCGCCGGTCCGCCGCATCCTTCCTCCGGCTGACAGCACCGTGACTGAGGCTCGGGGAGGAGCTGCCGCCCTTCCGTGGCTCACGGCGCCTTCGCGGCCAACAGCGGCATCTGGTGTCCGACCGCGGCTCCTTCCGTGAGCCGCCGCCTGCTGCCCTCCTCCCGCTGCGGCTCCGCGCGGAGACGGACCTGCCGTGGCTCCGCCCGCTCAGCCAACGCGCTCCGACATTTCCCTTCCGAACACTGCCTTCCTCCGCAGCGGTAATAGTTAGTGCTTTTGTCTCCTCTTTCTCTCCTCCTGTTTCTCTTCTCCTTCCTTAAGGCACTTTAATTGAGAAGCACTATTGCCAAAATGTACCTATGATGGGACACCCATATTAACACAGGAGTCATACCTAGGATTATCTTCACTGCATAAAGCTTACCCCACTTCTGATCTCCAGACTTCATCTTCTCTTATGCCTGAGGAGGCATAACTCAATTTTATCATTTATGTTTTCTTCCAGAAGATACTTCAGCTGGTTCCTCTACCGAAGAAACTGTATCCTCGATCGTCCCTCTGTAGAAAGCACTCAGGTCTTCAGAAGACATAGATTCACATGTAAGGTACTTGGTCAAGTCCAGAAATGCTAGAAAATAATAGAAATTGCTTACCTTTTCACGGCTTTGTGACAGAGATGTAGCTGAGAAATTCCACAGAGTCTCCGTGATTTTTTTTTTGTAGATTAAATAATACAGTACACCTATCATATGGCAAAGAATACATGTGTCTGTCCATGGCAGAATTGTTTTGCCTTCCGAAGTGTATTTCCAACCGAGTAAAGCATCAGCAAATACCAATTCCAAAGGCTTTCAAATCCCTCAGTGACTCCCTAACTCTATGCTCTAAACATTCTGACAGAGCAGAAATCCTCTCAAAAGAGTGAAATAGCGCAAGGAACCTGAATTCTCTCATCTTTATGTATGTAAAACTTTCTCTAAGTTTTATCCCCCAAGTGTAGCTGCACAATGAAGATCAAGGTCTTGGTTATAATTTTTAGGCAGGTAGAAACTCACACTACGGCAAAGCCATGTGCCCATTACTGATGGAGATGAGCTGCTGCAGGACACAACAGAATCATTCAACCATGACACAACTGAAGATGAGAAAAAAGGCTTGTACCACTGTTCTGGCAAGGCACAGTTAATCTCATAACAGGTTCCCAGGCTCCCACCTCATCTACTGGCATAAATACATCAGAGTCTCTTCTCTACACAGGTACAGCACTTTCTGCTGCCCTGTCCTGTAGGCCAGGCAGTAACATAAACCAGGGAATTTCACAGATTAGTGAGTTACTGGTTCTACCACAGGAAGAATCAATGATGCATGCACCCAAAGGTAAAGAACAACAACAAAAAAGGAACATAGAAAACGCTTAAAAAGTCCATGTAGGTCTGGCAACAGATATTTTTAATTACAGCTGTCGCTATTCTAACTGTTTTCTTGATTTATTTCTAGGTCTCCATTGTCAGTCCTGTGTTCAAGGATCACTGTTCAAAATTTCAGGGAAGAAGGGCTGAAAAAGCAAACATGTTTTTTTTCCATCCTCTCAAATCCCTGCTGTATTGACAACATTTCTGTATCCGTTTCTATGAAGGCAGAAACAAATGAAACCTGAAGCCTTCACAAGCTTTCTCTCAAAGTATTACTGGCCTTAAGAGACTACAAGACAGTGAACCACAATGATGGCAAAGGGCACAGACTCTGAAATAAAAGACCATTATTTGGCAGCATGGCTTTCACTCACAATTGCCAACACATCTCCTGATAAAATCAAGCTAAATCACTCTGGAAATCGGGAGTTTCAAGCATCATCCATCTCCGTATTCACATGATTATCATAAGGCAAGCACACAATGAGAAAAAAAAATCAGTTTATTTAAAAAACTATTCTCAGGGAAGGGAAAAACAAAATTAAATTAAGTAATCACAAATAAGATAATGTTAAAACCCTACAACATCCTAGATATACAATGCCTATGACTGCTGTGTACATGGGACTACCCAAGTCAGAAACCAAACTGAGGTGCTTCTACAAATACATTAATGCACCAAAACCAAGTCCTCTACCAATATGTTTTCCTCAGTCTAGCACTACAGCTGCACATTTTGGCATCTACTTTGGTTTGTGTTCTTCTGCAATTAAGTACCATACATTAGAAAGAGCATTTCAATCATACTTAGAAGGGGGAAGTGTGAAATGCATCTCTCTTTTCATGTCCATAGTAATTCTGTAGTACTTCACAAACTAATATATGCCATGCATGGTGAAGAGGCTGGAACTTTATATATAGATTTTGGTTTCAAAGGTGAATCAAAGAGGAGGACAGACTTCTGTGTAAGAAAAGACTGGAAATCAGCAATTCACAGCAGTCAAAAGCAAGAAATTCATTAGAAATGCCCCCCTGTAAGACAGGGAAATATGGGCAAGTGAAGATACTCCACTGAAAAATTAATGCCACAGATAAAAGAAAAACAGACCTGATAACACCAGCAAGACAAGGCAAACACTGCAGTCAGGCAGAAATCTTTATCAATAATTGTTCCATTTAATAGCTCATGAGGGGATCTCAGAATGTCATGAACAGTGATGTATCAAAGATTAGAGGAGATATCACCCTATGGAGCAGAGTTCAAATACAGGTCAGCAGAAAATACTGCAGAAAGAGTTGATTACTCTGAAGACGTAGGTAGGAAACTGGCAAAATATTTTCACTGCAGGGGACTGCAAAGCTGAGTAGGCAAGAAAAAGATGTGGCTTCAAGACAGATTGCAACTGATTCCGAAACAGCCATTGAAGGTTCTAAAATTACAGAATAGAGAAGACAGTGACATAGAGAAGAATTTCATTCTCATTGGCATCAAAGAGGCAAGACTCATGAGACGCTGCAAGACAAAAAAGGTATTTCATTCAACATTGCACCGAGGGCAGCAAGATTTAAGTATTTTGCAGAGCTCCCTTTGTTATTACGGTAAGAGGAAGAGAGAAGATAACAGCGGCATCAAAAACCTGCTGCGATGTAAAGCACTACAGCCACTGAAGACGAGGGGTAATACAACCAGCACTCAGAGGATAAAGGACCATGAAACGCGGAACGCCCCGGCACCGCGAGGGCGGAACTCGGCTCCAGGCAGACACTGTCCAGGAGGCGGGGGAGAGGGGACAGAGCAAGAAATGAAGGACCACTGACCGTGTCGAGGAGAGCGGAGGGCTCCGGCTGCGTGTCCTTGGGCGCGGGGCCGGGCGGCGGCGGAGGGGGGAAGTTGGGGCTGAAAACCATGAGGTCGCTCTTGGCGGCGCCGTCGGCCACGCACAGGCTCCGGCTGTGGCGCTGCGAGTACGACCAGCTGCCCACTTCGCTGGCGCACACGAGCGTGGTGGGCCCGGGCCCCGAGAGCACGGCCGCCCGCGGCGCCCAGCGCGACGCCCCGTACAGCACCACGGCCAGCAGGAACAGGCTGGACACGGCGCAGATGGCCACCACCAGCCACACGTTGGTGGCCGCGCTCGCCGCCCCGGGCCCCAGCTCCACGCCCACGGCCGAGCGCGACAGCGACGACGACGAGGACGAGGATCCCGCGGCCAGCGCCGCCTCGGCCGCCTCGAGCAGCGACACGCTGAGCGTGGCCGTGGCCGAGCGCGCCGGCTCGCCGTGGTCGCGCACGACGATCAGCAGCCTCTGGCGGGGCCCGTCCGCCTCGTCCAGCGCCCGCGCCGTGCTCACCTCGCCGCTGTAGAGCCCCACGCGGAACGGGCCCTTGCCCCGCGGCTCCCACAGCTCGTAGCGCAGCCACGCGTTGTAGCCCGAGTCGGCGTCCACGGCGCGGATCTTGGCCACCACCTGCCCCGCCGGCGCCCCCCACGCCGCCCACGCCCACAGCGTGCCCGACGCCGAGCCCGCCCCCACGGCCCCCACGCCCGCCGCCGCCTCGGCCGCCACGGCGCCCGCCTCCGGGGCCGAGCCCGCGGCTGGCAGCAGCGCCGGCGCGTTGTCGTTCTCGTCCAGCACGAAGAGCTGCACCGTGGCGTTGCCGCTCAGCGGCGGCTCCCCCGCGTCCACGGCGCGCACCTCGAACTGCAGCACCTGCAGCTCCTCGTAGTCCAAGGGCTGCAGCGCCCACAGGCGCCCGCTCTCCGCGTCCACAGAGACGTAGCTCGACGCCGGACGCCACCCGCCGCCCGACCACGACGACGACGATCCCGCGGCCCCGCCGCCGCCCACGCCGCCCTCCCACAGCGAGTAGCTGACGCGCCCGTTGCCCGCCTCGTCCGGGTCCCGCGCCCACAGCCGCGCCAGCTCCGCGCCCGCCGCGTTGTTCTCCCGCGCCAGCACCGTGTACACGGCCTGCGCGAACACGGGCGCGTTGTCGTTCACGTCCGACACCGGCACCCGCAGCCCGCGGCGGGCGCGCAGCGCCGGCGCCCCGCCGTCCTCCGCACGCACCTCCACCTCGTACTCCGACACCCGCTCCCGGTCCAGCGCCTCGCGCAGCACCAGCGAGTACGAGCCCGCGAACGTCGCCTCCAGACCGAACGGCGACGCCGGCCACACCCAGCACCGCACGCGCCCGTTCTCCCCCGAGTCCCGGTCCGACACGCTCAGCAGGGCCACCACCGTCCCCACCGACGCGTCCTCCGCCACCGGCACCGACAGCGACGTCACCCACACCTCCGGCGCGTTGTCGTTCACGTCCAGCACCTTCAGCTCCACGCTGCAGTGACCCGACAGCGGGGGTGTCCCTTTATCTGTGGCTTCGATTTGCAATTCATGTAAACTAACGCCTTCGAAGTCCAACGTACCCTTCAGTCTGATGTCGCCCGTCTGGGTGTCAATGGTGAAGAGTTCTTTATTACCGATAGGAGTTGAACTCAAGATGCTGTAAGAAAACTGTTTATTGCTTCCTTCGTCTGGATCCGTGGCATTCACACGTGCTACGAGCGTCCCCTCTGTAGCGTTCTCCGGTACCTGTACTTTATACACGGACTGGTTGAACTGGGGCGCGTTGTCATTCGCATCCACCACCAAGATCACCAGCTCCATGGTGCCCGTGAGAGACGGCCGGCCCCCGTCACTCGCCGTCAACACCAACCGGTGCACAGGAATCGTCTCGCGGTCTAAAGACTTTGCAAGTACCAGAAACAGAGACTTCCTGTTTTCATCAGACGATTTAACATCGAGTGTAAAATATTCGCTGGGGCTGAGTGTGTAGGAGAGCTGCGCGTTCGCTCCGATATCCGCATCTGACGCGCCCTCCAGTGGGAAACGAGACCCCGGCACAGATGATTCCGCGATGCTGAGGTTCTTTCGGGCGGCGGGGAAGACGGGGGCATTGTCGTTGATGTCGGTGACCTCCAGCTGCACATGGAAGACGCGCAGCGGCCGCTCCAGCAGCACCTCCAGGCGCAGCGCGCACGGCGCGCTCTTGCCGCACAGCTCCTCCCGGTCGAGCCGCGAGCTCACCAGCAGCGCGCCGCTCGCCCCGCTCACCTCCACGCTCGCCCGCCGGCCCGGCGCCACCAGCCGCAGCCGCCGCGCCTCCGCCTCGCCCGCCTCCAGGCCCAGGTCCTGCGCCAGACGGCCCACCACCGTGCCGGCCTTGGCTTCCTCCGCCACTGAGTAGCGCACCTGCCCGCCCGCCAGCGCCCAGGCCAGCGCCTGCAGCACCAGCACCCGCAGCGCCGCCGCACACCACCGCTCGCCCATCCTCCCTGCCGCCGCTCTCGCCGCTGTCGCCGCTGTGGCTGCCGGCCCCGGCCCGGGCCCCGCACGGCTCCCCGCCGCCCCCCGGACGCACCGGCTCTGCTGCCCGGCCCGCGCCGCCCCCCCGCGCTCACAGCCGGGCTCTCCGCCGCACAGGGGCGGAGCCGCCCGCACCGAGCCGTTCCTGAGCCTGCAGCGACACCGTGCGCTGCTCCGCCGCCGCACACGCCACTGCCTCCGCTCCGTCATGGCTGGCTCCTCTGCCGTCTCTTCTTACAGTGCTCCTTTTATTTTTTATCCTTTGGGCTTTTTCCGCTGCTCTCTTCTTACCCCTTCTAGTATGTCGTCAGTCGCCTCCGGAGCCAGCAGCAATAACAAGCCGGATCTACGAACTCGACTTACGTGGCATTAGCGTCGGACCGCGGAGTATTGTAACCGAGGCAGACGCTCTTGAGAAGCAGCTCCACCCAGCGAATAGAGGTAAGGTCGTTGCGAACTGCTAATCTCTTTTGCTGTTGTTTTCTTTTTCCTCTTTCTCATCTCCCTTTCTTAATTATCTTCTTGCATAATTCCTTCATAGCATCTTCTTTCTTTCTCTTCTCTTACTTATGTCCTCCTTTCTTACTCTCCTCCCTTTCTGTGTACAGTGAGAATATCTGTGACATACCAGTAAATTTGTCCATGTCCTTCCGTCCGTCCTTCCTTCCTTCCTTCCTTCCTTCCTTCCTTCCTTCCTTCCTTCCTTCCTTCCTTCCTTCCTTCCTTCCTTCCCTTCACTGTCCTTACGCACACACATACTCTTCTCTCTTCTTTATCTCCATTACCAACATATTTTTCCATTACTTCACTCTCCCAGGAAGCACAAACACGCCATTGGTGACAGATCTCATTGCTCTCCGTTGTCGTCTTTCATCTCTCCACTCAAGAAACAAACCTGCTCACTTCAAGTCTGTGCCACACTGACAGAGTGCTCTTTCACCTCACCTTCTGGAAGGAAACCACACTCTTCAGCCTCCATTCTCTCAAGGGAGAGAATTCACAGCCCTCTGAAACACAGGCCCAATCCCTAGGTACTTTGTTTGACATTGGTGTAAACAGACTTGACTAAGCACAAACAACCCAGTGAATCTTCTTCAGGAACTCAAAGCTGTCAAGGCCCAGTACATCAATCCTTCCTGAATGCTGAAAAAAATATGGAACAGCCACAGCTTCCAAATACTGTCCATATACTTCGATGAAGAGTTGTTCTTCACGCCTCATTTGCCACCTGCATGCTGAATGTAAATTTCTGGTTTCATATTTCAGGCAGGCCAGCACAATCAGAAACACACAGCAAGAACGTCCATCCCCAGCGGCATATTCCCTGTGGAATGCCTCTGTGTAGCCTGATCCACGGGGTAAAGGCAACAGAATCATTTTATCTGTGTCAATTTCTCTGAGAACACCTCCTTGACTCCCAGCACATTCACTCTGAGAAATGCGTTAGGGTCTCTCCTGCATCCGTGCTTGCTGTTATTTGCTGATACTGAGTCTGGAGAAGGAAGATAGGAATGAGAGGAGGCAGTGGTGCTCTGCTGATCCAGTAAAGGAGTCACAGAACATTTCAAACTGGAAGGCACCCATAAGGATCATCAAGTCCAAATCCAGGAACATTTGGTCAATCCAAAATGAACACACCAAGACTAAAGATGTATAAAGATACAACTGTATTTCAGACTCATCTTCTTTAGGTAGCAGGAACTTACCTGAAGCAACTCTGGCTCCTTCTTCAGAAAATATTTACTTTCGGGGGGGGGAACTGGTTCTGAAGGATATTTTCTTTCAATGTTATCAGAGTTTTCTAGGGGAGATGAATAAGAGAAAATGACCCACATTCTGCAAAAGCCTCTAAATCACTGAACAGAGCACAATGCTCCCTCATGCACTTTTATCACATGCAAAGTGAGAGTGATTCTGAAAATCTCAGGACATTCTCCCAACCTCAGCCTCAGCTTAGAAGACTGGAAAATCCATCCCTCATACTGATAGTTAGCTGCTGGAAACTCAGCTACCTGACAGCCACCAAAATTCAGCAGTCTGCATTTCATCCACTGTTACCAACACATGGCCAATGCAAAAGAAGAAAAAAAGTAAAAAAGTTGGGATGTTTTGGTAAAAAGAGAGAAGAAAACTAGAAGGTCCTATTCCACCGTATCAAAATGCCAGGTCAGACAACTTCTTGGTTATGGACAGAAGTTTTTCCACTCCCTATCAAGACAAGAGCAGAGATGTAAACAAGGAGAGCTTCAGAGAAGGCTGGCCAAGCAAGACTGATATTTGGAGAAGCTGCTGTTTCACCAACACCATATTTTCAAAAGCAAGTGATCCAAGTTTTGTATGGAAGATGTGTATGGCTAGAAGACCATGGAGAATAACAAGGATACACATGACTTCAGAAGGACCTGGAAGGATCCCAGGCAAGCAAACCAGGGTGACAGGTGTCTTCACAAGGTTTTCCAGTGGAATCCTCTACCCCAAGCTCTGGGAAATGAATCTCCAGCCAAGCAGCTGGAGCTTTTCTCCCCCAGTGATAGTGCTTATGCTACACAGCATCTCCATTTCCTCAGTAAAGAAACTTCTCCACTCAAAGTCGCCCTCCCCATGACAGAGGGCCCAAGCAGTACACCATGCCACTTAGAGGATTACAGCTGTAGCAGCCAAACTGCCCCACCAAACCAGCTTGCCCCAGCAATAAAACCCACTCCGAGCATGATCCAGGCCTTTGCACATCCCCACCTTCCCTCACAATTGGCACAAAGAACTTATGAAGGGATGCAAAGCCACAAAATTTCTGGCAGACTGTGAAATTCACCATAAATGTGAAACTCTTTTCTGGCAATCTCAGACAGAAACACCATAGAGCTACACATTAGAGATGTTTAAAATTCTGTGGTCAGAGTGACAGCTCTGATCCTGATCCAGATTCATTTTATTTTGAGAGAACCACACCAAATGCTGAAGCACAAGCACAGTTAAACTGTGGGGGAGAATTTCTATGATAACATCAGGGCTGGGCTGCTCTGCAGGGCGTTGTGTGGCAATGCAGGTATCAGGGTTAAGCACGACGAGGCAACACCCCATTTCTACTGAGGCTGACCCTGCAAGTGCTCAAGCAGGAGAGATGAGGCACACACAGATTATACTCTCTTCCTCATCACATCCTCTTGCAAATCCCACTTGACAAGCAGCAAGGACCCATGATGGCAAAATCAGCAGCTGAGGAAGCTGCTATAGACGTGCACCCCTACACAAGGACTCCAGCAAGCTGAAGTCCTCCCCTCCACAATGCCTTCCTCAAAATAAGAAGGAAGTGGGTTCATCAAACAATTTTCAGCATTGCATTTCCTCTTACCAACACATTCTATACAACAATGATGTATCAGCACAAACCTCTTTCTGTTTCGGGAGAACTTCATCACCTCAAAGGATTTTGTGGTCATTTCAATACCACACAGCAACTCAAGGTCCACAAGGCCTCCAGCTCCAGGACCTCAGAGTCTTGCAAAGGATGCCAGGCAGAAGTACTCTGTGTCCATCCTGCCTTATAGTTTTCTCTAGGGATCCTTCATTCATCACTCCGGGAGATGAGTTCTCAACCACATCATGACTCATTCTTGTCTTAAGACATGGCCCATGGCCTTCTCAATGAATCCCACCTTTCTCAGGTAGCTCTTCTGCTCAAGATCACAACACAACAAATCTGGGCCTAACCCTGCCACTGCCACGCTCACTTGAGTAAATATGCTACAGTTTCATTCTGTTACAGAACGGGAAAAAATACAGGGGCAAAGTTGATAGTAAGGTCCATACTGTCTTTCCCACTTTCTTAATGAGCCTGAAGGTGGAACCTAAATGCAGAATTGTTGTTTCCACAGGGAATCAAATAGCTGAAGTCCCAAGTGTAATTTTGTGTCACATCTCATGCAAGGAAAATGAAAGAGGACAGTTTTCAATAATAATCGACACCTAATACCAATATGGTGAGAAGCTACCAAAGGCATAAGTCAATACAAAGTGATTGGGGGACTGTCACCACCCCGGGTTTTCTTCTATTCCTGCACCAAGCGGCATTTAAACCCTTCATGCAAAAAAGTAAGAAAGTTGCCTGCAAAGCTCGCACCTCGGGGCACAGCTCACTGCAATAGGCAGAGATTTCATTCTAGGGAAACACTCCTGCCCAGAGCAGCAAGACTCAGATGTGGATGGTAAATTCTCTGGAGTGCCATAATACCTTATTTCTGCTTCCACGCACCAAGAAATTGCAAAATCAGGGAACGGCAAGGCCGAAGATAGAAATGTCCCTTTCACATCCTTAAACAGCGACTGCCCTCAAGCTGCGGGGGCGGAGCCTCCCTACAGGCAACAACGACCCAGGCTGAGGGAGAGAATGGGCGAAGGAGAAAATAGGCAGCGAAGGAGAGAGGCGAACAAGGTAGTGCCACTGACCGTGTCGAGGAGAGCGGAGGGCTCCGGCTGCGTGTCCTTGGGCGCGGGGCCGGGCGGCGGCGGAGGGGGGAAGTTGGGGCTGAAAACCATGAGGTCGCTCTTGGCGGCGCCGTCGGCCACGCACAGGCTCCGGCTGTGGCGCTGCGAGTACGACCAGCTGCCCACTTCGCTGGCGCACACGAGCGTGGTGGGCCCGGGCCCCGAGAGCACGGCCGCCCGCGGCGCCCAGCGCGACGCCCCGTACAGCACCACGGCCAGCAGGAACAGGCTGGACACGGCGCAGATGGCCACCACCAGCCACACGTTGGTGGCCGCGCTCGCCGCCCCGGGCCCCAGCTCCACGCCCACGGCCGAGCGCGACGGCGACGACGACGACGAGGAGGAGCCCGCGGCCAGCGCCGCCTCGGCCGCCTCGAGCAGCGACACGCTGAGCGTGGCCGTGGCCGAGCGCGCCGGCTCGCCGTGGTCGCGCACGACGATCAGCAGCCTCTGGCGAGGCCCGTCCGCCTCGTCCAGCGCCCGCGCCGTGCTCACCTCGCCGCTGTAGAGCCCCACGCGGAACGGGCCCTTGCCCCGCGGCTCCCACAGCTCGTAGCGCAGCCACGCGTTGTAGCCCGAGTCGGCGTCCACGGCGCGGATCTTGGCCACCACCTGCCCCGCCGGCGCCCCCCACGCCGCCCACGCCCACAGCGTGCCCGACGCCGAGCCCGCCCCCACGTCCGCCGCCGCCGCCGCCTCGGCCGCTGCCACGGCGCCCGCCTCCGGGGCCGAGCCCGCGGCCGGCAGCAGCGCCGGCGCGTTGTCGTTCTCGTCCAGCACGAAGAGCTGCACCGTGGCGTTGCCGCTCAGCGGCGGCTCCCCCGCGTCCACCGCGCGCACCTCGAACTGCAGCACCTGCAGCTCCTCGTAGTCCAAGGGCTGCAGCGCCCACAGGCGCCCGCTCTCCGCGTCCACAGACACGTAGCTCGACGCCGGACGCCACCCGCCGCCCGACCACGACGACGACGATCCCGCGGCCCCGCCGCCGCCGCCCACGCCGCCCTCCCACAGCGAGTAGCTGACGCGGCCGTTGCCCGCCTCGTCCGGGTCCCGCGCCCACAGCCGCGCCAGCTCCGCGCCCGCCGCGTTGTTCTCCCGCGCCAGCACCGTGTACACGGCCTGCGCGAACGCGGGCGCGTTGTCGTTCACGTCCGACACCGGCACCCGCAGCCCGCGGCTGGCGCGCAGCGCCGGCGCCCCGCCGTCCTCCGCACGCACCTCCACCTCGTACTCCGACACCCGCTCCCGGTCCAGCGCCTCGCGCAGCACCAGCGAGTACGAGCCCGCGAACGTCGTCTCCAGACCGAACGGCGACGCCGGCCACACCCAGCACCGCACGCGCCCGTTCTCCCCCGAGTCCCGGTCCGACACGCTCAGCAGGGCCACCACTGTCCCCACCGACGCGTCCTCCGCCACCGGCACCGACAGCGACGTCACCCACACCTCCGGCGCGTTGTCGTTCACGTCCAGCACCTCCAGCACCACCTTGCAGTGACCCGACAGCGGGGGCATACCCTTATCCATCCCTTTAATGTGTAGTTCATATAAAGTAACGGTCTCGAAGTCAAGGGCACCCGTCAGTCTGATCTCTCCACTGTTGGCATGGATGCTGAATAAGTCTCCCGCTGAGGGGGGAACAGTAGTATCGATCTCATAAATAATTTCACCATATATTCCCGTGTCTGAATCAGTGGCGTTCACCTGCGCTACAAGCGTCCCCTCCAATGCGTTTTCGGGCAAAACTACATTATACACGGACTGGTTGAACTGGGGGGCATTGTCATTCACGTCTAGCACCGAGATCAACAGCTCCATTGTGCCCGTCAGAGACGGCCGGCCCCCGTCACTCGCCGTCAGCACCAACCGGTGCACGGGAATCGTCTCGCGGTCAAGAGATTTCGTGAGTACCAGAAACAGGGACTTAGTGCGAGAGTTACTGCTTTCTTCCTCTATTCTAAAAAAATCGTTGGGACTGAGTGCATAGGAGAGCTGCGCGTTCGCTCCGATATCTGCATCCGACGCGCCCTCCAGCGGGAAACGAGACCCAGGAGGAGAGTTCTCCGGTAAACTGAGATTCTTTCGGGCGGCGGGGAAGACGGGGGCATTGTCGTTGATGTCGGTGACCTCCAGCTGCACATGGAAGACGCGCAGCGGCCGCTCCAGCAGCACCTCCAGGCGCAGCGCGCACGGCGCGCTCTTGCCGCACAGCTCCTCCCGGTCGAGCCGCGAGCTCACCAGCAGCGCGCCGCTCGCCCCGCTCACCTCCACGCTCGCCCGCCGGCCCGGAGCCACCAGCCGCAGCCGCCGCGCCTCCGCCTCGCCCGCCTCCAGGCCCAGGTCCTGCGCCAGACGGCCCACCACCGTGCCGGCCTTGGCTTCCTCCGCCACCGAGTAGCGCACCTGCCCGCCCGCCAGCGCCCAGGCCAGCGCCTGCAGCACCAGCACCCGCAGCACCGCCGCACACCACCGCTCGCCCATCCTCCCTGCCGCCGCTCTCGCCGCCGCTGTCGCCGCTGTGGCTGCCGGCCCCGGCCCGGGCCCCGCACGGCTCCCCGCCGCCGCCCGGACGCACCGGCTCTGCTGCCCGGCCCGCGCCGCCCCCCCGCGCTCACAGCCGGGCTCTCCGCCGCACCGGGGCGGAGCCGCCCGCACCGAGCCGTTCCTGAGCCTGCAGCGACACCGTGCGCTGCTCCGCCGCCGCACACGCCACAGCCACAGCGCCTCTGCCTCCGCTCCGTCATGGCTGTCTCCCCCGCTGTTTTTTCTTGCAGTGCTCCTTTTAGATTTTATCCTTTGGACTCTTTTCGCTTCTCTTTTCTTACCCCTTCTGGTATCTCGTCAGTTGCCTCTGGAGCCACACTGCAAACAAAAGTATTTGGATCCACCAACTCTAATTACGTGGCATCATCGCTGGAATGCAGAATTCTAACCGAGGCAGAGGCTGTTGGCAGTCACCTCCGGCCAACACTTTGAGGCAACGTCCGTGCGTAATACTGTTTTAAATTTCTCCTCTTTGTCATCTTCCATTCCCAATTATCTCCTTGTGGCATTATTTTATAGCATGTTATTTCTGGTTTTCTTTCTTCTCTGGCTTTCCTTCTTTTTTTCTCTTCTTTGTCACCTTCTTCTCTTTTCGTACAGAGTGCCAGTATTGGTGACGTGCCAGTAAAGTCATTTATAGTTTGTCCCTTTCTGTTTCTCTTCTTCTACTACTTTCTTCTTACCTTCTCTTTATCTATATCCATCTTTACTTCCTTCATTGCACTCTTCTTGCTTTCAATTTTCTTCCATTTCCATCTTCTGTTCACTTTTCCCTTACCAAGAAGGGAATTGCCTTACCATCTCTTCAACATTCTTGACGTGGTGTAGTGACATATTTTTTGTAAAAAATTCTAATTTCTCTTCCCTTCTGTCTGCAAGGAAGTCTTCAGAGAAGGCATGGCAGTATGATCAAAATTTCAAACAGCTTCTCATAGACAAATATTCCACATCAAAACCAAGTAATTAAAGGCACGAAGGGTAGATATCTTCACAAGTAGCAATACCAGAAAGAACAGTGCCCTAAGATATGCAGAACTTCTGGATGTCCTGATAGGATTCCAGAAGAGCAGCACTGTCTGGTGGGGTCCTTCTCATGATATTCTACTGTGATCCCTTTATCACCTGGGGAACTGGGATCTCTGCAGTTAAGCAGACATTCTGTATTCCCTCCCCAAACCCTATTTAAATTCTGTCCTTCCCCCATGGCTGTCACAAATATAGAGCATGCTGCAAATCCATTCTCTGAATCTTTGACTTTTCCCCCATGCCAGGATGCTTTGTACCTTTTCAGCAATAGCAGATACAAACAGAGTTCTGAAACGTTCTGTGATTAGAGTCGTGAACAATACTGATTCCAATCCCCACAGATCTTCTTCTTCAAGAGATCACACCAAGAGCACAAATGCACTCAAAATGTTAACCGGATGAGAGAATTTCAAGAATAGAAAACCAGAGTTGGACTGCTCTGTGCATGTAGAGGTTTGGTGTGTGCATCCAGACACCAGAATAAGCCATGTGTGATAACAGGACTCACCATCTCTACCCGAACTGATCAGGCAGGAGCACAAGAAGGGGAAGAAAAGCACCAGATTAAACATATCTCTTCAACTGTCCTTAAAAATTATCTCTGAAGAGATGAAGCACAGATCCACCATGGCAAGAGCTGTGGAAACTGCTATAAGAGCCCTACAATACACATGGAAAGCAGTTTGTAGTGCCACCCTCCCACAACAACTCCCAAAACAGGAGTAAAAATGTTCTTCAGTCTGCACGTTACCAGCTGTTTCCCAACACATTCCCTGTGTCAGGCCAGAGGCAGCACAAGGAACACTGATGGGAGATATTCATAACATCAAAGGACTCTGTAGCCATTTCAATACCACACATTAGCTCAAGATGCAGAAGGTCTGCAATAGCAGACCCGTGGAACAATGGAAACAGTCCTGGACAGAAACACTCTGCCTCCTGCTTTTCTCTAAGCATCTCCATTCTGCAGTCTCTAACATTCTCCAGAAAAGAATACAATTCCCATTCCTGTCTTCGTATGATATGACCCATTGTCTTCCAAATTATTTCAAGTTCCCTCAGAGGAGGCTACCCAGTGGTCAAGGTCACCTTTCAAACCAGGACACAGCCAGGACCTGCTCAGTGTCACTGCCACATTCACCTCTGTAACAAGGCACAATTTCCTACCTCAGGGGTCAATTAGACTTTTGCTTACCCTTCCCAACAGTGACAGTACTGTGAAATCCATGCAGATGGCATCACATACATGGTCTGGCAGACTCTGCAGGTGCATCTTGAGCTCTGGTTGTGAGACCTGAGACCACTCATGCTGGGACAGCCCTCATGGCAATGGACACTGATATCATGCTAAGAGAGACCGAGCAACACGGTGATGAACACACCAATACAGTGGCTGTGTACTGTGTAGAAGAAATTTGTTGTAGGATTTTTTGTTGTCATTGTTTAGAATAGGATTTGCAGGGAACTTCTGAAGATGTTACAAATATAAACATTGAAAAAACATACCAAAAAAAGGTCAGTGTCTATCAAGTCACCTGTTCATCCAGAAATGCAAATTAACAACTACAGCTAACAAAAATGGGGAGGGAAAAAAACCATGAAAAGCCCACAAAGCCTTCCTAGTTTCCATACTGACACAAGGACAGAAGTCCAAATGATCACCTTGCCTTGCATGTCTTGTAGAGAACAAATGAGAGAACATGAGGCCAGAGAAGAAACCACACGTGATACCACCACGGTCAGCAGTGAGCAAAGACAATGAGGAGATACACAGCGCCTGGCAGAGGGTCACCACCACAGCCAAACCTGAACACCGTCAGCAAGATAGGGTGGAAAACCTACACAACCAGAAAGAAAAAACGCTGCCTCCAAAACAGAAATGTCGAGACATCACAGGACAGATCTCATAACAATGAGCAGATTTCATTCTAGGGCAGAAAAATTCATATCCACAGCTCCAAATTAGAAGAGCGTGCCCTAAGGGGTTAACGCGAAATCCCGGCGCGCGCCCCCCCCCCCACCCCACCCCCCGCCTTCCATGAGCCGGCAACAGATAAAAAGGTGCAATTAACACATCTAAACCACAGTCGCCTTCAGGCTGCGGGGGCGGAGCCCCCCTAATAACTAGAAACCACTTTGGGAAACGAGAGACGAGGGGCAAAGTGGCAGTGGATACAAGCAAGCAAAGCATTGCCACTGACCGTGTCGAGGAGAGCGGAGGGCTCCGGCTGCGTGTCCTTGGGCGCGGGGCCGGGCGGCGGCGGAGGGGGGAAGTTGGGGCTGAAAACCATGAGGTCGCTCTTGGCGGCGCCGTCGGCCACGCACAGGCTCCGGCTGTGGCGCTGCGAGTACGACCAGCTGCCCACTTCGCTGGCGCACACGAGCGTGGTGGGCCCGGGCCCCGAGAGCACGGCCGCCCGCGGCGCCCAGCGCGACGCCCCGTACAGCACCACGGCCAGCAGGAACAGGCTGGACACGGCGCAGATGGCCACCACCAGCCACACGTTGGTGGCCGCGCTCGCCGTCCCGGGCCCCAGCTCCACGCCCACGGCCGAGCGTGACGGCGACGACGACGACGAGGAGGAGCCCGCGGCCAGCGCCGCCTCGGCCGCCTCGAGCAGCGACACGCTGAGCGTGGCCGTGGCCGAGCGCGCCGGCTCGCCGTGGTCGCGCACGACGATCAGCAGCCTCTGGCGAGGCCCGTCCGCCTCGTCCAGCGCCCGCGCCGTGCTCACCTCGCCGCTGTAGAGCCCCACGCGGAACGGGCCCTTGCCCCGCGGCTCCCACAGCTCGTAGCGCAGCCACGCGTTGTAGCCCGAGTCGGCGTCCACGGCGCGGATCTTGGCCACCACCTGCCCCGCCGGCGCCCCCCACGCCGCCCACGCCCACAGCGTGCCCGACGCCGAGCCCGCCGCCGCCTCGGCCGCCGCCACGGCGCCCGCCTCCGGGGCCGAGCCCGCGGCCGGCAGCAGCGCCGGCGCGTTGTCGTTCTCGTCCAGCACGAAGAGCTGCACCGTGGCGTTGCCGCTCAGCGGCGGCTCCCCCGCGTCCACCGCGCGCACCTCGAACTGCAGCACCTGCAGCTCCTCGTAGTCCAAGGGCTGCAGCGCCCACAGGCGCCCGCTCTCCGCGTCCACCGACACGTAGCTCGACGCCGGACGCCACCCGCCGCCCGACCACGACGACGACGATCCCGCGGCCCCGCCGCCCACGCCCTCCCACAGCGAGTAGCTGACGCGCCCGTTGCCCGCCTCGTCCGGGTCCCGCGCCCACAGCCGCGCCAGCTCCGCGCCCGCCGCGTTGTTCTCCCGCGCCAGCACCGTGTACACGGCCTGCGCGAACGCAGGCGCGTTGTCGTTCACGTCCGACACCGGCACCCGCAGCCCGCGGCTGGCGCGCAGCGCCGGCGCCCCGCCGTCCTCCGCACGCACCTCCACCTCGTACTCCGACACCCGCTCCCGGTCCAGCGCCTCGCGCAGCACCAGCGAGTACGAGCCCGCGAACGTCGCCTCCAGACCGAACGGCGACGCCGGCCACACCCAGCACCGCACGCGCCCGTTCTCCCCCGAGTCCCGGTCCGACACGCTCAGCAGGGCCACCACCGTCCCCACCGACGCGTCCTCCGCCACTGGCACCGACAGCGATGTCACCCACACCTCCGGCGCGTTGTCGTTCACGTCCAGCACCTCCAGCTCCACGCTGCAGTGACCCGATAGCGGGGGTGTCCCTTTATCTCTCACTTCAATCTCCAGGTCATACGACTGAACGTCCTCGAAATCCAGCTCCCCGACAGTCCGTATTTCCCCAGACTTTTCGTCAATTTTGAAAAGGTCCTGAATTTTGGCAGAAATCGCGTCGCTAAAAGAATAATATATTTCTTGATTAATTCCCTCATCTTTGTCTGTCGCCGTTACCAGAAAAAACACAGTTCCCGGGGCCGTATTTTCCGGCAGCTTAACTTTATACACAGACTGATTGAATTCCGGGGCGTTGTCATTCGCATCGAGCACCGAGATCACCAGCTCCATGGTGCCCGTCAGAGACGGCCGGCCCCCGTCACTCGCCGTCAGCACCAACCGGTGCACGGGAATCGTCTCGCGGTCCAGAGATTTCGTTAAAACAAGAACAACGTATATTTTCTTTTCGTCTTTAGATTTCACTTCCAAGCCGAAATGCTCGCTGGGGCTCAGTGTATAGGAGAGCTGCGCGTTCAGCCCGACATCTGCATCCGTCGCGCCCTCCAGCGGGAAACGAGACCCCAGCACAGACGATTCCGCGATGCTGAGGTTCTTTCGGGCGGCGGGGAAGACGGGGGCATTGTCGTTGATGTCGGTGACCTCCAGCTGCACATGGAAGATGCGCAGCGGCCGCTCCAGCAGCACTTCCAGGCGCAGTGCGCACGGCGCGCTCTTGCCGCACAGCTCCTCCCGGTCGAGCCGCGAGCTCACCAGCAGCGCGCCGCTCGCCCCGCTCACCTCCACGCTCGCCCGCCGGCCCGGCGCCACCAGCCGCAGCCGCCGCGCCTCCACCTCGCCCGCCTCCAGGCCCAGGTCCTGCGCCAGACGGCCCACCACCGTGCCGGCCTTGGCTTCCTCCGCCACCGAGTAGCGCACCTGCCCGCCCGCCAGCGCCCAGGACAGCGCCTGCAGCACCAGCACCCGCAGCACCGCTGCACACCACCGCTCGCCCATCCTCCCTGCCGCCGCCGCCGCCGCTCTTGCCGCTGTGGCTGCCGGCCCCGGCCCGGGCCCCGCACGGCTCCCCGCCGCCGCCCGGACTCACCGGCTCTGCTGCCCGGCCCGCGCCGCCCCCCCGCGCTCACAGCCGGGCTCTCCGCCGCACCGGGGCGGAGCCGCCCGCACCGAGCCGTTCCTGAGCCTGCAGCGACACCGTGCGCTGCTCCGCCGCCGCACACGCCACAGCCACAGCGCTTCTGTCTCCGCTCCTTGAAGAACATCCCCTCTGCCGTCTGTTCCTCTCTGCTCCGCTTATTTTTCCTGTTTCCTTTTCTTTATCGATTGCTCTCTTCCTTCCGTCTTTTCTCTGGTTTTCATCGGTTTGCCTTTCCCTTCCTTCTCCTACTCTTTTCTTTTTTAGTCTTCCCGTTCTTTTCTATTGCTTCCTCTCCTAGTTCTCCTTTTGCTTTATTGCCCTGCCCTAATCTTTATACCATTTTACCTTACTTTCCAATCTTCGCTCTTCTTTACTCCCGTCGGCAATTTGCCAGTTGCCTCCTATGCCGCGGTGGAGACCATCACTGTTGGAGTTATCAGTGCCAGTTATGGGATATCTGCGCCAATTATGGTATATCAGCGCAATTATGGTATATCAGCGCCAGGGCGCGGTGCTCCAACCGGGGAAAGGCTGCTCCGGAGCAGCTCTTCACAGCGTGGAAACATAAGGTCGGTGCCTGCTCATCTGGTCCTTTATCCTTCTTCCCTTTGTTTCCATTCTCTTCTTTCTTTGCTGCTTCCTTACTCCCTTTCTGTCTTATTTTTTTCTTCTATAGTCGCCTTCCTTGTTATATCCTTTTCTCCTTCATTTTCCTCTGCTATTGTTTCCCTTCTTTTGTTCTCTCTTTCCCTTCTATTTCCTGGTTCTCTTTCCCTATGGCTTCTTCATGCTCTTAACTGTCATATTTTTACATCCTCCTTCTCATTTTCCTTCCTTATCTCTTCTGTGTTTCTATTTCCTTTACCAATATTCTTTCCAAATGTTTAGATAGTACTTGCAGTAAACATGTCTTTGGGATAAACTTCTCATTCCTCTTCCTTGCAATGATTCCTTCCATTGCTTCTTTTGATTCCACTTCGTCTTTGTCCATTTTTTTTTGCATTTTATCTTTTTTTTATTTTATTTACTTTTTTTTTCTCTCTTCGTTGTGAAGACTTTCCCTCCCCTGGTCTGTTGCTGCCTTCCTTGTATCTTCTGTTCGTTGTTTTCCCCTTCAGGAAATATTTTAAAAATACCTACACCATCACGTCATGAAGCACAGACATGTCCTTTAGCAAAAGGGCACTCCCCTTCCACCTCTCATTCCTCATGACAGGGAATAGCCCTCTTGCTTTCCTCCAGCACCATGCACCTGCAGCTTCCTCTCCCTTCAGGATCCAATCCACATTTTGAGTCCTCAGTCCATCTCAAGGACCCCAGAAATAAATCCACAAAGCAATCATATAGTAAAGAACAGCTTTGTTACATCAGAGAAGAGTCCACCCATGCAGACGTCTAATACGAAAAAGGCTCCAGAGTCCAAGTGACCCAAGGGAGTCTCGCATATACAAAATCAAACCCATCAGAGCCCAGCATGACAATACTCCAAGAACACTGCAAAACAAGCATGATGACACCACATTCTTCCTTTACCTGGATGGAGGACAATTCTGCCACACTCATTTTTCACCTGCAGAGCTATTACAAAATTCAACACGGCATTGTCACTGAATGCATCCTCTGCATGCCCAGCACATCTACTCCTAGAAAAGCATTAAGGTCACTTCTCCATCTGCCTTTGCTTCCCTCTTCTCACCCTGAGCCAGGAAGCTGCAGAATCAAATGAGAGCACATAATATGCTCCAATCCTAGAGGAATTTCAATTCAGGCAATATTTAGTAGATCCTATGTGAAGATACCACAGCTGAACAGGTGATGCCTTGAGAGGCTCCCGGGCAATGAGAAGCTGTGGAGTGCTAAAGGAATAAAGTTGGTATTTATTAAAAAGGCCTTCACAGGATACACCTTGGCCAGTGCAAGAGCCCAGCCACAGCTACATCCAAGATGGATGACAGGTCACAAGTTTCCATGCTTTTGTAAGTTTTGGTCCATTTAAATATTGGGGTTAATTGTCCAATTACGGCTCCAGGTTATGCAGTCCCATCCTCCCAGTTTGCTCTCCTCAATTCCCTGTTGTTTGTACTTTTTTAGCCTGAAGCTGCAACGGTGTCCTCGGTTCTCTAGACTGCAAAAGGATTGTTTCGTGTGACTGAGCTGTGAGGAGAACTTGCTAACACTTCATATGAAGTTCAGAGTTATATACTAATGCAGTACAGAATCTGCAAAACATGAAAGCTAAAACTTAAGGCATCACAGGAACCAAAGGACACCTGTCTCTCACATAGAGCCTCTTCTGGTAGGAATAACTCACCTGTAGCATCACTGGTTCCTTCTTCAGAAAAAGAAACTCCAGGACCAGGAGTACTTGTTTTAAGGGACAGCATCCCTTAATGCCAACCAGAAGACCAAGACCTGGGAGATGACTGATGCCATGTCCCAAGAAAGGCTGGCAGAATGACACAAATTTCAAAAAGTCTTCTGTTTTATGACGAAAATTCCACCTCGAAGACAAGTGATTAATGGCATGGATGGCAAATCACTTCATAAGCTGTAATATCACAGGGAAAAACAGAAAGCAAGAATGTAGAGAACTGCTGGAGGTCCTGAGAGGATCTCAGAAGAGGAGCATTAAGTGGTGGGCATTTTCACAAGACATGGGAAATGAGATCTCCACAGCTAACCAGGCTTTCTCCAGTTCCTCCACTGTGATGCAGGCCGTGTTCTACTCAGCATCTGCATTTCCCTGGGCCAAAACTCCTTCCCACTCAAAATCACACTCCCCATCACACAGACCCAGGCCTTATTTAGTTCCACACACAGGATCTCTGCCAAAATATCACACATTGCTCAACCTCAGCAACATGCCCTGTCTCTACACCCCACTCCAGGCCCCTGTACTTCCTCATCTCCATTCACAATCATCACAAACAATGTACAGAATGTCTAAAAGCTCTTCCCAGCTACATGATCTTCACCATTAATGCTTTGCTCTTTTTCAGTAATCTCGGGTTGGAAATGCCACAGAGCTGCATGTTAGAGTTCATAAAGGTTCTGTGATTAGAACTGTGACAGCTCTGATCCCAGTCCACACAGATTTATTTCTTCAAGAGAACACAGCAAGTGCCAAAGCACAAGAGCACTCACAGAGTGCCAACCATGAGGGACGGTTTGCACACCATGAACTGGGCAAATCAGGCAGGTTTTGGGATGTTCTTGCAGATATCAGAACAATCCACATGTGACATCAGGACACATCATCTCTACTGAGGCCACTTCTGCAGTGCACAAGTAAAGGAAGTTGAGAACATATAGATTACTCCCATGTGAAATAAAATAATTGCTTGTAAATCCCACCTGAGGAGGAGCAAGGAATGATCATGGTAAAATCTACAGCTGCAGAGACTACTACAAAAGCCCACTACTGCACAAGGACAGCAACTTGCAGCATTCCCCAGCCACAATGTCTTGAAACACTGAAGCAGAAAAAGTTGTTTCTTCAGACAATGTTCAGCAGTCTCCATCTCACCAGCTCTTAATAATGTTTGCCAGGGTCTCCGTACAAATCACAAACAGGACAGGGCTGCTGGGGAACGTGTCTCGAGCTGTTGTATTTTCCAGCATCAGTCTCATTACATGCCTATGACAATGGGAGGATGCCAGCAGCTCACATCCCCAGCAGCAAAGAACTAAATGTTACAACTCACTTTATAAGTTTTCTGACCAATCCCACAAAGGAAAAGCATATTGACAGTAGTTCTATCCAACCACCATAAGCACATGCAAGTTTGGTTAAAACAATGCTTGCTTATCTCGAATACAATACCTGCTTGCAAGCCTCAACACACATTGCACAGAGCACCATTATTAAGCTTAGAACTTCTTAATATCTTGCCAGACAGACTTTTCTGTAGCTTAGGGAGTTATTCTAGACATGCATTAATACACAGTCCACTGTTCATTTATCCTTACTTTTCTACTCCTTATACCATTTTTCTGCTGACAAATCTTATCGCTACTGCTTAGCTCTAATCACAGTTCTGTTGTCGCTGAGGCCTGCCTTTTGCAGCTTTCCCAAAACCCTCTGATTTTAAGCATCCCCACACTTTCCAACACGTGGCCTACACCAGGCAGGCAGCAGCAGCAGCACAGACAGTCCCTGGTGGCGAGACTCCAAACTGCAAGGGACACCGTGGGCATTTCAGTTTCACACTCTCATCTCCTTATCGGCAGGGCCTCCCACTCCAGACCCTTAGGAAGTAGGAAAGCATCCTCAGCAAGACCACTCTGCTCCCATCTTGTCCCACTCTTTCCTGTACAAATCCTTCACTACCCCACTCCGAGACCTGTTATGAAGACATATATATAACCTCAAGATATTTTCTTGTGACACAATCCATGGTGTCCCCAAGCATTTTCACTTTCCCCACACAAGTCTTTCTGCTGCTCATGGTCACCCTTCCCACCAGACAAGGGCCAGGCCCTACTCTATACAACAGATCACAGTTTCCTTTGCTAACACAAGGTTGAACATAACTGTTAGCATATTCTTCTCAGCAATGACACACCATAAAAATCCATGTTGATGGTGGTATCACCAACACAGTGCATAAGAGATGCTCTGCTGCTGACACCTCATGTTTTCTAATGCTTATTTATGGGAATATTATTTTCAAAGTTGATGGTGGAACCTCTAAACAGCAATAGCATTGATTTTGTGCTTCAAGTGAAAAAAAAGAAATATGCCAAGGGCACTATTCTAATACATGATACTGCCTGTGTTGGAGAATGTTACTTGAGAATTGGTGGGGAAAGGTGATTCTTGGATTTTGGGGCCTATTTGTTTGTTCATTACAGAAGAGAAAATTTCCATTTCTAATGCCCTTTTAATTCTTGATCACTGATGCAACTATTGATGCAAATTTTGAGAGAACATTTAAAAAGGACAATGTACTTCACACTATATCTCTGGTCAGTAATGCAAATCCTCAGGAACATGGGCAGTAGGAACACAAAAAATAAATTTCCCTTTTGAAACACATACCTTGGGTCACAGACTTCTCCCGGAATGCTTTATACTACTAACCAGAACACGATACTTGCAAAAAGTCATAGGAAGATCATGGGAAATATGTCCCACAACTAAGCTATTTTCTAAATTAGTGACACAATAGAAAGGCAATAGAGAACTTTTCTCCTTGAATATCTACCCTTCACCTTGCATCATACCTTCACATGACCATAATTAAAAAGACGAGGGCAGTTTTCAACAAAAAGACAAATGAATATCAGCAAGGTTATCAATCAGCAAAGGCAATGAGGTCGTACACAGCGCCTGCGAGACTGTCATGAACACAGCCTGGCTGTCTTGAACTCCTTCACCCAGCTCGGGTGGAAATACCACAGATGAAAAACAGAACCCCTGGCTGTCTGCAAATCTCAAAACTCCGGCCATCTCTTGTAGCACAGAATAGTAATTGAATTCTAGAGCAGAGCAACTCCCGCTTAGAGGACCAAACCTCACCTGCCTACAGTAACTACTCGAGGATGCTGCCTTATCTATATTCTGGACCCACTCCAGAAAGAGCTGGGGGCTCCAGCAAGGTCGCCCTGACAGATGCAAACGCGCCATTGTCATTCTCAAGGACCCGCTAAGTCCCCAAGATCCGTAAGCCGTGGTTACAGAGCCCGCCTTCAAAGAGTAGCTTCTGAAGAGGGCGGAGGAAAGGAACAGAGAAGGGAATGAAGGAAGAGCACTGACCGTGTCGAGGAGAGCGGAGGGCTCCGGCTGCGTGTCCTTGGGCGCGGGGCCGGGCGGCGGCGGCGGAGGGGGGAAGTTGGGGCTGAAAACCATGAGGTCGCTCTTGGCGGCGCCGTCGGCCACGCACAGGCTCCGGCTGTGGCGCTGCGAGTACGACCAGCTGCCCACTTCGCTGGCGCACACGAGCGTGGTGGGCCCGGGCCCCGAGAGCACGGCCGCCCGCGGCGCCCAGCGCGACGCCCCGTACAGCACCACGGCCAGCAGGAACAGGCTGGACACGGCGCAGATGGCCACCACCAGCCACACGTTGGTGGCCGCGCTCGCCGCCCCGGGCCCCAGCTCCACGCCCACGGCCGAGCGCGACGGCGACGACGACGACGAGGAGGAGCCCGCGGCCAGCGCCGCCTCGGCCGCCTCGAGCAGCGACACGCTGAGCGTGGCCGTGGCCGAGCGCGCCGGCTCGCCGTGGTCGCGCACGACGATCAGCAGCCTCTGGCGGGGCCCGTCCGCCTCGTCCAGCGCCCGCGCCGTGCTCACCTCGCCGCTGTAGAGCCCCACGCGGAACGGGCCCTTGCCCCGCGGCTCCCACAGCTCGTAGCGCAGCCACGCGTTGTAGCCCGAGTCGGCGTCCACGGCGCGGATCTTGGCCACCACCTGCCCCGCCGGCGCCCCCCACGCCGCCCACGCCCACAGCGTGCCCGACGCCGAGCCCGCCCCCACGCCCGACGCCGCCGCCGCCTCGGCCGCCGCCACGGCGCCCGCCTCCGGGGCCGAGCCCGCGGCCGGCAGCAGCGCCGGCGCGTTGTCGTTCTCGTCCAGCACGAAGAGCTGCACCGTGGCGTTGCCGCTCAGCGGCGGCTCCCCCGCGTCCACCGCGCGCACCTCGAACTGCAGCACCTGCAGCTCCTCGTAGTCCAAGGGCTGCAGCGCCCACAGGCGCCCGCTCTCCGCGTCCACCGACACGTAGCTCGACGCCGGACGCCACCCGCCGCCCGACCACGACGACGACGATCCCGCGGCCCCGCCGCCGCCGCCCCCGCTGCCCACGCCGCCCTCCCACAGCGAGTAGCTGACGCGCCCGTTGCCCGCCTCGTCCGGGTCCCGCGCCCACAGCCGCGCCAGCTCCGCGCCCGCCGCGTTGTTCTCCCGCGCCAGCACCGTGTACACGGCCTGCGCGAACACGGGCGCGTTGTCGTTCACGTCCGACACCGGCACCCGCAGCCCGCGGCTGGCGCGCAGCGCCGGCGCCCCGCCGTCCTCCGCACGCACCTCCACCTCGTACTCCGACACCCGCTCCCGGTCCAGCGCCTCGCGCAGCACCAGCGAGTACGAGCCCGCGAACGTCGCCTCCAGACCGAACGGCGACGCCGGCCACACCCAGCACCGCACGCGCCCGTTCTCCCCCGAGTCCCGGTCCGACACGCTCAGCAGGGCCACCACCGTCCCCACCGACGCGTCCTCCGCCACCGGCACCGACAGCGATGTCACCCACACCTCCGGCGCGTTGTCGTTCACGTCCAGCACCTCCAGCACCACCTTGCAGTGGCCCGACAGAGGCGGTGTCCCCTTGTCTCTCGCTTCCAGACGAAAATTAAATACCTTGACTTCCTCGAAGTCTAGGGCGCCCGTAAGGAGAATTTCCCCGCTATTAGGATTGATGGAAATCACATCATTTCCACTCGGGGGAATAAAGTTCGTCACGGCATAGGTCAATTCACTGTTACTTCCCAAATCCGGATCCGTGGCATTCACCCTCGTCACCAACGTTCCTACAGCAGCGCTTTCCAGCAGCTGCACTTTATACACCGTCTGGTTGAACTGAGGGGCATTATCATTCGCATCCAGCACCGAGATCAGCAGCTCCATGGTGCCCGTCAGAGACGGCCGGCCCCCGTCACTCGCTGTCAGCACCAACCGGTGCACGGGAATCGTCTCGCGGTCCAGAGATTTCGTTAAAACAAGTTCGGGCTCCGTGTTTCCATCATTCGATTTTTGTAAATCCAGAGAAAAATGCTCGCTGGGGCTGAGTGTATAGGAGAGCTGCGCGTTCACCCCGATATCCGCATCTGACGCGCCCTCCAGCGGGAAACGAGACCCGGGCATCGTAGATAACTCTGCGATGCTGAGGTTTTTCCGGGCGGCGGGGAAGACGGGGGCATTGTCGTTGATGTCGGTGACCTCCAGCTGCACATGGAAGACGCGCAGCGGCCGCTCCAGCAGCACCTCCAGGCGCAGCGTGCACGGCGCGCTCTTGCCGCACAGCTCCTCCCGGTCGAGCCGCGAGCTCACCAGCAGCGCGCCGCTCGCCCCGCTCACCTCCACGCTCGCCCGCCGGCCCGGAGCCACCAGCCGCAGCCGCCGCGCCTCCGCCTCGCCCGCCTCCAGGCCCAGGTCCTGCGCCAGACGGCCCACCACCGTGCCGGCCTTGGCTTCCTCCGCCACCGAGTAGCGCACCTGCCCGCCCGCCAGCGCCCAGGCCAGCGCCTGCAGCACCAGCACCCGCAGCGCCGCCGCACACCACCGCTCGCCCATCCTCCCTGCCGCCGCCGCCGCCGCTCTTGCCGCTGTGGCTGCCGGCCCCGGCCCGGGCCCCACACAGCTCCCCGCCGCCGCCCGGACGCACCGGCTCTGCTGCCCGGCCCGCGCCGCCCCCCCGCTCTCACAGCCGGGCTCTCCGCCGCACCGGGGCGGAGCCGCCCGCACCGAGCCGTTCCTGAGCCTGCAGCGACACCGTGCGCTGCTCCGCCGCCGCACACGCCACAGCCACAGCGCTTCTGTCTCCGCTCCTTGAAGAACATCCCCTCTGCCGTCTGTTCCTCTCTGCTCCGCTTATTTTTCCTGTTTCCTTTTCTTTATCGATTGCTGTTTGCGTGCATAGATTCATTTCTTTCCCTCATCTTCTCCTTGCTCTCTTCCTTCCGTCATTTCTCTGGTTTTCATCGGTTTGCCTTTCCCTTCCTTTTCCTACTGTTTCCTGTTTAGTCTTCCCCTTCTTTTCTATTGCTTCCTCTCCTAGTTCTCCTTTTGCTTTATTGCCCTGCCCTAATCTTTATACCATTTTACCTTACTTTCCAATCTTCGCTCTTCTTTACTCCCGTCGGCAATTTGCCAGTTGCGTCCTATGCCGCGGTGGAGACCATCACTGTTGGAGTTATCAGTGCCAGTTATGGGATATCTGCGCCAGTTGTAGTATATCTGCGCCAGGGCGTGGTGCTCCAACCGGGGAAAGGCTGTTCCGGAGCAGCTCTTCACAGCGTGGAAACATAAGGTCGGTGCCTGCTCATCTGGTCCTTTATATTTCTTATCTTTGTTTCCATTTTCTTCTTTCTTCGCTGCTTCCTTACTCCCTTTCTGTCTTATTTTTTTCTTCTATAGTCGCCTTCCTTGTTATATCCTTTTCTCCTTCATTTTCCTCTGCTATTGTTTCCCTTCTTTTGTTCTCTCTTTCCCTTCTATTTCCTGGTTCTCTTTCCCTATGGCTTCTTCAGGCTGTCATATTTTTACATCCTCCTTCTCATTTTCCTTCCTTATCTCTTCTGTGCTTCTATTTCCTTTACCAATATTCTTTCCAAATGTTTAGATAGTACTGGCAGTAAACATGTCTTTGGGATAAACTTCTAATTCCTCTTCCTTGCAATGATTCCTTCCATTGCTTCTTTTGATTCCACTTCTTCTTTGTCCATATTTTTTTCGTATTTTATGTTCTTCTTATTTTATTTACTTTTTCTTTCTCTCCTCGTTGTGAAGACTTTCCCTCCCCTGGTCTGTTGCTGCATTCCTTGTATCTTCTGTTGGTTATTTTCCCCTTAAGGAAATATTTTAAAAATACCTACACCATCACGTCATGAAGCACAGACATGTCCTTTAGCAAAAGGGCACTCCCCTTCCACCTCTCATTCCTCATGACAGGGAATAGCCCTCTTGCTTTCCTCCAGCACCATGCACCTGCAGCTTCCTCTCCCTTCAGAATCCAATCCACATTTGGAGCCTTCAGTCATCTCAAGGACCCCAGAAATAAATCCACAAAGCAATCATATAGTAAAGAACAGCTTTGTTACATCAGAGGAGAGTCCATCCGTGCAGACATCTAATACAGAAAAGGCTCCAGAGTCTAAGTGACCCAAGGGAGTCTCTCTTTACAGAATCAAACCCATCAGAGCCCAGCATGACAATACTCCAAGAACACTGCAAAACAAGCATGATGACACCACATTCCTCCTTTACGTGGATGGAGGACAATTCTGCCACACTCATTTTTCACCTGCAGAGCTATTACAAAATCACCATGCCATTGTCACTGAGTGCATCCTCTGCATGCCCAGCACATCTACTCCTAGAAAAGCATTAAGGTCACTTCTCCATCTGCCTTTGCTTCCCTCTTCTCACCCTGAGCCAGGAAGCTGCAGAATCAAATGAGAGCACATAATATGCTCCAATCCTAGAGGAATTTCCATTCAGGCAATATTTAGTAGATCCTATGTGAAGATACCACAGCTGAACAGGTGATGCCTCGAGAGGCTCCCGGGCAACGAGAAGCTGTGGAGTGCTAAAGGAATAAAGTAGGAATTTCTTTAAAAGGCCTTCACAGGATACACCTTGGCCAGTGCAAGAGCCCGGCCACAGCTACGTCCAAGGTGGATGACAGGTCACAAGTTTCCACGCTTTTGTAAGTTTTGGTCCATTTAAATATTGGGGTTCATTGTCCAATTACGGC
The DNA here is from genome assembly GCF_036417665.1 of Passer domesticus. NCBI lineage: Eukaryota > Metazoa > Chordata > Aves > Passeriformes > Passeridae > Passer > Passer domesticus. The sequence continues at coordinate 15,738,175 of NC_087486.1, read as the reverse complement.
TCCAGGTTATGCAGTCCCATCCTCCCAGTTTGCTCTCCTCAATTCCCTGTTGTTTGCACTTTTTGGCCTGAAGCTGCAGTGGTGTCCTTGGTTCTCTACACTGGAAAAGGATTGTTTTGTGTGACTGAGCTGTGAGGAGAACTTGCTAACACTTCATGTGCAGTTCAGAGTTATATACTAATGCAGTACAGAATCTGCAAAACACGAAAGCTAAAACTTAAGGCATCACAGGAACCAAAGGACACCTGTCTCTCACATAGAGCCTCTTCTGGTAGGAATAACTCACCTGTAGCATCACTGGTTCCTTCTTCAGAAAAAGAAACTCCAGGACCAGGAGTACTTGTTTTAAGGGACAGTGTCCCTTAATGCCAGATAGAAGACCAAGACCAGAGAGATGACTGATGCCATGTGCCAAGAAAGGCTGGCAGAATGACACTAATTTCAAAAAGTCTTCTGTTTTAACAGGAAAATTCCACCTCGAAGATAAGTGATTAATGGCATGGATGGCAAATCACTTCATAAGCTGTAATATCATAGGGAACAACAGAAAGCAAGAGTACAGAGAACTGCTGGAGGTCCTCAGAGGATCTCAGAAGAGCAGCACTACGTGTTGGGCATTATCACCAGGCATGGGAAATGAGATCTCCACAGCTAACCAGGCTTTCTCCAGTTCCACCACTGTGATGCAGGCCGTGTTCTTCTCAGCATCTGCATTTCCCTGGGGCAACACTCCTTCCCACTCAAAATCACACTCCCCATCACACAGGCCCAGGCCTTATTTAGTTCCACACACACAATCTCTGCCAAAATATCGAATATCGCTCAACCACAGCAACATGCCCTGTCTCTAAACCCCACTCCAGGCCCTTCTACTTCCTCATCTCCCTTCAGAATAATCACAGAAGATGTACAGAATGTCTAAAAGCACTTCCCAGCTACATGATCTTCACCATTAATGCTTTGCTCTTTTTCATTAATCTCGGTTGGAAATGTCACAGAGCTGCATGTTAGAGTTCATAAACGTTCTGTGATTAGAACTGTGACAGCTCAGATCCCAGTCCACACAGATTTATTTCTTCAAGAGAACACAGCAAGTGCCAAAGCACAAGAGCACTCACAGAGTGTCAACCACGAGGGACAACTTGCACACCATGAACTGGGCAAATCATGCAGTTTTTGGGATGTTCTGGCAGATACCAGAACAATCCACATGTGACATCAGGACACACCATCTCTACTGAGGCCACTTCTGCAGTGCACAAGTAAAGGAAGTTGAGGATATAAAGATTACTCCCATGTGTAATAAAAAAATTCCTTATAAATCCCACCTGAGGAGAAGCAAGGAAAGGTCATGGTAAAATCTACAGCTGTAGAGAGACTGTAAAGGCCCACTACTGCACAAGGACAGCAACTTGCAGAATTCCCCAGACACAATATCTTGAAACACTGAACCAGAAAAACTTGCTCCTTCAGAAAACATTCAGCACTCTCCATCTCACCAGCTCTTACTAATGTTTGCCAGGGTCTCTGTACAAACCACAAACAGGACAGGGCTGCTGGGGAACACGTCTCGAGCTGCTGTATTTTCCAGCATCTGCCTCATTACATGGCTATGACAATGGGAAGATGCCAGCAGCTCACATCCCAGGCCACAGAGAAAGAACTTCATGTTACAACTCACTTTATAAGTTTTCTGACCAATCACACAAAGCAAAAGCATATTGACAGTAGTTCTGTCCAACCACCATAAGCACATGCAATTTTGGTTAAAACAATGCTTGCTTATCTCAAATACAATACCTGCTTGTAAGCCTTAACACACATTGCACAGAGCTCCATTATTAATCTTAGAACTTCTTAATATCTCGCCAGACAGACTTTTCTGTAGCTTAGGGAGTTATTCTAGACATGCATTAATACACAGACCATTGTTCATTTGTCCTTACTTTTCTACTTCTTATACCATTTTTCTGCTGACAAATCTTATCGCTACTGCTTAGCTCTAATCACAGGTCTGTTGTCGCTGAGGCCTGCCTTTTGCAGCTTTTCCAAAACCCTCTGATTTTAAGGATTCCCACACTTTCCAACACGTGGCCTACACCAGGCAGGCAGCAGCAGCAGCACAGACAGTCCCTGGTGGCGAGACTCCAAACTGCAAGGGACACCGTGGGCATTTCAGTCTCACACTCTCATCTCATTATCAGCAGGGCCTGCCACTCCAGACCCTTAGGAAGTAGGAAAGCATCCTCAGCAAGACCACTCTGCTCCCATCTTGTCTCACCCTTTCCTGTACAAATCCTTCACTCCCCCACTCTGAGACCTGTTCTGAAGACATATATATAACCTCAGGATGTTTTCTTGTGACACAATCCATGGTGTCCCCAAGGATATTCACTGTCCCCACACAAGTCTTTCTGCTGCTCATGGTCACCCTTCCCACCAGGGAAGGGCCAGGACCTGCTCTATACAACAGATCACAGTTTCCTTTCCTAACACAAGGTTCAACATAACTGTTAGCATATTCCTCTCAGCAATGACACACCACAAAAACTCATGTTGATGTTGGCATCATCAACACAGTGCATAAGAGATGCTCTGCTGCTGACACCTCATGTTTTCTAATGCTTATTTATGGGAATACTATTTTCAAACTTGATTTTGGAACCTCTGAACAGCAACAGCATTGATTTTGTGCTTCAAGAAAAACAGTTGTGCCAAGGGCACTATTCTAATACATGATTCTGCCTGTGTTGGAAAATGTTATTTGAGAATTGATGGGGAAAGTTGATTCTTGGATTTTGGGGGCTATTTGTTTTTTCATTCATTACAGAAGAGAAAATTTCAATTTCTAATGCTCTTAAGTCTTGAACATTGATGTAACTATTGATGCAAATTTTGGGAGAACATTTAAGAAGAGCAATGTACTTCACACTACATCTCTTGCCAGAAAAGCAAATCCTCAGGAACATGGGCAGCAGGAAGACAGCAAATAAATTTCCCTTTTGAAACACATACCTTGGGTCACACACTTCTCCCTGAATGCTAACCAGAACAACATCATACTTGCAAAAAGATCATAGGAAGATCATGGGAAATATCTGCCACACCTGCCCAATTGTCTAAATTACTCTCCTAATAGAAAGATAATAGAGAACTTTTCTCCTTGAATATCCACTTATCACCTTGCATCATACCTTCACATGACCATAATTAAAAAGAGGAGGGCAGTTTTCAACAAAAACACAAATTAATATCAGCACGGTTATCAGTCAGCAAAGGCAATGAGGTCGTACACAGCGCCTGCGAGACTGTCATGAACACAGCCTGGCTGTCTTGAACTCCTTCATCCAACTCGGGTGGAAATGCAACACATGAAAAACAGAACCCTTGGTTGTCTGCAAATTTCACATCTCCGGCCATCTCTTGCCACACAGAATAGTAATTTTATTCAAAGGTAGAACAACTCACGCTTAGAGGATCCAACCACACCTGCCTACACTAACTACTCGAGGATGCTGCCTTATCTATATTCTGGACCCACCCCAGAAAGAACTGGGGGCTCCCAGCAAGGTCGCCCTGACAGATGCAAACGCGCCATTGTCACTCTCAAGGACCCGCTAAGTACCCAAGATCCGTAAGCCGTGGGAACAGAGCCCGGCTTCAAAGAGCAGCTTCTGAAGAGGGCGGAGGAAAGGAACAGAGAAGGGCATGAAGGAAGGAGCACTGACCGTGTCGAGGAGAGCGGAGGGCTCCGGCTGCGTGTCCTTGGGCGCGGGGCCGGGCGGCGGCGGCGGGGGGGGGAAGTTGGGGCTGAAAACCATGAGGTCGCTCTTGGCGGCACCGTCGGCCACGCACAGGCTCCGGCTGTGGCGCTGCGAGTACGACCAGCTGCCCACTTCGCTGGCGCACACGAGCGTGGTGGGCCCGGGCCCCGAGAGCACGGCCGCCCGCGGCGCCCAGCGCGACGCCCCGTACAGCACCACGGCCAGCAGGAACAGGCTGGACACGGCGCAGATGGCCACCACCAGCCACACGTTGGTGGCCGCGCTCGCCGCCCCGGGCCCCAGCTCCACGCCCACGGCCGAGCGTGACGGCGACGACGACGACGAGGAGGAGCCCGCGGCCAGCGCCGCCTCGGCCGCCTCGAGCAGCGACACGCTGAGCGTGGCCGTGGCCGAGCGCGCCGGCTCGCCGTGGTCGCGCACGACGATCAGCAGCCTCTGGCGAGGCCCGTCCGCCTCGTCCAGCGCCCGCGCCGTGCTCACCTCGCCGCTGTAGAGCCCCACGCGGAACGGGCCCTTGCCCCGCGGCTCCCACAGCTCGTAGCGCAGCCACGCGTTGTAGCCCGAGTCGGCGTCCACGGCGCGGATCTTGGCCACCACCTGCCCCGCCGGCGCCCCCCACGCCGCCCACGCCCACAGCGTGCCCGACGCCGAGCCCGCCCCCACGGCCCCCACGCCCGCCGCCGCCTCGGCCGCCGCCACGGCGCCCGCCTCCGGGGCCGAGCCCGCGGCTGGCAGCAGCGCCGGCGCGTTGTCGTTCTCGTCCAGCACGAAGAGCTGCACCGTGGCGTTGCCGCTCAGCGGCGGCTCCCCCGCGTCCACGGCGCGCACCTCGAACTGCAGCACCTGCAGCTCCTCGTAGTCCAAGGGCTGCAGCGCCCACAGGCGCCCGCTCTCCGCGTCCACCGACACGTAGCTCGACGCCGGACGCCACCCGCCGCCCGACCACGACGACGACGATCCCGCGGCCCCGCCGCCGCCCACGCCGCCCTCCCACAGCGAGTAGCTGACGCGCCCGTTGCCCGCCTCGTCCGGGTCCCGCGCCCACAGCCGCGCCAGCTCTGCGCCCGCCGCGTTGTTCTCCCGCGCCAGCACCGTGTACACGGCCTGCGCGAACACGGGCGCGTTGTCGTTCACGTCCGACACCGGCACCCGCAGCCCGCGGCCGGCGCGCAGCGCCGGCGCCCCGCCGTCCTCCGCACGCACCTCCACCTCGTACTCCGACACCCGCTCCCGGTCCAGCGCCTCGCGCAGCACCAGCGAGTACGAGCCCGCGAACGTCGTCTCCAGACCGAACGGCGACGCCGGCCACACCCAGCACCGCACGCGCCCGTTCTCCCCCGAGTCCCGGTCCGACACGCTCAGCAGGGCCACCACCGTCCCCACCGACGCGTCCTCCGCCACCGGCACCGACAGCGACGTCACCCACACCTCCGGCGCGTTGTCGTTCACGTCCAGCACCTCCAGCACCACCTTGCAGTGACCCGACAGTGGAGGGGAGCCTTGATCCGTAGCATCCACTTGCAGGCGGTAGACACTAACATCCTCAAAGTCTAATTCTTTCTTTAGACGAATCTCTCCGCTCTTTCGGTCGATACCAAAAATGTCTTTTCCATCTTGAGGGAACAGAATCTCGAGGGAATACGAGATATTTCTGTTTGAACCTTCATCTAAATCCGTGGCATTTACTTTTATGACTAAGGTGCCGTATTCTGTATTTTCTGGCACTGCAACTTTATACACAGACTGGTTGAACTGGGGAGCGTTGTCATTCACATCCAGCACCGAGATCACCAGCTCCATGGTGCCCGTCAGAGACGGCCGGCCCCCGTCACTCGCCGTCAGCACCAACCGGTGCACGGGAATCGTCTCGCGGTCCAGAGGTTTCCTGAGGACCAGGAATAAGGATTCACCGTCCACTTCGGTTTTTTGCAAATCCAGTGAGAAATGCTCGCTGGGGCTGAGTGTATAGGAGAGCTGCGCATTCGCTCCGATATCCGCATCCGTTGCGCCCTCCAGCGGGAAACGAGACCCCGGCAGAGTGGTGAATTCCGCGATGCTGAAGTTCTTTCGGGCGGCGGGGAAGACGGGGGCATTGTCGTTGATGTCGGTGACCTCCAGCTGCACATGGAAGACGCGCAGCGGCCGCTCCAGCAGCACCTCCAGGCGCAGCGCGCACGGCGCGCTCTTGCCGCACAGCTCCTCCCGGTCGAGCCGCGAGCTCACCAGCAGCGCGCCGCTCGCCCCGCTCACCTCCACGCTCGCCCGCCGGCCCGGAGCCACCAGCCGCAGCCGCCGCGCCTCCGCCTCGCCCGCCTCCAGGCCCAGGTCCTGCGCCAGACGGCCCACCACCGTGCCGGCCTTGGCTTCCTCCGCCACCGAGTAGCGCACCTGCCCGCCCGCCAGCGCCCAGGACAGCGCCTGCAGCACCAGCACCCGCAGCACCGCCGCACACCACCGCTCGCCCATCCTCCCTGCCGCCGCCGCTCTCGCCGCCGCCGCCGCTGTGGCTGCCGGCCCCGGCCCGGGCCCCGCACGGCTCCCCGCCGCCGCCCGGACGCACCGGCTCTGCTGCCCGGCCCGCGCCGCCCCCCCGCGCTCACAGCCGGGCTCTCCGCCGCACCGGGGCGGAGCCGCCCGCACCGAGCCGTTCCTGAGCCTGCAGCGACACCGTGCGCTGCTCCGCCGCCGCACACACCACAGCCACAGCGCCTCCGCTCAGTTAAGAACATCCCCGCTGACGTCTGTACCTCTGTGCTCCGCTTATTTTTCTTGTTTCCTTTTCTTTATCGATTGCTATTTGCTTCATAGGTTCATTTCTTTCCGTCATCTTCTCCTTCCTTTCTTCCTTCCGTCACTTCTCTGGTTTTCATCGGTTTGCCTTTCCCTTCCTTCTCCTACTCTTTTCTTTTTTAGTCTTCCCGTTCATTTCTATTGCTTCCTCTCCGCGTTGTTCTTTCGCTTTATTGCCCTGCCCTAATCTTTATACCATTTTACCTTCCTTTCCAATCTTCGCTCTTCTTTGCCTCCACCGGCGATTCGGCAGTTCCCTCGGGCGTCCCGGTGGAGACCATGAATGTTGGCGTTATCAGCGCTAAGTAAGGTATTTCAGCGCCAGGGCGCGGTGCTCCAACCGGGGAAAGGCTGTTCCGGACCAGCTCTTCTCAGCATGTAAACATAAGGTCGGTACCTGCTGATCAGGTCCTTTTTCTTCCATTCTCGTCTTTCTTTGTTACTTCCTTGCTCCCTTTCTGTCTTACTTTTGTCTTCTACAGTCGCTTTCCTTGATATATCCTTTTCTCCTTTATTTTCTTCTGCTATTGTTTCCCTTCTTTTCTCTCTTCCCCTTATGTTTCCTGGATCTCTTTCCCTATGGCTTCTTCTTGCTCTTGACTGTCATATTTTTACATCCTCCCTCTTATTTTCTTTCCTTATCTCTTCTGTGCTTCTATTTCCTTCACTATTATTTTTTACGAATGTTTATATAATACTCGCAGTGAACATGTCCTATGTCCTTTGGACATCCTTGCAATGATTCCTTCCATTGCTTCTTTTGATTCCACTCCTTCTTGGTTGCCTTTTTTTTTTTTCTCGTTTTATCTTCTTTTATTTTTCTTTACTTTTTATTGCTCTCCTCGCTGTGAAGACTTTCCCTCCCCTGGTGTGTTCCTGCCATCCTTGTATCTTCTGTAGGTATTTTATTCCATAAGGAAATGTTTTTAAAATAGCTACACCATACACTGTCATGAAGCAAAGACATGTCCTTTAGCAAAAGGGCACTCCCATCTCTCATTCCTCATAACAGGGAATAGCCATCTTGCTTTCCTCCAGCACCATGCACCTGCAGCTTCCTCTCCCTTCAGAATCCAATCCGCATTTGGAGCCTTCAGTCATCACAAGGACCCCAGAAATAAATCCAAAAAGCAATCATATAGTAAAGAACAGCTTTGTTACATCAGAGAAGAGTCCACCCATGCAGACATCTAATACAAAAAAGGCTCCAGAGTCTAAGTGACCCAAGGGAGTTTCGCATATAAAAAATCAAACCCATCAGCGTCCAGCATGACAATACTCCAAGAAAACTGCAAAACAAGCATGATGACATCACATTCCTCCTTTACCTGGATGGAGAGCAATTCTGCCTCACTCATTTTTCACCTGCAGAGCTATTACAAAATTCAACACGGCATTGTCACTGAAAGCATCCTCTGCATGCCCAGCACATCTAGTCCTAGAAAAGCATTAAGGTCACTTCTCCATCTGCCTTTGCTTCCCTCTTACCACCATGACCCAGGAAGCAGCAGAATCAAATGAGAGAATATGATATCCTCCAAACCTAGAGGAATTTCCAGTCAGGAAATATTTAGTCAATACAATGTGAAGATACCACAGCTGAACAGGCGATGCCTTGAGAGGCTCCCGGGCAATGAGAAGCAAGGCAGTGCTAAAGGAATAAAGTAGGAATTTATTAAAAAGGCCTTCACAGGATACACCTTGAGCAGTTAAAGAGCCCAGCCACAGCTACATCCAAGATGGACAACGGGTCATGAGTTTCCACACTTTTATAAGTTTTGGTCCATTTCCATTTTGGGGATCATTGTCCAATTACAGCTCCTGGTTATGCAGTCCCATCCTCCCAGTTTGCTCTCCTCAATTCCCTGTTGTTTGCACTTTTTGGGCCTGAAGCTGTAAGGGTGTCATTGCTTCTCTAGACTGGAAAAGGATTGTTTTGTGTGACTGAGCTGTGAGGAGAACTTGCTAACACTTCATGTGCAGTTCAGAGTTATATACTAATGCAGTACAGAATCTGCAAAACACGAAAGCTAAAACTTAAGGCATCGCAGGAACCAAAGGACACCTGTCTCTCACATAGAGCCTCTTCTGGTAGGAATAACTCACCTGTAGCATCACTGGTTGCTTCTTCAGAAAAGGAAACTCCAGGACTAGGAATACTTGTTTTAAGGGACAGTGTCCCTTAATGCCAGACAGGAGACCAAGACCTGGGAGATGGCTGATGCCATGTCCCAAGAAAGGCTGGCAGAATGACACTAATTTCAAAAAGTCTTCTGTTTTAACAGGAAAATCGCACATCAAAGACAAGTGATTAAAGGCGTGGATGGCAAATCACTTCATAAGCTGTAATATCACAGGGAAAAACAGAAAGCAAGAGGACAGAGAACTGCTGGAGGTCCTCAGAGGATCCCAGAAGAGCAGCACTACATGGTGGGCATTTTCACAAGGCATGGGAAATGAGATCTCCACAGCTAACCAGGCACTCTCCAGTTCCTCCACTGTGATGCAGGCCGTGTTGTACTCAGCATCTGCATTTCCCTGGGGCAACACTCCTTCTCACTCAAAGTCACACTCCCCATCACACAGGCCCAGGCCTTATTTACTTCCACACACAGGATCTCTGCCAAAATATCAAACATTGCTCAACCTCAGCAACATGCCCTGTCTCTAAACCCCACTCCAGGCCCTTCTACTTCCTCATCTCCCTTCAGAATCATCACAAAAGATGTATAGAATGTCTAAAAGCTCTTCCCAGCTACATGATCTTCACCATTAATGCTTTGCTCTTTTTCAGTTACTCGGGTTGGAAATGTCACAGAGTTGCATATTAGAGTTCATAAACGTTCTGTGATTAGAACTGTGACAGCTCAGATCCCAGTCCACACAGATTTATTTCTTCAAGAGAACACAGCAAGTGCCAAAGCACAAGAGCACTCACAGAGTGTCAACCATGAGGGACAACTTGCACACCATGAACTGGGCAAATCATGCAGTTTTTGGGATGTTCTGGCAGATATCAGAACAATCCACATGTGACATCAGGACACCCCATCTCTACTGAGGCCACTTCTGCAATGCACAAGTAAAGGAAGTTGAGCACATATAGATCACTCCCACGTGTAATAAAATAAATCCTTGTAAATCCCACTTGAAGAGAAGCAAGGAAAGATCATGGTAAAATCTACAGGGATAGAGATTACTACAAAAGCCCAGTACTACACAAGCACTGCAAGATGAAGCATTCCCCAGCCACAACACCTGGAAACACTGAACTTGAAAATGTTATTTCATCAGACAACATTCAGCACTCTCCATCTCACCAGCTCTTACTATCGCTGGCCGGGGTCTCTGTACAAATCACAAACAGGACAGGGCTGCTGGGGAACACGTCTCAACCTGTTGTATTTTCCAGCATCAGTCTCATTACATGGCTATGACAATGGGAAGATGTCAGCAGCTCACGTCCCAGGCAGCAAAGAACTTAATGTTACAACTCACTTTATAAGTATTCTGACCAAACACAAAGCAAAAGCATATTGACAGTAGTTCTATCCAACCACTATAAGCACATGTAAGTTTGGTTAAAACAATGCTTGCTTAACTCAAATATAATACCTGCTTGTAAGCCTTAACACACATTGCACAGAGCTCCATTATTAAGCTTAGAACTTCTTAATATTTCGCCAGATAGACTTTTCTGTAGCTTAGGGAGTTATTCTAGACATGCATTAATACACAGACCATTGTTCATTTGTCCTTACTTTTCTACTTCTTATATCATTTTTCTGCTGACAAATCTTATCACTACTGCTTACCTCTAATCACAGTTCTGTTGTCGCTGAGGCCTGCCTTTTGCAGCTTTCCCAAAACACTCTGATTCTAAGGATTCCCACACTTTCCAACACGTGGCCTACACCAAGCAGGCAGCAGCAGCAGCACAGACAGTCCCTGGTGGCGAGACTCCAAACTGCAAGGGACACCGTGGGCATTTCAGTTTCACACTCTCATCTCATTATCAGCAGGGCCTCCCACTCCAGACCCTTAAGATGTAGGCAAGCATCCTCCACAAGACCACACTGTTCCCATCTTGTCTCACCCTTTCCTGTACAAATCCTTCACTCCACCACTCTGAGACTTGTTCTGAAGAGAAATATATAAGCTCATGGTATTATCTTATCACACAATCCATGGTGTCCCCAAGGATTTTCACTTTCCCCACACAAGTCTTTCTGCTGCTCATGGTCACCCTTCCCAACAGACAAGGGCCAGGCCCTGCTCTATACAACAGATCACAGTTTCCTTTCCTAACACAAGGTTCAACATAACTGTTAGCATATTCTTCTCAGCAATGACACACCATAAAAATCCATGTTGATGATGGTATCATCAACACAGTGCATAAGAGATGCTCTGCTGCTGACACCTCATGTTTTCTAATGCTTATTTATGTGAATACTTTTTTCAAACTTGATGTTGGAACCTCTAAACAGCAATAGCATTGATTTTGTGCTTCAAGTGAAAAAAAAACGTGGCAAGGGCACCATTCTAATACATGACACTGCCTGTGTTGGAGAATTTTTCTTGAGAATTGGTGGGGAAAGGTGATTCTTGGATTTTGGGGGCTATTTGTTTGTTTATTCATTACAGAAGAGAAAATTTCCATTTGTAAAGACCTTTTAATTCTTGATCATTGATGTAACTATTGATGCAAATTTTGAGAGAACATTTAAAAAGGACAATGTACTTCACACTACACCTCTAGTCAGAAATGCAAATCCTCAGGAACGGGGGCAGTAGGAACACAAAAAATAAATTTCCCTTTTGAAACACATACCTTGGGTCACACACTTCTCCCTAAATGCTAACCAGAACAACACGATACTTGCAAAAAGATCATAGGAAGATCATGGGAAATATCTGCCACACCTGCCCAATTTTCTAAATTACTCTCCTAATAGAATGATAATAGAGAACTTTTCTCCTTGAAAATCCACTTTTCACCTTGCATCGGACCTTCACATGACCATAATTAAAAAGAGGAGGGCAGTTTTCAACAAAAAGACAAATGAATATCAGCACGGATATCAGTCAGCAAAGGCAACGAGGTCGCACACAGCGCCTGCGAGACTGTCAAGAACACAGCCTGGCTGTCTTGAACTCCTTCATCCAACTCGGGTGGAAATGCAACACATGAAAAACAGAACCCCTGGCTGTTCTGCAAATCTCGCATCTCCGGCCATCTCCTTTCGCACAGAATAGTAATTTAATTCTGGGGGAGAACAACTCACGTTTAGAGGATCAAACCTCACCTGCCTACACTAACTGCTCGAGGATGCTGCCTTATCTATATTCTGGACACACCCCAGAAAGAGCTGGGGCTTCCACCAAGGTCGCCCTGACAGATGCAAACATGCCATTATCATTCTCAAGGACCCGCTAAGTCCCCAAGATCCCTAAGCCGTGGGAACAGAGCCCGGCTTCAAAGAGCAGCTTCTGAAGAGGGCGGAGGAAAGGAACAGAGAAGGGAGTGAAGGAAGGAGCACTGACCGTGTCGAGGAGAGCGGAGGGCTCCGGCTGCGTGTCCTTGGGCGCGGGGCCGGGCGGCGGCGGCGGAGGGGGGAAGTTGGGGCTGAAAACCATGAGGTCGCTCTTGGCGGCGCCGTCGGCCACGCACAGGCTCCGGCTGTGGCGCTGCGAGTACGACCAGCTGCCCACTTCGCTGGCGCACACGAGCGTGGTGGGCCCGGGCCCCGAGAGCACGGCCGCCCGCGGCGCCCAGCGCGACGCCCCGTACAGCACCACGGCCAGCAGGAACAGGCTGGACACGGCGCAGATGGCCACCACCAGCCACACGTTGGTGGCCGCGCTCGCCGCCCCGGGCCCCAGCTCCACGCCCACGGCCGAGCGCGACGGCGACGACGACGACGAGGAGGAGCCCGCGGCCAGCGCCGCCTCGGCCGCCTCGAGCAGCGACACGCTGAGCGTGGCCGTGGCCGAGCGCGCCGGCTCGCCGTGGTCGCGCACGACGATCAGCAGCCTCTGGCGAGGCCCGTCCGCCTCGTCCAGCGCCCGCGCCGTGCTCACCTCGCCGCTGTAGAGCCCCACGCGGAACGGGCCCTTGCCCCGCGGCTCCCACAGCTCGTAGCGCAGCCACGCGTTGTAGCCCGAGTCGGCGTCCACGGCGCGGATCTTGGCCACCACCTGCCCCGCCGGCGCCCCCCACGCCGCCCACGCCCACAGCGTGCCAGACGCCGAGCCCGCCCCCACGCCCGCCGCCGCCGCCGCCGCCTCGGCCGCCGCCACGGCGCCCGCCTCCGGGGCCGAGCCCGCGGCCGGCAGCAGCGCCGGCGCGTTGTCGTTCTCGTCCAGCACGAAGAGCTGCACCGTGGCGTTGCCGCTCAGCGGCGGCTCCCCCGCGTCCACCGCGCGCACCTCGAACTGCAGCACCTGCAGCTCCTCGTAGTCCAAGGGCTGCAGCGCCCACAGGCGCCCGCTCTCCGCGTCCACCGACACGTAGCTCGAAGCCGGACGCCACCCGCCGCCCGACCACCACGACGACGACCCGGCGGCCCCGCCGCCGCCGCCCCCGCTGCCCACGCCGCCCTCCCACAGCGAGTAGCTGACGCGCCCGTTGCCCGCCTCGTCCGGGTCCCGCGCCCACAGCCGCGCCAGCTCCGCGCCCGCCGCGTTGTTCTCCCGCGCCAGCACCGTGTACACGGCCTGCGCGAACGCGGGCGCGTTGTCGTTCACGTCCGACACCGGCACCCGCAGCCCGCGGCTGGCGCGCAGCGCCGGCGCCCCGCCGTCCTCCGCACGCACCTCCACCTCGTACTCCGACACCCGCTCCCGGTCCAGCGCCTCGCGCAGCACCAGCGAGTACGAGCCCGCGAACGTCGCCTCCAGACCGAACGGCGACGCCGGCCACACCCAGCACCGCACGCGCCCGTTCTCCCCCGAGTCCCGGTCCGACACGCTCAGCAGGGCCACCACCGTCCCCACCGACGCGTCCTCCGCCACCGGCACCGACAGCGACGTCACCCACACCTCCGGCGCGTTGTCGTTCACGTCCAGAACCTCCAGCACCACTTTGCAATGACCCGACAGCGGGGGCATACCCTTATCTCTCGCTTCTATTTGTATCTCATATAAACGAGCCTCTTCATAGTCCACGATGCCTGCCAAATGAATTTCACCCGTCTTCGCATTTAAAAGGAAAATGTTCTTTCCCTTTTCAGGAAAAGTATTGCTCACGCTAAATTTCACTTCTCCATTACTTCCCAAATCCGGATCCGTGGCATTCACCCTCGCCACAAACGTCCCCTCCGTAGCGTTCTCCGGCAGTTGCACTTTATACACAGTCTGATTGAATTGGGGCGCGTTGTCATTCGCATCCTCCACCGAGATCACCAGCTCCATTGTCCCCGTGAGAGACGGCCGGCCCCCGTCACTCGCCGTCAGCAACAACCGGTGCACGGGAGTCGTCTCTCGATCAAGAGATTTCGTAAGTACCAGAAACAGGGATTCTCGGTATTCCTCACTCCGCTGCAAATCCAGAGAGAAATGCTCGCTGGGGCTGAGTGTATAAGAGAGCTGTGCGTTCACTCCGATATCCGCATCTGACGCGCCCTCCAGCGGGAAACGAGACCCCAGCACAGACGATTCCGCGATGCTGAGGTTCTTTCGGGCGGCGGGGAAGACGGGGGCATTGTCGTTGATGTCGGTGACCTCCAGCTGCACATGGAAGACGCGCAGCGGCCGCTCCAGCAGCACCTCCAGGCGCAGCGCGCACGGCGCGCTCTTGCCGCACAGCTCCTCCCGGTCGAGCCGCGAGCTCACCAGCAGCGCGCCGCTCGCCCCGCTCACCTCCACGCTCGCCCGCCGGCCCGGAGCCACCAGCCGCAGCCGCCGCGCCTCCGCCTCGCCCGCCTCCAGGCCCAGGTCCTGCGCCAGACGGCCCACCACCGTGCCGGCCTTGGCTTCCTCCGCCACCGAGTAGCGCACCTGCCCGCCCGCCAGCGCCCAGGACAGCGCCTGCAGCACCAGCACCCGCAGCACCGCCGCACACCACCGCTCGCCCATCCTCCCTGCCGCCGCCGCTCTCGCCGCTCTCGCCGCTGTCGCCGCTGTGGCTGCCGGCCCCGGCCCGGGCCCCGCACGGCTCCCCGCCGCCGCCCGGACGCACCGGCTCTGCTGCCCGGCCCGCGCCGCCCCCCCGCGCTCACAGCCGGGCTCTCCGCCGCACCGGGGCGGAGCCGCCCGCACCGAGCCGTTCCTGAGCCTGCAGCGACACCGTGCGCTGCTCCGCCGCCGCACACGCTCTGTATTTTCCCCCGCGCTGCCTTCCTGAAATGGGTATGTTTTCTACCGTGTCTTGTTGTCGTGCTCCTCGTTTTTTCCCCCTCATATCTTCTACTGTCTTTGCACGTCTTCTTTCATTTCTTCTTCTTCCTTCTTCACTGCCATTTTCATTTGCTTGTTCCCTTGCAATTCATTCTTTTCCGTCATATTTCCTTTATCTTTCCTTTTTTTTCCTTTGTGCTCCATTCTCTTTCTTCCCTTTCGTCCTTGTTATTCCACTCTTCTTTCTTTCCACTCTTTTCCCATCTCCTTCCACCCACCTCTATTCTTTAGCCGCGCTGGAAGGTCGCCAGTTTTCTCTGGTGCCGCAGAGACCATCAAATGCGGAGTCATCAGCGCTACTTACGGGCCATCATTGCTGCAGAGCTGCGCTGCTCCAACCAAGGCTGTTAGGAACCAACTCTGCCCAGCGTCTACTCATAAGTTCGGTGCGTGCTGGTCAGCTCTATGGTCTCTTTCATATTTCCATTCTTCCTTCATTTCTTACTTTCATTATGGCTTTATTTTTATTTGCATCGGTTCATTATTTACTTTACTACTACTACTACTATTTTATTACTATTACTATTTATATTATTATTATTTTCTTGATGCTATTTATATTTTCCCCTTCCATTTACTTTATTTTCTCTTTCCTTGTTCTTTCTCTATATCTTTTCATTCCTGCTTATCGCTGTCCTATGTCTTTCCCCCTTCTCCTCTCCTGTTTCCATCTTGTCTCTTCTGATGTTGTCTTTTTTTTTTGTTTGTTTGTTTTTTGTTTTGGTTTTTCTGTCTTCACTAGAATATTTTCCAAATCCTCACAATGTAGTTTGGGAATATCTCTCCTTGTTCTTCTTTTACCTGACCCCTTCATGTACATCCTTGCTTAGTTGGTTTTTTTTTTTTTAAATCTTCTTTCTACATTCCTCCTCCTTCCTTGTCGCTGCATCCCCTGCTCCTCTATTTCCATAATTATATCTTCTGCACATTCTTTCTTCCACAAAATATTTAAAAATACCTAAAATACCCCTACCACGAAGATGATTTTGGGGTCCGAGTCTCATTTCTCTTCCCTACACCTCCTCTTAATGTGGAGAGGGAGCAGCCTGCTTGCTCTCCATGCACCTCCAACTTCACTCTGTTCAGGAGAAAGGCCACACTCTTCAGCCTCCAGTGCTCTCAAGGACCCAGCAATAACACAGCAAGGCAGCCAGATGACAAAGAAAAGCTCTGCTGCATCAAAAGAGTTTCCACCACTCTCTGACACAGAAGCTGAGGCCACAGTTAATTGGGACATCTGTGCATGGAGGCCTGGAAGAGTTCAATCAAACCAGGGAATTTTCTCATTCCAGAACTCAAACCTATCACAGCCCAGCATGACAACCTCCCTTAAAGACCTAAAAAAGCACTGGGCAGACACAGCTCCTGAGGACTCCTCATGTACCTCAATCCTTCCTGACTTTCCTCTTGCATTTTCAAAGTTCTCTTCCTCTCTGGAAGGCATCTGCTGCCTAGACAGCACACCAAGAACCTTGGTATCTATGAAGCCCCAAGGAAAATCTCTCGCTCACCTTAGGATGATCCACTTGTCATACAGCAAACAAAAGCCATGAAGGTAACACCATAACAATGTCACTAAGAACACTCCCCTGACCTCCTACACATCTGTTTGGTGAAATGAATTTTGGTCCCTCCTTCATTCCTGCTTGCTGTCACCCACTCAGGCTGTGCCTGGAAGCATCAGAAAAGGAATGTGAGCAGGTGACAAATGCTGCGTTGGTCCAATAGGGTGAACATTCTGCTAATTCAACAAAAAGATGCCATAACTGAACAGGAAATAAAATACAACAGTCTCAAGAACATTCACATTTGCTCTATGACTTACCTCTTCTGAACTGGTTCCTTCTTCAGAAAATAAATATTTTTGGGGCGGGAAAGTTGGCTTTCAAGGATAATTGTGCTTAACATTATCAGTGGTTTTGGGGAAGCTGGGCAGAAAAACATCACTTATGTTCCACAGAAACTGGACAACATGCAGTGTCCATTACGCATTTCTTGGGGAAAGAGGAAGCAGATCTGTAAACTACAGAAATTATCTCAAAGTAAACCTCAGAAGACAGGAACAGGCATCCACCACAATGATGGGGAATGCCCCAAATATCTGCCATGTTGCCAATGAGAGACAGGAAATAAACACAACAACAAACAAACCCAGAAAAACAAAAGCATGTGCAGTTTGATAGAAAAGAGGATAATAATTTTTTTTTAAAAGTCCCATTCTCCTGTCTTGAAAAGCAAATTTTGGCAACATCTTGAATACCAAGACCCATCTGGCAAGACAAAGCAGAAACACAATGAGGGAAAGATTCAGAGAAGGCTCCGCAGCATGATCCAAATTCCAAAAGGTTCTCTCTGACCAACAACATTCCATACCCAACCCAAGTAATTAAAGGCATACAGGATAGATGTTTACACTAAGAGCAATACCAGGAAGAACAACAGTGCCCTGATATGCAGAACTCCTGGGTGTCCTGAGAGGATCCCAGGAAAGCAGCACTGTGTGGTGGAACATTTCTGAAGTATTCTACTGCAATCCGCTATTTTGCACCCTGGGAACTGGGACCTCCGCAGCTAAACAGATATTTCCCATTTCCTCCTCAAATATGTATTGAAATTCTCCCCTTTCCCCATGCCTGCCAGAAATATATACAGAGTGCTGCAAATACATTCTGTGATTCTTTAACTTGTCCCTCATGCCAGGATGCTTTTTGCCTTTTCAGCAATTTCAAATACAAACCGAGTTCTTAAAGGTTCTGCAAATAGAGTCATGAAAAATACTAATTGCAGTCCCCACAAATTTTCTTCAAGAAAATTACACCAAACCTGCACCTCAAATCCCATCAAAACGTTAAGAGTGGAAGAATTTCTATAACAGAAAACCAAAGCCGGGCTGCTCTGTATTATTGGAGGTTTGGTGTGTACATCCAGACACAAGAATAAGCCAAGTGTGATAACAGGACTCACCATCTCTGCCCAGACTGACCAGGCAGGAGCACAAGAAGGGGAAGAAAAGCACAACAAGATTACACCCACCCCCTCAACTGCCCTTAAATATCATGTCTCAAGAGAAGTACAGATCCACCATGGCAAGAGCTGTGGAAGCTGCTACAAGAACCCTACAATACACATGGAAAGCAGTTTGTAGTGCCACTCTCCCACAACACCACCCCCAAAACAGCAGCAAAAATGTTCATCAGTCTGCATGTTACCAGCTGTTACCCAGCACATTCCCTGTGTCAGGCCAGAGGCAGCACAAGGGACTCTCTCTGATGGGAGATATTCATAACCTCAAAGGACTCCGTGGCCATTTCAATACCACATATTATCTCAAGGTTCAAAAGGCCTCCAACATCAGACCCTTGGAACTTGGGAAAGAATCCTGGCCACAAACACTCTGTGCCAATTCTACCTACTGCAAGGCATGCTCCACTCCTCACTTTGTAACAGTAGTTCTCGAGTAAAAAGTAAAAATCATGTCACATCTCCTATTCCTCTCTTCTTATGTCATGGTCCATAATTTCACAGATTATTTCTCGTTCCCTCAGAAAATCCTCCCATTGCTCCAGAACACCATCCCAGTGTTCACAATGAAGTTGGAGGTGCATTCACAATGATTTGGTTGATTTGGGACCAACCAAAATGGAGAAATTACACTCTGCACATTGAAAATACATTAGACCACAAGTCCAAATCGCCAGCTGTCCCCAGAACACTTGTAGAGGGAAATGACAGAGGATGAGGACAGAGAAGAAACCACAGGTGAAACCATCCAAGTCAACACTAGGCAAAGCCAGTAAGGCAGTACACAGTACCTACGGGTCTGTTACCAACGCAGCCTCCTTCTTTTGCGCTCCTACACTAAACCCGGGAGAAAACATTACATACCGGACAGCAAGAGCGCTGACTGCAGAGGTGACTCCTTAGAGAAGGGATTTCATCTTAGGGGAACACAATTCATATCCACATCAGCAAACCTCAGCTGCGGACCGTTACAGCACAGAGGTGCCGCTAATCTTTTATCTCCAGCAAGCCTTCCCCTCCCACAGGCAGGAGTTCTGCGGCTCCGGCAGGACCCTGCGACAGATGCAAAGGTGTCTTTGATTTCTTAAGGACCCGTCAAGTACCCACCGCCCTCGGGCCGCGGCAATTTGGCCTGGATCCCAGCAGCGACTGCAAAGGACACAGAACAGAAGGCGCAGAAAAAGGAGTATAGGTAGAGATGAGCAAGCATTGCACTGACCGTGTCGAGGAGAGCGGAGGGCTCCGGCTGCGTGTCCTTGGGCGCGGGGCCGGGCGGCGGCGGCGGAGGGGGGAAGTTGGGGCTGAAAACCATGAGGTCGCTCTTGGCGGCACCGTCGGCCACGCACAGGCTCCGGCTGTGGCGCTGCGAGTACGACCAGCTGCCCACTTCGCTGGCGCACACGAGCGTGGTGGGCCCGGGCCCCGAGAGCACGGCCGCCCGCGGCGCCCAGCGCGATGCCCCGTACAGCACCACGGCCAGCAGGAACAGGCTGGACACGGCGCAGATGGCCACCACCAGCCACACGTTGGTGGCCGCGCTCGCCGCCCCGGGCCCCAGCTCCACACCCACGGCCGAGCGCGACGGCGACGACGACGACGAGGACGAGGATCCCGCGGCCAGCGCCGCCTCGGCCGCCTCGAGCAGCGACACGCTGAGCGTGGCCGTGGCCGAGCGCGCCGGCTCGCCGTGGTCGCGCACGACGATCAGCAGCCTCTGGCGAGGCCCGTCCGCCTCGTCCAGCGCCCGCGCCGTGCTCACCTCGCCGCTGTAGAGCCCCACGCGGAACGGGCCCTTGCCCCGCGGCTCCCACAGCTCGTAGCGCAGCCACGCGTTGTAGCCCGAGTCGGCGTCCACGGCGCGGATCTTGGCCACCACCTGCCCCGCCGGCGCCCCCCACGCCGCCCACGCCCACAGCGTGCCCGACGCCGAGCCCGCCCCCACGCCCGCCGCCACCGCCTCGGCCGCCGCCACGGCGCCCGCCTCCGGGGCCGAGCCCGCAGCCGGCAGCAGCGCCGGCGCGTTGTCGTTCTCGTCCAGCACGAAGAGCTGCACCGTGGCGTTGCCGCTCAGCGGCGGCTCCCCCGCGTCCACCGCGCGCACCTCGAACTGCAGCACCTGCAGCTCCTCGTAGTCCAAGGGCTGCAGCGCCCACAGGCGCCCGCTCTCCGCGTCCACCGACACGTAGCTCGAAGCCGGACGCCACCCGCCGCCCGACCACGACGACCCCGCGGCCCCGCCGCCGGTGCCCACGCCGCCCTCCCACAGCGAGTAGCTGACGCGCCCGTTGCCCGCCTCGTCCGGGTCCCGCGCCCACAGCCGCGCCAGCTCCGCGCCCGCCGCGTTGTTCTCCCGCGCCAGCACCGTGTACACGGCCTGCGCGAACGCGGGCGCGTTGTCGTTCACGTCCGACACCGGCACCCGCAGCCCGCGGCTGGCGCGCAGCGCCGGCGCCCCGCCGTCCTCCGCACGCACCTCCACCTCGTACTCCGACACCCGCTCCCGGTCCAGCGCCTCGCGCAGCACCAGCGAGTACGAGCCCGCGAACGTCGCCTCCAGACCGAACGGCGACGCCGGCCACACCCAGCACCGCACGCGCCCGTTCTCCCCCGAGTCCCGGTCCGACACGCTCAGCAGGGCCACCACCGTCCCCGCCGACGCGTCCTCCGCCACCGGCACCGACAGCGACGTCACCCACACCTCCGGCGCGTTGTCGTTCACGTCCAGCACCTCCAGCACCACCTTGCAGTGACCCGACAGCGGGGGTGTCCCCTTGTCTCTCGCTTCCATACGAAAATTAAATACCTTGACATCTTCGAAGTCTAGAGCGCCCGTAAGGAGAATTTCCCCAGAGTTCGGATTAATGGAAATCACATCTTTTCCACTCGTGGGAATGATGTTCGTCACGGCATATGTCACTTCACTGTTAATTCCCTCGTCCCCATCCGTGGCATTTACCCTCGTAACCAGCGTCCCCACAGCAGCGCTCTCCAGCAGCTGCACTTTATACACGGACTGGTTGAACTGGGGCGCGTTGTCATTCACGTCTAGCACCGAGATCACAAGCTCCGTGGTGCCCGTCAGAGACGGCCGGCCCCCGTCACTCGCTGTCAGCACCAACCGGTGCACGGGAATCGTCTCGCGGTCCAGAGATTTCGTTAAAACGATCTCGGGTTCAGTATTTCCATCATTCGATTTTTGCAAATCCAGAGAGAAATGCTCGTTGGGGCTGAGTGTATAGGTGAGTTGAGCGTTTGCCCCGATATCCGCATCCGACGCGCCCTCCAGCGGGAAACGGATCCCAGGAGGAGAGTTCTCGGATAAAGTGAGGTTTTTCCGGGCGGCGGGGAAGACGGGGGCATTGTCGTTGATGTCGGTGACCTCCAGCTGCACATGGAAGACGCGCAGCGGCCGCTCCAGCAGCACCTCCAGGCGCAGCGCGCACGGCGCGCTCTTGCCGCACAGCTCCTCCCGGTCGAGCCGCGAGCTCACCAGCAGCGCGCCGCTCGCCCCGCTCACCTCCACGCTCGCCCGCCGGCCCGGAGCCACCAGCCGCAGCCGCCGCGCCTCCGCCTCGCCCGCCTCCAGACCCAGGTCCTGCGCCAGACGGCCCACCACCGTGCCGGCCTTGGCTTCCTCCGCCACCGAGTAGCGCACCTGCCCGCCCGCCAGCGCCCAGGCCGCCTGCAGCACCAGCACCAGCACCCGCAGCGCCGCCGCACACCACCGCTCGCCCATCCTCCCTGCCGCCGCCGCCGCTCTCGCCGCAGTGGCTGCCGGCCCCGGCCCGGGCCCCGCACGGCTCCCCGCCGCCGCCCGGACGCACCGGCTCTGCTTCCCGGCCCGCGCCGCCCCCCCGCGCTCACAGCCGGGCTCTCCGCCGCACCGGGGCGGAGCCGCCCGCACCGAGCCGTTCCTGAGCCTGCAGCGACACCGTGCGCTGCTCCGCCGCCGCACATGCCACAGCGCCTGTGTCTCCGCTCCTTTAAGAACATCCCCTCTGCCGTCTGTTCCTCTCTGCTCCGCTTATTTTTCCTGTTCCCTTTTCTTTATCGATTGCTGTTTGCGTGCATAGATTCATTTCTTTCCTCATCTTTTCCTTCCTTTCTTCCGTCATTTCTCTGGTTTTCATCGGTTTGCCTTTCCCTTCCTTTTCCTACTCTTTCCTTTTTATTCTTCCCGTTCTTTTCTATTGTTTCTTCTCGTTGTCCTTTTGCTTTATTGCCCTGCCCTAATCTTTATACCATTTTTCCTTCCTTTCCAATCTTCGTTCTTTTTTACCCCCGCCGGTAATTCGCCAGTTGCCTCCTGCGTCCCGCTGGAGACCATCACTGTTGCAGTTATCAGTGCCAGTTATGCGATATCAGCGCCAATTATGGTATATCAGCGCCCATTACGGTATGTCGGGTCCAATCATGGCATATCAGCGCCAGGACGCGGTTTTCCAGCCAGGGAAAGGCTGTTCCGGACCAGCTCTTCTCAGCGTGAAAACATAAGGTCGGTGCCTGCGGATCAGGTCCTTTATCATTCTTCCCTTTGTTTCCATTCTCGTCTTTCTTTGCTGCTTCCTTACTCTCTTTCTGTCTTATTTTTTTCTTCTATAGTCGCCATCTTTGTTGTATCCTTTTCTCCTTTATTTTCTTCTGCTATTGTTTCTTCTATTGTTCTCTCTTTCCCTTCTACTTCGTAGTTCTCTTTACCTATGGCTTCTTCATGCCCTTAACTATCATATTTTTACATCCTCCTTCTCATTTGCCTTCCTTATCTCTTCTGTGCTTCTATTTCCTTTGCTAGTATTCCTTCCAAATGTTTATATATTACTCACAGTAAACATGTCCTTTGGATAAAGTTCTCATTCCTCTTCTTGCAATGTTCCTTCCATTGCTTCTTTTGATTCCACTTCTTCTTTGTCCTTTTTTTTTCTCGTTTTATCTTTTTTTTTTTTAATTTATTTTTTCTTTCTCTCCTCGTTGTGAAGACTTTCCCTCCCCTGGTCTGTTGCTGCCATCCTATCTCCTATTGTTTTTTTTTTCCCCTTAAGGAAATATTTTTAAAATACCTACACCATCACGTCATGAAGCACAGACATGTCCTTTAGCAAAAGGGCACTCCCCTTCCACCTCTCATTCCTCATGATGGGGAATAGCCTTCTTGCTTTCCTCCATCACCTTGCACCTGCAGCTTCTTCTCCCTTCAGGATCCAACCCACGTTTGGAACCTTCAGTCATCACAAGGACCCCAGAAATAAATCCACAAAGCAATCATATAGTAAAGAACAGCTTTGTTACACCAGAGAAGAGTCCACCCACGCAGACATTTAATATAAAAAAAGGCTCCAGAGTCTAAGTGACTCAAGGGAGTCTCGCATATACAAAATCAAACCCATCTGAGCCCAGCATGACAATACTCCAAGAACACTGCAAAGCAAGTATGATGACACCACATTCTGCCTTTACCTGGATGGAGGACAATTCTGCCTCACTCATATTTCACCTGCAGAGCTATTACAAAAATCACCACGGCATTGTCACTGAAAGCATCCTCTGCATGCCCAGCACATCTACTCCTAGAAAACCATTAAGGTCACTTCTCCATCTGCCTTTGCTTCCCTCTTCTCAACCTGTGCCAGGAAGCAGCAGAAAAAAAGTGAGAGCACATAATGTGCTCCTAACCTACAGGAATTTCCATTCAGACAATATTTAGTCAATCCAATGTGAAGACAACATAGCTGAACAAGTGATGCCTTGAGAGGCTCCCTAGAAGAGAGGCTAGGCAGTGCTAAAGGAATAAAGTAGGTATTTACTAAAAAGGCTATCACAGGATACACCTTGGGCAGTACAGGAGCCCGGCCACAGCTACATCCAAGATGGATGAGAGGTCACAAGTTTCCATGCTTTTATAAGTTTTGGTCCATTTCCATGTTGGGGCTAATTGTCCAATTACAGCTCCAGGTTATGCAGTCCCATCCTCCCAGTTTGCTCTCCTCAATTCCATGTTGTTTGCACTTTTTGGGCCTGAAGCTGCAGTGGTGTACTTGGTTCTGGCGCTGGAAAAGGATTGTTTTGTGTGACTGAGCTGTGAGGAGAACTTGCTAACACTTCATATGCAGTTCAGAGTTATATATTAATGCAGGACAGAATCTGCAAAACATGAAAGGTAAAGCTTAAGGCATCACAGGAACAAAAGTATACCTGTCTCTCACATAGAGCCTCTTCTGGTAGGAATTACTCACCTGTGGCATCACTGGTTGCCTCTTCAGAAAAACAAACAAACAAACAAACAAACAAAAAACAAAAAAACAAGACCAGGAGTACTTGTTTTAAGGGACAGTGTCCCTTAATGCCAGCCAGAAGACCAAGACCTGAGAGATGACTGATGCCATGTGCCAAGAAAGGCTGGCAGAATGACACAAATTTCAAAAAGTCTTCTGTTTTATGAGGAAAATTCCACATCAAAGACAAGTGATTAAAGGCATGGATGGCAAATCGCTTCATAAGCTGTAATATCACAGGGAAAAACAGAAAGCAAGAGGACAGAGAACTGCTGGAGGTCCTGAGAGGATCCCAGAAGAGCAGCATTAAGTGGTGGGCATTTTCACAAGGCATGGGAAATGAGATCTCCACAGCTAACCAGGCACTCTCCACTTCCACCACTGTGATGCAGGCCGTGTTCTACTCAGCATCTGCATTTCCCTGGGGCAACACTCCTTCCCACTCAAAATCACACTCCCCATCACACAGGCCCAGGCCTTATTTAGTTCCACACACACAATCTCTGCCAAAATATCGAACACTGCTAGACCCCAGCTACATGCCCTGTCTGAAAACCCCACTCCAGGCCCTTCTACTTCCTCATCTCCCTTCACAATCATCACAAACGATGTACAGAATATCTAAAAGCTCTTCCCAGCTACATGATCTTCACCATGCATGCTTTCCTCTTTTTCAGTATTCTCGGTTGAAAATGCCACAGAGCTGCATGTTAGAGTTCATAAAGGTTCTGTGATTAGAACTGTGACAGCTCAGATCCCAGTCCACACAGATTTATTTCTTCAAGAGAACACAGCAAGTGCCAAAGCACAAGAGCACTCACAGAGTGCCAACCATGAGGGACAACTCGCACACCATGAACTGGGCAAATCATGCAGGTTTTGAGGTGTTCTTGCAGATATCAGAACAATCCACATGTGTGATCAGGACACACCATCTCTACTGAGGCCACTTCTGCAGTGCACAAGTAAAGGAAGTTGAGCACATATAGATTACTCCCATGTGTAATAAAATAATTGCTTGTAAATCCCACCTGAGGAGAAGTAAGGAAAGATTACGGTAATATCTACAGCTGTAGAGAGTACTGTAAAAGCCCACTACTACACAAAGACAGCAACTTGTAACATTCCCCAGCCACAATATCTTGAAACAATGAACCAGAAAAAGTTGTTTCTTTAGACAACATTCAGCACTCTTCATCTCACTAGCTCTTACTATTGCTGGCCAGGGTCTCTGTACAAATCACAAACAGGACGGGGCTGCTGGGGAACGCGTCTCGAGCTGTTGTATTTTCCAGCATCAGTCTCAGTACATGGCTATGACAATGGCAAGATGCCAGCAGCTCACATCTCCAGCAGCAAAGAACTTAATGTTACAACTTACTTTATAAGTTTTTTGACCAATCACAGAAAGCAAAAGCATATTGACAGTAGTTCTGTCCAACCACCATAAGCACATGTAAGTTTGGTTAAAACAATGCTTGCTTATCTCAAATACAATACCTGCTTGTAAGCCTTAACACACATTGCACAGAGCTCCTTTATTAAGCTTAGAACTTCCTAATATCTCGCCAGATAGACTTTTCTGTAGCTTAGGGAGTTATTCTAGACATGCATTAATACATAGACCATTGTTCATTTGTCCTTACTTTTCTACTCCTTATACCATTTTTCTGCTGACAAATCTTATCACTACTGTTTAGCTCTAATCACAGGTCTGTTGTCGCTGAGGCCTGCCTTTTGCAGCTTTCCCAAAACCCTCTGATTTTAAGCATCCCCACACTTTCCAACACGTGGCCTACACCAGGCAGGCAGCAGCAGCAGCACAGACAGTCCCTGGTGGCGAGAATCCAAACTGCAAGGGACACCGTGGGCACTTCAGTCTCACACTCTCATCTCATTATCAGCAGGGCCTGCCACTCCAGACCCTTAGGAAGTAGCAAAGCATCCTCCACAAGAGCACTCTGCTCCCATCTTGTCTCACCCTTTCCTGTACAAATCTTTCAGAACAGGTCTCGGAGTGGGGAGTGAAGACATATATATAACCTCAGTATATTTTCTTGTGACAAAATCCATGTGTCCCCAAGCATTTTCACTTTCCCCACACAAGTCTTTCTGCTGCTCATGGTCACCCTTCCCACCAGACAAGGGCCAGGCCCTACTCTATACAACAGATCACAGTTTCCTTTCCTAACACAAGGTTCAACATAACTGTTAGCATAGTCTTCTCAGCAATGACACACCATAAAAATCCATGTTGATGATGGTATCATCAATACAGTGCATAAGAGATGCTCTGCTGCTGACACCTCATGTTTTCTAATGCTTATTTGTGGGAATACTATTTTCAAACAATGGTGGAACCTCTAAACAGCAATAGCACTGATTTTGTGCTTCAAGTAAAAAAAAAACGTGGCAAGGGCACTATTCTAATACATGATTCTGCCTGTGTTGGAGAATGTTACTTGAGAATTGGTGGGGAATGTTGATTCTTGGATTTTGGGGGTTATTGGTTTGTTTGTTCATTACAGAAGAGAAAATTTCCACCTTTATGTCCCTTTTAAGTCTAGATGACTGATATAACTATTGATGCAAATTTTGAGAGAACATTTAAAAAGGACAATGTACTTCACACTACATCTCTTGTCAGAAATGCAAATCCTCAGGAACATGGGCAGCAGGAACACAGCAAATAAATTTCCCTTTTGAAACACATACCTTGGGTCACACACTTCTCCCTGAATGCTAACCAGAACAACATGACACTTGCAAAAAGATTCTGGAAAGATCATGGGAAATATGTGCCACAACTAACCTATTTCCTAAATTACTCTCCTAATAGAATGATAATAGAGAACTTTTCTCCTTGAATATCCACTTTTCAACTTGCATCGGACCTTCACATGACCATAGTTAAAAAGTGGAGGGCAGTTCTTAACAAAAAGACAAATGAATATTAGCACGGTTATCAGTCAGCAAAGGCAGTGAGGTCCTACACAGCGCCTGCGAGACTGTCATGAACACAGCCTGGCTGTCTTGAACTCCTTCATCCAATTCGTGCGGAGATGCTACACATGAAAAACAGAACCCTTGATTGTCTGCAAATCTCACTTCTCCGGGCACCTCTTGCGACAGAGAATACTAATTTTATTCAAAGGTAGAACAACTCACGTTTAGAGGATCAAACCTCACCTGCCTACACTAACTGCTCGAGGATGCTGCCTTATCTATATTCTGGACCCACCCCAGAAAGAGCTGGGGCTTCCACCAAGGTCGCCCTGACAGATGCAAAGGTGCCATTGTCATTCTCAAGGACCCGCTAAGTACCCAAGATCCGTAAGCCGTGGGAACAGAGCCCGGCTTCAAACAGCAGCTTCTGAAGAGGGCGGAGGAAAGGAACAGAGAAGAGAACGGAGGAAGGACCACTGACCGTGTCGAGGAGAGTGGAGGGCTCCGGCTGCGTGTCCGTGGGCGCGGGGCCGGGCGGCGGCGGCGGCGGAGCGGGGAAGTTGGGGCTGAAAACCATGAGGTCGCTCTTGGCGGCGCCGTCGGCCACGCACAGGCTCCGGCTGTGGCGCTGCGAGTACGACCAGCTGCCCACTTCGCTGGCGCACACGAGCGTGGTGGGCCCGGGCCCCGAGAGCACGGCCGCCCGCGGCGCCCAGCGCGACGCCCCGTACAGCACCACGGCCAGCAGGAACAGGCTGGACACGGCGCAGATGGCCACCACCAGCCACACGTTGGTGGCCGCGCTCGCCGCCCCGTGCCCCAGCTCCACGCCCACGGCCGAGCGCGACGGCGACGACGACGACGAGGAGGAGCCCGCGGCCAGCGCCGCCTCGGCCGCCTCGAGCAGCGACACGCTGAGCGTGGCCGTGGCCGAGCGCGCCGGCTCGCCGTGGTCGCGCACGACGATCAGCAGCCTCTGGCGAGGCCCGTCCGCCTCGTCCAGCGCCCGCGCCGTGCTCACCTCGCCGCTGTAGAGCCCCACGCAGAACGGGCCCTTGCCCCGCGGCTCCCACATCTCGTAGCGCAGCCACGCGTTGTAGCCCGAGTCGGCATCCACGGCGCGGATCTTGGCCACCACCTGCCCCGCCGGCGCCCCCCACGCCGCCCACGCCCACAGCGTGCCCGACGCCGAGCCCGCCCCCACGCCCGCCGCCACCGCCTCGGCCGCCGCCACGGCGCCCGCCTCCGGGGCCGAGCCCGCGGCCGGCAGCAGCGCCGGCGCGTTGTCGTTCTCGTCCAGCACGAAGAGCTGCACCGTGGCGTTGCCGCTCAGCGGCGGCTCCCCCGCGTCCACCGCGCGCACCTCGAACTGCAGCACCTGCAGCTCCTCGTAGTCCAAGGGCTGCAGCGCCCACAGGCGCCCGCTCTCCGCGTCCACCGACACGTAGCTCGAAGCCGGACGCCACCCGCCGCCCGACCACGACGACGACGACCCCGCGGCCCCGCCGCCGCCGCCGCTGCCCACGCCGCCCTCCCACAGCGAGTAGCTGACGCGCCCGTTGCCTGCCTCGTCCGGGTCCCGCGCCCACAGCCGCGCCAGCTCCGCGCCCGCCGCGTTGTTCTCCCGCGCCAGCACCGTGTACACGGCCTGCGCGAACGCGGGCGCGTTGTCGTTCACGTCCGACACCGGCACCCGCAGCCCGCGGCTGGCGCGCAGCGCCGGCGCCCCGCCGTCCTCCGCACGCACCTCCACCTCGTACTCCGACACCCGCTCCCGGTCCAGCGCCTCGCGCAGCACCAGCGAGTACGAGCCCGCGAACGTCGTCTCCAGACCGAACGGCGACGCCGGCCACACCCAGCACCGCACGCGCCCGTTCTCCCCCGAGTCCCGGTCCGACACGCTCAGCAGGGCCACCACCGTCCCCGCCGACGCGTCCTCCGCCACCGGCACCGACAGCGACGTCACCCACACCTCCGGCGCGTTGTCGTTCACGTCCAGCACCTCCAGCACCACTTTGCAGTGACCCGACAGCGGGGGCATACCCTTATCCATCCCTTTAATGTGTAGTTCGTATAAAGTAACGGTCTCGAAGTCAAGGGCGCTCGTCAGTCTGATCTCTCCACTGGTGGCATGG
This sequence comes from Passer domesticus, assembly GCF_036417665.1. NCBI lineage: Eukaryota > Metazoa > Chordata > Aves > Passeriformes > Passeridae > Passer > Passer domesticus. The sequence continues at coordinate 15,708,829 of NC_087486.1, read as the reverse complement.
ATGTTGAATAAATCTCCTCCTGAGGGGGGAACAGTAGTATCGATCTCATATATAATTTCACCATATATTCCCGTGTCGGAATCTCTGGCGTTCACCTGCGCTACAAGCGTCCCCTCCAATGCGTTTTCGGGCAAAACTACGTTATACACGGACTGGTTGAACTGGGGCGCATTGTCATTCACGTCTAGCACCGAGATCACCAGCTCCATGGTGCCCGTGAGAGACGGCCGGCCCCCGTCACTCGCCGTCAGCACCAACCGGTGCACGGGAATCGTCTCGCGGTCCAGAGATTTCGTGAGGACCAGAAACAGGGACTTAGTGCGAGAGTTACTGCTTTCTTCCTCTATTCTAAAAAAATCGTTGGGACTGAGTGCATAGGAGAGCTGCGCGTTCGCTCCGATATCCGCATCCAACGCGCCCTCCAGTGGGAAACGAGATCCAAAAGGAATATTCTCTGATAAACTGAGGTTTTTCCGGGCGGCGGGGAAGACGGGGGCATTGTCGTTGATGTCGGTGACCTCCAGCTGCACATGGAAGACGCGCAGCGGCCGCTCCAGCAGCACCTCCAGGCGCAGCGCGCACGGCGCGCTCTTGCCGCACAGCTCCTCCCGGTCGAGCCGCGAGCTCACCAGCAGCGCGCCGCTCGCCCCGCTCACCTCCACGCTCGCCCGCCGGCCCGGAGCCACCAGCCGCAGCCGCCGCGCCTCCGCCTCGCCCGCCTCCAGGCCCAGGTCCTGCGCCAGACGGCCCACCACCGTGCCGGCCTTGGCTTCCTCCGCCACCGAGTAGCGCACCTGCCCGCCCGCCAGCGCCCAGGACAGCGCCTGCAGCACCAGCACCCGCAGCACCGCCGCACACCACCGCTCGCCCATCCTCCCTGCCGCCGCCGCTCTCGCCGCTGTCGCCGCTGTGGCTGCCGGCCCCGGCCCGGGCCCCGCACGGCTCCCCGCCGCCGCCCGGACGCACCGGCTCTGCTGCCCGGCCCGCGCCGCCCCCCCGCGCTCACAGCCGGGCTCTCCGCCGCACCGGGGCGGAGCCGCCCGCACCGAGCCGTTCCTGAGCCTGCAGCGACACCGTGCGCTGCTGCGCCGCTGCACACGCCACAGCCACAGCGCCTCTGCCTCCGCCCTGTCATGGTAATATCTCTGCCGTGTTTTGCTCCTCTCTCTTTGTCTTTTCCTCTCTTTCTTATTTTTTTCTTTCTTTCCAACTTGCTTCATCATATTCCCTTTCTTCTTTTCTTCTTTATTTCACTTTTCCCATCTCTCCTTTTATCTTTGAGTTCTGTATTTTAAATGTTTTAGAGTCTGTTTTTTTTACACTTTTCTTCTATTATTTTACTGCTTTTTTTTCCTTCCATCTCTTTGTTCTTTCTTCTGTTTTGCTTCTTTCTGCTCTTCTTTCTCGACTTTTTTCTTGTTCCACCTGGCCAGTTTTTACTGCCCTTTTTCTTCTATTTCCATCCATCTTTTTTAACTGCTCTGAAAGTCCCGGTGACCTCCCAATGCGTGATCGCGGCAATGAATGTAGGAGCCATGAGCTCTAATTACATACCATCACTCTCTCCTTTGCACGAGACAGTAGCCAGTGGGGAGAACACAGGAGATGAACTTCACTCAGCGTTAGAAGAGAACGTCGTTTATCCTGGTAATCTTCTTGACAAACCCTCTCTTGATTTCTCCTCTTTGTCACCTTCCTTTCTTCTATTTCTTTTTTCTCTATCCCCCACTGCATCCCACTTTTTTTTGTGTACAGAGATTACGTTGCAATATGTTAACAAATTTATTTAATGTTTCGTATTTCCTTTTCTCATTTTCTCTCAATTGCTTTTTCATTTTTCATTGTTTTGTTTTATTTTCTCTTTTTCTTTTCTTTTTCTTGTTCTTCCCTCACTGTCTCTTTTTCCCTCTTTGCCTATTCTCTTTCTCTTTTCATACAGTATTTTCTACATGACTGCACCATTTTCACAGTGGACTGCAGACATACAGTTACACAAAACCTCTTATTCCTCATTACTCCTCATCGAGACTTGCTCAGGGCTCCTCAGTACCAAGGATACAGAGGCCCTCGACTGCAGAGAGCATGTAGAGAAAATGTCGGTGCATGCTTAGAATCTCCTCTGTCAATCCTTCTTTCTTTATTTCTCTCTTACTTCCTTGCTAGATTTTTTACTTGCAGAGATTCCTTTTCCTTCCTCTTCCTTTCTCTATTCCTTTACTTACCTTTATTTTCTTTATCTTCCTTTTCTTTTCATTGGAAAGGAAAGTACCCTACCTTGATTTCTCTTCTCTTCTGCCCCCATACTTTCCCCCCTATACCAAAATGTTTTCTAAACAAAAGGATTTCTAAATGTCTACATAATCCTCTTCACACATCAGAGACCTGTCCTTTGATGAGAGTGCTCATGGGAACCTTGCATGCCTCCTGATGAGGAACCACTGTCCTGATCTCCACCAGAAAAAGTCAGTAGATTGCCCCTACACCTCCTCTCCCCTTCCCTCCCCATCAGGAAGAAACCCCCACTCCTTAGACTCCAGTCCCCTCCTGGACCAGCAAATAACACAGCAAGGCAATGACATGACAAAGAACAGCTGCACTACACCAGAAAAAGCATACACCTCCCTTGGAATCAGAAGACCAATCCCCAGGTACTTTGACTTCAGTGCAAAGAGGCTCCAATAAGCACAAACAATCCATGAAATCCTCTCACTTCAGAACTCAAATGCCTCTCTGCCCAGCACACCATTCTGCCACGAACACTGAAAAAGCACAGTGCAACCACAGTTCCTAAGAATTCTTCATGTATTTCAATGAAGAGCTCTTCTTCCTGCCTCATTTTCCACCTGCTTGATGAATGACAAACTCTTGCCTCTCTTCTCAGGCAGATCAGCTCTGCCAGAAAAACACAGCAAGAACTTCCACACTCAGGGGCATTAGCCCGCAGTGAAGAGCTCTCACTTGATACCATGATCCACCCAGAAATACCTAGGAAACTAAATCCACGGCATTTGACCCGAGAACAAGCTCTCCACTCTCGACACATCTGTTTTGACAAATACATTAGAGGCCCTCCTCCATTTCTGCTTGCTGCCAACTGCTCAAACCGTGCTGGAAGAAGCAAGAAAGAAATGAGAGCAGATTGGGGGGCTATGTTGGTCCAATCTAGGTATTATAGAATATTTCAAGTTGGAAGGAAGCCACAAAGAGTGTCAAGTCCAACTCCCAATCTAGACACACTCGGTCAATCCAAGAAGATAGCACAACTAAATAGGCATAAATTTAGAGCTGTCTCTCAGACTCATCTTCTTCAGCAAGAAGTGACTTACCTGTAGCATCACTGCTTGCTTATTCAGAAGAGAAATATTTTCAGAGCAGGAAACTGGCTCTAACACCAACAGAGACTATTGGGAACGATGAATAGAAAATAGTTACATGCATTCCAGAAAAGCCTTGAAATCATTGGGCAAAGCACAGTGCTCCCATGTACACTTCTGTCATGAGGGAGAGGCACCACAAAGCTAAGGAAGGAAACTGTGTCAACACCAGCATCAGCTCAGGAGCATGGAAAAGTCGTCTTACATACTGACAGAAAATTACCCGCATGTTTGCAACCAGACAGGTGCCAAAGCTCAGTATCTCATATTATCTGGTATTACCAACACATTGCTGATATGAGAGACAGAAAAAAAAGACTGTGAGGCTTTGGTAAGAAGGGGGAAGACAGCCAAATAATCTAATTCCACTGTATTGAAATGCATGAAGGGAACAACAGGGCCTAAGGATTTGCAGAACTTTTGGTGACCTGGAGAAATCCCAGGTATTAGTAAATATCTGTGGAGCCTCTTCTTGACATTTTCTACTAGAATCCTCTGTCTCATACCCTGAGAAAAGGCAACTCCACCTGAGCACACATTCTCCAGTCCTTCACCAAAACACAGACTGTGTTCTACACATCATCTTCCCTAGGCAAGACCCTTCCCTGCTAAATGTCACCCTCACCACAACACGTGCCCAGGCCATTCCCGGTGCCACTTGCAGAATCTCTTTCACAATACTACAAAACCTGCTATAAGAATGTCCTTTGCATATCTTCACCTTCCCTTACAATTGGCACAAAGAACACATGGGGGGATATGAAGCCCCACAAATCTGTCCAGCAGATTCTTCTCCTCTGCACATACTTCATGGTTTATGCCTTTTCAGCAGTCTCTGGTGGAAACACCACAGAACACAAGAAGTGACTTCCTAAGAACTTTATGACATAAAGGCATGTCAGTTCTCACCCTGGTCCACATGGATTTTGCACTTTGAGAGAACGAGAGCAAATGCCAAAGCACAAGTAGACCTTATCATATCAGCTGGATGGGAGAGTTTGTACCATGGAGAACCACAACTGGGTTGCTGTGAAGGGTTCTCTGTGTACGTCAGACATAGAATGAGCCACCTGTGACCACGGGACACGTAACTTCTACCAAGGGCAAATTTTCAGGTCCAGAAGTATGGGAAGCTGAATGCACAAAAAGGAGATCCACATTATCATGTGCCTTTAATAATTAGCCTGAGGAGGACCAAGGAACCATCATGGAAAGATCTGTGGCTGGGGAAGTTACTATAGATGCTCACCACTATACAAGGACAGGAGGCTGAAGAGTTACCCTCCTAGAAAAGGTTGTCCGAAACAGGAATCAAAAAGTTCTTTGGGAATTAGTCAGAAGTTTGCATGCCACACCCTCTTTCCCGATGCTATGTCTGACTCAGGCAGGCAGCTGCACAGGGGACTGTCTCTGGTGGGAAATATTCATAACCTCAAAGGACATGATGGGCAGTAAACTACCATGGAACTAACTCAATACCCAGAAGGCCTTCAGCTCCATACCTTTAGGAATGGATCTTGGGAAGGAAACCTGTGCCCATCCTGCCTTGTCATTTTCTCTAGGCATCCTCCATTCCCTCCTCTGGGACGTGTTCTCAAGACAAGAACATCATCTTGCATTCTTGTCCTCTTATGGAATAGCCCATGGTCTTCCCAGGGATTTCCTGTTCCCACAGACTGGGAGGTCACACTTCATATTATGACATGGTCAGGGCCCACTCAGCACCACTGCCATGTTCACCTCAGCTCCTGTGGCTTCCCCAGTCTCAGGTGGAAACATCCCCCACTTTGGAGAGTGCTATTTATGGAGGGGTTGTCAGGACAGTTCTAAAGGCAATGGCCTTTGACAGCATGCTGTGAAAGACCAGCCCAAATGCTGAAAAATACATCAGTGCCAACAATGGTACCTACTGCACAGGAAAATTTGGTGTTTGGTATGAGTTGAATTTTTGAGGCTGTGGGGCTTTTTTTTTTTTTTTTTTTTTTTTTTTTTTTTTTTTGAAAAGAGGGTTTCCAGGGATTTTTTAAGGTTGTGGCTGCTGATGCAATTATTAACATAACATGTAAACGGATAGTGTATGGTCATGCCACCTCACAGGACAATCAAGCTGCAATACACTTCAGAAAGGCAAGGGAAAAAAAAAAAAAAAGAAAACACACTTCAGGTCATGCTCCTCTGCCTGCACACTTTCTACTGGTAACTAGACTAAAAACCTACTTGGAGAAAGAAAATTGTTTAAAAACGTCCCTGCTTTCACAATGACTCTGGTGAGCCAAAATAATGGGAGAAATTACACCATGCGCAGAGAGAGAACAATGAAGTCACAACGGTCCTCTTGCACCACCTCTTTTATGGAGGAGAGTCAAAGAGTACAGAGTTCTTCGTAAGAAACCACACCAAATCCCAGCATGATCAGCAGACAGCAACAGTAACAGCACAGTAAATAGTACCTAGAGCATTGTCTCATGACATGATCCATGGTCTTCCCAAAGGCTTTCAATTCCATCAGACAAATCTCACTTCTCGAGGTCAACCTTGATATCAGGAAATGGCCAGGACCCGCACAATGCCACGGCCACAATCACCTTTGCAACCTGTCACTGCCTCCTTTGCCTCTACGGGGCTCACTGCAGCAACTGCCAGCAATGAGAGCACCATTAAAAAACATACAGATGGTATCACATAGACCGTGCCCAGCACTCTACTCTTTCTAACAGTGACGTCAGAATAACTCCAAAGGGTAATGGCATTGATTTCATGTTGTGATAGAATAACTCAATCATTTGACAACCATCCCAATGTAAAGGATTATATTGCTTCTGTAGGAGAATTCATGTTTCAGGTTTTGTTATTAGGGATTTTGGTGCTTGTTTGGTTGGTTGAGCTCATTCTTTGTTGGTAACTTCCCAGGACTTTTGAAAGGATGTGGCTCCTGATACTTGTATGATATTCCAAGAATACCATAACAAGCCAGTGTTCATCATGCAAATTCTCTGGTGAGGAATGCAAACCTACAACCATTCCATCAGTGACAGAACAAAACCCACATACACCTGATATTATATATGCTGTGCTCAGCAGAATCCCTGTAGTTGGCCCTTTGTGTTTCCTAATGCTTCAGCTATTCTAGATGGAAATCCTAATCACCTGCTAATTCCTCTCCTGAAATGTTAGACATCTATTTGTAGATATGGTATCAGGATCTCTAATGACAATGAGCATTGATTTCATGATCTGATGGGAAAAAACAAATGCTGATAACCACAGCAGTGTAAGGGATAGTATCCATACAGGTATATTTGTGTGGTTTTTAAGAGAATGTTTCCAGATAATTCACGACTCAGGCAGTGTTGATACAAGTATTAAAAGAAAATCGGGCGAAGCAAGTGTCATCTCCAGCCACAAACAAAAGTACATAGAATGATTTTGAGGAGTGAGGGGGTTGTGGGGGGGGAAAAAAAACTTTACACCGACTCTGAATCTCCAAGCTCTGCATAAACAGTCCATAATGCTATCTAGGAAAAGAAAAAAAAAAAAAAAAAAAAAAAAAAACACAAAAAAAAAAAAAAACGAAAAAACACCCACACTGAGAAAAGAAAACAGGAAAAGTCCAAGAAGGCCTTCCCAGGTACTATAATCAATCTGCTGGGAGAATCAGTGGGGAAAAATTACACCATGGGGAGAGAAAACCTTGAGGCCTCAACTGGAGCCGTTCAGCATGACTTGCACCGGGGAGGAAGAGGGCCCAATTTTTCACAATCCTGATACCAGCACAGTGAGCAATCGCTAAAGGCAGTTAAGTGGCACGTAGTGCCTGGGGGATTGTCACCACTACAGCCGGTGTGTCTTAAGCTCCTTCAGCAAAACCGTGTTAAAATGCTACACACCAGCGAGCAACAGCGTTCTCTGCAGAGCTGATACCTCGGTGCCCCTATTACTACAAACAACAGAGATTTCTTTCTACGGGAGAGTAAATAAAAGAGAGAACAACTCGCACACGGAGCAAAAAACCTCAGCTACCGTCCATAAATTGCTGCGCTATTCCGGAAGACATTTCCCCACAGCGGTAAGAGCTGGGAGGCTCCGGCAAGGAGGCGAGGCAGATGCCAAGGTGCTGTTAAGATTTTTAAGATGTTAGCCAATATTACGAGACTCTCAGACCATGGGGGCGGAGCCAAGCAACAACTAGGAACTGTCCAGGACACGGACGAGACGTAGCAGAGGAGGGAGCGAAAGAGAAAAGGCGAGCAAAGCAGTGCCACTGACCGTGTCGAGGAGAGTGGAGGGTTCCGGCTGCGTGTCCTTGGGCGCGGGGCCGGGCGGCGGCGGAGGGGGGAAGTTGGGGCTGAAAACCATGAGGTCGCTCTTGGCGGCGCCGTCGGCCACGCACAGGCTCCGGCTGTGGCGCTGCGAGTACGACCAGCTGCCCACTTCGCTGGCGCACACGAGCGTGGTGGGCCCGGGCCCCGAGAGCACGGCCGCCCGCGGCGCCCAGCGCGACGCCCCGTACAGCACCACGGCCAGCAGGAACAGGCTGGACACGGCGCAGATGGCCACCACCAGCCACACGTTGGTGGCCGCGCTCGCCGCCCCGGGCCCCAGCTCCACGCCCACGGCCGAGCGCGACGGCGACGACGACGACGAGGAGGAGCCCGCGGCCAGCGCCGCCTCGGCCGCCTCGAGCAGCGACACGCTGAGCGTGGCCGTGGCCGAGCGCGCCGGCTCGCCGTGGTCGCGCACGACGATCAGCAGCCTCTGGCGAGGCCCGTCCGCCTCGTCCAGCGCCCGCGCCGTGCTCACTTCGCCGCTGTAGAGCCCCACGCGGAACGGGCCCTTGCCCCGCGGCTCCCACAGCTCGTAGCGCAGCCACGCGTTGTAGCCCGAGTCGGCGTCCACGGCGCGGATCTTGGCCACCACCTGCCCCGCCGGCGCCCCCCACGCCGCCCACGCCCACAGCGTGCCCGACGCCGAGCCCGCCCCCACGCCCGACGCCACCGCCACCGCCGCCGCCGCCACGGCGCCCGCCTCCGGGGCCGAGCCCGCGGCCGGCAGCAGCGCCGGCGCGTTGTCGTTCTCGTCCAGCACGAAGAGCTGCACCGTGGCGTTGCCGCTCAGCGGCGGCTCCCCCGCGTCCACCGCGCGCACCTCGAACTGCAGCACCTGCAGCTCCTCGTAGTCCAAGGGCTGCAGCGCCCACAGGCGCCCGCTCTCCGCGTCCACCGACACGTAGCTCGACGCCGGACGCCACCCGCCGCCCGACCACGACGACGATCCCGCGCCGCCCTCCCACAGCGAGTAGCTGACGCGCCCGTTGCTCGCCTCGTCCGGGTCCCGCGCCCAGAGCTGCGCCAGCTCCGCGCCCGCCGCGTTGTTCTCCCGCGCCAGCACCGTGTACACGGCCTGCGCGAAGGCGGGCGCGTTGTCGTTCACGTCCGACACCGGCACCCGCAGCCCGCGGCTGGCGCGCAGCGCCGGCGCCCCGCCGTCCTCCGCACGCACCTCCACCTCGTACTCCGACACCCGCTCCCGGTCCAGCGCCTCGCGCAGCACCAGCGAGTACGAGCCCGCGAACGTCGCCTCCAGACCGAACGGCGACGCCGGCCACACCCAGCACCGCACGCGCCCGTTCTCCCCCGAGTCCCGGTCCGACACGCTCAGCAGGGCCACCACCGTCCCCACCGACGCGTCCTCCGCCACCGGCACCGACAGCGACGTCACCCACACCTCCGGCGCGTTGTCGTTCACGTCCAGCACCTCCAGCACCACTTTGCAGTGACCCGACAGCGGAGGAATTCCTTGATCTCTCGCTTCCATACGAAAATTAAATACCTTAACTTCCTCGAAGTCTAGGGCGCCCGTAAGAAGAATTTCCCCAGTGTTCGGATTAATGGAAATCATATCTTTTCCACTCGGGGGAATGAAGTTCGTCACAGCATAGGTCAATTCACTGTTAATTCCCTCGTCTGCATCTGTAGCATACAATCTCGTCACCAACATTCCCACCGCAGCCGTCTCCGGCAGCTGCACTTTATACATCGACTGGTTGAACTGGGGCGTGTTGTCATTCGCATCCAGCACCAAGATCACCAGCTCCATTGTCCCCGTCAGAGACGGCCGGCCCCCATCACTCGCCGTCAGCACCAACCGGTGCACGGGAATCGTCTCGCGGTCCAGAGGTTTCGTTAAAACAAGTTCGGGATCCATATTTCCATCATTCGATTTTTGTAAATCCAGAGAGAAATGCTCACTGGGGCTGAGTGCATAGGAGAGCTGCGCATTCGCTCCGATATCCGCATCCGACGCGCCCTCCAGCGGGAAACGAGACCCTGGCAGAGAGGATTCCGCGATGCTGAGGTTTTTCCGGGCGGCGGGGAAGACGGGGGCATTGTCGTTGATGTCGGTGACCTCCAGCTGCACATGGAAGACGCGCAGCGGCCGCTCCAGCAGCACCTCCAGGCGCAGCGCGCACGGCGCGCTCTTGCCGCACAGCTCCTCCCGGTCGAGCCGCGAGCTCACCAGCAGCGCGCCGCTCGCCCCGCTCACCTCCACGCTCGCCCGCCGGCCCGGAGCCACCAGCCGCAGCCGCCGCGCCTCCGCCTCGCCCGCCTCCAGGCCCAGGTCCTGCGCCAGACGGCCCACCACCGTGCCGGCCTTGGCTTCCTCCGCCACCGAGTAGCGCACCTGCCCGCCCGCCAGCGCCCAGGACAGCGCCTGCAGCACCAGCACCCGCAGCGCCGCCGCACACCACCGCTCGCCCATCCTCCCTGCCGCCGCCGCTCTCGCCGCTGTCGCCGCTGTGGCTGCCGGCCCCGGCCCGGGCCCCGCACGGCTCCCCGCCGCCGCCCGGACGCACCGGCTCTGCTGCCCGGCCCGCGCCGCCCCCCCGCGCTCACAGCCGGGCTCTCCGCCGCACCGGGGCGGAGCCGCCCGCACCGAGCCGTTCCTGAGCCTGCAGCGACACCGTGCGCTGCTCCGCCGCCGCACACGCCACAGCCACAGCGCCTCTGCCTCCGCTGCTTTAAGAACATCCCCTCTGCCGTCTGTTCCTCTCTGCTCCGCTTATTTTTCTTGTTTCCTTTTCTTTATAGATTGCTATTTGCTTCATATGTTCATTTCTTTCCGTCATCTTCTCCTTCCTCTCTTCCTTCCGTCATTTCTCTGGTTTTCATCATTTTGCCTTTCCTTTCCTTTTCCTACTCTTTCCTGTTTAGTCTTCCCGTTCATTTCTATTGCTTCTTCTCGTTGTCATTTTGCTTTATGCCCTGCCCTAATCTTTATACCATTTTTCCTTCCTTTCCAATCTTCGTTCTGTTGCCTCCTGCGTCCCGCTGGAGACCATCACTGTTGCAGTTATCAGTGCCAGTTATGCGATATCAGCGCCAATTATGGTATATCAGCGCCCATTACGGTATGTCGGGTCCAATCATGGCATATCAGCGCCAGGATGAGGTTTTCCAGCCAGGGAAAGGCTGTTCCGGACCAGCTCTTCTCAGTGTGGAAACATAAGGTCGGTGCCTGTGGATCAGGTCCTTTATCTTTCTTCCTTTTGTTTACATTCTCTTCTTTCTTTGATAGAACCTTGCTCCCTTCCTGTCTTACTTTTTTCTTGTAGAGTCGACCCTTGATGTATCCTTTTCTCCTTTATTTTCTTCTGCTATTGTTTCCTTTTTTTTTCCTCTCTTTCCCTTCTATTTCCTGGTTTCCTTTCCCCATGGCTTCTTCATGCTCTTAACTATCATATTTTTACATCCTCCTTCTCATTTTGCTTCCTTATCTCTTCTGTGCTTCTATTTCCTTTGCTAGTATTCCTTCCAAATGTTTATATATTACTCACAGTAAACATGTCCTTTGGATAAAGTTCTCATTCCTCTCCTTGCAATGTTCCTTCCATTGCTTCTTTTGATTCCACTTCTTCTTTGTCCTTTTATTTTCTCGTTTTATCCTTTTTTTAATTTACTTTTACTTTTTCTCCTCGTTGTGAAGACTTTCCCTCCCCTGGTCTGTTGCTGCCTTCCTTGTATCTTCTGTTGTTTTTTTTTCCCCTTAAGGAAATATTTTTAAAATACCTACACCATCACATCATGAAGCACCGACATGTCCTTTAGCAAAAGGCCATTCCCCTTCCACCTCTCATTCCTCATGATGGGGAATAGCCTTCTTGCTTTCCTCCAGCACCATGCACCTGCAGCTTCCTCTCCCTTCAGGATCCAATCCACATTTGGAGCCTTCAATCATCACAAGGACCCAAGAAATAAATCCACAAAGCAATCATATAGTAAAGAACAGCTTTGTTACATCAGAGAAGATTCCACCCATGCAGACATCTAATACGAAAAAGGCTCCAGAGTCTAAGTGACTCAAGGGAGTCTCTCTTTACAAAATCAAACCCATCTGAGCCCAGCATGACAATACTCCAAGAACACTGCAAAACAAGTATGATGACATCACATTCCTCCTTTACCTGGATGGAGAACAATTCTGCCTCACTCATATTTCACCTGCAGTGCTATTACAAAATTCAACACAGCATTGTCACTGAAAGCATCCTCTGCATGCCCAGCACATCTACTCCTAGAAAAGCATTAAGGTCACTTCTCCATCTGCCTTTGCTTCCCTCTCCTAACCCTGAGACAGGAAGCTGCAGAATCAAATGAGAGCACATAATATGCTCCAAACCTAGAGGAATTTCCATTCAGGGAATATTTAGTCGATCCTATGTGAAGATACCACAGCTGAACAGGTGATGCCTTGAAAGTCTCCCAGGCAATGAGAAGCTAGGCAATGATAAAGGAATAAAGTAGGAATTTATTAAAAAGGCCATCACAGGATACACCTTGGGCAGTACAAGAGCCCGACCATGGCTACAGCCAAGAAAGACAACGGGTCATGAGTTTCCACACTTGGAAATGGTCTTTTGGTCCGTTTCCATGTTGGGGTTCATTGTCCAATTACAGCTCCAGGTTATGCAGTCCCATCCTCCCAGTTTGCTCTCCTCAATTCCCTGTTGTTTGCACTTTTTGGGCCTGAAGCTGCAATGGTGTCCTTGCTTCTCTAGGCTGGAAAAGGATTGTTTTGTGTGACTGGGCTGCGAGGAGAACTTGCTAACACTTCATATGAAGTTCAGAGTTATATACTAATGCAGGACAGAATCTGCAAAACATGCAAGCTAAAACTTAAGGCATCACAGGAACCAAAGGACACCTGTCTCTCACACACAGCCTCTTCTGGTCGAAGTAACTCACCTCTAGCATCACTGGTTGACTCTTCAGAAAAAGAAACTCCAGGACTAGGAATACTTGTTTTAAGGGACAGTGTCCCTTAATGCCAGCCAGAAGACCAAGACCAGAGAGAGATGACTGATGCCATATGCCAAGAAAGGCTGGCAGAATGACACTAAATTCAAAAAGTCTTCTGTTTTATGAGGAAAATTCCACATCCAACACAAGTGATTAAAGGCATGGATGGCAAATCGCTTCATAAGCTGTAATATCACAGGGAACAAGAGAAAGCAAGAGTACAGAGAACTGCTGGAGGTCCTGAGAGGATCTCAGAAGAGCAGCATTAAGTGGTGGGCATTATCACCAGGCATGGGAAATGAGATCTCCACAGCTAACCAGGCACTCTCCAGTTCCACCACTATGATGCAGGCCGTGTTCTACTCAGCATCTGCATTTCCCTGGGGCAACACTCTTTCCCACTCAAATTCACCCTCCCCATCACACAGGCACAGGCCTTATTTAGTTCCACACACACAATCTCTGCCAAAATATCAAACATCGCTCGACCCCAGCAACATGCCCTGTCTCTAAACCCCACTTCAGGCCCCTGTACTTCCTCATCTCCATTCACAATCATCACAAACGATGTACAGAATGTCTAAGAGATCTTCCCAGCTACATGATCTTCACCATTAATGCTTTGCTCTTTTTCAGTTACTCAGGTTGGAAATGCCACAGAGCTGCATGTTAGAGTTCATAGAAGTTCTGTGATTAGAGCTGTGACAGCTCTGATACCAGTCCACACAGATTTATTTCTTCAAGAGAACACAGCAAGTGCCAAAGCACAAGAGCACTCACAGAGTGTCAACCATGAGGGACAACTTGCACACCATGAACTGGGCAAATCAGGCAGGTTTTGGGATGTTCTGGCAGATACCAGAACAATCCACATGTGACATCAGGACACCCCATCTCTACTGAGGCCACTTCTGCAGTGCACAAGTAAAGGAAGTTGAGCACATATAGATTACTCCCACGTGTAATAAAATAAATCCTTGTAAATCCCACCTGAGGAGAATCAAGGAAAGATCATGGTAAAATCGACAGCTGTAAAGATTACTGTAAAAGCCCACTACTACACAAGGACAGCAAGTTGAAGCATTCTCCCCCCCCCCCCCCCCCCCACCTTGAAATATTGAACCTGAACATGTTATTCCTTCAGACAACATTCAGCACTCTCCATCTCACCAGCTCTTACTATCGCTGGCCGGGGTCTCTGTACAAATCACAAACTGGACAGGACTGCTGGGGAACGCATCTCGAGCTCTTGTATTTTCCAGCATCAGTCTCATTCCTTGGCTATGACAATGGCAAGATGCCAGCAGCTCACATCCCAGGCAGCAGACAAAGAACTTAATCTTACAACTTACATTATAAGTTTTTTGACCAATCACAGAAAGCAAAAGCATATTGACAGTAGTTCTGTCCAACCACCATAAGCACATAAATGTCTGGTTAAAACAATGCTTGCTTATCTCAAATACAATACCTGCTTGTAAGCCTTAACACACATTGCACAGAGCTCCATTACTAAGCTTAGAACTTCCTAATATCTCGCTAGCTATACTTTCTGTAGCTTAGAGAGTTACTCTAGACAAGCATTAATACACAGACCATTGTCCTATTTGTCCTTACTTTTCTACTTCTTATACCACTTTCCTGCTGACAAAATTAATCACCACTGCTTAGCTCTAATCACAGTCCTGTTGTCGCTGAGGCCTGCCTTTTGGAGCTCACTCTGATTCTAAGGATTCCCACACTTTCCAACACGTGGCCTACACCAGGCAGGCAGCAGCAGCAGCACAGACAGTCCCTGGTGGCGAGAATCCAAACTGCAAGGGACACCGTGGGCACTTCAGTTTCACACTCTCATCTCATTATCAGCAGGCCTCCCACTCCAGACCCTTAGGAAGTAGCAAAGCATCCTCCACAAGAGCACTCTGCTCCCATCTTGTCTCACCCTTTCCTGTACAAATCCTTCACTCCCCCACCCCGAGACGTGTTCTGAAGACATATATATAACCTCAGGATATTTTCTTGTGACACAATCCATGGTGTCCCCAAGGATTTTCACTTTCCCCACACAAGTCTTTCTGCTGCTCATGGTCACCCTTCCCACCAGACAAGGGCCAGGCCCTACTCTATACAACAGATCACAGTTTCCTTTACTACCACAAGGTTCAGCTTGACCGTTGCTTATCCTACCCAGCAATGACACACCATAAAAATCCATGATGGTATCATCAACACAATGCATAAGAGATGCTCTGCTGCTGAAACCTCATGTTTTCTAATGCTTATTTATGGGAATACTTTTTTCAAAGTTGATGTTGGAACCTCTAAACACCAATAGCATTGATTTTGTGCTTCAAGGAAAAAAATTGTGGCAAGATATGATACCGCCTGTGTTGGAGGATGTTACACAAGAATTGATGGGGAAAGTTGATTCTTGGATTTGGTGGCTATTTGTTTGTTCATTACAGAAGAGGAAATTTCCATCTTTAAAAACCTTTATGTCTTGATCATTGTTGTAACAATTTTAGCATGTTTTGAGTGAACATTTAAAAAGGACAATGTACTTCACACTATATCTCTGGTCAGTAATGCAAATCCTCAGGAACATGGGCAGTAGGAACACAACAAATAAATTTCCCATATAGAAAACATACGTTGAGACACAGTTCTCCCTGAATGCTTTATACTACTAACCAGAACACAATACTTGCAAAAAGATCATAGGAGGATCATGGGAAATATCTGCCACACCTACCCAACTTTCTAAATTAGTCACGCAGTAGAATGATAATAGAGAACTTTTGTCCTTGAATATCCACTTTTCACCTTGCATCAAATCTTCACATGACCATAATTAAAGAGAGGAGGACAGTTTTCAACAAAAAGACAAATGAATATCAGCAAGGATATCAGTCAGCAAAGGCAATGAGGTCGCACACAGCGCCTGCGAGACTGTCATGAACACAGCCGGGCTGTCTTGAACTCCTTCATCCAACTCGGATGGAAATGCCACACATGAAAAACAGAACCCCTGGCTATCTGCAAATCTCGCATCTCCGGGCACCTCTTGCCACACAGAATAGTAATTTTATTCAAAGGTAGAACAACTCACGCTTAGAGGATGAAACCTCACCTGCCTACAGTAACTGCTCGAGGATGCTGCCTTATCTCTATTCTGGAACCACCCCAGAAAGAGCTGGGGCTTCCACCAAGGTCGCCCTGACAGATGCAAACGTGCCATTGTCATTCTCAAGGACCCGCTAAGTACCCAAGATCCCTAAGACGTGGGAACAGAGCCCCGCTTCAAAGAGCAGCTTCTGAAGAGGGCGGAGGAAAGGAACAGAGAAGGGAATGAAGGAAGGAGCACTGACCGTGTCGAGGAGAGCGGAGGGCTCCGGCTGCGTGTCCTTGGGCGCGGGGCCGGGCGGCGGCGGCGGAGGGGGGAAGTTGGGGCTGAAAACCATGAGGTCGCTCTTGGCGGCGCCGTCGGCCACGCACAGGCTCCGGCTGTGGCGCTGCGAGTACGACCAGCTGCCCACTTCGCTGGCGCACACGAGCGTGGTGGGCCCAGGCCCCGAGAGCACGGCCGCCCGCGGCGCCCAGCGCGACGCCCCGTACAGCACCACGGCCAGCAGGAACAGGCTGGACACGGCGCAGATGGCCACCACTAGCCACACGTTGGTGGCCGCGCTCGCCGCCCCGGGCCCCAGCTCCACGCCCACGGCCGAGCGCGACGGCGACGACGACGAGGAGGAGGAGGATCCCGCGGCCAGCGCCGCCTCGGCCGCCTCGAGCAGGGACACGCTGAGCGTGGCCGTGGCCGAGCGCGCCGGCTCGCCGTGGTCGCGCACGACGATCAGCAGCCTCTGGCGAGGCCCGTCCGCCTCGTCCAGCGCCCGCGCCGTGCTCACCTCGCCGCTGTAGAGCCCCACGCGGAACGGGCCCTTGCCCCGCGGCTCCCACAGCTCGTAGCGCAGCCACGCGTTGTAGCCCGAGTCGGCGTCCACGGCGCGGATCTTGGCCACCACCTGCCCCGCCGGCGCCCCCCACGCCGCCCACGCCCACAGCGTGCCCGACGCCGAGCCCGCCCCCACGTCCGCCGCCGCCGCCACCGCCTCGGCCGCCACGGCGCCCGCCTCCGGGGCCGAGCCCGCGGCCGGCAGCAGCGCCGGCGCGTTGTCGTTCTCGTCCAGCACGAAGAGCTGCACCGTGGCGTTGCCGCTCAGCGGCGGCTCCCCCGCGTCCACCGCGCGCACCTCGAACTGCAGCACCTGCACCGCCTCGTAGTCCAGGGGCTGCAGCGCCCACAGGCGCCCGCTCTCCGCGTCCACCGACACGTAGCTCGACGCCGGACGCCACCCGCCGCCCGACCACCACGACGACGATCCCGCGGCCCCGCCGCCGCCGCCGCCCTCCCACAGCGAGTAGCTGACGCGCCCGTTGCCTGCCTCGTCCGGGTCCCGCGCCCACAGCCGCGCCAGCTCCGCGCCCGCCGCGTTGTTCTCCCGCGCCAGCACCGTGTACACGGCCTGCGTGAACGCGGGCGCGTTGTCGTTCACGTCCGACACCGGCACCCGCAGCCCGCGGCTGGCGCGCAGCGCCGGCGCCCCGCCGTCCTCCGCACGCACCTCCACCTCGTACTCCGACACCCGCTCCCGGTCCAGCGCCTCGCGCAGCACCAGCGAGTACGAGCCCGCGAACGTCGCCTCCAGACCGAACGGCGACGCCGGCCACACCCAGCACCGCACGCGCCCGTTCTCCCCCGAGTCCCGGTCCGACACGCTCAGCAGGGCCACCACCGTCCCCACCGACGCGTCCTCCGCCACCGGCACCGACAGCGACGTCACCCACACCTCCGGCGCATTGTCGTTCACGTCCAGCACCTTCAGTTCCACGCTGCAGTGACCCGACAGCGGGGGTGTCCCTTTATCTCTCGCTTCGATCTCCAGATCATACGACTGAAAGTCCTCGAAATCCAGCTCCCCAGCAGTCCGTATTTCCCCGGACTTTTCGTCAATTTTGAAAAGGTCCTGAATTTTGGTAGAAATCGCGTCGCTAAAAGAATAATATATTTGTTGATTAATTCCCTCATCTTTGTCTGTCGCTGTTACCTGAAAAAACACAGTTCCCGGGGCCGTATTTTCCGGTAGTTGCACTTTATACACCGACTGATTGAATTGCGGGGTGTTGTCGTTCGTGTCTAGCACCGAGATCAGCAGCTCCACGGTGCCCGTCAGAGACGGCCGGCCCCCGTCACTCGCCGTCAGCACCAACCGGTGCACGGGAATCGTCTCGCGGTCCAGAGATTTCGTTAATACGAGCAGGACGGAGATTTTATTCTCGTCTTTGGATTTCACTTCCAAGCCGAAGTGCTCACTGGGGCTGAGTGCATAGGTAAGCTGCGCGTTCGCTCCGACATCCGCATCCGACGCGCCCTCCAGCGGGAAACGGATCCCAGGAGGAGAGTTCTCGGATAAACTGAGGTTTTTCCGGGCGGCGGGGAAGACGGGGGCATTGTCGTTGATGTCGGTGACCTCCAGCTGCACATGGAAGACGCGCAGCGGCCGCTCCAGCAGCACCTCCAGGCGCAGCGCGCACGGCGCGCTCTTGCCGCACAGCTCCTCCCGGTCGAGCCGCGAGCTCACCAGCAGCGCGCCGCTCGCCCCGCTCACCTCCACGCTCGCCCGCCAGCCCGGAGCCACCAGCCGCAGCCGCCGCGCCTCCGCCTCGCCCGCCTCCAGACCCAGGTCCTGCGCCAGACGGCCCACCACCGTGCCGGCCTTGGCTTCCTCCGCCACCGAGTAGCGCACCTGCCCGCCCGCCAGCGCCCAGGACAGCGCCTGCAGCACCAGCACCCGCAGCACCGCCGCACACCACCGCTCGCCCATCCTCCCTGCCGCCGCCGCTCTCGCCGCTGTCGCCGCTGTGGCTGCCGGCCCCGGCCCGGGCCCCACACAGCTCCCCGCCGCCGCCCGGACGCACCGGCTCTGCTTCCCGGCCCGCGCCGCCCCCCCGCGCTCACAGCCGGGCTCTCCGCCGCACCGGGGCGGAGCCGCCCGCACCGAGCCGTTCCTGAGCCTGCAGCGACACCGTGCGCTGCTCCGCCGCCGCACACCCATGGCAATAGCAGCCGTGCCGCTGCCTCGGATGGTCATCTCCTCTGCCGTGTTTTGATCCACTTCTCCTGTTTTCTTCTTTGGTTTTTGTGGGTTTTTTGGGGGTTTTCTCTTTGTTTGTTTGAGGGGGTTTTTTTTGCTTATGTGGTTGGTTTTTTTGGTTATTTTTTTTGGGGAGGGGTTTTGTTTGGTTTTTTTTGGGTGGGTTTATTCTGTTTTTGGTTTTGCTTTTTGGGGGTTTTTTCTTTGTTTTTTGGGTTTTGTTTTTTTCATGTCTTGGTGTTTGCTTGCAGATATACGTTTTCTTCCTCCATCTCCTTATTTTTTCATTTTGCTTTCTTGTTTGTATTCTCTGTCACCATCTCTCTGTCTTTCCCTTTCCTTTTTTTTCCTCTTCTCTTTACAGTATCATTCATCCTTGTCTTTCGTTATTCTTCTTTTTTGTATTCCGTTTTCTTTTCACTTTTTCCCCCCCTTTCTTCCTTCCCTATATTTTATTCCAGTTCTGCTCTCTTTCCATCATCCTCTTCTCTTCACTCTGCTGCCAGTTCTCAATTCTCAGGCGCCGCGGTGCCAACCATCCTGCCGAATACTGGCCATCAGCGCCGGAGGTGCTCTAACCAAGGGAGAGGCTGTTAAGGAACAGCTCTGTTCTGTGTCCATAGGTACAGTCCGTGCATGCTTCTTAGCTCCTTTTATTTTTCTTTCTTTGTATTCTTCAGTCCCTTCCTCATTACATCCTTCTGTCATTAATTTCTATCACGTTTCTACCATTTTTCTTTCCCTTACTCTATTTCCTTCTTTCTGTCCTCCTTTCCTGCCCTCCTCTCTTCCTGAGTCAAATGATACTGTCAGTGACACGCTTGTGATCTCTCTTGTAGTTTCTCACTCTCTTACTCTTCCTTCTTTCTATTGTTTTTAGTTGTTCTTCGCTTCTTTTCCTTGCCTGCATTGCTTCTTCCTTCTCTTTCTTCTCAACTTCCTTCTCCTGCCCCTTCTCTTCTTTCATCTTTGCCTTTCCTTTGTTTCCTTACACTACATGTTTTCTATGCGATTGTATCACTTCCACCATGAAAGCACGGTATGAAAGCAAGCGCTCATTCCTCTTCCCTGCCATCTTCCATCTGTCAGAAGAGGAATAACTGTCCTGATTTCCAGGCTATTCAAAACAGACAGAGGGCTGCTTCACCCCTCCTTCAGCAAAAAGAACATATTCTTAGCCTTTATCCTCTCAAGGAAGAAAATTCACCACACTCTGATACACAAGCCCAAGACCCAGGTACTTCAATGCCTGTGCAAAAAGGTCACAAAGATCCAAATCAACCCAGAACACTCTTCCAATCGGGAGCTTGCAGCCATCGGAGCACAGTACACCAATCTGCCATAAAGGCTGAGAAAGACGGGGAACACCACAGCTCCTGAGAGCTCTATGTGTCTCAACTCAACGAAGATCTACTTTTCTGACCTCATTTATCACATGCATGGTGATAGCCAAGCTCTTTGCTCTTTCTTGTGGGCTGACATGCTCTGGCAGAAAAACTCAGCACCTTATCCAGGAGCATTAGTCCCAATGGAATCTCTCTCAACTTGCAGCACACTCTACCCAGCCAAAGCTGCAAAGGTAACACCGTGGCATTTTCCCCAAGAATATTCCCTCAGCTCCCAATACATCCACTCTGAAAAACACATGAGGGTCCTCCCTCCATCCCTACTTGCTGTCACTAATTCACACTGTGCCTGCAAGCAGATGGAACAAAATCAGCACTGGTGCTTTGCTGGTCCAGTCATAGGATATCTCAAATAGGAAGGGACCCGTAAGGATCAATAAACCCAACTCCCAATCCAGGCAGCATTTGGTCAATCCAATATGAAGGTTCTGAGATCAACAGCAACAAAAGTACAGCTGTCTCACTCGCTCATCTTTTTTAGCTAGAAGGGACTTACCTACGGCATCACTGGTTGCTTCTTCAGGATGGAAAAGTTTGCGGGAAAGGGGGAAAGAGGAATTATGTTTTTTTTCCCCCACTGTTATCAGAGATTTCTGGAGAAGATGGATTGGGAAAAATAACACGCGTTCTTCAAGAGCCTTGAAATCACTGGACAGAGCAGAGGGGAAGCAGGAGGAACACTGGAAAGCTAAGGATCTTGTCTCAGAATACTGGAAAAGCAACCCCTACACTAATTGCAAATTGCCAGAAAATCTGCCACCGGAGGGCTGCCAGAATTCACCAGTCTGCATTTCACCATGTACTACCAAGACATTGCCAATGGAAGAGAAGCAAAAAAGAGAAACAGGCGGTTTTACTAAAAAGAGAAGAAAAACAAAGGGTCCCATTCCACTATATTTAAATACAAGCTTTGCCAATATCTTGAAGGGCACTTCATCCACTCCCTAGCAAGACTAAGCAGGGAGTTAACCAAGGAGAAGTTCAGAGAAGTCTGGCCAAACATGATCAAAAGTTGATAAAGCTTCTATTTCACCAACATCACTTCCCATCAAAAGCAAGTGATCCAAGTTGTGTATCACAGATGTCTTACATCTGGCAGGAAAAGCATGGAGAGCACCAAGGAAAGGGGATATGCAGGACTTCAGACAAGCAACCCTGTGTATCCTGGGCCTTTTTTTCAAGGTATTCTACTTGCATATTCTATCCCTTGCCTTGGGAAGTTGCCTCTCCACAGCTATGCAGATATTTTCCAGTTCTTCCCCAATAATAATAGTCTATGTTCAACACAATGTCCTCATTTCCTCAGAGAAGAAACTTCCTTATTCAAAGTCACGCCCCTCCTGATGGACATCTCAAAACCTTCTCCACTTACAGGACCACTGCCACAGTACGCAGACACAGTGCCACCATAACAGACCAGCACTTAAAACACATTTGGAGCACAAGCCAAGCCTTCAGCACCCCTCACAACTGGCTCAAAGAATGTATGAAATGGTGCAAATTTACAGAGCATTTGGCAGGCTCTTCCCAGCTGTGTGAATTTCACCATGAATACTTTGTGCTTTTCAGCCATCTCAGGGAGAAACATCACGGCGCTCCACATTAGAGTTCATAAAAATCCGGTGATTAGTGCTGTTACAGCTGTGATCCCAGTTCACACAGACTTTACTGGAAGTGCCACATCAAATGCTAAAGTGCAAGTGCACTCACGATATCAACTGTGTGGATATCCCCATAGAAATGTGCATGATATTTCTATAATATAACACCAGGGCTGGGCTGTTCTGGAAGGTTTGATGTATATGTACACATTTCAGAGCTAACTGCATCAAGGGGACACAGCTCTGCTACCCAGGCTGAGAGTGCAAGTGCACAAGGACGGGAAACAAGTACACAGAGATTACTCCCACCTTCTCATCACATCTGGTTACTAATCCCACCCGAGGAGAAGCAAGGAACCATCACAGCAAACTCTATGAATGTGGAAGTGACTGTGGATACCCAGCAAGCTGAAATGCAATGCTCCCACAACTCCTTTCTCAAAACAAGCAGGCAAAGGTTCATCAGACAACATCTAGCGTTCTGCATGCCATCTCCTCTTACACATTTCCTATGGTAATCGCTCAGCAGCAGAAGGGACTCTTCTCAGGTAGAAGATATTCATAAGGTCAAAGAGTATTTTTGCTATTTCAAAACCATGTGACTATCTGAAGATCCATAAAACCTGCAATTGAAGACACTTTGGACCCTGAAGATCATCCTGTGAAAGACCACTCTGTGTTCATGCTGCTTCATTCCTCCAGGTATCCTGGGACATGTACTCTCAAGACAAACACATCAACTCCATTTCTTGTCTTATGTCATGACTCATGTCCTCCCCTAGGAATTCCAGTTCCCACAGACAGATGTTCCTACTGCTCAAGGTCACCCCTCACACCAGGAAATGGTCAGGCCCTACCCAGTACCACAGGCCACATATTCACTGCCCACTCAAGGCCCATTTCAAGTTTCCTTGTCCTACTCAGCAACGGCAGCACCACAAAACGCTGACAGTATCATGTACAAGCTAGACAGCACACTCTCTACAGCTGACCCATCGTGTTTTGCAATGCTGTAACTATCTCAGAAGAAAACATTACCTGGTAACAATATTCTTTCCAAAGGTGATGTCAAGATGTCTCTAAATGGGAATGACACTGATGTCATGCTCTGAGAGAGAAACCGGAATACGAGTGTAACATGCAAACCTGACCATCTGCAGGAACGTTATTGGAGATTTGGTGGGGAAGGCTCGGGCCTGGGGCTTGATATTTCTTTCTAGTTGTAGAGAGGAATATTGCCCCAAGGCTTTTGAAACAATGTGGCTATCGATACAAATTTGGAAAGGGCAAAACTAGCCAGGGTATTCCATGAGACCTCTCCGAATGGAAACACAAATCCACAATGTGGGGGACTGGGCAGCAGGAAGAGAAACTACCTTTGAAACATTTATTTTTTGTCACACTGGGCTGCCCGAACCCATGCGTTACTAAGAAAAGCAAGAAGATATGTCAAAAAAGAACATGGAAAAACTCTATACTGCCTTTATTGAATCCTTAATGATTCTAGTGGAGGAACCAGCTAGAGACGATGTTTCCTTGGTGCCCAAATAGCCACACTGCATCACATCTCGTACAGAGAGAAATGAAAGAAAAGAAGTTTCAGTAACAATCCATAATAAAACAGGCAGGGTATCAGTCAACAAAGGCAATAAGGCGGAGTGTAGTGCCGGGAGGACTGTCAGAACCACAGCCCCCCTGTCTTGCACTCCTTCAGCAAGCTCGGGTGGAAATACTAAACACAACCAGGCAAGACAGTTTCCAAAGCTGACACCGTGGGGCAAGTCTCACCGCAATGGGCAGGGATTTCATTCTAGAACAGAACAGTTTACACACAGAGCAGTAAACTGCAGCTGCAGACCATAACTGCTCTAGACTGCGGCAGTAATTCTATATTCCCCCTAAGGCCAGATGCTAACCTGCCACTGATACCCTTAAGCACCCGTCAAGCACTCATCGAAAGGAGCCCGGATTCCCGCAGAGCCTGCACACCTGGCGGGACAGAGGTTGGGATAGGGGGAAAAGACGAGCAAGGTATTGCCACTGACCGTGTCGAGGAGAGCGGAGGGCTCCGGCTGCGTGTCCTTGGGCGCGGGGCCGGGCGGCGGCGGAGGGGGGGGGAAGTTGGGGCTGAAAACCATGAGGTCGCTCTTGGCGGCGCCTTCGGCCACGCACAGGCTCCGGCTGTGGCGCTGCGAGTACGACCAGCTGCCCACTTCGCTGGCGCACACGAGCGTGGTGGGCCCGGGCCCCGAGAGCACGGCCGCCCGCGGCGCCCAGCGCGACGCCCCGTACAGCACCACGGCCAGCAGGAACAGGCTGGACACGGCGCAGATGGCCACCACCAGCCACACGTTGGTGGCCGCGCTCGCCGCCCCGGGCCCCAGCTCCACGCCCACGGCCGAGCGCGACGGCGACGACGACGACGAGGAGGAGCCCGCGGCCAGCGCCGCCTCGGCCGCCTCGAGCAGGGATACGCTGAGCGTGGCCGTGGCCGAGCGCGCCGGCTCGCCGTGGTCGCGCACGACGATCAGCAGCCTCTGGCGAGGCCCGTCCGCCTCGTCCAGCGCCCGCGCCGTGCTCACCTCGCCGCTGTAGAGCCCCACGCGGAACGGGCCCTTGCCCCGCGGCTCCCACAGCTCGTAGCGCAGCCACGCGTTGTAGCCCGAGTCGGCGTCCACGGCGCGGATCTTGGCCACCACCTGCCCCGCCGGCGCCCCCCACGCCGCCCACGCCCACAGCGTGCCCGACGCCGAGCCCGCCCCCACGCCCGCCGCCTCGGCCGCCGCCACGGCGCCCGCCTCCGGGGCCGAGCCCGCGGCCGGCAGCAGCGCCGGCGCGTTGTCGTTCTCGTCCAGCACGAAGAGCTGCACCGTGGCGTTGCCGCTCAGCGGCGGCTCCCCCGCGTCCACCGCGCGCACCTCGAACTGCAGCACCTGCAGCTCCTCGTAGTCCAAGGGCTGCAGCGCCCACAGGCGCCCGCTCTCCGCGTCCACCGACACGTAGCTCGACGCCGGACGCCACCCGCCGCCCGACCACCACGACGACGATCCCGCGGCCCCGCCGCCGCCGCCGCCCTCCCACAGCGAGTAGCTGACGCGCCCGTTGCCCGCCTCGTCCGGGTCCCGCGCCCACAGCCGCGCCAGCTCCGCGCCCGCCGCGTTGTTCTCCCGCGCCAGCACCGTGTACACGGCCTGCGCGAAGGCGGGCGCGTTGTCGTTCACGTCCGACACCGGCACCCGCAGCCCGCGGCTGGCGCGCAGCGCCGGCGCCCCGCCGTCCTCCGCACGCACCTCCACCTCGTACTCCGACACCCGCTCCCGGTCCAGCGCCTCGCGCAGCACCAGCGAGTACGAGCCCGCGAACGTCGCCTCCAGACCGAACGGCGACGCCGGCCACACCCAGCACCGCACGCGCCCGTTCTCCCCCGAATCCCGGTCCGACACGCTCAGCAGGGCCACCACCGTCCCCACCGACGCGTCCTCCGCCACCGGCACCGACAGCGACGTCACCCACACCTCCGGCGCGTTGTCGTTCACGTCCAGTACCTTCAGCTCAACTCGGCAGTGACCCGACAGCGGGGGTGTCCCCTTGTCTGTCGCTTCGATACGAAAATCAAAAATACTGACTTCTTCGAAGTCCAGGGCTGCTGTGAGATGAATTTCCCCGGTATTAGGATTGATGGAAATCACGTCTCTTCCACTCGGGGGAATGAAATTCGTAACGGCATAGGTCAATTCACTGTTAATTCCCTCGTCTACATCCGTGGCATTCACCCTCATCACCAGCGTTCCTACGGCAGCGTTCTCCGGCAGCTGCACTTTATACACGGACTGGTTGAACTGGGGCGCGTTGTCGTTCACATCCAGCACCGAGATCACCAGCTCCATGGTGCCCGTGAGAGACGGCCGGCCCCCGTCACTCGCCGTCAGCACCAACCGGTGCACGGGAATCGTCTCGCGGTCCAGAGCTTTCGTTAAAACCAGTTCAGGCTCAATATTTCGCTCATTCGATTTTTGTAAATCCAGAGAGAAATGCTCGCTGGGGCTGAGTGTATAGGTCAGCTGCGCATTCGCTCCGATATCCGCATCTGACGCGCCCTCCAGCGGGAAACGAGACCCGGGCAGAGTGGTGAATTCCGCGATGCTGAGGTTTTTACGAGCGGCGGGGAAGACGGGGGCATTGTCGTTGATGTCGGTGACCTCCAGCTGCACATGGAAGACGCGCAGCGGCCGCTCCAGCAGCACCTCCAGGCGCAGCGCGCACGGCGCGCTCTTGCCGCACAGCCCCTCCCGGTCGAGCCGCGAGCTCACCAGCAGCGCGCCGCTCGCCCCGCTCACCTCCACGCTCGCCCGCCGGCCCGGAGCCACCAGCCGCAGCCGCCGCGCCTCCGCCTCGCCCGCCTCCAGACCCAGGTCCTGCGCCAGACGGCCCACCACCGTGCCGGCCTTGGCTTCCTCCGCCACCGAGTAGCGCACCTGCCCGCCCGCCAGCGCCCAGGCCAGCGCCTGCAGCACCAGCACCCGCAGCACCGCCGCACACCACCGCTCGCCCATCCTCCCTGCCGCCGCTGCCGCCGCTCTCGCCGCCGCTGTCGCCGCTGTGGCTGCCGGCCCCGGCCCGGGCCCCGCACGGCTCCCCGCCGCCGCCCGGACGCACCGGCTCTGCTGCCCGGCCCGCGCCGCCCCCCCGCGCTCACAGCCGGGCTCTCCGCCGCACCGGGGCGGAGCCGCCCGCACTGAGCCGTTCCTGAGCCTGCAGCGACACCGTGCGCTGCTCCGCTGCCTCACACGCTCCGCATCCTCCCCCGCGCTGCCTTCCTGAAATGGGTATGTTTTCTACCGTGTCTTGTTGTCGTGCTCCTCGTTTTTTCCCCCTCATATCTTCTACTGTCTTTGCACGTCATCTTTCATTTCTTCTTCTTCCTTCTTCACTGCCATTTTCATTTGCTTGTTCCCTTGCAATTCATTCTTTTCGGTCATATTTCGTTTATCTTTCCTTTTTTCCTTTGTGCTCCATTCTCTTTCTTCCCTTTCGTCCTTGTCATTCCACTCTTCTTTCTTTCCACTCTTTTCCCATCTCCTTCCACCCACCTCTATCCTTTAGCCGAGTTGGAAGGTCGCCAGTTTTCTCTGGTGCCGCAGAGATCATCAAATGCGGAACCATCATCGCTAATTACGGGCTGCGCTGCTCCAACCAAGGCTGTTAGGAACCAGCTCTGCCCAGCGTCTACTCATAAGTTCGGTGCGTGCTGGTCAGCTCTATGGTCTCTTTCATATTTCCATTCTTCCTTCATTTCTTACTTTCATTATGGCTTTATTTTTATTTGCATCAGTTCATTATTTACTTTACTACTACTACTATTTTATTACTATTACTATTAATATTATTATTATTTTCTTGATGCTATTTATATTTCCCCCTTCCATTTACTTTATTTTCTCTTTCCTTGTTCTTTCTCGATATCTTTTCATTCCTGCTTATCGCTGTCCTATGTCTTTCCCCCCTCTCCTCACCTGTTTCCATCTTGTCTCTTCTGATCTTTTTTTTTTTTTTTTTTTTTTTGTCTTCACTGGAATATTTTCCAAATCCTCACAATGTAATTTGGGAATATCTCTATTTATTCTTCTTTTACATGACCTCTTCATGTACATCCTTGCTTAGTTGTTTTTTTTTTTAAATCTTCTTTCTACATTCCTCCTCCTTCCTTGTCGCTGCATCCCCTGCTCCTCTATTTCCATAATTATATCTTCTGCACATTCTTTCCTTCCACAAAATATTTAAAAATACCTAAAATACCCCTACCACGAACATGCCCTTGGGGTCAGAGTCTCATTTCTCTTCCCTACACCTCCTGTTAATGTGGAGAGGGAGCAGCCAGCTTGCTCTCCAT
Organism: Passer domesticus; assembly: GCF_036417665.1. NCBI lineage: Eukaryota > Metazoa > Chordata > Aves > Passeriformes > Passeridae > Passer > Passer domesticus. The sequence continues at coordinate 15,681,107 of NC_087486.1, read as the reverse complement.
GCACCTCCAACTTCGCTCTGTTCAGGAAAAAGGCCACACTCTTCAGCCTCCAGTGCTCTCAAGGACCCAGCAATAACACAGCAAGGCAGCCAGATGACAAAGAAAAGCTCTGCTACATCAAAAGAGTTTCCACCACTCTCTGACACAGAAGCTGAGGCCACAGTTAATTGGGACATCTGTGCATGGAGGCCTGGAAGAGTTCAATCAAACCAGGGAATTTTCTCATTCCAGAACTCAAACCTATCACAGCCCAGCATGACAACCTCCCTTAAAGACCTAAAAAAGCACTGGGCAGACACAGCTCCTGAGGACTCCTCATGTACCTCAATCCTTCCTGACTTTCCTCTTGCATTTTCAAAGTTCTCTTCCTCTCTGGAAGGCATCTGCTGCCTAGACAGCACACCAAGAACCTTGGTATCTATGAAGCCCCAAGGAAAATGTCTCCACTCACCTTAGGATGATCCACTTGTCACACAGCCAACAAAAGCCATGAAGGTAACACCATAACAATGTCACTAAGAACACTCCCCTGACCTCCTACACATCTGTTTGGTGAAATGAATTTTGGTCCCTCCTTCATTCCTGCTTGCTGTCACCCACTCAGGCTGTGCCTGGAAGCATCAGAAAAGGAATATGAGCAGGTGACAAATGCTGCCTTGGTGCAATAGGGTGAACATTCTGCTAATTCAACAAAAAGATGCCATAACTGAACAGGAAATAAAATACAACAGTCTCAAGAACATTCACATTTGCTCTATGACTTACCTCTTCTGAACTGGTTCCTTCTTCAGAAAATAAATATTTTTGGGGCGGGAAAGTTGGCTTTCAAGGATAATTGTGCTTAACATTATCAGTGTTTTTGGGGAAGCTGGGCAGAAAAACATCACTTATGTTCCACAGAAACTGGACAACATGTAGTGTCCATTACGCATTTCTAGGGGAAAGAGGAAGCAGATCTGTAAACTACAGAAATTATCTCAAAATAAACCTCAGAAGACAGGAACAGGCATCCGCCACAATGATGGGGAATGCCCCAAATATCTGCCATCTTGCCAATGAGAGACAGGAAATAAACACAACAACAAACAAACCCAGAAAAACAAAAGCATGTGCAGTTTGATAGAGAAAAGGATAATAACAATAATAAAAAGTCCCATCCTCCTGTCTTGAAAAGCAAATTTTGGCAACATCTTGAATACCAAGACCCATCTGGCAAGACAAAGCAGAAACACAATGAGGGAAAGATTCAGAGCAGCATGATCCAAATTCCAAAAGGTTCTCTCTGACCAACAACATTCCATACCCAACCCAAGTAATTAAAGGCATACAGGATAGATGTTTACACTAAGAGCAATACCAGGAAGAACAACAGTGCCCTGATATGCAGAACTCCTGGGTGTCCTGAGAGGATCCCAGGAAAGCAGCACTGTGTGGTGGAATATTTCTGAAATATTCTACTGTAATCCACTATTTTGCACCCTGGGAACTGGTACCTCCGCAGCTAAACAGACATTTTCCATTTCCTCCTCAAATATATATTCAAATTCTCCCCTTTCCTCATGCCTGCCACAAAAACATATACAAAATGATACAAATCCATTCTGTGATTCTTTAACTTGTCCCTCATGCCAGGATGCTTTTTGCCTTTTCAGCAATTTCAAATACAAACCGAATTCTTAAAGTTTCTGCAAGTAGAGTAATGAAAAATACTAATTGCCGTCCCCTCAAGTCTTCTTCAAGAAAATTACACCAAACCTGAACCTCAAATCCCATCAAAACGTTAAGAGTGGAAGAATTCCTATAACAGAAAACCAGAACCAGGCTGCTCTGTAGAATTGGAGGTTTGGTGTGTACATCCAGACACAAGAATAAGCCATGTGTGATAACAGGACTCACCATCTCTGCCCAGACTGACCAGGCAGGAGCACAAGAAGGGGAAGAAAAGCACAACAAGATTACACCCACCCCCTCAACTGCCCTTAAATATCATGTCTCAAGAGAAGTACAGATCCACCATGGCAAGAGCTGTGGAAGCTGCTACAAGAACCCTACAATACACATGGAAAGCAGTTTGTAGTGCCACTCTCCCACAACACCACCCCCAAAACAGCAGCAAAAATGTTCATCAGTCTGCATGTTACCAGCTGTTACCCAGCACATTCCCTGTGTCAGGCCAGAGGCAGCACAAGGGACTCTCTCTGATGGGAGATATTCATAACCTCAAAGGACTCCGTGGCCATTTCAATACCACATATTATCTCAAGGTTCAAAAGGCCTCCAACATCAGACCCTTGGAACTTGGGAAAGAATCCTGGCCACAAACACTCTGTGCCAATTCTACCTACTGCAAGGCATGCTTCACTCCTCACTTTGTAACATTAATTCTCGAGTCAAAGGCATCATCTCACATCTCCTATTCCTCTCTTCTTATGCCACGGTCCATAATTTCACAGATTATTTCTCGTTCCCTCAGAAAATCGTCCCATTTCTCCAGAACACCATCCCAGTGTTCACAATGATTCTGTGGGACCAACCAAAATGGAGAAATTATACTCTGCACATTGAAAATACATTAGACCACAAGTCCAAATCGCCAGCTGTCCCCAGAACACTTGTAGAGGGAAATGACAGAGGATGAGGACAGAGAAGAAACCACAGGTGAAACCATCTAAGTCAACACTATGCAAAAGCAGTAAGGCAGTACACAGTACCTACGGGTCTGTTACCAACGCAGCCTCCTTCTTTTGCGCTCCTACACTAAACCCGGGAGAAAACATTACATACCGGACAGCAAGAGCGCTGACTGCAAAGGTGACTCCTTAGAGAAGGGATTTCATCTTAGGGGAACACAATTCATATCCACATCAGCAAACCTTAGCTGCGGACCGTTACAGCACAGAGGTGCCGCTAATCTTTTATCTCCAGCAAGCCTTCCCCTCCCACAAGCAGGAGTTCTGCGGCTCCGGCAGGACCCTGCGACAGATGCAAAGGTGTCTTGGATTTCCTAAGCACCAGTCAAGTACCCAACGCCCTCGGACCGCGGCAATTTGGCCTGGATCCCAGCAGCGACTGAAAAGGGCACACAACAAAAGACGCAGAAAAGGGAGTATAGGTAGAAATGAGCAAGCATTGCCACTGACCGTGTCGAGAAGAGCGGAGGGCTCCGGCTGCGTGTCCGTGGGCGCGGGGCCGGGCGGCGGCGGCGGCGGCGGAGGGGGGAAGTTGGGGCTGAAAACCATGAGGTCGCTCTTGGCGGCGCCTTCGGCCACGCACAGGCTCCGGCTGTGGCGCTGCGAGTACGACCAGCTGCCCACTTCGCTGGCGCACACGAGCGTGGTGGGCCCGGGCCCCGAGAGCACGGCCGCCCGCGGCGCCCAGCGCGACGCCCCGTACAGCACCACGGCCAGCAGGAACAGGCTGGACACGGCGCAGATGGCCACCACTAGCCACACGTTGGTGGCCGCGCTCGCCGCCCCGGGCCCCAGCTCCACGCCCACGGCCGAGCGCGACGGCGACGACGACGACGAGGATCCCGCGGCCAGCGCCGCCTCGGCCGCCTCGAGCAGCGACACGCTGAGCGTGGCCGTGGCCGAGCGCGCCGGCTCGCCGTGGTCGCGCACGACGATCAGCAGCCTCTGGCGAGGCCCGTCCGCCTCGTCCAGCGCCCGCGCCGTGCTCACCTCGCCGCTGTAGAGCCCCACGCGGAACGGGCTCTTGCCCCGCGGCTCCCACAGCTCGTAGCGCAGCCACGCGTTGTAGCCCGAGTCGGCGTCCACGGCGCGGATCTTGGCTACCACCTGCCCCGCCGGCGCCCCCCACGCCGCCCACGCCCACAGCGTGCCCGACGCCGAGCCCGCCCCCACGCCCGCCGCCGCAGCCGCCGCCGCCTCGGCCATCACGGCGCCCGCCTCCGGGGCCGAGCCCGCGGCCGGCAGCAGCGCCGGCGCGTTGTCGTTCTCGTCCAGCACGAAGAGCTGCACCGTGGCGTTGCCGCTCAGCGGCGGCTCCCCCGCGTCCACCGCGCGCACCTCGAACTGCAGCACCTGCAGCTCCTCGTAGTCCAAGGGCTGCAGCGCCCACAGGCGCCCGCTCTCCGCGTCCACCGACACGTAGCTCGACGCCGGACGCCACCCGCCGCCCGACCACGACGACGACGATCCCGCGGCCCCGCCGCCGCCGCCCCCGCTGCCCACGCCGCCCTCCCACAGCGAGTAGCTGACGCGCCCGTTGCCCGCCTCGTCCGGGTCCCGCGCCCACAGCCGCGCCAGCTCCGCGCCCGCTGCGTTGTTCTCCCGCGCCAGCACCGTGTACACGGCCTGCGCGAACGCGGGCGCGTTGTCGTTCACGTCCGACACCGGCACCCGCAGCCCGCGGCTGGCGCGCAGCGCCGGCGCCCCACCGTCCTCCGCACGCACCTCCACCTCGTACTCCGACACCCGCTCCCGGTCCAGCGCCTCGCGCAGCACCAGCGAGTACGAGCCCGCGAACGTCGCCTCCAGACCGAACGGCGACGCCGGCCACACCCAGCACCGCACGCGCCCGTTCTCCCCCGAGTCCCGGTCCGACACGCTCAGCAGGGCCACCACCGTCCCCACCGACGCGTCCTCCGCCACCGGCACCGACAGCGACGTCACCCATACCTCCGGCGCGTTGTCGTTCACGTCCAGCACCTCCAGCACCACCTTGCAGTGACCGGAGAGCGGGGGCATACCCTTATCCATTCCTTTAATGTGTAGTTCGTAAAAAGTAACGGTCTCGAAGTCAAGGGCGCCCGTCAGTCTGATCTCTCCACTGTTGGCATGGATGTTGAATAAATCTCCTGCTGATGGGGGAACAGTAGTATCGATCTCATATATAATTTCACCATATATTCCCGTGTCGGAATCTGTGGCGTTCACCTGTGCTACAAGCGTCCCCTCCAATGCGTTTTCAGACAAAACTACGTTATACACGGACTGGTTGAATTGGGGGGCATTGTCGTTCACGTCTAGCACCGAGATCACCAGCTCCATGGTGCCCGTGAGAGACGGCCGGCCCCCGTCACTCGCCGTCAGCACCAACCGGTGCACGGGAATCGTCTCGCGGTCAAGAGATTTCGTGAGGACCAGAAACAGGGACTTAGTGCGAGAGTTACTGCTTTCTTCCTCTATTCTAAAATAATCGTTGGGACTGAGTGTGTAGGAGAGCTGCGCGTTCGCTCCGATATCCGCATCTGACGCGCCCTCCAGCGGGAAACGAGACCCGGGCAGAGTGGTGAGTTCCGCGATGCTGAGGTTTTTCCGGGCGGCGGGGAAGACGGGGGCATTGTCGTTGATGTCGGTGACCTCCAGCTGCACATGGAAGACGCGCAGCGGCCGCTCCAGCAGCACCTCCAGGCGCAGCGCGCACGGCGCGCTCTTGCCGCACAGCTCCTCCCGGTCGAGCCGCGAGCTCACCAGCAGCGCGCCGCTCGCCCCGCTCACCTCCACGCTCGCCCGCCGGCCCGGAGCCACCAGCCGCAGCCGCCGCGCCTCCGCCTCGCCCGCCTCCAGACCCAGGTCCTGCGCCAGACGGCCCACCACCGTGCCGGCCTTGGCTTCCTCCGCCACCGAGTAGCGCACCTGCCCACCCGCCAGCGCCCAGGACAGCGCCTGCAGCACCAGCACCCGCAGCACCGCCGCACACCACCGCTCGCCCATCCTCCCTGCCGCCGCCGCTCTCGCCGCTGTCGCCGCTGTGGCTGCCGGCCCCGGCCCGGGCCCCGCACGGCTCCCCGCCGCCGCCCGGACACACCGGCTCTGCTGCCCGGCCCGCGCCGCCCCCCCGCGCTCACAGCCGGGCTCTCCGCCGCACCGGGGCGGAGCCGCCCGCACCGAGCCGTTCCTGAGCCTGCAGCGACACCGTGCGCTGCTCCGCCGCCGCACACGCTCCGCATCCTCGCCTGCGCTGCAGCCCCGCGGATGGCCGGCTCCTCTGATGTTTCTTCCTACCGTGGTCGAGTTTCTTTCTCTCTTTCTTTGTCTCTTTTTTCTTTCCTTTTTCTTCTTTCGTTCTTGCCTTGTCTTCCTTCCTTAGCCTTCTCTAGTTTCTCCGTTGTCTCTTCTTGGTTTTTTTTTCTCCCTTTCTGTTTTATTTCCCTTTTTTCTTTCTTCTCTTTGTTCTTTTTTTCATCCTTGCCTTGTCATGCCCTATCGTTTACTCCCCTTTCCCTTCTCTTTCTTTCCTTTTCTCTTCCTTATCCCTTCTGGTGGATCGTTCGTTGCCTTTGGCACCGCGGTGGGCATCATCAAACAGGAGCAGATAGCACGAGTTACGGACACCAGCGCCGGATGTGATGCTCTCCCCAAGCCGGATCTTTTTAGGCACCTGCTCCATTCTGCATTTAGAGGTAATTTCGGTGTGTCTTGGTCTTCTCGTCTGCTTCTCTCTGTCCTTTGTTCTTTGCTAGTTTACAGGTACATATTCCTTCTTATTTTTCTCCTCCATTCCTGTATTCTTCTGCTATGTATTTGGTGCATTCTTGTAATGTAATTTATGGTTTAATCTTATTTTCTTTTCTTTGTAATCTTTTTGCCTCCTTTCTTTCTTCCTTTTTCACCCTCCTTTCTTTCTGTGTGCAGTGATACCATCAATGACATGTCACTAAAATAGTTTATGGTTTCTTCCATTCTCTCTTTCCATTTATTTCTTCATCTTTTCCCCCTTATCTTTTATTTCTGCATTGTTTCTTCCTGCTTTTCTTTCTTATAGTCTTCTGTTTCCCCGATTTCTTCTCTTCTCTTTTTGCCTCTTTTTTGTGTCTTTAACAAACTAATTTTTCATTATTACATCACTCTCGACATGGAATGTGGACGTGTATTTTGGCAAGAGCTGCCCTTCCTTTTTCCTGCCGACTTGCATATCTCCAGATGAGAAACAAGCTTCCCGCTTTTCTGTAATTTATGCAAGACAGATATACTGTCCCTTCCCTCATCACTTCCCTCCCGTTTTGGAAGACGGACACACTACTGAACCCATTATCTCAATGAAGAGAATCCACCTCCCTCTGACAGAGAAGCCCAAGCCCCAGAAGTTTCGACATCTGTGTAAAGGGCTTCAATTACACCAAAAACCCAGGGGATTGTTTGAATCTTTCCTTCGGAGATTCAAACCCATCAGAGCCCAGCACACCAATCCTCCAAGAATGCTGAAAAAGTACGGGACCAGCACAGCTCCTGCACGCTATTCGTACAGCTCAATAAAGAGCTGCTCTCGAAGCCTCCTTTTCCACCTGCACGATGAATGGCAAGCTCTTGCTTCTCCATTCCGGGAGACAACCTCTGCCAGGATAGAGCAAGAACCTCCCCATGCAGGGGCAGAGATATCCAGCTAGGTAGATATTCTGCAGTTTGTCACTAATGACACAGCCCACGTGCTACAAAGCATCTTCCATCAAGAAAGACTCTTCCCTACTCAAATTCAGCTTCCCTATGACAAACCCCCAATCCCTAAAAGGGTCACTGCCACAGGATGCAGACACTGCCCCACCACAACATTCCTCATTAACGGAGGAGAAAAGAAAAGAAAAGAAAAGAAAAGAAAAGAAAAGAAAAGAAAAGAAAAGAAAAGAAAAGAAAAGAAAAGAAAAGAAAAGAAAAGAAAAGAAAAGAAAAGAAAAGAGTACAGTCTTCCTTTCTCCATCCCAGCAAAGCCGATTTCGTGGCTGTGGGAAGATTTTCTACCACTATTTAAAGCTTCACAGCAAAATCGTTCAGATGCTCTCGTTCTGCCCTCGTCTGCATTCACCTGCCCTTGTTCACATTCACCACCTGCCCCAGGGCCCTGCAAGCAGCGGCCCCGCGGCCACAGAACCTCCCCGAGGAGCACCAAGGACATGAATAACTTCTGCTGCCACCTCTGTAGCTTCTGTACACAAACCACGGTTCAAAACATTATTAAATACGATTGTGTTACTGACCTGTTTGTGCTCCTGCTTTATTGATCTGTGCCGCCGGTTCATATGGAAACCTTCTGCTGAAGGTTTTCTGCGGGTATAAATGATGTCTTCATTCCAGATCCATCCCTGATGCCATTTTTGTCTGGCTTATGCCATCAATGCAAAGATGAATTCTTCCTAATGTGTCTTTGTAACTTACCTGCATTTTCGTATCACAACCAGCAGCCGGGTTTTCTCCCCGAGGAAGACATTCAGACAGTTTACGTCTCATATCCCAAATCCTGGTGGAATTAGGCTTTGAAGATAAAGAGTGGTCCTCCCCTCCAGCGCTTCTCTCACGTGGAGCAGCCCACGGTAAACAGCAAAAGGAGCCTCTGGCAGGCACTGCTGCTGCTGAGGACTGGGGTTGATCAAACCCATTAGCACATCCTTTTCTCGTTCCTAACATCCACACGGGTTTTGTCCTTATCTTCCTTGGATCAGGTTTGCCGATTCACACTCTCCTTACCATAGACCTCAAGTAGACACACAGGTAAATCCATTCTATCAAGTAGAACAGCATTTGTTAACTTTTTCCAGGTGCAGGCAACAGATTTGATCTCTTTCATAACAGAGGACCGGCGAGAAAATTCTGCACAGCACAATTTTTGTCAGGCTGATCTGGAGACATGTTCACAAACTCATGAGTTTCCTGGAGTTTTCTGGTAGTTTGTTTCAATTTCTGTAGCAAAAGGAAATACAGTCGTTTGGGTAGAGATCACTGTCTTGACTCATGGATGGGAAGAGATGCTGGGGATGATCTTCTATCAACAAATCAATCATGTTTGCTCCATGTGAATCCAGGACAAGAGGTGTTTAAGCAGGACAGATTTTGGCTTTTGGCTTGGGTTTTCTTAGTTTGTTTGGGTTTTTAGTTTGGTTATGTTTTGGGTTGGTTTTGGGTTTTTGTTTGTTCAGTTGGTTTTGTTTTTATTTTCGTGGTGAGTTTGTTTCGGTTGACTGGGGTTTTCCCCCCACACTTACCTGTTTCTGTTTGCTATTAATTCACTTACCTGGAATAAGTAGGTCTTCTCTGGAGAAATACTTCATGCCGTGTTCATAGAGGTGAAAATGTAATGCTGATGTCAGCAAATTCGATCTAGAAGTATCTTAAGAGCCGTACTAAGTTAGGATTGCTGTACGCAAAATGTAGTCGGATATCTTAAATCAGTAAAACAGCTGCTAATGAGGTGACAAGCAGTGACTTCGAGAACACAGGATACGGTGTTCTTTTTATTTTGGTCTGAACACCTGTCTATATAACTTTCATATCAACCAAGTAGCAGCTTCACTAAATGGTTCCACAACGCCAAACATCTGACCTTAACTAGAAATAAAAATGTTTCTAAACACGAAGACAGAGCCAAAGACTCCAAGATCACCTAGAGGAAGAGTTGTTTCTTGCTTATTCAGATCCAGTCCATGCGAAATTCTCACACTGATGAAATCCAGGTACTTATCTGAGTAGCAGTGGGGTAGGGGATGACATTGGCGAATCCTTAGGCATTGTAGCATTGCATTACTACTACACAACTAAGTTCCTTTCATACCACCTACACCTACAAGAGGAACCCACAAAGGTCAGAAGAAAAAGCTGAAATGATCCTGCAGAAAGCACACGAGTTGGTGGAAGGCTTGGTTTAGCTATTTCAGCTTTGGTCAGCCTCAGAGCATTCCCAGTGCTTCTGACTAAGCAGCGAGACGTGAGGAGTGGTGATACACAGCGAGGATCTGTAGAAAAAAATCAGTATAAACGAGTCATCTTAACACCCTGAAAGCCCATCAAGTGCCTGAACGTTACTTTGAGTCCCCTTCATTAGGCAGGAACGGATTAAAGTCCTGAAAAATAATAACTTTGGGTGTTTTGACAAGTTCAGAGCATCCATCAGAGCTCACAGACTGACCGCTGGACTCTTAGAAAAGCAAGCACAGCCCAGTGGCAAACACAAGTCAAAAGGTTCATCTCCTATTGCTCTGTAGAGAGTGGAGAGACACACAGACATTTCCAGGGGTGTTTGGAATGCTCTATTTAGACCCACGCTGAAATTAGATCATTACTCCAGTTACACTTGGAGACAAGACATGAAGAATTGGCAAGAGAAGGAAAAGCAGCAGTTCCGACAGAATCGCTCCCGTCATGCAGGACTTTTCCAGCCCCACCATCCCAAAATGGAAAGTACCGCACAGCAGCTCCACATCGGCCGCCTCAGGGCGACTGTCTCCACCGACGAGCATCCGGAAAGAAAATCCCGTTCCCTCCTGAAGGGCAAAGTCCCGAACTCGCATGGTGGGATTTATCTTTGTGTCGTTCTCACCTCTTTGGTGCAGTTTAGCTCTTAGAGCACCGCACAGAAAAGCCGGGTCCGGTTTCAAAGCCTCCTGAGGCCGAAAGCTCTTCTACCATTCAAGAGTACCCTAAGCACCGAGACAAGGACTGCTCACAGGGTCCCATCGGTCTTCCAGCGAGGCATTTCTCCCTGGACAACGCGGGTCGGGGACGAGGAAGGAGATGCCGTGGTGGCTCAGCGGCCGGAGCACCCACGCCGCGGCGTTTCGTCTTCGCTTCTGCACATCACCTGCAGCGGCCACCGAACAGAAGGGGTCAGGGACAGAGAGCGGGGCACGGACAACAAAGCCGTCCCTTCCCCGTCTGTCTTCGGGAGCTGGCACAGATGAAGTCCCGACCTTCTTCGGGAGGCGATGCCGGTGACCGGCCCCGCCGTGGGCCCTGAGCTGTCCCGCTCTCCCGGGCACCCGGCGCCTTGTCAGCGCCTTCATTCCCCCGCAGAGGCCCAGCTCCCGGCTCGGCCGGCTTTCCACGCCTCAATCCGCAGGAAGAGAAGAGCGGCACCACTCGGAAAGCGCGTTAATAAAACATACCCGAAAAATTAAAATAAAATCTAATAATAATAAAACACTAACAGCCACTGCCAAGCCACTCCCCAGGGGGGGCGCACGGAGCCTCTCGGAGGACGGAACCCGCTTCTCTCCGCCTCCCTCGTCCGCCCCGCCCGCCGGAAGCTCCCGGCAGCCTTCGTTCCGACCGGCGGCGGCGGCGGCTCCGGGATCGGCGTCGCTGCCGGGAGATGGAGCGGGGCCGGGCTCTCGCTCATCCCCCGCGGGCTGAGACCGCTGGCAGCGGCTTTTCCCTCGCTGTCTCCCTCTCTCCTGTCGCTCGAGGTGTCGTCCTCAAGCACCCTTTATTTCGGCCGGAGTTCCGCTGCGTGGGGTTTATGGAAGCCGGGGTTTTCTCACGTGTTAGGGGTTGTAGGGACATGGTGCCTTCCTGCTGGCCGCTCCTGGATTCTCTAAGGGAAGGCACGTCTGCCCCCACGGACTGCGGGCAGGCGAAGATGTCCTTCAGCAAGACACATTTTGGTTGCTTATTCCGCGATGAGAGCTGATGCGATAACCGCTCCACTCTCCCATCCTTGCTCAGTTAACACAAGTGCCACCCAGACACTGGCAGTGGCGCAGGGAGTCCCCGTTTTCCCGGGAGACAGCCAGCACCGAGCCCTGGCCGTGGGCTGCAGGGGTTCTTCCCTGCCCGCTCCTTCGCTGCTCAGCGCGGGGAGGAGCTGAGCTGAAAATCCCCCGAGAAAACACACGAGGCACCTTTACAAGTGGAGGATAAGACGTGGAGAACAATATTTATGGGCACCAATTAGCACTGACCCACAGGAAAAGCGGGAGAGGTCGGGGATCCCGCCCAGAGCTGGGGACACATGACAGCCCCTGGGAGCGGGGTTTCTCTGGGGCAGGACCCTTTGGAAAGGATCTCGATAAAGAGCCTGACTTCCCAGGGGCTGGCCGAGCCTACGAGGCTTGCAGAGGTGATGATGAACACCCACCCTGGGCCTGAATTCCCGTTCTTTGCGGATCCATGCGGGTCCTGTCCCGGGGGCGAGGGAAGCTCCGCGTTGTCCGTCCCTGGAAAAGCCGTGCGGGGACCGGGCACTCCTGGAGCCCGGCGATTCCATCGCTCTCCATTTGCTAAGTTCACTCCCCAGACACCATTAGAGCTGCCTCTCGGGAGCAGATGGTTCCCCTCCGTCCCGAGCTTCATCCCGGACAGATTGCATACAATTTATTAATAACCCAACAGATGCTCGGGCACTTTCCAGCTCAGATTATATTTCCTGATTGCTCAAATCCCGGCGGGGGGGAGCTGTTCGTTTATCTTCCACCGTTCCTCTTTGTGCCTTACCAGCACCTACCCTACAAGGGTGACATCCTTGTGTGTGTGCCCCGGTCCTAATTCGGGGTGTAAGTGTCTGATAACTAAACAAGGCCTGATGCCAGCCTTGGTTCGGCCCTTCCAGCCCCGGGAGAACCGCGGTTGTGCTGCCGGGGCCGCCCCACTTCCCCCGGCACTGCACGGACGGGACCCTCCAGTGCTGCTGGTGCCCGGCTCGCCAGTGTCTGGCACATGTCGTGATTCCCGGTAAAACATCAAGCACTTACGCCCTTTAATTCCAGGGGTTGTGCTAACTGGGCCGCGAAGAGTCGGGTTCCCCCTCCCGGAGCTGCGGGGATTGCTGTATCCAGGTGAAATTAAAACATCATCATGAAAAAACACTCGACACGAACTCCCCCAGCCCTGGGCAGTTCGGGCAGTGAGACAGGCAGAGCTGAGGGCCGGTAACCTCTTCTCCCTCACGAACACAGGGTCTTAAGAAAGGAGTATTTGTAATTTAAGGAGGGGGATGTACAAGGAGATGCACAGGGCTTATGCCCTGTGAGACCCCTCCTGGAACAAGATAAAATGCTCCGAGCTCCAGAAAAAGCCATCACAGACCTTTCAGCAATGCTGTGTTCAATTTTAATGTATAAAATGGGCTTTTCTTTGCTCTGTAGGGAGAAGCACAAAAGCAGCAGGTTGTTTATCCTACTGAATAAACTAAATGCAGGTCTCTGAGGGACCTTATGCAAACCACTTACCTTGAAACACAACCCCACGGGAAAGTGAGCTATGGAGAGAGGCACAGTTAATGTTTTACATCTTCAAAGCAGCATCCAAGTGCCTGGCTCAGCACCAGCTACCATCAGGTACCAAGGAAGGTAGGGACTGTGATTGTAATTAGGAATGCAGGAACCACTTTTAAGACATAGGTAACAGGATGTTTGGGGCTGGAGTTTATTGGAGCCTGAGGCAGGGATTAACCCTAAAGGCTCAAGGCTAAAATTAAGTCTTGAGGCTGAAGGTTAATTGCTAAAGCGAGAATTTGGAGGGAAAATGCATTTATTATTAGGACACACGCCACAGTGTAGCTTTAAAATAAAAATAGGCAATCATTTCTGCTCAGTGGTAAAAGGCACTTCACTTTCTGTGAATGCAGGTGAGAGACACTCTCAGCAATAACAGCAGAAGAATATTAAAGTCTGTTACATTTTTCATAGCCCTTGACATTTGCAATATAATTCCACTTCCTTGCCTTCACCAAGCCAAACAGATTTAGTGCAGGGAGGAGTTTTCTTCATTTCAACCTCTGTAAATAAAGTCAGAGAATGATGTGGTTGCAGAAGAAATAGTTCCTTCCTCCTTGCTTTACAGCAAGAGGGAAGAGTGGCATGAAATGATGGAAAGGGAAATCAGGGTATAAAAGCTGAGGGGGTTGTTAAGATGGCCAGAGGAGAGGATGCAAAGGGGGGTTGTGGGCTGGCAGAGACTGAGCTCTTTGCAGTTTCAGGCAGAATCCCTTTAATACCTTGTACCCAGAACCCACAGCAATTTCATTTCTTATCCAGAGGTTCCCCTAATACCTCAGGCTGCCTGAAATGTCCACCAGAAAGGAAGTGCAGGGAAATTCCAACACTGGTACAGGTTTCCTGGTCAGACAGCAGCTTTAAATCCAGTTTTTAATGCTTTGACCATCCTTCTTCCTTGTTTTTGCAATAACAACTAAAAATATTATCCGATAGCAGAAATTCTTAGAGTTGGTTAAATTAGACAAATCTGTACCTGTAGTTCTTTCCCTTTGCTGTACACCAGCTGTGCAGGTCCTGAAAGCCATCTCCTTTTTCCTTCACAGGCCTTCCAAATGCTTACATCCTCAATGAGTTTTCCTAGGTCCCAGAATAAAGCAAAGAATGAGGAAAACCTGCAACAGTAACAAATCTTTTTCTGGATTGATCAATGTTCTTCAATCATTCACCACGTTCTGTCACTGACAAATTGTCACCGCAGTAAGGAAATCTTCTTCAGTCACACACATATTTTAAGGGAATGATGTAAAGATGTGATCTGATGCTGTTTTGCTTATTTCTAGTCCTTCTCATTAATAAACTCAAGAAAAGGGAAATACAAGCACAACCAAAATAAGTGTTGCAATGAGAACCTTGTAAGAAACCAAAGTAAAATTGTAAGGATTCACTTCCTACATTCTCCCCCTTTGTTCCCATCACAATTGCCTTGTAAATGAAAGGCTCAGCTGTACTATTCACCACTTGGAGGGAAGAAACATCCATAAAGACCAAATGGAATCATCCCCTGAAAGATCAACTGGATAAACTTGCAGAAGAGACCTTCCCTCAGTTGGGAACTTCAGCTGTCACCACAGAAAGAACACGTGGAAATGTTTGGGGAAAAGGGAAAGGGGTGGGGAACTGGGGCTCCTGCAGCAGTTATTCCAACTAGGAAAAAATGTTCATTGTCTGCAGACTGATGCAGACAGATTTCTAAACAGGCACAGGTAGCGATGCAGGGCCAGGCTCTGCAGGTTGTCCTTGTAGAGTTTGACAGGAAGACATTGAAGTTTTTTCTAAGGTACAAATCTGGTACAAACCTCTGTCTATATTCTAGACAGAAATGGTTGAATTATAAGTGATTGCAGAGGCTTGGCCAGTTTGGAAAATTGCTATGACCAGTTGGCCCTCTTCCACATGTCTTAAATCACACTACAGTCTTAGCTAAAACTCCCCTCTCCTCTCCTCTCCTCTCCTCTCCTCTCCTCTCCTCTCCTCTCCTCTCCTCTCCTCTCCTCTCCTCTCCTCTCCTCTCCTCTCCTCTCCTCTCCTCTCCTCTCCTCTCCTCTCCTCTCCTCTCCTCTCCTCTCCTCTCCTCTCCTCTCCTCTCCTCTCCTCTCCTCTCCTCTCCTCTCCTCTCCTCTCCTCTCCTCTCCTCTCCTCTCCTCTCCTCTCCTCTCCTCTCCTCTCCTCTCCTCTCCTTATATTCCCAATATTTCCACTGTTTAAACTCAGATGAATGATCCTGGCAGAGTCACAGAGCCACTTCCTTCTGCTCAAGTAATACCAAAATTACAACGTTGCCCTATATTTGAGGTGGGAGGCCAAAAACTTGGGTCAGTAGAGCCTGATGGGTGTGCAGCTGATAGGAGGCATGATTGGTGCAGGGCACATCCAGGCTTTGGGAGATTCCTGGGAAGCCTGGCTCCAAATGAGACAAACAAAAAAAGGTTTTCTTGGTATCTCTGTGAAATATTGCCCTGAGCTATGTGTTGTACACAAATGTGATGCATATGTGGAAGTGTCCAAATTGCCTCATTTCTTGTTGTGGTCACAGCAACGTGTTTGGCTCTTTTGGATTAATGAAAGCAAAAAGCTGTCAGCACAGAATCCCAGAACAGTTGTGTTTAGAAGAGATCTCTAGGCAATACTTGGTGTGTCATGTTGTGTCCCTTTCCTCTGCTCACAGCAGGCTCCTCAGGACTGAATCCAATCAGTGATTTTACTGTTTATTTCCTTGGCATTTGAAAGCTGGAAAAAAAAGGTTTTATTTGAAGGGTTTTGCTTGGTTTGTTTTGATGGAGATGTGTCCACATCATTCTTGTTTCAGAGGCCTTTTTGTGTACATGAGCTTAAAAATGTTCCCTGTCTTTGTCAAGCCTGCTGCTCTCTGCTCATCTTTAAGGCAACAACCAGCTGTATGTGTGCCAAAAGATTTTACTGGGAAAAAACCCATAAAGCAGCAAGCAATCCAGTTAAGCCAATGAATGACAGCACCACAGCCCCAGCCTAGAAAGCACTGAGAGCTGCATCCAGACTGATGCTTAATTTGCCACCAAAATAAATAAATAAATCAAGCCTTAAGCACCCCGAGGTTCATCAGGGAAACAAAAGCCAGTGCAGATTAGCAGATTCCTCACTAGTAACTGGGAGGAAAGGAAAAAAAAAACTGGATTCTGGCTGACAGGCTCAGCCCTTGCAACAAATCCAGGCATTACTGTCCCCTGTATTTTGCAAACTGCAGGATGTCAGGGGCTGCAAATTTCCATCAGCCACCCTAGTCAGACTTGCAGCATGGAAAACTGTCCTTGGTATTTAATTTTTTAATTTTTTTTTTCTTTCATCAACAGTTTGGTCTCTTTTGGACAAAAGCAGAAGATCTGCTGTCTCTTCTCTCTGTCCAGGACTTCAGTTCCAAAGGGCTGGCTAGAAAGATGCAGCTTGAGGGATTCTGCAGCTGCTTTATTTGTTTGGGAGAATATCAGACAATGCTGCTTTCCCAATTTTTTTGCTAATACAAAGTTCTTATCAGGCTTAGTCCACTGCCTTGTTTACCACTTCATGGCTTTTCCACTGAATCCCAGAAAGAAGCCAGACATACAATCCTAATGAAAAGCTCAGCATGTAAAGAGAGAATTTATATTTCAGTTCTTGCCTTTGCTATTGGTTTTACAAGTGATTGCTCATCAGAAACCAATTACCCCAGAAAGACTTGGGTTTGGGTCCCTACTGATGTTAGCAGGATGAATAGCCTCATTTACAGTCTCTCAACTGGAAAACAAAAAGTAATGATAATAAAAAAAAAAAGTATTTTCTAATTCTCTCTGCCTCCATTGTAATTCACAAGAAAATTAAACTAATAACTCTCTCTGTGAGCGTGTTATGCAGATGCCAGGAGTCAGGGATAAATGTATGAAACTATCCCAGGGAAAGTCCCCCAGGAAGGAACCTCTGAGCAGACAACTATTACGCCTTGCAACACTCAGAGCTTCTCCAGCAATGCAATCTGTGCAGAGAGGAGGCTGTTTCAATTTCCTTTCTTCTCCCTCCCCCCCCTTTTTGGTTGAATTCCACTTGCAGGCAGCAAAAACTTCCATGATTTTTTTTTCTGGGCTTATTTCCCGCTCCATCTCCATTTCCCATTTGCATATGGAGGCTGTTTTTTCTTTATGAAAAAAAAAAAAAATCTCCATGTTAACAGAATCAGGCTCTTCAGAAATGGCTCCCAGAGTGGTCTTCCTTCCTAATACCTTCAGCAACCAGGCAGGAAGGCTTGGGGGGGGGGTGACATGAGGGTCCCCACTGTGCGCTGTGATTATCCCTGCAGCTCACATCCAAGTTTTAAATTCATGTTTTTATCATTTTAAAGAAGAGATAGCATTAAAAAAAAAGAGTGTGTGATTTGTCTCTGCCCACCTCCAAGAGAGGAGGAGGAGCAGGAACAAACTCCCAGCTCCTCCCTTGCAAGACTAGGGGTGTCCTGCTGGTCCCTGTGATTCCCTGTGTGGTTCCAGCCTGGATTTTGGGCACCTCAAGGCGGGCACAGCAGGCTGAGGAGGCACAAGCACAGCAGATGGATGGTCCTGTCCCAGCTGGGTGCTGGGGGAGCTGTGCCTCATGTGGGTAACATGGAGGGGGCACCATCTCACCAGGGATTTGGGAGTTTGCAGCCAAATCTTGGCAGATCTTTATGGATACACAGGAAAAGTGGAGCAAAACCTGGAAGTGATTGGGTCAGGCTTTTGCTCAAAGTAGGGTCAGATTTGGTTGAAATGCACTCGGGAGCTACAGCAGATACAAAATTTGGACCCAAGAGGAGGCAGAAAAAAGGCCAGAGGGTGGGCCCTGCAGTGACTAGAGGAGCCTGCTGGAGTCTGTCCAGATATCAAAGGAGCACATCCATCAGGGTGTGTGATATCTGATGGGCATTGAGGGGTTAAATGGTTCGTGTCATGTGGCACAACGAGCCAAGAGGACTCTTGGGGAACATAGGAAAAGGATTCAGCCCCAGATGATCATCCTTTTGATGATCTCCTTACATTCTGGGGCAGCTGTCAGACTGTTTTGCAGGGAGAGATTAAGAGGAAGAGGTGGTTTAGGTAAGCAAATGGATTATAATATTGCATTTCCTAGAAACAGGAAAAAGATAAATTTTAGTTTTAGGAACTAATTTCAGGATTACATTCCTGAAGTTTGGTCTGTTAGGGGACACTCAAAGCAAATGGCAAATCTTTTCCTCTGATCTCTGGTAAGAAGCTAATGCCAGAGGGGTGCTGGACATGTCTCCTCTAAATGATATTAAAGGAAGATCAAGAAGGAAAGTGGGGACAAGATGGAATCCTACAGGTGGGATTCAACCTCAGATTAAACTCCTTACATTTAGATCCCTGTGTGGATATGTTCCATCTGTACTCTGGGGAGCTTTGGAGATTTAGTCAATAGAGACTGAACAACTGCAGAGTAAGAGCAATGATAAATTAATCCTAGAGTCCCCAGCCTTCACCCTCGGCAGTATGAAAAAAATTCCTGTCAGCTAAAATACCAAGAAATACGAACATGGACTTAAAAGTAAACTCATCAAACCAGCGAGGCTCCCCTGTGATGCTACAGCCTAAGCTAACCTCAGAATTTCAGATATACTTGGGCTGAGTCTCTGTGTTATTGTCTGCACCATGCTGAACTCCAGTGCTTTCTAGAGGAAAATTTGGACACAGAAATTGGGTGACTCACTGCAATAGAACAGAACAAATTCAGACAGCTCATCTTTTCTCTGGGTTCATGTAACAGTTTAACCCCAATTTTTCTATTTCCCATGCAGCCTGCTATCAGAGAGTCTCTGCATCCTGGCCTATCAGAAATCCTACAAATGTTCATAATAATTTTCTTGATTGATGGTTGCTTTTCCTGCTTCTATTTCCTTTGTGTGATTTATTTTCTATGCAGGCAAAATGTATGATAAGAGACTTCTGGAGCTATTTAATGATATTTTCTCTTGTAGACGTTATTGAAATGGACGAATTGGATGTGAAGACCTCAGTGAACCTTCTGGGAATCTTCGCTCTCTCTCAATTTCTTCTGATGCAGTTTTTTTCACCTGTTGTTGCAGATATTCCTAGCAATGAATTAAAATAAATATCTCATCAGGAATGCCTGCAGATCCTCTGAATGTATTTCTGATAGTTGACTGCACAAATGTTTTATTTTTCAATCCGTTTAACATGAGCTTGTTTGCCTTGCTTCCTGGCGCTGCAGAAGCACTCTGAATCCCGAATGCTGAAATAAAAATCACTGCTATTGTTTAAAACATGCAAAAATGTATCATTTATTCAAATGTAAGATTTGTAAGTCATTGAATTTCATGGGAGAAGAATCATTAGTCAAAGTGCAGGCTGTACTAGGGGTCATATTTAATTTATTTTCAAAGCCTTCGTTCGTGCTTTTTGGTCCAGTGTGTCATAAGTTATTCAATACACAAAGGTGTCTACTTATGTCTCAAAGTAATTAAGCTGATTAAGTCATATTATCACTAACAAGAAGCATTAATTCCACTTGAGTGAATGCTGCAAAACAGAGCCAGTGACATTTCCACCACTTAAACTGAAAATGCATTATGGGCTAACTGGGAAGCAAAAGCTTCCCTCAGCCCTGGCCTGTTCTTCCATCTGATCTCTGTGGAGCAGTTGGCAACTGATGTTTTCAGAGCAGTGAAAAAGGGAAAGGTGCAAAGGAGCAGAGAAAATCATCATGTGACAATCATGCAGACGTTTTTCAGTGTGGCACAGGCTAAGTTATTATGGCAGAAGCTAAAGGATATTTATTTCTACAAAAGATCTACCAAGGTCAAAAAGGAAACAGGAGGAAGGGATCCAGCCAGAAACAGGCTGCTCTGTTGGTGAGTTCAGGGAGACATTTAAGAGGAAATTTGAAAAGAAATCCAAATGGATCTTGACCCAGTCTTGAATAAATTAAAGTGTGTTCCAGCATCATCGAGGAGAGGAGAGGAGAGGAGAGGAGAGGAGAGGAGAGGAGAGGAGAGGAGAGGAGAGGAGAGGAGAGGAGAGGAGAGGAGAGGAGAGGAGAGGAGAGGAGAGGAGAGGAAGAAAAATAAATTCCTAGCATCTTTGGATTATCTAATTAACCACTGAGTGCCACAGATTGGACTGGATCCAAGGTCCATGCAGAGGTTCTCATGGATTTTGGCTCTGTCCTGCCAACACTAAGCCCCCTGGGAGCTGAGACCCACGTGTAGCCATGGCTCCAGCCAGCCTGACCCAGCTGCCTGCAGAGTGCTGTGTCCATGCTGAGGTTCCTGGGGAATTTCCTGGCTGCTTCTTGACTCCATGTGTGGCAGATGGGAGCAGAACTGAGCATCAGCCCCTCTGGGTCTTTCCCTCTGGCCTCTTTTCTCTCTACCTCTGGATTAGTTTTGTCTCTCTGGGATACATTTTCAAGTCATTACAGTGGTACAAGTGATGTTTCCATCTGAGCAGTCTATTCAGCACCACCAGAGCACAAACCCCTGTTTGTGCTGGTGCCCAGAGCCCTGTGTGCCTGCCTTGCATGGCCTGAAGCGTTTTGCAGCCAACTGCACCACATGGCAGCTTTCCCACTGTCCTAGAAGCAAATCTCAAGCTGGCTGGCAGGTCCCTGAAAGCCAAATTTGCCTCTGGATCTCTGAGAGAGCTGGAAGATGTGAGAGGGGCATCCAGAGAGTGTTCTGCTGAGCAGATCTCCAAAGGAGCTCTCATGCCCAGTGCATTACCAGGCTACAGAAACCAGCTAATGCTCATCGGCTGTGCAGGAGTGTTAGCACAGGGAGAGTTGTAAAAATAACTAGTTGTAGGGCAAAGACCTTGCATTTTTAATGAGACCCTGTCCCTGTGGGAGATCTTCAAAGGAGATCTCATCTATTAGATGGACGATTCTGACCAGACATGCCCTTTGAAGAGGGATAGTAGTGTGGTTGAATTAGATTTATGCAAGTCCTCTCTCCCCTAAAGCATGTCCCTTTTTATTGTCCTTTTTATCAATATGGTAATTGAAACGAAAGATTGAAACTGAGCTCTTGTCAGTGCAGGTTTTCCTTCAACTAAGCAAAAGCAGATTCTGGGGGCAGGTGGGGTGCTGGGGCCTGGGCTGGGTGCTGTGCTGCTCAAATCCCTTTTGGAAGGTGTCTGAACTGAACATGCAAACCTGGGGGGCAGCAAGAAGTACAGATGTGTGTGTGTGTGTATCTGTCATGGTCAGGAGTAATGGACAGCACATGGAGGCAATGCAGTGGGCATCACTGAGGCTTGGTAGTAGGGATCAAAAAATGCCAAGAAAATACTCTGGAGAGTGACAGGGGAGGTGGCAAACCCATCCCCTTTTGCTGGACCCCATGATTTTCCAAAGACAGAGATACAAAATTCAACTTTCAAATGCCTGTGGGTTTTGGGGGTCAGTTTTGAGATCAATTCCTCTTTGGGAATCTGATCCAAAACACCAGTTCCATGTGCTCATTTAGCCCTTGGTGCCATGGGGCACAGGGTGCACGGGGTGCTTTTGGTGTGTGAGCTGGAGCACAGTGAGCAGCTGGGTCCTCCTGCAGAGGGGCTGCAGTCCTCTCTGACCAGCACCACCTGAAAACACAGCGGAGATACTGCCAGGATTAATCCAGGAGGGGGAGAGGCTTGCTGCCCTGCAGGGACTCAGGTCCATTTGATGCTTTTATTACTTCTTGAGGCTGTTATTAATCTTATTGTATCGCTTTACATAATTCCCTTGTACTTTTGAAGCTGTGGAACAGGCTGATACTGTGCAGAGGTCTCAGGGTAGCTGTTTGGGGTTCTTTTTTACCCTTAACTCTCTCTGGAGACCCTTGAAGAATGCACTTGGCAGCATAAAATCCTTCATCCCACTGTCTAATTGGGACAGGGAATATTTCATCTACCCGCAGTCAGGCAGATGTGAGCTGGGACTGAAGTCACCAGAAGCAGCCAGGTCTCTTTCATGTCCAAAGCTTTGTCCTCCCGGGCCCCTGGCTCCCACGAGGCCCCTTTGAGTGCTCCCTGGCCCTGCTTCCACTGAAGAGCACAGTGCCCACTTGCAGACAAGGACTTTTCTGGGTTAATCCCAAAAGCCGCAATGCAGCCTCCCCAAGCCAGCCACCAGCAGGTTCAGGGTATGGGAAGGACAACCCTGGCCATCTCAGGACTTCATCTGGAGGCCAACTGCTTCCCACCAACAGACACAGGCTTGCCTATCCCCAGGGAGCTGGCCCCTACACCTGGCACAGATCCAGGTTATCTCTGTGGCCCCTGAGGCAAGCTGTGAGTGCCTATCCAGGGGAAAGGGTAAATTAACCAGAGAAATCACTGTAACAGCCACGAGTTGTTCTGCCATCAGTGCCACATCCAGCCCCTCTCCCCAGCAGCTCGTGGATGCCCCCACCATGGTGCAAATTTCCCCCTGCCCAAGCTGGAGCATGGGACAGAGAGCTGTGTGACATCTCCAGCTCCTTCTGGCCATGACCCCAAAGTGTTCCTGAGCCCGGGGAAGAAGGAAAGGGGACCCTGAGCCCCCAGAATCCAGGTGAAGTGAATAAAATGAGCTCTTGGAATAAAAGGAGCTCTCTGCTCCAGAACTCAGAAGGACAGACATATTTCCTGGAGCTGGGAGTGCTGCTCCAAGAGCTGTGCAGCAATCCCTGCTGTTGTGTGCAACTCAGGGAGAGCCAGGAGCCAGGGTGACCTATTAAAATACAATTTATTGGTACAAATCAGACAGAGTGAAACAAACTCAGTTTAGAAAGAGCTGTCGTGTTCTGCACAGATGGATTCAAAATGAACTGTCCCATGACCAGAGCAATTGGCAATGATGACAGACAGACTGGTGGACAGGTGCAGGGTGCACAAGGCAGAGGAGAGACTGTGCTGGGGCTGGAGTCCTGCCCTTGAGGGCTCCTGACTGCCAGCTAAAGGTTCTAAAAGAGAAACAGGGCTCACTTGGAGATGTTTGTCCTGTGCAGGCTGGGCCCCCAATGCACCAGTGCAGGGATTCCTCCAGGCATTCAGGACTCGGGGAACACAGAGATCTGAGCGAGGGCAGGGGCTGGAGGGGAGAGACTGTCACCTGTGCTGGGGTCACTCCAATGGCTGGAAACTGTTTTTTGTTCAGATGATGTTGCCTTGGGCTACCCAGCAGGGCCTCAGCTTGTGCATCTCTCAGGTGCTTAAGCTAGCAGCCCCTCTGGCCATCCAGTCCGTGTGTGCACGTGCTGCTCCTGAGCAAGGGCTGGCTCTGCCCTGGACCTGGGCTGTGCCCAGCCCTGCAGGTGTTGGGTCAGGGCTGGAACAGAAGCACTCATGAAGGCTGGGTTTTGGGTTTTGCACTCGCTTCCCAGAGAAAACAGACACCAATTGCTGCTCTAGACATGCAACACATCCCGCTGGATCTCCGGGACAGAACAATGGTCACTGTCCCAGTGGGTAAGGTCAGGCTTGGCTGAACCAGGCTTGGTCTGCACACGCTTTCCATGCCTACTGGGACAGAGATACAGGCATGCAGCTCAGTACATTCACACAGCCAGACAAGACAAAGAAGTGGCAATGTTTACAGAGATGAATGGTCCCTAAGGGGACATGGGAATGGGTGAACTCAAGGCAGATTTGCTTAAATGTGGTCATATGGACCTCAAAGAGCACCTGCTGCCAGTACAGCTCTGCAAGATGAGATGGGAGAAATTCCCCCTGCCACCAGCCCCCAATCCCTGTAATTTTCAGTCTCTTTCTCCTTAAATCCTTCCCACATGCTCTGTTGAGCCACTCTCCCAGCAGCCCCATAAAGTCTTGAGTGGTCCATACATGGAGGCGTGTGCTGTGGGTGGACCTGGCAGCTGAAATAATGCAGAAGATTGCAAGGATAGAGCCATCCAGGCTACTTCAGGTCGTTGTTGATTACCACACTGTCATGCATGTCACAGTAAGTTGTCATCTTCTTCCTCTTGCCAAAGGTGGAGAAGCTGTTTTTGTTCTCCCGGCCTGGGAAGAGGGGCCCATCCTTGCTGGAAAGCAGAGTGGGGGTGCCAGGAATGTAAACGTTGTGCTGATAATCCAGGGCTGGGTACAAGGGGCTGTACTGGGGGGTCCAGATGCTGTTGGGGCCTGCTGAAGCCTTCTGAAACTCTGGAGAAAAGATGAGTGTAAGATTGGCTCAGGTCACATCCACGTCCCAGGATGCAATCCCTGCGTCACCAACCTCCATCCTGGTGCCTGGACACCCCTTCCACCCACAAAACTTCACCACTGCAAGGAACAGGGATGTGATGCCCCCACTGCACCTCCAAAACTGACCAGAGGGTCTGATCTTGCATCAGCCCCAGCATCCCAATACTAACCAGAGACAGGGGTCACCAGTGTGCACAGCCTCTCGTGCTCCTTCTGGAGGGCTTTACGGATTTCCCCCATATCCTCCAGGCTCTGGGAGCTAAAGAGAAGAGACTGGTTCAAAGCTGTGTCAGACATAACCTCCCCATTCCCATATTCCCCTTCCACCTGCTCCCTCTGTTCCCCAGTGCTGGACTCGGTACCTTTTCAGGGCAGGTCTCTGTGTGCTCGGAGGCAGCCAGTCTGTGTTGGGCTGCTTGGCCTGGAAAACACAGGGAAGAGCAAGGCTGGTTATTGGGACCCTCTGTCAATCAGCCCTAGGACCCTTTGTCAAGAAACCCAGCCCTGCCAGCACAAGGCTTCAGCAGGCAGGGATCCACCTGTGTCCTTTGTGGAGAATCAAGCAGCACATTCCTGTTCTGGGGAAACTGAGACAGCCTGGAATCAGCCTGTTCCCTTCTGGACCTTCTTCACCCTCCTGAGATATTGGGGTGGTTCTGGGCTTGTCCTCTGCCTCTGGGGGTTTTAAGCCTGTCATTCTGGGGAGAGACAGGTGGTTTTCCTATTTCTGCTAATTTTCAACAGCCTTTTTTGCATGTGCAATGTTTACTTAGCCCAGGTCTGAGGTACTAAATGGTGAGAGATGCAGAAATCAGCTGTGTGCTTGATG
Source organism: Passer domesticus (assembly GCF_036417665.1). Lineage (NCBI taxonomy): Eukaryota > Metazoa > Chordata > Aves > Passeriformes > Passeridae > Passer > Passer domesticus. Next base: position 15,656,152 of record NC_087486.1, on the reverse strand, counting down.
TCCCAGGAGGGTTGCAAAAACTGCAGGAAAATCTAATTAAGTATTAGGGAAGAGAGTCCAGGGGTGCAAGGAGACAGGTGGAGAGACTCTCTTGGCAGAGAGTCTTGGGCTCTCCTTGGAAGGGCTGGTTTATTAAAAGTCAAATGTAAGTGGATTAGACGCCTCATCACTCTCCATCCTTGTAATCGTGTTTTGGAGAGCCTTTCATCGGGAAAATGAGACATTCTTCATTTCAACACCTAACAAATGTTGACATCAAAATCCTGCCCCGAAGACCCCACTCCCTGCCTGCTGGCACAGCCTGGTGCAGATCAGCAGCCAGGCCCCTGCCAGCACAGGGGAGCAGAGCAGCAGCGATGCTCACACTGTCCCAGTGCGAATTGCTTACCCACGCCAAGGAGGAGCCACCCCCACCATCCCACCGCCCCTAGGGCACTGGAGCATCTCGGTTGCCTCTAATGGGTACAAAAGACGGTGAGAAGGGATTTCCTCTCGCCTCAGCCGAGCCCGGCGCTCCCCCGGTAATTAGACCCGTCGGGAAGCTCGGTGGAGATCCCGCTGCCTGACGGCTCCTAATTCCCGCACTGATCAAAGGCTCCGGCTGTTCTCTGGGAGAAGCCGTGCCTGGTTTCCCTCGTGGCACAGGCTGAGGGAGGGGGCTGGGGGGACCTGCGGAGTGATGCTAGAGCACTGCTGGGCATTGTCTTACCTCTTTGGAGACCTGGAGATGCTGGTCTGGCCGGGACCGCTTCCCGGGATCCTTCTCGTTGTTGCGGGGGGGGCTGCAGGGTTTGAGGAACATGAAGTCACTCTGAGCAGACTCAGGACCAAGGCAGACCTTGTAGCAGTAGCCTGGGGGGCCGCCCGCAGGCACATCAAGGCAGGTGGCAGCCGTGGTCCCTGCAGGGGGCTGTGCCGTCAGGTTGGAAGTCTTCAGGCCATCAGAGGAGGGTCTGGACCCGGGACAGCAGTGGCAGCGAGGAGGCGGGCAGCTGTCCCCTTGGCGGGAGCGCCGCTCTCCGCGGCAGCGAATGGCTGTGAGGATGAGGATGGCGACAAGGAAGGTGAAGGAGATGGAGCCCAGGGAGACAAGGAGATAGAGGGTGAGCGGGGAAGATGAGGAGACCTCTGGAGGGAGGCTGAACTCGCTGAAGTCAGAGAGAGTCTGGGGCATGGTCTCCACCACCGAAAGCAGGAGGGACACGGTGGCAGAGAGGGCTGGCTGTCCCCCATCCCGCACCTGCACCACCAGCTGCTGCCGGCTCGCATCCTGCTCCAGAAAGGAGCGGAGCGTGCGCAGCTCACCCGTGTCGGGTGCTACGCTGAAGAGGGTGAAGTCAGTAGCCTGGAGGAGTTGGTAGGAGAGGCGAGAGTTCAGCCCCGCGTCCGCATCCACCGCTGACACCGTGCCCACGAGGTAGCCAGGCCTGGCTGACCGCGGCACCAGCTCAGTGGCAACGGAGCCGTTGCGCGGCATGGGGGAAACGATGACCGGAGCGTTGTCGTTCTGGTCCAGCACAAAGATGTGGACGGTGACGTTGGCACTGAGTGGGGGAAACCCCGCGTCCTGTGCTTGCACCTGGATCTGGAAGCTGCGGATCTGCTCGTAGTCGAGGGAGCGCAGGGCGTACATGTGCCCGCTGTCTGAGTTGATAGACACGTAGGTGCCCACAGGCATGCCGTGGATGTGCCCGTCGGCAATGGAGTAGGACAGGTAGGCGTTTTGTTGGCAGTCAGGGTCTAACGCACTGACAGAGCAGATGGAGGCACCTGGTGCGTTGTTCTCCATCACGTAGACGCTGTAGGAGGGCTGGAGGAAGCGCGGAGCGTTGTCGTTCACATCAGACACGGGGATGGTGAGGGTGCTGCGGGTCAGCAGGGCAGGTGAGCCCATGTCTCGAGCCGTGATGCTTACGTTGTACTCGGGCACAACCTCCCGGTCCAGCGCTTGCGTGGTGACCAGCGTGTAGTAGTTCCGGAAGGAGGAGCGGAGCTCAAATGGCACATTTGGGCTGACCTCACAGCTCACACGCCCGTTGTCCCCAGAGTCCCGGTCCAGAACACTGATGACAGCGATCACAGTGCCTGGGGGGGCATCCTCCAGCACGGGTGTGGACACAGAGGTGAGGGTCACCTCTGGCGCATTGTCATTGACATCAAGGAGGTGCACAAGCACCCTGCAGTGCACAGCCACAGCCGAGGGCCCGCGGTCCTTGGCTTGCACGTAGAGCTCGTGGAGGCTGGCCCGCTCATAGTCCAGGCGGCCCTTCAGCAGCACCTGCCCACTCCGAGGCTCCACGCGGAAGAGCTCCCGGACACGCGGCGGCGCGTGCCCGCTGAAGGAGTACTCAATCTCCCCGTTGGGGCCCTCATCCAGGTCAGTGGCATTGAGCTGGATGACCAGAGTGCCAGCAGGAGCATCCTCAGGAAGGCTCACACCGTAGGAGGGCTGGTCAAAGGCAGGCACGTTGTCGTTGGCGTCCAGCACCGTGATGAGGATGTGCGCCGTGCCTGAGCGTTCAGGGACGCCGCCGTCGAGAGCGGTGAGCAGCACCCGGTGCACACGCTGCTGCTCACGGTCGAGGGCACGCTCCAGCACCAGCTCTGCAAACTTGCTGGCATCACTGCGTGTCTGCACTTCGAGTGAAAAGAAGCCATTGGGGCTGAGGCGGTAGGTGTGCACAGAGTTGGTGCCCACGTCAGGATCCTGGGCGCTCTCCAGTGGGAAGCGAGCACCGAGCACGGCCGACTCGGCCACCTCCAGCACATATTCCTGCCAAGGGAAGGTGGGCGCGTGGTCGTTGATGTCCAGCACCTCCACCTCGACGCGGTAGAGCTCCAGTGGGCTCTCGACGAGGAGCTGCAGGTGGAGCAGGCAGGTCCCCCCGGCCTCGCACACCTCCTCCCGGTCAATCCGCTCGTTCACAAAGAGGATCCCGTTCTCCAGGTTCACCTCCAGGTGCTGCCTGGCCCCGGCCCGTGACACGATGCGGAACCTCCGCGCTGACAGGGTGGACACATCCAGACCCAGGTCCTCGCCCAGGTTGGCCACGAAGGCTCCGTGTTCCAGCTCCTCCGGCACGGCGTAGCGCAGCTGCCCCCGCGCCGGGGGTCCGGCCAACAGGAGGAAGAGGAGGGAGCGGAGGAAGAGCTGCCCCCGCCCGGAGCCTGCTCCGGCCCCCATGGCCCCGCGGCAGTCCCGGGGACGAGGAGTCGCACCCGCGCCGCCGCCTCCGCCCTCGCCTTCCCTTGCCTCTTGCACTTTCAAAGAGTTTAGGGTTCCCGGGGGCGGCGGGGGAGGGCCTTGCCCGGAGCTGCGGGGCCGAACCGCGGCCACCGGCAGTGGTTTAACCCCTTCTTTGCTGGCCCCCGCAAGGGGCTGCAATCCGGGTCCCGGGGCCACAGCAGAACCTGTTTACCGGAGCCAGACGCACCTGAGGAGGGGACCACCTTCGGGAGATCCCGTTAACGGCGGTGGGAGCTCCAGCAAGACCGATCGCTGCCCGGGGCACCGGTATTACCCCGCAGATGCTGCGTTCGGACCCGCGGTAGATTAAGAGGAGCCCAGATCGCGGCTGCTGCCAAATCCCCCGGCCGCGTCCCCCGCCGTGCCGGTCCTAACCTTTACCAGATGGTTAAGCCCCTCCAGACTTGATTACATTTCCCTGCACACCGTTTTCCTTGTAATGCGGAGTTTTTAATTACAGGAGCAGGGGGATTACAGCCCTGGATAAAGCTGAGCCCATCAGCGCGGAGGCACAGAGACCCCCCCCCCCTTTTTCCCTGCCTCCTTCCCACCCCCGACACCCCGCTTGCCCACAGCCCTGCGCCCCAAATTCTGCTCCCCCACCGGGCACCCCAGTGTCAGCCCCCTCGGGCTCTCGGCGCACGATCCTGCCCAGATACCCCAGGATCTGCCTTCCCACGCCCCCAGCGGTGCCCCCACCGCGGGCACAAACTTTCCGCCCCCCGCGGAAGGCGAGGGGGAGGCGGGAGCAGAGCGAGCCGCGGGTCCCCCGCCGGCCCCCGAAGAGCGACAGACGGCGGCCCCTGCGCCCCCCTTCCCCTCCCCGCCCCGGTACCGCTCACGGTCCCTCCGCTGGCCGATCCGTTCTCCCCGCAGACCCGTCTCCAGCCGCCGCCGCGCCCGGGCAGCTCCGTGAGTCGCCTCCCACCGTCGCCGTCCCCGGGGGCGCTCGGTAACGGGACGGGGCGGCCGCTGCCCCCGCCCCGCGGCTGCTCAGGGTGCGGATAATCCCCTAACGATCTAGTTAAAGGCTCGAAGGGGCTCGGAGCGGCTTTAGCCGGGCACTGATATTTCACCGCCTTTGTCTCTGCTCACCGGTCCCCGTTGGGAAGGGAACCGCCGGCCCCGACCGCTCCCCCCACCTTGCTCCCCACGGGGACCCGAGTGGGAAGCAGGATCCAGAGGCGACCGGGAGACCGGAGGAGGCAGGAGGCGGCGGAGCTGCTGGGGTTTGTCGGGTTGGAAAAGGATTTGGTCCCTGGGAGTGCAGCGTGACCCACGCGGGACGTGCCGCGCTCGTGGGGTCGCCGGTCGGGGAGCAGGGCTGGCGGGGCGGGCAGGTGGAAGGAGCGGAGCGCCTGGGGCACGCGTGGGCTCGGGCCGCTCACGGGTGGAATCGGGACGGCTCCCGGTAAGTGAAGCCCAGCCTGCATCGGCAGCGCCGGTCACTGCCAGCCTGTCCCCCGCGCCATCTCCCACGCCAAGACCACCCCTGGCGGCGTGGTCGTCACCCCCGCCCCGATCTGTTTCTTTCTAATCCCCCTCCAATCCCCGATTTGCGCCCCCCCTGCCCGCCCCCCTCCCTCCGTCCATCACCGCCCAGCCCTCCCGGGGCTGAGACGCCGGAGGTGGGATGGAGCGGGTAGCGCTCCTCCGGGAGCCCCCTCGAGCTGCTCAGGCCAGAGGGGGATTGAGGGTGGGGGTGAGACGGGACACAGAAATTTTCGGGGGTCTTGTTTCATTCCCTCCAGTCCTTCCCCCGTCTCCGACCAAACGCATTCTGCAAAATCATTGGAGCGGCTCTGGTCCTATTGTTTGATTTAGAGTAAAATATTCACCACCACCTCCTGCTCCCCCAGGTGCACCGGCAGGACCCGAGCCCCCCCCGAGTCCCTGCCCGGTCCTTCCCGCCCTTCTCCAGCTGTGCTTGGTAATGCACCCCCCACCCCTGCACATCTTCATCGCTGCTTCCCTGGGGGGGAACCGTGTCCTGTCCCCCCTTGCTTCCCTCCCCTAAGGGAGATCACAGGATAGTCCCATCCTGTTCCTTTTCCTCATCTCCCCAGACCTTGTAGTCTCTTCTAGCTCCCCTCCCAAACCCCACGATTCCAGGGGACCAAGGTCAAAGGGGGTGGGGGTGTGGGAGGGGTTAAGGAGAACAGACTTGTCCCAAGGATCCCTTTCCTGAAGGAAATGGCTCGGGCTGGGGGTGCTGCAGAGGGGTGAGGAATCCAAGGAAGAGCCTTTTTTGGGGGAACAGAGCAGAGGAGGGTGAGCAGCAGGATAGGGGTGATGGAATGGGGACAGCACACCACTAACACCCCACTTCATACCCTACAGATTTTAAGGCCCCTGTTGTGGTGCAGAAGAGTGTTCAGCTGCCAGCCCTGTTCTCCCGGGGTAGGGAATCAGGATGCGGCTAGAAGCCTGTTTTTGGAAAATGCTGGAAGCTAGAAGGGGGTCTGTCTCTCTGAGATGTCTTGGCACAGGCGGGCGGGTGGCCAGCTGCCGCAGGTCAGCACTGATGTGCCTTGGCAAGGCCAGCCGGAGAGATCCGGGTGGGATGCAGCAGGAGATGCCGCAGGTTGAGCTGCCTTGGAAAAGTCACGCAGAGAGCAAAGGACTGGGCGGGGGGGGGGAACAACACTCAGCTGCCTGTGGGCACTAAACCTTGCCCAGCCACCGCTGCCACTCCATTTTCGTGCCTGCTGCGTTCTGGGGCAGCAGAAGGGGCTGCAAGAAGCGCTGTCCCTGCCAGAGCACACAGCCCCTCCCCCGGCTCCCCAGGCGCCCGCCTGCCCAGCCGTGCATGTGGCTGCGCTGCTCCCTCCTCGCCCCAAGCGGGAGCAGCTATGGTTTGTGGCGCCCAAGAGGGCAAACACAGCGGAAGGGGGGGTTTATCCTGGTGGGAATGAGAGCAGCCCTGGCCCTGCAGCTGGGAAGTCACTCCGGGGTTGCTGGGGATTCGGTCTGTGAAGCCACAATGCTCTGTGCAGTAGGATGCCCTGACCAAAGCTCCTTCCACTTCAAAACTTTGGTTCCCTGCCTTCCCTTTGGAGGAAAACCCATGCCCTGAAGGGGATGATGGCCATCTTGGCATGTTTATCAGGGCTGGTGGGCACTCTGCCTGCCCTTGTGTGCTGGGATGCAAGATATGACACATGCCCACCTCCTTTCAGAAGTGCACAGGGACAGGGTGAGGAGGTAGGGGCATGAGCTGCAGAAAGGAAATTCTCATTGAGGAAAAAAAATCTTCATAATGAGAGTGTCACAGGGACCAGACTGGGGCAGGGATTGTCATCCTGGAGATCCTCCTGAGCTGCCAAATCTAGCTCTGAGTAGGGATGCCCGAGGGTCTCCAGATGTCCCAACACCACTGTGAACCTGCAAAGTCCCAGTCACTGAGCAGAGGTGACCAAAGCAAGAGAAAGAGCTGCCCAGAGAGCCCAGGCTTCCAGAGCACAGGTCCCAGATTTGTCAGGAGCCACTTCTCACAGGTAGCGTGCCCAGGGGTGGATGGAGCAATGAGGGATGCTGGGACTCTGTTCCCACTGGAAGTCCTTGTCCATGGGCTTTGCAAGGTGCTGGAGTTGTTTACCACCCTGCACTTCCTCTGCAGTAGTGCAGGAAGAACTTTTGCACCAGGGATGATGTGTTCATGGAGTTCCAGGGGGTTTTTATGTGAGGAGATGTCGCTGAGGTGACCAGGTCAAGGCAGAAGGCACTTGGCTCTCCTGGCCCACACAGACACACACAGGGACAACTCCCCCAGTCCCTTTGCCAGGGACTGATGGAAACTGAAACAGGCTCAGCTCTGAGCAGACCCTCTCTAGCTGTCACCTCCTGCTGAGCATTTTCAGGACATGGGGCCCAGTCCTGCTCAGCCTCTGAGGGAGCAGTTCTGACTCCCTGTAGGACACAGATTTCAATGGCAGCTCAGGAAGCCAAGTCTCCCCTCTGGCTCTGGAGGGGGGGAGTTTTTTGCAAACCCAAGCTGCCAAAGGAGCTGCTCTCATGGCTGGTGTCTTGTTCCACTTGATGTAACAGACTTGGGATGCAAAGCAAAAGCAGAGGTGTCCCCATTATCCTGAGAGCTGGGACTACTCACTTTGCTGTGGACATCCTCTTAGAGGGTCTCCCTAAAATGTCCCAAGGAAATGTCTCCTTTCTGCTGGGAAGGAAGAGGGAACAGTGGGCAGGAAAGAAAGGTGGGCAACAGTGTGATGATTGCCTGGGGGAAGAGCAGAAGCTTTGTGAGAGAGGAGGTGACAGCTCTCCTCTGTCAGGCACCAGTGTGACTGGTGTTGGAATATTATGCACAACTCTTGTGCCTGAAGTTCTGAAAGGTTAAAAATCTGGTTTAAGGCTTGGAACAATACCTTACAGGGAGAAGTGTAAGTGAAACTGCCTGAACTCTGTGGAGAAAGAAACCAAAGGAGAAATGATGGTAGGGCCAGGGAGGTGTTACCAGGAGGAAGTGCTTTGGACATTTAGAAGAAATGCAGAGCCATGGCTTCAGCCTGACAGCTTCATGTACTGGGCAGTGAGAGGGGATCAAGCTGTCAGGACTTTTGATGGTGTCTATGTCTTTTGGTGTCCACAGATCCACATGAAACAAAAGATTCCCAAGTTCCCCAGTGTATCATGCTAAAGTGGGAAGACTCGGCCTGGGAAGAGTGGTTCTGATTGATCTCACCTCCTCCAGCAGAGAAACCACTGCAGCTCTCCCAGTCATGTTGAAGCTGGGACCCCAGTGAGGAGGCCAAGGGGCAGAAGTCAGAGTGGATGTTTCCTCTCCCCACAGACATCTTGCATCAACACCCAAACAAAAACTGTGCGCCTGCAGTTCACATTGAAGTCCCACATCCCTAGGACAGGTTGGTGGTTTCAGAAGGGAAAGGCATGAAAAGGCATGTTCTCCTTTATCCCCATTACTAAAACTTAATTCTTCCAGTCCTGGACAGATATGGGGATGTTTCCTGCTTCCCTGTCCCTTCTTTCACTTCATCTCTCTGTCTCCATTCCCAGGATAGGGACCACCTCTACCCTCCCACTCTCCCCCGGCCCATGCCAGGGACTTTGTCTCCCTGAGACACACCCCACCATCTCCATCTTCTCCAGGGAGCTTTGCAGATGCTCCAGGCCTCCCTTTTCTCCCCCACCAGCCCTACTTCTTTCCTCTCTGTCTGAGAGATCAGTCATCGAGGGTGTCAACGCACACGCACCCGACTCCCCCGGGAGGATGGGGAGCTGGAAGCTGGGGGTGGTGTTCTGCTGTGAGAAGGCAAAGCTGCCATCAGCAGCCGCTTTGATCTGGAGACAATTACAGATGAGTGTAGGACCCTGCTCCACTCAGCCAATAAATAATGGAATTTCTGTGTTGACACAGACAGATTTCCCCCAAACTGTCAGAGAAGGGGAGACGGAGCGAGTGAACGGGAGCCCGAGAGGCTGGAGGGAAGGGGAGAGAAGCAGGAAGGGGAAGGAATGAAGTGGGCCTGTGGGAAAACAGGGAGAAGGGAAAATAAAAAGAAGTTTGGGAAGGCAACACTGATGGGGGGAGCTGAGCAGGGAGGAGAAGAAGCCTAAGGAACACATATTTGTAGAGGGGAAGGAAAATCAAGACAGGAACTGTGGGTGGAAACGGGGGGGGGGGAGTGCTGCATACGCAGCTGGAAGCAGAGGGAAAAAAATCTGAAGGTGGAAAAGAAAGAGAAGGAGGAACAAAGGCATGGCAGTGTCCCCGGGGCTCCCGGCTGCCTGGCAGATCACACGCTCTCCGAGCAGGGACCATATTCCCGCAGCCCTCCGCAGAGCGGCCCTGACCCCCCCGAGGCGCTCAGCACTGCGGAGCTGGCCATGGGGAGGCACGCATGAGTTGGTGAAATGGTGCCACTGGTGTGCAGCCAACAGCAGAAATCTGCTCTGAGATCACAAGTCCCTGAAAAACCTCCTGCGGATGGCCTGTCCCCATGCTCCCCCTGCTCCTCCCCATCTCCCTCTCCCTGCTCCCTCTCCAGCCTGGAGCTGTTTGTTCTCTGGCTGGTGATGGTTTTGTACTTCACTTACAACAAAGCAAAACCTCCCTTGTGTTCAAGAGCCCCACACTGAACCCAGCAGAAACCATGCATCCAGCAATCCCCCAACCTGGATGCGGCCACAGACCTGACAGGGATGGGGGGCACTGGGGTTGTCTCCTTCCTCCCAGTTTAGAACACTCCAGAGCCCTACTTGTTCCCTCTTGGCCCCATCTGTGGCCTGAGCTGGCTCAGCCCCAGAAATTTTGTGGGTGGAGTATGGCCCAGCTTGCCGAGGTCTCCGGGCCAAGCACCACCTCACTGTGGGTGTCCCTGGTTCCCAGCTTGATCCTTTTGCAACAGCCATCATCCAAGATTCCCACCCAAGCTCCAGATGGGAAGCAAACACCTCCCAGCCCAGGGATTCTCCCCTCTATACATCTTCATCTCACCCTATCTCTGCCTCCCACCCCTTCCTCAACCAGTGCCCAGAGAGGCTGTGGCTGCTCCATCCCTGGAAGTGCCCAAGGCCAAGCTGGATGGGGCTTGGAGCAACCTGGGATAGTGGAAGGTGTCCCTGCCCGTGGCAGGGGGTTGGAACTGGCTGATCTCCAAGGCACCTTCCAACCCAAGCCATTCCAGGATCCTGTGATTCCTGTTCTCTTTTGCAGCAACCCCAGCTCTAATCAGGGTCTGATCTTTGCCCTTGCAGAGATCAGATTCTCCCCCTTGTTGCCCCACACAAGAAGGCAGGACAGGATGCAGACTGGGCCAAGCACTGACTGATCCAGGTGGCTCTCAGCACACAGCTCTCCACAGAGCTGGCAGGGGCAGGAATACTGACTCTGGAGTTGTGTGGGATGGTGCCACAGCACTGACGGGACTGATGGGAGCGTGGGACACCCAGGAGCCTCCACAGAGCAGGGGCTGGTGGCACAGGCTGCCAGCACCACTGCACCAGGTCAAAGCCAGGCAGGAGGCAGGATTTCCAGGGATATTGCCTATGGATGCTGTTCAGCTTTAACGCTGGCAAATGGCAGGAACTCCTGCCTAACTGGGGCAGCAGTAGCTTGTGGCCTGAGCAGTGGGAGGACTGGAGCTCCTGCCAAGCGCTTAAATCTTCCAGGATGTTAAACTGGTGTAAATTGCTGAAAAAACAGGTCTTTCTGATAATAAAGTCCCAGGGAATGATTCAGCTAGCCCACACAGGGCCAGGCTAGGACCCCTTCTCCAGAATGACTTCAGGCCCCTGGTCCCACTCATCCTACTGGGATAGTGGGAATGCTGCTGCTGCTCCTCTAGTCCCAAGCAGGATGCATAGAGAGTGAGGGGAAGGTGGTTTAGCAGGACAGGGTGGGGTTGAGGAAGTGCCCAGAAGCTTCCCAGAAAAGAAAGAAACAAGAGCAGCTGGGTATTTGTGCTCAGCCTCTCCATGAGGCCTCAGCCCTTCATCCCAGGATGAGGCCAGGGAAGATGTCAGGAGAGGGGAAGTGGAGGTGGCAAGACAGATTTATGTTTTTTCTGGGGTCTGCTACGATGCCTGAGTACTTCTCCAAACACTGCCATGAACATTTAGTGGGATGGAGATGAGGAAGGCTCAAGCTGAGCACAGTCCCCAGACTTCTGCCAGGTCCCCCATGCCACAGGTCACAAGGAAGTTGCACCTCTGCCCAGGCACTGGGAACAAGCACCAAGCTGGCTCCAGGCACCTCAAAGCACTTTCACATTGAGAGTAGGCAGGACATCTCAGTCTGGATGAGCAAACCACGCAAAACATCTCTCTTTACTCCACCAGATCCCAGTTTTCACTTGTGGAAGAGCTGATGAGAACCAGTAGGGACTGAGCACTTTGGTCACTGGTGAGGAGAAGGGGAACTGCAGAGCTGGGTCTTCTCTCTCTTCAAGTAAAACCCCAAGTCCTGACCCACACAGCACCTTAAATTCAACATGGAGATAGCAAATGCTAACAAGGAGTCATGGAGAACCACTGCTCCAGATTGGGGGCTGAGAGCCAGGAGTCAACACCTTGCTAAGCAGTGGTGGGAGCAAAGAGTTAACATGGCTGGTACAGGGAATGTTATCTGTCTCTTCTCTAAATATTATTTCCTCCCATGAAACCAGCTTTTCATCCTTGGCTAGAGGCAGCTCCCGCTGCTGGGAATCCAGCAGGAGCTTGTATCTGCTGCTGCACACACCACTGCTCCCAGCAAGCTGCCGAGACAAAGAGCTGCGCTCCCCCGGCGCGAGCAGCCCCAGCACGGGGAGCTGGGGCTGGGGCTTTGGCCCCCAGGGTGCAGGTGGCCTCGGGATGGGCTTGGGGATGACAGGCTTTACACCAAAGAGGAATCTCGTTATTGAAAGCACTGCGCTGTGGAGGGATTTCCTCCCTGTCTTGCAGGGACCAGGAGCAGGCAGGGACAGGCAGGGCCCAGTGGCAGGAGGCTGTGCAAACCTCACCACCACCCCAGGAAGGTTTCTGTGGGGCTGCTCATTTCACACCTCACCCCTTGGGTGTGCCAGGATGGACAAGAAGATCAGGATACACTGTGGGAAAACCAAGACAGCAGTCATTGGCTCCAAGGTCACAAGCTGGAAAAGGTGGGGGATGTGGGGCAGCCTCTGCCCCTTTCTCAGCAGCATCAGCGGAGCGGCTGCACTGAGGGGCTGGGTGTCTGCAAAGCTGGTGGCTGGAATAAAATGGCTGCTGCTAAATCTTCTCTGAAACATCCTAAACTTTTAATGTGCATGAAACCGCGGCAGCATCCCTTTCGCACCCCGGAGGGCACAAAGGCGCGAGCGTCTCTGCTCTCCCATTCAGCCGGAGCCACGTGCTGCAGCCTGAACAGCACTGGGAACGTGGCTGGAATGAAAGTCGCCCTCCCAGCCCGTGTGCTCAGAGAGCCAAAGTCAAAGGATTGCCAAGTTAAAAGGGTCAAACCTCCAAGGACAGCTGTATCTGACTGGCTATATATCATTTCAATAGCATCTTCAACGGGGATTATAATCTGAATTGAAGCGGAAAGACCTGAGGCAATGAAGCTGTCAGCAGGCTAAGATTAAGGAATTAAAACAGCAGCACAACATTACAGGATTTGTTCTAGATGTATTAGAAAGAGCAGGCTAAACACTGCAGCCTTCCCCAGGCTGGAAATTTCATACGAGCACGGAGAAGGGCAAGCGCAAGGATTTCATCAATATACATAAAAAGAGAGAGGAGAGCGAGACAGAGCTACGAAAACCCAGCCATGCAAAATATAAATCCTAACTGCAGACGGGAATGAGTCACACAAGGTTTGACTGAGGTAAATAAAAGCAGAAATGAAGTGGATTTAGGGGAAGGTAGAGGTGAAAAGACACTGACAGCCAGTAGACAGGAAAAAAATGGCCCTTAATATACTAAGGCTGGTAAAATCTGGAATGTAGCCCAGCCTGTCTTGGATTGCCTGATGGGAATGAAGGTCCCCAGCCCTGAACTCCCTTCCCCTTCCATATTCTTACACCCATCTCCAGAATTACTTAAAAAAGCCAAGAATGATGGCAATGGTCTGCCTAGGGCAGCTGGGAGCTGAGCCAGGAGAGGAAGGCACATACCTCACCTCTGCCACCACTGGGTCCCCAGAAGGCCACCCCAGCTCCGTGCTGCTGGGAGACATCAGCAGCTCTTCAAAGCTCTCAAAATAAAGAAGGCATCAAACCCCCACCAAAGGGCCCATTAAAACATTCCATTTATTTCTGGCAAATTGTACACACCTTTCTTTCATTGGCTCTAACCTAGACCAGTAATGGGGAGGAATTTCTCCCCTACCTTAAAGATACTGAAATTATGGGCTAAAACACAAAGAAAAGGAGGGAAGTCTCCCTTGCAGATAAAACACACAGGAAAGTTTCAGCAACCCAGACTCCATGCAGCCACCAGCTCTGCTCAGCACAAGCCATAAAGATGCATCTCTCACACTGCTTGCTGTGGCACATTTCCTTCATTATGAGCCTAAAAGCAAGTGAATCCCTCCCAGCATCTCAAACACAGCTTGGGTGACAAGTAGGGCCTGGCTGACAACTAGATTAATCCTGAACCAGGCCACCTGTGCAGAATGTGCACTTTATTGACAAAAAAATGTACCCAACAGAGCACTTCCCTGCACACACACGGCCACAGAGCAGCCAGATCTAGGACACAGAAGGAGAAGGAAAGCTAATGAGAGGCAGAGCTTGATCTGCAGCACAGGTAGAGTATGGAATCGCTTTTCAACTCTTCCAGCCAACTTCTACTGGGAGATTTACATACAAGTCCTCAATCAAGTCTTTGAAGAGTTATCCAGAGTTCCCTGGGTAAAAACAAGCTGTTTAGAGAAAGAGGAGAGTCCAGAGCTGTTCAGTGGCTCTTTTTGGTTGAGCCGAAACCAGAGAAACCCATCACAGCTGCCATTTCATCATCCTCTTCAAAGGTCAAATCTTCCTCTGCCCGCCTCTTCTTCTCTCTCTGCTTCTCCTTCTTGTAGGCTTTGGCCTTCTCCTCCTGCAGCAAGGGACACAACAGCAAAACAATTTGCACCTCCTGAGCTGAAGGAGTTTTGAGACACCAGGTACTGCACAATTACCACAAATCCTGCCCACAGGAGCCAAGCTGTGCCTGAGGAAATAAACAGCAGAAACCCCGGCCTGCAGTCTTCAAGGAGAAAGTTCACCAGTGAATCCAGACCACCCCATTTCCCAGGCTAAGAGCAGAGACACACACACAAATAGGCAAAATGAAGCATTATGAAACTCCCTCTTCTGAGCAAACATCGCAGGTTTTGCCTGGAATCAAGGCTGAGACAAGGAGCTGGTTTGCAAGCAGGAGGCCATTGCCTTGTCCAATGCTTTGTGCCAGTGACTGTGATGCCTGCTGGCTCTCAGCCTGGCAGAGTGACAGCTGCTCACTGGAACAGAAGCCGAGGCTCTGAGCGGCTTTGAGGGGGGTTTTGGCATCAAAGAGTTTGCGCTGCTCTAATCAAAGTGTTTTGCTCTGTGAGGATCATGAGCCCTGGAGCAGAGCCAGGTTTGTACTGGGTGACACCGAAGCATGGCTTCAGCTCCCAGCTTAGCAACTGCTCCCACCATTCTCATCACCACCACTGTGCTCCTGAACACAGCCATGCCCTGGAGAAAGCTACATCAGGACTTGCTGCTGATTTAATTCTTGTCATCTATTGACTGGCAGCTGCTTTTCAACCCACAGCACCCCCTTTGCTGCTGGGGCACCTCCCTCCTGTCCCCCAAACGGATGGGGCTCAGCAGCACGACAGTCTGCCCGTGAGCACCCCACAGGGCTTGGGCAGGGAGACTCAAACAGGCAGTGATTTGTAACCTTGGGTTATGTGGCTGCTGATAGAGGAGAAGCACCCACAGAAGCTGTTCAACTGTCAGAACTTCATGGGGTCTTCAAATAATTGATTTTTATGTTTACTAACATCTGAGTGTCAGTTTGAGAGAAATCTGCTGTCTTTTATCACCTCCTCACACATCCTGCACCACAGCATGCTGTTCATAAAGCCCTTCTGCACTCAGGGAAGCCACACAGAAGCAAGTGCCCTGTGGAAGGGGATTCCAGCAATCCTGAGAGCTGTGGAAGATAATGGATGAAGATGCAGATCTGCTACCAGACCACACAAGTTCCAACACAACTAGTGGGGGACAAAAAATGGACTTGTCCTGTTCTGAGTGGAAATATGAACCATCAAAAGTTATTCTCACACAGAAAGAGGGGAAGGGTTTCTAGGGAGAGCAATACAAACTTTTCAAAAGCAGAAAAACAAACTCCATTCATGGGAGCAGACGAGAAGCCCGTGCTACCAAGAACAATGCTTCTGAGGAACAAGAGTAGGAACCAGGATTGATTTCCTCCCAAAACATGTTTCTGGGGAGTTTTGCTTCGTCAGCTGTTGCCCAGACTCACCTCCTCACGGAGTTCCTTCATCCTCTCTTCAAAGTCATAATCCTTCTGCTTCTCCTCCATCTTCTTCTTGTTCACCTCAAAGCGTTTCTTCACCTGGTCCAGCGTGGAACGCTCCACCCGCATGGACATGCCCAGATTCCTCTGGTCTGGAGAACACGTGTGGAATCAGCAGTGTTCTGCACTAAGTCTCCATCCTTGATCCCAATTTAAACAGCACAGCACCACCTTCCTGTCTGTCACTCCCCTCAGAGCACCTTCCAGGGCCAGACTAAGGATTTCTTAGGTTGGGGAGGTGGCCTTTAGGGGGATACCATAACCCACACAACAATCCAAACACTGCTTGTAACAAGAACACAGACTATTCTTTAAAGGTTCCTTATTTGGATGCTCCCTGTCATTTGCTCTGATGCCTCAGGAAATTTAATCTTGGACCAGTGGAATAAAAAAGGGTTGGAGTGTTGAAAAAGGAGCTAGAATAAAACTGACAGGCTGGCATCTCTCAGCTGTGGGCAATGCTAAACAAGACATGAGTGGCACTCAGAGATCCTGATTACACAGGACATCCCCAGCTAAAGCAGAGAATATAAAGTCAGGCCTCTGATTCAGTGGCTCTTCAGAGCAGATTCACAGTTTTTCACTTGTGGGTAAGCCTATGCTGACAGGGCCACCCCCAGCAATGCTTCCAACCCACATTCCTGAGGGGATCCACTCCACTGTTCACTCCAGCAGCCCTGCACAGGTTTGTCCCAGGGAAGCTTAAACTACAAACTTGGAAGCTTAAACTACACACCAGGAATTAGTAAAAGGGCTACCAAGAACAAGCAGGTTTGAGCCAGATTTACTGACAGGTTTAAAAGTTCCCAGACATACTCATATACTAAAGTACTGTGCAACCAGCCACTTTCCAATCCCAGTTCAACCCTACAGCTCATGCCCATCCATGCAGCCATGCCAGGATTTTTGATTCCAGATTCTCCTATGAACTTTTTGCTTATCTCCCAACCTGTCAAACAAGGCATGTCAGCACCTTCCTCCCATTCACATAAAAGAACAGGTTTTTTAAAACAGTGTTTTCTTTTCTGAGCTACAGAAAACCAGTTCTCAGGTTTCTACTGAGCCTCCTGCTCTCAAACAGCCCCATGTGCAGGTTGAGAGCACACACATCCCTGCCTTTTTGTAAAGGGGTGATTTTCTGACTTCCACAAGGAGCCAAAAATACCTTCATGAGCAGGAACAACATGCAAAGTGTGTCAGTTCTGTCCTGCTGCTCCTTTACTTTCTCTATATTCCCCCCTCTCTGAACATGTCAAGAAGCAATATCCACAGTCAGATCAATGAGGGTATAGTCCTGATCCATCCTCTGGAGCTTTTTACTCAACTTCTGAGTTGAGTTCTGAGCTTTATACTCAACTTCTACAAAGAGAAGTTTCTGATCCAAAAATAAGCCAGTCCCAAGTCTTTTACTTATCTAAGTACTTCTTTATAGTTTCAGTGCTGTAAAAAGCCTCTCCTCTCCAGACTTACAGAGGAGATATCACAATTTAGGGAGTGGACTAGATGACCTCTGAGGGTCCTTTCCAACCCAAACTATTCTAGAATTTTCTGACCCTGGGTTTCTCACAGCATTGAGAGGATGGACAGGGAAAATATGTCCACAAACCAGAGTACACCAATCACTGCTTCTGCTGGGCTTGTTCCATTAAAATGGTCCAGCACTCTGGAAGGAGTCAGGAGATAAGGGCAGCACCTCCACAGCTCTCATGATGACCTTCTACATCCTGATCTCCTAAGCTCCTTGATCCATAGATAAGTGTTCAGCCCTCAGACATGGATGATGCACAAAAGGAACAGTCCCTCCAACTCAACCAACCCTCCAATGAAGCAAAGAAATGGTCCTTACGTTTTTTGCCATTGATGTGATCCAAGAAATTGATGGAATCCTTCACCACACAGTCACATACATTACAGTAATATCTGTCAGGAGAGACAGAAAAAATGAACCCCAAAGCATGACACAAAGCTCAACCCACAGAAGAGACAATCTGCACGTCACTGGGGACACAGGACACTTCTACAAGACAAGAGAGCCCCAGTGAAGAGCAAGGGCAAGGGCAAGGGCACACCCAATGGACAGGGCTGCCATGGAGGTACTGACCCTGATACCAACACCCCTCTGACCTGACAGAAACCAAATTCTGAGCTGCTCTGCAAGACACCAGCCACAGCATCTTCCCCTTCCAGCCACACCCTGCTGGGTGGGATGGACTTTGTGACATAGACTGCCCTCCCCCAAGGCAGGGCTGGTCACAGCCCAGGTTTCCATTCCACAGCCCTCTCACCTGGCTGCAAAGAAAGTGCTGCCATCCCCATCACCTCACAGTGCAACTCCCTGATGAGCACAGCTGTGCCTTCTGTCCACCTTAAGAGCTGCTGCAAAAGTCAGGGGAAAAAACTGCCATGCCTGGATGCTGGTCAGGGCTGCACATCTCCCTGGCACTACTGCCCAGGGAGACACTAGCAGGTTCACTCCTGAGGTGACACAAACTCAATACATTCTTTTTGTGCTTTTGATGGCTTAGGGTGAGCTCAGAAGCTTTTCAGACTTTGGTGGAACACGATTCACACAAACAGTGGCCAAACACCATTCCTAAGAACAGCTGTCTGGGTGTTTCTCCCATTCCCAGTGCACAGACCCAAATGAGCAGCAGTCCTGGTCTCAGTGCAAGCAGGCCTGGTTAAAGACCCAAGCAGGCAGCAGAGATCTGCCTCTGTTGGTTCTATAGGTGGGCAACACTGATACCAAGGAACAATGTCCAAAGGGGCTCAGCCTGCTGGATCTGTTCCATGTGCTACCCCAGGAGAAACAGTTTAGGTGTAGAAAAATGCAGCCCCACCATCCCAGGCTCCAAACACAGAAGGACAACAGCTCCTGGTGCCCTGTGAGGGGTCCCTGCTGTGTCACAGCTTCCCAGTCTAACCAGCATGACTCTGAGACCTCAAAGAGACCACAACCTACCCTCCCATCTCAGACTGAGGGGTAGTTTTGGTGATGACAATGGTTTTCCCCAGCTTGGATTCCAGGTCCACTTTGTAGTCTCGGTGCCGCAGAAGTTCTCTTTTGACAGGCTGAGCTGGTTTGCCTAAAACATAAACCACAGGTCAAGCTTGACATGCTGGATTTCATATTCCCCTTGGTGCAGAGGGACCTGCTGGCTATCTGGGACTACCTGACCCATGCAGAAAATGCACCTTTGTTTTTAAATCAGTAAACGATATAATTTCCTCCTCACTGTTTCCTGGTTCCTATTAGAACCAGGTATCTCTGAGGTTCTGACTTGAGTCATATTCTGGGATCTTGTTTCCAGCAACTGACTGTTCCCCTCCTTCCCCAAAGAAGAGTCAGCCCCTAGAAAGGTTCTCGGTAATTTCTTTTGTCAAAAAAATATACTCAGTGGCAAACAAAGAAGAAAGGGAAGGAGTAAGCCAGCTCTTTCCCTTTGGGATTCAACTTCTCGCTGCTCTCTCCCTCCCAAATTCCAAGGGTTTGGGAGCCTCACTGCCAACCCAGCACAGCATGGCTGGAGCCAGCACACTGCTCACCATCTTTCTTTTCTCTCTCCTCCGTGAGCCGCTTCTCTGCGAGTTTCTCGTACTCATCCTTGTCCCACTTCCGGCGGAAGTCCAGGTTCTTGGTCTGGGAGGGAAACAAAGTTCATTAGCATTTGTTACACAGCCTGATCACCTCTGAGAGGGTAAAGAGGAAAAATCACTTGGCCTGTGAGGCCAGTACAGAAAATTAGGAGAATTACACTATATCCCCCTGTCCTCTGTTTTCCATCCAGGAATTATGGATGTGGTTTAAGATAATCACTCTCAGCATGCCTCCAGCTACTACTAGAATAATTTCAGAGCACTAAAAGAAGAAATGAGTTGATCTTAACAGCTCCTGAGATGATCATCCAGGCTTATGCCTTGAAAAATCAGACTCAAATGGGATTGAAACTGATGGATCTCAGACCTGGGAAGTGCCCCCTGACAAACACAGCAGCAGATTGCACCTCCTTCTTCCAGAAACCAAAAGAATCCAAGCTGCAATGTCAGACAAGGAAGCTGCAAAACAGAGCCTGAGCTACAGAGACTGATTACCCTGCAGGAGCAGGGAAGGCTGTGCCTGTCTGCTCTCAGCAGTGTCTACGTGTTGCAGGCATCAAAGTGCCGAGCTTGCCATGAAATCACAGGCAACAGTGTGGGATTTCCAAGTGAGCACATGTACAAGCAAATCAGAACAAGCTCTGAAAGCCTGTCTGTCAGGGCAGGGCTTGGAGGTACCAGGGAAGCACCTGTACAAAATCCACAGGTTTTGCTGCACTCCTCCTGCAGCTTCACATAGAAAAGGGCAGAAACACCTCCAAGGCATGCTGGCCCTTTGGGAGCTCCACAGAACTATCTGGCAGTGACAGGATAAAATCCTGGAATGGTTTGGGTTGAAGGGACCCTAAAGATCTTCTTGTTCCACACCCCCCACAGGTAGAGACACCTTCCAGTAGCCGAGGTTGCTTCAAGCCCCATCCAGCCTGGCCTTGAACACTTTCAAGGATGGGGCAGTCAAAGCTTCTCTGGGCACCCTGTGCCAGGGCCTCATCACCCACAGAAGGAAGAATTTCTTCCCAGTAGTAAATCTAACCCCATTTTCTGGGAGGTTCTTGGTCAACAAGCCACTCCCCCCCTTGTCCTGTCAGTCCATGCCCTTGTTCAAAGTCCTTCTCCAGCTCTCTTGGAGCCCCTTTAGGCACTGGAAGGTGCTCCAAGGGCTGCCTGGACAGAGACTGGCGTTCAGTCTACCCCAGGCTGAACACCCCCAGCTCTCTGTCTCCAGAGCAGAGGGGCAGCAGCCCTTGGAGCACATCCATGGCCTCCTCTGGGCTCACTCCAACATGTCCATGCCTTTCCTGTGCTGGGGCACAGGAGCTGGACACAGCATGTGCATGAAGATGAATTCAGGTGAGGCTGAATTCAGGTGAGGCTGGCATTGAAGAAACCAAAGACTTCTATTTTGGGTGGATTTCACTCAGTCCCAAATGCTGAGGGCAGAAGTGATTGGGGAATTCCTATTCCACTCACATCCACTCTGACCAACCCAGCTCAAGCTCTTCCCAGCATCTGCCCCATCTGCAGCTCAGGCCCCTACACCTGGCATCAGTCACAGTTTCACTCAGCCACTCCCTGAATTTCCTGAGCAGATAACCCCGCTTTGGATAGAGCTGCATTTCCCTCAGCATGGCAGGGAGAGCCTCTCAGTTTCACATTAAAGAAAGGACAAGATGTATTTAAAAACACCTCCGGGGGAGAAGGACCCCCCTCACCCCACAGCCCACCGCCTTCTCCGTTCAGCCAAATCAAGAATCCAATCACAATCCAAAGGACACAAATCCCATTTGGAGCTACAGCAGCAGCACAGCCATTTAAAGTTCTCTCCTCTGGCAATCCTTCAAATGGAACGAACAACTACTGATAGGGATGAAAATGCCTTGGGGAGGCGTAGAAAAATTCTCATTTATTCCCAGAGCTTCTTAAGCACTTTAAGGATGTCGTAACAGGTTTTATTAACCACCCTGAGCAAAAGAAAAGAAAATATCACTGAGTGTAAATTAACGTTTGGGGGTATTTTCCAGACTCTCCTGCATGCCAGGCATTATCACAAATCGTAGCTGGTGGGAGCCTGCAGAGGGGGAGGTTTATTAGCTGCTTCTCTCTCCTGTTGCAATAAAAGGAAAATAGTCTTTGCAGCTCTTTTACCAATCTGCCTCATCCAGGCGTGGGGAAAGGAATTAAACTGAACTGCGTGACAAGATCCTGGTTGGACAATATTTGAAGGGATGTTTCTGAATTGCTCTGGTGGAGGCAAGGGGGCTGCAAGCCCCCAAAATCTTTATCTCAGAGCTGTTTTGGGTGACAGAGAATACCCCAATTAATAACAACGATTAATAACGAGAAATGCCCCACAGCCTCCTGGTCCCTCTGGAGATGGACACCAATGGTGTGCTCAGCATCAGCACCAGAGCCTGTGAAACAACACAGGAGTCTCAAGCCAGGCTCAATCCAACAGGAATTGGCAGCTGGCAATAAGCCACAGGCCCCACCTCCCTCAGAGGCAGACATCCTGCTCCTGACCTCCCCCACTGCATGGAATCAATCCTGGAATGGTCTGGACTGGAAGGAACCTTGAAGACCAGCCAGTGCCACCCCCTGCCAAGGGCAGGGACACCTTCCACTGTGCCAGGCTGCCCCAAGCTCCATTCAGCCTGGCCTTGAACATTTCCAGGGATGGGGCAGCCACAGCTGCTCTGGGCAGTGCCAGTGCCTCACTTCTCAGTAAGTGGCTTCAAGGAAGGAAAGAGGGGCCAAAACCCCTCAAAAGCACAGCCCCGTGCTGCTGACAGCTTTGGGATGTCACTGCAGGTGTCCCAACAGCCTGGCTCTCCACTCAGGCTACACCTGCAGCACCTACCTTACCCATCCCATCTTAACACTCACAGAATCATTTAGGTTGAAAAAACCTCCAGACCATCAAATCCAAGCTGTGATAGATCCCCCCCACCTTGTCACCAGTCCAGAGCACTGAGTGACAATCCGGTCAGTCCCTGAACACCTCCAGGGATGGTGCCTCCACCACGTCCCTGAACAGCCCCTTCCAATGCTGGACAGCCCTTTCTGGGAAAAAACTCCTCCTAATTTCCAACTATACCTCCCCTACTGCAACTTCTGAGGCTGTTTCCTCTCATCCTGTCGCTGGTTCTCTGGGAGCAGAGCCCAGCCCACACCTGGCTGCACCCTCCTGTCAGGGAGTTGCAGAGATGTTTCTCCATCAGGCCAGGAAAAAGGCGACAAGGGAAGGGAAGGGAAGGGAAGGGAAGGGAAGGGAAGGGAAGGGAAGGGAAGGGAAGGGAAGGGAAGGGAAGGGAAGGGAAGGGAAGGGGCTGCCTACACGAGCCGTCGCCCAGAGCCTGCAGATGGGTGGGGGTCCCTCCCAGGGGGCTGGAGGTGGCTGGGCTCCATCTCCTCACGCTCCCCGGCTGGGACAGGCCAAGGTCCGGCCCTGGGACGGGAGTGTCACAGAACCATGGCTTGGAAAAGTCCTCTGAGACGATCGAGTCCAGCCTG
Source organism: Passer domesticus (assembly GCF_036417665.1). Classification (NCBI taxonomy): domain Eukaryota; kingdom Metazoa; phylum Chordata; class Aves; order Passeriformes; family Passeridae; genus Passer; species Passer domesticus. The sequence goes on along the minus strand of NC_087486.1, from coordinate 15,633,792 downwards.
TGGCCCAGCACCAAGTGACCCGGACGAGGGCTCCGAGTGCCCCGTTCCGTGCCTCGAACACCTCCAGGGACGGCGACTCCACCGTGGGGGGATCGCGCCGGGGCCACCCCGCTCCCAGCCCTGAAGGTCCCAGGAGAACGCTAACCTCCCACCGCCCCCACACAGAGCTGTACAGAGCAGGGACGAGCCCGCTCCCACCCCACAAACCCCCGCCCACCGCGGCAGCCCCGGCCTCGCCACATCCCTCATCCCGCGGCCTGGCAGCGGCCCCCAGCGCGGCGCGGCGGGGCGCTGCCCCCGGCCCCGCCAAGCCCGGTAGGAGCAGCGGGGGCGGCCGAGCGGCCGGCAGCCCACGCTGCGAGGGCAGCCGCGCTGCGAGGGCAGCCCCGGCGGCAGCACCTACCCCGCTGCCCGACGCCATGGCGAGCCGAGGGCGCAGCACCGGCAGCTGTCGCGCGGCGCCGCAAAGCGCGGCCGCCCGCGCGGTCACGTGACGGCGCCCCGGTGTCCCGGCGTGCCGGTGCCGGCCATGCTGCGCCTCGGCCGCTGCCTGCCGGGCCTCGGGCCGCTCTGCCTCGCCGGCAGCCGCGGCAGCTTCGCCCGCTCCCGGCTGCCGGCCGGTGAGCGCGGAGCCCTGTCCCGGCAGGTGCGGGCGGCGGCGGCGGGCGGCGAGCGGCTGCCGGTGCTGAAGACACCCAAGGTAAAGGCGGGAGCGGCGCCGGTGGTAGCGGGTGTGCCCCCGCGCCCTTGCCGCTGACGGCCGCTCTGTGTCCCGGCAGGGCACCCGCGACCACCCGCCGGCGCAGGCGGCGCTCCGTGAGCGGCTGGTGAGCGCCGTGGTGTCCTGCTTCAAGCGGCACGGCGCGGCCGCCATCGACACCCCCGCGCTGGAGCTGCGGGTGAGGCGCGCCCGGAGCTCCCTTCGCCCTTGGCGTGCGGAGCGGACCCGCCCCGGGGGCTGCGGGGCCCCTCCGTCCCTCCTGGGGGACCGGGGAGCGCCCCGGGGCTTGGGACGGGTTTGGGAGCGCGCTCCGTGCGGGGCATGGCCAGGCGGGCAGGGCAGCTGGGCAGTCACTCCTGGTTCTTTTGGGGGCACGGGGAGGTGGGCTCGGGTCCGAGGGGGTTTGTGTGTGATGCCCGGTTCGTGGGGACCCTGCTCTGTGCCCCATTTCGGGGGACCCTTCAGCCCAGAGCCACCCCATCACCAGCCCCTTTGTCCCTCCCCAGGAGACGCTGGTGGGGAAGTATGGGGAGGGAGCGAAGCTCATCTACGAGCTGCAGGACCAGGGAGGGGAGCTGCTGGCCCTGCGCTACGACCTCACCGTATCCTGTGCTCCCGAGGGTTGGTGGCACTCTGAGGGAATGGTGGTACCCTAAGGGGATGGTGGCACCTTGAGGGGATGGTGGCACTCTGAGGGGATGGTGGCACTCTGAGGGGATGGCCTGAGGGGATGGTGGCACCTTGAGGGGATGGTGGCAGACCAAGGTAGTGGCCACCTCTGCCTGGAGGGATCGCTCTTACCCTGGCCTGCCTGCAGGTCCCATTGGGGTGGTGGCAGCCCCCTTGGCCATCCCTGCTGTTCTGGCTGTCATTGTCATGACTTCACACCATCTCCCAGCCAGGCCCACAGCAAAGTCCCTTCCTGCTGTGGACGTGCACCAGTATGCTCCACTGCACTGGTTGTATCTCCTCACACTTACAGTCCCCACCTCTGCTGTGCCCATCCCACCTTGCTAGTGCCACCTGGAAAGGTGTTTGCTGCAGGTGTCCATCCCAGGCCTTGTCAACCTCCACATCTCAACAAAATCTTTTTCCTTCAGTGTCCTTGTAGCTGTGCCATGCTCTGAATTCCCACTGTGAGAGTGTGGAATGATGAGAGGGTGTCCTTGTGTATGTGACATTGTCACACAGTGGGTCTGGAGGAGGAAATGGAGCTGTCCCAGTGTTGAAAGAGCTCTGGTAGTTCATTGTACTCATCCTCAGCCTGGGGGATGATCTCCCCAGAGGTCATGCAGTTATAGAGTATCACAAGTTGGAAGGGATCTGCAAGAACTGTTGAAGTCCAGCTCGTGACCCTGCACAGGACACCCCAAGAATCTCACCATGATTGTGAAAAAGTTGGGAAGCGGCTGGCGAAGGGAAGGGGCAATGGGAGGCTTTGGGGTTCAGCTTCTACAGCTCTGGGGATCTCCACGTTGCCATCCTTAACTCCTGGGGCCCAGGTGCCCTTTGCCCGCTACCTGGCCATGAACAAGATCACCAAGATGAAGCGCTACCACGTCGCCAAGGTGTACAGGAGGGACAGCCCGGCCACCACGCGTGGCCGCTACCGCGAGTTCTACCAGTGCGTGAGTGTTGTGGAGCCGGTGCTGCCACCAAGGCCACGAGGCCAGCAGGGTTTTCCACTCCAGCTGCTGCAGAGCAGCAGGGTGTGCCTGGCTAAGGCCCCCCCTGGCTCTGCCAGGAGCTCCCATCACTTCTTCTGCCCCCAGGACTTTGATATCGCCGGGCAGTTTGACCCGATGATTCCCGATGCCGAGTGCCTGAAGATCGTGCACGAGATCCTGAGTGACCTGCAGCTCGGGGACTTTGTCATCAAGGTGAGACTGGCTGGGTTCTTCTGTGGGAAGCAGTGGTCATTGTTCTGTGGTTTTACACAGCAGCACCTGCTCCCACTCTGAGGCTTGACCCAGAAGTTTATCCCACGTCTCTGCCTCCACATGGTGTATATGCAGAGGCTGGACCTCAGCTTGGGCATGCCTTAAGCTGGGAATACCAGAAGTTCTCTTGAGGCTGCAGTCAGCAGAGTTCTCTCCAGGACTACCCACAATCTGCAGAATTCCTGTAGCTGACTAGATCCATATAGTCACAGGGTGCAGAGGTTTTCATACCTCTACACCTTCTCTTCCCATGCAATTTGGGTGCGGGGGGGAAAGGCATGAAGAAATGCCAATAGCTGCAGCTTCCCACAAACTAGGAAGAAAATAAATGACATCAGAGGGTGTCCCCGAGGTAAGTGTGCCTCTCCCTCCCCCAGGTCAATGACCGTCGGATTTTGAATGGTGTGTTTGCTGTCTGTGGTGTTCCAGAGAGCAAGTTCATACCTGCCTGCTGCACCGTGGACAAGCTGGACAAGGTCAGCATTGGGCTCATGGGGAGACGCTTCTGGTCGTGGGATGAATGTCATAAGCTGGGCAGTGTTATGGCTGTTCTTATTGAGAAGAGTTTCACAGCAGCTGAGTTTGGGTCTGTAAAGGATTTGAGGAGTTCTTGGGCCTGGTTAAGAATAAAGCCCGGTGATTTGTTAAAGATTCTTGTGAGAGAGGGGCATGGTTAGTGAGATTGCTGACTGTTGTTCCACACAGCTGTGCACATGTGGGCTGATGGAGGCAGTGGGTGAGGACAATGTCCTGCAGCAATTGATGCCCTGCTCTCCCCTCACAGGTGCCATGGGAAGAAGTGAGGAGTGAGATGGTGGGAGAGAAGGGGCTCTCTCCCGAGGCTGCGGATCGCATCGGGGAGTATGTGCAGCTCCACGGTGAGCACCAGGGGTGCTGCCCTTGGCCCTGTTCTGGGCTGGGGATGGAAGGTGCAGGGCACACACCTGGCTGGGCCCTGTTCTGGGCTGGGGGTGGAAGGTGCAGGGCACACACCTGGCTGGCCGGGGCCGCCGCGCCGGGCGCTGCTGGCCTGGCACAGCTGAGGCACGGCTGGTCCCCACAGGTGGGCTGGAGCTGATCGAGCAGCTTCTGCAGGACCCAAAGCTGTCCCAGAACAAGGTGGCCAAGGAAGGGCTGGGGGACATGAAGCTGCTGTTTGAGTACCTGACCCTGTTTGGCATCACCGGGAAGGTGAGGAGGTGTGGGGCAGGAGGGGCGCTGCCCGGGCGGGCCCTGGCGAGCGGGCGGTGACGGGGCCGCCCTTGTGCCCTGCAGATCTCCTTCGACCTGAGCCTGGCGCGGGGCCTGGACTATTACACGGGGGTGATCTTTGAGGCTGTGCTGCTGCAGCAGGAGAACGAGCACGTGGAGGAGCCGGTCAGCGTTGGGAGCGTGGCCGGGGGCGGCCGCTATGACGGGCTGGTGGGCATGTTTGATGCCAAGGGCCGCAAGGTGCCCTGTGTGGGGGTCAGCATCGGCATCGAGCGCATCTTCTCCATCCTGGAACAGAGACTGGAGGTAGGTGATGCAGGCAGTGCATTGGGGAAGGCTCTCAGAAGCAAAATATTGTTTATTATTTTCCAGCTCCACAGTACTCAAGGGAAAATAATTTTGGGTGGCGCTTCCCATGCCTAAATATTGACACACTGAAGACAAGAGACCTTTCATGCAGCCTGTCAGGATGCAGGTGTGGGCAGTTGAGGGTAGCATTCCTTAGGAGATGTCAAGGAAGTGTTAGAGACAGCCTGGAGCTCTGGGCTTGACTCTGAGCTTTGTGCCCCAGTCACTTCATTCTTGTGTCTTGCCTCTGAAGTTTTCTGTCCTGGGGATTCTGAAGCAATGAATTTGGTAATAGCTCTGAATACACTCTAATAAACCCAGGAAAGCCTCTGTGGAGATTCATCATTCTGTGTTTGGTTCCAAGCCTGTGATTCCGTGCAAGTGAAGCTTAGGCAATGTGTTTGTACCTGAAGAATCAAAGGAGACATTGGGAAGCTGTCCGGGAGGTTGGCCAGGGTCCCCAAGGAACAGCAGCACACAATTAAGTAGTGTGACACAATGCAGAATCTCTGAGGGGCTCATTAAAGATGCCCAGGTTGTCACTGACTGAGTTAAAATAGATGAGGTGAGGTGTTGTGAGCTGCAGATTCCCACGGAGTCACTCCCATTAATGTCCCTTGTCTGTCCCTTCAGGCTTCTGGGGAGAAACTTCGAACAACTGAGACCCAAGTGCTGGTGGCTACACCTCAGAAACACCTGCTTGCTGCCAGAATGAAGCTCATCTCCGAGCTGTGGGATGCAGGGATCAAGGTAAGGGAATGACTTGGGCTGGCAGTGTCACAGGTAAGGGAGGGAGAGCCTGAAGGGACCTGTAGCACAGCAAGACCAACTCCATTAGTTGTGTGTCTCTCAAGATCTGGGCCTGTCTGAGCTCACAGGGTCATTCAGGTTGAAAATGACCTCTAAGATCATCAAGTCCAACCTTTAGATCTGGGCAGGCAGTGAAGAACAGCCCAGAGCAGTGAAGTGATTGCTGCAGAGTTTGGTTTTGGTGCTTTACTGCAGTATCCATCAGGGCAAAGCTGGGTTAGTGGTTCACCCTTCCCATTCCCTCCTAGGCAGAGATGCTGTACAAGAAGGATCCTAAATTGCTGAAGCAGCTGCAGTATTGTGAGGACACAGGGATCCCCCTTGCTGCCATTGTGGGAGAGCAGGAGCTGGCAGATGGAGTTGTCAAGCTGCGAGATGTTGCAACAAGAAAGGAGGTGAGAATGCCCTTTTACACCAGGTTTTAAAGTACTTCCAGACTCTGGAGGTCACTGAAGAGCTCTGGGTTTTCTCTCAGTGTTACTTTGGAGGCCATAGCACAAATCTATTGGGTGACTCCAGAAAACCAGTCACAAACTGCGTTGGTATCCTCACTAAGTCCTTAAAAGTGCTCTTCTCTACTGCTGCTCTGTTTGCTTTGTAGGTTGATATCCCCAGAGAAAAGCTTATTGATGAGATCAGGAGAAGGCTGGAGCCCTGAGGACTTCCCTGGCTGGAGCTGCTTGGCAGAGCTGCTGCACCACTGGAGCCCTGCAGCTGCGGTCTGGGGACATCCACTGCCCTGAGGCTCATTGCCTCGGCTCGGGCAGTGAGAACTGAGGAGCAGGACGGTTTCAAAGGCTATGGACGGTGCAGTCACCAGGTTAACCTCCTGGTTAGCTTCTCTGAAGGCCACGTTTGTGGGTTCCTAATGCTGCAGTCCCTGTACAGCCATTCCTGTCACTGTAGGGGGTGGTGGCACAGGTGGATGCGGTGAAGCTCAAGCAGGAGCAGGTGGAATCCGGGTTTGGGAGGGGGAATCCGTGGTGTGTTGGGCACCGGCCAGCTCAGGCTGGGGCAGTGGAAGGGCACCCCCGCCCCATTGGGGCAGCGGGGCCGGGCCAGCCCGCAGCCGGGCGCGGAGCTGCGGCAGCGCCCTGGAGGAGGTTGTGTCCCATCACCGGCTGGAGCAGCTGCGCGGGCCGGGGCGCGCGTGGGAACACTGTATTTTTATATATTAAACAAAACCCCCGATAATCACCCCAAACCGCGCCCTCCGCCTTTTACTTCCCCGCGGTGGCCGCGCTGCGCCTGCGCGGCGGTGGCGCGGGAGTTGCGCGTGCGCGGGGCGGGCGCGGCCTCAGCATGGCGGAGGAGGCGGCGGTGCGGGCCCAGGCGGAGACCGTGCGGAGGCTCAAACAGGACAAGGCCGATGCTGACGAGGTGCGGGGGCTGCGGTGTTCCTGGGGATGGGCTGCCGGGGGAGCAGCAGTGTGGCGGGGAGCGGCTGGGGAATGAGAGCGGGGGCGCCGGCGGTGTTGGAATGGACGAGAGGGGCTTGGGGGAGCTGCGGGCGGCGGTGCTGGGAGAGGCTGAGGGGCGGTGGGTGCAGAACTGGGAGCACTGGGCGTGGGGCTGCTGGAGTAGGGGTTACTGGTGTAGGGGCTGCTGGTGTAGGGGTTACTGGGCCAGGGCTGGCCCCACTGGGAAGACAGGGGTCGAGAAGGGTGGAAGGGCTGCGGGTGCAGAGGAGACTCCTGGTGGGAGCTGCTGATAGCGGCGTTAGATTGAATGGAAGGATGCTGGGAGAGTTAGCACTGGGAGGAGGATGCTGGAAACAGCTAATGCTGGTGTGTGTAGCAGGAGCTGGTGGGGATAGGAATGGAGAGATAGCTGTGGATGGTAATGGAGGTCGTGGGAGTCAGGGAATGGTGGGTGTGTTTGCGTTGCTGAGATAGGGGTGCTTGTATGGGAAGTACTGGAGAGGAGCAGGGCATGTCCCTCTGGTTGCTGAGAAACCAGGAATAGTGGGTGTATTGAGGTTGTGGAGTCCAGGGCGCTGGGAATGCTGAGGTTGAAGGGACTGGGGAAGGCAGTGGCTGGGCCTGGTGGGTGGTCTTATCCCCAGCTCCCTCCTTGCTCTATCTCCAGATTGCAAAGGAAGTGGCAAAGCTGCTCGAGATGAAGGCACAGCTGGGGACAGATGAGGGGAAACACAAGTTTGTGCTGAAGACCCCGAAGGTAACTCCCCTGTCCTGTGCCCCTCTATCCATGTGCTCCCCCAGGCACACAGCCAGCACCCCCCACGCTTCTGTGAGCCAAAGTCCAGCATGGCCACACCTGTCTTTGTTTATATTTCTGCTTCCACTTTCACTTTTAGCAGCAAGGGGGAGAGGGATGAAAGCATTCCCTGACAGCATTCAACCCAGATACCCACCACCTTAGAGACTTCTGGGTGCTTCTGTGACATTGCAACCACTGCTGGTGTGGTTAGGAAATTCCCTTCTGATCAAGCTTTATTGTAGCTGCCCAGTGTGAGAGGGCTCATATCTGTCCTTGGTCTGAGGGGCTCATTTACTGAACAGCTGCTGGAATTTACGTGTCCTCTTGTGGAAGCACCCTTCCTTTTTCAGCCTCCAGGCCCCTAAGAATAGTGTCCACAATGCAATTTCTGCTGAAATACTTTGTAACCTAAATGTTTCATCACTGGCAGTTGATCAGAGATCACCTGCTTCCATGCTGTGGTGTGGAGACAGTTATGAATCTGTTCATTAACAAACCAGGCTATGGTGATACCACTGACATAGGAAATCATAGACCCATGGAGTGGTTTGGGTTGGAAGGACCTTAAAGCTCACCTTGTTCCACCCCCTGCCATGGCAGGGACACCTTCCGCTGTCCCAGGTTGCTCCAAGCCCCATCCAGCCTGGCCTGGACACTTCTAGAGATGAGGCAGCCACAGCTTCTCTGAGCAACCTCACAGGGAAGAATTTATTCCTGATATTTAAAAGTCTCAGAACTGTCCCTTTGTCCGTTTCCTTTATGATGTGTTTTGTTGAATGTAATTGTGGTGTGATGCCTGGAAAGTGAAAGGATATTTCACTGTTTAGAAGTGTGGAGAGGGGGATTTTGCAGCTCAGTTGAGTTTCCAGCCCATCTCAGGCTTGTCAATAGCAGCTGAAGGCCACCTGAGTGATCTGTGGGTGAGGGTGCTTCCTCCTGGTTTTATAAAGTGGAAGTTGGAGGTCTAGCTAATAACAGTGATTTTTATGTTACTGAGAGCATGAAGGTGGTAATTTAAATAGTTCAGTGATCCTTGACACCAAAGAAATGTAAAGGGTGCATGGCCCTGTGAATTGCAGACAGACATTTCACAGGTGCTGCATTTTGAAAGATTATTCTTCTCTCTATTTGGAAATTGCAGAGCTGATGGTTGTTGCACAGTTTCAGAGCATGTCTGTCCTCTGTTTCCACCTTTGGGGTGGCTCACTGGGCAGGGGTCTGGCTAATAGGTCTGAACCAGAGGTGAGGACAGGTCCTGGTTGCACTGTCAGGCTTGAAAGCACTCAACTCTGACTGCTGGATCTGTTTTATCTCCTTTGTTTCCTGTACTGTGAAACTCCTGACTTAGGTTTCACTCTGCAGACCATGGCAGACTGTCTGAGCTGTGTCCTGATGTTTTTCAACGTTTTTAGTGCTGTTTACCAATACCTGGTGTCTGGACCTGATCTCTCTGGCTTTGTTAGCAGTTTGGCAGCATGTTTCTCATGCCATGCCTCTAACCCAAAGCGTGCTTTGCTCCTTTGTTCCCTCATGCCAGGGCACACGGGATTTCGGCCCCAAGGAGATGGCCATCCGTGAGAGGGCCTTCAAAGCCATCATCTCCTGCTTCAAGCGCCACGGCGCCGAAGTCATCGACACGCCGGTGTTCGAGCTGAAGGTGGGTGAGTGAGGACACAGCAGCTTGGCTGGGCTGCTGAGGATCCTGCAGCTCAGAGTGTTGAGGGCTGAGTTTCCTTCTGTTCCTAGGCATTCTTCCTGTCTCTCCTTGTTTTCTGTGTGCTCCAGGGCTGGTCCCTGTCACTGAAGATGCTGTTTGTTTGTGCGTTGTTTTGTTGCAGGAGACACTGACAGGGAAATACGGTGAAGACTCGAAGCTCATCTATGATCTAAAGGACCAGGGAGGAGAGCTGCTGTCCCTGCGCTATGACCTGACAGTATCCTGCCACAGCTGGTGCTGAGGGGCCTTGGCAGTCCTCCTTTTGGGGCAGCACTGTCCTGAGTGGGAGGAGGGACCTCAAACTGACAGGGAGAGCATGAGCAGGCAGTGTGGTTCAGTGGCGCAGAACCTTTGCTCTGTTATTTACTGTGCGTTGCTTCTGTTTGGTGAAGGAATGCTTAGAGTCGTGGAATATCCTGAGTTGATCCCAAGGATCGTTAAGTGCAGCTCCTGACCCTGCACAGGACACTCCAGGCAAGTGCCTGAGAGCATTTTCCAAATGCTCCTTGAGCTCTCTCAGGTCTGGTGCCACTACCTCTTCCTGGGGGAAGACCCTTTTCCCAGCATCTAGCCTGACCCTCCCCTGACACAGCTTTGTGCCCATGTCCGTGGAAGTACAGAAGATCTGTACTGAGTGTGGTTTCTCCCAGGCAGGGTTCCCAGAGCAGGCTGCTGCAGTACACAGCCCACATGACACTGAGATCCAGCCTAAGGGGCTGCTGGAAGAAGCCTGAAGGGACACTTGGAAACAGTGTGTGTGGGGACCTTAGGGAGCTGGGATAAGTCCAGCTGTCTCTTATCAGTCCTCTGCCCCTGGGGTGCTGGGTGGGAGGCAGTGAGGACCCAGCACTGCCTGTGACTGATAGCTGGGGGATGATCCCTTCTCGTTGCCATCCTTAACTCTGTCTCAGGTGCCCTTTGCTCGCTACCTGGCCATGAACAAGATCACCAACATCAAGCGCTACCACATTGCCAAGGTGTACAGGAGGGACAACCCCGCCATGACCAGGGGCCGCTACCGCGAGTTCTACCAGTGTGTGAGTTTGGCTGTGGGCAAGGCTGTGGGCTGGGCAGCGCCTGTGGACACGTAGCACTGTCAAAATAACAGCTGAGTTACCTTTCCCTATGCCTGTGGAAAGCTCTGAAGGATCCACTCATCTCCTTAGTGTACCCTTATGAGTGTGAAAAACAACTGGAGAGTGGGTGTGACAGCTGTGACACGGTGCTGGCGTGGTGTGGAACTTTGTCACAGAGCCCCCAGGTATCACCATCTTTGCACTGAATGGGAGGGCAGCTCCTTGCTCCATCCCACAGTACTTGCTGGGTGGGTGGTGGGGAAGAATTTCCTTCTGATCACAAATCTGGCAACAGTTCAGCTCTGGGTGTGTTAGCAGGACATACCAACCAGGCAAGGCAATACCATAGCATACTTCCCTTCCTTGTTTAGTGAATTTTAACTTCAAAGGAAGGGAAAACCAAAGGCCAAATTACAGAACAAGTAACAAAGCAATTTCCTTCATGGCTCTCTTGTGGTAGCCCTAAGGAACAGCTTTGCTCTGCTCTACAGACACAGTCCCCAGGGACTCATATTGCAAGCAATTTCTTTTGTTTGAGAATATTCCTACTTCATTATACAACCCCTGGGAATACCTTCCAGCTTTGGCTTGGTGATTGCTGTTTCCAGATTACTTGGGGTCATTGCCTCCTGTTTCATTTACTCCAAGATCTCACTCCTAGGATAGCTGGAAATGGTCTTCCAATATCCAGACTAAATTTATTTGTATCTGATTGTTTCCTTCCTCTCCTTTTAAAGAGTTCAGCTCTTAAAATAGTAGCTATCACCCCTGATATATATTCTTCCCCTTTCCCAGGTAAACATTTGGGAAATGTTTAGAGAAATCTTCCCCTCCTTAGGCCACATAAATCATGCTCTGTTACCTTTGTTACCTTTTCTCCTTGGATATGTTTTCATTCTTTTCTCAGCCTAGGACCTTTTCCCGTAGCTTTCCTTCAATATAATTCACCAGCTCCTGGGTTTTTTTCAGTGAGATTTTTATCTGTGCCATTTACAGCGATATCGGCACTTTCCTGACTTCCTGTACATTTCCTGTACTTCCTCACCCAACTTTCCCAGGGATTGCATCAGCCCTTTTTGCACTCAGCTGATTAGGAATTAACTGTGTGATCCCTTCTCTTCCTCCAATGCCCCAGTTTATTTTGAGAGCTTGGTGAAGCCTGGTTGAAATATATCCTGAAATGATGAATGAAAATTATTCCTGAACTCAACATCTCACTGAAGACTTTGCATTTGGGGATTCCTAAACAGGAGTTGAATAAGGGCTCTTTTGTTGCCTCTGTGTTATATTTCTCTCTGAACACTGATGTTTCCAATCAGGGGATACCAGCCTATTAAAGCAGCTTGATGTTGGGCTTTGGTTCTTCTATGTGCTAGTTCATGTGGTGATCTCTGGTGGGGATGACTCAGGATCCCCGATTCCTTTTTCTGTCTTAGCAGTTGAAACTCTTTGCTTCTCTTGCCTTCCCTAATCATTAACTTGATTGGCATGTGTATTAAAAATGCTTCCTAAGAATCAAGGCGAAACATTTGGCATTTAGGTCATAGCAAATGAGCAGTAATTTTTCCTCTTCTTTCTGGTTCCTTTGTTCTGTTTATTTACTGCTGCTTCTCCTTTTTGTTGTTTTTTGGGGATCTCTGTTTCAGAGTGCCACACAGCAACTGCAGTGTACAAACTCTTTGAAATGCAGTGGACATGAGAGGGCTGCTGCCTTCCATGGTAGAGTTCCTAACCCACATCCTTTCCCTTCTGGATTGACTCTGTAAGGGATAGTGCTCCCTCACATCCCCATTCTGTTGGGTTTTGTATACAAACTGCTGTTACCAGCAGTTGAAGCTGTTTGTCTGCAGCTGTGCTGTGATGCTGAATTGCTCACTGCCTTTTCCTGTGTCCCCAGGACTTTGACATCGCTGGGCAGTTTGACCCGATGATTCCCGATGCCGAGTGCCTGAAGATCGTGCACGAGATCCTGAGTGACCTGCAGCTCGGGGACTTTGTCATCAAGGTGAGACTGGCTGGGTTCTTCTGTGGGAAGCAGTGGTCATTGTTCTGTGGTTTTACACAGCAGCACCTGCTCCCACTCCAAGGCCTGACACAGAAGTTTGTCTCTCCTTTCTGCCTGGAAGCAAATGTGCTTCCTCTTGTGTTCAAGATAGGACCTCCACTTGGGTTTGCTTTGAGCTGGGAATACCAGGAGTTCCTTTGAGGCTGCAGCTCACAGTGTTCTCTCCAGAACTAACCACAGTCCCTTGCAAAATTCCAGCAGCCAGCTAGAATGATAGAATGGTCTGGGTTGGAAGCGACCTTAAATATAATCCAGTTCCATTACCCTGCCATGGGCAGGAACACCTTCCACTATCCCACGTTGCTCCAAGCCCTCTCCAGCCTGGCCCTGAACACTTGCAGGAGTGGGGCAGTCATAGCTTCTCTGGACAACCTGTGCCAGGGTCTCACCACCTCTATAAAAAAAAAAACAAAACCATTTATTCCCAATATCTGTCTAAGCAGGTGATTGTCATGATCATTGTCTGCAGTAAAACAGGCTCTGGTCCAGGATTCCTGCCCTTATCCCAGCTGCCAATGTTTCCTTAGCAGGGGCATCTGCTCAGTGTATGTGGTATTGCCTGCAGCCTCCTGCCTTTCCACCAAGTCCTTTTTGGAGCTGAAGCATTTTCTAGACCAAGAGTTGTGCTCTGCTCTAGGCTGAGCTTGCTCTTTGCTTCCAGACAACTCTGTTCCCTTGGGATGGCAGCAGATGGAGCTCGATGTGTAGGTGAGGCAGGATGGGAAGGGTGCACAGGTGCAGTAGAGCAGTGGGTAGGAGTGCTGGATGCACAGGAGGGCAGTGGGATCTATGAGGGACCTGGAGCTGGGCCATTCCTGGGCACTGCAGGCTGGATCTTGTGTTCCTGTTGCAGCCCCATGGAACAGGGGCCAGGTACTTCCCCTTGAACCTGTCTGGGTGAGATGAAGGAACTGGGTGTTTGGGCAGTGGTGAAAGTGATGCCTTTGAGGATGAAGATGCTCCTGCAGTGGGGAGCAACAGAATAACCTGCCTGTGGTTGTCTCCTGTCTTGTCTCCTACAAGGCACTTTCTGTTTCATGTTGATGCTGGAGGATTCCAAATTCCTATGCAGTTTCTTTGTTCCTGACTAACTGTAGACATTCTCACTACCCATGGAAATGTTGAATCCACCTGTCTTGAATACAGTCTTTGGGCTTAACTATGTGCTCTTACAGAGCATAATTAAGCTATAGAATTCACTATACTATCATTAAAAAATAAATCCTCATTGAAGATTTAATATAATCAGATGTCCCTTTTCTTTTAGGCTGATAGTGTAAGGTAATACTCTGAATTTCTCTGCTTGGCTGTGGTCTGTTCCTGAGCTGTTTTTACCTGTCTGCATGAGGGGACTCTTAAGCCCTGATGGTTTTTTTTTTCTCTGTTGAGTGGGGGTGTCTGTGGCTCTAGAAGGAAATGTGATGGCTCTGCCCAGGCTTGGTAGATGTCAATTGTGCTATTGGTCTGCACTGGGAAGCTCAGCTCCCCAAGAATGGGAAACAGAAATTACAAATAGCAAAAAAAAAACCCTTGACAGATGTCTCATATTCTCTTCCATGCTTCAAACTACAGGGGGATGAAGCAGGACGCAGCTGGAGCAGCTGCTTGAGTTGCTAATTGCTGATGTGCTGCTCCCTTTCCCCCAGATCAACGACCGGCGCATCCTTGATGGGATGTTTGCAGTTTGTGGGGTCCCAGACAGCAAATTCCGAACCATCTGCTCCAGCGTTGACAAGCTGGATAAGGTAAGGGCTGGAGCTGCATCTGCTGCTCCTGGCATCTCAGTGAATGAACCATGAGAATTAGCTGGAAAACACTGATAAGCGTCGAGTTGTTCCCACCTTTCCCTGAAGGGGATACATGCAGCATTCACATAGGAAGAATGGATCCTCTGTTTTGTTATCCACTATCCCATGAGGTCCTGATAAAAAGAAAGGTGGGAGGGGAAAAATGCTCTTCACATAGGAGGTTCAATATCCCAAATCGTCACCTGCTCAAGGTGTTGGTGCTTATGAACCAGGCTCATGAAAACCTGCACATAATTAGGCTAGGGCATATTAAAAACAGCAGCTTGTGTCTCATTGCATGTGGTCATGGTTCTTTGTTCAAGTGTGAACTGCCTTTTCCTGTGGAGGACTCATCAGATGGCCAAATGAAGGCAGCTGGAGGAGGTCTCACTCACAGCCCTGTTAGCAGAGATCCATTGCAGAGGCATGACCAAAGTTTGGGGTTTGGGGCTGTGTACGTGTGGAAAAGCAATAGGAAGGGAGCACTGGGCTTCTTTCTGATGGGATCACTTCCTTGTGATTTATCTCAGTGCAGCTGGATGCAATCAGGACTCTGATTCTCTGACTTGTGGTCAGTGGGAAGATGGCAGCATATTATGCTTCCATTGTTTTTTTTCCCTTACCCAACCAACACCTCACACCTTTCCAGGTGATTCCATGACCAGCAACACTTTCCTGAGTGGTGTTTATGACTAACCAGGGAAAGCACAACAGCAAGATGGGTCTCAGACGTGGTGGTTATATAGTGCTGGTACTTGATTCTGGCCAGAAATCAAAGTAAAAGTATTTTTACAGGGTTGGGATGCAAACAGGCTGTGCAGAGGTACAAGAAATGGAGTTCTGCACACATGACTGCCCTCTGAGAGGGGCTACTTCCCTCATGCATCCTCTAACCATGATGATAGGATTCTGCCATGCAGAGGAGAACTCATGTCCCTGGTGCAGTGGCTGATGCCCTTCTCTCCCCTCACAGGTGCCATGGGAAGAAGTGAGGAGTGAGATGGTGGGAGAGAAGGGGCTCTCTCCCGAGGCTGCGGATCGCATTGGGGAGTATGTGCAGCTCCACGGTGAGCACCACGGGGTGCTGCCCTTGGCCCTGTTCTGGGCTGGGGATGGAAGGTGCAGGGCACACACCTGGCTGGGCCCTGTTCTGGGCTGGGGGTGGAAGGTGCAGGGCACACACCTGGCTGGCCGGGGCCGCCGCGCCGGGCGCTGCTGGCCTGGCACAGCTGAGGCACGGCTGGTCCCCACAGGTGGGCTGGAGCTGATCGAGCAGCTTCTGCAGGACCCAAAGCTGTCCCAGAACAAGGTGGCCAAGGAAGGGCTGGGGGACATGAAGCTGCTGTTTGAGTACCTGACCCTGTTTGGCATCACCGGGAAGGTGAGGAGGTGTGGGGCAGGAGGGGCGCTGCCCGGGCGGGCCCTGGCGAGCGGGCGGTGACGGGGCCGCCCTTGTGCCCTGCAGATCTCCTTCGACCTGAGCCTGGCGCGGGGCCTGGACTATTACACGGGGGTGATCTTTGAGGCTGTGCTGCTGCAGCAGGAGAACGAGCACGTGGAGGAGCCGGTCAGCGTTGGGAGCGTGGCCGGGGGCGGCCGCTATGACGGGCTGGTGGGCATGTTTGATGCCAAGGGCCGCAAGGTGCCCTGTGTGGGGGTCAGCATCGGCATCGAGCGCATCTTCTCCATCCTGGAACAGAGACTGGAGGTAGGTGCTAGCTAAGCATGGTTAATCCCCTACTCCAGCAGATGCTGAAGTGAGTGTTCCTTGCCCCAGCCTTTGGAGAAGCCAGCCAGGCCAGTGCTGTGCTCTGCACCAGGAGTCAGAACCAGGATATAACCTGCAGTTCTCTCTGGCCTGGCAGATTGTATCTGGGGCTCCCACTGAAAACAAGACCCTTCTTCCCACAGCCCTCAGACATGGCTTCTCCAGCTGCAGCTGGTGGGGGTGCTTTAATCCTCTGCAGGGGCAGGTACCTTAGTGTTTCCCCCTGCACTAGGCATCCACATGAGCCCCCATCCTCCTTGGTGAGGCAGCATTGTTCTGCAGGGGAGGCAGCAGCCTCACACATCTATTTGTCCTGCCTGTGGCACTGCAGAGACCAGACAGGTGTCACATGTTCCAGGGCAGGAACTGCAATGCCTCTAGGGGTTTCCCAGATAGCTTTTTCCTCTTCCCTCTCCTCGGAGTTGTACTGTTCTCCATCCCAATCAATGGGTGTTAAATAGGTCTTTGTAAAATGTACAAAATGGGCTACATCTTCCCCTCCCCGAGAAGTCTGGTGTTAGTTCTCTCTTCCAGCCAGACACAACTGGAATTTCTAAATAGAAACTGAATTCCTCCCCCACCACCTCCAGTCCTGGCCAGGTTTGTTCCTTTGCAGGTGACCTTTTAAAGGCTTCTCCCTTCAGCAAGGCAGCGGGGAAATGCCACATGGAGTATCCAACATCTGCCACAGGGGCTGGTGGAGCATTCAGCTTGCTGCTGTTTAACCCCTAGTTAGAACCTCAGCTGTAAAGCAGGCAGCTGCCTGTGTCCACTTTCTTCTGGGTGTGTTGCTTCTGAGCTGCTTGGAGCAGATATTTAGGAGGCCCTTGGGTGTGGAGAAGCAGGAGGGAGACTGTTAAGCACGGATCATGGACAATTGATTCTGCTCTTGGATGGGATCTGTGGGACCTCTCTGACTCTGAGTTTAGGCTGTTGATCCCTCTGAGCCCAGTCCTCTTCACTGCTACATTGATGGAGCTGAGTAGTGACCCATCCTGCTCGTAGAATCTCAGGTGTCTTGGTGTGTCTGTGGCATCTTCTGAGTCCTGTCCCCTCTCTAGGCCTCTGAGGAGAAGATCAGGACAACAGAGACACAGGTGCTGGTGGCCTCTGCCCAAAAGAAGCTCCTTGAAGAGCGACTGAAGCTCATCTCCGAACTGTGGGATGCTGGGATCAAGGTATCACTGGGTGATGGCAAAGCCAAGAGCTGCCTGGTTCACTCTGTCTGGGAATGGAGCAGGTCTGGCTTTGCTTTGGGAAGGAGCTACAGGGAGCAGGTGGGGAGCAGACTGCCTTCCTGAATGGAGCCTTCCTCTTCGCAGTGTCCCAGATCATGGGCTCTCCAGGAAGGGCTGGGCAGCAGGACTTGGTTGGCCCTATAACTGCAAGGCCTTGTAGAAGCTGGTGCCCAGCCTTCTCCAGGAGTCCATCCTGTCCCCACCACACAACCTCACACTCACCAGACTGACCCAGCAGTGCCCGTTTGAAGGGGTGCAGTGAAACATCCCAGTTTGATGGTTTGTGCTCTGGCTTTGTCCCAGGCAGAGATGCTGTACAAGAAGAACCCCAAGCTGCTGAATCAGCTGCAGTACTGTGAGGAGACAGGCATCCCTCTTGTCGCCATTGTGGGTGAGCAGGAGCTCAAAGATGGAGTCGTCAAGCTGCGGATCGTGGCAACCAGGGAGGAGGTATGGTCTGTGGCAGGGGGGTTGGCTGTGTGACCCTTCAGCCCAGCCCAAACCAGCCCTCCAGACCCAGTGGTGTTTCCAGCAAGTTCTGCAACACCCCATATTCCAGTTCCTTGCCCCGTGCAGCTTCCTGGAGTCAGGAAGTGCTGTTGTGTCCAGCTCTGGGGAGTTTCCTATCACGTGGCCTCCTTGAACTCCTCAGTTCAGGAGCCTGGAGCATGGAGGGGTCATTCAGTGCTGCTCTTGGAATGAGTGAGACTGAGCAGAACTTGGTTAACCCTGAACTGCAGGGCTGCTCCGTGCCTGTTACCTCAGGGCAGATTCCCAAAAGGGGGAACACTGGAATCAGTGGCTAAGATCACTGCATAAATCAGTAACTTAGGAACCAGTAGGAAAGTGTGGGAAGAGCATCTTTCTCACAAACCATTATGCAGGAGAGGGTTTGTTGGGGTTGGTGGTGTGTGCCTGCTGTTACAGGTTGAGCTCTGTGGCTGCTGCAGCCCACTGGATCCCAGCAGAGACTGGTGGCACCTTGGTGTGACCCCCTGAGACACAGGACCACGACTGTGGTGATGTGTCAAGCTGCTGGAGTTGTACTGAAGGAACTTTTTGCTCCCCTGTGTAGGTCAATGTTCGAAGGGAGAGCCTGGTGGAGGAGATCAGGATACGAACAAGTCAGTGTTGACCCTTCGGATGCCTCTGCTCCTTTGCTGGATTCCAGCTGACACATCTGTAAATGCCTTCACCAGGCTGTGCAGCAGTGGGTGGCGTGTCAGGGTGACTTTGAAAGCTGTATTTATTCTTGTCTTAAGCCCTTCCTTCCCTGGTGGGAGCCAAGAGGCTGCACTGACCCCTGGGCCGTGCCCTGGCCCTTGAGAATGTTGCTGGGAAGATGTGGAAGTGGCTCTGGCAGCTGCTGGCTGCATGTCTGCCACAGCGACCCATGGAGCCCCACGTTGGCAGCAGATCCCGGGGGTTTGGCTGCAGCTTCTTGTTCCCGTCGCTTTGAATAACCATCCCAGCCCATCTCTCTGCTCTGGCTGCAGGGGGGTGACCTTATCCCCAGCAAAATGTAATGGCGCTGCTCCCAGAAACATAATAAATCTGTCTGTCCCCTGCCGTGACTCCTGTCTCTGCTTGCTGCTGGGGGCAGAGATTTGCTCACCTGCCTCATTAAGCTGAAGCTGTTCTTTAAAGGTCATTGTGGATGTTTCTGTAGCCATGTTTCCTCATCCCTCTGTATGCCCCTGGTCCTGCCAAGCCCTGTGACAGGTGCAGAGCCAAGCCCCCACAGCCAGGTGGGGCTCCATGGGTGACCTCCTAGTCACGCTGTGACACAAGCCCCAATCTACTGTGGTGGCTCACCTCCTTCACTGCTGAGCCACACATCTTGCCTGATAGCTCCAAAACAGGTCAGTTTTTAAAAACAAAGTTTTTTGTGGCTCCCTAAACAAGGGTTAGACATGCATAAAGAAACCATACATCTTTTCGTTGCCTAAAAGGATAAGACAAGGGACTGGCTGGGAAAGCAAGGTAAGAAGAGACTAGGAAAATGTAGAACAAGGAGGTAAGAGGCAGAACAAGGTAAGGGAAGGAAAATTAAGGCAAGGAAAAGGTATACAAGGCCTCTCTTGTCAGACCTTGCCAACCCCTCCCTTGCCCCGTGCGCCCACGGCAGCTCCGGGAAGGGCTCTTAGGGCGCTTTGGGGCCGCGCTGCGGCTCCCGCATCCCCTCAGGCCCGCGGTGCCGCACTGCCACCAGCTCCTACCTGTGCACCCTATTTATAGACTCCTGCCGGCAGCGCGCGACCCGGCCCAGCCAATCACAGCCACAGGGCATGCCCCGCCCAGCCAATCCCGGCCCGCCTGGTCTCGCCCCGCTCTCCCCTCAGGCCCTGCCTCCACCGCCCCGGCAGCCGGCCCCGCCCGCTCCCCGCCGTCCCCTCCTTCCCTGGGGAGAACCCCCAGCCGGGACCTGAACGGGGAGCCCTGCCGGCCCTTCCCGGGCCCCAGCAGCACCTGCCGCGGCTGCGGCGCCTCAGGTGAACAGGGCCGCGGCTGAGCGGGCAGAGCCTGGCGGGACGGCGGCCGGATTGAACGAGCGGCTGTGATTGGACAAAATGGAGAAAGGCGGGCCCGGATTGGCGGGGCCGGGCTCTGCCTCAGTCCGGGTGGGCGGGGCTTGGAGTCTGGGGGGAGTGGCTGAGGGGAGCCGGGGGTGCTCGGGAGGGGGCGGCGAGGGCGTGAGGGAGAGGGCAGAGCCGAAGGGAAGGGAAAGGGAAAGGAAGGGAGTGGTGGATGAGGCAAATGCGAGAGCTCTGTAAGGCAGGGAAGGGAGGGGTAGGGAGGAGAAGGCAGGTGAGCCATAGTCAGTGGAGGGACAAGGTGCATAAGGCAGTGCCCGGGAGTGGCTGAAGGGCGAGGCCGTGCACGGAGCGGCACAGGCTCGGGCAGAGGGGCTGGAACGCTGCCCTGGTGGAAAAGGCCCGGGCATGCTGGCTCACCGTGGCTGAACGTGAGGCAGAGTGTGCCCCTGAGGGTCAGGAGGCCACGGGCATCCCGCTTGTGGCTGCTGTATGTGACCAGCAGGACAGGCCGGTGACCTCCTCTCTGTCCTGGGTGAGACCCCACCTGAGTGCTGCATCCACTTCTGAGCCCGTCATGGCAAGAAAGACTTCGAGGGGCTGTAGCATGTCCGGAGAAAGGAATGGAGCTGGGGAAGGGCCTGCAGTGTCAGTGCTCTGAGGGGGGAGCTGGGGGCTCAGGGTGGAGACAAGGACACCCGGGCACCTTCTCGCTGTCTTCAGCTCCCTGAGAGGACGGTGGAGATCAGAGCCTTCTCCCAGGGAATAAGAGACAGGATAAGAGGAAATGGCCTCAAACTGCACCAGGGGAGGTTCAGGATGAACATCAGGAGGAATTTTTTCATGGAAAGGATGGATAAGCACTGGAACAGGCTGTCCAGAACAGGGTGAAATCACCATCTCTGGAACTGTGCACAAAACAGCTGCACCCAGCACTCAGCGCTCCAGTCTGGTTGACAAGGTGGTGGTTGGTCACAGGTTGGACTCAATCATTTTTGGAGGTACTTTTCAACCTTAATGGATGATAAAAAGGGCAAAGAAGAGCATTGAAAGCCACCTTTGCTGATCTTTTCAATTTAGAATGTTTAATTACATTTTTAGACGTTCATTTCTGTTTGCAGTTACACTTTTGTGCATGTCAGCATTGGGCTGTTGAAATAAAAGCTTCCAGCAGGGTTAAAAATGGGAGCATAGACAGTAAATATGAATTGAACCTTTTTAGTAAATGAAGCATCTACTTTCATAATTAAAATGAAACAAACCCAGATTTTTTTGATGTTGTTGTTTGATGGCTCTGGTAGTAACCAAAGAAAAAAGAACAAACCTAGTGCAATACAAAATATGAAACTGTTCAGTGATTTCAGACATTATCCAGTGATTTCAGCCCCTCAGTGGACTGATTAACTGTTTCAAATGCTGAAACGTGCAGAAATGTAGGTGATAATCTGTGTTTTACCTTAACAATAAGGCCAGTGGAGCTTCCTCTTCATAAACTGCTGAATAGAAGTAAATTGCATAGTTTTCAGCTTAGAAAATTAAAAAAATTAAAATTAAATAGTACTCTTATTAAAATGCTAAGTAATAACACCAGGCACTAATTCTTACCTGGCTTAAATGAAGACAAAGGATATTCCTGAAGTTTAAGTTTGATGCTGATGCAACATTTTCCCCCATATTTATACAGCTTAAGGTTTATATGTTTCCTTTTGATGCTTTTTAGCATGTACCTCAAATCTTTACTCATCATAACTATTAGGTGGTGGAACTAATTGATAAGAGAGCAGTTCTGCTGCAATGGAGGTACTTTAGATTTTAGTTTAAAGCAGTCAAAATATGCTTAGAACCTCTTGATATAATTTCACATCTCTAGAAGGAATTCTGTGAATTAGCAAAGGAAAGCAGCCAGTTGGCAGTGGTGATCCAGTGGTTGAGGAGCTGCAAAGTTCTGATTGATTTCTCCACTAATGATGTAGCTAAAGCTGTTTGGGGCCTGGGGTGCTGGTTCTGGGAAGCATCAGAACTGTCTCCAAGAAATTAGGTGGAGCCAAGAGCAGCATTTGCTCTCACTAACACTCAACATTTTAGCTGCTGATTTTGAGTTCCTTTGAGAAGTACTGGTTCTTCAGATTAATTGTTTGTGTTCCAGAGTGTGTGCGCTTCAAACTGGCAGGGAATCGATTTCCTCATCCCAAACCCCACCCCCAGGCTTTCTGAGATGGATTAGGAGTGGGTGACAGCAAAATTTAAATGTGTTATCTGAGTGTGTGTGAAGCAGCTTGAGAAATCAAAACGATGCATACTTCTGCACTCTGTATTATAGGAGAGGTGTGAAATGATCAGGGGATATTAACAGCATTTCTTAAAAAACTTACAGAGAGGCAGTGCTCCAGAGAACTCTGTGGGCTATGGGATGGAACTGCGTGTACCAATTAAATCCATAGTGCCAATAGCTCACAGCAGCTCTGCAAGTCAGTGCTGTTTACAGGAACCAGGCAGTAAAACAGGAAAAAAAAAAAACAACCAAAAAAGGCTTATTGGAATTACAGTTTCAAATGTGATACCCTGGGATTTTATTCTGCTTTTCAAAGTCTTGGTTCCATAGATTTAGGGGGTTGGTTTGGACTTGTCTTAGTTCATCTTGTGGCTTCTTCCTTTTGTCTCTGCTTGACTTGCACAATTGAGGCGGAAATAAGTGATGGTGGAAGCACAGAAACACAGAAAGAGCTTAAACTGTGTTTTTTTCTGCCAGGTGAGGTGTTGGGACAGGGATATTTGATAACTACAGATAACTGAGTCTGGGCTGCATAGCATGATCTTGGTTTTCCAATAGCCGGGAGGAAAGTAATGGAAAAGTAGAATTTGTACCTAATATTTCACTTGATTTCTTTATGAAAATTATTGATCTGTCACATTAGAAACCTCCTCCTCCAGAGTGAATGAAGATATGCCAGAAAAATTACCTGATGGAAAGTGGATATTTTCTTTGAGGGGGATTCTGTCTTTTGTCTCAGGAGCAGTGCAGAGAGAAACCTTGTATGTTTATCCCCTGGAAATATGGCATATATAAAAGATCTGGTTTGGAGTCAAGTCATCTATTTTGTTATCTTAGGTAAAACTGAGCTGGACCTGCTGAGATCTGAATCTGATTGCAGCTATGGAGTGTTTTCATTAAATGAGCCTCTTTAGGAGTGTTTTGATCTGCAGCTGACAGATCTGAGAACCCAGACTGCTGGAGAACCCAGCCATGTGAGTGGTTTTTTCTCTTTTTGAGGGAAGTGTCAGAGGAGCTGAGAGATCCCCCCTTATATTGTGAAGAGATCTAGCTGGTGATTGTACTAGGAAGATAAAATTCAATCTTTACAAGGAGAAGTCTTATTCCCCTTCTCCAGGATTTCATTATTCAGGCCAGAAGAAGGGTTTTTGTTTCTAACCCAGCACCAAAAATGACACTTGCCACTGTGCTTCTGCTTCAGGCCCAAACCAACCCAAACCAAACCCAACCCAGATCTCTCACTCTTCAGGGCCAACACCAGAAAATTATGAGTTGTAGAATTACAAGATGTCTCACACCTTTCCCTGGAAAGAATAATGGGTATAGGTTTTCCTTGCCCTTGCACTTTCCTTATCCTTTTCCTCTTGTGAACCACCAGAATCTTCCCCACTCTCACACAGGCAGCTCGGAACAGGGAGCACCACTGCACAGAAGAAAGATGATTTCATGAGGGTCTAGGACAGCCTGCAGTGCTGAAACATGCTGCTGAGGCTGGCAAGCCTATCTACCACTGCCCACACACCACCAGAATATTTTCTCTCTTTTCCTTCTGCCTTCCTGTGCTTTTTCCTCCCCTGGTCCCTCCCTTTCCCCTTCCAATGAAACAATCCATATGCCATTTCATACAGTCCATGGGTTCTGCTCTGCACCATCCCCAAATTCTCCTCCCTTGCTCCAAGTCTGGTATCACCAGGGCCATCATCACCCTTAAGCTTCATGACATTGCCAGGAGAGAGTTGCCTTCACCTTGGTGGGCCTGGATGAGCCAGAGGAGGAGTGGGGACAGTTTGTGTTGGGGTTGTTGCCTCCTGTCCGATGAGCTGAGTGTGGTTTTTGAAAGTGAAATTGTGTTGAGATAAGGACAAGGAGAGATGTGCAGCAGAGGATCCCAGAGCATTAGCAGTCACCATAAAAAACTCGGTCCTGGTAGGGGGGAGCTCACTCCTAAGGTGGAATCTGGGGAAAGCAGAAGTCAAGGTGAGACCTGTGACCCCTCAGACACATGTGAGCGCAGGGAGCCACGAGCCTCCCCTGCTCTGCTGTGTGGGTTTGGGTTGGGTTAGGGAAATAATGTCCCAAGGACACAGTGCTTGAATGGAGTGTTAGAAATCTGACTAGCTCTGGACAGATGCAGAAGAAAAAGCCTGTATCCAAAAAAGGAGCTGCCACCGGAGACAGAAATTATTGTGGACAACTGCAAAACTGGATTATGGAGCTGGTGCTGCTCTCGGGCCAGGTGAGCTAGATTAAAATGCATGAAGGAGAGGAGGGTGTCTCACAAAATCAGGGGCATGTTATCCCATGGAACGCATGAATGAGACCAAGCAGAGAAAAAGAGGGACCAAGCATGGAAAATTCATTCTACATATTCAAAATCTGCTCTGGAGAAGAAAAGGTGGAGAGGCCGTGAAGGACTGTCTGGAGAAGCCACCTATAGCAACCCATCCTGGAATATTTCATTGGGCACCTGTAGCTTGGAAGGACTTTTTCCTGAGCAGTACTCAGGGAGCTCCCTGGGGAATTCAGGTGTACAACAAATGTCTCCAGAGCTTTTGTCCCCGTGTGCTGATCATTAGCCAAGATAGAATGGAAAGAAGTCTCAGACTGGAGATGCAAAGCTCTTGGCCCCGGTGAGAAGGGGAAGGTAACCAGCACAGACTTCATCACTGGCTGACGGAGGCTGGACACAGGTGGAGGGAATGGGCAGACTTGGGCATGAATAGATAATGAGCATGGGATAAGCATGGATGGAGAGGAATGATGGTGATCTGTGGGGACAGGGAAGGGAATGAAGGAACCCTAAGAGCGGATGGAGGGAGGGGAACGAACCTGAGGGCACAAAGGGCTGACCTGGCTCTGCTGTCTATCGCACTGAGAAACCTTTCCAGCCCCCAAAGCCCCTTCCCTCCTCAGGATCCCACCCTCTGCCCCGAGACACACCCCAAGGGCCCCGGACATCCCCGCCCTTTCCCCAGCTCCGTGCGGCCGATCCCCCGCGCCCCCCCGGCTCTCCCAGCCCCCGCCCCCGGCCCGCCCCGCTCCCGCCCCTCCGCCGCAGCCGCCGCGGCTCCGGGCCTGGGCAGGCGGCGGCGGCGCCGCGCCGGGCGGGCGGGGGGCCATGCTGGGCAAGGACTACATGCTGGCCATCGTCCTGGTCAACTGCGACGGTCAGCGCGGCGGGCAGGGCGGGCACGGGCACGGGCACGGCCGGCGGGCTCAGGGGCGGCTTGCAGGAGCGGGGACGAGTTGCGGGGCCGGGGTCGGGTTATGGGGCCGGTGCCGGGTTGCGGGGTCCGGGTCGGGTTGCGGGTCCCGGGTCGGGTTGAGGGTCCCCGGTCGGGCTGCGGGGCCGGTGCGGGGTTGCGGGGCCGGGCCCCGAGGGTGGGAGCGGCGGCCGCGCCCGGCGCTGTCCGCGGTGCTGATCGGAGCCGCGGCGTCCGGCCCGGCCCGGCCGCTCCCCGCCCCGCCAAGGTCGCCGGGAGCCCACCCGCTCCGGGGGCACCTCCACATCCAGGTGTCCCCACCCTCGCAGCCCCGCGCGGCCCCGGCCGGTCGGAGCGCGCCGCCCCCGCGGCCCCGGCTCGCTCCGGCCGAGCTGCGCCACGGGCTCGGGTCGGTGCCCGCGCACGGCTGGGGCTGCGGGGACACGGCCATCGCACCCTCCGGCTGCAGCCCCCGGGGCTCAATCCTCTGCCCGGACCCGGCCTCTGTCCCGGCCCCTTTCCCGGCCGAGGGCAGGGGCGCTGGGCTGGCGGCCGCGGGCCCAGCCTGAGCCTGGGTGCCCCGCAGGGCTCCCGGCCTGGCAGGCCCAGGCTGCCCCTGCCCTCCGTGCCCTGCCGGGGCTCCGCTGTCCCCCCGGGAGCCAGCGAGGCAGTTCCCTGCACCGGGGTCTGCTACTGCTGCAGCCTCGCTGGCATCGTGCCATGTTCCCTCGCCAGGCTGCTCTCCCGGCCCATGCACCCAGCCACGCACCCAGAGGCCGCCGCAGGACCCTTCTGCTGCTGGGCAAAGCTGTGGCTCCTCAGGGCAGCTGGGGAATCCTTCTCCCCATCCCGTATCTCACACTGCCTCTCTGCACAGACAACCTCTGGAGCGACCAGAGCCTGGAGACAGACCCTGACCTTCCCCCAGGCTGGAGGAAAATCTGTGACTCTCTGGGTACCTATTACTGGCATGTGCCAACAGGCACGACACAGTGGCAGCACCCTGCACGCAGCACCGGCCCAGGAGGGCACACGGAGGCTGATGGAGATGAGACACTCCAGGGAAGGGTAGGGAATGTGGGCAGGGGTGTGAGGGCTGGTGTTGGATTCCACCCCTGGCAGAATCCTGCTGAAGGACCCTCTGGGCATGACTGGTCCAGCCTCCCCTTGGAGCACCCTGTCTGTGTGACCCTGCGGTCCTGCTCAGCCCATTCATGTCTGGGGTTAAGCCCTTTGAAAGGCTCCAGCAGGCCCCATCCTGGAGGGACTAGTTGGACTCAACTGTCCAGGACACTCACAAGCTTGTTGCAGTCCTGGGAGGGAGGGCTCCTACCTGGTGCCTCCTGCCTGTCTCTCTTGCAGCCATCACCCCTTTCCTCTTCTCTCCCAGGAATGCCAGGGCCCTGCAGGGAAGCACTCGGCGAAGGACCGGCCCATTCCCAGCCCCATGGCCTCGCTGTCCCGGAGGTAGGGCTCTCCTTGTGCTTTGCTGGCTTGTTTGTGGGCTGCCATTGATCCCTGAGCTGTGCTGGGCCCTGGTGCTCCCCCCAGAGCAGCCCCCCTGCTGAAACCAGCAGGACCATGCTGGGCATCCCCATGGGATGCTTCCCAGCTGGTGGCATGGGGGTTTGCTGGTTCCAGAGCATCCTGATGCTTCCCTGGGTGCCGCAGGAGCACGCAGAGGGAGCTGCCCCTCACTGCCCCATCCCTCTGCAGGCACTCACTGTCCTGGCATGGGGATGACTTCCAGCACGGCGCAGAGCCCGGCTCCAAGGTACTGCACCCGCCAGCTCCACTGCCGCATCGTGGGCTGTGCTGGCAGAACAGGAGGAGGGTGGCAGCTGGCAGGGACATGGATGGGAGCCAGAGCAGGGGTGACCACTCTGGCACGGTGAGGCGTGCGGGACGGAGGGGGCTGTGCCAGTGGCACTGAAGCCCCTCGTGTTGCTGCTCAGTGCTTTGCTGTGCGCTCTCTGGGCTGGGTGGAGATCCCCGAGGAGGACCTGGCACCTGGCAAGAGCAGCATCGCCGTCAACAACTGCATCCAGCAGCTCTCCAACAGCAAGGGCCAGGGCTCTGCGGAGGGCCAGGGCGAGGTAAGAGCCTGGGATGTGCTGCCAGGCAGGGTCCCACCCCAAGGCCGCTGTTGCTGAGGCTGGACTGTGCTGAAAAGGGAGCAGGTGGTAGAGTCACCTCTCCACACAGGGCATCCATCCGATGGTCCTGGCTGTAGAGCAGGTGGGTCTGACAGGGCTGTTCCTTGGGGACAGAGCCAGGCTGCTGGGTGGGTCCCCACACAAGGGAATGGTAACTGGGAAGGGCAGGGCTGACCCCACAGCTGGGGCAGAGCAGGCTGATGGGGAAGGGGTTTGCCTGCACAGGGGCTGGGTGCCAGGGATGCCCGGGCTGTCTGCCAGGCTGAGGGAACCACTGCCCCTCTGCAGGGCCAGGACCTAGTGATGATTCTGAAGAAGGACACCATGAGCCTGGTGGACCCCCTGGACCGCAGCCTCATCCACCGCCAGCCCATCCTCAACATCCGTGTCTGGGGCGTTGGCTGCAACAACGGCAGGTGCCAGGGGCGAGGGCAGAGCTGGGGGCCAGGGGTTGGCTCTGCCCGCCTGGGGGGAGGCACCCCAGCAGTGACCTGTCCCCTCTCCTCCCTCCCGACTGCCACCACGGCTGCAGGGACAGGTAAGGGGGCACAGGGCTGGGGGGCAGTACAGGCAGGGGGCTGCCTCTGTCGGGGTCTCACTGGCTTGCTCGTGGCCTTGCAGAGACTTCGCCTTCGTGGCCAGTGACAAGGACACCTGTGTCCTCAAGTGTCACGTCTTCCACTGCAATGTGCCTGCCAAGGGCATCGCCAAGGCTCTGCATGAGATGTGCTCCAAGGTGGGACGCAGGGGCCCCAGAGGGTGTGAGCACAGCCCGGGGATCTCGGGGGTGAGGGGAGGCTCCGGGATCCCGGTCTCTTGCAGATCGTGGCCGAGCGAGCTGTAGCGAGCAGCAGGCTGCCCCGCGCTGCCACGCTGGAGCCCATCTCCGCCGAGGACCTGCCACTGCAAGGTACCGTCCCCCAGCACTGCTCCCCCTGCCCACAGTCTCCTGCGAGCCAGAGCCCTCTGCCTTGTCCGGCTGTTTCCCCGGGGCCCTTGGGGATGGGGGGACACAGCGGGGCACACAGATGTAGCTGCCCCTCTCCCGTCCCGGCAGTGGATATCCTAGAGGCGGTGAGGCAGTCGATGCAGACCTACGAGGCGCTGTACATCGGCAGCCTGCCCGTGCCCAGGGCCATGGGTAAGCGCCGCTGCTCCCCCGCAGCTGCGGGATGCCCGGGAAGCCTTGCCGTGCCGTGCCGGAGGCGGCCGGAGCCGTGCCCTGACGCCGGGCGGCTCCTGCGGCCCCCGCCCGCAGCCGGGGCCGATGGCACGGGCTGTCCCTCTCCCCAGGGATGGATGTGTTGAACGAGGCCATCGAGAAGCTGACGAGCCGCCCTGGGCGCGAGAACTGGACGCCGTCCCTCATCTACGTGTCGGACACGGCCATGAGGGTGCACCCGGCGCAGGTGGGGAGGGCACGGGGGCTGTGGCCGGACGGGCCCCGGGCAGAGGGTGCCGGGGGCTGCCGGGCTGGATGGGCCGCGGGTCCCCGCAGGAGCCCGAGGAGGCGGCGCACATCTGGGAGTGCCAGGTGCGGTACGTGACCTTCCTGGGCGTGGGCCGGGACGCGCACACCTTCGCGCTCATCGTGGACACGGGGCGACGCTTCCAGTGCGCGGCCTTCTGGTGCGAGCCGGACGCGGGCACCATCTCGGAGGCGGTGCAGGCCGCCTGCATGGTGAGCTCCGGCGGCCCCGCGGCCGGGCACGGCCGGCGCTGGCGCGGCCGGGCCGTGCGGGGAGCCGAGTGCCCCGCGCTGCCTCTCGTGTCCCCGCAGGTGCAGTACCAGAAGTGCCTGGTGGCCGCCGCGCCGGGGGCCAAGGCGAAGAGCGCGGCGGGCCGGGGCCGGGCCGGGCCGGCGGCCGCGGGGGACGCTGCCCGCGGGGCGGCCAAGGCGGGGGGCGGCGGCGGCGGGGCGGGGCCCGGGGCCCGCAAGCGGGGACTCTTCTCCTTCCTGGAGGTGTTCCGCCTCCGCCGGGCCCTCCTGCACAGCCCCTAGCGGGCCGCGCCGGGCCGGGGCCGGGGCCGGAGCCGCCGGGGAGGAGCCCCCGGCCCCAGCCCCAACCCCGAGCGCGGCCCCGGCCCCGAGCGCGGCCCCGGCCCCGAGCGCGGCCCCGGCCCCGAGCGCGGCCCCGGCCCCGAGCGCGGCCCCGGCGGGGCGGGGACAGGCCCGGCCCCGCCCCTCCCGCCCATCCCCGCCTCACGGGCCGGAAGGGGCGGGGCCGGGCGTGACGTGGCGGGATGGCGGAGTCCTACGTGAAGCCGGGTGAGGGGGCGCGGGGCGCGCGCGGCACTTCCGGTGCGGGGGTCCCGGTGCCCCGCGGGTCTGCCCGGGCGGGGACGCGACCGGCGATCGGCCCCGCCGGGGGCCCGGGGGTGGGAGCGCCGGGAGGGACGCGCCGGGGGTCCCGCCTGGCGCGGGGGCTCCTCCGGTCTCACGGCGCCGCTCGCTGCTGCAGGGAACCAGGAGCGCGGCTGGAACGACCCCCCCCAGTTCTCGTACGGGCTGCAGGCGCAGGCCGGGGGCTCCCGCCGGACGCCGCTCACCCGCCGGGCCTCCGCTCCGCCCGCGGGGGCACCGCCAGGTCAGCCCGCGGAGCCGCCTCGCCCGGCCCGGCCCGGCCCCGCAGCCGCGGAGCTGCGCGGCCGGGGCTCGCTGCCAGCCGGCTCCGGGCTGACGGGCTCGGCGCCTCTGCCCTGCAGGTGCCCCCCCGGGCCCGCCCAGCGCCCCCGCCGACCCCGCAGCGCCGCCGCCCCGGGCGCTGGGGCCGCCCCCGCAGGGCTCTGCCCCGCGGGCCGAGGGCCGGCCGAGCGCGGCGTGCCCGGAGCGGGAGGAGTGCAGCGTGTCCGCCGACGCCGTCCTTGTCCCGCTGCGGGCAGCCCTGGACGCCTGCCGGGCCGCGGTGCAGGTGAGGCCGCGGCCGCTCCCGCCGCCTTGAGCCGCGGTGCGGGACGGACGGCACCGGGGCAGCCGGGCTGGGGCTGCCGGCTTCCAGGAGAGCCGCCCCTGCCCCGGGGCTCCCCAGAGCTGGTGGGGGCACATCCCCCTCACTCCCAGCTCACCTCTGCTTCCAGAAACAAGTGTGCAATGACATCGGGCGGCGGCTGACAGTGCTGGAGGACGCGTGGGCTCAGGGGAAGCTGTCGGCACCAGTGAGGAAGAGGATGAGCCTCCTGGTACAAGGTATGGGGTGGAGCGGGCTGCAGCCGCACCAGCGGCAGGCCCTGGGGCAGAGGCACCCGCGGGACGGCGGATCCTGCTCCCCTGACGGGGCTGTGCCCCTGTCCCGGCAGAGCTTCAGCAGCAGCGCTGGGATGCAGCTGATGAGATCCACCGCTCGCTTATGGTGGACCACGTGAACGAGGTGAGCCAGTGGATGGTGGGCGTCAAGCGCCTCATCGCAGAGACGCGGGACCTGCCCACCGCCGAGACAGACAGCAGCGCTGACACCGAGCCCGGGACTGAGCCCGCGACTGAGCCCGGGACTGAGCCCGCGGCCGAGGTGGAGCAGGAGGAGCCCTGACACCAGGGACGGGGCTGTGGACTGTGAGCGGGGCAGCCCCCACCCAGGGCCACCGGCAGGAACAGGGCCCCTGCTGCTGGAGGGAGTCTGGGCACCCCCTCTGCCTCCCAATCCTCATCCAGGAAAAGGGGATTTTAATCATTGCGACATTTTAGTGGCGATTCATTATGTTTAATAAACAGCACCAACCTGCCCCCTCCCACAGTCTCCCTGAGGGTTCTGGGCACTGACAGTCCTGGGGCTCCCAGGGTCAGCAGGAGATCGGACTGCTGGGTGAGGCCATGGCTGCTTCAACAGCCTTGGCCATGTCAAGGGAAGAATGCAGCATCTGCCTGGAGCAGGCAGTACTGTGTGTCCCTGCTGCACTGGCTGGCAAAGCCTGGCCCCTCATCTGGCAGTGGGGGCCCTGCAAGCAAGACCCAGAGCCCAGCCCTGCTGCAGAGGCCGATGTTCCAACAGCCCCTGGCATGGCCAGGGTTTGTGCTGCAGCCACAGCCCTGGCTTCCATTTGGGCTCCTGCTGTCCTGGCACAGCTCAGAGCTGAGTCTAGAACCCAAGAGGGCTGGGGGGCCTCAGGGAGGCCCAGGGACAGACACATGCCTAGTCAGGTGTTAACTGTGCTGTCCTCCCCAAGTTCACGGGACGGCCTCACCAGCTGCCTCCACCACAGCTGAGAACAGACCCCCAGGCCTCACCAAGCCCACCTGCAAGGCACCCTCTGCACCCTCCTGGTGTTGCTCACCTCCCCTCCCTGGGGGCGAGGACCCCGCTGAGCCCTGACAAAGACACACACCATGTTAGCACAGGGGTTTCACGGTGTTTATTGATCAAGCATGAGCTCCTAGGCAATTGCACCAGCCACTTGTGCTAGAGCCTGAGGTGTCACACGTCCATCCCCAGCATCAGAGAGGGCTGCAGCCAGCTGGTCACGGTGCCAGCACCTCCACGAGGCCCAGGAACAGGCCCAGCCATGGCCTGGAGACGGGGAGATGGACACTCAGATGTCCATCTCAAACTGGTCTTGATCTGTAAGAGCACGGATGGACCAGGGTTAGGATGGGGCCGGCTCGGCAGACACGGGCAGGCAAAGGGAGCAGGAGCTGCAACTGGGGCCGGGTTGGGATCTCGCCCTGTCCCATGCCCTGGGCAGGGGCCGTGGCCTGGGCTGCTCACCTGGCATGGCCTCTTCGCTCTCATTCCGCCCCTTGAGCTCCTCCAGCTTGACGAGGCTGGACTGGGCCAGGGATGTGACACCGGGGGTCTGGGGCAGGCAGCAGGGAGGGGTCCTGGCCGCGGGTGAATTCTTGCACTCCAGCAGGAACTTGCGGTCGCAGATGATGCGGGTACCTGCCAAAAGCAGGGGCTGTCAGGCACTGCTGGCCCTGGCCACCCCCGCCCTGAGCACCTCAGCCCAGAGCAGGGGTGGGACCCAGTGCTCGGCCATGGCTCACGGACACATCTGGCTCTGCGGCCACCACGTCTGGCAGCCTGTGACACCCATCCTGCTCAGCAGCTACTCCCCACATTATTCCTCCCCTTCAGGATGCAGCACAAGGGGGTCCAGCTTCCCAAGGGCTACCCCATGGTGGCCAACACAGGCCACCGCTGTGCTGCCTGGAGGGCAGGGCCAGTCCTGGGGCACACAGCAAGGCCCCAGCGAGGCAGCAACAGCTTTGTGCGGCACCCTGTTCCAGGGTGGAGCAGCAAGGGCTGGGCATCCCACGGTGGGCACCCTGGGGACCCGTTCCCATTGTCCCACTGTCCCAGCAGCCACCTGCTGCTCCCTGTGGGAGGACAATAGCTGGGTTTGATGGGACATCTCCTCCAGCCTGCTGGGTGTGCAATGTCCACCCAGGGCACACGCTGCCTCTCCCCATGCTCCAACTGCCTGCCAGCAACGCCTGAGGTTGCACCAGCCTGTGTGCCAGGCCTGCCATCCCCTGCCCATCCCTCCCTGCAGCCCAGCACCAGTTCCCTGCCAGGCTCTGGCAGTGGGTGCAGCCCAGGGTTCCAGGGAGCCCAGAGCTGCTGCCCGAGGTGCCAGCGAGCCTGGAGCTCCTGCTGGGCACTGCAAACACCTCACACAGCCCACATCTGCCACGGCCCTGCAGCGCCAGGCTGAGCTCTCTCACCCCAGAGAAGCTTAACTGAAGGCACAGACAGAGCCAGTGCCCACAGGGCGGGCACCTGTGGCTCAACCCAAACATGGCCAGCTCAGGAATGAGGCACATGCTTCCCCGAGGACAGACAGCAAAGAAAAGACCTGCTCAGTGGCTGACCCAGGGGGTCAGAAGGGGCAAGAAGGACAGGTCTGGGGGAGCCCTGCCACCCAGGGCTGGTGAACTCAAGTGGGCACAGACTCTGGCATTAGTTACCCCCATGCTTTCCCTGGATCCAGGCAGCCTGCCCTGAGGGACCAGCACTGCACTCACCAGCCCCCTGGCACTGCCACCAGCTCTCTCCCCAGAAGCACAAGGCCCTGCCTCTGCCCATACCCCTCTGTAACCACAGGGCACTGATGGTCTGAACTTGGAGCAGGATCCTCCTACAAAACTTGGGGGTTTCCCTTTTCCATTTTAGTGGAGGCTGCTGGGGCCACTTGGATCTGGTGCCCAGAGCAAGTGCCCATGTCCTCAGGGAAGGAGCTGTGCAGGGAAGAACCCAGCAAGGGACCCATGCAGCAAAGAGCTGCCCACATTAGGCAGGGCTGGGGTGGCCAAGGCTGCTCCAGGGACAACCCCATCCCCCATCCTGGGTCTTGCCCCCTGGTGTCACAGAGCAGACTGTGCCACCCTCCCTGGAGCTGCAGCCCTCAGGATGGGGCAGGAGGAGGTGACACTGCTTGCTGCAGCCAAGGAACCCACAGAAGTGGGCACCCCAGCCCTCCCCTGCACCTGCCCCAGAGCACACACCTACTGCACCACAACACTCTTGTTTCCAATACAATGGCTGCTGACATGTGTCCCCTGCCCACAGCAGGGTGTTGGACTGGGTGACCTTTAAGGCCACTCCCAACACAAACCTTTCTGTGACTCATTCTCTGTGTTATCTCCTTTGGTGCTGGCACTACCACTGGGGCAGCAGCAGTTCAATTTTCTTTTTTTTTTTAAATTTTTTCCTCAAATACCAAGAAAAATATCTGAATATACCATCCAGTAGTGCTTCCAAGGTTGATTTGTCTGTGGTACATAGATACTGCTTGTGTACTTTGGGTTTTCAGTACTTCTTTATGCTTTTACTAGGGAAACTCTGCTGCTGCATGTAAGGATTTGTCTGGTTAAGGTGGAAGAAGGTGAAGTCTCCACCTGGTCTGAGATAGATGCATTGGATGAGACACTATGTGCACTGGAGTTTCCTGCTTAAGGAATGGATTCCATGTAGTTACTGCATTGCTTTGGAGCAAAAGCAGAACTAAGCACAGTCCAAGTGCAGAAAGTGGAGAACTGGGTCAGGAGTTAACATTCATCTTAAGCAGCATGCAAAAATCCTCTTCTTCCTTAAGAAAGGGCCTGAGGAGCTCTCAGCAGATTTACAGCATTACAAGAAGCTTACAACTGAAGCTATTAAATTTTCCTCTAATGAGAAGCACTTTTCTAAGATCTGCTTCTGGGCAGGTGAAGAACTCTGCATTCACCTGTCACTGTTGTCAGCCCTTCTTTGCAGCCCTGAGCAAAACCTGATCTCTCAGGTGACACCTGCCAGAAGTGCCAGAAGCAGCAGAACTAATCCAGAAGGAAAAGACCGTAACACAGAAGCAGGTTCACACCAAAAAAAGGCTCACAAGTGGCAGGGGCAAGGACTCTGCAGACCCCTGTGGCTCCAAACCCTCCCAAACCTGACTGCCCCCACGTGCTCAGTACGTGACCATGGGGAGGTGTGTCACCGAGCACGGCAGCGGCTGCTGGGGACAATAACATACAGCCCTTTCCAAAATTCTCACACACAACCTATAAATGCTGTTTGCCTTTTATTGAGTATTCAGGTAAATATTTCACATTAATACAGGCTACATAAAGTAGAGCCACTATACGACATGAAATTTACTCAGCTTTTCCTTGTAAGTCTGTAAACAATTATACAGGTATTTACCACCCTAAAAGGTCAAAATCATGTCATCAGCTAGTTCTCTGCTGCATACAAGGAGCATTCAGCAGTGTTTAGCCAAAAAGCACTAGTTTTGTCTGATTTTTAAGTTTGAAGTGGCTAAACTAACTGGAGAACAGAATCAGTTTGTATAGGTAAGTCAATTTGTTCTTATACAACGGGCAATTGAGATTCC
The DNA here is from genome assembly GCF_036417665.1 of Passer domesticus. Lineage (NCBI taxonomy): Eukaryota > Metazoa > Chordata > Aves > Passeriformes > Passeridae > Passer > Passer domesticus. The sequence continues at coordinate 15,598,919 of NC_087486.1, read as the reverse complement.
ATTGTTACAGCCCACAGAAAATCACTTAGTTAGGCACATGAAAAAATCCCCAGGGTTCTTCAAGGTCATAAAGATTCCCAAACCAGGCTAAAAAAGGACAGACCCCCTTAAATCAGTTGACGTACTTGAGATGCATGTTTCCAATGTGAGGTGCCCAGGTGCCAGGCCAAATCTACAGCAAGAAATAAAAAGACAAATCTATTATAAAAACAAATAAAGGTTCCTTTAACAGTGTTTTACCACTGAGGGAGAGCATAAGGCTTCCCTCAAAATACAACCAGACTGTCCAAAGGCAGGAGCTCTCCAGCTCTGGCCAAGGTCTGACTGACAACCTGCAAGGTGCTGAGTATGGGAATAAGCCCTCTCACTGGTAAGAGTCCATTACCTGGCTGAGCAGTCTTGAAATGCTGCTTGTTTTACCTGGAAGGTATCAATAGCACCATGGAAATTTTATGAACACATGCACACACACACATACTGTAGGGAAAAGTCATGCAAACAACCTCAATCCTAGTTTCAAAGAACTGAAAAAACCAAACGTGTCACCCAGCCAAAACTGGGTCTCACAGCACCGTATGAAGCCCCAGGAAAGCACAGGTGGGAAAAGACAGCCACACTACCTGCTGAGCATCAGTACATTCTGTCGAGTTCTGGACAACTTTGATCATGGGATTCCAGGCAGGATCTGGAGTATGGAGCCCGTTAAAGAGGGGCCCTCCTGGGCCATCTGCCAGCTGAGGGTGCGAGGGTATCAGAGTGCCGCCGTACATGGAGATGGGCAGGCCCTGTGGGGACAAGACAGCACTGCTGAGGGACATGGCCAAGGGGGGCTGTAGGACCACACAGAGCCAAGCCACCTCCACAGGTAATGTTCCACTACTGGCAGGAATCACTGGGGCAGAATGTGGAACACAGGGATTTCAGAGTTGGAGATTCCAGCCAGCTTAGCCATTTTTCTGAACTTACACCTAGCAGAGGGTGCAGCACACACAGAGTTCTCAGATGAGCCCACAAAGCCAGGCCAGCAGCTGAACACTGTGACCTCAGTGTTCCCTCCTCTCTGCAGCACAGGACAGCCACAGTGCACACAGGGCTGCACTGAGCTGACCACACTGGGTTCAAGATCTTCTCTAATTCCTAATGGCCATCTAAAATAATTCTGCCTATTCAGAAAGAGCAAGTTAGAGAGCAGCTTTTTGCAATTAGGAGAATTATTTTCCTATGTGTGAATGGCTCTGCTTTGCCATGCAGATGCCAAGACCACATGCTATGGCTCTTTCTGAAACATGCTGGGAGTCTTCTCCTCCTGCCACTTCCCTAAGGAAGGTATGTGGTATTGTGGCCACGATTTATGCTGAAAGCATTAAGCAAACTTGTAATCACCCTCAAGAGCTGGGCAAGCTCTGTGAAACATTTCCAGGAGACTGAGCTTCTGAAAGATGGAACACTGGAGAGTGATGAAGGCCTTCAGCTACTGACCAGAGAATATCTGCAACCTACAAACTCTTTGTTTAGACCTGACTCCAGGCTTGGGCACCTTTTCTGGTCAGTTCTGGGACGAAAGAACATTCAGGACTAGGGTAATGAGCAGTGGCAGCAGAGGCACACACACACAAGGTGAACAGGCAGAACAGGAGATGCAATAAAGCCAGGCCCTAGCCATTTCATAAATCCAACTCTCTGTAACTTACTTTAGAAAAATCCACAAAACTATTTGGCATAGGTTGGTGGAAAATATTCGAGGGAGCCACTATTCCAGAATCATCTCTCTCCATTGGCTGATGCTGAGAAAACGTGCCCGGGTCCGACAGCTGCTGATGCATTGGATGACTTCCCATGACAGGCTGAGACCAACCCGACAAGCCTTCTGCAAAGAGATTAGAAATGGCTGATGAAACTCACTGCAGACACTCGAGTAGAATTCAGCAGATGCACACACCTAAGGCCACCCAAAGGCACCCTGAAAACACACAGCCACAGAGGGATCTCAGGTATCCAGACAAGGGTGGAGAAGATGGGGACTACCACGAACTGCGAGCTCCACACGTCCACTGCAAAACGGCTAAAATCCAACAGAGCTCCCAACACTACCTGTAAGCACATACAAGCTTTTCTTGAAAGCACACAGCAATGCTGAGACACCAGTTAACCAAAGTGTGGAGGGCTTCACTGAAGCGTGTAACAAATGCAGGACTCAAACGTTTGTATTGAAAGTTACCAATGGAAACACTCTACACCTCAAATGCTGCACCTCCTCCTTTCCACAAAATCCAACTACCAGGAAACTGAACGTAAAACTTCAGCTGTTTCAAAGTCACTCTTTGGGAACCAAGGCTGCCTGGAACAGAAGTTATCCCATACTGTTCAAGAGTCATGAGGAAATCAGTTCAAAAACCAGCATCCACAGCTCTGTGTCCCTGGGTGCATCAGCTGCACCTCAGCTGACACTGTAAAATGTGAGTGGAAAACAAGAGAGAAAACCTGGACAGGGAGCCAACAGCCAGGCCTGGAAACCGGCCCCTTAACACACAGAAATTGTTTACTCCAAGCCCTGGATCATTCAGAGGACTCTGTACGAGGTCTCTGCACCATTTCAGGCTCACATGTGCCTGGTGACTTGATCCAGGCAGGTGAGAACCACCAGCATCAGGATGGCAAAGCACAGCGTTTCCATCGACCTGTGCTCTCCCACCACTGCCACCAGCTCTCCCCTGAGGATGGCAAAGCACAGCGTTTCCATCGACCTGTGCTCTCCCACCACTGCCACCAGCTCTCCCCTGAGGATGGCAAAGCACAGCGTTTCCATCGACCTGTGCTCCCCCACCACTGCCACCAGCTCTCCCCTGAGGATGTTCCACATGGGAGCACAGACTGTGGAGCTCTACTCCTGCTCTCCACCCTCCTTGCAAGCAGTCCCTCGGGAGGCCCGGGCGGGCTCTGTGCTCAGCAGGCTCACCAGACACGCTGTTCACGCCGAAGGACCAGATGCCGCTGTGGCCCACGGGCGCGGTGAAGTTGGTTCCCAGGGGCGTGGGCGTGACGGAGCCGCCCTGGCGGATCCTGGCCAGCCGCTCGGTCCCGATGGGAGGGGGCACCTTCCGATCCGGGTTGGCGTTACCCGTTTTTGGCTGGCCCAAGTTAGCAGGGGCAGAAGCAGCTGAGAGGGGCGAAGATGATCCTGAGGAAACTGATGGAATAGGAGATTCACCTGCTGAAAAGAGTATTTCTCTTGCTTAATTACACACAAAGTAGCAAGCGTAAATGCCATCCCACTTATTTCCCCAATATTATCTCAAAGCAAATGATAAAATGTTTTAAAGGCTTTTTTTGGCAAGTATTCAAGTTTTTCACAGAAATTCTGTCTAAGAATTATTTGAACTCTAAAATCCACATTATAAACACAAATGCTTTCAGCCATCAGAATCATGATATTCTCATGACATAGCAGTGTAGCTAAATTAATTACAAGAAAGAATAAGAAACATGGAAGAGTTTCAGGAAGAGGTGAAAACATCAGCCAAAATACCATAAATATCTAAACAGCCTGGTTTTGGTATCCACCACTTCCAGCAGAAGAGAAATCAGACAGCTTCCCAAAGCCACAGGTGTGACCCAAGAGCATAAAGTCCAGCCAACTTCAGAAGCGTCACTGACTCTCCTTGGGAAATCCAACTTCCTTTGAGCACTCATTTAAACATTTTGGTTCTTAAACCCAGAGTGGCAATGAAGTTGCATGCAGTGACATGAAAAACCTCTTCAGCTAAGATTCTGAATCAAAGACCCATATTTTCTGTAAAGCTACTTCCATGTTCTTTCCATTAGGAGGAAAACCCACTGTTATCCTGGATGAGATTTTGGAACATTTTAAGTATAATTACAGATCCCAATTAAAAACAAAACAAAAAGAAAAAAGAACAAAAAAGCAAGTATAACTTCAAACCATGGCAAACATGACATTTTCACCTAATACTGCACTTGTACTGCTTAGAGGGGAATCTTTAGCATGGTGTAATCACCTCCAGTCCCCCCCAGCTTCATGCTCTCTCCTCTCAAGAGCCTACAATAACTCATTTTTCTGCCCTAATACGCCTTTAGTAATGCTATCAGAACTAGTGGCATGGGAAAAAGCCCACAAAATAGCACAGCTTGGGATTTGCACACCATCCTCACAGCCGCTAAAAGCAATTGGAAAGCATTTTGTGCATTACTGGGTAAGTTCCCCTCAAGTTAGAAATCTACTAAAGACAATAGCTATGAATTTATAGTTAACTAAGACAGACCCATGAAGTTCCTACATGAATTTGTTGCGCTTGTCCAAGGATGTGGTGAAAAATGCTGTCTGTTAAAGCTGGGAGTCCCAACAGGCGCTGGCCCTTGAAGGTAAACCCGTGCTCCTTGTATGTTTGCTGAAAAGCCTGTCAAAGGACCTGAAGAAGAAGTTGTAGAGCTGTTGGATGGATCTAGAGAGGGTAAGCCTGAAATAAACATAAATTTGATTAAATATCTCTCTTTGGGAACCTGCTTCAAAGCACCAGAGAAAGCTAGTGCTCCAAATATAATTAAAGCATCTCATCACCGTTGGGGGCATCTGCACATGGTAAGGTGCATGATTCTCCCTCAGAAACCGCAGAGGCATTGCTGGAGGCTCTCTGGTTGGGCCTCAAGTTTTAACAAAAACAGCCATCCCTTTGGTCACTGAAAGAAAATGATCTTAGCAGGGAGGGCAGAGCAGGAAAGCTGGGAGTGGCCACGATCTTTGCTTACAAAAAGCCACACAAATCCAACAGGGATGCAGGGCTCTGTGAAAGTCCCAGGGGAATCCACCACCAGGGAAGCAGTTCTCTGCAGGATGGGCTTTGCCATCCCATAGGCACCTTCATGTAGAGATCAGAGCACGCTGTGACCACAGAGACAGGGCTGGCGTGGCACAGCACCACAGGGGAGGGGGCTGCTTCCTCCAGGAACGTGTGAGAGGAAGAGAGAGATGGAGAAAGAGTTCAAAGTTCCACAAAAATTACTAGCAAGGGTGAATTACAGTTTTTTAATAAGTCAAAGCTTTTAAGTACTTTTCCAAAATGTTGTAAAAGCTCTTATCACACGTTATTACCTGAAAGCAGAAATGGACATGGCCATATGTTCACCTGAGTTTAGGGTTTAGTTTCAAGGGCCTATTAAACAAGATTAGTTTCAAAACCATTTAAACATTTCAAAATGACCACAACCAGGACCAGCCTATGTTGCTGCAGAGTGAGGTTGAAGGTTATCTCTACACACACCCCACCACAAACAGCAGTGCTGCCAGGCAGTACCTTAGGTCAGAAACTAGAGGGGCACCTTCCAGTGCCTGGATAGTTCCTGAAAGCCAGGTCTTTTCCCCCAGTATTATCAACCAAGTCAACCTGATTTAATCCTTCCAGAAGTGCCAGATCCAACCTGCTCACATGGACAGAAATCATCTGTTGGAGTTAAAGAAGGTATTTTTCTCACTAGCCCAAAGGTTAAATTGAGAAGTCTCCCTTATAGCCAAGGACAAACACATCCCCCTGCTGCTGGAACATGGGCTGCTTAGCTGAGGGACCCCCAGCACGGGAGGACAGTCTGGGTTTGTCACAGCACAGACTCCACGGCTCTGAGGAGGATCCAGTGCCTGTGGCTCAGTGTGGTTGAGCTGAGCTGGCTGCAGCCTGTTTGCAGCCTGGCTCAGCACAGAGCTCAGGCCTGAGCCAACAGCGGCGCCTGCAGCCCAGGGCCCTCCCTGGGCATCTGCTGTGGAGCCACTGACTGGACACTGTGGCCACCCCTCTGTCACAAACCTGGCCAAAAGCCCCCTGGAGACTGATTCCACCACACACCAAACCACAAACTGCCAGCTGGCTGGCAAACCACACCAGATCTGTCCCAGGCAAAAGGATAACACAGCTGCTGGCACCCTGGGTGCCGCTGGGTTCCCAGACAGAGAGCAAGGCAGGGAGTGTGACAAAAGCAGCTCTCCTGCAGGAGAGGGATGTCCTGCTGTCTGTTGGTGGCTCAGGAGGCTGATGGGTACACAGCTTTTGGGAACACAGCTTGTAAAGTGCAATGACTGGGCAGTCAAGACCACTTCAGCACTGCTGGATATGCTCCAAGGGCTGAAGGGAGCCAGAGATGCACAGTGCAGGAGGCAGGTCACAAAGAACACTTTTTAACTTCATCTTGTCTTTCATAAACGTGGATGATTTCCTTGATGCTAAAAATGGCTATTCTGAACAATAACTTACCAAATTCTGACTGCAATAATGAGCTTCCTATTTGTGTACTTACCCAAAAAATCAGGTAATACTAAAATTTTCTGCAATACCATACTCTGCACTTACCTGGGCTATGAACTCAAACACCTCATTGTGCTCTGATGCATAACTGACCTTTTGAGAGGAGTGTATTGATCACACACAAATTCTGCTCAAAATTCAGTTTATCAAAGACCCCAGGCAGATGTTGGTTACTGCAACATTACCTGCATGTTTAGAGAAAGGGCCACAACACTTGGTTACTCTGTGTGAAACAGAGTCCAGCCATTTCATTCAGTTCCATACTCATGAGCTGCTTCCTAAGCTAGCATTTTCAAGTTTGTGATCCCTTTTAAGAAGCAAGGTCTCAAATTCCTTAAAATGCAGAGAACAGAAGTAACAAAAATATTAGTTTTGGTCTTCTTCACAGCCTCCTCTCATGGCTGGGCTAAGCCTGCCCTCAACTGCAAATTGCCAGGAGAGACCAAAAAATGTGAGACAAATAGGCCATTTCCAGAATGGATCCACAGCCAGTGAGATCTGCAGAGATACCTGTGCCTCAAAGGAACTGGTGAATAAGAGAGCTCACCCATGAAAAGGAAAAGCAGACTACCCAAACTCCACCCTGAAGTGAGAACTTGTTAAGAAAAAGCTGGTTTAAAGCACACCCAATATATTAAATCTTCACCAAATCAGTTTAGAGGTGATCCCTTAGAAATGTTGATTTGTGGAAAAATTTGCCATGGGCACAAAATGCAAACCTCTGCTCCCTCAGGTGTCCCTCCCCCAGCTGAGATCAGAGGATGGGTGTCCACCTGCTCCAAGGCTGTTCCCAACCCCTATGACCACACAAATTGCCAGGCCAGGCCCTGGCTGCTCCCTGTCCACTGTGCTGCTGCTGCTTGTCAGAGCATGAGCAGTGACCAGCCCTTGTCCCCCCTTCTCAAAATCTCATGAACCCTGTCACCAAGCCCTATGCAAACAGCCATGGGAGGGCCCAGCTCTGCCAACCCCGGGGCTGAGCTGAGGGCAAGACCCATTCCCCTGGGACAAGCTGGAGAATGAGAGGGGTGGGCAGAGAAGTCCTCAGCCTACTGTACTCACTCTTTCCTCTCCATCACACCTTCCAAACATCCTCAAGCTCCCTTAACCCCCCCGACTCCTGGGACATCTAGATTCTGAGACAAAGGTGATCAAAAGCAGTATGAAGTAAAATTACATTAAATGAATCAAATAAGGACCTGACTAATCAGTCACTTCCTGTCCAACACAATTTTAGCAGCACACTACCTATTGATAGGTTTTCTTCACTTTGCAATATCCTAATCAAACCCTAACTCAGGAAAAGTGTGTTCTGTCCAAGTATTTTTGAGCTTCAGTTGAGAACTTCACACATATCTCCCCCAAAGTGAACTGTGTAAGTTTTCCTTGGCTATCTACCTAACCTTTCTAATGGCACAAACAGATTCACTCTGTTTTTTAAATACTTACAGTCACTTAAAGATATATAAAGTATAAAAGGATATATAAAACAGAAATATAAGAAATTTTCCCCCATTACAAACAGATGATCTTAACACAAGGGAATAGCCAAATACTTTGTTGCTGTGGGAAATCCCAGTTACCCATGTCTGCACGTGCAGGATGCCATTGTCAGGGAAATCAGCAGATCCCATTTGCTGTAGGTTTCCTTTCCCAGGAATTATTTCAGCAACAGCCAAGCCTAGTTCAGAGCACTGCAGAGGAAAAGCTGAACCACTGTCCAGTGGTTCTGGAGCCTGCTGGTCTGGCAGCTCTTTATTAACAGTCTCTGATGAACAAGGTCCATTTACTTCATCTGATACATCTAATTCTGCTTACTGCACTCAGGCTGCATGTGGCACAGAGTTCCAGGCGTGCCCTTGCTTTGCAGAGCAATACAGCCCCAATTTAACAACTGAGAAAACTACAGTCATAGCACCCACCCCAGTTCTGTGGTTAAAGCCAGTAGGAGAGAAGTGCTCTGGTTTGCAGAAGTCCTGCACATCTGTCAAGCAACCGAGAGAAAAGGGAATGCTGAAGATCTTCTTTCCTTACCATCACAACTTCCAAATGCTCCCTTCTCCTTTAATCTGAAAGTCAAACTATTGACTTGTCCCAGCCCAGCATTCAAGTCCTGTAGCTCTAGCCCAAATACCCAACACACGTTTTGTGGGCAAGGATGACTGCAGAGCAAGGCTCTCCAGATACTCCAGGGCACCCCACAGCCACCGTGGCAAGAACAGAAGAGATTTCTTGAGGGTCCTTTCCAACCTAATGGGTGCAGTTGCTGTCTGCAATATAGTTTGAACACTAAGAAGACAAAAATCCTGCAGGCACAGCACAGCAAGGGCAGGGAGATCAATGTCAGTGTTCATAACCCATTTCTAGTACTTCTGTACTGAGCCTCTGAATAGAACACCCCACGCAGTAGCACACCTGTAAGCTCCACAAAGTAAGCTTATTAAAATCCCAGAGCCATACCAAGAACCAAAAGGCACAGAGAGCTCCCCCTCACTGAGTCAAGCTGGAATCTCACATACAATATGGAGCAGCTGCATGCAGTCACTGCTGCAGCTGGAACCTCCAGGAGTCCTCAGGTTTGGTGTCACCCCACACTGTGCTCCATTCCAACCCAAAACCTAAAACTGATGCTACACTACAAGCAGGTGGGAGCATTCCTGTCTCACACAGAGGACAAGCAATGCAACATCTGCAATCTTCCCAACTCCTAATAGCCTAGAAGAGCTGAAGAAAAAAAAAATCAGCATTTTTAAAGAGCATGTGGAAAAAACAGGCCATCCTCACTGCATGAGCATTCTCCAGCTGTCATTTGTAGACTATTTCTCCATCAGTATGATGATCAAAGTGCAATGGCTGAAGAAATTATTTTGTCCAGAACATGATCTTAATGACTTACCTACAGGACTAGTTGAAACCCGCTGGGAAGGTGGCCTGAAACCAGGAGCCTTGGAGTTGTCGGGATGAACGTTTTCCACATGTCCTAGCACAGAGTTATTCAGAAAAGTAGACTGAACAGTGAAAGATGGGTCAGCTGCTGCTCGGGTAGAGAGTGGACAGTCTCCCCATGCTTGGTTAGCTGGCACCTGGTTGCTATCAAAAAGACTACTAAAGTGATTGAAGAGCGTTGCTGGCCCAAAGGCAGGAGGCAATGATTTGTTTGCTGGGTTAATGTGCATCTGAGAACCGTTCATAACGTTCATGGCTGACGAAAGCTGCACTGCAGCAGGTGGACCTTGAGAAGGTGTTAAAGGAACTTGATTCGTAACAAAAATAGACTGAGGATCTTGATGGAGGTTTGCATTTGGTACCACTGAATAGAAAGAACCTCTGGACTGCATCCTGTGAGTAACTCGAGGTGCTGGTACAGCTACTTGAGGTAAGTTACTGTTGTCCTGATTATCTGCAACAACTGACCTGGGCGACGCTAAGCTTAAAGGAGCAGTTTCTGAGCTGGATGAGAAAGGCATCGACATGGAAGGGCTGATCTCAGACATGCTGGTCGGCAGAATTTCATCCTGCGCGCTGTTGAGCGGTGCGGGGCTGCTGGCGGGGCGCGTTTCGGTGCCCGCTGAGCTGCTGCTGCCTGACACACTGCAACTGCTGGCGACTGAAGCTGGCGGGCACGTGCTTGTTGGCGGCTGCTCGGGGGTGGGCACCTTCTCCTTGGATGCGGAGACAGCCGAGAACGAGTCCGCCTTCAGGGCAGAATGCTGCGCTTGCGGAGCAGTAGATGGCAGAAACGCTGCGGGCACTTGCCCGTTGTTTGGGGGGGCAGAGGAAGCTGAGGGCAGAGTGCTACAGGTGCTCGTCACAGTTGAGATGGCTGTTGCTGCAGCGCTCGTCTTGGGGACGCAGGCAAAGAGCTGCTTCCTGACCGAGGAGGGAGTCCGGTTACTGGTCACACACAGAGGCTGGGTGGAAGCAGCTCCAGACGAGGCGGTAACGGGACAACTGGACGTAGCTAACCCAGGAGACTCCGTCTGCAGAACGTTTCCATTCTGACTACCTACACGACTCGAGCTATTATGCTTTGGAGAGCTGTTTGTGCTGCCAGGGTTAACTGGTCTCACTGGGAATGGTCCCCAAGTGTTCGGTGAAGGTGAAAAGGTTCCTCCAAACTGGGCCATAGGTAAGCGAGGGTGCCGGATCTGTTGCATAGTTTGGGCAGCCAGCAAGGCAAAATGAGGGTGAGAATAAGCGAGAGGAAGAGACACTGGAAAAGATGAGCGCACGTTCGCTGGGACATTCTTGTTCAATTTGTTAGGAGGCTGGAAAGTAGATAGTGTTGATGACTGCGACGTGACCAGGGGCGGTGCTCCGAGAGGAAACGAGTTCTTGTTGGAAGCAGTCGCAGTGCTGACTCCAGATGAGAAGTTTGCGTGGATTGATTTGCTACTCGAAGCAGGTGTTCTTATATGAGTTTTAGGAATCAAGTCTTCCAGTTCCTTGGCAGGATCTTGAATAAGGGCATTGATGAGTTGCACTGCGTATCGCGTGGACTCTGTACCACCCCTAGATTAAACACAAACAGATTTATCCTCTGCAAAAGGAAACCCCACTTTGCACAACGTCCCATAGCTTCAATCTGATTCTGATCTGTAACTCTATTGTAAGTTTACTCCAATAAGTTATTTCTTAACTTCTGTGTATCTTAAGGATTATCTTTGAAGTCGACTGTCAGCATATCTTGGCAGCAGGAATGCATGTGCTATTGTAGAAAAAAAGAAGCTAAATAGATCCTGCCTTAGAAAGCAAACAAACTTTTCAATAAATGACACTGTGGAGTAACTCAAGACTTTCATTTTGAGGTACTGTACCTTATAGTGATCATTCTCTCTCCATTCTTATCTTTTTGCTTATCCACATCAATGTGGGCACCAGTGACATCTTGAATTGCTGTGATGTTGCACCCACCTCTTCCCATTATTCTAGATACGACAGAAGCTGGGACTGATAATTTCTTTGACCTATATCACAAAGATCAGAAATCTGTAAAATGCATTTCAACTTCAAAGACAGACAAAACCCCTCTGCTGTCTAACAGTGGCTGAAGTAATATTCTTAAAGGCAGTAAGTGGTTTTCTGCTGATCCTTTCTTCACCCTTTGGAGCCTCTCTCAAAGTCCCCCACTCAAGTTACTCATCATTGTCAGCACCTGACAAGGATTCTCCACTAGCATTTGTTCCACCACTATTGTAATACAGATATATGAGCCTCATACTACTTCAGAACCCCTTGTGGATTTTATCTTATCTTGGGTACCTCTCCAAAGTGAGACAAATCCTCACCATATCAACCTGAATTTACACAAGCAGGACTGCTTCATATATAAAAGTTATGGCTTAACTACTTGGACTGTTTACAGCAAGGAGAAAATTGTTTTCCAGTGATCAGCTCTGTAATACCACCTGCATCCACAACCTTTTAGTATCCACCTCTTTCAGACCTCAAGATCTGAAGTGCAGTGTCACCAATAAATGGTGGGTGAAAGCAGGTGAAGGTGTGCAGTGCTGTGATTTAGGGAGCTGCTGGGAGCCCCTGTGATGGCAGCATGGACTTGCAGGAGCAGGCTCACTGTCAGGCCACAATGCTGCCACCAAGGTCAGTCAGTTCAGGGTTTTCCTGATTCACATGGTACTGTGGGTCAGAGCAAGCACACAGTATTGGAAAGTGTCTGAAGACAAGCTCTACATGCACACAGACCTCAGCTGAGGTCTCTGGGCCACCACTGTCCCCAGCCTTTAAGGTGTGTTGGACCTCTTGCATCCATAAGCTGCTTTCAGGCTCGCTACTGATGTGAACTGGCTCAATGCTGAACAATCAGAGGGGATTCAAAGGGGTTTCAGAAATCACAGCACTCACAGGTCCCCACCACTCTGTGGAAAGGCTGCCAGCTTCACCTAGCTATTCCAGTTTTGGCAACTTGTAACTTATTCTCAGGGAATTGTTTGTCACTTAGAGGACTTAGAAGAAACCCGTTTAATTTTAATCATCTAAACACACGGAAATGTTCTAAAGTAACACCTCATGTTGCCAAGGTGTTTTTTCTTTCCCCCATTCCTGGCAGGACAACACACTACAACCCTTCCCATCCCCAGAACCCTTAGTGCATGCACCAGCTTTATCCCAAGGCTGTTTCATGCTTTGGGTTTTCTTCCCCACCTCCACTTCTAAGGCTCCCTTCTTAAGACAGACATCACAGTCACTCCCTCCCCAGACCAGAGCTCCATGCTCACCTGTTTCAAGAACACCTGTATTGCTCACAGGGCTCCTGACTGCACCTTGGTCTGCTTCCCCCCCAGCCCACTGGGGACCTCTGACAGCCACTCAAGGAGGCATTTCTCTTCCAGGAGAACCCACCCCAGTGTCCAGTCCCCTCCCACCCATCATTCACAGCCGTTTCCCTCCCAAGGCTGATGGTTTTGACCTAGAGAAGTGTCCCCAAAAGTACCTTTTTGCTCCGGAACAGCAGCGCCCTCCTCTCTGCAGCTGAAATTGCTCAATTGGTGTTGGCTGCAGAGTGTTGCTGGGGGGAGGGTCTTTCAAAACTCTGCCCACTTGCCTGTCAGGGGCAGAAGGGATGTTTGCATTGGTTACTTTGATAGACATCCCTTCTAGCTGGGGGTCACTCACAGGGAGAGGGAAAAAGAATTCTTGTTGAGACCAGGAAAGGCTTTTGCAGAAGGAGCTCCTGGGCACTGCACCCACACATCTATGGTCACCAACAATGCTCTTTGGCAGGACATGCTTCCATCAGTCAGGGCACAGCAAACACACCCTGAATGGGATGTTCCTTATGGCATTCCTCAGGAAAGAGACAGGGCAGGCTCTGGATGCATGTCTAGAACACTGCCAAGGCCAACACAAGAGCAGGCAACACCCACATGAACACTTGGGCTGAGCCAAGGAGACTCGAGAGCCCCAGGAGAGCAGAGACCAAAGCAACTCTAAGAGTTCAAACATAGATTTTCATATTAAACTGCCTTTTTAACCTTTATTAAGAACACACTGTGGTTTCCACTAATCCAAATGCATCAAGCCCTCTATACAATTAGGTTCCTTGCACATAGCCTAAAATTCTCCAAAATGAGCACCTCGTCATTGCCACTGCAGAACACAAAAGGGTTTCCTAAGTGCACTCAAAGCATCTAACATTGGTATGTTTGTGCTGTATTCCTTTTTGATAAAGAGAACAAAAAAATCCCCAAAGCCAGATGATCATTCTAGTTCCAAGCAGCAGACAAGAGAAAGGTTAGAGATACTGGGGTGTTAATGGCCATACAGTAAAACCCAGTACATTTTCAACAGAAAATATTGCTTTACAGTAAAACTTTAAATCTCACTGTATCTCTAAGCACTCACTGTCAGGTAACACGATTTTCCACTGAATCAGTGATCAATGTCAGTGCCCAAAGTACAATAAATTTTGGCCTTGAAGGGATCATTTGCCTCTCCTCCACTCACATCCATTCTGCCTTTAGTTCATGGGCAATCATCTGCTGTAGGGTTTTTCACTGCCCTCAGCTCCTTTCCCCTTTTATCTTGTCCCCACATCCTCTACTCCACTAAAGTCACAGGATGTCTTTATTTCCTGATGCCAAATACAATGTTTATGTCATGTTCACATTAAGTTAGTGAGGACCTACTACACATTAGGGCTGCAATTGGTTTTCCCAGCACTGCAAAAGCAAGCAGGATAGATTTTCCTGTAAATTAATTCTTCAGTTATATAATTTTGCTGGACATTCTGTCTTTGAGAATAATTTATGAGCTAAAAAGCTCACAGACAGTTTTAAAACATGGTATTAAAGTCTTTACCTTCTAACCACTTCTTTCCAGCCTTCTTCTCTTTTCTGGCCTCTTTTTGGACTGGTCAGATTCAGCTTTACATTTGGAGAGGTCAGAGGCAGGGAAACAGACTTATAAGTAGTCGACAAAGAATTCGAATGACCTTCACCATCAAGTCTGGGAACAGAAATGTGCTGATTACAAATTACAGAATAAAATGACAGCATACAGTTTACATTCCTGCAGCTTAAAACTAGTAGCATGAACTGTTTCCAGAAGAACCACCTCTGACAAGGAGTCAGAAGGATGCATTTAGCTTGTCCTGCTGCAGTGAACTGCACAGGACCCCAAGGACCTTGCAGCAAACCTTGGATGAAAGGTCCAAGGCAGAAACAATCTATGTTTGAAGAACAGAACAGAGACAAATTCCAATTTTTGACACTCATAATGGGAGTCCAAAACATACACACTCTAACCAGAAGGGTTGATGAATTCACTCATTCTGGATCTAACATGAATCTGGGGAAAAATAGGAAAACGAAAAATATCCTCTCTTCCCACTCCCAAACAAGTGTCTCAATCAGTGACACCAGCCCAGTCTCACTGCCCTTCTTGATGCCACAATGTCTGTGTTCTTATTGAAGCTGGCCTCTCTGTCAGCCAGTGTTCTGCAGATCAACCTCCCTGCTCTCTCCCCCCCGTTAGTGCAGAAAATGGAAAGAGAACACAAAACTATGGGGGATCAGACTTGTATTACTTAGATGTAAAACCAAAGACTACAGACCCTCATGGGATCTGCAGGTGAAATCCTGAAATTCTGATTCAGACCAGTGACCTCTTCAATGAAAACTGTTGTAAAAGTTATCAGCACATTCCCAGGCAGCTGAATGACCCTCTGAACCATCCATGTGACCCCTACATTCCCCGAGTTCCAATGACTCTCACCTCTGGCTCGACAAGGTTATATCAAACTGGCCATCAACCTGGCAGGTGAAATGCTCAGAGTCATCTTCTTCTCTCCTTAAAAGAAAGAGATTGCAAGTCAAATGAGTTAATGATGAAACCATAAAACAATCAAAAGGTAACAAAACCACTTCTGTGTGTGGGTGATTAGTAAAGCTGGCACTTCCTTATTAAATTCCCAGCATTTTCACTTTAAGATCTATTCTAACAAAGCTAACAATGCAATGTGGATGCTTAAAAGGTGCAGAGAGAAAGGCCCATTTCACTCAAGTAGTATTAAAAAAAGGCCAACAATGCCAACAAATCTTGTTCTAACAAGATTTTAAAGAGGTCGTGCTCAACAAACTCAACACAGCTATGCAAATAAAGCAGCCTCAGTCTCTCCAGGCTCTGGGAATGTACAGCTGGTGTAGAGCTTTAGCTACAGAACATTGACACTGGCATGGGTGGAACCTTGTGAAACACCAGGGAAGGAACAGAGCAGCCTCACCTCGTTGGTGTTTTGGAAGCTGAGGTGCTGTTTTTTTCTTCCTGAGAGGGGATGAGCAGGGAGGCATAGCGCCGCTCCGAGGAGTTCGTATCCATGGTGAAGTTCAGCTCCTGGCTTTTCCCTCCACTGCTGCTTTCACTGTTGCAATCTGTGCTATCCAAGTTGTCTGAGTCGCTGTTCCCACTTGCACCACCACCTCTCGGCTCTCCATTTATTTTATTTTTATCTGCTTTTTGCTGTGCTAGAGATATATGCTGATCTGGCAAAATTATCTGCATATTCTGAGGAGTCTCTTTTGTTTTATTTTTCTTATTTTTTCTGTTTGTGCTGGGGGTAGTCACCACATTAGCTCTCTTCTTCCCAAAGGCATTTGTGAAGGTAGTTGAAGTTGCAGAAATTCCAATTGTAGTTGTAGTAGTTGCACTTGGAGGCTCTATAGGAACTTCTTGCTCCACTGAAAGAAAAGCAGTTTACATACAATCAGAACGCACAAAATAGAAAAATCAGCGTCCTAACTGAATACACCACAGCTGAAGTTATGCTCCTTGCTGAGCTGTCAGACTAGCACCAAATACAGCTGTAAATCCTCCAAGAGTGAAAGACTTTTGTGAACAAAGGAGGGGGTGAAAAAATGAGCAAAGGAGTTTTGCAGGCAGCAGCCATGCAACACTGTCAAATATGAGGGACCAGCCTTCAAACAGATTCCTTTACCTTCATGGTTAGAAGGCACCCCCACAACTACACTGTTCATAGAAACCCCTGTTTACCTTCATCATCATTTTCTTCTTCATCATCATCTTCTTGCAGTTCCAGAGTTTCCTTAGGCTTGTTTTCTTCATCTTCTTCTTGTTTTCTTTTTTGTTCCTCTTTCTTCTTCTTTCTCTTTTCCTTTCTTTTCTCCCTTTTGGCTGCAAGAGCTTGTTTTCTGCTCTCCTCTCTTGACTATGTAGGAGAAAAGAATCCATATTTAAACATTTTCACACAGACTAAATTATACTTATAATTCAGATCTTCCCTAGAAATCTAGGGGGAAGGAAAAAAGAGAGAGCACAATGAACTAGAATGACTTTGGCACATACTGAATCATTACACAGAAACTGGACAGACCTTATGCAATAACAGGACTAGCTGGTCCCAAAACTTCTAAGGAACGATAACAAAGTAATAACCAAAACAGAACTATTAAAAAAAAATACAGTTTTAATGGAAGACCAGAAAAATCTCTCATTCTCTCAGTCCTTTCTCAAGCTCAGTGATATTTTTGGTGTGATGTCCTCATCTTTGATTCAAAAGCCAGTACTCAATGGCTCTATTTTTACCTTTTTTTTTTTAAATATATGGAATCACTCATCTGCTGCACTGTTTGTGCACAGCAACTGATGTGTGCTCAACAAGTCCACAACCTGGAAAATTTAATAAACCAATGTGGAACTTGTAAAAAACTGTAAAAACCTCCATTAAGAGAGCCCACTCTTGAGTGTGTTATTCAGAATAATTTACAGTATTCTCAGCAAATGGAGAAGGGGATTTTCTCTATATCTGCTCAACTCCCCTGAGGAGAAGTCCATAAAATGCTTATGGACATGATTTACACCCATAGAAATACACCATGAGACTGGAGACCTCCCTTACTCACACATCCTCTGTGCTGAGGTGATCCCAGAGAGCTACTGCCTAAGGAACTATTGCTAAGTCCAAGCTCCCAAAAAGGACAGTGGAGTGGCTGAAGCAGAGGTCAGTTCTGATTTGCCACTCTCTGTTTGTGCCTCACTTGTATGATCCATTAGGGGACATGAAGACATGAAGACTGACTGCCCCAAGCATTAAAGGAAACAGCCTAAAAATTCACACACAATTCAAAAACTGCTACATGACAGCAATCATCTACTCACTTTTTCCAGGTCTAGCTCCTTCAGCAGTATAGTTGCATTTTTATTGGCTTCTGCAGCCTGCTGGTCTTTAGCTTTCACAATTGTCTCCACACACTGGTGACATTTTTTCAACAGGTCCTGAAATGCAAACTTGTCTTACTACCACTGCAATAAACAACTGAGGAGTGAGGATTGCTCTACAATGAGATTAGCTCCCCTGTATTCATAAACTATTCTCAGAATAGGATCCAACCTAATTTACTTTTGAAGTGCTATAGTAAAAAGGAGACATGCATACATCTCCAAATCAGATATATGTGAGCAAACATGTTCATTCAGTGTTTGAATACTTAAGAATTCCCCATGGATATTTTTGCTGGAAATTCAGGCCAGGGTCTTCTCCCCCTCAGGTCCTGCTCACCTTGTCCGTGATGGTGGCGATGTAGCGCATGCACTCAATGTCTGAAGGAAACTGGTTCACCTCTTTCACCAGGAACTGAACTACTTTCACATGCCCCTAGAACACCAAAGAAAATTCTAAGCTTTTGTATACAATTGTCAACATTCATCATCAAAATACAAGTTTGATATCTCTCAGTTCAATGCAAAACACTGCAAATCAGCAGGAACATTTCTGGTAAGCTGCTGTTTGGGAAGAAGGGCAGCTCCTGCTTGCTCAGTGCTGACAGCACAGCCACTGCTCTGCTTCAAGGTGGCAAAGAGAAGCTCTTCCACAAGTTACTTTTTATTTTAAAATACAAGGACCAGAGGCAGATCTTCATGGTTTTAATACCAACCAAGACACAAGACAACCCTCTTTAGACATCATCTGTCACCCAATCCATTCTCTTGCCACTCACCCCATGGAGCTGACTTAGGACTGTTCAATCACAGGCCAAGTCAGACCAGGAAACTGAGCTACCTGAATGTTATCCTGGCAAGTACATTCCTCTGCTCCCAGGGTACACTGTGCAACCACACAAAGCACCCAACTGTTGCTTCTGAAGTTATGTGAAAGCAAGGCAGTGTCAAAACAGGGGCAAGCTCAGCATTTTTGTTTGTAAAAAAAGCTGCACAGTTATTTGCTCCTTTGTTAAAGGCAAAGCAGCTACAGTTAATAAATTCCTCTGCTTATGCTCCTTGCATCCAACACCACAACTGATGGAACCATTCCAAAGCAATGCTCTTCCTGCCAAGAAGAAAAGGCAGTGGGTGACAGAAGAGCTGACTACACAGTGTCCCATCACAACATATTAGGAACAGAATGAGAGAAGCACAAAGGAATCAGGACAGCTTATTGCAGGACTGGTATTGTGTTTCACCTCCAAAGCAGGACTGAAACAAGCAGTACAGACTGCAGAAATACGGAAATCTCAAACAGTCAAAGTTTTTGCAGAGTGTACAACTGGAAATGATAAAGCTCACACCATTTATGGAACAGTTTTTCAACTCAAGAACTGGATCTTTGTGAAGTACAGTAACTATGACTTTGAAGCAGATATTTTATCAAAGTAGCAATTTTGCCATCTTATATTTGATTCTTCCAAACCCAAGCAGTCAGACTCAAGACCAAACAAGAGGCACTGTTTTGAAAACATGAAAGGAGCTCTCTCCTACCTTGCGGAATGCTGACATGAGAGGGGTAATTTTCCGGTTATCTGCAGCATCCACGTCTGCCCCTGCCTGCACAAGCAGCTGGACCACGTCGTAGTGCCCACCGTTGGCTGCCAGCCACAGCGGGGTGTTTCCTTTCTTGTTGCGAACATCGATGTGTGCCCCTCTAAGAGCAAAACCCAGAGAAAGGCATGAGTAAAGGTGCAAGTCAGTGAGCAAGATCACAGTACAGCTGGATATAGAACTTTAATAACTAAAATACAGTGGCAAGATACGAGAAATCGTGTCTCTGAAATTTGCTGTTTCATCTGCAGGTAGTGACAAGGGGAATATTTAAACCTCCTGACAGAAATGAACACTCATTTCATGTCACCTACTGCACCAGAGATATGCAACCAGCAACCTTTAAATTATCAGTGTGGTGACTACCCACAGGACAAAGCAGTCCCTTAAGATGTTGGCAGCACACTGGGTTATGCTTGAAAAGCTCAAGAGCTACTTCCAGGCTTTGCCCCCAAAGTGACAGTGAGGAAATGCTCACATGGGAGTTGCTGGATTCATACACAAACAAGCTGTCCAAGCCAGACACTGTCTGCCTGCCTCTGGTCCCAGCTGCCTGCTTGGCTTAATTAACACTGCAATAGTGAGATATTCCAGGATAACACTACAGAGTAGGGAACAGATTTAACACCCTATTTTCAAAGCTTCCCATTCCCTTTGCTCTCAGGTGCATGAGGTAATGTGAACAAGAGCACTCTTGCCACAGAGGAATAGGGAGCAGATGTGCCACTAATCATTAGTTATAACTGCCTTGGGTTGGAAGGGACCTGAAAGCTCATCTTGTTCCAACTCCCTTGCCATGGGCAGGGAAGCCACCCACAAGATCAGGTTGCCCAGAGCCCCACCCACTCTGGCCTTAAACACTTAATGAGAAGAAATGATTTACCGATTAATGAGGAGCTCGCAGAACTTGTAGTGACCCTTATCTGCTGCAATTGTTAAAGCCGTATCTCTTGAGGAAGGCACAGGTGGGGCATTCACATCTGCTCCTTTATCAAGGAGAACCCTTCCAACCTCTGCATAGCCTCCTGAAGCTGCTTCCATCAGAGGTGTGAGACCAGTCTGTGCAAAGAGAACGAGTTACTCTGTGAAATCTGCACAACATACTTCAGACAAGACATAAATGATTCCTACAAAGGGAAATCAGATTTTTATTTAGCTGCTTATATTTAGTTTAGGAGCCTAACTTCAAGCAGTCTCTTCCTCAAAAAAGATCCCAAGAACCCAACCAAAAAAAACCCCAACAACAAAACAAAACACCCACACACAAATCAACCAAACAAAACCAACCCAAAACCCAAACACTCTTGGGCTTTGATTTATACAAACCCAAGCAAACTGTTGACTAAGCACCACCAGATACCTGTCTCAACAGCAAATGCAAAGTTTATAACAACATCTCTACAACAGAGGTTAGAACAGATTCAAATGAAGACACAAGTGTTTCTACAAAAATACTCAGAAACTGGCTTTATAGCTTTTCTCTAGCCTCCCTTGGCACTGAGACTGATCTGGGCCCAACTTAGTTGCCAGGTCAGACTGTTAAAAAAACTTACACCAGCTGCTAACATGCCCAACTGACCATTTGAGAGCTGGCTTTTATCCATATCCCCTTTTCTCCAGCCACAGTCATTCCAGAAGCAGGCGGGGTAGACAGACACAGCAATTATTTCAGCAGCCTTAGGAGTTACCAAAAATTCCTTTGTGCTGGGGAAATCAGTCTGGCTGTCTACACAAGCTTTAAGCTTGCTTTATGGCAGGAGACACAAAGCTGTCCCAGAGCACCAAAGGATGGGACCTGTGGAGCATTTCAGAGGCACAGAAGGTCACAGTACTGAAGCCACGGGTTCTACAGCAACGTAAAAGCTTTACAAAGTTTGACTGCACTACTTTGGTTGTAGACAAGAAGTCTGTTCTATAAGAGAATCACAAGCAACACTATTCTCTTCCTGCCTAGACTTCACTTGCATGTAAAAATATCTGTATCTGTTCTGTTACTATCACGTCAAGTTTAAACCTGAAGAAATCTAGACAAGACTCAATCTAAGTTTCATTATAAACTCAGAAGGACCAGTCAGCTTTTCCCTAATGCAAAAAATACATCATCATTGATGCTTTTTTTATTTTTTAAAAGAAACCACACTCATTTCAGAACATTTAAGCGCTCTGATGTAATAACTCGTCTGAGCCCAGAGAAGCTCTAAATTACAGGAAAATTTGAAGACACTTGATGACTCAGAGGCAATGAATCATAAGGAAAGGCAAGTCCCCCACTTACCTTTGCCCTGTGCTCGACATTGGCCTTCCTGTCCAGCAGCAGACTGACCACCTCTGCCCGGCCCTGGAAGCAGGCCAGGGTGAGGGCGGTGTTGCGGTTGGTCTCGATCTGGGCGTTAATATCAGAGCCCATATCAAGCAGCAGCTTCACGGCAGGGACGTGGCCATTCATGGCAGCCAACATCAGAGGAGAAATCCCCAGCTTGCTGCCAGTCCTGAGGGAAAGAAACAAGCTGCAGTGCCCATGGCAGAAGAAAAGCTCTGGGAAGTACAAGTGCCTCCAAGAGCAACTAAATGTTTTGTTCTAAGTCGGAAAGGAACATATAACCTCCACAAAATATAGGCAGGGACCAAAAATAGCAGCATTTTTAATTGATTAGGAGAAACCACCAGAAGGACTATATGCAATAGACAATTGCAATTTATAAACCAGGAAAATATATTTCAGCTGTCAGACATTCTGATGGCTGAAGCAGACATAAGCCTTAAGCTACATCTGATTTTTTCGAAGAAAAACATGCTCCTAGCACAGCTGTAGCTTTAACTTTTCCTAATTAAGAGTTCTCTCACTCTATCTAGTGTTAGAATACATGTGAGTTTTCTTAAAACTAATACAGAGCAGGCTTAAGAGACACTGCTGTGTGTTTGTTCCTCTGCTTGAAAAAGACATCTTCAAGCACACTGAGCTGCCCTGAGCACTTGGCTGCTTTTCTCAGTGTGGTTCTATTTGGAAAGTTTGACTTTTCAGATCTCAGAATGGTGGAAAAGGGAAAGAATAGGTTTGCAAACTATAATCTCTTAAAATTTAGGTAAAAGTCAGATGAAGTTTGTGATAATTAAAGCACTTAAAAGCACTAAGATAACATGAACATAGAAGAAGTCATCAGTGTAAAAACACTGTTGCAAGAAGGTCTGAAAACACCTGAGATGCCAACCTGTGCCTCAGGATGGAGCCAACAGGGAGTGCCTGTGCCACACTGAAGCTCAGCTGGTCACATGGTACATTACCTGGAATTAATTTCTGCCCCAGCATTGAGAAGAATCTTGATGATATTAACATAGCCACCAGATGCAGCAAGGCTTAACGGCGTGTAATCAGACACATTCCTGTGCTCTTTGTTTGCTCCCCGGGCCAACAGCAAATCAACAACCTGAAAAGACAGTATTAATGAGTATTAACAGACATATTGTGGCCTTTGCTATTATCCAGGGAGTGAGAGGATGTTATCACAGACTTTCCAATGTGCTACCAGTTTCCTTTGTCAACAGACAAGATTCCATAGGAAAATCTCCACCTTCCTGTGTTTGGCTTTTCCCTATTTCTGTACAGCCCTCACAGCCCATGACCACAGCAGCTGAGCACTTGCCTGCCAGAAAGATTGTTTTACCTAAATAAAACTGCAAGGCCTTAAAGTGAAGCTCTTCCTGGGAATCTAAATTTTGCAAACACTAGATCTACCCCACTCCCATAATGTCTCACAATGTTTGAGCATCTCTTTCAGAAAAACTCATCTCACAACCTGAATTCAAATGACACTTAAGCCAAGTTTGGCCATCTGTATTATATGAACTTTCCCCCCCAAAAAAAAAAGTGGTAAAAATCAGAGTGACTGATGTTAATGGAACCAGGATGAAGAAGAACTCCTCTATCAGAAGTTGCTTCAGAGAAATAAAATGAGAGAGAATTCAACCATTTTGGTGATGCATTTCAGTGGGCCTCAATTTAATATTAACAAAAGCTAGGTGAGTTCCAAACAAGCCAGAAAAAAAGGCTCTGTGCTAAGCCAGAAACATAAGAGGCAGACTCTGGCATAAAGAAAAAAAATAAAGAGGAAGAAGAGAAGACTTCAGTTGTTCAATATATAATGCTACTGCTACAGGCCATGCTGATCTTGCCTTTTTTATGAGAAGTACTTTTACTGTTAAAGATCTGCAATTCAAAAGAAAAATGGAAACTTTCCAATTTTGGCCAACTATTTTAATCCTTATATTAATCTACTACAGAGCTCTCGGCCATCTCCATGCCATCTTCTAAGGTACTGTGCACTTGATTGAAATAGGAAGGATTTCACAAATCTCATTTGGACAACAACACACACACACAAAGCTGACAGAACTCTGAAACACCCTTAAAAGATGGGTACAATGTGTCCTGCATTGCATCTGCACTTATCAGCCCTATGCATTATCATAAAGCCTCATACTGCCCACACAAAATCCCAGTTTCTGCCCTTGTGTGCCTGCACCAGCTGTTTCAGGTTTGAGAACAGGGAAGATGGATAAAGGAAGTACTCAGTGAATAAAATTATTCAATAAATATCTGCCTCCCTCACAGAAGTACTTACCATGTGAGGACACACTGACTAAAAGACCACAAATTATCATAAGTGACTGTGACCATCAGCTAACAAAATTGGGATAGGCAAGGGAAAGAAGACAAATGTCTTAAATTTCTTTTTCCTTTCTTAGAAGAGGAAAAAGCCTTAAATTAGCTACACTGAAACAGGTGAAAAACCTTCCAGAAAAAAAGCAAGATGTATCAACAACAGAAGAAACCCAACACTGTACAAAAAAGCCCCTATCTGCAGTAACAGCTCCAGCCCTCTGAGGATGTGTCTGTACCTCCTGGCGTCCACCGGAGCAGGCCAAGGAGAGCGGAGTATCCTTCGTGCGCTCCGACTGGGCTTCTATATCCCCACCTTTGTCCAGGAGGATTTCCACGACACCAACATGTCCAGCAGTTGCAGCCAGAATCAAGGGTGTAAAACCTAGAAACACGAGATTGCGTTAAAAAGCAACCTTGAGTATCTCAATAGTATCATTAAGGAGCAGAAAAGCACAACTAAGTTAATTCACAATGACTTCTATTGATCATATCTCTTCCTCAGACTGGCAGTTTCCTACTGGATGCCACAATCTCAGAGCCTTTCCCACCCCTCTTATGACCCTGTCACATCGAGGCTCTGATTCCAGCCAAAGGCTGTTCAAAAGAAACTTAAACAGTTCTTGCAGTGATCAGTTTGGATTAAGTTCTGAACAACTCCTCTCCTTGGAGAAGTCACAGCTTTCTGCATAATTACTGTTAATTAAGCTCCAACCAGTGACCACATCTGCCCTGCATGTGTTGCTGACTGCCAGTGGTCACTGCGAGCTCCAGCACAGGTGGTGTGGTGGTTTTGTTCTCTCAACTCTAAAAGATGTGAGACTTTGCTGAACTCTGTTCCTGAGAACAATGATACCCAACCTGACAACTGCCATCACTCAGCTCTGACAGCCAAGATGGGCTGGTTACCCCCATCAGCTCCTCTATCCAGCTTGCTGAGATCATTTTTAGAGAGTGAGTCTTAAGGACAGAAGTGCCTCATGTTCACAAATCTGTTTAAGATCCCACTCAGGTGCAGACAGAAGCTCACTGGCTTTGTATGACCAATGTTACTACATGAAGTGCAAGAATTCAGTTCACATTTTGAAATTCACTGTCTCAAGCTTTAGTTCATGGTCAAATTGTGTTATGTTTCACTCACCCTTCTTGTCTCTGTGTTCAATATTGGCACCACGGGCGATCAGCACAGACACGAGCTCCTCGTGCCCTCCCGCGCACGCGAGGGTCAGCGCAGTGTCGTGATTACTTTCAGTCTTCACCCCCAGGAAAGAAAAAGAAGCAGATATTCAGAAATATCTCTCCAACAGCACTAGATTTACGTTTCCCCAAGCCAATGCAGTCCCAGCCTAGCTCCATTACTCACATGTGCATCGATGTCCACGGATGGGTACATGGGGAGCACGGACTGCGGGGGCACATTGCCGGCTGCCTGCGGGCAGGGCTCGGGCATCGGGGACTCGGTGGTGTGCGAGGAGCTGGTGGAGCCACTGGGCACTCTGCTATTCACAGCTGAAAATGAACACCAGGTTATTAGTCCACTCTTAGGAATGTCCCATTGAATAAGAAAAATATTAAGTTCCATAAAACTGCAAACTGCAATGGTCTAATATCAGAACAGTAACGGGGGAAGCAAATCGAATGTTCCTAAAAACAAAAAGCAGCTTTGTGGCAGTTAAACAGTGTAAGCATTGTCTCCAAACTGTGATAAGTTAGAAAATAATTTTGTGAATTAGTCTGTATGCATTACAAGTGTGAATTATGAAGGTGATTAGTTACCCTTTTCTAATTGTAACCTTCACTGTTAAAAGAGTTCAATCATATGCTCAGTTTAAGCAGGCAAATTATTTATCACTAACACACAAACCTAATGTTCAAAAATGTAGTCTTCTTCTGCATTCCCAAATTTTTTCACATAAAGGTTAGTGCACACTTAGCCTCTAGAGAAAGTTTTCAGAACAAGATGACTGACAGCAACTCACACTATTAATCATGTCTCAGAGTTAAACCAACCCAGGAAAGTGGAAGGGAAGCAGACAGGAGGGGGCAGCCAACAAAATAAGAAAGCTGAAAACTGTCTGTGGTCCCTAAAATTTATTCTGACTGATGCACAGCCTGTAAAAGATGTCGTCCTGAAGATCCAGCATTGCTCAGGGACACAAGGAATGAAACTTTAAATTATTTACTTTTTTAATGATTAAGAAAAAATAATAACTGAGAATCAGATTTTTTTCACCTAGTTTTAAATCAACAAGCAGAGAAATCTCCCTGGACACCCACTGCAGGGCCAGGACTCCTGCCTGCCTCTGCAACCTGATGAGAGTCCAGGTGGAACCTGGATATCCCTGTAATCAGCTGGGATTCCCTGCCAGGAAGGTGTAACACACCTACACACTGACTTGGTGTGTGCTTTAGCTTCAGCAATCCCTGCTGATAGAGCAGTTGGACTTGACAAGTATTGTCACTGCTGGATTGCCAAATGTCTCTATTGTGTAGCCTCATCAACTGGAACGCCTGGTGAGCTTTAGTGATTCCAAAACACACAGTATTTAGCAGCATTCCTGGAAGAAGCAACTAAAGGAAAACACTAACAGCTACAGGTAGGAAAGAAGCAGCAGCAGCATTTTCCTTTTGTCCAAGTGCTAAGGGAAGATGAAGGATGAACTCAAACCTGTGTATGACCCAGAGAAAAAATTTTGCAAACCAGCTCAACTTTTCTCATTTCATTGACAGATTACACATCAGCAATTACTCACAGGAAAAAGGTGTAGATGGAAAAGTCATAGCAAAAGGCCCAAGATGACCATGAACACCACTAATTCAGCCTATAGAGCTGCCAGTGCCCGACACAGGAAACACAGACTGAAACACAGCAAGGTGGCTCACTTCCACTGTTCTGGAAACATGGCAGGGGGTTCACTGAAATTTGGGCAGATTCCATTTTCAGTTGTATTTTTTAAGCAAACACTTCTCCTTGGTGCACAGGCAAAACCAGCATTAACATGTGGTCACCACCTTTAGGCAATGAAGTATCTGAATTCCTGTTATAACCTTCATGAGCAAACCAGATTTGTATTAGAAGATTCAAATACAAAAGCTCACTATGGATTATCACTCACAGCAGCAAATGAGCATTAATTAATTAATGCAATATGATTGTTTTCTTGCTCAATGCACTGAAGTGCAAGATAATAACTGGATTTCTACAGATTACTCCTTCCAAAATACCATATTATCCTGTCGAGAATTTATGTTGAATCAAGCTGGTCCTTCCTCATGGAAGACACTGGCTCAATTTTTTCAGCTCTTGCAACTACAGATACACATAAAACCACATACATGTGCTGTGCATGCAGAGCAGGGTGTGCAGAGGGACTCCACTGGAGCCACTTTAGGGGTCTTAAAGTTATATATTCCGTGTTGCTGTCACAGGTCCCATAAATTCTCTGTATTTCATAACCATGACTGAAAATATCAAAGTATTTCTTGCATACTTTAGATTTTCATCTTGTGTTTGAAGCATACGAGTGTGCACTATGCACTTCATGTACACAGTAATAACATTAAATTAAACATGAGAGAGAACACCAAAGGCAGTAGAAATGAAGATAAACCCTGAAATGATACCCTAAAATATGGTCTAAAATAAAATCTAACAAATATTCCTACAACACCCACCAATTCACCACCCCCTGTAAAACTACTGAGCTTACAAAATGGCAGGATTTTTCAAAATGCTATTTTTTATTTCCTCAGTGTGGAACCAAACTGGACCCATGGAGCAGCAGCATAATTTGTGGTCTGTGGAGCAAAAAAAACTTGAGAACTTCTGCCTCCAGTTTCATGGGGCTGATTTATCCCAGCTCTAGTTACACAGCAAAATACAGATTTTAAACTTGAAAATGACCTTGCAGCAATGGCTCCAACATGGCACTAACAGGGAATGTCTGTGGTACCACAGCTTAGCCATGAAAATAGCACTGACCCTGTTTGCCCTCGACTCCAGGGAAACACCAGTTTTGTGATAGAGGTTTTAGATGTGTCCATAGATTTCAATATTCAAAAGACTTCCTTACAGAAAAAAATCATCCTACACATGACAAAATCCAGGTTTGCCATGCCCTATGAAGGGTTTGCAATGTTCCAAAGGTCTGTGTTTGTATGAGTTGGAAGCTGAATGCTGGTCTTTAAAGACATGGACAACTGTTTTCAAAGTTACAAAAAAATGTCACAGGAAACATGAGTAAAACAAAAGAAAGCAAGAACTTGGTCTTTTACCCAAATACAACTCTGGAGCATTGACAGTACCTGGAGCAAGCAGCTCTGGATGAGGTTTCAGCTGTAGGCTGAAATTGTGGCTACCCAACTCTTGTCATGACACAAGCATTGGCATTCAGGAATACTGGACTCAGATTTCAGTTCCTCTTTCCTCAAAGGAATTGGGATTTTCAGGACAGAGAGAAGCATCCTTTTCCAAGCTTGTGCAGCCTTTCAGCCTGTCCAGGCAGCTTCTCAGCAACCTGCTACTGCAGAGGCTTTTGCATGTTGGTAACTGCAGCTCCTTTCATGGCTCACCACTCCTCCCTCCAGATTGTCCCAGTAACCAGTTTTACTCCAAACACCAATCCTCAGCACAGTAACTCAGATGTCACCTCCCAAATCCTTACCTTAAAATATCACAAATCTGTATCACCAACTACAACCAGAATGTCAGAACCAAACAACAAAGTTTCTCAGATCACACCTGAAATTTCAGTTTGGAAACATCAGCTCACAGGACGAGAGTGGGACAGAAAAGCACACACAGTCTCTTGACTCAAAATACCGGCTGAGCAAAACAAAGAGAAACAAAAAGATTCCAACTAGAGACAAACCCCAGCAACACAGAAAAGTTCCTCATCTTTAATACCCTAAACCAGAAAACAGCCTCAGTTCAGATACTACAACTAAGAAATTTGCGATGGAAAATGCAGAAGATTAACTGAAATGAAAACTCCAAATATGCAAGACAAGAGGCTCCAAGAAACCAGACAGATACTGAGTAATGAAAATGATCGCTGTGTTCCAAATTAATTTATTGGTTTCCCACTCCAAACTGGACCAAGTCTGTCTCTTTTGTAAACCTCATTAAAATTTTGACTGTAATAAGTCACATTTTTAATGTACTATTAGGTGCAAGATTTTTGCAGCACATCAAAATAAACTCCACTACAAACAAAACATTCTGGAGTGGAAAGAGCTTCTTCATTTTTAGGTTTTAGTTGATTTTCCAAAAGGTACTTATTTGGTTACTTCTGTGTAGTTTTAACAGAAGAGGAGATGTGTGCATGACTCACTGACACTTTGCACCTTGACATCCACCACCTAAACACCTCACAGCTGAGACACCCTGCCAGCATGATTGTAAGATAAATACTCCATTTATGTATGCTGTCACTGTTAAGTTGGTCAGCAAAATACAAATTTGTAGCTTCATAGAAATCAAAGTTCTCTCTTACAACTGGTCCCAGCTGAGGCTTGGAAAGATTTGCCTCCCACATCACAGAATCCCAGAATGGTTTGGGTTGGAAGGAACCTTAAAGCTCATCTATCCCACCCCCTGCCATGGGCAGGGACTGCTTCCACCATCCCAGGGTGCTCCAAGCCCCATCCAGCCTGGCCTTGGACACTGCCAGGGATCCAGGGGCAGCCCCAGCTTCTCTGGGCAACCTCATTTCTCATCACCCTCACAGGGAGGAATTTCTTCCCAATATCCATCTAACTCTGCCTCTGGCAGTGGGAAGCCATGCCCTCGTGTCCTGTCCCTCCAGACCCTTGTCCCAAGTCCCTCTCCTGGAGAATTTAGGCTCTGGAAGGGGCTCTGAGGTCTTCCTGGAGCCTTCCCTTCTCCAGGTGAGCACCCCCATTTCTCCCAGCCTGGTCCAGAGCAGAGGGGCTCCAGCCCTTGAAGCATCTCTGTGGCCTCCTCTGCATATCACTACTGCTAAGAGCAACAGGAAAAGGTATTTCAGGGCAGAGGAAAAAAAAAATTTATGTTCTTCTGACACAGTCCTCACCCCAACTGAAATACTCAGAAGGAACAAAAATGCTCATACCTCTTCTAAACCCAGAGTCACTCACTAACATCACTGCAGCTCCAGCACTGGGATCAAGGGGAGCCCTCAATGACACCCTGAGTGTGGGACACAAGCTCCCTAAAACCCAGGCCCTCCCAGGCACCAGGCACAAGCCCCTGAACCATTTTACCTGGCATCTGTAGTGGGCATGTAAAAACAGATCTTGTAACAGCTTTTGTTGCTCAAAAATTCTTTATAAAATTAAGGACTATGGGATAAGTTTATCAGAAAAATGCATTTTAGATACGGATCAAAGAGTTCAGAGTATGAGTAGATAAATTTACCATTTGTTTTTACATGGCTATAAATCTGATCTATAGTAGGATTATAATTTACAGGGAGATCACTTTTACACAGTCTGGATTTACAAAATGAGAAAGACATCTATCTTCTGACAATTTTTTTGGAGGGAAGTGAAAGAGACTTATGAGTTTCAGAAGAAAATATACTTCAATAAAGCTATCAATACATTTTTGCAGAAGCCTCTGGAACTCAATAACTAAAGAATCCTCAAGTTGCATTTCTGTAGATGTCATTTCCAATGCAGAAGATGGTGCTCTTTGTAGTGATTTTTGAAATAAGTAAATCTCATGTCTTAGCAAAAAATGTCTTTAACTACTTAGCAAAACCAGTAGCTGTTTTCAGAAAGCAAACCAATGTCTATTCAACTTTTTATAATTATTTTTAAGATACAGTTTCTCTGCTGTTTGCAATCTTTTTTCCCACAGCACAGTTCTCACACTCAGCTGGACTGCAGCACTTTTCCCAGTGGGGACACTGAGGTTGTGGCTGCAGAATGAGCTGCTGACCACGAGAGGGTACAGACTCCATGGCCTTGTGCCAGACACGTTCAACTCTCAGCAACAGCAACTACTCCAAAGATTAATCCCTTGTTGATTATGTTTTGTGTTAGCCATTCAAATTTTCCTCCTTATACACTCCAGTATTAAAATTTTGAGTAATAAAAATTGAGAATGCTTTAATGTTGGCTAAGTATTCTGAGGAGCACCACAGAGCAGGGAGGCAGGCCCACCATGCCAGAACAGGAGGAACTAAAACTGATGCTCTATAAAACAACTGGAATAACAGCGAGGAAAGGACAGGAGCTGGTACAACCACCCCACTACTCCACCAACTCTGGGCTCCACGGGTGGTTGCAAAGTCACAACTACTCTTGACTTGCACAAGCTTGATGCAATTACCATTCCAAAGGCTCCCAGGAATGGCTGGCCAAAGATCTCACTGCACACTTCTACAGCCTTGACATCAGAGGACACGGCAGTGACCACGAAACGGAAGGGGCAGGGGGAGACAGACAGGAAATAATGGGCAGGGGTACAGGCACAAGGTACAAAGAAAAGTTGAAAAACACCAAATTAAAAAAAAAACTACAGACCAAACAACACTGGCTATATCCTACATACCTCCAGCAGCAAACCTCAATCCCAGTCAAGTCCAGGGAATGAAGTCACCCAAAGTGATCCCTGTTTCTGCACAAGGGCACTCACACAACCCGATGTGTGGGCATTCCCATTCCTCTTCACACCGTACCAACACGTGGAAGGATGTTGGGGTTTTTGCTTTTCATCCAGCTAACAGGACACATTTTTGCCATGTGGAACATCTAACCAGCAGATATTCCTGTACAACACCCAGGGTTTAGCAGGGATTCTGCAAACACAAGCCATCACAGAACGGAGTGGTTTTGTGTGGATTCCAGGCTGTGTCCCTTAAGCTCCAGCAGCAAGGACAGGGATGTGTTTGTCCATAAAAGTGACAACAATTTGGCTCTTTCTAGAGATGGCTACCACATTGAAGAAAGTCGCTGATAAGCCTGCACAGAAAATTCTACAGAAGATATAATTCTGTCATGCTTTTGGGTTTCCTAATGGGCACTACGAATTACTCATGATGAGGCTTTTTAAAGAAGCACAGAAAAAGATGAGGCCAAAGGGACTAAAACAGGTGTCCAATACAGGAAGTTTTGCACTTTGGAAAAAAAGATATTTAAAAGTATCATGTTAGAATTGGAAGTCACTGTTAGGATTAATAGCACTAATCAGGAACTTTATTCTTAAGCAAGTATTCCCAAACTGGAAAACCCCAAGACGTATTTGGAGGGAAGGAGAGAGAGGGAAACTGAGCACACAAATTAATGCAAAAATAGGTATATTTCTTAACCCACCTGCTATTAGGTCATCAAGAGTGTCGGTAAGCGTCTGTGCTGGAGTGGCAACCATTAATCCGTCTGGTTCTTGAACTAAGAGCCCCTGCCCAGCAATTTGCTGCTGCTGTCCTACATTCTGCTGATTCCCTAATGCTTTCTGCAGTTCAAGAGACTCTGTCCCATTAAAACCTAAGTTACCAGAAAAATTACATTGCGGTGCTGGCAAAGGCTGGATAGGGACAAACTCTATTTGTTCAGCAGGTGGTGGAGACTGGTGTTGCTCATCATCTTTAGACAAGATTGTGTCAACCTGAGGTAACCCTGAAAAGTTATCCTCTGGCAGACCCTTATCGGCTTCCACTTCTGGGAAGACCCCTGTAAGTGAGCACTGCTGCTGCAGGGCAGGTGGTGTGTCTGTCTGACCTTTGGTCTCCAAATATTCTTTGGTAAACTGCTGTTGGGTTTTCATCTGCAACTGCCTTTCCACCTTCTGCAGCTCCTTCAATATTTTCTTCTTCTTCTGTACTTGTTCTTCTCTGTTCTTTTTAAGTTCTTCAATCTTATCTTTATTTAAAGGTTCACCTTGAATTAATTCCAATGATTTAAGTTGTGCTTTTTCAATAGCACTAATTCTCTGTCCAAGTTCATTCAGCTTGCCTTCAGTCTCTTCTACTATGCATTCCAAAGGCTGGTATGGGTGAAAAGGTGGCAGTAGGTCCTTATCTGCTACCTGCAGGGAACTTGACTTCTGCTTGGATGCACCTAAGCACATGAAAAATGTTTGAAAAAATGCCATGCTGAAGATACCCCAAACCTCCCCTCTCACCCACCAAAAATAATAATAATAAAAAATAAAATAAAAAAAAATCTTTACAACTAACACTGCACATCTGTCAAAGCACAGAAAGGTAAACCCTACACTCCATGTTAAGACAAGAAAGGACAAAGCAGATAGATGGAATTTTCAATATTGATCCTCACATGATCCCTTTGAGCACAGCTACTGAATCTTACAAGGAACCTTGACAATTTCTGACATAGGTGACAATGCACTTGGGAAGGGGAATCAGCAAGAACAGCAAGGCAATTTACATGATCTACTGAGTTCCCAAAGTTCTTCTGTGTGTGCAGAGCTTAAAGTAAGAGTATTTTCCAGAGGCTGGCTTCCAACAGCAAGGCTAGGAGCAGAAAGACTCTGGCTGAGAGCAGACTAACCTGACAGTAAGATGATACTTTGAATTAGGATTTCTCTGAACACTGTAGCATTCACCTTCACACTACAAGCAGAACCTGCCACTGCAAACTTAGTGCTTTCAAATGGAGTGTGAAGTTTTAGCACATTTTAAAAAATTCTGGGACTAAACTAACAACTTGCTCACTTCTCCTTCCAGTACCAAATGAACAATTCTGTTCATTATAAAGACTTTAAAAATAACCTTCACCAAGGCCCACCAAACCTGGGCAGCCCGGCCCCAATTACTGACTGCCCTCAAGCAACCCATGGCTGCTTTCCCAAAAGCCACATCTGGGAAACTCTAGTCATATCTTACTGAAAGGAATCTATTAAGTGCTGAAATTTTAATTATTACTTCAGTAAGAACTTTAATTAAAAATGTGAAAGGCTTTAGCCTGATTAAATAATTTTTTCTACTAATACTCATTTGCTTTACCAAACCACTGATATATGGAGCCTCAAAAAAAAAAAAAAGGAAAGAAAACTTGAAGTTTTACAAAGCAGACTCACATAATTAATCATTAAAAGGGGAACTAAAATGATGTACAGTTTGAGCCATGGTTTAATAAATTACCTAAACATTACACAGTCAAGTGAAAGTCTGGATGCAAGAACTAAGCCATAGATCAGCCACCAGCCCTGGAAGGATTAAGTTTCCCAAAACACAGACTGATTTCTGTCTGGGCCATCCTTCACCAATACACTAATTCACAAATAACTTCACTTTGCATTGCTGTCAAAACAAGAGTCACATACACCTCACTCAGAAATGAATCTTTTCTGGAAGAACTAATTGTAAACCAAACAAATGTGAGATTTTTCTCTCATAAAGAGAAAGAACAAATATGAGAATAGAATTGGACCAACTCTGTACTGAATACCTTCAGCAGACTCCTGGGAAAGCAAACCATATGTAATTATATGAGAAACAACAAGAATCTTACTAATGCCAGGAAACAGCCCAGAATTTCATGGCCACCCCTAAACAACCCCAGGAAACAGCCCAGAACCCCACAGCCAACCTCCAACAACCCCAGGAAACAGCCCAGAACCCCACAGCCAACCTCCAAGCCCAGGAAACAGCCCAGAAACTCACAGCCACCTCCAACAACCCCAGGAAACAGCCCAGAACGCCACAGCCAACCTCCAACAACCCCAGGAAACAGCCCAGAATCCCACAGCCCCTAGAGCCACTCTTCAGGATGCTCCTTGTGCAGCTCCATATCTGTGCAGCTCAGCAGTTCCACATGAGCACCTCTCCCCACCACTGTTACTTTGTCTCTGACCCACGAGTGAGTCCCCAGGCAATTTCTCAGCAGACAAGAAGGAATTTGGGGGAAGTTCAGCAATCCCTGGCTCTGGGCTGGCTGGTGCCTCTTTAGCTCGAGTCTGCTCTAACTCATGGCCTCTTTGGCTTTGTGGGGCACTCAGGGGTTATGCTTTAATTTTAACAAGTGTAATTAACAGGTTTGTGACACCACTCCTGAGAAATACATTTGCACTCACCAGACATCTCTGCAAGGTTTGCCTGTATCATTGTTTTGAAATGAAGCTGTGCTGCACTGCTATAGTAACCAAAGTGCAAAGGAACCCTGCCTTCAGCTGAGGTGGGAGCCTGTGCCCTGCTCTGCTTCCCGTCACCCCTAAGGCTCCTGGGTTTATCAATCCCACCCTCACACAAGGCGTTCCCACTGCCCAGCAGCTCTTCTATCACTCCAGTTCAAAGAGCCTCCCCAATAATAAAGTATCAATGTTGTCCCTCTCAATTAACTCTGAGCTGGGGAGAGAACAAACCTGCCATGGGAAAGCTTTTCTAGGAGCACCAGAGCAGAAGGACAGCCCCACCTGGAGATCTGGGCTGGGCTCAGACAGCAGTTCCAGCCAGGAATCATCACAGAAAGGTGGGAAGTTTCTGAAGACTGGTGTTAGGAGAGCAGCTGGGCTCTCAAGTTCCAGAAAAGGTATAGAAATTTACATTAATCAGCTGCTAATTAGATAGCACAGGCACTTTTCAGGCTCCAGATCACCCTGTCTATGCCAGAAAACATTTGCAACCTGTAACTGGAGCTACTGGAAGAGGATGAGGGGTAGGAAGAAAGATCTGCTAAACCTGACATGTCCACCAGAACCATCAGGTCAAACCAGAGGTGGAGAAGCTACACTGTTGGTAGCTTTGAACTTGCAAATATTGGATGTACTAAAAACCAGCATTTCCTGGTTTCTCCAAATCTCCTCTATATTACAAAATCCTGGAAAATACTGTGTCCATTTTAGTACATAACTATGAACACAGACTTTACACTTCCACTTTTGAAATACATAAATTCAGTAAGACTTAAGAATCCAATCACAGGCCAGATCATAATCACGTCAACCCTTTTAAAAGAATTTATTTTGTACATTTATGTTTTGGGGGCAGCATCAGTCATCTACACAATCAACCTACTACCAAAATTACACCTAGCAACATTAAGCTGTCAATCTGACCTCAAAAGCAACTATTTTCATCACTTTTAGAAGACTTGTTTAATATGAAAGTAAGTTATTTAGACTGAAGATGACTGAAATCCAGATGTTGCCCCACAGACACCACCTGCCATCCAGTACCATGGTTACAGGAAAAAAAAAAGATCAGCAAACCCAGAGTGGTTCTGGGTGTGCTAGGAAAGCCACAGAGTAAAGAAGGGACTGATTCCCCAATTATTTTGTGAACAGTATCACCAATTGCTCTTTTATTTGCATTTCCACAGGTTCTGATCCCTACCCTGTCCAACAGAGCCTTCACCACAATTCCTGCAGAGCATGCAGAGATGTTCAGCCAGGTTTGTGACCTCCATTTATGACTCAGGTAAGACCTACTCTGCCAAACACAGCTTCCCACCCACTTCTCTGATCTCCACCTCCCCCATGAGGTGACAGCTGTTTCCTATGGCAATTTCCTGCACTGCTCCCATACATTTAAGATCATCTCCCACAGAGCTGAGTTGCAACAGCCCCTGACCCCAAAGAGCCTCTCACAGGCATTGTTCCTGGTCTCTTGAGCAGAGAGGACACCATGACCAGGTTTTAATGCTTCTGGCTGCAAATAACATTTCAAGTCCCTAAATACTGTGAGCAAGAACCTGGAAAAATACCCTTCAGTTCTGTAGTCCTCAGGTGGCTTTCTCAAGCAATTGAACTCTTCTAATTTGAATCTGCTTAGAACACATTCAGTATTTATACAGTTGCTGCCAACAAACAAGTTTGATACTGTATTTCCTCATGAGTGGTTATGATTCTCAAGGAAGTTGCTCTTCTAGCTCTGATTTATAATCCACAGGATGTCACTTCTTCCAGGAAAGAGATAATTTATATGCCTTTCAGTTGTATTATACTTTTGATTTTATTAGACAAAATTCTTATTCTAAAAATTCTAATTTTATTAGACAAAATTTGTTAACAGCTCCTTAATTTCTATGGTCATTATCAAATGAAAAAAACAAGTGGATTGAAATCCAAAGAGTAAAATTGAAAAGATTTTTTCCATTCCAGCATAAAAAAATGACAGTAAGAAAAAAGTCAGCTGTGTGATACACATTTGTACATTCAAATACATCTTCTCTGCTGGAGACCCTGTTATAGAAATCTGTATCAATCACCATGTCATTTATGTGCTCTGTAACAGAATTGCTTGTCCATTGTTCTTGCACTTGAGGTTTCTTTTTGTAAATCTGATTTCACTCAGAAGTTGAGAGTTCAATTGGTAGCCTGCAATTAAAACTCACCAGCCCCATCAACATGAATAAAATGAACTCAATACTGAATTTGCTTGAAAATTCTGTGTTTAACTATTATTTGTACCGAAAGAAACTCATCTCTAAGGACCTGAAGAACCAATCAGTTGCTCCATACACACACAAATGCAAAGTAAATATCACATAATCTTGCTAATTTGGAAAAAAAATTAGCCTACATTTCCCAAGAAAACTGATCTGCTACATGGTTTTTCATCCATACTGAATTCTTCTTTATAAAGAAGAGGTTAATTGGTAGAAGGCTGAATGATGAGTATGTTCACAGTATCCCTTCTGGAACCATGGAGTAATTCTGCCAGTCTTTATCCCTCCTGCAGCTGTTTCTGTGGAAAACTGCAGGGAATAGCTGCAATGCTATCCAACAGGCAATGGTTACACAGCTGAAACCAAGCCAAGCTGAACTCAATTTTCAGCCATTCAAAAATTTGAGTTACTTTCTTATCTTAAGTCTTCTTCCCAAGTTTCCTCTGGTGGGTTCATGGTATGCAACTGGAAAATTGCTAAGATGTAATTGAATTAGTTGGTGGCAAGCAGGTGACTGAAGCTTCAAAGGAGCAGAATTTCACAAATCACTGTGAAAAGACTGTTACACATTTGTGCTCCTGGGGATCTACACATGTCTGGGTGTCAAATCACCTGCCTGCACTGCTGAGGATTTGCAGAAAAAAGGCTTTAAGTCTACAAAGAAAGTATTAGTAAAGTTCAGAAGTCAGGAGGCATGGATGGTGAAATCTCCCTTGGGAACTCATCCCAGATACCTGGGCTAGTTGCTGACCCAGGCAGGAAGTTTCCAGGAGGAAATGGCAAGAATTGATCAGAAGATGTTGAAGCACATTAAACAATGAATAGGCAGCTGGGACTGTGCAGTAGAAAAATCCGGTAAAAATCAGAATGCAAAAGCTGGAAAAGCAGGAATATCAATTTGCCTTACTAATGTTTTTACCTCCATATGAAAGCCATATAACTTACTAGTTTTATTGTTAACCTGGCCCCTAGTTTTATTAAATCACACAACGCAAGAAATCTTGCAGAGATATATAACTCAGCATTAGGCATAGAAGTCAGATATCAGATTAAAAAGAAAATTTATTGAATTTGTATCTATTGAAGTTACATAGAGTTTGTTTTTCTTCCCCTTCTCCACACCATCAGATTGTTAGATTTAGCATGGGGATCCAGGAAATACCATATATTGAATATCTAGCTGAGAAAGCTCAGAGATTCCAGAAGTATCACTCAGCCTTAGGGGAACTCTGGGATCAGAGGCAAACGTGGGCAGCTTGCACCTGAATAAGTCTATTTGGTCTTGTGCAATTCTAGAAAAGCCTTGCACCCCAAATGAGAACCACTGCAAGTTACTGCCCACTTAAAAAAGGCACTAGAAATGTCTAATGACAGCATGTTGATAGGTTTTAAGTACTCACTTTAGGCCAATTAGTTACTATGTAAGCACAATTTCAAAGAATGAAGTAAAACAAATCTAGAGAAAAATGGATGTACTGAAAACCTGATACCTCCTTCTCCAAAACCAGACTGCTTTGAACTTTGACACATTTAAAAACTGCTGATGTTAGTAAAAAATATTTTGACTAAGAAAACAACCCTGCTGCTTTGCACATGCTCCCTGAGCATCCCTTGTTGTCCCAGCATGTTTGATGATGATCTAGAGCATGCTCTGGGTTCCACCACAAGGCTCTGCAGGAACCATCCACTTGCATTTACAGAAGAGAGGGGATTATCAACAGCTGGTTTCCTGAAGAAATCCAGCAGCATTCCCTGGGACTGTTGCCTGGGCTGGGCTCCAGCCCCTCTCCCAGGGGAGCAGGAGCAGGGTCATGTGGAGCACAGCCCTGCACTGGATACATCCTCAGGCCTGTGGAAACAGCACACTTGGGTTCTGTACCCAAAAAGCTCCTTGTGCTGAGCTGCTGCACCACAGCTGCTGCTGAGCAATCCTGCCCCAGTTCAGCGAGGGCAGAATCCACCAAGGAAGGGACCTCCTGCCTCTCCTCATGGAAGCAAAAGGAGCTGAACTGGGATTTCTTTTACATGGACATAACAGACACGTGCTAAATGTACTGCACTGAGAATAATGCTTCTTAAACAAGCAAGAGCTGAGGTCTGGTCAATCCCATAACTAATTCTGCTCCTTTTTTCACCTGTTTTTTCTTCAGTTCTTTCCAAGTTATCATCTTGGTGTGTCACCTTTATCTAAACCCCTCAAGATCCACTGTTGCCTCTGAAATGTTTCTCTTTTCAGTTACTAGACACTGATATTAAATCCTTTGTCAAAGTAATTATTCAAATGGTAGTGATTCCATGTGCCTCCATGCTTTACTGAAGAATAATAACAAAAATTCAAAATTAGACCATAGATTCCTTTTGAAAACCTCATGTCATATCTGAATTGTAATAGGAACACTTAAACGTGCTCAAGTTTTACATTTGACTTGCCAAGAACTCTTCAGAAAACAAGCTGTCACTATTGCATTTCTTGCAAAACTCACACAGGTCCATAAAAAAATCTTACTGTGCTAAGGTTAAGGAGGCAAGGAACTGCTCTCCTGCGCCCCAGTAGTTCACGCTTTGTACAAAAACTCAGGGGCTACTTCTGATTGAAGGCAAGTAATTGTTCTGCCCCAGATAAACAATTTTGTTATGCAAGAACTTGACTGCTCTGCTGCCTTGGAAATAACGAACACCTCAACTCACTCCCTCTTTTGCCCCTCCCCTCCCAAGAAGTTCAGTGGTGGAAGTCTGGTGAATTAAAGCTGTGTGTGTGTAACAAGTCACAAATGGCAGCTGAGCACAGCACACTGACTGCACTGCAATGAGCACACAGTGTTTAGCACAAAAATACCATTTTCCCCCTAAGATCTCATGTGTCTGAGAGACACAAGAGATTTGCACAGTTTTTGGAATGCTTCATCAGCCTGATGACACATTTGGGATTGCTGCACCTCCTACAACACAGCACAGATGAGTTTTGCTGACACGCATGAAGCATGTCCTGACCCCTGTGAACAATGAGATCTCCCTGTGCCAGCCCAAACATCACAGTACTGCAAAAAACACACCTAAGGATGTGCTGACTTTGGCAATAGGGTGTTTGTAATAAGAGCTGTTTCTAAACTACAGTCAACTATTTGCATTTCATAATTGGATTAAATAAAACGAAACTTTTAGCTTTTAAGTTCAGTCTTCTGACTCAGCATCAACTAATCCCTCAGTGATTCCCATGCACCACAAAATGCACCCAGAACACTCCCACTCCACAGTGCTAACAGGCATTGAACTGGAAGGGCACACATGCTGGTATATAGCTTTTTGGTGGGTTACTTGAACCAGAAGTTGCATATTCTTTTCATTGTTTGGAATTCGTTTTTCTGAAATCCAAAATATCAAGTGTTGCACATCCTAGGAAATGAGACACCAAGTGCATCTCAGAGGTCACACACATGGCATATGCATGGAGAGGGGTACAGCTGCACATTCAGACACCAGCAGGTACATAATGTTTTTCTCTCTTTATTTGTGCCCCCAAGGGGTTTATGTTTGTTTGTTTGCTCTGGAAGTGCTCGGTGCTTCCTCAAACAAAGGATTTCAGCAGATCTAGCTAACAGAGCTTTGGATACTGTAATGCTTAAATCCCCATCCAAAACTGTAGATGATTAGGAGCTGCAGTTTGTAACTTTGCACTTGAGAATGTGCTTCTCTTTCTGAGCTGACTTAGCAGATATGAAGATTTTGTTACAGAATCCACAGCTGGAAAAAAACTCCCCAATTGCAATTTAATAACTACAAGGAGTTTTAACCAATCAGTTTGACGATGTTCAAAGCAAAAACTCTGATGTTATGATTACTCACAAGAGAACTATTACTAATACAACAAAAACTCTCCTGTAAGTAGATCTGCACTGGTATTTATAGTGCCAACATGTTTACATTGCTACTGATGGAACAGAAAAAAGTTGGTGCATCAAGTTCATGGATAATAGCTGCAGCTATTCTAGAAGACCAAGGCACAATATTCAAGAGTGAACACCACACCTGGAGTACATTAACTTTTTTATCTGTCTGCACTAGGACAGTTATCACAAGCATGTTCTTCCACAAAATATTGAATAAGTATAATTCTAATAAATTAGAATAAGCACAATAAGGTTAGAACAATGAGTGTTTCTACACTACAGAACGCAAGAAAATAAGAAAAAAACTATGAACTATATAAAATAGTTTTAAGTTATGCTTCATTAGAGGTATTCAAGAACTGATGGAATGGACTACACTATGCATAAGCTGTAATAAAATGGTCCCCAGTCTATCAATTTCCAAACCACATACATTCTCTGAGTGGCTACATACTGACCTTTCACCACTCCCAAGAGAGGTGGGGAGTTCTCTTGAGGGGTCCTGTCAGGCTCCTGGGGAGGTACAACCATGGCGAGCGTATGCACCGGGACACGGGGAACCTTCAAACAGAGGCACAGACACGCTCAGGTAAAAACACCTTCTGGCAGAGCAGCTCTTCAAGTGTTAATACACAGGTGCAGAACTACAGCATACTCCTGCTCACTCTTCCCAAACTATGTATTCTATGTTACCTCTTAGTATGACCACATCCTTGCTTTTTTACTGGGGACAATATGTCAGAGTTAACTGTGCTACTCTGTGCAAGATCCCTGGCTGTGTTGGCTGGAAAACTGTTAATTCCTTTAGGCTTTTAATCAGCTAACTCCCCTGGAGCTGCCTCTTCATGCTGCAGAATTCTGAATTCATACAATGTATTTTCTTTTATATAACAAGCAGAATCACTAACACCATGTGAGGGGTACTACCACAAGGCTTTAGAACTGTTCAACCAAAATACCGAGCGAATGCAGGAAAGAAAACAACATCCTTTTGAAATCCTAGATCTGGGACTATCCTGTCCAGGGAGCAGAGAAGGGAACAAAGCTCATGTGTTCTTCAGGTCTCTGCAGGTGGCACCAACCAATTCTCTCACTCTCTTATCATTCTCATGTGAGCAGGGTTTTTAAAATTTCTTCCACTGTCTACATTTAATTTTTTAATTACTATGCAAGTGTTTCTTCCCAACACTGATGGTGCTGTTTAAAGAAACTTCCTTACCTGAGACTGATCCTGAGATGGAGGTGTGAGCTGGGACAAGTCTGCTGCAGGAACCGACAGAACATTGTTTGGGTAATCCAGCAAGTAAGAAACAACATTTGTGTGTCCTCCCTTGGCAGCTTCAATGAGCATTGTTGAGCCATCCTGAAGTGAGATTTTGGAAACAAAAAGCCAGAAGATGAGTTTTGCTCCCCAGTGTAGCATCCCCATGTAATAATTCTATGACTTCAATTTACTACTTCATAAATTAGCCAGGTGGTTCTTTCAGAACCTATGAAGCAGGACAGCTGCTAGTGGATACCTTGAGCCGATGAGTAGGATCTGCCCCGTGAGCCAGGAGAAGCTCAACCACGGCCAGGTGACCTCCAGCACAGGCCAGGGACACCACTGTGTGATCATTGTTGGCTGTAGCCCTGTTCACATTGGCACCTAGTAAGAGATGAGCTTAGAATTAAACACAAAGAAATTCTTTCTAAAAGAAAGTATCAACAAGCACAGTATTTTGTGGAACACAGACGAACTTTACTCTTGTAATCCAGTTACAACCTACACACTTCTAGGGAAAGAGCAAAAGGGATTTTGACTAACTGATTGGCTTCCACACATCCTCCTCCTCACCTTGTAAAGACAAGGCAGTTGCAACAGCAACAGTGGGCTTGTAAGTGTTAAGTGAGGGAACACATGGTGTAAGAAGTACAATTCCAAATGTTCACTCTGAGCAGCCATCACTATGTGGTGCAGTTGCTACTGTTTCAGACAGTACTTGATGTGCTTTTGTGAAGGAGGAAGTGCTTTCTTAAGAAACTGAAAATATCTGCTGTACTTCAACTCTAATTTATATACCAGAGTAAGAAGAGTAACTAGCAAAATATTTTGTAATTCATTCTATCATGAAATACATGAAATTCAAAAAACCCTTAGGGGATTGACAAATGCTCATATACATATAACCAGAATAATTTTGAATATGGATCACAAACATGTGGCATTGTAAAGTGGCATTTAAAGCTTTTAATTAGTTATGTAAACTAGCATTTACCTTTGCTAATAAGGAATTGCACGGTGCATAAGTGACCAGCTCGCGCAGCCTTCATTAGTGGGGTTCTCCCACCTTCAGATTCGTGCTCCTAGAGAAGAAATAACAGACGTATAAATGGGCAAAAATTGTACCGTTGTTTCAGCTTCTGAAGTATCTTGTGATGGGACCAGAATTACCCATCTGAGTAGAAGATCAATCTCACAAATTGCTTGTAATAAATGTAAACTGACTGGTGCCAATTTTCATGTTACCTCAAATACTAAATCACACTGTTAAAAAGGATTAGGACCACATCCATACTGGTATCAACCACAAAGCTTCCATACTTACAACCCCCTTTTTATTTTAGTGCTCAAACATGTAACACACATGAGAAGAGTAAGACCTTGCTTCCTCCTCAGAAAGGGTGGAAGATTTAACACAAATGTCACCAACATCGATAACCACGAACTGCGGTGCCACAGTTCAGAGAGCTGCCATGTGCTGCCAGATCTCAAAACCGCAATAATGCCTTGAGTGCACACAACATTTATAAACCATACTGAAGAGGATCAGAAACAAAAATGAGACAAATCACTGCAGCTCACAAGAAGTCTCTAAGAGGATTGGAGAATAAAGCAGAAAGCTGAGAAAAGGATGATACAAATGAACAAAAAGGGAACGAGCATCAAGAACAATTTTCTAATTTAAAAAGTCTCAATACTAGCAATATGTGGTTGAATACAACTGTATTAGAGCAGCTGCAGAACTAGACAATGTGCCTGCTATGTAGACATGATCAATACCACAAAGAATGCTGAGCAATGAAATCAACCCTCCCAAAGAACAAGGGGAGAGAACATAATCTTCCTGGGAGTGTTTGTATGTGCTTTCTATATTCAATATTATCCTATTTAAATAACATCCAGTCTGATCAATAGTATACAACGAATGTGTGGTTTTTAATCAGATATCTGGGAAGCCAAGCTCTAAATTCACCCTTTCCTTCGTAATTGCATATGTACCTGATAGTAAAGTTAACATTAAGTACTGACAGTGGGTGACACGGCTACTTTGACAAACACAATCAGACAAGACGAGATTTGACAGAACAACTCAATTCCTTCCTTCATGGTTTCTGTATTCCTGAAAACTCTGCATATGTCCTTTGACATATGGCTTGCTTTAGTTGCAAGCTGCATGTTAAGTTAGTTTTCTGTTCGTACACTTGAAGAAGAAACTTCTTGACTGGATGTTCTGTTGGAGACTGGCCCCCAATCCAAGCCCATCCTTCACTCTAAGAGGCTACATTGCCCCTCTCCTGCTCTGCTCCTCAGCCTTCACAAGAGCTCTGTGTTACTGTCCACCACTGCTTTTAACACAAGGCTAAATCCCCTACTAGAGCTCTGATTTCTTTGCTCACTCAGCAGTAAAACACACAAGCACACACAGGCACAGGAAACCTTACAGACTTACTAATGAAGTCACTTTAAAGAAAAAAAAAGATTCTCCTCACAGGGCAATGACTGCTTAGATGTCAATAAATACCTGCTTCTGGACTGTCTGCATAACAGAAACAGGACATGTAAAGCTAATTATGTTAACATGTGGCCCTATGATTGTAA
The DNA here is from genome assembly GCF_036417665.1 of Passer domesticus. NCBI lineage: Eukaryota > Metazoa > Chordata > Aves > Passeriformes > Passeridae > Passer > Passer domesticus. The sequence continues at coordinate 15,554,084 of NC_087486.1, read as the reverse complement.
GAATTAGTGGCATGCCCTTACGTCTTGATGCTTACTCTGGTATTTGGCACAGTTTTCCCTCCCTAAGCCACTGCCAAGAGATCCTAAAAAGCCAGAAGCTGCTGTGTGCCTGAAGCACAACAAGCCCCTGGTTCCACCAGCACATCATTCCCAAAGCAGCTGTGGGTGCAAAGAATTCCTGACCACCACTCTGCTCTTGGCAGGACCTGGACACTGCTGCTGAACTATCTCACACCCAGCCTGAAATCCTTACTGATGCAAAGATGGCAACATGCAAAATTTATTTTAGGTCACCTTAGCTGAAAAGCATCCTGTATTGCACTGAGATGTAGCAGATAACTGGCAGTTAGGAATCATTAGTTGCAACATTCTGCCTTCCTAACAGACTTCACTGTTGGAAGTCTCAAACACGGACGCCAGGAGGCTTCCTCATTGAAATGCAATGCAGTGATTCTGCCCAGTTTAACCAACTGTCACTTCCTCAAGCAGGCAGAACTTGATCCTCAGCTACCACACACTTCCAATCCTTGCAGCACCCTGCACACCATCAGTCCAGCCAAACCAAACCATTTGGGTGCCCACCTGCTGTAGATCTTCAAAACTTATGGCATTGTGATGGTGTTTTTCACATTGGAAGATAGAAATGCATGCTTTATTTTAAGATTAAATTCATTCTGACTTCAGCACTCTCTGTAGCCCTAATAATGGCTGTCAAACAGCATCAGGCTTTAAGGGAAGACATCTAGGACAAGCCAAAACAAGAAGCTGAGACAGTGCAGTGCCTTTGTCTCCTCACAGCCTGTCTTTTTACCTGGCATAAATCTAAATTTCAACGATTCTATCTATAGATATAGATATATCTCTTTTTCAGCTGCATTAGATAATCAAAATCAGGATGGAGAAAATGAAAGTTGTCCCAAAGTATCTCCATTACCTTTACAACGTGCCTTTCCCTTTTATTTATATGAAGTGCACACTGATGTTTATTTTGTAGTATCTAAACCCAGTAAATTGTCTTCAAACACAATCCCCTTGCCTCTCTGCACTGTAGGGCTCACCACAGCATTTCCTCTTGTCACTGCTCCAGCCCTGAGCAATGTGGGAATTAGCACAATCAGGAAGAGGAAGAAAGGACCTTTGCCACATTTGGAAAGCCATTCCCTAAACCCCTGGGTGATGTGCTCTCCTGCTAATTCTGCTGGGATAGAAAGAACACCTGAGGAGAATTTTCTGTGGCTTTGGGTAACAGACAGGAAAGGAGAGGAAAGTGAGAGGGTTACCCAAATCAGGCAGGAGTTTACACTGTCTGCACCTTTTCCACTGGGACTCAAGAAGGAGATGAGATTCCAGTCAACAATAATTATTTCCTTTCTAGACAAATCAATACTTCCAAGAGCAAAGCAGAGTCATCAGGAGTGTCTTATGACAATTATTGGTATTTTTTAGTTCTTCCTTTTGCGTTCTCTGGTTTAGGCAATTCCAAGATCAGCTACATAAGGGCTTTCCCCACATACAATTCTTGGTTCACCAATATTCATGGTTATATTAATCACTAGGATAGTTATTTTGATGTTTTGTTTTCTTTTTTTTCTTCAATGTTGCATGTTATTTAAATGTTCAGGAAGAATATCTGTATTTTCAAAGTAAAGCTCCAACTTTTCAGTTCTTTAACAAGCCTCCCTCATCCATGACAACAGTGAATATTTAACAGAAATCTAAATATTATTCTGAACAAAATGATCTAGAGAAAGGAACTGTATTTTTTTGCATCAAAACCTAACACTTTGCTGATTTTCAAGACGAACTTCTATTCCAGCAGTCACCAACATACCTGCCCCAAATAACCCTCCTGAAAACTCAACCAGGCCTCTTGTTTAAAATAAACCTAAAAATTGAAGATGTTAGAGGAAACAGATTTAAGAGGGTTGCTATCAATGAAATAACCTGCTGCATTTGGGAAGGTTGGAATATTATTTTTTAAAAGCAGTTTTAGAAAACCCAACAGAAGGGAAAATACAGAAGAAGAACAAGCCCCATCCAGTCTGCACAGTGAGTCTCTAGATCTTTGAAGAGACTGATGCCTTGTCCTCAGCATGTATCCTGAGGCTGCAGCTCACAAGCATTAAAGGCCAGCCTCACCTGATGCCTGCCTGGCTCTGTGCCCTCCAAAATTGTCTTCTTAAAGTCCTCCTGCTTGTCCTGCAGAAGGAGAAAGAAGAACTCACAGCTCCTGCTCTACAAAAAAAGGTTCCTGGTCATGAAGACCTGGAACATGAACTTAAATTGGATGAGATCCACCAGCTGAAAACTGGTTTGCTGGCATGAGGCAGGCAAGAACAATGGTAAGACCAAGCAATGAAGATCTCATGAGTTCAGACTCCTACCATGAGCTATTCAGAGAGCACAAAGGTCAGACACAGCATCTCTGTTACAGACAAGATGGATTTTTGTTCACTACTGGCAAAACAAAGAATTTCATTGTACTTTGCACCATCCAGAGAATGCAACAACCAAAAAGTGTTGACTTCAAAAATGAGCTTCACTTATCCTACCACACTTTATTTACACAAGACTAAAGGCCAAGTCTAAAAAAAGCCAGAAATCCCTGACCTTCCCCTGATGGTTCAAAAACCAGTAGGGAAACACATCACAGCACCTTGGATTCCTCACTGTAACAGCAGCACAGCAACCTCCAGAGTTGTGAATTCAAATTCCAGAAGACTGGCTGCTTTTGTAGATGTTTAAATGGTGTCTCATACACAATGCATAAACCCACAGTCTGTCACACACATCAAGGAAAGGGAGTTTTTCATTTAGGAGCCACATTAGTGTGAGGGATGCTATCACCTGAAGGCAAAACAATGATTCCTGTCATGACAGAAACATGTCTGCAAAGGCATTGTGTCATAGGAGACAATGGAGTCTGGCATGCTGGGGTTTTTTTGCAATTATGTGGATGCCAGGTAGCCAGTTTTAGTCTTCTAAGCAAAGCAAGACGTGGAATCTTAACAAGTACTGAAGAGTTTTGGGGAGATCCTGACAGTGTAAAATGAGAAAAATACAAGGATGAAGCTGTCCTCATGGGTTATCTTCCACATCTTAATTTCTGCATAAAAGCTCCCATATATCTTGCATGAGAAAGGTAAATTCCATCACAAAATCAACTCCTATGTAGCACAGCCTCATGTGCAGCTGCAAGAGGGTTCAGGTTAAACTGGGTTAAAAAATCCCAATTTAAAACTCTTTTCTGTATCTCCCAACTGAGAAAAGTTGAGATGATCTCACTGTCCAAAGAAGAATATCTCTCTTTTGTTTGCAGCTACATGGAAACAAAGATGCAACCACCTTGTCAGGAGCAGAGCTGCCTTCAAAAGGGACATCAGAATCTCCTTTAATCCACATGTGATTCTACATCAAGAGGAAACAGGCATTCAAAATGGTCCTTTTAGATTATTGAAAGGTAAGTAGCTTAAAAGCAGGCTATCACCTCTCACTAAACATCACCAGTGCTCATTGTGAGATTTACAGTCCTGGTTCCTGTGGGAACATTTATGTACCTCCCACGTCTTACCTTACACAACCCTTGAGATGAAGGTAACTGCTGGGAAAGACACAAAGAAGAAATAGGAAAAAAAAAATCTTATAGGAAAAATTATCCTTTCACCTTTGAAATTAGACAATCCTTGCCACACTGGTAAATAGATGTATTACTGAAGTGCAGGATATTTTTTCCTGAAGTTCCTACACCATATTTCTGCTTTCAAAAAATGCTTTTATCCATCTGTATTTCAGAGTTCTAATCACCAAACCTTTACTCACATAGATCACAAAATCTAAACTAGCTGTTCTGTCCCCACAGAAGTTGCAAACAAGTAGAATTTACATTTGATCCAGTGGTAGCAGCTCAAGCTGAGAAGTCCCTGCTCCTGGAGGGGATTGGGGAACTAGAATGTAACTATGGCACAGATGGGATCACAGGCTGAAGGCTTCAGATGTGCCTCAGATTCAGTCATCCATACATTTGGCAAAAGCGAGCTGATTTCAAAATGCATACATTAACAAGAAAAGGTGCAGGCCTGCCAGCTAGTTTTGCTACAGATTTTGACAGGCTAACTCTGTAAGGACATGGAAAAGATCCCTTGAAGAAGGGCATCAGAAAAGCACAGAAGAATTGTTAACACTCCAGACTTCATGAACAATTAGTCACAAGGAGACAAATCCACTGAATTGAGAGGATTGAGCAGATTTCCAGCAGACAGAAGAGCACTCTGACACTGCTCATTTCTAGCACTACTTGTCACTGCACAGCTTTAAGGAAAAATTAACCATTAACTAAAGAAAGTTCATCCCAGCCATCATGTTTTTAAATTCTCCTGGTGCTTACAAAGCCACATTGCTTAATGAATGTGACAGAGCTCTGAAGATCTCCACGGGTTCCTGAACTGAATGACATATTTGATATCTAGGCCACAGGATCAGTCCCTGGGTAGCACCAGTTCCTGTTTCCACTCACCAGAACAACACCTGTTTGGGCTGAGATGTGGTGGTAATGGTCACCCCCAATTCAGACAAAACTCTATGGGGACTGAAATCAATTTTCATTAAACAATCACAGAATGATCCGGGTTGAACAGAACTTTCCAAGACTATCCCATTCAATATTCCTGCCAAAATCCCATAACCCCCCCCAATAATATGATTTTCCTCCCTGATAAGAAAAAATTAAGCAGAACATTACTGACATTACTGCAGAAGAATTAATAAGCCCTAAAAAAAAGTAAAGTCTCAAAGAAGACTGGAAAAATTATTCCCAATTACAGCATTAGTTTATTTATATTTCTAAATAAAACCCAAAAGACTTCATTAATGACTGAAATTTAAGTAACTTCATTAGCATGCTGATTTATCAGGTTCAATGAGAACTTTTTCTGACATTCTTCATTTTTTAAAAGAAACAAAAATTTCAGAATATCCAAACAAAACCCAACCCCAGCCCCCAAGCAAAATAAAACACAGAGCAGTGAGTACATAGGGAGGAGAAAAAAAGGAGAATACTCCTCCTAGGCAACCAAAATAACAATTTTTCCAGCTTGAGCCTTGTTTGACATAAGGTTCCTAAACACCTCTGGAAGACCAAAGTATCTATTTTTTTCACTAATTATAAGTCAAATGTTATATCCCTGTAGCTGGTGAAGAGGCAGTTTTGGGTCTCCCAACAACTTAGTTTACATTACAGAAAATGAACATGGGGAAAGCAATGTGCTAAACCCAAGAGTTTAAAGAAAGAAAGAGATCAGATTATGCTGATCATTTAAAAGGCATTGCTTTGTTTGGGGTTTTTGTGTAGTGATTTGCACAAGTTAAGAGACTAACAGTGCTCAGAGACCAACACTGACATACAGAAACAGGAGCTCCTACTACTAAAACATTTTAAATTCAGAGCAGATTGCCCATAAGAATTTTTATTTTGCAGACCAAACAGAATATGCAGGCTCTGATAAAAGTTTCTTTCATGCCTCTTTACAGAGCCATATATAAATCTCTATTACTAAGCTCACCACTCTGTTCTCTGAGCACACAGGCTTGGCCTTAGAGCTGGAAACCAAAGCATTTTGCCCACAAGATGCAGCAGAAGCCTTACCAGATCAGCACCAGCCTGAAGCAACACATCTGCCACATCTGTGTGTCCATTTTCACAGGCGTAGGTCAAAGCTGTATCTCCCGTTGCTGTAGTGGCATGAACATTAGCTCCTAAAAACACAACATTTTTTTCATATTGGACGTGTCCTTATCAAGTATTTCACATCAGATAAACATAAAAATCTCTGACAGCAGCTATACCCTACTGAGCAACAGCCTCCACAGTCCCAGAGCATTGCTCTCATGGCAAAAATTGCTCTCATAGTGAAAGTACTCCAAGGAGAGGGGGTAAGCCAAGGCTTGGAAAAGCATGACTGACAATCTCAGCAGTTAAATCTATATGCTCTCTTATTCCTGCAGTTCCTCTACAGCAAGAAGGATTTCAGTTGTTCCATCAAGTAAAAGGGAATCCAGACAGTTTTGCAGACTGTCCATTTGACTCAGAGCTGTATGCCAAGGGAAACCAGACAAAATGCACATCACTGAATTAGTATTAATACAACAAACCCAAACCCTTCCACAAATCTCCCTTCTTTCCTGCTCTTTAAAATAATTTGCTTTAAAACCATTTTGTTGAGATAATTTTGCTAGCTTCATATACACCAGCTCTCTGAAAACTACACAACTCTTGATACGTAACACATTATTCTTAAAAAAAGAAATGCCAATGTGATTAGCCATTTTCTTATTTTTAAGGTGTGAGGTATAATTAGAGACTCCCTGATGCCAAAACAAGGCTCCTTAATCAACTTTCTACACTATCAGCAGTGAAGTGCAGGCAGCGAGCGTTCCAAGGGAGCTGGTGACAGGTGTCACATGCTGGTGTCACTGCACCAAGTGGCACAGTTGTTACTGTCCCTCGATGAGCAGGGAGCTTCACTTTCTAAAATTACAAATCCAGCCAATTTTATGCTTATTCTTAGAGCATACAAATAAATCACCTTCCACAACAAGGAAGATATCCCAAATACAGCTCTTTTTTCTTTATTACTTTAAGCAGAACACTTTAGACTCAACCAACTTTATAAACTGAAAGATGAACATCAAAGCATCATTTTATCCCAAACTCCAGCAAGATTTAATTTTTAGTACTGTACAATGTAGCAGTAAAGCTCATTTATCACACAAATTCAGCACATTCCAGATCTGTCTTGCACACTACTTCCCAGCACACCATTCCTAAAGAACTGGTTATTCAGGGAGACTGAATGCAGATAACCAGGCTTAGTCAAAGCTGGAGTAGCAAGCAAAACCAAGCCTTATCTGTATTAAAATTCTGTCCTAGATGCAGATAGCTGGAAACAATGTTTCTAATGAATGTGGATACTTTTTAGATATGGAACAGGATCACCTGCTCCAGGAGGCTCTTTTCTCTGTTAACAGTATCAAACAATACTGAGGTGCAACATATGCTCTTTCCTTCTTGCTAAATTGGCTGAGGATATTATTTCTTGTTACAACACTGCCACTCATCAAAACCCCAGGCATCTTCCCAATCATACAAAACAGATCAAGTCCATAGTATCTGTGGGCTTAATCACTCGCTCTGAACACATACCTGCTGCCAGCAAGTACTTCACCAGCTCAAGATGACCCTCTTGAGCAGCTTCCATCAAAGGTGTTGAGCAACCAAGTTCTATATCAGCTCCTGCCTTAATAAGGAAGTCAGCGACTTCAGAGAAGCCTCCACAGCAGGCCAGGGTCAGGGCTGTTTCCTGCGTTTCTTCCGTCTGTGCGTTAATATTTGCCCCTGGGAAACAAAACAGCCATCACTGCCACTGGCTGGGGAGGTGAATGCTCATCAGCCCCACAGCAGTTTGGGTGTTTGAGCTCTGCTCTGTGGGTACAGCAGTGAGCAGTGCCAGCCCCACGCTACATCACAGCAATCTGCACAGGACATCTGTTGGCCATGGATCACACGGTGTTCCTCTGAGCGCTCCATTGCCATGGGATTCTCACCTTGTGCCAGCAGCAAGGCCACCATCTCTTCGTGGCCTTCCCGGGCAGCTTCCATCAGAGGTGTGTAACCTTCATCATTAACCTCCTCCAGGTTGGCTCCTCGCTCGATCAGAAGCGCTGCCAGCTCCACGTGCCCGCCGCAAGCAGCCAGGGTGAGCGGCGATTCGAAGGAATCCGCGGGCATGTTCACCTGGGCACCGCTGTCCAACAGCAGCCGTGCCACCTCCACGTGCCCGTCCTGCAAGAAAGGGCAACCCAGGAGTCAGACACGACTGGAGTCACTTCATGCTGTAGTTGCAACTACTATCACACTAGGCCTGAAAATTATCCTGCAAAAACAGAGCTTTTTTACTTATCATGGTTTAATGGCAATACTTGGACCTAACCAACATTTAGGTTTCCACCTACATCTAAGTCAGGTTTAAATGCATGAGGAAAAAAGAGCTAGATATATGTTGGTGTTTCTGTTTCTTGAGGTAAAAAGAATTATGGCACAAGACTTAATTTGCAGCACAATCTTTGGGACATGACATACTAGAGACAGCAAACAAGTGCCATGTGTAATAAACCCACTCCATGACTAAACCTCAAAACAAGCATAAGAAAATCTTTTTTTCTTATTCTTTGTAGTAATAGTTGATTTATGACTTCTACAAACAAAAAAACCAAAGAAGTCCCAGTTGGCAACTTCTAGACCCTGGGAAAGATACTTGCAAGAGAAACTGAAGTGGGTAACAATAAGGCAGGTAACAGGAGGAGAGAAGACTTGGAAAAACTCTTAAAGGTGACTGAAAAATGCCCAGGGGTGAAGCCATAGAACAAGAGAATTAGGATTGCCAGAGCAGTCTGAGTCCTTACCAATCAAAGCACATAGAGGTATCTGCCAGCTTCTCAAGAAAGTATTGTTAAACCTCTCAGTTACTTGAAATAGAGCAAGTACCAAAAATCCGCATTTGACCAAAGGTGAGTTTGGTAGAGAGCCACAACATCGGCGAAAGGGGAAAGCCTAAACTGACCATGAAGCAGCTTGTAGGTAACCTGAGATGGACAGCAATCAGGGGTGCACATTAAACACAGGCTGCTGTTCTCAGAGGTTGAGAAATCTAAAAGCTAACAGCCACCTCATTAGAGGCATTACCCAAAGTGTGGCATTGTCCCGACCAAAACAAACTCTGAGGCACTTACAAAAGAATTGGTGATCAGAGACCAGACATCTCAGCAACCTGTACCTGCTGCATTCCTTAGATGGAAAGAGATGAAGATTGGGAACAGTCACAACAATTTGGTGGAACAGCTCCCTTGTGCAAGGGTGCAGCCAAATGATAACAAAAAACAAATTCCTTGTTATGGAGTTGGGACTTCAAAGGCTCATCTTGCTTTCTGCTGCTTTCAAATGTCAATACACACTCTGTAATGTCAGAACACCTAGTCTGAAACACCAAAGAACTGAAAATACACAGGCAAACCTCACAACTCTCTCTCCCAAGTGAGCTGCTTCACAGCCTCCAAATTAAGCCAGCCCTTGGATTGTTTCACCAGGAAACGAAGAAAAAGCAAACAAAAAAACCCAACCTAAACAGAACAGTGGGGCTGATTAACCTTTAGTCTGCAGTCATGGTGCAATCTCCTTTAGGTGACAGCATGCACCCACTGTCCTTCTGAATTCCTGGCTGGCACCAGGCTCTCCTACAGGGAAGGCCATTCAAGGACACAATTACCAGCTCACTATCGAAGACTTGGACACAGCTCCCCACTTACACCCTGACCTTGGTCGCTTGCATCATCACCTCACAACTGCACTGAAAGAACATTTGATCCTCCAGCTCTCAGCAGACTGGAGGAACACTGCAGCCTATCTTCCAAGGATTAGAGGCCGCTGGGAGAAAAATCAGTTTCCCTCTTTTTGCTGTGCTTCCTATGGAAACAAGGTCCCTGTTCTTTCTTCAAATAAGTTCCCCAGCTTGAAGAAGAGAGAAAAGGCCATGCAAGGTCTGTATAGAAATGGTTACAGATATGCTCTGACACAATAACACACTCTTTATTAAGATGATGCTCTTGGATAGGGAAGTTTTTCCTCAATGGCTGCACTGAAATTATGTGGACAGTTGCTAGACAACTAAGGACTACATTATTTTTCAAAATAAAATGGCAGGTCAAAATAAAAACCTCACAACCTCATTTACAGAAACCTAAAAGAGAGCAAGTCATCTCTCCATGCAGAACACTTCCGGCAGTGATGAAGAGACAATTGTAATGCATGAATCATCCAGCTCAGTGCACTTTTGGAAAGCTCATTCCACAACACACTGAGAGACCTTATTTTTAAAAACAGAGGTGGAAAACACACAAAAAAAACCAAAACAAAACCCCAAACTAGTGACTTGTACTACATCACTGCATTGCAGATTAGTCACCCTAAACTTCACACAGGGAGCATTTAAAACAACACATCATTCCCCCAAAATTAGAGTATTTTTCCTTTGTGAGCAGTTAAGACTGAGAAGCTGGTGGGAGCTACAGTAAGCACTTTTTTACAATAACAACACACAAATTCACTTGCATCCCCCAAACAGCCTGCTATCCAAGGCTCACTCTATTTTATCACCTCTTGCATTCCTCTCTCCCTGAGGAGGGAACAGTACAAACAAAGGTATTTACCATGCAGGCCTCCATCAGCGCCGTGTGCATCTCATCTGTTTTGTGCTCTTGATCAGCTCCAGCTTCAAGCAAAAAACGAACCATATCTAAATGGCCTTCAAATGAAACAGATCAAAATAAATAAGCATTCCACATCATCAACTTTTAGTAGTACAGACAATACACTTAATGAAATAATTCAGATTTTCAGAGTTTGCTGTTAGAATCTTTTCAAGTTACAATTGGCAAACATGACTTTTTAAAGTACTATTTAAAAAATACCAATGCAAATGAGTCAGCAGCCTTCAGAAAGCCTTTCTTAAAGATACTGCTCAGCTGTGAGATGGAGACAGACCTGTCTAATTCAAGTTTACACAAGAAGCTTTCCTTGTGACTTCAAGCTACAAAACTGCTTATTCCCTATTGAACTGTCCAGTGACAGATCATTTAAGAGTTCCAAGGCAACATACAGTGGGGGGATTATCTTTTAGGGATGGGTCCATGTAGGTCTGAAGTTAACTTTAAGCTTTTTAGTCACACTCACAGACATACTTTTGAGAACTAAGATACACACGTTATCTGACATAATTTTAAAAGCTTCTACTGAGCTTTACCAAAACTTGATTTAAACTCTACTACAGTTTCTGTCATTTTAGAAATTGTCCCTTCTAAGCTTTTAGCCTCTTGATGAGCATTCTTCTCTGAGGGAAGACTTAGTCTTACACAAACTGACAAGAAAACAATCAACCATGTTGTCAAAGATAATACAGGACATCTCTGTGATTCACGGTTTCACATTCCATGACTCAATTAGGTTCTGGGTCCAAAGAAACAAGAATGACCCTCCAACACATTCAGGGGTGCTATTACTGGCATTTGCCTATAAGGAACTACCATATGCTGTAGGAAACCCACGACAAATGCAGATGCAAGTCCTCAGATAGGTTATACATAGTATGTATCCTCAATCTTAACCACAGAGGCAAAGCCTAAAGATACTATGACAATAATCCACATCCTGCTTTTATATTTGTAGAAAAGCACTGGTTGGAAAGCAAACCATAGAAGCACAGTGGATTACCACTGCACTGTTACTTTACATATAAGCTTTAAATAGCAAAAGAAATTAAGTCAGAAGTCCCTAAAAGTTCATCACACTTAAGAATTCATAGCATTCTCCCAAATTACACTGAAGGAAAAGAATCCAGTAATAATGGAGGCATTGTCTCCCTATCAGATATTACAGAAACACACATTCCAACTTTGCATTTTCTGAAGAACCAACAGAGATGTTTTCAGAATTCACAGACAGTTGGTGAGGGAACTGAGAATGAAATAGGGAATGTGGTAGTAGGTAGGAGGAGAGAATGGTGGTGTGTCAAAGTTTGGACACAGCCAATTACAAGTTTTCATCTGCAACATGTCAAACATGTCCACCACATCTGGACACAAACACAGAATTAATACCACTACACCACAGAGGAACATTTAGTGACAATTAGTTTAAAACCCAAATCCAGTTTTACAAAACTCTTAGGAAGACATTCAAAGTATTGCTGAAAGTTTTAGCCAGACAAATCCAAGCAAACAAATTTAAACAAACCTACAGAACAAGGCAAGAGACAATACCTTTGTAGCATGCGAGTGTAAGTGCACTTTCTTTGAACTCGTTGGAGTGAGTGTTGATTCCTGCACCATATTCCAGCAATACTCTTGCAACCTCGACATGCCCTGCACTGGCTGCTTCCATCAGGGGGGTATGTCCATTCTCATTGTGGTCTTCTATGTTAGCACCAGCTTTCAGTAGCACCTTCACCACGTCCACAAAGCCCCCAGCACAGGCGTACGTGAGAGCTGTGTTCCCTGCAGAGGAGAGGTTGCATGAGAGCCCTTTCCATCACCCACGCCTGACATGGGGAAGGAGATCAGTGCTAACAGCTCCAACAAACCCAAGTACATCACCAGAAGGAGCCTTTCACCTCACAGCAATGTTACTCCAGCCCATCATTCCAGGCTGCATATAAAACCCCAAATAACTGTAACATGAAAGTATTAATGCCAAGCCAGTATTACAAATCAGGATTTTTTCAGTTTGAATATAATGTTTCCTACTTTACCACAGAAAATTAGATCAAATAAACATGCACAAAAAGATCAGTGAGTAATTGCTACTGTAGAGTTGGAGTGATTTTTTTGTTTTGTCTTTCTTTTTTTTTTGCCTAAGATTGTATCCTGTAATTCCTTGAAAATCTTCTACTGGCTGGCTGAGAATAAATTTATAATTTGAAACTCTGGTACTGTAAGTGACAGACACTCACATATGGCTCTTGTTTTAAATGCTAGTCAATTTTAAGGTAACTTAGCTTAAAATGGCTAAACAAAGATAAAAGAATGTCTCATAGCTTGGACATGACTTGTTTGAAAATTTGAACAAAGTTTAAATTCTATCTTAATAAGCAGAATCCAACTGCAGGTTAATGCTGTCAGTGAGGTCAGTTAAGCTGTGGTCAAGAACCAGCAATATAGAGAACATTCAATGCATCCAAAAATTTTAACTCCTCTTTAGTAAAAAGGAACAGACAGAAATAACTGGTGTTGATGGGATGCATCCCATGGTCATCTTACTGGGTAGTTTTGGATTATACCAATGGGAAAAGATAAGCTTCATGTATTTTTCTTGTCCTCTAACACCAGAGTGTTTTTTACAGGAACAGTGCTTTCCATTAGAATTTATATTAAAACCCATATTTAATAATGGCCAGTTAAGACTCCAAACACATTTGCTACAGATCTGGTCTATTCCTAACAGTTCCTGTCACGTTTTCTTGTGAATGAAAGTGTTAGACAAAAACACAGATGTTCAGAAGAGCTGTGTGCCTTATGTGCCAGCCTTACTAAGTGTGCTCCTGCTCCCCAGTTACCTGTGGAGGACTGTGCATTGACATCTGCACAATGGACAAGGAGGAGTTTAACGATATCCACGTAGCCTCCACTGGCAGCTGCCATCAAGGGAGTGATGTCCCCTTTATTCCCTCGGTCTTCCACGTTGGCGTGCATGGCTAGAAGCACCTGGGGGAAAAGTTCACTACAGTGAGCAAATTGTAACATCAGCCTTTTGGTTTTAGTTCAGTGGGGTTTGTGAGACTGCTTCCCCAGCCAGCTGCCACAGCCCCTCACACCCAGAGCCACCCCCAGGACCATTCACAGTTATTGCCTGCAATAAACTCTGAGTCTCTGCATTTGTTCATGTCTAAGTTCCAGTGAAATATGGACATTTTTGAAAGTCACAGGGCAATTTACTGACCAGAATGTCACCTGCAATAATGACCAGGGCACCCACACATAAAGCTCACAGGTGAGAAGTTCTCTCCCTGGCCTGTGTTTTGGCACCAAAATGTGAAGTTGGGCATTTCTGAGAACTATCACCTAAACATTTCAAAGCAGCTGCCCTTAGATACAGAAGCAATATAGCTCAAAATTAACAGGAATGAATGTACTGTTGATAAAATGTGATTTTAAAAAACAATTGTGTGAGTGAGACATGAGCTTTTAGGAGGTAACCAGTTGTAGTATTTGGGTTTGCTGCTATTTTAGATACTCTTGCTGGGCAGAACAGCTGGACTGCATCTAGAACAATGCCAGAAAAGTAGATACATCACAAAACAGGATTCATTCCTCAGATAAGTACCTTTAACCTAAAGGCATATGTGACTGCATTCCCAAACTATAACCGGAAAATCACAATAAGCAGTATTCACTGCTATTGTGTTGAAATAATAAAACATTATAATAACCACAATTGCTAAAATGTTTACCTATCAAAGAAGCCCCTCAGACAGTGGTTCACAAATGCTTAATTCTAACTGTATTTGTTACTTACTTGTGCCAATTCATAATATCCTGCTGAGCAGGCCAAGCAAAGCAGACTCTCCCCTTCTTCAGTATGTTCATTTACGCTCCGTCCTTCATCCAGCAGCTTCCGGACAGCATTCACATCCCCATCGGAGCACGCTTCCGCCAAACTGCGACTGCAAAACAGGCACCACAGTCAGCTCAAAACACACCTGCAATACCTCCTTCCTAGGCAAGGAGAAGCCTTTAAGGAAAGACTCTTCACTTCAGTGCTAAGCTTTACTTGAAAATGCACCTTTTATATATTTTATCTATATACATACACAATATTTTCACAGGTGAAATGGAGATAGATACTTTCCTTATTGTCTAAATTAGCTTGTTCTCATCAGTTGCTAATTTGAAATTTGCTCTCATAAAGAGCAGATGCAGAGAGCTCTCAAAGCTGTTTTTTGTGGTGTTTGCAAGACAGGAGCAAACCTCTCTGATGCTATTCCCACTTCAGGGAATGCCAGATACACAGAGGCTGTGACCATGACAAAGTGCTGACTGCAGGTGCCAAGGCAAATTCCTATTGCAGACAAAGCCAAAAAGCCAGCAGTCAAGTATCACAGCGACCACTAATACCAATACTCCAACCAGACAAATTTCTGTAGTTAAGAGGGCAATCACCTACTCTTCTACAGCGAAGAACTTGAACTTTCTTGAAGAACTCAACTCTCTGGTACACAGTAGTTACACCTTCAGATGCAATCTGCTTCTGCTAGCAGTAGAACAGCTCCACTAGTAACTATAAAATTACCTGAATTTGGAATAAAATCCCATTCCATAGCTGGAGAACCAGGGGTGGTCAGTATGTACAATTAACTGAATTTGAAATAAAATCTCATTCCATAGTTGGAGAACCAGGGGTGGTCAGTAGGTACAAGTAACTGCATTTGAAATAAAATCCCATAGTTGGGAGAACCAGGGGTGTTCAGTATGTACAATTAACTGAATTTAAAATAAAATCCCATTCCATAGTTGGAGAACCAGGGGTGGTCAGTACATACAATTAACTCAATTTGAAATAAAATCTCATTCCATAGTTTGGGAACTAGGGGTGGTCAGTATGTACAAGTAACTGAATTTGAAATAAAATCCCATTCCATAGTTGTAGAACCAGGGGTGGTCAGTAGGTACATAAAACTGCATTTGAAATAAAATCCCATAGTTGGAGAACCAGAGGCAGTCAGACCACACAACTGACTGGATTTGAAATAAAATTCCGTAGTTGGAGAACCAGGGGTGGTCAGTATGTACAATTAATAGAATTTGAAAAAAAATCTCATTCCACAGTTTGGGAACTAGGGGTGGTCAGTACGTACAAGTAACTGAATTTGAAATAAAATCCATTTCCATAGTTGGAGAACCAGAGGTGGTCAGTATGTACATAAAACTGGATTTGAAATAAAATCCCACAGCTGGAGAACCAGGGATGGTCAGTATGTACAATTAACTGAATTTGAAATAAAATCTCATTCCACAGTTTGGGAACTAGGGGTGGTCAGTACATAGAATTAACTGAATTTGATATAAAATCCCATTCCATAGTTTGGGAACTAGGAGTGGTCAGTATGTACAATTAACTGAATTTGAAATAAAATCCAATTCCGTAGCCGGAGAACCAGGGATGGTCAATAACTACAATTAAGTGAATTTGAAATAAAATCCCATAGTAGGAGAACCAGGGGTGGTCAGTACGTACATGTAACAGAATTTGAAATGAAATCTCATAGTAGGAGAACCAGGGGTAGTCAGTACATACAATTAACGGAATTTGAAATAAAATCCCATAGTTGGAGAACCATGGGTGCTCAGTATGTATAATTAACCAAATTTGAAATAAAATCCCATTCCATAGTTTGGGAACTAGGGGCGGTCAGTACATACAAGTAACTAAATTTGAAATAGAATCCCACAGTTGGAGAACCAGGGGCGGTCAGACCATCCAGCTAACTGGATTTGCAATAAAACCCCTCAGCAGGGAGGCAGGGTGACGGCACGTACTTGTCCACCTGGCCGTTGTTGTGGTTGTTCTCGGCTCTCATGCGCGTCAGCGCGGCGGCCGCCTCGTCCAGCGCGCAGCTGACGGACGACGTCAGTCTCCGGAGAACCTCGGGATCTGCGAAGGCTTTGCCATCGGCAGTGGACAATTTACCAATTCCTTCAGGGCACGTTCGTTCATCAGTCGGGTTAGTATGAAAGTCACACAAAAGAAATGCAAAGACACTGTTTTAGAGTTCAGCCACATGCACTATTAGTTAAAAATCATTTGCAAACATGCCAAATAATTAGCTACTTAAAACGAAACTATCTGCTAAGATTTGCCCAAGACCTGACTATTTCAATAACTATAATATAGCAGTAAAAACCCTGTATCTTTCAACTAGCAGCTTGGTTACTTGTCCTGATGCCTCAACTCATACCTTTGAAGAACTTAAGCTCAAAAACCATCATATTGGAGTATAAAGGACAAATTCAGGCATTCAAGCCCAAAACCAGAAGTTTGGGAAACAGATGTGACTTAATACTTTCTGAATGTGAATAATTTTTCAACTTAAAACACTTATTACTCTTTTCCCACCCAAAACAAAGCAGACTGAATTCTAGTGTATATATATATATATATATATATTTTTTTTTTAAGAGCAGGAAAATCTTTAATGTTTATTAGTTTAAATTCCAGTAATTTACCACTCTAAACTGCCCAGATCTAGTGATAGGAACAAAAATCAGGAAATGAAATTTCAAATATTTTAAGTATACTTGAAATCAATGCCTCTCCTTCACAGACATAACACAGTAGAAATGCTTAGATTCAAGGAACTTTCTTATAAGTTTCTTTTTTTGGTAACAGTTTCTTTGCTCAAGAACTGCACGCAGGTTTTACTCCTCATAGTTAAGCACAGCCTATTTAACATGTGGAAACAATCACTGCAATGTGGGCAGGGTTTGCATCTTCAGGTACAAATGTGCAAACAGCAAACACCTCCTGGCCACCCACAAAAAACCCCAAATATAAATCAATCAATTTCATGTGCTGCAAAAAACGAATGGTTACTGGTTTATAGATCAGCCACCTTCACCAGTCATGAATCAGTAACTTTTCAATTCCTTAGCTGTTAAAAAAGGTCAAATTAGACAGAAACCTCTGGAAATAAGGCACTTTATCCCTCAGAAGATTTCTATTTGGTATGTGCATATGTGCAGGCTTGATTTACACCACAATGTAAATGTAAATGTTTGATTTCCCACAACCCAGCTTGTAATTACTACAGAATAAATCGTATTTTAAGTTGAAGGTTGTCTTCAGACAACGTATTTCTCCAGTTTGAGAGCATCCAATTTGTGTCTTGATAATGTCAGAATCAATACTTACCAAATCTCTCCAGCCTAAATCTCTTTGTGCCCTCACCCTGCACTGGAACGTGGTGCTGGCCACGATGGAGAATCCCTCTCCTGCCACTGACACAGACACCTCCCCTGGGGTGCTGCTGGTCACTTGGCTGATGGAAATGAGCAGTGGAGGTTCCATGAGCTGCTTCAGACACTTGTGTACCTCCGCCCTGGCTCCAGCATGCCACATCTGGATTCCTTCAGCATGGTCAAGGGGCTACAAAAACCACTTATAGCTAATTTATAACTAATTTATAACTAATTGCCCACTCTGCAATGAAACTAGAAATCACGCATCGAATTGTCTGGGTTGGAAACCTGGCTAGTCCAGAGCAACCAGAGCACAAAATTGAGGGGCCATGGACTCTTTGAGGCCACTGGCCACATGACCCCTTCCACCTCCAAACTGCTGAGGCCACCACCCCCGTGGCCATTGCTGTTAAATATAGCAAAGTTAATAAACAAGCCTCAAGTGCCACAGCTTGTGCCTTATGTATTCACATGAACTGGATTTGCTGGTGGTGTCAAGGGGTTGGAAGTCCTGTCATCTCTGCAGCTGGAGCAGCTGGGACAGTGGGGGACAGTCACTGCAAAACTGGGTCAGGACATCAATTTAGTTCCAAATACACCAAGAAAGTGACAGTTTTTCCACAGCTCAGCTTCCCCAGGATGGCTCAGGGAGTAACTGCTGAGATGTTTACACGAGCTATTTCTGGTGGCAGTGCTGGCTAATGCTGCACTGCAGTGTACATAAAGCACTGCTGAAGGAAAGACAAAGAACCAAGTCTTCACAACTCAGCTCTGAGGCCTCATCTGGGACTGCTGCAACCAAAGCTGAACACCGTGGTAAACAACATGGAAAAGTACTCAAGAGAAATCCACAGGACCCTGAGCAAAGGCTAAAAATGCACAGATTTAGCTTACAAGGAGCAACACAACTGCAGCTTCCCTCGACTTAAAAAAGGTCTAATTGAAGGAGCTGTTAACAGCTCTACTGTTGACAAAAGAAGTGGAAAATACAAAATCCAGCCAAAAGAAACCTACCCAAAGAATTACCAAAACACCACCATCACATAACCCAAAAGCCCAGGTGACACTGGATATCTCCATCATTTCAGCTCACCAAGGCAGCAGAACTGACAGGCTGCCTGGACAAGCAGGACCTACACTTGACACCTTCTCTGTTTTAAAAATTTATTGTGACATTCATATCTGGGATTTCTGAAGGCAGAGGTCACACCACAGATCTTCTGTGCCTGGTTAAGACAGGAAAACTTGACCCACTCCAGCTCTCCTGTTCCCAAGTATCTGTTTCCATGGGTTTTACCAGGTGGTCTCCTGGAGGACTCACCAACCACAGGCCACTGGCTCTTCCTTCTGGACACTCAAAGCACACTTACAGCTCACTCCTGTTTCCAACTTTGTTCCACAAAATGAGCTATAACCACATCAAGGCCTTTCAGAGGGTAAGTGGAAGGTGCCTTTTATTTACCTCACCAGCTAGAGCTCAACCCAGGTGCCATCCCCAGCTCTTAATTTCGTATTTTTATATTGCACATGCCAAAACTAATCAACAGCCACAGAAGGCATCAGAGCTGACATTTGTTTGGCTGGCTGGAGTCAAAGGGAGACAGGCTACAAGAATTACCACTGCAGACACACATTCATTCACCCCCCTTTTGCAATTATACTCAATAATTTACTATATAATAACAATCTGAAGTTTTTATTTTGCTATGATTTAGGATGACTATGCCAGAATCTCAATGCTGTAATGCTCATATGTCTTTTAATGTCTAATTTACCTAATTTTGTGCCCAAACCAATTGTTCTTGTGTCACTCTCATAAAGTCAGGGACTTCAGCAGTCTGATTTAAGTGCAGGATCTTGGCCAAAATTGTTCTTGCTTCCTCCCATCCAATAAATACTGAAAGCATCCTCAGCACCATTCCACATACTCTTGCACAAGAGTGAGCACAATTTCTAACTTTATTACAGTCTCTCTAACATGTCACTGATCTGACACTACCTGAACTGGACCCAAGGTCTGACATTCTGTACTTCCTGGAATATTACACACACACCTCTATAGAGGCCATCCTTTCAATCTTTTCATGGACTGATCACTGTAGCAGGTTTAAGTCTGAAAAGAGAATATGGGACCCATTGTTTTTTTGGAGAACAGTCCACAGTCATTAATTGTATGGATATGGTGATGCTTCTAATGCAAGGCTACAGCTTAACACTAACATTATGAAGAGTATGTTCTGAAGCAGGCCAAAAGGAAATGCCTTCACCCAACATCAGCTGCCATACAAAGACCAAAAAGGTGAACTCAAAAATAGCTTGGACAGGATACTGTAAAGCCTGTGTCTTCTAACAGCCTAAGAACAGTGGCCCTGAAAGTCACTATTTAAGGATATTCCTGAACAATAGACAACTGGAAGAACAGGGAGTGGAGAGACTTTCACCTGTACTGTGATGTTCCTGCTTTACCCTCTGCAGGGAAAAGCAGGGCTACTGCAGGGCCCACACATCTTCACATCTTCTGCAGTGGGCAGCTCTTCATCTGCTGCTGGAGCCACGTGCCAGCTGCTCACAAACCCCGCAGGAACAAGGCCAGCAGCACTCCCCAGCAATGGAAAAGGTCAATGACTGAACTCAGGGCCAGATAATGCCAGATGTTCCACACCTTATTGCCATATGACTGAACTATTTCAATTAGCCTGGAGTTGATTACAGAGGTGTATTAGAACAAGGAACTCACCTTTCAAGGGAAAAGTTTGCTCATCAGATACACACCTACGCTCCTATAACCAACACTCCCATTTCCTTGTTGACTTTCAGACTCACTGGGGTATTCCCACCTTGTAACTACCCAGGTTAGAGTTTTAAGGTAACCTGAAATGAGTTGGTAACTTCTCAGTGTGATCTGAGTTTAACAAGTCAGAGACCCAGATATTGCCTCAAAAAAAAATAAAAGAAAACAGCAACAGGTTTGTGTCTTTGGAAAACACAGTTAAGCCCCTCATAGCACACACAGCTGGTGTCACCATATAATTTGAACATCAAAGGAGACTGCTCCAAAAAGATCAACATATCCAAGAGATAATGTCCAATAATCTTCACAAAACCCTGAAGATTCAGTGATGATTGTGTGCTTCCCCTGTCAATTCCAGCACTCTGCATGTTCTAACACACACTGGAGGACATTTACTTGTAACATGTCCAATTTATGCCCTCATGTTCTTCCCAAAGTCTAATTCAACTTCAGTTCGTACAGAATCAGCTGAGGGTCCTTAAGAGCTTACACAGCCCAAAGACAGGTAGTGATGGAAACGTGGAGAGCTTAAAAAGGCCCAAAGAAGTACAAAATGAGAATTAAGGCCCAGAAATGTCTCTTATCTTTCTAACAGTATGTCAGGAATCTGCTCTAATCAGCCTGGTGTCCAAGCAGCACCTCAAACAAGGTGAAGAGTGTTCCAGGAAGGAGAGGGGAGGAACTTGGGTTTAGGTTCTTTACTGGAATCTCCATCAGAGGAATTGAGAAGCTCTAGACTGTCCAAAGCAGCTGCCACAGCCTCGTGCCAACAAGCAGTGACCCCACCAGAAGAGCTCAGCTCCAGCACATCACCCAGCTGCCACAGGACAAGAAGGCAACCAGCAGAAATGAGCACGCGCTGTTCTCTGAGGGCTCAGGGGGCAAAGTGGCAAAGCTACACGCTGCCTGTGTAACGAACAAAAAAGTGTGCACTTGGCTCCTCTCTGATGATATCTAAACATCTTCCCAAACACAAATTTCATATTAGATCAGTTTCAGAGCCAGTAAACCAAGGAAAAGCATCCCCCATTTGCTTGTAAAGAGCAGTCCAAAGCCAAGCAAACCCAAAGGAACAGTCATTTGCAAGTTTCATTGCATTAAGATATCTAATTTGCAGCATCAGAATGAGGGACATAAATAGATTTACAAATTTTTGAATATATTTTAAACATTTACATGCTTATTGTATGCTGATTTCTCAGGCTAAAGTACTCAAGGCAAAAGCCACATATTGAGTAGTGCTCTTCAGGTAAAGAAATTAGAAAATACTAGTAATTCATTCTAGTGCACTCATCTTCTAAAATTCACACACTTTTAAAAACTTTCATATGAAGTGTTGTTAAAAAAACCTAATTCACACTAAGTTAAACAACATTAGAATTACAAGAAAAGTCTACTTGTACTATAAGGAAAATAATGTGAGAGTACAGCCTGAGCAATGCCATTTGGGATTTTTTGGTATTTTTATTTTTTTGGAGAAAAGCATTATCCAGAATGCTTCTCCATTTTTCAGGGGGTCATTTCAACACTACTATTCCCAGGCATGGAACAATTTTATATGGTAGGGATTATCTTAGCTTTGTTTTGTAAAACACTAAAAAAACTACATTGAGGCTTTCAGTCATTCCAAGCCAAGCACACGCCTTTGGAATCACTGCCACTGAAAATCACAGTTATGGTCTGACTTCAGCTCAGCTCCAGAGCAAAGAAAACTCACTGTGCCTCCACCAGCCCTGGTGTAGCTGCACTTCACTCAAGAAAATGTACTTTTATATACAGGTGATAGAAATTTTCACTACAAAACTATTTTCCTGTCTTACCAAGTACATGGCACAAACAGAACTCACTGGCTGCAATTTTTATTTTTCTTCTTCTCAATTAGTATTTGGACAAGCTAAATAAAATTCATTTAGCATGAAATTAAGAGCTACAACTTGAGGGTTTTTTTAAATTTTATTAATTAGCATTTTACAATATTTCATGTGTCACCATCACAGTTTCCCATAGACTTCAAGTGCAGCTGAGTTCTCAATTGCTACAAATCATATTCCTGACAGCAAACTGTGATGCTTAAAAATGACATTTTCAGTGCAATCTGAAAAATCATGTTCAGATCATCTGCTAAGCATTTTCTGGCAAAAGTAGGAATTTATTATCCTGGACTGTATTTCATGGTCCTTCTCTCAAAATATCCCTTCTCCACAAATCCACGCTCTTAAACATAATAGGAAATCACCCACAATATCCACCAGCAATATTCAAGTGACAGGGAATGCCTGAAAAAAAAAACAAACCTGAAAGGCCATTCCAACATACACACACCCTGGGAGAAAACTCCTAATTCCTGCTCCCATTTTTCACTTACTTGACACTACAAACTCCTAATGTCACACCTGCATTTACATCTATTTCAATGCTCTTGCAGGAACAGGAGCCAGCAATCTCCACCACCTTCTCTCCTCTTCCCAGCACGGCAGCTGTAGCAGGGAGATTTTCCTTTTCCAGAATCAAAAGGCAGGAAGTACTTCTCCAGCTACAGTTAGTGCTTACTGTTATTTCAGTAACATTTTGATGGCAAGGGTTCCTTTTTGAGATCATCTCCTTTTTACATCAGTGTGCTTAAATATCTCACACTCTGAAAGCTAATTTGAAATTCCACACAAACACAAATCCTTGATTAACTAGTCAATATTCATTAACATTTCTTTTGAGAAATTAGATTCATTAAGTGTCAATTTATAAATTTAGATTTCAATTTAGTCTCACATCACTTCAATAAGGGTTACCTAATCAGGGAATTCACTACCTCAGCCACCAACTTCCATTTTCAGTAAAGCTTGGAAGCCCAGTAACCAAATTCAGCAATGAAAAACAGCTTTATATAGACTTACAGATGTTTCTAGAAAAATCCCTATCTTCCCAAATAGTCTGAAATTTAATCTAATTTCTCTCCACCAACCCAATCCACCCTATTCCTTTTGTTTTCAGAATGCAAGGAAGAATACAGGTATTGGACAGATACGGAATACCACACACATTTTAGCTTAGAACACTGAAATAAAAGATTGGTTTAAACCTTGTAGCAGAGATTTGTTAACATAGGAGAGGTCAAATAGGACAGAATAATACCAGAAAAATTATCCACATAACTTCCTCCTCAAAACTCCTCATCTTATTTAAAATCCTGACCACGCCAGACTTTGCTACAGCAGAACTCTCAATTTTTCTGTCAGGTTGATTTTTTCCATGCTTTCATTAGGCATCCATTTTCTCCCAGGTATGGACACTAAGGTACCTTTTCTAAAGCTAAAATAAAAGGAGATTTTTTGTGCCAATCTAACATTTGGTCACTTCCAGAAGGATGACTTTGTGCTCCTCCTCTCCCCATGTCTCCCCCACTGCCCGCACACTGGGGAAAAGAAGAGGGAGTTTTCTCTCAGCACAATAAGATAAGTCTGACCAGCAAAAGGTCTTTCTAGGCACCACCAGAACTAAGAGGAGATAACCATGCAGGAACAGCAGATTACTGCCTGACCAGGACAGCAAACAGCCACCAAACCATCTCACCCACCTCACACACCTTCCTGTCACTCACTCACAATGTTTGTTCCAAATGTTTGTTCCCTAATCCAGGATCTTTATAAAGAAGTTTAACCTTTCATTTTTTAAAGATTTTGTTTCTATTAAATCTCTATCAAAGAAACATTTGCCTTCCTACAAGGCAACAAGTTCCCAGATGCAACCCTCAACACTGCTGACCCCTTACAGGAACCACAACTTCCAGACACTCATCATACATGTGCAGAAAATTTTGCTGATCACTCAACCAAATGCACTTTGGTCCCGCACATATTGCATGTAGTTTACATGGAAGCATCATGAATGACTCTGGTGTCACGATTACAGATGTACTTCAGCAGCAGCAAACAGCTTTTCCACCCAGCTCTGACTCTTGGGTTACCTTGTGTTTTAAAGCAGCAACTACAATCAGGACAGAAGCAACATTATAGTGAAAACAACTGCCAGTTCTGTCTAAGAATAACTATTTCTACCAGCTTCCCTAAATTGTTGGGGTTTGTTTTGATTTGGTTTTTATTTTCTTAATGGAAAAAGCACTCTTATCCATTGGCAACTAAGACCTTCTTCTCAAATTGCTTTTGATTGCAAGAAAATATAAGATTTGAGAAAAATATTTAAAACACAGTACTAATGTTAATTCAAATAAAGGAAAAGAATGGGATTAAACAGTGGTTTATCTATGTGACTCTGAAAAACCTGAATTTGTTTTGGTGCTTTGCTGGGATTAAATGGGAGTTACACTGGATATCACAGTAAAATAGGAGCTTAGCACTCATTTTAAATTTTTTTTTGAATGACCAAGTCAGGGATTTTTTATCCCAACATTAACACAGATAAAAGCCAGCAATACACACCCAGAATCACTTGCCACAGCAGCAAAACCACAGCAAACTACTTGGGTCAATGCCTTTTCCCTTTCTGTCCTCCCTTCCTCCCCATCTCCTCCTGCCACAAGCCCTCCACACCTTCCCAGGGCTGCAGCACCAGAGAGTATTCAACTCCATTTCATACTTATAGACTTAAAACAAATGCTCTTCTGGTTGTATCCTGCCAGCCCTGCTGTGATTAGCTAAGGGAAAACTTCAGCCACGGGCGGAATTGTTCGCCTGCCTTTGTTTGGCTTTGAACTGGACACAGTCAAACAGCAGCGTCAGCACATCCCCCAGCCAGGCAGTCAGGCAGTCACCTGCTCCCAGCCTGCCCAGCAGAGCGTCAGCACACACCCCAGTCACCCCAGAGCATCCCAGTCACCCCAGAGCACATCCCAGTTACCCCAGAGCACATCCCAGGGCACCCCAGAGCACATCCCAGGGCACCCCAGAGCACATCCCAGGGCACCCCAGAGCATCCCAGTGCACCCTAGAGCACATCCCAGTCACCCCAGAGCACATCCCAGGGCACCCCAGAGCACATCCCAGTCATCCCAGCGCACCCCAGAGCACATCCCAGTTACCCCAGAGCACAACCCAGTGACCCCAGAGCACCCCAGAGCACATCCCAGTCACCCCAGAGCACATCCCAATGTACCCTAGAGCACATCCCACTGTACCCTAGAGCATCCCAGTGCACACCAGAGCACATCCCAGTCACCCCAGAGCACATCCCAGTGCACCCTAGAGCACATCCCAGCACACCCTAGAGCACATCCCAGGGCACCCCAGAGCATCCCAGGGCACCCCAGCACATATCCCAGAGCACCTCAGTGTATCCCAGTGCAATCCAGAGCATCCCAGTGCAATCCAGTATATCCCAGTGCACCCCAGAGCATATCCCAGTGCACATCCCAGTCCATCCCAGAGCACCCCAGCCCATACCAGCACATCCCATCCCATCCCATCCCATCCCATCCCATCCCTGGTCACAGAGAGCTGCTGTCACCCACCCAGAATCACAGGAGCTCTGCTCAAGTTCCAAACTTTGGACATCAGCTCAGATACTCCTCTATGTAAAGGAAGAGAAGGAAGAATCTGATTGCTTCTGGGTGTTTATATGAAGTAGTTTTAAACCCCTAAGTCACTCCTGGGGTATTTATTTTAAGCTAAGATTGCAGTGCATACAATATTTACCCATACAACTACAAAGGTGGTGTCCTGGTTTTGCATGGGATGCATTTACAGAAGTGATGCAAACTTGCAAGTGATGCAACTAGCTAAATGATCCAGAAGCAGAAATTATGACCTCTGTAAAGAAAGCTACAAATTTTTTGCTTTGTGCCATCAAATATGGAAAAATGTACCATTTAATTAATTATTTTACAGAAAAATATCACAGCTAACAGTTGGTGATTATTCTTCATTTCCTGGTTCTTCCTTTCATGGCTTATCAGAGAGAAATGTTTCCTTATTTCAAGTCTGACAATTGCTTGGCTCCAAGAATCTGAAAGACACGTGTCAAAGAGCTAAGACTGCTACTGAAACAAGGGAAGGAGGAACGTGGAAATGGCACTGTCCACTTGGGAAGGTAGGGAGCAAAGAAAAACCTCGCATACCCCTGAGAAATATCAAGAGAAGAAAAAAATATTAACGCTGAGAAAGGTACACAGAATTCCTGTTCTTGACTTCTAGCATTCTAACTCAGCTCAGTATTTCATGTCTCATCCTCTTCAGGGCTTTTGCCCCTTGAAAAAGTTACTTTACAGACACTCCCACCTATTTAGTGGGACAAGGAGAGGACAGCAGAATTACTTTCTGCTTTCTGAGTAACCCAAAGGAAGGGAAAGTATCACACCCCTGTGGAGACTGACTCCAGGATATGACCCCCCTCCACAACAGAGATGCAGGAAGGTAAGAACTCAAATAACCTCTGAGTGCTATTTATAGACAAACAGCCCACTTGAACTCTTCTCAAAGTTTCTGGCAGTCATTGGCAACTGAGCCCCAATGGGCTGTAATTGCCTTCCTGAATCAAAAAGCAATCAGTACAGTACCAGTGACTATCTGGGAAAAAGACATTTGAAAACACTACTACATTTTCAAGCAAATATCTGAGAGCAAATTGAGTGCCAGTAACATCACTGAGCTAACTCAGAAGCACAGAGTTTTAGCCCCCAGTTTATGGTAATTATGTATGGCAAAGCCAGCCAAAATACTGAGTGTTTTCAGAGTGATCAAGTGCACCACTTCTTTAAAAAACAATCACCACTCTAATGGTCTGTAGCACAGACTAGTGTATAAATTAATGTCTCACACTGAATGTTTGAGAAACTCTTCATGAAACCCTCTCCTCTGGCTAAAATGATCCACAGCCTTTCAGTACTGCCATCATTACATACAAACTGCATAACAAAAGATCCTGAAAGTAAAACCTTCGAGAATGCCAGAGTACATTGGAGTACCAAACTACCAAAAATCAGGATACTACAGTCTTCAGAAATAAAACACAGAATTGATTTTACCATGACCCAACTTGAAGAAAGAACACACATATCTAATGCTAACACTTCTCTACAAGAACATCCCAAGGGACCATCTATTTATTTTTTGCAGCATCCTCTTGCAGTTTTAAAAACTAAAGGGAAGAGATGCATTTTCACCCAGCTCCATGTCTCTGAAGCTCTGGTGCTTCAGATGGCAGATTTTGTCCTTCACAGGTCACAGAATCCAACATGTGGCACCACACAGAGCAACATCTACTGAGCTTCTTCAAGAGCACAGTGCAGAGAGAAACTGTAACAAGTACAAATCCAATGGGGGGAGTTGTTTCCAATAACGAGTATGGAAAGTTCAGCCAATTAAGGTTCTACCACAGCAAACTTCTCTCATTATTTCCTCCAGGTCTTTGCTCTTACTCTTTGTAAAGACTAGAACAGATTTGTTCTATCTCTTGCTGTGTCTCTGCTGCTGGGGAGGATCAGGTACTGGGTGCTTTTGCTGTGAGTGAAGGCTGATAGCCAAAAGCACAGCCACAGTGCAAGTTTATCCTTTTTTCATTAACTAATCCTCCTACTTTTCCTCCAGAGACTTCCAAAACATGCTGCTTCCTTGGTTTTGGCAATACTAGACAAAGCCAGCTGGAAGTCAGGCCAGGTTGGTTAGAACATTCTTGCTTGCTGTGGTCTTCCTCTTGCTACTCAAAAGCAAACTAATTCTTTGAAAGCAAAGACACAATTTCAGCCTTTATAATGATTCTGAGTTGAGAAGGTTTTTTTAAAGGACATATTCAAACATGAGTGTCAGAAAAAATAAATATACACACACATACAAAGGAATAGTCAAGTGCACACACAGGAATAATCAAATGCACAAACATGGAATGATTTGTTATAGCTCTTCAGAAAAGCAGTGGTAGATTTAGAGACAAATTCAACTTGCAAACCAAAGGCAAAAGGCAGACAACAAATGGAGATGTATAAACAAAACACAGCTTGCAGGACAGATGAAATAACACTCCTCTCTCCATGCATCAGTAGAGCTCAGCTTCAGTAACACGACTCATTTGGGGCAAAAAGTTCTCAACAGAGATCACGTACAGAGACTCCAGAGGAGAACAAGAGCAAATGAAAGTCTAAAGAAGATGAGTTAAGGGCAGAAAAAGGTTAATGTGATTTAAAAAAAAAAAAAAAAAGAGAAAAAAGAGAAAAAAAAAAAAAAACCCTTGAGGGTGATATCAGTCTGCAAATCAGCTCCGAGGATGGCTGCACTGGAACACTGACCATGAGATGCATTAAACAAGCAGTCAAAGCCACTAAAACCCACTAACTGCTTTACTCCATCTTTCCTCCTTCCCTCACAAGGCTCTTCCACAGGAAGCAGCTCAGTGTTTCCTTCACCCCTGAGCTGCATATTTCAGTACATAACACTCAGGACTGGCAGTCCAAAAATCCTTCTCATCCCAAGGACTGCAGTATGCTCTGGAGCTTCCAGCACTGGAGATTGTCTCTCTAACCAGTTCCTAAAGCCACCAGTCAGGAATGGAACAAGCACAGCTAAATTTGCCTGGGGAGAAGGCAGAGAAGAAGGTAAAACTGAATCTACAGAGACTTTTTTCTGACAAATTTTTGAAAAACTTTTAAGATGCTGTGCAGAATTTCAGAGAAAGGTGATGCCTAAATGACAAGTCAACAATTCTTGGTTTGGAAGCAAGTTTTACTACACAGGGGGGAAAGTCCCTGAAGATCTGCACAGTGCATTTTGCTCCCATTGCAACTATTTTCCTGATTAATACAACCAGGATAATTTTATGCAATGCAATAATTTTTTATCATATCCTAGTGTGTATTGAATCTTCAAGTATTTAAATAATTCATATTCACAAATAATGTAACCTGCCTTTTTGTGCAAGATGTTTAATGTACTACAGCTCATTTTAAATTTAGAGATTTAAGTCCTTAGCTTTCAAAGTAAGGTCTGTAAAACAGCACAAAATAACAGCAGGAAACTAAGATGCTCATACCCCACTGTAAAAAAGCCACTTGTTTCCATAAGCAGAATCAAAGATAAGTGGCAGTATATTTCACATATTTTGTTTTTCATTAATCTGGTGAAAACCAGCTTGACTTTCTACAAATATGCAGAACTTAATCATTTGTGCAATGCATATACTATATCACCACTTGTTTTCTTAGAACCTTGCTTATAATTACCTCCTAAATATACAACAGTAACATTTTGTCAAAGTTGAGTAAACAATTTAAAAAACCAACCAATTCATGTGCTATACTGCAAAGTATTTATGACTCAGTAAATCTGTTCCTGGCACTTTAAAAGACCCCAAATATTTGCTAGGATTATAGAACTGCCAGAAGTGTTATGGACAGATGTGTTGTAGCCCACCCCAAGAGGCTGTCCCCAGACCAGAACATGCCCCAGACTGTTCTGGCAGCAAGCAGCCCTGCTCCAATGCAATGACTCCTCACAGGACACTTCCCTCTGCTCCAGGAGGTGTGGCTGCACAGCCAGACTTACCAGTTAGGCCAGTATGGAGTAAGTGGCTGGCACTGGTTATTGCCACCACGCTTGAATATTAAGCTACAGAATATTTTTTGGAAAATTCCAAAAAGGGAAATCTGAAAAACTGATCCAGATCCGATCATGTGCACACCCCAAAGCATCCAGCCAATATTCAAACTCTCTTTTGAGCACTTCTAAAGTCTGATTTTATCACGATGTGCTAAGGAAACTACATGACTGACAAATGCAGACAACAATAAAAAAAGCAAACAGATTTCAAGTCAGTGTAATTGAGGTTTTTTTAATAAACTACTAAGACTGTTCTTGCAGAAGATACAAGCAAGAGATTGAGGCTTCTACCTCCTCATCCTTCCTGACTCTCTCCTGACACATTTCAGAAGAGTCATGTTCTGGTGAACTCAAACTTCCAAGAGCAGTAACTGCTTCATTTCCCACAGCTCCTCTCAGCTCCTCTCCCTCCCAGCATCCCAAGGACAGCACCACACCACAGCCACCTGCTGAGAGGAGGAGGGACACGGACCAAGGGGAGCAACTGCACAGGGCACATCCCACCTCAATTCAGGCACTACACAGGACTGCTGCTTTTCTCCTGCCCAAACTCTCCCTACATTTCTTTTGGCTGAAGCTACTCCAAGTACTAATATAAGAAGTCCTGAAATCAATACTGAATGGAAAAAAACCATTTTAACCAGCAATAATATGTTTCCCATATTGGAACAAGAGAGTAACGGGTGTTTCATCTTACAGAAAAATCCAGCTTGCATGAAAAATAAAATACAGCAGAAGGAAAATAGAAAGGAGAAGTTGAGTTAATAAAAGCTATATCCAGAACTGAAAAAAATCATGTTAAAAGGAGGATTGCACAAATTATTTATGGTACAATAATGAAGAACTTACTGATTACTTATGACTACCTCTGACATACATACACAGATATATATATAAATATGTAGGCAACTTGAGAGATTGAGGAGAACCTTGGCTAATTTTCCTACATCACAAAATAAAACTGGTAAGTTTTTGTCTCGTCTTTTTCCACTCCCCATCCCCTCTGAAGAAAGGTTAAAATCATCTTCACTGAAGAACTCCAGAAGTAAAGTTTTCAGAGCTGGTAAGGTAACTTAGCCACCTGATAGCTAAAGGCAGCAATTTGAGTGTTATGACAATGAGACCATTCTTCACAGCAAAATCCATCTGGAGAACAGCTAAAAAATATGAAGCTGATACATTTAACACACTGTCAAAGCATGGAAGTTAATTTGACTAAGAGCAGCATTAGACTAGACTTTTCCTAATCTAAAAGCCTACTAGCATAGAAAAAATATTTAAATCATGCAAAAACTCAGAGAGATATAATATTAATAATTCAATTACATGCACTCAATTGAGTTTATCCAACTTATTCAAAAGCACAACAAATCTCTGTGTTTCACATACCATATATTCCTTCCCACTCTGAATCTTTAGATAGTGAAGAAAGAAAATGAGTAAGTCATTGTAATGTGCCAGTATCTCAGAAGGCAGAATTTTCCAGTGAACAAGACAGTGGTGATTGCAGAGCCAGGGCTGCTTTGGTCTCCAAAGAAACACCTACAATGGAGCCTGCTCCAACTGCCCTAGTGAAAACTGTTTCCCTTATTTGGTCTATATACCAGGCCCATATAACACCAGGTATTGCAGATCAGATCAAATTACGGTGAAAAGTCTTTCTTGGTTTACAATCAGTCACGATAACTGGACTCAGGTAAGATTTTGGCCATGTTGAAGGAGGCTAAACACACTTCAAATTTCATATTGCAACATCTTTACCATAAAGTTACATCTTTGCTCAAATTCCAGCAAACCTATTTGACTCCCCCCCCAAAAAGACCCTGCTTCTCTTTCTTTATTTCATAACACCAATGCAGATCTAGATGTGCATTTGCTGTATGCCACAAGCACAGAAGTGCAACCAATAAAATGACAAACATTAATCTGTTTCCTGCAGACTCCCATTTCTATAGGTTCAAGTGGAGCTTGGAAAACCCTTCAGACATTAAGTTTCTAATGCCCACCTTCATTTAAATCACAGCTTGGTTACTCATCAGCCCTAAGAAAAGAAACACCAAGTTCACACATGAATCTTATTCATCATAAATATGAATCAAAGAATATGATCAAAGAATTTCTCTAGCCCAGTCTCTGTCACTTTCTGAGGATTCCCTCAGATGCAGGATGAAAGCAAGCTGTGCCTCTCTGGCACTGTTCTTTTAGACCACAGCTCACTCCCTGGTAACCCCTGCTGTTAGTGAATAATGAATGAGTTACACCACATCACCCAAAAAAAAAAAAAAAAGCAGTTTTGGTCAATAGGTTGGCAAGTGAGTGAACAGAAATATACAGAGGAAAGCACTCAATTCCACAATTGCTGAATCTACTCTAATTTTCAGTTTATCCTAAAGCAGGTAGATTTCATCTGGGCTCATTCATATTATGATCTGT
This sequence comes from Passer domesticus, assembly GCF_036417665.1. Lineage (NCBI taxonomy): Eukaryota > Metazoa > Chordata > Aves > Passeriformes > Passeridae > Passer > Passer domesticus. The sequence continues at coordinate 15,521,768 of NC_087486.1, read as the reverse complement.
GTTCTGCATTTCCACTAAGCAGGTGATCACTTGCACTTTTTGCCTTTCCCAGCTCCAAAATGCACAACCTACTCCCCCTACCAGCTTTTCCAAAAAGCAGTATCAGGTCCTCATGCCTGAATGAGCTACTGAAATTCACAGGTATAAACAGACACAGGATTACAACTCAATTTCTCTTTCACCATTTACACTACAACTAATCCCTCAAAATCTCAAAAACACCAACCCATTTGTGAGGGTCTCTAACCACCTTTAATACTGTATTTCAGCAGAAAATATGGATAAGTCTGCTCTGTGTTTAAACATAAGAATGCACTATTCACATGTTTCATTAAACAAACCTTTGGCTCAACATTCTCCCTCTCAAAATATTTTCCTCACAAGCCTCTTTGCAAACAATAGTGGGAGTCCTGAAGAACTCACTGCTTACAGAACTACTCCCTGTGTAGATACAGGAACATCATGTCCCCTAAAGGCAGCTGAAGTTTCTTTACCACTTTCTTCTGCATCTTTTTTTTGATGCTTCATTGTCAAAGTGTTTCAACATTCAAATTGAGAAGGAACACACTTAAAATCTCTGCTGGAAGAGACACAGGCACTCGAGCTATTTCCTCAAGTCAAAAAGCAGTTCAGTAACACTCTATGTCACTTCCCAGAAAACTCAGCCAAACCATGCTGAAACACTATCAACAGGGTATTTGAACTGCAGGGATTAACATTTTGACATTTCACAACTTTCTGCAGAAATCTGTGCTTTCGGTGCAGAATACACCAAATGGGCATCCAGGATTTTTATTTGGCCATGTGCCTGAACCAACACCTTTCTGTAGCCTCAAAAACAACCTGCAGAAAGAGACTGCACAACACAAGAGAGTCATTTCCCCTTCCTGATGCAAGCTGGGAACAGAAAATGAAACGGGTTTAACCTGTAGGAATTTTCTCACCTTGCCCTCTCACCAACACATGTTGAGGACCCACAAAGAGCTCAACAAGAAGAACAAGAGCTCTCAACACTGCAACCATTCACTCCCAATAGCAAAGAGTTCTCATCTCCAGCTGTCAAACTCGGCCCCTAAAAAGGGCATTTAATACTTCCTTTCTGAAGATCCACACAAGAATCATGACTCTTCAGAGCTGAAATATTATTTTAAGAAATCAAGAGTACCCTAATTAACAGTGGAGCAAAATGTTTCTAGTGCAGAACAGGACTTCACTCTCAGAATACTAATAATCTGTTTAATTACAGCTTGATAAATGGAAACATACTCCAAGCAGGATGGTTCTCATGCCACAGGTTATTTTACCTATAAATCCCTTCTCTGCTAATAGGAGTTAAACTGAAGGAAGATATACAAGACTTGCTTTGTTTAGGTTAAAACTTGCCAAACAACATGATTCAGTTGTTTTAACTTATCTTCAGTTTCTGAAAGTGGAAACAACTGATATTTACAAAGGTCTCTTGGTCTTCAGATTGTAGAACTATTTTTTGTGAAATAATACAAACACTGAGAGTTGTTTAAAGGTAGTTCTTCATTAATAAAGTGCCTGTTCTTTCACAGAATAAAGTATGGTTGTCTAAACTGAAGTTAATCAGGCAGTTTTTTAGAGAAAAACAAGAAATCTGTGTTTGTGTGCACATGGATATGTACATGTGTGTAACTGCTGCTATGCCAAGGGGGTGAGACACAACACTCTTGCTAGAAATTTGGCTTAAGGCTCTCACCTTCAACATCCACAATCCTTGAAACAGAATAAGCAAGTCAAACAAGCAACTGAAAAATATCCAGCACACTCATGGTGGGTAAATACAACCTACAGAAACATCTCCAAGCAGTTCAAATAACCTCTGGCTTCTTGTGCAGCAGCTCTCAAATCAAGACAGCTACTTACAAACAAAACACAGCTCCTACAAATCACACAGTACACAATAGCTGAAAACCACTTCTGCACAAGTACTTTGAAGAACAATATCCCATGTGGCTGCAGTTGCTAGAACTTACCTTCCAGAACTAACAAACAACATGTCCATGTGAGATCGGAGCATTAAAGGATTCAAGGAGAATGAGCAAAACCAGTTTTGCAAGTCATACTCATTAAGATCCTAATGACACATCCACAAACCTGGCACGTGGGAAACCCTAAGAAATCCAAGACACTGAACACAAGATTGATTTTCTTCTAGGTTGTCAGGTGGAATCAGGCCTCTCAAAGGAGGATCATCACAACCACGGCCAAGCTACACCTGAAAACTACAGACAAGGCTTTAAATGTGTTGGAGCCATAGTTCTATTTTCCCAAGCTATCCTTAATGCTGAGGACTGAACTGTGACTGAAAGAACAGCAGAAATCACTTGCTTTTGCCAAACTGCCAAAGAATACAAAGGCACAACGCTAGGCTGCCATGATGGAAGCCCAGAAGCTCACTTAGGGTTCAAAAAGTATTTTCAGCCAAACCAGGCAGATAAATCCAGTGAAGATATCAGCACATCTCCTAAAACCACTACCTTCTTTTTCAATCACTGTCAAATTATTGCTTTTGTTAATGAACTACCAGATTCACAGCATCTTCTTTAGGTTAGCCTGATATTTTTAGTATTCCAATCCACAGTGGGAAATACAAGCACAGCTTAACTAGAGAACTTTCCCCAGAGTATTTTCACTCTTTTGATCTCACACATTCATCAAGTGGCATTAATTTTGTCCAGTCTTTCTAGAGAGGGAGATGAAGTCCTCAAACAAAGGCACTCCTTTTTTTTATTTGCTCTTCTTTCCAGATTCCTTCCACTCTGCTCATGTACTTGGGAAAACCAACACATGGAAACCTCAGCTAAAAAACAAATTATCTAATCCTGGGGACAAATACCCACCTACTGCTTAGAAATCTGAGTACAGCATTCTCACAGGTGCTACAAGCAGCAAAGGTACCTCCTGGATATGTCAAATACTGTGAGATCCTTGTGAGCACTGCAGCCCCAGCCACCAGCAATTTATAAAGCCAGAAATAGCCTTTGGGACACAGTAGCCACCAGGTACATGAGAGGAACTGATTTGCATTTTTTAAAGCGCTTAAAAAGAGAGCAAATTATTCAAATTCCCTTCGTTCATATAGTATCCCAGGAACAGTCTGTCTTGCCCACAAAACAAAGTTTGGTCCTCAAGAGTTACAGTTACAGGCTGCTGCAACTTCCTGCTGACAAAAGCTGTGCTGTGTTCTAAGTGGGGGTTTTTTCAAATCCAAAATGCAAAGAGAACACAAATCCCAAATCCCTGCCCCTTTTGCTTCCTCAGAATAAAATTCTCCTTTAAGAGTGTACACAGCTTAGCATCTACACACCTGCAAGTAAGTGCTATTTTATGTAGTTCCTTAAGTGTTCCAAAGTAAGGTGTGAGAAGTCCAATTTCAGCACACCACTACAAGTCTGAGTACACACCCATGATGATCAAATGTGATTTGTTTCAAAGCAGGGATTTGATACCATTTTGTCCTTGGAATTTTGAAACTAACAAATAATTTCCAAATCCATTACAAACATCCCAGTCACAAATTGTAGGAGGATTTGAATTAGTCCAGCTTTCACTCTTAAGCTAATAAATGTAGTAGCAACTATGTTTATCAGGTCTGGTTCCAAAACAGGAATATTTAATATGTATTTTCAAACAGTGATACCCCAGAACTACAGAATGCAACAATGCTCTTGTGAAAGTTGAAACAGAGAAAAAAGTATTTTACCTGTAAATTTCTGGAGTAATTAATTAATAATTATATATTGACCAAAGCAGCAGGAAAAAAAAAGTCATTTTAGCAAGTCTACTTCCTCCTTCTATTCTCTCACCATTAATTCTCCCTCTTGTAACATAAGTAATCTCAAGTCAATGAAATACCATTTAATTCAAATTCATTTTTCTAACTCTGTATGTACAGAAAGAACGGACTAAGCAACTTGCAACACTTGTAAGAGTTCTGAGCTTCTTTTCCATGTTCTGCTCATCATGGGAAAATTCCTGAATATTTCACTAGTGTCAAAAATGTGCTGCCAGATCTGTGTACAGTCAGGTTCAGAAAAAGAACTACACAAGGAAAGTACCTGCTGCCTCCAGTAAGGCTTCTAGTCTTGCTTGTGTTTCTGGATCCACAGTTCTCAAGTCGGCACCTTCTGCAGCACTCGATAAGAATAACTCCGATGTGGTTTTAAGTACTGGGTTATCAAGATCTTCTTGGTCCAAAATAAATGATTCAACCTGTTTGCCAAGTTAGAAAAACAATTTTACCATTTTTGAAGCTTTAAAGTAAATCTAAAATATTACCCCAAAAAAATCCCATGAAAATAATCTAACTGTACTACCATAATTGTGTTTTAACTGCCAAGAACATAGAACAAAACTACAAAAAACATCTGGTCAACTCACTGAAGAGGTAGTTAATGTCACAAAACACAAAAACCCTGCATAAAAAAAATTATTCCAGAAGTTACAATTTAAAACATCTTAAGTACAGCAAGATCAACTCAGATAAAATACTGGATAAGTATTATGCATGTTTGCACAGTTAACCACCCAAGCTGGCAGACACAAGAAGCTGTAACATCTTTCTCACCAGAAGCTCATCTACCATGTTATTAATAAAAGCCACCAGTAATGACTGTGGTACAGCTGGACCTATCTGAGTGCCAGGGAAAGATGGAATGTTCTCCTGAGATGCCTTTCATTTCCCTTTAAAAAGTAATTTCAACAGATGTAGCACAAAGATTTTGATTGTTTTGAGCAGGAACACAAGAGCTGATCAAAACTCAACACCGAAAGCTCTGTCTCCAAGCTGGCACTCGGCATTTCCCCAGTCTGCTCTCTCTCTGGACAAGAACAGATCTGCAGAAGGATTAAGCAGGCAGGTATTCCAACATAATAATAATAATAATGCTGTCCCACCAGTGCCCCACGTGACCTCCAAACACAAGCCCATGGAATTACTCAACACAACACACTGCAGCTTTATGACAGCTTGCCAGAGTAAACAAGGAGGATACCTGACTCACGCTAAAGAGAGCAGAGCTACATTTCAGAATCTCCCAAGCTCAGACATAATTTCCTCTATTTTCAGTAGTATTTTAAGACAAAAACATTATTTCATAATTAGATGCTGTCTGTTATCTGTACCAACACTACTGGTGCCTTAGATTTGCTGTAGAAATGAGACATTCCTGTTATTCAGCCACTGCTGCCCTCTCCCACTTCATACCCCAGTCTCATCTTCCTTTCTCAGTTTTCCCCCAAAATACTTCCCCCTATTTTTCTCACCTCAGCAGAAAACTACCATCTCGTTTCCCCTGGAAAGGGAAAATTTGTACTTAAAAAAAAAAATAAATCAAATCAGGCCATCTGCAGATTCATTAAGTGCTCCATTGTGTGAACAACTTAACAGGATCTGGGAGCAGCACAGAGCACTGCTATTCAAGAGCAACTTGGGTTCCTTCATTTCTTCCCCTTTTTGATATGTAAATGGCTGTAACACTATCCCCTGGTGTCCCAGCCAGCCCTGTGTGTCAGGGAAATGCTCACATTGGAATATAATGGGAATCAGGGAGGAGGGTGACTTTTTAGGAACACTGAATATGAGGCCCACATCTCAGTGGATATCTGTGATCCCAGCCAGCTAACAGATCTCGTGTGCCAGACACAAATATTAAAGGTGAGGCAGCAGGCTCTCATTTGGTGCTCAGAGAAGCAAGATTTCTAGGTTAGTTCAAGCAACAGTCCTAAAATAAGAAACTGTCATTGCAAGGAAGAGTTGAACAACTCTTTAAAACAAGCAGAAAATTAATGACCTAAACCAGTGATACAGATTTTTACTACAAACAAAGAAGAGCTATTTGCAACTCACAGCAAAATGCATCCCCCTACAGTAAGAGCCCCCTCAGCAGAACTCAAATTCCAGGTTGGTCCATAGCCAGCTTAAGGACTCCCTGCTTTCATGAGTTCTGGCACAAAACTGACTTCTGGGAAAATTCACCCTTACCTACGTGAGTACTTCAGGGGTTTTAATTTTTTTCCCACAAGGCATCAGTATGATGGAAATATTATTCCTATTGCAACATGTTTGTGTGACCTGGTGAAGGGCAGAAATTCCCACTACCTACATGACCATTCATTAGATACAGCTGAGAACCAGATACAAGAAATTTTATTAGATTCTTATGGACATTTTTCTTTGTCAACTACACCACTCCATTTAACAGCAGTCCTCCCTTTTGAGGACATACCAAAAGGAGTAAAAATGTCACCTCCCACTGAAGCAACTGCACTTGAGAAGAACAAACACTGCAGAAACACTCAGTGGCTCCTGGCAAGCCTCAGGGCTCAGCCTTGGGAAGAGCCAGCAATCCCCAGCCAAGGGAAGCACAGCAGCCTTGCAGCAACCTGCCAGAAGCTGTCCTGCTGCAAATTCTAAAACTTCATGGGTTTGACACTTTGGGAAAGATATGGACCATTTTCTCCCTGCCTGCTGCCAGCACAAGCTCACTGGGATATATTTACTGGATTTTACAGGCAACAATCCACCTCTTTAGCCTAAATCAGTGTTAAGTCACCATTCACAAATATTCAGCTTGCAAGCAACCTCTGCCTCCCCCCCCAACAGGGAATACATTTTGCTTACAGGAACCTCTAAATAAGTGTCTTTTTAACAATGATTGTGCAAACACTACTAATTAGAGTAAATTACACACAGAGTTTTTATTTAAGAATACAAGTTGGGTAGTACTGGTGCAGTCTGCTCATTTCACCACCCTTATTAATTCTTCCTGCCTTTCAGCTCTTCTTTACATCAGCAACTGTACTTCCAGAGACTTTGCACAATCAAAATCTCTCAAAACTTCTTGCTTCATATACAATACTTACATCATAGTTTTATATCATAGGAAGGCAGATGCTTTCATTATTACTGCACATGTTGAGCACCAATTTTTAGGTTTTATTTTGATTTTTAGTAAGAGCTTAATACCATACCCACAATACAAATATAACTTGAGTGTGAAAATACTGAAAATCCATATGCAAAATGTTAAAATAGCTGCACCACTGCCAGTCTCCCAGAATAAACTTCAATGTATTTTCAAGTCAGGGTGTCTGACATTTCTGTAAATCAGTGCAGTTTGTCACAAACTAAGACAAAGCTAAAGAGAATGAACAGTTGGATATCTTATCACCAACAGCAGAGTGAGAAATTACCTAATTGATCAGATGTCTTGTGAATGGAAGGGACCTACAATAATCACATATTATAGTAATTTTTTTGAAAAATCAAACTATTGCAAATATATCAAACAAATCTGGCTTTTAAAACAAGAAATAAACTTCATTAAAAATCAAAACAAGCAAAAAAACCCAAACATATTTCATATTAGCATTCCTGGAAGACATAATACACTGCTCATGTGGCAAAATTTAGGCACTCTGCTCTATCCTAATCAGATCTGCAGCAAAGTGATAGAGTAACCAGTCACTGGGCTATTTTTGGATTATTTTGCGAGCTGCTTTGGGCAGTTAATAAGCATCTTACTTGGGAAGGCTCATTAGGAACACATGGATTCCAGATATTATTCTAACTGCCAAAACAATTTCACTTCCCACTCCAAAGCCAAGAAAGCTGCACGGGACTGGAGGGCAGGGCTTCACCAGCCCGTGGTCTCCTGCTCTTGCACAGCAACCATGGAGCTGGCCTGAAGTCCTGCCAGGCACTGCAGCAGCCCCAGAGCTCTGCAGATCCAGTTACAGCCCTGGTGCCTCCCTCCAGAGCAGCTCATTGCAGCCATGTGGCCTCAGCTCCATCAGTGTTTACCTGCCAACACCAGCACTGAGGTAGTGCAGGTCAGGGGGATGCAGAGGGACTCTGCAGGCACCAACATCCCACTGACCCTGGTCATTCTGGTGAGACGGACATGACGTGCAGAGTTACAACACATTCCTAATATTAAATCCAAACTGATCTTCCTTATGTTGCACTACTGCAAAGTACTTTTCCCAGAATAGCCTGGGCCTGCTCACAAATAGCCTGCTCCTGCCAGGCTACAGAGGATGGAAAAGCTTCCTGGGCAGCTGCAGGTAGCACTGTTCTCTCCTCCTCCTGCAGGCAAGAGACAGCTCCTACCTTCTTCCATTTCTGCCACACTAGTGCTCCTGGGAACACCATCTTTACCAGAAGTGTTGATAGGAAAGAGAAAGATGCTGTTAATTTTGTATTTTCCAGGAATCCCTTGAGCTATGAACACTTCTTTTGGGGTAACAATACTTATTGCTGTGTTTGTGAATTATTTACAAATAATAAGGACCCAAGCTCTTGACTGGGACTCCTAAACTCCTACTTTTTATGCAAATAAATAACTGCCTGAATTTCTCTTTTGTGTTAGGAAACCATTCCTAATTACTTCTATAATTCCATTTGGACATTTTCACTCCATAATTAACAGCATGTGCAAAGCTGCATTAGGAGAAATGCAGCAGAGAAAGTTCTTGTGGATTTTTTAGAAAAACCCAGCCTCTAATAGTTTATGTTGTCATGTCCTTTATTAAACTGAATGCTAATATTGGATTAATACTTGCAATCCTGCCCTAAAATTTTTTGGGAATAGTGACAGGACATACCACTAAGTTAAGACTGAACATTAGTTTGTATTTCAAATTTAACATCAAACCCCTGTAAATTCCACATATAAAAGATGTCAGCTATCAAAACCATTAAAAATAATCATTCCAAGGAGAAAGTGAAGTGAGTTACTTTCTCCCTGACATGACACTCTTAGATGCTCCCTGCAACAATTAAGTGCAGCACAACCCCCTTGGTGTAGACTTAACACCAAAAGGCCTGGTTTTGATTTACCAGAGAATGCACTTTTCAACACTCCTCCCTCCCTGCCCAGCCAAACATCTTTGCACCTGCTGGAGGTACCTTCCTGCACAACCATTTCAGTTTCAAGAGATGGAGTAAAGGAGGAGCAAAAACCACACACTAATGTGGGTATTTTCATAAAACCTTTCAGTGGGGTCTCAGGACACTGTCCTTTCTTGGCACTTCAAAGCTACAGAAAGAAAATAAACATTTCAGGGAAGTACTCTAGAGTCAGTACCTAGAAACAACACAGAATCAATGGGAACATCAATTCAGACATAATTAATGATAATAAACCATATCCACTCTGTTTGGCTAGAGCTGTAATTTCTGAAGGCAGTTTCTTCCATTAAAAAATAAATGTTCCAGCCCAAGAAGACAGAAGCCACCATGACCCGTGAATCACCAAAGAGCACTATCCAGCACTGTGGATGCTGTCATTACACAGCATCCTGCCAGCCTGGGGGCACAGAGGGGCACAGGGTGCTCTGGGTGCTCACCACCCCAGTGGGGAGCACAAAGTACCTGGAGCATCATTTCCAGTCACTGCTCACCTTGTGGCAGGTCAGGCAGCTGTCAGACACTTTTATAACTCATTTTAACACATCCAAAAGGGAGAAAACTCAGGGGGAGGAAACAATTTTCTACCACTTTATGAATTTCACGGACTTAAAAGGGGTCTGACAAGCTGGAAGATCATTCCTCTGGGAACAGAAAGGCAGTAGATCATGTCAGCTCCCTGTGAGGCCATAAACCTGACCATGGTTCCACCTGTAAGTGGAGCTGTCAGTGCTCACACCTCCAGCAGCAGCTCTGTAGGCAGGGCATTTGATTGGGAAGGTGGGGAGAGAAGAGGTGCAAATCTGTTTAGCCCAGATTGCAGCAGGAAGCTGACTGACTGGAGGCAGGATTATCTAAAGGACTGCCTTTATTCCCATAGATATGAAGCAATTACCAGCTGGTGAAACAAGCAGCTATAGATCTGGGCTGTGATGAGCTCATTTCAGAGCATAGGTTCATGTTGCAGGTGCTGCTATAGATACAGTGTAAATACAGGTGGACACAACCTCAAGATTTGCTGCTGCAGGAAAGGAAATGCCCTCACACACACAGTGTGGGCCTTGAGTCCAACATCCCCATGCACAACACAATGTTCTTGATGTGCCACACAAGCTGCCCAAAATGATGGGAGAGACAGCAGCCAGTGAGCAAGGACTGACATTTTTACAGCTATTTCACCTCAGGGTCTCAAGCCTGGCACCCCAAGTCACCATCACTTCTCAAAATTACAGCTGTTATTTGAAACATGCAGATAAAATAATAAATCAGAATTAATATTTTATACTACTACTCTTTCTTTCCAGAGATTGCTGATCCTGGTTTTCAGTTTTCTTGCACTCACACTGAACCATAAGCAGACATTCCTGCACAAGCAGCTGTCAAATGGTTCATGTCAATTTAACCATTTACCTGAATTCTCTCTTAAGCAGACAGCTGACACTATGCCATTTCAGTAGTTCTGAATACTACAAACTACACCCTATCCCAAGCCTCTGGAAAGAGCTGTCTGCTCTGTGCATCTTCCAGAAACAGAACACTACAATTTATTTTTATTAAAGCACTGTTTCACAACAATAAGCAACATGATTGCACCCTGTTAACCCTCACAGAATTAAGGCACAGAACACACATGTTGACTTCTCTTGTTACAAGACACTGACAATGTTACAAAGTTTCTCTGTATAGCAAAAAAAGAAACATTTACTCATCTCAGTAACTACTGAAATAACCCGAAGAACTGTTAAAAACAGACATATTCAATGTCTGATAAACAAAAATAATTATGACTATATGTTCCCCATGTACAAAACAATCTTTTGCAGCAAGGCGCTGTCACGTACAGAACTGGAACTGACAACTGAAGCTTATTCAAAATTCACATCAATCCCAGTGAATCAAGTGCCAATTCTTGACTTTATACCAAAGAAAACCTTTGAATGGAGACCAGGAAACTTGACAAAAATAAGCACCACTTGCACTAAGCACTCCTTATTTTCACGTACTCTATCTCAGTCCACTCTAATCATGTTTTCAGTGCTCCATCTTCCCCATGGGCTCTAGGGTCCCCTCCTCACCTGTTTTTTATATCTGTTATTCCCACAGAAAGAGCCCCTCTTCTTTCCTCACCTCAAGAAACAGCTGGCATAATTCAGTATTTGATTTATTAGAATATAAAACAGAACTGTTGCATCAATTTAGCCATGGCTTTTCTTGCTCAGGTATTAAATCCCAGGCATTAAACCAAAGTGAAGGCAACTTTTAAGGCAGAAGATGAATAGATGTGTTTGTTTGCTGATGCAAAAGCTCACACCCAACCAAGATGGGAAGCATTCTAAGCCACCTTCTTGGAAATGACCTTTTAAGATCTCTTTTCAATCCAAGGGGACAATGCCTAAATAGAAAAAAAAACAGACAAGTGGATCTTGAATACAATAGTAATTCAATCATCTGTTTCCAGGCCAACCTATACATTTCAGACAGAGGAATCTCAACATTTAAAGTGACTAATTAAGTTATCTAGAGGCTTATAGCAAACTGAAAATCATCCTGGGTTTTCTGCCCCTCTCAGAGCCCAAGCTAGTGGCAGCCATTCTTCCCAAGGCCTGGATAAACAGGTCTGTGCACGCTGTCCCACTGCCAAAGCAGCAGAAACCCCAATGCAACTCCTGAGCCATCACTTAGTCATTGCAAAGAAACTATCAGAGAGCCCTGCCTAAGCTATGATGCACCGAAAATTCAAGATATAGCAGTATCAGGGCTTTAAAATGTAACTATTTTATAAAAACAATTAAAATAGAGACATTTATCTAAGTTGTTGGATTTATCCTAAATGCCAGACATCCACATGAGAGTCCCTTTCAGGCTGTGGAGGAGCACATACTCTAAAGAGGTGATGCTCAGCAGTCACCATGGCCAAGGATCAGTTTGGGAGCAGATCATTCAGCCCCAAATGCTGATCTGCCCTCTTCCCTTGGTTTGAATATGACTGACTTACTACCTACCTGCCATGTGACACTGTTGGTTTAATTCATGATTTTGGAAAGGGGAAAGTTCAACAGGTTTAGGGATTTTCCTAGAAGAAAATCCTAGTTAATTAGTAATCCCTATGCTTTACTGAATGCAAGGGAGAATAACTTAGGGACCTAGCTAAAACCTAGTGCTAACACAGGAAATGTTAAAATATGTGAGGTGACCTTCTGTTGGCCCACCATCCAGCACCCAAAAAATCCTATTTTTCTTTTATTAGGGAGTGCTTTCTTCCTGCAGGGTGGGTATGCAGGAAGGTACCTTTGAAAAGCTCTCCTGGCCAGAAGGGGCAGCCACACTTGTCTCTTCTCAGCTACCACCAGCACTTGGACAAACTCATCACCATAACTCAACTGTGAGTAACCCCTCTCAGTCTACAGCACTTTTCCTTACACACTCTGGTATGTCCTGGAAGAGCTAAAGATGAAAATAATTTTGAAAAAAAATCTCAAGTCCCTCTTGAAATCAAAGGACCAAAATAAGTAAGGGATCTCATCTCACAAAAAGCAGGAAAGAAGTAATAGGATCTAGCAATTGTTTTACTTATGTTTTATCACACTATGTTTTCTATCTGCACTTGAGCACAAGGTACACAATACTGCAAAAAAAGGAGAAAATTTTCTAATATTTCATAAAACTTCTAAACAATCAACATTACATAAGAAAAAAATTCTTAAGTAATGAATTGTTAGAGTAAAACGCATTTCCATAAATTTCACTTGCTCAGCATTCCTTCAAAACTATGCAAAATAAAACCTCTGCACTTTCACAATAAAAAGGGAGAACTACTTGTTGAGAAAAAAAAAAAACCCAAACTATCTGTATTGTATTACAATATATATCTGTGTATATTAAGGACTATAGCATACAATCCTAATTAAATTAACCCCTAAATCCAAATATTAATTCACGGGTACCTCACTTTGTCAGAGGCAGCATGGGTCTACAACATAAAGGCTGCAACCTTGTTACTGCATTCTGTTGCTACAAAAAAGAAGCATTTGTATCATTTCAAAGTTAAAGTAATCTTTAGTTTATCATCCACCAAGGTCACTTGAGGTACCAGCAAGAAAGTTTCTATTTAAGACAATCTGTGAGACCAGGTACTGTTCAAAAACCTCCGAAAATTATTTAAGTACTTGCACAAATCACTGATTTCTGAGGTTTGCTCACAGTACCCCACTCCAGCAGAAGGCCATTCCCAAAGGAAGGTAAGGTTTACACGAGGCCTTTGTTGGTGTTTGCATGGCACATGGGCTGTGCTAAGGAAGAAAGCATCTGCAGGACACAAATGAAAGCACCCTGCTAAGAGTGAGGCCTCAGAGCTTCACTTAAACAGTCCCACAAAGAGTCCTCAAACAAGATGCAGGAGTTCTTTTTCTTGCTTCATGAAGTTTTCAGTAGGAAAGAAATCTAAGGTTCTTTTTTCCATATAACTCAAGACTTGCCTCTGTTCTAAATCCAAGAATCACTTTTACTCCAATAACAGCTTAATACTTGAAAGGAATCTTCATAGATGTTACAAGAACTCAAAATTACCCACTAAGATTGAAGCTCTGCAGCCTCCTCACCTGCAGGGTCTGAGCCCCAGCTGTCCTGGGGCTCAACAAACATCCCAGTTCTGTCCTGGAGCTGCTCCCAGACTTGAAGGCCAGGCCACAAGCGTGCACAGAAAAAGGAGTGCCTGTGTATTCCCTTCCCTCCACACTGACCCTTCTGGCAAGTGAATGGTGCAGGCATGGTTTGAGCTCTGAGCAGAGGACAATGTCCCCGTGGCACCACCCAGCTCTCCTTACAGCTGCATTTCAGCATCCTTCAAATATCAAGCCCACGGGGGAGCAGCTGGGTAGCCCCAACTTAAATCAGAACACAAGAACTCATGATTCAGCATTACTGCTCAAACAAACCCTTCCCACCCCCCACCAGACTGCAGCTAGTTGACTGGTGAAACCCATGTGCAAATTTGTACCTAAATATAGATGTTCTGCTAAATTTGGCAAATCTCTCCTTACCGAGGGGTTGCACTGCATATTTATGTAATTATACAGTAGTATTTCACATCTTTACTTTCTACACCTATCATTAGAAAACAGTTGCTGACATTTATTTTAGGTCATGTACTCAGCTGGGTCAAACTGCACTAAAGGGAGACCCAAGTTCTGCAAGAAACCTTAGAAATGAGCTCGTTGTAAAATGTTATTGAATAGGATTAGCCATACTGCTTGTAGGGTTACCCTACATGCACACAGAAACACTGCTTGTTCCTGGTTACCATGGGCCACACTTGCCAAGTTACTGAGATATCTGCTATGATTTTTCTGGAAGTTAGATGCCTAATCAGACTGGGAATAAATAAACACCCTACTGACCAGCTCTCTGAACCCTGAAGAGTCACCTCAATACTTCTGGAAACCTGAACATGTTATTCTTTGACGTTTTCTGATTAGTGAATAATTCCTGGTTTTTTTTCCATCTTCTACCTCCTCAACTTTGGAAGAGCTTGACAAAAGAAAAACAAACTGCTAAACTGAAACTTACATATTTCAGAAAAAAGGCTTTTCTGCTTAATATTATCTACCTGAACTTGCATCCACTTTTTGAATTTCTATTCCTTATGGTAAAGAAAATGCTATTTACATTGTTTCTAATACAATGGAAATTAAAGTGTCTGAGCATTACATTAGCCTCAGAAGTCAAAAGATGCATTGTGCACCATCTACAAAGCAGATCCATGTTAGGAAGGTTCAACAATGCAGCAATGACTTTAATAATCAACACTGCTAATCTGAAACAAACTAGGTATTTATTCTGAATTTCAAACCAAGTTTAAAAATTAAGAGACCTCAGGTTGTGGGGAGGGGGGCCTCAGACAAAATCTCCAGGTACTGAACTGCTCTGGAGTGCATGCCATTCAACTACTCATCCTACTCCTTGTAGGAGGTATGTTATGTCTGATTTTTAATTATGCTTTATGTAAATATCCCCAGAGGCTTATGCAATAGGTACAGGCTTAAGTAAGGCGAGCTGGTGAAGGCAGCTCAGGAGAGGGAAGCCGAGAGCTGAGCTCACTCCATAGCCAAGGGCTGGGTGAGCTCCAGTTGTCATTGAAGGCCTCCAAAGCCCTGAATTACAGAACAGGAGAGATTTGCTACATTTGTACACCCACTGCCAAAAGCCACTCACTGAACCAAGCTCCCAGATCCCCTGGTACTTCTGTAGCTTCTGCTGCTTGATTTACAACAGCTCAGCAAACAGTCCCTGAGCACTGCCACGGCCACATTTATCACCTGCTTCAACTCCTGCTGCCACACTTGGCTGCTGGGAGGGTTTTTGATGAGGACCTGCACTTCCTGTGGCCACCAAAGACCCCAGGGACATGCAGTAATCAGCACTGCCCTCCCAGCACACCTTCACCTTGACCTGCAGCCCACACAGCCAGGCTGGAGGAGGCTGTTCAATGCTTGTGCCTTTGGCACCGCTGTAAGTGCCAGCAAAATTCACAAGGAGTGGTAATAATACACTTAAAGTCACACCGAAAGTCTCACTCGAAACAAGTTGCAGGCTGTGTTCACACCCTGATCAAGCTTAGAAGGCAACTAAGCAACTATTTGCACTGAGGTCAAAACCATCTCACTTCTCAGGCTGCAGCCAGTGGTGAAGTTTCCCTGCACACCCAGGAGATCCACAGCAGGCAGTTTTAACAGAACTGCACAAACCTCCTGGCCTCATCCCTCCGTGCCCAAAGACGTGCTGCAGCTTGCAATTGTTGCTATTTGCATGGGATAATTTTAACTGGTAATTCTAGAAAATATTCTGCACAGCTGCATTCAAATTTCACCTTGTGGACCTAATACAACTCATCTGTACAGGACCCACTTTAGTCCTTGGTTTCCCAACCATGGGCAGGCACTGAGCTAGGAAACCAGAAAGCTTTGATTTTCTCCCAGTTCTGCAAGCCAGGATAAAGGGGGCACACCCTCTTCACCTATAAAATGGGGACACTACTCTCCTCTGTAAAGGACTTGGAGATCTGATCTAAGAAATGCAATATATTTTCAAAAAGGTTAGGTTAAAATATATTGCTCTCTTCATTCTCTACATAAATGCTTCATTATACTCCTTGTCCTACACTTCCCTGATGATTTTCTTTTTTAACTAATTTGCCATTTTGACCAGTCCAATTATTTTAGCCTATTAAACTCAGACTAATACAAAGATACAAAACCTAAATACCACTGCAGACACATAGCAGAGTCTACAGAATTTTGTACCATTATTTTTATGGCCTCAAAAATAGAGAGAACAGATCAAGGCAGCATGGCAAAAACTCTTTTTTTGTTTCATTTTTAATTCTCCCTTTTAGTTCTCACTAATTCCACCCACTGGTAATAGCTGAAGGCATACTCCCAAATCAGTGACTCATGGCACAAGACCACAGTCCAAACAGTGACTGACTGGCTTCTCAAAGCAGCGCTGTTCAAGAATTGCACTGCTCCATCCCTGCACCTTAACTGCCTTTTCTTTGCCCAAAAAAGAAAACAAAACAAAGAGAGACACCCACCACTGAAAACAGGTGCTTCCTTAGCTCTCAGAAAAAACCCCAAAAAAAAACCTGAAGGAAAAAAAAATCCCCCCTTGGTGCTGGCAGCCATGCAGCCCAGCCTAGGCACATTCCTCCCACCCATGATTCTTCCCAGGTAACTCTCCACAACCAGAAACACAAGACAGAACTCCCCAGGCAATGTCAGTTTTGAGATTAGCCCACCTCCACTCTGCTGGAAAACTTCAAGTATTTCAATTCCAATTAATTTCTCCTATTCTGTATTTTAAATAATGAACTTTTCCCCAGGTTTTTCAAATGAATCACTTAAGAGCTGTTTGAGAACCTTTATTTTTTTGACCTCAATGGCAACCTCCCAGACACATTATTTATAATAGGCTGTCTTTCTTAATACTTGCTATTAGTCAAAAGAGTGCTTAGTAAACATCCTAGCTAACCAATCTTCACATCCCTTAAATAATGGGGTGGGTTCAAAAGGGATAAGCTTTCAAAGTAGGACTCTGATGTCCTTGTAAAGAGCCACAATCACCCTGACACAGCCCACTTCCCATCGTTTTCCAGCTTCTGTAGCTACTGTTTTGTATCTCTAAAGATACATTAAAATGTGACAGGAAAGACCTCCTGGAGAGCAGACACTCATTGATTACTTGTGTCCTACTCTATTTATGGTAGGTCTTCCAGCTCCCCCACGCAGGTATGGCCTGGAACACCCAATTCCATATGGGACTGATCGTGGATGTCCAGGACATCAATCACACAAGGAACCTTCACATACAAGTGCTCATCTGCCTGACCATTGGATTCTGAGTTCAGTTAAACATCCTGCTGTTAGCACCACTTCTAATGTAGCTTAGGGGGTTATGAGCAAAACACAAATGTGGATCTGCATCAGTTTAATCACTTTTTTTTTTATTCACATAAGACCTGGCTCAGGTTTCAAGAGGGCTGGACAAAAGATGGTCATCAATAGAAGGCAAAAAATTTAGCCAGAGGAGGATGAGCGCAGGCTCCTCTCCTTTCATCTCTCCAGAAGGAACAAGGACACATCCTAAGTACTCTTGCTTGGCCTCCAAATTAAAAATGGTTGTATCACCCTGGCTATTTTCTACCACCTGCAGAAGCCCAAAGGAACTGGGAAAGCCTGCAAGTCACCTTCTCCTGCTTTCCACTAAGGCTGTGTAAGGGCTGTGATCAGCTGGGATCCCATCTTTTGCTAAGATGGGACTGCTAAGGAATGAAGATTCACCCTTTGGTGCGACAATGACAGATAAAAGCCTTCATTTACCTTCTCTCCCAAGGCTACATAAACCAGCATTAAACGCCAGTTTACAGGTCCAACAACGCTCCATTTGGGTCGGGATAAGGCCCCCGTCCCTCCTCCACACCCTCCCTTTAAACCTCTCCGCAGGTTTGCAAGATCAAAGAAATCCACCTCGACTACCCTCTTCCATTTTGTTGGCTAAGAAATATTCCTATTGCATAAAAGCGCGTGTGTGTGTACAGCTACAGCTACAGGAATGTATCCGTGTCCGGGAACCCCGAGTCCGGGGCAGCAACAGTGGGGCTGACGGCTTCACTTTGTTCTCCTGGGCGCAGGATCTCGCCTCCCCCTCCAAACCTGCTCCCAGGTGGCAGCGGCTCCTTGAGGTCAGGACACATCCTGCCCCCGCTCCGCTCCGCTCCGCGCACAGGGCCCGGCCGCCCCCGGCCCTCCCCGGGGCCGCGGGAGGCGCGGCGGGGCGAGCCCCCCGCGCCCGCCGCCTCCGCCCCGGGCCCGGCCCGCGCTGCCGTGCGGGGCCGCCGGGACCCGCCCATGGCGGCGGGAGGCCCGGGACGAGCGGGTGCGGTGCGGCCGGCGCGGCGGGCGGGCGGGCCCCGGCCGGGCCTGTCAGGAAGCGGCGGAGGGGAAGGAGGGCGGGCCGGGATCGCTCACCTCGGACACCTCGTCCTCGTCGCTGCCGGAGCCGCCGCCGCCCCCGCTCCGCAGCACGGCGGCCGCCAGCTTGAAGTCGAGGGCGGCCTCACCGGCCGCGGGCGCGCCGGGGCCTCCCGGCCCGCCGGGCCCGGCCTCCCCGAAGAGGCGCACGGCCCGCAGGCCCAGCGGGGAGGGCCCGGCCGCGGCGGGCGGCTCGGCAGCGGCGGGCGGCGCGCGGGGCGCGACCGAGTCGATCTCCTCGTCGGCGGCAGCGGCGGCGGTGCCGTCCGTGAGCATCGCGCTGGTCCGGGCCCGGCCGTCTCCGTCCCCTCACGGCACCGCGGCAGCGCCACTAACTTCTCACACCCTACCCGGCCGCGGCCGCCGCGCCGCCCCCCCGCCGCTCCGCGCACGCCGATTGGGCGCGCTCGGCCGAGGGCGGCGCGCTATTGGCCGCGGCGCCCGCCACTCAAAGGCGCGTCACGCGCTCCCAGCATGCTGCCCTGAGAGCGCACGCCGAGGCGGTAAGAGTGCGCCGCCCCGCCCCGCTCGCCCGGCCTCGCTTCCTGAACTTTCCGAGCGGTGATTGGCTCTCCGGGACATCAATCATGGGCCTTGGCGGAGCTGCGGGCGCCGATGGGGCGAGCGAGCTGTCGATCAAAGCGCATTGAGGAATCACGGTTTTGATTGGCTGAAAGGCACATCCCTCACAACGCACGGCGTCTGGCGTCTTCCGATTGGCTCCTGCATGCCCTGGGGCCCGCCTCCCCTTCGAACCCATCTGAAGGACTCCGTCAGCGCGAGACGCCGTCACACGCCCGCCCGTCCCGAGCGGTGATTGGGTCACGGAGCTGCCAATCAAAGCGTAGGGCACGCCTCCTCTGTGGCCACGCCCCCTCCCGGGTGCGGGCCGCCATAGGCTGGGCGCCCTGGCTGCCCGCTCCGGCGGCCACGCCCGCTGTGACGTCACCGCGCGGCCGCGTGGCCCGGGGGTTGCGGGTTCGGGGCTGCCCTGGGCCCGGCCCGGCCCGGCCCGGCCTAGTTCACGGACAGGTTGATCTGCGCTGCCGGCCGCCGCATCGGCTCGCACTGCGGGGGGAGCACAGGTTACGGGGCCGCCACCGCGCCCGGCCCGCGGCCGTTCGGCCGAGCGAGGCTCCCGGCACGGCACCGACCTCCTCGGCTCTGCTGCCCTGCTCCGGCCGTGTCCCGTGTGTCGCCGCCGCCCCCGGGCCGGGCCCGTCCAGCCAGCTCAGGTCGTGCGCGGAGAAGATGCGCTGCAGCCCCTTGCGGATCGCCACCAGCGCCAGCAGCTGCGGCCGGGCCAGGCGCGGGTCAGCACGGCCGGGCACGGCGGCAGCTCTGCCACACACCCTGTCAGCCCCGAGCTGCTGGCCTGTCACCCTCCCGCCCCGGGGCAGCGTGCTTGCCCAGCAGTGTCACTCAGCCTCTGTGACAGCCCCAGAGCAGCGCAGGGCTGGTGGCAAAGCGAGCTCGTGTCCCTCCCGAGGCAGCGGGCAGGGGCCGCCGGTTCCAGGGGCTCATACCATCACTGGGAACACAATAGCGGCCACGGTGGACTTGAGAAGCCAGAGCAGGGCCAGGCAGAGCAGCTGGATGGCGGTGAAGAGGTGCACCCGGCGCAGGGGCACGTGGCGGAGGTAGGCGCGGTCCGGCTGGTGCTTGGCCGGCACCAGGAGCAGCCGCGCGCGGTCCGTGAGCTGCAGCGACAGCGCGGCTCGTGGGTCACGCCTGTGCGGCTGCCGGGCAGCGCTCACCCGCCCCCCGGTGAGATCAGGGCCGGCAGGATGGGGTTCACCACCATTTCTGCACTTCAGCCCTCCTGCCCTCTGTGCTGACCCCCAGCTGGTGCCTGGGCCAGTGAGTTTGTCTGCCACTGTCAGAGAGAGAGCTTTCCAGGCAGACCTCTGGAAAGGACAGAAGTAATTCTGTCTGTCCTTACAGGGTTAACTGAGAGCTGACACCCCTTGGTCCCCCTCACTTCACAGGAAACTGCTGCAGCCTCCTCCAGAGCACAGCTCTGGGTTTCCCAAGCAGAGGGAGGGTGGGAGTTTCCCAGCCTGTCATCTAGAGCAGGGTAATTGCAAGGAAACTGTACTATTTAGAGGAAAAAGCGGTGTAGATAATTCTGGAATTGGGATTTTTTTTTCCCCCTCTGTTGGTTTCTCGGGAGAAGAAGAGAACTGGCACATGAGCAGGATGTGCCAGGATTGTCATGTCCCAGCTCTGCCTGCAGCTCCCAGGTGAGGATGTCCCTGTGGCTTTGGGAGCAAGTCTGTGTTAGCCACTGGTCCCACTTCTCCCAAACCACCTGAGCCAGCAGTGCACAAGACTCTCCTGCTGCTCAGCATGCCAGGGCCCTCCTTTTCCCTTTCCTTTGCCCTGGAAAGGTCCCTCTCTGCCTCCTTGTGCTGGGCCTGGTGGGAGACAGCTCTATGCTGTGCAGTGGCAGCTGTTACTGAGCAAAGCCCCTCGTCCCCACCCAAAAGCACCAAAAGCACCAAAAGCACAGCTCCCCCTCCCTGTGCAGCCCTGCCTCACCTGGATGCTGTTCAGTGCTGTCACCCCCATGTGCAGGAACACCCCGTACAGCACCGGCATTGGGATGTGCTGCAAGGCAGTGGGGAGGGCATCAGCAGGGCAGTTCCCCAGGGGCCTGCGCCTGCTCAGTGCCCTCTCATGTAAAAACCTGCTTGTGTGTCCACAGCCTGGGCCTCCTTTATTCCCAACAGCCCAGCCTGGCCTTATTGGCATCAGCACTTGAGGTTCACATGAGCCCATGTCCTGCATGGTCCCTTTGGGTGGCATCTCCTCCCCCAGGTGTGCCACTGCACCTCAGTTTGGTGCCATCTGCAAAGGTGCTCCATTCTGCTGTGTATGTCTTTGATGAAGATATTTAACAGTATTTGTCCAGTAGGAGCACTTGGAAGACACCACTTGTTGCTCATTTCCATTTGGACATTGGGCTACTGACTGTAAATCTCTGGCCATGACCATCCAGCCAATTCCTGACCCATCTAACTGTTCTTGCATCAAATCCAGCTGGGAGGTGAGGATGCTGGGAGGATCCTGTATGAGACCAGCCTCAGAGGTGAGGAAAGAGGTGGAGGAAAAGAGTCCTACTGTCTGCCCACAGGCAATGCAGGGCCACTGGAGGGGTTTTTCCCAGCATGGCAGTGGCAGCAGGTGAAAGCCAGCCAGGTCATTCATGTGGCAGTGTGGAGAGGTAGTGCTGGGGTGTGTTTGGGGAGCACAAGGACCCTGATATGTATGGGGAGGATGGACAGATGACATGGGGCCACAGTGCCTTGTGTGCCAGCCTCCTGTGCACTGGGCACAAAGCCTTGGTGCAGTCCATACCCACACAGGGCACAGCTCCCTGCCTGCCCCACAGGCTTCCCGCGCTGCTTCAAGGGGTCAGGAACCTCCAGCCTTGCAGGGGATGGCCACCCCTGCCTAGGAAAAGGGGCCACCCCAGCCAGGCTTCCTACCTTGAGCACGGGGGCCATGAAGACAGAGACTCCCATCAGGATGAAGACAGCCAGGCCTGTCAGCCTCTGCTCCCTGTGGGTGGCAGCACAGGTGTCACAGGTGCCCAGGGTCCCTTGGGAGCCCACCCCCCTCCCTCCCCTCCTGGCCCCAGGGTCTCTGCTCTTTGCAGATGTGATGGCCACAGGGCAGGGGGTCAGCTCAGGCTTGTTGTTCACCTGATGCCCAGGAACTCGGGCTGCTCGCCGGGGGCTGAGGTTCCACTCTCCTTCCTCAGGCTCTCCATGTGTGCCAGGGAGATGACAGTGGCTGACACATACCAGGGGAGGCCGGTGACAGAGGTGACGACCATCAGGAGGGAGACACAGAGGAGGTCCAGGTGGAAGCCTGCTCCTTTCTGCAGCGGAAAAGGCAGCAGGGCTGGGGCATCTTCCCACTTTCCTGGCCAGTTTGGGGTTCTGCTCTTCCCTGGATGCTTCCATGGGGCCCAGCCAGGACCTGAATCCTCCCCCATCGGCTGGTGCTGCCTTTTCCCTGTCCCCCTGCTCACCTGCAGCTTGTACTCCCTGCGGTTAAGGATGACAGCTGTGATCTGCTGGTCCATGAAGATGAGGATGGTGACAAGGACAGCAGGCACTGCGGACAGCAGGCAGACCCACCATGGGTTGGCTCCAAAGGGGAAAACGATCCAGCCCCGTGCTGGGTTTGTGGGCTGTGGAGAGCAGAAGGGTCATGGCAGCTGCCACCCACGTGTGGGGTGTGCAGTGCAGTCGGGTGGTGGGAGCAGCCCCAGGTGCCCAGGCTGGAGCCCTACAGGCGCCCAGGGATGCCCCACCTCGGGGTGGAAGAGCATCCTCATTCATCCTGGGGATGCTGCTGACCCACCAGCCCCCCACAAGGACAACCTGGCTGTGACAGAGCAGGGTGTTGTTCTTGGACACCACAAGCCAGGAGCTGGGCATGTGCCTGTGACAGCAGGTGGGAGAGGTGGCATGGGGCAGTGATGATGGTGAGCCCAAGGAGGTGTGATGAGCACTGCCTGCTCTGGGGTGCTGCCAGCCCCACTCCACAGCCAGGGTG
This sequence comes from Passer domesticus, assembly GCF_036417665.1. Classification (NCBI taxonomy): domain Eukaryota; kingdom Metazoa; phylum Chordata; class Aves; order Passeriformes; family Passeridae; genus Passer; species Passer domesticus. The sequence goes on along the minus strand of NC_087486.1, from coordinate 15,498,737 downwards.
AGTAGCCCAAGCCCAGAGCTGAGCTTGTGGCTCTTGCTCCAGTGTGATCTGTACAGTGCAGCTCTGAGCCAGGTTATTTATAGTGCATGGGATCAGCTGTGTTCAACCCTTTCTCATGTGCTGGGGTGCAGCCTGCACCGCTGTAGGGCTGGAGCCAGTGATGAGAAGGACAGTGACAGCACAGTGGGATGGCCACCGTGGTGGGCACAGACCCGCACCCTGACAGTGCTGTGCCCACCCTGCTGGCACCTTCAGCTCGCTGGGGACAAGGAGCTTGGGGGTCTCCAGGCCCAGGAGAGCATCGACGGCGCAGGAGGCGAGGATGGCCAGGATGACAGCGAAGTCGCTCACCAGCTTCCGCACCTGCAGATGGAGAGGCCTTGGCCCAGGCTGGCAGGGTGGGGGCTGCTCCAGGGGCAGCCTTGAAATGCAGCACCCAGAGCCATCCCCACACCTGTGGGACAGGTGGCCATGTCCCTGGGGTGGCTGAAAGGTGCTCACCCCCACGGGGAAGTAGCGGCTGCTCCTGAAGCGCTTGAGTGCGATGCAGAAGAGAAAGGTGCCCCCGAAGAGCAGGAAGGAGACGAGGGTGACATCGGGCACATACTGGCAGCTGGTGCCCAGGAGGTGCCCGCCTTGATCCAGGCACTGGGTCCTGCTCAGTGCTGGGGTGGCAGGAGGCTGCAGGGACAAGGTGGGCAGTGAGGAGGGGTCACACATTGACGCCTTGGGGTCACCCCAGCGCCTCACCTGCCTGTCTGGGAGCAGAGGCTGTACCTGCCAGGTGGCCAGGGGTGAGGGCAGTGATGTGTCATTCCCTGCCGAGCTGTGACCTGCAAAGTGACAGGGGACAGATTGGTACTGATTTCATCAGGATGACTGGGTTGGTGCTGCCATCAGGCTGGGTCCTCAAGCTCTTCCTGAGGGCTCAGGGTGCTGGATGGGACCCATGTGACCTCTGAGGCCCTGGTGCTGGTTGATGTCCAGGGAGCACCAAGGGAGGGATGTCCCTGTGAAGGGCTTGGCTAAAGCACTGGACACTCAGAGGCACCATTGATCCCAGGCTGGCCAGCACTGATGTTTTTGGCACATGGTGTAAGTCTCATTTACAGGGTCAGTGCGGGACATGTAATTTCCAGGGTCATGACTTCAAGCCCCCAAAAACAGCCCCTGATTTACAGACTGGGCTAGAAATGGCAGAGTGAACCCATCCAGGTGTCCCTTTCCAGCCTGTGACATCCCCCATCCTGGAGGCATAGGAGATGGGCCAAGGCTGTCCTAGCTCCCTGTACTGCCCTGCCTGGTTCCTGGGCAGTTCTGGGAGGCAGCAATAGATGGACAGACTATGGAGGGAAGTGGAGGACACTGCAATGTGCTCAGGCAGGCGAGGTTGGGATTAAACAGCCTCCTCCTCCAGTGCCTTCCCCCATCCAGCCAGGAAACAGGTTCCCAGTGGCATCCTGGGGCAGCAGCTTCCTGCTCCCCACCCGCCCACGGCTGCCTGGGCTCACTGGGGCTGGACAAGTTGCAGGTGCAGCTGTAGGAGGTGACGTTGTCCAGCCGGTACTGCCAGTTGATGGGGAAGGCATCTGCCAGGCTCAGCATCTTCTTCAGGGAGTCGTAGATGAATATCAGGCTGATGAGCGCGCAGAAGCCTTCCTCGGTGAAGCGGGTGAAGTTCCGCACCAGGTGACTGGCCTCGGTGGCCACCAGCACCACGCCAAAAAAGGCCACCCACAGCCCAATCCAGAGGCGGAACTCCAGGTAGTCCAGGCTGTGATCCCTGGGGAAAAGGGTGACTGAAAGCCTCGCCAGTGACCCCTGCCTGGAGTGTTGGTGGCTCATGCTGCAGGGGGGACGGGGCTGAGGATCTGTCCCTGGCACTGAACTCACTGGCTGAAGGAGAAGAGGAGGCGCTCAAAGACGAGCACGGGGCCAGTGCTGCTCAGGATGGTCAGGGGCTGGCCCGAAAAGAGGCAGAAGATGAAGCCAGCAAAGGCTGTGCCCAGGAAGCTCTCCAGCACCCCCTGAAATGCAGGCAAGGGGTGCCAGGTGCCAGGCACATGGCAGGGAGGAGGGTTGTGGGCCTGCCCCCGCAGCAGCACAAAATACAGGGTCAGTGCTGGGGACCACGGGGGAGGGAGGCAGAATTCAGGGAACGCTCAGGATATCCTGGGGATGCTGGTAGGAGGTGGGCACTCCGGGGCTCTCTGGGCTGGGCTGAGTAGGGTTGGTACCAGGCACCCCAGGCCACACCGACCTGCATGTTGGAAGTTGCATCCCCCAGCATGCCCCCGAAGGTGATGGCGTTGGTGACTGTCGCCAGGTAGATGTAGAGCACTGCTGAGAGGCACTGAGGGTGCAGGCCGTCGGAGAAGTCGCTGCCATACCACGGTGCCTTCCTCCGGATGTCTCGCAGCAGCCCCCCAAAAAGCCTGGGGTGGGGGAGGGAGGTCTCAGAGCACACCCCACAGAGAGCTGCACAGCAAGGGATTGTCCCTTCCCATGGGTACAGGAGCTCAGAGGGGCTTGGACCTGGTGGCCCCATGAGCAACCAGTGACCTGCCCCAAATCCAGCCCCCTGCTGCACCTCCCACACTGACCTGCCTGTCCTCTCCAGCTCCTCCCCAGGGCGCGCGTGCCCTGGGCTGGCTCTGTCCCCAGCTGCTGCCATGTCCCCATTACCATGTGGCTGCTGGTCCAGTGGGTTCACAGTGGTCCTGTGGCAGAGCAGAGCCTGAGACAACAGGCTGCAGGTTGGGGCCCTCAGGACCCAGCTGCATTTAGGGGACACCAGGAGAGGAAAGGGAGAATGGAGAGAGGACAGGGGTGCAAACAGGGCTTGTGCATCCCCTGATAATGGAGAGGAGAAAGATCAGGAAGAGGAGGAGACATGGCAGATGAAGATCTTTGAAGGTTCCTTCCAACTCAACCATGATTTCCTCTGGCAAGCTCTGGAGCCAGCCCTTGCAGGACTGGTTTTAGCGGAGGAGCTGGGCAGAGCCCAGGGTGTTCTGCTCAGAGGTTGAGTTTCACATGTGAGTGCTGCATCCCAGTGTTCTCATCAGCTCCCTTTGCAGGGGATTTGCCATGCACTGCCAAGTAGGACAGCAGGACTAGCAGCAGGGGGACCAAAGCAGGGACCTGTGGAGGAGCCTGGCTGGGAGGAACCCCTGGCTCCTGGGCAGCTTCATCCCCATGGAGATAGAAGTTCCAGTGTCACAGACAGAGGTATCCCTGCAGGACCCTGCAGAGGGGATGGCAGGGGTTGGGGTGCCCTCCCTCCAGCCCACCTCCTGCGTGGAGCTGGCAGATGGCTTGGTGGAGGAATTCGGGCACCAGGGTCCCATTTCCCAGGAGGAAGCACAATCAGCTCATCCAGGAATGCCTCCATCCCTGCCAAGAGGTCCTCTCGGTGCTCAGCCTGCCGGGCAACTCTTTGGAAGAGCTGTGGGGAGATGCCGTGGTTCAGCCACCATGTCCCTCCATTCATCCACTTGGAACCTTCCTCCCAGCCTGCAGCCATCACCAGGAAACAAGCCCACCCACTTCAGGGCAACAGGTGCCCTACATCCTGCAAACCCACCCAAGCTTTTGGTTTTTTATCTTGGGGAAGGCAGGCCACCAGCTTGCCCCATCCTCTGCCCTCTGCTGCAGCCTGCAGAGCAGAGGAGTCCTGGTGTCCCCTGGGTGCTGTGCCAGGCTCACCTCATCTGTCAGCAGGGTGGCCATGGCCCTGCCAACCTCGTGGTAGGTGTTCACTCTGGCGGGCCCCAGCAGGATGAAGAGGAACCTGTGGCAAGACAGCACATCTCCAGAGCAGCCCTCTCCCCTCCAGCCTCTCTGGGGGGGATGTGGGAATGGGAGCTGGGCAGGCCTGGGGGGCTTCTGCCACCCTAAAAGTGGGGCTGGGGGCAGAAGACAAGACACATGTCTGAAGTGTCTGCTGCATGGCAACCTCACAGAGACCATGGGATACCAGAACCCTGGCTGGATCACAAGGGTCTGCAGAAATCCAGACTGAGGGGTGTGGGGGAACAGGTCTTTGGGACAGAGGAGGAGAAATCCTCAGCTGGAGGTGTCTGTGGCATAATTTCCCTGGGAATGTTGCTCGCAGGCAGGATGCTGGTGTGTTAGGGAAGGAGAGTTTGCCAGCAGCACAGGCAGCAGGTTTGACAGGACTCCGGGGACATGGGAGGAGACTGGAAAGAGAGCTCAGAGCCCTTGATAAAATATGGTAAAAATCCCACAATTGAGAGGATAGTGCAAAATCTCCAGGGGGACAATCCACACAAATCCTCCACACCTTTCCAAAGCTGGCAGGAATGGTTACAGTCCTGAAAGCCTGAGATTGTCAAGCAGTTCCAGTGACTGCACCCTGAGCAAACCCCAGAGAGGGAGCAGAGAAACTCCTCTGGCCATGCAAGTGGGACTTGAGAGAACCCCCTGATGGAGCCTGCTCCAAAGGGACAAGAGGTGACAGTTGCCACGTGGGATTGCTTTCACCCACATAGGATTGCTGCACCAAGGCGATGGGGAAACCTTGAGACCCTAGAGATGGATTTGGATGAGAGACAGCCCTGAGGCAGTGGCTGCACCTGTGGGACAGCCCGGCATGGCCAGCAAAGGGGATGGCACCCTGGGCAAAGGGATGGCAGGGGCAAGGTCTCCCTGCCCTCTGGTTTTGGGGAGGAAAATGCAGGGCAGGGGTTTATCGTGAAACCCTCCAGACCCTGGGGCATTCACGCGGACTTGCCACCCAACACCCGCGGAGGAGAGAGCAGAGGTGGGTGGATGTCTGCCCTGCTCCTCCCAGCTGCTGGGGACGGGTGCTCTGGGCAGAGTGACCAGGAGGTGGCAATGTCCCTCCTGATCCCCGCCTGCTTCCTCCGCGCACTTCCTAAGGAAGTCCTCAGCTGGAGGCACACTGCCCGTGTTCCCTCCCGGCTTTGGAGGATGCATTCCTCAGCCGCGGGGAAGCCGTGGGGACCTCCTGCCCTGCTCCTCTCCGCCCAGCCCATCTCACCACTCAGGAGAACAGCGGGAGGACAAGAGTCTCCTAAAAACCTGCATCCCGCCCCTGCTGCCAGGCCCCACGCTCCCGGCAACAGGTGGAGAGCATCCAGAACCAGCTACGGACAGGGAATGCAGAGCCCAGGGGGAATGACCCAGGGGATGTCCCTTCCAGGCTGCCCAACTCCACACTCAGCCCATTCTGGAGTGCTCCTAAGAGGCTGGGAAAAGCAGGAGGGGAAGCAGTGAGGTTGAATTCTGAAACTGCACATGGCACTGGGTGCCATCCCCTTTGCTTTGGACAAGCAAAGCCTTGTCTGGTGTGGGGGAAATGGGGAGACAGGGATGGAGGAGGGCACTGGGCCATCAGCCGTGCTCTGTTACCTGCTTGGAAGAGAAACCTCAGCCAGTGAGCCAAGGGACACCCCATGCCTGAGGCGAATGAAGGCAGTGAAGGGCTTTTCCAGGAATTCAACTTCCCCGACAGCAACGTGGGCTGCTTCAGCCCCCGGTGGGACCTTCTTCTTGAATCTGTTTCTGAGCTGAAAGGAAAGGGATGCAGCAGCTGGGTACTCAGGATGCTGTGGCTGAGCATTCAGGGTGCAGTAGCTTCTCCCAGCCCAGCTCCACACTGCCGTACCTGCTCCTTAAGGGGTATTTTGGAGACCTGAGTTCTGGGCTCAGACCTGCCTTTGGCTTTCCCTGCAAAGAAAGAGAGGAAGCAGCGAAATCAACATTCAGTTGAACGGCCAGCGTGGGCACTGCCCTGGGCTGGAGGCAGCCTGGTGGGACAGCCACGTTTCCTACCTCGGCAGGGAGAGAGAGCAAGCTCGGCAAGGAGCTGCAGCAGGGATTTTGTAGGCTGGTGCTGTGGCTGGAGGAGCAGCAGGGCTGCCAGGCGCTCCCTCAGTGCAGGCTGCAGCTCTGCTTCCTCGGGCTGCTCGGAAAGTGCTTTGTCTGCATCAGGGACAGGGACAGCTCTGAGTCTTCCTGCCCACTGGGGAGTTGCCCAGGGGAAAACCCCCTTAGCTGGAGTAGCAGAGAACCCCCCAGATAGCCAGCTGTGTCACTCATCAGTGCTGTTCTATAGGCACCTCCTGGTGGCCTGTCCCTCTCTGGTGACCAGCCCATCCCAGGAGTTGACCTTTGCATTACTCATGTACCGATTATTTCCTTGAAACTGGTGGCATCCAGATCCAGGAGCATTGTCCCCTTCTGCAGGCATGTCCTCAGCTGGAACAGGCTGTGCAGGGGCAGAGCTGGGACATGGGGTACACTCCAGCGCTCCCCGCCGTCCTCCACCTTCTCCTCAAACTTGATCCACCTGCCCAGGGAGATGTGGGGGGTCAGTGGCAGCAGTGGGAGTAAAGCCTGGGTCCATCTTTGGGCTTAGCATGGGGCTGGCACTGGCAGGGAGGGGTCTGGGTGGCTCAGAGGGGCCTGCAGTTGGTTGATGGTGTAGGGGCAGCTGGGCAGGCAAAGTGGCCATGTCCCCATTCCTGCAGACCCACGTCTCTCTAAGGTCTGATCAGGGGAATTCCAGCTGTAATGAGGTGACAGGGTGGTTCAGGTTTGAAGGGACCTTAAAGCTCATCTTATTCCAAGCCCTCCACCATGGCCAGGGACACCTTCCATTATCCCAGTTTGCTCCAAGCCCCTTCCAGCCTGGCCTTGGACACTTCCAGGATGGGGCAGCCACAGCTTCTCTGGGCAATCTGTGCCTCACCACCCTCACAAATTAGACTTTTTCCCCAATATCCCATCTAACACTGATCTCTGGTAGTGGGAAGTCATTCCTGCTTGTGCTGTCACTCCAATCCCTTGTCCAAAGTTGCTCTCCAGCTCTCTTGCAGCCTCTTTAGGCACTGCAAGAGGCTTTAAGATCTCCCCTGAGCTTTGTCTTCTCCAGGCCAAACAACACCCCACCTCCCTCATCCTGTCTCCATAGCAGAGCTGTCCCAGCAGAGCTGTTCCAGCCTTTGAATCATTTCCATGGTTTCCTTTGGATGTGCTTCAACAGGAGCTGGATGTGGTGCCCCAGGGCAGTCCCCCACAGAGCAGAGCAGAGCAGAGGGGGAGCACCCCCTGCTCACCCTGCCCGTGGTGCAGCCCAGGATACACTCAGCTTCCTGGGCTCCCAGTGCACGGTGCTGGCTCATGTCCCATCCGTCACCCCCAGCCATTCTCCACAGGGCTGCTCCCAGCCCATCCACTCCCAGCTGTGCTGGGGCTGGGGGCGGCCCTACCACTAGCAACGCTCGCTGCAGTCAGAACAGAAGTGTCTTGAGCTGTTTTCACGCTCGGGCCGCGCCAAATATTTTAACGCCGGGCACAGACAGAGCTCCCCTTTGTCCCCGGGGTGGGTGGGCCGTGCTGCACGGGCAGAGCGTGCCCGGCGCTGCAGCCTCCTGCCCAGGGCAGCCGTGCGGGCACGGCGGGGCTGGCTGCAGGGGACAGTGCAGCCCGGCCGCCCCACAGACACTCCGACCCCGCGTGACGACCCATTGCTGTCGCCAGGCTCCTGTGGCCCTGTCCCTGTGCCCCTGCCGGGGGGTGGAAGGGTGCCAGGGGGCACGGGGACATCCCAGCCCAGGTGCAGCCGCTGGAGCTTTGGAGAGGCAACAGAGAGAAGCAGGAGGAAGGGCGCTGTGCCTGGCCTGCCTGCCATCCTGCCCTCTGCCATGAAATTAAGTCAGCCCAGCTGTGCACTGGCGGGGCAGAGCCCTGCCTTGGGGTGAGGCTGGGGAGTGGCCAGCCTCGGGACATGCCCTGGGCTCCCAAAGCGTGGCTCTCGCAGGTGTGCCTACCTGGCCATCTCCCTCCACTCCAGCCCCGCCGGGGTGCTGAGCAGCTGGTTGAGCTGGATGAAGAGCAGCGGGCAGGTGACGTCCCCCCTCTCCTCCCACTGCAGGGCGGCACCGGCTCGCCGGGCCGCTGTGGCCGTGCTCGAGGGGAAGATGCTGCAGTCGAAAGCCTGTGAGGGAGCTCCAGGGTTGCTGCACTCTGGTCTGGGCTGTGAGCAGTTGTCTGCTGCCCGGAGAGCCGTGCCACCCGCCCCGGGCATGTGGGCTTGCATGGCCACCAGCACCAGAAGCCACAGGTGTGAGCTCCCCTCCAGCACTCACAGGATCCCTCTCATCCCACACCTTATAACAGCTGTGAACTGGTTTAAACTGGCCACAAACCAATACACAGGAGCCAAGCCCAAAACAAACATCCCAAAACAGCAGGGTCAGCCCCACAGGTCCCAGTAAGGCTGTGTCCTGCCATGTCCAGCTGCCCACCTGGGCCAGGGACCAGGGACCCACCTGCCTCCTGCAGGTGACCTGGGTGGACAGGGATGTTCTTGTGTTCCCAGCCCTGTCTGCACCCTGCAAGGCCCTGGTGAGGAGGTGGCAGGGCCAGCCCTGGAGAGCTGGTGGCAGTATCTGTGCCTGTGCAAGGATGCTGTGCCCATGGCAGCAGGGGTGACACAGCCCACGGCAGCTCCTCCTGGGAAAGAGGATATGGGGACATGCTGTGGGGAAGGATGTGGCACCCGTGAGCAAATCCAGAGTGGGGAAATAAGGGCTGACGGAAAGGGCTGGGAGGGCTGGTCAGAAGGCTTCTGTGGAGCTGCAGCCGGTGAGCGGATGGAGGGGGAAGGACGTGGGCACAGCCACCGCACGGTGCAGGGACAGGGACATGGCAGGCCCTGCACAGCGCTGCCAGCAGAGAGCAGCCACGGTGCTCGCAGTGCCCGTGCCATGCCCACCGCCACCGCCACCACGCTCGGCCCCTCGGCCCCCGCGAGCAAAGCAAAGCGCGGGGCTGTGTGCACTGCAAACACGGCGGCGGGACCGCAAACACCCGCGGCTCCGGCACGGGCCGGCTCTGCTGGGCCCCGCTGGAGCCGACAGGATCCAGGCACAGCTGGAGCAGGGCCAGCCACCACCACGGAGAGTCACGTTTTGGGGAAGGGCGGGTGGGAGCGTGGATTCCTGAGTCCTGGTACCTGCCTGGCAGGAACTGAGACTGAGGATCTGGCCCGGGGTGTCCAGGCTGTTTGCTCTGCGGTACCAGCGGGTACCATGGTGTGTGGAGGGGTGCCCTTAGCTGGAGTGGGAACCACGGGGAGACCCCTGGCAGAAGGACCCATCGATAAGGAGCATCAGGGATGCCCTGAGTCACCCAAACCTTCCTGGGGTTCACTCTGCCTCTGCGGGGGCCACCTCAGCAGCATGAGATGGGGCATGACTGGCAGCAGGCACGGGCAGGGAGGCTGTGAGGGGCTGCAGGAGGTGGGCAGGGGTCATGGGAGGCTGTGGGAGGCAGAGGGAAAGAGGCAGCAGGAGGCAGAGGCAGGAAGCAGAGGCAGGCAGGTCAGCAGCCTGCACACATCCCCCCCACCCTTGCCCGCTGCCAGTCCTCTGTGCCAGCTGCCTCCCTGGCAGCTGACGTGAGCTGGTGCCTCCCTCTCCCGAGGTGCCAGGGCAGCTGGCAAATGCTGCCCACATACGCTGCTGCACACGCCCAGCCTGGCCTTGGGGATGTGGTGGGGGACTGGCAGGGGCAAAAAATTCCATCCCAACATGGGGGCCTCCCCAGGAACCAGTGTGCAGAACTGCCCTGGGACACAGCCCCTCGCCCATGCCACCACCCGACTCCACTGCCAAAGGCTTTGGGCTCCTGATGGCCGGAGGAGGCGGAAGGAAAAACATCCAGCAAACAATTGCAAAAGTCAAGTCTGAGCAAGAAGGAGGGTGTGAGCGGGGGGGTGCCAGATCCGGTGGTATTCCTTGGAGACAGTAACAACAATGGCAGGAATATTTGCTCATGCCTAGCTGAGCCCAAACCAGCCATGGGCTGGGGGCTCAGGACCTCGGGACCTGCAGGAACCAACCAGGGGCCTCTGCTGGCCCAAAGGAGAGCTGGGGCAGGACCCTGCACTCACCCAGCACTGATGTCAGTGACATTTTTTTGTGCTGTCACCTGTGCTGAGGATGGGGCCAAACACAGCACACGGTTGCCAGCAGGGTGAAGGGCATGGGGAAGCTCTGCCAGTGCTCAAACACAGCAGGCTGGGACAGGGACAAGGACAGTGGCTGCCTGGGGGGGTGTTGTGAGATGAGGCAGTGACTCCATCACTTGGGCAGCATAGGGGCACAAATGGGGCCTTGGGGACAGAAAGGGTCTCTGCTGCTATCTCAGATTGCCACCACCTCCCTGACCCACCGCTGGTGCAGTGGCACATGGGTGGCAGTCTGTCCCCTTTCTGAGGGTCACCCCATCCCCAGGGCTGGGAAGAGGTGCAGCCCTGACTCCTGAGGTGCTGTCTCTCACTTGATGTTTGTTTTGTGAGGTGCACTCACTCTCTCAGCACCCTCGGGCCGCCTCGGCCACCTGCCAGCCAGGGCCTGGAGCCACGGGGACCATCGGGACCATCCTCTCCCCCTGGCTGGGCTCACACTTTCCCCTGGCCATCTGCTGCCCTCGGCGCTCTGCAGAAACCCTTTTCTCCTCGCTCTCTCCGCCCAGCCCGGCCCGCAGCGCGGGGTGGCAGTGACCCTTGGGTCCCTGGGAGAGAGGAGAACCTACCGGGCCAAGGTCCCGGGACCTGGTCCCGGTGCCGGCCGACGGGACACCCCCGGGGGCGGTGGGGAAGCCCTTCCCGGGGGCGGGGCGGTCGCTCAGCCCCTCCCCGCCCCGCCCCGCCGTCCGCGGCTTTCTACCCGCCGCGGGGCCGCCGTGCCGGAGAGCGGGCAGCGCTGCGGGAGCGAGCGGAGCGCGGCGCGGCCGGACGTGTGTGCCCGCGGGTCATGGACGGGCGGGCCGTGCTGATCCAGGCGCTGCTGGCGGCAGGTACGGGCTCGCGTGGGGAGGGTCCCGGCTGCGGGCAGCGCATCCCAGCGCCGTGCTCCACTGGAGGGTCCCGGACATGTGGGGGGATGGTCTTGGGCAACGCGGGCATGGCCGGTCCCGGGTGCGGGCAGGCGGGAAGGTTGGTCCCTGTCCCGCGTGGGGCGTCGCGGGCAGGGCGGTGTCGGCCCCCACTCCTGACCGCTCTCTCCGCAGTGTGCTCGGCGGCGGCGAGTGGGCTGCGCCGGGACGAGCTGCACAACGAGGTGCTGCACAAGGGCGGCGGCGGCGTGCCGGTCCCGGCCACGGCCCCGCTGCTCGGCGGCAGCCCGGAGAAGGAGGGCGGAGGAGCGGCCTCGGGGGACGACTTCAGTGAGCTGCCGAGAGGTATGGACGGGATAAGGGGTCCCGGGGCGGGACCGGGCCGCGGGACGGGCTGGGCTGGGGGCAGTCGGAACCGGAGAGGTCGCGAAGGTGCCGGGCTGGGCTCGGCTCGGTCCCGTGGGTGCCCCGGCAGCAGCTCCGGTTCCGCTTCGGAGGGACTTGCAGTGGTGGGTGGGAGAAGTCCCAGAGACCGAGCTCCGCCGGCAGCAGACCCGAGTGGGAACAGCCCGTGGGGCACCAGCACGGAGCAGTGGCGCTCCTGCCAGGGGCCGTCCGTATTCCTGAGGTCCCCTGCAGGGCGGGTTCCAGGGGGTCCCGGGGCTCAGCTGCTTGGCCGGGAGGCGACAAAGCCCCTCGTGGCGGGGCTGCCGTGTCCGGGGTCCCGCGCTGCCGTCCCGGCGGTGGCCGTGGCGCGGGGACCGCCGTGAGTCACCGCCGCCCACGCGCGGCTGCTCCTCATTCCGCGGCAGGGCTCGTCAGCCGGCAGCCCCGCCACGGGGGCGTGGGGGCACTGCCGCTCTCTGGGGCTCCCGAGCACCCACGCCGGGCTCCTTGCCCCGGGCTGGCAGCAGAGAGTGTCCCGGGGCCTCTCGTGGGGGTTGGACGGGGGCCCATCGCGGGCCGGGGGGGTGAGATGTACCTGTGCCTCGCACACGCGGCGTGCCGAGGGCAGTACCTGGCACCAGGAGCGTGCTCTGCTCCGTACAGCTCACCCTCCCATTTTTCCGTGTTTTTCTTTGCTTTCTGGCTGTGCCAGCAGACTGTGACAAAAAGCTGGCAAAACCGGCATGAGCCACTCGCACCGGGGGGGACTCAGCCCTCGGGAAACGCAGCAGTTTGTGTTGGCTGTGACTGGGAGATAACTCTCAGGGCAGGAGAGGCAGGGGACGGGGCAGCCCCTGCTGTCAGCCTCATCCGGAGGTTTCTCCGAGCCGCAGAGTTTCCTGGAGTATCGGTTTTCTCCAGGCGCAGCGTGGAGGATGTCGACATGACTTTGCTAGGTGTGCAACCGGTGTGTGCCAGCACGAGAGGCGCTGGTTCCGTGAAGAGGTGGTTGAGTTGTAACCTGGGCAGGTTACAGCTTGCTGGGTTGGACTGCACTGCACTCTCCTTCCTGAGCAGCCCCGGGCTTAATTCACCGGGGTTACTGAGCACCATAGCTCGGGGGGAGCTAAAAAATCCCCCTTGGAGCAGTGAGTGCTCTCCCACACCTCAGCACCTAGTGAGATCAAGCTGGGAACTGGTTTGTTTTGGTATCTGCACACCTTAAAAACCATTCCAGTACCGTTCTAGTGTTGGGCTGTGTCTGGTTGAGGAGCTCGGTGCTCTGGCTTCCACCAACCCGGCACCAAAAGCCGCTGATTACTGCACCACAATTAAAACATACCGTTGTAATTCATGGGAATGATGCCCTCACCATCTCTTGGGCTCTGCAAAACTAAAACTTAAGGCAGGCTTGCTCTTTTAATCCTGCCCTGGGGTGAGTAAGGCATCCTTGTGCCCACGGGAAGGAGAGTCCATCAGAGCCATGAATAGGGTCTTAGAAAAGCCTGTGCTTGTCAGGGAAAGAAAGGCCAGATAAAGGGGCAATTAGCAATGTTCTGTATTCAGTGGAAACTGGTGCATATAATAGCAGCATTTGAGATGTATAAAGCTCTGTTCCCCCTGCCCAACTCCCTTCTTTCCTTGAGAATTGTTCTTATGAATTGGAAAGGCCATGATATTTGTAAGGATCTGAAAAAAAAAAAAGGCTCCCCTCCCCACCCCGGGCTCGGGGGCAGCTCCCAGCACAAAGGGCTCCGGGAGCCAGGGCTGAGCAGTTGTGGCAGCCTTGGGATGTGGCTTTGCCTTCCCTTTGGTTGGCACGTGGAGCTGATCTGACTGCTATTCTCTCCTTCCGAAATTGTTTTTCAGTTGCCTTCCTGTCAAAGCCTCAAGGCCTCGTTACTCCCAAGAAAAAAGGGAACGGCAATAAAAGAAAAGGCAAAGGCCTGGGGAAGAAGAGAGACCCGTGCCTGCGGAAGTACAAGGATTTCTGTATTCACGGCGAGTGCAAGTACATCCGAGAGCTGCGAGCTCCCTCTTGCATGTGAGTTGCTGGCGTGTGCCTGTGCTGGGGCAGCCTTAGTCATGGTTCTTTCAATTCTCCAGGCTGGGCAGAGAAAAAGCAGAGATATTTTTAGTGCATGTTCCCTACCCGTGCAGGGACAACTCTGACTTGTCTTCTTCCTTGTAATTCTTGAAGTGCCCACCCCTTCCCCAAATCCTGTCATGGCCTTAGAGCCTGGGTTACCTGCCAGCATGGTGAGCTCTGGCTGTGCTGGGGACTGCAGTATGGTGTGTAGGGCTGGACTCTGGCAGCTGAGGGCTTCTGCAGCTCTGATTTGGGAAACCTCATCATGACCCTGTCACTGTAAATCCCCCACTCTGAGACCTCTTGGCTCCTGCATCTGTCAGGGCACGTCAGTGCAGGTGGGAGGAGCATCTCTGCCATGCCACCAGCAAAGTGGAGTGGAGGTAGCACCTTTGGGGACAGGCTGCCAAAGCCATGCTGTCCCTTGGCCTGATTACCCCTCCTTGCCCCCCCACCCTGGGGTGCAGAGCAAGCAGGGACTAGATGAGGCAAGTGAAGAAGAAAGTATTTGCCTGCTGCTGGGGCACCTGGATACAGCACTGCTGCTGCAGGAAATACCCTGGGGTGCATATTTGATCCCCACTGACGTGGGCAGGACTTGAGCTGGCAGATATGTAAGAAGCTTTGTTCTTCACTATCAATCCTCTGAGCCACCCAGCCTTGAGCCCAGGGAAGATAATAGCTCCCTGGCTTATGGTGCCCACAGGATCTGCAATCTGCAGGGATCAAGCTCCACAGAGCTCCTCTAACTCTCTGGTTTCTCCCTGTTGAAGCTGTCATGAACTTGGGCCCTTGCATGGGGGACTCGGGACTGCCAGTGAGGGGACATCTTTGCAGGCTCAGTTTGGGTTGATGACCCAGCACAATGTGGGTTGTGACACCCTGGCCTAGGACTGGGACAGCCAAGTGTCCCCTGCCCAGATCCTGGGGCTGGGAGAGAAACTGGGACACAGGCAAGCAGCAGGGATTTGGGGGCTGGCTGCATCTCTTCAGCATGGTGGTCTGTCCCTGGGTGGCATCTCTGAGCCATCAGAGTTTTTAGTAACAGTGGCCAACTTCCCCAGTCTCCTCTGCTAAAGAGGCCTTGTGTTGACTGGTGTCACTTGGTTGTGGCAGCTTTTGGTGCTTGACTGTGCCTCTGTCACAGGGTCTCCTGGAGTGTTGCTTCCTGGGGCACAGGGTGGAATGAGGATGCTGCTGAGCTGGCTCCTGCACCTTTGCCATGTGCCCAGCCTTGCTGCTGTGCCTGGGAGGTGATGCTGGCATGTGGCATTGTGAGCCCAGGAGCTGGGCTGAGTCCGGCTTGGAGATCAGCCTGAGGGTCAGTGGTGCTGGATATAGAGGGATATATTTATCTGGTTGCATCAGTGCAATGTGGCTCAGGGAGGGCTGGAAGGCTCCCAGCCTGTGTGGAGCGTTATTTCTGTTACATGAGCAACCTCCCAAGTCTCCAGGGATGGGACACCTCTGAGCTGGCAGGGTGTGCAGGGACATCCTGCTCCATGGGAAGTGCTGGCCAAGCTGCCTCACTGCTCCCTTCCCACTTCCACAGGTGGTCTGGGCAACCTGCCTCGGTGTGACTGGAAAGAGAACAGACCCCCATGCCTTCTAGTACTGGGGGGGAGAGCTCAACCTTTCTAGGAGTCTTCACTAGGTGCAGGAGAAGCTTAATTTACCAGTACACTAGAGATGATGGTGACATCAGACCTCGCAGCTCAGGGGTGTGGGGCCCAAGGGGAACAGGCAGGGTGCTGGTTAAGGCTGAGCACAGAGGCATTGCCTTCCCATGGGGTGTGGGGGACACAAAGACATCCCGTCCTTGCTCACCACTCACTTTGTGAGTTTCCTTGCTGCCCAGATGCCAGCCAGGCTATCACGGGGAGCGCTGCCACGGCCTCTCGCTGCCGGTGGAGCACCCGCCCAGCGCGTACGACCACACCACAGCCCTGGCCGTCGTCGCTGTTGTCCTGTCCTCCCTGTGTCTCGTCATCATCGCAGCCCTGCTGATGCTCAGGTGAGTGGGATGGCACTGAGCTCCCAGATCTGTGTCCCTGGGAAGATCACGTGCAAGAGGAGAATGAGCAGAGGCTTCTCCATGCCCTGAGCATCCCTTTGCTTGGCCTTGCAGGTGTCACAAGAGGGGTGGCTACGATGTAGAAAACGAAGAGAAAATCAAGCTGGGCATCACTGTGAATCACTGAGGATGCCAGGTGCTGGCAAGGTGAGCCCCTGGCTGGGCATGGGGCAGCAGTGGGGCTGGTGGACATCTGGGGGCTCTGCTGTTTGCACTGGCTGGGACTGCTGTGTGGATCCTGTGCCAGAGCTAGGCAGGAGCTGAGGGCAGCTTGAGTCTGGAGAAGCAGCTGGCTGAGAGTCTGGGCTGCCCTGTGGGGCTCCAGTTGTCTTCTGTCCCCTTCCTGCTGAAATCCTGTCCCCTGGCACCCCTATCATTCCTATGTCCTTCTTTCTAACCCCCAGTCCCTGCTCTGTGCTGGTGTTCCATGCTTTGGGGATGTTTGGTAGTAGGGAAGCTGCTTCTGTTTTGTTTAGCTTTTTTCCCCTGCTCATTCTGCTCTCTCTCTGACCCTCTGAGTCACTTCCCCTCCTTAGATATCGCATCTATTTATATACATGTGTAAAAAACCCCTTTCCTTTTCGTTCCCACTCTACTTATTACTTGCACTAAAGCAATGCCTATCAGCTTGGCATGGGGGGATCTTGCTGCCAGCCCATGCCATGTTCTTCTGTCTGGGCTGGGATACGTGCTCTGTCCCAGGGGTGGCTGTGGGGCTGGGTGCTGAAAATTTGTCAAACTTCCTCCGATCTGACCTAAATCCTGACGTTAGATGTGGTCATACATATTACAGCTACTTCTCTTCTTAAAAAAAAAAAAAAAAATCATTGTTCTTTGTGAGGATGAGGTAATGCTTTTGGAGAATATCTGTCATGTTCATCACAGTGTTGGGGGTGGGAATTTGAGCCGTTCGTAGAAGCTGAATTTTCAGGAAGGAGACTTGGCACAAGGCTTTCCTCACTGTCCCCTTTACCCGGGGGGTTGCTGGGTGGGTGTGTCCGGGGGAAAAAGTGCTGTGATCCCCAGAAGGGAGCATGGTGGGGTACCTCCATCCTCCCGCGTCCAGCCCCGAGGGGAGATGAGCGGGGTGAGGGCGGGCACGGGTGTTCTCCCGCGGGGCTGGGTGGGTCGGCACCTCTATCGCTCCACGCAGGGAGTGCTCCGTGGCCGAGCAGCGCAGGGTCGCGGTGTGAGCTCCCCCGCCTCTCTCTTGCAGGGGTCGGCACTGATGCACTTCTACCTCCTGGAAGAGGCGAGACCGCGGCGCCAGCGGCACGGGGCTGCGGCACGCTGGGGGCTCGCTGGAGCACCAGGACGGCACCGGCGGGGCTGCCCGGGCACTCCGTGGCACCTCCGGGACGGAGCGGGCTCGGCGGCGGCGCTGACCGGGGCGCGGGGGCTCTCCGTCCGCTGCAGTACGTGCCGAGGAACAAGCTGTGAAAGGGAGGAGACCGAGCTCGGGGCTTCCTTCGCCGCAGAAAGGGGGGGAGGGTAACAGCTATTTAACAAGATATTTTTCATTTTAAATTATATATTTATTTTAGATAAACTGTACATAGTATTTATATTTATTGTAGGTCTGGCCCTGCATCCTTCATGTACGTCAAGGTGACAGGGTCAGACCTCCCTTATTTTTTAAGTGCAATGTAATATTCTAATAAATAACACTTTATAACAAACACTTGGGTTGTTAATTTTATCATGGAGGAAAGGAGTCACAATTCTCAAGGCTGCATTCAGCACCATTTCCATGCTGGGGGCAGTAGTACCAACAGCAGCAGAGATCCAGAGAGTGTGGTCAGGGCTGCTGGATCAGCTTGTGCATCCTTGGGGAGCAGTGTGCTGTAAGGGGCTGGAGGCAGGATCCATCTCAGCTTGGCCCTGTGTGGATAATTTTGGAGATTTTCTTCATCTTTGCCAGCTGGTGCTTTGGGAGGGGTGTGATATTTGTGGGTCTGCTCACCAAGCAAAGCTGCCTCTGGAAAGAATAAAGCCGCTCTGGCCATTGATCCTTTCAAATGGGAATGGTCCCGGTTTTAAGTCAGCATTTGTTGTTTAGACTCTGGTACAGGTTGCCCAGAGAAGCTGTAGCTGCCCCATACCTGTGGGCGTTCAAAGCCAGGCTGAATGTGGCTTTGAGTAACCTGATCCACTGGAAGGTGGGCAGGGTTATCATGAAGGTCCCAAATAATATTATGATGGTTCTCTGATTTGACAAAACCAAAAAATCCAGAGGTGGATTCACACCCCTTTTGAAAGGAATCCCAGCTGTTCTTGGGGTGATGGCAGATTCCTGGAGCTGAGGTAATTCCAGCAAGCATCACTCCATACAGTGATCAGGAATGATTCCTTACTTTGCAGTAAAAATAACCTCCAAACCAGTTCTTTCCTCTTCCCTGGGGGGAAGTGAGAGCGAGGGAGTTGCTGGCTCTGCTAGAGAGCCGTGAGGCAGAGAGAAACCAGCAGGATCCTGGGCTGCATCCAAAGGAGCATGGCCAGCAGGTCAAAGGTGATTCCTCCCCTCTACAATGTACAGTTCTGGTGTCTCCAACATGAGAACAATATGGACTGCTGGAGCAAGTCCAGAGGAATCCACAAAGTTGGTAAGAGGAGTGGAGAATCTTCCCTATGAAGACAGACTGAGAAAGCTGGGGCTGCTCTGGTGGAGAAGAAAAGGTTGAGCAGAGAATTCATTGCAATGTTCCAGTGTCTGAAGGGGCCTCCAAGGAAGCCGGAGAGGGACTCCTCACCAGGAACTGCAGTGACAGGACGAGGAATAATAAATTGAAAGAAGGGAATTTTAGGTTAACTATATGGAAGAAATTCGTGGTGGTGAGGGATGGAAACAGGCTGCCCAGCTGTGGCTGCCCCATTCCTGGACTATTCAAGGCAAGGTTAGATGGGGCTTGCAGCAACGTGGGATAGTGGAAGGTGTCCTTGCCTGGAGTAGGGGGAATTTGGGATGAGATGATCTCTAAGGTCCTTTCCAGCTCCTTAACATTCTGTGATTCCCAGCGAGGGCAGGGATGGTTCTCCCGCTCCGGGCCTTCTCCAGCCCCGTGCGGTGCCCTCAGCCCGGGCCGGGCACACCCAGGCGGGGCCGGCCCGGCCAGCTGGCCTCGGGCCCACAACCCCGCCGGGACAGCGGCCCCGAGGGCACCGCAGGGCACGGCCTGGAGCGAGGAGCCCTCACGGGAGCCCCCGGCCCGCTCGGTGCCGGGGCCGGTCCCACAGCAGCCCCGGCCCGCTCGGTGCCGGTGCCGGTCCCACAGCAGCAGCCCCGGCCCGCTCGGTGCCGGTGCCGGTCCCACAGCAGCAGCCCCGGCCCGCTCGGTGCCGGTGCCGGTCCCACGGCAGCCCCGGCCCGCTCGGTGCCGGTGCCGGTGTCGGTGCCGGTCCCAGAGCAGCCCCGGCCCGCTCGGTGCCGGTGCCGGTGCCGGTCCCACGGCAGCCCCGGCCCGCTCGGTGCCGGTGCCGGTCCCAGAGCAGCCCCGGCCCGCTCGGTGCCGGTGCCGGTGCCGGTGCCGGTCCCACAGCGCGTCCCGCCCGCGGGTGGGGCCCTGGCTGCCCCCGCCCCTCCGCGCACGCGCCGTGCGTGGACAAGATGGCGGCGCCCGTGGATCTGGAGCTGAAGAAGGTACGCGACCCCCGTCCGTGTGTCTCTCCTTCATGTGTGCGCCCTCCTGGTGTCCCACCCTTCCACTGTGTGTCCTGCCCACTGTGTGCCCCTTCTCGTGTCTCCCTGCGTGTCCCGGCGCCGCTGGCCGGCCCCGCAGCCCGGGGCCGGTTGTGCCCCCGGCGCTGCTCACCCGGCGCTCTCCCCTGGCCAGGCCTTCACGGAGCTGCAGGCCAAGGTGATGGACACGCAGCAGAAGGTGAAGCTGGCCGACCTGCAGATCGAGCAGCTCACCAAGACCAAGAAGCACGCGCACCTCACCGACACGGAGGTGATGATGCTGGTGGACGAGACCCGCATGTACGAGGGCGTGGGACGGATGTGAGTATCGGCCGGGGCGGGGGACACCGCCGGGACAGGGGCCCCTCGGTTCGGGAGGGACACTGAGGGTCTGCAGCATGCCCGGAGAAGGATAACGCAGTGGGGAAGGGCCTGGAGCACAAGGACTAGCTGAAGAAGCTGTGATAGCTCAGCCTGGAGAAGAAGAGGCTCGAGGGGAACCTTCTTTCTTTCTTCATCTCTGTCATTATAGAGCGGAGCTAAGTGGAGGTGAGGTTTTTCTCCCAGGTGATAAATGATGAGAAGACATAGTCTTAAACTGCACCAGGGAGGTTTAGGTAGGTCATTAGGAAGAATTTCTTCACAGAAGGGGTGATTAAACATTGGAAGGGGCTGCCCAGGGAGGTGGTGAAGTCACCATCCCTGGAAGTGTTTAAGGAAGGACTGGACATGGCACTTAATTCCTTTATCTATTTGACAAGGTGGTGTTGGGTCATAGGTTGCCCTCAGTGACCTCAGAGGTGTTTTACAACCTGGTTGATTCTGTGATTCTGTGATTCTGAGACCCCCCAGCCTGAGGCTCTGTGAAGCCTCCAGGCTGCTGCCCTGGGCAGGAGGCTCTCCCCTTCACAAAGAGCATGTCAGGTGTCTGTCAGCACATTCCCTTGTTTCCTTTTTCTCATTGTCTTCCATTTTTGATTTCAGCAATCTGCCTGTGAATGCAGTGAGGCTTACTCCTTTACCTCTTGGGGTTAGGTACTAGCTGCCTTGATGAAGGGCTGTTACAAATTTTATTGGCTTTGTGTGGTTTTGCTTGCTGGCTCAGCTCCTGGCCTCAATGCTGTCCTCTGGGGAGTTTGTAATTTCAACTAGCAGAGCAGTGCTCTAATGCCAAATGGCATTTGTGGGAAGGCCCCTCAGTCATTTCCAGTGTAGTTTATGTCAAGCTCCTTGAAAACCCCCTGTGCATAGCTCCTGTGCTCAGGGCTTTGCTGGCACAGATATTTCACAGAAATGTCCTTTGCAGTGTCATGCCAGGGAATGGATCTAATGTCATTGTTTGGATTTTTTTGAAACCCTTGGAAGTGAACATAAAGCTCATATGGGTAGTCCCAGTGCACTGTTAAAGATGTGCTTCTGTGTGTTGGATGGCTGTCAAAAGAAAGATCTTAAATCAGACTGAGGTGTTCTGATTAATTTCTGCAATGCACTTTGGTGGGATTTCAGCAGCCTCTGATATAAGACCCTATAAGGTGGTTTTTATACAGAGAGGTTTCACCACATGAAGTGGTTTCAAATCTGAAACACGTGCTTGCTTGGCAAATATCACATTAGATTTCTGCATTTCTGATTTGAGAAATAGGATTTTGTCTCATGTGGGTTGGGTAACAGTGATGACTGCCCAGCTCGGGATGTGGTTTGTGAAATGCTGGATCTGCTTGGACTGCTGCCAGAAGGGGAGATTGTATCAACCTCTTCCCCACCCTGTTTACCCCACCTTCTTCATGTCAAAGTGGCTGATCACAGGACCGAGCAGTGAGCCAGGTCAGACTTCAAGTGCCCTCATCCCTCAGCCCACACAATCTCCAGACCAAGCTGTAGGGAGGTGGCAGGACTGGGAAGCCAGGAGTGGTGTGTGCTTTGCATTTTGCTGAGAGTTTTCAGGGGAGTTGTACCCGGGCTAATGGAGCTGTTCAGAGTGGCAGGGTTCCCACTAAATAAACTTTTCCCAGTAGGTGAATTACATGTTGGGTTTGGTGGGATGCTGATGACATCAGAAAGAGACAGAGTCTGGTCTCTTGAAGAGGTGACTGATTGACCCAGGCAGGCTGTAGATGGAGCAAACACTTGTGTTTGGAGTAGTCATGAGATGTCTCAAAAGGATTTTTTTTCTGTTTGGGTTCTTCACAGAGCAGACAGATGAAAAGTAAAAGATAATGCTGAAGTCAACATGTTTCTCTAAAGCTTTTTCAGAATTTGAAGTCCAGAGTGCCTTTGGATGGCAGAAGTCCCTCAAGGTGCTTTAAGAATGTTAGAGTGTTGGTCTTTATCTTTAAATGTTGTTGCCTCTGAGTCAGGTGTAGGGATCAGATGCTACTTCATTATGGTCTGAAGTACACTGTCCTGCTTTCTGCTTCTACCTCCTCCTTGGGAGTAAGACACCTTCTTGATGTGCTAAACCATTGACCCTTGGTGTGTGCAGGAGCCCCAGTGTTGTGCCAGTCCTCTCCTCCTTCCCTTTCCATGGCCAGACAGTGTGAGGCAGGGCCGGCAGCTCGGGCTCCTCGGGGATGCCAGAGGCGCCAGCAGGAAAATATTTGCATTGTGATATTGTTTAAAAACTGAACTCTTCATGGGCTTTGTTGTATTAGTGGCTATGCAAATACAGATTAAGGGAGTGCTCTTCTTCTGAATGCTGTTCATTCATGCTGTTTTTCCCCTGCCTAAGCTTGACAGGGTGTTTCTGTGGGCTCTGCCTGGCCTGGCTGTGGGGCTGAAGCTGCCCTGCCAATTGGCAGTGATGCACTGGTGTGATTTGTGTCACTTCCTAGTGCAGAGAGCTTGCACCAAGCACATGAGGAACTTCCTGAAGCCCACTCCAACCCTAGCAGAGAATTTATTGCTGAAATTTGGGATTTTGGCAAAACAGGCTAAAGCAACCCTTGAGCAGGAGTTTAAATCCAAGGGCTGTCTGGCATCTTGTGTTCCCCTGGAGTCCAAAGGAGATGGTCACTGTGCTTCTTCTGGACATAGAAGCCATGTTCTGTGAAGTGGACTAGCAGATGTCCTGCATGGACTTGAGTTTGGCCACTGAAGGCATATTTGTGATGTCTTAATTTCATTTACGTAGTCCAGCATGGAAATACTGGAGCTCTAAAGGGTTTCAGTTATCCAGGAAGGGTGGAGGTTTGAGTCACTGTTAATTCTGATTATCAGTGTTCTTCTGCTTGAATAACTGAATTCTTGAAGTAAGTTTTGTTCTTCTATTCCTATGCTTAACTTTTTAATTTTTTCAATTTCCATTTTTTTTCCCCCTCAGACCCATCTAAGCTGCTAGTTAGAATCTAGCCTCTGATAGGGTTTCTGTGTTTTTCCTCCAGCTTGGGTGGATGGGCTGTATGCAAAGGGCTAGCACGTACCCTTCTGTAGGACAAGATGGTCCAGGTCTTCGTGGAATTTGAAGGCTTGAGAAACTGTGGTGACGTGCTGCATCCTGGGAGGAAGCCTGCCTGCTTTGGTACTTCCTTGTGCATTACTTGGAAAGCAGTTGTGTGGTTTTTGTTTTCTGAACCCCTATCCTGAGTCTTCTTCCTTCCCAGAAAGCTTTTCCTTCACTTCTAATGAATGTGAAAGTTTCATTTGTTGTTCCTCAACTTGAGTTTGATTTTTTTTTGGGGGAAGTACTGCAGTTTGTGTAACATGCCGAGGCTTACTGGGCTCCACATGTGGGGCTCAATTTACTTTTGCTAAAGCTATTTTTGGTTTGGCAGAAGAAATGTCAGTGCCACATAGTATGAACTGATGAATTGGTGTGTACTGTACATATCTATGAGGCTGGGATCTCATCTGGGTGGTGGCATCTTGCCAAATACATTTCAGTTCTGTTACTTCATACTCTTTTGAAGGGCCCGTTACGTAGCCTGAGACAGCTACCACTGTGCTGGACTTCTGCTTAAGCTATTTGTGAACTGATATCATCGTGTTGCTTTGAGAACTATGTTGAAAGTTTAAGCTTCAGAATTCTGTCTGAATATTTCAGACCTTTCCCTTTACATTCTTCTAGCCCATAACCTGGACAAGATCCTTATTTACAGAAGAAAAATGTCTGGCACTTGGTGTGGGGCACGGTGAGGAGAGTGCTGCAGTTTTTCATGCCATGCCAAAATAGACAGTCAGTTTTGGTTTGATATTGCTTTATCATCAGTTTACTTGTACAGCTAATGGGAGAACACTTAAAAGAGAAAATATAAGTAAAAATCAAGCAAATACTGTAGCACAACTTCTGGCTCAAGATTTTCTGCACACATAATATATTATCACAGCTGTCCCTATAAAATGACTTTGTACCATTACAGTATTTTATGGGACAGCTGTAATAACATGATTTTGAATTTTTAAATTTTTTTCAAAGAGTGGTTCAGATTTTTGGTGGCTGAACCGTATGCATGTAAAACCTGAGAGAGAATTAAATGTTCTTGATGATTCCTTGGATTTCAATGCATTCTTGCTTTTACTGTGATTCATGGTTTTTTTGCAAATGAGACAGGATCAGTCACTGTAAGCTCTTTCCTGAACCCCCAAAGGCAGCAGTCCGTGCTGCACATCACTGGGTGAAGCTGCAGGAGCTGCATTTTCTCTGTTTGTGTGTGTGTGAGGTGTTCGATTCTGCCAGCACAGAACACGGCAGCTGCCCTGTGCTTCCTGCTCACATGTCAAAAATCTCACAAAGAGCTGAAGGACACCCAAGGCTTAACCTTGATGGTTCAGTTGCTAACTATAGGCTGGTGTGTGAAATCTGAGTGGCTCCCCATGGGCTGGCTCTGTGGGGAAGGCTCGGTGCGGGCTGGGCGCCGGAGCCCGGCTGCTGAGGAGCTGACAGGTGCTGACACCAGCCCCAGGGAGCAGTGTGTTGCTTTCTGGCCAATTTGTGTTTATAAACCTAAAGTTCCTCCATGTAGCTATTGGAAAAGGGA
This sequence comes from Passer domesticus, assembly GCF_036417665.1. Classification (NCBI taxonomy): domain Eukaryota; kingdom Metazoa; phylum Chordata; class Aves; order Passeriformes; family Passeridae; genus Passer; species Passer domesticus. Next base: position 15,474,645 of record NC_087486.1, on the reverse strand, counting down.
GGATTTATTTTCCACAGTAAGTCTGGTGTGTAGAGAAGTTCAATCAGGCACTGAGCTGTGAAGAAAACAAAATTTGTGTCCAGCTGCTTGACCACTGCTGCTGCTGCGCATTGAACGAGCTGTTGTGACCTGGTAAATGAGGAATCAAAGGCTGTATGGGCATAAGCCAAGAGGTTTTCCATCACACAGTTGGTTTTTATTTCAGGTTTTTCCTGATTTTGAACTACTCACTTTAGTTGCAGCCTGAGCGATGATATTCACAGTGTTGTTAGGTATGAGTGGGCAGAAAAGTTTGCAAGATCTCTTTAGAGAGCTGTCATAGAAAGCAAGAATGAGAATGATGCATGCAGGGGTGATACAGTAGTTTTGTGTACTGCTGCCAGTGACTTGGTCTGTGAAGTAAGGGGCAGAAGTTTGTCATCCCCTTCCTGGTTAATTAGGAGGATGAGAGGAACAGAGTTGGTCCATGGGCTTCGTGGTTACTGCTGGCAGTAGTGAGATACTGGGAATCTGGACTCCTGGGTTTGGTTCCAGCTCAGAAAGGGAGCTTGTTCTCTTGGGCACAGGCTCCTTTTCCAACTGACATCTCACTTCCAAACACATTCCTTCCCCACTGCCCTGCCCCCGCTTAGTTCTTGATCTTATTCCTGCTGCCCAGGGCTGCTCATTTGTAATCTCCTGGATATCTTGGTCCAGTTATAGCCCTTCTGCCCTGCTGCTCTACATAATTTCTCCATGCAATACTGAAACGTCAGAGAAGAAAAGATTTCCATGGCTTGTGTGCAAGATGTCTATCTGCCCTGTTCTGTGAAACAGCTGCATTTCTTTAAAGAATCAGCTTTAGGCAGAGAATTTAGACATGTCTGATAAGTCAGTGTTTGTGAAATACATAAGCAGCAGAAACAAGGGTCTTAAAATAAAAATAATAGCTAATTTAAAATACAAATAAGTCTTTTACTTATCCCTACTGGAAATAAATCTGTTGGTTATAGTCCCCCACCTACTGCGTGGGTGTTCTGATAGGAGATTAGCAATACAGCTTTTCCTCTTGCTTGTCTCCCTTGCCTGGTGACATTTAACTCTTTAGGAACATGTTTCTGTTGGGACCAGGACTATGACATTCACACAAGTCTGTTCCATTCTTTTCTTTATCCCTAACTTTTTCTCTATCTGTTACCTAGACAACACAGAGGAAGGAGCTACCTGAGTAAACCTGAGATGAAATCTAAACTGAGAATAAGGGTCAGAAGGGAGACTGACTGCTCCTGCAGGCTGCCCTTGCTAGAAGAGGGAATTTGGTGTGCTGTGAGCCAGAGGCAATGTGCTGTGATGGAAATGCCAGAGCCTTCAGGAAGCCTGCTCTCTCAGGACAGCATTTGCAGGCTGGGCTCCTGTGCATTGAGGGCTGCACTAAGGCACCTTGGCTTTGTCCCTGCCTCCAGAGAGAGGGAAGCTGAGCTCTCTTGCAAATACAGCCCATCTCTTGCTTCAGTGGCTCAGTGTTCTGTTTGGATATAGGCTAGAAAGTATTAAATGTTCTGAGGAGCTTACACTGCTCCTGCTTTTGTGACTTGCTGTGCCAAATGACTTTGCAAAACCATTATGGAACACGAGTGACTGATTTCTGAAATTCTCCAAGCACTTAAAATGTCACTCTGGTATTCTGAAACAGCAAGGAACTTCCATTTTCTTTAATACTTAATGGATTTAAAGTACTGTATTTTAAAACTTCTTCCCCATTTCCTGAAGAAAATTTTGGAATCAGGGATGAGAGTCCCTGGAGAAATGCTGAATTCTAGAGCACTTCTTTCAGGTCACAGGGTTATTAGGTTTAGCATAGAGGATGTGGCTTTCCTGCAGCAGAGAAGAATGGCCAGATCACTGGCCCAAAGGAAGGATCCCTGCTGTATTTCTGTCTTGCTTGGAGATGCCCTTCCAGGTGTGGAGTCAGTGGATATTGAGCCAGCAGGACAGGGTGTGACAAGGTACTGGGGGCCCACAGCTCTCAGATGGACGTGCCCAGTCAGTCTCTGAGCTGGGATGTGAATGTCGGCATAAGATTTAAATTTTAGGTGTAACAGCCTTAAAACAAATGAGAAATCTAAGTCTGAACATCCTGGCCTTGTCACCTCTTCAAAGCCTGAAAGAAGGAGAGGTTCATTCATAACCCCTGCATTAAAACACTGAATTAAATATGAAGAGACCAATCCCATGGCATGAGACACAAGTCTCATGTTAAACACAAGTTTAATTCAGAGATGCAAGAACCAAAGTGCTGCATCAAATCCTAAACCAAATGCAAGACAACTTCTGTCTTGAATTCTTACTTTGTTTTCTCGAAAACTATTTGCTGAATTAACGGAATGTTTTGGCCAATTTAGCAAAATAGAAAAAAAAAAGAAGTTTGTTCTTGCTGATTAGGGCACAGCAGTGTGGTTGTTTTAGTACAAGCTAATTTAACTCCAGAGTCCAGAAATATCTGTCTATTAGTGTTATGCTTGAATGCTTTTGGCTCAGTTATCTTTGTGTCCACTGCTGTGAAGTTTTCTGTAGTGCTTTGATGCTTTGTTGTAGCAGGGTTTGGGATGTGCAGAAATCAAGACTGTGCTATTTATCTACAAGTTGGGTCTTCCTCCTCACTTTGCATTTCAAAGGTTTCTTCCCAGGCAAGGCAGAAATATTTTTATCTTTTCATATTTTCCCCTCTTGCAACTGTGGATGGATTTGCTTTTCAAAAAAAGATGGATCCTGATTTTGCCAGTTTCCCTGTACAGGTTGTTAGGGAGGGTCTGCTGCTGAGAAGGGCATAAGTTTGTCAGAGTATAGCAGTACCTTCATGTCACACTTCATTTGCTACTGCAAAGTTCACCTTTTTGATCACAGAATATTTATCAATAAGAAAAAAATTAAAATAGAAATGTCTTTAGGATTATTTACCAGGGTGCTTACACCAGCATTTGCTTGTTTATATTTTCCTTGGTGCATATCCATGTGGTGTTGTGGTTTTAATTTTTTTTTTCTGTTAAGCATTCTTCCATAGGAATTTGTGGGGAATTCTTGAAAACAGAGCAGATTTTAGAAATGGATCTTGACTTCCTATTATTGGGAAAAAGTTTTCTGTTTTCTGCTTCTGGTACAACCCAGACTGCAAAAAATCTATTTGAGCTGCATGTGTGGTTGGCATGTTGTAGTCATCTGAGTTCCCTTGGCTTAAATAAGCCACAGCTCATCATTACTACATACTAACAAATTATATGAAAACAAAATTAGAAGACGAAACCACTAAATCAGGAATATAGTGAGGCAGATCCACTCAAGGGGATTTCAATTGCATGAACTGCTGTTGTTCTTGCAGTGTTTTCCCACATGGATTTAATCTCAAATGTTATGAATTCCTGTATGATAGAGAGGAGGCATTTGCATGTTCTTTTTTTTTAAAAATTCCATTTATGTCAATTGAGCCTTCAAAAAGAATTTATGGTGCTCATTAAAAGCAGACCACAGTACTATTTTCTTTTTTTGGGTTGTGCTATATTTAATACACACTTAGAGGTATATTCCTGATGTCTTTTTTTAAAGAACCCAACATGAACAATGGTATAAATCTACCATCTAGTTAAGTGTCTGGCAATGCAGAAACTGCTGTTTGCAAGCTGTGTTACTATCTTGGCTTGAGGTAATGTAATATGCTGGAGCTACTGAGAGATGCCCCCCAAAAAAGTGAAACTCAATGTAAACATGGCCTGAAGTGCAGCCCAGACCCCTCCGTGGGGCTCCATCAGGCCAGCCCGTGCCTGGCTTTGAGGAAGCGAATTTGAGCGAGGTTTGAGGCGTGGAATTCTTTGTTCAAATCCTTTAGCTCCTTAGAGTAAATAGGTTTATGGCTTACAAACGTTCATCTGAGTAAAAGTTACCCTTGTTGGGGCCTACATAAGACGCGGTTTGGCCGATGTCCAGCGCCGCTAATCCCGGTCTCTGCGTGCTCCCGTGTGTCAGGCTGGCTCTGCACAGCTTGTGCTGCCCACTGGGGATGTCTCCTGCCCAAACAGCTCCTGGTGCTCATCCACCTCTCCAAGGGCACCAGTAAAATGTCATGTGAGCTATAAACTGCTGCTCCTTGGAATGTATTCATGTATAATCCTCCCGACATAAGCTGTGGGATTTGTTTTGCTTTAAGGTATGTGGGGGAATAGTTAGGGTCAGCTATATCGAGGTGACCCAGTGAGACGACTGACCACTAAAATAAATGCAAACATAGGAAAAGCTTCAACTCATCTGTTCAAACTCCATCTGTTCTGAACCAGCTCTAGTTAAGGCATATGATCTGTTGATGGGAAATTCAAAATCAGGCTGAAAAAATGTGGAACTCTTAGACATGAAGGGTGGCAGCACAAGCTATAATTAGTGATGATTTTTCTTTTTTTTTTTTTAATATTGCTTCCTTGTCTTGTTTGGAACTGGGTAATTCATCTACAGTGACTAAAACTGGAATTTGGAGGGGTATAAACTGTGCCTGGTATGAACTGCATAGAGAATCATTTGCAGAAGCACCAGCAAGTCCTGGGAGAGTAGAAGAGGACTACTGGGTGCTGGCAGTTCTGCACAGCTGGTTTTGGTTCAATCAAGCTAGATTGCTTGGGATCAGCTCCTTGGAAGCCTTTCTTCCATTGGCTTTGAACAGTACTTAAAATGCAGTAATCCCCTGCTGAGTCTGCTCAAAGCTTGAGCAGCAGTGCAAGTTCAGAATTAAAAAGCGTCTTTAAATAGATAAATGCATCACTGGGCTTAGCCAAACTTTTCTCACAGAGTGGTCTAATGCAAGCACTTGGTTTCAAGGAGCAGGACATTCCGTGTAAACACTGCTGTGATATACCACAACATGTTAGGTTGTTTAGAACTACAGTAAACATGTTAAAATAATGTTATGGCTTTGCACAAAGTTGTTTGTTTTCTTTTCAGTTTTTGTAGAGAGTTTCCCAAATGGAATGAGAACCATGTAGCTGAAGTTACAGTGGCTCTTTGTGTGAGCTGGGAGCCAGGTGAATGGACTTACAGATCTGCCATTCATCATTATTCTGGCAAAATAACACTGGACATATGTACCTGTAAAATTGTCTGTCTGGAATTAGGCAGAGAGCTGTGTACCCATCTTGGCAGGGGAAAAGCTGAGGCTTCCCCTGCTACCCTGATTCTTGCAGGGATTTACATGGAGCCAAGCGGGAAGAGCTTCTTTGCAGACTCTTTGTGCAGGAGTCTTGTGGCCTCTTGTGGGGCTTCTTCCCTCCTGGTTTGAGTACTTGAACACAAACAGCCTCTTGCACAGGCAAGGCAGGCAGGAGAAACGCTGGGACCACATTTCCTGACTTCAGGGGCAGAGGAGAGGCTGCTCATGCCCAGCTGCCTGCCTCTGAAAGCTCCAGCTGTAAAGGCTGAAGTTTGTTGCAGTTGCAAGTAATTGAAAGTAGGGATTCTTCATGGAAAACCTGAACTATGAGCATCACTGTGACTCCACCTTTAATAACTTTAATGACTTGTATGTCATAATGAAGAGTGGCATGTGCTGAACAAACGTCTCCATAACCTCATTCATTAAGAGGCAAATCTTTCAGAATCCAATATTATGTCTCAAAGTCAAGTAAACAGCACATTTTGGTGCAAACAGGCTGAGTTATGGAATTACTTACACTGGACCATCATCACTTTGTGGGTGTGTATGTGTGACACAAAGGAGCAGACAGATGATGAAGTGGGCAGCACTGCTGACCTAACAGGAGTCTGAAGGCCTTTTGGGCCAGAGCATCAGGGAGTGCAATGTAAACACTGATCAAATGAAAATCATAATAGAAAATTAGAATTGTGAAGGGGTAAGAGATCCTTTCAGAAAGAAACTAGCAGTGAGCCTCAGAGTGTATATAAACCACTTTCTCTGCCTTAGGGAAACAAAATTCCTGGTGAGGAGCTAGCAAGGGGAGGAAAATAGAAACAAGTGGAATATTTAGAGCGAGGTTTCTCTTTCAGTTCCCTTGTGCTCTATTTCTGTACCCATATTGCACTTGAGAACCAGCAGTCACTGGGAGGCCAGGCATGTAGGTGCAGTCGACTGGCAGCCACTTGGCTCTGCTCCATGGAGCTGTTCTTGTTGGCAGCCCAGGTCTGGCTGAGCACTGCTGTCCTCAGGGACCCCCCTCCTCTGCAACTTTCATTTCTAATTTTCTTTGGTTTGTTTTGAGTTTTTACCACAATCTATGGACATTGGAAAAATTATTAGCAAGTGCTGTTCTATTTTTACTAGCCATTCTCTTTGAAATGGGTGGCCAGGTGAGATGGGGTGAACTTGTCCATTCTGACCCAGATATTTTTTGTGTTAATTTAGCAACAGTGAAAAAGTTCCTGCGTGAAGAGGTGATTGTTACTAAGCTTTGTAATTGCCTCTGGGGTGCTGAACATGTTTCTGAATCACTGTTTCATGGTTGATAGTGTAGGTGTCATGTTTGACAGGTCTGTGAGTGTGTGCTGTGACGCTTCACTGAGAGCAGGAGGATATGGCTGAGCTCTCGTGTCTGGGAGAAGACTTGGTTTGCTGCCTTTCTTCTGTGGATTAGCAGTGCTTAAACTCCATCCCAGTCCAACACACAAACTCTGGGGGCTTGGAGCCTCCCATGAACTCCAGCAGAGCTGTGAAAGCAGCTCTTGGGTCAGTATTAGCTGTGTCACCTGCTGGGCTCTGCACCACCGAGCAGAAAAGGGCTCCTCGGCTCGGTGACTCTCATATGGGGCCAGCTCTCAGCTGGTGGTGAACCTCCAGGCATGGAATTAACTTCATGTGTTTGAAAGGCTTGGTCACAAACTCACTCAGGGAAGAATTAAGTTGTCAGAATGTACCGTGCTTCTTTAATGAGTTTGAAAATCTGTACATTTACATCTGTAAAATAACTACATCTAACTGAAACCAGGCAGCAAAATGACACTGCCCTATTTCTCCAGCTTGGTGAGGAAAAAACCTAGAAATCATCAAGTTGATGTATTACTTAGGGTAATTGGAAAAATGAAATTTAGATAAAATTTAAATTCTGGTTTATTACAAGTTCCCTGCAGCACTTCTTACCTAATGAGCAGAACAAACTTCTGCTTTTTCCAAGTGCTGCCATAAACCACATTACTTCCTTAGGTAAAAACTTTGGCCAAGATCTCCATAATGTGTGTATCCCAAACTAGACTCTTAAAAACTGCTATGTTTTTGAGTCCTACTTGTGTTGGAAAGCAAAGCCACAGGTTTGAACAGTTAACTATGGATGTGGATTTACAGTTCAGCTTTCAAAGACCTGGCCTTGGCATCTTCCAGGGTGGCACCCGTGCTCTTGAGACCGAGAGCTCCATGGTCCTGTGGTAGGGAACTCAACTGGGTGGCTTTCAGCAGCACTGGTGCTTAACACAGGATGCTGCTGCCCAGGTCAGGGACATCCGACCTGTTCTGTGTGATCAGACCCAGGTTCCAGCCCTCTGTTTCACAGCAGGCAAAATCGGGGTGGTTGTATTTGTGCCCAGCTGCCCGCATAGGTCTCGTCAGTGCTAATTTCAGCCATCCAATTTTAATTTGCTGTCGCATGTCTGCCAGAGCATTGCAGGAGGGTGGGAGGGAGGATATTTTCCCTTATGACTGCTGTTGACATTTGCAGAATAAAAGTGAAGTCAGGCAGTTGTTTGTTGGAGGTTTTGGTGCTTGTAGCAGTTGTGAGCCAGCCGGGATCGCCCAGTGCCTGTCACCCAGCAGGGACATTCCCAGCTGCAGCATGGGGAAAATTGCTCAAGCTGTGTTGCTGTTGAACTTTGTTTTTTAGACCAGGGACGTCAGGGAAACCAAAATGATCAATCTTCCTGTACAATTTGGGGAAGCAAATCAGAAGGGATTGTATTCTTCTTTGCTGCCCCCACAAAAAAAGGAAATAATTCAGGAAACGTTCACATAGACAGGCAGGCTCAGGGAAGCAGTGACGTGGGAAGGGACTCATGGCTTTGTGTACAGAAGGCATCTTGCAGCTTTGGTTTTCACTAATGGCAGCTACTGCAGAAGCAAGGCAAAATTTGAGTTTACAGGGGATGTGTGTGAAGGCTGATGTTTTTTATTCTGATGTTGTGTGCCTGAGGTAAGAGCATCAGAATAATGTGTTTGCTGGTGGTTCTAAAAAGTTCCTCTTCTCTGGCTGGATCCAGGCTCTGTATCTAACAGCAATGAAAATAACTTCTTTCCTAGAAGGGTGGTCTTGAACTTGATTTTCACAAATTACTTGTGTTGTTATTTTAGCAGTTTGCTATATGCCAAGATCCCAAACCATCACCGCTGTGTGCAAGTGAATGGTGGGGACACCTCCCATTGGGAAAGGGGGACTGAGGGGACAAAGAGAGTCTGACTGAGGAAGCGGGGATTGAGGGGACAAAGAGAGTCTGAGAGAGCTCTGTTGGTAAGAACAGGAGCAGACAGAGAGCAAAGATGATGCCAGCAATAAGCATGAGCCAAGACTGGGGAAAAAATGAGAGAGATTTGAGAAAATTGCAACATAAAAGATGCAGCGGAAGTTCCTGTGGAGAAGAGGAGGTGAAGCAGAACGGGGAAAGAAGTGGGAGGAGGAGGAGGCACTTCTGTGTTCAGTTAATAGCAACCCCAAAGAGAGTTTTAATTGGAAACCTATTATAATTATCCATGGTTTTCCTCCCATGCATTTCAGGAATGCGTGTGGCAGGTAGTTTTCCTTTTGGCTGGGTTACTGATGCAGAGGGCACTGGGTTTCCAGCCAAGTGGCAGATCCGTGTTTGTGTTTACCAGGCACTGAGCAAACACTTTAATAATGTCATTTGTCGTGGGAGATGACTCTGCAAACTGATTTCAGGTTTTTCTGTAGCAGACGGGGAATGCACTCTGATTCTGCCCTGTCTAAAGCTGCTCATTTTAACTGTTGGAGCATGAGCTGTTGTCACCTGGCAGGAGGACATTGACCCTAGTTGGTGCTAGAGGAGACCTTGACCTCGTTGGTATGACCCATGGAGGCTCCTTCTAAATCCCCTGGGGGACTTTCTAAGTAGGGAAGGGGGTGAATCTGCAGTTTGTACATTCTTTATGTCTGGAAGGGTGAAAAACAGCCATGAAGAGTTCCTAAAATTTGTTTGAACTTAGTTGTCCTTTACCTCTTTGTGGGATACCAGTGCCATGTGCTGGAGAGCTGCTTTGAATGTTGGTGCTCCTTCAGAGGCTTCTCTGAGGCACCTTTCTGCTTGTTGGCAAGCAGGACTCAGATGTTGTGGATGCATCTTTCAAATCCCTTTGGCAATTGAAAACAGAACTGGTGGAAACCAGTGGCCACAACTTCAGTTAAAAGCAGCCACTTCCCACCTCACAGAAAAACCCTTTGGCTGGTGAAAGCATGGGTTTGGAGATCAGTGAGGGGTTGGGTTAAAGCCAAGGCTTGAGAATTGGAGCTGGGAAAGTTCCATAGCTTCTGCTGGAAGCACTGTCTCTGTTTTGTCAAATCACAGAAGGGTGGGTTGGAAAGGTTCTTCACAGTCCATCTAGTCCCACCCTCTGTGATGGGACACCTTCCACTATCCCAGGTTGCTCTAAGCTGGGCCCAACCTGACCTTGGACATTTCCAGGGTTGGAGCAGCCACAGCTTCTCTGGACAACCTGTGCCAGCACCCCACCATCCTCAGTCTAAAACATTTTCCTCTGTGTTCCATCTAACCCTGACCTGTTGCAGTTTAAAACCATTGCCCCTTGCCTGGCATGACAGACCCTGGTACAAAGCCTCTCTGTCTTTCATGTCAGCCCCTTTGATACATTGAAAAGCTGCAGTAAGGTCTCCCTGGAGCCTGCTCCTCTCCAGGTTGTACAGCCCCAACTCCCTCAGCCTTTCCCTGTGGAAAGCTTTGGTTTTATTGTATGGGTTTGTTTAAATTGTGAGCACTAAACCCTTAATAAACATCTCTTACCTGTCAAGAGTCTTCCTTGACTCTGTGCCATCAAATGATTTAAATCCCTTTGAAGGGAGGGTGCTGACAGACTCCCCTTGCTGGCTGTGTGCCAGAACTGCTTTCAGATCATCCAAGGACACTGAGTGATAGAGGGAGATCTCTGTGTGTCCATGTTCATCCTCCCAGAGCACGGGTGAGGCTGGTGAGCCTTTGGGGCCAGGCTGGGGGGCTCTGGGAGCCACCAGAGCAATTTCTCCTGTCTCTGTACAGAACATGGGAGGGAGAATGGATGAACACTTAGCAGGGGTGGCTCTAGCTTGACTTGTGCACAGCTGGTGAACATTGATGTAAAAAGCATCCAACTTTTTCTGTTTCTTCTTTTTCACTTGTAGGTTTATTCTTCAGCCTAAAGGAGTGATTCACAATCAGCTCTTAGAAAAACAGAGAATAGCCGAAGAGAAAATTAAGGAGTTAGAGGTAAGTTTTGGGCAAGTGATGATGAAAGTAAAACATTAAAGGTCTGCAAGATGCTCTTTGCTACAGCTCTTGTTTTTATCTGGTACTTTTCATGCTGAAAGATTGTAATAGAGATTGTAACACACACTGCTTGGTATGGTCCCAGCTTCCAAGTTACTTCAAGTTACTTGAGTTACTATTACAAGTAACCTACAAGTAACTCAAGGCACTTGGTTCCTTTCCTAGATCTACAAACCAGTAGGGGTTGATTGTTCTCTCTGTGCCCCAGTCTGAAAACTGGGAGCGAGGCATTCAAATGAGATTAGTAAAAGCAAGGTCTAAAACAAGCAAAAGGATGTTTGTGTGGTTATTTGCAGCAGATAAGTGATGTAAAATTTCGCCAGTGCTGTGGGTATTTAAAGGTTACACTGGCTTAGAACAATTGCACAAATTCATGGAAGAGAAATCCATTGAGAATTACCAAATATGTAGAAATGGCATCCTGCTCAGGAAGTCCCTGAGCTAAAAATGTCTGGAGGGTGGGAAAGTATGAGGAGGAAGTACCATATAGCCTGCCCTGTCCTTACTCTCTGCCCTTAAGCATCTGCTTGGGGCTTCCTTTGAAGAGCAGATCTGTGGGGAGATGGGACTTTGTTTTGCCAGCGTGGTCAGAGCACTTCTGTGTTCTTGTGTTTATCTGGTTGGAGTATTCAAGGCATAGAAGGATATCTAGGAACTAAAAAGCAGTGTCTGCGCAAGTTGCAGTGTTCAAACAGGCTATCTAGTGAATCTTGACTATCTTCTTGTGGCTGCGTCTGCAGCTTACAGCTCTTCTGAGAAGAAGTGCAAAATGTACTTTTCCAAGGCTGTTAGTGTGTGGTTTTTTATAATTCTCCTCAAATATCATTAATACAAACCCCTGTTTCTTGGTCTTTGGGGAATGACAAAGAAAGCAAAGACCAAGTTTGTGTCAAGCTGCTTTTTCCTTCTGTTATTGTTTTGGAGAAAGTGAAGTGGAGACCAAATAAGCAGGGACAAGCAGGAATAGGAAGTCTGTGTTCAAACCCACTCAGACCTGTGCAGTTCCATCTCTGTTGTCTCCTACTTACACTAAAGCAGAAGTTGAGTCTATTTTTTAATCCTTTCTTAAAACTCAGCCTGCCTGAGGAGCTGTGGAGCTAGCCTATCCCCAGATGTGTGGCTTGGAGTGCTGCCTGTGCCAGACTCTCAGGGGGGGTTTGTGTTTCTGCCCGCAAGAACTCTTTCTGCACAGGTCAATAAGTGCTCTGTGGACAGGCTGTGTATCTAAGGGGGTGTGCAGGCAAGGCATAGTTATTTGTGTGGTTATGTGGTAAAAGCAGTTGTATCCTTGTTCCTTTGGAGCCATCCCAGATGCCAGTGGCTTTGTGCAAAGACAGCCCTGCAGCTGGGGCTGGAGGACTTCATGGCAGCACCCCTGGGTTTGGGAGCAGGTGGAATGTGGCTGGCAGCACCCCTGGGTTTGGGAGCAGGTGGATGTGGCTGGCAGCACCTCTGGGTTTGGGAGCAGGTGGAATGTGGCTGGTGGCACCCCTGGGTTTGGGAGCAGGTGGATGTGGCTGGCAGCACCTCTGGGTTTGGGAGCAGGTGGAATGTGGCTGGTGGCACCCCTGGGTTTGGGAGCAGGTGGAATGTGGCTGGTGGCACCCCTGGGTTTGGGAGCAGGTGGATGTGGCTGGCAGCACCCCTGGGTTTGGGAGCAGGTGGAATGTGGCTGGCAGCCTGTTTATAAAGTGCCCCTGGGGTCCCTTGCTGCCAGCTGCAGCGGGCTGTGGTCAGCTTCTTGGCTACTGTGCCCTTCAGCTGTGCCATCTGGGCTTCTTCCTGTTCCTGGTGGGGAACTATCTTACCTCCTGAACTTCTCAATCACTGAGTTCAGCAGAATGGATGGAATTTCCCACAAATTATAACCTTGCTGTTCTTACACAAAGCCTCGGAACTGGCTGCTTCACAAATGTGTTTTTCTGTTTTGTTGCTGAATCTCTGGTTATGGTCATTGAGTTGAAGTTTCCAGCTATAGTCTCAAAACCGAGACTGTCTCAAAAGGTGGTTGGAGTGGAAAGGTGGCTGCCACATGGGTTGGTTTTTCTTTTTAGTCATGAGTAGTAGGGCTCAGAATGCCAACACTTTCAAAAGTTTGTGTTAAGTAAACATTCAAGTCCATCTTTTAACTGATCTCCTTCCAGCTGGCTGTGGCAGTTTTGTGAAGAGGGTTTTCCTTTGGCCTGGGATTCCCCATGGAAGAGGACAAGCACTTTAGGCTGACAACTGCTGGAAACTGAGATTTCAGGGGAAATACCTGGGTCCAACTCAGAGAGCACTCATCACAGGAGCAGGGGATTTTGCTGTCCTGAAAACAAGTTGTGACCAAAGCAGGAAAGAATGTGAAACTTTGTGACCTTGTGCTTCCACCACATCGTTGTAAAATAAATAGCAAACCAAGAAAGGTTAAACATCTCTCCATTCATTATTAAAACTAGATGGGTTTTGAAGCTTAGGTTTATATTTTACATTGTTAACTACCTTATGACTTACTCACATTTCTCACTTTGCACAGCTGAATCAGGCTGATCAGAGTAATCCCCCAGTACCCGATGGTGTGGCTGATCTCACTGCTCACATAGCTGAGCTTGAGGCAATTGTGCTTTGCTATGATGACACTCTTGTGAAATGTGTATTTTTTTGATACATTCCTGAATCTGAGAAATGCTCTCCCCTCTACCTTGGTGCTGTTTGCAGAGGAGTTTGCAGAGGAGGGCTGGGTTCACTGCTGAGCTCTTCTGGAAATCCATCCAGCTGCATAGCAAGGAGATCTCCAGCTGCCTGTTCCTGAAAATGTGTCTTTAATTTGCTTCAGAGGTGTGAGCTGGTTTTGCTGACATTCACAGCAGCCAGTGAACTTTGAAAAATGTGAGTTTTGTCTCTCTTCTCCCTCTGACAATCTCCACTGCAGTACATGGTTGCAGTAATTCCCTTTCCTTCACTTCTCCCTTATGGATTTCTCCACTGTTGAAGCAGTGCATTGTATTTTTCAAGGCAGAATCACAAAATTGATGGGATGCTTGATGCTGGTTTGGGCTTCCTCGCAGCAAGGACAGCCAGACCTGTCCTTGTGAAGGGCTGGGAAAATAAGGCTTGGCTGGGACACACATTATGCTTGGTGAGAGGAGCTGTGTTCTGAAAGCAACAAGAGGTTTGGGTGTGGAGATGCAGTTAGTTATTCTGCAGAAATTGTCTGAAGAAAACCAAAGGTAGCTTTATTCTGCTTGTTAAAGCAGTGTGTGGGTGTGAATATATCTAATTATATATATAAAAATCATAGAATGGTGTTGGTTGGAAGGGTTTGGATGACTTTGGAGATCCCTGCCATGGGCAGGGACACCTTCCACTAGACCAGGTCTCTCCAGGTATGGGGTAGCCACAGCTTTTCTGGGCTACCTGTGCCACGGCTTCACCACCCTCAATTAGTAAAGAATTTCTTTCTAACTTCCCCTCTAAATTGCCTCTCAGTTTGAACCCGTTGTTCCTTGTCCTGTCACTCCAGTTCCTGATGGAGAGTATCTCTCTGGCTTCCCTGTAGGCCCCTTCAGGTCATGGAAGGTGCTGTGGTGTTTCCTTATCTCCAGGCTGAACAACCCCAATGTTCTCAGCCTGCCAGCTCCATGTGCACCTGTGTGGCTTCCTGAACTTCACAACTTGTATCTAATCCTTTGGAATCCAAACACACTGCCCAGGCTTGCTGGCACAGGAGCTGTGCCTGCTGCAGGCTGTGCCAGCGGGGCTTACCCAAACCTCCAGAGATTGGTGCCATCAGCTCGCTCACACACCGGCATGGGACACGTCCTGCTTAGCAGGATTGGATTTTTCCAGTCCTGATACTATCAAATTCTTGTTGTGTTTCACGGTACAAGGGGTATGTGTTAAATCTGTTTTGAAAGCATTCTAAAGGGATGAGCACAGACTCTTTTTAGCTCAGCAATGTTTGTGCAGTATTAGGAGAAAAACCAAGTAATGTTTTTCTTCCCTTGTTTTTAAGGAAACATGATATGTGAGGGGTGGAACAATGCTTTGTTTCAGGAAATGTTATCCGTTTCCATTGTAGGGCTAGATGGATTCTGTTTTTAAATGTGGCATTTTAAAAAGAACAAACTCTATGATGTTATAAAGACATGGAAAATTGATTCTTCATTAGGGGTGGAGAAAGTGATTATCACTGTGTGCTTTCTCTGATAATATCTGATAGTCCCCTTCTCTCCTGCTATATTCAGCTTGTTTAGTTGTCAGGCGTTGTCAGACTAAATTGCTAAAAATAACAAATAAGGGGGAGGCTCTGCTGGGCAGCTCCGTCTGCTGTGTGCCACTGAATTTAGCTCCTTCGGGAAAAGGGCAAAAGCAACCTGCAGCTTTCTGGGGGAATTGGATTTTGGTTTTAAACTCTGACCACAACATAGCTGTGTGCTTGTTTCCCAGGCAATTCTTTCACATGCCTGTGGGAGACTGAAAGTTTACTGCTGCTGGGATAAAGGGTTGGTTGGTTTCTTCTCTGGCTGGCTGGAGTAGAAAATATAATCAGGAAAGCTGTACCTAAAGGCTTGATTTCTAATTCGGAAATCCTTCATGCAAGCCCTAAAACACCATGTCCAATTTCCCTATCCCATGCATAAAATGTC
The DNA here is from genome assembly GCF_036417665.1 of Passer domesticus. Taxonomy (NCBI): domain Eukaryota; kingdom Metazoa; phylum Chordata; class Aves; order Passeriformes; family Passeridae; genus Passer; species Passer domesticus. The sequence goes on along the minus strand of NC_087486.1, from coordinate 15,459,517 downwards.
TTTGCACTCCTTCCTGGTGGAGGAGGGAACACTGTGCTCTCAAACACTGCTGTGCTCCGTGTTTAAAGCCTCGGGTGATGTTTGCAAAGCTGGTGAAGTTACACAGTGACTGCACTGAAATGCCTTAAGGTGACCACTGACTTGTTCCCCGGTGCTGCCTGAGCACAGACCTGCTCGTGCTGCGGCTTCCACTTCTCTAATCTTCTTTTTCTGGGAGCTTTGACATGGCTCTGCTGCAGCCCTGAGGCGGAGTGGCGATGCCCCCCCTGCCATGAGTCTGCTCTGACAGTTGCCACAGCAAAGTTTTCTTCCCCTGTGGGAACAAAGATTTTGGCAGGTGAGGTGTGGCTGGGGAGAAGCGCTGGAGCCTGGGGCAGGTATGGCTGGGATGGACCTGCTCCGTGTGGTCCCAGCCTCCAACGTGCTCCAACCCTCCTTCATTTTTTACTGAAGCCCTCAGCATGGAGGCCAATTCTGTGGGTGGCTTTAACGAGGTGAAAACAGGTCTCTTGAGATTTGTGGTGCTCTTTGCAGGCCACAAAGCGCTCATCAGAAGGTAGCAATTGTTAGGCTGTTCCCAAGTTAGACCAATTTCTTCCAGGGATTTACGGTGCAGAAGTTCTCATCGCATGATTTGCTTGGGGTAGGCCAGTGCCCAGGAATGTGTGGTGGGCTTTTTATCTAAACAGGGGCAAATAAGGAATGCTCCTGTTTGCTTTGGAGAGGGGAAGCCTCAAGAATAACTCTCTGTGCATTAGCCTGGAGCAGATTCTACTTTGGATGAGGGTGCTGTTCCCTGATTCCGTTGCTGGCATGTGTGCACGTAGCAGGAGCAGGATTTTAAACACGTTGTCACTGAAGCTGCCTCTTGTTTCCCCATGTGTGCACAGGCAAGGTCAGTCCCTCTGCTTGCTGTAGAGGGAGGCAGGACACCAAAGGTGGGGACAGGTGGAGTATGGAAGTGAGTTTACCGTGTAGGATTAGTATTTGGGCTTGCATGGGCATTTTAGGAGGAAGCTATGGGATCTCTACAAATGATGGATGTTAGGGTGAAGGTGAGCTGCAGAGCCTCTCAGTGGGGACCAGGCCAGGCCAAAGCCAGCATCTTGCATGGCTTTGGGTGTCAGGCAGCTGCAGGTGTCTGGGCAGGTCCTTCTGGACACAGACATTTGGACTTGGTGATGTTCCTGGGAAATATGTTTCATCTTGACTCTCTTGGCTGGTGTCATCCCATGTCTGAGGCTGTGCTCTCACTGAGGGTTGTTCCTGTGTTCCAGGCTGCAAAGCTGCAGGCTTAGCTTGCTTTTTGAGGACATGGGTGGTCCAGCTGCCTGCCTGTCAGCTGTGGAGCATCCACAGGCACTCCCGTGGGAGAGCAGAGCACAGCCTACATGGGCAGAGCTGTTACCAGTGGTCTGCCCTCCATGAGAGTCCTGTTTTGAAGAAGGGAGTAGCCAAAGCTCATTTTTTTTCCCTATAGGTCTGGCTGTCTTACAGAGAGAAGAATCTGTGTTCTCATTGCTGATTTTTGAAATTAAAGATACTCTGAGCAATGAGAAAAATAAGCTTCAAAATGACAAAACACTGAGGAGGTTGAGAGTGTAATGGACACAGAACTAATGCCACCAGCCCAAAATCCTGCTTTTTGGAGAGGCCCTGTGACATTGGACTGGGGCCACACAATTTCAGGTAAATACTGGAGGAATTGGGGCATAGCTAATGCTCTCTAATTCTTTCTGTTCCCTAAACTGACTCTGGTGATGGTTACATGAAGAGCAGGCCTTCACAGCTGTGAGGAATCATTCACTTCACTTGCTTTTTCATGTTTAAAGCCTCAAGGTCTGTCTTGTTTGTCAAAAATGAGGGTGGCAAAAGGATTGTATTCTTACAGCTGAACTTCATGGGTGTTTCTCTGTTGTGTGACTGTCACCTTTCATTGCAGACAGATGGAAATCAGCTGCGTGCAGCCAGCACCTGGCAGATTTTAAAGGCAGCAAGTGCTCCTCAGTGTCTGCAGGGAAGGAGGTGGATCTGTTTAGAAGCTGGCTCTTAGTCCTGTGTTAAATTTATTAGATAAAGATCAAATAACAGTATGTTCTGCTTTGAAAATTGTGTAAGAAGCTTGTCATGTGTTAAATAGTGCACAAGTCACCGGTTGCAAAACATGATGTTGGAATCTTAGAAGCACAGGGAGAAGAAATTCTCACATTTCAAAGGGGAAAGGGGATTCCCAGCTCTCTTGAGGGGTCATTTGCCACTTTAGGCTTGGGATGACTTATAAAAACTAATGTCTCACTACATTTTTGTGAAGAATGGTTGTAGGTAATGCTGATTTGAGTGCAATGATGTGTATTTATGTCATCACATGTGTGTGGGTATGCAGTGGCCAGGCTGGATCTCTCATTTGGAACAATCATTCACTGCAACAAGTTTTCAAACCCCCAGATTTTTGCAAGCAGTTGTTTAATTAGTAATTCTTTGTTAGTCTTCCCTGTGCTGCAGACTGCAAAGTAAGCACACAAACCAGCTGAGAGGGCAAAGGCTTTATGAAGGAAGGACTGGAATTTCATGACTTTGCTTTCAATCTTCCTACCTTTATTTTTGGGTAGATAATTGTAGATTTTAAAAGCAAGAGGATAATTAATGTGGGGGTTGTTTGCTTCCTTTTAAGTCCTTTAGAGGCTAGTTATAGACATGATTTTGAAATAAAGGCATCTCAGAACTTTTTTATTGTTTTTTTTATGGGGGGGAATTACTCTTGATTAAAAAAACCCCAACAACCTAACAGAGAAAACTTTTCAAGCAACTCCTGCCCGTCCACTCACGTTCCTTTGTAATTCAGAGGAAAGTTAAACACATTATGCATTAATAAAAACCCACTTCTGCTGCTGTGTCTCAATGGTTTTGTCCATCCAGGAACCTACATTTAGTCATCTGAGCCTGAAAACATGGCTTGTTTCCTCTGATTAGCATTAAGCTGCCTTTATGATTACACTGAAATCATTTTAACACCAAGTTGGTTGAAAAGTCTTTCATTTTAGAGCAGGGTCTGATTCATTGTCAAAGCTCTCCTTTGTGCTTATGGCTGCAGAAGTATCCAAAGCAACGAGCTGAGCTGGATGCGGGTCTCTCTCCAAATTCCTCCTTGCATGAGTAATAATTAGTCACAGCCCCAGCACTGCTGTCCTTGCCTTAGTCACCAGGCCCCTGCAGTGGCTCCTGGCTGCCTTTGTGCCAGGCAGCTCTGGGGAGGGGGATTATCTGTGCCCGATAAACCTCCATCCTGCTTCCATCCTCCTCCATCTCGCCTGGGGAGAACAGGAAACGATTATTTGGAAAGCGTGCTGCTGCCTGTCGGAGCCCTGACCCAGCCCTGAGTCAGCTGTACAAAGCCACACCTTGCTGCCAGGTATGCAGGGCAGCCCTCACCGTCACGCTTCCTGCTGTCCCCACTGCTGGGTCACCCCCTGCTCTGTCCCTCGTGCCTTGGTGGTGGGCATGTGGCTGCTCTGAGCCCTGGGCAGAGGGGGATGCTGCCTAGCTGGGAGTTGGCACCATCTTTTTGATTTGTCTTTGAAATGTGTGGAAATGGTTTTTCTTTTCAAGTGGCCTCGCTTGGCCAGGACCGTAAGAGCTGAAAGGTGTGGTGTGGTTTTGCAAAAGTCCTACTGCCAGGAGGGATCCTGATGAGCCACACCAGCTCTGCAGGACCACAGAAACTGAGGCACTGGGATAGGGAACTTACCCCGTTTTGCAAGAGGCAGTTTGGTGAGGGACGCTTCCGCCGAAACAGAACGTGGGGGTTTTCAGGATCTGTGTGAGCTTCCCCTCCCCAGGTTCTCTGTTTGACCTGACTCTGCTGTCATAACCTGGTTAGGGCTCAGTATCCGACCTGGAGCAGTGTGCTCCTGGAAACTGCTCTGAATGGGGAATTGTGCCAAGAAGGGGTGTCCCTAAAGGAATCCTTTGGGTTAATACATTTCTGCTGCCACCTACTGAAAGGTTCTCATCGACTTGCTTTTGTAGTAGTTCACATCAGGCTAGGGTGCAGGAGTTCACTGGAATAATCCATCATCTCCCACTCACCAAGAGCAGCTGTCTCCATCTCTGCTGAAAGTGCTGTCCTGGGCTCAGACAGGGAGTTCATGTGAAGTGCTGCTGCCACGAGGCTGGGGTTGGGCAGAAAGGCTGGCAGACAGCCTGGCTTTCTGCCCCTTACCTTGCCCCTTCTGCTCTTGAAGGCACCAAGAATGGAAGTTATTGGGGTTTTTCCAGCTTGGCTTTTTCAGAGTATGTTCCTCGAGGTGCTTCAGTGATGATGGGGGAAGCCCAGCTGGTTGTGCTGTGGTAGGATCAGTACACAGTGATGCTGGATTTGCACCAGCAGTTCTTTAGGCAGGTGCTTGTAAGGATTCTCTTGAGTTGGCAAATGTAGTTGTATGCTTGGTGTTTTCTCTTCCACACTCTAACCCAGATCTGTGGGTCCCCGTTACCTTGTGGAAGGAAGAGATGAGGAAAACACAGAGTCTGAATCATCACTTCTCCTCTTAGATATATGGCATCACACTTCTGTCAGCAGCTGTCGTCAGAAACCAGCTGGGCTCCCTTCCTATTCCAGGCCATTCATTCTTGAGCAAACTCTGGGCAACTTCCTGAGGCAATAACTGCTTGGAAAGTCTTGAAGTCTATCTAAATATTTGGTGGTTGCTGTAGAGTAGTAATTCCCAGTGTGTACATGTGCCAGTGTTGAACTGGGTGAGGACCAGTGCTGGGTGGACCCATCAGGGCGTAGGGCTGCCTGCAGACCTACCCCACCCCCTTGCTGGTGTCCACTATTTCAGCTTCTCCTGGGGCAGGAGCAGCTGGGTGCTGTTCAGGGCTTCCAAGTGAAATCCTGTTAAACAGAGCACATGTCTTCAACACATCATCTTCCATGAGCTTGGTCTGACCAAAATGTTTGTCCTCCCCAGGCACGTGTGCCAGGGCTTGGAGTGCTGCTCTCCACAGGGAGTTTGGGCACTGCCAACCCCTGAACAGCAGTGGTGGCCCCAAGAGTGAGGGCAGCTCGGGCTGCTGCTGCCTGGACCCGTGTCATGGGCAGCACAGTTTGCCATCCTCCCAGGGAAGATCCTTCTCCAGTCAACCATGTGCTCCCAACTCTAGCTCAGAATCTGCTGATCACTTTCCCACAGAGCCCTCAGGCAATGCCAGAAATGGTTTGAGTTAACTTTGGGGGATACAGAAGTTCTTGGCCAGCCAGAGGTTTGCCGAGGTGTCACAGGATGAGTTGTCTCAGGGCTCCTGTTTGAGGCACTGCATCATGCCTGAAGACTGCAGCGTTCCTCAACGGAAGCCTTCTGAGTGTGAGAGTGGGATGCCAGAATCTGGTGGCTGGTAGCCAAGCATGCTGAGAGCCATGGGAAGGGAGAGATTCTCTGGGAAGAGACCTGCCAGCTTGTTTTGTCCTCACAAGTTGGGTGTAAAGCAAGTTCACAGAAAAACACTATTATGTTTTTTAAAATACAAAAATGGGGGCAAAAAAGAATGAGCTGAAATGAATAGTGTTCCAATACTAGATCCTAAAATTTCCATGGAAACATTTTTGTTTGGTCTTAAGCAAATCTGTGTTTGCAGGTCAGAGGTTGAAGCTTTCTTTCATTTGCAGAGGTGACGTGAGAGGAGTGGAATTTGAAGAGCAGAAGTCGATGTTGAATGATAAACCATGACTTGACACAGGAAACTCACCTGTGAGGGGGAGGGTATGGCAGCACGGATGGGCAGAGCTGCTGTGTTTGTTCCCTCTGGGAGCACAGGGCTGTTTGGGCTCTTGGAGGGGGTGACAATGCTGTGCCCTGCTCCACTGGCTCGAGCCAAGGCCCTGCCACATGCAGGGCTGGCAGCGGCCAAGCCACTCTCCCTGAAGGCAGAGGCGTCTGACTCACAGTGCTGGGGGGAAGACAGTGCTTTGATCATCAAAAGCCCATCCAAGAAAAGCTGATTAATAGTTTTCTCTTGCTGTGGAATCTGTGGATGCTGGCTCTTTAATCTGCCTGGCATGCCAGGTCTGGTGCGTCACCTTGAGGAGCCCCGGCCTCTCCAGCAGCGTGATGCAAGGGGAGCGGAGGTGGGAGGCCGGAGCAGGAGGTGACTTCCCGCCGTGTCAAAAGGCCACGGGCCACTTCTGTTAACCACAGCTCCTTTTCTTCTTCGGGGTGTGAGCTGTAATTGTATTTGCATTCAATCTAGTCTTTCCACAGCTGCTGCCAAAAGCAAACAGCGCGGAGCTGGTCAGGGAGCAGGCTCTGCTGGGATGGGGAGTGAAGGGCAGGGGAGAGCTGAGGAGCGGGGTGGTGGCAGGGCGAGTCCTCTGATGTTGTTTGGCTGCAGCCACCCGTGCCAGGGCGCAGGCTGGCCACGCCAGCACACCTTGCTCAGGAGCGTGCACAGCGAGGGCTGGCTCGTGGTGCTGCCTGCACAGCCCCAGCCTGGGGCCGGCCAAGCTGGTGCTTCCAGGAGGCTGCACTTCCTACGCCAGCAAACACGGAGGAGCCAGGGCTCATGGAACTCCCAAAGCCATCACAGGGGCCTGCAGCCCCCCACAGGGCTCTGGGAATGTGTTGGCAGTGGGCATTGCATCCCACCAGGCCCATGGGTTATCAGTGCCCTGCCCTCCCTTCTCCTCCTGGCAGGCAGGGCTGGGGCTGGTGGTGCCTTCCCTGCAGGCCTGCAGCTGTGCCTGTGGAGCTGTCAGCTGGACAGCCACCATTCCTCCTGGGAAGGGTGCAGGGGAGATGGATGTGCATTGCCTGTCAGATGGGGCTGTGTGAGTGGTCAGTCCCATTTTTGGGTGCACCTCCAGCTGTGGGAGATGGTGTTTTTAGTCCATGTAGCTGTACTGAACCACACACACCCTTTGCCCTGCACACCTTTTTTAGGAAGGCTGTAGGAAGCCCTGGAGGGGGAGAAGGCTCCTGGGAGCTGGCAGAGGGGAATATGGGCCAGCTTGGTGACACATCTATACTCAGGCGTAGGAGAGGTGCCAAGTCCAGTTTCTGAACCCCCAGGTTGTGCTGGGAGACCCAGCTGGTGGGATTGGCTCTGCTGCCCAAGGAGGGATCTTCTTGCCATCCATTCTGGTGCCAGACAGCTATTAGCATGGCAGTTCTGTTTCCAGAAAGCAAATTTAGGTGAGAACACTTCCTTTGGGGCTGGTTTTGAGACAGATCATCAGGGTTGTGGTTTGTCTTGTTCCCAAGTGCTGCAGCCCTTCCTGCCTGGGGAAGGAACTGTTGTTGGGAGTGGTATTAGCTTAAAGGAATTAGGAAACCAGGCTGGGAGGCATTGACTGCACCGGCTTTTGGGGACACCCTCTGTGGGTTTGCACCCTGTCAGTGTCCTGCAGGTGGCCCAGACCTCGCTGGGCTGTGGCAGTGGCCATGTGTTGGTCTCGTGTCCCAGTGCAGGTGGCAGAGCCCTTTCTGTGTGGGGCAGAAGGGGGATCAGGGGGCTGTCACCACAGAGGAGACAGGGGATGAGAACTGGTGGGTGGCCTGTGGCAGGAAGAAATGAGGATGCAAGAGCCTGTCCTGGGCTGGATCAGGTCAGCTGGCTCAGTTTTGGAGCGCGTGTGGAGCGTGCTGTCCACCTGGAAACCTGTAGCTGCAAATCCTGCTCTGTTCCCACGTGCCCTCTCCCGTGCAGCCTCCAGCTCCCCTTCCTTGCTCTGTGGGGGAGAAGCTTCTCCAGTGCTGACGGGACCTGCAGCCCTGGGTCATCCCTCCCTGTGTGAGTGAGCTGTGCCTGGGTCATGGGAATGCACTGGCCTTTCTCTGGGAGTGAGGGGGCTGCCAGGGCCTGGCAGTGTTGGTCAGAGGCTGTTCCTCTGAAATAAGTCTCAGTAACACCCCACAAGAGGGTTTTGTAAAATAATTCTCTAGCAAGTGGCTGTGGGAGTTGTGAACCAGGAGGAGGCACCGGCCCCTTGCTGCAGTTGGAGCCCGTGGCTGACACACCAGCTGCTTCCTGTCGTGCCCTCCGGGTTTCCTTGTCACTGCCTTGCCACACTCCTGGGAGACTGCAGGGGGACAGCAGCACACCAGGGTCACTGTGGAGCCTGGCCCTGCTTGTCAGCCGGAAGCTGGGGCTTTTCTGGGAGCCCAGTGTCATGTGGCAACTTCCCCCTGCTGCCTTCTCAAAGCCTCCCTCCTTTCTCTGTTCTTGCCTGCAGCTCTGTGGCTCAGGCAGTGGCATCTGGGGCCGGTTTGGGCACCCACCTTACCTGTCCAGGAGCTCACAGGAGCTGGGGGAGGGTGGGGGCAGTTTAGGGCAGATGTGGGGAGTGAGTAGGAGCTCTGGGTCAGCAGCTCGCAGGTCATGCAGCCACCAAAGCCAGTGGCACAGGGCCAGTGTGCTGCCATGTCCCCTTGGGCTCCTGACTGGTGAGCACTGGAGCTACAGCTGTAGGAGTGAAAGCAGAGGCTTCAGAGAGCAGCAGCCACCTTTGGTTTCACAAGGGACCAGAACCAGCAGTGCAGTTTTGACGTTGCCCTGGGAATTCCCACAGGCTGCACTTGCCATGGCACAGGTAGCAGAGGATGATCTCCTGGAGCAGCAAACACATTTTCCCAGGGAAATGCATCAGCTGATGCACAGCAGCCACAGGCTGGCCCAAACCAGGCTCAGAGGATATAGGGTTAACTCAGGCTGTGGGTGAAAATGCAAGCTGAGAGCTGGAAGCTGGAGGTGGGGTTTGGGATGCAGGGTGGTGTTCAGGGAACAGATACCAGCAGCCTGGCAGGGCTGGCTGGACCGGAACAGCCTCCAGCATGACTTCAGAGCTGTGCTGTCGTGTCCCGGGCTCTGCCGTGAGTAGGCAGAGTGTGTGTCAGCCGCTCGCTCGGCGCTGCTCCCTGGGAGAGAACGAGTTTCCTGTCTAGACCCCGCTGATGGCAGTGAGGAGGGGTTTGCAGCAGCTCCTGCTCTGGTGATGACTGAAGCAGAGCCCAGGCTGCAGTTCCCCCTTCCTGGGGAACAAAGACCTCGCTTCTGCCACGTGTCTCGGAAAATGTGGCGCCCGTCTGCTCCTCGCTCGCCCGTGATCCGGGCTGTGGGCTGCAGTGGGAGCCAGCCCCAGCTCCTTGCCTGGCTGCAGGACAGCTCGGGGTGTTTGCAGCCCCTGGCTGTGGGTGCAGGGCTCCCCTTGGTGCTCAAAGAATGCTCCTGGAGCCCAGAGATGGGACTCTGGAAACTGCTTCTGGGAGGGAGTAAAAGTACTGGGACCAGCCCAGGTTCTTGTGCCTCGGAAGTTAGGTGACCAAGGAGAGTGATTGAGGTAAAGAAAAATTCCCTGAATCCTGCCCTAGCTGGGACTGCAGGTGCTGCCTAAGTGCAGAAATGGCCTTAAACCTTTGCCATGGGGAGGGCAGAGCATGTCACTGTGCAGGGATGGGCACTGTGGGTCCACGTGTGGGCCATGTGGGTGCTCCTCTGCTGCGTCAGGGTCCCTTGTCCTCGTGGAGGTGGGGCTCACATGGGCACCAGCAAGGCTTCCTGGGGGGATGTCTGAAATTCTCCTGGGCTCTCCCAGTCATGCTGGACAGCGTTCCTGTGGAGAGCTGCTCTCTGGAGCTGTCTCCTCCTGCCTGGTGGGAGCAGGAGCAGGGGCAGGGGAGAGGACAGGAGAGCAGGACCATTTCATGCACTTATTTAATGGTGTTAAGAAAAAGCTTCAGTAAAAAATGACCCCATAGAAGTCAGCACTACTGCTGCCATCCTCCTCTGGTCAGCAGAGTGAGGTGAAGCTTCGAGCCACAAGGGTTTTTTGGGCCTGTGTCCTCTTGCTGCCCTCAGAGTCAGTTCCCTATGTGTGAAATCCCTCGACGTCTGTGCGGGCAGCGTGGGGACAGCGCGGTGGTGACAGAGTCCTGCTCGTGTGTCACTGAGTCACTGGCAGTGGGAACCTGTGGCTGCTCTTCTCCCTGTGGTTTCCTCAAAAGCGGTTCCTGTAAACGAAAGAGACCCCACGTGCCTGGGGACCATGGAGAGGGACAAGGAACCCTGGGCCATAACCCTGGCCCTGGCTGTCACCAGCAGCCTTTAGGATTTAAACACAAACCCTTCAGCTTTTAGAAGCAGGGCTGGGAGAGATGTCCTCATGGCAGGGCCATGCCAGCTGAGTGTGCAGCTGTGCCACAGCAGGGGGACGGAGGGGCAGTGGTGGCAGCAGGACTGCTCCATGGCTAATGGATTTTCAGCATTACAAGTCCCATGGGCTCACAGAAGTCAGGGTGAGGCTCTCAGGGCAGCACAGCAATTCTTCACCTGTCCTTGGTTTGGATGGGCTTTGGGGGCACTGCTGTACTGGGCTCCTGGCACTGGGGACTGGCAGAGCCTCTGGCAGGATGCTCTGGGTGGAGGCCTGGACTCCTGGAATTGAATGCCAACCCTGCCAGTGCTCCCTGGGAGCTGGCATGGCCCAGGGCAGGGCTTTACATGGGCAGCACGGGAGCTCACAGCAACGCCAGAGGAGACTGTTGTGTCTGTTGTTTGGAAACCCAGAGAAAATAGTCAAAAGAGCCAAGTGCTGATTTTTCCAGCCACAGAGGAGCACCCAGACTAGCAGGAAAAAACGCTGCACACTGAATTCCTATCTGGGGATGCACGGCTTGGGGCTGCTTCCCTGCCAAGCCCAGCCTAATTACAGATGATTAAGGAAACACGTATTTGGTGATGATGGCAGGGAATTGCTGATATAAAGGAGGATATAGGGTTAGAAAATGGCCCAGCTGGGAAAAAGAACCTTTTGTACCCAAGGAGAGGGTTTTGCTGTGTCTCCATAAGGAGGCTTAGCATGTCAGTCCCTCTCTAGGCTCCAAGAGTTATAGAATCTGATTTGAAGGATCTGATTTGATTTCCTTCCTTGCTGAGGTTCATGGTTCCCACTTTTTGCAGGGCCGCTGCTGCAACAGCCCTGGCAGCTCTGAGAATGTTTCGGGGGGGACAAAATTCAGTCTGTGTAGACATTGCCCTGTGTCTGTGCCTCTGGGAGTGAGTGACTGCTGCCCCCACATGGGACACCTGCAGAGTGGAGGGTGCCCCAGCCAGCACCCACAGCTCTGCCTGGGTGGCTTTGGGCTCTGGTACCCAGCTTTGTGCTGGCAGGGCTGGGGGATCCTGACTTACCTCTGGTTTCTGCCTTGCAGCAGAAGAAGTCGTACCTGGAGCGGAGCGTGAAGGAAGCAGAAGACAATATCCGGGAGATGCTGATGGCCCGCAGGGCACAGTAGTGGCACCCCTGGCTGCTCCCCACTGCCTGACCCCCCACCCACCCTAATAAAACACAGCACGTGTCTCTGTGCCTGCTCTCCCTGCATGGGTGTGATGGAGAGATGGGCTGGTGGGAGGAGCTGGGGTGAGGGGCCTGCAGGGCATCCCTGCTGTATCCTCATCCTGTGGATACCCACTGCCTGCTGTGGGCACTGGGGAAGGTCCTGCTGGGGGAAGAGGGAGGTGGGCAGGGCTGGCACAGGCACAGACACAACCATGGCCATGGCCATGGACGTGGGCATGGGAACAGGCTCAGGCTGGAGTGTGTCAGGAGGTCATTCCCACTGCTCCGGGTCATTCTTGTTGCCCTGGGTAATTTCTGCTGTCCCACTCCATTCCCTGTGTTCCGCTCCATTCCCTCATTCCCTCTCCATTCCGTGTCCCTCTCCATTCCCTCATTCCCTCTCCATTTCCTCATTCCTGCTCTATTCCCTGTGTCCCGCTCCATTCCCTCATTCCCGCTCCATTCCCTCATTCCCTCTCTGTTCCCTGTGTCCCGCTCATTCCCTCATTCCCTCTCCATCCCCTGTGTCCCGCTCCATCCCCTCATTCCCTCTCCATTCCCTCATTCCCGCTCTATTCCCTCATTCCATTCCCTGTGTCCCTCTCCATTCCCTCATTCCATCCCCTCGTTCCCGCTCCGTTCCCGCCCCGGCAGGGCGCGGTGCGCGGCCGGACATCGCCGCCGTGTGGCCGGTGCGGGCAGCGCAGGGCCCGGCCCCGCCGCTCTCCCGGCGGCTCCCGGGATCTCGGCGGTTCCAGGTCCCGCTGCCCCTCCCGTGCCGTCACCCCGCAGGCACACGGCTGCTCTCACACTCTGGGCTGGCCCTTCGCTGCCCCACGGCGGAGGGTGACCCAGGGACTCCACTCCCGATTGCTGGCAGCTGCCAAGCTGCCACGGAGGTGACAGGGAAGGTGACAGTGCTCATTCCCAGGGCAGGGACCTCGGCTGCAGAGGGGCTGCCCCCAGAAGAAGGCTCCTGGGGACGGGGAATTGCAAGGGACTCTCATCAACCCCAAACACATGAGCTTGCTGAGCCCAGGGCGGAGCTGCACAGCCGAGGGACAGCGAGTGCCATGTCCTTTGTCCCTGGGTGCTCTCCAGGCAGTGCCACGCAGAGCCGGTGGGTGTCAGACACCAGGGGGGCTTTGCTCCCAAGGCTGGGGGAGCAGCAGGGTGGGACACACCCCATGGAACCAGCAGCAGGTTTTCCCCACTTTTCTGCAGACAAAAGGTTTGTATCCCTTTTCTGGCCAGGCGTGCCATGGAACAGCTTCAGCTCTAAATCCTCAGCACTAGATTAATCCATGGCTTTTCTCTTCTTACCCATTAATTTACCTCCTGCAAGCCTCTGCTCTACAGTGTGGGATGATGGATTTGCAGCTGGGGACCAGTCCTGCCCCAGGAGCTGCTGGGGCACACACACAGCCCCTGCTTCTCCCAGCTCGGCTGTCCCAGCAGCTGCTGGAGAGGGCCCTGGCTCCAGAAGGGAAAAACAAAAGGATAAAAACCTGATTGTGCTGCCCTGGGTGGGATGAGGGGCTTGGAGGTGCCAGACCAAGGACTCCCACCTACGGAGTCAGTGCCCACAGGAGGCCAAAGTCAGCACCAGAGGGGATGCCCACCCTGCAGACAGATTCACTGAAACAGCCGGGGCCTAGTGAAGAAAAATCAACTGTTGGCTTTAATTATTGCGTACGTCTTCGTCTCTAGGGCTAGGAAAATCTCAACTGGTAAATATACATTTCATCAGAATGCCCTTGGCTGAAATACACCATTAGCACATTCTTCAAAGTTACAACAAAAGTCTTAGAAATGTTAAAAAGGGATTTTTTTTTTCCTTTACTAAAATAAAGGAGTGCACCCCCCACCCCGACAAGGCGCTAGGACGGACAGACGGGAACTGTTGGCTGTGCAAAGCAGAGCGTTGATTACAGTAACAGAAAGAAGTCGGGACGGGCGTGGGGAGCCTGCGTAGCGCTCGGCGAGCGGCAGCGGTCAGGTCAGCATGTCCCAGAGGCAGCAGCAGCAGAGCGCGGTCCAGCACGCCGTCAGGCAGGCGCTCTCGCCCGTGTCGTCCCTCCGCCGCTCCTCCACGACGTACACTGCGGGCACAGAGGGCTGTGAGGCACCGAGCGGGACAAGAAGCAGGGGCGGCCCGACCCCCGGGACAGCTCCCAGCGCCCTGCAGCCCGTCTGCTCAGCCCCCTGAAGGAGGAGCTGGGCCCCAGCCCTGCTGCAGCCCTGCCACACACAGAACTGCCCCCTGCCCCAGCACGACAGGGACTCGTCCCACAGGGAGCAGTCCTTGTTCCAGCTCTGTCCCTCCTGCCCGTGAGGGGACTCCCAGCCCTGTCAGCTCACCCGAGGCACAGGCTAGGAGGTGGCAGCGCAGCGCAGGTGCCCAAAGGCTGCAGGCAGCACCTCATGAACAGGAACCATCTCTGCCCCGAGGCTCCTGGCAGCCTGCTGGGATGTACTGCGCACTGCCAGCTGCCTGAGCACACGGGAGGGAGCCCCAGGTCCGGGTGGAGCTCTCAGGCAGGGTCTCCTACTTGAGGCCTCTGTGCTGCTTGCTCTTTGTGCCAGTTCCTGAGGCAAATTAGGACAGTTTATCTTTGGCTCCTCCTCACTGAGCCCAGGCTGCCACACCCAGAACCGCATCGGTCTGAGGGCAGGTGGGTGACTGTCCTTCCTGACAGCTCTCTTGGCTCTCTTTGCTGTGGTCTGTGTGGGAAACGTGCCCTCACACAGGAGTCCAAGCCAGGCAGGCAGCTGGTGCTGGACACAGCGTGCTGGCAGGCAGAAAGAAGCCTGGGCAGCACACAGCTCATGGCACCAGCCTGGCTCTCCCATGGGCTTGCTTTGTGCCTAGGAAATCCTTCCCCAGTCACTCCTTGAGCTCTGCAGAGCGATGGGCAGAGGCTGATGTGCTCCAACTTACACGATGCCACAACCCTGGCACCCCCAAGTGAGGCAGAGAGGGGGAATCCCCTCTGTCCTGTGTCCCCCAATGTCTGTGCTTGGGGACAGCCTGCGCCTGAGCCTCAGGCAGATTCCCTCTCATCAAGGGGAATAAAAGAGAAGAGGCATCCTGTGCCCAGGCCCAACCCAGCTCCAGGGCAGCCCCTGCACGGCACCAGCACAGCACTGCTGTCCCCTCTCCCTCTGACCATTCAGTCACAGCAATATCAGGAATGTCCTCCAGGAATGTCCGGATGGAGGCACCCTTCTCCCTTCAGCCCCAGGAGGAGGTGGCAGCGCTGTGACAGGCCGTGCTGGAGCGGAGAGGTGCCACACTCTCCTCCCTCAGGTGCTGCTGTCCCTGCCCAGCCCTGCAGAGCCCTGGCTGGCACCTCCCAGCCGGAGCAGAGCAGGACCTGATGGAAGCCCGGCTCCCTGTGCTGCTGCCAGGGGAAGGCGGCACGACCTCCTCCTGCAGGGCAGGGCTGTGCCCAGGGCCAGCCCCTGCCACACCCGCAAGGAGGGCAGAACAAGGTCCATGGCTTGTGAGCTGGGCACCCGGCTGCCTCTTTCATCCCCATCTCTTTCATCTACAGACCCATCCCATCCTATCCCAAGGGGAATATGTCACATGGCAGACAGGACTTTGGTCAGGCCCCTCCCTCCTCCCTGCACTCAAAGCCACGCTGGAAGACTTGCAAAGAAAACGTGGAAGCTTGGAGCCCTGACCTTACACAGCAGCGTGGCAGCAGCTCTGCCCTGCCTGCTCTCCATGCAGAGGTGACCCAGAGGCTCAGTCTGGACTTTATTTACCTTGTGGATCCAGGAGCTCTAAACAAGCAGCTCTTTGGTGTGTTTGTTTGCTCTAAGAAGGTCCTGTTACAATCAGTGGAGGTAAAACACACACTAAATGCTCCAAGAGTCCTGTGTAAGATGGTGACATCCCTGTGCTGGAGCCCTGACACAGCCCTGGCTCCCAACCAGCTGTCAGGTTCAAGCTGTCACCTCTGAGCCATGGGGAGCTGGATTGCTGCTGCCAGAGCATTGCCATACCCAAAACTGAGAGCCCCAGTGCCCTGAGACATGCAGATCCACACCACAGAGGAGGCTGCCCTTTGCCAGTTAAAATCAGCTGTCCAGGACTGCAAGAAGTGTCTGCCTGAAGTATTTATGATGAATCCATTAGAAGTTTTAAGCTACAGCCGACAAAGCATGTCCAAGGCATGTACAAAGTGCTGTTATGAAACACTTGCTGAAATATTGAAGGAAATGGCTTTCCCCAGCTTGGGCCCAAGCAGAGGGAGCTGGGTGCTCTCCTCACAGCTCTCAGCTGGCTCCTGTTGGACGCTGCCCCTCTGCTCAAGGGGTCACAGTGTCCATAGGCATCACCTTGTCCCTGCCAGCCAGCCCCAGGCACTGCCAGCCAGCCCCCTGGCACTGCTGCCATGGCTTGTGCTGAAGGGGCTGCCCAGAGCTGGACAAAGGACAGTCACAGCTGCCCTCTAACAGCTGGGGGCAGGACCAGGACAGGGCAAGGGACAGCAGCCATGCCAAGGCTTTTCCAGGACTCACCGTGGGTTTGGGGTGAGCCTTTCTGTTAGAAACAGTGCTCATGTTTTTCCCTCTTCTTTCTTCTGCTAAAAGCTGGAAGCCATTTAAACCAGCAGCACATTGTGGCAAAAGCACCTTTCTGCAGAAACCCTCTGAAAACCCTCTGCCCCATGGCAGGCAGCTGTGGTGCTTCAAACCCACACACCTTCCAAGTTCAATGAATGCCCCAAAGCCAACACCTGAAATACACATTTGAGAGGTTGCTGCCTTCCACCGCAGAGCTCCTCTCCAAGGAGAGCAAATGTCAAGGGCAGCTCTGCCACTGCTGCAGTCTGAGTGTGCACACCATCAACACTGAACTTTCATACCTGGAGAGCATCTGGGCAATGCTCTGAAGAGAGACAGCCACCCCTCCTCAGAGTTTGTGAAGCTTTCTTTGAAGTCGCATCAATGCTTCAGGAGTTGCAGATTTGTCACTGTCACCACACAAATTGCCAGAGAGATTTTAACCACAGATACAGCATTAAACAGCTTTTCTGATTTGGGTGTGAGGCTTGCAGAGGACAGCTGAAGGGTGGTCAGCTGTTCAGCCACAGCTACCACAGCATGCAAGCTGAAAACCAGCTCAAAGACAGGCTGGATGAACTGCTCCCAGCCCAGCCCCTCACCAGCCTAGAGACACCCTACACCAACCTGCTAATTTTGGACACCTGACTGTTGGCTTGAGGGCACTATCAGAGTGACACAAGTACCTGAGGAAGGACATCAAGAGCATGTGGTAGCAGCTTCACCCACTCCTCCCAGCCCATGCAGTGCTGTACAAACACAATGTCAACACCCCAAACACCACATTCAAACCCAATCCAAAATCTCCCAGTGAAGGGAACTGTGGCTTTTGTGATATTCCTCAGTGTCTGAGTGCCTCCAAGCTGAAGCCATCCAGTTTTCTATGGTGAGCTTTACTGGGGACCTCATCAGCTGCTTTGTGTCTCTCTTTTGGCCAAGGTTGGGCACTCCAACCACCCCCTACAGCACAAAGGGTCTTTGTCACTACGATCAGAAGCCTGGTGGTCCCAAAAAGAAGAGAAACAAGGGTGATTTCTCTTGGAGGCACTAGACAGCACTCAGTTCTAGGCTCAGTTTTTGATGGTTTCATTGTTTTTCCTAAAACAGGATGGGAGAAGGTATAAACTGAGAGACCCTCCCACCTCCTAATCAGCCTTAAAGAGCGTAGAGCACCATGAATCATGCTTACCCTGAAAATGGTATCAGTCCCCGTAATCACACAGCAGTGGCCTGCACAAACCAGTGCAAATAACTCCCACTTTGTTTTTAAAACAAATACTACAATACCTTCTTATTTCATGTACAGTCTGCTTTATCTTGAGCATATACATTTTGTTTCTTCTCACACCTAATTGATACGTTAATCATTAGCTCCATGAAGGAAAGGAATGAGCTGTGCTTTTCACCCAGTTTGGCACAAACTAAAATAGTGACCTTAAGACTGCAGTGCCCCTCACTGCAGTGCTGTACTGGGTCTACAAGGATTGCAGTACAAGGGCTTTGATGCCACAATCAGCCCATCCTCTCCCAGGATCCAGGCACAGGCATCACTGCCAAGGTACCACCTCACCTACACGGGTGGTGATGGTGCCTGAGAGCCCCTGAGCTGTCCCAGGGGTCCTGCTGCACACCACAGGGGCCAGGCCCTTGCCTGGGTGTCTCAGGTAGGACAGGAATGACATCCAGGCACAGAGAGGCAGCAAGGGGCAGGCTCAGTGCCTGGGCAGAGCACAGCTCAGCACCCACCACCCTCTTAAGGTGGCAGGGCTCAAACCCAGTGCCCTGAAGTTTGTTCTCCTTTGGCCTAGCCGTGTGCCAGCACAGACCCCTCACCTGCACTCCTGGCAATGAGGCAAGGCCTGGGGCACATGAGAGGAAGCAGCAGTGGGTGATTTACCAATCATTGCTTCTGCAGCCCAAAATCCTTCCTGTGGTACCAGAATGGCTGTTTGCCATGGGAACAGCTGGTCAGGGCAGGAGTATTACTTAATACCAGAGTCTCATCTGGGGGGGAGTGCACAGCACAGAAGGGACCCATAAGCCTCTTCCCACTCGTCAATTAAGTGGGTTTTATCACAAGCCACTTCTGCACCAAGAGCTTTGTTTTCTCTTCTTCAGCAAGCAAGAAATGTTGCTCACCACCTCTTAGAATGATTTTGTGCTAAGTCAGGTCAGCCTGTGCATATGCTTTTACCTTCAAATCACTCTCACCCAGGTCCTTGGAAAGCCTTTCTGTTCAGGATGGAGGCCAGCGAAGGGAAAGTCAGCACAAGTGTATCCAAGGGATGCAGAAGTGACAGCAACAGGAAATCAAATGTCCCTGAGTCCCTGGGGGTGCACACTCTGGTCTGCAGACCCAGAGCTGCAGGAGGAAGGGCCACCCAGCTGTGACCTCCCAGACTTCCACTTCTCCTGAAATAAACCCCCCAGAGAAAGCAAGTGCAGAAGAGATTGCAAGACTGGGGAACAGGGACTAAACTTCCATATGAGTTGCCACCAAGGCTTCTCTCTGCACAAGCCTCCAGGGCACAGCCTGGGCACAGATGAGATCTAACTCCCTTGACAAGGAAGGCGTTTAATTGTTCTTTCTCTCCTCTGAGGGTATTGCTTGTGTCTAACAGCTCCAGGCCTGTAATTTCCCAGCCCCCCAACTCCTTCCTGCCCAGAGGCTTTCACTGTGTGCACGGTCTCTACCGACACCACACTCAGATTTCAGGAAATACCTCAGTACACTCCTGAAACAGATACCAGAGCCAGATGGAAATTCAATAGCCCACTTCCAAGCAAAAATCTTCCAAAGCTGCAAAATGCTCAGAACAAGTTTCCCAAATCCCAGCTCCACACACAAATGGCTCCTGCCAGAGCCATCTGAGCAGAAAGCAAGTGTCACAGAATGAAAATACCACAGAGCACAGGCATGTCCACCTGCAAATCCAAATCCTGTCACCAACAGCCACTGCTGACCCAGCCCAGATTTCAGCCTGGGCTCAAGCAGAAACAACTGATCCACAACTACTCTGACCAGGTGTCACACCTCTCCTCTTCCATGGCTTCACGCCTGGGGTCAGCAGGTTTGGAAAATTCCTGCCTTTCTGTTCCTGTAAGGCTGAGCAGCTCCCAGGCTCACCCCAGAGAGCTGTTCCAGCTTTCAGGAAGCTGAGCAGGCCACACATTTCAGGGAAATCACTGTGCAGGCGAGCCAAGAGAGCACTTTCCAGAGCCAGCACTGCACTGGGCAGAGCTGCTCCCCTCTCACCCAGCAGCCCAGAGCCAGGCACGGGTGAGGGCTCAGCAGGAACCAGGCAGAAGGTTTTCCTACAGCTAAGCTCAGGGCTGGAAAAGGTTTTGTGTCCTCACCTGAACACACAGGGATGGGATTAAGAGGTCTTGGAGTTAATGGAAGTGATACTACTCAGCATTTATGGTGTATCAATGTACCTGGGAGGGGTTCAACCTCTCTGAAAGGCACAAGCATTCCTTACAGGAGTCAGCACACCTTCTGTAGAGTACTCAGGTCTTGGCAGGATGTCAGCAGGCATCAGCCAGCTCTCCAAAGCACAAAACCCCCAGCACACAGGTTAGAAGTGTACAGGAGATGTGTCATATGAGAAACAAACTTTCCCTCAGCACAAATGTACAATAATTCAGGGCTTCAGACCCTCCAGCCTGCTTCTAGACTACAACAGATGAGAGACATCTCCCAAAACTACGGATTTTGAGAATTTCCTCCAACTTTTTTTTTTTTTTAAATCAGTGAAATCTTAATTTACTGTTAAGGCAAGATGTTTTTGACCTAGTCAGCTGCAGGGCTGAGAACAGCTCAGTCCTCAGCCTGTATCAGTGCTTACACTGAAAATCAGTCCTAGAGTTAAACAAGACCTGGCTTGGAGGGATTTACACAGCACAAACTTCATCTTACAAAGGTCTTGGAATTGTGCTCTGGGTGACTGACAGGAGGAGGGACAAAGCCCAATTTAAAGCAAAAGGAAATGTGCCCCAGTGAGATCCTCCTTGTGCAGCCCCACAGGGCCAAGTCGCACAGTCTGTGCAGTGCTGGGAAAAGGCTGGGCACAATTTGCTCCTCACCCAGCCTGGTGCCAGCTGACAAGGACTGGAACAGCAGCCCCATTTAAATCAGCCCACACTGGAGCCAGCCTTGGCCTCCTGAGACCAGTTTGTCTGCAGCATGACTTCAGATACTGGACCTGAATTGGGAATAATTTTCTTTCCATCAGGTTTTTATCAGATTACTCCCTCCTTGGGGCTGAGAAGCAGTGGAGGTGAGCTGAGACAGCAGCCCCAGGACTGCACTGTTTGCCAGCCAGCAGCCCCTGCTGCTTGTGCAGCCAGGGACAGAGGGAGGGATGATACAGCAGTCCTGGAGGAGAGAACGCTGGGTTTTAAAGCACACTAAAGAAGGAGATAAGAGGACAACTGCCAAGTAAGATTTATTTTTTTTTGGCAGGACTCCAGCATCTGGAGTTGCAGCTCCTGAAGGTACAGGAACAGTTGAACTAAATGCTCTGACAGACTACTTAGAAAGGGTCAACAGACAGAGAGAGAAAGCCTGTCCTCCAAATTAACTCCTGGCAGGGAAGGCTCAGCTCCACATGGTTTGGGAAGCAAGGGGGTAACCACTGAAAGGCACTGGAGAGCCTCACGATTCCAATCCCCTCCTTTCCACACAGAGGCAGGTGAAGAGGAAAATCCATCCAGGCCTGCAGCAGCAGGCAGAGCTGTATCTAGGTGACCTGTTTATCCTGCAGCTGGACAAACATCAGGAGGCAGACAGCATCACTGTGACTATTACTCTTATCACAGCCGGCTTTGCTGCAAGTAATCAACTTCCAGAAATAAGATTTCCACCCTGTGTGTACAATGGCTCAGACGCAATCCTGAGCTCTGTTTGCCTTCAGTGCCTGCTGACAGAGCCTGGTTCCCTTTGGCACAGCATGGAACAGCCTCATCCATTATGTTGGCACGTATCAACGGGGAGTGGGGGTAGAAATAAAACTGCTCAAATTGCTAGCATCAGCTTCTGCTTTTAGAATTAGTATGTCACTTTGTACTTTGGTTCATTCCACTTCTTTTTAAAGCATACCTTTATCAGCTGCATTACATTTCACCTCTAATTTACATAGACATGAAAGTACCAGCTGACCAGTCAGCAGTTACTGTGGTTTCCTTACGCCAGCTGATAACAAATAATGAAAATACTGGTGGGGAAATGAGATGTCTTCTGGAACGAGGTGTTTTCTTCCTCTTAAGCAAGCCCCTTCTGTAAAGAAGAACCTGCTCCCTACACAACGCTGCACACAGGAACCACATTGCTAAAGCTGTGTGTTTCCCAGCTTTCTTCTGGGGCAGGCACATCTGGGGCAGGCACTGTGGCACATCTACCCTGTTCCAGGAACTCTCACCCACATGGACTTTGTGTGGACAGACACAGAGTCAGCCCTCAGCCTCTGCAGCAGGAAAACTGCAGACAGGGATCAGCATGTCAGCTCCCAGAGCTGGGAAGCTGAATCAGACACCCTTAAGAACAACGTCCCTCAGGCCCAGCACACACATCAGCACCTCTGAAGGCAAAGGACAAGCTGTTTATTTCTAATGAGCAATCAGTTGCCAGCCCTAGCAAGATGTGAGACCTGGGGTTCCTTTGGAGACTTTGGTGTCAGTAACCTGGTGAAGCCTAAAAGCCATCCATCCAAAAAAACAAACCCATGAGGGCTTCTGTGCCACCTCAGCCAGTCACCAGTGAGTCTCCAGCTTGCTGCTCCTTTATGTGGAGAAAAAACATTTGCTTTGAGGCCTTTCACACCCTGAGGTAGCTGGGTGACTCTGAGGGGGTGCAAGCTTGTGCTCCATCCCCTCTGGGAGAAGGGGCCAAGGAGCACTGGGATCAGCTGCAGGCTCCCTGTCCCACAGTGCCCTGTGGGGGTGGCCACGTGGCAGTCATAGGGCCCCACCACTGTCTTAACCACAAGCTGATTTCTGCACCCCAGACATCCTTGTGGCTGCTAATCCTGCCCAGACAGTCCAGAGGGGAACACACGTGCTCTCCTTGTTCAGAGCTGTTCTGGACTGCAGCTTCCCCCAGCAAGCCTTTAGGTTTGTCCCCCTATCCAAAGGCATACTGAAAAGGTGGTGACATCCCTTTCTCAGCTATTTGTTGCAGTCACTGCTCACTGGACAGCAAGAACTTTCTCCTTCCTACCCTTAGCAGCACTCGGGTTAAGCTGCTTCCCTGTTACATCTCAGATGCAGCTTTAACACAGAGAGTGAGGCATGTGAAGATTTTTTACTTCTCCGAGGGCCAGGTGGACAGCCCATGCCCATTGCTACTCCTGACAGGCTACAAATTAAGATGAAACAACACCATCACCACAAAATGCTACTTTGCCATCAGATTCTGAGAGCTCAACAGTAATTATTCCATCTGTGATCCACTCAAGACTAAAATATGATACATAATTACTTCCACACATTAGCATTAGCACATTGGCTACAATCTACAACATAAGAGCCCGCTTTGCAGTCTGCCCACACAGTGAAATAATGTAAAGCATAGAATTCAAAGTATAGCAAATTTCCTAGTTTTCACTGTGGACACACACTTGCTCAGAAATAATAATGTACTACCAGGAGTAGCTTAATTCATTAAATTAAGCAAAGTCATGTAGGAGAACAAAACATCCGCTCTGAAAGGAAAGCATCCACACAGTAGCTCTTCCCAGATAATTGTTGGAAACACCACAGGAACTGACAAGCCACATGAAATCAGACTGGACCAGCTAGGCTGACTGCAATGCCTTGATTAAATTTAGATGTCAATTTTTTGTATTAGAAGTTCAGCCACATCAACAGATACGTAGCACTAGTGTAACAGATTTATAAAAGAGTAGTTTTTTTGGAGACACCCACTCTAAACTAGACACTCCTGGAGTTCCTAAACAAAGCCCCTTTGAAAGCTCTTTTACAGTGTCAGAGAACAAAGCTCAGGTTCCAGTTTGACAGACTGGCCAAAAGGAGCAAGGGGGCGGGGGGGGGAAGGGTGTTTAACAGGAGAATGAAGAAGAAGAAAGCTTTTGCAGACAAATGCAAAGTTGTAGCCCTGATTTCACTTTACAGACATCAATAAATGTGTTTAGAAAAAATATGTGCCATCCAGAGGGACCTGGACAGGCTGGAGAGGTGGGGAAATGTGATCTCATGAAGTTCAGCTGGGTCAAACAGAAGCTCCTGCACCTGGAGCAATCCCAAGCACAAACACAGGCTGGGTGGAGCATGGATGGAAAGCAGCCCTGGGGGGGACTTGGAGGCGGGGTTAGATGGATTTTTGGGAGAAATTCTTCCCTGTGAGGGTGGGGAGGCCCTGGCACAGGGTGACCAGAGAAGCTGTGGCTGCCCCATCCCTGGAATTGTTCAAGGCCAGGCTGGATGGGGCTTGGAGCAAATTGGGACAGTGGAAGGTGTCCCTGCCCAGGGCAGGGGGTTGGAACAGGCTGATCTTTAAGTTCCTTCCAACTCAAACCATTGTGTAATTCTATCCCTTTTTTACATCTACTTCTGCAAAAGCAGAGCAAATCAGAGGCTCCCAAGGCAGGTTTAGAGACCACCTGTAGCTGCAGGAAGGCAGCTCAAGGGCAAGACTTACCAGAAGTTTTTTGATTTATGGGTTAGAGAGCTGATTCTGCAGAGCTGAAGTTGTGTTAGCTTAGGCTTAACAAAATCAAACCTCCTGCAGAACCAGTCTGGGCTCTCAGTGAGACACTCAAACACTTCATTGCTTGTCCCCTCCAGTTTCTTTGTGCTGGTCCACAGGTTTGTGAGAAGAGCAGAGGACATTCAGTGTCATCAGTTCCCTGATCCAGTTTGATATGAGATCCTTCAAGCTTCCAAGGCAGCAGAACTGCCTCAAAGCCACAGCCCCTGTGTTCCCTCAGCCTCTGCCAGCACATCCCTTTGTGTGGCTACAGCAAACAAGCAACACTGGCACCAACCAAAGATGTTCAACATGGGAAACAAGGAGTTGTCCCCTGCCTAGTACTAAGAAACATCTCTTAGCTACCCCAAAACCCCAGGGAAAACCCTGATTACACTTTGAGTCCATGTGGTGGAAGTGGTGGGAAGCATCACCATGCTGCTGCCTCCTCCTCCAAGGCAGGGCTCTCACACTGTTACACAGGAAGTTGAACTCATGATTTGCCCTCAATTCAGGTTCTTATTCCCCCACACCAATTGTTCACTGCTAAACTTTGGGCCCTCCTGATAGACCCACATCACACTGTTCAAACCCACTGAACAGTCCCACCTCTCTCAGCTTCTCCTCACAGAGAGGAGGAGAAGCTCTGGTCCTTTAATCATCTTCTCTGCCTCTGCTCTGGCAATCTGAGCCTGCAGCAAGCCCCAGGAGAGCAGCAGGTGCCAGGGCACACCAATGTGCCATACTGTGGGGATGTGGCACACAGATGGACCAGCCAGCTGCCAGAGGGAAGGTGCACCATCCTCCCTCCCTTCCCCAAAAATCTGGCTTTTTCCACAGAATGATAATAACTTCAGGAAAAAACAAAATGCCCAGGAATGAGTAGATCACTTGGGCAGATACTGATGGGCTCAAGAAAACCTAGGCCCATTAATTCATAGGAATTGTACATTTGAATATTATAAGCTTTAACTGTGCAGCCGTTGGCTGAAAATTATCAACCAAGAGACAGGTGGAATGAGAGTTGTGGCAAATCTAAAGCCTGTGCAACAACCTCAGCATAAGGATTCCCTCGAGGAATCAGCAGTAAGGATGCTCAGCAGTATTCTCCAACAGAGAGAGAACTGTGAGAGACACTACAGCAAAACAAAGCACGAAAACAAGCTGTAAACAAAATGGCCACTTCAAACAAGTCTCCACCTCCTCCAAGGCCATTAGGGCCAGGTGAACACTTTCCCTCAAGGTCAGCGTGCACTCATGTGAGGCAAACCAGTGTCCCTGCCACGTGCTGCAGCTGCTCAGCCATACCTGTGTTTTTGGGCCCGTCTGCGTACACCGGTCCTGGCGGCGGTGGCGGGGCGTTCTGCCATCCATACTGGGGATATCCTTGGTAGCCTGGCTGGCCTGGCTGGTAGGGCCCGGGGGGATAGCCAGGGTAGGGGCCAGGGGGCCCCCCTGGCTGCTGTGCATAGGGTGGGTACGGGGCAGTCGGGCCCGGGCCGGGGTACGGTGGAGGATTATCGTAGCTCATGTGGGATGCAGAATCTGTCCTGCAAAAGAGGGAAACAAACAGGACAACTGGTTTGCTTTTGTCTGCTCATCCATGACCATCTGAGCTCCATTTCACACTGCTCTCCAAGGGCCCTACGTTGTGTGAGAAACAGACTTCAAAATACCTCATCAAGCAGCAAATTTATTTTTAACCCTATCACAGGGGCAGGGAGGGAGTTGAAGTGATTTCTCTAAGTGACACAAGCTTAGCTGAGCAGGAGTAACATGCTGCTTTCCAGTCATGCATCAGCTATTCACCCTAAGTCTTGCAACAACAAAGCAAAACCCTCTGCTTCCACTCATGAATTAAAATGCTTTTAAGAGAGATTCAGAAGTGGTTATTTCCTGTTTCTGTCAATATTGGAAAGGAAAACAATAGAAAAATGCAGCCTGTTCCAGGCATATTTGATAGCTTTGACAGGAGAAGGAGTGAACACAAATGTCCATTACACTTCTGCTAATTGTGTGGTCTGCAAGCCTCCAGACCACTCTGGAGCAAGGCTGTATATGAATAATTTCCTGATGACACTGTACTCCAGCATGTTGTGTAGTCTTCCAGTCATACACAACTGAATCATTAAGCAGCCACAAGAAATTAGGGCCTCGGCTCAGCCTCATTCAAAAAGCAACATTAAAGATACCTCAGAGAGTTGATGCTCAAGAAACCCATGTTATGTATTACTCATGGCACAGCCACCAGAAGACAAGACTGTCACAATACTGCAATTTTAATGAACCTCTAAGCAGCATGACTAAGCAAACCATTTCTTACATTAGGCTCCTGAAGCTTCTGTCTGCGAAACATAAGTGTATGTTAATATCCTACAAATTCAGGAACCTTCCTGGCTGAAGCAGCTGAACCCTGCCATTTCCTTCCCCGATTACAGGGTGCAGACAGATCACCAGTTCCCCTTTGCTACCCACCTCCCCCCCCACGGCACAGGGAGAACACCAGGAGCACACTGCCTCGGCCGGGCTCGCCGAGGCAGAGTGGGGCTGGCCAGCAGCATCCCCTGGGGATGGCACCGGCACGGGCACGGAGCCGGCCCGGGCCGACTGCTCAGCACTCGCTCCCACCCTGGGGGACGGCAGCAGGAACCACGGGCACATCCAGCAGCTGGGGCTGAGGCAGCCCGGGGGATCCCAGCCCGGCTCGGCGAGCGGAGCCCAGCGCGGTGCGCGGTGCGCGGGCCGAGGCGGGGCGGGCACAGCCCGCGGCTGAGCTCGGCTGCCGCAGCCCCGCTCTTTGTCTGTTTGTTTGTGTACAGCCCCTGTTTGTGTACAGCCGCTGTGGGACCGCCTCGGAGCGCCGGCTGCCGCTCCCCGAGCGCGGATCCCGAGCCCGGCGCGGATCCCGAGGCTCTCTCGTTTACACGCTGCTCCTGCCCCGAGGTCGGCAGCACGATGGTGCCAGGCGGCACCGCGCACGCAGCCCGGCTGATCCCACGCTGTGCCTGCGACCCAGGGGCTGCTCCAAGGGGACAGGGCTGCCAACCCCCTGCGGGACACCGAGGAGCCCCTGAGGCTCGCAGGCTGCAGCTGTCACTCACCTGAATTCATCCTAGCGCTCCTCTTGTGTGCCAGGCACAGCCACAGGATCACTGCCATGCCGAGTTGGACAAGGACCCTCCAGTTCACTGCCTGGTTCTGCACAGACACCCAACAGCCCCACCCTGTGCCTGGGAGCATTGTCCAGGAGCCCCTGGAGCTCTGGCAGCCTGGGAGCTGTGACCATTCCCTGTTCAGTGCCCCCAGCACCCTCTGGGGGAAGAACCTTTTCCTGATATCCAACCTAACCCTGCCCTGACACAGCTCCAGCCGTTCCCTGGGTCCTGTCACTGGTCACAGAGTGAAGAGATCAGTGTCTGTCCCTCCTCTTCCCTTCACAAAGAAGTTGTCCCAGCTAACTGCTAAGGCAGTGCTATACCCTGCAGACGATGCCTTTTAATGGCTTTGTCAAGAGTTTTAACTGCTTAACCAAATGCCAGGGATTACAGGAATTTTATTTATAGTTTGTTTTTTTCCCCCACTGCTAGGCCAGCCAGACCACTTCACTGCTCACTTTAGAACTGACAAGCACAACATACACTTAACTCAAGGCTCCTTAACCACTGCACTGCAATGCAACGCCCCTACCAAGTCTCCAGCAAGGAAATTCTTCCTTCGGGGGCAGGGAAAGGCAGGCAGGCAGCCCTACAACTCACTTCAATGCAATCAATTAGAGAACTGGGACATACCAGGCCACTAACGCTCATCCAACCCAGAAAATTGTCCCAAAATAACATCGAAAAGCAAGTTTCCAGGGAAGAACAAGGCCAGAGCGAATGTGTGTGTATACCCACAGACCACTGCGTGCTGCAGAGGAACCATTTGGTGCCCAGACACGGCCCAGCCAGCCCTGTGAAGGCCCTGGTTTGCTCAGCCTCCCTGACCCCATGTACACCTTCCATGCCTGCTCCTGGCACGAGGGGATCCAGGGCACTGCTGCCTGCCTTGTGGAAAACTGTCTCCTGCCCCATCAGGGCGGCTGCAGGAGCTCACCCTCCTGAATTTAGGGATGCACCAAACCTGGGAGGTGGCATGTGGGAACGTCCTGTTCCAGATCAAAGAGCCCCAGCCCATTGCCTTCTCCTTGGACAGGGGACAACCCCTCCATCCATGTCCCCTTCTCTGTTCAAGGGTGTAATTTCACACCCTAGGTACAAATACATGTGTTTTTATATACACACACACACACAAGGCATCCAAAGGCAGCAAACAACAGACCATGTTTTGTTCATAAACCTTAAGCACTCCCTGGCCTTAGCTTGCTTCGATGAGCACTGTCCAACTCCAACAGATGCACCTGGATTACTTCAGTTTTCAAAGCCCTTCTGCCCAAGAGGATGGTCAACTCAGTCCACGCTTCCCAGGGAAGGTCAGTCTTCCTTTCTGTCCCTTCAGATGCATAAATTCATTTATCTACATTCATTATCACTGGCATTTTAGTGCTGAAGCAAAGTTTAACAGATGCTGTGAACTCAAATTCAGTCAGCAAATTGTAACAAACTCAGCCACTCCACTGCTCCCAAGGGGACTCGTGCTGGGACTGCTGGGGGCCACCTTTCTCCATCAGGACTGGCCATTCACTCCCTTTGGTAGCCAAGCAGGGAGCCTGCCTGGCCTCTGTGCAAGGGAACAGCCAGAATCCCTTTGGAGCCAGTGGAAGCACCAGGTAAAGAGCTGAGATGGGGATCAGGTGTACCTGGTACAGCTCAGAAATCCCTGAAAGAGTGTGGTGAGAAGACAGCCTGGTTAAAACCAACAGACATGGTGGGTGAACAAAAAAACCAGCACATCAGCAGGTCTGCAGAAAGGTCTGTGAAATGGTCAGAAGGAGTTAAAAATCCAGTGGCTTGAGCAAACAGGGAAGTGGCAGCACAGGGAACAAGAAAGAACCACTCATGTTCTTTGTTTACCAGCTCCGTGTTAGCCATGTCAAAACAATTTTGGAAGAGAAGACAGGTTTGGAGTGGAGGCAGTAACTGAGATTCCATCTGCTGATATGGGAGAGGTACCGAAGGGAAAACTGGCCAGAACCTCCCGACAGCTGGGCAGAGACAGCAGAACAACAGAACAGAGGAAAAGATGGAGACTAAGAAGAGCATATCCCACAACTGAGGGTAAAGTAACATAACTGAGATTAGGCAAGAGATAAAAGAGAGTGTCCAGCATGAACACTTTCAGCAGCCACTGGGGATTTGTCTGTGATGAGTGAGAAAACTCCTGAAGAATTCATCAAGGCATTCAGCAAACCCAGGTGGGAGCTGTGGAGCCTAAGTTCTCAGGAAGAATCTTTCCTTTTCCCCCAGTTTCACTGCCAGTCATTGCTACACGTACACACATTCCTCCTTGCCCTTTTTGAGCTGTGTGACAACACTGAGATTTCCTTCAGTCTCATGACCTCATACATGACTGTATACACTTCCTAGCCCTATTTACTCCCATGGGTATGTGTTTGCATGGCAGGGTTTTGAATCATGAAGCAGATACTTTTCAGAGACATACCTGAGCTCTTAGTCAAACGTATCACCAAGCTTTGCTGTGGGTTCTCACCCCAGTCAGTAATTCTGTGTGAGCTGCAACCAGGACCAGCCCCTGTGAGGTTGCATCAGAACTTGTATCTGTGGCTTTCCTGGTCAGCACCTCTCAGAGACAAAGCTCAGAAGAAGGAAGCCAGCCACCAGTAAAGCCCTTTGCCTTCCATGGCACTGCAGGAGGTCCAGCAGGAAGAGCCACTACAGAGCTCAATGGTCCCTGCACAGCCTCACAAAGAGATTTCCTTGCAAACAAAGAGACTTCCTTGACTGTCACTAAGCATTTGCCCTGTCTGCTGCTGTTCAACAACAGAGAAATTGCTAA
Source organism: Passer domesticus (assembly GCF_036417665.1). NCBI lineage: Eukaryota > Metazoa > Chordata > Aves > Passeriformes > Passeridae > Passer > Passer domesticus. The sequence goes on along the minus strand of NC_087486.1, from coordinate 15,429,953 downwards.
TCCATCTGAAGAGAATGGCAAACCACGTTCCTGTTCCTCCTCCCCACCGCATCAGTACTTTTGCTAAGGGGCAAGTTCATTGGTACATCATTGTTTCCTTAAGTTACATTCAAACTCCTTTGTTCCACACTGCTAAGTAAACATTATTTCCCCTATCCCAAGAGCAGGGTTTCATTTTTAAACAAGCTGCTTACCATACCCCAGCCAGAAGGCTGCAAAAGGTCTGCAAAGCAGAAGTCACTGAAGTATGGTGTTGTAGAGGAAATGCACATGACCCCAGGTGTGTATGTACACACAAGGCACCAACAGGCAAGAACCACCATCCTATGGGAGAATATCAGTCCCTCTACAGCTGTAACCTGGCTCTGGCTAAGGCTTAGCAAAAGGTGCAAGTACAGAACTATAATGCTTTGAATTCACTACACACAGATATATATTTAGCTTGTCTATTTTGGCAACCGGTCCTTAGAGAAACAAATTTCACCATTAGGCTTTGAAAAGACTTCTGATTGCTTCACACTTACTGCCTTGTACAAGGCCAGCAAACCAAGGCAGCTGCTGCAGAACTAGTCAGTCATTGCTCCTGATCCTCCTCTTCCACCACAATCATGAATTTATTATAATTTTCTTTTTTCAGACATCTCTCCTGAGCTGAAGACTGTGTGCTTCAACAGAACCTACAACATTCCTTGATTATTCTTTCCGGCCATCACCGTGCCTTTTAGTGTCACCATTTGTCTGGGAGGAAGCAGGCAGACTCTCTCTGCACAGTGCCACAGCTGTCTCCTGCTTCCCACCCCTTTCCCAGCCCACTCCCAGGGCAGCTCTTGCCATCCATCAAGCTAAAAACAGAGCTCAAGTTGCGCTGTACGTCACTGCAACTGCGAGCTCCTTCCAAGTGGGAATAGCTGCTGCAGAGCCTGGCACTGCACACGTACAGCTCACCCAGAACAACACACAGCCTCTTCCTGGAAAAGCCTCAGCTTCAGCCTGGGGAAGGCTCACCATCCACAAGTTGCCACCTCTAAAACTAGGAGCAAAGGAACAGGAAGCCTAATTTAGATGGCTCTTGGCTACGTCACTCTGTAAGTGCAGCCCTATGGCACAGCCTGGCCTGCACAGGGAGGACTTTAGGTCAGAGGGTAACATGATACATGAAAATAACCAAAAATGAAGAGAATAAGGGAAAGCACATTGGAAGAACATTTTTCTGTTAGCACAAGGGGTGCCCAAACAAAGCCCCCTCAGAGCCTGCCAAGATGACCCAGTTCCACCCTTTTTCCTTCCTCCAAAAGGCCACGTACAAGGCTGGCACTCCCAAACATCTCTTGGGGTCAGACTAATTATGGCCACCATAATTGTTGCCTAAATGATGGGGGAGCAGTAGGAATCTGCTTCTACCTGTTGGTACCTTGTTACCTTGGCAAAACTGAGGGGAGCACTCATAAAAACATCTGTATTTTTTTACACAGTTGGTGTTCCAGCTACTGATCCTCTGGCAAAGAAATACCAGTCCCTACAGACAGCTGCCTGCAAGTCAGATCCTTCAAATGCAATCCCCAGTACAGGCAAATCCATTAACTAAAGAACTGTGCATAGGGGTGAGAGGACAATCTAACCAGGGTGCTGAAACAGGGTGAAATGCCTTCTCTTGCACAGGGAACAGTGCAAGAAACAAATGGGGGATTAGTAAATTAAACAAACAAACAAACCAAAGAAAATGAGCAGTCTGGAACACAGAAGAAAACCCCCCACGACGACCCAAAATTAATTAGCAGATTTCTGGAATTTAGAGGCAAGAAGTTGCTTGTTTTTAGGACAGCAGAACAAGCATTGCACCTCGTGCTGCTGTGGTCAGGAGGAATCACGTTTTGGGTATGGCAGGTATTGATTCAGCTGGTCTTTGCAGAGATGAAGATGGAGGGCAGACCCTGAGAAGGACAACTGGGGCACCCTGATGTAACCCACCCCTTCCAATGCCTGCAGCGCTAGGAAGTAGTTTTCCAATACAGAGCTCTAATGGAAAGTACATTTAACATCAACAATCCAGCTCCTGGCAACCAGCCTAGCATTTAAATTACATTTCATATGAACAGTATCCAAATGAAAGAGAGCACAAGTGGCTTTTAAATGGCATTGGCTCCGTGTTTCCCTCTTACCAGCTTATTTGTCAGCTCCATTTAGTGATTGTATGAAAGGTATGTTAAGGATAAAATTGTAAGAGATGCCATTCTTGCTCAGTTTGCTTCCAGGAAAAGCTTCCTCCCTGATTTGCCCTCCCACTTCACCAGGTAGCTCCATCAGCCTAGACTAATAGCTGAGGGGGAACAAGAGCTGCCTCCACCTTTTCTGACAAAAGCTGTTTGAAATGACTTTAATTTCCAAAATGCAGGTCTAGGCAAAAGCAAAAAGCCTAGCTTTGTGCTGTGAAAGGAAGAGCTAAAACCTCTGTTCAAGCCCATTTCCTTAAGAGGTGTCCTGACCCCAGGACACTGACAGTCCTTGGGAAGAGGGACAGTTCCTCGTGTTCAGTTGAGTGGCTGTCAGGCATCTCCTGCACAAAAACAACTGCTGCTGCTCCTGTGGCTGAAGCCACCAGATCAGGCAGCTCTGTGCAGTGAGCAGTGGTTTGGAAGAACAAGCATTTAACCTTCCTGAGCCAGGTATTCCCCCCTCCTGGTATCCTCCAAGCCCTCCAGAGATCTGAAGTCTGCCCATGTGTGAAAATGGAAAGTGAAATGATGTTTGAGGCTGACACTGGTGTCTCTACAAACCATCCCAGCTCCCCAGTCCCATTGTCTGCCCTGGCTTCTTGGCAAAACCATAATGGATATGCACATTTCCAGGTGACTTTGGTTTCAGAAACCAGGATTTGATCAGTGCTAAAGGCCTGTCATGCTGACAGTTGTTGCCTCAGAGGCAACATCCCTTGTGGAGCTTCACAGTCACAGATCTCCACAGAACTCTTACCAATGCACCCTCACACCCACACAGGATTTTGTGCCAGGATTTTCCTTCTTCAGACAAATTTCAATGTCTCATCAATTGTTACCAACACAAACCTCTTCAGAAATGCTACCCATCACTTTCTGCCTGCCCCTGTCTACCTACAGGTTCTGCATGGCAGAAGGAAAGTATGAAGCTGACTTCGTCCCTGCAAGAAAAGCATTAGTGGGAAAAACCCCAAATCCAATGCCCTGCTACTGTTATTATGTGCACTGCAACTTTATGGGAGGGAAATTGTCCAGTTTTTCAGACATCTGATGAAAGGTTTTAGAAAACCTTTAGATGAAATATACTTTAACACCAGGAACTAACAAAGATGGAAAGCATCACTTCACAGCCCCTCAGGTGGTGTCAGCCATGGTACTTGTTGCTGACACACCAGGTGAGACTCTGCCCAGGTACAGCAGTGCCTGGGCAAAATACACCAAAAAGCAAAGTCCTCTACAGAAATAATTTCAGAGAGAAGCATCAACATCTTGATTTCAGGTTTTGAATGCTTTTGCATGCACTGCTCTTGTTCAAGTGTTTGTATAATGTATTGCCTTAGATAATTCTGGAAATACATGACCATAATTTGCTGTTAAAGTGGTGTACTGACTGTTTAAAAGTGCAACAAATATCAAAACAACAAAAAACTCAATGAAAACATCTGATTGTCCTGTAAAACTAGACCTGCAAATAACAGTTAAAGCAAGCAGCTTTGTCGGTCTAAGCGAAAAGAGAACGTGAAACAAACAGTTTGACTGGCAAGAAAATTGGTAAGCGCAGATAATACATTTGTATGTTATTCAGATGGTGTTCTGGCAGCATTCCAGCCACAGAACAGCAGCAGTCTTTCAGGAACACTTCCCCAGCTCCGAAGCACTGGTGGATTAAGTGGGAAATAGCACCCAGAGCATGATGATTTTCTAGCACCTCAAGCAGAAGCACGCTGGCAGCAGCACACAGCTCCCAAGGCACGGCTATGCTGCTGTGTGCAGACAGAAATACAGACATTTTCTGCAGCTGAGATCTCATTACTCAGAAAGAGATTTCCACGATAGGCTGGAAAATGGAATGAGACTGAGATTTCTTCGCCCCCCTCCATGTTTTCTCACTTTTTCTGCTTTTCCATATCTTTCATGTGGCTCTAACATGATGCTTTATTTTGCCTGTAGGGCGTATGCAAAAATCCTCTTTAATGTCTGCTTGTCACAGCCACTCCCAGATTCTCCCAGTGGTCACCAAACCAAGAAACCTTTGTCTTACCTTGTCAGGGGCTGAAAAACTTCCACACATCAAGGGACTGTCCTCAATAGCTGGTAAGACCAAATAATACCTCAAGAATACATTACAATCCTAGAGTGGAAATCTCTCTCTCTGATATTTAAGTGACAGAAACAGCAGCTTTTGTTCAGCATAAGGAACACAACAGACTAGATGCTTCCAAGGAGGTCCATTCCCCAAAGCTTCTGCAATCTCACTGGAGCACAGCACTGCTCCCTCCCAGGACAGGGCACTTCCACACAAGGGGATCCCGGCTGGGAAGAGCTCCCAGGATACAGCTGGGAGGGCAGCCCAGCCTTTGCCTGCCCCTCAGCAGGAATCCTGGGGAAGGCAGCCTCTCCCACGCCGGCTGAGCAGGCTCCCTGTGGAAGGCAGGCAGGATGCCAGGCCTGGCAAGGCTGACCGTTTGCTTCAATGGCTCGGGTCCTTCCTATCTTCCCCTATTCCCAGAAATGACGCTGCTATTTTCTGCTCATTGAGCCATCGGGTTTGAGGTCAGCAGCAGGAAGTTGAGAAAGGCAGGATACACAACCCAGAGAGTAGAAAATATCAATACTGACAGCAGAGAATGAGTGAACCTGCCCATTCAAGGCTCCAGCACCCAGGAGAAGTTTTCAGGGAGCCCTGACAAGCTTCCATCCGTGCCACAGAGAGATCACAAACAGGGGACAGGAGAAATGCAGACCTGTTTCTGGAACATCCAGAGTTACACTAACTTGCTCTGCCCTCACAGAAAAAAAAAATCAGGCAAGATATTCATCTGATGCTGCACAGAAGTACCCCAGAACAGGCAGCTCCTCTGTTTAGGCACACAAAGCCCTCCAGGTACTCCTCTGTCATCCCAGTGCAATGCTATGAGCAGGAACATCTCTGCTCACAGTCACTGAACACCTCTGCTTTTCTGAGCAGCAAACCACTGCCAATTTTAAATGTACCATGGCCCGGGGGGACACAGGGCAGCAGAAGAGCAGAGCTCTCTGCTCTGACTGACACCAGGGCACCGCCTGGCAGGGTCTGCTCAGACACACAGCCCCCAGCCATGTCAGAGCCTCTCCTCTACAGGACAGTCTCCTCTTCGACCTCTGCTGCAAGGACACCCACCAGCCTCTGCAGATTATCAGTTACAGCTCTCACACCATTTGGGGAATGACAAATCAGTATTTGACAAAGATGGCCTTTACAGCATGTGAATAAGGGGGAGAGTGTAGCAGACTTCGTGGTTCTGAAGTTCCTGTGCTTGGTAAAACCACTGTTCTGCACAGCAGAAGATTATTATCTAACATGCACATTAATCCCTGACTGCCCCCAAAAAGCACTGAAATACGATCAGAAAAATTTATAAAGTCTCAGTGTTTTCAGCCTCCTCCTCAGTCTACCTGATATAGTAATATTATTATTATCATCATCAAAAACTTCTAGGAAGAGTCACTTATTATTTAAGCAACTGATGAGAAAAACCCCATTGCTAGCACAGCAGCACTTCCCACACCTTGTATCCTATAACTGTATTTACACAGCACAAGGAGAAGGCAGCTGCTCAGCACAATCATTATAACTCACCCACACTCACTACCTTACCCAAACTTACCCTATTTACAACCAGGTTGTTCACACACGTTTCGTAGTAGAGGCATCAAAAGCAAAGGCACCTCTTTTTTCCCTTTCAGCCAAAGCTAAACACGAAGCTGGGATGAGCGGGGCAGAGAGGGACCCGCTGCCGGGGTGGCACATCCGTGCGACACAGAGGACACGAGTGCTCTCCGCCCCCATTCTCCTGTTTCACCGTGACATTTAATTATCCAAACGAGGCGTCCCCAGCTACAGCAACAGAAAGCATTAATCCAGGACAACCACAGTGCCTTTAAACCACACGATGTTTAAACAGCACTACTATTTTTACTCCGAGCGCTGCCGCACCTCTCTACACTCGATCAGCCCGAGCACGGGTACCAGCCGTGCCGCGGTCACCACCGCGGGCTGCCAGGCACCGCACGGGTCCGGCCCGTCACCGCGGCGAGCCTTCCTCCCCATCCTCCTCCTCACCCTCCGCGTCCCCATCAGCCCCGCGCGGCCCCGCTGCCCCCACCCGAGCCGAGCCGAGCCGAGCCGAGCCCGGCCCAGGCCCCGGCCCCTCACGCAGCCCCGGTACCTGCGCGTCTCGCGCCGCCGCCCGCACCTGCTGCGCACCCCGCGGCACGGTGACGTCACGGGAGGCAGGCCACGCCCCTCCCGACGGGGCGGGCACGTCACGGCCCGGGCCCCGCCCCAGGGGGCGTGGCCGCGAGTGGGGCGTGGCCGGGGAGCGACCGGGGCAGCCCCGGGCCCTGGCCCGGTTATTGTCCCTGTCATTGTCCCTCCCCTGTCGCAGCTACTGTTCTTGTCCCTGTCCCGGTCCCAGCTGCTGCCCCTGTCCCTGTCGTTGTCCCTGTCCCAGCTTCTGCACTTGTCTCTGTCCCTACCCTGTCCCTGTCCCAGCTATTGTCCCTGTCCCAGCTTCTGCTCTTGTCTCCGTTCCTACCCTGTCCCGGTTATCGTCCCTGTCCCTGTTCCTGTCCCAGCTGCTGCTCTTGTCCCTGTCCCTGTCCCTACCCCTACCCCATCCCTATCCCAGCTATTGCCCCTGTCCCTGTGCCAGTTGCTGCTCTTGTCTCTGTCTCTGTCCCTACCCCGTCCCTATCCCAGCTACTGCCCCTGTCCCTGTCGTTGTCCCTGTCCCAGGTTCTGCTCTTCTCTCTGTCCCGACCCTGTCCCTGTCCCGGCTATTGTCCCTATCCCAGCTGCTGCTCTTGTCCCTGTCCCTGTCCCTACCCCTACTCCATCCCTATCCCAGCTATTGCCCCTGTCCCTGTGCCAATTGTTGCTTTTGTCTCTGTCCCTGTCCCTACCCCGTCCCTGTCCCAGCTATTGCCCCTGTCCCAGGTTCTGCTCTTGTCTCTGTCCCTGTCCCTACCCTGTCCCAGCTCTTGCCCCTGTCCCTGTCGTTGTCCCTGTCCCAGCTTCTGCTCTTCTCTCTGTCCCGACCCTGTCCCAGCTATTGTCCCCTGTCCCTGTCGTTGTCCCGGCCCCAGTCGTTGTCCCTGTTCCAGTTACTGCCCCTGTCTCTGTCCCTGTACCTCTCCCTGCCCCGTCCCTGTCACAGCTGCGGCCCTTGTCTCTGTCCGTGCCCTGTCCCTGTCCCAGCTGCTGCCACTGTTCGTGTCCCAGCGCCATCCCTGTCACACCTACTGCCACTGTCGCTGTCTCCATTCCTGCTCCTGTCCCTGGCCCAGCTGCTGTCACTGCCCCTGTTCCTCTGCGTGTCCCCGTCCGTGCCTCTGTCCCTGTTGTCCCGGCCGGTGTCCGGGGCCGTGCCGCGGGCAGGGGGTCCCGGCAGTGCAGCTGAGCGGGGCTGTCGGGGTTAAACCAAGGACGGACGGGGGACACGGGGGGCACCGGGGGCAGCCTCAGCCTGCTCGGGACCGGGGCCAGCAGCACTGGGACCCGGAGAGCCTTGGCCCCACCGGGGACCCCCGGGCACGGCAGGGGCTGGGCCGGGCCCCAGAGCCCCCCAAACCCGCCCTGGTTCCCCTCCCCGCGGGCTGGACGGGACACCTGGCTGGCCACCGGGACCTTTGCACCGGCGCTGTCGCCTGCTGCTGATAGCGGGACACGTGCGTAGGAGAGGGTCCAGGCACGGAGCCTGGGAAAGCAATTACGGGTTTGCCCAGATAAAATAGGTCAAGGACACAGGTCGGAGCGTTCAGTCACCGCCCCTGCCCCTGGCACATGACCGTGACTCACCGTGGTGGCCAGCGGTGTCCCACCTGTGGAGGGACGCTGTGCTCGAGGGGTGTGTGGAGGGCTTGGGGATCCTGTGGGAATGTGGCTGGGGACCCTGGGGGTCTCCAGGGAGTGGAGCAGCATGATCCTGCTCCTGTGCTGCTGTGTGTGCTGAAACCAGCTTCTTTTTCCCCACCATCGATTAGTAGATCTGATCAGGCCAGCGTAATGCTGGGTCCCTAATGAGGCTCAACCAGGAAGGAATTATTTAAATTAGTTACATGACGTGCTATATTCTTGGGTGAGAGAAAAACAGGATACACAGCTACCCCTAGAACTCACCCAGCACCCAAGGGTATCCCAAATGAAACCTGCTGGCTGATGGGAGCTGTGGGAGACAAGAGCCCTTCCAGGGCACCAGGAAGAGGCTGCAATTCCCTGGACGCAGGCAGTGAAGCACCACGATTCCCCAGCCTCATCTGCCCCAGCTGTGCTGCCCTCCTCACACAGAATCCCAGAACCATTGGAGCTGGAAAAGCCCTCTGAGATCATTGAATTCAATCATTCCTCCAGCACTGTCAAGGCCACCACTAAACCATGTCCCCAGCTGCCACATCCACATGCCTGTTAAACCCCCCAAGGGTGGTGAGCCCCACCACTGCTGTGGGCAGCCTGTTCCAATGCCTGAACACCCTTCTGGTGAAGAAATTTCCCCCAATATCCAGCCTAAACCTCCCCTGGTGCAACTTGAAACCATCCCCTCTAATGCTGTCACTTGTTGCCTGGGAGAAGAGGCCAGCTCCCCCCTGGGCACAATCTCCTGTCAGGGAGCTGTAGGGTGGGAGAAGGACCCCCCTGAGCTTCCTTTTCTGCAGGCTGAGCCCCCTGAGCTCCCTCGGCTGCTCCTCATCAGACCTGTGCTTCAGACCCTTCCCCAGCTCCCTTCCCTTCTCTGGGCATGCTGCAGCACCCCGACATCTGGCAGAACCTCCCAGGAGGCAGTTTGCTCCACAGAGTGGGGAAAAAACCCAACCAACCAACCAAAAAAATCCTCTGGATCGTTTTGTGCCACACCAGTGGGTCCATGTGGGGCACACAAAGGGGTGAGGAAGGGGAGGGCTGGCATGGAGGGGCCAGGAGAAGGCACTGCACGCTTGGGCACGAGCTGGGGCTGCTGCTCTGCTGCCCTGGAGCTGCAGACAATTCCATCCCACTGTTTCCTCACCCTACAATGTCATTTCCATATGCCTTTGGAGATGAAGCTGCCCAGCCAGGACCTCACAGCAGAAGGAATACACCTTGTTCTGCTGAGCAGCACGGAACTCGTCCTGGTCCTTGACTCCAGTGCCAGTGGGCACACATTATTGTCCTGTTAAACATTAACTGGGAAAACAGCTTGGAAAACATTGCTTGGCTTCATTAAAATCTTCAAAGGACACTTGATCCTTACATATCCTTATGAGCAGTTTGCACATACTTTAAATACTAATGCAGGCTGGGTTTATGGCTCTTATGGTCCCTCCAGCAGAAATTACACACTAATTTCTAGGTGCAGCTGTCATTACCCTGGGAACAAGGCTGGTAGGCAATGCCATACAACAAATTGGGATTTAGCTCCTACAAAGAGAAGACAAGCCAGCTCTCCCCTGGAAAAAGGAGAGGCAGGACACTGAGCAAGGACGTGCGGAAGGCACATTCACCCAGTTTCCACCAGGTGTGTTAGCACACCCCAGAAGCCACCTGAGGGTGTGGGAGAGCCCTGGAGGTGTTAGACGTGCTGAGCTGATGGGTTCACTGGGCTCCCAGAAAGGCTTCCCTGCCGTGTGTGGGGTGGCTGCAGCTGAGGGCAGGGAACTCCTGAGACACGGGAATGGAATGGTTTGAACGTGGTGCCTGAGATTTTGGAGGACAGAACAGGCTTTGCACCCTTTGCATTTCTACTAGTGGTTTTTTTCCTTCCTTTCTCCTGTTCCCTGACATGACCCACCATTATTAGCAGATGTGGGAAGGGAGGTGTGAATCCTGTTTACTGGGAAGCCTGTGCTGCCTGGAAACTCTGGTTTAGCAACATTTATCTCCCCCCAGCCCTCCCTGTGCCTGGCAAACTCAGAGGCTCCATAATCAAAGCTTTTGTCTTTGTTGTTTACTTTTTTCTTTCTGATTGCCTGAACAACAGCAGCTAGAGGGAAGGAGCTGATCTTGCCAAGGACGAGGGCAGGAGCTGGACCTGGACAGCACAACAGGCTGTGGAGAGCAGGTGAGCAGGAACAGCAGAGGGCAAGGCCACTGTGGTGGCTGCTTGCCCCCATTCCTGCTGGTTTCACACCTCTTTCCACACAGCAATTTGGTAAAGCCCGTTGCAAGAGCCTTGTGAAACACCCCACTGTCTTTGCAAGGGTTCTGTGACATTGCAAGTTGCAGGCAGGGCTTTGTTGGTGGTTGGTTTTGGTGGAGGTGCCTACAGGGCAGAAGGGATCAGGGAGGAGATGTTCCTGTCCTTGTCTCTGTGACAGTGCCAGCTCAAGAGATCCTGCTCCATGCCCAGACTCTCACCAGCCTGTGCCTTCCTTCCTATCACATGCCAGTTCCTCCACAAAAACACGTTTAGGACCTTGTGAGCAGATCAAGATCAGTGTAACAGCTCAAAAGGAAAATGCTGCCTGGAGGATAAAATCCCTGTATTTGCACTCTCTGTCCTGAAATCCCAAGCCCTGTCTGGGACAAAGGTCTTTCTTACCTATCACCTTCACTATTGGGAAATTTTCCTGACTTGCTTGATCAAATTTCATGGCTTGAAAGTTCAGATCCACAGTGATCTGTGGCACAGATCTGTTGAACTGATTCAATGTCCCTTCACATCTGTCCCAGCTCATCTGGGTGAACCTAAGCCCTGCGCTGTTACTGGGAAAGAAGTTCAGTAGAACTTCCACTTCTCTCTGTGAACCACCACTTCTCTCTGTGGGAGAGAAGTGGTGGTTGTTCTTCCCTCCTTGATCAGGATGGGTTCTGCTGTGCCTCCCACTGATTTACAAAACCCTCCAAGTGCTCCTGGTCTCAGCTGTCCTGTCTGCAGGTGAAATGGAGTTTTAGTGGCAGCACCTCCCTCTCTGCCCCCCTCTCCAAGGGCTGGGAAGCTCCATGTTCTGGAGCATGAGAAAGCTGTCACACAGCCCATGTGCCCAACCCTGTGCAGGATGGTCCTGAAGCTGATCTGCTCTTCTGCTCCAAGGTCCCAGGGCTTTGGCACAGGTCGTTCTGAATGCTTGGGTTTCTGCTCTTCCTTACACTCAGTGTCCTTTGATCTTTGCCTGCTTCGTGCTTATCTCTCACTCCCACTCAGTAAAGTGAGATTTATGCTGGTAGGTAAGATAGGAAGGCTGTTACATTTGGGTGTGGGAAAGCAAAACATTGTCAAGAGGCAGGCTGAGCATGAATGGAAAGAGAGCAGATCACCTGGCAAGGTCCAAGGCTCAAGGACCCCCTTACCAAGGTGCCTGTGCAGGGGAGGCTGGAGCCATCACTCTCCTCCTGCTGTACCAGGCTGAGAGAGGCTTGGGATGAATCTCAAACCCACGGATGCTCCCTGCACTCCGGTGTGGCTGGTAGAACTGGGATGTGCTCCACTGGATTTCTAGCTGTTGGTGCTGTTCAGCTGGCTCCTGTGCTTGCCATGGGGGTCACTTCCCTGACTGTATATTAGAGCCTAGTGCTCATTAGTGGCTGCTTTTTGCTTTCACTGCTGCTCTAGTGCTTATCACCCCGCTGGATCACGCCTGGGAACACTTTGATAGCAGCCACAGCATGGGCCCGGGCTGGCAGCTGGCCAGGGCAGTGCTCTGTGTCTGTGCTGGCCAGGCTGGAGCTGCAGCGTGGAGCTGAGCTGGAGGGGCTGGGATGTGTGCATGAGCCCAGCACGGAGCACAGATCCACTGCAGGCTGTGGAGCAGCCCGTGCCCTGGCAGGGGGTGCCTGAAGGAGAACAATCCCGTGGGGCTGAGCTGCAGCAGGTTTGCTGCAGAGCTGTGACCCCTGGGGAGATCCAGGCTGGAGCAGCTGGTGAGGAGCTGCAGCCCCTGGGGAGGAACCACGCTGGAGAAACCCAGGGAGGGCTGTGTCCCGTGGCTCAGAGCCCAGGCTGCAGCAGGGCAGCCCACGGAGGGGCAGCAGCGCCCTGCTGCCTGAGGAGGACTGGGATGTGACCTCAGTAATGGGCACTCTGGCAGGAGCCCCTTGGGGAAGCCAGGCTGGGGACAAAGGCAGGAGTTCAGTGCAATGTTAAATCAGGAAACCTGGCCCAACAGGACCAGGGATGGAAGTTGCAATGGATCTGGAAATTGTTGTAAGCCATGATTTGAGTTGTGTGTTTCAGGAATTACTAAAACAGGCACCATTCAACCCACAGCAGGAGAAGCCTCCCAAGAAGCAGTGGCAAGGCAGCAGTGACCTGACCTGAGCTGCCTTTGGTGCCCAGTAACTCCCCCTACCCAGCACCTCTGCTGTCCTGAGCGACCACCAGAACAGATGGAGCTCAAAGCCATGGACTAAATGAATTAACAGGCATTTTGCTGATGCTTTATAAACATTTTCCAGAGTGGTCCATAGACTAAGGGAATGATATCTGTGTGTTAGATCAAAGAATGGGAAGGGGGGTGGTGGCTATTGAAGTTCTACTGAATCGTGTGGGACCTGGAATGGTGTAAAGGGTATGGAATATGGGGTGGAATGTGCTGGGTTTGGCTGGAGTAGAGTTATTTTCTTCCCAGTGTGCTGTGTTTTGTATTTGTGCTGAGCACAGCCTTGATGATATAGAGATGTTTTTGTTATTGCTGAGCAGAGCTTGCACAGAGCCAAGGCCTGTGCTGCTTCTCCTGCTGCTTGTGCCAAGGAAGCTGGGTGAGTGGGGAGGAGACACGGGCAGGACAGGTGATCCCAGCTGGCCAAAGGGATATTCCACTGCATCAGTGCTTGGGTGGCCACTGCAGAGTGGGGTGGAGGATGGCACGTGCCCACGTGGGTGCAGTGCTCCACAGGCAGCCAGGCAGGGGAGGGGGTGCAGGGTGAGGCCTCAGCAGGGGTTTTACCTGCTTGATGGCTGGGAAAGGGGACAGATGAGACAGAGGGAATTATATCTTAGTGTTTGCAGTCTTTGCTGCCAGTAGGCAAATCACCACCTTCACAGGAACTTACAGGAAAGATGGGGCAAGACTATTTACAAGAGCATGTAGTGACAGGACAAGGGGGAGTGGGTTCAGAGTCAGAGGGATTAGGTTTAGATTAGGTATTAGGAAAATATTCTTTGTTGGGAGGGTGGGCAGGCCCTGGCACAGGGTGCCCAGAGAAGCTGTGGCTACCCCTGGATCCCTGGAAATTCCAAGGCCAGGTTGGATGGGCTTGGAGCAACCTGGGATGGTGGAAGGTGTCCCTGCCCAGGGCAGGGGTGGGACTGGATGATTTTCAAGTTCTCTCTCCAACCCAAGCCATTCTGTGATTCTGTGACCCTTTAGAGCAGACAGCTGCAGGTGTCCTGTGGTACCAGGAGCCCTTGACTCCCACAAAGCAGAGAGGAGGCAAAAATATCAATGCTTTCATAACAGTGCCTTGTGCTTCCTACAAAGCATTTTATCCCAAGAATGCCAAGTGTTTTGCAAGATCTTAAATAATTAAGCCTTAGATCAGTGCCATGCAAGACAGAAATATCTCCCTCCCTCCTCAAATTCATCTGTCTGGGATGGCCCACACTGGGAGGGAAAGGAAAGGAAAGGAAAGGAAAGGAAAGGAAAGGAAAGGAAAGGAAAGGAAAGGAAAGGAAAGGAAAGGAAAGGAAAGGAAAGGAAAGGAAAGGAAAGGAAAGGAAAGGAAAGGAAAGGAAAGGAAAGGAAAGGAAAGGAAAGGAAAGGAAAGGAAAGGAAAGGAAAGGAAAGGAAAGGAAAGGAGAAGAACAATGACCCAAAGTCCCACCTCTCAACACGCTCAGAGCAAATTCTGAGCTGGGTTTCCCTGGGACACCCCCAGGTCTGCAGGGGCACGTGAGGCTGTTCAACAGCAGCTCTCTTCGGACCTTAATTTTGTTCAGGGTTTTGCTGGAGTGATCCTGGGGTTTGGCCCTGCTCCTGGAAGAGCTGGGCATGGCCACACCTGGAGAGCAATCCTCCTCTGTCCCAGGGCTCCAAACTGCACGAGTGAGCTGCCTGGAGCCCTGTGACTGATGCTGGAAGCTTCCTGTAACATTAGCCAAGGGATTTGGACTCAAGCAATCCCAAACCCCACAGGACACCCACACGAACTGCCTACAGCCCCTCTGCTGGCACTGCCCCACAGCCAGCCCTGCCCCACGGGACCTGCTGAAATCAGACCCTTGTGGAATTGCACCCTGGCCACTGGCAGGGCCCTTCCCTTGGAGCTGTGAATCCCATTCCTGAGCTGGAAATCCCATGGGACAGCATGTGGGCATCTCTCCTTGTGTACAAGGGCTGAGCCAGCCCCTGCCCAGCCAGCCCCCACTGCTGCACACTGACCTCATCTCCAGAGGCCTCAGCAGCAATTTAGCAGCTCAAGGGCACAGGAAAAGCTCACCTCTGTCTTTGTAGGTGTTTGGGTTTGTTTCTCTGGTGGAAAGCTCTGGCTTTCCACCTCCCAGCAGCAGGACCCAGGTAATTTCAGCCTTGGCTGTGCTGGAGGGATTTGGCTCAGCAGCTTCTGTGCTTGAATTCCCTTTTCTGGTGGGAACAGCACTGCTGTGCTGTCACACAGCTCTGGGAAAACCTCCTGCTGCTAGGACACAGGCACAGAAAGATGATGGAGGGAGGTGAAGGCTGAAATCAGCCTAGGATGTATTCTCAGCAGCAGCTGATCTTTGCATCTGCTGCTCCAATCCTGTGGCTTCACAGCTGGGCAGGCTCTGGAGCTTAAACTTCCCAAGAAGGAATTTGGATTGTGCAATCCTGACAGCATCCCACAGCCACGGGACCCCCTGTGCCCTGCTGGGACAGGTGAGGGGACAGGCCAGCTCTGCAGCGATGCACTGGCACCCCCTAATGACACCGTTGTGAATATTCAGGGACCTGGATCGCTCCTGCAGCCCGTCCTGCCGTGCTGCAGCTGCCTGCAGCTCTGCTCACAGCTGTTCTGCAGCCTTTGGTGGGCAGGGCTCCCTCTTCTCCACCTGCCGTGCTCCAAACCCACAGCTCAGCTCCCTTTGTGCTGCACTTAGGTGCAAACACCAGGGAGGGTTTGTGGCTGTGCATTGCTCTGCCAGGTGAGCTCTGTTCCCTTCCCTCAGCCCCAGCAGCACTGCCAGCTGTGTTTGCCCCTGCAGCACTGCCACAGGAGGGCTGGCGAGCCTGTGGCCGGGTCCTGTTAGCCCAGTTTGGCCACACTGCCCAGGCTGGCCCAGGAAGTCCCTTTACTCCCACTTGTGCTGCCTCAGAGACACTGGCACAGTTTGCCAGCTTGGTCACAGAGCTCCAATCTCTCCAGCTCACTGTGGGGCAGAGCCAGAGAATGTGTCACTGAAATGGGATCACAGAGTCATGGCATGGTTTGGGTTGAAAGAAGCATTAAAGGCCATCTTGTCCCACTCCCTGCCATGGCAGGAACACCTTCCACTAGAGCAGGTTGCTCCAAGCCCTGTCCAATGTGACCTTGAACACTTCCAGGGATGGGGCAGCCTCAGCTTCTGCAGGC
The DNA here is from genome assembly GCF_036417665.1 of Passer domesticus. Taxonomy (NCBI): domain Eukaryota; kingdom Metazoa; phylum Chordata; class Aves; order Passeriformes; family Passeridae; genus Passer; species Passer domesticus. The sequence continues at coordinate 15,414,239 of NC_087486.1, read as the reverse complement.
TTCACCACCCTCACAGGGGAGAATTTTTTCCCAATATCTAATCTAAATCTCTCCTCTCTTAGATTAAAACCATTCCCCCATGTCCCATCACTCTGTGCCTGTGTAAATATCACTCCCCTTCTTTTTTATAAGTCCCTTTAAGTCCTGGGAGGTGACAATGAGGCCTCAGCTCAACTTCATCCCAAATGGTGCTGAACCTGGTGAGAACCTGAGCTGCACAATTGTCTTCTTGGTGACATTGTGCCATGGCCACCAGCCTGGGCTTCAGACCAGCACAGCAGGGCACGGAAGCCCAAGGGAGGGGAGGCTCCTCTCCAGCCTCCCCAGCCCCACCTGGACCTGCTGCCTGGCCTGGGAGCCCAGAGCAGTCCAGTTTGCTCTGCAGGGATGCTTCAGCTGTGCTCAGCCATCTCGCAGGGCCTGACGGCAGAGCTGCACCATGGCAGGCAGCAGCTCCTTGGCACAGAGAGGGCAAACACAGCCAGCTCCTCCCTGGGGGTTGTGTTGGTTGACAAAAGGCTTTGGTGCCCTGGAATTGAGGTTGGCTATTGGGAGTAGCAGGGCAGCCCCTGTGCTCTCCTGCCAAACTTTTAACCAGCAGCATCTTCCTTCCTTAGCTGGGAGAAAGGAGAAAGGGTGGGGAATGGCCCTGGCAAAAGCAGGATTGTGGATCTTGTACAAACAGGCCAATGTGATCCTGAAGAGTGAATCCACCGCCTGAGCAGGGCCAGGGCCAAGAGCTCCCAGGGAAGCTTTGTCTCCTCTGACAGATGTGAGGACTGAGCTCTGGTCCATGTGCCAGGCCATCCTCCTCTCCTGCAGGAGATGCCCAGTGCTGTCGCTGTCATCCTCCCAGGAGATGTGTCCAGAAACCTCCCCTGGAAAGTGGGTGGGTGTGGGGAGGCTGGGCAAGGCTTTGGGGACTGCAAACAGGAACAGAGGGGTAGGAGGGGATGGGAATGGGATGAGACAGGAACAGAATGGGGATGGGATGGGGTGAGGGATAGGGAGGAGGATGTGAAAAGAGGGCAGTGGGATGGGGATGGGGTGGGGATGAAAGGGATGGGGGCTGAGGTGGGGTTAGATGGGGCAGGAAAAGGGACGGGGTAAAGGTGGGGAGTGGGATCAGGATGGGGAGAAAAAGGGACAGGGGGTGGGATAGAGGTGAGGAGAAGAAGGAATAGAGTTGAGATAGAGTGTAGAGCTGAGGAATGGAGCTGTGATGGAGCTGGGGAGAAGAAGGGAATGGGAAAGGGGAAAGGAGACAATCAGCTCTTGTTCAAACAGCACACGTTCAGGCAGCAGCTCACGCTAGCTCAGCCACATTGGCCACAGCAGCTTTGGAGAGCACTGAATGCCTTTCCCTTCTGCTGCTGTCCCAAGGGGCTCTGCTGCTCTGCCAGCCAACTGTACCAGCAGGATTTTATTTTACATTTATTTTCCTAATGGCTTGGGTGGCCTGAAAACTTGAGCAGTGAATTGTGACTGCTCAAGATTGGGTAAAAATCCACACAATGGCTGTGCACTGCAGTGTGGCACCAGGGATGAGTCACTGAAATTGCAATTAGGGAAGAAAATAACAGTGGGTTTACAAGCTCCTTTCCAGGAGCATTGCATTTCTCTGGAATTACAATGGCTCCTTAGAGTGGTTTATGAGACACTGCTCCACATCAAAAAATACATGGAATTGGAGGAAGTGGTAGCTGATGTAAAACAGTCTAACAGTGAAGGGAGGGAGGAAAAACAGCATTATTTTTTGCAGTGACAGCATAGGTGCTTTGGGAGGGGCTGTGGGGTGAGCAGAGGAAACCAGAGCAAACCCCAGGGATGCTGGACAGTGGAGTTGTGCCACGTGGAGCCCAAGGTGATGCAGTAGTCTGGGCAGAAAGGGCACAGGGGGAAGGAGGCTCTGGCAGTGACACAAGTGTCCCCTCCTCAGCTTGCAGAACCTCACTGCAGAGAACCTCTCAGCAGAGTGCAGCAAACAAGGAAGATGCATCACCCTTGGATTGCTGGTCCTGGAAAGCAAAAGTCAATCTTTTGTTTGTCTCCCATAGCTTTATTTTGTCTTTTGTCTGGAAGGTACAGACTGCTCTGCAGGGAGCAGGAGTGTAAAGCACTGGGCAAAGAAGCTCCATTAGGAATAGGCACAGATATCATCTCTGTGCCTTGCACCATCATCAGGTGTCAGCAAGTCCTGGGCAGAGGCTGACCACAGCCCTCCAGTGCACATGGTGCCAGCAACACTTCTGACTTCTGTCCCCTCTTTTTCCAGCTGCCCCAGCTCCAGGAGGAAAGGCCAGCAGCTCCCAGGGGCTCAGCCTGGCTCGGGCACAGGGACTCTGTGTGCATCCATCGGGCTTGGCTTCACTCCCAGGTCAGCAGCTGCACGAGAAACTCTGCAAAGCCAGGGCCTTGGGGATCCTGATCACCACCCCAGTGCAGAGACAGCTGTGCCACCCACCCAGAGCAGGGCAGAGGAGAGCTGCTCCTCACCCTCTCCAGGCCAGCAGCAGGCATCAGCCAGCTCTGGCCTGTGGGCTCTGAACAGCCCTCATCTGCTCATAGTGCCATGTTTTTAATGATTTTAATTAAACACAGAGCTGTTCCAAGGTGGAGACCAGGCTGACACTGCTGCTGCTGTTGGAAGCAGAACTCTGCCTGCTCGCTGTGACCGCTCCCCTGCACTGTCACCGTCCCCAAAGCCACAGGACACAGCACCAAGGGGAGCCAAGAGCCCACGGGCCATTTTCCTGTGCCCTGGTGCTCCTGAGCAGCCAGACAGTCAGTCCAAGGTGTTATCAGCCCTGTCTGTCCCAGGACTCCCAGGAGTGTGAGACCTGATCCCTGGTTGCAGCCTGGCTTCTTGGGGAGCAGGGCTTGGTCTCCTCAGCTTCAGTGACACGAGGGAAGCTCAGTCCTGGTCAGCACGGGGTGACATTCTGGACACAACTGCCATTTGGCTTTGGGAGGTGAAAACACGGAGGGTCCACAGCTGGTTAGACAGGTTTGGGCTGGAAACACCTGTCTGAGAGACTGGAGTGTCAGGTGCCTCATCCTGAAGGTCATGAGGGAGACAGGGACTGTACAATTCAGAATCCTGAAGGGGAGGAGGGTGAAAAGCAAGAGCACAGCCCTGAACTTTGTGAGAGCAGAATTCAGCCTCTTCATAGGTCTGCTTGTAAGAGTCAGATAAGGTAGAGAAGCACCCAAAGCCCACAGGAAAGCAAATGTCACTCCTGTCTTTAAGTCAAGAAGAAGGATCCAGGGAACTACAGGTTGGTCTGCATCACCTATCCCTAGAATGGGAACAGCTAATCCTGGATATCACTTCTAGGCACATGAAGAACAAGAAAATCATCACTGTTTGATTCCCCATGTGGAAATTCACATCTGGAGTGTGTGTCCAGTGCTGGTCTTCCCAGCACAGGGAGAGACTGGAGAAACTGGAGACAGTCCAGTGGAGAGAGCCACAGAGTGGGTGGAGGGACTGCAACACATCCCATGAGAGAGATGGGACTGTCCAACCTGGAGAAGGGAAGGCTCAGGGGGACCTTACCTGTGTGTTTAAATACCTGAAGGGGGGGTGGAAAGAGGAAGGATCCAGCTCTTATCAGTGACAGCTCTTACCAGTGACAGGAGAAGGGACAATGGCACAAATGGAAACACTGGAGGATCCCTCTAAGTACCCAGGAGTTATGGAATCTCCATCCCTGGAGGTATTCAAAGCCACCTGGACAAGGTCATGGTCAAGGGGCTCTCATGGCTGAGTGGGGCTCAGAGCTACAAAGGTCCCTGCCAAGGCAGGCAGTCTGCAGGTGTGTGGTTCTGCCACGGGGCACAGAAATGCCAGGGTGAGCTTGGGGCAGGTGGGCAGGAGCAGGCGCTGCTGGGTGTCCATGTAAAGGACAGAAAACCTGCAGAGGTTGCCAGCTGTCCCTGGAGGTGGCACAGTCACAGAGCTGCTCGGTTTGCTGGTTTTGGTGTTGAGCCAGGACACACATGTGCATTTCTCCTGTCCCACTGGGAGCATTCACCATGTGGGCACCAAGGGTATCCTGCCCCCAGCACCTGGACAGTGAACACCAGGGCTGAGCCCAGGCAGCGAAGATCAAGGTGAGAACAGCACAGTTTGCAGAATAAGCTGATTTATTGTATGGGGCAGAAGAATGCTAAGTACTTAAATAACTGCTTTAGCCTATATTTAAACAGCTACACAGCTCCTTTGAATTTTCAGAACTGCTGTGAGCTGAGCTGCTCCTGTGGGACACAGGGAGTTTGTTGAGCTGGCTGAAAGACAAATTAGAGGTCAGCTTCGGGCAACTTTATTTCACAGTCCTGGACTGGTGCTTCACACACACAAACACACACAGAGACACACACAGAGACATATTTCATGTGAGCATCCATCTGAGTGCCAGCAGCAGTGCACACAGAAATGAAGCATTGTCAGCCTTGCCCCCAATTTATGAGGCTTTCAGGCAGCCAATTCCTTCCTGCAGAATGAAAGCTCCTGGCAGAGCAAAGGTGGATAGGAAGGGTCGCTCCTCCTTCTGCCATCAAACCAACCCACAGTGACCCACAGTGACAGCTCTGCACCTTCCTGAGTGCGGCCACTGCCACCTAGGGGGCTGAGCGGGGCAGGTGAGAACATTTCCCGCAGGGACTGGTGTGAGAGAGGAGGGATGTGCACAGGGGTGGGACTGTGCAGCCCACACCGGGGGCTGAGGGAAGGGGCTGGTGGGTCACTGTGCCCCTCTGTGCCCCTCTGCCCTGGGGCAGGAGGGAGCTCCCGGGATGCTCCATCCCACCAGCACATCTCCAGCCTCTGCCCAGGGTCTGCAGGATCCCAGAGTGGGGACACATTCCCCCTTAGCCTCACTTTTGCTTTGCATTTTCTCTTTCTGCCCCTCTTGTGGGGCAGAGCAGGAAGAGTCACTGTAGATGTGCCAGGGGAGCTGAGGGGCACGACCTCATCATTAAAATGTCTGTTTCATGCTTAAAGAAATGTCCAGCCTGGATTTTGATCCAGCGGTGGCTATTTTATGACAGATATTTTCTGTCATATTCCCTTTCTCCCCCTCTGCAGTTGAAGCTACTGAGCAGGTATTTCTAAGATGCTGAGGAAAATACAGTGGCACTGCAAGGTATTTTATAGCAATTAAGTAGAGCAGCGAGTTGCAGAAGGAGTTTCAGGAAAAGCCGTGTTATAAAACCGTTTTTCTGCGGCGCCTCTGGGGCTGGTACCTCGGCTGAACCATCCCTGCAGCCTCCTGTGCTGGGGAGCAGCTTCAGGGCTGCTCTCCTGCCTGGCCACCGCTCTCACGCAGCTCAGGGGAGCCGGACCACCCTGAGGTCAGCTTTTACTGAGATGTTGGGGACCAACAGTTTTTACTCAGATGGTGGGGAAGGCGCTGCTGTGCCCGAGCATCCTCAGCCAGGCAGGATGAGCTGACACGTGGGCAGCAAAGTAGGCCAGGAGCTCAGCTCCGGGCTGGCCCGGCCTGCAGCAGGCAGGGAAGGGGACACGCCGGGGCTCTGCCGCAGAACCGGCCGGGAAGGGGATGGGAAACGCCGGGAAGCGGATGGGAAATGCCCGGAGCGAGCAGGGAATGTGCTGCCCCCGGCAGGGATGGCCCGGGGAAGACCCCGGGCAGAAGGGAGAGGAGGAGATGCCAGCGAGGCGCAGGGAGTTACCACCAGAGGGCACTTAAATATTGCTCTTGCTGAACGAATGGTGTTTCCTAGCTAGACGCCAGCTCCGGATTGCCTGACAATGCACATCTAAGCCTGAGTCATTGCTGGCACAGAAAGCAAAGGAAAGCTCTCAAAAGGCATTTGAGAAGTCATGCATGAATGGGAGTTTACTAGCAGGGCACAGAGGATTGAACTTTTCTTTCAGGCGCTTTCAGAGGGGTCTGCCAAGGGGTCTCGGCCCTGCCGGGTGCAGCGGGGTGAGCGGAGCATCCCCAGAGCCCGCGGTGCCCGCTCTGCTCTCGCTGCAGGAGGGTCCTGGCTGCTGCCCGCTGCAGGTGCTGAGACACGAGGTACAGCCCTGCCAGGACCCGGCTGGACCCTGCTCTGCTGCTCCCCTGGAGCACCTGTGCCCTGCTCTGTATTCCAGAGCTGGGCAGGGATGGAGGCGTTCTGTGTCTTCTGGGAAAATCTGCAGGGAATGGGTGAGGAAGGAAGCGTGTGGGATTTGGGTGGGTGCCAAACAAAGCCTGAAGGAGTGAGGACAGCCGTGGGCTGCAGGGGTGAGGACAGCCAGGTAATGAAGATGGAGAAGCACTTCACGAGGATGGAGGAGAACAAATTCCATGCTGGTGTTGTCACAGCACTCTGCAGGACCCAGGATGTCTCAGAGGGGCACCCTGGGGCTCAGGGCAGGATGTGGGAGCTTATCCAGGGCCATGGGGCAGCTGCAGGTCTTGGTGCCATGCTTGGAGATCTGCTCTGAGCACAGAGCTTCATGAGGATCCAGGGCCAAAGCAATGGGAGCAGGGAGTGCTGCAGGTGTAGGGGATGGAGAACTGAAGGAGGGTGGCCTCTGGGGAGGAAAAATTGACTGCAGATGGCAGAAAGCTTGTGCTGTAATGTTAGTGACACCTGCACATACCTAGAGAAAATGGGTTTAACCCTGCAGGGAGAAAAGGGGCCCCAAAGCCTCACAGGTGGATCCCTGTGCCCTGAGAATCCCAGCTGGGTGAGCCCAGGGTGGTGGGAGGACAGGAACAAGGCTCACTTTATGATGTGGCATCTCCCAGCTTCTCCTGGGATCATCTTCCAGCAAATCCCCTGCCTGTGGAGCAGCCAGAGGCCCATCCTGGGCTTTGCAGCAGGGTCTCCCCAGATGAGTAACATGAACACTCTGTCCTTGGGAATTGCTTCCAGGGGACACAGGAGAGGAGTTAGAGTGCAGCACGTGGGAATTTCTGGCTGGGTGGGGTGTGGGAAGAGCAGTGATGGGGTGGGAGGCAATGGGGTCCCCATCTCTGGGATTCTCCCATCACAACCTGCCTGGCACGTGCCCTCCTCACTCCAGCCAGGGCTGCTGCCTGTGCCAGGACTGGGCTCCCTCACGCTCTTAGGTTTGGCTGATTATTTGCAATTAGCACTAATTAGTGTCTCTTTTGACAGTGCCTTGTCTCTGCTTCCCCCTGCCCTGTCATGCTGCCTGCTGGGCCCGTTTCCTCCTGAGGCAGCTCCATTGCTCCGGGCAGAGAAGTCAGAGGGGGAATTTGGGGCTCCAGGCTGCTCTCCTGGGGGACCTGCCCACAGGGGCTTCGTTCAGGAGGTGTCTGGTGCTGTCCTGGGGGCTCCTGCCTTGCTCCAGGTGCTGCCCAGGCCGTTGTGGTTGTTCCCCAGAAGCAGATATTGAGAGTGATGTTATGGATTTGACCACTGCTGGCACAGTGGGACTGTGGGGGCACTGCTGGGCCTGTCCCAGCCCCCTGGAGCCACCCCAAGCCCATCAGGGGGCTGAAGCCATGAGGCTGGTGGGCACAGAGTGGCTGCCACTGCCCCTGCTCCTGGCCCTGCAGGTGCTCAGGGTGTTAAACCCTGCTGGGAATGGGTACAGGAGAGGTCTCAGCAGACAGAAACGTTTAAAGCTGTCCCACCCTGTGCAGGAGCGAGCTGGGGTGGCAGTGAGAGGGACAGGGTGCTCCTGGGAGAGATGGCCTGCTTCCCTGGAAGCAAGCCCAGGAGAGACAGAGAGGAGCCCTCAGCCAGGAAGGATGTAAAAAAACATTGTGAAAATAATGCATCAAAGAATCATAGGATCACAGAACATGCTGAGTTGGAAGGACCCACAAGGATCACCAAATCCAACTCCTGGCCTTGCACAGGACACACCAACAATGCCACCCTGTGCCTCAGGGCGTTGTCCCAGAGCTCCTGGAGCTCTGCCAGGCTTGGGGTCATGACCAGTGCCCTGGGGAGCCTGTTCAGTGCCCACCACCCTCTGGGAGAAGAACCTGGATTTTGTGAATGCCAATCCAACCCCTAGAGAACTGTCCACTAAACCCACAATATTTTATAGCTGATTAATCTAATAGGCTGCACAGGAAAGTGTTATCACCTCCACCTCCCGAGGCTTGGAGCCTGATTGAATCAAACATAAATCTTGTAAATGGATTTGTACTTTTCTCTGGGATTTATTTTAAAAAACAAGCATTTAATTTAATCTCACAACCATTCGATGTGTCTGGGAGCTCTGGGCAGAATTAAAGAGCATTGCATTTGGGCTGGGGTCGTTTGATGGGCTGAAGCCTTGGCAGAACGTGTGGTCTTCATGCACTGCTGAGAAACCTCTGTGCCAGCCAAAATCAGTTGGGAAACAGAAAGAAGGCCCTGTTGCTGTCAGGAGGTGTTGGGAAACAGGCACAGGTGATGGTTTTATTTGGGTGCTGTTGGGTTTGGACACAACTTTGGTGGATCTTTACACTCGTGGTTTTGTATGTCTGGTTGGAAGAAGAGCGCAGGACTGCCCAGGAACTGCTGAAATCCCCAAATCCTTTGTGCTTGGCTGGATTAGAGACCTGAAAAGCTCTGATATGTATTTTTTTCAATACTCACAACAGTGTGGTTTGGTGCTTAGTAAATAGCTGTTTGACAGCAGAACTCACAGCAGTTGGCTTCACTCATCCTTTAGAGATGCTGAAATTGGAGAAAAAGATTTAAAAGGCAGAAAAAAGAAAAGGATTTAAAAAAAGCTGAAAGGAGGCAGAGTCAGAAAAGACACAGGCACTTTAGGAGAGCCAGATCCAGCTGCCAAAGGTCAGGAGGTGAGAGCAGGGAGCCCTGCAGGTTGTCAGGGCTTGGAGAGCAAGACCTGCTGGTCTCTGATGTTTGGGAGAGCCAAAGCCCCTGGTGGGCTCCATCTCCTCTTACCCCCAGCCCAAACCTTTCCTTTCCTCTCCACATCTTCCTGGGGCTCCCTGAGCTGAGCTTAGGAGTGCTGGGTTTGCACATGGCTTGCTCAGGATTGCCTGCTAAAATGAGTGGAAAACCAGCTTTTAAACGAATTTCAAACGTTCCAATGGGGGCATTAGGTGAGAATCACCACATTGTTTTGAGCAGGAAATCAACTTTTCTAGAATAGACAGAGAAGCGTTTTGTAGCCAAGCTTTTTTTGTCAGATACTGGGACTTGGCTCCACCCTGGGCTGCTTCCTGCAGCCTCATGGAGGGAGAGTCCCTGAGCCCCAGGATCGCCCTGGAGACCTCTGGGGTGAAGGAAAGGTGCTGAGCACAGGCTTAGCTGGTGAATATAGGTGTGGAGAGAAGAGGGCAGAGGCAGAGCCTGCTCCCTGAGCTGACACCAGTGGGTGTCCCCTCCTGACACTGGCTGCTGTCAGAGGGGCTCTAATTAATTACTATTAATATTCTACTTGAGCTCAAAGCACACGTGCTGGGCATGCACAGGAAGCAATTACTATCATTATTATATGAGTTATTCCTTTCAAAATAGCAGTGTCATTAAAAAAATTGCAGCTAACTCTGCTTTTCCCTGGGGAGCAGGTCTGTTGAGGGCTCACACGTGTGAAGTGGTCTCTGCTGTGACGTTGCTGCACAGATGGTTTGTATTTTTCTGAATCATTGATTCCCATTTTCTGTCAAGGATCTGTCTGGGCAGAAAGACCTCAGGGGGCACAACTGGAAAGTGAAAAAGCCAAAAAGCCAGTTCTGTTCTGACTGAAGTGGGGCCTCAACCCAGCTCTACACCAGAGGGACTCAGCACTCCACTGCCTTCCTCATGCTCCTCTTCCTCAAGCTCAGCTTTCTGGAGAGCTGAGAGGTGCATCCAGCTTCACCCAGCTGATCTGGGTGCCCCACTCAGCTCCAGCAGGGTCTGTGTGTGTCTGCCCATCACCAGGCTCAGGCTGCACCTTTCCAACCACCTGTAATGGAGTTTGGGAGCTCTGCTCACTTGGCAGGACCTGACCTGCACATGTTCCTGGCAGGACTGGGCTGAGCCTTAGAGGTGAGCTGGGGTGCTGGCCCAGAAGCCCACAAGAAGCCTCACTGGGCACATTTGTGATATAAACTGAAGAAGAGCACTAGAAATTTTTATCCTTCATCTGGCATCCTGACTCATCCCTGGGAGACTGAGATTTCCCTTCCAGCAGGGGCTGAACAACTGGGGACACACAGATCACCAGGCCCCTAGTCCCAGGTTCATCTCCTCCTCCCCAGGGGGCTCAGGTAGCAGGTGGGAGTTTAAGGTGTTGGGAGATCTTAGGAGATCTCCTAAGAAGCTCATCAGGCATCCCACTGCCTGTCATGGCCCAAAGCAGGGCAGAAGCCCACGTTGTAGGGAGTGAGTCTGGGTGAAGGCCAGCAGAGCTCAGGACACCCTGCCCAGCGTGTGCCCTGTTCGGAGGCACGGGGAGCTGGAGGTCTGGGAGCAGACCAGGAGACCATGGCAGGTGAGAAGTTTTTTTTCTGCCTGTTCCTCATGGCATCTCCTCCAGAGCCAAGGCTGGTGCCAGCTGTGTGCCAGCACACGGGCAGGAAGGTCTGGGGGCTGTAAGACTGACAAATGGGGCAGTGCTGGTGCCACCAGAAGTTCCACATCTAGGGGATATGTGCCCACAACTGTTCTGGGGGATGGACTGGGTAATGCCTCCTGCTTCCCAAAAAGCCAGGGGTCACCACAGCCCATGGAGGCACACAGGCTGTGCCACCAGCAGGGCTCAAGGGTACATGTCCTGGTTCCAAACAGGATCCTTCATTCACTGAGACACTTCCTGGGGCTTCTCCCTCCTTGAGCACCTTTCCCAGGTGTTTTGCTATTGCCCAGATGTTGGTGCTTCAGGAGCTTCTTTAGGTTCGTGAATGTTTAGCCCTTAGTAGAGCCATGGATTTTTAAAATCAAAAGGTCATTTCTAGGTCACTGAATAATTACTACTGCTGTCCCTGCTGTCACTAATTCTATCACAGAGAAGCAGCAGCTTGCTGAGAAATCCTCAAGCTGCAGGCTGAAAATGAAGAGAAATTCACCACAGAAAATGCAAGATTAGGAGCACTTAGTGCCACGGGCTATTGGAAGGAGAAGCAGGGCCAGGGCACATCAAAGCTGGGCACAGGGATTCCCTTCTTCCCTGCTGCTCCCCCACGGGACTGAGCTCTTCCTGCACACCCTGTTATTTCAGAGTGCTCAGCACAGTGAGGAGGTGTCTGCAGCCCCTTCGTGCTGTGCCTCCACCACAGCTCTGGGCTGGGGGGTTTTGGGGGCACACTCCTGTCTTGCAGCCTCTGGTCAAAGCGCTGTGTTGGGCACAAAGTCTGTGGGGACCTCGGTGTCTGCTGTGAGCCAGGGCAAACCCTCACTAGGGTTCCCTCAGGTCAGGGGGAACCACCAGCTGGAGGGAAAGCTGTTGCTGTTCATGGAATCATGGAATGGTTTGGGTTTGGAAGGGACCTTAAACTCATCTTGCTCCTCCTCCCTGCCATGGGCAGGGACATCTTCCTCTAGACCAGGCTGCTCCAGGCCCATCCAACCTGGCCTGGAACACTCCCAGGTATGGGGCAGCCACAACTGCTCTCTTGCTGCTAGAGGTTTGGTTTTTTTTGAGGAGCAACAGGATCTTTCAGCTGCATTAGATTATCTTGGGATACATTCCCTGACTGGCAAAGTAAGGAGGAGCATCACCAGCTGGTGGGGACAAATCTGACTTCCCTCAGGGACCATCTAAGAGCAGGAATTGCTCTGGGGTGGAGCAGCTCCTCCTGTGCTGGTGGGAGCTCAGCACCACACTGGGCCATTGACTGTCCTTGTGATGGCCAGGATGTCATTCCAGCCCTCAGCCAGTGCAGCATGCAGGGCGTGGCAAGGTGCTTTTCCATGACCATTCCTGGGAGATGCTCTGCAGGTTCAACCCAAGACCAAGATGAATGGCCTCAGCTGGGAATCCTGGGCTGTGAGCTGTGCTGGATGTTCCAGGCATTGTTACTGTCTCACATGGCAGGGAGAGGCACTGTGGGCATCTCCTGCTTCCAGTTTTAGTAGGGTTCAGTCCTTCTGGTCAGTCCTGGCAATGTTTGCTCTGGCTCTGATGGATGCAGGCTGGCTCAGGGAGACACTTCTGGGAGGAAGAGCAAAGAGAGGCACAGAGAAGCAACGTCTCTTGTAGGGCAAGTAGAGCTGAGCTGGGTTCTGCTGCTCAAAACCAGTCCCCTCCTCCTTCCCACTGTGTTTGTGGCTCTCCCAGGGCATCCTTGGCAGGTCAAGCTCTTCCAGGCATCCCTTGGCACCGAGCTTTGGAGACAGTTTCCCCAGCAGTCCCTGCCTGACAGCAGTCTGAGGACAGCAGCTGCCCCCAAAGGCTCTGGAGCAGCTGGCCCCATCTGTGTCCCAGCTTGCCCAGGGCGTGCAGAGCAATGGCTCCCCAAGAGTCACGCTGCCTTCCTCCTTGCCTGGCAGCAGAAATCACCCTCTGTCCTTGCCTTGGCTTTTCCCAGGCCAACTTGAATATTGGGGATGTTATAAAATTCCCCACTTTCAGCATCTCTGTATTTTAGACTTGGAGAAACAAATCCAGGATGAGATATTCAAGTATTCCTTTCACAGTTCCCATGCTCTGCTGGGTTGAAAGGGAAGCTCTTAGAAGATGGATCAAGTTCATGTCTATGCCTCTTGATTGCAAATATGCATTCCTGGAAATCCAGAGCAGTCTCTCTTCCCAACACCTGCATGGCAGGACTGGGAAGGATTGGGCAGCTACCAGTTGGCTTTTGAGTCACTTCTCCATGTCAGCAGAAGTGGTGGAAGCAGCAAAAATACCTTCTGTGTTTCCCTAGGTCAGGAATGCCACCCTGGGGCATTTCTTTTTATCTTGAATAACCTACTTCAGCCAATTCCCAGAAAAATCACAGGTTCTCTGCAATGCCAACCAAACCAGCATGGAAGGAATTGCTTTGGTTGGGAGCCATCCTGTGAGGCAAGGCCAGCTCAGGATGCTCCATATCTGAGTCACTGGAGCATTGCCCCATCCACTGAAAACAAATTTGAGCAATTACTAACCCCAAAACTTTGTGACCAGAGTTTTTGTCTGACATATCAGTTTGGTTTTTGTTTTAAGCATAAAAATGAGCAGTGGAGACATGAGAGGCAGCGGGGTCAATGCTCAGGGTCGTTCCTGTGTGCTGTAGAGAGTTTGGTTTGAAGTAGGATATTAAGGTAAAGAGGAAGTGTTTTCTTCCAAAATAAGGGCCTTTCACAGCTTGGCAAGGTAAAGAGCAGCTGTTTCCTGCTTCTTCTCAAGCACCCACCATTGGCCAGTGGGTATCAGCTTGGAGAAGCATCTGGCCCAGGTAAGTTTCCTGATGTTACTCAGACAAATGGAGCTATTTCATCAGTGCTCTATTCCCCCCAAACCAGAAAGCAAATTTCTAGGAATATACTGCTCATAATAACCATGGGCTAGCTCACAAAGGAGATAGAGATGTGCGTAAATATGCTATTCAGAGGAGTAAGAGAGAGCAGAATAATTTCTGGTGGAGACAGTGTGGTCTGATGGGTGAGCTGCTGCAGTGAAAAGCCCAGGGAGAGCTGGGGTGGTGCTGCAGGGCCCAGGGATGGATATCTCAACCCTTTCCAAACCAGCAAGGGAAAGAGAGGAGAGGGAAGGGGCAGGGGAAGGCTGGGGGACACGCTGTCCATGTACACGGAGCAGGGTCCGGGCTCCCCCCTCCCCAGCCGGCAGCGCGAGTGTGGGGTGCGCCGGGAACCCTGCCCCGAACATGAAGCGTGAAATCCATGTCCGACAAGAATTTCAGCTAGTGCATAATGTATTCGCTGGCTGGGTTTGTAGCCAGGGCTGAGAGCGCTGAATTAAACATGGGGTGACTCAGCGCTGGTCCGCGGCGGGCGGGGAGCGGGGCTGCGGGGACAGGTGCGTTATTGATGGCCTCATTGCCCGGGTCCGAGCGCCCGGCAGGGAGAACAGCGGCGGCTGCGGCGCTTGCAGGGGGACACGGTGTGGCCACGCTCGGCATTTGCAACGCCTGCCTGCTCTGCTGCTGCTCCTGGCACAGGGATTGCTGCATGCAGCCTCTCCCTGCCGCCGCTGTGCACCTGCAGCCCCTGCACCCAAGGCAGGGCAGCACCGGCCCCAGCCCCGGGGCTGCACAGAGCTTGGGGGCTGCACAGCCCGCTCCCCAGGCAGAGAGCAGCCCTTGGGGCTTGCAAGGGGTGAGAGCCCCTGATTTTGCCTCTGGCTTTGCTGATGATCCAAAGCCTTCATCTGCTTCTGCGGACCCAGGGCCCCTGAGCCGGGAGCACAGGGTGTTCCAGCAGCCTTGGAGCGGCAGGAAGCAGGACCAAGTCTCGCTGGAACTGAGTGTGATAACTCATTACCTCACAGGAGGATGTTCTACTTCTATCCCAAAGCTTTATGCTGTAAAACCCCCATCCTGCATCTCCAGGCCCCAGCCCCACGAGCAGCAGCAGCGAGTGCTGCAGGGCTTTGGGCTCAGAGCATCCTGCTGGTCGGGATGTGAAGGGAAAGCCTCATGGAAGAGGTTGGAAAACATGAGCTAGCACTCCTGTCAGGCCTTGCAGGGAGAGGCGTGGTTTGCTTCTTCCTCAGAACCTAATTTGAACCACAAGGATGCAGTGAAAAAAAAAAAACCAAAACCAAAAAACTGCTTTGGAAGATTTTAAAGAACAGCACAAACTAAAAAAGCAGCTGCCAAACCGAATTTCCATTATTAAAAATCAGCACTGATAAGAGCCATCTTAGATCAAATAATTTATTTAGTAATTCCATGTAAACACTTCAGATTTACTAGCAAATACAATGCTTGCTGTTCTTTTAAATAGATCATTCAAAAAATAAGAATCTATTATTAATGGCAGGTTGACTAGAGATCTCCATACTACTGTACAATAAGGAATTGGTTTTCTAATGGATTTAACATCTCGATTTTTCTTGTTCTGCATTTGCTTTACACAAAGCCCAAAGGACACAGGTTTGAACTGCTCCCTGACGATGCCACTGCGGCCCGGGGTGTTTGGGGAAGGTACGCAGGCAACTCCTCCCATCCTGGCATTGGTGTGAGCTGATGTGAGGGTGGGATGGCAGAGCTGGCGTGAACACTGTTCACAAACACACGCCTTTTCGGTCAGAAAACAGACAGGGAACGGTGGAGAACTTCTCTTTGGGATGTATAAAAGCAACGAACTCCATCGTTGGCATTTACTTATCAACACAGCAGTACACATACACGTATCCACAGTCTGGAAAAGCATCCTATGAGCTGGAGAAAGCAGTGGTTCTGAGGCTTGGTACACCAGTGCACTAAAACCAAAAGAATGATACCTTCTTACATAGTCAAATGAAAAATAAATATCTTTATTTTCTGCCTACTTTATTTCAGTTTTCAAATAAATTTTAAATAAATCTGTACAAAGTATACTGTTACAGTATATATTTGTAAGTGAACTGAAATGCCTAAGTGTAACAACACTACAGGAAAGCAGTAAAGATTGGCACATCTCTAATCAAGATTAACTTTTACACTCAAAAAATACCAACACCTGTGAAAACCCTCAAGATATTTTTGGTATTTTTTATGCAAGTTGTAACGACAGACCAATTCTCCCCTGCCTTGAAAAGAAAATCACTTCTCACGGTTTTCAGAGAACATGAACATCTTTATGATGCTAAAGGGACACCATCAGGTGAAAAGAGAGAGAGAGATTTCAATTTTTAAAAAGCAAACGCTTTGGTCAAAAATCATCACGTTTGAGCCTTTGTGCACTTTTTCCATCTCCCGAGCGCCGGCCCTGCCCAGCCGCGGGGATGGAGGTGCCCTGGCCAGGGACAAAAACACCGGGAGAGGAGCTGCTCCCCTGCGATCCAAACGGAATTCACACGCATGCCACAGGGCTGCATTTTGTGGTTTCTTTTTCCCCCCAAAAGCAAGAAACTAAAATTGATCTGACAGTGTCCCTTTGCTCAAAATAAAGACTTCTGTGCTAGAGAGGTCAGGTACTGAAACGAACTTTTCACAGGGTCAAAGAGCCAGGTACATCTCAAAATTCAAGTTTTCAAATCCAACTGCAGTTATTAGATTATTGAGCTCTCAAAACCTCCTAATATTTTGTTAAATAATTCCCAACTGGGAATTGGGGATAAATACTACAGATTAAGAGTGAGAGTTTTCTCTCTTAATCTTTCCAAAGATATATTCACTCAAAGTTTACATGCCGAAAGTTAATCTTACATTAGAATGTAATTGGCTGCAACATAAACCTATAAATGAATCAACTACCATAGATTAAACTCTGTTAAATATTTCTAAGTTAATAAAATATTGACAGTATTATAAAATTACAGTATTTACAATAAGAAAAATCTAGACTAATATATACCTTTAACAGATCTCTTCTCCAATTTGGGATTGCAACGGAATTATGAATATATGAACAATTTATTAGAAAGTTGCATTGCAATTATCAGGTTTTCCATTAGAGCTAGAGAGGGTGAGCTATCACTGCCTTTGGAAAAAACAAAAAGTGACTTCTGGTGGTGGGGTGTAGCTTTTGAGTACCAAACTGGCAACAGGAGTCCTCCGCAAGACGTCTGAAGATAAGGTAGGACCAGCCTCAACTGCTCAGATTAAGGTTGTATTACAGAACTGCCAGCAATCAGAACCACCCAGGCTGCAAAAGGGGAGGAAAGGTAGTTTTCAGCTCAAAGTGCACAGCTGGAAGGGCTCCCCTCATTCTGGACTCCAACTAAGGTGCAGGAGCTCTGATCAGGAACAGCAAAACCCTCAGCTCGGGGTCGTGAGGAGGAAACGAGCCACGGTGCTCCTTAAAGGGACATGGTTGGGCTGCAGCTATGCCAAAACACCCCTGTCAGCCATGTAGGACAAAACCAGACTGGGCATTTGAGATCCTCTTGGACTTGCTTTTTTAGGAGGTTTTTTGGGGGAGGGTCAGGGATTTGCTTTAATTTGGGTTTTTTTTTTGCATTTTGTTTGCTTGGGAGAAAAAATTTGGCCAGGACTGTGCAGTAAACTCGTTTTCTATCCCTCATCAGGTTCTCTGTTTCTGGGGTATTACCAAAATGTGCAGTGTTTGGGTGGCAAATACTTGTGGGGAAAAAGGAGGCTTCAGCATTCCCACGTCAATTTGTCTTGGGATAAACCAAAAGCAATTTGAGTCCTTAAAAATTGCCAGCTGCTTTTGGGGTCTCAGACACCCAGTGATGTCCTTTTAAGGATCAGATCTTTCACTTGCCCTTTTTCCCAGCCTCGGAGGAGGAGTTTACAACGAGTTTAGGAAGGGCCATGTTCACATTCTCTCCCTCCTCCCCATGTCACATTTGCTTTCTAGGAAAAAAGGGGGAGAAAAGTAAGTTTCAAACTCCTTTCCCACCCTTCCCTCCCCCGGTCCTGCTCACAGTAAACCAGAAATGGCAGTTTTTAGTGTATATTTTGGGATAAATTATTTTCTCAGTCCCAAGCCTGAAGATGCTAGTGAGAGACCTACCCGCAGGCTTTGGAGAGGAGGAGCAATTTAGGGGTTTCTACCAGTTCCCATGGTGGGCAGGTGGGAAGACCTCTGTCCTTAAAAGCAGGATTTAAAATGGTAAAAGAACAATTTGTAAACTCGGATCTACATTACCAATAGAAGGCTCTAGGTCCTGTGGGCTCCAGTTCCCAGAGATGCAGAGCAGGAAAACTAGAAAGAGAACTTGGTACCTTTCAACCACCTGCTGGGTTGTACTGGGGGGGAGTGGGGAATGAGAGAGACAAAATGCCAACTGACCTTATAAACAAAGGTATGTTTAGGGCTTCTGGTTTCAGGAATAAACCGATATTTACTGGTAAAAGTCTGCCAAAAAACAAAAACAGAAACACAGGATTACTGGTAAATATTGGTTTATATGGAGAATTAAAAAAAATAAAAAAAAGAGATGTCATTGTGCTCCCAGGTGGGAGCTGAGAACCGACCCATGGCATCCCTGCACCCAGCAGTGTCTCTGGCACCTGGACACCTCAAACCAGAAGCCTTGTGTTGAGAGGAAAGTCGTGTTTGTTTCCTTTACTCCCCTTAAACTATGTGTTTCTGGATTCCCCCCTCCCTCCTCTGCAAGGCTGGTCCTACGGGGGTTTGGCTCAGGAGATGGGAAGTCTGCTTCCAAAAGCACTTGGAAGTGAATTTGTACATAATATGGTATCTCAGCACAAGGCTGCCAGGGCCTGAGCCTCAGCTGCTCCCTGAGATACCATAAAATATACAAGACTGAGTGTATATTTTAAATAAAGCATTTTCTTGTAAGTGGCATAAACCCATTCATTTTATTTACATGCTCATTTATTTCCAAAAATAGAGTTGGTCCACATTGGACAAGAGAAATCAAGAAGCCATACAGTAGAAGAGTTAAAAGTCCAACATTTAACCAAAGTACAATGAAATTCCAGAAGGCTGTGGCTGACTTGAACCACAGAAACATACACATGAGCCACACAGACATTTGTACATAGAGCATTATATTACCAATAATATTTGCAAACATGAGGTCAAGATGGCTAAAAACCCAGCAGGACTGACCCGGGCGTCCTGGCTGAACAGAAGTGGGTGCTGAGGGGCCGTCACTGCTGTGGGGAAACACAACTCTACAGAGATTTTGCTTCACTTTTGCTATTTTGTTTAACTGAGAAAGTCCTAATTTTTCTGCCCTGGGGATCCAAATTGAGGACAGGGTGAAAGCCAACCCCACAGAGCTCCCTAAATGCCGGGGTGCCGGGGGCTCAGACCTGCGGGACAGCGCGGGTGCCACACGGCACCGGAACCCCACCGGAGGGCAAAACACTGCCCTCTGTACTTGGCCTTAAAGATCACCTGGAAAAGAAAAAGTTGGGATTTATACCCTTGTGGTGTGCTAAAAAAAGTCTGGATGGGGTTTGCCTTGAAAACAAGGATTTCCCTCCCTTGCCATGGGCAATTTTTGGCATTAGTTATTCCAGTCCTGTCTACCTTTCTTGGAAGATCACAAATATCCTAGAGGATGTTGCACTGACAGGTGAGAGAATAACTTTTTTAAAAAAACCAAACAAAAACTTATAGAATGGACAGTAGAAGAAAAAAACCAAACAACCAAATGGAAAAGATGCCTTATGTCTGTGTGAGGGCCCAGGTTTCTGGGTATCTCCATGGACCTCACCTTGATAATATCTCAGTGTCTCCAAAGGATGGAAAAACAGACTTAAATCTGTATGTTCTGCTGCAGAGAATCAGCAAGTAAAAGGGGGAAGACAATTGTAGCACTTCTGGTACTTCTACAAATCACCCACTACTTGGAGTAGAACCACACGAAAAGGGTATAAACTAATTTTCCTTTTTCAAGTCATCTTAGACACTGACGCTATTAAGCCTAGTCCAATGTGAATGCTAGTACAGAGCTAATGTACAGAATGCCAGCGATAATTATCAGTACCTAACAGGATTTAAAGGCGAGTATACTCAGTACATTTATTAAAAAACACTAGGACCAGAACCAGAGCTCTGACAGCAGTTACACAAAGCAGCCGTGCAGGTCTCTACGAGGACAGAGCCTTTAGCACAAGTCGCTATGATCACCCGAGCCTGGGACAGACAACTCCATCTCCTAATTTGTTTCCTAGAACATCTCTAATTGCAGATGTGAAATATGAAAACAGAGATGGGCCTGATCCTGTGCAGTTGGGTACGTACAACACACCCCAGTGAAACTCAAAGCCCAAATCCCTAAAGAGAGAGCACAAGAAATTGTTGTCTTACATCAAAACACTATCATGCAAGCATACCACGACGGTTTTATATTGAGTAACTTCAAAGTCAGCTGGTATAATTTAACTAGAAGTGAGCAATCTAATGGATTTCTAGGGGTAGGGACAAAGGTTGTGCCAGTGACAACCACCTGATTACCAGGGAGAGCAGCACAGGGACACTGTGGGGGTCTGACGAGCTGTGGTACAGAGGAGCTCCTGCTCAGCATCCTCCCAGACCTGCACCTACACCTGGAATGTGCAGGACTCCTGTGGCAGGCTACACGCCTTCCCTTCATTTGCTCTGCTACCACAATCAGAGTTCTTCCTCCTGGATGAACAATTCACTTACAGCCTGGCATACTGACAGAGCATTAAAAATGACTCTTTTTTCCCCCCCTGTTGCCTGTTGCCTCACATGTCCCAAGGTCAGCCCCGTGCTCACTGCACCAAACCTTATGCTCTTCTCAATTTTCCAGCCACAGCCAGGCTGGGGTCACTTCTCCAATACAGCCCAACCACTCTCCTCCTTGTCTTTAAACACAAACTCTGACTGAAACCTCCTGGTGCCTGCAGTTATCCTGCTTCTATTGCAAACTCGAAGGACTTATCAAAACACTCACTCTTTGGTACCATCATCTACTGGAGACAGGGAAGGTGGGGGAAGCCAGGGTATTTGCCATAACTCCTGGACTTTTAAGAAGCCTAAAACTAAGCCAGAGCAGCAAAAGGGTGCTCTGGCTGACACCAGTTACCTGTGGGTTCTCCTGGGTCTCTTGGGAAGAGAGGTAACACAAGTCTGCATGTGCACACATCAACAATGCCCCCTCAAGGACAGACCTAGGCGAGAGATGGAAGATGCTGCCCAGACCTCTGTTCCTCCTCCTTCCCTTTCTGCCCATTATAAAAGTAAAGACCTCTGAGTTTTTTCTTAGTAAGAAGAAAACAAAACATAGCCACAATATCAGCTGCTGAGGCACAGTCTGCGATCTGGCAGACCTGCAAGTCCAGCTCAAGGCAGGAATTTGAACTGGAGGTGTTGCTTTACAGGAGAAATCTAGATTTCTCTAGATCACCCAGTATTCTGGGCTTGTTTCTCCCCTCAAACCTGGACCTAGTGGTATCCACCAGAAATGTTTCATGAAAACCAACCTTTCTTTGCAACTTTGGGTTTAATGAAACCATTGAATGAAACTCATTTGCTCAAAGGCTGAAGATGCAGACTTGGAAGCCTTTAATCACCTTCTCTAACTAGACTTTAGTCTACCTTTTGCTTCCCAAGTGACAAATAGCAACTGCAACCAAAGAAGGACTCTGCAGTATTTCTCTTCTCATTACAAGCCTATTTTTTATCCTGTTGTTTGCCAATGTGTTCAGACATTCTGGTAGGTGCCCCAGCAAACCAGACTGATCATAGAATCAAATAATGGATTGGGTTGGAAGGGATCACCTGGTCCAACCCCCTTTCCTGCAGAAAGTATGTTGCTTTCTAACTCTCACACACTGAAGAACTGCAGCACTTCAGTTTCACCTTCTCAAACTGGAGTTCAGGGTTTTTGCTGATCTGCAATTCCCAGTGCCATAATGAATACTTTAATTAAAAAAAAAAAAAGAATAACCTGACATTAGGACATTATCTAGTCATGGAGAATACTAAGCTGTTTTTTGACAGCCCTGTTTTTGTTAGTCCCTTTAAGTATTTCAGTCCCAAGCTTGTTTAAAACCCCTTGATACAGCTGTTGCTCCTCCACTTGAATTTCCTACTTTACTCCATCATGTCTGCTTCACTTGAGTTTTAGAGGAAGGCTCCTTATTCCACCCAAAAGGACAGCAGTCTCTCAAACGTGCCCTGTGCTCCAGAATGACATGGAGGAGTCACTTCAGTGGCAAGAAGTAGTGCAGGAAGTGAATTGTGCCTTGAGTCCTGCACAGCCAGATTTTCTCCCCAGCCTCGTCTCTGATGTCCCTCAGACAGCATTGGCTCCCCAAAGCCCCCAGCTCTGCAAAGCCCCTCCTAAACTGCTTCATTTCCCAATCATGTTTACCTGCCCTTCCACATGGCTCTTCCTGTCTGCTCCTCAAGAGCTGGACTTCTGTCCTTGGGTGGAATCTTCCTGAACTCCAGAAGTCCCTTCCTTTATAACTATTTTTAACAACAGTTTTAGGGTTGTTCTTTCTTTCATGACAGAGTTCTGCCTCACCTGGATGCCAGTAACCTTCCCAGGTATCTATGGGAAGTCTAAGACTTCATTTTTCTGATCTTCTCCCATGCAATATTTTGGAACAAAAGACTCACTTTTAGTCCAGCACCTTCTACCCCTGAGAATGCTGAACCTGCAATTCAGTGACCCCCATGTGGTCACTGCTACTTAACAACTCAGCTGTAATTGTATTTTGAATCAGATCTTATGCTTTAGTCCTAAACAAAAGCTAACTCTAGATCAGTCTGTTACAAGAAATGATCCTTTAAGTAAATCAATATATTTGCTCACCAAAATGTTAGCCAGTTCTCTCCCAAACAATCTGGCCAGGTAGCATGGTCATAATAGAACTCACTTTTTCTAACAGGTTTATGAAGATGCATGAGCCTGGTTTTTTTCCCAGGGCTCATGAAATCCTCAACTTTCCTTTTGTCTGGAATAGAAAACTTCCTAATACGTCTATGTCATTAAAATACAGAATTTATATCCAACATAAATGTGGCTGTTTGATTGTCAGTACTCCAATTTCCTCAGATTTTACAGCAACCTTTTAGATGTAGTGTTCCTCCTTTATGACCTAACATACCTGCTACAATGGCAGGTAATGCAGTATCTTATTGATTTCCATCACCCCCACCATGTTTCAATCAGAGCAGCTGTGACGAGGTCTTTTTTCACCACTGAGCAGTCTACAACAACTATTTTTGTCTCCTGTTTCCACCCTGTTGTGCAGATGTGCCCATTCCTTATTCCAGCCCAGTCCCTCCTGTGCACACAACTCTGCTCCCAACCTCCAGCCCCAACAGCCTCAGCCTCCCCCCAGCCTCTGTCCTCCCCAAACCCTGCCCACGCCCTGTGCCACCAGGCTGGGGACACCTGGGCTGGAGTGGAAATGCTGTGAAGTCACAGCCCTTCAGGTCACTTCCCTGTCACAGCCTTTTCCCAGGCACACACACAGACTTTAGGAAGAGGCACTGCCACATCCTAAATTCTGTCTCCTTCCTGGACACCCAGTTTGGCTTCCCAGGTATCTCAGCTTCAAGCATGCAGGCTTTCCCCAAGCACTCTGACACCCTTCAAGGTCTCTGTGTCCAATCAACAGGGAGATAGTTTGATGGATCTCCTAATCATTGGGGGCTTGCATTTCCCATCACCAAATCCTGTGCCATTCAGACCTCCCACAGCTGCTTTTCCAGCTTCTGGAAGCATCTCCAGAACACAAATCAACTCCTCAACCAAGGCTTTGGTTATAAATCACCCCTTCAATCCTGTCCAGTTTCAAGTCTCCACAAGGCAGGGCGGTGAGTGCTGTGGTGGGAATGAACCCTGACCATGATTATTTATTTCCAAAAATAGAGTTGGTCCACATTGGACAAGAGAAATGTCCAATTCTCTTCGATTGGACAAAGATTTGGTGCCATCTCTCCTCCAGCAGCTCAGCAGTTCTGGCCTCAGGGTGCTTTCTGGAGCCTGGAATGCCCTCACTTGTTGCTCCATATAGTATTTCATCAGCAGATAATCACTTGTAAAGCGTGTCCTCTCTGCACTCTTGTGTGCAGTTCTTTGTGCAATTAAGCCAATGTACTTTGATTCCCATAATTAAGCTAGGAATTTTACTTTATGACCATATAAAGTCCATCTTTAAACCAAAAATAGACTGACCGTTAACAGATTCTTTTTTTTAAATGACTTTAAACCGCCAATTAGAGACTTGCATTGGACAAGATAAGTTGCATATGGCCTTGCAGAAGCCTGCAAGGACTCATTTTCCAGGACTTTTATTGACAGGTGAAGCTCAGAAGCCAACTTTTTTTTTTTTTTTAAGAGATAGAATGAGCCTCTGATCGCAGCAGATCTATCCACAAACCAAACTGTTCACATGCATGAAAGCAGAGATGGCTTTTACATGAATCTGCAGTGCTCAGTTCAGAGTTATTAATGACAGAAAATAATTCAAAGCCTTTAGTCCGTAATTCGCTCAGACCTGCCTGGTTGCCCTTCAGCAGCCCCTGGCAACAGTGAACGTACTGTCATTTATTATTTAAATAAAACAATCTTTTTAATAAAAAGAAATTCTGACCCCATTTAAACTGTGCACCTGACAAGACACCAGCTTCTTTCCTTCACCTCTGGTGCTGCTCACACAACATTTTTTTTAAGCTGACCTGCCCACACAGCTTCTGATAAGCCAATGCTACATTGCCAGCTCTCCTCAGCATCACTCGAGTGGGAGGTTTAAATACCAGACTTCACAAAACCCTTTCTCCATGATTCCTAGCCCTGGCATTTCTTGAAGTATTGACAGATCGGCAAGCCTTCCCAGCTCGCCCAAAAGTGAGCCAGCTGGACCTGCTTCTGCTGGACAAATGCAGAGAGAAGAGCTGGTCCCTGAAATCCCAGCACTCACCTCTCGACCCCCAGGTGAGTTTTGAGGAGCCTGGACCGGCTGACACCGATGTGCCGATGCAGACTCACTCCCCAGGAGCTGCTGGTCTGAGCTCCCCTGCCCATATGAGATGCCTGGGCAAAAGGTGAGCCCAGGCAAGTTCCAAACCTCAGCAGACTGTGGGCAATAAAGCCAGCAGCCTACATCGTGCTCACTATTGTGCAACCAGGATGGAGCACGGAGAAATAAAATGCATTCCCTAGGGAGACACTAGAGGAAGCACAAGCCGGGGGACAGACACACCCAAACCAAGGTGGCTGCCTTTCAAATGACAATGCTGCTCCCAGACATCCCAACAGACAAGTCCTGCCCAATGCACAACCACTGTCCTGCCCTCTGACAAGCTGCCCTTCTACTCAGAGTGTGAAGAAAACCCCCCAAATTTCTAATGGCTCAACCTCAATGAGCACACATCAATTTGAGCCCAAGTTACACATCAAGACATTCGCCAGTAACAGAAAAAACAACCACTGCTCATTTACTGACTCTCAACTCCCAGCAACAGAAACTACCCAGGTCCATGGTATGGACACAGCCTCCTCCAGCCTCATCTCAACACCAGCCACATCAGCACAAACCACACTGGGGGGGTCAGCCCTGCAGCAGCCACCCCTAAACCCCCCGTGCCAATGCTGGCCGTGCATCAACCCCGAGCACAGTGGTGATGATGCCTGAGAGGCCAGGCTCAGCTCCCAGACCTTCCTGCAAGCATGACAGCAACACCTCCCAGCCCAAACTGCAGCCATGTATCAGTAAGACATGATCTCTTGCACCAAGGCTGCACCCACGGGGCTGCTGCACGTCTCTGCACCGTGTTCAGGAACACAGCCAAACCCACCGGGGTCAGCACGGTCACGGGCCCTCAGACACAGCTTGCAAGGCACTTCCACAAGCAATTCTCCATTGAAATCAACATCATGACTGGGATGACATTTCAGCACAAGGAGGTTTTCCCAAAAAGCTGTGTAAATCTTTCCAAGTCATGCACTTGCCATCCCAGCGGCGTGCACTGGATCAGCTCCCACAGCAGCCACCTCCCTCCAAGGTCTCCCCAGCCAAGAGGGGCACATCCTTCCATGCTGCAGATGTAAATCCACACCTCTCAGCTCTCCAGTCTCGGACAGAAAGAATGAAGCTGGTTTTTCTTGCTTCCTGCATATTTCAAGATAGTGTTTCAAGAAAGAAATGCTTCAATGCCACAGCCAGAGAGAATCAGCAGAAACTCCCACTGCCAGTGTTGCAGCCAATCCTCTTTGCACTTCAGTCTGCTGGGTGGCCCAAGACTCAGAAAGGGCTAAGGTGCATATTTTTGCAAAGCTAATGTCAGGATGGACAGCAGACCAACTGATCACCAACAAACCCAAGGAATTGTCTGAGTTAAGACTGAGTTCCTGCTGGGTAGATCCAGCAGATTCCCATTCAAACCAAAAACCCTCCTAGCTGAAGGCTGATCCAGAAAGGAGCAGAGGTTCACCACATGCCATGAACTCAAGCCTCAAGAGGAGGTGTGGAAATGGCCAGGGTCACCAAGTTCAAAAGCAAAGCAGGCCCTGCTCAGGACCTGACAGCTACGTTACCGTGTTTTGGATATTTCACTCTCCTGCAAGCTCTAGCTCAGCATGATAAACCTAATGCCCACGGGCTGGTAAAACTTGTCTTAATTAAACCCAAACTGTATCAGGTCTTGTGCTCTTAGGCTGCTCCAAGGTACCTCACACAGGGACAGTAGAATTTCCTACCAAATCACATGCCCAGCTCAAGCTGCAGAGGTACTGCCACAGCCCAGGTGATTGTGGTCCCCCAAAATAAGACAACACCCACATGCAGGCAAAATCCATGGCCAGCCTGAGCAGACTCCACCTTGGCTGGCCACGGTGCCTTCCAGAGCAGAAAGCTCAGGACCAGATCCCATCTCCAGGTGAAGGAGTGCCAGCAGTATTGATCTGCAGGGGGACAATGAAGCATTGTTTGGGGATATCCAGCCATTCACTCTGTCTTGTTTTAATCAGTAAACATTCAAAAGACAGATAGTGAGGCCGAAAGTCCTCTATCTTTATCTTTTTTCACTTAATCTCCAGTTGACATTTTTCTGTGAAAACACGCCTCGTTTCTTGCTGTATGACTTTAGCTCTCCCTCCCCTGTGATATTTTGCCTCAAACAGGCTACACAACCGGTTACTACTTTTATAGAGGTGGGAGTGACATGCTTTGACTCTTCCAAAACACAAAATGCTCATCTGGCTTCAGCCACCAAACTGCTACAGTGGGGACCAGCAGAGCTACCCCAGCTGGGGAGCTCAGGGTCTGCTGCTCCATGATCCCTTGGGACCAGCTGCCTGACACCCCTCAGCTGCTTGTGGCACAGAGCCACTGTCATCAGGCTCCCATGGGCTTCTTTGAGTGCCGTACCTGTGCTGATGCTGAAGCACTTGCACGGCAGCCCAGGTGTACCTTGGCCATCCATCTCTGCCACATCCCAACTCCCACCTTGCTCCGAAAGCCTTTTCCCACCCTCCAGACAGAGAACACCTTTGCTGGGACTGCTGGGAGCTCCTCCCCTGTCAAACTCCCTCACCCAGCTTAGTCTGCCGGCTCAGGAAATGCCTTTGTTAGTGACAGCACCACGCCTGCCCCAACACCAACCTGCTCATCCTTTCCCTTCTAATGTACTCCTCCAGCAGCAACTTCTATGCCAAGCAAACTGCAGTAAAATATCCAGAATGCCATTGGAAAAGTAACCCTGTGAACCCCCTGCAAATGGATGATTTGGCCTTTACTTCTCTCTGCTATCTGCAGCTGTTCTGCACTAACAACAAGCAACACACAGCCCAGAAAAGCCTCGTGGCCCACTCGTAATTCACAAGAAGTGGGATGCCTGCAGACCCTGATGTGAGCTGCCTTTCTCCCAGACGGCAGTGCTGCTAACACACACCCCGTCAGGAACTGAAATGCTTTGGAAAGACGACAAGCAAAGGAGGATAGGCAGGCTAAGAGAAACTCCCAGAGCGGACCCAGGACCATCTGGCACGAACGGGAGCCTCTGCTGGGGGCAGAGCAGAGCAGAGCAGAGCAGGCAGCCCGGCTCCAGCTGCGGAGCTTCCGGAGAGCTGCCACACCAGAGGAGCATCCTTCCTGTGCCATCGCCCTCTGCCATCCCAGCACAACACGCACCTCTTCAGAGAAGAAAAAAATACCATGAACTGCAGGCCCAACGATTAGGCTCTGGGGAATACGAGCTTTTAAAAAAGGTTATAATTTTGGAAGTCCATTTAAATTAACCTTAACTAGCTTTAAACTCTATATACGTATCTCCTTGCCACGCTCGCAACCCACGCACATTTTGCGGTGCCAGTGAGCTAAATCATGTGCAAGCAAGCAGAGTAAAAGGAACCACAAAAAAAAAAAAAGCTCTGGGCAGAAACTCTCTTTCATTGTTGCAAGCGGCAAAGAAGATGGCAACAGCAGAAGGAATCAGGAATAAAAATGGAACTCGCTTGTTTACCTTGTCGGTTTTGTCAAAACATTGTGACAACGCTTTGCGTGCAGCCAGTTTCTCTGTTCTGCCACCAAAAATTCAGAGCCCTTCACCTTTCTTCACGCATTATAGGAGAAAGCCAAGAAGAGTAAAACTTTTAGGGAGAGAAATGAGTGTGCAAAAGATATAAAAAAGCCCAGCATGAGAATTTCAAACTACTGGGCTCCTCTTCCAGATAGTCCAAACACCACCAGGAACAGTGACCCTCCAGCTGCACAAGCTGAGTTAACGAGGAGCAGGCAGCCAGCGAAGGAGGAGAGTAAGACAATAAAGGGAAAGTTTGGGTAAGCCTGACAAAAAGCAAAAGAAAAAAAGAAAAAAGAAGTTAAAAAAAAAAAAGCCAGGGAAAAAAAAAAGCCGCAAACTGGGTTTCTAAAAAAGATAAATTCTTGACAGTGTCTTTTTTAAAAGAGAAACTCACAGTGCTTCAGGCAGAGCCCTACCTCTCCAAAAGCCACGCAATCCAGTAGGAAGCAGCAGGTTTTTGAAGGAGCAAATTGCACAGCTGTGGAAGAATTCGCTTTTACTGCCTTCTTTCCAACTCACCTAAGAAAGACTCAATATCTACCTGGAGGACTAGCAAAACTGAGGAAATTGGTTGGTTCTAGTTATACTTTTGAGGTTTTCACGCTTGAAGAGAGCCCCTAAAATGTAAACCTGTTTTAGCATTCTTGTACATTAATGTCATCGTTCTCCCTGCTGACTCCCACAACTTCTGCCACAGACAAGTCAATCAGATTTGGTATATGCCCTGGGACAGGGAAGGGGAGGGCTGGGTTTAAAGCAAACAAGCAACCAAAAAAGAATTATGTCAGTGCTCTGCAAGGTGTTGGATCCAAGCTCGGTGGATCTGCTGAAGTCTTCGATCCAAAACACTTGGCAATTTTACTTAAAAAAAAAATGAAACAAAAAAACCTTTGACCTGTTGAACTTAGAGAAAAGCAAGTGGCAGACCTTGGAGGAAGGGAGACAGCGTGTGAGGGTGCAAAAACATCATGTGCTGTAGTTCACCACTTTAGAAGAAATCAGAGTTTTGCTTTGGTTGGTTTTGATTTTTCTGAAGTGCCAGGGAAAGGCGCTTCCCAAAGGGCGACTTTAGAGTTTACAGGTGCCAAGGTGGAAGCGTGAAGACATGCCAAAAACGTCAGGTTTGCATAAACCCTCCTGGAAAAAGTGCACTGTGTTTTAGGGAAAATGCATATCTACCAAATCTCCACTGACCAGGGGCCACTTGTGCACACAAAGTTGCATCAATTGGCAGCATCAATGCTGACATTTTTGCCTTCTCCTTCCACCCCCCTCCCCAATTTTTTTTTTCCTTGGGAGACATAGAGCGCCACTGCATTAGAACGTACAAGAAATGAAAACAGTGAGTACGACTGATATAGATCCATTGACTTTTTATTACAAATGTACTTGATCACTTGGCTTCAAAAAAGTTTAAATCAACCCCTATTTTCTGTACGCCAGTACAAAGTAAAATCTATTTTACAAATTAAATACCTAAAAATTTGACAAAAATATTAAAGTTTGATGGAAAAAACAGTTATAAAAATCTTAAATCCCCTTTTAAGAAGATAAGAGATAACATTCCCTCCCAACCCCCACAGTCCTGTTATACAATATTAATAGTCATTTTTTTAGAATAGGTAGGTATGTTATATCTTGCTGTTAGCATACAAGTCACTCTAATAGCTTTATCTGTATATACTCCAGTTAGTGCATGAATGTCATCTGATTGAATATAATCAACTATCTTTAACTGATCCCTAATTTACATTTCATAGCTTGCATAGTTTGAAGGGACAAAGGTTACACTACAGCTAATCATAAAAAAAGGTGGTTACAGTGCTATTTTTAAAGGCAACAAAGTAATTGCTCCCAAAAAAAACCCCAACCCAAAACTAAACGAAAAAAAAAGAAGTTACCGGTCGGCTCTGAGCAGGGGTTAAATCCCCGGCAGCAGCTCTGCCTGGCTCACGGGGTGGGCTCTGCGCCCGCCCGCTGCCCCCGGGGCAGCCCCTCTGCGCTCCCCGCAGCCCCGGACAGGTCGGGAGCCGCTCTCCCGGCAGCGCTACGCCCAGCGCATGTCAACCCCTGCGAGGGATACGCGCAAAGTGACACTGTCAAGTATTTTTTTCCTTTTTTTTAAAATTTTTTCCAATTGAATTTTCAAAAAACGAAAAGCCCTCCGCCTACGGGCGCGCCTGGCTGGGAGCTGGGCGCGCTCCCGGTACCCGCGGCTCGCCCGCCGATCCCGCCCGGCCCGACCCGGGGCTCCCGGTACCGGGGCTCGGGGGGAACCCCGGCGGGTCCGGCCGGGCCCCCGGCCCCCGGGAAGTGCCGGCTGCCTCCCGCCGCAGCATCGTCAGCGGGACCGCAAAGAAGAGGCAGGAATCAACAGCGGCTTGTGCTGTTTCTTTTTTTCTTTTTTATTTCAATTCTCAAAGACAGAGCAATTTCACTTTTTTGTTTTCATTTTAACAAAAAAAATAGAATTTGAATTCGGAGGACATTTCCCCGTTAGCATAAAACCACTTAAAAGGTGGTTGTATTTCAATGGTAAATTACTTGACAGTGTCCCTTTAACTTAAAAATAAAATAATGTCAGTATTGCAATGAATTTCAAGTTTTCTTGCACGTAGTCATTATAAAGTAGCTTTTATCATGCTCTTGGACCTATTCTACAAGACATTTAAAAGCATATCATCAAGGAAAATATAAGGCATACTTCTCAGGAATTAGGTATCTTGGCACATTTGAGCATACTGTCTTTTTTTAAAACAACACATATGGTCAAATATACCTTTCTTCTTCTAACATTAAACAGGGTTTTCTGTACTTTGTTTTAAATACTGAGATATTAGAGCCTTGGTAAAGTACCGAGCACCTCCGGGAAAACAAAAATTAAAACAAAAAAAGCAAAAAAATAAATCCAAGGAAAACTAAAACAACCAGGAGCAAAATCCCACGAATCTTTACAGTCATTTTAGTCTTTCGTTATCATCATTCATCAAGTCCTTGAACATACAGAACGTGCGTTAAAAGAAGAAAAAAAACCAAAACGAAACAAAAAAACCAAGGAAACACGCAGAAGAAACCCAAAACGAGACAAAAACTGACCACAAGTTCTCGGCCGCTGTTCACAGAACTGCCCGCGGGCTGTCCCAGCTGTGCTGGTTTGACTGGAGCCGCGCGGCCCGTGCGCTCCTCGGGTCTGCCGGATCCTGGGCAGGATCCGGGCGGCGCGGGCGAGGAAGACCACGGGAGGAGCCTGCCTCGTTAGCGATGCTCCCAGGAGCCGGGAGGGACGGAAGGACACTCTGCCGTGCTCTCCTCGCCTCCCGCTACTTATTGCTGGGAACGCACCGCGGCGGCGTGGAGCTACGGGCGCCGGAGCGCGTCCGTCGGCAGCGCGACAACTTTGGGGAGGGCAGTGAACAGCAGGACCGAGACAATCAATCAAGTAGCAAAACCAAAGCAATTAAATTCCTAACTACGTCTAGCAGCATGGAGAGTGCAGTCCCGACACATCACAGTTGAAGTACAATAATCGCTGGAACTGCCCATCCAGAGCCTCCGATTCAGAAGCAGGTTATCAGACACATGTTTACATGCAATTGAGAACCATTTCAAATGTCACATTACGCACTCTGAAAAGCTTATTTCACTACTGGGAAATAGGAAAAGTGCACATTAAAGCAATTTTAAACATTTCCAGTGATTGTTTAAAAAGAAACAGAAACACCTCGCTACCAGCGGCTCGTGTTTAACTTTCTGTGAACACTAACAGCAAACTTCTTTCAAGGGCAATAATGCATGGTACAATGGAAACAGCTTGTTTTGACACTTACAGTACATCTCAAAAGAAAAACCAAAAAAAAACCAACAACCAAACCCAAAAATAAAAAACCCAAGAAGAAAAAAGGGAATTATAATTTCAACTGGGAATAAAATGACAGCAGGAAATGAAATTCTTTAAAACAAGCTTTTTTTTTGTTTTCTCCCCACCCTTCCGAAACTCCATCCTTGCCCCTCGGTAAAGAAGCGCTGGCAGCTCCTGCTCACACAGGAGCAGCTCAGGTCTACCTGACCCCTAACTCAGCCAAGACCATTCAGCAAAATGATTGCATTCCCAAAAAACTTCCGAGTGGAACAAGATTCTAGTTTCTCTGAAATGCTCTCTACTGAATTCCAGCCAAGAAAAGAAAAGAAAAGAAAAAACAAAAAATAAAGTTTTGTTTTCACTGTTTAAGGCATCTTTTTTTTTATAACATTTTCTCTTCACTCGCAATGATGATAGTCATGCAGCAGTTTAATGATAAAAATATATTAATATTTTACTATACAGCAGCAAGAAGTTAGTCAATTAAAAGCACACCAACTTTTTTTTTTTAAAGAAAGAAAAAAACATAACTGAAAAACAACAAAGACAACCTGTAAAAGTCTATTATTATTCTTCTTATTATTACAAACAATTTCAATTTGGAGAACACACCTGGACAGATCTTAGTGTTCTGACAAATCTGTGTTTCCCTAGCCTGGGCTTCGAGCAGAGCCCGCGCCCGGCGGGAGCTGGGTACGGGGAGGGCAGGGCACGGCCAGGCTCGCCAGGTATGTAGCCAGTAATAAAACTAGCACCACAGCTACATGGAAATCCATTACGGACACACACCGGCTTGGCTTTCACCGTCCAACCAAACTCCGACCCCCATGGCTCAGTGGGATCTCGCTGCCCTGGCGCTGACTGCTTCCTAGCGGGCCTGCGGGAGTTAACGGGGAGCGAAGCATCGCTCCGGACCTCGCACACTTCAGGACACAGTGCTAGTGCCAGGGGAAAGACTCGCTACCTGCTGTCCAAAAACAGGTGCACTGGAAACCGCTGCACGTCAGGTTAAGTACTTTAAGTACACAGAATAAAAAAAATATATTATGAACAATACAAGTACATCTCATATACACAATAATGACAATACGCCTACTCAGTTGTAAACCAAACAGGTGCAGAAAAAAAATATTATGGGAGGAAATTCTTTACTTTTCGTTTTGTTTTTTTTTTTTTCTCTCTCTCTCTTTTTTTTTTTCTTTTCCACTTTTCTTTTTTTTTTTTTTTACTATTTGAATAACTTTGGTTCAAACGTAAAAATCACAAGTTAGCAAATTTCATTTAAATGCCTTTTTTAATAATTTTTCTTCATGTTCACAGAAGTTTCACTGACCATTTTTATATGTTTAAGGTCCAGATGCAATGCATATTGTATAAAAGAGAGCACTTATTGTTTACCTTGCATGAATTAAACCTACGTACCTTTTAACTCTACAAACTTCTGCATAACATTTAGACAAAGCTCAGACACACAGCATGCCTAGCCCTCATATATATATACACATCTCTAATCACAGGTATATAGGGTGTCAAATATACTATAGTAACCTCCATGTAAGGTTCGAAATTTGGTAACAAAATGAGAAGAAAAAACTAAAAATATTATTTTACGTGTTCTAAAATATCTCTTTTTTTTGTGCTAAAGTCAAATGTTAGCTCAACATGAAAAGGACTTTTTTTTATATAATTCAGCAATATTATAATCTTGACCATTTTTGCAAACACTTTTAATAATAATAGCTTAAACGTGTACAAAAGTTCTTGGTTAATTAGGGAAATAAACACTCAGTTCTTTATATTTTTAATCAAGTAGGAAACACAGTTCATATATAATGTTATTACTTTTTTTTTTTTTGACTCTTTTTTTTTTGTGTGTTTTGTTTTTTGTGGTTTTTTTTTGTTTTTTTTTTTTTTTTGTTTTGTTTTGTTTTAGCAGCTGCTTACTGTTTGATACGGTGGGTAAAGTGGAGGAACATCCAGCGATGGGTGGCGGGTCTGAGGCGCTGCTGCTGCCGGGCGGCGGGGGGGGCGCCGGGCGGGCGGCGCGGCCGGGGGGGCTCCGGGCGGAGGGGGGGCTCCGGGCCGCCGCCCCCGCGCCCCGCCGCCCGCCCGCCCTCCCGCCGGCGGCGGGGCCAGTCCGCGTCCCGGGGGGCGGGCGGTCAGTCCTCCTCGGGCTCCTCGGCCTGCAGCAGCGCGCCGGGCGGCCCGGCGGCGGCCGCCTCGGCCTCGGGGGGCGGCTCGGCGCCCACGGCGGGGGCGGCGGCGGCGGCGGCGCGCTTGTCCCGCTGCTTCTCCTGGATCTTCTTCATCTCGTCCGAGTACTTGCAGAAGGTGTGGCCGAACTTGGCCCAGACCTTGTAGGGGACGGTGATGGAGTTGCGGTAGGTGGGCTTCACCTCGCTCACCCGCATGAACACGCCGTACTTGTTGGAACCCACGTCGAAGAAGAAACGCTTGTTGTCCACAGTCAAGGAGGTGCCCTCGGGCAGCTCGGCCGGCTCCTCCTCCACGCCGTAGTCGTCGATGAGCTTGGCCAGGGCGTCGCGGAACTCGATGAGGCCCTGCGCGGGCAGCGCGATGGTCTGGCCCTGCGTGGAGCCCAGCCCCGGGCCGCGGTTCACGGTCTGGCGGACGCGCAGGAAGCGCCCGCGCTGGTTCTCCTTCAGATCCATGTAGTACTTGCGGTTCTCCCGCACCAGGAACTCGCTCTTCAGCGCCCGCCGGGGCTCGTCGGCCGCCTGCGCCAGCTCGGGGGGCTGGCTGGGCCCCAGCTGCGCGTAGTGCTCGATGAAGTCGCCCAGGTAGTCGCGGAACTCGACGGCCACCGACATGGAGAGGGTCAGGCGGCTCTTGTTGCCGCCCGCGCCCACCTCGGCGATCTTGAGGAAGCGGCCCTTGGCGTTCTGCTTCACGTCCAGGTAGAAGCGCTTGTTCTGGATGTCCACCCGCTTGGAGGCCAGCTCCTGCGTCTCGTGCTGCAGCCCGCCGCCCGGGCCCCCGCCGCCGCCGCCGCCGCCGCCCGGGCCGCCGCCGCCCGCGCCCGGCCCCCCGGCGCCCGCCGCGCCCCCGCCGCCGCCGCCCTGCTCGCTGCCGCTGTCTCTGTCCGCCATGATGCCGCCGCCGCTCCGCCGCCGCCGCCGCTCGGGCCTCGCCCGCCGCTGCTCGCCCCGGCGCGGCCGCCCCCGCGCCGCCGCCGCCTCCTCCGCCGCCGCCGCCGCCTCCTCGGCCGCCCCCGGCCGCCGCCGCCGCCGCCGCCTCCTCCTCCCGCCGCCGCCGCCGCCGCCGCTGCTGCAACAGCCCCCGCGGCCACCAGCCGGCCGCGCTCTCGCGAGATCTGCCGGAGCGAGGAGAGGGCGCGGGAAGGCGGCAGAGAGCGGCCCCCGCCGCCGGCCGCCCCGGCGAGCACGGCGGCAGTGCCGCGCCGCCGAGCGGCCGCCGCGGGTACTGCAGCTGCGCGCTGCCGCCGCGCACCGGCGCCGCGGCCGAGCCCGCTCCGGGCGGCACCGCCGCTGCCCGGCCCCGCCGCCCGCCCCGCCGCTGGGCCCGCCGCACCCGCACCCCCGGGGCAGCCCGCGGGCAGCCCGGGAGAGCCGCCGGGTTCGCGCTCCCCGCAGCGAGCCGTACGGGAGAGCGCTCGGCAGCGGGCCCTCCTCCCGGGTGGGATGCCCGGGATGCCCGGGTGGGATTGGTGTTTATTCGGGGTTGATGGGGAAGTTAATTAACGCGGTGCGGGGCTTGGAGGCTCGGAGCGCAGCGGGGTCGGGACCGGGGGGACCGGGCGCCCTCCGCAGCGGGGGTTTGGAGGTGGGGCTTGGAGGTGGGATTTTGGAGGCTTGGAGGTGGGTTTTGGAGGCTTGGGGGTGGGTTTTGGAGGTTTGGGGGTGGGTTTTGGAGGAGATGCTTTAGCTTCTAGTCGTGGTTTCCAAACCCTCAATTTTAAACCAGCTCCAGCCCAAGTAAGGATGTTTTCTCCTGATGCTGCAGGCAGGGAAGCAAACTGGTAGGATTGCTCTGGGTAGAAGTTGCTTCCCTGCCTGCTGCTTCCAGGACTGCGGACTTCTGGGGAAGGCATGGATGTACCTCTAGCATCCCAAAAACCCTGCAAGTGTTGCACAAAGAGTGGCGCTATGAGGTGAATTTTGGGGTGGCCTGTGGAATGTGCTTGGCACACAAATGGCTTTCTCAAGGAGACAGGGAGTGAACTGCTGGGACATCTTGTTGCGTTAGAGGATGCTCAGCCAGGAGGAACCCCCAGCCTGCCCCATGGCCGTGGTTAAAGCCGTGGTGATGGCGACTGCATGGGTAATAAAACAAATACACAGAGAAACAGTTTCCTTTTACCACAGAAACAATATTTCAGCACTGGCTGAGCTGCAGCTTGCCAGCTGTCAGAAAGCCCTGAGTGCTGGGGATGTGCTGTGCTCTCCGTGGATGCTGGGTTTGATTTTCAGCCCACCTGAGCTGTCCTGGGTGTTTCCTGGCATGGGAACTGCGTGTCCAGGTTGGCATTGCCACGGTGCCCCCACGGCAGGCTGCAGGCTGGTGCTTTGGCAACCCCTCTCTCTTCATTTGCTCTTTTCATCTTCAAGTCAAATGACATCAAACAGCCTAACCCGCGGCCTGTGCTGTCACCAGCAGGTGTCCTTAAGGATGAGCCGTGCTTTATCCAGGTGGTAGACCTGGGAAGTGCACGAGGAGTTGTGTTTGTGCCCGGTCTGTCCCTGACCGGGTGCAGTGAAAATTGCTGGTGCTGAGGATGCTGGCCCGCAGCAGAGGTTATTTTTCCTCCCCAGCACAGGCCAGTGGTACCTTTTCAGGAGTGGATGTGCTCCATGTGGATACCAACAATCCTGGGAACAACCTGCCAGTGTTGGTGCTTTGGTGGGATGATGTTTTCTGGGATTCTGCTTGCCCAGCACCTTTTAGTGTTGGAAGTCACAGCCACTACCTAATGCTCTGATTTTGTGCCTGAATTTGGCTTGAATAAGGTGTTTGCTTATTAAAGTAAACAAAACAAAGGGGAAAAAGTGGTTTTCTTCCCAAAAGACAATCTTTTCAATGGGAGCTGTACCACAGCAGCCCATCCTGGTGACCCACAGGAGCTTAAATTGGTCTGCCCAATGCTAAAACAAGATCATGTGGCCAAGGCAAGCTTGGGATGGCTGCTGAATGAGGCAAGGTGCAAAATAGGCTGGACCAGGGTGATGGATAAGTGCAGGAGCCAGGGGAGTCTCTCCAGGTTTGGCCTCGTACAGAGCAAAGACTGGACTGGGATCTTGCAGGGAGCTCCTGGCCACACGCTGCCCGTCCTGCCTGTTGCAGCCCTATCAGTGGCTCCCACATGGTTATCAGGCTGCTCACTGCACTGCCTCTGTGGCTTCTGCTGAAACCCATCCCAGACCTCTGTGCTCTGAAAATCAGAAATCTTTTCATGTCGAGCCCCACAACTCTCAGTTTGGAGATTTCACGAGATTTTCTAAGAGTTTATCTCCTTCCATGTGTCTCTCAGTAGCAATTATACCCCCTTCAGCCCTGTTCTGATAGTCTCAATGAGACCAAATTTAGTTAGCTTCCTCTCATAAGATAATCCTCCTTTCTTTGACTGTTGTAGTCATTTTTCACACCAGTTTCGGTTCCTTGGAAAGACAAGGGAAGAGATTTTAAGAGTTGTGGCTGGGATTTCAGGCTTAAAATCAATGGGCCTTTTGTTTTGAAATCCAGTTCAGTGGGCTTTTAAGAACATATCTGATCATTACTGTGAGCATCTCAAAGTTTGCAGCCCCAGCCTGCAATTCAGCTACGAAACAACAACTCCGCTGACTCCAAGAACTTGTACAAACATTTATAATCAACAGGAGGCAAGCTAAGAGCCATTCAAACAAGAGATAAGATTAGCAGCTGAAGTGGCTGGGCTGCAATTGTTCTTGTGCAAGTCAAAGAAAAGGCTGTCACACACGGAGGATATTGCCAAGCAAGATTCATTTGAGTCGCCGAGTCATTCTTCTCTCATCCGAATGTCTGAATTCTCCTGCAGTCTTCCCAGATCTGCTCAGGCTGAGTCGGGTGAGCTGCTGGGTTAGGAGGTGACTGAGTTTAGACTTTTTTCCCAAGTTGTGTCAGATATTTCACTTGGTCCCATTCTTGTCCAGCAAGAACTCTTTCCACCATGGAAAAGGGAAGTTCAGAGAACTTCCTGTGCCGTGATGGGAGCTGGAACACTGAAGCACCAAAGCCAAGTTGCTGTTGCCATCTCTCAAATGCAGAGCACTCAGAAGGGTTTTACAGCCATGGGGAATGTCTGAGGCTGGGTGAAGGCTCAGACCAGCCCCTGAACGTGTAACAGGATGGTGAAAGCTCCCTTTGCTTTCCATCTGGGTCCTCCTTGGAGCGTGCCTTTGGAGTTCAGCATGGCTTGTCCACTGCCGTGAGGCGTTGGTTACCCTGTGAACAAGCCCCATCGTGTGCAGCAAACAAGAAACCAGCACACAACATATGAAAGTCATTTAGGAAGATGGGAACGATGAGCGGCGCACACAATAGCGTTGCTATTAGGATCTGTCGATCCTAATTAAAAAAATACTTCTCAATGAAAATTATTTATAAAAAGAAATCACAGTGACCCTAAATCAAATTATTTGTGAATGGTTTTTAGTCTCCCAGATCAGTTAAAACTCCTGTGTTAGTCACTGGACGTCATCCAAGCTACATGCTGAATGAATAACATCCCTGCCAAATTTCATTTTTTTTTCACCCTCACCCAGTTTGGCACAGGACAGTTAAAGTCATTTTTCTAAATATCTTTCAGAACATCAAGCGACTGTAAAATAACAATGGGAAAGCTTGGCCACGGACAACTGCAGCTCCAGTTGGAACCGCTTCTCTCCAAGAAAGCAGCTCCACTTCCTTTGATGATCTGTTTTGGGGGAGCACCGAGGCAAGGATTCCTCCACGGGTGAACGGGAGTGTCGCTGCCTGAGGGGTAACCCTGCCAGGGAGCCTGGCTTCCAGCTGTTCCAGAGTGGGGCATGGCTGCATCCAGACTGGCCCTGGGCACAGGGTTGGTGTCTTTTTGGCCACCTGCTAGAGGGTGACATCCCGAGGACATGTCAGCCATTCCTTGTCCACAGCGCCAGTTTCCATGGCGAGCTGTAGCTACGCCTCTTCTGCTCACTCTTCAGAAACAAAAAACAAACAAAAAAGAAACAAAGAAATAAGGAGTCAGTGGCTGCACAATGGCAGAACAAGTTTTTGCTTCTTGTGTCTGCAAAGATAAAGGGCTAATTCTTCTTCGCACTATGTGATGTCCTATCCAAGTGAATTAAGTCTGGGATTGTTTTCATGATGGCTTGTTCCAACTCCAGTGTGCTTTCTCTTCTCCTCTGACTGGCCTGCAAGTCCCCCACTGCCCTTGTCTCAGCTGGCTTCCCCCTCATTTGTTCTTTCTGACCATGGAGGTCTCGTCACCTGCAGAGAGTGAGGACCTTCCCCAGTTCTTGGTTCTCAGAGACATTAAGAGGAAGGCATGGTTCTCCAGCTCCCCACAGAATCCAGGAAGTGCTGCCTGCTCTTCTGTCAAAAGCTAGCAACAAATGGCCACCAAATTCCAATCTTGCTGGTTTTCAGTGAGAATAATTTGTAAACCCAGGGCTCTCTGCTCCTTGTCTCCTGAGGAGGAGCAAGGACTAGAGCCCAGCATCATGTGCAGCAGTTAGCAAAGGCTGTGTCACCTGTGTATGTGACTGCCTGTTTCCAGCATCCAGGTGGCTTCTTTGCCTCCAGTTGAACTGGTGTGATGCCTGGCTGGGCCTCCTCCTTCCCTTCCCTTTTCCCATGCCCGTGGCATTGCCTGGGAAGGTGCTCTGTCCACAGGGATGTCCAGGAAGGTGGGCATAGCTGGCTCACGGGCACAGCTGCTCTGGCTCCTGTGACCAGCTGGTTCATCCTTTTATTAAGATGACAGCACCTCCTGGTTTTGCTCTTTGATTCCTCTTGTTTTCATGCTGCCTTGCTGCTGTCTCCAGAGCTGTGCCCAGATGGTTCTGGTGTTCCTCCAGCCATGACTGCTGGTTCTGGACTTGCACAGCCATGCAGCAAGGCAGCTGACATCCTCTCTGGTCCTGCTTTTCCTTCTGGGCTCATGGACATGCTCGGGTTGTGGGCTGTGAATCCATGCCCTCAAGGCACATTTTTGGGAAGTGTGCTTTAGAAAGCACTGGCTGGCATTGTCTGCAGATTTCTGTGTTTCCCAGCTTTGCCTGATAGAGGTGCATCCCCCTCCATATCACAATGCCTGTTTTATCCTGCCATTTATTTTTAGCCTCTAAAGCTGTTGGATCACACCAGGTGGGGTCCCTAATGTGTCCAAGAGCAGTCCAGCTGGTGCAGGGTCCCAGAGGAGAAAAGGGTGGGAGAAGGCAGAGAGAAGTCTTGGCTCCAGAGACTCCCAGGTATGAGTGTGCCATGGACCTCCACAACTCCCCCTCCAGCCAGGGAAGCTTTCTGGCCATTTGTAACTTCTGGTTTTGAGGTTATTACTCCAACCCCTCCCCAGTGCAGCTTTTGCAGGCTGTGATTCTTTCAGATTACTTTAAACCCCCTTTCCTTAAAAAGTGTGTGAGGATGTTGGAATAGATCTTTTGCAATCTGTTCCCTGGGAGCAAGGGTGCTCATAGAGCTTGGAGGAAATGGGCTGACTGCTCCCATGTGGGGCCAAAGAAACCCCAAACATCTGTGAGGACGAGAAGGAAGACACAGAACAAATCACAATTTTGAAATGAGATGTAGAACAAATCACAGTTTACCAGTTTTGCATCCAAAAGAAGGATGCTTTGGCTTTTTCTTTTCCCCCAATTTTTTTTCTCTGAAGATGCTGACCTGGCTGTTGCCACTGGGAGAGGATGCAGCGAGTCCTCAGCTCTCAGGTGGGCTGGCTGCTGCCAGCATGACACAGTGCTGTGGTTTAACCCCAAGTGGCAGCTCAGCACCATCATCCACTCACTCACTCCCCTTTGGGGAGAGAGAATCAGAAGGAGGAAAGTGAGGCAAACTGGCAGCTGAGATAAAGACAGTTAGGGAAAGCAAAAGATACATGCACCAGCAAAGCAAAGCAAGGAATCTGTTCCCCACCTGCCATCACAGGCAGGTGTTCAGGCACCCCCAGGACAGCAGAGCTGTGTGGTCTGGGATGAGCTGTGCCAAGGGAAATACAGGTTGGATATTAGGAAAAAGTTTTTTACAGGAAGGGTGATAAAGTTCTGGAATGGCTGCCCGGGGAGGTGGTGCAGTCACCATCCCTGGGTGTGTGTAACAAAGCCTGGATGTGGCACTGGGTGCCAGGGTTTAGTTGAGGTGTTGAGGCTGGGTTGGACTCAATGATCTTGGAGGTCTCTCCAACCCAGTGGTTCTGTGAATTCTGTGGATATCTCTTGGGTCAGTGGGAGCCAGCTCTTCTGGCTGTGTCCCCTCCCAGCTCCTTGTGCACTCCTAACCTGCTCACTGGTGGGGTGATATGAGAAGCAGAAAAGGCCTTGGCTCTGTGTAAGACCTGCTCAGCAATAATAAAAACATCTCTGTGTTATCAGCCATGTTTTCAGCACATATCCAAAGCACAGCCCCATAGCAGCTACTGAGAAGAAAATTAACTCTACCCCAGCCAAAACCAGCACACAGAATCCCAGCTCCCCATCCTCTGTGGGGTTTGGTTTACATGGTTCTGAAAGGAAAACTCTCCCAAAACTCACCCAAGGAAGAGCAAAGTCCAGCTGTGCAGATGGAGCTGTGCAGTGCAGACAAGGGCTCAGATCCCTGGCTGGGTTGCAGGTAGCTGATGTTCCTGTGGTAGAACCTCTTGCTGCATCCAGGTAATTGTCCCCCTGGACCCTGCACCCACCTCGTGATTTTAGTGCCCCTGGTTTTGAATCCTCTTTTCCTGTGGTGGTAAGCAGCAGCCACAAGGCTAATGGGTGTATTCAAGACTTGTTCTAGCAGTGTTAAGCTCATTGCAGAAGCTCAGGACCTGCTTTTGGCTCCTGGGGGCAAATGTGTGTGTGTGTGAGTGAGTGAATGCAGCCCTGCAGGCACAGCTGATACCCAAAACAGTAGTTTCAAGGATGCTACATAAACCCAGGAATAGAGTAATACCTACCTGGAGGAGAGCAGAGGCCCTAGAACTTAATTTAAATTCTTCCAATTCCCCTTCCTCCCAATTCTAAGATAAATGGACAAAAACAGGCCCTGGAAGCTGTTGTGGAGCCCAGCCAGAGATGAGCAGGAAGGAGCCAAAGGCATTTCCACAGCTTGTCTTGCTGTGCAGGAGGCTTGGAGAGGTGTTTATAAACACCTTTTCTGCTCACAGTGCTCTTGGCCCCTCTCTGGCTCATGGCCAGGCATGGCCCTGGTCCAAGCTTGTTTTGCAGTGTTTCATCCCCTGTGCTCTGCAGAGCTGCCTTGGTGCTGAGGCTGAGCAGGGGTTTGCCCCAGGAGCAGGTCCATGAGAGGGTGTGAGCTGCTGTGCAAATCCAGGAGACAGGAATTGCCCCCTTCAGTGCTATCCTGGAGGGGGCTCTGAGTTTTCACACTGGCCCTGTGCTTGGTCTTGCTCTCTCTGGGACAGGGGATGTGTCCCATGAGGTTGATCTTTCTCCAGCAGGCTGGGCCCTTGGGTGGGACATGGATCCCACAGCCCTGTGGGGTGGGCACAGCCCCAAGCAGGGCACCTGCTGCTCTGCCCAGGGCTGGTGGAGCTGGTGCTGGTGCTGCTTGGCAGTCACATCATCAGGACAGGAATCTGGTTGGGTGCCTGTGATGAAAACACTTGGTTGACTGTAAACAAACCTATCTACACAGATACTTCTCAGCCTGGCCTGGAGAATGTGGGAGCTTTGGTCCAGAAGAATTTATAGCTTGGAACTCCTCATCGTGCACACACGAGACCAACCAAGGCATCTCATCTCACCACAGCAGCTGGCTGTGGTGGCAAGGCCTGTTTAGAGGAGATACAAGATGATCTCTGAGTATGATTTTGTGGAGGGAGGGATAGCAGGATGAGTGTTTGAAGCCATTCTTCAAGTACTGCAGCACTGCTCTGTCCTTCTGTGGCCCAGCCAGGTGTCCTGCCCCACACTTGGGGGAGGCATCTTCTGGAGCCCAGTCCCTGTCTTTTCCAGGAGGATAAAGCTGTTCTTTAAGCCATACTCCAGTGCTGCCCTGGTAGGAAGTCACAGCTGTCCTTCAAGGAGAACAAAGGTCTCAGCTGTGCTGATACACGGAGGTATGGCCGGCTTTGCAGTCCTGTGAGAGGTGAGAGGTGGGCTGCCACAGGCAGGAGGAAGGTGTGATACCTCCCTCTAAAGATCCACAGTTTTCCATAGAGGAAGAGAAATGCCCCAATTTGGCTTCTCATTTTAAGTTTTACCAAGAAGAAAAGGGACTGTGGTGAGGGGTTCTCTAAGGCAGCAGAGCCATTCCTACCAGCCCTGAGGTGATGAGAGGCCCCCCAGCTCACAGCTGCAGAGTCCTGTGAGCCTGACCTGGTGCTGTGACAAGGAAGAGTCAGGCACTATTCCTTTCCTGTGAGTGACTTCCCATGGACAGCATTAAGAAATGTTGTACTGTAGCAGAGAATGTCTCAAAGTATCAAAATTAATTTAGTAGTTATTTAACATTTGCTTATATCTCTTTCAGAGCTGCTCTGAGGATATTTTCTGGAGCATCATTGTGGCTCTGGGTGGGATTCCTCTCTGTCTTCTTGAGACCCATCTGGCATTTGAAAACCTGGGATTCCTGCTCCTTGTGGCTTATCCAGAGACTCCCAGTCCAAAAACTTGTCCCAGAACTCATCCCAGTGTTTTGGATTTTGCTGAAGAGGTGTTTAATTGAAAACCTTGTAGTCCATAAGCCAGACCCTTACCACAGAGGCAACATCTTTTTACTTTTCCCTCAAAGACGCCATGAGTAAAATGATGAAGGTACTGAATTTTTCCATGCTCTGGTTTCTTACAGAGCAAATTGACTGCAGAGTCCACTCTGTCTTGGTGTCAGAGGG
Organism: Passer domesticus; assembly: GCF_036417665.1. NCBI lineage: Eukaryota > Metazoa > Chordata > Aves > Passeriformes > Passeridae > Passer > Passer domesticus. The sequence goes on along the minus strand of NC_087486.1, from coordinate 15,370,359 downwards.
AAAAACCTTTACTTTTATGAGGTAATTTCTTGGTCTGCTTTTAGACCCACAGGTCCCAGTTGGGGCTGTGCAATAACCCTGCAGGAGAGTGAAGAACTGAAGGAGCACAGACTGAATCACAACAGGAGGAGGAGAAAACCTTGGCTCCCCTAAATCCTGCTGCTGGGGAGAGCAGGGATTGCCTGGTGCCAATACAGAATGCACCCAGCACAGCAAGAAGTCCTTCTCCCTCCCCAGGGACCATTTGGGGGGTTTCAACCTCTCACAGTGTCTAGATAGAGGAGCTGGTTTGAGGATATTGCTTATGGGAATATTTTGGGAACTCATTAAAAAGAGAATTAGAGACCAGCCCTGGTGTGATTGAGATAACATGGTGTGTAAGTGCGCAGGAAACATGAAAATCCTCTCAATAATTAAATTCAATTAATTGTTTTACAGCTGCTCAGCAAATACCATGAGGTTCAGGTGGGGAGATGCAGTGCTGGGATTCCAGAAGGTTTGGATGGAGCAGGTAAGAGACTGTGGTGTGTGCAGCACCTGGTTTGTGCTGGAGAGGAAAGCTATTTACAAAGCAGAAGCATTGGCAGTCTGGCTTTGCTGGAGACTTTGGGACAGTGTGCAGGCAGCACAGCAGGCACAGACCCTTGTTCTGGGGAAAGCAGTGCAGGGGGCTGGGAGGAAAGGGGCTCTGGCACCTGTGAGAGGGGTTAATTCTGCATCTCAGTGTGAAAGGCCTGACAGCAAATGGCATCATAAAACAGCTGCCTTAATAAGACAGAATAAAAAGAAGGATCTATGACAGCTTGAGGAACCAAAAAGGAAGAACTTCTCTCCAGGGAAGGGATATGTGCAGCACTGGGGAAAATCCATCCTGGGTCCATCCCACGCTGCACGGATGCAGGCTGCTCTGCATCTGAAGGGGCATAGGGCTTCCTTGCCCTTGACATTTCTCTTTTTACTCTGCCTTGTTAAAACAGATATTTTATGAAGCCTTTTGCTGTGGGGCATTTCTCACTGTGACTGGAGAGACCCCCACACCACCTCCTCCCCCACTCAGTCCAGGGAGTACCCCTGAGAAATGGGTGTGCTTGCTGGGGGACTAGGGACAGACTGCTGCCCTCAGACCAGAGCCACGGCTCCTGCTGCCTCCCTGGCCATCCCCAGCCTGGGGAAGCAAGAGGGTTGTGCCAGATCTCTGCTCTGAAGTGCCTCACTCAGGTCCCCATTGCTTCCCTGCATGAAGAAGCAGTGACTCCTGGAAGGGAGCAGACTGTGCTGTGTGTCATGTCATGGGCAGCCAGCATTACCCCACTGGCTGGGGGCTCAGAAACAGCCATGCCAGACTGGGTAGAGCTCACATGTCCCAGAGTCTGGAAGGGGCAGTGGGATGGGAGCCCTGGGATGCTCCTGGCTGGTGCCTGCTTGCACCATGGCTGTTGCCAGCACCAGGCCAGGGTGGTCACAGCCTCACGGGCTCAGCCTCATCAACCCCAAACAATGAAGGACCCCTGCCCCCATGCTGTGTGCTCTCCTAGGGATGCACCACCTCCTGGGAAAGAAAGATCACCTGGATATTCACCCTCAGCCTCCCAAGCTGCACTATAGGGCCACTGCCCCATGTGACATGCCCCACGGAGGGGACTTTGGCTCCTTGCCTTTGTACCTGCCCTCCAGGTAGTTTTTAGCCCTAAAATTCCTCTCAGACAGACTAAGCAAGACCACCTGCCATCACCCCTCCTTTTAGGGCCCGTGTCCCTGCCCCAGTGAGTCTGTGTGTGATCCAGCCTTCAGGAGAGGAGAGAGAGGCAGGGGCAGCACCCCTGGGGCAGGTCAGGCAGGTGATGCCAGCGCCCCATCACCCCTGCAGCAAGCAGAGACTCCCGCTGAAGCCTCTGCCTTGTCAGAGCTGGCCTGGCATCCTTCCCACGGGATGGATTTTGGGCGAGGAAATACAAATTGCTGTCCCTGGCTCTGCAGGGTTAATCTCAGTGCAGATGCATGTGATCTCAGGACAGGACGTGCTCAGCAAAGGGCTGAGGAGGGAGCTGCAGACCGGGAAAGCAGCGTGGCCTTGGGTGTGCTGGGAGAGGCTGGAGGTGCCCCGGGAGGGAGGATCCAGCACGTGCACGTGTGTGCCCACGGATCACACTGCGAGATGCAGCAGATGAGCTGCTTGCTCTATTTGTAACCTCCCACTGCTGCTGCAGGCTTTGCAAGGAGGAGAAGGAGCTGGAAATGGAGCTGAAAATGGAAACTTGAGGCTCAGATGCTTGGGGGGGGCTCAGGAGCCCAACAGAACCCATCAGTCCCCAGGGAAGCAGGAGCTTCTCTTGCTCCTGGGCCCTGTGTCCTGCTCTCATGCTCAGCACAGAGTGAGACATTCTTGCTCCACTTTGGAGCAAAACTAATTTTCATTAACTTATTGAGGAAAGGAGACATAAAGACACAATTTAATTGCAAACCACAAGATTACAGTGTGAGATGAAGCGAGGAAAGAATAAGGGAGGAAAAGGAAAAAACAACCTGGGTCTTATTTTTTAATTTGCACCCCTTTAGCTGGCTGAAGGAGAGCTGGGTGGGGATGTGGCAGTGCCATGCTGTGCCCTGGTGGGTGGGATCCAGCCTCCTTCCCTGGGCATCACAGCTGGGATGTTGCATTCAGGATCTGGCTACCTGAAAGCTGGTTTGGACAGTCCCAGTGGCTGCAGCTGACCACTGGTGGGTGCAGGATGAGAGCCTGGTGTGCAGGGGCCATGGACACCTGTCCTGTGGATCTCCTGCCTGGATTCAGCACCTGCTGAATCCAGGGTGTTGCTTTTGGAGAGTGCAGGATGTTCTTGGGAAGGGCATGGTAAGAGTTGAGCACAAGGAGAGCAAACAGGGCTCCTCTTCAGCCCCTGACATGCAGCAGCCTGGGACAGCCCACCCCTCCCCTGATCCCAGCTCTCCTTGCAAAGGGCAGGGTGGAAGGGTGAGGGATGAGGCTCCAGCACCCCTCCAGTCCTCCTGGCTTCTTGCTGAAACTGCTAATTAAAGAGCCCATTTCACCAAACGATTTTTTTCTGATGTGAAAACTTTTCCATAAGGAACTAGTCCCAGATCCACCAACTCATTTCACATTTATTTTAAATCTCAGCTTCATATTGTGTAGTTTCCTCCAGGGCTTGATTATCTTCTCAGTAGAAGCTCTGTTGTTCTGGTTTGTGGGACCTATATTTAGCCTTGCCCTAAGGTCTGTGCACCTCTCAGTACAGGGCTCAGATGCTGCCACCCGAGCTCCTGGGCTTTCCTATTTATTTGGATCTATTAAACAAGTTACCATTTCTGTAATATCAAGGGCATTTTCCAGCCACAGGCTGCCTACAAGCAGTAACTTGTTGCTGCAGAAATGGTCTCCTGGATCTCAGAAGTAATTTGGAGAGGGTCTCTTATCTAACAATGGCAAATTGTATTTAAACAAGGAATCAAGAGCAAAGCCAAACAGCCTCGTCCCTCTCTTTTATTGTGGTGGTACCTCAAGTCCTCATTCCCCATGTTTCCTACACATGTAATAAGGCATACACCCACTCAGCATATTTTTACATAAAAATACACAAAACGGGCAAAAGTGGGAGGGGACTTTGCCTATGAAGGGAATTCAGAGGTGCACAGATGTACCTGGTGCCCTGGTGTGGCTGCAATTGTTATTTGATACACAGGGGGGTGTAAGGAGGTTGTGTGGAGAGAAGGGAGAGAGAAAACATCCAGGGCTGGCAGTGAAATCCAGTCCAGGGAGAATCTCTGGGGTGGAGGGATCTCCCACTGGAGGGCTGGAGGCTGGCATGCACCATCCTGTGGGGAGCATTGCTCCCACTGGTGCCATTTTGCACCCTGCCATCTTCCTAGTGACACATCTCAGTACCTGGGCACCGCTGTCCTTCTGGGGACACGAAGAGCTGCCCGCCTGATCATCAGCTCCCTGCCAGTGCCACCTCTGCCAGTGCCACCAGAGCAATCCTCTGGCTCTGGGCAGTGCTGCCCTGTCTCAAAGCCCTCCTGGAGCTGGAGCTGCTGTCAAACGTGTTGGGTGTATCCAAGGAACGAGCCAAGGCACGCGGTGGGAGCGATCCACGGGCAAAATCTGGGAGCTGAGGCACGGGCTGCAACATCTGATGGGAAGGCTGGGAGGGAAAAGGGAAGGCTGAATTGTTTATGGTTTGTTTTTCATTCATCATTCCTGCTTGTGTGGGTGGACAAGGAGTGAATGAGTTTCTCGGGGAGGGCAGCAAATAAAAGAGGCACACATTTCCTTGAAGGATGAGTAGATTTTTTTCCTTCCTACTGCCTAGGTGAATATGTCACAAAGGGGCTGGAGGAAACCCTAGCAGCTTCTCTCCCAGGTGCAGGAAACCACTTGCTCTTGATTTTTTCCCTTTGATCACCATGTGCCAATAGATAAGGTTTTTTGGGGTGGGTTTCATAATAATAAAGTCCTGCTTTTCCTCCCTACAACAAATGTTCTCAACTTTTCTTTGGACTGTTGAGAATCTCATAGAATTACAGTGGGTCAATGCTCTCCCAGCTGAGGGAAGGATGGGTGGCTGGATCAGACCTCTGTGCCAGGATGGTCCATTTCTGGGACAGACAGCACTGTGGTGCCTACAGCTACAACTCTCAGTTCTGCCTTCCTCTGATCTGGGAGTTGACATTAACAGGCAGGAGATACATAGAAGTAGATGATTTTTAAGGTTTCTTCCAATCTGAGCCATTCTCTGATTCTGTGGTTAGTCAATGTCCAGGTTGGAGTCTCAGATTGAGTGTTGGGCTTTGCTTTTTCCACACAATTCCTGTGTTCATAATTTATCACCTGCTTTTCTCATTTCACCTGAGGCTGTGGTGGTGTCCCCCTGGTGCCAGGAGTCTGGTGTGTCCTGGTCAAGGGCTGGCTCCTGCCCCACATGGGGCACTGATCCTCTCCATGGCCATCCCCCAACTGAGCAAGCCAAATCCTTGCAGAGAAAACATGGAGGTGGGAGAAACTGATTGCAATGGATTTGTTGGCATTTGTGGGGCTTTTGTGAAACACCTGATTGTTGCAGGGAAGGAATGTCCCCTAGGGAGGGAAAGCAATGTTCCCTTGGCTGGGCTATGGGATGGTGTCTCCTGTATTTGCCATCTTCACACCAGCAGGGCTTGAGGCTCCCTGCAGGGAACCAGGATAGAGCTGGTGCTGGGAAGGGCTGTGGGAGGTGGGGGGACACCCTTGCAGTGCAGGCATGGTTCTGAGGCTGGCCTGAAATGGGGAAAAGCTTAGCACAGCCCTGTGCTGGATAACACAGGGAATGGCTGGACCTGCCTTAGGTTGGATATCAGGGAAAGGTTCTTCCCCCAGAGGGTGCTGGGGGGCACTGCCCAGGCTCCCCGGGGAATGAACATGGCCCCGGGGCTGCCAGCATTTGGAAAATGCTCTCAGGCACAAGGTGGGGTTGTTGGGATGCCCTGTGCAGAGCCAGGTGCTGGAGTCAATGCATCCCCTTCCAGCTCAGCACGTTCTGTGGCTCTGTGCTCTGCTCCTCCTTACACCAAAATCCCCACATGGAATTTGCAGGAGCACACCTTCAACTGACATGGAGGAGGCTGAGAATCTGCAACCTGTGGAGGATGCTGAAGAAGGACAGCCCACCTGCCCGTGCTGCTGGAGGTCAACATCTGTCCTTGCAGAGGAGCTGCAGGGCTCCCCGAGGAAGGGAGGGACACTGGGACACTGCCCTGTGCTCCAGGCAGGGCTCTGTGCCAGGAGCTCCCTTGGCAGAGGGCAAGAGAGACCTGAGAGGTGCTTTGTTTTCAGGCATTTCTGGGAAATTGCAGGAACAAAATTAAAGGAGGTAAAAGAAAAACCAGTCCCCACAGCACTTGCCTGAGGAACGAAAACCTCTGATGGTGCTGCTGAACTCTGGGGTCCTCCAGACAGGGTGGAATCCAGGCTGAGCTCAGATTCTCCATCTCTCTGCCAGGATGGCAAATATGATGGGGTTTCACAGCAGGGAATTTGGGGAGAGATGGGCTTTGGATAAATTAAAACAGACCACTCACCTCCTGGGGTCCCTGCCAACAGTTACCCTCAACTGAAGGAAAATATTTTTAAAATCAGTTATTTAGGCTTCTTTCTCTCAAAGCTGGTGTTCAGGTTGCTCTGGTAACTGCACCAAGGACCTTGCTTTATTTATTTCATATGTCAAAATGCCCAAGGACCTATAGAAAATAATGATTTTCCATTTATATGGGAAGAGCAGAATAAAAGGGGGAAAGGGATTTAGTCCTAAACCATTTCTGAAATGACAAGAGAAAAGCAAATGTCTCAAGTGATGAAAGCCAGTTGATTTCACAAGAGTTAGGCTGAACAACAGGAAAAATACTGCTAAAAGGAGATGTGACCAATGCCCTTTTTTGATGCTAAGTGTTCTGGACTTCAAAATGCCCCAGAGACAAAGAAAATCCTAATTTTTCAAAATTGCCCCAGAGGCCTCACAGGTACCTTGCACTGAATTTCTCACTGGGAGAACTGCTGTGGTCTTGCTGGGATTTCAGCCTGCAAAAACAGACAAGGATTAGCAACTCAGCTGCCTGGCTATGAAAGTGCCCTTTCTGCTGAGGGGCAGGGTAGAGCAGGCGAGCTCCAGATCAAGTTATGCTATCGGGTATCTCCTTCCTTTCCAGGCAGAGCCTCAGTTGCTGTCTGAGCAAAATGATAGGGAAAGGGGAAATTCCAGAGAGATTTATGTCAAAAGAAGAGAGAAGTCAGGTGGTTTCCCTGCTCCTCCGAGCAGCTTCCTGAATCTAAAATACTGTTCTTCCCTCTGCCGTGGGAAACACTTCTGGTCCCTTCTACCTCCCCCTGCCTTTCTCTGCAGTTCTGCATGGTCACCAACCAGGGAAAAGAGAAAGCCCTCAGAAACATCTGAGACCAAAAAGCCACAGAGAATCACGCTTAGCGAGAGGAACCGTGTACAAGAAGTAAATGTTCCCTGAGCCCTGCTGTGTGCCCGCTGCGGGGCTCCCGGCACACCACGGCCCTGCAATGGTAACGCTGCTCCGGGAGCTGTCAGCATCCCAGGGAGGGGAATGCAGCGGGCCGGGCTGGCAGCAGGAGCCACGGCCGCCCATGGCTGCAGAGCCCCGGGTGCGTGTGCCGGGGCTGTGCCCTCGTGTGCCAGCCCCGGGACAGCGCTGGCTCCAGCCCCGAGCCGGGGAAACAGGAGGGGAGGCTACGCCCCATGCCTGGGCTGGGCACAGCGGCTCTGCTCCCTTCCCATTTTTCCTGATGGTTCTGGCTGCGCTATGATAAATGCAAAGCAAATCCCGATCCTGCCATCTGTGCTCATTTGCTCTCACTGATGGGCTCAAAGACCCAGCTCTTGTCATCCCTTGAGGGGTTTCCCTGGGGCTCTGAAGGTCCTGGGGCCATTGCAGTCTGTGTCCAGAGCCATCGCCCTCCCGCCTCCAGGTCACCTCCGTGGGATGGGACTATGGCCGCTCCCTTTCAACGCGGAATCCGGTGCAACAACCACGACATCCCCTGCTGCTGCTAACTGAGCATCTCGGCTCCCTTCCGCACTGCCTGGGCAAGCGAGGCTCTGCGAGCACAGATGCTTCAGGATCAGCCTCGAAAATAAACCCAAACAAGCACCTTTTGGAGCTTAAAGCGACTCCTCCTGGAAGCCACTGCAGGGAAAAGCATTTGTTTATTAACGAGAGGCAGAAGGGACAGGGCATGAAAGGCGGCTTTGTCTCCCCGGCCACTGCGTGTTCCGTTTGTCTCTATGTTAATGCCTTTCCTTCAGGTGTGCAGGGAATCTCGGGCACAAATCTCCCAGCTCCATAAAACCATCGGGCAAAGAGGAATCCCCGGCTCGCGGGCCCTGCGCATCGCGGAACCCCCGTGTCACCTGCAGCCGCCCCCGAATGAGCGCATCTTTGGTCTCTTTTGCGGGGAAAAGGGGGATTCTGCCAACGCCGGGGGGGCTGCCGAGGGGCCGGCTCCATGGCCGGGTGGAGGGAACGCGGTCTGCCTTCGTCCCCGGGGACCCCCAGGGACGCGGGGATCCCCGCCGCAGCGGGCATCCCCGGGGGGGAGTTCCCGGGCAGGGAATCACCTTTCCGGGGGGTGCGGGGGTCAGCATCCCGGGGGCAGGGGCAGCTGAGGGAGCATCCCGCCTCCTCCCCGCGCCGCGCCGCGCCAGTGCCTGTGCCGGTGCCGCGCCGGTGCCGTGCCCTGCCGTGCCGCTCCGTGCCGGTGCCGTGCCGCCCCGCGCCGTGCCGTGCCGTGCCGTGCCGTGCCGCCCCGCGTCGCGCCGCTCCGCTCCGCCCCGCCGCGCCCGCCGCGCCGCAGCCCCGCAGCCCGGCCCCGCAGCCCGGCCGCCGCCGCAGGGCCGGCGGGCAGCGAGCGGCAGCCGGCGGCATGAGGCGCGACCCGGCGCCCGGCTTCTCCATGCTGCTCTTCGGCGTCTCCCTCGCCTGCTACTCGCCCAGCCTCAAGTCGGTGCAGGACCAGGCGTACACGGCGGCGGTGGTGCTGGAGGGCAAGGTGCAGTCCGTGGGCCCCCCCGCCGGCGGCAATGACAGCCGCGGCGCCGGGCCCGCCGGGGGTGTCCTGGTCAAGGTGCTCGACCTGTGGCCCCTCAACAGTGGGGGGCTGCAGCGGGAGCAGCTCATCAGCGTGGGCTCCAAGGCGCCCTGCTTCAAAGTGAAGCGCAACCACCGCTACATCTTCTTCCTGGAGCCCACCGAGGAGCCGCTCGTCTTCCGCACCGCCTTCGCTCCGCTCGACACCAGCGGCAAGAACCTCAAGCGGGACGTGGCGCGGATCCTCTGCGCCGACTGCGGTACGGGCCGCGCCGCGGCGGCGGGGGGCGGCGGGGGGCGATGGCGGAGCGGCGGCGGGGGGCGATGGCGGAGCGGCCGCGGGGAGCGCTGGCCCGCGTCCCGGGCGGCCGCGGGGCGACAGGTCCGTACCGCTCGGACCTGAGGGGGACAGGTGCCCGGAGATCACCCCCCCCCCACTTCACCCCCAGCGGGCCCCGGGAGCCGCGCCTGCACCGGGGGAGATGCGGTGCGATGCGATGCGATGCGATGCGATGCGATGCGATGCGATGCGATGCGATGCGATGCGATGCGATACCGCACGATGCGTTCCGCGCGGCCCGGCCGCCGCAGCCGCGCTCCCCCCATCCCCCGGCCCCGGGGCTCCTGGCTCGCCCGGCTCAAGGTCCCGCAGCCCCGGGCCGGCGCCGCGCCAGCAGCGCAGCCCCGGGCCCGGCGCGGGGAGTGCCCGCAGCCCGCGGCCGCCCGGCGCTCGGCGGTGCCGCGGGGAGCCCGCGGTCCGAGCGCGGTCCCAGCGCCCCGGTGCCTCTCCCCTCGGGGTCCTCGGCCGTGGCAGCCCTGCCGGGAGAGCTGCCGGCCTGCGGGGGCTCCGGTGACTCCGGCCGCGACCCCCGCCCCGGGCGCGTTCCCCCCGCGGAGGGGCCGGGCCCGGGATGCGGGGCTGGGACAGGGCAGCGCTCCAGGTGTGCCCTAAGAGCCGGGAAGTTTTGCGTCTTCCAAAATAACGGCCTCGCGGGGGGAAGTTGGCTTTTCTTTTGTTCATTCCGCGCATTTTGGTGTCTCCGATCACGGCTCTCGTGCGGTGGATTGTGCTGCTCTTCCAGCACCTCTGCAAACGCGGTTATGAAATGACTTCAACGGGAAGTGCCCGCCGGAGCGTCCCTGCTTTTGTTCCTGGATTTTCCTTGCTGTCCTCTGGCGGGTGAACACCTGCGGAGGGCTGGGCGGTGGGGACCGGGCGAGGACAATGCCTGCATTTTCCCAGGGTTTGGATCTGAGCTGACAAAAATGCACGGCTGGCCCTTCATCCAGCCTGAATGCTGGATACTGTGTCACAAAATCTGGAGAAGGATGGTGTTAACCCGGAGAGCTCTGAGCGCTGTGCCCTCAGCAAGGGTTTGGATTCCCCGTGTTTACGAGGACATACAGGGTGTAGCTCCAGGGAACCCAGGCTCCCCACTCAATGTCAGTACACTGCATCCTCATCAGGTTAATTGGCCTTTTGCCTCATTAAAAACAAGGTACTTTGTCAAGTTATAGTTAGCTCTGTAATGACCATATGTGTCCTGCTCTGTGGTGGTTGTTGTTGTGGTATTACCTGCGTGTTTCTGGGGCAAATACTCCTCCATTCGGGACTGCTGACCCCGTGTTGTCAAAGCTAGACCTGTCTCTTTTTTTAGTTATCCAAAAGATAAATTTAGAAGCTTGCGTTTCCTGGGAGAAAGGTGGAACCTTGCATATCATAATATGTTGTTGAGGAAAATGGGCTAGGACTGTGTGCAAGAAAACTAATTTGGGAGACACTAATTTCATGTGCATCTGTATATGGGCCATCGTGGACAGAGAGGATTCAGTGAAAGAGCTGTGGTAGAGACAAGAGGAAAGTACATGGGGGAATTTCTCAGGACTGTGGTCTCATTGTCAGGGGAAAACACAGCAAAAGGTATGTAGCTTTTATTATTTTAATTTTTTTTTTTTTTTAATCAAAAGGGTTTCTGAACTTGTGCATCTCTGAGCAGCAGGGTTTGACTTGAAGGGGAATGGAGGCTGCTCCGTGGCATCCTGGCTCAGGCCCAAAGTGTTAATGTGTGGGCTGATGTAACAACAAGTTAAGGGTTGTCATTCTGTCGTGACACCTCCTTGGAGCTGATGCTTTTGTTTCTGTGTGGCTCTGACGGGCTCCCTGGCTGAGGGACACTGCAGATTGGTGGGAGCCTCGTCTCAGCAGAGCTCGATGGCAGATTCCAAAAGAAAAATAAAATCTGGTGGTTGGGAAATGTCATAGCTGTGGTTTGGTTTGCTGAAGATGAAATGGGAGTCTCAGCTTGCTGAACTGGTGGTTCCCTGAGCACTTCATGCTCTTGGTCCAGCTGGGAGGTTATTTCTGAAGGTGACTTTCCTGGCAGGATTTGTAGCACCTGAGCTGCTGGAAAGGTGTGTGAACTGGGAACCCACGGTTTGCCTTCCTGCTCTGTGGTTTGTGCTGGGAGGGGAGATGCAAAAGGATGCGGGGGTGTTTCCCATTCTTGCTGCTCATGGGGGTGTTGAGAACTCCAGAGCTGGCAGGGGGTGAATGTCCCAGCACGAGGAGCACTCTGAGGGACAGCTGGGCTGCAGCTGTGTGAGGGATGTTACAGAGCTGAGAGACAGATGCTGGGGTCACTTCTGAGTGGGAAGGGAGGACCTGGTGGCCCTGATCACTCCAATTCCCCCACTTCCAAAGATGGAGGCCTCACAGGACCATCTTCTCCCTGCTCTGGCTCTGTGCCTGGGTCTGTTTTCCAGTGATTCATCCCCTTCTCACTGGCTAAGATGCTGTGTGTCTCCTGCTCTTGCTGCGTGCCGAGGTCCGGGATGCGATGCAGGACTAGACCTGTGATGGGAGCATCCATGTCTCTCTCCAAGGAGCAGTCTCTGCTGTTTGCACATCTCACTTAGAGGAGAGAAAGTGGGTGCTGAGGCTCTGTATGGGACCCAGACCCTCTCTGTGCAGAGCCAGGAGGACTGAGGTGAGAGGAGGATGGCCAGGGGTGTGGGGGACAGAACAGGAATGCCAGTCTGGTGCCTGCTGTGTGTGGGGTCTGAGCTGGGCTGCTTCTTGTGTGCCCTCTGGGCAGAGATCCAGGGAGGGGGATCCTCGCTTTGGCCATCTCACTGCTGGGCAGGCTCTGAAGGCTGGAACATCCCCACCTGCAAACCCCAGAGGGGTGCAGTCTCTGCAGCTCTGCCCAGCCATGGTTTTCATCCCTCTGGCACACAGGGAGCAGCTGGTCCTGGGGCCTGGCATCCTGCAGGTCTCACCACCCACTTGTCCATCTTGAAACCTCTTTTGCACTGGGAGTATTATTGGTTTTTTTCATGCTGTTATATAACGATTCCTGTTATTGCTTCTCCTCCTGTCTCTTTTCTTTGTATCTTCTAGCTCCTTAATTTGGGATGGTCTCATATCTCCTTTGTGCCTACACGCACAGATCAAGGAGGAGGAAATAGGTGCAAGACACGGCGCTGGCTTTCACTGGTGAAGGAGCTGGTGGCATTATCCCCACTGGAACAGCTCCTGATCTGAATCCATAAGGGGCTTGTGGTCCTCATCCTCTGGGTCTTTAGGGGTAGCTTGTGTCAGCATCTCCTTCCCACTCCGCATGAGTCCTCTCTACCCTGTGAAATATTTACGTGCAGATATTTTGCACACAGGAGAGTGGGGATTTAACCTGTCCAGGCCCTGATCTCTGCTTTCACAGAGGAACAAATGTCCTTCTGCCTCCATATGCAGCGATTTGCAAAGTAGCTTTAATTAGAGCTGGTATGTCTCCTGAAGCACCTCACCGAAAACGCTGCTGAGCTCCAGGACGAGGTCTGCCACTCGCCTGTAGGATTAGCTAGCTTAGCCTGGGCAGGTAATCTGGTGGTGGCAGATCCCTGGGAGGATTTGCAGGCAGAGGACCTGTTGTTGTAGCTGGTACTTCTTGTGAGATGAGGTATTTATTTTATTTCCAGTCCGAAGGTGTCTCGGTCCCAGTGGCAATCAGGAAGGTGCTGGGGCTATGGCATTGGCCTCAGTGGCCACCTGATACTGGGAGCTGTTTATCCTGGGGCCAGGTTGGTTAGAGCTGGCCTGTGAGGGGAGGAGAGAGGTCGGATTTTGAAGTGCCCGCTGGAAAATACAGCCCTTTGGATTACAGTGTAGGTGTTGCTGCCTGAAATAGCACTGGCAACTTTGGACCAGCAGCTCATGCAAAAATATCCCTCTTCACTATCCTGCAGATCATTGGAAGCCAGGCAGGCTCAGGGGAGGGCTGTGGGTGGGCTCCAGCCGCTGGTGATGGTACTCTCCCTTCATCCCAGGACAGCTGTGGAGCACAGAGCAGTAAAGCTGGATTTTCTCACACACCACCTTGCTAATTAGAGCTGTCTGAAACTGTTTCTCACCACCTTCAGAAAAATCACACTTCTTTGGGTTTGCAGGAGAGCAAAAACTTCCTTCTTGCCTTGAGTTTCTGCAGATGGGGAATGGTCACTGTGCTGCAGACAGCTTTGACCTCTCGCAAGGGTGGCACAATTCTGGGTGCTCTCTCAATCCTCTCATACAGGATTTGGTCTGGAGTGGACCTGGGGTGGCTGGCTCCTCGTGGTCAGGTCAGCTCCTTGTCTTCCAGACGAGCCATCCAGGAACTGGGGACTGGAACTGGAGAAATTTGCTCTGCTGAAGCTGCAGGTCCAAGTGTCTTCAGTGGTGCCTGACACAGAAACAGAGTTTTTCCCCTCCCAGACATGTGCCATGTGTGGAGCAAAGCCTGGCTAGTTTCAGTCCCCCTTTCAGAAATGTTTGACTAAATAAAGCATCTCCCCAAGGATCTCCATGAGTAAGATGAGACTAAAACAGCTCCTGAGTGATCCCAGCAGTGCTGATTTCTGTGTCTAGGGCTGCTCCATGCCCAGCCCAGGCCCCAGCTGCTGTTGGTGGCTCTTTGTGCTCTGGCAGCTGACAGCCCTTAGATATGGGCCCTGAGGCAGAACGCCCTTTCTAAATCACAGGCAGCACCTTGACTTGGGTTTGGATCTGGATCAGAAACTGGTGCATGCTTGGGAGCACAGAGGCAATAAACTGCATCACCAGGCAAAAAGGGAGCCATGCTCTGCCACAGCTGAGCTCCCCGCTTCGCTTGGGCTGCGTGAGGTGCACCATGGGCACCAGGGCCTGGAGCCTTCGCTTGGCACACCCAAAATCTGCTGCAAAGTGCCACAAGGGCTGGGTTTTGGTACCGTGCTGCTGGGCTGAGGGTGCCTCTCCCAGCAGACTGGAGGGGGTGGCCAGTTCCCCCGCGCATGTGACACGGCTCCTGCGCAGAGCGGCTGCTGCTTTGCCAGGTTTGGGGCACTGCATGCTGCTGCTGGAGCCGCCTCATCTCCATCCCCCTCCCGAGTCAATGTGTGACGCTGCTGAGCGCAAACGAGAGCTGTGCTGGCCCTGGCACGGCACCTGGGCTTGCCCAGGTCAGCCGTGCTGGCCCAGGGCAGGTGGCGGTGCAGATTCAGGGAGAAACCCGGAGAACTCGGCCAGGAGGAGCTCGGGAGGCTGATCCGAGCGGGCAGCAGGTTTGGGAGGCTGCGAGCCCGTGGGCGACTCTGGTCGTCTGAGGAATTGTCACTGCAGAGGAGCCTGAGCGACAAAGTGCTGGGAGGTGAGGAAGTGCCTCCGCTGAGCCGGGAGCTGCCGGGGCTGTCTGGCAGCTCCCGTGGGCGCTCCCGTGCCCGGTGCGCAGCGCGGTCAGCGCTGCCGGGAGCTGGGCTGGGCGCAGCAGAGCTTCGGCACATCCTGCCCCTCTCCGCGGCGCAGAGGAGGCTGCCAGGAGGCGAGTTCACCCCTCCCCAAGCGCTGTCCGCCCTGCCGTGCCCAAAGGGCGCCGCTGGAAGGCGAAGGCAGTGCCCCGCTCCCCGGCGAGGTGTTCCCTGCGCTACTGTGAGCTGCTCTGTGCGGGGCGGATGGCAGGGGACGCCTGCCCTCGGCGGGGGCTCGGCGGATGGGGAGGCTCTGGAGGAAGCTCATCTCCCTGGAAACTTTGGCAGCCAGGCGCCTGCTTGCCTACCGGGTTGGGTGTGCAGCAGTCGAACCCCAGCACCTCTCAGCACTTGACGTCTCCACCCTGGGGGGAGGTGGAGAGGTCTGCCAGCTGCCCAAAAATTTGGGGATAGAGTACTGAGCCTGCAAGGGTAGGCTAGAGATCAAAAGGCAGATGAATCACCGTGCTGCTCTTTCTCCGCTGGATGATCATGCTCCCAGAGCTTGGCTGCTTGCAGCTTGGCTGTGTGATGCAAAGGCTGGGCTGAAGGGCCAGTAGAAACTGCTCTTGTTGAATCCCCATGGTCCAGCTCCATTGTGGATAAGACCCTAACCAGTTCTGGAGGATGGAAAATATGAGGTACTCCAGAGATTGGTCCTAGAGGGGAGCACATGATTTGCATCTTGAATGTTGTAGCTCAGGGACAAGGTTCTTCTGCCCACAGCAACTCTCCTTGGCCTGGACAGTCCTTGAATTCTCTTTGTGGCAGTTGATGGCCACAGTGGCTCTCTCTGGTCCCCCCACCTGCCCCACACCCATTGCCTCAGCAGGACAGTGCCTTCCTTCCCTGTATTCCTGTCACTTACTGTTTGCTGGCCTCTGGAGGGCAACTGAGTTCATCCTTGCAGGCTGTAGCCTGTGTTCTGGTTTTGCAGGGGTAACACTTCATCCTTGGTGACCTCCTGGGCAGAGCTGGCTGCTGCTGTCTCTGGGCACAGCACCTCTCTGTGACGGGACACACGTGCCTGATGAGTAGGGACGTGTCACACTTGTGACAGAGCACTCGGCTCCCACCCTGCTGCCCCTCTCTCTTTCCCTGTCCTGACGTGAGGGAACTGTCCTTCACCTTCTTGATGAAGGTGAGAACTCTGGGAAAGCCTTCCCAATGGGCTCAGGGCCTGGAAATGAGCCTGTAGGATCTGCGGGTGAGAGCAGAGCCTCAGGGCTGATGGAAAGCTCATCTTGGATGTGATGGTTTTCTAGGGCAGGTCTAGATGGGCAGTGCTGTGCCTGATGGCTTGTGGAAAGGCTGAGGAGGATGGGAATGCTTTGCAGAGCCTGTGGAAGGACACACTGTACTGCTTAGTGGGAGAGCCAGCCAGGTGCTGCCAATGTGGGGTCGGAAGGCAGGTATTTGCAGTCATTATAATCAATCACTGCTCGTCCACTTTCTCTAATGGCTTGGTAATGATGAAATGCTGCTCAGGAGCCTCTCGGTGGTCTCAGGGCAGGCAGATGGCTTGGCAGGAGGGTAGGGACTGGAATGAGGTCTGCTTTCTGGGCTGCCTCAAAGCTGGCAGCGATGCGCGAGCCCTGGCTGCTGCCCTGGCCGGAGCCTGTCCCTGCTGGACCCTGCTCCCACTGCTTGGGGTGGGCAGCCCTGGGCAAACCAAGGGAGATCAGCATCGGGAACAGCCTTCACTGCCAGCCCGAGCCAGTGGGATGTGGCCTTTGCCATCAGGCAGAGGTGTGTGGGTGTGTGATTAGCAAAACGCTCATTAGCGCTGGGAGTGTGACAGGGAGCATGAGCCCTAGGTCAGGATGCCCTGCCTGGGAGTCAGATCTTCCACAGGGGTCCATGGGATGGTAGTAACAGCAAGGGTAGGAGTGAGTGCTCCTCACCCTGGTCTGGACCTGCTGCTCTAGGTGTTCCCCTCCCACCCCTCCAGTCTTCCTCAGCTGCCCTTCCATGTGTCTTGGTGCAGAGGAGAAAAGGAGTGTGGACGTGTTTGGCTGAGCCTCCCCATGGCTGCTCTCAGCCTTCAGCCAGGCTGGCACGGGCTGGGAGTCCAGCTGAAGTCAGCAGCATCCCTGGGCAGATCCTCTGCCATGTGGGGTCTCAGCCACCTTCTCCCTGTATCTCTGCTGGGAGAAGGATCTGTCTTCCCATCCTGGCTGCATGGGGAGCTGCCTGCTGAGGCTGGTGGGATCTGGGGAACATCAGGGACTCCTCAGGGGTGATGGGACACTCACTGCCTGCCTGGGCTGGAACGAAGCAGAAATTTTGTCCTTGGGGGACCTGGCATGGACAGCTTTGAGAAGACCTGGAGGCCCTTTCTTACAGCACTGGAGAGCCTGAATCCCACAGACACATCCCCAAACATGCAGAGCTGAGGCAGCAAGAAGGAGCTGGAGGAGTTTCCCTGCCAGGTCCTTCCTGCAGCTCCTGGCTTGCCTTGGCACTCTCTGTGTGCACGCAGAGTGTGTGCATCACCCATTCCAGCAGCAACACACACAGCCCTGCTGATGGGCAAGCATCAAACGAGCTCCATCCCCCAATGATGCCCTGACCTTGAGCATTCCCAGAAGATGTCTTGGTGTCGGTAAATGGGGCTGCAGCTGGGGTGGAGGTCTGGGGTACACCAGGATTGCTCTTCTCTGCACTTTCTTCCTAGGTTGGTAATTTGAGCTGGTCTTCCTGGTGTGGGGGACACAAGAGGCTGGATGGCTGGTGGTTTGTAGGGTGGCTGTCATTCTGTCTTGGATATTCAGGCACAACAGCAGCTGCAAGTTCTGGCAAATGCTGCAGAACCCACAGGCCAGATGATGCCCAAGTAGGATTACAGGGAAGGAGGGGAAAACCTAGTAGGGGTCAGGGGCTGACCTAGTAGGGTATTCTGGTGGATTTGGGAGGCTCAGAGGCAGCTGAGATTCTGGAAAAGGCCTTGAGGGTTTTGAACATTGGGTAGGATATAGCAGTAGATGTAGAATGGTTTGGATGGGAATTAGGATTTTTTCTATACCTACAAGAACTGGGGTGCTGATGGGAGGCAGCAGGCAGGGGGTCACCCAAAGGTCCTTCTTGCTCCCAGAGCCTCACTGCAGGGTGCTGTGGGGCTCTGAGGGGAGCCCAAGGCCATTCCTGCATGTACAGCAGGGTTGGGGTGCAGCTGCTGATTCTGCAGCTCCCCAGATACCTCAGTGCCAGAAGGGATGGGTGAGGCACAGCCTGTGCTGAGGCAGTGCTGGGTGTTAGCCCCAGGAGAGGTGTGCTGTGATCAGTAACTCCTCTGACCTCCATCACCTGGAGCATGAGAAGGAGCTTTGTGGCACATCCAGCCCGTTCAGTGTAGGGATGTTCTGGGTGGGGGCTGCTCTCAGGGCGGGGGTGCTGGCCACACCAGGGGTGTTTGTGTGGCTTCGTGTCTGGAGGGAAGCAAGGCAGGCAAAGGGGCTGTGCTCAGAGACTTGGTTCAGGTCCCATCTGTGCCACCGACCACAGGAAAGCTTCTTAGCATCCCCACGCTGTGATTCCCTGCCTGGCAAGCAGGAAGGATGCTGCTTTGTGTGCTTTTCTAGGGAGCAGGCAGAAACTGGTGGTGCGTTGGGTTCCCAGCAGTGTGTCAGCACCAGAAACCACCAGAAATGGAAACAAACCCCTCCCCTCCCTCCAGCAGCGGCCACTGATGCACCTCAGCACCATCCAGTGCCCGGGGTGTGGGCTGTCCCTCTGCCAGCTGCTGCCCTGTGGGCTGGCAGACCTGGCTATGAGGGAAGCAGACCCTGCAGGGGTTCTCTAGGCAGCTGGGGGCATCTGAGTCGGTGTTTGGGGTTGGAGCCCACCAACCTTATTCCTGAGAAGGGTCTGCAAGAGACCTGCAAAAGATCAGCCAGCAGAGTGTTGTCTCTCCTTGGGGGGCCACCTGGTTCAAATGTTTCCCAGCCAAGTTCAGCTCCCAGCAGAGGTGTTAGAGCCACAAGGACAGAAACTCATGGTGCCCAGCCCTGCCTCTGATCTGCAGCAGCACACTCCATCTGTGTGGGGGAGCTGTGGCGTGTGAGGAGAGGATTTCTGTCAGTCCATTCCTGGTGACATGCAGGCTTCTGGCGTCCAGGCTGTTTTCCTGGTGCTCGGCACTAGCTGGGAGTACACGGATCCCCGAGGGCACTCGATGCTGTGTGATGGTGTGGAGAGAGGATTTCCCAAGCTGCTGGAGGGCTGAGCAGCTCTGTGGTGCTCGCTGTGATGAAGGATGCTCGGGTGAGGCAGCTGCTCTGTGAACTTCTCTAGCTGCTGCACGGAGCTGAGAGATCAGGGGTGTGTTTTGTGGCTCGAAATGACCCTTAGGGCTGCCAGCAGGACCCATTCCCCAGTCCTCTGGGCTGCCACGTGTCACTTGGCAGGTGATCCAAGCCCATCCAGGCAGGGTTTTCTTCAGCAGGCTCTTCCCAGGGAGAGCACAGACAAGTGCACTGTGTGCCCGTGCTGAGGCAGCGAAAGCAGGGGCCCTCCTGCCTCGGGCTGCAGACGGCTCCAGGCCTCTCCTTCCTTCCCCAGCACCGCAGGCGGGGTCACCTTCTGCTCTGTGTCGTCAGGGCAGGGGCAGGGAGCCCCGAGCTGTCACGCCAGGACAGCACAGGTGCAAGGAAGCGGAGGGAATCCTGCCTGCAGTGTGACACACCTGTGGAGAAAACAGCTGAGTGTGCCAAGAGCACACCTGACGTCACTGCAAGCAGACAGGTAACAGGGAATAAAATCACTGCAGGAAGGAGGCTCCGGATGCTTCTTTGAGCAAGGAGAGGAAATGCCTTCCTGTGGCGAAGTGTGACACTGGCTGATAGGTGATGAGACCAGCAAATGTCATATTTAGGTGTTAAAGCATCCAGGAGAGGAGCTGGTAACTCCCAAACCATAAATAGATGAAGAAGGCTCTGGCTTTAGAAGGGCAGATGGGCACACTGGAAGGGGCACTTTTGAAACATTCCTGCTGGGAGGATGGCTGTGGTTTTCCCTCGCTGGCTGATGCTGACACTTGCCTGTTATCCATGTTGGATGTTGGCTGCAAGTTTGCTGCTGCCAGCAGGAGCTTCCAGGGCTGGAGGTGGCTCCTCAAGCCATGGTGCCAGACAGCTCTGAGCTGGGGAGAGGGGCCTGGTGCTCTCCTGTGCTCTGGATGCTGGGAGGCGTGTGCTGTGTGTGCTCTGGTGTAGGGTGGCACCTCTGGGAGAGGTCACTCAGTCCCTGCCCCTGCACAGATGTCTGCAGGCCTTGTGAGCCTTCCTTGTGGGAAGAGGGACGCTGAGGCCTCGTGGGTAGAGCTGCTCTCCAGCTGGGGTGTTTCCTTATGTTGCACAAGGTTTACTGAAAGCCTCGTGTGAACCTGCTGGGAGGGGGTGCAGGGATGAGCTCCTTTTCCCATCATCTCTTCTGTAACTCGGTGTCCTTTCCAGTCATTCGGCCTTCAGGGAATTTCCCACCCCTCGGGCCGTGTCCCAGAGCCAGGAGAGCAGGACCAGCCCCTTCCTCCCCTGGGCAGGCACTCCAGCCCTTGGTGCTTCCCTTGTGGGGTGTCAAATCAAACCTGACCTGGAGCACAGCAAGCTGAGCCCTGCCAGGCTCTGCCTCTGGCCCAAGGGGGCTGCAGAGCCCACGGTGTCTTGTTCCAGGGTGAAGTGGGTCAGTCCAGGGGTCTTTCCAGAGATCCCAGCAGCACTGGAGCTCTCCTTTGGGCTGGGGGCGTGAGGAGCAGGCTCAGCCATGTCCCACTCTGCCAGCCCTGTGCCTGCTGGCACCAGGAGCAAAACCTGGTGCCACAGCACAGCTCCAGGCATGGCACACCTGCAGGGGTCAGGGGAGTGGGCAGTGCCCGTGGGAGGACCACGCACTGGGCATCTCCTGCTAAAAACTGGTTGTACCCGTGTGTGGTGCTCCCAGGAGAGATATCAGATCAGTGTGGAGCCTGTGGAGCACACATCCGTGTCCCTGGGGCAGAAACCTGGCCAGCAGTGGGGCCTGGAGGCTTGGAGATGTTTGCTGTAGCAGACACACACCTGCCAGCAAGTGGGGCTGGGAGCAGGATTTTATCTGGAGCAGTTTTATGCTGGGCTGAACTCATCTTCTGTGGGAGAGTGGGGGAACAGCAGAAGTGGGGGGGTCATCCTTTAGCTGCTGCACCTGAGGGGAACCCTCCTCCTGGAATTCTTATTTTCATGGATTATATTCTTCAAAATAATGGGGTTTTTTTCTCCCCTCTGTAACGGATGACACGGGAAACCCTTCTGCAAGGAAGTAAATTCTGCCTGTCACGGTGGCTTTCATTTGGCAGTGTTGAATTTCCTTCCATGCTGCTGTTGTCTTTCTCTTTTCCCCTTTCTCTCCCGCCCACACACACTCTTTTCCATCGTACATCCTCAGCTTTCAGAATGATAATTGCAGCTGAGTGAAGAAAACCCTAACGTGTTTTGAAGGATGGCTTCAGTGCCTTTTTCTGCAGTGTTCTCTGAGTCTGCACCCTGTTTGAAAATGTGAAGGTGTTTCAATGACCTTTTTTTTCCATTTAGACCTATTTTTTGAGGATATTTCCTGCAGGTTCCTGGAAAGCTCCTTCTTTCCTTTCCCAAAAGCAGCTGGGTGAGCTGTGGGGGCTCAGTCAGGAGAAAAGGAGGCTCAGGGAGGACCTTCTTGCTCTCTGCAAATCCCTGACAGGAGGGGTGGACCTGGGGGGGGGTGGGGTTGGTCTCTTCTCTCAGGTAGCAAACAGCCTCAAGGTGTGCCATGGGTGGTTTAATATGGATATTGGGGAAAATTTCTTCACTGAAAGGATGGTCAAGGCTTGAAACAGGCTGCTCAGGGCAGTGGTGGAGTCATCATCCTTGGAAATGTTGAAAAAATGTGTAGATGTGGCACCTGGGGAGGTGGTTTAGTGGTGAACATGGTGGTGCTGGGTTAAGGGTTAAACTTTCTGATCTTACAGCTCTTTTGCAACCGTAGCCATTCTGTGATTCCACTCATGGTGGGACTGCAAGCACAGTGATGCTTCTCCCATGCACCATGTTCTGGGACAAGCAGGACGGAGGAGGCCAAGAGCCCTGCTGGGGACTCTGGCCCAGCCTAAAGCTGCTGCTCAGACCTCTGTGAGGATTGTGCAGAGGGGCTGTGCCCTGCTGACCACCACTGCCAGCCTGTGAGCTGCTGCCCCAGGTGCTCCCTTGGCCCAAGCCATGGGCCACAGGCTGTGTGTGCCCCACGCTGTGCTGTGGCCAGAGCAGCCCTTCCCAGCCCAACACTCTGGATGTGCTTTGGAGAGCTGCCAGACCAGCAAACCCACGCTGGCCATGGCCATCCCACACTCACAGCTGAGTCTGGCTTGGCAAAAGGTGCAGGATGCTTCAGAGAGCAGTGGAGAGGGAGAAGTGGGAGGGGAGAGGCCATGGCGGGCAGGTGGCTGTGGTGTCTCAGTGCATGAGGGCTGCCCTCCCCTGCCACTGACCCTTCTGTGCCTGGGCTGCTGCAGCGGGAGCTCCCAGGGGATGTTGGCAAGGTAGCACTGTGGCTGCTGCTTTGGCTTTGCATCCCTCTCAGTGGAGATCAGAGTCCTTGGAGAAGCCTTCAGAGCCTCATCAGTGTCACTCTGCTGGTAGCTGAGACAGCTCTGTGCTTCAGGGTGAGACGTGCTCAAAGGCAAAAATACCCTGGGGCAACCCGGGGAACAGAAGCCATCATCAGCTGGAGCTGAACAGTGTCGGGTGACCTTTTTTCTCCCTTGAGCAGTCTTGCTCGAGGGAAGTGGAGGACCCTTGATGCTGAGCTGCTGCACTGAGGCACCCAGCAGCGTGTTCTGTGTGTCAGAAGCTGCCTGCAGCGTGCGCGGGTGTTCATGGCAGGGAAATGAGGCAGCTTTGCCACAACCTGTTCCCAAACCTTCTCTAGTTCCACCTGGCTGCTTACCCAGCCGGCAGAGGCAAGGGAACAGAGCCTCCTGCCCATGGATGTGGGGATATTTCCCTCCCCTCCCCCTGCAATCAGATGCTTGCAGAGCAGAGCTTGCACTCCATCAGACGTGGGTGTCTATAAAAAGCCTCCCTGGGGTTGCGATTGGGTGGGTTGGCTGTGCCACGTGGTTTCTCGTAAGGCCTGTGTTGCTGAGCAAGTGGCATTCCACTTATTTTTGGCATTAATAGTCTTTAGTTAATACATAAATTCAGCTTAAATTCTGGATGGAGAATAAATCCCAAGTGGAGGCTCTGCTAATAAGACGACAGACGCTTCGGGGAGCCTGGGACGCCTGTCAGCGGAGCGGCCGCGGCTGTGAGACCCAGAGCAGCAACACGAGCGCCTGAAAAGTTACCACCAGTTTCTGACTGAATTACACAAGGATTAGGCAGGTGCCTGAGGTGAGCTCTAGCCTTAACTGCTGGAGCTGAACTCATTACAGCAAACGCCCCAGTGAGATCCCCCATCCCGCCTGGCACGTGGAGGGAAGGAGTCAAAGCCTCAGTTTAGGTCTGAGCACTGCAGAACACCCTCATCTCTGCACTCTCCTGACAGGCAGACCTAGCCTGAGGTCCTCTGCTCTGCTTCACTCTTGCTGACCCCCTGTCAGTCCTCCCAGGCTTCCCCACATCCTGGTGCATCCCAAGGGACCTTCACCCCAGGTCTGGGTGTGTTGAGGGCTGTGTCCCAATGGCTGTGTCCTTCCAGAGTCATACATCCCTGTGAGGGCCTGGCAGGGAAAACCATGGCCAAGCCATGCAGAGTGTGGGACCTCAGAGCTCTGACCTTGGGCTTTGCTCCATGGCTTGCTGCTGTCCCTGAAGGAGGGTCTGGAGATGCCAGCACGCTGTTCCAGGGTTTTGTGGCTTGTTCTCCCCAGGGCTGTGCAAATGTGGCAGAATGGAGGGTCCCAAGCCTGAATTCACCATGCCCATGATGGTTTTCAGGGTCAGGGTTGGAGCTGACTTGTGTCCCTGCCCCAGCAGGCCCTGCTCAGCAGCATCAGTACCTGGTGCCTTGCTCACCCTCGTGCTGCCCACCACACCTACACAGGGGGCTGCTGGTGGCTCTGCAGCCCAGCAGGGGAACAAACCCCTCCTCATGTCCTTCCCATGACCATGCTGGAGCTGTTTTGTGCCTGTGTCAGACTGACAGGCCAAGAGGGATGTGCTCACTCCCATCTCCAGCAGCCTCCTGAGGTCTTCCCCACTTTTATCTGCTGTAAGATGAAATTCAGAATACTTTTTGAGAAATGCCCTTGTGAAGAAGAAGCTTTCCAGGAACCTTTCCAGGGGTGCTGCACTGATGGTGTGCCAGCCTGTCCCACTCCAGCCCTTCCCTGTCCCTTCCCTCAGAGTTGGGGTGCAGGGTGTGTGCCACTCTTAGGGGCAGGTGTCCAGGTGACTGGGCCACAAACCCCATGGCTAAGGGGTGGCTTGCCAGCACCTGACAGGGTCCTCATTGTATTTTCACGAATTTCAACTCTTACCAGAGCTGAAAAGGAAAGTTATCCAGGTTTTAGAAGAACACCATTTGGTCCCAGTCTCTCCTTCCTCACCTTGTGCATGAGGTCAGTCCCTACATGTGCAACACTTTAACACCTCGCAAGGAAGCAAAGAGTTTAAAGAAATTTTCAAGCCTCAGATCTGGGGAGCTTCAGGTTTCAGTTGCAGTCAGGACTGATATTCCAGCACTGGCTTCATAAAGTGGGGAGAGTCAGAGGGAATTCCTTTCCCCATGTTCTTCCCTGTGCATTTCCGTCTCACCCTGCTTCTTTCATCTGCAGTTTCCATCTGAAGGAGTGACAAGGGAAATCTGAGTTTTGTTTTTGGGAACAAGGGTTTGGAGCCACATTGTTTTCCCATATTTTTGGTTCAGGGGAGGTGGGGCTCATTTCAAAGCCTGTGTGTTGCAGCTGGGAAAGCCCTGGCTGGTGGGACTGGTGGTTACCCCGGATTCACAACATGAGGGGGTGAAGTCCCAGCTGCAGCCTCTGGGCAAGGTGTAACAACCAGGAGGCTCTGTGCAGAGCTGTGGGTGGATGCAGCTATTCCTCTCCTCTCTTCCCCCACATCTGTGTTCCCATCTGGGACCTGCCTTGGGGACGCATCACGCTGCAGTAGGAGCTGCAGCATGAGATGATGCGGGGGCGGCCCTGGGATGCTCCTCTCTTGGAGCAGGGGCCTCAGGGAAGTAAGTGTGTGTGTGTGTGTGTGTCCCTGTGCTTGTGCCAGAGGCTTCCTTTGGAGCCAGAAATGATCAGTGCTGGAGGCTGGGGGGGTGGGAGGGAGGAATCCCGGCATCTTCCTACCCAGTAGCCAGCAAATAGACTCTTAGGATTGGCCGTTGCTAGGCGCAGGGCTGGCCAATGGCTGCAGAGTGGTCCAGGCACGGCCGGGACATCCTGGCTGGGGCTGCCGCCCGTGTCCCGAGAGGACAAACCCTGGCAAGGGGCAGCAATGCACAGGAGGGAGCATCTGGCATGCAGAGTGAGTCCAGGCTGAGCAGAGCTGCGGGGTTTTGTGCCTTGGTTTCTTCCCCCCAGCCACTCCCCTCTCTGCTGACCTCTGGCCCCTTTGAATCCGAGTCCCTCCATCACCACCCCGTGTGTCCCGAGCCCTTGGGAAGGTGAGAGTCCTCCCCACCCCTCTGTTCTGCCCCAGAGAGAGCTGACAGTGAGGTGGTTCTCACCTGGAAAAGCCCAACAACAACTCTCTCAATAAACCAGCACTGAATAAGGCAGAATAAAGAGAGTATCTAGTGAGTAAATAAAACATCCTTCCAGATGCTGTGCACCCACTTTTGTGCAGCATCAGACAGACTCTGGGCAGATTTCTCCCATGTCTCAGAGCAGATCCAAGCCAGGGAGGGAATCTCTCCCTTTTGGTCATTCATTATATAATTTCCTTCCAAGAACACAACTGTCAAGGGTGTTCTCACAAGGACTCCTTGCTGCACTGTTAAAAACAGGCAGGACACACAGGTGGTTCATCTGCTGTGCCTGAGTGGGAGCTGCCACGGGCTGCAATATCCTGCTGAGCTTTTCCCATGGGCAAGGCACGTGTGTGGCACAGCCTGGAATGTGCTCAGTACGTCCAGCACAGCCCAGCACAGCCCGGCCATGGGTGTGCTCAGCTCATAGGTGCACCATAATTCCTCAAGGCACAGTGGTCTCCTGCTCAGCATCAATGCACTCCAGGGGCTGAAGCACTCCTGAAATGTAGAATACAAGCAAAGGATGGGAAAACAGCTGACAGCTTTGGGAGAGAGCAGCCTCTGTGACCAGTCCCAGCTCGTGATGGGTTTGGATTAGCTGTGGAATCAGGGCAGGGGATGTGGGGAGCAGCACAGGCAGGGCCAGCCAGTCCTGCTCTGCCTTTGCTCTGTCACTGTCCCTGCTCCGTGGGGCTGCACTAATCCCCGCCAGGAAAAGCAGGGAGGGAGCTGCGCTTTGATGGAGACAAGGAACGGTTTAGAGGGAATTAGAAGGGATTTGTGTTGGTGGAAGAAAACACAGTAAGCGTGGCTGGCCTGGCCTGGGTCAGGGCACTGGGCTGTGCAGGGGGCTCGCCCTGAGGAGCTGCTGTGATGGCAAGGGGGCTGCTCACCAGAGTTCTCCTTAAAGCCACTGTTCCCAGAAGTGTACAACTGCACATGAATCTTATCTTGTAGAAGTTTTATGGTGACTGGAAGAAGCTTGAGAGGATGAACAAGCAAAGCTCATTCCATCTGGAGATGAGTGAAAATGCCCCAGCATTTATTTAGTATCTTTTCTGTGCGCTTGAAATTCACCTCCCAGCTTTAGGTTGTCCATCTCTCAGTTCTGCACTGCTTTGAACTAGCTACAAGAAGAACCCAAAAATGTCTGTCTGCAGGTCTCACTGAAGATTTCTCCCAGTTAAAGCTTGGTTCCAGTTAGACCATGCCATGCTTGCTGTGGGTAGCAGCATCCATCACTGGCAGCTCACAGTCTGTCGCTCCCCCGTGCAGCATTGTCCCTCCTGGCTGGCGCTGGCTCTGCTGCCTGTGATGAGGCAGGACGTGGGATGGACAGGCTGCAATCCACCCTTCTGGGAGCCTCCAGGGGCGCACAGGCATCAACTGCTCCTCTTGGCTGGCCTGGACAGGAGGCAGAGGTGGTGCTGATCCCCAGCACTCGGGTTGCTAATGGCTGTGGAAGCATCCTGCTGGCCCGGCAGGTCTGGCTGCCGCCCCTAGCTGTGTCTCTGCACCAGCAGCTGGCCCGAGCTCGTGGAGCAGTTTCGCTTCACAGCTCCGAGAGCGCCAGGACGTGGCAGTGTCTGCAAAACCACGGGCAGCTGCTCCCGAGGATGCAGGGAGCGGCGGGTGGAGATGCTGACAGCATCTCAGCTGCCCCGGGCTGCTGCAGGCACCACTGGCACCTCGCAGGGCACAGAGCTCCCAGCCTGTCAGGGAGATGGTCTGAGCTCCCCGTGGGGGCTGGCAGGACTTGCTCACTCAGGAATCACAGGCTGGTCCTGGCAGGCAGGGATTTGGGATGCAGCTGGACTGTGGTTTTTTTTATTATTTTTGTTTTGTTTTGTTTTGTTTTGTTTTGTTTTGTGTGAGACGGTATTTTTTGTTTGGATTTAGATTTTTATTAGTTTTTATTTATGTTACAGTTTTATGAACTGTGAGTTCTATAGTGTTTTATTCTAATAAACTGAAAATAGAGATGTGTTTTTAATAAGGTTTTTAAAGGATAAATTGTTTAATTAAGAAACGATACTTAAATTAGTTTTATTTTTAACTTAATAATTCACTATTTGTGGTTTGTAAGTCATCTGGGCTTTCACCCCAGTTTTGTGTTGCAGGGGCAGAGTCTGGGGGTGCCCCATGTCCCAGCTGCTGGGCAGTGCTGCACTGCAGAGTTTTCCTCCTGCACTGAAAGGGATAGAGAGGGGAAGGGCAGGAACCTGCCTCAGGGGCCAGATCTGCTGTCCTCAGGGGGTCTGCAGTGAGAGCTCTGACAGGGTGCTGGGAGGTGGCCCTGTGCTCTGCTCTGAGCACGGGGAATGCCCCTGCTCTGCTTCCTGCACTTTTGGGAAGAGATGGCAGGACAGGAAGGAAGAGAATAAGGACAGCACATGTGAGGAAGCAGCAGAGAGGGGGTGCAGGGAAGCTGGTGGAGATGTGGTGGGGGAAGACATGGGAGCCCAGTGATTAAAATGATATCCCCTGATTCTGCAGAAGGGTCAGCCAGGCAGTTGGAACCCTGGTGTGCCTCTCCTCAAGGTCATGAAGTCAAGACTCCTTTGGAAGAAGTGCAGTCCTGGGATCCTGCTGGGCATCATGTTTGGCTGAGCCCAGGGGCCTCTGCTTCCCTGAGCAGCCTCCTCTGAACACTTGTGTCCAGCACGGAGCCTCTGACAGAGCTCCAAGGTGACAGAGTGATTTGTCAGTGGCCCTGTCAGATGCTGAGGCCTCGTTCCACTGAGAAAGGATTTTAGGCTGTGACATGCACTCAGATTCCCATTTAGCTGCCAGCTCCAGCTGGCTGTTGTTTTCCTGCTGTTGGAGAATAGGGTGAGGGATGGATTGACCTGTGTTTTATTGGATCTACCTAATTTTTTAATGATTTATTTGCTGCAGAGAAAACAAACTGGGGCAGGAATTGGGCTGCTCAGATAGACACTTCTCATTTTTATTGCAGACTGGACCTGCTGCGGTTCCCTATCCTTCAGGATGATGGGGAAAACTTGGCTTTCCTGTCCCACTGGATGCTGAGTATGTCTTGCTGTGGCTTATCTCAAAATCCCTCAGCTGCAATGCCTTGGGGTTGCTGTCTGGCACAGACACCAACACACAGCTGTGGAACAGGACCACTGAAACAGGGCTACCTGCAGAGAAAGGTTCTTAGTCCTGTTAGCTCATGAATTGTGACCAGGAGTTTCTTCAGCCCAGATAAAACAGTGCCAAGGCATCTGCAACACTGGGAGTGCAGATACTCATTTCCCATGCAGTTTAATTTACTGGTGTTGCTGTGTCTTGGTGTCTGGCTTTCTTGAGATCACAGCTAAGAGCAGCAGCAAGACTGCCCTGGGAGATGAAGGGAAGGAGCAACAGCCTCTCCCAGCAGACTCTTCTGGGCTTCCCTTCTGTGGGAAGGCTCTGGAAACCCCAGACTGGGTCTTCCCTCTGCCCTCATCCACAGGGCTGCAGGTGGGTGGAAAGCTATGGCAGATCAAGGTGCATGGAAGGCTTTTCATGGAATGGCTTCTCTATGGTGAGGACTTCAGAGTCCTTTCCTTCCACGGGGTCTGATGGAGGAAAAGCACCCCTGGGAGGGACCAGATTCTGCCAACAGCTCCACAGGAGGGGTTTGCTGTGGCCAAGACAGAGCAGGAGCCTCAAGCACACTTTGGGGGTGCCACAAGCTGTGCCCGAGGAGGAGCTGGATCTCCATCACATTCACCATGCTCAGAGGAGCTCACAGCTGGAACACGCTGTCCTAGAAAACCGCGCACGTTAGTCCCAGAGTCTCCAAGGCTTTGCTCCTGTGTAGTGACATCCAGTCACAGTAAAGTGGGACAGGAGAGACCTGGTGACAGCTCTGACGTGGTGCCAGCTCGGCTGGGAGGAAATGACGGGTCTGCCAGCTCCTGTTTGCTTGCTGGTCTGAGCCTGATGTGGGTTTTCCCAATGGAAAAGTCCCCATGGCCTTGGAAAATGATGGAGGGGAAACCAAGGTAGAGAGAATGAAGGCCAGGCTTTCAAGCTTGGCCAAATGATTTATTTTTCTATGCTTAAAATTTTTTCAGACCCTAGTTAAGGACCAATTAAATGTGTCTTAATTAAGGTTAAATAGGCTGTGACTATTGCTAATGGTGGGCCATGATGGTCTTCTGAAGTGACCTCTAACCTGTTTGGGGTGGAGCCACCTTGCTGTGGAGGAATAATCTGAGATGGGATGCTCAGCTGTCACACAACTGCCACTTGGTGTGGGAGGGGACTCTTGGATTAAAGCCATACCTGGCAATAATGACACCTGGCTTTGCACTTGGTTCCAGCAGCCCAGGGGTTGTGCTGAGGGTGGGGGCACCGTCCTTGCTCTTATCCCACCCCGTGGTACTCCCTACTCCTACGGGAACAAGTCTCTCCTCCATGTCCTGCTCTTGTTCTGCAAACCAAAACTACCAGGATACCTTTCAGCTGGCGTAAAACTATACATCCCTAATACTTTTTGTCATTAAACTGAGTTTTATGAATGTGTGGGAAATTGAAGCAGCCCTTCTGCTATTTCAACAGGAGTTCATGCACAGTACTGTTCATTCCATCACTTTTAGCCAGCTCTGCTTTGGCTGTGCTGACACCAAGAATCCAGTGCTGGATTTTTGGTTTGCCACAGGAAAGGGCTGGGCACAGAACACACAGATGTCTGCTCTGTGGTCATGCCAGTGCAGACACCATAAATCTATATATTTTAATTATCATAAACAATGCCTTCAGGGAATGCTGCTGACACTTTTCCTTCCGAAACTATGCTTTCCACTCTTTGTGTGGTTCCAAGGAATTTCCCACGGGATTTTTTTCCAGGGGAGAGAAAGCCAATGATGGGCAACTAATGTATTGTCAAGAGCTTGCTGCAATGTCCAGCTGATTTCCCATTCCCCTGCTGTACAAAGTGGCCTTTGCTTGTCTTGATCTTCAGAGATGTCCCATGCAGGGATGCTGATGAATGTCTTGGTAAAAGTGCTCAATAAGCTGTAACAAGAGAGGGTCTGGAGGCCTGAGAGGGCCCTGCCACAGCAGAGCAGTGCTGCAGCCCTCCTGATCCCCACTTTCACCCGGATTCATGGAGGCTCCTTAGGCTTTAAGCTGCTACAAGATGAGGAACCCAGCTCAAAGCCAACTGTATCCTCTTACACAAACACCAGTGCTGGGAATTGCAGGGGATCATGGAGGATTGAGAGTGGCCAACTGAGGGAAGCAATGAGCTGGGCCAGGGACTTGCAGGGACAAGGGGCTGGAGGGACCTGGAAAGGCAGAGCCTGTTGCAAGGGACCTCCCTGGGTGCAGTCCTGTGAGAGCTGCTGGGAGATTTTGGATGGAATTCAAGAACAGCACACGTGGAAGTGTTAAAAAGGCATGTGGATGTGACACTTGGAGATACGGTTTAGTGGTGAACAGAGTGGTGTTGGGTTAGCAGTTGGATTTGATGATCTTAGAGGTCTTTTGCAACCTTAATGATTCTAGGATTCTGTCTTCTAGCAGGCAAGACACTTCTCCTAAATTCAAGTTCAGTGGGAATAATCTGCACAATAGGTGTCAAAAGGGATCTGAAGGGCTCCAATTCAGCCTCCCATCCACAGGTGCAGCATCATCTGTATCCCAGGAGAAATGAATGTGAAAACATTCACATTGCTGGCCACAGTTGTAGGGTTTGAGCAAAGCCACTGGTACAGCCTCAGCATTTGGTCTGATAGTCAGGGGAGAATTTGGGCATGGAGTAACAGCAAGTTCTGACCTGGGTGAAGCATTTTCCTGGGCTCTGGGATCAGGTGGAAGCTGCCAGGTAGGCTGGAAATGTCTTGAGGTGTGGAGTGGTGATGGTGCTGTTGCCTTGGACATCCTTCTCTTCTGTGCTGGGGTGGAAGAAGATTCAGAGATAGGCTTGTCTGGGGCCCACATGCCTCATCTCTGCATGTCACAGCAACTTTAACACCCAAGCTGGGGCAAGGCTGCAGGACCCCTTCACAGTCTGTGTGGGAAGGCAAACTGCTTAGCTCCAGCACCCTGACAGGAGGTAAATCCAGGGCCTTAGCAGACTTACACCCTTTGGAGGCACAGTCCCTCACCAGTGCCTCTTGTGGGGCATCTGATGAGTCTTTTAGAGGTCTTGAAGAAGTTGGACCAGAAGGTCTCAGCTCTCTGGAAATGCTGGGCTGATCCTGGTGCATGTTCCAGCCCTGTCCTGATGGATGGGCTCCATCCACCCTCTTTTCCCCACCCTGCTGGCAGTGCCCCTGGCCAGTGTTCCCCTGCTCTGGCTGCTCAGGCTGGACATGGCAGCCAGCCCTGCCCTTTGCCGGGCTGGAGCTGCCAGACACGGAGCAGATGGTTCCATCTGCACCCAGACAAGGCTCTGTCTCCGGGCTGACATGGGAGACAGGAGGGATGTGTGAACAGCTCCACGTTGCCTCTGCTGCTCCCTGCCTTCCCACCACTGTGCTGCGGCCACTTAGGACTTCTGAGGAATAAAGCGAGGGGAAATCTGGGGGATGGCTGAGGAAACAGAGCCTCCTGAGCCCAGTGGAGGCCTGGCAGAGGCAGGGGAGAGCAGCACTCGTGGCTGTGCCTGGCAGGGACTCTGTTTGCAGGGGTTGCCGGTCACACACTGACCGCGGCGCTCACAGCTCCCGGGGGAGGCAGCAATCTGTGTCATCTCGCAGCGGGCTCCCTTAAATCTCAGCCTGATTAAGCAATGGCAATATGGGCCTGATATGAAAGAGCCTTCCCTGAAAAGGGCCGATTGTGTGGGCAGAAATAGCCTGTTTAATTGTTCTCAGGGCCCTGCAGTTGCAGGCACACGAAAGCACCGGATCCTGCCTTCGGTTGAGCAGGAATCTGGAGATGAATAGTGTCCATCAGTGGCTGGTGCTGCTGTGGGTACAGACCGACTCTGCTGGCCATTCACCTGAGAAAGCTGCATTTGAACACTCAGGGCTTTATTTTCAACCTCAAGATGTCTGAGGGATTTGGGGAATATCCACTCAGCTTTTGACCTTTTGTTTGTCCTTGAGAGAGCAGCGTGTGGCTTTGCACGGTGAGGCTATCGACTGAAACAGCTGTGGGGCACAGGGGCTGCAGGGCCTTGCAGGGTGGCACTGCTGTGGGAGGAGGAGGAGGAGGTGGTGTTGATAGGTCTTGGGAACAGTTCCTCCTGGATTCCTGTGCTAGATTTTAGACCCACTTGCAAATGTGGCCAGTGGTTTTCCACCGACACATTTGCTGAGAGCTGTGTCAGAGCAGGTCTGGAAGGAGTTTGATACTGAGACATCTGATGAAAAACTGCTGTGTGTAGTTACGTCAGAGTTATTTATTCATTGCATAGAGATAAAAGCTTTTTTGATGGAGTGCAGTCATCTTAGCTTGTGGCTGTTGTTTTTCTTAGTTTCTTGTGTATTTTAGGAATCTAATTAATTATAGGGAGTGATTGATGCTCCGAAAAAATACACTTCAAGCTGAGCTGCAGTTTTCTTCATGATTTCTTTGACTTGATACTCAGAAAGCAGTAAGCCAGGACCTACCTTGGCAGCAGGTCTTCAGTATTCAACAGGCAAGAAAAAAAATTGTCCGTTGCAAGGAGTGCAAGAGAGGGAGCAAAGCTTTGGGTAGTGCAGGCATATCCAGAGGGAGAGCAGCAATGCCTCAGGACATGTCAGAGGGGTTTGTTTGAGCCCCTCTTAGCTTATACTCTTGTCTCCCTGAGGAGCACAGCCCTGGACTGTTTGGGCATGTTGGTCTGAGGAGCCCTCTGTCCTTGGAGGGGTCTAGTTTGAGATCCCAAACTTATTTTGATGCAGGGACAAGGATCCTCTGTCTGGCAGGGGGAAAGCTCCTTCTTCCTTTTGAGAATGTTGGGCTCACCTGCTTCATTCCCCAAGACCCTTAAAGCCTGTCTAGAGCCAGATGGACAATTTAGATCCCTTTTTTGGGATTTAGATGGTGATGTGTCCTGCCGAGGGACCCTGCATTCCATGCAGATGCCAGCTGTCACATTCAGGCATGGTGGCCCAGCCCTCTGGGCTTTTGCTGAGGGATGCAGGCCTGGCTGAGCTTGCAGCACTGGAGGCCAGCTGGGCTGCCTGGCCTGGAGGAACTGCAAAGCCACTCTGGCCTCACTTATTTCTCTTGATTCCCTCTGCCCTGGAGAGAGGCTGTGCACCAGCAGGGCTTGATTGCTGTGACCATTTGGGCTGCTCAGAATCTGGTGGGTCTCACGACCCCTGGGTGTTTCTAGGACCTGATAATCCCACCCCAAACACACCTTTCTAACAGAGAAAGCCCTGTTATGGTCACATCTTCCCAGTTTCCTCTGTCTTCTCCACGTGTCCTGACCACCCCTGTCTGCACCCGAGCCTACCTGCCCTTGCTGACTGCCCAAACCTCTCTGCAGCTCATCACTGCCAGCATCTCCTGACAGATTGGCAAAATCTGCAAAATGAAAGTATCTTCTACCACATTTTTCAGTTTTGCCACCAAATTTTGACAGAGCCAAGAGCCTGGAGCTGCTTCTGCTGCCCTGTGTGTGCTTGGTGACCTGGAGGGGACATAGCCAAGTGTCTCCTTGGCAGTTCCTGAGCTGTTCATTCCCTCATGTAAGTGCTCTTACAAAAATGACCTGGTCCTGAGCAGCTGGAGGAGTTCAGCTGTGAGATTGATGTCTGCCCCCACCTCTTTCCTTCTTTCAGACTGTGCTGCTCTGGAAGGAGAAGGCAGCTCTTGGAGGACACTAGTCCTGAGGAAGCCTGTTGGATAGCCACAGCTCGCTGGGCAACCCCAATCCCAAATCCTCCTGTTTCTAAAACAGGCAGTAGGCTGGCAGCTGGGGTGTGTGAGAGTGAGGAGGTGAGTTCCTGGGAGGAGGACAGCCAGCAGCTCAAGGACCTGGGAACCAGCTGGGGTTTCCTTGGGACCCTCTGGGATTTTGCTGTAAATAGAAGAAGCTGCCCCATAGAGCAGTGATTTAGGAGATTGTGATCCCATAAATCTGTGGGATTGTCATTCGCCTTCCTGGACTGCACCTGAGCTGCTCATCTGGTGTCTCAGTGCACCGGGTTCATGTTTGGAGAGATGTACCCAACCTGTTCATTTGTCCAGGCCCTGGACTGTACCAATAGCCTCAATGACAGGAGATTTTGGCAGCACCTTCCTCCCCATTTCTCTAAACTCAGTGCTTATCACTTTCATTTCTCTTCCATTTCTTGACTTGTCTCATGTATGACTGCCTAGCTGAGATCACCACCGTGATGGGCCTTTGCCTTGATTTCAGGGTGGATAACACAGCATCCAGCATCTGATTTAATTTTTGCAGGGATTTGACTTCCCTGGGAAAACTCCCTGGAGAGATGCTCAGCTTAATCATGATTAAGGCCAACAAAAATCTGGTGGCTTATCCTCTGAGAAAAGAGGGGCTGTGCTTGATCAATAGGTGAACCTGGGGCATCTGCTGGAAACGGATGGGTTTTGGGGGCCTTATTTGGTCTGCTTTCACCGCCTGGGCTGTCCCACACTGGAGACCTGCTGGGAATGCTGGTGTTCATGAGGGTGCTTCGATCTGCAGAAGGCTCCATCTATTCCACAAGGTGTCATGGTTTTCTCTTTAATATCCTCGGGATTGTTTTCAGGCTGGGCATGTGTGTGGAAGGAAGAGCCTGAGGATGCAGATGGAATGGAAGAAAATCTAAGTGATTAAAGGGCTGTAGATGAGTGGAGATATGGCTTAAGAGATTGATGGCCGCCTGCTGGGTGGAGAGATGGAAGGAAAGATTGGATTCACGTGCAGCAGGATTGCAAATCCGCCCTCCCTTCCATGTTAAATTGCATTTGTTACTGGTGTTTAGCCTTCCCCTGGGTAAACTTCCTCATGGCTCTGTGGCACACCTTTATGGCCACATCTGCTGTTTCCACCTCCCAGACTCAGGTCTGTTCTGGGGGAAAAGCCTATAAAATAAACCTCGTGCAGCCACACAAGCTCTTTGCTGTGCTGCTGTTCTCTTTGGCTGTGTGAGTGCGATGTGTTCTGGTGTGTGCATGACTGCCTGGCTCAGTTAATGTGCACACAGCAGGGAGAGTTGCAGGTAAAAAATGCGCTGAGCATCGGCGTGTACCCCTGCAGATGCAACACTTTGAGCTTTCTTACAAGAGTGGCTTGAGTGGTTTCTGCAGCTCACGGCAGAGCTGCGGCTCTCTGACCAGCTCCGTGCTCACCCTGAGCAGGGTGAACACCCAGTGACTCGACAGGACTGGACTTGATGTGATTAACGAGCTGTACCTGGAGTAAACTCCTCCGTCCCTGCCTTGGTGGTGCTTTACACAAGCTCCAGGGATGAGCCAGCGTGGGAGGGGAGCTGGCAGTGCAGGGACCCGTGGGGATGGGGGCTGCTGGAGGGGAGGTGGCCAGGCTGGGAAGGGCTGGGGGACGAGTGGCCCCCGAGCGCTTGTTGTCCCCCACTAGGTGGCACTGGGAGCCCTGCGATGGTGTCCCTGTCCCCCGCACAGCCTGGCCTGGCCCTGCCCCACTCCGGGAGCAGAGCACAGAGGGACCCGCGCACGGCGCTCCGTCCCGTTCTCACCCGAGCTGAGCATCACCTGGGAGCTGGGGTGACACGGTGCCAGTCAGCCCAGGAACGAGGGATTCCCACGTGTCCTGTGCTTCACATGCTCACCTGGCCACTCCAGGAGTCATCGCAGGGCATCGTGTCTCCCGTGGAATTGGTGTCCTCAAAAACCTGGTGGGAGTCAGAGCCTGGCATGTGCAGGAGCCAGGGCATCACTGCCAGCTGGGCGTGCCACACGGGGAGCCACTGCACTGCTCATCTCCTGCTGGTGCCACTGCATCCCAGTGTCCTGCTGGGGTTTGGAGTGTCATCATGTGTCCTGTGCTGGGAGCCACTGCATACCCAGTGTCTTGCTGGGGTTTGGAGTGTCATCATGTGTCCTGTGCTGGGAGCCACTGCGTGCCAGTGTCCTGCTGGGGTTTGGAGTGTCATCATGTGTCCTGTGCTGGGAGCCACTGCATGCCCAGGGTCCTGCTGGGGTTTGGAATGTCATCATGTGTCCTGCACGGGGAGCCACTGCATGCCCAGTGTCCTGCTGGGGTTTGGAGTGTCATCATGTGTCCTGTGCTGGGTGTCACTGCATGCCCAGTGTCCTGCTGGGGTTTGGAGTGTCATGTGTCCTGCACTGGGAGCCACTGCATGCCCAGTGTCCTGCTGGCAGCTGGGCTGTCCTGATGGGACACCACACACTGGCTGTGCTCTGCCTTGCTGGGGTCAGTGCCTTTTTCACACATTCTGCTGGCATGTGGGATGTCACGCCCTGGTTCTGCCCTGCTGGGAGCTGTTGTGCTGCCTGTGTCCTGCTGGAGCTGGGGTGTCACCGAGAGCCTTGGCACTGCTGGGAATCAGCTGATCCCTCGTGTTTTACTGGGAGCAGGTGCTCAGCCCCACTGGGAGCTGGGGTCCATCCATCACATCATCCTGTTGGCAGTCAGGGCTGGGGGCTGGTCCATGCCCCATTAGCCCTGGCTGGCTGGAACAGCATTCACAGGCTGGCCATGTGACATTGTCCCCTCCTCTCTCTGCCAGGCTGTCACTCAGAGCCCATTCCCCCAGTCTGGCCTTCTCCACCCAGCCCAGCAGACCTCCTGCTCCCAGGATAAGGATCAGGGACACCTGGCCACAGCCTGCTCTGCTGAAGGTCCCTGTCTGCAGCAGGCACCGGGATGTCATGGCACAGTGATTATTTTAATTAATTTATTTTAAAGATCTGTAGTGCTGAGAATGAAATGGCATTAAATGAGCCCATCCCACATCCCCACCATCCTCTGCTGCAGTTCCCAGCAGCAGCATCAGGACTGCAGATCTCTCCCTGCCTGTCCCAGTGCCCGTGTCTGCCTGTCTCTCTCCACCCACCCAGCACGTCCTGTCTCTGGATCCTGCCCTGACAGCACTGTGGCTGCATCCTGCAGTGGCTGGGGCTCCCCCAGCCCTAGGGCATCCTCTGGGTCCCTCTCTGGGCCCAGCACTCCCGGCAGTGAGAGTGGGAAGGGAGGGTGAGCGTGTTACTGTTTCTCCACAGGGAAGGTTGGGTGCTTCAGGTTGGTGCTCACAAGGACATGGCTGATGAGAGGGGCTGGCAGGATGTGCAGGCAGCTCACTGAGGTGCACGTGTGTGCTCCAGACAGCTCTGGAAGGGGCTGCCAGGCATTGCTCTGCCACACATGGCTGAGCTCCTGGGCCAGGGCAGTCTGGAACCTTGGCAGGTTATTTGTTTGCAGTGGGAGAGACAGGTAAAGCAGGATCTGTGTCCTCGGTACTGACAGCTGCTGGATGAATCCCCACAGTGGAATGGGGGGAGAATTGAAGGTAAAAGTGTGATAAATTGAGGGCTGAGATAAAGGCTATAGTAATCAAAGCAAAAGTCACACATGCAAGCAAAGCAAGGAATTCATTCACTGCTTCCCATTGCTGGCAGGTGTTCAGCCATCCCCAGGAGAGCAGGGCTCTCACACCTAACAGTGGCTTAGGAAAACAAGTGCTGTAACTGTGAACATCACCCCCTTCCTTCTTCTTCACCCTGCCTCATATGCTGAGCGTGGTGCTCTGTGGTCTGGGATGTCCCCTGTGCCAGCTGGGATTGCTGTCCTGGCTGTGTCCTCTCCTGTGCACCCTCAGCCTGCTCACTGGAGGAGGAACGCCTCGACACCGTGCCAGCACTGCTCAGCAGTGTCTCAAACAGCCCAGCACACAACAGTTTCCAGCCCAAATCCAAAGCACAGCCCTATATCAGCTACTGTGGAGAAAATTAATGCTACCCCAGCCAAAACTGGGGAATATCAAGAAATAAATGACCTCCCTCCTCCTCAGTTATCTTCTTATGCTTCTTGTTCATTGGCAAACAATCATGAAGGCCTCTTATGCACCAGGATCTGTAAGATGTGAGGTAGCTGGAGTCTCTCTGTTCAGCTGGAGCCCTGGGTAACCTGTGCCACCTGATGGTCTAGACTGAATAGAAAAGTGACGGTTATGCTAACTTCAACAGTTAATTTGCTTTTTCCCCCACAAAGCTGTACTATCCCCTTTTTTTTCTAGCTTATGCTGATTAGACCTGAGTGTAACACTCTTCTGCCATCTGCCCTGGAATGAATGCAGGAGCTAGAACGCTGGTTTGAGCTCAGTTTTCTGTTGCATAGCTGTTTCCAATTCTCCAATGTGCTTTTATTTGCTAAACGAGCAGCATTTGCAGAGTGCACACGTGGTGCCCCCGCCCAGGTGACCGCAGCTGCCCGGTGCTTTTACCTTGAGGTCACTCCCAGCTCAGACTAGATTTTCAGTGGTGACTGGGGAAGCTCTGCAGATCCTATTAGCAGCCTCTTGAGCCTGGAGAGACCTGTGTGTGCAGAGCAGCAGCCTCTGAGAGAGCAGCTCAGGTAGGTTCTGATGTGCCCGAGGCAGAAGAGGAAGACTACGGTGACAGAGAGTGGGTCCTCTGTAAAAATGTTGCCTGTTGTGCCTAAAACCAGCACTTGGAGGGATGTTGCAAGTCATGGCCAGGCAGCTTAAACGTGCTTAGGTTGTCACTAGAGGGAGCAGCATGTGGTTTTGTTTTTTTTTTTTTTTTCTTTTCCTAAATCTTGAAAAAATGACAGTATGCAGAGACTCAGCTGGTGGAGCAGTTTGGCAGGAGGGATGTGGGAGAAATGCTGCAGTACCTTTGGCTTAATAAACATATGTGTTTCTGTAATGCAAGGGGGTCTCCTGCGCCACTCAGCCAGGGGGTCTGTGGGGAGAAGCAGGAGAGAAGCACTTCATAAAGCTCAGTTTGCTAAATCGACTTCTTGGCTCTCCTTTTGGCTTTGGAAGTGCCAAGTTTTGAAGGTGGACAGGGCCCTGCCAAGTGCAGGCACTGTGTGCCCTGCAGGGGAGAGGGCTGGAGTGGCAGGGATGTGGGATTTAGTTGGCTCTGCTGCTACTGTGAATTCAGTGGGTTTGCTGTGTCTGCGAGGGGCCTGGTCTGACGCAAGCAGCTGCTGGAGACCTTCAGGAGCTCTCAGTTCCCAGATCCTGCTACCACGGCCTGGCTGAGCAGGGCTGGGCTGTGTCTCTGTGCCCACCAGAGGTACCCCCCAGGCCCAGGGTCTAAATACAAGATGAGGAGCAAGGGATTAAGAGACAAAGCAAGGAAACAAAGAGCCCATAATGGTATCCTGCCTTGCCTTGAATTGGACAATTCCCCCATGACTAGTTGGTGGGCAGCAGATTACTCAGTGGGTGGAAAGGGGTCTGGAGTCAGTCCTGTGGACTTCATTCCCTCATTTGTAAAATGATGTTGTGAACATCTGGCTCACACATGGAGCGTGACACTTGGCTCACAGAGGCATATAAATGTTTTCAGATCCTTGAATGGCTGTTGCTGAAATGCGAAGGATCATCGTTAATGAAGTCTGCAATAACACTGACGGAGCGTTTGTGTTTGCTGCAATTTGTAACCATGTTCTAACACTTGTTAACGAATGCTATTGTGGGCTGCAATGTGACCAAGGAACACTTGAGGATAAACAGGGTTGTTCCTGGTTTGTGCTACTATTTATCACTGCAGGTGTTGAAACATGTCATGTCGTGCAGCAGGGCTTTAAATGGGTGAGTACGGTGAGAGGGGAGACTCAGCTACCGTGACTTCCTCTGTGGTTTTTCCATCTGCTCCACTCACACAGGCAAATGCCTCCATTGCCTGGTGTAAGTAGGGTGGCAGGGAGCTGAATATCCACATGACATCAGGAGAACCCAGCTGGTGGACTGGAGGTTTGTTGTAGGCAGCACAGCTTGGAGTAGTGACACCCTCAGACACGTGCTGGGATTGTTGGGGTTGTCCTGTGCAGGATCAGGAGCTGAACTTGTTGATCCTTGTGGGTTCCTCCCAGTGCAGGGCATCCCATGATTGTGTGAATGCAGCTACTCTCCATCAAGAGACCTCACCTAGGTGAAGACACGGAGAAACAGCAAATGTGCAAAGTCAAAAGCAGAGAACTGAAATTAATCAAAGGCCTGCTTAGAGGAGCAGTTTGTTGCTGAAGCAGACAAGAGGTAGAAGCAGAGGCAGATGGTCTAGGAGGAGTACAGAGCTGCTGTCTGATTTTGCAGGGATAAGATGACCTGGAGTTGAAGCTGGTGAGGAGTGTGAAGGGTGACAGAAGTGATCCTGCAAGTACCTGACCAGCAAAGGGCAGAGTAGGCTCAATGTGGGCCTGCTGCTGAACAATGCCAGGGACCTGGTGACAGCTGTGGAAAAGCTGAGCTACTTGGTGCCTTCTTTGCTTTTGTTAAGATCAGGCTTCAGCAATCACAAACCCCTGAGTCCAGGGGAAAGGAGGACTAACCCTCAGCCTCAGACCACTTAAGCAAACTGGGCTCCTAAGTTTAGGCTGAGCAAAAGCTGAGAAGCTGGGACTGGTCAGCTTGGAGGAGAGAAGGCTCAGAGCACCTTATCTGTGTTATAGATGCCTGATGGGAGGCAACAAAGAGGAAGGAGTTGGACTCTTCTCAGCAGTGTCCAGTGACAGGACCAGAGGCACTGGGCACACAGGAGGTTCCATCTGGACAGAATGAAAGCTTTTCCTGTTGTGAGAGTGACCAAATTCTGGCATGACTTCCCTGGAGAGGATGTGGAGTCTCCATCTGTGGAGTTATTTAAAACCCATGGGGACTCCTGCCCCTCCTCCCCTGTGTCCATCAGTGGACATGGGTCCTGTGCAGATCCACAATTCCTTCTAGACCCTTCTTTGTCCCTTCTCTGCCCATGGGGATGACTGCTCTGACTCACTTGTTCCTTATTTCTTATTTCTTTTCCTGACTGCATCTCCCAAGTCCTTGAGATTGGTCTGAATCCAATGCCTGTCCTGTGATATTCTGGCAGCTTCTTCTGTGCTGGCATCATCCGTGTGGTGAATCAATCCCTGTTGCTATCTGGCTGTGAGGAGAAAGGCTAGTTAGGATTGACCCAAACTTCATCCTGTGATTTCTCACTTGATTCATCTTCCATCAGACAGCAAGCCATTTATGTCTGCTCTTTGAACATGTCTTTTCTAGATGTCTTCCCATCATATTGACATTGAAGCTCCCTTAAATACCCTAGGAGACTGTCACCAAACAAATGTCACAAGTCTTACTAACATCAAGAATTGATAACCATTGTTGTTTCTTTATCTACAAAGTTCTTTTCCCTGGCTACCCAGAGAGCTGGGCTGTCTGAAGGAGTTGTGTTTGGTCCTGCACCCTTCCTTGCTTGCATCTCATGTTTATGCTAATGAAAGCTAATCTAATAGGCCCAGATTTTATTTTCTTCCATTTTCTTCCATTTTCTTCCATTTTCTTCCTATTTTGCACTTCACTTGCCCTCTCTGTGACCTTCTAAGCCCACTTGGTTTTCTCTGGAGCCCAAACCCCAGTAACCTGCATCACTACTCTGAGACAGACTTGTCAGGCATATCTCATTGGAAACCCTTCCCACAGAAGAGCACTCCTTACTCTGCTCTTGCTGGGCCTGAGGGTTAAATCTTGTTCTCCTGCAGACATTAATAAATAGCTGTGCTGCACCTGCTGCTGCTGCTGTCTCACAGTGGTCTTTGTGACCTTCTTCATGTATCCAAGACAGCTGATCTGAGCTTTCCAGCTCTGAGAGGTGGACGTGTCATATCTCTCTCTCTCAACTGATGGGCTAAGAACAGTTTTCCATCCCGAGCTCAGTGTCTTGCCATTTCAGTTTTGTCCTTTTGTGCTGGTGAGATTGCTTTTAGCTGTTGGTGGTTGTAATGCAACCTGGAGTTGATTCCTTCTGCACTCCACAAGGATCTCATGGTTCAGTGCATTGGTCCCTTCCTTTCCCTCCTGCCTTGCTCTGGCAGCCAGAGAGCTTGTTCAAGGCCCTGTTCTCCACCAAACCAGCACATCTGCTGCTGCTCTTTGTTCCTGTAGCTCAGCTTTCCAAGACATTCATAACAAAGCTCAGGGCTTACGGTTTTCTGCTGTTCTGAAATCCGCATTTAAATTTTTCTGGTGCCCCTCTGAAGGCTCCTCAACCCTTTTGTCTCAGTCAACCTCACCCATGTTGCATTTCGTGTTTGTGTTCTCCCCAGCCTCCACACTGAATCACTGCTGAGCGTGGGTCTGCAGTGTTCCTGGCCCAGCAGATCCTCCTCAGTGTGCTCCAGATTGTCCTTTTGTCCCCAGAGCTGCTTCTTTGCCCTGCTGGGCCTTTCTGTAGGCCTGAGTTTTCTGTTCTGCCTGCAACCCATGCCTGTGTCCTCACTGCACACAGACAGCATTCCTCATTCTTCCAGAACAGGCTGATACTGCTCTGGGTTCAGTTTGAGTTCTCCCAGACAATCTGTTGCCCCTAGTAAATCATAATTCTGATCACTTATAGAGTTCTCCTGTCTATTTTTAGCTGGAATCTCCAGGGCATTTGGCAAAGTGATGCAAGGCTCCTTCTGCTCCTTCTGTGGCACGTGGGACTCCTCCATCAGCCTTTTTCTGTTGTCTGGACCTGTTGTACTACTGCTACAGCCACCCATGCAAAACTCTTCAACTTATTTTTTTTAATTATTATTATTTTATCCTATTATCCTTTGTATGGAGAATACTTGCAGGTTCTCCCCTTCCTGGCTTACCCTGTGGAATGCAGTGGCTGCTGCAGAGCTGGCACACATCACTGCCCCAAGCCACGGTCCTTTCACTGACCAGATGACCTGCAGGATATTTGGGCTCCTTGTATGCATCTTCTCAGTGCTCCAGAGGATGCTGACCTCTGGCTTGTGGCACTGAAAACTGCTCAAGGTCCCTCTAACTGAGCTGGGGCATTGCAGGACACTTGACGTGAAGATGTCTGGATCCTGTGGCACAGTCATGGACCCTGCCTGGCATGGGAGGGCTGCGTGAAACCCTTTATCCAAGAAATCCATACAGAGACAAGTGGAGGGTTTATTTTCTTGCCTTGGTGCTGCTGTTTTTAATTCAGTGTAGTGGATGTGAGGCTGGAATGCAGAGATGTTCAGCTGTGTGGGATTAGCAAAGACATGAGCTGCTGTGCTGGTGTTAGTGGATCAGAAAGGCTGCTCTACTGTACGTGGAGGGAGTAAAGACAATAAAAATCCTTCTCTTTTTCCTGTCTGTACTTTTTCCTTGAAAACCTGCTGGGCCTGGCCAGGATACTCTGTGAGAGGATACCCAGACCAGTATTCATCCTAGAGAGTGGCGATTACAAGGCATCTCATAATTTGCAGCTTGGATACAGTGGAGATTGGAATATTTGTGGGACCCTTGTGCTACCAGGATGCTTCTATGTGCAGTCCTTGTGTGCCAGCAACTGGATTTACAAGTCTAGTCTGTGTCACCACAGCCAAAGACTCACAGGAGATGGAGCTGTCTGTCCCAGGGATGTCCATGTTGTGCCACTGCCTTGCTTTCTTCAGAAGGATTTCCTTCCTTTGAAGTAATTCATCCCTTGAAGCAGAACTTGTCTACTTGCTTTGAGTTTCCTCTTATTTCATGAGAACTTAATGCATTCTCCTTGCAGGATGCCAAGCAAATTTAAGGTATGCCCATTTAGCTTGCTAGGATGACTCGACCCAATAGATTTTCTCTTATTCCATTAGAACATTTCACTCCCTGCCCTTTTCCTTTTCCTTGTTTGAAAGCTTCTGAACCCTTCTTGCAGTTTTGAGTCCATCACTTTCTTTGTCTCTGTGTGACATCCTGTTCTCTTGTGAAGGTGCTAAGCACTAGGAATGCCATCCCTCAGATCCACAGACTCCAGGCTGGTGAATCTGACCCTGACCTGACTCCACATAAAGAGAATTTCTTCCCTTTTAGTGGTTGACTCTCCTTCTGAGGGACCCAGTTACTTTCAGCACTGCTTTGGCCGCATACATCACTAAGTTCCTGGGCATGAGATCATCTAATAATGATAATAAATGTGTAAAAGAGAACTGGTATATTAGTGTAGGTGTAAGTAATGAACTTTTGTTTGGCTCTTAAGGTGGTTGGAGATGTGGCTTGTGTTCCACCACAAGCCATGGAAGTCTAGAGAAATCACTGCCCAGGGTCAGGGAGGAGGATGAAGCTGCAGAGGAAATTCTATGATGGAAAGAGACCACTGGGCTGTAACTCCAGGCTGGGACAGTGGTAGAACAGGCCCTTCCCAGCATCTGCACAGCTCCTCACTGCACACTGCAGGGCTGATGCTCTTTGCAGTGTGAGCTGGAGGGGTTAACACGGTACCCTGAGCTGCTCCAAAGCAGTGCGAGTGATAATGCAGTTCCTTAACCATAGACCTGAGACCAGGGCACCTTCCCTGCAGCCAGA
Organism: Passer domesticus; assembly: GCF_036417665.1. Classification (NCBI taxonomy): domain Eukaryota; kingdom Metazoa; phylum Chordata; class Aves; order Passeriformes; family Passeridae; genus Passer; species Passer domesticus. Next base: position 15,325,900 of record NC_087486.1, on the reverse strand, counting down.
CCTAGGGATTGCTGGTACCAGCCACAGGTTATAAACTAATTCTGGCAGTTGGCCATAAAACTGCTCCTTCCCGTGAGACACGGAGGCGTCTGGTGTCAGCCTGACACAAACCATTTGACCAGGGAAAGGCCTCTCTCCTGGTGGGGTTGCAGAAGGGCTGATGCTCTTAGTGAAGCCAGAAGTGTAGAGAGAGGGGCTCATAACCCTGTGCTAATAAATATTAAATGCCTGTTATCAGGCCCGGCATTTGCTTTGTGGCTCCAGCTTTTTTGCCTGCTTTGGAGGTTATCCACTGAAGGCAACAGGTTTATCAGCAAGTTCAAGCATGTTTGGACTGCAAGGTCTCTCCTGGTGTCTGGCACGTGAAATTATCCTAATCTGCCTTTAATATCCCAGCCTGTACTCTGGGTGCCATGACACACAATCTGTGTCCTGCACCTCAGGTTCGGGTTACTGCTGCTCACAAAGAGCTTTAATCCTCTCTCTCCATCTCTGCAAACATTGCAGTGTGCTTATTCCCCCCATCAATGCAGGGTGCCCGAGCCTGGGGGCTCACATGGCAGCAGAGAGAGAGGGGCTGCTCTGGGGAGCAGTGGGGCTGTGCTCTCAGGGTGAATGGCAGCCCAGAAATGAACGTGGTGATGTTTCATCCTGTGCTGCCTCAGTGCTGGTGGCAGAGACCTGTGGAGCTGTGTCCTTCCAGCTTGAAGACTCCTGCCCCAGGAGAGTGGGATGGGGGTCAGCAGGGGCCCCAGGGATGTGGGGGATCTCCAGGAGGGGCAGCAAGGCTGCTGCAATGTGAGGAATCTGAAATTCAATGAGCAGTTGTTGTAGAATCCGCTCTGGAACGCCTCTCCTGGGCCCTGAATCACCATGTGCTTGTGGATAACAACAGGAGTTTTGCCAGAATAGAAAATGAAGGATCAACCTCCTTCTGACCTCTTGGCTCTGAGATGTTGAGCAGCACCCTGCTCAGGCAGTTCATTTACCTGCCTGCTCCCAGGGAATGCAGCTCCACTTCTCACCTCCAAACCAGGGACTGAGATCTGTGTGGTGGGGGGAAAAGATCATATTTTTGGTTAGGTTTTGTTATTTGTGTTTGTTTGTTTTTTTTTTCCTCTGCCTTACTGGCACGAGAAGGCAAAACAAACCAGTCTGGAGAATGGCAAGGTGACTTATTAAAACCCAAACAAAGTGACAGAACCCCACCAAGGCTAACAGGTTGCTAATGCAGCTTCCTGTCTGAACGTGACTGTGCTTGTCTGTGGCAGAGCACCTGGAAAGGATTTTCATTGTTTTCCCTTCTATCTGCTGTCAAGGAAGATGGTATTCTTGTTTTGCTCTGTGTCAGGGTGTGAAGCTCTAGGAATGCTTGGGAGAGCTCTCCCCTCACTGCCAAGGCAGCAGTGGTGGCTCCCATCTCAGCCCAGAGCTGCTGAATGTGCTCTGTTGAGAGGATCAGTGGCTCCTAGGACTCCTCACCAGGAGAAAATGCTCCCAAACAGGGCCAGTAGCCCACTGGAACAGACAGAGCCAGTTCAGAAATGACTCTGTGCTCTGCCAGAAGGGTTCAGTTGGGATAATTGCACCAGATCGTTAGAGAACAATAGGAGTGGAAAGTACAGATTAAACCACCACTATTTCTACTGTGTGTGTTATGCACAGAAGGGAGATAACAGTGTCAGAGGGACTCTGGTAGAAAATGCTTTTCAGACAGGCTGTGGGCAGCAGAATATTTGGACAGAACTGCTCAGAGATCCACCCTGCTCTGAGCCCAACAAGGGGCTGTTTGGAGCTGGTCAGGTGGGTAGGAGCTTTGTCCTTTTCTCCCAAGACTGACACTTTACTGTTGCTGTTTATTCCAGGAGGCAAACAACTCAAACTTGAGTTGTTTGAAGCACTCAGGATCTGGTTTCTTGTTTGTTGGCTGGACACCCCCTGCCCAGCTGGTAGAACAGAGTGAGATGTCTCCAGCTGGTTGTCAAGGTGCTCTCAGTATTTGCTTTAGTCCCTTCCCACGAGCTCCTCCTCCCCAGCACGGCTGGGGACCTACACTGTGGGTGTGAGGATGTGAGGAAGGGTTTTGGGTCCTGTGTCTCTCGTTAAGGGAAGAACATTAACTGTGTGGAACAGAGGAGGACCTGGCTGTCTCATCAGGAGATGGCAGGATATGCATTAAGCACTTCATAGTCCTCCTGCAAGGAAGCCTGGATTTGTCTCAAGCTAAAGCATAGCTCAGCCATTAAATTCTATACCAGAAAGAGAGTCCAAGGCCTGAAGAACATTTTTATGTGCTCTGGTTGGAGGGACATGCCACTGGTGCTCAGGCACGGAGTGTGACACCTGTGTTTCAGCCCTATCACCTCATCCTTATGCAAGACACATGCAATGGTGAAAAATACTTTGATAGTCCCTAGTCCCTGTTTCCAGGCCTGTCTTCTGCTCCTGGCTTCTCCCCGTATCCCAGACGCAGCAGCTTAGAGGAGAACACATATCTGCTTGCCTGGTGTGCTGCCTGCAGGAGAGCTCTGCCTGCTTTTTGGGCCTCCTGCAACATTCCCATGCCCAGCCACCCCCTTCTTGCAATGCCTTTTTAGCCTTGTCTGCTGTCCAGGACCTCCTGAGCCCGTGGTGGCACCTCCTGGGGCCGTTGCTGGCAGATCTCAGTGCTCAGGTTGTCTCTTCCCACTGCATTTCCTGGGCATTCTGCAGACACCTGTGCAGGGGATGAGTCTCAGTTTATCCTCAGAGATATAAAGAAAACCCTGTGCATGTCCTGCTGAGCTGGGAGATGTCTCAGGGCTCTGTGTGTTGCCTCAGATGCTGAGCTGTGTTTGCTCATCGGGTACCACATGAGGTACAGTGCAAGGGAGACAGCGATAAGCTTTACTGCAGGATTTGTCTCTTCAGGCCACTCCAAAGGGCACAAGCAGTTCCAGAAGCTCTCAGGGCATTACAGTGGTGGGAATCTGTACTCCTGAGGGCTGGATAAATGATTTCTGCTTTAGCTCAGCTCAGGAGTCTTTTGCTCAGACCAAAAAACAGGCCTTGACCAATCTCTTATTTCAAGGCAAAGCAGGAGTCAGCTGTGAAGAGGGAATATCTGGTGATCTGGAATTCAGTGTGGCATGGGCCACTGAGGCCTGGCCAGCCAGGAAGAAGCAGCACAGGGAAAACTAGCCCCAGCTTTCCAATGGCAAATTCAATGGAGTGACATTGCCAGCATGCCAGCAGAGAGGACACAAACTCTTCTTGGCCCATGTAGTCCTGAGATTTCTAGTTACATTCAGTTGGCCTATGAGCACAAAAATTATGTCATGGTAAAGGAATTGCTAGACCAGAACTGCCTCCTCATGTGAAGTTATTTAAGCGTATCTTATGATATATTTTTATGTGCTGGTAATTATCATCTATACCCAGATTGCCCTACTTATGTTTTCCTCTTGCGTCGTTACTTGTTCATGCAGGAGTGTTTTCCCTGGGGGGTGTCATCAAATACATTATAAAAGTAGAAGACACTGAATTGTGTTACAGAGAACATTTTGCATTTTTTTTATAACTCGCTTGTATGCAATTAGTGTAAAGTACTTTATAATCAGAGGTTTCCTGGTGGAAGAGATCAAGTGGATTTGAAAAGTCCCACTGTCCCAGGCAGAAGTTCCACCAGGGGACATCACATCAAACAGCCCCATTCTGCCCAAACTAGCATGACACAAGTGCCTGGCTCTGGAAAGTGCTCCCTGAACTGGGTGGAAGATGCAGATGTCAGAAGAGATGCTCCCATTGAGAATGGAATCAGAAAGAAGCAGAAGACACCATGGGGGAGGAGATGGTCTGCTCTGGGCACTGCAGGTCCCTTAGGACTGAGGAGAGGCTGTTCCCTGTCTGTCAGCCCTGCAGAGGCTCTCAGCAGGCAGATGTGGATTGTAGGGGATGCTGTTATTGTGTAGGTGTCAGGATGCAGGTCTGGAAACCCATTCCCCAACCACCAGAGGCTGGAGAGGGTAATGGAGCATGTGGAGATTCTGCAGAGGCCAGTGCTGAGGCAAACAACACAGCTGGGAGCTGTCCTGAGGAGTGGCAGAGTGCACAATCTCATTTTGCTGCACTTCTGGGCTGACAGGGTTGTCAACACATTAATATCTCTGTCATCCAGCTGTGAGTCCAACCCAACATCTCCATGGCATTCTCTCTGTTCCTGGCCTCAGCATCCCTCTCCCCACGTATGTCTCATGGGAGGGAGACTTTTCAGAAGGGCTGGGAGTGACAGGGCAAGGGGGAAGGGCTCGACACTGACAGGGGGCTGGTTTGGATGAGAGACTGGGGAGAAATTCTTCCTTGGGAGGGGGTGAGGCCCTGGCACAGGGTGCCCAGAGCAGCTGTGGCTGCCCCTGGATGCCTAGCAGTGTTCAAGACCAGGTTGGACCAGGCTTGGAGCAGCCTGGGACAGTGGAAGATGTCCCTATCCATGGCAGGGGGTGGCACTGGATTAGCTTTAAGGTCTCTTCCAATCCAAACCATTCCAGGATTCTGTGACCTCCCAGATGGCTGCACAGGGCTGCAATGGGTACACCAGCAGCCGAGAGGCTGAGAAATTGTTCTGTAGGGTTGGGCACAGGTCCCTCTTCAGTGGCTCTATTGACTCTGGTGTGCTGTGTGGGAAGAAAGTCACCCAAAAATTTGTTCTAGAAGAAATTGTTAATGAGAACTGGGCCAGTGGAAGCTGGCTTGCTTCAGGAAGGTCTCATCTGGGATGAGCACTGCAACTGGTCCTTGAGAAGGTTTCCCCATTGGGCAGAGAGTTGTTATTGGCTTTACAGGGCAGTGATGTCATGGTGAAAGCTGCAGCACCTTCTTCCCTCTGCTCTCCTTGGTCCTCTCCAGAATGCTCTCTACAAGCTCCTTGTGCATTACTGAATTCCATGGACTGGCTGCAGGTTTTTGGCTGAACTGGGGTCAGGAACCCAGAGATGAGAATGGATGAGGCTGTGTCACCTCTGGGGACAGCTCACCACTGAGAGCAGACCCTGCTGGCTTGGCACACACAGCCTCTGCCTGCACACCCTGCAGTAATGCCAGGCCACTGGGCGAGTTGGAAAATCTCCTCTGATTGTTTTTTCTCGGTGCAGTTCAGGTGTTAACTATGAGCCCATGCAAACCCCCAGAAATGGGAGGAGGATGTTCACCACTGGCTCTCCTGTAATGGTTTTTTACTCATGAAAGGTGTCTGCTCCACTTTGGGAGCTCTCACCTGTGGGAGGTACAGAGGGAAGAGAACAGCCCTCCTTGGCTTCCTACACCAGCTTAGGAGGAAAAAGCTGGCAGGAAGGCACTTGCCCAGGTTTCTCACTGGGTGGGATCACACAAGTTGTCCTAACCCATATGGATTAGTGACATGCCAGCTCCCCACCCCACAGCACAGGGGCTGTGGGCAGACTGAGGAGCTGCAGTGGGTGGTGGGACCAGGGGCTGCTCCTCTGAACGGGACTGGCTTGTTGGCACCCCTGTGGGTGACCTCTGAGGGCTTAGAAGGGGAGGGCACGAGTGGAAAAGCCAGGAGAGGTGCCAGAAGAGGTTCTGGAGTAAATTGGCTGGCACAGAGGGAAGATCATGATGTGTAGAAAGGGATGTGACTGCACTTTTCTCGGGTTTCTGGACAGTAAATCGAGTGAACTGAAGGGGGCAAGCTTAGAGCTTGACTGCACAGTGTGAAGAGAAATCAAAGTCCTGGGTAGAGAAGGGGCCTGGGCAAGAGCTTTCTAGAAGGAGGGAGAGAAACTTTCCATGGTGAGTTCTGCAGTGCATGAAAGCCAAGGATTTGAGGAGATGTTTAACTTGTTTCCCATTTGATAATTCAAAATATTTTTTTTGAAATTTAAAATTTTAGATTGTTCCCATTTAAGTATCCAAGCCTTGGATAATCTCTTTCCAAGGCCTGTCTTGTTTTCATCAAATCTCCCTTTCAGGCCACCACCTGGAAACTCTGCTTCCTAAATCCCTTGCTGGAGATTCCCAGTGGAGTCTAGAACACCTCCAAAGAGTCTAAAAGTGCAACCATGACTCTCCTCAGAGCAGACCCACATCCTGGGGCTCTGGGACATCAGCTAAGTGCTGAGGGTGGGTTTTGGGCCCACGTTAAGGAGCTGTTGTACCAAGCAGAGCTGAGATCTGATGCAGAACTGACTCATTCCTTGTCTGGAATGAACCTCAGGGTTACAGTGCCAGGAGATGCCATCCTGCCATGCTTGCTGCAGGAACAGGACCTCACCCCTACACCTGCTGACCTGAAGGAAAAGGATTTGCTGGTGCCTCCAGTAAGCACTGACAAGGCTTTTTAAGGCACCTGTTAAAGAGGGTCTCTAATGCTTTATGAATTCCTTTAGTTCATAAATCTCTCCCAGAAGAACCCATTAAAAAAAGGGGAAAACTGCTAACAAGTACTTAGTGCTGAGGAGAGAGCTGTAAAACAGGGGAAAGTCTAAGCTAAAGGGCATGTTCTCTCCTTACCATAAGAGAATTTTGTGCCATCAACCTCTAAAAGTCTAGCACAAGACTCCAAAACTTGTGGAGGAGCATCTTAATGGATAAATGCACAGGAATGCATTAAGGTATTTTTATTGCATGATTGGAAAAATCCAGTCCTAAGCCATTTGAGGGCTATGGAAGGATCTTGTTCTGTGGTCTGTGTGTGGAAACTGGGATGGAAGTAGTGGGACAAAATCCAGTGGGAGCCTGGCAGAGGTAAGAGAGGTCTCAGCGTGTCAGTGACCAGTGGATGCATCACGGTGCTAATGGTTGTGTCTAATGTCTCTGCACACCTGGACCGTGTTCAGCAGTGTATTTGGAGAGCAGAAAATGTATCCTGGCAACTTGCTTTATTTAGCTACAGTGTGCAAACGTGAGGCTGTTCCTGCCTTTCACTCCTCATATGTCAGTGTGACTTTGAAGTGACAGATCTCTCCAAGATATGGAAGTGTCAGCATGCCACGAGCAGCAGCCCAGAGCTCAGATGAAGCTGTGGGTGGTGATTTTTCTCAGCATGGATTTCTCTCACTGCAGAGAAACGTTTCTTACCCTGTTCAACCCATTTTGAAACAAGAGGCTTTTAAACAAGAGGCTGAGCGTGATGTTATGGGAAATCCCCACACAGACCTCTCCTATGCAGGTAATATTCTCTTCTCTTTTGTTTTTAAATCTCCTGTGCCGGAGGTTTTTTTCTGTCTTCCAGTGTCTCCTAGCAGTGCTGCTCGCAGTTATAAACACTCACCTTTGCCACTCCAAGGTTACAAATTCCGTGCTCGGGGGTCCTTGATGGAGACAAAGAGGTTTTTAGCCTCGCTGCTCCAGCCAGAGGTGGCGAAGAGCCAGACCTCCCCGAGGTGCAGCTTTTGGGAGGCTTCTCCCCGCGGGGCAGGAGCTGATGTTCACCCATCCCTGGGGCTCTGCTGGTGTGCGTGGGAGCCGCAGGCGCGCTCCGCTCGCAGGGCAGGCTGGACGGGACACGCGCTTCCAGGCACAAGCTCCTGCTTGCTTCGAGGCACGGGAATGTTGCTCTGCGTGGAAATGGCCCTTTGATTTCCTAGTCCTCCCCCGGCGCTGTCACGCTGGTTGCCAGCTCCTCCCGGCCCGGGCAGCCTGGCACCGCGGCAGCGGGGCTGGCACTGGCTGTGCCAAGAGCTTTTGTCTCCATGGCTTGGGGAGGTGCTGTGATTTGTGCTCTCGGTCACTGACAGGTCTCAGCTGACAGCTCCCTCCTCCTTTTGTAAAAATTACTTGCAGAGCAGCTAGTTGAGACATGACAAAGTTTTGAAAGAGGGAATTTCGTTTCCCATACGGTTTCATGGGAAAGGTCACTGTTCCACCCCCAGTGCCACTCTGGGTGAGCTAAACACACACAGCTGTGCTCGCTGCACAGGGAGGGAGCCTGGCACAGGGCAGGGGACACAGGCCTGGGGACACAGGACAGGGGGCACAGGGCAGGGGTGCAGGGCAGGGATGGGGTTGGGCTGGCACCAGGGGCTGGGGAGGGCAACTGGACTGGTGCTGCTGCAGGTCAGGGTGGGCCTTGTGTGGCAGCCCTGGGCAGGACTCCAGCAGCACATCAGCCCTGGATGGCACTGGGCACCTCTGGAAAGGCTCTGGACTAAGTGGCAATAGATCCATGTGGTGCCCTGGCTGTGTGCAATGGAGACTTTACCTGCACAGTGTCTGAGTATCAACAAAGAACCTTGAAGCTTCTCTCAGCTGGCTCAGCATCTCCATAAAAGTATAGCTGTTCTGAATGGTTGTAACCAAAGAGGGGAAATGGTGTCTGATGGTGTTTGTCCCCTGTTCCTGGCTTGTTTCCTCAGTCTGCACCTGAGCAGAAGCCTGTCAATGCAAATCACAAAGTGCCTTCAGCTTGCACTTGTGAATGGTTCCACTTGTGGGCTGCTGGTGGGGCAGCTGGTCCTGCTCTGCCCCGCCGTGACCCACAGTGAGCAGATCCTTGCCTTTCATGGCTGAGCTGACTCCCAGAGATAGATTGAACATCAAGAATTGTTAGTCACTCAGTCTGGCATGGAGTGAGTGATGGCTGCAGCCCTGGGCTCAGTGGCCAGGTGGGAGGACTCCCCTTCCCCAGAGATGGTTCCAGCAGGTATCCATGGCATGTCCCTGGGTGCAACAAGGGCATCCACCCAAGGCAGCAGAGAGCCTTTGAGCAGAGGTTCTTTCTGGCCAGAGGCCATTGCTTGAAACCCTGCTTGAGCAGGGAGGTTGGACGTGATGGCCACTGTGGTCCCTTGGAACTTCCCCATTCTGTGATGGCAGAATCTGATTGTGTCACCCTTGGGTCTGGAGAAGGACTGCTTGCTTTGCTACCCTGCTTGGGGGAGGATGGCTTTTTTCATAGTTGCTGCCTCCATGGCAGACCGACAGTGGCCACAGTGCTCTGTGCTGGTTTTGAACTTGCTGCTTTTTCTGGTGCTGGCACCAAGAAAGCCACATTAACTCCAAAATGTGTCTGTCTGCCAAGCCCCATCCTCTAATACTCTCCTACAAGCCCGTGGTCTCTGGGATGGTGGGGTTTGGGGCATGTGGTGTCTCTGTGTTCATTGCACTCAAGCCTTTAGATTCTCTTTGGCTGGAACATGGGGGATAACATCACAGACTCTGCTTGCAATTTTGGTTCAAATGGTTCTCAGATGCTCGTGTGCTCAGCCCTGCCAGCTGCCTCTTGCTTCCAGTTGCTTTAGTTGCCTAAAAAGGCAGCAGAAAATCCTCTGTGCTTTCCCAATGGCACATTTTCTAGGTAAGGTGTGTCCAGAGGGCCATTAGCCTTCTGTCAATAAGAGCAAAGGGACCTGCTCCAATAGGAAGCAGATGTTCTGGGAAGTCACATTGATTCAAGGGAGGCTGATCTGAGACCCAGTCCCTGATGTGTTTGTGCATGTGTTTGTGCCCTCTGCATGGTTCACTGTGTTGTCAAGGGGCAGGAGCTGAGATGAGCACCAAGGCTTCAACACATCGAGGTTTGGTCGTGTTCCACAGCTGAATGTGAGGAGAAATCTCTGTGTCTTGTGTGCCTTGACCATGCACGGCCAAGTGAAAACAGCTTTGTCTCGTTGGCTGATTCCAGCCCAGGTTACCCAAGGCGATTTCTGCCTTTTGGTGTGGAGCAGCTCAGCTTTCCTGCTGGGGGAATTCTTGTAAGGAGGTAAAATGTGAGCAAAGTGTGGCTTGGCTCCTTCAGCAGGAGTGGAGCAAAGGGATCGCAGCGCTTGGAGAGTTGGTGAGTGCAAAGGGGATGTGGGTGAATCAGAGAGCTCTGCCCCGGATGTCAGGATTAGAAGTGACTTTTATGCAAAGGAGGGGATGACTCAGATATATTTGAATGATCAGTTAAAAATTAGTTTTTTTCTTCCTTATCAAGTACTGATGTTAAAACATAGCAGGGCTTTAATGCTGTCACTCCTTTCTGAGCTGTACAAGTATGCAACCTATACTAACTGGATTTTGTCCTTCTCACTGGAAAAACCTCTCAGTTTATGTGTTCTTAGGAATCAGGGTTGTTAGAACTCAAGACAATCCAGGTCTGAGACTGTTATTGGCTTCCTCCAGGAGAAAAAGGCTTTGTTAAGGCTTCTCAGCCAGAGCGGTGCAACTGTGGTGTCCTGGTTTGGAGAGACAACTCCCACTGTGGAGAGGCTGCCCAGCAGCTCTTCTGGTCATCCTGGACTGTGAAACTGCTCTTGTCATTGTTAGGCCTGGACAAATGAGATCAAAACATGGCATGTGACTCCATGCATCCTTCTTTCTCACTGAAACAGCACTGTTGAGCAAAGCAATACCCTCAGAAAGGGTGTCTGCTCTGGACAGTGGAAGAGAAATAGAACCATAGAATCATGGAGTCATATAATCACAGGCTGGTTGGGTTGGGAGGGGCCTTAAAGCTCATCTCATTCCAATCCCCCTGCCATGGGCAGGGACACCTTCTGCTAGTCCTGATTGCCCCTGAACATTTCCAGGGATGGGGCAGCCACAGCTTTTCTGGGCAACCTGTGCCAGAGCCTCTGCACCACCACAGGGAAGAATTTCTTGATATTTGATCCAGATGCCCTTGTTCATCCCGCTGGAATGCTCCAGCTGAGCTCTGCAATGCAGGGCTGTGCTGGGGGGAGATGGAGGAGCGATGCCCACTGGGCTGGAACAGGGGTTGGTGCTCTGAGCTGCTTGGCCCCTGGTCACCCCTGCCCACACAAACCTGGGAGCAGAGGCAAGGGTCCATCGTCCACGGCCAGCCAAGTGGGAGCAGGATGGGAGGTGGCTGAGCAGGGCTGTGGGTATTGTCACTCAGGTGTAACGTTACAAGAATTGTGTGGGCATCCTCACAGCCCGCCGGGCATGTTTAGGCAGATGGAGAATTCAACAAAGACAAATGAAATTCCAAAAGAACATGTAAATTGCAGCACAATCCTCATAAAATGAGCTCAGCAGAGCTCGTCAGAAATGCCCTGAACCCAGCTGCACACGGCTGGTTACGTTTGGGCTTTGTGTTGGGAGTGTTGCAGAAGACATTGTCTTGGAGGAGTCAGTGGTTTTGAACGTGCCATGTATGCTCTACTGCACCTCGTTCTTAGGGCTTGGGAAACCTGTATGTTATTAACATAATCTGTAACTTATCATTCCTCTGGACAGGAAAACTGCATGTGGATCAAGGGGTGGATGCAGTGATCCTGATCGGGAGCCACTGGAGAGTCAGTGATCCACGTGGAGAGTCAGTGATCCACGACAGAGTGACCCGTGCTGGCTGTGTGGGGTGGCCAGCACGGCCCTGGGCTGGGCAGTGCCACACAGATCCCGGGTGCAGGACAGGCACAGCCAGCTCCTGGTAACAGAGGAGCCCGTGGGCAGCTCCCGTGGGGAAGCTGTGATCACACTGCCTGTGCGGCAGTGAACGTCCCTTCTGTTTGGCAATACCTGCGGTGAATAGTTTTCTTGTAAGAAAATGTAGCTCAGATGACCAAAAAGGAGATTTTCTCCAGGGAAAGGATCTGTGCAGCCTTGTAGGAACATCTACCTGGGCTCTGTGGGATGATGCAGAAATGCAGGGCTGCCAACATCCAAAGGGGTGTCAGATTTACTCACTAGCAATATTTCTCTTTAATTCTATCTTATTAAAGCAGCTGTTTAATTAAGGGATTTACTGTTGGACTTTTCTTATTGAGCTTAAGACAGAGCCCTACGTCAGCTCTCCATCTCTCACCTCACCTGGTGCAGAACAGGTTTTATAAGCCCCAAACATAGCTTTGCTATCAAGCCTGGAGGGTCAGCATGCACTGAGGGCTTGGGGGTGGCTCAGCTCTGGTTTTGCAAAGTATGTGTTTCAGAGGATTTGGCCATGCAAATAGTGAAAAGGAAAATGAGACAAGTTTGGGTGAACTCGGGCGTGGCTTTGTACTTTGCATAAAGTGAAGGTCATCTGGCTGGAGAAGACATAGGAACACACATGGGAGTGTGTGGTAGCCCAGGTGAGAGGGGACAGCCAAGTTATGATTCCCTGCAGAAGGGAGAGGAATGCTCTCCTGGTTGTCTGCTGAACTGAGTGGGAGTTTTCAGACCTGACAGGAGGACAGATGGGACCCTTGCTAGCTGTAGGAAGTCCTCACTGGCACAAAGAAGGTCCTGAGAAAGGAAGGGGCTGTTCTCAGGATCTGTTCATTGCTTGTAGCCCATGTTCCAGTCTCGGCCACACAGCCTGCCCAGCCTCGTGTCTGTGCAAATCCCTTGGGCCTCCTCAGGTACTCAGCAACTTCTCTGCCACTTCAGCTGTGCCCTGCTTCCCTGGGCTGGGCTGGGGCTCCACTCTCAAGTTATTGAACCAGCAGAAGGATGGAGTGAGGGCTCAGGAGGGGTCTGGTCACCAAACTGTCTGCAGCCACTCCTCGCTCTGTGTCACTCACACACTTCCTCCCCTTGTGTGCCTGGGGAAGTGACAGAGGTGCAGAGCAGGAATTTAATGCAACCCCTAGGCAACCAACCACCCCCCATGTTCCCCAGACTTGTGATGGTCGCACCTGCAGCTCACAAGATGAAGAAGAAAGAGTGTTTGGAACAGGCACCCTGGTCCTTTCAGGCTCTGGAGAAACCAGCCTGCAGAACCACTTGAGCCAGCATTGCCAACTCAGCCCATGTTTAGCTGGAGAAACACGAACTTTTGCTGTGGAAAGGTTTTGGTCATACCCCAGCTGCCTGGGTAATGTGATTTTGGCATTGAGCTGAGGCTGAAAACATCCTGGGGCTCCTGGTGTGAGCATCCATCCAGGGCTGCTGTTGGTTGTTAATTAGAGTTTGACCAGCTGACTGCTCTCAGAGTGACTCTCCTGTTCATTATTAATTCCTTCTCTGTGGTGATTGGGCTTCTTTTTGGTGTTTGTGGGCTGCCCTACAGAGAGAAGATGCTGGCAGCACCATAAGTCAAGTTGAGATGATTTGATGATTCACAAAAAGTTCCATGTTGGATCTGTAGCTGATGAGGATTGAAAATGGATTGTTCTTCTGTCCTGTGCTAAACACAGTATCTCTCAGCCAGACTTTCTAATTCTATCTTTGGCTGCCCTTGGACACCTTCACCACTCAGTGCACTGTGTGCTCTCAGTGTGGGATGTGGACACGACTCCCAGCAGGTCCACAGAGCCCTTGCACTGTCAGGTCAGCACACCCTGGTTCCCTTCCTGCCCCCCAGAGCACAGGCTGAGCTCTTCATAGAATCCCAGGGTGGTTTGGATTGCAATGGACTTCAGAGCTCACCTCATTCCACCCCTGCCACGGCAGGGACACCTTCCACTGTCCCAGGGTGCTCCAAGCCCCATCCAACCTGGCTTGCAGCACTTCCAGGGATGGGGCAGCCACCTGTGCCAGGGCCTCATCACCCTCACAGGGAGGCATTTCCAATCTAAAAGTCCTTCTTTTACCTGCCTTGTCTGTGTGTGCTGTAAACACACTGGATCTACACAGCCCCACTTGAAATCAGAGCTCCCTTGGAGCTCTTAGATGTTCCCAGAATAAACCTGTACCCTGGTAACAGTACAGTTCTCCCAGAAATTATTGCTGTTTCTCCAAGCTCTTTCCCTCTTTCAACCCCAGTGACTGACTGACTTAAAGCTTTTTCTTAAGGCCAGGTTCCAGAGTCATCTCGTGCTGTAGTCAGCAGGAAGTCCAGGAGAGCCCATCACTTGTTCCTGTGATGCTTTGGGGTGTGTGCAGCTCTGAGACCTGCCCAGGTGATGAACTAGTGTGTGACTAGACCTAGGGCAGATAAAAGGGTTTTTTGACTATTTTTGACTGTTGTCTGCAGCTCTTAAATCCTTATCCCCTCTGCTATGTCCTCTTCTAGAATATATTATTAGCATTACCCCTGGAAATTGGTTTATCCATTGTCATAACACAGGGTTTGATAATGGGGAACTTTGCAATGACTTGTAGGATCTGAGATTCATTAAAAAGTGATGCTTTTTTGATAATGAAGTAACTTTGATAGTAAAGTGCTTCAGATGAGTCAAAATCCTTAAGACTTTTGAGCATCATAGATTCCTTCATTCCCAGGGTTTTCAGAGAGCTGCAAACCCTTCAGGACAAAGGAAGGACCTGGCAGATTCCCAGTGCCACTCAAAAATCAACTGTTCAAATGTTCCTTCTGCCTTTTGCCTGCCAGTGCTGAGCAATGCAGGGGCTCTGCAGCCCTTGGCTTCACAGAGGGTGGCACAAAGGCTCTCCCTTTTGGAATAAATTCCCACCCTTTGCCCAAGCAAGTTCATACTCAGAGAACAAGTGTGTAAGTGCATAACCTCTAGGAAGATGCTTTGGAAGACTTCACTCTCCTGTAGGGTTGGCCTGCATTGGGGAGCAATTAGATGTACACTTTATTGGTCTTTATTTCATAACCTCCCCTGATGACTGCCTCTTCAGTCTTGTTCTTTTTGCATCCTCCAGCTGCTGTTGCAGCAAAGAATTGTGGTGTGACTGGCAAGTAGTACTTTTTCTCATGTTTTTTCCCTGCTCCTGGGGTTGATGAGTTTGTGGAAAGATTGGGCTTAGATCCTCATCCCCAGTGAATTCCCAGAGTGCTGGTTGAAAGGTGAAACCAAGTTGCATGAATTTTCCTGGAAGAAACCTGGGTAGAATTTGTTCCCAACCTTGGTCAGAGCTGATCTTTGGCTTTGTAGGCTCAAAGCAGGAGCTCAGCTTTCCAGAAGTGTTTATAAAGTACAAAATGAGTCCCACTGGGCTTTGCCCTACCCCAGCCTTCCAGAATTACCTCTGCCTCCTCACAGGGATTAATTCAGATGATTCAGTGATACTGTCAGTAATGGTTCCAGCAGGACAATCTGACTTAGCACCATCTGTGAAGAGGCAAAGATGTAAATTTCTGAATGCTTTTGCTAAAAGACAAATAAATCAGCCTCTTGAAGCCAGCATTGCACTTGCTGGCTTGGTTTTGTAATGCTCTGTGCTTCTTTCTGTCCCCTGTTTGCTGTCACCAAGAGTCTAACTCAGCCTTTCAGCTTGGAAAACTGTCTTGTTCTCTTTCCCGGTGACTAAACACAGAGTGTTTGTTGTCAATATTTTAAAATATTTATCTACATAAATTGAAGTGGCCTGGCTGCTGAAGGCTGGGAACGCTGGTTCCAGCTACTGTAGCTCAACACCTTTGGAAGCTGGGTTGTGTTGACATGTGTTAAAGTGCCATTGGCTTTGGGTGCTCGGTCTGATGGAGACCAAACCCCAAGATGCTGGATCACTGTGAAGTTGTTTGGGAAGCTCTGGCAGAACTGGGAGGTGAGTGCAGGCCCTGTGGCCCTCCTCTCCCTGAGGCTCTGCTGTGCATTGCAGCACTGGGGACAGGAGGCAATGTTTACCTGTGTTTATATCTGCAGAACCCGTACAATTTTACGTAAGAATAAAATAAATATTGTTTGTTTGAACAACGTAGAATGTCTGTTATTCCAGGAATTTTGAGGGGGGTGGGGGTGGGCAGTGAAAAGTGTTGTGGTCAGTTTAAGTGGCTGGAGCTGTGTCTGGTCTATTTATTGTGGGATTGAATCACCCTGTGCATATCTGGACACATTTTGGGATTATTTGTTTACCTGAGTGAATTCCTGTAATTTGATTGTACTTTCTGATAGAGGCAGATTTGTAGGTCTTCATCCTATCAGATCCTGTGGAGTGTTTTAGTGCTGGGCTGCTCATCTTGGCCTTATCTCAGCCTCTGGCCAGATGAAAGCCTTGAGAAAGCAGCTGATCAGTTCATCCTTTGAGATCCATTTGTCACTGCTTCCCTCTGTGTTATGTGAGGGGGAATTTCCAATACATTTTCCTCATAAAAGAAGATGAAGATATAAACCAGCAATGATAAAAATCTTCCCCATAAAATGAAACAACAAGGAAAGCCAAATTGGCTTGGAGAAAATATGAAGTAGCTGGGCTGTGCAAGAGTCAAGACACAATGAGCAACTTTCACTGTGCCACTTAATATGGCATTTTCTCAAGTCCAGGTTTTCTTACTGGGACTGTTTTGGATTCACACTGTTCATTGGAAATGGGTTTGGATTTGTGGCCATTTCTGGTTTTGCAGAGGTTTCTAAGGCAGTACACAACAACAGAGGTATTGAAAAGTGACTAGTGAGGTTTGGGTTGTCTTTCTCCTGCTTCAAGAGGAATCCGGTTTCCATATGCTGGTGGGGCTGGAGCAGATCTCCTCCCAGAGCAGAGTGCTAGCATGATGCATCTCCTTGGAAACCCCAGCTCCAACACAGAATGTGGCCAGGGATGTCACCTGGACAAACACCTTCTCATCTTGGAGCTGGCAGAAGTTCTGGGATGACAGAAAACATCCCTCATCTGTCTGGTGGACGATCCCTGCCAACGCATCGTCTGCAGTGGATCTCATCCCACAGGGAGAACAGCTGCTCTGCAAGGGGCTGAGGGATCCCTGTGGGGAAGGACAGGTGAGAGGGTGCCCCTGTGCACCCAGGGCAGCAGCACTCTGGGCTCACCTGCAGCTTCAAAGGCAGCAATAAAGAGTGGGCAGAGAGGCAGAGAAAGGTGATGGCTCTGGATTTGTTCTGAGCTCACTGCAGGGGAAGGGAACCAGCAGTGCTTAGGCAAGAGTGTCTGCTCTCCATGGAACCACCGGGGAGCCCAGCAGGGCTGGGAGGCCAGAGACAAGTGCTTTACACAGCATATAGATCTGTAGAGCTCCTGTTGTGTGGGTAGCTCTGAGGAGCAATCAGGAGACACTATTGGGTCGTCAACATCATGTTTAGTCTCCATGGGTTCCTCCTTTGCTGATCACAGTTTAGTGCCCCATGGGGTAAATGCATCATTTCACGCTGCTAAAAGCCACCACAAATGGCTCCCCAGCCCAAACTCTTCTCCTTGCTCTTCTGCTGCTGCAGCACCATGGAAATGACAGCTGTTTGCAGGGTTACAGAGAGTATGCACATGGAGCTCCTGTGCATCCTAGTGTTCATCTCTTCCCCAGGCAATGCTCTCATGCCCTGCCACAGCTGCAAGCAATGGCAGAGAAGGGCCAGGGGCATTTTTGCAGGAGTGGGGCAAGAATTAGAACTGCTTCAGTCAAGAGACCAGACCAGAAGGCAGAACTTTAATTGACAGGCCTACTGAAAAGAGATGTGAGCCCAGTCTTTCAATTCAGGCATGGCTGGATTGGGAATTCAGATATGTGGAGGAGCAAAAGAGCTCTAAACCCAAGAGATGAGAGCCATTGCAGAGATGCCAACGAAGATCCAAGCCTTGCCTTGGTGTAAACTTGAGTGAATGCTAATTGGGTTAGGGAGTAAATTTGATTTAGAGCCTGGGATAGTGGGATGGAAAAGGGCCCACTCGTCTCAGGAAAGACAGTTTTTATGCAGACAGCAGCTTTTTACTTCAGTGCCCTCCCACACATTGAAGGACTGGGTGTCCTGCAGAGGCTGGTGCAGCAGCAGGGTCGAGGGTGCTGGCCAGGAGGGCACTCGGGCACAGGAAATGCCCATTTTGCCTCAGGGACGGGGCTGTTTACAAGCTGCCGGTGCTGGTGGATTGTTTCTTTAGGTCATGGCGTGCCAAGTATTGTTTAGTTTAATAGCCCTGTTAATAGGATTATATTTGCCTGCACTATTACGTGAAGGAAAATGATTCCTACTTTGAAAGGAAAAGACACTTCAGTAGCGATGTTGCAAGACACACATCTGTCGTCAGATGCTGCTACTGAGCTCAGATGTCTCTGGGCTGCAGCCGAGGCTCCTTCTCATGCTGCAGTGCCTGGGCTGGGGTGGGACACGCACGCAGAGAGCAGACCAGCCCTCCGGGAGCTCTGCACGCAGAGCAGTGCTGGAGGTCTGTGCTGCTCTGGACGTGTCCTGGAGCAGGGATGTCAGCTGGCACCGCAGCTGGGGTGGCACTGCTTGCCCAGGTGAAGGTCAGCCACCCCACACTGGTGACTCTGTGGGTCATGCAGTGTGTCAGAGCTCCTCCAGGGCACGAATTTGCTGGGTGTTCTGGGACAGTGCAGTGCACAGCTCTCTAGCCTGCAGGCTGCCAGTCTTGTGCTCTCTGCCTGTGTCTGCCAAGAACATCTCTGCTCATTTAAACGCTTGGCTCCATGTAT
Source organism: Passer domesticus (assembly GCF_036417665.1). Taxonomy (NCBI): domain Eukaryota; kingdom Metazoa; phylum Chordata; class Aves; order Passeriformes; family Passeridae; genus Passer; species Passer domesticus. The sequence continues at coordinate 15,307,749 of NC_087486.1, read as the reverse complement.
CTTCTACTTTACTCCTGCCACCACCCAAGCAGGGTCAGGCAGCTGCTGGCAAATGAGAACCGTGACAACTTGACATAAGGGGTAGAAAGTGCAATGAGCAGAATAAGAGCCCGGGAGAAGTGGTTTTCATTTGTGGAGCTCTAGAAATGTTTTCCCAGTAGACTCCTGAGCAGCTCAGCTGCTCATTGATGAATTCTGGCTTTCTGGGCTATCTGCAACAGGAATCAAACATGGATAATTCCCCAGCAAGCAGCTAGAGGAACAATGCATCCTGGGATTTAGTCATTGATTTATGTCTAACCTTTGGAGCCGGGGAATGTACGGAAGTCATTACCAGGGCTTCAGCAGAGGTGAGCCACTGACAAACGTGTCTTCTCAGCATGAGGTCAACCTGTTACTGCCTTTGTCCAGGAAGGCAAGAATGCCAGCTAGGAGGTACAAAAAAAACCCCCCAACCAACAAATTCCACTGTGTTGCACTATCCAGCCTTACTCCATAAAAAGGGGAACTAACAAGCAGCACCCTGAGGGCTGGCAAGCAGCTGGTGTTTCTAGATGGGTGAGGGTCTGCCAGTTCCCAGAGAAGGGCAGGGCATGCAATTAAAGAGTGAAAAAAATATCCATGCCCCTTTCTTCAAAGGGTTTTTCTTCCTGGGAGCTGGAGAAGGGCAGCAGGCAGAGATGCTTTTAAACCCAAGCCCCTTTATCCTTCACAGTTACCCTGAACAGCCTCAGATGGGACCTTCATTGGGGCAGATGGTCAAACACAGCAGTGGTGAAGGGGCACCAGTTGTCTGGGTGTGGGCACTCAGAACTGGCTTCCACTTTTGAAAACACTGAAACTGGGCTGTGGGCAAATTCAGATCTGTGCAATGCATAAATCTTCTATCTAGGCTAACGTGTGTGATTTTAATCTCTTCTCCACTGTCTTCCACCCAATACCCAAGTTTTTCCCACCCCAAAAGTCCCTGTTGTTCCTTGTGTCTCTTCGAATTATTCTGCTTGAGCCAGGAATTGTAAGTGCTAGGTGGCTTGTGTTCCTTGTGCCTTCCAAGGAATTCTTCCTGTCCCTCACCTGCTGAACTTTGTGTGGGAGAACTTTGTCTTTGTGATTCTTCTCCTGGTGTTGCCTTGTTTCCCTTTCCCTGGCCTGTGAAATGGATTGCTTTGACAAAAAGCTGGGCAAGCACTGCCTGCAAAATGTCACGGGCAGAGAACCCTGCCTCTAACCCTCCTTGTGTCACAGGGAGCATGGCTGGGCACTTCATCTCACTGTGCCATCCAGGCAGGTGTGTCCTAGCCCCTTCCCACAGAAAGGACGAGTGTGTCTGGAGGATGATGAGAACCTGAAGTGGCTCCACCTGCCCTTTGGTGTGTCCAGCATGGAATTGGCATCACCTTGGCTGTCTGGGATGGCTCAGAGCTCTTGGGGACACCCCTCATCCCTTGACTTCCCCACTGGCTCCCAGCTGCCAGGCTGTGTTGGTGGCTTTCTGTGGCACTGGCTGCTGTGACTCAAGGTGGAGAGTGACTGCTGCACAAAGCATCCTGTGAGAAGAATCCAAGCAGGAAGTCCTGGATGTGGCAGATGCTGTGAGGGGGCTCTGAGGTCTGTGCTCAGTGGCCTGGCCACTCTGTCCCAGATGCTGGGACAAGGACATGAGAGGCAGGAAGGGCTGGTGACCAGAGGGAGATGGGTTGGAGGAGCACCAAAGGGCTGGGAGGTGCAGGGGGCAGGGAATGGTCTGCCTGGCTCCATCTTTCTGCCCTGTTCCATTTGACTGAAAGAGCCAAGAGGCACAGAGACTGCTCTGAGCTGTGTCCTGTCACCCCGTCCTTCTGAGCTGTGGGAATCTCACTCATGGATTGGGACACTGAGGGGACACATGGGAGTCTGTGTTCCTCTGTGCTATGTGGATGTCTCAGAGCAGGATGGACCCTTGGGTTATTTATGCTGCCAACTCAGTCATCTGCACTGAATTTGCCTTTAAAACTGCCAGGGTATCTTTGGGGAGCTCAGAGGACAGGGCTGGGTGGTGGGATCTCTCCAAGTTTTATGCCTTAGCCAAGAAGGGAAGCAAAACATCTTGGCCATGCTCTAAACAGAGGCAGATGGGACAGACATCTCCACTGCTCACAGACCAAATTGGTCAGGGTCGAATGGTGGCCAGAGAAGGTTGTTACTGTTTTGTTATGGCACAAGAGGCAGAAAAACCACTCCTTTGTGTTAGACCAAAGAATTGCAGACAGTCTAAACCAGAGACTCTGACTGGGAATGGTGGAAAGGGGAAAGCAAAGAATTTTCTCCCCACAAATGGGGAAAAGTATAAGGTCAAATCTGTCGTTTTGCCAGAAATTCTGCCATTTGTGCTTCTGTGCTTTATAGAGGAAAGTACTAATTTCTGTGCACACTCATCTGAGTTAATAGAAATATCTGAGATGGAGCAGAGCCTGTCTCATCAGGATAGTGGGTATTTATACACCACAGAAAGGTGCAAACACTGCCCTGTACCCTCTGAATCCCTAGTGTGCCAGTCTATTTCATCACTAGTCCTTTTGCACCATTTTTACACTACATGAGCACTTGAATCATGTATTTGGTGCATCATAGGCTTTCACTTCAGACCCTGGTCCTCTCCCTAGGGTTCCCTCCTGCTTCCTCCAATTTTATTTATGCTCAAGGAGGTGTCCAGCAAAAGGCTGCATCATGAAACTTCCCTTGGGGCTGACTGAGGCCACTGGAGATGGGGCACACTCATCAACCAGCTTATTTTTTATTTTTCGTCAGCGCTACCAAAGCCAGCTTGTCAGCAAGGGCTGAACAAGGTTGGCCAGGATTTTTGGTGCCTCCTACAATTTCAAATTTTGCCTTTGCCAGATTTGTAGGCCATCATTAACGGGGCTGTTTGGTGGTTAGGGAACTGCTGGGACTTGCGACCTTGCCTTGCCCAGCACCCGGGCATCTGGAGCAGGAGGGATGCCAAAGTGCTCCATTATATAATGCAAGTTTATATCTATATAAAAATGATAGCTGCAGGGAGCCAGAGTGAGGCTCCTGGTGGGAGTGCAAAAGCAGACACATCGAGTGTGCTCAGGTTTGTCTCTCTCGAGCAGTGCCTCACCTGTGCTGGCGAGAGCCAAGCCCAGAGCCACGTGTGCGTGACCGTGGCCGTCACATCTGGGGCTGCCGTGTGGACAGAATGCAGATCATAACGCATGGCCTGCGTCAGAGCCTGACCTTTCCTCCTGTAAACTATTCTGCAGATGTTTATAAATGTCTTTGTAATCTTTAGCTGGTAAGATCAGCTAAGAAAAATTTTACAAACAGGAAGGAATATCTCAGTTCTTCAGTGGATTTATTTGTACTGCGTGATTTGTCCAGGTGTATCTGTGAATGGTCTCCTGGCCTGAGAACCCCAAGATTCTGCCTTCAGATGACTCCTAAGAAGTTAATTGACACAGCATTCCAGAAGAAAGCTCCTTTCATTTTGTGGTTTGCTATGAGAAGGATTTTTCTCAGCTTTAATATCTGCAGGGGGTAGTTACAAAAGCAGCTGTTCTGTCATTAAAGGAGGATGAAGGAGTCCTGTCTGACTGAGCAGCATATTCCTTCTCCTCCATTAACTCTCTGCTGAGATTCACAGCTGAGCTGACCTAATGGTGTCAGAGTGGGGTGATTTTGGGTGTATTCTCCTCTTCCCCTTTTGGAAAGTCTTATCAACTCTTGGCGCCCAGTGAAGAAGGCAGAATACTGAAAGGAGAGACTGCTTTATGAAATGTCTAGACTTAATGAAAGCAGAGAGCACCAGGCCTCTCGTGGGAGAACCCCTTTCAGAAATATCCAGAGAAAGATGGTTAGAATTAAATTTTATGGGGACATTTAAATTCTCTTGTGGAATACCATGCCAGAGATAAACCCATGTGAAGCTAAATAACACATTTGGTCTATTACCGTGATCAACAGCTCTTATTGCACTGTATCTGTGGCCCAAGACAAACCAGCCAAAAGCTGTACTGGAAATTCAAAATGGAAATTAAGCCCGACATAAGTTTCCTCTGGATATCACCATTAGTCAGGCTGCCCATTGGATGTTTACTGCATCCAGCTTTGCAGTAAACTCCGATGTATTCTCACAGGCTTTGGGGATCTCATAGTTTCCTTTGAGGGATGAGGTATTTTAGGGATATGCTGGCACAAAGTGCTGCTGCTCAGCTGTGCTGTTTCTAGTCCCATCCAGAAAACAGCTGCTGGGTCTGGGGCTCTCCCCCCCTTCCCGTGGTGGTACTGACACAAAGCAAGGCTCTGAATTTTTAAGAAGTCATATGGTGGCTGCCCTGGTGTCCCTCTAATTGCTCCTGTCTGCAGAGAGGGAAATTCCCTGAAATACCATTTCTCAGGCCAAGGAGATCTCCTGACATGTGCCTTGGGCAGAGCTCCCTCCAGCCCTGTTGCTGACTCAGGGCAGACTGGCCTGGCCTTCCACAGCCATCTCCCCCCTCCAGCACAGCCCTGGAGGAGCCACCATCCCAGGGACCTTTGTGTGGGGTCCAGACCCTCCCCAGCCTGCCCCAAATGCCATGTCCCCACTCAGCAGTGCCTCGTGTCAGCTGTGCCACCTTGAACCATCTGGCCAGCAGGATGTCCAGCCAAGTTTGTGCCCCATTAGCCTTTTTCTAGCTCAGGAGGTCCAGACTAGGGAGCTCTGCTGCTGACCCTGGTCACTGCAATGTGAGGAAGATATTAAACTCTTAGACAGTGTCCAAAGGAGGGTGGTGAAGATGGTGAAGGCTTGGAGTTGTTTGAGAGGCAGCCGAGGAGGGCACTTGATCTGCTCAGCCTGGAAGGGAGGAGACTGAGGGGACGCCTCGTTGCAGTCTACAATTCCCTTGTGAGGGGAAGAGGAGAAACAGACACTGGTCTCTTTTCTCTGGTGACCAGTGACAGGACCCGAGGCTGGAGCTGTGTCAGGAGAGTTTGATGTTGGGTATCAGGGAAAGGTTCTTCCCCAGAAGGTGGCTGGCCACTGAGCAGGCTCCCCAGGGAATGGTCACAGCCCCAAGCCTGCCAGACAGCACTCTCAGGCACAGGGTGCGATTGTTGAGGAGCCCTGTACAGGGCCAGGAGTTGGATTTATTGATCCCTGCGGGTCCCTTCCAGCCCAGGGTATTCCATGGATCTGGGAATGTCGCTGCCCACAGCAGCAGGGATGCTGGGGCACCCCTGGCGTGGCTCCTGCTCTCCGGAGGGGCTGCTCTGAGCACAGCCCCGTGGCGTGCCTGTGGCAGGGAGCTGAGCCCCAAGCACAGGCTTTAGCTGGTGTGAAATGGCTCAGCCAGCTGAGCCTGGCACCCGGCAGAGCTCCGGGATGAGCACAGAGCCTGTCTGTCTCCTTGCGGGATGGCTGAGCCCGCGGCAATCCCCGCGGCACGGGGTGAGGTGTGTGACCCCACGGGCACCGGGTGTGCCACAGCTCCCTGCCCTCTGCTCTGCTCCTGGGCTCCCCAGAGCCCCCAGCCCGCGGATGGGCACCGGGCAGGCTCCAGAGCAAAGGCACCTTCCCTGACCTGAGCCAGCCTGGAGACAGAGCTCGATCTGCTCCTGGCCAGAAAGGAGGGAGCAGTTGAGAAAATGAATACAGTGTTTGCAAGGACTTCAGGAATTGTTCCCTTGTTAATAGAACTGCAATTTGTGGAAATATGATGGAGGGTGAAGGTCTGCAAATACTTAGAGGAATAATGAGCATTGTAAGCAACAAGCACCACAGGGGAGTATGAGAAATAGATTGTACCAGACAGGCCATTTCTGCATAATTACACAATTAGTGGACTGGGGAAGACAGCGGATAACCCTTCGCAGTGTGCTGTGGTGCGGCGCAGACCGTGCTGCAGACTGGAGCACCAATTAGCTGGAATAGCTCACCAAATGTGGAAAGGCTGGATGGAGGGAGGAGCAGCCGTGCTGAGCACCCGTCTGGCACGGGGGAGAGGGGAGAAGCTGCCCGGGTGGAATGGTCACTGCCCCACTGGGTGACTGGGGTGATAACGGGGACAGGCGTGGAAACCCCAGGCTGGGCTCTCAAAAAGTGCAATGCAAATGAGGGGAGAGAGCAGGGAACAAATGTCGGCAGGGACGGATTTGACAGCCAGCAGAAAAGGATGATTTTGGTAATAGTCTGCAAGAAACACAGCTCATACCTTTGGGCAACAGCAATTAGAGGCAGAATTATGTAATGAGAAGGCGCTGTTTGGGAAGCAGTAATTTGGAGAGAGCCCTGGCTGTGTGAGCAGATCACAGGAGCTCCATGGTGCTAAGCTCTCTGCACCAGCACCCGTGGGCAGAGGTGGCACAGGGTGGCATCTCCCTGGGCCAGCTGTGGCCTCGGCTGTGCCACAGTGAGCAAGGCAGAGGTGAGCTGGCAGTGACCCAAAAAGACAGTGGTGAAGGGTGGGAGGCCTTCCTTCAGCCTGGAGGAGCCAGACACACGGAGTGGCTGTGAGAAGAGGGAGGGAATCAAAGTCTGGAGACGGCTCCTCTTGTGCCCTGTGTCCTCACACCTGCACAAGAGGCAGCGTGCTGGGAGGACAGATATAATAACGCAGATTTGCTGCTGCTTCTTCCCTGCTACAAAGTCCAAATCGTTCTCCTGGGCTCTTCTGTCTCTGGATTGGAGTAGTTATGCAAAGAAAGTGCTCCCTGCATTGCCCTGATCCTAAGGCAGCCTGGATCAAGGCACAGATTGGCCCCCCACTCCCATTCCTGGTGGGGCAGAGGGCTGCCTGGAATCCATGCGGGCTGAGCTCACCTGCCTGAGTAGCTGGTGCTGTCAGTTCAGGCTTTTTCATACTGAATTACTTCTGGGAATCACCAGGGACTCCCGTCTCCACCTCCTTCCCCACACATCCTGGAGGAATTCCCTCTGCAGCTTGTTTTCTGTGCTGACATCACCTGGCTTCCCTGGTTCCTACCCAGGGAGAGAATGTCGCTGCTCTCACGGCTGCCCGAGCTCCCACTTCCCTTCTCCCACAGGCAGAGACGACAGCAGAGGCTTTTCCCTGCCCACTGCTCTCCCTGGAGCACGAGGAGCAGGGCTGGGGGCTGTGCCCTGCTCTGCTGTCCCCTGGCCACCCAAAGCAGGCAGTGTCACAGCTAGGTGTCAGTGCCACCGAGGGGAGCAGAGCTCACAGTGCTGGATGGGGAGCGGCTGGGAGCACCAGAACCTTCCCTGAACACAGCCTTGGCTCTCTCATGGTCTGGGCCTGGAAAGGACAAAGTTAATTTTCTTCACAGTGGCTCATAATTGCCGTGTTTCAGCTTTTTGATCAAAACAACACCAATAACACACTAAGATTCTAACTTTTGTTAGAGTAGATTTGGGCCATGCAATAGGCTGGGAGGGACACAGGCAGGCAGATGACCTGACCACAGAGCTACTCCAAACCGTTCAACATCATGCCTGGCAGTCAATGGGTTAACCATCTGCCTGGGAGCTGGCTGGGCATCCTGTACTCATGGAAGGGGATGAGTGATTGCCTTTGCATCACTTTTTTGTTTTGTTTTCATCTCTTCTACTCATCCTTCACTTATAAAACAGTTATTATTATTGTTATTTTTATCCTGACCCCCAATTTTCTTGCTTTTATTCTTCCTTTTCTCTTACCTCATCCCACTGGGGATGGGAGGGAGTGAGCCAGCATCTCTGTGATATGTTATGCTTAGCTGCCCACTGGGGTTAACCCCCAGCATCTCCTCCATGGATTCAAATGCAGCACATCCAATTACTCAGCTGCTTCAGGCACATTTTCACCAGGCAAATACAACACAGAACAACATGTGCCCTGCATAATGTACTTGGTCCATCTGATTGTGCTCTCCACCCACCACATTGCAGTGGGTGATGCTGTATCTGCTTTTCTTGGTCTTTTAAGGTCCTGGAAGAGGTTTCTGGGAAAGAACCTTCATTTGGGTAGAGATACAATCTCTAATTGTTTTTCTAAGCGTTTCTCTAAGGCAGAGCTCAGGTGTTCTGGTTGATATCCTTGCAGAGGCTTTCCAAGATGCTGGTGTGTCACTGGCAGGACCTTGCAGCTGCACTCTCTGGGCTTGCACAGAACCAGAAGCAAGCTGGACCCATGATGAGATGAGCCCTTCATTTATGATCTCATGATCTCTTACACATCTGGGATCTCCCACATGCAGCCTCTTGCCCAAGTTCAGATCTCTGGAAACTCCAAGAGCAGCTTCTGATCATTTTTGCTCAGTGTGGTCTCAGTTCCTCCTATCCAACCTTTATCCTGTCCAAGTTCTCTTCTGAATGGGGGAGCTAACACAAAAGATATTAATTTTCTGGAATATCTGGCTATTCCACAGCCTCCTTGGCTGTGTGGCTGTGGTTTTGGATGCATTTTGTCTTGCAGACATCCCGTGGGTCTGGGCAGCAGCCTGTGGGTGTAGGTGTGAGGAACGGATGGATGTGTGGGACAGGGAGGGGTGATGCTGGCTCAGAGTGGTTTCAGGGAAGCAGAACCTCCTACAGACCTCTGCAGGCTGTGCATGGGTCTGGCACAGTGCTCAGCCAGGGATCACTCTTTGATACACACAGATAAGCAGCTGAGGTGTCAGAGTGCCCCTCGCACGGGCTCTGCCTCCAGCTCCACTCCTCCAGCTCCAACTGACCCTGCAAGCAGGCAAAGGGCTGAGCTGGAGAGGCTTCATGCTATCCCTTAAATATAAACATTCCTAAAAGCAACTTTCCCATTTCTTTGTGGGAGGCTATAACCTGCTGGGGCCTTCAGCACTTTAGCAGAGTTGCCTCTAGAGAAAAAAGAGACCATAAGAATTCATGGAATTCTCCACAAAACTTCCTAGCCTTTTCTGGCCAGACCTAGTCGAGAGGCTTAGGATGGAGGCGTGAATGGAGGATGCCCTGTTAATGGATTTCATGTGGAAATTGCTGTTGTTTGCAGTGGCAGAAGGAGAAAGTAAATTGTTAAAGAAAATGGTACATGTCTTTTGCTGGGATGATAAATACCTAGGAGGATCTCAGAGGTGCTGAGGGTTGGGGTGGAGGGGTCAGCAAGGAGCTGAATTCTGCTTTTAAGGTGTCTGGTCTGGCTCCGGGCACAGACACAGTGACTTAACTGGAGCTGTCCCAGGGCAATGAGTGAGTTTGTGCCACTTGCCAGCAGGGCTGTTCTGAGCAGCCTCAGAAGCTGTTTGTGAGATGGACGGAGCAGATCTGTGATTTAAAGCCCACCCCTGAAGCCCATCAGCTGAGCCTGCTCACACACAAGCCCTCGGTGCTGCAAGGATAGAGCTGAGGCCAGGCTCAGCATGGACTGTGTGTCACTGCTGGGAAGGGCCAGGAGCACCCACGGCCACCACGAGTGACTGACCTGGCAGCTGTGGGAGGGCACCCAGGCATCAAAGGGCACCTGTGGGACAAAAGGGCACCCACAGAGACACCTCACAGTGCCCATCTTCTCCAGCAGTGTGGCCTGGTGTAGCCCCACTTCTTATCCACATAGAGCAGCTGCAAACAAGGGCTGGGATTTCTCTAAGCTGGTGGTGACTCCATTGGCATCAGAGTCCAAGGGATGAGCTTGTTGAACATGTCAGCAGTGGGTTGAGGGCACCTTCAGGAGGTGCTTCCCTGTCTTTCTGCCTGCTGTCAGAATTAAATTCAGCTGAACTTCAACAAGATTTGGTAAAACATGTTCACTTTTGTGAGCAAAACCGTGTATGGTTGTAAGACAAAACTGCTATGTGATAAATCCGATGAGGATGAGGATTTGATTCCTTAAGGATGAAAAGGAAAGGGAGATGCCATGTGAAATATCTTACCTGGGATGGCTGTGTCAGGTCTCTATCAAGAATCCACAACACTTGTCCCCTTTCAGAGCTGTGTGTGCATGTGCAGCGTGAGAGGCTGGATTTGGGAAAATGCAGATGGGAAACTGAGAATGGCAAAAATGCCATTTGTGCAACACAAGAATATCAGACAATGCTCGAGTGGAACTTAGCTGTCCTTATTGGACAGATAAATAGCTGTACTTGCTGAGTGGTTTTCCTCTTTTCCTACGTGGCAGCAAAAGATGTGGCAGCAGGAGCTGCAAACAGAAGGATGGTATTTTTAGCTTAAAAATACCTTTCCCAGCTTGTCAGTGCCAGCAGACAAACCTACTGCACAGCTTGTGTTGAGCTGGTGGTCCAGCAAGTGCCAGTACCCTGTCATCTGGCAGGAGATACTCGTGAGGGGATAACCTCCAGGGTCTCAAGCAGTGGCATGAGGGCTTTGTAGTGGGTTTGCTTCAGAAAACTGCAGGTGGGACTCGGCTTGTCAGGAGCCTCAGCTTTGCTGCTTTCACAGTGCCATTGCCTTTTTGCCCAGTCTGCTGTGCCTTGTAGGAAGAGGGTCATAGAGAAATGGTGTCCAGCAGATTGCATTGCTAAGCCAAAGGGCTGCTGACAGGTACAGTGTGCCTTCCTTTATTCCACATCTCCAGAAATAATGTGCAAGTATTTCTGGCTCCCACCAATTTTGGGCTGACTCCACTGTTAAGCAGGAGCTGGCAGTTCCAGGACAGTCCATGGAATGTGACACAGAGGTTCCCCAGAAGCTGATGGCCACCTCCTGGTGATGCCAGTGAAGGCAGAGTTAAGCCAACAGTGGAAGATTGTGAGAACACCACGATTTAAAATGGGTCATTGTGCTCCCAGGATTGCTGCTGTAAATGCAGCCACAGACGTGTGCGGAGCGTGCGCGCCTGACTTCGCTCCTGAATTTGGAGTCTGCAGGAGCTGCAGCAGGCTTGCCGCCTGGGTTTCAGCTCATATCAAGGAGCAGTGATGGCTCAGAGCTTTTTTATTAATCCCCATCAGGCTGGGAGGTGTTGTAATAATTTCTTTCCAGATGCAAAGCTGGCTGTTTTTCCCTGGAGAGCACGCTGCTGCTCCGCACGGGAGCAGTGCCTTCTGTCCTCCCAGAAGAGAAGCCAGAGTGCAGAGCAGCAGCGTCGCTCTTCTCCACGGACTCCATTCTCCACCGAGCTGATCCGGGATCTTTCTTTGAAGAAGCAATTCCACAGCATCAGATGGCAATGGATACTATGTAGGGGATGAGGTAGGGAGGTTCTCTTTTCCTGATTTCTGTTCTGATTTCCAGGGGATTATAAAGGATCCCAACCTATTGGGTTTGCATATAGGCAAATCCTAATGAGGGTAAAGATTCTTTGCCTGGTAAACTCACCCTGCTGCTCAGAATGCTGGATTTCGTGCAAGAATTATCTGTGCTTAAGGTATGGCTCAGCCTCTTATATAATTACATTCCTCCTCTCCTTCAAGCCTAAAGCTGTACAGGAATTGTAAAGACTGAAAAACCCATGTGTTGATGGTGGTTTAGGTTATAACTCTCCGTGAGGCTGTTTAAAGCCATAAACATTAAAAGCTGTTTTAGAATGAAATATGAAGTGACTTGTGAGAGCACAGCCATTAAAATGTGCGCCGACCACCAGATGAGGCACCTGGGACACCAAGCTGGAATCCACTTGCCATTGGAAAGTTGAATTGTGTCAGTGCAGCCACAGGAGGACTGAAGTCTTGTGCTGAATGTAGCTCCTGTGTGTGGGTGTTGGGATTGTTCAGGAGAGAGTGTATTCCATGGGATCCATGATAAATCTGGATCTGGAGGGGCGGGTCCCTGCCCTGGGACAGGGGCCAGCCTGCTGGATAAGGTGTCAAGATGTACAAGGTGTACACCTGCCAAGGTAAAAATTAATCTGCATGCCATATTCCTCACCTGTCTCAGGTGAGACTGGGATTGTGCCAAGGTACAAAAATATCCACACTGGGTGCTGCTGGTGCAATTCATCCCATCCCAAATCACAGGCTGCTTAGGATGGTGGGGCCAAGCCACACACTGCCACTTCTTCTTAGACTTAGATTTTCATTTTCTGATGCTTGAAGCTGAGCACTGTTCAGCAGTAGGGAATCTTTGATTATTCATTCATTTGCAAAAGAGTGGGGGAAGAAAAGGTAGGGCACCATTTTAGCTGCACTTGTTGCCTTTAAAACCTCTGCTAAACACAAGGATTTTGGAAAGATGATCCCAAGAACAAACAGACTTTGTGTCTTTAACAAGAATGGAGGCAAATTTGCTGGAGTGGAGGAAGAGCTATAGTTTATCTTCACAAATGGTGGGGAGGAGCTTAAAAATACAGTCCTCATGTGAAGAAATTTGTGGGAAAAGCTAATTCAGGATGAAAATAAAATTGCAAAAGAAAAGAAGGGAGGGAGGAAAATGTGTTTTTTCATGACACACATCCATTTGGGACACATGAGCTGGCAAGGCAGCTATCCCTGGGAGTAAAACATCCAAGTCCCTCAAAACTCAGCAGATTTAACAGCAAAACCAGGAGAACTGGGTTTGGGCCTCATTATGCCTGATTAAGGCTGTCTTATGGATTTAGGTGGGTTTCCATTCATACAAGATATGAGAAGGGAGCTCTAATAATACAGGTATTATCCACTCCTGAGGACTCCAAGGAACTGTTTCTCCAAGTCTGAGGAATACTGGGTGAAATTGGTTGGGTGTTAAAACATTCTCCAGAAAATGAGTAGAACTGGGAACTCTTAGAGCAGTGGCCAAGAAAGCTGAGATTTCAGAGCCACGAATATGGACAAGGTTTAGCCCATAGATGTCCTGTCTTGGTAGCACTGAAAGCCACAACTGGAAGTCATAAGAAGATCAACAGATTTAGTAAAGAGAAAAATAGGTAGCAATTCATGTACATCTGGAATTATGATGTGTAGACAACAAGCTTAAAGACATCTGGAGGGAAATCACCTACCAAGTAAAGCTCAAGTCCAGAATTACAGGACTTTACAAACATATTAGCTAAGAGAAATATGGTAATGAGCCAAAGAGTGGAATAACCATGTGGCAATCATCATTCATAATGACCCAGAAGACACTAACTGGTCACTAACCACTATTACCTTGCTTTTGGAAAAGAAACAGTATGGTGGACAACTGCTGTCCTGTGACAAGGAAACATGGAGGGTCTGGAGAAGAGAAGGCTTCAGGGACACCTTATAGCAGCCTTCAGGTACCTAAAGGTGCTTACATGAGAGCTGGGGAGGGACTTCTCACAAGGGCAGAGTGAGAGGATAAGGGGAATGGCCTTAAGCTGAAACAGGGTAGGTTTAGATTAGACATTGGGAAGAAATTCTCTCCTGTGAGGGTGGGGAGGCTCTGGCACAGGCTTCCCAGAGAAGCTGTGGCAGCTCCATCCCTGGAAGTGCTCAAGGCCAGGTTGGATGGGGCTTGATGCAACCTGGTCTCATGGAAGGCATCCCTGCCCATGGCAGGGTGGAATGACATGGCCTTCAAAGTCCTTTGTAACCACAACTGTTCTATGGTTATAGGTTAAAACAATGTATATTAGGCTCCAACTGCAAATCAGCCAACTTGGGAGCTTTTATGTCAGAGTTCAGAGCAGGTTTGCTCAAGTGCTGTCTGGTGTTCACATCTCAGCTTCTCATTAGGCTGTGCCCCAGTGCTCAGTGTGATGATGTCCTATGCTCTGACTGCAGAGGGGAGTGTTGGGAGGTCTCCTTTGCCCACATACAGGTGAAGGAGTGTTCAACAAAGCCAGTGCTGGCAGGAGGTCACTGCTCCATGAGGTGTTTCTGTGAGATCATCGTCACCAGCAGCCTGGAGGTGAAAATGCTCATAAAATCAGGAAGAGACAGAGACTGCTGGGGTTTCAAGGGTCAGTGGGGAGAAAGAAGCTAGAGAGGGTGCTTGGTGTGGCTTGGCACACAGGCACATTGAAAACAAAAGGAAGCTTCACCACAGAGACCAGGGCTGCAGAAAAGCAAAATAATTCCTCTTGGTGACTCTGTCTGGCAGAGCAGGGACTTGGTAAGACCTGCAGTAGAAACACAGAGGGACAGATTTTCCATGTGAAGCCCAATGCCTGAATGTAGCACTTGGGAGTTAAAAGGCTGGGAATGGGTGGCAGTAGGGATTTTGCCTCTGTATTTTCCTCTGTCCACAAGAGACAATGGAATAGCGCCTGGTTTTTGTGTTCTTAGCCTAAGTAGGATATTGCAAAATGGGATAGCCACAGATATGATCCTGAGCTAGAGAAAATGCCATACAGCAAGGAATGGAAAAAAACCCTTGATCTGTTTAGCTTATCAAAAAAGAAAATTGAGGGATAACTTGATTACAGAGTGTAAGTACTTCCATGGGAGAAAATACCAGTTGCTGAAGGGCTTTTTAATCTAGAGGAGAAAACAAGAGTAAGAAACAATGGCTGGACAGTGAAGCCAGATATTTCACTTCAGAGCAGGCAGACATTGTTAACAATGAGGGTGATTAACCACTGGGAGAGGATCCCAAGGGGGCTGATACCTCGTTCATTTCTTGATGTCCACACACCAGGCGGGAGCGCGCCTCTGGAGGACACGCTTTGCTCACCAGTGCAGAACTGGATTTGATTCATGGGTAACTGGATCAGATGTGCTACCCAGTGCCCTACGACTTCTGGCCCCTTTGGGCCTTTGAAGCCTTTAGCTGCTTCTGGGAATGATTTGGCAGCTCTCTGGGGCTTTCCAGCTGGGGATCCTGACGGACTTTTGAGGCGATGTCAGCATGGGCAGCCCTGCAGAAGGGGACTGGGTTGAGTCACTCATCACATGTTGGACTGTGGAAAGGGCCTGATTAACCCCCAAGCAGGTGAGATGTGGGTTTAACCAACTACCTAGAGCTCCAAGAGATGGAGGACAGAGACAAGAAGTGCAGGTAAGGGCTCTCCAGCTATTACTAACTTTTGGAAAGACTTCCTGGGACAGCAAAGAGGTGGGTGCACTGGCAGGTGAAGTCACTGATTTATGGTGGGAACAACAATAGGAAGAGAAAGGCCAGAAAGGCCAACTTAACCCCTCTGCAGGATCAAAGCAAAATGAAAATGGTTGGCAAACCTCTGCCCTTCTCTTTAGACTCCACTGCCTCTCTCATATCACCGTCTGAACCTCAGCAACACCCAAAGCACCCATTTCTGTGATGCTCAGAAGCTGTTCAGAGCTTACTTTCAGTCAGAGACAGAATCAGCAAGTGGAAAACCACCTCTGGACTTCATGTGCCCAAGACACTCCGGGGCGAGCTTCTGCTGTCCCGTAGCCCTGCTTCCCTCACCCTCCCACTGCAACCCAGGGCATCTCTTCAGCCAACTGGGAGCAGTGAGCAAACGGTTAAAGTTTTGCTTCTCCACCCAGTGGTGGGTGTTGTCTGTGTCAGAAACAATATAAGAACAGTCGGAAGTTGCAGCTGGCAAGTAACATTTGGAGTAGCAGTCGTGGGGCATATAGATCTGGTGTGGACTGTCTTTTCCTGAGACTGTAAACACTTGTGCAGAATGTCCGAGAGCAAGAAAAAAGGGAAAGGAAAGAGCAAAAAGAACAAAGAAGGGAAAAAAGGGGAAAGAGAACCTGACCCAGGAAAAGGTACTTCCCATTTTTAACAAATTTTACTTAAAGGAAGAAGAGACAAGCCAGCAGGAAAGTACTTGTGGGTTGCATGAGGGTGCAAATGCCAGGGACTGTTTGCCAGGCGAGTGTGCAAATCTCTGCATCTCATTCATATTTCATGCTGTTATAGGTCTGCTTTTGTTACAGGTCTGCTTTCTTCTTCATCTTCTCTCTTTTTTTCTTTCCTACTTTTTTTCTTTCTTTATTTTTTTGTTTTCTTTTTTGTTTGTTTGTTTGTTTTTGTTTAAATACTCAAAGCCCCAGCACTTCAGGGCAATAAGCTCTTTCATGAACAGCAGTACTCAGCTCCTGTCATGGTGATAGGGGAATTGAGAGGGTTTGTGCTGATTCTCTGGGGGTTCTGCTGTGTTGTGATTTGCTGTTTAATTGGTTTTTTTCTTGCTTTTTCCTGAGGTAAATATCAAAAGTCATAATTTTGGAGGATCACAGGTGCTGTTCCTTGAGACAGACCAATTCTCAGAGATCAGATTTTAGTTATAGCCTTGATTTTTGAGGTAACTGCAATGACCTGTAGTGAAAGACACGTGGGCTATGCTGATATACCGGCTGTTCTTCAGAGATCTGACTGTTCCTTGCTGACTGGTTAAGGCAATACTGATGATATTGCCAGGATTAAACGTTTTAATGGACACAGTTTGATTCCTGAGTACATGGGTAGTGCAAGAACTGTCTTGGAAAGATACAGAAGGTTTGGTGGTAATGCAGCCCAGTGTAATTCCTTTCTCTCTCATGGTATCAGGGAGGGATTATCCTGGGCTCTTTCTTATCTGTGGTTTATCTGGCAATGCATTTGGAGAGAGCAGCAACCGTGTCAGGCTTTGTGTTTTATCAGTGTTAAAAGAGGCTAAAAGCTGGCCCGGGTCCTGTCCTGAGCCTGTCAGCTCAGCTCCTCGCTTGCCTGGCTGCAGTTCTGCTCTTGTCCTGCTGCGGTGACATGAGTGACCGCTCTTGACCTGAGCAGGTTTGTTCTGCCTTTGCACTGCCATCACTGGTGGCAGGATTTGCCCTTTTTCATCCCTTCACCCTGAGCACAGAGACCCTGCTGTGCCCCGAGCAGGGGCTCCTCCAGGGCTCTGCCCCGAGCTGCTGGGGTGGCAGTGGGTGCTGGTGGCATCAGAACAGAGCTGATGCTGCTGTGGGATCTGGGAGGAGGCTTTTGGGAAAGCCGCAAGACAGGGAGCTTGGAATCACCACGGAGAAGCAACAGCTGCTTGAAGATGACAGGCTCTGCCCTGGGGGCTCAGGAGGGTGCAGGGGTTGGTGCTGGCTCAAGCCATCACCAGCATCACCCTGCCCCTGCCTCCAACATGCAGAGGGCACAGGGCAGTGTCTGCATCGTGGGCATCTCCTTTGCTGGGAGCAGGAGGGGCTGGTGCTCTGGGAGGCACTGGCTCGGGCACAGCAGGGACATGGGGCACACTGGGACTGCCCAGGGACCAGCCTCCTGCTTTGAGAAGGGCCAGGTGAGAGCAAGGCTCAGTTCTGTAGTGCCACATCAAAGTCCTGCGGTAGTTCAGTGCCCTGGAGAGAAAAAGGCGAGACCCTTTACCTGTTGTTACTCCCACTGACAACTAAATCTTTGCTGAGATGCATTGTCAGCTGTTTGATCACATATAAATCCCACACCTCGCCAGAGTGGAAAGCCCCCTTCTGCCTGATAATGGATCTAGAGTAGAATTGGGGATAATTGCATTGATCATTGGGGATGATTTCATTGATCAGGTGGTGGAGTCACCATCCCTGGAGGCATTAAAGAAATTACTGTATGTGGCACTCAGTGCTCTGGTCTGGTTGAAAAGGTGGTGATTGGTAAAAGGTTGGACTTGTTGATCTTAGTCTTTTACAACCTATATGATTCCATGAGCCTGTGATTCTATCATCCTGTCTATACCTCAAGCAGAGAACAGGAAGGTTCTGTATTTGGCTTGCACAGCATCCTTTTATTTGCATTCCTTGTTAAGTGGATTGTTTTGATCCAGGTTGCTCATTTGCCCTGTGTTGCTGCCCTCTCTTTGCTCTGTGGGTCCATTAGAAGAAGATACTTGGTTGTCTGTGGCATCCCTGAATCAAACCCCACTTTGGGTTGGGCTGGTTGGGTCAATGGAACATGAGAACACCTTTTCACATCATGGGTCACCTTTGCTGTGTGGTCTAAATGACACCCTAGCAATGGTTCCCCAAAAGAACCTCTAGGATGAGGAGTTCCTCTTCCAACCACTTCTGAGTGGATGTCCCAGTCCAGGCACACATATCCTCACTCTGGGAAGCAGATCATCCTGTGCACCATTCCTTCAGCCTGAGGCTGGACCTCAGACTGCTCTCCAGCATGCCCAGGCTGATGCAAAAACCCAGCCCTGGCACACACCAGGACCCTGGCTGGGCACTGTCAGGGGGATTTGTGCTCTCTGTTTTCCCAGGCTGTAGTTTCCCTGCAAAGGGGATGTGCTGAACCCCCTGAAACCAGGAGGCAGAAGAGGCATCCACAAAAACCTCATGCAGTATCGACAGATACCAGGACAGGAACACTTGTTTGATTGTCTGTGCAGGGGAAAGTAAGGGAATGATGGCAGCATACAAAGCCTTCATCCTTCACACTGCATCCCTGAGCAGCCTCTGCTGAGGGCCAGACTTTGATCCCTCTGACATTCTGGCAGTCTTGATCTACCTTTGTGCTCTTAGGAGTCTGCATGGAAAATTACACTCAGACACCCCTTCGGGGTGTGCTCTGTAGAGCCCCAGGACAGCTCTGGCATGGCCAAGACTCACCTGGACTTGCAGAGATGATGTCCCAGCCCTGCCAGCTGCTCTGGGGAATTGCCCCAGGTAAAGCTCTTCACTGCCAGGGAACCAGAGCAGCAGAATAACCTCTGGAAGGAAGAGAGGGCTGAAACAGTAGTTACAAGAAAGAGCATCCATGTGCCATGGGGTGTGCTAGATTTCCCATGAGGTCTCTAAAACTCAGGGGAGGAGAGGATTTATCTTCCACTGCGGCTTTTAACACAATTGTTTTGGCTTCTGTGAATGTGTAAAAGAGGATTGCTGATCTCATGTGAAGGGCTAGCTTTGTTCTGAGGGCAAGGACTATCTTTAACCTAAACTCACATTTTCATTCCTCTAGCAATGCAGCTGTCCTAAAGTGAGTGCCTTGGCTACAGCTTTAGCCAGAGGAAGAGCCTGTGAAGGCCTCCAGAGGGAGATGGTGTCCACCTATGGAAACAAACCATCAGGATCCCTCTTTTAGACATTTGTGACATGCATTGAAAAATAGATGGCTTGTGTCCCACCCTGCACGCGTGGAAGGCACATGCTGCAGGGACTATGTGAGCTGTGGGATGTAGGAACAGACCCACAAATTAATGTGAAATGCTCCCACAAAGTTCAGGTCTGGGAGAGAACTTCCTCGCTGCAAGAGGAGACGTATTTTATCACGTACTGTGCATGGCATGGGGCAGTCACAGTCATGACACTGAGACAAGATCGTGAGTGCAAAAGCAGCTGCCCTGGCACATTCTGAAAGATTTGGGCTAGACTTTGGGGAAGTGGGACAAACGGACCAAGACCAATGCCAACATTCACTGCAGAGCTGAGCAGAGCCAGAGCTGTGGCAGGGGATTGGGATGAGAAGAAAAAAGGGCTGGAGGAAGCCTTGCTAGTGAGATAAGCGAGTTGAAAAGGGTCTGCATTTCATCTGTATTTTCGTGAGGTCACTTGGGGAGAAAAGAGCAGAGAAATGTAAAGCATTTGGTTGGTTAAATTCCCCAGCAATCCCAGGCATTTTCTCTTATTTTTATTTGGTGTTGAGGAAAACATTGCATATGCTTCAGCTTTTTGTTGTCTGTCGGTGCTAAGAAGCTGGCAGCACAGGCACTGTGCTTTCTCTTGAACTGCCCATGGCAATTGCTAATGCTGGAAAACTACTCAGAGAGCAGGTGAAGAGTCTCTGCAGAAAGTAGCTCATGTTTCAGTAGGAACTGGCTTGACCTCAGCTCCCAGATGAGTCAGGAATTGGTAGAAAGGTTGTGCAGAAGGGTATTGCAATTGAAACTCCCAAAGCTTGAAGGGGAAGGTGCCCCCTGGGCACGAGCCAGCAGTGGGACTGTAGCAGAAGCAGGTGCACATTGCCCAGGTCCATGAGGCTGGGTGCTTTAGAGTGCTGCCATGTTACCACAGGGTTTGGGAGAGAGGATGGGGAATGTGGAACCCCCTTGCAGATGCTGAGTGCAGCCCCAGAGCTACTGAGCAGCAGCACAGGCACAGCAGCTCCTGCACTGCCAGCCAAGGCACCTCTGTGTGGGCTGTGTCCACGCTGCAGGGTGAACATGCTCCTGATTTGTTCTCAGTTTTCTGCTCTCAGGAAAGACTCCAGTTCTGAGGAGCTCGTAGAAATATTAGCCAAAAAGGTTTGTTTACAAGAAGAATAACCCACAGCGGATATCCTACAGTAGCAGTTCTGTTTTCTATAAACACCCAGGCGCACAAGGTACCAGATGTCTGCTGTGCTGCAGGATCTGTCCACATGTGTGTTTCCATGGGCTCAATCCATGGGCTGGTGTTCCATGTGGCTCAGAGCACACATGGGGACAGTTACCACGCACCGGGGAACGTGCAGGGACTTGCTCAGCTTTGGGAATGGAGGGGGTCTGACTCACAAGCTCCAGTGATTCATGCTGGGGTAAAGGAAGAGGTAAATCCCAGCTCCTTTCTGGTCTTCCCTGGAGCCTTGCTGAAGGAGGGATTGAACAGAGCACGCAGCTCTGTTCCTCCACTGCCCGTGGCTCATAGTCTCAGGTGTTAATACAAAACAGGAGTTACAGGAGAGGGACCCAGCAGGGCTGAGGGATAATCCATCTCTCCACTCAGGCAGACTACAGGGCTGGGAATGCCTGGCAGAGGGGCAGGATGCAGCAGAACAGTACATTAGTAAGTAATCCCACTATGGATCCAAAAGCTGGTGAGTCAGAGCCCTGGGCATTCCATTTTCAATCCCTTTTTGGAGGTGTAAGTAACCTGGGAAAGGCAGTCTCTGGAAAGAGGAGGAACATCTGGAGAGGGGCTGAGCACAGCCTGGCTGCCGACCTTGGAGGTCATGTGCTCAGCTCATTCTCCTGCCTCATTAATGTGATGGGCTCCAGCTGCAACCTGGCTGAAGGAAAGCTGTGCTGCCATGAGCAGCCTGGCTCTGACATCCTTCCTCTGCCTCTGGACTGCCAGAGTGCTGCCCTGAGTGCTGCCCTGAGCCCAGGGCTTGGCTCAGGCTGAGCTCCAGTGGAACTGCAGCTGAAAACTGCTCGGAGAAGGTGGGATGAGATGGTTGTCCTGTGGCATAATTCCTGAGGCAGTGAAACAGGGGGAGATGAGCCTCCTGTTCCTCTGACCCCTTCCCATTTTCCCTCAGATTCCAATGAGTGCTTTCAGGTGCATGAGGGGGGATGTTCAGCATGGGGGTTGTATGACCCTGTCCCTTTTCCAAAGCCTGAGAGCTCTGTTACAGCTCTTGGAATATGGAATGAGTGCAGCTTTGGCTAACACACCTCCTGCTTGGGTGTGCTTGTTTCCTTCTGGCAGCAAAGCTCCATAAAATAACACTGTGTCTCTTGAAGAAAACTTGAAGAAATCAAGTTCAAGATGAGCTTGAGAGATGCAACTCATGCCTAGGATCCTAAATCCAGGCTGTTTCCTTTGGCTGTGAAGTCACAAGACTGAAATCCCAGTAAAGGCTGGATGTCTGTGCTGGAAACAGCATTCAGAGCAGAGGCTGTGACATAACCTGGAGCTTTCCTTTGGGAAAGCTGCACCTTCACTGAGGGTGAGAGCACACTGAGCCTCCCAGCACTCCTGGCTCAGCCACACTCCCTCGGGGCTCTGTGGGGCTCCTTGCCCTGGCTCCTGTCAGTGTCAGCTGTCCTGGGGCTGGCAGGGAAGGCACTTTGGGAGGGCGAAGGCCTCTCCAGCAGGGCTGGAGCTCGGACATGCATCACCTGCTGCGCTGACCTCCTGTCTGGGGCAGACAACAAAGTCACATGGCTGGGGAAGGGCACTCTGCCCAAGGGGGAAGCTCTCCCCGGACCCACAGGGGACTGAGTGGGGCAAAACTGCCGCTTCCCTCCACATCCCGTGGGAGAGTCAGAGCAGGGAGAGGCATGCATGGCCTCCGGGCTGGGTCCTGCTCCTGGCTCTGGTGCTGTGCCCAGGCAACAAACGGTGCTTGAACCAGTGTGACCTGGGATGGTCTCCTCTCCAACAACGACAGCGCTCCGTTGTTGCATTTTTGAGATGTTTCAAATTGTAACAACAAATACAAGAGATAATGGTAAAAATTAAACGTTTTAGGTAATTAATAACTCTGGTAATTAGGCTTGGCAGACTCAGTCATCAGTTTGTACAATGGATTTTAGTTCAGGCATGTCTGGAAGGCAAGAGCTCCTCAATAGGAGGGAGAGGTGCTTTTTTGTAGAGGAGATCAATAACCACACAAGGCTGTCTTCCTGCAGCAATGGTGTGGTCTAACTTCTGAGCAGTCTGGTGGTCCTGGAGCTCTACAATGTGCTTCATCCCTACTATCCTCTTAGATTTTTGACTACAAATAGAAGTCAGAGCCCAGTTTTTCTTGCTAAATTTTCATCCAAGGTGAGGATGAGGAGGAGAAGTCTTTACTCTCCAAGTCTGATATTTGGTGGCTGGCAGATCAGAAAAAGAAAGACAGCAACAAATGTGTGAGATGGACAGGAAAAGTGCTCTTTAGCAAGCAGTGAAACTTTAATTTACCCTAGGACTACACTGAAGTCAGGCACTTTAGTGTTTAGCTGGTTTATTTTTAAAAAAAGACACCTCAAAAATTTGAACCACATTTCCTCCATCATTGACCGATGTTTGGAAGCCCTTCAGAGAAACTTCTTTTTGGTGTCAGAATTTGCACATTTGCTTAATTTGAGGGTAAACTCAGGTTGAAATCCATCAGCAGGTTCTCAGCAGATGTTTCTCTGACCTATCTCCTCTGGCTTTTTTTGGTGGACGTGTGATATGTACCAGCTGAGCATCCAACCCTCTGGCTTTCAACAGTTTTTGATTTGAAGGCTGGGACTTTATTCCCCTCCAAAACCCTGTGTGTATGTGCATGTGTACATATGTTTGTGCTCACATGAGTTTTTTCTTCCACTTCGAAGTCCATAGGGCTTTGCAAGAATTCCCTGGTTTGAAGTCCATAGGGCTTTGCAAGAATTCCCTGGTTCCTGATGTGCTCCAGCCCTCTGGGGGTGTGGAGATGCAATTTTGGCTAGCACACTACTCTGGCAGAGCCTGTACTGACCCTGGTGTGTCTCTTGTGCATCTCTTCCTCCAGTCAAACCACTGACAAAACTCCCATGCATCTCCATCTCTGGTTCCAAGCACACCAGAAGAGCTCTTTGGTTCCTGCTCTTCCCCACCCCTGGCTTGACCCAAGTGCTCCTGGAGAGAAATCTCCTTGTTCTGGGGGCAGGCTGGTCTTGTTCCAGCAGCAGTGCAGGTGTGGGTTTGTGGAGTCTCCTCAGAGCCCTGGTGTTGGCACATTCCTGCTGTGAGAAGGCAGATCAGCCAAGGAGCTCAGGTGCCAGCAGGGAACTGGGTTTGGATGTTCCTGGCTACAACAGGCCAGGGAAGGGAGGCAAAGGTGCTCCCCTGAACCTGCTGCACTGCATGGCTGCTCAGGTGCCTGTGTCCTGTGCCCATCTCCCAGCTCAGGGGAGTGGGGCAAGGCTGGCAGAGAGGAATGTGGAGTTTGGGCAGGATGGAGGGAGGGAAGGAGGATCTTTCAGCTGCCAGCACAGTCCTTGTGCACACAGGGTAACCAGCCTCAGCTGAGCCCGTGCAAACCTGCTGCTCTCTGCAGGAGGGAAACCTCAGCTGCACTGCAAACACAAAAACCCTCACCTGCCCGACTTCCATTGCAGAGCTTGGATGCAAGAGGAATTCTGGTGGGGAAAGAGGCTTGGGAGACACCCCAGAGCCCACACCTGGGGGTACATTGCTCCTTTTTGGGTAGACAGCTGGCAGTGCCAGGCAGGGCTTCCTCAGCCTGCCCTGCTCTGTGATGCCATCGTGGATGGCACAGCAGCTCCAGCTCCTCATCACACCAGAGCCCAGCACTGGCTCTGCCTCCTGCCACGAGCAGGACGAGCTGTGGGGCTTGTGCCTTGAATCTGATGCCTGAAAAGGGCTGAGTGTTAAAGTGCTTCGGATCCAGAGAGCCTGGCTAACAGGTCCCTTGCTCACAGGATCCGGGGCTGGAGGGGCTGGAGGAGGGCAGGATGTCTTTCCAAGGCCGGGAGTCCCCTGTTCACTGCCCCAGGCACAGTTCATTTCCCTTGCAGAGATCTTCCGTGTTTCATCTGCTCATTCAGGCTCCTGCCTGAAGGGCAAGGACAAAGAATGCAATGAACTTCTTGGCATGGAAGTATATTTTGCTTCACATTTGTCAATAAATGAGATTAGGTTTCTGTATTTGTGCTGAGAGGCTGCGTGAGAGGCACGTTTAATGAATGCTAAAATAAACTCTCTGGATAGCTGTGGGGTAACAAACACAGCTAAAATTTGCATCTCAGGAGAGATCCTGACATTGCAGAGATGCCACTTATATGACCAAGCAAAAACGAGTCAGCCCAAAGCTAAAATTACCCTGGATCTTTCATGAAATGATGACTTGGTACCAAAAGCAGCATGTGTATGATAATGACCACGCTGCTTCTCTGCTTGAAAGAACATTTCCAACTCAGTCCTGGGTTACTTCTCCCAGTTTTTCCAGGTATGAAAATTATTTTTCCAGAATCTGAACCTTTTATCCTAAATAGATAATCTCAGAAAGATGGGAGGCAGCATGAATTGCCTGTTCCTGGGTGTCCTTCCCACTGCCCACCCTGATGAGCCCTGACTCTCCCTCTTTCTGTCCAGCAGGGCCAGTGAGACCATGTAGGAATCAGAAAACCTCTGTGCTGTCAGAAACAAACATGTGTGAATCCAGGGAGAGTCCTGGATATAAAGGTTTAAGATCCATGATGAAACATGGATGGATTTCAGGAGGGTCACCTTGGATCACAGAATCTTAGAATCACAGACTGGTTTGGGTTGGAAGGGGACCTTAAAACTCTTCTCATCCCATCCCCTGCCGTGGGCAGGGACACCTTCTACTATCATGGGGTGCTCCAAGCCCTGTCTAACCTGGCCTTGGACACCTCCAGAGATGGGGCAGTCACAGCTCCTCTGGGCAACCTCAGGTCCTCCCCACCCTCACAGGGATGATTTTCTTCCTAACATCCAATTTAAACCTACTCCCTTTCAGTTTCAGTCCATTTTCCCCTGTCTATCAAATGTCTTGGCAAATATGGTGGTAGCTAGGGGACAAAATGCTAAACTCTGGAGGAGTGGTTGCAGATGATGGTGGAATGAGCACTGGGGTTTCTTGTGGGAGGCTGGGGGGACGGGCAGTGCCACCCCCCATGCTGTGGTGGCACTCAGGCAGCTCTGCAGCAGCCACCGAGGCTGAGGGTCTGACTCAGCTATCCTGATTCACGGCTCTGCACTTCCAGGCATGAGGGTGAAAAGGTTTGTTGGTAATCAAAGAAAAGCTGTCAAGTGAAAAATGTTCCTGTGGGCAGACGATCCTGGCTCTCTGTTGTGGGAACAGGAGAAAGGGCACTGCTACAGGAACGTGTCCTGAGGGGTTTTGCCGTTGGATACCAGGGCTGGCAGAGCAGCAGCAAAGGCACAGTACAGTTTGGGACTGGGCAGCCCCAGCACAGAGCCCTTCTGGCAAGTTTCTGGCTCTTCAGTGTTCCCCTCTCAGCTCATTCCGTGAG
This sequence comes from Passer domesticus, assembly GCF_036417665.1. NCBI lineage: Eukaryota > Metazoa > Chordata > Aves > Passeriformes > Passeridae > Passer > Passer domesticus. The sequence continues at coordinate 15,282,367 of NC_087486.1, read as the reverse complement.
GAGGGTGCAGTGCTGCTGCTCTGCCCTGCTGGTGATGGTGTGGGCACTGCAGACCCTGCCCATGCCAAGTGACATTGGCTTACACAGACCTCCCAAGCTTTAATTCTTTTCAATAGCACTTCTGGCTCTACTCCTGGCACGCTCCCAGACTGCCCTCCTGAATCTGCAGATGAGAAGCTGCGATGCTGCTCTTGTTGCTTGGGTCTTTCCTAAGCTGCAGTTCAGGAATTACTCCTTTTGTGGTCAAGCTTATCCATGCTACTTGCAGCTGGTGGACAGAAGAGAAAGCAGGAGTGGCAGAAATTGTAGTGCAATGGAAATACATTGATAACAGCCTTCAAAACCCCCTCTGTCCATGCGGCATGTATTTGGGCTTTTTGATTATTAGAACTTCTGGAGAGGTTTCCTTGTCTATCCTATATTTAGAAAATGTGGGCAGGCCATGCCATTTTAAGAAGCAGCCTTGTGTTGGCAGGGCCATTGCTCATTTCGTGTGTTGTAACATTTTTGTGTTGGTAATGTTTTGAGTTGCTGATTGAGGGAGATTCTGTGAGTCACAGCTCTGGTTCTCTTGTGGGGTTAGGTAGGTGTCTTGTTCATTTTGGGGTCTTAGAAGGGAAGAAAGAAGCAGTTGCAATCTGAAGCACTGCCAGCAGTTTTGGTTTTATTGCCAGAGCTGTGATAATCTGGTATTTCCCGTAAAGCCCCAGGTGCTGTACTTGCTTTATTTTCTGTGACTCTCCAATTTCTCTTACCCTTTGTCACGGCAGGACAGAGACAGACAGTGTGTCCTATCTGGACCCCAAACATTCACAACATCAAAGACAGCAGCAAGCCCCAAACACATCTCTAGGTGGAAATCTCCTTCTGTTTAGTTCAATATCACCATTTTCAAGAAGGAGAAGAGGCCCAGTTCATGATTTCCAAATGAGCAGAGCTGTGTGTCTGGTGTCTGTCTGTCCCTCCTCTCCTCCTTTCCCCTTCTTTTTCTCCTGGTCTTTTTTGCAGGTCAGAAGAAACACTGAGTGTCTTCTCTGGGGATGGAGAGCCCATTTCTCTGGGCCTGTCCCATCTCTCCTTCCACATGCAGCACAGCAGCTGCTCCCCTGCAGTCCTGGGCCCTGCCTCACAAGGGTTTGGGTGCTTCCCCCAGCAGCAGCTTTTTCTGCACTGGAGCCTCGGGGCTTGTCTGCACAGGGAGGCTCTTGCAAAACATGCTTGGCCTAGGGTGGGAATTTAAAGGGAAAGAACTGTTCTGCATCAGAGTCTATCCTGCAGAAAAACACTGGAGTTTTTAGCTGTCTGTGCTTGGTGGAGCAGCTGCACTGGACCTGGGCAGCCAAGGGCTCCTGTGGCAGCTCTGATCTGAGCTGGCCTTGGGCTGGCACTGCACAGGAAGAGAGGGCTTGGCAGTGGAGGCTGTTCTCTGTGTACCCAGAAAAGGGGCAGCACTTCAGAGCAGGGCCTGCCTCGGGGTTTCTGGTACCCTCTGGAGGAGCTGAGCAGAGGCAGCAGAGCAGCCTGAGCTGACATTCCCCCCTGCTCAGCACTGCCCCTGGCGAAGCTGCGGAGCCCAAACCTTTGAGGCTCACCTCAATGAGCTGTTCTGAACCAGCAGCCCTTCAGAGCTGGCTGGAGGGGCCTCGGGAGGGTGTTTAGCTTTGGTCCTCACTGAGCTGTTGGACCGCTCACCCAGCTGTGGTCTGTGTCCCACCCATGCCACAGCATGAAGCTCCTGAAGCTTTTTCCAAATCCAGCCCCCCAGCGCTGTCTCAGTCCCACCATGCCAACCCTGGGATGCTCCTGGGAAATGATGCTTTGGGGAGCTGAAGGGGGTCTATGGGTACACTGCCTGCTCAGCTAAGGTCTCACATCCCAACTCCTTCTGTGAATTCAAGTCCTTTGCCTTTGGGAGAGCAGGGAGGGACCTTGCACCCCAAACCTGAGGTCTCTGAAAGGGGAAGGGACACCATGACACTACAAAAAGTCATGGAAATGTAGCATTCCCTAGGTCTTTCTAAGCTGAAGGTGGGAGCCCAGACATCCCTGGCTGTTCCTGGCTGGTTTCATTTGCAGCCCCTGGAAGCTGTCACTGCAGCCACTGGAGGCAAGAGCATAGCAGGGCTGGCAGGAAGGCAGACATTTACACGAGGCACAGGCATGCTGTCATCTGGGTAAACTCGGGAAAAATCCATGCAGGGGTTTTGTGCCTCTGGGCATCAGGACAGGAAAGCAGCCCTGTCCATGAGAGAATGCACAAGACTTCCCCACTGGGAAGTATTCAGAAGCAGTAAGTGATACTTGCTGCATTAAGTGGGGTTCTCCAGCAAGGAGCATGGTCAGACCCAACATCTCAGCCTCCCTCAGCCTGGTGGTCCTCCCTGGCTGCTTTCTGTGCCTGTCACGAGTCCCCATGTGTCACTGAAGCCTCCCCCTGTTCCTCACTGCTGGAGTTGCCCTGCTAACAGAGTTGGCTGCTTGAGGACTCATCAGGGCTGAAATGATTTATTTCTCAGCCATTTATTGCAAACGAACCATTGGAAGGCTTTCAAAAGCCATCTTCTCTTGACCTAAGTTCAGCTGAATGTTTTAGCAGCATCAGCTTTACATAACACGCCAGTAGAGGGGAATTCTGGGGGTATAAAGTTTATGTTGATAAACAATCCTTGCTGACCAGGATCTCCCTCTCAAAGTTGAGTGGTTGTTCAGAGGATCACTGAGGAGCTGGGAAGTACAAGCCAGCTGCCCCAGAAAAATGTGATGACTTGCGTGTTTACTCTGAGTGTCTGATAAAATCCCAAAATATCTTATGACAGCAGGTAATTCTTTGCCAACATTTAGATTTCAGTGAAATGACTTGATAGAGCCCTAGCACCCCAAATTAATTCCAGTTGGTGAGGACAGGAGAGCATCACATGGGCTGAGAACTGGGTGGGGAGGACCATGAACAATGGATTAGGATAAACAGCAGTGTGTCGAATTGTCAGGGGAGTGAAGGAGAGAGCAGCCTTGGGAGCTAAAGCTGTGCCAGTTGCTGCCCTCCATGGTGACTGCACAGAGTTAACCTCTGAAAGATCTCCTTGGGACCCTGCAGCACATCCAGGGAGCCCCCGAGGGCTCTTATGAAGTGGGATCTGTTCATTGTCAGTTACCTGGGAATGTTTTTTCAGGGTATCCTTCATGGGGCAGGGCTGCCTTGATCCTGTCTGAGGTGTCCATTCAGCTTTTGTTCGTGCTCACAAGGACGCTCCCAGTTAATTAGCTGATATTTTGTCCAGGCATTTATTTACCACCAAATTACCAAGGGAGGGGCACAAGCTGAAAAATGAGGTGAGAAGCATAATAGGGTAGGCTGTGCTCCACTGTGATGTTCCATCTTCATGATCCCCTGGCTTAGGGTGAGAGCTGGGTAATTGCTGGTGTGGGTCCTTGCTGAAAAGCACCATTAGAAAAGCAGATCTGGGATGGGTCCTGCCTCTGCGTGTGCAGGGGTCCTGTGACTACAAAATCTGGGATGAATTCTTCCTCCGTATGTGTGCAGGGGTCCTGCAACTACAAACAGCATTGTCTAGGTGAGCAGAAAGGCTTTCTTCTCATGGTGTTGCAGGCCTGGCTGTTGGGCAGAGGGGCTGCAGGGCAGGAGGGTGACCAGCAGTCACATTTCACAGGCTGTGAGCAGAAGTTCAGCTTCTACATCCTGCAGCCAGGGGATGAGTGTGACCCCACGGCCTCAAAGCAGCACTGAAGTGTCTCTGAGCTGTGTGTGACAGTGCAGATCCCGATGTTCCATCCCAAATAGGCAGAAAAGCAGCACCAGTATTTAGGTGTCTGCCTGAGAGGGTGATTCAGGCCTCTGGATTTCTGGAGACAAGGCTGCTGGGAGCTCCTCAGTGAGGTGTGGGAGGTAGCAGCATCTCCTGAAATGAAAGGAGGATGAGACTGGGGCTTGAGAGTGATGTTCAAGGTTTTCGAGATAATGGATTTTGCAAAGGAAAAAAAAAAATCACCAACCTCACAGCCAAGATTTTGACAGGAAGGACAGAGAAGAGTGATTTTGGTTATCTGTGGTTGGTGGCAGCTGGCTGGGCAAGGACAAGAGAACAGGAAGAAGGAGTGGTGTAAAGGACAGGACAAAAGGAGAGATGGATTACATCTTTGGAATGATGGAGCATCTCTTTTGCACCTGGGGGCCAGAAGAGCCTCACAGGTGGCAGCAGCTGCCAGTGTGACTGGGTTCCCCATCACCTGCTGGCAGGGCCCTGTACTGACAGCCTTTCTGCCAGGGCAGTTTCCAGAGGGAATCCACTCTTGGTGGGATTGTGAGGTCAGGATCAGCTGTATCCTAGAAGCCATCCAGGTCCTGGGGCACCCTGTGGGGTGCAGTGTGGATGTGTCTGGATCCTGTGAGGTGGATAGATGTTGCAGATCCCCCCTTGGGGCAGGGATGTGATCTGCTCAATTTCGGTTCTTCCAAGCTTATTCTTGTAATCCTGTGATTTGTTGTCCCCCTGAACCCTGTGTTTGGACCCTTCCAGGTTAGTTCTGTAGACCCAAAGGTCTGTCCAGGCTTTTCCAGGGCAGCTCCTCAGCACCACTGTACCTTCTACAGATTCATCAGAAACAAAGTCACGTGCATGGGGTATTTAGACTGAGCACTTCGTACAAAAATATTCTCCAGAAGAGGAGACCCCACTCTTTCCATCAGGTTTGCAGTGTTCTCAGGTCCCTGTAAATCCCTTTTTGGGATCTAGGTGGTTGCATTCCTTTGCATGGAGCTGCTCAAGGATGACTTGGGGAGATGAGGAAGGGGGGGCAGTGGGACTGCAGAAGTGAAGGAGCAGCTCTGCAGGAATTTTGCTTTAGCAAAGGCTCTGAGTGCAGACCCTTCTTACCTGTCCAGCTCCACTGCCTTCTTACTTTTCCCTTGTCACTCCTGCATGGAGATGAGAACCACCCATGCTTACAACACAGGATGAAACCTGCATTGTGCCCTGTCTTTGCCCAGGTCTTCCTTGGATCCCAAACTCCTTCCGCTTGTTGTCACTGCTGCTTAAAATGGCATTAGTGGTGGCATCCAGAGGTCCTGGCTGCAGCATTGTTCCCCTTGTGCTATTCACAGCACAGAGTCATAACAAGAGCCAGTCCCTGCCCCAAATATATTAAGTGGGATCTTTGAGAGAGGAAATGGAAGCACAGAGAAGGGATGTGAATTGTCCCACTTTACGCAACATTTCTGGGATAAAACCCAGCACTATTAATAGCTTTTTGCTCAACAACCATCTTTTGTTCAGAGCTCTGCTTTTCACCTTAAGTTGTTTGTGTTGTGCAGGATCTGCTGCCCAGTTTGGTGAAGTTTCCCATTTTGTGACCTAAAGCTGGACATGAAGCAGGCCAATAAACCCATGTCCAGTTTGAACTTGGAATAATTTCCCTGCTTGGGCCATCACCCTGTTCCCTATTGTCTCCTCTTTGCCCACATTTTGCTGCTACATCATTGGTCTTTGTTTACAGTCACTTGTGTTCTGCAATGGCTCCTAGAAAATTACACCTTCCTATGTTCCTCTTCCCTAAATTCCTCCATGAAGTGGCTGGACAGCCAGCAAGGGTTGGCTCTCATCACAAAGTCAAATTTGCTTTACCTTCCTTCTCATTTGTTGCCTATGAATATTCTATAAAGTGATCTTTCTGCCAGAGAAATGTTTGTGGAAACAGAAACTGTTGATTAAATTTTAACGAAGAGTCACAGGAAGCAAATTTTAAAATTGCAACTGTATGTTTGTGATAATAAGAGCTCTGTCATTGCTGTCAGGGGCTAGAATTGATGCAGGCCACAAAATCTCTTCATCCAACCAAAATGAGCCAGAGTTTCTTGATTTCTTTTTTTTTTAAACACAAGCCACAAACTGCTCATGAGCAATTTACAAGCCAAAAATTAGCCAGGATGGCTTTCCAGAGAATAGTTCTGAAGAATATTGCAATAAGCAATATTCAAATATAAAACGAGGGAAAATAAGGATAAAAAAATTAATCAGGAAGAGCTGACATCCTGGAGACTCCTGGCAGCTGTAAATCAGCTTGGTTGGGGGACATTTCAGTGGAAGCCACCCATTGCTGTGCTCCAGTGGGGGTCCGGAGCTGCTCAGAACAATGCTGGGAAGCCGCACTCTGGACAAGGCAGGAGACACGCTGTGTTAGTGTCTCCACTGGGCAGTGCCCAGAGTCCCAGTCGGAATTTACAGCTCGATTTGCTGCTTCCCTGCAGCCCAGGGACGAGGGTGGCCCTTCTGCCTGGCTCCCTCGGCGGGCTGGGGGATCTCTGCCTGCCGGGGTCTCTCCTGCACGGGTCCCGCTGGGTTCCAGGGAGCAGACGCTGTGCCCAGCGCTCCAGGATGGCACAGAGCCAGGGGGAAGGGGCACTGGGACAGCGTCACAGTGCGGGGTGGTAATTCCATCCACGCTTGGTGGGGTTTGGGCTGGTGGAAAAGCTGTCTCAGGGATGATCTTTAGCTTCTTTCCTGTGTTTGGATGAAAACCAGACCTGCGGTCACTTCTGGTACCGAGTGCTTTAAAGCCTTTCTTCAACCAACAGAAAAACTTTTAATCTTTCTAATATAACATTACAGAGAACAAACAAGTCTCTAATGCAAGCCCTGGGGTCTCTTGTGGGGAGATCCTGATAAAAACAGGGCTTTCTGTTTTGGAAATACCCTCTGGTGGATTTGTCTCTCACCAGAGACAATGGTGAACTTTCAAAGTAGGCAGAGACATGGGAAAAAAATATTGTAATTACGACTGCAAGTGGTTGGCTTTTGTCACGGAATGCTAGAGAATATTATTTTATAGGTTAAAAATTAAACATCTCCACCTCAGTATTAGGGGCTTCTCACTGAATTTATTTATCCAGATATTAAAGTTCTTTCTTCTGTGAATCCCTGCTTTGCGTGGCATTTCACCTGGTTGTGTGTGAAACATCAGGATGTTCTCTGGCCCAGAACTTCCTGGGAAGTTGAAACAGCAAAAAACTTTGCCAGCTGGGCTGTCGCATCTGACCTTCACTTGACCTCTGCCTGCCCTGGATTAACATCTTGTAACTGATCCCAAGTTTCTCTTATTTTTCCTTGCTTGCTGAAGTTAAGCACGTTTGAAAACACTCATTAAAGCTACCTCTCACAGCGAAGTCTGCTGGGGCAGGGAAGGAGGTGGATCCTCTGCTGGGATGGGGCTGGTGTGGGCTGGGGCTACCAGTCCCTCTGCTGATGCCTTGAGAGGCTCCCTGGAACAGAGGCTCGGCAGTGCTAAAGGAATAAAGTAGGAATTTATTAAAAAGGCCTTCACAGGATACACCTTGGGCAGTGCAGTTGTCCAGCTGTGGCTACACCCAAGATGGACGGTGGGTCACAAGTTTTCACACTTTTATAAGTTTTGGTCCATTTAAATATTGGGGTTAATTGTCCAATTACAGCTCCAGGTTATGCAGTCCCATCCTCCCAGATTGATCTCCTCAATTCCCTGTTGTTTGCACTTTTTGGGCCTGAAGCTGCAGTGGTGTCCTTGGTTCTGGGGCTGGAAAAGGATTGTTTTGTGTGACTGAGCTGTGAGGAGAACTTGCTAACACTTCATATGCAGTTCAGAGTTATATACTAATGCAGGACAGAATCTGGAAAATATGAAACCTAAAACTTAAGGCATCACTGCAGTGAGGTGTTCTGGGGTTCCTGCTCTTCCTGACCTCAGATCTCACACCTCATTAGTTAACCCCTCTGTGGTGCTCATTCCACTTGAATACAATGGAACTGAGGGAGGAGGACAGCGATGCCCAGCAGTGCTGGGTGCAGCCCTGGTCCTTGGCTTGCACACCTGGCTGTGATGGGCTCAGGGCTGGGCAGGGAGGGACAGGAGTGTGTGGCAAACCTGGCACCTCACTCAGAGATTTGGTCACATTCTCCTGTTGGCAGTGGCCCGTGTCTTGATTTACCTGAAGGACTTGGTGCGTGTGTTTGGGGCTGTGCTGTACCCCCACAATGCATGAATCCTGTTTTTGCAGGTTTTCCTGAGTCACAGAATCATCACAGACTCCCAGAATGGTTCAGGTTGGGAGGAACCTTGGAGACCATCTCATTGCACACCCTAGCCAGGGGCAGGGACACTTCCCACTGTCCCAGGCTGCTCCAAGCCCCTTCCAGCCTGGCCTTGGACACTCCAGGGATGGGGCAACCTCAGCTTCTCTGGGTACCCTGTGCCAGGGCCTGCCCACCCTCACAGGGAACAATTTCTCCCTGCAGTGCTCCCACCAGTCCATAATGGTCTGTCTGCTGTCCTCCCATCCCTGGAGAGCCCAGGTGGTGCAGGCAGTCCCTGTTAGAGGAATTTCAGCTCCACTCTAACTGAGTTCTTCTCCTCTGTGTTTTAAAGCAACAGTCCTTTGCTATAAAACATTCAGTAGGGTTGTCTTTGGTTTGTTTTTTTTTTTTTTTCATCCCTTTCTAGATCCAATGACATTCCACTAATGGTCGTTTGCATCTGCAAATTCTTTCCTGAAAGCTTTTAGCCTTTAGCTTTGCCATGACGTAAGGGGTCTATATATGGCTTCATGTACAGATTTCATAATAAACATTTAATGAAATGAGGGTTTTTTCTGCTAACCTAGATTGTTTTGTCTCCCGGGGTGAGTTTTTCAATCACTTTCCTTTGGTGATTGAAAGATGATGGATGCCACCCGGGTCTTTACCAGGGTTCTAGGGCAAGTAATTTGTGCTTAGTGCTCAGTGACTGGAACAAAGGATTAATATGTTTTAAAGTTTTGGATGCTTGGGGTAATTTCTTTGTTGGCTGGGTCTGGACTGGCAGTCCACAAAGCATGGGTGGGCAATTTTTCTAGCTGATTGTGAAGATAGAGATAAAGCTATATTTTATGAATTGCTGTTTCCAAGGTCATCTGGAAATTGAGCACTTCATAAAACATATCTTTGTTCAAAGATATATTTGATTATATAAAATATGATCCCAGAATCAATTGGGTACAAACAAGATGTTGCCTTTAGGGTTGAAAACACATTGTTAGAGGCATGAAGAGCAGAAATTGTCGCTGCTGTCTTTGTGTGGCTATTGTTTTTGGTCTTAATAGGAACAGAATGAATGACATTTTTCCACCAGACCACTTATGCTCAACTATACCTCCAGGACAACTTCCTGGCCAAAAATATTCAAAACAAACAAACACAATAGCAATTCTACTCCAATTACATTGTTTGCAAACCAGCTAGTGTTCATAGAGTACTAGGTTTGGCAAATCCAAGCACTCCATCCCCTGGATTTTAGTATTGGATATTTGCATGTGCATGCCTTGGTGGTGTGCTCCTCAGGTGGGTGTTTGTGCATGGGCACCGCCAGTATTGTGGCAAAAGCAGAGCCCTGTTGTCCTAACAGTTTGGGTATTGGGAAGACATCCCTGCCCAGTGACCAGCTGCTCATTGATTTCAATGGAGCTGAGATTTCAGCCTCGGGCTCTGCACCCAATCATACACCAATTTCAAAACTTTCACTGGAAAGAAGAGTAACTGGATTTTTAAGTGTGGGAAAGACAGAGGAGGAGGAATTTATCAGTTGCTCTTAAATATAAGTGGAGCCAGGATTTGTAAGAGAAGGGTGGAATTTCTGGCTTTGTGGCACATTTTCATAGGATCATAGAATCATTAAGGTTGGAAAAGACCTCTAAGATCCCTTAGTTTCAGCTGTCAGAGGGATCTTATAGAGAGCAAACCTAAATCAACAAACCTGCTTATAACTTTCCAGTCAATTTTCTTTGGTGATGGGAATGGTCATGAAAATAGAGATTGCTGTAACTCTCAATTTAAATAGATGTAAAAAAATTTAAATTATAAACGTGCTGTCGATTGGTGTTGTAGTCACTTCTCCCTGAGACAGAAGGCTACAGGAACTTTGTTAAAGGAAAAGAAACTTGTGTGTTAGGGAAGGTATGGGACATGTAGGGAGGAAAAATGTATTTGTTCTGGCTTCAGCAAAGTGCTTTCCACGCTTCATTCCAACCCCAAATCCACAGATCTCAGACTTTTCAGCATCTTCACACTTCCAGTCATCTGTGTCCTTTCACCAGTGTCTGTTCTGTGTGAGGCAGCTGAGGGTGTCCTCAGCAGACCCCAGGACCCGGAGGAGTGGCTCCCGCGTTGTCACCTGCGTCTCCAGCTCCCAGAGTGGGACCTCTCCCAGGAGCACAGAGAGGAGCCTCTGACTCCTGCTGGATACCTCTGTGGGAGAGGTATGGCAGCAGGGACATCTCCCATGTCCTTGGAGTGCTTTGGGTTATTAACCCTTGCTGTTCTCTGCAGTCACTGCACAGGTAGTCCCTTGGACAGTGGAGGTGAGGTGTAAATGTCCCAAGTGAGGCACAGGGTCTAGTGCTGGATCCCACATTGGAGTCCCTGCTCTCTGAGGGTGGGGAGGCCCTGGCACGGGTTGTCCATAGAAGCTGTGGCTGCCCCATCCCTGGCAGTGTCCAAGGCCAGGTTGGACAGGGCTTGGAGCAACCTGGAATAGAGGAAGGTGTCCCTGCCCATGGTAGGGGGCAGAATGAAATGAGCTTTAAGGTCCCTCCCAACCCGAACCTTTCTATGGTTCCATGACTCCATGATCGCTGCTCCTGGAGAAATATAGCTACTTGTTAATTGAAAGGTCAAAGAGTGGTTACAGCAAAATGCTGCCCCTTGGAAATTTAAATTTGTCCTTGTTGTTTACCTGTCACATAGCCCTGCTCAGCACACCAAGATCTGAGACAGTGGCTACAAAGACTGCCATGAGAATGTCTGACCATGCTTTGACATAAGTTGCCTGAAGTATAAATCACATTACAGATATTATATTATGTTTAATCCTCTGGGTTTGGAGCCTGTAGCTACCCACTGGGGGTCGAGGCTGGCATGGGGCAATGTGTCAGTGTCACACCAAGGTTCTCTCCCGCAGGCTCTGGGCTGTGTGTGGTCTGTGGACGTTGTGTCCACCCATGCAATAAAGCCAGGGTTGTTCTACAGCTTCACTCAAATCCAGCCCTGTTACCTCCAGGGGTGTTGCAGGGTCACAGACTCTGAGGAGTCCTTCTGACCCTGCCACCAAGGAGCTGAGTCCCCTCAGAGTTCTGGCTGCACACGCCACAGCCTGCCTGGGTGCACAGCAGGGACTGCCTTTTGCCCTCTCCACAAAAACCTGGAAAAAAGAAGGACAAACACCGAGTGTGTTGTGATTTCTTTTCAGTCAGATCCCATGTTTCCATTCCTTCTGGCAGGAGGGAGCTTTCCCCCGAATGGGTCCCTTCTTTGACAGGTTGGCATTTGCAGCCAAAGTCCAGGAGATCAGGAGCTGCTGCTGCTGCTGCTGAGGTTCAGGTTTGTCTCCTTGTCAAACAAAGGCCAAATTAAACCCAAGGCAAAGAAACATCACCTTTGATTAACACACTGGAGCCTGTGGGGCTGCATCAGGCAAGAAGTGAGATGTATCACAGTGGGGAGGGTGCTGACCCCCAAGACGTGTCTGGTGTCCCAGCCTGTGTGGTGATGTGCCCGGAACACAGCTCCTTACTTTGCACTAGAGATGACAGAAATGGGAAAAATTCCTTTCAGTTAGGAATTGCCATCTTGGCAAATGTTTGTGATTGAATCTGGAGCAGGTTGAGGCTGCCTATGGAAAGATGAATTCTGTAATTTTCCATGTTAGAGAATGTGTAAGTACTCCCATCTGAGGCGGGGATGTCTGTGCAGGCAGTGGGATTTTGAACAGCAAAGTGTGGGGACTCTCCAGAAGGGGCTTAGGGACCCTTTGAGACCTGGCTTGGGTGCATTTCATGCCTCCAGATCTTGTCCTTCAGTGAGGCCTGGAAGCCTCAAGGAGGCCTGGAGCATCTTTTAGGTGTCTGGGTTCCTGTGAGAGAGCTGGGAGCTCAGACCCATGGAGACACCGCTGGATCTGCAGCATCTCCAGCCCAGCACAAGAGCCCAGCGGAAGCCCCAGCACCAAGGTGGAAGGGCTGTCCTGAGACCAAAGGCTTGGGCAGGCTGAGAAACACAGCTCCCTTCCAGGAGATCACCTGTGCACCTTCCTTCCCCTCTACTCTGGCACAGGAGGGGTGTCCTGGCCTGGGCACATTCAGATGGGGGCCTTGTGTGGAAAGCCATGGCTCGGATACTGGCACATCAAGAATCACATTTAGCCTGTGGGTTTGTAGGTCTTAACTCTCCTTGCATCTCTTCCATTCCTGTGAGAAAGCATTTTTCAGCTTCCCTTTTCCATGCCAAAGGGAATTCAAGCTCAGTTGCCTTCTTCCTCAGCTGCTCAGAGAGACACAGAAGGATCTTGTCCTCCCAGGTCTGCAGTTCCACCAACCTAAACACTCTGTATGCCAGGCAGAGTGGGGCAGCCTCCAGTGGCTCACACTACAGCCCTTGGAGGAGGCCAGGACAAGAAATCCCACCTGCCCATGGCATCAGTCATCCAGAGATCCCAGATGTGTCTGTGTGGAGCATCCCCAAGGCTCGGGAAGCAGCATCTGTGGCTGGTATTGCTGGCTGTTCCAGAGCTCATGGAGCACCTTTCCCAGGCTGGCTGCTCCTGCCTTTTGCTGCTGAGGGGTTGTTTATGTAGGATGCTCTGTGGGTGGGATGTGGTTTTGTCACCACTCCATTGTTGGACTCTGTTTGGGCACTCTGCCCGAGGATGATTAATGATGTTTTGAGTTGAGGCTCTGAGGTGCTTGCAGGCATACTGCAGGTACCAGAAGTAAAAGAGGTGTTGTTATCATCAAGGTACTTCAGTGTTATATCAAGTGTAATCAGAAGTGAATTAATTAAAGCAATGTGTACATGTAAATCCTTTTATGGTGGATGTTCAAACAACTCATATCGTAGTTTAGAGCTCAGCGTTTCAGACTTTTGTAACCCTCTCCTCTCCGTGAGAAGGCAGAAGGTGCCAGGACTGCTGTCAGAAGACAAACCTCTCCTGCAAAGGTCTTTTTGTCAAATGTGGTTCTTAAAACAAGTTAGCAAATTGTGTGCGTTTGTCAATCCTGGCTCCGGCGTGTTTCAAGGTTAATTTTTACAGCTCACACAACTGGTGTAGGATGGGATCTAATGGTTGCTTGGGTTTCATCTGACCTTGGAGTGAGCAAAAATCTGTAGAAAAATTGTATTTATTGTTGGTCTCAGCTCTACCAGGATTAAACTTGCTTTTTGCAGCACGACATACCCTTGACGTGGTTGTCACTTAGAAAAATTGCCTGGAAATACATCTGGCTCTTCTGTCCAACAGTTCAGGCATTGTGAGGCTGGTGATACTCCACCCCACGGAGAGGAGACACAACTTTGGGTGGAGGAGGGGCTGACAGGATTGCAAGGTGACCAGAGATACAGATCCTAAGCTCTGACAAGCAGAGCCAAAACCTTCTTTTTTCAAGTTCAAACCCCTGTTTTGGTGAACTTGGCAGCAGTGGGGGCCAAGCTGGGGGTGTTGGCAGCCCAGCTGTGGAGGAGACCACAGCTGGCAGGGCTGTTCCATGGGAGCCAGAGGGTGAGGAGCTTCAGCTCTACCTGTCCAGGGTGATGGGTGACTTGGGTGACCCTGGACCTGTGTTTGGGCTCTGACAGAAGCTGTCCTGGCCCAACTTGAGTGGAGGAGGCTGGGAAGCTGGGAATTAATGGAAACATAATGAATGAGACCTGGACCCTGCCTGGCACACATCTAAAGCTGTTTGCTCAGGACAGTGTGCTATTTTGATATGTGTGAAGCTAGTGACTTTGTTTTTCCAGCATGCTGGAAAAAGTATCAAACAAGGAGGAGATAAAAATGACCCCAAATGCTCAGAGCACTAAGAAAGGGGGGCACTCAATCAATCCCCTGATCTTTTTGAACTTGATTAATGGTTTTCTGAGTTGCAACTCTGTGATTTGGACAGGGCAGAGATGGGAAATGGGTCAAAAGCTGAAAGTGTACCTAAATGTAAAATTTTGACATACTCCAGTATTAGCACTCCATGTGCTGCTCTGGTCTCAAGCTGCTTTAGTTTACTGTTGGAGAAGGTTGAAAGGTGATTCAGTCATAGTTTACAAGTACCTAAAAAGGGAAGGGGTTTCTGCTAGATGGGATTCAAATTTACCAGAGAAAGGCAGAGATCTCTTGGCTGGAAGCCAAAGTTAGAGAAGTTCAGACTATGAATAAGAACTGCAGTTTAAACTTTTTATGAGTGAAAACCAGAGGAAAGTCTTTGTCTGGAATTAAGCAGAGTCATCAGCAGTGAATGGCTCTAAATGAAGATTTCTGTGTTTTTCTGAAAGCAGCAGGAATTATGAAGTGAGGCTTTCCAGCCCAGAGCAGCCCATCCCAGAGACCAAGGCCAAGCTTCCCTTTTGCCCAGAGCAAGGCTCTGGATGCTGTTTCCCAGGCTTGGGGCTCTGCCTGCTCTTCCCACGCTGCTGTCCAAGCACAAGCCCTGCTGCAGTGCAGCAGAAAGGGCACAGATGTGTCAGGGAGAGCAGCTCTGCCTCTTTGTGCACAGCCCTTTTCCCAGACACAGTCCAGAATATTTTGGGATTGGATTCCCCTTTCACTGCTCTGTCTGATTCAGCTGGGGGATTGCAGTCCATGGAGTCCACGAAGTGTGGCCTGGAGCTGAATACACTGTCTCTTTCCCTCCTGTAGTGAGACACCAAAAACATGTAGACTGGGGTGGAAAGATGTTCTCCTCCCTGTTTTTGGGCAGGACTCTGCTGGAGGGGTGGGATGCCCTGTGTGTGTGTGTCAGCTCTTTGGTTTCTTTGGATCTGCCTGCCTAGGAATGTCCTGTAATCATCACTGGTGGCATGTGCAGAGTTTTAGGTGAGACATGATTCATGTTGGTGGGGAGATCGTGGCGAGTTCCTTGCTTGTTCTTGGCCCTCTTCTTCCACGGGGGTCAGGTCCCTGGGGTTTGCTCTGCTCTTGCCAGCATTTCAGTGCAGAGGGGCAGGGCTGACACCCCTTCCTCCCAGCAGTTTCCAGTTTCTCTTCCACTCAGGGTGATGGTAGCACATAGAACTATGGTAAAGGAGACGAGAAGAGAATATTCTTCCACCCCACCAGGACTCAGTTGCTATATCAGTTTTAACACCAGTTCAACTTCTTTATATCCTACTACTCGTTCTAGCTTATAAAATATTGGAATTCTTCACACCTGTGGCTTCTCTGAAATGACACAAGAGTTTTCCCTTCAGTGACAGGTATCTCCGTCCAAATTAACCCATACTGTTCCACATGCTGCCTGCTTCATAATTCTGCAGACCACCAGGCTGGAAATAAAACAAAGCAGATGCACCCATGCCAAGGTCAGGACCTTCCCTGTATTTAAGGTGTATGGATAATGTTGGCATGGGACAGGGTGACCTCAGGGTACAATTGGAGCTAACTGACACACATATTTAGACAGAATAAATATTTGAGAGTCTATTTCTCTATTCCCCAAAATGACCTCTATAAAAGCAAGGTCCTGTTTACCTTCCTGGCTCTCCGTGCAGTGTTCTGAGAAGAGACCAGCTCTCTTCTCCCTTCACTGCCTTCCTGCTCTTCTGGGCAACCCATTTCCAGGCAAGGATCAGGGATATGGGCTTCACAAAACCCATGACACCTTGGATTTTCACAGAATTCCTAAAGTTTGGTGAAAGCTGAGATCATTTCTGGTCAGAAGTCCCTGTTTGTGCCAACGCACAGTGACCTGGGAAGCAGCGAGAGATGTCAGTGCACAGCCTGCAACCATTGCCTGCAGCTGACCCAGTGGTTTTGTGCTGTCCCTGTCCCATTAGAAAATCATCAAATGGTTTGGGTTGAATCAGACTTAGAGAACCTTAAAACTCATCACATTTCAACTCCCTGCCATGGACAGCAACACCTTCCACTATCCCAGGCTGCTCCAAACCATGTCCAACCTGGCTTTGGACACTTCCAGGGGTCCAGGGGCAGTCACAGCTGCAAGGTCTGATGTGCCTGGGACCACGTTAGCCACCCCCAGCCTGGGCTTGCCTTTCAGTCACTGTGAGCTCTGCTTGGCTAACTCCTGTTACCCTGAACTGTTCTTCCATTTCTATCCATGCTGAGATCCTTTTGATTAAGGGCAATTTAGCTTCTCATTCCCATCAGGAATATGAGAGTGCTGAGAGCTTCCTACCTCAGGAGCATATTCCTGATGATCGCTGTGCTTTTTATTATTTCATGTAAGATCCCTTTTGGTGAGAACAGTCTTTAAATACTATCAACCTACACTAACTTAGCTTGGCATGAAGAACTAGAGGAGACATACAAAGGTCTGTAGAACAGTGATTGCTGTGATGAAACCCATCCAGTCCCTCAGCCTTTGAGTGCTCTGCCATTTCGCAAGATCAGATGCACAAAGCAATTAGAAGGTGGTTTGTGCATATTAGAAAGAGGAAATTATCTATCTGTAACACACCTCAGACAAGGAGAAACCATTGTTACCAATATTCTTAAGGCAAAGCCAGCAAGCTGCTGTTTCCTTTTTTAAGGTTAACACTGAGAAAGAAAAAGGGAGTTAGAAGAGTGCAGAGCTGTCAGGTGAAAGAAAAATTGCAAGCCTGCTAATCCTTTCTTGTCAGGTTTAATATAAAGCCTGGCAGAGATTGATAAGAAGTGTCTCCCTCTCTGTCTGATGTTCCAGGTGCATGGTAAAAATCACCTCTCTGAAACACCCACGTGCAGAGCCAGGCTCCAGGCTGGAAAGGCTGCTGGCCAGCCTGACACTGCTGGCATAAAACCATTTAAAAGACCTATTCTTTAATTTTTCTCCTTGCAGCCTGAAGAATGGCTGTTCCTCCTAACTCCTTACACATGCAGGATTTTCTTGCAGCCCCCCTCAGTGGTTGCTGCTCTGCTGATGTTGAGCTGAGCAAGGTCTCTGCAGCAGATTTGGAACATCTGGGGCACAGGGGGGGCCTGCTCCCTGTGACCTGCCTCTGCTCCATCTGCACTAAAACATTCTGGCTGGGGCTGCTGGGGCTGTGGGACTGGCAGCACACCTGTGGCAGCCACAGAGGTCAGGTAGATGTTGATAATCTGCAGCAGCAATGGCCAGGAGCAGGGGAAAAAAACATCTGCTAAGAGCTTGAGCTCATGCATGGTGGGAGAGCCTGGAGAGCTCAGCAGAGCTCTGCAGGGACAGGAGACACAGGGTCCTGCCTGCATGGGTAGGGCTGCTATGGAACCATCAAATCTGATCATGGGAGCCTCCAGAGCTGGGGGGTTCCTCTGTTCTCTGTGTGGATGTTTCTGACTCCATGCTCCTTCCCTGTGTGCTGTTTTCCCTGGGCAGCCCCTCTCTGTCTCCTCGTGGCAAGGAGCTTGGCCCAGGGGAAGGGCTTGGGGGGTTCCTCTTGTGTGTGCACAGCTCTGAGAGGGGCGGGTTTCACAGTGTCCCCTTTCTCTTTCCCTAGCTGTTCCTCCCAAACTGAAGAAACTGAAAAGCCCAAATGTTCACGTGGGTGAGAAGATTTCCCTGAAATGTGAGGCGACTGCTGGAAACCCTCAGCCGTCCTACAAATGGTTTAAAGATGGGAAGGAGCTGAAGAAGAGTAAAGACATCCGGATCAAGTATGGGAATGGGAAGTAAGTATGACACAGAGCTGCTCTGCCTCTGCTCACTCAGGGTCTGGGTCTGGGGCCATCTGGCTGGAGGTGCTGCTGTGCTCCCCAAGTCTCTGCTGAGCAGCACTGAGGGCTCCCTCAGAGCCACAGGACCACCCTCAGCCCAGTCACCATGGCCAGGAGAGCAAGCAAGATCCCCAGTGTCCTCAGAGAGTCGTGGAGAGTGGGGCAGGGCATGCACAGGGAAGGTGTTGGGTTTGTGGATGGGCTGTCCTGGGGTCAGAGAGGCACTGGATACCTGAGACAGGTGTCCTGTGACGTGGGGAGGCTTTCCCTGGTAGCTGTGGGCAGCTCAGGTTGCCTGGGGTGACTCCTGCTCTGTGATTAGGGGTTGGATGCAGAAGTACCCAAACCCAGCTGTTGCCCCATCACTCAGCAGCCCGGCTGTGGGAGGAATTGGTTTGTTCCCTCCTGAATTTAGGTGGACACAGAAGTGTCTAAGGCCACTGAAAAATCACAGAATGACAAATTAGGGCTGGAAGGGAGCTCTGGAGATCATCCAGTCCAACCCCCCTGCCAAGGCAGGGTCACCTGGAGCAGGTGACACAGGAACGTGTCCAGGTGGGGTTGGAATGTCTCCAGAGAAGGAGACTCCACACCCTCCCTGGGCAGCAGTTCCACTGTTCTGCCACCCTCAGTGCAAAGAAGTCCTTCCCCATGTTGGGATGGAGCTTTTCATGATTTAGTTTATGGCCATTGCTCCTTGTCCTGTCCCTGGGCACCACTGAAAAGAGGCTGGCACCATTCTCTGACACCCCTTGGAGATATTTATGTGCACGAATGAGATCCCCTCTCAGTCTGCTCTACACTGAGCAGGGCTGAGATGAAAGATTACCTCACCACACTGATCAGGTGTCATGGTCATCTGCAGAGACCTTGTCTTGTGCAAATCCTTCCATCTGTCCACCCAGGGCAAGCTCCCTCACATCTGCCCTGAAGTCCCCACCCAGCAAAGCTCTCAGGTGGCTCTCAGTGACTGTCACCCTCAGCACCACCTCATGCAGACAGGGCTAAACCTGGAGATAGAGACCCCAGTGGCCAAGCTGAGGGGTTCTCACTGGGAATGGATTCAAATGAATCTATGTTGATATTTCTCAAGGCCCAATATTTACATATGATATATCTTAAAATTATTCCATTATCATGGCTATGCTTGCATTCATACATCCTGACCTAGCCAGCAAAAGTCAGCTTGCAACTGCCTGACCCCTTGGAAAATTTGATTCTAATTCTTTGCTAACATATGTTGTGGGTGTGTGAATACAAGGTCATCATGGACTTGTTAGAGTAGCAATTTTTAAAGAAAGAAGAAGCCACTACAAATCAGTTAGAAAAATCTCTCTGTGTCTGAATGGGGCGTTGCCAATTGCCCTAATTTAATTTCAGTCCTGTTTGGTTTAGTTTCAGAGTCACACCCAAGATGGTTGACCTCCTTTGTAATAATTCCAGGGCTTGTGGCTGTTTGGGATGAGGCAGTGAGGTGGTCAGGGCATCCCGGATTACTGGGTGCTGCCTGCTCAGGAAGGGCTGTCTGGGCTTGCAGGCAGCAGAGACAGGGCAGAGCTGTGCCTGCCTCTCTGTGTCCCAGCAATGGGCCCCCAGGTGGGTAATAATTAGTATTGAATCTGTGGTTCTCAGAAGGTTGATCAATCTCTTTAGTCTATTATCATTATTAAGAAATGTCTTGCTTTTATAGACAGTAGTGATATATCTGGACATAAAATTGGTCCTCTAATCTAAATACCATCACCACTGGCTAATTAAGAAACTACTTTTTGGTAAACAAATCCTTATAACACATTCTACATGTTCACAACAGGTGTAGCAAGTGAAGAAGATAAGAATTGTTTCTCTTTCTTTTTTCTAATTTTCTCACAGACTTTTCCCAGAAAGGTCTGAGAAAGTTATGTGTTGCTCTCCGTGGCCTGAGGGCTGCTGCCACATTTCTCCTCTGCTGCCCTCACTGTTTTTGGTGTCCCTTGTCAGTCTCGTGACCTTTGTTGTTTAGCAGTGGCTGCTGGGGCTGGGATGCCCTGCAGAAGTGTCTGCAGCACGCTCTGCAGCCAGGCATGGGAATCCTGCCTGCCCAGGGGGCTGGGGAGCAATTTCCCTCAGAGCTAGAGAGCAGCCAGCCCCAGAGCAGACACCCAGCACTGCCCCGCTGTGCTCCCAGTTATCCCAGCCCTTCCTCTGCTCCTGGCACCCCGTGTCCAGCACGAAGCTGTGGCAGGATGGCATCCCACCCCCAGCAATGGGGACATTCAGTCCCTGGGCCAGGGACAGGAGCAAATGGAAGGAAGGTGCTCCCCTTTCCTCAGGACACTGCTGTCAAGTCATAATTTTGCATTTACCAGTTTCCATGGCAACATGTTGGCTCTCCAGTGAGAGGCCAAAGATGTGTGGTGCTGGAAGGGCTTCCTGCTGGCAAAATAAGCCCAAGGATAAACATTTTAAGGAAAGCTGAGCACCAGCGTGCTGTGGTGTCTGAGACTCCCTCAGCAGCAAAGGTGTGAGCCCAAAGCATTCCCAGAATTGCTTCCCATCCCAGCCTTTGCTCCCTGCTGCCATTAAAATGTGCCTGTCTTGTGCTGGGACCAGGCTGTGGAGACTGGACCCAAGCAGCTGTTGAGCAGAAACAAAAGGAAATGGCCTCAAGCTGTGCCAAGGGGGGTTTGGGTATCAGGAAAACATCTTCACTGAAATGGTGGTCAGGCATTGGAACAGGCTACGCAGGGAAGTGGTGGAAGGTCAAAAATTGTGTAGATGTGTCACTCGGGGACACGGCTCTCTGATGGCCTTGGCAGTGCTGGGGGAATGGTTGGATGGGGTGATCTCAGAGGGCTTTTCCAACTGAAATGATTCTGTAGTTCTGTGGGACAGTTCTGAGATAATTACCCCGCAGTGAGTATTTGCCCCTTGTTTAGCAGTGCAGGAACACTTCCCTGAGAGCATCTGGGTGGGTCTGTGCACACCCACCCTGGCATTGCCACCTCTGTCCCCTGCACCACGTTTGCTGGGCCCCAGAGCTGAAGAACTCGAGGCAGAGTGTTCACTGGCATTGGACCTGCCCCCTCTGGTCTTGACTGCATGGAACAAACACTGGAAACTGCTCAGAGCAGGCTGAGGGCTGAGAGAGCCCTCATGACTTTGATGTCTTCATTATGCAGCTGGTGGGGCCAAGTTTAGTGGAGGGACATGTGATATGGGTGTAGAGCATTACTCCCAGTGTGTTGGGAGGGGACTCCAGGGAAGGAGAAGCATCCCAAACTGTAAATCTCTGAAAGGACATCTTACTCTATAATGATTACTTTAAGAATAATGGGATTTATACATCTGGCTCCACTTAGAGATAGCACTGGTCTCCAGATAATCCTCTGTGCTTCCCTTCAGTTCAGAGTGGGGATTTCAGAGGGCCAGAAATGGAGCACTGGGAAGGGACCTTCACAGGGAAAGTACACAAGGCAAAAACTTCTCAGGCTGTGCAGGACCTGGCCAGGTGCACAGGATCATTTCTTTAGAAGTGTAACACCTAATAGAGTTTTCTCTTGGAGCCAGGCAAAAGGAGCCCTCCAGCAAAGTGATGTCCATAGTGTTTCCCTTGGCCCTGTGAGGCCCTGGAAGAGCTGGGCACAGCTTAAATCTGTCTCCAGCACTGAGATCTTTAGCATGCAGAGGATTAGAATGGGAGACAAGAACATGGTTGCCCTCTGTGATTCATTCCTGGCTTTCCTCCCCGTGTGTTTAAAAAGCCTTGAGGTTTCTAACTAGAAAGTATGACTGAAGCTCATTTTTTTGGTGATCAGGTTTTTGTTTGATCTCTAGAAAAGAGGATCTCTTTCAAAATAAGGGATGTATATGTTGTAAGGAGGAGAGGAGCACTTAACTGCATGTCAGCTTTTCAGCTTTTCCATCAATCATTTTCCCTCTTCTTTTTAAACTTACCGTCAAAACTTCTGGTGCCATCAGGCAAAGGAGTCAGGTTTTTTTAATGGATATTTGCTGGAGGGAGGGGAACAATTCTGATTCCTCCTTTCTGAACTTCATGTTCCATCTGTAATTAGTGACAGGCTGGGGCAAGCCCAGCTTGCATGAAGGGGAAACCTCTTTAAGGTGGAATAAATTCTTGGCTGGAATTTTATCTCCATCTCAATTTAGATAAAACACAGTTGATGGGAAACCCAGAGAAATTACCAAGAAAGAATTGCCTGTGGTAGTGGAAGTACAGCCTAGTGAAGGGCTCTCCCCCCAAGCTGCCAAAGTGATGCCATTTTTGGCTGAGTGTGTCTGAGGTGTGACTGAGGCTCCCGAGAAATTCAGGTTGGGTTTTGACTTTCTGACTATCCTGGCAAATGGTCAAGTGCCAGCTGCGGAGGAAGTCAAGGGAGTTTTTGCTTGTGGAGGTGTAGAGGAGCTTCCCCTCTTGAAGTCATGCTCAAGGCTCAGCCTGGGACACGCAGATGTTCAGCTGGAGCCCAGGAGCCTGTGAGTCCCCGAGCTGTGCCTGTCCTTACAGCCCTTTCCCTTTGTGTGCTCTTCTACCAAGGGACACTGCTGGGGTGATGAAGTAGGCGTATCATTAGATTGGAGAGGGTTGGCAGTTCAGTTTGGGACAGGCTGACCATATGACATCCCTTGGGAGTAGTGTCCTACTTTCAGTATCACCAGGAATCCCTATTGTTAGCCTGTAAGTGGAGCCAAGGGATACCCTCCTCTCCTGTTTCTGTACAGTAGTCCCTGAGGCGATGCCACTTGAGCAGATTCATTGCTGGGGTCTTCCTTGTAGGGCTCCCAGTTGTAGATTATTCCCCACCCACAATGAATGGGGCTGTGGTCTTCCCTGTACAGCTCACTGCACTGGAATGAAGGCCAAAAAAAAAAAATAATGCCAAAGCAGCAGGGGAAAGAGAGTGCCAATAAAGATAAATGATTTCCTAATTAAGCCTGGAGACAAGGAGGGGCAAAGAGGACTGTTGAAGCCTTGTGGGAGCCAGAGTGAACCCAAGCAGGCTATACCACCACTCTGGCAGGGGTCTTTGGGCTGACATTTTTAAACAAAGGAAAAAGCTCATTTGACAATGGATCTTGCAAGAGCAATTCCAGATGCCTTGAAGCGAAGACTCTTCTCAAGCACCGGTGTTGTTATAATCACCAGGGGAGCTGCTGCCTTGCTAACTCTCACCATGGCATTATAAGTCTCCGATATTTGGGATTTGGTTTTAGCTGCTGAAGGCACTTTATTGGAGGGGGGTGTGAAGGAGACCATCTCCTTTGTTTGTTTGCTTGTTGTTTCAGAGGAGATGATGGACATCATCTTGGCCAATGCACCTGGGACTGAACCAGGGAATTTGAGAACTGAAAGGAGAAGCAGTTGGGTCTTGAGCTCAAACAATCCACAAACTTTGCAAGCTGGGGCTCCTGAGAGAGTCAGGGATTGGACATTTAATCAAATTTGTCTGCATTATAGCTGCTAACAAGTCACGGTCAGTTGCTGGGCTGCTTCAGCTGATGAGCTCTGCAAACTTGGAGGTGGAAGGAGCTTTATGTGCCTGAAATTTGGTGTGGTTTTTCCAGCCATATTGGCTGCAAACAAAAACAAAATAAAAATCTCTCTCTACAGACCTTCGCCCACTGCAGTTGCAAAATGTCACAGATTAGGTCAAGGCCCTCACTGAGACATGAGCTGAAATCCCATTCATCCTGTTTAAGTTAAAATGTTTTACCTTCGGGGAGGAGGGCTGGGGTGAGGGCTGAGGCTGCTGGCAGTTCACCCAGCACAGCACATCACAGACCTGCAGGCACAAATTTGCCATGGAGCAGACTGCTGAGGATCTATGACGTGTACCAGCTGCAGAAAAGTGGCCTGGGGAGAAAAGAATGACACGAGGAGACCCAAAACTTTATCTAAATCTCTTACACGCCCTGTGTGTGACCACGGTGCTGTTGCACAGAAGTTTTGAGGAAGTTCCCTGCCCATGTGAAGGTGCCATCCCTTTCCCATGATTCCTGTTCCCCAAAATGCTTTTTCCCTGTGTCAGTATTTGCAGCCTGGCTCTGCTCATCTCCATTGCGGAGCTCTGTCCAGGGCTGTCTCCATGACAGCTGCTCTTGGTATGGCACCTCCCTCTCCTCCTTAATTCTTTATAACTAATGTGCTTTGCTTTAAAGGTCCTCTCAGGCCTTCCTCCCCACTTCTAGCAGTCCCTGCAGTTTTGGTCCAGCCTCTGATTTGCCCAGCATATCAACCTCCACCCGATATGTGATACACTTCCAAACTAGGACATCTGTGCCTTCTCCCCAGCAGCGCTGCCCTCTTTTCCCTCCCTGCCACAGAGCCAGCTCAGGGTTTGGTTGCTGAGGTAGGGAGACCTGGGCACCCCAAGGGGCCTTTTCTCTGTATTGAGGTCACACACTCTTTGGGATAACAAGGGATCTGTTCCACATTTGGTGTTGGGAAGTCCCTGGGAAGTTTTGGGACTGTTCCTGTATGAGATCACAGGAAGCAGGGAAAGAACCTGCTGGGAGCTGGCCTCAGAGCACTGCTCCAGGACCTACATTTTCTCAAAGAAATTAAAATCCTGGCATTGGGTTGGAGAAAGCATTCATAGGATGGATCAATTGCCCTGAATTCCAGGAGAAGTCATACAAAGGACCCTGCAGTGACGTTGGGTCTGTGCATCAGCCAGAGCCCCAAACTCAGCTTTTACTCATTTCTTGACGTCACACCCTGGCAGGTGCCACAGCCTGGCCTGGCACAGAGAGAGGCAGCAGCATTGCACAGGGATTTGCCTCTCAACACAGCAGCCACAAAGTCCACTCCAGGCACTGGTGTGGTTGTGTGTCAGTGCCTCTGCTGCCCCACACCTCTTCCCATTGCCAGAACACCCCTGGCTGCATTTGAGCCTGGAGGGCGTTGCACAAGTGACCCTGCTCTTTGGAGTGTACTTATTGATCTTGTCCCCTCTTGTTGACACTGTCCAATCCAGAAGTAACTGGCCCTCACTCTGAAACCAGTGTCAGTGTCAGCTCTGCAGAGTGAGGACTGGGCGAGTCTTCCTCTTAAAATCAGCCTGTCCCAAGCCTGGGCACAGAGGGACCACAGCACTGCTGAGCAGAGAAGGGGCAAATCTGCTTTTCAGGTTAGAACAGCGCTTTCATGTTGGGGAACAGGGGTAGGAGAGAGCAGGTAGAGTGGGTCAGGGGATGGCTGGTCCTGTCCTAGGCACTGTGAGGACATTACTCATCATCCCACCATCCCAGCAGATCAAGAACAGAGCGGGTCAGGAGATGGTGTGAGGGGAGGAAGGGAGATAGAGAAGGGATGATGGCCAAGCTGAAAACTCCAAACCTTCCTGTCCTTACCCCTCTTATTTGATTGCTTTGCTTGAGGGCATTTCTGTCCCCTTTCCCATTTGTTCTTTCTGTGGCTGATACTGAGCTGGCCAGATGATGCTCTGGAGGCACAGCAACCAGCATAGGACACTTGTTTTCCTCAAGCACTGCGAGCACAGCCGCCCTGCCCAGCTCTGCCCAGCTCTGCTGAGCACAGCTGGAGGGCAGAGAAGAGATCAGGGGGGCTGTGCAAGGGAGAGAATGCTCCAGGCTGCTCCTGCCCTGAGAAAGCAGCTTTGCCATGGCCATGCCCACACTGCCTTTGCATTGCAGTGATTCCCTCTGTCTGAATTAACCCACTGGGTGCTGGGGATGATGGATGTGTCCCCCCAGAGCCCCTGCCCCAGCCAGGGGGCTGCCCAGAGTTCAATGGCTGCTGGACAGAACTTGTGGTTTGTAAGCTGGATATCCTGAATCTTCTTGCCAATCATTAACCTGCTCTTTCAGGGCAAATGCAGCTTGGTGAGAGTGCCAGGGCAGCAGGTAGGCACCAATTAAATCTCTGGCAGGATGCAAGCAGTGCACGTTGCAGCAATTGCTGGCACTCCTGCTCTTGGCAATGCCAGTGTGCTTCCTGCTGCTGGCTCTCCGTGCAAACAGAGGGGAATGGAGTTAATGGGTGACCACAGCAGGGCAGCCAGTGTGTCCTTTGCAAGGGTCATGTTTGGGAATTTCCTTCTCCTGGGGTTTCAGGTGTGTTTACTATGCACAGTGCTCTTCATTGACAATTTCGGGGCCACATATGGGGTAGTCTCCAGGTTCTCTTCATCAGCTCATTCCTTGACTTCTTTGTTACTTATGTGTTAGTTACCCTATTTTTAGAAGATTGATCAAACACTACAGCAGTAGTAATCCTAGAGCTATTCTTGTCCAGAAGGATGCAGAAGAGGCTGAACTCACACAGGGAACACAGAGTGTCTCCTCAGTGCAGTTGTCATGGGGGCAGCTCATGGCAGCTTCTCTCCTGATCCCATGCTCTGACATGAATGGCTTGGTGAGGAGATGACCTGGGAAGATGGCCCCATTTCCACTTGGCAGTAGGTAAGAGGGGAAAAACGATTCAAGCTTGACCAAAGTGCTGGTGGGAACATGACTGCTGTCATGGGAAGTTCCTCCTTGGCTCAGATACAGGGCCTGTTTCTTCTCCTCTCACTGCACTGGAGGCCTCAGGGCCTGAGCTCACATTTAGATGTCTAAATTACAGCCGATGAGGACACCCTTCCCAGCCAGAATTTGCCAGGATCTTTGTGTAGGTCCTGGCCAAGGGCTGATCTCCCTGTTTCCCATTGTAGTCTGGAGATTGGCACTGAAGAGGGTGATTTACTCATCCCTCCAAACTGCCCTCTGGGGGACTCTTTTCTCTTGGCCAGAAAGGTATTTTGGGGGATCTTCTTTTGGCCAGGCTGAAGGTCTCCTTGTGAATCCTATCCCTCAGAGCTTGCAGACAGCATATTCCCCGTGGCTTATCCCTCCACTGGCACTACAGGAGATAATTAGTGCGTGGCTAAGTCATATGTGCTGAGGGTCAGGGAAGACAATGAGGCAGATTTTCCCCCGGAGTAAAGAGATGTCAACAGAGTTGCACTGCAGTGAAATGATGGGATCTGTCAGTGACCCTGGCCCTTTCACTGAGCAAACAGCCCGGGGCAGAGCCTTCCTCCAGAAGAATGGCATCGTCTGGCAGCCAGGCACCCTTGTGAACGCACACGTAGGGCTCTCCCAGGGCCTGCTGTCCCCAGGAGCCTTCATCCCACACTCCTGTGCCCAGTGTAACTCCTTGGAGGCCACTCTTTGGTGTGTCTGTGAAATCAGCACTTGGGAGAACAAAGTACCTGCCCCTGGGGACAGCAGGGGGAGGAACACAACTTGGAAAAGATGATTTCCAATGGAGTTTTGTGCTATTTCAGGAGCGCTTGGAGATAGTAAAATAGAGCAAAACCAGAGTGGTCACCCTTGACACACACAGATCAGGTGAGGACTTGTCCCTTTGACATCCTTCAGCTCAGTTCTTCCAGTGCACAGGCATTATCCGTGTTAATTAAAAGGCCCATGGTTAATTCTGTGAAGCAAGGTAGCTCTCTGGCTGTTTCAGAATGCTTCTTGGAATGGGGAAATTCTCTTTGCATTTATGCTCCACATGAAGGCTGATCCATATCTCCAGCCTTAATCTCCTTTCCCCTGAGTCTGTCACCAGACATTATACAGCACAGTGTGGAGACCAAGAGGGGCCACACCGTTGGTCTGGGCTATGAAAAGCAAGAAAAAGCTCTTGATTTTTCAAGGGGATCTTCCAGTCCAGGATAATTTCAACAAATTGTGATGGCAAAAATAAGCCCTTTTGACAGTACAAGTCTTATGCATTAAAACAAAGTAATCCCCTTTGGTTTTACCTTGATGTTGCTATGTTCCAAATGCCAGCATCACTCTTTATTCTGCTCACATTTCTCTCCAGTTCCAGGTAGAAGACCAAATGTCTCTCACCCTGTTGTTGGAGCTGAGTCTGTCAAGTGTGGCTCCTTTTGTGCCACTCCCTAACTCATATCTTTGGGACTTGCACCCCCTTATCTGTAAAAGATCACATACCTAGGTGATATTCTAATGCAGTAGTGGATTTTTCCAGTTGCTCCACCTGGTGAAATGTGCTGTGGACTGAGATTGCCATGCAGCCAATTATCATTGTAACATCTGTGCCCTGGCAGCTGAAGGCAGCGTGTCCATTGATGCTCTCAGCTCTGCCCTGGCAGAGAGCCCCAGCATGCTGATGTGCCAGGGTGGTGTTTTCTATGGACTCTGAGTTAGAGCCTTGCTCTTCCAAGCTGCTTTCAGCATGTGCTTCCTGCACTGCAGCCTGTCCGAGAGCTGGTTTGTAAAACAAATGGTGTATTCTGGCAGAGAGGGTTGAGACAGCTGGGAGAAAGTAATGGCTGGGCTGGGAGCAGGCTTGGAGTTGCATTCTGGAGCCATCTGGCTCTTTTGATGAGCATTTCCACACCTTCCTCTATGGAGGGAGTGGGGAACATGCTCCTGAACAAGGTGCTGCAGCCCAGCAGAGCCCAAGCCCCCATCAGGCACCCTTTGTGCCTCCCAGCAAGGTGCAGGAACCAACAGGCACAGGGCAGCAACAGGCACTGCATACCCTTAAATGTCCTTAAATGCCTCTCCCTTGTGATTACCTGACTCCAGAGGCAGCACAGCAGTGAGGGCCACCATGCCCAGGGCTGTCACAGGCTGTGCTCAGAGATTTGAGAACATCCAGAGGAAGGTGTTGCACTGGGAGTCGAGGCAGAATCACCCCTCTTATTTAGGCTCCCATGTTGGAATGTGTTGGCCCAAGCCACTGCACAAATGGGTTAGGGGAGACCTACAGTCAGAGCTATTCAAGAGGTCTTTGCATACTGTCAACATTCGTTTAGAAATTGCTCCACATGTGGCCCCAGCTCATGCAATGAGCACTTGACCGCATCCTGTAAAACAGGGCAGCGCCTGTTTCCTGGGAGCTCTACCAAGCCGTCTCCAAGTGCTTTTAATTTACTAATATAACTAGTGAGATGTTCCTGCTGTGTCCTTGCGCCGTGCCTCCCAGGAGAACAGCTTGTCAGGGTGTTAAAAAGATGCCAGTGTGCTTCTGTGAAGGGCTTCCTATGGACAATGATTTGCACATCCCAAAGAAAAGTCCTTCTCAGATGACGCATGTAACATTGCAACTATGTCCGAGCCTAATGATTATTTTCCACATAAATGGAATTATATTTGCCTTCAGCAACATCGGCCACTGGGACCTCTTTCTAAAGCTGGCAGCGCTTCCAAGTCTCTAAATAAAGTGACACAGACCTGAGGTAAAAGCTTGGGGTAGAAAGCAAACAGAGATGTTCTCATGAGAAGAGCAGACAGGGTGGGCTTTGGTAAGATGGCTAAAATGGAAGAAATTGTAGTAAACCAGAGGGTCTCATGTGGGAGTCCCACTGCGGTCTCATGAGTGGCACTCAGTGTGTGTTGAAGGCTCCTATAGATCCCTGTTAAAATGGGCAACAAAAGGTTTTGCCTGTTAGTCAGAGCCATCCCAGAGAATGAGTCATAGCCAGTGGGAAAGGCGATGCTCCTTCCCGCAGCGCCGCAGAGCTCTGCCGCAGAGCTCTCCCTCTCCCATGGAGCAGCAGCACGGGCTGGGAGGTGGCACGGGCTGGGAGATGGCACAGGCTGGGAGGTGGCACAGGCTGGGAGGTGGCACGGGCTGGGAGGTGGCACAGGCTAGGAGGTGGCACAGGCAGTTGTCACACCCGCCCTCTCCTGCTCTTTCGAGGCACATCTGGCTGGTAAGATGAATGTGTGCAGCTCAGCCACACACATCTGTAGTCCATTGGAGTGTGGATTTGGGGGACACAAGGTGCTTGCCCGTTTTTTAGGTTGAGATGAAGCTGTCAGTGATATGTCCAGGGCAAACCCCAGGGACTGGATGAGCAGGCTGGCGAGGGGTGAGTCCCCTTGGGTGCCATGGGTGTTTGTGCTGAGTGTGTGGCACTGCTGGAAGCAGCTGGTGGAGCACTGACTGCTCAGCATCCCTGCTGAGGAAGGTGCAGAACAGGCATCTCCTCTCCACATCTCCGTCTGGCAGGCAGATCCCACTGTCCATCAGTAAATCGGCTTCTTTCCAGTGTGGAAAGCCTGTGCTGGAGTGCTGGGACTCTGGGCCTCAACTTCTCACAAGACCTTTTGGGTGAATAAGAGCAGGTGTCAGACCAAACCACACAACACGCTCAGAGCAGTGGGTTCAGAGGGAGATGTTCACCTAGCAAATCCTGGGAAGGGACTTGTCCAAATCCTATCCAGGCTCGAGTGCCTATTCAGCAAGCTCAGACAGCTCATCCTGTCAAGTGGGGGTGACCCTCCAGACAGCATCCCAGGGCCAGGAATGGTTGTCACTTCATGAGGTTGGTCAGCAATCGAGTAAGAAATGTCTGCTGTACTTTTCAACAGAAAGATTTCCAGACTGCAGTTCAACAAGGTGAAGCTTGAAGATGCTGGGGAGTACAGCTGCGAAGCGGAGAACGTTTTAGGGAAAGACACCGCAAAAGGCAGCCTGAATGTGAAAAGTGGTAAGTGAAGAAGCCAGCAAATGTCTCGAGCTGTCTGCCATTCCACAGAAAGGTTCTGCACATGGTCTGTCTTGTATTTTGTTTCATGCTTTCAGGATATCAAGTAAAACAATCTTGGGAGATAAGAAAAATGCAGCTTAGCATAAATGTTTATCTTTGTTATCTGTCACTGGTGATGTGGTTAATTTACATTTTAAATAAACTTACAGTCTATGTATTTTTTAAAAAAGGGGTAAGGAGGAAAGAAAGCTGGTGGGCTTGATGTTTTCATTT
The DNA here is from genome assembly GCF_036417665.1 of Passer domesticus. NCBI lineage: Eukaryota > Metazoa > Chordata > Aves > Passeriformes > Passeridae > Passer > Passer domesticus. Next base: position 15,251,927 of record NC_087486.1, on the reverse strand, counting down.
TTTAAAGAATTTCTGAGAAGCAAAACTCACCAGAAGACAAGTAATTAGACCATAGCTTTGTGATGAGTGAAGTTGCTTCTGGTTTTCATCCTAGAATGTGTGCTCCATCTCTTAGAGCTCAGCGGATGGAGTCTGAGGTTAGGTGGTTTTATTATTATCTTGGTCATAATAATTATATTGCTTAACACGATGGTTTGGATGCACCCTCCGGCTCAGAAAGTCCCTACAGTGGCTGCCAGAAGCTGGGAGGGCACAGCCAGGGAGGGGGTGACTGTATTTCCTAAGCTCTTCCTCCTGCCATTCACAACAGGCACTGTGGCAGCCGGGCTGTGAGCGCTGGGCTCTGCCTCTGGGCTCTGCAGCCCCTTGCTGGGATCCAGGTTTTTGTTCTCTCACCAGCCTCATCCCACTGTGAGGGAAGGTAGCTTTCTCCTGCTGCTTTCTGGCAGTATTTTTTCTCTTAACTTAGCGTGTTTGCCATCCTGAGTCTTTTGTTCCGTGAAGCTGCAGTGTCACACAGCCTCCCCTCAGCCTCAGTGCTGGCAGGGTCTGGAGGAAGGCCACCCATGCTCACACCTCCCTGCCTTCATCCTCCACGTCTGTGAACTCAGCCCTGCTGCTCTGCTGGGTTTATTTCCAGTTCTGATAGAAAAAGGTGTCCTGAGTAAGAAACTGAGGCAGTGCTCTCCTTTTTTCTTTCTTGGTCACTCTCTGGCTGTCCCACGCCACACAGACTGCTCCAGTTTGATGGGAGCTGCATGTGCAACCTCCCTTCCCCGTGTGCAGCCATCAGAGCCCTGTCTGCCTGCTCTGCTGCCCCTTCCCCAGCCCAGCACCCCTCTCACAAGAGGAGGAGTGTGGTTGAGCAGTGCCTGCTGCAGGCCCTGCCCACCAGGGACACGCACACCTGGCACCTGCCAGGGCTCGGCTCTCCGTGCCCAGGGAGCCACCCTGTGTGCCAAGGACCCTCCCAGCAGGGGTGGGCTCCCTCCTGAGCTGCCCGATGTGTTCAGAGCTGGAAAATCACGAAAGACACACAAAGATCTCGCTGTGAATGTGGGGGGTTACCTGCCTGGATGAATCCATGCTCTCAGCTGCCTTGTCACTGCCCTTGGCTCGCTGCTCAGCTGCAGGCACACCTTGCTGCTGTTTGCAGACCACCAGCACAGCAGGGCCAGCTGAGCCCCTGCAAGGGCAGCCCAGGTGACGCTGATCCCTGCAGGCTTTTGTGGCCCTGTCACCCCTTTGCACTCTTTTTTCCTCTTTTCCTGGAGCTACGCAGAGTCAAGCAGCTGTCCTCAGTATGAAGGCACGTGCTGTCCTGGAGTGTTCCTCTCCCCTTACTGCCGGGCCGTCCTGGGGCCTTGCAAGCTTTCCTCACTTCTGCAAGCTCCCTTCTTCTGTGGTACCTTTCAGTAGAAAACTCCTCAGGGCGTCTGAATGCACATGTGTGTTGTTCCCTGTCTCTTCTTCCCCAGCATCCTTAGCACTGATCCTGTTGTGGCTTCCATTGCAAAGTGCTCTTTGCTCTATTCCAATACCACTTTTCAGTTTCAGAAAAGCAGCTTTTCAGCCATACAGATCTGTTGCAAGTCACCAAACCCACCACATCTTTAGAGAGAGACAGAGAGAGAGTGGCTGCAGAGCAGAGACCCCTTGGCACTTAGAAAATACCCCTCAGCCAAACCCTCACCTCACCCCTCCTCTACAATTACAGCATTTCCACAAAGCTCCCAGCTCAGAAATAAATGCTTTTGCATTGAGAAACTTTGTGAGGGTGTTAATTTCGGAGGAAATGCTTCTGGACTTAGTCAAAATATACTGCAATATATTGCAGATTTTATCACTGAAGTAAATTAGATGCTTTCTTATAAAAAAATATCCCATTTCTCAGTTCTCATGATTGAGTAGTCTAATGTTGATATCATATGAGGGCACAGTTCAGGTGTGACTGTTTCAGATTCTTTTTTTCCTCAAAAAATTTCTAGGCATCTCCTCAACTGCCCTGCCCCTTATCAAACACTGCAGAAAAAATCAAGTTGTACAAAAAATTCTTTCTGCTTCTAGCTCTTTGTGGTGGTCCCACCCCTGTCTCTGGCAGGACTGCACCCCCAGCCCAGGCTCCTGGGGCTTTCTCCTTTGTGCATCCAGAGGATGTGAGGGACTCTCCAAAGGTGCTGGTGCTGCCAGCAGGGTTGAGTAGAGCTCCTGTTGGTGTCATTGGGCTCCCCAGGATCCTGGTTAAAAAAGAGGAAATCACTCCCTGTGCTTGTCTCCCCTAATACCTGGGGTCCTGGCCCTCATCTATTTCCTCTTCCTCCAGCTCTTGTATGAGCATTAATTTGTGCTGCAGAACTTCACATGGGATGGAGGCTCTTCAGAAAATCCCACATTTTCTTAAACTCCACATTTTCCCCACTACCGTGTCCTGCCATCCCATCTTTGCACTCTTGTGGCCATCAGGGCTAAGGAAACCTCCCACATTTTCGCTCTTCTCCTGCCAGGTGAGCCCTGAGCCATCTCTGCCTCTTTATGGTGACACGAGGCCCTTCACAGCGAGGGGACATCGTGCCCTGTGCCATCCCCTGCAGGGACACTCCTTGTCCTGCCTGTGTCACCTCAGTCCCCTGCCCTGAACCAGCACTAACACCTTGACAGCCCCCAGCCTGTGCCCCCAGCAGCACCTGCCCCTCTGCTCCTCCCCACAGTAGCTAAGCCCACCCTGCTCCACTCAAAAGAGATATTTTGTTCACTACTTTCTTACCTTAATTTCCCCAGGAACAACGAAAACACCACAAGTCTTACCAGCCTCAGAAACTAAAATAGTTGTTATGGAAGAAGAGTGTAAGTACCTCTCCCCCACTCCCCCCATACAGCTGCTTTCCCCTGATTTATTTGCTATTATGAGACATTTTGCATAAATGCTTTATTGCCTCCCGGAATCTTCTTTAATCACTCCTTCTGTCTGATTTTTCCCAAAGCCACTGGTCTTTCTTTCCCTAGATCTTAAAAAAAAAATCTGATTTATATTGCTGGTGTCTATCTTGGAGAGGGAAAATTTGATAACTATTGCAATGGCAGCTTGAAGAACATGCTACTTAAAATTGCAACTGAACTTTAAGCATTCCCAGCTCTTTCAGTACATGGGGTTATTGATACTTGCAAGACGTGCTTGTTATGGCCTTTGATTTAACAGGGTTTTCTTTTATCACTTTGTTTTTGTGTCTGGGTTTGGGGTTTTTTTGAGGATAAAAACAAAATAGGCTGTAGGAAGTACAAGAAAAAAGACATGAGTCTTCTAAGCATAGGTAGTGAGAAAATTGCAGAAAATCCATCCATGCCCTGCCATCCCATTTTTTTCTGAGTCTCCAGAAAGCAAGAACAGATTTCCCCAAATCCTTAATTTGATTTATTGTGGCTGAAATGCTTTTTAGCATTCCCTCCTACTCAGTTGTCCCAAAAGCAGTAGAAAATGGGCACAGAGCAATAAAAATCAAGGAGGGGATACAAGTGTAGATTAGAATCCTGGTGCCTGGATGTTGGCTCAGCAATTTCTGGTGGGGGGTGTTATGTCTGTGTCAGGGGGTCTCTCTCCAGTGGGAGCCCACCAAGATCCTGGCAGAAGCCCTGGGAAGCCAGGACCAGGCAGAGATTTTAATTTTTTTTTTGTGTGTGTTTCCATCCCAGCTGCAGATGCCCAGAGCTGAGAGCACAGCTGGCTGTGCCTCACTGTTGGCAGTTCTGCTCTGTAGATTTTATGAGGATGTTTCCTCCTTTGAAAGCTCAGTCTTTTATGAATTTAAAGGAAATCTGATTGCAGCCACAGCAGGCACTGGCCAGGTATTCTTTAAAAGCTTTTTTGATTAGAAAACTGCACTTAAAATGTGCTCTTGTGTTGTGCTTAGCCTTGCATTGCACCAGAGATACCAAGCTGAGATACAGCATCATTAATGCCATGGCCACACCATCCTTCCCCGGGATTTTCCCTTTGTTTTCACCAGAAGCGATCCATGCTATTTTTTGCATCATATTGGATTAATGCTATTTTCTTAAAACCCAAATCTCAGAAAGGGAACACAGAAATTTCCCCTTTTGGAAACCTTCTTTCCTTTGTGGGTGCATCATCACTTTTGTTTTCCCCAATGATGGGAAGAGATGGCAAAGTCCCCAGAATTAAAGCTGTAACTCACTTTTCCCTTCACATTCCTGTTTTTGCAATATCTCCCAAGTGTTATCTGAACAACTCAGAATCTCTCTGATTTTTATGGTGATTGATGTTGTATCATAGAATTGCACGTGTGTACAGCATATGGGGAGGTGATGAAGATGCTGTGAGGTGGGATGATCTGGAGAGCAGACAAGTATCTCATTCTTGTAAAAGTCTTGCATTTATTTTCAATATCTGTATTGAGTCACCTGTAGGTTGTTCCTACTCTCCTTGTTTCACTGAAATCTTGTAAATCACTTGCTAGAATTCAAACACTGATGCCCCCAGCACCTGGTTTGTGAATAGCATGAGGCTCCACACAGCTTTGTTTGTGCTGCAGTATCCTCATTGGTGGTGAAGATGTGTTAAAGGAGACACTGTTTTGTGCTTGTCACAGCCTAAGGTTGTGCAGTTGGGTGGTCACAGTGGCTCAGCTCACAGGCAAGGACTTGCAGGGATGTGGTAACTTGATCGTGTGTCCTGACGCAGAGAGAAAAGTCCTTTATGCTCATTTCAACATCCAGAGGGCCCAGAATGGTAATGTGATCCTGTCACAGTGCAGCATGAGGCAGCTAAACAAGGTTCAGGAGTCTGTGGCTATACATATGTTGGGTAAACAGGATAGGAACCTGTGCTGACATTTAGGGTGTTCTGATGGAGGCAGAAATGGAAGACGGGTCAGAAAAATCTGGAGAGCATGCAGAGATGGAAGGTTTATGCAGGACAGAACTAGTAAAACACTCTCAAAGATTAATTTTGAAAAGATAAGATAAAGTTTGAAGTCTCTGAGAAGGTCAGGTAATCCCTTGTGCTTGTTTTCTGCTGTTGAGCTCTCTTCTAGTTCCTCCCCTTGACTTCAACAAGCAGGTGAAGCCCTGAGGGTAAGGAGAGAACGTGGGCCAGGTGGGGGAAGCGTGGTTTGGATACTGTCAGGATGCAGGAAGACGTGCCAGTGGTGGGCAGGTGCTCTAAACCAACACGTAGATCATTGCTGCTGCTCACCTGGACTCTGCTCATGCTCCTGGCTCACTCTGCAGCTGGGTGAGTGCCTGGCTGAGTCCTTTATCAGCCTCTGTGGGCTGTCAGTGCCCTTGGCTGAGGGTGCTCTGCAGCAGAGAGAGGCTCGGGGCCAGGGGAGAAGGTGAAACAGGGAGAAAGAGCAGAACAGGCAGTGCTGAGTTGTGCTGGGAGCAAGAGGATTGGGGGTAATGTGAAGCACCTGAATGAAAGCTGGGCTTTCTGGGTTTAGTTTTGAGGCCTTTATTTCATCTGCTGTGGATCACAAGCCCTCTGTAGAGTCCCTCTAGAGACCTCTGTGGGAAGGGTACCTGAAACAGTCCTTTTTTTTCCAATAAAGTCTAACTCTCCACACACCAGTTTGGGTCCACAGATTTCACAGCTGTCATCCTGGTGATGCCATTGGGCTGTTTGTAGCCTCATTGGTGTAGTCCTTGAGGCTATCCCCTCCAGTTTAATCCCTTCCCTGCTGCCCAGCATGGCTGGGTGTTGGAAATGTTCTCCTCACTTTGCCAGGTGAGCTTGGCCTGATGGACTTGCATGATTGCAGTGGCTGTGCTGTTCCTTGTGAGTTCCACACCCCACAGGAACATGTGCCACGTGGTTATGGTTCAACCAAGCCCCCAAACCTGCTCTCAAATCCAGCCTGGCCTGGCCTTTACTGGGTGACCATGGCAGACCTGCCTGTGAGCTGGCTGGTCTTAATTCCCCTTTTTTCTTCACCTCCTTATTCCTCTCTCTTCTTTGTCCTCTCCTCCTCCCTCCCTCCTGCTTTGTTCTCAGTCCTGGGACTGAAGACCAGCTGGAGGTCTGACCTGCTGATGGCTGAGCTGCTCTGTAGCTGCACAGCTGTAAATAAACTGTGTGTGAGGCTCACTTCACCAAAGTCCAGCATCCCACATGACTCTGGACCAGGCATGCAGTTATTCAAGTATTTGCAGTGGCCCAGGCTGATGGGGAATGCAGCTAAACACAAAATAACTTGTGACTCTGGGAATGATCCCACCAGTGTGGTGGAAACCCACTGCAATCTCCCTTGGCATCATGCTTAGAGGTGCTGGTGTGTGATCTGCAGCCACGTGGTGTCAGAGGGCCACCCTTCAACCCAGGCACAGTTAACATTTTCTAATGAGACATTTTGCTTCCCTTTGTCCTCCCGTGGAGCTTGACAGGTCTCTCCATCCTTGCTCCCTGAACAGTTGCTCTCATGAATGTGAAGTCCCAGCTGGGCAGTCCCTGGCCCCTCCAGCCTGAAGCCCTGAGCTCTCCTGGAGCCACCAGTGCTGCAGGTGTGGGCACGGTGCTCTGGGCTTGGAGGTGAAGGGTGTCCAGCCAGCCCAGAGCACGGCAGAGCAGACACAAGTCTGGCCATGTGAACAGAGCAGTTTTCAATATTAGACTAAAAATAAGTCCTGGCGTGGTCTTTGCTCAGATAATTTGAGCCCTGTTGCTGGAGGTGGGGCTGTAATTGAGCGGAACCTGCTCGCACGCAGGCACGGAGCCTTGAGGTGGATGTGGAGATCTCACTGCCGGTCTGCAGAGAGCTGTGTGGTGCCTGGCAGCTGCCAGATCCTGCTCACTGCTCATTTTGCACACTGTGTATTTTTTAAGTAGTCACGCAGCTGCCACTCGAGATGTGCTGTAAAGACAGGCAGTGACTCTGAAGGCAAAGAGGGGCAGCATGAAGTGTGGGGTGGGAGCTGATGTCCCCTGGGAGCACTGAGGCTGAGCCCAGCCTTCAGAACTGGGCTCTGGACCAGGGGATCTGCTCTTCTGGCTCCATCCTGGGATCCTGGTGTGTTGCTTCACTGCTTGGGCTTCAGCTGCCCTGCCTGCGAAGCTTTCACGCTGGCATTGGCTCTGTGAAAGGATTTTTAGGTTGCTGAACAAATCCCCTCATTGAAGTATCATGTTGCTGCTATTACAATTGATGCTGGGGATTTGGGAAAATGAAATGCTGCACTGCTGTCATGTGCATTTTCAGACCCCTGTGGTAGAGAAGAGCATAGGAAGGGCTCCCTCGTAAAGCTGCAGAGATCATTGCAGAGGAGCAGCTAGAAGCTTGACAATAACACAGGACTTTGCCCCTGCAATAACTGCCTGTCCCATGGAAACAGGCAGCCCCTGAGTGCTCAGAAACCTTTAAACTTGTTTCTTAGTGAAACCCCTGAACGGTGCAGATGGGAGAGTGGGGAATGCAACCTGTGCTGTTTTGATCAGCAGCATCCAATGCTCCAGGATGAGTGCCTTGCAGTCTGGTATTTGTATCTTGGGATGAACTCCTAGTGTGCAGCTATTGATCCTAATGATCCCCTCGGGAACTGGAAACATGATTCCAGCAGGATCTATTTCAATAAAATGCGGGGGTAAATATTTGGTCATTTCCAAATGAATAAACACACAGGAGCAGAATTTTTATGAGCTCCAGAGTCCCCAGTCTGCTGTCAGGCAAACCCCAGTGTGCACAGGCCCTTCTGATTTTATGTACAGATAACAATGGGGAGCATCCGGGCTCTGCTCAGGTTTATTGCAGGAGGAGGTGTCGTATCAGACACACAGAAATCTGCCACAGAGGGAATGGTGAGGATCACCAGCCCCTCCATGTATTAATCAGTGTAAATCATGGATTTAGTGTGCCTCACGCCAGGATTACAGCCCTACAACTGAGGAATATCTTGGCCAGACACCTTCTCATCCATGTTCTTCTAACAAGCAGTTGGATGAACTCTGTTGAGAGGAACCTCAGCCATTCTGTGTTTTATCAGTAAGTACATGAGGCATATACAGAGCAGGCAATCTGTATACACTCCCCAACCAGCTGAGTTCATCTGTCTAACTGAATGTCTAAATATTGAGAGAATAAAGTGTCTGTACTCTATGAACCCACCAGCCAAAGTTATTTATAAAGGAGAAAAGGAGCGGTGAAACCATCGCTGTCTCCCTGCTCTCCTCGACAGTAGCTGTAGTTCGTGAAAAATTAACTATAATTTATAGTCCAAGATGCATTAATTAACTCTTTGCAGGAGGAGTATTTCACCAGACTTCTGAGAACAGGCTGGTGAGCTGCCTGCAAAGGTTAAATGACGTGCATGGCAGGAATTGTGTAAGAATCCCTGCACAATCATTAATGGCCTTTCTGCGCAGATGGGTTGTGTGAAGGGAAGTCCACCTGGCACAGTCACTGCCCCTGGCTCCCTTCTCTGCTGCCCTGTCATTGATGATAGTCCAGAATAGCTGAGGCATGTGGTAGAAAATAGACTCTCTGAATGACTCCAGTGCTCTGAATCTCCCATGTGTTTATGCTGCTCTGTCCTCACTGGCTTGGGGCAGCAACAATAAAACGTGGCTGCAGATCATTCACAAACACATCATCAAGAGCCAGCCCTCTCTTCCCTGTCCTCATCTCCTTACTCCCCTCTTTTCTTCACCTCATTATTCCTCTCTCTTCTTTGTTCTCACCTTCTCCCTCCCTCCTGCTTTGTTCTCAGTCCTGGGACTGCAGACCAGCTGGAGGTCTGACCTGCTGATGGCTGAGCTGCTCCAGCCTTTCTCCCACCACACAGGGGCTTTCTGACCAGTTTGCCACTGTGTATCTCAGGGGCACCTCACTTATTCCCACTGGTCAGAAAGAAATGCCACCACTTGCTTGCCTCATGCACAGTCCTGGTTTTCTGCTTTTAGTTTGTTGAAGTACCTGGGGAGGTTCTTGGTACGTGACTGGTGTTACTGCACAACCCCCTCACCACATCCCACTGCCTTTATGAGTCCTGTTCCACCCTGCTACCACCCAAAACTGCTCCCTTGCTTATTCAGTTCTCCACTCATCTCAGCAATTTCACAACTTTCTGAGTCATTTGGGATAGATGGAGTTGTGTTGGAGGCTGAATGAAGGACTTATTCTGCCACACCAGCCAAGGGGGGTAAAATCTGCCTGGTGTTGTACAGCAGTTAATGTGAAATAGCTGTGGGAAGTAATTGTGCCTGTGGATCACCAGGCACAGCTGTGTAGTGTTTGGTACAGAGGTGAAAGTACCTGCACAGCTGTAAATAAACTGTGTGTGAGGCTCACTTCACCAAGGTCCAGCATCCCAGATGACTCTGGACCAGGCATGCAGTTGTTAAAAGTATTTGCAGTGGCCCAGGCTGATGGGGAATGCAGCTAAACACAAAATAACTTGTGAATCTGGGAATGATCCCACCAGTGTGGTGGAAACCCACTGCAATCTCCCTTGGCATCATGCTTAGAGGTGCTGGTGTGTGATCTGCAGCCACGTGGTGTCAGAGGGCCACCCTTCAACCCAGGCACAGTTAACATTTTCTAATGAGACATTTTGCTTCCCTTTGTCCTCCCATGGAGCTTGGCAGGTCTCTCCATCCTTGCTCCCTGAATAGTTGCTCTCATGAATGTGAAGTCCCAGCTGCAGCAGCATCCCAGGGTGATCAGGCACCTTGGAAGGCTCTAGAATGTGTGTTACCACACAGCAGGGAGATTTCAGGGTTATGAGAGACAGATCTATATTCAAACCTTAAAAAAAACCTTTAGGAATTCCTATGACTGGAATAAATATCCCATAAATATCATGTGTGCAGTATGGTCGCACTATTTTCAAAGAGAAAAACAGAACCAGGGGTGACCCAAAAAAGAATACAAAGAGAGCATTGCTTCCCAGCCAGGGAGGGAGGTGCTGGCTGTGCCTGTAATGCCACAGGCAGCACAGGGGAAACAAATGGGGATAATGACAGTATTTTCTAATACAAAGGCCAGAATAGGGCAGGTTAAAAGAATCAGAATGGAGATGTGGCCTTACATGCTGTGTGCATAGCACTGGAGCTCTTGTCACAAATATTGTGGGTGCTACAAGATTAGATTTATTCAAACAGCAACTAAACATGTTGGTGGAAGTATCCAGCAAAGGCCACTAAATGTGACACCACCGTGGCTGCCTTGGGTTGTCTCTGAGCTGCCCATCCTGCATGGCCTAAGGAAGATTATCTCTGATCTTCTTTTTTAATCTTTGCCCCTGTTGGGGCCAAGGCAGGGCTGCTTTGGCTTGACCAGTCCCATAGTCTGAAATGGCCCCATTTCCTGATGCTCTCTTCTCAACAGGGAACTGCCTCTCTCTGTGGCCTTTGCCACATCTCTGTGCTGACAAATGGACTGGAGTAAGATGGTTCTGTGGTTCAGTTTTAAAACACTTTATGCTTCCTTGTGATAAAAGGCAAGGTACTTGCAGGAAACAGGGTTGAAAGGATAATGACATTAGAAAGATGCTTCTAGAAGAGGTGATCACCCATGTATTTTCCTGACAGGCACATCTCTACTGACAGCCCTCCCCTAGAAGTGCCCAACATGTCCAAGCCTCAATTGTGACAGGATCTTTTTTACCTGTTTAAAAGGCACAAAACAGTTTCTATGGGATGAAGATCCCATGCAATCTCTGGCTGATGAGCACTGTAATCCTCCCTGTATCACATCTCACACAGCATCTTCCCATCCACCTTTCTTGGTGGGTTGGGTATCTTCTTATCCCCTTCCTGTGGGGAGGTTTCTGGGCTCTGTTTTCAGTTCTTCTTCCCTGCCCCTCTCTTGCTGTGGCAAGGCTGGCTCCAAAATCATTCCCTGTAGGGTTTGTGATGTGAGACTTTGCCAGATGGATTGTTTTTCTTGCTACCAAGTGATGTGTTTGATAGTTGCAGGGGTGACAGCTCCCTGCAGCCTGTGCTTGTTCTTCATCCATGTGCCTTTCAATTTGTACCAGCTCTTTGGTCGATGAAGTTTCAGTGCTCCCTGATCCAATGGTACACTTTGAGAGACCCACACTTATCAGAGACCCACAGCTCTCCTCTCCTGAGTAGAAATGTGCTACTATCTTGTAAAGGTATAAATTATAAAGTCTTGTCTGTATAATGAGTCTGCATTCCTCAGATAAATTACACAGACTCATAATGGCTTTGGCTTTTAGTTACCATTAATCTTAACTGGAAGGGAGTGCTGAATTTCCTGCAGAAGTGTGGGATTCAGATTTTTGAAAGAGTTTCACTGGAGGCTTGGTCAAACCATCCTCTGCTCCAGCACTGCAGTGTGTGCACCCTGCTGTCCACATTTGGCTCCCAGCTGGCTGGCAGGACGTGCCCTCAGGGAGCAGCTGCTGTCCCAGGGCTGTGAGCATTTTGGGTCTCTGCTGGAGTGTTTTCCATGTCTCGTTAGCAGAGCACTTTGGGACAACTTGCTGTGCCCTGGATAAGTGTGAAAAGACAGAGCCAGAGGCAATGGTTATTCAAGGCAAAGCATGGAAATAGCTCTGCTCCGTGCACAGCCCCGGCCTGCCAGGCAGTGGGAGGCTTCCACTTCCTTGTGGGAATGGCAGACAATGGATGGGACAGCACATGGGCAGGCTGAGCAGGGAGCTGGGCCCTGAGCCGTGCTCAGGTGACAGCGTGGGTGCTCCAGCTGGGCACAGCCCAGAGGGAATCTCCTCTGGAGAGACACAGACCCTGCAGAGAGTCCCAAACACGTGAGAGACAGAACAAACTTGTCCTGTTCCTTGTGTCCCAAGCATCACCCACATGTGAGAGGCTTCACAAGGTGCTGGGAGCCCTCCTTGGCCTGGGAGAGCCCAGCTGTTCCCAGCAGGTTGGAGCTGGAGCTGGGAATGCAGCGCTGGGCTCTGGCGTGTGTGCTGCAGCCCGAGGCAGCCTCGGAGCCCCTGCAGAGGTGGGATGGGCACAGGGGCTGCCCAAGCCGTGGGAGCAGCCCTGGCTCCCTCTGGCACAGGCCATGGCTTGCCCTGCTGCTCCTCCTGTGGCTCTGCCTGGCTCCTGCCTGGCTCTGGTTCAAGCTTTCTTCCTCAAATCCTGTGTCAGTGAGGAGTGCAGTCTCAGTGATGGTGTCACACACCTCTCCACGAGGCTCATTCATGCTTTGGAAAGCAGGATGGAAGAGAATATCTCCTCAGAAGCTTTGGCCACAGCATAAAGGTGCTGCAAAGTAAGCAGTAGCCACACTGCTGAAGGTGTAACTGTGACAGGGTCTGAGCAAGGTGGGTAGTCCAGGAAAGAGGACTATTTTTAATGAGGTTAAGTATTCAGCTGTAAAAAAATCCATGCTTTTAAGTGCCCAGCAGTTCTTTGACTTATGTGAAGATGGGTCTGCATTCCCCAAAACTGCTCACCTGCTGTATCAGTGCTCTAACAACTGATTTTTTCCTTCCTGGAACCCTTTTTTTTTGCCTTTGGAGACTCTGCTTTGGGCTTTAAGCTTATCAGAGTCTCTCAAAATGAAATTCTGCAGACTGCCTTCAAGTTTTCTTGTCACTTACAGGACTGTAAAGCTTTTTTCTAGAAAGAAGTTTAGATTTGGAGAAGCACCTGTATCCCAGGGAACTGGAGCCACGCTGGCTGCCTCCCTCAGCACGAGCTGGGGCTGGTGACTTCTCCTGCTGCACTTTGCTGGGGCTGTTGGGGCAGCCCAGTTGTGGCAGGGACAGATGGAGCTGTTCTTGCTTGTGCCAGGCCTGCTCCTGGCTCTGAAAACTCAACTGGCAGAGGTGTGGAACACAGCAAAGTCCCCTGCAGCACCTCTGGGTCTGGCTCCAGTGCCCTGAGGTGCTCAGGCAGCACGTCTCTGGGACTCTGTGACTCTGCAGCTCCTTTTCTTCCTGACCTCCTGCTTGCCTGCTGGCACAGCATTCCGAGCATGAGGGAGGGCCAGGGACAGTGGGAAAGGGGCACTTCCCTACAGCTTGCCAAAAAAATGATCTTGTACTACATGCTGGCTGCTTAGAGGAAGATGAGTCTTCAACTCCTCACTCACCTGGCCCCTTTTGCTGGGAAAGGAAGGGTCAGGTTGCAGCCTCAGGACCTGAAGGTGGGTCTGAAGGCACAGGCTAAGGTTTGTAGTTTTTACTTTGGCAAATGAAGTTGTAGAAAATCATCTAAGGAAGGAGAATTGCCAAACAAAGGACATAACAATATATCCTTTTTGTGTGTGTTTTTGTTTTCCCCTGCAGTAACCACAACTCTCTCCTCCTGGTCCGGGCATGCCAGAAAATGCAACGAAACAGCCAAGTCCTATTGTGTCAATGGAGGGGTGTGCTACTACATCGAGGGGATTAATCAGCTGTCGTGCAAGTAAGTGAGTGGAGTTCTTGTGTCAATATGGAAATTTCTTGGCTGAGGGAGAGGAGACCTTTGTGCAGCTGCCAGACTGGGGGGGAGCTCTGAAATTCTCCTGGCAATTGCAGTTTGAGCTGTGCAGGTTCAGAAAGGGGCACTAGAGGGGCAAGGGTGGGGGGGGCAAGGATTCGTAATTTCCTTTTCTGTGTGCGTGTCACTGTTCACTTTTCCTGGCTTTTCTCCCCTAAGAATATGTTTGTCCTGGCTGTTTCTTTTCCCTTTCTCCCCTTTCTCCTCTCTAGCTTCAAGGAAATTGGGGCCCTTTTGCTCTCCCGGAGCTGACACGTCCTGTGCTCCAGTCAGGGAGAGTTCCAGGGCACAGCCTCCTCCTTCCCCCATGGCTGGAGGGGTCCCTTGCTGAGACCTGCCCAACCTCTCCTGTACCTCATGGGCCCCAGCTGTTCCCCTCTCTGTGCAGCTTTGTGGCCACTTTATGGGATGTTTGTTTCCCCGCTTCAAACCTGCAAGAGAAACTAGAGATGTGTTCTAAGTTGTCCTGAAAATGAAGAGTTTGAAGTGGGGCTGCACAGCCTGAGGGATTTGGAATGGGATGTGAGACCTTTTCACCCCTGGTTCAGAGCCAGAAAGGCCAATGGCATCTCACACCTTACCCCAAGCCTAGTAGTGCCTGTGGACAAGCTGTGCAGTGTGATTGCCAGTGCTGGAGGTGCAGGTACCCAGAACTCACCTGTATCTGCCCCTGGGCTCCGGGCACAGTGGTGCCCTGGGTGTGCATTCACTGAGCAGATGGAATCCTCTTCTGAGCTCCCCTGGTGACCCAGGCATCACTGCCAGTTTTCTCCCTTTGGAACCCAGAGACCTCTCAGGGGAGACACAGCCAAAGGTATTTGCATCTGTGGATGTCAGCCCAGCAGCACTGCAGGATGTGATGCTCATCAGGTACCTCAGCTCCTCAGGCCTTGGAGGATTCACTGAACACAGCCCTCACCCCCCCATGGAAAGCCTGAAAGGGCTGGATCACACTGAGCACAGCTCCTCCCTTGTCCCAGTACTGCTTTGATTCTGCAGGGAGCAGCAGAAAAGGCCATGTGGAAATGTATCCTGCTGAGCTCTTGTGCTCTGGCTTTCCAGTGCAGCTGTGATGGAAGGAGCATCTCCCAGACTCACCCCTTAGACACAGAAAGAGCTGGGCAGGACAGAAACCAGAAGCTGTGGCTTCCATGTTTCCCATGTGTGCGTGGAGTGGGAGCAGCCCTTGTCCACCCCAGCCCTGTGCTTTAGTGTCGTTGTCACTGCCTTTGGCTTCTTGGTGACACTGTGGGCTCCTCTGGCCAGTGTCCCCCACAGAAAGCACGGGAGAAGCCCCATATGATGGGTAAAGTCACAGCCCCCATTCTGGGGTAGCTGCAGTCCAGGAAGCCCCAGAGATCCCAGTCTTTCCATTCTGGGAAGGGCTGAACCCTTGAGGTGTGGAGGAGTGTGTGAATCAATATCTGCAAGCAATGTGGTCATGGCAGAGGCACAGATTTCAAGGCTATTTCTTTTGGGAAGAGCCTAAATGCAGATCAAGATTCAAAGGGGATCAATTTCTAATTACAACAAGAGTTACCTGAACTCCTACCATGCATAAAAATCACTTTTTCCTAATGAAGAATACTGTGGTAGTTGTCAAATGTCTTCAGCAGCTAGGCTGTTTTAACCAAAGCAATTCCAGCCCACCTTCCAGCCAGGCTGCTCTGACAGATGATGAACAGAGGGAACACTCAGTGATGGATTCCATTAAGATTTTATGTGCCACACCAAACAGACCTAATTATTTCATATCATTTGAAAACCTGAATTCCTCACTTTGCAGATGGTAAAATGATATCCTTTCCTGACGAGTTCCAAGGTACCAATTGCTAAAACCAGATGGGAACTGAACAGGCGTGTGTGGAAGGGCAGGAAAGTGTTACCCAGAAGGAGGTGCTGGGAAGGTCTGCACTGTCACTGCTCATCTGCCAGAAAAGGTGGCTTCATGTTCACAGGGCTGGGTCCCCTGGGTTTCTGTGCCTTCCACACAGCACAGTCACTTCTGATCATCCTGTGTGAGGACACCTCTGGATGCTCATTCTCCTTGGGTGTTTTTATCATTAAATCTCAGACTGAAGATAAGAAAACCTGACTTTTGAAGTGGTGTAATTTTAGAGTTTCTGGATTCTAGAGGGTAATAGCTATTGAGGAATGCAGAAGCATTTGAACTGAAGAGTGATTCCCATAAAATGGCTGTCCCAATGACAAGGTTGATTTGTGGGGATGCTGATGAATAAACAAACTTCACCTTTGCCTGCAAACAAAGAGCTGATACGCTCCATGTCTTCTTCATTGGACCAAGGCAGGAGATCTGCTGCTCTGGTTTGTGAAAGATGCAGGAGAAAGGAGAGGAGGCAAAGATACAGGCTTCCAAGTTCATTTCTGGTCTCTGCAACAGCAGCCTTGACCCTCCAGCCTCACTGTGCCTCTGAGCCAGGAGCATGGAAGAGATCACCAAGTTCTGCTCACAACCTCTTCAAATGCTTCGGAGATCAGCAAGAGCCACGTGAGCAGCTCCAGCCAGGAGCAGCACGTGTCCATGTGCTGTTTCCATGTCACTCTTCCAATCAGAGCCAGCAGGGCCTTGGGGGGATCATCTGGCCCCTGTGCCAGCTTGCAGCCCTCCCTCACTGAATGCTCAGGGGATTCTATCCGCCCCAGCACCCATGAGATGTTATCAGCCTTTCCAATGCCAGCTACCCGAATTTTGGAGTGTTGTTGTTCACTGCCTGCCACCATCCTGTGATCAGCTTCTTGGGGTGGGTTCCATTCTTGCAGATGTCCAGAAGCACAGGAAATCCTTTCTGTAAATGTTCCCCCTGGCAGTCTGGACCAAAACCAGCATAAGAGTTCCCCAATAATTTCTTCTCCTGATGTGGTTCATGCTCGATTTGCAACAAATATTGCCTAAATTGGCAGCTAGCTTTTTATTATTATTTTATAACAGGCTTCCCAGAAACGTGTTCCTTCTGGTCTTTTAAATCCTGAGGAACAAAGTATTTGCTTGTAATCCCACTTCCTCCCTCCCTTTTTAATAAGCTTCGGATAGACCTTGGATAAAGCACTTTCTTCACTGAGGAAGAGGCCAGAATGGACTTGGATTGTTCCAGAAATTTTGTCTTTCTGGATTGTGTTCTTCCATAAGTTTATACTTAATTTGAAGTAAATTCTACACATGTTGGTGTCAAAGGAAACCTGAACACAATACAATCTGTGCTGCTATCCTGACTCTGCAAACAGACCACCTGCAAGTTAAATGGGAGAAGTGTGTCCTGCCTCAAATATTCTGCAAATTTTCTGCATAAACTTGGGAAATGACAGAGCCACACAGAGACAGAACTGGCTCAGCAGCCCTTGTAAAATAAAAAGCCCCAGGCTCTTGACAGGGAGAATTTCTCAGGATCATTTTGCTCAGAGAGGCCTTAGGAGCTGGACTCCAGGGCAGTGACAGGTCTGAGCAGAGCACAGAGGGGATGCACACAAGCAAGGCTCCAGGCTGTGGGCTGGCTGGGGCACACAACAGGGGTGCCTGGTTTGTGGTGTCCAGTCAAACAGAGCCTTGGGATGACTGGCAGCCTCTGCTCTTGGATCTGCCTCCATCCTGGAGAGTCCTTGGCACAACTCAGAGCACTTGGAGGCTGCTCTAATCTTTTATTGCTGGGTGCCCCACAGGGCCGTGCTATCCAAAGAGCAGAAATGCTCTTTTCCCCAGTTAGGTCTTGGCTCACATTAGGTACAGTTGGGGTCTTCCCAGCCAAACAAAGCAAGCAAGTCAGGTCTCATCACTGCAGAGCCTTCTCTGCCCACTGAAATGCTCTTCACATCTCTTTGGTGTGCTCAGTGGAATCGAAGTGATCTGCTCTGGGTCAGGATCTTGTGTGGAATCAGAAAACTTAAAGAGTATTAGGAGCAACACCCCCACATCATGTTGGACCAGTTGTGCTTGCAAGAATCAGGCTGGATGATCTGCAGATGTGACAGATAAACAGACAGCCTGGCTTTGGGGTGACAGCTCTGCCTTATGTGGGAGAGGCAGGTCAGAGGCCTGGATCACCTCAGCAAAAAACTGAAAGTTGAGGAGAGAATAAAAACCAAAACAAAGCAAAAGGAGAAAAGATCAGATTGTTTTAAAATGAACTGATGAATCCAAGTCACCAGTTTTCAAAATCACATGTTCACCTTTTCCAAGCATATTGTTTCCTGCAGATATTCCCAGGAAAGTGAAAGATCATTCTGAAGTTTTGGCCACACTGCCAACTCCCCTGTGCTTTCCCAGAGCACCATCCAAAGGTGTGACTGTCACAGGGGTGCTGTATGGTCCTCCTGGCAGCACTGTTTGCTCAGCTGCCCTGTGGCATCTGGAGCAGTTCCACCCCTCCCAGTGGCATTTGGTCAGCACCAGCTGCTCATTGCACAGCCACAAGGACGCCACTGTGCCATGGATGTGTGAGCACCCTGTGGGGAGGTGTTGCAATGTCCTTGGAAATGAAGAGCTAGGGGTGAAAATCTCCACATCCTGTTCCAAATCCCCCGAACCAGCCGGGACTCGTTCCTTGGGTTTTGCATGCTGTTTATCTTGGGTGACGAGATCAGGTACCTTTTCAGGTTCAAGTGGCCCATCTGTGCCTCCAGCTCAGTGCACTGTGACTGCATCAGACCCTTGAGGCCCATCAGAGTGTGGAAGCTGATCCTGCAACAGCAAAGGCTCAGTGAGGGCAGCGACGCAGATCCCGCGGCCGCTGCCGTCACTGAGCCCAGCAGTGGATGTCCCTGAGCTTTGGACTCCACTCTGCAGCAAACATGCCTTGATTAGCTGCTCTGGAGAAGGCCTTTGTGTTTATTCTGGTTGCTTTCTCTTCTTCCCATCAGTGATTTGGTGGAGTCCAGCCTTTTGTGGCTCTCCAGAGCCTGATCATCTGGGACTGGTCAGGGGACAATGACAGAACTGTCTTCTTTTTCAGCATTTCCCACAAAAAAGCAACATGCTTGAAACATTTTTTTTTTCCATTTGCTTACTTCAGTGCATTGTGTCCTTCTGCTATGGCTTGTCTTTATCGTGTCATTTTTAAGCACCTGCTCATTCACATTTTTCTGTAGCATGGAATGCTTTATGAGAGCTACTGAATTTGGCATATTTTAATTAAGATCCGGGGGTGCAAAGAAAATGTGCCTACCCTTGCAAGATTTGGAGCAACAGCTGGACAGAAAAAGTTTTGCTTCCAGCAGGAAGACAAAAGTAGCAAATAATAGTTAACAATAATTATTGCCCTGCACTGATACAGAGCAAAATGTCAAAGTTCCTCAATTTTCAGCAATAAGTGCCCAGCAAATATCATAAAAATGAGTCATGCAAACTATTTTGGTTTGTACTTTTTGAGATGCTTTATTTGACTGATCATCTTACTGCATTTTTGTTACCATGTAAATATCTCACTGTAATTCATCCTGAACCCAAAAGCAGAATTTTGCAGATGTTTTCAAAATGGGGTTATTAAAAAAAAGAAAAGGTCTTAAGGTCAAAATTAAAAGAATGGGATATTTTCCAGCAAAAATAGAAAACAGAACCTGGACAGAAAAATCTCTGACCAGTTTTATCAATGGCATTTGCAAGCAATTTTCAGAGGTAGCAATTAGACACAGAGAGATGGAGTTAAGCAAGGGCAGTTTTGGGAGTCTCCACCCAGGCTAGAGAGGGGACAAGGTGCTGTCTGCAAGAGGTTGGTGCAGCCTTGTCCTTCCCCAGGACCATTCCTACAGACACACCCTTGTCCACTTCCCTTGGGAGAGACCCACTGTGCCCCTGTGAGTGCACCATAAACTCCAAAGGTGATATTTGCAGGGAAGTCCACCGCCTGTGAATTCCCTGCAAGAGTTCTCCAAAGAAGGAGGGACTTGGTTTTGCTGGGCCAGCCAACCAGAACCTCTTGAGTCAAACGTGCAGGAAGAAGGATGCCATGATCAAAGACCAACTAACAGCCCTCAGCTGCAGTGAGCCTTAACTTTCAGGTGTATCCCTCACTGCAGAAGAGCTGCCCTCACCACGGGCAGCAGATTTTAATGCAGAAGGGATGATCTCTACTGCTCTTCCTGCCCAGACTGAGAGAACCATGTGTCAAGCAAAATTTCTTTCCTTGAAGTCACATCTGGGGCCACAGTCATAAATAATAAATCATCTTCAGCAGCCTAGAAGTTAGAGACAGATTTAAAAAAAAAGGAATCAAAAGCACTGAATGCTCTCAAAGGTCTTCTGGTCACTGCTTCTGCCTGCAGCCTTGCTAATGAGGAGCCAGAACCCAGGTATGCAGGGTGGCACATTGTGTCTTGACAGCTTGTACACAAGCTTGAGAGGTGACAGAAGGTACTCTTGTTCAGGGGGGCATTTTTCCTGTCACTTCTCCCAGTGCTGAATCACTGAGTAACTAAAGATGAAAATCCTGAGCTGTCCTAGACACAGAGAAGAGCTCTTCTCCCCACCCACGCTTGGCTGACTGCAGAGATCTG
Source organism: Passer domesticus (assembly GCF_036417665.1). Classification (NCBI taxonomy): domain Eukaryota; kingdom Metazoa; phylum Chordata; class Aves; order Passeriformes; family Passeridae; genus Passer; species Passer domesticus. The sequence goes on along the minus strand of NC_087486.1, from coordinate 15,231,994 downwards.
AAGATGGGCTATATGGTAGCTGTCATGGCATCAAAGCTTCTTTGACACCTTTTTGTTTTGCTTGTTCATTTCTTACCAGTTCCTTTCTCTGGGCTTTTATTTCCTTCCACCAGTTTTCCTATAGTTTTCAGTCTTTCCTTAATAGCATGCAGCCTCAGTCACACTGGAGTTCCAGCCTTGGCTGACCTCTTGCAGGTGTGTACCTGAGGTAATTTTAGCTGCTTTCTGACAAAACACCCCTTTTTGGGGTGGGTGGGACAATTGCTTCATTCAGCAGCACACTTGAGGCCCTTTGGTGTGCTCGCAACATCCAGGAAATCTCAGATCCCAGACAGATGGGAAGCACGTTGCAAGCTAAACTGGATTCCCTTGAAGACTCTGTGAATAAGTTCCTGACTCCATCAGAGGTGATGAATAAACTTCAGAAAGGATTGGGAAGACACCTTCTCTTGTGGATTCCTTGCTCAAAGCCCAATGCAATCTCTGAAGGGTTTCTCCAGTCTTGGGGCTGTTTTTGTGAGTCTGTGCCACCCAGTGCCTCAGGTTTGTGCTTTTTGATGGACAACAGGGAATTTTCTTCACTTCCCAGCACCAGCTTCCTCTGCTTCATTGCAGGGAAGGTCAAGAAGCCCCATGTCTGATGGTCACCCCTTGGGCTGAGCTTACCTTGGGAGCTGGCTTGGTATGGCTGGTACCTCTCCCTTTCCTGTGCCCCAAGATGAACCTCCAAGAATGAGAAAAAAGTGCCAATTTTTCAAAGATATTTCCCTGGCTAGGGTGTTCAATTTTCAGTTTCAGAAGTGACTTGGATACTGAGAAACTGAAGGGTATGACTGGAGAGCTCAGTGCAGCCTCATGCAGAGCCATGTCCTAAAGGTCTCCATGAGCACTTTGGGGTGCACAAATAGCCCAGCGCACTCCCACACAGAGGTGTGAACACTGGTCCCAAAAACCCAGATGCTGACCCACGTTTGGCCGTGGCAGTGAGGGTGTAGCAGGTCTTTTTGCACAGCTGAGTCCTACCCAAACTGCAGTGAAATCCAGCAAGGAATCAAATGCCAAAGCCAGGTCAGTGGATGTCCATGATGAAGTACAACTACTAAAAATCATGGGGTTTTGCATGGAGCACGGACGTGGTCCTGGACATGGACATGGGCATGGGCATGGACCTGGACACAGACCATCCCCCAGCATATGCACAGGTTGGGAGCAGTTGCCTGACACTGTGCTGTGGCTGCTCCAGCCTCCTGCTGTCCTTTGAAGTGGTCTGACCAGGAGCTGAGCCACTGACATCAGATTTGGCTTCTGATTCATCAGTTTTTTATGAGGTGTCTTTCAGTCCTTTCCTTGCTGACCACTTGCAGATCACTGTGGGACAGGGAGATCTTGTGGGTGGCATCTGAAAGTGAGGAACGTCTGACGTGTGCCAGGTGCAGAGCCTGCAGCTCTGCTCACAAAAAGTTGAAAAACAGATGTTAAAATGCTATAAAGATAAAGCCCCCTTAAGCTCAGAGGAAAGAGAGGTGTGCTGAGAAGGGGGGGAGTTGTGGGACAGGGAGGTGAGAGCTGGGACTTCAAGAAAATTAGGGATACTGTGCAGGACTATCCAAGGAACCCAGAAGAAAAGATGTGAAGTGATGGAGAGTGACAAGTGCCTGGGGGAGAAGTGTTTGACCACGCCAGGCTGGGCTCCCATCGCTTCCCAGGCTCACCTGCAGCTGCAGAGGGTGACAGTGCAGAGGGTGCAGGTGCTGCTCACCCTGGGTGGCTCTGCAGCTCCTGCTGCCCCCTTGCCCGTGGCCCTGTGCTCCCCAGACCTGGCTCAGCTGGGGAGTGCTCTGGGGAGTTACTCATGGGCTGGTGCCAGTGCCTGGTGGCCCTTGACTGCAGGGCACCTTGCCTGCCACCTGAGCATCCTGTGAATGTGTAGCTGGTGCCCATGGGCTGGCACAGCTCGGCCCATCAGGTGACCCAGGCCAGGCCAGAGCCTGAGAGAACCTCTCACAGCACTGAGACCCCTTCAGCTCAGCTTTCTTCTCTGTCCCTTCCTCTCTGTTAACACAGAGACTCTGCACGTGCTTTCTCTCTAACCACCCCGAGAACACCCCGTGGGTATTCTGGGGTCACCACGGGGAGATGCTTTCCACACCCAACGCTCGCTGTCGCCTCAGCAGCTGCTCACTGCTTTTGGTGCCTCTTGCCAGTCTACAGAGCAGCTCTATGGAGTCTCTGAAAGTAGCATCCAGCCCATCTCAGACTTTCTGCCAGCTGGGGCTTGCAGCAGGTGAGAAGGAAGGAAGCAGGCAGAGCAGGGCAGAGCAGGAGGGGTTTGGCTGCCTGCTTGAAGACCCAGGCCTAAACCAGAGCTGGAACACTGATGTTGCAGGTGCCTGGTTAAAGCAAAGAGTAAATACGCATGTAAAGCCTTTATTTTTTCCATTCATCACAATGCACTTTTTATTTCTGACCTTAGCCTCAAGAACTGTGCCAGACATGTTCTGTGATTTCTCCCCTTTTCCCCTCCAGATGTCCAAATGGATTCTTCGGACAGAGATGTTTGGAGAAACTGCCTTTGCGATTGTACATGCCAGATCCTAAGCAAAGTATGTTTGAAGACAAAACATGCACCACACTTCTTAAAACCTCCCGGGCACAGCGGTGGATGTAGAGTGCTCTAGTCAGGGATGGCTCTTGGTGTCAGCTTTGGGTAGGGCTTAGGGCTGCAGGTAAGGGTGAAGGCTGAAAGCAGACAGATAGGAGCTGTGGAAGGGATCAGAAGGGGCCTCACTTCAGCCTGTTTGGGTGTCATTTTGCTATCTTGTTTCTCTCTTTCTGGTTTTCTCTCTTCCGGTAGGTGTCCGATCGAATTCACAGGAGACCGGTGTCAGCATTTCGCAATGGTCAGCTTCTCCAGTATGTCTCTTTCTACTTCTCTCTCTCCTTGTTGTTGTAGCTCTGTGTCATGTCCTTAAAGCAGGTTCTTCTGTTCTCCAAGAGCCCTCTTCCTGTCTTGTGCACTGCCAGCTCTGCTTGGTCCTAAGAGGAGCTGTGACCGTGTGCAAGAGGAGAACTGGGGCTCATTATCTCCCCATTTGTTAGAATGGGCTGTGCTTTCATTTCTGATTGAGCTGAATGCTGCTTGCTCTTTTCAGGCAAAATGCAGACGAGTTCATGTGGTGGGTGTGCTGTGTGAGATGAGCCTGTGCTGTGTGAGGAGCTGGGCCTGCCAGCATTGCTGTCCTGACATGGACTGTGCTGTGCAGGGCAGGATTTGGGTATTTTCCCCGTGCCATGCAAGGCAGGAGGTGGGCATCTCTCCTGTGCTTTGCAGGGCACGATGTGGGCATCTTCCCACAACTCCTGAGAGGGATGTGCAAGTCTCCTTGAACCGAAGGAGGAAACCACAGCCAGAGTGTGACTGTAATGAAATCACTTCACAGTCTGTGGCACAGAGGTCACGCTGGTGGCTGCCACAGCCTCTGGGCTTCCCAGCCCCACTGCCATGCAGGATACAGGATAAACCTGCCAAGTGGGCATCAGACTATGTCCCTCCTGGACACAGAGGTGTTCCTGTCTCTCTGAGGTGGTCAGACGGCCTTGCATATGGGATTGAGCCTAAGTACAGTGACTGATCCTTTAATGCTTTCAGAGGGTGTAAATACCCTAAGGCATTTGCACTTAGTGCTCCTCAGTTTTTCGTTTCCAGTTCCTGCAGGTCTCACTTATAGACATAACCAGCTCATGGTGGTCAAGGTGGATGATTTTTCTGGGTCCCTATTCAGTCAGTGTCCCAGCATCAGTGGGATCCTGGTCTGGGTAAGGACCAGAAAGGAGATGCAGTTACAGTGCAGGAAGCCTGTGACCCTCCCTGTGACCCTTCTCTGACTGTCCCTGAAACCCATCCTGCCTCCACGCTGGCTGACTGGACCCACCACAAATGGTGGGTTTAAAGAGAGGCTTTTTAAAAAGAGGCAAAAAGAGGCTTTAATTAGTGGTAACCAGAGGAGAAATGCCTCTTCAGGATGGTTCCTTGATTGCCAGAACGCCTCTCCCACTGCTCCGTGAGGAATCCTGCCGTCCTCATCCTGGACTGGAATTGCAGGAGCCTCATTAGCACGTGCTAATAGCTGGCAAGTGCTGGAATTAGACTCCCTTGCATGGAGCATACAGACAAGATGCAAATGGACTTTGTGGGGCCCTTGGGACAGCTCAGTGCTTTTACATTGCCTTTTGTTCCAAATTGGCTTCCAAAGCTGAAACCTCCATTGATTTATCCTCCCGGACTCCGACATCCAAGCAAGCTCTTTTTAAAATGACAGCCCAAAATGTTCTATTTTGATCTTTCACCTGGTGCTAAAGGGTTTCCTTCCCTCCTAGAAGCCCTGGGTGTCAGGGCCCTGGCTGCAGCCAGCACTGGGATGCTCGCCCCATGGAGCTGATTTGTGGCATGTTTCATGAGGTGGTGTCCAAGGGACTTAAACATTATTGCTGCCATGCTGCAAAACCAAAACAGGGGTGAAAATGAGTTTTATGTCAGGAAAATGCCTTTTGAAAGCATTCATGACAGGAGTAAACAGCATGTGGTTTTTTTCCCCCAGCTTGCAGAATCCAGCTTTTTATAGGACTGAGATTTGTTTTAATTTTATTCACGTGTTAGAAGAACAATGTCAACTTTAAAATTGACACACGTACATTTCCTTACCTCAAGTTTGCTTTAACCACAGCATAGTAAAGTAAAAACAGCTCAACAATCCAGGCTACCTGTCTGAACTTGGATAAAATTCATATAAGAAGATGATTCATACATGTTTATAGCTGTTTTCACTTTCAGGTCACAGTTGGGTAATATAGATAGCAGCAGCACTGAAGGAAAGCTTGCACTGAACTTTCTGTTTTTCTGAGTGGGAAAAGCATTTCACTCAAGTGTGGACCCTGCAAATGCTTACCTTCTACTTTGATCAATAATTAGGGCACAGCAGAAGTTGCTGATTTTCCATAACTCACTCAATGCTTCATCTCATATGGGTTCTGACAGGTCAAAAGCTGAAACAGATTAAATGAGGTTCAGGCATTTCCACTGGAAATAAAATAGCTCTGTCCTGATTCATGTTTTGAGATCACTGCCAGCATTTGACAGATACTTAAATAAGGACACCTATATTGGTGTTGTTTTAAATGTATTTGGGGTATTTCGGGTTTTCAGACCTAGATTGGATCCTCCCGATTCTTTAATATGAATATTAAATATGACAATGACTTTTATTAGGTATATCCGGGGGCTGAGTGAGAGTCTCTGCAGAGTGAGCTAAATTGAAGGTGCTGTTCTGGAAAGACATGGCAGATACTTTGCTGAATTTGGGCCACAGATGGAGATGGTGCAGCATCCCAGCATCCTGCCAGATGTTGTGTGTCCTTCTTTTGGGAGCAGCTTCCTACCTCTCTGGCTTAAACCCTTATTCACATTTTGCTCAGGTAAAACTCCCCATGTTCTCCAGGAGCTCAGGCTGTCTTTGTCTCTTTGACAGGTAGCTCTGGAGGTTTATTTTTCTCTGATTGCCCAAAACACCTGCTAGACCACATTAAGATGAAAATTAGGTGTATTCAGATAGGTTTTCTCACGTGTGATGTTTCTTTATGTTGCTGTTCCAACCACATGAGCAGGTGCCTACTGCCAGCCCTTCTGGATATGTACACCACTGCTTGAAAATGAAGAGAAAATGTTAAGATGGGTTAGTTTTTGTTTTTTGTTGTTTTTTTTTTGTTTTTTTTTTTTCCCATGTCAGGTTCACACTGTTGCTATTTTCTACCAGATTGGTGCACAGAATCTCACTAGGAATTGTATTAGTGGGGTAGCTCAGAGAACCCCAGTCTGTCATGACTCTGTCCACACATAATGCTGGTGGATCAAGAGAGATCATTTTGTTTAGGCCTTAAGAAACCTGTGAGAAGAAAACCTTATAGAGGGACATTAAAGCAACGTTTAAATCAGTTGAAATTTAAACTGGAGAGAACTAATGGCAGTGAACAGAGGGGGCAGTGATTGTCTGCAGCTGCTGTTTGAAACTGAGGAATGCCCTGGCAGATGAGAACAGAGAGAGTTATTTCCATAACTAATGAGTCATTAAATTCTCTTGCTAAAACGTTTTTCACATCAAGGTGCCCATGGCTCTGTGTCTCCAAAGACAAACCCGTGGGAGCAGCTGCCAGGTGGCTCCTGTGGCTCAGGTACCTGCAGAGCCACAGGGTCCCTGTCCCTGCTTTGGTGGGAATGGAACACCTCAGGCTCTTGCTCCACAGCCAGAATGAAGCCACAGCAGTGGCATCCATGGGCCATTTAGCCTCTGCAGCCTCATTTTCCTCTCTGCTGGTGCACCTGGGTGGAGAGGGTCAGGAATTCTCTCTGAGAGCTCCTGCTGGCTGCTGGAGGCTCCCCCAGTGCAGAGCTGCCTCCTGGGTCCAGCTCCACGGGCACAGCTCGGGCTTGCAGCTTTCCCAGAAGACAGAACCTTGTCCAAAGTCATCCTTCCTTCTCAGAAACCCTTTTTTCAAAGTCGTGCTGGCACCTGTGTTTCATAGCTGCCTGTTCTACAGCAGATCAAGCTCTGCCTCTATCTTCTCTCTTCTACAAGCAACTTTTCAGGTCTTTGTTAAATCCTCCTGGAGGTTCACCAATAACTTGCCAGGCTTTGGGTTGGCTGGTGGTAAAGGTTTTGTACAACGTGATGGCAGCTATTTCAGTCCTGGTGCAGCTGAGATCCTGAAAGTTAAATGTGGTCAGCAGGAACTTTTATGTTTCCTAAGTCTGCACATTTGGATTCTTTCCACTTGTGATTTATGGAACAATTTAGAAAATTAGGATAAAGTTTTATATTTATGCTTCCCTCTTGCTTGTGGAAACTGAAACTTCATCTTAACTTTGCTGTTTATTCATCTCCACAAATAATCATCACCAATCTGGAGGACAAATGTCATACCATTTATCTTGGTTAGTGAAACATTTTCATCTCCTACTTTGTGATCCAATTAGAATTGCAGGCTGGAGCCTGCCTGTAAACACCCTCAAACAGAGCTGACATTCATATGCAATGTCACCTAGCATATTCTCCATTTTTATCCCATATTTAATTCTTGGTTTCTTTACAAATTGAATTCTAATTCTCAATTGGAGCCTTCCTACTGGTCTGCTTGGAAACACAGAGCAGGATTTTCAGGTATCCCTTGGGAGATCAGCTTTGTCTTCAGCCTGGTCCCACCTGAGCTGGCTCCAGTGCTGCTGGCCCCGCCATCGTGGAGCAGAGTGGCTTCACTGGGTGACAGGCTTCTTGTTTTTCTGGAGGATGGTCCCTCTCCCCCAGCACTCAGCAGGCTGTGGCGAGGGGCACCACCCTGGCAGGTAGGAGTGACCCTTCTGGGTCACCACTTCTGGGTGGCCTCTGGAACCTGGCTCCTCGTGCTCAGGTGAGGTGTCCTCGTGAGCAGAGGGATAAATGTACCACTTCAAACTCTTCTGGGAAGGTCTGGATCTGAATTTTAGCTTCTCTGTTCACCTCAATTATTCAGCAGTGACTTCCTACCTGCTGTTACTGCAATATAAACATGATAAGTGAAAGATTACTTCTTTATTTGACCTAAATTTCTTCTTCCTCCTCCACCTCTCACTCATCTGACCCCCAAACCAATATTTAGCAGCATTTTAAATTCCACAGACATTCTGCAGCTTCCATTCAGTGACAGGGTAACTGCTGACCCCTGAATTACAGGGTGCTGGCTGTGCTTTGGTGTGGCTGGGAAATTACAGGGTGTTTGTGGCTCAGCATGGCAGGGTGATCCCTCTCCCCAGGACACAGCACAGGTTACCCTTGGGATCTCCTGAAATTAATTGCATGCTCATCCACAGCAGATTTTGAGCACTCTGTTGTTACGTGTTTGGACTCTTGATGCTGACCAAATTTGTTTTACTGCTGCAGTACTGGAGAAGGTGACTGGCTGTGGAGCTTGTGGAACATTTACAGACTTCCTGTTCTGGAGATCCCACGTGTCACCCAGCTCTTAACACAGGCACAGTGTCCTCTGTCCCCATCGTGCCCCCTGTCTTGCATTGCCCTGGGGAAAACCTGAATCTGAGACCTGCAAGTGCTGCTCTTGTCAACACAATTGATTAGCAACAAAATTATCATCAATTTATTATCTTGCTAGTCCTCAGATGTCAGTTCTCCACTTTGTTTCCTGCCTTGGAGGATGCTGTGTGTCCCAGAGAGCACATTTTGAGGGAATAATGTGCAGTAACTAAACTTCTTATCGATGTTCTTGGGCAATCTGAAGAACCAAGTGAGCACAGCCACAGCTTGCACAGCTGCTTGCTAAGGCTTTTATCCTTTTTAATCATCCTATAAATCTACAATTCAGTGAGAATCATCTTGCTTGAGGTGTTACTCCTACAGGAATGCTTTACATTAAATGTTTTTGTCTGTTCATCTTTTCAAATAACTACAATACATCATAGTCACAAAGTCACTGCAGATGAAGTAAATGCAGAACTTTGTCTTTTGTCTGATGCTGAAAAAAAACATTTTCAGAAAGATTCAGGAGGCACATTTGGAATGAGATTTTCCAAAAAAACCCCTCATGTCCCCAGTTCAGAGAGCCTGGGGGGTGCCACAGCAGTTCAGGGTGCTCGGCTTGCCCTGGCCAGGGAGGATGTGTGCAGTGCAGACAGGAGGATGATGATGATGAAGGTTATGAGAAAAATGCTGTGCCCATTTCCTCAGCCTACAGCTGCCATCTCAGGGCTGTCTCACCCCAATTTATCTGAATGGTAGACCTTGGACAAATTGCTTCGATGGAGTTTGTCCTGTTGAAGCTGGAGAGGACAAGAAATATGGAGAGGTTTAGATGGCTTGTAGTGACAGAACAAGGGGGAATGGCTTCAAACTGACAGAGAGAGCAGGTTTAGATGGACATTAGCAAGGAATTCTTCCCTGTGATGGTAATAAGACACTGGCACAGGTTTCCCAGCCAGCTGCTGTCTCTGCTCCCTGAGCCTGGGGAGCCAAAAGAAGCAGCAGCTCTGACATGAGAGGGGCAGTGGGAAGGCCCAAGATCCTCAGGTCCTGCCCACCCGCTCTGTTCTCACAGGCATTTCTGAGTTGGCAAAAATCATGAAAATGTTTTGAATTGCATCCATTTGTAGCTGCAGATGTTGCAGAAAATCCTGCAGCAAGGAGGAATTGTGTGTGCAGATGGACCAAGAGCTTAGATTTATGGATGAAACTTGAGGTATCTCTACATGCATTTGTCAGTGTCAGGGGAAACAGCTGTGTGCAGTGGAAGGAAAACAGGAATGGGTCAGGGCTGGGTGTGATAACCAGGTGGTTTAGGATGAATATATTCTGTCCAGTTCTTTGCTGCCCACCACATTATGTCCATGTCACTGCCACAAAATGTACAAAAGTACAAAATGACTGTGAAATGCTCTGTAGAGTATGCTGTTCCTTTTACACAAATGTGAGATGTGAAGCAGAGAGCAGCCAGGTTTTGTGGCCTTTAAATTATACAAAACCTTAAAGAACCCCAGCTTCCCCCTACAAAACCCCCCCAAACATCAGCACTGGTCTGAAGAGAAGAACCTGCTTTAGAACACGTGTTTACATGTTCTGTAACAATTAGTGCTAATCTCCCCTCCCCCCACGCCTAAATTTTGAACAGCACTGCAAAAGAAAGCCAATATTTCTGTGCAGCAAAAAGCAGTTCCTATGGAAAATATAGTAAATAAATCTGGACATCTCCAAGCTGCAAACAATCTTGTTTGTATGGTGATTGGGAGCAGCAGAGCTCACTTTTGTGTATGGTGGTAAGTATGGAGAACTTTCGTGTTTATGTAAGAAAAGCTGTCTTTAGGTGATGTCTGTACCAGGCAAATGACTGAAATTCAGGATACCTGATGACTAAAATTCAGGATACCTGTTTTGATTCATTGGATAGCTCCTGTGCTTAGCACTGTCTCTGCAAGATGAGCTGCAATCTTACTTGTCCTGAATATGAATCTGAAAGCACATGCCCCAATCTGGGCTTTTTGCAGCACACTAAAACCATGCCGAGCCACGGCAGGAGTGCAGTTTGGAAGGCCACAGGCTTGAGGGGAGCTTTCTGTGCCATTTGCACTTTGGGATGCATTGCCTTGCGCGGGCCCCTCATCCCTCGCAGCATCCGTGGTTCAGGGTGCCAGGGCAGGGCTGGCAGGGCAGGGGCATGGGGGGACTGTGCTGCCAGGGCTGCTGTGCCCCTGGGCTGGGGCTGTGGGCAGCAGCACGGTGCTGGCAAGCCCCAGGCCCCAGCAGGAGCCCTCCCAGCCCCGTGCCCAGCTCCTCTCTGGAGCACAGCCCCGGGCACACCGGGGCGTGGGAGACCAGCCAGGGCAGATTTGCCCTGTGGAAAGGGAATGAATGGTTTTTACCAGGCTCATGCAGTCTCTATGTGTTTTGACCTGTCAGGAGTTGTTTCAGAACAAGTGTACCTTTCCTATTTTTTTTCTTTTTTTTTTTTTTTTTCCCCTGCCTAAACAGTGAATTCCATATCAGGTACTAACAAACATGGCTCATCTCAAAAGAATTCATAATTAACTGAAAGAATTCATAATTAACTTCCACTGCAATTTGTTTGGGTCTTTCTTTGCATAACATGTGAGTTGTGGTGGGGGTTTGAAATGCTCTGAAGCATACAGTGTCTCTGTGTGAGTGCTGCTGAGCCTACCAAAAGCTAACCTGCTGTAACTGCACAGTGTGTGTGTTTGTATTTTAGAGTTCTCTGACAGACCTGTTTTTCTTTTTCTCTTTCTCTTCCTTGTCTTCTTTCTGCATTGGCAGAGCATCTTGGATTTGAATTAAAGGGTATGGAACAACCATTCATTTATTAATCAGAAGCCATTAAGAGCTTCCAACATTATATTTATGGCTTTAATGGGATGATTAAAAAATCAGCTGTTCTGTTCTCTTCCCTGGCACAAAGATGTTTGGATTGAAAAAAAAAACCAAAAAAAAAACCCAAAAAAAAAAAACCAAACAACAACCAAAACAAAGCAAATCACAAATTCTAAATGCAAACCTATAAAAATGCAGGTGTATTTTTAGCAGCACTTTTTTCTTTGTTCCAAGCAGCAGCGTGGTGTGTGTGGCATGACTGGGATGTTACAATTGCCATACATCTCCATTCAACATGCTTTTGTGTATTTAACTGAAAACTGGGGTCTTGTGTCCATCCCAAAGGTTGCCAGCAGGCACTGCTTGGGGACAGGCAGGCATTCCAGGAATGGGAAGAGAAGTTCCAGAAATATCAGGGCTGTTACAGAAATTGCCATGCCAGACACACTAACCTCCACCAGATCCTGCAAAGGGCCAGGATGAGCTTTGCCATTCCTCCTCCCAAAATTTGGCAGCTTGTTTTGGTTCTTGAGCAGGATGAAATTGAGCCAAGAAAGATGTCATGAGACCAGTTAGTCTAGAGAAGTACTGGGAAGTCAGTAGCTGCCCATGAGAGTGGAGGGTGTAATGCTGAGCACCCCAGTGGCAAGCCTGGGAAAACACTGCAGTAAGTTAAATGCTTTTAAAAATATCCCCTTTGGGCATTTACCTGCTCCTGCCCAGTTACTCATAATCATATTATTTTCTTTCCATTCTCCTCAGTCTGGTTTTAGATATATATCAAGTTATCCCTTGAATAAGCAGTTGGGAAATCAAATCCTTGAGGCAGCTTTCTCCTGGAGCGTGCAAGCCAAGAGCAGGGAGGGCTGGTCTGGAGGGAGCAGAGGGGTTGGGCAGCCTGGGATGGTGGAAGGCACCCCTGGCTATGGCAGGGGGGCTGGAACAAGATGAGCTTTAAGGTCTCTTCCAACCCAAACCATTCAAGGATTCTGTGATGATTCTATGATTGATTACTTAATCTAAAAGCATTGGCCTGGCAGTGTCAGCCAGAGCAGATCTTCACAGGAAGATGCTTCAATTCCCTTTGCTAGAGGTATGAGGACACCAGTCTTCCAGTTGTGGATCCTAAATTGCCTTCTGAGGTCCCTGAGGTGGAGGGACATTGACTCACTGAGGCTGGAGAAATGTATCTCCTCTAGTTTTTGCATGCCTGGTTTCTCAGGACTGGTTCCCCTGGAGCAGAAAATGTGGGAATTTCATAGTCAGGGTGCTTCAGAGAAAGCGGTGCTGCTAATGCTAATACACTTGGACAAACCTTAAAATTGAGGATTTTTGACATCCCTTTTTTGTTGACCTTTTGTCCTGTTCCTCATCCATTCCCAATGTCATCACAGAAGCACACACATCCTGTCTGCAGCCGTCTCTCCCCTGCCATTCGTCTGTCACTGCCATGCCTTGCTGTGACACCATGGCTGCCCTGTGGCTCTGTTGGCATTGTGTGGCACCCCATGGTTTGTTCTTAGTGTTTGCTGCTGTACAAGTGATGCTGCTGCTGATGAAGATGTGTTTGTAGAGCACAGAGACACAAATGGACCTGCTCTGGGATCTTGCCTGCTCAAATGCAAAGCTGCAGCGAGCACTCTCTCATTTCCTTTCTGTTATTGTTGAGATGGTTTTGCCCCAAGTGGTTAGGGGAAATGGTCCTTCAATTTGTCTTGTCTCAGGGTTTCTGATTAAAACTGGAGGATTTTCTTTCAATTTTGCCTGTGTGCTATTTGAAAAGTGCCTAAAAATTGGAAGATTAGTTTCTGCAAATGAGCTATTAAAAAAATTAATAACATACAAAGCTTTGCACAGCCTCGTCTGAGGTGTTGCTTGGGCCACTCCCCTCTTCTGTTGAAGAGGGAAATATGTCTCAGTACCAGTGTCTCTGGTCACACAACGTGAAAATACTGTTATTGAGCATCAACTTTAATGAGATGTTGGGAGCCAAGCTAGATTACTATCAGCAGATCATTCAATTTTTAGTTTGCAGCAGTTATGCACAGCCTCACACTTCACTGTTTTGTGTAGCAGAGCTGTCAGCTCGAGACAGAGAGGCCAAATCTGCATTTCTGATGAACTGAAACATTCCCCTGCAATTCAGGTGAAGGTTCAGGACAGTCAGACACACCAGAGTCAGGGTCCCATACTGACATCACCACCAGAACAAAGGCTGGGATTTCAGCCTTGGCCAAAGACTTTTGTCCTGTTATAGGTTAAAAAAAAACCCCGGCCAAATAAACAAACAAAACCCCCCAAACAAAAAACAAAAAGAAAAAGCAACCCCCCCCCCCCCCAATAGTTTTAATGTCTTTGCTCTATCTTCCTCCTCCATGATTCAAAGGGAATTATTTCTGCTTAGGGAAAAGTCTTTATAGCAAAAAAGCATTGCTATTGAAGGATTTTTGCTGAAAACTGACCTCCCTCTCAGCCCCATTTTTTTTTTTTTTTTTGGTTAAAGTAGTTTCTTCTGAGAAGTAGCAAAATTCTTGCCCAGTGCTATCCATAACCAGGATGTGATCCCAGCTGGTTTTCCTAATTTGTATAAAATCTCTGAAACTCCTGTCTGAAGGACAGAGCTGTACAACTGTAATCCAGTTCCCAAAGATGTGCACGAGCAAGAAATCATGTCTGCCATGGTTGCTGATGCCTGGAATAAGGCACCCATACCAAAGAAACATGTCACTGAAGGAGGAGTTTCATCCCAGAATGGCCTCTTCCCTATTCCAGCTCCACCTGGTTCCTTGGAAGGGAAAAAAAAACCCACAAGAAGGCTTTGTTTATTATATTTTGCATCTTCATCCCAAGGTTGTCTTTCTTGCTAGTCCTTGTTTACCAAACCTTTCTGCATTCCCATTTTTAGAGTTAGAAAGAGGTAGCCATTTTTCCTAGCACGGCTTTTTTTTTCTCCAAAACTGCTTTTTCCAACCTAGAATGGCAAGCTTAAATTGTTCTAAATATCCAGTTGTCTGGAATGTTTCATTGCTTCCCACTCACTTTTTTTTTTTCCCTGAAGTGTACTCCCAGGGGTTTCTGGGACCAGACCTGTTTCTCTTCTGGTTTTGTTTTTGAGTGTTTGGTGGCACAGGGGGTATCACATGTTCTGTTAAAGTATTTTCAGTGGTGTGGGGAAGCACACTGAGCACATCAACCATGGCATGACTTTTACTGCCTAATCTAGATGGGGAAAAAAAATCAATTAATATTAAAGAAGGCACAAACCCCTAAAACTTTAACACAGTGTGGGGGCATGAGGACTTTGTTCATAGCTGCTGAGCTGAAACCCTCATGGCAGCTCTGTACTGAATCCTTCTCTCTGCCATCCAGCTGGAGAACCTAAATTTCCTCTGCTGCTCTGGGCAGGGGTTGCTGGATGTCACATCTGCTCTGGTGCAGCCCCAGAGGAAGAGGAAGGTGTCCTTGCCATGGTGTTGCTGCCTGGGCGCAGTGCAAACGAGGGCCAAGCATTTCCTGGCAGCTTTGGTGGATGGGAATGGATCACCTCCCTTCAACCTGCTCTGGGCTTTGGTGCAAGTGACTGGCTCTTCTGGTTTGACAGGCAGCCTGTGACACTTGGTGGTATTTGAGAGGCAGCAGCAAGCTGCTTACATTTTGTGTGTGCCTCTGAGCTACCTGATGCAATGGTATGAATCGCCTCCTAGGGTTTCATTAAAAATCCATGATTGGTTCCTGTATTTTAATCACTCCACTCCCTTTTCTTTGCCTGACACGCTATCACTTTTCCATCCTCATGCTGCTTTTTGAGTGTTCCAGGATGTCCCTTTCAGCACCCACATGCTTTGGGGCTGTTGCTCGTGGTGCTCCCACAGCAGCCTGCTCCAGGGCATGCAGCTGCTGGAGGCAGAGGCATCCTGAGCCGGGCAGAGCAGAGCCTGGGTCAGGGATCTCAGGGCGTGTGTGCTCCTGGGGAGTGGGGCATGCTGATCAAGGCACCAGAAAGGGGGGATCTGCTGCAAGGGAGAGGAGAGTCCTGGGGCTTTGTGAGATTAGTCACTGTGGGAAAGGAAGGGAAGGTGAGAAGTGTGAGCGCAGGAGGGGTGAGCTACCGAGCGAGAGAGGGCAAAGGCACAGGGAGACAAAAAGAGGCTTTTGAGGGGTGAGGAAGGCTGGGCAGCTGGGCTCAGGTCTGGGGCAGCCATTAGGCAGCAGTGGACTGGTAGGAGGTCTGCCCGAGCCCTGTCCTCCGTGTCACCCCCATGCAGTGCTGGTTCCCGTGCAGCCAGAAGCAGCCCAGGTGCCGGAGCCCATCAGTAACTGGTTCCTTTCTCTCCATTTGCAGAAGCAGAGGAGCTCTACCAGAAGAGGGTTCTAACCATCACGGGAATCTGTGTTGCCTTGCTTGTGGTGGGCATCGTCTGTGTGGTAGCTTACTGTAAAACCAAGTGAGTATGGGGGGCTCACAGGCAAGAACTGGCTACAGGTTAGTGAGTGGCAGTGTTCATGTTCCATGCTTCCATGCTTTTCAGACAAATGTTAATTTTAGGAGATGATGTGCTGTGGTACTCCCAGGCAGGTCTCATGCAGGAGGCCAGGGAAGCTGTCTACCAGACTGTGTCAGAACAGGACGTTTTCCTGGCACCATTTGCTTGTCCCCTGGAACATCATTTTGCCCAGCCAGGCGATGCTGTGTTACAGGGAAAAGCTGGCCCCCAAAGGCAGCAGCTCAGCTTGTGCCAGCAGAAGCACACTGTGCTGTTGTGCAGGAGCTGTGGGCTCAGCTATGCACATTGCAGGGACTTCCAGAGCGATCCGAATGGAGCAGGAGGCTTGGGAACCTCTTTTATGGTCTGCCTTCCCTGCCTGGACAGCACTTTTCTCCCCACTCAGCCTGCACCTCAGTTCAGAGTGCCCCTGCAACTCAGTGGGTCTTGTGGAGCAGATGTCTCACCATGGCCATGGGCAGGCTTTGCCACTTTGTCCTTCCTGCAGGACAGGTCAAGTGCTTTGTCAACAAGGCCGAGTCAGGACTCACTTCCCCTTTTCCTTCTCCTCACTTTTCTTCTCCACTGCCAGCCAGCTCTGCTACACTGTGCTGGGCCTTGCCTTGGAAAGGGGACCCTGGACCCAGCTTCACAAGTTGTCCATGAGAAAAAAAGTTGACCTTTTGTTTGGAAAAGCAGTAGATGTTAAGTATTGAATGCCTTGTTTCATGTTGTTTGTAACTTTCTGCAAATACCATTGGAACATTCACGTGTTGAAGACTTGCCTTCTCTTTCATCTCTGAGGGCACAGAACCCCGTGACAGAAGTGTTCCTAATAGATTTTTTCTATTCTAAAGGAAACAAAGAAAACAAATGCATAACCACTTGCGGCAGAACATGTGTCCTGCTCATCAAAACCGGAGCCTTGCAAACGGGCCAAGCCATCCACGTTTGGATCCTGAGGAAATCCAAATGGCTGATGTAAGACCCTTTGCCTCCATCTCCCTGCATGCTCCTGAGAGGCTGTTTTCCACCAGGGGTTTGACGTAGATGTGTATCCTTACACACCTGTGTGCTTGTGTGTGAGGAGCAAAGCGCAAACAAACTTGAGCAAAAAGAAAGATTCTGCATAAAAACATGTCCAAAACCAACATCTGAAGGGGAATGTGATTTTGCTTTGAAGAACAGGATGCGATTCAGGAATTTGGGATAGGTTTGTTTTGATTAATCAAGCATGACCCTGATTTCCACTAGGAGAGATGTTCCCAATGTTTCCTGTTTATTACGCTGTCCTGTCAAGTCCCACTTGGTGGGATGACAAATGGGATCAGCACGGCAGTGACCGCAGCCGCTGTGGTGAAACACATCATGCTGATGTGGTCAGCTGTCCACCAGCCCACCTGCCCATGCCAGGGGTTCTGTCCTGTGGATGCCACTGTCACACCAATGAGAACAATCTAAGTCTCTCTAGGACAGGATCCAGAGGGCAGTTCAGTCACTCTTGTGGCTTCAGTTGTACAAGATTCCCATCAAACCCCATGAACTCAAGGGCCATCAATGGTCTGAAGTGCTTTGCTGGACCAAGACCTTGAAACAGGTCAGAAAAAGGGAAGGGGGAGGCAGAGCCGAACAAGAAGTAGTTAGAAATGAATCCAATGAATCAGCTGCAAGCTCTGTTGGGTCAGCATTACGATATTAAAATTTAGCTACATTGAATCCCAACCATGAAGGAAGAGGAAAGGGAATTCTAAGAACCAGAGCCCCTGGCCCCATAGTACCGACTCTCTGAGAGATTATTCCCCTGTGAGAAGAAGGGCTGATTGTTAGATGAAGGAATATCTCAGCATAAATATTTGGATCACATCTGGAGTTTCTGTAGGACTCACATCTCTGACAGATTTCATGTTGTTCTCTTGTTGCTGGTACTCGGTCGGGTGTAACCAGCTGTGGGCAGAGATATATCTCTGCTCAGTAGCTACACATGGTACCACAGTCCTCTGGAGAATCCCTTGGCTCTCCAAACCCTTCTGCAATCTCTGTGCCACAGCCCTTTTGCAGTGTTCAAAGTGAAGGGGGAGAGAAAACTTCCACCCTCCTTGTCCCTTCCTGTGGGGTGCAGAGCTTATGGCTTCACTCAGTCCTCACCTGATTTCACCAGAAATAATCAGGCCAGCTAAATTTTTCTTTGGCAGCATTCACAGACTGGTGGCTGATCTGTGTGATTCTTCTTATTTTGCAGTATATTTCTAAGAATGTTTCTGCCACTGAGCACGTGATACGAAGGGAAACAGAGACAACCTTTTCGGGAAGTCACTCCTGCTCCCCATCCCATCACTGCTCCACAGCCACTCCAACGTCCAGCCAGAGGTGATGTATACCATTTTCTCTGGACCTTTTCCTGCTATTTACTGTAGAATACCGTGAGATTCTAAGATTTTCCTTTCACTTCCCTTTCTGTTTTCACTTGTTGTTTGGCTCTGTAGTGGCACACAAGCCATGTCTACACTGCAGGACTCTGCAAGCACAGCTGGTTAGTGAGAGGCATGGAAAAGTGTGTTCCTTGACTGCAGGGAGGTGCCAGCAGGATTCTGCAGCACTGACATAGCTGGAAAACCAGAGGAAATGAACCTGTGCTTCCATGCTTTGCACAGACCCAAACGGGAGGATGTGTGTAGGAAAGGTTTTGCAGGTTGTGTTTGCAGCCACACTGGACGTCTGAAGTATTTCATTAAGCACACACAGATTATGTGTTTTATATTAGAATGTATTTGCCTTGTGGAAGACAAAGTACACAAAATATCACCAAATGTTTTGATCACTTCCTCAGAGTCAAGGTCTGACTTGGAAGTCACATGTTTCGACCAGAATCAAAATGCTTCTGTGAAATTTATCAGCCTCCACCTCAGGTGGTGGCTCCTCTTTCACTGGAAGTCATTCTGAAGCTTTTTGGAAATCTTGGTTTAGCAGGAAAGTACCAATAGTGCTTTGTGACAAATTATGAGACAAAATTTTTGTTTTAATTTCAAAATAACCACTGGGGGAAGAACACCATGGCTTGGAACCCAAATCTTCTCAAGGTTTCTTAGAACATTTAAATTGCAGATGGACCTTCCTATTTTTATGATGTCCAAAAAAGTCTTTCTTTCAAATGTTCTAAAGAAACTCCTGTGCAGTTTTGAGTTTGGATGTTCCAGTTCCTCCTCTTAGACACCTCTTGTTCTTCTTCCAGTAGGTGACAGGGGTTTTCCTTGGAGATCACTTGCCTTTGATATGTGAACTGGCTCATGTCCTTCATTAGTCTGATGGGGTTGTCTCCATTCATCTGGGAATGCAGGAATTCTTTCAGCTGAAGCTCACAGATGGCTCCAGGCAGGTTTCCTTAGGGTCCAGGCAAGGAAATTCCTCAGGGTTGAGCAAGTACTCTCAGTTACAATGGGCAAGATCAACTTCAGATGTTGAACTTAGATTTTCAGGTGAATTCCTCCCCAGATTCCTCTGGCTATACCTCCTGAGAGGGAGCCAGGAATGACTTGATCGGCTGGGAATGATTCTTTTTTCCAGGGAAATCCACTCCTCATCAGCTAGTCAATGTATTCTCCAGGTTTTTTTGCATTCATACTTTTCAGCCCATCCCTGGCTAGGTGTGTGCAACCTGAGCCAGGTGCACAGAGGCTCCTGTGCCTGCAGAGCTGCACCTTGCTGGCCTTCCATGCTCACTTAAAAGGCCTGGGCCATCCCTGGGCACCTTCTGAAGACACAAAGGTGTGTCTGGAGGGCAGCATTAGCTCATGACAGCTGTAGGGAGGAACCTACCTTGGGTAGCCTCTGGTCCTGGCTACCTGCCACCTCATTTTCCTGAGTCAAGTGCAGCAAGCAGGTGCTTCTTGAAGTCATGCCAGAGGCAAACTACTGGCATAATCAGGCTCCATTTTACTCCATCAGTGCCTCTAATGAGGACGCTGTTTGAAGTTATAAATGAGCATGTGCCTGGAGCCATCAATAATTAACAAGTTCTTGGGAAAACTTAATGAGGGCTGCTCTCCTCTGTAAACCCCCACCCAAAATTCTCCACCCACACAGCTCCATCTGGTGCAGTTTGGGACTTCAGAGGGGTTGATCACGTATTTCTGCAAGGGTGGGGGTCAGCCTGGTGGCCGTGGCACTGGTGGGACCCCGTTGTGCAGGTGGCCCTGTGCATCCCCACTGAGTCCTCATGGGATGCTCTCTTTGCACCAAGACGGGGCTGGTGGGGCTGCAGCTGCTCAGCACATCATGGTCTTTGTCTAGCACCTTGAAAGTGTTTTCCTGCCAAAATCTTTGGTAGACTTTGCTCTGCTAATTTTGAGTGGCTTCTCCTGGCTCCTCTCTGGTAGTAATTCCAAAGGGGCTGTCACTTGGCAGTCCAGGTGGCACATTTGAAGGAACTTGGCTGACTTGCCTTGGCATAGCCAATGTGCTAATCCACACCCAGAACACTTTGCAAGCACAAAGCAGAATTGCCCTGGCCTCCCTCCAAAGGCTGTCCCGTCCTGCTCCCAGGCATTTATTCTGTGGTGGGATAAGTACCTGCTATTGCACTGGTTTACTTCCTTTGTCCTCTAATGGCTTCTCCAAGAAGGAGCAAATGGCAAATCAAAGGTAGGGCTGGGAATCTGGGCTTCCCTGGCCAGATGTGTCCTAATGAGAAAGACAGAGAAGGGGGACAGCAGTGCAGAGGCGCAGAGCTGAGCGTGAGCAGGACCTGTGTCTTTGGAGAAGAGCTGGGTGGGGGCTCCTTGCTCACTGTCCCCATGGGCTTTGCTCCACAGACATGAAAGCCACACCTGGAGCTTGGAGCGAACAGAGAGCCTGACTTCAGATTCCCAGTCTGGGATAATGCTGTCCTCGGTGGGAACCAGCAAATGCAACAGCCCTGCGTGCGTGGAGGCACGGGCTCGCCGCGGGGCCACCTTCTGCATCGAGGACCAGCGGCGGCCCACGACGCAGTACCGCGACTCCGTGGATTCCCTGCGCGACTCGCCCCACAGCGAGAGGTCAGACCCCACTGCTTGCTGCCACCGCAGCATGCCAGGGGCAAGCCATGCCTCTGTGCCAAGCCCAAAAACTTCTGCCTTTGCCAGCCCTAGAGCGGCAGTGCCATGGTAGAATTGGGGAACTCCAGCCCTGCTCCTACCAGAGGAAGCCCGATTCCCCCAGGAGGCCACTCTGGCTCTGCACCCTGGTGGCAATGTAGGTTTGGAGCACAGGGATGATGGGTGTGGAATACGCCTGGCTGCAGTCAGCAGCTGTAGAGAAAAACTAGCTGGGAGAACACCCTGGGCAGCTTGTTGGGCTGCCAAGAAGGCTCTGGCTCTCAGGTGCTTGGGGAAAAGGTGTCTGTCCTCAGCACAGTCCTGGATGGCCAGGTGAGAGGGTGCTGCACATGAGCACAGCCTTGGGACAGGACTTGGTAGGACCCAGCCTTCAAGGAACACAACTATAGGGCTGAGACACCAGCAGCAGCAGTAGCAGTTGTCCTCTTCCCAGT
Source organism: Passer domesticus (assembly GCF_036417665.1). Classification (NCBI taxonomy): domain Eukaryota; kingdom Metazoa; phylum Chordata; class Aves; order Passeriformes; family Passeridae; genus Passer; species Passer domesticus. The sequence continues at coordinate 15,211,067 of NC_087486.1, read as the reverse complement.
CTGGTTCCTCATGAAGCAGAAGCACATCTCCATCTTTGTTGCAGCCCTTTGCAGAGCTGCACCTTGCTGGCCTTCCATGCTCACTTAAAAGGCCTGGGCCATCCCTGGGCACCTTCTGAAGACACAAAGGTGTCTTCACCTTTGTGACTCAGGTAGCCATGAGTGACTCTTGGTGGCCACATGGCTTCTCTTGGGCAATTACTCTCCAAGGCAGTAGAACTTATCCATGGGGCAGAGGAGAAAGGCAGCATCTCCTGCTCTCATTCCTGTCCCTGGTCCATTCAGGCAGACTGACCCAGCTCATATGGAGATCTCATACATCACAAAACACATGAGTAAAAAGGCCTGGTTGAGTGAGAGAGCCTGGGCTGGTGGATTGGGCAGAGGTACCACTGGGAATATCAAGAAGAAATAAGATCTGCTCCCTAGAAAGAGGTGGTGCTGAAGAAAGGGCTAGAGAGAGGGGCTAGACCAGACCTGAGTGACCACACTGATGTTTTCATTAGAGTAGATGGAAGTGGTAGATGGCTTTTTGAGACACAAGATTTTTGCTAAGTCAGAGAAAGCAATGCCCAGGGTTTCCCCATCTGCGGCCTGAGCAGGGAGAGGGAATTCCAGGAACCTTCCTCAGAGACAAGCCTGGCACTTCAGAGGGAACAGAAAGCAGCTGTCAGGCAGATGAGAGGCAGTGAAGCCATGACTCAGCCTGCTGGGAGCTGCTGCAGGGTTTGCAGCGATGCAGAGTGGGAATTGTGCACCGAGTCCCTTGGGAGAAGCGTTTTGGGGGATGCTCAGCACATGCTGCCCATTAAAGCCAGCAGCTCACCCTCCCTTGGCACAGCAGTCCCTCCAGCTGATTCCCCAGGAGAACCTCCACGAGCAGGTTCACTGGAGGCCTCGTGGGTCCCTGGGCCAGGCGTTCAGCAAAGCGCGGGCTCAGCTGGTGGTTTTTGGGTTGTTCGGTGTCCAAACAGAGGTGTTGCTTTTCCAGGTACGTGTCGGCCCTGACCACACCAGCACGCCTGTCGCCCGTTGACTTCCACTACTCGATGACCACGCAGGTGCCCACCTTCGAGATCACATCCCCCAACTCGGCGCACGCCGTGTCCCTGCCGCCGGCGGCCCCCATCAGCTTCCGCGTGGAGGAGCAGCAGCCCCTCCTGCGGCGGTACCAGCTCCCCTTCCAGGACACGCAGAGGTACGACAGCTACTACCAAAGGAAGACCTACCTAAACGACAGCATGGGGAGCCTGCCCTCCAGCCCCTTCCGCATCACAGAGGACGACGAGTACGAGACGACGCAGGAGTACGTCACAGCGCTAGAGCAGCCAAAGAAAACAGCCAGCAGCAACAGGCGGTGGAAAAAATCCAAACTGAACGGGCACATCCCTCACAGAGCCAGAGCCGTCCGGGACTCCTTCTCCTTGAGCAGCGCCTCTTACAGCGAGTCTGACGAGGAGCTGGTGGCCGAGAGCACCCCGTTCCTAAGCACTCAGAACAATGAGGCGGCGCACACAGAGTCGCCGCCGCTGCACCGGCCGGGCGACAGCCGGACTCACTACTCGTGCCGCGGGCACAGCGCGCACGGCGACGGCGGCCGCGGCAGCCTGGCGCACGTGGCGCCCAAAGCGGACCCCGACCCTCTCTAGGCCCTCCCGCGCTCCTGCATGGGCGACCGCATGGAGGAGGCCGAGAGGAGGCAGGCCGAGGGCGAGACGAAACCACACAAACCGCAAAACGAGACAAAACAGAACAAAAAAAAAAATAAATATTTTTATTTTATATAAAAGAGGGAAAAACAAAAAATATAACAAATAAAAATGTTTTATTTTCATTTTAGCAAAGTTGTCTTATAATAGCTAACGACAATGACTTTTTTATAGGGAATCTCTATTTATATGTAATGTCTTGATTTACAGCTTCCGAGAAAAAAAAAGTAAAAAAGAAAAAAAAAAAAGAAGAAGAAAAGAAAACAAACAATAAAGTTAAAAAAAAAGTGGGCCAATTTTTGACTACTTAAAAATAGAAAACAAAACTATCGTGGTGCCTTTTGCTGTATGCTAGTGCTGGGATTCATGCCGAGGATTCTGTTTCAGTAGCATTTTTAAGGTCATAGATTTTTGTTTGGGAGACAACCTGTCACAAGGGCGCTCTTCTGTTGGAAGAAAACAGCCTTGCCACTTTCCCCCGTACCTTGCTATTAATGATCTTATTCTTTAAAGTATTGTTTAAACACACATTAAGGACATGAGTGGGAGCATTTCCATTATCATGTCTAACAAGGATCTGTCTTGCCCTGTAAACTACTTGTATTTTCGCTTAAATCAGGAGAAAAAGAAACCCAACAGCACTGTGCTGAAATGCAGAAATAACGTTTCTTTTGCCACACAGGTAGGAAGAGAAAACGAAATTGCGCAGCAGCAGCAGCCCTTACAATATAGCTCTCAACCTTTGGCCATCTCACCGGTGGGTCTGGAGTGGGGTTGGCACAGGTTTGCAGTGAAGCCAGGCAGACACCCTGTGACCATGGTGGATCACACCTGTCACGTACCCTTGAATCCGGGTCGCTGAGCCAGCCCCGTCCAGCCGCGGTGCCCGTGGCCGCGTGGCTGCCCCAGCGCCGTGCTGGCCGCGGCGTCCCCTCGGCTGAGCGGTGCCGCCGTGGCGCTGGCCGTGGCCAGGGCTGTGGTGTCCCGTGTGACACCCTGCCGGGGTGCCGGGGGACACCCACAGGGCGGTCCCGTGGCGCAGAGGGCCGCGTGTCACCCTGGACATGGAGCCAGGCCGCGTGCCCCAGGGGTCAGCAGGACCCCGAGCGCTCTGGGCTCCGCTTGTGGCCGCTGCCTTGGCCAGGCAGGGCCCTGGTGGGGCGGCCCAGCGAGCGGATTCTCCCGTATGGCCGTGCCACGTGTTGTAAAGACAGTTGTTGCCGTCACGTCCTGCCATCGATGACGGACGTCGCGTCCCCAAACCCGGAGCAGCTCTGGCCATCGGCTCTGTGGCGCAAAGAGACAGTCCTGCGTGTCCAGGCAGCAGAGCATCCCCCGTGGAAGTGCCCCCCTCTCCTCAGTTCTCTGCAGCAAACCTGTTTACATTGTAGCCTGACTTTTTTCTTTTTATATTTTTACTTCTGCATGTCCTTTGCATTTCAGATACTGTAGATTGGATGCATGGTGAAGCTGTGACTGAGAAGATAATACAACAATTGACAGTGTATTATTTCATTTAACTTTTAGCAATAAAGTAACTAAACCCTCTATTCCTCACCCATGATGGGGTCAGATAGAAAACTCTGCTAATTTGTCATAAGATGATTGTCAAAGTTTGCTCTGGATTGTCTGAATGTCAGAACTCTTGACTGTTTAACACTTGAACATTTTTTATATTATAAATAAAATAAGAAATAACAAGCTGTGGGCTGCATTAATCTCAGGCCCTTTAGGGGGCAAATGGGGAGCTGTGACAGGCACCATACACAGAATCACAGACTGGTTGAGGCTGGCAGGGACTTCTTCCACATTTCCTGCTCCACCAGCTCACCAGGGTCAGTTGCCCAAGCCTGTGTTCAGTCAGGGTTTGAGTATCTTCAGGGATGGCAGCACCACAACTTCTTCGGGTAACCTCTGCCAGTGTTCGGTCCCTCCCAAAGCAAAAATTTGTCTTCTTGTATTCAAGCTGGCATTTTTTATCTCAAAGTTTGCATACAGATTCATACTGTGTAGGCCTTCTATCAAACCCTGAAAACTGTCTACAAATTCATTTCCCATACAAACTGGATTTGCTAATTTTTAATTTTAATTAAATTTAATTTTTAGTTTAATTTAATTTTTAATGAGGGCCCTTTGCCTCATTTACTATTTTAGGCCCATTGCCTTGTGTCCTGAACACTGCTGAGAAGAGTGCAGCTCCTCCCTCTTTTTCACTGCCATCCACTGGGTATTATACACATGGATAAGGCCTCCCCAGGCCTTCTCCTCTCCAGGCTGGACAGTTCCAGCTCCCTCATCCTTTCTTTCTATGAGAGATGCTCTGGTTCACTTGAGATCTTTATGCCCATAAAGACCCATAGGTCGTGTTTTTCTACCTGGCATGGACATTTCACCTTCCCTGCAGGGCTCAGGAGTGGAGGCTCACTGAGGTGAGTGAATGCCAACCACACATCTCCCGGGGGTGCCATTCCCCCTCCAACTGCAGGTCAGGAGATCCCCCTTCACTTGAACCATGGAAGTTTCCAGATGTGCCAGGAGAGGTCAGGATGCTTGGCATGTCCTGTGACCTGGCACCTATGTAGTGACTTCAGCACAGTGGAGATGTGTTGGGTCCAGCCCTGGCAGTGCCATGCTGCCATGCAGCACTGACCCACCCACAAAACAGGGCCTTGCTCAGCTCCTCCATGGGAAATCTGTGTCTCTGGCTACCCCACGCAGGGACTCACTGACAACGTGGTGTGGTCACAGGAGCACCGTCCCTGAGGTGGCACCCCTGGCTCCACCCAGATCAGAATCACTCCCCTGCTCCTGCTCAGTGACATGAACAGGTATCCAAAAAGCCCCAGCTGAACTCCCTTAGCAGGAGAGGGATCTGTTACAGTGAGTCAACCCTATTGAAATTGATAGGTTGGAACTAACTGATTTGGTTGGAACTAGATGATTTTTAATGTCCCTTCCAACCCAATCATTCTATGATTCCATTAATGCCCAGAGCTGTGAAAGAACTGCCCAGCCCTCACAGTGCTGCCCATGGTGGAGGCCAGGCTAAGCACACCCACAGCCTGGGCTTCTCCTGCTCCAATTCCCCCAGGATGCCCATTGTCCTGGAGCTGACCCAGCTGTGTCACAGGCCACCCCAAACATTCACTGTCCTGTGGGGCCTCCAGACAGACCAGAGGGCTCAGCACTCCACCCTGAATGAAGGCATCTCAACACTGGTTTCCCAGAAGGTTAAAGGCTGAAGGACCCTGCCCTCCTGCCCATGTCGCCCAACAGCAATGTGCAGAGGAGGTGTTAGACCTGGGTAAAGGTGGTGGGTCAAGTCCTGATTGGGGTGACATTGGCCTTTGGACACATCATGCCCAGTTCTGTGCAGCCCCAAGCCCCGCTGGAGGAAGGCAGCAGTGCAGCTCTGCACTCTCCTACTCCTCTTGGGATGTGCCCCAGCTCCCCACTGCCTTTGATCCCTCTCAGCTCCTCCAGTGGCTCCCAGAGCAAGGTGAGATGGACAGGAATGGGCAGAGAACACCCAACCCCTTGGAAGGGACATGTGTGATCACCAAGGCTGATCCCTGGGGAAACCAGACACACGGCAGAGGGAGATCGGGTGCCTTTGTCTTCCCAAAGCAGCCCCATCTCCCTGCCTGGCTCTCCTCAGGTTCTGTGAGCTCCACTCGTGGAGAAGCCCCCCCAAGGCTGGCACAGCAGCATCTGCATTACAAGGTACAGCTCTCGGGTCTCCCTGGCATGTAGAACAAGCATGTGGCCACATCTCAGGGTGTGCTCAATGCAGCTGATCCCCACCAGGAATCTCTCTGGGTCACTTGAGGGAGAGAGAACCTGCGGGTTTGCCCTGCACAGGGAGATATCTCCCTGCTCTGTGGTTTGCAGGGATCTGTGATATTCTGCATTTGCTGAGACACCACTAGCTCTGAGCCATGGCAGCATCAGGATTCTTTGTGGTGATTTTTTTGTTAAACGTGCCCCTTGATTCCCATAATTGTGTTCTATATTTAGAGGCAGTTACGCTACTTCAATTTTCTCTCCAATTGCCTCTGAAGGAAGCCTGCATCTCTCTCTTTTTTTCCCTGGCTGGTTTATTTTTAGACTCCTCATTTCCAGCCGTGCGTGCTCCTAGGGTTTTGCCGTAAATATTTTACAGCAATTTTCACAGGTGGGGGAGCCACCAGAGGCTCCTGACAGCTCTACTCTGCATGCACGGTGCCTTTAGTGCCCCTCCCAGAGGGGAAGGAATTGCTTTCCTGACAGAGATGGGTGGCACAAGCAGGAGAGGAGTGTTTGATCCTGGCTTTGGGGTCACAAAATCTCCCCCACAAAGAAGTCCCTCTAAAATGAATGTGGCTGTGTCCAGGACAAGTGGCCTGGCAGGGAGGTCAGGCTGAACCCCCACTGCCAAGTGAGGTTGTGTGAGACCCAAAGCAGTCTTGGTGCCTGCTGGAGGGGCTGGCACAGGCTGGGGATGTGCAGAAAGTGCATCTGAGTAACTCCAGGAGGAGAAAAGGATGTGGCTGCCTAATTCCTCTGAGATGCTGCTTTTCTCTCTTACTGGTGGGTGCCTGTGTCCTTGACGCCGAGGGAAGGAGAAAAAGGATGATAAAACCCATTTTCTTCCAAGTCACAAGCTGAGGCTTTAGATTGGTCAAACAAGGCATTTTTGGCTCTGCCCTCATGTAGGTAAGATGCTCTTAACATATCTCATGTAGGTAAGATGCTCTTAACACATTTTCATGTGCCTGTGCACCTGGATCAGGACTTGTGCACGAGGCAAACTGCAGGTACTCAGCAAGAGCAAGTTTCATACTCTGAGCTGTCTTGCCAAGTATCATCTGAAATCAGCTGCCACCCCTTCCCACATCCACTGGGTGTTCAGTCTCACAGCTCTGAGTCTCTTTCCTGCTGCCCAGAGGAGACTTTGTAAGATCTTGCTTTTCTCTGCAAGTTACTCCCAGCTGAGGATGGCAGACTGGCACCTTCAGCCAGGGGGCTGAGCTGCTCTTGGTGGCAGCTCAAACACACTGGAGATGTCACTGCCCACTGGAAGGGAAGGGAAAACTGAAAGGGAAGACTGAAATACACAATATTACCTGGGATTTTGGAGATGAGGAGTTGGGCCCAGCTTTCCCCTGGACTTCCACTGTGAGAGTCTCAGCACCAGACACTTCATGTGAGTAGGAACATCTTGGAGGTCTTTGGTGCAGGAATGTCTGTAAAACACCTGGCACAAAAGCAGGGATGCCTTGGAGGAACAGCCACAGACTCCTCTGGAAACCGTCGTGAGAATATCTCCAGTCACAATGCAGGGCTTGGCACCTTTCTGCTCCCATAAATCTCTAGGCTGTATGTGCACAGACACATCTGGGATGAACCAAGTGGAGGGAAGAGTTACTTGAATGTGTTCCCAAAGCAGCCCATCTCTCCACACCTGCTCCAGAGCCATCCAAAAGGATGGGTGGGCTGGTACCCACTTGTGGAAAGGAATTGATGCTTTCTGGTGCTGTCTGTCCATGGGATCCTGGCTTTTCTGCATCAGGTGCTGGTGCATATCTGAATCAGCCTGGGCTTCTGGTGCTGTGAAATCTGGGATCAATCCAGCACATGGTGGAACGATGCTTCAGACCAATTCTCTTTACCAACAGATTCAGTTTTATTGTTATTCTTTTTTTTACATGATTCTTAGTGCATCATTTCAAATAAACTATCAAACTGTACAAAGAAACAGAGATTAAAGAAGAGGCGATAAAGTTGAGAAGAGGTTTTTAGTGTCATGAACCATCATGGAAAACAGTAGTCCATAGGCTCTCAAACATTGAAGGTCCAAATAAATCTTATTTTGTTTGTTTAAAAAATGCTGCAAAATATAAACAATAAATGACTGTAATTAGCAGCTACAAGATCCTTCAAAACTGGAACTTGATTACTGTGAACGCACCTAGGGGAAAGAAAAGCAATCTGAGATAAAGATCAAACGAAACAGTGAAATAAATAAAGTGTGGGAGGACAGTCGTGGCATTGAAATGCAGAGGAATCACTTCAGCACAACAGTAAATCATTGGACCACAGACAGCAGAAAGGAACAGAAACACAATTCCCACTTAAAAGAGTACAGCATGTGCATCGCAGGATGGAGGAATACAGCAGGGACGGGCAGTGGGATCACTCCTGCACACAAAGGTTCCACTGGAGCTTGCACATGGCTCCAGTTGTGCCTCGAACCCAGAGTGGTGGATCCCTGGATGCCAAACTAGCAGCCACTTGGGCAGTTTGTCTGAATAAGCAGGAGTGGGAGAGCGATGTTTCACAGCAAAGCCAGGTGGGATTTCCATTCGAGTAAAAAAAGGAGAAAAAGAAACAAAAAAGATACACAGCTATTCCATTTTTTTAGAACATCCTGGTGGGCTGGTCAGACCCTCCACATCCCTAGCATCTTCCCCAGGCAGCTTGCCTTCACTTGCACACTGAGGTTAAAAACCCAGGTTAAAGTTTCCTTATATATATTTATTTATTTATATATATTCATATGTATATATATATATATAAAAAGGGTAAGGTGACAGAGGACCCTTCAGGCTCCTCCTGCCATGGGCAGGTGGCATTCCCACGTCGCCGTGCTGAAGGCGCCTCTCCCGCTCGGTGACCAGCTCACGACACCCGTCCTGTCACGCCGTGCTCCTCGTGGGGCAGGGACCTGCCCCTGCCACCCTGTGCCCTTCTCTGGGAGCGCTGGTGGTGCCACAGACGTCGTCTCGGCTCAGTTTCCTGCATGCCAGGGACTGTGACCATGAACTGCTGGGGACTCCAGGGAGGGAAGGAGAGAGACCGGGCTGGTGGAGGACAGAGCGACCCAGCCCTTGAAGAACCAGCATATCCCTTTGTTGTGCAGGCTGCAGCAGGAGGGAAAGAAAAGCCACTGGTGCAGTTGGGAATGAAGAAGAGATGATGCTGAAATGCCAGAGCATTGTCAGAGAGTGTCAACTAAAGCTTCTTTGATTTCTTTCACTAGAGCAATCCCCATGTCATACATGTCTACAGTTTTGCTCATATAATTTCCTAAGTAAAATTGTGCTCATCAATCTAAGTCCAGGAGCGCAGAGCATCGCCGGTTCATCCCCCCGTGCACAGGTTCCTTGTTAAGTGTTCTGCTCCAAAATGTCCTTTTCTGCCTTACAGCTGACAGACATGTGCCCTTGGCTCAGGGAAGGGCTGGAATGCGTCTTCCGCAAAGCGATGTCGTCGGCTTCCACCTTGAGGAAACTGGTCTCGATCCTCTCCAGGTCATCTGTCCCCACTTTTATCTTCATGCACAGCAGGTTGATGTACGTCTCATAGCGGCTCTTCTGCAGGGAAAGAGGGAACAGAGAGCCTGGGAACAGGGACAGGCCATGGCGTGTGTGGCACGCAGAAACAATTCCATCAGCTACTGCAGGAAAACCCATCACATACCAGCAGCATCCCACTAATCACACCCCACAGATCTAACCCCAGCACAATGCCTGGTCTGTGCAAAGACTGATTCTTTGAAGGTCTGAGGAGAAAGGTGGGTGTGGGTCTGTGTAAAACTCTCCAGTGGCTTTTGCAGGTCTTGGCTGCCACTGTGATTGTATAAGGAGCATACTGGGGGAGGGATGAGATGAACAGACCTGCTGCTTCCTGATTTAGGAGCTCACCTTGACTGGTTAAAATACTGCTGCTTGTCATTGTTTCCATCCAGTGGTTCAGTTACTCTGCTGAGTTGTGCCTCCTATGCCCCTCACAGAGCACAGCATAAAGGGAGGCATCCTCTCTGCCTGGATCCTCTGTTCCAATGCTGGATGGGATCTTTTTGAGGGCTTGTGTAATACCCATCCTTTCTCTTAACATCTCAGAGGCAGCCTGTGCTGGCTTCTTTGTCAGCACAAAGAAACAAGCATTTCTGGAGCACATCTCATAAGACAGATGAGATGAATTGTGCCCTGGAAGTGCCAGCTTTTCCTTCAAGACTGAAAAGACAGTCCAGAGAAAATCTCAGATAGAGACTTCTCTGCAGGCATCCAAAACCAGATGCAGGAAAAAGGGAGGCAGCAGCAACTATTTGGAAAGTTAGTACAAAGACAAGGGAACCAGCAGCTGGGAGCTGTGGCTTTGGAGAATGAGGCTGGGTGTTACACAAAAGGATGGTGCAGCCCTGGCATGAGGAAGGTGGGATATTTCTATCCTTAGTGATTTTTGGGGCTTGGCCACTAAACAGCACACTCACTCTGGGCTAAGACTAGGACTAATCCAAATTCCTGCTGGAAGCAAGACTAAAGGCCTCCAGCAGTCCCTTCCCACTGACACCTATGTGGCAGGAACCACACCTTCTGCTCAACTCTTACAGGAACAAAATACCCCATTTCTCTCACAATTAAATGCTTTTTAGACTTTACAGGGAGTTAAAACTTATGTACATGCATCCTCAAAGGGTCTGTAATCAGCTGTAACACTGGGTTTGGCTTTATTTACAAAAATGGTTGCAGCAAAACAGGATTAATTCTCCCAGGAATTCCCTTTGCTTTTTATTGATGTTGCTGAAAAAGACTGAGTCACACTGAGAAGTGAACCATTCTCATACTTGGGACCTGAGGAAGTGTCAAAATTTTGCACAGTAAAAGAAGACTATCTTTCTCTTGTCAGTTTTCCCCTCCTCTGGTTAGAAATCACAGAGGGAAAGAAATGGCTCATTTCTTATTTCAGCCTCAGTGCAAAACAGTGAAGCTTGTTGCTGGCCCAAGACCCCCATCCAGTTGGGAGCCTGTGTCCTTCTCTCTCCTTTCATGCTCTCCCAGACTCACAGCACCCACTCTGGAGTTCTGCTCTGCTCAATCAGCCAAGGTACCATTTATCACAGAAAAGATGAAAGTTCCTTTACCTCAAATATTAGGTAATGTTCTTTGAGTCTGTATTCCTCAGCCTCTTTTGACTTGAGGCTCTTCTCTACAGGATGTAATTTATGCTCTGCTAATTCGTCTGCAATCTGCTTCATTTTATTTTCATGAGACCTCAGCTGTTCCTCCTGCCGAGAGAAGCGTGTCAGGTATTAAAACGTGGCAGTGCAGCACCCAGTGCTCCTCCTGCCTGTGGCTGGGGGAACTCTCTCTGCAAGGGCGTGAGCTCAGCCACTGTGCTGAGCCAAAGGTGTCTTGTGCACTTGCAAATTCATCTGATAAGGAGCAGCTCAAACACAGGTATTGGAGTAAGAGCAAAACTCAGGTATCTCAAGTGCCAAGAGTGCATTTCTTGGCACCGAGGCATCTTTGGCATCATAAGCACAGAATGCTCCTGTAACATGCATCCTGTAAGAGCCAGGCAGAAGCAGCTCTGTCCCACGAGCTGCTCATCCTGCTCTTTCCAGAGACAGAAGCACCCTCCCCACCTGGGCTCTGACAAAGGTGACTATCTGGCCACATTTGTCTCAGCAGACAGCAGCTGTGTCTCTGCACTGACATTTCAGGCTGTCCTCCCCTTTGCTGGGGGGCAGTGGCAGTGTGTCCCTAGTTTTTGGAAGTGCTGAGGCATGTTGGGCTTTCCCTGGAAAGGGAAACAAAAGCTATTCTTTGGATGGCAGCTACTCTTGGTTAGCTGAGCCTGGTGCACTGTGCTCCCCTGTTTCCAAAGCTTTCCCTACTGACTGGAACTCGGACATCCCTTTTGTCTATGAGTTTTGAGCTCCACAAACAAGAGGATGCCATGATATAAACCAAACCTGTTGGGCTCTGCAGTATCAACTCAGGCTATTCTGCTGTTTCCACTCCAGCAACAGGAAGGTGCTGGGATGTGACGGGCAAAGAGCAATAAACAAGCCAGAACCAACAGGCAGGTGTGTGCAGAGGGCTGCTTATAGCCATTGCAAAAGGAGCACTGGCCACCTGCCAGGACTTTCCACATCTGTCCAAGCTGCCCACTCCACTCCCCTGTTCCTGCACTGAGCAGTGTGTCCATCAGGCAGGAACGGGGGGAGCTGCAGATGGGCTCACCCTGAGCTGAAGGGCTTGCTGAGCACTGGGCACCCCTCCACCACTCCTTCTCTCACACACTACCTGGCACAGCTTGGTCATGGATGAAGGCAGGAGCGGGCGGCAGAACTTCTTCATGGAGCAGATTGCAGCTGGGAAGGCTGGAGCAGAGAAAATGGCAGCAACAAGGTTGATCCGCAGGATCCAGGAGAGCATTTCTTCCTTACTTCTGTTATGGAGGAGGGGAGAAGAGAAGGGAGTCTGTAAATGCTCTTGAACCAGGACCAGACAACAGCTGACAACAGCCCTGGAGCCACCCACGCTCAGGAAGGCCATCGGTGGCCTTGCTTTGATGCCACCTCAGTGCCAGGTTATGAACAGAGGGAAGCACTCTCTAACTGGCTCCTCTACAGCGCCCTGATGATTTCAGGGCTGCTGCCTGCCTCTCGAAGCCTGGGCAGTCCTGGCCTCCTCATCAGCTCTGGTTGTATTCCTGAGGAGCTGTGGAGAGGCCAGAGCCAAGGATGTCCTGCTCTTAGGAGAGAGAGAGAGCCACACAGCAGAAGTTCCACAGAGCAGGATGTCCTTTATGTCATTTGCGAGACACTGCCCAGAGTCTCCAGTGTTTCCTTCATCAAATCTGTCCAGTCACTGCTCCCCCAAGCCTTCAAGTGGGTGTTAGCTGCACTAATTCAGATGTCAAGCTTTAGCTTGCAATTAGTACCCCAGCCCCACAGACAATGTCACCTCTCTCAGCAGAAGACATGAAAAACATGAGACAGAAGATGACTTCATCACACTTGACACTTACCAACACCATAACATTCCTCAGCAATGGACTCAGGTAAAACACCTACCCTGGCTGGGGAAACTGCTTTAAGGAGGTTTAGACAATTTCCCCATCAAAAGCTGACAAGGGGAATCATCACCTGCACCACACAGATGTCCTCTCTTCCAGAATATGCCAACAGAAGTTAGCAAGAGGAGCCCTTTCACTCAGCCCTGCACATCCCAGCCTGTCACCCTGTTCTTTTGAGTTCTTCTAAGCCTTCTGATGTTTACATTCTTGTAAAGAACTTTCTCACATGCTTTTCTGTAAATACTTATTGTTTTGCATTCTTTTCTGGAGAAGAAAGTTGATAGACTGTTGATTTGTCCAGTGCCATTGGAGAGGTGGCACTGTCATCCTCCAATCCACTGTCACTTTTGGAAATCTATAAATGTTGGAGTCAGAATTAAACTTCCCTCTTTTTCACCTTGGAGAATCCAGTGTCCGCGTCTTTCTATTTCGTGTCCTAGAGTGACACCAGCCCTTCCTGCTCAGCCTGTCGTGGTAACAGCTGGGAAGGACCTCAAGGACTGGCACAAAGCTACCAAGAAACTGTGACCTATGGGCAAATCCTTTGCCCAGCCCTGCAGAAATGACCCTCAGCCCCTTCCTCCCCCAGGTGTGCCCCTAAAGCGTGTGCTGCTCTGGCCAGGTCGGGCAGTCTGGCAGTGGCTGCAGGTCAGGCTGCCCACGCAGGCACTGCAGGGAGGGCTGGCACTCACGGGGCCTGGAAGAGGAAGACTCTCCAGTCAGCTGTCTTCAGCTTGAGCACGTTGGACTTCTTGCTGTAGTCAGAGGCTTTTGTGGCTAAGGCGTGGTGCACGCGGATGGCGTTTTTCAGATCCACTTCAGAGAGGTCTTTGTCAGGTTTATATTCATCCTGTGAAGAGGAACGTTAATTGGATAATGACAACACTAACATTTGTGGGATGCTTTAATGAACCTGCCTTTCTCCCTGTGCTATAATCACAGAGTGCCGAGACCAGGAAAAGCACTGCTTTGTACAGTAAATGCTAGGAGCTGATAATGATAATAATTAACATCTGGCAACTGCTTCCATCATTACGTTCACTGGGAAGATGTAAAGAAGGAGATGAAAGTTTTAAACATAATTATCAATAGTTATTTCTAACACAGCACATGCCTGAGGCTTTGTGGGGAGGCACAAAGCAGGGCCAGGTTTCTGCAGAGCTTCCCCCACAGTGCAGAGCTCAAACCAGGATGCAACTCCCAATCAGCAGAAGATATCAACGAGCACCTGCCCTGGTGCTGCATCTTCAAAGACTCATAGAACGGTTTGGGCTGCAGAGGGCCTCAAAGTTCATCCCATTCCAACCTCCTGCTATGGGCAGGGACACCTTCCCCTATCCCAGGCTGCTCCAATCCCCATCCAGCCTGGCCTTGGACACTGCCAGGGATGGGGCAGCCACAGCTTCTCTGGGCAGCCTGTGCCAGGGCCTCAATAGGGAAGAATGTTTTCCTTATATCTACCTAAATTTCCCCTCTTTCAGTTCAAAACCCTTTGCTCCTTGTCCTATCACTATAGCTGAGTGTGGAGGAAGGTAGCCCTGGAGCATCCCTGCAGCCAGTGCATCTCTCTACAGGTGAGGGGGCCTGTGGGCTGTTGCCAGTCTGAGTGTGGCCCCCTGAACCAACTTTGGTCTCCATTTAGTACACGTGCTCCTTTGGCATGATCTCCCCTGTAATTCATTAGACTGGCACTTGCAAATTGCAGCAGCATTCCCTGTATCCTGCTTTACTTTATCCTCTTCACACAAGTAGGGAATGTAGAGTAACTATATGTGTCTCTATTTTATAAAAAGGTAGAAAACACCAAACATGGAACTCTGAAATGATGATCTTGGCACAGCACTTTTTAGGAAAAAAAGTTCAGTCAATCCTATGTTTACCCTTTTACTTTCCCAGCCACTTAATGCAGTATCCTGCCTCCCACTCTGCATCCTTGCCAGCCCAACCAGTCGGATGGTGGGATGGCAGGGATGGACAGATGGATGCCTGGATAGGTGAAAAAAGAGCCAGGTGAAAGAACCTGGCCCTGGCTAAAGCAAACCACCACCCCAGCCACATTAGAGGCCATGCCAGGACAGGGTGTCCCTGGAAGGCCCTGCCTTGCCCTGATGATTACAGTGCTACAGGATTAATGTGCTCTATATTCTGCTTTCCTTAACTGCCCTGGGCTGTCAGCACAGCAGGTCTGTGTGGTGATGATGGTCTGTATGTCCCAAGCCTTCCTTAGCTTCCAAGCCAGAACGGTTCTGCAGATTTGCAAAAAGAAGTTTGTTTTCTATTTCCCACGTCCCAGTGGTACAAATGCAGCTGTTCAGGGAAAAGCTGTGCTGCAGCCTCTGGGATGGTAACACTGGGCAGTGGGGCTGCCCTCTGCTGTAGGGGCAGAAAGGTTTCCTTTCTGCTGCTCTTGAGAGCACTGAGGACCAGCACTCCCCTGCCCATGGATGTGGCTCACCCAGCTCTTGCTCCTGATGCTTCTGAAGCCTTTCTTCCCTCATTTTTCAAAGCAATCATCCTGTCCAGGGGAGTGGTTGCCATACTGTGCTCATCATCATATGAAACTTGGCCTGGTACACAAAAATGCCACGGGCCCACCCACAAATGTATGGCACAGCATCCTGGGGATGGAGAATCCCAAAGAAAAGCCCTGGATTTCCAGCAGAGGAGGGCTGGGTGCTGCAGGCATCCTGTGTTTGGGGACACACTCAGGCGGGCAGTACAGATGACCTTGCCATCGTGGTGATTTCAGTAGCCAGAGGGATGGGCCATCAGCCTTTTTTGCAAAGAAAGACAAATGCTCTGCCTTGTGAAGACCTAATGTGTTACCCCACTGCAAGAGAAATATCTGCTCAGATATTGCTGCTCAGGCTTTACATATTATAGAGAGACTTCAACTGGGGATATTTTTCTGAGGCTGAAGCTCTCTGGATTTGAATAAATCTGACTGTGCTGTCCATGATCTCTTATTTCAAAATAAGCTTTCTGAAAATACAGCACAAAATAGCCCAGTTTAATGGTGTGTGACAAGAGGAAACTGCCACAGCTGCTGAGTGCTTTGACTAATGCAGATCCTCATCTTGAATGGAATCATCAAGTATTGCCTCCTTGGATTTCAGGCTCTCAGGCATCAATGCTGCTGCAAGGAAAAATCCAATCTTCTTTTTCTAATGCTGGGCCCAGTAAATCAAGGTGAGGCTGACGGAAGCAGGTTCTCTCTTCCTTCAGCCTTGCTGTTCACAGGAGTGAGCGGTGCTGGAGGCTCCCTGCTTGGGATGGCTCTTCCAGGAGGCTCATCCCAATGCCAGGTGGTCACAATGGCACAACTTTGGGTCACTGTCCCCTGCTGCCTACCCCTGTGAGCAGATCCACAACTAATCTCAAAGCTTGTTTGGCCAAGAAAAGGCAAAGCAGGTGCTTCTCTTGTGCCTGCCTTTGTAGGGCACCTGGACGGGGTGGGAGAGCCCAGTGCATCAGTTCTGCTGCCCTCTCCTCTGGCCTCAGAACCAGCCCTGAGCAGTGCTGGGACTATGGACATGGACCAACAAATATTCCTCATGCTCTGGCTAGTGAGTGGCTTTTCCTCTTCTTTCCTTTCTTCACCTCACATCTACCATCTGAAAAAACCATTTAATTAGGAAAATGAACCCCCGTGTCCTTTTCAGTCTAGGCAAGGTCTTGGCCTTCCCCAGAGCACCTGGCAAGTGTCTGCCTGCATGGGACAGCACCTGTGGCTCAGGGCTGTGCTGAACCCCCTCCTGGTTGGGGACAGGACCTGTGGGAAGACCTGCACCCTTTCAAGCACTTCTGTATAAAAGCACTTCATGCTTTATAGCTCTCCATCATTTTCATAACCCCCCTCTATGTGTGGTGATTAAGGGTTATTATCCCCATTTCACAGAGGTGAAGTAAGTTGCCAAAGGCCATGGAATGAGTCAGTGCCCAGAGCAGATTAGTGCACAGCAGAGGTGTGCCCTGCTCCCAAGCCTGCATTTCTTCCTCCAGACTCTGCTGCATCCCTTTAGGGGATCAAGCAATTGCTTCAGCAGACTGTGCTGGAACATGCTGATCCAGCAATTAACACCAGCAAGTCAATGACATGTGACATCTCTTCATCAGGCTTATGGCTGCTGCCTGAATTGCTTCTGTCAGACTGACTTCTGCCTATCCACCCACCCTTCTGCCTGTGCTATGTCCACCTCTCTCTGTATCTGGCCATTCCTCCTTTTTATACACCCACCTACTCAGCCCCTCCTTCCTTCCACCTTCCCTCTACCTCTTGGTTACTCACCTTGCCCCTCAAAACCAAATGGAGTTCCCTGTTCAACTTACATGAATTTACTATTAAAGCCTAGATCCTTAATTTGGTCTGAGCAGAAAAGAACCTGTGCTGAACAAGCTGAACCTGTGCTCCATGGCATCAGGTGCTTCTGAAAGCAGTTACTTTCTCTGTCTTCCCACCAGAAAACCTTTCCCCAGTGATTTATGCTCATCCAAGGTTCTACTTTATGTTTTTCTGCAGTTGTCTTCTGCTGAGAGCTTGGGAGGCTGGCACACCACTTCCTTCCTGTATTGTGCAATTCCTTTGTTCTGCAAACCACCCGGCAGGCAAGAAATGACACCAAGGATCCACAGGGCAGGTGGATGTTTATCCACTCTCTGTTGTGGTGCTGGGAATGTTTGCAAGTGACAGGGCAAGGACTTTGTCTTCGTGTTCTCATGCTTCTGTCCTGTCCCTGCAAGCCTGACAGACGCTGTCTATAGGCAAGCCCAAGGAATTCCCTGGAGAGGATTATAATGCAGTCTGGCAGCAGCTCACGAGTAAGAAACCCCTCTTTCCCCAAATCCTTTGCCCAAACATTCCTTCAGTTTATTTTTGTTGTTGTTCCAAATGCTACTTCCTTGGGGCATCCTTGGCAATTCTGGTCCCTCCTGCTAATTACACATCAGTCATGGCTCTTATTTATCAGACACTTTCATAACACAGCCAGATCTTGGGTGTTTTGTTCCTGCAGTCCTTGTCCAGAAAGAAAGCCCTCAGTCTCTGAACCACTTGATCCTGAAGGTCATTGAGATAAGAGCATTGATCTCCTCACTGCCACGTCAGCCTCATCCTTGCTCTCTTTTTAAATCCTAAACACCTCAGGAAAACATAATGAACTTTGTTAATGAGTAGTCACTGCTGCAAGCCTTGTGCAGCAAAGAACCCCCAGTCCCTGTGCCCCAGCAATGACAGCCAGTGTTGGCTTCACAGCTCCTTCTACTGCCAGGGAGGAAAATTCCATCCTGAAAGGTATTTCATTCTCAGTATATACCCTCTCAGCAGACTCATCCCAAGAGAAGTCCTTGGTAGGAAATTCATTTAGATCCAAATGGTTCTGTGATAGTTGAAATGTTTTTTTTTTCCCCACAGAAAAAGTGTCATACAGTGAAATGCTGATGGTAACTCTGTACAAGTTAAATCCTCATGGGTAACCCATGGGTCAGCATGAGCACTCTGGTGGACTCCATGTGAAGATGTGTAATGAGACAAGGACTGAGGGGTGAGAAGAGTGCTCCTGGCTTGAAGAACACCATACTTAAGAGGGCTGGAGGAGATCTGGGCTCCCCCGTGTGCTGCAGCTTCCCTAAGCTGCAGGAGAGAGTGGCACAGCTGTAAAAACACCACTGGGCTAAGAGCAACCCACACTGGGAGTGAGGATCCACTGCTGCCAGATTTCTGCTGGCGTTTGACGTGTGCCACAGGACCTGGCGAAACACGAGAGGTGTGCTAGGAGCTCTGAGTCATAACTCCCTGCTGCCCCGAGGACCTTTCTGCCTCTCTTATATAATCCACTGTTTGTTTACTCTCATTGCTGTGGAGATAATGCTGCAGTAGGCAGGAGCATCTGCCCACGGGGAGTGCTGCTCCAGCAAGGTGAGTTCAATGGGTTACTGCACAGCATGTGCTGCTCAGGTAGTTCAGACTAGTTCAGTGGGTTATGTTGATGATGAACAGACATTTGGCATCCTGGGCTGCTCACACTGACATTGAAGTGAGCCCCTATCCAGTCTCCTCAGAAAAGATTTTCCAGCAAATCCTCCAAGCATCCAAGTGCCAGAGAGCTGAATGTTAGAGCATTCAGGGAAGCTATTCCATGGTGACTTTGTGTCCCCCAAGGACCTGGGCATTACACTTGTGTTGACTGAAGGAGGCTACACAATGAACAGAGATGGAGAGAGGCACAGAGTGTCACTTGACAGCCCATGGAAAGGCCCAGGTCATCAAGGTCCTGAAGAATATAAATTTTCAGCATAGAACCATGGAATCACAGAATCTTCTGAGCTGGAAGGGACCTACAAAGACCACCAGCTCAAACTCCTGGCCCTGCACAATCCAGCCTGTGTCTGAGAGCCTTATCCAAATGCTGGACCTAATGTCCCCAGGGCACAGATGTGCCTCCTGGCTGACAGGCACTGCTGATTCACATTCAATTGGCCATCAACCAGGATCTCAGGTCCCCTCCACAGCTGCTCTCCAGCCTCTCACTCCCCAGTCTGTGCATCCAGGATTACCCTGTCCCAGGGGCAGAATCCAGCCCTTTGTTAAACTTCATACAGTCAATGACTGCCCGGGCCTTACATTTGTCAGGGTCTCTCTGCAGGGCCTTTCCTTTGAGGGAGTCAACAGCCCCTCTCAGTTTAGTATTGCCTGCAAACTTACTCAGTATTCCCTTGAGTCCTGTGTCCAAGTCATTTCTGAAGATGTTGAAGAGCACAGGGCAGAGGATGGAGCCCTGTGCAATCACCAGTCTGATGTCACCCCAGTCACTGTCACCCTTTGTGCCCAGCCTGTCAGCCAAGTGCTCACCCACCACAGGATGTGTTTATCCAGCTGTGTGCTGGACATTCTGTCCAGAAGGATCCTGTGAGAGACAGTATCAAAAGCTTCAGTGAAACCCAGAGATATTACATCAGCTAGCTTCCTATGCCAGACTCAATAAAGCTGAGCATAATCAGATCCATGCCAGCAAATAAAACTATAGGCAGGATAGGACTGCTCAGATGCTCCACCTCTTCACCTTGCTGTTTATTTCTCCCCAGCATCCTATTTCATCTATCCATATCATCTGTCCATTCATCTTCCCCAACAGCTCCTACTTGCTGGGATCCTTCTGCAGAAATCTGTTTCCTCTTTCATGCTTCTTCCTCAAGAGTTCCCTTTGAGGCTGTGAATAGTGCCCTGAGCATGAACACCACCACCAAGGATGAGAGCATCCTCCAGCTCTGGTCTCTGGAGGAGCTCTGTTATGTCCATGCATGAGCTAGAACATGGATTCACCTCTGCCTGGGTGTGTGGCTGCATGACTGCTTTGGAGACAGCAAAAGGAAGAGTCCCCCGTGGTTACCTTTTGTAAATAAAGGACGGTCCCCTTAAGCACAGCATAAAATTTCTTCCAACCTCTTCTTCCTCTGGGAGCTAAAAAAGGAAGAACATTTGATTGTACACGTCTGCCAGCGCTGCTTCACCTTCCAGGCAAACCCAGCCCTTCTCCTGACCCACCAGAGGCACTCACTGATGCCCAGAGCTCCCACACCTCCAGGCCAATGCTCACCAGTGGTCTGTGAGCAGGGACAGGTGTTTGAGGGACAGTGGCTGGGCTCTGCAGCTTCCCACCAGGAACACAAGCAGATCAGAGCCAGACATGAGCTGGTACAGGGCTACCAGTGGACACCTGGAAATCTCTGCTTCTCCAAACCCAGGTTCATGTTCCTTGGACCCTAATGCTTGGAGAGCAGAGACATTCCTTGAGCTCTTCAGCTTGGAATTGAGCAGCTGGATAAGGCAGCTTCTGGTCCCCTGAGGAGGGAGCATTACCATCTTGATGGGCTTGGGGACAGAGAGCTTGGCAGAAGCTGGAGAGGGGTGGGAGGTGAGAGCCATCCACATCACCACCAGAGAGCTGATCCTCCAAGCACGGGCTATTAAAAGGTGCTGGAAGCAAGGGAGGCCTTTGGTGGTAATCTCTACTCAAGACTTTTTAATCAGCTGCAGTGACTGGGCCAATCATATCAATTAGCAAAAGGAATTGCTCAAGGTTTAATTAATCTCTGCTCATTAACAGCTCCCAAATACCTTTACCTTTCCTGTAATGCCATGTGCTGGTAGCAGAGCTATGGGTGTTCTGTTGTCCAGCCAGCACATGGCAGGACATGGACAGGAGCAAAGTTTGGCAGGCCAGATTGTCCCCAGGGTTGGGGCTGGAGTGGACAGCTGCTGAGGAACCAGCCTTCCCCCACTGCTCAGAGACTGGGATTTGGGGGATGGAAGACCAGGTCTGTCTGGGTTAGATTCCTTGGCAGTCAGAAGGGAACACTGAGGCTTCCTGAAGACACTCCTACCTACAAATGGCTCAAAACGTCTTCCTTTTCTCTGTCCTAGCACTTATGGGGATCTTTCCTGTGATGCCTGGGATGTGGTGAGGAAATGCCTTCACCAGGAGAGTCAGGGCAAGGCTCTGGGACTGCGTGGGGCACCTCCCCTGTCCCTGGTCACGTACTTCTCTTCCCATCCATGTCTGCGTGGGTTTTCCGGGTGAGGACGCCGTGCTTGTAGGTGACGGCGTTCAGCGCCTGGGGGATGTCCAGGAAGGGGTTGCTGCTGTCAACAATCCTCGTCACTTTCTTCGCGCTGGCTCCGAATTTGTCATCTACCAGCTCCGAGAGGGATTTCCTCAACTCGTCCTCGTCACTTGGAAACAGAATCAGAGAAGAGACTCAGCGGGGCCGATGTGGGTTTGGTCACAATGCAAAGCAGCCCTACTTGCTTTGGGTTTAGAGTTTTTATTTACAGGACTGGTCAGAAGAATAAAAAGGAAGGAGATGTCAGGACCATAACACAGAGAGTGCCAATAGTGGGGTCTGAGCTAGGAGGAGTGTAGGTGGCAGGTAACTGTCCCAGTGGACCCACTGTGAGGTCACTCAGAACAGATAAGGGACTCCGTGCTTGTCTGAACACCAAGAAACTGCAGACATCCCATGCTGACACTGCAAATATCTCACAGGAAAAGCCTTCCAATTCTGTGTCCTAAAGCCAGAGCTTAAGGAGGATTTTTGCTGAAGACCAAGGTATTACCAGCATTCCACAGCTGCTCAGAGGCAATGCCTGGGGCCTCCTAGACAGTGAAGTACCTTTAGGAATGTCCTCTGCATCTCTGAGGAACAGAAGATCTGCAGACATTTGGGAGATGAACCTACTCTGGCACAAAGAAAGCAGAGCTTGTATGGGAAGTGGTAGTTCCCAGTGTCCCTGGGACATGAGGGAGAAAGAGCAAACAGGGCTTTTCTGCCCTGTCTGACACATGTCAGTGTCTAAATGGGATGAGTGGTCACCTCAGGCTGCAGATCAGGTTGGGACCAAACCTCAGCTGAGGACTGACCCTCAGTGAATCCACTGGCTGGGGTGTGAGCAGTAAAACACAATTCCTCACCTGCAGCATGCACACGGCCAAAGCATCGGACACCTCTTGGAAGAGAAGGATGATTTCTCAGCCCTCAGCTCCCACAGGAGTCCTGGGGCTCAGGCAGAGCCCAGATACTGCTCCTGGCTGGGGAGTAAGTAGGGCTCAGGTGTTTGGGCTGCACCCCTCTGTGCTCCTTGCTGTTGGTCACATACCTCCCTGTCTGGTGGGAGCTGTGGGCAAGGGCATCTCCTTTCCTGGGATGGACAAGGACACAAGGCAGAGCCAGCAGAGACAAGAGGATCCTGGCTGTGCAAGGTTATGACTCAAGGCCAGGTCTCTGACAGAAAACTAGGTTCCCTCTGCCAGGGAGTCTCTGACCCAGGTCCCCCATGTCAGGGGGCATCTGTCCCCTGCAGAGGAGCTGAGGGCTCTGAGCCTGCAGCCCAGCAGGACACCCTGCAGCAAGGCAGGCCCCAGGCTGGCTGGGATGAGTGAAGGGATGCGGGGATACAGTGGGGTTGTGGGGGTGAAGAAAGGCAGGAGGGAGCTGGATGCTGCTGACTGGAGACACCCCACTGCAGCAGGACCCCAGCAGAGTGACATCCCCAGCAGAATGACATCCCCAGCAGAGTGACATCCCCAGCAGAATGACATCCCCAGCAGAGTGACATCCCCGGGACCCTGGCAGGGTGACATCCCCAGCAGAGTGACATCCCCGGGGCCCCAGCAGGGTGACATCCCTGGCAGGGTGACATCCCTGGGATGTGCCTGAGCAGCATGACATCCCTGGAGCCCTGGCAGAGTGACATCCCCAGGATGTGCCTGAGCAGGGTGACATCCCCAGCAGGGTGACATCCCCAAGACCCTTGCAGGGTGACATCCCTGGCAGGGTGACATCCCTGGGACCCCGGCAGGGTGACATCCCAGGACCCCGGTAGGGTGACATCCTGGGACCCTGGCAGGGTGACATCCCCAGGATGTGACCGAGCAGGGTGACATCCCTGGCAGGGTGACATCCTCAGGATGTGCTTGAGCAGGGTGACATCCCCGGGACCCAGCAGGGTGCCATCCTTGGCAGGGTGACATCCCCGGGACCCTGGCAGGGTGACATTCCCGGGATCCCGGTAGGGTGACATCTCCGGCAGGGTGACATTCCCGGGATGTGCCCGAGCATGGTGACCTCCCCGGCAGGGTGACATCCCGGGACCCCAGCAGGGTGCCATCCCTGGCAGGGTGACATCCCCGGGATGTGCTCGAGCAGGGTGAGATCCCTGGGATGTGCCTGGGCAGCGTGACATCCCTGGAGCCCTGGCAGGGTGACATCCCTGGCAGGGTGACATCCCCAGGAGGTGCCCAGCAGGGTGACATCCCTGGCAGGGTGACATCCTCAGGATGTGCTTGAGCAGGGTGACATCCCGGGACCCCGGCAGGGTGACATCCCCAGGACCCCAGCAGGGTGCCATCCTTGGCAGGGTGACATCCCGGGACCCCAGCAGGGTGCCATCCCCGGCAGGGTGACATCCTGGGACCCCAGCAGGGTGCCATCCCCGGCAGGGTGACATCCCGGGAGGTGGCCGGGCAGGGGCAGTGCTGGCAGGCGTTGTGTAAGCACAGATGTGCTCCTGCTGAGCTCCCTCACGTAGAGCAGCCCGCAGCTCCCTCTCGTGACAGAGCCCACGCGTGACGCCGCGTCACGCAGGGAGCCACGCAGGGAGGATCCAACCCGCGCCCGATGCTTTGTTTGGTCAGGGCAATACCAGGAAGAGAGCAAGTGATGGCACAGAAGGTCCTGCTCTCTCCGGACACAAGAGAGGTCTAAGACTGAGCAGAGAGGAGAGGAATGTCCCCTGTGCCAGTGTAAGAGCTCAGGTCTGCCATGGGCTTGCCCTGGAGGGACACTGGAGTCGGGGAGCTCGCTGATGAGCCTGGCCTGTGCTCTGAGTGAGGAGCAGGGGAAGAAGCACTGAGGGAGGTGCTGTGTGACCCTGTGATGGAGCCCACCCTGCCAGCTGTTTCCAGGCTCGTTTCAGGGTAACAAATGATGATCTCATCGAACTTTTGATGGCATAAAAAAGAGGGGTACGAGGCCACCGCTGAGAGGACCAGGAGCAGCTGGGCGCTGCGCTGGGGCTCCGGGCCACGAACACGAACTGCAGGAGCAGCCGGGGTGTCCTGGCAGGAGCAGAGGGCAGGAGCAGCCTGGGCTGTGTAACAGCGGCACGGTGAGGAGGCCAAGAGAAGTGACTGCCTGCTCTGCACTCCCTGCATCGTATGGTGATACAGCAAACAGCACAGGGCATCAGCGAGGTGACAGACTTCAGCTGAGGCCAGGAAACCTGGGGCTGGAGCACTTGCAATGTAAGAAACAGCTGAGAGAATTGGACTTGTTCAATCTGCAGAAGAGATGGCTTTGGGGGACCTCATGGCAGCCTTGTGTGAGAGGTTATTGAGAGGACAAAGCTGGGCTCTTCACTGTGGTGCATGGCACAAGGACAAGAGACAGTGGGCAGAAGTCAAACCAGCAGAGACAAGAGAAAATGCCACTCTCATAATAATAAAGTATTGGTTTGTGGATCCAGAGGGGCTGTGGGTTCCCCATCCTTGGAGGGTTTCAGGATCAAATTGAACAAAGCCCCGAGCACCCTGGTCTGAACCCAGTGATGACCATAATTTCAGGAGGAAGCTGAACTAGAGATATCCCAAGCACTCTTCCTTTTTAATCGATTCTATGATACTATTTCCAGAAAAAAATCCATGTGGGAGAGATGGAAAGTCTCAATGACCAAAATAACCCCAGATCCTTGCTTGTGCAGAGACATCAGAAGCACGTGTAGAGGAAGAGCATTTTACAAGTGTAATAGTAAACAAAGAGGGCATTCCCTTCCTTTAGGTCCACAGACTGTCACCAACCTTCCCAACTGCCTTTGTGCCTAAGCCATAAATAAACCCATTTGTCTGTCTGCAGAGAGACTTCAGGACTTAAGGGCTTGGCAGGAAATGTTCTGGGATTGTAAGCATGACTTAAGACCTGCCAACTACTTGGAAAGACACACTATCCCTTCAATGCTCAGCATATACTTACATGGCCCACTCCAGCTTCTCATTCTTGATGGAGTTATACAGTGTCTGAAAAAAGAACATGGAATTAGCTGTATCTGCTTGTGGAGACAACTCCTCCTCCACACCCTGTGTTCTTGGAGATCCTTTCCCTGCTGAACTGTCCTGGAGAAGCATTTCCCAGTGAGCAGGATGGCTGCTGTCCTGCTGGACCCCTTCTTTCTGTGTGCCACGCTGGGAATGGGACTGGACGCAGCTGCAGCAGAGGGTTCTGGCAGCCAGCCCTGCTCAGGAGCCTCAATATGACATTTTTGACTCATTCTGGGTGCTGTACCTAGTTCTGAGTAAATCCTGGCCTACACAGAGTGGTAGAAGACTCTGGGATATGCCATGATGCCTTCAATGTCTTAACTAGGCAAAATGACAGGGGAGGCTTGAACTGAGTAGCAGAGGAGGGATGAAGGACCTTGGAATCAGCTTTTCCAGCTCCTTCTGTGCACAATTCCAGTGGCTTCCCTGGAGCACTGGAAAAGAAGCAGGAATAGGCTAGCAGAGCAGAATGTGGAGGTGGTCCTGACCATACAGAGGGATAGGATAGGGTAAGGTCTGCTTGGGAGATGGGGATGCCACCCCAGACATGATGTGACACCCCCAATGTGGCACCTCTCATTCCAGCCTCCTTCCATGCAGTGAAATTCAGGGCAGGCTGCTGGACCTGCAGCAGGTGCAGAGAGCAGTGGTGCTGCTGAACCATGTGGCAGGAAAAATACTCCCTTTGGGACATTTAATCAGATCCCATGGTACTGCACTGGTTGTGTTGGAACATTGTATTTCATCACTGGGTAGGGGAGGCTAAGAAAAGCTTTGATGCTGGATGATCATGTTTTGGGGTGGGGAGTACCTTGCTTTGGGCATTATCTGAAATGCTGGGGAAAAAGGGCCCCTGGTAGGCTCTGAGGGCAGGCCACAAATGCCACAAATCTGGACAAAACACCACTAGGGAACAGATCTATTTTGGCTCACTGTAAGTTAGCAGAGACATTCATGGGGGTTACAATTCTTCCCCTGAAACAAGTGGAAAATGCTGATTGAAGGGCTCAGGGTGTCCCAGCAGGACTAGGTGGCACTGCATTAATAATGACAGCATCCCACTGTCTATTTATATCACATTACCTTCAGCAAATCCTTGGCAAAGTCCTTCCCATCATTCAGCCCATCCAGGTTTGCTATGAACTGTTGGCAGGACATCTTTTTGCCAATGTTCTGTAAGGCAAAGAAGCAGCTCATTAAACTTGTGGAGAGTTTTGACTTTAATCAGTGTCTTTCAAAGAATAATTTTATATGTAGTGCTGAAGCTTGGGCTTGTCCCAGTAGCTCAAAGGGCTTCTGATCTGATTTGCTGTTGGGCTCTCTGCTTTATTTGCTCATGCTAGCATCCAAATGTTTCAAATGGCCTCTTTTTTAATGGTGGACATAAGATACCTGAAAATAGCCTCTCCAGCTCTTGCTGGAGTGGTCCTGGGTACAGGCTCTGTGTCTCAAAACTCAAGACAAGCACTCCACCTGGTGAAATGACAATGTTTGGATGGGGCTGCAAGCCTGCTGTGAGAGAAATGGTGTGAGCTTGCAGTGCCAGCACCTGGAACAGCCAGCATTGGGCAGGGGAGTGCTGGGCCTTGATGGAAGCTGTTATTTTTGATTGCCAGTACAAAAAGAAATGGTCCAGCTACTGGTACTGTGGAGAGGGCAACACAAGTACACTGGGAGAACCTCACAGCCTGGAGCACCAGCTAATGCCAACAATGTTTGGTACTGATGCTTCCAGGCCACCTGGCATCCCTGGTATCATGGCTTCATCACCTGTGGCATCTGTCTTCCCAAAGCCTTCATCCTTCACTTCCTCAGCCTGCAAGGGTCGAGGCAGGCAGCCTCGTCCCAATCCTCCCCTGCAATCCTACCTCTCCAAAGGGATGGAGCAGAGGTGCAGAAGAGTCAGTGGCTATTATAGGGTTCAGAAAAAGGAGTTTGATGTCACAAAGGAAAGATGGGGGTCTCCATTGCCATGTTATATCCTTCACAGCTTCAGTGTTTGGGGCAGACCCTGGTGACATCGCTTGGAGGGGGCAGTGGAGCCAGGGAGGACAGCATGAGCTGCCACTGATGGTCCTGAGGGTCCCAAGAGCTTCCTGACATTCTTGGGCTCCACATCAAGATATGGGCAGGGTGAGCATCCAGGAGGATGTGGGAGGATGGCCCAGAACAGCAGAGTCAGAGCCCTGCTGAGGGCTCAGTGAGGAAGAGGAAGGGCCTCAGTGGATCTGGCAGGGGATGAAGGTGCAGCAGATGATACAGGAGACACCCTGAAGAGTGAGATGTGTCCTCTGTGCAAGGAAATAACCTCCTGAAAGAGATGACACCAGCAACCTCTGCCCACAAATGTGCACTGCAGATCACCTGGTGGCTTCTCTCCAGATGAAAGCACGAGAAAGAAATGAGGCCTTGGGATTAGCTCAGTGTGCCCCCCTCACCCCCTGCCTTCTGTGTGTGCAAACCAGGCTGCACAGCGAGCCAGGCACTGCCTTTGAGCAGCTCTGTCTGATACTCCTAATTATGCCTCCTGCTGGTGCCAGCTCCAGATGAGCTGGCTCCCTCGAGAGATCAAGAAAAAGAGGAGTAAAGCACTGTTACAAATCTGCAGTGCCTGGGGACGTGGTGTGGCACAACACAGCTCAGCCCTTGTGGCTTCCTCCTGGGGAGCTCCACTAGCCAGAGCTGCCAGCCAGGGTTCAGTGGGTACAGGGGATGCAGAAGGGCTCAGAAAAGGAGCAGACATGCAGGGATTTCAGCAGAGAGGAGAGATTTGTGTGCTTGCTGGCCAGCAGTGAATTTCGGACAGAAAAGATAAAGGAAAAACCCAGCAGCACAAGAGAGTGTGGGTGGGGAAAGGGAGGAGGGCAAGGAGCCTCCAGAGGCAGGGAGCTGGCAGGTGAGGCAGGTGAGGCAGGTGTTGTCTGAGAGAGGCAAGGAACTGCTTTGCAGGGAGAAGGTGCCTATTCCCAGCCCTGCCCTGAGGCAGGGGAGCAGAACCCAGAGCACTGGCCTCTGAGCCCCAGGAGTGATTCAGCACCGCATGCAGAGGCCAAGGCATCTTTGGAAGTGAGTGGATACAGTGAGATAACACAAATTATGTTCTCACAAGGCCTTTTTGGGATTTCTCATGTGAATCCCAAGGGATGCCTTCCTTTTTGCTGTGTGATCTCTCCCTTTCTCTGGTGCAAGAGACCTCTGAGCTCCCCTGGGGCAGCAGCCACACAGTGGAAAAGCAGATAATTGCTGAGTAACTGATCTGGTCCTGGATGTGTTCTAGGCTGCTGGAACAAACCTGCAAATTCTGGGTACCAGTGAGCCCTGGGCCACACAAACCTGCTGTGGGCAGCCTGGTGTCACTCTGCTCACATCTCAGAGCTCCCCAGCCCTCCCAGTGCTGCAAACACAGCACTGCTGCTGACACTGAGCCCTGAGCTCAGCTTAAGGACACAACCACAGGGTTTGTAACATTAATAGGAGTGGAGAAATGGAGTTAGGACCTGCCCAGGATCCCATTTCAGGCTTTGTTTGGTGCTATGCTTTTTGAAAACCCATTATTACTCCAGAAGGTGGCATTTCCTAAAGGGCCAAAATGCACCCATGAGTGCTGGCGATGCAAAGGAGTTGATCTGTCACTGTCCTCCCATGGCCAGGAGGGCCAGCAGTGACAGTGGGAAAGGACACAGCCTTCAGCTTTGTCTTCATGGGGCAGATGGAACAGGACAGGGCTTTCTTTGCCATAAGAACTCATGGAGCTCAAACAGCACCAGCAGGGCAAGGCAGAAAGTTGCAACAACTTGGATTATTTTACATCTATAGTCTTGATGCTTCAGGATGTAGCTTTTCTATTTTTCAGATCCTGCACTGCTTTAGTGTATAGCTCTAAAACTCCATGGCCTGTCAGCTGCTGAGATTTATTGAGATAAAACAATTCCTCTCTAGGCCTGGAACTCAAGGACACCTCAATGACTCAGGCCCGGAGAGGTGTAAACAACAGTGAACTGGGGGGATTGGAGTAAATGACTTCATTACCTGAAGCTGTAATTGGAAGATTAACCCATGATATGTAAATGAACTAAACTTCAAATTGCCTGAAAATCGTCACCATTGTCCATCCTGGGTGTAGCCCTTCAGAGGCTTTTGACTGCCCAAGCTGTACCTGTTGAAGGCCTTCCACAAATACCTGCTTTTACTCTCTTAATCTTGTCTAGCCTCTGTTCTAGGTGCCCTCTCCAAGGCATCAGCCTTGGGATGCTTGTTGTACTTGGAATGTTCTTGGTGACCACTGGCTTTTAACACCAACTCCAGGGGCTTCCATGAATAGGGAATGTCTCATTTTAAAGTTTTCTGGGTGGTTTGGAAACGGGGTCTGAGTGCACCTGGGTAGAAAATCAACTGAGCTAAGGCCAAAATCTCCTGCTCCAAAGCTCTGTGTCAGGGCTTTGCTGGAATGGTGAGTTTGACCATGCCAGGACACTGCTGTGACACTGCCCCTTTACAGACACACATCCACCCCCCCTCCTCACCAAGGGCATCTCCCCCTCCAGCAATGCACAGTAAAACACTGCAACACACACACACATTACAAAGGAAAATAACATCGGATGTGGCATGGAATATCATGGCAGCATCTCCAACAAGGAGGGGTGGGAGATCAAGTCACACATTCCCAGGTACACCACAGTTCATGGAGGTTTCTTTACACCAGGAACATTTCATGTGATGATATCAGTTGCTAATGGCTTGCTAAGAAGGGAAGAACACTGCACAATCACTAAGGATTCCAGACAAACAAAATTCCTTACTGTTTTTTAACACAATCAAAACAAGTCAAATGCCAGTGCTTTAAAGCAAAACACTAGAAGGACTGCACTTACCACCTGGTAAAGGGTTAAAGAGCAGAAAGAGAGGTTCCAGGAGCAGAAGGAAATTTAAAAAAAAATAAAATAAAAAAAAGGAGGAAAAGGAGAAGAAGAAATTAATGTTACACATGCAGAAAAATAAAGAGAAGATTTTTCAAGGAAAAACTCAGGCATCTGCACACCTGGTCAAAAGAAAGCTATTTTTTCTGTGCCTAGATATCATGAGAACATTTCTTCTTACCCAGGCCTCTGACCCAGCTTGCCAATGAAGAATAGAAATGGTAAGGTTTTTGAGGTTTGGGTTGGTTTTCTTGTCCCTTCAATTATGTCTATCTTCCCAGAGGCATATTGTGGATTTTTTTTTAACTTGAAAAAACTAGACAAAATAAGATTATTTTGGATTGAAGTCACATAGTTTGCCTTTTGCCACAATGCTGCTTTTGATGCTGCAGGAAGTGATTTGATGGAAATAATTCCTTGGCTCCAACCATTTTGGCTGGAGGATGAATGCTCTATGAGACTGATCCCACCACTGATCTGACTGATCCCCAGGTTACTGGGAGCCTCTAGAAGGTGCTGAGAGACCTTCTCACAGCTTCTGCCATTTTCCAACCACTTTTCTGGGCACTGAACTCTGTTCACTTTGCTCTTTTTTTTCTATGAAACTCTCCAGTGGCTGCCTGTAACACCCTGGGGAAAGGGGACAGCTGGAGCTCACTTCACATTTTGGGAAGGAAAGGTCGAATGTAGACCTGTGTAAACCCACTGGCCCCCTTGCAGCAGTTTTTGGGGAGAGGTTCTGCACCACAAGAAGGAGCAGCCCCCAGGGACTGGCAGGGAAGAGCTCACTGAGATTTCCTGGGCCAGGGCTGAGCTGGGCAGCAGGAGAGGAGGCAGCACTGCCTGGCCCTCGCCCTTTGGCATGAGTCTGCAGTGACACTCAGGTGTGGACTGTCCCTATGTACCCAAAATTCCACCTGGAGCAGGTCAGAGAACTCTCTGCCAACCCATCTCAATTGTCCAGCAACACTCTCAGCACCGGGAACAGAGATCTACCCTGGGAATTCCTTCCTGGGAAGGAACAAAGGATGGATGCTCATCCAGGGGCTACTTACATGGCCATGGAGGTCTGTGTTGAGCAGCATCAGGGCACAGGTGAGTGTATGAATCCCATCTGAAACACACAACAGTCACAGAGCTGTGGCTGCTTACTCCCAGTTCTGGTGTTTGTTGTCTTGGCAGCCCAGCCATTGCTAAACCAAGGCCAGTCGCTGTGTCTGGGAACCTTAAAGAATATCTGCTCCCATCAGCTGTGTAGGATTTTACAAAACAAACAAAAACAAGCAACACAAAAAGCCTGAAAGACATCCTCTTTTCCCTCAGACTTCACCTCTTCCTAAAACAACCACCATAAAATTGACTTCAAAGCAGTTTTCCTTTCAAAGACCAAACTTCCCACTTCAAAACCCAAAGCAGCTGCTTGTGAAAGTAATATTCCAGTCCCTGCTCCCTCCCTGGTGCTCTCTAGCCCTTTTGTGAGGTCCTTCAAGGACCAGTTCATGTGCCAGAATGTGTTTGCCTCTCAGTGCTGTGAGCTGGCACGTGGAGACTGGTCTGGCTCTCTTTGGGGGGTCTGTCAGCACCCAGCATCCCCAGACCCTCCAGGGCAGGGACAAGGACCAGGGCAGGGACAAGGACCAGGGCAGGGAGAACGACCAGAACAGGGTCCCTGGGCACGGAAGGAGCTGCAGCTGTGCCTGCCTGGCTGTGGGTGGTGGTTGCAGCCCAGCTCTGTGCCCAGGTGCCCTGTGGCATGGCCAGGAGGCAGGGGAGAGGAAGCAGTACCTTCAGAGGTGCTCTCCTCGGGGTTGCACTGGCAGTAGCGCCGGGAGAAATGGATCAGCACGCGCTCCCGCTCCTGCGTCTCTCCCATCAGCGGGAACGCCTTCAAGAACGTCCTGCACAGAGAAAGGGATACTTAGAGATGTCCTGCTGGGCAGTGCCCTCACACCCAGCCCCACAGCCTGCAGAGGGGGTGCAAAGGGATCCATGGAGCCGTGCAGGGGAATTGCTGCCAGCTGGGAGCTGATCTACCTGGGGCATGGCAGCACCAGGATGGGTTGCACAACCAAAATAAAAATAATGACTCCCACTTGCTCTGATTCTGTATGGCATGGGATTCCTGGGAGAGCTGCCCTCTACCCTGGGGAAGCAGGCTGTGGGCCCTCCTGTTGAAGCCCACTTTTGGAGGCAGCACCTTGTGCCAAACATGATGCCAAAGACTGAGTGACAGCCTGGATCTCCCCCCAGCCCCTGCTCCTCTCACAGGGATGGCTCACACAGTGCTGGGGAGCCTGGAGGAAACCCCAAAATCCCACCACTCTCTCCATCCCAGAGCTCACCTGAGTGCTTTGTCAAGGGTCAGGCCAGTGAAGTCAAAGAAGCTGAGATACTCCTCTGCTACCAACTTGCTAAATTCGTTACTGTAATTAAAGAGGGAGTGGTCAGCCCCTTTGTCAGGGAAGAAAACACTGTCCACAAGAGGAACAGCAGAATGCTGCCTCTGGGCCAGCCCAATCCCAGCAGGACACTGCAGACACCATCTCAGACACAGGGATCTCCTGGCCTGGAGTGCTGCTGGAAGACCTCTGTGATGTGCCCACAGCCATCCCCAGACACCTGAGAAGGAGAGACACCTGCCCTGCTGCACTCCTGAGGGTGCAGAGCCTCCTCCCAAACCAGCCAGAGGAGCCATAGGATATCCTGTGCTCCTCCAACACCTGGTTCTTTCCCAGTGCTGGGTGTGTTCCCCTCTCCCACAGAGGCTCCCATCCCACCCTCTCAGCACAGCCCCTTGCTCCTGTGGCAGGTGGGTGCTGCTGGAGACTGGAGCAGGACAGCCTTGGAGAGCTCTGCCAAGGGAACTGGACAGCATCACAAGACATCAGAAGGCAGCCAGACCCCTGCAAACAACAAATTCCTGCCTCTCCAGGGACCCAGTGACATAAATGGGATTCTTCTCCCTGAGCCCCAGAGCCAGTTAACATGCCCCAGGCCATGGGATAACAACAGGGGCCAGGGCAAGACCCTGTCCCACCCTAAGAAGGACTTTTGTGTTTGCTCTGGTTTCCTCACTCAGGAATTATCCTCCCCTCTCTCTGTGCCAGTGCCAGCCCTTCCTGCAGGAATGGGTGACACTTCCACCATGACGACAGAGGCATTCCTCCAAGGAGAGCAAGGCATTTCCCATGGGGACATTCCTGCCATGCTCTGGCTGGTGGCCCTGCAAGGCATTTCCTGTGGGGACATGCCTGGCATCCTCTGGCTGCTGCCCTTTCAGCCTCCACAGACCTCCTCTCACCTTACAGCCCGTTTGATGCTCCCTACCTCTGCCTGCTTTGGGAGGGTCCAGGCACCAAGAGTTCTGACTGCCCTGCTGGGTCACAAGCCACCCCAGGGGACCCAGGAGCCCTGGCCTTTTCTCCCAGTCCATTCCCACGTGTCTGGGCATGGAAAGATTTGTGATGTTTTACCTGCCCTGCTCCTTTTGGCATCACCTGGGGCACTCCAGTGCCATAAGAACCTGTGTGAGTAAAAGCTCATCTCTGGGGCGAAACAGCCCTTGTGCCCCCATTGTGCTGCCCGTGGGTGGGACCCTGCAGACCCCACATCCCTGGGCACTGCAGTGCTGGAGCTGTCCTGGGCTGCTGCCACAGGGATTTGGTGAGAACAATTCTGGGAAACCCTACAAGGAAGTGCCTGGCACTGCCACTGTCACAGCCTGGGACAGCTCAACCTCCACCCAGCACAAGATGTGCCTGTGGGGACTGATGGAGCTGAGAGGGCCACAGACCAATGCTGGGAACAAGAGTCTTCCACGGAGAGTTCAGCTGCCCAGACTTCTGCCAATGGTAATTTCAGGATTTTAGGTTAATTTCACAGAACTGAGGCAGATGGAGGCAAACTGTGGGGAGATATCCAACCTGCATTTCCTTGTTTGTCAAGCCTTTTCTGCCTGTTTGACAACGATGAATAGTTTTTGGCTTTGGTTTACTTTCTCTTTTTTTTTTTTTTTTAGAAAATTGCCAATTATCACAAAGAAAAAAAAGTGATAAAATAAGTGATAAAATGAGATTTCACTTTTTGTACAGCCCTCCTACATAGAGCTGGTCTGAAAGCATCCCTTAAACTTAGTCTGTTCCCAGCACTACAGGTTGGTCTTACATTGTCTTAAGTGAGCAAGAGTGACTTAATACCTATATTAATACCTATAAATACCTATCTTCACCCTATTCCTTTTCTGCTCTGCCAATCCACCTGCCTGATCCAAGAGTCTGCAGCTCTATTTAGGTCTCATGTCAGGAAATGGTTCAGATGTCAAAACCCAGCTGATCAAAACGAAAATTTTGTTTCAAAGGGAGTGTGAGTTCCCAGATGTGGGTCACCAAACAGCCTCCTGAGGCATGAGGGTTGCAGGTGTGAGTGAGGACTGCAGGAAATAGCAAAGGGACAGACTCAGAAACCCAGTGCTTGAAAGGTCCCCCCTCAGTGAGCTGTCATGGCAAATTGGAAAGAAAGGAGAAGGATGTTACACACCTGAGGCAAGAGCAACCAGCAATGCACCTGCTACAAGAACCTCAGCAAGGGAGGAGAATGAGGATGTTGCCAGGTGATGCCAAGAGCCTCTCTAGGAGACAATTCCTGGGCTCCTTCTGTCCCAGCACTAAGCTGGGAATCACACACCAGCCTTGGTACTGAAAGTGTGGGTATTTGCTGAGGGACAGGTGTGTTCTGCTGGTCTGGGCAGGGGGGAGACATTCAAGGACAAAAAAAAAAAAAAAAAAAAATCCCAGCAACACAGGTTATATCTGATCCAGGCAAAGGATGATGGGGATTGGTGCCTTCACACCCACTGGCATCCTAAAATAATCTGTTACTGCTACACTCGTTACTGTTACTCTGTCTCTTAGAAATCTCTGTAGCTCTCCCACTTTTGAATATTTTTTGATTTCCCTTCTGCCTTACCCAGGCAAATCTACCAGCTGAAGAGCCTGGACCTCCCTGTGTGTCCCTGGCCCTCCAGCAAACCCTTCCTACCCTTGTACAGACTGGGTTGGGAGGCTCTGCAGCAAGGTCGTTTTGGGGTGCAGACATGAAAAACCTGGGGAGTGGCAGGGAGCCCAGTGCAGAGGCTGGTCTGGCACCCAAACCCTTCAGTCTGGGGATTGCTTTAGTCTTGCTGGGCTCTTCCCAAAGCCAGGAAGCTCTTGGTTCTGGTGGGCAGCAGCTTGTGACATTTACTGCCCAATACTACAGGCAGCTGGTAGCATTCATATTTTCACAGAATCACAGAATCATGAGGTTGGAAGAGATCTCTAAGATCGTCAAGTCCAATCTATGCCCTAACACCTGTAGCACCAAGTGCCATGTCCAGTCTTTCTTAAACACATCCAGAGATGGTGATTCTACCACCTCCCTGGGAAGAGCATTCCAGTACTTTATTATTCTTTTGGTGAAACATCTTTTCCTAATATCCAACCTATACCTTCCCTGATGTAGCTGAGACTGTGTCCTCTGGTTCTGTCAGTGCTGGTTGGTGGAAGAGACCGACCCCCACCTGTCTACAGCCTCCCTTCAGGAAGTTGTAGAGAGAATAAGGTCACCTCTGAGCCTCCTCTTCTCCAGGCTAAACAACCCCACTGAGCTCCCAGCTTCAACTGGGAAGATCTCCAGCAGCCCCACTCCATCCAGCACCCAGACTTAGCCCTTGCTGCCCTCCCAGCCTGAGCAGTGCTCCCCAGCCCCGTGTCTCTGCAGCCCTGGCCGGGCTGATCCCACGTACTTCTTCCCGAGCTGTCGGGCCACGTCGCAGCGCTTGAAGCCCTCGAGGTTGTAGAGGCGCTTGGCCAACCTCTTGGCAGCCTCGCTGTCCGCCCTGCAGCCGTTGGCCAGCGTGTCCGTGCTGCCCTGGTCCAGCTGCTCCGTGCTGCCCATGTCCGAGTCCGAGTCCGAGAGCGTGTCCTTCAGGCTGGCGTCGCTGTGCAGAGACAAGAAACGTTCACGGAGCCGCAGTGTGACCCCGTGAAAGCCACAGAAAACGCCACGTTTTGATTTCTTCTTGCTCTCACAAAAAAAAAAAAAAAAAAAAAAGAAAAACTAGCAATATGGCTGTGAACTGAACATTGGACATTGGACAAGCCCTCCTTCATTTCAGCTCAAAGGAAATAGTGCAGTGTAATTCCAAATTGGTAGAAATTTGGCCTCTCTCAGACCGTCTCTCATTCCCCCTGAGAAATGAGGATGTAGCAAAGTAAGCAGCCTCAACACCTTCCTCTCTCTCCACTGGGGATCCCAAGCTCATTCCAAGCCATGGACATCATGGAAATCTTAGGGATAGATGCCATACTTTTCAGTTCAGGTTATTTGCTGAGGATGGGAAGCTGCACTTGTACAAATCATGTCAACGGGACTGGCACCAGACCAACTTTCACTGGTGAGCTGCTCCCCTGTAGTTCCCTGCTGGCCTCGTGGCCAGCTGTGCCTACAGACAACACTCTGAGCAGCCCTGCTGGCACCGTGTAGGTGGGCATACAGCCCTTTATCTGCCTGCTCAAGGCCACTTACAGCACCAATTCAAGCATTTCCAAGCACTGCTGGCTGATAGCTGGACATACAACCTCGCTCCAGCTCTCCCCTGACCTGGTTACTCATCACCTGGCTTCCTCATGCAGGGAAGTGCCCTACCAATGAGCTGCTGCCTCCCAGGGGTGATGGTTTGGGTTTGAGCTGGTCCAGAGGATGAAGTCTCTGCTAATCTCCTCCTTGTCTTCAGAAGAACCTTTGGGGAGGCTTCTGTAGGGGTACCCTGTCCTAAGTGAAACCTTGAGGTTTCCCTGCACTTTAGAGGCATTTGGGAGAGCACCTGACTGTCCCCAGCCTGCCAAGGGCTGTGCAGGTGAAAGTTTTCCTGCTGGTGTTTGGTCTTTCTGCCACAACAGCACATGAGAGGAAGCACAAGGGGTGAAAGAGCAGTTCCAACTCAATCATGTTCACCAAGCCTGGACTGGTATCTCATAAGAAAAGAAGCCACCGTCCAAGAAACTCCCTGCCTTACCTGATGGAGTTAATGATCTTGGTGGCATCTTCCTCTGAGCCTTCCACGTGGAACCCATTTGGGATGCTCTTCAAGGACAGCCGGCTGAGCACATTCTCTGACCTGCTGCTGGTAATTGAGTGTCTGAGAGGGCTCCCAAAATCCCCCTCTGCTGGCTTGGCTGCCCCCTGCTCCTGCTTATCAGCAGCCATGTGCTGAAGGGCTTCTCTCTGCTGGGCCGCCAGTTTCTGCTCCAGGAGCTCGGGGCTCTCCTTGGCCCTTTGCTGGATCAGTGGGGTGAGGGGTGCCTCAAAACTGACACAGCTGTCTGTCTCGTCTGTGAGGGAGAGCACGTCCAAAGAGTCCAGGCTGCTGTAGTAGGTCCCCTTCATAAGGTCAGACTCAACAATCTTCTCAAAGGTCGAGCTGAAGCCATCCCTGATGTCTTTGAATTGGAAATGCTCCCGGTCATCATCGCTGCAGCTTAGCTTGCCATCTCCAGAAGCAAACCTGGACCAAAAGGAGAAATGTAGAAAATGCTGTCAAGGCAATTCTTGCCCCGTTCCATTTGGAGCTGGAAGGCAAGAGAAGAGGCAGAAATGGCTGCTGTGATAATGGCCCTTGGGATCTTTCTGTGGTATAACCAGCCTGATTCCCAATTTTGTTACAAGATTCCAGAGCTGAAAAAAACAGTTTTGTGATGAACAATCTCAGAGGCTCAGCCAGCCCTTAATTTGGTCATGTTCCAGTAAAAAGCCAGACCTCTGAACTGGAGACATTTGCATACGACACCTGCTACTGGATCCAATGCCAGAATAACCTCCTTGTTATCACTTAGCAGGTCCCACATTGCCATAATCCCAGGGAAGATAGCCCTGCTCTTTCAATACCCTGTACAGAATAATTTCTATTAACTGCTCACACCACAGGCCTCGTATATTCCAGCCCTATACCTGTCCCCTGATGGGCCTACACCACCCCCATGTCCCTCTTCTGGACACTTCCTAACAGCTTTGGAACTTTCTTGTGGTGCACAGAACTGCCCCAGGGCTCGAGCTGAGGCCACCCCAGCCCAGAGCAGAGAGGGACAATGCCCTTCCTGGCCCAGCTGGCCATGCTGGCCCTGATGCCCCCCAGGAGGTTGTCCCTCCCACCTTGCAGGGCACTGCTGACTCAGATTCAAGTTGCCATCACAAGTTTGCTGCGCTGGTGGAGTGTGGATCCTGCCAGAGAAGGACATGATGGAAACCAGGACTTTCTTGCTTCTGCACTGCAGTCTTTCTGCAAAGTTTTTCTGAAACTTTATTTGATGGAATGTGAATTTTTTGACAGTTATATGTTGCCATGGGAGGAAATGTGTAGGCAAAAGCCGCAGTCCCAAAACTGCAGGTGCTGAGTGTGTCTACAAGCGAAAGGTGGGGATTTCTCTGTTAAAAATTTCGCTCTTTTTCCATGAGCTCATGGGGCTGAAAGTAGAGAGCATCATTCCCTGGTGGATCTTGCAGTTGGACTGCAGAGCTGTGACCTCCCTGAGATCAGCAGGACCAATGTTGGGGGCTTCTGAGAAGGTGAAAGACCTCTAGGCAGCACAGCCACAATGAAAGGAAAGTGGGGCTTTGACAAACAAGAGATATGATGGGATACACCAGAAAGGGGAAAAAGGCATTCAGTTAATGCAAATTGCAACACACACTCAATCTTTTGCTCTGTTTGCCTGATTTATTTTTTTTACCAACCATTCCCTGCATAGATGCACAAACTAACCTACCTTCAGGAGGACAATAATGGGTTCTTCTCCAGTTCTACCATTGATTGATGACCCTGGATGACTTCCCCCTTTAATCCTCCATTCCAGTGGGAAGAGCAAGACTCAACACCTTCTTGTAAGTACTTTAAAATTTAGGGAGAAAATGCATCATACAAGCAGCAACGTGCAGATGATGACAAATGATTTCTCATCAGGAACAAATAGTTAACTTTCATTAGTAAAACATCGGACCAGGTTCTCCTATACCCAGAATGGGTCATGACAGCAATTCCCCAAAGGGGAGTGAAGAGAAAAATGGGGAAACTCAGAGGTGATGCAAGATGACAGCAACGTCCTGGTGTCTGGGTTAATCTGTCAGTCCTTCCTGACCCACACTGACCCAGGAGAGTGGACAGTTCCTGTGGTCAGGGCAGAGCAGCTCCACGCTGTGCTTGGCCCAGCCACACACTCCTGCCATTTACCCTAAAGATAGGTGGTCAAAGCACTGATGAGCTCCAGTGCAGTCAGCCACCCTAATCTGCAGGCTCTAAGTGGTTTCCCAGACTTCAGCTGTGTCCCAGAAGTTTTCCAGCTGCCCTTCTGCTTTGAATATAGTATGTTACTTGTCTCTTGTGCATTCAGCCTCCCAAAAGACTCATTTGCTATCCGAGTGAATATGTTTAGAGCACGAGATCACGGACTCTTCATGCAGACCCCAGTCAGGTTGCATCATCTCCAAATCCTCAGCCTGCCATTTCTACCAATTCATGCCTTAGTACCTTAAAATAATTGTACTTCCAGTGATTGCAGCAGCATTCACCCTTAGTTTCCTTTTGAACTTGCAGCCTCTGCCAGGGAGCCACCTACCAGGCAAATATGATTCCCCTGAAACCTGAGAGACTTGCAGCTATCCAAGACCTGATGGCATAGCTCACGGGGCTCCTGGGATCTGCCTGGGGACAAGCTCCCCGAGCTCTCCAGAGAGGAGCAGCCTGCCTGGACACTTCCTCTGCAACACCTTCAGCTGCGCTTTTTGAAGCAGCGCTGCTGCTTCATGTTGGGGCTCTTGAGTGAAACAAACCACCAGCCTTTTACAAAGCAGCCTGCTGAACAGAGAAACAAAGCAGGAGGGATGCCTGCTGTCAGCCCACGCCCTGCGTGGCTCCCCAGCTCTGCTGCCCACGCTGCAGACAGCGCTGGGAACGCGCAGCTCTGCACGGGGCTAGAGCCAGCAGGTGATCCCCAGGCCACCTTGGCCACCCTGTCCCTTCACAGCTCCTCTGGGACAGCCCCTGCGGCTCTTCTTGTGCCCCTCCTGCTTGCAGCATCTCCCCTGCCCCAGGGTAGGTGCACAGGCAGGGCTGTAAAATTCACAGCAGGCATCAGCCCCGGGTGGCTACAACACAGGGCCCTGGGCGATTTCTGGTGGCAAAGGGAAGCATCCATACCCCTCCTGCAGGAGTGGCATAGGAAGAACCTCTCCTCATCCCAGTGGCCTGTCATTCCCCCTAAGCCCCCAGCCTGCAGAATCCCATGGAGGTCTAGAAACCTTCAGAGGCATAAAATCAGCTGTGCACAGCACACCAGTGTGAGTGTCCCCCAGCCTGGAGAGTTCTCCTGTGAGCCAGGCTGCCAGAAGAGAGGACTCAGGGACATTGCACACGTTCAGGTTTGTCACAGGCACTTGAGAATTGGATGACACTTGTACCTTTTGCCTCACACTGCTGTTCCTGTCGCCCAGGTGCTGGTAACACCTGCCACAGGTGCAGTGGAGAGCAGAGCTCAGTGCCGTGCCCACTTTCAGACACACAGCTGCCACCTGCTAGCCCAGGGACTGTCAGAGCTAGCCATGCTGCCAGCGACCTCCAGGGCACACCAGCCTCCCAGACAAGCCTAGCTCTGCAGCATTCCCAGGCTGCTGTACCTGCCCTAAGTTACCTCAGGTAACTCTGCCATAAGTGCTGCAACTTGCGAGTGGGACACCCCCAAAGTGAGCACAACCAGCTCCTCTCGAGATCCCAAAAGCTTCCCCCTCACTTTAGTGGCTCTGTGAGCAGACACTGGTACTAATCACAGCTTTCTGTATTTGTAACTGGAAAAAACTCAGTGAGAAGTCCAGAGAGAAAAAAAAAAAAAAAGACTAAAAAGTTACACACAGGGAAAAAATGTGCGAGAAGCCTGAAGAGAAACAGGAGTGGAAAGCCACAGTCAGCCATGAGAGCAGCTGCAGCTCCTTAAACTGATGAGTTACACACGGAGCCGAGTAACTCGAACCAAGGAGCCTCGAAAACAACACACACAAACCGGGACTGAGCCGCCCTTAGGGCCGCTCCGCACTCACCCGAACTGCTCCTCCGCCTCGTCAGCGCTCAGAGCTTCTGAGGATCCCAGCACGCTGTG
Source organism: Passer domesticus (assembly GCF_036417665.1). Lineage (NCBI taxonomy): Eukaryota > Metazoa > Chordata > Aves > Passeriformes > Passeridae > Passer > Passer domesticus. Next base: position 15,169,824 of record NC_087486.1, on the reverse strand, counting down.
CCACCGCTCCTTGCTGAGGGCCCCGCTCGCTGTCTCCGGGCTGGCGGAGCCGCTGTGCCCCAGCTCGGGGCTGCTCCGGCCGGCCGTGTCCCCGTCCCCGTGCTGCGGCCCCGCGGCCACGCCGTTGGCCAGCGCGGCCCCGTCCGCACGGCCGCCCTCGGAGCCCGCGCCCTGTCCCCGCTCACCGAGCCTCCCGCCCGGCTCTGCCGCCGCCTCCAGATGTTCGTCCCGCTGCTCCCCCTCCGCTCGGGAGGGCTGAGCATCGTGCCGGGGGCTGGCTCTCCCGCTGGCAGGCTCCGCAGGCTGGCTCGGCTGCTCGTCCCCGTCGCTGCGGGCCGGCGGGGACGGCTGCGAGCCCGGGGAATGCGGCTCGCCCTCATCCGCGGCGGGCCGTGCCAAGGGGCTGCTCTCGCTCATGTTCCGCTCCGTGTCCCGGCGCTCACGGGGTCCCTCCCCGCGCTCAGCTCAGCCTCGCCGCTACCTACAAGGGAAAAGAAACCACGGCGTGGGCATGGGAAGGGATGGAAAGGCAGGATGAAGCCCCCTCCCCACCTCACATCCTCAGTGTAAAAGCAGGGAAGGGCTGTTCTGGTGTTTGGTGCTTTGGAAAGCCCGGTGCTCCTTACTCGGGGCAGTGAGATGGGAGAGGAAAAGCTTCTGTTGTGGTGCTGAGCACTGGGGCCCAGGCACCCGCCTCTCCTGATGCTGCCCTAACCCCAGAGGGGCTCTGAACAGGGGACGTGTCCCACCCAGGCTGTTAGTGCCCAGGGCAGGGGACAGCAACGTGGCATGGCTGCACTTCCCAGACTTGCTGCTGGGACAGTATTCCTTTGCATTCCCTGCCCTCCAGAAAGAGGAGAAATGGGTGAAACAGGCAATAAGCGTGATTTATTCTTTTCTAACCATTCTAAGCAGCTGTGCTGAGCCAACCTGTGTGATTCTCCCTGCTGAGTTAGCATTTCTGCAGAGCATCTTGCCTGCCAGAGCACCACTTCTCTTTTCCCAACACACAAGTACTGCTGAAGGGTGTCACAAGCTGCCAGCTAAAACTCTGGCAAAAATGTCCTGATTGAACATTCCCTGGGATGCTCTCTCTGTAGGGCAAGGGAAGGACACTGTTTTGCACCGATATAAGTAATTTTTTGACAAAAAGGCACTTTGTTGGCAAATAGACCCATTGATGAAAAGTCTGCAAGGTCTTACAAGCACCATCCTCAGCCCCACAGTGCTGTGCAAGCTTTACTCCATCATAACCCTCCCACAGCTGCAGTCAAATGCCACCAGAAATGATCTCTTCTGGAAGCAGGAGTATTCTGCATGGCACCCAGGCTGAGCCATTGTAACAGCTGATTTTGGTTTTAAGCAATATGTGTCTTCATAGATATTTTTAAAATATTATCTGTCTTCATAAGTCTGTTCAGCCTGGAAGAGAGAAAACTCCAGGGAGACCTTAGAGCCAGTTCCAGAACCTAAAGGGACTCCAAGAGAGCTGGAAAGGGACTTTGATAAGGGCATGAAGTGACAGGACAAGGACAAATAGCTTCACACTGACAGAGGACAGGGCTGCATTAGAGATTAGGAAGAAATTCTTCCCTGGGAGGGTGGTGAGGCCCTGGCACAGGGTGCCCAGAGAAGCTGAGGCTGCCCCTGGATCCCTGGGAGTGTCCAAGGCCAGGCTGGACAGGGCTTGGAGCAGCCTGGGGCAGTGGAAGGTTTCCCTGCCTGGGGCAGGGGGTAGGAAGATAATCTCTGAGGTCCCTTCCAACCCAAAGAGACATTTGGTGATGTGACTGTGATTCACCTGCACAGGAAGCCTGGCTAATCAGTGCCAGCACAGACAGACTCTGGGGATTTCCCCCTAACTCGGTTCCTAACTCACATCCGAAGCAGATAATTTGAATTCCCTGCCTCAGTTTCCCTCTCAGTAAGCCATCAGCTTTGAGCAGCCAGGAGGGTGCCCAGGTTCAGCAGCAGACTCTGAGTGCTCTCACTTGCTGAGCTGAAGCTTTCATTAGCAGTAAAATCCCTAATTGCTGGGCCAGGTCAGTTCTTGTTAACAAGGGATGCAGAAGTGCAGCTGCCTCTGCTCTTCCAGAGCACCTCTCCCTCTGTGGAGATGTCAGCAGCCCCTCCCTGCTGCTGCTTCCTCTGCAGCTGAACAAGGGAGAGGAAGGATTTGGACCCAAACACCCCTCTGTTGCTTGGGTAAGGGCAGATCCACACAGATACATGCTGAGCTGCTGCTGAGCAGGCCAGATCCCAAGGGGAACCCCAATTCCTGCCTGACTGCTGCCATCCCACAGCCCAGGAACTCCTGGACCTCAGATCTGGCCCGCTCTCCGTGTCCTGCTCCCCACAGCTGGGACGTGTGATGGGCTGGGGAGTTCAGAGCCCCACATGGCGTGGTTTTGGGGTGAAGCACTCCTTGAGGGCTGCATGTGCCACAGTCCTGGGATGGGGCAGGTCCCTCCTGGAGGCAGTTTTACCTCTGGCAGTTTTACCTCTTCTCCACGTGCATCCGTGTGCATCCCTCGCTGTCACAGCGCGCGCGGCATCGCCGCACCTATCGCAGCCGGGCGCTCCCGATCCCTGCACGGCCCCTGCCTGCAACAAGGGATCAGAGACAGTGAGAGCCAGGCCAGAGAGACAACCCTGCTGGTTTCCTGCCACCCTGCTGCTGCTCCTCATCACGCTGTTTCCCATACCCATCCCACGGCTCCTTGGCTGGGCACTGCAAGTGTTTGTTCCTCAGCATGCTCTGGTTCTCTGGGGTTTTCAGACATGGCAGTGCAAGAGTATTCCTTACACAGGGCTTCTGAAATATTTCATTACAAAGCCCCCCCAGCCAGCTAAAGTGGAGCAAAGGGACTCTGTGGTTGCAGGTTTCAGGACTAACCTGTCGATGTGAACCCACAGAATGTCCAGTTTCACCCATCAGATCCATAGAGTGAGATACCTGACTTTTGGACTGATCCTCCCAACAAACATGAGCCATGGTAAAGGTCTTGGAGCTAAATGCAAGCAAACCCGAGCTACCAAAGTGATTGATGTAGGAACATTGCTCTTGCAGAGTGTTTTTCACAACGCAGGGATGGACAGTGATGTGTCCCCTGAGGTGACCCCAGGCTGGGGGAGCATGTCAGGCCACCACGGATGGTGTGTCCCCTACAGACAGCTGCCTGAGCTCACAGGCCAGACTTGCAGAGAGTTGATTGAGACAAAAAGACAGGAGAGCACTGCCTGTGTGCTGCTAGAGGTGATGGGTGGGTCAGGGTCCAGATGTGCCACCTGCTTTCCAGGGGCTGGAAAGAGCCCATGGAGCAGCTTGGCAGCAGATGTCTGTGCCGAGTCCCTGCAGAGGGATCTGCTTATACCCTCTCTTGGGCTTGCCCTTGCAGGTCTTCAGCTTCATTCTCCACTAGCCTGACAAGAGAAAGGCTGGCCTAGACTTCCTGGGTCACCAGCACATCAGCCTCCTGTAGCCCAGAATCCCACCTGCAGAGCTGAGCTCTCCCAGGGGAGGGCAAAACAAGCCCCTGAGACAGTCCTCAGCTTCACACATGTGGGCCAAGTCTCCTCTAGCCTGTTCATCTGCCATCCCAAATTAAGAGGGAGAAGCTGTAAATCTGTTTCCCACCAAATCCAGGAGAGAAAATCAGTTCCAGACGCTTGGTGCTCCCATGCACTGACAGCAGGGCCCAGCCAATGCAGCATCTTGCAGGAATTTACTTGCAAAACTAACAGTCTCCTGAGCATAACCACACTGTGATCTCAAAAATACTGAAAACCTAACATGGGCCAAATTTTGACTTTCTCAAAGTGAAGGTATAATACAGGCATGCAAGACATGCAACTGAGCCACTACTCAAATCTTTGGAGGAATCTTTCCAGCAAAACTTTGCTGGTCTTTTTCTTAATATGAGATGAATAATGTAGGGGGATTCAGTGAATTTTTTTTTAAAACAGCCAGAAGGCTTTGAGCTGAAATTCTCCACCTCCCTGCCATCCATCCAAAAACTCCAGTAGGAACCACCCAAGCTGAATTCCAGTCCAACAGTTCAAGCTTGGCACAGCTGTATGCAACCAGAAAACAGGAAACTAAAAGCAGTTAGGAGATGAGCCTGACTAAGAAATGTTGGCAAACCTTAATAAGTGTGGTGTCCCAGCCATCCCTCCTAACTTTAAGTAACTTACATTATTTATATTAAAAGAAAACAACCACCACCATTTTTTATTACATATAAACTACTACAGTTGTTAAGCATTATACTACTGTTTCACCCTCTGTGAAGTCTCACTGGAATGTTTGTGGTCTGGAAGGAGTGCTGAGGAATCAATAGTTAGAGCCTTAGTCATGTTCCTCCTTGGCCTGTGTTCCTGCTGGAGAAGAGGCATCAGGGAAACCCTGGCAGGATGTGTGCACAGACTATTGCTGAGCTGGGAAGACCATCAGCTTCCAGTGTGACAGCCAGGAGGAGAATCCCAGGCCTCTTGCAGCCTCCTGACCCTTGAGGTTTGTGGGTCTCCCATTGCACACACCTCCTTGGGGACTGCTGTGTGCAGCACCCAAAGCCTGGAGACAAGCTGAGGGTGTAGCAACCCATGACAAACTCCCAACAAGTCACCAACTACTTGATTTTTGCTTGCAGTGGCAGCCACTTGAAGCACACACAGGTTATGAGTGGCTGAGGCTTCCCAGAATCTCCAGAGGAACTGCCAGATTGGATTGTGACAGTCTGTGGCTCTGATCACAGCTCTTCATGGTGATGCCTTGGACTGGAGTCCTGCAGCCAACTCCTGCCACACTCCCAGCTCATTCCATGGCAGCTGCAGAGGGTCTCTCCCACCCTGCAGCTCATCTGTGACCTGCTGCCTCCCCACCTGTGTGGGGAAGGTAGATGAGCAAAGGGAGGAGCAGACAGGGTGGAAGACAGAGCAAAGGGAGGAGCAGACAAGATTTTCCACAGTTTGGAAAACCTGGAAGAAAAAACGATGGTGGAACAGCTGGTTGCAACTGTCCATATCTGTCTCCAGCAGACAGCTGAAAGGTCACCAGCTCTGGACAAAGCCCAAAGCCAGATTCTCAACACTGTTCTGTTTGCTCTGGAAAGCACCAAAGAGCAGCTCAGCCTCTGAAGCTGCCACAGGAGAGGAGACACTGCAGCACTGGGGCAAGGGACAGGGGGTGCTCAGAGGTCCCTCTGGGGCTCCTCTGACTGTCCCAAAGCTGTACAGCCTGGCTGCCTCAAATTGCAGGCTGACATTCCCCAAGCCCCTCCTCATTTCATTCTGTGTCTGCTTTGCAAAGTGCTCTCTGAAGCAGGTAAGGGCTGAAATATGGCATGTGGGTTCCCATCAGGGGATTTTCACAAGTCCTGCCCTTTCTGCAGGCTCAGGCACCCTCTCAAGTGACTGCTCTTCCCTTGGTCCTGGGAATAGGGTGGGCACCCCTTGCATGTCCAGTGATCCCAGCCTCCCACAAGCATAACCAGGGTTAGCATTCAAAAGAGGGTCTGGCAGAAAAAGGGGGTGACCTGGCACATATCCCAGCCAGGACTGGTCACAGCAACAGATAATGTGGCCCTGCTGAGCTGTACACAGTTGTTAAGCAGGAGCTCCATGATTTGGAGCAGAGCAGCTATGTAAGGCCCCCATGAGTAGAAGAGCATGGATGCTTGCTAGAAAGAGCACATTATTGCTGTAGGAGAGGCTGAGGGCAGCCAAGGCATCCATGGTCCATGGCTAACCATGGCCTTTCCATCTCCTTCCCAGAGCTGGGGCTTGGTGGGAGAGATAGGACAGAGCCTGAAGGGACTGAGGATCCCATCCCTGTGGCCCTGAGGGGATGGAGGATCCCACCTCATGCTGCCCTGGTTTGCAGGCCAGACTCAGCAAGCCAACAGCTATTACCTTCATTTATCAGAATTCCACAGCACCAGCTCATCACTGTGAGTTTTCAGTGCCACAGGATAGGAACTCAGGACAGCCACTCACTCCCTGCTCCAGCCCCACTCTGCCCCAGGTCCTACACAGCCCCTGGACCAGGAGAAGACAGGGCAGGGCTGGCTGGCAGGGAGGGAGAGCAGAAATACCCCATGATGTGCTTTGGGATGATGCTGGATTTGCAGCAGGGACAGCAAAGCCAGGCTGGCATCCACTGCAGGGAAGCACTGGTCCCAAAGAAGCCGGGCAGAGAAGCAGCAAAGTTTGCCCTGATTTTGTGAGGGGTTGGAAACCACACAGCAGCTCTTTCAGGGACTGGCTCTGGAAGTGTCCCAGCTTTTGTTGAAGCTGAATGGCTGGTGGGAATGATTTATTTTTAATTTTCTTTCCTGCATTAGGAACTGGAAAGGCTCCCGCTTCAGTTTTGTGTAACCACTTGGCTGCTGGGACACAGGAAGGCTTGGAGAAGAATCCTGCTGCTTAGTCAAGCATGAGCTTTTCCTCAAGTTCATGCTGAGCTGGGCTGCTTCCTGCAGCAGCTTTCCTTCTCCTTGCTGCTCTGCATCCCGTTCCCTCCAGCTTAGTGAAGACAGAATCATGGAATGGTTTGGGTTGGGATGTTGAACTTCTTGGGCTAAAATGCCTGTAGTGCCATCCTTTGCTGTGATGGACCATGTGCTCCGAGTTCCTGTCCCCTGTGAGCAGGAATGGAATGTGCCCAGGCTGTAGATCCCATCCACAGCGTGGCTGCAGGACAGGGATGGATGTGCTTTTATCACCTCACTTACCAGTGAATTTACAAAAGGCAGGTGTCACACATTACCCTGCACACGGGCACGGTCAGGGCTCTTTGAGGAGACAATCCTGTGGAGAGATGGGGAGATCACAGCCATGGTTCTTCTTTTTGAAGTACATTTCTTCCTTCTTATGTCTCTGGTTTGACCTCTGCTCTTTCAACATGGCTGAAAAGAAAAACCTTCTACCATTCTCATTGTGAAAATACTCATTTATTTTCTCCATGGGCTTGTTTTTTATATGATTTTGAAGACCTCATCATCATTCTCAGCCTCTCCTCTCTAGACTGTAGACTTGCCTTCTTAGCCTGTTCTCAGAAGACAGCTTCTCTACCCCTTTGAGTATTTTGCCTACCTTTTTCTGGATTTTCTCTAATTCTTTTACTTCTATCACTTTGTTACAGTCTGAACACAGGGAAAGCAGCACTGCCTAGTGAACTCAACATGTGGGCAAAGATTTCTGCAGCACCAAACTGCTCTGTACATCACCCCCTGCTCCGTACAGGAGCCCTTCCCTGGTGACACCAAGTTCTAAGGCACCTGCAGTGTTTCTGCAGGCTGTGAGGGGCAGGGCTGGGCTGAGCCCTCAGCCACACACTGATGCCAGGGTTACACTTCACAGAGCCCCTGGAGCACTGATGGTCATTGCTCATGGGCAATAGGCTGTCCCAGTGGTTTCCATCCATCTCTGCCAGTGCAAACTCCAGGTCCTACATCCTTCACTTCCAATGTGGAAAAGAGGCCATGGATAAAACATATCCCACAGACTAAAATAAACCAGCTACATGCTAAAAAAAGAGTCTTTGGGTAATCAGAAATCACTGTGCACGGAACATACTTTTTCTTGAAACCAAATCCTACAGCTCCTTATTTTGAATTTTTATTAGAGTCCCCAGAGCAATTAGGACACATTGAAATCCAAATGACTCCTGCTAAACTTCATCCTGGGGAAAAAACAGCAGCTTTTTGCTTATGGGAAACAATAAACCTGAGTCTTAAAATCCTTAACAGCTTTCCTGTTTGTACTCTTTTGCAGTTATTAAAACCAGGAAAAATAAAATAATATATTTAGTATTTTTTTCATGTCCCTTTCCTTGTACTGACACCTTGGCTGGGCAGCACTTGGTGCACTGAGCCTTGCTCCAGCCCTGGGTGTGCACCGTGCAAACCTGACTGCTCCCTTCACAGGGGAAACAACTGTGATCTCAAGCCTGTGGAAAGAGGTGAGAGCCTGGACTGTGCCCAGCTCTGGGCTTCTCAGGCCAGGAGGGACCTGGGGCTCCTGGAGAACGTCCAGGGAGGCTGCGGAGCTGGGGAAGGGCCTGGAGCAGCTCGGTGCCCAGGAAAGGCTGAGGGAGCTGGGGCTGCTCAGCCTGGAGAGGAGCCCCAGTGAGAGGGGCCTCGGCCCTGGCTGGCCCTGTGTGCCCCATGTGTCCCTGGGTGTCCCTGTCTGTCGGTCCCTGGTGTCCCTGGGTGTCCCTGTGTATCCCAGTCTGTCCCTGTATGTCCCAGTCTGTCCCTGTGTCCCCCAGTCTGTCCCAGTGTGTCCCAGTCTGTCCCAGTGTGTCCCAGTCTGTCCCTGTGTGTCCCTGTGTGTCCCTGTGTGTCCCAGTCTGTCCATGTGTGTCCCTGTGTGTCCCAGTCTGTCCCAGTCTGTCCATGTGTGTCCCAGTGCGTCCCTGTGTGTCCCAGTGTGTCCCAGTGTGTCCCAGTCAGTCCCAGTCTGTCCCAGTCTGTCCCAGTGTGTCCCAGTGTGTCCCTGTGTGCAGGCTCAGGGCAGGCCCAGGCTCTGCTCCAGGCCCAGCCATGGCCCCAGAGCCACGGGCAGGGCCTGAGCCCAGGAGCTGCCCCTGCCCAGGAGGCAGAGCTGCTGCCCTGGCAGTGCCAGCCCTGAGCAGATGGGGCAGAGGCTGTGCAGTGTCCCTGCCTGGGGACATTGCAGATATTCCTGTGCCCTGAGCTCTGGGATGGCCCTGCTGGAGCAGGGAGGTGGCACCAGGTGAGCTCCTGCGGGCCCATCCAACCTTCCCCAGCCTGTGGTTCTGTGGTTCTGTGGCTGCACCCTCACTTTACATCTTGGTGATGTGGTAGGAGTCACCTAAGCCTCCACAAAAAGAGGGCCAAGGCACTGGGACAATGAGCTGATGGGTCTCCCAGGAGAAATGTGAGCTTGAGGCAGAAGGTCCAGGATGTGGATGAACATGGACCTGAATGTCCTTGTGTTTCAGACAGCATGTCAGGTCTGGAATCTTCCTGGAACAGGCTCCTTTGAAATCCCACCCAGGGTCTCTCAGCTTCACTGTGGGAGGACAAAGATCCTGGTGCACTCACTGGGGTCTGTCTGATCCTCAGATCCTCCCTCCTGCAGAAGCAAACCCTGACCCCCTTGGAGACCTTGCAGGGCTCCCTGTGGATTGCTCCTGCAGAAACCCACTGCCATTCAGGAATCCTCCTGTGGCTCAGAGAGAACCAGGAGCCTCCAGAGAGGCAACAGCAAAGGAGGGCAAATTTTACTGCATCCTGGGGGAAGGAGGAGAAGGGCAGCTCCCCAGGGATGTTGTTCCTGCCTCTCCAACACAATGCTCCCCACTCAGTGGGTCTGGCCAAGGAGGTTGTTTGCTGCAGGAGCCCACAGCACAGATCTCAAGCCTGCAGCTGTAAAAGGATCACAGGGACACCAAAGGATCCCAGCCAGCTCTTTCCTGGCATGGGAGAAAAAGTGGAGAAAAGGGACAGAGATCTTTTGTGCCCTGGCACCTTTCAGGCAGCTCCCAGAGCTCAGAGAAGAGCTTGATAGAAGGAAGCCTGTTCTGGGTAACAGGTGAGTCCCAGTGGCTCCAGCCTTGCCTTAGTGCAGAACAAACACTGTAATCAGTCCATGCTGGGCTGAGTCCAACTCAAGACAGGAGTTTTCAGGAGTTTTAGGCTCAGCTCAGAGTTGGCTCCATCCTCACCTGTGCCTGTCTGCTCTGGTGCTCACCTCCTCTGGAAGGGGAGTTTATAGTTTGATTGTCTATAGGGTTGGGTTTTTTATATAAAACCAGGCTGTTTATGGGGCCTTTCCACTCAGTTCTGTGCAGCATTGTAATTGAATTCATTAAAATCCAGCTTTCCCCACAGCCAGGGCTACCTTCCATAAAAATCCACAAGAGTTGCAACTGCTTCTCATAACCCATAAATGGAAACAGCTTCTTCCCCTCTCTTTCCCTCCCTTTGCTTGATCCTCCTTCCCCACATTCTCCCAGTACCCAAAATAATAAAACAGGGCTGGCAGCTGACTCAGACCCCAGAAAAGGAAATTCCTGCCATGCTGTCTGTCTACACTAAACCCATGCAACGCCTCGCTGCAAGATTTCAGGAGGCAGCAGGCGAGCCCATCCTGCTTGTCCCCTGGGACACACATCCAGAGGGATGGAGACCAGAACTGCAGAATGAAAGGGAGTTTTGGAAGGGAGGCAAATTCCCTTCACACTCCAACACATCCATAACCCTTGGAGATGAGGGCCAGTAACACATCAGATTTTGGTGGGGATTTTGACCACAAAAGCTGGTAGACAATGTGTGCAGACAGATGGCTCCAGCCCAAGGGATGTGGGGACCAGCAGCTCTGAGAGTCCAGGACGTGCAGAGATGGTTTTGGTCTCCTTGAGAGCCCAGTGTGACCCAGAGAGCAGGGAGCAAGGTCTTCCTGAGCATCTCCCAAAGCTGTCAGGAGAGGGGGATGACAGCAAACAGACTTGTGTGGGTGCTGACATCAGAGAAAGCTGGTTTGGAGCCAGCTGATGGTGTCCAAAGCTGACGTGCAGCAACCTGCGACACCAGACAACTCCTCACTCATCAGTGAGAGTGTGAAATCTCCCATTCTATACACACAGCACTTCTTCATCCACCGGGAACCACCAGGAACAACCTGCTGGCATTAGTGTGAGTGACAGAGCCACTCTGGAAGCTGGAGGATGAAGAAGGGGATCCTCTTTTGAGAAAGAGAACAGCAAGCATTGTGGATGTCATTATATACATCTACAGACATCTCAAAAGGTCTGCATTTCCACCCTGGACCATCTCCAGGTAAAAAGGAATATCTTCAGTCTCTGTGAGGAGGGTGACCAGGCTCCCTTGGCAGAGAGGAATGGTCTTTGTTTTGCCCAGCAGAGACTCAGCCCTGCTCTCCAAAGGGCTCTCCCTGCCCCTCAGTTAAGCATGATTTCTGCTTGCCAACACAGCTCTGTGAACATCATGATGGTCTCCACATCCTCCAGAGAAACATCTGCTTCAAGGCTCTTGGATGCTCCTGAGGGTCACCACGTCAGCCTTGCAATTCCAGCTGGCCTCCAGACCAGGAGCACTGGTACAAGGCACCCACGGACAGGCAGCAGAGACTTGACTGCTGAAGATGTTTGAGTCCAGAAAAGGCTTTTGGAGAGTCCAGATAGGACTAATTGCTCTGACTGACTTCAGCAAGCAAAGCATAACACAGGATCAAGCAGTGTCCACTTTGGACCTGAGGCGAGTCATCCATCTGTGAGGGGAACAGCTGGGTAACTGTCACACCAGTGGGCACTTTCTGTGTTCATCTCAGTGGAGGAAAGGAAAGGAAGGGCAGCTTCCCTCACCCAAATCAGACTGAGATGCACTTATTTGGCTTGAAAACACAGACTCAGCCAAGATTTGCTGACAGCCAACAGGGCTGAAACTTCTCTGCCTGAAATTAGAGGGCGTTAGGGCACAGAACGTGGCAATTCCACTAAAGTCAGCAGCTCCACTTGGGCATAAAGCTGTCTGCACAGAGGACCTGCAAGGAACAGCCTGAGAACAGGAGATCTAATATGAAGGGACTTTAATACGTCACCAGGACCAAATCAAGACATTTGAGAGGCAAAGTGGAGAGAGAAAGCCACTACAGGGGAGCAGACAGGACAATGGTGTAGGAAAATCACTGCTCTCAGACTAGGATGAACATCAGCCCTTTTCTTAGTGAATACTTCACCCATAAGCTCACCTCAACAGGCAGGTTTAGCCCAAAATTTCCACTTTTTTTTTTTTTTTTTTTTTTTTTAAACTGCAGGAAACATTCCTATAAAAGAAGCATGGGCCAAGTAAATCTTTCCAAGGCAAACAGATCATCACTGATCTTCTGAAAACTGCCTGTTGGCTGCAGAAAACCAAAGTAGGACCAACAGTTCATCATTCTTCCAGGTTGGAGGAGTCTCTCACTCATTCTGTTCTCTGGAAAGGGTGTCTGTTTTACAGGTAGCATGACCACTCTCTCCTTTCTCCAGCATATTTCACTGAAGGAAAAATGGTGTGGGGCACACCTACATTTTTGGTGGGTCCATCACATCTGTGTAGTGATGTGCTGTGTGCTTAGTCTCCCAGGCTGCAGTCAGCAGGGTGTAGAAATGGCAGAAAATATAATTGCATTTTTATTCTCAGAACTTACAGGCCAGGATGGAATCACTGACAGAAAAGCAGGATTTCTCTGCTCTGTGAGGATGTGTTGAGTTATCATTATCTTTAACATGGCACAGGAGATGCTGCTCAGAACTTGGGTATACCAGAACTTGCTTGAATACATGGAAAAGCACTTTGAGTGAGAGTCAGCTCACCCAAATGTAGACATCTCCAGCTGAGCTCAGCCCCCAGGGTTCAGAGTCAGCAGAAAGGCTGTGTCTGATCTGCATCAGAAATTTTTGTTAAAGCAGAAGAATTCACTCTGCTGCTCTCTGCCCCCCAGCCTGGGACAGCAGCCCCAGCTCTGATGATTCTGCTGCCAACACCCACATGAAAAACACGAGGCTGCTGCCCAGCCCTGCTGAACACACTTGGGCTGCAAACGCTTCCACAGGAACATCTTACTGTGACATGGCCAGATCTGGCCCCCCCAAGCAGGAATGCTCTGAGCAGCCTGAAATGTTGAAGCTGACTTGCTTTGAAAACAGAGCAAGTTGCCCAGAAAGTGCAAGTGAAACCCTGGTGGAGCCATTTTGCAGCTCCTGTGCAGAGGCTGGATCTGCCCTTAATGGATGTGCTGGATAACCATGGTGAGAGCAGCAGGATTTCCCTGAGGAAGGACTAACAGGCACACTCCTAGACTGATGTAAAGGTGCTTTATAGGGACAAGGATGCTGCTTCTTCTCAGGGGAATTACAAAGGAGCAAAAAGCTCATCAGGATGATGTAATTGCACCAGGACAGTGTTTAACCACACCTGCTCTGGGACCAAAAGGCTCCCCCAACCTCTGAGATGCCCTGAATTAGGTTTTGTGGCAAGGGTAGAGCAGAGCTGCTCCACCAGCCTGCAGTAGGGTCATTGTGCCTCTTAGCAGACTTTTTTAGGTGTTCTCAGGGCTTTTCTCCTGCTCCCTAGACATCATTACATTTGGGCATCAGACAGTGACTTTGGGAACTGATGAATTACGTGCTGGACTGAGGCTTTACTGAAGCACAGAGAGGCCAGAGGGGCCTGCCAGAAATAAGCGTGCTGTAAAGATGAAAGAGTTCAGGAGATGAGTGCTGCTCAGCCTGGTGCAGCCAGTGACCCAATGACACAGTGGCACACGAGGAGTGGCAGCCAGGTTTGCTGCAGGGCACAAGTGTGCAAACTGCAGTGGTGTGCCTGACACTGGCAATCTCTGATTGTTACTGTGGGCAGAATCAAAGGGACAGTGTCCTCACAAGGTGCACTCCTTGCAGTTTGCTGTTATTGGAGAACAGTGGATTTCCTGCTCTCTGCTTTCAGGAAATATCCAGCTCATAAAGCACAGGTTTCTGCTACAGAACCATTCCCTACATCTACCAGGTGCTGCTGGAATTTTGTGGCCACTTTTCTGCTCCCCTGCTCTGATGGCAGTAATAGTAACACATCTGCATTTTAGGTGTTGCTATCAAGCTGTGATCTTGCTGTGATCCTGCACATCCAAACCTCCTGCCTTTCACCTGGGCTTGTCACTCTGCTCCTGGTCCCCAGGCAGCTCTGGATCAACACTCCAGGCATTTTGGAATCACCTCCTCTTGGACTCAGCCCAGCCCTCACAGCGGGGGCACACAGGAAATCCTGAACCTCTGCACACTGAACTCTCCCCATTCTTGCACGGAAAAGTGAAAAGACTCTGGAGAAAGCCTGTAAGGGCGGAAGGAGGACTATCCAAAAGTCTGGGATAAAAATCTCTTGCTCTTTCCAGACAGTTTTATGGTTTCGGGTGAGGGATAATGCCCTCCCTGGTGTCCCATGGCTCCTGCAGAGGCAGCTCCCAGCCATGCATGCACCAAACACCCTTTCACCATGCTCAGGTGCTGTGCTTAAAGGATCACCTGCAGGAGAGGCAGGGGGACAGGATGGGCTCCAGTGGCACACGCCTTTCCCAGCAGCCCCTAGGAAGGAGCCACCAAAGGAAACTGCCTCAACTGCTGCAGCAAATTGATTCTCTCTACTTCTGTGAGGATAAACAGCCCCATGATTATCTGCTGCCTCAGTTTCCACACCCATGCGTGGAGAAAGCTGCCTCCTGGGTTCTGGGGAAGAGGGAGGGCTTTCATGTTGAGAGAATACCAAGAGACCTGGATAAACTGCCTTGAAAGGACGCACAATGTCCTCTCCTGGAAAGGCAGGTTAACACTCCCAGCTGCAGGCAGGCAGCTCCTGTTTCCAAGCTCAGGACTCTGGTGAGGAGTGGCTTGAATAGCTGCCCTTGCCTGGTGCTGCTAACTTAGGAGGCAAAACCTAAATACTCATTAAGGCAGCACTTGGCACAAACCCCATCCTCAATTACAAAAATCAATTCATTTTTTTTATGAGTCTGAAGCCTTTGGGGCCTTATAATCTAATTAAATAAAGCTTTCTCACTTTCCTCTTGCCTGCTCCCCTAGCTTCTGTTGTACCAGTAAAGACAAATATATATTTTTAATTTAGCAGAATTCCCCTGCATCGTGTATCTCCTTCTGGCCACAAACCCCTTCCGTTTCCCCCGTGCCTGTGTCCTGCTTGGGCAGGCTGCATCCACAGCCTTTTGTTCCTGGAAAGTGCCAAAACTCCAGGGTCCCAGTTCTCCTCCATCCACTCCCACAGGCTGGGTAGAAGTGCCTGTCTGAGGAGCAAATATGCAGAATGTGGGAAGGAGCAGAGCCCCACACAAGGTGAGCTCAGCACTGGGAGTGGTGCCTCGTGTCACACTGAGGGCAGGACTCATCCAAGGCTGCCAGGTCTGTCTGCCATGGCATACCCTGAGTCGGAAGGGACTCACAAGCAACATCTAGTCCAGCTCCTGGCCCTGCACAGGACAGCTCAGCAATCCCACCCCCTGCCTGAGAATGTTGTCCAAATGCTCCTTGAACTGCCAGGACGTGCAGTGAGGAGATGCTGCTTTAGGACATGCAGTGGGGAGAGGCTGGGGGTGACCTGGAGAAGGTGCCACAGGGTCCCCAAATGGTCTGGTTGGAAAGGACCTTAAAGATCACCTCATTCCCTGCCATGGGGAGGGTCACTTTCCACTAGACCACGGCCATCTTCTCTTCCTGTGTCCAGCACCAGCCAACAGCAAGTGGCCGTGCACGAGTGGGCAGAGATCTCTGTGAGTGTGCCCAGGCCCTGCTGTGGAGGAGGATGCAGTCAGCAGGTCCTGCTCTCTATATGGCAGCACCTGATGTTTCCCTGAGAAGTCCTCAGACCAGCCAGCTCTGGATCAGGTGCTGGAGGAAGGCTGGAAGGTACCACAGGGAACACCCTCTCCACCTCTATGAGGCTTTTGCCTAGAACTGTGTGAAATTTTTTGGAAAAATTGTTCAATTGCAATTATAGGTCAGATAGACCTTACCTAGGGTTGTGATGCTCTTGTGCTGAAACCACTGAAGGGCTGGATTAAAAAGAAAAAAAAAAGTTGCAAGAACGAAGCTTTTTGCCTTGACTTTGGAGCATGTAAGCAAATCCAAAAAAAATGCAACCCCTCAATTTAGTTTGATATCACAGCATTTCCCTACTATCCTACAATTTTTTAAAGATTTAAAAGAAAAAGATATTTGGGTCAAATTTGTTTTTCCGTATCAAGAAAATAATAGAGAGACAAGTGCACATGGGGGAGGAGAAGCCAGAGAGGAGGCTGAGCTCACATCAGTTTCCCTGGGCTTTTCAGTAAGGTTGGTGAACCGTGAGCGTATCAGGCACTGGGGTCTGATGTCAGTTTTCCTGCTTGATGTTGATCAGGAGAACTCAGAGGCACATGCTCTAACCCCCAGAAAGGGGACATCACTGGGATTTCTCTCCTAGGTTCTGTCTTTTGAGGGGGAATTCAGTTCTCCACCGCAGGGCCACAGCAAGGCCATGGAGACAGGGGAGCTCAGCTGCATCGCCTGGAGGGACACAAGGATGGGCAGTGACCGCACAAGACACCACATCCAGCTGCGAGCCCCCAGCCCAGCAAGCACTTCATCCCAAAGGTCACAGAGCAGCCCTGTCCCCAGCACGTCCCTGCCACCATCACAGCACATGGAAAGCTCCCAGACACACTGGGGGCCTCTGCAGTGTGGAGGTGTCAGAGCTGGAGAGCAGGAGACACAAAACCAGCGAACAAAGATTTTGCCAGACTGGGGCTTTGGGAGATTATCCTTGGAACCAGACCACGTTCCATGCTGTAGAGGAAGGCAGAAGATCCTGGGATGAATCCTGGGCTCATCCTGCTTGGAAGGAAGCATTGCCCCATCCCTGCCCCTGCTGAGGTGTGTCACAGCAGCCACCAGTGTCAGGCACCCCACCAGCACCACCTTTGCTGGGAGCCGTCCAGCATGTCTCAGAGAAGAAGAGGACACAGCAGAAGATGAGGCAAGGCTGGGGGCACCACAGAGGTGACCCCTGAGCAGTTCCCATGGCACCCCTCAGAGTGGTGCTGGGAAGACCCCTTCAGGTGTGGTCTCCTCTTTTGGGACCCAGTGTGAGCACAGCTCCTGGCCAGGACATGGGGACATGGGGACGTGGGACAGTTCCTTCAAACAACCTGACAGCCTCAGCCACCTGCCAGCCCTGACTCTTCCACAGGCCCTTCAAAACCACAAAGCTGAGAAACCACAAGGGCAATACGTGAGGTGGTGAGGAGGAGGCAGAGGAAGGAGTGGAGGAAATGTGAAGAGGTAGGTGACAAACCGTGTGCCCAGTGCCAGGCTGAGGCTCAGAACCCAGAAAAAGCATGGAGAGCACAAGAAGGGGTTTGGGCTCAGCTGCAGAATGTCTGCTGCAGCTCCTTACTCCCTCTGGCCCTGCCTGGTGCAAGTGAGGGAGCCCTCGGCCTGATCCAGAGATGGGCAGTGTTTGCTCCAGAGGAATCCCCAGTGTCCCCTCCTGGGAGCTGAGCAGAGCTAGGTGCTGCCCAGGCTCAGGGCTATGGACTGCAGGGAAGGACCTCCCCAAGCCTCTCAGCCACTCCTGGAACACAAAGTACAGCAGTGAGGATGAAGGGAGAGGTGTTCACTGTCCAGCTTGGACAGGTGCCTCTCCCCTGTGAGCCCAGCCTGCCAGTCACCTCCCCAGGGTGACAGGAAACAGGGAGAAGCCAGAACTGACCCAGTCCCTCTCACACCATACCCCCACAGGGAAGTACCATGAGCTTCCTGTGCAGAATCCACCTGAATCACTCCTATGGCTCCATCCAGCCACTGAGAGCCTGGATGCACTGGGCCTCCCATGGATCCTGTCCCAGCACATCCCTGAGAAAGGCATTTTCCAGCCAAAAAGGGCAAGGAGGATGATTTCACCTCCAGCAAATCTGGCAAAGAGGCGTGTCCACAGCAGAGACTGTCAGGTAGCAGAGCAAGCAGCACCCACAAGGGATGTGGCCACTTTCACCAGGAGATCACCCACTCCAGGGACTGCTCACACTCAACCTCCAAGGAAGCTTTTCCCTCAGCAGGAATCGCTGTGCCCATAGCCAGCACTTTGCTGGCAGCAGCCACAGCTCCCTCCCAGCCCAGGGAACATCCTTCTGGCAACTGCACCAACCTGTGCGAGTCAGCAGGGCCACACACAGGTGCCTGTGTGGGAATTGAACAGGGAATTCCATCTCCTTCTGGCAACAAGAACCAGCTCCAGCTTTGTGCAGAACCACGGACACCACATGGGGCAACTTTGGATTTCAAAGGAGGCTTTTAACTTGAGTTGCTTTGACATGGTGGCCTGGCATACTCAGCACTGTGTGCCTCAGGACAGGCACACAACACACAAACCCATGGCACGGAAGCTCGTGGCACTGCTGGATGGAGGGAACTACATTGCTGGAAAAACCCATGGAGGAAGAGGACATAAAGCTGTTGGGTGATGGGATGGAGAGCAGAGAAGTGATGGGACTATGGGTTGAAGTCCAGAAGAACAATTCAGGGTGTTTCAGCAGGGAGATGAGAGGTGAGGAGCACCAGTGGGGAGAGCAGAAAGCCAAGACACCTGTGAGGGCTTCATGTGAAGAGCCACGTAATGGGCCATGCAAGGAGAACAGCCTGAGGTCAGAAAAGCAAGTCCTTGTCTTGGGCACCTCAGAAACTGCTCTGAAAGTGCTTGAGTCCCTCTTGCCACCTCTGTGGAGCTCTCATGAGTGGCCTCAGCAAACACACGCTCACCCCACCCACCTGGTCTCCATGAACTGGAGTTACTGCTCCCCATCACCACCTCCCCCATGCAAGCAGGACACTGAACAGGCCTGGTGGTCACACAGAGGTTCTTCCTGGCAGAGCTCCTGTGCCCCTGCCCAACGCTGCCATTGTCACCTTGGCAAAGTCATTTAACCACGCCAAGCCTCAGTTTCCCCAGAGAATAATCCAGCCACCTCCCAGGGCAGGCTGAAGAGTGCTAAGGTGCTGAGACAGCAGGAACTCAGTATTAATGCAGAACTACTTGGCTTCTAGCCTCACACACCCAAAGAGATCTCCAGGGAAAACTACCCACTTCAACTCCACTTGTGCCTAACTTTTAGGGGGAAAAGAGGCCCAGAATGAGAACCATCCATTTTGTGAATTAGCTATCTCTCTGACATCCCCTCTGGACTCAGCCACCCACTTTCAGACTTTATCCATTGTTTGCTTGGACTTGTACGGGAAAAATCACATTAAGGAAAATCCTAGTTGAATCACAGACTTCGGAACAGTTGCAATGGACAATTTGACAAGGACATGGGGATTTAACATATTTTTAAAGCAAAAATATCTAATGATAATATGCTCCACTCCTGGCTAAAAACATTATCTACTGGCATGGGGGGAATTAAAGCCATAATGCCAGCTACTATAATGCAGGCCTGGAACTCCATGCAAATATTATCCTGATCCAAGAGCTACAAAGCTCTGTTTATCCTAGTAATTAATTCTGTCTTATGTTTAGTGATACAATTAGAGAAACACTGCCATTCTGATGGGCTTGCTTCCACCAGTGCCTTTTACTATATTTACATGCCCACAATAGGCTTGGTCTCACAGAAAAGGGTGAAATTGCATTTATGGAGACAATGCCACATGCATTCCCAAAGCATTTTAGAGATGTAAAGTTAGGCTCCAAATTGCACGTTTATTGTGTGAGCACACAATGAGCTTAGATTAAATATTGACTAAAGCCAGCCTAAGACCCAAAATAATGAAGATGAGCACAATAGTGTGATTTACTCCCAGCCACTAGAGAAATACACATCTGTAACATATAACATGCCCTTCCCACAGATATACTCTTTGTATTCTAGCTAGCCTTAGGCAGGAAAATTTCATTCTTATAAATTATGGATTTTCTTTCCCAACTGCCAACACATCCATATTACCAGCTGCAAAGCAAACAAATATAATAATAAAAAATAATAATAAAAAAGCCATTCCCCTGACACAGTGATGAGCAGGTGACCGGCTCCTTGAATCCTCAAAGTTGAGGCAGCAAAATGGAAGATAAACATGGCTAAAAGCAAAGCATCCTTTCCCTTTTGTCCCCCAAGGTGTGGGAGCCAGCAGGGAGATGTGGGCATGGCAGGTATCCTTTTAGAAAGTACTCCCAGCCCTAGCTGTGTTCAGAAAACTATCTGTCCTTCTCACGCCTTCCTCCTTCCCAGACTTGTGGAAGAAATTCAGGGAGATGCAGACGTTAATAGAACAATTATGATAATAACCCAGTGCTGAGTGGGGGTAACACACACCCTTCCCAGCAGCTCGACCTCTAAATCCTCTAATACGGCACTGCTTCATTCAAGATTAAAAGAAATTGTAACCCAGCAGAGACAAAAAGACACAGGAGGCAAGGCAGGATCTCACTCGGCAGCAAAGCCCCACTCCAGTCCAGATGCAGTCATATCACTTCAGCTTCTCTGTACCATCTCCATGACAACCATGTAATTTGGATGCAATAACCACTGCCGAATTGATCTTTAAATGTAGCTTTGCTATAAAACATAATACTGAACGTGTCGGGCTCAGGATAAAGAGAGGTAGCCCCCTACCACTGAGGACTGTGATTTAAGAGCCCCTCTTTAATTTTCAGCTTCAATAATTGCGTGTGTGAGTGGATTTTAAAGGCAGGGGCAGCAAACACCATTTGTGTGTGTGTGTACGGCACGCTTTGGGGTAACACTGCGAATGAGACACCACACTGAGAGCTGGAAAAATGTGTCAATGTCTATCCAGAGAATGGGCATCTTCCCACGCACACACACACACACACACACACACACACACACACACACACACACACGTACCAGGCAGTCTCCAGCCCCTGAAGCATACAGCTGATGCATCAAATAATCCTAATAAGAACCAAACCCAGTATAACTAAGCAAAATAGGAGGGGGGATCGATGTACAGCATGACAATGAGAGCCGGGGAGCTTGCATTGGCACTTACCCGAGCAATGAGCTGTTTATTTTTTGGTCCCTTCACAAATGCAGCTCCCTTTTCTCTTCAACAATCCATGCAAAATAATCTGCAGTCCCACCGATGGAGGAGTGGCCCCGTCCCTCCCCCTCCACCACCTTCCTAGACCTCCCTGTTATTGGCTTCCTTCTCCCTTCTCTCCTGCTCTCCCTCGCTCGCTGGCGATGGTTACACCTCCCAGCCTTCCCCCAAGGTGTCAAGAGACTGCTGGGGATCCAGCAGGCAGGGTGGGAGGGACGGGGAGAGGGGGAGGAGGCAGGAGGCATGGTGAATGGACCGGGAAAGGATGGAATGAAGCTCTGGCTGGCGAAGCCCCCGGCAGAGCCCCTGGCAGGAGCAGACCCGCCGCTGGCTGCAGGAGCTGCCAGGGATGTCCCCGGAGCGCTGGGCTTGTCCCCCCACGGGCACCTGCAGAGCACTGAGGGATTGCTCTGCTTCCTGCCAGCAAATCGGCACCCTGCGAACTGACACTGGCTTGAAGTTTGGGGTTGAAATCCTGCCAAATGCTCCCAGTGACTTCAACAACCAATGCGCTTCCAAACACAGACGTGCAGCACTGGAAATGCCTGAGGACCCACCTTGGTGCAGACCCCAGCACGGCAGGTTGGGTTGCTCCATGCCTCCGGACACTCCCACCTGCTGCAGCTCCATCCCATCCATCCCATCCCATCCCATCCCATCCCATCCCATCCCATCCCATCCCATCCCATCCCATCCCATCCCATCCCATCCCATCCCTTCCCATCCCATCCCATCCCAGTGCTGCCCGTGCACCTGCCAAGCTGCCTCCAGAGCCTCCCCCAGCACCGTGGGCTGGAGCTGGTGCTGCTCACCCCCACTGACACATCTCCATCCTGACAGCTCTTGCATGCACAGGCAGTGGCTTTGTCCACAGGCTTACCCAGGAACCTGGCTCACCAAGGGGACTGGGGATGCAGTGTGGGGTGGAGAGGCACAGGGACACAAGGCTTTTCCTGCTTTAGGGCCCTTTTACCAGACTAACAGAGCAGTGGTTTAGGGCAAACACTGTCCCTTGGCCTCCTGGTGGCTGTAACACAATGGGGGTTCCTGTGGGTGCACAGGTGAGGGGTGGTGGGTGCTCTCTGGGTCAAGTTGCCCCACTGGAGCACAAGCCAGTGGTCCTTAGCCCGGGCCAGCTACAAGGATCCTTCCCCAGAGCTGGCACACCTCTGTACTGGCATCACCATGGCACACAGCAGCCAGGATGTGCACCCTGACTGCTGCGCAGGGATGTGGGCTCACAGGATCACAGAAGGGTTGGAGGGCACCTGAAAAACCATCTTGTTCCAGCCCAGGCCATGGGCAGGGCACTAGACCAGGGTGCTCCAAGCCCCATCAAACCTCTGGGTGAGGAAGAAGGGTTTGGTGTCTTCCCCAGATTCCCTTCCTGATTCCAAGGAGAAAACCTCTCCCTAGACCTCTGTCTCTTGGAAAACTTCTTCCACACATTGCTGAATGAGCAGACAAATCCCCAACACCCCAAATTAAAAATACCATTACAACGTACAGCCGTACATCCCAACATTGCAGCACAGCCATCAGGTGAAATAATGTCCTGGAGCAGCTCAGCAGAACACGGCCAGAGATCCTTCCAGCAGGGACAGCCCCAGCACAGCACACAGGGTTGTTTGCCAGGGAGAGGATTGGTAATGGACCATGTAATGAGCCACCCTGCAGCTACACTCAGGACTTTTCCAACAAATGCAAGTGTGAGTGAAGGTTACTGTGCTGGAGAGACACGAAAATGGACCTTGTGGCCACAGTCAGCTGGGCAAATCCAGGTGTGGGGCTTTTAATCTCCCACAGGGTCCCTTCATTAAAGAGATTTGATTAACACCATCATAAAAGTCTGTCCTGCTGCTCTTTCTGATCAACTCTAATATATTTGTAATCAAAAAATTATGAGGTTAGGGCGCTTTAACAAAAAAAAAAATTAAAATATAAAAGCACAATCAATATTTATCAGTCTGTTGTGCTGTTCAGTTCTGAAGGCAAGGAACAAAATCCAATTTCTGCTCAGCCAGTCCTAGGAAATGACATTTTGCAGCATTAGAAAATGAGGTTCTAGTTTCTAAGAATATATCCACTAGTGGGTTCCAAATAACCGTGTTATCAATCATTCTGCTCCTGGGAATGAGTGTATCAACAGCTGGATTCGGGGAGAAACCTCCTCTCCTCCCTTTGGCAGGGTAGTGTGCCTGTCCCTGTCATTGATTGGGCATTCCTAACAGCAACACGGTACAGAAATTTCTCCTGGTACATCTCTGTCAGGTGCCTCCAATATGTCATAATATTTTCTTCCAATTAAGAAAACTCCTAAACTACAGCGATTCTGTGTGTGCTGCTGAACTGTCTGGATTTTTTGCTACCTGTGACACAAGTTCTCTGAGGAAAAAGCAGCATGCTGAGGCAAGGACACCTTCCCTGCACACCAGCATCAGGGGAGTCACTCCTCAAGCCCCCAAACAAGCCAGAGCACCCCCGTGTGAGCCTGCCAGGCAGCAGGGAACTGCAGGCACCACAAGTAAACTGCCAACACTGCACCAGCCAGACCATGGGAATGCTCAGCTAGGCTAAAGCAGAGGGGGACACCTGGAGAAAAGACAGGAGCATGTGGTCCTGAGAGGGTTAATGGACTTGTTGCCCCATGGGATCCACCAAACCCGAGCTCCAAGGCTGGCAGCTCCACACGCTCTGCTCCCCCTTTGCTCTGAGTGGAGAAGACAGGACCACCTACCCTGCAGCCCCACAGGCTTTATTGACTTCCCTCACCATTTAAAAAGTGCCTTAAATGCAGCTTAATGCCTTTGCTTTTAAAGTGCTGAACCCCCATTACAAAGAGTTTTCCAGCCATGCCCTGCTCTTGCTGTGGCACACAAGAACACTTCTGGGTGCTGCTCAGCCTTCTCAGTTTTTAATATGAAACCATTGCTAGTCTTTTTTCATACCCAGGAATGAGCATGCTTCCATGTCCTCACACAGCTGTTTTTCTCAGGAAATCCCTTGGATTTCCCAGCTGGGATTCACTAATTTTCAGTACAAGCCACTTTGCTGGAAGCCCTAATTAGGAGAAATCTGTGTGAGGGCCTTGCTGCATGCAGGTGGTGTGGACAGGGGGATGGGGTGGGCGATAACAGCCCCTCTGCAGAAAAAAGGGCCAGTCCTGGAGGGCCTTTGTCTGCATTTCTCTTACACTAAAGATCAGTTCTCTGTCCTGGGTGATGTCTGTCCTTGGAGGTGAGGTGTGGTTGGAAAGTCCACACCTGGAATTGCTGCATCTGGCTGGGTTCTCACAGATGTAGGCACAAGGCAGAGAGCTGCACCAAACACCTCACCCTGAGACAAACTGTCCAACAGCAAACCAACCCCCAGGTGAAACAATTCCAGTGCCAGGAGCTGCGCCTGAATACTGTGTCTGGGGTCACCACTGGCTCTTCCTACACAGAAAAGCCCAGTGCCTTCAAGAATGTTCCCCTGGGAGTTTTTCCACTCCCCCCAGGCTGTGACCAGCTTCCCTTGTAACCTCCTCCTGGATATACATTCAAATGAAACTTATTTAGGGCTCCACCACAATTCATCCTCTGAGCTCCTCAATAACGTTCTGGCTGCTGGGCCAGGAGTCAGAGCCTGGCCAGCACAGCCACCAGAGCCCTCTGGAAGTCCCAAGGACACTGTGCACTAATCTCCTGTGCAGGGATTAGTCACCTCTGTCACTCACACTAAAGAAATCTCCATGTGCAATGGAGGATTTTGATTCCCTGCCCAGTGTAGGCACTTCTGCCTGGGAAATCCCAGCCTGGAATATGAGAGTCATCATTCCTGGCATTTCAGGTTTTGGCAGAAGGGAAGATTGATGGTGCTGGATGAGCACTCTGCTCACTCTCCATCTTCCTTCATGGGACTTTCAAATGAGTCACTGTCCTCCAAAACACCATCGTTCCTCTGCCCACAAGGATGTCTGAGTGTATGAATTTGCACTTGTCTTCCTGAGAGCCCACTGCTGACACAAAATCAGCTCCCCAGGCAGACCTGACCACTCAGAGCATCTGACTTGTCCTAATTTCAGTAACACTTAGTGTATGAAAACTGTATCCTCAGCAAGTGATGAAAGTGAGCAGGTCCTTGGAGGTCCCACAGGGTCTTCTGACTACAAGGGGTCTGCAGCATCTCTTCCATCTTTATTGTACCCCAGTGCTAGGAGTCTGCCCCTCTCTGCCATCCATCATCTCACCTAAACAAATGTCATCCTATTTACTTGGCCTAACTTCATAGAATCATAGGATGGACTGGGTTGCAAAGGACCTCAAAGCCCATCCCGTTCCACTCCCTGCCATGGGACAGCTTCCAGTAACCCAGGCTGCTCTGAGTCCAAGCTGGCCTTGGGCACTTCCAGGGATGGGGCAGCCACAGCTTCTCTGGGCACAGCCTTCCCCAGCACCCAGGTACTGACATACATGAAACCATTCAAGGTAGTTTTCCTAGTCCTAGACATGTACAAACATTTCAATTTACCAGGTGCCATTTAATGTGCTGCCTGCTTACTGCTGGAGCATCTTTGCATCCCCTCAGTAGGATATGGACCCATCAGGCTGCTTTTCTCTAGAGCTATGAATCTTTGACTGGACACTTTTCTTTTTCTAGTATCAGAGCAGAGTCTTTGCCAGTTTCATCTAAAACCAACATGCAGCATTTTTTTTTCTTTCGGACATACATGCATATAAACACACACACATGCACACTCCCTAATAGTCCTTAATGCCACCAAACATCATTTTCATTGACTGCTCTTCCAGATTAGCCTTCCAGGTCTCTGCATTATGTAACAGTTAATTCATTGCTTTTGTTACCAAATCCCTTCTTTTCCTGTTTGGGTTTTTATTACTGTTATTATTTCTGATTTTATCTTCCTTAACAATGATAGATTCTTAGCTAAGAATATCTTCAATGGCTGCAGAACTGTGTGCATGCTGTGGAGGAGACAGCACCTATCAAAGTTTTCTTAAGCAACCCTCATTTAGAACACACATTATTTTTTCTCATTTTTTCCTCCAATCGTTTTTGTTTGTAATTGTTCCCAACTTAGGAAAATTGACCACTTTCAAGTGCCTTGCATACGTATTATCAATTTAGGATCACATTCTGCTCAGTACAAATGCAATTAGGGCATTTAAGCAACCATTAATTCTGAGTTCAGTAATCAATTCACCTTTATCTGTCCAACTGAGGCCTGATCCAGAATCACACCAAATTCACTGCAATACTTTCAGTAACAGAAAATTATCATCTGTCATTTTTAGAAACCGTGGGGCTGCGTATTGGCAGCAGCACGAGTCCTTCAGCATCTATCCCTGAGGCTGCAAAGCTGTTCTGGGAGCATGGATTTTCTTTCACTTTGTTATGAAGCTGTTTGGGGAAGCTATTTGTCCATCCCCCGGTTCGATCCGGCAGTCTGCAGGGATCCATCTGCTGATCCGCCCCAGCCCCAGTGGAAGAGCAGCCCTTGGTGGAATTCTGGGACATGTTCTGCCTCCAGCTCCGGGGTCCCAGCACAGGAGGGATGTGGAGCTGTTGGAGCAAGCCCAAAGGAGGCACCAAGATGATCAAGGGGATGGAGCAGCTCTGCTATGAGGAAAGGCTGAGAGGGTTGGGTTTGTTCAGCCTGGAGAAGAGGTTTGGGGGTGACCTCATTGTGGCCTTCCAGCCCCTGAAGCATCTCCAAGAGAGCTGGAGAAGGATTTTAGAGGGTGTGAGGACCAATTTTGCTGGCTGTGAGCAGGTTCTAGAGCACAGATGTGAAGGGGCAGAGAGCAAAGGAAGGAAAGTTTGCTGTTACCTGAGACCACCAAAGACAGAGAAAAAGAGGATGCTTCAGCTGTGGGAACAGAGGCCCTGGATCCCCAGGCCAAGGACTGCTCAGCCTGCAGGATTAGGTTCAGTGAGCAAGCGCAGCAGAAAACTCAGGCCAAGCTACTGGGGAGCACTGGGTCTGACTGGAGGTGCTGGCCCAGCTGCCCTCACCTTTAAGGCTCATTGCCTGAGTCCAGCCTAGAGGCTCTGGGTTTTGAAAGACTTGGGATAGGGAAAGGGGGATTAGAAACAATTTTTGAAGTTATAAACCTGATTTCAATTATATTCATAGAAACACAGGATGGTTTGGGTTGGTAGGTATCTTAAAGCTTTTCTTGTTCCACTCCCTGCCATGGGCAGGGACACGTTCCACTAGACCAGACTGCTCAGAGCCCTGTCCAACCTGGCCTTGAACACTTCCAGGGATGGAGTGTCAACAACTTCTCTATTGTCTATAAAATAAAATTTAAAAAAATTGTTGATAAACTGACATTTTCAGATGATGGAAAAGGGAATTCAAATGATCTGATGTTCCATTTAAGCTCAGCAGTCAGGTCCTGGCTGGGAGAAATGTGGGACAGAAACACAGGGGCCCTGGGGCTCCCACACCTGGGCTGCAGGGGGACAATTAGCAGTGATGAGCTTTTACATAAGCAGAATCCCAACACCTCCTTTGCTCTGAGTGTTCCTGAGTTGCCAGAATGGGTTCAATAAGAGGGACATTTTGGGATGTTGATGGAGAGATGACACAGATGCCAGTGAGCTGCATTAGCTCTGTGTGCCCTTAGGACTATTGCAGCATTTAGTCTTGTGGAAATGACCACTGGAACTGGGACAGGAGCACGAAGGGTGAGGCTGAAGCTGTTACAGACACCCAACAGCACTAATGGCACTGGAAGGGGCAAAGAGCAAATTATTCAGTGGCTGGGCTGAAAGAACAAACCAAAACTATTTCAGATAAAGCAATTAGTTGTAGCCCAGTGTTTCACCTCCTTTGAGCTGGGGGTCAGGGTGAGATAGTGATCTTCTGTAAGTAGGGAGACGAAAAACAGTTTGACAATTTAGGAAAAAATCAATTTCAGCAAACTATCAGAAGACCATTCACAATGAAGAACTACAACTGCCACTTTTGTGACATGATTTCTTTTTCCCTGTATGGAACTCCAGCAGGAGCCTGTGAACTTGTTGAGCCAACAAAATATATTTCATTTGCAAAAAAACACTTAATTTTTTTTTTCATTCATTTCACTTCCAGATATTTTTCTTCTGTTCTAGCTGAGCTGAATTTCTCTGAGGCACCACCAAGTGAGAGTTTACTACATGGGACTGGGAAGGAAGCTGAGGTAGGTCTGGAAAGGCTGCATGAGCACATCTGCTGTTGCCATCACTGATGGCATCAAGGGCACAGCCATTACCAAGCTTGCTTTCTCCATCCTTCCAGCCATTTATAGCTAATCTCACCAGGGCTAGAGTTTTTCCAGCCTCTGGATCACAGGATAGGTTCCCATGGAGCTGGTACCCCTGGGGCTGCTCCTCACTATGGCATGTGTCTGCAGCACAGAGGATGGAACCTCTTTCCAGAGGTTTCCAGAGTTTATCCCTCCTCAGCCACAGGCTGGGAGGGACTGAGATGCAGTTAAGTAGTTCCCCAGCCTGCACTACTTTTTAGCTCAATTTCCATTTCCTAAACCACTGCTGACGTCGGTCTAAATAATCATTATCTCCACAACCATGCTGAGTTTTAGCTTTGCTGAGCATCTCACAGCAGATTTGGAGCTCTGGAAAGGATGCTGAGCTTAAGAAGCTGCTGCTCTGTGTCTGTCCCATCTCACTGACTGTTTTTCTCAATGCACACACAAACACACACCCTACGTGCATGTGTGCTCTCTTTCATGTGAGCTGCCTAAGTGGATACTTGCTGTCAGATCTTCCAAGCCACAGCACATTTTTAATCAGTCAGATAATTCAATCATTCATTTCAGACCTGCTCTGCACAGCTGTCATTTGCAAGCATCAAAGCTTCTCTATCAAAAAACCACACAGGCTGGGGGCTCATTCAGACATTGCTGTTTCAAAGTGCTGAGGGGGGGTGCAAAGAAAAAGAACTAACAGGATGGATTAAATGAACTTATTAGAAATACTTCTGAAGCTGCCACCCAACCGTCCTCAGCAGACAACAATGGCATGGCACAAGGGCAAGTCAGGCATCTGCAGGATTTGTGAGGTATTTGCAAATCTCACTCTTACGTTGCAGAGTGGGGAGAATGGAGGAGGGGGGTGTCACATGGAGCTTCCTGCCTGAGATGCTCAAAGCCACCGAATGGGATTTGGATGTCTGGTTCTCATTAAAATTAATGGAAATTGGGTGCCCAGACCTACAGGCAGCTTTCAAAAGCTGCATCTCCATTTATAATTAATGTTCCCAACAGAACGACTAAATATTTATACAATAGTTCACATTATATGCAAAGTGGGAAAGGTGCCTCTTGGAAGATCAGGGACCCAGAGAAGGCGGATCTGATGGGGTGTCAGGCTTAATCCACGTTGTCTCTTGTTTAAAGCTCTTCTACTTGCAAATCTCCAGCAGCTCCCACTGGATGAGCACCTGGGTGGTAGCTCAGCAACGATGAAGTTCTCAGGCTACAATGCAGCAAATTAAAATGGCAGATTAACAGCTTTCCTGGGTTCTTTTTCTCTCCCTCCCCACAGCTCTGACTTCCTTCATCCACTCACTTCATCTCTGCACATCCCAATTTCCAGTATGAAAACTGCTCAGTGCTTTGGTAAGAGAGCAGTGGAGCTCAAGCCATGAGCACTGCCCTGGTCAGAGGTGCTACAGGTGGGAGAAGCCAAGGAAAAGTGACACTGATGTGCCTCCAGACATTAGCAGAGCCATGGCTGGATCTGCTCCACTGCATTTGCTCTGGAGGGATGGGGTAATTCAGGGTACAAAGCTGGGGCTTGGACCCTGAGGGTGTTTGGGGGATCTGTGCTCTGGGGTAAAAGCTTGGCACTCTTGCAGCAAAAGTTCAAAGGAAACAAGTCCTGTTCTGGTTTGTCTGTCCCTGGAGGAAACGCTTCTTCACCTGGACCATCTCTAAACTCTGCCCCAGCGGATCCACTGAGAAGCTTGGGCTTCATGCACCCAGCAGCCTCAGATTCTCACTCAGAAGAGATCCTGGGCTGGGCTCAAGACAAACACTTAGGGTGGGCTTGATGATCACAGTGTTTTATAGCACCTTAATCGAGGAGATTCAACTCCTCCAACCTTTGAAAATCAGCCTTTTAACTTTATTCTTCCTGACTTTTCTATTCTTCTTACCTAAAGCCACCAGATGGAGAAGCTCTGCTGACTCAGGGAATATGGAGACAGCTCCAGTCTGCTCCCCTCCTGGGCATCTCTGGGTTTGTCAAGCCCTGACAAATGTACTGAGAGCTCACATCTGTAGATCCCCAGCTTCTAGGGTGTGAGCTGTAGCTACGGTTTCACTGAAAGGACACAAAGCCCAGCCAAAGGACAAGTCATGTGCTCTGTGTCCGTGGACACACACCCTCTGCTACAAAGGGTTCACTCCCACCCTTTAGCTTCTGGTCAGTTGGCTCTTTTCTCCTGCCCTGGAAATCATCAGTAGCTCATGTTGCCTTTCCACATGACCTTGGGTGCCCTGCACAGGTCTTTCTGTGGCTCTCCTGACCCTCCTGACCATATCTCACAGCACAACATGGGCTATGTTTGGTGTCCAGGCTGGCCTAGCACAGCTACACAAAGCTGTGTCATGGAATCACAGAATATGCTGAATTGGAAGGGACCCACAGGGATCATCCAGTCCAGCTCCTGGCTCTGCACAGACACCCCAACAATCCCCCCTGTGCCTGGGAGTGTTGTCCAAATACTCCTGGAGCTCTGGCAGCCCTGGGGCTGTGACCATTCCCTGGGGAGCCTGGGCAGTGCCTGATCTCCTCTGGGGGAAGAACCTTTTCCTGATATCCAACCTGACCCTCCCAGTGCAGCTCCAGCCGTTCCCTTGGGTTCTGTCACTGTCCTTGGTGCTGCCCCTGTGCTTCCCCTCATGAGGAAACTGCAGACTGCCTTGGGGTCTCCCCTCAGCCTCTTCTGCTCAAGGTTGAAGAAGCCAAATGCCCTCAACAGTCAGCCACGACATGGAAGTGAACATGAGCTGCAGCCACATCCCCTGAACCTCACAGCTGTGGGGCAGGGCAAAGGGGAGACAAGGCACCATTCCTCAGTGACACCAGGGCCAGTCTGCATGGCATGGCACATTCACTGCTCCATGGTTTGTTCCCTATTAAAACAGCCAGCTTGGCAAGACAAAAATAAATGCAAATTCAAAGCTTAGAGCTGTTGTCCCCAGATAAGATGCCAGGAGAGCATCAAGGACACATAAAGAACAAAATAGCTTAATTTTCTCAGTGAATACCTGTCTGCTTATTTTTTAATTAAACAATAGCTGGGTGTAGACTTGTGAGACAGCAGAGGGATCCCAAGACAGAGGAGATTAGGTGATGTACACATGTGAGGATGTAAACCCTCCCTAGCATGGAGAGCGTGGCAGCTGAGCCTGGCAGAAACTGCTCCATCACTGGACCCTTCACTGCAACAAGCTTCTGCAAAGGCTCCCTCATTTTTTGAGCATTTAAACCCAGAAGCAATTACACATTCTGAATCACAGCCAATACTCCATCCTGTCAGACAGACAGGGTCACGGGCAGGCATTTTAGGAGCAGGCTGGAGAAGCCTCTGCTGGCAGTTGCCTACAAAAGGACTGGTCCCATCTTCAGGCATGAATATGGACTAGGCTGCCTCTGAAAGTTCCTGCCAGCCCCCTGCAGATGTGTCACTTGTTGATAGATGTGTAGGTAAAAGTCTGAAGGTCTGTATTTTCTTATCACACAGACTCAGGAAGAGATTTCCCCATCCAGAGATCCCTCAGGCCTTGGCCATGGAGGGAGGGCTGAGAACCCCGGCAGAACATCCTGGCCTTGCTCCCAAGGAGCCACGCCTGCATCCCTGTGGCACAAGAGAGGTTACAGAGAAAAGACTGGGACCAAGGGCTCAAACTGCTCAGCCCCAATAATGCCTCAGACCCCAAACCAATGGTCCAACCACCATCCTGAGTCACAGACAGGAATCACAGACTTACAGAAGGGTTTATGTTGGAGAGGACCTTAAAGATCAGCTAGTCCAACCCCTGCCATGGGCAGGGACACCTTCCACTATCCAGGGTACTCCAAGCCCTGTCCAGCTTGGCCTGGGACACTTCCAGGGATCCAGGGGCAGCCACAGCTTCTCTGGGCACCCTGTGCCAGGGCCTGCCCACCCTCACAGGGAAGAATTTCTTCCCAATATCCCATCTAACCCTGATCTCTGCCAGTGGGAAGCCATTCCCCCTTGTCCTGTCACTCCATCCCTTGCCCTTAAGTCCCTCTCCAGCTCTCCTGGAGCCCCTTTAGGCCCTGGCAGGGACTCTGAGCTCTGCCTGGAGTTTCCCTTCTCCAGGTGAGCAGCCCCAGCTCTCCCAGCCTGGCTGCAGAGCAGAGGGGCTGCAGCCCCTGGAGCACCCGTGCTGGGATCAGCCGTGCTCCCAGGGAGAGCTGTGCAGGCTGCTGGGCTGTCACTGCCCTAGATTGGAGCGGTAAGCTCCTTTCTGAAGGAAGATAATTGCTCTAGTTTAGAACTAAGTGGTTCAAGGAGAAAAACACAGGTAAGAGGGCTTGATGCGGTGAGTTTGGGGTGGGAAACAGGAGATGTGCAGGGCAGAGCAGCTGCACAGCTGCTTTGCTGGATGGTCCAAGTGATGCATGAAAAGCACCAGTCAGGCTGTCACTGTGCCCCCAGCCCAGCCAAACTGGTGCTGCTGGAGAGAGCAGAGACCAAGGTGGGAGACGTTGGTGCCACTACTTGGAGTCCTGAGCTGAGAGGCTGAACACCCTTAAAATCCAGAAGGGAAAAGTCACAGATGGAACAAAGATCTTCTGTCTCTTCTCACCTGTCCCTTCTCCACCTGCATGTTCAGGTTTTGTGGCCATAAAGGAGATTCCCAGAACACTCTGGCTCTGAGAGCTGGCATTGAGCATTGAGCTGATGCCTCAGGTTTACCTTTTATATTTTTCAGATTCTGTTCTGCTTTAATGTGTGGGTCTGGGTTTCATATTAGGGGATGGTGAGCTCTCTCCACAGAGTAGGGAGACAAAACAATTCCTTCTCTAGCTGAGGCCCAAAGAAAAATGATCCAGATCTCAGGCCCAAGAGCACAAACAACGTGGGCTGAAGAGAGAAAACAAGAAGGATGGGACTGCATGGGCTAAAGCTGTAATTGGACAATTAACTCCAATATGCAAATGGACCAGAACTGACAAAAGTGAGAGACCCTGTGACAGGTTGTCCATTTTTTTGTGGCCATTTGGGTTGTGCTGCCCAAGGTGGATCCACTGAGGCCTCTTAATAAATCCCAACTTTATTCTTTAGCTCTGTCTAGTCTCTGTTCTAGGTCAGCCTTCACAAGGCATCAGAGCAGCCTGTCCACACAGAGGGACAGCCCCCACCACGGGACAGCTCCCGTGGAAGCTGCTCCAGGGAAAATAGTTGCCGCTTTGGCAAGCAGTCTCCCAGAGCAAAGACCAACAAACAGGAGCAGACAACAACAGAGCCATTAATAAGGGCATGCTTGGCATGTCCCTGGACCCCTTTCCACTGTGATCAGAGATTTCAACAGGCAAGCACAGCAAAGGCCTCTTCAGCAGAGTTTTGTCTGTGCTGCTTAAAATTCCATAGCTCCCCTTTCCAAGTGGGCAGGAAAGAAACAGTTTTTGTACGTTCACAGCCCGGCCCCCTTGTCCCCATTTGTATGGAGGAAACTCTGACTTGAACCTGGCAGGCTCTGGGCTGCATGGGAAGGACACCAAGAGGCTGGAAGGATGTGTCAGCTGACTCCTAGGGCCAGCTCCGGCCCTGGTAGGGACAGGTCCTGTCTGAAGGTCCCTTGGAGGGAGGTCAGAGAGGCACATTTGATGCTCAGCAGCCTGTTTTGCACCAGGATCAGCCTGGGAACAGCTCCCAGCTTCCCCCAGGTGGGCATCCTTGCTGCTTCTCCCCTCCTCTCTGCACAGGGACAGAGCCATGTTGCTGGCAGGTCTGCTGCTCATCCATCCACACACGAAGGAAATGTGCACTTGGTGAGCACAGCCATGGCTTGCCTTCAGGCAGCAGCTCAAGACAATGATGTAAAACCCATTTTTGGGGAACCCTGTGACCTGGAAACAATGGTGGAAGCACTCAGC
This sequence comes from Passer domesticus, assembly GCF_036417665.1. Classification (NCBI taxonomy): domain Eukaryota; kingdom Metazoa; phylum Chordata; class Aves; order Passeriformes; family Passeridae; genus Passer; species Passer domesticus. The sequence goes on along the minus strand of NC_087486.1, from coordinate 15,136,049 downwards.
TGGCCCCTCATACAGGACCTGAATATTATTTGTGCAAAATGTTTCTTTCAAGCCAAGGCTGGCTGCCCTGTCTTGTCTGAGAGCTATTTGCTGTCATGTCTGGTCAGAGTTAAGGTTACTGAGAACGTTCATGACACATTTTCTCTCACAGACAGCCAAGGCCCCTCTTCTGCAAAACAAGAAGCCAGAAGAAGCAGAAGGATGCAATAAGTGGCCTGCAAAGCTTTGTTCCCCTTAAAAGAGTTTTGCAGCTGAGAATGCACAGCTGTAACTGAGCACGAGTGTCTGGGAAAGGGAAGTGCTCAGGCCTTGCCTGGGTAACCCCACCTCGTGCCCGTGGCTCCCTGCAGCCACTGCTTCCCAAGCTGCAGAACCAGAATCGAGGAATCACAGAAGGGTTTGGGTTGGAAGGGACCTTAAAGGTCATCATCTACCCCATTCCATGGGCAGGGACACCTTCCACTATCCCAGGCTGCTCCAAACCCCATCCAATCCAGCCTTGAGCACGTCCAGGGATGGGGCAGCCACAGCTGCTCTGGGCACCCTGTGCCAGGGCCTCACTACCCTCACAGGGAAGAATTCCTTCCCAATATCTAATTTAAACCTACTCTGTCAGTTGGCAGCCATTCCTCTTTGTCCTGTCACTCCACCCCTTGCCCAAAGTCCCTCTCCAGCTCTCCTGGAGCCACTGCAGGTTCTGAAAGGCCCCAACAAGGTCACACTGGAGCCTTCTCTTTTCCAGGCTGAACAATCCCAATTGTCCCAGCCTTTCCTCATAGGGGAGGTGTTTCTCTCCTATGAGACACAAGGGACTCTGCTGTCAAGCCACCCCTTCCCTCCCCGTGGCCTGCAGCCCCTCTCTCACAGCAGCTCATCCCGCGAGCCTTATCTTTGTCACACGAAACCTCAGCCCTTTGTCCCTCAGGCCGGGCTCAGAGAACTCTCCAAAGCCAACGAAGCGGGTCCATCCCCTCATTAACTCACAGGCCTGTCTCCCTTGATTAGATTGTGCTGACTCTGCTTGCACATCACACTTGCTGCTCTAGATGCAGGGACACTGGGGCATTTCCAGCTGGGACACAGACAAAAGGAGGAGATAGCAGAGCCTTGGTTACCACCAGAGCAATTCAGGACAAATAATTAGAGGCTTTCATGGCTAATTGGATCTGTACTGTCAATCCAGGACAGGAGATGCCTTAACCCACACTGCCTGCCTGAGATTGCTAAGCAGGCCAGAAATAAATTGCAGCACTGGTCCAAAGCTCATCAGCCCTCAGCTTCCACCCTGCGTGCTCCCTGCCAGCCCTGCTACAGCACAGCCTGTCCAACGGGGCACTGCAGCTCCCCTGCCCTTTTCCACAGCCTCCCAGCCATGCCAGCACACCTGGAGTCACCTGGGCTGGCTGAGAGCCTCCAACATGCTGACCTCAGTGCGTCATAGCTGGCTTGAACAAGAAGCTGCAGTTTTCAAACTGAAGTCAAAGGGTGAGTGAAGAAAAGGGTTGGGAAGAGGCAGAGGCAGAGATCAGGGCTAGCAGGGAATGGCAGCCCAAGGTGTTTTCCAAGAAAGGCTTGTGAGCTGGCAGTACCCAGATTTAAACCTGCCTGTTTGCAGCTACAGGACAAGGCCCCATTCCCATTTCCAAGCTCACTCTCAACCTGAGAGTGAGCTCAGTCCTTTCCTTCTCTGCCCAAACCTCCCTCCCAGATCCTGGGAGTGCTGGTGCTTGAAGATAAGACATACAAACAACAACAAACACCTTCCCATGAGTGCCAGGCACGCAGACCCTTCCCCCTGAGCACCTTCAGCATCTGATGACCTTCAAGGAACCTGGGTGCCTGAGCTCATGCCCTGTGTGCAAGGCTGGGGGCCGTGCAAGGAAACACAGCCAAGAGAAATGGCTTGTGCTGCTTGGGACCACAACCTGCACAACTTCTGCCTCTGCCAGGGGAAAGCCGGGCACGGGACACGTAGGAAGGCAAAGTCACAAAAAGGACAGGGCCAGGCAAAAATAGCATAACCTACTTGAAAGTAGGACAACATCCCTAAAGAGTAGGACATCTGGTCACTGCAGCAGGAGGAGCAAATGCAGAGCAGGCAGCTTGGCCACGCACACCTCACCTGATGGAGACGGCCCAGTGCAGAGGTGTGCTGTGCTCAGGCAAACAGCTGGAATGTGCAGTCCCCAGCCACAGCAGAGCAGCTCTCAGAGTCTCTGAGATGGCTTCCAGTGCTGCTGCCAGCCAGTCTGTCTGTCCTGCTCAGAGCGGTGTCCCACAGGAGCCTGTGGGATGTGTGCCCAAGCCAACAGCTGATCCCTTCTACCTGATTTGCTAAATGCAGGGTTTTGCAAGAAATGATCACCAAAAACCAAAACAGAAGGAGATTCCCCATGTGCCAGACCACAGACATGCCAAGACATGTTCAATGCTCCCTGCCCAAGGCCACCCCTTCCCTGGCTCCAGCCCACCCACCTCTGCTGGACTCCTTGGCCCCAGTGCCTCCCCCAGCCAGGCTGACAGCTCCTTAGCAGAGCACAGCTCAGAAAGAACATGGTTAACGAGTGATTAAATTCATCACTGAGCTCGTGTTAGCACCTTCACAAGCTCCACAGCATCAGGCTGCAGCTGGGCCAGGCAGGACGGGTGTTTTGGAAGGGAACAAGAAAGTGCCTGCTGCAGGTAGGGGGCTCATCAAAGGAGCCTCAGTGCTCCTTGCAGAGAGGAGTTAACACCACGCTGCTGCTCCTGGGCCAGTTTCCTACCCAGCCTTGGCAGGACAGGCAGTTTTCTTGGCTTAGGACCCTGTGCTGGAACGGAAACTCAGAGCATCAGGTCTCAGGACACCATTCAAAGCCCTGCTCCTTGTTCCTGCTCTCAAAGGAGGCAGTAGGAAAGCCTCCAGGTCCCTTTCCAGAAAGCTTTAAGCCTCTCCCCTCCAGAGGAAGATCTCCCTGCCAGGTGTGACAAACTCAGACTTGCCAAAAGCAGTGTGAGGCAGCCTAGAGGTGAGGAGTGACCCACAGCATCCCCTCAGCTGAGGTGAGTGTTTCTGGACTAACCCGATGGCTGAGCCCACCCTGAGAAAAGCCAGAGAGATCATTGTGCCAGTATCCCCATGTCAGATCCCTTTAAAGCTGTCCCCCACAATGATCTTTGCTTGCCCTGCACAGAGTTGAGGAGCTCAGCCCCCCACTCGGAGCTGGGGGAGTCTGCACACCAGCCTGGAACAGAGCTGAGAGGTGAAGAAAGGCTCCTCTGGGCTTTGCTAGGGCTGCTACAGTGGCTTTCAGAGAGGAAGAGGCTTTGGGGGTAGAGGGAGGGATCAGGCAGGGCAGGTTCAGGCAGCAGTGAAGCAGGAGGATGGTCTGCCTTGCCCTGTGCTGGAGCAGAGGTCACAGTCCTTCCCCAGGAGGAGCAGGGAGGGACAGGGAGTGCTGGTGCTGGATGAAGCCCAGGGGTGACAGAAAACACAGGGACAAACACAGGAGAGAGCACAACCTCCAGCCAGGGCTGCCTGGGTCCGGTTTGGGGTGAGGGTTGATGCCTTTGGGCTCCCAGCAGTGAAGTTCAGTTTGCCAGCAGCAGGGTGCAGGCACAGCTGGCTCTGAGCTCTCTGCAGGGGCACAGCCTGGCTGTTCACAGCCACTCACCACCTCAGCAGCCCAGGAAACAACCAGAAGCACCACCTCCCTCACACTTAATCACTAAGCATTTTCCTGCCACACTGCTGCCAACTGCTGCCAGGAAGAAAGAACCAAAAGTGCTCACTCTGGGACAATGATTTTTAACTCAGATTGTCTTTCATCCCATGCAAAGGCATTTCAACTGAGGAATCACCTCAAACCCACAGAGAAGAACTTAATTCTGATGCAACCAACATTTTCCTTTAATTAAAAAAGATGTTTCAGAAAAGCAACCTCATTTATCAAACATTCTAATTCCCAGCCTGCCCTCTATCTCCCCCAAGTATATCTGCAAAGGTGGCAGCAGATGAGCTCCACTCTGATCAATCCCCACAGGGTGTGACAGTGGGCTGGAGGCTGTGGACACCTCATTCATAGCACCAGAAGGCTGCTCCTCACACCAAGGGCTTCCCATCCCACAGACACAGCAGCCCATGCCCGCAAATCTGCCAAGACACTGCTCATTTTACTGCCTAGAAAGGCCTGACACCTTCCCAGGGCCACTGCTGTCCCTCAGACCAAGGGACCTGCAAGGCAGCTTCAGTGGGGTTGTCCACATCACAGCTTTCTGTTTCTGCTTCTCAGCCTTGCCTCTGCACCAGGGAGCTACAGCAAACACACACTGAACACAGGAATGGGCAAGCCAGAGAAGCTGCTCCTCTGGCTCATCTTTTACACACCCCTGGCTGAAGGGGTGCTTCTGACAGCTGAGCCTGCTCCCTCACACAGAAGAAAGCTGGAGACACACTGGACAAGGAAGCAGCTGGCCAGGAACCTGAAAAATCCTTGCAGCAAACTCTCTGTCAAGCTTCAAATCCTTCAAAACCCCTGCACCAAGTCCTTCCCTGAACTGCCTGAGAAGAATTGCAGCTTTGAGATAGCGTGAGACCACTTGAGCACAAACTTAATCCTGCAGTGCTCCATCCTGGAGGCTCTCAGGGAACAGCAGCCGCCTTCCAGCTCAGATCCTGTCACTTCTCCCAGCAGCACTTGTAAGAGGATGGTGTTCCCAGGGGTGATCCCTCCAGCCTCAGGCACTGCGGGGCTCGCAGAGAGGTGGGTGTGCAGCGCCTTGAGCAGCCTGTCCTGCACCCTGCTGCTGATCCAGGGGATGGCATGGCCCGAGGAGCACCCCATCCCTCCTGCCCAGGGTAACACAACCCCAGGAACACCCCCATCCCTCCTGCCCGGGGGTAACCCAGCTCGGGGGGCACCCCCATCCCTCCTGCCCAGGCTGAGCACCCCATCCCTCCTGCATGGTACACTCTAAAAACTCACCATTTCCCTTTTTTAAATTTTTTTATGGTTAACTGGAATCAGCATCGTTCACATCAGCTGAAATATTTTATTTCCATTTCTACTTTTCCATAAAGAAATACTCTTTGCAAGTGACTTGCACTAAAAATGTCACTTTAGGGATGGGTCCCTGGACGGCACTTTCCACCTGGCTCTGCAGGGAGGACTTGGGATGCAGGACCACCTCATCCCCTCTGCCCGGGGGTAACACAGCTCGGGGGGCACCCCACCCCTCCTGCCCGGGGGTATCACAGCTCCGGGGCACCTCTTTCCCTTCGGTACAGGGTGTAAGGATAACACAGCCTGGGGGCACCCCATTGTTTCGGCACGTGGGACAACACAGCCCCCGGAGCACCCTCCTCTCTCTAGAACAGGGACAGCACAGCCCGGGGACACCCCCATCCCTGGAACGCAGGGATAGCATAGCCCGGGGACACCCCCATCCCTCCGAGGACAGCACAGCCCCGGGAGCACCCCCTTCTCTCCGCCGCGGGGATAACACAGCCCGAGGGCACCTGCATCGCCCCTGGCACAGCGAACAACGCAGCGGACAGCAGGGAGGGCACCCCTACCCTGCAGAGAGTGGGGGACACAGCCCGGGACACCCCCATCCCTGGAATATCGGGATAACACAGCCCGGGACACCCCCATCCCTGGAATATCGGGATAACACAGCCCGGGACACCCCCATCCCTGGAACACGGGGATAACACAGCCCGGGGACACCCCCATCCCTGGAACACAGGGATAACACAGCCCGGGACACCCCCATCCCTGGAATATCGGGATAACACAGCCCGGAACACCCCCATCCCTGGAACACGGGGATAACACAGCCCGGAACACCCCCATCCCTGGAACACGGGGATAACACAGCCCGGGGACACCCCCATCCCTGGAATATCGGGATAACACAGCCCGGGGACACCCCCATCCCTGGAACACGGGGATAACACAGCCCGGGACACCCCCATCCCTGGAATATCGGGATAACACAGCCTGGGGACACCCCCATCCCTGGAATATCGGGATAACACAGCCTGGGGACACCCCCATCCCTGGAACACAGGGATAACACAGCCCGGGGACACCCCCATCCCTGGAACACAGGGATAACACAGCCCGGGACACCCCCATCCCTGGAACACGGGGATAACACAGCCGGGGACACCCCCATCCCTGGAACACGGGGATAACACAATTCCGGGGACACCCTCATCCATCCGGCAGCGGGATAACACAGCCCGGGGACACCCCCATCCCTGGAATATCGGGATAACGCAGCCCGGGACACCCCCATCCCTGGAATATCGGGATAACACAGCCCGGGGACACCCACATCCCTCCAACATGGGGATAACACAATTCCGGGGCACTCCCACCCCTCCAGCACAGGGATAACACAATCCAGGAGCACCTCTACACCGCCGGCATGAGGATAACACGGTTTGGCGGCACCTCAATCCTTCCAGCACGGGGGATAACACAACCCCAGGAGCATCCCCACCCCTCCGGCACGAGGATAACACAGCCCGGCTATCTCCGCGCCACTGCTGTGCCACAACCCCGGCATCCCTCCATCCACCCCCGGGCACGGGAGCCGGGAGCGGAACCGCCCTCCTCACCTCAGCGCTCGCCGCGAGGCGGGGATGCTGCTGCGGCCGCGAGGCACACGCTCGCTCCCTCACTCACCCACCCCGTGCCTGCTCGCCGTGCCGCTGTCCCCGCGCGGGAGGGGGACGCTCCCGGGTGGCGGCCATGGGGGAGCGGTGCTGCCCGGCCCGGCCCAGCCCCGGTCCCGGCCCAGCCCCGGTCCCGGCCCAGCCCCGGTCCCGGCCCAGCCCCGGCCCGGGCCCGCCGCGCTGCAGCGCCCGCAGCGCCCGCGCGGGGGCGGCAGAGAGGCGCCGGCCCGTGCTGCCCCCTGGCGGCGCGGCCGCGCGCGGACATGGCTGCGCCCTCCGTGAGGAGAGGCCTTCTCCGGGCTCAGAAACACCCACCGGCACCTTTTGTCTCCCCTCCTGTGACATGGCAAGGAACTCCTGAGCGGTCCGAAAGCCAGGGAGAAAAACAGAGTTGATATAGGAGGCAAATTTCAGGATATTTCCCAGGAAAACTGTGCCAGAGCCTGGATGGCGCAGTCACGAGTCCCTGGCTGGCGCACGCTGTGATTTCGCAGAGTGGCTGCCCCTCGGTGCCACAGTAGGCATTTCTCCACCTCTGTGCAAGTCCTTTCAATGTTTTTCCTCTGTGCAAGTCCTTTCAATCTTTTCCACAGTAACTCACACAAGCTAAGCCCCCGCCGCGCTTTTGGGGCAGTCTGAGCACCCTGAGGGCCCTGTTGGCGGCGGAGGAGTGGTGGAAGAAGACAGGAGGGGTGGTGGTGTTATGAATAAAAAAGTTATCAATTTTTTTAAGGTTGCAAAGTTAAAAAAAGTTGAACCAATTGCTGTTAAATTGAGGGTTACGTGCATGTTGCAGCCACCTATTAAGAGTTCTTCTTCAATTACCTGTTAATGGTTGGTGATTAGCCATTGTTCCCTCTAATGCTTGCCAGGGGTGACACCAGACCACGCAGGCAGCAGGGGAAGGGGAGTGACATCAAAGCCAGTATGCAGATGAGAGAATGCATTTCACCTGTAAGTTTCAGGAAAAAACCCCTAAAAACAATGAGCCAACATGGAATTAAGAGACCTAAGTGAGTCTGAGGACGAGGAACTTAATCCAGTATCTGCTAAGATCCTTTTACTTCTCACCCTAACCTGAAAAGGTCTTAACTAGAAAGAGGACCTGGAATGTTAGACTGAAAAAGTGGAATTTCCTACTCTCCCTCGAGGACGGAATCCCCAGCTCTGCCTGCATACCAGCGGACACAGCTGCATCACCCTCCTCCTCCGTGCCACTCCTGGGAGCACCGGCAGCGTGGGCGCGACGGTCGATTTCTCCGCACCTGAGCTGATTCTTTTCAATAAAGGCATTAAAAAGGAGAAAGATCTCCTGCCCCATTTATTTCAGTGGGAGTTCTGCAGGCTGCTGCTGCGGGGAGGGGCTCTGGGGGCTCTGTGATGGGCTGGAGAGCAGGGCTGGGGTGGCAGGTTGAGGTGACCCAGGACAGTGTTCCACCTCCTGAACCTCAGGCACTGCCCAGGGTGGGAGGAGAAGGAGGTGGAGTGTGCAGGAGCCGCATTCCCTCCAGGCAGCAGCTGCCCTCTGCCTGTGCACGGAGCCTCCATGGGCCGATGGACCAGACGTGCGCTCAGCATCCTCCCTGGCGTTGCTAAGAGACGGGATCCCACGGGATGCTGCGGTGCCAGCGCTGAGCCCCGCACAGCACATCGGCAGCAGAACCTCTGGATGAGGGGAGGATGATGGGGGAGATCACACAAAAGGCTGTGGCAAAGCACCGTGAGAGAGGAAGCCCCACGCCTCTCAGGGAAAGCTCTGCAGTGGGAACACAAGGGCCAGGGCCAGAAGGAGGGAGAGCTGAGCACCAGCAGGATGAGGGTAATCTGGAGAGAGGTCTCCAGAGGGTTCCAGGTCAGGGAGATCACTCTGAAGTGAGGTATTTCTGTGAGCAGCCCATTCCCCTTCCTGGGGCCATGGGAGCTCTTGGGCAGCAGCTGACTCTGGGGGAGACTGAGGGGGCTCCTGGCAGAGGGGAGGGCAGGGGGACACTGAGGGCAGGGATGGGTGCACTGGGAGCTGGACAGTGGGGGCTGCCCTGCCTGGGGTATTCACGGTGGGTTGAGAAATACTCACTTGGCCCCTTTTGTCTCCTCTCTTTTGATACGGCAAGGAACTCGTGAAGCTCCGAAAGCCAGGGAGAAAAAGTCAGAGTTTATATAGGAGACAAATTTCAGGATATTTCCTCAATGCAAGTTAAGTGGAAAACTGTCCCAGAGCCTGGATGGGGCAGTGGGGTGTCCCTCTCTGACACTTGCTGTGATTTTGCAGAGAAGCTGCCCTTGGTGCCACAGTAGGCATTTCTCCACCTCTGTGCAATTCCTTTTAAAGTTTTTCACAGCAATTCACACAAGCTAAAACCTTTCTTTGCTTTTTAGGTGACCACCCTTCCCATCATGCGATTTAAGATTTTAATCACACATTGGGATGCTGGCAGCACGAAGAGGCCCCAGGAGAGAGCAGAAGGAAGCACAAAACATGACAGACTGACTGTGCTGCTCTGCACCCTTTGGCATTCCCTGGCTGAGCACCCCATGCAGGTGCAAACATTGAGTTTGAAGTCCTGGGCTGCACTGACAAAGCAAATTAAGGGATGGCTGCTCCAAGCAGGCAGCTCAGCAGGCTCTCCCAGGGCTTCACATCCCACTGGGCTCCCCAAGCAGTCCTTGGTGATGTTACTGGTTGGGGGACAGTGGGTGCCACAGTCTGGGCTGGTTTCAGCCTGGAACTGGGCAGGATTGTGCTGGTGGAGGGATGGACCCCCGTCTGTCACCAAAACACAGGAGTCCTTCCATAGTTTGTTGAACCTTCACCCCAAATGTTGGTATTTTTGGTAATTTAAAATTATGGATTCCTTTAACATCAGTCTGGTGTCCTGGTAGATGACAAGACCTTGTTTTGTTTGTAATTCTTCCCAGCTGGCAGCTCCTTACCCCCTCATTACCCATCTGTGCCCCCACCCACGTGGGCCATGTTCTCCTTTCTCTGGGAGCCCCTCTGCCTGCTGCCCTGGGCAGAGCTGAGCTTTTGGCAGGGCAGAGCTGCTGGAAACACAGGGGCTTTGTCCAGGGAAGTCGATCACCTTGAACAGAGCCCAGCTGGGTTAACACTCAGGTTCCAAAGGTGCTTCCAATCAGGGGGATCATCTGAGAGACAGAAAGCTCCTGCTGGCAAAGTGAAACTGCTAGATCAGCCCAGGAACAGCTCCTGTTTTCCCTGGTTTGATGGGAAGCTGTGAAGCCTTCCAGCTCACTGCCTTCAGCCACCTCTTGCCACCCATGGCCTGAGAGTGGCACTTTCTGGGCTGCCACTCAGGTGAGGGGGCCTGGCTTTCCCAGGATCCAAACCCACGTTCCCCAGGGGCTGTGCTAGAGCTTGGAAGGTGCTTTTTGAAGGCAGCTCTTCCCTTCACAGCACTGATGCAAATTCCTGGCACTGGTGTGGGCAGGTGAGCTGACCTGTGCCACCCGCAGGCACAGCGCTGGCCCCAGGTCTGCTCCAGGCTGCCCAGCCCTGGCTCCTGTTCTCAGTGCCACCTTCCCCACAGCGCCCACCCCCTCCTTTCTTGGAGGATGGGATCCAGAGGGGAAGAGCTAATGGCAGGTGTTGGTGGGGAAGGCACAGCCCTACCAAAATCCAGGGATCACAGGCAGCCCCAGCACCACCCTGCATGCTCCATCCCTGCTGGGATTGGAGACCAACACATCCAAAGTGCTGATGGGCTGGCTTTCTCTGGATAAACACCCCTGAGCACCAGCCAGAGGACCAAAGAGACACTGCTCCAGCTGGGCAGGTAGGATGCTGCATCCCCCAAACTGTGCTGCACAACAATCAAACCCTGCTGTCCCCATCACCCCTGCCTCACCTACAGAAGCTGACATCCCAGTTCTGTCCGTTTGGAGAAGGGTGCTTCAAATCTCCCCAGAAAGTGGCTTCCTTCTTCCCAGAAGCACACTCTGAAGTGCACTTTGAGGGCTCCCAGTCCCTGCCAGAGACATCCCTGTTCCTGGGCTGCCTCCCTTGCTGCCGTGCCTCTCAGTGCATGGCAAGCAGGGCCATTTGCCAATGTTTGTGTCTCGACAAACAGTCTGTCAGCATTTTGGTGTGTGGCTTCAGCTGGGATCAGCTCTGCCTTCTCTCCCCATTAAATGGCAGAGCTGTGTGCAAACACCCTGGCATCAAACCATCTGGGGCACGCTCGGGGCCAACTGCAGAGCTCCCGGTGCCATGTGTCACCCACCCCCTGGCACCACGGCCAAGGACGACTGCAGGATTGCCATTCCTGCATTCCAGTGCCATGGCTGGCACAGGGAGCCACCTCTGTCCTGCCCACAGGGCTCTCCTCTCCCACCAGCCCTGCCTAGCTGGGCCCCTTTGCTCCAGCCAGGCTCACAGGGCAGCAGAGAGCAGCCCTGAATGAAACAGGCCATGGAGGAGCAGCAGAGGTGAGAGAGGCACAGAACCATGGAATATGCTGAGCTGGAAGGGACCCACAAGGATCACCAAGCTCAACTGCTGGCCTGCACAAGGATTGTTGAGTCCAGCTCTTGGTCCTGCACAGGAGAGCCCCAAGCTGTTGGTGGAAACAACTTCTCCTTGCTGACAGTACATGAATCCCACGCTCCCTGACAAGCTTCCCTGGCCTCCACTCCTGGAGCTGCTCAGCATTCCCTCCCTCCCTGGCTTGCTGGGAAGCTGTGGCCTGGGAGATGAGAGCAGGACAGACTGTCTGCTAAGGTGACACCCTGGTATGGCCCAGCCTTGCTTGCACAGATGTTGTCCAAGCCCTGTGGTAAGACCATGGATATATGGCCAGGTTCTGTCCAGGCTGAAAGGCTCTGCAACTGGTTTCTGGCCCAGAAACCTGGGATTCAGGTGCCTTTACCTTCAGCCTGACCTCTGCTCTGTCCTCCAGCCTCAGCAGCATGCACCAGGAGCAGATTTTGGCTTCTGCCCAGGGTCACATCCTGCCTTGGTGAGGCTGTTTGCAGGAGAACAGCAAACTGGAAGAGGAGGTGTGTGAGATGTGGTACACCCTGCCTGTCATGGCTGGAGCAGACACCAGTGCCTTGCAGCAGCCAGGGCTCTTCTGAGCTGGCCCAGTGCTCCGACAGAGCATCCATGCTCCCCAGAGCTGTGCTTGCCCCAGGAAGCTCTTGGCATGTTCCCCTGCCTTTCCTCATGCATTAGTTCCTCATTGCTGCTCTGTGAAGACCTTGAATGGTTCCTTGGAGATTTCCACATTCCTGCTGGACTCTGCTGAGATGTGGGCTCCCCCAGGCCCAGGGCTTCCCTCAGCACCTGCACAGTGAGGGCCTTGTCACTCTCACTTGGCTCCAGATAAGGCCACTAGTGGAGGTGGTGATTTATTTTACATATCTGAACCTCCTCTTGCTTGGAGAACTCTGGGTCACCATGGAGTGGGGCAACTCAAAGCTCCCAGGACAGGTGACACTCAAATTGTGGAAGAAGGCACCCACCCCCTTTCTGGACAGTCCACAGGCTCAGGTTTGTGCTGTGGGGCACAATCCCAATCCTGAGGCTCCATTTTGGTGGTATTGCTGGTGATGTTTTCATTTATTATGTTCAAGTGCTATCTCCTTCCAGAATACCACACTGATGTTTCCTGAGGCTACAAGGACGGAGCAATCAGCATTCCCACCAAGAGAGGCCATCAAGAGCTGCAGATGACAAACATATAACTGATCAAAGATCAGGTTGCAGCAATCATTTCCCAATTCTGCCACTGGCAGAAACGTGTCTCACACCTATGATTATCATTAAACTGCAGCAAAAAACCCCACGATGGAAGCAAGATCAAAAACTGAGCCAGAGCAAACACAGGGCACCCATTGCCCCATCACAGGAGCCTGATCTCCTTGTGCCTTGGTTTGGAAAGACGGGTGCCTGCTAAGGAAGGCAGGAGCCTCCCTTGAAATGGAAAATGTAAACCCCCCCTCCCTCCGAATTGTTATAAATTTGAAATTAAGGGGGGCTCTCAGGCGAAAATGTGTGAGCAGAAAATAACAGTTCTTTAATAGGAAAGAAAACAAAAAAATAAAATAAACAACGCAGTAGACCAAACCAACACTGACAGAGTCAGAACACAACCTGACACCCTGTGGGTCAGGGTGCTGGCAGCAGTCCCATTGGAATTGTGTCTCAGCCCTCCTGCAGTGTCAGGTGTGGTTCTGCTGGAGCAGGATCCTGTAGAAGGGTGCAGTCTTCCTCTGAAGATCCAGTGGAAGAGGCAGCTGCTCCTCTGGGAATCCAGTGGAGAAGCTGTGCTGGTGTTCCAGAACTCCAGATTATATCCAGTTAGGAATGCTGGGCTCCTCCCTCTGGGCTCACATCTCCCAGTGGATGCTGTAGTTCTTATCAGCCATGCAGGGACATTCCACAGCCTGTTATCAGCAGATGTCCCCCCAGAGGGAGGAGTGGCTGTGGCAGAGATAAGGAAAACTGCCCACTGAACAGAAGAGAACGGCCATAGAGATGGCAAATAGAATACAATCTGCTTGGTGATCCAGGACACCTTGCCATGGCTCCCCCAGCCCCGAGCAGAGGGCAGAGCAGGGAAATCAGTGCAGACTCCAAAGGCAGCTCCTCCCAAAACAGCACGGCCTGCCTCTGTTATCTGCTGCTCTTCAGGAGACCAAGAGCATCCATAAACATCCAGCTCCTGGGGCTGGCCAGGAGCAGCAGCCAGCCCCCAGATGATGCCCAGCACACGCTGGGTCCTCGCTGAGGGTGCTCAGATGCCAGGTCTGGGATGGGGATGTGCAGGGCAGGGCTGCCTGTCTGCCTGTCCCCCCGTGTGGGCTGGCTGGGACACACCACAGGTGACATCCAGGTGTCCCCCTGTGGTAGTGCCCTCCTGGGAACGGGCTGAACTCGGTCTCAGCAAGGTGTGGGAGATGCTTGTTCCTGGTCAAATGTTCATCAACACCAGTTTGGTCATAGCCATGCCTGGGGGGAATCATCATGGGGGTGGGACGTGCTCCTGGGGGAGATGCAGGCAGCCAGGATTTTTCTACCCCTGCACAGGAAGGAGGGGCAGGAATAGGGTCAGAAGTGGGGGAGTAGGGGGAGCAGGGGAGCTGGAAGAGGATAAATCAGTTTGGGATTAGAAGGTGGCACTGGCAGCCTGCCATGTGACAGCCAGGCTTGCGCAGCCAGGAGCCCAGCTGTCAGCCTGGTGGCAGCAATTAAATGAGGTATCGATTGAGGAATTGTTGTCTGCAGGGTTTAAAGATAAGATCGATGGAGACCAAAAGGTTTAGGCTCCGTTTACTAATTAGTCAGGCACGCTTGGGAGAGAAGCCTTTGGAGGCACAGAGAGCTGAGCTGTGTTCGGGCAGCACTGCCAGTGTGCTGGGTGCCCCCTCCCTGGCAGCACATCTCAGCACTCCTGGTGCTCTGGTGCCAGGGCGTGAACGGGCACCGGGTGCCAGGGCCAGGGATTTAAATCAGCTGCGTGGGAGCAGTGGGCAGGCTCAGGATTCTGTCCGCTCTGGGATGGCAGGGATGTGGGAAAGAGGGGCTGTGCATGTGCTGGGTCGTGGGGAGGAGTAAACCAAGAGGGGAGCTGCTCCCTTTGCATTGCAAATTGTCTGGGGGTGAATTGATCCTTTTCTTAGGCTCTGGCATTAGCTGCAGCCTGAACACATTTCTCTTCCCCTGCTCCTTGTGCAGCAAGCCCAGGGACAGAAAGGAGACAAATGTGATACAGACTTGTGGCTTCTGTGCTGATTCTGTCTGTGCTCACAGAGCCAGGCTGGGGGAGAGCAAGGCGATGGCTTTGTGCCCTCTGTGCTTTGTCCCCTCACTTCCAGACGCTGGCCAGGACATGGCCAGGCGGGGACAGGCGGGAAATGGGCTCGCCTGGATGTGGTTTGGGTGGCCTTTGAGAGCGTCTCCGTGCTCGTTCATGTGGGAGAGGGGGTCTGTGGCTTCAAAACAGAGTTGCCTTTAAACCAGCCGGGGAGCTGGGCCAGCCCGTGGCTCTCGGCATGTCCCAGTGTCAGCTGTGCCTCGGGAAGAGTCGGCGCCGCTCCCCCTTCCTGGGGCTGCCGCAGAATTCCTCCTTTCATCCCAGGAACATTCCAGCCGGCAAACAGAGCAGGGTCAGGAGCTGTCCCGGTGGGTCCTGTGACCCACAGCCGCCCCGGGGGCACGGCCACCACAGTCATGTGTCACCCACGGCCCGGACACCGCCCGGGGCTGGCACCGCATGAGCATCCTCGGGCTGCCCGCCCTGCACGGCCGCTCCTGCAGGGCAGCCCTGTCCTGCCGCAAGCCTTGTCCTCCAGCCGGGAGGACATAAACCTGGCTCCTGCCATAAACCAGCAGCGGGACGGAGAGAGCCTGGCAGCGGGCGGGGAGCCGGAGTCACCCGGAGCCGAACGTGCCCCGGGGGTGGCGGGATGAAAGGAGGGATGGAAAACAGAGATCAAGGACACTGTGACGCCATGTGGCTGTTGCAGGGTGTCTCATGCTTTCGCAGCGGGGCTGGGCAGATTTATGGCTTTGTCTTGAGGGTCTGGAGCCAGCCTCTGCTTATTTCACATTTAGGAGGCAGTTTCCTTTGCTCTTCCTCTTTCTTTTTCTCTGCCTTGGAAAGCTGCATGTCCCACGCTGGAGCAGACCCATGTCCTTGTCCTCTGCATATGGAATCAGTGCCTGGGACAGATACTGTGTCTCTGCCAGTGCCAGACAGAACCAAACAGAGTCTAAGGGATCATTGTTTTCCTGCTCTTGTCATACAGCTCTGTGCCGCTGCAGTGTCCAGGAACTGAATTTAAGAATCCTTCTCTATGGGAGAACAAACCTGGCAGCTGGCACAGGGCTGCCAGAGCTGTGATGTTCTTCCAGTGTGGATTTTCCTTTCTCTGTTCTCCCCCAACACTGGGGCTGACCACCCTGCCTATGGCCACCTGTCCAGCTAAGAGGGAGCAGGATCTCCTGTGGTTTCCGTGGGTTTTAGAGCCAGCAAATGTCCTTTAGACTCTCTGCTCCAGGAGCCATTTCAGCCCATGCCACCTTCTCCGCATGGCTGTGATGGATGAGAAGCGCAGGAGAGTGACACAGCTCAGACAGCACATCCGGGGTCCTGGCTCGTGACGTGACTCTGCGTGTTGAGCATGAGATCAGAGCGCTGCTTTCTTTCTCCTGGAGAGGTTGCAGGAGCCACCCAAGCTGACCCTCTCTTCTCCCTGGTTTCCTGCTTTCCAGCATTGGCCCCTGCCAGGAGAAAGGCTGGTGGGTGGCTGATGGTGGGTACCCCAGTGCCAGCCTGACCCCAAAACAGTTCTGAGGGGGTCAGCCCTTAGCTATTTTCCAGGCTATGATAAAGCACTTGAAGAGTTCCCCTGGGGAGACAGATAAAGACAGACCCATCTGCAGAGAGATAAAAAAAGCTCCAGAAATCAGTCTGGGTCTCCCAGCAGATGCAGCAAGTGTCCTCCATAAGTGACCATTTCACATTTCCAGGCTGCCAGAGCGTGCAGGAGGCACTGCTGCCTCCACAGGTCACCAGGACAGAGGGGACAGCAGAGCTACTCCCACCTCTGCTCTGTTGTTTTCCTCATGTCATCTGCTGTGATCCAGCAGCACAGAGAACAAAGAGCAGGCGTTGGGAAAGCTGTCACAGCTCTCCACTGGGGCTGCTGTGAAGCACCAGGGAGCAGGAGCAGGACTGAACCACAACCTTTCCAAGAGAATCAGTGGAGGCACAGCACCTTTCTGGGCCTTCCCATCCCCTCAAGGTGGTTACATCTCTTCAGCACAGACACTCACATCCATAGGCACAACCCCAGCAGCAGGCAGGAGGCTTCTTGGCTGTGCACAGGAAATGTCCATCTTTTAGGCTCCATCCATGTGCATAAAATCCTAAAGGAGGGTGCAGAGAAGATGGGGCCAGGCTCTTCTCACTGGTGCCCAGTGACAGAACAAGAGGAGATGGGAACAAATGGAAACACAGGATGATCCCTCTGAACATCAGGGAACATTTTTCCCTTTGAGGGTGACCAAGCACTGGCACAGGTTGCACAGGGAGTTGTGGAATCTCCATCCTCAGAGGTGTTTCAAAGTTGTCTGGATGTGGAACTGTGCAACTGGCCCTGGGTGGTCCTGCCTGAGCAGGGGGCTGGGCCAGGTGACCTTCAGAGTTCCCTGCTCCCCTCAGCCACTCTGTGATGCTGAGATCTTGCTGGAGGCAATTTTGCCTTGTTCTTCTTTCCAAGTCAAAGCCTTGGATTTTTCTCTCTCCTTCCTGCTAATTTGCCCAGGTTGATGGTGTCACAGATGCCAAACTGACCTGTATGGGGCCAGGTG
The DNA here is from genome assembly GCF_036417665.1 of Passer domesticus. NCBI lineage: Eukaryota > Metazoa > Chordata > Aves > Passeriformes > Passeridae > Passer > Passer domesticus. The sequence goes on along the minus strand of NC_087486.1, from coordinate 15,119,052 downwards.
CATGGGGATTGCTCTCCCAGGGAAAGAAGGTGTTTGCCTGCTCAGCCACAGCCCTGGGAAAGCAGCAGGCTCCACCATGGGCCAGAGCCACCACGTGCAGGAAACTTCACTGATTCCCTCTGTGCCAGGAGGGGCAGGAAGGCTGGGAACTCCCACATGACCTGGCCTTGGCCCCTCCAACGCTGGGATTGACGTGGACTCAGCCAAGGACCTATTAGAGATGGGCTCTGCACAGAAAGCAGGGCTGCCCCTGGGAGCACATCCCACGCCAGGCTGTTCTTGCTGCCCAGGCTTCCTCCCACCCAGACTTCCCTTCCTCAGATCCAGGTCACTGCCTCTTGCCCTCCCATCATCAGAGATGGTGAAGAATTCACTCCATTGCTGTCATTACCTTGAAGGTATTTATAGTGCATGATTGGTGCCCATAGACAATTCCCTCTCCCAGGCTCCATAAATTGCATTGTCTCTCCCTCTCCTCCCCGCTGCCTGTGCTAATTGCTGCCTTGTGTTTGCTGACCTCTTGCATTTTGTTTGGTTTCTGGCATCCTTGGGCCATGGGGGCAAAGGCTCTCTCCTTTTCCCCCCAGCTCTCCACTGGGGCCCCAGTGTAGTGGGCAAACCAGTCTGGAGGTGACAGTGGCACGGTGGCTGCTGAGACTGCAGGGTCACCTCTCTGCTTGCTGGGCTTTCCATATGATCCCACTCCTGGGCACATCCCGCAGGGAGGGGAGGCTCAGCCAGCCTGGTGGGATGGGTTTTTGCCAAGCAAGGGCAGCTGGAGCACGTGCTGAGCTCCTGCTGCTCCTGCAATGCCTGGAAGGGTCATTGCTAACTTCAGCTCTGCCTGTACTGGTTTTGGGGTCAGGGGATGTTGCAGTAAGGTAGAAAAATCATAAAGAAAAGCTTCATAAAATCAAGGCTGCTCTCCTAAAATCGGTGGCTGGCCTTGTCAGGCTAGCCCTTTGCAAGTTCCCATGTGAAAGCAATCCTGGCCTGAGCAGTTCATTAGCATAACAATCTATTCCTGGCTGAAAAACAACCAGCACCTCTATAAACTGTTTTTACACTGTTAGAAAAATTAAAACTGTCTCTCACAAACAACTTTTCCTGCACATACACACTGAGGGTTTGAGTGACCAATGAATACAGAACAACAACCTGTTACTAACCAATAAGTAATTGGCAAGAAAGCTACTGACCCACTGGAGTCACACACAGATCTGTAAAATGGTGTAAAAAGGAGTTGTGTGAATAAAGAAGGGCTTTTTCCACCATGAAGAAAATGGAGTCCATGTGATTCCTTCCCATAAGGAGGAACCTAAGGTGATGTATGGCTCAGTGTCCAGGGCCAGGTGGGATGGGGTTCTGAGCAGCCTGGTCCAGTGGGTGGTGCTCCTGCCCATGGCAGGGGCTGGAGTCAGATGAGCTCTAAGGTCCCTTGGAACCCAAACCATCCCATGATTATGTGAGGGCAGATTTCTCCTGGTTGTTTTTGGGCTGGGCCATGCTGTACTTTAGAGCTCTCTCCTCCATGAGGAGCCATCCATCCCTCGTGGCCGTGGCAGGACTCAGTCATAAACAGGCCAAGTGTCACTCACAGTGTCCCAAACTCTCAGGGTCTGTCACCAGAGTTGCTCCAGAGCGATGTGTGGTTTTGAGCTGTCTCCCACAGCTCAGGAAGCACCACAGCACTGCAAAGCAAGCACAGACAGCTCGTGCTGAGGGATGCCTCACTGGACTGGAGATAAGCACAGAACCATGGAATCAGTAAGGCTGGAACAGCCTTCTAATATCATTGTGTCCAACCTTAACCCAGCACTACCAGGTGCACCCCTAAACTCTGTCCCTAAGCACTGCAATCCAAGGTTTAGTGCCCGCTGGTCACAGCCCAAAGGGCACCCTGTTTGAGAGCCAGGAGATAAAGGCACCAGGCATGCAGAGCACTGTGCCTGTTTTCCTCAGGGATGCAGTTAGTTCTCGGCAGTTGTATTAAATCTTCATTCCTGTATCCTTGGCTCTCAGCACCGCCAGTCTCTCATGGCAGGGAGTCCCATGGATTAGACTTTCGGGAAGCAGCCTGCTCCTCCCCAGCTCAATGTTAATGTGGTTACTTCCAGAGTTGCTCAAGGTCGCTCTGTCCCTCCCATCCGAGGGAGGATGGTGAGCTGAGCTCTGCCAAGTCTGGCAGGTCTGAGCTGCTGGAGGGGCAGGATCCAGAGCTGGCCTCACCTGGGCTGCAGTGGGGCAGCTGCCGCTCTGCACAGGGCCCCTGGGGCAGCCGTGGGGCCCCAAGGGAGGGCACCAGTTCCCCCAGCGCTGGTGAAAGTGGAGCAGATGTATCCCACAGGTGGGCTTTGGTGCCGCACTGCCCGAGGGACAGAGCGCAGAGGGGCGGACGGGGCTGGAGCAGCCCGGGGAGGATTGAGCAGCTGAGCTCCATCCCCCTGCTCACACCGGCATGGGCATCCCCTGGCACTGGGCACACGGGGGCTGCTGCTTCAGCTCCTTCTCAGGCGTCCCCAGCCATCACCGACTGTCCCCGAGGGAGCGGGGACATCGCCACCGCTGCAGCTCCCCGGGCCCGGAGGGGCCGTGCCCGGCTCGGCTCCGCTCTGCGGGGAAGCGCCGCGAGCAGAGCGCGATCTGCTGTGCAGATGCTAAGCTAGGCCAGCATACGGTGCTGTAGGTCCGTGGTATAGCTTGTGAGACAGCACAGTGACCTGGGCTCCCGGAATTGCTAGAAGTCAGCCCAGTAGCACTGGGGAATCTTGTGGAGGCTGTCTCTTATTTTGCCTGTTTTTTTGGGAGGGCAGATGTTTAATTCCAAAAAGGTCCTGGCCCCAAACTCTACAGAGCAGAGGATGAATGTGGCTGGTGTGTTTCTGAAGTGATGCTGCTGCACTCGGGACCCCATCCTGGCACTGGGCTGTCCGTGCCATGGGGCTGGCAGAGGGGCACTGGCACACCCAGCCCGTGCCTGAACGGTGGGAGATGCTGGGGGCACAGGCCAGTGGGAGAGGAGATGGGTGCAGTGAGAAATCTCACTTCCCAAGAGCTGCTGTGCAGCATTTCCTGGCTGTTTCCAGTTTTAGAGGATTTCTTCCCAAAGAGAACAAGGAGGAGTCCCATTTTTCCAGGGACAGCATGCACTGTTTGCCTCATCCCACGAGTCTACTGAAAAAGAGTTTTGCTGAGCAGTTTTCAGTCAGTCACGTGCAGGGGACCACTGTACCCTCACTGCCATGGGGACACACACTGGTACCCCCACTTCAGGCACAGGGAAATTCTCACACCACTGCCATTTATACTCTTATCTCACAGGTGCAGGTTTTTACAAAATGGTCACCTGACCCCCATCAATGTCCCCTCTGCCTTCAGGGGTGCCCAGGGACACGGCATTGTGCTGCCTGGAGCATGCCCTGGGGATGCAGTGGCTCCAAGGTGGCAGAGTAAAAGTACCAGCTGCTGGAGGCAGTCCTGGGATGGCTCCCAGCTCCATGGCCAGGGGATGCCAAGATGTGGAGCCCCGGCCCACACTGGGCCCCCAGGCACTGCACTCGCTCTGGCAGCACCTGAGAGCTTCCCCGGGCTCTCAGGGGGCTGCTGGTGCTGCCAGAGCCACCCTCCCCGGCTGGGTGAGGGTCACACCCGGGCACGGACCCCACGCCAGCCCCAGGCCAAGGCGGTGGCACAAGGCCACCCAAACCACCCCTCCCTCCCTTCCTTCCTCTCTCCTTCCTCCCTCCCACGGTCTGCTGGCTCCCCAGCTCGCAGCCCTTCCTCCCAACATCTGAGGGGCGCCGATGTGACATTAACCCTGTGCTCTCCACAGCCTCCCTGCTATGACAGCCCTCCCAGGGGGAAGAGTGCATGGCTGCTGCGTGGGGCTCAGCCTCTCCCACTGGGTGCAGCATTGAGGTGTCACCCCGGGCTGCTGGGACAGCTCTAGAGCCCCTCTGCTCCCTGCTGTCCGCTCCAGCAGCCCTCTCCTTGATGCTCTGATCCTGGGCTGGAAGCAGTGGAAAGGCTGCTCCCTGCACCTCGGAAGGAGGGTGCACCCTGTCAGCTCAGCTCTTTTGGGTGCCCTGCTCCACACAGGGATTTAAGGCCGTGGCTGGAGCCTTCAGCATTTCCACATTTAATGTTGTCCTTTGTGTTTCTCAGGCAGGAAGAGCCGTGTGTACAAATAATTAAAGGGAAGAATCGGAGTGATTAGGGCAGATGATTATTGTCAAATTATGATTTATCTCAGAGGGAAATTAGTATCTCCCCCTCCCCCAAAGGGCTCAGCCTAGCACGGTGAATGGGCACTGGTTTTTTGATTAATAGATGCCTTTAGAAGGTCACCTACATCCATTGCAGATTAACTCAGTGGGAAAAGTTCTTTCAGTAATTCAAGCTGTTGTTCTCACAAGCTGTCAGCTCGCTGCGAATCGGGAAGGTCCATCCGTTACAGGGCTGCTGGGTTGGAGGGGATCTTTCTTTCCTCTGGACACACAGCCGTGATATATGATGCACAGAGACATGGATGACCGAGAAAACGAGCTGTGGAAAGAAAACAAAAACAGCAGTAAAGGGAAGAGAGAGAGCTGAGAGAGCTGGCCCAGGCAGCCTGGGGCTGGGACTGGAGGGGCAGAGCTCAGCTTGAGGCTGAGCACTGGTCCCAGAGCTGCTCTGCTCGGTGTGGTGAAGGGCTGTACCACCCCATGAGCTCCTCCTGCTGCGGAGGCAGTAACTCCTCTCATGTTGGTTTCATCCAAGCCTGTATTTAGATGTGTCCATGGAGGTGCTGAGAAGGCTGGAGCCATGGTCCCATGGGATTTGACAGTGCACTTCTGGCAAAGATCCCACAGTGTCAAAGCTTGATTCTTCCACACCGTGCACCTCCCAGCTGGCTGAGGAGGAGTGACCACACCAGGGTCTAACAGCAGCTCAGGCATCTTCTCAGGGAAGGCAGCAACTGGAGATGGCAAAGTGGAAACATGGCCAGCGGGGCTGGGAGGAGGAGGAGCTGGGACTTACACCACTCCTGGACGCTGTTGGTTCAGCACCCATCCACAAACCTACAAGCAGTGCCCGAGATGCTCATAGTGGTACAAGCTGCTCTCCGTGTTGACCTTCTCCAGATGTTCTAATTCCTTTGAGCTTCATAACTCCTGTGCTTAACCAAGTCTGCAGAAGGGGCTTTTTCCCTCCTCATGTGTCCATCCTTGAGACACTCAGGAGACATCACTGAGGTGACATCCTGCACGGTGACTCTGTGCCATCAGGTTCTGAGCACCACCCAAGGCCCAGCATCTCCTGTTGTGTTGGGAATGATGTGATGGTGGTGCAGCTCCTGCCACGATGCTGTTTACAGGTACCCATTTTTAACTTGTGTGCATTTAAGACAAAAAGAGAGACAGGAGAATCCTGCAGGTATCCTGAATTTCAAGGTGGAAACTAAGAGATGAAGATGACTCTGTTCCTTGGTAAATAACCATGATGATTATATTTAGATTTCTTTTCACAAATTAATTATATTCAGCACAGTCATCAAAAATCCCCACTAACAAACGTTTCTTTTGCATCCATCTAGCCTTCATCATGAATCTATGTGCCAGGCATTAATATTTTCAGCCACAGATTGATTGACTAGAACATAGCTTGGTTTTCTCTAAACACAAGGGCTTCTCAACTGATTTATTGCTTACTGAAGTCTGCACATATTTATATGTGTACCATATTCCTTGTTATATATGTACCCCTCCTTTACCCAAGCTTTCTTTAGCACATCCATCATGATGGTGTCAATGGCTACTGTAGGTCTGGACATCTTGCTGCCAAATCTATAGCAGAGGCTTTGCTGGCCCAGTACAGGGTCAGTGTGGCTTTGATAAATGATTTTTAAGGCCAGAAGAAACAATTAGATCTTTTGAGTGGCATAGTCCAGAGGCTCTTATCCACTCACCCCTGCACAATGTCCAGTCATTTGAAGAGACCAAGGTTTCCCTTCCAGAAAAGCCTTCTGTTTTGGGGCATCATGAGATTGCTGGCTGGGCTGGTTTTAATGCAAGGCTTTGGATATTTGGAAGGTTTGGGGGCGTATATGAGAATCTTGCTTTGATATATTTTAGTTAGTTTGTGTCTTGCTGAGAAGAGCCTAAGCCTGTGGGCGACACTTTCCAAGGGCTTCAGGCTGGAGAGGAAATAAAAACATCTCCTGATGCAGTTTCTAAAGCTGTCCTCATCTACATTGGGAGGGATTGGCCACAGAGTGCATCTTCTCTGGAACCAAGAGGTGACTCTGGAGTTGCTCCCTGTTTCCATCACGCACTAAGGATGGGACACAACAAAGTGGAAGAGGAGAGAGCAGCAGGACAGCACTGAGGAGCAGTTTGCCCTGTATAGCCAGGCTCCTGGACTAGACCATCAATCACAGGGCTTAAGAAGGCCAAGGGCAGAGGCAGAGATAGAGATTCCTGCTTCCAGCAAACTCTGCAGTCTGATTTTGGCTTCCTGGGGAGTGGGTGCTGGTGAGCTGGTGAGAGGAGAGCCCAGAGAGCCGAGCCCCTGGTGGAGGGGCCCTGTCTGACACGGCCATGGCATCCTCAGGACATTGCATCTGCACCAGCAGGAAGAGGCAGCTGGAGAGGAGACCAGGTTGAGAATTTTGTTTTTCCCCCTTTAATGTCCTTTGATCCCCTGGTAGGCACTGGGGGACTGGTGGGTGCACTGCTGTGCCCAGCTCTGGTGGGGAGGCATCCGCTGGTGTGCACACAATTGCAGTGATCACTGGTGTGATTGACTGGATGTCTAATGGGTTGTTACAGCACTGCAGAGCCTGTCTTGCTCTACAGGTGAACTGTGAGGAGCTGGGGAGATCAAGCAACGCTCCTCTAAATTGGGCTGTGCATTGGGAGCAGCAAGAAGGATCTCAAAAGATACGCCACCCTACCCTTTGCAAAAGTTTCTTTTATCACCTTTCACAAGGGAGGCCACAAAAAAATTGAGGAGATGCCAGGAGTCAAAACGGAGTTTTCAGGTAGATTTATGGGGTTTTTTTCCTTCTTTAAAAGGCCTGAGTTGTTCAAGGCAAGTTTACTGCTCCTGCAGATTTTGTTAGTGCAGAGATGCTCAAATTCTGCTTTGCTGTGCTTAGCTTGGTGCAAGGAAACCAATGACTCAGGGCCTTTGCAGCCCTGTACATGAAGGTACAGGTGAGCTGTTCAAACTACAAATGTTCCTGAGCAGGCACACAAATCTGCTGTCCCAGATGTTTGATATGAACCTCAAACACTTACTGTCATTTCTAACATGCTCACATGTCCTACACAGACACATCCAGTCTGTGTCCTTGGCTGCAAAATCATCTCTCCTCTCAACAGGAGTATTGTCACCAGGTTCATGGTGGCAGTGGCTGTGCTAACCCTCAGCTCGATGTCCCAACAGGGCAAGGGGCAGGTGGCCTCAGCAGTGTGGACCTTTCCCTCCCTCCTCAGGTCTTCACACAAGTCCCACCACGCAAAGCCAGCCTGCGAGCCACAGGCTGGCACAGCCCTTGCCCCAGGTGACCAAGCCCACAATCCACGAGGGGTGAGGAAAGGCAGATCCCCCTCCCTTGTGATGGGAAGCACTTGGATGCCAGAAGACAGAGGAGTTTTGGCTGCAGGATCGCTTTGGAAGAGCAGACCCCAGAGTTGTCTCCAGCAGTGCGTGACTGAGGGCAGCTCTCCCCGGGGGAAGGCAGGAGGGAGGATGGAGGATCCTGTGCTGAGACTGGAAGCAGCCTGCCTCCGGCTGGTTCCTGGAGGGGCACGGAGAGCCATGCAGCTCCTGCTGTCAGTGCCATGTGTGGCAGGAGCGCGCTCGCCGTTGTTCTGGCTCCCGGAACAGCAGGCCTTTGATTCCCTCGGCAGAGCTCATCTGTGCTTCTCTCCGGCCTCCTCCTTTCTCCGTGCCAACCACGTGCCCCCAGCCCATGGGCTCTGCTGTCATTGTTGGCTGCTGGTTCCACTGGCCGCAGCTTATTGCATCTGTTTGGATTTGCTGGGCCTTGCACTCAGCCATCCGTTCAGTTTCATTGTGGCTTCCTCAGCGTCAGCTCCGCGTGGTCATCGGCGGCTCCTTTCTCCCAGGCCCTGCACCAGCTGCATATTAATGCTCCCCTCTCTCCCCTCCCCGTCTCTCGGCATGGCATTTGTGGTTTGCAAACTTTGTGGGAGCACTTTGTGATCAAACCTGGCTCTGCCCTGGGTGAAGGTGTGAGGAGGGCTTGGCCAGCTCTCACAGGGAGGCTGGGGTTACACCAGAGGCAAAGCTGCCCCTCTCCTGCAAATCTGTGCTGGGAAAGCCTTCCTCTGATTGCTTTGCCCATTCCTCACCATTGGCTACTGCCCGATGCTTTGTCCAGTCTACCTTCAGTATCCTGAGCAGTGGGGCTCTGGCACTTTCTCTGGCTGATCAGTGCTGTGCCAAGAAAATTCCAACTTCCTCATATGCTCCCTGAATGTGGAGTCATGGAGCCACAGAATCACAGAGTCATAGAATCACAGAATCATAGTCATAAAATCATAGACTCAGAGTCATAGAATCGTAGAATTATAGAACCATAGAGCCACTAAGGCTGGAAAAGACCTCCAAGATCATCAGTGATGCTAGGCGGTTCTGTTTCCCTGGTGCCCCTGTGCTACTGCCTAGTGCCAAACAGAATTTCACTTCGTACTGTGAGATGTTGCATTGAGAGAAAAAATAAAAATAAATGCTCATGCTCACAGTCCTGAGCAGGCTCCTTCCACCTGGCCTTGCGCTGCTCCTCTGGGCTACAGCACTTTGGAGACTGGGCTGTCTTGAATCATGAGCCTGCCCTGGCTCTGAAGCCTTGTGTTGCTTAATGACTGATGATAATGTCTCTGTATGTAGGCTTGTAGCCTGGCTATCCATCTTTAAATTTCAAAATCTTTCCTCCTCAGCCATTACCTCCACCCCCGTAATCATTCCTGTTGCTCTTCTCTGAATTCCACCTCATTTGTCCTTGTTTGAAGGTAGAGAACAATCAAACCAGCCAGCCTGGGAGCCTGGGTGGGGGCTGAGGCCCCAGAGGCGTCAGGACTGAGTTTTGAGAAGTGCTGAGGCCTCAGAAGGGTCTGGGATGAGGTCCAAGAGCAGTCCACCTTCACTCCTTGGCCCTGAGGTCAAGAAGGTTCATCAACAGCCCATCCAGCTGTGTCAACATCAGCTGACCTGAAAAAAAAAGGTATTTCTCCAAAGCTTTATGAGGACAGAACCTGTAGGCTGGAAATGATTCCAACATTTAAGCTGCCTGTGCCTGTATGTGCTCACCTCCCCCCAAAAAATCGTTGCACAGAAATGGCTCAGTGTTTTTAGCAAGGTCTGCCTGCCCACGGGAGCTCTGAGCAGAGGATGCTACACCTGAGCTCTGTGGAACAGATAATGGCACAGTCTGCCAGACTGGGACATGGAATAAAACATGGCAGGAGAGTCCGTCCCTTGGGAGGTCTCTGGTCCATCCTGCTGCTTGGAGCAGCGCTGTTGGCAGTCGGATGTGGCTTTGTTTGGCCAAGTCTTGAGAATCCCACACTCTGTGACCCATCCCAGGGCTGCACCACCCACTGGGGGAAGGTGTTTTTCCTAACACCCAACCTGAAGATTCCACCTGCAGCCCTCACCTCTCGTTATCCCTTCCACCACTGCTGAGACCTCACAGGTGAATGGCACTGGGCTGTGCTCTGGAGTGATAACTTCCTGTTTAAGGTGAAAGAAAGCCAGGCTGACCCCCCAGTGTGTAAAAAAGGCCTCCTCCCTCCATATCCAACTCACCATCGTCCGTCGGACCGGCTGCTGCTGCCGTCGCTGCTCCAGACCATGGCATTGCTCCTGGGCAAAGATGGGCCTGGCAGCTCTGCTAACCCCCAATTTCTTCTGCCTGGAGTAAGACTGGCACTTTTTCATCCTAGCAGGAGAACCGTGGTATCCAAATTAAGCACAAGCTGTAGTGTTTGAAGTCTGAGCAATGAGCTTTCCTTGGCAATGGGTGGGTTTCTGTCATGGGGGTAGGGAATTCCTCGTCTGCCCTTGATTTCACTCCCAAGAAATTTCTGTTCCGTGTCCTCACCTATGTTCATTTGATGGGCTCCAGTGGGATAAGCGGATCACAATTAAGGCCACAGTAAGGGGAGCTGGCCAAAATATTTGATAGGAACTTACTTAAATGGAAAGATTGCCCCTTTTTAAAAAATTAGTGGAGTTGGCATTAATTCAATTTGACATTTGCCATATTCTGCAGAATTATGAGCATTCACTTTTTTCAGAAGCTGTATTTAAACAGAATGCTTTTGGTTGATGACAAATTTTGAACACTTTTGGAGAAGGTTTCAGTAAAAATAGACAATATGTTAGCAAACAAAAATCAGGGAGTTTGTAATTTCCAGGGAGACCTCGGGTGGGTTCACAGGCAACCATTCTAACTATTTTTCAATTCAGGAAAGCTGATTTGAAGAAACTATCAAACTCCTTGTGACCATTATTGTTCAGACAAAGAGGAATGGCTTCAAGCTGAGAGTAGGTTCAAATTACATATTAGGAAGAAATTTTTCCCTGTGAAGGTGGTGAGGTCCTGGCTGGCACAGGCTGCCCAGAGAAATTGTGGCTTCCCCATCCCTGGAAGTGTCCAAGCCCAGGCTGGACAGAGTTTGGAGCAATCTGGGATAGTGGAAGGTGTCCCTGCCCATGGCAGGGGTGAAATGAGATGAACTTTAAGGTCCCTTCCAACACAAACCATTCTGTGATTCCATCATTCTCTGATTACTCAGATACTTTCAACCCAGTACCTCTGGACAGAGATGATCTTGTTCCTGCACAAAGCAGCTCCTGGCCAGCTCTTGCCATGGGCACGGAGGCCCAGCAGGATGGGGAATGTTGATGTGTTGTGCTGTAAGCAGAGGGCACAGGTCTGGAGTCACTTCTTTGGTCTGTACATGCACACCTGGCCCCAGAGTGTGGGGGCCTCCTCCATGTCCTGAAGACAGGACTTCTGCCATCTCCAGCCCCAGGAAGTGGGATGTCTTCATCTCCCAATTAAAAAAAAAACAATTAGCTTTATCTACCAATGCAAAACCTCCTGACTTTAGTCCCAGCAGCATCAAAACTCTTCCAGCTGCAGGTAACTTGGAGATCTTGCTTAGCAGCTGCACTTTGTTTGGACAATTTCTTCCCCTATAGAGGCAACCTGGACAGGGCTCAAGTGGCACTGCCATATGGTCAGGGCCTGCCAGGAACAATCTGATTACTGTGCCTGTTGCAGCCTCTGCCCCTCAGTATTTGAGCAATGTGTGCAGTCAGAACAAAGCTCCCAGCTGCCTGAGTGGTGGGGCTGTCAGTGCAGGCTTTTCTCTGAGAGCTTCCTAAAGAGCTCATTAAATCCCTTCTCTGTGGACACGGTGATGGGGACACACTCAGAGTGACACCTTTAGCAACACCTTCCTTCCCTTCCTTGTGTGCTGTGGTCCTGTGGAGGAGAGAAGCTGATCAGTGACAAGTTTAAAAAAGAGCCATGGCCACAAGTTGGGCTTGAGAAATTCCGGTTAAAACATAATTTTTTCTATATGGGGTTTCTTACCTGGACAGGTCACCAGAGAAGTGGGGCTCTCAAGAAGCAGTTAGGACAAACCACAGCTGAGCTGACATAGCTCTGGCCAGCTCTGACCAGACTGGACTAGAAATCTTCAGAGGTCACTCCCCATCAACATTTCCTTGTGTTTTTGATGGATGTGGATGGAGAAGCCATTGGTTTCCCTTTTGTTCAGTAACAAATCTTGGGTGCATTCTTTTCCTTTATTGTCTCCTTGCCTTGGTCCTCTATTGGATTTCAGCCCCTTTAGAGACCTCATTTGTGCAAAATGTAGAAATTACATATGTAGATCACAGGGTAACTGATTTAGGCATGCTCTCAGTCAGCTTGAAAGTGTGTGAGAATCTCCCATACTGGGCCCAAAAATGTGCTGGTCCTCAACTCACACCAGACTTGACATGGAAACTTGTCATAGGTGAAACCCTTTGAGAAGCTGTAAGATCCTGGATTTGCTCAGCAGATGCTCTTTTCCCCTTCCCTCTTGAGTGAAGAATGGCCAAACAGCTGGGTCAGGGACAGACATGGCATGGGGCAAAGGGGGACTGCCCCATGCTCCACAAAACCATGAGTTATCCCAGCTGGTTTCTCACACCCCAGAGCTCCTTACCTGAATCACAGCTTGGAGTCTGAGCTCTGCTTACAGCCAGACACTGAGCTGTCCAATTTCTTCTGCTGGGACAAACTGGTCTCTGAGGAGAGATCCCCTTCCTTACTGAGGAGATCAGATCACTTAGCCAAAAACTGGAGTCACTTAGCTGCTTAGTGCTATCACTTAGATAACAAACTTAATTTTGTTAACTCAGAAGGGAGATCCACATGGTCAGGGCAGCAGAACAAGACTCCCCAGCTGTTGGGTAGGACCAGGGTGGGATCCCTGTTTTACCATGCTGTTTTCTGCTGGAGGATGGTGGATACTTACTCCTCCCAGCTTCCCTGGGAGCTCTGAGCTCTCATCAAAGGCCAGTGATCATGCACAGCTTTCCAAATCCACCTTCTGCCCACCAGTGCCTCTGTGCTGTCCCGCCTCCTCTGCTGACAGTTCAAGGACTCCTCCTGCTCCCCGCAGACTTGTGTGTCTTTCTGGAGACCTCTTCAGCAAGACATGTCAGTGCTGAGGTCCAGCTTTCCACAGGGGATAGCAGGAGATAAGAGAATGCAGTGACTGCTGTACATCCCCCTCATTGATATGCAGCACATCCTGACCCTCTGTGCTCAGAGTTTGATTTGCTGAGATGCTGTAAAAAAATATTGTGAGAAAAGTCCAGCTCCTGTCTGGAGAGCGACCGTGTAAAAATGGCACCTCTTTACTCAACCCACCAGCTCCCCTGTGCATCAGCCTGAGCTGATGTGGTAATGACAGGAAAAAAACCGTGCTGCCTGCCATGACTCACAGCTCTGCAGAGCTGGGCTGGCTACAGAGGAGGGAGCTAGCAGGATGCATTTTCTGCGGAATCGTCAAAAAGTGCATCCTACCCTTAACACACGTGCAGAGCCTGGCACAGGCCATGGAGCAGCCGTGCTCCAGTGGGCACAGAAGAGAGACTGGCTCTCTTCCCTCTTACACCCATCTTTTCTGTCTTGGAAGTGGAGGAATGGTGGCAGGGGTGGGAAGCGAGGACTAGAAATCCTCACTTCCCATCCAGTGAGGACATGGGCTGGGACACCCTGGCAAGGATTGGCCCTGCCTGGATAACAAAGGCAGGGTCTGCTCCCCAGCAGGTCCCACACTGCTGTAGAGAAAGAGGAAGGTTTTTCAGGCCTGGAGCTGCACACAGCCTGGCCCTTCCTTTGTGCAGCCATGCAGCCACGAAAGGCTCTCTCTGTGCTTCACTTTCTCTTGTATGGCCAGTAAGGGATAATCAGCATGGATTGGTCTCGCCACAGCACTCAGGCTCCCCTCTGGGAAAATAACAGTGGTTCTTTGTGAGCGTGACTGTTCTTTCCAGCTGTCTGAGGTAAGGTATAAAGAGGAACTCTAGCTCTTCAGTAAACTGTGGGGAAGCATGGCCAGGTAGCCCATTTTCAGTGAGAAACATCTCCAAGAGACCTGGAGAAAGACTCAGGAGTCCTGTAATCAGACAAATTCGTGATATCTAGGATTGTTGAGGTTACCGATTTTCAGCTCTTCATCCTAAGAGAGCATCTGCAGGAAAATGGCATGACTAGACCTTTGCAGAAGGGCTCACAGGGCAGCAAAGGGCTGAGCAGGTGCTCAGCAAAGTCGGCTTTTATCCCAGAGAACCTCTGGGGCGGGTGGTACAAGCAATGGAAAAAAATCAGAATCTCGATTTCTTAGTGAGCTGATGGGATGGCAAAACATCTGTTAGCTCCAGGCTGCATGGATTTGATGTAGGATCCTTGCAAACTGGAAGTGGGAGGCACCTTGGGTGAGAGCAGCTGTGAGAGTTCACAGCTCTGAGTGGCAGGAGAGTGGCAAGAGAAAGGCAGTGGGCTTGGAGACATCTCCTATGGCCTTGGAGAACCAGGAGGGGACATCCCAGGGGTTAAGGGGACAGAGAGGAGGGCTGCTGACACTGCTTTACAGAAATGGTCTTAAGCATACAGGTACAAAGGAAGGCATGGAAACACAGCAAACAACCAAAACAGCTGATTCCTGAACTACTCACTGTGCTGATATGTGAGAAGGAAAAAACCCAACTGCATAACTACAGCCAAGGAATGGATAAAGGAGAATATGAAAACATGGGTCAAACTCAGACAGGCTGAGGCTCAAGAAGAGGCACAGCAAAGTCCCCCCTGCCCGTCTGGGCACATGCCTGCTCCCCGCACTGAGAAGCCCTTATGGGTGAGATCAGGATCCAGCTCTGTATTCCAGACTACTGGATGGACACAGTGAGACTTTGCCCACCTCTGCCAGCACAAGATCAACAGTGCCTCTGCTGACTCACTCCAGAGCTCTTTCAGGACCCTGAGGCTGAGAAGGGACCCTGCTGGTGCAGACCTGAATGGCAGTGTCATCCAGCACAGTGCAAGGCAATGTCTGCCCAGGGCTACCTGGTGCACCACCTGGAAGTGGTTCAGCTAAAACCTGACTCAGTCCCCATCTGGATGCTTGGAAATGAGTTGTGGTGGGTGAGACCGGCTGCCTGCTGAGCGCTTGTGCAGAGATGTGTGTAAGGCAGTGCCGACCCAGAAAACTGGCAGGAGAGTGGCAGTGATGCTCCCTTCTGGCTCTGCTTGCATCTCTTTCTGTTTAGTGCAGGATTACGAAGCTAAGTCCCATTTTATATGAAATACGGAGATCTGAGCCATATGTTGTGCAGGTTCAGATCACATCTTGTGGCACAGATCTGCAGGGAAACTTCCGTGAGCCTTGAACCAAATCGGTCATATCCAGGTGGAGGTTACAGATTGTGGAAGAGACAGCTCGAAGATAAACAAGGTCAGGGAAAGGGTGACAAAATATCCACACAGCAGAGCTAGCACCAGGTGATTTCACACAGCCCATCAGCCTCCCTGATGCTCCTGCCCTGGGACACAAGTGCTGCCAGTTCTGCCCTGGGCACTGGGAAAATGAGGCACAAGGAAGGAAAATGACTCAGCCCTTCTTCAGGACATCTAAGTGAAGCAAAGGTCTCCTGGTACCTATCCTACGCTGAAGGGGAGCACTCTCCAGGCCCCTTGCTCTTCTCTCCAGCCTCAGGCTGTCTCTCCCTTTAGATCAAAAGATTTTCAGGGGAAGATGATCCTGATGGACCTATTTCTGTACGTGGCATTTTAGAGCCCTGAGAAGTTTTCAGCAATGGCAGACAGAAAGTGCTGCCCCAGGCACAGGCAGGCTTTGTGGGCTGAAGTTTTGTGGGTGTAGTGGGTCTGGCTGGGATGAAGCTCATTTTCCTCCCAGCAGCCCATACGGTGCCGTGTTTTGGACTGGTGACTAAAAGAGTGTTGATAACACACTGGTGTTCTGGTTGGTGCTGAGCAGTGTTTCATTGTGCTGAGGATTTCTGTTTTCCATTCCACCCCCAGGCATCAGATTGGGAAGGTACAGAGCCAGGACAGCTGATCCCACCTGACCAGAGGGATATTCCAGACCATATGATGGCAGCAATAAAAGCTCAGGGAAAGGAGGATGAAGGGCTGTTCATGTTATGATGTTTGTCTCTCCAAGTATCCATCATGTGTTCTGAAGCCCTGAACTGCAGCAAGCAGCTGGACATGTGCCTGCTGATGGGAAGGAGTGAATGAATTCCTTATTTCCCTTAGCAGGCACACAGCTTTGTTTCTTTACCTCGACCCACGAGTTTTCTCACTTTTGCTCTTCTGATTCTCTTCCCCATCCTGCTGTGGGGAGGAAGAAAATGAGAGCTCTTTGGGTGCTTATCTGCTGGCCAGGGTCAACCCACCACAGCAGGCCTAAAATATGAAAAATCAGACTGATGTGCCAAGTCCACAGCAAGTGCTGTCATGCCTCTTTTAGGGGAGGGGAGTGCAGGGGTGGTATCTGAGGTGGGGCAGACAGGCCAAGTTCCTCAGCTCTCTGCTGGACCCTTGAACCTCAGGTGCCCACCACGTTCCAGCTGCCCATGAAGGGATCATTTGCATCAATGGCAAGTGTTTATCTCCCTGCCCTCAGTTCCCAGCAGCCTGAGCATTATTGAGCTGTGGCTTCGGGGGTGGGTGTCACATGTGTGGTGTGCCTTTCTCCAGGATGGGCCTGGGGGCTGCTCTGACATGAGGACACAGATCAGCTCTGTTGTCCCCACATCAAAAATCACCCTGGGCCTTCTTTACCCTCCTCCCCACTGAACAATGCTGATGAAAACCAAAAGCAAGTGGTGTGTTTTACCTGAGAACACAGCTTGCTCAAAGTCATCAATGCATGGACTTTTGGGTTATGGATTTTCACATGCAAAGTGCCACCGATTTCCTATGGATCAACGGGAAGAAGCCAAGCAAAGAGGAAAACGTCCAGAGAATGATTTATCAGCCTTTGTCACTCAAACAATATCTCTCCATTCTCTATGGAGTATTTGTTTAGCTTTAATACAGCGACAGTGCTTTATGTGTTATGGGGAGGTGCAGGTCCCTTGCAGGGGGCAGGAATCTGAGCTTTCCAAGCACCTCAAGAACTGCTCTGGGAATCAGAAAGGATTTTGTTTTCCAGCTCTTGTGATGTGTTGCAGCTGCCCACTGACTTTTTTGTTTCCATCCTTGGCACGCAGGAGAATTTCATCACCACACTCTTTATCATGGAAACATGTCATTCAGTGGCATTCGTACATACTGTTCACATCAAATCAGAAGGTTGGCTCCAACCCCTGCAGAGATGGGACCTTTCCAATTGAACCTGCCTCCATAGGTTTGGTGCCGGGCTGAACGCAAAGCCAGAAGGAGGCCGGTTTTTTTCAGACAGGTTTTCAGAGACGACAGAAGATGCATGGAAGCCTCCCAAGAACCGCCTACCCCATGAGATGTTCACCATTCAGGATGTTGGCAAACTTGTCAGATCAGAAGGTTGTGCAAGATGCCAGCCGCTCAGGGCCAGAAGTGTTCGTGAAGTTTTGGGGACTGTCAGATTTTCGCTGAAGAGCTACCTGAGGCAGCCGTATGGCCCAACACCAAGAGCTGAATTGAATCTAGGTCTTCCTCAGGATCTGACGCCCGCTGCTCTCTTTCCCTGCTTGGGATTTGGAAAGCCAGACCTGGAACAGGATGTGATTTGTTCATGTTGGTCTGCGTGATGCCAGCTGAGGCTACTGGCAAATCCTGCTCGCTGAAAAATTATCTCATGTAGATGAGGGTCAGATGATTAACTTTGATGAATCTTGCCACAGCTGAAATTACTGCCAGTGCTAGGTATGAGAAGGAAACATTGGCAGAGCTGTCTCCCTGCCATGGGAAGGATCTCTTTTTCTCCTGGAAAGTAAAGCAGGGGTGCTGTAGCTGCTTTAGCTGGACTCCCCAGTCTTGATGAGAGAGAAGGGTTTAGTTTCAGACCTGCTTCAGTCTTTCCTTCTGAAGTACTTGCACAAATGAATAACTTTTCCTGGGGAAAGGGTCCCTGGATAAGAGATTTTCATCTGGAATAAACAGGACAGTGGATGGCATTTCACAACAAATTCACCAGCTGTATGAGGCAAGGGGATGGGTGGGGATTTCTGCATTTGGTCATGGGGTTTTTCATCTGTTCTGCCACCCAAAAAGTGCCTTGACACGGGAACTCCCTCTGGGGCTGAAATCAGCAGTGAGGGATTGATAAGCCTGGGAGATGTGCTTTGTCTGCCAGAGCCCAAAGCCCTTCCGTGTCACCAGCTCTGTGGGGGCACTGGGGGTGCTTTGGGGGGCTAGTAAAGGGGCAGATGTGGGGACTTCTTGGTTAAGGTGGCAGACCTATGCAGTTACCATCGAATCATGGAATATCCTGGGCTAGAAGGGACCCACAGGATCATCCAGTCCACCTCCTGTCCCTATACAGGGCATCCCAACAGTCCCACTCTGTCCCTGAAAGCAGTGTTCAAGCACTCCTGCAGCTCTGGCAGCCTTAGGGCCCTGACCATGACCTGGGGACTTGTTCAGTTTCCCACCACCCTCTGGAGGAAGAATCTTTTCCAGATGTCCAACCTAAATCCCCCTGACACAGCTCCAGCCATTCCCTCAGGTCCTGTCCCTGGTCCCAGGGAGCAGAGATCAGAGCTGCCTCTGCCCTGTCCCCTAAAGGGAGCTGCAGCCCCTGGGGAGGTCTGACCTCAGTCTCCTCTGCTCCAGCTGGACAGGCCACGTGCCCTCAGCTGCTCCTTGTGTGGTGCCTCTGGGCCCTTCTCCATCCTCATGTCCCACCTTTGGACACTCTAAAATCTTCAGTTGTCCCCAGTCAGTTGTCACCCGTTGAGGAGGGTGAAGGAGGCTCCCTGACTGCTATCAAATCATGTTTGAAAGATGCAAACAAATGAGGCAAAGAAAAAGATGTGCAAGACAACCAGCACAACAGCCAGTAGGTTTCAGTCACCACAGTGCTCCCACCAGCCTGCACGGAGCCAGCCCTGGTGCCAGGGGCTTGGACTGCAGTCACACTGAGGCTGCTGCTTGTCCTGCAGCAGGTGGCTCCTTGTGACAACCCGGAGGGGACACCCCAGAGGGCTCAGCTGACAGGAGGCTCTGCAGGGCAGCTTCACACAGTGGTACCAGCACCATGCCAGGTCCTCTGGGATGTCCCAATGCACTTGGCCTGCCGTGGGTCAGGGGGGCAGAGAAAGGCCACGTGCATTGGCTGCAGCCAAAGGCAGCTGGGCTCTCACGGCTTTTTGTTAAACATCAATTTTTGTGATGACACCAATCAAATCTCCATCCAGTTGCCTCACTAGGAGCACCCATAGCAAGAGCAGAGAGACAGATGAATCAGCCATAGGTTTGCTTGCTGTAGCACGCCCGTTGCCAGTAGATTTCCATGCTTCCAAAAGCAAGCTCAAAGCTCAGTTCATTTTCTGAATAGAGGGATGCTCTACCAGATTGTCTGTGGTTGGAAATAGACTCATCCCAAACTTCCAGGCTGGGCATCTTCTGGAAAACCAGGCTTCAGCTCAATTACAAGTTCACTAAGCATCACCTGTGAAAGTTGGGGCGAGATGATGTGCTCTGTTCTGCAAGAAATCTGATGAGGCAAGGACACAACCTCCCCCAGGTGTGTCTAGCCTCTCTCACAGAGACTGTGGCTTTACCATTGCAGAATGAGTGGGTGTTTTCCAAAGCAAAAGGGAAAGATCATCCATCCTGTGAAAGTGGTATCCCAGCTACAACCTGTGCTACACCGAAGTCAACCAAACCTAGATCAGGAGAGGAATTCATGGAGCAGCCACCCCTCTCCAAATTCACATGCCAGAAACATATTGATATTGAAAGGGACAGGGACACTGCTGCACAAATATCCCCTATAGAAACCAACCTGTCAGGGCACAGAGCAACCCACTGAAACCATGTCAGAGACAGGCAGAAACACAGCACTGACTGTGTCACCATCACTGGTAGGAGACAGTTGCCCAGAAATAACAGCCCTGCTTAGCTTGGGAAAATGGCACACAGAGGACTCAGAGAAAGCTGAAGAGAAGGTGGTGAGTAATCCACAATTGTAACTCCAAAATTCATCAAGAAAGGATAAAGAAAGAACAGAGAAGCAAAAAATCTCTGAGGTCCCCAGTGCTCTCAGTCATTAAAACACTGACAGAGGTGTGTTTCCATCAGCGCAGAGATGTGCCTGCATCCCAAGTGAATGACATCCCATGGCTGTAGTTCTTGTCCCTCTCTGGCTTTCCTCCTGTGTCTGACCTTCACTCATTACAGCATGGCAGCCATAAGCACTAATGGACCAGGAACTGTTCCTTTCTTTAGTTTTGGGAGGAATCTGTCCTTCCCCAGCATGCACTAGCAAACACTGTGCCTACTCTGTCCCAAGCTACTGTCCTTGCTCCATCCAGGGCAAGAAAACACAGTACTTGGAAGAAAGAGGGAAGGAAGAGAGGGAAAACCAGGCTTGTGGATTTCAACCCCCTTTGAACTACCCTTGTTTCTGTTTGACAACTGGGGTCAGTCCTGGTCTGCCTGAAAGGGCCCTGTCTGAATGTACAGGATGGATGGCAGAGAAATCTGACAGGAGGTGAGAGGAATGTTCCCAGTGATGGTTTGAGAATGAACAAGACACCAAGCACCAGAGAGCTGTCACTTCCCCAGCATCCCACCCTGCCAGGGGTGCGTGACAAGAGAAATGTTCAAACAATGTCTTACATTGTCTGGACACCCACTATGGAGACAACACAACTAATGACCAGGCACATCTCCCTGACTCAGCCATTCATCAGGGTGGAACTGTGATCGTTTCCCTGCTGGGTTTCCACTCTCACACTGCTTTAGTCCCTCCTCCACTGCAGGGACCATTCCCAAGGGAAGGCAGAGGATCATTCAGCCCACACCATCTCCTGAGTTCTCACTGTCAGTGTTGAAGTTCCCCTGGGGTTCCCTATATCATATGTGCCAACTGCACTGGTGACAGACCTGCTCACTCATTTTGTAGAGGTGTTTTGTAGAGATTGTTTGTCAGAGTCCAGCCTAGATCTCAGTCAAGGCTTTTGTGTGACACTAAAAGTAATAATAGAAGAAATCTTGGAACAGAAAACAATGCAGAATGAGAGAAAGTGCTGTGCAAAGTGAGAGCTGGTGGCAATGATCCTGAAGGAACCTTCTTCTAGAAGAAACTGAAGCGGTGCTGCTGGGGAGGCAGCATCTCCCATCATCTTCCTGGGGCAGGGGTAACACATCTGTCCCAGGCTGCTATTGGCTTCGTGGGAATGCAGAGCCATTAACAGCAGCTGTAAGGAGGGATGTGGAGAGGCTGCTCCTGCCCAGCTGTGCCTGCAGCTCTCACAGCAGCACTGCCCAATGCAGGAGCGCTCGTAGATCAGCGGGGACGGTCCAGCCTGGGAATCAGCCACTGCAGTACCCGGGTGGGAAATGGGAAAGGGATGTGGTGGAGCACAGCACGAACACAGACCATCCACTCACCTCAGCCTGCACAGGTGAGGACGAGCTCCTGTCTGGCAGCAGGCAAATCCCCACA
Organism: Passer domesticus; assembly: GCF_036417665.1. NCBI lineage: Eukaryota > Metazoa > Chordata > Aves > Passeriformes > Passeridae > Passer > Passer domesticus. The sequence goes on along the minus strand of NC_087486.1, from coordinate 15,097,855 downwards.
GATCTGCAGCACCACGGGAGGGAAGAGCGGTGAGGAGTCCATCGTTCAGAGCAGCGAGGACAGAAGAGGATGAGGAAGCTGCAGCTCTGGGCACACAAAAACCTGGCACCAAGTCCCAGAATCCAGGAGGAGAAGTTCTACTGGGCCTCGTGCTGGAGCTGACCCAGCTCTCCCACCAAGGCAGGACCCAGGTGAGCAAGTACAGTGATGCCAAAGGATGGGACACACTGTGAAGGTGTGACACATGGGAAGGTCAAAACCAGTGCATTTGGGATGAATTAATAGCCCTTCACCACTTTGCCCAGCAGAAGGTGGTCCTGCTGCCACGGCAGGAGGAGACCAGCAGCTGGCACTGTGCTCTGGCACAGTCCCTGCAGGAGCCCAGTGGCCCCATGGCTGCTAAGCCCACACTCACCCCATGAGGGTCCAGTGCCCTGCAGTGCTGCCAGGGCCACCAGCCCAGTGCTGTGCTGGTGGGACTGTGGCAGATCAGACTTGCATGGAAGCACTGCAGAGAGTGACAGATGTGGCTGAGTCACCCACCTGGGCTGGCCGCAGCCATGGCTGGAGGTCGCCTCTCACAGACTGCAGCTTTGTCACTCTCCATTATTTAATTGATAATTTATCATGCCATTCCAGACAGAGACGAGCTCCCGTTTGTGCCACTGTTTGTTCCCTGTCACATAGTCAATTCCCCAATCCAATATACCAGTTGTACTCTTATTTTATGAACCATACCTTAGGGCCTAATTAATGCAATTAATCAAACTTTTACTTAGGCAGGCATATCTTCATTTCTCCACTGACTGTGTGCTTGGACAGCTGGGTGTGTTGTCTGCATAGTATTCATCATCTTAAGCCATTACAATGCTCTGGAGTGCCCTGAAGAGTACGGGGAGGGGAGGGGACTGTTGGTGACTGAGCATTTCTGATCAGGTTTCAAATGCAGACACCAAGGGCAGATCCTGCTCTGTCTGAAGCCAGGCACCATGAGGGGAAAGCCCAACAACTCAGCACCAGGGAGCTGGGCTAATGCAGAAGTTCATTGTAGAAGTGGTTTCATTAATGTCACTGAGGAACACCAGTGGGTTTGCAGGTCACTTGCCACAGCAGAAGAAAATGTAATGATAATTGGAGGTGTTAGCCAGAAACATGATGGTGATTTTCTGACTAAAAGGCTCATGAAATGGAGCAAACTGACAAGCTGGACAATTTCCTAGGAAGCCATTTCACATCAGATGTCCCAATAGATCACTCGCACAAGACCCAAGTAATGCTTCCTATAAAAACAAACAGCTTTATGCTCTCTAATTATCTTGAAGAATCTAGAAAGTGACTATAAGAAACCAAAACATTGTCATCCTCCAGCCCAATTTAAAAATAATAAATAGGTGAAGCTGTGAGGATAATCTTTTAAAACGTATTGGAAATTAAGTGAGCACTTGGCTGAGTTGTTACTCACTGATAACAGCAGACCTTGATGGAGTCATGGCTATCAATAAACTATGTCCAGCCCTCAACCTGGCATCCAAAGATGATGGGACAAGGTTATCTGCCACATCTGTGAACACTTAAAAATGTGTCAGGCCTCACCATTGTGTTGAGTGCTTATCAATCAGATACTCTTGAAAGCACTGCCAGGAAATACTAACACCAGAGATCACAGACTCTGGGATATTTATAGTGTTTCCCCAAAACTGGCATCAATTCCACTGTCAAAACAAGAGTAAAAAGAGCTCTTTCCATAGCTGGCAAGTTGTAAGGGAGAACTTTAAAGAGCCAAGCAAAGGAGAGTCATAGCTAAAACCAGTCAAAGTGTGTCATGTCACCACAACATCTCCAGGATTGTGCCCTGTAACGTGGCAAAACTGACACTGGGACATTGTGTACAGAAGTGACAGCTCCAGGCCCAGGACATCTGCTGTGACAGCATCTGGACCCAGACTAGCAGCGTGGCACTTCTTGACACTTCAGTGGTTTTAAACTAGAAAATTAAGACATGCCATCTAGGTGTGGAAAGGGCTAAACTGATGGCCACTGCTCATGAACAAGACACTGGTCTGTGCATGAATTTGTTGTTACATGGTTTTGTTCTTTGCAAAACAGGGTAGGCATGCAGAGTGTGTTTGACAACATCACTGCTGCCTCGATAAACCTAATGAGCCATTGATGGAAATCCTTCAAGGACTAAAAATACTCCTCTCAGATTTTTCCTGTACCACCACAATGGTCCCTGTGGGCTGGAGCAGCTCTGCTTTTCATGGACAGGAACATTCACTTGCCCCTGCAATAGGATTTGTGCTCACCAAGCAGCTCTGCCTGTGTCAGTGTGTTCATGAACATCTCTGAAATACAAGTGTAAGTCAGAACTGGAAGGAGAAGGAGAGGTGGAAGATCTGTAACAGACCACAGATTAAGAAGAGGAAGTTCTAAAAACATCACTTTCCAGAGCTTTCAGAAGCAGTTCCAGATTTTAAAGGTGACTTTCCAGCTCTCAGTCCATTGTGGCAAAATATCACTAAATGCACCATTTAGTGCATTAAATGGACATTAAATGGACACCATTAGTGTCCAGCACAGGAACCATCTGCAACCTTCCAGAGCCATGGTATGTGTGACACCATGAATTTCTGGGATAAACTGTGAATACCTAGTTATCCCAGAGGGGTGGCTGAGGGACCTGCTGCTGTGTAGCTGTGGGACATGGATTAAAAAGCAGGAGCTGACAGGTAAAGCCACACACACAAAATTGTACCAAGTTCATGAGAAGCTCAAGCAATTATTGCTTGTATTCAGCATTAATAAACCTGCAATGACAAGCATTTAGCTAAGCCTAATTTTCAAAGATATACTGCTCTCTGGGAATTTAGTTTCTGCTCAGATTAAACCCAACCCGTGTGACAGAAGTATGATATAATGTTGATATCTTACTACATCATTCTAAAGGAGCTTAAATCAGTCAGCATCCAGGCTCTGTCCACGGCTGTACCAGCCTGCATGTGACCAGACACCCACAAGGCTGTCAGAGCCCTCTGAAACACCAGCATGGAGAAAGACATTTTGGGGATTTCAGCACTTTTCACCATGCAGGAAAAGCGTTGCACTTGCCAGCAGTAATGGCAGATGTTCAGGCTGGTTTTGGACCAGGAGGCTTTATCCATTGCTTAGAGCACAGAGGAACAGCCACAAGGAGATCTGGGCCTTGGTGAGACCACTGCCTGGCATTTAATGCAAACAGGAGCTGGAGGGAAGCACTCGATATGGCCAAGCACAGCCCCGTGCAGATGCCTGACAGGAAGAGAGCAGAAGAAGGCAACCAAGCTGCTCTCTTGTTGTGTTTGAGGCTACACTATTTCTGTCTCTTCCTGTTCTTGTCCTTCACCTCCCACCTTCAGCTGGACCTGAAACTTGGTGGAAACCAGTTGGTTTTCCCCAAAGACGACAAATCTGAAAATTTAAGGTGAAATTCCCCCTGTGGTGTTTTCACTGTGGGCAAAGTGAGGTTTCAGGGTAGCTCTCAGTGTGACAGGCACCTCCTTGAGGGCAGACACCCACTGTGATACAAGCACCAGGAGTCTTGGGAAGCAGATATTCCCTGCAGGGCTGTAGCAAGGATGTACAGGGCACGTGGGAGTCTCTGGAATAACCAGCATCACCCAACTCATGAGGCAGAGGGGGAAAATCTCCAGGAGTGGAGCTGTACTCAAGAGATAGCTTTGACTTTTCCTTGCTACTGCCAGTAAATGATCTGTCTTTTCAGCAGCTTATTTCAGCACCAGGCACACAGAAAACATCTACACAGCATGAGCTATTACATGATAGCAAAAGCCCAGCCCCACCTTGGGGAAGCCTTGCCATGGGTGTTGCTTACAAAGGATGGGTGGGGATATTTCCAGCTCATGTTTTCAAATGCTCTGGAAGAAATGATCTGTCCTTACTGGAAACCACCTTGTGGCAGATTCACAAACCCACACAGCTGCCCTGCTGCTCCTCAGCCCCTCCACCTCAGGGGTTTATAAATCTCATCTGAAAGAGAGAGGATGCCAAGGATGGCATGTGGGCCAGGGTTGGATCTGCACCCCACTGCCACGGGGGCTCACCAAGGAGGCAGCAGCACTGCTGGTGGCTCAGGGATGCAGGAGAGCTGTGGCAGCACCCCTGGTGCTCCCCACAGAGCTGATCCCAGCCCTGCTCCTGCCTCCACACGCTGTCCCCCACCATGAGGGCTGCACAGCAGTGGAGCTCACACCGGTCCCGCAGGCCTTGGTGGCCTTTCCATCATTTGGCCAGGCCTGGCTCAGCCCCAGGGCAGCAGGTTTCCCATCTCACAGCTCTGGCCAGGTGAGGTCACAGAGGAGGCCGAGGTGGCTGTCCCCGTGAGGGAGCACAGGCGGCAGGCGCGGGCAGGGCCCGCTGCGGGCCGGGGCTCCGGGGCCTCCAGGCCGGGCACGTGAAGGTGCCAGTGCTGCTGCTGCCGCCTGCAGCTCCCCTGCAGCAAGGAGAGGGCTCCCTTGGAGCGGGCAGGGAAAGCTGCATGCAGGGAGACAGGCTGGGAGTGCTGGCAACGCTGCCCCGGCTGAGCTGAGAGCTCACGGAGAGGCTGCCCTTGGGACAGGGGGTGAGATCCCAGGGATCCTGCCATACCACCCAAACCCCTGATTCCTTATGGCCCCCCTGGTCACGGAGGAGTCCATCTCTTTCAGGCTCCTGTTGCGTCTTGCCTGGCTGGGGGCAGCCATGGGAAGCATGGCACATCCCTGCCACAGCTTCCAAAGTGACAGTGGCATGTGCCAGAGGGGCCTGGGCTACCCCAGCTGCTCCTTTGTGCCCCAAGTACTGACAGCAGAGCCCTCACATCAGGCTGAGATGAAGGGTATGTTTTTAGCCCACGTTTCCAGGAATTTGATGCCTGACTGCCTCAGAGGGCCTTGGCTAAGGAGTGTCCTGCTCTCTGAAGAGCAGAGCTCAGTGGCCAAGAAGAGGTTGTGTGCAGGAGCATACATGATTTATGAACAAGCCGACCAGATTCCTCCCAGTAGGACACCTCCCTGGTACTGCTACTCCTTCTAAAACCCTGCTGTTATTTTCTGGTTTTTCCCCTCTCATTTTGCCCACTAACCTCCCAGTCTGGACTTTCCCAGACGGCCAGAGATGCCCGATGAGCACACAAAGCACAGTTCCTATGGGATGGAGCTGCAGGAACCATGAGCTCACCACTGCCTGGGGGCCACCACCAGTGCCGAGAGCCCCTCCCCAGAGCACGGCCGCCCGTCTGGCCCTGCAGGCTGCTGTTCCCTGCAGGAACATCCGTGCTGCGGAGCCGCAAGGGCTCGGTGTGGCAGGGTCCCCCGGCTGCCCGGGCCATCACCATCGCTGCCCCTCGGAGCCGGGCACGGGGCTGGCTGCGGGATGGGGTCACGCTGTCCCTGCGGAGCCAGCGGGGCGGGGGGCTGGCCCCGAGGAAATTGCCTGCCAAGGACTGCGGAGGGCAGCCGCCGCTCGCTCTCCATTAGCATTCCGCGGCGCTGCCACCGCGCGGAGGAGAAAGCCACCCTCGGAAACACAAGGAGAGCAGATAAAAGCGCTTAGCGCGGGCTGGTGAGCGGGACCGAGCCGCCCGGCTCAGGTGGCTGGCTCCTGCTCGGCCTTTTGTAGTCTGGCTGCAGCTTTCCCCGCGCCGGTTCGCGCCCCATCGCTCGGCACGCCTGAGCGGCCCTGGCAGAAGTTCCCCAAAGGTTAATTGATGCTGCAGTGCTGCAGCCGCCCTGGAGACAGCTGCCTGCCAGCAGCTTCGCCCTGTCAGCGCCGTGCCGGAGCTGCTCCTCCCTCCGCAGCATCCTTGCCCGAGGTGCATCTCCTCCCGGGCGGCCGGCCGGCGGGGCTGGGCTCCGCACCGCCATCCTCCCGGGCCGAGAGCGCTGCCAGCAGCAGGAGTCAGCGTCCCCGTTCCCCCTCCTGCTCCCGTCCCTGCAGACAGCAGTCTGGCAGGCTTCGTGCCCCGCGTTCCTCGGCAGCAGGAGGGACGTGGAGCCCCGAAGTCTGCATTAATGCTGTCCCCACCTCACTGCCGTGGTCCCCACTGTCACATCCCCTGTGCCATGGGCAGGGGCAGCCCCCTCCAGGAGCACAGCCTGATGCTAAAACCCGCAGCACATCCCCTGGTGACACCAGAGTGCATCAACAACAGTGTTCAACCCAAGGGAAGAGAGAGGGTTCATATTTAACCCAAGAGAGGATAGAGAATTGGGTTCATATTTGACCCAAGGCAGGACAGAGGATGGGGTTCATATTTAACCCAAGAGAGGATAGAGGATGGGGTTCATATTTGACCCAAGGCAGGACAGAGTATGGGGTCTGCAGTCCGTGGGGGTTAGTCCCCCTCCCTTCAGACCCTGTGTATTCTTGGGGTACCCCGTGAGGAGGGGGTGCAGAGATCCCGGGCTCCATGTCAGGGCAGCCTCAAAAGACAGAAGCAGACTGTGCATTTCTACTTGAGCAGCTTGCTGGGGGGCACAGCACAAGCCTCTGGCAGGGAAGCCAACCATCCTCAGTGGCCATGAGACCAAACTGGGCAGCCCTGCCTTGGTTTGTACGGGAGCCACCATGTGGGAGGGCTCTCCTCAGCTGTATTTCTAAAATCTCACATGATGTCAGCTCGTTTCCCTGTCTGCAGGCTTTAAAACTAAAAAAGAACCATCTCTGAGATGCCATCCTTGCTCAGTCAATATTTTAATTGTCCTGGACTCTGCTGCCCTGTTTACCTCCTCAGAGCTGTAAAATAAATAACAGTAGCCTTTCCCCCTGAAATCAGAAGGATTTTCCTTTGTTCTTCCCTCAGGGACCAACAGCTTTCACTTGAGAGGAGATATCTCCACTACAAAGTCCAGCAGGCCCCTCCCCACAGCAAACAAGGTCAAAATTCAAAGCCCACCAGGATCTACATGATCCTGACCATTTATACAAGCACAATGCCCTGGATGGGGTGGTGTGACAGCACTGTCCCTCACGGGGCTGTCCCCACGTCCAGGAGCTCACAGCCTCACCCCTAGACAAGGGCCAGGCAGAAGATCAGCCATGATCCATGGCAGCCCAAAGCAAAACACTGTTCAACTGCAGCACCCAAAAATATGATGGAAACCCATCTTTTGCATCACTGGTGACCAAAACCAGACCTGAGGAATAAAGACACTGATGCATCAGCTGCCTCAGGTGTGTGCACAGCCACAGCCATCGCTCCCCGTGACCCAGCTGTGTCCCTCCTCTGGAGAGCTGCCAGGCAGGCTGGCATCTGCAGGGGTGGCTGTGGCCATGCCCAGGGGGCTGTGGGGTGCAGGGGTACAGCCTGGGGTTCCCACTGCAAGACTGGAAGGGGAGTCTCCCTCAGCTTTTACATCCATGACAGGTACAGAGCATGGCACACCCCCCTGGCCCTGGTGGCACACAGGGCTTTCCAGTGGGCCAGCAAAGAGGCATCCCTGGCTGGACAGCCAGATTCCAGCACAGGAACTCCTTGGTGAGGGTGCTGAGGTGCCAGTGTCCCCATTCCCTGCCAGCCCCCTCTCAAGGGGAGATCCTGCTCTGCTCTGCTCTCCCTGGGCTCTGCAGCAGAGCAGCTCTGGGAGAGCCCAGCAGCCCTGGCCAAGCGGGATCAGAAACCCTGCAAAAGAGGCTTTGTAAACTACACAAACACCAGCCAAGGAGGCAGTTTCGTTCTTCTCCTTTGTACTGCCAGTGCAGGCTGGCAGGCCCGGTGCGTGCAGGGACTGAGGGCTGCAGCTGGCGCTGGGAGAACTCGGTCTCCCTTGAACCGCCCGCAGCTCCGGGGCAGGACAATGCAGCAAGTGAGCACAGCACACAAATGGTCTGCAGCAAGCAGGCCCAACCCATTTGCTAGGGGAGAACAGCAGCGAGCAACTGGAAAAATCAACATTCTCCTGTGGAACTGAGCCCAGCCTGACCTCGCACAGGCCCCCGGGTAAGCCCAGGGACCTGCTTCAGGTGTCCTGCGAAGGGGAACCCCTCACAGGTCTGGCACTGGCAAGGTGACTGAAAACTGGGACAACCTCAGCTTGGCGAGCCCTGAGTCTCCTTGAGACGGTGTCCAGTCCCTGAAACCAGAGAGCTCCCAGGAGATACAGGAAATCCCAGGTGACATCCCAGATATTCCCAATCCTGCAGTGGAAAAAAATCCCCAGAACCTGTGAGATTGAGGGCCTTGTTTGGGCAGGAGAAACCCCCACTTCTTGGCCCTAACGCTGTTTAACTGTGTGTCAAGGGCCCCATGCTGGGAAGGAGCTGTCCTTGGCTCCAGCATCCCAACAGGGGAGCCCCCTGAAGCTCAACAAGAAGGGCAAAATCCCATACACTGGAACTCAGACCCAGGAGATCGCCTGCCAGCTCCCAGATCAGGCACTGCTGCAGGTCTTGTTCCTACCTGTGCTTTTCAGAGGTGCTGATTGATACTGTGGCTGAGCAGCACAGACTGTGAAGCAGGTCAGAAGAGTCTGATCCATTTTAAAGGTGGCAATCAGAAGCACACAGGGTGGTTCCTTGGTTATGACCAGAGGAGGTTTCATGCACAGAAGAACTGGAGCAGTGATGAGCACTCTTGAAAAATCCCAGCCTTCTTAAAGGGCACATTTGGTCTAGAATTGACCCCACACCTTCAGGCTGCTCATTCAATATTTTAGCACAAGCCTCCCATTCCTTTAGGCGATGGGAAATGATGTTCACCCCTCACAATCCTTTGAACAGTGTTGCTGTCCCAATGGGAGTCAAAGAATTTATATTCCCTATTGCATGGGATCTCCTGGAAGGGGATATTTTTGCCATAGAATATGTTATTTATTTCCAGACTTCAATTTACAGACCCTCCCTGAGCCATCCCAGGTGAATGGAAGGAGCACCTTTGTGCAGCACCAGGAGAAGACATCAGAACCCCCCATTCCGGACTGACAGCACAGTGAGCAACCTGCCCAGGGAACTCAGCAGCAAACACAAGATTATCACCTTGTGTCAGGGAAAACTGTCAAGGCAATGACCAAGAAAAACCAGCAAATGAGGCGGTCTCTTATGGCCATGGGCAGGAGCTGAGGGTTGCAGTCACTGGGAACAGGACTGAACACATGGGACAGGTTCTGGGAAGCACTGAGCACCTAGACTGGATCCTGAACTGCATCCTGGGTTTTGAGTCTGTACTCCAGAAACTGGATCTTGTATTAGTCTTAATAAAATTGATTGACCCAATAGACCCAAGGTTATTAATATCTTTCCCTGCCATAAAAAAAAAAAATCTTTTAGGAACCTAAATATTATCTGATGCTTCAGCTCAAAAGAGACAGGACCAACAGTTCAGACACTAATGAAGGGTTGTCTTCAGAGCTGCTCTTTAGCCTGTATTAAATAAAAAATTACACTTATTTGCCATATGAACTCTTCTGTACATGCTCTGTAGCTGTAGAAGAGCCCCACTGCCTTGTGACAGCCTTTTGGAGGTATAAGAGGAAATTAAATCCTGCTTGTATTGGGGTAACATGAGAAACTCAGACCAGAATATGAAGATACAAATCACACATGACTCAATTAGGGCAATGTGACTGGCTCTCTCTTCACTCAGCAGAAATGGTCTGATGTGGCTCAAAGCCATCTTTCTACAGCCAAGGTAAGTTCACCTCCTTGAGGATCTGATTCCCAATTGCCTGTTTTGGCTCAAATGATTTTGGAAAGAAGAGTAGTAGAAATAGTAAAAATAGTAGAAAGTAGTATAATCCCTTTTGTGTGGTTTTTGTGCTGGCTACACACTAAAAGGAATGTACCACTGGGAGGGAAGGAAGAGAAGAGTTGGAGGTTGGCTTTAAGATTTCTTGGGACAGGGAGAGGAATCGTGGTGACAATTTTCCTGCAGATATTGCAGTATGAGCTCAGACTGTTTCAAACTCGTTACCAAGCTGTCAGGTTGGGAAGATGAGACAGGGATAGAAGGAACTGGCTGTGGAAGCTGGCCTTTCCCACTTGGAAAGATGTGTCCCTCCATGATACATGCAGCACAGACCCCACAGCACACCTGGTCTGCTGCCCAGGTGACTCCACACTAAATTTCTTCCTGAAAAGGAGAGCAGCAAAATGTAGCAGCAAATCTCAGATAGAACTGGAGAGGCAGCAGCCAGGTCCCTTCTTAATAATTTGGGGTTTGCTTTAACTTGGAGCAGCTGAACCAGACCAAGAAGAAGGAGCATGCCCACTTGCCCAAGAGGAATTAAAATTTTGCTGAAATGAGCCAAAATCTTCAGTGAATTAGATGCAGTAGCAAGGTATGAGCAGATCCTCCTGGACAGAGAGCACATCACACCACCAGCACTCTTTTTGACAGATCTCTTGAAACTGCTTTGCAGATGTGGGAAGTAAAGATTGTGTTCAACTGGGTGAAGTCCCAGCTGTGCCATGGACTGCGGAGGGGAAGGCTGCAGTGACAGTGCAAGGTGGAGAGCACTTCTCACCACTGCTGGCAGAAAACTTATCCTTGCTTCCTGCACACTCCCAGCCCTCTGCCCCCTCTGCTCCTTGTCTTGTTCTTCACTTCCCAACTAAAATCCTTGCAGCAGGGACCGAGCCCTGGACAGCTCAGGGCACTTCAGGTTTAAGAGAGAGGCTGCAGTGGTGGGGAAGAGGATGAGGAGCTGGACAGCCACACATGGAAACGTCAGAAATGATCACTTGAGGAAGTCCAGAGGAAATGTAATTATCTTCTAATGATGGCTAGAGACCAGAGATGTGGACACACATGATGGTTACAGGACAACCCATGCAGGGACCCCTGATCACAGGGACCTGGGGACTGCAAGTCCTCCCTAAGGCAGAGCAGCAAGCTAACAGCCAGCTACTGGGCTCGAGCAACTCTTTGTAAACTCCTTTGCCATGGCAGAAAGAGGCCCAGAAAAGAGACCTCAATTCTTTGAAGTGAGCACTGAAATTATTGCCAAGGACTCATGGCAAAAGATCGTGGGAAAAGACTTTCTATTGATTTTTTTTTTAATTAGTTACTTAAAGCTTCCTCATCTTGGCCAAGGAAATGTAACCATTCACTATTGCCTGCTGTTCAGAATAGCTCCTGCACCCATTCATCATGTACTAGGAGATGTAAGCTCCTTGTTCTAGGGCTGTAACTCCTTTGGGAAAGTTTTCCGTTAAGGCTAAGGCAGCTCTTCAGTTTTGGTTAGATTATATATGTCTTTTTAAATACTCTGAAATATCTTTGGATCTCAATCTCTTACGAGCAGTTGGGGCATTGCAGGGGCCAGCACCAGCTGCTGAGAAGCAGAGGTGAGAACCCTGCTGGAAGAGCTGTGGGACAGATGTCCCCACACATCAGGTCCCATCACAGCCTGCACCTGGCAGGGCTGCAAAGGGGAGGTTCATTTCCTAAACTGTCTCTCTGCTTTTGCTGGGAGATTCTGGATAACTGCAGTTACATCCATGAGAGCCCAGAAGAGTCAGAAAAAACAGCATCAGGATGATTTAGGAGATCTGCACTGTCAGCCAGCTGGACTGCTTGGAAGTGCACACCTCTACCAGCAAGATCCTGGGGCTGTTCTGGATTCCTGGGAGGGATTTCAGCATCACCAATTCCTGTTTGTGTGCTGTGATTCACCCCCAAGCTGCACTGTGAGCTGTGGCCCCAGGAACAGCAGGGCCTGTTCCACTTCACCCAGGAAAAGGGTCTCTGGTGATCCTGATCAGCAAGGACCAGTGATGCTGATGGGGGAAAATGTGAGAAACTGTGTTCTTCTGTGCAGGGGGTACCTGGATAGGGACAAACCTGGGAAAGTAACAGTGAAAGAAAGGGTGGATCTTGTGCCTGGCTCAGCCAGTCACCTTGGGGAAGTGACCTTGGCCTTATCTACACAGAGACAACCAGGAAAATGAATCTGAATTAACCTTTGCAAATTGGATTAGCTAAACTTCATTAAACTGTCTATGTGGACATTCCTGTTCAGAATTCAAGTAGCCTCCACTCACCCTGGCTTACCTCATGTCCACAATAAGCGAGAAGAAAAGAAACTCAGCTTTTTTTTTCCATTGTGAGTAGGACTGTCCACACAACTGTCCTAAGTGCAGTTTAACTAAACTTCTGTAACATCCAACATCAGACTAATGATCCCTGGTGGTCTCACGTGTCTTTGTGTTCCTACCACGCTGTCTGTTTGGACAAGGAGCTCCAGAGTCTCTGGCTGAAGGAGCAGCTCTGATTGCATGCACAGACCATGCCTACTGCAGGATCAACACAACCTGTAGATGAAATGTAGCCTCAAGCTGTGCCAGGGAAGTCAAGTTTACCAGGAGGAATTTCTTCAGAGAAAGGGCTGTCAGGCATTGGGCTGTCACCATCCCTGCAGTGCTCAAGAAAGGATTGCACACTGGTCTAGCTGACAAAGCCACAGGTTGGAGTCAGTAATCTCAGAGGTCTTTTCCAACCTGAAGGATGCTGCAATTCTGTGATTCTGTGACTCTTTCACAGAGGTAGCACTGGTGCAATTGTAAAGCTGTTTATCTGGGTAGTAGAATGTGTGTCAGGGGTGGGTTGGTTTGAACCCAGCAAAATAAAGGTCACACCACACCTGATGGACCCGACCACCTAGAAAGGCAAGAAAACTGGCTGTGAGGATACAGGGTGAATGGTGAATAAGGGAATATTGAGTGGTTTCCCTTGCCTATAGTAAAACCTTCAATGCTCACTCTCCCTAGAGCCAGGCTGGGGAGATGTGGGCCCAATAAATAGGAAAGAAAGGAAGCTGGAGGGTAGGCTGGGCTGTTGCACTCACAGAGTGATGATCAGAAGTACAGAGCCCACTTGGCAACTGGGTGCTGTTGAGATCCCAGGGGGACTGGTACTGATGGCCTGGATAATTGGGCACACTCTCAGGAAGTTTTCAGATGCCACCAAAGGAAACAGTGGGGAGGGAAGCACTTGACACCCAAGAGGCAGCAGCTGCTGCTCAGAAGGAGTGGAGAAGTGTGCAGACAAGTGCACAGTCTTGATCGAATAACCTCAGAAGGGAACAGGACAGGCCAGGGCACAGCTGGGCTGGGAAGCAGCTCGATAGGAAGCAGCTTTGTGGAAAGGGAGGTGGGATTGCTGGTGACCCAGGAACTGAACAGAGGTCATTGCTGGGCTACAGCACAGGTGAGCTACACCCTCAGCTGTGTGAGCAAGGAGGCAGGCAGCACATCAGGGGAGTGAGAATCCCCTTGCTTTGGCCCTTCTGAGGTTGTTTTGGAAACACTGGGTCCAGTTTGGGGCTTCCTAGGACAAAACCAGCATTGAAGCAGATCCAGCAGAGGCCACCAGTGGATGGCTGAGGTACAAGGAGAGGCAAAACCAGCTGGGTTTGTTCACCCTGGAGGAGAGCAGGAGGAAGACCAAACTGCTTTCCGCAGCTCCCTGAAGGAAGGGATAGAAAAGACAGAGCTCCTGGAGGTGCAGAGCCAGCCTGGGTTGTTCTGTGGCCAAGTCAGGGCTTTGAGTGCCAGGCTCACCTGCAGTTCCTCAAAGGAAAGGGGTGCTCACACCATGATGCCAATCTACTCGAGGGTCTGAGGATGCTCTCTATCATCATGTTTGGGCATTGCTGGTGAGGGTTAGAGAAGTGGGTCCTCCATATTCCTATAAACTGGATTAGTGGAGTAGGAAATAATAAAGTAATAATAAACATTTCTAGAGTAATTAATCTAACTGCTAATTAAGGAATCAGTCTGATCTCACTTCATATGTAAAGGTGTGTTTACCAAAGCTACTCCTTTGAACTTGCTCATGCCTTTCCATCTGTGGTTCCACATTTTCCTTTAGAACTCCAGTGAAGCCTGTGAGATGAAATTACCCATGCTCACCAGGCAGGAAACTGAAGCTCAGAGAAGCCAAGCAACTTGTTTGGAGTCGTGGTGAGCCCTGTGTTATGTAGATCATCAAAACATTGAATGCACCTGCCTGGTGCTCCTGCCTCAGGTGTTTTTCCCCCTGCTTTTTAAACCTGGGCACGGTCCACTCTCACAGCTCAGCTGATGGATGGCAACTCATTAAGCAGGAGTAATGCAAGTGGGTCTCAGCCCGGCAAACAATTCCCTAAGAACACGCAGCCTCTGCTCTGCTCACACAGAGAAACTGCTTTTTATTTCCCTGACTGTCCCTGAACCTCTTATTACTCCCAATCTGAAGTCCTTTCCTGGGGCACTTTCAATAGGATGGCTGGAAAAATCGGGCTTTTCTAATCTGTCTTTTTTTTTTTTTAATTTAAGGAGATAATAATTATGGAGATCATTGTGTTGATGCTCCAGTAGACAATCAGAGAGGCTCAGCACTGAACTGCTGGCAGCAGGTGGACTGTGAATCACTATCTGCTTCAGTCACCTGCCAGGAGTCCCCCACCCCTCCTCAAGCAGATCCACTGATGGGTTGTTGTGTGTTTTTTGTTGTTGTTGTTGATTGCCGACATAAAAGAAGCTGAAGCGACACCGTTTTAAGCTGAGTATCCAAGGCGACCTCATTAACATCTCTGCAGAGGAGCCCTTTAAAAAACATCAGTCACGGTGGTCCTGAGTGGAACAGAAACTGTTCTGTGTTTTCTTGATCAATTGCTTAAAATTCAAGGTCGGGGTGCAGAGCAGGGAGGGCTCCCCGCCAGTCACTGCGGGGTTGGGCTCAGGGTTTTTTTGGAAAATAGTGATGCTGTCGTACTGGAGAAAATCCATGTGCTCCCTCAGAGGAGCACTATTGGGAATAAATGCTGGAAGCTGTTCCACTTGAGCAGATGGCTGAAAAACTTTGGCTGAGAAATAAATTGAGTATGACGGTCTGAGGGCCAATCACAGATGGATGAAATTCTAGTGATGTCCCAAATGTCCTGAACATAGAAGGTTCTCTTCTTTCCCCTTTTGTGCTAAAAAACCATAGTAGGATTTTTAATACAGACTGAAAAAATGTTGATGGAGTGAGACACAGAGATAACAGTTTAATGTCCTCTGGATCAGCAGCACGTTTAGGGGAGCCCCGAGGTTCTGCCACCTCCAGGTCAGTAGTGGAGGAAAGTGCTGATTATGCAGGGACCATGATGGAAGGGCTGGGAAATGCCCCTGTGCTCCTTCAGACACAGCCTGGTGTCCATGTGCAACTCCAGACATTCAAATATTCCTGCTGAATTCAAGTCCTGCAGAACCCAAAAGCAATTTTTTTTTTCTTCAGGATCTTTCAACCCAGCCTCAGGGTAGACTGGAAAACTGTGCTTTAACTGGTGCTAAATGGAGAAGTCACCAGGAACTCCTTGCCTTGGTTTGAGGCCATCTCCATAAACCCAGGGGTGACCCTCGAGGTGTGTAACTTTCCACTCTCCCTCCAGCATAAAAGGAGCCCTGAGCCCTGGGTTTGAAATCACGGGCTCTGGGATCCAGCCCAGTGCAGATCCCAGACTTCACCTCATCTCTGCTGAGGCTCAGAAGGGAGATGAGCCACATTTCAAGTGGCACATGTCTTGCATGTCCTGAAAACACCCTGAGCCCAGATCCTCCCTTCCCAATTCCTCAATTGACAGGATGCCATGAGAGCTGGTGAGACATCAGCTGTGAGCTGGGTTAGTGCAGCCTGGCAGCCAGCAGCACCCGCGTGGTGGGATTCCACAGGGACCCAGTCCTCTCTAGTGTGAGGACCAGGGGACACAGCAAGCCTGTGCCTTTCTAGCACGCAGATGAGGCCACATGAAGGCTCAGTTTGTGTGATTGGGATGGGGCTGGCCCAGCCCCATGCCCAGTGGCTCAGCTGTGAGCAGCAGGTGAGCAGCACTGACAGCAATGAGCCATGGAGTGCCCAGGGGCACTGACCAGCCACCAAAGGGAGCAGAGGGCACACAGGGGCAGGGCATGAGCAGGAGGGGGTAAAAGGCTGGGCTGAAGGACAAGAAGGGCAGAGGCTTGAAGCCTTCTGAGGTGTTATGGTGTCACTCTGTATGGGTTGAAGCTTTCTGAAATTGTATGGGGACACTTTATGTATTGTGGCCATCTCAGCTGTGGCATGTGCTGCGACAGCCACATGCACACCCTGTGTTCCTCTCCTTGAACAGCTCCTTCCCATCCCTTATTTCTCGTGATGGGACAAGCTCATGCAGGTGGAGGCTGTTACAGCCCAGCCCCAGCATCGAATCTCACGGGGCAACATCAGCACCTTCCAACAGAAAAGGTCTGTGGTGGTCAAGTGACCAGCTGGAACGATTCAATGGGATTTAATCATTGCTTCAGTCATACAGGACACCATCACCCCACGGAGCTGCAAACAGGGTCTGTGCTGCCTGTGAAACCTTGGTGCCAACTTGCCTTTGCTTGGGTATCAGCTGGTGATCTCTGGCCAGGTCAGTGACAGCTGTGACATGTGAGACACACAGTGAGGACTTGTCAGGACTCACTGAGAGCTGCATGAGAGGGGGACAGGGTCACAACATGTCCTGGCAGCCCTGTCTGAGAGCACTGCCTGTGGGGCTGGGACAGATATTAAAGGCTGGACTTAGCCTGCATCTGCAGTGCCCAGCAAAGGCTTTATCAAATGAGCTTATCAGCAATGCTGCTTATTCCTCTCAGCCAGTGGCTGTATTAACCACCCTCAGCCCTTTGAGGCAGATGCCCCTTTAAAACCCATGATTTGGAAATAGTCTTTGCATCTAAGGTTTTTAACAAACATACATTCACATTCATGTAATCTATATGGATTCAGTAGCACAGATTAAAAAAAAAGGGAATGTGAAAAATTCCAGAGGGAAGAGGATGTGAAGCCTGCACTGTCAGTGCAGAGAGCAGAACCCCCCCACCCCTGGGGCTTCAGGCCAACCTCAGTGCACTTTATGTTTACAGGTTGAGTCTGGCACTCAGGGTGTCCTGCTTGGTCCCACACCAACCTGGCAGAGGAATTTTAAATACTGGATAAGACTCTCCACAGGAGACAGAGGAGTTTGGACTGGTGTGGAAGAGTTTCACAGCGACTTCTGTGAGCCAGAGAAAGTCTGATAAGAGGATCCATGTTTACCTCTGAAAGAATTTCCTACCAAGGTCGTTGACATAGAAACCAAGAAAGAAAGAAGGAGAAATAAGAGAAACCTGCAACTGCCTGTTCCAGTGAGCACTTTGTCTCTCATGACCAATGAGCAAAGTGTAAACTTATGAGTTCTGTAAGAATGTATAAAAAGCATGCATGCTAGAATAAAAACAGGTTTGAAGCCTTCTGAAAATGGAGTGTGTTGCTTTGTATTGTCTCTGTCTCTACTACGACAGTCTGGGCCCTGCTTTTGCACTGTGGTTGAGCAGGAAGGAGGAGTCCAGGTTTGGAGATGTTTCTGTTGTCTTCTCCAAGGGCACAGATGAAGCTTCCACAGGACTTGGCCAGTGCAAGCAGAGAGTGGGGGTGGGTGACACACACACCAAGCCTGGTGTTCCACTCCCCATCTCTGTCTCCACCACCAAAATTTGGTAAATGATGTCATGGCTGTGGTGTGATATGTGGTCCAAAGGCTCAGCACCTGTCCCCAGCACTGACCAGCACCCAGGACAGCGTGATCATGGTCAAACACTCCCCCAGGATTTCCTTCCAGTCTTATCCTTCCAGCCTGCAATAGTTTGTGCTTTAGAGACTTCCTGACCCGGAGTTAAAGTCCTTGTATTTAGTCATCCTCAATTCCTCAAGGGTTTTCTTTTCCGTGACCTTGTTTGTGAGTTTGCACCCCCCAGTAAAGTCAGAAATTCAAGTGCTTCATTATAAGCATTTTCTTTACCATTTCCTGATTAATCATCCCCGCCAGCACGGTCATTACAGCGGCTCCCAGAGACCCAGCAATGGAAGGGCTCATTGGTCAGGCACCAGCAGCACACAGCCCTCACTTCAGAGACTTCCAGGGGGTAACTGAGCAGAACCAGCTCTGGGATGGGGCAAAGTCACAGCCCTGGGAGGAGGGCACGGGAGGGATCCAGCCACGAGGCCACAGAGCAGCAAGGGGCTGGAGGGGTGGGGGAGGACATCGGGGGAAAGCAAGATAATGGGAATAGAGAATTGAAGCTGGAGCACAGATGGATTAAATAGTTAATCTGCATTACAAACAGCACAGGTGAGAGTCTGCTACTGAATCTCTTAATCCAGTTATTACCATTCAACGTGGTCATTTCCTGCCGTTCTGATGCACCACTCATCCTTCAGGTTTGGAAAAACAACAGTAGCATCAACAGCAAATAAAAAGAGACACAAAAGAACTTTTTGTGTGTTTATACAGTTTGGGGTTTCCCTCCTGTAAAAATGTACCAGCACTTGTAGGGGAGAACATCTTTGGGAAGAACAGGGCTGCATCACCCACGTGTTGATGACAGTGAACGTTCCTGAGTAACTCAGAAGTGACAAGGTTGATACTTAGAGGCAAATCTGGGCTCCTGCCAGTTCAGCAAGCCAAGACAGAGCAGATGTGACCTCAGGAGAATTTATCAGATGCAGATACAGGTGTTTGAGTGGTGGTGCTTTACCCTACATCCCACAGAAAACAGGGGACACAGAACATGAGGAAATACAAAGGGATGGTTGGAAGGATGGAGGGAAAACTTTGAAAGGATGAGGGCAAAAAGGCCTGGACCTGCTCACAAGCAATTTGTGACTCAAAAAGAGGAGGCAAAACTCCTGGACTGTGCATCCCCAGCTGCTGATGCCTCTACCCATCCTCAGGCAGACAGGAGTCGTTCCCAGCGTGGGAAGTGGCAGCAGTGCCATGGCAGGTGGTGTCCCACGTCCATGTCACAGAGAGATAGCAGAGTTACAGTGACAGTGCTGTGGCTGTGGGAGAACTGACCCAAGTGTGACCTAGCACGTCTGCAAGGCAGCAGGGGGAGAGCCCAGTGCCTTCCCCAGGGCCCTGTGAAAAATCAAAGGAAGGCTCTCAGTGTAGGAGAAGGGCTGTTGGCTTGGGAACGTGAATCTATCTGACACAAAGAGCCCCAAGTCCCTGTTCTGTCTGAAGCTCATGGAGCCATAGGTACCTGTGTGGAAAGTGCTGCCCTTGATTTCCCATCCAAGTGCCTTATGGCTCAGTTACATGCCACTGAACATGCTAAAACCCTCATTTCAGAAGAGAGCAAAGCAAGGATGTGCTGATCCTGGAGTTTCAGCCAGGTCTGGAGATGTGTTGGAAGGCAGAGATTGTCTTTAGCCCAACACAGAGACAGGGACTTGAGGTCCAAGATGGAGCAGAGCAAATCCATCCAATAAGATGAATTCAGACATCATGTTTCAGGAAAAACGACTGGATTCAGCTGCTTTTTTGGGAACCACTGGGGATTTCAGCCGGCAGGTTGACTAAATGAACTGGAACTTTCTCCAGCTGCACGGAATCATTTGACAAGCTGCCCCAAAAGTGCACAGGACAAAGAGGTGCAGCTGGAAGGGGTCCTCAGAGCACTGGAAGGGGCACTAAGGTCTCCTTGGAGCTTTCTCCTCTCCAGGTGAGCACCCCCAGCTCTCCCAGCCTGACTCCAGAACAGAGGGGCTCCAGCCCTGGGAGCATCTCCATGGCCTCCTCTGCCCCTACTCCTGCTGGCCCACGTCCTTCTTGTGCTGTGGCCTGAAGTCTGAAGATATCCCTTAGTGCTTCCTCTGGAGGAAAAATGATGCAGAGGAGAATATTGTGCTAGAGCAGTGTTGGTCCTGTTCCTTTATTGCCTGATGGAAAATCATGTTCTCTAAAAACCAAAAATAACAACAAAAAACCCCGATAAAATCAACAACAAAGTTGTTGATAGTTATTTGGAGGCATTTTCTCAGTGCTGCATGGAATATTTGTGACTTAGCAGCAGCCACAAGTTCTTGTTTTACCTCCACTTAGCAGCTGCTGTGGCTTTGTGAGCCCTGCAGAGATTGCACAGTTCTCCTGGAGGGGCGAGGACCTTCTGCCTCCAGGACGAGTGTTGAAAGCCCAGCCTCCAGGAGAGATCTGTGGCTTCTCTCTGTTGGATTTTGCCTTTGTGTGTAGGACTGGGAAGTGTGTTTTCCTCCTGAGTACCAAGGCATGCTATGTGGGTGTGACTTTTTGAGTGACTCTGAAACAGACGCTACCAGAGGGGCAGAACAGAGAGAAGAGAGTCGCCCCCAAAAAAGGAGCCCAACCCAGCCTGACTCCCCTAGAGGAAAGCACCTGCACCATCAGCCGAGCACTTGATGACGGCATTGCTGCCTGGAGCTCGCAGCCTGCGTCACTGCAGCAGAGCTCCAGCAGCAGAGCAATCCATCTCCTCCCTTTGCTGGCCTCGGCACAGCCAGACATCCCCAGCCATTTGTGCAGCGCCTGCAGGCTCAGGAAGCACTGCTCTGGGTGGTGGTTCTGTGGCTGATGCTGGAGGAAGGGATGCTCCCCCTGTGCAGCACTCGCCTCTCCCCTCCTGCTGCTGTGCAGGGTAAAGGAACCACTCAAAGCATGAGAATCAAGCCCAGCACTCATCAGGCTTTTGCTAATCAGCTCAATGTATGCAAATTGTGTACAAAGTGGGCTTGGAGAGACCCCTCCAGCACAGGAGGGAGGGAAGGGACAATGTCACAGGCTCCTTTCAGGCCCCAGAGGAGCCAATGACTCCAGTCTAGGCTGAAGATGCTCAAATGCCACAAGGCTCTGGGCAGGGTCAGGATCAGACACAACTTCTGGGACTGAATGGATGGTGCTCAGAGGAAGGGACAGCAAGGGGGAACACGGGACTGCACCAATTCTTGCCTCACCAATGTCATTAGGAAGAAATTCTTCCCTGGGAGGGTGGGGAGGCCCTGGCACAGGGTGCCCAGAGAAGCTGTGGCTGCCCCTGGATCCCTGGAAGTGTCCAAGGCCAGGTTGGACAGGGCTTGGAGCAGCTTGCAACAGTGGAAGGTGTCCTGCCCATGGCAGAGGATGGAATTGAGGAGCTTTAAGATCCTTCCAACCCAGCCCATTCTGGGATTCCTTGCTCCTGGGATGGAAGCAAACATGGACAGCCCACGGCAAACATCACTAAAGCCCCCAGTTAAGGTCCCCAAAGAGCTTCATCACAACAACATTCCTCCAACCAGGGCTGGATTAGCATGTTTAAACTCTCCTTGCAAATCACATCTAATCAGCAGCTTTTTTTTTTTTTTTTTTTTTTTTTAGAGCCCAGGCATGCAGGTTGCTCTGGAGGGCTGGATCTGCCTGTGGAAATATGCAGTCACCTGACTGGAGCCTCGTCATCTTCGCAGGCTGTTTTGTAAACAGTCATTATAAATAATAAATCAACAGCATGCTAATGAAATGAGCTCTTTTCAGGATGCTTTAGAGAAGCCTCTAATTTAATATAGAAGAAACTCTAATCTGCTCTGCCAAGTTACAAAGAGGATTAAACTATCTTCCAATAATGGTGAAATATTCAGGCTCTGTGTTACCAGCACAGGAACTGAGGGAAGCATTCAGAGGCACAGAGGAGAGGGCAGTTCCCCAGTCCTGTTGCACCACGGTGCCTGGAAAACCTATTAAATCCCAGATCCCACATCCATGAAAATCAAACCCTGCTATCAGATTGGTGGGCACTGCCTTCACCCTTCAGTGAATTTAAATAAATCTTTCTAAGTCAATGCTGCCACGAGTTGGTCATGGCCAAGTGGTGTTTAAATATGTAGGAAGGAATTTGTTGCTCCAGTGTGTTTTCTTGTGAAGGAAGGACCTGGGGATAGCAAGGACCCAAGGGACAATGAGGTCAGGATGGGAGGGACTGGGGACAAGCAAAATGAGTTGAATGAGTTTGCAATAAAATTTTGGGCCTATTTAGTGTGTACAGAGCAGATCATTTGTCTGAGAGCCTTGTCTTGCCTTTATTTTAGAGTCTGTCCTGAGAACCAGAAGCTGGTTGCAATTCCAGCAAAGACCCAGCACACAAACACAGCCCTACAGGGAGAAAGCAAGTCCTCAGAACAGGGGAAATAGAAGAAACAAGTGAACATGGAAAGGTGGCTGGGAGAAGGTTGCATGAGAGGCTCTGGGGCTCAGTAGCACATGGAACTGAGAGCATTGAGATGTTCTGGACTATTCCACTGGTTCTTATGTGGGGAACCACATGAAACAGCACTTCTTTAAAAGCCATTCATGGATTGATGAAAATTCCTGTCAGCCCAGCACCCTCAGCACTTCCCTACAATTCTCCAACCCATCCTGGAGCTGTGATCCTGAGTGCCTGAGCTGGGAGCTGTGACAAGGGAAAGCCTGAGATGTGCAGGAGGGCTGGGCAGTGAGGAGTACTTTAAGTTCATCTGTTTCTGCTAAGAGGGCACAGGAGGGTCTGCACAGCTGCCTCTGGGCATGAGGAACAAGAAAAGTCCAGCTGTAGCACAGAGTCATGGACCCTTCACCAGCTCCACTGCCCTTCTCTGGACTCTCTCCAGCACCTGGGGCCAGATCAGCTGGATGCAGAGCATCTGACAGCACCCCACCAACAACGGGAGTTTTAGTCAGTGATCAGCTCCCAAGTGTTCAGCAGACACATCAGAGGTGCTGGCATTCCACAGGACAGCACAGGAGTCAGTGCTGCAGACCTGACCCCATGCACAGGAAGGAGGGGCTGCTCAGCCCAGAGCACCCTGTGGCTCCTGGATGTCCCTGGTACCCATCACACCACCTGAGCAGAGCAAACAGAAACCAGCCAGAATGCCTGGGCAGCCAGAGCTGGTGCTGGATCAGAGCTCCCAAACAGCCATTGGAGCTTCAGCTGCCAACACTGACCTGGGTCAGAGCAGGGCTGCAGGGAGCAGCCAGCTCTCAATGCCTGATTATTTTCTCTCATTTCCTATGCAAGTCTCTCATCATCAAGTCATCCCCCAGTGACCCACAGCTGCACTGACACACGATGCTCTGCGTGCACTGGCATCTACACCAGGAGTGCAGCTGTTGGATTTTATACTCCAGCCTTCCTAGGTGCTGCACAGAACACGAAATACAGCCAACCCCTGTCTCAACAGAGCATGCAGCCTTCTGCAGAGACACCAAAATATGCTTCACCTTCATGCAAGGTTTTAATAGATAGAGCACTGCTTGTCTATTTAATGAGAAACTGTCTCTGCATGGATTCAATCAAGTAAAACAGCTATCTGTGTGCCTGGGAGTTTAAAATGGCTCCAGGTTGCACTTTATTCCCTTATTTAAAGTATTAAAAAGCAGGTTATTCCAGTGTAACAAAGGCTTGCTGTGTCATATTTACACAAAGGCCATATTCATACAACCATAGAATGGTTTGGGTGGGAAGGGACCTTAAAGTTCATCTTGTTCCACCCCCTGCCATGGGCAGGGACACCTTCCACTGTCCCAGGTTTCTCCAAGCCCTGTCCAACCTGGCCTTGGACGCTTCCAGAGATCCAGGGGCATCCACAACCTCCTGGGCACCCTGTGCCAGGGCCTCACCACCCTCACAGGGATCAATTTCTTCCTAATATTTATTCTAAACCCACTCTCTCTCAGTGGGAAGCCATTTGTAGGGCCCTTGTAAATGATGTTTCCATCTTCCTTGCAGGCTCCCTTTGGGTACCGGAAGCCACACTGAGCTCAGCCCACAGCTTCTCCTCTCCAGACTGAGCGTTCCCAGCTCTCCCAGCCTTTCCTCACAGCA
The DNA here is from genome assembly GCF_036417665.1 of Passer domesticus. Classification (NCBI taxonomy): domain Eukaryota; kingdom Metazoa; phylum Chordata; class Aves; order Passeriformes; family Passeridae; genus Passer; species Passer domesticus. The sequence goes on along the minus strand of NC_087486.1, from coordinate 15,074,206 downwards.
GAGCTGCTCCATCCCTCTGATCCCCCTGGTGCCTCCTCTGGACTCTCTCCAGCAGCTCCAGGTCCCTCCCGTGCCGGGCCCCAGAGCTGGGTACTGGCTTTTGTCTGTGCTGGGAATTCTTGATAAAATCGGGCTGGGTTTGGCCATGGGAGCTGCACCCTGACCTGAAGGAGGACTAATGCCCCTTGCACCATGCCCTGAAGATAATTTGCCTGAAATTCATGGAGAACAGAGCCGAGTGCCCTGATGAAGCCAGAGATCTGCCCAAGGTCACGTTGTATGGCCCTTGTCAGCACCTCTCCTCACTGCACACCTGATGCCCTCTGGGAGACAGGGAATAACCACAGCAGGCAGGGCTGGAGGAGCCAGGAGGGATGGCCACAAGTCAGCGAGGAGACACTGCAGCACAGGAGCTCCCAAGGGCAGCCAGAGCCACCTGGCAGGGGTGGCAAAGCTCATGTCCTGCGGTGTCTGCTGTGCCCTGGGACCAGAGGCTCCCCAGGCACGTTGGGTGGAAGCTGTCCTGAGCTGGGCAGCGTGGCCAGGCCTCACAGGAGCTGCCACACACCCTGCCAGCTGCCCTGTGCCTCCTGACCACAGCAGGGCAGCCCAGAGCAGTCCTGGAGCAGCTGCAGCTCCAGAGCTCTGTGCCCAGGGGTGGATGTGGTGGATCCACAGCTGGACGTGGAGCATTCCAGCCCCGTGGGAGGCTGAGCAGCAGCCTCCCCAGGCTGGCCACAAGCCCCAGCAGGAGGACACTCTGCTGTGGGGCAGCAGCTCCCATGGCCCGTTTGCACAGGCTGTTCTCTGAAGAGTCTCTTCAAAGCTGACACAGCCCCTGGGGCTCCCTTGGCTGGCTAACACTGACACATGAGTCACTGAAAATGACTTTTCAGTGCTCAAACCCACGGGCTCGAGGGCAGGGAAGAGTTATGGTGACCCAGGCACCTAAAACCCAGTCCTGGAGCCGCTGTTCTGTCTGTGAATGGCTGAATGAAGAGCCCTGAGCTTACAATAGGAGCAAAATCTCAAACAGAACACTGCCTCTCAGGTTTATCCCGTTCTTCCCCCTCTGTTCCAGACCTTTGCTGTCTCCAGCTCAAGCAGCAAAGTTGTCATGCAGCTTTGATATTTGCTGCAAGAATAAAGCCCAGCAGCAGCAAGCTGGCTGTCCATGCTGCCCCACTGCCTCTGTGTCCTGGGTACCTCTCCCAGGAGCACTTTAAAGGATGCTCCAGCATCCAACTGTCTGCATGTTCAAAGAAAGGCAAGTTATGATGTTAGCACTGCCATGACCTTCAGAGAAAGGGACTAATTATTCCCAAGCAGGCAGCTTAGTGCTGGGCAGCTGCTAATGAACATTGATAGGGAATGAAACGCATCCAGATGCAAATTGCAGCACTGCCTTAGGAGGTTTATGAAGGAGATGATCCTGTGCTGGCTGCAGCCCCATGGTTTTGCTGTGGATGAACCTTTCAAGATTTCTGTCCACCCCAATGCCCCTTTTTTCCCCTTTCCCCACTTCCTGCCAGGCTGATTACAAACCAGTGCCCATGGCCATTACCGGGAGCAGAGCTGTGTGCTGCAGGCTCCAGATTCACTTGCAGGATCCAGCTGTTGGTCTCCAGGGAGGCCTTGGCAGGGCAGGGGCTGAATCACCACCTGCAGCATCCACAGCAGCAGCTGCCTTTTGTTCTGGGATGTGAGGGGAGGGAGCTGCAGAGCGGAGCCAGGCAAACAGGCTCACTGCTCCCGGGGAGGACACTCCTGTCCAGAGTGCCAGGCTGTCCTGGCTGGGTCACCTGGAGCCTTGGCAGAAGGGGCAGAAGTGCAGCAAAGTAAGGAAGGGCATAATTCTGGGGACAGGTAATGCAGTGGGGAGCAGAAAGGTGGGACAGAGCAGCTGGAAGCACCTCTGAGCAGGTCAGGTGGCAAAAGGAGCAGTTGCTGGTTCCCACACAGTCAAAATGCAGCCCTAAAAGCCGTGTGTGCTTCGCAGGGAAAGCTGTGCTGAGGGCTGTGATTGCAATCACCCCTGGCAAGGCCCTTCCTAGGCATGGGAGGGGTGATAATGGCTTGTCTGTTGTCAGCATCCTGGAGGAGCCCAGGATGCCCTGGCAGGCTGTCATCAGCACGAGCTCGCTGCCTGCTGCTTGGCTGCCTGGCCAATTCCACCTTGCACAAGAAAAAGCAAACACAAAGAGGAGGTTGCAAAAAATTCAAGCGCCCTGAAGACAGGAAGTGTCAAAATCCAGGCTGCCCGCTCAGCCTGGCTTTGGCAGAGCTCAGGATGCCAGCAGGAAAGGAACACGTCTTACATTTTATGAGGGGAAACATGCCTTGCTCTGTGTTGGAGAAGTTCAGGCTGTGGAAGGCTGTTTGATGTTTTGCTTCCCCAGCATCTCCAGTGGGTGTCCTGGCCCTGCTCAGGGCAAGCTCCTAATGCTGTTGTGGTGATTGAAGTGTTTGTCCCTTCTGGGCTGGGCTCTGGCATGTATAATTCTGATTTCTGGGAAGTATCATTCTGATTTCTGGGCTCCTTGAGATAAAAACATCAGTATCAATAGGTGTCCAGTGAAGATCTCAGCCTGGGCTGGTCCCTGGTGCTGCACTGAAGCACCAACAGCTCTGCTTAGACCCCACCTTTGCTTCTGCTCTGCCTTTCCCAGAGGGGAGGGTGCAGGGCACTGCAGACAGCCCTGCTTCAAGCAGCCAGTCCTGCAGAACTCCTCAGCCTGCCAGGAGTGTGCAGCCCCAGCAAGGGCCAAGCTCCTGCCAGCCTCATCCCCTCTCATCTTGGATGGACACAGCTGAGTGCAGAGGGCACCAGGATTTTGTCAGAGCTCGTTTCAGGGGTCACATCCTGCTTTCACCTCGCATCATCCATGATCTCACAGCTTGCTGCTCACTCAGGACTGTCCTGTGATGGGTTGTAGAGGGGCTCCCTCACACCTCATTTGCTGCTCTGAGATCTGAGCCCCCAGCTTCCCCAGCCACCCCTCATCAGAACTGTGCTCCAGAGCCTTTCCCCTCTCCTTTCCCTTCCCTGGACACATTCCAGCACCTCCTTGTCTATCTTGTACTGAGGGGTCCAGCACTGAACCCAGTACATGATTCCAGTGCACCCTGGAAAAAACTTGATATTTTTAGGCATGAGTAAGATTATCATGAGTATTTCTGATCAAATATCCACAGAAAATAGCAAAGGACATCCATACGGATATCCCTGGGCACACTGAGGAACACAGTTTGGTTAAGCAGGCTGGCAGGTAGGGCTGGGCACTCAGAACATCCATCAGGCAGGTTCAGCTCTGAGCTCTTGGACTCAGCTGCAAGGTTAGAGCATCCCAGTGGGATCTTCCCCTTACAGACAGGGAGCTGAAAAAGGACCTTGGGCAGTTATCTGCTCCATCCTCCAGCTCAAAGCAGGGCTAATTTAAAGACTAAATCAGGCTGCTTGGAGCCTTATCTTTCTTATAGGTTGTAAATAAACTGGACAATTCCAAAGACAGTGCAGAGACAAGATATCTTCTTGTCAAGACCATTAACTAAGTCTCAGTGTTTTTCAGGGAGTAAGAGTTTCAAGTTTCTTGGTCATTTTTGTTTATATGAGCTCCAGTTGACCAGTGACAGAAAAATTGGTTGAATTGTACCTGGTAGATATAATATTTCTAAGAAATATTCCGTTTAATGGCAAAATGCATCTTCTTGACAAAATGGCACTGCTGGCTCATGTGGTGACCTTGGTGAAGATTCAGAAGGGATGGTATCCCAAATGACAGGGTCAGAGGTGAAGACATCCCATGAACTGACAGAATTGATCAGGAGGCTCCTTCAGCAGCACAGAAATGTCCACCCTGGGGAATCTGGGCACCCCTGAAGTTAGCAGGAGCACCAGAGATGCCAAACCCAGTAAAGCTGAGCTTGGACAGGCTCCACTGAGATGTCAGGGTGAAGTTTCCTTTGCTGCAGGAGAGAGCTCAGCCCAAACATCTCGTGCAGTTGGAAAGGACAGTTACCAAAAAAGTTGGAAAGATCAGCTTTTTGTGAGAATTTATTCTAGAATTCCCACATACCCTCTGGCTGGAAAACCATAGGACAAATGTCCCAGTTTGAACAAAGCCAGGCTGTCTCCAGAACACTTTGTGTCCAGCAGAAAGGCATCCTGTTCCTGTCACATCCCTGTTCCTGAGCTCACTGTAAGCTCTACATCTGCAGCCTGACTTGGGCAAAGTGGCTAAATGAAGAAGAGGAGAAGTCTTCTTGTTGACTTGTGAAGAGGTGGCACCAACACCCATTTCTGGTTCTTGATATATTTGCCTTACCATTTAATGGACCACACACCCCATTCTTGGGGATGACCAGTCTAGATGTTAGACTCATCAGTGCTCATCAGTGCATCTCCTGCATCACCACATCTCAGAGCTGCCCTGGAGAAATCCCATTCAGTGGAGAGGTGGCTGCCTTGGCCCTTCACTCTGACCACAGACTCTCCCTAGGATAGGCTCACCAAGAACCAAAGACAACGACCATGGCAAACCTTTCCTGCCTGCAGGGCTGTGGCTCTGGAGCTGGGACACTCGTGTGTGCCTGGGGGTGGCTGCACAGCTGCAGCACAAGCCAACTGTCCTGAGAGGAGGCAGTGGAGAAGACTGCAGCGATTGCATTGTGATACAGAAGAAGTGTTAGAGCTAATCCATTGCCATCTGTCTTTATTTTGCTAACCCGTTCAGTTGGACGCCACAGAAGTGCATTCACAGCAGATGAGCTGGGAGAGCCGTGGCATGGCAGCTCTTGGATTACTGGCATGAAAAGAATCCTTTTGTTCACGAGCCAGGAAGATTAGCTGCTGCCACGTCTGTGTCTGGTTTGTAGGACAAGAAAGAGAAGATGCAGCTCTCTTGCTGCCTTGGCCACTGCTTTGTGGCATCCCAGCTCCAGCTCTTTTCTCACCTCCCTCTTGCTTTATCCTTCCTCTGCTCCTTCCTTCCTGCTCTCTCCTCATCTTGAGCTTTCTCTGTCTTTTCCATCTGCTTCTCTCCTCTCTTGGCATCTTCTCTGCTTCTGCTTGAGTGCACACAATATCCCTTCTCCTCTTCCCCGAGTTCAGGCGGGCAACAGAAAAGTTCAGAGCAGCACAAGCTCCCCTCCGCCGAGGTGCTTTACCTGCAGCCCCTGCTGCGAGAAAAATTGGCTCGCACCACCTGATCCCAGGCAATTTTGCTCACAGCGGGCGCTGGGGATGAAGCGCTCCGGCGGCTGCATCGCTCCGAGCCGCGGGGCTGGGCTGGCCGAGGGGACAGCGGGGTGGCGAGCACAGGCCCGGCCCAGCCACACCCGGAGTGGCCAGGAGCAGGGCTGCGTGACCCATTTAGCAGCTCCCCGACGTCTTCAGGCACGGCGTGACCCGAGGTTGGGAAGCGCTTCCCTCGGCAGACGCTCAAGCCCTCCGTGTCCTTCGGTTCCAGGAGCGCCAGGCTGGAAGGAGATGCCCTTGAGATGCCCTCTCCGCGGTACCTGCGGGCTCTCTGCAGAGCACAGAGGAACCCGGGGCCTCGCTGGGTTAGGGCACAGGAATGCAGCATTGTAGAGCAGTCCCTGCTCGCCGGGCTGGGGGCTCCATGGGGATGACCCTGCCTCCATCGCGCACAGCCGGGCTTTGCCAGAGCGGGTCCCAGCAGGACCTCGGAGATCAGCGCTGCCTCCTGCTGATTTCCCCCCTGGGGGAGGATGAATCGCGGGGGAGAGGCAGGGAGGGGAGGTGGGAATTGTTCCTTCTCCTCCTCCTCCCCCCCGCAGGTACCGAGCTGGGCATGCAGCATCAGCTGCCACCGCCCTGCCCTCCCCGGCTCCAAGAGGACTGGCATCATGTGCAGGGCACGCTGACCTTGGGCTGCATTCCCAGAGAGATGCTGGTGAACAGGACCCTCCCCCAAAAGCTATGGGAAATGCAGCCTAGGACAGGCCAGGGTTGCTGGGGGCACTCACAGCCTGCTCAGTGGTGTGCAAGAGCCCCAGAGATGCTTTTGTGACATCCCCAACTTGCCCTGTACGCTGCAGTTACCAGATCTGTGCCACAGCCAGCGTTCCCAAACACATCCCACTGCTGCAAGTGCAGTGACTTCTGTCTGGGGCTAAAGGGGGTAAAGAGAGGGGCTGGCTTGCTTTAGGTGTTGCCAGTTCCTCCCTAACAGAGGTGAAAACTCACACAAGTAAAAAAATTCCCCGGAAAGAGGTCTCCAATAGTGCCTGAAGCAGGTGCAGTGGATGAGAGGGATGGTGTGCCTCCAGGAGCCAAGCTGCTCCCTGTCCCCCCAGAGACTCAGCCCTCCTCCAGCATCCTTCACAGCTACCTCTGACTTTCAATCCACAATCGTGAAAAAACTTCATAATCTCCCTGACTAGGGAAGGTTTTGGGTCATATACAGATGGATGGAAGGAAATTAATTTTCTGCTTGGGCACTGAATCGTCCTAGGAGAAGACCTTCATCTCACACTGCAGCTCGCTGGACCATGCCAGCCTGTTGAATTTCCTTGTGTGACACCATGGGGGGCTGTTTGGGCCCTTCGCAATCAAATAAGAGTCAGAGATACATTAAAGATGAGAAATGAGAATTCCTGCCCCCTTGCAGGGGGGGCAGTGCCTCCAAAACTTCTCCCATTGACAAAAACACAGTCAGAATTTGAACCCCGTGGTTTTCAGAGCTGGTCAGTAATTTGGGGGGGCCCAGTGCCTCCAAAACTCTGCACTTTCATCAACATGGGGGTCTCCATCAACATCAAGAGGTCTCCAGGGTCTCATGCTGGTCAAGTGGTTTGGGGTGTCACCAGCCAGGTACCTGCAGTCACCAAGGGTTTGGAGACTAAAACTCCAGGAGGTCTCACTGTTGCTTTGTGCCATCTCCTGAGAGCCAAGAGGGAATCTCATGCCCTTGCACATCTCATCCCTGCACTGGCTCAGCAGCTGGACACTCCTGGTACTCATCATCCTGAGCTTCCCCCCATGGGATCCTCTGCAGCCAGACCAGACCATGGCATCTGAACTGAGCTTTCAACCACTGAGCTTTCAACCTCAAAACATCCTTGTGCATGGATCTTTGTAAATGTGGTGGCTTTCCCATTCCCATGTTGCTCCCTTAGGCTTGGAGGCAGCGTGGCTGCAGCATTTGGTCTGATCCTCCTCACCCCCTGTGGCTGCCAGGGGTGGAGTCCCCCTGTGCAACCCAGATGGAGGATCCAGAGCCAGGTGGGCGAGGAGCTGGGGCAGGGGCACGGCTGGCAGGGGTGCCCATGCTGGAGCAGCCGTAGCAGCAGGGCAGGGAGCCTGGAGCTGGGCTCCCTGGCACCTCCCTGGGCACACGGGATGTGCTGGATCACTGCTGGTGGGAGCCCTGCCAGCACCCCTCCATCAGATGGGCTGCCTGGCTCTCCGTGACTCAGCAATAATGCTTTGGGTAGTTAACATTTCATTATCATTTTTAAAGGCTAAGTGGCTTTTACCACCTGAGAAGTATATTAATGGCCCCAGTAAAACACTCCCCTGAGTGCCCTAATGCTTCTGTTATATCGATTCATTTCCCCCCTCCCCCCTTTCCTTCTTTCTTTTTTAAAACATTTTTTCTCTCTCCCTGCATGTATTCCCCCATTATGAAAAATACACACTCATTTATACGGTGCAGACAGGGGGAATAATGCCTTTCTCCACCTAATAACACTGCTGAATCCTCCCTTCCTTACTTGCTTATTACTCGCCACAGCAGAGAGACAAGAGGCAGATGGTGACAAATTCCTTCCCTGCCCCCACAGATGATCAGCTTATTCCCTGGGTTCCCTGGGTGATTCCCAAGGGGATTTCTTGGGGTTTGGAGGTGGTTCCTTCAGCTTCTGGAAACCTCTCCCTTGGGTTGTGTTTGCTGCATCTTGGCTCCTCACTTCAAGGAAGGCATTGAGAGGCTGGAGCATGGCCATGGAAGGGAACAGAGCTGAGGGAGCTGGGAAGGGGCTCAGCCTGGAGAAAAGGAGGCTCAGGGGGGACCTGATGGCTCTGCACAGCTCCTGACAGGAGGGGACAGCCAGGGGGGTAAGGCTCTGCTCCCAGGGAACAGGGACAGGACAGGAAAAGGCCTCAGGCTGGCCCAGGGGAGGTTCAGGTGGGACATCAGGAAGAATTTCCTCACTGGAAGGGTGGTGAGACATTGGAACAGGCTGCCCAGAGAGCTGCTGGAGGCACCACCGTCCCTGGAAGTGTTCAAGAAATGTCTTCCAAGAAGAAGGCCTTGGAAGAGATTTCCATGATCATCAAGTCCAGCCTTTGACTGATCAGCATCCTGTCAACCATCCCAGAGCACTGAGTGCCACTCCAATCATTCCCTGAGCACCTCCAGGGATGGGACACGTCCACTGTCCTGGGCAGCCCTTCCAGCCTGTCCACCCTTCCAGTGAAGAAATTCTTCCTGACGTCCAGCCTGAACCTCCCCTGGTGAACCTTGGGGCTGTGTCCTCCTGAAGATCTCCCCACCACAAATGCAGACCCCCAAATTCCTGGGTGTCACCTGCTGTACAGGCCAGGCAGGAGCCTTCCAATCCAGATGTGGTTGCTGCTGATGCTGGGTCCCACAGAGAAGGACTTGCTATGTCAGCAGTGCCACACTGGTGCCACGTGAGCTCCTCTGAGCGGCCAGAAGCCAAGGGCACCTGGCCTGTACCAAGAATAGTGTGTCCAGCAGGACCAGGGCAGTGATTGTCCCCCTGGGCTGGGCCCTGCTGAGGTCTTTTCCAACCTAAATACTTCTATGATTCCATGGAATAATTTCCAAAAAGTGATTCTCCTCTCCCCTCCACCCCTCTCATCAAAACGCCATTTTCTGAGAAATGAAATGCCAGTTTCAAAAGACAGGAAAGCAGGGAGCATCCCTGCCAGTGACAGGCCCCAGGCTGGCCCAGGCACTGACCAAGTTCTGCTGGTGAAGGTCGCAGCTCAGCAGTGCTCCAGATCCCTCCAAGGCTCTGGAATCAAATTTCCTGTGATGCTGTGAACCGTGGGCTCTCAGCTGAAGGCAGCTGCACCCCCTGATGTGCATCCTCCCGTCCCTGATGTTGACCAGGAGCTGCAGGAGGAAGGTGAGGCACCCTTGGGTCAAAGCTGAGGCAATTTAGCACCAGAGGCACCAAGGCTCAGCGTGGTACAGAACACACCAGTGGTGTCATTATATCCAGTGACAAAATGTAATTTTTCACAATCAGCACGGATGGACCTCGGGATGTTTTAAACCCTTCTTTTCTGGCTGGGGTAGCAGCCAACAGGGCAGATTGCAGCATGACTTACCCCAAAGTGCCACCCCAGCTCACCTGGGGAAAGGGCAGCTTTGGCCTTTCTTCTTCCCTGTGAGTTTCTTGCCATTTTTCTCTTCTCAAAGTTTTACCTATTCCACATAAAGTTACCTGCTTGGCCATGAAGCACCAAGACCCCACTGCCTACCCACAGAGGCTCCAGTCCTTGTATCCTCAGCTCTTGCCCATCTCTAAATCTGGGGAAACCTGCTCCTCCCAGAATTGATTTCTCAACAGGCAAAGCCTCTATTCTCTGCTGCTTTTCTAAATGACCTTTCCCTATCTTGTCATGATTCCCTATCTAAACTATATGGGACAGGTGACTTCTCATTGTCTCTAACATTTGTTGATGTAAAATGGATTTCTTATCTCTGATGAAATACACCTCCCCTTTTCTCATCCTTTTTAAAATATTTTTGCTTTTCTCAGTATTTCAGGTGAGCTAGAGAAATTAATTTGAGCAGTTTCTTGTCTCAGTCCTTTTCTCCTCCAGGAGCTCAAAGGCAGTTTCCTGCACTGCCCGGCCCTCAGGGAGGGAGGCTGCAGGCATCCTGAAGAGCCACTGAACCTTGCTCCAGCCCAGAGGGACTCAGCCCTCCCCTCCTCCAGACCTCGACATCCCCTGCATACATATCCTGACCCGGGGCTCTCGGCATGCCAGGCAGGGCTGTGCTCCCCTGGGCTCCCCGGGCTCTGGAGGGAGGAGCAGGGATGGTTTGTGGGGAGAGGCAGAGCAGCAGCAAGGAGAGAGGCAGGAAGGGAGGAAGGTGTCACCACAGGAGTGATTTGTGACTGTCCCCTGTCTGGCTGAGCGGCCCCGCGGGAGCTGGCAGCTCTGTGGCACGGCCACTCGCTCCCTGCAGCTCATCCCGGAGGTTCGGGAAGCCAGCCCCGCACACGCCAGCAGTGGCACGAGCAGTGAGGGCCTTCCATGCCCACGAGCTGGGCTGAACCTCCAGGAGCTGACCTGAACCTCCAGGAGCTGACCTGAACCTCCAGGAGCTGACCTGAACCTCCAGGAGCTCACCTGAACCTCCAGGAGCTCACCGTGCCCTCCGGGGCAGTGACTCCCTGACCGCTCCCCGGCCTCCCCAGCCCCTCTTCTCCACCTTGCCCGCTCCACAGTGACACCCCAAAGCTTTCCCCCTCCTCTTCCCTCTGTGTGCCCCCTTCCCCACGCAGCTCCTGCTCCTCCCATCCCCTCGGGCTCACTGGCATGCTGCTGGAGTGGAGGGGACACGGCTGCTGGGTGGATCTGCGAGATACGGTGAGATGAGGAAGCTGGCTGAACTGATGCCCAAGTCTGCAGACTGTCACATTCAGAGCTGCTCTCCTGGAAGTGAGAAAATTTGGTCCCGATAGTAACACTTGGATCGCTGCTTTGCACAGATGTAACTCCTTTCTCCAGCTTCTGTTTTAATACGCTCGCTCCTGCCTATTCCTGGAGATGCAGTTCGGTGCCGGATGGAGGGAGCAGCCCGAGACACCCAGTCAGCTTCACTCTGCAGCCAAGGGGCTTCCTTCCCATTGTTCTCCCAAAAAGCTGCCCAGATCTGGAGAGCTTCTCCCCAGGGGGCTCGCAGCACAGCCCACTCAAAGGAACCACCTCAACCTCCACTCGTTGTGTTTCCTGGGAGTGGGAGACTTGGGGACTGAGAGCTCCACACCACGCCCTTGTTTTGCTCCACCTGTACCGGTCCGTGCTGCCTGTGCCGGCTGTGCTGGGGAGAGAGGCTGAGGCCATGCCCTTCAGCCGCACGTTGCTGCTGCAGCCATGCGTTGTCCTGGCAGCCCCGGCTGGAGCGGGATGGGCGGGCCGGGATCGCTGCAGCTGCAGCAGGAGCTGCCTGGCTTTGGGGCTTTCCGATTCACAGCCCTAATGCAACATTAATGGGCTCTGCTGGCGCTGAATATTTATAAACCCAGGAGCAAGTTTCTGCCCATCCACCGAGAAGCCGGGGGCTGCAGGGCAGGGAGCAGCGCACGGCCTCTGCTGGCCTGGCCAGGACCCTGCCCGCGCTCCGGGCAGCGGGACCTGCCCCGTCCCCCCGCCTGGGAGGGGGAAGAGGATGAGAACAGGAGGATCCAGAGTTGAGCTGTCTGCAACACCTTTCCCTCCCCTTTCAATCGTACATCTCTGCCTAAATTTGTGGAAAACCACAGCGGCTCCACAAGCCCACCTCCCTCCCCTCTCCTGTCATCCCTCCCAACACCCCCGTGCTGCCGCCGCCCTTCCCAAAGCCTGACTCTCCCAACCAGCGTCCCTTGTCGCCATCCTCTGCTCCCCTCAGCATCCCCTCCTCTCGCCACTTCCCTGACCAGACACCTCCCTTCCCAAACCCTGCCCTCCTCAGCTCTCCTCGTCTCAATGTTTAGGATTTCCCAGGACTCCTTCCCACCTTTCTGCACATCCCACATCCCGGCGATGCCAGGACCCGGTGGCTGCACGGCCCTTCCCTCCTCTGCCGTGTCCCCGTGGCAGCCGCGGCACACAGACCACTGGTGCAGGTGGGTGGCACTGTCCCTCCAGAGCCCTGTCCCCACCGGGGCAGGAGGGGACCCTGCGGAGAGCCCGTGCCAGCCCCCTGCAGCCCCGTTCCACACTGCTGTGCACGGCAGCCCGCAGCCACTGCTCCACATAAGCCTTTTTCAGAAGGAAAAGCACATGGAAAAATGTAATTTTTCCCCTTTTTAACCAGTTTCAAAGCGATCCTCTGCTTTTTTGTTTGTCTCTTGGAATCTTTTGTGTGGAGGCAGAAGGAGAAATCGCCCTGCTACGGCTATCTGGCCAGGCAGAGGGAGATGCCAGCCTCCAGGGCACATCACTTTTGGAATGCAGAGACCTTCTCTCCCACCCAGCCTCCTTGGACCACTCTTCCCAGAGCAGGGCAGGTGGAAAGCCCTCCTTGGGGTGGAGGGAGAGCCCAGGAAAGCTCTCACCCACCTGGGGCGATGCTGTGGTGGGCAGCCTGGCTGGGCTCTGCCCAGCTCAGCTCACCTTGCAGCTCTGCAGCTGAGGGGGCTCGGGGGGCCCTGGGGGCCAGGGACATCCCCCCTCCAGCCATCCCCACGGCCCGGGGAGTGCCCGCTGGCCCAGGCCACCTCTCGCCTCTCCTGTTTGAGCCGTCAGCTGCAGCAACGAAAGCACCTCCCCTTCCCAGCTCTACATTAAAAGAGCCGGACCTAAAATTAATTTAGCCCTGCTCTTTGTTGTGGACAATACAGAGGGGATATTGTGTGTGGGGAGAGAAAGACTTTTTGTTTGGGTGAGGAGACAGCGGCGGTCTGTTCTTGCGGACATCTGAAAACAAGGCTGGGAAGAGCGGCCCTTTAAGTTCGGCTGAAGCAAAAACACACAGCCCCATCTCACAATTAAACACAGTATCAAACCGAGAAAGGATCAATTGAGCCTAAAACAGAAAGCTCCCCATGTGACAGATTCCAGAAAGTACGTGATACACCATGCCCAGGGCTAGTACATGCCTGCTGTGTTTCCCAGTACATGATTAATTTGACTCAGGGCAGGAGGCTGCAGGCAAGGGATCTGCAGCACACACTGAAAAGTTTTAACACTTTGAAGACTGGAGGCGCGGCTGAGCGCCGAGACAAAGGCAGAGGCGGAGGCGGGCGGCGGGAGCTGCGGCTGGACGGACCCACGGACAGCCGCTGACTCGGTTTTCAGCCCGGGGTGTGCTTCCCGCTGGAGGCCAGCACCGCATCCCCCACCCAGCATCCCGCCTCCACCCCGCGGGGCTGCTCCCCACGGCCACGCTGCCAGGCAGGATTTGGGGCTGGGGTCCACAGGGCAGCCCCCGAGCTGCAGTCTCGTCCCTGGGGCGTGTGACAGGGATGCCCGGGGGTGGGTTGTTTTCCCTTTCCCGCTCTCACAGGTGACCTTGGAGATGCGCAGATTAGAAACAATTAATATATTAGTGGCTTAATTGCTGGAGAGTGCAGATGAAGCCAGCGGGCACTTTCCCCGGGAGGCAAGGGGTGGCGCTGCGACACCAGCAGAGCAGCCTGTCCTGGTGGGGTGCGGGCTGGGGACACTGGGGTGACAACCCCAAAGCTGCCCCTCCCCGCCCTCCACGGGGGCACACGCTTTGCTAAGGGCAGGATCTTGGCCGAGGGGTGCAGGCTGAGGATAGAAGGGTGGCATCCCCAGAGTTGGATGCCCTCTGCTCCCACTGCCCAGCTGTTGGGGACACAGCCCTTCCAACGTCACCCTGGCTGAGGGGTGCAGGCTGGGGACATGGGGGTGGCATCCTCAGAGCTGGGTCCCTTGTATCCCCCCTGGCCACCCGAGGGGACACAGCACTCCTGAGGCAGAGCTCACTGCCCTAGGCAGGGTCTGTGCCACCAGCCCTGCACTCCTCGCCGTGCAGGTGGTCCCTGCTGCCAGCCCCAGGCTGCCATCCTGGGGGCAATGGGGGGACCACAGCCGTGGCACCGGGGTGGCTGCTGTGCAGCAGCAGGGCCGGCATCACTGGGCTCAGACGGTGCAAGCCACCCCTGAAAGCAAACAGAGCCCAGGCTGTGACAGACTCCCCAGGATGGCTGGACACAGGACCTCACCACTCTGCTTCTTGTTGCCAGCGTCTTTTCCTAGGCCTGGGAACGGTTTTAGCTTGGGAGTGACTCTGCCCAGCCTCAGCCCCAGCTCTGGACCCTGCCCAGTGCCCCGGAGGTGCTGCAGCCCACCACGGGGAGCCCTGAGATCACTTGTCCCTGGGGGAGCACACATCACCTGGAGCTGCTCTGTGCTACACTGAGCCTTAAACCAGCACGACTTCTCCAAAAATATCTTTGCCAACAGGGCAATCCGGGCTGTCTCGTGCAGGAAGCAGACCCACAAGCTACCAGGGGCTGAGGCACGCAGAGGTTTGGCACCATCCCCTTTTCGGGCAGCTCTCTCCCGTTACAGCGGCCGAGCCGTCCTCGTGCGGGATGCGGAGCGGGACGGGGCCGGGAGCAGCAGGGTCAGCCCATCCTCGGGCTCTGACCCCCCCACAGAATGCAGCCACTCCTGCCTGCCTCACAGAGGGGCTCCGTTCATTATCCGCTGCAAAGTGCTCCGAGATCCGCGGATCAAAGGTGCCGTCACAGCGTCCAGCCTGATTATTATTGATTATCCGCTCCGAGCCGGGTCCCAAACGAAGGCAGCGAGCCCTGAACGCCGAGGAGCCGAGGGAGGGCCCAGCAATCGACTGGCGATTTTTACTGCGGATGACCCGAGCCAGGGAGCAATTTCTGTTCATCCATCAAGGAAGATCCAGGCGTGAGCAAACAGCCAGGTCATGGGCATTCATTTTATTATTAAATCCTAAAGGGGCCGTGGCTCGTGCAGCTGGATGTAAGTGATCTTCGTGTTAAAGAGACGAGCTTTGAATTTAATTTTGCAGCCCGGCTGATAGACCTGGGGATGACTCAGCCAGAAGAACCAGCTAGGCCTTCTCCTCGGGGAGGAGCAACACAGCCAGGAAGAGTCAGGGGCCAGCTCCCAGCACAGCACAGCCCTCAGGAACCTCCTGGAGCTCCTGTTGTCCCTACTTTGCTCTCCTGTCCTCGTGCACCATGTGCCAGGGCGGCTGAGCTCATGTTGAGGGCTGTGCCTGTGCTGGGGACAGGCTCTGAGCTGTGCTACCCCAACACAGGCACAGGTGGAGTGAACTGTAACAATGCTCTGGTGGTTTGAGCCACCCCTGGAGCATGAGCACCACGTGTGGATTCACCCTGCATGGCTGTGCACACACATCACCCACTGCAGAGGTGTGCTGCACACCCTGCATGGCTGTACACACCCCCTGCATGGCTGTGCACACACCCTGCATAGCTGTACACACCCCCTGCATGGCTGTACACACACCCTGCATGGCTGTACACACCCCCTGCATGGCTGTACACACACCCTGCATGGCTGTGCACACACCCTGCATGGCTGTACACATCCCCTGCATGGCTGTACACACCCCCTGCATGGCTGTACACACACATCACCCACTGCAGAGATGTGCTGCACACCCTGCATGGCTGTGTCACACCCCCTGCATGGCTGTACACACATCCTGCATGGCTGTACACACCCCCTGCATGGCTGTGCACACACCCTGCACAGCTGTGTCACACCCCCTGCATGGCTGTACACACACCCTGCATGGCTGTACACACACCCTGCATGGCTGTACACATCCCCTGCATGGCTGTACACACACCCTGCATGGCTGTGCACACACCCTGCATGGCTGTACACACACCCTGCATGGCTGTGCACACACATCACCCACTGCAGAGATGTGCTGCACACCCTGCATGGCTGTGTCACACCCCCTGCATGGCTGTACACACACCCTGCATGGCTGTGTCACACCCCCTGCATGGCTGTACACACCCCCTGCATGGCTGTACACACACCCTGCATGGCTGTGTCACACCCCCTGCATGGCTGTACACACCCCCTGCACAGCTGTGGCACACTCCCTGCACAGCTGTACACACACATCTCTCACTGCAGAGGTGTACCGCCCTCATTGCTCACCTGTTCCATGCACCCTGCCCAGCTCTGCCACGCTCCCTGCACACCCACACGCTGCCTGCTGCACCATGCATGGCTGCACCCACAGTCCCTGCTGTGCCAGGGTCCTGCAGGGCCAGCAGGGCCGGGGGTGCTGAGGACAGGCAGGATGCTCTGGAAGCCAGCCGTGAGGGAATGCTCCTGGAGGGGATGCAAATGCTGCTGCAAATGCCAGACTGTGGGTGTGGGAGCTGCGTGCCCTCTGCTCGTGTCCCCGGGGCTGGCACCAAGCAGGCTCGGGGCGTCCCAGGCCCCAGGAGCGGAGCACATCAGCCGCCTCTAATCCCTGGTGCCCATCCTCATCCTCCTCCTGCCCCCACAAGACTGGCTCCACTTTCCCCAGCAGGAGCCCAAGGAAAAAAAAAAAGGAAGAGAGAGAGGGAGGGAGGGAAAGAGAAGCTAAAAATCTGTCTTCTTTAATTAATGAGGCAAGGCAGCCTGGAGAGCACGTTTGGGATCGCAGGCCCCCAGCCAGGGGCGAGCCGGCAGCCAGGGCCAGTGACACGGAGGAAGAGAGATGGGGGGAGCGTGGGGGGACACAGGCACGGCTTTTTATACTCTCCTGTTAACTGATCCACGGAGCTTTCCTGGCATCGGTTTCAAAGGTATCCCTTCACTAATCCGCCGGGCTGTTCCAGGATGGCGGTTTTGACCAGCAGGAAGGGGGAAGGGAGGGAGGAGGAACGGTCACAGGCAGACTGCACCTTTTCACAGCCCGCAGGAAAGAAAAGCAGGGGGGAAAAAAGGAGCAGAGTGTGGTGTGGGGCCGGGGAGGGGGGTGCTGGTGCTCGGGAGCTGCACACGCAGCGTCAGGGCCAGCTCTGGGGACAGCTTGCTGCAGCATCCGGGGAGGAACCAAATGGCACCTTCCAAATATAGCTGCTGGCACGCATCTGCCCGCCGGGCACCGCGGGCATCCCCAGCACGCCTTCCCCTTCCCCTGCAGGCTGCCCTTTGTACGGGCTGACCCCTCCCCAGGGACCTTCCCCTGGAGGGCTCCTGCTCCAGGGGGAGTACCGTAGGGCACCCACCCAAATTCCCTGCAGGGCACACCTCCCACCCAGGGGAAGGCAAGCTGGCAGCTATGCAATGCATAGACACGCTGGGGCCGGGCAGCAGGGGGGTGGCCGGTGGCATTTGTCCCTTGGGGAGGGCTGTGTGGGTGTCACTTGGCCATGAGAGCTGGGGGGATGAAGCAGAGGCAGCAGTTTTCACACAGAAGCAGCATCTTATGACCTGATTACTGGGGACCAGACACTGCCTACCATTGCAAGGGTCTTCTTTAGTTATAGTTCTTGCTGCTCTGTTGCTGTTTTAATTTCAAAATGCAGCCCCAGAGAGAGCCTGGGTGGGTGTCCTGCCTGCTGTGGGGACTCTGCAGGCAGGTCCAGTCTGTCCCAGCAGCTCCCCAGCATCCCAGCATCATTGCCTCCTTCAGCCCACGAGCTACTGCCCTTCTGCTCCAGCATTCCCTCGTTCCAGGGCAGCCTCTGCCCATCAGCCTGGCTCTGTTGTGGCCACCACCAGTGGACACCCTGGCCTGCAGGGTGACACCATGCCAGACACCCGCACTTCCAGGGGACAGAGAGGAGATTGCAAGATTGGCAAGAAACCCTTCTGCAGGGCACCACTGCAGGCAGCAAAGGTGTTTGGTCATTAATGTCATTTTTCAAATTGCGGTTCGGAGCTGGGCACAGAGTCACCACCATTGGAAAGCTGCTGTGCTGACACAGGGGGTGGGTACAAGAAGAATTTGCTTATGAGCTTTTTCTCTAGGTGGTTAAAAAGCTCAGGCTGTGTGACACAGAGCACTGTGCTAAGACAGGTCCCAGGGCACAGCTCTGATTGCCCTGTCAGGCCAAGGCCACTTGGCTAAAGCTCATGTCCTGGCATGTAAGACTTGGGCAAAGCCAGGTAAAAGCCTCAGCATCCCTGTGACTCTGAAGCAGCTGTGCTAGCTTGAAAACCAGATGTGTTCTGCTCTTCAGCACAGCTATCTAAACCAGCCTCAAAATGGCTACAAAACTCCTCTTCAGTATAGGGGAAATGTCAATCCTCCATCCAATAATATTTTTACAGCTTCTTGCTGCCCAACAAACTCCCCTAAGTTCCAACAGTGTCAGTTTTGCATCATTTTTGAAAGCTCCCTTTTTGAGTGAAGGACCAAGTATTTTGTGTGAAGAAGAGAAACCAAACCAAACCCTCCTGCAGAGCTTCAATGGCACGGTGCCATTTGGTGTTGAGGACTCCTCTGGGCTTTTTTGGTCCCTTCAGACCCGGCCCACCACATGGACAGTGCCCCTTGAGAGGTGCTGGGAGGTGATTGTAGCTCATGCACACTCCAGTCTCCCAGGATGGAGTTTGCTCACCCATCCTTCTGTCTGTTGGAAGGGGGGAAGGGTTACCCCCAAATCCATCCTTGCCCAAGGAGAAGGAAAATCCTCTTTCCTGCCAGGCTCAGCCTCTGATGCTCCCCAGCTCCTGGGGTACTGTGCAAGTGCCTGCAGGAGGATGGTGGGGAAGCAGCTGGGAAGGGGCTGATCACCTGATCCAATTTTACATCATTTTACATTTTACAACATGAGTGCTGGACACATGAAGACCCAGTCCCATGTCCTGCAGACCTCCAGACAGCGAGGCTGGGATGGCTGCTGCCTCGCAATGGGGATGCCATGGCAGTAGCCAGTCCGTACCCAGCATGAGGACATTACACATTACATTCCTCCCTGACCTTTGTCCATGGGCTCATTAAAATAATTGATCCTAGCCATGACAGTCACACAAGGACCCCGTGCTTGTCACATCACCTCCTGGGTGGCTCCTTCCTTCCCAGGGCTCCAGCCAGGCCCAGATCTCTTTTTGGCAGACCTTCCCTCGCCCTGTGCTCCCCCGGGGTGCCCCAGGATGGGCAGCAGGCTGGGCTGCCTCGGGGGCTGGGGAGGGTGTCTCGCTGCTGCCCACGGGGAGATCCAGCCGGTTGTTTTGCCGGCTTCACTCCAGAGTGTTAATTATTCCAGCCCCAGGTGGCATTGTCCCTCACTATTACACGGTTGACCTGTATCTAATCCGTCATCATCTGAAACCCTCTGGCCCGTCCTGGCATCCCTGTTTGCCCCGAATCCCCCCCGTCTCCGCGTGCTTTATTACCCCTGCAGACACCAAGTTCCAGTTTCAGGGCAGAATCAAAGAAAAGCTCCTTAATTTCCACCCCGCGAAGCCCGGTGAATCGGGAGCCCCCCGGGGCGGCTGAATCCCGGCCCGGCGGGGGCTCGGAGGGTCCCTGCCACGCTGCCCTCCTCACCCCCGGCTGCGAGCGGAGATGTCCCAGGGCTCAGCCTGCCTTTGGGGCTGCTCCCCGCCGCGAGAGCCGCACAAAGGAGCCCTCCCTGCTGGTGTCCAGGCCAGCAGCATCTCCAGCGCATGACTTGTAACCCGCCGAGCTGGTCCTTCACACGCCGTGAATGATAACAGCGAGCTGCAGCCCATTGTCTGCGGCCCTTGCGCCGGTTTGTCAAGTTTGCGGTTGCATTTTAATCCTGACGCCTTTTCAAAGCCCAGCTGCGCATTGTGTGGGCGCAGGAATTCTTGACTTGCAAATCCCCCAGCATTAAATTCAACCTTCTGGGGCTGAGGGGATGGTCCGCACGGTGAATGGGGGGCGGGGGGAGCCTCCTTGCCCCCTGCCATGAATAACAAGCAGATGAGAAGCAGCGGAGGACAGCGCCGGGGCCGGGGGAGCCAAGGTGACAGCGCTGGGGACTCTGGGGCTGCTGCGCTGCTCGGAGTGGGATTTGCAGGCAGACACGGCCAGCTTGGCGCTGCCCTCAGCCCCTCCTGCTCGCTGCGGTGCCCGCAGCCGTTGCAGACCATATGTGATGGCAGCAGCGTCCCCGTGTCACAGCCCTCGGTGCGAGACACAGGGAAGCAGAGAGCCACAGAATGCGTTGGGTGGGAAGGGACTTTAAAGCTCATCTTGTTCCACCCCTGCCACGGGCAGGACACCTTCCACTGTCCCAGGTTGCTCCCAGCCCCATCCAGCCTGGCCTGGGACTTCCAGGGATGGAGAAGCCACAGCTCCTCTGGGCAATCTGTGCCAGAGCATCACCAGCCTCACAGGGAAGAATTTCTCCCCAAGATCTCGTCCAGCCCTGCCCTCTGTCAGTTTACAGCCATTCCCCCAAGGATGGGTAAGGGACAGCAAAATCCTGCCGGTGCTGCAGTGCCAGCCAGTGGGTCATGCAGGCAGATTTAGCCTTTTCCTGCCTGTCTGGGTCTGCTCCAGGGACTGGGAAGCCTTCCTGCAGCCTGGAGGTGTGGAGGTTGGCCAGAGCCAGCTGAAACAGGCAGGGTAGGGGTCTGCCCATGCAGGTGGTGTTCCAGCTGTGCTGACCCAGGCAGTCCTGCCCAGTCCTGTGGTTAATGCCAGCCATCCTCTTGCTCTGCCCAGAGAACAAAAGGCATCCTGTGTGCAGGACAAGGCCCTGCTGCCCCGCTCCCCTGCGGACTGGCTGAACCATCCTCCGACCAGTCGGGCAAGTTTTCAATGCAGCAGAGTTGGGTTTTTCATTAAAAAAAAAAAATACACACACACACACAACAAAAAACCACACATTTGTCAAAGCTGAAATGTTTCAGGGAGCTGTGTCGTTCAGGCAGACTTTTGCCAAAAGCTGGGCAGACTTTTGGCGGCAGCCAGCCCGATTTCCTAACCCTTTGCCTAGCAGGCAGCCTCCAGAGCCAGGTTCCCAGGACGCCTCCGGGCTGCCAGGGCTCGCAGCTTCCCGGGAGGCACGGGCAGCAGAAAGCCTCTCCCTGCTCTGCTAGGAGGACATCGACTCCAGGCACGGCTTTGCACAGGACCCCGCGCTGCAGGAATCCCACGCCTCACCCCACGGCTCCTGTCTCTTCCCTGACGTCTCTTGTCTGCTGGAAGCGGCCCCAGCAGCCCTCTGGAGCTGGGGCAGCGCGGGAAGTGTCAACTGACAGCTCTGCTTTGTTTCAGGGGGAAAAAAGAGTAACACAATCCCTTCTCATCTTCTCTGGTGGCCTCACTTAACTTCTCAGTGCCTCGGTTTGCCAGGTTCTGGCATCGTAAAGCCCTGTAAAAGACTCGGAGATCCTGGAACTTGGGGGAGGAAGGTAAGAATTAAAACAGGAGGAGTGACTGGCTCCCAGACCCCTCCACCACCTCCCAGCCCAGCACTGTCCTTTCCCCTCCTCTCTGCACACTGTCAAGTGTGTGATTGCTCTGCACATCTTCACCTCCCAGGACCCCTTTCTCTGCTCTCCCTGACCTGTTTTTCCTTCTCTCCAAGGCCCAGAATGCTGCAGCCATCCCTGCCTCTGCCAGGCTTCCCTCCCCTGCTTCCCTGCCTGCTCTGCTCTGTGCAAGGGCTCAGGCAGACTGTGCCCAACTCCTTCTTTTTGTCCTTGAGCTTTCTTCACCTGGGGAGAGCCCCTTGTTCTGGGCACAGACCACAGCCAGGCTCAGCAAAGCCTGGGGTTGGGGACCACTCAGTGGGAGCCTGGAAAATGCAGGAATGCAGGAATATGAATCCTGCAGAAGTAGAAAAAGTGTTTAGGTTCCCCAGGACACTGGCCAGGAAGCAAGACCCTGAGCCCAGCAAGGTGTCCCAGCAAGGAGCTGGCCAGTGTCTGTTGGCCATGCAGGACTTGGAGTGCCGTCTGTCCTCGGAGCCACTCTCCACTCAGCAGAATTCCCCACGCCAGCCGGAGAGAGAATTATCCCTTGTTTGTTTGCCCTGGTTTGTTTTTAACAAAACTGTGCTGCTGGCTGTTTATCACTTCATTCTCCTCCAGGAGATGAGGCAAGCGAAGGAGATCAGCCAGAATAAAACACGACCTTTATGGGCTGTGCTGTGGGCTTGGACTTTCCACCTACCGCCTGTTTGTACCAATGGGGTCTGAGCTGAGCAGATGCCAGGTGCCGTCTTTGGTGCTGGCACAGGAGCAGCATATGCAGCTCTGAGCTCAGGCCCACGGGATACTCCCCAGCGTGTGCTCATGACACCCACCCAGAGAGTTTTTGTGCCACAGCTCAAGTCACTTCCTCACACCCAGCGAATTCCTCCTCCTGCTGCCCGTCCCCCCACGGTGAGGCTCCGCAGACGAGGGCTGAGTGCTCGTGAGGGAGCACTGCACACAGAGCGCCATTCCTGGGCTGCTGGGAGGACCCAGGCAGCAGGGACTCACGCCCTGGCCTTGCTCAGTCCCCAGCTGGGTGATGTGTGCGATATTCCTGAGGCCTCCCCGGGATCTGAGGGACTTTGCTCCCAGTGCACTGAGACAGCAAAGCACAGCCATGTGGAAGATGCTGCAGGCGGGGTGTCCACACCCCCAGCCCACTCCTGCCTCTCCTCTCACAGCCCTCCAGCCCAGCCTGGGACCTGCCCCCAGCTCAGGTGGACCTGAGTGGCTTCCAGCCAGGAGCTCCCCAGCCTGGGCTCCAAGCCCAGCTCAGGGAGAGCGGTTTGGAGCAGGCTGGCCGGCTCACCCAGCTCTCCAGCCATGCCCTGCGTGCTCCCCAGACCACCTCACACTGCCCAGCCTTCCCATGGGTCACACAGCTGTGCACAGCCAACCCGTCTGAACTGGGGAAAACAACTTTGTGTGAGGGGCCTGGCTTGGGAGGCTGAGAAGGGCAAAGCCTTCACCCCAGAATGGCTCTGTCCACCCAGCCCTGAGTGCCAGGTGGGGCCCTGGTTCCTGCGGGGTCCTGCCCCTCCTGCTCAGGGATTCACATCCAGTGCTCCTGCAACATCCTCCCTGCCCTCATCTGGGCCCAGCCTGGCTCTCCTTCCCTCTCCTCAGGGAGAGAGAGGCTCTCTCTGGTGTCATTGCTACTGCCTCCCGTCCCAGAATGCTCTGTCCAGTGCCCATGGATCTGTTATCCTTTGGAAGCACAGTGTGTCCAGCACATCTCTCCCAAAATGTCCTGAGAGGGGTTGGGGGATGCCTCTGTCCTGGCTTTTGTGGTGCTCACATGAGAACTGAACATTCATTGTCTTTACCACAGACTTTAGCTGTGAAAAGAGCTCTCCTGACTTGTTTTTGAATAAAACCCAAGCTGTTTTGACCCATGGATGGCATCCTGAGCTTTGAAGGTATTTACTGAGTAGCAGTGAGCTCAGAGATGTGATGATGGAGCAGGGAAAGGCCATCCTGGTAGGGATATCTCCAAGGGAAGATGGGAAAAGACCCCACTGTAACATAGGGATATCTCCAAGGGAAGATGGGAAAAGACCCCACTGTAACATAGGGATATCTCCAAGGGAAGATGGGAAAAGACCCCACTGTAACATAGGGATATCTCCAAGGGAAGATGGGAAAAGACCCCACTGTAACATAGGGATCTCTCAAAGGGAAGATGGGAAAAGACCCCACTCTGACAGCCATCTGCCAAGTGTCCTGGTGGCTGCTGGGCCATGAAAGATCGCCTGGCTTCTGAGCCCCAAAGGTCAGCTGTGGGACCTGTGTAATGGGGACAGTGCAGGTGACAGTTTTGAGCTCTTGGGGGAACAAAACCATCCTCAATGATATGTCTTCTGCCTCTGTGTTTGGAAGGTCCAGGCCTTCAAAATCCTCCACATGAAGCACAAAGAAAGGTGTCCTCCATCCCTACCAGTCCCCCAGGCATGGTCAGATCAAGTGGATTTTGGTCAGAACTGAAGAATTCCCCTTCCAGACACAGGAGAGCCCTAGGGCACACTCAGGGAAGCAGCAGGGCATGAGGCAAGGCTGCACTGGGAGGGCAAGCAGCTCCCTGGAGGCATTCAGGGACATGCTGGGGGAGCAGTGGGGATGGCAGCTAGCCTGGAAGCCTGCCCTGCAGCCTGCCTCTCTCCTCCCTCAGCCGAGTCCCCAGCAGGTAGTGACAGAAACCAAGCAGGTTTGTTCGCAGTGACATTTTGGAGGATGCCTCCCAAAGATGAGTCAGGCTGTGCCTGCTGCAGAAAAACAGTGATGCAGTGTCTTGTGGGACAGCTTCAGTGGCTGTGGGGGAGGCAGGCTCACCTGAGCCAGCCTCTCCATGCTGGTCCTTGGGAAATGCCTGCCACAGACACAGCCAGTGGTTCTTGCAGGAGCTGCCCAAACCCCTTCCTTTTCTTCCACAGAGCCGTTCATGCTCCTGGAACTTCTGCAGCAGCTGGAGCTGTCTCCTCAGTGAGGTGCCCACCCAGAGGTGTCTCATGCACCTCTGCCTGCAGTGTCCCCCCATCATCCTGTCCCTGTTGCTAAGGTGCTCAGCTTAGCAATGCCTGCTGCTGACACGAGACCCTGGATACTGCCTATCACATTTCCCGTGAGCCGCAGAGAGCAATGAAAACAGAGATCAGAGAGCCGAGGAGAGGAGCTCAGCCTGCTAATTACAGTGGGAAAGCAACATTCAGCACCTGCTGCTGGCAGCTCCGTGCTTCTGCCAGGGGCTGTGTGACAAAACAGGTTCTGTTGGTGGTGACACAGGGCAGCAAAACAGGATCCAGGAGGGCCAGGAGCAGTGGGGGAAAGTTGGTGTTACCAGGAAGGAATAAGACACACCGGTGGGTTCAGGGTTATTAAATCCAGCAGGCGCTGATCCAGAGCTACCCCTGCAGAGGGACTGGGTGTGTGGAGAGGCAGGCTGTCAGATCATCACCCTTGTGTCGGCTCTGCTCCCGTCCCTGTGCAAATCACGATGTTTTCTTCCTGCCACCTCTGCCAGGGTGATTTGTGTCAGCAGGGTCTCTGGCCAAGGTGATTGCAGCAGCCTATTTTTGGGAGTGCCCTTGAGAGTTGCAAGGCAGGAAGGTGGAGCCCAGCTGTTCCCAGTGTCCGTGCCCCGGGAGGCACCAACACCTGCAGTCGCTGCTGGCTGCTCTCCAGAGCCTCGCTAATTGCGCCGGGCCTTAAATAATGCAGCGGCCGAGGGCTGCGGGGGCTGCTGGCTCCCCTGGCCCTCGGGGGGTGACAGAGTGCCTCAGCTGGGGGCCACTTCAGGCTGCAGGAGATGGCAATGTCTCCTTTCGGGTCCTGGGGTTTTGGCTCCAGAGGTGCTTTCTGACTCAGCTTGGTGTCTGGATGCCTGCTGGCTCCCTGGGACTTTGATTGGGCTCTGACAATCAGCAATAGGCTCACAGATCCCCCTTGTTTTGAGGCCATTTTAGGTGCAGACAAAGATTTAAGGGACAGGTCTGCACCCAATGTGAATCCCATTCTGACCATCACATTTATTTTCCTCATCTTACCACCCCAGGTACCATCCCACTGAGGTGCTGCCCACCCCCAAAGCTGCCCCACTTCACCTGAACGTGGCAGGGATCCATCTGAGCAGCTGCTCCTGGGCCTCCCTTCATCACCCTTGCCCAAAGCAGTTGTGGCTGCCCCTGGCAGTGGCTGCCTCTCCCTCCATGTGCCCTCCATGGCTGCCCCTGGCAGTGCCCAAGGCCAGGTTGGACAGGGCTTGGAGCAGCCTGGGACAGTGGAAGGTGTCCCTGCCATGGCAGGGGGTGGGAATGAGATGGTTTTGAAGATCCCTTCCTACCCAAACTGTTCTATGATCTGTTGACCTGCAACACCACAAAATAAAGGCAGAGACCTGGCTGGCAGCACATTTTGCACCCCACAGCTTTGCATTCCACACCTGCCCATCCAGTAAACACCAACAGCCTTTCCTGGAGTGGCTGTCACCCTGCAGGACCCAGGATGATGGTGACACGTGGGATTCCTCTTCTTTCTAGGTGGGGTCTGAAATTTGCCTTGCATGAGAACGGTGGCTCTGCCAAAGGCCTGCCCTGCCCTGGCCACGTCTCCAGCAGCAGCTGGAGGGGAAGAATCTCTCCTACACACCCTTCCCTGGGATATAAGGAGAAAAACACACAGTGCTTCCCACAGCACTTTCCCAGTCTCTCCCTGGATCCTCCTGATCCAGATGCTGTCTGCAGAGTGCCTGCTTTTCCACTGGCTCCTTTTCCATGATCTTGCATCCACACTAATGCTTTGGTGCCCTTTATTAAGGACTTCCCCAGCACGTTCCTTGAAAAATTGCTTCCATCCATCTGCTTCAAGTCACTGCCTTTGCCTCATGCCCCTGCTTCTCAACTGGGAGGGAGAACGAGCAATCCCTGCTCACATTCCCTGTGCTGCTCATCTTCTCCTGGATTTCTCAGGCACCCCGCAGGTGTCTCTTCCTGCTCTGCCTGTTCCTGAGAGGTAGCTGCAGTTCAGTGCTGTGCATGAGAAATGCTGTGGCTCGCAGTAAAGCCGGAGTCCTGCGATACCCTCCAAATATTGCTGAATTTATCTTTCTGGCACACCTGCCAAGCTGAGAAATCCTGTTACCCCCTATTCCAGTGAGGAACAGCATGGCCAGGTAGCAAACACTCCCCTGATGCAAAACAAGGAGCTGCAAACCAGGTGCTGAGCCTGCATGTCCTCGTTCCCAGCCGAGAGGTGCTTTTCTTAGCAAACCAGCTAAACCAAGCTTAACAAAGCACCTGGCTTAACTCAGCCCCCAGCCAGCTGACCAAAATCTTGTCATTACAGTGACCAACCCGCCAAGACTGTGTTTTGATCTCCAGGAGGTGTCATCCAGCTCGGATGCCAGCAAAAACTCGCTGGAGAGACATTGCTTTTCCCAGACAAAGGGAAGGAGGGGAGGGAGCAGCTGAGCCAGTGGAACTGTTTGTGCAGCCATAATCACACCTTAAAGCACGGCAGCAGCACCTGGAAAACAGCCCTTGTGTGAGCCTGGCAAAGAGGCCCTGGTGACCAGAATGGTTCAACGTGGAGCTGCTTTTTGGGGGGCACTCACACACCCCCTGAATGGTGGGTGCTCACACAGGCTGCCCACAGGGGCAATGCTTTAATCCCTTTTGGCCAGGGAAAATTGCTCTCTCCAGGTTTTAACTTCACATATGTTTGCCTTCATTAATTTTTTTTTTTTCAATGGAGAGGAAGGCCAGTGTTTTTTGGCAGTTTGAAAGGGTCCCACCCAGTGGAAACGGAAGGGAGCAGAGAATGGGGAAGGCTGGGAGGGAAGGTGTTCCAGCCTTGCCTCTCCCTCCACGTGCCCTCCAGCTGTGCCCTTTTTCCCTGCCCATGTTTCCCTTGTTTCCCTTGCTGGGCAGCTTCTGCTGACCCCTCTGTGGGCCAGAAGCACCATCAGTGCTGGGGCACAGCAGAGGCACACAGGGACCATCAGTGCTGGGGCACAGCAGAGGCACACAGGGACCATCAGTGCTGGGGCACAGCAGAGGCACACAGACACCATCAGTGCTGGGGCACAGCAGAGGCACTGGGGCACCATCAGTGCTGGGGCACAGCAGAGGCACACAGGGACCATCAGTGCTGGGGCACAGCAGAGGCACTGGGGCACCATCAGTGCTGGGGTACAGCAGAGGCACACAGGGACCATCAGTGCTGGGGCACAGCAGAGGCACACAGACACCATCAGTGCTGGGGTACAGCAGAGGCACTGGGGCACCATCAGTGCTGGGGCACAGCAGAGGCACACAGGGACCATCAGTGCTGGGGTACAGCAGAGGCACTGGGGCACCATCAGTGCTGGGGTACAGCAGAGGCACTGGGGCACCATCAGTGCTGGGGTACAGCAGAGGCACTGGGGCACCATCAGTGCTGGGGTACAGCAGAGGCACACAGACACCATCAGTGCTGGGGTACAGCAGAGGCACACAGGCACCATCAGTGCTGGGGCACAGCAGAGGCACTGGGGCACCATCAGTGCTGGGGTACAGCAGAGGCACACAGGGACCATCAGTGCTGGGGTACAGCAGAGGCACACAGACACCATCAGTGCTGGGGTACAGCAGAGGCACACAGACACCATCAGTGCTGGGGCACAGCAGAGGCACACAGACACCATCAGTGCTGGGGCACAGCAGAGGCACTGGGGCACCATCAGTGCTGGGGCACAGCAGAGGCACTGGGGCACCATCAGTGCTGGGGTACAGCAGAGGCACTGGGGCACCATCAGTGCTGGGGTACAGCAGAGGCACACAGACACCATCAGTGCTGGGGCACAGCAGAGGCACTGGGGCACCATCAGTGCTGGGGTACAGCAGAGGCACACAGACACCATCAGTGCTGGGGCACAGCAGAGGCACTGGGGCACCATCAGTGCTGGGGTACAGCAGAGGCACACAGACACCATCAGTGCTGGGGCACAGCAGAGGCACTCGGGGCTCAGCTCTGGGGCACTGCAATGCCAGAGGCAGGAGTTGAAGCATGCAGGGCCAGAGCCAGCCCCCACCTGAGCCAGGCCACGCTGTGTGTGCTCCAGGAGGCTGCTGGGGCACGTAGGGATGCTCAGATCTGTCACCAGGGCAGAACTTGCCATCCCTGCCATTCAAAGATGCTCAAGTGCCATTCCGGGAGACACAAGCAGGGGCTGGGAAGAGCCCGTGAGCTGCAGCAGTGGGAGAGACAAGCCAGACTTTGCCTCTCTCTCAGCTCTGTCCCCCACATGCTGCAAATGAGAGCTGCAAAGACCTCTGCTCTCCAGGCTGGCCTCTCCCCTCGGTGCTCCTGCTCCCACTCTCAGCAGCTCAGCCCTGCATCCAGGTTTACATATAAATACAGAGTGAGTGTGAAATCCACCCTGGGGTCTCTCCTGACTCCCACTTGGCTCCCTAATTGGAAAGCCTGCCAGCAGGAGATACTGCAATGAGCTGAGGCAGAAACAAACTCCCTTTATCCCAGGCAGAGATGACGGCTGGGGTTAGGGCCCAGTCCAAATCCCCCTGGCTGGGAGGACACAGAGCAGGTTTGCACAGGCTCTGCTTCTCCATCGGCTCTGGGGCTCCACCACTGCTGTGCCTGGAGGGAAGGGGAGGGAGGGGATGTGTCACAGATCCTGCAGCAGCTCATCCCTCTGGGAAGGGCTGGACTAGCACTTTGCGATCCCTGACCACTTGATGCCAGCAAGGAGGGGCATCAGGACAGGGGCCTGATCTCTGTGCAGCACCGGGTGGGTGAATTGCTCCAACACCTGCATCTCCAGACAAAGACACCTGATTCTGAGGCTCTCCCATGTGCTCAGTTGCCCAGCACACACACAGCTCCCACCCAAACACTGCTGACCTGCAGTGACCCCCACTCCTTTTGGTTATTCTGCCGAAAGGAATCAGGAGTCAGACTCTTCACCTCCTTCCTGTGAGGGAAACTGACCCTCACTCCTTGTTGCCTCTGTTTCTGCTCCTCAAGCCCTGTCTTGCAGGTGTTTCTCCCCACCTTTGATGGAGGCAAAGTGCCCACACCTCACCAGGGCACATGGCACCCCAAACACTCCTGCCAACAGCAGGAGCACTGGCAAAGGCAGCTCAGAAACCTCCTCCACCAAACCCCCATTGATTTTTTGCTGCCTCCTCTAGTTTTTGGAGGCTCTGGAGGCACAAACATTGCCTCCAGTAGAGCTACTTCAAAAGCAACAATGATTTCAGTACAAGCAGATCAATGTTGCAGAGCTTTGTGTTTCTGGAGAAAATAGCACAGATCTGGTCTCTAACGCTGCTCCCCATGTCCAGGGGGTTTCCCACAGTGGATGCCATGCTCACCCCAGGATCTGGGCTTAGCTGGTGCTTCCTTTGGGTCTGCCACCACCCAGTCTCAGTGAGCTCTCCAGATGAGCAGGCAGGAAAGAAGCCCCAGGGAGAGAAGAGCATCAAGGTAAGGTCAGATACCAATTTAAACCAAGGATGGAGTCAAAACAGGTGCTCTGAGCTGCTGAGCACCGCTGTTGTGCAGAACCAATCTACTCCCATGAAGGGCAGAAGCTTTGCCTCTGAAAGTTCATCAGAATTTCTGACTTATGTAGAACCCAAATAACTGGGAATTCAAACATTTTCAAACAGAAATTTCCATTTCTGACCAGTTCCCTGAAGTGAAAACAAACCTGACGTACAAAGTACCAATTTATTGCTCATGTTGTCTGTGTGAATTCAAACATCTACTGACGCAGCAAATGCTTCATGCCAAAACAACACCAGAATTAGTAAGCTCATGCTTTAATCATGGTGTTTGGAGCGAGAGCCAAGGTGGTGCAGACTCACAGACATTTTGTGTACACAGGAGCATTGCTTCTGTGGCCCTGGGAGAGGTTCTCGTGGCCATTCCTGTGATTCACCCTCGAAAACCAGACAGACACTTGCAAAGAGTGATGGCCATACTCTCCTGCTGGTGAGATCCTGCCAGCTGAGTGCTGCAGACTCTTCCTTTCACTAATCCTACCTCCTGGAGGCACTTAGCAACTAATCTGGATTACCTGTTTCTACTGGTCCATGGCAAAGGAACATCATTGTTTCAAGTCCCGTGGGCTCCCTCCGAGGCAGTGGCCCATGGGAACCTCCCCTTGTCTTCCTAATTTGATTTAGGTTGCTCCTTTGCCAAGACCCCTCAAGTCTCAGGTGGATTTAAGGAGCCATTGCATGGGCTCCAAACACACTCTCTAGCTGGGGACATTATCCTGCTGCAGCAAACACTCAGACCTGGGCTTTTGCAGCAGGAGGATTATCACTATTTAGCAGTGGCTTGTTAACAGATGCCTAAGGAAATACAGAGAGCACAATGCTGACCCACAGCATGGAGCTGGGAACACCTTCCTGGCCCAATGTAGGCAGGAGTCTCCTACTTCAGAGCATCTCTTGTCAGGTTTCAACCAGCCCATGTCACTGCAGGTCAGAACATTCAGACAAACAAAGCCCAGCTGACTGCCCCAGCCCCTTTGGCTCCAGTCACCCCAGAAACAGCCAGCTGGAGTTAGGGCTTCCAGAGCTTTGTAAGCCAAATGGGCCCAAGCTGGTGCATATGAAAGCCCCAGGGTCTGCCAGTCTTGGAGCTATTTTCCCAGCCCTCCCCCAGATCCGTGCCTGTGACTGTCATTTGCGAGGTGGGATGTGCAGCCCTGCCCACAGCGCTCCCGGCGAGGTCACAGTGACACTCCCCGCCTGCCTAACGCCTCTGTGAGGCTCCTGACATCCTTCTCTGCAGTCTCCCCCTGGAAGCCTCTTATTTTTAGTCACCTTTCCGGTCATTGCTAGGCTCTTAAGCAGGGGTCCTCATTGGGTTGTCACAAAATCACCCAATTTGGGAGCTCTCAGTGCTCAGGGTGGGCTCTGCCTCTGTTTGTGGCACATTCTGCCCTGCACTGTGCTGAGCTCAGCTGTGTGATCCAGGCCCTCGGTGCCTCCCTCTCTCTGATCAGCCTGGACACCCCACTGAACCTGACCCTGACAAGTTTTGAGCGAATTACCAGGACATGGTCTCAGTCCAGACACCTCCCTGCGCTCCCTCACGTGGATCCTCTGGGTGCCCACGAGCCTTTTCACAGATGCCACTGAGTTTCATGTAGGAGGATTATTCCCGGGAAATCTCATTTCTCACTTCCACTCACACATCCTGGTGGCCCCTTCTAAGGACAGCAAAAGCCCCAGCCCAAGAGCCTTCCCAAAGAGCTCAGATGAGTGAGGCAGCTCTTTTAGCCCAATTGAGCTGGGCCAGTGTGAAAATTCATTCCCCAAACTGCTCTGGGGAAGGAGCAGCCTGGCTTGGTGGCAGGGGTGACCTGCTCCAGAAGGAAGGACGCTGTACCTAAAGTCTTCAGCTTGTTCATTCACCCAGGAAAGACAAAGGCTTCAGCTTGTCCCCATCAGCAGCTTTGTGCTGGTCATGGTGCCAGGATGCTGTGGAGTCCTACAGAGGTGCCGGGAAAGCCAGTTCAGGTGGGCTTGTGGTGTTTGCAAGAAGTCAAATCTCATTGTCACAAAGGTTCTCCCCCTGCCTGCAGACCCACTCCTCCCTTCCCAGGCACCCTCCAGCCACCACTGCTTCGTATGTGGCTTCAGAAATGGCACCTTGCCTCTCCTGGTGATCTCCTTGCCTATCCAGGTGAGCTCCTTGCCTGTCCTGATGATCTCCTTGCCTATCCAGGTGAGCTCCTTGCCTGTCCTGATGATCTCCTTGCCTATCCAGGTGAGCTCCTTGCCTGTCCTGGTGATCTCCTTGCCTGTCCAGGTGATCTCCTTGCCTGTCCAGGTGAGCTCCTTGCCTATCTAGGTGAGCTCCTTGCCTATCCTAGTGAGCCAGCACCACCCATGATGGGAGCCTGGGTTGTTCCAGCCCTTCCAGACACCACCAAGATCCATCCAGCTGGTTTGGCTCTGCCCTGGCTGCTCCTGCTTTAGTGCCTCCTGCAATGGGGCAGGCAGTGAGCCTGGGGAGCTCACTAGCCAGGGCAATTATTTCTGCTCCACGTGGGTGAATGCAATCTCTGGTGGAGGGGCAGGACCTCTCTGCAGACCTGGGTATTCCTGGGATCTTTGTCAGAGCAACGTAAGGAAATTTCCTCCCTTAGCACTGCCTCCAAGGGGTTTCCAGTGGTGGCTGAAGGCATTGGCCTGGTCTTTCCCTCTGAGCGGGGCAGGCAGCTCCTCCAGGCAGGAGCTTCTCTCTCCTGGCCACCCTAGGGAAGAGATGACCTTCTTGAGAGAGAAGTGCTTGCTAAGCTTAAATTAGATTTTCTAAATATCCTGTCCCTCACCCTGTGGCCCCAGAGCCACTTCTGCAGGCTGGCACTTGGGATGGCAGCCAGAGCAATGTCCCACAGCAGAGGGAAGACACATGATCCTGCCTCCCACCCCAGCTCATCCCACCCCAGCCTCACACAGCCCCAGCTCTGCATCGCTGCCTGGCCTGTGAATAAACAGGACAAAGCTGCCCAGGACAGTGTCCACCAGCAGGAAAATCTTGCTCTTGTGGAGCAAAGCCCCAGCCTGTCTGCAGGGTGAGGAAGGACCAGCCGGGCCCGCTGCCTCCCCTCCCCATCCAGCACCCAGGATTGCAGCCCCAGGCGGATTCTCTCCTTGCTGGATAACTTACACGTAGCTTCCCTGCTCCATATACTCAGCTGTTCCTCTGATATGGTGCCAGTCTCAACACATGGAATCCAGGCCTTCAAAATCTTCCATAAGCTCAGGCAACTTTACATTAGCACATTGTCGATGATTTCGAAGCCTACAGGCTCAGCCCGGCGAGCCTTCCGTAAAATACTGAGCGAGGTGATGGTAGCTCTGCATGAAGCAGAATGAAACTGTGCACTCGTCCATCTTTCCAGCCACCACATTTCTCCTGGCTGAATAAAAGAGCTTGTTTAATGGCAGCATTAAATTCAGGGCCACCTGTTGTATTGCTGTGTCCCCAGGACCTGGAGGGAATGCTCTTTACACAGCTTTCCACGTTATTTGTGAGGATATGGCTCCTAATTGCAGCTCTGCTATGTTAACATTTCCAGGAATTTTCATCAGGCCATTCAGCATCAACCCTTAGCGCCTGAGAGCTTCCCTTCCCTTATGAAACTTTTGCCATTTTTCTCCCCGGGTGAGTGAAAAAAACAGAGTGGAGAAGGGAGATATGGCCATTCAAACTCTTGAACCAATTGGTCAATGAAGGAGTTTCTGCAGTATTTTGCATTTTGGGACTATTCACCCCCAGGGACTAACTCCTCCTTTCTCTTCATCATGAAGCCACATTTGCTTCCTACAAGAGACCTTTCCACCCCAACCCCTTCTCGAATTCCAGCCTTTCATAAGCAAATCTGGAAAACCATTCCTGCTCTCCAGGATATGCAGTTAATGGAGGAGAGCTGGAGAAAGACCTGGCCATAGGTCCAGTAGGGCAACAGATGTCCCCTCCTGTCCCTTCCCTGAGCTCCTGGTGAGCAGCTGGATGCTCAGTACCACGGCAGTCAGGCCCAGCTCAGACCCTGACCCGTGGACAGAGTCACCGGTCACCAGACCACCAAAACTATCCCTAAGGTCAGCTACAGGCTGACCCCTGTGGCACTTGGCAGCAGAGGTGGCAGCTCTCAGCCTCCTGCTGTCCCTGCTCCTTGTGCCACTGTTGGATGTTTGCAGATGGCTCATCCCACCCTGTCCCCCCTCTCCTGCCTCTGACCAGACATCAGCACTGCCTGTGCCATGCCCAGCATGCTCTGTGGCCAGCCCTGAGCTTCCTGCTGCCTTTCCCCATCTCACAAAGCCCTGTGGGCCAGACGGATCCTCTGGAGATATCTGCCAGCACAGCCTGCCCGGGCTCACAGCTCTGCCTGGGGCAGCTCTCCCAGGGGGAGGAGATCTTCATCCTCCCTTTCTTCATGTCAGCACCCACCGCCCTAATCCCTGGGTCATGCTGCATCTGCCTCCCCTGAGCCTCCCCAGGACGTCCCTTGGAGGTCCCCACTGTGTCCCAGAGGTCCCCACTGATGGCACTGCCAGCCCCCGAGGCCTCGCATCCCACCCACTGCAGCGCCACGGGAGAGGTCACCGTGTTTGATGGCTCTGCCAGGGGACAGCTGGCTTGTTCCTGTTCCAAACCCCTTCCCTGAAGCTGCCAGCCCAGCTGGGAATCCTAGCCCCATCCCTCATGCCAGGCAGGAGGGAGGACAGGGATACCACGGTGGGGAACCCCGTCCTTGGCGGCACCGCGGAGCAGCAGGGGCCTAGGGCCAGCAGCAGGGGCTCACATTTCAGCTT
This sequence comes from Passer domesticus, assembly GCF_036417665.1. NCBI lineage: Eukaryota > Metazoa > Chordata > Aves > Passeriformes > Passeridae > Passer > Passer domesticus. Next base: position 15,039,763 of record NC_087486.1, on the reverse strand, counting down.
CTCTGCCCTTGGAAAGTCCATGCCAAGAGGACCTCGGAGCTGTTTGGACTCGTTTGCCTCTCCCCGCCTCTGCAGGAGGGTGTGGGTGAGATTCTGCTTGCCAAGAGAGCCCCATGGCTTGTCCTTCTTGGCTCTTTATGGCTCGGAGCAGATCAGGTTTCTAAACTCTTCACAAGCCGGTAACTTTGGGGTTTTTTCCTTTTTTTTTTTTTTTTTTTTTTAAAGCGCTGATTTTCTCCTTTCCCCACCCTCCCATCCTCCACCCTGCGATTTGTGGCCTGGCCTGAAGATGGTGAACAAGCAGCGGTGCTCCAGAGTGCTGCCAGGGCTGGGCCACCTCTGTGTCCACCCAGGTCCCCCCCGAAATGCTCCCTGAGGCCCAGGGTGAAGGGGGCTCAGCATCCTCCTGCTGCCCCCATCCCTCTGGTCTCCTGAGTGTTCTCAGCTGGTCTCCCCAGAGAACACGACCCAGGAGGGGAGGGGGGCAGTGCTGTGACCCTCCCAGCCCCCCAGAAGACGTTTTCTGCTCCCTGCTGAGTGCAGGCTGGCAGCAGCAGCCACCATGTGTCTCAGTCCCCCACTGCAAAAAGGGCTGGGAGCCCTTTCCCAGGATGCTGCGGGGATGAATACAGCAGATAGCATGAGGTTCCCAGAGCAGGTAACATCCCCCTAATTAAGATAAATACTAATTAAGTCTGGGACTTTCAGAGAAGCCCTGGGAGCAGACTCCAACTCCTGTTGAATTTCAATGGGAACGAGACACCTGACTCCAGGAAAACCCAGCCTCTGATATGAGGCTTAAATGGGCCCTTCTCTAACGTTGATATATTGCTGCTCTGTAACTTATGAGTGCCTTCCCGTATATCCGAGCACAACATCAGTGTCCTGGAAATGCTAATAAGGAGCTCTAGGAGGGCAGCAGAGAACAGGCTCCCAGTCAGATGCCCACGATCACCCTGTGCTATTAAACATTGTGGACAAGCTTTGAGCAGGGCTTACCCGTATTGCACACGAGGCTCTGGCTGAGCCCCGGGTGCTTTGTGCATCTCTCCTCCTCCTCCTCTTCCTCGTCCTTCCCAGCTGTGGAGAGCTCATGCTCTCAGTGCCAGTCCTGTGCTCTGTGGGAAGCCCTGGCTGGGGTGAGCGAGGTGAGGGGACAGGGCACTGCTGGTAGCTGTGCCTGCTGGGAACAGCGTCCCAGAGAGCACCGAGGGACAGCAGCGAGGAGCAGACCCCCGGCATGCTCAGGCGGACGGGGCTGCAGCAGATGGGGCTGCCCAGCCTGTGCCCATGGATCCTTCACCGTGTCCACTGGAAGCTGTGGGTCACCCCGGCCAGGACCGTGCCATGAGGGCTCTGCTGGGTGGCCACAGCAGCAGGAGCCATGTGGGGAGCTGGGGAGACATAACACGGGTGTGGTGATGGGAAAAAAATGGAAAGCACTTGGGTTTTTCCGTGCCGGGATGAGGGAGAGCGCTGAGCTCGGGCAGCAGAACCATTTGGGAGCTGCAGAGCGTGAGACCCCTCGGCGAGCCACCACGTGTCCAGCTGGCCCAGACCCAGCATTGTGACGGCCTGGATGGGGCCGGCCCCTTGCCAGCCCAGAGGTCTGACAAACACAACCTCTCTGTCCTCCGGCCCGCTCGCCAGCGCCTGTTTCGAATTAACATTTCCCCTGCCCCCACCAGCGCCATTCGGGCAAATCCCTCAGCTGCCTGCCAGCGGTGCCGGGCCGGGGACACCAACCCCGGGAGCCCCGTTTGCTTTCCAAGGACTTTCCCAAGTCCCCGGTACACTTTAGCAATTAGAGGGTTAAGTTTCCTCCCGGCCTCGCTGCATTAACTGGAAAGGAATGAAGTGTCAGGCATGTTCTCACCACAGCAGGCTGTTGGAAAGCAACTCCCTTCTCCACGCACACACACCTCCCACTGCTGCGACCAAATTATTTTCTATCCTCCAGAGACCCAGTATGCCAGACAAAATCTGCAGCATGACTCTGATTCATTGCAAAAGGATGCAGATGTAATATTCCCTTTTTTGCCGGGGCTTCTCGCACGCTAATTCACACGGCATCTCGGCGTTTTGAGTTTTACAGCTCTCCTGCTCTCTTTATTATTTTTTTTTTCGGAGGGCTCTGACGCCCCTCGCTGACCCTTGGCCCCGCGTCCTTTCTCCCAGCACCACCAAAATAAAGACACTAAGCCTCCCATCTCCAGCGTGCAAATAGGCAGCTCTCCCCAATGTGCTAATTAGCCGAGTGTTTGGAAGTAAATAGGTAAGATTGGTGGTAATTTCCTGGCTGAAGGGGTAATTATTTGTTTCAAACAGGCTGCAAAATAACCCCCGTAAGGTGAGATAGGAAACTAAATTCAAAAGAGGTTTCCTATTCCCACTAAGCAGGATTGAAAACTGGTTTGAAATTCCTTTTTTTATTTATAGTACATGGTATCCATGGAAACCTACAGAGGAGGTCATGGTAGCTAGGCCTCCGTTTCACCCTGCTCAGGGGATTACCGTTGCACAGTGGTACGCAGCCGTGTAAGAAAGTAGATTCACAATTCCCCGCAAACGGCTCCCCCCGCCAGCCCCCAGCCCCAGCCTTCCTGGAGGGCTGCAGGAGAGCTTTTGGGAGGCTCATAAATCTGCTCCGAGATGGGAAAGTGATGGGAACTGTGCCTCCAGCGTCCCCCAGAAGCAGGAGGCTGCCGGGAGCAGGCCGGCTCCCCGCGGAACCCTGACGCGATGCGCTGCGGGACGGAGCTGCTCGCGGGAGCAGCGGGATATCCGCGCCTCCCCTTTCCTGGGCTCCCATCCCTGTGCACTTCCCCTTTCCTGGGCTCCCATCCCTGTGCACTTCCCCTTTCCTGGGCTCCCATCCCTGCTCCAAGCCCCGCGCGAAGGGGAGGAGCACCATGGCCAACTTTTCACTTGGCTGAACCAAGCGAGGGAAGCCCAAGCGCGGTCCAGATCCTGAATTCCCATTTGCCGGCAGGGATGTTCAGGCAGGGCATCTTCTGCCTTCACCTTTCCCTGCTGTTCTCGGGAAAACCGCTGCTCTGGAGGGAGCGGGGAAAGCGTGGGCAGAGGGATGCCGCAGGAATGGCTGTGGTTTTTGGCCATGTCCTGGGGCCGTGGTGCTGGGCACTGCTCCCCTCATGATTCCAGGAGGGAAAAAAGGCTGCTCCTCACCTTCGGGAGCTGTTTGTACTCTCCCTTGTACAAACCTTTTTTGCTGCTGAGGACAGGAACAGCTTCCACCTCCAGCCTGGCTGCGTGTGATTTAGCAGCGAGCGCGATCATTACTTTTTATGCCGTGTGTAAACCCCGGTTCCAGCCGTGGAGCGGCTGATGCTCCACCAACACCCGCGAGCAGCAGGAGCAGGAGCGCACAGCCAGCTCGCTCCCCCGTGCTGGCAGGGCCCCGGCGCTGGGATGTTCCCCGGGAAGGCAGAGGTGGAACGTGGAGCTGCTCCACAACCGTTTTCCCCCCAGCCCAGCCTGCCATCCCCTCCAGCTCCCCACGCTCTGCCCCAGCCGCGCGCAGAGCGACATTCCGCCTGTGACCTTCACTAATTCACTTTCCCTCTCCACGCCGCATTCCCCCAGCTCGCAGAAGGACTCGCTTTTTCACACAGCACAAAAATAGCCTGCGCAAGGCGTTGCCAGAGGAAGCTGCGGGGCCAGCAGCGCGCAGGCAGGCGGAGGCACCGGCTGTGCCACGCGGGTCCCGGCCCCGCTCTCGGCACTGCTCACCCCGCAGGGAGCTCCCAGAACGGCCTCCCACCACCCAGACACCCTTGGCCTCCTCAACACCCCAGCTTCTTCCTGCGCCGCTGCCTTGCTGTGTGCTCGGTCTCGGATGTGGTGAAATTCAGATGGAGGTCAGCAACAGGGAAATGCTGCTGCATTAACCTTCCCCCTTAAACTGAATGTTTTTCCCCCTCAGTTGAGGAAATTGAAGGCTGAAAGCATCAAATTTAGGTAAATTGCAAGGCAGATTTCTGAGGCTTTCTAAAGAAAAAAATGATCCAAAAAATAGTTTCCATGTCCTTTTTGGAAATGACTCTGGTTTGAATATCTGTCAGTGGGAAATAGCACTGGAGCCATCACCGTCATGCAGAACTGAACTGTTGGTACCAAACCAATATTATGTTACCATAAAACACCTCCAGCTCCTCGTCTCTTCACAACCCCTTGATTCTTGCTCTGCCATCCCTCCAGCAGGCCTGTGCATGGCACCATGTGACCATGGCCACCCCCAGCCACTTGCTCAGGCTTTGAGCCAGGACTGTGGTGTTTTCCCATTTCCCATCACTGTCCCTAATGTGCCTCTCAGCCACCCCCTTGTTCTTCAGGTCCTTTCCTAGGTCTGTCTTTTGCATGGGAGCATCTCATCTTCTGGGCAGGGCTTCAGCTGGCAAGGGAGGAAGCCTCCACCTGTGAAGTAACCTCTGGACACACCTCTTGGCTGATTTGAGGGGGTGAATTGCATCCTGGAACTGTCCTTTTCTCTCTAGCACTGGCTGTAACTGCTGGAGACATCAAAAGGGAGGCAGAATGAGGCCAGCCCTGCTCCATCAAGTGACCAGCCAGTGCCATCACACGCCTCTGTGCTCCATGTCAGACTCATCTCCTCTCCCCTCCCTGCCACAGGGAGCCACACCACTCCCAGCTCAACACAGAGCCTGCACCCAGCCCATATGTCCTCCCTCACATCAAGCCCATCCCCACGGCTGGTGGTTTTCTAGTGCTCACCACAATTTCGTGCCTACCTTGACGCGTGCTATGCTATCGCCAGTACAGCAAATCAATCTTGCCTCGGCCAACAAGCAGGAGAGAAGCAATGTTTTTCCTACTCCCCCAGCTCCCTTCTCCTCCCGATCTCCATCAGGCACTCAGCAAGTTCACAAGGGCAGCCCGCTCTCGGTTTCCTTGGTCACGCACAGCAGCTTGCCCTCCTAGAGTAATAAAAACAAATGACACGTTGCTGGTTGTTGTCAGAGACGTTGCTGGGCCCCTCCGTGGAGAGCAGATTTGGGGAGAAAGGAGCATTTGCATTTTTAGGTTCCTTCCTGGGCAGGTGGAGGGGAAGTTGCCGGTGGATGTGACTTGTCAGTGGATGTAATGCCAGTCAACTGAAAAGGGTGAGCAAAGACTGAGGAATGCAGTCTATGTCTGCTCACAGATGCCAGAGATGGGGAAATGATGCTGGAACTGATTATCTGGGAGCAAGCAAGACCCAGAGGTGCCTGTGCCAGGTCCTGATGACTGCCAGAGGGGGACAAGCCCCCATTCTGTAATGCTGCACCTGGCACTGAACTGACTCACCCTGGTGCGCGGACATCAGTTCTAGAAGATGAAGAACAGATTAAACAGATTAAACCTCCCTTGTGGCTGGAGCCAAGACTTGCCCTGCTTCCATCTGCAGCATATATGCATTTCCTCCCAGTTCAGTGTCCTCTCCTTAGGTACATGGAGGAACACATGGACACACACTCTTAACTGCATGGGGGGAGGCCCCAAGCCCCCAGCACAGCTTGGGAATTCAGGAGTTACTCAGGCCAGGAGTGCAGTCTTCCTTTAGCCCACATGTAGCCCATAGTGATGAAGACCCCGTTAAGCTGTCCCCCTACTCAGGAGCCCTGCACCACCCGCCCTGCAAGCTCTGCATCCCATCCCACCCGGGATGAGCAGGCTGTGCCAGCCCGTGCACCCTGGGCAGGCAGCAGGGAGCAGCTCCGTGCCTGAAGGACTTCACCATCTGCTTGCTGATTCAGGCACCAGTCCCTGCTCCAGGACATTCCAAAGACTCCAGGAGGGGAGGGCTCACAACACCTTTATCACTGGCTTTGCCTCTCCCTTTTTTCCTATTTTTATTAGCTGGGAGACAGCCCATCCTTTTTATAGCTCTGAATTCGAGGGTGATCAGACGAAAGTGGAGAGGGGCTCCTGCACGGGTGGATGAGCAGCCATAAGGTCAAGGCACCTGAAGGAGAAGTTTCCAGCTTTCACAGCCCTAAAGATTGTCCCATAAAATTACTCATAAAATTAAAGTGGGGTTTGGGTTTCAAAGTCCTAAGAAACTTGAAGTAGTCGTCAGTCAATTCTGGTATATGGGAAGCCTCAAAGCCCTGGTTAGGGAAGCAGAGGTTAATGCTGAGCTGTAATGTCTGCTGGGGACACGATGGACATGGCAGTGCCCAGCTCAGCTCGGGGTTATGGCTCAGGCACTGGTGATAAGTTGTTCTCACTATCACACTATGGATCTGAATTTCTGCACTCAAATTCTTCCAAATAACATACAGAGCCACTTTCTCAGAGGCTTCTGCAGGATTTACGAGGACTGGGTCCTCTCCAGTTTTCTTTCTGTATCAAAGTGATGATTTAATTAATTGATGATGTAATTTCAGTCTGGAACTGAAGCTAACCTGCCAATTTGTGAATTCGACCTTGGTACAGATTAACCATGGTGGCAGTTAGTGTTAGTTTAACAGTGTCCAGAACAGCTTTGCTGTGGTGATGCCTTCCCTGGACTTTGCTTTATAAAAATCTATCCACAGCAGGGTAAAAGCAGAGTGGGAGGAACGGGGATTCAGGTGGCTCCAAGCACCTCGGAGAGGGGGAAGCCCCTGGCTGTAGCTGTCACTGTCATACCTATGGCAGCAAATGCCAGCTCTGAAGCAGGCAGGGGAGCTGATGTCGCTGAAAAACAGCCCGGGCAAAACTCAGGAATGTTCCACTCGGTGGCAGTGACAAGGTCACACAGCCTTGTGGGTGAGCACAGGGCGCAGGGAGAGGCTGCTGGGGGAAGCCCCGGGGCGGCAGAGCCAGCGCTGTCCTGTGCTGTCACTGCCAGGAAAGAGGAGGCAGCTCCAGGGACGTGACCTCCTGTGCCTCACGCGTGTCCCTGGTGCCAGCAGGTCCGGGGAGCAGGGCTTGGAGCTGTGTCTGTCTGCATGTGGAAGGAGCCTCAGCACACACAGACCCCACACATATCCTGTCACACCTGCCTGCAGCCCGCACAGGTCTGTGCACTGTCCCTGCCACAGGCAATTCAGTGTCACACGGCCTGTGACACACACATAGACACACACACACACAGACACAGACACACAGACACACAGACACACAGACACACACAGACACACACACACGGACACACAGAGACACACACACACACACACGGACACACAGACACACACACACAGAGGGTGTGTATTCCAGGGTACAAGGTGCCTGCACACAGCTTCCACATGCACACACATCCAGTGCACCTCTGGACATGTCAACACACACACATTCATGCACTCACCAGGCACGTGGGTGGCCCACCCTGTGCTCCCACAGCCCCACTCTTCCCACCATCACCCCGGGCCAGGGCTGGTGCTGCCCCGGGACCCTGGGCAGTCACTGTGCTGCTCCTGTCTGAATGCAGACCCACACCAGGGATTTCCCCAAGCTTCACACCTAGCACAAGACCCCAGCAACCCCCTCATGTCAGCCCCCACTGCACCAGGCACCTTCTGGCACTGCCCAGCAGCTGTCTCCATCTCAGGGTGGCAATATTTGGGACATTCCTGGCTGCCAGAAAGCAAGAGGCATTAGGCAGGCATCAGGACCTGTGTGAGCTGGGGTTACAGGGTCCTGCCAGCACTGGGATGGAGGGGAGAGCTCAGAGCTGCCATGGATCTGTGTGCACACCCACTGCCAGCAGGCCCAGCATCCCCACACACCCCTTCCTACCAAGGGTCACCCCACGTGTGTGCCATCACTCCCTGTCAAACAAAACCAAGCTCCTGCTTCCCAGCACTGCCAGGGCTCCTTGTGCAGCCTGGGCACTACCTGAGCCCTCCCAGCACCTCTTTTCCTCTTTTTTTTTTGGTGTGTGGCACACACCAGATGGGCTCTCACGGCCTGGGGAGGTGAACCAAGCTTTGGGACGGGGAGCTGAAGCCCTGTGGGCTGGCCGTGGCTCAGGATGCTGCAGAAGCAGCCCGTGGAGCAGGGGCCGGTGTGCACAGCCGGGGCAGGACGGCACAGCTCATTTTGCATAAACCAGAGTGCAAACCCTCTGTGCCAGCAGCCGGAGCTCGGCCCCGCGTGGCCGTGGCCGGGGAGCTGCCCGCGGGCCCGGGGTGCGCATCCTCCCCGGCACCGCCGAGAGCGTGAAACCAGCCCGAGCTGAGATCGCCGCTGGGGCGGGGGGATGGCTGCAGGCTAATAATATTCCGTGTCTCATTATGCCGCGTATTAAGCTGAAATTTGCAGATGCTCTAATCACCGCGAGGCATTCTGCGCACACAGCCTCCCTCCAGCCCGGCAGCGCTGTGCAAACACCGGAGGAGAAGCCCTGCTAACCATCCTGCCACATGGTGTCCTGGAATCTTTACAGACCATTTCACCTTCACAAATAGCCTTGGAATGTCTGTGCATCGACAGCCCCTGCGGTAGCCAGATAGGCTCAGCCGCCTCCTCTGCAGCTCCCCGGGCCCCTCTTAAGCTTTTTCCCATCACGCCATGCAGATGCGAGGCTCCGGAATTTACACCGGGGCTGGGTAAAGCACCTCACGTCGAATGTGATCTGCGCCCCGGGCTCGCAGGAAACGTGAACTGTATTTTATAGAGGTTGAGGAAAGCTCCTGCCTGAATTGCTTTAATTTTTTTCCCCTCTGTTTTCTTTCTCCCTTCTTCTTCTTCTTCTTCTTTTTTTTTTTTTTTTTAATTATTTTCTTTTCTTTTCCCAGATCTCTGCCCTTTGCCCTCCTGCGATCAAAGGGGGCACACATTCAAGTGCCGTGGGAATACTCCCTCCCGGAGTATTCTGGGCAATCTCACGAGAAAAGCCCCAGAGGTAGGGAAACGAGGATGGACTGGGCTGTGGGAAGGAGGGCTGCGAAGCCTGAGGGTTCCCTGTGCGTGGGAAGGCAGGAGACAGGAGCAGCGCAGGAAGGGTTAACCACAGACTGTCCTTGCTGTTTTTTCCAGGCCTGGCTGCACCAGATTCTTCCATTTCTCTTGGCAGGGATTGAAACCGTGGGGCTGAGCTAAACACATGAGCCTGGAGAGTCCCTGTGCTCCGAGGGTGAGCAGGACCTGAGCGAGATGCTGCAGCTCATTAGCGAGGCAGCAGCTCGTCCAGGGCACGCAGGTGTCAGGCAGGCAGCAGCAGCAGCAAAACAGAGACGAGGAGGCAGAAATGCAGAGAGATGGGCAGCGTTTGCTGCTCTGGGCATGCACACGCACACCTACGTGCACACACACATCCATGGTTACTACAAGTAGTAGTGCAGAGGGAAACCTGGCCTGCTCTCTGTGTAGGGTTGGTAATTGGGCTCATCCCCCGTGCGTGGTGCTGGTTTGGGCCCCACCTTGACTCAGTTCACGTGGCACCTGGCAGCTTTTCCTTGCTGGGGGGTTGTGGTCTCACCATCCCACCCTGGAGGGGTGATTTGGAACGCTCAGGGAATCCCAGGCAAGGCCGTGTGCTGCCCACCTCGGGGATAGCAAAATGGGGTGACCCAGGGAGGCTCCTGAGCCGGGAAAAGGGCTGGGAATCCTTCCCTGGATGGGCACAATGGCTCCTGTCCTGCCGGCTCGCCCGGCCCGCGCTCACAGTTGCCCAGGCGACTGCTCCTGGAGCCGGGGAGGCTGGGCTGGCCCCGCGGGTCCCTGCCCTGCCCCGAACCCTCTGCTCGCACCCCCGAGCAGTGACCCCAGCTCCTGCCCGAGCCCTTGTCCTGCGCAGGTGCCCAGAATCCAGACCCAGATCTGCCACTTCCAAAAACGTCAGGGACAATCCTGCCCCCCCTTCCCATGGATGGGTCAGGGTTCTGTGTGCTGCTGCCTCCACTGCCAACACTGTGGGGCTGTGCCAGGCACTGCATGATGTTGCAGAGCAGCCAGGGACCCCTCATGGCTTTGTGTTGGTCTGTCCTTCACCCAGGACATGTTTTTCCAGGTGGATGGTCTGTGGTTTTCAGCTGCTTGGCCATGGGTTCCTGTAGCAGGAGCAGGGAAGCAGGAAAACTCCTGGGCAGAGATCCTGGAGGAGCAGCAGAAGGATTCAGGGTCCTGTGAGAGTCCATGCAGGCATCCTCCAAAGAGGTGTCCAGGTGTGTCACATGTCACCTGGCTGTGTCAGACACAGCCCCACGGAGCAGCTGGTTCCTGTCTGCCTGAGAAACAGCCTGGTGTCCTGTGGGCATGGAAGGGACCCCTCTGGGATGGGGACTGCATCACCTCTGACACACCCAGCCCGCCTGGAGGATCTGCCAAACACACCCTGCAGCCTCCTCCGGCTGAGGCAAGGCTGCTCTGTGCTGTGCTGTCCCATGGCTGGTGCTGACATTGCAAAGTGAGAAAGGACACCCTGAGCTCCTGGTCTGGGTGCCTCTGTGACCACAGAATGGAATCACTGCTTTGTGCACAGCAAGCTCAACATCCTGCAGGCAGGGTCTGGAGTGCCCTTGCAGGTGGGCACAATGGCTCCTGTGGACCTGTGCTAAGCTGAGCATGGAAACTTAGAATCATGGAATATCCTGAGCTGGAAGGAACCCATCAGGATCATCGAGTCAAACTCCTGGTGCTGCAGAGACACCCCAACAATCCCACCCTGTGCCTGAGAGCATTGTCCAAATGCTCCTGGAGCTCTGGCAGCCCTGGGGCTGGGACCATTCCCTGGGGAGCCTGGTCAGTGCCTGACCACCCTCTGGGGAAGAACCTTTTCCTGATACCCAGACTAAATCCCCCTGGCACAGCTCCAGCTGTTCTCTCAGGTCCAGTCCCTGGTCCCAGGGAGCAGAGACTGGAGCTGCCCCTGGGGAGGAGCTGCAGCCTCCAGTGAGGTCTGACCTCAGTCTCCTCTCCTCTAGGCTTCTCTAGCTTCACCTGGCCTCTCTGTGCCAGCCACCTTGTCTCTGAATGGCATCTCTCTGGGCACATCCCTGCTCCCCAGCCATGTCCTCTCCAGCAGTGCATCCCCAGATTTCTCCATGGCAGGGCACAGCCAGGGCAGTGCCACAGAAGCAGCCCCAGCATCCATGCAGGTCGTGATTTGGGAGCAGATCCAGAGACCAGTGTGTTCCAGCTTGGACAGCCCTGATGCAACATCCACTCTGCAAAAATGCACCCTGCAGGAGGAAGAAAACAAAAGCAGGGCTGATTTAAAGGGAGGATAAACTCCCTCCTGTGGGATTTTGTCCTTGGCCAGAGGAGGAATCACCTACTGCAGGAGTTTGATTGGGGTAAGTAATAGGCCCCCTCAAGCTGAGGTGACACCTCCTGTGAATGCTGCATTCAGCGGGGGACAGGCCATATGCAGAAATAAACAGGGACCTGGGACACACTGGCAGCTCTTTAAAAGATTGTTAATAATGTGCTGTTCACGTTCCTCGGAGACTGCTGCCATGATCTGCCAGCAACAGACGCTGGCAGTCCTGACGGGAGTAACTCCTGCCGTGACAGAGCCCTGGCTGGCACCAGCAGCAGCCCAACCTGCCCTTCCCTGGCCGTGACCAGCAGTGCTGCGGAGGGGAACACGGTCCTGTGGCAGGGACCTCACTGATCCGGGTGACACAGGGCAGGGGACAACCTCAGGCTTTGCACTCAAGCCCTGCTGGGCTGAGGGAGCCTCTGAGCAGGGCTGGTGGTTCCCAGCATGAGCCCAGTCCTCAAAAACAGGGGGGGTTTTGGGAGGGTGCTGAGATGCTGCTCCAGATCTGGCAGGGAAGGGGAGATAAGAGCGGACCTGCAGCTGATGGGGCCAAGAGGACAGTCCCTGGAGAGCAGGGCAGCCGTGGGACAGCTGGGTGGACACACATCCACCACTGCAGACATTTCTCACACTGCAGCTCACGAGCCAGCGTGCTCGTCCTAGAGCCTGAGCAAACAAGGTCCAGGTCAGAGTGGTACAAGGGAGAGGGAAATGGAAAATCATTCAAAGTGCCACATTTCTGTGCAATCCACATCCAAGCTGGCCTCAGCCTGGGCCCATCAGCTCCCAGAACTGGGCACAGGGATGAGGGAAAGAGTTTGGAGCTTTCCCCCTTTCCTGTAGGCAGGGAGCAAAATGTGTCAGGCTGGAATTCTCCCAAGAGCAGCTCCCTCCTGGGCTTCGCTGCTGCTTCCTGTTCTCGGGGGCAGGAAATACCAAGCAAACAGCTCCGTGCATGACTTCAAAACTTCCACTTCCAGCGCCGGCTGCAAGATGAGGCTGGAGCAGCCTGGATGGTGGGAGCAGCCTGCCCAGAGGCTTTGCTCCCATGGACCATCCCCCCTCCATCTCTCCTCTGCCCCTTGGGAAGCCAGGAACAGCTTCACCCAGCCCTTAATGCCAGGCTCAGGACCTGCACTGAGCTCCTGGGCCATCAGTCCTGGTGGGTTCCATTTGCTTCTGCTCTCTGCCTCCACTCAGAGCCAGGCAAACAGAGGAATTAATAACTGCACAGAAAATGAGGCTGCGCTGTGCAGCGTGAGGCCGCTCTGCTGATCCCTCATGGGCATGGCTGGCCAGCACAGCACAAGAGCCTCTGCAGTCCCCTTATTGCTGCCATCATGAAAAAATCCATGGGCTGCTCCCCTTCTGCAGTAGAGAACAGCCTGGAGGGGGGAGCAGCATTTTCCTGTCTCCATTCTGATTTTTGAGGGTTGGTTCAGCCTGTCCTGCTGTGCCAGGAGCTGCACAACAGCACAGTGACTGTCACTGGATGAAAAAAGGGCTGTTTCCCCCACTTGGCTGGATAGAAATAACAAGGTAGTGCCTGGCCAGGCTCTTACAGGGTTTCCAACTGGTCTGTTGATTGCCCAGCAGATCATTAGCCCAGGCAGCGAGGAGCAAAACTGGGATGGGGGCCGATGGCTCAGAGCAGGGGCCACCCTGGGGTTCTTCAGCTCCAAGCCCCAGCTGCTCCAGGGTGCAGGGGAGGCCCTCAGTCTGACTGGCAAATCTCACTGAAGCAAAAGCATCCTGGAGGTTCCTGCACCTTTGCATCCCACATCCTTTGCATCCTACCCCTTTGTCCCCAAGAGACACCTGTCCCCCGCAGGGCACTGCTGATCCCTGCCAACACCTCTCCCTGGGTGTGTGGGATGCAGGAGCTGGCAGCAGAGCCCGGGGTGCCCGGCACAGCCCGAGCAGGAGCTGGCAGCAGAGCCCGGGGTGCCCGGCACAGCCCGAGCAGGAGCTGGCAGCAGAGCCCGGGGTGCCCGGCACAGCCCGAGCAGGAGCTGGCAGCAGAGCCCGGGGTGCCCGGCACAGCCCGAGCAGGAGCTGGCAGCAGAGCCCAGGGTGCCCGGCACAGCCCGAGCAGGAGCTGGCAGCAGAGCCCGGGGTGCCCGGCACAGCCCGAGCAGGAGCTGGCAGCAGAGCCCGGGGTGCCCGGCACAGCCCGAGCAGGAGCTGGCAGCAGAGCCCGGGGTGCCCGGCACAGCCCGAGCCCGGCAGGGCAGGTCCCGGCCCCGCTCCTGCCGTGCGCTCCCCGCGCTGCTCAGCATCCCCGCTCCTGGCCCGGGTGCGGGTGGAGCCAGCTGCTCCTGGCGCCGCCGCTCGTCGCTGCCAGGCGCGGAGCCATCTGCCTGGCAGGGCCAGCCACACCTGCTGGGAAGGAGACAGAAGCTGGGCAGCCTCCCCGCCTTTGCGGCTTTCCGGCTGGCGGCATCACACGGCGGCTCCAGGCGGGCTCGTGTGTTTGCACAAAGGGAAGGGAGATAAGGGAGGCTCCTTCCCTCCCACCGCCCAGCCGTGCCGGGCACCTCGCGGGGAGAGCAGGGACAACGAGGGACCTGGGCAGCGCCCGGGACGGAGCCATGGGCCGGGCAGGGGGTGGGATGTGTCCCTGAGCCCCCTGCAGGGTGTCCCTGAGCCCCCTGCAGGGTGTCCCAGAGCCATCCCCATCCCCAGCTCCGTGCTGGCTCTGCTACCAGCGTGCAGAACAGGCATCAGCCAGGGCCAGGAGCAGCTGCTTCTTCCCCCGGGAGGGCAAAGGGCTCCTTGCAACGGGGTCAGAGGAGCACACTCAAACCTCTCAGGACAGTGAGGATATTTCCTCTCCCCATCAGGGCTGGTGACTGGCCTGGGTGCTGTTCAGGGTCCACCACCGAGGCTGCTGCTGTGAGGGAAAGGAACAGAGGGGACATAATAGCTTTGTCCTCCCTGCTGGAGCCACCTCGTCCTGCTCCTCTGCATCAGGAACTGCAGGAGCCAGAGATGTGCCAGGTGCTGGTGCCAGGGTGGGGCTGCTTCTCCAGCTCCTGGTGCATGGAGGCCAGGCAGTGCCAGGCACTGAGGGTTAATAATGTAGCACCTAGCAGCAGCAGCAGCAGCTAGGTGCTGGGATGGAAAATTCCTTCCAGTCCAGAGGAGCTGAGGGCCACCTGGCCTCTGGGGCAGCAAAGCTGGGTAGCAGGACAAGCAGAAACAATGGAGAGCATTTCCAGATGCCCCATTGCTGAACATCCTGCAAGAGACCCCTCTGCCCTGCCCTGTTTCCCCTCGGTGGCATGAGGAGGCTGACGGGCATCACAGCAGTGCTTCCCCCAGCCTGGCTGGCATCTCCCATCCCAGGGCAGCCACAGCTGCTCTGCCACTCCTGAGGATCACAGCTGGCAGCCCCTGCTGCTGCCACTGCGCCCCAAACCAGCCTGGAGAGCTTTTTCCAGCTCCAACAGGGCCAGGTCATGTTGGATCTTTTTTCACCATCCAGCCAAGGCAGAGAAGTGAGCTCTGCTTTTGAGGGGTTGGGAACACAGGAAAATCACTCTTAGGCTGTGGGAAGGTCTCCTTACCCAAACCTCCAGCCCCAGCAGCAATCCTGGGTACCCACAGCTCACAGAGGTGCTGCAGGAAGCATCGTGCAGAGACAAGAGTGCAGCTCCCCCGTCCCCAGTCCCCTCAGCAGGACTGACCTCCTGGCTGACAGAGCAGCACATGGAGGCAGAAAATGTCTGCCTGGATGGTTTGGTCTGGGTTTAGTGGATTGAGGATCTCTGGCCCTGCCTGTCTTGAGCCTCACCATCCTCAGGTGCAGCAGCAGCTGCTGAGGTGGCTGCAGCTTTGCACAAGGCCCAAGCTGGCTGTGCAGAGCAGAGGGGCTGCTGTAAGCACTGACAGTCCAGCAGATGTGGGGTCCCAGGGCAGCAGCCTGCCCCGTGGGGGAACTGGGGTCACTGCCATCCCAGCCGTGCCTCTGCGGGAGGCAGAGGAGCTCTCAGGACATGGCACCTCCAGCCCGGCACTCCTGGCGGCCTTGAGGAAGGTGAATTGATCCTGACATCCTGTGCTGAGCTCTGTGCCAGGCAGAGCAGGCAGAGGGGGCAGCGGACACGGCTCCCACACTGCTGACACCACAAGGATGCCAGGGATGGGCAGCAGGTCCCATGACACCCCCGGAGCCCCAGGTGCTCTGGGCACAGTCCTGGCCAGCTGACACCCCACAGCACTTGATGCTGGCCATGGTCTGCTCATGCACACAGTGCTTCTGGCTGCAGCAGAGCACTCAGAGGGACAGGGAGGGCACAGTGAGCATCCAGCTGCCCTGGGGAGCACCCAGCATCCCAGCTGGGCTTGATGTGGCACAGAAAGCTGACAGGCAGCAGCACTCAGGGACTTAGCAGCAGCTCCTGAATGTTGTGCAAGCTCTCCAAGGGATGCTGACCCCATCTGGGGTCCTGCTAAAAGCCGACATTCTCACTGAAGCCACCCAGGAGGCTGCTCCCTACCCCATCCAGCACCAGCCTGCAGCCTGCAGCAGAGGGCTCAGGCTGAGCCTTGCCCATCCCCAGAGCTTCCTCACTCCACGGGCACCCTACAATGATCCCTGAGAGACAGTGCCACCTCCGTGTCTGCTGACACCTCCCCAGTGGGCTCCTGATGGGTCCTGCTGAATTTTACAAACCTCCTCCTGCACCAGCTTAGGCAAATTTTGCTCCAAGAGGTTTGCTACGACCTTGACCTGGAGTAACTCCATGGTGGTGGCTGCAGGAGGGGACATGAGCTCAGCACCTGCCTGATGGGAAAAAAAACACACACAGCAACCTCTCTCCTTCCTTTCCTGTCTCTCTGCCATCCATTTGGTGGGCAGGGCGGCCCCGCTGCAGCTTTATCTTGGTTCTTTAAAAGGCTCCCTGGCTGACATACACACCGTATGGGAGCAGTCAGCCGAGGAGAGCTGTAAATCTCCCAAGGCCTCATCTTGCGGGGCACATTAGCTGTTTTAAACTTGTCAGCTTTCAGCGATGGAAATTGACTGTTCAAAGCCCTTCTTCCGTCGGCATCCTGCTCCATTTTACGCCGTGGAGAAGGTGCTGCATCCCTGGTGCTTTGGAGGGAGGGGATGTGCGTCCCCCCACCTGTCTCCTCAGGGACTGTGGATGCTTTAGGGATGTTTCTTGAGGTCCCAGCAGGAGTGTGAATGCCTCCAAGCCTCCCCCTTCCTTTCTGTCTCCTGTGATCCTGCCCCCACCTGGAAGTAAGGATGGGGATACATAACCTCACAAAGCGTGCCCGTCCACACGAGCTGGCTTTCCCATGTCCATCCAAGCAGGACGACTCCAGGTCCGGTCTGAGGCCAGGAGGGATTATGAAAATGAAGCCCGGCTTGCAGGCGTGCTGGTGGCATTCACTGCAGCACCGTGCGTGTGTGACTGCGAGCTCCAGCGCCCAGCACAGCCTCGCACGCAAAGCCCGGGGACACGCAGCTCTGTGCCCACCTGGGGACAATGCCCCGCCGCCACTGCCCCTGCCGGCACCAGCAGCTCGCCAGCCGAGTCGGGAGCGCAGAGCGTGGGGGTTTCGAGGGGGAAAAGCTCTGCTGGAACAGCTCACCCCGAGGCAAACTCCCACACAGGCATCTTCTCCAAAGGGCACGGGACCCCATCCGCCCATCCAGCCTGGGCATCCGTGGAGCCAGCGCTGGGTGGGCGCCCTCCTCGCCCCTCCCAGCGAGCACGCAGCTCCTCTGAGCACGGCGATCCCTCTCCATCCTGCCGGGTGCGTGCTTCATCCCGACAGATGCTCCCCAGCCCTTGTGCGGGACGCGGAGAGGACACCCCGCAGCAGGCACAGCCCTGCACCCCGTTCCCCTGGGACAAACCCCGCGCTGTGCCTGGCATCCATCCCCCGAGGAGCCCACCGGCACCGGGGTCTCTGCGGAGCGGCTTCCCCCGGGGGAGCGCGGCCACCCCGGAGCAGCCCCCGCGGCTCCCGGCAGCCGCGCCGTGTGTGCCGAGGGAAGAACGTGACAGCCGCGCCGAGCCCCGCATCAGCCGCGGGGCCCTGCCCTGCGTGCGCGGGGTCAGCGCGGCCGTGCCGCGGCGGCCAGGGCGGCCGGAGCGGCTGCGGGCCGATTAGCGGCGGGGCGAGCCCTGCGTCAGAGCCCCGCTCCCCCGCCCGCCGCTGATCCCTCTCCTTGGATACGGGAGGCAGGGGAAGCGGGCCAGGTGGGAGGGGGCATCTGGGCCGGCAGCGCGGGGGCCCCGGCGCGGCGCATGGCGTGATCCGTCGCAGGCGCAAAATAGTTGCCCCCGAATTAGCGGAGCGGCGGATGACGCACCGCGCCCGCAGCCGGCGGCGGGGAGCGGGAGCACGGCGGTGTCGGCGGTGCCGCCCTGGGGACCGGCAGGGCACGGCGGGAGAGCCCCCCGCGGCACCCCCGGCACGGCGCTGCCCAGAAATCATCTGGCAGCGAGGCAGAGCCCGAGCCGCGTCCGCCCGCCGCTCCACGTGAGCGATGGGGAGCGGAGAGGGCGAGAGGAGCCAGCTGGGCCCCTCTCCGGCGCTGCGGCCCTCTGATAACGCTGCATTTGCGTCCTGCGGAGCGCTGACAAGAGGGGTGCCAGCGTGGGAGCGGGGATTTACGCTTCCTGTCACCTGCAGGGCAGCGCTTCCTTGGGGGCCCTGGCAGCCCACTCCCGCGGGCGGCAGGGAGGGCAGGCAGCCCCCCGTGCCCCCGGCGGGCCCTGCCGCTCCCCGGCTGCAGGGACAGCGCAGAGCCCGCTCTGCACCCGCCTGGACCGCCGGGTCCCTTATTGTGCCGGAAATTGCCTGAATTAGCCACGTGCCATGAGCAGGTTTGTGGATTATGGGATGCAGAGCCCTTTCAGGAGCAGGCAGCGCACAATCCAGTTAGACAGCTCCAGCCCCAGTCATTCCCTTCCGGGGGATGAAAGCTTATTGGGTACAATGGACAAAATCCAAGTGTGTCCCCTGTGTGGGAAGGATCCATCCCAGTGAGCCCATCTCGCTCTCCCAGCTGCTGCCACCTCCTCACCTGATTTTTTTGCTTCCTTGGGAAAAAATTCTCCTTGTCTTCCCCAGAAGATACTATCCCTGAGGATGTGAGGAGGGGGATGTTCCACTTTTGTGTCTAAATTGCATAACAAGGACTTTGGGCAAAATCCCGTGTCCCACAAGGCTGTCCTTAGCTTGGATTTGGAATTAGAACTCACCAGCTGTCCTGCCTCAGCCCCAGGCTGACCAGGTCCAGGGTCACATCCTGCAGCAGCTCTAGCAGGCTGCCAGCAGGGACCTGAGGGCTGGATTCGCTCTTGCTGCGTTTTCTGTGCATGCACTGATCTGACCACTTTTTTGGATGCATGTTTAGTTTTGGGGTTTCCGGCATCAAAGCATTCCTTAGCTTCTTCCCAGAGATTCATTAGGACTGGAAGGTGCTGGTGACCGTGGCCAGCCCAATGTCCTTGGCTGGGCTCTCCTCTGGGCCTGCAGCTTCCCAGCCTGGACCAGAGCCCTTCCCAGTGATTTTGTGGGGGAGTGGGGTGTCACACCACGGTCTGGAAGCCATCACCATGGGCAGCAGCAGGTCTGGAGGGGTCCTGGCTCAACGTGCATCCCCACTCTGCACCCTGCAAGAGCTCCAGCTTTTAAAAGGGGTTTATTAATGTCCACCGGCATCTCGGAGCAGCCGGCACCAGGAGGGAGCGAGCCGGGAAGAGAGACAAAGAAAAAGCCAGCAGTGGTGGGGAAGGGCCAGGCTCGCCTCCCTGCACAAGCGCTTTTCCTCAGCCGAGCAGCGAGAAAGCAAAACTGCGAAGTGCCTAAAATTAGAGCTGCCAAACCCCAGCTGGGGAAGCCTGGAAAGATCCCCAGGCCCTGGAGCCTTGGGCGAGCTGCATAAAAGGCAGCGGAGGGGAAGGAAAGGGAGCTTGGGGACCGCGGCAAGTAGAGCGAGGCACAGTGGGAGCGGGGAGGGAGGGATGGCTGCCCCCCCGCTCCCGACTCGCCCCGCCCGTGCCGATGCTCGCCCCGCGCTGCAGCCCCGCGGGGCCGGGGCTCTGTGCCCCTCCGAGGGTGGCTCTTTGGGGATGCAGCTGCGCCGGTGCAGTGGGAACAGGGTTCGTACGGTCCCAGAATTGCCAGCACCCCCCTGTCAGACATCCCAGCTTGGCTGTCTTTCCAGAAGAGCCACAGACCACACGCTGGTGCTGGGAGCTCCGTGCACTTGGGGATGGCTCCTTCAGGCCAGGGGCTGGAAAACACCTACAGGGGCTGTTCTTCAGCAGGGCTCCCAGCCCCACAGTGTCCCCTGCCCAGCACCCGGCCACAAAGCCTGCTGAGCTTCTCAAGGGGCTAGGCATAACTGAGGAGGTCAGAAGCTGCATGTCCTGGGCCACCCGTGCCCTCACAGAGATTTGGGCACCCACCCCCACCCACCAAAACCAGGACAGCAACTCTGTGACATCCCCACACACAACTACCCAGCCCAGTGTGTCTTCCTGCCCAGGTAGGCACAATCAGTGAGTGAAAAGCACAAGCTCTGCCACCAGTTAACATGAGGGCAGTCCCATACACCAACCCTCAGTATCCCCAGGCCGGCTCCTTCCACAGAGGTGAGTGAAGACACGGGCAGGACCAGGCCCACCAGCACCCCAAGGCTCCTCTGGATTCACAGAGCACCATCCTGGCCCTAACAGTGTGGGTGGCAGAGCCACCAGCCACACACCAAATTGACATGTAAAACCAGGAACAGCAGCAGCTCCACAGACAGCAGTGACTCTGCACTGAATTTGGCTCTCCAGCTCCTATTTGTCAAGATCAAAGAGACCGAGGTTTAGCGCCAGCTTCACTGAGCTCAGGAGATGCTGTAAAATGGCTGAGTCAAGGGCAGGTCTGGATCCTTTCCCTCAGTAGCTGCAAAAACCCCAAAGGTAGCCCAGCACCTACAAGGAAGCAGTCCCCACCTTCTCCAGGGCTGGCACTGCACTCCAAGCAGTTCACAATCAGACCTGGCCACTTAATATGAGGTAAATGAGCCTCTGTTGGACATTTGTCCATGACTTGTGTTGGGTACGTGTAAAATGACCCAAGGAGGAGGCAGACAGGTGGGACAGGAGCTGTAGAGAAAAGGGGGATTCATGCCAGAGAGATACTCCGGGAGTGGCTCACCCTGGGGTCGCAGAAACATGGCATATCCTGAGTTGGAAGGGACCACAACGATCATTGAGTGCAATTCCTGGCCCTGCACAGGACAACCCAACAATCCCACCCTGTGCCTGAGAGCACTGTCCAAAGAGTTCTTGAGCTCTGGAAGCCGTGACCATTCCCTGGGGAGCCTGGGCAGTGCCCGACCACCCTCTGGGGGAAGAACCTTCTTCTGGCATCCAGCCCAAACCTCCACAGACACAGCTCCAGCTGTTCCCTTGGGTCCTGTCCTGGGTCACAAGAGAGCAAGATTGGATCCTGGCTGTCCCCCTGGCAGCCTTCATTCCCAACATGGGAGTGGGTGTGAGCTGTGACAGCCAAGGGACAGTGTCCTGGCTCTGCTCTGCCACTCCTGCCTCTGGCGCGGCTGGCACAGCGGGACGTGCACCCAACAGGAACGGGGTTGGGATGGAAGAGAAACAGACTGAGGGGGACTGCTCAGGCCTAGAGGATGGCACAAGACTGGTCACTGGGAGATGCAGACAGTGACAGAGCTGTTGCCAGAGGGAGGATGGGATTGGACAGGACAACATGATATGGCCAGGAGATGGTGGAATGGGATGGCATGGGAGAGGACCACTGAACAAAGAGAATGGGGATGGCTGGGATGGCATCAGGAGGGATAAAACAGAGGGGGAAGGATGGGACAGAATAAAACAGAAGGGAAGAGATGGAATGAGATGGCATGGCATGGCATGGGATGGGATGAAACACGGGATGGAATGGGATGGCATGGTAAGGGCTAAAACAAAGGGGATGCAATGGCAGGAAAGGAGACAGGACAAAAGAAGAGATAGAATGGAATGGGATAAAATGGGGAATCAGATTGGGATGGGACAGAGTAAAACAGAAGGGAAGAGATGGATTGAGGTGGATTGAGGTGGCATGGCATGGCACGGCATGGCATGAAACAGAGGGGATGGGATACAATGCAATAGATAAAACGGGATGGGATGGGATGGGATGGGATGGGATGGGATGGGATGGGATGGGATGGGATGGGATGGGATGGGATGGGATGGGACGGGACAGGATGGGGTGAGGTGGGATGGGGTGGGATGGGGTGGGATGGACCACTGACAGGGTGGACAAGGTGAAGGAGACAAGAAGTCCTCCTGGGAGCCATCTCCCCGTGGGCACTGGGAGGCCCAGCGGTGCCTCCTGGCCGGGGCAGAGCGCAGCCCCGCACGCGCTGGCGCAGCGGCCCGGCCGTGCCCTCAGTGCCCTGCTGGGCACGGCGCCGCGGGCGGGAGCCACGTGCGAGGCCCGGCACAGGCGGCTCCGCTTTCCCGTGGTGAGGAGAATTGCTCCCTGGAGCGTGAGATCTGATTAGATTCGTGACACACCGCGGCGTGGCAACAACCCCATGGCCAGGAGCGCGGTGCGTGCCCCGCGCCCGACCCGGGCGCAGCAGGAGGGGCAGGGGCAGCTCGGGGAGGGGGCAGTCGGGCATGCTCCGGGATGTGCCCGCCCTGACACACGGGACAGGGTCAGCGCTGGCTGCCAGTGAGCCTGGGTGATGAGCTGGGCTCTGCTGCACATCCCTGGGGCAGCCACCAGCCCTGGGGAGCGCAGGAGGGATGGAGGGAGGGTCCGAGGTTCCCTCACCCTGGCAGATGTTTCCCCATCCCTACCTGAGGACTGCAGGAGGGGTGAAGGGAGATTTGGAGGTTTCCTCACCCCAGTGGATGACTACCCCTTTCCTAACTCCTGACAGATGTGAAATGATGCTCTCCCAGCTCTAGCTGGAGAGGCAGCTGCAGAGCCAACCCAGCAGGGCAGCAGCTCACCGAGCCCTGGAGAGCCCCAGGCAGATGGGGGTCAGGGGAGCTGCCCAGCCGGGAGAGGATGTGTCTGCAAAGGCCTCTCAAGGCAACAAACAGTACCTGTTATGCAGTTTACCCTTCGCATTTGCTGCCTTGAATGGCTCCTGAGCAGTGCCTGCCTCTTCATTTGAGATCTTTCAACAGCTGTCTGATAGAGAAGACCTTTATCTCGCCTCTCCTGGGCTCCCATCCAACACCAGTCTCTGGAGGTGGGGAAGAAGGGAAAAAAACCCAGAATTCACTCCTGACCAAGAGTCTCACCTAATCCACGGCGTGTGGAAAATTACTGCCACCGCACGGTGCCCAGCCTGGCCCCCTTCCACCCACGCCAGCCAGGGACTGCTCCCAAGGCTTTTGTGCCTGGGTTTTTTTCTCTCCTCTTCCTGCTGGGAGAATGGGAACTTCGGCGTTTGGACAAACCCTTGAGAAAACAACTTCACACGTGCTTGGGGCACTGAGTCGGTTTTTTATTTAATTTTGTCTCATCCTGAGACGGATTTGCCTGGAATTACTGTGCAGGCTGTGAAAGCCCCCCCAGCCCCCCAGCACAGTGCCCAGACCAGGGGCCATTCGTGCCAGTAGCTTTGCTGGGAGCCTGTTAAGCTGTGCCAGCACTGCAGGCTGTGGCACCAAGCTTTGCCCCTCCCGGCATGAATCCAGCCTGGCAGTGCCACCAAGTCCCACTCAGCCCTGGCCACCTCACAGCCACACTTCCACCCCACAGGAGATGATGTGAAAAAGCTCTCCAGGACAGTGCTGAGCTTCAGGAGAGGTCACCTCACTGCTCTGGTCCATACAGGCACAACGAGGTGAGGAGTCACCTCTGCCAGCCCAAGATATCTGCACGGGGACCTCTAGAAATGGAGGTTGCCCACTCTGGGTTGCTCCTGCACAGCCAGAGAGACAAAGCACTGCCAAGCATCCCCTGAGATCTGCAACATGTCCTTCAGCATCCCACCACACCCTGGGACCCCCTGAAAGGGTTGTCAGGCACTGGAACAGGCTGACCTGGGAAATGGTGGAGTCACCATCCCTGAAAGAGTTCCAAAAATGCACAGATGCAGCACCTGGGGACATGGTTTGGTGGTGGCCTTGACACTGCTGGGTGAATGGCTGGACCTGATGATCCTAGAGGGCTTTTCCAACCTTCATGAAACCATGGGTTCACTGCTTGAGCCCTTGCTGGCCCTAAGGAATGAAGGCACCAGGCTGTGTTTGTGCTCTCCAGAGGGGCTGTGCCATCAGCATCTCCTCTTGTCCCCAGCACGTGCAACTGCATGGTCCTATGACATACTCACCAGTCCTGGAACTGGGATGAAGGACACACAGGCACACAGTTTCTTCCCATCTGGGTGCTCTGGACAGAGCTTTGCCTGAAGGAGGAGGTGCACAAAGCTTCACACCCTGCTGACTGGAAAGAAAGGATTGTTCTCCCTAGATCACAGTTGGGGAAGTTGAGTCACAGGGCAGTAAATCTCAGAGCTCAGAGAAAGGTGGTTTGGCTAATTTTGTCTTGCCTGTGAATAGCAGGCAGAAGGAAACACAAATGCAAATTGTTTCCTATGGCAAATAAACCCCCACATTTCACCTCCTGTGTTCTCTTTTCACATCATCCAGTGGCCAGTTCAGACCGAGGCATTGCAACCCCTGTGCCATGTGTGACCCCAAACTCCTCCTCATCACTTTGGAATTGCTTGGATAGATCATAGGGAATTTGCTTTCTTCATTGCTCAGATTATTTTGGAGCTATAAAGCACTTCCAGCACAGCTGCCAAGCTCAACCCGTGTGATCTTGCCCAGGGCCAGTGAGATCTGAGCCCTGGAGACACTCGGTGATGGATCGGAGGCCTGGACACACTCTGGTCACTCCTCTGGCAGAGCTGATCTCACCTCACCTGGGAGCTGGGAGGAGGAAAATCGAGAGACAAGGGTGCAAAGCCATTCCCCAGCTGGCAAAGGCCATACCTGCCCGTGCACATGCTGACTGTACAAATAAAACTGCAGCACCACTGCAGTGCTGCTGGTGCCAGGAATTTATGGTCCAACTGCACCTGAAGTCCCTGCCCAGACCCAGGAGAGGGGAAGCAGCTGCAGCCTGGCTGCCTGGGTGGAGAGGAGGGAATAAAGCCCTGCTGCTTTGGGTAAATAAAGCAGTGAGAGGCGGGGTTCACGCTCGGGTGGGTCACCATGGTGCTCCCCAGCTTTGGGAAAACCAACCCCTGGCACAGAGTCCTGCCACCACTGGCAGCCCCGGGGGCACATGGCACAGGACCAGCCTGCACATCACCAGGGGTCAGCTGGCATCACTGGCAGGATGCTCAGAGGTCCATGGATCAGCTGGAATAATCTTCTACTAAGATGGGATGCTGGATAACGTTGTCTGAAGTGTCTCCAGGATTTAAGGCCCCGGCTCTGTGAAGGAATGGAAATTGCAGGATTGAGGTACCTAAATAAGAGCAAGGCACTTGAAAGCCTCTCTGGATCAGGCTTTTAATTTACCATTTAACCATACAGTAAGAAAGCCTCTTGAAAGATAAGGGCTGTGTTGTAGAGATGCATCCATCTAACCTGGTCCCCCTTTTCCATCGGTGCCTGGGGAAGCGATTACAAATGTGGTTGGCACGTGTAACATTTGCTTGCTCCCCTGATCTCCAGACATTCATGGAGCAGAGTTTTCTGAGCTAGAGAGGTGCTGCCTTTCTCCTTAAGAGCTCTCCATGGGCTTTTTCCTCATGTCTTTGAACTCTCACACCTCCAGTAGGAAGTGGGAGCACCCGCTCCCCCTGCAGCAGGGAGCTCTCCTTAAGGATGCTCCATGGACACACATCTCCTCGGGATTCCTTTGAACCTGGCCCCTGCTAACTGTTTCACCTAGATCCCAGTTGATATATGAGAAAAGGAGTGAACAACCACCCGTTTTCTCCCTGCTGCTCAGAAGTCTCTGCTTCCAGGAGTGGGATCTTCCACCAGCAGCAAGGATGGTCCCGATGACATGGAAGAAAATGACTTCACACCCCTTGTCGTGGATGCCTTTGGACATTGTTTTCTTTCCCATCCCTGACCAAAACAAAGAAATGCAGGAAGAAAATTCTGTTCTTCCCCATTTGCTGGCTCACGGCAGTTCACAAGTGACCTTGGAGCTCCCCACTGTGCTGAGAGCGTCTCTGAACCTCAGCGCTGCTTCCAGAGCGGGGAAACTGAGCCACAGGGCAATTGCTTAGACTTCTTCTGGTCACCTGCTAACAAGACAGTTTAAAAAGGTTCCCAAAAACCAGTCTGGCCAGCACCACTGGGGCATTTAAATCCTGCTTTCCTTGGGTGGATTTGTCCTCACCAGCACTGCTTATTCTCATTACAAGCTTTTAATATCCAGCACAGCAAGAGCAGGTAAACTGAGGCACCAGAGGGGCTCCTGCAGCCTAAACAAAACCCCACAGAAAGGTGGTAACACAGGTGTAGATACCCCCTTGTCCCCTGACCTGGCAGGACACCTGGGGACATGGGATGGCAGTGGCTGGGCAGTGGGGACAGGGCTTGGCAGTGGCTCTCAGAGGGGCTGTTCCACAGCCCAGGAGCCCGGCAGCCAAGGCAGGGATGCAGGAGCAGGGAAGCAGAGGCAGGGATGCAGAGGCAGGGGCACCACCAGCACGGGCTCCCCAGCCCCAGCCAGGCAGCTGATTAAAATGCAGTCCGGCCACCCCGGGCCTGTCCCCACCGTCTCCCGGCTTTAAATAATAGCTTAATTATCTCATTTACATTTGGCTCCTTTCAGGGAGGCACTGCAGTTGATTAACATTTTCCCTCCCGGTGTCTTGCTCTGCGTCCCTGCTCCCTCCCACCCTCCCCACGCTGCCGCCCCCTGCCCCAGGCTCCCTGTCCCGCTGGGTCACCCGGCCCCGCTGCCCCCTCCCCGCTCCTCCCGCACACTCTGGGCTCTCCGGGGCTCTGGAAATGCCGAGACCCAGCCTGCAGATGGCCACGACAGACGCAGATGCTGGAGGATGGGAATCAGTGCCCCGGCTGGGCAGCTGTGGGATGAAGGCTCTCCTCATCTTCTCTCGCTGTCCTGCCATTGCTTTGCTGCCGGCGCTGCCCCTGATCTCTCCCCACGTTCCCGCTTCCACCCCTCACTGCGTAGCTTTTAACTTTCTTTTTTATCTTCTCTTTTTAAATCTCCTTTGAACGCTCCAGCCAAACACTGAATTCCTTTGAAGAAGAAGAAAATGTCTCTGTGGGTTGCCCTTTCTCACCGGCTGGAGCTGTGAGAGATCCCAGTGCCCAGCCTGAGAGCCCTGTGGCTCCCCCAGCTCCAGGCACGTCCCCAGGGGTGTTCCTGGAGGAGACCAGGACTGCAGGCATCACCAGCCCAGACCCTCCAAGCCCTGTCAGGTTGCCCAGAAAAGCTCCTTCATCACGTGGGGTCTCCAGGACACAAATTATTGTCCCCCACCTCGCTGAAGGGGAGATTTTGCAACAAAATTTATGTGTAATTATCTTCCCAGGCCCCAAGGCCACGAGGCAGAGGAGGAGCCAGGAGGATGTGTGTGGACTGCCGGCTCTCCCCACCGGTCACACCACACCCCGAACTGGGACAGGACCTCACAGGCAGGGGCAGGGAGGTGATGCCACCAGAGCCCCACGCCGCTGCTGCTGGGGGAGACGGACGTGCTCGAGGCTCTTCATTAAACCTGCTTCCTGCTGCAGGAGCCCGTGGCCCGGCAGCCCCTTTCCCCCCTCCTCTCATCCCCCTTCCCTGGCTCCCCGCATCCCTCCCCAGGCTTGGCACAGCCAGCCGAGCCGCAGCACAGCACTGCAGACCCCGCTGCTGAATCCCAACCTCCTGCGTGACTGCCAGGCATTTCCAGAGAGTCCTATTGATCCTGCGGAGCTCCAATCCCCCGTCCCCGCTGCTAATTTAGCTGGGACAGCGCCGTCCCCTCTCCCTTTGATCCGCTCCCCGCCGCTCCCTTCAAACAGCCCCCACTGCCGGGAGAGTTTGTGCTCGGTGCAGAGGTGCTCTTTTTGGAACATATATTTTTAATGGGGATTTCAGACGTGACGCAGGCACGAGGGAGCAATTCTCCCGTGCCCTGGTATTTACATATTTTCCAGCGCAGGCAGGGGAAGGTTGCACGGAGGGAGCCCGGCAAACAGGAAGGAAAGGAGCTTTGTGCTTTGTATCGCCAGGGCCCAATTACAGCCTGGAAGGCGAGGAGCCCATCCGGGTATTGCCCTCTCCAGCCGGTCCAGGCTGCAATTACAGTCCTCGCCAGGCTCAGCAGGGACTGGGAAAAAAATAGATCTCGAGAGCTTCACAAATGATCACTAGCTGGCTCTTCGGGGCGCGGGGATTTTAGGGCACCATCTGCTCGCTGTGTTCTGCCAGCACAGATCCTAAAAACTACTGGGTTTCACCTGGCTCCTGGAAGAGAGGAGAGCGAGGGAGAGCCCCAAGGCTCCCGCTGTGCTGGGAGGGAGGGAGGCTGGGGCTGGGGAGGTGATGCTGCAGGGCTGTGGCTGGTGCTGCTGCCAGCAGGGCTCAGGGTGGGATGTGAGAGGGGATCCCACAGAGAAAAAGGGGTGGGAATGTGGAGGGAAGCTGGGATGAGGTTTCCCATTCCCACAGGGACTGACCTTCCCACGGAGGGACGTGACTGCCAGCCCGGGGCGTGCCCAGGCTCTCTGTGCTGCTGGTGCCAGCCGGAGCTGGCAGGAGCCCTGTGAGGGTGCCTGTGTCACCTGAGGGACAGCGCCCAGCCTGGCACCCCCGGGCAGCTCACACCACAGTTCAGGTCACTTCTGAAGCCCACACAAGCCATTCAGGCCACCAGATGCCATCCCCCAGCTGCTGGTAGGCTTGGCTGCCCTCAAGGTGGTGCCCACCACGGGGACAAGAGCGTGTGACAGCAGAGGGTGGTGGCATTGCTGCCTGAGGACCTGTGCTGGGAGCCAGGGAGGGCTCTCAGGAAATCTGTCACTGTGACTGGGGGGACTCCCTCTAAGCTCCAGGCCACGTGCCTTTGACCACGGTAAAATCTGATGGCAACAGCATTTTCCACTGTTCCAGGGCAGATTCTGGGCAATGATTGGGAAAACTAAGCTGCAGAGAGAGTAGGAAAAGGCAAAAAGAGCTATATGGAAAAATAGATGGAAATATATGAGAATCATGGTGTGATTCATGGGCTGTCCTGTGCAGGGCCAGGAGATGGACTCCATAGTCCTTATGGGTCCCTCCCAGCTCAGGATATTCCGTGATTCTCTGATCCTGTGTAGTGTGCTAAGACCAGCAAGCTCTGGTTTGGAGCCAAACCAGCAAACACTGAAGTGGTGCGAGTGAGTGAGCCAGGTTTGACCTGCCAGGACTAAAGTAATGTGCAAGGGGAGGGTCTGTCCCACCAAACTGAACTCCTGGAGAACCACCACGCTGCTCTCAACACATAGGAATTGTGTTTTCTTTGAAGCTCTTTCAATCTCCAAGTCCTGCCTGGCAATTATAGCCATTTTCAGGTCTGAATTTGCTGGCCTGTCTCTAGACATATGCTGGATGATATGATATGGAGCAGTTGGGCATGGATCTCCACGCAGCAGCGCCGTCTGCTTCGAGCGCTCCCGCTGTGGCTCTCTCTGCTCCTTCAGCTCTCTGAAACACACAGATTAATATTTGGATGTACAGGAGGCTGGCTCTGCGTCTCAGCATGGGCAGGGAAGGGGTAAACCCCAATCCTGCAGAGCGGGGAGGGTGCCTGGGACAGGGTTTGGGATGGGGTGAGCAGTTCTGTCACCACAGCCAGCTGCAGGTCACCCAGCTCTCCCATGCTTTTCCCCAAAATGTTGACCATAAACATCCCAACGTCAGTGAGGAGGACCATGACTGTTCCTGCAGTCAGGGAATGGGATGTGGCGAGGTCTATGGGGGGCATTAAACCCAACTTTATGCCTTTCTTTCCAGGGTTGTCCACACAATGAACCAGGCACACATTTCCTGCTGTCCTCCCCAGCCTTGCCTAGGATTTCTGGGCATGAGAATCATTCAGAGAAATAGTGGGGCAGACCAGAAGCTGATTCTGGTTCCCATCAGTAGGCTCCAGAGTTAAAATCAAGCTGTATCATGGCAAAGATTGTCCAAGGAAAGCAACGATACAAGGCTGCACCCCCAGACACGGTGGGGTGATGCCTGCAGCTCCCAGCACACTCTGCATGTGAGGGCTGGCTCTGCCAGTCCCCTGCCTCTCCCTTGGCACAGGACCTGGCTCTCTGCAGGATCCCCTCCATCAGGACACGTTGCAGCAAGGCTCAAGGGCAGATTTCCCTCTTTGGAATGCACACTGAGGGTCTGACCAGGGTGAGCACCCTCGGGAACACCCCAAAAGGCTGGGTGGGCAGAATCCTGTCAGTTTGACCTACAGTTCATCCTGGAAGTGGCTCCCGAGGTTCCCACTCAGCAGCCAGGCACTGAGGGTGGCTCTGGGTCATGAGCAGGGCCACAGCATGTCCTGGCTGGAGCCCTGCAGTTCCACTGGCCAGCAGACCACCCTGTCCCATGCCATGAGCAGCCCTGGCAGCTCCCTGGGCTCAGGGGCAGTGACACCTGGCTGAGCAGGAGGAAGAGCCATTCCAGAGCTACAGGCACAGAGATCCCATCCCACATGGGGCCGAGTCCCTGCAGCAGGAGGTTCTGAGGGCCAGTTTGGAGGCCAGATTGGAGATGTCCCTTCCTGCACCTTGTTTCCTCTTTGGAGAGCTCTTACTGCCACAGGGACAAGAGGAAGGACCCACAGTGCCATGGCCTGGCCTGGGGATGCCAGCGAGGCAGAGGTGGCCAAGCCTGACCCCCACTGTGTTTCAGCACAAGTTTGGCACCCAGTGAGGTGTCAGTCCCCAGTGGCTCCATCCCAGCTCCCAGCCAGAGCCAGCTTTACCTCCCTGTGCAGGAGGGAGACCCTGGCTGAGCGTGGTGTCCAGCCTGAGCTCTCCTGCACTGTCCCTGCAATGTGTGGGGTGGGGGCTGAGGTTATCTGGCTCCTTGGTGTCTTCTGCTCCTCCTGGTTTGGCCCTGATGGTGCCACGAGGGATGGCGATGGTTTGTGCATCCCTTCTGATGAGGTCTTGCAGCCCAGGAGACCCTGCAGTGCTGAGGCTGGGGGAAACCAGGGTGAGAGCCCAGCCTTGCCTGTGACCTTCACAGGACTGCCAGCACTGTTGTTCAAGGGCTGAAGGAGGTCCCGAATGTCAGTGGGAAATGTCACAATCTCTACACCAGGACTTCTCCAAGTCCCATCTTCCAGGGAGTCCCACCTGAGTGAATCCTGGACCAGGTCTCTGTCCCACTGAAACTCCTTCCCGGCCCCAAACACCACGAGTGGCACCATTTCTGCTGCCTCAGCCCAGCAGCCTGTGCTCGGGACCACAGGAGGATGGAGTCCCCCCTGGAGCCCTCCGTGCTGCCAAGCCCTGGCCCCCAGCTCCCCTGCACACCGCTGCCCCTGAGAAGCCAAAGCCACATGCCTTGCTCCCGGCTGCTGGAGAAGAGCCAGGAACCACTTCCAGACTGCGTCACCATATTCATGGCCTCTCTTGGGCTATATTTAGTTTTGTGACTGCAGGTTTTTCTGGACGTCGAGTTGCTAAAGAACTGGCACTCCCCACTCAAAGCAGAGCACATCCCCAAGGGGGGCTGAGCTGGGAGTGAGGGCTGAGCTGGGAGTGGGGGGCTGAGATGGGAATGGGGGGATGAGATGGGAATGGGGGGCTGAGCTGGGAGTGGGGGGCTGAGCTGGGAGTGGGGGGATGAGATGGGAATGGGGGGCTGAGCTGGGAGTGGGGGGCTGAGCTGGGAGTGGGGGGATGAGATGGGAATGGGGGGCTGAGATGGGAGTGGGGGCTGAGCTGGGAATGGGGGCTGAGCTGGGGCTGAGCTGGGAGAGAGGGCTGAGCTGGGAGTGGGGGGATGAGCTGGGAGAGGGGGCTGAGCTGGGATGGGGGGCTGAGATGGGAGTGGGGGGCTGAGCTGGGAGGGGGGGCTGAGCTGGGAGAGGGATCTGCACAAGCAGCATTGGAGCATCCCCCAGGTGAGGTTTGCCCTGCTGAGAGGAACAACCAGCACGCAGCAATTTTAGCCCTCCCCGTCTCCTGTGCAGGGAGGTGTGTGTGGAGCTGGCAGCCTGTGCAGAGCCAATTTCGTTTTGCCATGGCCAGCAGATCTGGAGAGGATGTGAACCTCAGCGCCAAAAGCTGCCTCGCAAGGAGGTCACAGCAAACGGGGAGGGAGGAGCAGTGGCTGTGCTGCACATCAGCCACTGTGCTCCACGGGCTTTTTATGAGCCTGAGCTCAGGGCACTGACTGAACCACCTCCCTCGGGTCCCCTGGGTGCCCCAGTCTGGCCTGCAGCACAGCAGGGGATGCAGGAGTGCAGCTCTGGGCATCCCTCAGGTGCAGCTGGGCAGCTGCCAGGCCTTGTGATTCTCCTCCTGCTGCACTCTGATCCCTGGGACCATCCTGGGATGGACCCCTGCCCAGGAGGTGCCGTGGATGGGGTATGGGCTCTGTCAAACCCCAGTGCAGAACAGGAGGTGGAATGAGAAGAGCTTTAAGGTCCCTTCCAACCCCAGCCATTCCAGGACTTTATTTTATGATTCTGTGAAGCCAGTGCTTCTATGCTCACCTGGATGGAAAACACCTACATTTCTCTTAAACATTTTTTTCAGGATTCACCAGGAGATTAATTAACTGCTTGGAAACCCCAGACATTAATTATTGATTATGAAGCCAGTGCATGGTGATCCATGGCCTTAGACATGGCACAGCCACATTCTTCCAGCCTTCAGGAACCCCAAAACTGCTTTGGAGTTTATTGTGTGAGGAGGTGGGGCAGTCCTGGAATGCTGACCTCAACATAAATGGCAGAATTTCCCAGGTCAGAAGGGACCTCAGGAGGTCTCTAGTTCAACTTTCTGCTCCAAGCAAGGGCAGCTGCAAGATCTCATTGTCCAATAGGGCTTGAAAACCTCAGAGGATGGAGACAGTACAGTTTTCCTGGGAAAGCTGCTGATGACTGGCTGCCTCCATGGAAAAAAGTGTGTCTTTATCACCTGAGCTTCTCTTAACTTACCTCATACCTGTTCCTCCTCTCACCACACACTGCTCTGAAGAGCCTGGCTGTCTTCTCCATCACCTCCTCACAGGTACTGCATGGCTGCTTTAGGCCCCTCTGAATCCTTCACTCCTCAAGGATAAATCTCCCACTGCTGTTCTCACCATGCTGGAAAGGGGAGGAACTCCCTCAGATAGAAAAGAGAAAAAAAAAGAAAGAAAAAAGAAAAAGAAAAAGAAAAAGAAAAAGAAAAAGAAAAAGAAAAAGAAAAAGAAAAAGAAAAAGAAAAAGAAAAAGAAAAAGAAAAAGAAAAAGAAAAAGAAAAAGAAAAAGAAAAAGAAAAAGAAAAAGAAAAAGAAAGAAAAAGAAAAAGAAAAAGAAAAAGAAAAAGGAAAAGGAAAAGGAAAAGGAAAAGAAAAAGAAAAAGAAAAAGAAAAAGAAAAAGAAAAAGAAAAAGAAAAAGAAAAAGGAAAAGGAAAAGGAAAAGAAAAAGAAAAAGAAAAAGAAAAAGAAAAAGAAAAAGAAAAAGAAAAAGAAAAAGGATTACAAAAAAGAAAGATAACTACCTCTAACTCTTGTGACCCTCTTCACTCCAGTCCCACTACAAGTGACAGCAAATGAGGAGATCCTATCCCATCATACTCTGGGCTGCTCTAAGAATCAGGAACAATAAATCAACTGACTTCAGTCCAGGATGTTCCCATCTCTTTGCTGGCACCAGATAACACAGGGCTGGGAATGTTCCCAGCCTGGAACACCTCTGAAGGAAAAGAAGCTGCAGCCTGCAAGGCAGGGAAGCAGAGATACTTAACAGGTAAAACAAGGGAAAAGGAGGTCCAGAGTCTCAGGTAAATCTGTTAATCCCACGGTGCTTTCATTGTCCATGCTGCTCCTGGGGAACCAATGCCTGAATGCACAAAGTGTCTGCACAGGGAAGCAATTGCTGCCTGATCAGCCTCTTGGCCTGGCTGAAGCTTCTGCCCTGTGCTGATTTCACAGACCCTCAGCGCGAGCCAAACCCAAAAATCAGTGCTGCCATGGTCAAGGTGAGCTCTCCAGGAGGTGAGCTACATCTTTTTCCAGGCTGACAGCAAGATGAAGAGGGGCTGGAGGCATGGGAGGTAGCTCCATCCATCAGGAGCAGATCTGGTATCACCACCATCAACCGCATTCCCCTGCCTCCAGCAGTGTCCCTGCAATGCCTCCTCAACCAGCACTGACCAAGGCCAGCCTGGTCACAGAGGCAGCAGCTCCAGCTGTGGACAGGCAGGCTGGAGACTGGAGGTGAGCAGGGGTGTAGAAGGTGTGATGGAAACAGGAGGTTAAGAGCATGTGGAGGGCAGGTGGAGTGGGGAGGAAGAGGACATAGCCAGAGGTGACCAGGCTAGAGTGACCACGAGCTTTGTGCCTGCTGGACAGGACCAGCTCCCACAACAGAAAGCCACTGGGAGCAGACACAAAGGTGAGAACAATCCAGGAAACCCTTGGAAGCCACCAGGAGACTTAAAGAGGGTCAGGAGATTGTAGGTCTCATCCCAAGCTACTCATTAGCCACAAGGACTCCGGCCTTTCAACCAGGCTAATTACTGATTGCTCCAAGGATAACACTTCCCACAGCTGCTAAACTTGCTGACACTGGGCCCTGGATGTCTTCTATTCTGGGAAGGGGGAGTGGAGTCTCCTAGTGTGAACTTGTGGAGCTGGGCAAAGCCACACTGGAGCAGAGATAAAGTCAAGGACAGCTGCAGCTGCTTGGCAATCGCTCAAAATGAGCCACGAGTCACTGACTTGGCTATTCTGGGACGAGCTGAAGAGCCAGAGCTGGGGAGAACGAATTCATGGCCTGCTCACACAGAAATGCACTGCAGCAAGCCTGGACCTGACCAGTGCCCCGGCACATTTGTCAGGGACCTGATGGGAGGCTGCAAAGCTCTGTCCCTGGTCACCAGCAAGGAGCTGTGGCTGCAGATCTGCCTTGGGACTGATCTACCAGAGCTCCCAGGTCTCCAGCAGGGGAGCACCACGCAGCTCCCCAAAAGTCACAGAGAGAAATCGCTGCTTTGAGAACTTTTCAACCCTTCAGGTTGCCTGAAATTGGGTCAAAGCCTTTGCCCAGGGCTGCCATGCCTGAGAATAACTGCTGCTAAAGCTTCTAGAGAACCTAGCAGAGGTTTCCCAAGTCAGAATTTACTGGGGAATGGGGTGGATGAAGCCTGTGATATTCCCTGAATCTGCAACCAGTGACCAGAGTAATCCTCTCAAATCTTTGCCGAAGGCAAGGAACCTGAATTGGAACCTGAAGTGTTTGTGTGCTGTATTTCCCAGCTTTTGGGTGACAGCACTGGGCTGGGAGGCTCTGATGTGGCCCAGCAAAGGTTTGTTCCCTGCCTCCAGTACTGCCAGCATTGCTGGGACTGACCTGACCCCTCCACACAGCCCAGTGCAGGTCACCTCCAGAGCTGCAAGGCTCAGCTAGACAATTAAGCTCGTTGGGAGCTCACCCAAAGGACACCGGGCCTTTTGAGGTCACTCACTGCATATGCTGGAAAGCAGATATGATCTCATTAGGCAAATATTTATGATCAATATTGTCCACACTCTGGCAGTGAGCAGCATCACTTGGAGCTAGAAGCTCTCCAGGGATGGATGTGGGTTCACAGAAGAGCCTGGGCTGAGCGTGAACCTCTGCTCACCTGGCTTGAAAACACCTACATTTCCCCTAAACATTTTTTTTCCACGATTCACCAGGAGATTAATTAGCTGCTTGGAAACCCCAGACATTAATTATTGATTATGCAAAAGATTTTGTTCATCACAGTTGCTGAGCTTGTCAGTGCTGAGGACATCAGGATGGAGGGGAAGTCTGGATGGGCCCTGGATTTGCCAGCAGTTTCCCATGGTGGGGCCTCTCCACAAGGTAGAACAGCTCCAAAACAGGAGCCAAGCGTGGCAGCGAGAGCCCAGCTCAAACCCAGCTGCCCTGAGGGCAGGGAACTGAGGCACAGGGCGGCGTGACCCGTTCAGGGAACAGACACGGCACCCCTGCACCCTGAGCCCAGCTTGGCGCTGCTCCCGGGGCAGATATCCAGCATCGCCTCCCCGGCAGGGGCACGGCGGCTCCCCGGGCACAGCGCGGTGCCAGCAGCCCTCAGCAGCCCTCAGCAGCCCCTCAGCAGCCCTCAGCAGCCCCTCAGCAGCCCTCAGCACCCCTCAGCAGCCCCTCCCGGCCCCGGCTCCCCGGGCAGCAGGAGCCGCAGCCGCGGCGAGCGCGGGTGGCAGTGATAAAGCTCCTGCAACGCCCGGCAATTAATCTTGCGGAGCGGTGAGTCAGAGTCACCCGGAGCTGCCTCCCCTCACCCAGAGCCAGCCACCGCCGTCTCCAGAAGCTCTCGGCTCCAGGGACCTGCAGATGCCACCTGGCTGGGGAGAGGGATTTTTTTTATTTTTGTGCTGTGCCATCACTGGATGCCCCCCGGACCTCCAGGGAAACAAGACCCACCGACAGCCGCATGTGCCCGCCTGTCTCTGCAGAGGAGCGGGGTGCTTTACTCCAGCTTCTCTGGCCATCAGGAAGGCGAGAGGCAGATGCCATCCTCATGATAAAGCCCATATAAAAAAGGTGTCAAAAGCCAGAGGGGAGGAGGAGGCAGGAAGGACTTAAATAAAGCCCCCGGGAAGGAACGGGTATATTTAACTCCCACCAAGAAAATGTCCCCGCACATTTCTCCCCTGTCCCCACCCCCCAAAATCTGCGGTGCTCCCCAAACTTTCCCAAGCTTTCCCGGGGAAAAGCCTCTTCCCGCCTTGCCCTAGGCATGAATGCAGTTTGCAGTTTTAACAGCAGATGTCTCTCCTATTATGATTTATAAAAATGCTTAAAATAAATAATGCAAACATATTTACAGGAATGAATTCCTGCTCCTGAGCGCGTTTGTCACTCGGAGGCTCCCGAGCAGGAGCGCCTCGCCGCCTGAGTGCCTCCCGCACAGCCTCCGCTGCCCCCCCGCCGGCGCTGCGGCGGCTGCCAGCAGCCCAGGGCAGGGTGGCCAAATCCCAAATCCCCCCCCAGCCCCTCCCCAAACCCCGGGTCCGGGCCCACACCAGCGTTTCAATACAAATGTTGTATAATCAACGTGTTAAATATTTAAAATGGTCGTGCAGGAGAGCTGCCCGGCGGTGCCTGATTTCACACATCCTGACAATTTCACGGACCTCTGGGCTTACGTTTCTTGGCAAATAATGAAAGGCGGTGGGAGCCCCCTTCCTCGAAGGGCGCGCTGGGGAGGTTTGCCCTGGCCGCAACTCCTCCAAACGCGATGCGACTCGCGCAGCGCCGCTCCCACCTCCGCGCCCAGCCATGTCCAATGCTTTTAAGCGTGACCTTCGCGCGGGGCGGATGCAGCCGTCACGCCGCCGAGGTGACTCAAAGGCAGAGCGGGGGGCCGGGGAGGGGGGCACGGCCGGGGGCAGCTGCCGGCAGAGCCGGCGCTTCCAATGGAGCAACTTTTTTTTTTCCATGGCCGCTCCCGCAGCCGCGCTCTTTCCGGCGCGGTGCACACAAAGAGCCGGCGTACCTGCGGTGATGCGAGTGGCCCAATTACCGCTCCGCACCCGGCCTGCCCGTTTCCATAGCTTCACAGCACAGCGCTTCCCTCTCCCGAGGCCATCGGAGCAGGACCCGGCATCTTATCAGCGATCATCCTGCCACGCAGCGCTCCTCCGGGCCCTACCTGCCGACGGCCAGTCTCGCTGGCAACGCAGGATAATATCTTTTCCCACCAGAGCCGGGCGATGATTTCTTCCCGCTGTAATTTTGTCTTGCTTCCAAAGCCGCTTGCATAACCGGTGCCGAGGAAGCAGAGCACAAAGCAGGGCAGCTACAGGAGCTCCCCGAGCAGGGGATGGGGTGAGAGGCTGTCCCGACCCTGAGGACAGCCCGAGAGGCTCTGGTGCTTCAGTCCTGCCGAAGGGAGGGTGAGAGGAGGCATCAAAAAGGACTAATGTGTGTCCCTGGCCAAACCCCACTGGCAAGCTGTGAGGCTGAGCCGAGAGGACAGGGAGGTGGGGGGCAGAATTTTCTCCCCACTGAGCCAGATCCTGCCTGGGTGAGAGGTCCATGGGAGCCCAGAACCACAGCCTCTCAAAACAGGCACAGAATTTGGGCTGGAAAGCCTGCTCCAGGAGGAGTGGGGGTGTTTGTGGCCTTCTGAAGGGGTGACTTGCTCCAGCTCCTTGCCTTCGTGCAGGTTGCCTTGGCAAGGAGCAGAAGCACGGGGCGTGTAGAGGCATGAGGTGTCTCTGCTGCAGCCTTTGTCACGGAGGACAGACACATTCCAGGTAGCACAAGCAGGAAAATCATGAACTGAATACCCTGACATCCTCCAAGTGAGGATCTTGTGTCCTTCCCTGCCACAGCCAGAGCCACAGCCAGCGCTGCACATCCCATCCACCCCATCCTCCACTTCCCAGCTCCAGAGCTGGATCCGTGGGCAAAGCCAGGAGAGAGAGCTGCCAGCCTGGTCAGAGGGCCGTGGCCGTGCCAGCCATCACACCCTGCCCAGCCCAGCAGGACAGCAGCA
This sequence comes from Passer domesticus, assembly GCF_036417665.1. Classification (NCBI taxonomy): domain Eukaryota; kingdom Metazoa; phylum Chordata; class Aves; order Passeriformes; family Passeridae; genus Passer; species Passer domesticus. Next base: position 15,001,836 of record NC_087486.1, on the reverse strand, counting down.
GCACACACAACAAAGGCTGCTCAGCACTCTGCATCCTCTGGGTGTTGGTGTAGGAAGGGCAGGTCCCCACATGGATCCATCACAACTTCCCAAGCAGGCTGCAATTGTTAACACTAACAGCTCATCAGCAAAACCTCTGATTTCAGAGGGGCTATAATTATTTCTCTCTGGTGACCAGCAGTAGGACCTGGGGGAGTGGCTGGAGCTGTGTCAGGGGACACTAAGGTTGGATATTTGGAAAAGGTTCTTGTCCCAAAGGGTGCTCAGGCACCAAACAGGTTTCTCAAGGAAGTGGTCACAGCCACAAGGCTGACAGAGTTTGAGATGTGCTTGGTCAATGCTCTCAGACAAACGTTGGGATTGTTGGGATATCCTGTGCAGGGCCAGGAGCTGGACACAATGACTCTTATGGATTCCTTCCAGGTCAGGATATTCCATGATTCTATGATTTGGGAATTTGAGCTCCACCTGAAAGGACAAGGAGCATCTGTTACCTTGGGAAGAGCAGTTTTTGTGGATTTCTCTGGGATTAGAGGAACTTTGTGACTTTTCACTTGCCATCTAGTAAAGTAATTTATATCAGTGGATAAAACCAAGAACCTCCTGCTGTTCAAAGCAACACTTTTTTTTGTTTCAGAAAGAGCATCTAGAGCAGTTCATTTTGGGTTGACCCAAAGTTATTTCTTTCCCTTGGGTTTTTGATTTAACAGCCCAAACAATACAGCCCCACTCATGCTCCCAGCCCAGGGATAGTTTTTGCCACACATCAAGTGCCTGCTTGAAATTTTCCATGCTTTGTGGCTGAGTCAGACTACATTTTTCTCTCCAAAATTTAAGCAAAAACTCATTTCTGAGAAGAGAGCTTTGCCCATCAAGCAGGACCATGAAGCTTTCCCACAGCCTTGCCAGGAATCAGGAATGAGATGGCTGTGCTGGGCCTTGCTCCATTTCCCAAGGAGCTGCACATGCATTTGGGGGAATTATCAGCCTCAGGAATGGTTGTTTGCAGAGTAGCTTGCAGCCTGGAAATGCCACAGAATTTTCTCAGCCTCTGGAAAACTGGGATATTCCAGGGAGCAGAGGGCAGCCACGAGGATGGACAGGGTGGAGCATCACTGTGCCAGCAGCTGGTGCCCAGGGAAAGGGCACAGCCAGGGCCTGCAGGGATGAGTCGCTCCCAGCCCTGGTGATGTGACTCAAGGACTTTGCAAGATGGAGGTGGAATGTTTGTGTTTCCTCTTCTTTCTGGATTTTTTTCTTTTTCTTTTTTTTCCCCCTAATCTCTCTCTGCCAGGTTTGAAAGCTGCACCTGCAGGACAGCTCAGACTCTGGTGTGAACTCACCTGCCTCACACCTCGCCCGTGCTGGTCCAGCCTCCTGGGGGCAAAGAGAGGTGATGATGCCAGGGATGCTGCAGACAGAGCGGCTTCCTCCAGGAGCTCACACCATCAGAAGGGTTTCATTTCCCAGCAGAGCTCCAGAGGCAGCTGGAGAAGGAGGCAGGGGGCACCCAGTGAAAGCAAGCAATGCCACTGGGGCCAAAGAAATCCACAGGACCCCGAAGAAGGAGCAGGACAAGGCTGACAGACTCAGGAGTGCTCGTGTCCCACCACGGCTGTGCTTTCTGAGCCAGATTCCCAAGCTGTCCCACATGCCTTGGGTGGCACCAGAAGCACCTGGGCACCGGGCACTGTGCCAGCCCTGTGCCTGCCCTTCAGGAGGGCTGCAGAAGGAAAGCCCCAGGGCAGCTCCCCAGCTTCCTGCAGCTGCTGCTGGCTGAGAACTGTCTGTGCTGGGCAGCAAAGGCACGTCCACCCTGCCTGTGCCCACAGCACTGCCTCACCCAGATGGGACAGGCCTGACCTGATTGTGGGAGGAACAAAAAGGCTCCCAGGCAGCAAATGCAGCAGCCCAGGTTGTGCTGGGTGTCAGCTCAGCCCTGCTTGGCACGGACATGACTCAGGACAACCAGCACACACCTCTGAGACAGCTGCAGCAGCAGAGACATGGCAAGTGAGGTCCATTTCCCTCTTTTCCCTGCTGTCCTGGAGCTCTGACACTGCCAAGAAAAGCAAAGATGCCCAAAAACTGTGACTAGAATATGAATGTGATGTTCAGGCTGTGGCAGTGGCTGTAACCCAGCTTGAACTCCCCAGCCATCCTGAGCTGCAGGCAGCAGGGATGAGGCCAGCCCAGCTGAAAAACCCTCCCTCCAGCCCCAGCCCTCCTGTCCCAGCCTGCCAAAGCACCCCTTTGCTTGCCCACAGAGCTCTCCTGCCTGCCCGTGCCACAGCCCGCTGTCCTTGGCATCCCCAGGGCACAGCAGAGGTTGTGGCAGTGTCTGAGCAGATGCTGAAGGAGAGGGAGTAACCCACATGTGGTCATGTCTGGGAAAGGTCCAGGCCACTGGGTTTGGTCGTGATGCAGAGCAGAGTGAGGGATGTGGATGTGAGAAATCCCCCAGCTCTGAGCACAGGGGGCTGTGCCCGCAGACAGTGAGGGGGTGCCAGGGCTGGACACCCCTGCCTGAGGGCTGTGGTCAGTGGGGCCCCGCCAGCCTCCAGCTCTTTGGCTCTGAAAAGGGCCAGAAACCTCAGGAAAGGCTTCTGCACAGTATATCCAGTGGAGCAGGACTGCCTGGCCCTCCCTTTCCACGGGCAGCACTCCTCCACACTCAGCCAGCTCCAGCCCCACAGAGCCCAGCTGAAGAGCTGCTGTTTTTCCACCCTCAACACAGCAGAGCAGAGGTTTGGGATGAAGCAGAAGGGCCACGCTGGACTGACAACATCCACAGAGCAAGACTGAGCTCCCAGGATGCAGCTCCCGTGTGTGAGCCGTGCCTTGCTGCAGGGACTGTAGCTGTTCCAGTCATGGTTTGGGGGCAGCTTGCCCCACTTTGGAGATGGCATGTCCAGCTTGAAGGATGCTCCAAGGTCCTGTGGGCAGCAGAGGCTTTGCCTGTTCCTGGGCTGGCAGAACAGCCTGAGCAGGGCTTTGCTCTCCAGCCTGGGCAAGCCAGCAGCTGGGAGGGAAAGAGGGAAAGGAGAAAGGCTGCAGCAGATCTGCTCGACCAGGGCTGTGGCAGCAGCGGGATCTGTGTTAAGAGCTGGCTTCCCCAAGTTTAGGAGGCTGAGAGATGCATGGAATAAATTACTTGTGACACTGACTCCCACACTTCCAGACTCACGCGGGGTTTAGCACCAGACTCCCGGGCAAGGCAGCGCCGGTTATTAAGGTCAGGGAAGTCGGGTGGCTAAATCCCATCTGGGGCTGAGGCACAGGGCTGGGCCAGCCTGGGAGGCAGCCTGGTGCTCCGGGGGGCTGTGCCCCCTGGCACCGCTGCCCAGCACCCAGGGCAGCCCGGGAGTGCTCCCGTCACAGCCTGGGGGGCAAATAAAGGAATTACCCATTATTGCATGGAGAGGAGAGGAGAGGAGAGGAGATCTTGGTCTGATCCAGGAACAGACTGGTTTGTTTTGCTGCTGGTTTCTGAGTGGTTTCACTTATCTCTTTCCTCCTCCACTACCTGGGGTTTCAAATGCTCTAGGGAGATGTCTCCATTAACCACAGTTTTCTTTGGCAGTTATATTTCATTATAGTCTCTCTTCCCACTAATCTTTGCCAGCTTTTGTTGTTGTTATTTTTATTATGATGATTTTCACAAACCCTTTGTTTCCAGCCATACTTAACCTGGCCGTGTCCCTTTAAATACCACAGCCTGGGCAGAATAGGGGATCAGTCCTTTGACAGGAGCTAAAGTCCTGTTTGATCTGGATTAGATGCTGATTTTGCTTACCAGACTAAAGACCGAGGGGGACCACGCAGAGCCTGTGTTTGCACAAACCTGCCTGGTCGCATTCCTCTTCCTGCCGTGTCCAGCCAGGGGTGAGCGCGGGGCTGAGCACACAGCGTGAAACCCAGGCGGATAAGCGGTCACTTTGTCTGGAGACGGAAGAAAATGGAGCTGTGGGGGCAGAGGTGGCGGCTCTGCACTGTGCTGGGGGTGCCCCCGGGGTGCAGAGTGTGCCCAGGGTGGGAGCAGGCCAGCACCATCACTGTGGGCATCCTGCAGCCCTTGGCACTGCTCACTCTGGAGGCCCAGCTCTGACTCTCTGCCCATCTTAAATGGGGCTTAAATGTGGGTCCTTGATGGCCCTTCTCATGGGGGGACTGGTAGGATGTGGGAGCACCCAGACCCCACCATTCCCCCACCCAACAGATTGTGTTTTCTCCAAGGATTCCCATCTCCTCTGTGTCCCTTTCCCACCCCCATTTCCTGCCTCTTCTCCTGCCCTTTTCTCTCATTCCTCTGCCTACAGGAAGAGTGTTCTCTCTTTCCCTGTGCACTCCCCATCCCCTCATGTCTTGCCCTGCCCTGGCCCCTTCCCCCAGATCAGCCCCAAGCTCCCAGGAGTGGCTCTGCCTCCTCAGCTGCCCTGCAACCTCACCCTCTGCCACACTCCTGCTCTTTCTGGAAGGCACCACAGCCAAACCCTGCCCCAGCAGAGGTGGCAGGGCCACCAGCCAGCTCAGGCACTCCATGGGCTGGAGCTGAGAGGCAGGGAGCCCCCATCACACACACACACTTGCAGCAAAGCCAATTTATGCCTCCCCCTGAGGCTGTCTCGATGGAGAAATGTCAGGACTCACGGCAAGGCAGCGAGCTGTGCTGGTGGTGGGAGCCCTCCCAGGCCAGCAGAGAGGCAGGAGCTGGGGCTGCACCCCATCCCTCATGGTGGGCCCAGGGCCTGCACCCCGTCCCTCGCTGCAGTCAGTGGGGAGCACACAAGTGGGATCTGCCCCAGGCCAGTTTTGCCTCACCTGCTTCAGCACCAAAATAAACCTGGAGCGAGGAGAAGGGCGTCTCCTCAGGGAGTCAGAGCCTTGCTAGGGAAGCATCTCCCAGCTGGCTGGTGCTCAGGTCACCTGGCAGCAGGAGACCTGTGCCCACGATGGCAAGGTGGAAGGATGCCAGTGGCAGTGATGCCACCAGCATGTGGGCACCCAGAGGGGACAGGGCACAGCTGGGAGGTGCTGAGCTGTGCCAAGCACTCCTGCTCACTGCCAGGGTCCAGCTCTGCTAGAGTGAGGTGGGACCTGCAAGATCTTCATGGCCATCAGTGTCCTGCCTGGTGCAGAGCTGGAAAATGAACTCTGCTGGAGGTGGGCAGTCACGGCCGTGCCGCTGCTGGAGGCATCGCTGCCCACAGCAGGAGGAGCTTCAGAAAGCACAGGGCAGCACGTGAGGAATGAATGCCTGTAAAGGTCAAGCAGGATGCTCTGATGGAGGCTTTTGGCTCCAAGGGCTGGGCTTGGCTGATTCTGCTGCAGTCCCAGCCTGCCAGGATGGAAAGCAGGTGGGTGCTGGCATCACCCCTGCCCACTGCCAAGCCACCCAAGACAAGAGAGTGACACCTCAGTGGCAAGGGCGGGTCAGGACATGGAGAAACCAGGGTCGCCCAGGGCTCTGCCAGGGGAAGAGGTTGCTGTGATCTGGCAAGGGCAGGGATGAGAGGGGAAGGTTGTCCCGATGTTTCCCTGTCCACAGGGAATCCTCGTGGCAGGAGGTGGCCTTGTGGAACACCCTGGTCACTGCTCCTCTTCAGCCAGAAGTAGGAGAACAGGCAAAGCCAGAAACCAGGTAGGACCAGATGGAGCATTTTAATGATTTGGGGCGTCTCATCCATGCTTGCCCTGTTCCTGCACCCACCCTGGATCTAGTAGAACCTGCCCTAAGCACTTGTTGGCTCATGGGTTTGCCAAGCAGACACAGACCAGCAGCTCCTCCATCCCTGACAGGCCTGCCCCAGGCTCCCTTGGGCTCAGGGAGAGGGCCTGCAGGAGAAGCCAGCTGCAGGAGAAGCCAGCCCAGGGGGCTCAGAGGCAAGGCAGGAGAGGGCAAGGCATCCTTCCTTCCTTCCCCACAGGCATCTCATCCTCCAGCCCTGGGTCAGAGGCGCAGGGGGGCTGCAGGACTGGCTGAGGGGACAAGGACAGGCCAGCCTGGTCCTGTGTCCCCAGTGCCCATGGTACCATCTGCACACCTCCACTACATCCACTCCCAGCATTTTGGTGGGGGGAGACACAATTGCCCAGACCGATGCTTCACCAGGGCTGTCAGCACCAAGGGCTGGCCAAAAGCGAGGCCGGCTGCAGGCTGCAAACCCCAGCCCGGGCTGGTGGCACCTGTCACCTCTGCTAAGCCCCTGCTCGGCCGCTGTCGCCCGCCCATCGTCACCCAAGGGCTGGGGCTCGCGCCGCGCCAGCCGCTGCCTCCCTGCCCGTAACACCGCGTCTTGCACTGAGGAGCCTCCTCCTGCTGTCACAGGCCGACCTATTTCTCACAAATCCTGACTGCTCTGGCCTTAAAACATCTTGACGCAGTGTTGAAACCGGCCTTGCACCGCAGCCAGTCCCTGCTCAAGCGGGAGTTGCCGTGCCTGGGAGAGCAGCAGGGATCGGGGAGCACCAACGTGCTCCTCAGGAGTAATCAGGCATTGAACGTGGTCGAAAAGAGAATACCATTGTTCATAACAGGACCAGATTCCTGGTACTAAAAGTGATTTCAGCATTTATTGTAATAAAAATAAAGGTCTAAAGCATGGGGGCCTGCGAGCTGAGCAGGAGCGTTCCTGTCGAGGGTGCTGCAACGCCTGAGCTGGGTCTGCTTCAGCAGAGATGTCCCCGAGGTTCCAGGGGCAGCAGCACACCTTCCCTGGCTCAGATGCCCCTTTTTATCCTGTCTTTGTCCCTTTGGATTGGTTTCTGTTGGGACCGTTCATTTCCATGAAGGTTTAAGGCGCTTGATTGGCCCAGTGCAGTTCTGTGGCTCGTTTTGCTTTGTTGGCAAACCCATGAGTGGTGCACTTTACTTAGGTGTAATTTCTTATAACTACCCTTGTAACCCATTTTACTATAACCAAACTAACAGTACATGCTTAACAATTACAACTATTTCACAACAGTTTCTAACCTATCTTTGGCACCATGGTTCAACCAGGCTAGAAGGTCCTTGCTGCCTGCAGCCCTGGGCTGCTGGGTGCCGTGGATCTCTGCTAGGGCTGACGGAGCTGGCAATGGAAGAGGTGTCCACAGCCAGCACACCCCAAGCAGTCACCCACTCTGTGAAGTGGGGGAACCTGAGACCCAGCCAAGACAGCTCCTCCGAGGAGGCAGCACCATGGAGCTGCAGGCAGGATGCCAGGCCTGGTGGTACTCTGGTGCCCAGGGCAGGGGGACCTCAGGCAGTTTCTGTGCAGAAACCCCCCTGTGATGGCTGCAGCGACATCCCCAGCCCCTGCAGAGACACAGCAGGGCGGCCAGCCAGGGCCCTTGGCCAGCTGGAGCCACAGCTTTGCCTTGCTGGGGTCACAGCTCATCCCAGGGTGGGCTGGAGGGATGCAGGAATGGGTGTCAGCTTCCACCTTCGGAGTCCTTTCCAAGGATGCTGCTGGGTAAACATCCTCCTGCCCCAGCTCAGGCGTGGGGAGATCTCAGTGTGTGGTGGTCGGCCAGAAATCCTGGAATTCCCAGAGGTGAAGTGATGTGGATGTCAAGCCTTTATCATGAATAAAGGATCTCCCATGGCTCCTCTCCCCTGAGAAAAGCCCTTTTCAGTCTTGCTCTGCTGCAGAGACAACACAGCATCCCACAAACCTTGTGGGACCCTCCTCCCCCGTCCCACACCCCAGCATGCAGTGTTTGTGGGGAAGAAGCCAACACAGAGCTCACTCCCTGTGGAGAGTGTGCAAAAAGCTGAGGAATCCTTAGCCTGAATTCAAAAACTCCACAATCTTTTGGAAGAACTTCAGCCAAGGCTGGAAATGGGACTGGAAAGCTGCCATGATGAGTGTGACACCGGGAAGGTCACCTGGCCAGCTGCAGGGAGCAGAACTTGGGAGGCTTATTTCAATTAATGGTCCCAACTGAGCTGTCCCAGCAGCCCCAGGCTCCAGCCTGAGCCAAGCCAGATGTGTGACAGTGAGCATCCCCCTGACTGCCCGTGCTGGGGACCCCCAGGACACCTGTATTGATCCCATCCAGCTGCTGTGGGGCTGCCAAAACCCCAACCAAGCTGGTATCAGCTCAGCCCAGGACAGGCTGGGAAGCACCCAGTGATGGCCCTGCCATGCTGGATGGCTCTAACACCTGGCACCAGGGCTGGCTTGTGCCCACAGCCCCCTGAGCTGTGATGTGTGCCTACCAAGGAAAGCTGAGCAGACCCCACCACCCCAACCATCCACTGGGTGTGAACCGGCTCCCCTCCCAGCCGCCAGGATTGGGTGCTCACGGAGGTTCCCACCCCACCACCCGGTCCTGCCTCCTCCCTGCCGTCCCCTCGGTGTCCCCGCAGTGGCAGCGGGGGGGTCACGCCCGGCCGGGCGAGCCCGCCATCCGGCTCAGCCGGAGCGCGTCTTGTCCGGCCTTCCTGCATCCTGCCCCGTCCCACGCCGGGGCAGGTCAGCCCGGGGTCAGCCTGCTGCCACCAGCGACAGGCTGAGACCGGCACGGGGGACACGGAGCGGGGACACCCTGCAGCCGAGCCCGGCGCCCCACAAAGTGCTGGGGTGCCCCTGTGGCAGCACAGGACACGTCTCTGGCACCACTGTGAGGGTTCCAGCTCCTGCCACGGCTCACCCCAGAATCCATCCTCTCCCCGCCAGGCCATTCCACGTGGAAAACATCACTGCTGGTCAGCCCCACACCAGGGTCTGGCCTCACCTGGCATCACTTGCTGGCACCTTGCCACGCCACCAAGGCCGAGCGGAGATGGGGACACGGCTGTGCCCTCTGTGACAGCACGCCCTAGGGCCACAGGCAGGTTTGGTTGCCCTTCTGCTAACTCTGTTTAATGAGGATGTTAATTAAGAGAGACTCGAGGCCAGCCCTTGTGGTAGCGCCCAGGGTTGTCCCTCAGCGCCGTGCCGAGCTCGTTATCATCATCCCGTGTGCCCCGTGTCACCTGGCTGCCAGCGGGCACCCTGGGGACAGTGCCCTGTGTCACCTGGCTGCCAGCGGGCACCCTGGGGACAGCAGCCCTGGGTGCCACTTCCCCAGCAGCAGCCGTGGGGACAGCCCAGCACAGGGCTGAGCCTGGCGGAGGGGGAGCATGGAGGAGGACATGGGTTCACCCTCGGGGGATGCCTGAGGTCCTGCTCGTTAGGCAAGGCCAGGCCAGCACAGGGCCACCTCCACACCCTGACCTGGGAGGCAGGGACAGAGCCCAGCACGGGGGTGAGCTGCAGGTGGGGTGGAGGGCAGCCAGCACCCCACACCCCACCTCCCCACCAGCCCGTCCCACTCGCAGGCAGGGTTTGAATCCCACATCTGATTCTTTTCTCCCTAAGTTGTTTACCTGTGTGGGGAAGCCCTGCTCCCTTTGTCCCCTGCTCCCTTTGTCCCCTGCTAATGTCTGTGCCTTCCCTGGCAGCTCCATATCCCTGCTATCATTCTCCTCCCCTGCTAATGCCCACAGTCCCTGCCAGCATGGCACAGCGGGGCTTGCTGTGCCATGATGGCATTTCCCCAGGCATTGCTCCGTGCCACAACAGCCCCAAGCACAGCCCTGTAGTGGGTGACACAGCCAGACCAGGGTGACATTCCCAGCAGTCCCCAGCCCCAGCTGTGGGTGGGATGAAGCAGCACCCCCCTTGCAGCTCCCCAGGGGATCAGTGCTGGGGAGGGGGCTCTGTGTGCTGCTCCCAGCATGGGGTAGGGGCTGGATCCCTCCAGGTGCCAGGACTGTGCCTTCACACAGCCCCAACCCTTAGCCACAGTCGTAAAGAAACCAGCCAGACTCCTTTTTCCCAGACACCCCCACCACATTCCTGCTAAGTGCTTTCGGCTGTGCAGCAGCACGGCTTGGGAACCAGCTCCCGGCAGCCCCTCGCCAGTGCCACCCTGCTCGGAGCAGAGCCATGCACCAGAGCCCTGCTGGGGCACGACCAGGGTCTGTCTGTCTGTCCCTGCAGGCCTCGAGCTGTGTCACCCACCACACTGGCCCAGCTCCATTACTGTCACCATGTGCTGCAGTCATTCCCACACACAGCCCAGGGTTCAGCTCTGCTGGGACCAGGGTGCCTGGGCTCCAAACCACCCAGAGCTGCAGGAGCAGTGGGGGAATGCTGCTGGAGAGGGCATTTGGGGCAGCTTTCCCCACGGACTTTCTGCTCCATGCCAGCAGGTCGCTGCCGGGCAGGGACAGAGCCCACGCACCGCCGTCACCCCCCTCCTCCGGGTGCACATCTGGCCAGCAGATGCTGGCCCAAAGGCTGGCTGGAGCTGGGGACAAAGGCTCTCGCTACCTCCTCCCGGCAAGCAGAGCCAGCACTGCCGGCTCCAGCCGGATCTTCCTCTTGCCAGGCTGGGAGGGCCCTGGAGCACCTCCAGGGGACTGGTAGGAAATTCCCAGCCCACCTGCCTGGCACGATTCCCAACACAGCACCCAAGCATCGGCAGCACTTGTCCATGGTGAGCCCATCCAACATCCCCTCCACCCCAGACAGCTCCTGCTGATCCAGAACCAACATGAGGCCAGACTGGAAAGCCATCCCAGAGCCCACTCACCTTTGGGAGCTCATTTCAGACTTGTCCCAGCAGCACGAGCCTCACGGCAGTCCTTCATGGCACTTTAATATTATTTCACCAAAACAAATGGTTCTGGTACTGCTGGGCAAAACTCCAGGCAGGTCAAGGAAATATCCCCAGGAGGAGCCAAGGCTGGCTTAGCCCAGCACTGCCAGATTAACCGTGGGGATTTAGCAGCCAGGGCGACTCCAGCTCAGCTCATCACACCGTCCCACCACGCTCCGGCATCGTCACTGGCGAGGTCCCCACAGCCAGCAGGACCACAGCACGAGGGCCACCACCACTGCTGGGGGGCCTGGAGGGCTGGACAGAGGGGTGGGAGAGAAATAACCAAGCTGGAAATCATGACACAAAACATGCATTCATTTTATTCACAAAAACAGCCTGGATTGCTAAAACATTACAAACAGCATTTCAATTTAATGATGGAGAGAGAGCTGGAGAGACTGGGGGGTGAACAGAAGAGAAATATCACTTTGCGTAACTGCTTCAGCACAGGTCCTGCAATATCTGTTTTATTTTGATTTTAACTTCTGTAAGTTTACAAAAATTACTTCTAGGAGTAAACCATTGCAATTAGGAGGATTTTCTGTATGCAGCGTTTCTTGTTCTATATTAATAAACTAACAACGACCTTTTTTTTGCCTTTTTTTTACTCTTTTTTTTCCTTTTTTTGAATTCCACCAGTTGTGTAGCAATTGTTTTCTTCCACCTTTTATACCGACCCTCTTGTGGGTTAAACTTCCAGAGGTGAATGGCGAGGAGAAGGGATACTACATCGCTTTAAACATATTCTCATTTATAAACATGAAGTTGAGGCATTCTAGAAACTATCCACTCTATTGTATGATGGGAAAGAATCAAATAAAAAGTATAAATGAGGGTGCAATTAAACAACTGTGCTAAATTACAGTAGTGCTTATTAGTAACTAGATTTTAAAAGGTTACTGTAAATTTACATTCCCTACACAAGTACTGCATCTTTCACACATAAACAACATCAACACCAAAACACAGAAAGAAACTGATTGTCCATACTCTGTCTATTAAGTCTTGGTACTTTACAGATCCATTGTTTTTTTCTTTTAATTATTTTTTTGTTTTTTATTTGAAAAGCAGTTAAATGTCTGACTAGGACTCGAAGATGTTAAAACGAACGCAAAAAAAAAAAAAAAGGAAAAAAAAGAAAAAAATTATAAAAACAGGAATGAGATTTGCGAGAAAATATTTTTGGTTCTAAAGAGACACAGGTGCATCCATTCATTTCAGCCAAAAATCCCTTGCCTGAGACAACACAAGCAAGCAGTGACATTGCACTTGGATGACAGAGCTTTGGGATTCCCGTTCCTACTGGAACCATCTGAACGCGGCTCCTGTAGGAAGCATCACCTTCTGGAAAGGAAGAGAGACAGGGAGGGGGACAGAAGAAGAAGGGACAAGGCGTTAGGTTGGGTCCAGCACGGGTGTGCAGCACCAGGGCTGAGCAGCCCCCCTCACCCCCCCCCAGCACCCCGGTCCCCAGCCTGGGAGAGATCCAGCCCGGGCTCACACCCTTGATGCTGCTCTACATCCCAATATTTCCAACCCACGATGCCAGCAGGAGGGAGACTGGGATCCCCCTGCTGCCAGACCCCTCCCTGGCCGGGCACCAGCACAGCAGCTCGGCCATTGTTCCCACATCCCCGTGTCCCTGTGTCCCCATGTCCCCATGTCCCTGTGTCCCTGTGTCCCTGTGTCCCCGTGTCCCCGTGCTGCAGCTGGCACAATGGCACAGCCCCCAGCTTCCCCTCTGGCCAGCGGTGAGCACAGTGGCTGGGCTGTGGGCAGTCCACGTGGCCTGGCACAACCTGGCACAGTCCCCTCACTGCCAAACCCCACAGTCCCTGCCATGGACGGACAGACAGACACCCAGAGGACAGAGCCCCCGCACCAGAGGGGTTTGGGAGCACATTTGGATGGAAACTGGGGTAGGGAGTAGGAGCTGAATGGGCCTGGGGACACCAGAGCAGGAGCTGCTCAGGACATGGGAACAACCTTGACCCCAACAGAGCAGCCCCAGGCACCACCAGGTACCTCAGCACCGCACAGGGAAGAGGGATGAGTCCCACCAGGCTCAACCCCACGGCCAACAAAAGGCCCAACAACAGACAAGATCTCTTAGAAGCCACGTCCAGGAAAGAGGGTGTGGGGCCAAGCCCCAGTAGCACTGTGGTCCTCTGCACAATGTTCATGAGGACATGGGTGGAGTGTGCAAGGACCACAATGTCTCTCGGTGCCAACAGCCCCAAACCAGGCTGAGCTGTGCCAGCCAGACACAATCACCACAGGATCACCACACAGTCACCTGAGAGGACCCTTCAGGTCCCATATCTCCAAACAAGCAAGGGACACTGATGGGGAACAGGCCACAGTGACAGGCGTGGTCCAGCAGACTGGCTGCCATGGGGCAGGGGCACAACACTGAGCCTGTGTGCAGGGCTGGGACACCTGATGTAGCATCCTAAGAGTCAAACCAGGCACACTTTGATCCCTAATTGCATGCAGGAGTCAGCCAGATCTCACTGTGTCCTTCCCTTGGATCAAGACACTAACCAAGCCTTAATGAAACACCTGAGCAGCAGCACCCCATCCCTGCAGGAGAAGGGATGTTCCCTTCCACAGGCACAACCCAAACAGGGCTGGGGCAAGGGCAGGGGCACGGAGGGCCAGAACGGGCAGGAGCTGGTGGTGCCACCAGGCTGCTGACAGACCCTACCTGCTCCTGCTCCCAGCCCACGCTGGGGAGCAAACTGAGCTGGGGCAATCACAAACTGCAGGCATTACCCCTTCCCCAAGGTGTACAACAGGTAATCAGACATCTGGGGAGGCACAAGTGCCTGTGCCCAGATGCTCAGGGCTGTGGCACTCCACCCTGACCACGCTGGCTCCCACTCTAGACACTGAATGCAGCACAGGCAGGGCAGAGCAGGGTGGACTCCCCAGCAAGGGCCTCCTACCCAGATCCGTCATCCCAGAGGAAAGAGGGGAGACAGAGGGGGCTCCTCATGGGTCTGGAAGGAGATGTCTGATAAATATCTCTGATCCTTTATTATTAAAGGAAGATGAACAACCAGGTGTAATGTGGATGCCCAGGAGAGATCCCCACAATCACAGACTCACAGCATGGTTTGGAGGAGACCTTAAAGATCATCTCATTCCACCCCCTGCCACAGGCAAGGACACCTTCCACCAGGCCAGGTTGGTCCAGGCCCCATCCAACCTGGCCTTGGACACTTCCAGGGATGGGGCAGCCACAGCTTCTCTGGGCAACCTGTGCCAGGGCCTCAACACCTTCATCACAAACATTTCTACCTTATGTCCAACCTAAATCTATCCTCATTCAGTTTAAAATGCTCACCCCTTGTCCTCCATGGCCAGTCTCTCTGTGAGGCTGGCATGAGGGTGACAGTGACCCTCACTGGCTCTATCTGGGGCACCAGAGCTCTTCAGCACAGCTTCTCTGGATGGAGAACAGCTCTGGCGAGTCAAACCCCAACTACCCATGGCCTTCATGTGACCTGCAGCTCTGCAGACAAGCCCAGGGTGACCTGTGCAGGGCTGCCCAGCAGCCCCCACAGCACAGCCAGGGTTGCTGGGGCTGGCAGAGCCCAGAGGAGCCCGGTCAGTGCAGGGACGTGCTGCTGCCTGCTCCCAGCACCCAGCCTGGCCGGTCTCAGAGCCCCAGGCAGCCCCACCACCGCGGGACACCAGCGGTGACCGGTTCTTCGGGCTCTGCAGATGTGCAGATAAAGCTTAACGGCCGCTGAGGGATTCAGCCCGTTTTTTACACCACCATAAAGGTTTAATTCTATTTTTTTTTTACTGCTTGATTTTAGATCAATGTTTAATCGTAGCTGCAGCCCCTGTCTGAGCTCTCCGAGGACATTCCTCTGGATGCACAGGGGTGGCAGGACAGAGTCACTGTCCTTCCTCTGGGGGGCAATGGTATTGCCCCCCACAGACAGGGACAAAGCCAAGTAAATTATTCAGCCCCATATGAAGGGCCTCTGAATGGCCTCTTCTGTCCCAGTGTCCAGTACAGAGGTGTGATGGCACCCCACCAGCACCAGCAGTCCATGGAACTCTGCATGCTGGCCCTCTCCACACAGGTGTCCAGCACAGCACAGCTGCTGGTGGGTGCCCTGCAGCTGGCCCAATGAGCAAGGCTGGCTGACGGGTTAGATTCCACAACCCAGCTTTGACCCAGGTGACCTGGGACACTGGCCGGGGTCACGGTGTCCCTGTCCCTGCCACAATCTTGTACAACCCTACCAGGGTCCACACACAGTGGATGTTCTGAGGCAGGGGATGGTCTGTCATGAAAAGGGGATGGTGATGCCCTGGAGTCACCCACACCTGCCCAGGTGTCCATCCCACCTGCACGGTGGCATCTCTCTTGAGCCTCAGCACAGCTGGTCATGCCCAGGGGAACGGGGCTCATCTCTGGTGGGGCCCAGCCCTACCAGATACAGAACCCTATTTCAGTGGCCTCAATTTCCCAGCCAGTCATGAGATGGAGAAATCCATCACAGGGGTGACTGTTCCATGGGTTCCTGGTGCTGTTTATCACCCCCAGACCCAGCGGTGGGAGAAGGGAGCAACTCCTCTGGCTGCTGCGAGCTCCGAGTCTATTGACCCGCTTTAGGACTCTTTGGAAGAAATGAACTTTTTTTTTCCTTTCTCCCTTTTTCCAGATCACTGACTCAGCAAATTAGAACAAGAATATAATTTAGCAATACAGCGGTTTTTGAAAGACACAGTCCCCCCTCTCCTCATCCCCACCGCCCAAATAGATTTTTTTTCCCCTTCAGTATTCATTCAGAGCTGATGCTAATTGAAAAACGTAGAACATGGCTAAGGGACCGACAGGCTTTGGTTTCATTGGGACCACCAGAGGATGGGCAAAGCCCTTGTGCCAGGAGGCACAATCCAGCTGATGTCCAGGTGACTTTTTAGCCTATCTGTCTCTCCATGGGGATGTGCTCACCAGAAGGAGGAAGCACACCAGCATGGCTGAGAGTGGGGTCAGCTCACAGAAAAATCAAACCTGGCTTCAGCACACCACCTGGGTGTGCAGAAAGAGGGAGGCTCTGCCAGAGCAGCGTGTGCATGGGGCACCCCTGCCCTGCTGGCACCAGCAGCTGCCCACGGCCCCGAATGAGTTTCAGGCCCACACAACCCAAGTCACCAGACTTTCCCTGCAGTCCCCACATGAATGTCACAGCTCCCCAGTGGATTTGGCAAGGTGGCACCTCAAGCCAATGGCTCTCCTCCAAAGCCAAGGACATGCACAAGCAGGCCATGGTGGGCAGTGACAGCCTGGGCACCTGGCTCACACCGGAGAACCTGGGCATCCCCAGCACGAGCAGGGATGTGCCTGGCTCTGCTGGGTGCTGAAACGGGAGCCCTGCCAGTGGGAACTGCAGCACTGCTGCCACAGGAAATCCAGCTGCTGCCTTATGGACTCCTCCCGGCCCGTCCTGGCACAGCCGCTCCACTGGGGATGCTGCCCAGTGCACACTGCAGCAGTTTGCTCCCAAAACCAGGGATCGTTGTTCTGCTCAGAGCGGAGTGAGCTGAGGGGCTGGGCTTTGCCTGCACTGTGGCCACAGGTTTCATCATCACCAATTACCCCAAGGTCTGCCCCAAAAAAGTCATCCCCCTCCTCTGGGGTTAGATGTTGCTCCCCAGCTCAGGGAGCTGCCACCCCCTGAGGACAGGGGATGTGTCACCAAAACCCCAGCAGAGCCCTGCTGCTGCCTGTGCTTGCAAAGGGGAGAGCAAAGTCCAGTGTGCCCAGGGAGAGACCCCAGCCCTCCTCCCCACATCAATCAACCCCAGTACATAGCAGGGGGTGGGGACTGGGGGCACTGGGCAGAGAACACATCTCAGGGTGAGAGCTGTTAATGGAAAAGGGAAAAATAAAAAAAAAAGTAAGAAGTACCAGGTGTTTTATTATCTAGGGCAAGATCCAAACCCAGGAGCGCAGCCCGAGGAGGGGTTAGGGTGCCTGAGAGGGGCCGGTTACCTCCAGTGCTGCAGAAGGCTTCTTTTTGAGTTCTTCACATTTTCGGAATTTGCAAATCTGGTGGCCAGTTTTGCGATTCCTACAACTGCTGCACTGCTCGCAGTTTATCCGTCTTCGGCAGGGCGGGCACATGCCGCATCTTTTCCGTTTCTTTTTCCCCGAATTGATGGCAGATGCCAACTCATTCTGCATGGGATACTCTGCCAAGCCAGCCATATGGAGCGCGCTCTCTGCCAGAAACACGCCGGCAGGGGTCATAATGAAAAGGCCTGGGTTGATGGGAAAAGCCCCCAGGTAAGGAAAATCAGAGGGGCCGTTCATTGTCTCTGCAGCTGAGACTGCCTCCATGTCAGAGATACCAGTCCCGTGCTCGCTTGTTAGAGGAAGATGCTCCTGTACCACTCTTTTGAGCATTTCTGTCGACTGAGCAAACTGTTGGAGGGCGGTCTGTCCTTCTGAGGAGAGCTCCGACATCCGGTCTAATTTGCTCAGCATACTAGAGATGTTTTTGTGCTTTGAGGTAGAATGACTTTTATCCACAGTCGCATCGTTGCCATTAGCTAAGGGGTTGCCTTTCTCTGAATGTTCGCTTACCGAGCTGCTGCTACCAAAGGTGGAATAGTGGGAGAGTGGACGGGACTTCTTAAGACTTTTGTTCAAAGGTTCACTTATTATTCCACTTTTGTTCCTCCTCTCGGAGTTGACAGGGGGTTGAGAGTCATCTTGGTTATTTTTTTCCGTCTCTGGCTTGTTCCCAGTGTCTTGATGGGAGCCCGAATTTGACATGGTGCCCGGAGCACAGCAACCAAACCAACCCCAAAATTAAAAATTAAAAAAAAAAAAAAAAAGCCGAAAAACCAAAAAAAAAACCCCAACAAAAAAAACCCCAAAACCCACCCTAATGCCAAAGCAAAAGACCCCCAAAGCCCTTCTGGTAGCACTGGCCCGCCAGCCACCAGGGACGCTCAGACGGGGCCGCGCATCAACGGGGCGTCTCCTCCCGCGCTGGCTGCGGAGGACTCAGGGTGCTCTCAGTGCACAGACATACTCTGCGGCTCTGGGACACACCACGCGGCTCTGGAAGGAGAAAAGAAAAGAGAGTTAGCGCTGGCAAGAGCCAACAGGCTTTTCAAAGCGGCTCTTCCTCCCCCTGCCATGAAAATCTCAGCGCTGCGAACAAAGGAACTCCAGGGAACGGACCTCGGTGGAGATCCGTTCCGCTGCTCTCTAAAAGGGTCGCCATCCAGACAGAAGTGGGGGGTCACAGGGGAAGTCCTGGCCTGGTAGCAATGGCACTCCGGTGCTTAAAGACTTTCTGTGCCCGGCTCTCCTCCCCCAGGGACAGCAGCCCCAGGGAAGTCACGGGGCTCATCTCCCGCTCCGCTCCAGCGGCGTGCGGCCCCACTCCGGATGGGACTGCCGGCGCCAGCGGGATGCTCCCGGGCCAGGAGCTGCAGCTCGTGCAAGGGGTGCCTGGTTCCCACCCAGCAGCCACCCTTGTCCCCCAGGCCAAGTGCCATGGAGGCAACACCCCAGCTCCCACAATCCCAGGGATGCTGCTCACCCGGCTCAGGCTAAGCTGCACCCCTTCTCCTCCTCCTCCTCTTCCTGGACCATTGTCCCTGAGCCAGCACTGGGCAAGGGAAGGGAGCCACATGGAAAGTGGCAGTGTGCACCTTCAGGTGCCTCAGGGATCCACAGCATCCTCCTCCAAACCCCACCAACAGCTGGAGTGTTCACCCCAAATCCCACAGGGAGCTGCATCATCCAATTCTGAGTCACTTGGAGCATCCACTTCCAAAGCCCATGGGCAGCCATGGTGTTCACCTCCAAATTCCCATAAGAGCTGCAATGTCCACTTCCAAATCCTGTGGACAGTCATGGCATCCACCTCCTAACCCCACCAAGGGCTGCAGTGTCCATCTCCAAGCCAAACAGGGAGCTGCAGCATCCACTTCCAAGCCTCATCAGGAGCTGCAGTGCCCACCTTTAACCCCACAGGGAGCCACAGCACCCACCTCCAAGCCCCAGTGCTGACCTCCTGCCATGCCCCAGCATGCGCGGCACACGTGCCCAGCTGCTCCAGCAGCGCCATGGGCTCAGCAGTGACAGCAAGAGCCTTCCTGGAGCGGATGCTACGCTGCTGTCCCTGGGGCGACCAGGGCAGCTGGGTCCAGTGTGGCTGCAAACACTTGTTGTTGTGAAATTCCTCCTCCTCCTCCCTCCCGAGCACGCACGCACACAGGCACCGCCAAGTAATCAGGCTTTAGAGGAGAAAAGCTGCAGGGCTTAATGGAGCAGGAACCCGCGTCCCCACCCCGGCGGCAGCTGGGGGAGGGTGGCACTGGGAGGAGGCCCCTTGCCCACCCCACCCTCCCTCCTGGCTATCCCAGCACCTTCCTCTCCAGGGCCCAGACGGGGATGTGGCCATGTGTGGAGAGCTCTGCTGAGACCCTCACTCCTGTCTAGGGGTGGTGCAGCAGAGCCAGGGGCATCCCTGCACCCCCACACCCCACTCCTGCTCATCCATCACCCTTCGGATCCCCTCCTCCAGTGGAGCCCCAGGAACCCCACAAGAGCCCAGGAGGAGCCTTTCCCACAGACAGAGCTCGGCGTGGCCCTTAAAACGCTGATGGGGGCAAGGTCCTTGTGCCAAGCACCGCGGTACCGGCTGCGGAAGCAGCCCCGGTGTCTCACTCCGGTGCCAGAGCCGGCTCGCCCACGGAGAAACCCCCCCGCCCTGGCGCTGAAAACCGCTTGCTTCAGCTGCTGCGGGATTTAAGATGCAGCGCGGATCGATGCAGGGCTTGGGCTCCAGCCGGGAGCTCGCCAGGCCACGTGGGGAGGGAGGGCTGCGGCGGCAGGACGGGCTGCCCTTCCCCAGCATCCCGCTCCGCGCCAGGCAGGGGGATGCCGGGCAGCCGTGAGGTGGGGTGCACCCCAGAGGGATGGCGGGGTGCTGGGGAGATGGGCGAGCCGCTGCCATGCGGCCGAATCACCCTGTGCCAGGGAGGCGGGGGACCTGTCCCTGGAGACCTCAGGCCGGGTCACACCTCGGTGCCGGCAGCAACGGGCGCTGGGGCCGGCGCGGGGAGCGCGGCAGGAAGAGCAGCGGACGGGAGGATGTGAGATAAAGCGCCCGGTGCTGTTATCTCACGCCTGCCCGCGGCCGCCTTTCCTGCGGCCCTGCGCCTCTTCCGCCCGCCCCGCGCCGCGCACGGAGCCAAGCGCCCGGCCGGACCGGCCCGGGACTGCCACCCTGCCGGGACTGCCACCCTGCCCGGCACTGCCACTCTGCCCGGTACTGCCACCCTGCCCGGGATCGCCACCCTGCCCGGTACTGCCACCCTGCCCGGGACCACCACCCTGCCCGGGACCACCACCCTGCCCGGGACCGCCACCCTGCCCGGCACTGCCACCCTGCCCGGCACTGCCACCCTGCCCGGCACTGCCACCCTGCCCGGGACCGCCACCCTCCCCGGTACTGCCACCCTGCCCGGCACTGCCACCCTGCCCGGCACTGCCACCCTGCCCGGGACCGCCACCCTGCCCGGGACCACCACCCTGCCCGGCACCGCCACCCTGCCCGGCACTGCCACCCTGCCCGGGACTGCCACCCTGCCCGGCACTGCCACCCTGCCCGGGACTGCCACCCTGCCCGGCACTGCCACCCTGCCCGGGACCGCCACCCTGCCCGGCACTGCCACCCTGCCCGGCACTGCCACCCTGCCCGGCACTGCCACCCTGCCCGCTGCCCCCGGGCACCGCACCCGCGGGGCTGCCGGAGCTACGGGCGGTCCCCAGCCACGGCTGCTGGAGATGCTCGGGCAAAGAGCGGGGTCCTGCCCGCCTGGGTCTCCCCACGGCCCCACAGGGGCTCCAGGTGCCAGAGTGGGGAGGACACCAGCTGAAGCCACGGCATGGTGACCATTTCCACCAGTCTCCATCTTCATCTGCAGCCAGACACACCGTCCAGCGCCCCTGGCTGGTCCCACCATGGCACACGGATCGGGTGCCAGCAGCTCTGAGCCCCCGCGATGGCTGCACAGCCTGGCACGGCCCCCGGGCACCCGCGGCTGCGGGACACGGCCACCCCAGCGCCCCCGGTGCGGCTCCCCTCACCCACTGAGACACCGGGCACTCAGCCCCAGCGGCGCAAGGCAGTGCCCGCTGCTGGCACGGGGTGCGGCGCCGAGCCGTGCCGAGCCGTGCCAGCGGCGCCACCGCACAATCCTGCCATTGTCCCGCCGCCGCTTTGCCTCCGCCAGCTCCCACCATCTGCAAGCACCCGGCGCTGCCCTCCAGCCCCCGGGGCCACCGCGCCAGCAGGCGCCGGACACCGCGGCCGTGCCAGCTGGGACGGCTCTGTCCCCACAGTGTCCCCGCCAGGCGCCCACACCGGGGGGTACGCGGCTAGTTCACCTAAAAGGGGGGGTCCCCCACCCTGACCCCGCGGGACCACCCAGCCCCGCGGATCTCGCTGCTCCTCGCCAGCCGCCGCCCGGGCCCGCCGTTAATTGCAGCGGGGGGAGGAATTAATGATCTTAATCCCTTCTTTATGATTGACCCGAGTAAAGACGGTGAGGGCCCCCCCGTCCCGTTTCTGCCCCTTTTCCGGCCCCCATCCCTCGGGGAAGGCGCCGGGCAGCGTCATCTGGGTCCCTGTCGAAGGTGCTTAGTCCCGGCCTGGCATTAAGGGGCACGTGATGGGCTCCCTCGCCCGGCTCTTTGCACCGGGCAGCTTAACAGCCTGGAGGGACGCCAGGGTTCAAGGGGACACCACCAAGGTCGGGAGGCCCCAGCCCACGACCAGGGGTTCCCAAGCCTCTGCAGGACACTGTTCCTCCCCTGCAACCAACCCCCTGCCACGTCCAGGGGGTCCCAGGGTGAGGGATGGCACATGTGGAACATGTCCTGAGAAGCTGTGGCTGCCCCATCCCTGGAAATGTTACAGGCCACACTGGATGGTTACCCTGTTAGTCCAGGGTTTGGAGTAACCTGGTCTAGTGGAACATGTCCCTGCCCACGGCAGGGGCTGGAATGAGATGATCTTTAAGGACACTTCAAACCCAAACCATCCTGTGATTCTGTGATTTCCGTGGGTCATCCCAAAGACCTGGAATGCTCAGATGGAGCAAGGCAGCTGTGCTCTCCCATGACCCTGGTGGGGAAAAAATGGGGTATACCTCTACATGGGTCTTCCCCCAGTTCTCAGCCCCACACCACCCCTCACCTCCTTCACTCTGCCCCAGGGCTCCCTGCACCCTAGCACACAGGGGACTGCTCTGCAATAGTCCTGACAATGCCAAAATAAATAAAGGTTGCAAAAGGATCATCTCTGGTGGTCCGGAAAAACCCCTGCCAGGCAGGGACACCGACTGAGAGTCCCCCCAGTTGCAGGCACCATTCACTGTCAGAGGGGAGCAGGAGAGGAGCTTCGCTTTTCCTAAAAAATGACAAGCTGCAAATTCCAGCTGGCTCCCCTGTGTTTTCGCTGCATGGCTGGAAAGCCATCAGCTCCCGCCGACCTAAAAAGTCTCGTCTTCAAGAAAGAACTTCTGCTTTCCTTTAATTTTAAATAAATCACCCTCCTCCCAGAAAAGCCGCCGGTTGGTCAGCCGTGCACAGACACGGCGTAAAGGGAGAAGAAAGCAGCAAAGCTGAAGCCGAGCTGCTCCCGGGCTCTGGAAACAAAAGGAGAAAATCAAAATTCGCCTTTTTTCTAATCCCTGGGCGCTGGGTGGGCACTGGGGGCGGTGGCTTTGTCCGCCCGCAGCAGACGGAGGACGAGGACGGAAGGGACCCCGGCGTCTTTTCAGCCTGGAGAAAGGCTGCAATTGTCCCCTCTGCCGCGGTTTTGTCCCCACTTCCTCCCCCTCGCCGCGTGGCCGCCCGCCCAGCATGGCCCCCACCTCCTCCCCACCACCATCACTCCCTGGTGATGGATGGACAGACAGACAGACAGATGGACGGACTCAGACGTGCCATGGACTGACCAAAGTAGGGCGCCCACCACCGTGTGTGCCCCTCTTGAAATCATCCCAGGAAAGATGTTGGTCAAGGGAGGCTGCAACCGGAGGCACCTTCCCCTTGCAGCTCCAAAGAGGGGCTGGAGGTGATCCCTGTGCTCCTCAGCTGCCCTGGCCAACAGTGGACAGGACCTTGAGATGGCCAGGAGCACGGGACCAAAGGTGGTGAAAGCCATGCATGGGGAGACAAGACACCCTGGAGGCATCCTGGTGTCTGAAACACATCCTGGGATGAGAACAGCACCACAGCCCTGTAGCACTGCCACGAGCCAGAAGGTGCAGCAGCAACCCAGGTCAAAGGCTCCGGAGAACAAGCACCACCAGAACAAGGTTCACAGCAGCTCCAGCCCCAGCACCACAACAGCTGATTCAGCTACCAGGTGCCCATTTCTGCAGCACAGTCAAACCTGCTGTTCCCTTCACCAGGTGACACAGGTCAGCTGAAACAGGCGGTGATGTCTTTTCACAGCCTCAGCAGCCAGATGTCCAGCAGCAGGCAAACCAAGAGAGAATTCAATCCATGATCTCCCAAGGCTGATTACCCCTACCGGACACCCATCCATGGTGCCTGATAACCAGGTGCCTGAGGCAAAGACAAGCCTGTTATTTGCAAGCCATCATCTCTGTCAACCCAACAGCCCCCAAGCTCTGCTCTCTGCATTCATCCTCCCAAAAACTGGTCCAGCCAGAAGATCCACTCCTGGACGTACCATGGAAGTTACCATCACCCACCACCTTTTCTCCAGACATCAAGAGAGGACACCCAGGCCTGGGGGAGGTTTGAGCAGTGCTGTGAATGCTCAGGCTCACCCTGACTGGGTTAAAAAGCCAGAGGTATGACAGGTCAAGGTATGACAGATTGCCAGATGGGCAATTCACATGGACATAGCTCATCTCTTGTGCTCCAGAAATCCTTTGAAGGGCTAGTCATGGCAGCCACTCTGCTTGTCTCTGCTGCCGAGGTGGCACTGAGGGATGTTAAGAAGCCAACTCCTGAATTAAAAAGGCTATGGAAGATTAAATCCAGCATCTGGAGTTTGCCCTGGAAGCAGATGGTGAATCATCATGGTGCACAGAGTGGCTTTCACCCTTCTCCTTCTCGTAAGCAGCCACTCGGCCTGCTGGGTGACGTGACCCAGGGTGGGCCAGGATGTGTCCTGCCAGGCACATCCTCAGGGACAGCGTGGCGAGGCCATGCCACATCCTGCTGAGCAGGCAGGAGGTGATGCCACCTCCCCAGGTGGGCTCCCTCCCCCAGGGATCCAGCAAGGGCATATTTTTCCCCACTGGTGCTGTTTTTTCCCATGTAGCCCCATGGCTGCTGCAGGCTCCCCAATCTGCTGGCACAGCCACACCCAGATGCCTGACTCAGGCGACACCCCAGAGCCTATCACCAATCTGCCCTGGACTGCCGAGGAGCTTATCATCCTGGAGAGGACAGGGCAGTGCCCAGGGATACCACTGCCTCCGTGCACATCCTTGAACCTCACCCTGTGGCCCTGGCACAGCTGGAGCCACCACGGCGGGGACCGACCTGCGCCCGGGGCTGCCCCAGCTGGGAAACGTGGCTGTGTCCTGCCTCCGCGGGGTGGTGGTTACGGATTAAGGAGTCTTAAATGTCAGACGACCAGGCGCTCCCTCGAAATCCACTTATCTCCGCTGCCACTCGGAGCGGCCAGAGCCGGGCGGTTATGGAGATAACGCGATTTGAAGCGTCCACCCGAGCATTGCAGGGCTGCGGGTGCCCTGCGGACAACGCCAGGCACCTCCTCCCCTCCTCCACTCGCCCAGCTGCTGCCCAGAGAGCCGGGTGATGGCCACGCTGCTCAGCCCGGGGGCTGCACCCACCTGCGTGGTGCCCCCCTCCCCAATTCCGGGGGATGAGGGAGGCTTGGCAGCCTCGGTGCTCATCCATCCCCCCCTGTGCCAAAGCTGCACCAATTCGCTGCCCAAATCCTAAAACGACTGTAACTAAAACCTACCAGATTGAGCCTGGGGAAGAGCCCCCCCCGCCTCTCCCCCCTCTCCAAATGGGATTGAACAGATCTGCTCTCGCACGAGCCCAGCTCGCAGCCAAGCAGCATCTGACATTCACGCGCCGTGGCACGGCTCTGCCGCTCGCCCACTCCCCCCGGCTCGGCATCGCCCCGGAGATGCGCCAGCAATCCCAGCCCAGCACAACACCCCCTGTCCTCTGCTGATCCCCTCCAGACCTTCTGCAGGGACTCTCTGGCCCAGCTACTTCCCCATGTTCTGTCCACCGAGTGAGGTCCCCAAGGTGATTCAGGGCTGGGAGGTTCAGGGGGCCAGGCAGAATGACCCCAGGGCAGGGGGACAGGTGGGCAGGGGCAGGCGCTGCCCAGTGGCAGATGCCAACAACAACGGGCATCCCAGCAGGACCCCCAAAGAGCTGGGGGGCTGAAGGTGGCTTTGCCCCGGGGAGACCCACAGGTGCCTGCCTAGGCCAAGCTAAGATGTGTGAATTGCTCTGTTAACAGATGGGGTGATTACAGCGTTAATTACTAGGGGTCTGACCCACAACCAGGTCACAGAGACACCCTTGGCATGGGCAGAGTGAAGGGAAGGGAATTAAAAACCAGGGGAGGAGCTGTAGGCACAGTCACATGGGAATACTGGATGGCAAAGAGCCCCAAAGCCAACAGTGCCACCTTCAATGGTGTTCCAATCTACACGTGCCACCTCCAAGTGTCACCTCCAATGGTGCCCAAATCTATTCATGCCACCTCCAAGTGTCACCTCCAATGGTGCCCAAATCTATTCATGCCACCTCCAAGTGTCACCTCAAATTTTGCCTACATCTGTTAGTGCCACCACAAGTGCCACCTCCGTCAGCGCCCAAATCCATTCGTGCCATCTTCAAGAACAGCTCCCGCCTGGAGAGGTCCCCTTGTGCTCCCAGCCCTCTCAAAACCTCATCCCTCCCCATCCCACCAGGCAGCTCCATGGTGGCAGAGCACAAACCGAGAGGCTGCTCCAGATCCTGGGAGAGCTGGCACCCATGGCACCTGTGTCACTGTCACCACTGCCACCACTGCCAGCTCAGTGCACTTGAGTTTGGCCATTAATGGGTGGTGGGAACCTTATGGTGCTCAGTGATGAAATCCCAAAAGCCCATGATCCCCACTCCTGAGGGCAACCGCTTTGGAAGAGCCACTTGTCCCAGCAGGAAGGCGACGGCCCCATGGGAAAGCCGCTGGCCTGGTCAGGTCCGCAGACGGCAGCACTGACAGATGTCTGAGAGGACGGCGAATAATCCCGTCTTCCTCTGGGAGGATTCGGGTCGCCCTCGCCCTCACCGGGGGTTTATCCATTGTCTGGATCTGCCGGCGGTTGTTATTTTTGGTCAGCACCACGTTTTGCTTGGCCTCGCTGGCAGGAGGGAAATAGGAGGAAGAAGAGAAAGGGGAGGAAGGCTGCTTGGCCACGGCTTGGCGGGGGGAAGACCAGCTCAGCTTTGGGAGGGGGCAGTGAGGCACCCCACAGCCCTCAGGGAGTCCAAGGTGGTCTCTTCCCAGCCCCTCAGCCTTGCTGAGCACAGCCAAAACTCACCACAGTGACGGGGCTGGCACCATCCCATCCCCAGTGGTGCCATGGCACGTTGCTTCCAGTAAGCCCAGTGGGCCAGAGAGGCTGGAGAGGTTTTGGGGTACAAGTTTTGGGAGGTACAGGTTTTGGGGTACAGGTTTTGGGAGGCAGGCAGCAGTCAGGGTTCTCTCTGTCACCAAAAACCAAGTGCAGGGGAGTTCTCTGAGGGATGAGCAAACCCTGCCCACAGACGCACATGTGTCTCAGGTCCATGCAGACAAGCCAAAAAAATCTGAGTAGCTTCAGGAAGACAGATCTCCAACCTGCCCTGACCCCCTGGGCTGTGGAGTCCCATCCCTCACACCTCACCCTCAGCACTGCAGCATCCCAACAGCATCCCAGCCCTGCTGGCAGTTCCCATCCTCCTTGGCAGCTTGGAGCTCACCACCATTGCAGGGTGCAGCTGAGATCTGCACCTGGATCACTACAGAGGCACTAGTGAGACACGGGTCACCCAGGGCAGCTGTGGCTGCCCCATCCCTGGAAGTGTCCCAGGCCAGGTTGGACGGGGTTTGGAGAAACCCGGGATAGTGGAAAGTGTCCCTGCCCATGGCAGGGGTTTGGAGTGAGTTTTAAGGTCCTTTCCAACCCAAACCATTCCATGATCTGTGATTCTATCCTGCTGAGACAGGTACAAGGGAGGCAGAGCTGGGGTAAGAGCATCCAAGAGGATGCTTCTAGGGAGAAGACACAGAAATGCCTCAAGACTTTGCTTCTCCCCATCTCCCCAGCAGCGATGCAGGGAGTATCCCCTCAAGGCAGGCCTTGCCATCCTTCTCCACGTCTTTCCACCACCTCCCAGCCTGCCTGCAGAGCAGGAATACAGGATAAAGATGAGTCCCTGCTCCGTGGGATCTCGCTCCTACAAGAGATGGAAGGCATGAGCACAAAACTGCCTCTCCCGAGCTTTCCCCACGCTCAGCACCGCTTGTCATTCAAGCAAACCCCGTGGCCTTTAAGCTGCCAAGGTACCAGAGCTGCTCTGGAATCGGAGTTCGCTCGGCTCCTGCCCTGGAGCAAGGAATCTGAAACGCTGCCACTGGAAACGAAACAGAGCATCCGTCATTTTACTTGCCAGAAATATATCCAGCCCCCAAAAAAAGAAATACTGCCTGCAAAAGAGCCAGCAACAAAGCCCTCGATTCCACCGGTGAAGCAGAGCCCGGCGTTGGGCATTTCCACTGGAATTCTGATTCTCTTCCCAGTTCAAAATCACCCAAAATAAAACCAGCAGCAGGGCCAGGTTATGGCCAGAGGGGCCAGAAGGAGGGCGCCAGGTCATAATCAGAAGCTCTCACCTAGGATGCTACAAAGGAAATCCATGGGTTTGAAAGGAAAAGAGGCAGGTGGCAGAGGCAGGGCTGGAGGGGATGAAAGGTGCAGAGGAGCAGAGCGAAGCCCAGGCGGCCCCGCCGCGGGGATGTCCAGGGGAACCCATCCTGCCCACCATGCTCCCCGGCAGGCAGGTCACCACCCCAGCCATTCCCAGTCGCATCCCCAGGAAAAGCAGCAGCGCGTTCCCAGCCAGCCCAGCCCCCAGCCCAGGCACGCCAACCCAAATATCTGCGAGAGGCGCTCCCCTCCCTGGGAACGGCGACTCGCCGCAGAGTTCACATGCCCCAGCAATGCCTGATTAAACTCCCAAACTCCAAGGGAATACCCCTGAGGCTGTCTGAAGATAAGCTAGGAGCTAGGCTGCTCTCAGGAAATGCAGGAACTGGGAAAGAGCAATCCCTTTTTTTTTTTTTTTTTTTTCCTTTTAGATCCAGAATAACACAGAGCAAACCCTGTTGCTCTCTAGCTCAGACACAAGCTGAGCTCGCTGCTGTGCACCCCGAGAGCTTCCTGCTCCCCGAGACATCCCCTGCTGCAAGCCAGATCCTGCTGGAGGCATTGGGGACGGGACCAGAGAGCCCAGGACAGCTGCAAGCAGCACAGGTGGGCAGGCTGGAAGGTGCTGAGCACGAGGACAGAGCTGGAGGCCTGGCAGAGGGGAGGGCGCTGCCCAGGACGCTGGGTGCCAGAGGATGGGGACACTTAGTGCCAGCACCTCCAGGGCTGGGATGCTTGGCAGGTGCTCCACCATTTTGGTTCACCCTAGGGAACACCTCAGGTGCTGGTTTCTCTGGTCCTCAGGTCTCCCGCACCCCTCACTGTCTTTTTCCCTTCCTTGAGCTTTTCCATGTTGGATGGTCATAGCACCAGACCCAAATCTCCCAGGCCATGTGCACACTCAAGGGCTGGGGCAGTCAAGGAAACCATGTTAATGCAGCACCCAAACAAACGGGCAAAGTGGAGCATCCTGGGATCAAGTGGAAGATGATGCTCCTCCCTTCTGCACCTGCTGGATTCCAGGGAGCAACCAGCATCTCATCCTGCAGGAGAGCAGAGCCACAGGCAGGGATTGTGCCACCAGGGAGCCCCAAGGGTGTGCTGGCTGATGGTGGGGACACTGCAGCCCTGGCATCAGTGCTGACCAAATGTCCTCAGACACAAAGACTGCTCCAACCAGGAGCTGGGAGACCTGCCCCCAACTCACAGCAAACACTCCTGAGGCCAGAGGACACACACGGACTGACCCAAGCCAATCTCCCTCAGAGATTCCTCTTGGATATCTTTCTTGGTTCCTAACCAAGGATCAGCCCAAATGAAGGGCATCTTCCTTCCCCGTGCATGGCAATAGAGGACAGAGAAACAGCACTGCTGGGCTACCTGCTGGCAAGAGTTATTAGGAAAAGTGTTCCTGGAAAATTGTTCCCAGAAAACTGTCGGGCCCATGGTGGGGTGGCAGGGCAGGGAGCTGGTGTGCCAAGTCCCAGCTTCTGCATTTGATCAGATACCAGCGTGACTGCAGAAAACACTGGGACTGCTGTGGGACAATCACATTCTCCCTGGAGGTCCTGCACAGCCATGAGAGCCCACTGTGGCCTTTCCCTGCATGAAGGGGGTGTGGAAGATTGGGGGATGGAGACTTCTCACCATGGCCTGTTGTAACAGAACCAGGCACGAGGGTTTTAAACTGACAGAGGGCAGGGGTAGATCAGGGATTAGGGGGAAATTCCCTGTGAAGATGGCACAAATTCCCAGAGAAGCTGTGATTGCCCCATCCCTGGAAGTGTCCAAGGCCATGCTGGACAGGGCTTGGAGCACCCTGGGCTAGTGGAAGGTGCCCCTGCTCAGGACAGGGGGTGGAATGAGATAGTCTCTTCTGAGCCCCAGAGAATTTTCTGATTCTATGGAAATTTTAAAAAGCATAGGTGAGGTGAGAGAAGCTGTCAGGCCCTAAAGAACCAACCCCAGGACATTTAGAAAGCAAAGAGCTGGAGTCCTGGGAAGTGGGAAGGGGTCACCATCACCAGCCACAGCATGAGTCAGGATGGGAGGACCCTCAGCTGGAAGGGCTGCAGGACTCACAGCAAGAAACACAGAGCTCACTCCATGACCTCGAGGAGAGCAGCCATGGAAAAACCCGTCTACAATGTCACAACACAGAGGAAGACAGGGAAGGGCCACAAGCCTGGGGAAGCTGAAGCATGAAGGAAACACTGCTTGGTGGGAGCTGGAAAGGGCTTGTCACACTGGAGACGTGCTTTGAGGGGACTGACTGCAGGGTGCCAGCCTGTCTGGGCTCACTGCTCCTTCCTGGCCCCAGCTCTGAGGGGCTACACTACAACTAGAGCTGGAAGTCAGTGCTTCTGCCTTCCCTCACTTGCCAGGAGGCAGGCTGCAATGACAAGGAGCAGGTTGGATGTAGTTGGTGACTGCCACGTGGTGGTCCAGCCCTTCTCCAGCAAGCCCAGGGTGGGTTCAGGACTCCCAGCCTGCTGGATTGGTGAGCCCCCTGCAAGAGAACCACTTTCCCTCACCAGGGAAGGGTTTGATCCCATCAGAGTTTTCATCCCTTCTGAAAGCCAACACCTATATCCCCATCTCTGGGTGGGTCTTCCCACAGCACTGCCAAGCTCCTGGCATGGGAGGGAAGCTCCGGAGCACAGAGCTCCCAACCAAAAGGGTTTCCCCTGCCTGCTCTCAGCTTCCAGGATGAACATCCTCCTCGACTTGCTGCTTCCCCAGCCTCCTCCATCCCGTCCTCCTCCCTCTTCCCCATGCCAGGGGGTCCTGCACCTTGCCCTCAGCAGCATGATCCATGGAGGATGAGCTCGAGCAAGGCTGGGGGATGAGCAGGGGCTGTGGGATGAGCTGGGCAAGGGAGCAGCCACAGAATCCATCCCCCAACAAGCTGGAGCACCAGCAGATACGGACTTGGTGGTGGTGGATTCAACAAAAAGAAACCTATGCTTGTGTCTGGAATGAGCCACTGGAATTTTAGGGACTGTCCACAACATCTCCCTCAGTGTTCTGACAAAGCTGTTTTCATCCCACGAGCTCCAGAAAGACCTGTCTGGGGGAAGAAGGGGGTTTCCTGCTATCACAGCTCCTGACACTTTTGCCATAAGGCACATCAAGGCTAAGGTAGAACAAATCCCAAGCAATTCCTGACCAAGCTCCCCTTGACCAGTGTGGCTTCCCCATCCCCATCCCAGATGGACCCACCTGCCCTCCCTGTACTTTTCTCCTGCACACTGTGATGCTGAACAACAGCACCCAGAGGGGGAACATCCTCCTCTGAGGATTTTTCAGACAAAAAAAAATGTACTTTTTCACCCTGATGATGCATTTTAACAACACAACAAAGCCAAATCCTGGTGCCAGGGCTGCAGCCCTGCCTATCCCAGGGGAAGCAGCCAGCACCCACGCTGGGATTCAGGAAGGGTCTCTCCAGAGGATGGCCACAGGCACCTTCACGTGCCCACAGCAGCACCCCCGCTTCAGCTCGAGGGGTTTAAGCTGGAGCAGTGCAAGTCCCTGCTGCAGCCCCCCGAGGTGTGAGGCTCCCTGAGCTCTTAATGGGCTTAGGGGCCGCTGGGAGCAGAGCAGCTCCCCCAGCACAGCACCCGGGGGGGCTCTGAGGCATCCCTGCCTGGCACCCCCGCCTGGCACCCCCCCTGGCACCCCCGCCGTGCCAGGGGCCACCCACCAGCCCTGTCCCAGACGGCACCAAGCTCTCAGCCTGCTCTCTCCCCATCCCAAATCCCACAGGCCTGCTCTCCTTAAGGATGTGTGTCCTCCCCAGCCCTACAGC
Organism: Passer domesticus; assembly: GCF_036417665.1. Classification (NCBI taxonomy): domain Eukaryota; kingdom Metazoa; phylum Chordata; class Aves; order Passeriformes; family Passeridae; genus Passer; species Passer domesticus. The sequence goes on along the minus strand of NC_087486.1, from coordinate 14,970,404 downwards.
CTCCCCCCAGGCCGTGCCAGCAGCCTGGCACCCACACCTCCCTGCCTGCCCCTGCCACCTGTGCCCCACACTTGCACCCCACTCCTCTCCCCATCGTGACTGTGCACCCCACATCTCACCCTCCACCCGCACCCCACATCTCAGCCCACATCACCACCCAGGGCCACGCTGAGACCCAGCTGAGCAGCAGGACCAGGGCACTGCCACTGGGGCAGGACCAGCTGCAGATCCCCCCCACTCCGAGGGGTTCAGACCCCCTCAAATTCAGGCTGAGGGTGAGAGGAGCATGTGCTATGAAGCCTGGTAAGGCTGGAGGGGCCAGCACATCCTCCCACACCATCCCTGGGAAATCCTGTTTTTCCAGGCTTGGATCAAGCACAGTGGACTGGGAACAACAGCTGGTGGGAGCACGGCCATCCAGGGAAAATCCTCCTGGAAACCCCATTCACCAAAACCCCATTCTCAACCAGCACAAGTTTTGGGGAGGCAGCCCCTAGCTGGATGCACTCTGTCAGAAAAGGCTCTGCCCTCCTCTTCGTCCTGTTTTGGGGATTTGAACATTGTGCATTTGGGTTTTTCCAGAGGGGAAATATTTTTAAAAAGCAAAAAACCACCCCAAAACCTAAGAACGTTACTGAGCTCCTGTGAATTCCCTATCAGCTGCCATACATGCACATGGCATGGAAAAATCCTTAGCAAATTCCTGCTGAAAAATAATAAAAAACCAGGAAAACCCACCAAAGGCTGAGCTTGCCGGACACAGCGCGCCAGGAGGGGCTGACAGAGCTGTTACGGTCTATTGGGCCAATAATCCACAAACTAAGACAGATTTATTGTACATGGCAGATCCTAACAGCTCCAAAGAAACCATCACTGTCTCCTGGCGCTTAAAATTCACTTTCTTGGGGGGGAAAAAAAAGGGCCAAAATATGGCTTTATGAGATAAGATGCGTGGTTGGACCATTCTGTGACAGGCAGAAGCCTGTGCAAACACATCCACAGCTCTTTTTTCCCCTGGTATATAAATATATAAAATATCTCCTCTTCCAAGGCAAGCGCGACTGCATTACCCGTCGGAGCGCTGTCCTTACCACCGGATTACCCGGCTTGGTTTCACCTCCCTTAGCAAGATGGATTTGCAGGGATGTTGTTCCCGCCTCGATATTACTGATCAAAACCAGGGGGAGATAAAAAAATCAAGTTAATTAAAGATAAAATGAGCCCCTGCCTCCATCTGGCTCGCTGGGATGGGGGAGTTTGGGTCCCCTCTCCTCGGAATGTGTACGGATCTGAGAAGGGAGATGCTGCAGAGGAGAGCACGCTCTTCCCACTGCCGTGACAGTCATGGGGGGATAGTTTGATGTTGATGATGATAATAAAAATAATAATATTAAAAAGGTCAGAGCCGGTGCTTTCCCTGTATCTGGCGGACAGGACCCCAGCCAGTGCGGAGCAGCAGGCCAAGAGCGGGATCAGCCCGATCCCATCGGTAATTGCGGCGTCTGTTCGAATCTCCGCCACGCTGGAAATCACGCTGGGCCCGGCTCGCAGCTCCGGCGGCTGATCGTATCGGCCGGGGATCAGAGAGGCTCAGCTTACGGCTTTAGCGCGGCTCGTCCCAGCCGGCGCTGCCGCCGAGGGGGGGCCGCGCCCCCGGGATGCTCCCGGGGAGCTCGGGGGGTGCGTGGGTGGTTGGGAGCATCCCTCGGCGGGCCGTGCCCGGGGGGACGGCCAGCCCCCGGCACGGCGGCTGCATGGGGGTCAGCTGCGCCGTGTGACAGCCCACCCACACCCGTGTGCACCCCAAAACCATCAGCGTTATGGGGGTGAGCGTGGGCAGCTGCAGCAGGCAGCCAGGAGGGAAGCTCTAGGAGAGCCGGGGGCAGGGGTGGGTGTGTGCAGGGAGGGGGTGTGCACGATGCCCCAGCTGCAGACCCGGCTGCACCCCAAACCCGTGCCGGGGGTGCGAGCAGCGGGATGCCGGGGCAGACGAGGGCAGCGCTCCAGCTGCAGCCGGAGGCGCGGGGCGATGCCCGCGGGCACGGACGGGCGCGGGGAGGGGCTCTGCAGGGATGCCCCGGCTCCAGCCCTGCGGCCGGCCGAGCGGCAGCGGGAAGGGATGTGCCGGGACTGGCCGGGTGGCTCCGGGGAGGGAGTTGAGCGAGTAATTAGAGCAGGAGGCTGTGAGTCAGCAAACGATGCGTAACCTCGGCGAGGCTGACAATGAGGCAAAAGATGGCAGTTTCGACCGAGAGCGCCGGCTGAAAGGGCACATTTAGATATGCAAAAAGCAGCAACTCCTGACAATCGCAGGGCCGCGACCCGCTCGGCTCCGGAGACGCCGTCTGCCGCCGAGCTCTCGACGCCTTCCTCCAAAATCATTGTGAACAGAGACAGGGGTGGGCGCAGCCCCAGCCCCACGGAGCGAGGCCGTGGGGTTGGCTCCCAAAAACACAGCGGGCAGGGGAAAACACCGGGCAGCCTCTGCTCCAGCTCCCCGTGCTGCCTGGAATGTGGGATGTCACCAGCCCCGGCGGCTGACCTTGCCCCGGGAGCCCCGGGAGCCCCGGGAGCAGCAGCCACGGCGCACTCCAGGATGGATATTAAGGTTTGGCGTGGAAGCAAACCCCAGCTCCGGCCACAGGCTCGTCCCCCCCGTTTTGGGGGGCGCATCAGGGCTGCAGGCAGGTACAGCCGCCCTCGGCGAGAAGAGTTTAATTAACCCCGGAAAGCGATCGTTAAACGGCCGGCGCGGGTAATCGATGCGGAAGGGGCAGCTTTGCTGCCGAGGGACCATCTGCTCGGGGGAGGGAGCCACGGCGGCTCCCCGTCCCCCCGCACCCCGCGCTGCCGGGAAGCGGCCGCCGCCGCGGGGCAGCTGCTCCGGGGGCCCGATCCGGGCTGAACCCCGGCCAAGCCGTCCCGGGGGGATGGGAGCTGCCCCTCGCCTCAACCCTCGCTTCCCGTAAAGCCCCAAGGCCCAGCGGCACGTGATTTCCGACACGGCACGGCCCCCCCGGGCCCGAGCCCACCCGAGGGTCCCCCGCAGCCAGCAGCCCCCGCCCCCGGCAGGATGTGGCTGGAGCAGAGCGGGGCGGGGATGTGGCCGAGCCCCACAGCGATTTTCACCCTCGAGATGAGCTTGTGGCGGTCGCAGCCTCGAGGGCTCACGGGGTTTGTCTTGCCCCCGGCGCACACCTATGGCCGCATTCCCGGGTGAATGCTCAGAGGGACGCCCTCAGCATCCCGGCATCACCCAGGATTTGTCATCCTGGCCTGGGGCACTCCGTCCCTTCCCACCCCCCGCATCCCCAGGCCTTTCCCCAGCCCTTAATTTCCACCCAGTAAATGATGGGGGGTGCTCAGGGGCAGCAGGGCTGGCTGTGGTGCATCTGCTCCCGAGGGACCCAGGAGCTACTCCCCACTACAGGCTCTGACTCCAGGGGATGGCACTTGGAGATTCCAGTGTCCCCAGTGGTGTCCCTCTGCTACGAGGACACCTTCTCCCACCAGCACACCCCACCAGCTCCCAGGATCAGCACATTCGGGAACCCTGTGGGGCCATGGCACTGGCATGACCCTGGTGGGGTGAGGCAGACCCTGGGCATGGAGCCACAGGCATGGCCTGGTCTGGATCTGTCCCCCACCTACCAGGAGGAGAGCGGCATCCAAGGAGGGGCAGAGCTGCACCCCCAGGAAGAAAGGAGCCCAAGGGTGCTTCCAGAGGAGGTGCAGGCACAAGGAACAAGCCCTGGGACACAGCATGGCCGGGAGGCCAGGAAAAAGCCCTGTCCCATCCTCTGTCCCTGCCTGGGGCAGAGGGGATGGTGCAGCTGCTGCTGGCCCAGGCACGGGCAGGGTGCCAGCTGGGTCCCCAGGCCAGGGCACCAGCAGGGCTCAAGGTGACCTGCCAAGCTCAGGGTGGGCTCATGCCCTCCTTGCCCCCTGGATGGAGACATCCTGGGCTCCTCCTCACCTCCCCAGCCCTGCAGACCCCTGGGAAGGGGACCCTGGCTCTCCCCACTCCCATGGCAGCAGCTCAGCTGGCAGGGGACAGTGCCCCTGCACCCAGGCACGCCTTCCCCACAAACTGGTGCCAGTTGAGGGCCACCCTGCTCCAGGCAGGGAGATTCAATTCCTTTGGGAGAGCAGGTGAGGCTCCAGCAGAGCTGGCTGTGTGAGGGTTTGCCAGGACACCCAGCACACCTGAGCTCCCAGGGGAACACTCAGGGATGCTCCTGGTAGCCCAGCAGCAGACACTGGGCATGGGGATGAGATGACCCTTCCCTGCCCACCTGTCCGGGCAGGGATGCCCATGGCAGCCCCATGGGAGAGCAGCTGGAACACTGGGCAGGAGGGAAACTGAGGCAGGGGAGGGCTGGGATGGGCCCACACACCTGGCAGAGCAAGGGGACCTAGAGCCAGCTTTTCCTGATGCTCCCATCCAGAGAGGGGCTGTCTGTCCCTGTCTGGGGACAGAAGATCCCTGTCCCCACTCTGTGCTGAGGACAGGGGGCAAAGGCAGAGCAGGAACACCCCCCCTGCCCTGGCACTGCCACACCCCAGTGCGGGACATGAGACAGGATCACACCCGCAGTGGGGTGCCCCCCCAGCCCCCTCAGGTAAGATCCAGCCCCTCAAACTGGGGCTCAGCCCCAGAACAGTGCTTAAACCACCCCCAAACCACTGCTCAACCTCTGAGCCAGTGCTCAGCCCCCTGAAATGGTGCTCAGCCGCCCAAACTGGTGCTTGGTGGCCAAACTGGCTCTCAGCTTCCCAAAAGTGCTCAGCTCTCAGGCCAGGGCTCATCCCCCAAGGCAGCACTGACCCCCTGAGTGGGTGCTGAACACCCCAGACAGGTGCTTGACCCCTGAGATGGTGCTCAGCCCTCCAAAACAGTGCCTGACCCCCAGGACAGGGCTCAGCCCCCCGAACCAGCCACTGAGCTGCTGCCCAGACCCCAAACTGGACTTCAGGCCCCAAAACAGTGCTTGAGCCTCAAGCTGGCTCAGTCTCCTAAAATGCTGTTTGACTCTCATGCTGCTGCTCAGCCCCCCAAAACACCAAACCCCCAAACCAGTGCTTGACCCCCAAGCCAGAGCAATGCTTGACCTCCAAACCAGTTGCCAGCTGCCCAAAATGGTGCTCAGCCCCTCGACCCAGTGCTCAACAGCCCCAAATGCTGCTGGATCCCCAAGCCAGTGCTCAGCCCCCAAAAAGCCTTATCCCAAAGGAGGGGTCAGCACCCCATGGTCCTCCCCAGGGACAGCCACTGCAGCTCCCTCCCAGTGCCAGACAGCCCTCAGGGGCTTTTCCCAATTTCCTTTGCCCCTTCATCAGCAGAAGGACACAAGAACACCATGGCAGGGAAGCCACCCCTCCCCAGCACCCTGGCTGTGGGAAGGGACATGTCCCTCACTCTGTGTCCTGGGGGGAGCCCCCTGACCCCTTTCCCATCATTTCCCGCAGGAACACCCCCGGTGGGATAGACAGGATTCCCAGAGCTCTGCTGGGAGCCTCCCCAGCCCCACGGAGGGTGGGGGTCCTGGCCAAAGGTCAGGAATATCAGGCACCAGGTCCCTGCTTATCCTGGGAGGGGGCTGCGTGGTGGGATGGTTTGTGGGATGCAGACCAGGGACCTTGGGTGGGATGAGAGCACACCCAACCTCTCATGGATGATGTATCCCCACTGCCAGGGCGCTTTCCAGCCCTGTCCATCGGGATGAGCTGCTGAAGCCACCCCCACACAGCCCAGTGCCAGCTATTCCCAGGCTGCCAGTGGTGATGGATGTGGCTGTCCCCCAAAGCACCAGCCACAGGCAGCCTGGGGACCCCGGCTCCTCCAATGTCCCAGATTCCCCTTTTCCCCAGCTCTGGCACCTCCAGAGCCCCAGACACAGCCCCCATCCCTGCCCCAGCTCACATCCCTCGCTGCTGTCCCCCACCCCTAATCGAACTGGCTGCTGCACAGACTCATCCCAGTTTAATCTTCACGGTGCATCAGGCACGGGGGAAAAAACACAACGATTTTTTTTTTCTTTTTTTTTTTTTTTGGGTCTTAATCTTTACCTGAGGTCAGATTTACCAATCCTCCCACTAATCCCCCAACGCCTTCGCAAAGCAGAGGGCCCCCTCCTCCACCAGCCCCGCGGGAGCCAGCCCAGGGAGCACCCATAGCCCCGGGGTGCCTCGGGATTAGCTCTCCAGGTGACTCCAGTTTTTCCCAACGAGGTGGCAATACATGTTTTTAAAGGCTTTTTTTATTTAAGGAATCCGAATGTGAGGAGATCACACGGTAGTGAGGAGATAGGGGCAAAGCCTGGGGGTCTTGGCTTCACTGACAGGCTCAGATTTGGGGGAAATACTCAGGGAAGGGATGAAAAAACACTTCTTAGAGAGGATTCCATGCCATTCCCTGCCTCAGTTTACCCGTGATGAAAGGTCAGCCCTTCTCCCGGGGACTCAGGTGGCACCAGCTGGCCCTGAACAACCTCCAGGGAACCACCCCGGAGCTGCAGGTGTGGGGACAGGAGTTCCTATGGATGTGGGGGTTCTGGGATCCCCGTGGATGGGGGGACACGGGGCTCTGCACAAGGGGGGCAGGGAGAGCAGGGGGCTTGTGCATGGGGGGCTCTGCAGAGAGGGGCAACAGGGATCTGCATATGGGGGGACAGGGGGCCCTGCAGATGAGGGGACACAGAGCTCTGAAGGTGAAGGGACAGGGTTCTCAGCAGAACAGGGGGACAGGGGTGCTGGGAGGCAGGAGGGAACATGGGGCTTTGGAAATGGGGGCACAAGAGTCCCTAAAGAAGTGGGGACAGGAGTCCCTATGGATGAAGAGACAGGGGGCTCTGGTAAAGGGGGACGGGGGCTTTGCAGATGAGGAGGGGACAAGGGCAAGAGGGTTCCCTGCAGAAGGAGGGCACAGGGGCCCTGGCAGACTGAGAGGGACAGAGGAGAGCAGTCCCTGCACAAGGACAGGTCAGAGACCCTTGCAGATGGGGGGACAAGGGCCTCGCAGACAGGAGAGGGACAGCGGTGCCCGCACCCAGGGCAGACACAAACCCCTACAACTCTGCCCTTTCCACGCCAACCTGGCGCTCGCCCCGGGGCTGCCCCGGCCGCGCACACACCGTGGCTCGGCGGGGGCGGGCAGCAGCCGGGCCCGGCCCCGGCCCCGCGGCGCCGGCCGCGCTCACCGGGGCTGGCAGCGCACGCTCGGCCGGGCCGGCACCTCGCCGCGCCAGCCTGGAATTTGCGAGCTGTCCTCATGCATTAAAGCGCAAACGCCTGGCGTCCAGCTCCCAGCCCCGTGCCCGGCTGTGCCAGGCCATGGCACGCCCTCCCCGGGGAAGCCGATGCGGGGCCGGCTGTCCCCAAGGGCGCCCGGAGCCACCACCATCATCCTCATCCTCCACGGTCATTTTCCCCCCCCCCAGCCCCAGCTTTAAATAGCGGAATGGGGAGATGGTGCCAGGCTCGTGCTGTCACTGTGGTGAGGGACATCAAGAGTGCAGGGTCCCCAGCAGTGCTGGCAGAAGCCTGGCAGCAGGGGTGACGGTGGAGCACGTTGGCAGCACGTTGTGCCAGCCCAGGGCAGGGAGGGAATGGGGAGGAACACACAGACACGCATGGACAGATGGATGGGATGCTCTGCTTGCCATCCCAGGGACAGAGGGATGGGACCCCGAGGTGAGTGCCATGGCACCCCTGCAAGGACCAGGCTGGAGAGGCAGACTCAGAAGGGCTGCAGTCCCCTTGGGCAGCACCCCTTCCATGGGGATCCCAGGGTATCCCCCCTTCACCCATACTCACACTGCACCCCTCCCAGTTCACTCCCTACACTGGGCACTTCCCATGGGTGCAGCAGGGAAAGCCCAGCCTGGCACTCACAGTTCCGTGTCCAGCCAGCACCCACCATCCCACCTCTCCCACCCTGATGCCTTTCAGATTCCCTGAGACTCCCCCAGAGCACTGCCACGTGTGCCATGGGATCCCCCGGGTCCACTGTGGGAGGACTGGGCACCTGCCAGGGCTGGGGGCAGAGGGGACACCCCAATCCCAGCACACGCTCACCCCGTGCCACGCACCCAGTGATGCTCCCGCATCGTTCAGGAGCCCCAGCCCCACCCGAGGGCCAGCAGAACCCCTGGTTCCCCACGGCAGGATGGGCTCAGCCGCTGTGCCGATCCCAGCCGGGCCGGGCAAACAGCGGTGGGATGCCCGTGGGAGGAGGGAGCGGCTGGAACGGGAGTGTGAAGAAACGCCTCTTGCGTGCTCTGTCCGGAGCCAGCTAACGAGGCCATATTTGAAATGCTTCGCATACCTCCGGTCATCAGATTAGTGAGATGCAGAAGGTAAAGCAGAGGGCAAGAGGAGCGCTCCCGGCTCCCGGCGGCGATCCCGGCCCCGCCGCTCCAGCGGGACCCGGGCAAGGTCCCGGGCTGGCAGCGGGGCACGGGCAGAGCTCGCGGGCACCGGCAGGGACCGAGCTGGGAGCTGCCTCCCCGCGGGGATCCCGGCAGATGCGGGAGGCAAAGGTGGGGAAGGACAACCCACCGTGCTGCCAGGTCTGGCCACCAGGCACTGCCATGGCCCAGGTGAGGCCGGGCCTGTGAAAAACCTTTCAGCATTTTACAGGGGCTCACAGGGAAGGCAGAGAGAGACTTTTCACCAGGGTCTGTCATGACAGGACAAGGGGTGAGGGTTTCAAACTAAAAGAGGAAAGTTTGGGATTGGATATTAGGAAGAATTCCCTGTGAGGTGCTGAGGCCCTGGCACAGGGTGCCCGGAGCAGCTGTGGCTGCCCCGTTCCTGGAAGTGCCCAAGACCAGGTTGGACAGGGCTTGGAGCACCCTGGGCTAGTGGAATGTGCCCTGCCCATGGCAGGGGTTGTAACTGGATGACCTTTAAGGCCCCTTCCTGCCCAGACTGTTCTAGGAGTCTATGGAAGGAGCAGGATCCCACAGAGCCTCCCACATCACCTGTGGGCACAGCTCCCCTGCCCTTGCCAAGGCATCAAACCTGCTTGGGCACGAATGGTCCCCCCGGCCCTGCTCCAGGTCCAGGAGTGGCAGCAGAGCAGGAAGCTGCCTCTGAGCAGCAAGGGGGTGCAGAGGAATAAGAGCTCTTCCAGGGTAAGAGCACCTGGATCTGCGGACACCTGGGACCCTTCGGGGTTGGCATGTTCAACTGGGAATGTCTCACTTTTCAGGATGTTCAAATGAGACACTGGGCTTGGATGTGGACCCCAAATTCCCATCTCTGAGGGAGAGAAAGAGGCACAAAGATTACAAGGGCAAGTCCCAGCAAAGAGAAGTGAGAACCAATGACACCAAGACCCTTGGGGACCAAGAGAGAACCTGGAGGCTGAGTGTTTGGAGCTGCATTGCTTGGACAACTCCACATGGAAGACTGTGGGAGACAGATATTGCCCAGGTATCCCCACAGAAAGCTGGAGCACCCGCATGGGCTCAAGGCAGATTTGCAGAGGCAAAACCAAAACATCACCAAACGAGGGCTGCTTCCAAGCACAGTCAAGCACCCACACAGCAGGAGGTGACCAGGGACAGAGCAGCAGAGCAGGCCAGAGGGGAACATGCCCCATCTCATCACCCCTGAGCACAAACCCAGTCCCCATGCCAGCAGGCACCATACCCAGGGAGCTCAGCACGTGCTCAGCAAGTGTATGCCAGGGGCAGCCGAGGGTACCAGGGGTGGCAGCAGCCACCAGAACCCACTGGGGTCACTGGCAAGGCCAGGACAGCACTGCCAGCACCCAGGTGACAACCAGACCCTGGGGATGAAGCCCATCTCAGAAGTGACCCAGAAACAACAGGGAACATCTCACCCGTGGGCAGGTCCCACCCAGCACCCACGGTGCTCCCACTGAAACATCAAGGGCTGGCACAGGGCAGGGCCAGCAACCCGAGCCCTTTGCAGCTCCCACCTCTCAGAGCCGGGAGGGTGGAGATGGGAAAGCACATCCTGCTTGGAAAATCAGAAAGCAGCTTTTCTTTTTTCATTCTTTGCCACCGCTCCCAGGGTCACGGCCAACACACATCCTCCACGGCCAGGCCAGCACACTGACAGCTCCCTGTGGGGACGTGATGCATCCCCATCCTCCCAGCACAAAGGATGTCCCAGCTCAGGGGATGGAGGGTGCTCTGCTACAGGTGACACTGCTCCAGGACAAGGACATCGAGGCAGACCCACACATCCCAGGGCAAGCCCACGGCCTGGGAGCTGAACATCCCCAGTCCCTTCCATGCCATAACCACGGATGGTGGGAACCAGGGACACCAAGGCAGCCACTGGAAAACCTTCTGACCTCAAAAATCCTTTTATCCACATAATCACAGGCTGTCACCCACGTGCAGCACAGGCTGTCATCTCGGACCATCAACACACTCCACCTGCTTGCAAGGGAAAAGACAAGCAAGGATGAAATCACTCTGAAGATGTAAGGGACCAGCACTCCAGCACCCCAAAAGGAGACACTGGGGGTGGGCACATCACCAGAAATGAGATGTTGACAGACCCCAAAGCTTTCTGACTGTGGATGTCAGGTGCCTGAGGGCCCAAGGCCAGGGTAAACGTGCCCTTTGGACTTTCCCAAAGGCACAGGGACCCACGGGACACCCTCAGCCACTCACTGGGGTCACTGTTCTGCTGCCTGCTGTCCCTGGAGCTCTCCTGGGGCTCCAGCCCTACGGGTGTCCCAAGGAACACAGGACATGGGTAGGGATGCAGGCTGCTCCTCACCCACATGTCCTGATGCTCCCCAGTGGGGTCCCAGGATGGCAAGTCCAGCCTCCCCAGCAGGACCTGTCCCTCTGCTGAAGGCAAAGGCAGCTGCAGAGCTGATTCCCACGCAGAGCCACTGCTGAGCAGCAGCAAACTCACATCTCCTCCACTCCAGCCTGGGATTTCCCACTGGCCACCTCGGGAGGTGGCTCCTCCTCCAGCCACCCCTTTGCCCACACGCTTCTCCCCTCCTGCCTCCCACACCACTGCTCCCTGCACCAAGTCACAGAATGGCTTGGGTTAGAGGTGACCTTAAAGCTCCTCTCCTTTCAACCCCCTGCCCCGGGCAGGGACACCTTCCCCTAGCCCAGGCTGCTCCAAGCCCATCCAGCCTGGCCCTCCAGGGATGGGGCAGCCACAGCTGCTCTGGGCAGCTGTGCCAGGGCCTGCCCACCCTCAGTGTAGAACATTTCTTCCCTATGCACAAGTTAACCCCGACCTGTTACAGTTCAAAACTCTCACCCCTTGTCCCGTCACTCCAGGCCCTTGTCCAAAGTCCCTCTCCAGCTCTCCTGAAACTCCTTTGAGCGCTGGAAGGAGCTTTAAGGTCTCCCTGTAGCCTTCTTTACTCCAGGCTGAGCATCCCCAGGCTGTCTCCAGAGCAGAGGGGCTCCAGCCCTTGGACCATCTCCGTGTCCTCCTCTGGGCCTGCTCCAACAGCCCCCACGTCTGTCTGTGCTGGGGACACCACAGCTGGGTGTGTGCCCCATGGGGGTGTCCCCAGAGCAGAGCAGAGGGGGAGCACCCCCTGCTCACCCTGCTGCCCGTGGTGCAGCCCAGGATACACTCAGCTTCCTGGGCTCACAGTGCACGGTGCTGGCTCATGTCCCATCTGTCACCCCCAGCCATCCTCCACAGGGCTGCTCCCAGCCCATCCACTCCCGGCTGTGCTGGGGCTGGGGCTGTCCCCACACAGGTGCAAGGTCTTTCACTGAGCATGGCTGAACCTCCCACTTTCCTCTTTCCCCATCAGCTGCCTGGCAGGAAAACACCCAATGCCACACACCACCCACTGCCAGCATCTCCATCCTTTCCCAAGCCACCACAGCCCATCCATTCTCCTGTCCCCAGCTGGGTGGAGGGCCAGCCTCTCCCTGGGGCAGTGGCTCCCATCCTGCTCCCCAGCCTGGATGAGTTTCAAGAGCACCAATCACTTTGGGACACCCGTGCTCCATGCCTGGGCTCTGTGCAGCGAGGTGGCTGCAAGGGGCAGCAGTGACAATTGGGAGTCCTACAAAACCCTCCATGCTCCCAGGAGTCAAAGCTGAGTCAGGGGAAAAGGAAGGGGAAAGGAGGAAAAAAAAAAAGAAACAAGCCTTTTGAGTGCAATATTTTAGTTGAGCACCAGAGCATGAGTAAAGGAGGGAGCTTTTCGTGGTCTGGTGAGTTTAAGCTATGAGCTGAAAGTTTAACTATTAATACACTTAATCAAGAGGTTGTTCCTACAGCCAGGATTTGGGAAAACAAAACAGGGCGGCAGGAGAACGGTGACATCGCCGTGGCCACCCCGGGGAATGTCCCTGCTGGGGGAGGTGGAGGGTGCAGGAGCAGCTGGGGCTGGATCCAACCCCGGCCAAGCCTTGCATGGACACACCAGGAGGTGCCAGGTGCTGGCTGCCAGGGCCAAGCACCCTGGCTCCGGCCATCCCCCAGTGCCCCACACAGGAGATTGGTCAGAGGGGACAGTTGTGGGGAGAGGATGCCACCCCCAAACCCTGCAGCATCGCCAGGTCGCAGACAAGCAGCACCTGCACTGCTGCCACCTGCCTGGAAGGGTCCTGGTGACACCAGGGGACGCCGGGGCGTGAGGGACCCCCAGGGTCGGGGATCCCCAAAACACCCCCCACACCTCCACAGCGTCTCCTCTGGCCCAGAGGAGGAAGAGGAGGCACAGGCTGAAGCTGGGGTGCAGCACGCAGAGCTGCTGTCTGTGTCACGGGCAGGGCGCGGGAGGTGCGGGCAGTGCCTGGCGGCGCCGGCTGCCCGCATCCCCACCACAAAATCCATGTCAAGGACGCCTCGGCCGGCTCCTGCCTCTTCCCACCGAGGCGGGGGGGAGGACACGGGGACATTCGTGACGCCCGGCACACCGCCCCCACCCCCTGCCTGCGCATCCCGCCGGGCACGCAGCCCCCCCGGCCCTGCCCCGGGGCCACCGAGCTCCGAACGGCGCCGGCACCAACTTCTGAGCGGCACCGGCGGCTCCTTTGTTACTTTGCTTTTGTTGTCACACGCCGGCGCGTCCCCGTCCCCATCGTCCCGTCACCGTGTCCCCCCCCACATCCCTCGCACAGCCCCCCCCAGGCGGCGTCCCCGAGGTCAGGGCGCGACATCTGCCAGCGCGACGGGGCGACGCCGCTACCGGCACCGGGGAGGGGGGCGCAGCGCCGGGGGCATCTCCGGGGGCATCTCGGGGGTACCCGCGCGGGGACACTTGGGGTGACACCGCCACCGATGGTGATGCGCTGCGGCGGCCCCGCGGGGGCCGCTGGAGGAGCCGTTTCCCCAAAGCTGTTCCCGCTGGGAACGCGAAGGACGGACGGACAGACGGAGGGACGGAGCGAGGTTTCCATGCCTACCAGCGCTCCCGCTGAGCGGGACCTCGGGGACAGTCACCCCCCCCTTTCCCATGCGACCCCCCTCGCCTCGGCCCCGCCGGGGGATGCAGCGCAGCCCGCGGGCAGCAGCGGGGGCCGGGGAGCGCTGGGGGCCCGGGAGGCCGGAGGGGTCCCCGTCCCCCCGCAGCCCCAGGTGCGGCCCCGCCGCCGGGCTGGGGGCCGGGGGGCGCGGACAAAGCGGCACAAAGGGGCCGCTGACACAGCAGGGCCCGTTTCCAGAGAAACAAAACTTCCGCCGGCCCCGGCTCCGCGCCCCAGGTAGCCGGGATGGGCATCCCCCCGGGCCCCCCCAAAGCCGGCCTCGCCCGCCCTCCCACAGCTCGGCATCCCTCATCACTGCCCGGCCCCCCCGGCTCGGAGCGGCGGGGGGTGAAGGTGGCCCGGCCGGGTCAGCGCACACGCGGGGCCGTTACCGCAGGATGTGTGCGCAGCTTTGTTTGTGCGTGGGATGCCCCCTCCCCAATGCCCATCCCACCCCCTAACCCCCCGTGCCACCCCCCCATCCTGCTCTCCCCCATCAATCATCCCAGCAAAGAATAACCCGACCCGAAGCAGCCCCGGCCCCGCAGGAAGGACGCTGCCGGCTGCGGGATGCGGTGGAAAAAAAATAGGAATAATAAAATTAAAATAAAAGGAAAAAAACCAACAACAACAACCAAACACCCCACACCTCCGTGGGGCGCATGGGGCCGCGGTTCGGCGGAGTTTGAGGCCGTAATTCCCAAATTCGGGTACAATCCACAGCCCCCACGGTGGTTTTGGGGCCGGTGGCACCCACGGCGGTGCGACCGAGGGACGTTCCACGGCGCGACCGCGGCGGCTCGCTGGGTGCCGGGGCGCGGGGGTGCCCTGCCCGCCGCGGCTGGGGGGACCAGGGGGTCTGGGAATCCCGTCTGACGGCGAGGCGGGCCGGGGGGGGCTCGCCGCGAACGGGGGGGACGATAAAGTTGGGTGAGTTGTCGCACATGGCTGGGCGATGGCGAGCGGCGCCGCTGCCACGGCCACCCCGCGCCCGGGCACCGGCGGCGGAGCCGAAGTGCCGCGGGAGCCCGGCGCGCCCGGCGAGGCGGCGGCGACCCACGCGCGGTCACGGGCGCAGGGCGGGGGTTCCCCCGCGCCCCCCACGCGAGCCCCGCCGCGGGTGGCACCGCCGGCCCCGCTGCCCACCGCCTCCCCCCGGCGCCGCCGCCCCCGCCGCCCCCCGGCCCCGCCGCCACCATTGTCACCCGGGAAACCACCGGGCGCTGCCGCGGCGGTCCGGGGCGGCGGGGGGAGGCGTGGGGGGCTCACTCCATCCCTCCCCGCGGCTCCCGGCGCATCCCCGCCGGGCTGCGGCTACCGGCAGCGGGGTTCGGTCGCACCGAGAAAAACTTTGCTCGTTACCCCGACGTTCCCCCGCTCCCCTCCCATCCCCGGGAAGCGGCGGGGCCGCTCGGGCGCCGCGCAGGCAGCACCGGCCGGGCCCGACGCGGGCAGGCGGGCAGGCGGCCAGCTCCGGCCCCGCCGCCGCCGCGGGCAGCCCGGGCACGGCGCCGGGCAGCGGGGCGAGCCGCGGATCCCCCCGCCAAACTTTTTTCTTCTCCGCCACCTCCCCGTTCTCCAAGAGCCCCCCGACGCCCCCCACCCCAACTCCGCCGGCGGAGCGCCCCGGGGGCCGGCACCGACCGGCGGTCCGGGAGCCGCCGCGCTGCGGGCAGCGCTGCCGGGAGCGGCGGGGGCTGCCCGGGCGCCGGGAAGGGGGCAGCAGGGGAAGGGAGCGGGCTACGGAGGGGAGGTCAGCACCTGCCCGGGGCCGGGGCCGGGGCCGGGTTAGCCGAGGCGGGCTCGGTGCCTCGCCGCCGCCGCACACCCACCTCCACATCGCCGCTCGCTCTGGGAGTGCGCAGCCCCCGCTCCGCGCTGCACGGCGCTGCCGCCGCCGCCGCCGCTGCCCGCGGCTGCCGGCAAAACCCGGACCGGACCGGGCCGAGCGCCCCGCGCCGCCGGACACCGCGACACGCCGCGACACGACACGCCGCGCGCGCCCCCCGCCGCCCCGCGCGCGCGCCGCCCGCACGGCCAGCCCCCGGCTCGCCGACCCCCCCTCCCAGGGCTACACCCAGCCCCGGGGCACTGCCGCCCCCGCCGTGCCACCCGCCGAGCCCGGCGTGGGGACACCGTGCGACCGACCCGCGTGTCCCACCCGCCCCCACGGGGTCTGTCCCGCTGCGACCCCCGCGTCTCATCCACCCCCCCGTCACGGGTGTACCCGCCCGCCCCCGTGTCCCAGCTGCCCCCATGGGTGTCACCGTGGTGTGTCCCCTCGTGTCCCAGCTGCCCCCATGGGTGTCACCGTGGTGTGTCCCCTCGTGTCCCAGCTGCCCCCATGGGTGTCACCGTGGTGTGTCCCCTCGTGTCCCGGATGCCCCCATGGGTGTCACCGTGGTGTGTCCCCTCGTGTCCCAGCTGCCCCCATGGGTGTCACCGTGGTGTGGCGCCCTCCGTGTCCCAGCTGCCTCCCCCCCCCCCCGAGTGTCACCGTGGTGTCCCAACCCCTCGTGTCACACAGGGATGGGACTGGAGCGTGTCCCCCGTGTCCCATCCAGCCCCACGGATGCCATCCTGTTCGCACCCCCTCCATGTCCCGCCTGTCCCCCACAGGTCTCACCCCACTGTGCACCCCGTGTCCCAGCCGCGCCCATGGGTGCCGGCATGATGTCCCCTCCACCTCGGTGTGCCCCCCCGAATCCCCAGCCACCCCCAGTGCGATGTCACCATCCTGTCTCTGGGGTGTCACCCAGCTGTGCCTCCTCCCTCCGCGCTGTTCCCGAGGGGTGACACCCCGTGTGCACTCAGGATGTCCCTCTGTGGGGTGCACATCCCTCAGTCCATTCCCCCCTGTCCCCAGCGCGGGGTGTCCCCCTGCAGGTCCCTCTGGGGTGCCAGCCCCTCTCTTCTCCTTCCGTGGGGCGCCCACAGAGCGTTCCCCTCCCTCTGTCCCCCCGTGGGCTGCACTGGCACAAGGTCCCAGAAGAAAGGGTCACCCCCGGCAGCGAGGAGCAGCGGAGGGGACAGAGGGGCGCGGAGCTCCCCGTTCCCCGCGGGGAGGATCGCTCCGGGCGGGGAGGAGCCCCAGCCCCGGAGCCCCGGAGCCCCGGAGCCCCAGGCTTGCTGCGGCCGCCGGGAGGGACCTCACGGTCTCCCAGCGGGACATCGCTGAAATCCCCCTGAATAAACAGCAAATAATCGATGGTCCGATAAGTCAGCTGGAGGGAGGGGACAAATCCCGAGGTTTGGCCCCGCGGCGGGAGGGGGGGATAACACTCTTGGCCCAGAAGTTTCCTGCTCAACTTTTTGCCAGAATTTTTTGCTTCTGAGGGGGAGAGTTGTTGTTGGGTTTGGTTTTTTAATTTATTTTTTTTTTCTCCCCTTGGAGTTGTGGGCACTGAAATATTGGAAGTTAAAAAAAAAAAAATCCTTAAATCCCCGCTCCTCAGCCGAGAGCAGCTTTCCAGGGACAAACAGCCCAAAAAAAAACCCACCACCCCCAATTCCTGCAGCCTTTTCAGTTGCCAGCAAAATACCCAAACCCTCTCAAAAGCAGAAACCCTGGCAAAAATGAAACTGGGTTTGTGTTGCCGTTGATTTTTTTTTTTTCACAGGAATGCGAAATCTCTTCCCACCCCGCTCCCGCCTCGAAATGAAACAAAAAAAATCCGCGATGGGGCGGGGGGTGGGGGGCGAGCGGCGCGGATGCGCTGTTTGTATTTGATCCACGTCTCGTTAATTATGCGCCTCTCGCAGATTTAGCCACCGGGATTTGCAACCGCGGGTGCTGTGACGATGCTCCAGCTTCCCAAAAAATCTCCCTCCCGGGTGGCGGCGATGGGGGAGCGCGGTCCCCTCCTCCCGGACACCCTTTCAGCTCCTCTCTGGCCCTCTCAATGTGTCCCCAGCCTGCCTCCCTCCACAGTGCAGCTTCTCAGCCCCCCCAAAAAAGGAGCAGGGAAGCCTCGTGCGTGGCACACAGGATGGGGGTGGCACTGGTGACACAGGAGAAGGGACAGCATCCCACCAGCACCGCTCCAAGTGGCACTGCCCAGCGTGCAGCACCATCTCACCCTCGTGGGCGTCACCAAGGGCATTTTCTTTGCCTGTTTTTGGCTGTTTCTGAGGACCTGACACAACCCCCAGCATGAAGCACGGGGTGTTGATGTCCCCTTTGCCAAGGCAGGGCCTGTGGCAGTGGCACCTGGAGTTTGCCACCCACTGAAGGTCCCCAAATGCAGCAGCATTTCACTTCTCAGAGTGTTTGGAAAACTAACATGTCAGCAAATCACCTTTACTGAGGTCTGGGATCCTCCGAGAGAAGGGAAACTGAGGCACAAAGCCAAGCTGGGACTTGGTGACAGCAACAGCAGCCAAGCTGTGGCTTCAGCCCAGTGTCCCCCAGCCAAGCTCCAGGCTCCCCATGGTTCCCACTGCCCAGTGCCCAGCTCTGCAGCCACGGGGAGCCCCCAAATCCACAGGAGGGTCCCCCAGAGCTCCCAGACAGGCAGATCCCCACAGCACAGGGACAAGGGAGACACCCCCTGAGCCTCCACTCTGCTACTGGAGCCCTTCCCCATGGCATCTGGGGGCTGGGGGGACAGGAGGATGAGGATGGAGGGCAGAGGGGACAGAGATGAAGGGCAAGGGGGACGAGGGTGGAGAGTGAGCGGGCCAGAGATGGAGGACAGTGAGGATGAGGATGAAGAGCAAATGGGGCAGGAAGGGAGGGTGACAGGGCAGGATGGAGAATGGTGAGGCCAGGGCTGGGAGGCAAGGTTGAAGGGTGAGCAGAATGGGGCAGGGACAATGGGATAAGGACAAATGGGACAGGGGTGAGGGGACACAGAGACAGGAGAATGATGGTGCCAGGCATGGAGGACACAGGGTGCAGGGACAGGGGATGGGGACAGACGGCAAGGGGACAGGGCAGAAACTCTTCAGCAAACAGCAGCACTGCCCCTGCTCGCTGCCTGCCAGAGGCAAGGCCAAAATCTCCCCCGCCAATGCTGGGCTTTGGGCTCTGGCAGTGGGGTCTGCACTGCCCCTCCCCAGTGGGGGAACAATCCCGGGAGCTCTGCCCAGCTCCAGGAGAGGAGCCAGGAATAACTGGGGTGGGGCATGGAGGGGCTACAGAGCAGCCTGGCCCTGCAGCAGTGAGGGGGGGTCACACAGGTCCGTGTCCCCCCCAGGGTGGCAGTGGGACAGTGGCCAGAGGGCTGCCGAGGCTGTGTGACAGGGAAATGCATCCCAACAGTCTCCAGAGCACAAACACACCTCCAAAATTCCCAACCCCAAATTCCTCCAGCCCAGCCGCTGCCATCCAAGTGGGTTACAGAGCTGGCACTGCCTTGTCACCTCCTCCGTGCAGGGTGCTGGGTGGCTCCTTGTGGAGGGGACCCAAATCCAGCCAGAAGCTGTGTCAGGAGCCCCAGACCTTGGTGACATCCCTGATTTTGGGGAGGGGGCTGGATGGGGGACCCCAGCTCCTCCAGGTGCTATGCTGGGAGACCCCCCCACTCCAGCAAGCTGGGGCCAGACTGGCACAAACCCTCGGCCCTGCTGGGCTGGCAGGCAGAGCTGGAGCGGCTGGTGGGTTTTGGGTGAGCCCTCGGGGTCAGCTCTGTGTCCCCAGCCGAGCCCCGGGGACACCGCAGCCCCTGGTTCCCGGCTGGAGGGCCACGGGAGTCCCCACCCCGCTGCTCACACAGGCCCGGGGGTCCGCGGGCAGCCCGCACCCTCCGCGGCCCCGCTGCCCTCAGCTGAGTGTGCAGCGTTAATTTTTAACCCCGGCTGTCTCCCGCACGGCGGCTGGCGCTGGCCCCGCTCGCCGGGACATGCCACAGCCACGCGGGGACCGCCACCCTTCCCGGAGCCGGGGGGTGACACGGGTGGGGCAGGCTGAGGCACCGGCCCTGGTGCCGGGGGTCCGGGGTGTCCCCCCGCTCCCGTGCGAACGGCGGCTGCCCGGGAATGTCCCGGCAAGGAGAGCCGGGCCTCAAAGCAAACAGAGCAAACAGAGAAGAGGGGCAGGGAGGCGGCTTCGCTCTGCCCTCTCCCACCGAGGCAAGGGGGAGCGAGTGTGCGGAGCCCGCGGCCGGCAGCATCCCGCAGCCTGCAGCAGGGAACAGAGCCAGACCCCCACCCAAACCCCCCGGGGCCGAGGAGAGCCCACGCCGTGCCAGGGGACACCGGGGCCACCGGGGGTCCCAGCCTGCGCCGGGGCAGGCAGAGCGGGCACGGGGCTGTGCCGCAGGGTGGGCTGCAGCCACAGTCCCGCCTACGTGCCAGGCAGCAGGAGAACCACGAGGACACTCGAGCTGCAGCGTTTCCACCTCCGGGGACCCTGGCAGGCGTTGGGAAATTTTTTTTTTTTTTTGAGCTGGGGATTCGCCTGGAATTCAGACGCCCACGTGGTCCAAAATAGCCTGGCTCCAACATCCGGAGCGCCCTGCGAAAGCCATCTGCCTGCGCAGGCAGCCCGGGGCTGGGGCACGCCGGCACTCCCGTCCCATCGCTGCCCTCCCCTTCCCCTGGCTGCTGGGGTCACAAGCCGTGCCGAGCACAGAGGGACAGGCAAGCGCTGTGGCCAGGCTGGGGACACCGGTCCCGGTCACATTAACACCGGGGTTTTCCCAGTGTCTGCAGAGTTTTGGCTCTGGGAAGACACCAGTGACATGAAAAGAGCCATTCTCAGAGCGGAGAATGCTGCCCTTCAGATGGGGGCTGAAATGCAGAGCAAGCCAGGCTCCAGGGGGGAATTTAGATTATTCCTGCTCCACCCATGTGCTCCCACATCTCGTCCCCTGGCCAGCCCTGTGGTGTCATCTCAAACCCATCCCCAGCCCCTGGGGGACAGGATCCTCCAGCCCCTGGGGGGGGAGGACCCCTGCCCAATGGTGCCTCCTCTGAGGGACCCTCACAAGGACCCTGTCCTCACCACCAGGACAGCAGAGCCAGAGGGGGCTTTCCAAACCTCTCCTGCCTGTCCACACAAACAAGGAGACAGAAAGGTCGGAGCAACCCTGATTTTAAAAACAGACGTGCCAGTTACATGATTTCCACTGGAAATATCAAAGTTACTTATGGGAAGAGCTAATTTGGGCACACTCGGGTCAGGAGCCCTGGAGAAATGAGGGTGAAAACAGCGCTGGCCTCCTCCTGGCCTCTGTGGCAGCCAGGTCACTGCCTCCTGCCCAGCACTCCCCCCCCATGCTCCTGCCCCCAGGTGTTGCACGCTCAGCCTCAGCAGGGATTTGGGATCCTGAGGATGATGCTGAGAGCCACCTGGGCATGGCTGTGTCTTATGGAGAAGCCTGCAATGTGTAGTGTAAAATCCGGCTTGTGGCTGTAAATTGATCGCCACTGAAATCCTGGAAACAGAAAAGAAGGACTTACAAACACTCTGGAATGAGGATACAATCACAGGAAATGCAAGTGAAGAATGATAAAGAAAGAAAATTGGGAAATTTAGTGACTACAAGAAAATGGACCGGGATTACATGAGGTGCAGTGCAAAGGACCAAAACATGCCAAAATGAACCTCACAGATGTTGCAAAATCCAGGGAAAAGATCAAGGAGGAAGACTTTGAGGGGAAGACATAAAATGCACAGCAGCACCATGGGCACAGGAGGAGGAGGTGATGCCCTGTGACCTCCCATGGCCAGGAGGCCTCTGAGAACAAGCACCACCTGGACATTTCCCTCCATTCCACATCCCCTCTTCCCATCAATGCCACTGCAGCTGAGCTGTGATCAAGACATTGTGGAGGTGAACCGTGCTCACCTTGTCTTGCAGAAAGGAGCTGGGCATTGGAACAGGCTGCCCAGGGAGTGGTGGAGCTGCCATCCCTGGAAGTGTTGGAAGACCAGTGGGTGTGGCACCTGGGGACATGGTACACACAGGCTGTGGGGCTCATGGTAGCACTTGGTGTCCTTAGAGGGCTTTTCCAGACTGCAGGATTCTGGGATTCTGTGACTCTCACAGGCTGCCCTCCCTGTTCTGATCTCCTTTGCCCAGCTCCACTGCCCTGAGAAGAAATCAGCCCCTGACTTTCACAGGCTGGAGCAGTGCCCAGAACCCACAGAACCCAGCCCTCCCCCTCTGGCCACTGCAGACAGCAGCAGCAACCCGTGGTGGGTGCTGTGGAAGGGGCTGGCAGACCTCACTCTGTGGGTGTAAGAAGCTGTCCCCCCTCAGTCACCTGGACACCACGCACCGTGTCACCCTGACCTGCAGCCTGGAGTGGATTGTGACATGTCAAAAGGACCAGCTCTGTCCAGGCCACTCTTCCTCCTGATAGCAAGCTTTGGAGCTGGGCAGCAACGTGATGTGTCTCACATCATTTCTGTAACCACCTAAACCCTCCACGATCTCTCTGCTCACTTCATCTTCAACAGCAGAGCTCAGCTGCAAGGGCAGCACCCAGTTCTTGGGTAAGCTGAGGTGTGAGGGTCCCACCGAGGTCTTCTGGGAGACACCCTGTGCAGCCAGCTGAAGGGCAGGAGCACAGGGCTGCACTCACCCACTGCTCCTGCCACCAGAGAAGCCACTTTTCCCCCAGGAGACCCTCTGGGAGCTGGCTGGGGACAGGCCAGCAGCCCTTCCCCCTGCCCCATCCCACCTGCCTGCTCTCCTTGCCTGGAAGCTTCCCTGCACTCACCACGCTGCAGGGACACTTCCACAGCCCCCCAGGGACGTCTGGCACCCACACCACTGCTGTGTGGAGGAGAGTCAGGCCTGGAGCTCTGACGTGCAGCTCCATTTCTTCCGGGGCACACAGAACCGAAGAAATCACGGCAAAGAGCCAGCCTGGAGTTGGATGGGAACAGACCACCATCTCCTTACCTAGGAAGACCAACTGGACTTGTCAAGAGGAAAGAAATTCATCTACATCTCACACATATGGTCTCATCCTAATGGATATGTATGAGCATAAGGGAAGAAGAATAACCTTCTGGTTAGGCTAAGGGCTTGGCAGTTGAGATTTCGCGATGCTATTCTCAGCGCTGTCCACACCTTGCTCCGAAGCCTCAGAAAACTCTTTATCCATCCTCAGGCCTCACGTTCCCATCTGGAAATGGGGCCCATACCTATTTTGTGCTCGTTGCAAAGGAGAGAGGAGGGACGCTTGGGATGCATCTCCCTCCTCGAGCCGCTCTTGTTTTGAGTTAAGGAGAGCAGGCAGGAGAGACGGGAAGAATGAAGAGCCACGAGGCATCTCTGGGAAAGCTCCAGCGCTGCTGAAGGCTGCCTGGAAAACTCAAACTTCAGTGGAAAGAGGGAAAATGGTCTTTTCCCAGCACTCTGGGGCAGCACAGCTCATCACCTCGGATAACCCAGAGCAAACTGGAGCTATCAGAGCATGTTTGCATCCTCGTGAGCCAGCCCAGAACGCTTCCTGGGCTCGACATCTTCCAGGAGGGATGCACAGATGTGCCCTGCCCGAGCTGAAGGCACTGCCCAGAGGCCCCTGCCAGGCTGCCAGCCAGCCAGGAGTCCATGGCCTGTGGTGGGCAGATGTTACCTGCTCCAAAACCTGCTCCAGGAGGATGTGCTCAACGCTGGGACTGGCAGGGGCCTTGCCTGAGGGACTCCAGGGAACAAGGAGCCTTGAGGTGCTCCAGGAGATGAGATGCCCTAGGTGACCCCAAGGGATGAGGTGCTCCAGGAGATGAGGGCTCTAGGTGACCCCAAGGGATGGGGTGCTCCAGGAGATGAGGAGCCCTAGGTGACCCCAAGGGATGAGGTGCTCCAGGAGATGAGGAGCCCTAGGTGACCCCAAGGGATGAGGTGCTCCAGGAGATGAGGAGCCCTAGGTGACCCCAAGGGATGGGGTGCTCCAGGAGATGAGATGCTCTAGGTGACCCCAAGGGATGAGGTGCTCCAGGTGCCCAGGATGCTCCACAGGACGAGGTTCCCCAAGTGCCCCCAAGTTCTCCAGAGGCTGAGATGCTTCAGAGGCTCCCAGCACTTGGCCAGGCTGGAACTGGGAGATGTCACCACCTTTCCAGAGGTGGACAAGGTGTGTCCCCACCAATTCCCCACTGCTGGAAATCTCAGAGTCTAGCTGTGCCCATGCTGGCCGGAATCACCCACCTCCCACCCAGCATGGGGGTCACCCCACTGTCCCTTTCCCAGCTTTCCCAGCCCTGGGATTGCCACAGATCCGTGGGTGAACCGAGGTTGTCCTGTTCATCGCGCCTCCTCCAGCTCCCCCGATCCAGCACTGGCTGGGACCCTGTTCCCTGGATGGATGGATGCCAGCACGGGTTCCCTCCTCCATCTCCTCCTCCTCCCTCAGGGCACTTCTGCAGGAGCCCCAGCCCTGCAAGGAGAACACAGAGCAGCCAGAGCAGCTGTAAATCCTTCCCTGCAGCCCAGGGCTCTGCCAAGCTCTCCCTTCCACCCAAATTTATGGAAAAGCAGGTCCCTGCCAGCGACGCACAGCACAATTGTGAGGTGGAACAGGCAGTGCTCGCCAGCTGCAGCAAGGGCTCCTGCTGCCTTTTTCTTCCTCTTCCTCAGGCTGTCACCCTCAGCAGCCTGGGGACAGGCACAGACAAAGCAGCCCCAGCACAGTTTGTCCCTTCCCCATCACACTCCCCAACCTGAGCCTCCTGGGAGCACCCCAAACCTCGGGTAGGAGCATGAGACCCTCTGTGGACAGGCACAGCTGGGCCCAAACTCCCCCTGTGCCACCCCTTCCCCTGTGCCACCCTTCCCCTGTGCCACCCTTCCCCTGTGCCACCCTTCCCCTGTGCCACCCTTCCCCTGGTGCCCCCAGTGCTGGCAGGGGCATGAGCCAAGCCATAAAAAGGAGAGGATGGAGGCTCAGGGAGGGAGACAAGAGCCAGAAGCTGAGCATCACTGGAGATTTCTTCCACGTAGCAAAGGTCAGCCATGGCCAGCCCCTTCCTCCGCTGTCACGGCAGAGGTAGTGCTGACAGTAGACCCGAGTATTTGCATTTCCTGATGGCTGCATGCTGAAATTTGCAGTTTTAATGGTGCATTAATGCTGGCTCCTGCATTTCATTACTTCTGAGAGCGAGAAAAGGCACAGAGTGAAAATAGAAATTCCCTTCAGTTAGGCCAGGCCAGCCTGGCCACTGAGTGCTGGCTCCTGCCAGACACCCTTGACACAGCTGTGAGCTGGGCCCAGCTGACACACAGCCACAGAAACCCCAGCAAAAACCATCCTTCCTTCACTTTTCCTTAACCACGGGATGGCCCTTCCCAGGTACAGAGGTGATCAGAACCCACCCAGCCACCAGCCACCAGTGGGCTGCCCAGGATCCCCCCACAAACACAGGGATGCTTTGGAGAGGTGACTTCCTGGCCACCTTCCTGTTTCTTGTCCTGTCTGCACAGGTCAGGGAATTCAGTCTGCTTTTTGCCCAAATCAGACTTGGCTGCTGTTTCCTTACTGCATCCTGGACACAAATTTTTGTGCCTGAGCTTAAGCATAAAGCACTTGGAAACCTGGCCTGGAAGCACAGGGAAGAGCGGAGCCAGGAGGAGCACTCACTGTGAGCACGAGTGCTGGGGGGGTCTGAAGGGAGGGATCAGACAGGAGGAGCCCCTGAGATGCTCACCATGGGCGAAAGCAAAGCTTGCTGCTGGCCACACTCCGTGCAATGGGCTTTTTGGGATGAGTTTTGGGGTGTCCAGCACACCAGTGACCTGCACTCTCTGTGTCCCTCTTGCTCAGTTCTGATTCAGGGCCACTCACGACAAGAAAGGCATTGAGGGGCTGGAGTGTATCCAGAGAAGGGAACAGAGCTGGGGAAAGGCCTGGAGCACAAGAGGAGGAGCAGCTGAAGGAACTGGGAGGCTCAGCCTGGAGAAAAGGAGGCTCAGGGGGGACCTTCTCCCTCTCCACAAGTCCCTGACAGGAGGGTGCAGCCAGGCGGGGGTCAGGCTCTGCTCCCTGGCATTGGGACAAGAGGAGATGGCCTCAAGTTGTGTTGGGTGCAGTTTAGTTTGGATATTAAGGAAAAATTCTTCACAGAAGGGGTGCTCAGGCATTGGAGCAGGCTGCCTAGGCAAGTGGTAGAATCACTGTCCCTGGAAGTGTTCAAAAGCCATGTGGATGTGGCACCTGGGGACACGGGTTAGTGGTGGCCTTGGCAGTGCTGGGTTAATGGTTGGACTCAAGGATCCTAGAGGGCCCTTCCAGCCTCAGTGATTCCATCATTCCCTGTGTCCAAGCCTGATCCAAGGGCACATGGATGAAGTTGAATACCCCAGGGCACATGGAACACCCAGGCAGCATCACGGCATCTCCTGTGGCCTTCAGACCTGCAAACCTGTGTGTCCCTTGCCCCTGTGCCCCTGAGGACCTCCACTGGCAGGGTGAGGTGCCACTCCATCCTCTCTTGTGTTTGAGACCTGCAGAGGTCCCAGCCATCAGCTGGGTAAGAATGGGGGATCAGGCTGACTGAATGTGACCCCCCAATCCCAAAACCCATCCCTTCCACAGGCTCCCCAGAGCCTCCATAACCCAGTGTGAAAGTGACCCCATCAACCCTGTCCCCCAGGCCAGGGAAGACTTTCACCCTCCCCATGGCTTTGGGGGTGGATCAATGGGGGACCCTTCCCTCATCTGCACCATTGGGTGACTTTCCTGATGTCCACCTGGAATCCCTGCTTGCTGCTCCAGCCCTGGTTTCCATCTGCAGGGCCATCCTGCAGCTGGGTTTCGGCAGCGCCCCACTGCCCAGGCGGGCCTGCCCTGCCTTTCCTGCCCATAAAACCAACAGGGCAGTGGAAATATTTCGGAAACACCTTTTACAGTTCTCTCAGCAGGGCTGCAGTTAACCCCTAAAGGGGCTGGCTGCCATCAGGAAAAACAATTTCATTCCAGCCAAATTATTTCACAGGAAGAGGCTGATTTTGGTGCCATTTTTACTGCTGATGACTTCAGCATCGTCCCTTCGGACTCTGCCACCTCTTCCTGTTCTCATGTTGTGCAGTGACCTGGAGCTCTGGCATCCTCCAGATCAAACGTTTTCCCTCGCTCCACATTGAGCAGATTCAGTTCTGGGGTGTCTCTGCTGAGCTGCCCTAGTTTGTGGGGCTGTGGTGCTGCTCCACCGCGGCTCAGGTTTGGGATCGCTGCTGAAACCCGGCCCCTGCAGCCGCCCTCCGGCTATTTTCAAAGGCACCTACAGAGCATTAGGTCACAGAGACCAAAATAGCAGATTCCGGTCCAAATCAGGGCGATGAGCACATTTTGTCCAGCCTCTGCCCAGGTCCCAGGCATCTCAGCTTCTCCCAGCCTGGAGCCCGTCGCAGCTCCAGTGGGAACACCCCGTGGGTTCCAGTGCCACACCACCGTGGGCCAGCTCATGGAACCTCTTGCTTTCAAAACCACTTCTACCCCAATTCAGACCCACCTGAAGAGTCCAGTACCTGCTGGGGACCTCCAGTGCTGTCCAGGCACAGTGGGGCAGGAGGACAGGATGTTGAATTCTTGAGCGTGTCCAGAGGAGGCAACAAGGCTGGTGAGGGCTTGGAACACAAACCCTGTGAGGAACGTTTGAAGGAGCTGGGGTTGTTTAGCCTGGAGAAGAGGAGGCTCAGAGGTGACCTTATTGCTCTCTACAACTTCCTGAAGGGAGGCTGTAGACAGGTGGGGGTCGGTCTCTTCCACCAGGCAGCACTGACAGAACCAGAGGACACAGTCTCAGCTACATCAGGGAAGGTATAGGTTGGATATTAGGAAAAGATTTTTCACCAAAAGAATAATAAAGTACTGGAATGCTCTTCCCGTGGAGGTGGTAGAATCACCATCTCTGGATGTGTTAAAAAAAGGCTGGACATGGCACTTGGGGCTATGGTCTGGTTGAGGTGTGAGGGCATAGGTTGGACTCGATGATCTTAGAGATCTCTTCCAACCTCATGATTCTGTGATTCTGTGACACAATCCTCCAAAAGGGGGTTTGGGGTTCAGACAACCCTGGGCTCCTCCTGCTCTGCACAGAGCACACAGCTGATACCTGAGGGGGTGCAGTGGTGAGCTCAGCCCACCAGAGCTCCTTGTGCTGCCCTCCAGCACGTCCCAGCCCCCTCGGCCGCTCCTGGAGACGGCAGCGCCGGGACGTGACATTCCCTCTGTTTTATCTTCACACATGGGCAGCTCTCAACAAGCAGCAAGGGCCAAGCTCTTTCACCACCTGGCACATGAGCTGGGGTAGGGAGAAAGGCAGGCTGAGAGTGCATGTGTCCCACAGGCACCCAGGAGAAGCCACACCTGTCCCCAGGAACCAGCTTGAGCCCACCAGCAAGGTCCCAGGGAGGGACAGTCACTGAGCAGAGGTGGAAGCCAGGCTCCTTCAAGCAAAGCCTTGGCTCTGAGTCTGATTTGTGCTCCCAGGACAGCCAGGTCCTCATCCCAGGAGCAGCTTTGGTGCTGCTTGGCCACTGCACACTCCTGGGCCAGTCTGGGCAGGGACACAGAGACTGGCAGAGGCTCCACAGAAATCTCTGGAGACACTCACTCCAGATCACGGATCATCCCAAATATCCATCTCCAACGTGGCCTTGAGAAGATCATTGAACTACAGAATGGTTTGGGTAGGAAGAGGCTTTAAAAGCCATCCAGTTCCACAGGCAAGGAACCTTCTATTGGAACAAGTCTGTGTTGGTTTTGCTCCCATCCCACCTGGCCTTGGCTAATTCCAGGATGGGGCAGCCACAGCTTCTCTGGGCAACCTGTGCCAGGGCCTCCCCACCCTCACAGGGAGGGATTTCTGCCCAATATTCATTCTAAAGCTCTCAGCTTTTAGTTTAAAACTGCTCGCCCTTGTCCTTTCATCACCTCTGTGCCCTGCTCCCCCAGGCTGGACCATCTCCCCACACTCCATTTGGTGCCTGGGATCCTTCCCACTAACAGCTCCCTCCTTCCTGAGGGCTCAGCGTCCTCAACGGGTGCTTCAGAGGCAATCAAAATTTTCTATTTTTTGCCTCTGGGAGAATTCAGCAGCAATTCAGAGAAGAGCCTGGGATTTGGGCCATCTGCATCCTGTCACACATGGCTTGACTGAGTCCCTAAATCATCCCATGCCTCAGTTTCCCACCTTTATATAGCAGAGAGGCCGTTCCTTGGGTTGTCCTACTCTGTGTCCTCCCTCTGGAAAGCCTCGGGGTCAGAGGCTGCCTCTTGGTGTGGGGACTGGCTGCACCCTGGCTGCAGAAATGAAATTTTTGGGTATCCCGCTGCAGCTGAGGGATCTGTCTGCAGTTGGGATGCTCCTGCCCTCACACAGACTGAGGGCCGGGCTCCCCTCATTCACTTTCTTGGCACAGCAGTTTGCTTTCCCCTTTCAGAAGTGCAGACTGTGGGTTTCCAGTAGCTGAGGGCTTGCCTGAATGCCCTGATTTTGGAAGGAGCTCAGGGAGACCAGGAATGGAGCAAGGGCCCTCTGGAGCTCAGAGAGAAGGAGGAGAGGAGGCTCCACCAGCCAGGCTGGGGTGCAGGGGTGGCAGGAGCCTGGGGTGTCACAGCATAAGTCACAGTTGGGACAGCCACGATACACAGGGTGTCACCACACAACAGCAAAACCTCCAACCCACACAGAGTAACATCACATCACATCAGAAGCTTCAAATATCTGCCCTTCTTGTCCTTCAGCCCAACCTTTTACCCCTCCTGCTCATGCCCTGCCCCTGTGTGCCCTCTGCTCCCTTTGGTGGTTGGTCAGCGCCCCTGGGCACTCCATGGCTCATTGCTGTCAGTGCTGCTCACCTGCTGCTCACAGCTGAGCCACTGGGCATGGGGCTGGGCCAGCCCATCCCAATCACACAAACTGTGCCTACATGGAGGAACTGGTGGCCTCTGGAGAGGTGGGGTTATCCCCCAGCACCCCAGCCTCTCCTGGAACCAGGAGAGCTTTGCAGGCACTGGGTCACTCCAGCCCTTAAAACCCAGCAGTGCCAGGATCGATGGCAGGGCCAGAGGATGTGAGGAGCCCCCACAAGTGCTGCTCCCAGTTGCATTTCCCTCCCTTTCCTCTCCAGTCTCACTGAAAGTCTTCCCCATCTCCTTCTTGGCCCCTTGCAGAGCCCCCATGGAGAGCAGGCCAGGGTGTCCAGCAGAGCCTGCAGCAGGGGCAGAGCAGTGCGGGGTGCTCAGGGTGCCTGGGCTGGGGCTGGGGCTGGGCTGGGGCTGGGCTGGGGCTGCCCCTGCCCAGCTGCCCGAGGCACAGCGGGCAGTGCCCACGAAAGCAGCTCTGGCCTTGCCCAGCACCTGCCCAAGGAGAGGGGAGGCGCTGGGCTCAGCGTGGCAGCAGGAATGCCCTGCAGGGAAGGACAGGGAGCAGTGTGCACTTGCACTCCAGGGCCAGGCTCACTGCTGGCTCGGGGCTCAGCAGCCCTGCTCCCACTGGACCTCGTTCCACCTCCCCCAAAATTCCCCCTCTCCACTTTGGAAAGGGCAAAGTGGAGTGGAGTGCAGCTGAGGCACAGGAAGGTTTGGTGTGTCCTGAAGGGAAGTGGCAGGGAAGATGGAAAACCACCTGCTTTCTCTGAGACTGGGAGCAGAGCGGGAACCACCTCCTGAATGTGGTGAGTCCAGACCCCACTCCCCATGGCTGCTGCTGGGTGTGAGGCCTGGAGCCCCACGGGGAGGGATGAGCAGGCTCCAGCAAAGCTGTCCTGCCCAGAGGCCACCTCCAGGGCTCCAGGGGCCTGTCCCCACCATGGGGACCCCCCAGCTGTGTGGGGACGGGCAGAGGCAGAGCGCCCTGTCCCCTGTGGAACAGGATGGAGGAGCTGCAGAGTTGCCATGGAGATTTTCTCCCTAGCAGATGCTCTGGGCAGGTGCAGGAAGAGGCTCTGCCCCCCTCGCTGTGCGGCACAATGCCAGGATCCTGCAGGAGCAGGGAGCTGCCAGCCGCCCGCTGCCGGCCCGAGGCCACGGTGCCACCAGTGCCAGCCCAGGGCCACCACTGCCACTGCTGCCATCACTGCCACCACTGCCAGCCCAGGGCCACCAGTGCCACTGCTGCCATCACTGCCACCACTGCCAGCCCAAGGCCACCACTGCCACTGCTGCCATCACTGCCACCACTGCCACCACTGCCACCACTGCCACCAGTGCCAGCCCAAGGCCACCACTGCCACTGCTGCCACCACTGCCACCAGTGCCAGCCCAAGGCCACCACTGCCACTGCTGCCATCACTGCCATCACTGCCACCACTGCCACCACTGCCAGCCCAAGGCCACCAGTGCCAGCCCAGGGCCACCACTGCCACTGCTGCCACCACTGCCACCACTGCCAGCCCAAGGCCTCCAGTGCCAGACCAAGGCCACCAGTGCCACCACTGCCACCACTGCCACCACTGCCAGCCCAAGGCCACCACTGCCACCACTGCCAGCCCAAGGCCACCACTGCCATCACTGCCACCAGTGCCACCACTGCTGCCACTGCTGCCACTGCTGCCAGTGCCACCAGTGCCACAACTGCCAGCCCAATGGCCACCCCTGCCACCACTGCCAGTCTGAGGCCACCACTGCCACCACTGCCAGCCCAAGGCCACCAGTGCCACCACTGCCACCATTGTCACCATTGCCACCACTGCCACCAGTGCCCCCGGCCTCCCTGCCCACAACTGTTGGGGGAAACTGAGTCACCTCCCAAGGCACCCCGAGCTCCTGGCCTCACCCCCCCCAGCATGTGTGACAATGGCATTTCTGGGGTGTTCCCACCCGCCCCTGGGACCCTCAGCTCCTCACTGCCTGCTCTGGCTGTCACCCATTGCCTCCTCACTGAGCAGAGAGGTCACACACAGCGTTACCCAAGATGTCACCCACAGGACGCTGCCAGGGCCCTGGCACCGTCCCCATGGACAGTCAGCATATGCCAGCCTGTCCCAGGGCCCCGGGGGTGGCACAGGGCATCCGTGAGATGAGAGATGCCATCCCAGGGCTGTGCTCCTGGGGACAGACACTCCATAGCTCTGAGCCCGTCTGTCCTGGGATGACTATATGATGATTTTATCACGTAGATCTCTCCCAAATTTTATCATATAGTTCTCTCCCACATTTGCCCTGAACCAAGACACCATCCCAGAGCCCCAGCCCTCCGTCTTTCCTGCTGCTCCCAACACTTCTTCTTCCCCCCGGTCCTTCCAGCTACTCATAGAATCGTGGAACATCCAGAGGGGGAAGGAACCCGCAAGGATCACCAAGTCCAGCCCCTGGCCCTGTGCAGGACACTGCAGCAATCCCACCTTGTTCCTGGGAGCGTTATCTCACTTCTCTTTAAAACCACCCTCTGAAGTCCCCAATTAGACACCCAGAAATCCCCTTTCACTGGGTTTTCCCCAAATGCCTCAAAAGCCACATCATCAGAACTGTCAGAGCCGGCTCCCGCAGCCGGAGCCCCCGCAGGAGCAGCTCCCGCGGGCTCTGGCCAGCCCTGCTTGCCTGGCCAGCCGTGCTCTCCTGGCCAGCCGTGCTTTCCTGGCCATCCGTGCTTGCCTGGCCAGCCGTGCTTGCCTGGCCATCCGTGCTTGCCTGGCCAGCCGTGCTTGCCTGGCCATCCGTGCTTGCCTGGCCAGCCGTGTTATCCTGGCCAGCCGTGCCTTCCTGGCCAGCCGTGCTTGCCTGGCCAGCCGTGTTTTCCATCGCCGCTCGGAGCGCTCGGGGCAGCGGTGGGAGGGCTCGGCAGCGACACCCACACCATCAAAAGCTGCTCTATCCAGCCGGGCCCGGCGTTTCCGCGGTAAGAGGAGCCGCTGCCTTGTGTACCCAGCGCAGGGGCTGCGTTTCAAAACACGCCGGGGTCACTCTCCCGCCTGTGCAGAGAGCCCGGCCGCGGATAATGGAGGCAGTGTTTGCGCACATTTCGGCGCTATCGCGGAAATAACCCGAGCCCCGCTCCTCCCGCAGCTGCACGGCCACCAGGGCACCTCCCACGGGCACCTGGGGGCACCGCCGGCCTGGCCGTGCTGGGATAAAGCCAAAAGAAGCCCTCAGCCCCGTGGGTCGGTCCTCTTCCCAAAAATCCAAAGGCATTGCAGGATTGTGCTGGGGCTCTGGCAGCCCAGGGCTGGCAGATCTCCTGCTGCTGCACTTGGTTAGCCACGGCAGTGGGTGGCACTTGCACCCAGGGACAGGGTGGCACTGCTGGGTGGGTGTCCCTCAGGGTCCCAAAGGGGCTGCAGTGTCCTGAAGGGACATGAGCCCCCTGCCAGGGAGCAAAGGGCAGCAGGGGTTCCTGGTGTCATGCTGGTGACATTGAGGGTGCTGGGGTGGCAGCAGTGGCGGGGCTGTTGTGTGTTGGTGCAGGGCAGTGCTGTGGCACAGGACAGCCTGGCACAGTCCCACAGAGCAGCACCTGGTGCCCTGCCTGGCACTGCCCAGTTTGGTGCTGGTGTGGTGCTGAGTGACACTGTGCCCCTTCAGCACCTCGTTCAGTGCCTGGTGTGGCAATACCCAGCGGGGTGCAGCCATGGTGCTGCCCAGAATGGTGCCCAGTATGGTTTTGTGCCTGCTTAAGTGTCTGATTCAGTATCATCATAGCTCTGCCTGGTTTGGTGCCCAGGCCAGCACTGCCTGCTGCAGAGCCTGGTGCTTTGCCCACTTCATGTCTAGTTGGTGCCTGGGCAGCACCCAGTGCAGCAGTTCCCAGTCAGTGCCCACTGCAGCACGGCCCAGCCTGGTGCCCAGTTCTTTTCCTGGTTTGGTACCCAGTTCTGTGCTCACTGCAGCAGTGCCTGGCACAGTGCCCAGTTCTGTGCCTGGTTCCATGCCCACCTGTTTGCCCAGGCCAGTGCCCAGTCTGGTCCCTGGTTCAGTGCCTGGTTCCATATCTGCTCCAGTGTCTGGTTGCTTGCCCAGCCTGGTACCTGGTTCAGTGCCAGTTCAGTGCACGATTGTTTGCCTTGCCTGGTACCTGCTTGTTTGCCTCACTGCTTTCCCAGCCTATTGCTTGGTTGTTTGCCTGGTCTGCTTCCAAGCCCAGTGCCCAGTCTGGTGCCCAGCTGTTTGCCCAGCCCAGTTCTCAGTCTGGTGCCCTGCTCAGTGCCCGGCTGTTTGCCCTGCTCAGTGCCTGGCTGTTTTCCTGCTCCGGTGCCCAGCTGTTTGCCTTGAGCAGTGCTCTGCTTAATGCCCTGCTCAGTGCCCTCTCTGGTGCCTGGCTGCTTGACCTGGGCAGTGCCCAGTCTGGTGCCCAGCTGTTTGGCCGCTCCAGTTCTCAGTCTGGTGCCCTGCTCAGTGCCTGGCTGTCTGCCTGCTCTGGTGCCCTGCTCAGTGCCTGCTGTGGTGCCTGGCTGTTTGCCCTGGCAGTGCCCTCTCCGGTGCTGTGCTCAGTGCCCGCTCAATGCCTGCCTCAGTTCGCACTCTGGTGCCCTGCTCAGTGCTGCTCAGTACCCACTCCTGTGCCCTGCTCAGTGCCCTCTCTGGTGCCCTGCTCAGTGCCCGCTCAGTGACCGTTCAGTGCCCTGCTCAGTGTTGCTCAGTGCTGCTCAGTGCCTGCTCACTGCCCTCTCCTGTGCCCTGCTCAGTGCCTGCTCAGTGCCCGGCTGTTTGCCCTGGGCAGTGCCCGCTCAGTGCTCTCTCCTGTGCCCTGCTCAGTGCCCACTCCTGTGCCCTGCTCAGTGCCTGCTCAGTGCCCGCTCAGTGCCTGCTCAGTGCCCGGCTGTTTGCCCTGTTCAGTGCCCGCTCAGTGCCCGCTCAGTGCCCGCTCGGTGCTGCTCGGTGCCCTCTCTGGTGCCCGGCCGCTCCCTCGGCCGAGCGGCTCCGCGGCCGGCGCGTTCCAGGCCGGCTCTTCGGGGCAGCGCGGCGCGGGCGGCGCCAGGCGGGTGCGCGGTGCCACCGGCGGGTCCCCGGGCCGCCGCCGCCCGACATTGGCTGGAAACTGGAGCAGCGCGGCGGGGACGGTCGATGCCGATCGATCGCGGCGCGGGCGGCCCCGCACGGCACGGCCCGGCGCGGCCCCGCACGGCAGCGGCACCCCGCAGTCCCCGCTCCGCGCCGCCCCGCAGCCCCCCCGGGATGCGCAGCCCCCCGAGAGCGGGACCGGGCAGGGGGTGAAGGCAGGAGCGCGTCCCCGGGGTGCTGTGCCAGCTCCGGGAGGACCCGCCTGGGGGGTGCGCGGGGCTCCGGGAGTTTTGCCGGGCGATGCTGCCCAGTCCCCGTGTCCTTGTGCGCCGCTGGGACGGGGACAGGCGGCGTCAGCCCCGCACCCCAACCCCGGGGCCAGCCCTTCGCCCTCCCCGCTCCTTCCTCCTGCTGAAGGAGCAGCTGGGACATCTCACTTGCGGTCTCTCCCGCAAGTTCTGGAGCTGGACCTGTCCTTCCCAGTGACCCTGCTCCACGGCCAGCTCCGTCCGGTTGTCCCCAGCACGGGGTACAAATTGCTCCACGAGCGGTGCTGGGACTCGGGCCGAGGGGCTGTGCCCGCCCAGACCCGCACGGCTCCCGCTCCCGGAGCTGCCAGGGCTCTGCTCCGGCTGCTGCCGCCGCGCAGGAGACGCTGCCCAAAGTTTCCTTCCCAGCAGCAGGAAAACCTTTTTTAACACAGGCAAGCAGAGCGGCGGCCCCGCAGTGCTCATGCGTGGCGGGCAGCGCAGCCCAGCTCCCGCTGCCAGCCGCCCGCAGGGGTGGCCGTGTCCCTGCCCTTTATCTTCCCCGGCCACAGCCGGATTTGCAGGGCCGGGGACGCGGGGCTGGCGGCAGCAGCATCGCTGCCTCGGGCTGGGGATGCGCCGGAATCCCGCGGTGCGGGATGACTGCCCCCGACGCCGGGGCAGGGAGAGCTGCTCTTCCCATTAATTAATGGCAGAAGGAGCTGGGCGGGCGGCTCGGCAGCGCTCGGGAAGGGGTTTCGCCCTGGAGCTGGCAGTTCTGCACGGATACCCCCTGCCCCGGCCGCTGGAGTCGCTGGGTGAGGGCGGCACCAAAGTTCCGCCAGGTTTTGCTCTTGCTTGACAGTGATTTCAATAATAATGCTGGAGGGTCCCGCGGCAGCAGAGCCCCGGGGGGCTGAGCATCCCCTGGGGAGGGGCGGCGTGGGGGGCGGCATTTAAATCCAGGAGATTGTGAAGGCTTTGTAGGAAATAAATAAATAAATGAATAACCGGCTGAATAAAACGCGAAATCGTGCTCCTGGATTTGCTCTCCGCCGCTTTTTGCCCCCGTGGAATTTGCAGGCGCCTGGGGAGGTCACGGCGCTGTGCATCAGGGCAGGCGTGGGCCCATCCTTCCCTAATTTATTTTTTCTTAAAAGAAAAGAAAAATTCCTTTATCTGGCAATTCCTGCGTGAATCAAGTTAGCATTTCACAGCTATTTAACACCTGGTTACAGCGTCTGCGGCAGAAGCGCTGATCCTCCAGCTCGGCACCCGCTCCGCATGGCGGGATCTGCCCCTTCCCGCAGGCGGGCACCAGCCGCATTTATTTTTCCTCCGTTCCCGGCAGGGGTTTCAGGCAGGAGGTGCTTTGCGTGACTTTGTCGGGGGCTCCTCCCGGCGGAGTGAACCCCCGGGTCTCCCCTCAGCTCTCCCCCAGCCCCTCGCCCCGTCCAGCTGCCATTACGGTCGGGTGGGAATCGACTCAAGTCCTCAAACCCCAAGAGTTAATCAAAGTGCTTTGAATATGTAAATGCTGAGTATTGTTTATCATTGCCTAGAGCTGATACAGCAGTTTTCCTGCTCAAAGCCCCGTTCAGATGGGAGCTCATGAAAATTCACAACAGCCTCGCAAATAGGTGATGGGGATTATTACCCGCGCCTTCCAAAGGAGCGAGGGAGGAAGAGCAGCGCAGGGATGCTCCCCGTGGCGGTGGAGCCACTGGTGCTCCATCCCTGTAGGTGTAAACCCGCTCTTGCTTCACCTCCTCCGGCCAAGCCTTTGCCCTGGGCTGCCTGGGCGCAGACGGTGCTGCCGCGGTGGCCGGGTGTGACACTCGCTTAAATACACACCGAGCTGGCACCAGGCAGGGAATTCCAGGCAGGCAACACACAATTTTCCATGAGGTTCTTCGGCAAGACCTCCAGCAATGAGCGCTCTGTCAATTAATACAACAAAGAGCTCGGTGGGGATCTGTGGGAGTGCAGGGGGGCGAGGGCAAGGGAGAGCAGTCTGCGCCCCGTGGGAAGGGGAAAGGGGTCTGTGGGTCTGAGCAGGACTCCCTGGGCACAGACAGCCCTGCTGTGCAGGGAGGGGGATGCTGGGATGGGGAGAAGGCTCTCCCATCACTCAGCTCCTCTGGGTAAGGGCACTCTGGAGGGGACCATGGGGCCGGAGAGCCCAGCTCACCCCAAACCCATCCACAGCACAAGAGCTCATCCCACGGTGCTTCCCACCACATTCCTCTGGGTCAACCTATTGACCCTGGAAGAGCTTTTGCCCTCAGCCTGAGCTGATGCCTCTGCATCCAAGGAGATGCCCCAGTTTTGGGTTCCTCTTGCTCAGGGCAGCGACCCTGGAGGGCCAGGGCAGCCTCCTGCCTCGTGAGCCATGCCTGCGGCAGAGCTGCCAACCTCAGGGGAGGCTGGGGGACAGCTGGGAGCAGGACGTGTCTCAGCCAGCCAAATTTAATCCTCCTACGTTAGCAAGGCTTAAAATAGGCTCCCTGCAGCATCGATGAGGGTGGTGGAGTTGGCCTACTCCAGCCCTCCCAAGTATTTTGGGGAAGCAGGGATGGCTGTTTTGCAGACAAGCACAGCTGGGAGGAACTGAGCTGTGCTGTCAGGGCGTCCTTTGCTGAAGCCATTCCAGGAATTAAACACACCTTGTGGTACCCTCACCCCTCTAACCTCCCACTGCCACCTCTCAGGGTGCCACCTTCTCCCTTGCCATTCCTGCACAGCCCTTTCCTGCTCTCTCCCATGGTCAGAGGATTCATTTTCCCCTGCCCCTCATGGAAATGATCCCTTTTGGTTAAGCCCAGCTTATGGTCTGGTCTTGATCCCCCTCCATCAGCTGCCCAGAGGAGATGCCATCCTCAGAAGTGCTTGGCCAGGGCATGACCTGGGCAGAAAGCCATGGAGGAGCCCTGGGAGGACCAGGTGTGGTGACACACTCGAGGAGCCACGGTGGGAACTCTGGGGACACAAAGGTGTCATGCAGTGCTCGTCTTGTGGAGAGACTCATGTCGTGTCCCAGGAATGCTGGCTGTCTCCTCAGTGCTGGATGTCCCACGGTGAGGGGCAGCCGGGTGTCACTGCCTTGGGCAGGCCCCAGCAGCTCCCTGGGCAGGGCAGGGTGGTGGCTCCAGGAGAAAAAGTTCCTCCTGCACCTCAGCCCCAGGACCCCACCCTGGGCTGGGGGACGCAGGGGCTTGGTCTGTGTTGGTGGCTCCTGGGGACCAAGCTTTGGTGGGGTTTGGAGGGAAAATTCTGCTCCTGATGCAGCAGTGCCTTGGCAGTGCCCGTGGTCAGTCCCTGCTGCTTCATCCACCCCACAGGCTCTGCCTTCCTCCTGCTGCTCCCTGCCACAACACCGGCTCTCCATCCCCTCCTGCCCACAGGCAGGGGCTCCCCTCGAGCTCTGCCCTGCCTGCCTCCCCCTGGCACCTGAGGGTTTAGAGAAGCCATTTTCCCTTTTCTCCTGTCTCTGTGCAGCCTCTCCGTGGGCCCACGCACCAGCTGGGCCCCCCACCATGCTACTCCCACCAGCCCTGCTGTGCTGCCTGATGCCTTCCTGCCTTCACCTGGAGGGGCCGAGCCCTGCACGGGAAGGCAGCGAGCACAGGAGAGGAGGGAGAAGCCTCATCCCCTTTGTGATCCCTCCAGAGCTGCTCTTCACCCACCTGGTGGAGCCCTGAGCTGCCCATCTTCCCCATGAACCACTCTGTGAGCATCCCCTCGGGGAATCCTCGGGAATGAACTCCCCTTGGCAGGAGCAAAACTTCCTCAGGAAAGAGTGCAGAGACAAATTCCCGTGTTCTCCTGGGCTTTGCCAAGCTCCCAGAGCCGGAGCACCACAGGGCTGCACCGAGGGAGCAGACACCCGGTGTGCCACTTTGCTTTTTCCTCCACATCCCCAAAGGTCCCCAAAGGACCCTTTAGGACCCCTCTAGGCTGTTAGAATCCTTATTCACATGCAGTCCAACCTCCCATCTGCACAGTCCCTGCCAGCACAGCACAGTCCTGTGGGCACTGCTCTCTGCCAGGGTCCCCGTGTCCCTGCTGGGGCTCCAAAAGGAAACAAAGCCCCCAGCACAGCCCCTGCTTGTGCACCTCTGCGAGGAGGAAGGGTTTATCCTAAAAAGCGGTGTCCCATCCGTTGGTTGAGCTGGCAGGGCTGGCCACCCTCAGTGGTGACCATCCCTCGTCCTTGCTGCAGCGCCGTGGCCCTGCCCGAGGGGCTCACACAGCTCAGCCACAGAGCACTGTCCTGCTGCTCGTGGGGCTGCTGGCTCTTGAGATGAGTGAGGGGGGAACACGAGCCTGCAGGGGATGGAAGGAGTGGGTAAGGAAAGCTAAAGGATACAGGAACTCGCTGAAACATGGAAGAAAAGGAAAAGGGAGAGGGTTTCTCCACAGCAATGACAAAGAAGAGGCGATGAGAGGCATTAGTGCATTGCTAAGGAGAAGGGTGGATATTCCCATTTGTGCTCAGAAACCCACTGGGACACAAGAGCTGTTGAGCTGCTGTCCCAAGACAGTCCCAAAACATCAGCTTTCCCATCGTGTGGACACAGGTACCAGCGGCAGCCACTCAGCTGGAGGCACACCTGGAGCACTCGGGGTGCTTGGAGGCACCTGGGAACCCACAGCACGCTGCTGGCACGGGAAAAGAGGAGCATTTCAACCCTGGCATTTCACTCCTGGCATTTC
Organism: Passer domesticus; assembly: GCF_036417665.1. Lineage (NCBI taxonomy): Eukaryota > Metazoa > Chordata > Aves > Passeriformes > Passeridae > Passer > Passer domesticus. The sequence continues at coordinate 14,931,160 of NC_087486.1, read as the reverse complement.
ACTGGCACTTTCAAGGAGGGTGTGGGACATCCTTGCTCGTGACCTGGATAAATGCAAAATGGGAAGGAGAACGGGGGGGCCCCGACTGAGCAAGAGGGGCAGAGAGCAGCATGGTTTGTGCCGGACCAAAAACGTGAATTGGGTCCTGTCCAGTCCCGAGGAAATCCCGTTGTGCCGGGGCTGGGGCTGGCAGCAGGAAGGCGGTGCCAGGACCGGCTTCCGCAAGGCTTCCTCTCCCAGGGCCCTTCGTTAGGGAATGAGGACGTAACGAGGCGAGGCAGCAGAGAGGAAAGGAGCCCGGGGAGCCGCCGCCGGGGAGCTGCGGGGGCTCTGCCCCGGCCCCGAGTGCTCTCATTAGGGAGGGGAAGGCAGAGCAGGCAGGCGGCCGTGGCTCGGGAAGCGTGAGCACACGGATGCCTGGAGCAGCCCGCAGGGTGCCCAGCCAGGGGACAACCAGGGCACCCCACAAGCCACGGCAGCAGGCTGGTGGTGGGGAAAGGGAGTGAGCGTGGGGCTGGGCAGCTGGGGAGCACTGGGAGCACTGGGAGCAGTGGGATCAGGAGCACTGGGAGCTCTGGGATGAGTGGGATCAGTGGGATCAGGAGCAGTGGGAGCAGTGGGAGCAGCAGGAGCAGCAGCACGTGGGGGTGCACGCTCTATGCCATGGAATGGAGGGTTGGGCACAGAGCTGACCAGCCTGGCACGGGGCATCAGGCACATGCCACCAGCTAAACCTGCATGGGGCCACCTCCAGGCTCAGTGTGGGCAGGGTCCAGCACCCATCCCAGCCATGGGCACCCTCAGGAGTGATGGGGCTGAGCCCCAAAGGGAGTGGGATGGAGAGCATGTACCCACTGAGCTGGAGCTTGAGAGGGTGGATGTATGGGATCCATGGGAGTGGGTGGGGTGGGGGTGGATGGGTTGGATCCCATGATCCTGGGTGAGTGGATGAGCTGGAGCCCATGTGAGACACTCAGAGCCCCTCACCTGTCCCCAGAATCCCCCTCCCACCCCTGCTGTAGGATGTTGTTCTACCCACACCTCCCTGGGACAGCCTGGCCTTTGCCCTTCCAGGCTCCAGCCCCAGCTCCATGCCAGCTCTCCAGCACCCACAGCCAGCAGGTGACAATGCTGGAACAGCCCCATCTGCTCTCCTTGGGGGGCTCTGAGCCCACTGTCCCCTTTCTCCTGGGATCAGGGAGGCTGAATCCCCCCATGACATCCTTCCAGCTCCATCTCCAGGAGCTGCTGCCCTTTCCGAGCTGAGCAGAGGGAAACACCTGCCCTCAAACCTGGCTCCCCGTGTGCTCCCCACGCAGGGGCAGGACGGGCAGCAGGGACAGTTGCTCGCTATTTTTAATTGCTCTTTCCCAGAAAGGCTGGTGCAGGCTCCTAAAGCTGCTTCCAGCTGGGAGTTTGGAAAGCTGGTTCCAGTTAGGCGCCCGGCGCTCGGAGCTGTTATTTTTAGAAGGGCTGAAGGCAACAGCCCCACTCCCCGGGCTGCTGCTCGGCCCTGGCCATGTCCCCTGGTCGGCAGGACCCCGCTGGACCCTGGGCTGGGGACATCCTGGAGGCGTGATTTTATGGCTGCCCTTTTTTTTCCGGAGCTTTTTTGGCAGGGAGGGACTTTCATCTCCCCGCGTCACGCTGTGCAGCCAGGAAGACCAAAGGCAGAGGATGTGAGCAGTGGTCATCCCTGAAGGGCCGGGGCGCAGAGCAGCATTTTCTGGTTTTAATTAAAACCCATCCGCTGGCAAAGGCTGGTGGCGTGAGCGGTGCTGGGCCGGGCCGGGACCAGCAGGGAGCGTCTCCAGGGCAGCGCCCGGCACCGGGGCTGCCCCCGGCGCTGACCGGGCCCCTGCCCCGCGTCCAGCTCCGCCCCACGCCTGCCTTCCGCCCTCGTCTCTCTTCCCCTGCCCCTCCTGCCTCCTTCCCTCTCGCCAGGGTCCCCAGTGCCACTCTCGCCATCACTTGGTCACCCCCTCCATGGCCATGAGCCCTCAGAGCTCTTCCCCTGCTCAGTCTCGCTGAGGTTCCCCACGGCCGCCCAGTTTGTGGGGTGGGGCAGGGGGCTGGGAGTGCCCCCCAGAGCAGATTATCCCAGGGGATAATATCCCATCCATTCCCGGGCCCTGACATGGACCCCAGACATTTGCCACGGGCACTGTCCCCTCACTATGACCCCCATCTCTCTGCCCCGGGGCTCACCCCATCACTGTGACCCCCAGTCCAGTTCCACGGGCTCACCCTGTCACAACCCTCACCCCCTTCCACGGAGCTCACTCTGCTCCCGTGCCCCCATCCCCGTGCCCCCCTCCCTCCTCTGCAGGGCTCCCCCTCTGCTGTGTCCCAGCTCCGAGGGGCTCCCCCGCCCCCCGAGCCGCGCTGCCTTCACCCCGCAGCGCTTTTCCCGTCTCAGCAGCTCGGCCCAGCCCGGCCCGGCCCGGCACGGCACGGCACGGCACGGCCGCTCATCAGCGGGGTTATCAGCGCCCATTCTCCTCCGCTCGCTGCCCCGCCCGGCCGGGGCTCATCCCACCGCCCTCCTCCTCCTCCTCCTCCTCATCCATCCCTGCTTCCCACCCTGCAGCCCCCCCGGCCGGAGCGCGGCCAGCTGGCTTCGCCTGCATTTCGGCTTCAACCTCCCCCAAGGATTCCTAAATCTGATAAGGGAGGGGGGTGCTGCTTTCAAAGGAGCGGGGTTGACCTTTGCCGCTGCAACGAGAGCCGCATGGAGGAAAAAAATTGGCTGCGGCGAGCGGGGGGGAGCGGGCGAGCGAGAGAGCTGCTGTGGTTTTACAATCCCTAAATAACGCCGGGAGCTGAGCTGTAAACACATGGCGGTACTGCCTGAGCGTGTCCGCACCCCCTCGGTGGAAAGCCAGCCTGGAAAACACTCCGACCTTAAAGGAAAAAAAAAAAAAAAAAAAAAAAAGAAAGGAAAAAAAAAAAGAAAAGAAAAAAAAAAAGAAAACGGCTTTCTCAGGGAAAAAAAAAAAAAAAAAAGAAAAAAAAAAGGACGAAATCTCCTGAATTATTTAGCGAACGGTTCCAATCCGACGGCTAATTCAGCGGGCAGACGCCGGCGGCCGGAGCCTGGCGCGGGGGGATGAGGGGATGGATGATGGCTATCGGCGCTGGCGGCGGGGCGGGGGCTGCTCCCGGCCCGGGGGGACCAGCGGCGCCGCAGGGGCGCAGGACAGAGCAGCGAGCCCTGGCCGATGCCACCCTGCCTCTGCGTGTCCCTCGTTCCCCGGTGGCGGGGCACAGAGCACCCCAGCAGCTCAAGGGGAGGCGTTCCCACACCGCCCATCCCGCTGGGACACGCGGAGAGGAAACCCCAGCGCCTGGGAAGAGCCCCAGCGCCCCTCGCCCGGCACCCCCAGCCCCATGGGCACCCCAAAAGTGCCCTCTGCCCGGCCTCGCTCCCGCAGCCAGAGCTGCCACCCCGTCCCTTCTCACCTGCTTCTTCCCAATTTTTTTTTTTTTCCCTCGGAAGCAACTAACACTTTTCTTTGAAGAGCAACAGATGAGCGAGACCCTCCCAGCGCCTTTTATGATGTTAAATTTATTGCCTGGCTCCACAATTGCCATTTTAATGACGAACGCTCCCACGGCTTTAACGCGGCTGAGTGCTGGCATTGAAAACAGAAGCCGGGGGGGACACGCTGTCTCCGGTCTCCTGGAGGAGAACGGATTCCAGCCCTTTTCCTGATCCTTGCACAAAGTTTTGCCAAATAGATAATGTGTTTTATAATTTCCAGACGGTGCTGTGCTGGTAAGGGAGGCCCTCTGCTGGCACCGGGCTGGTGGGGAGAGCCCCGGGAAGCAGCTGGGAAGCACCAGCGAGGCATCGAGCCTGGGAGACACCTCTGGCAAGGTGTGCCTGGAGAACCGAGCCTGGAGATCCGTGTGGAGCAAGCCAGGCCCAAGGAAGCTCCGTGCTGGAGAGCTCACAGAGGTGAGCACGGGGAATCGAGCCCACGGAAAGGAGCCTGGGAAATCCAGTTTGGGAAACCAGGTGGAACCAGAAAAGTGAGCCCAGAGCCAGGAGCAGAGACCTGGACCTGGAGAAAGATGCACGGCCAGCCCAGCCCTGAGGGTCACTGAGCCCATCCCAGCCCTGCTGCATCCAAAGCGAGCCCCAGTCCCTGCAGCCCCGCTGGTCACAGCGAGGTGGCTCTGCACACCCCAAGGGAGCAGCCCAGACCTTCCCCTGCCTGGGAACAGCCCTGCTACATCTGCCCCATGGGTGGCACCGTGTGGGAATGTCTGGGATGCTGGGAGGGAAGAGAGGAGTGATGGCAGCTTTGCCATGGGGTGGGGTGGAGCTGCCACAGCCCCACTGTGTCCCAGATGGGGCTGGTGAGCGTTCCCCCTCCTCTGGGCACAGAGCCCAGGGGTGACAGTCCCCACACGGGGAGTCCCCAGTCCCCTCCAGGAGGGCAGCAGGGCCCTGCCAGCGGACAAGGATAAGTCTGGAGCTGGCGATGGACAGTGCAGTGTGGGGCCAGCCACGCAGACCCACACCAGGGATTTCAGCTGAGGACATCGACTTCTACCAGGAGATGCTTTATTTTTTTTAACGGTGCCTGAAACTCGGCCTGGGTTATCAGGGAGATATTAAATTGCTGCTGGAAGCGACACCAGTGGGGCGGAAAAGCCATGCTGTGCTCTTACCTCTTCCCACAAGGTCGAGGCAGGCAGCCCCGGGGGACGACGCGCTCGCCGCGTCCTTCCTGTAGCGAGGATCACATGTCAGAGCCAACGAAGCCTTGAGAAAATTAAACCCGTGAGCTCACCGCCTTCCTGAGCGCAGGCGCCAGCCCTCCCCGAGGTCCCCGAGCCTGCGCTGCCAGCTGGGGTGACCTGGCAGCAGTGGCAGTGCCAGGAGGATGCCACCTCCCCGGGGGCAGCAGCAGTCCCCAGCGGCGTGCCCGCAGCCGGGCTGTGCGCTGAGGAGCTTTGAAGCCTTTTGTGCATCACTGCCTGATGGGGAAGGACCCTCCCGTGGGAAGAAGCTGTCAGCCTTGGCAGAGCACAGCTGCAAAAGTCTCCTGAAGGCCTTCAGCCAGATTTCCTCTGGGGATCCGAGTTCCTGCTTGGGAAAAGGGACAGGCGGATGGGTTCAGCCCTGGTGGGACTGGCATTTCTTGTGGCCAGGGCCGTGCCAGTCTGGGAGGTGCCCAGGCATGGGGCTGGGCTTTATCCAGGGCAAGGTAAGTGTTGTTGCCTCCGTGGCACAGTGGATGGACAGAATCAAAGAGAAAGGCAACACAGTCCACAGGAGAGCCTGTGTGTGCATGGGGGGGTCACCTGCAGACCCCCAAGAACCCCACACAGGGACCCCAAGCTGCCCACGCCTCAGTCAGCTGGGACCAGCACTGCAGAAGGGACATCATGAGTAACAGAGCCTGGGAGGGACAAGAGGAGCCAAGAGTACGAGTTTGGGACCTGGGGACAGTGAGGGATTGCCCAAGATGGCAAGAGGAGCAAGGGGAGGATGAAGGGAGGTCCAAGGGAGGACCTGGAGACAATTGTCCATGGGGCTGAGCCAGACCTCTTCCCAGGGCACCCTCTGCTCTCCCAGCTTTGCTGACATTCCTCAGTTCAGAGGGGGAGCAGAAATGCAGCTCAGCTCCCATTTCCCCCTCGAGGTACTCTCTCCTTCATCACCCTCTTCCTCCCCGAACCAGCCCAGCTCTGCACTTTGGCTCTGCCCCTTCCCAGCCAGCCACGAGGCACCAGGGCTGGTTTTTCATGTTCCCACTGGGCATCCCCCACAAGGAGCGGGGTTTCAGTGGGTCCATGGGCCCCTTGGCACAGCCCTTGGGGGTCTCCAGTTTCGCGGGTGGCACAGGCAGGCAGTGCACACTCACACACACACTCACACTCACACACACACACACACACACAAACCCCCTCTCCCTGCCACCACAGGCGCCTCCCGGCCCTCCCCAGGACCAGCAGGGACACAGCCAGGCGCAGCCCTTGGCACGGCCCGGCCCGGGCCCGGCTGCAGCCCCTGCAGGCGGCGGAGGGACGGCAGCAGGCAGGCAGGAGCCGTGCGGGGATGCTCCAGCAGCTGCCGCCAGCACGGCTGGCGGATGCCCTTTGGCCAGGAGCAGCCAGGCTTTTTTTCCAACCCTTCCCAGAAAGAAAAAAAACAACAACCCAAGCCCCATAACAAGCTGGAGCGAAGCAGCGAGGAGGCGGCAGATAAGAGGCTGGAGCCGCGCGGAGGCCTCACGGAGATGAAAGGCGATTGCGAACGAGCCTCCCCATCCCCTGCGGACAAAAGAGCTCCTAAAATATTAACGAGGCCCCGTGCCGCCAGGTCCCCCGGCCCCAGCGCCGGCAGGAGGAGCAGGCGGGACCCGCGCTGCCGGCCGAGGCTCGGGGGATGGGGCGCAGCGGGGAGCAGCGCAGGATGCTCATTAATTACCTCTGTGCTGGCAAACGGCCCCCCGCTCCGCTCGCCACCCCGGGGAGCCGCTGCCACCTCCCCAGCGGATCGGCGTGTAAAGAGCTCCGAGCAGGGGCTGTGCGGGCACGGTGGCCCCTCGCTGCCACCTCGGCACCCGTGGGCGCGGCCTCAGCCCCCCAGCACCGCCCAGGGGAATTTGGGGAGAAGCTGGGGAAGCTCACGGGGGATTTGCACTCCAGCAGTAGGGTGGGGAATGGGGGGCAGGGGAGGGTGCTCGCTCCTGCTTTGTGTCTGCGTGCGGCTCATCAGGCCCAGGCTGGGATGGGTGCCTGGGGGGGTCCTGTGGGAGCAGCCCCCCCTGAGGGGGATGAGCACGCTGTGCCCGGCACACGGGCACTGCTCCTGCCGCATTCCCTGTCCCAGTGCCCCCGTGGCTCCGTCCCCACTGTGCCATCCTGGGAGCCCAGCTGTGCACAGTCCCGGTGTGCTGCAGTCCGGGACAGGGGCACGGTGACACCGGCAGCCAGGCCGAGCACCTGGGGCTGGAGGTGACCTCGCGGAAGGTGACACCCACCCTCGAGGGCAGAGCTGCCCCGTTCCCTGCTCAGAAGGGCGATGTCTGTGCTGCTCCAACGGGAGCAGCAGCGGGATGAAGCAGCCCCAGCGCCGGGTCCGGGAGCTCGCAGCCCTCAGAGCGGGATTTGCATAGCGCAGATGGCAGCCCAGGCATTTCAAAGAGCAGCTGAAGGGCTCGGCGGCCCCGCGCAGCTGCCGGAGGGAAGCTGAGCTGGCCCGGCCTCCGGGCACAGCGGGCACGGCACGGCACGGCACGGCACGGCACGGCATGGCACGGGCATACCGGGCACGGCCCGGCACGGCACGGCCAGCAGCGCTGCCCAGCCGTGGGGAGGGGGACGTGCGGGCTCCGGGCCCGCATGGAAGGGCTCCCGCAAGGGCTGGAGGGCACGACATGTGAGAGACGACGGGAGCTAAATTTACACGGCGGCGGAGCGAGCTGCCTCCAAGGAGACGCGATCGCGGGCTATAAATACCTGCAAGGAAACAACGGGGACAGGGACGGTGAATTATTCACAGGCGCAAGATGGCAGGGCACGGCACGGAGCGAGCCGGGCCGGCAGAGGCAGCTGGGCTGGGATGGGCCCGGCTGGGGGCATGGGGACAGCCAGGGACTCCCCTGGTGCCCCGAGCTCCTCGGGGCCGTGCCAGGGTCCCGGGGCTGAGCCCCAGCCTGGCACCGTGCGGCCCCAGCTGCCTCCTCCGGGGGGGGGGCTGGCACCAGGGATGGCCGCAGGTGGGAGGGGGTGGCCAGCTGTGGGTGCCCCTGCCAGACAGGGGTGAGGGCAGGCCCAGCATCTCCCGTGAGTGCACAGGAGGGGACAGCAATAAGGTGATGTCCATGTCCCCTGCGCTGGAGGCAGCCCCAGCCTGCCCTGTCCCGCTCCGTGGGTTTCCCAGAGGATGCTGAGCAGACACGGCAGCAGGACAAGCCCTTTGTGTCTGCAGGAGACACTTGGGAGAGGATTTGGGGCTGGAGTGTCGAGGAGCACATCTGCTCTACTCGGGATTCACGGGCTTTCAACGACAACAAATAAAAAATAGAAATAACAGCTAGTTTTATTGCTGCCAATGAGAGCAGGTTCCTGAAGGGGGGTGCTGGCGGTGCCGTGCCCCGCTGGCAGGGCAGGGTGCGGGGGAACAGGGCATCCCAGCCCGGCCCCGCCGCTTCCCGGCCTCTGCTGCCCTCGCCCGGCCGCGGGGAGCGGAGCGGGAGCAGGACCCCCTGTCTGCGGCTCTTTCCTAATTCGAGCCCTTCTGGGGGGTATTTCCTCTTTTCAGCTGTAGATTTTCACCCACACCGAAGGAAGGGATAGAGGAGACCCCGCTGTCCCTCAGCCCCCTCCCGCGTGTCCTCACCTTCCCCTGCTCCCGGCTGGGGATTCTCCTTGTGCCCAGCTCCACTCCCTCTGGAAAGCCCAAAGCTGTCCTGACAAACCACACCTGGATGACAAACGCTTCCCCACGGAGGCCCAGCTGCCTCTCCCCTGGCCAGCCCAGCTCACCCTTCCACGAGGAGCTTCCAGGTCCCTTCCAGCTCAAACCAGTCTGTGACTGCAATTCCCACATCCTTGTTTCAGGGGGAACTTCTGCCCTGTGACCCCCCAGCACTCCAGGGGGCCCTCGCAGCCTCCCCACAGCCCTTGGTGAAGGTACAGCAGTGCCCAGGGTGCCACATCCCTGCTTGGAGCAGCATCCCTGCCCTGCCCTGCCTGCTGCAGGCAGCTCCTGAAATCAGATCCCCCAGCATCCTTCCTCGTCCTCCTGGAAAAAGTCACAACCAGGACACAGCCCTCCTGCCTGGCGGGGGTCTGAGGGAGCTGGAGGGGGCTGTGAGCTCCAGGGCCAGCACAGGACCATGGCTGGTGGGATCCCAGCCCCAGCTCTCCCAGCAGCTCTGTCTCAGACCCTGGTCTTGCCATGGTTCCATCCTTCCTGCTCCCTGGAGAAATCCTGGAGCTTCCAGCAGTCCCCAAAAGCAGGAGGGATGGATTCTCTTTGGAAAGAGTCTCTGGATCTGGTGGTTTCACTTCAGGGGCAGGCTTGGTTTGGGCTCGAGGAAAGGATCAGCAGATCCCTTATTGACACTGAGAGGTTTGGGGGCTCTGGGGCTCAGCACCAGCTCCAGTTCCTCTTCCACAAAAAAATCCCTGCAACCAAAGGGAATGGCACAGCCTGGAAGGCAGAGCTAGGAAAAACCCCCAAACCTATAAACACCCAGTAGTTTACAGTGGCTACACAGCCAAGGGCTTAACCAAGAGCATTCAGTGCTCAAATGCTGCTGATGCAGCTCAGGCAAGGCTGGAACAGACATGGCCTGGCAGAGAGACAGCTCTGCCAGGAGGAAAAGGGAAAACAACAGGAAAACAGGAATGGGCTGAACAGTAGGAATTTTCATTCAGCTCATGGAGATGCAATTCACCCCCCAGGGCACAGGATGCATGGGAGGACTCAGAGCAGGGGAGGTTCCATCCCACTGCAAAGCCTCTTTAGTTTTGTACCAAAAGGGCCTCACCAGCACTTTCCTGGGGCTCATCCCGTGTCCTTCCCTCAGCACAGGCTCCAGGCACTGCCCCTGGGAGGTGCTCCCGGTTCTGCCCCATCTGCTCCTCCCTGGGGCTGGGCTGGGGCCGTGCCATCACCCCTTTCCAAAAAGCCCCTGGCCAAGGACTTGGGCTCTCCTGGTGGGTGCCTTACAGAGATCAGTGCAGAGTGGAGTTACTTAACCAAGGCAGGATTTGACATAAGGGAACATTTCAGCATTTAAATACAGAGCCTGTGCTTACCTGCCCTGTGTCAGCTCAGACTGCAGCACTTGCACTCGATGATCTCTGAGGTCTTTTCCAACCCATGTGATTCTCTGATTTCAACAGTTACCCCACAACAAGCCAAATAAAACCTATATGACAAAAACCCATCCTCCCATGAAGTGTCCAGCATGGATCTGGAGAAGTTCCTACAGCTTTTCCAAGAAAGCATCACCAGCTGGAACAGTGAGTGCTTTATGTTGGTACTCAGGGTTACAGCAGGAGCAGACTCCCACGGAGCTTTATGGAAGTGGTAATTCCAGCAGGGTCAATCCCATCTCTGACTCAACTGGATCAACATGCAGCTGAAGCTCACCTGGCCCAAGGTGCCACGGCTGGGCTTTGTCTCACACACACCTTCATCTCTGCAGGTGAGTCCCCACTTGCACCTGCTTGGACACAAGAACATCCAGGAGCTGCTGCCACCTCACTGTCCCATGTCACCCCACTCACCCGTGCTCACCCACTGCTCCATTCTGCTTGTTTCCTGAAAATCAGAGCTTTATCCCACACAGTGTCAAGCAATGAGGATAAAAAAAAGAGGGGACAAATCAGGGAAGCCATGCACAGGGTTAATCAGGGGATCAGGAATGTTGGGACATCAATCCTGCTGTGTGCAGGTGACAGCCAAGGGTGGGTTTTAAGTACAGTGATCCTTTCTGGAGCTCTGGTGACACCGAGGTTTGAACCATGTGGGGGTCAGCCTCTTCTCCCAAGTAACAGGACAAGAGGAAACAGCCTTAAGTTGTGTCAGGGGAGGTTTAGGTTGGAAATTAGAGGAAAGATATTCACTGAAAGGTGGTTGGGCATTGGCACACACTGCCCAGCGATGTGGTGGAGTCACCATCCATGGAGGTCTTAAAAAACATCTGTGGATGTGGCACTTTGGGACATGGATTAGTGGTGGCCTTGGCAGCACTGTTGGACTCGTTCTTGTGGGGTTTTCCAACCCAAACGACTCTGTCTGCCTGGTGCCCTGCAGAATTCCTGCTCCCCACGCTGAGCTGGCCTCGCACAGACCTCCCAGAGAGCCCCAGGCAGCAGCACTGCAGCACGCTGGAGCTCCAGGGCAGGGGCACAGAAATAATCACCAGCCCGAGCTGCAGGGGAGGTTGTCTCCATAAAACTTGCTAAACACTGACCCAAGGATAGCCACAAGGCAGGGAGAATCAAACCTCCCAAACAGCACAACTGCCTCGGGCTCCTCAGGGGGAGCAGAGAGGGTTTAGACACAAAACACCAGTTCTGCTTACGGCAGCCAGAGCTCTGCAGCAGGCACTCCATGGCTACCTTTGCTCCAGCAGAACAAGGAATTAATGCTCCCCCCTTCAGAACACTGCCACCACTGGCACTTGCTCCCTGCTGTGGTGGCCCAAGGCCAGCTTGTTCCCTTCTCCCAGCCTGGCCAGCTCAGATGCCTCCAGTGCCAGCAGCAGGGCAGGATGTGCCACCCCAGCCACCTGCAGCAGCTGGGGCTGGGCGAGGGCAGGACCTGCAGCTTCAGCTGCACACAGGGACCACAGGTTTTTGTCTATACCCCAACAACCTGCTCTTTCAACCCAAAGAAATGTTTAGAGTTGAGCAACAAACAGATTTGCTCAGGAAAGGAGGAGAATGGTAAACACACCCAACCCCCACTCGCCCCGAGGTGGTTTCACCTGACTAGACAACAATAAAAACTAAATCTTCTCACCCAGGGAAGGAGGGGGTGGGCGCAGAGAGGCAGAAACACAATAAAATAGAACCTGTGGGTGCCAAATCCAGGTTAGGGAAAGCCACGGGCTGTGGGAACCAGCAGCTCCAGCTTCCCCAGCACCCCACGTGCATTGGGCTCTGGCTCCAGAGCTGATCCCAGCTTTTCTCAAGTGACCCCACTGGATCAAGGACTGGATCAAGCTCATGATGAAATCAGAGCACCGACAAACTTTCGGTCAGGTCACAACTTCCAAAAAGGAAAGGGACAGTGTTGGGCTTGGTGAGAGCACAGGGATTTCTGCATGAAGACAGACAAACAAGCCCCAAGGCCACTGCAGCTCACCCAGAAAGCCCTGCCTGTGGCCAGAGCAAGCCAGGCTTTGCAGGAAGCTTAAAAAACAACATGAAGGTGACTGGACACCGTTGAGAGAGGGACAGGGCAAGACTGGAGCCTCAGGGAGAAGGGACAGAGCAGCCACAAGAGGAAAGCAAGCAACGTGAGCCAAAATAGATGGGCAAAAGGCACAGGTAAAGGAAAAAAAAAAAAACAAAAAAGCAATCAAGCCAGAGAGTTGAAGGGAATTATTTAATGGTGATCAAATTGCAACACAATACAGGAGTACAGACAGTGTTAGCATGGACCTAGTCACACACACTTCCAGGTGAGGGAGGGGCAGCGAGGCCAGGCTGCAGGGATCCCTCCCAGAGCTCCAAGTGCAGTCACCCACACAGGGCTTGCTGTCCATGCCTCCCGAGAGCTGCACAGCAGGATCTGTCCTGCTGTTAACCTTCCAGACACCCTCAATGCTCTTGCCCCTGTGCATTCCCTGTAAGAAACCACATTTGCCAAACCCCAACAACTGAGATCTGCAGCTTTTGCTCCAAGCCATGGAATGGAAGGAAGCAGGAACTGTGGGGATGAAACTCCACTGCAGCTGTAGGAGAGGGAGGGAGACTTCCCTGATGCTGCAAGGATGAGAAGACTTTTCTGAGGTTCTGTATTTAATGGGGACAGCCTTCCTGCCACTCAGATACACCTCCAGGCTTTCACTCTCCCAGGAGGTGACTTCCAAGCTCTGCCTGGACGCACTGTCATGCCCGGAGCCTTAGCCACGGGCTCCTCCCCCTGGAATGGGAGTGCTGAGCACATTCAGAGGTGGTTTGCAGTCCGGGCTCTTCAGAGCAAGGTGACACATTCACTCCATTCACTGCTGCGAGCAGTTTCACCACCTCCCACGCCCGGGGGCTGCTGCCTTGCTGCTCCCAGAAAGAGCTGCTCAGGCACAAAGAAATCCCCTGACCCTGGGCACAGCCTCCCTCGGGACCCCCATCTCCTCCTGTGCATCAGAACTGGCAACAGGAGCAGCTCCAGAGAGGTTTTGCTGCTGGAGATGACCAAGGCAGTAAAAACCAGAGCCAGGCACAGCTGCCAAGCAGCAGGATGAGAAGTTTTCTGAGGTTCTGTATTCTCCAGAGGCATGGACAGGGAACAGTGTGCTGCACCCACTAAGGACACAAGATCATATCCAACTTAGCCCTGCAGGTTTTCCCACGTCATTTGATGGATGCAGACTGAACAAAAGAGTCTGAGGACACTTTGGGATGCAGCTTAGTTGGAAGCATTGGGATAACATGGTAATAACTAATTAAAAAATCCCTCCTGCCTTCCTGTGACAGAAATGCAGCAGCACATCCTGCCACAGGACGAGCTGGGTGTTTGAAGCACAGTAATCAGGTCTGCAGCACTTGCCAGGATCAGCTCCATCCCACTCTGCAGGTCCATGGAGGCTGGGCTTTGAGCCACAGGGATGTGTAAGCCAGCCACTGCACAGTGACAAGAGAGGTTCCAAAATCCAGGGATCACATTCCTCCTCTGGGTCACTCTGAGCAGGGGACAGGCACTGATGAGCACAAGGAATGCATCCAGGCACAGTGTTCCAGCTTTGCTGCCAGAGCTGGGGGGTTCTATCTTTAAATAAAACACACTTAGCACATGACAGGGAAAAAGAGAATTGCATGAACAATCTACATCCACAGAAGGGCCAGCACAAAGAAAGCCAAGCAAAGGGAATCAGGCAACTTAAATTACTAAATCAAGTTAAAAAACTGGACAGGGGTGGAAAAGGTTGATGACAAGTTCAGGATTCCTAGAAAGGTAGTGACCAGAGCCCCTGGTCTCATGTGCTGTTTGACATCACAACGTACTCAATGCACAGCTTCAAAGGAGCAAGATTCTAGTTCCAAAAATAGCTAAGCTGGGTCAGGTTTTCAGTTAAATGCTAAAGGCTCTTTCATCTAGTTCACAGAACAATCCTCATCAACAAATGGTCAACCCACAGGAGGTACACAGAGCACATCCTCCCATCTCAACCATCACCAGACCTGCTTTTAGTACACCACAACTGTGGGCATGCCATCAGCAAAAAGGTCAGAACTGTTTAAACACCTCACTGCAAATGAGCTCATCCCAACATGAGCAGATGTGTTAGTGCATCCTCCAAGCTGAAGCTGTTACAGGTTCAGGACTGTTTCAGGGTGTGTGTGGCTTGTTAATGTCCTGTCACCTCATGTTTGTGGCTCCTGGCCCACCAGAAAGAGAAACCATCCTCCTCCTCTCCCTCAGCTGTCACTGCTGCCTCCTCTCCCATACGGTCTCTGATCTCTTCCAGTCACTGCCAATTTCCAAAGGCAGCCAGATCTGCCACAAAAATCATTCCTGGGTGGCTCAGTTGCAAAGCAGTTAAAGAGAATCCCCCCAAACTGTTCACCATCAGTGCAGCCCCTTCCCTGCACTTCTCAGTGACCCCAAAGGAAACCATGGGAGGGCAACTCTGCCACGGCCAAGCTGTACTGGAGAGGGCAGCAGGAGCACAACAGGTCAGGAAGGGCAAGGCCATGGATGCAGGCTGCCACAAACTCCAGCCACACCAGCAGCACCAGCTCACACTGCAGTTTTGATGCCACAGGTGGCACCCAGGACCACAGGCTGCTTCCCAGACACCAACACCCTGTGGCTAACAGGAGCTCCAGGTGACCCAACCCGAGCTTTGCAGCCCTGCACACCAATCTGTCCCCTTCCCCTGTGGCCCTGCAGTGTCCCTCAGCCAGGCCACGTGCTCCTTCCTTGTGCAGAGCAGCTCTGCTGTGCCCTGGAGCTGACTGTCCCCAGGGCAGCAGGGTGCTCGTGGCCCTGCAGAGGGACAGCTGCCTGCAGGAGCTCACACCTGCCCAGCACCATGGAGAGATGACACAAGAGGAGCAGATTTAGACCAAAAGCAGTGGACATTTATTCCTCGTTTGTGCAAGAGTGTCAAGATGCATTTGGGAATGGCTAGGACAGACCCTGTGGCTGGAGAGCCAGCGGCTCCAGCCTCTCCTGCCCGATGGCTTGGGTTACAATTCTACTAAGAGGAGATAAACTTGCAGACTCACCTACTGTCACACCAACGATGCTGGCAAATACACTTGTATACAAAGAAAAGTTTCAAACTACATTTTTTCACTAGATTCAAGTGAAGACTTTGTTCCAAAAAAAAAAAAAAAAAAGAAAAAGACACATACAAGTACAATTTAAAACTGTATGAACATTTGCAAATGTTTAGTGCAAAGTAATTATGTAAAAGCTACATTTTATGAAAGTTTGTGCTGATGTGTTTGGTAGGTTTTTTCTTTTTTTTACCCTTTTACATCCATTTTTTTAGTTACATAAGGTTTCACTTACCTACAGTACATATGCATTGTGTTAGGTCCCATGCAAGTGGGAGTAATACCATCAGGCTTTGTAAAATGTCACTCTGATTCGCATTTAGTAAACTGCTTATTTGGTTTAACAGTCAAGTTCCTGGCACACTACACATCCTGATTTCATCTAAGTGCTCAAGCTCCTGTTTGCCTCTTCAGGTGCCTTGTGTGATGCAAACCAAACTGCTTCACGACTTCAGCCCAAAAAGTTTTTTTAGAGAAATCCACCGTTAGTTTAAGCCTGTAACAAACTGCTCTGAAAATTAAAAGCCTATTCACACAAAGTTATATGTAATGACTGTAGTAATCAGTTTATTACACAGATTAATTCATTCTTGAACGTACAAGCTCCAGGGGAGCAGTTGGGTCTTTAAATACACACAAGTTTTCTGTCATATGGATTTTTTTTTTTTACCCTTACATCCAGAAAGACCTAAGCAGTTAAAAAACTTAAGAAAAATAAGAGCTATTAGCTAGGTATTAACTGAGAAACCACATACAAACCAAAAAAAGTATGAAGGGAGGGAGAGAGTTGAAACAAATCAACATCACTTGATGCACTAATAGCTCCAATCCATTTAAATGGCGACCGGTTAAACTTAGACCTTAAACACAGGATGTGGGTACAGTTTCTCATTGGTCATAACATTTACCTAAGGTGTAGGTCCTTCAGAATAAAATGAATACAGAAACAGCTTCAAGTTCTTCACCTTGCTTTTCATAACTTATGAGTTTAAAAGGATTCCACTTAAAATCCTTCATGGATCAGCAACAGCGTCCCTAGAAAATCTGAAACCCACCAGAACTCTGCCCATTCCCATTTGATTTCCCAATTTAACTCAGCAAGGAATGCTTTTAGGCTCACAAAGTTATGACTGAAGAACCAGCTTTTCACACACACACTTCTCTGCTAGGAGTCAATGTTGGTACGGGGAAATACAGTATTTCTAGTTTGTTGTTCCAAGTATGTACAACACGCAGCACTGCTGTATCAGGTAAACATGTGCACAGGGGAAGATGAGGCGTGGGCTCATAGAAAGCAGTCAAATGGAAATCAAAAGGACTTTCTCTTTCAGAGTTCCCCTATCTTTATTTGTAGAGGTTATCCAATAATTTCTTTAATTACATCGCATACTTCTGAGTCCATTCCCGAGCTATTCTGTTGTACCTGTATGTATAAAAAGAGGATTTACTCAACATGGCATCTGCACAGATTTCAGCTCCAGCACTCTAGTCTACACATGGCATGACATCACAGTACTATCATCAGTTTGTAAAATTTAAGAGCAAAATTAAACATTATGCAAACAGGGGACACAAGAAAGCCCACAGTGCTTCATGGAAAAGAAAGACCTGGTGGTATTTACAACAGGAGATCTCAGATCTCTGTGACTGGATACATAAATTGGAGCTGGAGCAGGGCTGAGGGGAAAGGATTTTCAGGAAGGCTTTATCTGTGCCTCCCCCAGCCCCATCTGCTGTGTCCCTGGGGAAACTCTTATTGTAGGGTTTCACTTGGTCATTCTGGAAATAGATTAACATGTTCCCCCATCTCCTGCTTTCCTGCTAAGTTAAGCCTGCCATCAACTCATCTGCTGAACCCCAACAGCCTGATTTCTTCCTATACATTTGGCTATTTTGATGACTGTCAGGACACAAAGATTTGTCAATTCCCAAGAAATCTGTAGCTTTTACACCCAAATACTCTTTTCAGCCAGAGGAAGCTCAGGATACTTGTGTACACAAAGCAGTTGTGTGATTAACTGCACTGCTGAGAGCTTCTCTCTGGCAACAGAAGGCAAGTTGTTAATGTTCTACAGAATTTGTAGAGTGAGACACAGCCTGAAGTTCCCTAGAGTTATGTACACCAAGTTGGATTGGTGTTGGAATTTAGTCTGTAGACAATGTTCTTTAGCTTAAATAATCTGACAACCCACTCATAACTAACTCTCTCCTTCCTATCACTGCTCAGAGACTACCCACGGAGCAAGTCCTTGTGCTTAAACCCCAAATTTATTTCCGTGTTTTTGTAAAAAAACAGGAAGGAGTCCTGCACACTTAAAAGTGCAGATAATCACTGTTGATTGTGTCTCCAGCTCTCAAACCCAGGATGCATAACCTTGTGCTCCTCATGTATGCAGTAGAGGAAGCAAATCTGTGTACTATTTTCCCTTCCCTGCTCAGATCTGGAAGGGAACAGTGAGGTAGAAGTGTTTACAACACTAAACTGTTAAAGTGCTTGTTAGCACGGAAATTTCTCTGTGCTTGCTGGAGAGTGCTCCTGCCCCATTTCTACAGGACTGGTTCTTCCCTTGTGTTATAGGGTGAAGGTAAAACGGGGAGTTTGGTATTTCTTTGTATGACTCCAGACCCAGAGCTGCCATGGAATATTCTCCCGTTGGAGTAACTTGCTCTCCCTCTGGTGGTTACATGGGATTAAAGCAGCTCAGACGGTGGCACTGGAAAGATCCCAGGGAAAAAAAAAAAAAAAAAAACCAAAAAAACAACAACAAAATCTCTGAGAAGATCACAGAGCAGTGATTTGCCTTTTTTCACTCTCACTCTTTTCCAAGAAGCAGTTCCTCTCAGTTCCCCTTCACTGTGTAAGTGTGGATTCTGCCCTGTCAAATTCCATGGGTTTTGGCTTCCATACTCACTTTTCTCTATCTGTTTTGTAGATCCGTGCAATCTCAGGCACTAAAGGATCATCTGGATTGGGATCACACAACAGAGAACAGATGGACAAAAGTACTAAGGAGAGAAAAGAGACACTGAATTAGTTCCAGGACAGCCGAGGACACCTGCACCAGTCAGCCATGCACTTCCTTCCCCTCCAGCCAGTAGCACCAGCAGCATTTATTTAAGTTTGCCAGGAGCACCAATCCCATGTAATTCAGCTGAGTGATTCTGAACAAACACCTTTTACCAGTGAACTACACAAGTTTTCACAACCACAGTATCACAGTGAGTAACCTCCTGGATAGGTCTATCCAGCAGCAGCCTTAAACCACAAGGCAGAAGTGTTCTGCCTGAGCCTGGAACCTGAGAGTCCTCTAGGAAAACATCCTTGCTTTTGCACCTGAAATTCAACAGTTCCCTAAAACAGCCAGCTCACTGTTGGATGACTTGGAGAAGCATTAATCAAAAGTCAAAGAGCAGACAAGTCCAGCTGAAATGAAGGAAGCAAGGGCTGTTCACAGCTACTTAAGAATCACAGAATGGTTTGGGATGGGAGGGACCTTGGAGCTCATCTTGTTCAAACCCCTGCCATGGGCTGGGGCACCTCCTACCAGCACAGGCTGCTCCAAGCCCCTTCCAACCTGGCCCTGAAGATCTGTTTAAAAATAAGCTGGTCTTGCAGTGAATTGAAAGGCTTAACTTTTTTCCAAGCATAAAGAAAGCTGAGATGGATTTAGTGTAGAACAGCATCCAAAATGACCCAAGAATGATGCCCAGCTCCTTGCACTTCTATCGATCACAGAGCCCCAGAACTGGAGTGTTTCACTATAAATACAGAGTGGATGTATCCCAGAAGGCACATCCTGCTGGGCAGAGTGACAGCCCTCATCCATACAAGGAGCCAGGACACTGCTGCAAAGCCACAAATAGCACATGGACATTCCTACACTCACTGCACAGGAGAAGGCAGGAAGTTCTAAGCAAACATATTGGGACAACACTACACCAGGCATGGCAGGGACATCTTGCCCCACTCCCGAAAATGCCAAACATTCCCTTCTCTCCTCCTGTTTGGATCAAACAGTGCCACTCCATATGTCCCTTCACCAATTGCAGCAAAGCAGTTGTCACAGTGCAGCCTCCAGGCAAGGTGCAGATGACAAGAGTGAGGAGTTTGAAGACACTAAACACGAATCTGCTCCAATTCCCATCACTTGCAGGAGGCAGAGCTATCTCTGAAAAATGAATGGAGACAGCATGCAGCCCATAAAAACAACAAAGGTGTTAAGATAGGTTAAAAGAGGGCCACAAAACAGGTCACAGAATGGCTTGGAATGGAAGGCCCTTCAAAGTCCATCTCATTCCACGCCCCTGCCATGGCAGGGACACCTTCCACTAGCCCAGGCTGCTCCAAGCCCTGTCCAACCTGGCCTTGGACACTTCCAGGGATGGGGCAGGCACAGCTGCTCTGGACAACCTGTGCCAGGACCTCACCACACTTCAGAGAGAAGATGGAAGCAGGTCTGATATTCAGTGTTTTTCAAGTGGGGCGAGAGTGAAAGCTTCCTTTAGGTCTGAACTGCACAAGTTGCTCAGTGTTGTGAGCACCAAGAACCCACAAAGCCACTTTATTCAGTTTCCCACCTGTTTCTGTAGACCCTTCACTAAGGAATTACCAATTCCCAGTTCACAACTTCTAAAACAAGTTTGGTGATAAACCAGTCTTGGTTTGGGAGAACATATTTCTGCTTCTAGGAAAAGGAGCAAACCTCTTCTCCCTTTTCCCAGTTTTCCACAGTGCACTTGTGAAAAGTTCAGAGCTTCATGATTCTCCACCATCATCTGACAGGGGGCCCATTTACTGAGCTCCCTCTCAGCTCACAGTGTGCAGGAGGTCTGCAGAAGCCACTGCAAGGCAGCACACTTAGCAGCTGGGGCACAGATCCAGCACCAGCCCTTTTCCCCCTATAAATCAAGTAAGGCCCATGTTAGTTTTCAATAGGAACATCTCTGCCACCTCTCACTGCTCCCAGTCAGTCCAGTTTGAGAACAGCTGTTTCTCCAGCAATTTCCCTGCAGCTCATTTCTTTCTGTCAGACTCCACTGCTCTGGTCACTGAAGTTTCTTCAGCTGTAGCAAGAGCAAGGCAGCTCCAATGTGTCTCCTTCCCTCACCAGAGGACACAGGAAATCCAACAAAAGTTCTCTGGTCAACAGTAGCAACTACTCCCTCAAGTTTTATCTTATCACAGTCCTTTAAAAGCCCAAGGAATTTCTGAACACAGTGGCTCAGCCTTCATCAGCAGAACCACACTGCAGGTCTGTCCACTGCTCTCTGCCCACCCTCACACCCCCTTTCCTAACACTCAGCAGTTCACTTTTCAGTATCACTCCAAAAACACTGAATAAAAGTGGACACAATCATTTGGCCTCAAGCTGCACTGCCACATTCAGCTGCTTTGATTTATTTTTCTAAGTCTTCATTATTCCGAATTATTCTCATTACACTAACTCTTGCTGGTGACTTCACATCATTCCCCTTTTATCTGTACAGCCACACTAAAAAAAAAAAAAAAAAATTAACTAAACTGGTTTAATTTTAATATCCTGCTGAACCCAGCTATTTGTCCAAAATCAATTCTGCAAGTTTCTCCCAAGGCTTTCCACTACAACACTGCACATGCACATGTTGTAGAACCAACATACAGAAAAATGCCTTGGAAAAGGCACCACCTCAAAGTTTCAAGTGCAAGGGGAAAGGGGAAGCAATCCTTTCAGATGTCAGCTGTGCATCAGAGTTCTTTGATGCAGATAATGAGTTAAACCAACACCATGGAATAACAGACTCACCAGGCCACCTCCCTCTGCAATCAAGTATTACTGCAATGAATTCCACAGCAAAGCCTTGATATTTTCTAGCCAAATGACAGCATTACTATCAGACAATGAAAAGAGAATTCCCCAAAACTTCTGGAACCACAGAAGCAGGTTGAATAATTACACAAGGCAGGTAAGTGACCCTTCACACCTGAACATCCTGCATGGCCATGGGCAAAGCATTATCAGCTTGGCAGAATCCCTTCAAGTCCCTCACTGGCAGGGATGTACTTCAAGTGTGCACTCTCTGAATTCAAGTCTGGATTCTTCTCAGTAATAGCAAAATAAATTCTACTTGCCATTAACTCAAGGGATTCATCCCTTGAAATAACTCTGTACAGAATTATTTCTCATAACTCTTAGCTGTCAGAGCTATCCAGCCACTAACCAACTTAAACCACTGTCACTTTTAAGCTCCTTTTCACATGAAAATTGGTTTTGCTTTGTTTTATTTCACCAACCAGGCAGCCACTGACCTCCAACCCTTTAACTACACTCCCCATCTATCTTTGCAGACAACAGACACAATTTACCCTTCTGTGTGCTTCCTGCTGCCATGGTCTAGCACAGACTCCTCAACACCAAGGAGCTGGGAGCACCAAACTCATCAAGAAGAAGGGCTGCTAACAAAGTGCTTCCAGAAAATGGCTCAGCTTCCCCACAGAGCAGTGACAGAACTGCATTCTCATCAGGCACTATGATCACTGAACACTGCTTAAATGTAACATGCAAAATAAGTGTGTAACACTGCACAGCTGAGATCCAGGTTCCCTCTGCAAGACTTCCCTTCACAAAGCATGTAATACTGAAATTCCTGGGCAGTCTTTCTCCAGGCAGCTCCTCTGTGCAGAAAATCATGCCACTGACAGCCTGTCAACAAGACCAGCTCCAGTTCCCCGTGGCACAGTCCATCTCAGCAGCTGCCCTGCTGTGCTCTCTCACCACCAAGGTCAGCCCACCACCCCTGATGGGCAACTGCACCTTCCTGGCTCTGCCCCACCTCACACTGAGCAGATGTGGATGCAAATTCCATAGGTGAAATTCATGGCTGGGTCTCCTCTGCTACGAAGCAGCTCAGCCATTAGCCAGGACAATCCATGGTGTCAGCTCTCCACAGGTCCTTCCAGCACTAGCCAAATGAGCAGTGCAGAACACAGTTTAAAGCCCATTTGGCTACTGGAACATCCAAATTCAGGTGTGTTAAAGAACCTGCTACTCAAGAGGTGAAGACACTTTGTCTACACAGCCTGACTGGTCTAACACCCACCACTCCAGCCACCCCCTGACACAGGGCACCAACCACTACAGATCCTGCTGCTCAAGTCTAGCTGGAATTCCAAACAAACTTGCTCCACTAAAGCACTCATCCATGGGGCACTTCAGAGTAAGGAAAGGCAGCTGAGGAGCAATGGAATCTCCAGCAGAATTCACAGAAGGGAGATAAATGGCACTTATATTTCCAAAGTAATGAGCTCCCCAGAAGAAGCAGCTGGTGTGTTCTGATCCAACTGCTGTTTGGTGCAGTTACTGCTCTCCAAAAGGAGCCAATTTAGAATCCATCTAGGAGTAAAGGTCCATCTCCAAGCAGGCACAGAGACTGCACCAACAAAGTGTTTGTTAGAGTACCAAGAACATGCTGAGATGGCTGCTCTGCATGCCAGGCTGTCAGGACAGCAGGATGACACTCAGCTCTCCACCCTGACTGGAGTCACACCGCAGTGTCAGGACCACCTGATGATGGAAAAGCTCAGGCAGTGACACAGAGCAGGTGGATAAAACAGGGAAGCATCAATCCTGGCCATCATGAGTTCACAGCAAAGGCAGCACCCACCCCACCTGCTCTGCCTGGGTGAATGACAAACACTGTGCCAGGGCTTTCCAAGGAAAGTGATTTGTCACTCCTGGAGACCAGGCCATGGGCTCTGGCAGACAGTGCTGTGCTTCTGGCCCAGCCCAGTTTCTGAGTGCAGAAGTAACAATTTGTCAGCTCAGGTTTGACTGAGCCTGGTACACCTCTGCCAGCTGAAATGGGAGCTTTGGACATGCCAGGCTGCTGAGGGATTCTTGATTCCACTCTGAAGGGTTTATCCAGCTGTGCTGCTTCTCTCACCAGCAAGGGCTCATTTGTTCATCATCAGCCTGAGCCTCCACATCAAAGTTCACTGCTACTTCCATCTCTGCTCCTTGCAAGAGTCAGGTTTTTTCCTGATTTTGGGGAATATTCTCCTACATAATAACTGTTTTTGAGTTTCAGGACCCAAACCCTTGAAACCTGAGACATGTAGTTGTCAAAGCTTTATCAGTACTGACAGATGTTAAGCTTGCAGCATTCAACACTGGAAACACCACTGCCCAACAGGTTCAAATGCCTGGCTCCTGACTGTGAACAGGCAAGATGCATCCAAATAAATGAAAGGAACTCTGGCCTCTGCTCGAGTTAAATCCTATTTCTTAACCACAACCCCATTTCCAACTCCTCCAGCCATCTTCCCCAGCCTTACAGGAAGTGTACCTTTAAATCTGAGCAGTTTAAACTTCTGCCTTCAAAGCAACTTGCATTCCTGCTAAGTCAGTTCAACAATTTCTGGTGACAAAAGAAGAAAAGTTAAGTGTTGCCCAGTGTATCCCAGACTGGTTGAGGTTGGAAGGGACCTCTGGAGATCCTCTTGTCCCAAGCAGAGCCACCTAAGGCTGTGCATGACAATGTCCAGGGGCTGTGCAGTATCTCTGAGGTGGGACAGCCCACAGCCTCCCAAGGCAACCTGTGCTCAGCATCCTGACTGTAAAACTACAACACCAAGTGTTTCCTGCTGCTCAGAGAGCCTCCTGTGCTTCAGCTTGTGCCCACTGCCTCTTGTCCTGTCACTGGGCACCACTGAGAAGAGTCTGGCTCTGTCACCTGCACAGGCTCCCTTCCAGTATTTACAGACACTGGTAAGATCCCCTGAGCCTCCTCTTCTCCAGGCTGGACAGTCCCAGCTCTCAGCCTGTCCTCCACGGCATCCTGGCCCCTCCCTGGGCTCTCTCCAGTACATCCACACTTTCCTTGGCTGGGGAGCCCACACTGGGCAATGCTCCAGGGCTTCACCAGCACCCAGGAGAGGGAAAGGATCACAGCCCTGCTGGCACCACTCCTCCCAGCACAGCTTTCTCTGGAGCAAGGACAGCTCCTGGGAAGCTGCACAAGTGGCTCAGTTACAGTTGTGAGAGTTGAAACATAAATGTGGACACTTCCCTCAGAGCCCCAGCTCAGCACAGGTGGACACACTGACCCATGCTCTGTGACAAAGCCACCCCCAGTTACGTGGGTAAAGCTGCAATGGGCAAACTAAAAGCCAAGATGATCAGAACCCAACTTCCCGATTTTGAAAATGGCACTGTCAATGTCCAATTCAATCTCTCAGTACTATTACTTCCAGCAAGTCTTAGAGAAGTGATTCATGAAGAGAAACATGACAGAAGATCCTCACTGCACCAGGCATGGCAGTCTGGACAGGGGGAGCTGAAGTCTTGCATGAATGAGGCTGAGGTTACTCACTGTCCCTCCCAGGCAGGGCCCTCCAGCACACTCACACAGGCTCCATGATTTATTCCTTACAAAACACAGGGAGAAGTGGGATAAGACAGCAGATTAGTCCAACCTTTACTGCACACGTGCTTTACTCAGGATTAACTCTTGCACAGCCATTTGCCAAATTCAAGAGGAAGAGTGTTTCCCCCCCAAAATGGCTGAGAACAGCTGCAATAATGTTAAAACACTTCATATTCTCCTGTTTCAGGCAACAGGGTTCTTATTTATGCAGACTTGGAGATAATGTTTTTAATTTAAGCCTACGCATTCTGCTTAAGCCTTGGAGTTCAAATTACCCACCACGGTGTGGTTAAGACTGTATTTTGAGGTTATTTATTCTCCAGTATGTATTCTTGAGGGAACACTGAGTTCAGAATTACTAATTCTGAAGCAAGTCAGCTGTTGTACTGAGACAGTCACTGCTGTTCTCCCAAGTTTTAACAATTGTAGGAGGGACAGAACAAAACCCCAAAACGCCAATCACCTCTATCATAACCACAATCTTTATTAAATTGCTTACACAGGGCTGGCTCTGGAGTGTGAGGAGCCAAGACCCCTATCTTTACCACTGAACTGGAATGACTAAATCACTGATATGATTTTTCAGTCTTTCCACCAGAAAGTGGCATTTTTAACCCACAGGAAGTCCGTGCACACCCCTTCCCCTCTCTCCTTGCAGGTTAAGGTGAAAAACATCATGTACCACACATTAACTGTGAGCATAACAGTGAGCTGCTGATAGTGCTGCCTCCCAGCTGCCTCAGGAGGAAGCTGTGCATGATAAGCTCTTTCCTACAAGGACTGTTTCTACTCTTCCCACATTTCTCAGTCAGTAGAAGTACATTTTTTCATAGCTGTGCTCTAAGTTATCTGCTTACAGAGTTTAAATTCAAACAGCTTGCTCCCAGTAGCATCCAATTTAAAGGGTGGCACAATTTAGGAAATACTCGCAGAAATCTACACTACAAACAATAAACTGATGCTTTGGAAGAGGTATGAATTTATTGCTGAATGTTTTAAGTCTTATTATTCACCCCAAATTACCTAATCCAACAGTTTTTCCTGCTAACAACACATTCATTCTTTGATAAGGCCAATCAGTTACTAGAAGGCTGAAACATCCCTGAAGTCTGTCACAACACACTCTAATCTGACTGAACTTAAGACTTCAAGCCCAAAAGATCCAAGTTGCCTTAGTGGACTTTATTCCATTTGTTCAAGATGGGAACACTTCCCCTAAGTATCAGCTCTCTGCTTCTGAAGTCTGCCTTTTGACAGGGCATCCCTGTGATTCTGAGGGAAGTATTCCTATAAAGTCACCCCATGGAATTTGCTTTGCTGTTTTAATTCCTTCAGTAAATGCAGCCCAAGGGAGCTGGGACAAGGTTTTCTCCCAGGTTAGAGCAGTGTGGCTGTTGTGCTGAACTGTTCAGCAGTGAGAAGTGATCAGAACTACAGAGCCCCCTAAACCCAGCAGGGAGAGGGGCACTGGAAGGGGCAGGTGGCACAGAACAGCCACCCTGATCCCATGGCTTATTCCAGCTGAGTCACAAGGATACAGTTTGAAAAGGATAAGAAGAAAAGAGTTCAAAGCAGAACACAAAGGGAGATTGAGATGTTAAAGCATATTGCAAATGTATTTGGGCAGTAAAATTAACACTAGGATGTATTTTCTGAGTGATTAAAGCTGACAGCCTGGAGCAGCCTCTTAAATTCCTGCCCCATCTTCTCCCAATTGTCCTAATTCCAGTCCATCTCCCAGTATTTTCAATCATGCTGTCTATCACCCCACCACCCATCTGGTCATTTCAGACTCCCTAAAACAATACAGCATTTTCTCCAGTTAAGCAGCAATTAAATCAAACCAGACCAGACATCAGTGCTTGGGGCTAATTTGGTTCTTCTAAGAGCAGCCAGTACTGACTGAGAGCACTTGTAAGGAACTGCAGCAACCTGACAATCAATCATTTTTTCTTCACTGACACCATTTTTGCAGTTCTTTCAAGACTTTGAGCCTTGTGCCCAAGCAGATTCACTTCTGACAAGAGACAAGGAGATACTGGTTTGCCTTTCCATCTGCTTCTGCAAATGCCTTTAGCTGGACAGAAAAGGTGGAAACTTGTGTGGGTTCAGGGAAAGGCAGACAGTGAGGATGTCCAAGGGATGCACCAGGATCACCTGTCTGAACCAGAAAGTGCCTGGGAACATCACATGTAGCTGGAGAGAAGGACAGGCAACAGGAGAGCCTCAGAGCAGGGACACTGTGAAGGACAATGTAATCAATGTGACAACTGCAGCATTTGATTACAAGGACAGTGTGAAGCTACAGAACAGAAGGGTCAAGAAATGATTATGCACAGGGTAGACTCCAAATATTCCTAAATAGCTATGGCTAGACCTACAAACTTGAGCCACAGTTTGTAAATCTACCATTTCAATAGCCAAAAAAAAATCCAGCCTGTATCTTTCAAGATTAACAAAAGCCTCCTATTTATATTAAATATGAATACTGCTTTACCAGGTAAAGGCTAAATTCCAGTGCTCCACAAGCTAACACAGTTCACAGGGACCAAGATGCTATTAGCTAATTATTTTAGATTGTTCAAGCTAGGCAAGTTTTAAACCATGTTTCAGCAGTTCACACCATTGGAAGTTCTGTTAAAAAATTATCAACATGGAGTTCTAGTGCTCCCTTGAAAGAGAAATCCTTTTTAATATGACCAAGATTTAGAAACTTCACCATTTTTCAAAAGCCACAGCTGCTCCCTTACATATTTTACTTTGGGTATATTTTGAACATTGAAGTCTTCCACTGTCCCATACTAGGTTTTATTTCATATATATTTGTATCTATTTTTAGCTGAAGTGTTCTGAGGTGAGGTGGCAGGAGTTTGTACTCAGTGTAGTAAGACTTATCTGATCCACTGGCAAAGCTGAGGAGTCTCCCATGGCCACAGGGAAGCTGGATGTCCTGAGCATCCCTTGCTCAGGAACTGGCTGCAAGCTCCATGCAGAGTCACAGGACACAAGCAGTGACCACAGAAATGGTGGATTCCAGCAGGATTGCAGCAGTTTTTACATCCCAAATCAGCACTTCATTTTAGCAGTGTAAAATGAAATAAGCATTGGAGGTACCTTTTGAAATAGTTAGTGCTGGGGACCACTGTGATCGTAGAATATCAAGACAAATGCTGCCATTACTGTTAATATTTGGATGATAGATTCTTGTTGTAAATGCAACCTGCAGAAGAAGGAAAATTTCAGTGTAGGCTCACAAATATACATCACACCACATGGTAACAGACAGATTTATGGCAGAAGCCACTCACCTTAGGTGGTTTGAAGGGATAATCTGTCGGGAAGTGAATTGTCAAGAAAAATACTCCACCTTGATAGGGACTGTCATTCTGTTAATGAAAAAGAATCGTTGCAGCTTGAGGAGTTACTACCAGACCACCAGTCAAACAAGCCATGAACATCAATTCTCTCATACTTACTGGTCCCATTATTGTAGCTTGCCAATGGAACACTGAAAAAGAGAGAGATTTACTTCAGTTTGGAGAAGCTCAAGTAATGATCTTCTTTCTTCCAGACAAAACAGCACAGAAAAGAAAAGTCTATTTTAAAAACAAAGCCTTGTGAAAGGCCACAGGGAAGCGAGCCAAGGAATTAAAGAGAGACAGAGCAAAGCACTCAATACTCTGCAGTCCTCACTCCAGGACTGCTGTGTACCACACACATGTCCTGCAAAAAAAAATCCCATTACAATAAAAACACACATAGTTCTAGGCAACTTTTCAGGCTCAAAATTGTGAGTTTAAACTTTGTAATTTGTAATTAATCAGCACCCATGACTGCCCCTTCAAGGCAGCTACAGCTAAACTCCAGCATGAACTCACACCTGTGACACATGGAAGGGGAGCCCAGGCTCTGTGTGAACCAAACCAGGGGTGTCCTCACAACATTCAAGCATCATCTCCACAGAGGCCTCAAGATTTCACAAAAGCAGCAGGAAGAACTGTCCTGGGAGAATGCAGGAATGATAGTCTGCCCCATACTTGGAGCAGGATGTGCCAGGACACACTTCAGGTTAAATGGACAGAAGTTAATCCTCACTTGTATGCATCTGCCCAAGAGAACTTTCACCTGGTAACACAGAGGATTTGTGAAGAATGTTGCTGTGCTGGAAAGGAAAACAGTCAAGGCTGATAGTCTGTAGGAGGCACGCTGGGAGCTCTCAGGGCTCCTGTGTCTCCTCAGGCTTCAGTGCTTCTGCAAAGCAGCCTAGGAAATGATTTGTGAATTAAGACTATGGAAGCTTCCCTCAGCATGGATGTCACCTACACAGCACCTCCAGAACTGGGGAGGTGGAGATGATGGCAGCTGTTTCAAGGGAACTCCTCAAGACAGGAGATGAAGCCACGTGGAAGTGTCTGTGCCTGACTGGCACCTGGTGCCCACAGCTGGCAGGACTACCCGGGCCAAAAGCAGGAGTGGCACTACCTGTTCTCATCTAGCACAAGCAGTTTTTAATTACACATGGTACAGGCACTACAGCTCAGAATGATCTCATACAAGGAAGGAGGAAAAAAGCAGAGTGGGAGTAGCTCGGCAAGGCCAGGGGAGAAGAGTGTTGGGTTGGAACAGGTTTGTTTTAATCTACTCCTACATTTCTACAGGAATGTGTAACTGTCTATACACTCCAGCACTGCTGAGTAGCTCAGAAATGATTCAGAAAGATCTTAGTAACTCATTTTTTCCTTTTAAAAAGAATACCTGAGCTTAGAATTCTCATCTCTAACAGAGAGAGAGGATTTCACTACTTAAATATTCACTCTCTCAGGAGCCTGGCTTTGAGAAACTCTACATAAAATGAAGGATTAGGAAACCCAGACAGCAGCTCACACGTAGCATTCACCCATCTTCAAGGGGTTCAGATGGTTTCCCAGGAGCTCCCTGTCACCTGCAGCAGGACAGGGAGAAACATGGAGGAGAGGACAAAGGGGCAGCAGAAATCCCACAGGAGATTGCAGCCAACCCCAACAAAACCAGTAAAAATCTCACAAATCCTGGTGAGATTCACTGTGGTTGCTATGCAGAATCACCACTGAAAAGAGAACCTCAAATAACCAATGACTTCCTTAAACCCAACAAAAACCAGAAATAAAACCATATCCACAGGCAATCTCAACTTTTTGAAAGCTAGAAGGGAGGTTTGTGTTTCCTCCCACTCAATGCCCACCCCAGACTTGGTGCTTGTTTAACCTAAGCTTTAAATCCTGGTAACATCCAGGACAAGTCTGGTGAATGCAGAGATGGATTTGTCATGCAGAGCTCATTCCACCTGATTCTTTCCTTTGCAGTCAGCCAAACAGAGGTATTTACAAAGGCAGGGGGCTGCTGGTTTCAGCAGGTAAGCACAGGTACATGTTTGGAAAAGGTTAAGCCACTGGAAGCACACCAACATCAGCCAGTCCCCAGCACATTTCCAAAACACAGGCCAGAGGTGGGTGGAAGAAGCTAAAACCACACTGCCAGGAAAATCCCATTCCTACAGTGCACAAGGCAGGAAAAGCCCTTCACTTTCTGAGGTTCATGAACCCCAGAGATGAGAAGCTTATGGCTGGGGACAGTTTGTATCAGCTGGAACAGCCACAGGACAGCACTTTGCAAGCACAGCACGTCCTGAGCTCTGGGAAATGTCACTCTGACAAGGCAGCTGAGCAGACCTGGAGCTCAGGGACCTGGGGGAAGGCACCTTTCTAATGCTGCCACTGCTATCCACTTACACACATCCAAACTGTGGCTCTCAAGAACAAAAGTCTTTCATTAGAGGTCTTTCAGAAAGGTGGCACCAGGAGAACTGAATAGCACTTGAAAGCTTTCTGTATCAGTGGTAACTTTCCATTCTCAGCCTTCACCAACTTCTGTTACCACCTCCTCTGCCAGACAATCGTCATCACCTTTGATAAGGCTTTGGAAAACACAAAGTAGTTTATCATGGCACAAATCACACTTGCTAATTTAAGGGAATAAAAACCTCTGACTGGCTCTCCATCTTAGTCATTTCTTGTCTGTGAAACTACAAACCTCTTTGAAATACTATTTGGAAAGCACAACTAGGTTGTGAAGTAGCTACTGCTGAACACCCTCAAAACCAAGCTGGGCTTCCACTCATTTGAAAGAGCTGCTGAACAGGAACATTCCCACTAATTTCAGTATTTTCACCCTCAGGTTTCAAGTGCTTTTTTTAACGTAGCCCTACATTTCTACAGGAATGTGTAACTTTCTGTACACTTCAGCACTGCTGAGTAGCTCAGAAATGATTCAGAAAGATCTTGGCAGCATTTTTTCATTTTAGAAAGGAAACCTGAGCTTAGAGCTCTCAGCACAGAGAAGGAGGGTTTCCCTGCTTCCCTCTCCCCTCTCTCAGGAGCAGGGATGCTTTGCTGACATCACTTGTCAGACCACACTGCACAGCAAATTCCCTGTGTGCTGTTCAGGGGCACTGCAGTCACAGCTGCCAAGGGTTCTCAAGGAGCCTTTTCCACAGGGAAGAATGTGAGCACAGAACAGCAGTGACTCCCAGTCACTGCCCAGCTGAACAGACTGGAACAGGAAGGCCAAGAAGATTGTCTGAGGCTGTCCCTTACAAAGCAGCTGGCAGGGCATGCTGATTTGAGCAGTTTTCAGACACCATGTACAGTTTAGATATCTGAGGTCACAAGGCTGTGGGCAGCTGCTTGCTGGTTTGACCACAGATCTACTGAGGTTTCCTAACACCATCCTGCAGGAGAATTCCAGAACAGTTAATTTAAAAGGCATAATTTAAGATGTGAGTGAGTTGCCCAATCAATAGAGTGGGAATAACACCACTGGCACCCAAGGAAGGTGTAAGAGATACAGAACAGCAGCAAATTTAAGATCAGGAGGTGGAGTATTATCTAGTACTCTAAAAGAAAGAGAAGGATTCTCCTTGCTGAGGAACTGGACATCCCATTTCAGAAGGAAAAGGAAAAACATGGGAGAGGGCAGGTGCTTGCTGAGAGCAGATACTTACTGTCATCCCCGACAGGCCCTGCTGAACACTGTGCTGGAGGATCACGTGCCAGGTCGTTCAACTCCTAAAAAACAGGAAGAGTTTGCTTCACTTGATTTCAAAAACAACCATGTCATTGCTCCAAGGCTGCCAGGGGCACTCTGGCAGCACCACAGAACTAATAACCAGGACTCTGGAAAGTAAAGTTGCATCTTAAACCCAGGAGACACATCTGGCACAGGCCTCAGGGACTCAGGGACCTGTGCAGGCTGCAGAGCCCTGAGTCACAGCAATCCTCAGGTCACAGGGGCTGCCAGGTCTGCCTGCACTGGTCCCCAGCATTACCAAGGTACTGCATCTTCCACCAGCCCCAGGTCACTGAGATAAGATGGCCTCAATCCAACAACTCTCAGTATCAGCCTTATTTTATCCCCTCAACTGTAACAGTTCCAGTGGTGCTCCAGCTACAGTGATCCAGTTTATCATCTCCACAGCCAGCCTGCAGCACACACAGCTCCCATAGCCTGGGGCTGCTCCACCTCCACACACACATCAGTGACCATGGGTGGCATGGAATAAAACACAAGGCCTTCCATACCCACACACCTCACTGAAACCCCCCACTTTTCAGTGGCTGTGTCAGTCAAGTTCTCCTCTGAAGAAATCCTAAAATGAGTCTGAACAGGGTGAGCAACTCACAGTACACCTGAACTATACTATTTTGCTTAAATCTGAAGCAAAATTTCAGCACAGTTCAGAGAGTTAAGTCTTACCAGTAATTCACATCAGCCATTTGCTCAGGAAGTGGATGTTTGGTGGAAAGTGCAAACAGAGTAAAACTTTGAAGTCAAACTTTACCTGCTCCATTTCTGGCTCAGTCACTGACCTGCTTTGCATGATAGGCCTGAACATATCACCATTTTTGTGTGTGAACTCAGTCTAGAAAGCTGAACACACACCAGATAAGGATTTCAACTATTATCTAGTGCACAGGAAACACTCCCATGCTGTCCCTGGTCCATTGTGTGTTCAGCTTTTCACCTCCCAGAACAGTCCAAACTGGAGTCTCCATACCAGGTTTTTGGCAGACAAAACAAGTAAGTACAATGATTAAGACAAGCTGATTGCAGGAATGGAAGAAAATTTGCCATTTAATGGCCTTTTGTTATTCACAGGCAGTGATTAAGCTTTTGAACAGATGATCTCTGGGAGTTCCAGCTTCTACTTCCCAGGAACTGGGAGGCCACCACTAACCCAATCCACAAGACACAAATGCTGCCTCACATCAAACACTACATCTCTGGATTTCCCCCTCCAGATACAGTGCTCCAGAAAACCTCACAGGCCCTGACACACACAGACACATTTGGGTTTTGCCCTGAGCAGCTTCCAGCTTCTGGAGAGCCCTGCTGGAAGCCTCTTTGACTTGACACCAGACTGTGGAAGCTGTCCTAGTGCTCCTGCTGGGCTTTTTCCACTTGGTGTTCAGCATGGACATGGGCAGGAACAGACACTGGGCATGCAGCACCTGCTGAAGAGCCTTCTCCCTCCTGGAGGGGAAGAGAGCATCTCTAAGTACCCTGCAAAGGCACAAAGCCCTTTGGAGTTGCTTCAGCTCCCTGAACCACCAGGGCAGCACAGGAACGTGCAGAAACCTACACAGACCTTCCTCAGGGGCAGTGTGGTCATGGCCACAAAGAATGAACTGAGTCTACACACAGCAGGCATGGAAAGTTTAAAACAGCAATATATCTACTCTTTCTAAAGGTGTATGGAGTACAGACCACTTCCAAATAATACTGGACTCTGATCTTCTGGAAAAAATATTTAATGCTATTGTATTCAAAACCCCAAACACACAACTAAAAAAAAAAAATACTCCTTACCACTTCTCATCCCATTGTATGCATGACATGACCCAGAAGGTGCAGCTGTAAGAATGCCTGTTTGCCATGCATGACCACAACCCACCATGGATGACATTTATGAACACACAGCATGCACCTTGCCTGCCATAAAAAGGAAAGAGTTACAAACATGACCTTGGGCACACATTCTACCAGTCAGGAAAATACACAGCTCCAGAGCTGCCCTGACACTCCCCTACATCCTGCTGCCCAAATGCTCCAACCCCTTCAAACTGCACATAACACAGGGACCACAAGGTAAGTCCCCAAGAGCCACAGAGGCAGCAGTGAAGTTCAGGTAGCAGCAGATTCTCATCAAAACACTATTTCATTCTCTACATATTCAGTTCCAGGGAGATTTCTGAGTTTTCTGAAGGCCTGGGTATTACCTCAGTAGAAAGTGATTACTTACAACAACCACTTGTACCACTTGTCTCAGTGACAAGGTGGCATTTCAGGTTTTGCTCCATAAATTCACAGAGTGAAACATCACAGATTAAAACGTTTATGGAAAAACCACTGTGTAAGTTCCTCGTGCTTAAAAAAGTATTGCACCAACTCTCAATTCAAGCCCCTGCAGCACAAAAGTTTCCAAATTTTGTAGAACAGCTTGGAGAACAAGTCCAGCTCTTCCCCTTCACCCCTCAAGACTCCTCTGGAGTGCAGCAGGCACCAGCTGCTTCTGCCCACAGGAGAGGCAAAGCCACCCCTGGATTTCCTGACAGAGCACAGACAAGCCCTTCAACATGCCCTGCCATTCCCTTCCTGCTCTAAGACTCCCTCTACACCTGCAGAGCCCAGTGCAGGAACAGGAAAGGAGCAGCTCACGCCTGGCAGCACAGAGAGGAGCACCCAGAGCTGCTGCACAGGGCCAGGCACCTGTCCCAGAGGCTGCTCTGCCTTTTGCAGCTCCTGTGCAGCTCCTGAGCCATCATGAGCATGACACCAGACCCACTGGGGCCTTGGCTTCCAGCTGTTGCTGAGGGATGCTGAGAAGCAGCTGCTTTCTGTAACTGAGAACAAATGACTCTGGAGTTCCCATAAAGCTGGAACTTGTAAGACACGGAGGATTCAGTTACAGTTTGGTATCATCTACAGCCTGAATGTACTGGATCCCAGTTGCAAAGCCCACTGTTTTCCCTGTGATCCAGGAAGTCTTGCTGGACCATGACCAAGACTGACCTCGACCACACTGATGCTAAGCCAAAATCTGAAGAAAGCCATAGCAGTTTCCCCTCCAGACAGTTTTTGATCCTTAAGCACATGCAGATTTTGCTTCAGGAATTTACAAGCAGCCTTTAGATCAAGTTCCAGTTTGAGTTACTCAGCTCCCAGGGCTGCCTCACCCTGAGCTGGCTTCCCAACTGAAGGCATCTTACAGAATTTAAAGTTTCTGCCATCTCCCCATAGCAAAATATCCCTGGGGCTGGGCCCACTGCTGTGGATCCTACCATTAACCTGACCCATCTCACAACTCTTAATGAGTCCCTTAGCAAAAATGAGGAAGTGGAAGCACACCACAAAGCAAGGTTCAAGGTGTCCTGCCTAAAGGCCAAGTTGAAAAAAACTACTACCACTACATCCACACAGAAGATACCCTAAAAGCTACAAAAATCTCACAAGAAACTGACATTTAGGTGCCAAAACCCAGTTTAACCATGCTCTTAAGTTCCCAACAAAGCAATCCCTGCTCAGGGGTTCCAGGAAAGCATTTTAAGGAAGATGGAATGTGCTTATACCACAGATGCCCCAACTGTGCTTCCCAAGTCATGACAGGCATCAGCTGCCAGGAGGCCTCGAGGCTCACAGGTAAAGCAGTGCCACCACCTTGCTCAGCCCCACACCACCCTCATCCTGCCCTCCTGTTCTACCTCCAGGAGCTGCCACAGTGCCTTTAAAACATACCTCAGTGCAGGCATCCACAAACTGCACAAGAAGCTCTCAAAAAACTCAAACACAAATGGTTTAAGCTTTATAAGTTCAACCCTGCACATGTTTTAAGTTATAATTATCAACTCCAAAGACATTTGTTAGTGTAGCTCCAATTTACTCCTCTAGACAACAAATCCCTCCCCAGCACAACACACTCCTGGTAAAACCTGCTCTGGCCAAAAGATAAGAGTAGTTTGGAGGATTGAGTTAATGCTAACACAGCCTTCAGTAAGAACAACCAACATAACTGGCAACATCAAGAAGCCAATCAGGCAAATAACAAGCCAGCATGCTTTTTTTTTTTTTTTTTTACAAGCCAGCTCCAGCAATTTTACTAAGCCTTGGTATACAGCAGAGCTCCTCAAATCCACTCCAACACACACTATATGTATTCCTCTGGATTATCCAAAGTCCTCTTAGCTTCAACTCCATGGGCTTTCCACTCTGCTCCAGCCTGAGCTGCTTTCACATTGTACTTCACTAAGAGACCACATCAGCTTGATTATAAACCTAATTTCTGCCTCAGGTTGCTGCTGTAAGTGAAATAAGCTTTTCATTTGCCTTCAGCAAGTTTATTTGCCTGAAGCCCCTGAACCCTTCAGCAACAGGCAGTGTAGGGAGATGTTACAAAATCCTGACTTATGTAACCAAAAAGGAACTCGTAGCTACTCTAGCCATGAATTGTTCCCAGCTCCCAACAGAGTGAAGCCAAGCAATGGGGACTGAGGGCCAAAGTCGAAGTGATCACACCCTGCCTCACCTCAGGACCACGGCACAGAGGAGCTGCCAGCTCCCAGGGCAGGGCCAGCAGGGCAGGAGGCTGGCAAGAGCTGGGCCCCTTCCCTGGGCCAGCAGCACCTCCCTGCCAGGTGCCAGAGCTGTATCCAGAGGCATTTCCCACTCTCCACGTGCCCAGCAGCACTGGGCAGGAGGCAGTGTCACACACGTGCACCAAGGCCAGACCAGCAATTCCCTCCAGTGTCCACAGGTGCACTCCCACCCACAGGACTGCCAGAGTATCTGCCACTACAATCAACAGAAGCATTTTAATCCTTGCCACAAAAACTGCTTTTGCAATGCTTGAAGCTGCTCAGATCCCCCAACTCTGGCTCCTCACAAGACTCTGCAAAAGTCAGAAGGCAAGTGAGCAGCATGAGAAGCCATGAAACACAGCTACAGCCAAAGTACATGTTATAAACAAGCTCTGATGTAACTGTCACCTTTCATTTTTTCTTTTTTTTTCCAAAGCCTGAACAGGAAGAAGACCAAAGCAATGTGTAACTTCCTCCTGGTGTAGAATCCGAGTATCAAAACACCTCTCTAGCTAACAGAAGCTGCAGCAGCATTCTCTCCAGCACAGATGGGCTGCTCTGGCAGCTCCCCGCACGCAGCCAGGGCCCAGCGGAAGAACCCGGTTGCTCCCACTGGCTGCTGTACAGCACTGGCAGCAGAAACAACACCAGCTCTGCTCAGCACAGGTAGCACAAACACAACTCTGCCCAGCAAGGCTGGTCTGCACCGCTGTCCTCACACATCCCACCCACAGGCACTGCTCCTTTGGGCAGAAACCATGCCTAAGCATCTCTGGACTGCAGGACTACAGCAAGTCCTACCCCTCTCCCACAGCTACACAGCAGCAGCTCTGTGCAATGCAGTTCAGCTACCTGGTTTTTGTGCCTGTGCATTATAAGCAGTAGCAATCCCCAATTCCTCTCCTACAGAGTGTTTTACTTGAGCAGGGCTGGAGCACAGCTGCTGCTTTCCCTTCCCCCTCACCCTGATCACACAGGGGAGCCCGTGCAAGACAATGAGCCAACCTTTTCCTTGCTTTCCCATTCAAAGAACTCCAAACGGTGCCCCAGTTATCCACTCAGAGGTGCTGCATTCCCTAAAGATAACCAACACAGATGGGGATGTGGCTGAACCCAAAGGGTTTTGGCTTAAGCCTTAAAATGGAAGGCCCTCCTGCACATTCCTCCCATCCTGCCCTTGGATTGCTTCACTGCTTTCCTTATGAAATACATCTAGAACAAAATAGACCATTTTTACATACATATAAAAATACCAATTCAATTACTATACTTCAGTGTTACTGGAAGGACTCTGCCTGGCAGTATTGCTTACACCCCAAACACTTCTCACAAGGAAAGATTTCAGGTTTCAGACCCATGATCCAATAAAAGCACCTAAACAAGGATTTGGAGCCCCGCTGCCCAAAATACTGTGGTGAGTAACACAGGCAGCAATCTGAGAGCAGTCTCACCCAGCCTGAGCTCTTTTGGAGCATCTGCTCAGAGAACAGCTGCTGCTGTGTGCACACATGTTACCCCAGCACAATCCCAAGAGCAACTGTGCCACCAGTGACAGGCTGGGACAGACCCTGCAGGTTCCTGTGCTGCCTCACACACCAACAACAACCCTGCTTGTTCTGCCCCTCTCCCAGCCCAGCCCAGTTCAACAGACAAGAGGCCATTTCAGGTAACACTGTATCAAACCTTCACTCTTGGGATTTTCTCCTTTCCGAGTTCTCAGCCCCGTGTTATCTGAGGACACAAGAATTTTGACAAAAACCTCATAGAAAGCGGCTCAGTAAAAATCCCAACTGCCAAGAGCAAGAGCCAGTGGCCAGACTGAGCCGTGCACACTGATACACCATGACTGACAACACCCTTAAAAAAAAGCCAAAGCAGCAGTTTTCTGTGTCTCTGTGCTCCAGTCCACTGGGATTATTCCCACTCAATCCACATTCTGCAGGCTCCTGCCACAAGCTGCAGCAGCAAAGGTCAGAAGCTGGCTGTCCCCTCGCCATCCTGACAGGGACAGCCACTGCACACTCCCAGAGACCACGAGAGCCTGAGATGATGATAGGAGAGCTCTGCAGGGGTTTAAAATAGCCTGAGTGTAAACAGCCAGCCCTGATTACTGAGCAGCCACACTGAGACACCAGAGCAGCCCGAGTGCTCCTTCCAGCCTGTGGCTTCATGCCCATCCAGCTTCCCAAGCATCTGGGCTGCTACACCAGGCACATTTATCCCCTCCCCACGTGTGGTTTGTGGAAATGCTGCCTCCAGCCCCATCATCTCCCTCTCCTCCACAGCCACCACTGAAACTCTCTTTGCAGAGCTCACACAAAACTGCTTTGGTGATGCTCCTGCTACTTCCCAAGGCTTTGAAGGCTCTCATAGCCCTACACAGTCCCCATTATCTCTCAGGGTTCTTTATTCTTGAAAAGCAGCACCAAGAGTCAGTCCACAAGCACCCAACGTTAACAAAGACTCCACACATCCAGCTTTTCTCCTGTCACAAACCAGCCTGGAAATGCAAGTGCCCTCGGAGTGGTGACTCCTGACCCTCAGCAGGCACTGAACTAGAACCAAGCAGCTTTCCCGAGTTCCCTCACACAGGATTCACCCTCCCCACGACAGCCCTGCCCTGCCCATGCATGCCCAGCCCCCACAGCCACACTGACCCCATTCAGCATCCCCTGCTGTGGCTCCCAGGCCGACGAACCCTCTGCTGAGGAGTAAGAGCTCTTCCAAAGCACCTGGGAGCCCACAAACACCGTGGAAGAGTCCTCACAATGGTCCTGAGTCCTCACAGCGGCTCTGACACCACTGAAGTAAGGGTCAGAACACTTGCAGAGAAGCAAGACTCAGCTGGAACACAACTTCCTAATGTAACTCACTACCAGATCCACAGCTGGAAAACCCAACAGTCTAAAATCATACTCCAAACACCTCCCTTCCCAGGGCTACCTATTCCACAAGCACGAGTAAGGCTTCAAGCTCTCTTCCATTTTCTTCCCCACCTGAGCTTTAACCTGATCAGGACACATGAAGCTTCACAAAGCCTCCAAGGTAACCTACAACCAAAGCAGAGATGTTAACACAGACCAGACACTACACAGAGAACCAAACAGGGCACAGAGTGAGCTGTGAGGCAGGGGGTTTACAGCTGGTTCTAGGTAAAAAATAATGTGCATAGTGATCAAGAGGAGAAACTCTATGGAAGGGCTGCTTGCTACACCTGAACCTTGTACAGATTCCCAACTGACAGCTACACATTTTGCAAGGAAAAGGATACAAACTCCCTGCCTGAGTCACCAAGGTAGTACAAGTGGACTGCAGTTACCGTCGAGGGTTTTTCTCCTGGTAAAAGACCCCGATGATCAAGCAAACATGGTCCTAAGACAGCAATGGACTGGGCAGCAGTGTTTTTCCAAAAAGCCAGGCCATGGAGCCCGGCGCAGCTCCCGCTCCAGCAGAAGGCAAGCTCGCAGCTTTCCCTACAAGCCTGCGGGATGACTCAGGCTGTAGAACAGCGCTGGCTCCATTAAAAGAGCAGAGCACACCAGTGTGTGACAGGTTTCCTGCGCTCAGCTGCCCGACACCGCCACCCCTGCGGCTGCTGCAGGAGGAAGAGCAGCCCTCGGACACGGGGCTGCCAGACGAGCCACGCCGGAACTTCCAGCGCGGGCCACGCCGCGCTGCTCGGGGCGCCTTCCTGCGGCCGGGCCGAGCCCCGCGGAGCCGCAGCCGCTGCCGGGGCCGCCGCCGCCGCCTCGGCCCGGCCCGGCCCCGCCGCCGGCGCCCCCTCGCGGCCCCGGCCCGGGGCCACGTTGCTCCGGAGGGGCCCGGCCGCGGCGCGGCCCCGCGGGCAGGCCCGGCCCGGCCCCCCTCGAACAAAGCGGCCGCGGCCCCCGGGAGCGGCCCCGGCGCTGCCGCCCGGCCCGAGCCCCGCGGGGGGAACCCGGGCGGGCCCGGCCCGGCCCGGCCTGCCCGCCCCCCCACTGCAGGCCCGGGGCCCGGCCGGGTTATGTAAGGCGAACGGGCCGCGGGGAGCGGGGCCGTGCGGGGCCGGGCCGGTTCGGCCCTTACCTTGTGGATTCTCTTCAGCGCCATTGTGTGCGCGAGGCGGCGGCAGGAGGGGCGCGGGCGGAGGGAGGGGGCGGCCCGCGGGACTATTTGCGAGGGGAGGGGGGGAGGAGGAGGAGCGCGGAGGTGGCGGCTGCGCGGGGAGGGGACGGGGAGGGACGAAGCGAGCGGAGGGGCGGGAGGGGACCGGGGCCCCCCGGGGCGGCGGGGCCGGGGCCTGGCCGGTGTCGGGCGGTGGCGGCCGCGGGCTCAGCGATGCCGCAGCTCCTCCGTTCCCTCCGCCGCCGCCGCTTTATGCGCTGCCTCCGCGCCGCCCGCAGCGGATCACTCCGCCACGCCGCCGCCGCCACTGCCCCCGGGCACCGCTCCGGTTCCCGGGGCGGAGACACCGCGGTGGCGGGGAGGGGAAGGAAGGGAGAGGCCGGGACAGGAGCGGCGGGAGGAGGAGGAGCGGGAGGGGGAGGAGAGGGCGGGGAGCTGCGGGGACTATTTGTCGTGCCGGCCGCCGTGCAGAACTCTCCAGAAGGGGGAGGGGGAGCGCGCGGAAGGATACGGCGGCGTGAGAGAGTGCGCGCGCGCGCGCGCGCGCGCGAGGCGGCCGCCGCGGCGCGTGACGCCACAGCGCGTTCTCTCGCGAGAAGACGGGACGGGAAGAAGTCCCGGCCGAGCTGAGGCCTGAGGGGACAGAACGGGACTGAGGGGACAGGACGGGATTGAGGGGGACAGAACGGGATTGAGGGGGACAGAACGGGATTGAGGGGACAGCACGGGATTGAGGGACAGAACGGGACTGAGGGGACAGAACGGGATTGAGGGGACAGCACGGGACTGAGGGGGACAGAACGGGATTGAGGGGATAGAACGGGACTGAGGGGACAGAACGGGACTGAGGGGACAGAACGGGATTGAGGGGACAGGACGGGATTGAGGGACAGAACGGGACTGAGGGGACAGAACGGGATTGAGGGGACAGCACGGGACTGAGGGGACAGAACGGGATTGAGGGGACAGAACGGGACTGAGGGGACAGCACGGGACTGAGGGGACAGAACGGGATTGAGGGGACAGAACGGGATTGAGGGGACAGAACGGGACTGAGGGGACAGAACGGGATTGAGGGACAGAACGGGATTGAGGGGACAGAACGGGATTGAGGGGACAGAACGGGATTGAGGGACAGAACGGGACTGAGGGGACAGAACGGGATTGAGGGGGACAGAACGGGCCTGAGGGGACGGGACCGGCCCGAGCTCTCCTGGAGCACTTGGGTGGCCGCAGGGGTGGCTGGCCTGTCCTGGCGAGCCTTCGGTACCCTGGGAAGCACAGCTCCCGTTAAATGGCGCTGGAAGCCCCGCTGGTGACTGTCCCTGCTCCCTCCTGTGCCCAGCTGGGGCTGAGGCTGCCTGGTGCTGCCTCTGGGCCATGGTGGGCTCTTCTCGTGCTGACTTTGCTGCCAGCCTTCCGCAAGACTTCAGCGTTTCTTGAGGCACAGGGTGTATTTGGAATGAATTTCTTCCTCCACATTTGTTACAGAGAAAATAAACCAAAAATTCATTAAAATGGCTCTCTGGGTTGTTTTGATTTGGTTTGGTTTGGGGTTTTTTGTTTTGGTTTTTTGGGGTTTTTTTTTGCAACTACTTTGGTTCATTTTTTGGCTTCCTGCTCTTTTCTTTTAATTTTGGGCACTCCTTGATTGCCAAATTCCAGACAACTCAACACAGCTCATTGATGAGACAAGGTAACACATCCCTGATCCTGGGCAGGCTCAGACTACTCCCAAGCAGTCCTGGCTCCTGAAGCCAGTGCTGGGTTGGGGTGAAACTGCTTCTCTTCAGCATTTTCTGCTTTCGATTTGTTTGGCTTGGCCAGTGCCCGATGCCAGGCAGGCAGCCTGGTCCCGTGGCTGGCAGTGACCCCGCAGGTTCCTGTGCTGGGAGGTGCCCCCAGGGCAGCACAGCCCTGGCACCACAGGCTTCCACCCCTCGGGAATATCTCTGGGACCTTTTCCTGTTCTGGGGCAGTTTCCAAGTACCCTCAAGTCCCAGCTCTCAGGGGTTCAGTCAGCCAAGATGAAAGGAGCCTTTTCCAGGCATTCACAGGAGAAGTGTTGGATTCTGTCCCCAGGAGGAGAGAGAAACGTGGATTGGTTGTGGTTCTGTACCAGGGATAACGAAGATCTGTTTGCTGCCAGCTGGATGCAAACTGCTCCACCAGATAAGAAATGGAAGCAGGAAAGTCGTTTTCATCTTGGTTTTCCACAAGGTGAGAGCCGAGACATCCAGGAACAACATTTCATAGGATCTCAGAGTCACAGCCTGGCCTGGCTTGGAGGAGATCTAAAGATCATCCCAGTGCCACCCCCTGCCTGGGACAGGGACACTTCCACTGCCCCAGGCTGCTCCAAGCCTGTCCAGCCTGGCCTGGGACACTGCCAGGGATCCAGGGATCCTCACAGCATCTGGGGAGATTCCTCCTGCAGCTTCCTCCTTCTGTGTCCCAGGGCCAGAGCTGCTCCTGCAGCCCCTGTGGGTGTGGCTGTCCCCGTGCTGGGGACACTGCTGTGCCCTGAGCTCCTGAGGGATCTGTGCCTGCACCTGCCAGCACCACCCCATGCCAACATCTCCTGCCCCCAAACGTCCGAGCGTCACTGCAGGAGTTCTCTGAGCCCTGCCCTGTCTCAGGTGACTCCTGTCTCTGTGTGCCTTTCCTCCCATCTCCCTCTGATGGGCTCTGCAGTGCTGTATTAGGGGAAAAAAAACTCTGGAAGGGCTTAGGGAAAGGCACAAGGGTTTAAAGGAATAGAAACTCCCCAGCCAAGCTGGTTAAATCTAGTTATTCCAGGCTTTGATAACTTATGAGGCCTTGGTTAGAGAGTGCAAAAAAGTCACTCTGAAGGAGGAGAGACACAACCAGAAAAGGAGAAACCTCCTGTTGGCCACATACTGGTGGGCAAGATTCAAAGAAAAGTGAAAACTCCCAGGAAAAAGGACCAGGAGCAGCCTCTGTCCCAAAGGTGCTCTGCCCAGCCGTACCACCCCAGTCATTGAATCATGGAATCATGGAATGGTTTGGGTTGGAAGGGACTGGAAGCTCATCATGTTCCAGTGCCACCCTGTGACAGCTCCAAAATGAGCAAAAATGGTTTTTCCAGCCAACATGTAAGTGGGGAATCAGTGCCACAAGACCTGCAGGTGCTGGAGCTGACAGACTCAGAAATCACAGACTGGTCCACTGACACCCCTTGAATTCAAACTCCCTTTCTCCTGGGAAGGTTCTGGTCTCCAAAAGAAGGCAGGACCTCAGTGGGCGTGGGGCGTGCAGCACTCAGAGCAGCCCCAGGATCCAGGGATGGAGGGATGCTCCATTCTGCCACCAGGATTTTAAACTCATCATTGCTGAGGGCTCCAGGCTGGGTCGGGGTGAGGCAAAGCATCTCCCAAGCTTGGCACATCCCTGGAAAGGCGGCACATCCCTGGAAAGGCATCACATCCCTCTGTGGGCTTTGTGAGCCAAGGTCAGGGCCCTGCAGCATCTGGAGCCAAGGGGGAAACCCCCGAATCCTTGGGCCAGGACACCTCCCTGGCCCCCTCTGCCACCTCCTCTGTCCCACAGCTGAATGCTTGGACAAGAAGGCAGTCCAGGAGCATTTGGACAATGCTCTCAGGCACTGGGTGGGATCCCTGGGGCTGTCCCGTGCAGGAGGGGCCTGAGGGGACAGGAGCTTGATCATGTTTGTGGGTCCCTTCCAGCTCAGGACATTGCAGGATCCTGTGGTGGGTGAAAGGGCTCGGCTCAGCGAGTGAGAGGTGATGTGTGCCTGGGAGCTCCAGGAAGCAGCTCCTCTGCTGCCACCAGATCTCCCACACACTCCTCACTGCACCAGTGTGGCCTGGTTCACACAGCCCAAGGCCACACGGAATATTGCACAGCACTTTATTTTTGCTATTTTGTGTCAGTAAAGCGG
Organism: Passer domesticus; assembly: GCF_036417665.1. Classification (NCBI taxonomy): domain Eukaryota; kingdom Metazoa; phylum Chordata; class Aves; order Passeriformes; family Passeridae; genus Passer; species Passer domesticus. Next base: position 14,887,072 of record NC_087486.1, on the reverse strand, counting down.
CCCTGTCACACGGGACCTCTGAGGGACACTGCTGGTGCAACTGCAGCACTAAAAACACCGACTGCAGCACTTTTAGTCAGGGGACCAAAACCATTTTTGACACCAGCCTGGCACTGGAGCCCCATCCCTGCAGGTATCCCCAGTGAAAGCTGTCACTGGGCAGCCTGCCCTCAGCATGAAGCCAGCAGCTCTACCTGCTTTCCGAGGGCAGTGGAAAAACAAGGGAATTAAGGGAAGGAAGGAAGTGCTGCTGCCGTGCCCATCCTGCAGCAGAGCCAGCTCTGTCATCACGCTGCTGCTGCCTGCTCACAGCCCTTCACCCAGGGGGTGCCAGGGAAACACCCTGCTCCTGGCATGGCTTTTGGAGGGGACATGCCACATGTATCCAGCCTCTATCCGGGGGCAGGTCTGGGCACCACAGTATGAGAAACAGCATCCAAAGGAGGGACATGAGCATGGTAAAGGGCCCACAGGAGCAGCTGAGGGCACATGGCCTGTCCAGCTGGAGCACAGGAGACCGAGGTCAGAGCTCCCCAGGGGCTGCAGCTCCAATCTCTGCTCCCTGGGACCAGGGACAGCACTCAAGGGAACGGCTGGAGCTGGGTCAGGGGGATTTAGTCTGGGCACCAGGAAAAGGTTCTTCCCCAGAGGGTGGTGGGACACTGCCCAGGCTCCCCAGGGAATGGTCCCAGCCCCGAGGCTGCCAGAGCTCCAGGAGCGTTTGGACAATGCCATCAGGGATGGGATGGGGTTGTTGGGGTGTCTGTGCAGGGCCTGGAGTTGGACTGGATGATCCTTGCGGGTCCCTTCAACCCCAGGATATTCCAGGACTCCTTGGTGCCCCTGGTCTCGGCAAGGCCCGCAGTGTGGGCAGGTTGCTGTCTGATTTCTGATTTCTGTGTTGATTTGAGTTGATTTCTGTGCCCCACTCAGCCTCACACAGCTGTCAGCACCAGCCGGGCTGGAGGTGCCACGGTGCTGGTTCACAGAGGGGCCTTGTGGGGTTTTAAACCATCTAAAATCTTCCAGCATCATGTGTCACTTCTTGTTCCCTCTGCTTGAGGGAATAGCAGCAAACAGGGACAGAGAGAATGTCAATCAAGAGAGATCTGGAAAAGCAAATTTTTGGCCAGAGGAAGGCCAGGGAGGACAATGGGGGCAGTTTCAATCCTGCCACTCTTGTTGGCTGTGCAGAGGCACTGGGCAGCACTGGGCTCTCTGTTCCCAGGCCAGCTCAGATGTTCCAGGTGCTCACAGGAGGCCATAGAGATGTTTTGAGGGTGGAGCCCCTCTGCTCTGGAGCCAGGCTGGGAGAGCTGGGGGTGTTCAGACTGGAGAAGAGAAGGCTCCAGGGAGACCTCACAGCCCATCAGAGCCTAAAGGGGCTCCAAGAGGAGACTTTGGACAATGGCCTGGAGTGCAAGGACAAGGGGAAATTACTTCCTACTGCCAGAGATCAGTGTTAGATGGGATATTGGGAAGAAATTCTTCCCTGAGAGGGTGGGCAGGCCCTGGCACAGCTGCCCAGAGAAGCTGTGGCTGCCCCATCCCTGGAAGTGTTCAAGGCCAGGTTGGACGGGGTTTGGAGCAGCCTGGTCTAGGGAGAGTTGTCCCTGCCCATGGCAGGTGTTGGGAATTAGATGAACTTTAAGGTCCCTTTCCACCCCAACCATTCCATGGTTCCAAAACTCTATGAAAACTCATTCCTGGAGTTCAGACTCACCTCTTGGACCTGTACCACAGCTCTGCTCTGAACAGAAGTGAGACATAAATACTGCAGGTGTTGGTGTGCTGAGGGCAGAACTGAAAGGCAGGCCAGGCTTTGAGGGCAGGAGAGCCAGCAGCTGCTTGGGGACCTGCAGGAAGGTGTCTGGGGAGCCAGGCAGCCCATCCACCACACTGAAGAGCCAAGCAGAGCAGGTCAGTGAAGCCTGGCTGGAATGGGACAAGCTTTATCCCAGCACTGGAGAAGGAAGTGATTCACTTGATGTTTCAGCCAGCCTTTGTGCTGATGAAGCAAACAACATGTTGGCTGTATCCCAGCCCCTCCTGGGGCTGGAACACTGGCCAAGTGGTTTGCTGGGCTTTCTAAGGTACCCCACAAACAAGCAGCTCCTGCCAGCCCCTCCTCCCCTGCTCTGGGTTTGAGCTGTGCCCACAGAAGGGCAGCAGAGTGCAGGTCTGATGGGGAGCAGTGAGGGAGCTTGGGGGGCTCAGCCTGGAGAAAAGGGGACTCGGGGGGGACCTTCTGTCTCCAGAGCTCCCTGACAGGTGGGTGCAGCCAGGAGGGGGTGGGCTCTGCTCCCTGGGAACAAGGGACAGGACAAAGAGAAATGGCCTCAAGCCAGCACTACTACAGGAACTTTATGCTGGATATTAGGGAAAATTTCTTCACCCAAAAGGGCTGTCAAGCACTGGCCCAGGCTGCCCAGGGCAGTGGTGGAGTCTCCGTCCCTGGAGGGATTTAAAAGGCTTGAGGACATGGGTTAGGGGTGGACTTGGCAGTTCTGGGGAAATAGTTGGACTTGATGGACTTCCAACCTAAATAATTCTTTAATTCTGTGATTTTAATTAAATGTGAACCATGGGCATGTCTGAATCAAGGTCCTTGTGCTGTAAGCCTGTGACACCCTGGCAATGTGGGTCTGTGGGGACTGTCAGGGTCTCCTGGAACCCAGGGGCATTCCTGGACAGAAAGCAGTGGGACCCTGAGTGTGTTGTGGACAGTCACTCCTTTTCCCAGCCTGTATGTACCTAGTTTGGCTCCACAGAGGCCATGGGTGACCATGCTGAGGGCCTGGCTGAAGTGAAGGCTCTCCCCTCATCCCTACAGCCAGTTTTCTTGCCCTTCCAGGTGGCTGGGTCCATCAGATGTGATGTGAAATCCCTGATGGCGGTTCCTGTCACATCCTTCAGCTCTTTGGCAGGGATTGCTGGGAGGATTTGCTCCATTGCTTTCCCAGGGTCAGAAGTGACATTGAGCAGGCTGTAGTTCACCCCCTCAAAGCTGGGTGTGAGATTCCCTTCTCCCGCTCTCCAGGAACCTCCTGATTGCTCCAGCACTCCAAAGACATCAGAGAGGAACCTTGCCAGGGCATCATCCATCTCCCTCAGCATCCTTGAGTGCATCCCACCTGCTCCTATGGGCTTGTGTATGTGTCCCCTAATCCATTTTCTTCCAGGATGGAAATACCTCTCCACTGCTTGGAACAAGGAACTGGAAGTCTTGAGGGCCTCACTGGCCACCAAGAGCCTGGCTGCAGGAAGCCCCTGCTGTGTTGCCAGCACTCATGGGCACTGCTTCCCAACCAGCATCTCCTGGAAATGTGTGGGGTGGGAGCATCCAGGGCGCCGTGAGTCACCTTCTGCTAGGAGGAACTTCAGTCTGTTTTGCCCCTGGCAATCTGCTGAGCTGAATCAATGCCATCTTTGAAATCTACTGCCCTTGACAGATGAGATCTCAATAAATTCTGGTTTCCTTCCTCATTCTAGTTCCCCTCAGACTATGTCCTGGCAGACTTGGGGTTTTCCAGGATGTGCAAGCTCATGGATATCGAAACTGGTACAGCCACCAGTGCCTGGATTTCCTGTGGGCTGAGAAATCTCATGGATACCCTGTGTGGGAGAGCTCTGGCACTCCACAGGCTGCCCGCCGCTGCCAGAGCTTCTTTCATTTTCACTTTTCTGCGCGCTTTTGTGTGCAGCTCCACCCGGGCTGCAGAAGCCCGTACGCCGCGGAGGCTCCGGGTGCGTGTCCGCAGCAGCCTCGGGAAGGAGCCCCGGGGCCAGGCGGGAGCGCGGAGCTCGGGAACCGCAGCGCAGGAACCCGGGGCTGGCTGGAAACTGCTCGTGAGTGCGGCCAGAGCAGGGACCGCGGAGCAGGGCGGGCTGGCATCCGTCTGGGAGCGGGGTGACCTGCCAGGCTGTGTCTCGCCGAGCCCTTTTGGGCACAGGGCACAGCCCTAAGGCGGGAAGCGCGGGGGAGCCTCCCCGAAGGGTGCGCTTTGGGATGCTCAGCGAGCGCTGGGCGCACGCATCCCCTCATGTGCTCTTACCCGCTGCCACAGTGCTGCCGTGGGTGCTGAGAACGAGCTGCTGCCGCCGCCGTGCCGGGCGCAGATGTGCCGGGAGCCGCGGCGGGCGCGCCGTGCCCCGCTGGTGCCGCGGGCCCGCGGCGGGCGGGCGCGGCGCGCCGTGCTCGTGCTGCTGGGGCTGTGCGCCGGGGCTCTGCTCCTCGCAGGACAGCCCCTCGAGCCCACCGCCCGCGGCCTCGCCCTCCACTTCGCCACCCTGCAGATCGGGGAGCTGCTCAAGGGCGTCTGCTACCTGGCCGAGGAGATCTTCCACCTGGACACCAGGTGAGCCAGCGGGGCTGGCTGGCTGCCTGCGGCGCTCCCGGGACATCCCTGGGGACAAAGGCGTTGCTGCCTCGGGATATGGTGGGGTTTGCTCCTGGGCTCTGTGCCCTCTGTGGCAATGATGTGCTGTGCCCAGCAGCACAGGCTGCCCTCTGTCACTCTCCTGTCCTCATCTCTTGCTCCCTCTCCACCTGCCCCGTTCCCCCAGATGTCCCTGGAAGTCTCCTCTCTGTGTGTCCTTTCCCTGGGGAGCAGATCTTGGCCCCAGCCTTTCCCCACCACGCAGTGCTGGAGGGCAGGGGCTGCTCTCTCCCTTTGCTGTCCAGGGTGACATTCCCTCTGCTCCCTCTGATCTACCCAAGCCCTCTCCTGGCTGGGGGCACTGGGGTGTGCAGGGCAGGGTCCCACACAGCTCTGTAGAGCTCTGGAAGGCTGGTGGCACCCAGGAGATGGGAGCAGCCCTGCCATGGCTGCTGAGGGGGGTAGGTGGCCACCAGCCTGACTCCTGTCTGCTCTGCCACCCAGGCACCGTGGCAGCTTCTGGAGGGCCCTGAGCAGCTGCTTCCCCCCGCGCTGGCACGGGCCCATGCTGCTCGTCTGCGGCTCGGCCTCCGTGGCTCTCCTCGGTGATGGGCAGCAGCTCGGCCTCCACCTCATCCTGGCCAGCCTGTGCCAGCTCCTCATCCTTGCCCTGGGGCTCCAGGTAAGGCTCCCACACCCCCAGCCTGGCTGGCTGCCCGGGGAACCCTTCAGCTCTGAGCAGCCGTGGGGGCACGTAGCCAGCTCTACACGGCCTCTGCATGTCCAGCCCACCCAGAGTCAGCCTGCTGGGAGGAGCACTCCCAGCTCAGCCCTGCAGAGCTGATCTCCTTGGCCCCGTGCTGCCAGGAGTGTTGGGAGGGGGGCCAGGCTGCCCCTAATGAGCACAACCATTCCAGGGGATGGCATGGCCCCCCTGACATGAAAAACAGGGGTATTTTAAATCTGTCAGTCAAGCTGGTGCTTGAGGGGGAAGCAGAGCCTGTGTGTTCTCAGTTCTCAGTGTGGTGTGGGGGCAGAGCCAAGCCCCAGGTGCCTCTGCAGCAGTGGGAGGGCTCTGCTGTGCCCCGGCAGGGCTGGAAAGGTCACACAGGCTGCACAAGGGGCTTCTGTGGGTGCCTGTGGGACAGCACACCCATCTCCACCTAAAGGCACACACAGAGCTGGCAGAGGCCACTGGGAATCCCACCATCAGGCACTGGGGTGTCTCCTCTGCCATGCTGCAGGCACAGGGCAGATGCACAAGCTGCACTGGGACACAGGATCCCAGTGGAAGGGCAGCCAGGGAAATGCCTGGCTCACTCCAGCCCCAGTTCCCTCCTCTGTGGGGGCTGTGGGGGCTCTCAGGGGCTCTGCCCTGCACGGAGGGGGAAGGGGCTGGTGGGGTTGTTCACTCTCCAGCTCTCTTTGGAGCTCTCCAGTCCCTGTGGGGAACTGGCTGTTGCAGAAGGGCCCAGGTGGCAGCTGTCATCACCCTGTCTCTCTGTCCTTCCCTCCACAGAAGCCCTCAGCAGTGGAGATGTCCGAGATGTCTGAGGGGTCCAAGCAGAACGCTGCTCATGGGCTTGCCTGGTCCTTTTATGTTGGGTACCTAAAAATAGTCCTGCCACGTACGTAGCTGTTTCCCTGCATTCCCATGCCTACAGATAGAAATAGCTCCTAATAACAATCCTCCCACTTTTACAGTGTTAGCAGGGAAATGGGGAGCAAGGCAGAATGCAGCTGCACTCACACCAGGCACCTCTCCCTGATGCTCTCTTCCACCAGGGGTGAAAAAGTCCATGGAGGAATTCAGCAGAGCCAATCCCAACCTGCCGGCGTGCAGGAAGACCTGGAAGCTCCACATCTTGATCCCTCTGAGCTGTCATATCTATGATGACCTGGAGAAAGCTGACAGCAATATCCAGTATGTGACAGAGCTCACTGAAACCATCCTGGCCCGAGCTGGCATCAAAAAGAGGGTCTACAAACACAGCCTCTATGCAATCACGGATGAAGAAAACCAGGTATGCTGAGAGCAGCATTGGGAGCATCATCCCAAAAGGCCTGCTGGCCCCAGAAGTGACCCTAAGGACAGGAGACTGTCACCTCTCCTGTTAGATACTCCTAGCTTTCACCATGCTTCCATGAGATGGAGAGATCCCATTCCTGTAGCCCTTCCTGCTGGCTGCCTCCTCCCAGGCTGGTGGGCTTTCCTAACCCCTCCTGCAGCTGACTGAAGTCCAGAAAACAGCAGGAAACTGAGCAGGGAAAAGCAGATTTGGGGTGTGGGCTACAGAGCATCACTTCCCATAGGATGAATGTTTCCTTGTGTGTGAAGAGGTGCTCGAAGATGTCTGTGTGAGTCATTACCTGACTGCCTCCTTTCCCCCGTCACCCCTTTTTAGGCTGGTGAGCCCTAAATCTCTCCAGCTCCCACATCTCTGGGCAGACTGGCCCCTGTACCCTCCCCTTGGAGGAGGGAACACCCTGGTGCTGTGGGGACATGGGCAGAGCTCTGCTCCTCACCTGGCTCCCCTGGTTTGCCCCTTGGCAGTAGGTGAGCTCTGAGCTGCAGTTTTTAAAGCCCAGCCTGCAGGGCCCCGAGCCTCCCCTGCCCTGCTCGGGGGAAGCACAGGCAGCTGTGGGTTTTTCCTGCCGTGCTGCACGCACTGATGCTGTGCTCCTGCTGCCAGGCTCCTGCTGAGTCACTCTGCTCCCTGGGAGCTCCAGCAGCTCTGAGCCTGCACTTGGCCTTCCAGTAATATCTGCCCAGTCCCTCACAGTGAGCAGGGCCCATGGAAGGCACCTGCCCCAGGGCATGGCAGTAACTGCCAAGGCTGGGAACTTCCTGCTTCTCTGCATTTACCTGGGATCACATCCTTCTTCCTTCTAATTCACTCCATTAAACTTTCCAGTTTACCCAGTGTAAGACTCACTGGTAACACCGCTCCTCCTTGGCATGTTTATGGCTTTGTCAGATTTCTCTTTGTTTCTTTGCTCAGCCTCCTTCCAGCTGTGCCTCCACCTTTCCAATGTTTATGCTCTGCCCTCCAGCTCTCTGTTAGGATGCTCACACTTAGAATAATGGAGCCACAAAATATGCTGGGTTGGAAGGGACCCACAAAGATTATCAAATCCAACCCCAACAGCCCCACCCTGTGCCTGGGAGCATTGTCCAGGAGCCCCTGGAGCTCTGGCAGCCTGGGGGCTGTGACCATTCCCTGTTCAGTGCCCCCAGTACCCTCTGGGGGAAGAACCTTTTCCTGATATCCAACCTAACCCTGCCCTGACACAGCTCCAGCCGTTCCCTGGGTCCTGTCACTGGTCACAGAGAGCAAAGATTGGTGCTGCCCCTCCACTTTCCTTTGTATGGCAGAAAGCAATCAAGAAGGTGTGATCACAAGGAAGGGATGTCTCCCCAGGGGACCAAATTCCATCAGGATGATCACCCTCCAGGCTGCTCTTGGGAGCACTGACAAGCCAGTGGCTGCCCCCCATGGGCACAGGCAGCTCCCTGAGCCCACCTGGCAGAGGGGACACCTGGACCTGTCAGGCCAGCTGCTCTCTCCCTGCTCTGCACGAGGCAGGGGGACACTGGGGCCAGACCTGGTGTCCCTGTCCCAGTGCTCCCAGTGCCAGGCAGGCCAAGGAGCTGAGTGTCCTGAGTGCTGTGCCCAGTGCCAGGGTCTCCCAGCAGCCCTTTGCCAGTCCTGCTGTCCCCATGCCTTGTCCTTCCACCCTGCAGCTGTGGCACTGTGCTGTGGAATATGCCACGCCGCTGCAGACCCTGTACGCCATGTCCCAGGATGAGTGTGCTGCCTTCAGCCGGGAGGAGCGCCTGGAGCAGGCCAAGCTTTTCTACAGGACCTTGGAGGAGATCCTGAAAGGCTCCAAGGAGTGTGCAGACACATACAGGCTCATTGCCTACGAGGGTGAGTGAGGGAGGGGCTGGGGTGCCCAGGACAGTGGCTGTGCCCTTCTAGCCCCGAGTGACCTGGATCAGTGTCTGTGCAGGGCTTGGCTGATGTCCCCAGGCAGGGGAGCACGGTGGCCCCTGCTGCCACGGGAGGAAGGGAGGGGCTGCATTCCCACATGAAATAGGAATGTCACTGAGCCTGGCATCCCGGGCTGGTGAGGGAGGGCATTGTCACACTGTGCTCTGGGCTGGGGCAGCCTCATCTCGAGCCTTGGGGCAGGTCTGGGCACCACAGTGTACGATCTAAAGCTGTGAGGGAGTGCCCAAAAGAGGGACGTGGGGGTGGTGAAGGGCCCAGAGGGGCCACATGAGGAGCTGCTGAGGGCTCTTGGCCTGTCCAGCTGGAGCACAGGAGACTGAGGTCAGAGCTCACTGGAGGCTGCAGCTCCTGCTGAGGGGCAGCTCCAATCTCTGCTCCCTGGGACCAGGGACAGGACCTGAGAGAACAGCTGGAGCTGTGCCAGGGGGATTTAGTCTGGGTATCAGGAAAAGGTTCTTCCCCCAGAGGGTGGTCAGGCACTGACCAGACTTCCCAGGGAATGGTCCCAGCCCCAGGGCTGCCAGAGCTCCAGGAGCATTTGGACAAAGTTCTGGGACACAGTGTCTGTGCAGGGCCAGGAGTGGGACTGGATGATCCTTGTGGATCTCTTCCAACTCAGGGTATTCCATGAGTCCATAGTTATAAAGACTTCTTGCTGTGGGTCTGAGGAGCAGGGAAGGTGGGGCAGCACTGGTTGTCCCAGCTGAAGTCCCCAAAGGGAGCTGAGACAAGCTGTCTGCTGCAAGCATTGAGTACAGCAGCAGGCAGCCAGGCCGAGCAGCCGCTCCCCTCACCGGTGATGTTCCTGGAAGGAGTTGCTGGGGCTGTCACGCCCTCCCCAGCAGTGGGATGAGTGTGTGCTGGCTCAGTGCCATTCCTGCTGACAGGGGATGGGAGGGAGCGAGGCTTTCCCTCATTCCCATCATCTTTTCATCTGCCATCTCCTCACCTCCACCAGATGAAATCAGCATCTTGCTTTAATGAATGTCGTTTTTTTCAGAGGAAACTCAGCACTCTCCCTGATGGGGAGAAGCATTTCCTTGCAGCAAGGCAGTTCCCATCACAAGCACTACTGGGAATCCAGCACATAGTGCCTGTAATTTTACACTCCTCCCCACACTTTGTGTTTGAACTTTTTCCCTCTGCCATGCCGAAAGTGGGAAGTAAAAGCTGTATTTTGAATGCACATTTTGGGGCATCTCTCAGAGACTTTGTTCCCTGCCCAGAGCTCTGCCTCAGGACAGCCAGTGCAGGAAGGTTTGTCTCTCTTTGTTCCAGAGCCAGAAGAAGCAGAGGCCCACTTTTTGTCCAGAGAGATCGTGTGGCACTTGCGGCAGGAGCATCACGAGGAGATCGCCGTGCTGGAGCAGAGCCACACACACAGCCCATCCACGGCCCTGGACTCGGCAGAGCTCAACCTGCAGATCAGCGTGTCAGACCTGCCAGACCTGCCACAGCCCCTGCGCACCGATGGCTTCTGACACAGCCCCTCCCTGCCCCTGGGGCTTGGGTCACCCTTCCCCAACCCCCTTCCTCTTGGAGCACGTGCTGCCCATGGCTGCAACCCCCAGCTCCCACCCAAACCTCCTGTGTACCACGGTTACTGGAGCAGCTGACTCAGCCCACAGCCCTGTGACATGCTTCCCATTTTCTTTGTTATGTACAGCTGTGATGTTCTTCTGTGGGTTGTATCGGGTTTTTATCTGCTTTAATTTTTGTTATATAAAGCACTTTCCAGTCTGGGACAAGTTGCAGTATCCTAAATTTTGGAGACAATGTGCAATGTGCCCCATGTGAGATAGGAAAAGGTTTTTCCCTCAGAGGGTGGTTGGGCACTGAACAGGGAATGGTCATGGCTCTAAGGCTGCCAGAGCTCCAGGAGCACTTGGATGATGCTGCCAGGGACAGGGTGGGATTGTGGGGTGTCTTTGCAGGGCCAGGAGTTGGCCTGGATGATCCCTGGGGTCCCTTGCAGCCCGGGATATTCCATGATCCTGTGATACGCTGTGGCGTTGGATGGGCTTTGGAAATGCCAGCCACAAGTGTGCCTGTGTGTGCTGGGACAAACACAGCCAGCCCACGTGGCCAGAGTCATGGGGCAGTTCTGCAGGCACGGGGAGCCTGTGCAGCACTTGCAGGGGAGCCTCCAGCCTGACCAACAGTGTTGGTGGCAGCGCAGGCTCACCCAGGATGGGGAGCTGCTGGGCAGGCACAGGCTGGAGCTGACACAACAGCCTTGCTCCTGCCCTGGGCTTCCCAGCTCCTTCTAGAATCACAGAACCCTGGAATCACTGAGGCTGGAAGGGCCCTCTAAGGTCATTGAGTCCAACCATTAACCCAGCACTGCCAAGGCCACCATTAACCCGTGTCCCCAGGTGCCACATCCATGTGTTTTTTTAGTATTTCCAGGGGACAGTGACTGTCCTGCACAGCCCATTCCAATGCCTGACAACGCTTTCAGTGAATAAATTCTTCCTGATGTCCAAACTGAACCTCCCCTGGGGCAGTTCAGGGCCTTTTCCTCTGGTGCTGTGCCTTGTTCTCTGGGTGCAGAGCCCCACCTGGCTGTTAAGAAGTTGTAGAGAGGGAGATAGTGCCACCTGAGCCTCATTTTCTCCAGGCTGAGCCCTCCCTCAGCTGCTCCTCATCTTGTGCTCCAGACCTTTTCCCAGCTCCATCCCCTTCCCTGGACATGCTCCAGCCCCCTCAATGTTTTTCTTGTCATGAGTGGCCCAGAACTGGACACAGAATCCCAGGTGCCTCACCTGGCTGTGTATGTAGGACTCCACCTTTCATGCACGTGGCAGATCTCTCCCCAGCTCCAGCCCAGTGAGCTTTCAGGAGAGATTTGGCTGGATGTTGGTCCTGCTGGGACTGGGAATTGGAACCCATTTCAGGATGCAGTAAAACCTTAATCTGCAGCCTAATCTCTGGGTACTGCATCTGTGCAAAAATGGCAAAAACGACAGATGAAGGGCTGTGAAGGGAGGGCTGGGACAGCAAAGGCCACTGCAAAGAGGCAGCTGGTTTGCAGAGGTATCAGAAATCTTTGCTGAGGTCTCCAGGATGTGCCAAGTGCCTGGTGCTGGACTGACTGGAGAGGGAAGACAGCGGGTGAGGGACCTGGCAGGAGACACCCTGAGGGCAGGGAGCAGAGCGGGGGTCTGGCCCTGGCGTGTGGGCAGGATGTGGGTCCTGGTGACCTGAGCAGCGTTCCCAAGGGCACAGAGCAAATGCTGTGGGCATCTGCTGAGATGCAAGGGAAATGTGTCAGGGTCGAGCTCAGCAACATAGGAACAGCCAGTTCCAGCAGCTGTGTGAGCAGCAAAGCCACTGCAGCCCCCGAGGGCTCACACCTTCAAACCCATCCTTGTGGGGCACAGCTCCGTGTCCTCCTTGATGCCCTGCTCCCTCCTCACGTGGAAGGTTCTTATCTCGCCCATCACTGCAGCCAGGCTGGGCTGGAGATGCTGATAAGCTCAGGCCATATTAGAAGGGGACAGGTTGAAAGGCAGGCACGAGCCCAGAGGAAATCTGACAGCACAACCTTGCTCCAGCAGCAGCCGTGCTGCCAGCCAAAGGCTGAGCTCCTGCCACTGCTCAAGGGCACAGCAGGGCCAAGGTGAAAGCCTTTGCTGGCAGCAGGAACTGGAGGCAGGGCTGATCAGAGGCAGGAAAATCCAACCCCAGAAGTGGCAGCTTGCTGCTAAGCTGGCAAACACAGGATAACCAGTTTCCCCTTGAGCTCTCCAGCAGCACAAATAGCTCAGTTTTAGTGCTATCACAGCAGGTCTGACTCAGACTCAGGACTCAGCCTGGAGGCAGACCCATCCTGGTCCGTGGGGAGCAGCAATGCCACCACAGCTCAGCCAGGGCAGCTGAGCAGGTCCAGGGGCCACCACAATCCAGCAGGTCCCAGGTGCAGCAGGGAGGGAGCTTAACAGCCAGGGTCCTGCTGAGCAGGGCACAGGATGGCTGCATCCTCCCTCCAGCCAGGGCTGGGGCCCGCCTCAGCTTAGATGCAGCAAGAACAGGGCTTCTCCCAGCCCTCCCTCACATCCCAGCTGTTTTCCCACCAGAAATCCCTGGAACCACCAGCAGTGACCCACTCGTGCTGCCCCACATGGCACAGAGCCTTAGGGTGTGAGCTCGGGGGGCTGAGAGCAGAGCTCCCTCACAGACCCTCTGAGGGCAGGCGCTCAGCCTCTACCATGACCCAGAAAAACTCATCTTCAAGGACTCCCAGAACGGGTTGGGTTGGAAGAGACCCTAAAGCTCATCTCATCCCAGCCCTGCCATGGCAGGGACACCTTTCACCATCCCAGGGTGCTCCAAGCCTGGCCTTGGGCACTGCCAGGGATCCAGGGGCAGCCACAGCTGTGCCAGGGCCTGCCCACCCTCACAGGGAGGAATCCCCTCCCAGCAGCCAACATAAACCCACTCTGCCATGCTGTCCTGCAGCTGGTGAGGCTGGCAATGGGCTCACCTCCCTGGAGGTGCCAGCAGTGACTGATCACAGGGCTCTGCTGCCCTCACATGTTTTTTACTAACACCCAGATTTTCCAAGTCAGTCTTGCGCTAAGTGGCACTTTCCAAGTGTTGTGATTGTGCTCCAAGAAAAGCCCTTGCAGTCACTCACATATTATTTTATTTTATTTTATTTTATTTTATTTTATTTTATTTTTTATTTTATTTTATTTTATTTTATTTTATTTTATTTTATTTTTACCTTTCATGAAGTAAAAATCCTGCTTCAAAAGCAACTGAGGAAAATGTCAGGTTCACTAAATCCACACCTGCCTCTGGGTGAAGTTTGGAATCCTGCAAAGCAAGGAAACAGCAGCTCAGCCTTCAGCAATGGTTGGATTTAAACTGGCTATTAATATTAATAACAATAGTAATGCTTCTTCTTTGGGCTGCACCTGCCACTGCCTCCCAAATCCCTTTCTTTTCCTTTCCCCAGTGCTGAGGGGGAGCAGTGTAACACACACTAGGAATGTATCTAAATTAACTTGGAGAGCAGCAGCCCCACAGCCCAGAAGGCTTCACGGAGCTGCCTCCGTGCTGGCACAGCACCCAGGAGAGTATCACACACATTTCCCCCAGCACCACAGGTTTTAATTAAATTGTGCCAAGCCCCTGAAACCAACATTCCCCACAGCTGCTCAGTGGTGCCTGCCGTTCTCCCTGTTTCCCGAGCTGGAAGTGCTGCAGGTCGGGTTTCCCTGGCACCTTCAGCGGCTGGGTCAGCTGGAGCACAGCCCTGGGGACTCCGGGCTCACACCAGAGGTGCCACAGCCCCAGGGTGTGCCCGGGACTGGATACTGAGGGAAAGTTCTTCACAGAAAGGGCTGAGCACTGTGACAGGCTGCCCGGGACTGGATATTGAGGAAGAGTTCTTCATGGAAAGGGCTGAGCACTGTGACAGGCTGGCTGGGACTGGATATTGAGGAAAAGTTCTTCATGGAAAGGGCTGAGCACTGTGACAGGCTGGCTGGGACTGGATATTGAGGAAAAGTTCTTCATGGAAAGGGCTGAGCACTGTGACAGGCTGGCTGGGACTGGATATTGAGGAAAAGTTCTTCATGGAAAGGGCTGAGCACTGTGACAGGCTGGCTGGGACTGGATATTGAGGAAGAGTTCTTCATGGAAAGGGCTGTGCACTGTGACAGCTGCCCGGGCCGTGCTGGACTCACCGTCCCTGATGTGTTCTGAACACGTCTGGGTGTAGCTCGTGGGAGCTGGCAGCTTTTTAGGGATTTTTTAGCTTGGCAGGGCTGCGTTGATGGTTGGATTGGATGATCACAGAATCGTTTAGGTTGGAAAAGAACCCTGAAGTCATTTTTGTTCTTTCCTTATTCTGTTATTTCTGGGAAGGTACGTGGAAATTCCTCCCTGGAGCTGAGGAGTACCCATGAGAGGGACTCCCACAGGCACCGAGGTGGGTGAAAAGCATCAATGTTTGTTCAGTAATTACTTTATTACCTTTAATATAATTTACTATCAATATTGCTTCAAAAATATTGCACTGCTGTAGTAGCTAGAGCTACCTACACTGTGTGGTAAATAATTCTGAATAAGATCTTTTAGCATAATCCTTACAATCATTAATTAAAATATTTTATTTGTATAAATATTTTTGGGTTGCCATCCTTAATCCTGAAGGACAAAGTCGTATAAAGGCTCAGTTGCACAGCTTTAGACATAAACCACTGGCCAAGCCTGGGACTGGACCGGACTCTTCACGGAGACAGAGCCCAGGGAAGCTGCAGAGCTTGGGACCCGCATCCATGCTGCCCTCAGAGGCAACACGGTGGCTGGGCCTGGAAGGCCTGACGGCGCTGGGGGGCGGCCATGAGCTCTGTCAGCCTCGCCCGGAGGGGCCGGGGCCGCGCCAAGGCCGGGCCGCGCCTCAAGCGGCAACACCGCCCCGCCAAGATGGCGCCGGCCGGGCGGCGTGAGGGAGCATCACGTGACTCCACTCCAGCCAATCAGCGTCGGGTGCCGCCTCCGTGGCGGGAAGGGTCGTGCGGGAGGAGTCGCTGCCCCCGTGACAACCAATCAGCGGCGGTCTGGCTGCCGGGGTGTCACGTGCCCCCCCGCCAGCCAATCGGCGTGCGGCGGCGGCGGCGCCAAGATGGCGGACGATAAGGTGAGCGGGGAGCGCCGGGGCTGCGGGGCCGCCGGGCCGCGGGGAGGCCGCGCCCGCTCCCGCCGCGGC
This sequence comes from Passer domesticus, assembly GCF_036417665.1. NCBI lineage: Eukaryota > Metazoa > Chordata > Aves > Passeriformes > Passeridae > Passer > Passer domesticus. The sequence continues at coordinate 14,871,956 of NC_087486.1, read as the reverse complement.
ACCGGCCCGGGAATCACCTCCGTGTCTCCCGCAGGACTCGCTGCCGAAGCTGAAGGACCTCGCCTTCCTGAAGGGGCAGCTGGAGAGCCTGCAGCGCCGGGTGGAGGACGAGGTGCAGGCCGGCGTGGGGCAGGTAACGTGCGGGCTCAGGGCGGGCCGGCCGCGCCCTCGGAGAGCGACTGGTGGGGGGGGGAAAACAAATCCCAGGGAAAAACAAATCCCAGGGAAAAACAGCCCACGGCTCACCCCTGGGGCACGTCCTGTGTCGCCCCCGGCCGTGCCTCACCGTGCTCTCCCCCCAGGACGGGTCGCTGCTGGCGTCGCCCTTCCTCAAAGGCTTCCTGGCGGGATACCTGGTAGCCAAGCTCCGCTTCTCCGCCGTCCTGGGCTTCGTGGCCGGCACCTGCACCGGGATTTACGCTGCCCAGAACTACGCCGTGCCCAACGTTGAGAAGACGATCCGGGACTATGTGAACTCGCTGAAGAAAGGTCGGGACTAGCGAGGAGGAGCCCGGAGGCAGCAGGGACTGCAGGAACCGTGCTCCTTAGGTAGCAGGCACAGAGCACCCCTAGGGCTCTGCCAGGCACGTCACCTGCACCCTTCTTTTCCCTGGAAAAGGGTCTTGCACCACACCACTGCCACACGCAGGGGGCTGGTGATGGGTGTTTGTCGGGCATCATGGCAGCAGCGATCACTGCACTGACCCACAGCAGCTTGAGAGCCCCGAGGGGCTGCCAGCTGCCTTCTCCCCTTACCTTTCCCTGTGCCCCTGCGGGCTGAGGGCTGCTGTGCCCTGTGTGCCCTGGCAGCGTGCTTTGTGTGGCTTCTCAGGAAGGCTTGTAGCTCTCCTCCTGACGAGGGACAGCACCCTGCTCTCCTGCTGCATCACGGGTGTGGCAGGGAACATCCTGCTTCAATCAGGCTCATTAAATTCTTGGTATTTGGTCTCTTCCGTGTCGCAGGGTGAGTCTGCGTGGCCTCTACACTGACAGCACTCACTGGTGCTGGCTCTCACCCGGAAATGGGGATCCTTGGGAATGCTGCTGGCTCTGCCAACAGGCCGCTCCACAGGGGGCTGTGGGCGCTGATGCTGCTGCTCTCTGTGGCCATCTACGGCTCCCACGCGCCGCTGCTGACCCTGTGCAAGGTGGATGGGGCCATCCCCTTCAGCTCCACGTCCGTGGTGCTGCTGGTGGAGCTGGCCAAGCTGGCGCTGTCGCTGCTGTCGCTGCTGCCGGGGCCGCGGGAGCCGCTGCGCTGGCGCCACGCCGCGCCCTTCGCGCTCTCGGCCCTGCTCTACGCCGCCAACAACAACCTGGTGGTGCACATGCAGCTCTTCATGGACCCCAGCACCTTCCAGGTGCTCAGCAACCTGAAGATTGTCAGCACGGCGCTGCTCTACAGCCTGCTGCTGCGCCGGCGGCTGGGCGCGCGCCGCTGGCTGGCCCTGCTGCTGCTGCTGGCCGCCGGGGTCACCTACAGCTGCGGGGGGCTGCGGGGACACGGGGACCCCCGAGGGACGCGCCTGCACGTCACCCCCGTGGGGCTGCTGCTGCTCTCCGTGTACTGCCTCATCTCCGGCCTCTCCGCCGTCTACACCGAAGCCGTCCTGAAGAGCCAGGCGCTGCCCCTCAGCCTGCAGAACACCTTCCTGTACTTCTTCGGGGTGCTGCTCAACCTGATGGGCTCCGTGTGGAGCGGCACCGAGGGCGGGTTCCTGGAGGGCTTCTCCCCCTGGGTGCTGCTGGTCGTGCTCAGCCAGGCTCTCAATGGCCTCATCATGTCCGTGGTGATGAAGCACAGCAGCAATATCACCAGGCTCTTCATCATCTCCTGCTCCATCCTGGTCAATGCTCTCCTCTCTGTTGCCCTCTTCAACCTGCAGCTCACCCTCCTCTTCTTCGTGGCCGTGGCGTGCATTGGCCTGGCTGTGCACCTGTACTATGGAGTCACGTAGTCACTGCCTTCCTCCCACGTGTCTGGGCAGCCCCAGCCCTTCCTCAGGGCTGGAATCATTGCTGGTGGGAGCTGCACAGCTCCAAGGATCCCCCGAGGAGTGCTGAGGGGGAGAGCACCCTGTCCCTGCTCCCCCAGGGAAACTGCCCTGCTCCAGTGCAGCCAGGCTCTGTGCCATGGGGCTCCCATGGGATCAGGCATGCCCAGCCTTAGGGGGTCCTGAACCCTTGTGCATGCCTCATAATGTGCCAGGGGAGGTTCAGGTTGGACCTTTGGGGTGATTTCTTATCAGAAGGGGTGATGAGACATTGGAAGGGGCTGCCCAGGGAGGTGGTGCAGTCACCATCACTGGAGGTGTTTAAGGACTGGACGTGGCACTTAATGCCATGCTGTGGTTGACAGGGTGATGTTGGTTACAGGTTTGACGCCATGATCTCAGAGGTCTTTTCCCACCGAAATGATTCTGGGATTCTGTGTCCCTTGTCCTCGAGCTGCTTCCCCACACCACAGTGGCCTGGGAATGCCCTGGCAGCGCTGGCCCTGCTTTACCTCCTGCCAGCCCAGCATGGGGCTGGTGCTGTTTCAGCTCCCGTGGATGCTGCTTGATCCCTGCCCTTCCTGGTGCTGCTTCCCTGGGCCTCTCCACCTCTGCAGTGTTCCAGCCTCGCCCTGCCTGGAGCCCTGCTGTCCTCAGGCCCCGTTTCCCCTTCCTGGGCACAGAGTCTCTGCAGAGCAGCCAGGGACTGGGGCATGTGGGAGCTTTCACTGCTCCCCAAAAGGGGGATGCCCCCCACATTTGTACCAGGTTTCTGGCAGGCAGAGGCCACCCAGGGTATTAAAGCTGCAGTTCAACAGCATCCGTGTGTCTGTCCTGTGTCTGCCCGCCCTGTGGGATGGTGGCTGTGCCCCTGGGGACAGGTTTGGGGGCCAGGGGGGTGTGTGAGGCTGACAGCACTCATGGCTGAGGGCACCCACTTTATTCCATGTGCTCCCACAGGCAGGTTCCCAGCACAGAGCAGCTTTCCCTCGGGAGCAGCAGCCGGGGGCCTGGGATAACTCTGTGCCAGGGGCTGCCCAGGCTCCTGGCACTGCCGGTGGCTCGGTGCAGGGACCCGCTCCTGCCAGCCCAGCTGTCCCCACGCCCGGGCAGGGTTCAGGGGCTTTGTGTGGTGGCATGGGCCGTGCGTGCCCGTGGGGTGTCCCGCAGGCGCTGGCTGTGCTCGGCGAGCTCCGCGGCGTCCCGGAGCGCCTCCTGCAGCCGCGCCCGGTGCCGGCGCTCCAGGGCCGCCCACTGCTCCTCCGCCAGGCGCTGCTGGCCCCGGAGCACCTGCGGGGTGCCCGGCCGGTCTGGCACGGCCCTGGCACGGCCGGAAGAGGTGCCCCAGCCCTGCCTGCCCACCTGCAGCAGGTGCTGTCTGCAGGCCTGCATCTCCCGGCGGTGCCAGTGCAGCAGGGCCTCCAGGTGCCACTCGGCCGCCTCCCGCTCCCGCAGCGCTGCCTCCAGGCTCAGGCCCAGCGCGGTCACCTCCTGCTGCCAGCGCTCTGCGTCCCACTGGGGGGACAGGGACACGGTCAGGGCGGCTCCGGGGTGCCCCTGCTCCCTTGGGCTGCGCTAGGGAGAGCAGTGCCGGGGAGGAGAGGCTGGAGCAGTGCTGTGCTCACCTCCCCGCGGTGCTCCTGGGCCCGCACAGTGGCGGCCCCCAGCTCTCGCTGGAGCTGCCGGCAGTGCTGAGCCCGCAGCCGCTGCCGCTGTGCCCTGGCCAGGGCCCGCTGCACCTCCGGGGGGGGGCACGGCTGGCACCGGCTCCCTGCCTGGGGAGGGCAGAGGGCTCGGGTGGCACCAGGAGCCAGTGCTGGCAGCAGAGCCGGCCCTGTGCAGGGACCTGTGGGCTCCCACTCACGCTGTCACACCCGGGCCATGGCTGTGACACTTTGCTCTGGAATGGCTCCTCCAGCAGCCCCTTCCCTGTGCTGGCCAGAGCTTGGCTGTCCCCTCCTTGGCTTCTGCTGTCACCCTGTCCTGCAGCGTGGGGACAGGGGAGGAGGATGAGTGTGACATGAGGGGCTGAAGAAGAACATTCAGATGGAGAGTGAGGCCTTTCCCACCGTGTAAAGCCATGCTCTGTGCCCACATGTCCTGCACCCAGTTGCGGGATGCATGCCTGGCTCTATGCTCTGGCTCCAGCCTGGCACTGCTCGGGGCTGTCTGGGTCCCAGGCTGCTGGCCCGGAGCTGTATTCCCTGCAGACACCTGGTCCTGTCAGAGAAGGAGATTCAGCTGGGATTCAGGGCTGTTCTGCACCTGACTGTCCCTGGGTGAGGGGCCTGGCCTGATCTCTGCCCACCTCGGTGCTGGGCTGGTCCATCTCGCTTGTCCCAAGTACCTTGGCCACTGCCTTCTTTTTCTCCCACCTTTGACTCTTCAGCACCTGGAAAAGGGGAACTTGTTGGGGTGTTTCAGACCTCCAGGCCTGGAATGGCTCCAGGGACACATCTCACCCCTGGGGCAGCTTCAGCCCTGCCCTCGGTGCTGGACAAGGGCCTTGACACCAGGATGGGTCAAGAGCCTGCACCTTACCCAGCCCAGGGAATGAGTGCCATCCCAGTGCCGTGGATCCAGGGGCATTCCCCACCTGCAGCTCCCTCAGGGCTCTCTGCAGCTGGGCCACAGCTCTGCTGTGCTCAGGGCGGCCCGAGCCAGTCAGCAGCTCCGTCCGCAGCGCTCGCATCTCCCTGCGCCGTGCTGCAATCTCCTCCTCGGGCTCCCAGACCGTGGCAGAGATGGTCCTGGCCAGCCCCTTCACCCTCTCAGCCAGTCCCAGAGCTCCCAGGATCTCCTCCCTGGAGGTGTCTGGGAGAACAGCGAGCCCTGGGCAGGGGCCATGGGGGGCCCCAGCACAGGGGGTCCCGGTGTGATGGAGATGAGTGGAGCTGTGTCCAGCTTCCAATGACTGCAGGTGTCCCCGGGCAGCAGCCAGGCACCGAGTGCCAGCTGTGGGGCAGGATGGGGGGAATCCTCAGGGACGGGGCACCCAGAGTGTGTCCCAGTCCCAGGGGCTACCTGGCAGTGACACACAGAGCAGCAGGAAGGTCAGGCTGTTCCCCTCCAGCAGCCGCTCCACGATCCAGGGCAGGCAGACAGCCCCAGGTTCCCTGCACTCCCTGCACGTGGGGAGAGACACTCCAGGAGAGGGCTGGCTCTCACTGTGCCAGGCAGGCTGAACCCGACCCACAGGGACTCAAGGACGGGCTGGCCCCACATATCCCCAGGCCCATGTCCCCAAGGAGCAGCGACACCCCCTTGGCTCCCACTGGGGTGTCCCTGCTGCTTCACCTCCAGGAATGGAATTCCCTGACCCGGAGCAGAGCTCAGCCCTGTACGTACAGGCTGGGGCAGGGCCTGCTGGCCCCTGGGGACACCAGGATCCGGAGGGCCGAGCGCTGGCGCCTGCCCCCCTGCAGCTCTCGCTCCACGGTGAGGGTGAAGAGGCTGCCAGCCCTGGGGAGAGGCCGGTGTGGCAGTGGGGCTGCAGCAGAGCCAGCCCCAGCACCCCATGGCCCACCCTTCCCAGCCTGTGGGATCTGGGCCCAATCCCTCACCCCTGCACAGCTGAGCCCCTGCCTGTGAGGGGCAACAGCGCTGGGATGGCACCCAGCCCCCTGGCATAGGCACTGAGGGCAGCCTGGGCGTCGGGCACGGCCACTTCTGTTGCCTCCTCCACCATCCTGGAAGCAGAGGGAGACAAGACCAAGCGAGGAGGGTCACACCCCTGCCCTGGACTCACTGAGGAGCAGCCTGTGCCATGCTGTGCCCGGGCACCATGCTCCCTGCCCAGCCCACTGCTGATGGGGGTACCAGCCCCCAGGAGCCTGCTCAGGTACCTACAGGCCCAGGGGTGCCACATCCATCACCTGCAGGGCTCGGCCGTCGGGACGGAGCAGGTCCCAGGCTTTGTCGTGGCTGCTGACCTGGAATGAGGGGGCTGCACTGGGCAGGGGGCAGGAAAAGGGGCTGCTGGCATCCCACACTCACCCGGGGCCCAGACTGCACAGGTGAGGGGTGGGAAAGGCTCACTTTGGGGTAACTCCCGGCTTTCCCAGCCCTGGCACCAGGGAAGGGCAGAGCCCTGGGAACGCCCGAGCCCTGTGTGGAGTTTATCAGACCCCGGGCAGCAACCCAGAGCCAAAGGGCAGGACCCAGCCCAGTGGCACAGGCTGGCATCGCTCCCGTGCCACTCAGGGTCACCCTGGAGGGACCTTCAGGCCCAGGGAGCAGTGAGAGGAAAGCCCAGCTGTGATGGGAGCAGGAAGGGGTTAGAGGGAGATCCTGACCCCACCACGCTGCTGGGGCCCAGGAGGTGCTCTGTGGGCAGCTAAGGCTTCCCACACCCGGGAAGTCCTGGAAAGAGGTGAGAACACCTGGGATCCAAAGGTCTGCAGTCCCTGGTCACCCTCTGGATGAGGGGAGTGGATGCCAGCACAGGGCAATATGTGCTCTTGGCACAGCCTGGGCAGCAGCTGAGAGGGAATGGGACCCTCATCCCCGGCCATGCTGCCCTGCTCCTGCCCCACCTGGACCAGGCTGACCATCTGCAGGCTCCGTGTGGCGTCCCCCAAGGCCTCCAGCTCCTGGAAGACGGCGTCAATCACCTGTGGACAAGCTGGGAGCTGTGGGTGCCCAGACCCATGGCTGCATCTCAGCCCTGCCCTGCTGGGGCCGGGGTCTGCTGGGTGACCCAGGAGCCCAGCCCTGCACAGTTGTGCTGTCCCCTGTCCCTGCCAGCTGTCCCCTGTGCCCTCACCTGCCAGACGACACTCTGGAAGGGCAGCTGTGTCCCAGGGCCACGGGGGTCCCACAGCAGCAGGGACACGCTGTAGCCAAGGGGAACCAGGGCCAGCTGGGGCCTTGCCAAGTCCAGCACCTTCTCCTGGCAGGAGGGACAGAGACAGCATGGCACAGCGTGGCACAGCGTGGCACAGCATGGCACAGCATGGCACAGTGTGGCACAGCCAGCATGGCACAGCCAGGCACAGCCAGCATGGCACCGCATGGCACAGCATGGCACAGCCAGCATGGCACAGCATGGCACAGCCAGGCACAGCCAGCATGGCACCGCATGGCACAGCATGGCACAGCCAGCATGGCACGGCCAGCATGGTGCAGAGGGCCTGGCCCCTGTGGCTGGGGACAGGGAAGGACTGGGGGCTCTGGGTACCTGTCCTGCGTCCAAGTGGAAAACGCCATCGACAGTCAGGGAGCTCCCCTGGTGCAAGGAGGGGATAATGTCCATATAATGTCCATATAATGTCCATATAATGTTCATGATCAGCTTCCCCTACCCCAGCATGGCCAGGGCAGGGCAAAGGAGGGACTGGGCACGCTGGGATGGAGGTGGCAGGGGTGGCACAGAGGGCCTGGCATGGGCAGGGGTGAGGAGAGACCCCCCCTCCCTTCCCCTGCTCTCGGGGAGCCCCCAGGGGTCCCTACAAGGGAGGGGCCCACGGGGGTGTAGGGCAGGGTGAGCCCAAGAGCTCAGCTCCACCAGGTGTGTGTCCCAGGGGGTGGCACAGAGCCCTGCTCCCTCCTGGTGCCCCAGGGACCCTCGTGCCCCTGCCCTGCAGCTCTCACCTGGGGCTCCTTCCCAGCCAAGAGGAGCTGGAGGGGGTCCTTGCTGTCCAGCCAGCTTCCTCCTGGCCCTGCAGACACCAAGTGTGGGATGGTGTGGGGGTCACCCCCACCTGTGCCAGCCCTGTCCTGCCCCCCTGCAGCCCGGAGCCACATCCCAGGGCTCCACCTCATTCCTGAGCCCTCCCAGTATGGCTCAGAGCCCCCAGGATGGGGAGGACACCCTGTCCCTATCAGCACTGCCCGGTCCTTGTCCCAGTGCCACCACAGCTGTGGCTGCCAGCCTGTCCCCTTGTCCCCTGGTGTTGCGGTGGAGGCTCCGGGGTGCCCCGAGCTCTACCTGCTGCCTGCTGCAGTCCCAGGGCCGCTCGCACGCTGACATCCTGCTCAGCCTGCAGGCACAGAGGGGGGAGCAGGCAGGAGGAGCTGCAGGAGCCCCCAGGGGCTGGGCAGCCCTGACAGACCCAGCCCGGGCTGTCCCCAGCGCAGCACTCACCTGCTCCATGGCAGTGCGGCAGCAGCACCCCTGAGCTGCTGTGCCAGGGCAGGGATGGCGTTACCCGGGGGATCCGGTTCTCCTGCATTATTGATGGGTGTGGGCAGGCCCAGGGCCAGCCCGGGGCACCCTGCTGGGGGGCTGAGCCCTGCTGGACGGGAACCAGCACGGCCACAGCGGTGCTGGGACCACTCACAGCGCCGGGGTGCTGCCAGCTGCAAGAGGGACAGCTCAGCCCTGGCTGGGAGGTGAGGGAGCCTGGACTGCCACGCAGGGTGTCACGAGTGAGCACAAACCACAGAATCTCTGCAGAGCAGTCCCAGCAAGAGAGCACGGAAGGAAATGCCCGTGCTGGGGATCCCCAGTGTCTGTGGAAGTGCAGATGGGGAGTGCCAGGAGAGAGGGCCAGGGCAGCCCCTGCCCTGCTGCGGGCAGCACCAGGGGGAGCAGATGCACCCGTGTGCCCTGCCTGCCTGTTCCCTGTGCAGAGCGAGACCAGTGCCCCTGAACCCCAAACTCCCTCACCTGCGCCTCAGGTGTGAGCCTGATGCCAGCTGGACAGGATGGAGCACTGGGGGCTCCATCAGCAGCAGCAGGGCACATGGCAGGGACAGCAGGGACACACTGGGGCTCGGGAAAACCCCTGGGCAGGGGGGAGCCCTGGCACAGAGCAGGGCACAGGGCTGTGAGGGGCTCCCCTGCACTCGGCTGGGCAAAGCCACGGTGGGATAATGCTGGGGGAGAGCCCGAATGGGGACTCCAGGAGCACTTGGGGGTCCTGTGAGCCTTCCCAGGGAGCCCCCTCCTGCTCTGTGCTCTGTCCCAGACCAGGCAGATGGGTGCTCCCAAGGCATAGCAAAGCCTGGGATTCAGGAGACAGGGATTTATGTCTCCTTCCTCATCCATCAGCAGCAGCTGCTCCCTGTTCCACGTCCAGCCAGGCCAGGGGCAGCCTGTTGTGGTCCCTGGTCAACACCAGCAGAGCCTTCAGCAGCCCCTGAGGCAGCAGCCCCGTCCCCCAGCCCAGGGCACAGCCCCATCCTCCTCGGGCTGCCCAGGGCTGCTGGCACAGCCCCAAGCCCCCCCACCCGGGCAGGGCACACCCTGGACACGAGCACACCCCCAGTCCCCCCCGACCCTGGACCCCACACCCTGTTCAGCAGCTCCAGCCCCAGCCCTGGTCCTTCCCCACGCCCAGGCAGCCCAGGCTGTGTTTGCCCGCAGGTCATGTGTGCCTGTGCCCAAACAGAGACAGGGAGGGACACGGGAACGCCCAGGCACAGCCTTTCATGCAGGGGCAGGACAGGCCCTGGAAGAAGAGCAGGGCTTGGCCAGGGGAGCACTGCCTGCCTGCCACCAGCCCCTGCTTGTCACAAGGACACAGTGACAGGACAGGGGGAATGGCTTCACACTGCCAGAGGCGGGGGCAGATGGGATGTTGGAGAGAAATTCTTCCTTGGGAGGGTGCTGAGGTCCTGGCACAGGGTGCCCACAGCAGCTGTGGCTGCCCCTGGATCCCTGGCAGTGCCCAAGGCCAGGCTGGACAGGGCTTGGAGCACCCTGGGATGGTGAGAGGTGTCCCTGCCCAGGGCAGGGGTGGGATGAGATGAGCTTTAAGGTCCCTTTCACTGAAACTGCCCTGTGATTCTATGATTCTCCCCCAGCCCCATTTTCCCAAGCCTGTCCCTTCCCCACCGTCCCCTTTCCTTTGAATATTCCCCAGTCCTGCATCATATAATCCATTTTCTCCTTACTGTGATATATTCTCTGAATAACCCAGAACAAATGAATTTTCTTCTTATCACTTAAAAAGTTTCTGGTTGAACCTCCCCAGGGTCCCACTTGGACCCCACCACAAGTGCCTCAGGTCCGGGTGCAAGGAGCTGCTCTAGCTCGTTAGCACTTGTGTGCAGGGTGTTTAATTTAGGCATTTTCCTGGTTTTCAGGGGTTTTTGGTTTTTCTCTTAGGCTGAAGAGCAGCCAAGCAGCATCCTGCCAGCCCTGACATCCTGGCCCAGCCAGAGTCTGGGGTGAGGAGAGGGAGGATCATCCGTGGAGGCTCCAAGGGTGCCTGGACTGCAGAGGCTGAAAGGTGTGGGGGGCTCTGGGCAGGGACCAGCAGAGCCCTGCAAGGCTGGGGACATCCGAGTGCTGCCAGTGGGAGCTGAGCTCCTCCTGTCCAGGGAGGTGACATGGCAGGGACAGCGGGGCGTGCTGGGGCTTGGGGACCAGCAGGGACATCCCCAGTGGGAGGCTGTGGCTGTGGGTCAGAGCAGGGCATGGGGCTGGAGGTGAGGGGTGCCCAGGGCCCGGCTGGGCACAGTCCTGTGGAAATCACACATCCTCTGAGCAGAGACAGACATAGCTCTTCCAGGATGTTCCTGGGAAAACTCAGAGAGAAGAATGAGAAACAACTCTTATCTCCACTTGCTGCACCTGTTGTTGCGCACGTGTGGAATGTGCTATGGAGATTGTTTTACCAAAGGATGATTTTTTAATTGGCCACTGGTGATGATGTTTGGATTAATTGACCAATTAGGTCAAAGGTATATGTGACTGCAAGGGCGATGGGTTTTTTCTTATTAGTACAGTACAATATGGTAGAATAAAGTGATTGATCAGCCTTCTGCAATCATGGAGTCAATCAATGCTCATTATTCCCCATCCAGGGCTCACTGCTATGGCACAGGCACAGCAGGAAAACCCTGTGGAGAGCCCTGCTCCAGCAGGGAGCCCCTCTGGGCACAGCGAGAGCCCCTCAGCAGCACGGGGAGCCGAGAGCCTGCCAGGGCAGGGCGCCAGTGCCCCTCAGGCTCTGTGGCACTCTCTGCTCCTGGCCAGGCACACGGCCCCAGCCACAGCCAGCAGGGCCAGGGCCACGCAGAGCGGGGCCACCACGGCGGCGAGGTCACAGCGCAGCACGGACACGGGCACCTGTGCCACCTGCCAGCCCCGGTACCGCGCCGGGGAGTGGCACCTGTAGCCCCCGGGCCAGCCCTGCCCCAGGTGCCCCGTGGCTGCCAGCGCCTGCAGCCCCCTGGCCCCCGAGCAGGAGCAGCTGAAGGGGTTGCCAGCCACAGCCACGTCCTGCAGGCGCCCCAGCAGCTTCACCTCGTCCCTGGGCAGCTCCCAGATGGAGTTGTTGTCCAGGTGGAGGGTGTCCAGCACGGGGTAATTCCTGACCGAGGGCACGGCCTGCAGCAGGTTTTGATTCAGGAAGAGCTTCTTCATGGAGCTGAGGGAGATGTCCACAGCGTGGAGGTGGTTGTGGCTCATGTCCAGCACCTCGAGGCGGGGAGGCAGCGGTGCTGGCACTTCATCCAGGCCCGTGCTGGACAGGTTGAAGTGCCGGAGGGATGGTGGCCACCGGCAGGAGGAGGATGGGCCTGCCACGAGCTCGTTGTGGCTGAGATCCAGGTGCTGGAGCTCCGTCAGCAGCCCCAGGCCCTGGCACACGCCGTGGTAGGAGCTCAGGTTGTTGTGGCGCAGACTCAGCTGCTGGAGCTGAGGGAAGGCTCCCTGGCAGAAGGCGGGGCTCAGGCTCCCGTCCCCGAGGCTGTTGTGTGCCAGGCTCAGGGAGCGCAGGGCTCTGAACAGCCTCCCCACGGCACAGGGCAGGCTGGTGACACCGGAGCCGGTGACAGCCAGCTCCTGCAGGCTCTCCAGCCACCTGCTCAGGCTGGAGAAGGCCTGCTCACGGCCCGTCAGCGGGGCTGAGGTCACGTTGTGGAAGCTCAGGGACAGGATGGGCAAGTTCTGCCCATCCATGTCACTCCAGTCGCCTGTGCCCTGGAAAATGCAGCTCTCAAAGGCCAGCTCCTGCACGTGGGTGTAGGAGAAGAACCTCAGCACACGGGCAAGGAGCATCTCAGGCACCAGGACATTTCCAATTATTATTTTCTGGATGATAAGGGAGCCCAGAGTGTCAATGACGGAGTCGTCCAGGTCCCTGATGGGCAAGGCTGCGTATTTCTCCAGGTCTCCACCCCAGAACTCCACGGTGGTTGCTGGGAGGCACTGGATGATGCTGCCAGCAGTCTCCTCGGACAGGTTGTAGCATTCACAGAACTCCTGAGTGCGGTTGAAGAAACATCTGTTCCTCCTGCCCTCTGCCACCTGCAGCCCCAGCCCCAGGAGCAGGAGCACAGCCACACTCATGGTGAACAACCTAAAAACTGGGGGAGAAACAGCGAATGGCAGCTGGGGGGACAACCCTGACCCAGCCTGGAGGGATGGCTTGGGCAGGCTGAGCCCTGCAGAGCCACCCCTCGGGGACAGGGCGCTGCCCTGGTCCCTCCTGCAGCCTCCTGAGCCGTGCTCGGGCCAGCAGCCAAAGGCGCAGGAGCTGCACCTGTGCCCCCCTGCCCGCAGCAGGGACCCTCCCGAGGCTCTGCACTGTCCTGCCCGGGCTGCCTTGCCGCAGGCTCCCGCTCCTGAGCGAGCAGGAAACGCCTGGAGAAACCACAAACGCGGAGTTACAGACAGCGAAGCCAGATGTACCAGTGTGACCAGGGAGAGAGCCCCAGCTCTGTTTGTTCCTCTGTAATCTGGGGCAGGAAATTGCAACAGACGGCTTCATGCTTTCTCCTTCCTCACCCGGCTATTTGATTCATCACCGGCCCCCCGAGGGGTGGTAGAAAATGAGCCCTGAAGGTGTGAACACATCCCTGTCTGCGCCAGGAGCCGGTCAGCTGACGGAGCCTGATCTCCGACTGCCAGATTGCAAAGGAAGCAGCAAGCAAAGATTAAAGACTCCTGAACATGTGCTGACCCAGCTCACAGGGGGTCTTTGGGGGTCCCCAGCCCAGCCTCCTGCTCCGAGCGGTTCTGTCGCTGGCACGGGCCCTGGCCAGGCACAGCTTTCCCCGGCCGCATCCCAAAGCCCACCCGGGACGGAGCTCTCCCTACCTGCCCGTGCCGCGGAGCCGCAGTGCCCCGGCCCCGCAGGGCAGCAGCTCGGTGCCGTTGTGCCGTGACTCACCCGTGGCTCACCCCGATCGCTTCCTTGCTCGCTCCTTCCTCCAGCTGTGGCCAAACCCCTGAGCGGAGCTGCCAAGGGCTCCGAGCGCTCGGCCCAGCCCGTCCGGCCCCGCTGCTGCCGCGCTGCGCCGGAGCTCCAGCTGTGCTCCAGCTGTGTTCAGCCGTGCTCCAGCTGTGTTCCAGCTGTGCTCCAGCTGTGTCCAGCTGTGCTCCAGCTGTGTCCAGCCGTACTCTAGCCGTGTTCCAGCTGTGCTCTAGCTGTGTTCCAGCCGTGTTCCAGCCGTGTTCAGCCGTGCTCCAGCTATGTCCGGCTGCCCGGGCTGGGTGCCCGCGCCCGGGGCTGGGCAGACCCCTCGAGCCGCTCCCGGGCACAGCCCTCGCTCCCAGCGTGACTTCCTGAGCAGCTTGGAGCCACCCGAGCCACTTCTGCTTCGCTTCCCTGCGGCTGCGGGCTGGGAAAGGCTGCGGTGCAGCGCCAGAGCCGCTGGCTTTCCTAGGAAGGTGAGGGAACAGAGCGGGGGCAAGGCTCCCCAAATGCACCTTTGGGACCAGCCCTCCCAGATCTCTGGTGTTGCTGAGCCTCGGGGCTCCCGGGGGCTGAGCACCCTGCAGGCAAGGCAGAAGGGTACAGTGTCACCTCATGTTTCCTGGAGAAATCCTCTTGCCCAGGATTTCTCTCCTGGGAAGCTGAGAAGCCTCTGAGAAAAAGGAAAACAATATTATCTCGTTTCCTTCTCCTGTGTTTTGCTGCTTTGGAATGTGGTTGGAGATTGTTTATCCAAGGGGTGGTTGTTTCACTGGTTTCATGTGAATTATTTTGACTTAATGGCCAATTACGGCCAAGCTGTGTTGGACTCTGGAGTGAGTCATGAGATTCATTAGTGTCTTTCTGTCTGTATCCTTTCTGTATAGTTTAGTGTAGTATTCTTTAATATAATATAGATCATAAAGTAATAAATAAGCCTTCTAAGAACATGGAGTCATGTCACTATAGGACAGGAGACAACACCATGCAGACACGCTGCTGCTCTCAAGGCAGGAAAAAGGGAAGTTTATATTCTGACTCCACCATTTCCAAAGGTGACAGTGGATTGGAGGGTGACAGTGCCACCTCTCCAATGGCACTGGACAAACCAACAGTCCATCAAATTTCTCCTCCTCCATAAAAGAATGCAAAACAATGAGTTGTTTACAGAAAGTGTGTGAGAAAGTTTGCTACAGGAATGCAAACATCAGAAAGCTTTAAAAAAATCTTAAAAAATCAAAACAACAGAGTCAGATTCATCATTCCTTCCTTTGTCTGGGAACCTTGTGAATAGGAGAGTACAGGACTGTCACACCTGGCATGCAGACCATGCCCAGGGGCTGTGGTCCATGTGGGATGGGGATGGCACAATTCCCATCCATTGTCCGGGCACCTGGAGCTGCTCAGGGCACTCCTGCACCAGAAGGAGCCAGAAGAGCTCCAGAAATGCTGGATGTGGCACTGAGTGCTCTGAGACAAGGTGGCGATCAAAGGTTGGGCTTGATGATCCTGGAGATCTTTTCCAGCCTAAAAGGTTCTGTGCTTCTATGATCTGTCAGGAATTTTTTTCTTAGAGATTTCTTGCCTATGTTGGCTTCAGAAAAGTAATGAAATGTTGGAATTTCAGGCTCTTTCTTGCTCCAAGGTCAGGGCAAATAAAACTCAGGAGACATTGTTTTTGAAATCTCACTCTGAAGTTTATTATCCTTATCTATTACAAACTTATGAGATGTGAGTTCTCTCTAACAAGTTGAGAAAGTGAGCTAAAATGGTGTCTCTTCAAGGCTATTTAAGTCCCAATTACCCAATAAACAGCTGACATCTATATTATTTATGCTTTTAACCCAATTATGATCACTGCAATGTGGACATCCTTCACCCAATTAGAGAAAACCACCCAGATTTATGAAGAAGGAAGAAGGTGCATAAAAGACAACTAACCCACACCCAAAATTCCCCATCTTGGCTCCCATACATCACCATATACTAAAATCCCAAGTCCAAGTTTTTTCACCCTGTGAGATCACACTTCTAACCAACGACACACCCGTAACCCCAGTGCTTTAATCCATTTTTGAAGCCTTCTCCACAGCCCCGGGTCACATGCAGTGTTCTCCTGAGTGTCTGTGCCTTTCAGCACAGAAAGTTTAAAGCTCTCAGCATGCAGGGTTCCAGCAATGAAACTGCAGGGCTGGACAGTGCAGCTCCGTTTGTTGTAGTTAGTGTGGCATTGCACACTGGAGCCACAGCAGCTGGGCTGGGTCCCTTGGTCTCTGGGGCTCTTGTGCAGAGGCTCTCAGCAATTCCATGATTCCTCTTTACCTCCTTGGCTTACAGGAAATTCCTCAGCACAGAAGGACATGGAGCTGCTGCAGCAAGTGCAGAGGAGAGCCCAGGAATGCTCCAAGGGCTGGGCACAGCAGCTGCTGTGTGGGCAGGCTGCACGATGGGGCTGTGCAGCCGGGAGGAGGCTCAGGGCAGAGCTCAGAGCCCCTGCCAGGGCCGAAAGGGGCTCCAGGAGAGGCACCCGGGACAAGGGATGGAGTGACAGGACACAGGGAATGGCTCCCACTGCCAGAGGCAGGGTTAGACGGATATTGGGAAGGAATTCTTCCTGTGAGGGTGCCCAGAGCAGCTGTGGCTGCCCCTGGATCCCTGGCAGTGCCCAGGGCCAGGCTGGACAGGGCTGGGAGCACCTGGGATGGTGGAAGGTGTCCCTGCCCGTCTGGAGGGATTGGAACTGGGTGAGCTTTAAGGTCTCTTCTACCCCAAAGGGTCTGGAATTCCAAAAAACTGCTGCTGAGCGATGATGGGAAAGTCAGAGCTGAGCTGTGAGCTCTCCTCCCGGCCCCTTCCGACGAGCCGGGCCCGGTGCCTTCAGCTTCTGCCCTCCAGCGGCAAATTCCCGAGCACCTCGCTGGGGAAGCACGGGCTGCTCTGCCCCTCGGTGCCCGCAACCCACCGGAAGGTCCCTGGGCACGGAGCCGCCTCGCTCCGCGTTTCTGGCGAATATCGGGGGGCTTTTTTTGCCCTCAGCACGGCCGCGGCCCGGCCCACCCTGAGGGCCACGGCCGCCCGTGCCCTGGGCGGGCGGGACGCTCCGGAGGCGGCCGGGACCGTGTTTTCCCCGCCCCAGGACAGCCCCAGGACGGCCTTTTCCTCCTCCTGCTCCTCCTCCTGCTCCTCCTAGTCCCGCTCCCCCGCTCCGCCATGTGGGGCCGGCGGCGGGCCCGGCGCGGCGGGCACAGCGCGGAGGAGCTGCGGGTGCGGCGGCGGGAGCGAGAGGCAGGTCCGGCCGGGCACAGCGGGCACAGCCGGGGCTGTGCGGGGTCCCCGGGGGTGGGAGGGACCCCCCAGCTCGGCCCTTGCCGTCTCCATCCCCGTCCGGCGGGGCCGCGCCCCGCGGGATGCGCCGCTGCCCGCTCGGGGAAGCGTTTTACAGCTTCAGATTTTAACCCTTACAGCTTCAGATTTCAACCCTTGGGGTTTCTGCCATGAGTTCCCCTTTCTTCCACTGCCTCCCCACTGTTCGGGTTTTCCAAGGTCTCGCCTCGGTCTTAGCCTGGAGCAAAGGAGGCTCAGGGGGCCTTGTGGCTCTGCGCAGCCCCTGACAGGAGGGCACAGCCGGGGGTCGGGCTGTGCTCCAGGGAACAGGGACAGGAGAGAGGGAACGGCCTCAGGCTGTGCTGGGGAGGTTTAGGTTGGATATTGAGGAAAGTTTCTTCATCAGAAGGGTGGTCAGGCATTGGGACAGGTGGAGTCACCATTCCTGGAGGTATTTTCCAAACAAGTAGACGGGGCACTTGAGGCATGGCTTACTGGCCATGGTGGCCTTCAATTGAAGGCTGGAGTTGATGATCCTGCACATATTTTCCACCTTTAATGATTTTCTGATCCTCTGTGAAATCCAGCCTCAAGTCCTGTGTTCCTGCCCCTTATCCCAGCAGTGGCTTCACACTTTGTGTGCCCGACCCTCAGCCCAGCTCCAAGCACAGTCCCTGTTCATGCATCCCTTCCAGGCTTGCACAGGGAGGAATGGGCAGTTCCTCCCTGCGTTAAGGGAGGAGTGAGGCTCCTGGCTGGGCTGGAGGAGCGTCCTGGCCGGGCAGGTGGTGGCACCTGACACTTGTGCTCCTGCAGCTCTGAGGAAGGCCCGGCGGCAGGAGCAGCTGGTCAGCAAGCGGCTGCTGCGGGAGGACAGCGCGGCCGAGGAGGGGGCACAGCACGGAGCAGACGTCGTGCCAGACCCACTCCCAGAGGATGAGGTGAAGAACCTGATGTTCTCATGGCAGTGGGGTCCCGGGGGTCTTCCCCAGACTCAGCATGTGAAGGAGGCTGGGCAGGGCTGGCTTTGGGAATGGTTCTGGTTCACTGCCAGGCACAGTTAAGGCTCCTTGTGCCCACCTTTGTGCCCTGGGCTCCTTTGCCTTGAGGATTAATTAGTTAATCTTTATTAATTAAGATTAATAAATTTTAATGCTGGTAGTGCTGAAAGTTCAGCCACCTCTGAATTCCCTGGCCAGGTTCTGGAGCTGCTCAGGGGTGTGCAGAGGGGTTCTGAGGACAGGAAGCGATGGCTCGGCCGCCTCCGCTGGGCTCTGCAGAACGAGGAGACTCAGCAGAAGTTTGTCAGGTCAGCCCAGGCCTGCTGTGCCGTCACCAGGGACATGTCCTGAGGGCCCTGTGTCCCCGTGCTTGGGTGGGCAAGCTGGGGGTGACAGCAGCCTTTGGGTCCCCAGGCTGGACGGCAGCATCCGGACGCTCACCGGGCTCTTCACCAGCAGCCTGGCTGACCTGCAGCTGGAGGCTGCCCGCTGTCTGCACGAGCTGTCCCACTCCAGTGTCCCTGCCGTGGCCGAGGCGTGCCTGCCTGTCACCTCCTACCTGCTCACCTACCTGTCAGGACACAGCCTGGAGCTCACGGTGAGATCCCTGTGCACCTGGGAATCCTTTGGTGTGGTTGGTGTTCACCTCTTCTGGTCACACGTGGCTCACGTGGGAGTGCTGCTGAGGAGGGGCCTCTGGAAGCAAAACTCTTTGGCATCACAGCCTCACCCTCAGAGCAGGACTGTTCCCAGTGCCCAGGTGTTACAGCCTGCCCTGAGCTGGGGTAACTGAGTTCTTGTCCATCACAGATCCCTTGGGTTGGATCAGAGTGGAACCACACTGAGTGACCCATGTTTATGTACATATGTATCTGTGTGTATATATATATATGGTAAGTTTATTTTAGAACAATTTGCAATAGAAAGGAGGTATGTAACTATTTTGGTTGTTATCTATAGAAATGACACAATATAAAAGTACAAAGATGTCACTTAAGAAAATGTGTGAGGAAAAGAAAGAAAGGATAAGAGTAGATAGAGTGCCTGTGGCTCCATGCCTTGCAGCTTGATCTGGGAAGGAGCAAACAGCTGGAGTAGCTCTGGGCTGCCCACGTGTTTTCCAGCTGCTCCATGGGGAAGCAGACAGGCTCAGAGCCAAGGAGCAAGGTGGGCAGTGACCCCCCTGCTGATCCCATTTGAGTGCAGCACACAGGCGAGCTCCAGGAGAACCAGAGGGGGCTCAGGGAAATGTCACCCTGAAAAATCCAAAGTGGCAGTGATCAGATCCCAGCTTCAGCCAGACAGAAGAAGAACGAACTGAAGCTGATTGAGCTGGGAGTGGGGTGGCTGGAGAGTGCAGCAGCATCCATCTGTGTTTGCCCCTCCAAGGGCAGCTCCTGCCCCGCTCAGGGCAGCGTGTGGGACCTGGGGCTGTGCTGGCTGCCCACGGGGTCACCTCCTGCTCTGCTCTCTTGTTGCAGGAGCTGTGTTTGTACACACTGGGGAACCTCGTAGTAGAAAGTGAGGCTGTGAGGAAGCAACTGCTGCCTCAGGGCATTATTCCAGTGCTGGCATCCTGCATCCAGGTGGGTGAAACAGCTCAGTCACATTTCTGCTATGCCCTGAGAGACTTTTCTGGCTGGCAGCTGAGTCACCAGCCCTCCTTCCAGCTGTGGGGAAACTGCAGGGAGCTGTTCCCACGGGCATGGGGGTCACTTGTGGGCGCCCTGTGCTCATTCTCAGGGCTCAGCTCAGCACCTTGTGCTCTTCTCCAGCTGACTCCCCCCATCCAGTGGCTGCCTGGTACATTCTGTAGCACAGGGAGCCCTGTCCCCTCTGCCTGGCCTGGTCCAGCAGGGCTGTGGTTTGCAGGTCCACATGCTCACACCAGGACTTCTGCTGTGTTTGGGCTAAGGCCAGTGAATGTGGGGAGGGGACAGCTCAGCTCTGGTGTGGCCACAGGTTCCTGTGTCCCTCCTGGTCCCCTGTGTGCCCCCTCTTCTCCAAGCATAGCTGGGTTTGGTTGGCACCCTGGGCCCTGGCTCTGCCAGCAGGGATCAGCTCTGTTCTCTTTGGTTGCAGTCCCCTCACGAGGCAGTGCTGGAAGGTGTGGGCTATGTCCTCTCACAGCTCCTCCAAGCCAAGGAAGCACCCACAGAGATCATCCCGTGAGTCTGAGCCCCTGAACCCTGCACCAGGCCGGGCCCTAGGGCTCCAGTGGTGTTTGTGTGCTGGGGACACGAGGCCTTCCCCATCCCAGTGACATTAATAGCTCAGGCCACAATCCTACCAGAACTGCAAGTTTTGATGCAGATCAGGGAGCAGGGCTTGGCTCCTTTCCCTCAGCCTCATCTGAGCAGGCAGCTCTGCTATTTCAGTAAAGGCCAGCATGGAGCAGGGAAGGCTTGCAGGGAAACCTGGCTGTGTTCCTCTTGCAAAGGAGCAGATCAGCTTGACAGCCCCCAGTGCCAAAAATGTGACCGCAGTCAGAGTGTCCTGAGTGTCCCCGGGCCCTGCCATGGACAGGGAGAGCCCAAGGCCACAGCTCTTGGCTCAGAGTCCTTTCCAGGTGTGTGTTTGGAGCCTGTGGCCCCCAGGGTTTGTGTCTCCTGTTGGTGTCCTGCCTGTGCTCCAGCCCGTGCCTCCATTAACTCTGCTCTCTGCCCCCAGGCTGGTCCTGGACTCGGCTCTCCCCCAGCACATGCTCCAGCTGGTCTGCTCTGGCCTCAAGGCTGGCATGGGAGCAGCTGTGGAGTTTGCCTGGTGTCTCCACTACATCATTTGTAGGTAAATGCAGTTTTCTCCTCGTTTTGAGTTCCCTGGGGGCAGCCAAACAGAGGCATGAAGGCTCATGGTCCTGTGAGGGGATCTGGATTGCCTCCCCTCTTCCCCTGGGAAAGCAATTCCCCAGCCAGCCTGGGTGTCCCAGCTCTCCTCTCTGAGCACATGTGCTGTTTGCAGGATCACTGAGCTCTTTTACAGGGTGGTAAAGGGGTTGAACCTGAGGAGGCTGTTTCTAGTTCTCTGAAATGCTCCCAAATGGCTTCCCCATGCCTGGAGCTGTCCTCCACCCTTCCCAAGACAAGCTCCCTGAATCCTCACACTTGTGGGGTTGGCCCAGGGCCAGCAATCCCTGCCTGCCACTGGAGCCAGGGAATCAGTAGATACTCAAGGGTCAGGGCTGTCGTTCCCAGACCCACACAGATAATTCTAGTGAATCTGGTTTTCATGGGCTTTTAAATTTTCTCATAAGCTCAGAAAAAACCCTACTATTCCAATGCAAAAGAAGTGACTGTTCCAACATGAAGTAAGCCCTGTGGTGGTTCAGGAGAGCACTCTGAATTCCCAGGCCCTGTTTGGTGAGGGGATGTGGCAGTGCCCCCTCTCCAGGCTCCAAGGCCACTGCACTGTCCCTCCCTCTGCAGGCACAAGGACAACGTGCAGCTGCTGGCTCTGGGGGCCGTGCCTGCGCTCACCTCGCTCCTGCTCGACCTGGCTTCCCAACTCCCCCAGGACGCTCCCGAGGGCCTGGAGCTGGTGAGAGGTGGGCAGGGTGCTGGCTGTCCTCAGCATTGCTGCGGGCACACTGCTCAGCCTAAGGCGCTGCTGTGTGCCCGTGTCCCAGCTCGTGTGCCCTGTGCTGCGCTGTCTCGGTAACCTGCTGGCACAGGCAGGCTGCCAGCGCCCGGACGCGCGCCTGCTCGTCGCCCTCTTCCTCATCCTGCAGTGCTTCCTGCAGCAGCACCCCTTCCTGGTGCAGGAGTGCCTGTGGCTGCTCAACAACCTCACGGGTCAGTGTCCCACGGGCAGTGGCACAGCTGGGGCTGCTGGCACCCGCCCTGGTTTTAGTCACGCGTTCCTTCTCTGCCCACCCAGCGGATGATCCCTCCCTCTGCTCCGCTCTGCTGTCCCTGGAGCTGCTGCCGGCCCTGCTGCAGCTGCTGACGTGGTCCCAGATGGGCACTGTGCTGGTGAGCCTTGCCCCAGGCACTGGGAGTGGTGGGGGAGCGCTGGAGTTTCAGCAACACGAATCCCACAGTGACAGTGCTGGAGTTGGGGGTGGATGGGGCAGCAGTGACAGCTTGGCAGAAGGTCTCGTGTGGTGGCAGTCACCAGCCACCTCCCCTGAAGCCACTCCAGCTGTATGTGCCCTTGGCAGAGCCTTGGGTGGTCCCCAGGGAGATGTTAGCTTGGGGCCAGCCTTGGAGCAGGCCTGGAAGGCTCCTGCCTTTGCTTTGAAAGACCCCAAAGCTTTGGGAGATTGGGGATGCTGCCAGGAGTGGGTGGCAGGGCTGGGCCTGCCTGGCACAGGGATGAACACTGCCTTGGGGTGGGTGTGGAGAAGGCTTTCCAAATCCAGTGGTTTGGTGGGCACTGGGCTGTGGGCAAGCACCTGGCGGGCCAAGAAAAAAGGTGGAAAGGGACTTCAGGCAAGGGCACGAGTGACAAACCAACAGGGAATGGTTTCACACTGAGAGGGCAGGGTTAGATGGGGTATCGGGAAGAACTCTTTCCCGTTAGAGTGGTGAGGCCCTGGCACAGGTTGCCAGAGAAGGGATGGGGCTTGGAGCAACCTGGGATAGTGGAAGGTGTCCCTGGCCATGGCAGGGGTTGGACTGGATGAGCTTTAAGTCCCTTGTAACCCACACCATTCCACAACTCCATGACAAGGGGAGTGGTTGGGAGCCCTCCCAAGCCTGTCAGGAATGTGCCCATGGAGCATTCACTGCTCACTGCTGTCCCTCCCACAGGTCCTGACTGTGCTGTGCAACGTGGCAGAGAAGGGACAGTTGCAGTGCCAGCAGCTGCTCCAGCAGCCCCTCCTGGCCCAGCTCCTGCCCCTGCTCACCCTGCCCGACCTCGAGGCCGTGGGGCAGTGCCTGGAGCTGCTGCACCTCCTCTTCCTGCACTGCCCAGAGGTGAGAGCTCAGGGGGCAGGACTGTAAAGGGGTGGGGAATGATTGCTGTGGGGCTGTTGTTGTTGTGGAGGGGGATTATTGTAATGTGAGTCACAGTGCCCTCAGTGCCTGCCACGCTGCCTTCCAGCCCTCAGCACCCAGGCCCTGCCCAAAGGGACACTGTGATGCACGGGGTGGCTGGAAACCCCTCTTGTGTCTGCAGAGCTCCTTCCTTATTGCCAAGGACTGGTGTTGGGGCAGGCTGGTTCTACCCCAAGTCTTCTTTTGCTCCTGCTGAGGTTGCTGTGCTTGCTGCAGGTCACAGGAATGCATTCTCTGTGAGGTGGTGAGGCCCTGGCACAGGGTGCCCAGAGCAGCTGTGGCTGCCCCATCTCTGGGTGCCCAAGGCCAGGCAGGATGAGGCTTGGAGCACCTGCTGGAAGGTGTCCCTGCCCATGGCAGGGAAATCAGATGGGCTTTAAAGCCCTTCCCAGGCAACCAGCAGCATGGTGGGAATCACCTGGATTGGGAATGCAGCTCTGGGGAATTCCTTCAGCCCTGTTCCCTGGGCTGTGGTGGCTTGGGCAGAGATGATCAGCTGTAGCACCCTGCCAGCTCTCACCCTCTCCTCCCACACAGGCTGCTGCTGATTTCACCAGGCAAGGCGGGCACCAGGCCCTGGAGCAGCACCAGAGCACCCCAGAGCTGCAGGAGCGGGCACAGGCTCTGCTGGACATGGTCAGGCAGCCCCCAGGAGCCCCCAGTGCCTGCCAGGCCACACTGGCTGCCTCCTCCTCGGCCCTGCCCTGAACTGCCAGGGAGGAATGAACTGTTCACCCCATGCCCAGCTCCCGAGGGCTGCTCAGGGCTCTGATGTGCCCAGTGCTGGCTGCCTGGGGGGCTGGTCCTTGTCAGCAGCTGGCAGCCACCAGCCCAGTGCCCCCCAGAGCCCGGAGCAGGGGCAGAGCTGAGCTGCAGATTCTCCTGTCCAGGGAGGGCTGAACGGCTGCATCAGCCATCCCTTGGGCTCTCAGCCACCACCACGCTCAAGGTAAGCACATTGTGTTTATGAATTGATAAATTAAAGATACATTTTTGCCATTAGAGATAATCAGTCGAGTCTCCAGCCCGTGTGTGCTTCCTGCCTGTCACGCACGGCCTTTCACAACGCTCTCCAGGGCCTTGCCCACTTCATCCACGCTTAGGTTGTTCAGTGGGATGCTCTTCTCCTTCCCAAACTCTGTGGGAAAACAGGCAGAGTGAGAGGGGCAGGTGTGTGGGTCCTTTCCTGGTGCAAGGCACTGATGTCACAGCCCAGGCTCCCATCACCACATCCCAGTGTTCCCACGTGCCCAAGCTACCATTTCCACCTTCTTATTCTCCTCCTTTCCCTTGGAAAGAACTCAAAGCAGCTCAATACCTTTCCCAGTCTCCCTATGTTAGCTCTGGCTGGGCAGAGACATGTCCAAGAGCAACCCTGTGGCCTTCAGCCTCATCCCAGCAAGGTGCTCCCCTCAGGAAAGCAGCCTGGAAACTGTTCCTGCAGCTGCTCCCACTGGGCTGAGCCCGGGCTCCCCTTCCCAGCCAGACCCACCCAGACACACGAGCCTCCCCTGGTCTGTGTGCTCACACTGGGAAACCTGTGCTAAAAGAGTCATTGCATCTTTTCAACGGGTTCTAAATTAATTTTTTCCAGCCCAGATGACCTTTGAGGAAAACAAATCCTTTCCAGAGGAGCTTTTCTGCTCCTTCTGCTCCCTTCTTGGTGTTTCACTGAGAAGGCAGTGAAAATAAAGGAGGAACAGCCACACGTTTGTGCAGTGACTGGGGTGGGAGATGACCCAGAGGCTGGGGAGGCCCTGCTGAGCCCTGGGCCCTGCTCTGCTTCCCCTGGGCCCCTTCCCTGACGTGACCCCGCAGCCTGGCCTGAGGCAGCTGCTCCCTCTGCACCGCGGCCCCTCCCGGAGCTGCAATCCCCCCTGGAGCAGGGCAGGCCCGGCCCGGAGCTGCAATCCCCCCCGGAGCTGCAATCCCCCCCTGGAGCTGCAATCCCCCCCCTGGAGCTGCAATCCCCCCCCGGAGCTGCAATCCCCCCCCGGAGCTGCAATCCCCCCCCGGAGCTGCAATCCCCCCCGGAGCTGCAATCCCCCCCCTGGAGTGGGGCAAGCCCGGCCCGGAGCTGCAATCCCCCCCGGAGCTGCAATCCCCCCTGGAGCTGCAATCCCCCTGGAGCTGCAATCCCCCCCCGGAGCGGGGCAGGCCCGGCCCGGCCGCCCGGAGCCGCTGCGGCTGCCGCAGCCCTGTGGCGGCCGGGTCCCCTGGAAGGTGTCCCTGCCATGACAGAGGTGGCAGTGCAGCAGCTTTACAACCACTTCCACCCCCCACAGCCTGCCTGTCCCCATCCCCGCTCCCCCGTGCCGCCCCTGCCCCACGCACCGCTCCCTCCCCTCAGTGCGGGCGGGCCCTGCAGTCCCTTCCACCCCCAACCATTCCCGGATAATTCCCTGGTGCTTCCCCTACTTACCGTACCGAGCCCAGAGCTTGGGCTGGATACCGGAGCACTCGCGGATCAGGATGGGGAAGTCGGGATTTGCCTTCTTTAGGGTCACATAGTGCTGCTCGATGAACTCCCTGCGGAGGGAAGGAGGAGCGGCGGCTCCCTGTGGCTCAGCCCTGGGGGAGCAGCCCCGGCCCCGTCCCGGCCCATCCCCGCGCTGACCTGACGCCGCGGCTGCTGGCGGAGCGCTGGCACAGGTGGATGCGAAGCTCCCTCAGCGCCTGGCCCAGCCCGCCCCCGATGCTCTTCACAGCGGCCGCCGCCATCTTCCCTGCCCGCACAGCAGCGGGGGCGGGACCGCGGCGCCTCCGCCAATCGCAGCGCCCGCTGTGGCCCGTCCACCAATGGGAGCGCCAGCCGTGATCTCACCCGCCAATGGGAGCGCCCGCCGAGATCGCACCCGCCAATGGGAGCGCCCGCCGCGGGGTGCGCTGGGAGGGCCGCGCAGAGCGGAAGGGCCGCGGAGCGGAGAGCGCAGCGATGCCGGACCGCGACAGTGAGTCTGGGGACAGGGGGCACGGGGCACGGGGCATTCCCCGACACCCCCGGGCCGCGGCCCTTGGCCCGCGCGGGGGCCGGGGCGGCGCTTGCGGCGGGGCGGGTGGCAGCGGCCCGGGGGGGCGGTGTAGGCCCAGGCTGCGCTGGGCAGCGGCGGGCCCGGGAGCCCGGCCCGGTGCGAGGGACGGCTCTGCGGGACACGGGCTGCGGCCCCGCAGTGACCGCGCGGGGATCGACACCGGGGGCGCCCCGGGCGTGGGGCCGTGGCTGTTTCGGGCCCTTGGGAGGATGCGGGGGCAGTCCCGGGTGCGGGGCACGGGACACCCGCGGGCACAGAGCCGCGGGGCTTGGGGGCGGTGGGTCTGGCAGTGGCACCGCCACCCCCGTGTCCTGCGCAGGCAGGCGAGGCCGGCCCGGTGCCCTCGGGCTGGGATCCAGCTCGGAGCCACGGGCAGACGCTGCTCCCTTCGGGCTGCTGGGAGGTGTGAGGCTGTGCGAGCAGTGCCTGAGCTCTCTCTCCTGTCCCCCAGATGAGCCGTTCTCCAACCCCCTGGCCCCCGAGGGCCACGACGTGGACGACTCGCACTCCTTCCACCAGTGAGTACAGCCCTGGGGCTTTGGGCTGGGCTGGAGCAGACTGAGGGACCCCAGGCCGATTCTCATGGAGAAGCTGGAAGTCACTGGTGCACTCCAGCCTTTGGGCCCCTCCACTGGTGCCTGGTGAAATAAATGGGCAGGAGATCTTTCTCCTTTTTAATGCCTTTATTAAGAAGAATCAGCTCAGGTGGGAAGAAATCGACGGGTTGCGCTCTCGCCGTCGCTGCTCCCAGGCGTGGCACGAAGGAGGAGGATGATGCAGTTTTGTCCGCTGGTCTGCAGACAGAACTGGGGACTCTGTCCTCACGGGAGAGTCGTTGAGTCCTTGGTTTGTTGGTTTAGAAACCCGGGGGGTCTCTTTAATCAGTTTCTTTTCAGGTTAGGGTGAGAAATAAAAAGATTCAAGCAGGTACGGGACAATGCTCCCATCCTTAGACGTTACTTTAAGTCACTTGTTGGCTCGTGATTTTAGGGGTTTTTCTTACAAAAACTGTAAAACTGTAAAAACCCAGGTTGCACTGCATTTCTCATTTGCATGTTGTCTCTGGTGTCACTGCCTATTCTTCTTTACCCTGGAGGGTTTCCCTTGGTATCTCCTTGGCATACGGCTAGCATCAGGGAAACAATCAGTTAATCACCCGCCATTCACTGGTGATTAAGGGCTTTTCTTCTGCAGCGAAACTAAAGGAGTCTGACTCGGTCTGGCTTGGTTTTTTTAACTCTGAAACTTAAAAAAAATACAACTTTCTATTCATAACACCTGGTGCCCATCTCGGTCACACAGGACCTGCTCCTCCTCCAGAGCTCTTGGGGAGTGATGGTTTCTGTTCCTTCCCTCCCTTGCAGGTCCAAGCTGACCAATGAAGACTTCAGGAAGCTTCTCATGACCCCGCGGGCTGCGCCAACATCTGCGCCACCCTCCAAATCTCGCCACCATGAGTGAGTAGGGCTCTGCTTCACAGGTCCATGGGACAATCCGTGCCCCCTTTCCCCCTGGGGCTCTGGGCCCAGCTGACCCTCTCCCCTGCACTCTGAAGGGGAATATCTACAGGGGCTTTTGCCAGTGAGTGTGGGAAGTGGAGAAGCACGTGGGTCAGGGCTGCTGTAAAGAAAAGAGCAAGGCTTCGTGGCTCTTAAGACACTGTGCAGGAGGCAGATTTGGTTCGGTGAAAATCAGTCTTTTCGCTTCCTCTCCCTGCTGACAGTGTAGAATTAGGGGGGAATTAAGAGTGAGAGACTGTTCTGTTCCATCTCTGAGCACCTCAGTGCTGTGCTGTGCCTGAGGGACTGTTCTGTCCACCTGTCACCCATGTGGCTCTGCAGACTGAACGTGTGTTTTTCACCCTTTTCCAGGATGCCCCGGGAGTACAATGAGGATGAAGATCCAGCTGCTCGCAGGAGGAAGAAGAAAAGGTAAGGGGGGAAAGAGATGCAGCAGGACTTGTCATTATACATCGTGTCCTGCCAGTGGAAGCAGTTCTGATCTCTTGTGCTCCCAAAGAGGGCCTTGAGTGGATTATTTAAGAGCTTTGGAGAAGAGCTCAGGCTGAGGAGCTGTCACTGCTTGTGGGAACAGCTGTGGGAGGGCAGCAGTAGGATGGGGCTGAAGCTTCACCTCCAGAAGAAGCAGGAGAGGCCCTGTGGATGTCTGGGAGAGCAGGGCAGTGGTGGGACCTTGCACTGATCCCTGTGTGCTTTGGAACACGTGTGCACAGCAGGACTGCACTGGACCCCTTCCCTTTGGAAGGGAGGACAGAGCTCCTCAGTTTCCTCCAGGCCTGTTGTGTCCCGTGGTGCTCTAGTGCATTTCTGGGGAAGGGACTGGGAGCAGGATGGGTGTGTGTGAGGCCTCGGGAGCTTTACCTGACCTCAGAACCGTGAGCAGGTCACTCTTAACCCTGAGCTGTGTGCCCCCCAGTTACTACGCCAAGCTGCGGCAGCAGGAGATCGAGCGCGAGAGGGAGCTGGCCGAGAAGTACCGGGACCGAGCCAAGGAGAGGAGAGATGGAGTCAACAAGGACTACGAGGAGACAGAGCTGATCAGCACCACTGCCAACTACAGGGCCGTGGGGCCCACGGCCGAGGCGTGCGTGAGCTGTGCTGGGGGCTGGGCTGGCCGGGCTGCTCTGGGGGGCTGGCCCTCACCTGGCTCTGGTCTCTCTGCACAGGGATAAATCTGCTGCGGAGAAGAGGAGACAGCTGATCCAGGAGTCCAAGTTCTTGGGTGGTGACATGGAGCACACTCACTTGGTGAAGGGTCTGGACTTTGCGCTGTTGCAGAAGGTGAGTGCAGGCATCACAGTGCTGCTCCTGGCCTGTCCTCTCCCACAGACATGCTGGGTGGGGGTTACTGCTTGGTCCTGGCAGCATGGATTTCGTTTCCTGGGAAGGGTTGCTGCAGGGCTGGGGATCTGATGGGCTCGCAGGTGGGCAGCAATGGCATGGGATGGGCTGTAATGTGTGGATTTACTCTGCATCCAGGTACGAGCTGAGATTGCCAGCAAGGAGAAGGAAGAGGAGGAAATGATGGAGAAGCCCCAGAAAGAAACTAAGTGAGTGATTGAGTATTTGGCGCTCCTGAGTGCAGCTGCCTGCCATAGAAGAGGATGCAGAGGAGTCATTCACTTGGCTCTAATACTTCTGGTTTCTGTTTCTGTTTAGGAAAGATGAAGATCCTGAGAACAAAATTGAATTCAAGACCCGGCTGGGTAAGACTGTGTTGATGTGGCTGTTCCCCACCTTGTCTGTGCTGTGAATGTGGGAGAAATCCTGGAGAGTGAATGTAGGAATGAAAGCCATTGGAGGGGGAGATTCCTGAATTTGAGGACTGAAGGAAGTGTGTACTTAGGAGGTGATTCTCATATTGCTGATAAACTAAACATGGTTCACTTTGGGCTTGTCCTCTGCTTTCCCACACTTTTCCTTCTGCCCAGGCCGCAACATTTACCGCATCCTGTTCAAGAACAAGACGTACGAGCGGAACGAGCTGTTCCTGCCGGGCAGGATGGCCTACGTGGTGGATCTGGACGACGAGTACGCCGACACCGACATCCCCACCACGCTGATCCGCAGCAAGGCTGACTGCCCCACCATGGAGGTACCGGCTGGCCTGCAGCCTGCTTCCCCTCGCTGCTCTGAGTTGGCCAGGGCAGGTTGTTCTGGGAGGGCTTCCCTGTCAAGGCAGCGGGATGCTTCCTCCTGGATTTCCCTTTCAGGCACAGACCACGCTGACCACCAACGACATCGTCATCAGCAAGCTCACACAGATCCTCTCCTATCTCAGGCAAGGCACCCGCAACAAGAAGCTCAAGAAGAAAGACAAAGGTAGGAGGTGAAAGGAACCAAGTAATAGGATTTTAGTGCTTGGAGCATGTCCCAAGGGAATGGGATGTGTTTTGGTTTGTGGTATTCCCCTGTGCCATTAGACAGTGGGCTTGGAGAACAGTGATTTCCTAAATGCTGAGTCCTGAATGTAGAAGCTGGAGAGGCTGCTGGAAATTAGAGCTGTGAGGGAGGGTACCTTGTGGTGCTCTGCTCTTCCTGGTGAAGGCCCAGTTCCTTGGGGAAATGTCCCCTCTTGGGGAGGGACACTATGGCTTCCTGGGGGGGCTGGGTATGATGTGACATCCTCCAGGCTTGCCACTCCTGCAGCTTGGAACCTGGACAGGGACAGGGGGGCAGCACAGGGGGCAGAGTGGATGATGTGCCTCTCACTGCTGTTGTGTCCTTGCAGGGAAGCTGGATGAGAAGAAGCCTCCTGAAGCTGATATGAAGTAAGTGCCTCCCTGCTCTCAGGCTGTGGGGTCACAGCTCTGTCCCTTAGGGAGTGGCTTTTTGGCCCACCACATTTAGAGAGGGCTGAGTTTGGAGCTGCTGGACCTGCAGTTTGTAGGATAAAGCTGGAAGCAAGCTCTGGTTTGGATTTCAGGCTTGAGGCAGGTGAGGGCTCACTGTTGCCCTGGACCACACAACTCAGGTCTTCCCAGCAGAAGGGAGCAGAGGTGCAGTGATACCTCTGACAGATGTGGAAACCACTTCCATATCTGGTGTCCTTAGCTCTTGGTGCTGTCCTGTGTGCTCCAGGTGACAAGCAGGTGGTTATGGCCTCTCTTCCTGCAGCACATGTAACTCCAGGCTCTTTTCCACTTGTAGCATCTTTGAAGACATTGGGGATTATGTGCCCTCCACTGCCAAGATGCCACGGGACAAGGAACGGGAGAGATACCGGGAGAGGGAGCGTGACCGGGACCGGGAGCGAGACCGGGAGCGGGACCGGGAGCGCGAGAGGGACAGGGAGCGGGACCGGGAGCGCGAGGAGGAGAAGAAGAGGCACAGCTACTTTGAGAAGCCCAAGGCTGATGATGAGGTGAGTCTCTGCTCGTGGAGGACTGTCCCACCTGAGGTCTGCCCTTTGTGGGGCTGGGGGGCTTTGGGTGTCTCTGTTGTGCCCCTGCACGTGCCAGTGTCAGCTCCTGCTGAGCTCTGCCTGTCCCCAGAGCTGCCTGGGTGCTGCTCCTGTCCCTCAGCACTAGCACCAGCCTGCTGGGCTGGTGGTTCAGCTCTGTGTCACTGACACTGTCTCTCCCTCTTCTTTGCAGCCCACAGACATTGACAAAGGTGAGTCAAGTGGTGTGAGCACCTGGGAGGGATGGGACAAAGGGGAATGGTTTTAAGCTAAAAGAGGAGAGATGTACAGTAGATATTAGGAAGGAATTCTTCCCTGTGAGGGTGGGGAGACCCTAGCAGAGGCTGCCCAGAGAAGCTGTGGCTGCTCCATCCCTGGAGGTGTCCAAGGCCATGTTGCTCAGGGCTTGGAGCACCCTGGGATGGTGGAAGGTGTCACTGCCATGGCAGGGAGTTGGAACAAGACGGGCTTCAAGATCCCTTCCAACACAAACTGTTGTGAGATTCCAGGTCTCCTGGGATCAGCTGAGCCCATCAGGGCCAAGCTGGTTTGCTCCTCCTCCTGTACCTAATGTGAGGCAGCTTATCCTGCCTGTTACTGTGTCCCACAGGGACTCTGCCCAGCCCCAGTGTTCTGCAGGGACCTGTTCTCCCCCCAGATGTAACCTGCTGCTTTCTCTACCCCAGGACCCGGCTCAGCCAAGGAGCTCATCAAGTCCATCAATGAGAAGTTTGCTGGAGCTGCTGGCTGGGAGGGAACAGAGGCATATCCTTTATGTCTGTGCCAGCCTGGCTGGCTGTGGGGCTGGGCTGCCCTTGCAGGCACAAGCACATCTGGGGAGCTGTCCTGCCTCACCTGCTTGCAGGGAAATGCTTCTCCCACACCAAACAGAAGCTCTGCACCCCCCAGTTTGGTTGTGTTGGGGCAGGAGGGGGTTTTCAGCTGGCTGTGCCCAGCCTGCAGCTGCAAGGCTCAGCTCATGTGGTGCTTTCCTTAACTGCTGCCACTTTGAAGAAGCCAGAAGACAAGAAGCAGCTGGGAGACTTCTTTGGCATGTCCAACAGCTATGCCGAGTGCTACCCTGCCACGTAAGGAGCAGTGGGAAGCTGTGGGGTGTGGGCAGGCTGTGCTGGGGGGTTGCTGTTCTCTGGCAGTAAGAACTTGAACCTCAGCCCCACTGCTTGTTGGGGAGCAGGCCTGGCCTTGTCTGTGGCAACAGCTGACTGGTAAAACCATCCCAAGCCCTTGGTCCTTCTTAGCTGCTCTCTGCTGTAGGAACCTGTTGCCCTCAGGGCCAGGGGGAGGCTGAGGTAGCTGGGAATCTGCTGCATTCCCAGTTAATCCACGTGTTTGTGAAGCTGTGGCCTCCCTCAGTGGGAGAGGAGCATCTTTCAGCTTGCAGAGTCATCCTGGAAGCATTTCCAGCCTTGGATGCCCTGTGGCACAGGCCACTTGCAGGGCTTGCAGCTGGGGCCACTTCCCTCTGGCCCAGGAACTGAGTGTGTTTGGTCTGAGGCCGTGAGACACGACCCCCACCAGCTCCAAGGCCCTGATCTGTCTCATGGACCCACTCTGAACCCTTTCCTTGCTTTTTTCTTCCCAGAATGGATGATATGGCTGTGGACAGCGATGAGGAGGTGGACTACAGCAAAATGGATCAGGTATGTTGGCACCAGCCTTGAGGAGCAGCCAGCAAAGTAGGGACCAGTGGCAGCTGAGAGGATCCCATGGGAAAGATGCAGCACTGGAGCTGGGTGCTGAGGGAGCTTTGGGGTGTGCTGATCTGCTCCCTGTTGTGTCAGGGAGCAAACAGGTGTCACTGGCACTTAACCCAGAGGTGTTGACAGGCATGCTACTCTGTCCTGACTTCCTCTTCCACAAAATCTGTCTGGAACTTCTTGGGAGGGGGATCTGGAGCCAAGGCCATTGATCTGGGAGATGGAGCCTCATGGCTGGGTGTGCAGGGCTGTGTGAGAAGCCCTCCCAGCAACTGAGGAGCTGCTCTGAGTCGTTCTCTCCCTGCAGGGTAACAAGAAGGGGCCTCTGGGCCGCTGGGACTTCGACACGCAGGAGGAGTACAGCGAGTACATGAACAACAAAGAGGCTCTGCCCAAGTGAGTGCCGCCCTCAGGAAGGGCCAAGCGAGGGCTCTGGGTGGGATGGCCATGCTGGCCAAGCCTGGGTGCTGGGGCAGCTTAGAGCAAGCTGGGGGCTCCCTTGTGAGAACCTGAGGAGCTGTGGGTCCTGGGCCTGGTGGTTTGTTTTTGCTTTTAGTGTCACTTTTGAGGACTCTGGCCCGGGCGCTGCTTTTGGGGGCTCAGGCCAGCTCTGGAGCATGTGCTCCTGGCTGGGGACACGTGTCCCTTCCTGTGGCAGCTGTGCATCCCCTGTGAGTGCTGAGCTACGCCTTGCTCTTTCTCCAGGGCAGCCTTCCAGTACGGCATCAAGATGTCTGAGGGCCGCAAGACGCGCCGCTTCAAGGAGACCAACGACAAGGCGGAGCTGGACCGGCAGTGGAAGAAGATCAGCGCCGTGAGTGCCCGGCTGGGCCGGGGCTGCTGGGCCAGGAGCTCCCAGCCAGCCCTGGGCTCGCTGTCCTGCCACGGCCAATGTGTGTGTGTGTGAGCACCTGGGCTGGCTCCCCACCAGCTGCCTGTGCTCCTTGCCAGAGCATCAGCCAAGTGCTTGGGGCTTCAGTACTGCAGAGTGGCTGGAGCTCTGTTTGGAGCCCTCGTCCTGGGAGCAGCCCCACATGGGGCTTTTTGCTGTGGGCTGCGCAGCAGATGAATGTGCCCAATCCCATTAGTTTGGAGCCCCCCAAATGGGATTGTAGGGGACAGGATGTGTTTAGTGGCTCCCTGTTTGCCAGCTGGCAGAGGTGGGGGTTGGCCTGGCAGCATGGGGCGGGCTGGGAAGGTGAGAACAAATGGTCTGTGGTGGCCAGAAAGGAGCAAAGGGAGAGCAGGCCTAGCTTCTCCAGCTGTAGTTCACTTCAGCTCGCTCTGGCCTGGCTGCAGCTCTCCCCAGGTGTATCTGGCACCCTCCAGAGGGTGTAGCTGTGAGCAGCCAGATCCCCTGAGGGTAACAGGATTTGTGCTTTCTCTGCAGATCATCGAGAAAAGGAAGAAGTTGGAGGCTGATGGGTAAGTACAGTGGTCTCTGCCTCAGCTGCAGGGGCCCTGCTGGCTCCCCTGCACCTCCTGTGGTGTGAAAGTGTGGATGTCAGTGCTGAGCTCTGGATGTGGGGGGTGGAGCTGCCTGCCCTCCATCCTCACCACTCTCCTGCCCCTCTCTGTCTTCCAGGGTTGAGGTGAAACGTCCCAAGTACTGATTTCTCCTGCGTTTCTTCCTCCCTCTCCTGGAATCCTGGCCTGCTGGGAGCTGCCTTCCTGGAGCCTGCTGGTGTGCTGTCCTTGCTCCACACACCATCCACTCTCTGCTCAGGGCTGGGGGCTCTTCCCTCCCTCTGTTCTTTGCTGTAGAGCCTGTGCTGTGTAAATGTTGTAGCCTTAATAAAACCTCCTTAAATTTGTGTGTGAGCATCTGTTTGTGTGTGCAGGGAGAAAGGGCCTGGGCACATCCTGGCCTCCTTTGGAACAGCAGGGATGCTAGGACTCTTCTACTTACCAGGGGCTGACAGGGCCAACTGTTGCTCAGTGTATTTATTGTGGGAGCCTTTTGGGCTAGGGGCAGCATCCCTGGATAAAATTAACAAATTTGAGGGCAATAATCCCAGCTGAGCATTATGTGCCTCAGCAGGGGAGGAAGAAATGGGACCCTGAACTCAAGTACAGCAAGAGCAATGACCTGAAGCAGAGGCTGTGCAAGCTGCTCATAAGCGCTGGCAAAGGGCTGCTGTGGGTATGGTGGGGCCAGCATCGGGCAAAGCTCGTTCCCTCAGCCCAGGGCCAGCTGGGATGGGCCCGCGGGCAGGGGCGCTGTTGGTCGTCCCTGGCTGGGTTGGGGTGTTTAGAGGGGTCCCTACAGCCCCCAGACCCTGCAAGGAGCCAAAGTGGCACCTGGTCGCTGGCCGCCCCCTCCCCTGGGGTCAGAGAGGGGAGATGACGGTGTGAGTTAGGGAGCCTGTGGCGCTCCCAGTGGTGAAGCGCTAAAGAACAGGAACACAGGAGGCGGGCGGGGAGCGACCTGGTGAACTGGGGCCAGGGGCGC
The DNA here is from genome assembly GCF_036417665.1 of Passer domesticus. Taxonomy (NCBI): domain Eukaryota; kingdom Metazoa; phylum Chordata; class Aves; order Passeriformes; family Passeridae; genus Passer; species Passer domesticus. Next base: position 14,837,422 of record NC_087486.1, on the reverse strand, counting down.
CCGTAGGCTGGAGCCCCGAGGGGGGGGAGCCCCGAGGGGATGGAGCCCCGAGGCGGTGCCTCCCCGAGGCGCTGCTGTCCCGCAGCCGGGCCGGTCCCGCAGCGCCGGCGAGGCGCGGGCGGGCGGTCCCATGTAATTAGAGGGGCGGGTATATGTAAATGAAGGCGTGGCCATGCAAATGAGCAGGGCGGCATGGCGGCCGCCATGGAGGAGGTGAGCACGCGTGGGGCTGCGGGAGCCCGGAGCCCCGGGCCCGGTCCCACGGCCCCGCTGTCCCCAGGAGCCGCAGGAGTCCCCGGAGCCGGCGGCGCGGGAGCCGCGAGTGCGGGACACCCCCGAGGACATCTGCCTGGAGGCCACGGCCAACGCCATCGCGCTGCACCCCGCGCGGCCGCTGCTGGCCGCGGGGGACGTGGACGGCGACGTGTACCTGTGAGTGGGGACGGGGCCGGGGAGGGGTCCCGGGGCCGGGGAGGGGTCCCGGGGCTGGGGAGGGGGTCCCCACTGCCCTCGGCTCCCGGCGAGCACTCCCGTGCCGGCAGGTACTCGTACTCCTGCACCGAGGGGGAGAACCGGCAGCTCTGGTCCTCGGGACATCACCTCAAGTCGTGCCGGGACGTGGCGTTCTCCCAGGACGGGCAGAGTGAGTGCGGGGGACGTGGGGAGGCACCGGGGGTCGCCGGGCGGGGGCACTAACGCGGCTCTCCAGAGCTTTTCACTGTGTCCAAGGATAAGTCCATCCACATTCTGACAGCGGAGGAGGGACGGCTGGAAACGCGCTTCCCCAAGGCGCACGAGTAAGTCCATGCAGGCGGCTCCTTCTGGGCACAACAGCCGGGGCATTGTCCCCTTCCTGGGCCGTGGGGAGAGCCCGCAGCGCTGCCCCGGGAGCCGTGACCGTGGGGCCGGGGTCTCTGCAGAGCAGCTCTCAACTGCGTGCTGCCCATCGACAACCACATCTTTGCCACGGGTGACGACGGCGGGGCAGTGAAGGTGTGGGACCTGCGCAGGGGCAGTGCCATCCTGGAGGCACGGCAGCAGGAGGAGTACATCAGTGCCATGACTGTGGATGGCAACGGGAAGCTCCTGCTGACGGCCAGGTACCGGAGGGGCTGCGCGGTCTTGGGGTCGGGCTGCCCGTGTCCGTCCGTGGCCGGAGTGCCCTGTGCCATGTCCGTGCTCACCGCGTGTCCCTTCCACGGCCCACAGTGGTGATGGCACCCTGGGCGTGTACAACGTGAAGCGGCGGCGCTTTGAGCTGCTCTCGGAGCCGCAGAACGGCGACCTGACGTCTGTGGTGCTGATGAAGGTTGGCACTGCTCCCAGCACGGAGCAGGATCCCACAGCCCCCGTCCTCGCTCCGTTTTTGTTCTGCCTCTGCCTCACTGCCCTCCCTCGTGCCCAGAGAGGGAGGAAGGTGGCGTGTGGCTCCAGCGAAGGCACCATCTACCTCTTCAACTGGGACGGCTTCGGGGCCGCCAGCGACCGCTTTGCGCTCAGGGCAGAGACCATCGACTGCATGGTGCCCATCACGGACAGCATCGTGTGCGTGGGGTCCCTGGACGGAGTCATCAGGTCAGGGCTGCCGTGGGAGGGATGGGAGCTGTGGGACGGGGTGAGGGGCAAGGCAGAGCCATGGGATGGAAGGGATCTGAGGGATTGTGGGGGGTGAAATGGGATAGGGAGGGGAGAGGGTGGTGGGATAGGAAGGGGAGAAGAGAGGGCTGGGGATGGGGGGGTGGGATGGGGTGACAGGGAATGTGGAGGATGGGATGTGCAGGAATGGGGAGGTGAGGGCTGGGATGTGCAGGGGGAGGTGTGGGCTGGGATGTGCAGGGGGCGGTGTGGGATGGGCTGGGATGTGGAGGTGTGGGCTGGGCCGGACCGAGCAGCGTGTGGCACGGCGGGCAGACGGCGTGCCCGGCGCTGCAGGGCCCTCAGTGCCCCGTGCCGTGCCCAGGGCGGTGAACGTGCTGCCGAACCGCGTGCTGGGCTGCGTGGGGCAGCACCTGGGCGAGCCCATCGAGCAGCTGGCCGCGGCCGCGGACGGGAAGCTGCTGGCCAGCAGCGGCCACGACCAGAAGGTGAAGTTCTGGGACGTGTCGGCGCTCGGCTCCATGGTGGTCGATGATTACCGCCGGAAGAAGAAGAAGGGCGGGCCGCTGCGCGCCCTCAGCAGCAAGGCGCTGGGCAGCGGGGAGGATTTCTTCGCCGACCTGCGGGACGAGGCCGAGCCGGAGGCGGCGGAGGGCGGCGACAGCGGCGACAGCGACAGCGACTGAGCGGGCCCCTCAGCGCTGCCGCCCCGCCCCGCGTGGGGGCGGGGCTCTGCGCGTCCTCCTTGCGGGTCGCGGCCAATCAGAGCCGCAGCCCCCAAGAGTGCCCGCCCACGGGGCGTGGCCTCAGAGTAATGCTACAACTGTCAGTGGGCAGGACGCCGGCGTTCTGATTGGCTCCTAGGGCTGCCACTCAAGCTGGGCTGCAGGCGCGGCCTTAAAGGGGCAGCGCGCGTCGGAGCGGGTGGGGGTCCGGGCATGGTGAGGCCGAGGGTCCTGCCGGAGCGGGGGAGGCCCTGAGGGGTGCGGGCACAGGGCTGGGGCGAGAGGGACTGGGAACGGCCCCTGGCTGGGGTCCGTGAGGGATGGGGAGGGCTCTGAGATGGGGGGACAGGGCTGGGGGGTTCTGGTCACTGACTGGGACAGGGGTGGCACTGAGGGTCCCTGGTGTGGGCAGTGCAGGGATGGGGTACATGGCTGAGGGCTCCTGGTGGGGGGGTTATGGGGGAAGGGGTCGTGCTTGAACATCCCTGGTGAAGCAGGGGGGTGCTGAGCTATGGGGGGACAGGGCTGGGGGTCTCTGGTGGATGAGGGGCTGCTCTGAGCTGTGGGGGGACAGGGCTGGGGGTCCCTGGTGGATGAGGGGCTGCTCTGAGCTGTGGGGGGACAGGGCTGGGGGTCCCTGGTGGATGAGGGGCTGCTCTGAGCTATGGGGGGACAGGGCTGGGGGTCCCTGGTGGATGAGGGGCTGCTCTGAGCTATGGGGGGACAGGGCTGGGGGTCCCTGGTAGGGGATGCAGTGCTGGGAGGGGAGGGGGTAATGCTGGGGTTTGCTGGTGAATTTGGGGGTCCTTTGGGTTGTTTTGGGATGGGGGGAGGCAGGGGTGCTCAGGAAGGGTGAGGGGGTGACATGGGGTCCCGGGGTGCCTGGCCAGGGCAGACAGGTTCATCGCTTTCCTGTCCTGCTGTCCCAGCAGGTCAATTACCCTTTGTTAATTAAGATTTTAGCTCTGTTAGAAATAAACTCAGTGCCTTTCACTTCCCAGCGCCTTGTGCTGATGGTTCATCCTCATGAGGCAAGGACTCCTGCTGTGCCCCGGGAGGGACAGACTGAGTGCAAGAGCCTAAAGAGTGCACCCCCAGGCTCTTGGAGGATCCTGGGGATCTCCAGAAGGAAGGGACTTGGGTGGGTCACAGGGTGCCATGAGCAGGGATAGGGGCAGGGACAGGGATCCCTCCGGGGCTGGGTCCTTCCCTGGGGATGAGAGCGGGCAGCAGGGCCTGGAACAGTGTCAGACACAGCACCTGCTGGGGAACGGGGAGGATCTGGTCTGGTGCAGTTCCACCAGCATTTCTGCTCCTGGCTGTGGATTCCCAGCACTGCCTGGGAGCCCTTGGACCACCAGCTGCAGCCCCCAGTGCTGCTGGCCCAGGGGCTCATTCCTGGAGCTGGGGGTGGGCAATCCACGATACTGAGAGACTCCTGGAGCCCCTGCAGAGCATAAAGGGGTGTCCTGGTTTGAAGGACAGGTGTCTGCTAAGGAAGGCAGGAGCCTCCCATGGAAAATGGTTATTGTTCCTTAGCAACAAAAACGGGGGAATATTCCATGAAACAGAGAAAAACAAAAGGAAAAATCTCCAAAAGGTGCTACCAGATATCCCAGAGGGCCATCAAAAGACACAGAGGACATCAGGAGGCCCCTGGAGAAGACTGAGGGGTGTCAAAACCTGGTCAGAAAGAGCCCAGTGAATAGAAGACAACAAAAATCAAGGTGTTAGGGAATGCTGCTTCCCACACAATGGAAGCCCCAGGCTCTGAGGGCTCCAAATCCCTCCCTGTCCCTTCCCCTGCCTCTCCCTGTGTGTGGGGGGAGCACTGAGATGCACTGGCCAGGCAGGGAGCTGAGGATGCAGGAGGCAAAGATGACATGACCCAGCTGGTGCTCTCCAGAACTCTTTAATCCCAAAAGGACAACGTGTGGCCAGACCTGCCACTCCCGAGGAATCATTCATGGACAGCTGCCAGCTCCACAGCTGCTTCCTCACTATGCAAACAGGTTACAGGCACTCCTCTCCCCACACAGCAGCTCTCCCAGCCCACAGAACATCTGTGACCACTCTCCCTGTGTGTGGCCCTGTCCTCCCCTGAGGCTGCTCCTCAGGAGCCAGGAGTGCCAGTGCAGGAATTCCCTCCATCACACTGGCATCCAGTGCTGGCAGCCCCTCCAAGAGCTGCTGCTGCTTCTCCAGGATCTGCCCATCCAACGCAACACAAACTGGCTTAACAGAAGCCAAACTTGGAACCAGGAAAACCAACAACCCAAAACTAGAACCAACTCAAGGGCTGCCTGGGCACAGCAGCCCTCATCCTCCAGAGCCAGCTCTCTAAACCGAAGCAAACAACTCCAAGGAAAGCTGGAACAGGGCCGGGAGCCCAGCAGGGCAGGGCTCAGTTGTGGCTGTGGCAGAGCCAGCCTACTTCAGCTGGCACCCTGCAGTGGAGAGGGAAGGGTCAGGCTCTGCCCTCACCCCCACACCCCCTCCGGTGCTTCCAGTCAGAACTCCCACCTGCAGCTCAGAGCTGACAGTGCTTCAGCCAGCCTGAGTCCCTCCCTGCCCCATGCCACCCTCCCAGAAGTGCCACAGCTCCACCCTCCCGGGGACCCTTCGAGACTTTGGGGAAGGCAGGGAGCTGGCTGTGCAGGGACTCACCAAGGACTCACCTAGCAGCCGGAGGACGTGCAGGGCTGCCACCGCCTTGGCCTCCTCGTGCTTGCTCTGGCCCTGCCTGTCTGGCGAGATCCACATGAAGCCACTGATGGGCACACGGGACCCTGGGATCACCACCTGGTACCAGAGCCGCTGCCACCCGCTGGGGTTCACCTGGACACACTTGGTCATGAACAGGGGTGTCCTCAGGTGATGCTTCCAGCACAGCATGTTCAGGCACTCCAGCACGTTCTGCAGCGACAGGGGCAGGGGCACTGCTGGGCTCTCACCCCCTTGCACCCTGCTGGACGATGGCTCCTCCTCAGAGAGCTGCAGCTTCTGCTTCAGCTGGGGGTCCAGCCAGTCCACCCTCATCCTTGCTTGCCCGAGCCTCAGCTTCCCTAGGAGACAGGAGATGCTCACCTACCCTCCAGCACCGCACCATCCCATCCCATCCCATCCCATCCCATCCCATCCCATCCCATCCCATCCCATCCCATCCCATCCCATCCCATCCCATCCCATCCCATCCCATCTCCAGGATTTTAGGGGCAGCTTAAATTTAGGGCCAAGGTAAACAGGTGTCAAAGCCAAATGCACCTCAGCTGGGGCAGGAATGGGTACAATCCAAGACTTTGGAGGTCCTGGCTGGATGTCTGGCAAGTGTGTCCCATCAGGGCATTGCAGCCAGGGGACAGGGCTCAGAGGGATTGAGCAGCTCCATCAGGAGTGTTTAAGGGACACTGAGGGGCTGGGCAGCTCCACTGGAAAGGTTGAGTAACTTGGTTAATGTTCAGGATGCCCTGAACTGGTGATGCTCCTGCTCTGAGCAGGCAGCTTCCTGGAGACCTCCAGCAGCCCCTTCATCCCACCACAGGCAGGACTGCTGGAAATCAACTGCACCATGGGCAGCTGGCATCCCACAGGACACAGGGAGAGAGCAAGGGGTGTCTCAAGGCTGCAGTCACCTTGCAGCCAAGTCTGGAGGTGGGAAGCCCAGCCCAAGCAGCATCCCTCAGCACCACTTACCTTCCATCAGGGCTTTCTTGGCCAGGGCAGCAGCCTCGTGCGACCTGTACTTCAGCACAGCGAGCCTGGCCTGTTTGTGGGAGGGGCTGGCGTGCAGGGTGACCCTGCAGATCCCCTCAGTGACCACGCGCAGCGTGGCCTCCAGCTCCTGCTGGCTCACCCAGGCGCCCAGGCCGTTCACGACGAGCTCGCGCTTCTGCGTGCTCCAGCACACCACGATGGCGCAGCCCTGGCGCAGCTGGAAGCGGTGGAAGGCGGCGATGGCGCTCTGGGCGTCCTGCCGGGAGCCGTACCTGGCGTAGGCGAAGCCGCGGTTGAGCCCGCTGAAGGTCATCATGAGGCGGAACTCGTAGAGCCTGCCCGCGCTCTCGAAGAGCGGGATCAGCGTGTTCTCGTAGACGTCCTGCGGCAGCCTGGCGATGTACACCTCGGTGCCGGCCGGCGGCGGGCCGCCCACCCAGCCTGCGGGGACACGGGGACCACGGCGGGTGAAAACGGGACCAGGCTCCCGCTACTAAAGGGATTTCAGCATTTACTGTAATAAAAGAAAGGCCTAAAGCCCACGGGCTGAGCAGGAGCGTTCCAGTGGAGGATGCTGCAACGCCTGAGCTGGGTCTGCTTCAGCAGAGATGTCCCCGAGGTTCCAGGGGCAGCAGCACACCTTCCCTGGCTCAGATGGCCTTTTTATCCTGTTTTTTGTCCCTTTGGATTGGTTTCTGTTGGGTTCCTTCATTTGCATGAAGGTTTTAGGCGCTTGACTGGCCCAGTGCAGTTCTGTGCAGGCTGGCTCCCTTGGGGGTGGTGCACTTCACTTAGGTGTAATACACTACGTCAAGTACCATATTTCTTACAACTACCCTTGTAACCCCTGTAGCTATGATATTTTATGAAAAATCCTCTACTAGGATTTTTCCCATCCTGAGGAGCTGAGAGCCTCAGGAAAGAAATGTAAACAATAACTATCTGCTGCTGTGGGATGCAACAGGTGCATCTTCCATTGGTCCATGTGGATTGTTTTCAATGAGTGACCAATCCCAGCCACCTGTGCCAAGGCTGCGAGCAGTCACAGGATTTTGTGATGCATTTTATTCTATTTTATTCTTGGTCTTTGTAGCCTTCTGATCATCTTCTCTCTCTGTTTTTTTTAGTATAGTTTTAATGTAGTATTTTAATATATTATATAACATAATAAATCAGCCTTCTGAACAAAATGGAATGAAACCTCGTGTCCTCACACTTGGAGCATTCACCACAACAAACCCCTTTTACCATAACCAAACGATAGTACATGCTTAACAATTATTAACTATTTTCCAACAGTTTCTAACCTATTTTTACCCAGGGCGAGTCCCCTCCCGGCCCCCTGGCCCAGCTGCTCTCCTGGCATACCTGGGGGGGGCCCTCCGTAGCGCCTCTGCCCGTTGATTTGCACCAGCTCGATGCCCGTCTCCTTCTCCCAGGCCAGCAGGGCCATCTTCCCAGCCTCGTTGATGCCGTTGGTCCATGGCTGAAGGAGGAGATGGTGGTGGTGATTGTGTGAGCAAAGAGCTCACACAAAGAGCTGGGAGCATCCCAACCCCATGAGGGAGCTGCAAGATCCACTGCTGGCCCCTCTACTCCCAGGGAACCTGAGGAGCCTCCCAGTGCTCCCATCCCAAGCACTGTCCAAACCTGCTCCACGTGACACAAAGTCCTGCAACTCTGTTAGAGCTCGAACTCAACAACAGTTTCCTACAGCCCTGCAAGGGCTTGGGAAGCCAAAACACAGGCAGCAGCTGCCTGCTGCAAGAGGGAGCTGGAGCACAGAGCCAAGGTGACCCACTGCATCAGGACTGCTTTAAAGGGAAAGCCAGTGGGTTACATTGAATATTGGGAAAAAAATCATCCCTGTGAGTGTGGTGGGGCACTGGCACAGCTTGGCCAGGGAAGCTGTGGCTGCCCCATGCCTGTAAGTGTTCAAGGCCAGGTTGGATGGGGCTTGGAGCAACCTGGGCTAGTGGAAGGTTGCCTGCCAGTACAGAAGAGATAATATTAAAGAGAAACAAGAACTGGAAAGCAGGAAAGCAGCTGAGTTATTATTACTGTCCTTGAAAATAGAACAGCTGCAGAAACAGCTACAGGAGGACAAAAAGGAAAACAAAAGTTGGAGGAAATAGTTTAGCTAATGCTTATGCGGTCTCCAAGTGCTCCTAATGTTGTGCAGATTACAAAATTAACTGCATCTCCTGAAGATTGGCCAAATCCTTGGCCTGGTTACAAAATGAGATTAAATTAGAAAAGACACAGCCTTTAATGAACAATTGTCAAGGAGTGCTACTGACATTTTAGAACACTGAGAAATCCGCACCTGTGCAACACTAATTGCATGCATTTTTGGTATCACCACGAAATTCACTCCATCCCACAACTCAGTAATATGGGTGAGATGTGGGATGGAGTGATTTTCATGGTGATACCAAGAATTCTACATGTAATGTCAGACTAATTGACCATTCCCAAGAGCTAGGATTTACAGGTTGTCCACCGAGAAAACAGAGGTGGAAAGAATTATATAATCAAGCATTATTTTCAAGAATTAAAAAAAATTCAATTCTCCTCCCTGGGGCAAAGGTGAAAGAAAACCCTTAATAAAGTTATTTAGAAAAAATAAAAGCTGTATAATTTCCAACAGGAGCAGTACACCCCAGGATCCTGTCACAGCAGGATGGGGTTTTTCCAAGCATGCCACTTAAATGTAACTTGCTTCAAACTGGCCCTGACCAACGGTACCTTCACTGCTTAGCTCGACTGCATTTTAGGGGACAGATCAGAGATGTTCTGAATGGGAAAAGGGACTTTTATTTCTAGTCTAAGCAGTGAAACGAGCTCACATTTTCCATATAAGTAGGCACAATGGGCCACAAAGGCAGAATTCAATGGGTTTTTCATACCCCATATTACCCCAGTCAGATGGAAGCACAGAATGGGCTAATGGCCTATTGAAAAAGAGCCCGAAGCCACAAAGGCTGAGGGAGATGCTCAGGGTAAATAATCGCTGTGGCCCAGGTGTGCCTTTTATGCAAACCCTGAATGAGGTGCTCCACTTTCCACTCAAGGGGAACGATTGATGGCTTTACAATCAGGACAACGTGTTCTGTAAAAGTAACACAAAACAATGCCTGAGACCAACTAAACCTCGGGACACACTCACTTGGGAATCTATGGACAGCAGTGTCTAAAAAAGTGCAAAACAGAATTAGTGCACCGTGGCTTTTCCCTGTTTTTAATGGGATAATAACCTGTCCGGGCAAACCCCACCGAGACTTGTATTATTTTACTTTTTCAGAAAATTATACTGGAAATGATGCCAGCATGTCTCCACTGAAAATCAAGTTATCAATTGAAGGACTGCTTATTCTCCCCACAGAAGGAATCAGCACCAGAATGAACCAGACTGAGCACATAAATCACCAAACCTCACCCACCGGCTGGAAAGTTTCACTTTTTCCATCTGTAATGGTCACTGTGCTAATGGCTGAAACCATGCCTAAGTCTGAATGCATTTCAATGACCATTGCTAAGGAAGAAGCCATAATTGTACAAATTTAGGAGCTCAGCCTACTAAAATGAATTTGGCAGAGGGAAATATAACTGTAATATGTGAAGCACAACTTTTAACCAAAAAGGGGGAAATTTATTTATTCAGCTTCCAATCCTGACACAAAATACGAAAGGGAAGTTTTGGTGGAGATATAATGTACCCACAGCTGTAAGCGGGTAATGCATACTGGCACAACAACAACGAATTTAAACCTCACCATGCATGCCACTGCCTCCCAGGCTCCTGGGAAATGTTATGTCCACAAATTTCTAAAAATGGACGCTGTGCCGTCAAATGTACGAGCCAAAACAAGTGCTACTGAATCCTTCATGTTCCTCACAGCAGTGAATTATCAGTGCAGGTTAATATCTCTGCAACCAAACCTGCCATTTCTGCCTAGTGCCGTGCACGGTGGTCGGCAGGGTGGCATGGCTGGACCCCCAAAGCCATCAGGGGGACAGAGAGCGATCCTGGGGACAGAGCTGGGAACACTAAGTAGCACGGGTGCTGGAGTCCCAGCAAACAAAATAAACTCAGTAACAAGTGATTTATACTAATTGAAAGATCCGTTTTGACCTTATCAGCATTAGGAACTGGCCAATGGCCCTTATCAGATACCTCAACGGGAAAGGATGGAGATAAAGGATCACCAGCAAATCGTGATAAATAGTGATAAAAGATCGCCAGCTAACAGTGAATGCCACCAGCTAGTGGCACCTCTCCACCTCCAAGTCTTTCATGAAGACTAAAAACCAACCTCGGCCGAGCGTGGGGATCCCTCTGGAGAAACACGTGCTCGAAGCGGGATAAAACCCGGCCGCGTTCCCTCCAGAGCCTCGTGCCCGGCCCGTGCCTCCCGCCATGGGTCCCGGCTCGGGCAGCGGCCCGAGGGGTGCCTGGGCTGTGCGGAGAGCTCCGCAGGAGCCGGCTCTCACCGCACAGCCCCCGCTGCCAGCGGGGCTCCCCGGCCCCGCCTGACCCCGGGGCGCGGCGGCTCCGCGCTGGGGCCGGACCGACACCGGCACCGGGACCGGGACCAGCGCCCTGCGCTCCCAGCCGGGCCCGGGCTCGGATCCCCGCGGGAAGGGCGCCCGAGCTGAGCCGTGCTCACCTTGCCGTCCATCGCGCCGCCGCTGCCTGCCCTTCCCGCCGCTCGCCACGCTCCTGCCGTGCGGGCCCGGGAGAAACGGAGCCAGCGCCGCCCTCCGCACCGCCCCACCCCGGATGGACCCCCGGCAGCACCGCAGGGTCTGGCCTGCTTAGCCTCTCCTTCTTGCTCTTGTCCACCTGTACGCAAGGGAGGGCGAGGGGCTGCTGTAAGAGGTGCACAGCACCGCCAAACTTTCGTACCAGAAGCGACAAGGTTGGAAGAGACCTCCAAGACCACCTAGTCCAACCATGAACGTAATTAGACTTCAGATAACAACGTCCCGAAAATACATGCCGGGTTTGAACCTATTCGTACTTGCAGAGCTAGAGGGCTTTGTGCTGCTTTTTCCAATACCGGCTAATAAAGGCAAATTTGGAGGGGGTGTCAGAAATATCTACTGAAAGAATCCTTCAAACAGTGTCTGATGCACAGGAGAATGCATTAGCCCAAATCTGCACCGCGTTAGGAAGTGCACCTGTGTGAGGCTGGGCTGTTCCTGGTTCTTGGCTCCGTTTGCGGGGGCACCCCGTGCTTTGCTGGTGAGGACCAGACTTTTTGGAGCCGTGCTGGTGAAACCTGATCTGTACGAGCCAGACAGGGTGACACCCACCACCAGAGGCTCCGGGGTTAGAGCCGGGTTAGGGAGAAAGCGGGACAGAGCGTGGTGCTTGTTTTCGTGCCAATGTCCTCCCCTGCCCCCAAGGAAGGGTGACATTCACACAGGACATTCACCAACTTGGGGCTAAAGGCTTTTGTCCTTTCTGATGGGGCATAACTGGCTTAACCTTGCTTGTAGTCAGAGGCAACCACTTAACCACTTGAAGTCAGAGGCAGGGTCATGTCTTAAAAGGGCTCATGAACCACCCGAGACCCTTCAGACAGTGTAAAATTCCCCTCCCCAGGGGAGGCACCCCGTGTTCCATCTCGGCCTAAGTGTGTATTTACCCACTGACCCTGGTGTTCCTTGGGCTTTCCCCCACCCCTGATGGATCAAGACTGTGACCATGACTCAGACCGCCAGACATCAAAATTGCAACAGTCAAGTCTCTTCTATCAAGCCTAGTTACTGGATCCAGAGGTGGTGAGCTCTTTCACTCTTATCCTTCCCTCCACTTTATCTTTTACACATTTTTTTACCTGTTATTCTATGCTTTTATATTGTTGCATTGCTATAGATAACAACCACAGTGGCTACAACTCTGCTTTCCACTGCTTCTAAACAGATCTAAGATAGACCCTACATATTTTTATTTACAAACACCACTCATTCAGTGTCATTTCACCTCTGATGCTCCCCAGTGGATCTATTTACCAGAACTCTGGTCAGTCCTGCTGTGGCAGCTCAGCATTTCAGGGATGCAGCCCCACTGTTCCAGACCCCAAAGAACAATTCCAACCCTCCACAGCATTGGCACTTGCCAGGCTGTACTCACTCATTCCATAAGGCCCCAGAGCAGCACCACAGCATCTTGCAGGTCCAGATAATGAGCAGTATCTCACAAAACTGGGGGAAAAGGAAAAAAAAATCTATAAACCTTGAAATACAGACATGCCCCAAAAAACATATCAAAGAAATATAAATGGAATAAAAAAATTGTAATGATTTTAAAAAAGTTTAAAAGTTTTTGGGTTTTCTCCTTAAGAAGGAAGAAGTAGCTCATCCAGCCAGTCTGCCTTGAGCTGTCCTTTATATTTCTGAAGATAAACTGCTTGGCTATACCACTTTCTTGGTAAAAATCCAAGAGCAAGTAGAAAGGGAAGTTAATGAATCATATCCAAGGGAAAAAAAATTACTGGACAAAAAATTATTCAGACTTCTAAAAACAATGAAACACAGCTGCTGAAATAGGCTCTCCCCACCCAAGCACCTGCAAATGGAAACTCATTTTAGTGAGTTAGCAGTGCTGCTATAAAATGTAACTAGGCTTCTTAAGTATTTTGAGTAGAAAAATGACTGATTTTGCCAAAGAATTAGCAACTCATTCCCACCTCTAGCTAACGTCAGCTTGCTTTTCCGGGATGCATCTCAGCAAGCCAAGGTGTTGCCACTAGATGGCAAAATGAGACTGAACCTTCTCTCCTACACAATCTCAAGTTTTATTCGTTGGCTGGAGATGAAAGAGAAAAAACATTAATATATTTTTATCCATTTTAATTCTCTGCCATTTGTCTGGAGAACAGTAGCTGCAGGTATTCAATATGTGAATGGGAAGGTGTGTTATGGAATGAGGTGAGATCCTACTCTGCTGCTACTTCAATCCAATCTCTGAGAAGAGCCCTGACAGACCAGGACTGCTCCAATGGACAATTACTGTGCTGGCCCTCCTTCATAATGAGCCAGGGGATAAAAGGAATTGTCTTAAATCCACTTATAGTACAATACATGTGTACAGTTTAAAATATATGCAAAATGCTTCTTTATAAGAAAGAAAAGCCTCTTATTCATGTTATTTTGAAATAACGATGGAAAATTGAAAAGCATGGGGTATTCAACAATTCAGCTCCTTGGAAACTCTAAGCCAGTCATAGAGAGGAACATAAAGATTGAAAACAAAACTAACATTAAAACCAAAACTATACCCAAGATGATGCTGGCTAGCAGCAGCTTTTTTTCTCCGAGTCACCTATGTATTTCTGGTCTGTGAAATTCACTCTTGAAAACTTTCAGGACTGACAAAATCTTTTCCTGAGAATGTCTGAAATGAGTATATGTTAGTGAAAAAGCTGTAGAAACTTTTTTATTTTTCACAGCATTGTAAAATCACAAGTGCTTTTTTTATTAGCAAGCTATTGAAATATTTTGCGAATTGGAAATCTGTTGGATCAGAATCCAGTTCTGAGTTTGTGTATGGACAGGAACACTGCAACTGCAACAATGACCAAAATCCCACCTTGGCAGCCAGTTTACAGTATAAACTCTGCAAGTGTCTGTAGAACTGAAGCTACAAAGTAGCTTTGTTTAGGTTGGAAAACAACTGCCTGACTGAATAAAAGGAGATCACTTAGAAACAATGTCAGAGCCAATAAGCTGCTTATGGGTGTCGATAGTTCATTTGATTAAAACACCAAAATGGGTTGAGTTAAAATGATCATCATATCTTTAGCTGTCAGAATAGTCGATACACTTGAAATACTGCTGTTTTAAAAAAAACTTAAATGAAACAAAAATCATAACTTTTGTTCCAGCATCATTCTGAAAGAGAACAATTTTTAGTTTTAAAAATAAACCTGTACAAAAAACAAACAAACAAACAAACAAACAAACAAAAAAAACCCAAGAAACCCCCCAAAAACAAGAAAAAAACCACACACACAAAAAAAACCCCACCCAAAACCCCCTACCACAACCCAAAAGAAGGCAAAGCGAATGGAAAGGCTGTTATGGAAGCACTGAATGAGAATTCCTCAGGCTCCAGCTCCACCCAGACAGCAGCTCCCACAGGCTCTGGTTTCCAGTCCAGCAGGGAGGTTCCCAGCACAGCCCAGTCCTGCAGGGGGGACAGGAGGGGCAGGGATGGGTGGCAGCCACAGCAGGAGCTGTTCTGGCCAAAGGGAGCTGGGCTGGTGGACAAAACCCCGGGGGGAATAGAGCCTTGCAGAGCCAAGGTGCTGCAGCTCCCCTGGCTGGAGCTGGGCAGGGAATGTGCTTTGTGGCAGCACGGGGGAAGGGGTTTGAGCAGTCAGCCCAGGCTGAAGGGTGTGTCTAACGGGCTTCATCTTCACCTTGAGCTCCAAAGTCTCCATCACACTGCTGACCTAAGGCACTGGTGTGTTCACTGGCAGAGTTCTGTACCTGAAGGCACTGTCAGTTCAGAGGGGTCCTGTCCAAACCAGGACATTTCCAGGTGTCCTTTTGGTCCTTTCTGTGTCACAGGACAGCTGACCCTCTCTGGCAGCTCCTGAACTGAGCAGCCCAAGCACTGGAGGAGAGTTCTTCAGTCCCAATTCCTCCTTCTCAAGCTTGCAGCAGCTTTTCTTGTTAGCCGAGTCCTTCAGAGCTCATGAGAACAACTGACTGCTAGCTGTCACAAAGTTTATCTCCTTTTTTCCTTCCCTCATCTCCAACTTCCCTTTCTCAGACTTAGCAAACATTTTTTTCAGTCTTTCCTCGGTACTCAGCTCTGTTGAGGCCAGAGTTCTCTGCATTGGTTTGCAGCATTTCTGGACAAACCAGACACATTATATCACTTATGATCCAAACAGAGTGGAATAAAACATGTCCCTGAGCAAACTGTTCTTGCTAGAATATCTCTAAGTATTTGCCTTATTTTTTAGAGGACCTTAGTAAATATTTGATTCTCATTGGTTTCTGAATAGAGTCCAGCTGCACTCTACCACTCTACAGTGGCTGTATTTTAGGATTTTAGGCCTTTTGGAATTGCCTAAACTCCATCTTGACACTTTCTCAGAGGAACACAATTCACTGGCAAGGGAAAAGATGCTTCTTCAAGTGTGCATATTTTTTTTTTCCACCCAGGAAAATCTTTGCTGAGGATTGAGTTCCTATAGAGAACACTTTGTTTGTTTGTTTGCTTTATGTGAACTTGGATTTGAAGCCAGTGTCTCAGACACAGTTTTATCCAAGCCATACCTTCCAGAGGCAGGCAGGTTGGTTGGCATTTTCCTCAGCTGCTGTTCCCATAAAGTCCCACAGTCACCAGGCTGGGGAGGGAGCCTCGAAGTTCCATTGCTGCAAATTGCTTTTTCAAATTGGCCTAGGTGTGAATGTGAATATCCTGATGCTTTCCCCAGGGGCAGTCTCACCTGAGCCAGGTGTGTAAGGGAGGACACTGAGGTGGTGAAAAGCATTATCCCCCCTCACAGGGTCTGCTTCTCTTATCTCCCTTATCTGCCTCTGAACCCAGCTCGTTGCTAAGCAAAGGTCGCTTTGTTGTGCTCATCCTCCTGAGGTGGGTGATGAAAATACCTGAAATTTCAGAAAATATCTGAGGTTTGTCCACCACACATCCAAAACCTCTCCTTCCCTTCGGTCTGGCCTCAGCAAAGCACCAAATTAATGCTGACATTTCAGTCTCTCGCAGTTGCAGGTAGGTGATAGAGCCTGGCATTGGGCATGCCATGTCAAAAGGCAGCTGTAGGCTGTCTAGGGTAAGAATTTCCAGGGCAAAAGGAAGAATCTACCCCAGTCTTTTTAAAACAAATTTGGGCAGGACAAAAGAAAACCAATTCATAAAGATCCGCTTTGCTTTGGGAGCGAGACGAACATGAAGACAAAATTCTTCCAAGGTTTGAACTTCTTTTGTTTGGCTCTAAGGATATGGACACCTAGCCTGAGTTACTCTAGAAAAATAAACCCTTCTGAAAGTGGTTCAAAGCCCTTGACTCCACTTAAAACTGGGACAGAAGAACATCAGAGAGAGGTGAGAGAAAAAGGAAAATGTTGCTGCTCTTTGAAGGCAGCAGAATGTCGGCAGTGTGAATTTCCCCCCTCTGTTGCCTAAAATGGTTTGAGTCTCACATTTTCAAACATCAATCCCCACACCATCACTGCATCAAAAAGAATTACCATTGGCAGCTGTTACTGAGGACACACTTTTTTGTGTGAAGGTTGTGTCCCTGCAGGCTATAAAATACCTATGAAACACCTAGTTCTTTAAAAAGAGGGGGAAAAAGTCTCAATAAAAAGATATGCACCTGATAATAGCAGTAAAGTCAGTGTTCCTTAGCTTTTGAAAATCTAAGAGCTTAAAATCCATCTCATGAGTTTGCCAGCTGCTGTAGTATGTCTGAAAATTAAAATATAGAAAATACAAAGTGGTGTTTCCTCAGCAAGCCTTACTGGGGCACCACATCAGATGTGCTTATGATGTTACAAAAGAAGTTGTAGAGAAAGACAGAGCTCAAGCTGGTGTGCAGCTGGGTTTTGCAAGAAATGCATGAAATCTGCACATAGCTATGGTGTACTCAGTGCCACAGACAGGATGCAGGCAAATAATAATAGATACATGTGTTAGAAATTCTGTGTTAGCTGCTCTGAGCCTGGGAGATCCACTTCAGAGGTAACTGCTTTCCTCCTTTCTCAGCATCAGAAAAAACAATGCTGTAATTATCCTGTAACACCCCCAGCATAAATTTTCACCAGACTAATTAGTTTCATATTAGTACAAATAAGGAGGAACACAATTGCAATTAGATCTGCTACACTGGGTTTGGGCTAGAAACCAGATTAGAAGGTAATGAAACACAGAATAAATAAGCAATTAGAAATTTAACACAGGCTTCTTCCTGTCTCCCTGCTTGTTTCCCTGTGACATCCAGGGGCTGTGATGGGATGGCTGAGCTGTAGTTGTGTAACCTCCCCTTTCCCACTGCTGACAATGCACCAGCAAAGCAACTTTTCCTTTGGGGATTCTTTGGCACCAGCTCATTCAGTCCTATTTCATCCCCAGACCTAGAGGTGATAATATTTCTGTGATATTGTCAGGACATGCCTCAGATGATTCACACAGGTAATTTCAAGTAAGAACCCAGAAAACACAGCTGTAGCATGTATTTGACAAATGCTACTCTGCCTAGAACAGCTCTGACAGCAGTTTAATTTCAGGGAGTTTTAAATACCATGCTGCCATCATTTACCAGAATTTCTCCAGAAAAAGTACGCTACTCTAAAGCAGGCTCTGAATTTCAGAAGGAAAGCTCTTACTGTGAAAACCTGTAGGTTTGATCTCCAATAAATGCACTCCTGTGCAACCTGCAGATTGCAGACAGGGTTAGGAGGCCATCAGTGACTGGAAACAAGAGGGATGCATTTCATTTTTTCTTAAAAAGAAGAGGAAATTTCCTTCCCAGTGCTTCAGAACTGTGCCCCTATTCTTTCCAGTGCAGGGGGCTCAGGAATTGCCACTGTTTGTGCAGTCTAACGGAGCAGTGAGGCCAAGGACTCACAGCAGCACAGCTTTGGGAGGAGGCTCCACAACAAGAAAAGGGAGAATGCACTTGCTGGCTGTTTTGAAAAGCCAGACACATTGAATGATTGGAATTATTCAATGAAATCTCAGCAAAGGCACCTGCTGATAGGAGGGTGCCTGAATTGGTTGTGCAGGACACATGAAAGTCTATCATGTCCCTGTGGTAATAATATGGTTTTGTGGATTCATTTTCAGATACAAAAATCCTCATAAGAAGTAGCCAAAAAATGAACTATTGATACAATGGCAACAGAATAATTTTTCAACTAAACTTGTACATTTTTAGTTTCACTGAATGATTCTTTGTTTGAAGGGATGCTGACTGTAATTCCCTCATTAATTCATTAGTCCCTCATTATGTACAGCTCTGACAATAACCTTTAATTGTACAAAGAAGGATATTTCAGGTACTGAGGTGAATTAAAGCAGTTTCTCTTAAGTGAACATTTTCTTCTTGTGGGGGAGGGTTACCAGAAGAGTAACCCACACCTATGCAGAAAATATGACAATATTTTTATGCATGTATAATGTGAGTAAATAAATAAATATTTATGTATGCAATTAAAAGCAATTAGGGTCCATAGGCATTTACTTCTATGTAGCAGGCAGAGCATTTTCAAGCCTCTGCTGTGCTTCCTTGTTTACTTATTTATATTCAGAGAAAGGAAGTGGTGAGGCTGACTAGCTGAAACTTCTCAGAGAAGAGACCATTTTGTACCAGAGGAAGCAGCGTCTCTCTGCTACTCACAGCGTAATTTCAATTGACCAGAACAGTTCCTTGACAGAAGCAGCTGGAGGCTGGGCAAGGAATTCCTTGGAGGTGGCCACGGAGAGGGAATCCATGGCTGTGTCATTGGCAGCAGGGCTGTGAACACTCCCGAGTGCTCTGGGGAGAAAACCAACCATGGACCTGCGGAACGTCCCGCACCGCTCCGACGTGCTCACCTGGGACCCAGATGACTTAGCAGAATATTTCAGGACGGTGAGTTTGGCTGTGTTTTGTCTTCATCTGATAGAGGAGCAAACTGCTGGAACATTGGTTGGGCTGAATTCAGATATTTTATAACAGGCAAAGCTCGCTGCTGAACTAAAAGCAAAACCGCTGTCAAATGAGGAGCTGGGCTCAACTGGTCAGTGAAAATGGGTCTTGAAAGGGATTTTTAAATTGGGTATAAGAGAAACTCGTGGCTTAGTTAGAGAAAACAAACAGGTTGCTACAATGCTTGTTGGTGTGACACATTAACAGCTGCAGAAGGCACTAAGGTGTGAAGATTACAAGTTTTCTGTTTCATCTTCAATGATTTTCAGAAGTGATATTTTTTGCCAAATTTCTGGGTGTAAGAAAGAACCTCTGAATGTCTTTGTTAATCACATCCATGGCTAGACTTGTAAAACTTGGCACACCTCAGGCTTAATTTTGAAATAATGTGAAGGGTTTTTTTTTTTTTTTTTCAATGGCTCCTACAACTCTGTGAGACTCTGATCTGGGGAGTTGAGGCAAGTTTGATAGTAGAATGCAGAACTACTTAATAAAGATGAGCAGATCAAACATAGAATCTGTGTCTACCAAATCTCCAGAGAAGTGAAACTGCCAACTACTCACAAGCCCCTAATTTTAGGGTGCGGGAGTTAGTGGCACAGGAAAGTGAAACCAAAAACTGGAGATGGAACAGATGAGATCATTATCAACAGGTAACTTCAGACAAGTACGAAAAACATTACAGCAGCAGTGCAGAGGGAAGTTGGACCATCATTTCCAAGAAATTAGGAAGGAAAAAACGGCTTTCGGAAAGATCTGATAATAATATTCTGAAGAGTGAGGAAAGGATCAACTGTGAGTTCTGCCATAACTGAATCTGTAGGCACATTTATCTGTAGTGCCTCCCTTCTAGTGATCAGGACACTCTCCAGAACAGAGATAATCAGGGCAAAAGCTGTTTGGGTCATCTAAAAAATCTGGGTAAGCCCAAGTCAGCCAGCTCTGGGCACCTGCCACAAGTGACCAGATCTTATCCCCAGATAAACTCAGAGCATATTTATACTCAGAGATATATATAAACTCCAAGGTATTATCACTGAGATAAACTCAGAGAATTTTATATACTCAGAGATATATATAAACTCAGAGAATGAATGAACCAAATTTTCAAATAATTTCTGGGGTTTTTTTGTTTAGAAAAAGCAAAGATGTTCATATTTGGGATATTCCAAGGTTTATTTCTAATAGCTAAACAGCATTTTTTATCAATTATTTTTATCAATTTTCATAATATTATTTTTATAATATTATTTTTCAATATTTATAATAGTTTCCAATATTTTCAATATTATTCAATTTTCAATATTTTTCAATATTTATAAATTTTTAAATAACATTATTTTTACCATATTATTTTAATAATATTTTTTATCAATTATTTCAAGATTGACACACAGTGATTGAACACAGTGCTGTGTTGCTTCCCTCTGCATACAGATCTGTGCTGGTAACATCACGATAGAATTCACTGTAGGAAAGAAATTATTTACAGGTTTAAGTCCTCAGCTTGTACAAAAGTGTTAATCTGTATCCTAAAATATTAACCTGATTTAGGCCTGTTTCTTCATATGAATAACTGAAAGTGGCTCCTGAAATAATCCTCTCTGCTGTTCGGGTGTTTCCAGGCTCTGGACACCCAGTTACAGTGTTACACCTTAAAATGAAAAAGGGACAGAACTGCAAGGGAAATAAAGCTCCCTGCAAGAGCTGCTCTGCTGTGGGGGAGCTGTCCCAGCAGCACAGGCTCCTGGGCCTGCAGGACTTCCACTGACTCAAGTTTCAGACAGAATAAAAGTTATTCTTTTGTCTCGAAGCCTCCAAAAGTCACTTTGTCTGCTGCTCTTTGGGCTCCTTCTGATATGGACCTGACCAAGTTGAAACAGAAAACCGCCAGATAATAAATATAAATATATAAATACAAATATAAAATAAAAATTATAGAAAGATATATATAACTATATAAAAATCACACATAAAATTACATATAAATATAACTATACATATAAATATACAGATAAATATAAATATAAATATAAATACAAATATAAATATATAAATAAATATATAAAAATATATAAAAATATAAGAAATATAAATTGTGTTCTTACATTATGGGATTACTGTTCAAATTAAAAAAAAAGCAACAAAACAAACAAAACCAAACAGAACAACTGTTGGAAATGTTTAAATGTCCTGTCTTGCTCTGTGGTCAGCCTGTACCTGAGCAGCTTCTAAAGAGCATATCCTTGTCCTAAATGCTACTGGAAAACATAACCCTGTGCAAAAGCTTTACAAATATTATAGATCATTTCCAGGATTAACAAATGAGATTTCCATCCAGAAGTGAAAGCTTTTTGATCACAATAATGAATTCTGTGCCTGGGATCAGTCAGCTTTAGTATTCCTGGATAACAGTAGGGCTTTTGCAGCTGCTCATCCCAGTCAGTACCACAATAATCCATTTTTTCAGATATTTCTTTGGGCCAGGCAATGGTGAGGTGGTTTGTAAATGTGAGGAATAATGTGTTCCTAAATGGATGAAAACCTTTACGTTCACTGAAGGATGTCTGTCATAAAAATCCATGTTTATGGGACAAAATGAGCCATTTAGGCAGGCCATGGCATACAAAAAGATATCTTGAAAGCATCTACTCAAAGCCAGACTATATTTAAATGTCTTAATTGATTCTTAGAGTTCATGTGCAATAATCACCTTCTTCTCATTGACAGCTAAAGTACAAGGACTGTGAGAAAGTGGTGAGGAAGCACAGCATAAATGGCCAGAGGTTTTTGGTAAGTGGAGCTGTGAAATTCCTTCCTGTAAAACTCCAACCATGTGATGTTTCTGACTCCTCCTTATTTTGCACTGGCAGATGAAGAGCCACCATCCAGGTGGTTACTGAGGTATAAATATGGGATGTAAATGCTTTTGCTAAAATCAGCCAGACAACTTGAATTAAATATGGAATGCTGGGAGCCCAAGCATGTTGTTCAATATGAATATTTTTTAGTATTTTTTAAACTGACAGGGAAGTTCTAAACAGACAATCTTGTCTTGAATTCTTGAATATGGAAAGTTCTTGTTTTCAAATATTAACAACAGAAAACCCACTTTTATTTATTATCCTCTCATACTAAAGACACAGCCCTGCTCAGGATGACTGGCCTTTCATTGGAATAAATCCTTCATTCCTCTATAGATAAAATCAGATTTCTTCTGTAGCAATACACAAAAGCAATCAAATATAAGACCATCAAAACTAGTAAGCAAGGTCCCAGTGGCTTTAAATCAACATTGTTCAAGGCTTGACTTAATTTTAGAGAAAAGCTGGTAACTTCCACTGACATAGCAGCTGTTTCTAGGTCTTAAATACACATCCATGAAGATGTATAAGAGCTTTTAGTATTACTGTTTTCTACTTTTATTTTCAAATATTCACCATTCTATTTCCCCAGAAGTCATATTTTTTTTCTATTTGATTACTTATAGTGGGGAGATCTCTGCATACCTCCTCTAAAGTTTTGTATTTTTCATTTACTTGTCCTAATATTCAGTTTTTTGACATTTCATTGAAACAAAACATAAAAGTTTTCAAGCCCCTGTTGCAGGACCAGGATTTGAGCCCTCCCTGCTGCTGGAGGGTGCAGTGAGCATGATTCAGGTGTGTCATGGGCTTTGTTCTACCAGCCCCAGGAGATTCTCCTCAGCTCAAGCACTGAGTGGGACTTCTGCCTCTGGAAGCACAATGACATCCTGGGATTTTGTGAGGTGCAAATAGAGAGTGCAATAACCCTGTGATTTCTAAGTGATTTTTGTGATTTTCTGTTATTTCCAGACTTTTCTGTAATTAGCTGAGTGCAGCAGCTCTCCAGAGGCTCCCAGCAGATTTGAAGGATGTTTTCTACTGAGCAAGCCAAGCAGCTGCTCACCTCTGCTCAGACTCTTTTTAAGCTTTTGAATTGCTTGGCAATTGTATAATGGAAAAAAAAAAAAGGAAAAGGTTCACTTGTTAAACAGAACCACAGAGGAAGATGTCCAGTAAAATATTCCAGAGTACAAAGCAATCTGGAAAAAAATCACTTCTCTTTATGAATGGTTTTCCTAAGAAACATCTTTTTGCTCAGAAGCAGCTGCTCAGGCTGAGTGTCTGCTGGGTTTGTAGCTCTTGTCAGATCTATATGATAAACCTGGTGTAAAAATGTTGCTCTAAAATTAATCAGAATAACATCCTAATTTCAGAGTCACCTTTCTGTGTCCACTGGCTACCACAAGGAAAACCCCATTGAAATGCAGTGGAAATAATGCCAAAGGGGTTCCATGTAACTTATTCTAATAAAATTTTCTATTATTTAAAACAGAAATGTGCCCTTGTAAAAGAGTTTATACCTCTAATATTTGTCAGATTTATCACCAGAATAGAACTCCAGAGAGAAGCTTAAAAAGCCTTTAGAAAAAAATATGATTCTTCAGGAAGTACTGCAAGACATTTCCATAAAAGCAGGACATTCTGCCTGTGTTTCACTCTTCCCAGAGGCAAAATTGTGTGGAAAAACACAGATAGGATTTGTTCTGTCCTTTGACACTGACAGCTTTGTGAACCAATGTCTAATTAGAAACCTATTATTGTTACCAGTAAAAAAGACCAAAAGAACCAGACTATCATCCATGTTCCAAAGAGAATTCATAAAGCTTGTAATTAACTAAATAAAACACTAAATCAACAAAATCCAAACTCTTCATAATGCCTGAATCTGTCCTAAGGGTGGACTTGCAGATGCTGGAGGAAGAGAAAGGATGACTCTGCAGGGGCATCAGGAAAGGTTTCCAGACACATCTCAGTCAGGAGGAACCTCAGTCCAGGGGCTGAGGGGGAACAAGCAGCCTCCCCCCATCCCTGGATCTGGGAGGATTTTTTAGGTTCTAGATTTTTTAGGTTCTAGGATTATTTAGGTTCTAGGGGGAACAAACATCCTCCCCCCATCCCTGGCTCTGGAAGGATTTTTTAGCCTGCTGAGGCTGCTTTTAAGTCCAAGGAGTTTTCTAGCTCTGTGTCCCCTAGAACATGGGATTCTTCGTGTACTCTGTTGCAGATAAGGTTCTTAGAACAACACTCCAGCCAAAGGTTCTGTATTTTAAACTTTACAGTTCTACTCTGAAATTTTGCAATCATGCACAGTCTTGCTTAATTTCACTGTGCAGATATGAAGGAATTCAATGTACCTGGCTTCTGAAGTCACATAAATATCACATGAATTCATGCCACATTTTGAATATATGTGTATGACTCACTTGGATCAGTCACAGGGTGTTCCAGGGACAATTTTGTCACATATCCCATGTGTTTCCTTTCCAGAACATGTCTGAAAATGATATTCAGAAATTCCCAAAGCTCAGAGTGCCGTAAGTAAAGTCAAACTATTTTAATGTTAAAAATTATTTTAGCTGTTTAGCAGTGAAGTCTCATAGGAAATATCAGGCAAATGATTTGTGAGTGATTGGTTAGAGACTTGTTTATTTGAGTGTACTGAGAGAAAAAGAAGAATATTCCAAAATAAAATGAGTTTTGTCATGACTGCTCAAGCAAAATGATACAATACAAGAAGATTGTCTGGGGGATGTTCAAAAAAACTCGTGCATAAATTCTCTGACTGACAGCAGCTCCACAAAGGTTAAACTTTCGTGCAAGTATTACCTTTGAAGTATGACTTAACTGTTCACTGCTTAACTGTTGACTTTAACTTAAAGGAAAAAAAAAGTCAGTTATGTCCACAACAGCTGAGAATTTGAAATTGTTTTCATGTGCTTTTGCTTTAGGTGGGTGTTCAAGAGAAATCAGTCTGGACCATGTGATTCAATGTTCAATAGCTTTTCTCAGCTTCTGTGGATTAGGCTTTGAAAAAGTTTCCAGTTCGTCTCAGTAGCTTCCATAATTTCATAGAAGTTACTTAATGAAGAAAAACAATCCCATTAAGTCAATACTGAGTAAGAGAAATTGGCTTCTTCTAATATTTCATGGTGAAAAATGAAGGATTTTATTTTGCTCTGAGCTCTGTGCTACCTATTTAAGCTGGAGGTTAGAAGGTTTATAACCATGAGACACATGGAGCTCTTCAAACAAAGGAGGGAGGAAAAAATGGAATTTAAGGTGCTCCAGCATGGCTGTGTCTTTGTTGCTCATTTCCCAGTTCCAGACTCCCTCCCTTCATGGGTAACTTGATTTTGCTACACAAGATACAGTCTGCTTTGCCTTTTCTGTTGCATCAGAGATTGTGGAAGGTGTTTTGGGGAAGACAAGAGTATTGAAAAATTTTGTGCTCATGGGTGAGCTGTTGGGAACAGCTGTACCCAGCAGGACACCCTTGTTCAGATCAGATATTAAGGACTGAATTTGAAAGCCTTGGATGTGACATATTTCTTAAAATCACACCTATTTTTTCACATAATAAATGTCCTGATAGTAGGGGTTGGTGGTGTACAATATGTTAGTAAGGAGGTCCAGATATTATTTAAAGAAGATGCTCTGATATCTCAGAATTTCTGAACTCACTTTCAATTAAAAGAAACATTTAACAGTGTTGATGATAGACCAGATTGTCAGTGACAGACTCATCTAACCATAATGTAGAACTTGTAATTCTCTGATAATTTGTCCCACCTTAGCAGTCCTTTGGCAGAATTACCTCTTGTTCTCATTGTCTGAGCTTTTAATATTGAGAACTTCTGGTGATTTCCTTTTGAATTCGTGAGAGAAATGTAGTCAGTGGATGGTCTGATAAACTCAGACATACCAGAGATATTAATGCCACAGATGAAGCTCTAAAATGAAATCTAACCATGTGGAGGTGCTTCCACCTCCTCATCAAACCCATTGATAGCTCAGAGTTTGATTTTCCCACCCCAGAAAAAGTGAACAGCCTTTTTAGACAGGTCTTCTGGGTTTCTATGTGTTACACCCCAGCAAAAACTGAACAGCATTTTCACTCAGATCTTTTGGATTTCCCAACAAGAAGAGAATTTGAAATCAAGAGCTTTAAAAGAAGAGTGAAGCTTGGTGCACAGCTTGAGGAACTGAATAAATAAGTGGATATTTAAATCTGAAGAAAAGCTCTGGAACTTTTCATACTTACAAACAAGCAAAATATTCACTGGAATATGGTGGTTATACATTCAGAAAGGTCCTCCATGTAATGACACTGTTTAAAACAAGAATTTAGAACTTTACTAGGGAAGAGAACTGGTTCTCACCAAAAACAATCAACCAACCAACCACCAAAAAAAAACCAAACAAAAAAACCCAACAACAGCAATAAAACAAAAATCCACTTAACCCCAAAACAGCTCTCCTGATAGAATTAATGGGCAGAAGAAGCTGCCATTTTTTAAAACATTAATTTCTTTGCTTTAGAATCTCCACACCCTAATCGAAACACAAAGTTCTGGCTGGTGATTTCTGCTAGAACACATTCACACTTTTCTTTTGTATCATAATGCAAACCTCAGCTGGTTGTAGCAAGAGTTCTTCTACAAGCTGAAAGAGGCATTAGCATTTTATAGTTACACTACCTGATACTTAATAGCAGTGCTAAAACCTGAGCATACCCTGCAAAAAGCTTAATATAAACATCAGGTGTTACAGCCTTGGCCGGTGACCAAATGAATAAAAGTTAAATTAACAAGAGAGATTGATCCTCAGTAAATTAGCAGGAATATTCTGACCTGCATGGAGGCAGCACCTGGAATCACATAAGGTTTGCAAAGCACAGACTGCATCTGCACATGACTCCTGAGCTGGGTGTGGGCTTGCTAAATGTGTATCTGAGCAAAGCCACTGCTCAGGGCTTGAATAGAACTGTGTCATTATTTGGGGATGATTCTGTGACTTTTCAAGAATCAAAAGTAGGTCACAATTGTCATTACAAGGTATGACAGGTCATTTCCTGAATCTAATTGTCAAACTCTACAACCTTCTGTTATTACTAATGAATTATTATTTTGAAAATTCATCTCCACCAGCCCTGTTACAGGTGCATGTCTTCAGAAAACTTCTGGCTTCTTTATAAAAACCAAAAAACCACAAATTTAAGCACTATTTTGAAAATACTTCTTAAAATCTTTAGCACACTAAAGAGGGCTGAACTCTTTCTGGAAAACTTGGCAAAAAAAGTTAATATTAATATCACTATGTTTAGATACACACTCGAATCCTCACAAACAACAGTCCTGAAAGAGAAACACTGGTGCGACTGGGAAGGGATTTTGTGTATTTTACACAGAGCAGACACTGACCATCGGTCCTGACATAATCATGAGGGTGTTACTAACATTTTAATAATAAATCTAATGAAGCAAGAGGCCAATTTGCAGCTTAAGAGAAAAAACAGGGTTTTTCTATTGTTCCTTAGCACTACTGCCAGTCAGAGAAGGTAATGAAATTTTATACTTGTGGAGAACAAATTTAAGTCTTGAAAAATATTTTAAAGCACGTTCAACAGAATGTGCCTTACTTACTGTGGTCAGAATTCATAAGCAGAAAAAGCAAAGATTTCATTGAAAATAACACTGGTGGTTGGTTGACACCTGAACCATGATATAAACACTGGAATTAGTCTCCTATTGTTTGCTATCTTGAGAGAAAAGGGTTCCAAATTTTCAAGATGCTGTTGATCCTTCTGGCTATTCCAGTGGCAGGTTTATGGCAAACCTGTGATCTGGAATTTCCAGCCTTGTGGAAAAATCTTAAGGCATCTCCCACAGCACTCTAAAGTGTATCCCACAGCACTGGCAGAAATTTCCAGCAGCAGAAAGCTCATGATTGCACTCCTGGCATCTGCCAGCTCAGTGTGACACAGCCAGAGGCTGCAAACGTGGCACAGTCTGAACGTCGTTCTACTTTCAGAAGAGTAAAAGTGCAAACATAAAAACTGAGAAATCTGCACTTTCTCTATTAAAAAGGTAAAAGATGCCAGTGCATGTGCACACATGCTCTCAGCTGGGGTCTAGAGGTTTGGACAGAACTGGTGTTCAGTCTGTTTTGAAGTCAATAACACAGCATTGCATCTGCCCAGCAGTCTTCTCAAGGGCCAAACCAAAGGCTTGGATCACCATCCATGCTTTTGACAGTGCTCAATGTGCAACTGTGCAGCCTCCTGGCCCCAGAGGAATTTGTCTTCTACCTCCCTTACCCATCTTAAGCCCTTTGTCCCAATACATGTTGAGTGGATTCTACTCATGTCAACAGTATCTGCAGCTGAGTGAACAAAAGCCAGTTTTGGAGTGCTGCTTTGGGAGCTGGTTGTGTGGGTTTTTTAAAAAATTTCAACTTCCTGCCAGTTTTAACTTTAGCAACTGGTGGAGGAGGTAGAAAGAGAATGAGAAGTCTGAGTAACATTTTCTGCAAGTGCTATTGCCTTATCCTCTCCTATCATCCACTCCCACAGCTCAGAGAGCAGTGTGGTTTTGGTACTTCCTTCCTCACAGGGTGACAGGCTCAGCTGCTCAGTGCACCAATCTTCCCTGAGAACCTTTCTTGTAAAGCCTGACCTTCCTAAAACTTGCTTTCTTCCAATAAACCCTCTGAGCCATTGGTTTGAAGCATTTCAAATAAACTAGAAGTGAAAATGAGACACTGTATTTTAAGCATGATATGATTATTTTTTTGGCAGCAAGATAAGATGATCAACTTCTGCCTCTCAGTTTTTCCTCAAAAACCAGTTGGTGTAAATGCTCGTAGCAGCCAGCCCAGGTTTAGTCCAGAAAGCTTCCAAACACTCAGGTCGCATTCACACCCAGGGAAGTCTGAACTCTAGGAATTATTAGCTCCAAAACCAGATAACTTCATTTTACTTCTTTAGCTGAAAAAAAAAACCCAAGACATTCTGAAGGATCCTCTGCCTCTTCTACAGCAGGGAATAAGCCACAGACAAATTCCATAACTCACTTCTTGACCAAAGCACTGATGTGTGCAGGACACTGCTCACCCCAGGACATTTCCTGATGTCTCACATGGAATTTATTGTTCACACAACAACTTCCTTATTCCCTGCAGCAAAAGGAAACAACACTGAAGTTGGATGTTCCTCAATAAGAAATAATGACAGTTCAGAATCAGATCATGGCTCATCCCAAGCTTTCCTTGAAACAAAATAGTCATAGAGGCAAACTTCGTTAGTAGCAGAGCAGAATTCTGGTGTCTCAGTAGAATTAGCCCTGTGAATCTCAGCACTGACTGTCCTCCACTGGGAAAGATCTCTCCAGGCATAAAATTACAGCCTCTTGATATTCCATTAATATTTCTGGCATGCCCCGAAAATGTATTAAAACATGAAATTAGATCAGCCTTTCCCCTTCTCTTCTGGAGGGATTGCTTGGCTGCAGAGGAAGGAACACAAAAGGAATAGAGAAGAGTTTTAGGGAACATTTAATCCCTGGTTTTGCAGCTCTGGTTTCCTGAAGTATTATTTGCTTTTTTTCATGCAAAATCATACAAATGACATGGCCATTATTTGAAGCAGTGTGATGTCTACAACACCCAAAAATCCTAAGGCTTGCTGGGTTTAATGTTTGTTTTTACAAACAATCCAACAATTTGGGGTTTTACCAAGGGAAAAAGAGTCTAGTTTATAGTTGGATATGCTGTAGCACAACTAGCAATTGAATGGTAAATTCAGAGTTTTTACCATTTAGTAAATAATAATAATGAGTTACCAGATTAAATTTAACAAATACTGAGGGATAATGGCAAAGAAAATAATTTCGCTGCTTTGACAAGTGATGGGTTTCAAGGTGTTTTTTTTTTTTAACTATTTTTGTTCTTCTGTCCAATAGAATTGTAAGTAAATTAAGCCAAGAAATAAACAAAAATGAAGGGAGGCTCTCCTCTTTCCTTCCAAAATGGTGAGTAAGACAACTCAGCTTTCTTGTTCAAAGCCTTCAGATAGATCTTTTCTGGACTGGTTTTCATTTGATCAATAATGCCTGGATCACAAATGCAGCTTGGAAATTCTATAAAATAAAGCTCTGTTTCATTAATGCCATCTGATATTAAATACCAAATCCTGAGCCCATGAACACCCCAAACACTTCTGCCATGTCCAGAACCAAGTAACATTTGCACGTTTCACGCAATTTTCCAGCTGGGCACACAGCCCTTAAGAAGGCCATCAAGCCTAGGCATATATTATTAATAAATCATCATTAATGCATTCCACAGATCTATACATCATTATACTCTTTAATTGTTAATATTTGTCACTGAATATAACATGCACAATAGAAGAAGAGCAAAAATTGCAAGAACATTCTATGAGAAAAGAACAATTTATGTCCCTACCCAATGAAAACCAAGTCCAGTCTACATAACATGGTTTTGCATCATCTGATAACATTTTACACATTTCTATTCACTAGAATCCAAAACTAGAACTGAAAACCATAAAAACCTTATTTAACCTTACATTTATGAGCTTGATGTTGAAGTTTCTCTTTTCAGGACTGGTAAATGTATTTACTGAGTCCCCTTGCTTCAAACCACTTGACTTCTCTGACTTAAATTCTTCTTGAAACTGTTTAGATTTTATGAGGACCCTCTATGTAAATATCACCTGATGTGTTTTTGGCATTTTGGGCAGAGTTAAACTCATCTATGTAAACTTCTTTCTATTGTGACAGTTAACTATTGCCTTTATTTGCAATAGAAGCATCAAACATTTAATAGAAATAATTTATTTTTTGTACCTTTGTTACAGGGCCCAAACACAAAAATCTCCAGAAAACACAGGTAAGTGAATACTGGCAGACCCTAACAACAAGAAGTGTTTAAAAATATTAAAATGTTAAATTAATACTTGCAGAGCAGAGTGAACAGAGGGGAGCAGGGTTAGGAACCAAAAATCCAAAACAATAAATGAAAATATGGGAGAATAAGGAAGTTTCAAAAAGGAAAAGTGTAGATGCAGGACAATAAGTAAGAAAAAGTATTTTTAATGAGAAAAGATGGTGAAGGAAGGCAAAAGCAGAGACTTTTACCTGAGAATAGACAAAACGTCTTTATTTAACCCAATAAATTGTATCAGTGTTTATATATTTCTGTTCCAACATCTCCACCCCTGTCTTTCCTCCTAGCATCACTGTATTAGAGAGGAAAGCTGAAATTAAAAAAAACACCAAACCCTTCTTTTATGAAAGCTAAAATAGTCTCAAACAAGAAGAAGTCTTAAATAAGAAGTCTGGGCTCATTCTGAAAGCATTTTGCTTCAAATTATACAATTTAAATTGGATTAAGTGGGACAAACTTGAAGTGCCAGCTCCCAGGCTGTGTCACAGCAGGGCAGCTTTATCTTGGTTTTGAATCAGGATGTGCCCTCATCAGTGCCAGCCTGCCTCTGAAAGAACAGTTCCTTCCTGGGGCACACACTGAGGTCCAGAACTCACCTGGCATTTGCTGGGTTCATTCTTGTCGTAGTTCTGATGGTCACAATACAAAGCAACACCCCATTTTCAGAAGGCTTCAAACCTGTTTTTATTCTAGCATGCATGCTTTTTATACATTCTTACAGAACTCATAAGTTTACACTTTGCTCATTGGTCATGAGAGACAAAGTGCTCCTTGGAACAGGCAGTTGCAGGTTTCTCTTATTTCTCCTTCTTCCTTTCTTGATTTCTATATCAATGACCTTGGTAGAAAATTCTTTTGGGGTAAACATGAATCATCTTATCAAACTTCTCTCTGGCTCCCAGAAGTCGCTGTGAAACCTCTGGCACACTTTGTGTCAAGTTGTTACATCTCTGACAAAGGTGTCCATGCTCAGAAATGTGTGGTTGTGTTTCTTTGCACAGGGTATGCTCAGGATGATGGTGGCTGGTCTTCATTTGTGAGTATTTGGGTGAAGAAAACCCCCTGGCTCAGAGGGCTCTCTGTTCCTGCCCTGGCTGCTTGGGCAGCACAGCTGGGGCAGCTGGGGGAGGAAAAGCAGGAGCAGGAATCGTGGGGCTGCATACAGAATTCCTCACTGAGAAAAGGTTCTCCCCAGAAATTCAGAATTGCCTTCCTATTCCGCTGCTCGATAGAGGCTCCCAGGCTATGGTCAGGTCCCCACAGAACCACAGCTGAGTTTTACACGCCTGTTTCAAGCTCTTAAATGAGGTGGCTAGAGGTGCAAGGTCGCTGTGTTATTCAATGGCAAATCCTTGCCATTTTATTCTCTAGAGCCAACTTGTTTAACAGTATTTTTTTAAAAAAGCCATTTAGCCTGCAGAAGCTCCTTTTGGCATAGGAAATGCCTCAACAAGGTCTTCAGGTGAAACACACCCACCCCAGCTGTGATGCACAGCCTAAGTCTATGAAGATCTCTGAGGCTAACCCGTTCTAATGGCTTTTGTCCAAAAATAAGAGGGAGAGGCATTTTTAGAAGCCACTTGTTACTAAGTTCACAGGAGATTGCTGGTATTCTGCGAGCACAAGAGATAAAAGTAACCACCTACAGAGCACGTGGGCTCTGTGCCAGGGCAGAGGACTCTGGAAATTCCACCTGTGGTACCAATGACAAATGGAGGGTTCTTTTTCTCTCCAGCATTGGCAGATTGCACAGATGTGCAGTGACCATATTGACACTGTCCCCTTGTGAGGTCCTGCAAACGAGGCTGGTTTGGGTCAGGAGGACACCAAGACCCAAACCAAAGACCTCAGTTTTAATGAATAATTTTCACAAGTTGGGTTGCATGCTGTAGAGGGCCTGTTAGAAAGCAAGAATGAATATCAGCAGCATCAACTGCTGCTCCACTGTGTTCCTACAAGCACTGGCTTGTTTGCTGGTGCTTTGTCTGTTCCCTAAAACACTTCATGCATTTCAGCAAACTTGCACCTTTTCTTGACCTCCCACTGCACTCACTGTCATCGAATGAGATTTTTTTCCTTTCTTAAGCTCTTGAGTGCTCCATGCATTAGTGGAATATTTTCTCCTTTCCCTGTATTACTTTAACAGATTTTCCCCCCTCAAACTGGTTGTAAAAGTTTGGTATTTTCCGAAAAGGCCACAAGGTGAAAGGCCACAAGGAAACTGCTCTGCAGGGTTTAGTGTTCTCTTCCAGCATCCACTTTTTATGCTCGTTTGCCAGGATGATGATGATGATGACTATGAAAGCCCTGATGAAGACCAGGAAAAGGAAGATGAGGCTGACTATGAATCACCAACAGAGGAGCCTGAGGAAGCAGAACATGACAGTGATGGCTATGAGCCACCTCCATCCAATAATGAAGAAGCACATCACAGTGTCATATTTCCTGCCAAGTCACTGCCAAGCAGCACAGATTATATAGGTAATTACTAAAAATTAAGTACTATTAATAATTTACAAATTAGATTTTCCCATGTTATCAGACACATTTTTAGGTAGCTGATAATGGAATATGGAAGGTTTTTCCTTGAAGGTAACAGTGTAGTTCATAAGTAAGATTTAGTGACACAAACTCTGTGAGTTTGTGACTTTTAAACTTACATTTTCTACTTTGGACAAGCTCTGTTGGAATAAAGATTAGTTTTGTGTGATGTGTGCATTACTTGGCCTTTGATTTGCACCTGTATGAAGTCACACACATTACACGCTGCAGTAGCTTTAGCAGTGCAACCTTGGACAGAGCAGGTTCTCACAACAATGCCAAAAAAACTCTAGTGAAACTTGGGAAAAGAACAATCAGCTGTACCTGCCTGTCATTGTTTTATGTCTGAATCCTCAGCAGCCTGGAGCTGTGGAGTCCATTCAGGAGCACAAAGCTGCCATTCAGGTTGGCTGGTGTTTCACACACGGTGCTGCAGGGAATGAAATAAATCCTGTGGCCCAGAGCCTGGCAGGGGATCACCCTCAGGGACAGACCAGCCTGGAACTCCCAACACAACACTGATGCTAAAGCCACTGCCAGTCAAATCCTACAGCAGCGTCTTGATGATTTATTAACTTCAGTAGCCAGGTTTTTGTATGGGCTCTTTGTCATAAAGATAGAATCACTATTAATAATAATAACCAAACTCTGTGTAGTTGTTTAATTTGGGATTTTTGGTTTTTTTTCAGACAGACCGACAACAACCAGATCAGCACATCAGCCTCCACATCAGCCTCCAGTACCACCCCACCGACCTGGCCCAGCCTCATTTGGGGGAAGAAGTGCTACTGTATGTTCCTGTCTTAATATCTCACCTATTTCCTATCCCAGGACCTTCTCAGGAGCCCAAGTGTAGGGCCATTTTTACTCACCTAGTGTATGAAGAGGAAGCCTATCAAATCTATCAAAATAGATTCGAACTCTGTTACAAGGTGGCCATTGTTCAAGGAACAATTCAATTTCATGGGAGAAATATATTTAATTATTTTATATTACTTCATTGATTCTTACACTGGAGATATACTCCTACTTGTGAATGCCTCTCCCAGATCAATTATATATTTTTAAGGGATGTGTCTGTTTTGAAAACAAGGTTATATTTTTCCAAGCTATACTTCTAGCACTTGCCCAATTGAATTAGGACCACATAAGAGTGTAAGAGACTGTGTAATCAGAATGTTGATGACCAAGATTTGATTCCTTTCTTTCCTGCAGTGAATACTTCAAAACTGAAAGCTCTTGTGCTGTTGACAGCTGGCACTATAGGTTCAGTGTTTGCCAGAACAGATGTACACTAAACCTAGCAATGTTTACACAAGTAAAGGTTTAGGATGTGATGGAGGGGCTGATGCAGTGTCACAGAGATACAGCAGTGTTGTTGGAGCTCCTGTTCCTTTCCTTTGACAATACACCTTCCCTTCCCGAGGAGACATCCCACTGGAGTGTTGGGAGGCACAGCAGATGGAGGCAATTCTGCATCCAACAAAAATCACTGATTTTGGTCTTGCTTCAGGAGGGTGCCTGGCTCCTGTCCTCCCTGCAGTGAGCAGAGACCTGCTCCTTGTGCTGTGCCACCCAAGACTGGCAGACGAGTGTGGTGGGGTTAATACACTCCAACCAGAAAGGTGAAGACACATTTTAACCACTTGTGGAATATCTGTTCTAGCTGCCAGCTTTCCCTCCTCCACCAAGCAACAACGACTTGAGCAGAGACAGAAACATGAAGCCTTTGAAACGTGAGTACAGCTGGTGTTCTCTTTGTAAAGCTTTCCCACAGCCTGTGCAGCACTTCTTCCTCTTTTCCCTCAGTCCCACTCTCTTCTGCTACTCATGCAGGAGTCTGAATTGTTGTTTTAAGAACTGGACTTATACAATTGTACTCATACAGGGGTCTGAATTGTTGTTTTAAGAAGTAACGCCAGTTCTAATCTATGCAAAATAAAGCTATATTGACCTGTACCAGCCAATGATCTCACACAGTTGTTGTGTTTAGCCCCAGCTCCTTCCATAGACAGAAGCACCAAACCCTCTCTGGATCGCCTTGCTCCCCCATATGAAAGAGACAGCCCAGGATCAGGTCAGTGTTGCTCACATTAATATCACTGGGGTTGCTTTAATTACTGAAAACCATCAGTTTGTATATAATTAATGCAAAAGAACAAGGCTCAACCAAATGTCATCAAAGTAATGTGTTTATAAATAAATGGTGTGAGGAGAGCTTACAAAGTGGGAGAGAAATTTCATGCAGAAAACAGCAACCCTGGGTCAGACAGGTGAACAGAAATACATTATGAGAACCCTGTGCAATAAAGGTTTGATGTACACCTAGGTGATTGAACAAGGAAATATTTAGTAGGTTAAAGGAAGAAACCACCTTTGCATACAAAGGTAATGAAACTCTGCATACACTGCTGTAGGTAATGTGGCAACAGACTTAAAAGAAGGCCGAGAATTAATAAGACACAAAAAAAATGGCATTTCCTTCAAACCTGAAAACCACATTATATAAAACATCTACAGATATGACTCTACAATTTTATTTATTATCTAAACTTTTATCTGTTACATAGTGGCAAGAAAGTATCCAGTAGTTCAAAGCTGAACCTTAGATAATGTGATTGTGACATGTGCCATGTTGAAAATGTTTAAATTTCCCTTCAATAGGGAAAGAGATTGCAATTTTACCATCACTTGCAAAGCCAAAATATTTTTGTGGTTTACATCTCAGGATATGATTTCTTCAACCAGCAAGATTAACTTTCATTTTTATTCAAAACTCATTTATTTCATAGGAAGTTTAACTAATTAACTTCCACTTTTTCTAAATGTAAGCTTTTACTGTTTTCAGGGAAGAAGCCAGGCATTCCTGAAAAGGTAATTTTTATTTTTTTTTGTGATTATTGATAGTTTTTGCCTATTTTGATACACTTACATATTCTCTTAACTATTCCTTGTTTTACAGCCTCTGGTTTCACAGCTAAGGTAAGATTTATCCTTTGCAAATGATCCTCTCATTGCCAGTATTCCCCAGTTATTTTTTAATAAGCAGATTTTGACTTTATTTCATCATCTCACTCCTGCTTTAGATCCCTGGGAGAACAGTTAGCAATGATGCCAAAACCTCCTGTCCCACCAAGTGACAGATATGAAAGAGGCAACCCACCTCCTCTAAGGAAGCAAAGCCCTGGGAAGTAAGTGCTTATGTGATTGAAATTCAGTAAAGAAGAAATGAAATTTAACAAAAATATGCACAAGTAACACAGGATGGTCTGATTTACTGGTACTGCATGACAGCAGGGTCTGTGGGTATCAAAGTTTTGGTTCATTAATATGCACAGGATGTGCTTGAAACTGCAGAAAGGTGTGAATGCAGAAAAACTCTCCAGTCATATCTGGAAGAGCCATTACGTGGGGCATGACTCATTCCAAAGCTGTACAAAGATATAGATGATCCTTGTTTCTTCCAGCAGAGCAAGTTCTTGCTCTAGGGAACGTTCTTACATGAGTTCTATTGCTGTTGTTTTAGGGTGTTAGAAAAGGAAAATTGTACTTTCATCCCATTGATTTTATTAGCCTGCAAAGCTGCTTCTTAACAGGCAGCAGCATTTTCTAGCAAACTGCATCATTCCCCAGCCTCTTCTAGAGCACCTGGGGCTGAACACTGACTGTACTTCAGACAAGAGAAGAAATAATTGAGATCTGCTAACCAGCCAGCATAATTGATCAGAGGAATAAAGCCTGATGTCATTATGATGTGCTCTAGCAGTGTTGTCAAATATTATGAATTCAAGACTTGAAGACTAATGTTTCATCATTGTACAAGCTTGTTTTAAGCTCTAATCTTACAATCAATTAATCAGACATTTTTCTTGTTGATAAAATCAAGATGGGCTAAGGACTAGAATAATGCATTAGATTATGGCTGAAAATTAGAATTTTAGATGTTTTTGTGAGGAAAAAAAGAGTATTTCTTCATCCACTGATCTCTAAAACTTACTATAAATTCACGTTCTAGTTGAAAATACGGCCTAATGCACATGAAGTGAATGAGTATTCCATCTATGATGAATGTTTTGTTTTCATTTCAGGCACAGTTGGCCACCACACAAGAAAAATGAAGTAAGTACAGTTTCAAAGCATATATTTATATATTAAAAGTATAGGGGTTACAGTAAAATTAAATACCTGTATAAACTAATAATGCTGGAAAAGGTAAACTTGTTTCTTTTATAAATTGTAAGGAATACTCATGGATCTTTCATGGCACATGGGGTGTTTTTGGACAGTTCTTCTGTGTCAAGCTCAGTTTGTTCCCTGAGAATTTTATCTTGGATAACAGGAAGAAGAAGGCCAGAATTTCTTCTATGACATGGGAGAAGTGGTTTTGTTTAAAAAAGATTTGAGCTTCTGGGGATTTCTTTCAACTTAAGCTGACCTAAAAGCTTCACTTTCAGATAACTCTGAGAGTCTACACTTACTTGAAGGAAGTTTATATCTCCTGAGAATTTCTGATTATTTTAGGTCAATATGCTTTATGGGACATCTACCACACATCTTGGTTAAAACTTTAAAGCTTAAAAAACTAAAAAAATTATTTGGTGTTGCATGAAGACAATACACCCAACATTGTAGAGGGAAGTGACATTGTAGCTATTAGAATCCTTGTAATCCTTGCATACTCAAGATTGACCAATGTCCAGATTTTGTTTTGTAAAACATTCCTAAGAACTGTGCTATAATATGTGGCTAATTTTTTTTTTTTTTTTTTTGCTCCACAGGATGAAGAAGACAGTAAGTATTTCTACAGGGATTTTTCAGACTTGAAATCTTTCTTTGTCTTAGTTCTAAAAAAAAAAGTAAAAAGGAAATTACTTCAGTTGTTTTCTTAGAACCATTTCTGAAGTCAGGTTGTACCTTGATAGGCAGTAGAATTCTTATAAAGTGCCTGATGCAGATTTACATATCAAAGCCACAAACCCCAGGAAATCAACAGCTAATAGCTTCCTTCAGTCAGCCAGTTAGCAGCCAGCAGGATTTCTTATTTTGGAATACATTACATTAGAGAGATTTGTGTTCTGCACGCAGCATCAAACAGCTGGAAACAGAAACCTGGTATCTCCCAGTCCCCAGCAAACCCTGCTGGCACCAGGCTCTGTGCAATGTTAGTCACCTTCATGAACAGCAGCAGAACTTCTTCCATGGGCCACCAGTGTTTATAAACTACTGCAGAATGCTGATTTCTGAAACTGAGTTGGTAAAGTGACTCCATAACAGAAGCAGGACATTTGGCCAAGCCTCTCTGAATTATCTCTGCCCCTAAGCCTCCATAAACAATAAGGTTATTTAAGCTGTGCAGAGCACAGTTAACCTGTTCCACTCCTGTTAGTTCCGGTCTGAGGACACTGTAGAAAGAAAATGTTTTATTTCATGCTGGGAGAAATCTCAGAATGATGTTCAAAAAGGTGAGATCAACTCTGCTATTTAGAAGCAACATGACAAGAAGAAAACACATACCACCTTCTGCAGTTAAGGTACCTGAATTTTGGCTTATCCAAAACAGATGTTAGAAAATATAAATGTTGCTCAAGCCAGTTCCAGTTTAATTTTAGTTTTAATACCTACCTTGAAGTTCTTAGCTGAGCTTATTAGTTTCCAGTCTGTAACACATCAAGGACTATTTATTGCATTATATTTATCTAATTAAACAGCAGTAAGGTGAAGAATTTCTTCATGCTACTTCACTTAAGAATATCTCATGTAGGATTTAAATTTCCTTCTCTTCCTCTCCACAGCTGCCCTGCAAAGACCCGTGCCACAGCTGTCCTTGCCCCCATACAGCTCCAATGCATTCCCACCCAAATCTGTCAAGCCTCCACCTAAGCCAGGATCCAACACCATTCCTCCTGCAGAAAGGTTTGTTTCACCATTATGGGTCATTCCTTTTGAATCTCAGTCTCTTGGTAGTTCATTACTGAGCCTGTGCCCTTGCCTCACACAATGCTAATTAGTGCTGCTCCTACTATCAGGAGAATCCTTTATGGAATTGAAGATCTGTATCAGTGGAACAGAGAGTGTACATCAGGCAACCAAGAAAAAGCCATGAGTCTCTCTGTTTTATGGCAAGGAATTTTTTTAAACTGGAGGCATTGGAGTGGCCTCCTAGAAGAGAGGCTAGACAAACTTAAGAGAGTAAAAGCAGGTATTTATGGAAGGCCTTCAATAGGTACAGCTTGGGCAGTCAAAAGCCTCTGAGGGGCTACACCCAGGATGGACAATGGTCATGAGTTTTTCAGACAATTTGAAGTTTGGTTCATTTACATCTCAGGGGTTAATCCTCCAAATTACAGCTCCAGGTAATGGAGTAATTTACTTCAAATTATCCCCCCAGCTCACTCTTGTTTACACCTCTGGGTCCTGAGACAATCAGGTGTCCTTGAGTTCAGGCCTAGAGAGGAATTGTTTTATCTCAATAAATCTCGGCAGCTGACAGGCCATGGAGTTTTAGAGCTATACACTAAAGCAGTGCAGGATCTGAAAAATAGAAAAGCTAAATCCTAAGGCATCAAGACCCTACAAAGTACAAAGCTTCCATTCTTAAGACACCCATTGTTTGGAGGGTTCATAGGAATGACCAGTTCTTTTGGAAAGGGATCATCTCCTACAAAACTAGGTAGGATTCAGGACAAAGGGGTCCTGTACACTCTAGGACCCCTTAAGTGTTAGAGCTACAACTCCTCACACTTTGAAACTAAAAATCTCCACAACCCTGGTTGTCTGGAGTTGAATCTGAAAGAATTTCACCTCCCTTTCACTAAATGTTACTCTAATGGTTGATAATTCCTATTTAAAATTGTGAACCTTGCTGCAATTTTTTCCCAGCTTCAACTTACAAATATTTGTTATGCCTTCACTTGCTAGACAGAAGAGCCCCTAATTAAATTTGATTTCTGATTTACCATACAACAGACTTAGACTTTGATGACTTAGAGTGGGCTCCTTGAGTCCATGTCTGATGCACATTTTCTAATCTCTGTATTTTTTTAATGGCTCTTTGATGAATTCCTCATATTTACCATCATTCTCTGGAACTGCTGACACCAAAACAAATACTGCAGTAGCATTAGCAAGGTCATATGCAAATTGAACTATTCCTATGATGAACATTTCTGCTTATATTCAAAAAGCATTGCCAAATTTTGCTGTAGCAGAGGCCCCTGGGTTGACTGATTCTCTCCCATAAATCAAGTAATGATAGGGTGTTTTTGTTGTGCAAACAAAATTAGCATATTTATCTCAGAGACTTTTTAACAGCTCGTTTAAGCAGAAGAGAAATATGAACAGTAAAGGAAAGGAGTGCAGGCAATTTGTTCTCAATTAGGTGAAGAAAGAAAAAAAAAAGCCCCAGAAATTGAAGAGTGGGGCTCCAATTTGAGCAGTTTTGGATGCTGGTTGAGGTTGGCAGAGATCTCTGGACATCTTCTGGTCCAACCCCCTACCCAACAAGGTCACCTTGAACAGGCT
Source organism: Passer domesticus (assembly GCF_036417665.1). Classification (NCBI taxonomy): domain Eukaryota; kingdom Metazoa; phylum Chordata; class Aves; order Passeriformes; family Passeridae; genus Passer; species Passer domesticus. The sequence goes on along the minus strand of NC_087486.1, from coordinate 14,796,814 downwards.
GCCTGGTACCACATCCAGACAGCATTTGAATGTCTCCAAGGAAAGAGAGATTCCACAACATTCTTGGCAACCTGCTCCAGTTCTTGCTTGCCCTCACATTAAAAAATATTTCCTGATGTTCAGAGGGAACCTCTGGTCTGGGAGCAGTGTAAAGGCTCTTGTCACTGGGAGCAGTGAAAAGAGCCTGGCTCTCCCTTCAGGTATTTATATGCTTTAAAAGATCTCTCCTGAGCCTTCTCAGCTTCCAGCTCCTCAGCCTTTCCTCTTATGGGAGATAACCCAGTCCCTGACATTGCTGGCCCTTCCCAGCTTGCAACATAAATGTGAAGCTGCATTTTTATCAACAATGTTACAGAAGCAGTAGAAAAATAACTCTGTGAGTGGAACCCCCGCAGCGAGAAAGGTCTGGTGAGCTGCCCCCTGTGCGTGCTGCTCTGGGGAAGGCAGAGCCATTCCCTGGGAAAACTCCACAAGCTGAATGCTCTCCTGCATTGATCCTGCTGCAGAAGTCTCTGTGGCCTTTACTGATTACCTTATTGCCAGATACTGAGCTCCAGGTAAACTTAAAGGTGGATCCGCTTACACAAAAAGAAGGAAAGAAAAAAACAAAAAGAAGAAAACAGAAGGCTCTCCTCACTCTGCACAGGTCTCAAGGGGCTCTCACATTCTGTAAAACTGGCACAAAGTTCAGACCAGGTGATCAGAGCACAGAAATGTTGTAGAGAAATGTTGTAGTTATACTGACTACTCTTTTGTTTTATTATTATTTTTTTAAACAGTGCTAGAAACCTGTCTTCAACTGGCTCTCTACCACCACGCTTCCATCCAGGTTTGCATCCTACATCCTTACATTGTTTTTCTTTTTTAAGTGAATGAAAGTTGAAAGGCAGTTTCAGTGCAGTCAATATAATAGCTTTTTTTTTTCCTATGTATGTTTCTGCTTGGACTGTGAACAGAAAACTATCAAATTCCTGAAAGGAATCACTTAGTCTGAATCAAAGATTTTGGGCTTTTTCTTCCCCATGAAGTTTGGGCTTCCTGCCTAGTTCACCTAGTGTCAAAACTTCATAAAACCATCCTTTTCTGTACAGTACTGAGAGCTGAGCTATGCAAATCACTGTGGTGTGCTAATACTCCCTAAAAAGGTTAGCAAATGCTTTTCATGTGAAATATGCTCCATATTTATCTTGTAAGAAAAAAAATAGAGAAAACTTAGACATCAATTGCTTTACAAGTAATTTTTTTTGCACAAGGTAACAGCTGTGTCCTACAGTGACATTTTTTACTTTCTAATTGCTGAGAAGGTAAGGATTGCAAAGAGACAATGTTACTTCTGTCTCTAAAGAAACCAAGATGCTCTCAAGTGAGTAACTGTGGTACAGAAACTGATAAAATGTCACCCCTATTTCCAGTTCATCTGTTCTTATGGAGATCTGAACCACAAGAGCTCAGTTAAATTCCCTGTGCACCAAGGATGGATTTATGTAACAAACCTGGCTCTCAGAGAGAAGCCTAAAGCTGATTTCAAATAATTTCTAGGTGTCTCAGTAGCAGGGTGATAAAAATACTTTATGCTTCATAAAATCAAGATCCTACACCCTGGGTGCACAGATGAAGTTATTTTTCTGGTTTTAACATTGTTTTTCTACTTTTGTACCTCTGAAGGCAGCAACAGCAGATCTCCTTCCAGAGGCCCAGCTGACATGAGACCTCCACTGCCAATTCCTAGCAGACAGACTGTTCACCAGGCAAACACAGAGGAAGATGAGGTACAAAACATGAACCACAGCTGTAAAGACTGCAAGTTTTCTAGTTTTGAGAGACAACACCTTTCAAAGTTGTTTTTCTAGTCAGTAGTCACTGTCAGGACACTACTGAGTGCTTTCAGTTTCCTTTTCTATGTCAAACTGTAGTGCCTTATTTTGTCCTCACCGAGAAAAACAACAATAGTTGAACCCCAAAAGAGCAAAATAAGAAAAAGACTTGTCTTCTGGATTACTTGTTTTGCACAACTGCCTTCAAGCAGTATCGAACTTTCAGTTCTCTTTCCACAAAACTTTGATGTGTAAAGGACTCATTGAGTGCATTTTTGCTTCACATTTCCTTAAATAAAACAAGTTTAGAGCAAACCACTCATGGTGATAACACTGCTGGGCAATCATAAATAGTGCATTTACAGGAAGTCTGCACAGTTGTCTCAGATGATAGCTAAAACCAAACAGACAGACAAAGGCAAAGGATGCCTTTGTGCCTAGTGTCCAGGTAGACAAAAGAGAATATGCCATTTAAAATCTTTTATTGAAAGTATTTGGAAATATCTGTTTTCTTAGCTTACCTGCAGGGGTGTAATATCTAGATCTGTAATATTTTCAAATTAATCAAAGCGAGCAGGTAATTTAAAACAATTTAGCAGCACTTTCCATGCCACAATAAATAGCAGTGTGATCCGTGACACACAGAGATTCTGCACACAGACTCACATATCCTCACACTGCAATTTCTCTCTACTTATTTGCATGTTGCCATTCCCTGGCAGCTGACCTTGTCCTTGTCCTTGTCCTGTCCCCAGCTCCAGGGCTCTCTGAAGGATGAGTGGTACGTGGCCTTTGTCAGCCGGCCCGAGGCAGAGGCAGCGCTCCGCAGGATCAACAAGGTACTGCAAATCCCACCCTTGTCTGGGCATAGAGCACAGCAGAATGAACTGCAGGTTCAAACAAGGTTTATGGAAAAAAAAAAAGTGGAAATAAATTTAATATAGAATATTTAATATTAAATACAAAAATAGACATAAATACATTTAAAATGTCATAAATATTTATAATAGTTTAAATAAATAAATTTAATTTAGAAATAAATAATTTAAAAATAAATGTATTATATATTTATAATAATAATATATTATTAAAACAATAGAATAAATATATGTTAAATAATAATATGGCCTATAAAATATATAATATTTAATATATAATCTTTAATACCATAAAGATAAATAGATTTATTGCTGTGGGAGTTGTGGTTACCCTGTGCTGCATCACGCATTTGCCATGAGCTGAAGATGGCATGTGCACCATTCCAGTGACTTGTACTAAAGTCCAGTTTATGAGGTCCCATTCAGTGCCTTTAAGAAAGGGATTTCAATGGAAGATTTGTCAAAATAGATCTGAGACTAAGAAAAGTAGAGATAGTGATACAGCATCACTGCCTTTATCTAAATTACACAATGTCATTATTTTAAGCTGCCTATAAATCCATCACGTAGGAAACGTGATTGGCACTTAGTGGAAATGAACTTCTCTTCTGGTTAAAGTGATGTGAGGTTGGTCTTTTCACTTCCTCCTTTAATGGAATCTCTCCCTCATACAACACCATTCCTACCTTCCTTTAGAATCTGCTTTTGTAACAGAGAGGAAAGTTTGAAGTGGCAAACTGAAAGACAACACATTTGTCAAAAGACCTAAATGCTTTAATGGTGCAGTTTCTCTTATCAGAAAGGAAAAAGATTTCAGAAAGAAGAAAAGCTTAGAAGCACAAGTGCTCTAGTGAAAGTTGTTACGCTGAGCAAACCCAGGAGTGTCTGCTATTTGTCATCTTTCATTTTTTACTGTTTCAGGATGGAACATTCCTGGTGAGAGACAGCTCAAGGAAAACAGTGACTCACCCCTATGTCCTGATGGTGCTGTACAGAGACAAAGTGTACAACATCCAGATCCGCTACCAGGAGCAGGAGCACTTGTACTTGTTAGGAACCAGCTTGAAAGGAAAAGAGGTACCACGTGTTTTTCACTCCAAGGCATCTCCTGCCTTGTTCCTCAGTGTCAGATGACTGTTCTCCTGGGCTGGAATTCTGCTTCTTGTCTCAGTTATTCATGGGAGAATATTGTTACTGCTGGAAGCAGAGTCAGGTTATGCTGTTTGCTCTCAGGGAGTGAAGGGGTGGCCTTAGAACACAGCCATTAGAAATCCACGTGCCTGCTTAGGGAATGTTTGTTTCCCACTGAGATACCAGACAAGGGAAATGCAGAGCTGAGAGCTAATCCATACCTGCCAAGTTCCAGCTTTGCTCCCAGGCTGGTGGCTCAGCCCCAGCCTGCAGGACTGTGTGGGTTTGCTGGCACCAGACAGACTGCTCAGCACAATCCTGGCAGGTCTGATCCAGACAGAACCCCTGAGCTGATCAGCCACCTCTGAACTCTCAAGTGCAGCCATCACATCAAGCACAGTGGCAACAGCATGTGTTAAGCAGACCAAGACTGTAAAAATTAATTATACAACATTGCAGCAGCTTGTACACAGAGTTACTGAACAACACATCATGGCAGGAATGAGAACACTTGATCTGAACCTTATATATATTTTTATAATATTGATAAATATTTAGAATTTTAAAATACCCTTTTGTTTCTACTGGTTACTAATAATTCTGACATTTTGTCCTTAGTCTTCTCATTTTTTCCATCCCACAGGAATTTTCTTCTGTAGCAGATATCATTGACCACTTCCAAAGAACCCCCCTTCTTCTGATTGATGGAAAAGACAGAGGGTCAAGAAACCAGTGCATGTTAAAATATGCTGCAGGACATATTTAAATGAAACTTTAGAGAAGATCACATATAGTACTGAAGCCTTCTGAAGTTTATAAACTTGAAGATATTTCCCTTTTCAGCAAACTAAAATCATGAAGTCATTAAAATTCACAGTTTCAAAGAAAAAGGACTATGTTATTTTTAAATTATGCCTTAAATACAGTACTCTATAAATATAATTTTCCTACAAAGTGTCCATTAATCATAAAGCACATGAGATTTTTTTTTCTTCCAAGATATGTATATCTTCTTGAAATTATTTCCACACCAAATTTGATGAACCATAAATAAATATCCATACAAGCCTCTGCTTTCATAGGAGCTCTTTTCTTGGATCAGAATTGCAGCAACAACTTTGTTATTTGGAGTGATACAGAGTAGACCCAAACATTGTCAAAGCTGTGGAGTAGACAGAATAAAAGCCAATTTTTTCCTCAGTAAATCTAACTCTGCTCACTTCTATGAAAAGATCAACTCAGATCTGAAGAACACCCAGATTTCAGTGGCACCAAAACCCCTCCAACCCTGGAGATGTAGGTGCCTGCCAGGATCTGTGTCTGGGTTATCCAGCTGTGAAAGTGCTTGTTCCCACTTTTCCAGAACACCACACCCACAGAGCACATCCTCCCTGCACAGCACTGGGGATCCCATGCCTCAGCCCACAGCTGGAAGTTTGTATTTCCTACAATTCTCTAACCTCACTCAGAAAGAAGGTTTTCTCCACATACATCTCTCTTCAGCTGTGTCTTTCTGACTGAATCAAGCAACTGCATTTCTACAGGGAGCACATCAACAAAATCATCATCATGTGACCCTTACGTGGCAGAACCCCCCAGATCTCTTAGAAAGCACAGTCAGGCCAAACTTAGTTCCTCTTGCACAACTGCTTTCTGTTTTACTGTATTTTTTAAAGAAAAAAAGTGACACACACAGTTCAAAAATTCAAGTTGTGGCTGAAGAACACTGCAGCCCCTTTGTTAAGTGCGATTTATCCCAGCATTTGACTTGGGTTTCAATTTCCCTTGTGGTCTGACAAGACCTTGGTTTGATAATTATGACTTTTATCACACTTTTTCTCCTTTAAAGCCATGGTGTCTATATCAGTTAAAACACTGGAACCAGAATTCAAGGTAGAAAATACCTTCCATAGAATCTGTAATGCTTCCCAGGTAACATAATCTGATTTCATAGACAGTTTTCCTTATAAAGATATGTTTTGTAAGTGTTCCTTTCTAAGATGTTTAGGTAAGAGCTGGAATTCAAAGTTAGCAAAGTTCATTTCCATGCAACTAAGAGTCAAAAAATAAAAGTGAAAAATAAAATTTAAAAAATCCTTCAGCTGACAAAAGCTGTTTCTAGCCCAATAGTTTAAAAATTGACTACTAATCCGAAAGTGAAAGAAAAGTCAGTTCTAATCTGTCTTTTCAAAAACTGTTAAAATTAAGAACAACATCCCCCATATCACCACTGACTCTTGTGAAGTGTAATTCTATTCCATTGCCCTGCCTTAAAAAAATCTGACAACCCAGAAACACCTCCTATGGAATTATGTTTTATTAATTTTAAATTATCTCACCAGCAAAAGAGACATAAAACATAAACCAGCACAACAAATTCTAACACTGCATATTTTTTAAAAAGTAGAATAAATCTCTATTTGATTATTCAGAGAAATATATTTGGTGTAAGAATAAAGCTACATCTCAACATTCAAACATGTCCACAAGTGAAGTATGATTGAATATTTATTGTAGTGAACTACATGAAAATTGTGGCTGTGCAAATGTTGGGCCAAGAAGATTTCAGGATAGAGCACTGAAACCACAAACTCCTCCCTATTCTTGTAGCTATTTGCACTAGACAGTCATTACAGAAACTAGAATGGAAAGCATTTTTTGTTTTCCAGAAGCAATCTGCTCTTTGACCCCTTCCTCAGCAACATTTTTAAGAAGAGGAAGGCAGCTCAAAACACAAATTGCAGTTCCTCCTTCACTGGCAGTTTCTTATCCTGTTTCCACAGGCACAACTAAGACAAGAGACAGTGACTTGAAGTAAATTTCAAATCTTTTGTTACTGCTCTAACACGTTCTTGTTTAAAAGAAGAAAACCGTGTGAGAAACTTCATGCCCAGTTTCCTGACCTTTTTAATTAATTACATCAGTCTTTCCCACCCTAGTGGGCTTAATTTGGGAAATGTGGGTTGAAAAAACCACTGTCAGAACGAATAACCTATTTTTTTTTCCATTCCACATGTTTAGCTTAAAATAAAAATAGTCTATCTGCAGGAAACCATGCTATCATTGTACAGTTCAAACTTAATTAAAAGAAAGAAGATGAAAGAAGAAAGAAGAAAGAAGAAAGAAGAAGCAGCTTCATCAGTATTAATAGAAGACAATACAAGAAAATGGATGTTACTTAATCAGTCAAACTCCAAGTTTTTTCTTCAGCTTCTCTTAAATCTTGGGCCTTCATAGGACGGTTGAAATTCAGAATCAGGTCACAAAGCAGTAGCTGGCTTTCCACTGGAAGGAAAAGGGCAGTGTATCAGCATGGTATTTATTGAATGGCAGCGAATGGTAATCTACAGAGAGCATTGTTTCAGTGTTCATCTATCACCTCACTCAGGGTTGCCTGTTTCGCTTGCCTCAAGATGGTTAAATTCAGTTGGTGTCAGCATGTCAGCAATATTTGCATTAGAAGACTCTCAGTGTTCCTAGAAAGGAATGACTGATCACCTAGCAGGTGTTTGCCATGGTTAACTAACACGATTTCATTGCTCTCTAACTACTGTTTCATTAATTTTTTAAAACACAAGAGCAAAGCTATTGCTTCATTACGTTAAAACCCAGTTGTCTGACACAGAAAACCAGGCCATTCTCAACTGTACACTCCTAGAACAATGTCCTACACAGCCTTGTGTTTAACTAGATTGTGAAGTCAGAATTACCATTTATTTTCTTCAACTCATTGGACATTGAGTCAACATTTTTAATTGCAGCCTCAAGATTAAACTGTCCATCAGGATTTTTGATCACCTGTATGAAACAGGAACAAAACATGACTGGCAGGGTATATATGATTCATAAACTCATTGATATAGATAATCATAATACTCATGACATTTTTTCTTTCATTTTCTTAAATAATATTCTACCAGAACATCCCTCAGTTTAAAATTATCCACTTAGACTTGACAAATTACAGCTATGGAAGGCAAGCACTAAACACTCAAGGCTGGGGTTTTTTCCTGTCACATTTTTTTATAGAAACAACAGCAGTGAAATTAATCATGTTTATGAATTCCTCTCCTCATCATTTTTCATGTTTGTTTTTGACCAAGATTTTCCTACAGAATCGAAAATTAATCGAAAATGATCATTCAGCCACAAGATGGAGCTGCAGTGACATTAACGTGGCCAACACACCTGGTCACTATTAACGCTGAGTGTTAATGAGCCTGCCAAAACACGCCCAGAAACATTGGTAATTAGTTTACAATCAATATCTTCTTGTCTTCTTTAGAAATCATATTCCCTGCATGTAACATTTAATTAAAAACCAATCAAAATCTAGACAAAATTAAGACTAATAACCATTTGAAATGAAGTATAATTTGAAATCTCAAATGCCTACTAAACTCCTCTTAAGGAACTTTTCCTTATGAAAAATTTCAAAGAGAAGGGCACATAGCACAATTTCTGGCCTTGTTATAAGCTCCCAACATATCATTCAGAAATTCTAAAATGTGGAAAAACTCTGGGTGATTCATAAATAATGTTACTTATGTAGAAAATCTCAGCACATTAAGGAGCATGACCAAAAATATTAACATACATTTACCATAGATTCTTTGTCTGAGTCTCTTTTCCCTTCAGTCAGTGGCTTTATGTTGAGTTCATCAGTCATGGCTGAGACTTCTAAAAAGACAACTCCAAATTATTAAGGATTAGTAAGTATAAAATATATAAATGTAAATATCTCACATAAAATATATAATTAAATTTTAAAAATATAACAACTGGACATTCATTTCATTAGTGTTATTTGAAAGTAGAGTCTAAGACCTCAAACAGTTTTAGTTCTGAGGAGGAATCAAAAGCCTTGATTTTATTTCTTTTACTTTCTTTTAGGGACAGCGCTCCAGAATTTTTTCAGGAGTTCAAGTGGAATTGAAAACAGTGAATAAGTGTATGAGTAATGGTGATGAAGAATTCCTCTAACATATTCCTGTACTTTTTTAACTGAAAACTTTCTGAGAGATCTAAAAAGGTATTGCAATTGGTTTCTAACATCAATTTATGGAAGCAAAATCTAAAGCACACAGGGAAAAAACTGTCCATGGTGGTGCATCTTCCCCTGGCCACATTATGATCTGAGGTTTTTTTAGAGACTCTAAAACACTCTTCTGGCACTGTCTGCTGGTCAGGAACAGAGCTGAGATTGAATACCAGATCCCCGGGCTGGCTCTTCCCCCATTCCTGCTGCTCGTCTCTCCTTACACGTCAGGACACCTTTGGGCAAGCTCAAGTGTGTGACAGTCACTGGAGAGCTGTTTCAACCCTAAAAAAGGGAGAGAAAAGGGGAGGAGGGTTATTTCACCCTCAGAGGGGTGTGTTTTCAGATGGGGTGCATTGACACCATGCAGAGGGTGCTCAGCTCTGGGGCAGTAAGGGTGTCCCCCTTTGGGTGCCTCCCAAAAAGGCCTCATGGAGGGCACAGCTCCTTTGGGCTCCTGTGGGTCACTGCCCTGCACAGGGTGAAGCCCCTGCACAGGAGTCAGTCCCCCCAAAACTTCTCCAAAAGGAGCCGAAGTATGTTTTATGTTGGAAGGCACCATAGAGATAACCTGGTTCTGTCCCCCCTGCCATGGACAGGGACACCTTCACTAGCCCAGGTTGCTCCAAGGCCTGTCCAGGCTTGCAGGGAGAAGGAGCACAGCCCTAGGAACACTTGCAGGGAGAAGGAGCACAGCCCTTTCCCAATGAGGACATGCTGCCAGCACAGCCAGGCTGGGCTGGTCCCTCCCTGCAGCAGCCCCAGGGCCAGCAGGAGGATGTGCAGCCCCCCCAGGGGCAGCCCCAGGGCTTCTCCCAGCAAGGAATGCCCTGGTGTCCCTCACCCAGCACATGGGAGGTCAGTGGGTTGCAAGAGTCCTGGGGGAGTCGCAAATTTTAGGAGTGGGTGGCAAAAAGTAATTGCAAATGCTGCAAGAGCTGAAGAAGAAATGGAGAAGAGAGGACTGAGGTGTCAGCAGGGGGTGGTGGATGGGGAATGAATCGTGGTGGCCTTTGAGGGCCTGCTTGTGGAGAGCTTATTGCATGCGCTGCATTTACAAACATTTATAAACATTTATAAACATTTATAAACAGTCAGTTCCTTTTGGTCATCAATTCAAGTTCACATGGAGTAAAGTAAGTTTTACTATTTGATCAAAGCTTAATAGTGAACCTGAATTTAAAGAAGCCAAAAGAGGCACTTTGCTAGACAGATTTATCCATTTAGAACTTGCTCAGTGTTAATTTAGCAATGACCACTGCCCTCAGAAGCACATACCTGACTTGAGTTGGAATCAACAAAACCTGCTAACTAATGACCTGGGCTTGGGAACTGCTCATTTCTTCCCCAGTCCGTGCTGTGGTACTTAAAGCCAGGGACCAAGCAGGGGAATGGCTGTCAGCACTTTTCTTTAATTTACTGGAACCACTTTTCCTGCTGCTCAGCATTCATCTGTATTTTGAACTCACTGCTTGGCACCAGTGGAGAAGGAATCACCAGCACCTCAGAGCAGAGTGGAATTACTTGGATGTGCAGTAGAGAACAGATGGACAGGGTGTGCTTGGGATGTGCTTTCATTCTATTTCTTCTTTAAAACAAAGCATTCTAAATGTATTGGTTTATGACTGAATTGGAACTCAGAACAGCATTTTCTGGTATGGCACAATTAAACTGTGATTCAAAGAGAAAACATGATAGGCTGCATACATTGTGGGGCTTTCTGGAGATGAGAAATGCAGAGCAGGAAACCCTTCACACATGCACTAATTCCTGTACTACAGCCTTTCAGTTTACAACCTCCTGTCAGCACCCCAGTGCAAACAAGGTAACTGTGCCCTTTCTGTGGCCTCTAAGGAAAAAGTCCAGCTGAAGGTGCTGATTTTGCTGGTAGAATATAAAATAGAGCTGTCATACAAGGTGGCTTTATATATCTTCTAAATACAAAAGAACCTACAAAAGTTTATATAAATATAAATAAAAAAAAGCAAACCAGTATCCTAGCAAGGTTGTGAAAATATTTGTGCCAGTAGAAGGAGCAGTTATTTCCTTCACTAACCTGTAAAGCAGAATGCTTCAACTGATAAACCCTGTTTCTGTCAGTTTATTTTCTACATTTGGATGTTTTTTCAACATCATATAATCATTCCTATTGCACTTAAATTTTTCTATATTGTAAACTAACAATATAAGGAAAAATATGTTATTGTAATGATGAGAAAAATTAGATTCAAAATATATACAATAAACTGAGTTGCCAGAACTAATTGGACAAACCAAATAGAGTGGTTCTTAAAACCACTTTCTAAAAACAATCTTCAACAATATGAGATACTAACCAGCAAACTGACCAACAGTGCAAGAGATTGACTGTATGCAGCATTTTAAAAAAAAAAATATAGTAAGAGATATTTAATTTCTACACCTGAATTTACTTGGAACAGAAACACTGGATTTTCTTTATAAGGCAATATTTCAAACTGAAACACTGAAATTACAGGTTTAAATTATTAAGTTATACCTCTGTGAGGAGCATTCTTGTAGGTGCTGCTGGCAATTTCACATCAGCGTTTCAGTTTATGAGTTGCAGTTTGCTCTTTGCCTGAAGTAAACCCACAGGTTTATGTGCAAAGATACCCAGAGCTGAAGCTCTTCAATCATGGGCTGGTCTGGCCATGGGTGGTACTTTACACAAAACCCCTCTGGACCCAGGGGTTTTCAGAGAACACCTTCACTTGTGGCAGTTCAGACAGTTTTATGAATCCCTGATAAAGACAGAATTATTACCAAACCAGTTCTCTAAGGAGGGGGAAAGATCAGGAAGACTAGAAATAGATTTGAGGGTGCAGAATTAGGGTTATGATGAGAATGAGCAAGCTCTGCAGGCAGCTAAAACAGGCAGATCACTCTACAGCACTGCCTTCCTCACCTCTGCAGTAAAATTACCCTAAATATAACTTCAGACAAAATAAAGCAGTTCAATACATAACCACTGGACAGGACAGTTTGAAAACAAAGGATATACAAAATTATTTTCTTGTGTAGTAAGAGATGAAGTAGAAAGAGGAAAACCACGATCTTGTATTGTATCTTATGGTTACAAAGATGTTTTAAAGAAATTGTTGTAGTGGGAAGTAGAAAAAATGTATTGACTTCAAAATAATATTTTATTATTATAAATAATAATAAAAGTGAGTAGCTTAATAAACATTTAGAGTCTGTCTTTCAAGGAAGTCATATTTATGCCACTGCAGTAACAGATGAGACATAAGGAAATCACAGTCACCAAGGCTGAAAGAGACCTTCAGGTTCATCTAATCCTGCCATCTCTCACCACAATCACCCTTAAACCATATCCTCAAGAGCCTTATAAAGTTTTACTGAAAGTATTACCATTTGCTGTTACTGTGAAGGCTTTAGCTTTCATAAAAAACTCCCTAGTGGGTCTAAGAAGAGTGTTTAAAGTTTCAATGCACGTTATTAAACTTTCACATGAAAAGCTTTGACAAAAGAGAAACTGATTTTTTACCGTCACTTAGGTATAAAATTTTTTAATCCAGATTGCAAGGAAAGTCAAATAGAAATCAAACCAACACACACAAAATACAACGCAACCTTGACAAATGGCAGTAATTTCTGATAAAATAATGTATTTCAGAAGCTCTGGAGCACATGTCAAATTTGAAGTGATGGAAACTTGCTGAAGGCCAAGAAAAGCCTGACCAGACCATGGTACAAAGACAGTAAAGCAAAAGCCAGACTTTGTCTTTAAAAGTTACAGACCCAGTATTTGAGGCTAAAAGTGGTAGGTGGAAAAGAGTGCTAAGCAAATGGCCTTGCCTTAAAACATACTCATGAAATAGGAAGTGTAAACCCTGAGTTAAAATATATATTTGTGGCATATATTGTATGCCACAAATATAGTGGCATAGTATATTTACGCCATAGTACAATAGGTGAAACCTGTTATAGTTAATAGGTGAAGTATAATGTTATAGTACAGATGAAGTATAATGTTATACTATAATAGGTGAAACCTCTTTGCTTGAGTTTTCAGTCAGAAAAATGCAAGAAATTATGTAGCACACAATGGTATATAATACATAATACAATTTTCTGAGACTGTTTTCATAGTACCTGCATAAGAAAATATTAAAACCAAAAAGTTGCACCTACAGAATTAAAATCACTGCAGCCTTTCAGAGAAAAAATGCAATTATTTTAAAATAATAAATAGCATAAGCTTATGCTTTGTAGATAGTCTGGAAGGTGTTCACTTGGTGATCTGAAAAGTTTTTTAATGTGTAGTAGTATGTACATAAAATATGTGTAATAGCTTCTGAACTATAGCTTTAAAGTGGTTCTGTAATGTAATATTCAAGGTAATTATATGGCCTGTTAAAGATTGGAATATTCATTAACTGAAGACAAGTGCACATCTAATGCTAATACAAATGGAATTGAGTGCTGAAGCTGCTTAGTTGGTATAAATATCTTTTATACAAAAATAAAGGTATATTTTCTGCAGCTTATTCATACATAACACTTGTGCTGCTTAATTTTTTAGTAAAGTCAGGCAAAGAGGTGTGGAGTTGCTTAAAAGAGGAACAGTAAATATCTATTAGGTTCTGGTGGGATAATTTGAACAATTAATCATGAATGCTATTTTTAGTGGAACTTGGGGAGATTCACAAATATTTTTGCTTTCTTCATAGTCCAGATATCATGGAAAGGGAGAACTTCTGGTGAAAGCTTGGCATGCAAGCTCTGAGCCACTGGAATTGGGAGGCACGACTGATCTTGCAGTGTTTTTTAAAGTGAAATTTGGATACATTCATGAGTTGAGTGGAAGAATTTCAAGAAGCATCTAGAAATTCCTTGTGATTCTGGATTTCCCAAGAGAAGTGATTTCTGATGCTATCAAATATTTTCCCAGCTCATCATAACAGCACTGAAATGACACAGACTTGACAGCAATTGTGAACCTTTACTTGTTCACAAGCAGCTGTCTAGAGCCAAAGAACTGTGTCTGCTTCTAGCTCTCAGGGACACACACATCTGCTTCTCTACAACCTTTCTCACCAGATGTCATTTAAAAAGATTTTGTTCATCCACCCAGGAAAAGTAAGTTTATAAAGCAAGGAATTGTGAAATTGTCTCCAGATCCTAAGAAAGCAGTGAATCAGGTTTGTCTTTTGGAAAGCACTGAGCCGTTTTGACTGAGATGTCATTGCTTAACAACTCTGTTTTTGCAGATATTTCACCACTGCTCTTTTATCTTCATAGATTTTTATAGCAGTAACATAGTGCCTGAAATACTGCAGAGAGAAATAAGGGAGTGTGCTAATGCCAGTAAGTCAAGTTTATAATTTGCTACAGTGTAAGTTAGCCCTTCTTAATTTAAATGAATTTAATACCATCATCTGTAATGGTCAGAGACACAATGTAGATATTACAGCTTCTATTAGCTGCTTCCGTTGCAATTATCCACACTATTTTTTATTTGCCAGCTTGCATACATTATTATGTGAAATGCCCTATAAACATTAGAGGTATAGAAATGAGAACTGAACAAAAGAATTTAATTCTGCTCAGGGAAATGGTATTATCGTTTTGAAATCACAGGTTTGATTATTTTTGTTGTTTTATCAGAAAATTTCTTTGTAATTAACTCGCAACCTGGCTAGGAGGAGGCACACCAAAACATCCTGAAGCAATTCCTGTCTCAGCTGTTTGAATGGGCATTTTTTTGTAACTGAGGATTTTTTGCAAATTCTTTATTTCATAAATAAAGACGTCACTCTTGCAACACTGTTCATACTCCATAAATACAACTGTGTTACAAATTCCACCTAACAGACTCAGTTTTGCAGCCTCTGGAAGATGGAACTGGAGAGCAACAAGAGAGAAGCCACTAGATGCCCTCGTTCCCACAATCAAAGCCAAGGAAGAAGAAAGCAGAACATGCTTGCCCTAAAAGGCTGGTGATTCAGCCCAAATGTGAGAATGACAAGTATGTAAGAGATGGCAGTTAATGGATGCCACTGCCTTGAAAGCACATTGTGCCAGCTGCCCACCCAGGGATCCTATGGAAAACAGGGTGCCCCCGAAGAGAGGAATGATTGGCATCTGACTTGATGGAGACGGCTGAACATTGGTTCAATAGACTGAAAAATTGCTTTATTAAACTATTCTATATTAAACTAATACTATATTAAATTACATACTAAAAGGATACTAAAAAGATACTGTACAAAGATACATACTAAAGAAAAAGCCATGACTATCTCCAGAGGCAGGACACAGCTGTGACCCAATAGGCCAATTAATATAAACAATCATCACCAGAATCCAAGTACCAAATCTCTTCAGGCAAACAATCTTCCTAACACATTCCACATGTGCAAAAACAACAGGCGCAGAGAATAGAGATAAGAATTGTTCTCTTTTTCTCTGAGGTTCCTCTCTGCGATTCCCAGGAAATATCCTTGGGAAGCTGTGCCTGCCTGCTCTCCAAGGAGGGAGCTGTGGCTACAGGATGCTGTGATCTGGGGGAAGCTGTAGCAGGGGGAGGCACTACGAGCACCCCCAGAGGCTGCTCCCATTCTGTACTGGCAGTGATTGTCCCTCCCAGTGCCACCCTCAGGAGGGGATTCAGGCATATCCAAACAACTCCAAAGGAAGCCTTTTCCCTTCTGCTGATGACAGTGACAGCTGAGAGGGCTGGGCCTCCTCTTCATGAAGTTCACAGTCTTCAACTCCTGCCTGTGCATCTACCTTGTGGAAAACCTCATGTCTGCATGTCCTGGCTGTGCCTGCACAAAACCCACCAGGTGTGCACCTGCATGAGTTCCATGCTGCACCTGCAGACATGGAAAATTGCTTTATGTTCTAAATCAAATAAGCAAACTGAAATACTGGAGTATGCTCAGATTCTTTTAGCAGAAGGGAGAATGTGTGAAATCAGTTATTTCAACTGGAATTTAACAGTTTTCCATCTAGGAGTAAGACTGCTCTGAAATAGCTATGACAGAAGTTAATCAGTTACTAGCTGTGATCACTTTGTGGCAGCTACTTAGCCTCAAAAACTAAGACCTGTCACTGTTCCTGGAGGGATTTAACAGACATATAGATGTGGCACTTGGGGACACGGATTAGTGGTGGCCTTGGCAGTGCTGGGGGAATGGTTTGACTTGATGGTCTTAGAAATTTTTCCTTTCTTAACAATTCTATGATTCTATGTTTTCAAAACTGGGAATCAGGCCCTTCTTGCTGTTGCTTCACCAAACTTGGTTAATAGCTAAGAAAGTCAATAAAAAATAATGCCAAAATTAGGCTTGTTTTCAGGGTCTGTCCTGTTCAGATAAATTTTACATATATAACATTGCTTTCATTTTTTATCTAATAAAAAATAATTAGATATTAGATATAATATATAATAGATTAGATATAGATATAATAATAATTAGATATAATATGCAATGCAACTGTATGAGAAAAAGTAACCCAAAACTCCTCAAAAAAGACAAAATGAGAATTTGGAAGACAGTTCCAGGAACAGGTCTGACAGTTGATAATTTCTCTTGTAAACTCTAAATGGGTGAAACCTCTTATGACATTACTAGATTTCTTTGGAACCACAGAGGAATAATTTTATGACAAATTAGGCACATTTAAATGCAGCAAAATGTCTACAGTTATACATAATCCCCATTTCTGTGCATTCTGATATATTAACAGTGACATTTACCAGAGAAATATTTCACAACCCTTTTTTATTGTGCTCATTTTTCAACAAGTTTGGAAGCTGGATAAATCACGGAAAGGTTCTGTGTGATTTGATTATCAGACTGACGCTGCAGACACACTGAACAGCACACAGCACAAAGAAATGGGAGGTGATTCCCCTTCCCACAAACAACACAGGAGCTGCATTTAGCAGTAAATGAAGGAAGTCAGTCCTAACATTTTCAAACTGCCTGGATAAGAAATAGCACCATGTGTGAATTCCATGAAGTGCAATGTGGCTGTCAAGAGTTAATAAGAGCTGACAGTGTATTTACCTTACCAATCCAGGCACCTTTTCAGTCCTCACCTCCCTGTTTTCCTGCACATGATGGACCTGTGATCCCTCCAGCAGGGTGAGAAACAGATTCCAGATATCACCAGGTACAAGGTAAGGCATGTTTGCCATGCCAGCTGCCTCTCTGCTTTTGGTGCCTATGACAGCTCTGTGCTGACACCACTAAACTCACAAAGGTGTTTTCTGCTGGAGGCACTACACAGCTGACACCAATAAGAGCTTAAATAAAAACTTTTCCTTCAGTTTCAAATCTAGAGCTAATTAATATTTACACACTGTACCTTCTACTGTCATCACAGATAGCCTAAAATCCAGACTGTCTGGACCCTGTGCAGAATTGCATCTTATATAAGCAATCAAAATATCCTAGTCCAGCCCAGCAGATGCTTTAATTGCCCCTCAGCACCAGACAAGATAATTTCCTGGACTTCTATAAAGTTACATTGTGAGGCTTTCTCCCCTGACATCTCAGATGTACTTTCTGGAAGTGTGGCAAAATATTTAAATAAAAGGGTGCTCTGTTTGCTGTATTTTGCAGCCAGGCAAGACTTGCTTCCCAAAACTAGTGTACTCAGTTCCAACCCTGAGCAGCAGCAGGCATGAACTCCCTGACAGAGGCAGTCAGCTTTGCTGAGAGCACATCCCAAAGCAGTGGATGTGGAGCAGTGCACCCCTAACATTTGCAGATGCAGGCACTCTAAATGTGGCTGCAAGGACTGAAATGACCTGGCCAAATGACCCCCTTTTCTGCTTGGCTCCCCCTGAAGGTGCAGAAATATCCCTGCAGCAACGAGCTGTGGGTTCAGCCAGAGACACATTTACAAAGCACCAGATTAGGCTCTGTACACACCAAGAGAATGAAAATGGCCTATTGAAAGTGTAGCTTTACAAGCTAATTTAATAGGTTATTTTTGTCCTACCTTTCTCAGGAACCTGAGGAATTTGATGTAGAACAGTTGGTTTAACTTTGGAGAATTCACAGATAACATTACTTGACAGGTATTATACCAATTTCCTAATCCATTCCCACTATTCCTCTGCACAGTCCTCAGAAGGAATGAAATAAAGCAGGATTATTTCTTAAGGCTTAATACTGCTTAATATATCTTTTGACATGCTTAATATATCTGGGACATGTAAATCACTATAAATTTCCTTCCAAAGTTAAATGAGATACACTGAAATGAAGAAAAATGGAAATAGTAAAAATGTTCTGATATCAATTGCCAATTTATGCATAATAGTGCAGGATTTTGTTGTTGACCATTCTAAGAGATAGCTCTAAATAAGGAACCTATGAAATCGAAAACTTCTTTACCTGTGTAAATATTCACCTTTCCTGAGTGCACTTTTCTCAATATTTTATTCACAAAACTCCTCCTGTAATTTTTTTTGAATTAACAGTCCTTGAAGATATTTACTTTGAATTTCCACTCTTGCAATGGAGATGATAAGAAAAATGAGCAGCTACAAAATAAACTGTTCACTGCTGGTCAGGCTCCTTGCTCATGGTTGTAATGAAACTGCAGGTTTTTGCAACAGAACTGCAGAGGTTACTGTGTCTCAGAAAGAGACCTAGAGGGACCCTAAGGAGCTGTCTCTGAACTAAATCCATGAGAGCACAAAAATGTTATTCAATCAGAAGCACAACATTTTTCTTAGTGAAGATTTGAATGCAGCCAAAAGTTTGGCCTTGAAGGGTTAAAGCACAGTGTTATTTCAGCAACTGAACAGTAAAAATCTGTGTATGGCTCTAAAATCAAGGAAGGAAGAGAGAGAATAAGATCAAAGAATGAAATAGTGACTGCTTTAATAATAACTTTGGTCAGTAATTTACATAAGTGGCTTTTACACCTTATCATCTGACCATAACTTGGGGTCTTTGGTATCTTGGTTGATACCAACAACTGATCCCTGAACTTTAGGATCATTTTGGTGTTGCTGCTCTCTTTTCATCCTGACCCCACCTTAGCATTTAAAGGAAGCAATGGGGCTCCACTGAAAGTCGTGATAGCATTTATTTTCTGGAGAATTGATGACATTTTACTGCCCAAGATTTTTATGACACCTAGGTTATATTGCTTCTGTGCCTGCTTTTTATAGCTTTCTCCTCTAGCAAGAACTTGCGGTGCAGATGTGTAAGAAATGTTTCCAAAGAATCACAAAGAGAGGAATCTGGAAGTGTAAAATCCTGACTCTGATTACTTTAATCTCATATCTCATCAGGGGAATGTGTATTGTGTACAAGTAACAAATCCTAGCCTCTCTTACAAATCAACATTTGGTGAAGCAAAAATTCATCATTTCTCTGATATTTAGAATTTTATAAGCTACTGATTGGGTCTATTCTCAGGAAGGCCATCTTTTAACTGTTGCAAGATTGGTTTTGATTACTGCACCACTGAAAAATATATGTATGCAGTCATTCCAAAATAAGAAGGTCAAAATACTTGACCAAAACGATTCATGTAAAGTTGTTTTATTACCTCTTTCTTACCATTTTCTCTGACACAAAGGCTGTTGAACATTACTGGGCAGCCTGGCCTCGGTCACTTTTTGAAAAAGCTGCCAGAAGCAACTTTCATGTCATTGTTCATTAACACTGATCACATTAGCAAGGATTTATTGGCAACTGCTGGTAATAAAATACATTTTAAATGCTTTGGGTGTAGAGTCTGCTGTGCCTAACCATGCTGGCATTGCTCACTTTTGAAAAGTGTTGCATGATTTACCACTTAGCCCAGGCACTCTTGTTTGATTAAATCCCTCTTTCCTTGCTGCTGGGAAGCAGAATTGGCAGCAACAAAGCATCTTTAATATTCTGTGTAGCACACCTCTAGAGGTCTTTGAATACATAAGTTCAAATTTTGGTTTAAAAGCTCCCTAAATTTGATTTTACTTGGCTGCAAAGAGGTAACATGAAATGAGCAAGTAAAATATTACAGCTGATGCAGAAAAAAATTTAAATTTCCACCTACTAAAGCACTTCAGTCTAAGGTGAAGTTCAATTGTGAGTCACTGGAGCATTCCCACCTTGTTTCTGTAGAGCTGCCCGATTAATGAGTCTGTCACAGGTAACCCTGGGGCTATGGGACACAGCAGCTGGGAAGTGACATAAAGTCACTTTCAATAGAGCTCTGTACACCTGACACATAATTAACATTTTTGGACAGTGCAAACAGTTCATGATGTGAAGGACAACCTGGTTAACAGGCCTAGGAACAAGCCATTCCATTTCTTTCAGAAGGAATCAAATCTGAGTAACATCTGCTTATTAACAATTAGCAATTCCAGTGCTTCTATTGGTTTGTCTGAGATTTGATGGTGTCTCCAGTAAATGGAAGCACTTTGGACCAGATTGTTTAAGTGTTCACTGGACTGCATGCACTCCAACACCTTCCTGAGGATAGCTGTGCAAGCAGTGAGATTTTGGTATTTTCCAAGACTAGGAAGGAAAAAAGAAAAGCTTTGGTCATTAAAATGACAGATTTCCCAAGCAGGCAGTTAGAACAACGAAAAGCAAGGCACATTTCATAACAACCCATATGCAAACAAAACACTTTGTCTCAAAAATTGGTGACTACTGAAACCAATGTGTGGACATTTTTTCCCAACTGGAGTGCAAGGAGAGCAACACCACTGACCTTAAGAAACTTGGAGGTGGAGCAGGGTTGTTAGCAGGAACATACCAGTAAAATGCTGCTGAGGAGCTGAAGTCTTATCTCACATTTCCCCCACCTTATATTATCTCCAGGATTGTGGTTATACAATAGTCAGATGTAGGCTACTGATTGCATTTTTTCCAGATTAACACTCTCTTGAGAACTTAGAATGAATCACAGAATGGTTTGGGTTGGAAGGGACCTTAAAGATCATCTTGTTCCACACCCCTGCCATGGGCAGGGACACCTTCCACTGTCCCAGGGTGCTCTAAGTCCTGTCCAACCTGACCTTGGGCAGTTCTAGGGATCCAGGGACAGCCACAGCTTCTCTGGGTACCCTGTGCCAGGGCCTCATCACTCTCACAGGGAAAAAATTATTCCTGAAACTTCACAAGTTTCTGGAAAATATGGTTATTTTATTTTTCTGCTACAATTTCTTCCTTTCCTTATGATGTTTCCCGATTAGTTTTCCTATGGTTTTTGTAATAATATTCGTAAGGAAGCACTTGATAAGGACTTCTCTGTTTGTCTTATTTAATTAATTTGAGAATTTGGGATTTGCTCTGAAGAATAAATGAGTATTTTAAACTAACCAGAGTGGAACTTCAGTAGTTACACACAGTAGAATTCAGAGATACTTGCCCAGACATTGGCTGGAAAACAAATCATGACCTTACTTCTTCAAGCATTTAAAATATTGGAATTTTTCTAACTGGTTTGCTTTTGAAACAAGGAAGAAGCAATAATTCAACAACTGTCCTCTTGCCTCTGTGAGTCTGAGCAGATTGTTTAGGACCAGGCAGTTGTGTGACCCTTTGCAATGACAATGCAGAAGCAGCGTCAGACAGTTTCTTTGCCACAGCTTCTAACACAGCTCTAACACACCTGGCTGCAGAGCTCTCCCTTCCCCACTGTGACTTTGCTGTGGTGATAAAATACCACCAGGACACAGCCAGTTGGATTCCATAAGATTTCTTCGCTGCCTACTCTGCCAACACTTTGACAAGCTGGGATAGGAAAAAAGGCCATGTCTTGGATGGATGGATATAATTTCTTCTTCAAATGTCATTATGGTTCATTTCCTTCTGCTGTAACCTTGTGGTGTGGTGACAGGTGAAGTGACAACAGGGCAAAATTGGAGGACTGCAAGAGGAAGTGGCTTTTAAATCTTTTCAAATAGTCACAATTTCATAGGGTTCAGCCTCTAAGACAGACTGGGTGAGGAAGCAGAAGACTGTGGCTGTTTCATAAAATAAAAAATAAAATATTTAAGAGATCTTAGTTTTCTTTCTCTCTTCTCCATTCTTAGCATTATGGGAGGCTTACTCTGGATTTCTGACACCCTCACAATTTGGGATGTTCACATAAGGAATTTCTATTCTCTGTAGCAGGAACTCTGCACTCAGGAAGTTTTCCATGGCTCCAAGGTTACAGCAACCTTTGCAGGCTGATTTCTGAGGTGTGTTCTGATCCAGGGTGCACTGCAGAAGTACCATCACAAACCAGTTTAAGGGGATGCTGGTAATGTTATTAAGGGACAGTAAGTGGGTGGCTGTTACATTGATTTTTCTTCAACCATTTCAATTTCAAGGAACACATGAAAGAGAATGCTAATTTTGTTGTTGCTGTCGTTTACTTTTATAACTCTCTGTACTACATAAACTCAAAGGAATGAAAATGTGCAGTAGACTTTTCTTATGCTCAACTCTATCAAATCCCAGAGGATGTTTAAAAGAAGACTTCAAAAATTGCACGGGGGGTATCTGTTGTTTCTCAACTATTTCTTCATCTCATATGCTCAGAGACATAACCTGATGTGATTTTGTGATGCATTTCAATTGGGGAACTCTCACTCATCAGGATTTATCGTTGCAGCTCAGTTGTTACCTGTGCCTCCTCAGGAAGACTGTAATATTTTTCATGGCAAGTGGATTGCCTGGGATAAATACCTGACTCTTAGTTTGTTGGCAGGGAAGGTCAATAACAACCTTTATAGAATCTTTCCATAACAGATGACAATAAATAACAGTTTAACCTCTAATCTATATTAACAGACTACCTTTATTTATTGTTTGACTTGTGCAGAGACAGAGACAGGTAATTCAAAAGGAGCAGCCACAATAGCAGGTAATGACCTTCTTTTACAAGAATGAGCAAAACCCATTTCACTTCAGCATCATGCACGGGGCTATTTTGCAAAGAAACACTGTGTGTTAGTTGTTGAAACTTTTTCATGCATTCCCCGAAACAAACTACACTATTCTGAATATTTTCTCCTCTGTGCAGTAAATAAAGTCTTTCGTGTTGACAATGCTAATATTATATTTTAAAATATATTTGCATTTGTGTTTTTTGTCATTTTTATTGCATTTTATAAATCCCAGAGCAAAGACCCACTAAGCTCACTGAGAAAGCCTCGTTTCTTGGGATAGCATCATGCAGGTGATCAGGTGGGATTTCAGTGGGGGGTACTGGCTGGGTCTGTGGGGACCTTATTTCAACCAGAAGAGTGGGTAGGAGTTCAGAGTACAAGTCAGGAAGGTTAATTTTGAGTGGCTTTTAAAATGGAATGATTTCATATGAGTGATTTTCAAGGGTAAATATTCATAATGCAAAGTAATCTTAATATATTTTAGTCAAATTAGTGCATTAAACTATTAGATAATTGTGGGAAAGTTGGGAAGGCGGAGAAAGACAATAATTTTATCAGTATTTATAATTCTGGGATATAACAAGGCCACTATGGCATTTGGGGGTAGAATAAGGAATGACTAGTAAACATTATTTTTAAATTATGCACATATTGTGTTCTATCGAATAAATATTTTCTAATGAATGAAAAAAATACATATAATTAAGTTGGTTTTACTTACATTTATGTTTCAGTAATGCACAAGACAAATAGTTGGAAAATGCTCTTCAGCCTTAAATCACGTACCTGGAAATAAGAAGGTAATTTTTAGTTACAGGAAAATATCTGCTTGCTATTTAATTTGTCCTTCAATTACATCCTCTTGGTTTAAGAACTCCTTAACAGATTATTCAATTCATTTTTCAGTCTCTTTTTTCACTAAGTGAAAGAATTGATTTCTAGATGATTTTTAAAGATTTTTTTCCTCCTCTTCCTACTTTATGAAGCCGTTTGTAACATCAAACGGCAAAAAACTCTCACATGAAGAAACTGAGGTGGCAGGTGAAGGATTATTAGAGTTGTAATTATGTGAGAGAGGTTTTTGAAAGCACTGAGTGTAACTGGATGTAAATTCTGGGACAGTTTTCTTCGTCTTACTGTAGGAAATAAGAAAAGGAAGCCACAACAGTTCTGAGAACAGAAGATTTTAATTTATTTTTCAATTACTGAAGGTTTTGATACCAGTAAATGTACAGAGCATGTTTTTTTGACTTATTCTGATTAATAAGAATTGCAACAGACCTGCTCAGCACTGTGGGAAAGGTCAGTGGCAATTTTTGAAAAGAAGGCCTTGGAAACACATTGGCCTTCCAAAACAGAGTCATGCAAAACTGCTATTCTTATTTTCCTCCATTTTTTGCTTTGCACTTCAGCTTTCTGATTCTCCCGTGTTCATTATGTGCAGTATTGTGTGGATCCATTTCAACAAATTCCGTTATTTGGAACAATGAGGTTGAACATGATTCAAATCCTGAATTAAATGCAAATCTAGCAGCAGAAAAATGGATTTAGTGGTATGATAGGATTTGAAATAGGAATGTATTGCATTAAATATAAAGTTCAATTAAATAAATGAATATTGTAAGGGCTGCCATTCAAGCTAGCATTGCACCTGTGACTAATTAAACATGTGCACTGTGAGAACAGTGGAGATCACATGCTGGTGCCTTTGGAAGCAACACACAATATATATTTTTGCTTAATTTTGGGCAGATGGTCAACCTCTGCAGAAGAGAGATGTCCTTTTTTCAGTCAGCAATGCTGGTTTTGATACCACAAATATTTAACTTTGTGACTGAAATTGTAAAGTCTTTCTCCAGAACAGATTTACCACAGGACTATTGCATTATTTCTTTGAACTTCAAAACAGAAGAAGAACGGATTTCACATCATATCAGCAGCCAGATAAGTACAATCTTAATTGCAATATCCATATGGAACAACTTTAAAACTTTATGGCTGTATGGTCCTTTGTGCTAACGTGGATCAGAGTAAAACACAAAGGAGTTGGGCTCCAAACACGGGGCAATATTCTGACATTTCTGCTTGTTAATGTTGCAATTGCCCCTGCAATTCTTAGTTGCATGGGGGAAAAAAAGGTGCTGCTATTTTACTATTCTTTTAATGGGGAAAGGGATTTTTGTTTGTTTTGCTTGTTTTTTGTAAGAAATACTACTTTATACATACACAAGGAAATTCAAATAATTAATTGATGTTTAGAAACACAGAAGACCATTGTGATTTCTTTTCAGTGCAAGCAAATAAATCCCATAGATACAGAAAATGTACTCCTGAGGAAACAAATGGCCCATTTTCATTATGCCAAACAACTTTCTTGACAACTTGACAACATTTGCTGAACAAGATTTTGGCAATAGAATGCTTTAAAAAGCATTTTATAAGGCTATACGATTCAAACTATTTACTCTTAAGTGAAGTATTAGTAGCAAGTAGGAAGTAAGGGAAGAGAAGAGAAATGTTTCTTCTGTACGAATCCCTGTGTTTCACTGCTGACAAGGGAAGTGAGTGCAGGCAGGTCGGAATTGCTGGGACTGCACAAAACCAGCACCTTTGCTACAGCCATATGAGAATTGGAGACAAAAATATAATTGCTCAACATTTCCTGAATCATAACAGCAGGTCATGACTAAATACTGCTCTCCTCTAATTTAAACTCAAGGAGAGCCACATACTTGGATTTAAGTACAAATTCAAACCTTTGGATTTAGCTTGTCTTTCTTCTAAGTAATTCTGTATTTTCTTTAATGCTTCTTCTCAAGTAGAAATAGATAGTGAAATCAAAACTGACTCATGGAGTCCTAGGGAAGGCAAGATTCTGCTTGCAATGCTTTAAAATTAATTGGAAAACTTCCTAAATATCAGTGACATTTCCAAAAGTGCTGAAGAGTTCTGCTGTGGGATATAAAGGTAACTATCTTGCTTTTAGCTCATCTGTCTTTCAAAGATATTTATCTGAAACTTTGAACAAATTTGCAGCCCCTAAGATAGACAAAATACTGATAACTGTCCAGGATTAAGTAAATGCAAAACTAGGCATGATTTTGTTTGAAGGTCATAAAAATTTTAATGTTGCAGATAAATAATATGACCCATTTCTTTATTTGAAATTAATGATAATATTTAACATATTCAGCATACACCACTACAAAAGGTTATCTGCTCTTTGGGTAGATGGGTTCTCTTGTAACACAAAGAAATGCTAATAATGCTGATCCTAAAAAGAAATGGTTTCAAAAATGACCCAGTTGAAATTTGAAAATAAATGTGTTCAGGTTTCCACTTATATGCTGCAGTACTTCCTAATCATGCAACAGTGTCACTTCTGCACACAACAAGCCATCAACTATTTTTATTTTGACCTGAGCCTTCACACAAAGTATTAATTTACTTTGTAGCATAATGGAACCAGTTCTGCTGTCACCACAGAGAGCTGCTGTGCACTGCATCAGAAAGAGAGATGACAGAAATTCCAGCAGCAGCAGAATTTAAATGTCTCGCCTGTAATTCTGTTCAGTAGCATCTTTGTGCATCTGACATGTGAAATATGTCTTTAGCTTTTGAGACAACAAATGACATTTGGTTTTGCTAAGAAGGCTTAGGAAGGGAAAGGCACATTCAAAATGTCACTTGTGTTACCACAGAGGTGTCCTCTGAAAATGAGCCTAAATATCTATGGAATATTTTAATACTTAGAAATTTTTCCAAAAAACCATTAAACAATTCAAGTTTTTTCCATTCTAGAAATGCAGGCAAGTGCTCTGACCTAGTTTACACATTTATTTCTCTACTATTTTTTTACCCCAGCCCTCCCAATTCAGTGGACTTGGAAAATGCCAAAACATGAACTGATCTCTGAGAGGACAATGAAGAGCACAGCAAAACCTGAGCACATTTCTATCCCATTTCATAGAGTACTAAGTCAAGTGCATTTTGAACTTCCAAAAGTTAAAACGTCCTGTGGCATAGGAGAACTTATTTAAATATCAAAGACCAGTTTTTCTGAATTAAAAACATAAACAAAGCTGTTTGAAAAGACTAAAAAGTATAATTTTTTCATACATCAATGTGATAATAAGATTTCCTTAAAAACAGATGAACTTCAAATGTCCTTATCATTAGCATGCTGGTATTTTCCAGTACTCATATTTGCTGGCAACCTTTTTGTCCTTCCAGGAGAGAACACTTGTACTTATTTACACAAAATAAAGACAGCTTCACTTTGTAAGTTTAATATTTTGGGCAAGCAGTAATATACCAGTCTGTTAGCCAGTCTTAGCAGGAAATAGTCCTAGTGCTGATCACAATGAGATGACTCGTGGTCTCAGCTCATTTTGAGAAGTTTAGTAAACATGTTATCTCTAGCACAGGGCTGATGTAATGTTTATAAGTTCAATCTGTCCTGTTTTGCCATTGCTGGTGATACTCTTGTTACCAAAACAGCCTAAAAGTGTTTTCTTCATCATAACCTTCTCAAGGTCACATACAGATGATGTTTCATCATGATTAATATTTGAAACTCATTTTTAAAGACAAATCCCCCATGCTGTTAAAGCACCTCCCTGAATTTAAAATTTTAGTTCTTCCTATAATAAAGCTTGAACAACTTGATATTACAGAAAGCTTTTAATTCATCATCTGATCTGTAAGTAAAATCCATTTTGCCTGAATAATGAGTATGTCAAATTGTATGGGGGGTTATCTATATGAGTGCAAATGTTTATTTAACATTATGGTTAGATGAGCATCCATACTTGTTAACAAAAGGATCAATACATGTCCTTCAGGACACTTGAGCTAAGGCTGACATAATCACAGAGGAAAAACTTTATGTATAAATTAGAAGGAAAGAGAAAAAACTCTGCAGCCTGAATAACCTGGTTTGTCAAGGTTTGTTAATACTCTTTTTACACTCAACACATTTTCCATTTCAAGCTGTCTTTAGAGTGCTTAAGTTGTGACTATGATCCTGTCACACACACTTTAATTTCTAGCTTTGTATCCTGTGAGTTTAACTGAACTCAGTGTAATCCTGACACTCCAGGCTGCAGTGATTCCATCCCCTCTGTACTGACAAGGGGGTCTCTGCCCATGTGTCACCATCTGGGCCTGACCAGAAATGCTGCAATGGAAAATCAACCCAGCTCCTCAGTCCTTAGCTGGCCTGTGTCAGGGGGTATTGTTTGTAGCAGTGTTCCTTTAATCCCTCTTCACCTCAAGGAAGAAGTTATAACTGAATGTGCACATCAGGAAGATCTGATGGATAGGGAAGTACAATTTTTAGTAATTTTCAGAATAAACCAAAACTTTTGAATTTCTCAGCATTATACATGTATAGAATATTTATTATATGGAAGCTCACTACTGCTCTCATGCCTCAGGGATGAGTAGGACGTCATAGGGCAAGTTCTGTCTTAAAGATCTCAGGAACTTCTCTAATTACCTCCATAGACAGAAACTTCCCAAGACAGACTTTCTTGGATTGTGCAAATGTCTTTGTTTTTTTTTTTCTATCTTTTTTCTGTGATTAAGGTCCTCAGGAACTTCCACTAGGAAGGTGCCCATGAGAACTTCAGGGAGAGCATCCAGCACCTGTTATTTGCTACGTACACCATCTTTTATCATTTTTCACAGCTGTTTCAAAAGCTGGGGTTCCAGGTCTATGTCTAAACCAACAGAACTTAGCTCTGTGTCTGATATTTGAAGGGTCAGAGTTGTGCCACTTCAGAAGCACTGAATATGCAGTAAGAGAATGAGAACAAGTAAACAAAATGCTCCATTGCCAAGAAAGAGAAACTGATATGACAACTTGTATAACTTATTATTACTAATTATGCTTATCTAAATATTACTGTACCAGCAAAAAATTCTTATCTTAAACAAAGCCATAGAAACAGTTGCATAAGAAGTTTCAGTAATGCAATACTGGCTGCTTTCAAGCCTACGATGTCTGCAGACATTTCTACCAATTAGATCACCCAAATATGTGACAAGCCCAGATAACGTGCTAAAATCACATTACATTTTACTTCTTTGCAGCACTAGCACTGAAAACTAGAATTTTGCTTTTACAGAGTCACTATATAACATTTCTTCAAAACCAAATTTTTCTCTGTTAAAATCAAATATCTTTTTTTTTACTCTTATCAAATTCTGTGACAGAAACAACTGGTTACTAGTTAATAATGCAACAATACTGCATATTATTTGATTCTTATTCTGATAGATTTCTCTAGTTTGGATATAAAAATGCAAGCATAGAAAGAGATTTTAGATCCTCACTCTATAGTACAAGTGTGAATATACAAGTTTTTGATTAAACTGTACTTTAGTGAGAACTTTTTAAAATAATAACATTTTGCCTCCCATCTTTTTCAGTCTCAGCTCTGGAACAGGAGTGTCCTGACAATGTCTACGTGTCCAGTCTGAACCAGCAGTAAGTGTTGTTACTGAAGGTAATTTCCTGCTTCTTCAGTTTGGTACCAACCCAGACCAACCTTGTTTAGCCTGAAATCAGACAGTGCTGGAGTTCAGGGTCATATGGCTTCAAGCAAAATGAATGGACCAAGTCATTAAGCTGAATGTTTTGTGTAATTGCAGTTTAAAAAGAATCATAATAAGTAAAACAGCTCAGTTTGCAGATGCTGAGTTCACAGCTGCTGCTTTTGTCTATTGATGCATTGTCCTACTGCACACAAAAAATTGAGCTTTCCTGTCTTAAGACTGCAACGCACTGGTTCAGAGAAATAAGGCACAGGGGAGGTTAGAATAGAAGAGCTGAAATGTAGCACACAAATAAACAGATACTCTACAGCTCCTCCTAAACCTGTGCTTAGGCTCATGCCAGACATGTTTCACCAGGATATCAGCAGATAGTGAAATTCAGTGTGCGTGAGCAATGTTCCCATTTAATGTTAATTTGTCAAGACAGGAAAACCAGGAACTTTCTATGAACTTCTGAAAACCAATAAAGCTCGTATGAAAAGTGTCTGAATCTCAACAGCACCTCTATGACAGCTTTTGCATGTGAGATGTCTGAGAAAGTTTTCCCTTGGTGTCCACAGAAAATCTGAAAAGCACTGCTCTACACTGCTCCACAGATTACAGAAAAATTCCAGCCTGAGTACACCTGGCTTATGAAGTCACACATCAACATGTCTGTGTACACATTGCCTCAAAGAAATCTCTGGAGAACTGAGATGCCCCTGAGACATAAATATAGAACAGATACTTTTAAAAATGCCTGTTTGTTACCAGTTGTCATCATGGCCCTAGTTCTGAGAGTCCCCACAGAAATTTTGCTTATTTCTTCATGGAAAGGGCTGTTGAGCCCTGGCAAAGGCTGCCCAGGGAAGTGCTGGAGTCCCCTTTAATGGAGGGATGTAGCAGACACATGGATGTGGCACTTGGGAACATGATTTAGTGGTGGCCTTGCCAGTGCTGGGTTAATGGCTGGACTCAGTGATCTTGGAGGTCTTTTCCAAAATAAAGTATTCTATGATTCTTTTTATCTATTACTCCTCTCTCTAGTAAACAGACCTTTACCGAGGGAATATACAAGAGCAACATCACGGGAGAGATGGGCAGCAGCTGAACACAATTCTCTAGTCAGCATTTATTTTACTACAATTATGCACCAATATCCTAAGGCACAAGGACACATGTTAATATTTTCAATTTGCAGGTCTCTAAGAAGTTTGGAACAACACAAGTGAAAAGGTCCTTCCAACCTAGTGAGCAAAAGTTAAAAGGCAGGAAAGTTGAAGAGTCACATGGCCTTGAGGAATAAGGCAAAGCTACTCTGCATTAGGGAAAGGAAGGAAGTTGAACTCAGTTAAGTTCTTGCCACAAAAAATAAAAAAAATTTGTTTGTGAAAAATAACAGTGTTGGTAAACAGGATTAATTTTCAAGAAGAAGCTTATGCTTTTTGTTCCAGCAGACCTGCTTTTAAAACTATTTTCAAAATGTATTATTCCATACTCAAATACTCAAAATCAAACTCAGTCAAGCTCTTGATCTTGAGGGTTTTTTTTTGTTTGTTTTTTTTTGGGGGGGGCTTTTCTCTCCTGAAGGCATTATCAGGTATAGGCTGATCTATAGGGAAGAAGCATTTGCTAATTTAAAAGTAAAGTAAATGTTCAGCTTTCTATCAGACAATCAATGAAAAAGAGAGTTCTTTTTCATAGTTATAAACACTTCTAGTTCCTTTTTACTTGGATTGTTGCTTATATTTAGTGCTGTTTACTCATTCCATGTGCCTATTTTTATAGAAGGAAAACAAGAATACTTGAAAATTTGTATAAGGAAGTACAGTATGCGGGCCCTGTAAATTTTGCATACAAAAAGACAGGCCAAGGAGTATTTATATCTACTCTTGAAAAAAGAAATACATGGGCCATTGCCTATTTTTCAGGAATTTTAGAAGGTACCAGAAAAGGACACTGGTTTTCTTTTTATATGATATTGAGAACACATATTTCTTCTGTATTTAGTAACACTGCTCCCTGCATTTGGGATGGTTTGGAGGTCCATTTGCATTAGCCACTCCATGGACATTTGCTCAGTGAAGTGCAATTCCCAGTTTCCAGTCCAGGGAGACAGGCTGGAGACCCCTTCAGGAGCCCATGCTTCCTGTTAGAGCAGCTGGAATGGAAGTTCTCCTGCAAAGGAGCCCTGATTGTGGCATTGCTGTGCCAGGTGCCAGTCATTCCCACCTCACTGCCAGCCAGGAGCTCTGCCAACCTTGGCACCAGTGGGACAGAAGCTTCACCAGCCACTGGCTCTGGAGCCACTCCTGACTGCACAGCTGGGGATTGAAACAGACACTGAGGACAGGCAGCAAATATTCTAAAACTACATGAAAAAATGGAAACCTTTGCCTCTGGTTCAGGCAGTAGAAGCTCTGTTAAACTTTCCAGCACCAGAAATCACTCCCAGCACATCTCTGCTTCTCTAGGATCCCCTTGGAATAGCACAGGCATGGGGAGCAGAAGGAGAGAGGACAGATGGCTAAAATGTCTTCTCATATTCTGTCAATCCAAGCCTTAAGTGGCACAACACCACATGAGGCCTAACCAGCTCCTTCTTCTTTTGTTCCAGTCTGTTTGTCTCTGATGAACACACTGTACTTTAAACTGATTTCCAGAACAATGAATAAAAAATGAGCAATTAGGCAAACTACTTCACCTAGCTGTATTCCCACCACTGTCCATCTGGTCTCATGCTAAACAATCCATTTAAGAGGGACTCTTGCACACAGCCACTCCAGTAACTTTCCTTTTTGATGTTACTTCCCTCCCCGACCATCAGAGGCAATTTCTGTCATTGTCTCCCTCCTCTGTGCTTATACTTTGCATGTCCTTCACAGCACTTGTTCTAACCACCTGCGTTCCTACCTTGCCAACACAGACACATTTAGTTCTCTTAAAGCAAACATTTCAAATGAGACACTGCAGATGGGAGAAATCACGAGGCAGCCAGAGCTCTGCAGCACAGGTTGGATCAGTCACTGTGTACTCACCACTCTGCAGCAGAAGGACCATGACTGTGTCATGCAAGACAGCTGGTCAATACCAGAGCACTGGATTCTTCCCATTCTGCAAATTAAATCTCTGTTCAAATCTAAACAGAACAATGTTTGTAAGAAAGCAATCCTATTTCTACTCCCAGACATTGGCTCTTCTGCACATGACCCTCTAAATATTTTGTGGAGTTAGGGCTGAGTAATTAAGTCATTTGCAAGGACTTGCATGGCAGTTCCTTTTGGAACATTCAAACATGAAGATGGCTTTGAAATGCTCATGTCTAAGCTGCTTATTTCCATAAGAAATGGATTTTCATTAAAATGTTATTTTCTTTCCAGTAACAGCATAAAATCCCCCAAGAGTGTTACGTACCCTCAAGAGGGCAGCATGGTATTTGAAAATTCACCTTTCAAAGGGAATAATGCCTTGGCATAAGAGCAGGCTGTAATGAGAGCATGGAATTAATGTTGTTATAAACATTAATTATAGAAAAATTAGGCAAAAAAGAAGGCAAGTCTATGGCATGACCATTTGCTCACCTGTCCATTGCTGCTGTTCATGTAGCACCACAGGGATTACAGAAGCAGCTGATGCAGCACTGCAGTTTCCATGCCAGTTCTTGCTTAACCAATCCCAACTGTGAGCAGTCTATTCAAAACTGGTGGCACTGTGTGTAGGGCAAGGAACAGCCAAGCTCTGTGATAATGACATTTGTGTCTGTGACTGGTAAAAACTCTGTTCATGCTTTCCAACAGTACAGAAAATTTAAGGATTAAAGGAACACTGACTACAAGGTGATTCCATGAGTAACTGAGGATGGTTGACTTTCATAGCAATGCATCATTTTGTCCTTCCATAAAAGTATTGTTTCATCATAGAAGACCATTTTCCCCTCTCTCCTTATATAAAAATTCCAGTGTGGATCTATTCTTCACCAATTTATATCCTCTGATTCTTATATCAACATTATCAGTTAGCCCTTACACTGCTTCTGTTTTGTTTAATTAAATGTGCTTCTGTCTTTCATACTATGAAAAAATCTTCCAATTTATTGACTATTTTAGTAAAAATTCTCTCTGCCCATTCCCATGTAAATCTTGCCTGAGAAAAGATAATAACTGCATTCCAGGTGAACAATCCCTGTCACTGTCATTAACATTTCTTCAAGTATTCTTGAAGTATTTCTATTGGAAATTCATCATGTCACCACATGTGCTTTTTCAAGCACTGATGCCTTAGGGATGGCAATGGTAGCATGTATTTGGAAGGCTTGGAGAAGGGACAAACTTGGGAGTTAGCTGCAGGTCCAGGTTCAGATTCTGCCATCACTGTGCAGCAGGCCAAGTCAAACAAGATTGTATCTCCCATTTTAGAATCCACCATGCTACTACTAACTGGTACCACAGCTATGAAACTATATGGAAACATAATACCATACATCTTAACTGGATACTTTTCAATCACTAGAGTAGTGTCTCTGCTGTAATTCCCTCAGTAATGTCCAAGGTCAGCTAAGTGCTTTGATGCTGGTATATCACTGCATAACCCATAGCACGTCATGTATTAGGAGAATTTCTTTACTCAATTGAATCTTCCAAAACAAAATTTCTCTCATTCCAGAAGAATGCTTACTTGAATTATTCCTTAAATTGGTGTGATTAATTTCATTATAATCCTGTGTACTAAGGAGGCATTTCTAAAACTACTGCTACTTAACACCCTTCTACCACTCAAATGTAGTATGTTGCAAAATAAAAATTAATTTTTTGCTGATTTTCTGGAGTGGTTTTTGTTGATATTTTTGGGTTTGTTTCTGAGAAAGCATTTGACCTGAAACACAAATGACTAGTGCTGTCATCAGTCAAGTGCCCAGTGATTGCACAATGGAATAATCTGCAACATTTTTCATACAGCCAGGATATTATACATGATATCCATCCCAAATGTATCAAATCTTCCCAGATTATTTGTGCTCAGCATGGTGTGTTTTGACCCTGCAGGGAATTTTCTATGGGCTGACCAAGCCACCCTCGATGGGGGACATTGAGATGGCATCAAACCCCTGCAGTGCTGGCTCAGTAGGAGCTGGGCAGGTGCTAAACCTCTCCCAGAGAGCAGCACCCTGCTGCTGTGTGCATCCCCATCCGGGGTGAGCTGGGCTTGCTGCCCTGCCAGCCTGAATCCTGCCACACACAACGTGTTTGTGGTTTGGGGGAGATAAGCTCAGTGAGGAGCTGACTCCACACTCATTGGTCTTGTGCTCACATCTAGCAATCAATTTTCCCTCTCCCTGAGAACATGAAATAACACCCTGTGAAACGACACAACATCCACAGAATCTGGCATTGCACAGCATCCTAAACAGGGAACATTTTATCCAGTCCTTGGCTGAGGAGCTTGGTGAGGCTGGATACTGATTCCAGCTGTCCTGACACACAGAGAGCTCGAGAAAACAGAATTTGAGCAAGGACTCAAGGTGAAAGACATTCTATCCTGTGCATGTGGTGCAGTTCAGCACTAACACAGTTAACACAAAGGAAAATGCAATAACAAGTTCCTTTCTCCTGTTCCTTGTTCACCAGTCTGTTTGCAGGCTCATTTCATCTCTCAGACTCTATCACTGCTTCTTCTCTAAGTAGGAATTTGTCCTGCTCTCCTAAAGTTTATTAGGGAAAGTTATTGTAAGACCTCTGCATTTCAAATAATAATCTAATTAGATATTCTTTATTTTATAGGGTTTCTACACATTAAATGAGTGATTTGATGAGAAATAAAGCAAATACTAAAAAGCTTTAAGAATGAATCACCTTAGAGCTGAAAAAAGATAAAAGACACCTGACTTAAAAAAGGAACAATATTTTCATGACTGACCTACACAAGTGGGCTCCGCAATTACATAAATTCTAGGAATTTATAGGTAGCACTTCTACATGCCTGGATCACTGATTCATTCTGGTACTGTTTAGTGCTCCTGCTTCTTGTAATTTACAGACTGTGCAGATGCAACCTACAGCCTTGTTGACATTTAGCTGACTCCTCTCAGATTCTGATTCAGAGATCAGTTGCCTTGCAGGGAAGGATGAGCACACTCCCATCTATGGATTAGTTCTCACAGCTTTTTTATCTAGTTGAGAAAGGAAAAGAGAAAAAGTGACAGACTGTGACTCTTCAGAATAAATCCCAAACTCAGACCTACAACACTAGAACAGCTCTTCTGATATGACTCCGTGCAGGTGGGGAAATTTCATCTGGAAAGGGTTCTTTTTTTAGCTGATCTCTGTGTTTCATTGTCCCATGTACATAGCATTATTCAGTTACACAAAGGAGGTAAAAATTGTGCCATTTGCATATGTGCAGTTAGGTTATGGCAGAGAAAAACCATGAAGGTGGCATTACTCGGTACCAGGCACTGCCATAATTTATCCTGTTGAGAAGCTGCACACCGTGAGCTTGGTCCTACACTCCTCTCCACAAACTCCTCCTGAGTCAGATTCAGCATGTAACCATTTTTTTGTTTTGCCACTTGCCAGGTGGCAAAGCTTAAAACTGTATCCTCTGGAAAGAAATGGCAGAAAGATACAGCTCAGTCATGTTTCCTCCATCCCCAACACACGTGCTGTAGTGAGGTTACTGTTTCCTGACTGGAGCCAGGCTCAGCCTTCCCAGCTGCAGAACACAAAGCTTCTCCTCAGTGTGTGCTGCCCCTGCAGTGGAAGTAGAGCAAAGCCAAGCCAGCCCCTTTTCATGCTTCAATCCAAGTGCCTGGACTCTACATCCATCTGTAGAACCCCAAGTTCTACATGACCGGACTCTTCCCTTTCCTGGCAGTTAGCAGGTTTTACACTGCATTATTTATAACCTTGAGAAAAAGTCAAAGGATCTTCACTGAAAAACATTAAGTAAGCCAGCAACAACAGCAAAAAAAAGTTTTCTATACTGAAGGCAGATATGACTTTCTTTACATATACATATATATATTCTGATCTGAGAGCTCAGCTAAGTAGTTTAGTGGTGCCTACTGACTTCTGTTAAAGTCTTCTTGGTATTATTATTGGATAAAATTAACTCAAACAGAAGGCTTCTATATGATGAAAAAGACCTCAGGCTGGAGTGTGAAAGAGATAATAAATGGTTTTTGCACTCTGTGGTCCAAATACTGAAAGGAACATGTCATCCCAATACACTCCAATTGGGAGAGCACATTGGAAAAGGAGATGGAGAAAAGTAGGATCAGAAAGAAAGATCATAGGGCAAAATAATACAGATTAACAAAAATTCTGTAGGAGTCCTGTTTCTTAACATGTGTTAAGATTTCTATCATCACTGATGTTAATAATTGACATGAAGTACAGTGGGAGTTAGATAACAGCAGGAACATTCAGGCCAGGACTAATTTCATTTTCCAGTGGTGTGAGACACTGGGTAATGGGGAAATGCACAGCCATGTCAGAGATGATCTTACTTCACTGAATTAAACCTCAAGGAATTTTATTCTGTCTAGAAAAAGATTCCTGCTTGTGTCATGCAACAGGATGTGCTCTTCAGAGAAGTAAAAAGAACAGGAAGTTAATTTTGTGCTCATGAAAGTGAGGAATTAATAGCAAAGCCTTAAGTCAGATATAAGCTGCGTGGGTATTGTGCAAGCCTCATCACACAGCACTGCCATCTCACCCCAATTTATGATCTGGAACACAGCAACTTTTACAGCTTTTAGCTGGAACTGCAAGTTGTACCAAAACATACAATGATTTTATAAATACAAGGGAAAGAGATAAAAGCTCCAAATTCCTTTTGGTCCTTCACCTAGCTCAAGTGTAAGCTGGACACATTCTGATGACACACTGCACCTTCAGACTGCAGATTACACTGCTGGTGTCTGAGTTCAGGGTTTAAATAGAGTCACTCCATCTTCTCTGAACTCAGAATGTACATGGAGGCCAAGATGAGCTTTCTAGCACAAGCGAGTACAAATAAATCACTAGGATCAACCTGAGAATGGGTGATGCCTTGAGAGGCTCCCTAGAACAGAGGCTCGGCAGTGCTAAAGGAATAAAATAGGAATTTATTAAAAAGGCCTTCACAGGATACACCTTGGGCAGTGCAAGAGCCCGGCTGTGGCTACACCCAAGATGGACGGTGGGTCACAACTTTTCACACTTTTATAAGTTTTGGTCCATTTAAATATTGGGGTTAATTGTCCAGTTACAGCTCCAGGTTATGCAGTCCCATCCTCCCAGTTTGCTCTCCTCAATTCCCTGTTGTTTGCACTTTTTGGGCCTGAAGCTGCAGTGGTGTCCTTGGTTCTGGCGCTGGAAAAGGATTGTTTTGTGTGACTGAGCTGTGAGGAGAACTTGCTAACTCTTCATATGCAGTTCAGAGTTGTATACTAATGCAGTACAGAATTTGAAAAATATGAAAGCTAAAACTTAAGGCATCATGGGCACGAGCTGTGTGATTGTGTGGCAGGCCATATTTTAATTGTCACCATTGTATCTGATAGGAGTCTTCACAGAGTGCCAGAAAATCCCAGCCCATGGGGTCAGTGTCCTCTGAGTGCAGCTTTCCAGCCCCCAGCATTCACCACAGAGAGGGAAATCAAGCTTTTGCTTATCTTTACACTGCCAGAGTCCCTGCTTTCTAGATCATACCACCAAAAGCAAGCTCAAACCAGAGGTGAATCTACTTCATGATACAACAATCTGCTATCACTGTTATTTGTCCTGTATGTTCTTATCTCACAGTTTGCAATTAATCACCACCCTGGAAATCAAACACTAAGCTATTTGTACATTCTCTTTGAAAATACATTTCAATTTCCTTTTACTTGAACTGCCCTGTCCTTTGCCACACCTGCTGAGTGCATCAATCTGCACAGCACACTCTGGATATACCTGAGGAGTCTGATGACTCACACGAGACAGACAGAACATAATTTCTATAAAGAGAACACAAGACTGAAAAGTGTGATGCAATTACATACAGAGGGATGTGTGATCATTAGCAAATAACCAGATTTGCATGGTGAAGATAGTTACAGTATGTTGCGACTGAAGACCAGGTTCTGTTCTCAGAAATATAAATTCTCTTCAGTGCATGAGCACTTCAGCTACATGAGAACCAATCTGTATTAAACATCAAAAATCCTGTGCAGGAAAACTGTAAATTTAATTCTATCTATTTGATATATAGAAACATTTTTGGATGCATGTTAACTCAGCCTTTGTGAAATCTAGGTTTATTCTGTTCTAAGCTGTTGGAATCTATCTTATTCTCTTCTGTCTGGCGGGATTTTGTACTTTGCAGAGAAGACAATTGGGTGAGGCTGATTTTATGGAAACAGCAGAGCACATGGACTATCTAATGTTTATAGTGAAGGTTTCCCTGGTTTCAGCACAGCTCACAGATACAGTGGAAGGTACAGCTTATTTCTCAGTACTGTAATTCAGCTTAAAGTACTTGGCTTTAGAATAAATGTCTTGGATTCCCAAAGACATCCTTGTCCTAAATCTGTAACCTGCAGGGATGGCTGCCTTACCTCCCTCAGGTTTTGTATCTATTAGTTTTACTCCTGAATTATTTGATGGGTTTGTATCTATTGGTTTTACTCCTGAAATATTTTTGCCACTCAATGAGGTATTTTTACCATGAAGGTATAATTTTGCAAATATTCAAACAGATGGCTCTGAAGATTGCTAGGCTTCAATGTGTCTGAAGGACAGGAACATTTGTGTTTAGAATAGTCTCTGCTCATTTCTTTAAAATAATCTAATTTCTACATAAAAAATAGAAAAGACTTGAGCAACTGGAAATGCTGAAAGCAATACTCCAATCACTGCTCTTCCTGAGGGTGATTCAATGAAATTCTTGCTACAGATCAAACTCATGTCCAGTCTGAGATCTCTTGGTGTGATCACTCTCAAGTGAAAATAAGGTTAAAAATAAAGTTATCTGTTGTATTTCGGTCTTCTTTGTTGTGAGTGAGCTAAAAAAGCACACATTTACAGTCTTATTTTTATGCATTACTTATATTAATTTGGTGTGAAATGCCACTTCTGAACCAAGAGCTGGCTGAACTCTGAGTCTGCTGAACCTGTGTTATGAAGGAAGGAAAATGAACTAATACTTTATTCAAAGTTTTCCTGGCAGCTCGTCTGTCCTGATGATTTAACTGCTATTTACACTGAAACCAACATGCAATAAGATTGTAGCCTATGACTCCCAAGGGAGCAGCTATGGAATTTTTGCATTCTGCAAAATGTTATGGGTTGGCAACCTCTCCTGTGTGCTACACAGATCACTTCAATCCCCTGTGTTTATCCTATAAACAAGAAAGTGCTCTACACTGTTGTGCTAAAGAAAACAGCTGAAATCTAAAGCAGCTCAGTCCTGTTTAAGCTGTTCCCAGACACACTCCCTACCACACGGGTTTGTTTTCCATTGATTTGTTAATGAAAGCTGGCAGCAAATGCTACACTTCTACTGAGCATATTAATCATCGAAAGAAAACAGTATTTCTTCAGCTTTGGCAATTCCTGTCCTCCACATAAGTAAGGCCTGCTGCTTCCCTGTTAACCCTGCACATAATGCAGGATCCCCTAAAGAATTTGGTTTCTTTGCAGTGGTGGATTTCTGCTCTAAGCCTGGATACCTGCTGTGGAGTCAATTAAGATCTGAAAACATCCATGTGGCTCCTGCTTCAGAATTCCACTTGTGCAAGAAGCACAAGCACTGCATGCTCGGAGCTTGGATGCTTTTGAGAAATAAGAATGCAATCCTGGAGCAGCTGCTCATTTTCCCAAAACAGATCAAGAGCAGCATCAGCTTAACATGACTGATTCCTGTCATTTACAGCTACCTCCAGCACTCACAGTGTGTGCTGACTGCCTGTAAGGCACCAGGGAATTCCTCGTGCCACAAATGCCCTTCATAGGCTCTAGCACAGTCATTTTTCATCCTGTTGTAGGGTAACATGAGAGGGGTCTAAGAGCAGAGCCTACCAGAGACAGAATTAGCCCTCAAACAGGTCTTTTCTTCTCCTCATCCCTAGTTCATGGGTTTTGTTACTAATGGTTCTCTTGAGGCAACTTTCTCCCTTGAGAACAAGCTACCCTGCACACACTGCCCTGAGAGAAACTGCTTACAGCTCAATATTGTAAGCAGTACAATACAGCTTTCAGCTGGACCTGAAAGCTCCAGAAATTTCATTTCTTTGCAGTACTAATTTGTGCCATGCAGCACATGGCGCTCTACTTGTGGGCACCTCTCCAGAAGGGAGGATGACACTGTTTCAGTGAGGCAATGGGTCTTAATCCAGCATTAATAAATCATCTAGCCTCTACAGCAAAGCTGCAGTATTGCACATGATAACCACAACATTTGTACTGTCATATCCCCACACTGAAGGATTTGACCAGGTTTCCAAGCACGAAGAGGAAATCAGAGAAATGCAGTTCATGAACCTGTGGAGGCACCAATCCAAGGCTGAGGGAGTAATCAAGTACAGGCTATTTAAAAACCACTTCACTGATCAAATAACCCACTATTCACATATAGTTACTTTATCTCCTGCAATGGAAAAAATCCCTGAGGTCGATTAAATGCAGAGAAGACATCCATGATGACTGTAATCATCCTCTTATTTCTATTATTTACACTCCAGCTTACACAGAAGGATGTACCTGCCTGGCGACCAAATCAATTGTGCTGGAGAATTATGGACAATTATTGTTAATAGTTGAGCATAACAAAAGAGGGGAAAGGCAGTCCTTGGCAGGGGGGTTTGCACATCCTAGACTACAAACAACAAAGTACCACCAAAATCTCTATGATACTGAATATTTTAGTGTCTTGAATCAGGTATAACTTCTTTTTTTGCTCCTCTAAGCCTCACTTTCAAATTGCTCCCTTAAATCAGTCCTAGGAGAAATCATTTGATTGCATGTCTTCATTAGTCTCTGGAATTAATTTAATGCAAATTATAATAATAACAGGTAAATGAGTTTTACTCTGGTCTAGTTGGGAGCAGTTTTATTCACGTTTATTCACATCTTTGCCCACTCAAGTAAATAGCAGAGAATATCCTGGGCTGCAAAAGGGCAGTGGGCTGTCCCAGAACAGCACAGGACAGAGCCCTGCCAGCAGGAACATTGCAGTTCCTACAGCACCTCCAGCAGACACAAATTTCAGTTCCTCAGTTTAGATACCTTGGCAATAGAGTTCCTGACAGAAGGAAAATGCAGTGCTTGTTAATTTGTGCTTGGTCTATACCCCTCCAGCAGACATTGCATTTTTCAGTTTGAAACTGGTGTTTCCTAGTAAGAACTAGACAAATCCAGTTTGGTATTTCTCTGAATTTGTGTGCAATCTCCAAGTTCATTATTCTTCAAGTTATCTTTTAGTTTTCCTCTGTTTTGCTGGTTCACCCTAAAGGTGTAAGTTTATTATGAAATGTATTTATAATATGGAAGATAGTGACAGTTGAAGCCCTTAGAATAAGAATTATTTCATTTTATTTCTCCTTTTGACATGAAGGTTTCATGATTTGTGTGACTGCAAAGAAGAATCCCAGACAAATATTGCCATAATACTGATTCTCTTTCTTTTTAGTTCCTGTGGTCACTAGCACAAGAAAATAGTAAGAAAAGCTATAAATTAATTTCTTAACAATATTTAAACTTATTTTGCCTCATTTCCCACAGAAACCAAGCTGTTCATGGTTTACTGTACTAAAGAAATTCCTTCAAATCAGATAACCAAAAAATCTGTTATTATTTGCCTAAATTGTTACCTAAAAAGCTCAACTATACTAGTGGAAAAGGATTAAGAATAACATTTTTTTGAAGCAATAGCCTGTTTTCTCACCTAAATAGATACAAACTGTTGACAGAGAAGAAACAGCAGACTACAAAGAAAGAAGATGAAATGGAAAAAGGAAAATAAGATGATCTGTGATGTATTTAATGACCGACCACGACACATGTTTGTGAGCCTGTGAGCACAGAAGATACATTTTACACACGGGGAACAAATAAATCCATTCTTGCCAACAGAATTAATCCTCAGTCTTTACTTCTGTAACATCACTCTTCGATGTTGCCTCAACAGTAACACCCAACTTCTGAGTGACATTTAGAAGCAATAGTGCCTTGAACCTTCTGTACCATAACCCCAAGAAAACAAAACATTTCTCAATTTGCAATTAGAACATAGATCAGAATTATTTTTTATGCATGGCCAAAGGCCTGAATTTCTGCTATTTGCACTCACAGAACCATACATTCTCACTTTTCCTGAGCCTTTC
The DNA here is from genome assembly GCF_036417665.1 of Passer domesticus. Lineage (NCBI taxonomy): Eukaryota > Metazoa > Chordata > Aves > Passeriformes > Passeridae > Passer > Passer domesticus. The sequence goes on along the minus strand of NC_087486.1, from coordinate 14,754,177 downwards.
CCCAAACATGGATGCTGGCATGGACTTCAGAGGCTGCCTGTGTACAGATGGGTTAAAGGCAATGACTCAGCCTTTCTGCTTTAACTCAAAAAGAAACAAACTTGTAAAAAAAGTGATTTTTAGTGTATCAGACAAGGTTATCCAAATAGAACACAATAGCTCTGTGATATCACCAAAGCCAATGACACCTAAATAACCAGATAGAGAGGTGCGATCTGTTCTTTGCCAGTTACTCGTTAACCAATTTTCATTAATCATAAAAAAAGTTTTTACACGATTCTTGATTCTATAACTGCAATCTCCCAGTCAGTGTCTTGCTCAGGTGGCCTTGGTCCAGCTACTATCCCTTTTTTTCTTGCTAAGATATTTTGCAATAGCAACTGATGAGTTTGAAGTTCCAGCTTGGTTTACAGATGAAATCTCTTGCAGTATAATCTCGATGTTTCTGGAGCTTTTTAAACTTTACAAGAAAATTTTTCATTTACCAATTAAGAAATCAAAATGTCTTTTATATATTTTTCATCAGAATATTTCAGCAGTTCTTTACCTGGGGGAGTATATTTCATAATACTCTCTGGGGCAAATATAAAATGAAAACAAATGTAAAACTAATTAAATGACTTTCATTTGTTACAAGGACTGAAAAACAAAACTGAACAAAACCAAAAATCAATTTCTACACAAAGCTGTTTCCCTACTTTTCAGACCTAATTCAAAGTAATTTACATCACAGCCAGAATAAACTGAAAAAATATTAATATTAAAAATGCAGGAATAAAACCTCATCGATTTGATGTTAATCCTGTGACTGCAGTACCATTGCATCTGTAGCCAGCATTCCAATTCCGTGCTAGGTTTCATTCCTTGCAGTCACGTGATATTGTTCAGAGAAGAACCTGACTTATTAACATAATTGACTTGTATCAATCACTAATGACCTTGCGTTAACACTGTTAATGAAATTGCAGTTGTGTGGTGATTTAAATAACACTGTGAGGCACAGCTTTCCTTAGAGTTATTAAGAAAACTGCACTACCAGCTCAACTGTACTCCTCAAACCCAATACCTGAAGTGCAAAAACCATGATCTTTCCCCCTAAAAACTCCTCTTTGTCAAAAGCAGGAATGCCAGAAGCTCAGACTCCAAGTTGCTTAAATATCTTTTCTTTGGTGACCACAGCTTTCTGCTGGCTGCTCTTAACCTTGCAGATAGGCACAGATAACACGATCCTTATCTGTCAGGCAGGAGGTCTGGCAAGCTGCTTTGCAGACTCAAAAACAAGCAGTCCTCTGTGGATTGGCCAGCAGGACACTGGGGAGCACAAAGCTGGCTTGGGCCCTTCCTGTGTCCCAGTATATCAAGGTTTAAGCTCCATTGACTCCAGTATAGTGGCTTTAATCAAGATTTTTCATGCCTCAGAGAACAGTACAGCTGCTAAAGCTTCTTTAATAAGGGTTTTATAGCTGGGGAAGCTGAACAGGAATTAGCTGAAAAAAGATGACTTACTTGTGGCCTTATTAAGTAGCAATTTATTATAAGTCAGGCTGCAACACTGTTTTGCTCTAACATGAAAGAGGAATGCTGGTGAAGTGATTTAGTCAAGTCCTTGATTCGGTTCCTGTAATTTCCTGCATTTTCTCTTGCAGTATCCTTCAAATTCAGGAAGTCCAATGCACTGTGCTAAGTCTCAGGAGAAAGTCCTACATTTCCCATTTCCCATCAGGTCAAGCAGATGCAGCCATCTTCCCAGGACTCAGTAGCAATATGGCCTTTATAAAGCTTACCTTTAGATTTCATAGCTTTTTCTATCTGAATGAAATGAATTTCTTATTACCTTATTGAGCCCACGTTGGCAATGTTAACAGAGTATCCTGATGAAGAAAGCACTGATATAAGGCAGGTCTAGTAAAATGGACACATCTTGGAATTTCAGTGAAGTGGACTGAAGATTCTTCAACAGAATATATTTTACCTTTGTAGACCAGGATTATTGTAGTAGATTAAAAAAAAAAATCCCTTACTGAAGATCAGTTTATCCATTTCCAAGTGGCACATGTCTGGCCTTACCATAATTCTCACAGGAATAGTCCCATAGGAAACATGTTACAGAGGTAACACTGAGATATGGGGAATGGGATGGCTCCATGGGCACCTGCTCAAGCAAACAAACCCTGCTGTTCCTCCCACTAGCCAGGACAAGAAGAAGCCCCTGCTGAAGCAGAACAGAGGATTTTTTCCAGAATGGGACATTTTCACTCAGTGGTGGATGGGACAAGATTATGCAGAGGAGGCACATCCATGTGTTAAATCTTGAGGTGTCTGGCTCCTGATGAAGAACTGCCAAATATTTATTTAGTTATCTTAAAGCAGCTTGATGTTCTAAGCTTTTGACCCTTGGGATTAGGCCCCTACCAGAGGCACGCTGCAGAACAGCAGCAAAGTATTATCCCCTTTTTGCCTTCCCTTTCCTACTTTCCCCCACAAAGACAGATCAGGGATCAAGCTAAAGAGATTATTTCCTGCTGGCACCCAGAGCAAGGTAACAAATCCAACTACTGTACAGCAAATGTGTGCTCTGAAGACTCAGTAGTCTGGAATTGAGGAACTATGAAGAGGAGTTAGAATGTGTTGAATATACATGGTAACCTACATTTCCACCTGCCTCCTGTCTCAGCTCTGAAAGGCTGCTGCTTATCTCCTCTCCACTGACCTCACTGAGGAGAAGGGATCCTGTGAAATGCATGGAAGTGCAAGACCACGTGCCATTCAGCAGAATCTCAGCATTAGGACCTGGAAGTTATTCACATCTCCTTTTTTCCAAGGCAGGATATCTCCTCATGCACCATAGCCACTCTTACTATTTTCTTAGTAATTGCCTCAAAGCTTCCATTCAGGCCATAAAGTTAAAAATCTCACAAAATCTGCCTATAATGAAAGTATATAAATCTTTCACTTGCAAACTTCTCATTAAGACTATTCCCACTGTTAGCAGAATCTACTGTTGGTGAATACTGGGTCAAAAAGCTAATTCCCTTGCAGTCCTTTTACTGTCTCCTTAATGATTACTGAGAGTCCGGAAATGAGAGCAAAAGTATTTAATTCTTTATTCAACATGAAATTGTCTTGATTTATACTCTTGAAAAATTAATAAAATGCCTCTGAGACAGACTATCTCTGCCTCCAGGCTTGCACAAAGTATCTGCTTTATCTGCTGAGCTGTGCAGAACTGTAATAGAGAATAATACTTCTGCTTTCAGTGCTGCATTTACTGTAAATTTCCATTCTTCCCGGAAGGTTCTGACAGACATATTTAGCATCTCAGATCAGACTTCAAGAGGAGAACTTAGTTATTATTTGTTCCACTAATACTTTTGAAAGACCTAGTAGTTGAATTTGGTGCAGAGATGGGACCTTTGCAGGAGGCTGGAAAAACCAAGCCCTCCTGAGCTCACAATAAAGGCACCACTCAGATGTTCCTTCTGTACCAGGGTTCCTCTTTCCACAAATCACAGCACCATCCCATGCAGACAACAGGATTTACATTCCTTTACAAAGCTTAGTTGGGTGTTGTCAGATTTACCCAATTCTGCCTGACAAACAGCAGCCCAGTTATCCCATACTTTGTTACCTTCCACATATCTTTAATTAAAACTAGCCCAACATCTTGGTTATTCTTGGTGATGATGGCACAGACTTCACCAACAGTCACAGACTAAATGGCACCATGAATAGGATCCTTCACAAGGGTCTCAGGGAGGGGAAAAAGTGCTATTTTCAGGCTTTAAAACTTTATGTATACTTTCTTGGCAAACCACTCTTTTATTGCCCTGCTGTATCTTGTTTCCTTATGATCTTACTTTTCTCTCCTGTGAAACTCTAGTCTGTCCTACCAAAGAGAAACATTGTCAAAACACATCCACACAGCTTAGGAAGGAGATTTACATCCCAGGTAATAAGAACAAAACTGTGGAAAGTCACCATGTTTCTAATGTTAAAAACATTGAGGAAGATTAAATGGGTGCTCTTGGAGATGGGAGCTGCTGTTGAAATGTTCCAGTCCTATATTATTGATAATTGTTTTCAGCTTCAGATACCATCCTTGTTTGCTGACTTTCAAATAACCACTGAAGAAGTTAATCAGCAGCTAGAACAAAACAGCTTCCAGAAGGCAGTGACAGTGAAAAGGAAGTCAAACACAATTGCTTTAAACTCCTTTTATCCCCTTACCTTTATAAAGCCTTAGCCCTTAAAGCTGGAAATGCTCTTTGCTACTCTGTCATGACACGGCTGTACTGATGAGTTAGAATTTTCATGCACAAAAAATGCTAAACAGAGCCAAAATAAGAACAATTGGAAAGCAGTTAATGAGCAATGAACTTCTCGTACTTTACTACAAAACTCTTGAAAAGCTGTCCTTCCACTTGCCCATAAATCCAGATGCACACACAGGCACAATGCACACACAAGTTTAGACTGTTTGCATGTTTGCAGATCAGTTCAATACAGCACAATCTTTATCAGTGATATGATGAAATGTCTTTGTAGACTTGCCTGTAACACACTTGAGAAGCAGCTGAAATAGGGTTCTGGTTGCCAGCAGGCTTATCTTTCATCTTTTACCTCTGACCAACACAGCAGATAGTCTATTACCTGCATATTACCTGGATCTTTTAAGTGTGATTTTGGGCAGCAAAGATATAAAGCAAATTCTTCTGTCTTTTTCATTCCTCTGAAATAAACCCACTCTCTCCTTGGAGCTTATCTGAAAGCTTGAAATTGAACTAATGAACATCTCAGGAGAAAACACAAACTGGACAATAAAATGCATATACAAAAGGCTCTGAGAATCCTCACCCTAATGCATAATTCAAAGAAGTTGAAATGAAAAATTGGTAAAACTCTTCCTCACTTACCTGCACTAAGAAATATCAACAGACCATGCGACTTTGTTCCAGGTGCACCATCAGATGAGCAAATGTTTCTCTTCCTCTGAGAAGAAGGGATCTCAGAGAAGGCCCCTTGGCAGCACTCAGGGCACCTCAGCTTCCAAAGGCCTTCATGTGTCAGGAAAGTTTCACAACATGCAGTGATCTCTAAAGAGAAAACAACAAAATATTTAATGAGTGCAATGCCTCATAACACTTCATTTTCCAATTTGTATTCCATTTCTGTCAGCAGCTTGCAGTGTATTCATCATCCTCCAGCCCAGGCAAACCCTGTGATTCCTGCTCCACTTGAATGAGAAACAGAATCAGAAGTGGAAAGTAACTCCTTTAAAGAGCACAGGAAATCCATAAATACCCCTGAACTTGAATACAACAAAAAGCCAAACTACAAAACCTCTTTTTCCATATTTCATAAATATTAGATTGGGTACAAATAGTATAATTTATAATATATATGTTTTCATTCCCAAGGCTTCCATAGCAAATGTTCAATTGTAGGAAATCAAAATACCAAACTCTGGACCATTTAATGAGTTAATTGATTTTCAGAGGTGTCAGGCAGTTTGTAGCTTTGCTTGCTCAATTGTTTCTTCTGCCTAAAGTAAGATGCAGTTCTGAATCTATTAGTTCATTATGCTGTAAATCAGAGAAAGAGGAAATACAAAAGACCAGCAGGAGAAGCAAACATCATCAAGGTTGACAGGAATGTTAAATGAATTTTCTCCCAACATTGTGCTTAAGATCATTTCAATAATAAGAGTGAAATAAATTTCTTTCGTTCTTCAAGTGAAATGCTACCCTTTCATTTTACTAAAAACAATTCAAACAGAAAGGAAAGAATGGCTGCCAAAAGTTTTTAATTAATGAAGACCCCTAGTGAGGATGAAAACATCCTACACATCCAACCTCTTGGCATTTATTATCATAGCTCCTGTCAAGACAGGAACAAATTGTTCAGCTACATTGCAGAAGTTTTTAATACAGAATCCATAAAATTTAATTCATGGAATAAACCTCTTGGCAACTGCTTTCTAGTTAAGTAAAACTGGTTCCTTTCCAGATCACTGATCTTGTTTTGTAGGTAATTACATTTTAAAATTGTACTTTTTCCCAATATTACTTTGAAATATCTCCTTTTTAAAAGATAATTGCATAAAAACAGCCTTCTTAGTTCTTTTGATATAATTTTTCATCAATATTTAATTATGCTAGTCACTCTCTACTAAAAGAGCCCACATTCTGGAGTTTCATACCAACTTTCACTGTAGCCAGGATTTCTCTGAGCCTTTTGCTAACATCTAGAGCAAAACAGATAATCAGATTTTTCCTTTTAAGATTATTTTTGAACAAGAATTCTTGTGCTAAACTGCTAAAAAAATAAATTTAAAAAAAGAAGAAAAAAAAAAGCTGAGAGGAAAATATGTTCTCTCCTTGCTGTTTACCCATAAATGAAAATGGATAGGAAATACAAACACACAAAAATATCCTGCTAGTGTCCAAGGATGTCAAAAGCCTTGGCATTCATGTGGGACCAGGAGGAGCTCCTGGCCATTCTGGCTCAGGGACCAACCCCTCTTGTGAATCTTCATCTTCCCTGGAGATCACTGCTCCTAACCCCCAGGACAAATATTTAAAGAGACAAAGAACTAGTTTGTGAGCTTGAAAGTTGGGTTAATTACTGAATAAATACAGAACTGGAGAAGATAGAGGTTTATTTGGCTTATTTGACTAAAAATTCAAACTGCCCTCTTGATCTCCAGCCATGAGTGGAGATAACTGAAATTTCCGGACACACCAGAAAATGTGTAGGACACAAGATGGGACTTGAAATCTTATCTTGCTTCCATTGGCATGCAGGGATGTGTTCTGGCTTTAACAAGAGTCCAAAAGTCTCTCTTTTAAAACATCAGTGCTCAGTCTGCATCCTACAGGCTCAGAATTGCCCCATTACAACACTGTTTCAACAGCCTGTGGAGTTTTAGTAACACCAGGCAAGAAAATGAGCTGTTATCAAGGAAAAAAATCACCCAGCTCACTTCCTTCTATTGCCTTTAAGTCCAAGGTAAAAAAGAAAAATACTAAAAAATTACGCAGTAAGGGCAAGAGAAAGAATTCAGTTCCTCTCATTCCTAGAATAAGGCAAGTCATCTTTTCAAGGTAGATATGAATGGGTAGATTAGTTCAGAAGAAGCTGCAAAGAAATCTGGAAATACTTTATTCAAGCAAAGGCCCTAATTATCTCATCACAATCCCAGTTGTCAGGAAACAGGGACAAAGATGCAGCTCCAGATGGTTTCTCCTTCCCAAAAAGTTAGTGTATACCTACAGAAATAGGAGCACAACTACAGAATATATGGGTCTTAATCAGAATTAATCTACAACACTAAATTCAAGGAAGTTACCATTTCAAATGTATTTTTTCATTAAAGACTTGAGACTTTCCTAATTTAAGCACTACAGCAAGTTCCAGTTTCTTCTTACTGGCTCTCCAGTGCCGTTTGTGAATGACACCAACCTCATAATTATCCCTTATTATTTGTTTTTGACCCTTTTCATTATCTCTTCTCTGCTTCTTTAGAAAATCCATTTTAAAATTACTGATCTCACTGAAAGCCTTGATGTTTCACTGTGTCCTCCCATCCCAAATCTTTACTTTAGCACTCTGGTTTTCTCTCTAATGAAGATTTCAATCACTGTTTGCTTTGCTGTCAACCACCTTGACTGGCTGGGCGTAATGAACTCCCTTAACCCCAGAGGAAGCCACTGCAAACCTGTCAGGGTCAATGGGCTCACGGGCTGCTGGGTTCACTGCTCGCTGTCCCACAGGCAGCAGGAGAGTCCCGCAGCAGCCTGACCTCCACAGCCTGCCAGGAGTGGGAGGGCAGGAGGAGGGATGGCCGAGGGAGCCAGGCACGCTCCTGTGTTTTCAGTAAACACTGCCTGGAAAATGGGCCTGCTTTATAGCCCAGATTAGAGACTAAGATAGACAGATAGAGAGAGAGCAGCTGGCTGCGATGGAGGAGCCCTCCGAGGGGAACTGCAGGGCTCACCTGGGGAAGAATGGGCCAGGGAATCAGGCAGCAGTTGGTGCACAGAGATGTCAAGCAACAGTGGGAGCTGAAGGTTGCAGGGTGGTACAGAATTACAGCAGTGGCATTTTCTCCTACCATCAAAGCTGTGCAGCTGCTCAGTCCCTGCACAAACCTTCCTTCCTGCTTTCCCACTGCTGGTCCTGCATCTGAGCTGTGTTTGCTGGAGCTGCAGCTCCCTTTCTTTCAGTTTCCTTTCAAATTTTTTGCAAGGAATTTTTATGCATGTCACAGGAGCTGCAGCTCATTTAGGAGAGTCCAGATCACCACAGGCACTCTTGGTGGTGGATCTGAAGGCAGGTCCCAGCTGTTTGCTGTGCAGCTGCACTGCTGAGTGCTGACATATCCAGCCCAAAGCCAGCTGAGAGCCTGCACAAGCTGCAGTGTGTAATTCCTCCTGTCTCCACTAAGAAAAGAGCCCGACCCAAACAGATTTGTCTCCAGAGAAGAGCAACGGGAAATACATTTGTAGACAAGAAAAAGCAATGCAAGTTGCTGCCTGTCTGCTAAAGACCTGACCCAGTCTAACTGGAAACATGGCACCAATGGCACCAGGATATGACATGTCCTGCATGGGCAAACAATGTGGATGTGAAGATTCTTTGGCTTGGTTTGATAACAAAGTTTTGGAAAACATGCAGAAATAGCTAAGCAAATATAACTACTATGTATTGAGCAGGAAAAACAGTAATCTCCAGGATACTGAGGCACATGTGGCTAGAGAAAGTCACAGAGGATTATTACTTTCTTCTTTCTGAATTCATAAAGATGACATTTCACTGCAAAGAAAGCTCTCTTCATAGTCTGATTTTGAAGGAAATAGCCTTGAGGTTGCTCTAATCCTGCCAGGGAGATTCAGTACAATCAGTCTCAGATCACACCACTGGATGGGAAAGCAGCTAAGACAGTCGAAGCAGTGGAAGTAAAAGTCTCCAGGGGATTTGTGAGTCAGGTTCTCAGCTGCTCCACACAGGCTGCAGTGCTCTCCCTGCAGCTCTGAGGCCTGGCTGAACGCTGTGTTTGTGAGAGAGGGACATGGAACAGCCCAGCAACCCCTTGTTTCTTCACACTGCTGCTTTTCCCTGGAAGCTTCTTAGCAATGCTTATATGAAATGCTGGAGTAAATCTGGATTTCTGAGAAGTCTCATTTTCCGTAATGTTCACAGTTAACTGAAATATTAAATATATAAAGTGCCACCCTCTTATTATTTAAAGCCTAAATTAACATAATTACCATAATTAGGACAAATGCTTTTCTCAGTCTATTATGTCTTAGCTTTTCCTGAAGGCAGATTCATTATCTTTGGGCCAGCTTTTATCGAACAATGAAAGCATTATTGAAATTGGTACCATTAATGTTCATCAAGACATGCACATCACCACTTACCTTGATATTACTGATTTCTACCCTGATTGCCTAGGTGAAAAATTTTGTGGCTCATTAGGAAGACCAAGTATTAATTGAGAAGAAAAAAAATTGAAACAGAAAAGGCTGTACTAGCAAAACTAAAAGTCCAGAAATCTTTAACACAGATTGAAAGTGTGTTAAACTAGTGGTCAAAGCCATTAAGTCAAATCTCACTATATTTCCAGTTTGGCATTTATGTAGAATACAAGAAAGAGGAACAAAAGAGCTCTCAGACATTTTTAACTAGCCAAGTGGGATACTGGTAGGAGATATGCAGCACAAGCTTCCTCACTGGCTGAATTCAAGCCCACCCTGAGGTGCACCAAGGCCTTGCCTTGATGGCAGTAGACTTGGGGATGTCTTTATGTCTCTCAGAGCTGCCATGATAAACACAATTCAAAGAATGAAGTCCTGCTGGGCTTCCCTGCAAAGCAGAGTAACTCAGAAGACACATTGCACATAATGGAGCTGCAGCACAACTCCTCTGCACCCACAGCCAGTGACTGAGGCAATGCTCCAGTACTCAGCTACCTGCAGCTATCAGCCCAGAACCTGACAGCTTTTATCCTTCAGAAAAACTAAATTCCAGTTTAACTCTTCCTTTTGGTTGAGAACTCATATTACAGTGTGCACTCATAAAAGGAGTGCTATTTTATTTAAATAGAATGTCTCAGTTACAGCAGCAGCAAGATAAACTTTATTGAATGTTTTACTGGCACACAGCATTCCTTGCAATAAAAGCACCTCAGTCACTCTGAATGCTCCTGGAAAGGATTGCTCTCCTGTAAGGTCAGGCTGGCAATAAGCATATCTCAGTTTGCCATCCCTCTTAGTATAAGCAAGTCCTTTTTATGTTCCCTTATATGTTTTCTTCTTTATAAAAAGCCCAAGGAAGTGCTCAGAGGCCTGGGCAGGGCAATACTCTGCACTGAAAGAAGGAAAGCAGGAGGGTGGAGCATACTAGAGGGACAAGGGTGGAGTCACTGCATTGCCCCCATCCCTACACACCCTCCAGGACTTCCAGGTTGCCAGACCACAAACATGCCCTCTGAACAATTCACTGTGCTTGCCACCACTAAACCTTTCCCAGCAAACCTGAGCCCTGGCAATCAGATACTCAGAGAGCATCAATTCTGGAACCAAAATTTGTGAGTTCCAGACTTCCACAAAGCTTCACCACCATGCTAAAATTCAGGGTCTTCATTTGGTGTATCTGCTGGAAGGTGAAAACCCAAGCTTCAGTGTGAGAAGCACCCACAGTCACAGTGGCTGCCCACTGTCAAATCTGTCCTTACAAATTAGTTCTTATCAGAAGTCAGACCACAGGCAGAAAGTTCAAGTGGGGTCTTTGTGATCTGGATAGCTGGTTTCCATTTTTAGGAGTAAAACCCATTAAAATATTCTACCCTGGTTTTCTTTTCCTGTTTGGTGAGTTTGTGGTATGCCAGGAATGCCAGCTGTTCATTTAATACCTCTCATGACTGTATAGGGACGATATTTCTTTCACTACCTCAGTACTGAAAAACTGGCAAGCGAAGGGTAGTGCAGAGCAGAACCTTTCCATGGCATGGGGTGCTGGTCACAGAAGCTTCTTCTGCCAGAAATCATCAATCTGGGTGGCAGGCACTTTGTTGGTCCACCTAGAAATGTGGTTCAGAGACTGTTCCTTTCTGGAACTGAGTTTGTTAAGTAATATAAAGACCAGCAACCGTCCTGACTCTTCTCCAAGGCAATTTTCCTTGATTGCTGAAGTAGCCAAAACTCTATCACCTTTTCTGGAAGATCAGAAGTATGCATCTTTGTTAAAAGTCACCACGTGCAAAACTAGATTTGACAGACTTTATCATGAATTACCTTAACTTTCTATTACATTCATCTAGAGTCCTTTACCCCAGGAGACAATTATTTGATTGATCCTTTTCCACTGCAAACAACCAAAACAGCAGCTCTCATGATTCCACTTCTTATATCAACAGGGCCTACTCAGCACAGCTGTTCAAACATTTGTTAAATCACTTCACAGCAAATAACAATATGGTGCAGCATGTCTGTTCTCATTTCAACTTAACCATAGCAATATTTAGCATGCACTAAAAAAACATATGCTTTATTCACAAAAAAAAATTACTTCATCTTAATCAACAGCAGCCTACAATCTCAGAGGATACTGGAAAGTTCCATAGGTAAGTAGAGTCTTAAAGGCTGTGAAAGATGAATAGCTTCATTCATCCTGAAACTTAATTCCTAAGAACGTGCACCCAGAAGTTCAAACAATCTGACTACACTTTGGTGCCCAAAGGCTGGGCCTGATTCTGCATCTCTTAATTTATTTTGTATGTATTGTAGCACAATCCACAATCCCCTAGAAATACCAGGAAACTGTTGTGATAGAAGAAAACAGTGAAAAGAATGCCCAGCACTAACACATTAATGTGAGAAAACAGAGGCATGAAGTGACCCACTGAAAGAAAATAATCTACTAAATCAGGGAGCAAAATTCAAATTTTTAGACTTTGTAATGTCAAAGCCACTGGACCCTTCTCGGCTCCCATTTGTATCCTGATCTCCTACAAATTCTTCCTGCTGCATCCTTAAAACTTAGACAAGCAAATCTGCAAATTTTGTCTTAATTACTGAGCTCTGAGTAAAGATGTATTTCTCTCCCTGCATTTCTCTGTTTCCTACCTTAGCAAGAACTTTGTGAATTACACAAGAAAAGAGACCATCACCTGAACTGGCGTGTGCCTATTCCTGTGCTCCTGCTTCAGAGCACACGAAACCTGCTGGAATGTGCCAGCAGTGATAGAATCAGCAGCCAACCCCACTCCAAGCTGAGACTGCAAACAGGCACGGCTCCCTCTAGACACAGGTTTTAGATGAGCGCCTGATTGGCAAAATATCAGAATCCTGTTACAATTTTACACAGCTGAAGAATCCACAGAGCCTGTTTTCTTGCAGAGCTCTGTTCAGTCTCCTTGATAAAGATCTAGTGCAGCCTGCAATTTACAGAAGGAAAAAGCAGAGATGCATTCACCTGGCAGCACGAGACCACAGCACCTTTCTCAGGACTGCTCTGGCTACACACTCAGTGTCTTTGGAGAGTCCATCCTTATTTATTTCCCTCTTTTTATCTCCTCTTTATAGCCTTACTATCAACAGACAGAAATTTCTAAATCTTTCCATTGTTCTGTTTTCCTCCCTGAGAACAGCTCAAGGCATTTTTCAAGTATCAAAATTAATTTAAAGATTCTGTTCCTAGGACTAGATTCCCATATGAACACATTACAGAGACTTCCAAATTATAAATAGCACTGGAGGATATAAAAATCTACTTGTGTAGAGTGGTATTTTTGAGCATTTAGGCTATTATCTCTCACTGGAATTCACTATGACTAAATTCTATTGAACCATCTCAAAATGATAAACCATAGAATATGGTATTTATCTATGAAAATAAAACAGATTAGACATGACCCCTTTTAAGTGGCAGTGGCATTTGTGATCTCATACAGATTACAGAGTGATTTATTCAGTTTACAACATGTAGAGCATGAGGAGTAGATCTCATGAGTGATACCACTTTGTCCTGAGCACTGAGGAAATGTGATATATGAAACTCTCCATGAACTGTCTGAAAAGGTTTTCCCCAAAGGTTTTTTTGTAGGGGGGAGCTAAACAGGGAAATGTGTACATGCAGTTTGGGTTTAGCAAAGACCAAGACTGTATTGCCTTTTCTATTTCAAGATCTCTATTTATTTAGAAATCTAATTTCTCAACCTCTAGTTTGCATGTCTTTGACAACTTTCATTCACACCATATGCAAATACTAAATGTGTTACTGTTAGGAGTAACACGAGATGATTTATTATTCACTTAATCAGATGCATCTGCTAATACCAGAAGAGTGTAGTTTTGAATTCTATCAATATTTGCATTACCAGTAACTGGAGTCAGCTAAGCATGTACCGGTTCAGTTTTATGGAGGGCTATTAGAGGGGGTTCAGTTTTGCATATTGAATGCAGTCTCCTTTGGGATCTCTAAGGAGACTGCTGACTTTCTGCTCTTCCCTTGGCCACTGCTGGAGGCAGGATCCTGAGCTGGATGCACCCCCAGTCTGACTCCATGGAGATTATTATAAATTTTACAGGTATTTTAGGTAGAAAGAGCAGACAAAAGGTATTTACACTCTGTAAATAAAGGTCTCTGCTTCACACTGAATATCCTCCATTCTCTGAACCAAGACTGGAGGGAGACAAGAATTGTTAAATAGCTAAATTAGTTGAAAATACGAAGTGAATCACTGCTGCCTCTCCAAGCACAGCACTTTTAATATAGGCTTAGAAATATCTTCTGCTTATTTTTTTGCTAAACTCACAAAAGCATAAAGTAGCTGTAGCCAAGCAAAGCCCCGGGAAGCACTCCCAGAGCAGCAGGAGTGGGCACGAGGAGCAGGGCTCAGGGGGCTGCTGGAGGCAGCACAGCCCCAACCCGAGGGGACTGGCTACACCCCTGAATGCCCCAGTGCATCTCCATAAACACCCATTGTGCTCCCTCAGTGAGCAGCACATCTCAAAGCTGGAAACCAGCAATGTGTACGCCTGGAACAGTTAATTTGGGAAATTGGGAAAGCGTGCTCATCTCCTGTGGCTCCTGTTTCTCTGTATTCTTCCTTCATAAGGCCTCAGCATTTCACAGCCACTGAAGAATTCAAAGAATGCCATTAACCAAGATACCTCCCTGATAATTAAAACTAAATACTTGTTCTGAAAGAATTCTGCAGCAAATCTCAAGTCTTGCACACAGAAACTCCTTTTCAAACCAAATTATTACAGCTTTTTGTTTTCTAGGTGTTGCCTCAGTCCTTTTTTTTTTCTTTTATCACTCTTTCCCAATAATTACTCCATCACAATAATGAAACTCTATTATTATTCTTTCATAACTTACAAAGCCCAGTTTCCAAGTTTTGGTCTCAAGAGTTTGTTCTGTGCTTGCTGGGTTGCTTTTAGAGTGTGGCTATACCTGTGTTTATCACAAGGGAGAGAAAAGGAGAAGGGAAGGAATTATAAAGGGAGAGGTGGATGAAATGAATTGCTGGAGATTATGTTCTCTTAGGACAAGGAAGTTGTGTCAATGGATGAAAAAATGGAGAAAACCTATCAATAATAGTTCCCACACACTTCACCTACTTGAAATGTACATATTTTCTATGATTTTCTATTTTTCTGGAAAGACAGATGAAAACTGAAGCTCAGATTTGTTCTCTGGGAGTTGTCATACACAAAGGCTGTGATCTGGAATTCTGTATAGCACCCCAGTACAGCAGGAAATCAAGAAATCCTTTTGGCTACCAGCAGTGAAAATACTGCTGCATTCATGCTGAGAAACAAAGGTGGGCACAACATCTACACATAAATATTTCAGGAAACCTGCCTCCTCAATTCAAAAATCTAAGCCTCATTATTAATGTTAGAGAGGAAAACTTATTAATACATCATAAAACCCCATTTCCCTGAATACCCCATCAAAACTGAGATTAAATCACACTTACAATCATTTATCACTATATGAAATACATTTGTACCCTCAGTCTTGTATTGAAGTACCTGTCACTGCTTATGGGCACAATACCTGAATTTTATGCCTATTTGAATACAAAGGGTGGCTGTAGAGGAAAAGAAATTGATAAATATAGCCATATCTGAATTCTGCAGTTCTGTGGATTGCCACAGAAGTTTCAGTTCTCAAGGCTTCTCCAAGCTTGTTTGGCTTTAAGACTTCACAGAAAGGAAAGAGTTTGTGAAATAACTAAGCCTAGAGCTCAGAAACTGCATCTCATTTCAAAAATGTTTGAAATTTAACAGTTTCTGAAATGAAATACAGCAGAGTTCCAGGGCTGCATCATCATCTCCTCATTTGCAATCCAAAGTTTTACAAAAGCTTAATGGAATTTAAGCTTCTTTTTTTTTTTTTTAATCCAGAGAATCATCATTTCAGACTCTCAGGGACTGGCTCTGGCAATGAGAAAGGAGGCTGAAGTACTTAATTTATGTTAGACACCACATCTCAGAGCAGTGTAAGACAGAGGAACACCCTGGAACTTGCTCTCATCACCTCAGTAGAAAATGCTCTGCAGCACTGCCCTTTCACAGACACTGACATGATCCTTCCAATGTAACAAATTGCTTTATGTTGTGGGAGTGTGACATTTCAAACGATGTCCATTTGCCTTCTTGCACCAAAATGAAAAATGCCTAGTGCATTGTTATGCCTTTTTAGTAGGTATATTAAGATCTAACAATATAGCTGAAATAAAGACTTCTTTGCTTGCTAGTAATTAATGTTGAAACAGCACAAGATACAAGAGAGGGAAATATGCCTTAAGATTCATTTTCCCATGTTATAAAGTGCAGAACTCTCTCTGCTATCCTACCTTTACCCCAGTGCTGTGGGTGACAAGTCTGTAAAATACAAGGAATTTTTGTTGTTGTTTGTTTGTGAGGGGTTTTCTTGCTTAGTTTTTGGTTGGTTAGTTTGGGTTTTGTTTGTTTTGATCTGGATTTTTGCTTGTTTGGTTGGAGTCACTATGTTTTGAAACTAACTGGCTTGTGCAGACTGAGAGTACTGAGATTCCTACAAAACAAGGGTTTGGATAATGAATTTCAGTTTCAATTATTTCTGGTTTCTCAGGTTTGAGGGTTTTCTTGCAGCCTATGAAGCTGTTTTGTACCATCACAAGATTTGTGATCTAAATTCAAAGCAGGAGCTCTAAAAAGCAGAGAGATGCAGTCAAGCTTTAAAGAACCAAGATTAACTACACTTTTGTTTAAAAATAACATTAAATTCTGCACCTAAAAAGCACAACTCAACTTCACGTAAACTCCCTCAGAGTAAAGCCCCAGTTTTGCTCACTCTTGTTCTCTAAAACTGAACAGTGAATAATTCAAACGTTTCATTAATTTTGTAGGAACGGGATAATGTTAAAAGAGTACAAATCTATAGCCTGGAGTGCCCGGTGCAGGGGAAGAGCTGAGAGCTTGGCTGGGGCTGGAGTTCACCCCTTGGGTTTGTGAGGGGAGCCGGGACAGCACTCCCCACCTGCGGGGAAATAGCAGCAGGACAAGGCAGAAGCAGCTTGGGCACACCAGAAAAATCTGCCCAGTGTTGTGCTGCTCATCCCCTGCCCAGCGGCACAGCCATCCTTTCCTTCCCCTGCTCTATTCCCTGCAGCCACAACCGCCGCGTTCCGTGAGGGAACCATTGTCTGTGCTCGGGAGCTGCTGAGGGGCAGGGCCGGCTCCGTACCTCGGCACACGCAGGGGCTGCTCCGTCCTGCTCCCAGACACAGCACGGGGGACAGCGGGGACACTGGGGACACTGCCGAGGGCCCGGGCAGCGCCGCGGCTCGGGGCCGGGACGGCGGGAAGGCGAGAGCACTGTGAGGGCTCAGCGGCAGCGCTGAGGGCAGGGCCGGGCCCATGGCGGCTCTGGGGGCTCCGCTCCTCGGGGCTCTCACAGCTCCGGCGGTGGCAGGGATACACACCAGCAAGGGGACACACACTGTCAAGGGGACACACACTGGCAAGGGGACACAGCTCAGGGCCACGGCCGGCTCTTGGTGTGGCTTTGCTTTAAAGCCACAGTGACAGAGATAGCAGAACCTTCCTGCAAATCTCTTCGAGGTGTTGGCTACTCTTATTTTACACACACATATATATGAGAGGTTATTTGTTCTGAGCGTTCGGCTCCGCAGTGCCTGAAGCCCGCTGCAGTTCCAGCGGGCATCACCTGTCCCCCTTCTCGCCCGCCTCCACACTCGCGTGTCCCTCCCGGCCCGCCGGTCCCTCAGCCCCGCTCTGCCGGTGTCGCTCCTGCCCTGTGCTGTGGAGATGCTGCCCTGCCAAGGGAACGCTGCTGGAGTCATTTAGTGTGGCTTTTTTTCCTGACAAATTCAGTTTAACTGTGATTTTCACCCTGAAGTTTCTGTGATTCGGGTTAACTGTGATTTTCACCCTGAGGTTTCTTGCCATTTGAAGGATACATATTTGCTAGCATGATTGAAGGGTTTTTCTTGGAATTCAGTTTAGCTGGCTGACTTTTACAGATTTGTTATTTTTCTCTCTCTCTTAAAAAAAAAAAAAAAGGAAAAAAAGTATGTACATTCCAGCCTATGCAGTGCTTCATCCATTTCCTATCATAACCTAGAACAAGCTGTGTCAGGTTTTATAAAATTAGTGATTCATCTTAGTACAACCTAGGTTGTTCTTTTTAGTTTCTCATATTTGACCTAAGAAAAAATTACTAAGTTTTTGATCACAAAACCACAGACCAGACTGGTAGGCTTTGAAAAAGAGAACCTTCTTCAAGGAGATCAAGTCTTTTTCACACACGTGTCCATTTCGTAAATAGACACATGTCCATTTCATAGATATACAGATGTCCATTTCATAAATAAACATCCGCTAGTTTTGTTATACCAGCATTCTTTAGCACGACCTCATCATTCTGGCTTCATGCAAACAAAATTCACTAACTCAGCAGCTGTAATCCAGCTTGCTGAAGTAAAAATACTAAATGGAGAATAAATAGATTAAAAATACTACAGGGATCCTACCGGAAAAGTGAGGTTTTTCAGAGATGACAATATGAAGGGCAGCAAGTGTGATCTAGGCTGGAAGGGAAGGACTGGACTTTCTTCATCACGTAATCTCAAATGCAGGAAAATATAGGCAGACTTAATATGTAAAATGGTGAATTGTTCGTGGTATGGAAATGAAGGAAATCTGAGCTGCTGAAGCAAATGGTGTGCGGAGACTGGGAGTGGAATCAATTCCTAGACCAGAGCTGGTTGGTAACAGGGGAATAGCTGAAATTTCACTTTTACAGGCATGTTGTAATTATATGCAAAAACGTGATTTATGAGAATGCTTCTGTGTTTACTGCTTATCTCCAACTGAGCTTTAGAGGTCCTGTTGAGAATAACATAAAATGTAGCATTTTGTTCCTGTGCAATAAACAGTAATTAGGAAGCAATTTTAGTTTAAAGCCAGCTAAGGTTTTACTTTTTACAATAACTAGC
The DNA here is from genome assembly GCF_036417665.1 of Passer domesticus. NCBI lineage: Eukaryota > Metazoa > Chordata > Aves > Passeriformes > Passeridae > Passer > Passer domesticus. The sequence goes on along the minus strand of NC_087486.1, from coordinate 14,735,657 downwards.
AGAAAATGACTAAGTGTACAGTATGTATGAATGACAGATTAAAAATATTAATAATGAAGAAGCTTTAATGAAAGTATTGCTTTTCATTACATTACACATTCAGTACACATCCTTAGATCAGTTTTACAGGTTTAACTGCCTTCTTCAGTTTCTAAGTAGGCAGCCCTTGAAGTTGTACACTTCATCCTGCATCCTTTGCTTGCTGTCCCAGTCCACCATATTACCACTTGCTTTTCAACAGTTATCTAGCTCCCCTATCTTCCCTAGTTTATTTAATTTTATGTTTTGTCTTGTTTTAAAACTGTGGAGCACAACATATCTACTGAAAACTTGATGCCAACCTAAGAGTCTTTTGTTAAAATACCATTTTAGTATTTTGCTGTCCTTACTCTACTGCTCTGTACATTATCCAGACTTATTACTGAGACAAAGTCATTGTTTGAACTCCCATAAATTGTTCCTATGCGTGACAGAAAGAAGAAGAGCTTATGTTTTAGTAATCTGGCTAAAAGAAGATTAGAGGTGGCATCTGTCTGTAATAACTCTCAGGATATATTTCTAAAGTGATATTTAGAAAAGACACAAAGAAGAGACTGTGGTAAGCTTAATTCTAGCTTTCAATTCCAGTTTTTTGATGCAGAATTGTCTTCCAAGTATCTGCTTAGCTTCAGGGGGAAGCAATTTACTTTTAAATCTTCAGAATGGCAAGTGGGGAATCTCCTGTGTTTGAGAGACAATTGTGTTTTGTTTATTGACAGATAATATCAGTAATAGAATTAAAACCATGGGTTAAAAACTGAAGTTTCAAGGCTGGAAGACTGAAAGAAGTGAGAGTTAAAAGCAGCAAGACGCTTGGGCTTAAGGCAAATCAGTGAAAAGGACCAGGAGGAAGTCATCAGCCAGTGATTTCTCTTGTGACACCTGATCTGTAGCAGCCTCACCATCTGTTGCTTAGGTCTAAACATTTTGAAGTCACACTGTCCTTTCCTGAAATACTGATTTATTTGTATTTTAAATGAATGTCTTCCTTCAGCATTCCTCCACAAAAGTCAAGCATTTGCAGGGAGAAACAAAGCTGTTTCTGCCCTACCTGAATTGAACAATGTATTAGAAAAACCCCAAATGTTTAACAATTGGCAACATGTCTGCCATTTCTGTGTTCTATCTTAGAATTCTATTCTACTTAGAATTTTTCTAAATAAAATTCTTATTGACTGTAGCTTTAGGTCTGTCCCTCTGTGCCCTCATGTAACTGGTGGTGGAGGAGATGGGGTTCCAAAGACTGATTTGGTTAAAACTATTTGGAGAGGAGTCATCAATATTTGGGAAATTTGACATACATTGGGCCAGTTTTGATTTGTCTTGAAGAAGTGAATCCACTAAAAAACCATGCTTGCTGAACAGGAGCAGAAAAATCAGTCCTCCAAACAGTATCACAATAAAGAAAACACTTTGCCTTTTCACTAAATTCCACAATATGCAGCTGCCATTGTGACCTCATTTAAAGTAGAGCCACTGCCTTAGACACTGAGCTTCATGAAGTTTTTTGCAATTACAATGAGTGATCCATTTCTCCTCGTTAGTCCTGGTTTTAGGTAAAGATCCCTTCTGCTACTAGCTGAAAGAACACTTTTAGAGCTAAAGTTGGTGTGTGTCCATTATGTTGCCACATCAAGGATGGCAATGACACAAGGTGAAAAGACCACCACTAAAAAGCCCTCCCAAACCCAACCAAAAAAATGCATTGAGTTCTGCCACATAATAAAATTGTGTCTTTTTTTACAGCAAACTAGTGTACCTTGTTGCGTGGGCACAACGTATCTTAGATACATAATGACCCAAATGAGTCACTTTTTATAGCTGTAAAATAATCTTTGACGTGCCTTAATGCAACGGACTACTGTTTTGATTAAGGCCTAGATTACCTTGGCCTGTCTGATAACTTCTACCAAGGGCTCATTTTCACAATAAAGATGGGCTTTTAATCAAAGTTTTCTACACCCTGCAGAAAAAGCTTCTGATATAATCTTTATGAGGATTACTGGCTGCCTCCTCCTGTGTGCAGGGTAAGGCCATCAGCCTCTTTGATCAGCACAGGAAGCAAATCTATGGATTTGCTCTGCAGGAAGGATGCAAATTCCTAGTTCTTTACTCTTGCCTTGCCCCCTTACAGCTTCTTGTATAGCAAAACTGTCACCTGACCAACCCCAAATCTCAAAATTCATCTCAGAGACAGCCTCCTCTCTAGTGAAGGCACACAGACTGCTGAGACTCTGTCAAGCTTTCACAGAACAGCTACCTTCATTGGACTCAGTTTCCTCTGTACCAGAAGAGGAAAGTAAAGCAGCATGACAGCAAGTAAATACTTAATTTCTATTTCATTATCAGACTCACTAGATGACCAGAAAAGGAAACTGGAAGAATTAGGTATTGTGTTGAAAAATGCAGCTTGAGGGTAGTATGCAGAGTATAAATTATGTTTCACATATAATGAATGACATGAAACAACTTTCCAGAGGACTACCAGTAACACAGAACCTCGTATGACCTATGCCTCTTTCTGTTCTATGGGAGATCCCAGAGACAGTCTTCCCTGGATCAGAGTAGCATGCCTGATGAGCGAGCTCCCCTCAGTGCTTGAATGTGACACAAAATGTCCCTGCCACAGCAGCGACAGCAGGGGAAGGTGCACAGAGCCAATGCCCTGCACTGCTGCACTGGCTGAGGCTGTGCAGGTGTCCTGGGGCTCTCCTGAGACAGAGCTGCCATGGCTTGGGGCAAGCTCAGAGTTCTGCTTTCCTGCTGGGGCAAGCCCAGAGTTCTGTTTCCTGGCTCCTGGGCTCTGCTCTGTGCCCAGCCAGCAGTCTGCTCCTGGATGTGAACTCGAGCTGTGCCTGGAACTTCACCTTGCATTCCCTTTAGGCGGCTGGGACAAATCACCTCTCTCCTGGCCTGGCTGGTTTCCCTCAGCCCACATTATCTGTGTGTGCTCCAGCACTGCAGTGCCCTAGGGCAGGATTAGGCCATTTGTTTATGGATAAACACATGGCACACTCCTCCTGCACAAGTGTTTGTTTTTGCATAACTGGCAGATAACAGGGCTGTAAATTTTATTGGTAAATATTATAAACATAGATCTATGATTTGTTTCCCCCCAAGAATTGTGGTTTGAGTTGGATTCTGATCTCACTTTTGCCAATTTTTTAACTGATTTACCAATCATTTACCCATGTGTGACATTAGAGCAAAACTTTATGGGTTGCTTTTCAACAGCACTGACATTTCTTGTGGGTACTGTTTAACATAATATGAGCAATTAAAAGAAAAACCAGGCTATTTTTCATCAAGATGCAAATGAACATGATTAAAATATTACTTTTTCTTCCAATGCTTTTGTATTTAATTCCTTCTTCTGTATATCTCTATATTGTATATATCTCTAGAATGTGAACATGACATTTTTCTGATGGTTTTATGAAAACAATTATTTCTGTTTTTCTCTATTCTTTACATACTGGGTCATGTCTTTTTCCAGAAAATCTCTCTATCTAAATTACCATCAACACATATTTCTTCCCCTTGTTTTCCCTTCGAGAGTCAGAGTTTACCACCACAGAGAACAGCTACTGCTGCATTCTACTCTTCCTGCACCACATTGTCTCAAACTGCTCAGAATTTTATGAGGTAACTTCAGTACTGTCACATCACACTTGAAACAGAATGTCTAAAATATTGATAGGTGTGCAAGAATTTGCTCTTCTGTTTTCATGAAACCCCTTTCCATACATGCTCCCTTTCCATTACCAGGATATATGGGATTGGGATATCAGATGCTTCTTTGCACACTATTCTGAGTAGGTCAGAAGTTTTAATCCCCAAAATAATTTCAATTCAAATATGCCTTCTGAAGAAAAAAGGAAACAAAGTAAAACTGAACACAACAAATACTAACTTCAGAATGTCTTCAGTGATTCAGTCAATATTTGATGAAAAGAATCTAAACAAACTATTTCAGAACACAACTTCATAGATTTAGAAAGATGTTTTCAAAGTGAAAATAATGCATACTGTGTAGTTCTGCATAATTCACTGTAATTTTCAGCATTCTAAGACCATTAATATGAATGATCCTATCTTTTTATGCTTGAATTCTTAGGTTTCATGTGCTATGTCTGAAGTGGTATATAAAGTTATTTTGTTTGTATTTCCAGTGTTTTCACTTGCTGCTACTCACGTGATCATTTGTTCCAGAAGTGTTACAAACAGCAGGGTAACAGAGTTAGTGCAGTCACAAACTGAATGCCTCAGACAATGGGAAATGCATTTACATTTGTATCACCAAGTTAGCACTGGAAAAAGTCTTTACAAATGTGCATCATGAGCATGTGAGTAATGTCCTAACAGAGTTTAGCTATTCCATATAGCTCATCTGGATTTACCTTACTAGGTGATGCATGCTGAATTAAGAACTATATTTCTTGTAAAGATCACCTCTATACCATGGCAGGTGTAGGGTGCACCTGGTTACCAGCACTAATCAGAAGAAACTGCAGAATGATCAGGGCTCTTAAAATTTTGGTCCATTCTGAGAGTATTTTCTGCCCAAATAATGACAGATGCATGAAGTTAAAGAGAAGGCAGCTTCTGCTGAGTCCAAAAATCCGGATAATGAGGATAAAATATCTATGATACACACATATATTTGCCATCAAATTCTGCTATTGTAATTCTTTAAGGAGCCATCACAATTCAGCTGAACTAGGTCTGTTCAGTGGCAATGTGTGTTACTCCTTTCTGCAGGAAGGTAAGGAGGGCTTATTGTTTCTTGGGGGGCTGCACCGAGGAGATAATTACAAGCTGTAAGATAATCACATGAACAGGGTATGGGGTGCAGGGCAAAGAGAGATGATGGTGTTTCCTCCAGTACCTTTGATTGCAGGACAGGGAACTGCACTGGGTTAAAATTTCTAACCAAGCTCACAATGACCCAGGTGTGCTGTGTCCTTGTCCTCCCTGTGACTGTCAGCTGTCATGGCAACACTGCTAAGCAGGATAAAGGGGAGGGGATTTTAAAGTCTCTTAAAAGGGACAAATCTGACTTTTGCTCATACTCTTGCCAGATTTTTTTAAAAGTGATCTCAAACATCTCCTTTGTAACACCAACTTACTGCCTCACCTCAGATATGTCCATTCATTCCAGACTTCAGTTTCCAAATGAACTAAATGCAAATACATGCATGACTTTCAGGAAGCTGACACTTTACAGGAAAGCATAAGGAAGACAGTTTTATAATGCATTTTCCTTCCTTTGGGAGCAAAACATACACTGGACACAAAGGAAAACATCAGTCTGCATTTAATACACACAGAATAATTCTCTGCCACATATCAGTAGTGTTCAAATGTAAGCAGACAGAGCCCCAAGTTTGTGGAGCCAATTCCTGTAACTGTAGTTGCTGTGAGAGATAATTGTCCCCACTGCAGCTTTACCAGGCAAATGGACTTCTGTGGACTTCTCTACCTTAGCTGAGCTGTGCTGCCAAGTTCAGAACACCTCTTGCTTCAGTCCCCTTCAGTTCCAGCCAGGCAGGTTCCCCTGGAAAACAAGCAAACAAATAATTTAGCAAGATGCTAAGGAAAAGCTTGTGTGCATGGGTGAAAGACCTGACTGTTGGGCTTTATTAAATGGCCTTTGTTTTTTCACTGTATGTGGAAAATGGATTCAGTCTTCCCCTGAGTTACTGGCATTTGTTTGCTCATTGTTTCAGACAGAATCCATAAGCTTTTAAACTTGGGCAAGACACGTAGGATGCATAAATCCTGTCTTCTGTTGTGGTCAGGGCATTGGGAGAGCACAGGCAATGGCTGTTATGGTCTCATTACATCTTTTCCCACTCTCTCCTGGCAGGGAAGTACAGACTGATGATAGATTTCAAAAGTGAATAGTGGCTTTTTCAATGTTTCAAAATTAAATAACTGGGAAAAGCATCTGAAAACCTGGAACTTCTGGCAGATTTTTCAGGAGATCATTTTGCAGTATCAGACAAATTTCTCCTATGCTGTAAGTGTGAACAAAAAGTAGTTCAAGAACCCTGTGATGAAAAACATTTTCAGGTACATTTTCCTTTTAAAGAGTAATTTAAAGAAGGAGGATCTTATTTTCTTTTGAAGGGTGGAAGTAAAGGAATCAGGTTATTGATCAGAGGGTGCTTTCAATGAGGTGCTGTAGTTACGACCAATGGTTCCATCCATCTGGAGACACAGCCAAGTGCCATTTGAATGACTGCAGCAGGAGCAGGCATTCTCCACCTGAGTTTAACCTACAACAAACACAATCAGTGAAACCCTGCAGCTCCCCAGGCTCTGGAACCCTGCAGAAACTGCAGGCAGCAGAAGTGGATAGCATCATTTCACTGTGTGGGGTACAAGCAGATATATTCACTTCACTTGAAATCTGTAATGCAGCTTTAGCTACACTGAGAGTTAATAACCAGCAATTGGCAAAAGCAGTAAATTCTGGCCCTTTACACGAACTCTGATGCAGTTTTATAAGCAACCTTTAAAACTGGGCTGTTCCCTTGTTTGTGTTTAATTACACGTGCATTTAATTTTGATTGTTAATTTGTGCAGGCCTCATTTTCTCTGTTCTATCAATGTAATTATCCCATTCTTGTAAAATAACTGTCAGGTCCAAAGTGCCTGTGTCTCCTTTCCAACCCCAGTGTGCATCTGCAGAGTGTGGTTAAAGCTTGCAAAGACCCAGGGCACAGAGTGAATCTTGAGTGCTCACTGCTCTCATTTCAGGTATGAACCCTGATTCAGTGTCAGTTGGACTGTGGAAAAAAATAATGAGCAAGAAGGACCGTTGAAATTTATATAACAAAGTCCATCTCCCTTCTCCTAACACACACCTATTTTTAAAACTCTTGATGATTTGAAACTGCTTGAAATTTCCATTTTTTTTTTTCCCTTGGAAGACGTGATGAAAGTGTCCCATAGAGCAGTTACCCTAATACAGAATTAGTCTGAAATTAGGTGAGACCATGGATGAAGCTTTGTGACAGAAACCTGGGTGGCAATTTTAGTTTAAGTAGCTCCAGATTTATTTCCCAGTTCCTCTCTGTTCAGTTTCATGCTTGCTCCACAGACTACTGCTCCTGCCATTAAATCTTCCAGCTTTTTATGGAGTATGTGAAGCAGTCTGTGGATTCAGGATAAATACAGACCACCCTTGCTTTTTGTTTTGGGTTGTTGTTTCTTCCTTACCAGAAAAACATTGAGTTCAACGAGCACAATTTTGAGGCAATAGAGCAGGGCTTAAAATTTAATTTTCACAGAACTTCAGGAGTATTTAAAGGTTAGCATTTGATTTACCTGATATTATTCAAATCCAGCCTGTACATATCTCCAGAATTATTTGCACATAGTACATACACAGACCTGTGTGTTTTGTCCATGCAACTGTCCACTGAAATCTAACATAAAACTTTTAAAATAAATTTCAGATGAATACTTCCTTTACAAATATAATCTGCAAACTCAAACTAGTTAGCAGATGAATAATTTCAATAAATATATAGTAAAAATGTGTGATTAAGTAGACAGCTTCACTGTTGGATCACATAGATAAGGACAATGATACCCCAAGCACCCCAGGAACTCTCAAAGTTCATTGTGACATTGAAGTTCAAAATTTGCAGGAGGTAGTCAATACTTCTGCTTTCACTTGTGTCAAAAACCCCTAAACTTGGAAAATTCTCAAGTTGCAGAGTTTTTGTTTGCTGTCCACCCTGCAGGGTCTAGGTCAGCTGTTTCTCTGTCACATTTGTTGGTGTTACTCCCCCTGTGCTTGGGATAACAGGGCACTCCAGCTGTCACCTGTCCCACATGGCACAAGGAAATACCAGCAGTATTGAAGGGTTAATCTGACCACAGCTGGTGTCTTCTGTTTCATTCATGTTCCAGAATGTTCATGTTTCTATCACTGCATTTCTAACTTTGCTTTTGTGTAAGTAGACATGACTTGTGCTGTCCACAGCCTGCTTGACTGCTTCATTTTCATATTATCAGTTATGATCAACAGATTTTTCCACAGCTATGACCTTATTTTTTCCCTTCTGTGCAGGGCTAGGAATGTTACATACCTTGACAGAGGGGAAAAAATGTCCTGATTGGCAGTGGTCTAAAGACTTGCAGCCTTTAAGGGCTACCTTACAAACTTGCCAGGGGATAAAAGACCTGGCCTCTTTGCATATTTATTTGCATAAATACTGTCTTCAAAAATTGCATAAAGTTACAATATTTGGTTTAATGCTAACATCAAAAAATCAATTGAATTTACAATATTTGCTTTAAACAACACACTGTATGAAAACTAGAAAAACCATATTGCAAGCAAACCTGTAGATGACTTACATTGTCTTATCCTTGCTTGAGGGGAGGCAATTATATGGGTTTTTTTGGCTGCATCTATTTTCTGTCAAAATGGTTTAAAGATCCTGAAGGATACACATAACAGGAAAACAGTGACTGCTCTGCATGCACATATCTTGCAGAGCATTTCACATTTTTTGGCACATGCCTACTGAAGGTGCATAGAGACAAGGTGAGATAAATCCAAATGTAAAAACAACATTGCTCTGTAACTAGCCAGAGTTAATTCAAATTTACCACTTACAAACAGCACAGGAGATGACTTTGTGCTCCTGGGAAAATGTTCAGCTTCTGTAAGCTTTGCATTTCTCCTCAGTACAAATCTGGGATCAATGGAATTTAATGCTTACACCAAATTAGAAGTGACCATTGCCTGATCAGTAAGGAGGCCACATGTCAGTGGCACAAATGATGACACAGTCTCAGTGCAAAGCTCAGCTCTTCTGGGCTGCAGCTCTGTCTGCTGTGCTGCATGAATGGGGAGGCTTTCAGTGCCTAGGGAAGAGCAATGACCTAAGCGTGCAATTTTTGAGAACCTGTGATTTTACAGCACACAAGACTGACCCCATAACACCTCAGCAGCTTTTCTATAGGTGACAGGAAAAGTGTCACAAAAATGTTGCTCTAGAATTTCCTGTTATGGAGAGAGATTAAATATTCAGTAGGAATTAGTAAGGATCATGTAGCATCCCAGGAACTCAGGAATAGTTTTCAACACTTGCCTTTGCATGCAGAATACATGTTTGTTCACCATCGTTCTGAGTGATATTTAGTTCACATGAGGACATTTATGTCTCCTTTAGCATTCATGTTTGCATTGTCTGCCTGATGGATTGCATAGGAATGAATCCAATAAAATTAAATGAAAAATAATATCCATTTTATGGTACCTGTACCACTCATTAAAGTATGACTACTCAATTTAAATTAAAGATATGTGATGAGGCCAGCTTATTAATATTAATGTTAAGTCATCTGGGTAGAATTTTTTTGTTAAGATATTTCCTATTAAAATGTGTAATATCATGAAAAAAAATCTACAATTCTCACCTCTGTGAAAATGTTACCTGTTTCACTGCAGAAGGGGAAATCATCATGCAAGTTCATGGGGTTAAAGAAGTATGAGCATGCCAAATGATTTCTCCAGTCTGGCAAAATTAAGGGGCAGGTCCAAGAGAATTCCTCACACCTGAGCTAAACAGGGCTTTTCACAGCTGTGGCAGGCCCAGGGGACCCCTACAAAGCAACAGACAACAGGAGTGAATAAATATCAACCCCCTCATCATTTCTCCTTCTGTGTAAGAATTGTGTTAAACTGGTTTGGGTGCTTTTAAATAACAGTAAGACTAATTAGAGATCTCCCTGCTTGTGATGCAGTGAGGTGCAGGTACATCGTATGGGCACATATGATGAAGTTGAAGTCAAGTTGGATGGTGGCTTTATCAGCATTAAATAGCCAGATTCCCAGCTGACAAGGGAAAAAGATATCCTTCCACCTTCTTTGAACTTCTTGCATTCTTAGCATTCCTTCCATAAATCATTTAATACCTGCCCTATTCATAGGAAAATGCATTGCTGAAGTTAAACAGTGGTTTTTCTCCTTCCACTCTCATTGGTGAGAAGCATAATAAATTCTGCCTGATTTGCATGCAGGTTTGCATACACAAAGCTCTTGTCACGAACTAGCAAACAATAAGCTGCTCATGTCAGAACACATTGTACAAACAACAGCATCAAATAGCTACTGAGCTGTATTATTACCCTGCTGTGCTGTGCTACTGAGACTTCTCCACACAAATCTACAGTCTGCAAAGGCAACAGAGGGGATAAATTGAGCAGCTTTGTGCCTGTCATTGTGCTGCAGTCGAAATAACCTCCACTGCTTTGTGGGACATCCTGACTCCAGGGAAGTTCTGAGGCCCTGATGAACCTGTGTGCAGAATGTATAAAAAAGTTTCCCTGATGGCACAAGCCAATTTTCCATGTGGTGCCTGGAAGCTTCCATCTTTCAGGTACTGGGCAATGCACAGCTAGTTTCTCTGTGTTGTGTTGCCATGAAATTTCAGCATTACACTGTGGGCAGGCTGCTCCTGCAGCTGGGGGCTCTGCAGGCGTGAAGTGTGTTACTGATCCAGCTGTCACAGGTCACCCACACGCAATTTCAAACACTGGCAAAAGCTCTCCTGATGTGTCATGGAGTTACAGCAGAGCTTCTGACAGCTCCTCATGCAGAGTTTGATGCTAACACCTGTTACTGCCTGCCTGCCTTACCTTCTGGAATCTGCCAGAGGAACAGAAGCAAGGGGAACTAATTAGTGGAACTCATCACTGGTAACAAGGAGGCAGCAGGGCAGATCTGCAAAGGATTGAATGAGAGGAATTGGAGCAGTTCAGGGCAGTTACAGAATCAAAATATGCCTAACATGAAGAATACTGCTGGCTGTCACATGGTGAAAGCACTTTTTAGAAGACTGGAATGGCTACTTTGAGAGTTGCCTCAACTTGGCACCTTCCTTCTTAAAGAGCAAAGCATGTCATATGCTGCACAAGGGTAAAGCCACTTTGTGCAACTCATTAGCAGAGGAATGCTTTTAGGATTTAAAGAGGATCAATGCCATGCTGAGGTAAAGCACAATTTGTATTGCAATTTAGATAACACAAGACATGTAAAAATTCATTTTAGAGAGGTTTTCTGGAAATGAATTTGTACAGAATATCAGCAGGCAGGATATTGGGCAAATACACTTAGGAAGGGTTGTTTGGATAGATCACAGTCTTTACTCCCTTCGATCTAGACTTGCAGCATAAATAAGAAAAACTGAAGTGTCTTTCTGTCCAGGGCATGACAGCTCTGAAGGTTTCTAGCCCATAGCAAGCACCAGCTGAGGTGCATTTAACAGCAATACCTCCAGCACTACAGCAACATAGTCTTGCAGCTGTCAGCACTTAAAGCAGGGAAAGCTACAGATTCCAAGTGTACAGCAGGTTCATAGCTCACACATCCAGAGGTGTGGTACTTAGGCAAAAAATCACACAGGTCCAGGGCAGCTCTTTCTAAAATCCTTGAGTTGTAAGGACTGCTGCAAAGTGCTACAAACTGGAAATGTTAGGAATTGGCAAGCCTACTGGGAAGAAGTTTCTTGTTTTCCTCCCTTGGGAATGCTTTCCCATGAAGCAACAAAGCAACTATTGACAGTGGAGGGTTTCATAAAGTATTCCCTCATGAGAGAAAGTTAGTGCATTGTAATTCAGAGTCAATCTGGCAAAGTTCCCACTGCTGTTTATGGGAGAAGTAAATACTGTGAGGCCTGAAATGGGATTTTCCTGTACAGGGGATACCTGTACCATGTCTCTTGGTGTCATCTTTGAACCAGCTGTAACATTTAAGCTCTCATCAGTTTATAACCTGGAAGCTCAGGCATTTGGAACCTTGCAGTTAAACCAAAATCTTAAATGTCTTGAATTGTAGATAGGGCTCCAACAGGACTTCTGGGGCACAAAGGACCTCAGCTAAACAGAGCCTATTAGTGCAGCACTGCAGGCTTGCAGCTGATCCCATAACGAGATGGAACAACCTGGCAGTGGTACCAGGGATCTGTGTGCCCAGACCTCTGCTCTCAACCCCAAATTTCTCCTCTCCCTGGCATTAGAGGCAGGGCTGAAGAGTCACAGACTCCAGGGCTGCAGAACCAGGACACAGATCAGGGAAACTGTGGAGTTAGAACCCAGGGAAATTGTTCCTAATGGGATCAGAGACAGTGAAGCTGCCCCAGGGATTCAGCAGCAATATACCTCAGACTTACGTAGGAACTTGTTACTCATTAATCATTAGTCAAGACACACTGCCTGCCCACGAAAGCTTCTAATATTTGCAGTTCTGCTGTGGTACAGAAGGAGAGCAAGTAGTAACCTACCCTGGCACTTTAGGGCTGCATGTGTTTGTGGGGAGATAGGAGCAGCCTGTAAGGGTTAACATTTAAACCAGGGACAAATAATTGCAGAGTCATGAAACGTGGGGGTATGTGAAGACAGCTGTATCTCAACACAAAACACACTCTAAGAATGAAATAATCAATCAAGAATCTTAACCAGGAAAACTATTCAGAATTCTTGGAGCCCAGATTTTCTTTTTGAGCAGTTTAGTAAATACATTTATTAATCACACTATAAATATCAGTAATATTTTAAATATATTTTAATTACAGGTCCAACATTAGTGGCTTCTTTAATAGCATGCTTTAAAACAAACAAACAAACAAAATAATAGGCAAAAAATCCTTAAAACCCAGATGCTCTTCTGTTCAAAACTCTTACACTGTTCATATTGATCAAATACATGAAGGGGAGCATTACCTGTGACAGAGCAGTGCTGCTGCTCATACAAGGAGAGCTGCTAAGTTTCCCTCAGCTGCTTCAGTGACGTGCAGGAGCTCCAGGAATGAATTGACATGGCTGCTTATCTAAACCAGTTCTCTCTGAAAAACACAAAATACAGACAAAGATTTGTTTCATTACAAAGTAGTTCTGTTTGGAGGAGCAATAGGATTACAATGCATGCAATCCTCTTTGCTCTCCTCCTTGAGGAGCAGCTCCACCAGGTGAGATGATGTGCCAAGCCAGCTCAGTGGCTGCAGGAGAACCAAATCCTTGGTGCTCAGGGAAGGCACTGGAGAACAAACCTTTGTCTGTGAGCTGGAATTTTGGCAGCACTTCCTCAGCGTGCAGAAGCCAAAAGTGGTATTGGGCTGACAGCATCTGGGAGGGAATGAGGCACAAGCTTGTTTTTATGCACACCTCTATAGAGTTCCTGTTATTATCTGGGACTGGGCACTAGGAGAGTCAAACAAAGTGCTGAGTGACAAAGGAGTTGCTTTTTACCCTCTGCTGTCACTTAGCAATGTCATTCTTCTTACTTCATCTTCCACCTTCCCCCCTCCCCCTTCCCTTTTGGTCTCTAAGTTCATAATGGAACCTTTTCCATTTCAGCACTAAAGAAAACAGTTTCTGTGAACTTGTGGACCACATATTCTACAGGATTTGTATTTCTGGGCAATTTGTGGCATGTCTGCTGAATCCAAGGCATAAGCACAGTGACTGAAGACATTTCTCAGTTTAAACATGAGCAGTTTAAACATTTCTGAGTTTAAACATGACAAATGCTGCCACTGCAGAGTTGCATCTTGCAGCCCACCCAGCAGGCTGAGATTCTGCAAGGGTTGGAAGATTCTGAGGGCAGGAGTTACAGCTCAGGCCTCAGCATGTGCCTGACTTGAGAGAAACTTGCAGTGATGGCACAAGGACAGCACCAGAAGGGCATTTTCTTTTTTTATTGAACAAAGGTGTTAGTAGTGGAGGTAGGCTTCAAGTCCCAAGTGGTAATTTATTATAGTGGATCTAAAAGTAGGAAAAGTCAGAGCAACCTTGATAGTGAAAAACTTGAAACATGAAAGAAATTAAATAGTAAATAAGAATGCAGGAAAATTGCAGTCATATTGGCTAATTGACAGGTGAAAATAGTCTGCTTTCTGAAATTTAAATGATTCGCACCACTTTACTCCAGTAGGGAAACTCCAAGGGTGATTTTTATTCAGTGATAGTATTTTGCATAGTAGCAGCCAGTTATATTTGCCAGGCATGCAAATGCTGGTGGCCTGGACATGTAATCTCAGCATCTGACCTTCTGCCACCAGTACCCTGCTCTTCCTCACACGAATTGCTCAAGTCACATAGGTAAGGAGACTTTTAAAGGCTTGAGAAGTTCAGTACAAATAAACATAAGCACACACTCTTCTATACAAATGCTTTATTAAAAATGCTTCTGGGTTATCCATTTTGAGATATCACTCTACAATAATGTGGAACTTGAGTCTTGGTTAAAAAAACCTTCATCTATATTTTGAAATGTTTGTTGCTACAGTAGAGTGTAGGGAAAATAAGAATTATTTCTAATATTTACACAAGGACAAACAGCACAGACTTTTACAAAATGAAAAAAATACAGTACAGAGACTTTTTACAATATCTGCAGTTGACACTCTGAAAGATCCAGCCTTTGAAATTGAAATTCAGAGACCGTTAAACTTCTTACCTCCCTTTTCTTCTTCCCTCACCTCCCACCCCAGTAACCCTTTATTCCGTAGAAATAATTCACATAGAAAGTTAAGATATAACAAATGTGTTTTCTTCTTAGAAAAAAACATATCTTAAACATATATATTTCTATATTTAGGACAGATCCTGTTTCCCTTATGTGACTAGATTTACACGTGTATGGAGTAAAATTGACCCTGTAATTAGAATTGAAAACACAAAGATCCAACAGCAGAAGACAATTCCAGTGTATTTTGTTATGCTTCCCTGCAGCTTCAAAATTCCTGTTGTGTCCATGATGCTGTCAGTTTGCTGCACAGCCACATTCCCCTGGGACTGGAAGGGGGTGAAGCTTTAAACAATGTCTGCACTGGCCTGAGAGAAAGCCAAAGGCAGCACTCACCATTCAAGTGTTGGTTGTTACTCACTATACAGTGGTTTTTATTATGGATCCTGCAGTGTTCAGGAGAGCTTTGGCCAGATAAAAACTTGCTGAGCATTTAGTGGAGGCAGCCTATACCTGAAGACAGAATATGTACAGGTACCACCACATTTCTGTTATCACTTTAAAAAGCACAGCAATGTTAATGCCACGCCAGAAAGAGCCCCCTGCCTAAGGCAAACTGCAACTTCTCAAGGACTTCTGTAGAGGACCCTGGTTGGCAGCAGTACAAGCAGTGTCTAAGGAGACCTTTTTACTATTCTGCCTCTTAGTATCCCTGATTTTCCACGTGAAGCTCCCTAATGTGCAGTGTTTGTGATTTCAGTATAATGGGTAACAAGTTTGTGGCTGCCAGGAGGAGAATGCAGTGAGGCCCTAGAGACAAGAGGCTAATGCTAATCACCTGCCCATGGATCATTTCCTCTCATAAATAACTATCCTTTAGTGTCCTAGGATCCTTTATTTAAACCTCTGTCCCTTCCCTGGAGTACAGGGTGTTGTTTGTGCTGAGGCTGCTGTAAAAATGGGTGTTAAACTGGTTGAGCACCGAGTTGCTGTGGCCAAGGTGACTGGAAGGCATGGAATTGGACCAGTCTCCCACACCATGGCTGGGAATACTGGAGAGTGGGGAGTAGGAATTGAAGCCTACCATGTTCTGCCCTATTTTGTCGATGGGTTCAGAGCTGAGTCCCACGGGCCCCGAGCGGCTCCCCGAGCTGGAGCCCTGGACGTAGGCGCTCATGCTGGAGAGGAAGTTACTGAGGCACGGGCTGCTGGAGGAGGGAGGAGGAGACCCTTTCTCAGGTGAATGGTCAGTCCCAGGTGAGGAGTTTTCCAAGATATCCTGGTGCTCTGCAGCTTTGGGGCTGCCAGTCAGGGTACTGTCCTCGGATTTCTCAGACGCAAGAGCAGCAGCACTGGCCTCAATGTCAGACTTTCTCTTCCGCTTCCGGCGAAAGTTTCCATTGTCAAACATCTTCTCACAGTTCGGGTCCAGAGTCCAGTAATTCCCTTTTCCTGCCCAAGGAAACAAACCCACACTTTTAGTTTAAAAATAAGCACATAAACAAACAAAAAAAAGCAGTCATTTAGGGCTTTACAGTGCTTCTCTCATTTCCCAGAAAAAGAACAATTGCATGAGTAATACACATGTATTTTTTTAGTCACTCAAAAGTACAAGACTGTTGAATTCAGAAAACAGTTTAAAGTTTGCATTCTATCCTTTAGTCTGACTCTTCACACAGGCAAAAATATAGGTGGAGTCACTAGGAGTGCTTTTTGTTTTATTTTCTTGGTAAGGGAAGGAGGTTTTCAGTATACAGGTCTTCTGAATTTATGGCAGAGAGTAATCAAATCCCACACCGGGATTCCACTCCAGATTCAGTGGGGTAGCATAGGTTTCTAATAGGATAGAACTAAACTATTGGCCCTCTACTGCAGAGTAATTTCAATGAGTTTTTAATGTTCTCCATGGTTCTTAACAGCTATTGATAGGAAACCATGAATAAAGGAATATCTGACAGCCTACCAGCAAAGCGATTGGTAATGGCAGAGGTGTCATTCCAAGGAAAATACTAATTGAAACAAGCAAAATAAAAGCAGCCTGCTCTCCCCTTGAGAATTAATGCTGACTCCCCAAAGCCATTGGATTTCTTTGACAAATCCCCTTCCCTTGAATTCCCAGTTACATTTGACACAAGTAATGCATTACACCAAATGGGTCATGAGTGTGCCTTGCCCAGTTAAATGTTCCTGTGTGTGCTGAGTCTCCTGCTCAGCTCATTGATCCATTCTCAGGGGGACCCAGGGCAGGACAGAGATCTCACAGCACTGTTTCACACCTCAGCTGTGCACAGCTGCTTTCTAGTTCAGCCTTTTGAAAACAAAGTGCTACTGTGTCTGTGTCCTCTATCTGGGCTGCTATGTCTCTTTACAGTGCACTAGGTATTTAAAAATTCATCAGGTTTAATTAGAGGTGGGGGAAAAGGGGGAGAGGGCTATACCTGGATCATCTTCGTCTCGAGGCACCTTCTTGAAGCAGTCGTTGAGAGACAAGTTGTGCCGTATGGAATTCTGCCAGCCAGCTTTGCTTTTGTTGTAGAACGGGAAGTTGTCAGCCACGTACTGGTAGATCTGGCTCAGAGTCAGCCTCTTGTCAGGTGCCCCGTGGATGGCCATGGCAATGAGGGCAGAGTAGGAGTAAGGTGGTCTCACCAACTTCATGAGCTCCTCTTGGGACGGGAGGGGAAGCCAGCCAAGGTCGGTTCCTCCCAAGCCGTGCACGTTGGGCAAGAGCTGCCTCTGCATCCCGTACGACTGCGGGATGAAGGGGCTGGAGTTGGATCCTGGCAGGTAGGGTGGAGGCGTGATGGAAGGTCCATTTAGCCAGAGGTAAGGATTGGGAGTGCTGCTGTAATCTGTGGCCTCGAAGGTGCTCGGCCGCTGGGGACTCGGCGTGTTCTGCGGGTGGAAGAAGTTCTCGTAGTAGATGTTCATCTCCGGAGGCTCCTGGCCGATGTTTGGGAACTGTGGGCTGCAGCGTGGAGGGGAGTGCGACGGAGGCTCAAAGAAGCTCATGCTCTAACAGCTGGTGAGCTGTGACACACCTGTGCTAGTGCTCCTTTCCCGGGACAGGTGCATCACCTGTGCCCTTCCCTAGGTACTTATGCACCTGTAAATGTTTCAGCCTGTGCTGCAGGCTCCTCCCCGCAGCCCTGAGTGGCTGCAGATGAGGACGATATCCTTTTTGGAATGCTGGCAGTCCCAGTCAGTCATTGATGTCACATCAACCAAACGTGAAAGTTACAACTGTTTGTCTTTTTAAATGAATGAAGGAATTTTCCACTAATGTGATGCACATGAAGAAAGTGTAGGGCTTCTTGAAATTAAAACTCAGAGAGCCTCCTCTTTCTACCTTTCGCAGTGAAGCTTTAGCGTTTCCTATTTTTTCTTATTAAAGAAAAGCCATTTTGTGCTGCTATTAGTAACACCTCAGAATGCAAAAGCCATTGTCACTAGTCAATGAAACAGTAGAGATATATACTTAAAAAAAAAACAAAACAGCGAAGAAAAGAAAAAAGAAAAGAAAAGGTCAAACCTTTTCCTTTTGTAACTTTAATTGCAGACTTGCTTGTACTTCCCCCTAGGCAATCACAGTACTACAGGCAAATTCTGTGGCTGGTTACTCACGTGAGTAATCTTACTGATATAAATGGAATTAACTCCCTAAAGTAAGGATTAATCTTGTGAGGAAAAAATTTCAAGCTTAATAATCAAACCTTTCTTTAGAGCTTAAAGTGGTGAAGTGAGATGGGAAATCATTATGTGCTGCTTCCTCTTTGCTGCAGGATTGGTGCAGAGAGCTCATGAAATCTTTTAGCTCAACTTCCAAACAGGAAAGCAGTGACAGTCTTCAGCACAGCTCTTCTTAGCCAAGTTCCAATAACTTCATCTGTAACTATACAGACAAGAGCTGATTCCTTAAGATTAAGCAATAAGGAAAAACCTCTAGCTCTTTTATGATTTGGACAAATCCTTAGTGCTTTGCATGGCACCCTGCATGTTTGAAGGAGGAGAGAGCAGAGCTGCAATCCCACCACCCTTGTCTCAGGATGGCAGCTCTTCACTGCATGACTGCCAGCACTGGAGCTAGGGCAGAGCTGCACTTCCCTTCACAGTCATAACTGCACATTTTTCTTGTGATTAAACACACACATCATTTAAAACTTCCCTCAGCCTTAATATCCATGCAATTAAAGAAGGTCATGGTATGACAGGGCCTTCCAAATAGCTCTTGTCCTATAATTTCTGCAGAAACAAAAATCTTGACCCATGGATTTCAATTCCTGGCTGTACCAACGGCCTCTTGCTTTGCCACACATTCACCTTAATCTTTTGTGCTGCAGCACAACCACCAAGACTCCCCACTCCCTTAGAATTAGTGATTCACTAATGTCATGTCCACATTGGTGCTTTGAAAGGTATGAAAAAAATCCACTGGGAATACTGCTGAAATATTGGGTACAGAATGACAAAGCAAGCCAATTTGCCAGCTCAGAAGAGGAGCTCTACAGCTGTTACTTTAAAAATCCATGCTTTCACTGCACAGAAAATCATTTGTACCACAACAAACAAGCTGTTATTTTAATTTGAATGGCTGAGAGCTCAGAATACGTAAATGCTAAATACCTGTTCAGAGACACAAATTAAACAGTCAAAAGTTAAGTGGAACGTGGTGGGACAGGCTTATATTCTAAGTGACAACTGCTGTGCAAAAGGTGACTTGGACAAATAAAAAAAAGAAAGAAAAAGAATTATTTTTCAGGAGCCCGTAATGTGAGTGCCTCCCTCCTCAAGCAACAATCTGCAATAATCTTTTTCACCATAAGAATCTGAGTTACAAACATGCAAAATGCTGTTTGAGCAACATCCCCTACAGCTTCCTAGTTAACTTTCTAACATGTAGATGTATTTTAGAGTTATATGTATATTCCTGCAATTATTGATACAAATACGGTTAATAACCCCCCCTTCATTTACAGAA
This sequence comes from Passer domesticus, assembly GCF_036417665.1. Lineage (NCBI taxonomy): Eukaryota > Metazoa > Chordata > Aves > Passeriformes > Passeridae > Passer > Passer domesticus. The sequence continues at coordinate 14,716,149 of NC_087486.1, read as the reverse complement.
GAGTCAATAGAATAAAATATTTAAGAAACAGGAGTAAAATCACATTTACAATTAACTAAAGAGCCGGAATACAGTGAGAAAAGTAAACATAATGCATTTTGACCTGCTCAACAAATTAGATTTTTGCCAAAAAAAACCCTTGAAAACAAGAAAAACTTGCAAATTTATTCCAAGAAGTAAAAATTCAACTAACTTCATCATGGACTTTGATGAGTGACATTTAATACTTATTCCCTGAGGTGCACTGCATGCATAGTTACAATAAAAAACCACTCAAGTGGGTGCTGAGTGAATACAGGCTTTGAAAAAAGCCCAGGCTTTACAAAGGGCAAAACCATTACTGCTGCAGCCAGAGACTGGTGTGCAAAATTTCCTCTGCCAGGGACTCCTGTGAAGTCCTGTGCAGGGCATGGAGCAGGGTGAGCCCGAGCTGTGCTGTGCCAGGGGATGCCCAGCCCTGCCAGCCCTCCCTCCTGTGCTCCCACAGAAGAGCAGGGACTGGGCTGAGGATGGCAAGTGCTGCTTTTACAGCAGGGAGGTGCAGAGACTCCTCTGGGCTGCTGCCCACGCAGCTGTGAAAGGGGGGCAAAGTCTGATCCCTCCCTGGCATGGCTGAGCTGGCACAGGACATGATCCCATCAGCAGCATTTCCCTTCAGCTGGCTGGGCCTGATTTACTCAGACCAGACTATAAACAGTGCCAGGAAAAAGGCACTTCAGTACTCTGGGCACACCTTGCTGCTGCAGGGTCACTGCAGCACACATCCTGGGCAGCTCTGCTGCTGCAGATGCTCCTTTGCAGGCAAGGAGGCAGCAAGGAGAGAATCGGCTCTGTTCAAGCCGTGGTGGCTGGGTCAGAACTGAAGGAAATTGAGTCTAAGCAGGAATATTGTCCTGGGGTCTTCACCACTGAGAGTGTTCCTTTTGGGTTGAAAGAAGGCAATCCCAGAAGTGGAGAAAAGAGAAGGAAAACTGGTGAGGCTTCCATATAAAGAGGCTGGAAAAAGGTGGCATGCTGACCAAGCTACACTAACAGGTCTTGTTTAGGGATTAAAAACTCTGCAAATAAATTGAAGGCTGCTGCTGGAGAAAGTTTAATAACCATTATTTCCAAATGCATTGGGTCAGTAAGGTCTGACTTGGCAGGATACATCATATTTTTAGCGTGTCTTTTTACTGCAGTCCAGCCATGCACAGCCCTGAGCGCATGTCTCTACCAGATGGAAGCCTGGCCAACCACAGATTGTTATCAAACCAAAGGCTGCTGACAACTCTTGCATTATACAAATATTTGCTCTTCGCAATTTCTTGAGTGAAGCTCCAAAATCTGCAGAGTTGAGGCTGAGCCCATTTTTTTCCATAAGGTTTTTAGGCCAGCTCCATGTACCCCTCTACTCCAGCCAGCAGTAGTATTTCTTCACACTGGCTACACTTCTATAAAAGAAAATATCTGAAATCTTGGGTTAAGAAAGGTTTAGATCAATTTCATTTAAACTCAGATAACTCAGCATTTCCACTTTTACTCCACAGTAACCCACACATGCAGTGACTGGGGAGAGATGTGCACACCAGCACATGGTTCATACAAACAATTCCTATGGCCACAAAGAAGAGGGAAAATTGTTTTTAAAAGAAAGGGGCCCACATGTAAGTCAATACACCAAGCAACCCACCTTGTATGAAACAATTCACACCCTGAATTCAAAAACAGTTCAGTATTCATCACTAAGACATTTTCACACAGTGAAAAATTCTCTATGTTCTCAGCTGTCCAGTAGATTACATTTAAAAGTCTTCATGTCTTATTTCACTAATCATCTGCCCAGCATATCCACAAAATAAACCACACCATGAGAAGGAACAGGCTGTAGCAGGCAAAGCAATGTCATCTCAAGGATATTACAAAAGAATAAGAAATGTTAAATACATCACTGCAAAACAAGGGAACTGAGCTTTATTTCTAGAAAGGCAGGTTGAACATTAAATTAATGGAAAAGGCAATATCATTTGGATCTGTGCCATGAGTGCCGCAATGCTAGAATGCCCTTAGACTTTTCAAGCCTTCCAGAACAAAATCACAGTGGATTTTTGAAGCAACTTTAGAACTGGGTTTTTAGAAGGTTGTGAAACCTTGTAAGGGCTCAGCTGCTCTCTGACATGAGAATGATGATAATAAAAGCAGTCAAAACTCCTACTCCAAAAAGGTCTTCTACCATCTCCTAACATATCATAAATATGGTAGAGGGGATTAGGTGTCCCCTGGCTCCTGTATCAGCTGTGACAGGCCACAGGCAGGCAAGGAATCCATAGCTTCCCTTTGGCTGGGATGCTGTGGATGGCATTTTTTATGGGATCTGCTCTGCTGAGGGACACAGACATGGGCACATCTGCCCACACAGAGGGGCAGAATCACTCTGTGACAAATCCTTCTCCTGGTAGAATCGGAGGTGTCCCTCCCAGTTATAGGAGTTAATACAGCTACAGACCCTTCAATCAATCCTACAGTGACAGCCTCCCTGCTGCTGCAGCTCCTGAGCAGCCAGCTGGGTTCCCCCTTTCAGATCATCTGCTTGTTCCACTCTCACCACTAACTGTGGGTTTATATGAGAAATCAGTGGTGCTAAAATTAAATCAGGTCTTGTATGAACATCAACACAGATGCCAAAGAAATTAATCTGTACACACTTCCAAAACCCTTCAGAGTTTAAATTCTTGTGCATTTCCATGAAATGAATTCATTCATTTCAATGACTTATAGAAAGGCAAAGTAACTTTCTATAGGAAGAAAAGCAACATGGTGCTGCTTTTGTTTCAGTCACATTTCAACATCAAGGTATTTGCTGGTGAGGATAAATCAGCTCTACCCTCTCCACTATTCAAAAGGAGATTTCATTGAAAAGACCTTTTAGAACCACAGAATTTTCCAGAAAACATAACTCCCTTTTTTTAAGGAAAAAGTTTTTTTCAGTGTCCTACGCCCTTCGGTGCATGCACTAAACAAACACTTGCGGGAAATTAATTACAAACTAAAGCTGGAACGCGAATCGCGCCGGGAACTTCTCCGGGACACACCCAGCACAGATGAACTGCGGGTGTTTTATGGCAGCCGGGTTGGAGCGCTGAAAGCCGGGATAACCGAGCCTGCCGGCGGGGTGATTTCGGGCTCTGTCGGTCCCGCCGCGTTCCGCCGCGCCCCAGCAGGGCAGCCTGGACATCCTGCGACATCCTGCGACGTATCGCGACATCCTGCCGCCCCCCGGCGACACCGCCTGGCAGTGCACGGCTGCCCTGCCATCCTCCTGTCCTGGTCCTGCTGCCACTGGCCAGCGTCACCCGGGTCTATAAAAATAACCCGTTCCGTATGGAAACAGTTTGAACCTTTTCCTATTAGAATCCTTCATTTGCTTTGGAATTCTGTATGGAAATTCTGGCAGATTAGAGATGTCTTTGTTTTAGATTAGTTTCCTTTTTTTTTTTTCCTTTTCTGTTTCCCCATCCTGGTTTCCAATATCCATCTTTTCCTGTCTTGTGAAATTAGTCCAAATGCAGCTGTAAAGAAAGACTCTGAATTCAGGGACTGTGCACTAGTGCTACCATGTACATCAAAGCAACTGAAGAAAGGTTTTGCATTCCTCATTATTTGTAGAATCCAGGTATCCAATCATAGCATACTTTAGTGTACAATAAAATACCATACAAAATACCAGGTTAAAAAGTCTGCATCTAAAACTACTCTATCTAGGGCTGTTTTTTTTTATATCTAAAAACATATGAATAAACATTCTGCAGGAAGTCTTCCCTCAAAATATCTGTTGAACATGGAGGGTTATTTAGACATTTTCTAGTTACAACAGTACAAGATTCCTGCTACCTCACCTACATGAGCCTTTTTTGGCTGCTGGGCAGGGCATAGATCCCTTAAATGAGTGTTTTCTGATGCCCATCACCTGTGCTGTGCCCTTTGAATCAGGCACCATTTGAATCCATGGTGACACCTTCAGCAGCCACCTGCCATGAGCTGAACTGATCCAAGCACTGGCAAGGCCTCTCAAGGGTTAACTGAGAATGAGAGATCAGTCATGCCTGCCACCTGAACCTAAATGCAGGTTGAATACCCACACACAGAGTGGGGCATCTGGAGCTGCAGAATGCATTAATACACATGAAAAAATCATTATCACAGCCACTCTATTTGTTCCAGCTCAGACACTCACAGAGGCTGTCTCATCACAGGGTCAGCCATAGGAGAGATCCCTCGTGGCACACAGAAGCTGTCAGCTATCCTGGAGGACAAAAAACTACACTGAAAAAGGATAATTCTGTGCCAAACCAAATCAGATCAAACTGTCCTGGCTTTAAAGCCGTGATTAAATTTATCTAACATTTAAAAGTTTATGAAATCCGTGGCCTACCTGAGGTTTGTTTGCAGAGCAATTCTTCATTTACAGTGTTAATCTTTAGCACCCGCTGCATCATAAGAGCAAATCAGAACAGAAAATTACACACAGTCAATAAAGAACAAGTCCTCTGCTCACCCCAGAGCAGTAAACACTGCCAGTGCTGAAGTCCTTACAGCTGAGGGCAGCCCATGGAGTGTTGCTCAATGCTCCCCCCCAGAAGGACCTTGAATGCCTAAGAGCAAGTGGGGACTGAGTTCTGGCAGGGGAATAGAAGTTCAGTGCAGTGATTTCTGCAAAGCACCCAGGATAGGAGATAGCTGCAAGCTTATTTTCATGGAGGCTTCCATATTCCTAAAAAAATAGAGATACATCTAAAAAGATGGACATGTCTTCATCCAAAAAATATCGAGGGAAAGAATCTTTAAACTGGTTCGCTTTCTTCCCTCATCAGAAACAGTTAAAAAAAAAGGGTGCTGCAAAACAGAAGTTGGCTTTAAATTCACTGATTTCTAAATTGAGAAAAATGCTGTGTTTGGTTAAGTTATTCCTTTTATCTTCCTCCACTCTGGAGAATTGACCTGTGCTTTTGTTTTAAACAGAATGCCCTAGTTCTGGATGATTCCCATTGACATTGGCATATATGGAACCAGTCTCTGGGATAAATTCTCCATCATCTGAATAGTTTTGTTCTAAAGCTAGAACAAAAAAAAAAAAAAAAAAAAAAAAAAAAAAAAAAAAAAAAAAAAAAAAAAAAAAATCCTCTGGTATTTTTATGATACTTAAGCTAAAATCCTTGAAAATAGCAGAGGAAGTGAACAAGAGAATTATATGGTTGAGTGCCTTCAAACACAACTCCTGGACTGTGGTTGATTTAAACAGAAACCATATTTAATAAAAAATAAAACCACTTTCCCTTTCCTATCATGCTATTTTAAAAACTTATTTAACACCTCTTCTTTCTAAAAGTGCTCTCATCCCATGGTCAGGGTGGAACAAATGAAAGCAGAGATCCAGTGATGTTTGATGTGTCAATGGAGTCCTCACAGAACAAGCAGTGTGGCTCCAGTACCCCCACTGGGGACTGGGAATTGTTGATCTTTCAGGTCTTTTCCAACTCAAACCGTTCCATGATTCTCCTCACCCACAATTTCTGCTGTCTAATAAAGAAGGGTACAGGCTGTGTGTGATAGAGATAAAAGTTCAATGTCGAGCAGGTACACAGGTCTATCACACATTCAAGTCCCAGAACAATGTGTTCCTAAGGTCTGTAAAATCTTTAATAAAACTCTCCTTCCTCCTCAGAAACTTGATCCTTATTGACTTAGACTCTGACCATTTTCCTATAGCTCACACCAGCTAATTTGTAATGAGATTTTAAGGGCATTAATTTCTCCCCAGAATGAATACTTAAGTAATAATTTCATAATAAGAACTTGTAGGATTTCATGGCACAAACAAGGGCAGGCTGGATACCCAGGTCAGGTGAGGATACTCCTGAGCACTCTGACATGGGTGAATGCCAACATTTGCTGTGCAGACCTTGTGCTGCACTGACACAGTTGCTCCTGGGGCTGGACAGCACCTCTAACGTGGTTTTACAATCCACAGAAACACCCAGGTATCTGTGTCTGGGTAAAAATGAGATTTCTGCCTAAACTGAACTACAATGTGCAGCTTAAAGGCATCTTAGGTCATTGCAGTGTAACAGCTCAGTGCAGGTCAGCTCATCAAATTCAGCTGCATGTGCAGCTTCCCTGCCCCTGCAAAGAGCTCATTAATTACAGATCACACAGCCCCATCCTTATCTCAGTGCCACGTGACAGCAAACCAGACTGCCACCAGCCAGATGAGTGGAAATGTCAGAGAGAGGGGAAATAACTGGTACAGAAAAGCTGTGAGAACATGGTGGGGTTCCTGAAGCCATTCCAGAGCTGAGGCCATTCCTGCTGCACTAATTCCCTCCACAGCAGCCAAAGCCTCACCCTGCCCTGGAGGAAATTTCTGCCCTGGAGGAAATTTCTGCCCTCTGTGCTTCACCTCAGAGAATGTCAAATACAGGTTCTGTCCCCTCATACATGAACTAAAGGCCTGGTGAGCTCATGACAGACACGAGCTGCTTCACAGTTTTAAACAGATATTGCCGTGCTGGCACTTTATTGTCCCAGGGCATCAATTGTCCTTCATGCTATGCTGTTTGTTTAGACTAAATGTCAGTATCTACAGTTTCTAGAGACTTGTGAAAAGCTGGAGCATGTTGTCCAAACATCCTTAAAATCCAGTTCTATCAATGCCCTCCTCTTGGCAGCTATTTTTCTTAGTAATCTTGCTTTTCTGCTCAGGGTTGATTGACATGATTTCAGGCTTGGAACTTGGGAGGACAATCTGTGGTGTGAGAAAATGAATAAAATTGTCACTGATATTTAGTAAACTAAATATGAATCTAAACCCTTCCCCAAAAACTGTACTAAAACCTGAGCAAAACACAAGCATGAATCTTGAACCCCTGGCTTAACACTCAACACCAAACTTCCTTTGGATGTGCTCCCTCCTTCCTGGTATTTGTTTCTGGGCACTTCCTTCACTTCCATTCTTGCTACTTCTTTATTTTGAGTTACAGTATTTCAATAACAATTTATAATAACAGCTAGAGGTAAAACTCAATTTTTCCACTCACCTGAAAACATCTCTGCAAGATACAATAAATAAAAGGTAACCTTTAACGGGTATTTTTACAAAGAATAAACAGTTCCTAAATCATTATTTTCTTACTCATTTCCAGTAGAACCAAACCTTTTATTTTAAAATACTTGTTTATTTTGTGCTATATTCAGGGTACCTGCAGATAATATTGAAGAACACCTTTGATACCCCTCCTCCTCTTCCCCTCTTAATATCTTCTTAAGATATTAAACATGCACCCTTCAAGCTTTCACTTTCTCCCACTCACAGATAACCTTCTCTATTAAACAGAAGACTTTTTTCTAGGAAAACTTTTTCCTCCTTTTTGCCTCTTCAGAAGCATTATCAAGTTTCTGTGAAAATTAAATGAAACAAAATGAAACCCAAATTCTATCAGAATTCATGCCAACAATGCAGTTAGTGTTAAAACTGGGCCCGTTTTCTTTTGCTGTCTGTGGTTATTCTGGTGAAGGTGCAGCATTAATTCCAATGGCAAATATTCCAAACCTGTCATAGAAAACAATCACTAACTACTCCTGTAGAAAACAGCTTCACTCTGACAACTTGCAAAGAGAGCTTAAATTCATAAAACTAATTTGCTCACACTGTATGTTAAAGTATTGATAAAAAAACTTAGGTTTAAACAAACTGCATATGTCTTTCCATAGATTGAACTCCACAGCAAGAAATAACTTTAACCTCTTTATCTTTCCTAAATGGCAACAAGGCCAGTCCCCTCATCCACAACATTGTACATGAACATATTTTATTTACTTAGTATAAATCTATGTCAATGTCTGAAAGGTAAAGGGGTGAGTGAAGGAAATCAATTATTCACCTTTAGACCCCCTCTATCTGGAGAACACACTTAGAGAAAGAGCTGCCAGGCTATAAAGACTCCGAGGTGCTGACCTGCAGTGCTGTGGAGCCTCACACCAGAGAGGCATCACCTCCCAGTCCACCTCACGCGGAGGGAAGACTCAGAAAATCAATCTAAACCCAGCAAACTTGGGCTTGGAGAATTCTGTTTGCTGTCAGTAAAAAACTATTAACTTTCATAAAATAATCCCTGTAGATGTCAGGGAGAAAGGGTCAGGGCAAAGAAAACACATTTGTAACATTTTATTGAACAGCAGGAAATGTAGCTTTTGTTCATCATGCTGCTGGATGTAAGGTCAATTTGCACATGTGTAAATCAACTTCTGCATGTTTTCCACAAAACAGCTGCTGCTCTGAAAACAACTCAGGCAGTGATGTGACAGCCACAGACATCACCCAGGGAAGATTGAGGAACAGAGCAGAGTGCTGGGAGCAGCAGAGGGATCTGGGGCTGTAAATCCAGCTACAGCCACACAGTAAATTGCCAGTGGCTATTTTGTGCTGAGCCATCTGTTGCCTTGGCTACAGTGCCAGCAAGGATTTAAGGATATCTGGATGTCTGTACAAGCTCCAGAAAACCCAAACTCTGCTGTTTGGAAAGAGCAGCCTGAGCTGCATTACACAGTGAGCGTTGCTGTTGGCCTTGCACACGTGTCACTGCTCAGGAAGAAGCTTTGTCCCCAGGGAACACCCAGCTCCCTCTGACCTGCACAGCCAGAGCTTTCTGTCCCACATCCCAGTGGACACATCCTGCAGTGTTTTCCTCAAATGTTATTCCTCTATCTCTATCACAAGTAATTTAGCAGAGCCCATGGGAGGTGTTGTTCATATTCTCCATCAGTGCCTTTCTTTAGAGTAGATGGTGCTCTAAAATAGAATATTTTGGTGTAGATATAATTATTTTCAGATGAGAAGTGGTCTTGTAAAAATTGATCACAGATCTGTTGATGGCTTGAAATGCTGCTCCACAGATTGCTTTCCGTCTTCCAGAACTCTGGAAATGCGCTGAAAAAACATCAAAACAGATTTCATATGTTAAAATTGATTCTGTGCTGCATTCAGTAATAAGGGTATTAATTACTTGTTCCTTTAAGCTGTAGCTAGAGAAAAAATACATTGACCAAATCCTGCATGTTTTGAATTCATTTCTCTATGCTGTAAAACCTTAAACCTGTCCACATGATTCCAAACATGCTATGAAACACTTCACAACTGGATTTTTAGCTGTAGTTAGTGCTTTTTCTGCCATGGAAGAAAGAACATTCTATCCTCTGTCTTTTATATTCTATTTAAGTTTAAATACGAGTGGACGAGATAGTGCTGAAAAGCTGCAGCTCCTGGGTTTGAAATGAGCAAATATGTGATAAACTGAATGTAAGTGAAATACTACAGACTTCACATTAATAGGTTATTCTTGTTCCTACCATATTATGAACACATTTCACTGAAAGTTTTTCTAAATGTTACTATATTGTCCCTGAAGTCATTATCCTTTTTTTTTTTTTTAAAGAAAACCCCAAGCACTGCAGAAAGTAATGAATATAAATGAAACTCATTACCTAGGAAAAAATAAACCAAAACAACAAACCCTTTGCATCGAAAGATCAGAAAAGTTGGCATGTAAAATATTCCAGAATACTTATGTTGGTAGCTACCCACATCTGCATTAAATATCACCCTCCCATTACCTTCAAAGTAGGAAAACTTTCACATTCTGGTCTGAATAACTGCTCTGGATTTTATTTTCTCTTTTCAATTTTTAATTTTTTTTTTTTCTGTCAAACACTGTGCTAAATGAAATAGTTTTAATTTTGTGAAAATTTCAGACAGTGAAACGTTCCTCACTTCAGAGGAAAGCAGCCTGCTTTAAGCAGAGTGAGGGCTCCAGCGGGAGCCGATTTCCACTTTGCGCTCATCATCTCCCCACAGCATCCCCGCGCGGTGCCGCGCTCGCTCCGCTCCCATCCCGGCCCGCTCCGCTCCCGGCCCGCTCCCATCCCGGCCCGCTCCCATCCCGGCCCGCTCCCATCCCGGCCCGCTCCCATCCCGCTCCCATCCCGGCCCGCTCCGCTCCGGTCCCGCCGGGAGCCGCCGCTCCCCTCCCGCCCCCGGCACGGCTCTCGGCGGGCCGCCCGCGCCCTCTCGCGGTGCGGGAGCGGAGCTGCACACGCAGGTGCGTCCCTGCATCCCTCCATCCCTGCGTCCCTCCATCCCTGCGTCCCTCCATCCCTGCGTCCCTCCATCCCTGCGTCCCTCCATCCCTGCATACCTCCATCCCTCCATCCCTGCATCCCTCCATCCCTGCATCCCTGCATCCCTCCATCCCTGCATCCCTCCATCCCTGCATCCCTCCATCCCTGCATCCCTCCATCCCTGCATCCCTCCATCCCTGCATCCCTCCATCCCTCCATCCCTGCATCCCTGCATCCCTCCATCCCTGCATCCCTCCATCCCTGCATCCCTCCATCCCTCCATCCCTGCATCCCTGCATCCCTGCATCCCTGCATCCCTCCATCCCTCCATCCCTGCATCCCTGCATCCCTGCATCCCTGCATCCCTCCATCCCTCCATCCCTGCATCCCTCCATCCCTGCATACCTCCATCCCTGCATCCCTGCATCCCTCCATCCCTCCATCCCTGCATACCTCCATCCCTGCATCCTTCCATCCCTACATCCTTCCATCCTTGCATCCCTCCATCCCTGAATCCCTCCATCCCTGCATCCCTCCATCCCTGCGTCCCTCCATCCCTGCATACTTCCATCCCTGCATCCTTCCAGTCCTCCATCCCTGCACCCCTTCATCCCTCCATTCCTGCACCCTTGTGTCTCTGCATTCCTTCATCCTTCCATCCCTGTATCCCTCCCTCCATCCATCCTTCCAGCCCTCCATCCCAGCACCGCTCCCACTGGAAATGCTGCCACAGCCAGCTTTGCCTCCACATTGAGCTTCCACCCATTTCTCTGACAAAAGCATCAAGAAAAAAAACCCAAACAAACAGAATTTGCCTTATTAGCCTATTTGTCTCAAAAATAATTAATTTTCATAGCACAGAACTTTTGAACATGTAACCCTTCCTTTTCCCCACAAAAACACACAGGACCTACCATTGTTTTAAATAACTGGTTCACTTTCTTTCTTTTGAGGGTTTTCTTGTCACCATCTGAGGTGGAAGGGAACACTGGCTGGCTCAGCCTGTGTGAGGCGATTGTTTCATCAGATGCCACAGTGCTGACAGACAGAGTTAATCCTTAGGATGGAAATAATATTGGTTACACAAAACAAAACCAAAAAAAGGAGAGTCAGACTGCAAGACAAAGCCGAACTCAAAATTGTGAACTACTGCAATGACTAGAAAAAATGGAGACATTTTCAATCCAACTATAACCCTAGAATAAAAAAAAAAATTAAATAAAGAAACAATAAACTTCCTTACATTGAAATGGAACAGTGGAAAAAAAAAGAACCAATCTGGTCAAAGAATTAAAAATAGATAAACACATGACAAAGAAGTGGGCCATGGCAGCCTGTTGTGTTGTGCTAAACATCTGTTACAGGCATCTGGAAAGAGAGGGGCAGTGAGAGGGATAGATGAAATGCAGGCTAAGAAATGGGATGTCCTGTGGAGCAAGGGGCTAAAGGAGACTGAAACTGGGCCTGTTTTCTCAGTGTGCCCCAGCCTGGAGATGAGCTCCAGCTTCAGTCACACCTTCCCTTTCCTTTCACCCATCTCCCTGGGGGCAGCTGTGTTATCTATCATTCTTCCCCTGCCTCCCTGGTGAGGGAATCTGTGGGATTTCTCTCTGGCTTCAAAACCAGGAGTTGAAATCCTGTTATGGGACAAGCTCTGGGAATATTCATGCCCCAAGGCACAGCACAGAGCATTTCTCCCAGTTTCACATGCTGGCCTTGGCTGTGAGCCCTTGTTTGTGCTGCTGAGACCCTACAGAGGAGGGAAGCTGAATAAACCTTGCCTCTTTCTAGGCAGCAGGAATGCTCACACTGTACAAGGAAGTGAAATTTGGAGCTCCAGGAGTAACAGAATTTGCATTTTGGCACAAGGCACCACAGAACTACTGGTGTTACCCAGCATCTGGAGCAGTACAGCCTCACATGCACAGCATGCTCTTCATTTGTAATCTTTGTCCCAGTGGATTTCACAAGGGTGGAGCGAGCTGCCAGCCCTGCTTGGAGCAAACCCTTCGTTGCTGTTTTCCTAACATCCTAATGAAGTTCAGAATTCTCACCCTAGGCTAAGCAGCTTACCTGGGATAGTTGGCATAGAACGACTGACAGTGCTCATCTGCTTGAGGACAGAAGTTTTCTGAGGTGCCACCACGTGTTCTGAGAGATTGGTGTCACTCATGAACTCGTGTTTCCTTGACAGCTGTTAATTAAAAGAGCCACAACATTAATGATGGACTGAGACTTTGGTTCATGTATCATATGAAATACAATCTAAAAACATGCAACAATCTTGCAGATAATTTGTAGATAGAAAGAAACTTACCATTCTACATAGACAAAAAGAATTCTAACAAAGTTACAGACGTAATCTGTGACCTGAAATCTGAATTCCTACCCTATTTTCAGCATAATACCACCAGACAACTCTGGGTGTGATCTGCAAAGTAAAATGAAGTTTTGAAAGCATTTCATTTTAATTCCTATTGTATTAACATGCCCAGCTTGGCTGCTGCAAAGCTTTGCCACTGCTTTGTTGAAGCAGAAGAAAATCCTCTAACTCAATACACAGTGGGATCCCCACAGTTTGGTGTATGTGCTATCTAATTTCATCAAAAGCTCAAGGTGTAACTTGGTTTTGTGTATCGGAGCTTCTCAAAGCACAACTGTGCTTTATCTCTCTTTTGCACAAGGACATGCAGTGTAAGACAGTCATAATCATCCATGAGTTTCTCTGTGCTTCCCCAAACAGCCTTGGCTTTCTACTCCATTCATTTTACCTTTGATGATTCCTTCAAACGTTTTTGATCAAATTATTTATGCTCCCTCCATGTATTTCAACAATCTGTTACTGCCTGGCTTTTTGATTTAGATGGGGCTTGTGTATTTAGAGGACATACACTGAAATCAAATTCTCCTGAGGATTGAACTCTGTGTATAAAAAAGGCCCAGTGTAAGTGACATAAGTCACTGGAATGATGCAGCAGGGCAATAAAAGCCCTTGGATGATCTGTGGAGCGAGAGATGCCAGTGCTTCCAAACTTCAGTCTGGCACCATTTAAGGAGCAGTGTTTGCAATCTTGCAGTTTCCTAACAGCTGCATGTTCCATAACAAGGTACAAAACGTACAGGGCTCATCACTTTTGAAATAGCCCTGACTGCGAGGAGCTGCCGTGAAATGTCAGCACAGTCAATTGCCTCTCCACAGGAAAGCAGCTTAACCCTCCCCACACAGTGCTCCTTTTTCAGCTAACCAGGCTCCAGAATCTGCAGCCTCAGAGCTCTGCTATCTGTCACCAGAAGCCAGGAGAGATGATCTGATTTTCTCACTGATTTGTTTTCCCCACAGCATTTTGCATGTTTCATTCATGGCAGGGCAGATCATCTCTGCATCCTGCATCCTTCCCTTTATGACAGCTGGAGTTCTCTGGGATATATCTTCCCTTTTCTAAGGAAAGGAGTAATGTCCTCTTTTTCATGGATTATGGAACACTAAATCAGTAACATACACATTTCATGTCAGAGACAGAAATATCAGCTGCTGTCTTCTCATCAGCAAACACCACACTGCTTCTTTTTGTTCTTTTTTTGGACCTTCTCATCTTGACTTCAGGATGAGGATTATTTTGTGGAGCAGGCTCCTCTGATTCTGCTTTTCCTTGCTTTGGTAGCACTGCTTCCAGATCAAAGCTGCAGGAGCAAAAGAAAGAAAAGTACAAGTTGCTGAGTGATATTTTAAAAGCTGCTGGTATTCTGATGTCATTTCCCCATGAAATATAAATGCAGGTCATTCTTTCCTTCTACTTTCTAGGCAGCTTTGCAAACTGCTGGCAAGAAGTATCTGATGTGCTTCAGCAGGTGGCAACTGGAGATACAAATAAGATGCCTTCAGTCAGTGTGATATCACCTTAAAATGTAGCAAAGAACGTAAAATATTAAAACAAGCTCAAATTGCTGTTTAAAGATTTGTGCATCAGCTTAAGAGCTCCTGAACTCAACAGTGCAGAGCTCACATGGCAAGTTGATGTGTGGTGGTGCTGAAAGCAAGACAGGCTGTTCTGGTTGTACAAGGACCAAAGGGGAACAGAGTATTGCTGTCTGTTGCCATGTTTTAAATGCATTCTCCTATTTATTTCACCATATTGGACAAGAATGCACACACCCAGAGATTAACCCCCCTGCTACCTTCTCTCTTCCTCTAATTTTTACAGTTTAAAAATTGGGCTACTTCTCGTTAAAAAAAGAAAAAAACAAACAAACCATGAAATTGGTGCTGTCTTTACTTCCTTCTCAACCTTTGAGCATGGGACTGAATTTACATTGCAACATAAAAATTGATAAATCAAGAAGTGTGGTCTCTCTGTTGACCTGTGCTTCCTAGAAACAAATTAGCATCCCAAGAACTAAAAGCAGGTGCAGGATGCCCTGTCTGGTCCTGTCAGAGGAGTCCTGGTGTACTGCAGCACACAAATGATGGTGGTCTGCTCCACCCTTCTGGAGGGCAGCAGGAATCTCAAAGAAGAACAAGGGCTCTTAAAAACCAACCCTTCCGCATTAGGGTCATACACCACTGGACTTTTTCAAAGTGAACTACTCAGAAAGGGAGATCAGATGTTTAAAAAATAATCAAACACTCCTCAACAAGTTCAGTTTTATATGTATCTTGTTTGGGAAGAAGTTCTGTGTGCCTGAAAGATAATTTATAAAGTGAACTAAAAGATTTGTGGATGAAAAAGCTATACCTGTAATTGTTCTCTCAAACTTAAAAGTCTCTTTGTTTTCCAGTGTTGCAGTTAAAATACATTAGGCAAACATTTTACATTAAAACAGACTTCACTAAAATCTTCCACCTCCTTTTCAAGTTTGTAAAGGTTGCTCCTTTCCTATTCATATTTTACAAACAAAAGATGCTAATTAAGTTAAAAGCTATTTAAAAACAAACTTGTAAAAACTCCAGATCTTGGTGAATTTTTGAAAAGTAATTTAGTTTTTAAAATACTTATTTTTTGAAAATGAAATAACACTTTTTTTTTCAATGACAGTTGAACACATTTTGTCTATTAAGATTAAAACATTGTCATTTTCAGCCTGGAGGAAGTGATAGCTGCAGTTAAAAATAATGTTGGTATAGTTTGAAAGGCTGCTGGTGATTATAATTCCTTTTTAAAAATCTTTTTGTTTCATCTCATAAAACTGATTAAAAAACAGGACTGAAAAAGAATAGTTATTTCTAACCAAGTGTGTTTGTACCAACCTCTCTGAAGCAGGTTTCCTGGGCGTGCTGCAGTCTGAGCTGATGGAGCACATGGAGATGAAGGATAACTGACGGTAGGACTTCAGCATCGACCTCGGCCGCCCCAGCCTCTTGTCATCAAACTCTGGCTAAGGATGCAGAGAGAAACACATCCTGAAAAACACTCTTAATTCAGCCTCCTCACACAGGCCTTCAACACTGGGCAGGTGTTTAGCACCTGGCATTAAAGACGTTGTCTGCTCCCATTAATTACTGTGATTTATCCTGGGTCTGGATGAGTTCTTGCTCTTCAAACCTCCCAAACTCAATTCACAAAGTAGATTCTCTGCAAAATTTTAAATAAGTTGGGTTTTTTAACCCAAACCTGCCCAAACCCTCCCAAACACAATTCACAAAATAGATTCTCTGCAAAATTATAAATATGTTGGGTTTTTTAAGTGCTGGTCCCTTAAAAATTTTGAAGGGTTCAAGCAAGAGGCAAGATTTCTGATTGTGGATTACAGCCTCTGTTATTGCAATTATTGTTGCAATAATATTATTATAATAATACATTATAATATAATTCTAATTATATAATACGGTATTATTATAATAATAGCATTACAATATATTATATGTAAATATATATTATAATATATGCTATATTACATATTATTGCATGATAGTGTGTCATAGATTATATACTATATAATATATTATAGATTGTATAATATAATGTATCATATATAATATATAGTAATAATATTATAATATAATATACAATTAATAATGATAATATTACACAATTTCAAGTAAATTATTGCAATTTCAGCCTCTATTATTGCAAAACCCCCCATATTTAGATAGATATATAGAAATTTCATCATACAGGTGTATAGTACAGCACGTATCCCAAATTTAAGTTAGAAACTTGCTACTCCCCCATAACAGAAGAAATAAATCCTATTATAAAATCACCAGTGCTGAAAGCAAAAATATAAAATAATTTCCAAAGCAACTGGCATTTAATCACAAAAACCAGGCAATGCCATTCTTGCTAGCCTGCGTAACTCAGATAGAATAGTTTATTCAAGAATTGTCTGGGGAGTTTGTGTTCAGAAGTTATCCTTCAATTGCCAGATATTTCAGTTTGTTCTCAACTGATATTTATAGTATTATACACATGACAGGTTTTACTTCACAACACAGCTGGAAGTGGCTGGCACAGGGCGACATCAATTGCAGATCAAAGCCCTGAACCACTAAGAAAAATTACAAAGAGAACAAACATAAGAACTTGCTTTTACTTCCTCAATAAGGCTGAAAAGACTTGCAATTTTAAGTCGCAATAAAATATAATAAAAATCTCCCAGAATGAGGAATATTTGGTGTGTCAGAGAATTGAATCAGCTCTTGGATGATACAACTCAGATCCTACAATCTTTATATCACAAGAAATCCCATAAGCAAAAAAATAGCGTGTTTTTGTTTAGAAGAAGATGTGTGTTAAATAAAGATAAATTGGAGTACAGGTTAAAAGGAGAGTAATACCAGTTCTCTGGCTCCATATTGTTTTTCCACTTTAACTTTTAAGTGCATAAAACATTCTTCCATCCGGTCATGGAAAGGACGAAGATTATCAGAAACTCTTCTTTCATGAATTTTAATTCCAGCCCCAAGGAAAGGTATCTTAAGAGGAACAAAAGAAGAAAAAAGGTGAGAATTTTCAAGTGGGTCCAACAACCTCTTTGGCTCTGTTTAAATTACCTGGGAAATCAACTTCAAAATTCTTCCTGTGACTGGCAGGTGGATTTGCCCATTGATCTCAGCTTGGAGCAGCAGAAACAAGATGGAAAAGGCTCATGGAAAATGGGTTTTCCCAGCAAATTTCTGAAAAATGTTAGGTGCCTCACAGAGGCCGTTTCCTCTCTTCTATATATTTTAATGTTACTTTTAACTTCCCTTCTGCCACTAACCTTTTCTAACTGCTTTACTTCAGCTTTTTAACTGTTTTGCATTAATGTCTGGGATTTTTTGTAAAATCTACTTAGATTCCAGGCTTCCTTTTTGTGTTCTGACTCAGTACATACTGTGAACATTGATCCACTCATCATGTTGATCATATTTTATGGAAGTGCAATTCCAAAATAACTTTTAAAATCGTGGCATTAAAGCCCATCTGTTACTGACAGATCTGTTTGTCCTCCCTAGAGGGATTTGCAGGGAGAGGTAGAAATTACCCAATTTTTCCTAACGCCAGGTGACATTGTGGTCAGTCAACCCCACTGAATTCACTGAGTGATTCTGATGGCCAGAAAACAACCACACACAGAGCTGTGGTGGGCAATGACACAAGAGAAACTGTAAAGGTACAACTCAAAAAATAACCAAACTGGGATGAATCAAAATGAAAGAGGAAGAAACTTCAAAAACATTAAGAAAATAGTACAAACAATGCCACTGAAACTATTTGGAAGATTCATTTCAAGGCTGGGAGAGGAATGAACAGTAAATTTGTGCTGTTTCTCATCTATGAAAGAGAGGCAGAATCATAGAATCATTGAATAGTTTGGGTTGGAAGGAATCTTTAAAGGTCACCAGTCCAACCCTCTGCCACAGACAGGGACAATTCCATCAGGTTGCTCAGAGCCAACCTGACCTTGGATGCTTCCAGGGATGTTTCTAGTAAGTACAAAAAACGAGACATGGAACATGAGGAGAAACACCTTGAGCCATTCATTTCTGATAGTAAAATCCCAGATGAACTCCCACTATTTATTACCATCCCTCTATCTATTTATTGATAGCAATGATTTCTATTTGGTTAATAGAAATAGAATGGATAATTTCTGAGGTCATGTTCATTTCTGCTCCATTATCATTATCAGGTCAACAGAAAGAGCCATTTTCCCTTGAATCTCAGCAAAAATAGTTTTTTCTGCTACCACCTTCCACAAGTGCATTTTCCTCCTTGAGGACAAAAGAGTTCTGCAAGCTGGTTGTCTTATCATATATACATGTTATATAAAATAACAAATAGTAAAGCCAAATAACCTCAGTGCTGCCAGTATAGGGAGAATATTCAGTTCTCCTCTGGAGATACAGATAAAAATATTTACTTATAGTCTTCCATGCTATTTACCACACAGAAGACACATAGCAGAAATCCTGAAGGGTCACTGAGCATGAAAATAATTCCTGAGAGCAGCAAATACTCCATTAATGTTTGTAGTGGAAAAAAACCCAAACTAACCTCCACAAAAACAAACAAATACTCTAGGAAAGAGTTCTTTCCCAAGAGAGTTTCTGACATTTGCCAACCCCAGAAATTCATGAAATCATTATGACTTTTGTCATGCTCTCAGTTTTCTCTTCAGGAATACAACCCAAGCTGGAAATCCCATTCCTTTTAACTATACATGTAGCCTGCTATATGTGGCTTTTGATAAACCATTCCAGATGATGTGTTGTACAAAATGTCTTTCAAGGATTAAAAATAAGTGGAAATTACACAATCAGCTCAATGCTGTGTTCTCCTGCTAGACAGAAATGGAATAAAGAACCCCTGATGAAGCCTCAGTGGTGGCTGTCACTGAGAAATTACCTGCCAAGCAATCAGATCTTTGAGTCTGTTCAGCTTCTCTGTATCCTCTGGATGCTGTCTGATATATTCTTCTGTAAAAAAAGCCTTAGACAAAAAAAAAATTACAGTCCATCATTTTGACAGGTAAAGAAATCAAGCATTAATCCACAGAGCCCAGCTGGTGATCATAATATTGGTCATCAAAGAGGAGAGGCACATGCATGGTTCTCAGGCAGATGCTGCTGGTATAATTTCTCTATCAGTTGGGAACTGAGGTGCACTTTTAAAAAGATGTATTTGGTCTTTATCCAGCACTTCTGACTTTGAGACCCTTATCATGAAACCCAATTATTGTTTCTTGTGTTAAGTTTACAAACTAAAAAGGCACAGATTTGGAGTATTGTGCTGTACATCAACTGATAATCTCAGTTATTCTGGTTTGACTTCAAAGACAGAGGTGACCAGGAAAGGAGGATATGAGGAACTGATGGAATGATGGTTTTCCTATTCCCCATCCCCACCACACTGCCATTTTAAAAAAGGATGTAGGAGGATTATGAAACGATGCCCCTGAAAATGTTTGCAGTGACTCTAAAGCTCCTACCTTCTCATATTTAGCAAAGCCGCCCATAACAGCTGGATCAACAATTCCATTCAGAAGCATGGAAAGTGGATTAATAGGGAGGTTCTCATCACTCTGGTACTGGTTAATCATCATCAAAATCTTTTCGTTTGTTGTGGACATAGTCTCAATAGCATTCTCTAAAGGACTAATTGTGCACTGAAAAGAAACAGAAGACTTCTAAGGTTCATAAAGATATAAACAGGTCTTTTTGGTTTTATAAAACTCATGCACATTAGCAACAGTTTTGCAATTCAGCAAACCCACACAGACTTGTTCAATTCTGAAACTATAAATCAGGCACAAGCTATATTGATCCTGTATTGAGCAGTAGAAAGATTAAATTTAAATAATAACAGTTTTGAATGTATAAAAAGAAGCAAGTGTAGCCTTGTTGATAATTTTGCAGATTGGTTTGCACATGAGGGTTCAAGAGCAGCAGGCTGGACAGGCCCTGAGCACTTCAATACTCACCTGTGAAATGGAGACCACCTCAAACCAGCGCAGGATTCCTGGGAGTTTGTAGGCTGTAACAAAGGAGGTCCTCTCAATCCACATAGACTGTTAAAAGACATAGCAGGAGAAAATGATACTTCAGGATTGAAACTTTCATCTTTTCTGCCTTCTGAGATGTCAGAGTGAAATGGATGTAGATGGAAAACATGTATATTTTTTGAATAAAAAGACACTGCAAACTGAATCTAGCACAGTGATTGAACAAATAGTTTTCCTGATTTCAGATTAGGTCATCCTCAGGCACCAAGCCTGCCCAAAGCAGGGGAAAAAGAAAATTACCTTTGAATCTTTTAGTCTGTGTCCCTATTTTTGCCATTACAGATGGAATGGCTGTCATTAAACAACCTGCTCTCGCCTCTACCCAGATTATATTTCCTCCCTCCGCATTCAAAAGGTATTTCTGCAATTAACAGCAGTAATAGCCCTATAAAACTTGCCAGATTTCTGACCTTTATTTTGTTCTTCTCATTTTTCTTTTCTGAACAAGACTGGCTGTTGGTATTTTAGAATACTTTGGAATAGCCACTGTTTCATGTACGCTGCTGCTCCTTATTTCAGTATCAGCTCATCAAGAAATAACATAATGGATGTAATGAAGACACTCCAGCTGTCCCAGTTTCCACCTCTTTGAAGGAAACATGCATCTTATCTATTGTCCTCAGCAATGAAAACATCAACAATTTAGCTCTTGTAAAACCATTTCCAGGTATTTTCATAAATGGGCCCAAAACTCTCCAGTTTGCAAAGGAAGCCAAGGTGCATCCTGAGTATTGACAGTACATTCTGGGATGTCAGAGTAGAGTTTGTGTCTGAAGTGATTTAACAGTAGGTAGGAAGCTCTTACATGAAAGTGTCGACTCTGCTAATCAGCACACACTTAAGAGAAATTGTACATTTTGGAAAGAAATGGCTTTTCCCAGCAGTATGCCAGGAGCACAGCTTCAGCCATAAGGCTTGGATGGGCTGCTTTTCAAAACAAACCATAAAATACCAGATACCTGTAAAATAAAAATACAGCCACCACATTTCTATGCTTAACACTGAAAAGTAATTTATGGTGCTGTAGATTTCTTAGAATATTGGAAGTGTAAAGGCCATTCCTCAGCATTCCAGCATTAGGCATGGGAGTACAAATGACATAGGGAGTTCTCTCACGAGGTGAGATTTCACAGGACCCGTGAAAGCAGACAGCACTCACCTCATTGCCAGCCTGGCAGCTGATGGAAATGTTGCAAACTACAAGCAGCAAAGCATCTGATATTTATTTACATGTCACCTTGTTTCCTAATGAAAATCTGTACCAGAAAATGTTCCTGCTTAACACAAACAGGTTGAACATATTTAACTGCATAATGTTGGCCTGCAACTGGAACAGTGATGTATAATTAAGTACACAGGGGTAGTGCTGAAACAGAAAAGTCTTGCATTTGGTTTTTTGAACCAGATCTTAAAGTTAAGGTGTCTATAATGAGTAATCTGAGCCTAACAAAGGAACTAGGATCAAAATACAGTCACAGTTACCAGAACTACATCCATCACCTTGTAGTTCATTTACTTACAGCAAATTCATTTTCAGGGTCAACAGATCCTTTTCTGACTGGTCTTGAATAGTGGAACCTCTGCACATTGTTTGACTTATAAAAGCTGAAAGATTTAAAAATTACTATTGTAAAATACAGAAACCAGAAATTAATGGATCTTTTTATCACACAGAAATATTTCATTTTGAGTAGCTTAGTTTTTAATTAAAAGTAAATTTACTGCTCAGAAAAAAAAAAAAGGACTTTACTGGAAACTCAGAAGGCAACTACTTGATCTATAAATCAGAGTCAACACACAATATTTTATAAGTATTAAGCTTCAACTTGTTACTGGGTATATTTCCCAGGTATAAAAATTCCAGAACTTCCAGATTAATGTTCAAATCTAAAGGAGGACCAGAAGAGATTTTTCCTCTCCTATCTTGCTGTGGCACATGCCCTGCCTGCCAGCTTTATCCTGGTTTATGAAAAGAATAAAGTCAAAAGAACTGACTGAGCAGAGCAGGTATTTTCACCTGGAGTGGAACATGGCACATGAAAAAGCAATTTAATCTTGGTCCAACAATCCTGCTGTCAGTGCTGAACAACATTCAACAAATTAAACTACTGAAGCCATTAATAACAATTTCTTGAGATGGATAATAGAATGTATATAAGTGCTTGTAGAGGGATACACCAATGTAAAGAATCCTTTGCAAATTCATGTTAAATTCATGTTATTCCTGTTAAATTCTGTTCTATTCAGCTAATGTTTCATTCTCCATCATTGTGAGCACATCTTTCCACTAAACTTGCAACTAGGCTCTTAGCACTGGGATTGCATAGTTTTGGCTAAGTATTTTGCTGTCCAGAGAAACATCTCTACTTTGGGTGTTTAGTATTTGTTTTAGAGATGAATTAAATTTAAAGCTTTGTTAAGTAAAAGCCAATTTTGCAGAAAAAAAAAATCTCAGAAATCTCTTCCAGTAAAACTGAACTATGTTTTGAAAGCACAGAAAAACAAATAGAGCAGCCCCAAACATCTGAGTTAAGCAAACCATGGTATGCTGGTTCATAGGAAATTATGATTTCTGATCCAAGCTGCTAAGATTTTCTTCATGAGAAAAGAAAAATAACTGGAAAATACTGCCACAATGAGTCAGATCCCTTTATGCAGTTCCATCTGAAAGGAATATATTGAAGCTCTTTGACAGAATAAATGCATTGTCAACACCTAATGTAATGAACAATTAAATGCCCAGTAAAGTAAACTCATAAAAGTAAATCTTTGAGCCCAGATGTAATCAGCAGTTTGGTTGAATTCTGCAGCTGAGACAAACCATTACAAAACATTCCCTATGAGCAGAGCTTGTACTTTACAAGGAACACTTTGCTACATCAACTGAAGCAGTTTGAAGTGTGGCTGGCTCTACACCGAAATCTGGCCCAACACGACCACATTTATAATCTGCCTTTCAGTTACTGATTTTAAAATTAATCAGGAGTTGAAACTAATTGAAATTAGATGAAGTTGCAGTTACAACCACAATTTTTTGTGGCTTTTTGGGTTGGGTTGTTTTTTGGTCTGTGTTTGTTTATTTTAAAATCCTGTCACACCAGACCTGTGCTTGGATCTGCTTTATTTACTTTGGTGTATTTGGGGAGGTGATTCTTATTTTTCCACTCTGAGTCAGTTGCTGCTTCAGGAAAGATTCCATAGAGAGGGCTGCAGAGCAAGGGCACAACTGGTTTGGAAGCATCTCTTGGCCAGTCTGTTTTCAAAGCACTTTGCTCAATTAATTTCCTTTATTCCTTTACAAAACCCATATTCCTTTGCTCCAGCAGAAACAATTTTGCCACTGGGTATTCTGCACTGGACCAGACAAGATATAACAAGATTCTTTCATTCAAGAGCCTTTATTCAACCACTCCCACACTGCCAGTCACCTCCAAGAGCCCTCTCCCCGCCACTTGTCTGAGAAGCTGTGTTGAAATCTCAGTAACTCCAACCCAAAGCACAGGTTCCATCTCCCTGCCCTGCATCCATGAGTTATTTCTCCAGTGGTACATGGGTACAAGCTCTTCCATGGAGTTCCTGGGGAATATGCAGGACAGACTGGATGGAGCTCTGAGCAGTGGCCCTGGGGGCTGGTCTGGGTGGCCTGTGAAGGTCCCTTCCCTCACAAACTGTTCTCTGATTCTATGAATACATAAGTCACTAAGTTAAGACAACAAAAACTCCAAGATCCATTGGCAAATAACTGACTTCACAAAATAATGGTTGTCAATTTAGGAATCTGGACTGATTTTCATTGTACTGTCTACTACAGAAATTCACTTACTTTATGATTTGATCAGGCACTGCCTTATTTTTGAATCTAGGCTGCTCCTCCAGGACTGGCTGCACTGTAAAACATTGAATATCTGAAAGTGTGAAAGTTAAGGGCATGTTATTAACTATTAGTATGAAATACTGTAGGCTGCAGGAGAAATAAAAAAAAAATAGTAATAATAAAATAGACATTTTCTGATGAAAAATCTGAAGCATTCAGGGTTTCATTTCTGGAGTTTCCTTGGCGAAAAAAGGAAAAATCTGCCAGTAGTAACCAGTGAATACATATTAATTCTAAATTGCATATTTTTATTATTTCCTGAGCTAGAATATCTACAGCTGAATTTATCACACTGACTCATTCATTAAATTTTTAAGCTCAGGCAACTTACAAAAATAACATCAACCACATCTGATGTTAACAGTTTCACTGTGTAGCTTTAGGCATGCATAAAGTCATGATGGTTAACATTTCATTTTGAAATCTGTAACTGAATAGCCCTTTTACTTGAGATTTCCTTTCTCTATAGAAGTGCTGTTTTTAAAATCAGAATACTGTATTTGTAAGTAAATATATCACATCCTTACATATTTCAGCATGTTTGAAACTCATGCCCTCTGGTTAGATCCTTTTGCATAAGTGCAGAAGTAGTGCCTATCTCCTGCTCCTTGCAAATAGATGAGCAAATTCTACCTTAAGGACTGAAACATGTGTTCTCAAAAAAATAAAATTAATTAGTTAAGAGACAAGTGAGACTTGGGATAGCCTGGCTTTCAAGTTTAATGTACTATTTTAGACAAGCCTGTAACACTCCCACTTCAGTCCCAACAGTGTGAAAAGAAAGTATTATCTTTTTTCCTCCAGAAAGTTCCATCAGAATAGACTCAAGAGAGTATGTGAAGTGTTACATTACCTTGAAAATTAATAAAGGAAAATCAGCATGCAAAAACAAATGTCTGATACAATGAAGTGATCTCATATCTGCTCAGTCAGTAGTGACTCAAATCAGAAGAAAAAGATAATCAGAGTTATTCTAACTAAGAAAAATTGAGGCCATTCTAGAAGCTGGTTAACAACGTTTGTAAGTTAATTTTCCTAAGAAAATTTCTGAGGGACTTGGGACATATTTATGTTGCCAAGAAATTGAGGTGACACTGAAGTGTGGTGCCAGTCAGAGCAGTGCTCAAACAAGACATGAATTAAACATCAAGACACAGCAGCTATGAATGTGAGGTAACAGAAAATTTACTGCTTTAAACTGAGTCTCTTCAAGTGTGTGACACTGGTTTTGCCATTTGAAGAAAATAAAGCTAAACCATGTATGAACTACAATGAAGTTTCTTCCCTGAAGGGCTGTCAAGCCCTAGCACAGGCTGCCCAGGGAAGGGGTTGAGTCACCATCCCTGGAGGGTTTAAAAGACATGTAGATGTGGCACTTGGGAACATGGGTGAACAAGGTTTATGGTTGGACTCAACCTTAAAGGTTTTTTCCAACCTAAATGTTTCTATGACAAATGAAAGAGACAGACTCCTTAGAACTGTTAGAAAAACAGCAGCTCTCTTAGGAGCAAACCAGAAAAGACATGGAGGACGTGCAGGCAAAACTGCAAACTGAGCAGTAAACTTTCAACCTCTTCAGGAAACTATTGTTTCACACTGTGTCCTGGATCACCAAGCAGATTGTATTCCATTTGCCACTTGTATGGCAGTTCTCTTCTGTTCAGTGGGCAGTTTTCCTTATCTCTTCCCCACCCTCTGGGGAGACATCTGCTGATAACAGGCTGTGGAATGTCCCTGCATGGCTGATAAGAACAACAGCATCCACTGGGAGATGTGAGCCCAGAGGGAGGAGCCAAGCATTCCTACCCGGATATAATCTGGAATTCTGGAACACCAGCACAGCTTCTCCACTGGATTCCCAGAGGAGCAGCTGCCTCTTCCACTGGATCTTCAGAGGAAGACTCCACCCTTCTACAGGATCCTGCTCCAGCAGAACCACACCTGACACTGCAGGAGGGCTGAGACACAATTCCAATGGGACTGCTGCCAGCACCCTGACCCACAGGGTGTCAGGTTGTGTCTGACTCTGTCAGTGTTGGTTTGGTTCACTGCATTGTTTATTTTATCTTTTTATTTTCTTTCCTATTAAAGAACTGTTGTTTCCTGCTCCCACATTTTTTGCCTGAGAGCCCCTTAATTTAAAATTTATAGCAATTTGGAAGTGGTGGTGGCTTCCATTTTCCATTTCAAGGGAGGCTCCTGCCTTCCTTAGCAGACCCTGTCTTTCCAAACTTAGACACACGGATAAACTCATGCTAACGACAAGGTTTCCAACCCTCCTTCCCTCTCAGTCTCCCCCGTGTCCAAGGATACATTGACCAGGAGAGTTCCTCACATCCTCTCCAGGTGCTGCAGTCGTGTTCATCTTCTCAGCACTGGGGAACTGGCTCATCAGCTGGGCCTGGAAATCCTCCCTCCTCTCGTACTCCTTGCCACGGTAGATGAACACTTTGTTCTGCAGGGAATGAGGAGTGACTGCCTGGGCAGGGTGCTGCTCAGCAGAAGCTGCAGTTTCATGGCACTCGACACAAAGGCACAGCAGTGTGCAGGTGTTGGAATGGGTGTTTCTGTTTGCTGAGCATTAACCAGCTCTAAAGCCAAACTCCACTTTCACCAGGGGCTGGAAAGCAGCACTGACTCTCCAGAGACTCTGGACTCAAAGATTTATTATTCAGAAACAGTAACAGTGGTTTAACACCAGCCTATCATTTCTTTGTTTTCCCAAAGTTTTCAAGGCAGCTTTGGCCTTTAAACTTGGGTAGCAGGGCCTCTCATTGCTATCCAAGTGTGAAGAAAGCCTCCCTATTAATTGTTGTATGTAAGAGAGGCTTTTAGTAGTAAGAAACTACTAAACAGTTTCAACATCAAATATTTAGGTTGTTTTTATGCTCTGAACTCATGCACTACTGTGGTTAAAACAATGACCTTTTAAAAAACAATCCAGTTGTGCATCACTTCCCAAGTTCATCAGGTTTCTTTAAAAAACCAGACCCTGTGGAGCCTGGATTTCCCTCATGGTAGTCAAAACCAGGGAAAAGTAAAGAAAAGAGAGTAGATTCAGCACATTTGAATAAAACCAGTTCAAACTTACCATAATTGTCCTAAAGTAGGAATTTTTGCCATTCAGGAAAAAACTTAGACCAGTACAAGACAGTCGGCATTGAACATTTCAGCTCAAAGCATATTTGAGGTAAAAAAAGGAATCTGGACATTAATCATGAGGAAAACAGGAAAAAAAAATAGATGAAATAGTAAGATTTAATCAAGTTTACCCTTAGAAATGTTGGGAATCCTTGGCCATAATATCCAACAGCAAAATAGTCTGGTTTAGGCCTCAGAATTTTCATGATGTTTTCATAGAACTTTGCTTGCTGGACCTGAAAGTAAAACCAACTGTAATTACTTGTGTTTGGGGGTTTTATCTATTCATTTTTAACCTCTTCTGCACATGCAGGAGCTATCAGATCTCAGCTGATGAGCTACAGCAATAATCAGTTTTCACACAGGGCGCTGCAGGGGGACATTAAACACTGTTTACATTTATATCCAAATATAGTACACAGGGAAATGGGTATGGCTTCAGCTTTAATATTTGACCTCAGAACTGGGTTTACTCTTAACTGAGAAGAAAAGCAAACATCACAGTGATCCCTGGTCACTGATAGCATTACTGAAATAAAATATTTGGTGAAACTCCCTGCCTCAAATGTTTCCTGAGGTGTGGGATCAACTCCAGTTTGTACTCTAGGCTCGTTTTAAGGGCACACACCATGAAAAGGGCTTAGAACAAGTTCTTCCATAAAACACCAAGTGTCGTTTAGGTGTTATGTCTGTGAGAATACAGCACTGCAAATTAAACTGGCAAAAATGTCTTTTAAATCATGATAAAAACAAAGCAAAAGAAGCTTTCTTTATACACAGCACCATTCAAGAACACAATGTTTTCATTCCCACTGTTTTTTTTTTTTTTTGAGGAAGATTCAAGGATATCTGTGTAATGAGACCTAAACAACTGTTAAAAATCATACAAACATGAAATATTGGGAGTAGAAAAAAAGGTTTGTGGGGGGTGGGATCCTTTTTGGATTCATTCAGTTTTAATGAAAACAAGTTACTGAATATGTTTTTTCCTTCAAAATTTTCCTTCTACCCTTTGGACCTAGTTCTAATTCTAATTGAGCTATAATACTTCCACAGTCCTGATTAGGACAAAATTATTCAGGCTTGTCAAGATTCAAGCTGCTAAAATTTAAAGAAAAATGTAGAGGGAAAAGTTCATCCAGGTGTTCTTTCTACCCTAGGGCAGTACAGAGGCTTCAAAATGTGGCCTTTAAATTTCCCTAGGTGAGAACATGTTTATTTCATCTACAGACATTTCAGAATACTTCAATAAACAGATGTTAATGCAACTTTAACCAACAGTTATTTATGAACCTGTACTTTACCACTGGATTGCTACAGTGAAACAGGAACTCTTTAACAAATGAGTTAAAAATCCATTTTAGACTACAAGCTCATAGGCAGCTCTGTTGTTTGATAGCTGAAAAGCACTAATTTCTGTGACTGCAGTAATTTGAAGTTCCGTACGTAATCTTACCAAGTTTTGACTTAGAAGTTCATAGTCAAAAACCTCCTTTTCATATTGCTCTGCAAGTTCCTTGCATAAAGATATGGCTTCTTCCCACATCTGCAATGCAAGCACACATTCAAAAAGTAAATCCTGTACCAACAAACAAGTTTGCAACACATCAGAGTTTAACTGCAGTTTTATTGATTATGCTGTCTTTAAAGTGCACTCATTTATTAACTGCACATTTAGAGTGGAAGACTCAGGGCAATCATAAACTTAAGGAAAGCAGATTAATGTTAAAAAATAAAAGTGTTTTATGATTCATTACAGGAAGGAATAAGTAAACCTAGTTTATTATTAGAGTAACATTTAAAACAAAATCATCTAACCTTTCAGATACATTAAAGAAAAAAAAAAGAGTAAAGCACTGAGGTGATAACATTCAGAACATACCCCAAGCACAGAGCAGTTTATGAGGGGACTGACACCTGCCTGTCCTTAAAACACACACCATTTAACAGAATATCCTGCAGCATCCACAATCACAGGGAGCCTTGTCTAGGTCAGATAAATAACTACAAGTGTTAAATGTCCACTTGCCCAGGGTAGCAGCTTTTGTTTCCACACACCTTTACAGCTGCCTGTGACAGTGGCTGACACTGAAACACCAGGACTGCTTTTCTCACCTGCTGTGGACACTCCACAGAAGTGATCTTAAAGCAGGAACAAACTCCCCCTTGTGAGGATATTTCCCAAATTGTGTCTCCTCACCTGCTCAGAGCAGAAGAGACAAAGGGGGCCCAGCAGAGCTCTCTGCAGCTGAGAGGACACTGCCAGGGACAGGACACACAGGCCATTGTCACCTGCTGCCAGGTGCTCCTTGGCCAGGTACCCTGGTGCTGGCTGAGCCTGAGTGCTGGCTGCTGCAGGTCAGGAACTGGGGCTTTGCTTCTCCTGGGCACTGGGTGGGCCCTGCTGCAGTGCAGCTTCTGCAGATGCAACAGGAAACCTGAGAAGGTGAAACTTTCTACCTTGTGGATTATAGGAAGGGCTTCTTTTGCAGAAGCAGTAATGAATTGCCTTTCCCCTTCCTACCTTTGGCTGCAGCTGAACAAGACATAATGACTTAAAGGTCGTATTGGGTCATGGGATTAATTATCTGACTCTGCAGAGTTTCTTCCTGCTTTCTCATCCTTTTCTTTATTTCCAAAATTCTCAGCTCTAATGCCATTGCACTGACAGGTAATTTTATTAACATCTTTTTTGTCTTAAATTGAACTAAACTGTGGTACTGAGCATCAATCTACTATATTTTAAGTTTAGGATGAAATTCTCTGTCCTCCCTGAAACAAATATGTCTATTTTGAACCCTCTGGATTTTTTGAGATAAGGGCTGAGTGGTTTAGAAATGGAAACTGCGTAGTCCATACTATTTTCTTTGTAAGGGGAAGTAGATTCAACATTTTTTATTGCATTTTGTTGGTGCCTGACAGAAATGCTTGTGACAATGTGCTGAGACATTAGCCCTTTCTCTGTGAATGAGGTCATGGAAAGAACATATTCCTATGGAACAGATATCTCTGGGAATAAGCCTCCAGGACACAATTTTTTACTTGACCCACATTTCAAAGAAGCTTTTCCTCACAAATGTTTTGTACAGGGCACATTCATTAAATACAACTGTTCAGAGTAGCACAGCAGGGAGGTTTGGAGGGGAAGAACTCTCCAGACCCACCTTTCCTTTGTCAAAGTATTCTATGATCTTTTCATACAGGTTTTCTTTCAGGTGTCTGTAGGTCTGTGAGCCCTGGAACTCTGTTGACATGACTTGGGGTGCACACTGCTCATCTGACCACTGAGAATGAGAACACATCAAAAAGAATTTTCAAGTTCAGTGTTTCACATCAAAGTCCCCCCTCCCGTGAGGTCTGGTCCCCTGGGCTCTTCCAAGTGTTTTCTTCCCAAGTTTTTTCACCCATCCACAGACAAACTGGGAAAGGCACAGGGATTGCATTCACTGCCTCTCCAGATAAGTGTTGTATTTCATGTGACAACCAGCACTAGACAGAATATTTAAAACATATTTTAAAATGTTATACCTGCCCATCCTTGCCCCACTTACAAATTTTGTATAAAAGTCTATGTGAGAAAATTAGTTCTATTTTTTTTTGGGGATATCATCTTGACTGACTTGATTTAGATTTTTTTGTATTAAAATATTACATATACTGTTATCTTTGTCTATACCAATACAGACAATATATTTCATATTTGTACACTCATAAAAAATCAAAATGGAGTTTAAGCAAAATAGCACAAATTTATTTAGTTCTGCACGAAAGTAAATTCCAAAAGAAATATTAGATTTTTGCTGAAGAACATTTAAATTTGCAATGTCCCCTTGCAATGGAAATTGATCTTACTGATCATTTTGATATTGTCCATTGCATTGGTAATGATCAATAGCTAAAGATAATTAATTACCAGCTACAAAAGAAAGCCAATATAACTTGGTTATATAATCCATATTATTTAAAATTAAAAGTTAGATGTCCCCTTGTGACAACTGGAACTGTGTTTAATTTTCGTAACTGTCATTTAGGGTAGTAAGAAATTACTAAAATGAAAGCTACATTTGTACACAATGTTCTCACTGTAAAGGAAAGCTATTTTTTCTACCATATTTAGTTTCAGCAATATATGGCTTTTAATCACCTACTGAAAATATAATTTCAACAATTAATGTTAATTTTGTACGACCTACTGCAGGATTTCTAACCAGAAACTTGAATACCCCGATGGAAAATAACTCAGAGATTAAGATATTCACTTAAGAATATCAAATTGAATGCTGCAAAAGCTTAATTATATATTGAGTTTAGAAAATCTAACCTTCAGGAGCCACGTATGGAGTAGAAGGGTATATGCTGCTTCTGTGTAATTCTCACAATCTAAATGAAGATCTCGCAATTTGTACAAATACCTGATAGAGGAGAGAGCAAGGATTAGACTGGAGACTGGCATGAGTGGAATACCGAGTGTCAGAATGTTCCAGATAACAGGGAACTCTGTGGATGTCATACTGGGGCTCCCCAAAGACTCTTCAAGGGCACTGAGGGGGCCGAAGCTCTGCTCACACTCTGCTGTGCTCTTCCTGTGTGCTGAGCCTTTGTGCAGGAAAGGGGAGGAAGAGCTGTCCTCTCCTGTGTGCTGAGCTCAGCTCCTCCTCAGGGAGGAGGGATGGCTGCACCAGGGTCTGGGAGAGCCTCCAAGGCCAATATTCCTGCAGGCTTCCTCAGGGAACCCTTGCAGGCACACCTTCTTTGTGTGCACAGATGCAAGCACAGCACAGCACAGCAGGAAGCAGAAAGTGGAAAATAGCAGCCCAGAAAGGCAAAGCAGTCCCTGTACAGCCAGGAGGTGTTGGGGGCAGAAGAGCTGCTCTAAATTGAATTTCTCCTTGATTCCTGTGGCAGCATTGCTGCTTCCAGCACAGCCACTGCCCACCATGGGGCTCAAGCTGCATCTACAGCAGCCAGGAAGAAAATTGCATCCCTCCCTCTCTCTATCTCCCACCAGGAGCTTTGAGACACAGGAGCTTTGACACCTTGCTGTGGCAGTCCAAAGCACTCCCATTCCCAGCTGCCAGCCCAACAGAAAGTTCCCCCTTGATGCCTCAGGTTTTAGCTTTTATGTTTTTCAGATTCTGTTCCGCTTTGGTGTGTAAGTCTGGGCTTCATATTAGGGGATGGTGAGCTCTCTGCACAGAATAGGGAGACAAAACAATTCCTTCTCTAGCTGGGGACCAAGGACAAATGATCCAGATCTCAGGCCTAGGAGCAGAAACAACATAGGCTGAAGAGAGAAAACAAGGAGGATGGGACTGCATGGGCTGGAGCTGTGTAATTGTCCAATTGTAATTGGACAATTAACTCCAATATGCAAATGGACCAGAACTTATAAAAATGTGAGACCCCAGGACCTGTCATCCATTTTGTGGTGATTTTGGGATGTGCTGCCCAAGGTTGAGGCCTCTTAATAAATCCCTACTTTATTCTTCAGCTCTGTCTAGTCTCTGTTCTAGGTCAGCCTTCACAAGGCATCACCCTGAGCAATGACAGCTGAGGGAGCATTGTTCCCCCTGGCTTCTCTGGCTCACAGCTCCAGGGTAAGCCCTGAATCACCTCCAGGGCTCATTTCAGCTGGCACTCTGGGCTTTCTTCTGCAGATTTTGCAGGAGAGGACAGGCTGGAAACGGAGAGCTTTTGGAGCAGCAAGATCTGCTGCAGCCCATGTGCAGAACTCTTGGGGACAGCAAGAAGCCATGGCACATCTGCAGGAATTTTCCATTGGTGACAGCAAGAGGCCATGCCACATCTGCAGGAATTTGCAGTTCCCACAGAAAATGCCTGAGCTGTAACCCTTCCCATGGAGTGTTGCATATTGAAGGAGACTCAGCAGACTGGGCCATTCCACAAAACCAGAGTGTCTTCTCTGCCATAATGAATACATGATACATTCTCCCTCAAACCTCAAATCTATCTGTACTTTCTTAATTTTAAACAATAAACAATGAATGATGAGTGATTTGATCAATTAAAAGTTAATTCTTGTGGAAAAAAAATGCTGTTGCTGGATACATCACACAGATTCCCAAATGCTGAATGCTAAGCTAAAAACAGAGTGAGAATGCAGATGAGGCCAGGGTGTCCCAGAGTAATTTGGGATGGTAAAGTAACAATAAACCCAGAAATCCAAGCACAATGATAAAACCAAAAGTCACAAGACACTATTAATTGCCCTCTCTAAAAGAGATCCAATAGAAAGGTTGTCATACCTGATGTACATCTCTTCACGGTTAATGTTCTTGTAGAAATTCTAGGGACACAAATATTTAAAGTTACCTCTTAATGTCCTTTAATAAAATTATATCTATATATACTCACACACACACATAGAGGTTTTGCTTTCCTTGGTAGCTAGAAATCATAGATAGTATCAAAAGTAGATTATTTACAGACTATCTGAAGTTTAACTACTGGAACTACTTCTTCAATAAATATTTTTTTAGTTATATGTATGGTTTTATACATACATATACTTTTCCTAGTTCATAATGGGATTATTACTGAAAGTTTTTCTATTGGAAAAGAGGAAAATGTGGTTATCCAAATGCATTAATAGAATAAACCACATGCTCCAGCTACACTTGGTGGAAGCTGGTATGTGTTGAAGCACATGTGCAGCACTGTAGTTATGGAGCACTGTTGTGCAATATTTCTAAAGGGGCCAGTTCGAGTAATAAAGCTCATTTTTTTGTCACCATAACATGTTGCAGGAATGCAAGTTGCTGAGGCTGTGCAAAATGTATGACAAGAATGGTCTCTTGAAGAGCTGCAGAAATTAACACCACATTGCACAGTGATTACTGAGGAACAAAGAGTGTATGAGTATAATACTTCAAAGGTGACAGAGGTTTCTCCTCAACTCTGAGGAATTTCCTGGAGGAAGAATCTCTCTATGTAATATCCTCATTACAAAACAGGAATAGAAAAGAAGACAGAGTGGCCTAGGAGAAGATCAGATCCTCAAACCTCTTGGCACCCAACTGCAAAGGTGCCTTGCAGGTTTCCTGCCCACATTGAGAACTGTAACTATTGAGGTGCTGAAGCAGCACGTGGGTCAGCTCCTCATCACAGACTCTGTCAAGAACCCACTGTCCCATCAAGCCTGTCAATAGGTACAGGCATGTGAGCAGCAAACTTTCTTGTTTATCCACAGCATCCAAGTGGATAAAGCACACAAAGCAAACAAAGCACATGGGGGAACGCTGCTTTCAGACTCATGCATGTATCCATGCAAAAATCTCTTGCTGCAGAGTTTAAATCACTACAGAACACTGCCACCCACTCCTGCCCCCTGGAAGATTTCCCTTCCTGTTCACTAAAGGCTCTGGTGCTGTCCCCTGCTCAGGGGTTCTCCAGAAGCAGGAGAGGCTGTACCAGCAGGTTGACGGTGCAGCTCATGCGGTTGTCCTTGCTCTCGTCGCTCATCACGGCGCGATAATCCAGCAGCCTCTCCAGGAGCCCTCTCACCAGGCTCACAAAGCTTTCCACCAGGCTGCAAATGCCAGGGTGCTGCTTGGCACACTCTGTAAGGCTGCAAACACAGAAACATTGGTACAATTCTGATGGCAAGTATTGTATTAGGTCTAAATCAATTGCAGAATGCACTGGAAATTCCCTCTGTGAGGTGGTAATTTAGATATTCAGAAGACAAATGGCATATAAATCAAATGGGAAAAAAATAACAGAAACATTTATTTTTCCTGTCTAAAAATGATTTTGAACTCAAGGGTGTACCCACAGCTTCTGGACAGAGAAATCTGCATCTGTGCCATAACAAATTCAAGTCCCTGGAATGTCATACTATTGCAGTAAGCACTGCACCTTCCTTTCCTCAGCATAAAATGCAAAAATGTTTTTCTTCTCCTTGTACTGGTACATGTGAGTAAAAGCTCAAATGAACAAAAATTACAATTTTTGCTTAAAAAGATATCACCCGAGTAATTTTACTTTGAGAAATAAACAAAACCAATCAACTTTCTGCAGATTGAAAAGAGCACTTTAGCTTTTCTGATAAAAATACAAGAAAGGGAGTTTTATATTTTGGCATCATCAGTTTCAATTTACATTAGCAATCATTAGCATATACTGTTTCTAAAAAGTGCTGAAGTGATTTAGGAGTAGAGATTTTTCTTTACTGTCAGAGTTTTGTTTTCAACATTTAACTGTTTAAACATCATTAAGTGATTACCTACATCTAGTTAATGAGTATTTTCTTTCTTTGCTTAAGAGAAATTATTTATTTCATTGCTTTTCTTTTGTTTCCTCTACTTAACATTCTGATTTTCCATCGGGATCCTCTCCGACAAACTGCATTTTTTTATATATTATATATATATATTTATATTTATATACACACACACATACATATATAATTACAGATACAAGCACTGGGTCAGGCAGAGGTACAGTTAATTTTCTCCAAGTCAGTCCTGCTATGTTTTGGTAGCTGGGAAGGTTCTGACCTCTTAGTGCTCAATTATCAATTGAGGTCTACATCATTGTTTTCCAGACACCCAGGTAAAAAAAAAAAAAAAAAGGCAGTCATCTTTAGGCACAATATTGTTTTAAACAATATAATAACAAAGTATACTGTTTTAATTAATAGCAAACCAATTTTTTTTACGCCCCATAATGATTTCAACCTTTTTCAGAAAATACATATTCATATTGACTTCAATTGCAAAGAAATCCTCAAAGCTCTGGCCTAGAATGGAACCTCTGCAGAATACCCAGGAATAAAGTGCCAACTCAAGCAAAGTAAAAGCACCATCTAAAGTTTATTCCTTGGATTGTGCAGCTCCAGAGGAGACACTGTCCTGACACAGAGGGAATGTGTACATGGATGTCTGAAAGAACATTTATGTTGTGTGAGATGGGAGGGACAGAGGCCAGCAGATAAAACCAGAATACTCCAATTGTTCTTGAATGACTGGTCTGAAACTGAAGTATTCAAATCAATAACTGACACATGCCTTATAAAATATACTGTAAATGGAATGGAAACACTAAAGGGGCTAAGAGCTGACAACTGACAGAAAAGGTTGGAGCACATTAAAAGGTGTTTGGGGGAAAGAAAGTAAGAAATCCTCAGAAACACATAGGAGACTGGATATTATACAGGAAAATGGTGTTGTTTTACATCCACAAATATCAGAAACAGTGTGAGTCACTAATGAGGGAAAGCACAGCCACCATTCAAGTGACTATTATGGATTTCTGCCACAGGTTCCCTGGGAGTAACAGCAAACAAGGCAGAGCTGTGAACGTTCCCTGACTGCACAATGAACACAAGACATCACATTTCTTCCCAGTACAAGCTGGAAAACATTGACATAAACCACAAGCTATTGCTGGGTCTCACCCAGCACGAAGTACATAACTCCAGTCACTAAAGAAAGGTGAACCAGAGTCCACATAAAGAACTACAAAAAGAACAGGAGAGAAGAATGCCTGTCTCTTGAGGGAAGATTCAAAAAATTGTATTGCTCAGCTTTATACAATAATCCAAATAAAAAGGATCACAAATCTTCAGAAGATTTTTTTTACCCCCAGGAGGGAGGAAGAAACCTTTGAATTTTTAAACAGAGCTTGAAAAAAATAGAAAATTTTAAAGAAAAAAATATTTGCAATAAAGCTCGAGAAAAACAACTGCATAGCATGGGCCACTGCAATGATGGGGAACTGGAAATCTGCCAGGTGCCATTTCCTGTTGTGCCTGCATTAGGAACTAAAACATTCCAGAACTAAAACATGCCAGAACTCATCTTCTGAGCCTGGGGACAAATGGCATGGCACAACTTGTGCACTGATTCTCCTGCATTTCCCCAGGCAGGGCAGCCTTGTCTACTCTGCCTGCAGAGAACAACCTCTCCCCTGTCCCACATCACCCCAGCTCCCCCGGGCTCTGGCTAGGACAGGTCACAGCCCCTCATGGACCTCACTCCCATTTACATCTAGGGACAAATGCAAGGCAGTGCTTAATTAAACTTCTGCTGAAGCTGTTTAGTTTATTATTATAATAAATAATAGTATTATTTATGGGCATGGGGAAGTTCCCAGCAACCAGCAGCGTGGGCAGGTGTTGGTTGCAGAGGTGAGCAGCAGCACAGCAGTCACTGAGTGCTGTCAATATCTGCCTTCAGGTGACACCTGGAACTGTGCAGGGGTGCAGACAGCTACAGGAGATCAGCTGATGAAAAAATGACCAAATGAACACATGTGGAGGCAAGTTTAACTGGGTCTCACTCCAGCTGGAAAAGGGAATTGGGGACAGTGGCTTGACATCCCTGCTTTGAAAGGTGTAAATGGAGGAGGACTCAAACCAAACTACTTGAGAGAGCAGGTCCTACCACAGGCAGGTCACCAGCCTCTGCTCCAACACCATCTACAGGTGTCATTCAACAAAATCTGGAGATAAGATGAATTGTCATCTTTAGAAATGTGGAAACTTTGAACTTGAGGCCTTCTGGAAAGTGGGACAGTAGCAAGGGGAAAAGCCAGATATGTCAGAGCAAGGAGGGGGCCTTGCAAAGGCAGGGGATCAAAAGCTCTGTACTGTGTTTGATGGCACTCCTTGACTGCGCTGCTGAAAGATGGGGTTTAACTGGGTAGTGCCACTTTCCAAGAAAAGCCCTGGAATGAAAGAAAAAGTGAAAGAGCAAACAAGGCAAGCAAATAATGTTCCACAGCTCAAAAAGAGTGAACTTCAAAGGGTCACATACACAAGATCTGAGGGAAGCTTGGCTTTTTGCATAGATAAAGTCTCAGTTTGAACACTCTCTCCAGCTTTAAGGCAATGTAGTATTTCAAACTAGATGGAGACATTGTAGGAAGGTCCAGAAAACATATGATAAACTGAAATACTGGTGTTGTTTATCCTAAGGGGAATCCTGAAGGAAACTAGACAGCAACATTCAAATTTGATAAAAGCTGCTGTAAAAAGAAACAGAATAAATGATTCTTTATGTCCCCTGGGTGTGTACCCAAAGCTTTCATGGTTCATCTGACGAGAGATGTGACTTTCCAAAGACTGCTGCCCCTACTCAGAAATACAACCCATACAGGGTAGCAGGCTTTGAGGAAGCAAAACATGCACACGACATCACAAAGCCTTATTTAAATTCAGACTTGTCTGAATAATCCCTTGGATTCCAATCTAGACATGTGAAAATGCAGGTTAGGTATAACTTCATAATTTAGCTGAAGCACAAAACAATGAAAAGGAAAATAATTTTAATGAGCAAAACTATAATGCAAACCAGGTGTAGTGAAGCATTATGGTATTTCCAGTGCCTTCATGAAAAAAGTTGCTAAGACTCTATTTTAGGTAAGGTTACCAACCTGAGAACTGGGAACAATAAAACAGAAACACATCCTGAAGGCATTTGTGCTATTTATTCTCATGCACTACTTACATGGACTCAAACAACTGCATGTAGTGTTCATCCCCTCGTCCTCCTTCCACCTCATGATCCAGCTTCAAAATTATTTCATTTTCAAACTAATAAAGAAAGAAAAATCAAAACACTGAGCAGCTATCCAGATGTCAACACACTTCAACATGACATCAAAAACGTACCTTTGTATAATTATGTCCCACATTCCCAAAGGTTAAATGCTTGAGCATATTCTGGTCTGGGCTTTTGGCATGGCTGAAAGCCTGGACACAGATTTTCACAAAGCTTCCCCTGCACTGGGCACGTGAGGCACAAGCTCAGTCTGTGGCAGCTACAGACAGTCGTTGTCCTCATGCAAACAACTGCACCCTGCTCAGAAGGGAGGAAAGATCTACCTGAGGGTTCTTGACAAGTCATTAACACATCAAGAGGCACACAGAGAGCATTAGTGGAGACCTACATTGAAATAAAGCTCGGTTGCTTTACATAGATCTAATTATTAAAACCACTGTAAAAATGACAGAATTCATTACTGTGCTAATGCAGTAAGTTTTCACGTTCTTCTTTGATACAAAATTTCACACAATTGTCAGTACATGAATAATTCTGTTTCTCCCTGGAGTGTTTCTGTGTAATTGAGAGCTTTGGCAGGCTGGGATCCAGATCATCCCATCAGAGACCTGGAAGCCTCTTGTGGTACAAAGAATTACTGTAGTATTTCAGATATGGCTCTTTCAGATAACTGCAATGAAAAATATTGTAACTTATTTCAATATATCCTCATCAAAACATTCAGCTCTGAGCTGAAGAAACCAAGCCAGGGCGACACAGAGGAAAACAGTTCTTCCTCTTAGAGCATCAAGCAGGTCATGCATCTCTTCAGATGTGTTTCTAGAATTTCTTCAGTTTTAAAGAACATGACATTCTAAAGGAAAATATGTTACTAGATGTACTTCCTTCAAGTAGGTCATGATTCAAACTCTCCACCCAGAAAAATGATTCATCATTTTTCAAGAACAAAGGTCAAACTTTCCCCTCTTTCCTTCAGTGTCCAGCCCTGATCTATTGGCCCCCCTGATCCTGCAAAACTGCTCTTGAGGCAGAAACTGAAGTGGCTTCTGCCTCTTTCAAGGAGCTTTGAAACAGCATCTGGAGCAGCCAAACTTCTCCAGAGCTCACACCAAGAGCAAAACGTGGGCTTGGAGCAGTGGCAGTGCAGGTACACTCTGCTCTGGAAAGGGGCAGGGAGGAAGGAGCCATCACCACCACTTTGTTTCTTGCAGGTTTTGCTGCTCTAATATTAATTCTTTCTCTGTAATTAGAATACAAATGAAAGACTGCCTGTTGGACAGTACATTCTATACTAATATTAGAGAATAAAGAGTTACATTGAAAAATAGCTTAACAGAAAACAATAAAATTGCTCTGTCTCATCCTAGCTGAAATAGAAGTTTAAAGGGCTCTGAGTTAATTTTTATGTACAAGAAGGATGTGTATTAGCATTTAATGTGGGTAACACAGGGGCATGGCAGTTTCAGGACAGGGAAATATGTAGCAAAAACATCCAATCCAGCCATTTTCTGTGGGCTTACTGCAGTAAGACAAATCTGTGAATATAGTGCAGGTCAAGCACCAGTTAAATCTACCTCTTAAATCCTTCCTAGTACTTATTCAGCAGGTAGAGAATTGATTACATCTCAAAGAGGCAATAATTTCACATTTCTGGATCTGAATAAAAGACCTCTTCCTAAGCATCTTTCCTGCAGTTTCTCAACGACCTGCAAGAAGTGAAAGCATCAGTAGCTTAGATAAAATGAGAAAGTTGGCAAAATTATAGAATAAAGTTTTAAAGTTTCTGTGCCAACATTAAGCTCTGGAAAGCTTTCTCCTCTCACTTAAACAGAGTGTGCCTAATTGTCACTGGCACAAATTTAGCTTTAAACCCTCCTGCTTCTCTAATAGATCCAAGGAATCTCCCCTTGGAAAACATGTCCATGGATCTCTCTGAAGCACCAGGCTGTACAAACTCAGCCCTGCTGCTGATCTCACATCCTTCTGGAACCTTACACATAGCAAGGTTTTGAGAGCTGAGAGAAAGAAACGTGGCTGTTTAGAGCAGGTGAATCTCCTGTGCCAGAGGAGCTTGCTGGGGACACCTCAGTCACCCCCGAGTCCCCTGAGGGAGCTCAGAACAGCAGGACACTGCCCTGGAGCCAATGGCTCTCCTCTAACAACGGGTCTGGAAAGCCAAGCACAGCAGCAGCCAGCACTGATTTCTGACACGGTCCCACAGCAGTCAGGAAGGAAAGCAAACACAGAAAACTTCCCCAGATGGCTCCAGCAGTTGGCAGAACCCACGAGAGATACTAAACTGAAAATGCTAAACACAAACAGAATGATTTATTTGAGCAAAAATATAAACACAGATGAATTAATCTTTCCTAAGCCAAGTTAAATCCTCAATGTAACTCAAATCCATGTTTATCTAAATGATATTTTCATTTACTCTGCAAGGAGCTAATTTTCCTTGTTTGTTTGTTTATTTGTTTCTTTAAGTGAGCATTTTCTAACTCCTGTCCTCAGATCACATTAGAACAAGCAGGACAAGGTCTCTTGATGATGTGTCTTCCTTTGGGAAGTCTCAATAAAATGCACAACCTGGTCTTTCGAGGGACAGAAAGGTGGGTTATCAGCATTTGGAGGATGACACTTTTTTAACACATGAGCAATGAGCTTGTCTCACATAAGCAACAAGCTTCTCCTTTTATTTGAAGGAGAAAGGAATACATTTAGAGGACTGAGTCTATCCACAGACACTGAGATGAATAAATTGGCTTTCCAAGATTCCCAGCTCTCTGAGCTCATGATAGGCAGAGCCTCTATAGCTAAAATTAGTAGATATTAATGGCTCCCTCTCTACATCTTCAATTAGAGTTAAAATTACGAGCTTATGTAACACTGCTCTGGGTGAATGGAAAATACATGTGCAAAGTAGAAGAAAGGATTGCAAGAAAATGTCTTACTGTGTCCTACACCTACATGCAGATTCCAAGCCATTAAATGCATTTGTAGAGCAATTAATTCTTGAGATAACCACAGGTGGAATTTTGTTTTCTCTGGGATTAGATGATTTCCTAGAAATGGCTAAATCAATAAAACTCTTGCTGGATAAATTTAAATGACTTTATATATGTCCTGCCTGTATGTTGTGTGCATACAGCAGGACACAGCCCCCAGCCCCAGCACTCCCCTGTGCCCCCAGAACAGAGCCCTGTCCCAGCTCAGCACCAGGGATGTTAACAGACAGGATTTTTGGGAAAGGTTATTAAATGGTGTTGGAGGTACCAGGCAAGCTCTGGTTCCTGTGCTGGTACAGGCTCAGCTCATAAAGATGTTTCTGATTGTGCTTTTTCCCCCTCTTCTCTCATTAGAGAAGATTAGATTAGAAATAAATTATTTGTTTCTAAAGTTTCAC
Source organism: Passer domesticus (assembly GCF_036417665.1). NCBI lineage: Eukaryota > Metazoa > Chordata > Aves > Passeriformes > Passeridae > Passer > Passer domesticus. Next base: position 14,674,073 of record NC_087486.1, on the reverse strand, counting down.
AAATTTATGTTTTAAGTGAATGTCATTCTGGGCTCCTGAGTGCCCCAGGCACTCTTGAAATAACATGCTGTCATTCTCAACATTTTACACTAAGGCTTTAAAAAACCATCCTTTATACTACTAAATGTCAATTTGTAAATGAAAATTGCCCACTACCAAAACCTGGAGTTTATGTGTTTGTGCACCTAGTAACTATCCATTCATATTACTGATTTGCTCCTTTAAATTAAGGTGGCGACAATTTTAAAACATAAAACTTAATGTGCCTTTCCTTTAAAATACATATTTTACAAAACTTACCAGAATGGCTAAACTTACACAGGCAAGTTTTTAATCTTAATTACCTCATCCATGGCAAAGGAGAGGATAAACCCCATGATTCTTGATGAGCAAATGATCACAATTCCTAAAGCAGAACATTAGAGCCCAGTGAGACTCAGCTGCTCAATTATGAAATGGTTTTTGCACTATCTGATGAGAACTCCCCCTTTTCCTTAAGCTGCAATAAACCCAATGTCCTAGTTCCTTGGCACTGTAAAATACCACCTGAAACTTCTTTTTATGGCAGGAGAAGTGATTCAGTGGGCACTGGAGTGCCTGGCCTCCCTCTGCCAGGCTCCCAGGCTGCTGCTCCTGTTAATCAGGCAGGATGAGCGATGGGTTTTCAGGATTCCTGGGCTGCACAGATCTCTGTGTCTCTCCCAGGAGAGGAGGTATAAGCCATGAGCAGGAAAACATTTTTAAGAAGGCAAATATAGGACTATCAGGACACAGAGGGAACAGATGCACAGAAACAAAGTGGTTTTTAATCTTGGCCTTGAACCAAAAGCTTTGCACTGTGGAATACAGACCAAAATGGAAATTCCATCTGCTCATTTGTTCCACACTTCATTGACACAGAAATGCCCCAAACGATTTAAAGTATTAAACATAGCTGGGTATACAAGATATTTATATTTACATGTGTCTAAAATGATGCCTTTTTGTTTGTCATTTTCCCTTACACAGATTGCTCTGAATTAATTATTTGTGTAACTGCAGAGCTGAATATCCAGTTTATAATTTACTGTGGGAGGCAGTGTGCAAACACAGAACAAGGTGATTCCATGCCCAAAGAGCTTGAGGAGAATGGAGATGTCAGACAGGGATGGATATTCCACTGCCCAGGCAGACACAGCAAGCAGTGGCAGGAAATTTAGATTACAATCCCCAGTGCTCTGCCCCACCACCCCCAGCTCTATTCCCTCAATCAAAAATATTTCATAGCAGTGACTTAAAAATTCTTTTTCCTTTTCAAAATGACTGCTGAAAACACTCCAGGAGTTTCAGTTCTCCACAGTGATTTCTTTTTCTCACAATGCATCTTTTAAAATGTACAGTTTCCTGATAAATCTAATAACATATAATTAACTATTCACTGCTCCTGTCAGATACTCTGTATTGAAACCTGGAAGTTTTGGCTTACCAATGTCACAAGGAAGGGGGATAAGGAAATATTTAGATTATAGAGGATCCCTAGAGGTCATTTAATTCTATCTCCTACTTAATGAAGGGCTGACTCCAATGTAAGTCTTGCTGCTCAGAACTTTCTCCAGTAAAATCCTGACAGTTTGGATTAAGATCTTGAAATCTCCCTGGTGCCCTCTTTGGTATTCCATCTATTTCTTGCTGTCAATGCAGCAAGTTTTGCCTAAGTCAAACTAAGTCACTCTGGAGATCCTACACTTGCTGTTTCCTTGGTTCTTAATATTTGGGATTTCACTTTGTGTAGTCAGAAAAGCTCACTTGACAAACATCGACCAGAAATACTGAGCACATGATATTTAAATGTATTTTCACCCAGAGCATTTTTAATTACCTTTTTGAATTCTCCTGTCCTCTGATATTCACACAGCATCATATCAAAGAAAATTGGGATTGTGGCTTTTCGTAGCTCGACTTCTGGAATAAGAGTCATTTCCAGGATGGGCCCAACCATCCCCGGAATAAAGCAAATTTTATTCTGGCCTGAAACAAAACCAAAAATTGAATATTTGAAGAGCAAACTGCATATTTTTAGGAAGACATCTAGGAGCTGCAATCATTTAAAGTAGTGTTGAATCCATCTGTGTTGGTCAAGTCTCACAACTCAGTCACTTCTCTTCATTCTTTCTCAAAAGTTGGGGGCATGTGAATGGACACTGTCTCCTTCTAAGGTGCCAGAATGCAGTGCCAGGAATAAGCAGGAATGCCAGAGGAGTTGATATTTTCAGTGAAGAACTCAATTTTTAAAGTTTTTGACATCTCCTTATAAATATTTAGAGTAGAAAGTAATAAATTACCCTAAGAAGCTCCCAAATTCTACCAGCAGGACATGATAATGTGGAATAACCTTTCTATGAAGGAGAAAACCATTACTGACATTTAGAATTAAATTAAACATTGCAACAATGAATCAAACCACCCAACGCACCAAAATCAGCAGCAGCAGCAGAAACACCATCCACAGAACCCAGCTCCAACCCCACAGTGAATTATCTGGTAGCAGCAGGGTTACATCAGCTCAGCAAACACCCGAATGTGCAGAGCTCAGCCAGGCCCCAGGCGTGGCTCAAAGGCTGGGAAATGGAGCAGCAGCAAACCCAGGAGCTGTGACAGTGTCAGTGCTGCCTGAACCTTGTGAGGAGACAAAAACCTTCTCTTCAACACAGGTGAGACTTGTTCCACACTAAGGAGTGCCTGAGTCTGATGTTCCTCTCTGCTGTGTGCCATGTGAAGTGTCAATGCGAATGCCACACCACAATTTTGCAAGATAAAATGAATATTCTACCTAAGTTCAGTTAATAAGAAATGATCCCAAAGGAGTTAATGAGAAACTCTCAAAGGAGGAACAGCGGAACCTGGCTGAATGACAAAGTTTTTACAAAAACATTTTTGGAATTTTAATCCAAGCAGATTTCAAATCTGTCTCCTAATCTGCAGAATCATAGGTTCAGGCTGAGCAGTAACCTTCTCAGGGAAAATTCATCCAGCTTCAATCCTGCAAAATAAGGTTCTGAGATCTGATTTCAGTCATGTTTGAAGTCTGAGAGAAGGTTCTGAGTTCTCTTTTAAATACAAAACTGGCAGTGGTCCAACTGTATCTCATGTTGGCTCCAAGCTTAATCATAGGAGTGAAAACATATTTTAAGTTCAAATAGCAGAAATATTTACAAAAGCACTTCATGTCAGATATTTTTCAATGGAACAAACATTATGTGACAGATTCAGTTGCAGTGAAGCTCAGTTTGCTACTCACCAAGTTTGTACCACATGTCACGGATAGCAAAGCCAATTAAACGTCTCATATCTCCATATCTGGGAGGAAAGGAATATGAAAGGTATTTTTATCATTACATTTTTTTATCATTTTACCACAAAATTAAAGATATAAGATAAAGGATATATTTTGCTTACTTGTTCTGGATTTTGTTGTATTTTGCATGGGAAAAGTTTTCTAGCTGTAAGGAATCTTGGGTAATAAAAGCCACAGCCAAATGAAAATAGTTGTTCCACAGCTGTAAATTGAATATAAGGAAATTATAATAATTTTGAGGAAACCAGGAATAATATTAAATGATGCATAATGCAGAATAATTTATGAAACCAAACGATGCAAGCAATATGATATTTTTATATTATGCAGAGATGTACATCATTAGTATTATGCAATTAGCAGAAAAGCAAGAAAGATGAATTTTAATAACCACTACTACACATTTGCTCCTAATAACAGAGCAGCTGAACAAATATTGCTAAAAAGAAGATTCACATGAGATCCATTGGCCAACAACACTAAACCCTGAACCAGAGCAGGACTGGGGGAACACGTTACGTGCTGGTGGAGCTTACCAAACTGGAGCTGAGGCACCTATAATTACACTGCATTTGAGCACCACTTCAAAAGGCATCTCCTGCCTCCTCTTCGGATCCTAATTCAACAGCCATTTGTATGAAATTCCAGTGTAATTTGTGAAGAGCTCTCCACATGAAAGAAGGACGAAATACATCCCTAAATAACAGCTGATAGCACAGAGTCTGTACTTGAAGTAGACAAAAAGGCTCTGTGCTTACAGTGCACAACCCTTCATTCCTGAAAGCAAATTATTTGTTCTACACACAATTAAAAACAAGCACTTCTCACACACTAGAAAGGGAAAGGGAAAAGAGAAACTTCCCTAGGAAACACAAATTCAAGGAAGGAAATACAATTTTCAGAAGCTTTCAGGCAGTCAGGAGCAGCTTTAAACACTTAAAAATGCAGCTGTAGCTAAAAACAGTGGTAGGGCTCAATGAGAGAGCAGAAGGCAATGGGAACTGTATTCAGTGGTGGTTCAAGGGATGGAACAAAACACAGGACTGAGCTCTTAATTTTGTATGGTGCAATACAAGCCTGGGTTGGGAACCCACACTAAACAGCCTGGAAGCAAAATATTCCATCAAAAACTTTAGTGGCCGCTGCCTTTTGTAGCCTGGAAAACTCCATGTGCAAATAACCAGGAAAACCAGATCCCACCACACAGACCACACCCAGAACCACAGACATTTCCCATAATAAATACAATTCTCAGACATCCTCTATAATTTGAGGATGCTCCTGCTGTTAATTGATTCCTCCCTTGGAAGCTGTGCCCAGCAGAGCTGCTGCCCTGCACACACCAACCCAGCTCTGCAGCCAAGGCACAGCCTGGCTCAGCAGCACAAAAGTTGCTTATGCCCTGAAAGGCCTGTTTCACTCTCTCACCAAATATTTTAAGAGGTTATTTTGGCCAGTGTGGAGTTCTCAGCCCCACGAGAAGTTGTGTTTATTGATGTGCAGGGAGCACACTTTGTATGTGTCAATTTATAGCAGTGAAATGGAAAATTCCTCAAATTGTTCTAGACTGTGGGGAGAAAAATGAAGGTTTATTCCCCAATGGTCTCTTATGTCATTTAATAGCTCCAAGTTCAGTGCCACCTTTGTCAGAGACACACCCTGCAGACTCAATCTCCTTATTTATAAAAAACTTTTCCTTCCATCCCCACAGTACCCCAAAATGGCTGAAAAAATGGGATCCTTTTCCTTTCAATTGCCTATTCAAATTAAGGGCTCACAAGCTTTTAAGCACCAAAACTAACTTTAAAACTCTATGAGACAAAGTAGTCTCTCTCTGAAGGAAAATAATATGGAAACAGATTTTAAAAATGCAAAAATTATTCTTATGAGACACGTTTTGTTTTCTGTAACCCCATAATAACATTCCAAGGTGTTTTGGACATCTGTCGAATTGGAAAAGGTGGAATTAATTTAGCAGGAAATTTCCAGCCATCTCACGAAGAAGAGATTTGTTAGTTATCCTAAAAAATCATCCAGGAGTAAAGGTTGCAGCCTCCTCCTTCACAAACCTCTGAGAAATGATATTTGCTGGTGGCAGGATCAAATATGAACTTCAAGCTCTGTAATTTGATCATTTTCAAATGCAGAGTATGATATACAATATATAAAAATATAACACGTTAATATTTCCAGCATAGTGAATTCTAGCTAAATTTCCCAATGGTTTCATTCCCAATTGACCTCTGCATTGTTTCTGCAATGTCTGTCTGTCATACATAGATTTTTGCAGTGTGCATTTTCCCCCTGTGTATTTGTAATGCCCTGAGGGTTCTGATTTTGGGGTTTCTAAAAGAAAATTTTAACATAAAAAATAAGCTGCACAATTCTGTTTGTGAAGTGTGTTTGTTGAAATACATTTCATTACTGCTGAGTTATTAATGGAGCATAGCTCATGCAAGAAGGGTAGGAAAACACAAATATAAGCATTTTCCTTCAAATCAGACTGACATTAGATTTTGGACTATGCCTTTTATAATAGAATTCTGAGGCATAGGTGATTAATATATGAATTACAATCGCTCTCACAGCATGGATATAGAATTATAATCCTTTCTAATGCCCTGTAAACGTAGTGCTAATGGAGGAGGGGAGGGAGGAGCGAGAATCAATAACGCTGCATTTCCAGAGCAGAGGCTCTGCAGCAGCTGTGGGAGCACATCAAAATGGCTTGGTTTGGTCACCCTGGAGGTGTCAGGTGCTGCCATCTCCAAGCAGGGACATTCCCAAGGGAATCCTGCTCCAAAGCCAGGCAGGAATCCAGTGGCACCAAGGGTGGGATGGTCGCAGGGCAGGTGTGTTCCCTCCTGCATGGAAACCCCTCTGTGCCGAGCAAGACTCCAAACCAAAGGTGGTGGAGCCAGGAGGTGACAGTGACAGCACAGTGCAAATGCTCTGTCCTGGACAGGGTAACACCTTGCAATTACATCAGCTCCCAGCAGAAACAAAATAACCTGGAATTGTCCTCTTTACCACAGATGTCATCTTCTCAGACAGCTGTTGAGGATACCATGAATGTGTTGCATAAGTACAGAAAAATCACACAGTTTTTGTTACAATTAAACCAAAGACACGAGGGAGACCTTCAGGGAACACTTTTAAAAAAATATATTCACACTTTTTAAGATTTTGTTTCTTTGTTAAGCTTCTTCTGAAGAGCCTATCTCAATTCCTGCATCCTAAATCCAGAATTTAGACAGCTACCTTTTGATGGTGTAGCTGTTCTGCTGCCCTGCAAAAGCCCAGCTGAAAAGCAGTGGTCTGGACATGGTGTCCACTCTTCACATTTGAAATTGGCAAATCCCTAAAGAGCTATTACTGATACAAACCAGCAGAAATCCCAACACTGACATGCCATTTAAGACTGGATATTATGTCAATGGCTGAATTTCCCTTGTCTTTACCAGGAGAAGCTGACAATGAGCCCTACACCAACAGCACTCCCCACCTCCAGAGGAAAGGAAACATCAGCCCAGAACAAATCCTCATAAAACTGCATAACGTGGTCCTGGCTGGGGGAACCAGTGTGCAGACACTGCCTGAGACAGCTCTGCAATCAACTAAGGGAACCCTTGGGAATATTATTTTAAATAATATTGGGAGCAAAGAAACAAAAAGATGGAAAAGAGAAAAAGAAGCAATTTGCAATCACATTGATCAGCTTTTTGTTGGTATGAAATGCAACAAAGAAGTCAAATGAGCAATAAGACATTGATTGTCATGGTCTTCAGGGGAAAGTCTAACCTCAGACCTGCTTGCCTTTTTTTCCTCTATGCTACCAATATATCTCCTTATATTCTCTCCATAGGGTCATCCTGAACTGTCTTGGTTGGAAATGGGTGTGTGTGTTCTATTCTTATCTGTCAGAGCTGGGACAGCTCTCTTCTGTTCATGGGGCAGTTTTCTTTATCTCTCCCACAGCCAATCCTCCCTCCAGGAGATCTCTGCTGTCCATGGCCACGGAGTGTCCCTGCAGGGCTGATCAAATTCCAGCATCCCATGGGGAGATGCTCTGCCCAGGGCAGGAGCCAAGCATTCCTGCCTGGATACAATCTGAGCCTGGGACACCCCAGCAGCCTTTGCCCACTGCATTCCCACAGGAGCAGCTTTCTCCTGCCCTGCATTCCCAGAGGAAGAGCAGGCCCATCTCCAGCAGCCCTGGAGCTCCAGAGGAAAACTGCAGCCTTGTGCAGGATCCCTGCTCCAGCAGAACCACAGCTGGCACTGCAGGAGGGCTGAGCCCCCATGGGATGGGACTGTGCCACCACCCTGCCCCACAGGGCGACAGGGCATGCTCTGACTGGGTCAGTGCTGTTTTGTATTACTGCGTTGTTTATTTTATTTTAATTTTCTTCCCTAATAAAGAACTGTTATTCCTATTCCCATATCTTTGCGTGAGAGCCCTTTAATTTCAAAATTACAGCAATTGGGAGGGAGGGAGTTTGCATTTTCCATTTCAAGGGAGGCTCCTGCCTTCCTTAGCAGACACCTGTCTTTTCAAACCAAGACATGAATACAGAGTCTTAGGCTAGAGTACTTTCCACAGTTGCAAGCCTTCAGACTATTCCTTGCAAGCTCTGAACATGTCCCTGGAAGGACACCTGCCAGCTCAGCTGCTCCAGCTCCACGTGCCAAGGCAGGAGCTGCTAAACTGCTTCAGACAGGTCAGCTGCTGAATTCATTCTTCAGAATCCTGGAGTGAGAAAATATTCCCTGCCTTTCTAGATAACCAGTTTCAATATTTAACATAACCTCTTTATAGCTAACATAAATACAAGAAAATAACTTGTTTCAAATCCAGGGACATGAATAGAATAGAAACTGCTAAATATTGAAGGCTTTTACCTATTCCAATAATTCCTGCTGAAACTCCAGATTTCTGTGCATTAAATCCTCATGTTCCAGTTTATGTTCAGTACTGAAGAATGCAGAGTCATGCATTATGCAAGATTCTGTCCCTGTTTGTACTGTAGGCACCATGAATATTGGGAGCTCTCCTTCACTCCTACTTCATGGTTTATTTTTGGCCAATCACTTAATGAAATTTCACTCTATTCTCTCCTGTAAAATTATTTCCTCTGCAGCTAACAGCTTTGTTTTATCAGCACAACAGTAAATATTCCATAACAGAAGCCCTCCAGGCAGACCTGGTTTTGTTGTGTTAGGTTTTGCTGCGTGCTGACACTGGAGAATCTCTGCAGCACACGACCTCTGAGTGCCACTGATGTACTGAATCCACCCCTTGTGCACTCTGTGTGCAAACCCAGGAAAAAACCCAAACCAAGGAGATCCACCCCCCACACAGCAGGCACAAAACCTCAGCTGATGTTTTATCTCCAAGACCAAAGCTCCCCAAGCCAAAGGCCCATTGTGGCCCCAGTGCAATGGCAACCTCGTTGTCAGAGCTCTGGGACAGGGAAGGGCTCCGTGCCCAAACGCGAGGGTGCATCTGAGGGATGACTGCCAGGGCAGGAAATTTAACAGCCCTTCACTGCTGTGCTGGGCAGGGCTTTGGGATTTTTCTCTCTATCCAGCAGCCTCAGCACTGAATCTATGGCTTTAAGGCAATGCTCAGCTCTAATCTGAAGGACTGGACCCACTCTTGATCAGACAGAGCACATCCTTTCCCTAAATGGCCCTAAATGGTAACACCTCTTTCCTTGCTACCTGAATCACAGAAGAAATGAAAAAAGCAATTTGCTTTGCAAACAAGAAAAAGACCAGGAACTTTTTTTTCTCCATTTAACAAGCTCAGCTAGAGTAGCAAAAAATTTCTTCCTTGCATCTCTCTAGATTTGAACCACACTTTCCTAGATGCTCAACTACTTCACAGCTGACTTGCTTTGTTTGCTTTGGTTGTCTACTATTTATTGCCATGCAACCACTCAGCCGAGTGAAAATCCTCAGATCTATTTCTCTGTGCTTTAAACAGCTTTTCAAATTTTTCTTTTAATTAAGACTTTGCTCCAGCTCTTAATAATCTGATCTGAGAACACCATCCTGCAAACAGTAAAAATCATGCACTTGTTTACAAAGGTGTGGCATCTTTTTATTTTAAATAACACTGACTGATTTGCATCTCCATTCTCCCAGCCCACTCAGCTCCTCCTGCAGTGGGCTCAGGGCCCTGCCCCAAACCCAGCTGAGGGTTGGGATGTGTGGGGCAGGAGATGGGGATGAACAGCCCGTGTGATTATCAGGCTGCAGCTCACAACAAACATGAAAGTTACACTCCTCCAAATTTTCTCTCAAATCAAAATAGAGAAGGCAATTTTCTTTGTCCCATTCTTATTTTTTAATAGGAATGTAAATAAAAATAGAAATACAGCTACACAGTAGCTGTACTGTAAGGTGAACTATTTTATAAAGTACAGGTGTCTCTCATTTACTTTGAGTTAACCACTGCTCAGGTTTGCTTACAGCCATAATATATTAATAAAAAAATACTGTGGGAAATCAAATTTAAATTTATAATTAAGGCTATTAGACAACATGCTTCAGACCTTTTTTAGTCCAGTAGCAACTTTTTGAATGGGTATATTTAGGCAGCTCTTAGAAGGTTTGCAGAGCATTTATTCATGAAAGAAAAGTAAGGTAACACCTTGATTTGGACTTTAAAGTCTCTTATGAAGACTATAAGGGTATTACAATTCTTTACAGGGCACCACTTATTTATTGTAACATTGTTTACCTTACTCAGAGCCTCCAGATATTTGACAAGTCATGAATAAAAGAGCATTAATGCATCCCCTTGAACTACAAGGTGCAATGTTGAACCACAACGTCCCTGGTTGTTTGATAACCCTTTGGGAGGCACAGAATTGCCACAGGAAAGAGCTGAAATAAAGGCTCCAGATCAAACTGCTGCTTTCATTTGAAAAAGGCAGTGAACACCTTAATAAAACTTTGACAGATCCAGTCTTTATTGTCTGTGTGATTTTGGTATCCTGCACATGGTGATGTCTTTCAGGCCTTTGTTACCTGCTTTTAAAAATTACTGACACATCTTGCAGTAAAAAGTGATCAAGTGCTACAGGAACAATAGTTTATAAAGTGCTTGTTAATAAACTGATAGAACTTAGGACAGATTATATCATAAATATGTCAAGGGCCTGAGAGCTTCCAACAGGTATATTTACTAAAAAAACCTATTTTAAGTTCATTGGAAGAAACATCTTTTCTTTGATTCAAAAGTCTTAATTAACATCATACATATACACATTTGTATAATCACACCTTTTGAAGGTAAACATTTTTAATGAAATAAAGCTGGAAAAAGCTCCACATTTCCTACCTGGGGCCACTGTAACTGAGTGTGAATCTTCCACCTTTCTTTTCAGTACTGTCTTTCAAACTCTTCCTGCGTAACCACTATTGTGGCTCCCCTGCAGCCATTTGGGACCAAGGGGTTTTGTGTTGAGGACCAAGAGACCAATTCCCAAGCAGTTTTTAGCACAAGTGGAATCATTTAAAACCGATTGAAAGCTGTGACATGAACCATGAAATATAAAGCCCTGAACTTTATGCAAAGGGTGAAACAGAATGACTTCACACACCATGATCTGGCAGCACTAAGTGACAAATCCTGAATCTAAAAGTGTATTTACATTTTAATACCAATTTAATGAATGTGAAAATTACAGATATTTTCATTTTTATCTAAAGGAAGCCAAACGTGGTAAAATGCATAACAAAACAGTTCAGTTGCACAGAATGATATTGAACAAACAAAAAACCCAACTAACCCTAAATAAAAATGATTACAGAAAGAACTAATAAAAACAAATAGATGAGGATAGACTTGTCAGGGAAGACTACAGGTCAAAAATAAATTCTTAGTGCTAAATACTCTAGGAATCAACAAAGTTAAGCTCTTTCTGTCCTACATCCATAGCACTGACATTGTAAAGGCTCTGTGTGTTACATCTGAGATTGACTTGCTGAATTCACTTGGCTGGATATGAAAAAAAAAAGTTTTCTGCTTGCCAGTCCTGAACAGAGGCATAGAAGAAAATACCCTGGTTGGGTGCCTTATCATAAATGATCAAAGCCCAGCTCTGATGTCACATGGTCCAATCCTGCCCCACCCAGATCCACAGCCTGTCTGAAACTGTAAATATCAGTCTGAAACTGATTCTGGCACAGCCTCAGGAGGGGCTCTGGAGATGGGCACATGCTGCTTTGGCTCAGCTAAAAACCCCAAATACTTACTTGGACTTCAAAATTCATGTTCTCCAAAAATTTCTGGTTCATTGTCTCTGCAAATTTGTTGATGGCTCTCAAGAAGACCCTAAAAAACAAAAAAAACCATGACACAGATAAATGAATGTAACCTCTGGCAATCAATACCCAATGCTGTGTGTGATACTGGTGATTTGTCACTGAGCACACTGGGAGCATCACACATGAGCACAGCAGGTGACAATCTGTACAGTGGCACAGGATTTATAGTGTTACCCATTAAAAAAATTACACAATTGGCAAAAAAGTTTCTCCACCTCTGCTGGAAAAGTCAGACAGTAGAATTTCGTTTCCCTGCTGCACACTGTGCTGCATTCCTGAGAAAACAGAGCAATTCTTTCAAACCCAGTGTCACCTTCTGCCAAAGCCAGGTCACTCACAAGGGGGTCTGGCAGCTGGAGCAGCTCCTGTGCTCACATCATCACTTACGAGCTGCACTTCAAGATATAAAATGCAGCTTCTCAGTTTTCTTACAGGTGGGGAGGGCAGGACAACACCTCTGCCACCTTCCTCCCCAGGTGAGTTATAAAAACATTCCAAACAGTGAAAACACACATTCAAAACACTATACAGTTACTTCTTCCAAGAGTAAGAGCAGGAGCATTCCCCCTCCAGCCTGAAAAGCAGCACCCATTTACGCTCTTGATTAATGCAGCATGATTAAGTCATGTTTCTAAAGCTAATTTCTGACTTCCCAGCGCAGGACATTTGTAAAACAAAAATCAATTGAATCTTTAAATATTTATAAAGTTTATTTTAATAATTCAGTTGTTTTCAAAATTGGAAATTGACTGAAAGTGATCATTTGCCTCTCCTTCATAGGTAATTTTTTTAAAGCTATTAAATGGAAATGTTTCTATGGAAAACACTGTAAGGACAAACAGAATGGTGAACACAAGGGAAAACCAATCCTAATTGTTCAAATATAATGATTGGCTGCCAACTAGATGGTCCCAGACAGGAAAAAAATCTAATAGTTACAACAGCCAGATCCAGAAATCCCCACTATCTCAGTGATTAGCAACATCAGAGAAAGCAATAATTCGATAATTAGGATTATCAGCAAAAGATTAAGAAATCACAGGATATCCATATGTTACTGCTCAAGGAATGCTGTGTCCTTGTGTTGGGTTCTCTGTGGTGTTTTTGGTGTCCCATCTCAAAAGGATGAATAAAAAAAGAAAGAAGAGAGAAGAAAACACGGAAATAATTGTGATACAGAAATGACCCTCAGTCAGGGACAGTGACACAGGAGGGAGGTGACAGGACCTATAAAATCCAAAGTACCATGGAGATGAGACTGAGAGCTCACAGGTTCTCAGGGAAACACCAGAGAGCCCCGAACACAGCCAGGGTGTGCATCCAAAACAAGCAAACCCAGGTTCTCTGTTAATCTTGCTCAATTCTGCAGCTCATTGGTACAGGGTGCTGCAAATGCCTGGATTTTACACTGGCTCAGAAGTGATCACACACATCAAAGACTAAACTGAAGGGAACACCATTAACACCATGGGGGCTGCTAGAACACAGCAAACAAGCTCTGCTGGTACTCTGCTCCCCTGGCAGCCCTCTGTGAGCCACTGGAGAAACAGAACAGTCAGGGAAAGGAGTTTTAGTCTCATAAAAAAAAAAAAAAAATATCAGAAGGGCTAAGTTCAGTTTCTTAATGAGGGAGGAAAAGCAAAAGTTCAGCTTTTGGCAAGCTTGTGACAGGGAATCCCACATAACCACTGAGCAGCCACCCACAGGAGCTTCCTGCTTCATTAGAGCAGTGACTGGCTGGAGTGAGATGCCATGGTGGGGGTGAGGCTTTCCAAGAGGAAAATGTTCCTTGTAAAAACCTACAGAAGAATTTCTTTCCATCTGTGCAACATTCCCCTGCAGTGCTGATGGGATCAAGGAAATTCAGTAATTACGTGGTCACATCCCGCCAAGTCCTTTTTGTTCAGGTGATCAGAGGAACGCTGCAGGAGCTGTGGCAGGGGGAGGGAGCAGATTTCTGGTGGTGCTGTGTCACTGCCACATCACCCCACGCACTCAGCTCAGCTTCCTCCCCGTGGGCCAGGGCATCCTCTGATCCCATCTCCCAGACTGGCACAGCTAATCTTGCCAGCTGAATTAAGGGTCTGGTTTGTGACAAGCCAAGAGGCATCAAATCTCCTCCACTTCCAGAAACCAGAATTTGCTCAGTGCTGCCCTTGCAGGGTGTCACTGCTCTGCTGAACACCTCATATTGGTGTCACAGTGCCCCCAGTGCCACCTCCCAGCCTCTGCCACCTTTATGTGACCAACTCCTAAAGGGGATTCCTGCTGGGAGCTGTCCCACACTGCCCACAAGCAAATAAACACATTCTTCCCTAAAGCTGCCCCCGCATGGGGACATTTATCTCCTCCAAGCTGCCTGATACTTGACACAAACAGCTTAAGATGCTGCAAAAAAAGGGGATTCTAGAAGAGTGATTTATTTCAGGCAGCACAAAACCCCACACAGCTTGGCAGAATCAAGACAGGTTATTCTGTTTCATCATCATCATTCTTCTTCTGAACAGGAATTTTAGGTCAAGGCCTTTTCGGTGTTGTTTTCTGTATTGCTCTAGACCGTTGGATTTACAAAGTTTATTTCTTGCCAACTCACATAAGCAGCTTCTTGGGCTCCAGCTGCTCAGGGAGAGCATTTCCCTTCACTCATGGTTTTTGGCTGGAGCAGGAGGGGTTGTCTTCCATTTCTGAGGCTTTTATAATTCCCAAATTCTGTGCATTTCCACACTGCTCCAACACCATGGCAAAACACATCACCTAAATATTCAGTTTAGCCAGACTTTGGTATAATCTGGTGCTAATAACTTCTCTTGCAACAAAAAAAAAACCCAACACTTTTCAGAACTTTACTCTTTAAACAGCAATATCATGCAAAATAGAGTAGAAATAATCATACCTTAAACACACATGAAATTTATTTGTGGAAATCTATTTCCTATGTGGACATATTACTGGATATAATAAAAATTTTTGTGAAGAGCTTTAGTAAGTTTTACTTTTAGCCATATAGAAAAACCTCAAGGACACCTAAAAAATACTGAGATATTTAATGTCAAGTAGAAATCATGGAAAATATTAAAAATATTTACAGGTTTATACACAACATAATTATATGTAAGCTGTCTTCTGTAAATATCGCTTTCACTCTCACAAATATTTTTATCTGACAGACTGGAAGGACACATTTGCAGGGAGCATGCAGTATTTCCAGGCTGTCAAGTTGCAAATATTTTCATTCATTTGTGTTTTGCCTAAAGGGTGTATCTATTCCTGTCACTGGGAGTCACTTAGGCAGTGGGTTTGAATGCTATTCCTGCCTCCTGCCAGTGCCTCAATGATTGCACTGTCCTGCCTCAGTCTCCTCTTTCACCAAAAAGGGGAATTAATTAAGTAGCCACAAGTATGAAAATAAGCAGGTACTTGTAAAATAGTGTGAGATTTTGATGAAAAAAGGAGAAAATATAATTTCAAGCACTAATTTTTGAAGATATAAATTAAACTGTCACATTTTCAATTAATTTTAATGAAACAATAAATTTTCTACAGTCACAACAGAATTAATTTCTCATCAGTTTAAATAATTATGATCTAAAATTGCTGAAATTCCTTTACCCACAATAACTTCAATGATATTTCCTGAGTTTATGAGGATTGATGCTTCTAACGCACAGCTCATATAAAACTCTTGGGCCTGAAGATTTATGGAAGATCTTTAAAGTCCAAAGTCTCTAGGCATAAAAATGCAGGGTTTTGGCTTAGGACAGCAACAAAATTGCCATGGTTCAACTGCTCCTGTTTCCTCTCTCTCTCTCTGAATTTCCTGCAGTTTCTGCTTTTCTTCATTGCATTGTCAGAGACATTTGTTAAAACTTTTGGCTGGAAAGAGGGCCCAAAGAATAGAAACCTGTGCAGCTGTACTTGGTTTCACACACTTAGGTGTCTGTTCCAAACAGGGGAGAACAGTACCTTAAGTAACACAGAAATAATTTAAGGCAGAAAAAGCTGAAAATTCATGTCACTCTAAGATGAAAATTTGATTTTAAGCTGATTTCCCCTCAAAAGAAAACAGAAGGATTGAGATGGAGCAAGGAAAGAACTCTGGATTCATAAACAACATATTAATCAAAATAGGATTTCAAGGCTATTCCTCAGATGATGATTTTGTCTAACAGTAAAATAGGTCTGCATGTTGTCCTTGCTTTTGAAATGTAAATAGGTAATAAACCTAAAATTCAGATCTGCAACCCCAAGTTATTTTTAGCAAGCTGGTTAGAATTGTTACATCAGCTTTTTCAACATAAAACAAAGAGAGAATTTTATAAAACAAACAAACAAACAAATAAACAGACCCCCCCAAAAATCCCAAACAAACAAAATCTTAAGTTCACATTGACTGTTCTTAGGTGGCTTTGCAAAATCTGGTCTTTTTCTGCACCTTGTTCCAAAGAAAGAACACTTCTGGGTCCACAGCATGATTTTGAGAAAGGTGCATAAATCAGATCCAGCACTAGAAACATTTCCAAAATAATGAACAGCCCTTTCCTCAGACTCCTCAGGTGAATTCTTTTAAAGCAGTGAGATGCTCTTCAATGTCTTTGCAGGTTCACATGACTCTGAAATCTGGGAGTTCACTGCTTCAGCTCTGAGCTGAGTAACCCAGATCCTGAGGTGAAGGCTGAGTGAATTCACTCAGGAATTTATGAGCATCACCTCCAGCTCCTGCTGCTGTGGCTCCTCACGCCGTGACTGCACTGATGGAATGACAGGTGCAAAAATGAATCAAGTACAAACTTCTACTGGATAATCAGACACACAAAAATAAAGTTTAAAAGAGCCTATTTCCTGTGTTGTGGAAACTTATTCAAAGAAACCATTAAAATGATAGCATATATGTTTCTTTTAAGTCACATCTGAAAGCCAGTGAAGCCAGAACTTCTTCCCCCAAACCCAAAGTGCTTTTCCTTCAGAGAGTTTGGTCCAAAATTCAAGCCAGAAGGAGTTACACTAACTTCAGTGGTGTTTTTAATCCCCAAAACTGATCTCTCAGGATTTTCATCAGTGAATCCTCTACTTGAACAGACGAAGAGTATGAGGGAAGTTCTTGCAAATCCTAGAGGATGTACTATTATTTTTAAAGATCTTTCCTGAGTTTGGATAGAAAAAGTTTGGCCATTATGCCAATTCTATGAGATCTGGAGCAGGGAACAGCAGAGGTAAAATAATACTCATCCATAATTTATATCAACTTCTTAGTATCATCCTCATAAAATGTTGTGCAGAGGACACCTGATGGGTATTGTAACATAAGGGAAACACCAGGGAAAAGCAGCTGAAATCAACTGATTCTCCTGTGGGCTTGTCACCTTTTCTCTTCCTTGTTGTGTGCAGAACATGCAGAAGAAGCCTGTTACACAATGAGAAGGTTCAAAGTGTGGGTCAGACCCAAACCCCAATTGTCACCATGATATTTTCTGAAAAAATCCTCTTTGCCCAGGATTCTTCTCCTGGGAAGATGAGAAGCCTCAGAGGAAAAGAAAAGCAATATTATCTGATTGCTTCTCCCTGTGTTTTGCTGCTTTGGAATGTGGTCTGGACATCCTTTACCAGCAGGAGCATCTTTGATTGGTTCCATGTGAATTGTGTTGGCTTAATGACCAATCCCAGTCCAGCTGTGTCCAACTCTCTGGTCAGTCACGGGTTTTTATTATTCATTATTTTCTAGCCTTCTGATGTATCCTTTTCTCTATAGTTTAGTATAGTTTTAGTATATTATTTATTTTAATATAATATCATAATATAATAAATCAGCCTTCTAAGAATATGGAGTCAGATTCATCTCTTCCCACGACCTGGGACCCTGGCAACCACAACACCCAGTGCTGGTCATTGTCAAGGACTGGAACAGTGAATTGCAGCTATAAACTAAAGCTGGGAGGTACAAAATACACAGAAGAGAGACCAGACAAGCAACCAGTGTGACAGGAGAGACTAAACCCCACAGGTACTACAGGTGAAATAATGAAAATCCCCACAAAACCAACAGCAGAACTGATCTCCTACTACCATGGCAATCATTGATTTAGAAATGAAGGGTAATGCAAGATGGAAAAAATATTTAAAAACCTTGTGGCTACATGAAACCTAATTATGAAGAGCACAATAATGGCAACACTTGGGAAGAAATCCACTTCCATGGTAACTGGAAAAATATGGCCAGTGGCTCAAAGAAAGGCGAATAATTTCATCATATTTCTCCCTTGTGTCAACTCAGCTTCGCTACAGACTGAAGAATAATTTCTTGAACCATTCATATTGAATTCTAATGATAGAGCAACTGCCATATTCCTAAATTCTTTTCCAATGTACACCCAGAGTGTAACTAAACAACACAGTCAGAAAGCAGCAGCTCCAAAATGGCTGTGCCCCAGCTGCTCCTGTCTCAGTTATAATGTTGGGGCTTGTCTCAATTATACATCGTGGTTTTCCTCAGTAGCATTATTTGAAAATGTGCATTAAACAGCTATGCCAAGCACCCAGAATACTGCATGCTGTAATGTGTCAGAGTTACTCTGACAGCAGCACAATGAACTCCCAGAGGAAGTCAGGACTGTGCAGTGGTTTTGTGCCAGAAAAGCCAAGTTTCCACGTGAGACCCTTCAACAGGCTCTTTGTATGTGGCTTTTCCTTCAGCATCTACTCAAAACATGCTTTAAACACTATGTAGCTTTCATTTAGGAGCCAAAATACATTTTCAAGTCTGCATATTAGGTGCACTTTTTATGCCAAACTCCTGGAATTGGGATGTGTTGAATTCTTTAAGGAACTTCATGGCTTGAAAATGAAGCGTACAAGGAGCTGCCAGAATGGGCTCTAATAAATCAGCTTGAGAGCTTTCAGTACCTCATTACTTTCACTAATTTTGCTTATATTGTGACTTCCTTCTCACTCCTGTCTCCTCTGCTCTTCTGTGCATTCCAGACAATTTTTTACATAGTAGAAATATTCTGAATTAATGAAAAAATTAACAATCATGCTGTCTTTAGTGCTAATCTAGAATGGGAATCAGACAGAAAGCTGAAACCCTGTTCTTAAAAATGAATGTAATGTCTTAACATGGTTGTGTCAGGATGTCACACAGTAATTAACTCCCACAGCCTTCACTTTTGAGAGAAGTTTGAATTGATATTGCAAAATTACTTCTCAGTTCTTCCAATGATTTTTGTTGTATTGAACCAGCAGACTATGAATTTTAAAAGAGATGATTATGCAGCAAATGCATAATACACCAGCAGGGTTTTTTGTGATGCTTCTGGTAAAAAAATATGAAAATTAACATTTCAAGATAATGTTAAATACAAGGAAATTGCATATATTTTATTTCCTGAAAATCTCTAATTAGATGAATTCTGGTCAAAGCTACTCAGAATGGGGAATACAGAAGGATTGCTTAATTGCACTTACAACTAATGAAAATTATGAGTATTGAATTTTTAGTCTTTTCTGTAGTGACAAAGAACAGTTTGTGCGAGTTATCTCTTCAATGTCTTTTACTCATTTGCACATATATTCTACAGAGGGGAATATACTCCTCGTTGTCTTAATCCCCAGATGTTTTATTAAAATTAAAATACTTGAAAACATTTTATAACAGGCCACATAGCAGAGAACCTGAGGGGTTTCTATCTGCAAGTCAAAGTTGTACCTAGGAAAGTAACAGTTTATCTCATTGACTTCCTGAGAACATCAAATTACCAAGATATATATACATATATATATAAATATATTATAATTATTAATATATGGTTATATAATATATATTTATTATATATTGTTATATAATATATATAGAGAGAGAGAGAGAGATAGCTAGATAGATAGATAGATAGATAGATAGATAGATAGATAGATAGAGGGTTTTTTTGGATGTTATTTTGGTTGAGGATTTTTTTTTGTGTGGAGTTATTCTCTCCACTGAGGACTTTTCTTATAGTTCAGAGAGCTCTCACTCTGGGGGTGTGAGCATCCCATCAGGAAAGATGAGACACTCTGCAGTGGGAGTGGGAATGGGACATCTCCCTGCACGTTTTCTCTCTGCATTCAGATAAAAGATGAAATAAATGACTGCAGTAAAACCCACCAGGCATCCACTCTGTTCCATGACCACGATGGGCAGCTGCCTCCCTTGCTGAGAAGATACCTGCTGCAGCCAGCACCTAATGAAGTGTTTAGATTCCTGGGAAGCAGATAATTCCAGGACACAGAGAAGAACACACAGAGCTGGTGCAGAATAAGCAT
Organism: Passer domesticus; assembly: GCF_036417665.1. Lineage (NCBI taxonomy): Eukaryota > Metazoa > Chordata > Aves > Passeriformes > Passeridae > Passer > Passer domesticus. Next base: position 14,654,107 of record NC_087486.1, on the reverse strand, counting down.
CTTTGTGCTAGGGGGATGCAGGTGATGGCATGTGACATTGGCACAGGCAGGTGGAAGTGACTCTGTGCCAGGCTGGGAGCTGCCAGCAGAGCACGGAGGGATCAGCCACAGCTGGCAGGGAATTCTCCATGGGAGCAAAGCAGAGCCCGCAGGGAAAGCACAGCTCCTGCCTCTGCTCTCACCTGCCTCACCCCCTGCCCCAGGACTGTTTAATGGCATTTTCCTGATTACAAACACTGACTTTTGTACAGACTGAGAAAGACAATGAGGAAACAGAGGAGTCTGGATTTAATGGACAGGAGATACAAAATACTGAGGCATTATGAACCAAATACCTCAGCATGGGAAAAAACAAAAAAAAAAATATCTCTGATAGGAACTTTATATTAACAGGGAAACTGCATTTCAACAAGGGCATTTTTAGTCTCATAACAAAGCCCAGCTGTCCAAGGACACATCCTATCACCGTACACAATTAAATCAATGACTAAACAGTAACATTTGTTTGCACATGTTACAATACCCTTTGCACAGGTTATTTACTCTTTTCTGCAACTATGCTTAAAAGAATTTTCCTTAGACATTTATACTTCTTGCTTAAAATATTTTTTCATACATTACAATCACAAAGTTCTGCAATATGCCATAAGCCTGTGTATAAATGTATTCTGCTCCCCTGAAAATTCAAGCCCTTATAAAAACAACAGCTTTTCTATAAGAAGATGTTTAAATCAGTCAAAAGTTGCAGAGCAAAACAACATCAAAGAAAAGAGTTACTTGTATGCAGCAGATCAGCCTTCTAAATTCTGCCTTATTTGCACAAAATAAACCATAACACTGTCATCTGACCTTAGTTACATAAATGAGTCAGCTTCTAGGGTAAAACTAACCTAAACTACTCATCTGGGGGTTGGTATGTGTTGTTTGTTTGTTTGTTTTTTAAATATGTATGTTTTATTCCCACCAACAGATAAATGGAAGACTGAGAAGCAGCTCAAATATTTTAATTAGTTTGAGGTTTTTCTCCCTTTCAGCTTCAGTTCATTGAATCCCAGAATGGTTTGAGTTGGAGGGGCCTTAAAGCTCATTTCATTCCACCCCCTGCCATGGCAGGGACACCTTCCCTTGGGGCAGGCTGCTCCAAGCCCTGTCCAACCTGGCCTTGGACACTTATTCCAAGGCTGTGCTCAGGACCACACATACATACATGAAAAACGAGTTTTTCAGGAGCCAAAGAACCATTCTCTGGTCATCTATGAAAAGAAAACCCCAAAAAAACCCCAAGAAAACCCAGGGCTGGAATGCCTCCTGTCCTCTCTTGAGCAGAAGCCCCAGCAGCCCCTTGCTGGCACCAGGGAGGGATTTACTGTGCCTGCCTTTGCTGCCTGGCCAGCAGCAGGAGAGCTGGGAGAGCCCAGGCCAGGCAGGCTGGGGATGCTGAGTGCCTGGGGCTGCAGGTGACACTGATGTGAAGGCACTGTGAGCTTTGCCTGAATTAATAACAGCGCTCCAAGGGTGAGCTTCACGAGAGCCACGTCTGGAGGCTGTTACAAAGCAGTTCATCAGCAAGTAAGCAGCTATTTTTAGTATGTATAATGAAAGAAAATTGACACCAATTCCAGCTCTTTTGCCAAATACCTGCAGTGCTAAACCTTTCAAGTTAGACCTAAAAAGCACTCGGGAAGACTTGACTCTGACAGATGTCTGAAAACACTCAGATACACAGGTAATGAAAACATATTTTAGAAAAAGCCAAGCTACTGGTGTTAGAAAATACCCTTCAGTGTCATCTTGAAGGAGTTTTTTCAGGGAGTAGGATCTGACCTTGAAATGTGCTGGTGAAACCCTCTTTCCCTTTATTTTTAAATACCTTAAAATAATGTGGGCAAGGCTCAAAAACCAACTCAAATGGACATGCGAACAATCAAAGTGCCCACTAAGCCATTGCAGACTGGACACCAACCAAACTGATCCCAGGTATTAATTATGATAAGATCAAATACTTTCAGACTCCCTGTGAGGAATTACCATTTCAATTACCAGAAGACAGGGAAGGGATGTGAGCACTTTCCCTGTAGCTGCTAACCCTGCTAACTCTTCCTTTTACTCAGCGAATCTCACTCCCCATGCACTTCATGTTGACAATAAAGTACATGAATTTCCTGGGAGAAATTATATCTCTCTAAATTAAAATTATGAACAGCTGGAAGATAAACAGAGTATATGGTATTGCCTAAACCAGCCAAGCATTTCCCCACAAATGCCATGTACTTAGGAATTACTGCTTTTAATAAGTTAATAGCCAATATCTAAGTGTCATGAGTGGAATAAAGTGCACATACAAGCAGTTGTAACTAATAAGAAGAAAGCAGTAAGCAACTTTAATTAGAACAAAAGTTAATTAAATCCACCATGGAGGATCACAAAAACAACTCAGATATTATATCCTCATGACCTCAATCATGATGTTACTGTTTCCCAAAGTGTTCTGCCCTACCTAGCATGCTATAAAGAAGTGTTCTCTCCATCTTGCTGCTAGTGGAAGAGGGGGCGAAGAAACAGGACAAATAAAAGGTATTTAATAATTTTATTATTTCTTTCCTCTTCATTCTCTGTTGCTCATTGAATACTGCCTGTCACACACAGCCTCTGCCTCCCTCAGAAGTGCTTTGGGCTGAGCATGTTGGGAAGAAAAGAGCACTTTGTTTATCATAGTGATTTAAAGTAATTTGATTTGAATCATTCCAACCTGACACAGACAAAGCTCTATCAGTAAGTTTAGTCAATTAAGCTTCTACTCCAATTCTTTCAACTCTCCCACCAGAATTTCTCCTGGACGAGAATGTGCCCATTCTCCCTTCCTTTGGACGCTGTAAGAAGTCATTCTCTCATGTGTGCCCCCATCTATGCCAGACATCAAACTTTTAGCTGAAATCTCCCTGATATCATTCAGGCACTGCCTGGTTTTACTTCCAGACATCAGGAACTGGGTGTCCTGCTCAGCAAACAGGACCAGACCTGCAGTGCTGGTGATGTTCTTCCAGATTTCACATCTCTGTGCTGCAGTCCCTCCTACAGCAAAACTCCTCCAATTCCCACTTTCCTTGCAAGCCACAAAGCACTCAGGATCATGCAGGGGAGCTGCCAGGCTGTGCTGCACTCCCTGAGGGCACAAGGGCCACCAGCTGCACCCTGCCACTGCCCAGGTGACACCGCACACAGATGTGCCCCTCAGCCCTCACCAGGCTCTTTGCAAGTGCAGAAAGGGGAGACTCGAGGCAAAACACCTCCTCCAGGGAATAAAAACCTGCATGGAGCCTCCTGTTCTTAACAGGGGAATAGAGAATGCAAAGCTTGCACTGTGCTGGTATTTTTGTGTTTGGTTTGTTGGGATTTTAATTGTCTTTTCTTCTCTGGGTGTTATTACAAGAGACCTAAGCCTGATCCCCCGTGACTTTTTCTCAGCTACTCCTCTGGTTTGTGGTAAACAATGTTAACAAGACAAATCTAGAAAACTAAATTAGTCTTCAATTTATTTTGTAGAACATCCATTCCCTCAAAAAAACACCACAAGACCCAAAAAAAGAAAAAAACAACCCCAAATTTCTATAGAGACTGATAAAAAGCCTCCCTCTCAGTTGTTGATATAACATAAAATTAAGATATAAAGTAAGATCAATAACTCATTTCCTTATGCATTCCAGAGAACAGCAACATAATCAAGGAGTATAAACAGTGCCAACTCATTTTAGGTAAGCAATGTGTTTACAGGAGAACTATTAAATAGCTTCTAAATAATATTTTTTTAAATGCTGACTTATTTCTTTACAGAGGATAAAACTTAGAGCAACAAAACCTGCCTGGAACAACTTGTCCACAGAGTTCAGAGTCATTAGGAGGCACATGAACACAAATACAGTCCCCCAAAACAATTTTTCCTGTCAGGACGTAACACAATACAGACACCACCAGGTGAAGCTCCGAGCCCCAAAGACATTCTTTGACCAAGGACAGACACTTTCCACCCTCACAGAATAAAATAATCCCATACCTGTGGATAATGCAGGTGTCAACAGTGTTTTCTAGATAAGAGAACCAGTTTTACATATGAAAGGTTTGATGTGCTGACATGTGCCACATTATTATAGTCAGTTTAGTACTAAACTTATTTTTTAGAGTAGCCTTTGCTACATCAAAACTAATTGCAATCACAGCAGCAGCAAAATAAGAATGTGCAAGGAGTTAGAGTTTACCTGAGAGGCCAAGGTGGCTCAGACAAAATAAACAAGAGGGATGAAACTCCTGTAATGTACAAAATATTACCTGAATTTACACATCCAGCAGCACATCTGTGCCTGCCCACCTCAGAGGAGGGGGCAGGGATCCCTTCATGGTCATTAATGCCCATGAGTGACCAAGTGAGGCTTGGACACCTGACTTGAGTTCATTGAATCCCAGATTAGTTTGGGTTGGAGGGGCCTTAAAGCTCATTTCATTCCACCCCCTGCCATGGCAGGGACACCTTCCCTTGGGGCAGGTTGCTCCAAGCCCTCTCCATCTAGAACATAATCTTCACTTTTGAATCACGGAATGCAAAAAAAGCCCCAACCAACCTTTTCATTTAACATAATTCAATTCAAATCCTAGATTAAAACATATTCAGTATCAAAATCTGATATCACAACACTGTAAATTTTATTTACAAATCTTTTCCTCCTTTTCCTCACTGAGCGTTCGCAGGAGATGATCAGCTTCATTCAGTACCCTCAGTGCTCTCTTTTTATATATTAAGAAGTGGAAGAAATTCCACTTCTATGTAGTGAGTGTGCTTCTGTTCACTGTCCACTTCAATGTGTAACTGTGACATTCAATAAACAGCATCTGTGGATTAAGTTCATTCAAACCTGTGCACTTTTGACACTTAGCTCTTAGACCTGTCCCTCTGTAACTTCTAGAAAACTCAGTGTTACCACCATCTATATAAAACTAAAATAAAGATAGTACAGGTGACTGCCAAAAAAAGCAACACAATCCAGCATCTAAACTCAAAGTTTTCTTTGAAAACAAGAAGCCAGGATAAGTTCAGCAGTAAAGGTAACATCCAAATAGATGAAAAAGTAAGTAATTTCCCCTTTCCATTTTAAGTGGACTTAAAGGACAGTCAACAAGCTATTTAATGGATTGTTTCAGATGACCTTCTTGGCATTCCCCAGACTGGAATGATAAAGTTACCCTAGACTGCACTGAAAATGTCTTGTAGGGTATGACAGGAGTCCCTGTCCAGCAGCACAGAGAGCAGGAGCTCTGTGCTTCTCCCTCCTCACCTGTTCTGCACCATGCTCATGGCCATCCAGTCCGAGGGGTACACGTTCTTCCCAATGAGATCTTTGAACATTATGAACGTTTCCATCAAGAAGTCCTGGAACAACAAACTGCAGTCAGGCTGGGGCTGTGGGACACACCCTTGGAAGTGTTTCTGTGGGATTGAGGAGCCAACATGGGGGGTTCCACTTTGCTCTCAGTGAAGTCAAGAGAAGAACTCTTGGTGATAGCTCAGTAAATCTGAGATTGGAGCCAAAGTCCTGTAGAACAGCAGTCTCAGATTCCAAGTGGAATTACATTAATTACATTAAAGTCATCAGACAGGGCTCTTCAGAAAACAGAAGGCATAAATTAATGGAAAGAAAAAATTGTAGTACTTCTTGGTAAAATTTGATTTTTTTATGAATTAATCTCACTATGAATAAGAACTAACAGGCTTGAAAATATACAGGATTTTTTCATTATTTACTCAATTTAATCCATATTTAAAATTTCAGTTATGGCACAGCTCTGACTTTAAGGAAGGAAGGAAAGTGATCAGTTCTTAACAAGTGCAGATATTGCCTCCATGGACTAACAGTAAATGTAGATGTAATCCAAACCTGTTACCTGACAGCTACAGCAGAAATCTGAAAGGACACACATAGGACTATGGAAACCTTCTGGTACCATTAAATTATGGCAGAAAAAATTGCAATAAAAGGATGCACTACAAAAATAGGGCATGATTGCATTTAACTTCCAATGTTATTTGCACCAGGAGTAGACTCAATAGTGAAAATGGAAATGGATCACCGGGTATGAAGTGTGAACTAGTTGAGGATAAGATTGAACTAGTGAGGATAACTTTTGCTGTTGTTTTGTTGTGAGTTTATTCTTTTTCTTTTCCCCTTTCTCATAAGAGTACAATACAAAGATTCCCATTCTTATTCTGGATCATTACATCACCACCTCAGTGCCAGGATCAACAGAGAAATTTGTTTTCTTCCAAATTTCTGATTTCAGTGTTGTCCAGTGCCACCATTAGAAGAGAGAGGCAGTGCAATAACGCAGAGGCAAAAACTGTACAACAGAATTAATTCTAGGAAGAATCAGAAAAGAAACTCCAAAAACAATCTATTGATTTTTCACAGGAAATCAAATATTGTAACTATCAATACTTAGTACTCACCACTAGTTCTGAACTTGTCTGGAAAGTTTCAATGTACACTGAATAATGCTGGTCGCTCATCTGGTTTAGGATCGCTGTCATGCACGCCACAAAATGACTCTGAAAGCAAAGCAGGCAGAATCAACACATGTGGATTACTGAAGATATTGGATTGTACTCTTTCTAAAATTGAAGCATGTGAAACGCCTGAAAAATCCCTTTATGTATGTAAAAATAAATAATATTCAAGCTTTTGCCAGCTCAGATGAAAGAAACAAACTCAGAACTCCAAAAGGATTATTCAAAAGCTGCCTTGGCAAGGGACAGGCTCTTGTGAGAAAGCTGCATCATTAATGAGATACCACATGGAAATGCACATTGTGACAAGAAAACTTCTTATATTAAGTACAACTCACTATCACCTTAAGACTCCTAAAAGGCATGTGATGTCCCCTAGGATTCTTCTATTAGGAATTCATAGGAAGAAAATATGAATCAAAAAATTCTAATAACGCTATTATTCACAGGAAGAAATAGTGCAAGAAATGCCATTTTTCACATTCTGCAGGTTTAAGCAGCTGTTAGGGAGCTCTCAAACTTCTATAGAACATTATAAACTTCACATCTCAAAACTTCTTTCAAACTTCCTCGAAAGGAAGTATTTAGTCTTTCTCAATTCCTAAAGTCAAAATGCTGAAAGACACAACATGATTTCCAGCCCTGAGTTTTACACTGAGTTTTCAGTGTAAGTTACTGAAAGTCACAAAGACATTTCTTTCCCAAGCAATAATAGTGAGTTTAACGATTTGCACTTTTCCTTTAAGACTGAAAATTCCTCCTTATTGATTCCTTTTAATTTGCTGAAGTTTTAATTCCTGGCTTAACACCCAGCCTGCTTTCAATGCTCGGATTTCATTTTAACATTGCTGAGCGCTGGGAATGATTCCCTGGATGTCGCGGAGCCCTTCCAGCGCCGCTCGGTGCCACCCGGGCTCGCTGTGTCCCCACACCACGGTGGCACCCAACCATTTTGTCCCCGTTCCAGAGCAGGAGCAGTCCCTGCTCAGCTCTGCCTGTGACCACTAGAGGTCTTGTGCTTCCCTGCACGAGCTGCTCTCCGCTCCGTGCTGCTGGGCTTTATTTATTTATTCCTACGCGAGCAGAGCCAGCACACCTCTTGCATACAAAGAGTGAATTTACAACCCAAAGGAGCTATCGTACATTCTTTTGGAGTAACCTTAGTGCTAGTGAGAGCCTTGCCTACTTTTTAAGGCTAAGAAGACTCATTTTCTGCAGGTAAACCACAAGATTTCAGGTAAGAAATCGTGTGTTCTCGGGTACTGATGCTCTTCTAAAAGAAATGCTGGATTTCCTGCAGTAGTACTTCACTTTTACAGTTCTGGAGCAGACAAATTTTTGCTGTGGTGTTAAATTCATAGCTGAAAGGAATAATGAATTGCAAAGGATTTGGTACTGAAATTGTGTGGGGGTTTTCTTCTCATGTCTTGATTTTGAAAAAAGATTAGCAGCAGAAGTTCGAGAATTGACACGAAAAGCAGCTCGTATTTTTAGTAGTTACACATTCACCACTGAATGCCTTTCTAGACTCAAGTTAAATAATCACTGCTTGAAATAAGCAGCATTTCTTCACGAGCATTGTATAGATCTATTATGATGCTTAAGGGCAAAAAGACTTTAAGAAGGTTATTTCTTTTGTTAAAAGCAACTTCAAAAAATGTGTCTAGCTATGGCTGTGATTGTGGTACAGCACAAATGCCTTAGTGACAGGGTATGGTGAATTTAAATTTAACAGATAATATGCCTTGAAAAGAGCCATAAGCAAAGATTACATCTTGCTGGCCAGAACCTCACATCAAACCTGTCAAATTCACATCAGTTGGACTGAATGATAATAAAAAAGGTGTCAGTAAAGGCGGTTTGCTGCAAAAACTTCCTTCATCCTTTCCATATAACTGTAAAGCAGGGAAATACAAATACTGTTTGATCTTTAATCATTTTCTTGCCAGCAATCTCAACTATCAGAAATCATCTGCTAGCATCTTTATAGGTTTAAAGCTTGCCCCTCCCTCCTAATCCCCAAATGGCAGCAATGAATATTCGCTCCTCAGAGGCAGCCTCAGATCTGTGAGTGCCCCTGCACCCCAGCACTGCCACTCTCCCTGGCAGGACTGAAGGGTAACTCAGGGCTCTCCACAGCTCTGATCAAACCTGCAAATACCTCTCTGCATTCAGTGAAATTCTCCTCTGGGGTTGAAGTGCCTCTTACTGGAGTGTGCAAAGAGCACGAACTGCCTGTGAACAGTAAGTTCTGCACAAAGCCAGCTCTTGTGCCTGGCCACAGCCTGTGTGTTCACAGGATGGGCAGGAGAAATTCAGAATCACAGAAGAGTCCATTAAAAAACTGATTTCATTAAGTCAAATGTTGTACATAGGGATTGAATAGTTGGATAGAATAGACTAGGATAGAAAATGTTGTGGCAGACAAGGTGAATTTCAGGTAGACTCCTAGCAAATCATTTTAGCTGTGCTCAAGCTTGTTAGGATTTAGCCTGTGAATTACAGCAGAAAACTGATTAGAACTAGGTCAAATGTATAAAAAATAAATGTATCAAAGTAAACACTTTAATGCTGAGACAACATGAACAGAAAAAAACCCAGAAACAACTCTGCATGACTGTAAAGAGCTCTAATGAAATATTTCCCAACTTCAATACATTAATTTCCTTATGAACACAAAAGAATCCAAAACAGAAACAGCACTGAATTATATTTTTTAAATTATACAATTTCCTGTCAGACTTTAAAAAAATGTGTAAACAAATAGGGCAGTTGATAGTATGAACACTGCACTGCTGTAAGGAGCAGGAATATGAGTAAATAGGTGCCAAATGAAAATGAAACAGAGGAGAAAATATCCAGGAAACATTAAAATTCTCTCTCCACTTAAACCCCCTCATAATTAATGCCATATATAAATGAGATAAAGTGCTGGCTTTACTATAAACACTGCAAAGTAGTGAGTAAGGTGAAAGAGATGTTGTTTTACTTGAGTATATACAAAGGACACCAAAAGGAATTGCAGACTTGTTCTGTAAAACAACCAGGGCTTCCTAAGTTCAAGCAGGAGGAGGTGGAATCTCTGAATTCTGCTGAAAAAGTGCAGATTAGCTGTGAATGCAACATGTACAGGAAAAGAAACAGCTGAGGAACATCAGGATCATATGAGTAAGATGACAAACTTCAACACCTAGCAACTAAGCCCAGCACTTTATAATAGCAGATGGTGACAGGTTGCCGTAGTAACTTCAAATAGAGCAGCAGCACAAGGATGAGGCAAATGCACTGGAAAAACAACAGAAATAACATGGAATGAAGCTACATTTTGATCTAATCTAGTAGAAGGGTTTCAGTGGCTGCAGGGTAGGCAATCCTCATACAGATGCACTTGTGGAAGGACTCGGGGATATTTATTTAATGTAGGCACTTAAGTGGCATTTACCCTCATTAATAGAGCACTTTAGCAGCACAGAGCCTGAGTGCAAACACAAAACCACGTGGACATGCTCGTTTAGCTCCCCCTCACAAGCAGGGGGAGGTAAGGTGGCTCTGCAGCATCCTCATCACCTGTGACCCCACACTAATGATGGTTCATGTTTGATTAACACACGGCTTTCTGTATGGGCCAAAGAAACTGATTCAAACAACCCAGCATTCTTGTGGTGCTTGCAGCAATCATAAATTAGACTTAATTCTGAAGTCTCTTGTAGGATAAGCCAGAAGTTTCAAAATTCATTGCATGTGAGAAACAGTAATTGTAAAAATAACACCCATAAAGAGAGTGACCGAGAACTTTATTGGGCCAACTGCTTTGATTGGGTTTTTTTTTTTTTGTTCAGAAATAAGTACAAATGTCTTTCTGGAGGAAAAGTGAGAAATATGTCATCTTGAGTGTAATGAAAGAAAAACTAACCAATCAGCTATTTTAATCAAGTGTTAAAAATCATCAATATTTATGTTGTACCACAAGTCTGTTATTGAGAATATCTCCAAAAATACTGTCTTCACAGAATCATTGAGTCATCACAGCTGTTTCTTGTCATGAGCTAAAGAGCAACATGAAAACAAGTATGGAAGATGCTCAGTGATGCCACAAAGAACCACAGTAGCTTGAAGCCACAGCTTCTCAGAAAACCCATTAAACTTTGGGAACTGTGGCATATGTAGAGGTTGAGACAAACATCTTGATCATATTATGCAAATACTAAACAATACCAGTCTGAAAGGAAAAATAAGCAGAATTTCAAGTGAATTGCTAATGCAGTAGTTCTGTTTCTCTCCAGAAATAGATGTCCCTGCCAATGCATGTGCAGTCCTAAAATGTAGTGTTTCAGGCTGGAAAGGCACAAATACATAAACATTAGGACAGGCTGCTATGCAGCAACCTCGAGTATCCATCACGTGTGAAATGGGGAATAGCTCCCAATCCATACAGGCTTGGAGCCTGCCAATGAGCACATGGTGCTACTAAATCACTTACAGTAACATTCATCTACTCTTGGTGGGTCTGAGTTTTTAATTTTCCACTTTTACGTTCATTGGTTCTGTCTCCTTGTGTTTTATAGCTGACTGAACAGCATCCTGCTCCTGCATCTCACTGACAGCCTTGGATTTCTGACTGCAAACATGCTGGGCTCTTTTAGCTTGTCCTACCATTTCCTTTACAGTCACAAGATTTAGCTAAAAGGATGCACAACTATAAAAGCAGCAGACTACCAGGTGGAATAATACAGAACAATTTTGCAACACAATGACAGAGTCATTGCAGATGCTCTGTGTGATTTTAAGATTTGTTACAAGTTAGACAAACACAACAGTTTCAGTACTATTTCGTACAAGACTTTTCCATGCATAGATAAAAGCAATAAAATAGTGGTTCATGGTAGGACATAAAAGTAGCTTGATTTTCATGGAGTATATCCTTTGCCATCTTTGGGGTTTTTTTTAATACAGGAGTGTATTTTTAATATTGTACTGATTTTCCAGCAATATTCCAGAAAAGAAAATTTTTTATTCTCTGCAATGTTTTTTCTGCTGCTGGGTTCTGTTGTTTGGCTGGTTTTGTGCCATAAATCCTCTCCAGAATTTCTGCTACTGTCTCTGGTTGATATGAACACTCCACTGTAATTGATTTAACTTCTGCTGAAGTCTGTGTTCAAACACAGTTGTGTAATTTACTACTTTTCCTGTAATATTAACTTTATGTTCATCTTCAAAGCATATTTACAAATAAATTATGAATAACAATAATCAATGAGGTCAGAAAGCACTGGGTTGAGCTCAGCTGGTCAGAGCATGGTGCTAACAATGCCCAGGTTGTGGGTTTAATATCTGTATGGGCCATTCCCTAAAGAGTTGAACCCAATGATCCCTGAGTCCCCTCCAACCCAGAATATTCTGTGATTCTTCTGTGGTGCTGTGATCTGGAATGAGCAATCATTGCTTGGAAACTGAACTAGTCCAGAGTACAGTTATCAAAGACAAAAGGAGGATGTGTTTCACCTCCTCCCTTAAGCACTGCTGCCACACTCCTGACCTCAGCTCTGCTCCAGCAGATGAAAGCTCCCATCCTTTGCCTGCAGGGGTCTGTGCAGCTTTTCCCTCCTCCTCTGCATCCCACTGATTGCCTCCCACAATCTGCTGAGCCTCAGAAGGACCTTCCTGCCCTGGTCCATGGGACGTGCACTGAGACACCGCAGTGTCCTGGGGCTCTCAGGCTGCTCATTTCCCTGATTTCTTATCCAGTGCTGCTGCACTGCCCTGGTGCCCCTGAAGCAGCTGGGCAGCCCAGCAGGCAGAGGGTGCCTGGTGCTGCCCAGTGTCCCAGTGCACTCCTTCCAGTTAGAGAGGATGGGAAACACTGCACTACACACCAAGTACAGGCAAGGAATCAGATTAAAAATACCACCTGTGGTTTATTTACTGGACAAAGATTGGCCAATCTCTCCCAATTGAAAGGACTGGGAAGCAGCCTGGGAACTTGCAGGAGGTGATGGAGGGATTGGGGAAAGGGTTCCCTGCCCTGAGGTGCATTGTACAACAGCAGGAACCAACCCAGCCAGGGCTGCAACAGGAGCCTGCAGAGCAGAACAGAGCAGCTGCAAGGGACAGCAACCCTGGGGTCAAAAAGAGCAGAACGGAGCAATCCAAGCTCTTCAAAGTGCTGTAGCATCTTTTATTGCTAAGCCATGTACTTTAAATTTATACAATGTGAAGACAAATGCTTTGGATGATGATTCACTTCCTTAAAATGAAACAGAGCCACCTCCTGTATTCCCAGAACTATACCACTCTATTTGATTTTGTTCTTTTTCAACTGCACTTACTGAAGACAGAAAAATTAAATTAGATTTCAAGTACTTGATCAGAGATGAGACTAATAAAATATATTTGTGAATGGCTAAAACAAAGCTTTATCACAATAGTTCTGCTTAAAACTGTTGAAAGTCATTTCACTGCAGAAACTTCCTTTTTACTTTTAAATTGATCTTATGGAGAAAATAGGGCCCAATAAAAATAATTTTCCAACAAATTATGTTCATTACACTAACCAGTCTACTCACAGTGTTTGTTTAGGATTGATTAATACCAACTAGCAACTGTTAGAACAGTTTTAATTTGCATCTGAAATATTTTTCATATTTAGATGATATCCAGTAGGGGCTTTTATTAAGTTTTTAATTGTTTTGTAACAGTGGGCTCCACTTCTAAGCTTGAAAAAAATCTTGGAGTCTGATTAGCAGAGTAATGGGCAAAACCAAAAAATTCATAGCAAAACCCCAAATCTTTCTAAAGAGAGCTTTTCATATTGCATCTTGGGCAGGTTGCTTAATGGAAAGCATAGGGAGTTCTCCATGAAACAAAACCCTGTGGAAACACATGTATAAAGATGAAAGGATAAAACTTAAAAAATGACAGAATGTCTTGCCAATGGACACAATCTAAAACCTGCAGCCAGCTATGCATCCTCCTCAGGTGTGGGTCTCTTCAAGGGATGTCACTTATGTCCCAGTTGGTTGAATTTCAATTATAATGTAACATAAACAGGGAATCTTGATACTCTAATAATATACAGATAGAAATTTCCCAAATAGCATTGTCTGCATCAATTATTTGTGCATATGCTAATTGTATTTTTGAGGGAGATTCTAACACATTATCCCTGGGCTCTGGCAGAATAAGGAATACTCCTTTAATAAATTAGCACCAGCCCAGGGGCTGGATTCATTATATACTTACAACAGAAGTAGAATGAAGATGAGAATTGAAATTTCTTTGAATAACTAAATCAGGGATTATTTTAGCTCTTGGCTTTAATTGCCTTTTTTTTTTTTTTTTTTTTTTTTTTTTAATGAGAGAAAGAAAAACCATTTAAAAACCTATAAAAGGTAGAGAATTCCAGAGTGTCCTGGCTTAGGCTCCATCAGGAGTGTGACTGTCCCTTGCTTGCTCAGTCACTGCAATCCAGGAACCTCTGAATCCTAAAACCACCATAGGACAAGACTGAACTCCTGCTCCTGGCTGTTTGGAAAATGCACCAGGAGGGTAAAAGCCAGCACCTCTGCTCCCCTGGCATTAAATCCCTCAGACAAAAATGATATCCTTATTCTGAAATTAAAAGTTGCTCCCCAAAAAAACCCAAAACATAAACCATCCTCAGAAAAATGGGTGAGTATTGATGAAATAGCACTTTGTTGTAAGAGATCCTTCCCAAAAACAAATTTGGCTTCAAACAGTTTTCAACAATTTTCCAAACATGATTATCAAAACATTTTGTGGTGCCACGTCATCTGACCATCTGAACTCCTGAGGATGATGACTGTGTGCCAAAAGGACACTTCTTTGTGCTGCTTTACTGCCAAAATATTCAAGGCTATCTGCAGGGATTTATTTTTCCTCATCTCTAAGGTAGGATTTCATTCAAATAGATTGTCTTGCTAAGAAGCCAGGGTACCAACACCTCCTCCTGGACAGAGCAAACAGAAATAATGAGTGTAGGCACATGTTAGGGAATAGCAATCCTAGCAGGAAACAAACAAAAAGCAGGATCACATGCATATAAAAGCAAACTCGATCAATGAGAGTGCCAGAGAAATATAATCTGTTATGCCTCTGATATTCAGAGTTTGCATCACCTGAGCAGTCTTATCGTCTCTTGTTTTTATGATTAGTCACTGCAATACAGAGTGTGTGGGAGCATCAGTACATATGTAACAACACACACAGGGAAGAGGTGATGATTAGAAGCATTACAACCTACACCTCCACTGTATTTTCCATATTAGTGCTCTTGGGTTTAATAGCAGCCTCAGGACTGTGCTGCTGAAGCTGCTCAGAAAAGCCTCTTAGGTCGTGGTTGGTAGTGTCATCTTTGTTCTAGTCCTCCCCTGAAGTGCCACCAAAGGACCTGTTGGGAAGCAGGTTATTTTCTGTCCTTTTAGCTCTAGAGAGCTGAGGGACAGAACCAGCTGTGCCATCACACAGCCAAAAGAACTTCCAAGATATTTCAAGAGAGGTCTCATATTTTGACAACATCATTATGGTATGTTTTATATACAAATACATCATTATGGTATGTTTTACAAACAAGTTTTTCTTCCATATTAGTTCACATAAAGCCATTGAGCTGGATGTTCCTTTACAGCTCCCTAGACCTGGATCTGGTGATCTATTGTGTGGTTCCTGGTCAAGGACTCTCCAAACTGTGGCTGCAACATTATGATATTAAGGCAAGAGTCTGGGAAGCTGGAAGGACTGGAATCTAATTTTCCATTTAGATTATTATCAGTTTTCAAGGCATGTTCATTAAGAAGAAAAAAAAGTAACTTGTTCTGCTCTGTTTTTGTTTTAAAGGAAGTTGCTATTATTTTAAATCTTAAACCAAGATCCTAGACTGCAAAGCTCAGTTTCAGGAATCCAATAATGGAGAGTATTGTTTTCTTAAGTATTTCCCTTTAAATACAGATGTCTTTCTATTTAGAAAATATGAAAATAAAGCATTTACTACTAGATCAAGGCCATTTGTCTTTTTTGAAATGGTACTGTAATCACACAAGGTAAAAGTGTCTTTTACTTGATCTCGTCTTGGTACAAGTTCTTGACCTCCAAGACTGTTAAATACAAAGAACATGAAAATATTTTAGTAATACTTAGCAAACAATTACAAATCATGTATATATATAAAAATATATATAAAATTATATATATTAAAAAAGGTTACAACCAAATAGGAGAAGACCTAATATTGTTCATAAGTTGATTCTGAATGAATAAGGCAGTAGAGAAGGGGGAATTTGAAACACAGCAGCAGTAGTGGAGCTGCCTCAGCCCTTCCAGATGATCCCAGAATTGCGCCTGCCTGTGCTGCAATTAGAGAGTTCCAGGACATTAGGTTGGCCCTAGCAGGTTGTGCAGCTCAAGGCACAGATGCTCTGCAAGAACAGAGCATCCAAGCATGAAAACAGGAAACTAGTAATGTGGTCCCAGGGATTTGGGAGAAGGCAGACAAAGGAACTTGAACTTTGCTGAGTTGAAGAACACCATCCAGGATTTCACAGCAGTGTGTGGGGAGCAGGTTCTTTGGTGGCAAAGAAACTGGGAATGTAAATGTGCAGGATGTGGGCATGGGCTGGCAGCTGGCAGCAGCTGGAAAAACCCAAAGGTAGCCCTTTTCAGGTGATTTCCCTGCTGCTGCCTCCAAGCCCTGCATCGGTGGTGGCCCCAGAGGTTTGGGCACACCAGGGCTCCCAGACAGGCTAACAGGGGAGCAGCCTGGTGTGCAAACCTGTGGGACATCCGGGGGACATGCAGAGGGCATCAAAATAAGCCTTGTTAGTAACAGTGGGCTCCACTTTTAAGCTTGAAAAAAATCTTGGAGTCTGGTTAGCAGAGTAATGGTCAAAACCAAAAAATTCATACCAAAACCCAAAAGTCTTTCTAACAAAAATCTGCTAACAAAATTATTGCAACAGAATGTTGTGATTTTCTGGAAGCTCTTCACAAAACAAGTGACACCAGGATTACAAACATCTCTATCAACGTATGAAACTTATTGTTTTTAAAAAGGAAAGGTGTTCCCACTGAATTAGGTCGATTGCTATTATACAAGGATACTCATGCCCTCAGGCTGCCAGTTAGACATTCCTGCCTCATAACTCTTTTTCTGGACTTAGGGGAATAACAAAGCAATCTTGAAAGATTACACATGGCAACACTTCTGTGGGTTCTAGAAATTTTTTAAATGTGTTTAGTAGTTAGTTTAGTTTTGTTGTTGTTGTTTTTCATTATTATTTATAATTTTACAAGACAAACCAACCAACCAAAACCTGAAACACACACCTCATTTTGTGCAGCTAACATATTATATAATAACTCTAACCCAAGCCTCTCTAACAGCTTCTGGGTTGTCTGCATGGCTCAGCTTTGTGGTAAGGTACTAATTTGGTTTCTTGTTTAACTTTTTCTGGAAAACATTGGAAAAACTTCATGTCCAGTCATGTCTAAAGTGAGACACAGCCACACCTAAGTGCTTCGTGTTTTACTTGCCTTCTTAACTACTCAGTTTTACATTGCAGTATTTTGCTTGAATCACACTGCTACTTAACGAAATTAAACCTGAAGCTATTCCCAAGGAGACCTTTTACATTGAAATTATTCTTTAAAATAAAAAACACCACAGTTTTCTGAAAATAACCTCATTGCAGGGCCATTAAGGCAGCACAGTGCTCATGTGCAATAATGAAGGAAGGAAGTAACTTTTATAAAATTGCTGATATTTCACTAACAGGCCCTGGGAGATCATCCCAGGGATACAAAAAAGAAGAAAGGTCATCTTTGTTCCTGAGACAGGGCAGGCCATATTCCGTATTATGTAACTACTTCAGAGACTGCTCTTTTCTTCTCCAACTAGAGATGATACAATCATGTAAAATACTCAATTACTTGGGCCATTCTGCATTCTTATGCTTAGAAGAGGATCACAAAGTACAGGGAAAGTGACTTTAAGCCAATATTCACCTGCAATTAACTTACATATTACTTTCAAAGGACTTTACATATTTCAAAACATGAGGAACTGAAGTTGCTATTAATTGTACAGGATGCTGCATGTCTTCTGTCTCCTGTCTTATTTGAAATGAATTGCCCTCACTGGTGGAAAAATAATTTGAGCATACAAAAATTTCTTGAAGATACTTATTTCCATGCAGTCTTTTAGTTTAGGCTTATTGCAGTTCCCAAATAGAACTTCTGGATTTCTTCAAACTGCCAGCCTCTGACTCAACCCAAAGACTGAATAACAAAAACCCCAACCCTGAGTGACAAGCAGGTGCCACACAGTTCAGAACACTGCAGATTTATTAGACGAATCATCAATTATTAATTTCTCTATCTAAGTATAACTTGGTAAGCTAAAAATAAAATCTGAATTTATACAAGATATAAAATCAGTTATAAGGTACCAATACTAAGAAATAACTGAAATGGGAAAGGCAAGGAAACAAACAGCTTTTGTTTTGCCCTTGACATCACTGGGACATGAACTTGTGCTGCCCAGAGAAGCTGTTCATTACTTCAGCAAGGTTCAGAGCCCTTGGAGTGTCCAGAGATGTTCATCTTCCTTCAGTGACCAGCAGTAGGTCACCAAAGGGTCACCTCCCTCCCTCTGTGGTGCCATCTTAGAAACTCCACAAGCTGAAGCATCACCTTTCCCAAGAGGAGACTGAAGTGTTTATCTACACTTTGTGATTTATTTTTGTAAACCACGATTGCACCTTTGCTCTTTGGACACATTCCAGGACAGAGCAGACAGAAGATCCATGATTCTGAATGTGCCCAGCAGGACAGAAATGTATCTGGGGTACTTTAGTGTGTTACTAGATCACTTTCTCTTCCCATCTCAACAACAAATTGTGTCACCATCTCACTTTTTCTGCCATGGGTTGAATTCCTTTCAAATACAAGGATTATCTCACTACATGCACTAGTTCCTCCTCCAAGACCTCACAGTTTCACAGAATTTCCTTCATTCTCTGTTTCTGTAGGAGTTCTGCTCTGTGCCAAAGAACCCCAGCCACTGAAACTCAGCCCCTAACTGGGGGTGTTGTACCTCAAACTGCAGAGTCTCTACATGGAGAGTTTAGAGATTTAAGAAATTATTTACATTGATATTTCTTGAATATTAAGAAATAACAAAGATTATCAAGAATAAGTCCTGAATAGAGAGAATCAATTAGTTACAAGGTTGATAAAAAAACCTATAAATTTATTCTTTTAAGGTTTTTTTAAGATGTCACCTAAGCCCTTCAGTCATCAGGGGCATTTGAGTTCCAGCCATGTCTAGTCCCTTTGTAACTCAGATTGTTTCCAACTTCATGAGAAACTATACAAGCTTTGGATAAAGAAGAAACACACATTTTCTTTTAAATACCAGGAGAAAAAGTTGCTAGGCATTTTTTTGAATGTTCCATCTTTCAACATTCCTCAGCACCTGTTAGCACTGAGACAATTTTAGCTTTCATAATCTGCCCCAAACCAGCAGTAACCACCAAAAAAAAGTAAAAATAAAAGAATATTATTCAAATAAAGTGTGAAGAACAAATTAGCCAGTTGCTTGTCTTATCCCAGTGGGACAAGTTTTGACTGAATTTTTATTCTATTGCTTTGAAGAAAAAACAGTATCTAGCCATAAATATTCTAATAATATAAAATAATGCTGCACATGGCAATAATGCTGTAACTTAGAATGGGTGTCTCTGTCAAAGCATGAGCTGCAGAGAAACTTTCATTTTCCTGGTGCTCCTTATGTGGGGAGTGGTGCCAAGCCTGGAGAGCAATTGTAAGGCTACATTATTTTTCAGGCTATAAATAATTAACTGAAGTGGGATTCTTTCAAATCCTCTCCTCACAAAAAGCAAGGCTTTTCAAAAGCAAGTTCTCTCCACCTTTAGAAAAGGTAGTCAGGCAATAATGATGCTACAATTCTAAAGGCCCCTGCCCTGCATAATAACAATCTGTGCACTTCTCAAACAACATTAGGCTGCATTCTGTTTAAATATACAGGGCAGAAGTGGTGTATAAATTGACAGAATAAAGTCACAGAGAATTATGGAGAAGTTGGTGAAGCAGACTTAAAACACAACTCTAAAATCTACCTTTACAATGCTCATAAAAGAGAATAAACCTTTCTCATGGATTTAAAGAGAAGTACTGCACAACAGAGCAGACACAAGTAAAACATGGGGCCTGTGTGGTCCCTTCCATTATTCTGCTGCAACATGAAGCTGCTGAGTTGTTAAATAGACAGTCATGATACCGAGTGCTGTGTACTTGTAAGTGTTATAAATCTGAGCTATGAATTTCCTTAATGCCTTCACTATTTTTGATATGAAACAGAACTAAAATTTACAACTGCAAAGTCAGAAGAAGAGAACAAAGATTTATCATGCAATTCTCCTTCATTTAATTGTAACCCCTCAAAATACATGTGACTCAACTCTCCAACATCAGCAGGCTGGTGTACCTTGATATAAAATTACTTATAGCAGAGATTCAAAATAAACAGAGGTTTCTCTCTTGCTCCACTCCTCACTAATCTCCCTCCAGAATGGATAATTCTGGCTCCTGACAGGTTTAGGATGGAATGAAACAGAACCCACACAAGAACCTGAACTACCGACCTCATTGCCAATCATACCACAGCTCCACTTTGCAAACATTCCAAGAGATGTGCCAAGGCATCAGCCTGAGTGAGCAGACTACACTGCAGGGTGATACAGCCTGAGAAATCTTCCTCTGCCACTGAAAACAGCCGTGGCCAAAAGTGAGCAGAGATTTTCCCAGAGGAGTCCCCAGCTCCTTGTATCCCAACCTCCATTTCTCCTCCACCTGTAGCTTTTTGTGCCAGAATTTGGGAGCCTGTGGGAAGTGCCAGTCTCTGCAGACACCCTGCCAAAGCCAATAAACACAATTCCAGTCTCTCCTGCTCTTGCTGTCAGCCAGTGGCTGCTAACCCAGTCTGAGCTGCCTTAATTCAATTCCCCCACACCAAAAATATTTTTCAAAACCAACATCTGGGAAGAGGCACAGCCAGGTGCATTCAGCTGAGTACACAAAACGCATCTCTGGAGGATGAAATATCCAGTTACTCACATTCCTGGTGTCATTCATTGCTCTGGAGGAACACAGGTAAAAAAGCCTCTGCATGCAATTTTAAATTCCAGCCCTGTTACCATGATGAGAGCTGGCACAATGTTCCCACCAGGTTCCAGTTCTTCCACAGGGAGCAGAAGCCATGGACAGTGGATTTCAGTGAGAGCTTGGCATGGTTTCTCCTCTCACTGCTTCCCCAAATACCCAGGTTTGTGACACAAGTGAGAGTAACAGTTGACTCCTTACATTTACTGAAACTCCCACTTACTGAAATGGCAAAAAAAGTTCTGGAGATCCTAAAGAATCATAACTGAACACCCAGTGCTTACAAGGCATCCCACACAGCTGCAGCACAGCAGACTGCTAAATACTCTTGGATGCAGCTTTGCCATGTCATTCTTGATCTAAAGTTATAAATTCATTGGAAAAAAACCCAGAAATTAACTGAAGGCTAAGGGCCTGCAGCAAGAACACTCAGAACTTGTTTTTTAGAATTAAATAAATACTGTAATGATGAAAAGAACTCCACTGTAGAAGTCACAGCCTTTAGCAAGCACTTTATACTGGGTTTAAATGGTGTTTCTTGTAGCAGTGTCTCAACAGGAGAAAGGTGCTGGCACCTTGGGGTGGCAATCTGTCACACAGGAACCATGAAAATGCAGCTTTTAAGTTTGCTACTCAGGGAAAAATAGTAAGTTTTTCTGTTTTAACAGGTATAGTCAATATAATTGACAACCAAAGAGAAAGTTTAAAAGGTCATTTTTGTGAACTAATCTGTCTCTAACCGAGTGCTGAGGCCTGCAAGGCAGCACAGGGTGCAATCCTGCCTTGCACAGGTTACCTACAGATCTACACAGAGCTCTGTTAATGTTTTATAAAGCCTGAATAAAAACCTACAATAATCTAAAGTGTGAAATGCGTGCACACTTTGATACAAACATCAAGTACTTAGCAATATTTTTTCAACTGATAAGACTTATGCAAGGAAGAGCACTGAAATTTTGTGCTGTGAACCAGTTATTTGAACACTTTCCAGCTCACCAGCCTGTCACATTGGATAGCTTCCCTCTCCCTGTAGGCATTCAAGCAGTTCTTCAAGAGAAATTTCGCAGTTTTAAGTACACTCATCTTTGCAAACTAACACTGAAAAAATCCAGCTTGTGTCTGTGTATAAAGTGAATAAAAAGTTGTATCTTACCTCCTGACACTAAACCTTGCATGAACAATTTCCAGCATATGCTCCAGAAGAAATACTGGGATAAAAATGTTTTCTAATCCATGAAGACTTTTTTTTTTCCTGACAGAGCAAATGGAATCTATCATCTTTTGAAAGGAAAAAACTTTTATTTTTTTTAAAGTAGAATAAAGGAATTTCAAGTACCATGGTTCTGAAAGTTATTTCAGAAATAAGATCATGGTTTTATCTCTTAGTGCATCTTCAGCACTTCATGTGCAATGGCATTGCATCATCTCAATCAAATCATATCCAATCCACACTCAAATTTCATCCCCAAAACTTGCTTAGCTAAGTCCATTTTCTGCTGCAGTAAATATCACAGCATCTTCTCTACCCAGTCTCGCCAACCCGAAGTAATTTTCAGATCTTGCTGTAAAATTCATCAGGGACAAAATCCTGTAATCTCTTCCATTACTGAAATGTTCCTTTTCTGAGGAAAAAAAGATTCCATCCTACCCTGTATTCCTTATCTCTGTTAGATCCTCTTCTCCAGTCACCTTGATCCCACCTGGAGGTGGCTTACAAAACCCACTAGCAGGATTTATAAAAAAGTTTTTGCCTTCTTCAGTCCTTTTTGCTCAAGCAAAGTTCCTTCAGCATTACCAAACCACTGCTGTAGGGGGAAACTGAGCCCATCCAGGGACATCAAGAGAACTCCTCTGTGGCCGTGCACACCTACAGAAGCAGATATTCTGTGTGCTGCCCAATTAGAGTAAGAAATAGCAGAATATTGCACTAAACAAGCTGTGCACTGGAGAAAACTCCAGGTACAAAACTATATTCCACAAACTACTCCATCTCTTATAATAAACACATTTACTTTCATAAATGGCTTTGTGCTTCATTCTGTGGGACCCAAAGCAATAAGACTCCTTGTTGTGATCAACAACAGGCCCCTGCACACAGAGGCCATTTAAAAATCTCTCTCAGCAGTTTCATCTTTCCTGTTCCCTGCCAGCTTTTCCTGTGTATCGCAGTAAGCTGCAAATTTGCACTTCTGGGGGACTGTTTCTACTTTATAGGCTCTGCATCTGTCACCCATTTTCATCTGAAAATATTCCCTTCAGAGGCTTCCTTGTATGCAGTTCCTCTGGAACTCTGAGCACATTTCCATCCATTTCCCTCTGCAAGAAAGAAGGACACGAAAAAGAGGTAATTTTCACCATCATCCAATTCCAATGGTTTCCAATCCATCTCCAGCTCTCTGTGCTAGCTGGTGATATATGTTTCACTGCAGTCTCCAGGGATTTCAGAATCATATCTAAACTTATCCTCAACATCTCTCATTATTTTGAGGGAAAAAAACCCAACATGACTTTTATGCAAAGAAGAGTTATGACTGAATTAAGCAGTTTGGCCAACAACTATTGCTGAAGTTTCTGATGGAGCCAGAAAATGAAGTGGAACAAAAGCAACATCCAAACCAACACAATTAAAGCCTTAATTCAGACTTGTTAACTAAAAGTGGCGCATTTCAGATATTCATTTTTTGTTTTGAAAATTGAACCTGCATAGAAGGAGATCTCTGCAGTGGCCAGGCTGTTTGCAGCCACTGACAGACACAGAGTTCACAGCAGCCCCCACATGCAGCCTCTGATCCCAGCAACAGTTTAGGAACCCTGGAAAGATTTGCAACATGAAGGGAAAGTGAGAGTCACACAAATTTCTTAGAACCTGACAATCTCCCACCTAGAAAGCAGCTTATTATCAAGCACAAACCATAATTAAATACAGCAAGCTGCCTCTCTAAACTGAAAATGTCCATCAAATGTGCACCATGGAAAATCTGTTTTCTACAGGACAAACCACAAATCAGACATGACAGAAAACTGTCGAGTTGGAATAAATTATCTCACAGTTATTACAGCTGTCACCTGTCACAGAATCAGAACAGTTTATGTTGGACAGCACCTTAAAAATCACCTTGTTCAAACCCACTGCCATAGACTGAGTTGGGAAATTTAAAGTGTGGATGCTCAAATGTGGAAGGCAAATTCGATTAATCATCTTTCTGTTGAAAGCCCCCATAAACTTTTACATAGTTCCTTTATTTATTGAAAAGATTCTGCCCAAACACTTAGTTTCAAGAAATACTGTTTTTAAAACATGCATAAGGGAAAAAAAAAATTAAAATACATGTCACACTTTTATTATAAGAAAAATATTTATTTTTTAAATCAACTTGTCAAATGAAAAGTTAAGGTGTCCAACTGCAGCTGGAAGAGTTTGAAAACCTGGTGAAATAAGTAACTTTTGCCACAACCTGCAGAAAACCCCCAGAACCACCACTTTCACACACCTGCACTCTTCCAAAAATCCCCACTGTCTGTTGCTGCATGTTTTCACTCCATGCAATTCCTGTAATCTCCATTTATCCTTACCACTGCACTTCTCTACCCACAGCTTCAGCCATTAAACTGAAATATGAACCAAAAAATATGTTTGACTCTGTTGAAGAAATTGGGAAGGCAGAAACAGGAAAGATGGAAGAAAAGTATATAGAAAAATGTCTATATCTTGTCAAACTTCCTCTGCCTGGCAGTCTGACTAAGCTGTGTGCATTTCTCAGAACTCAGACCCACAATCCCCAGACTGGAAAAGCAGTTTTATTGCTGTTTGGAGGGGCAGGCTTTGCACCTGAGTGTTTTTTAGGGGGTTCACTGGTTACACCCTGGGGTACAATTTCAGTGGAGCAAGGATAAATTTACACTGAAGAGGAACTACCTTCACCAAGAACTGTGTGTGCAAAGCATGCAGAGACCTTAAAAGTCAAGATTTTCTTTAACAGTACCAGCCAAGCCAAACAGAAAAAAAAAATGCAACATCAGTCAGATTCACATACTCAAAACATTGAAAAGAGGAGCATGAAATGTGCACCATTTAAAAATAACATCCAGCACCTCCTGGGGCACTCATCCAACAGGGGATGGAGGGACTGGAAAAACCCACGGAGTTCATGGAGCAGAGCACACAGGGAGCAAGGAAGAGGCTGCAGAGCTGGATCCATGGAACATTAAACCCCAGTGAATTTCTTCTACTAAAACTGTTAGTATTACTACCAGACATTAATTTAAAACTGAATTAATCTTTTCTTTATGAGTAAAATAAGTTAAATTAATACATTGAAAGCACTTCTATGAAATGGATCCTTAGGATTTTTCCTACTTTAGTCAATGTCAAATAATGAGCAAAACAAGAACTTCAAATTGCTGTGTCAGGAAAGAAAAAGAATTAGATGCTGGGCAAGGGAAAATGTTATTTAAACTTAGTAATTGGCAATGTTGAACTGATTTGTTAACTCAAGAACAGACACCTATAACTCATTGAAATTCACCAGTCTGGGTTTTCAATCCAAATATTTGAACATTCCTAGCTATATATTTTTTTCCTTTCAGCTTGATTTAATATAAACAACAGCACCAAAATGTTCATTACAATTCATAGCAAACCCAGAGTATTGGATGACAAGGTAGCTAAAAATCAACAGATTTAAAATAGTAATTTTCAAATTAAGAATGCAAGAATGTAGCTCAAATGCCTCTACAGCCCAAGAAGAGCTCTTATAAAAGCCTTAAGGGCTTTTTACTTTTATTTAAAACACAAAGGATTAGCTTTCTAAAGCTTCTTTTGGAATTTAATTGGGCAAGTATAACTTTTAAAGTAGTCCATCTGCCTGGAGCACAGCAGCTGTGATGGGGAGAATGCTGCTGCAATATTTGGATAAATTCTCAAACAGAACCGTTAAAATCTCTGGTAATTAGTGGGTGAAATGAGAACTCATAACTTGGCACTGGAATGTTGTTTGCAGAAACTGTTGGACTTGTTTACTGTGATTCTTGTTTCCAGTGCACAATCAGCACAGAGATTTCCCATGACTTCATGAATATCACAAAAGTAAAATTTGGTATTAATGCACATATTTATTTTCTCAATATCTTATGTGACGTTTCTCTCTGCAGTGAAATAATCCAACACTCATTTTCTTCTAAAACTTTATAATAGAGTAACATCACATTATTGCTTTGCTTAAATTATATTACAGTGCCTAAATGTTACATGATGCTGCATAACAGTTTGTTATATTCTGTAACAAGATCTTTCCCACTGCACCCATCTCCTCAATTCTTGTAAATTAAATACAGTAAAATCTGTGCAATATTTAAATAAAAGGTTCTGAGCTAATGGAAGTAGTAAGGTTAATGAAATGTCCAGTGAAATAACAGGGAACAGGATTAATAGTAAATTATCACTGTACTGGGAATTTAGCTGCAATCTTGTACTCAAATCTGAACACTTGAAAATTAGTAACGTTAAACAAAAAAAAAGCTTTTGTTCAAACCTCAACTTTCCTCCAAATTAAGAACTCATATTTGTATTGTTCGGTTTTGGATATTTCATCCATAACAGGATTTAGTGGCCATTCTGAAATCTAATTTCTTAAGTTTTAAGATCTGCATTTGGGACCAGATTCAGGCTTATGATATTTTGTCTCTGTTCTATATAAATATATATATATTTTTTTTGAGCATTGTATTTCATATGAAAAAAAATTTGAGCCACTTGAAAATTGTAAGACATTTTTCAGTTTCTGTACAAGTGTCTCCTTGCCAAAGTTACAGAAGCAGAGATGTTGGAGAGGGCCTAGGAGACAGCAGCAGGAAATCACACCGTTTGCCACTTCGCTCAGCCACAACTGTTGTCTTTTTATTTTCAGGAAATGCTTTCTGCTCTTCTGCTTTTTCTGGTTATTCAGCCTGGACCTCTGTCCTGTTTACAGAACTGAGGCAACCCCTTGGACATGATCTGCCTTGTGTTTGCAAGAATGGTAGTAACAGTTAGACATCAATAACTTTTCTCACTGAATCCCTCTGGATGCTGTATTTTGCCCTGGTCATAAGTGGTGACATTTTCTTTACCTCTTTGGGAAGATTAGTTTCAACAAAACATTAAAAAGATGGCTGAGGAAGAAAAACTGTCTCTAAAGAAAGTAATTCAGTTCAGTTTTAATGGATATATTCCATCAGTACAACTATGCATCAGAAATGAAAATGCCCCCAGAAGTTATTATGCTTGTTTAGACAACATGCAAATAAAACACATGTGACTGGTCCATCAGGAAAAAATACAAACTGGATCCCTAATGGAGAGCTGCTGTCACATGAGAGCCTCCAGGAAAGCCATAGACTCGACCTTACCTTTAAATTAGCTCACTGCAACAGCCTGCTGCAATTTTGTAATACAAAGACCATGTCAGCTGCAGGTAAAAGGATTTCTGCATTCCCAAGCTACAAGAAATCGTTGCTTAAATTTTATATTTAATTTATCTTAGTTTTGGTCTAACTGCAATTAAATTTGAAAGAGGATCCCTAAAGAGAACATGCCAGTTGAAAACATACATAATAACAAGGAGAAGAATGATAAGCTCCAGGAGTAAGGTGTTAATTTGTATCTTAGGAACAATATTAACATACAGGTCAGATGTCAAATGAAATGGGTCGCAAAGAAACACGTTACTTACAGACTTTAAACTGTGATTCAATGGCCCAGCAGAACATGAAAATGCGGCCAGTGCTACTGAAAAGGAACAGTCTGGACTCAGCAGACTTCATGAGGCCCCCCCAGCACCGCAGGAGCAAATCCCAGCAGGTCCGCTTCAAGGAGGATGGTGTCAGCACCAGGGCAGAGCTGGAGGCCAGCCCTGCCCGAGACACTGCACTCACCACTGGCAAAACAGAAATATTTAGGGATCACAATTTTTTGCTAACTCAGTCTCCAACTTTTCCAAGGGCTCACAAGGGGCTTCGGAATATTGCCATACAAACTTCTCCCAGCCTCAGGAAACATTTCCCTGTTTTTAAAAGGAAAAAGCTGACAGTAAGCAAATCACTGACAGAAATGCCAGCAGAGCCTGCAAACTCTATCCAGGTAAACGGCAACCTTTGTGAACCAGACATTCTGTCCTCAGAGCTCTGCTACTTGAGGATAAGTCATCACTTGGAAGATGGATGCGGGAATAGTGAGGTGGGCTTGGGTCAAAGGCCATCAAAAGCACAAAGCAATGGACCGAGGTTCTCGGGGGATTTCTCAGTGTCAGACAAGACAACTGCGTCCACACAGGTGCCTGAATACATTCACGTGGGTTTCCCACAAGACAGAAACGCTCCCCTGGATGCACCAGACACAACAACAGCTTCAAGTAATTCACTGCATTCTTCTACCGTCACCAACAGCCACGAAAGTCACGCAAACAGCACACTGTCATCTGATTCTGACAGGGCAGAGCCTTGCCTGAGCAATTCTGGGAACTGCAGTGAGTGTAACCCCCACTCTGCTGCTCCTGAGGTGCAGAAAAGCGATCCTGAGCCGCCTGCAGCCAGCAGAGATGCCAGCAGTAAGGAAACTACTGCACCGTCACCCCCATCAAATCACAGCTCATCTCCTCGTTTCCTCAGAGACTGTCACCAGGCAGGAGAGCACAAGCCAGGTTCCAGCTGTGTGACATTCCCAAGTGATGATTGCCCCCCGGTGTCACTGCCCAGCAGCAACGCATCCCAACCATGTAACACTGAAATCCAGAACAATTGCACCCAGTCAGATGTTTCCCAGTGTAACAGCTGTTCAGAAGGATTTCACATAAAGTCTTATCCGCCAAGGAATGAAATAAACCCACAAAGCAACAAAGAGATTAATGAAATAAATCAAATTCACTTGGCACATGGAGAACTCTGTGCCCTACAAGGCAGGCTGCAGTCTGTAGAGGAATCCTTGCAGTCCAACCAGGAGAAGATTAAAGTTCTTTTGAATGTAATCCAAGACCTGGAAAAATCCAGAGCCCTCAGTGAAGGGTATGGTTCATTTTTAATATTAGTAATTCATCAGAAGTGTAAAGTAGATGTTAGCATTCTTTTAACCTTTGCTACTGAAAAACACAGCTCTTCTGATATTTAAAGATGAGTTTGCAAAAATGTATCTTACACCCTTTTTATGATGTTTGGGCCTCAGTAGAGAAGCAAGTCCCTTTATAGTTTGGCTTTAGCTGACACTGCCTTTACAAAATCCAGTGCAAGACCCAGCTTAACAACTCCTTTTTTATTTAGATTTAGGGTGTGAAAGCATGGCAAGGTCAGACACACACAGAGCGCCAGACTGAGAGCTAAGGACAGAGCATGTGAAGGCTGTCAGCAAGAGCTCTGACTCAGGGTTTCAGACTCTCAGGTTTCAGAGTGGCTCCCTTCTCACCCCCATAACAATGTAAGAAACTCCTGTATTTATTGTCACTATGGTGACACAGACTGTGCCAAGGCTACAAGCAGTATTCATGCACTATTATGCATTATAAATAATAATAATACCATAAATGCAACTAACATCTAAAGGCAGGACAAAGTTAAAATAGATTTTTTACTATTTTTATGCTCAAAAAAGGTTTCAGAATATCCTAATAGAGCTTTTCAAACTACCAACAGCATCTCTTAGTAATTGCATCTAGGACACACTTTAAAGTTCTGTTTTGTTGCAAAGCAGTATATCCTTCCAACAGCTTTGAAAAACTCAGAAACAAAGCAAGGGAATAAAGGTTCCATTTCATTTTTTAAAGAAAAAATAACATGAAGAGAGTATGCTATCATAAATGTAATCTTTAGCACAGGTGTCTCATGCATGTAGATAAATCACTTATGCATGCAAAACTGCACTCTTAATTCTAAAATTAGATCATGTGTATTAGCTGTATTTACTGGTTACAATAATGACCAAATCAGGTAATATGCCACATTTCCACAAACTGTGCAAACACCACAACAAGGAGGCTGCACTGAGGGTTTTGTGCAGGTATTTTAGTATTTTAGCTCGGAATTGAAGTTAACTTTTATTTCTGTTGAATTAACATTTCAACTCACAATTCAAATAAGAATTTACACTCATTAAAATTTTTAAAACTATATACATCAGGTTAGTATGCGACTTTACTCCATGCCTATTACCTTTTTTTATCTGGAAACATTAACAGCTAATGTCCATCTGGTTGTTAGCATGAAAATACTTTCCTTAGCTTCCACTGCGCCCACTTAAATTCTTGTTCTAACATTTTCCCCATACAATTCAGCTCCTCCCTCAGTGTTCCATACCCTCTCTCAGAGGCTTGTTCCATATGATTTTCTAGCACCAAATTTGTAACAGCCTAAACACAAGAGACAAAATCCACATAGACAGACTAATGGCAAAAATGCAAAAAAAAACCAAAAAAAAAACCCAAAAACATTTACAACACGGCAAACCAAAAATTCAGGTTAGAGGCAGGATTGGAGGCAGGGATCCAAGTATGTCTCAAGCCTAAGCAGTCATTTTTCTGTTATCTTCATCCAGACACCACCTGACTGAGGTTCCACAGAAGGGACAGAAAAGAACAGCCACCCTTTCCCTGCATGCAGCTCTCTAGGGGAGAACCCAAGTCTCAATTACCTTTGTGAATCTGCCCATAGCAAAGACTAATTTGCAGTGAAGCATGGTCAGATTATCCAGCAATATTCATAATCTATTTCTGTTCAGTTACCACATGGTTGAAAAGAAAAAAAAAGTCAAATATTCTGAAGTGCCACTCTGAGATTCAATGAGAAGCTTCAATCCACCTTGGCAGATTCACCTCACAGTAACACTAAATGTTCCAAGTGCTTTTATTGATAGCACAACAACGCACATGAAGAACTCCCATTTTTCCCAAAACAATCAGAAAATTATTTTGGTACCAACTGATCTCTCCTAATTCAAATAAAACTTGTTAAATATAATTGTTACTCTTTCTTCAGACATAATGAGCCACCAATCTCAACCTGTTTCTAATGCAGATCTCTCCATCATAAAAGTATTTCAGCTCTAGCTGGTGTTAAGCACAAAAACTCACTTTTCTTTTTTTCTCAATGCTACAAATTTATAACTTAGTAGCAGTGAAAATCTGACTTGGTTATACTCAAATAAGGAAACATGAAAAGGGAAGACTGGAAGCATAAGGGTAGAGATCAGACTGATTCAGCAAATTGCATGGATTTTCAAATACTTGAAAGTGTGTTTGTTAGAAGCAGTCTCATGTCTAAGTGTTTTCATAACAAGTATTCATACCAGAACCAACAATCAGAACTCTTAACAGCATGAGGTGGGAGAGGTCAGGACAAGGCTCACAGGGTTTGTGTGTTTTTAAAGAAACCTTCCAGCTTAAAATTTGATACTAGAATTTTAAGTAGAGCTAACAGAAGTGGTGAACAGAATGGCTTGTGTTCATAAACGACTCAGAGCTCTGTTATTGTGCCTGTAACTCCACATCTCATGAGCTGCTGTCTGTTCCAGGAGAAACTTCTACCACACTGGGCAGGACCTCAACAACTGCAGCACCTGCCAGAACACGGCGTGCATCATCTACAGGTACCCTGCTCCTCCCACACTCCTGTCCTGCCTGGACACCCCCAGCTGCACAAAACACTGCTTTGCTCATACCTGTAAAATGTCTCAACTGTGACTAACCCAGTTTTTAAGAAAAGACCAAGTGGTTTGTATGAGGTGCTTGGTTTGTTCCCCAGGTAGAAAACAATTCACAGTGATGGTAGCTGAAAGGAAAGGGGGACTGGACTTGGGAGAATTCAAACAGAAACTTCCCTCTAAAGCTTCACAGTGTTATTACTGGCATGCTTTGAAGACCTGTGATGCCATTTCCAGTGATGGAATTCCTCTGTGTGGTACATTTTTTGAAGCTAGGGTTTCTGTAATAATTTTAGATCTTGGAAAAGATAAACTCTCAGTTCTCTGAATGCCAGTGGGCTACAGCTACAGTTCATGTTAACCTGCAAAACAAACCCCAAAATTCCTCAGTTGTTATTAATTTCAGAAAGTGTAATTTGAATGTAGACTGCTTCAGCTTTAAAGTGCAGTTTATGCTAAACTCTTATGGCCAGAAAGATTTCAGGGCTGTGTTCTGGGAGCTGCATGTTTCAAATGCTGTGTCTGTACAAGCACACTCTAAGAGCCTTCAGCTGTCCAGACATCAACCCCAAAGCCTTGCTTGTGCTGCACATGTACCTTGTCCACTCAGCAAGGGAATTTATAAAGACATTATCCAATCTCTGCAAGCTCAGTTACAAGGCAGAAACCCCACACCTTGGGTTACTTGAGTACATTTACAAAAATAAAGAGTAAGATAATTTCTCCTTGAGGCTGAAAGCTTTTCCTTCATTTCAAAGAACATGGCAGACCATTATCTTCAACAGTTTGTAATCACTATAACTTTAATGGAAATAATTAATAGAAAATACTCACATGGAAGTGTTTTTTACATTGCACATACTGCATGAACCAAATTTAGTAAAGAGCTTAGTGAGCTAGACACAGCACTAGAACCTATTGTTCAACATGCAGCTCAGTCCTGTACTGATGTCCTAAACCCCTACTAATGAAATTTCCAAGTAATTAACATGTCACAAATTAAACACCACAACTCCTCTGAGACAAAGCTGTAGGTCTTCTTCGCAGCCCCCTGGATACCCTGGGAAGTTACACAACTTATCCAAGAGCACAGACTGTATCCATAAAAAAAAGAAAAAAGGGATTTCCTTTACTTGATTGTGGTCTCTGAACAAACAATCTTTGTGTGTTTTATTGGCCTGGACATGAACAGGTCACTCCCTAGAATTTATATACAGACCACCTTGCCTTCTCTCTTTGCAAAAATACCCTGTGTTTTTAAGTTTACATGGTTTCAGTGCAGGATAGATCTTGAACAGCAAGCACCATCATTCAAAGGAAAGAACAGAGAAAGTAAGAAAAAACTCAGGGGTATTTTTGATTTACCAGGTAGTTTGCAGCAGTAATGGTGCCTGGAGGCTCACACTGCAATGATTAATAGGACATGTGCAGAACACAGGTGCTCTAAAAAGTTTCCACTTTTAAGAGACAGAGGAAACAGTAAGGAAACAAGAGTTTTTGATTTACAGAGGTGTTCCACAGGATGTGGTTATGAAAAAGCATTCTGAGTGACTAATAGTTGAAGTTCATTAGAAAATATTCTGAAAGAAGCAATTGTTGTCAGTGTTTGCTCCAGACAAACACATGCAATTCCTATGTTTTATGTGGCCTGAAATGTCCATGCAAGTATTTTCCCCTAAGACAGCATCCCAGCTGTGATTAACATCAAGTGTTTTATCTTGCCCCCAGTTTTCCTGCTCCTAAAGAGTCTCACTCCTCACTTCTGCAGCCCTGCACATGCAGAGTGCTGGGTTGCTGTCACTGATCCATCTTTATCACACAATCCCAGAGTCAAACAATGCATGAATCTCACAGAAATCCCCCTGTGGATTACACTGATCACTAAAGTAATAAAGAGCTTTTCAGCCTAACAGTGATTGTAAATTTGGCTTTATTAACTACCCAGCAGGGATTCCAGGCTTGGGATTTTCCATCCAGGTCATGTAATAAAAATGTTTGTATTGTAATAAACAAATGCAAGTAGCAACCCAAACCAGTTATCATGGGCAGTATTAAATGAAGACTGAATTGACCTCTTGCCTCTGGAGATGATAACTCCAAAATCAAATTAAAAACTCTGAAGAAGGGTGGAGAAAAGTAACATGACCATATCCTACCCTTATGTGTTCTATAAACCCAACATTTTGTTCTCCAGCACCCTTGGTTTATGAAAATTGAAAGGTATCAAGTTGCAGTTTTAGTAATAAGCTGATAAAATACAAGAGGCGCTGATTTTATATCGCTTATTTCTGATTTTTAAATATTATGCATTGCTTCTTGTTCAAGTAATCCTTCTACTTTTTTCTAAATGAAAATCATCCTCCTACTTTCTTTTCACCTGCTGAGTGATATTATTTCATGAAAAACCCCAAGACACATGAATTAAGGGAAACAATCTTCTAGTTAATTTCAACTACATACAACATCATACTAATTAATGATGTTTATAGATTATATATAAAAGTACAATTTCAAGTTTTTAAGGATTTGCACATTTACTAACTTTAAAAATGTCTTCTGATCTATGTCAAAATCAGCTTCAGGGCCTTGAAGTGACATCCCAAATGATGCTCTTTTCCTCCCATCATGGCAAATACAACATTTCCATTCTCCCCTAAAGCCTTCACAGCAGACACAGCTGATACAACTCACTCTCCTGCCCAGAAGAGATGATTGAAAAAGGGAAAGTACACACAATACTGCACAATCTCTGTCCACACTGACACTCTTGAACCTCACATTTATTTCTATGCACTCATCTGCTCTTATCTAATTAACGTCTTGGCTCTTGTTTGACATCAGTAATAATTAGGGCTTTCAATTGAGGAAATGAGTGCTACTTCCCTCTTAGCTAGCACCACTTATCTCAAAGACTTACATACTGTTTAATTTCATATATTTTTGTTGCTAGCCTGTGTCCTAGTGGGAGACATCCACATTTAAAAAAGTTAAGCATGTGAGAGTTTTTAATTACAAGCACATGACTGTTAGATTAATGGGATCAAAATCTGACCTTTGAATAAAATGTATTGAAAGGTCATCCTGGTACATTTTCATTTTTGTCCCATTGCTTTGGGCACAATGTTGGAATTCTTAACTCACTTAAAGTAACATTTTTCACTCAAAGAAAAAAAAAAAAAAGATATGAACTTATTTTCAAAGGAGCAACCCCTTAACCCCTTGTGTCTAACCCAGGCTGTATCACTGAATAGCACCAAGTTATTCTGGTGAGGGAAGCAGCCTTTGACATGTTCTTTAAAGGGAGAAATTCTCACTTACTAGCATAGGTCTCTCAATTTTTTTCCCATAGTGTAGAATATGACTTCAGACAACAAGAAGGAAGATTTCATCAAATTTTGAAAACACTGGATGATGCAGAGCAAAATCCAGCTTCAGCTTCACCTCAGAAGCCACCACCTGATCCTCCAGCTCCCGAGAAAAAGGAGTTAAGGAGAAAGACAAAAAAGGTGAAAAGAAAATGCTTCTGGTGGATTTGACTTCCTCATGCATCCTTTTACATTTCAAAAGACATTGAAACAGAAAGAACTTGAGAGCACACACCTGAAAATGTGCTGTTATGAAATCACAAAGGTTAAGAATGTTTAATTAGAGTATCTGAAAAATCAAAATAATTGAATTTAATTAAATTAGCTCACTGAACAAAGGTGCATGAAGATACTATTTTCAAGAAAAGAAATGGATTCTTTGAAAAGGAAGTTCTCTTTTTTTTTCCAAGGACACTTTCATATGCTTTGTAAAGACCTTTTTTTCAACTTTCCAAAAAGAACAAGGTTCAAATCTCTACTTTAAAAAGCAATGGTAGACAAAGCTAAGCATGCCACACAGCCTTTATTTTCCATTTATAAGCAACATCAACTAAAAGGAAAAATCTTCATCAAGCTTTGAACAAAACATTATCAAGAACAAATTCAGGGAAACCTAAATTGTTCAAACAAATCTCTCCTCTAAGGAGACAATTATTATTATTTCACATCCTCACTGAAATATTTTTGTTGCTGTCATCTTATATTAAACAACAAACAAAAGAATTCAGGTTAAGTTTTAACTTTGCCCTTTTCTTTGTTTGTTATAAAAAAACACCTTTTGGAAGTCATTTAATGGACTTCTCTGAAAAGAACTGGGGCGTTGTAAAACCAGAGAATGTCACAGTAACTCTTGTCTTAAATCCCTGCCCAAGCAAGGTCCAGTTCAGTGAATTTGAGTTGTGAGTATCTTCAAGGACAAGAATCCTCAGCTTCTTGGGGAAGGCTGTTCCAGGTTTTCCTGACACCCAGTCTGAGTTTCCTGCATTCTGACTGTGCCCATCACATCTGGCTCTGTCCAAGTGCACCTGCAAGAAGAGCTACGTGGACAATGAGACCTCTCTCCTACATCTTCACTTCTAAAGGACTCAACAAACCCAGTTCTCATTGCCTCTCATCTCCCATGCTGCAGCCACAGCCATCCTGGTGGCGTGAGTTGATTTCTTTCATACACCTGGAAGCCTAAAACTGAACACGACCCCTCAGAGGTCATCACCCAATTGCTGGATAAAGAGGAATTACTATTTTGGCTACTGTCTTACTGAATCATTTGCCCATCCATTTAAGACCTCTATTGCTGTACCAAAATATCCCCAGATTTATTTTTTTTTGCCTTAAGATGTAAATTAATATATGATAAAAAATGGAACATAAAATAATATTTAGTGAACTGATCTGTATTGCACAAAAAATATATATGCTGAAAAGATTTTATCAATTGTCAATGCAGCTACTTCTTTCCTCCAAAAATACTCAAGGTTCCATTAGCACAGGGTGTGCCAATGGAACCCAATTTATGATTGGTGATCCCATTATTTTACTCACAAAAACATGGTCACCTTTCATATGGGGGCAGGGGGGAAAAGGTTTCCCAAAGCAAGTCAAGTGGAATGTACTGCAGACCTTTTCTTAGAAGTAGCCCTGGTTCAGGGTATTCATAGATTAATCCCTGCATCTTATTTTTCTAAGTAATCCTGTATTAATTGTGCAATGTTAGTTTTAAATGTCTGTACACTTTTTGTACACTTCTGTGTTCCTTGAATTCCTAGAGTTAATTACACATTTGAAAATACATTAAAAAATTTTTGCACTGAAGAACTTTGTCTGGAAGAACTAATTTCTTTATAAAATAAATCTTTAAGAAGAAAATTTGTAATAGGCCATGGCTTAATTTATCAAAATTCTAAAGGACTGACACTTAAAAACCATTTCCATGTTAATTTCTGTTAGTACACAAATGACAGGAACAAAACTGTTGTTATTGTAGAGGTTTTTCAGAAGGAAATTATTTTTTTACTAATGTCTTTAGATGCCTTTAGTGAGACAGAAAAGCTCTTGAATAATAGGTTGTGGTTATAAAAAAAGGTAAGAATTAAATGACTCCATCAGAACACATCACTGTGTTAAACTCAAGTACATGCACTGCTTGTGCTGCTGTGCCAACAGCATTCCTTTTTTGCTTTAGTATTTATAATTGATGCAGTGAAGGATTTATTAGTGTATAAATTATTCTTGTGCATTAAAATAATACTTTAAGACCAATATCCCCTGTGGTAAAGTATAATAATAAGCAACACCAAGAGCTTTAACACAAGTAAAACCAGCAAGTTTTTTTTCTGTATTGAACCCATTTTTATTAATTTATGATACAAAAGCCATCCTTTTGCCTTTCTTTTTGTTGACAAGCACAAAAAGTGCTCATTTGAAGCTATCTGATTTGGGTTTGCCCACATAATGTATATGATGCTTTCAATTTATTTTCAAAAGATCCAGGTAATTTAATTTGAACAAACCACACTCCTTTGACTCACCACATAGCACCAATCAATTCCTGGGGTCAGGAGAACTATGCAAAACAGAAACACTCTTTTTAGTTGAAGTCCAGCCAAAGGTGGTTACAAGTAAAGCTCTAAGTTTTTCTTATGACCTGAAGAAACATCAATACTCATAAAAACCTGAAATACTCTGATTTAAGTGCTAAATCTGAAATACACTGATATATATATGGTAAATCTGAAACACTGATTTAAGTGCTTGCAGGTTTCATATTTTAACATCTGAGCTGGATGGGATTCAGAACCATTACCAATCTTTAATCCTTAACGTCCCAGTCACAATTAGCTTCTGTTTCCCAGATTCCCGAGTTGTTGGTTTTTGATTCCTCTCAGTCAGTAAAGTCTGGAGCATGCAGGCGTGGATGTGAAATTCTTTTTGTGACCTGTGCCCCAGAGCAGCAGGGAAGCTCGGGAGGTTTCCAGCCCCAGCCCTGCAGGAACATCCACTTCTCTCTCAGCTTCCAAGAGAGAGTCAAACTCAGCCCCTCAAGGCATCTGTTTTCCTGGACAGAACCAAGGAATTTCAGTGCTGTGGAAGCACTTGCCTTCAGGAAGGCTGCAAGGAGTTTTTACCTCCAGCCATCCCCACAGTGCTTGGCACTCAAAAGGTTTTCTACATCAAACTTGAGAGAGAACATTGGAACAAAATGTTTTTGTCCCACTCGAAGGTGGTGAGGAGGTGTCAGTGGTGGATACAGGAACAGACCGATGCTGCTTAGATGCTGTTTTGTTTAGATTTTTAAATGTGCATATCTTAGCAACATGAAATAAAATTTAATGCTTTGTAACACATAACTGGAGAATCTTGGCTGTATGAAAATATGATAGGAAAGCACTGGGGTTTTTTATTGTTTAATATTTAAAAATATTTTATTAACTAATTATTAATTCCTATAGGAAATAAAAAAGTACCAGATACACACTACACAATTCATAGCGTGAAGATCAGAAGAGCAGTAGAAATTGGTAGACTGTTGGAAGATAAAAGTACTGGCTACAAAAAACTTGTCTGGTTCACAAAATAACAACATAATCCCTAAAACCAGCTCCCAGAGGAGGAAAGAAATGTTAGAAATACACATTCCTAAATAAAATTTAATATAAACAACAAACTCCCCATAAGTTGTCAAAAAATCCCACCAAAAACCCAAACCACAGCTACTTGGTGGCACTTGATTATAAAAATATTGTGAGTTTCTGAGAAATATATATTTAAATCATATAGGTTATTTATAAAACATTGCACAGAATGCAGCATATTCCAAAATTACTGTATTTGAAATTGTTGTTTTATAGAGTTAAACTAGCCTTCTTTAAAAATATCTTAATAAAATACTGATTTGTCTCCTGTAACAGTAGTTCATGTAGGGCTTCTGATGGTTCTGTGCACCATAATCTGCCAGCACAGACACACAACATCTTCCTAATGGCACTTGATCTCTAATGTATGTTTTGTATGTTTCTAGGCCCTTTAAATGTGATGTCATCTTTTGCAACAAAATGAGATATTTTTATTAGGTTTCAGGAGTCAATTAATAATAAACAGTATTTAGATTGCAAAGGAAGGGAACAGCGTTTCAGGAAAAGAAAAATGAATGGAAAACTAACAGGCATGTCGTGGAATCATTCTGCAGCATTTCCAGGTAGAGCAAGGATGTCAATTTTGTTACCAAACAAAAAAGCTGTAGCTTTTAGCTAGACCATGAGTATATTTGAAGATATCAAATTCTCCAACCATGGCAGCCCTGCAAACAGTTTCTGTGGTCTTTATCTGCTCTAGAGTAGCTTTGCTTAACAGAGTTCACAGATTCCTTCTGGGTAAAGTTTTTATTCATACAATGTTATATATAAACACTGTCTAAAAACATCTCTAGATGTTTTAGCATAGCTACAATTACTTCATCATGTTAAACTGATATTGTGAACAAAACCAAGTTTGGAAGTACTAAAGGAAACCTTTAAGGTGCATATGGTGGATTTATGATATTTCTACTTATGTAACCAGGCCTCGACTGAAAAACAAGTATTTCTGTGTTCTACATGGTTTATAAATTTGACTTCTGTAATTTCTGTAGGAGGACTTCACTGCATGACAATGACCTTTATCTAAAAGTCTAAATCTCATGAAATATTCAAGGTAAAGCTTGAATAGCTAGTTTCAAACAATAAACTTGTCTCTCTTCATGGATGTGTAGATGCACTTCTACAACTACAAACAGTCAAGGTTTTGTGGGGTTTTAAGAGTGAAAACAACCAAGCAGCTGTTAAAGCCTTCAGCTGCTAAAACACCACACTGAAGGCAAGAGTGGCATTTAACTAAGTCTTCCCTGCAGTAGCTGCAGAGAGCCAAATTACCTTTCCACCACCACCTCCTTCTCCTGGGGAGATCATTTCTTTCTGAGCTTGACTTTTCTCAGTAATTACAAGAGCACAGCTCCCAGCAGGCACTCACCAGCTAAGCCCAAGGCAGAACCTCCCTTTCCCTTTCCCTTCAACTGGCATCACAGCACGAAAAGATCCAGGCAACTGTAAACCCAGATCTATGCCAACAAGCAAGAAGAACTCCTGAATATGAAAATTAACCTGCTTATCCCTGTCAGAAAGCAAAAAAAAACCTCTCAAGTAAACCAAATTCAGTTATCTGTCAGGTGCAAGGCATTTAAACTTGCAAGAAATTACAGGTGCTGTAAATTGTAACCATTGTTCTTATCACTTTCCACAGCATTTTCAAGTTACAGTAAATGACAATACAGAAGGTCATAAAAACACTTGCAATATTCACCAACACAGCAACAGGTTTAAAATGTAAAGAATAACCTCCTGTCCTCCTGGAAGTGATAGATTTAGCCCCATTTGAAATGCCACTTGTACCTGTATAACCCCAGCTACGCAGTCCAGCTGCAGAAACTCCACATGTCCAACCTGTCCTTGCAGAATTCACCACAATTTCAGCAACTTGAGCTCATCTAAGCATTCTCCAGGACATAATTCTTGACTATTTGCTTAATTTTGAAAACATCAAGCATTCAGGATTTCACAGCAAGATTGACCCTCTCAAAAGTGTTAAAGCAAACCTGAAAATTAACTTGGTGAACTAAAGTAGCACACAGAGGATGGAAAAAGCTTTTGCCAGTTCTTTCTGAACACAAAGGACTTTTGTTCGGTAAAAACAATTTATTTGCATGTGAAAGGCTATTCTGTTAAGAAGTGCTGCTTCAGCTGTAGGAAATGTAGCAATTTATTTGGAATACCCCTTTGAAAAACCTCTAAAATGCCCAATATACACATATGCAGAGGTGCTCATGAACATAACTAGAAGCAAGAGAATGGCATTTCAAAATTCACACTGAATTTGTTCTTTTCAGGTTAAAACAGCTGAAGAAATTACAGTAGATGGGAGGAAGAAAAAAAGAAACAGATTTTCCAAGCCATTTCAATTTACTGTAACCAGCTTGTTTCCTACTGGTTTCCTAATGGATCTTTTATGCAGGATTAAAACAGCTTCATTTCACTTTTTCATGTGCTGTTTATGGTATCCAGAAGTGCTCCTCAACAGACTGGTTAGGTCATGCACAACACTCATATCATGCTGTCCTTGTACAGAAAACATTTCCAGCACTCTAGAGAGCTGTAAGGGTCACTGGTCTTCGTTTCAAACCATTTCCTATTGTGCCCATGAATGTGCCCAAGGGTTCCACATGAACAACAACAGCCTGGAGTTCAGATAAACAGCTACAGAAATGTCTCAAACCACCAGGGAGTTCAAAGCACCCATTGGCAAATATTTCCTCTGAGGAACTCAATTAGTCTCCTCAATTATTAGGAGCCTGATTCTTAGGAGGCACACATGCTCTGGCTGGCAATGATCTAAAACTGTTATTTTCCAAAAGAAGTAAACAGGGAAAACACAGGACATTTTAAAAGGCACACAATATACCTCTTGTGGCCAAAATCATCAAGTAAATGATGCTATGATTTTGTAAAATAAAATTAATCTCCAGAGACAAGCCGTTAAAAACCATCTTGCCATAAGTGAACAGTCTGAAGGGGAAGCTCCAAATTCCCAAAGAATTCCTTTCATTCTCACAAATAGTCTAAATCCAGAGGATTGCTCAGGATATGGGTACTTAAATCTGAATAAATTGCAGAATCCTCGAATATAACTCCTAAATCATGGAACCTCCAAAAAAAAATCTCTGATGAGTGTTCAGCATATGCCCAGATATTTTTTTCAGTTTTACTCATACAATTTCAACTTAGATTAGTAGAAATACTCCTTTCAATGTTTTAAACTATGTCCTTTATGCAGGAAAGGTAAAACTTTCTTCTTTTTTGCAAATATCAACCAACTTTCTATTTATCATTTGTTCTCTTAAAGAATGTTCAAATCTTACAACTACATTTCACAAGACTGTGACTACAGTGTCACAGCTGAATAAAAAAAAATAAAGCTTGAGACTTTTTAAATTAAAAAAATAATTCATAAGGAAATTATACTATATTCACAAATATATTCAAAATATGCTATATTTTTTTCAATAATTCACAAATGCTATATTTGCATTTTTTCCAGGATAACTATAAAATGAGTTTCAAAGCACTGAAAATGCATTAAAATATTACTCACAATTAATGGATCTCGTCCCATTGTAATAACAGTTCTGTTCACCGTGCGTAGTAACTGCACCATTATTTCTTGAATGTGGTGATAAGTTGAAGCCTGCAAATGAAAAAATCAGAATTTTGATATTAAAATCATATCTCTTGGAGAAGAAGAAACCAATTATTTTGATTTTGACAGTTCAAGTTGTACAGTATAACAGCCCTATTGAAAGAGCAACACTAATTCTTCTTGCTCACACTACTCCTTAGTTCCAGCAATTTCAGTGGAATACTTGTATCCAATTTCAGAGCAATTTCAACCCAATCTCCTCCACAACTGTTTTTTTGTTTCAGAGTCACTTCCCATCTCTCACTCAAAGAACTCCTGTTCTACCCCTAACTGAGCAGTTGGTAGCTTAACCCTGGTACAGTTAACTTAAAGCAAATTCTCTCCCAGTTCCCCACGTCTGTCAGTGCTCTCAGGCAGGCTGGAGCTCAGGAATGTCACAAATAAATAGGTGACAGGCACAAATACACAGCTATTAAAGGAGAAAGTTGTCTTCATTTACCTGAGCTGCTCTGGGAGGGCACAAAATGGATGTGGTT
The DNA here is from genome assembly GCF_036417665.1 of Passer domesticus. Lineage (NCBI taxonomy): Eukaryota > Metazoa > Chordata > Aves > Passeriformes > Passeridae > Passer > Passer domesticus. The sequence goes on along the minus strand of NC_087486.1, from coordinate 14,611,579 downwards.
GGCCCCAGTTCTGCTCTTGTAGGCTGAAGGGCATTTGATTATTTATTCTAAAACCCTGAGCAAATGGGGATGACATTCTGTTCACCAGCCTCTGATCACTCAACAACTTGGGAAAAGAGCATGCAACAAGAAAGAAAAAGCCTACGCAAATTTCTAGTAGAAAAGGATTACACCAAGACCCTTATTTAATGACAGATGTAGCATGGAAAGAGCACCACAATCGCAGAAAACACAGTGAGCTCTTAATAATGTTTTGGGTATCTCAGCCCCAGTACTATCCCTGGAGAAAGTGCTTCAGGTCCTGTTTTCCCTCTGAGTCAGCCAAAGTCTCCTTTTTCTTTCTCCTACTCTGATTGCTCTGGATCAGGCCATACACCCTGAAACAGGGATGTTCCTCACCCTGGCAATTTACCCACTATTACCATTTAGTGCTCCTGGGTCCTCTGACTGTTGCAGCATGTCACATTTGAGATGGCCATGATTCACAGAGTGTCACCCTACAACTTCAGAAGGCTTCAACCCACACAGAGTAACTTCAGATCACACCAGAAGGCTTCAAGCCTCTGCCCTTCTTGTCCTTCAGCCCAGCCTTTTACCCCCTCCTGCTCATGCCCTGCCCCTGTGTGCCCTCTGCTCCCTTTGGTGGCTGGTCAGTGCCCCTGGGCACTCCATGGCTCATTGCTGTCAGTGCTGCTCACCTGCTGCTCACAGCTGAGCCACTGGGCATGGGGCTGGGCCAGCCCCATCCCAATCACACAAACTCTGTGTGCCTGCATTTGGCAATGACATACGAAAGCTGAAGTGATCTCCTCGCCTGTCACAGCATTTCAGAAGTTGTTATGTTCTATAAATGAACAATAATTTGTGTTTGGTGTTTCCTTCTTTAAAATTTCACTTTCTGTGGTGCAGTCCAGTGTTTATAACACAACTATGCTTGAGAGTGCCTGCACTGAAGACACATTTGTTGTTCTTATAACATTGTGTACCACTATAATTAAAAAAAAATATTGTCAACAGCCAAAGCTGATAAACTATATAGGAGCACTTAGCAGAGGGATGTAATTTGTTCATTAGTTTCCCTTTTTTAAATTCAAAGATGAGGGCTCATATAATGGAAGTTCACTTCCACATTGCAGTATGTGCTATACCATAATTAGTAACAGTTCAGAACATTGCATAATGAGTTTTAACATTTAGCCCTGACTCCATCATTAAAGATGAGCTCTATTCTTAATTCACAAGCAGCACATAACAAACCCTTCCTGGAAAGACTATTACATATGCTCAAGCACACAAAGGTTATTTTCTGCTAGACCTTTGAATTTTCAGAGAAACATTAGCAAATGAAATAAAATGGTTTCTCTATGAAACTAAGACTTCATTTCTTCTTGATAATCTAGGAAACAATTAGGCATTCAATACCGACATTGAGAAATTAACAAAAATTGTTTTCACATATTTTCAATACATGATATTTCAGCTTTTATATTACAGCTTGTAGCCTCAGAAGATAGTCTAACAACCAACGGCAACATGTTCTTTTTCAGATCATACTTCTCTTCACAAGGATGACATAGGAAAACCCACCATCATTTGGCTTCAGTCCACTGATTAAGCATAAGATGTTTTTAGGAGCTAAATAAACTACTTGTATCATATATAAACATTTCCTTGGAAAACATTAATTGTATTATTCCATTTAATTAAATACGGTGATCAAAAATGTTTGTCTTCCCTGTTGTTCCAAGGCATGGAACAACCAGAGCTCAGTCTCTGCAGGCGGGTCAGCAGGAGGGAATGTTCTCACAGAACTCAAACACCTTCAGGCTCCTTCTTGGGCTGGATGGCACAGATTAGTTAATAGAAAATCCAAACCAAACAAAATTTCACTCTCTTTCAAAATATCTGTGCAGGGTAAAAGCAGATAGTGTTTGATTTAGCTTTTATCTTCTATTTAAACTACTACAGGACCAGGACAGGAAAAGCAATTCTGTTGTTTCAGAGTCAACCCTGCACTTCAGATTCTGATGGAGTGTTCATTTGTTTGGGCAGTGGCAAACAGGGACTCACTGAATGGCTGCATGGGAATTGCAACATTACACAACCTGTACTTGAGATACCCACTGGGAAACACTTCTGTCAATCCACAGCAGCTGTCCCTGCTCTGTGCCCTCCCAAACTCTCACCCAGCTCTGCCCTCCTCCCTGGCGTGGGGCTCAGTGAGAAACACAGGAGGCCTTGGCACTGTGCACCGTTCAGCAATAACTAAAATTTCATTGCTGCATTATCAACACTGTTCTGGTCACAAATCTAAACCATGGCACTGTGTGGGCAGCCACAGAGGAAATGAGCTCTGCACCAACCAGATCCTGTGTGCTCCCTCTCTGGTGCACCCAGTTGTGTAACTTGTATTCCTTCTTTGACACACACACAAATAAAGGCACATATAAAAGGATAACAATTTCTTTTTAGAACCATAACTCATAATCCTGCATTGTTCTGGCTGAAAAGTCTCTGCAGAAGACCTTAAGGTAATTGGCCCTGAAAGAACATGCAGAATTCCTGACTACATTCCTTTGAAATTTTCTTTTGCTAAAGCCTTAAGATCCACCATAAGTTACGGAAATTCTTAAAAATTTCTTTACAATTCTAAAATGCTTCCAGGCTTGTTTGCTAAACAGCTTAAAATGCAACTGTTACCAATTACTGACAATGCACAGACAAGGAAAAGATTCTTCGTCTCTCTTGCACTTATTCTTAACCAAGATTTCACTGTAGATTCCAAGAGAAGGCATTTACCATTACATTTAATTTTTTTAAGTACTATAAATAAAAAATTGTTCTGATTCAGGAAATATTAAAACATAGCATATATATCAGATTAGAGACAAAGTCACCTCTTGAAGGACTGCCAGACTGCATGAAGCAAAGTGTTGTAAAGACGGAAAAGGGAAGTGGTTTTAATTAAAACAGAAACAAAAAATCACTGATTTCACCATGACCTTCATCAATGACTTGCAGTTCTAAGATTTAACTGCATTTCACAGGTGCTTGAAGCACATTCTCAAGCTACAAAGCTAATTTCAGACATGATTAAATCAAAACAATGCCATTTATGTCCAAAAGTTTTTTGCTGGAGAGGAATCTTAAAATCAAACCTAGGCATCTCACTGAGATACCCAACAGTGACTGTCTAGTCATAAAAATAAACATACAAAAACAAGACAAACCAGAGATTTTAACAACATGCTGGCTACCTGCAGAACCCAGCAGTGAGGCAGCAGCTGAAGAAAACAGCATTTGAACACAAGGATCTGATGATTCCCCTGTTCCCACTCACTAAACAATGTGAGGCACAACAGTAGAGCAGAGCTGGTAATATCAAAATATCCTTTCCTTTGACAAAGAGAACAGGTTATTAAAAAATTCTGTAACTACTTCAAAGATAACCTCACAGTATAAATTTTCACCACATGAAACAGAACAACTACTGCTGTTTTTTCTTCCCTGTCCTTTGTGTGCCTTCTATTTCTGGTGACTTTCACAGAATAAATGCAATGCAAAAATATCAAAGTTAAGTTTCCAAAAAGTTTTGAATATTAGTTTGAAACAAGGTTTCTCTACTGAGATGGAAAAAACAGAACAAATAGGGACAAGACATTGGTATTATTAATATTGTAACGTGATTTTGCTACTAAAGGCTGAAGCTTTCTCCTCCAGCAGGTCAAACCATCCATTTTCTTAGAAGGAGGCTAAGAAATGGTAGGGAATGAATTGTTGGATAGAAAACTGCATTCATCTTAGGTTTCAAGTGTAATCCCAGCTGAAATAATTTGGTTAATTCCCAAACCAACTGTCTGTATCTGGATCCCACTGAATAAAGGCATTCTGAAGGACACTGCCCAAACAATAACTTAGCCATGTGTGAATTCTTTCATTTGCCTACAGGTTACAAAGTATTTTCTGCTGCAAGGCAAACACAGCCTTGAAAGGAGAGTTCTCACTTTAGCTGGAAAACAAACGTGTGTTACACTCCAGAGAAATCTGTAGTGGCTCTTAAAGAGGAGTGACTGTGTGATCCTTGGATGCTGCTGTGTTCCCTTCTTTTGCTCCCTTTTCCTCCTTCAGATAAGTCATCTTAATACAAGATTTTCAGTACTGAAGCAGGATCAGTGTTTGGTTAAAAAAAATGAGATAATAATCCATGGATTCCTCTGTCAAGGAAGGAAAAAGCTACATATTTGCTGTTGTGGTTACAAAGCCCAGTGTTACAGTTAATGACACATGAATAATTGATTCTAAAATCCATATTTTCTCTGACCAGCAGTTGTACTGCTAAAGGCAGGCCAGGGTATGGACCTTCTGCAACAGAAGCATCTGGTCCTTTTGTTGATATCCCAACTATTCTACAATATTTCTTAGGAATATGATGCCTCTAGAGGGCTCAGCATGTTCTGATACCACTGCTGGCCTTACCCTTACCCTCACAGGCTTTTCTCCTTATATCAGAAATGCATCAGTATCACTGCAAGCACTGTCTGTAGATTATGGTGACCCAAACATCTCACAGAGAATCTCCAGTTTACCTTTGCCATTTCTGTTGAACAAATTTCAATATATTTTTTTAAATGTATGTGTTTTAAATTCTCAGCAATTCTGCTGTTCTGCATAATTTTCTCACTCATACAAAGATGAGCTACAAAACCATATTTTCAGTAGGCTTTAATGAGTCTTTTACATGTCAGCAACTGCTGCTATGGACAGCAACTGTTAAACTCAAAAATAAACTTCATTTACGTGGTACACACAGAGAAAGTATTACTCCATCTTGCCTTACAACTGTGTTTTACCTTTTAAAGGATACAGTAACAAAATTGGTTACTTTGCATAATAGCTTTATGAGATGATAGCATCAATTTTTGCCCTATCATGGTTTCACCATTTATTTTAAGAATTACATTTCAAATTTAAATGTTCCAATATTTCCTGTGTATCCCCTTGGATCAGTCCCTCCTGAACTGCTTAAGTCTAAACCAATGAGGCAAATAGCTCATAATACACATGGAAAGATTATCCTGTGCAAACTGAAAAGCCTCAGTAGTATCAAAGATTTTTATGAAATCAAGATATATGCTGTAATGATTTCATTTACTAGGAAATGATCCAGGGAGCCACAGTGAAAAACTCCTAAAATGACAGCATGCCTTAATCCAAAGTCTGCAAAGTTTGAACACATGTATCAGAAAACTACAGTTGAGGAAAAATCAGCACATATTCACAGGTTAGGAAATTACAGCTTTCTTAAAGCAATTAATTATAATGTTTTCTCAGAATAAATCCCTCAAATTATTGAGAAGTTTCACTGAATAACCTACTGCTCATTAAAAAGTGAGGGACTAAAAAGTCAATTGAACATTCTCTCAAATGAGGGGAAAAAAAAAAAAGAACCACCCAAATGAAAATTTCAGTGTTCCAAAATGTCAGAAATCTGATAAAGAAAGTACAGTCTCCAAGTGAAATATAGTAGAGAGTTATCTGTTTTACCCAGACATGACTGAGAGCAGAAACCACACCCTACAACATTGGTACAGTGAAAAGCATTTGTTTCATAAACTACAGGGGTTTTTAAAAAGGAGCAAGATGAAATTTGAAATTTATTCTGTATAATTAAAATAATTACAAAATAATTGAAAAGTTGTGGTTGGAAGGGACCTTGCATGTAGTCCAACCTGTGCAGTGAGCAAAGACATCTTCAGCTGAATGAGGTTACTCAGAAATCAGCATTCATCTTCAATACCTCAACTGCCCTTTGGTCTAAGTTTATGAAAAATAGGAGAAAAGTTCAATTTGGCACTGACTTGTACTAAATATTTGAAAGGATTAATCATCATCAATAATTTACTTCCTAATCAGCTCAGGCTTTCTACAGACTTGGGCTCTACATCATCATCAATACTTACAGGATCTTGACAGCTCAGAACCTCCAGGATGCTATTAAGTAATTCAACACAGTACTTCCTCTCCTGCACCTGGAGCTGCTGATCCTCCTTCTGTTCCAGTAATTCCTTCAGCTCTTTTGTAATCACAGGAAGCAGAATGTCCCTGCATTCTGGAAGAAAACAAATTGTCTTAACTACAAATATAAGTGAAATAATATGTGCAAAGAAACCCTCCCCAAACAGTGAAACACAATATGCTTTAACAGCCACAGTCCCAACATGGAATTGTTGATTTTCCAGTCCTGCCTCAGGAATAGTCCAAACTTGTGTGGTATTTTCATATATATCAAACCCAAAAGTTCCTGATAAAAAAAATTTTCTTCAGTTAAATTCTGAAGGCCATTCAGCTTATATCAAACACTTGGGGACAAATTACTCACTTTCATACAAAGCATCTTGAAATTAATTGTGTTTAAGTAATGGAGGATTTTAATGTAAGAAAATTACTGTGTTAACTTATTTCTGAAAATAAGACTCAAGCAGCAGAACAGAACTGTGTGCATGATTTTTGAATGTATCTTCTGAAGGCACATAAAAGAATGCAAAGAAAAGACTCTAATGAAAGGCCTATCAAGCCCTGTGATAGTGAGAGCTGTGCATACATTCATCCTTATTTAAATTTAAGGGAGCTGACACAAATATGAAGTCACATTCCAATCTCACACATACACTGACTTTTTGAGAGGGAGGTGCTTATAGGAAATGTTAGGAGTACAAAATACACACATTTGAAATAACTATAATGACAGCAATATCTATGCAGGAATAAAAAAACATATACCTTTTTTAAAGAATTATTTAGAGCACCTGGACACACAGTGCACTCCCTGATAAAAAAGGACAGGGTGAGATATGGTGAAACTTTATAATATGTGATTTAAAACAAGTCAGGGGCTCAGAATCCCCCCACAATAAGGGCATTAGTACAGGAAGACAGAAGAGTGAGAAAAGGAAGAAAAGAAAGAGACAAAGAGAAGAGAGAAAGAAAAAGAGAGAGAGAAAAAGGGAAAGAGGGAAAGGAATGGAAAGTAGATTGTGTCTGAATTTTGCAGATGAAGCAGCAGAAGCAGTCTCTGCAGATTGTTCTTATGTGAAGTAACAACTCCAAGCTACATGAAGCCAAGAGCTTTTAATCATGTCTGGAGAGCAGCATAATTTCTTGCCTCAGAAAGTTTCTCTCCTCTTGGTAACTATTTCTATAACACTTATTGCAAGCTACAAGATAAATCTAACCCAATAACTAAATTACAAACTCACCAGTGAGACAGCAGTTAAAGAGCACATATCAACACAAGACCTGTTTGAACAGCAGCATAAAAATGAATTTCACAGAGCCCGCGGTTCCTTTATGTGCCCAATTCTGCACAGACACACCGCCTGCACTCCCTGCAGGCCACAGACTCCCCTCTGCAGCAGAGCCCAAAGGGCTGCTCGCACAGAGCACAGAGTGGAGCCCAGCAGCAGGGGATAGCAACCCTCCTAAAGCACTCCTGGGTGGGTTTGTGCTCATGGACAGAGAGAGCCTCCAGAAGCTTCGTGGTCACCAGCTGCAGACAGCAAATGTTATCAGTTTTCTGAAATAGAGATGTAATCCAGTACCTAGCAAACACTTTCTTGATTTGCTCATATGAACCACGTCTAACTAATTGTGACTGCAACAAATGCAGTGCTATTACCTGAAGCCAAAACTAAACCAAAGACACATCATTTAGCAACAAAAAAGTTACATGCAATACCTATAAAACTTGCAGAGATGTCATAGGACCTTTTAAATAAAGAGTTTATACATTCAGTCAACAAAAAAGTGCAAGTTATAAAAGAGATTATTAGCTCACTACTCTTGAAAAAGCTAGTAAACAAACTTAAGTTCTGTTTTCACTACTATCTGTGGAAACTTTCCTTCAACAGTCTAAGGTTATCCAAGGAGGAAACATTTCCCAGTATGACCAGTCCAGAATTTATTCATCAAGATTCTGACCACTCCAAAAATGTCTAACCTATATTTTGGATACAGCACTTATTGCTAACCAAGTTCCATTTAGTAGTGCTTAGCAGAAGGACTATAAGGGTAAGAGTCTTACTGAAAGATGGCACAGGTTTAATGGATTTTAAAGTGGATCAGAAGAAATAAAGAAATGGAATCACAAGCCAAGCAAGCAGTTCAGGCTGGATGTAAGGAAAAGCCTCTCCCTCCCATGGACAGCCTAGCAGCAGAACTAACAGGTTGCACAGTCTGTCCTGGAACAACCTGCTCTGACCTCAGAGCTGACCTCACGCTGAGCTGGAGGCTGGACTGGACACATTCCCAGATTCCTTCCAAGTATTCTTCAACTATTCTAGGATCCTTGATTGCCAAAACTCCTAATCAGAGGTAGTAGCTTGCTGCACTGCAAATGACCAGTTTATAATAAAAACTGTCAGAAATTTAGGAACAAAGTTACATACATGTCTGTACACATGAATGACATTTTTGGGGCTTGTAATTTTTTTATCTGTGGACTCGAACATCAAGGTGTCCTATATCAGAAGAGATGATATCAAAGTCATTATTCTAAAGACAGACAGGTGAAACCCATTTATTGTCATTTTAATCCCTAGAACTTGCACAGCATTTGTAGTGAGGCATAAAAACTGTTTCACATATATTTAACCTGTATGGAAATACACATATAATAAAATTTCTCTTTTCTGGTCTCCACTCTGCTCCATCCCTATGTTCCTTTCCAGATTCTCTGACTGTGTGCAGGATATGCTGAAGGAATGATTCAGCACCAGCTAAAAGCTACATTTCTCTATAACATTGTGGATCCCATACACCAAGCAAACCCTTGGCAGTAAAACTCACCTGCATCCCTCTCCCTACCTGAACTCTGCAGTTACAGCAGATTTCTATCCATGGCAACACTCTGTGCCACAAGTTCTCTGCTCTCAACCTGCTCTGTATAAATTACGCTTTCAATAAGGATCCGTAACTTACTCTAACAATCTGCAACAGACACAGTAACAGCTACAACTAATTCAACACGAAGATGAACATATTTAGACAAACACATTCAACCTGTAACTAATCTGCAATAACACAGATTTCAAATTTCAATACAGATTTCAAATCAGCAGCATGTGAGAAATTCAGCTGGCAACTCTTTCCCCACAACTACCATTCTTAAAAATAATGCCTTGGAAACCCTTGCACTTCAAAAGACATCAGTAGGGAGTGCTATGCTAACAGGCTGCTCATAACAGCAAAGTTCAAAGTCACATCACATTATTTGACATCTCAGTCACTTTTCACCTCTCACGAAGAAGATGGAAGGTTCCTTGGATATTCCAGTCTCACATCTGCCAGGATAAACATACTTACTGCTCTCACTCCTTCAAAATAATATCCAGCTCAATTTTAAGCTATTAGATGTCCCTTTGAACTGTCAGACAGTTAGCAAATAGAAAAATTCCTTTGGGGTAGATTTCAATGTCACCAGGAGCAACTGGATAATAAAACCTACACCTAATGAGCTTTATTTCAAAAGCAAAGTAAGAGACTAAACTGAGAAAAGTCATTGACAGGAGGAATCCTGTCTTCTAGATAAAGTACATTTTTAATTTGTCCTCATATAGAAAATAAAACCCCAGGATTCAAGGTAAGTGTTATGGGTATATTAACCACCAAATTACAACTGACTTCACATGCCAGGGATGCCCATTTGTTCAATAATAAGAAAACATAAACAAGATCATAACTAACAACTTGCACCAAACACCTTAAAGAGGAGTGGGAGCAAAGTATACTGAATTTAAAACTCCTCCATACCAGCATTCAGAGGTCACTTAAAGCTTCCTACCAGAAGGCAGAATGCCTGCTGCTGTCTATAACTCGTTTAAAACCCACACATGTGTATTTTGGTGAAAGAATCAAGTCTTGGATATAATTTGTCTTCCATATAGAGCCATTCCATACTCTTTAACCATGGAGAAGGCAGGGCTTCTTGCATAGACCAGATTCTCTTGTTGTACTGAGAGCAGCTGAGGCAGAAGGTACAATTGGTTTCCTCCAGTTCTTAGAGCTAATTGCTCTGCAAGCTTCAGTAATCCCAGTTGTACTTGGCAACATAAATTAAGATTGAATCCATATTTGATATATACAGAATCGCCTAAAAGGACTTAACACATGCAGCTGATCAATTATTTACAGGGTATTTTCAGATATGAACAATGTTGAAGTGTCAAGCTACATGGAAATTCAAAGGTTGTTTAACTCTGCTTAGCTATATTATTTTTTTAAAAAAAGGTCAGGCATTCCATTAATACTAATATGAAAATAATCAATAGATTTTAGTAAAAAAAAATCTTTTTTTGGTGTTAATTAGTTAGGTTAATATTAATGCTTTATGTCTATATTTTTGACTGGCTGCAAGATAAACTCAGCTTGTTGATTATACAGGAGAATTACTTAATTTTGTAATTCACTTCTAGGATATTATTAATAAATAATTGAAAAGGAAAAACTAATTTGGTTTTAGAAGACCCCTACCAGTTAAAATCATTCCATACAAGGATGAACTTCAAAGATATTCTGAATCAAAGCAACTGGAAAAGAAAAGTATTTGTAGGTAGGCCTGATCTCAGCCCGAGCCTGCAGGTGGACTGAAGTAAATATAAACTTGTAGGTGCTTCCTTGTACCTTTGAAAACCCAGCTAAAATTATTTCACTAAGACATCACATAAAATATGAAATTATTGTACTATCTTGGGACAAAGAAAAGTTTATTGAACCAGTACATAAATTCCTGATTATAATACTAAAGTACCATTTCCCAAGTTATGTAAGGAAAATGAGCCAAGTGCTTGTTTAAACATCAGCAATCCACTGGCCTGGGAAAAGAGGAAAAAAGTTAAGAAAATGGTGGAAGACTGTAATTGAAAAAATAGCTAAAATAAAACTTTATATTGTAGTTGATGATTTAGGCTCATCACTAGGATGAGGATGCACCCTCAGGGGGGCAGATGGCACTGAGCTGGGCAGGAGGGCTCTGCAGAGGGACCTGGCCAGGCTGGATGGATGTGCCCAGGCCAGCAGGGTGAAGTGCCAGGTGCTGTGCTCCAGGCAGGAGGGACCTGGGGGTGCTGGGGACACCTGAACATGGCCCAGGTGTGCCCAGGTGGGCCAGAGGCCAAGGGCACCCAGCCTGCCCCAGCCAGGGTGGGGTAGCAGGAGCAGGGATTGTCCTCTGTGCTGGGCACTGCCTGGCCACACCTTGAGGGCTCTACCCAGTCCTGGGGCTCTCAGCAAGAAAGGCACTGAGGGGCTGGAGCCAGGCAGGAGAAGGGAATGGAGCTGGGGAGGGGCTGGAGCTCATTCTGATGGGGAGGGGCTGAGGGACCTGGGGGGCTCAGCCAGGAGAAAAGGAGGATCAGGGGGGACCTTCCTCCTCTACAACCCCTTGAGAGTGTAGAGTGTTGCTCTCTCAAGTAGTACAAACTGCCTCTGGGGTTGTCCAGTCCTGGCCCAGGCTGCACTGATGGAGTCACCACCCCTGGGGAGATTTAAAAGATGGGTGGATGTGGGGACATGGTTTAGTGGCAGACTTGGCAGGTCTAGGTTTACAGTTGGACTCATTCTTTCCAACCTAAACAAATCTCTAAGTCCGTGATGAAGCAATTCACATTCTCACACGTCCTTCCATGCCCCAAGAAAGCCTAAGACAGACAAGGGGAGAGACATGGAGAGGTGAAGATGCCTATTTAAATAGTAACTGCTTTCTTTCCTGCTTGATAAATAATGTAAGAACATTGCCAACAATCTACTCTTTAATGTTCACAAGCATGAAAAAGCCCAACTGTTCTGACTGTTTTCATTCTAGCTGCCCCAACTTTTACTTGAACACATAAAACATCAATATAGAGTTTGAGCATCTTGCATTTTCTTCATGAAGGTCTGTAAAAAGATTTAGTATTATGCATATTCATCAATCCCAAATTCCAACCCACTTCTTGGAGAGTTTCCCTGGCAGCACCTTCCTGCCTAAGGACAGGTAGATCCATTGTTGTCCAAGATTAAGCAGTTATGTGTTTTCTCTTTTGAGTTTAAGTTGGGTTTTTTAATCCTTCTCTTCACCTTATTCCCTTTGGAAGATACCTAATGATTTCTTATGTACCAGGTAAATGAAATTCAAACTCTTAAGTCATTAATGCAATCATGTCATTAAAAAAGACATTTGGGTCTCCTTCAGCAAAAATCACAGACGGGTTTCATTCCTGACTGCCTCATATGTGCAGCCAAAATGGTAATAAAGATTTAACACCACTTTTGTCTCCCTTAGGAAACACTTCTCTTGATTCCCTGGCATGCCTGTAGTCATATCCATCTGTTAGGATGGCTTCATGCCCACTCAAAAACTGGCATGCCAATTTAATAAGGACATAGGTGTCATCTGATCACAGATTTAGAACAAAGCCTTAAAAATAAAGCCAGTGAACAACATTCTTTCAATGAGGTGAGACTTCTGATGGCAGCCAGTGCTCAATTAAAGCATTGTGCTTCTTCACAAAGGACATCTGTTCACAACTGCAGCAATCTTCCTGTTAAAAGTCTTCCTTCTTTATTGTTTGCAATTTAACTGTTTGGTTTACTGGGGAGCCCAATAGTAATGATTTTAAAATGGTATATTTTTCATTCATTGTTGAATCTTAATTAAAATTTCACAGCTTAGATAAGAGCCACAGAAAGGAAGGTACCACAGGTCACCTACAGATTCTGACAGCACTGCAAGATGCAAATTCTCTTTGTGTCCTGGACGCTAATAGGAACATGAAGGCAGGAGAAACAGAGGATCCTGTGAGGCAGCGCTCAGCAGCTGCTGCAGCTCGGTGTCAGCAGGTGAGGCAGGACACAGAGCAGGCCCAGCACCCACAGCAAGCACTGACCCCAAGAGCAGCTGCACAGGGCTCCTGGGTGCTTGCAGGTGTGTGTTCAAGTGGCCCCAGTTCTGAGGGCAGAGCAGTGCCAGCCTCTCCAGGGCAGCCAGGGCTTCCAACACAGCCCTGCTTGAGCCAAGACAGCATTCCCAGCCCTCAGTGCCTTTTCCAGCTCGCAGGCACTGCAGTCTGCCAGGCAGCCACAGCCTCGTCAGCACATCCTCTCTGGCACATCCACACCTTCTAGGTCCCTTCCAACCCAGGCCATCCTATGATTCTGTGAATTTTCACATTTTTTCACTGCATTTTACTGGCACCCAATATGTGTCATTATCAACTGCCTTAATATGTTTTTGATCTCTTTTCTATTTGAAGTAATTGTAAATCACATTTTGCACATACATTTAGAAGTTGATTGTTAAAACTAGTTCACCTAACTTCTCCCCACATAGCAGGATTTTAAAAAAATCTAACTGCAAAAATGCCATAATGGGTCAAGTCTAACAAAATATTATCAGTTGCAATATCAAACATGTCTCCTACTCATCCATAAACCAAAGTAATGGCTTTAATCCACATATGTTCATCACAAATATATGCAGATGAATACCTACAGATATGTTTATGCCATACTCATCTATATCAAAACATTGCAGCAATAGAACTGGCAAAAGATGAATATTTGAAATACATGACTTGATGTTTTAGAGGTAACATACCCCTGAAAGACATTCCAATAAATAAAAAAGCCAAATGTAAAATTCAAGACTGAATCTACAGGATAGACGGGGTTTCTATACAGAAACTTTTTAAAGGATCAGTTATTAATTTCCATTTTTTCCCAGAAGCTAAAAACAGCAGAGTCATATGCATGAACAATCTCCAAGTTCAAGTATTTTAAAAATGTTTTCAAGTTGTGTTGAACACAGGGAAGGGAAAAAAAATCAGAGAAAAACCCCACAAACCCCCAAAAATTTAGGCTTAGGAACTTTTCTCAGTAGGAACGAGACTGTAAGACCATAATAGTAAAAATCAATATCTGACACTCAATTCTGACCATAATAATCAAACTGAAAGATGCTTAGTCAGAAATTACTCCTCCTCCTGCTTTATTTTTTTTTTTTAAAAACTTTTTCTTGATAATCCTGAAGGTAAAAATGATACACTATATCAACACAAACTAGGAACAATATTCAATTTGTGAAATGAAAAAACAAGTGTTTCACAGGTAAAACTCAGTAATGTACAGGAGTTAGGAAATCAGTGTGGTCAGGGGTGTGTGCAATACTTCTCATGTTTAAACAGTAACAGAATAGAAAGAGTTCTTCAGTGAGAGGAAAAAAAAAACTGCTACAGTCTCAGCATTTCTTCTGGCATCTGGCAAATTAACCCCTGGTGCTAACATATGTCTGTTGCTGCTGTTCTTCCAAAATCAGCAAGTGGTTTGCATATGCTGAACATGCAGCAGCCGTGTCTGGAGCCACAGTGAGCTCAGGGCCTGCATTTCCAGCCCAGACAAACCCAATTCCCACCCTGGCAGTGGCCATCTGTGTGCCCCACTTCGAGCTGCTGCTCCTGGGGGTGATCCCAGCTCTGCTACAGCACGAACCCCTCTGCAGGGCTGCACCACGAGGGAATGCAATGTCCAAAGCACCACGATCAAACATACACATTTCATCCTGTGTTGAAGCACTTCCTATTCATTTCTCACCTATAAAAAGCAGTTCTCTCAAGGCTATTCATTTACAAGTTTCAGCATAACGTCGTGACCTCAGCTGTCTTTACAGAGAGCAGCAGGCACAAGTTTCCCAAGGATTTTTCCTGGGGAAGGCAGTGAGAACCTCAGAGAAGAAGAGAAAACAATTCCTATCTCGATTCACTGCTCCTGTTGCTTTTGCACGTGTGGAATGTGTTACAGAGATTGTTTACAGAGAGTGATTTAGTTAATTAGACACAGGTGAAAGTTGTTTTGAGTGATTAACCAGTCACTCAAAGCTGTGGCCTGGCTGTCTCAGTCACGGGTTTTTCTTTAGTGTTCTTATAGTACAGTATCTCTTTAGTATAGTTATAATATAGGATAATAGAATATATTATGGTTTTAATAAAGCAATTGTTCAGCATTCTGAATCATGGAGTCAGATGCCAATCATTCCCTGCACTGGGGGCTCCCTGCATTCGATATAATGTCAGTAAATATTCCAGGCCCAGCTTAGAATAAACATCCAGCTCCAAATACTATAAACTGAGCAGTACTAACTACAATAAAACTCCATGTGATTTATGAACAGCTATATCTTAATGTGTTATTTTCTCAGAAACAGAAAGATGGTGGGAGAATTTTGGCAATAAGATTCCTAAAAATAAACAAATGAAACAGTAACTCCTGAAAAATACTTTTACATAGAAATTAAACCATTCTAACAAAATCTCTTCACAACAGGGATAGAATAATCCATTACATCCCACTAAACAGAGTGACAGATATGACAGGAGACAGTTTCTTACATAATAAAAGAGACTCTAAAACCCATTAGAGGTGTTTATATGAGACAAGGCAACCATTTCTGTCACTTTGACATTTTAAAATAATAAAATATCAAATAGTCTAAAAGCAAAGTGTCAAAAATTAAGCAGATATCTTGCCCTCTGTCCAAAAAGGATTTACTATTTTCTGAAGACAAAACTGTATAAAAGTCTGCTCCCACATCCTGTTAGAACATTCCTAAATGCCACGGTGGACGTGCACAAGCAGTGGAAAGCATCCATCATCCTGCACTCAGCCCCTCAAACTCCTGCACCCCCATAACCTCTCCAGGCTCTGTTATAGTTGCAGAGTGGGAACAAGAAATCAATGCCTCTACAAAAAATGGCAATGTAATTTAAAGGCTTCTAAAAGTGCTTTAGTGCTGCAAGGCCTTTGAAGATCAATTACAGCAGAGGTGCACGGGACCATTTCCTATCTGATGAAAGCACTCCACGAGTCTGCAGTGGAAATTTTGAATGCCTGGGAATACCTAGCAATAAATTCAGTTTACCCTCAGGGTTTTCAGCTTCAGGTTCATGTGTGACTTATTTAATAAAGGCAAATTTTACTGAGTTTTAAATTTTTTTTCTAAAAGACTTTTCCATTTTTTCACAAGTCTGCTTCTTTAGAAAATGCTGTGAATATCAGTGGGTCAAAGAACAGAAATGCCAGTATATGAAATCCAATTGAATTATAAAGATAACACCTCTGGGAATGGATGTAAATTAATTGAACAACTGCAACGAACTACCTGGAAAGAGACTAAAGTCTGGAGGAAAAATGGATAATCTGAAACACACCAAATTAATAGACTTCGTTGTAATTAGCAGTGTAGTTAAATATATTCCATATTCATGGCAGAAAAAAATACTACCTGTTCTAGATAAATGTGAACTTTAGTTAATGATACTGTTGGCAATCTTACCTTAATTATCATGCTGCATCCCATTCTGAGATAGCCTACATGTGCTTTCATTCTTGTTAATGACCTTCCAGCTCATTGAGTGCAGTGATGAATCAGGCCGTGTCTACACCCCACACACACTTGGTTCTCTACCCAATTAATTTGAAAATCAATTGTACTTAATGTACAGCAAAAAAGCACCTTTAGAATTTTCTATTTTAAGCCATGGCCATGTAAATGAAAAAAGATGTTTGTTATTTACCATGTACAGTATTACAACAGCAGCGTACAGAAATGTTTTCATACCACTATAATATTATATATTATACAATAATAATAATAATGTAATAATATTAAATTTTATATTATGTAATGATATAGATACTTAATTTTGTACTGGTCTTTTTACATTCTTCAGTACCTGCACTTAAACACGATGTGGAGTATGGTATTATATACAGTGTATATATATAGAGAAAGTATATGTATGTGTGTGTGTGTGTATAGAATATAATATATATTACCCTATACATACTATATTGCCCCTATGGTAATTATAATGTTAGGGTTGAAAACAAAACAGAAATGCAAATAATCAAAAATATAATTTAGATCAAAAACCACCCTGTAATTATTAAAAGGATTATTTTCTGCCATTCCTAATGTAGGGACAGTTGGTGAAAGGAAAGGTGTAAAGATCATTACCAAACAGAGAAACTCCAATATTAAATACCTAAAAGGTGACACCATTGAGGCAAGAGGAGCAGTGTTAGCTGGACATTCTGTGTTAGAAGAATGGCAACTTCACGGAATGGTCTCAGGAAACAGAAAATACATTTGCAAGAGTCTATTTGGCCCTGACCAGGTTGCACCAAGGATGATGTAAAGGTATGCCTGCCACTCCAGTAAGAAAAAATAAAATAAAAAAGCAAAGTTGTCAGTTTCAGGCATTTTAAATTCTAAAATAATGACAATTCTAAATCCTACATTACCAGCAAGGAGCTGTTTTATTCTGTCACTTCATCAAACTGCTGACATGCAAAATGTTTAAATGAATATTTTCTAGTTAGCAAAAAAATTCTCTTAGTGCCATCATAAGTCATGATATTGCTAAAACAATATGTCATGATTAAGCTAAAACAAACAGAGTATATTTTAGTTTTATTTTAAAATGACAGCAGCTTGATTTCTCTATTTTGAGCAAGTGCTTCTTCAGAGGACTTCTCTTGTTTTAATCTAATCCATGAAAAAAAATTCAATCCATTTCTCCAGACTTTTCTAAAAGGAGCACACCTGAGTATTATTATATAATTATATACCAAGTAATACTATATTAAGTATCACAATAAAAACATTTTAAGGTAGATCTTGCACATGTAATCCCCACAAGCACATAAAGGAACAGTTAATTTTTACATATTATATAGTGGATACACTTCAGCTGCCAATTACTAGTGCAAGTTTGGATCACAATACCCAGATGTACAGGATATAGGTGAAACAGCAGGGCTGGCCAATCAATCCTGTGTGATTTGCTGCCTTCATGCTCTCAGCTGCTTGGTTCTGCTCTCAAGTGTCTGATGTTAGCAAAAAATAGTGGAGAGCTTTTGGGCAATACATTTTTTTAATCTACAAATTTAAGACTAAATGAATCCACTAACTACCTGTCGGGGGAAAATTAAAATGTATTAATTATCTGGTCAGGACTATGCAAAACCCACCATTTACTGGTTTTATAAAATGTCCCCAGAATTAGAAATCCTCCTAGCAAAATTTCTTATTCATTATTACCTAAAAAATACAGAAACTGTGTCCTCTTTTTAGAATTCACAATGCATCCTGAGGTAGACATATCCCATGACAGACCAGCTATTTATTTCAAGACATCAGACAAGCTGCATTTACAAGCAACCAGCAATCTATCATTATTATTTATCTGCAGTAGTAAAAGCTTTAGAGAGTATTTTGCATTAACAGAGCTCAGCTAAAGGAAGGGCCTGTTAAACACATGAAACAAGCACCACACTAAGCAGACTATAATGAAAGATTCTTGGATATCCAAACCTCATTCTTTTCTCTTCTGGAACACACAGAGGCATGGAAGAAAGGAGCTGTAGGATGTACACTAGTGAATAGAACTGTGAAGCACACAGTTATTGTGTGCTCAACTGTTTTCCTTCAGAATATTTATTAGGGTTTATTCCTTATTATACAAGCCTGGGATCTGCTGTCCTGACCATCATTCCTGATCTGTGAACCAATAACATCTGTGCTTCAGTGAGACAAGCTTCTTTTAAAAAAAACCTATTGAACAACAACAACAAAAAGTTTATAGCTTACACCTAATTTCTCAGTATTAAACACAGGATAGCTGACTGAACTCTAGTAAGATCAAGAGTTCAGGAGAGTGCCTTATTTACACCTTTCACTCTTGTGAGAGGATATTTCCCCTTCTGGTCTCAATTCTGCTCACCACAAGCACCACAGATAAACCTGAGTCTGGCACTTCTGATTTTAGAAGGAGCAACAATAAAGACAGCTCATACTGCAATGATGTACCAGACTCTGCTTGTAAAACAGAAATACAGTCAACTACCAGAGCAACCTGTGAATGCACGACCAGAACTGTTTGAAAATTAATTAGAAACTGCTCTTAATAGTTTGGATCAGTGTCTGGAGATTCCTAAGCTGCAGCTACTTGTGTTTCACCAATTCAAATCAAATATGAATTTACACATAGTTAAAAACAAATAAATCACAGCTGTTGACCATGAAACTATTAACATAAAGATAGGTTAAAATATTACTTAATTTAATGTAAACATTAAAACCACCTACATTATTTTCTTGACTTTTTTCCCCAGGAAATCTACAATGGTCTTAAAACATAGCAGACACAGCTAGTTATTGTTAAAGCTTACAATATACAATTCAGTCTCAATGGAATACAACACAGGTCTGAAAAGAAAGTGTAATTTTTATCTGTCCTGGTTAGTTAGAACTGCATCACTCTCCTGGCAACTCAGAATGAGGTGAGCAAAGCAATCCTCTCTCAATCTACTCACACACAGCACTATTTGCAACCCACTGTTGTACTGTCAAGTTTCTGGAATCATTATCTCTAAGCTGTCAGAAACTGGAACTCATCTGAGGAGTCCATGTGCCTTTCAGATTCTGAAGGTTATCTGCACAGCAAAAAGGTGGCGAGAGAGAAGCAAGCATCCAGTCCACGGGAGAGGAGTCAAAACACTTGACACTGAGCTGAAACTAATCATGTAAAACTTGGCTACTCTGATAGGATTCCTTCAGCAAAAATTCACTTCTCGTGATAATATGAAGGAAAACTGAGCACAACGGTGATAAAGGCATTTCAGTATCATTAACACTCCTGGGAGTTGAGAAAGGCACTAAGTTCAGGTAGAGGTTGAGAAGCATTGCAATTCCTGTAAGTTGAAATGCTGCATTGCAGCTCAGTGTACCACAGCACAATCAGATGTTTTTTTGCCCTCTTCCCAGGCAGAGGCCTTATTGAACATCTGTGTTCACAAGGTTTCACTTCCCATTCCTATTCCATTATAGACCTTAAAATGGGTTGAAACCCACCTATCCACTATAATATAAGAAAACCACACAAAACTGTTTCTCTGAGCCCTACCTGTTCCTTGCTCTGGGCCAGCAATCACACTTTGCATAGCTCTTGCCGTCCTGTGGAAAGAGCTGAATCCCCTCCAGAGGCCAGGCTCCTGGCATTCACACTCTTTCACTATTTGTTTCTCTCCATTTCAAACGTGAATTGCACAACACATAAGTCACTGAAAATTTTCACACATTCATTCGAAGCCTTAGAGGCATTTTGTATTTACCTTGTTTTTTAAAAAGGTTGCTGCGTACGATTTCCTTCATGGACTGCACTTTCTGCTTCTGTAGTTTCACTGGTGGAATGCAAGTGTAAAATTCATATAGTAGTTGGCTGAAAAGGAAAAATGTCATAAATACCACAGATGAATTCATCAGCTGTTAACAAGGACGGAGAGAAAGAGCAAGTGATCACATATTTCTAGACATTTATCACTTCTTAAGACTTATATTTATAAATCATGAATATTGACAAGACACCAGTAACAAACACATCCAGGGACCCACCAGTCTTGATCAGTAGGAACTTTGTGGACCTAAACTGATCTGCAAGAATTAATTGCTGACAACTAGGAACTGTTCAAGAGTGACTCACCTCAGTAACTTGGCATCAAAAACCATTTCAACATCGTGAAGAACTGATGGTATGTACTTCAAGGCAGCAACCTGCATTGACAGACAGATCATGTTAATCCTGTATGTTTATACATGCACATGAACAGCACAGAGCACACCACTGGGACACAAAACAAACTGATAAACTCGGACTTCTTTCCCCAGACTGGAATTTTACATCACATTTGAATAAATTTTGTCACAGAGTTGCATATGCTGAGGATATACAGAGGAATTTCACTACCATGGGTCCAAGTGGATCTGACTCTGTGAGAGTTAGACCAATCCAACCAGTGAAAGGGCCCAGGCTTTGTAGATTATCTCCTTGCAGACCACTAAAAGTGTCAGTATGATGCAAATAAGTAAATCAGGCACGGATCAAAGCAGGAGCTGTACCAATCCCATGCCAGAAATGTGCCATGCAGGAGGCAGAAGTCGGGGTAGCAGTCACCCACCCACCCCAAAGCCACACTTCCCAGAACAGATGAAAAGGGTTGTCATGCCCCTACCCAACCATCTGCAGCCAAGCTGTGGGGTGGTTTGTCTCCTATCAGTTCCTGCTTTGACAGCATAGTGGGATAATCAAACCCTACCCTGACAGGGCTTAGAGACAAGTTACTCTTCTTACGTGGACAAGAAAACTTCAGCAGGCAATTTCAGGACCAAAGTCACCACTAACACTTAAGACTAATATGCATAAAAACTTCACAGTACTTCACAGTACTTTAGTTCCCTGTGAAGCTTTAGGGTGTAAATTCCTACTAGCATTTTGCTAAAAACTAAATCACAGTGATGTGAAGCCTTCTATTACTGATCAATCTGATGGAAGCCTATCTAGGTTCAATATTTCTCTTACATGTACACAGCAAGCTCCCTGTTAAAAATTTAGTCTCTTTCTTGAGAGTAGGGAGCTTAGAATGAAGACAAACAGAGCACAGCTTTCTTTGGTTCTCTTTTAGACATTTTAAACACAATAAAGCTATAATTTTATTTGTATGAGCTTCCACTGCAGCAGCAAATTTAAAAAACCCAAAAAACTAATTATGTCATTATTGAAAAAGAGAGCTTAGTTTGCAGCACGAGTGAGTACAATATTTCAAACAGACTCAATGCTGGTTTATGATACCTTCAGATAAAGTCATTCTCCTGCAGATCTCATCCCACACTCATACACAAACCTAGAAAGGTCAAAGGAGTGTGTAAAAGCTGTTGCAACTTCAAGAGAGACTACATTCTACTGATCTTGGGAAATCCATGGGCTATTTAAAGCACCCAAACAATCACCTGTGTTGGCTGGAAACTGCCTCCAGCTTCAATTCAAACAGTGCTGCTCCTTGCTTTTCAAGCAACAGACACTGCATGAAGAGACTGCACAGCAGCACCTGAATTTCATTTTACAGCAGTTCACAGGTACTGTGAAAGATGTTTGATAAAAGACAGAGCCACCAGTGGCTACAAAATATTTCAAGCAGTACTTCACAGACACGTGAGCTATTGTGGTGTCTGACTTTCACATATTCCCTGTTCTACACTTGCATAGGAGGGAAGGATAGAGATGCAACCTCTCGGCAGATCCACAGTTCCAGCTGAAGTACAATAATGAGTATATCTCCTGCACTATTTTAGACTCCCTAGTTTCATTTGCAATAATTGCTTCAAATGATGCACTATGGACACAATTGAGCACTGCCCTTAATGAAGTCATAAAAATCTCCTAGTCAGCAGTACAAGATGTTCTGCATTCTTCAGACCTTAAGAGATTAGTTTTTTAAGCAGGATACAGATAAACCCACAGCACTGCAGAAAATGATTTCTTACATATACAATGTACAGTTAAATTTATTTTAACCTTTACTCCTGACCAAGCTTATTTTTAGCTGCCCTCTTTTTGCAGCATTAGATTATACATATTCATGAAATTTGAGTACCCATGAGATGAAAAGTACATTCAAAGAAATCACTGGTGCTCTGTTTCTTAATCTAATTTTACTAGCCATCAAGGCAACTTTAAGAAGTTACTGTGCCATCCTCCTTTGTGCACCACAAGCAAAGAATCACTATCGGTGCCTTTCTAGGCTTATTCTCTCATAAGAAAAATGTACAGAGATGCATAAAGTCCTTTGAGTCCACTGCAGCAGTAGGGTGGGTCAAAATTGAGTGGGAAAGAATGAGAGAAAGGCAGCAGCTTCATATTTCATTATTTTTCATATTTTTCACTGCCACAGACAATTTCTTTTTCTATGTTTCAATGACCTTGAGAACATGTCATCTAAGGTTTCTGAAAGCATGCACAGCACAGGGAGTTGTGCTTTCTCAAATCAGTGCCTGGGAGCGAGCAGGGGAGAGCTGACATTTGCAGCAGACAGGACCATCTGTAGGTCAAACGTGGTGTGTCAGCTGGGGAGCAGAACAGTTGGGAAAGGAGCAGGGGCTTCATTTGTAAACTGAGGTTGAGAGCACAAGCTGGTCAATGAAAGTGCACACTCACAGACTACAAATCAGAAGTCAACAGTAGGACAATCTAAAAAACATAATCTGAAATTTAAAAATCATTCATTCAATTTTATTCCCCAGAGATAGAGGGTGATTTAAACAGACACAAAACACACCCACTAAAAATGATGGTTTTTAACCTGAGTGCTCAGGCAAAGGATAGAAGGTACTGATAGCTCCCCTATTCCCCCTCATCCCCAAGCCTCCCTTCACCAAACTCTTTGCAGTTTCTGGAGTCTGTTTTCCAGGTTTCCAGATTTCAAGGATTCTCTCCCCCAGAAGTACAGACTTCACGAAAAAATCTCTCTAAAATCTACAAAGGTCACCAGTAATGACTACAGAAGAGCAACTGATAAATGCAACCAAGCTGTAACATCATCCCTGCTAAAAGAAATTAAAGGAAGATTTACATCTAGTGCCTAGAAAGCCCTACCACTGTCAAGACAGTGTAACTCCAAACTAATTGTTTTAAATAATTACAAGAAAAATCTCAAAAAACTGTGAAATAATCTGCAAAAAAAAAAAAAAAAAAAAAAGGAGGAATCCTTACTCTACAGTTACACCTTGATTCTTGTACTGGCAAAATTAAATCACACCAACCTCCACCCCAAGGGCCAGCCTTGCAAAGCACCATGGCAGGATCTGCACCCAGGCCACCCTGCAGCTCAGATGGCTGCTCTTAAACATCAGCACAAAAGAAATACTGGAATTATAATCCTAACTGTAGTTTAATTATTTCATGCAATGCTGAAGTTGAGAAGCATTCTTTCTGCATCTCTAAAGAAAGAGGTAACAGCCAACTCCAGAAGTTTTTTAAAAAAAGGCTAATGTGTATTAATATGTACATTTCCAGTTTGCCAACAATAAATTAACAATTCAGTCTTCAGCTGTTCAGAGCTTATATAAACAGTACTCAAAACAGAACCAGATATCTGCCCTTCCCAAAGCTCAGGCACTACACTAAGTCAGAGCCTCAATCCACTTCAGTCAGCCTTAGAACAAGGACTGAGAAGAGATTTTTAACTTTTTGTAAATGTATACAGCATTGAACAGATCAGGAAGTAAGATATCACTCAGCAGATAAAGTTAAATTGAAACAATAAAGTGCTTCTGGCACAGATGAGGCTGTTCCATATAACACATTATTTTATAAAAAATCCTTTCCTGAGTGAATTAATTTTCCATGCAAGTCTGAGTGTGATTTTATCAGCAAAAACAACTGGGAAATTACTACTGGCTAAAATATTGAGTTCCAAATTAAAAAAAATAAACATATCAGAGATCAAGAAACTTCAGGTTTCAAAATAATTCTTAAATCATCCACGGTTAAATCTGATAGGAATGTGGACAATCAAGAATGAAATAAGAGTTAAAAATTCACATTCAAAGGCTCTGCATACTAGTTCAAGTTTCAATATCCTGAAAAACCCAATTTAACTTTCTTCAGGGCTCCTAACTCATTCTTCTGTGCTATCTTCAAACCATAATCTACTTGAACATATTCCATTGATCCTACCAATCTATGTTCCACTTATCAATGATAACTCCAAGTGTGACAGATTTCAGCCAGTTTTAATATTCTGATTGTTCCTGTGTTTTTCCAACAGACTCTCTGAACTTGCCTCTCTGGGCACACAAACCGTAACGTCCATGGAGTCCCGTGTATCTGTGGGATCACTGAATAACCACCTGTCCCTTTCTCTGCAAAGTTAATTTGTACTACCTACAACATCCATCATTGTCATCTCAAATTCCCCAAGGGAAATCAGTGCTGGATTTCGGCAGAGACAGGTTTATGAATTTCTTTCTACTACTTTCTCCCCCCTTTCAGCAGAAATTATCTCAGTTTTCTGGCTTGCATCCACCTACTACAGCAGGAGTCTCAAGTGTCAGCACTGAAGTCTCCTCCAAGCAGACACAGAAATACTATCCCTTGTGAAGCTGTGGCTGCCTTTGGAGCTCATGATCAAGTGGGAGGGAGTGTTAATTTTATATTTTTTGCCCCCATTAAACTTATTTCCAGCAGCCAGCACCAAACTACCGAGCAGCTGGATACTGCTCATTCCATGCCTCTCCTATCAGAATTTTATAACATTAATACAGTAGTTTTTATTTACTGTATGTAAAGCAATCTCTTTGTAGGCTTCTCTCAGAGACACGGCTGTATGAGTAATTAGCATCTGGAACAAGAGCAAAGCTATGCTATAAACCAGAATTTCACATCTGCCATAAAAGGTTCTTGCTAAAAAGAAAACTTTCAGTACCTGATGCAGATTTAGAGCCCCAAAAGCCCACCAGTGCTTCAGGGTTATGAATAAACAGGACCCATTTTGCACAACTGATGGCACTCATTAGAAATCAAAAATATTGATTTTCAGTATGGTATTGATCAAAGCATAACTGTTTAATGACTAGTCTGTTTATGAAACACACTGATGTGCACTTTAAAATTAGTGTAGATTTCTTTCCTTTAGTTCTCCTCAGAGATGCCCAACCCTGTTTTCAAGTTTCTGCTCTTTCTGAGAAACATCAACAAAGGCACCATGAATGTCTGCCAGTCAGGTACAACACTGGGAGCTGGCATTAAACATGGCAAGATGGAAATGAGAATAGGCACAGTCACATTCCTCAGTCCATGCAATGCTGGCACTACACCTGCTCTGAAACACTCCCAGCAGCCCTTCAGGGGCACCACTTGCACACCCAGAAACTGTTAATGAAGAAGTTTTCTGTGAGCCTTTCTTGTGACTCTCAAGAAGAAAGTGTCCTGCTCATCAGAGGAGACCCAGCTGGACAATCCCACACAGCCCCTCTGAGATCAGGCAGGGCAGAATGCAGGGATGTGGCACACTCTCCCCAAAGAGCACCAAACCCTCCAAGAGCTCTTAATTAGTACAAGGACCATAAGAGCAAACATTATTATATAAACTCTTTCAGTATTACTTTAAAGATGCCTTTTTTCCTTCAGAAGATTCTCCTGTTTCTAATGCAGTATTCAAATGTATAAACTATTCCCAGGAAGGCCTCTACAGAATTATCAAGTAACAGAGTATCTGACTGATTTTTAAATGCATTCAGAATATTACTGTAACCATGGTATTATATAATTAACTTGGTATTTCCTTTCTCAGCTCCTTTGCAGTTGCACATTAAACACTCCATGCAAAGTGTCAGCTGATACAAATGTCAACATCAGCCACCTGAGGTTTTATTCAAAACAGGCTTTTTCATGGGTTTCCACTTCTAATCTAAGTCACATCAAAAGGAATCAAAACACAAAACCAGAGGAAAATTTAAGCCCAATGCATACAGTGAGTTTTAGATAAAGAAGGTATGAAGAATCAATATTGCAGCTGTCTAATAAATCTTATACATGTTACAGAAAACCTTGATAGATTTCATCATAATGTAGAACTGCAAATTATTTGATAATAGTGATGTTAATAGCTCCTTGTTTTCTGGTTTTCTTTAAAACATTAGAGTCTGAAATGTTAGAATAACAGTGATTGACATGAGTGGCAAAAAAAAAAAGTTTTTTAAACAATGTAACTCCCAAAGATTAAGACAATAAAATTTAATTTCCTAACTAAGATGATAAAATCCCTGTTTAGCTTTATCTGGAGAAACTCAAGAATTAAACATTCAGGTCCCAGGAGGCTTCATGTCATTAGATTGCTTGAAATATTCCAACATCTGTGCCTTAGTTCTTTCCTTGACTACATTCACAGCATTTCTGTAAGCGTATCTTGTCCTGACCTTTTCAAACTAGGCTCCAAATTTATCAGATAGTCTGCTCTTCCAACAGAGGGGAATTACAAAAAAGACAGATTGGGTGCATTTCCTGAGTGTCTTTACCTCTATTTAAAAAGAACAAAAATAAAAAGCCCATGTACAAAAACCATATAGAAAACCAAATCCAGCTGTTTTCCAAGAACACACCAACCTGCAATAAAATGGCAGTTTTATGCTGGCTTTTCATCAGGTTGTTGATGGATTCAAAGAGTCTCCTCATTGATTCTTCAAATTCTGTTTGTTCTTTGCCTTCATACAACCTGTTGAGAGATGCAGCAGGTTATCCTTTCAGGTTTCATTCTCCCAAATGCAACAGATTTAACATTAAATATATATTTCAGAAGCTGATCCAATATTATGTACATAGATACTTCCCCAATGGGTTATAACTGCTATTCACTTTACGTGGGAATTCTTCAGTTTGAACACTACAATAAACACTTTCAAGTGTTTTAAAAGCCTCTAAACCATGACACCTCCCCGATTGGAGCTTATATAAATAATTTTATTTTCAAAGTAACTTATATGCAAAAAAACCAAAAACCAAATAGTTTTTTTTCCCCCACTACAACTGAGCTACTCCAGGATATTTTTCACAAATTATGACAATTTCTGTCTTCTGCTGCTGTTGCCACTTTTTCCAAGAGCTATTTTTACTGGCCCCATTAAACAGTCTGCTTTTTGAAAAAAAAAAAAAAAAAAAGAAGTCTCTAACACTTAAAAGTTTAACAGTGCATTTAAATTGAGCTCACTCCATTATTTCTCCATTCCCTGTTCTAAAGTTTGAATCCCTCAGATTATCTCTCCTGTATTGTTCATACTGGCTCTTAGTACTAAACACTGCCTACATAAAAAGTAAAAACACTGGTGAC
This sequence comes from Passer domesticus, assembly GCF_036417665.1. Classification (NCBI taxonomy): domain Eukaryota; kingdom Metazoa; phylum Chordata; class Aves; order Passeriformes; family Passeridae; genus Passer; species Passer domesticus. The sequence goes on along the minus strand of NC_087486.1, from coordinate 14,583,832 downwards.
ATGTGAAATTAGTTATGTGAAACAGCTGTCAAGAGTTAAAGAAAAACAAGTTAAGAAAAAAGCCAAGATGACAAGAGAATCCTGAAATGGGAGTAGAATACTGTGAGCTGAGTGTTGCCTCTTCTGCTCCATGAGAAGAGAAAAATCGCTTTTTAAAGTTACGTATTGCAGTGTCATTTGATTTTCTTTTCAATTTGAAATGTAAGACTGCCTACAATAACAATAACTGTCCAGTGAATTTAGAGTTTCAGACCTCTAGTTAAGTAGGAGTAGATAATATGTATCTGATCACCCGAATATGCAAGACATTGCAATAATCTACTTTATGACAGATTGTCCAATGAACACTTTAAGCTGCAGGATAACACGAGGGATTAAAATGAGGACCAAAGTTCTCCCTGAAACAAACCCTTTCTGCTTTCTGGCCTTCATGCAGACAAGAACTTTTCCATAATCCTCTACACAATGCTTCCTTCCCCAAAACTCTAATATATCCTTCTGCCATGACATCCATGATAATAATATAAGATAAAGTTGTATTCTGCTCTCCTGAGCACTATCTCCTTCCTTTACAGCTTTACACCTTGTTTACCTGTATCTATCTATAAGTAGTAAGTTCCTAGAGACAATAATATTTCTAAGGTACTATCCACAGCAGCAAATTCCTTCTGAATCTGGTACTTCTACCAAAACATTATAATTTAACAAGTAAACTTAATTAAAAAAATATAAATCTACAGGGATTTTAGTTGTTAATGGACAGTGGAATGTCAGAGCAAAATTGTATTAGAGCATGTACTGAGGATAAAACATCTAGAACAGAGCCTTCCTGCTCTGGTGAATGGCAGCCACAAACACAACACCCAAGCACTCCCTCTCCCTACAGGCCTGAGTCTGTCCTGCCCGACCCCTGCCCCTGCAATCCTTCAGCCACAGAGCAAAGGCAAATCACACCAAGCTGAAGGGGCAAACTACTGCTGTCCTATTGCCAAGGTTCCGTACCTTCTCGATGGTTTCTCAGGCGCAGCTCCTCACAGCACTGACTCTACCTTCTCAGCACAGCCAACAAACTCCATCTCCCCTCTCAACCAGCCAACCTGCTCTTTTATAATACCCCTCTTAATTGGATCCAGCTGTGGCCCATTAAGAGCAGGCTTGTTCTTAATCCTTGATAATTAGCACAGCTGTAACTCCTTAGGGGCCAGATTACCTTCACCACTGTCTCTATTCTCCTACCTTTTATCTAACCACAGCAAACCAGCTCAGGGTAAATGGAGAAAGATGAAGCAGAAAGCAATTGAGGAAGTGGGTCTGTGGTATATGAGGAGAGTAGTTCCAGTGTGTAATCTTTCTCTTTCCACTTTTCATTTCCTCTGTTTTCCCCTCCTCCCGAAACCTGAACACCTCTTATAAACGCTACACCTCAGTTTGCCTGAGCTACACATATCCAGTCCATGGAATCCTCCCTGTAAATTCCTCCAGAGGAGGTCCCAAACTCTAAATTCAGTGTGACCATGGTGCTGCAATGACACTGCTCTGTGCACGGTCTGAGGCTGCACACGGTGTTCTCAAGGACAAGTCTCCAGCCTCCTGCCATCTGTTGAGACGTTTGGCCATCCACTGGTCTTAGGCCAAGCCACCTGACACAAAGAATAATCACCCTTTGAAACCTGCTGCTATTACTAAATACGTCTCTGGAACTTACACTGAGAATCAGAAAGCAGATTTTTGAATGTTCCCTCTACAAAATATACCTCAGCATTATTTGTCTTTTAAAGCAGTTGCCAGTTTTATTTTTAAAAATAAAAAAACCCAGCTCTGTTCTAGAACCAACTTTTTCTATTTCTCAGGTCCCTTCTATGTCTGATGTTAGACAGCTAATTAAATTGCAATATCTGAGTACTTACTGGGAAAATAATGTCCTTGATCTAACAATGAACTTGAAAACATATTCCAGTGCTTTCAGAGTTCTGAGGATAGGTTCACATTGCTCCCCTCGGCTGGAAGTATCCAAGTATGTCTTCAGAACGCTCATTAATTTCCTGAAGTTTAAAAACATTTTTAAAAATAAATTTAATTATTATTTTTTAATTACCTTCTTTAGTTTCTTTGGCAGCTCTAAATGTTCGTGCTTGGTCAAGCACATACAAGAAAACAGACTGAGTGTATTTCTGGATTTATATTGCACAAATTCTGTCAGTATAAACAAATGAGGAACAAATTCTTAGCTGCACAAGCAAGAGAGAAATGTGAAATCCCAGAAGAGCAGCATGACTTTACACAATTCTGGAAACACCTTTACAGAAGTTTGTAATACACATGCACAAGGTATCACAAAATATTCCTTCTGCCTACCTCCACTGAGCAGTGATTAAACACCACTGCATGCTCTAATTAACAGTGTGTAAATATAGCATGTAAATAAAGCAGTACACAACAACATCTGCTTAAATGATTTATTTTATTTAAACACTTCCTTACTCCGTATCTAAAAGCAACTTTTTCTTAAGACACAGCTGGCTACAAAAGAATAGAAGTTCATCTAAAACTAAGTCCCTTAATTTGTAGTTATGGAATCATCTTAAGTGATAAAAGCAATACTAATGATGCATTTTTGACTTTAATACAGCCATAAGAACAAAGATAAGGGTGGTTGGGGGTTTTTTCCTACGTCTCTACAAAAATAGAGACCTGCTGTCCCCTGCCCTAAACAAACCAAGCCAAGCACCAGCTCTTTGTGTAACTAATACAGATGCCCAGCCTAACTCACATTTCAGAACCAAAATGCTGTGCTTTCAGCCTCTCAGCCTCCTGGGCATGACATCCATTGTGTGTTTCCATTTACTCCTTTTTACAGCTCCTCTGAGTTGGAACAATATTTATCCAACTTGTGTGTAGGGGCAGTGCATGTTAAGCCCTCTCAGAGCTCCCTAAAATCCAGGAGAAAGGATGACTCAACAGGAACTGAATAAATAGGTAACAGTTTGGCCAACCAACCATATCATAACATGGTTATTATATGTCTGGGGCACAGTATTTCCTTCCTAGTTAGGAGTTAGGCCACACCCACACTTGTTTATTTCATAAATCATTTTGGAACCAGAGTAAATCTTCCATGATGTGCATTGAATCAATAATGCCAAGAAAACACGTGATGTGGGGAACAATCATAAACATTATTATTTTGCCTCTACCACATTGATTAAGTCATCAGATACTCCCAGCCAGCTAAGGCTTAGATTATTTTATGCAAATAAGGCTGTCCTGAGAGGTTCTGTACCCTTCCTTTTCTTCTTTCACAGTACTATAAAGCACTAAATTACATGTGCTTATTACTGAGGGAGTGAGAGAGGATTGAAGAAGAGCACATAGTTTGTGCTTGAGCTTTCTGAGCCCACTAATGCTCACTTCAACTTTACTGAGGTGTGAGAAAGGGCTGATTTTGCACTGCTGCCTTTCAGCTTTAGGAAACTCATGGTTTAGTGCATGATTTTTATGACATTTAGTGTTGAGTTATAACTGATGCAAATTCAACACAGACATTGGAAGATCACCCCAACTATTCCAAACCTCCAGCTCAGGTCTTCCCTGTACTATTCGTGTTCCAAATTAAAGTTCTGCTTCAATCTGCCACTCCATTAAGCTGCCAGAACGAGGCATCAGGTAGATTAAAAATCCACATCTATCCTCTTAGAGCACATCCTAGAGGTGTGCATCAGCTGAAGATGTTACCTTCCTTCATAATTCAGTCATTTTATCCTACCATCATCAGCAAAAGCCTGTTCTAAATAAAGTAGGAATCCAGGATTAAATTTGGTGTATGACATGTCTGCACAGTTTTTACTCTCTTCTATGAGTCCAGTCTTCCATCTGGGTGTTGTGTAGAAGCTCCAAAAGTTGAAAACAAAGAAATAAATAAAAAATCCACAACAAGTTCATCCACTGGTGTGACCATGTAACAAATACTAAAACTCCATTTCACAGCAGGACACGTAACAAATACCAAAATTCCAGTTCACTGCACTGAACCCCTCCTGACACAACATCAGACTAAAATGCATACAAAGACATGACAGCTCCCAAACAATTCTTTTTCTTTTGAGTTTGCCTGATGTGGAAAAAAATGTGGAAGCTTATGTAAATGGGCTAAGGAGAACCTCAAGTCTTCACCTGAGGCATTTCAACTTAAGGCCAGGGATACAAATGGAGAGGCTTTACAGCAGAGCATCTTTTGATAAATTTGACAGGATACAGGTGAAATGCTCAGACACAGCAAAATCCAGGTGACAGAAAACAAATGCCAAAGCATCATTTAATCCCAAATCATTTGCTATGGGTTCATTAATTCCACTTATAATCAAATGTGTCTCAGAGGCAGATAAGCAAACAGCAGCATCAAAACAACAGTCATCATAAATTACATCAGAAAAGTCACAAGCAGGATTTACTTCTTTTATGTGATGGTGGAGGTTTAGGAAAGAAGAGAAAGAAGAGAAAACAAACTTACTTGTATGCCAAGGTTGCACTGAAGTGCTGCTGGATATATGCTTCCAAAACAGTGTTAAAGTGCTGAAACTTACGGTCTGCAATGAGCCCTATGATATAGATCTAAACAGACAGAGACACATTGAGTCACACTGAAAACTTAAATATTCACTTTCTTAAAGATATTTCTGGTCATTTTCTATTTAAGTTTTTAAAGAAATATGATTTTCAGTCAGTGAGTAATATTCTGTTCTATAGAAACTTTAGGACTAATTCTCTGAACTGCAAAACTTGATAGTTTGTTCAAAATTCTAAGGTTCTTTACTTTGACAAATAAATTTACTGTGCTGATTCTTACCAGTGCATCAAAGACAAGGATGTCATACTCATTACTGTGGGAATGTTCCATCATGATGTTAAACAGGGCATCCAATGTATCCTGGAGAAACTACAGAACATGAAAAGACAAATTGATAACCAACTCAACTAGAAAATCCCACAAGAAAATTTTCTGATAGCCACCTGGTTTCCCTCAAGTTAGAATTTTACTGCCTTTACTGAAGCATCACTTACATTGAGAAAGTATTTCCAAGGGTTTAGGCTCTAGTTGCTATAGTTTTAAGAACCGCAATCCTCCGGTTCATCAATAATACATGCTTAACTCAAAGATTATGGAAAAGACAAAAATATTATATAAATGACAAAACTTGTTAAAACTACGTTCCTTAGTGACACAGATTAGTGGTTGCTATTTTCACGTATACATGTTGATTAAAAAGACTTTTCCTGCTTCTGTGGTTTGATTTAAATTCTGCTCTAAATCAAAGAAAAGTGTCTCAGTGACTTGGGACACAAATCTTTGGTTAAAAAAAACACTCCTCTTTCTTCCTCTTTTTTTATATTTAATTCTTATTCTTTCTCTCCAGAGACATCTCATGTTTATGCTTAAAGACACAAAGGTAATAGTACATGCGATTTTCCAAAATACTGACAATTTTTATTCATATACTCATTAAGTTAAGAAAGTGCTTTCTTGGGTACATAACACTTCTTGGATTTAATGTAAATTAAGAACTGCAAGAAAAGCAATAGGAGTTGTTTGTGATACTTCAGATACACAAAAGAAAACAGATGAATAGAGATTATGGAAAATATTTTATCATTACTATCTTCATCTCCTAGTAATAATCTTGGAAATCTTCCAGCCCAACAATAGCCAATACCAGAGATCAGAAATTAAAAAGTAGAAGGAAAGCTGGCTAGCCCTGTGAAGGATCCTGCCCAGGTGCTGGCCTTCTGCTCCCCCTAATGAAGAGCTTTGCTCATGTCCTTTGCAAACTAACAAAGGCATTATGGGCCTGAAGAATAACTATTATTAGAATAAGGATTTAAGGATTTACCTTCACTACTTCCTCTCCATCCACAATCTTCAGCTTTTCCAGGTTCTCCTGAAGCAGCTCTGGCTTCATGCGCCACTTCAGGAGACCCAGCAAGCCCACTAAAGGAAAATGAATGGACAGACATTAAAATTTAACATCTGATTTATCAATTTGTACAAATGTTTTATTTCAAAACTCCCACCTGTTTAGGTACGTACCATTCTGAGTTAATTTTGTGGAACAAACAAGAGTTGAAATGTAAAATGAATCTCTTGAGCTGACTGAAAGCCCCCCAACAATACTTGAGGTCCTGCCTAAGGTTGCTCCCTTGTTTTCCACGTGCAGACGTGTAGAAGGCAATGTCAAATAAGTACCAGCATCCTCCATTTTTTTACTGTCCCCCTGAAAAACATCACACCATCCATTACATATTTCACACCCCTGGATTTAAAATTAGACTTATTTTGTACTTTTGTACTAGAGAAATAAATAAAACTGAGGTGCAGGAAGGGACTTTGAGGGGTGACACACCATGCAGAGTAAAAAAGCAAGAGCCAATCTCTCATTAAATGTCAGTGGGTGTGGAACACTGCAGAATATTGAGCATCACCTTGAAGACTGTACACAGGACAACATGATTGTATTGTCTGCACACAGCTTAAAAGCAGAAAGCAGGACTGAGTAAGGAAAGAATAGCAGCACTGTTTTGATATCCTCTTTATAATTCCATACCTGGACCTTGAACATAAAAAATCAGGGCATGGTAAGATTATATTTTAAATCACACAGCATGCTGCAGTAACTAAATGGCATAGAAGATGTGCTTTTCAGTAAAATGAACAGTACAAATCCAGAGAGCCAACAGAGATTGTTCCCTCCTCTCTTTCATCAACTTCTGTGCCACAATCCCACAGATTTTCTGGGTCTTATCTTAGGATTCCCCAGACAGGAAAGAAATCTTAGACAAAGACAATAAAAATCATGCTCCTTGCCGTTTAAAGAACACAGTGTTTCTTTAACAAAACTCCAGAAAATTTCCCTGTTGATGTCACTTTAAGCTACAACACTGTGACAGATATTACTGAATTGCAGACCTTTAGTCTACAAATGTGGATGAAGAAGAAGCTGCAAAAACCATGATCTAGACATTTTAAAGTTTTGCAGTTTTATCTGGTTCAGTGACTGCAGAGGTGCAGTTTCTACTTTGTATCAAAGAGGCAAGGCTAAAAATTGACTGTAAGAGACCTAGACAGACAAGAAGCAAAACCTTTATACAGCAAAACACACAGCAACCCCAACATCTATGATTGTATCAGGCTTGCCAAATAATTACTTCCCAAATTTCTGGAAGCAAAATAAACTCTTGACTTCCTTCTTTTGGGACAATTCAGACAGACAATGGGAAAAAGATGAAGTTTTGACCCAAATGTCTCTCAAAAAGATCCAATGCCTAAAGACAGTTTAAACTTAGCAGTTTTCAAATTACTTATTTTGAGAGGCCAAGGTGTATGACTTACTTTAAACACTTAGAGCTTACAATTACTGTTTTTAATACTAGAATAGGCAAGCATATGTCAGAAAATCTGTGTGTTTCTCACAACCATAAAGTAGGTCAACTTCATTTAGCATTTCTCATCCATGCTGTCACTCCAAAAAAATTACTGAGCTGATGCAGAAATGAATTAGGTGGAATTTCACAACCAACATTAACCACACAGTCTACAATTTTCCTTCTAGTCTCAATATTTTAAATTATAGTTTCAATGAAGAGAAGATAAATAACTATATGCTGCCATTAATCTCTTTGGCTTGCCTAAGCAACTTGATTTAGTTGCATGCATCTTGCTTGGCATTAATGATACAGCAAACTTGTTTACTGAGAAGAGTGCTGAGAAATAACTTAAGTGTCCTTTGTACTGGAAGTGATTTCTGGTTCTTAGTCCCTGCTAGACACCATTCTCCAAGAGGGCAAATAAAACAAAAGTCAAAACATCTGTTCCCTGCTTCCTTCACAAAGTTGAAGGTGCTGTTTCTAGCAAATTGCTGAAACTGTCAATCTTGTACCTGAGGAACTACACAGCAGTTTAAAACAGCCATTTTCCTAAGACTGCATTCCCAGATTATTCATGAGATGAAGATTCCAAGTGGATCAAACACTTCCCATGTCCAGCAAGAGGAATGGTACCCACCCAAGCACAGAGCTGCAGCACAACTTTCTCTATGGGGCAGAAGGCCAAAAGCACAAATACCAGTAAAAAGAGTAATCATCTCTCACTGTGCTTGGATAACATCTTTTGTGTCATTAAAATGCAGAGCAATATTTACTGACAATAGAACAGGGGTACACCTTTTCATTTTGTTCAGATGGAAAACACAGTATCAATTTTGATAGAATAATAATATCAATCTAGCACTAAACAAATACACAGTGCAGCCAAAGGCAACAGTGTGAGAAAGAGAAAGAGAGAGAGAAAAGAGAGAGAGAGAGAAAAAGAGAGAGAAAGAAGAGAGGAAGAGAGAGAGAGAAGAAAGAGAGAGAGAAGATAGAGAGAGAGAAAGAGAAGAGAGAAAGAGGAGAGAGAAAGAGAGAGACGAAAGAGAGAGAGAAAGAGAGAGAGAGAAAGAGAGAGAGAAAGAGAGAGAGAGAGAAAGAGAGAGAGAAAGAGAGAGAGAGAGAGAGAGGAAAGAGAGAGAAAGAGAGAGAGAAAGGAGAGAGAGAAAGAGAGAGAAAAGAGAGAGAAAGAAGAGAGAGAAGAGAGGGAGAAGAGAGAGAAAGAGAGAGAAAAGAGAGAGAAAAGAGAGAGAGAAAAAAGAGAGAGAGAAAAAGAGAGAGAAAAAAGAGAGAGAAAAAGAGAGAGAGGGAAAAGAGAGAGGGAAAGAGAGAGGGAAAAGAGAGAGGGAAAGAGAGAGGGGAAAGAGAGAGGGAAAGAGAGAGGGAAAGAGAGAGGGAAAGAGAGAGGGAAAGAGAGAGGAAAGAGAGAGGGAAAGAGAGAGGGAAAGAGAGAGGGAAAGAGAGAGGGAAAGAGAGAGGGAAAGAGAGAGGGAAAGAGAGAGGGGAAAGAGAGAGGGAAAGAGAGAGGGAAAGAGAGAGGGAAGAGAGGGGATCTGAGCCGATACCTTTAGGACTAACAAATCATGGATGCCATCATGGAGAGTTGTTCCATCCTCCTTCATTAGTCTAACGTAGGACATGGCAAAATTCTTCTCTCCCTTATCTTTAGCTGCAAAGCAAAAGACCCTTGGGTTGACTATCCATCAACGAATTAAAATTCTCTAAAGTAAAAATTCCCTACTTACACTCCTGAGTTGACCTGTGCCTGAACATGAAGCGCAGATGGATCCTCTGCATGTCCTCAATGGGGACTGCTACCTTTGGTAAAATCAGAAAACAGTGAGGAGAGTTATGAGGGGTGGTTTCACATGTAATGAGCCCCTATTTTAGAATAAATAAGCCCCACTTCTCTTTCCATAGTGCCTTTCACAGGCCATTTCAAACTGTTGAGCCTGATCACAGCAGCAAAGTGAGGGCTGGTAAGCAATGATCTGTTAGACTTTGCTCAAAGTCTGGCACCAGCAAGGAAATGAAGCACAGAACCCAGTGAGTGAATGCACACAGGTACTAGAAAACAACCACAGAGCAGTCCTACTGCTCACACCTTTTAACCACAGAAAATTAAACTCTGTGTAATGCAGCTTCCACATTTCAGATACGGAAATTGACAACCAATTTATTAAACAGGAGAAGAAGGTTTGAAAATTCCAGCAAAATAAATTGATGATATTTCAGGGATTAAATTTAGTGTAAAGCCTTGAGGAGAATCACAGGAACTTGCAAGTGCTTTATCCTTAAAGCAGCATACTTTGGGTCAAACATACAACAAAAAAGGCCTGCTCTGTAAGGGAAAGCACAATTTTTCATATTATCAAGTTCATAGTTCTAAAAATTTAAGGACTTGAACACCTCTGTGTACATTCACAAATCCCTTCACAAATCTTACTGAACAGTGCCTTAATATTAATGATGCTTTTCAACAGGATCTGCTGTTAGGGATCTTGTGCACAAGACTGAGTTACAGAATAATTTTAAAAAGGAACTAATACAATAAGCAATAAAAAGAATGGGTCAATGTTTTCAAAACAATAAATAAGCTTCTATTTGAAATCATACTTCCATTCCCTCCCTGTCCTTCACCATCACAGGTAACACATCCTAAGGTAATAATTGCAAGCTTGTCATACATGGTTATTTTGTCTTTAAAAAAGCATCCAAATCTGTCACAGTTTGTAAGAGCTGTTTCTGGCAGCTTCTGGGCATATTCCAATCATGGATATTGAAGCTTGATTAGGTAATTATTAGTGTGTCTCTAAAGAGAAGCAAGACAGTTTTTTCTTTTTGAAATCAGAAGAGGGGGTTGGTGTTTTCATTTGCGTTTTGGTTTGGTTTTGTTTGTTTTTTAATTGAAGCTCCTCATCTCCATTTTTTCACCAAAATACAGCAAATGCAGTATTTCATTTTTGATGAGCCCTGTTAGGACATAAGGTTATCTAAGATGATCTCATTTGTTTTGCTGAACAAAAACTACACATCACTTTCTAGGCCAAATTTCAAGCCTCAGTGACCATGTATCTCTAATAACTGATGTATGACTAAGGCTTCATGCTTCAGCTGTGGTCAAGGGCAAGATGGTTTTTGGAGGAAGCTGATGCTGTGCAGCCTTTCTGCGTGAGGCATTAAGAAATGAAAAAATAAAGTGGGAAGTTTCCACACCATACCTTCAGTGTCTCCATCCATCGGGGCTGCTTGACCTGGTAGTAAACCACAGATCTGTACTCGCTCACGGGCCTGTCCCCCGCTCCCAGGCACACAGCATTCTTACAAGAGAGGGAACAAACACTGCTCAGTGCCTCCTTCACTGGGGTACATTTTGGAGCAGTTTTGGGTAAACTAACTTGAGCAAAACCAGAAAGTCCCCAGAGAGCCTCTCCTGAGTCCCAAGCTGGGAGTTCCACCCTGGCCCTGGGATGCGGCCTCCCCTCACGGGCTGCGCTCCCGCCCCGCTGTGGGTTTGATTTGGGTATGGCAGCGCCCAAAGCTAAAGAATAATGACAGCATCAACACAGGGGAAGCACTAACGTCAAGACACTGTGTTTTCTAAGCCTCTGAACAAAATGGAAATAAACATTTACCATAATCTATGGGTATAGACAGTGTAATTGCTTTATACAGAGGCCACACAGAGTGGGATCTAGGAGATGTGTGAAGAACATAAAAATGGCTTGATTTCTCCATCTGATGAACTTAAGTAACCAACACGTCATCTCAATTAGTAGAAGAAATACAAAAGGAAAAAAAAAAAATCTAGTTTCATTATTCTGTCTATTTCTCCATTTATTTTTAAATACTTTCTTCTGGCACAGTCTCAGAAATTCTAGGCCACACACCAGAGGTGACTTCCATACTGGATGTTGTAGAGGCACCAACAATAAACGATTAGAATTTCCCATTCTTTAACAACTATCTGAACTAGAACAGAGACAATGAAAGATTTGATCAGCTTCAAAACTTGTGGTTTTCCTTAGTGAGTCTGTGAAGACTTGGCCTGCATCTGTCTGCTCTGGTACTGCAGCTGAGCTGTACATGCAGAGTACAAGTTACTGCTGGAGAGGGAGGCACCAAGATCCTGATACCTGCCAGACACAGAACCAAAGTCCCTGAAGGAAGCAGTCATTAAATTCTCTACTGAAGGCACTGATTCAACTAATCCAATCCAGGCTGCACTAACTGCAATAATCCTGCTGAAAATCCAGTGAACCTTAAAAGTCTGCTTCCAGCACCAGGATGCCCTGAGACCAGAAAGGTGTGATGCTGATTCCTGAAGACGATTTGTACGGTCTGGTCAGAGGGATTTAACTGCAGAGAGCAATGTCTCATCTGCCTGAGCAGAGATTTTTCAAGGTTTCTGCACGTACTTGTTTGTCACCTCCATGACATGCACTTGGAACAAAAGTCCTATTCCTTGTGACAGTAAATCAAGGGCTACCTCTGCAACTGGAACTAGATTGATACCAGAACAGAACCAACCAGTTTCCTGTGTAGTGAACATATTCTTGTTATGAGAAATATTGACAGAAATTCAGGGGTTTGAAAGTCTACTGGTTTGGGGTACCTTTATGGGCTAAAAGGAAAAAACAGTCACTTTTGTTATTACTTGCATTCAACAGCATTTCAATTACCTCCTCAAAATTGTTGCTTAAATATATCCAAGGCGTATTGCCCACAGAAAGCAGGTGTGACATTTCACCTCAAACACAACAAGACAAATTCACTTTCTCCTAAGATTTGCAGGAATTCTGTATCTGCAGAACTGAGCATGCATAATATTGAAATGCAAGATTTAATGCATGATAATAGGTTTACTTCTCTAAGGAATACTTTTGTTTATATGTGATTAGACAGAATACAAAATAGAGTTAACTCCTGTGCATGCAAGCCGTGGTCAGGTGCTGTCATAGGCACAGGCAGTGTTTTGTAATCAGGGCTACAGTTTTGTTGTGTGGACCTTAAACATTATGTGGGATTAGAATTTTTACTCAAGCTTTCAACTTACATTTTAAGCAGTTAGTTGCAGTTCATAAACAAGTCATGAACCACAGTGTTTTATTCCATCTTTATTTTATCTCAAGAATGTCTTTATGATTTCACCCTCACAATCCCAACACTATAAAGCTCAGAAAATGACAGGTCAAAAATCCCCCTGAATACCAAACTGGTAATAAACCCAAAGGAAAAGACAAAGGATCTTCAAAATGGGAACAGACAAGCAAAAAGACTGTAAATATTTATGTTGCATATGTAATTGTTGTCACTAATTTCATTCTTTGCCATGTACTTAATTCAGTGACAGTAACACAGACTTCCTGGCACAAATCAAGCATTTGTTACGTAGCAGAAATGGTACTTCTAACATTTCAGTGTGCAAATTTCATTCCTCTGGGAATTTCCTCAAGAAAAACCCTAGAGTAAGAATGCAGTAATTGTCAGAATCAGCACTTGTTCCTTGGCACAGCTAAAATAGGTCATTCAATGTTATTCCTTGTTATATTTTTATGCAAGACTTTTATAGGGTTTTAATAGATTTTAATTTTTTAAAAATCATAAAGCTTATTTGTCACAAGATGTCACAGGATGACACAAGGAAATTGAGTTTTTGAATAGTGGTGCTTTATTAAATGTGTAAGCTAAGCCTTACATCAAAAATTCAACTGATGTCTCTATGCCCCTCATTGCAGAAAAAAAGGAAAACTTACTGGCAACACTTTTCCTTCTTCATCACAGACACACATTATCACTTCAACATTTCTCTGAGTTGTTTTATTGTATTTATCAAAATCTCCGTACAGCAACGTAATATATATGTCATTTCTTATGTCTCCTAAAAGAGAAATTGTAAGGTTAAAAAGCAATTTAAATGCTCTGAGAGCATAGGATCAGCTGAACTACACATGAGTACCTCACTGTTAGCTGTGAAACACATAAAAATGTATTATTTTCCATCTGAACTTAATTTTTCAGTTATTTATCTTTGCTAAGGCAAAACTAGGATGTGAGGAGAAGCAAATGGGAGCTCGGAGTGACTCGATGCAATTCCCGTCCTGCCCCGACACCTGCTGGTGAGATGAGCCCATCAGGAATTTCCCCAAATACAGCTCTCTCTCTGGAGGGAGCTTCATATTTTAATTTTCTCCTCTGAACGAATTCATATGAGTTTTAAAAGGATCAAGATTTTGGTCGAGTTGGAACGAAGGAGGGTTTTGTTGTTTGTTTTTTATAAAGGAGCCCGGCAGACAGTGAGTGATTTCAACTGGAAAATATCTTGCCATACATACAAATGAAATCAAGATATTTCACATTGATTTGTTTGTTATTGTTAAAGGACAGCAATAAATTTCAATAAAAACCAGGTTCATTTAAAATTCAAGTGACATCCACCATAACCTACACGTTATGTACAAGGAGATAGGTTTATCCCTCACTGTCTGGATTTCATTTTTCGTGTTAAAGTATTAGAAACTACTTTCCAAGGAATTCACTATTTAATAGTGAAATAATATGGGAACAAAACTTACCATGAGTAAAGATCCTCTGAATTAGCCATTACAGAAATCAGTAAGGCAGCAGCTGATGCTTATTAACATAGGGAATGGGAAGAAACCTCTTCCTATCAAAGAACAAAGCACCTCCTACCTGGCATGATTATTTCAGGGAATCCCAGCTTTCTAGCAACAACCGTGGTTCTGTCTACAAGGTGTGGGTAATCCTTTCTAGTCTGAATCACATCTCCAACCAGCAGTTTCACTGTTACCCACAGCCCTATGAAGTGCAAAAAAAAAGAAAAAAAAATAGTTTTGGTAGGGAAAAAAGAAAAATCTGTCATCAGATGATTGTCTCCTCTGCCCACCAAAACAGGGATAAGAATTTGCTTTCCCCAGTTCTTGCAGATGAAAAAAAAACTCTATAATGCAAATTGTCACTACTAATTTAAATAGTCCCTAAGATTCTTTAACAAACTCATGGTTCCTCAATTCCAACTTCAAAGCTGACCCACCTCCATGCTGTTATTCCAGCTCTAACATAAAATGAAGTTTCACAAAAATACCGTGTTACTTAAAAGAAAATAATAAAAATGTGCTTTACCTTGTCCACCACTGTCTCCTTTTGATGCAGTGATTTTGCTCAGGAGACCATGTAAAAAGTCATTCTCTGCCACTACCCTGCAAGAGAAACAGCAGTCTCTGCTCAGGAATTGAGTGCTAAATATATCAGACACCATTTAGAACATAAGAGACTGACGGCCTCAGTCTTTGCAGTATTGCCTGATTGTGATATAGTCTGTGTTTTTATTATCTCTCACTCAAGTTGCAGCCCACTCACATTCCGTTGTGTGTACACTGAAGTGAGAAGGATTCAGTCAGCCACCAAGAATGGTGTTCTGTGACAGTGACAATGTGAGTGCACTCACCAACATGCCACTCCAGCTCAGTCCACTTTCCCTGACAAACACCCAGATAAATGAACTTGGAATTTTTATCAGCTACTTTTGAATTGAGAAACAAATTCTCACAGAGCAAACATGCTGGGTCAAATTAGAAAAAAGTGAAAAAATAAACCAGCATGTCATACCTGGGTCTTTCAGAATTAAATTTACCCTCCACAGTGCATAGCAGCAGTGTTATGTAGGACACACAGAGTTATTTCCAGTATTTCCACTGGTATCTCTGCATTTGATCTGTGAGCATCACATTTTTAGGCAGCTTCTCTGGCATTTCTTCTGAACATAGTATATAATAATTCTATTACTTTTTAAAGGAAACACAGTTTTTACTCAGAATTTTTTACTCAGATTTTTCTCAAATTTTAAACAGAACCTAGCTCATAAAATAGTAGTTATCCTTGTAAATCTCACTTGTAACTATTTGACTTGGGTTTGTGAAATCAGACATGGTACCAGCTGTCTGAAGGAGCACATCTGTGGAATTATTCATTCATTTAATGTGCTGTGATACCTGTGCAAGCCTTGAATGCCATTTAAAGTCATACCTAAATAATTAGCATTATTTCAACATAAAATTGTTAAAGGAATACTTTCATATTCTTTAGACATTTCACAGATTGTTACAGGAATAGAGATAGATAAATAGGATAGATAAATATTTTCTTTCACATATAAAAAAATATATTATGACACTCTTACGGATGAAAGGGAATGAAATGCTGCTTCACTTCATCGCTTTCAGATTTTCCTTTTATGATATCTGTAATATCCATGACTAGAAGAATAAAAGAAAAACCATCAGAACATATAAGAGCATTCCAGAATAGCTTCTCTTATCTATGAGCGTTCTTGTGCCTCAAGGTAAATGTGGATTTTTCAGCAGCAGGGCTGGGTTTGTGGGCCAGAGGATTTTGTGCAAAGCCCTCACTAAAAACATGCTGCTGTGGAGAGAGGGGGAGAATTCAGACTAACTTGGGAATACAAGTATCAGCTTTGGGGACATAACCACTGGCTTTATTTCATCTGAAAAGGCATCTGTTATTAAATTGGTTCTGTGCTTTCACTTGCACAGCTTGGCACTCTATGAATAATTAGGAAATGAAATTCAAAAGTGGATTTTGGAGTTGAACTAAAACGTCAATGTAGGTGCAGTCTTTAAATACTTCTGAAACTACAGAAACAATTGATAGAGCTGAGGGGTATTCTGACATGTCTTGGCAGAGATTTTAATAGTCCAGGGCTGCAAAATTCACTGATATCCTGGTTCAGCCACAGCACAGGAGGCACCAGTACCTGCCACGCCGAAGGGCCGCCGCAGCCCCTGTGTGTACTTCTTGGAGTTGCTGTCCCTCAGGTCCATCCTGCCCACCCGCACTATCTGGCAAACTAAATAAATTTTGTCTCTGCTAAGGTCTTTATTTCCAAGATCCTAAGATACAAACAAAAAAGAACCATGGTGTTACTCGGGTAAAAAGCAAGTTGTGAAATTGAAACAGGACCTGCAGCAATAAACTGAATCTTAGCAATCACTGGGGAAGAAAAAAAAAGTAAACAAAAGACCCTCAAACCAAACAAACTCCCAAAACCTCAACAAATTAAAAAATCTGAGCACATCAAAAGGATAAAAAAAGTGACAGTTTAAAGTTTGAAAAAATATAAGGTAAGATAAATAAAGAGAATAACAACAATCAAGAGATACAGCAGATAAAACTAAATAAATCAAGTCATCAAGAAATTCATGAAGCAGCGAAGTGATCTGAAGAAAGGCCACTGAAGCTTTGTCACTGCCCTAAAGAACTTAGAGACTTTTCACCTTGCTCTGTTTCTGGGATTACCTCTGCTACCTTCTTCACCTTGATCACTGCTTATGAGATCTGACAGCGAGCACAGAGAAGAGAATTTCATTTGCAAATAGAAAGGGAAGCAAACTGGAAAACACTTACTGTGAACACCACTTTAAGATTGTTGAGCATATCAATTTCCTTTGGAAAGCCTCGACTCCCCCATCTCACCAAGTAGTTCTCACTGTTTGGAAGATAAATATCTCACTGTCAAGGGATTAAAAAAAATCTCCCTTTACACAGTACAGAAGTTGCATAACAGACAGTCTGTGGTGATAATTCAAATCTAAGACCAGACTAAAATGACAAGAAAAACACTATAGAGGTATCAACAGTAAGTTTTAAAAGAGTAACTTGAACATAACACAAATGGGCGCTTTTTTTTGAGGCAACTTTACCACCATCATAGTCTGTTTGGTGGGAATACTCAACAGAAAGCTTAATCTACCCAGAAATGTATAAATTTAATTTTTTTCCCACTCCTCCCCCTTCAGCACTTTACTCCAAACACCACAATATTGCCCATCTAAAACAATCTCTAAAACTTGAAATGGACTCAGGCTTTTCCAAACTTCTGAAATGTTCAGTCCAGGAATTACCTATGAAAATATTTGGAAACTTAAAATTCTTTAGCAGCAGACAGCAACAAGATGGGTCCACTCTTTGCTTTTGGTTTCATTCCTTTTGTTTACACATTCTTTGCATTATTACAGCACATTGGCAATGATTTTAGTTCATTTTGGCCAGTTCCATTTGCCACTCTTCTGCAGTCAGAGGAGGAAGCTTTACCTTATAATTGTTGACTTCTGGGGGTCGTATAGAGACATAAAGAGCTCTGCATCCTCTCCCATTCGGCAGACAAAATTCCTCACAAACACATACAGGCTGTGGGTGGGGGATGAAGACAGTCGGGAGTACGATGCATAATCTGGCTGATCCTTTGACTAATCAGGAGGAGGAAAATTAGTTAATAAAACCCAGGAATGAAAATGCTGCTGTACTACAAGCACTTTTACCTCAGGTATACATAATAGTTAAAATTGAAAAGGAGAGCAGGGCGTTGGACTCAGTAATTACCATAATTTTCCTCCACCTGGAGCTATTCTATGACTCCCATGTTTTAGGCCAGTTCTTCAGCCAGTAGGCAATGATATAAAGGGAGAAATTTTCTCCCCACTCTTAAAGAAAAGAGCAAGTATCAAGATGTCAGCAAAGAGACAAGCCTACATGCCTGAAGGGATTTATTTTTGAACACAGAAGGCCTATGATCCACATCACAGAGGGGTTACAGTGTGCTAGAGCAATAGCAAAATGAAGTCAGTCTCTTTGAAGAGGAGACAAATAACATGGTGAGATCAGGACACAGCTGAGCAGGTTCACTGCCTTTCCTGAATTCTACCTACCTCCCATCTTAACCATCAAGAAGCAGCTTCTTAACACTTCTAAACCCATTGTTTGCCTCTATTTTAAAAATAAGTCACCACAATCTATCACAGACTCCCAAGTTTCATTTTCCTTATATTGTCAGTTAATTACAAGGTGCTTTCCAGTGATTTGTCATGGGTGTTATTGAAGTGTCATGACAAACCAACTATTTTCTCTTTAGTGATTTACTTGCTCTTTTACAGTTCACTTTCTCATAAAGGAGAAAAGAACCAAAGAGGCTTACAAATCCTTGCAGAGGTTTAATATTGCAAAAGGTCAAGGAAGCGTAGTCACCTGCTTTGCATTTAAAAAGATTTAATTTATGCACTTGTCACCTTTGCTTTGGCACATGAACTTCTGGTGTCCAGAAGATTATGCTGAATTCACCCCAGTTCCTCTTCAGTGAGCTTAAATTCTTCAACTCCATCAGATTAACTAGCAAGCAGCAACCAGCGTAGTCACAAGAGATTGTGAAAACAAACTGGTCAGTGCTGCTTTGCAGCCTGAGCTCCAAGTGTGTGACTATTCCCTGTGCAATCCAGACTATTGAATAGTCCAGGGATGGAGTGGAGACATATTTCAATACAGGAGCTCAAGAACGGATTTAGAACCCGCTTTAGACATGAGCTTTGAGCCCAGCCCACAGCCCAAACCCAGTGCACAAATGGAATTCCATTTGAGGCTTAGCCATATTTATAACACAAGGCTGTGGATCTACTCTTAAGTCAGATGAAAAAGTTTCCACCAAATTTTATGGTTCCATCCTTCAACTCTTAGATGAGTTTTTGTTTGGATTTTAGCAAAAGAAGCATCAAGTTTAGCCAGCCATTCCTACCATTTCCTCCTTAATTCTCTCAGTGATTTTATTAGTTGCTTCTTCATGTGCGTGAAAGAGGCTGATAACACTGGTTTTATCTGGATCCAAGATATTTCCATCCTCATCTCTAACTATCAGGTCTAGCTCAAGTACTCTGTGAAAACACAAAAGCACAATGGTAGGGTTATTTCCTTCCAAATAAAGAAAGCTTAGAAATGTAACAAACAAAGGAGACAATTAAAGATTTAAAGTTATAAAATGTAAATACATGCAACAATATTTAATGAAGAAAAATTTAACTATATCCCATTATTTTTTAAGTTGCTGTCCAATATTTAGGAATTTTTAGAATTGTCACCAAAACACTGAAATGCCTCTCACATAAAATAGATCCACCCTGTTCAATGACTTCTAGCAGTCTTCATTGCTTTTAGATTTTAACACTCAAGATGTTCAGGGTCTTCCTGTGACCTTCTGCTTTTATGTTGCTCCCTCACCCTTTCTGTCCCAATACTTTGTTCTCTTCTGCCCTGCTCTCACACTAATTGTGCCTTTTTTCCTGCCACTCTCTTTCCCTCTCCCACAACGCCCCCCTCAGCCCTCATTGTCATTTCCCCTTTATTCCTTCTCCAGAGTTTGGCAAGTTTCCTTCACACCACACAACTCAACCCCACACTTTCAGGAGATTAAAAACACTTTCCAGCTTGCAATCCAAATAATTTCAAACACCCCCTTCACCCCTACTTTTCCAAAGGAAGCACTTTACTGTCTCATAATACAGAAGGAAGGTAAGACTGACAAAACAGAAATCTGAAAGCAAATGAATTTTAATGTTGTCTTAATCACAGCTGGGCTTTGTTGATTGGAGAACTTCAAAGTGAATTCTGGTTTTGAGTGAGCATTCAGCTCCACACAGCGCAGTAGGATATGTGTATTCCATAGTGTGCTCTGTATGAATACAATTTATTACCAATTTGCATCCAAGTCACATTGAACAAGTTAAGAATTTTGTAATACTTGTGGTCATTTTTACGTGTAGCCACCGGTAATTGTAAATTTTCAGCTGCACAGAGGCCTTCAGCCCACAACAACCACAGTCACTTAAAATAGCAAAACGCAGTTTATAAGCAAATTCTAATGCCTGTAAAAACAATACTGTGAAGATTTTCATACTGTGCTCTCTCTCCACACCTCATCAGATGGTGGGACATCATCAGCCTCACACAACCCCACAATTTTGGCCAAAAAGTAGCTTGTGTTGCAGTGACTTTTTATTAACCAGGAGCAGACAAGATACTTTTTCAAGTAACTATTCTGTCCCTGGTAGTTTCACTTCTATTACCAGAACCAGAGTTCTGCCTGGAAATTCCCTAGTGAATTGGGTGTGGGTGTGGATGTGTTTGTTTGCACACTCAGTGCAGTTTGCAGCACCACTTCTGAGGGTCACTTGCTGCACACAGGCCATGTTTGTGACAGATGGACAAGTTGGGCCTCAAGTATGCTGGTGATATATGTGCTCAGAGGGTGGTTATCCAGCCTCAAATCTTCTCAATTCACAGGCTCACGTATTTATAATGAAGCAACAAACCAATATTTTGAAAAAGCATTTTGCTATGAAAAGCCCCATCGTGGTATCCACTATCAGCCCAGGAGTTACAGGGAGAAGCCTGAAAAGGAAGATTCTATATGAACCACACTTTTGAATTCCAGCCTGTAAACATGAAAACTTTATCAGCATCTCTTTGGTGCTGTGCTTTAAACTAAATCATGCTTTCCAGAAGCAGTGTAGGCCACTTACTTGTTACCATAGTCAATTTTTGATGTGACTTTCTGCTTGAGTTCTTTGAGCTCATCTTTTGGCAAAGTCCCAGACAGAAGCTGTGACCGCCACTCCATCAAGTCACACATCATGGACTGCACCTGCTGGAACCTGGCTTTCTTGTTTGTCTGAGAGAGAAAAAACATCAGTGAGGTTCAGGCTTCGAGTTGAAGTGAAATACTGGGCTTGACAAATAAAGGCTATGTGCCATACTTAGTGCTAAATGATAGCAGGAACAAGAAGAAATCAAAATAATGATGTCTCATCCCACAAATTCTTAAGGACAGAATATCCCACATGATCATAAAGAAATGACATGAAATTAGGTATCAGGATAGGGAATTATGTTATTTGTGGTTTATTGTGTTATTGTATTAATTGTGTTGTTTTAATATTCTTGAACAAATTCTCATCAAGAGAAAACATTACAAAAAACTATTAACTTCTGTATGAGGCACTGATGGGAACAACAACACTTGAGTGTGGTATTAATGCATTTAAGAGATAAATGAGAGAATACACAGAAGCAACTGAAGGAGTTCTAGTGTCGTTCACTGAAAATAAAGCAGGGTTTTCATTGCTGGCCTAATCAAGAAGACTAAAAAGTGGCATGTTTCAGAAAACTACAGCACATTCAAGATGCCTTTGCCCCAACAGAGATAAAGAAAAATCCAGTGGCTGGGGTGCTGCAACAGTCAGCATAATTGTTGAAGTTGCCAATTGTTAATGGCTACTTGCACCCAGTAACCCTTGAAAAACTTCTGTTCTAGCAGTCCAAGAGCATCATAAAATGCATCCCAGTTATCTTTTATTCTCCTCTCTGGAAAATTTTCAATGCTACAAATCAAAATTATGAAGAATTATCATGCACAGGATACAAATAGGCATGAAGTTACACCACTCCCCAGCAATGTCAGCTTTGCCTTTACAGAACCACAGAACCATCCAGGCTGGGAGAGACCTTCAACATGATCCAGTCCAAGGCTCATGGCTGGACTGGATTCAAACTCACTAGGCACTTAAAGTCACTGAAGAAAATCTCAGTGGTGAGAAAGCAATTTCCTAAATCGACCCAGACCCTGCCCTGAATGTAGGAAGAGTCACTAATTTGAGCAAGGCCCCAGTGTGCATAAATAGGACTAAGAGGTAGCAAACAGCATGTAAAATATCCTACCACATAGAGCTGCTTCCAGATGCTCCCCCATTCCCAGAGAGTAGTGGTAACTTCTTGGACTAAGGGAATCTCAGCAGGTATGACATTTTCTGTATGTCTAGGAAAGAGAAGGAAAGATCCAAAGAGTGTCTGGTTTCATGGGTTTACATCATGCTCACTGTGGGTGAGGTACATAAATGCCTTAAAAGTCATTCTTTAGCAGACAAGCTCAAAAATGTAATAAAGCAGATAAATTAAATACCTTTTCTTTTCAGCAGCAGCTTCCTTGATGTGGATGAAGGATTTAGGAAATATTCCCTGATGAAGGAGAAAAAAATTATAAATCCACACATTCTCTAAAAACATTTAGGTAACAACCATGACTGAACATAAACTGTAATGACAGACTGTAATACCCAAACAAACTCCTGGTTATTTAGCTTTCTGTTCAGATGGATGATTTATAATTGACAGACAAATAATTGAAGTTTTTCATTTCTCTTCAAATGTAGAGTGCATAGGCATCTTTCTTCCTAAGTAACACCATTTTCCACCCCAGAAAACAGTTCAATTAAATACAATTTAATAAAATACAATTTAAATTCAGTAAAGAAAGATTGTGTCTGTGCATCATCTCATATCTATTTTAACTGACCTCTGTAGAAGACAAATGGACACCAGACAAAATGTTCTAATGTGACTGTCCTTGGTCTACAAAAGCTGAAATGTCTCAAGTCATCCTGAAGGAAAGTTTGACAGTCACTCTGTCCATGACAATCCTCCCCTGAACTGGCAAATCTCACCTTGGCAATTCATTAGATCCTTCCTGGATTCTCTATTCAATAACTCACATGGTACTTCAAGTGCCACAATAATTCAATACCATATGTGCTACTTTGCAAAGCCTTTCTCTGAATCAGATTGCAGCTTTTATAACCATTTTCTTTTAAGCACTGGATTTTAATCAAAACACAATTGTGTCTTATCATTTCCACTTTTTTTTTCATTAAGAATGAAGTTCAAAAAAGTCTATGAAGAAGCAAAGCAAAAGAAGGTCCAAGTAATGGTACATTTAGTGATATCTTAGTACATGAAATTAATAATACTTCTTAAATCATGTTATGCACAATGATCTTGAAGCCCTTTAGCGATATTATGAATTAATCAAGAATAAGTTAAAAAGAAGTGGTTAGTTCCAGCAAATATTTTCCCTTTTTATTCTTAGGCTAAATTTTAATCTCTAAAAATAGAAATTTAATGTAGAATGAATGGTAATAACATTTTCAGTCACAAGAAATGTCAAAGTAATTAAAACACAGGTGCAGTGTTTTAATTCATTTGCATTGCTGCTCCCTAGAAAATCTTATACCAAGAAATTACAAACAAAAATGCTTTTCTTCTACAAAAATGCAGTTGAAACTAGAAGTAATTTTCTTGCTACTTAACTCATCATACCCAGGGTAAACACTTTTCCTCTGTGGTTTTCCATTTTCAAGTCTAAGAATACTGACTTTAAAAGAAACTAATATGATTTTTGTACATAAGAGGTATTTAAGAACTTAAGCCTCATACAAGTTGTTTATACTGTTTGTAACCTAAAGAATCCTTAGAAAAAGTACAGAAACAAGCACATATAGCAGCAATTGAGTCAAAATTCAATTGAAATGGTGTCTTCGACAGTTGTTAACCCGAAGGCACAGTCATTTCTTCTTCATTGATCTGCTTTTCCCAGCCCTCACTTCTATTTACCAACACCATCCACGATGAATTCTGATCATTTTACTCATCTTGAACAGAAAGAGTGCAAAGAGCTGACTTGAGAGACCAGACCAGAGAGATCAGGACTATCTAGGCAGAAATGTCAAAAATCCACTTCATGAGCTGCCCCTTCAGAACAGTCCCATAAGAACAGACAATGTGATCTTACCTCTGCTCCTTTGTACCTCACTAGGTAACCCCTGTACCAATCTAAAAGGAAGAAAAATCACTTGGTGTGACAAAAAACCCATGCATTACAAAGCACACAATAAAGCAATGGGGTTTATTTCACATAAAAATACTTAGCATGGTGTTTGTGAAAATTAATAGTTATTTCAAGCATGCAGAGCTTCAAGCAAGTAGCAGTGATTACATTAAGCATGATTTGCCTATTATCAAACATGATTGTATTGTCTGCTTTCAAGCCTTGCACAGTAAGTACAGATAATTGTACACAGAATTTAACACTCCATGCTCGCATTAAAAAGGTAGAATAAGATATTTGTTTTACAAAGTGATATGTGCACACCCTTAAATATCTACATTAGCCATGTCCCCCTTGGTCCTGGGTAGCCCATGAGGCTTTTACTGTGTTCTAAGCCCAGTATTAATCCAGTGCAGCACATGATTGTTACAATTTCCTTCAATATGATCAGGTTAAGTCATTTTTGTGCCATAAGAAACCATGGCTTTTGGACACAACCATAATAAGCAGCTTCTTGGTGCAAATTCAAATTGGAATGTCAAGGAAACTCAGGGCCATTATTGGGCTCCTGTTGCATTGGTAACCAGAAAATCTTTCTGAAAGGCTGGAGTGCAGAACTGCAGCAGTGGCAAACTAAAAATTCATTCAGGCTTTGTTCCATCTATTCCACAGTTAAGTCTCAATAAACTACAAAAACCACAAAAAGCAGAGCTCAGTCTTGCTAAATAAGATCAGTGGCCACACCTATTGTGCATACACCCCATCATGAAAAATCACCTGCACAGCAACAGTGTTTAACTCTGCTGACTGCTACATTTTTCATCCCATGGAAAGAATTTGTGACCAAAAGCAGACATTTTGCAATTGTAATTTCATGAGCAGATACAATCTCTGCTATCACCCTTTCTCTCACAGGTATTGCAGCCATGCAAGCAAAGCATAAAATTATAAAAATAAATTCCAAATGCCAACAGCACAGTCAGAAAGGCAATGCTAAAAGTCACAGGATGATTGCTGACCTCAAAGAAAGACTCAGGACAGTTTATTTTAGGTTGTTCTGCAGTGGAATTATTTCTCCTCAGTGTTTTATCAACAATAAAATTCCACCTTACTGCTAAAACTGAATTATTTGCACATAGACTCAATTTACAACCAAGTGTTCAAAATTGGTTTCATCCCATTTGCTGTGACAGCACATATGTGTTCTGTGCATAAATTTTGCGCATGCAAAACCAACTACAACAGGACATAAAAGGAGCACAGGAAGGATCCTGTCACCGTTGGTTACTCACCAGCTGCAGCTGGCAGCATATTTTAAATATATCTGATAAATATATCCCACAATGAGAAGGATTCCACTTCTTCATTGATAAACATATTTCATAAAGCACGGCATGACAGAGCATATCAAGGGCAGGAGATTCAGAAAAGACTTTTAGATAAAAAATAACCCCAAAAGATCAGCACTCCACTTGCTAGGCTGGGCTGACAACACATGGACCCCGGGAATGCAAAGCCTGAAATGCTCTTTCTGCAACAAACAGACAACACAGGGATGAGGAGGTTCCTGGTTTGTGTGTGTTTTGTTCTTGGCCAAAATGTTTAGAATGGAGGCTTGAAAAATTATTTTTTGTAGGAGAGGACACAAATCATTGTGACTCTGTTGACTTCTGAGTGACACCAATGTTTTCACTGATGCTTAAAGATACTGAATTAATCTTACAAACAGAAGGGAAACAATTATGTTTTTGTGCTCCACTACTTTGCAAACATGGTTTTTCAGGTGCTCCTCCCTCAAATCCTTTGTTGTTTCCGGACAAAACAACCTAGAGCTCTGTGTGGTGGAACGGGCTGGGCTCAAACAGCCCCAAAGTCTTTCCAGCCTTGAGCCCACAACACCTGAGGTGCTGAGGTGTCTCAGCACTGAGCTGGCTCTGCCACTGTGCCATGCAGCCATTGGCCTCTCTTTAGCATAACTTGCACTTAGTAAGACACATTCTATCAACAGAAGTTAGCTGAAGATAATTTTACAATGTATTTCTCAAAGCTTGAAGCAATTTGTAATTTTTCAAAAAACTGTTGATGTGCTCAACTAGAAAATAAATCACTTTTGCAGTGACATTTGCAGATACCTAACTGCTGAGTTAGTAATAATAACTCCACTCTCCTTGCTTTATAGTAATGGAACCTCAGCAGCTCTGTCAGACTTACAGAGAATCAGTGGGGTTGGGGACTTATTGACTGTCCATCATGCACAACTTGACTTGGACTTCTGCTGCTCAACAAGTTCAATATTTTGGATGGCTTTCAGAACTTTTTCTGTATCATGCTGAGTATCATGCTGCCACTCAGATTTCTTTAACTGGGTTTCCTCATTATACAACAGGATGATGAGGGTGCTCAATATATCCTAACAACAAATATTTAGTTTAGAGGCTAAAAGTGTACTCCTTTAAATCTTAGATCAAGTTTAATGTAACTTCCCTGAGGTATATCACAAGCTGGCACAAACTTCACAAACTCCACATTCACCTTGATGACTTCCTCATTTGGTAAAGGCATCCCAAAAAACCACATGTACTGTAATATGTCTAATTTTGGCTCTTCAGAAAAGATTAGGTTCTTCCTCAAAATACACCACACCACAAAAAATAAGGGCATTAGAAAGCTACTGATGTAACACAGGGAACTGCTGTGAGCTGAAAGGATTATGTTATTCACAAAGAAATGGAAAATGTGACTTACCTTCACAGGACTCCAGGATACGGACCACATCACCAATCTGTAGAGACAGCTGTGGTACCCCTGTGCCTTTGAAATTGTATATAGCTGGAAAATTAAAGGATGAAAACAATATTTTTCAATACAGCCACACAGCACAGTGAAACTAAAGTCCACATATTGTTATTAAGGTTTGGATAGTCGGATCAATACACCAGGCTAGACAAACAGAACTATAATTCTATCAAGAAGCTCTATTTGTCAGCATTAAATAATCTTTTTTTTTCATGAGAATGGAAAGGTGGTGAAAAGGGCCAGTGCTGAAAGCAAAAACCAAACAAAAGAACCTCCCAGAAAACTCAGCAAGCATGGGACACCAGCTATTGATCAGCACTGCTCTGCACAGGATTTAGGAGCCCTCTTTAGATGCAGGTCTTTGATAAATACACAGTCACAGTGCTGGGGAATTGTTTATCTACTGGCCCAAGGATTTAAGCACACAGTTTATAGAAATTTATTGCTACACTGGTATGAAAGGTCACAGAGATGCCTGTGAAAACTGAATTTACTGAATTCTTTCCTGGATTTAGATGCTTTAATTTAACATGAAACTGTGTTTCATATGGAAACAGAACCAAGGTTCATAATTTTCTGCATTCTCTGTATGACTCTAAAAAGAACACAGGAGCAGTGGATTTTGAAGATGTTCTAATCAGAAACTTATCTACATGTGGTTGAGAAACAGCAGCATTTCAGAGAGAACTCAAGAAAAGGAGCTCTTCACCAGTTTGTTCCAGGATGTGGGCTCCTATGGTAACCGTGCCTCTGTAAGTTTTTTCTTCACAGGCTTGGTTAAAATTTTCTACAGCAGCATTACAGCAGGAGAGATGATTGAAGCTGCAGTCACAGAGGGAAACTGACTAAAATACAAACATCTGAAACCCCAGTTTAGCTGTGCAGGTGGGAGCAGCTGCTGAAGGTGAGCCCAGGTGGGCAGGAAGGTGTTGGGCAGCAGAGCTCTGCCTTGGCTGCTGGCAGTGCCCCAGCCAGCCACAAACCTGAAGGATTTGGGATGAGGGAAAGCTGATCTGTAAAACAGAGTTTACCTTCAGCATCTTCCTGCATTCCTTTTGCTCCCCTCTCCAGGTTTCTAAGGCAGGATATTCATCTTTGCTAGTCCAACATATATAATGATTTTTAATTTTATTTAAACATTTTACTTAAATTATTAAAGCCTCAAAATAAATCGCCTTCCAGGAAAATGCCTGAAGTAGGAGTGTGGAGCTAAACAGATTAATATTCTTCCCTTTACAATTATTCCATAAATTATGTCTCTTGTTTCTTTTGCCATCATTTTATTTGTCATATTTCTGGAACAGAAATTAGAAGGAATTTCAGATTGAGGAGGCTTACTGAACCAAGAATAAGTTTTTGGCTTTTTTGACATAAAGAGGTTCTCAAGTAGCTCCTTCTCCTGAGTAGGGAGAGCAAAGCTTGAATCATTCAACATATGGGGAGGAATAGAAGAAATATATCTTTGAAGTGAGACCCTGCTGCTCAGATTCAGCCGTTTATTCAAAAGAATGTTGAAAACACTTCCTCAGAACTGCCTTAGCCCAACACAAAATTGAGTTTACATGGTATAGCACATGTGTAATTCTATTCTGACTGGTCTCTTTTCCAGAAGTGGAAGGTGGCAAACAACCCCACAAAGTTGTTATGACACTTCAGGACACATTTCCCTGAGTTTGGGAGGTGGGGGATGTGGGGCATTCCCATGCTCCTATGCTATCTTCCTGAAAAGTCCATGGAGATCAAGATTACTGTTGACCAGTAAATACTTTAGGTTTCAAAATATGCACTGCTCTACTTAGTTGTAGCTGTCTCAAAATATAGATGCAAATGACTGAGTCATATATTTACACTGCATTTCAGTTTTGCTCTCTTAAAACTTCATTAATAGCCCTGAATGTATTGGAAGGTGCAGTAACAAACTGGCAAAGGAAGTGGCTGTATCAGCTTAGATATTTCTAAATGAGTAAGTGGAAACTTAACAAGAGATATCTTACTGTAGAATTTGGATTGTTTGGTAGGATGAGATTAAAAAATCCCTGTACAAAGTTTTGGGCTATAGGCCTGTCTACCAAACCACCTTGCAAAAAATGTAACAAATAACCAGCAACTACATCCACAGGTCTTATCCACAGCACCAGACAGCTTGATCATCACACCTGCTTTTCTTTTAGTTATTAATTGTGAATAAAAAATTGACCATTATATCCAGTTATTATGTTTTCTGTCAGGTGTAAGTGATGTCATTTCCCTTACAAACTGGGCAACGTATTTGTGAGTGTCATCTCAGAGCTCACCAGCCAAAAGCAGGGTACCCTTTCCTCTCCCCTCTTACAAGATCCTCAGGGTTGTTGTGTGCACAAACACATTTAACTCATTATTCTCTTCAAAAACAGTGTATGAAAACCCCAGGAGGAATTCAAGTTTTTTGGTGGGACACTTACAATGGGTTGTTGATTTTTAAAAAATAAACTCTTCAGTGAGTAGAAATAAAAGCCCTTTCAAATCACTTTGAAGACCTCTCCTATTACTCCTCTCCCCTACATCCTGCATCCCAGCCATAAATACAAAATGAGTCAGCATCCTCCAGGCACAGAAGGGACCTGCCTGAGGGCCCCAGCATTGACTCCCAATCCTAACAGCAATCAGCGACCTCAGGAGCTGCTGAAGTCATGGCACTAAGATTAGAGGGAGACATTTGGGTGGCAGCTGCCCTCCCCAGCCCCAGGCTGAGGTGTCCCCAGCAGCAGTGGATCTGCACACAGGTGCTGCAGGATTCCCCCAGGATGGCACAGAGGATGCCCTGAAACTCCAATTTTAGTGTTCCTAAACAAGGACTTTACAGCTCACTGACAACACAGTGGGAAGATTTTCCCCTGAATGAGCAAGGAAGGAAAACCATCTCTTCAGAGCTCACCATAACCTCTGTGGTGATTTGATGGCGCACACTCAACTCAGCAAACAATCAATCAAACAATCAAACAAACAACCAGCCCAGTGCAAACCCCTGGTACTCTCAGCTCCCTGGGAAGCAGAGCTGAAGGCCAGCACACCACAACATCCATATTCCTCAGAGAGCAGGGGCAAAGCCAGCTCAGAGTGCTGACAGAGCCAGCCTTCCAAAGCGAGCCCTGCTCCAGCCCAGGTGGCTTGGAATTGTCCCTCAGGGGTGGGAGCAGCTCCCAGCGTGTCCATGAGCCCAGAGGATCCTTTCCTGCCCAGCCAAACACAACGTGCTGCAAACACCCTCAGCTCTTCTGGGGGTATTGTGTCAGCCTCACACCCAGAGCTTGAGCAAAGACATCTCCCAGTGTCCATCTGAGCAGGAAACACTGAGGGAAATCCTGCTTCCACTGAACTCCTTCTCATCCACTGCAGCCAGAGCTGCTGGGCCTGACACACATTCTCCTCACCAGATAAATATGTGAGTGCACTCCTGTACAGATGGCTGTGGAGACAGAAAACATGGCAGCAGAAAAAAAAAACAAACCAAAACAAACAAAACAAAAACCCCTCATACTGTGGACCTTGTTAGGCAGTTTTCACACATAAAACGCTTCAGAAGAGTCACGATATCCCAGGTAACAGAACCCCTTTCTCAAGAAGCTACATTTACTCAGAGTTAAAGCCCCATATTTTTGCCATTTACATGATTAACCTGTAAGCTACTGTGAGATGGGAATGGTAAGTGAGGAAAATCCCACAACCTGCAACACTGAAGCCATTTATTAGCCCAATAATTTTAAGTGTCTTTGCTGTCTGTCTTCCTTCACGTGCAGCCTGTCCTGTTCTTTATAAAAAATACAAGCATTACACTGTTTCATTTTGAGACTCACCTTTCTGTCACAAGCCATGTTACAAGTTGTTTTCCTTGGGTACTTTTCCACCCTTATACAGAATTAAAAAAAAAAAACAAACCCAAATTCTAAGGTATTGCAGAACCAGCTCCTAATTTCACTTTACCACCACAGAAGGACAATTTGGTATGATTCTGATGCAATAACTCCTGATGTGTCCTGTATATTCAAACAATTACTAATTAATAGGCTCAGCAAGCACTCTGTTTTATTTTTTAAGTATGCAGCTCCACTTTTGTGAGTAGTCAAGTACCAATAAAATATCAGTTCTTAGTGTTCAGTTACCATTTTCTTCCCATGAGAACAGGGTGAAATTATTCAGCAAGGAGACAGATAAAATGTGAAAATATTATACAGTCCTAACAGGATTTCTTGATTTCTGGAAAAAATGAGTTCCAGTACTCCAAGTTAAGGCTGTCCCCTAAAATCTCACTGAGGAAGTGTGCCTGAATGTCCACAACATGGCCACAGCTCTAAGACAGGTCAGAAACTCGTCCTAAACCTCTGGGGGAGCAAGAAGCTGATTAAATTTATTGCAAATCATGCTCAAAGGGTAACTCTGCAGTTCTCAGGTGAGGAGAGAAAACAACTAAGTACAGATTTCCTTCCCTGCTCACCCATGGGGCCAGATGGAGGTTTTAGCTGACCTGAGCTATTTATTTTCCTTCTTAAACACGATAAAACCAGGATGGATTACAAGAACCAAGAAGATCTAACATACCAAACTACTCGTATAAAGATATTGTCTCTGACTCTTCATCTTCTTAGATAAAATTGCAGCACAGCCATTTTTCTTAGAACTCTTCATGAACAACAGGGTATTTAGCTATGATTTTTCTTTTTCATGAAGGACCACAAATAAAAATATTATCTCCCCAGCTTTTGCTGCTTCCCAAGGAACTGGAACAATTTGTTGGGTTCAGAGGGTGCATTTCATGGAGGAAACCTGCCCTGAACAAAGCGCTGCTCCCTTACACTTCAATCTACTCAGATTTCAGAGATGTAGAATAATTTCAGAGGTTTTCAGCAGAAGAAATCAGACAAGCCAATATTAGCCCTGTGTACTTGGACTGAACATATGCTTTTCTACACCCTCAAAGAAGTCACCTACCCCTCCCCATAATTTTGCTTCAAAAGGACAAACATTCATTTTCAGATTCAGCAGAAAAGGAGTAAATCTGATGTTTGAGTTTAGAATGCCAACATAATATTTCACCAGTTTGTAACTTTGCTCAAAGTCTGAGCAGATGGCAAAGACTTTCCACCAGGAAACTGCCACCCAAAGCCGCCAGCCTGCCATGACTACTCCATCCTGTCCTGTCCACAGGAATAACACAAATTTGTGCTGGGAATGCTGCAAGACTAAGAGCAGGTTTCAGGTGTAAAATAAGGATTGTATTTTCCTAGTACAAAGCTGAGTACCTGCTACCTGGACTACTCCATTTTTATGTTAGTAAAACACAAAAGTGGGCACAACAGACTGCAATTTACCACGAGCAAGGGATGGTGAGATCTTCCAAACCCTCCCTGAGTGTACTCTGCTCATCCAGAGCGTGATGGGCCCAATATTCTCAAACTGAAACTCTGCTCATCAGCAGAAACTGAAGGCATCAGGCACACTTCTAAAAAGAGACTTGAAAATTTGATGTGAGGTTTGTAATCATTTAAACCCAAGAATTTTCAAAAACACAGAAGACGAAATAGCCCTCTATATTCAAAAAGGTTCCAGTGTGAATTATTCCAAAAGCTCATCAACTTTCACAGCATTTATGACTCAGAAGACTCAGTTTGCCCATTTTTCTCATTTCCCTCAGACACAGGAGGCTTACAACAGACTGTAAATTTAAAAAACCTCTTCATTTGTACCCATAGTTTTCAATAGCCCTTGTTCAGGCCTCACTATTCCATAAGTTTGGTTTACTTGAAATTTGGCAATCACACTATTTTTCTGACAATTTCTAAGAATATAAATTAAAGAATATACCTTTCTAAGAATATAACTTCTGGGTCAGGACAGCCAGTGATGGTGGTACATGCTTGTTTGGGTTTGTTTGATTGTTTTATTCTGGGTGCAAGAGTCTCCCATTTCTTCTCACGAATGTATATAATGAAATACATTTGGTTTCCAAGATAGAGTAAAATAAACTGCGAGCCAACAGTTTGGCTAAGAATAGGAACTTCTGGGTATAAGCTAAAGGGTGTTGAATTTGTACTCATCTATTAAATTCTAGAATTGTGCAACAACAGAGACAGAATGCTCTAACTGAAGAAAGCCTACCATAAGCCACATGTATGCCCACTTCCATTATTATTCTAATATTCTTGGGAAGTCCATTTGATTGCTGTTTATTTTGCTTTCTGGCACACTAAACCACAGACACCACTACAACTGTGATGTTTACATACAAATATAAGGAGAGTTATAAGGTGTTTAATGGAAAACCTCTCTTTAGCCCAGGACATGGACTCGGGGCCAGCAGGGGCAGCGCTCTCACCGCACTGCAGGACACAGCCCAGATTGTCTCTTACACCCAACTCTGCCCCCAGGGAGAGCAGCAGGGCAGCTACACAGGGGAAAGGAAATAGCAGCAGGGCTGCAGTGTCAGTTCTTCCCCGTGACCCACTCTAGAGTAAATTGTACTGTTTTGGACATGGAAACAAACACTGCTGGACTGTCATTAGTTTTTGAAAGATTCTATTTCACAAGGTGGTTTTTTACTGTGTGAGGTTTGCTGTACCCTTCAAATACCATAGAGAGAATACCACAAGTGCAAAAATTATGTGCTTTCTACTAGCTGTAAAATTGAAACAGAAAATTGACACCTTTTATTTTGTAATGTAAACTGCCACCAGAACAGGCTACTTCCATTTTGCAGTTCTGCTACTGCTGGACATGGACACTGAACACCATGCTATTTTCTTGTTAATTTCTTGGTGTTGCATTTTATTTCATGAAGCCAGTTGGGTTTTTAATGCATATCATAACGACTATGGCCTGCTTAAAATAAAAACATTTCTTTTAGAAGCATTTAGAAGCTTAATAACTAAGTAGCAGCATGCATCTTTCAAGTGCTTTAACTTTGATTCCTACTTGTTTAAGGCTTTTTTAAAACAGCAATTCCATCCTTCATACAATTAACATAATTTAAGATTACTTTCCTTCCAAAAAGTACAACTTACCAACTCAGACACAGATTTTTTTCTGTAGCACTGACCATAAGTGACAGTTTTGCAGAAGCAGCTGTAGGATTCCCCTTCCCCTACATTTGTTCCCCATAACTTCTGGCTGCTGCACATTATACAGCACATTATTTATCCAGTCTGCTTCTACCACACCAAGGTGGGAAAAGCTGCATTGCTGTCACAGTGGAAAGCTGACTCTAGTGCCCTTCCAGTTCTGTTTGAAAGATCAACACTTTGCACAAAGTTGATCCTTGCAGTTAA
Organism: Passer domesticus; assembly: GCF_036417665.1. Taxonomy (NCBI): domain Eukaryota; kingdom Metazoa; phylum Chordata; class Aves; order Passeriformes; family Passeridae; genus Passer; species Passer domesticus. The sequence continues at coordinate 14,549,803 of NC_087486.1, read as the reverse complement.
TCCCCGCTGGTGAAGGGGACGGTGCTAACCCATCACACCAGAGAAAACACCTGCCCACATCCTGCTCGGAGGACAGAGAGACAAACCCCAAACGGCAGCTCCCTGAGCTACTTACCCACGCCACTCTTCTCTGTCTTGTGCCACCTCGCCATGGCCCGTGGCTCCCAGGGGCTGCCAGGGATGGGCACCCAGGAGCCCAGGCTCTGGGGGACGCAGAGCTCAGGGGGGACCGGGGCAGGCCCAGGAAGCGCCGTGGCTCCCCAGCCCCAGGACGAGCTGCGAGGGCTCTGTGAGATCTGCTGCCTCTCCGAGCTTCCTTCCTCTTTTCTCAACCCGAGATACCGTGCCCGTGTCATGGGGGAGGGGAATCCCAGCCTGGGTGTTGCTCTTGCATCGTGTCAGCAGCGAGCACAGAAGCACAAAGGGACCAAACCCACACGGGGACAGTGTGGCACCAGCCCTGGACTTCAGGGTGGCTGCAGTGACCACCACTGACCACGGCTCAGGTCAGTGCTGGACACCAGAGCAGTACCAGCCTGGAAAGGTTTGACTTCAGAGGATGCTACATCTTAAAAACCCTGCTTCACTTCTAACCTGCCCTCAAACTCAGATTTGAGCTCTTCACGTCACCTCTCCAAAAAGAAACGTGAAGACAAAGCCACATTTCAAACCACACCCATTTAAATTTCTATCATTTTATGTTTGAAGGAAGAAGTAGGAGACTCTCTCTTCTCTAAACAAAGCAGTACTTAAAGACTTACTGTCAATACAAAACTGCCAAAAGTAATTTTTAGTATATTCCCAGGCTGTGCTTGCACATAGGCTGCTGTGGGAGCCAGCTTGGGCGAGAACATCTTGGATGAGCAAAAGACCAAGCCAAGTCTTTTGGAACATGGATTAAGGACAATACACTGAATTGAAGGCACTATGTCACCTGAAAGCCCAAAGTCTGTGCTTTTACTAAACTTACAGTTTAGTTAATCCTCAAATTAAATCCTTGCAAGATTTACTGTTTGTTTGATCTTTTGCTTAATACAACAAATTCGGTTGACAATGCTGTCCTCTGGCTATTCCACTGCAGTTTAGCAATCATTGTTTATCCAAACTGTTTAACACTGCCATGCTACATCCATCTCCTGAGTTTTGATAACCATCTCCTGATTTTTGATAAACATCTCCTCTGGTTTTGATAACACAACATCTTATTTCTCAATTTTAACTAGCAATCACGTGGAGCACAGACTGCCAGTCTCTCTCCTTGCATGTAGAAGTCTGATATATATTTCTACAGGAAAATCACTTTAACCTTTACCACAGATTTGCTTGAATTGGTCTAATCTTAACCATACTAGCTGAGAAAAGAATTTAGCTCTTTACTCTCCCCTAAAATAACACTCAAAGTCATGTTATGTTTACTGAAGTCAGCTACATTCCCAGCAGCTGCCATTATTTCCATTTACAGACAACAAGCTTAATCTAAAAGTTCTTCATCTTTTCTGTCCCTGGAAATGCACTTTATATTGTTATTCTGTCAAAAACAGATCTTGAGGCTGAATGATTTCTGCTAGTTTATTCTGGGTTGAGTAGTAACTTCCTAACCAGTAGTAATTATCTTCCTCACTCCTCCCAATCCCTCTTGCAGCAAATCCCCTCTTCCCGTTCACTACTTGGCCTAAAGGTTGCCTTGTTTTTATTTTCTTGTTCTACCTTGCTCTCCCTTACACTGTAAAGCAACAGCTCAGAGGAAAACTGCTCCTTTCTAGCACTCATTTACAAACCTGCTTCTCCATGGATGTCTAATATACCTAGTTAATATTACTGTCTTTTGAAAGTAAATTATCTAAAATAAAGAAATTTCACCTGCAAACTGAGATCCAATTAGCAACATTTTTCTGATGGCCTGGTGTGATTCTGCAGAGCACAGCACAAAGGGACTGGGCTCTGGGCAGAGCTCACATCCCCTCTTGCACCCTCTGGACTCACCCCAGAATCCAACTCAAGGGCCAAAACTCCCACAGGAATTGGTGCCTCCCACAGCCATCCCCTTCCCCTCTGAGCTCTCAGCACTGCACAGCTGCTGGAGCTCCATCCTGGGCAGATTTCCATGATGATGCTTCTGCAGCCCCTCAGCCCCTGGAAGCCACTGCAACTTCCTCTCACTCAGCTCCCACCTCGTGTGGCTGTGTCTGAAATTCCTGCTTCTAACTCCCAATTAATGGATTGGGGAACCAAATCCTTCCTTATCTGCATCAGAGCAAAGCACACACAGTAAACCCAAAATCCTGTTCTTACAGTAAAGAAGAAACCCCAGCACAGGTCTAAGGAATTAAGGTGGGCAAAAGTTACACCTTTTGTCCATGGAGGTTTTCATTCCAAGTTGGTTTATTTGTGCAGTTTTTTCCACACTGACATTCCACAGAAAACAGTGGGCAGAGCCATCACCCTCTCATACCTCATCATTTCTTCCTGAAGTCTTTTTCAGGACAGAAGGTTTTTTAAGGAAAATTCCTTGTTTCCCTGAAAGATTAAGCTCTCTGTGGAGGAAGTTAACAAGAAAAACTTACCTTTTGGGGGCTGGGGGCAAGCAGAAGAGAGACACTTCCTGCTTCCTTCAATATTGCTATCAGTTCCAGAAAACAAGACCTTATAAGATGATGAGCAGCTAACTACCCATTTTTTAGCCAAGTTAATTTCCATTATACAGAATTTGAGCGGAACACAGAAGTTGCATTTAACTGCCTCTAAATTCTGTTCTATGCCAAGATCTGTGAGCACAGTTACAGAAAAGCAACTGATGAAACAAACCAGGACCAAATAAAAAAACACAGCAAGAACTCTCATGCACAGTACCTCAGGTGTGTTACAGCAAACCCAAAGCTGGACCCCAGACACATTCCCCCACCTGCACTCCTGCAGGAGGATATGCAAACACAAATCCAGGGCATAAGATGGTAAAGGCTGCACACTCCAAGTGGACTCCAGCAGCACAGGCTGTAAAGCAGCCCCTGGGGGTAATTAGATAATCCTAATCAGTTTCATTTGTTTGTTGAAACGACATCCCAGTTTTGTTTGTCACATAAATTAGTTATTTCAACCTAGAAAAAAGTTTTAGAAATGCCACGTGCCAAGTAGCTCAGTATAAAGTTAAATATAACATAAATCAACACACAATTAACAACATATAATTAACTGTAGCCAATCTACAGCTCAGTACTGACATTTCAACACACCATCCAATGTCAACTTACCACAGGTTTTCCTCTAAGTAGAACAATCATGTACCTCAGTTGTTTTAGGCTATTTGTGTCTCACAGTAGTGACAGTAAACAAATGTAACTTTCATCATTTGCATAGTAAAGGATTTGTTTCTAACATTTTGTAACACAAAAGCCAGGATTTCTTCAATGCGACATCATTTAAGTTCACATATCAAAGTCAAGAAGAGTAAGAACTATTTCATGGCTATACATTTGCTGTCAGTAATAATACCTCAGTGAAAGTTAAGAAGATATTCTCTTTATGCAGCTTTATTAACAACAGACTGAAAAACTCAGCTACATAGCAAATTGTTTACATCAGTGAAGTGACACAATCTGATTCCATGACAGATTTCTGATTACTGTGTTCAACAGAGGCAGCAGCCACTGGGCTGTGCCTAAACAGAACTGTGCAGAAATGCTCTGATAATGAGATGGAGCTGCCTGGAAAGGGAGAAGATGGGGTCATTCAAGGTGACATTCCCACCTTTTTAGTCACTTCCGCTGTGATCAGAACGGTTTTTCCTGAGGTGACTGATGAGCTAAAGCCACCCACATGTACAACCAGAGTTAACAAAATCCCAGGCACCACTTCAGACCTGTAAACAAACCAGCAAGATTGCTTCCCCGTGCATTCCTTTCCATGGCGGATTTTAAAAAGTCTTAAAGAACTTCCACCTTAATTACTGAGTCTTTTACTTAGAAACTGGCTAATCCATTCACCAGAGGGAGCTCAAACTGTAGTATCGTGACTCAAATGGAGTGATCCAACTTCCACACAAATACCTAGCTTAAAAGCTCTCCTCAGAATTTTTCTTCATGAACTTCAGGAAATTACAGAATTGTCCCTTAAAAACATGACACAGCACCTCCATTACACTTTCTTATCATTTATTGAGAGTTTGGTTTTTTTTTAACAAGTTCTACAAAAGACATCACCTTCATTTAAAAATAGATACATGTTTCTTCTCAAGTACAATACAGGCTACATTTTATAAAGAAAGAAATAAACCTTTATTTTAATTAATAGTACAAATACAAGAATCCATAGAATTTAAAACACTGACCAACAAAACATGTGGAGTGACTCACATGCATTTTTGCAAACAGGTGAGCCTTAATGTTGAAAAATAATACATTAGGAGGAAAAATATGAAGAATTCCGAATCTGGAAACCGGAACAAATTTAGGAGCACATCAGTTGAGTTCTCCATCAACCCTGTCTAGTCTGTCTTACCATATAATAAAACCTCTGTTAGCCTAGAACTTCTCCACAACATCCCTGTGCTTCAAAGAAAATGTTTGGAGACTGCCAAGAGTGGAGAACAGGCCACACCTCAGGTCAAGGGCAGGGAACACCAGAGGTGCCCCCAGGGAAGGCACCAAAAGTGCAGCTCTGCCAGGCAATCACCTTCCCACCAGCAGGCAGATCAATATTCAAGTCAGCAGGCTGTGCACTGGTGTGAGACAGAGCTCCCTGAGCAGCTCTGCTGAAGCAGGGCCCAAAGTGCCCAGGGTCCCTGCAGAAGTGACTTACTGCTGAGCACACTGAGTTTCAGAACTTGCCTTAGAAGACACATACAATGTGGAATACTTTTTCTTCTGTGTTTTCTTCTCTGTTGAGATTTTAGTTTCTCTCTTTTCTTCTTCTGTAGTTTCAAATCTGGATTCAGCTGTTAACCTATAGGCAAAGCAACCATTCTAAATACATATTTAGTTAATATAAACCAGGACTAAAATAAGAATTTTAGGCAAAATCAACAAGCCAGCTGGCAAACAAGACCATCCATATACAGAGAAAGCACAGTTTAAGAAGAAAATGAGATTAAACCAGAGCATTTTTATATCATTCCTAATCACATTTCATCACTTAAAGCTTCCCCCCACACCTCAGCTGCTGAAATGTTTGGTAAGAAAGGTTACTGAATATGTGAAGTGGCTGAGATCAGCCTTCAGAAACACCAGTGACTGACATGCACAGAAAGGAGTCCCCAAAAGCACAACTCCAGGTGAAAAGTCTGAGCAACATCATACAAATGGGATGAAATCAAGCTTCTTGTTTTTACACCATCAAAAACCTACCCTTAAAATAATATGCCCCTTTCATCCTTGTTCTACACACTACTATGGCCTTCAGCTTAGTGCTTAAATATCTTCAGCTGGGGGGAGATTTATTTTCAGCCTCTAAATGATATAATTTTTCCACTGACAGGTTTTAATTCTGCTATGAATAAAACTGTCTCATTGCTGTTAAAAAGATAATTTTGAAATCAAAACATCAGATTGTGCTCGGATGCCTAAATCTTATTTTTAATTAAATGAACATGCAAACATGCCACTAGAACAATTGATGAATAGTGATATTTTACCTAACCAAATTACCCACAGCCCATTGACTGTTACACATGATTATTTTCACAAAAAAAAGAAATTATGGAAAATGAAGTTCCAAAATAAACATCACTTTATATAATAACACAAACTCTACACTTGTTTATCAGCACATTAAAGCAATTCTCTGGTGACCTTGTGGATTTTTAGTGGTCTAGGAGCCCTCAGGGACAGCTACTTTCAGTGATGTTCTTCCCAAAACAAATAGCTGCTACTCAGTTGTTAGAGACTTATTTGCAACACAGAAAAGTGCAGCTGAACATGAGAACTATGAGAGGAGCTGTAACTAAAAAATTTGAGAGAATTCAGCTACAGATTCAGACTGCTGTCAAAGTATGGTGCATTGCAGGCCTTGTGTATGTTATTCCCTTTGTTTTAAGGCCACATCTGTAACTCTGAGAGCTGAGCACCTTCTGTCCATGGTCACCTTCACTTGAGCTGGACAAATCCTTATGTGGTTGCAGCTACAAGGAATTATTCAGGGAAGAATAAAAATGTGTTCTCAGTAGCCATCATGTGCTTTGCACTCCCCCAGCAGCTGCAGTTGGGGATGCAGAGTTTCTGTCCATGAGCCTGCTCCTGTGACAGACTCCCTTCCTTTGTCCCTCCCACTCTTCTGCCTTAAACAACCCCTGTCCAAGGCCAACAAAACCACTGTTCCAGTGGCCAAAATTGCCAACAGAGTCCCTATAAACAAGCAGAAAGAACTCAAACCAGAAGAACAAATAAAAACCACAATCACTTATGTCCCAAAGCAGCACAAGTGGATTTATAGACAATATTGCCCTTTTATGGCATTATATAGTTCTCTTAGCCTGTAACGTAACAACTCACATTCACCCTGTGCCTCTGGGGGAGGAGGAGACAGAAGCCAGGACTGAGGGAGTGAACCTGAGCCTGGGAAGAAGGGCTGGGGCACTTTTATTTCTTTCTCACTGCCCCACTGTCTTTAACTGGCATGGAGTTAATCTTCCCCAAGTCTGGTTTGCCCATCACCTCTGTCATCTTTAGCCACAAACTTTTTCCATCCAATGCTCCATCTGTCCTATTGCAGAGAGGGAGGAGCAGCTGATGTGCAGCTGGCACAAGCTGAGGTTCAGCCCACAGCCCTCAGAGCACCCCTTAGAGCCCTGTCCTGGTTCATCAGGTGTCAGCACAGGGAATGCATCAGAAAGAACTTCATGCAAATGCTGGTGAAATTATGACATGATTCAAGCTTTGACTCTACAGACTCCAAAACTGAGATATAACTGGGGCTCCTTCTGCACCTGTTTAAGGAGGATAAACTTGTTTCATCAGGTGGAGCTTTACTTCCCAAGGCTGAGGGCTGTGCCAAAAACCCCAAAGACTATTATTAGTTTATGCAGATCTGCTGAGCCAAATGGCCACAGGCAATTGGACAAACCCCAAGAGAAGTAGATTTGGTGTATGCTGCCCAACTAAATAATTTAAGGCAGCAAATAAGCTCTTAGACATCCAAGCTCTTCTTTAGATCAAACTCAGGCAAACAACCTCAAATCTCAATGCAATATAAACTGCAGCAAGGGCTGGAGTCTGCTATTTCAGTTTAAGAAGGGAAGAAAAGCACTTCAATAGAGAAATGTTTCTATTGACCAGTTAATTGGCCAGACAAAAGCTATCACTGCACATAACCTTTGCATTGCCAGAATTTCAGTATGCATTGAGAAGTTATAATCACCACCTGACTATTTAAATCTGTAGTCTCAACACTTCTACCATAACCTGATCAGTGCCACCACCTAATGAGCTGCTCCAGTGCTGGCTGCAGCCCCCTGGAAGGACAGAGGTGCCCTGCACACACAGGCACTGGTTGAGAATATCCAGCTGTACTTGCTTGAATCTCCTCAGCAAGGAAGTCTCTTCACACAAGGGAGTTTGTCACCTCCACAAGCACACCCAGATCACTCAGACCACTTCCTCACTGCCTCCTTGGCTGAGATGACAAATTCAAACCCCACTTTCTAGAAATTAAGTTTGCAGACTTTCACAGCTAAAGTGGCTCTGTTCTCCCACAATTCCTGGGCTAATGTCAGAGCTCCACTAATTACTGCACAAAAACTATTCCAGGCACAATACCACTCCCCAGAGACCACAACAGCCTTTTCAGCTGCAGCATCACATTTTAGTTAACAATAAGGTAAAACACTGACAATTATCCACCCTTATTTTTTCCTCCCCAAAACTCTCCCTTTTCAGTTCCCAATCCTGATCAATTTGTGAATATTTTCTGTGCCCAAGGTTCAGCCACATCCATCACAGAACAGTCCAGAGATTATTTCAGTGTTTAGAAATCCAGCTTCTCAAATACTCAGACTTCAACATGACCTCCTATTTTATAGCACATCATAGCAGATCAGGGATAAGTAAATCCTTAATGTTAGCTTAGTATCATGACCTGGAGTTTTAGTAGTTCATGAACACAATCAGAAACAAACAGAACTTTCTGCCTGGATTTGCCTTTTACAGACTCATACTATCACCAAAAAAAAAAGCTTAACAGCTTATATGGCGTTTTCTGGCAGCTTAATTGTGTTTGTGGTTTTCATTTTTCTAATATTTTCCATCTTTTGTTCCCTATTTGAACCAACAGCAATGGGTACAATACTAGAAACCTCCCTCTGAGCTATGGTTTCACCTTCCTCTTCCACTTTTTCTACTCTCTCTGCTTTCCAGCATCAACTCCATAAATTTCCACTCCTCACCCCCTCTCCAGTAGGTTTCCCCCTTCAGTTCCCATAAACTATTTCCAACAGTTTCCTGTAAGCAGATATTATAGCCTCTTCTCCCAAAGCAATATGAACAAGTTAAACTTTTCATATTAGGTCACATTCTGCCTGTTCCTTTATGTGTGGAGGACATTGTCAAAACCCAACACCATCACTAAATTATCCCAATCTTTCCTCCCCACTTTCATCCACATCTGACCTTCCTGGTCTTCCCTCCTCACTAACAATCCCACATTTTAACACAGCTGTTAGAACTGCTGTTTCTGCCATATTCTCTACAAAGTTTAAGACTGCAGTGTTTGGCTACTTTAAATCTGTTAATTACATCCATGCAACCTTGAGTAATTGATCCAAGAGCCAAAGCATCAATCCCATTACCCTGAATGCCATTAACTTTGGCTATTTCTTCTTAGCAGATATCAGCAAGTCGCAAGCCCAAACCTCTGGACTAGCCCAGACTTTTCTTCTCTACCCCCAAACACTCAAATATGTGTTTACAAAGAGTATGAAGTATGAAGAGAACACAAAGAGCATTAGTTGAAAAAGTAGAAAATCAAAGTCAGCATTGTTTTCACCAGGATAAAAAAGCTGGAGATAATGACTGTTCCCAGGTACTTTACCACCTAGAAAAAAAGTAACTTCAATTCTCAGTTCAGGGCAAAAATTTCATCTTAATTTGGCAGTTGTGTTTCCAGCTATCACACACCCAGACCATGCATTTCACTTGTCTGACAACACAGACAGCTAATTAATTCTCTATTATCATGTACAATGAAAGTTAACACAATTCAGGTGAAGAATTAAATAATTTTTAGGGCTTCAGCTAAATCTGGAAGTTGCTGGGGGCTGAAAACAGGTATGAAACTGGAGCATGACTCCAGCTGCCTTTATTACCTGGAGCTGTAACACAGCTGTGTGGCAGTTTTGAGGGCACCAAGAACACAAAGTTGCTGATGCTGGAGCAAACCAAGTGAGCTGTCATGCTACCTGCACACCTAAATGTCTTCAAGCAATGGGAAAGTTATTTCAGAGATTACTTCAAGAGTCTTTTCTATTAGTCAGTGTTTTAGTCCTCCTAAAAGGTAGTGAGAGGCTGAGCGTGGGCAGGCGGAGCTGAGGAATGACACTGCATGCAACACTGAGGAAATAGATAAAGCAGTGGAGAGCACAGTTCATGCAGCGAAAGAAAAGAGATGCAGGTCTGTGCTGAGTGCCTTGAGCAGAGACAGAAGCTGACACTGACCTGGGGACTGCTAGAGCTGAGGAATTGTTTCCACTTCTGCTGTTTGAAGTAAAGGCGACGTGATTCTCATCTTGAATTTTAACTCTTTTTCTTTCTCTTTCAGGTTCAACAATGTTCCGTATTGCCTGGAGAGCTGTATGCAGTGGGGATGCTTGGATAGGCTGTTTTTTTGGAGAAGCATCACTTTGCTCCAGGTTCTTTGTAGTCATCTTTTTCCCTTCCTTACTTGGCAATTGAGTGAGAGCAGTTTCTTTCACTGGAGTATTTTTGCTGTCAAAGTATTCACAAGTCGCATTCACTGGAATTCTCTCCCTCTTCTTTTTAATTTTAGAATCTTTAAGTAATTCTAAAGGAACAAATTGAATATACTTTTTGTACAAAAGAGAAGCTGGAGATTACTTGTCCCCCAACAAATTCATAATAAAAGTAAGAATATTTCACACAACTAAAGAGCTTGGAATAATTCTTAATAGACAATTTATAACCCTTAAAGGATGTTTCTTCATATAATCTGATCATCCCAACATAAGTTAGCTTGAAAAAAGAGACAACATCTTTCTCCTCATCCACTCTGTCTTTTCACCAAGGCTTTAAATTAAATGCTCTGAACTGCAGGTTGCTGAGGTAAGCTTCCACAAATAACATTTTAAAGGTAAATTCTTTGGGTGTGGACAAAACCAGCTTTCCTATCTGGTTCCCTCCCCATTCATGGAATCCCAGAACAGTTTAAGTTGGAAGGGACTTTAAAGCCCATGTCATTCCCAACCCCTGCCATGGCAGGGACACCTTTCACCATCCCAGGTGCTCCAAGCCCCATCCAGCCTGGCCTGGGACACTGCCAGGGATCCAGGGGCAGCCACAGCTGCTCTGGGCACCCTGTGCCACCACCCTCACAGGGAAGTTTCTTCCTAATATCTCATAAACTTGCTCTCAGTTTAAATAGAATCCTCTTCCTCCACAGCTCCCTTGCTTTGCCCATGCTGAGGTATCAGCTGTTAGTCAGGTGGGTCTCTGGCCAAAATTTAATCCGTATTAACTTGAGCTGCTAAACTGTGTTCCTGTAAGTGCTTGGCACCTTATTCCAAAGCTCCCATTGGCTGCCTACACCCAGAGAGCCAAGGCTTCTCATCACCACAAAGACACTGCTGCTATTGTGGGAAACACCTGAGATTTGATCCCACCCGAGTCTGGTTATCTACCTGTGCTCTATAAAGCCCCTGAACACTGCCATTTTTAACTGTCAAACTGCATTCTTTAGGCTCCTCCAGTCAGTGTTCACACATTCAAGGCAGGGCTTTTCTACTTCACCTTAGCAGATTTTGGATCAGGTTATTTCAGAAAGTCAGCTATTTAAGCAATAAATTCTGGAACTAAACCAATGTTTTCCTGTTTAATGTCATTAAGTTTCTAAAGACTGATAAAAATCAGAAATTTATATTTTCCCTGATAGAAAAGAAGTTTTTACCTTCAGGTTCATATTTCATTTTCAGCTCATCCAGCATAACCCGCAGGTTCATGTTCTCACTCTGACAAGCTTGCAAATGCCTCTCATTTGAGAAGAGCTTCCTTTCAAACTCCAGGACCCTTTGGCTCTCATGCAGAGCTTTCATTCTCTGCAGGGATAGCTCATTTTTCAGTGCTTCCATTTCCTTGCTGGGATGGGAGGAAAATTATAAAATCAGTCACACTTGGATTAGCTTGTGTTTTTTTCTTTTATCAAAGCAAAAACTAAGCATTGAACTTCACCTTAAATTGGTATTTATACATCAGTAGGAAAAATCAAGCTTTTTTCTCCTAGAAAACATTCTGAGTGTTATTATCTCACTTTTTATAAGAGAAATAAACATACACAGCCTAAAGACTAAGACTTTTCATACAGTTTCCATAGAGATTAACTTTTAATTTATTCAAGGTCTCAACTGCCCTGTACCTGGGAGTATTAACAACATTTCTGGAAGAAAGCAATAATCATAAACAGTATTTCTGCTGTTATATTTTAAAACATAAATAAAACTACAAAAAAACCAACTCTCAGTCCCATAACGAAGTTGGTTCCACAGCATTAGAAAATGCAACAGGAACAAAACCCATCTGCACATGCAGTCAGTGCACACAAACACTAACAAAAAAGGGAGGATAAAAACAAATACCTAGAAGATAACCCTGCCACAACCAGGGCTTCAGGCTGCAATCACTTACTTGGATTTGTCCAGTTTAATTTGCAGTAAATCTGCATAGTAATCATTTTCAGAATCGCTTCCTCTCACTCCATTAGCAGGTCTGGACTCCTCCATATTCTCATATAAACTCTGATAAAGAACAAGTGTCAGCTTGTCAAGCAGTGACCTTTCAGAAGCACATTACTTTAGTTCTTAGGAGACATTTTCTATGCATTTTGATGGTGAAGCCTCATCATAGAGGGATTTAAACCCAGATGATAAAACTCAGCTGCTCTGAGTACTCTCATTTGTTACAAATGTCAAATAGAACTAAAACTGACAGCTCTCTCTCATTCACTGAAAAAAGGAAAAAAAGTGAGTTATCTCAACTCCAGAAGGTTTGCAAGCAGCACTGCAGAACACTTTCTTGCTTTTTACTTGAAAATACAGAGTATTTAGTTAACCCACAGGGAATTTTTCTCAGCACCTATTTCTAGGCTTCAGCAGCTGGACCCCAGAGCAATATCAGCCATGCTAATCAGTCAAAATCTCAAAATCAATTACAGATTTCAGATGAGGAAGTTGGTTCATAGTAAAGATATTGCAGCATGTGACACTAGGGCTTTTGTTTGGTGATTTTTTTCTAAACAAGCAGAATTCAAATTTAATCCTGTCCCAGAGACCTCCCAGCCTCTGTCAGTCACTGCCTACAGATACAGGTGGTTATTGGAATCATTCATTCAATTTCCCAACACTAATTTATGGCCCAGAGACAGATATTAAGTACAGACCAAGCTTAAACATGACAAAACTGGTAAAAAAAAAAAAATCAGGCTTCCTCAATTATGGCTAAAATGGGTTAAGCCTGGCTTCACAGCAGGTTATTGGGTTAAATACAGAATGCAGGAGGCTATCCTGGAAAGCACAGTCCTACTGCACAAGCCAATACACCTCAATTTGCATTCCAAAGCTCTGATGAGAAAGGGCCAAACAAGTCCAGAAACAAGCAAGAACTAAGAAAGGCTCCAGTTTTCCAACCTGGAAACACACAAACATCAGTAGCATTACACTGGTGTACACAGAAATCCTCATGTGTTTCTTACTTTTCAAAATACTGACAAGATGTTTTCAAGTTGCATAAAAGGACTGAAAAAAACCTACTTTACAAGGATAATTAAGCACATCAGTTTTGCTAGAAAAGAGCATGCTTCAGCTGCAAAGTTAAGACACTAAGAAAATAAATATCCAGGAAGTCCAATAGAGCTGAGACACTAAAGGCTAAAGCCTAAGCACACACAGTAGAAGTGCCAAATGCCTACACCTTCCCAGAGAAAAACTGGATGTCACAGCTCAGTGAGCTTTGAACAAGTAACTGAATTTAAATGGTAGAACTATAAACGATATGAAGGTGCTTCACACAGGACAAAAAATTGTTTTCTCAACCCAGGTGTTGGGTGGGGTATAATTTTCTGCTTCTCTGCACTTGAGGAGTCTAATATTCTCCAGCTGCAAAATGCAATTCAGATCAAATAAAGATAGGAGTCAGCTTTTGGATACCTTTTTAAACCTAAGCATGGACTTAAGATAGTTCTCCTAATTCTTCTTGTTTTCGTGTATTAGCTTCCAATTACAATTTTCTACTTAATTAAAAACCACATACCTTAAATTTTTCTAGCTGCCTCACTTGCATAAGAAGATCTTTTATTTCACCATTCTTTTGCTCTAACATGGACTGTAAGCGTTCCAGCTGATCAAATTCTGCCTGGGAGCCTTTCAGCTGCAGCAGGGTAGCCATTTGCAGCTGGAAAAAAAAGAAAAAACTATTTATAACAAGTACTGGGATTAGAGACTGAAAATCCCAGCCTTTTACACAAAACTGTTTGGGTACTCCAGCCTTGTAATTCTAAACCTGAATGTAGAAGGGCACTGGATGCTTGAACTCAGTCTCCATGACATAACCCCAGCAATTATCACCAGACAGCCCAAGGCACGAGGACAGCTGAGATCTCAGTGAGCAGGGCAGCCCTGGGCTGTCCCACTCATCTCTGCACTGGCTGAGGAGCACACAAACACTCTGCCAAGGACACACACAGCATTCCACACCCACACCATCAGCACCAAGCCAGCCAGAAGCCACTCTCAGTCAGGCTGATTTGTCTGTGCTGAAATGCATCTTGAGAACTCACTTAGGAAAACCCACAAGCTTAACCCCCCATTTTTTTCAGTTCTGCTTTTCAGGTGTAACACCATGTTTGCCTTCCACAATATTAACCCAAGAGCTTTTTCTGCTTGTTCAGCTTTTTCTGCTCCTCCAATGGAATATATCCTTTGAGGCAAAAGAACACCCTCTGTCATTATAAAGGAGAAGTTATAAAAATCTTACATTTATAGCAATATTTCTGTTGGTGTTAATAATATTGAAGTGCAAAGGTTGCAATAAATTTGGTTACAGGTGATACATCAGACATTTAAACAACAAGAAACAGAATAAATGAAAGACTTCACAAGGTGTTAATGAAAACTGAGGCATTTTTATCAGTCTAGTCAGTATGGGTAAGGTAACACTGAGAGAAATCATGGGCAAAGGATCAAGTGAAAAAATGAGATTACAGAGGGAAAGCAAGAAGAGCATTTACCCTATAGAATCTCTTATGTCAGCTGAAGGGTACTGATGATTCTGTGCACAAAGTAGAACCAATGAAAGATTCAATGATCTCCCCAGAGCTTCTGCAGGATGTAAGGGAGGCAAAATTGTAAACTCCACCTCACTGGCTGACTAAAACTATCCTCACAGCTCCCAAGCACAGACACCCAACCTTTTTCCCTTTTTCCTTAAAAGCCCTCTTGCTAACTGTCAAAATTGGAAATTGCAGCTGATCTACATAACAAGGAACTTAAAGAAACTGGAAAAGGATGCTCTGGACTAGGAAAAATACACTAGAGGTGGGAAAGCTTTCCCAGGAGTGCTGTGTACATTCTGTTCAGGAGTCAGATCCTCAGGATTTACCAGTAATTACCACAAAGCGAGATTCTTCAACTAAAAAAAAGATGTAAAAGCTTAAGGATGTAACCTCTCCTGTGGGGTAAGCAGCTTTGAGTGGAGAGATCAGCTAAACTCAGACTGAGCTTTAACTGGCAGCACAACACAGAGAGGATGCTCACAGGGATTTAAGACAGCAGCTTAAGCAAAACAGCTGCTCCTAACAAACTACTCATCTCCAGTACTATCAGAAAAAAAATTAGAAATAATTTCATATAAAAGCATTAAGTACTAGTACAGGGATACCAACTTGCCTCTGTTTGTGGTCTTTTGAGTATTAGGTGTGTTTCTTACACCAGTCAATCAGTATGACTGGCTTACCCTGTATCACAGAGAGAAAATTTCCAAAGGAACTGATCCTACCCAATGACTGTCCTCATTCAAATCTTTGCTGTATCAGTTTTCTGATAGGGTTTTTCTTCTCATTTAAGACCATTGTTTAAACTATTTTCAACCTACTCCATAAAATCTAGCTAACACAAACCTTCAGTGCAACTCTTCATAATCACCTTTGATGTTTAAGCACTCTCCTCAAACTGCATGACCAAGCAGTTGATCAAAATTAAAGGATCCACTTTAACATTGGAAAAATCTTGAGACCAACATGAAAACAGTTGGCAGCTCTGCAGCATCCCCTTGACACTGTCTTGTAAATCAGCTTCTGCTAACTAGACCTCAACAATATTAACCAACAGGCTCCCATCCTATTTAACTTAGAGTTATGAAAGTTATGACTTATTCGTAAACCAAAAATAGAGAAAAGCAAGAAGAAAAAATGTGGACAAAGACAAGAAACACAGAGGTAGAAAAAACCCAAACCCCTACAGTATGATGGTGGTAAAAGCCTGTCTTTCTCTTTATGCTCATTCCTAACAACCACAGGTAATGTACAAATACTTGATTCCTGTAGTACAAGGACCAGACAAGAAAAGAAAACAATTACCAAGACAAACTGAAGGCTAGTTAGACTGACAAGAGGCTGTGTTTTACTTTTATGCATTAAACAACTACTGCCAAAGTGAGCAAACATGGTGCCTTCACTGTAAGGTGGACGCTGTTGGACCATAGGAGTCAGAGAGCCCAACATCATCTCACTTGTTTTTTCTCCCATTTCCCTCCCCACAGACTACTACACCATATTTTAAAGATAACAAATCCCCTGGCCTGTGCATTAAAGCAGTGCCTTATCAAACCCAAGGACACCCTGGAGTATTACAGGAATCATCCTACCTTCATTCTTTGCAATTGTTCTCTACTGAATGCATGCTGTTTTTGTAGGGACTGATATTTTACTTTCACACTGATCAGCTGTCGTTCCATTTCTGCCCTACGGTCCTCCACCTACAGAACATTGTGAACAATTATTACTGTGAAATCACAACACTTGCTGTCACCTGGATGATGAGTTTGATCAGGATATGCTGCCTAGCAATTGATGTTCAGTCTGCAAACACTGCTTTTCCAGCAACAGCACTTGCAAACACAGGCTACTGTCTTTGCCCTGTAGTAGAAGTGAGTAGACAGTGCCACTGAAACTCAACCAGTGAAATGCAACAGATTTTTCTTGGGTCTTTTGATATCAAAATAAAGTAACATTTCATATACTTCAGTGTTGCTGTAGAATAGTATTGTCCACTGGCAACAGAACAAACAGTTTAAAATAATCTGAACTGTTTCCCAAGTTGACCCATCCCCTGGATGCTGCCATGAAACATAATGCTCCCTATGCATTTAACTCTTACTCAAAAGCTAATTCCAAAACCCTCCCAAAAGCTCAAACATCCAGACATTTTCAGGAAGTGTCTAAGGCAGCTTTTAGCAGCAACTGTTAATATTTCACATACTGTCTTCTACATTAAAGATGGATTTATCAGCTGAACACAACTTTAAATCAAGAGCTGCAGACAGAACCATGATGAACCCTCAGTCAAAACTTTTGCCTTGATAGTCAGATAACTTGAAGTGATTTCATAAAGTTATAACTCCTTATCTTCAGAGAAAGCATGAAATGGTTTTCCACGTGTCAGATCAACATTGAAGTCATATTTGAGGAATAGAGCTACATGCTGGTCAGATCAGGTGCAGATAGTCCCACATTTTCAACACAATATAAGAAAGAAAACTGAAGATACTTCTCAGGCATCTGTGGCGTAGCTGTACCTCAGCAAAGAGAGAATTGCCTTTACTTGTAGGGTCCAAAGATTGTTGCACTGCATGATCCAGCTGAACCCGAAGCTCCTGATTAGCCTCATGAGCTTTCTAGATTAAAGCAAAGAGGATATTGGTCATTTAAGCATCTGATGTACTGCATACACAAATTTAATCAGATAGCTTTAACTCTTTCTCGTTTCCTGTACTTTAGCAGAGATTCTGTTGTACTGAAGTCCTTAACTCTACACACAGTTCTAGTAACTAAGAGACAAATTAATTTAATTTCACTAAAATACTTAATATTCCTCTTGTTCTTCAGGACAAGAGCACAACTAAAACCTTTAAGGATAAACTTTGATGTTTGTCAACTGGATTCATGATATTCAGATCACTCCCAGCTGTGTTCATCAGTGACAAATGCTCTACTTCCCTGTACAAGATCCTCCACAGCATTCAGCAGGAATTAAAAGAATTCTGCCAGTGACCTGTGAGAATGTCCCCAAGAGGCAGAACAGTGCCATGCAAAGGCTCTCCTTTCACAGCTGCCACAAAAGGCCAACAGAGAGCTTTTACCACCAGTCAACACCAGACATGACCAACCATTATCCTTCTCTTTCCCCTTTCTCTCACAACTCCTCAAAACTCCTCCTTCACCAAAAACCTGGTAACACAGCTTGTGCAATCTGGGGATTACCTACCACTGTGAAGTAAAAGTAAGAGAATACCTCTAATGCATTGCAGTAAAAGACAACTTCTTTTTCCCTCTCTTCTTTCTCCCCCTGCAGCCGCTCCAGCTGGTTCCGTAAGTTACTGGTCACAAGCTCCAACTGTTCCTTACAGCACTGCAGCTCATTCAGCTTCTCTTTATCATTGGCCTAAGCAAACAAAAAACAAACATGAAATGAAAAATACTTCAAACAATTGGAAGACAAGCCAAGTAAACCAAAGCCATTTGTTAGTAGTAATTAGTTTTAATACAAAATATTATCTTGAAGAAGAGAGGGTATTAAAGCCTAGCTATTAAGGCTGTCATTTTTTGCTGTGCACATTGTCTGAATAAAAGTCAATCCTAACATGGCACTGCAGACAACACACCTAAAAATGAAATGAGCAAAAGGGCAGAATTTCATCTTCATCTAGGCTACACTGCAAATGCAGTGCTCCTCACACACCTTCTGGCTCTGGAGCTCAGTGAGCTCTATCTGCAGGCTGAGCATTTCTGAAGACATGGTCTCATGGACACGCTCAGACATCATGTGCAGCTCTTCTGATTTGGCAGCAATTATTTCCTTCTGATGCTCCACTTTTTGTCTCAGCTGTTTCTCTGAGAGTCGGGTTTCATCCAGTTCTGCTTTCAGGTTCTCCAACTTAAAAACAGTTGATAAGTAAATAGTATCATTTCATGGTAAATTCTTGAAAAGCACAATATTTCTGACTGCTCCAGTTACAGAAAATGTCTTAGAAACACAAGAGTAGCTTTTAAAAATAAACATTGAAATTCAATGTAATTCATAAGAGACTACACAGATATTTTTTAAAAAACAACCAAACAAGCTACTATACATTGTAACAATTTATTTTTTTCTTTTGGCAGCTAAGAGTGCAATTATAAGTTAAGCAAATAGTATTAACAACCTTTCAGCTATATATTAGTGAGCAAACCTTGTTTTTAAGGTCGCTGATTTCTTGTCCATGGGCTCTGTCAAGCTGTTCTTTCTGTTTATCCAGTTGCAAATTTTGCTGTTGCTTAAGGGAATCGCACTCAAAATTCAAGCTTTCCAACATCCGATTCTTGAGTTCAATTTCTCTCTGAAGTGTGTATTTCTCTTGTTCAAATTTCTGAAAGAAATGACACACTAATAAATCTAGATGTAATTGTACACTGTTCCCTAAGCATTTATGAAAAATCACAAGCTCAGAACCAAGATGCTTGCAGCTCATTTAGTCTTTTAGTTGGGAGTGCCAATTAGAGAGTTGTAATATCCATGTTTTAGAAATAATAACTGCTCTAAAATGTTATGCTTTATAAATGTTGTGTTTATAATTTGATTGTGAAATATTCTCTTCTTTATGGAAACTCTGTATTTCTTTGCACCCAGCCTTACAGGTGTGGGTATTTTTTCTGCAAGTGTCATAAATTTAGCCAGAGTTGATATGTCCTTTCTACCACTACAGCACCCAATTATGTTAAAAATTACTACAGTCCATCAAGCAGAACAGCTGAGATCAATAGTTTTTTTTAAGACAGCTAAACTGTTTCATAATAAATCCCATCAACTCTTCCAGACTGAAGAATAATTTTTTAAACAGCTGCTATCTATGCTTGATTGCATGTTTGCTAATTATGAAGGGCGGCTTCATTTTACTCTTCCATTCAGCCAGCAATTAAGGAAAAGAAAAAGAGAATCTTGAAAGCAAAGAAGTTAATAAGGAAGCCAAATTAATCTAAACATGCAGATTTTTTTTCCTTTTCAAAATAACCTAACTCTTGAGACACAGAACAGAATTAAATAAAAAACTGAAAGCTGTCAGGTATCAGTGACCTCTGTGGCCTAGACACAGCTTATCAAGGACAGGCTTAGCTCTAAAATACCCAGGGCAGGAACCCAAACACAAAGATAAAGACTGGCCACAGGACAGGTTTGGGAGTGCACTGCCTGGCCAGAGCCAAAAACAACAAAATCCCAGCAAGAGCCTGCCTGCACACTGCTACAGAAGAGCACACAGAGCTTCTGAGAGGCTTTGTGCCTGCTGGTAGAGCCCACTCGTGTTCACAGTAACTGCCTTCAATGACTTGCCTCAGAGTGCACAGAGCAGAGCCAGATAGATTCAAAAGCTCTAAAGAACCTCTTGAGTAAGCACAGCTCCCACACAAAATGTTATTCTGCTGTATGAGGGCCCACAATTCCCACCCTCCACCCCTGCAATCCAAGTTCCCAGCCAGGCTCAGAAGGCAGCTCCAGCCTCACACAGGATCACAACCCACGGGAGCAGCCTGACAGCTCAGTACCTGCCCTGTGTGCTGGTCAGCAGCAAAGGATGGTCCTGCCCTGGCCTCCTTGGAGCCTTCAGCTGCCTCTCACACAAGGCTTACTAATGGGAACTGACCAGAAGAAAAAATTGTGTCCATTCAGAACAGCAGGGTGCTGCAACCCTACAGCTGCTACAAAACAAACCTTTCAGCTCTGTCCCAGGAGAAGGGATGGATGCACAACCAGAAACAGACTAAGTGAAAATAAATTATTTATCTGAAACATGAGCTGGCTAAACACAAAGATGACCATTAAAGCCTTTATGAACAGTGGAAGAGATTTTCCCAACTGAAATCTTCTCAAACAATTGCTAAAAAAAACCTGGTCAGCTAAATAATACCTCTGTAATTCAGCACTATACTACTCCTTTTTCTGAGCTACAAAGAAATGTTCTAAGAAGTTCAGAACCCCTGGGTATTTGGAAAATTTGAAAACTTCACCAGAGAAGAAATCAATTTTAGCAGTCTTGCTGCTAGCATTCTTTGCACAGCTTTTAAGTGATATAGAGCTGACTGGGAAAGCATACATAAATGGATTGCTAAACAGAGGAAAAACATGCTCTGAAGCAAATTTACTTTAGCATTTAGCACTCATTTTACATTAAAGGCAATTAGTCCTACATGATCCTGAACACTTAATGCATAATTAGCTATGAAACCCTCTTCCAGTTAGATACAATTATGCTCAATGTCTTAAAGCTGAGAAAAAAGCCCTCTCTACAACTACTCAGAGGTTTATTACAATTAATCTAGATGCTAGAAGACATGTAAAACACCTGTGCCTTTCAGAAAACACTTAAAATAAAATGAAGTTCAGGTTTTGAACTTTGAGAAGAAAAGGCAGGCATCACCTCAGTTTTCTCAGTCAATTCACAGCGTGCTTGATCCAGCTGATTTTGAACCTCACTTTGGGACTCCAGTAAATGCAAACCATATTGTGCTGCCTTTTTTCGCTCGTTTTCTGCTTCCTTGAGTTGCTGTTTAAGACTTAAAATGGTCTCTGCCTCCATTTTTCTTCTTTTATTCAACACTGCAAAGAAAATATTACTTAAAAATACATTGCAGTAAATATATTTTACAGGTAAGAGTAGTTATCTGAAAGTTATTGGCTTTCCTTTCTTAACCAGGACACAACCATATATTTTTGCAATACAAGACACCAAAAAAAGCTCACAAGCAGACCTGTGAACAGTAAAATAACAGTTATTTCTTCATAAACTTGGTTACTGCCTTATTTTTGATTGTGTCTAACATGCAGCAAAAGCACTCCTGTGCACCCAGCCTGGTTTCTTTGTACAGCACAACCAGAGTTCATTTAGGATACAGCTCTCTTGCTAAGTCCAAGACAATTAAATAACCTTAGGAAAACACTGCTGTGCACTTGGCTGACACTGTTTTCTCTGTGTTATAAACCAAGCCCCACTAAGTCCAGCATTTCTTGTGTACACAAATAACACTTAAGGTTGGCGTAGGCAGCTGCCTTAGCAGGACAGTGTACTCCTAATAACATTATGTGGGATAGAGAAACAGATAAAAGGTAAGGAACGGAAGAGTCAAAAATAGAAGCCCTGATAAAATATATGGAGTTTAACACGGGGCTTTGCATTTATTTAAGTGCTTAATGGAGTCTGTCAAAATTTAGTTTACTTGTTGGTAAATTATCATCTCCTTGTCACATTTCAAAAAATTCATCCTTTCTAACTGTAGAGTATAACAGAAGACAGAAGGTGAATTTTGCAAAAAAGTTAGTTAAAGCAAATCCAACATACTGAGTTTTTAAAAAAAAAATAAAAATCAAGTCAAATTAACACCATAAGCTTGTATGACTGCTTGCTCCCAAATCTGCTAAATCAGCCTGCTGCAAAAAAAATCCTATTAAGACAGAAAATGCTAAGTAACTCGGGTTTCTAACAACATATGCCAAGAGTTTTCTCAGAAAGTAGGCAATAACAGAGACACAAACACACAAAAAAATTGCAGTTAATTTTCCAAAGTCAGGGCCCATAACTTTTATATAAATTTCAGAATTAAAGTACTTCTGTACTGAAGACCTGACTCTTGTTTTTTATTCTCACAGAACAAAATTTATTTGTTGCCATTTCTTACTGGCACATACACCTTCCTTATGAATGTTGCAATATCCATCCTTCACTTCTTTTTTGCTACCTTTCATTCAACATGGATAACTCCTAATGGAGTTACTCAGCTTCTCCTAATAGAAAAGAATTTAATTAACATGCAGAAGTAATTGTGCCCGTACTGTGCCCATTCATTTCCAAGGCACAGAAATTATCACGTTCTGATTTCTGCATCTTCTCCTCACTATCCACTAACCTGTTGCTATCCAGGTTTAACACCTACAAAGAGACTTTATCCAGCCAGGCTTTGTAACCTCAGTTTTCACCTCTAACCACTGCAATGCCTGAAATACTAGCTTTGCACTTATACTAAAATAAGCGCAGTGAAACACAGGAATTTTGCATTCCAATAATTGAGAATCATCAGTATTATACTAATACAGGGACACCACATATAAATTAATAATAAAGTGTTTAAGGCAAGGTGTAGCAATACAAGAACACAGACAACAACTTCTGGCATGTATTTCCAATATTAAAGAGGATGAATGAATGAATCATTGTTCACTTACATAGACAGAACTTTAAAAATAACTATTTTCTGATCAGACAATTGTATAGAGGCAACACAGCCATTTGGCAGCTCCTAGTTTACTAACTTAAATTAATAACGTGTTTAACTCACCTCCAGAAACCAACTGAAGTATCTCCTGACCTTATTCTTCCACTCTACCTTTAAAAAAAAAAAAAAGGCAAGTTATCTAGGCTGGATGAGTCTGACCTGCCAGCACAGCCCTTCAGAGCAGTCCCTTTTCAGAACAGGCTTAACCCTGCTGGCTGCCTCATGAACATGCAGATCACAAGCTAAGCCCCCACATAAATGCAAATCTTATTCAAATCTCAGTTAGGCAGCTGTCAGGCAGTTTAGAAACAGTCAAGTCAGGCAATGCTGTCACAGGATGGATGCTCTGCAATTTGGCCAGGGTCACTTTCTTCTGGTACACCTGTAATTCTTAAGGGGGGCTTTTTGGGGATTTTTGTCCCACTCTTTCCCACTTCTTCAATCTCTTTCACACTTCTCTTCCAGTTTCACATACAAGAACTTTAAGGTCCTAATAAATTATTGCTAGACAACAGAAAAAAAGGTATGGGTTTTTCCTTAATTTTAGAGTTGAAGTACGGAGGAAAAGAGAAATAGCTTTCCTAGTCACACATTCTTGCTGACTATTAGGGAAAATAGCAAGTATGCCTTTTGGAGCACAGCCAGCCTGTGTCAATTGTCAATCTTTGTCAATTCCGGATGAATCAAACAAGTCCAGGTAGTTTTGTTCAAGAAGTTGTACACTGAAATAATTGCCACCAATTTAATATTATACATGAGGCTAAGTAACTTATTCTGAAAATAACGTTTTAAGATTAATTGAACGGGCAGCAAGGTGAGTAGGCAGGAGGGAGGAAATAACAGACATCAGTCTTCATTTATTCTACTGAGTTACAAGGAGTTACTTCTGGCTAAATATCTTCAAACACTTAATGAGAGAGTCTATGTAGAGAGGTGCACATTTAAATTATTCAACCATTCAAAGTCTCCTTAATAAAGTAACAGGCTAGGAGATAAAAGGCAGTCTCCTGGCAGGCCAGCATTCTTCTCCCACTCTAGCACAGCTCTCGGGTTAAACTCCTGTTCCCCAGGGCCACACGGCTGGCTGTGCCCTGACCCTGTCACAAGGCTGGCTGTGCCCCGACCCTGCCACAAGCACCTGGGCATTTTTCCGATCAGGAGCACCAGGGTGGTTTTCCTCCCTCAGCCCAGGCACTCCCACGGCCATTCCAGCCGGTTACTTACACAAGTCCATATCTGCACCCACCACGCTGCACACTCAGGCTGAAAGGTTTCCGGAGCCGATCACCTTCCACAAACAGGTCCTTGGGAGGCTCGGCACTACGGAGAACAACACATATCACACTACAGCCTCATCGTTCAGCCAGCGCGGAGCCGGCTGTGGCAGCGCTGTGTCCCCGCTGTCCCCTCCTTCCGGACCCGACCGAGTCTGACCCCCACACCCGGTACGGCCCGAACGGGCTCGCCTCGCTCCTCCGCGGGCCGTGGGGCAGCCAACGGCCCCAGCGGCTACAGGGAACGGCGGCCGGCACCGCAGCGGCCCCACAGGGAGCAGACCCCGCTCACCGCCCGCCGCCCTCTCCCGCACCCGCCGTTGCTGCCGTTCAAACCGGCTCCGCGGCACCGCCCAAATCTCGCGAGATCCGCCCCGCCCGCTCCCGCCCCCGCGCAGGGCGGGCCGTGAGGGGCCCCGTGAGGGCGGGTCGTGCCCGCGGCTCCCGGAGCGCTCCCGGTGACCCTGACCGCACGGCTTATTGGTGTTAAATGCCATGCCACAGCGTTGTCCCGACTGTGGGAGCCAATTCGCGCACCGACGAGAGCGCTTTCTGTGTTTTATTCGAGTTTGCCCAGCGTAGGAGCTGGGTGGTAACACGCGAAAGGCTGGCTCGCCGATCAGCAGAACTCTATGCTATTTATGCATTTCAGTAAACGCATCAGCACTCATTGGTTACGAATTCCATAACTTTTCAGTTCGTGAGCTCTCAAAGCGCTGTTTGCTGTTACCCCATGCCGGTCCGTCAGCTCCCTCTCCTGAGGGGATGTCCCCTCCTGCCTGCTCAGCCGAGCCTTCCCCGCGTTTCTCTGTAGCTCTACAGCACAGCTGTCAATAACTCTCCGTTTTTTCTCTGGCTTGCTCTAGTTTCTACTAGAGTTCATCCTCACTTCCCTACCAGAGAGGGATTTTATAGTGCTAAAGTGTCCGCTACTCGCAGGTTTCCTAAGCAGTGAAGATCTGAGTGATATCCATAAAGACCAAAATCCATCAGCAGAAGTGTTTCAGAATGGTTTTTGGGGAACCCAAGCACAAGGGTCTACGTTTTCGGATTCCTTTTTTGGTGTTTTTTGGGGTTTTTTTTCCCAAAAGAAAACCTCACTAAATTTTACCTTTTAAGCAGTGGTTAAATTTTTAATCTGTTCCGCAAGGTTAATATAAGTTTGTACTTATTACTCTACTTGATGTGACATGCCTAACAAAAGCCACTGCACGTAAACATGTGGTAGCAAATTCTGCCTTTGGTGAAACATGGAGTAATGCAAAGTTAAATTCAAGCAACAGGCTGTAAGTAGATGCAAGGATGACAATCCTATTTGGAGCAACTGGAACAGAAATAGATGTCCTAAAAAAAAAGGGGCTTGGAAAATAAGCAGAGTCCAAAATTTGACAGAGGGAGCCAATAAAACACTACTGCTATCAAAATTATGCTACTTCTACTTTAATATCAAAATGGGAGTCTAGTTTTTGTCAATAGAAATGGGATTAAAAATTAAATGCAGAATGGTCTAGACAGTCAAGAATACCAAGTTGATTAAAACAGGGACAGGAAACGAGACAATCCTGTTCTAATCCTGATTCTGCTGCGTTCACTGTGTGATTAACCACTCCAAATACCCACAGCTAAACCCCCTTGTTTTAAAATAAGGAAAACAGTGACTTAATTAACAAATCCATATAACTCCACTGACAGGGAGTGAGTATATCGCAGAAAAAATAAAATATGTTGTAAATTCTAAGTATTAACATGGTTACTCCATCCTTGTAGCCTGCTAAATTCTAAGAGTTAAAATAGCTGCTGCTTCCCCCTCTTTGGTTCCACAGTCATCTATGCTAGCTGATGTTTAATACATGAAATATTTTAGCAAACTCCATAGTATTTTCCTCAGCTTAGAATTTTCATTTATGCTTTAAAGCAGAGTGGGGAGCTTAGATGCAAAGTAACGAATTCATTATTTAAATAATCATTTTTCTTCAGACCTGTTCTCTTCTCTTGCTGAAATGGCAATCACGGGACAGTTTTACAGACCCTATGTACAGTGAACAGAAAATCCAGCAAGCTGTCAGCCGTGTGCCAGGTGCAGTGGCCATCCTGCCAGAGCGCTGCAGGAGCACTCCCTGCTGCTACAATATCCAACTCTGATGTACCCCAGCGTTCCTTGGCTTTGGGGCTGGAGCTCTCTTTAAAGGGCTGTAAGGACATGGAATGACAAGGTCATTATGTCCAGTGGCTGTGGTGAATATGGCTTTATGGAAACAAAGTGCTTTAGTCCTACTTATCTATGACAGGACTGTCACTTTTCATGTTTCTTTTCAGCTTAGGTTATATTTTAGTCCCTAGCTTGCTACTGTAACCATAAATTAACAGTTAGGAATATTTTCCCCTGCTTCCAACCCCAACAACAACCACTGCTCTTTAGAGATTCTACAAATCCAGTAGCTACTGAAGCATAGATGTACTTTAAGTGTGGATTTGCATATTTTGTTTATTGACATTTTGTATCAGCACTCTTAATTAAACCTGTGCGCTGCTGACCCTGTATAAAATGGAAATCCATGGTTTGTGAGTCTTCTCTACCAGCAGGCAGGAATTCCACATGAGTAAGGGATTAATTGCAGCAAGTAAATGTGTTGGTGGGTTATTTTTTCCTCTGAGGAGGAGACTTGTTGCTTTTATCTGCATAAAACCCGATGAGTTTAAAAAGCCCTGTTGGTCTTTCCCTGCTAATTGCTCAGGGTAGCACATGAGCTGAGAAATGTTTTACTGACCCACGGAGAGATGTGAGATGTGCTGATTGCTGCCCCTCGCTATGGCACAGCTGACCCGGGCTTCACCACGATAAAAACTGACTGGGGCATTAGAGTGTGCTTTATTTGTTTGTTTGTTTTCATATGTTCTTGCTCTTTGTTATTTAAGAACACTTAAAGCTGCACAACTTAAAGCCATGTTATTTACTACTGCAGCTTTATAAAAACCCAGGTGCAACTCTATCCAGATTTTTCAGCAGGTAAATATGAAAATGTTCTGGGTTTTTTTGAGATGGGACACTTTCACCTTCCATTAAGCAGAAGCCAGAACATTAATATGTTTTAATTAATTACTGTGAATACCAAGAGCAGTAATACCAATACCTGAGTTGTTCTGTGAGGAACTCGGGTAGCTCAGTAATTACAGCAACAGATTGAGGGCCAGTGCCTGTTTCTAATCCTCTCTAAACTATTAGACACTGACCTCATCCAAATCACTCCATCTCTCTATTTCAGTCATCTTAGCAAAACACATCTTTAATTAGCATTTTTCTCACCAGTCTGACCTTAAATAGCCTTCTGTGGCTGCGTGTGATCACTGCAAAACCTATCCAGTGGGTGTTAGAGGTACAAAAACAAACTCTCTAAGGTTTGTAATTCCCTTATGAAAACTTTCCATTACTTCTATTTAGATTGGTCATGTTTTTATTGCTTGTTGTTTGAATGGGACAGGAGCCTCACAATGAGCTTCCTGGATTTATGTAATTGAGGAACCCAGTTATGAAAATATACTTTCTTCAGTGTGCAATATATTCTTAAAAGACAGGGTAAAATTTGATGCATCTTTAATATTTTCCAAATGCCCAGGGTTAAAGTCACAATTGCAAGATGTTGCTAAAAACAACAAAATAAGGCAAGTTTTCTGATACCCTCAGGGAGTTGATTTTGGTTTGTATCTGGTAACTCAAGCCATCAGTCAATCCCATAACAAGGTTGCCAAATCCACATGCAATAGAAGCAAGAGTGTAGGGTGGTTCAAATCTCTTTTAACTTTTAGCACTCTCTCAGCCACTTGAACTTTACACTCTGCAGAAATGCAGATATCCAATATTACCACAATGGTGGCTCAGAACCCACACCCCTTTTTCCTTATAATTTGAGTTTACTTGACACTAGTTCACATTCAGTTTGTTGCACTGATATAGAGCTAATTCAGTGTATAAATGCTGCTCTCCTCTGGCAGCAGCATCAAATGAACACATAAAAGCCACATTTTGTGATATAAAAACATTCCTATAGTCACCATCACCAACACCTCTGATTGCACAAGCACCAACTAACCCAAACTGCCATTCTCTGAAACACCTTATGAACGACTGCAGTTTATGTGCGGGTTTTTCCGCGCCCCGGAGCAGAGCTCTCTAACGCAGGCAGCGGCACACGGAGTTCCCTTTCCCGCAGCTTTTATCCCAGGTTTTCATTCCCGGTGCCGCGGCTCCGCGGTCTCCAGCCCCACCTGGCGGCCGTCCCGCGCCATTGCGGCTCCGCTGCGCTTCCCGGGCCCGTCCCGGGAGCCGAGCGCGAGGAGCCCGAGGCAGCAAAAACCAACGGGAGAAATTCCCTCATCAGCAAATACAGCTCCTTTGGAGCGAAGATGTTCTTCACTCAAATTATTATGTTAATAAATTAATTGTCATGGCTGTACTTCCCCCCCCAACCCCCCGCGCTAAACAGTTGGACAAAGGGATTGTCTTGAATTTTAATGGAATTAAATTAAATTTCGTCCAGATCATCAGCTACACTGGGGATGATAACTTTAGCACAGTCACTGTGAATTTCTAATCAAATTGAGTAAAAAGTTTAATCAGCTTTGCCAGCTGGAGGTCATTAGCTATTTTGCCATCAATAGCTTTCACCTGGAGCTCGTTTCAGGGCTGCTATGAAAGAGCCTGATTTCTCTTGAAAGTGTGATAGTTTAGGTGTGCTGTGCTGGTGATTTTAAAAAGCAAGGTAGGTTTGTTTATTTTTTTTCCCCCTATTATCTCTGTTGTAGAAATATGTAGTGCTTATTTGTGTAAAATATGTTGGAGTGCAGACCTTTCTTGGTTTAGCTTTTCTTAAGCAGTATTTTAAAATGTGGTATGGTATGACTGCATTGGAGTTCTTGTAAACCTGTGTTCCATGGATCTTTTAAAAATCTATTATTTAACTTTGAAAATGCTAGTTATTGATTTATATATTTGATGCTTACAACAATAAAGAACTCAAAACAAAAAAAGAAAAGTAAAATGTATTAAGTTAAAAGTTCACTACAAAAATATTCAATGGCTTAAAAAGTTATTTTACTTTTGAGGTCAGTTTTTACTAGAAGATGATGTTATGAAATGTTCAAGCTAAGGTTGTTATAAGTTATCTGTGTCTTATGTTAATTGTAACACTGGTTTTATTAATAATGGTCATGGCTTATTTCAGATCCTCTATAAATAGTATTTTATAGAAATGTATTAAGCATCATGAGTTATATTTTCTTAGGTAGAGTCTGTCGCTCTATGGAAATTGAAAAATGAAACTGTGGAATACTTAGCTGCTATTGTGTTTTTGAAATATTACTCTGTTGTTGAGTATGTTTATTGTAAGTTGTAATAAGACTGTAATCAATTGTCCAGCTTTGTCTGTGTTCTAGGCTTTCCATTTTTAAGACTGCTTTTAACAATTTTTTGTTTTATCAAAACTCTTGATTTGAATTTTCACCCCAAACTCTGTCCTCCACTATCCCCCTTAAAGGGTGAACTCAAACCCTTTATTACCTAAACCTAGGAAATGCTTTCTTATTCTTGAGGGAGCTTGGCTGGTCCTGCTGGGGGTGAAGCAGTTCTGCTCTGACTGTTGAGCTGTATAACATGTCATGAAGCCACCTAAATCAGGTAGAAATTGCTGCTTTAGAAGTTAACTGAATTAACAGTATCTGGTTCTATAAAGAAGCAGCAGATGCAGAGTTTGATGGCTTTCAGGGAGTTTTCAGGCCTGTAGGCACCAGTTTTATCTCCAGTTGCCTGCTTCCATGCCAGTCTCCAGCTGCATCTTTACCCCCAGTGCTGGCCAGTCTCATTCTGGGCCTGCTGGGCTAAATGACCTGACCTCTTAAGTCTCACCACAAAGCAGATAGATTTTTCCAAAGCTTCTGGACAATGTTTGTTAAAAACCAAACAACTCCCAGCCTTTTTGTGGTGGTTTAGATATTTTTTTCTTAGTGTAATTTTTTCCCCCTTATACTTAGTTTTGAATGCAAAAAGAAAAATAAAAGCAATGAAGTGAACATGATTGAATAAAATGGGGCAATTTGGAGAGATGAAACAGAAGGGTCTAATCACTTAAATATGTTCCTTGTTCTTTCCATTTGCTTAGCATGGTAAAATATTCTGACATTGAGAATCCCAGATTCAGTTTCTATGTAATTATACTAATTAATAGCTTTACTGGCAGATCAACAGCTTAGTTTTAATTCTAAACACAATTGGCTTTTATTTCATTGTTAAATATTCATGCTGTATTTCAAAATATAAAGCCATTTCATCTCAAGTGCAAGATCTCACAAAATGCCTCAGTGAAGATGGTCTGGAACCATATTTACTGCTTTGTGTCTGTGTTTTTGGTACTTAATAATAGAATTTATCTGTTTCCACAGACAAATTGTGCTATTGAGTGGCCTAAAATATGTGCTCCAAAAAGCTTCCCAGTCAGGGAACTTAGTGTGGCATTTGATGAGAAGCTGTGTGTCAAACTTTGCAAAATCTTGCTTTAGCCAAACTCGACCTGGATAATCTACTCGCACTTAGGTGGATTCACCTGAAGTTTTTGGGTTTAAAAGTACTTCTTGAGCAAACTTATCACTCTGTACCAATCCTGCTAAAATATTGACTTGCACACATATTCTTGTTTAAGTCTTAACTTGGGCAACATTAACTAAAAAATACCAGTGGAACTTGGAGCAAATGCTTTTAGAAAATCTCAGCAGCAATGGCTTGTAGATGTTTCCTTAAATTCAGGAGAAATGTGAATAGTTCTGAGCACTAAAACACTCTTCTTAAAATATTGCTTCTAAGGATTGACTCAGAATTAGGAGAGCAGCAAAATAACCACAGTGTTCAGCACTCAGAGCCAATTTTTGGTGGGCTGAGTCTGCCCCATTATAGAATGGCTTAAGATAAATTGCTGGGGTGCTACTTTCTGCTAATTAATTCAGTGTGAAGGAAGCAGCTCTTGTTAGATTCTCACTAGTGATGAGTAAGGTGAAAGAGTAGTTCAAGCATAAATGGGTGTAATAGAAACATGAAGTGAGAATGTTGGGATTTACTTGGGTTCTCCCATACTCCTTATAAACCATGGTGTACTCTGGGTAGCTGGGCAACAGTACTTACTATCAAAGGGTTAATTTCAACTTTATTTCATTGCATTTTATAACTTTTGAAATGTTTGCTTATTGCTTCTCTTATATTTCTATCTTGGGTAGTACCAAATTAAAAAAAACCCCACATATTTGTTTTGAAGCTATTTGTTGAACCTCTCAATAGTCTTGGCGAGCCCTAAATGTGGTAATAATCCTGTGACAGGCCCTGCAGCCTTTCTCAGGTGGTCAAAACAGAGCACTGAAGGTGCCTTTTCAAGGGTAACTAAGCAGCACAGTGAAGAGCTTTGGCTATTTGATCTTTAGCAGCAATATTCCCATACTAAACATGCATCTAAACCCTGAACTACAAATTAGGATACTTATGCATGTCTTCATTAAATAACTGTTTATTTATGATCATAGCAATGAGAACACTGTTAACTTCTGTTAGGCATTTGAGGTCGAATGCTCTTCATATTTTAATTGTTAACAGATTTTTTCACACTGATTAAATCAAAGAGTAGTAATATTAAAATTATTATAAGCCTCTATTTTTTCCTGTGGTGTGCAGAATGCCTTTGTAGTCTCAGGATCTGTTTTAAATTGTGTGTGCTGATTTGAGCAGCTGGGGTCTGGCTTTTGTTTAAATTATCATGTTTAGATGAGTAATAGGACTTCAGAAATACTTCTGAAAATGGCAATTTTAAAACACGTTGCTGATTTGAGTAATGAACCATGGGGTGACACTGTCCTTATCCAAGTGAAAAGGTCAGATTTTTTTCGATACTGTGATAAATGTTGGCAATTACTGATCTTGACTTCTCTTAGACATGGCTTCATATTCAAAGGGGTTATGAAGAAGGCTTATGGATTGAGGTTAACAGCAGGCAAGGTATTTTGACTGGTAAAACAGCAGAGACCTGTTCTGTGATCTGATGTGTCCAATGCAGGGAACTTGGTTAGGAAATGAGGCAGGAGGAGAGAGAGGGATGGGTTCCTACAGGAAGGCTGCCTGCTCAGTTGGGCTTTGTCTGTCCCCGTTTCTTGTGGGTGATCTAAAATTAGAATACATTAGAATACAAGTTCCACTGGAATTCAGTGTCTTATCAAAACTTTATTTTCTCATTAGCAGGGATTTTTATATCTGCCTACTGAGGTTTGCATTAATGATATTTAGTTACAGTTGTAGTCCCTTCTAATACCATGGTATTTGTTGTATTTGGGGAATTATTTAGATTAGGTGTTGTTATGGCAGGTTTGTGCCTTGCCTTTTAGACTCTAATTTATTGTGTTTTATTATTCAGGGTTGCATGGGTAAGACTGCTCTGCCTGTGTAGTTCTGTGCTACTCAGTTTTCAGTAACTTCAGAGGGAAATTCTTCTAATAAAGTTGGAGAGACCACTAATGGGAATGAAGTTAAATCACGTTTCTTTTCCAAAAAAAATGTGTAAAAAAAGATCCTGTTAGTTCATACGAAAGAATTGCCAGCTGAAGTCCTACTGCAGTTTAAATGCTGCTGAACCAGATGAAATCATGAAGAAAGCCTTGAATGTGCCATTTTTGCTGCACAGTGCATCATCTGACCAGGATGGTGAGACAGGTGTTCTTTCCCCAAGTAACTGAAGTTCATCATGGTTTGGACCTCAAGTTGAAGGCTGTGTTTGCCCCTTGTGCTGTGAAAATGTTTTCCCCTTCTGCTGTGAAAATATGGCAGGGTGGATCAGAACTGGTACTGTTTCTTTTCTTGTGTCAATTCAATTGTATATTTAATTTCTCCATCAACTTTGAGTCATACTGCCACTGAAGGGCTTGGTCGTTGTGTTGGCTCTTTCCTGTTCCTGCCTGGTTGCCCCTTCAACAATTTTAGTGAGAGATTTCTGTAGCTCCTCAGTGACTTAATTTAATTTACCACTAACCATGATTAGCTTTAATCATGATACAGGGTCATGTAACTGGAACAATTCCTTGCTGATTGAATGACTGATTATGAAGATAATGTGGTTTTTTTCTTATCACATCTTTCTAAGCTTTACTTCTCTGCTGTATCATTTCCCACAAATCATTTAATCAAGTCTAAGTAACAATACATGGCAGGTAGTGCTTTTTCACAGTAAATAATTATATACCACATACAGTTATTAGAAATTTTTCCCTTGGATTTTATATTCTAATGATGTTTTAAGTGAATTCAGGCTTCAGCAATAGCAGCTCAGAGGTTTTGAGAGTTGTGTTATGTAAATATTTTATGTGAGCTGAGTAATGCTTTGTTTCGTGCTCAGGGCTCACATGTGTAATCAGACAATAATTCATCTGCCATTGATTCGTTCCAAAACATAGTCACAGCCTAATCTGATCTTTTCTGATCTGCCTTGGAGTTGCAAGAATATATGAAAAAGAGGAGGGAGAAGAAAGAAAAAATGCGTTTTGTATAACACAAACAATTGCTGCTTTTTGCTGTTATCTTACAAAGAGTATTGGATATTAAAGCTGATTTTCACAGGAATTAAAGCCTTTATTTTGCCTTGAGGTCTGTTTAGTGATGTAAAGTGTTATTTTTTTATTTGCATAATTAAGAGGCAAAGTTATCAAAATTGAAGATTAAAGCTTTAATCTTTACAGGCAGTAAGCTGGGCCTTTAGTATCCATCTCTTGTGAACTTTAACTGCAGGTGGTTTGTTTTTTTTTTTTTTTTAGAGATTTGCTTGGTCTTAAAGTGTTGTTTCATGAAGTGTCATAGCCTTGTGACAAAAGTTAGGCTGAAACAGGTTTTATTTGGAATTACCATGAAGACTATTCCCAAAAGCTGTTATGCAAGAAGCAGAGGGTACTTCTGATATTGTGACTTCGTTGGTGTGTAAAGATGCTTCCAAGAGGTACACTTAAAAAAGACTTATTTGTACCAGGCAGTGACAGCTGCTGAAATTAGGACTTTAGGTCTTCATTGCTTCTCTGGGTTTCTGTAGCAGTGAATGCTGTGCTGTGCACTGGCTTTGAAAGCAAAACTAATTAAACCCTGATGTAAAAGAGTCATCAATTGCCAGGTTTAGGGGAAGAGATGATTCATTTGGCTGCTTCCAGTGCCCAGCCTGGAAGCTGCTCATCAGAAAACTCCCATCACTTCTGGGGGGAAAAGTGTGCAAGTCCTGTAATTAATTCCAGCAGACACTCATTACCTAATGTCTTCTGCCGAGGCTGGTTTTTACACACTTAGCAGATTTTAACGTGAAGATTTTAACTCTTGAGGTGTAGATTCTGTACAGTTGACAAGATGAATTTTCTTAAGCAATTCACTCTCTAGACATCATGATCTTGGAGTATTGCAATGCCTTATCTAGTTAGATCCTATTCCCTTTTTAACTCTTGATTACAGTTTTTCAACACCTGTATTTGAGAATTAAAGACCTTTTGGAAAATTTATGTATTTCCTATCTGAATCTCTGCTCTGCTGTTCCAGTATACTAGTTGAAACATATTGATATTCAGTATCTGCAAGAAATTTGGGGCCTGAAGGAACAGACATAAAAGTTCTTTATACTGAAATTTTTAATAGACAAATTCAGCCTAGGGATTTCTTTATTATTTCAGATGCTTTTGCACTAGACTTTGAGTTATATCTCCCTGCTATTGCCATAATTCTGGAAGATGGACAGCCTAATCTGAGCTTCCTGTATTCAACCATATCACTATATATGATCCATGAATATTGACTGATATTTTTCTGTCTTGTGCTTACTCTTAATGTATTCTTATGGTTTCAAGGTTTTCTTCTGCTGCTGATTAGCTGGACAATTAATGAAAAGTATAATGAAGCTTAAATTCAGAAACTTTTCAGCACAAGATGTGAAACTTTAATAAATCTGTGAATGTTGTATTGCATATACAAAGTTAACAAAGATTTTTAGCTCTAGTTCAGTATATTGGAAACCTGAACTAGAAAAATCACTCTGCTTAGAGAGCTGGCTGGAATCATGGGAGATGGATGCCTCTGGAAACACAGTGATCAGATCTCAGCTCTGCTAAGTGTTGCTTTGTTTCCTACAGTGAGAGGATGGGATGCATCTACACTTCCACTGGAACTCTTCCATGAAGTTGCTCTTGGGAGACTATTAGATTATTGGTATTGGGAGATATTAGATTATTCTCACTTCTGTCCTCCTGTATTTCACAAGTACAGTACATTACCAGCCAGAAGAACAACACAGATTATCTCACTCTTAGGTAGTACTTAATTTAACCTTTAATTTAGCAGCTGTCATGATCTTAGGTCACTTATATAAAGTAATTTTTTAAAAAAAAAATTAGCAGAAACAGTTTTGGCAGTTGCTTCCCAGTTTGAGGAAGCCACCCCAAATTAAGGCTTTTCCTTAGGCAAACTTTTCATGTGCTGGGCGGAGCAGGAAGACTGATCTCCTGAGTCAGTTGTTTACCACACGTTTTCCTTCCTTGGAGAACACTTGTGCTGACTCCTTATACACCTTTGTAATGATAGCTACTTATTCCTGCTTTTCCTTCAGGGTACTAGAACAAAATGAGCTAAGTTTTAGGCAGAAAACTGGCAAAAGTTTATGCAATTAATGCTCCTTCCAACAGAATGTGAATTAAAATGAATTGGAGCACATTGGGTTTAATCTTCTTGGCTGACATCTTCAAACAAATGAAGTGTTTGAGACAGTTACATGTCGAGCACCTGCCTCTCCTCAGGACTCCTGAAGATCTCAGCCTTTAGTACAGTCACATCCTGATGGAAGATGGCTGCCAGACAATTTCTTGTTTGCTGAATTTTTTTTTTTTAATTTTTTTTTTTTTAGCCCATTATGGGCAGCTAATATCCAGCACAGAGCTTGTGTTGTCTCTTAGAGCTGCCTCCTCCTCTGTCTCTGCGTGTAGTCATCTTGCTTCTGGATTTGCAGGTGGGTAAAGCAAGTTTAAAAATCAAAGCAGAAAGCAGCTGGATTTTAGCTTCATTAGAAACATGGTTTTGTTCTTAAGGATAGAAGAGCAGAAGGACCTAAAAGGTTTCTAATATAGCAGACTTGTCAGGGAAAGGCATTCAGGTTATTAACAATTAGATTATAGTGGAGAGTGAATGAGAGGAGAATTTGTATTTAAGTTACCATTCATAATTTAAGTTTTTAAGGATAGAAACTGTCTCTGAAATGGTCCTCAAAAGACAGCTGTTTGGAATAAGGAAGATACACTTTATTTTGTAGGCATTTGGGACATGGTGTCAATTCTCCGTCTTCTTTTTCTGCCTCTGTCAGGGTTGGGATTGAAAGTGCTCAAGATGGTATTTTGTGTTCAGACTCAGATATTTATTATTTCTTATCTATATCCCAGTCTTACCAGCTGCGAGTTCTACAGCATTTCACTAATAAGCTACAAAATAGCACCTTATCTACCTATACAAGGTATTTTAAGGAAAAACAATTCAATTAAGAAATGACACCTAAATTATTTTTACTTTAATCCAATAACTAATCACTCATGTCCCACAATGTGGGCTTTTCTGTCCAATTACAAAATACCACCCAAACCCTTGAAGAAGGTGGTGAAGAAGAAGGACCAGCCACCACCCTAAAACCTCCCTTTTAGCCTTGTGTATGTTACTATATTCTAAAACCTTAAACTCTGAGTTTTCCACCATGTGATATTGACACTTCCATTCAAACTACATACGCATAATTCCAGTGCTATCATTCAATTTTGAAGCCTTCTCCATGGCCTCAGGTCAAATGTAGTATTCTCTTGAGGGTCTGTGCCTTCCAGCACAGAAAGTCTAAAATTCTCAGCATCCAGGGTTCCAACACCTTGGAATGAGCAAAATGCATGTGAAAGTTGGATTAACTTTAGCACCACGCTGGGAAATAGTGTGCTAACACTGAGTACAGAGCCTGTATTAGCAAACCTTCTTGTTAATACTTTTAGTACCTTGTTGCTGTGTATTTTTACTCCAGCATGTTGAGTTACTGAAAGTTGATGAACAGCTGTGCTTATGCACAGGCTGGAGATCTCTTCAGTAATGTTGCTGGAGTCCTACATGATGTTTATATTTATGCAATTCTGAAGTATCAGGGATCAGTTCATCCTGACAGCCTGCCTGCTCCAGTTTTCAGTACAGCACTTTGTTGAATGTAGGTACTAAAGATGGGAAATGAAACTTCTACTTTTCAAGAGCTGTGAAATGAAGGATGCTGAATGGAAGCTGAGGTTTGTGTCCCAGTCTGTTTGAAGGGTTCAATCACTACCAGTGATGCTTTCAATGACCTTCACAAGTGAAGTGCATGGGTTTGCCAGTTAACATGGAAATAATCATCAACAAGCAGCAGCTCAGCTGTCCTCTGCCTCAGATTGTTTGTTTATCTATTCTGCAGAAAAGGATGTGGCTCTAGTAACTAACATGGAAGTAAAACACTTGTGGAAATGGATCTTTTGATCAAGCATTGACACACCTCATTAAAAACCCCTACAACTTATTTTTCAATATTAAATATGCAAACAGGGCTGAAGAAACTGTATTAAATATCCAATGGCTTTGTGTTGCAGGTGTTTTTTTGTTGTTCTTCCAGTTGAGTTTTATTTTTGTCAGAAATATGTGTGTTCTGTGCTTTTCCGTGCTTATATAGCTTAGTGTGAAACACAGCAGTCAAATTCTGTATTAAATATTGAGATCACATTTCATGGAATACCTATTTGCTTATCACTAAATAGATGAATTGCATTAAAATGTTGTGCTATGGCACCATTTAATTTTCTCTGAAAATAAAGGGAATAAAGTTGAAATGGAACTGCTCAGAAAGACCTTTTTCTTTCAACTGCATGCTAGAAACAGAAATGATCACTGTTTATCAAGTGTGGCCTTGGTGACATGCCATGGAGATGGCTCTTGGTACTGAAATGTCATTATGACCTCATATATTGGCAAAGAGGTTGCTCATCAGGTCAACAGATTGCTTGAGATTGTGACTGAATTATTGCATTTATTAGGAATTCGGGAATCTCTGGGTATAATTGCAGAATATTTTATTGTATGTTAGTCAGTGAAGTTACATTATCAGGCAAGGAGTTGATGAAACTCAGGTCAGTTCACATTTTTTCTTACCCGCTGTTGGTTTGCACTGATCTTTGTGCCGCTGTTGCGGAGGAACCAGTTTAGGGATGAGTTGGGAAGATCCACGCAAGTTCAAACACACGAGTGGTCTCACTGCACACAAGAGGGTGAAAAAGCAACAAGAGACCTGCTGTGGTAAAATTCTAAACTTTCTTTAATCTACCAGCAAGTTGTGCTCTACCACACTGCAGGAGTGCTAGAAACAGGTGAAGAAGAAATCAGTACTTTCCATGGATTCTGTGCAGTGGGCAGTATTGGGGGATTAGTCATTCCCCAAAGGCTTCATTTTAGCTTTTTCTATTGAACAACAGAAATGAGTTTTTTCTTGGGGCAGGAGCACAAATGCTGTAAGGTTTTTCTGCTGTCCTCACAGATTTGGGCATTTGGATATTCCTTGTGCACCCATAATCCTTGTGGAACCTTCAGTGTTTCTCCAAGAGCTGCTGTTCAGTGAAGTATTGGCCCTGAGGACAATGTTTAGCAGTTTGTTCCTCTGAAGGCCCAGTAAAACCACGTTAAGCTTGTTAGCTCAGACTTTCAATAATATTTTGTACATTTGTCTGGAAGTTAGTCTGGAGATAGGGAAGTGAAAGGAAAGTGTTTGGGCCTAGTGCAGTTATGGTGGACATATGATTTACACCTTAGCTGCTGTTGAAGTGTTTCCTGGCAAATGCTACTTTTAGCAGATCTCTTTTTGCCATAAAATCACCTTTAGATTCAGAACTTTACAGCTTGGAAGAGGTTTTTGTCTGCATTCAGCAATAAAGCTGAAGTAGTGTTTTACTGAAAGGCAGAAACTGAACATTGGATTCCATGTGGAATTTTCAGCTGTTTTACTGAACCTGTCAGTATCTTTTGAAGACATATTCAAATATTGGTGGTGGTTGGGTTTTGGGTTTTTTGTTATTGCCAACAAGAAGCCAAGAGCCAGTGAGATGTTTGGCATTGGTAAACCTGTCCCACCTAAACAATGCTAGCTGAATTTCCATCTCTGGGCAAATAATCCTGAATGATAGGCAGCAACTGCTGCCTAAATACAGCATTTCAGAATGCTTAGTCACAATTACTGTTTCTTTGGCATCTGTTGATTATTCTGACCATAAACCAAGAGGGCATATCCTAGGTCACTCTGGAGACTCTTCTGTCTGAGACATGAAAAGTCATGTCTGAGACATGTTTGACTAACACCTATCATGGAGCAATATAGGAAAGCACCGAAGTTCTGTCACAAGGGGAGACAAACACAACTGGGGAAAGGTCATGTTTTGCATTATCCATGATATGATTTCTCCTTGATCCTGTGAACTCTTTCAGTTTCCAAATAGAGTGTAATTGGAAAGCATGTGGACATCCATGTGGTGTAATTGAGAAATATGTTTAGAAGAATAAATCCCTACTAGCTAGCTTTTTTAGCTGGTGCTTTGAAATTCTCTAATTGGATTATTAGCAGATGGTGCCATTTCTATTGTTTTGCCTCACAGCAGTCTTTTCTGAAAAAGGAAGAAAAAAAGTGCTTTATTTCTAATTAGAGGACTGTTTCATCTGGAAAATGTTGCCTTTAGTAATCTGCCTCACAGCTATTGTCAAATAGTGCTAGATAAGGATTTCACTGATTCACAGATCTTTCCTGGAGAATATGGATTGTAACTTGTTTCCAGTGAAAAGTTCTCTGGTACTTACATTGAGAAATGATGCTGCTCCAACATTTGTGCTGAAGGCCCTTTCACTGACTCCTTTTCAAGCTGAAATGTAACTGAACTTTATTTTTTTTTTTAAATTGTATCTACTTC
The DNA here is from genome assembly GCF_036417665.1 of Passer domesticus. Taxonomy (NCBI): domain Eukaryota; kingdom Metazoa; phylum Chordata; class Aves; order Passeriformes; family Passeridae; genus Passer; species Passer domesticus. The sequence continues at coordinate 14,509,778 of NC_087486.1, read as the reverse complement.
ACTAACAGCTGAAAATACTCTTTCATTTAGGAAATAAGCTGTCTGCCATATTCAGGCACCAAAGAGCTCAAACTATTTCTGTTGTAAGTTCTGTGGAGGTAAAAAGTTCCGCTTGTAACTAATTAATCTTCCTGAATGCTGTACAACTCGTCATTTGTTGTTTGGATATACATAATTAATCTTAGCAACTGGAGCATGACTTTGCAACAAGACTTGGGATCTATCCTCAGACTGAGATTTTGGTTTTATTATGATGAGAGCTAACAAGCAGAAGTTTAATCTTGAATCAGTTACTTTATTCACACTATAATTACTGATCAATTTCCATTTACTTTGCCCTATAAGGCTTGATTTTAATTTTTTTAGAGTGTAATAAGTCCATTTTGACTGTAAATATGTAGGCTCTAAGATTCCTGATAGACAGGTAAGTTTACCTGTCAAGTTAGGGCTAAAAGTTCTCCTGTGTTTGGAAAAGCTTTTGTTGCAGAATGCTGCTGTTATGAAAAACTTCATCAAAGTTTCCTCAGGGAAGCAGGAGATTCCTGTAGTTAAGACTTATAAGAGTCAAGAGGATGTGCAGTTGCCTCTAAAGCAGCACACGAAGAGCAGACATTCCCAAAATCCTGAGCTGACAACCTAAATTTTCTAAATGTCGAGGTTAATTGCAGTAGAAGTTGCTTAACTGAGTAGAGTCTGTTAGTGTACATGGATGGGACCTTTGGGGTCCTGACAGCATTTAGCATTTTCTGTCCTTTCTAAACAGTGGCAGGACTTAGATGTGTTGTTTGGCTCTGCCAGTATTGATGCCTGAGAAGGTTGTGGTAGCTCCTCTTGCCAGTTGGAAAATAACTTGGAAAACAAATGCAGCTTTTAAACAATTCTGCTAGAGATGTTTCTTAAAATTATAGTTTTTTGTGTTAAGGATTCAACCTGTTTTGATTATTTTTGCTCACCAATTTGGCCACCAAAACTGTTAGAAGTGAAATGCAAATGCTTGCAACAATTTATATTGCTCACATCTAATCAATCACTTGTAATGATTGTCACGTGGACATAGCATCAAGTAGTTATAAAATATTGCACATTTAATCAGATGCACATAGAACTTGTTGCAGTGTTTGCAATTTCTGTAATGGATAGGGAAGCCACGTTTCTTTTCCAATCCCTTATATAGATGTATTTTGCAATGAAAAGGTAACATTGCAAATTGGGGTTGTTTACTGGAGCAGTATCTGTGATGAAGCAGGAGAGGAAGAGCTGTATTAAAGTTAGCCTTGATGGAAACATATCAAGAAGCCTGCCATTTGTGGTATTGACCAATAATCTTTTCTAGGCATTGTTACAACTTTCTAACCTCTGTGTCTGGGAATAGTCTCAAAAGGAAATATAATGATTCCTTTTCCTTTAATGGCTCTCTGGTGGGCTGTGAACTCTGGAGTTTGTGCTGGTGGTTAAATGGTCCTCACTACCTATACACTGATTTTTACTGTGAAAAGGCACTGCTGTCATGTCCTTGCCTGTACAAAACACTTGGCTGTTTGGCTGCAGTGAGATCCTTTGGTATATCCTGGATGCAGAAGAAGTGGCGTCCAGGGCCTGATGTCTACAGCATCTGCTCCTGGCAGCAAAATAGGGTTCTGAATGATCAAGGTCAAGCAATGAAATACCACATGAATGTACCTAAAGAAAGCACCTGGACTTGAGCTGGAAACCAAAGAGTTAGAATTTGGATAAAATAAGTGAATTTTACTGTTGTATGTTTGTGAGTTTTTAGTGTTTGGAATTAAGAGTTACTTTAGCTTGATGCTATAATCTGGTCCCTTCTGAAGGATACAGTTATATTTCTGTTTTGGACAGCTGTAGCAGTGACTTCATTGCTGCAGCATGTGTTTATGGGAATTATCAGGCTTGAAACCTGTTATGAGGCTTTTGTGCCTTGGGTCACTGTCTGGTTTTTCAGAACATATGCTGGGCTCTCTGGGGTGATGCTGCAAAACTGGCTGTTTGATTTGGATCCTGATGATTTGGAATGTCCTGTTTCAAGGGGTCAAGCAAGCAAAGTAAGAGGAAGTATTGAACTTGTTGAATTTGTCTGTATGTACTGGAGTTGCTCAATGTTTCTTCTAGCCAGATCCAAAGAAGGGTTCTCACAAAAGCCAAATTTCACCAGTAGGCATTGCACTGAGTGCCACTCCAGCTGTGCTTAAATATCAGTGCTCAAAGCTGCTGCACATTGCCATCCCATTTGTTGAGTGACTTTTTTGCAGTCCCCAAGAATGTATTGTAGGCAAGAGAAGTAAGCTAAACATGTACAGAACACTGCCTGATTTTTCTTTCAGGAGTTGCTAAACACTTGTCAAAAGAACTTGATGGCTGAAGCCCCAAAGAGAAAAGCAGCTTCTTTTAGGTGGATCCCTGGGGTAAGTGGTGGAAGGAAGGGAAGTGAATATCCAGTGGGAAGAAAGGGTAAGAATGAAAGAGTAAAGGGCAGGCTCACAGCATAGACAATTCACATGTGCTCCCTCGTGCATGAGGAGGGGCTGGGACTCAAGCAGCTGTCTGTGCAGAACAAAAAGGAATCTGAGAATTATAAATAGAGGAATTGTTTTTTACGTGCTTGGTTTTGTCCTGATATTTTCCTTTCTGATGATATGCTTTTGTATTAAATCAATTGCCACTAAGGAAATTAGTTCCCTCAGAGCATTGTATCTTCTATCAGCCTTCCCACTCTTCAAGATGGGCATTTCACTGAAGTTTGATAGCTAGAAAGACTTGAAATCTAGACCCTGTTGCTGTCAAATTTAGCCTGAATTTTTTGTTTGGGGATAATGCTTTTGTAATGATAATGCCATTAAAATGTTAGTAAATCTTAAGTTTTGCATTACTGCTGGAAGTTTGGCTGTTGCTGATGGAAGAGCAGACCTCTTTCTATAGCCTGATTTTTCTACTAAGTCTGTGTATTTCAATAAATAGTTAAATTTGGTTAATTGACATTTCCTCCAAGTCAGGGTGAATGGTTTGCCAGGGTATTTGTGGCAGACCCTAGCTAATGTGTCTCAGTCACTTTTTGTTACTGGAATAAAACTTTCAAGTGTTGATTTTCTTCTTTATTGGTAGATTAAAATTTCTGAGTTGAAAGAAAACTGTCAGAAAGCTGCTGACATAAAACTCTCCCAGTGCTGTTCCACTGACTCTGCTTTCTGTAGTGGTGTCTGCTTCAGAACCAGCCTAATTTCCTGGACTCGAGCAAACTTAGAAGATCATTACCCAGGCTGGCCTTGCTACTGCTACACAAGGTAGCCAAACAGGGTGATTATTCTGCATAGTTTGTCCTGTACCACTTAGATTCACCAGTTAATGTGAATCTGCATTCTAGAATCGTTAAGCACTTTTTCTCATGATACAGAAATCCAAATTTTTACCCAAGAGGACTGGCTCTCTGTTCTTGGCAGTTCACCACACTATTTCCAGTATATTTTTGAGTCTGATGCAGATCTGGTGTGAATCTTAAAGGGTTGAAATCTTTTCACATAGGAGTTTCAAGTATTTGAATCCTTAATGGGGTGAATTCTTTTCAAGCAATCCAAACTCCAAGAGCTGAAAAGTGAATCACAAAGACTGATAAAGATATGGATGTGTGCCTGAATGAAAATTCTGCTGAGAGCTTATCTTCTGCCTTCACCTCTATGAAATTGTGCCAGTAACTTGAACAATGAAAGCTTTTCTTCCAACAGTGAAGTCATGGTACTATCCTCCAGCAAAAACCACCTCTTCCAGGTTCTGAAAGCAAAGCTCAGTAGTATGCTAAGTTACTGAAAAGCTGGCATAGCAAAATTACGGTGTAGGACCTGATCAAGCAGTTTGAACCAAGTCAAAATGTTCAGCTGTATCTGTAGCTGGCTCCTCTGCAAGCATTGTGGTTGTGGAGAAGGGCTTGGAGCAGACAAATGGCAAGAAATACAACACCTGGGTTACTTATCCCTGTTCCTCTGGGGTATTTGTGTGGGATAGTAAAGCAGTAGCAGTGTTTTAAAGGAATTCTTGATATCCATTCATGTTGTTTAAGTAATTAGTGGTGGTGCACCACCAATTATCACTATGCTTGACCCTCATTCTGTGCTAAATTTCACAAATGGCTCCTTTCATTGCGGTGTGAAATTCGAGGAAAATGTCCTAGTACCTGGTAAATCAGGTATTGCTCTGCTCTGGTGTTTAACAAGCTTTATTTGCCACCTCCCCAAATCAAAAAGTCAGAACACCTGTAACTGTTGCTAGAAAAGTTAAACATCTTTTCAAGTTCTGCTTTTCTGTTTTTGAGTGTGTCCTTGTTTTTTGATGACTTTTTAATGCCATCAACTCCCATGGGGCTGGAACAATTGTGTAGCAGGCAAAAGCCAATCTGGAGACAACAGGGTTGCATTTAAAGCTTTGTTTTAAGACAAGGCCCAATAGATAGCACTGCTTGTGCTTTTGAAGCTTTATCTTGCTTAATCAAAATCCAGGCAAGATGAAAATGTTTTTTCCATGCCAGATGCCCTGACTGGCAGATGTCTCCTGATCCTTTAGGGTGCTGAGTGGGTTTTGTCTCTCTTTTTTTGTTGTTTTTGTTTTCTTCACAGAACTCTTTAATCATAGCAAGTGTGACTGAGGTCTCAAACACATAATACAGAAGTGTTCCAATGCTTATGAATTTTTAAGATCTTATCCATCTTATGAAAATGCAATTAGCTCTGCCAACTCCTGAATTTTCCTTCCTTGGGTTTTCTTTAATGTTAGTGGGGGGTCCAAAGCCATTTGCCTTTGTGTGTCTGTGGAATGATCTTTTCATCAGAGTTGGTAGGTACTGGCTGTGTTTTATGAGACTGAAGCCTTGACCATGCACAAAAGGAATGCCATGGGCAGGGCAGTGGCATGAAAAAGGGTTTAAGGAGGTGTATAGAGCCTGGTGAGCTAGACTAGACATAGTAGGGTGGGGAAAAATGAAGATAAAAATAAAAAATATCATATAAGAGGATAGCATGAATTGTATAACATCACAACAAGTTTTTTACTGTAGACCTCTACTAAGAATTTATCATGAGTTCTTCAATTTCTGCTCCAAACTGGCTATATAACACATAGTGTCAAAAACACTGCATGGACCACAGTGAAATAACTTTAAAAAAACCAAAACCAAACCCAAAGCAAAACATGAAAATTAGTGGGTTTCAATCATGTTTGTTCACAGCAGGCTTTCTGTTTTGTATTCCATGTTTCAGGAGTGGATTTGTGCATGGAGCAAATACTTAAAAATAGGTAACTGAGTGAGGTAATAATTGTGTGCTATAGCTGGTTAAGCCTGGAAGGTTTTGCTCTCATCAACTTTACAGATAGATTGTTTAGCAAAATTTCCACAACATAGCCCTCAAAGACTTTTTCCCAGCTCCCCTGCTCCAGGTTATGCAGTAGATAACCTGCAGTTCTTTTGCAGCTATTGAACCCTGTGAAGGGACTGTAACCACTTTTCATCTGTTCAATATCTGTACAGTGAGTTTAAAATCTTGAATCTGGATCATGTCTAACCTATCAGCCTTCCCAACATTAGGTACTTTTATCACTGACTCCTCTCAGTTTACATAAGAATTTCTTTGCATTCATGGTTTGTGATACTTGCTTGGCTTTGTTGTGGTGGTTTTGGGTTTTTTTTTTTTCATTAGAGTCCTGTACCAAGTCCCTGAAAAAACTTAGACACTGGCCAGGTTTCACCTAACAGGTTCTAATGGAAATGTGAAGGGGAGAAACAGAGCTCCCATCACCACTAACTCATCTGAAAGTGACAATCCATAAATTTATTGCTAACCAAAAGGAAAACAAGCCCTTCAGTTGTACTTAACCAGCCTAAATGCCAGCTTTGCTGGCAATGTGTCGTGGCTTTGCTGTCCTGGTGCCCTTCCTTTGTGCTACCATGGATAGTTTGCCTCTAAAATTCTGAAAGGCACAGACCCAAGGTGCCACCACCTACAACTGAGGCTGCCCTAGCAGTGCCAAGCACCTCTTGCAAACTGGGGTGCTGAGTTTTATTTTATAGGGAAAAGGGCTGGGGTTCATGTCCAGGGGCGAGTGGCCCTGAGTGGCCTTCTGCCTCCTAAAATTCCCAGTGATGCAGGATGTCTCCAGCCCCAGCCTGCCACCACGGCAATGGATGCTGTGCTGCATGTCCTGGGCACACACGTGTCTAAGGCTGTGATGTAACTGATGTGCTGTGACTTTGTGTCCAAGGGTAGACTGGTAAAATAAGAATTCATGTTTTTATGAATATCTATAGTGTACAAGGTACTTGTGCTGCTCAGCGCACTTGTCACACACAAACTCCCCAATTCTCTGTAGCTTTTTGACATCACCTGGCTCGTAGTGCCCAGTGAATGCCTTTGGGATTACTGGAGATGGAGGCAAGTAACTCTGAGGACAATTTCTGCCTGCTTAAATGTATGATAATCTTCTGAGTCCCATGATAAATCAGTGCTGTCACAGCTTATTTGACATGGCATTGCTAATGGAGAAATAATCTAAGTGACACAGTTTGTCATCTTTACAGGTCTTTTTGACTATGAACAGAATTTCGAACAAATCAAGGACTATCTCAGATCAGGATCCACAAGAAAATGTGTTAGACAGTTATCCATTATCAAAGCCATTTTTGCCAAGTGTGGTCTAAATGGGATAGTAGAGATTACTTAATGTACAATATTAGGTCTCAATTATAAATGTGAATTTCTCTGCTTATTTTCTTAATTCTAGCCGGTATCTGTAAGTCTGTATGTGGAAAATCACAGAAATTAATGTACATGTTTGACTGGCTCTGAGGAGGGTTTTGACTTGGAACAACATTATGTAATATACCTTCAGCTGCCATAAGTTTTACTTCCCATTTCATAGGCAAATTTGAGACAGTTAATAGCTAGTTATCTTAGTTCTGTTCTTCTATTTACTTCTATTTTCACCTCGCTGCCACCTTACTCTCACTCCCCCAACAAAAAGAGAAAGTCTTTTGAATTTAACTTTCTGTTGATTGTTTCCAGGAAAGGAAGATTGATCCCAAATTACTTATAAACATGATTTCATCAAGGGCTGTATTTGTCTAATGACAAAACAAAACTTGGGGCGTAGTTTCACTGCACTGTTATGAGGGCTTTAATTCAGAAAAATACTTTCCTTTAATCTTTCTTGCCTCAACATGTGTCCTGTTCTTCCTCCCCTCATTTTTTAAAATCCTGATATACACTTATATGCAATATCCTAAGTTGTTAATATGTTGAAGTTTTGATGAAAGGAAATAGTACATAAAACAATTTGTTTTGGCAAGAGTGTGTGCCAAAACCAAGCCCTCCCTTGATGTGTCAGTAGAGAAATAAACACAGGAGGGAGGAAAAATGCTGGAGAAACAAACACAAATAGAGTTTGGATATGGAAACACTATAAGTTTACAAATAGTATCTATTAAACAAACATTAAGACTGGAAAGTTAAACAAAATGAAGTTCCCCAGATACATGAAAGCCCTTATTAGTAAGCCTTAAAATAAAACAGAAGATATGAAATTGAACTGATGAGGTGATTGTTTCTCTTCCAGTTTGCATTTTTGAAAGGCTTTAATACATGAGTTGCTCATATATTGGGGAAAATCCAGGGTTCTCATTTGGGCTGTGATTATCATTTTCCTGTCTTGTCTAGCCGTGAGACAGCATTTGGCTTTGTGGAGTACTTGGAGGACAGAGGTTTTGGTTTGTTGCTTTAATTACAATAATTTGCTTACAAATCAGGCTTTGTGACCTGTTGAGAGTGTGGCTTCTAGAGACTTGTGCGTATCTTGTAGGAGTGTTGGGTCACATAAAATGAAATAACTTCTGGAAAAGGTCTGGGGTCATGTGAGGCTCTCCAGGACAATGCAGGTGCCTGGAGAAATGGTGGAGTGAGCAGTGAGCAGATCACCTCCCCATGGACAGCACAGTCTGAGCAGGCTTGGCTTTGTGCCTCACAGCTTTCAAGCACAGGCAGGATTCTCTCCAGAGCTCTGTTCTGGCACAGGCTATAGCAGAAGGTGCTGCCACTTTACCATCAGCACCTCAGGGTATAAGGCACTGAGTTTTGGGGTGTCGGGGCAGGTGAACTCCTAAGTCTGTGCTTTGAGCTGTAAATGACTTGAAATTCCAATTCTAGTCCTGAAGAGGCTTACTAATGCACTCCCCATTAATACAAAAAATGTGAAAACACAGAAATAACCCCTAGTTTAAGTGCTACAGATATAAGGGTTATCACAAGAACATTGCAAAGCAAATCAAAAGAAAGAAGCCATTTCAGCATGATGGTCTCTTTTCTCCACAGAAAGATGTGATGCTGTCAGTTGGTGCCAGAGAGATGTAGTAACCTTAGTTTGCCAAATGAATACCCTGGAACTTACCCCGTTGTTTTCTATAGGATGTGTAGTTCAAGTGAAAACATCTTTCCAGTTTTGAACACCAAGTGATTGTAAAAGAATTGAATCTTAGAGAGAATGCTAATTGCAAATATGAGGATCAAAAAATCCCAGGAGCCTGGCTCCTCTCTGTACATTCCTTGTGCAATAATGTAACATGACTGATGTGGATTTAGATTGCTGGAATTAAAGAAACCCTATGCAAAGGGTTCATTTAAAGTTCTCAAATGCTTTGAACAGTTCTTTAGCTTGTATTCCAGCAAGTGTGGCTGCAGCATGTCAGCCTCTTTGGAGGCTGGTAAGTAGCATGTGACTGCTCCATGACCATCAGCCATGAGACCCTTGCAGTTCATTTTTTACTGACTGTAGGTGTCTAGTAGGGTTTTGTCACCTTGGTTTGAGGGATTTGCAGAATTGAGAGTTTCCCCTGGGGCCAGCAGTGTTGAGGGAGGGGAGGAGAGTCGTGCCTTTTATCCTACATATCTGTTATCATGATAGCATTTGAGCCACTGCTCATTCATGCTCTTGAGAGGACTGTCTAAGATGTTCTCACCTGTTTTGGTTCTTGGGGAGATACAGGTTTAAGGAAAGCAGGCTGTTTGGCTATTTTAGGTGCATGGCTCCTTGGCTTACTTCTCTTTAAGAGCTACAACTTACCTGGGAAAAACTCATTAAACTATTGTCTTGCTTTCCATAAGTGTCTGTACAACATGCTAGGAATTACAGCACCAGGAATTTTCATCTTTGCAAAAAGTCCCGTGTATGTACCAAAAATCCCTGCTTAAATGAGCTGGTTTTTTCTGCACAAGAGGGAAACTGTGATCCTGCCTAGTTGTATACTCATTTGTGTATTTGCTGTTAGGGTGCCTCTCTCCCTAAAGTAAACTGAACTGAAATGCTCAGTTGGGACACTTCACTCCACGAGTGGAGCCCTGAAGGGATGGGAGGGAGGGAGCCTTGCCTTCTGGGAGGTATTGTACCCACAGAAGGGTTGTGAGATCAACAGGAAGGGCTGCTCCAGAAAAGGGCCCCAAGGATGGATAAGCAACCTGTAGATGTACCTTGAGCAAAGCTTTTCAGTGTGACATTCCATCCCCACCCTCCCCCACTTCTCACTGCCAAAAATAAAAGAGTTTTCTGGTTCAGGACTTTATTAGAAGTGGTTTGGAACTATAAACAAAGATTGGCCTTTTTGATTTCTGCTGTGTTGAGGGAAATACAATAGTGTGATGTAACTATAAAGAGAAGGATGGCATCAGATGCCAGATTCCATTATCTTCCTATGGAACAATATGTAGGCACTGCAGGTTTTGGCTCCCTGAGTTGAAAGTGAGATGACTCATGTAAAATCTTAGCCTTAGGAGTCTTGTTCATTCTGATAATCAGTAACTTAATTAATGCAAATCTCTGAAAACTAATGAAAAGCAAACAGAACTGTATTTGATTTACCACTCCTGTAACTGACTCTCCTTGAGTAGGAGCACGATTAGTCAGCTGCCCTGCAAGATGCAACAGGCTGAGTTGTGCTTCCAGGGAAGGTGATCACCTAGAGTAATTATGAGACTCTGTTAACAGATAGCAGTCTGAACACTTATCCACTGATGATAATGAGAGAAATTGATAATCCACCTGTTTTCTTGTGCTTTAATCCGTGTATGGCTTGTGGCTAGAGTGGGTTTTTATGGCTTTTGACCTGAAAATGGTCAACAACTGACCAGGCACATTTACCAGCTGTTCATTCCCAGAGTTGAATTCTTCCATGTGCTGGCTGTTGACTCATTCATTTCCTGGGACTTATCAGTTTCTGATGAAACTAATAGTGGTAGAGTGTGGTATCAGGTTTTGTTATGGAAGACTCAGATTGAATTGCTGCTTTCACCAAATTAAATATAACTTAGAGGTTTTCCTTAATTTAGTTTTATTTTAAGGCTGCTCTATTGCAAGTTCTTGATGCTGAGCTGTATTCCTCCATCTATAAAGGTAGTGCTTATCTATGGAAAAAGAGCTACAAGATTTCTACTTTAGGTTTGATAGGCATCTTTAAAATAAGAATAATTGTTCAGAAGATGTGGTTTTTTTCAGAAGTATAAAGCATAAGTAAACCTAGACAGATGATATCACAGAGTTTGAAATCACCACACTGGCACTGGTAGGTGCTTTTTACATGAGAATTGGTTGTTGACTGATCTTAGCATGAGATTGTTTTTTCTTAAATCCCCACCTTTTTAACTTCTATTAAGAATTTAAGATAGATCAAATACATAGCAAGTCTGTAAAAAGTGTTAAAATGTACTTTGAGGAGTTTGTCCCACCTAACCCTGTCCAAAAAAAAAAAAAAATCCTTTTAGTGGTGGAAATGGGGTAAGCATTACATGATGTGTGGGAAAGGAGCAGTGAAAATCACTCTCACAGGAGTAATAAAGTGTCATCTCTTCTAATGCTGCTGCTTCTGTCACTTTGCACTGATATAAAAGTACAAGACAGACACAATGGGCTTAAAACATTTTGGTGTCTGCAGCCTTTGTGGCTGCTGTCCTGCAGCTGAGGAAATTGAGGAAAGTACACAGCATAGTAGGAAAATATTCAATCTCTTAAATGAATAGTGTAATTACAGAATATCCTGAGTTGGAAGGGACCCACTGGGAACATCAAAGTCCAACTCCTGCACAGGAGAGCCCCAAGAATCCCATCACACTGCCCTTCCATTAGCCCTTCTTTAGCCATTAACAGAGCTTGGGAAGTTTGCCAGCTCTGGTGCAGAGTCAGAGAACTGCACTCATGACATGGACTTTCCAAGTGTTATTTGCAGTTGTTTCTTATGAGGTCCTGGTCCCTGCAAAATGTACAACAGCTATCACTTCAGTTAGTTTTGCAGATAGCAAAATGTCATCTCTTGTTTGGATCCATCAACAGAGCACTGCCAGAATACTAATGTTCAGGATTCATTTGCTGAAGTGTCAGGAAACAGTCCCTGGCTCCAGTGTCCTTCATTTTTTATTGCCTATCTTGTTTGGAAGCACAATAAGCTCGGGCTTGGCCCCTGTTATCACATTATTGTACGAGACATTGACTGAGCAAAATGTTCCCCTTTTCTCTTTGCTATTACCAAGATAAATTTTGTATGTATTGAACTTCTGTGCAAGTACTGATACTTTTTTTTTCTGCAAACATCAGTTACCCTGGGATAGATGCTGCAGATAAGAACATCCACACTACTGTTTTTCATCAGCTGAAAAAAAATTCAGTAATGCAGAAATGGTGTGTTGTCTAGGAAGAGTTTGTTTATTTTTCCGTGATTATCAATGCTTATCACTTTCTACAAGAAACTGATTTATTTTTAGATAAATAGAATGACAGCAGTGGTTATTATCTTTGTCTTTAATGTATAGGTTTCAGAGGTTGTGTGTGGCTTTCAGGGAGTTGGAATGACAATATGTTGAATTGTCAGATGTATTTTGAGTGAGTTTTTTCCTGAGTCACAGCCTCTGGGGGAGGAGGACACATCCTTTCAGCTGGAAAGTCAAAGGGAACAAAAATGCACATAAACACTTAAGGTGTGACCCTCAGGACGGATCATGACACAGGGTCCTCATTTAGCCCCCTTAACCCCCCAAAGTCACTTATCCAAGGTCTTTCCAGCTTCTAAGAACTGCAGGTATGGGAATAAGCTGCTAAAATCCTCCTTAGGATGGGCATTTATAGCTTGTTGATCAGGAAATGCTGCAGGAGAGGAGAGCTTTAATGTCACAGTAAAACTCTCTAACAACAGTCAAGATGGAGCTTTTAACTGCTGGAATTTGAGCACGGGCTGAGGAAGTTTGGAGAGGTCAGGTCAAATGGACAGGAAAAAAACATAGCTGCTTGTAACTCCATGGGACTTGGTGATTTTAATGCCCTCCCATTCTCCCCCTGCTTAGTAAGGGGTCCATAAATAATTCATAGCAAGTCTTGGGGACATTATATTTCATAATATTATTGGATAACTATACTTTTTGCAGTTAATTCTGAGATAAATAGATAATTTACTTGTAATCATTTTACACTGAAAAGTTGACTTGAAGCGTTGTTCTCAAAAGTCAGAAATTCCTTCCGTGGTTCTTGGAATGGCCACGATGAAATAAATGCCCATTAACTCAAAAACCAGGCATGGATGCCTTTGGCCCCAGTGCTATGAATTTTGGGCACTGTGTTATCAGACTTTCTTGCTGGTTACAGTAAGTGAATATTGCAGCTTGTGCTGAGAAACTTGACTCAGAAAAATCAGAACGTTTACATGACTTATCCCGTGCACCCAGTGGGCTCCTAGAGGTCCTCCTGTCCCCAGGTGTGCCCCTGACTGAGGTGCAGAGCTTTCACTGCAGTGCAAAGATGCACCTTTTCTGTGTGCACATGGATCAATGTGCAGAATGACACTGCAGGGCTTTTCTGGTGCTCCCTGCAGCTAAAATGGAGTTTATTGGCTGCTTCCATTGTACCCACACAGCCAAAACATCTCAATGGGAGGGACAGGTGACATGGCTGAGCTCTTTCATCACTTCCCTGGGCAGGTTGTCCCTGCCCTGATCCCCCTCCCAGCCTGACACCAGCTCCATCTGCCCCCTCTGCTTTTAGGCTTCTACACAACATTTAACAGAGGAACTTGGTTTAGCTTTTGCATATTTAAAAAAACCCCATAGATTTTATTTCTGTGAAAAATGGTCTTGATCCAGAAGCTTTTAAGGTTTAGTTGGTGTGGTCTGGAGCTTAAAAATGCTATCACAGGACATTCTCCTCTGTAACTAGCAGTATAATTTATGAACTGTTATTAAACCTAGTTTTCATATTGAAAGGAACAAGAAACTGAATCCCAACAGCTTCAGAGTTCAAGTAATTGGGTAAAATAGAAAAGATAATTTTAATATATAGTCTATGATTTTTTTTTTTTTCTGAAGTTTTCTCACTCAGACCAGAGTATACACAGGTCAATTTAAAGAAAGCATTTAGGAGCTGTCTGCCACATGCACTCTAGTGATGATTGCAGTGCTGGCAACTCCCATTCCATGGAAGGATCTGATCAGATGATCCTCCAAGGAGTGTGCTGCTGATGGCTCTGGGCAGTGTCCTTGGATTCCTGCACTGAGCTCTGGCTAGGCTCCTCTGCAGAAGAGTCATTTGCAATTCTCTCTTCCTTCATCACCTTCAACAATCTCACCAGTGTTCCAGAATTTTGGCTGTGCTTCATCTTAGCGTCCATTTGTTTTCTTGCAGTCTGTCACTTTAATGCACAGCAGTTAATAAAATAACAAAAATGTCAGAAAGAAAAATACAGTATGAGAGAACTGAAAATGAAAATTGAAGAATGAACTTGAGCAGATTCTAAAACAAACACAACTGCCAGCAGAGAATTGAACAGCTCCCAGGATCTAGGTAGGGACATTGAGAGCTGAGCTTTCTCTTTGGTTGTTTCTGGGAAAGGGAATTTAAACCAGTCACACTGGAGATCACCAGGTACATTCTCTCTCACCTGCCCAGAACATGGGGCAGGTGAAACACCAGAACACTTGGATTGATGGAAGCTGGGAAGATCCTAGATTTCACTGAAATCTTTGTGCTGTGGTTCCTCACACAGATTTTTCCTCCTTTGCAGTTTCAGCGTCTACTGAGGACACTTTTGCTTTACTGATTTTCGTATGTTCAAATCAAAGTTTGATCCATCTTAGAGCATAAGAACAAACTGAAAAAATGCTTTAAGCAATTTGAATGAGCATCAGCACTGTTTCAAATGAGGCTGAAGGCTCAGTGGATGCTGAGGCTGGAGTTCATCTCTCCTTGACCTTCAGGATATGATATTGTCAGTAAATAAATGGAGGCTGTGACTCAAATGTATTAGAGAGGGTAGGTAGGTTAGGAAGTTACTTTGAGGTAACTTGGAGGTCAAAAACAATATGAAATGTTTATTTTTGGGGGTCAGGAATTGTGATTTTTCAGGTGCAAATGGAATCAGCAATGCTGGTGATCCCTATGGAGCTGTGGCTGCTCCAGGTAACAGCTCCAAAGTTTAAACCTTTAAACAGATCAGCAAAGGTATAAAGGTGTCCAAATTGAGTTATATTATAAAGTTAAGTAAAATTTCCCATATAGAAAGTTAAATTCTTGGTAACTTTCAAAAAAGACATGTCTGAGGACTCTTCTGTGGTGTGGTGTAATTGCTTTTTATGAGAGCTGACACATTGGCTGTGCAGGAACCAAATTCATTTTAGAAAAATGGCTGTGTATGAGTGACATCAACTCTGTCTTGCTGTGGAATGGATGTCTCAGGGAATTAATGGATGGAATGTAACAGCAAACTGAGAACAGGGAGAATTATGAGCTTTTATGGTTTTTGTAAATACGTGAGCAATATTTTGAAAAGCCAATTTAGTACTCCACTGAATATTGATGTTAGTAGCATTATTTTAAATCATTCACTTTATTGAAGTAGAAAGTGACAAACCATTTAATCTTACATTGTGCAACAGAAAAAGCATTATCTAATTTTCATCTCTCTTTTAAATTGTCCTTAAGTCAAATAGTTCAGTGCATGTGTGCTTGCCCCATTCAATTTTATAATCCATTTAAGATAAATAGAAAGCAAAAATGCTTTTATGAGATGTAGTTGTGATGATTGGAAGACCCTGAACTATGGCCAGTTTCTGTGGCTCCACTGAGGTCAAACAGTGTGAAACAGTCAAGGCAGCACTTGATCAAATTTAATTTAACATAGACCTGTGCATATGGAGAGCACTGAAGGTTTAAATGAGTGAAAATATTACAACTGAAAAGCTCCCATTGGCTGGAAGCTGCAAATGAAGTTTCTATTTGGGGAAAGGAAAAACAAAGGACAAAAACTTATCTTTCCAACCATTCCCTAAGGCAGGACTCTGCCAAACACTGGTCCCTCCCTGAGCTGCACGGGAGCTGCTGCCTGTCTTGAAGGAGGCTTCAGATGCACTTTGGAGCATCTTGTGCAGAGGTTTAATGGCTCTTGCTGCTTTATTTCATGTATAACACTGCTGCTGTGGAAATTGGGAGCTCAGAATATTCACCTGGATGGAGGTTAAGGTGTTTCTTTGAAACCATCCTCAGCTCTGACTGGTGTGTGTGCCAAGTTACAGGGACAGAGAAGAAAACTTCTTGGTTTCTTTGTACCACCTGCTATGTGAGAAGTAACAACTAATTTGCAATGCCTCATTATTGTTACTAATTTCAACTTTCATTTTAATAGATGTTTATTAAAAGTGATTATTCTAGTGCTATTATACATCCTTCATATTAAATATGTAAGCTCTCTAAACAATGAGAGCACTGAAGTGACTTTATAGAGATTGGCAGGGGTTTTTTGAGGTCTTCTCTGAAATGGATCACTTTCCAGCTTTTTACCCCCCCCTCTGCACGGCTGGAGTTTGAGGTTTCATTCTGCCATGCAGGATAGCTGTGGTTTGTGTGAGCCTCCTCACAGGCATGATGGGCAGAGTGTTCTTCCAGCCGAGGCAGAAATACTGAAAACCAGGAAGATTATTGCTATTTGGCAAGTTAGTTGTTAGTGAATGGATTGTAAAATGTAGTACAGAAGTTTCAGGGGATTAACAGAAGCCTTTATCTTGGGATTTGGTGGACTGTGTGAATAAGTAGCTGGCAATTTCATTGTCAGGCCCAACAAAGTATTAAATGAAGTGTTTAGGTTATTAAAAAATACATCAGTGTCACTGTGTTTATTACCCAAAGGTTTTACTCATTCTCTTGTTTTGGAGAGGAGATTTTGGCTCTGGGCAATGACAAAGCTTTGGAAATATTGCCTCAAGTTCTGAGCCTTAAAGCTCCAAACAAATGGAGAGCCACAATTCCATATCAAACTTCAGCCTCAGACCTCACTGAGATCATAACAGATGTCAGTGGTCACTAAGAAACTTTGTGAGATGAGCATGGAAATGTAAAATATTCCTAAAGGATACCCAAACTCAACATTTCTGATGGCAAAACCAGGTTCTGCTTAAGGGAAAACAGATATTTTTTCATCTCCCATAATTCCAGTGTTTAACAATACCCTAAGAAGAACCAACTGCTTGTCTAAGGTCTTCTTATCCTCCAAAGGGGAAAAATAACTTTGAAGCTGGGCCAGGAAAACACAAAATTGGTTTATATAGCACAAAGGTAAAATCTACATGGGGCAGCTGTGATTTTGGACTTTATTTTATCCAACTTCTGTTACACTTTTTCAGTGGGCTGGAAGTGTACAGTGCCACTTGGGAGGTCTGCTTCCACCTCCTGCCTCTCAAAGTTTAGGTAGGACTGACCTTTAAATGCAAACACAAAAAAAATCATAAAGATACATGGCCACTTCAAATATTGCCCCACTTTTATCACTTTCTCTTTGATATTATAATCTGTCTGTTGAATACAGACAGAGTAAGAAGGAATTATTGAACACTTATTACTACATTAACAATAAATATAAACGTGTTATCAGGAGAGGCAAATCAGTATTTTAAATAAGGGTTGAAATAAAAATGATTAAGTGTTTATTTCTACTGAATTAATAGTGGTATAACTGTAAATTCTTGAAGCTTGTGGTCTTCAACCTTCAAACTGAAATAATCTATGAAAAAAAATCTAAATTAAATGAATCTGCCCTTATGCTGTACTGATAAAAAAAATCTAAATACCCAAAGCAAAAATCCCAAAAAACTCCAAACCTGAACTCTAAATGTTGTAGTTGTGTATAAACATATATGTATATATGTTTATATATATGTGTATGTGTGTGTATATGTATGTATATAAAAATATATCTAATAGCTACAAGTTAGGATGTTGTGTCATGTTCTCAAAGCTAAAAATAATTTTAATAATAAAATGACACTGTGCCTTTTTCTATTCCTAAACCCTTCCAGAGGTGTTAACTGTGTGCCTAAATGCTGTTCCCTAGTGATAAACAACAACTGGAAATGGTATTTCTCTACCCATATTGGACTAAAGTTCCTTAACATTAGTCAAGAATCTGTCACTGCAGTGGCAGAAGCTCTGAATGCAACGCTGATTATCCACCAGGCAGAGAAGGAACCCTTCTGCTCTCTCCTGACATAAGCCCTGGTGTGTTTATCTCTGTTACCTCTCCGTGGGCTCAGGTTTGCCTCCCCTCAGGCTACATCCCCCTCAGTGAGTGTGATCTAAGTCATATTTTGGTGCTTGTTCTCCTCCCTCTTTGGGGTGGTTCTCATTTCTCTCATCAGCCTGACTGGACTATATTCAGGTTGGGGTGGGTGAGGGTGTTCCAGCAATCAGCTGCTTCCCTCACTGCTCTCTCAAGAGTATTATCTCAGGGTTTGTAATCCCCTGTTGCCCCTAACTATTGTTCCCTCATTTTGCCTGAGTTCTTGATTAATTGTTTGCAGGAATCTGGACTCATCATTTCTTAATAGCCACCATATTCATCCAGACTATCTGGTTGGTTTTGCATTTTAGTATTGTTCTTTTCATTAATTCCAGACACTGCCAGCAGCATGCTTATGAAGTATGTTTGATTGCATAGAATTGGTTGAATAGAAATTGATTGCATAGAATTGGTTGAAAACAAAAATAATTACTGTCTTGAATAATATTGGAGCTATGCAGAATTCCTAAAGAAAGATACTGTGTTAGTGGAGCAAGAGGTACCCAGGGGAGTTTCAGGGCTCTTGGCTTAATTGCACAGGGGCAAAGCCTTTAAGTTATATAAAAAATTCATAGGAATTCCTGTCCCAGGTGAGTTTCTCAAAGATATTTTGTGCTTTGGTAGCTTGTGGACTGTGATGCCCAGGCTGAATCTCAGTAGATTCTCCCCTATCTTCTTACAATTTCTTTATCTCTAAAAATACTCTCTCTGAATGAAATGGTATTGCAAGAAAACTCTTTTCTTGCAGTTTGCAGAGTTTCTGTGGTTTTGAAGCTCCATTCCACATATTCTTACTAAAGAATGTGCAGTATGTGTTTCCCAGTATTCTGTAATTTACCTGCCATCCCTGATGGGTGAATTGTCACCATGAGTGTGACACTGGGTTCTGAGTGAGATCTTGCTGCCCTGACAGCTTTTCCCTCTTTTCTAAATTTCTGAAAAACATCCACATTGCTTTGTTGTGCCTCCTACAGCTGTTTGTGATGAGGAAGAGACTTTTTTTCTTCAAGCTAATAAGTTAATTAGATCTTTAAAATTATTTTCAGCCTGGTTTAATTCATGTCCTGAGGCCACAGGAAGAAGTGCTTAGAAATCAATTTATTGGTTGCTGATTAGCCCACACCCTCAAGTGTAAGCAAAGTTCACCTATTTACATGTTAGTTACTTAGCAAGTTACCCTGTATCCAATTATTCCTTTTCCCACCCCTTTTTCCCCCTCTTCTTCCCACCCCTTTTTCCCCCCACCTTTCCTGCCTTTCCCCCCCTTTTCCCCCACACCCTTTTTTCCCCTTTTTGTTTCCCTTTTTTCCCATTCTTTTCCACCCCCCTTCCCCCCTTTTTGTCCCCCTTTTCCCCCCTTTTTCCTTCATCTTTTCCTTCCCCCCCTTTCCCCCTTCCCCTCTTTTCCTTTTTCCTGTTTTTCCCCTTTTTTCCTTCCTTTTTCCTTTTTTTCCATTCCCCCCTTTTCCCTCCTTTTTATCCCCACCCCCTTTCCCCCCTTTCCCCCCTCTTATTCTCCCCCCTTTTTCCCCCTTTTCCCCTTTTTTTCCTTCTTTTCCATTTGCCCCCACCCTTTCCCCCCCCCTTCTTTTTCCCCTTCTCCCCTTCTCTCTTCCCTGCCTTTTTCCTCAGTCTTTTCCCCCATCTTTTCCCCTTTTTTTTTTCCTTTCCTCTGTTTGAGGATTTAGGCGAGTTTCCTTCTCTTCCTCCTCAATCCTGAGAATATTGTCCTTGTCCTTGTGATCCTGCTGCGATGCCCTTTGGGAGAAGGGCTGTTCCCTATCTTTGGGCAGGATTTCCAGTTTCGAGGAGCACGTTTTCTCTGTCAGGTGCCTCAGGGCAGGGTTTGCCTCCCGGTGTGGCAGCCACTGCCCCTCAGTTTTGCTGCCAGCCCTGTGTTTCTCTCTGGTTTTGGCAGGGACACAGCTGCCAACCTTGGCCATGTTTCTGTGAAGTAGCTGAAATTCAGTCTACACAGATAAATCACCATTTAAAGAAAAACTGGTTTGAAGCTTTCAACTCTCCCTGGTGGGTTTTTCCTCTAACATTCTAATTATCTGAAATAGGCTAGAAGTGTAAACATAAAAATAATCCTGTCAGCTCTCAATTCCTGATTCTTAGGGTCTCTGTTGAGTAGAACAAAATTATTTCTGGGTTAAGATCACCTGAGGAAAAAGTTTAATGCAGCCTTTACTGTCTTGAGCTCCCTGAGCATCCTTTCCGTTTTTTATTTATAAAACCTGAACAATGAAGCACCCTGAATCTGTTATTTGTTTTGCTCCTATCAATTAATATAATTGATATATAAATAATTTATAGAATTGATATATAAATTCTCAAGAAGAATTTTAGTTACAACGACAACTTGGTAATAACAAATGCAAGGAATAATATTTTCAGTTGCCTTTGTTTAATTTATTAGCACATTTCAAATTGTGAAATGTATCAAAGAATGGACTTACTATGGAAAAGACTGCTAAATACTGCTAGAGCAAGAACAGAAGCATAAATATTTATTTACAGGGTCTCCATATCCCAAAGTGAGCCTCAGAGTAAAAAGGTAAAGGAAGTCAGGAAAGGGGAGGTGTTGGAAGACCAAGGAAATGGTTGCAGCAAGCTGCCCTGGATCTGGGGAAAAGGAAGCAATTGGCAAGGGATCAAAGTTCCTCAGAAACTGTTAAACTGTCAGAAAACCACAGAAGAAATAGTGAGTGTGAATACTTTCAGGGTTTAATATTTTGGGGTGCTTTCTTCTTTGCTGACTTTGATTTTATGTGTTTTCCAAGATAATAAATTTTCAAACTGTGATGGTTTACAGCCACCTTTGGATCTCAGCTTCTCTTAGTTCTGGTACAGAGTTGGGGAATGGGTGCAGTGTGTCAGCATCAGTCTGAGAGACCACAGATGAGCTGGGTATACCTTGGTAAAACTCTGTTCTTGTTCATGTCTTACTCTGAAAAAGATTGTCCTTTTTTGGTTGGATGGATTTTGTTTGGGTTTTGTTTCTGTGGGGTTTGTTTCCATCCCCGTGGAACACAAATTTCCTATAGCAGGCTTGGTGTAGCAGCTTATGAGCTTGAAACTTAGATAAAATTCTGTTCTCAGAATTACAACAGGGCAATAGGAAGCTTTGCAGCACTGGGTGATGAGCATTCATGACTTAGGAAGCACAAGGAAGTCCTACATCTATTAGAATGTGAAATTGATGGATTGTTCACAACATCATGTTAGAAACCCCCACCACCCTCTGAGTCAGCACTGAGTGTTATTTAGCAGCAGTGCACTAGTTAAACTCCCAAGCAGTTAATTAACAGAAACTTTATTTTCCTGTTCAGTGAAATCTAGGATGCTACCATAGAAGAGAAATAAATTTCAGCTCAATTTTAGTCTTTCTTTTTTTCAGCAGATAACTCAGTGTCTCAAAATTGGTTCTTGATTGTTTTAATCAAGGTTACTTTTTTGATTTCTGCAGGAAATTGCTTTTGGTCCTGGTATTAAACTGTCAGTGATGTGCTACTTTAGCACTTCATAAAGGAAGTAAACATTTGTCTTGCAATAAGTAGTGAGAGTTTGTGAGTGCCAGCTGGCTCTTCTGGGCATTCCTCAGAAAGAAAAGGGAGCTTGAAAGAAACAAATGACTTTTCTTTCTCTTTACCCAAAATGTACCAGTAACACATGCATCGGTAATTAGAGGAATGTAATGATCTGAGAACTTTGCTACTTTCCTTGACTGACTACCTGACAAGCACGTGAGGTATCTTAGATTTATCCCCTGGTTATGGAAGCAGGAGCATATTGGCCAGTTATATTGCAGTGTAAATGCTGAAAGAGTTAAAAAGAAAACTTATCAATTGCACACAGAGTAAACATTTGGTGCAGGAGATGCTCAGCTGTCTGTGTTGGATTATTTTGGGTCATTGACCAAAATATGTGGAGAAAGGAGAGTAGAGGTGCTTGGAGGAGCTACAGATACCTCATTCTACCTACAGTGCCTGAATTTGTGACTGTCACCAATTCACATTTCCCCACTCCTTGGGTGTGCTCTCATTCCACAGCAAAAATGAGGGAACTCGTGCTCCCCAGTGAGCCCAGAGAGCAGGAGCCATCCTGCCAGGAAAGTTCCTCAGCTGAGAACTCCTCCTGCAGACGTCTCAGAGGGATGTGGGGTGAGGGCAGCCTGTCCCCAGGCAGCTGCACCAGCTGAGAATGGAAAAATAATGGTTTGAGCCAAGTGACAAGGGCAGCCTCACCTGTGTGCCCCCCATATCCTCACCTGTGTGCCCCCCATATCCTCACCTGTGTGCCCCCCCCCATCCTCACCTGTGTGCCTCAGCTGCTCATGGCACCCAGCACTCAGCTCTGTGTGCAGTGGGTGTGGGGATGTGCTCGGTTATGTGAGAAACAACTGCTCACTTTGAAAATTTAAAAAGGTTTATTAAACCTTGACAGAAATACAACAAAAGGACTGCATAAGGAAAAAGTTGCAGTGCTGGGAACTGCCCCTGTGGATACCACATGGCTGGTTGATCTTCAAGATGGATGCTCAGTCTTTTATACCCCTGGGGTTTGCATCAGCCAGCCCTGGCCCCTCCAAAGTCTCAGTCAGTTCTTCTTAGCCATTTATCAGTGGAGATTGCTTTGTTGTAGCTTGATTGGAGGTCAGGTGTTGCCATGCCCACCCCCTAAGCACCAAGCTTTTCCATTCCCCCCTGCCCCATGCAAGGCACACACGTGCACTCTTTCTTCTGCCTGTCCTGGACCACCCCGGCTGTCTGATGGCAACAGTACAGGGGGAAAGGGAGAACAGAGGACACCTAAACTACAATAACATAACTATACATCAACAAAGCTTTTATTAATATTCACACAATAGTTATCTTTTAATTATGAGAGCCAATCATCTGATTATCCATCTATAACAGCAGGAAGTTTGGATTTGCTGGGTAAGAGACCAGTTTCACTCCTTCCTTCCAAGCACGCACAGGGTGAGGGCTCTGGTGGGGCAGTGCCAGCCTGAGTGAGGCACAGACACAAACCAATATTCACCCGTGCAGGACAAGGCCAGCAGGGCCAAACCAGCACCTGCGGGGTCGTGCTGGGATCAGAGGGGTCTGAAATCTGCATGGCCCAGCAGTGCTGGGTTCCCTGCTTAGAGCAGGTCGGGAAACTGTAATTTTTAACCAAAAGATAATATGTAGCTACATATTAGCTGCATCAGCTATATAATATGTAGCTACAAAGACGTTTTCAGAAAATATTAGTCTCACACTTTAAAAATGGCCTATAATGGGAATAAATCACATGGGACTCTATTTTTTTTTTCATGGTGGAAAAAAAAAGCCCTTCTTTATCCACATAACTCCTTTTTACACCATTTTACAGACCTGTGTGTGACTCCAGTTGGTCAGTAGCTTTCTTGCCAATTACTTATTGGTTAGTAACAGGTTGTTGTTCTGTATTCATTGGTCACTCAAACCCTCAGTGTGTATGTGCAGGAAAAGTTGTTTGTGAGAGATAGTTCTCATTTTTCTATCTAACAGTGTAAAAACAGTTTATAGAGGTGCTGGTTGTTTTTCAGCCAGGAATATATTGTTATGCTAATGAACTGCTCAGGCCAGGATTGCTTTCACATGGGAACTTGCAAAGGGCTAGCCTGACAAGGCCAGCCACCGATTTTAGGAGAGCAGCCTTGATTTTATGAGGTCTTTATGATTTTTCTACCTCACTACAATACCTATGATCAACAACTGAAACTGAAGTTTTCAGCGTCCCTTCAACTGTCACGTTTGGGACACTGTCACCACCTGCAGTCCCCCACTGTTCCACTGCCTCTGGCATTTCTGCAGCTTCTTGCATGGTTGGAGCAGCATTCCTTAGAGGGAATACTTGGAGCCACTGATTTATAATGTCACTTGGAGGAGCTGAATGACAGTCTACACTCCTGAAGCCATAGCTCTTGCTGTCACTTTTCTCTGCAGTCTGCTGGGATAATTTCTCATGCCCAGACTACTGTATAAACATTTTTGATGGGAGCATCCATCACTCATTGCTTGTTTAGGTGTTACTAGACACTAAAAAAAAATAAAGTTATTTGTCCTAGTAATTCATTAGAATCTCCTTAAATCTTAAAATGCTGGAACTTTATTGAAGCTGGTGCATATCCTGCAATGGAATGTGGCTGTATGGACTTTACCAGCATTTTTCAGTCTATAATAATCCAACTGGTTTTAATATGAAGTTGAAATTTCACTCTATTTCAACTTTGAAGTATAGCTTTAGGAGTATTTTTAAGAGTTCGTGCAAGAAGTAATTCCATATGCAGTGTGTCTCCATAAAAACCACCAGTAATTCTATTAAATATTTAGATTCTATAAAGTGTTATCAGTCATCCTGAAATTTGATAAGCACACTGAGAGTTTTTCAGTGCAGGAAGGAAGGAAGACAGATATTTTTAAGGAACACTTAGCACAGTCTTCCCTTGTGTGTTTTTCAAAAGCATCATTAATGAATAATTTTTTTCAGTAATACAAGAGTTATTATTTGTTAACAAGAAAAATGAGAATAGTATAAGCATTATTGTAAGAGGTTTTATTGTAAGGGTTTTTTCCCAAAACGAGAATTCTGCATTATCTCTTAAGTGTGTGATGTTTACAATTTCAGATAGTTATCTTTCACTTTGGAAGTAGTTTAAGGCTAAGACATCTGAAAGATAAGCCAAGTTTTCCCTCCTTATTTCTTTTTAATAACAAACCCAAAGACAACACAAACATGGCTCCTATTTAAAGATTCCTTTTGCTGACTGCTTTGGAAGTGGCTGGTTTAGGGGGTGAGGCTGGATACCTTAGTGACTTAACAACTGGCTTCAAAAGGAAACTCAAAATATTCTGACAAGTCTGTCCTCTCCCCAGTAAGTGTGTGGACCTCGTTCATCCTGGTAGTGAATGTTTCCTGTCTGGTCCAGTGAGGGTGTTTCTGGAATATTTCCCAGGCTTTCTGCTGTGTTTGCGCATTGTTAATAACAATTGTTTGAGATTCATGTAGGTATTTAAGTCTTATCAGAAATCATGCTTTTACTGCGCCAAATAGTTACTTATGACTACAAGAAATTTCCATTTGAAATTGGAGGTAAAAATTGTCAAGTCAGGAAGTCCATGAAGACAGGCTGACAGACCTTGGGCAGTCCTGGAGTGTAACAGGAATTAACAGATCCAATTTCTGGTGGCCAGCATCAGCATGGGACAGCCTTGTACACCAGGAGGGCAGAGAAACAGGGCTCTCAACTCTGATTAGTTGGTTCAGCTTATGATTCATATAGAAATGTCTTAATTTGATAGGAGAAAAAGTGGACTAAAATAATGACAAGAGAGTGCTGGTTTTAGTTTGAAATTTCCAACACCTATTCTGCAAATTCAATGCCATAAATGAAAGTCTACTAATACCTGTTTTTCCTATGGGGTTAGTCAATACATCTGAAGACATCAGATCCTCAGCTGAAAGATGTGTGTGAATAATGAATGCAAAGCAGGCATCTGATCTAGTTTGAATTGAGTATTTTGAAAGAAATCACCTTACCACAACAGGTTGGGTTTTGTTGGTTTTGTTTTTTTGCCAAAAGCGGTTGCCTCGTGGCAATATTTAACCATACTAATGTTCTCACTCAGAATGTCATTATCGTTATTTGATTTTGGTGGGGTTGCTATTACAGAAGATGTGGTCTCTAGTAATATAATCAATTAATTTTACCTGGGGCAGGATTTAGTGCTAGAGCTGAGCCTTTCAGTAGCTGTTTTGTTCTTGCACTGTGAGAAGTGTGCTGTTCTGAGGTTCCCTCCTTGTATGATAGATTTTTTTTTCCATGGGTGTTGGACCAGGGAACTGATGTGCAAAGCTCCTGCTGTGTGTTCCCTGAATTTGTCCTTCTGCATTGCTGTTAAAGGATTTGTCATCCTGCATTTTGCTCTTCTGCTCGTTCACCTTGAGGCGTCTCTGCTCCTGGGGTCTCACCTTCCTGCTGTGCTGCTCAGGTGAGAAGTGAAAAGCCCTCTCTTCTGGCCTGTTGTGCAGCTGTGGGCAGGACAGATTATTTCAGTAGGAGCAGTGTTAGTGCACCAGGAATTAGGATCTGTTGCAGTTCATTACAGGGAGTTCCTGGGGGGCCCCTAAGCTGTGAGCTCGCTGGCAGCAGCAGGCAGGCACGGAGACTGCACAGGCTTCTGAGGGTGCTGATTAGATGAGGGTTTATTGGGGGTCCCAGCCCCGGAGCAGCATGGTTACTGAGGGAGAAGGGAGGAGGGAGAGCCTGGGGAGAGAAGGAACAAGAGGGAGTCTGGTCTCCCTTGCACAGCTTAAGAGGGAGATTCAAAGTGGGTGTGAAATAAGACTTGGGTCAGTGGGATTACAGAGACATGAGACTTGAGGGCAGGATCACAGCTTGGAATAAAGCACACATTTTCGAGGGGTGAGACAGAGCATACCATTTAACTAAAATGCAACAGCACATTTCACCCTTTTTTCATTAGATAGAAAATATAAAGAGAAATATGACCATTAAGAATTTTAAAAAGTGAAGCAGTAATTATACAGCTTTGTAGCATCAAAATAAATACCACTGCAGTAGGATTATATTTTAAACAGTCCATTTGACTTGATATTTGCTTTTGGTGGTAGGCAGCAAAGATAAAATGAGCATTTAATTGTAATAAATGGGTTATGTGGGTCTATAAGGATCTTTCTGTAGCAGTTGTTCCCTGAACATGAGCTCCTGTGAGGCTGTGGAAAGCTCTGTGCTGCTGAACCATGTGCAGCTCTTCAAGGAGAGGCTGGAGTGAGGCAAGGAGGCATCAAACAGCCGGGGCTGCTGGAGCTGTGGCATTGTCCTGGGAGCAGCCTGAAGCTCCAGAGAGGATGCACACAGCAGCAGCAATCCCACCCTTCACTTGGGGCAGGAGACACTGAGTCACACTGGAAAGGACTTCTCCTCTCTGGCAGCACAGTGAGCTCTTACAGCTCATTCCTAGAAATGTCCTGCTGCAGAGTGGATCTGTAAAATCTGGATTCATGGCATGCAGCTGAGGACTTTGGGTCTGAAGCGTGCTGGTGTCTGTACAGAGCAGCTGCAGGGGCTCAGGGGTTCCACATTGAGGCAGATGGGTTTGGGTGTGTGCTCACACTGAGAGCGGGGCACAACAACTGAAAACTGCCAGCTCTGCCTTGGGGCTGCTGCCTGACCTTGGGACTTCTACGTTCAGAATGGAGAGTCAGCCACAGTGAACTGAGTCTGAAGGAGGCTTGTGGCATGAGACTAAAAAATAGCAAATGTAGGCAGGGAGCTGCTGTTAGCAGCATATCAAATGCTGAATTAATTAATTAATTCCTGGACTTGGTGCTCATCAAAATGCTCCAAAGGGAAGAGCAACCCTGAGCTGGGAGGGCCCTCTGTGGAGGGGAGAGTAGCTGTTGGAGGCAGGAATTGAAAGGGACTTGGAAAAAATATGTTTTCTTAAAGTTCAATGAGCGTTGTTGATAACCTGTGATAAATTAGTAAAGATCTGTGAAAAGGGGTGGTTGTTCACTATTAGTGAACCTTGTTATTCCTTCCATAAGCCTTTAAAGGCTAAATTCCAGGTTTCCATTTACTCTCTATAGTTTCCTGAATATTTGGATAAAGAAAAATAATCTTAAATTTCTTCTATTGTATCAATGATGAGCACTGATCACAAACACTCTGTACTGAACACAATACAGTAGTGAAAATTATCATTGTCAGGGCAGTGAGTGCATTAATTCAGGAACAAGTTGCAATGTCTGCATTTTTTCCCTCATGTTGGATGAAAATAACTTGGTGGAAAGTGTGAAAAGATCTAGTGAAGGTATTGATATTTGTTCTCATGCGTGATGTATTCTTTTTATTTTTACATTGCATCTGAGGCCTTTGTTTTTACAGGGAATATATAAAAGGCAAATATCTAGAAGATAGTTAAGCAATAGGTAGTGAAAATTACATTACATTTTACACCCAGGAAGGCATCAAAACCTAATCCAGATGGGTGCTGAAATAACTCTGCAGAATTTATTGGTTTGTGCATTTAGTGGGCTGAGCTTCTTCTGCAGTTCAGGAGCACCCTGAAGTGATTGTGCTGCAATTTTGGAAACCACTTTCTGATAATTAATGGTTCAAGATTTATTCTTTTTGTGTGTAAAGATAAATAATGTGCACATACAGGTACTCATTAGTTTGATCCTAACATTTTCCAAGTCGACATAGTTCCAAAGCAGGTAATTTAGAT
The DNA here is from genome assembly GCF_036417665.1 of Passer domesticus. Classification (NCBI taxonomy): domain Eukaryota; kingdom Metazoa; phylum Chordata; class Aves; order Passeriformes; family Passeridae; genus Passer; species Passer domesticus. Next base: position 14,481,872 of record NC_087486.1, on the reverse strand, counting down.
GCAGTGCACTTTGAATATCTTGTTCAAGGAAAGCTTTAGGTATCTATTATCTGAGAAGCAATTTGTTGCAATGTGTTCAATTTGGCAGATGAATGTTGAACTGGTAGTAAAATGATGATAATGGAACTTTAACAAAGTGACAATCAACTGTAATAGTAAAAAAATAAAACAAAAAAATTGCCACTAAAAAAAAATCCCCAAAAAGCCACAAACTTTCTTGTGATTTTTATGAACTGTTTTTTCGTTCCTGAAAGTATTTGCAGTCTGAATAAAGGCAGTCTTACAGATGTTGGAGTTCTTAGTTTCAAAGAAGTTGAAGGAAACTGTGTCTCCAAGATTTGAAAAGAGTGAAGTAATCAATAATTACAACCAAAATATTTGCATTAAGCAGATCCAGAACACTTAAAGATTTTGGCAATAATTCTATGGAATGGGTCAAGAGGCCTACTGCAAAATCTGGGTATTTCTGTGTCTGTATACACAAGTAATACCCAAAGTATACAGCTTAACATATTTCATCGTGGTTGCATTTCATCTTAGTCTGCATTTTGTAACTCTGCTGCTCTCTAAAAACATTCCCTGTCATTTCTTGCTATAGCTCTGTTATTGCCAGGGTACTTAAGAATTTTAAATGAGACTTTATGTGTAATAAACTTCAGCAGGAAGAACAAATCTTTTCCTGGTGTATAATCACAGAACTTAAGGACTGAGGAAGAAAAATCCCTACAGTTCTAATATGTACTTATTTTGATGAGTGATTTCAGAAGTTTATTTTGCACAGTTAAAGATATCTTTCCACAAAGATTTTTGAGGCAGCAATAAGATGATTGAACAGTGCTTTCAAATATTGAATTTAGTCTTTGTAGTGTTGCCCAGGCTTAAGGGCAGGATTCTTCCAGTTCCTTCTTTCTTTGGGAAATGATGGTTGGATGGTAAAAAGAAAACTGAGTCTGTGGTACCTCCTGAGCTTGGCCATGGTCTCTCTTGCACTTGCTGTTTAGATGATTGCTCTTTAATATTTGTACATACTGAACATACTGCTGACCTTTCATTTCTGAGTTTTCCATGTTCTCTTTTTATCTTGACAAATGGTCTGTGCAGTTGGAGCATAATGAACTACTTGGTATTTAGTCCTGCAGCAGCATAGAAAGCAGAGAAGTTTCAGAGGTGAAAATTCCAGCTCTAATTGCATTGAATTCAGCCTTGCTCATGTCTTGGAGCTCAGCAGCATCTCCAGATGGCTGTCCTGAGCCTGCTGGAAGGATTGCAGGTTGGTTCAGAGCTGCAGACAATTCACTGTGGCTCCCTGTTACACTGTGGGTTATCATTTCCAGTAACTTCTCTCTCTGGGTTGCAGTGAATGTGAAAATTCCAGATGCTACAACACCTAAACCCTGTTCTGGAGGTCAAATAAAAATAATTCCCAAGTGCACCATGATGGAAAGCTGAGGGAAAGTGATGCTCAGGTGTGGAAGAATGGCTTTGTGGCAGCAGTGTGTGGTGTCAGCACGGGTAACTTCATGAACTTTATTTCAGATACAGTGCTTTTAGGGCTGAATGTACACAGGAAGCCCTTTGCTCTGGGTGTTCTCATTACCCGTTCCTCACTCTGTAACTTTGGTACAGAAATAGTTTGCTTTTTTGGAGAGATTTAATATTTTCTAAGAAAAAAATGAAGTAGAGCAGGGCATTATAACCAGCATACATCTCCCTAAAATGTTACTAAATATGCCTTTCATTTGAGCTTTCAGAAACATCTTTCTCTTTTCAGTCCAGTCTCCAATAATGCTTTTTTCATCACATCAATCAAATCACAGGAACAGAGGATGGAACAAGGCATTGGCACCAGCCCAGAATTCAGGAGCAGCTTGTTCTAGTCAGGCACTAACCAAGGTCAGCAAGGGAGAACTGAGCCCCTGCCTACCTGGGCTGCATCTCCTGCTTTAAACACCCAGCTTAGGGAGCAGGGCTGGTGTTGGAACCCTGCACGCTGAGAATTTTCAAATTTCTGTGCTGAAAGGCACAGACCCTCAGGAGAACACTGCATGTGACCCGGGGCTGTGGAGAAGGTTTCCAAAATGGATTAAAGCACTGGGGTTACGGGTGTGTCATTGGTTAGAAGTGTGATCTCACAGGGTGAAAAAACTTAGATTTGGGATTTTAGTGTATGGTGATATATGGAAGCCAAGATGGGGAATTTTGGGTGTGGGTTAGTTGTCTTTTTTGCACCTTCTTCCTTGTTCCTCACAAATCTGGGTGGTTTTCACTAATTGGGTGAAGGATGTCTGTGTTGCGGGTTTTGGGTGATCATAATTGGGTTAAAAGCATAAATAATATAGATGTCAGCTGTTTATTGGGTAATTGGGACTTAAATAGCCTTGAAGAGATACCATTTTAGCTCACTTTCCCAACTTGCTAGAGAGAGCTCACGTCTTGTGAGTTTGTAATAGATAAGGATAATAAACTTCAGAGTGAGGCTTCAAAAACAGTGTCTGAGTTTTATCCATCCTGAACTTGGAGAAAGAAAGGGCTTGAAATTCCAACAGGGTGGCAGTGACAGCAGGGGTGACCCAGCTGCAGGAGCAGATTGACCAAGAATTTGGTGACTGTGAGGGCACAGAGATGCTCTGGCTTTGCTGGGAATGTCTTTCTGAAATGTCAGCAAAATAAGGAACAGCAGTGAGGATCAAGGTGAGCACCTGGAGGGAAACCTTGCAGTCTAACTTGGCTGAGTGCTGTCTCAAAATACAGCAAGTACAAAGGCAAACTTCCTGTTGTCTTTATGTGGGCATGGTAAATTTGACATCACTAAAAGGTGGTGGTATTAAATCCTGATGCCAGGCCCTACAGAAGGGTTTGTGACAGCAATGGCTCAAGCTGGCTGGCCTGAAAGCTGCATTGAGAGAGAGCTACTGCCACAAACCCACCAGACTGGATGGGGATTTGAATGTGTCTAGCCTCAAGTGTAATTTTGAATTCAGGATGTATTTTGTACAAAATTTAGGAGTTGATGTTAGCTGAACACTGGAAAGTGGCATAAGAGAGTAGTGAAGCTAATGTTGAGTTTGAATAATGGAAGTTAATGCCATAACATGGAACCAGCCAGAGCTGCTCTTGGGCAGTAGTAATTTATGTCCTGAGGAAGAGACTCAAGGTGTCAGTAAGCAGTGATGTAATAACTGTAGTCAAAATATTTGACTATACTCCCACTGGATATGTTGTTCTGATTAAAAAAAAAAATCTCAAATCAAACCCAACACCCTTTTCTGTTCCAGGAGTTGGCCTTTGCCCCTGCATATTTATTCTGCCTAATTACACTGGAAAGGTTTCCAATTCAAAATGATGGATCAAAAAAAACAAACTTGTTTGTGTGAAATGGAGAAGAGAACAGTTTAGACTTCCAATTGAAACTTCAAAGCCTTTGTTTGACATTTTCTAAATCTGTCTCCTGGCTGTTTTAGGTTCTAAAAATGCTACTTCAATAATTAGATTGCCAGAAAAATTCCCACTAACCACATAAATTTGCACTTGATGCACTTGAACCTGTTCCAGGTCGCCTGTTTACAAAAGACAAATTCTGTCCTATTTCTGGAATTACTGCTTACATTTTGGCACAAGGAAGCAGTTGTATGACAATAAAATGGTGGGGAAATGTTCATCCTAGATTCAAATTGATCAAGAGTGACCAGAAATCCAGGCTTCCTGCAGCAATTACTTTCCACTTTGTTAGTTTATTGTAATGTCCAGTAACAAAATAACTCTGCTGTTTCCTTTTTGTGGTCGTATATTTTGGATTTAGGTCCCTCAGATCTTCAACTGCTTAATTGTTTAGTCACTTTCTTGGTTACTGTCTCCTGTTCCATCTACTTCAGGAGAGTTAAATACCAAGCCCAAGTGGCCCAGCTGGTATTTTGTGCTCACCAGCTGGTGCAGAATGAAGGCAAAGCTGCCACAGCACAAACAGCCCCGACCTGGGAGCTGTGTCCCACCCCAGCCTGCCTTGAGACTCCAGATAATTTTAGTAAGGAGGGTAACATAAAAGTGGATCTTTATTGGACGGCCTTCAGGGGCAGTTACGGAAATATGTCCATAAAAGCCTTCAAATGAAGATCCACTTTTCTATTCTCTCCTTGCTAAAATTATATCAAGTTTCATTTCTAGATTAGGAAAAAGGCAAAAGGCTCAGTGCTGAGCTGTGCTCCCTGAAACACAGAACTGCTGGGGGTGGTGTGGGAGACAGGGGCAGTGCATCCTGCAGAGCAGGACCAAAATTCCTCTGGCCAAGCTAAAATGAGAAAGAAGAGGCATTAAAAAATCAGATTAATGCTGCAAGTGAAAATAATAATTGGAAGTTGTAAATAATTATGTTTAACAGTAGTTATGGAGGGAAAAGGCTTTTGCCAGATATTCAGTTGTTGTATTGAAACTTGAAATATGTTTTCTGCACAGCATCTTGGAAAAGAATTCCATCTGTGATGTGAATTTTGATTTTCTCCATGCTTAAGGGTATATGATTGTATATGACAGACATTAAAGAAGGTACAATTCCAGTAAAAGACATTTTAAAGAAAGGGAATAATAAAGTTAAATCTTTTAGACTATTCATAATGAAATAGTAATCTACAACAGCATTAGAATAATTTGGGTGGTATAGAGTGGGTTTCTAAGGCATAAAACCTCAAGCTTAGAAACCATTCTGGCTATGAAGCCAGGGTTTAGAGTCTCTATAGGGGAAATTGGCATTTTGACATTCAGAGACCTTTTTCAAGAAGTAAAAGGTTAATAGCATAAGGCTTTTTCTTTTGTAAATTGTATTCTCTGTGAAGAGGGTTGTTGAGGGTGAATCATAAAATGCTTCAGTACTTCTTGAAGAGAAAATGATAGAAAAGCAATTAGGTTATGGAATCCTGAGAGTTCACATATAAAGTTACATAATTTCAGGATTTTTCTCCTATTTCTTCCACAGTGACAGTGAATGATGTGATAAAATTAAACTGTGTTTGAAATCAGGCCTACTGCTTGCCACCAGCAAGACAGCAAGAGAAGCTTTATTTTCCAATTCTGTTCTTTTGTTTCCATATTCTGTACATTTATTAAAGGAAGCATAGTTGCCCTTTTAATCCCAATGTTCCTAAACAATTTCCCTTGAGAAAAGAAAATCATGATCACAAGGAAGTTTTATTTCAAGGCCAAACACATTATTTGCTGATCTTTTTAACAAGGAATGTTAGCATTTAAGGCTTTCATTTGTACTTTAAACATGTTTAAACTCTCTAAATACTTCAAAAGTCTGAGCAGATCAGTCTTTTTGTTCCTGAAAGGGGAAACAAGATTGGAAGTAAAACTTTGGAGTCTTTTGTGCCCATCAACCTCATTAAACCAACAGCATCTGGTTTCCAATTAGGAGCCACATTGAATACAGACTGCTCTCATTCCAAGGGGTTTTACCAATTTTCTATAGCAAGTGCAAGACTGAGCTTGAAGTCTTCAATTCCAATGCCTCAGAATAACCATTATGGAGCTTATTTCCAAGTATTGCCTTGGAATAAATTAGGAATTGCCTTGGAACAAATTGAGGAAGGCTGTGCAGCCCAGACCAGCCAAATCCTTTCTGCTCTGTGCAGTGTGGCTGGTCACAGTTTTGTCCTGATGGTTTTGGTTTCATTGGGAAATTTCTTGTCCTTTTTTCCCCCTGGGGGTTGGGGATGTGGAATTAGCAAGCCCAAACATGCAGAAATCTACAAAATGAATTAACTAGATATGCAAATCTTTTGAAGTGGAAAATTCTATAAAATGCTCTCAGATCCTTCATTCTTTGGTGTTCCATGCCTTGCCTACGACATGCAGAGCAGATATTGAAGAGCACTGTTAAAAATACTGTTCTACAGCCTTCAGATCAATGTACATACATATGTAAGCACTTACAGGGAAAAGTTAGGATTTTTTACAGTACTTTGCTTCCAATTACCATATCCATTAAAGACATCCATAAGGGAAAAAAAAATTTTCTACTGTCAAAGACCACAAAATGTTCACATTAATAAAACATTGCATATTTACAAAATACTTTTAGTTCTTTATATTTAATGTAGACTTTAACTTAGACAGAAAAAATAATTCTTGAAACATGCTTTCAAAAGCTCAGACTGCTCTATAACCTGGTGTGTATTATAAATCTTTACAAACTACTAAATGGGGGCCAGAAGGCTGACTTGCCAAGGTCATAGCCCCTAAGTAACACAAAAACAAAATCCAGGTTTTCTGGTTCCTGCTTTAAGCACTAGATATTTCCTCTCTGTGCTCAGAAGAATTTTTAATGTGAGTGTGTTGGCAAAATGGGGATTTAGCTGCCTTAGCTTTGCACTCAACATATTTTTTAACTTCTGACGTTATTGAACTTTTTGAGTCCATGGTAGGAAACCACTCTGTGGTGAGTAGGTGAAGACCTACACTCCCATTGCCAGCACATGCTAAATGATATTTTAACTTCTCTTGCTGCATCTTTTGAAGCAAACACTCTAGGAAGGCACTTGTGCTCCAAAACCAGACAGTTCTGCTCGACACATTGGTCAGGAGAAGCATCCAGGGTGAGGTAATGGAACATTTCACACTGTGGCAGTGGCACTGCTCTAAGTGCAAGTGCTAATAACATTCAATCACAATGCACATGTGATTTATTACAGCTTTGAATGCTTTATTTTCTCCAAAGATGCCAAAACTTGCAGCTTAGTTTTGTCCTCCCAGACAATGCAAGGTAATAAACACTTTTTCCATGTGAAAAGTCCTTATTTAGGGTAAATCCTGCCCCATCTTTCTGATTTGGGTTCCAAACAGAGGAAGCAGTCAAATATTTAAAACTTTAAGTATTTAGGATATAAAGCTGATAGTCTCTATCCAAATTTTGGAGTTGTTAGCTCTTGTCCATGAGAAGTGTCCACTTCTGGGCCAGCAGCTCTGAAGACTTCAGCATTTATTACACTTCAGTGGTGGAGCAAGAAGCCTGTACTCAAATTTCTAGCCATGATTTGTGCCCCTCTAACTGTCTGGGGGTTTTAACAACTGCTGGTGTAGACAGCCATGAATAATGAATTATTGCCTTGAATAATGAACTATGTCTTGAATTAGAAAAAAAAAACAAAACAAACAACAGCACAAACCCTAAATGTCCTCTCATGCAGAATCTCTGAAAATTGCTTAGTGACAATTTCTAGCTGAGAAGAACAAACTGAATCTAAAACACTCCTTCATGTGGTAGTGAAGGTCATGGGTTGTACACTTTGACTCCCTGATCTGTCCTGTAACCATTGCCAAGCCTGCTATGTTCTGTATCCAAAGTAACACCCTCAAACCTGAAAGGATGCCATGCTGTGACCTCCTGGCCCTTTTATATGTTTCATAAGTATTGAAATTATTTAGATTTTCCAACGAATTTGGTACTTCCTTGAAGGATTATTATACTCTGTAAATAGAACAAAATGTCTCAAGTATTGCCTGCTACATGCAAGCCATGTTCTTATGGATTGCAGATTTAAGAAGAAAATGCTCATTTATTAGGAGTCTTTTCTGTGGTAAAAGCATATAATAGAAGGCTTTGCTTCCTGTCTTTTGCTTCTTTTGGTCATTCATTTTAAATGCTGAGCATGAAGCAGAAAAAGCTGTAGCAAGTTGTGTGTGCATGAGACAGGTAACTCGACAGTTAATGCTCTAGAGCTGATGGAATACATGGCAGGGTGAGCAGCAGAGGGGATATAATGTGGAAGGCTTGTTTCTGATATGGGGTACAAATCTAATACAGAAAAACCTAATTTAATTTACTAAGCTTTTAGTGGAACTACTTTTTGTTTACTTCATAAGCTGTAATTTAAAATTCTTTAACACATTTAAAAAATTTTCAGCAGCTGTGAAGGTGCATGATCCCATCTCTGTGTTGGCTTTCTGCTACTGACTACTGAAGCAATAGCAGATTAGAAACTATAATAAGGAGCAAGTGAATTTAATACCATCCATTATTAGAATTAAACTGACAGAATAAACGAATTCCAAATTTCAAGGACAATCGCAATTCAGTCTCTGAACCTAAGCAAGGGAGAAAATAGACGGTTTAAGTTTCATTCATGATCTCTTACATAATTACTGTTCATGAGAGTTCTGTTTTAAGTGGAAGAAATCCCATTTTTAAATTCTTTGTTGCTTAAAGTTACCACACTTTTTGTGTCCTACGTGGTGAATCCCAGGTGTGGCAGGGGACAAGTGGCAGAACCCTTCTGGCATCTTCTCCCAGTGGGAGTGGATTTTTGACTAAAGATGTACAGGTTGCTGATAATTTAACCTGTTTGAAGGGCATATAAAGCTTCTTTCCTTGGCTGGACTTTGCTATTTCAGAGGAAGCAGTAACCTTCAGTGTTATCTTGGATCTGATGACTGCTTTAATTTCATAGTATTTCAAGAGCTTATTTCAATACACACAACATTCAAAAACGGAGGCACAGGTGCAAACGCTGTTTGCTTAGCCCAACTCGCCCTTAACAAAGAAAACAAGTGTCTGTTTTCTCGGCTGGCGAGGAGCAGGGCTCGGGAGGGCTCGGGGACAGCGGCGCGGCCGCGAGAGGGCAGCGCGACCCCGAGGCAGCCGCGCCCGGCTCGGCCCGGGCGGCACCGGGCAGCCCGGGACAGCCCGGCTCCGCTCCCTCGGCTGGACGGCGGGCCCGGGGCTTTGCTTCACGGCCTTTTTAGGCAATGTGCTCGGAGACTTTAACCCGCTGTATGTCGCTGCTGCCCCGGTGCTTGCATCGCGGGCTTTAAAATCGGGCGGGGTTTGAAACGCGCACATCAGCCTGTGATGTGTCTGATGTGCTTGAGAGCTCCTCGTTGGGCTGTTCAGAGAGCCTTGTGACTTATGATAAGATTCAAGGCTTGATTCCTTTGGAGTCATCAAAATTAGTAATTTCCTCTCCACCCTCCTGGCTGCTGCTGCTGGAAGCTCTGCTCTGCTGTGCAGGTACTCCTGCAGCACTGATGCTCTTGTGCTCTTCAACCAGAGAGCCACAAGCTTGGATTCCTTTAACGGGTCTCACTTGTTGCCCATAAACGTTGAGATTTCAGGACTTCATCCAGCTGACTGGTTCCCATCAGACCTCTAGACAACTGACTATTGTGCATGCTAAAAAATGAGCATTTGGGAGCCATCAGCTGTCCTGCACATGTGCAGGCCACATGCACAGCACCAGTGCAGCAAGCCCTGTGCTCTCAGACAAGCCACACTTGCTGCTCAGCGTGTGCCTGTGCACAACTGCCCAGGAAGTCCCCAACAAGGGACACGGTGACGTTATGCATGACACACCATGTAATTTATCTTGAAATTAACTGTAAACACTTGTGCTTGCGTGTTTTGCGAAGAATGTGTTGGAAGCTCGAAATTGTCCAGATTTCTATTTTGGTTTTTCTTTTTTTTTTTTTTTTTCTTCCCCCCTTACCTCTCCCCAAGCAGTTGCTGTGATGGCTCTGTCTGGTTCTGCCCACCCTGCTCCCAGAGCTCAGCTTTCCTAGGCTGGCATGGAGGGTGCTATTCCAAGGCAATGTTGAGGGTGGATTCTCAAGAGAAGGCAGCTACAGAAGTACTTAGGTGGCAGCACTGCTTGAATGTAGATATACTCTGAACATCTGCTTAGTAAATGTCATCCCATGCTATGGGGAAAAAACAAAGCTATTTTTTCCTTACTTGAAAACAAATATTTATGTATTAGTCAATTTTCAAAGATGTTCTAAGTAGTGAACTACTAATTTACTAAGAGAAACTATATTTCTTTGTAGTATATTTCTTACTGCAGAAGCAGCAGGCAAGATTTAAATCCCTGCTGAGCAGACAGCACACCTTTGATAGTCATCTTGTTTGTAAGGGGTTTTACATATATGGAAATGTTGGTAGTGTCTAATAGTCGAGGAAATAGTACAGATAAAAGCTGTCCAGCTTTAGATGGCTCCTAAAAATAACTTGCCTAAATTTGTATTTATATTAGGAAGAAACACTTTATTTATTCAAATTATCCAATAATTTGTAGCTTTGTACAGTTTTGTGTTAAACTTGCTGTGCTGACCTCTGCCAATGGCCTAGAAAGAGAATGAAGAGTGACTTGTTTGCCAGCCTGTGGCAATTGCTGTGAGCCAGGAGCTATGAGATGTGTGTGAAGGAAAACCAACAGAGTTAACACCCTGCTCCACTGTGGTGTGTCCTGAGATTGTGGCCATCTCCCTTTAAGAGCTGTTTTAACTGGAATGCAGGAGAATGTGCCTCTTAGCTTTTATAAAAATTAAATATGTTTCAAGAATAGGCTCGGCTTTTGGCTCATCCGTTTTTCTGCCATTTAATCAGGTTCACTTGTCTTTCAGGGAAATTTTATTGTGAGGGATTATCACTGAAGCATGGAATATGTCAACTGCTTTGGATGACAGTGTTGAAGAGGCTTTAGGGATGTTGTTTTTTGCTATGATGTCTGCATTACCTATAATCTTATTTACTGAGCATCCAACTGCTTCTGTGCCCCCATCCTGAGGCGAGGGGTGTGTGCCTCTCCTTAGGGCTATCTTCAGGGCTGGGCAGATGATTGCTGGTGAACTAGAACAGGAAAAGAGCCTTTCCTTGGAATGGTGTTGCCTGGCTGCCAAGGGAAGTCAGGTTCCAAGGAAAGTATTTTCAGCGTCAGAATGAGCTAAGGGCGTACCCCATCCGTCTGTGCAGAGGAGACTTCAGAGCTTTGCGAGTACTTTGTCTTCCTAAGCAGTGCAATTTCTGTCCTGCCTGGTCTGAACCAGCTGTTCCTTGTTCAAGAGCTGATCTCTTGTAGGCTAACACTTGACAGAGCGTGCTGGCCTCAGAATAGATAGTGCTGAGTGTCGGTGACATGCCTGGAGCTGGCTGTGCCTTGGCCTCTGGAGAGGGAAAAGGAGAGGGAACGGTTCAGACCCCCATTTATCACTGCTGCTTTGGGCACTGAGGCTGGGCAGGGCTCTGGGGCTTTGCCCTTACTTCTGCTCACGCTGCTGGTCAAAGTCATTCCCCTCTGCCTTTTGATCCGGGATAGGAAAGGTTAATTTGGGAATCCAGGCAGGGTGAAGCCTTCCCAAGCTTTTCGTCTTGGGATGGATGAGTGTGTTTTCTAATCTTTTCTGAAAAAGCATAAAGCTCAAGGGGTGACAGCCGAATCCCTCTGGGCATTTTCCAACCTCCTGTCACTTGCCACTGAGCTCCAGGGCTGGATACTGCTATACAGGGGCCACTGCACTGAGCTTTGGGTTCTTTCATAAGGGGTTGGATCTCAAGGCTTGATTAAGGTGGTTTCTATAAACAAATACAATTTTTCATGCAAATAATTCACTTTTATATGAGAAAAACAATTTTCTTGCTCTTTCAGACAAAGACCAGGAGAGATGAAGGTTAACTTGTGGTCTTGCTTGTGCTCTTTGACAAATTTGCCTTCACAGGGAAGCACTTGAGTGCCAAATCTTTGCTCGTTACAGAGGGCAGCAGACAAGTAGCTGCTTTGCTGGCTGTGAAGGGGCACACTTGACTGGTTTGGGCAAAACCAGCTATCCAGGAGGGCAGGAATGGCTCAGGTAATTCCAAACTTCAGTAATCACAACATGAAGAAAATGCTGCCAGAAATGAACAGGTTATTTGAGATCTGCTACTGCAAACTGGAAGGCCACATCCATAGCTTGTGATGAACTACTAGCTAGTAGCCCTTCACTTAAATACTAAATGTTTGTAGAAAAAAGTTGAGAGCATGTTTTGGACACATCTGAGAACCTGAATCCTAATGTAACTTAGCCATGCCAAATCTTTGGAGCGTTGTGAGGCTTTTGTGGTAATGCTGCCCATGATCCTTATTGAAAACTTCCTTACCACAGGATCAGAGCCTAGGCTCCATAGTCACGGACCACAAGTTTGTGATGCAGATAAAGAACAGAATATCTGTGTTCCCAAGTAAGTTAGTCATAAACCTGTCTTTTGAACTATTTTTAAGTCCGTGAAATAAGAAACAAGGTTTATTGAAACAGGCAGATGTTCATGATGTGCATCCACCAGCTTTATTTTGGGCCAGGAGGTCACTGTGTGTATGGTGTGCTACAGGGCAACCCTACCTGCTGAGGAGCCAAGACTAACATTAAAAAAAAACCTTTTGGCAGGACTGGCCACTTTCCCAGCGCTCTAGGACTTTGGGGGTGTGCTGCCTTCTTTGGCCCTCTTTAGGTAAAATATATGAGCCTTAAATCAGAACAGAATGACCATGCACACGGACCCTGCTTTTGTCTTATTAAGCACATTTTTCCCAAGTTTCAACTTTCGGCGCTGAACTTCAGCGCCCGAAGCCCAGCAGTGACCCCGGCGGAGTCCCGGGCCGGGAGGCGCTGGGGCGGGACAGGGACGGTGCCGGTGTGCGGGGAGCACAGCCCGGGTGTCCCGGAGAGGGACAGGGACGGTGCCGGTGTGCGGGGAGCACAGCCCGGTGTCCCCGTGTCCCGGAGGTGTGCGGGGAGCACAGCCCGGTGTCCCCGTGTCCCTGGCGGTGTGCGGGGAGCACAGCCCGGTGTCCCCGTGTCCCTGGCGGTGTGCGGGGAGCACAGCCCGGTGTCCCCGTGTCCCGGAGGTATGCGGGGAGCACAGCCCGGTGTCCCCGTGTCCCGGAGGTGTGCGGGGAGCGCAGCCCGGGTGTCCCCGTGTCCCGGAGGTGTGCGGGGAGCACAGCCCGGTGTCCCCGTGTCCCGGGCACTGTGCGGGGAGCACAGCCCGGTGTCCCCGTGTCCCGGAGGTGTGCGGGGAGCACAGCCCGGTGTCCCCGTGTCCCCGGCCGAGCAGCCGCCGCCAGGGGGTACTCGGGGAGAGCGAACGCGGGCAACAAAAGGCGGCGCAGCCTCCCCGGCCGCAGGGGCAGCGCGGAGCCGCTGCGCGCCCGTTCCCGTGCTCCAGCCCGCACATTCCTTCCCGAAACCCGAACCGGGGCCGGGGGGGCTCGCCCCCGCTCCGGGAGCCGCGACCCTCCGCCGCAGCGCCGGGCGGGAAAGGGAAGAAGAACATGCCAGGCGCCGCCGCGTCCCCTCCGCACTGTCCCCGGGCCGCCCTCTCCTGCTGCCCCGCTCCCTGCCCCGGTCCCCATCCCGGTCCCCGCGGGTCTCGAACTCGCGGCGCTGCGGGCCGGCCCGGGCGGGCGGTGACGTCAGGCGCGGCGGCCAATGGCGCGGCGGGGGGGGCGCGCCCCGCTCCATCCCCGCTCGGCAGCGCTGCTCCGGCACGGCTCGGCTCGGCACGGCTACAGCACAGCCCGCACCGCCACAGCCCGGCCCGGCACGGCTCCCGCACAGCCCCGCACGGCCCGCGGCGGGGCGGGCCCGCGGCCGAGGGGTCGCTGCGCAGCCCCGGCCGTCCCCTCCGCGGGTTACCTGCCCGGCCCAGGTGGGGCGGTGCAGAGCGGAGGAGGCTGTTTTGGAGGTTGCCGCCGCTCCCGATGGATGTTTTGTGTGTGTTTGCCTCCGCTCCCGGGTTCTCTTTCATCTGAGGACGCATCTGGCTCGAGCTCTGTTAAACTATCTGCCTTCTGGTACCGTTCGTAGATAACAGAAAGAAACCCGAGCCCGAAAGGCAATTCCCCACCTTCTTCCACCTAACGTGACCTTCTCGGGCGCCTTTGAAGCTTTGCTGGTGCTCCGGCGATGATGGCAGTGGTGGGTTCCCTTGGGCTGTACTAAGAGCCTCTTGTTTTCTTTTCCCTTTTTTCTTAGAGGCATTTCATCTTTAAGGGCCGGCTGCTCGCGCTCACTTTTATACCCACTGGAGCCACCGAGAACCATGTTGTGTAGTGGGAGAAGCGCGTTTCTGTGCCTTGGAACGATCCTGAGCTTTTGGAGCTCCGTGAGTTGGATGCCTGTTGGAGGATGCCCGCATAAGTGTACGTGTATCGCTTCCAACGTGGATTGTCATGGACTGGGACTCAAAACTGTGCCGAGGGATATTCCCAGGAATGCGGAGAGACTGTAAGTAAAAAAAAAAAAAAACCAAAACCGTTAAGGGCTTCTCGAGCACTTGTAGGAACACCTGGGACGAGTTTCCCAGCACCTGCCTATCAGTGCCGAGCGCTCGGTAACAGGAGTTTCAGCGATCCAGCACGGATTAATGTTTTCGGGAGGGAAGGGGAGGAGCTTTTCGGGAGTTGCGGCGCTCCTGCCGCTGTGCCTTTGTACGGGCGATCGGTTTCAGAGTTTCACGGTAACTTTCAGCTGCCTCCCGATCGGGTTTTGCAGTGACTTGCTTGAAATGGAGTTCGGAGCTGTACCTGGAGTGCTCCCGGCTGTAATCACTGTCAGTGCAAACAGCAATTTAATATGCAATTAGAAACCTGGATGTTTTCACCTGGCGGCTGCTAGCAGTTTCTCCTTACTTTCTCAGCATGGTGATTTCATCACCATGGAAAACCGACTGCTTCCATAAACTAATTCAAACGGAGAAGTCACATTAAACAGCCTCTAATTTCTGTTTTCAACTGCTGCGGGGAAGCTGGGTATTCAATTTTTAATCTGCCTCAGGGTTTATGATAGCAACGTAACGCTGTGGGGAGCACGGAGAATAATGAATGTGTTCGTAGCAAATCCCCCGTATTGTAACTTCTCGGGAGTTTTTTAGCTGACTGTTTTTACTTGCTCACTGAGTTCCTAGGGAGAAAGCTGAAAGCAAAGTTGAGTTTTCTGATAGAGTTCTGGCACTCGCTCGGTGCAGGGGACGGCGTTTCTGACGTGCCTTAATGCAGAGCAGATGGCACAGCTCGGAGTGCCCGGTGCGAGACAGGGACACGGCCGGGGGGATGCCAGAGGGACAGGGACAGGGAGGGGATGTTAGAGAGAGATGGCCAGGGAGGGAATGTTAGAGGGATACGGCCGGGGGTGGGTGTTAAAAGGGACATTCCAGGGGTGACGTTCATTCCGGGGTGATGTTAAAGGGACACGTTCATTCCAGGGGGGATGTTAGAGGGACACGTCCAGGGAGGGATGTTAAAGGGACGCGATCATTCCAGGGGGAATGTTGGAGGGATGTGTTCATTCCAGGGGGATGTTAAAGGCTCACGTTCATTCCAAGGGGGATGTTAGAGGGACACGTCCAGGGAAGGATGTTAAAGGGACACGTTCATTCCAGGGAGCAATGTTAAAGAGACGCGATCATTCCAGGGGGAATGTTAGAGGGACACATTCATTCCAGGGGGGATGTTAAAGGGATACGTTCATTCCAGGGGAATGTTAAAGCCTCACGTTCATTCCATGGGGAATGTTAAACAGCCCCAGCCGGGCTCCGCAGCGCTCCGGGGTGACCCCAGGAGAGCGCACCCGGCTGTGCCTCCTGGGGGTTGGCCCCTGACTTAAAATGTTTTTGAACTTGTAAGCAAATGCTGTAGATTGTATGGCCTGACTTCCTGTTTTATTTCCTTCTGGGTCATAGACTTGGGGAAACTTCAAATTCTCAGGCAGTTTTTCCTCCGAGGAAGAAAACTGGATGAGGTTACTAAGCAAACAAAGTTTGTGTGCAAAGAGCACTCCTAAAGGCTAAGTTCTGTCCCAGAATGAAATTTTATAGAATGCTTGGCTGTTTCTAAATGCATTTTATAGCGCTGAGAGCTCTTAAATGATAGCAATATGCAGCTTTCTTACTACACTATTCTACAACCTTTAATGTTTTGTGGCCATATCAGCCCTCCTTTTAACCTCAGCTGTGTGAGCAATAGCTTTCAGATGTCAGTGCTATAGAAACCTTAACTTCTGTGTCTGAAACTGTGTACTCTGAAATTGGTGGGTACCAACCTTTTCAAAAAACCCCCAAATCTGGAACAACAAACCCCACAACAAGCCAGTACCAGGGGAGCATGCCAAGAATGTGTGATAACATGGGTGGTTTGCGTGCTTCACTGGTGAGGCGTGTGAATGGTTTAAAGAGTTAAAGGCTAGAATTAAACTTTTAAATTGCAGGTTCAAGTGATTCACAAGCACAAGGTTAGTTGGCCACCTGAGAACCATTTCATAAATGGTAATTTGTTGTAGCTGGAGTTTCAGGGGGGCTGAATTCATGTTGTTACTGGGTTTCACTGGCGAGAACGAACATCACAGAGATGTGAACTTTCCTTTCTGCTGCAGGAAGCTGAGCCAGAAGAAGGCTGTTGGCTTTGGCAGGTTAAGTGTTAAAAAGAATGAAGGAGAGCATAATGACTGTCTTGGTCTTGTTCTTTTTTGGTGTTATTTACAGATTTAAATTTTAGATTACTGGCTTGGAAAAGAACAATAGTAGCGATTTCACAATATTCAGTTTGAACATTTAACCTCAGAGATACCACCACTGATAAATGTGAAATGTAGCTGTGTTGGGTGGTTTGTTTGGGGTTTTTTAACATATATAAATAGTGTATTGTTGGATCATTCAGTGGCTGAAACCTTGTGGAAATAGTCTACAAAAGGTCATGTGGTAACACTTTAATCTGTATTTTAAATATTGTTTTCAGTTTTCACTTCTGTCAGTCCATTGTGAGCCTTTCACTGTTTTTGTAGTGTTCACCAACATCTTCATTACAACTGATTTAAAGCTTGTATCGGTTTCTTCAAATCTAGATTTCTACTAATTGCACCAGCTTGGGCTTTCTGATGTAAGCAGTAGAGAGAAGAAGACTCTATTCCTCGGAGTGTAAATTCTGCTCGTAGGTGAAACATCAGCCTGCCACAGGATATATCAGAGTATCTCATTCTGCCCTGTGGTCCACAGCAACCTGTAACTATTTATGACATAACAGTGGGTTGATGTGTAATCTTCTTACTAGAATGTTTAGCATGTAAATAAGACCAAATTGATCATATCTGAAATCACAAAAATATTTTTAATCTTGGAGACATGTTTATATGTTGGGGAAAATAATTTTAACAAGTTTCTTGTTGGCCACACACGAAGTGCCTTTTTAAACTGTTGTGCTCTGGAAAGGTATTTATTTCTCTCTGCATTCTCCTGAGCTAAAAACTCCACATACCTGTTCAAGTCGGAAACTTTTTGCTTTAATTAGTAAAAGATCTAATAGCACCACTTAAAATATTTTGCCACCAAGCTTTTGGAGTTATGTTTGGACAAATGTTACAGATTGTTTGGGCTAATGGAGCCAAGTTAAATATTATTCAAATTTGTGTTAATATGAAACCCAGGAAAACTGAAAATATAACATTAAGGAAACAATGGGAAATATCTTTAGGGGGAAAAGAATTTCTTATTGAGAAATTCTATTAAATGAACTAGCTTTGATTACTGATTTTTCCTGAGAAATGAGATGCATGCTTATTTCTTTTTTTTTCCTTGAACACTTTGAAGGTCTGTAGGTTTATACCTGTGATTTCTGCCTTGAAGGAAATCCACAGATTAACCAGTGATCACAGAAACAGAGCTATAAAACAACCCCATACTTCTATTTTTAATTTTTACACAGGCTGATCTTTAATAGTAACTTTGCAAATATAGCAAGTAGTGTTAGGTTTGTGCTCCAGTTTTTACCTTGTGATTACATTCTATGATAGACTTCTAATTGTGTGGTTGACAGGGCAGCTTTGGCTCACCTCTCATAAAGAGCTAAAAAGAGGTGAAAATTGTCCTGCTGCACAAGGAAATTACTCAGTCTGGAGAAAATAAGTGGTGAAGCAAATCCTTGTCACTTCCAGGAGTGACCTCCAATTATGCTTGTTGTGGAGAAGGAATGCTCAGGATAGCCATCATATTCCATATTTACAGTATGTCCTCATATTGCAGAATGTGATGCTCCACAGGGGTCCTTGAGAGGATGGCAGAGCTGCCCTTGTGGCTGTTGTTAGTATTTTCTGATCCCTTCCACACTTGTGAGCAAAAATAGAAGTTGATAGAATTTTTTGTGTTTTGGAGAAAAACTGGTAATTTATTAGATAAAATAAATTACCTATATTTATTTATATTTATATCTGTAAAAACTAAATCTGGAGTGGGCACAGTGGTTCTTCTATTTTAGCTGGGCAACTGATAAGATGTTTGACCTAATAAAGGAAGAAAATTTAAGGATATGTAAACACATCCATGAGAATCCCAAATATTTTACAAATATTTTACCTTTCTAAAACGTTCCTTAGGATTGCTCCATCCAGCTCCCATAATGAGAGTTTCCTTAGCTGTGCTTCAGTTCTCGGATGTGATTATTTCAATAATTTCTATAATTTCCTTCAGTGGAAATGTTTTCTATATATGTAGAGTATCATACACGTGGCTCTTTATAACACTTAATAATGCTGGTAGGCACGTTCAGTTTGAGATGCTGCAAAAATGCAGTGAGCAGATCAAAGCCTGACAGCTGAGCTCCTCAGCTCTGAAAGGAACCAGTGATACTCAGAAACTGCTCAGAAGTCTTCTGGGTCAGTGCCTGCCTCCTGCTTGAATGTGAAGCATGAGCCTTTGTGATTTTCCTCCCATTCATGCCTGGCTATCTCCCTGTCTGTTAGCAGCATGGTTAAATTCCCCAAATAAGCTTTTATACATATTGCATATGTATAAAAGCTTATTTGGGGAATTTAACCATGTTTGAGTTCTTGATGAGTTTGTTTGGTGGCTTAGGCTCTTGTTTAATTGATAGCTCTCCTGTGTTAGTCATTGCTTTGTTTTGCCTTTCATTTGAAGGATTCTTTACCTTGCTAAATTGATAAAGCTTGTAGGACTAATCTGTTCTGTGCTTTGTCTGCGCAGCTAAATTGAGTGTGTCCACATTTAGGTGCAATTTAGAAGCTTAGTCATCTGCTTACTCCTGAGTTTTCATGTGGTCTGGGGTTTCTGTTACACAAATATATTATTATGGTGGTTTTGGCCTAGGTGCATGGAGCTGCTGAAGTTGCACTGGCTTGTAATAAGTCTTCAACTTCCTCAATTCTGTCTCCAAATTAAATCTAAGCTCCTGTCTTGAGTGCTTCCATATTCCTGCAGAAGGCGATGTTAAACACATGCAAATATAATTATGTGACTCTTGCACTGACATTCTGCTTTTCTACAGTTCTTCCCACTAGGGATTACCACTCATTTGTTTGTAGTAATTGTCTCCAAAACCTTGCATGGAGCATTTCTCAGATACTTTTTTCCCTAGGTCATGTGTCAGTAGGTGGATGTACGTGGCTTTAACTAGGAAAGCTTGCTCTTGGAGGGACTGATCCTGGGAGAACTCCACTGGGTTCTCTGATTTTATGGGGAAAAATCCCTTTCCTAGTGTAACTCTGACTAGCAGTGCTTGAGCTGGCACACACCTGGGCAGGATCAGTCTGCTCTGTTAAATTTGTGACGTGGTTTTGAAGTGATGGGAGCAGGAAGGAGGATGGAATTAGCTGTTGTAAATTGGTAGCTGCAGAAGCAAGTAGTGGCCATTGTCATGTTGCCTGTATTTATTTGCACAAATTTGGATTAGGTTTTGAGATGAAAGAGACCAGGCTACTTCCTGCAGAACTTTTTAATGAGCTTCTCTGAGACTATTTACTTTTATTCATATTCTTACTTTTGCAGCTGAGTATTGATTCATGCAAAGGAATTAGGCCAAAGGAAAATTGCCCCTCTAAAGAGCAGCTGTTGTCTTTTAGGGAGTCTGAAAATACAGATGATGAGTGTTGTTTTTGTATCCCTGGAATCTGTGCACTGTATGGCTTTGGGGAGGCATGTAGCCAAGAATACAGGTACAGCTTACCTGTAGGGATGTGAGGCCAATAAAAAAAGTAAATCCTGATGCTCTTTTATTGGCACTGTAGTTTTATAAAACTCCTTCTGTTTTACATTGTCATTTAACTTTTGCAGTGAGAACTACCTGTCATCTTTTGGAATGTCACTGCCAGGGTACAAACATTTCCAGTTGTGTTTAAAACAAAAGTAGCTTGTCCTGCATGGACATTGGCTCTGGTATTTGTTGTCTGTGTTTTCAAGAGTATTTAGGCTATTCCTCAACCTCCACAGAGCAGAAAAAAAAGATTTTTTCACAGAAATCTCACAAGATGTTTGGAGATAATGATGATAGGGGAAAAGGACTTGGCTCTAATAAGGATATTCAGTGGGTAATTTCAGTGACTGCATGTAAAGAAGTGTGTTTGTTTACTGCAGAGACTGTTCAGAAGGTGGAAATGGCATGTGTTCCCTCCCAGGAACTAACAGCCCAAATGACTTGAAGCTTAACTTTCCCAAAACCCTTGATAAAGTTTGTGTTGCTTGATTTCCCACAGTGTGGAGCACCTGTAGGAATCCACTCACACATCTCGTGGTCCCACAGCTCTCTGAAGGGGCTTCTCTTTCCCTGCTGGGCTTATTTTCCATCCTGCAGGACAAAACAGTGATGTCTGTCCTCCTCAGGGAGGAGCAGACACAGCAGGTGTCCGACTTCAGGTGAGGAAGGAAGACAAGTTTGGGGAGCAAAGCCAAAGTGAACCTCGAAGGACAAAGCCTTTCCAAGAAGAATGATGTTGGCAACACCATGGAGAAGGGCTGAGCAAGGGACGTGGGGCAGAGCTTCCTTCAGGACATTGTCCATCTGTCCATCCTGTTACAGGGTGTAGACGGAGCAGTGGTGCTCAGAAAATGTTATCATAGTTTTATAATAGTTTATAGTAGTTTTATTCCCTCTTGTGAGGTCTGAGGGACAGGCTGGTGGGAATGTGCCTCCTCTCCTTGGCTCCTTTCTGCTCTGGGGCCCCAGGAAGCTTCCAGAAGTTCTCATTGATTCATGTGCTTTAGCATAGCCAGTATGGATTGTGATCTGGCACTGCTGTGCTGGCTCCCATCCCTCTGGGCTCACCAACACTTTGCCAGCGTAAATATCAATTTCACTTTTTTGTTTGTTGTGCAAGTCTTATTCAGGATAAGAAAAGGCTGGGTTTCAGTCACATTTGGGTTGCAATATGGCCCAGGCTGCTCTGTTTTCAGTATTTTTCAAGTCTTTTCTCCAGAGATCTGTAATGCACAATTTCCAAGTTTGTTTTCAGTGTTTTCTAGTCAGTCATATCATCATTTCAGGTTTTGAATGGATGTTGTCAATAGCAAGAATGCTTCTTGCCCATTAGCAAATGGCCTTGTAAGCAACTGACACTTTGTCTAATGGTATTAAACACATCAAAGATAAGGGGGCAGGTTTGTGCTCTGTACTCACTAAATTGAGATTGAGTTGAAGGCCATCTCCACAGAAAAGAGAATTTAAGAGGCAGATTCTTACCTCTCCCAGTTATTTTCAGCCTATTTTTTCCCCTGCAACTGAATCTGGTCTGTCAGTTATCTCTGTCACAATAAATTTTTGTATTTTGCTTTTACACCATCTGTTTGATGGCTGCAATATATGATTTTAATCTTATGATTGATAGATTTCTGTAGCTTTTAATTAGATTTTTACCTTTCTATTTGTGATCTACTTCTTTTTCTAAGACCCTAATTTTGTCTCTCAGGTGGAAATGAGACTGTAGTCATTGCTTCAAATTTACTTTGCTGTCACTGGTGAAAGGAGCATTTACAGTAAACATTAGTATGGTTAAAATGAGGCAGAAAACTCTGTTTTATAGCTGGTCTTGTCTTGAATTTCCATTGATCAGCCTTCAAAATCTGAATTTGCTTCTAAATTGATTATAGAATTGATGTTCACATTCATTTATACCTGTTTTCTTCAACAGTTGCAATATTGTTGCAGAAATCATTAACTTTCTGGCAAAGGGACTCCTCAGGAGAGTCCTGTGTTCTTCCTGCCTGCCTTTATTCCTGCTTCAGCTGCCTGGAGAGAGATCAGCCTGCTGGAATTAGCACCAGGGTACTGATGAGGGCTCTCAAACACCTGAAAATGCTGTGGGAGTGCAGGCAGCACTGAGCATTTTGGGACACCTTGTCCCTGGAGGTGCCTCTCTGCCTGCCCTTTGCACCCACAGTCTGTGTGGTTTGGGGCAGCAGTGGTGTATTTAATTAATTAGAACTAGTGCTGTATTTGGGAATTAATGGAATTAATATTGTGTTTGGGAATTAATGGAATTAATATTGTGTTTGGGAATTAATTGGAATGAATGTTGTGTTTGGGAATTAATTGGAATGAATGTTGTGTTTGGGAATTAATTGCCCCTGTCTGTGGTGTGGGGACACAGTGGTGACATGGTGCTGTCCCTGCATCCCAGCAGTCACCCACAGCACAGGACACAGGAGCTGCCTGCAGATTTTCAGGATGTTTTCTCTGAACCTGTTTGCTTCTACAGAGACACAGATTCTGTTTCAGCCAGGGCTCTGTGGAAGGAGTCTGCAGGTCAGTGTTTTGGAGATCAGTAACCCATTTTTACAGCCTGTCAATGTGCCTGTAGAAAATGTGGGGAGGATTGTGCTGAACTCCATTTCTGATAGATTTATTATTTTTTTCCTTCTATTCGGATGATTTTTCTTGAGAGGAGCAGTCCTTGATAAAAAAAACAAAAAAAAAACTCCAGAAAACCCCACAAGCCAAAAAGCCCTCCCCAAAAAAACAAAACAAACCCCCCCCCCCAAAAAACAAAAAAAAAAAAAAAAAACAAAAAAAAAAACCCCAGAGCCATCAGTTTGTTTTACAAAACTTAAAATTTGCTGTAATTTTAATTCTATCAGTTAAAAATACAGTGTGCAAGGTAGGCTGTGTTGGATTGAGGACAGTGCCTGCTGTACTCAGTTCTGTTTCATCTGCTTGTCTTCATCCCTTTGCTCTTTCTTCTTTGCAGAAAATCCCTTGAGAAATCTTTGTTTGCACAGTGCTCAGTATGAGGGAAGCTTGAGCCATTGTAAGGGTGCTTCTAGGCATGATAACAGAAATAGTAATAAATTTCATATTAGTGGAGCTGAGGTTCTGATCTCCAAAATCACAGCACAATCAAATGCAGCTTTTAATGTGTATCTCCAAACTTTATTTCAAGAGCTGGATTCTGTCAAGGTTGGCTGTTCCACTGTGGGGAGAGAAGAAGACTGTGGAAATCAACTTTCTTGTGAAATGTGCCAAAAGATAAGCATTTAACTGTTAGGAAGATAACATTTTGATAGCAGAAGCAAGGTGCATGCTAATAGTTAGGGGACTATTACTGAATCCTTGGGTTTTGGTTTTTTTCCCATTTTTTTTTCCTTTTCTCCTGTGGCAGGTAAGAAAGTGATAATTAACTGGTGCAGAATAAAAGTGTTAGTGTACTATGAGCTATTACAGGTGTACCTAATAAATAATCCTGAAAGTTTCAAAGGATACCATGAGTTGTGAGCCTTCCTCAGGTCAGAGTAGAACCAAGCATTTTAAGGCAGTTTAGCAAAACTGTCCTACTGAATTGTCATCTCTGACATTTTCTCTGGGTGTGCACTGGGCAATATTGAGCACTTCTTCAAATATTTTAGCAGCTTTTTAAGTTCAAGTAGTACTTGGTTGTCTGTCTGCCTAAGAGGGTTTTGGGTGTTAGCATTAAATGCAGTGTCATATGTTACAAGATACCAAACTAATGAAAAAATGTGACTTTACTTGGAAGAGTTTTTTCCACAAATAATTTGTCCCAAAATATAAAATATTCCAATTCCTAACTTCAGTTTTCCTTTGAAGATTACAAAATGCTTATCCAATAATGGAAGACTCTTCCTTAGAATTTTATATTGTGTTCCTTGGGAAGGGCTGTCTTATCCGAGGTGGAAGAACAACAAGTTCTGCATTGTTATCCATTCCCTATATTAGAATATAATTTAACTTTGCATTAATGAATTTTCTGCTCTCCCAATAAGGAAACAGCATTTTGCCCATTCTGTCTGGATTAGGATAGAGCGTGTAGCACAAAAAGTTCACATAACAGATGTGATCACAGGACATCCAGCCCATTAAAGTAATCCTGCATATGTATGTGCTGCTTGTCCACGGCTATGGAGACAGCAATGTTTAATTAAAGCAGTTGTGTTGTTTAAATATGACTCTGAGAAATCTCAGCAAGGACAAGATGAGTCCAGAAAGCAGTTTGTGCCTTGTGCCTTCCTGTTTGTCCTGAAGCACGTTTTGCCTGGACTTCAGTGGGAACTTAACTTATGGATTTTCTCCAGCTCTGTTGTGATGGTTTTGTTTAGACTGGGGAGGCATTATATTAGGAAGGTTTTTTTGAAATGCTGATTTTGGCAAAACCTGGGTGAAACATCTTTCTTTGGGGAGGGCAGCAGTGGTTACAGCATCACTGAACAATGTGGGAGCCTCTGGGTCACAGGCTCGTGTGAAATTGCAGTGGAGTGGTGAGAAGAGGCCCTGGCAGTCTCATCCTCTTGAAGTGGTAGAGCTGGTTAGAGGTGGGGTTTGGAGAGCACAGCTGGGCACAAGAGAGAGCTCATTGTGAGGCAATGGTGCAGGCAGGCAATTGTGCATTTCTGAAATGCCTAGATAAATGCAGCAGGGAGCTTAGCTGGAGACCAGAAAAAAAGAGGTGAAAAAAAAATGATGGAAGGGAAATTCTTGAGCAAAGAGAGCTTGTTTTCCAGAAGTGGAAATAGATACTGAGAAATAAGGCCCTAAGGGAAAGGCTGGTTCTTCAGAGAGATGAAAACACACATCTGGATATAAATTTCTCAGATAAGAATGTGAAAGTGTAGGAAACAGCCCAATGATCCTTTGGAGCTTTGAGTTTTAATAGATAACATGTGAAAAGGCAGCAGAAGATAAGGAGCAATCAGAAGGGTTTTATGGATTTTTGGGGGTTTGTTTGGCATTGGTTTTGGTTTTATGTTCATTTTTTTACCTCTGGAAAGTTTTTTAGCTAATTGCTTATGAAGTTTTTTAGAAGATGAAAATGGATTGTTCCCAGTTAATGTTAACTTCATTTTATAGAATAGATAATTTCCAAGCTGGTTCTTCCATAGCCCTCATGTATGCAGCAAAGTGGTTTTATAAGCATGAGGAGTTTCAGTAACTTGAAACATCAGATTTCTGTGCAAAGGCTTTAGGAAAACTTGAGTTTTGTGTGCATTTAGCAAACACTGTGGAATCAATTCAGCTTTAGTGCAGCAAGTAAAAAACGAAAAGTGGGATGAGGATGGGGGACAAGGAAGGTGGGAATCCACTCAAGAGTGAAGAAAATTGCTTGTAAATTGGTTGCAACATCTGGTTGCTAACATCAAGTCAATACAGCCCTTCCTTCAAAATTCACTTTACATATTAAAACTGTCCTACGCATTTTATTGCAAGGTTTTGGCTTCCTCTGCTCCTCAGTGGCCTCTGCAGACATGTTACACTCAGTGTGGTGGTGCTAGGAATGAATAGAGTTGGTGAAACTGGATGCTTTTTACATTAAAAAACCAAAGCCCTGAACAGCAACAAAAAGAAAAACCCCAAACATAAACAGAGATCTCTCTTACCTTTCCAGGAAAAGATCTGGGAAGGGTTTCTAGTCTGTGCATGTCTGAAAGTGAGCAGGGTGATGAAATCAAGGCTTGGTTTTCATGCCAGCCTTCACTAAAATAATTTGTTTGTTCATAGAATGTCTTTCCAAGTTATCAAGAATTTACAGCAGTGAAGAGCAGGTGTGAAATATGGCAAGTCTGAAATATCAGGGTGTCTGCATTAGTGGAGAGCACCCAAACCCTGCCGTTTCTTCACTGTGATCTTTTCAGCTGTTAAGTGAAATAAAAATAAATTAAAGCAATGTGTGTTTTGGTGAAGTTTGCAGCAATGCTTTTTGCCCAGATGAGTCCAGAAGTGTCAAACACTGAAGCACATCTCTGTTGATATCCTGGTGAGGCTGTCCATGTGGTAGCTGAGTGAAAATATGAGCAGAGAATGCTTGACATGGTCTGATTTCTGCCTTTGTGGCAGGCTGAGCTTTGGAACAGCCCTGGGCTGGTCTGGCCACCTGAAATCCCTGGAACCAGCTACTCCTGCTGGACATGGAAGAAGAGCCCAGTCGGAGGAGTTAAGTAGGAATGGCTAAACGAGATCAAGAATTGAAAAGAGTAAAGAAGTGACCTTTTGTCTGTGCAGTTGTTAACCTTGGGGTTTAATTTTTAATATGAATTAAAATGATGCTTCAGCTAACCTGACACAGAACTGTACTTGCTCCTCTTTGTGATGTGCACATCCTTCCTTCTTCATATTAAACCATGTTTCTGTAGCAGCTGTACTTTAAAGTTTTTTCTTTTTTCTTTTTATGCTTCATATTTAGTTTTCTGCCATTCCCTGAACGCCCCGCAAAACAGAAGACAGCAAATACTTGTTTTACTTTTTCCTTTGCAGAAAATGTAGACTCGTGGAATCACTAATGTTGGAAGGGACTTGATGCGATCTCCTTGTTCAGGCTGGGCTCAAAGCAGAACATGGAATTCAGACAGAAGATGTCTGTTTGGGTCTTGAACACCAGAAATTGCCTCCTGTAGTATTTGCAGTGACTTTTGCAGTACCAGTCTGAGGCTGCTGCTGAGCAGCCTGCCCTTTGCCATTTTGTGCTTTTTAACCTTCTCAAGGCAGAGGTGACTTTTGCTGTGTTGGAGGTGTCGGGGCAAGGCTGGGCTGTATCAGCCTGACCTGTTCCCAGCAGCTGAGTCCTGTCTTCCTGCAGGTCAGGAGCTCTCAAGGGATGTTTGACTTGTTCCTCTGCCACTCCTGGCTGTTCCTCTCCCCTTGGACACAGAACATGGGAGGCTGTGCTGGTGAAGGCTCTGAGCACCTCAGTCTGTCACTGAACCATCACATCTTGTTCATTATTATATTATTTTAGTTGAGGTGTTAGGGCGTGGATTGGACTCAATGATTTTGGAGGTCTCTTCCAACCCAGTCATTCTGTGAATTATTTTATAGCTGATGCCCTGCTGGGAGCTTCTCTTGGTGACCCTTGCCAGCTTGAGCTCCAGATGAGCTTTGACTTTGCTCAGACCATCACTTGAGGTCTGGGCAGTGTTTCTGCACCCTGGGTGCTGTTTGTCCTCTCCCTGCTGTGCTGGGGCTCCATCACCAGGTGCCTCCTCAGCCCAGGGGTGCCCTGGCACTCGAGGAAGTGCCAGGACAGCCTCCACCCCTGCAGTGCCTCTGTCCTTCACCAGGGCACAGGTGACACTGCCAGAGGAGATCTGGAGCACATCAAGAGCCAGTACAGACTCTGGGGACAGAGGTGAAGGACACAGAGTATAAAATGTACTGTTAAACATTATGCTGTCAGCATAACAATTCCTTTATGTGGGTAATGAAACCTGTACACTCTAATTATTAGACAGGAATTCCTGCAGGCTGAGACAAACATGTATTTCCTTGGAAGAAGCAGAATACTTGAATTACTCAATCCATTATTCTGCTTTCTGTGGGCCTTGGTGTGACTTCCACTGCAGTCTGCTGTGGGGAATTCAGCCTGGAATTCAACTGCACAAGTTGCAAAAAGTGAAGGGTTTTTTTTCGCCTGGATATTTCTTAACATTTGTAGTTTGCCAAATATTTTTTTTTCTTATTTTTATAAGGATGAGGGCAGAAGTGTGTTGTCTGCAAGCAGTTCCAGATCATTTGGACACTTAATGTGTGTTATTAACCAAGCACCGCTGTAATGGGCTTAAGAATGGACAGCTTATTCACAAAATTAGGGCACTTAACCTCGAAGGTCCGTTTTTCTCATTGTTCAGACAGAAAGAAAACAGTCTGACTCATACCTGAAAGCCTTCTCTAATCAGAACGGAGGATCTAACCTTTTTTGAATTAAAAGCTGTCGTGTAGGTGTGTTACAAAACTATGATGGACTGCAGCATGGGATTTGCACACTCCAACTATTGTGTGACTGTTTAATTGCTGTTTAAATTTTCCTGAGGACTGAAACTATCCAGGGTCACACACGTGGTATGCAACAACTACAGCAAAAATTCAGAAATGTTGAATAGTGAGTTGATTGTTACTCTCGTATGAGGTGTCCACATTGCTGGATCCCAGCATTTCTGTGTGGATCTGTGCAGTTCTTGTTGCTGAAACTATGCAGAATATTTGGAAAGCACTGCTGGTCGTAACAGGGCTTGGTTTTTTCTCTTAATATTTTTCCACCTGTGCCTTGCTCTTACTGCAGGTCAGGGAAGGGGGTCTGCAGTCTGTGAGCTGCTGGTTATAGTTTGCAGTAGGATCTCCCCTTAACCTTTCTTTAATTTAAGTTCAACAAACCCAGGTGTCTCAGCCTCTGTTCAAATGTCACCAGACAGCTTCCTGAGAGTCTCTTTCCTGTCCTGAGAGCCTGCACTGGCCCAGGACTGCAGATGGGCTGTCAAAAACCCACAAGACAAGACAGCAGTGAATTATTCCAAATTCTCAAGCCCTCTGTCTGTGGTTGAGGTGGCCTTTGCTGCTCCAAGGGCCACTGCTGGAGTTCTGGGGCACAGTGGGACTCCAGGAGACTTTGCTGCAAAGCATCTTCCTGCTCATGCAGTGCCCACCCGGGCTTGTTGCCTGAGTTTATTTCCTCTCAGGTGGAGTGCTTTTTATATTTTTCTTCTATTGAACTAAGTGATGTGAAAGGTTCAGAGAGTGCCAGTCTTTCTAGAGCTCAGTAGAAATAAAAATAAATTCTCATGCTCCTTTGCAAAGTCAGCTGATAAGAAGGAAAAAATAACTTGAGTCTTACAGAGATGAAATGTACTATTTTTTAAAAATTGGAATTACCTCAGCTGAATATGATTTTGAAGTTTTTGTCTTTAGAAGTGATGTTCATACTTGCCCATGTGATTTGGAAACTAGTGGAATTTGTGTATTTCATAAAACCCAGTCCCAGGAATTCATTTCCTGCATTGCAAAACTTGAGATGAAAATATGTTCAATCTGAAGATATGCAGATTGTGCTGCCAGAGGGCTTCAGGATAGTGTTATAATTGAGTAGTTTATCACAGTAACTTTGAAGTTCTTGGATTGAAGGCAAAAAAGAAAATTGCCAAGTGCTTTCTGTTGGGAATTATGGTCATTTAAGGTTAAGAGGCTGGTGGCAGTTCATACCCATTAGAGAAAATTAGCTGCACAGCAGAAATCCTGGAAAATGTTTAAAATAATAAAACAGACACTGGGTGTGTGGAGACTGGAAAGGGCAGCCAGAATCTGTTGTGTGCGTACATTCACACATGGGTGTGCATTTTTGTCCCTTTCCTGGTCCTGGCTTTAACATGGTCCCAAACCAAGAGCTAAAGCACTCCTAAAGAGGGGAGGCTTTACTGAACAGCTTTTTTGCCTCC
This sequence comes from Passer domesticus, assembly GCF_036417665.1. NCBI lineage: Eukaryota > Metazoa > Chordata > Aves > Passeriformes > Passeridae > Passer > Passer domesticus. Next base: position 14,452,654 of record NC_087486.1, on the reverse strand, counting down.
AGCCCTGCAGACACTTTTCCTAAAAATCAAGAAGGTTTCCCTCATGGCTTTTAAGTTTCTGGAGTGCAAGAGATAGCTAGATCAAGGGTGAAAAATTCATTGCTGTGGAAAATGCAGGTTTGTTCCAGCTCAGGTGCTGCGTGTTACCTGGGGTGGTGACAACAAAGCACAGAAGATCTTCCAGGGGATGACTCAGCTGCTACTCAGGATGCTTTGGGCTGACAAAGTCCTTTAGCAGTGCAGTGACACAGAAAAAGCCTTGTTTCTCAGGAGTGAGGGCTGCTCTAAAGTTACTTGGAGGAATTGGGCTAATGAAAAACATCAGCAACTCCTTAGATCCAGGAATCTGGATTAATTCATTATCACTTGAATTTTGGCTCCCATGTTTTCAATGTAGGTTTGCCATTTCAAATAAACCCTTTGGAATGTGGTACAGATTAATCATAGCAAAGGATGTGTGCTGTCACTTCAAAACAGGTGCTCTTAAGTTTCTTGGGAAATTATTTTTCTTCTATTTTTCATGAACATTTGGAAGTTGCATGAATTGTGTCCGAGGTGAAGTTTGTTTTGATGGGAATTTTAGATGGTGTGTCGGATCCTGACCTGTTTTTAGGGGGAACAAGAGAGGTTTTTATTAGTTCCTAACTTTGTTCTGTGACACACAAATTTTATGCATTCCTTCTTGGAAAATACAAAAAATGAGGTGAAGAGAAATTCATCTTCCCTGTAGATTGTGGGGTGTTGGTTGAATCAAGATTCCTTTCAGAGTCTTGGGTTCTGGGCTGATTTGTTTGTCCCTGCTTTGAACTGGTGTGTGGTAACCACTCTGAGAATGTAACAGGAACAGAAACTCAACTTTGTGTTTGAGGTTCTGTGACTAGAAATGAATATTTACCTTACTTAGGAAGCAGCTGGACAGGAAAGAATCCTAGTGCTGTTTAACTTGGGTAAGAGCTGTTTTTTGAAGTGTATGGCAGTTCATTTTTCCTTAAATACAGTTTCCCTACTGCTCTTATTGAATTCTTTATTGATGTAAATGAAGAAATATCTGAGACTGCAATTAAGTCTGGTGCTCCTTCTCCTTAGATGACAGGTTATTTTTGTTTTCCATGGATTTTCATTTTGTGTAATGTTGTCTTGTTATCTTAGGTTAAAGACAAATAATAGTTTTTAGACAATAAATATTTTTCAAAATACTGCCCATCTAGGACTTGTGTTTGTCACTGAAATGCAAAATCAGCTACTGCCATGAAATTCTTGGGCATCAAGGGTCTTTAGTTTTGTTGTTAGGAATGTCACTGCTTGCTAGATAGGGACCTGAGAATTCTCTGAAATAGAGGCAAATTTATTGTTTTTGAGCAGTTATTGATAATAAATGGCTTTAATGAAGTGCAACAACTGTGTTCCTTCTAGAAAGAGAACTAAATTTAGGCAATTTCTTTTTTGACCAAAAGGTAACAGAATTAGGCTTGAAGTCTGGTAGTTTTTCAGGTCAGAAAAAAATACTGTTTTTTTTTAAAGCACAGAACAGAACCTTGTGTTAAAGCAAGCACAGCATTTGCAGTAAGAACATCAGAATGAGTGTGTTTTGTCTGCCCATGAGTTTGTGCCCACGTGTCAGAGGCTGCAGAACCAAAGCATGACAGAGCTGTAGAGAGAGAACTGGTTTGTGCTTTAGTAAGAGTCTTCAATTTGGCTTCTGTGTGCCTGGAAGAGCACAACTGGGCGACCAGAGCTCTGAAATGAGCAGCTGATTAAAGGACCCCAAACCCACAGTCTTGAAGACGTTGAGGAATTAAGTTAGGGATTGACCTGGGTATGTTGAAGATTCACAACTATGATGAGGGCCCAAATTTTATTGTCCAATTATCTTGGATGTTATAGTAGAGAGAGGGTTCAGATGGCAGCAGAATAACCTCTGACTACAGTGGGAACTTGTAGTCTAGTAGTGTTGCTGTGAATTTTTACATCCTTGTATATCAGAGGATTTGAACATTGTATAAGGCATTTTCATTTGTACATACCTACAGAATTATTGAGCTGAAGATTGTGCAAGACTCCAGCATCTGATTGCTGTTGTTATTGGCTGTCCTGTAGGAGCTGCTGTGCTGATTGTGGGGGTGATGGGGTGTCAGCTCAGTCCTGACTCTGTGCAGCGAGGGGAGGGAGGCTCCCGGGGTGAGGGGCTGCCACTGCCAAGGCTGCAGAGCCCGCAAGGCAGGAGCACAAAGTGTGAAGGGACAAGTGGATTTACTTCTCCAGTCATGAGCTTCATCCAGTCCAAGGAAGAGGGTGGGGGCTGAGACAGCGTCCGGATGTTTTGGAAGAGTTGAGTGGCTGAACAGAATAATTATCAACTGAAATTTAAGTAGTGTAGCAGAGGAAATCTGTGCACTCCTGGGAATGCTGGTGCTTTAAGACATTGAAAAGTCTGTCTAAAATTCACTTGATTGTCTTTAGAGAAGAATGAAAGATGAAGCAATTCAGAGGAATTATTGCAATGAAGCAGGATTTGCTCCAGTTGCTCCAAGCATCCCTGTTTGTAATAAGTGTGTATGTTGTGTGACTCAGTCTTCTGCTTCTACAAAATATGTGTTGAATTAAATTGTTATTAGAACATAGCAGGACATGTTTATGAGTAAAGCTCCCTTAATAGCTCATCTGAACTCACTTTCATGATGTCTTGTACCATTCCAGTCCAATTCATGTTTCTATTCTCACTGAAATAATTCCTTCCACGTCTGTTTTCTTAAAGTTACCACTGCAGCTGCACTGTTCTTAGCATGCTTTTTCCTACAAAGTATGTTAAAATAAATTAATAAATTGACAAGACAGACCTAACGTCAAGAGCTTTACCAAAGCTGGTATAGATGTAATTTCTGATTTCTTTTTAATGGAGTGATAATCAACTTTGCTGCTGACACTCCAGCAGAGATGTGCATTCCTTAGTGGAGTTTTCTTAGCTGTTTTTAATTGATTAGACTATCTTATTTGAATGTGAAATGACCAAGAGTAGTAGCTGGTCCTGTGGGATAGATGTGTTGAGTAGGATTCAAGATCTTCTTGGCCCCACATACTACTCAAAATGCAGGAATTCTGCAAAATAAGAATATTATGTAGAATTATTTCATCTGCACATAGATATGTGTTGAAGTGAAATATAAATAAATTTGCCTGCATGGTATTATTTTCCTCATATCTTAGACCCAGATGATTTCTTTTCCAAGAAATCTGTTTAGTTCCAAGAGTCCTTTTGAACACTGATGTGTTTGAAAGCCAACCAAGATTACATGTTAAGGTTTAGTTCTTTGTAGTTGAAACCCACTAGTGAGCCCATAATCAGCTGCCAAACTTTATAAAGGAAACATAAAATATTATGTTGCCCACAAATACCAGCTGTAAACCACTAATGTCTGCATTAGTTCAGTAACTTCAGAGTCACAAAGTTTAATTGACTAATGGGGTAACCTGTGGCAATCTGCTGCTCTGCAGCAGCATTAGACCTACTGTGAGCAGGAGGAGGAAATTTTACATAGTTCATCACAGTTTTAGTCTGTTTTTCTTCAAATGGCAGATAAGCCTTGAGGCAGAGCATGCTGGAAAAAGCAAATGTTCAGAAGGTAAACACTGTTTTTTAAAACAGACAGAGGCTGCAGTTAGGGTTTGAGCAGAGTGAACTACATGAGGAATGTTTCTCTTAAGGTTAGGGCATGGTGCAAGTAATTGGAATAACAGAAATGGAAACCTTTCACTTAGACACTAAACTCTGTAAGTGATTAATAGGATGATTGATATTGTGTATACAGGATAGGCTGTGCCAATCTGCAGGAGGAGAGGAAAAAGCGATCTCAAGATATGTGCTGATCAAGGAATGTTGAAGTCTTTCAGAACAGAGAGCTGCAGATTTCCCCAGGGGAAGAATGTTGAGTGTTCCTGGGGAGTTGTGCTCGTGTGTGGGACTGCTGTCTCACACTGGGTGTGGTGGAGAGGTTGCTGTGTGGATGGCAGGAGTGGTGGTTCTGCATGCTCTTGAAGCCAAGTAAAGCTGTGCTGGGATCAAGTCTTACCAAAATACACAAAAAGCGGGGCCGTGGACACCGTGTTGCTCCATGTCCCTTGGCTGGCTCCTCTCTGCCTTGGGGGATTCCAACCAGCTTAATGCTGTGTTTTGCTAGAGCTTCTCTGAGATAAAGGGAAAGCTTGTGATGGAATGCCATGAAAAGCAGATGGGGAACAACATGCAAGTCAAACACCGGCTATTTACGCGTTGCTTACTCCAGACGTAATTCTTTCCAGTGTTTCTTGCAATCAGCTCACTGGCACACCAGTGAGTAGTTAATGATGCACCAGGGTAGAAGAACTGAACTCAGAACAGAAGAGGAAATTAAGCTGGAAAATCTGAAAGATGTAGGCAGTGATTCAAAGGTATTGGGGAAAAGCACAAGTGAATCGAGAGGACAAAGACAAATGGAAGAGAATGGCTGGTACAGACAGTGAAAGTGCCCTGTACAGGCTTGGTGGTTTCTTTTCTTCAGTGAGCCTTTTAAAACACAGCTGACATAAGTGAAGTAGGGGTACAGTCTGTCTTGTTCATATAGCTGAAACATAGGGACCTTTTTCCCCTAATTTCCTTGTATTTATCCTTACTTTCCATCTATGCTTTCCTGACAGGAGAATGTTTCTTGAATTAGCAAAATGTCTCGTGCTAAGACACATGAACTGAGGCATATAGTTTGTAAAATCTGTTTATAATCCATTTTATGACTTAAGGATTTTATTAGTAATATTTTGATGTCTGTCAATAACCATTAGAAGCAAATTCCCAAATTCCAATATTCTTAAACACTTATTTTGTGCTCTAGTGCATTACATACTGCTTCAATCCAGTTAAAGTCTTGCTTGTATGTGAGACTCATAGAAAGATTGATGTCCAATGTTTGAAAAAGTTATGCCAAAAATATTATACATTTTGTGTCTACATGCCATATTTTTGATGGCATGAAGAGCAGAAAGGAAGACCAGCTGTTTGTCTTGTCCCTGTTGGATAGCACTAGGTCAGGGAGAACAGTGTGGACAGGACTGAGAACCATGAAATATCTACAGCCAAGTAATAGGGCGTGCTCAGCTGGCAGGACTTCAGGGGCTCTTGGAAAAGGCAGGTCCAGAAGGGAGAAAATGGCAAACCAGGTCCTGTGGCACAGTGAGTGTTCCAGTCAGCTGGGTAGGAGCACACTAAGGAATCCCTGAACTAAGCTGTCCTCTTTTCATGCTCTGTGTGGCCAAAGTTTCTGCAGCAGGTTGGATTCACTTGGGTTTAGAATAATTTTGGGGCCCTGTACACTTGTTTCAGTTGTTTTGTACTAATTGGGTCTTGGATATGTACAGCCTCTTACAGAATTGTAATCTCAGGGGGAAAGAAGCATATAGTGAGCACTGACACTAGAACTAAAAATGGGAGAAACTTCATCTCTGAGAACAACTTAGAGGAGGAGGAGGCAAAATGCATCGTGATTGATGACTTGCTTTTTGAGATTTTAATGCCTTTAGAGTTTGTTTGTACAGTTTGAGCAGCTTGTGGATGCTCCAGTGATGCAGATACTTTCTGCTAATGGAATTTTGGATGTCAGTTATGGTGTCTGAATGCTGCTTTCTTTTACCTCTGCAGGGATCTAGAAAAAAATAACATCACCAGAATCACAAAGACGGACTTCACGGGGCTGAAGAACCTTCGTGTCTTGTGAGTATGACACAAAACTTGTCTGGTTTTTACAAGACTATTTTAGGGTGATACTCCTTAGAATTCAAGATCAAATTCTAGTAATTTTGGCACATTTGTTGGTATTCTTTTAGAATACAGTTGTTGGTATTCTTTTAGACCAGACAACCTGAACAGTTTGTCATGTGAAACAGTAAATTTTAGTTCTGTACTAAAGTGACTGTAGTGTCAGAGCTGTTCAGTTGTTGCTTGCTAGCTTTGAATAAGTCATGTGCTAAAGGTTTTGATCTGCTTTGCAATCACTCATGCATAAATCACTTCTCTTGAGACATTAGCAAATGGGACTTTCAGATTTTGGCCACTGTGAGGTACAGTCCCATTAACAGCATTCTGCATAGTCTTAAGCAGAAGTTGATCAAGAATAGCTGTAGAGCTGGAACACAAGGAAACTGGTGAGGTTTTTGGTCTAGTATACAGTGATAAATGCAAAGGTTTCAGCTGGTGCTGTCTCATGAGCTCAGTATCTGTCAAGAGCTTAACCATACCTGCAGATAGGCCTGGAACGTCAGGCTGCAGACTTTGTCATTCCTGGGTTCCTGTTTACATGAACCTCAGACTGAGTTAGTGAGGAAGTTTTCCTCTGAGTATCTTCTAAAACAAACCCCAAAAGCTGCAACTGTTGAACTGTTACAGTTCTTCAGTGGTAATTCAAGTAATATTTAAGTCCTGCTAAGGAAAAGGTGAGTCTTTGCTCCTGCTACCTCAACACTTGGGAACAAGTTGTCATATACAGGAAACACCTCAAATCTATGGGAAGACTTTTTGTTCTTGTGGTGCTTCTCTCATCTCTAGCAGAGGAGTTGTTTAGATTTCCTTGGCTCCCATCCCAGCTGTCAATACCATTTTGGGAGTCTATTAAAATACATGTTCTATACTATATTAATGCCAGTAGTTGTTTCAGTTTGGTTGGGTTTTCGCAGGGTCAGACATTGCTTAAAGCTGCTGCAGTCTTTTATACCTTCAAGAATAACCAAAATGTACAACTGCCACCTTTAGAGCTTTTTTTGGTGCTTTTGTCCTGTGTTCATTTCAAGTTTATCTAACTCATTTGCTCAGACTTTGACTAGCATGGTGTCTGCCACAGAAGTCACTGGAATAAAACATCCTTCAGATTTTTCTTAACTTTTCTTTGGCTTCTCTTATGGTCGTTAATAATTCTTTTACTAAACCCCTGTTTTTCCTTTTTTCCCTTCCTGCCCTGTTTGCTGTGGGGTACAGTGAGGAGACAGAAATCTTCAGCCTGCCCCAGTGTTCCTAGAAAGGTAGCATAATTCTGTTTGCACACATCAGAATAAGGACTAGGAGCAAGTGACCTGGAAACTCACAGTCCTGTGCAGCAGAAAAAAATCCTCCAGTCTCAAGCAAACACCACACATTAAAAATACCCCTTTGTGCACCTTCTCCTTTCATCCCCTCCAGCTTCATCCTTTTCCCTTCTCCTCATGCAGTTTTCCTCATGTCCTTTAAGCAGCAAGAGTGTCTCATTCACGTGCTGGAGTTTTGTAGTTTTATATTTTCATCTTCTTGGTGTTACCTGTGCAATACTCTCTTGCTGTCTGTGCCCTCAGCTCCTATCCAGTCACCAGCTCTGAGCATCCCCAGAGGATTGAGGGCAGAGGAGTGGCTGTTGAGCAGGCAGGAATGGTGTTTTATCCTGGTTTTCCCTGGGTCCAGACTCTTCAGAGGTGTTTACACAGAATGTCCAGAGGTGTTCCTTGCTCTCCCAGAAGCAGGGATGGATGTGTGCTGGAGGGAGGGAAAAGGTCACTTCAGATGGGACTGCTGGAATCTCTTTTCCTTGGCTTCCACTTCACCTATCAAAAGCACTTCTGCAGTGGCAGAAATTTTGGCATTTCTGAATGGCAGCCATCCCCTGCACACTGCAAATCAGAGAGAAGTCCGTGTCCTTTGCTTGTAACTTGTCCCATTGTTGGTGCCAGGTGGAGAGAAAAGCAGGATCAGCCACAGTGGAAAGCTGGCCCTGTCCCAGGTGTTCTTGCTCCCTGTCCCAGGTGTTCTTGCTCCCTGTCCCAGGTGGTTTCACACCCTGTTGCACAGTGGGTGTAGAGTTGGGTCACAGCTGCTGTTCCTGAGGGTGGAACCCCTTGGGAGTGCTCACAGAGGATTTGCTCCAGAGCAAGCCTGAAATCAGTGCAGAGCAGAGTCTGGACAAAAACCACATTGCCACTGAGTGGGTTCCTGTTGTGGGCTGCAGAATTCAGTTCTCTCAATTATGGCACACAAATGTCCCAGAAAGATGAGGAATGTCCCCTGGATGTAACCACCAGCCTCCAGACCAGCACCTTTCTGAGCAAAATGTGGTTACAGAGGTTTAGGAACAAAAATATTTACCAAATGTGGAGGTCAGGAGGAAAATTTGGAATAAATTTCCTGTTAGTGACCAAGAGAAACAGTGCTCCTCTGCCCTGATTATTTCAATAATCTCCAATTAAAACTGGTATTGATACTTAGGTGAAAAGCATTTTGATAATGTTTGAAGAGAAGTGGGGATGCTTTTCTATTTTGTTAAAATTAACTGGTATTTCTGGAATTGCAGACACTTGGAAGAAAATCAGATCAGTGTGATAGAACGTGGAGCTTTTCAGGATCTGAAACAACTTGAAAGGCTGTAAGTATCTGTATTTATACCTATGAAAAAGCTGCACATTTTCTACCTCAATCTCAATGGTCATCCATAATATATAATGATAATAAAATTAACTTCCTTTAAGAAAGAGAGAGATGAGTACCCACCTAAATTAAAATAGGCTCTTAAAGACAGCTGAATTTATATTACATGATAGCTAATACTTGAAATTAAATGTAGAGTGGCTGCCAAGAAAATAGAACTGGAAGTGAAACCAGAGTTTCAATAACATTACCAGAAGGACATTATCTGGGCAAGTCTTAAAATTGGTATGTCAGGGAAGGATTTTTTAAAAATAATAATTTCATATTATTGAATATTTTTGTATTTTATATATGTCTGTCCTGATGGAAATGTAAATTTTCTCCTTTGAGAACCACAGTATTCCTAAAACTGCCTTTATATTTAGTTTTCTGATTTGCTTCATTTCCTCTGAAACAGCATAATGCCAGTGATAGCAGTGGACTCCAGGGTATCAAGGAGGACTCAGTGGAGGATGGATTGTAGAGTTCCTCTGCTTTTGATAGCAATTAAGTTAATTTCTTTCATTTTTTTGGAGAAGGTGAATGTAAGATGTCTCTTAATTTGGAATAAGTTTATAGGAAACTCCTGGCCCTGCAGGAGTATAAATTTAAATATTTAAAAGGACAAAGTTAATTCTGCACCCAATTGCTGCTCTTAGCTGGGTGTGCTCCTGTTCATCATCATTAATTCTGTCTGTTTATGGTGAGAGCAGAACAAAATCTCTGTAAAACTGAAATACCTTGGAGGATTGTTCTTTGTTAGAGGTAGGTGACCAGAACAATATCCCAAGCTGGTTTGGAATGCAGGCTTTTTATGCTTGGTTGGTAACTGTTATCTGCAAGGCATTTCTTGTAGGACTTGTTATTTTCCCATTGATATTTTCTAAAGCAGCTTTCAAGAGTTAAGTCCCCACCAGCAATTATTCAAGAGAAGTCTGGAGTATTGAGCTAATGCTGTGCTAAAGCTGTTTCAGATGATCTCAGGATTACATTTGCATTTGAGTTGTTTAATGAGTGTGCTGAACATTTAAAATTAATTTACCCAGTACTTTTGTCATGAATCAGAAAGCTCCATCTATGGCAATAAAGGAGATGAGTTTTAAATCCTAACAGATTTGCACCTATATTCAATTAGAAGGTAATTTCAGGTGCAGAGTTTTGCCATAGCTGATTTATTTCAGAAAAAAAACAACCTAGCTTAATTTTCTAAAATTAAACATAGCCTGACATTGTAGAATAGTTTTTTTCACATTATATATCATTGTGAAGAGTCAGTATCGTAACTACCAAGTCCTAGCTTTAAGCTCATTTTATATACATGTGAATACATACATAAATAAATCTTTCTCATACCTATATTTAGATAAAGATTCATGTAGTTTTCTAATACCTATATTTAGATAAAGGTTCAGGTAGTTAAATTTTGAAAGAGTTTTGAAAAACTTCCAGGAGAAAGGCTGGCTCTTGGTAGCCAGAAACAAAACTCAAATGTCATCTGTGTGTTTCTGCAGAGCCTGCTCTGCCAGCAAATGAAAACAATATATATTGTGAAAGCAGAAGGCAGGAAATATGATACCTTTAATAGTGTCTCTTTAAGTCTGTGATGTTTGAAAGTCTCAGCTTTTTTGTTCTTCCCTGTATGAACTCTTAACTTGGCCTGCTCACCATACTGCATCTCTGCTTCTCTTTTAGGATTGCCTGTCATTAAAATATTTCCTAAATTAATATAGTATGAAAGGGAGGCCTGGAAACTTGCAAATTTTTGGTATTTTAGCTTAAATCATTTTTAGGACAAAACTATAAATCTGGCTTTTTTGCTATGAGGAGGCTTTGGAGAATGGACTGTGGAAAGTTTGGCGTAACTCACAAAGGCTAAATTGCAACATTTTAGGTAATATTAAAGCTATTTTATTAAGTATTGTCAAACATTGCAAAATGTTAATGAAGAAAGTATGTTGGTTGCATTAAAAAAAAACTGGCTTTTTTCCATTTAATTTCTTTCAAATAACAAATAAAAATCACTTACATTGCTTCGATTTTTGGAATAATGTTCTTTTTTGATCTATTGAAGTGGATGCAAAAGTAATCATTAACTTATTTTTAAACAAAGCAGCTGTACTGGGTCAAACTTTAAAGAACAGGAGTAATTTCTATTCCTGGCAGAATACCACATATAAAGGTTTTCATTCAAAGTAACAGGGGGAGTTCCACTCCTCATGGTAAGCTTCCAAAGGGCTTAGGCTCAGGTGAATATTAGAGCTCATTTTATTTTCACTTGTCTGGACATTGAAGCACTTCCATCCTTATTATCTGAGCAAATTAGCAAAATTTTGTTTGACATGTCCTGTAAATTAAACTTTAAATAAAATGTCTTTAGAGCTGATACCCACTGCTGCTAAATCTGCCATGGGGGTGGCCCTCCAGTTATTTGGATTTACTCTGATTTTTTGTTTTTGGTGGGACATTAATGCTTCAAATGCAAATAAAGGAGGATATGGTCAGAATTGAATATTGGCTCAATAAAATCTGGCCAATCAGTTGAAGAAAGAACATCATGCAAGGTATCTTGAATTGACAGACAGCACAAAGCTGGGAAAGGAAGCATTGTGGAAGTGGAAGGTAGAAACCACTTCATTTTTTGGCATGTTTGTACTCAGCACTTGGAAAGTGAAGGACTCTAACCCAAAATTCAGTGTGTTTGATGTAAGTTCTGCTGAATGCTAAGATTCAGAATCCTGAGAAAGACCAGTGGTGCTCACCACAGTGGAAAAGCCAAAATATTTCCAGTGCTTTTATTGCAGCAAGGTTGTAGAGCTTTATTCCAGAACATAAAGATTAGTGGTGAGGTACCGACCCCTATTTTGGATTTTAGCATTTCACTTTTATGCTTTGCTATTAACACAGTGTAGGATTTTAAGATAAATGATTATGAAATGTCACGTGCCAGGAGGATCCAGAGGCGAATTGGTGGGCCTGAAAGATGAACTGACATTTCTTCCAGAGCCAGATGTATGTCACACATTTATGTGAAAAATGAGGCAGGATATAAGACACCAACAGATCCTGACTTTTCCACGGCCAACTGCCAGAAATTGTCACGTAGCTCTGTAATCTTCAAAAGAATGGACTTTGGCTGATGGCTGCTTCTTTCTACTCAAATTAGTGTCTTTAGCAAGCATAAAAGATCTCAACATCTGAAAACACTAAAACTGTGTTTTTGTTGTTTAGGGGAGGGGGGAAAAATGTATAAGCGTGGCCAAATCAAATCTTCTCAAAGTTGGGAAAAATAATTAGCTCTAAGAAAATAGCAAAAAGCTAGAATCCAGATTTTAACCCTGGTATGGTTTTGGTTGGGTTTGTGTGAAGACACAGGTCAAAATGGAAATTAGGTTTGATTTTTAACTGCAGTGATGCTACTGTGCATTGAGTCTTTGTAAGCAGCTTCCCAAATGCTTGATTGAGGTATTAAAGTGTATTTATTTGGCACAGTGTACTGTAAAATTGCTATTAGTGACCAAAGATGCTAAGGAAAAGAATAAATTGTTATGTGGTGCTTCACAATCCGGATTTCATAAATTGAGATTGGACAGGCTTTAAATAAATCATGTAATACAAAAAGCATCTTCCACAATTACCATGCTGAGTGGAGAGGTTGGTAGGTGCTCCAGAGTAGCTGGGAAAGAAATAAAAGCATTGGGCAGCTCTTTGCTGCTGTAAACAAAGGCAATCCTTGGCAGCATGAGCAGAGCCTGGTGTTTACACAAGGGTGAGCAGTTTGGGTGTTCCTGCTGGAGCTGCATGCACTACACGTTTCAGAGGCACAAGGAGCTGTGAAGATGTCACACAGGTCCAATTTAACCTTTCAGAAAAAAAATTCCTTCTTGTTTTCAGTCTCCATTTTCCTGTGGTATGATGGATAACACATCCCGTTGGAAATCTGTGCTCATGAAAGGGATTTAGAGCTGTGACTGGGTATTTAACTGGCTTTAGCAATTGTGTGTTTCCCTCTTGCTGCTCCAGCTGCCACAGGTGGGTTGGGTTGGTTTAGTACCAGGTGTGCTGCCAGCCTGCCCAGGGGCTGCTGGAGGTGTCTCTGCACCCTGGAGTCCTGGATTTCTCTGCTTTCCCCCAAAGTCAGCAGCATCCCTCTGTCCCCTGAGGAACTGGGTGTGGGATATGTCAGAACCTGAGCTGCACTTCCCTGCAGGGCAGAACTGCTGCTGCAGGAGCTGCCTTCAGGGGAAAACAGTCCTGTGGGTCTAATCCCAGGTCACAGGCTGGGTGCCACTGGTGCCATCTTTTATAAATGGGGAAAACTCCTTCTATCAGAGACCACTTGGAAACTGAACCATTCCTTGTGGGAGCTGGCAAAGAATAAACTTGCATCTCTGGCAGAGATGCAATCAATATAAAAGAATAAACAACACTGAAATTCGGGCTGGGACACCTGGAGGTGTGTTCTGGTCTCCTGGTTAGGACAGATTAGCACTTAGTTCTTGTGCTGCCTGCAGCTGTGAGCTGAGCAGTATAAAGCTCTTTGCTGCATTGGCTGATGCCTGCACATTTAAGTAATACTTATTGATATTGGTTAATATTTAATTAATATTGTTGATAACTTTTTTTCCCCACATCCTCTGAGAAATTATTCCAGTCATAAAAAAAGAGTCCTGTAACCAATATCTGACAAAGCAATCTCTCTTACTTTGCATTTTCAAGCCAATTTAGCACTGCTTTTTAAATGAGTGTCTGTGTGACTGTTTACATTGTGAGAAGATCAACATGAGGAGCCAGAATGTTTTGGGTGGGAGTATCTGACAGGGTGCTATTGGTTTTATTCCTGGATGCTGATGGGACAGTCACGGAGAATGGAGCACTTGGTGCTGCAGAGTTTTTACAGTATTATTTGAGTCCCTTCCATTTGTTTTTACTCTCAAGTCTGGGGTTTGTTCAGGGCTTCCCTTTCAGACAGCATCTCTGAAAAATACATAGTAAATTCATGAATTTATTTGAGGGACTAATTGTTTTAACTTGCATGGGTAGAGTCTGACTAGGTTGTTCAAGAATTGTGTTGATTTGGAGTGTGGCTCTGCAGTTTCTAGGGGCTGTAATGCACTTTTCACTGCTTAAGGGTGGGCCATATCATCATCACTACTTCATCTGCTGTGTCTGACCCTGACAGCAATAGAGTAGCAGCAACACCCTCATGTAGCAGCTTTCCATGTTCATAATATTCCTCATGTCATTGCCCAGAGCTGCCCAGTTTGATTCTGTTCTGGAGGGAGGCTGGGTCCCCTCTCAGTTGTACCCTGGGGTGTTCAGTTACCCTTGCTACAGAGTTCAGAGATCAGACTCTTCAAAGGCACCCCCCAGAGCCAGCTGAGAAACCCAGTGGGAAAGGTGGGGCTGGCAGAGGTGTAGAGGAGGGTGATCCACCCTTGCCCTGTGTGCCCTGCACATTGGCTCTGCTGAAATGGGGACTGGAGCTGCCTGGGCTGGGAGGCAGCCCCAGAAATGGAGATTTGCTCATTTGCACCTGCAGCAAGAAACTGAACTGCCTCTCTTTCCCAAATCTAATTCTGCCCCTGCTGACCTAGCTGACCACCTCTTAAGTATCAGGGGTGTGCTGTCCTTTCCAATGGAGAGAGCTGAGGTGCTTTGGCAATCCCAAATCAAATTTTAAAATAAATCATGTTTTATCATGCTTGGAGCAGAGGAATTTAATGGTCTTCCAGCTGCCCTTCACCCCTGCAGGAGCTCACACTAAATATCTGACTACAGAGGAAGTCACCAGTAAGGAATTCCTGTTTCTTATAAGACTTGCTTAACAAAACCCAGGCAAAATCAGCACTTCCCTGAGGAATGTGAACTATAACAAGAAGATAAAATAATAAATACAAATTTTATTCATGAGATATAATGGAAACTGCTATGCAAGATGCAGATGGTGCATTGCTGAGCTGTGTGGTTGATATTTTACATTTAGAATCACTCAGGACAATACCAGTAGTGAGGACAGAGTAGCTCTTGTGGATCCATATGGGGGAATGTGTGGCTACAAATAAAAGGATAAAACAGTAAAATAGATCTTGACAGGTGGAATGTGAGTAGTGCACTTCAGTCAGCCATGGGGGAGGAGTGCAGGTATTGCATCCAGTCCCACCTTGGCTCGAGCTGGCAGCTCACCTTCGTTAATTCTTGGAAGGAAGGAGGAAGCTCATTAATTGGGTATTGCTTTTGATTGAGCATTATGTGCTGCTCTTGGCTCAAACAGCCAAAATGAATGTTCCCAGGGTATGGCTCACATGCTTCCCTTATCTGTCAATAGTGTGCACTGGCTGCTCTGGAAGATGTCACTGAGATGTATTTTTCTTACGCTGTTTAAGTGCCAGTAATTGAGAGAAATGTCAGTCCGTTGTGTGAGTGATGTATCAGACATGGTCAGGAATGATTATTGTTCTTTTTTCTTTAAAGGAGCTCTCTTTTTCCTGTTCCCACACTTCAGAGATGCAATCAATATAAAAACTGGGGGAGGAGGGGGATTTGCGGCTCTTAGTACAAAAAGTCATTTTTTCTGCAAGGGAATGTGGCAAGATGTCTGGTACATACATTTCCATATAGAGTCAAGATTCTCACAACAGCTCAGGATGGGAGAAGATACTCCAGTAAAGCCAAGTTCACCCCAGTTCATATGGGGAATAAAGTATTCTATCATTTATAGTAATTTTTCAGAAGAAAGTGTTCACTTATTTTGGCTGTAGTACAGTGGTAGTGACCAGGAATGATAAATAATTTTCTGTGTACTGTGAGCAGTAAATGCACATCCCAAAATGAAGCACACTTAAAGTTTTAAGACTGTCTTAACATTTTATAGTCCAAAATACATGAATTTCCATTTGAATTTGATTGATTTCATATCTGTAGCCACCAGTTTTGACAGGAATTATTCCTAGCAACTCACTGAATTTTCTTCAAAAGATCTACCACAGGGCTGAGGTAACTAGAACCTTGCAACTAGAGAATTTAAGGTATTTTTTAGAAAAGCCAAATAAAAAATTGTTGTGTGTTTTGGTTTTTTTTTTAAACTCTAATAATATGAATTCTGTTCATGGTTAAAACTGAATATTGTGTAATATAAATGTGCACCAGAATAGCCAAGTAGCCTATTCACACAGAGACACTTCTGTAATGTCAATGCCTGAGCATCTCAAGATTAATTAGTGTTTATCTTCTCCTGCCAATAGGGGCTTGCAGGTAGAACTTGTTTATTTTTTGGGAGACAGAGTGGTTCAAGTGCAAGTATAGATCACTACTGGAGTAAGAGTGTGGTGAAATAAAAAAAAAAAAAGCTTGAAATGACTTCTAGAAGCCAAACCTGGGTCATTTTCAGATGCCCCCAGTCTGTGTTTTGCTTGTACAGAAACCACTGTCCTGTTCAGTGTCTTAATAAAGGTGGCTGTGGTTCTGTTCTAAGTATTTCAGTACTTTAAAGCACATTGTGAAAAGGTCAGCTGATTTTTAGAAGCATCACTGGGTAGAATATGACTTACACAAGTGTAAGAAAAAGCTGAAACATGAAAAAAATGTATCTGGGGCTTTTTTTGGAGGCAGACTTGGTCGTTCTGTGGGCACTGGGTACTTGGAAAAGAGCAGTGCTCAGCTGTGTCATGGGCTCTGAGCAGGGTGGTACCTCCCATGAGAGGCATCTGTGGCTTGGATTTTGATGTTGGGGTTTTTTTTCCTTATATTAAAAATCATAATTTCAGTTTTTATTGAAATTAATCAAGCACTGCTGCAAGCATTGAAATATATTTTCTGCACAGGTGAGCTGGTGTGGTGTGAGTACAGGTTATGTGCTTGAAATATTTTGTATTTCATAACATCCAGTTAGAAAAACCTAAAAATTGCCTTTTCGTATTTCACCCTGGTAGAATTATGACAAGCTGTCAATTTGCAAAAAAAATCCTGCATTTGCTGCACTTGAAGTTTGAGGACTGAAAATAGGTGCAGATGAATTGAGGAAGTCAGTCCCCCAGTCAGCCTGGCAAAACTTGCTCCAGGTGTGTCAGCTGTGTGATAATGTGTGTTCCTGCACCCCAGACACTTTTACTGGAATTGTGCTTGATGTGAGGGCACAGACA
Organism: Passer domesticus; assembly: GCF_036417665.1. NCBI lineage: Eukaryota > Metazoa > Chordata > Aves > Passeriformes > Passeridae > Passer > Passer domesticus. The sequence continues at coordinate 14,436,070 of NC_087486.1, read as the reverse complement.
TTCTGAAATGGTAAAAATTCCATCCTTCTACTATTGATGAGTGCCTTGCAAGGGGTAGGGCTTGTCCACACAATCTGGAGGTAAAATGGGGGGGGGGGGGGGGGGGGGCGGGGGGAAAGGTAGAAAAGGAGCCAGAGAACCTTGATGAGCTGATGCTTTGTGCACTACCTGCTGCTTGGGGTTTCTACTGGAACATCTTTATTTAGCAAAACAAAACAAAAAAAAAACAACCCAAACCCTACCAACCAAAAAAAATACCAACACCAAAAAAAAGTTGACTGTGTTAGTTATAAATTAGTTCAAAGATCAATCCCTGCCACTCTTTCTTTTCCATGGGTTTTGTCCAAGAACCCCATTTCTGTGGTTATTGTCATGGGACCCTTGTGAAATAAATTTTAAAATGGTACAGCAGCTGTCACTTCCTTATCCTTTGAGGCTATCCAGTGAATGAAATCATTTTAGGAAACCACTTCTCCTTTGGACATGTGTGGAGGTGATATTTTCTAATGGGGTATGTGCAGTTGGAAAAATGATCCTTCCTAGTTACTGCATTTATGTCCTGTGGGCTCCTAGAGGGCACTAATACCATCACATTTCATGGCTGCCTCTGTCTGTAGCACATAATTATATGGTTGCACATTACTCAGGCATTGCTGGACAGCCAAGCTCTTGGTTATGGCTGGTCCAAGAGCAAACCTTTTATTACTTCTGCAAACATTATTAAAAAAAAAAATTAAAAATTGGCCCCTCTTTTGCAAGGGAAGCCATTAGCAGCTCTGTCAATAGGCCAGCACAGGAGGAGTCCAAGCACAGGAAAAGTTCAGGGGAGGCTGAGGGCAGGGGCAAGGAGCAGGATGCAATGCTTCAGTGAGAGGGTTTGGTTTGCATTAGTACCTCTGACCAGGGCCACAAAACAATGAGGTTTATTTTAACAACATGAAAATAAATGAACCTGATTTCATCAAAAACGTTTTTGTAATAGGTCACTGACCCACAAGAACTCATGGAAAAACAAATTTGGGTCTCATTTATGCAGACAAGAGGTTCTGTAACCACAGGATCCTCGAGCTTCCGAAAGCAGTGGTTACAGAGCAAGTGGGGTGAGGACACTTCCACTGCAGTGAGCCATAACTCACTCGGAATAGCTGGTCACCACTGGACATTGCATCACAGCTTTTAAACATTATTCTTTTCTGTGGCTTGTTTGTTTGATTCTAGCAGGTTTTTTTATACTTGGTGAAGATTTATGAGGGTATTTGTTTAAGCAAAACACTTCAGGATTTAGCAGTCAGTTCTTCCAGATCTGTAGGAAATGCTTAAGTGTCTGTGTTGCTGTTGGGTAAGAACTGCTGCATCAGTGGTCTGGAATTATTTGGGTGAACTTTATTTAGCTTAAATAATTTCATCAAAAGGGTTTTGCTTCTTTGAGCTTCCTCATATTAGAAGGATTATGCTGCTTGCTGTCCCAGAAATACCATAAGTGTTGGCTGAATTTCATGCTGTGGAGCACAGCAATCCTTAAATAATCTTGCTCCTGAGTGAAACATGATGAATTCAAAGCACTTAACCTCCTTTTGTTCTTGGAGAATACATGAATATGTAGGTCTTGAAGTCTCTCTGCCAGGGATCAGATCAGTACAGTCTTGACTTTGCTTTTCCTGTGGCACAACTCCATTTTGGCCGTGTCTGTTGAACTGGAGCTCCCCTCAAGCTGCACCTTCCTTCCACATGGAACACAACAAACCAATCCATGTTGGCTAAAATTATCTTTGTGTTAGCGTCATGCTCTCAGTTCCTTGGAGATAATCTCTTCTCTGGATCTTTCTGCTTGTGTCAAGGTGTTCTAGTATGAGGTTCCCCAAAAAAAAGAGGATTTTAGGGTTCATGCAGATGTTATGGACATTCCATGTACATTTTCATACTTGTATTTGGTGACTCTGAGTGGAATAGATGTCCTGCAGTATGTCAGGAATACAGGAGAGGAATGGGAGCTGCTGGGTGCTGAAACACCTCAGAACAGCCGACCCCTGCATTTGAAAACCTTCTGGGAAAGCAGAAGTGGATCAGAGTAACTATCACAGAAACTGGGCACTCGGTTTTAGGCAAGGTGGATTTTGTGGCTGGTTACTCTGTGGCTTCCTCAGGAGATGCTGTCCTTTGGCTGAGTTGTGACTGGCAATTCCACTGCTGGCAGAGTTGAGAGCTGTTTCTCTTTGATCTGTGTGAGTAGGGCAATATCTTACTGGTGTTGGCTTTTTGCTTGTCACATTGGACCCAAGTGTGCAGTGTGCTCTTTGTGCCACTTCATCATTTCCTTATTCCATTCCATTGGCTTGGGAGGCTGGAGCCTTTTTTTAAGCATCCAGTTTGATTTCAGCAGGAGATGATCCTTCCTTTTCCCCTGGTTCTGCTTGGCACAGATCCCTGGGAGAAGGAGCACCACGGTGCCCTGAGCATTCCTTACTATATATGGATGGTGTGGGGAGCAGGGCTGGTGCTGCCTTATTCAAACAGGAGCAGGGTTCTGGTCCTTCTGCTAGAAATTACAGTAAGAGTTGTATTTAGAAGTTTTCCTGCTAATTGTTCACAGCAATTTCTGACTTCTAGAAATAATATAAAGTTTAAGGATTGTCAACAGGGGCTACATGGCTTGGAGAGGTGAATGTTAAAACTTATTTCTTCCTTTCTTCATAGGTTTTCTTTCCTGATCTGGAGAGATTACTCACTGGTGTAAAAAAATGGTTTAGTCATGTGTATGATACTGTCTTTACAAAAATTGATGAAATATTAAAAGTTATGGACATTTAGGAGTACTCCAGCAGATTATGTTTCTTGGATTATGTTCCTGTTCTTTTCACAGTAGTCAGTGGAGTAATGAAAAAGTAACCCTGTTTTTATTGTTCTGTATGAGTGTTTTGAAGTTACATAGTGTGAGTTCCTCATTTCTTCTGATTTGAAATGGGAGAACTTTATAAAAGCTTTTCAGAAACTGAGAAGCAGCTTCAGCAGAGACCATCTCTGCTTGAGGGTTTATGGATCAAACTTTTTTGACTTCTTTGAATGATAGTTGAAAGAAACTAATTTTTTTGCAATAAAGTCTCCTGCAGACATGTATAAGCTACTATAGTGCATGTTTGTAACTCAGTAGTTGTGTGAACTTGCTACTGTGTTAAGAGACTGGGCATACACCTCTGCTTGCCTCTTCTGGATTTTCTTGCTGTTGTCATTAATAAACACTCTGACAATTAAGAGTCTTTATTCTCATCATCACTTGGGTTGATACTGAGGTTTCTGTCCACTTCTGTATCACTTTAGGACATTGATTGCACTTTTTGATGATCCCAGGAATATAATTAGGACGTTTTTGTTTCTTCACGTTGGCTTTGGGAAAAGTTGAAATTTAAACCTGTTCCTTCTGCTTCCCTTGCCAGTGTTAGTTGTTTGCTCCTAGCCAGAGACCATGTGTGTAGTTCTGTCCTCCATACTCATGTCAGATTTTTTCATGAGGAGATACTTAGGAAAGAAAAAAAAAAGGATTCTAATATTGAAAGCTATGAAGTGTTACAGAGCCACAGTTCCAGTGCTGCTGAAATGCACAGACATGTCCCCTGCACTTCTGAGAGAGGGGAGGTAATCTTTCTCAGTCTAATGAGAAGTTGGTAATAAAGGTTATTACTTGTGACAGCTTTGAAAATGTGAACCAGGACCACCCAGCCTGCTAAGTTTGTAATAAGGCATCTCAAAGTTCTAACTGTTATAAACAGTTTTCCTTCAAAAAATGGTCCCTTAGCAACTTGCAGTGGTATCTCTCCCAGGTTTTTTGTAAAAGCTTCTGAAATAACACATCGTGTGGATGAAGAAGTTCATTTATCCCACACCATAATCCTGTAATATGGTTGTTCTGGGCTTCCTCTGAGTGCCCTTATTGAAATTCCATTATAGATCGTCTGGCTTTATTTCCTAGGGCAGTAATATAAAGAGGTGATGACAGAAAGTAATGGATAAGGTTGACTTTTTTTACTGGGTGCTGCATCTTGACTGTTTTTCCTTACCAAGAGGAAGTGATATGGAGCAAAGGAGAAGTTACATTAATGATCACAACGGATTTCTTGACTCTAATAGGATTTTCTGGTGAAACCATTGCAGGCAGTTGGCTGTGCTCCTGTTCCTGCTTCCCAAGCCAGTGCTTCCAAAGAAAAACTTAGTTACTCCTTGGAGTTCAGTAACTCCTGTCTTTCTGTTTGAGTCTTTTATGCATTAAATAATTTTTATTGCTTATTGGTTCTGCCCAGGCTTGTGATGTAACCACTTCTTCCTTAAAGTAACTCGTAGGAACTCTCTCAACAGCATCCTGTTCCCTGAGCCACATCTCCAAGGATCAAGCCATAGAGCTCTTGACAGCAAAGGAGAAAAAGGGACCTTGCTTAGTGCCCAAAAGGGAGACCCAGATGTGTTGAGTGTGAAATAAAATAAATGGCGAAGCTGGGGAGTGAACCCAAAGTTACTTGGATAATTTCTGGATATTAAAGTCTGAAGTGACAGGACTGCTCCTTTAAAGCTACCCATTAAAAAATGTAAAACCACTGTAGTTTTTATTTTTTTGTTGGAGAATGAATTGTGTAATAGGCAGCAATGTGAATATGGGTGTTAAACTTGAAAGTTGTTGAACTTTTGTGGAAAGCAACTGAGTGCTCCTTACTTCATGAGAAATATGGAGTGCTTTGATCTGGGTCAGAAAGTAGAAAGGCAGACAGGATTTGGAGGCTGATGGGTATCACACATTTGTGGGGTTAAAACCAGTAATTGCTCTATTTGGAGACAATAATAAAACTGTCAGGTTTAAGTCAGAGCCTTTTTATCAGCTTGAACTTCTGGGTAGAATGTGCTCACTAATATTAGTAAAATACTGCAAGATATTGCAAATGAAAAACAAAGATGTGCAGAAGGGATTTTTGCTGTGTGATTTTTGCTGTGAGATTATCTAGCAGAGCCAGGTCCTTTGCTTGTTTCCTCCATAGCCATGTAAATGTGGTGATTTCAGTTCAGGCCCTGAATATTTGCAGTTTGCCTGAAGTAAATGATATTATGGTATTCAAAATTTTCAAACCGAGTCAGTGGCATAATGAGAAATCAAATTGCATTGCAAAACCACACAGTTTGCCCAGTTTGAATAAATGATACTTGCATTGCTTTTGGGCTTTCATGTTGATTCAATAGGCCATGGGAAGCAGGCAAATGTCTGAAGGGACTTTGAAGGAGGAAATTTCTCATGGAGTGAGTGGGCATCAGCTCACTGAAACATTGCAGAAAAGGGGTTTTGGGTTTTCTCTGATTTGTTTCTTATTCAGAGTAAAACTATCCTGAAGCTGTGAGAACAAAGCATGTCTCAAAATGTCTCAAAATACTGTCTATAGTTATACTTGGTGTGATCTGTAATGTTGCTTCTCTGACCTCTCCTTGTACACCTTGTATATTAATGAGTGAGAAGTCAAGGATTGTGATTGCACTGAAGCTTTCTCATATTATCCCAACTAATTGTACGAGAAATGCATAAGTCTGATATTTTAGATGTTCTTTTTACCTGTTTATTGGATTTCTGAACCCTGAAATTCTTCTGAAACTTCTAAAGCCTTGCCCTGGTGATCTGAGCCCTGAGAGGGAAGGGAGGTTCTGCATGTGAGGGGTGGAACACTGCAGGATTTTTGGAATGTCTTCTTCTTTTGCAGTAGCAAAGAATCTGGTTTAGATTCTTCTTGCAAAAAGATTAAAATAGCTGCAAGTTGAGTAATGTTCTCGTTCTGCTTCCATATGCATTTTGTTCTTTTCCATCTATGCTGATCATGCCTTCAGTAGAGATTAAATTTAGCTCCTCTTTGCTCTTCTAGTGAGTGGAGCTCTGTGAGAAAACAGAACCAGAGTTGGACGTGACCCTTCCAGTGGTGTGAGCATGAGAGATGCAGCTGAAATCAGTACCCACAGAAAGGTTCCCCTCCAGGAAAAGATGACCTCTGCCTTGAGAACAAATTGAAATTTTTCCTACCAATATTGAGGTGTTTTTTTTACTCACCCAGAAGTTATCCAGAAGACAAGGAATAAAGCAAAAATATAATTAATATTTAAAAGTGTAGGTCTTTTGCTCCATTTGTTTCAGAGAATGATCTTGATAAACATCATCAATGTTCCTCTAGTCTGCTAGCATTGTTTCTTTCCAGTGCTTTTCACTCTGTGTTTTAATAATCAGGGGAATCTTAATAGTTAAGTCTCTCTCCTATCCCAGCTTCAGACAGAGGAAGGAATATGATTAGCCTGGTTGGAGCCAGGAAGGCAGGAATTTCACAGTTAATAACTTCTCCATTGTTTTTTCAAGGGCCCTTGATATTCTGTGATTGACACCGAGGTTGTTTCCCTCTCCCCCTTTGCCCTCAGGACACAGGAACCCCCCAGGTGGGCAGCAGGCTGAGGGGCAAGGGGGGAACATGGCACTTGTTTGTATATATGAGCAAAATGTTTTTTGGAGGTGAGAGGAAGTGTTGGAACAGTGTGTTTGATGCTGTGTGGGGCTGCTCTAAAGAAAACAGAATAAACCAGAGGGCAGCATTGCATGTGTGGAGTTAGAAAGGTCACAAATTCTATAAGTCTGCAATTTAGGCCATTTGAGTTACAAAGAAAGAAAATGCAGTTTGTAACAGGATAAAGCTGTGAAGTGCAGACATTTATGTACTAATTTTCTGTGAGAAGTCAACATTCAGTATTAAGAATTAGTAAGCAGCCATTATTAAGAATGTGCCAGTGATACATAATAATTTCAGAAGTAGCAATATTTGACTTTTGCACAGAATTCCTGCAGACAGAAGTATGGGCTTTCAGCTTTTATCCTTTACAGCTCCCTAAAAATGTTCCAGCAGAACCAGGGTGACTCTGAGCCTTGGGAGGGAGCAGAGTCTGCTGTGGTGGGCTCCATGGAGGTGATGGATGGGCTCCTGGACACCTTGGCTTGCACATCGAGGACTTTGTGTGCACTTGGTCAGCTCTAGAGGGTCACTTTGGGGACCTGAGGAGCAGAGTAACAAAACAGAACATGCCAAGTTCTATTTCCTGTGCAGAGCAGTGGTTAAAGGAGTCTGGAAGATGGAGGGAGCTGCAGTGTGAGGAGATTGTTGACTGCTCAGCCAGCATGTGTCTAATCAGAGTTAATAAATTTGACTCAATGCAGGTATTGCCAGAGCTGATATGACTCCTGGAGAGCCTCTCTGCACAGTTCTTCAGCTTCCAGGAGGCTTTATTAGTCTGGGCTCCATGCTGTGCACATCCCGAGCTGCTTCTGATCCAGCACTGGAGCTAATCTGTTCGGGGCATTCCATGATTATGCATCATCCTGCCCAGTGCTCCGAGTTCCTGGAATACTTTGCAGGTCTTATTAACTGTAAAGCATCCAGTTTGGAATACACTGGAGACTGAGCAGCTGCATTCCCATCCAGCAGTCCCAGGTCACACAGTGTGGAGCAGATCTTGGCTGGCTCTGTGCCCCAGGTTCCTCCCTGCGCTGGGTGTGCCTGGGTGCTGTGGATGGTCCTGGCTGCAGGGCTGCTGTGCTCCCAGCCTGAGGGAAGAGCCCAGTTCCAAGGGTTTCTTTTTCTGCTGCATTCCTAGTCTGGACAGTCCCACGAATTTAGTTTGATAATGACATTTTTTTAAAGTTGTAGGCTACTGTTCAGATTCACAAAACTGATCTGACATTCCTCCATGATGTAGCCAGTTACAGCTGCAAAACTGGCTTGGATTTAAATTAATTTTCCAGGTATGTCCTGATGTTGTTTCTATTTTAAGTCACTAATTTAAAATCAGGAATATCTATATTTGTTAATAAAGTACAGTCTCAGGAATAACATCCACAGAATCATTTCACAAACTTCTGGCTCATTTTGTTTATGAACTTTTTGCAGACTGTTTTTATTTCACTGTTCTATGGCTTCACCCTTTCCAAGATACTTGTTACAAAATCAAAAGTACTGCTGTCATTACAATTGGGCAGCTGACAGGATTTAGATTGATGCAGTAATGGGATGGTGACAGGTCTAGGCAAGCAGGGGGCATTTCTGTTCCTCTCTGAGGGTCACTGGGTGTGGAGAGGGGCTGCACATCCCTCAGTGTGCCCAGGTGTGCTTTGCAGCTCTCCTGAGGTGCAGCTCCATCCCTGTGCTGGCATTCCCAAGGTTTGCTCCACCTTGCACTGGAAGTTTCCCTCTCTGTCCCAGAACTGACACTGAGAGGTGAGGATAAACCCCAGTTCTTGTCAAATGATGTGTTAGGAACCCTTCCACTGCATTTCATCTGTGTTTGGCTCCTCTTTGTCAAACCAGAGGAAACAGTGCTTACAAATGGCCATTCAGAACATTTGGTCTTTTCATTAAATAATCTTTAAACATGTCTCTGTCTCTTTTTTTTGGAATTTAAAAACATCCTGTCTGGTACTTTGATACTTCTGTATTGAGGACTTTCTTAATGGCCTTTCTGCCAAGCCCAGGAAGAGAAATAAGAGGTGTAATTGGGATTTTTTCTAGGCTATTGGTGGCTTTCTGACACATAATAAATAGGGGCATGTTAAATGTATCCTACATCAAGTATGTCTAAGTTTCTACGAGGTGATCTAGTCTTATATTTCAGTAAGTGTTGCAGTAGAAGTTATAATACAGTGGGTGATGTTCAACAGAAACAACCCCCGTTCATTCCCATAGCTCCCCTGAGAATCAAACTATGAGTAAAATGACTTCTGGTGGAAGTTTAAACTTGAAATAAATCTTAGGAAGTGGTGGAAGGTTTAGAGAGTCCCATAGCTTGAGACAAGACATGGATTGACACTTGTCTTCAAGTGTTTGGTGTTACAGGAATTTGCTTCATTATCAGTTAGTAACATAACCTGGCTTTAGAGAGCTGCAGACTCTGGTTTGTGGCAGAAATAAAGCTCACCTGAAGCTTCTGCAGGATGGAATCTCTGCAGGAGCACTGACCAGCAGTGCTGGGGCAGTTTGAAATCAAGTTTACATAAGTTAAAAGAAAGGCAGAATTTCATTGAGTTCTTGGCCTTGATACACAAATTCATTTTGCTTTCTGCTGCAGTGTAAGAAGCATTTAATTTATAACAATATCATATAAAAATATTAATTAAATTTAGACCCATACGAAATGTTTAGTGCTAGTGAAGAGCAGCTCACCCTCTGCAAGAGTCCTGGTGTGGATGTTACTTCATGGAATGTTTGAAACAAAATCAATATGGAGGTTGAGATATTAAAATGCTTAGGAGAATTAAAAAGGGCAGCTGAGAACTCGGTCCCTTTGCTATCACAGTTGGGAAAGTGTTGGCCCATATAAATAATAGGAAAACATATAAGATATTCAATCTTCTGGATTAATTTGATAGTAAATTGGAGAAAACTCCTCAATGTTAGGTTTTTCCCCCCATCTGGGTTGCTTGTGTCACTGCAAGTTGTAAAAATTTCGCTTCTCAGTGAAACATTTGCTAACCTGGAAATACGATTTCTTGTTACTACATATATTTCCTTGTCTGCTTGTTGGTGTGAAACCTCCTGCTCTAGAAATTTAATCTGATTTTGATTAGCTTCTTTGGCTTAGAACAATAAGCATAAGCTCAGCATTTGTGAAATCCTTGCAAGTAGAGAAAATAACCTTAAAACATATTCCAAAACATATTCCTGGGGTGTTGCTTTGAGATGAGTCAGATGACTTTGGGTTGACAGTGCATAATTATGTGTACATTGTGAGATCTGAAATGATAATCAGACACAGGAATAAACATTTGACACTGTGTGTAATAGATGCATTTCACTGGCACTCTTGCATTTTGGATGATAAATAAGTTGATTTTGTTCAGGGTGTCTCAATAACTAGTGGTGGCCTTGGTGAAGGAGGATGGATGAGGAGTGCTAAGCCCTGCATAAGTCTTTTTTTTGGTCATATTTCATCCTCTTATTCTAAAATATAAACATGATTAACTGAAGCAATGACTCTGATGAGGGCTAAGTAGCACATTGCCATCAACCTTGAATTAAATGAAATTGTTTACTTCGGTATAAAATTGTAAAATGTCACGTGGGTGTAAGGGAATCCAGTTTCAAATCTTCCCATGTATCTTCTCAAATGCAAAACTAGCATCTCTCATATTCTTTAAAGTTTTATTTGCTGCTTTGTCCATTTATCTCAGAAGTATCATTGAGTAGTTGGTAGAAGCTGCAGGAAGTAACTTCAGCAGATACAAATATTGGTTCTCATGTGGTGTGTGCAGTGCACAGTGCTCAGCTCTGGGAGCCTGCAGATGCAGCCTTTGATCTGTTCTAGGTGTCAGAAAGAGAAGTTAAAATTACCCTCTCCTCCATCACCCCTTTGTCTCACAAGACATGTTCATATGGTGGCCATGTGAAAACTCTGCCATATGAAACCCCACAATGTTAGTTTGATCTCAGGAAGGCCTTTCAATTCCAAAAATTCTTGAATTCTGATAGTGAAATTACTCAGCGTGCAAGAGAACTGGAAAGCAGATATGGGGTGCTAAGCAGCAGTGGGTTTATAAAAGTTCCAGGTGTCTTTGGAGATCAAAACTTCAGCAGAAATAGGTCTGCTATCAAAGTTAACCTGGAAGGTGGATTGGGAGCAAAGGGGGCACAAAGGCTCACAGATGAACTTAGAGAACAGCTCACCTGCCCCATTAGGCAGTGGGGTTGTTTGTAATTAGCTCAGGTCAACTCCTTATGCAAATAGCATTCATTAGCACTGTGAGAGCAGGCGACTGTTTTCATTGAAAAAGAATTGAAGAACAGGATTGTGTCTTACAAGCAGAAGTGCTTGCAGATTTTGCAGGGCTGTCACACATTTTATGGAGAGGAGGCTCATGCTTTTTATAGTTACAGGGCTGGAATAGCCTGGAATGGTTGTTTGCTAAAAACTGGCAAGTTGTCACCAGAGTAAAAACTTGTATAGTGAGAGAGTAAAAGGGACGAATGTATAAACACTAATCTGTTCTCTAAAATGTTCCTGGAAGAATCTTCAGGATTAATATTCTATTTCAAATCACCATGTAGTCATCTGGTTACCCATATGTTCATATTTTCTACAACAGTGCTCAGGTTTTCCAAGTGAAGTTTCAAGAAAATTCTTTTAAAAAAGAAATTATGTATACTACAGAAATAATAGCTAATCTGCGAATAATCTTGGTTGGTCAAGTTACTGAATTTACTGTGCCTACATTTTTTGAAGAAGAATGAAAATCCAGATTTCTGCCAGTAGTGTTCCTGAAGCAGAGTGAGCTGAGTGTATGATTCTCAGTAGGCATCCAGAGGAAAATTTAAAAGTTATGTTTTTGTACTCATCCATATTAAAACTTTGTGGTGCCTGTCCCTTGGCTCCCCACCTTGTGGATGTGGGCAGGTGCTCTGCAAGTGACACAGTTTGGCTCCTGTATGAATAAAATGCACAAACTATCCAATGGCAAATTCATGGCATGAGGTTTAATGCAATGGGAGCTTCATGTGTTTATGCATAACAGAATAAATTTCTTCAATTGGAAGATAATCTAATCTATTTTTTTTTATTCTGATTATAACTGTTTAGGCGTCTGAACAAGAATAAATTGCAAGTTCTTCCTGAGCTGCTTTTCCAGAACACACAGAAGTTAACCAGGCTGTAAGTATAATGTGATCTATTTTTCTGTGGTGTATTTCTATTTTATGTTCCTTATTGTGCAGATTCATGTTTGTGTTTTGACTGCAGCGAGAGGTTTAATTTCTGTGATATTAAACTGCCAGTTAGTAAGGGTTTTTTAGGGGATGTGTTATGTTTGCCTGTGTGTAGCTGTAATTTGGTAGAGCATAAATATTAGAGGGAAGAGAAACCACAGAATTTTTGTGTTCCTCATCTATTCACCAGGGTGACGTCAAGATGACTTATTTTGAACTCTGTAGAGCTACAGGAACCATGGAATATGTCAGGTTCATGTGTCTGGTTCAGGCTAGATGTCCACAAAGAGAGAGTGCATATACTTATTTTAAAATAATGGAGGTAGCTACAAATTGTTTAGTTTGGAAAATTATCTTTTCAAGTCAGTCAAGGCTTTGCCAGATAGACCAGCAAAGTTATGGCTGCTGCCTCATCAGGCAGGAAGAGGAGAAATAATGCAGAATAATTTTTTCTTTGAAATATAAAAACTGTGTTATAAAATGTTTAGATGGCATCAAGGCCCACTTCAACAGCAAGAGAAGGATATCATGAACTTGGCATTATTTGTTTTTGGTGGGAGGAGGGAGAGGGTGGTAGAACAATAACTGGATGATTTGCAAAATATATGTTTTTTTAAAGTGTATAAAAATAAAATGGATGAGCAGGTGCCTGTGTACTTACTATCAAAAGAGAGTCACCTCCCTTTTCAAAGGAGTAGTCAAAAACTGTTTGAAATAATTTTCTGGATCCTGCCAAAGTTAAACATGTGATCCACGCTGGCTTCTGAAATTTGGTAAAACTGATCTTCTAATGCTTGACTTCTTTTATGGAAAATCAGATCCTAAGACTTGTGATTTGGTTAGTGAAATTGTGATGTTAATGCAGGGTGGCTGAAAAAGTTCTCCATTCCTGTGGGGTTTTGATAATTGTTTTAATGCATCAATGTGCAACCAAACCATTTAGACAGTAAATTTTTCTTCCTGTGGAAATACAAATCACATGGTGATAGTGCAGATTAATTTTGGAATCAGATGACTTTAAAGAAGTAGGATCTTGGTTTATGTTTAAAAGAGGCAAGCTGAACAGTGCTGTGCAACAAGTGATACTGAAATTTTGGAGAAATTCTCTAATGAACTTCTTTTGCTCATAAAAATCTGTGCAAGTCACTGCCATTATTCTGCAAATGTAAAAAAAATATATTAAAATATAAGCTGTAGATGTGTTTTAGTCTTAAAATCTACTTGGAAAAATCTTTGTTGGACTGGTTTTGCAAGCTTTGTCATGACTTTTGAATTCACTAGGATATATCTGCTGAATGGATGTGCTTGAGCTGAACAATTTGGTTGCATTTCCTAATGTTCTTTGCATGGTTTTGAAATTTTGCTTCTTAAAACTCAACTTGAGTACAAAGTGTGAGCTGGGACATGGTTGCAGATACCTTAATCTGGTTTCTGGAAGGTGCCAGCTGTATTTATTTGTTAGAAGAGTTGCTTTATGTGGGTTGGTTGTCTAAGGATATGATGATGCTTTCCAGAGAAAAGCTTTTATAGAGTTTACCTGGATCTCTACAAATTCCAGCTTAACATGTTGAAAATTGCTCTGTGAGTGGTCTCATTGTACCTGCGTGTCACAAGAGGAACTCTCTGGTAATTTGTGGTTTCAGTGGAATGCTGTGTTGATAACTTGTGTGCATCTGTCCTCAGGAACCTGCAAAGAGCTGAAGTGAAGGTAGCTGAGGCTGCCCAGTCCCACAGAGTGTGTTTTCCAGTAGGTCATGTAATCATGACACATTATAGCCCTTAACAGCAAGGGCATTAATTTTGCTTTTAGAATATAAAGATTGTAATAAAGTTCCATAGAATGGAGTGATTAATCTGAAGGCTGTGCTCTGCAATGCCTCCCAACGGGTGCTGTCGGAACATTTGTCTTTATTCACTGACATTCATTCAGCCTTGCTTACTGTTGAGCAGTGCATTAGATACATCACTTTAACACTGTTTGTCAGAAGAAACTCGCTTTTTCTTTTGAAGATACAAGTGTTCTATAAATACAGTGTGTATTATAAGCAAATAAATCTTAGCTCAAGTGAACTGTTACAGTTCTAAGTGTAGTTTGGTTGCGTGTTTTTCCATCATGGGATAAGAATGAAACATTTGCTTCTTACTAGAATTTGTAAAAATACACCCATACATATATATGGTTGCTCTCTATTGTTGCTTGCTGTCTTGGTCCCACTGCTGGTAGATTCAGAGCTGCTGTTTCTTGCTTTTGGTCTGCCTTGTCTGAATCCAGCAGTGCCCCTCTGCTCTCAGATCCTGGAGTGGAGGGGCAGTGGTGCCTGCATTCCTCCCTGCAGCTGCTCTGACCCAGCCTCTCCAGAAGAAAGTAGAGCTGAGAAAGTGATGAAAGGGCATAAAAGCAGTGAAACAAAAATCTATAAGACAGGCTGAGGTAGATTCTGTGGAATTTACGAGCAGTGAATTTAAATGAACATTAAAAAGTGTAGATAAGGCTGGTCTTAATTTTAATTTTCCATGGTATAGCTATAGTACTTCTGCTGCCATATTTTCCAGCTCTTGACTCTGAGTTACTCAGACATTACTCCATTATTTTCTCCTTAATAATTATAATCCTCATAAAACAGAAAGTTCAAAAGTAAAGTATTTTAATTTTGTAAACTTGCTACAGCTCAAACAATGCAAAATTTTCAAGAACTAAATATTTCAATGCAGTATGTCCAGATTGTAAGATTTGGGTTTATTCATTGGACTGAAGAGCTTCTAGTCTTGTCCATGGAGGAAACAAAGATGAATTCTGTGATTCTGAAGCTGCCCTCTCCAGCAGGCATGCAGTGAATGTAACAGTCCATGGCATTGTTAATGAAGATAGGAGCTAGACTTTTTTCTAAGATAAAGTGAAATAGAAAGATGACATTCCAAGTTTGGTTTCTTCATGAGACTGTGGAAATTGAGCATATTTACTATCATGGCTAAAATGTGGTAGAGATGGAGTGACTGAGCTGCTTAAACATGAAGGAACTTTGTGTGCTGGAGCGTTTGGTGGAGGACCTGTTAATGTTTCAGGAGTAGTTAAAGGCTGAAAAAGCTTTTTCTGCATGTTCTGTCAGCCAGGCTGAACCCAGGGCTTTACTGGAGGAGCCAGCTTTGTTTCTGTTGGTTGGTATCAGCAGAATCCCTTCAGCCCTGCTGCTGGCAGTCACATTGTAGGACCTGGCTTCATGTCGATGGTGTGCTTGAAAAGCTGCAGGACAAACCTGGGGGTTCTCGTGCTGCTCCCTGTGCACGTGGATTGGGACAGCAGTGTTGATGTCCCTGATGTCCCCAGGTCATGCATGGTGCATTTCCACTGCAATCCCCTTTCTGAAATTGAATTCAGAATATTTCTCAGATTATAACCTCAACCTTCACTTCAACTCCAGGTACCTTTGGCTTTTTTTTCTCCAAGCCTCTCCTAAATTCTGAGCTTCAGGATATCCTTGCATCTTTTACAGGGCTGGTTGGGCTTCGTTGTCACATCTGGTTGATATTACCAGCAGGAATATATATAGTGAAATAAACCTGAAATGGAATGTGAGGCGTCCCACAAAACGAGTTTCTCATAAGGCTTTGAGCCTTTTCTTCTAGAAAGAGTGGCTTTGAGACTCATGGATTTTGTTTGCTTTGGTTTAGATAAGGGTTTTAAGTTTAAGTTGGATGGTGAATGAGCCCTTGATTGGATTCTCTAGTGGAAATGTTTCTCATTGCTCTGTTGCCTTCACTGCCTAGGTTTTAAAGCTTCTCAACTGTTTTATCTGGGATAATTGTCTAATAATTCAAAATGCAGGCACTTTTAATGAGAAAACTGATTCAAGGAAAAGACATTTTTAATGAATTGAGAAATAAAAGCATGAAAGATAATTTTTTTAATAGTTTCAGATACTTACTAATATCTATCCATAAAGGAACAGGTATCTTTAATACAGGTGATGAAATGCATAATAAAATGAAACATGTAATTTAACAGCTATGAAACTAGGTTTTAATTCTAAGTCAATTATTTTCTTATATCCAAAAACACTTGTGAAATTTATCTGCAAAGGCTATAAGCAAAGATTTGTGCCTGCTGGAATCCTGTTTCTTTTTTGTGCAAATCTGGAGTATAAAATGGTTTTAGTACATCTGCTTTTCACTAAAAAACAAGTATTCTAGGGGTCCATGAGAAACTTATTTATCTTTGAAAACGAAAGGGGGAAACAAGCTCATTTTCCCACAAACACCCTGTCATGTGAGAATATATTTGTTTCATTGTTGAAGCTTCTATACCTCAGGCTAGCTGCTAAGTAGTCATGGTAAAACTCCTTTGTGTGTGTGAAAAAACCTCTTAGAAGGGCTCTAAACTCAAGTCTTGCAGTGAGAATTAATGCCTCTACCAAATTTATAGCCATGGACCATTTGTTGGGTCTATTTACTTTTAATGAACTATCTTAGCTGAGTCTTGACTGAGCAAACCAGGCTCTGGAAACTTAGATACTGAAATCTGACACCAAAGTATCAGGATAGTGGAAGCATCCATTAGACTCTGAAATGAATTTGTTTACTTTTTGAGTACTATCAGAATCTAGATTTTATTCCAAGAATGATTGTCTTAGTGTGGGAGCAGAGCCTTGTGATCCTGAGCTGAGACAATTTGGGTCTGTGGCTGTGTGTGCCCAATACCTTTGTGTTTAAATTTTCTAGTCGTGATGTCCCAATATTTTATCATATTCATTACAGTTATTTCAAAAGTAGGCTTAAGTGGCACAATCAGCAGCATGGAGAGATTGTAGACAAGTTATTTGTTTTAATGAAATGGCATTTTCTCTCAGTATCAGGAACAGCCATTCAGTAATGAGTTTCTTGCTGTTAACATGGTGTAAGTATTTGTAGCACTGTGAGGTTTGTCAGAGCTGGATCAGTGGGATGCTTATTTCTTGTCTAGTGAAATATTTTGAAAGTTGATTGATAGATGGGTGAAATAGTGAGTAGGTACTTGCAGCACACAACACAAATTCTGTGAGTAGCCTCAAAAGGAGGCAATATTCAGTTTTAGCAGAATCCCAGAACAGCTGAGGCTGTGTGCTGGGCTGCCCCTGGCAGGACACTGGTGCCCAGAGCTGCTCTGTCACTGCTCTTCTCAGCTGGGCAGGGAGAGAAAATAAAATGAAAGGCTTGTGGGGTGAGATCAGAGCAGGGAGAGATGTCTGACCAGTGCAGACTATAAGCTCAAACCTCATTTCAACTCCAGGTACTTTGGCTTTTTTCTTCAAGCCTCTCCTAAATACTTCAGGATATCCTTGAATCTTTTACAGGGCTGGTTGGGCTTTGTTGTCAGTCTGCAAAGCAGACCTGACTCGGGGATATTAACTTCATTGACAATGAAATCACAGCAGGGCAGTGTTTTTATTTTTAGAAATTGCTATTATTTGCCATCTTTTTCCTTGACTTGTTCTCTTCCTTACGATATCAGTGTGTGTGCAGTGTGTGTATTTGATTTTGTGTAAGTGGTTTCCTTGGATAATTCCTAGTAGGAGCAGCTGGATCTATTTAGTTAGTGCTCTAGTTAAGAAGCTGCCCTGGTTAGATGTAAATATGAAGGTGTTGTCACCTTCCCTGTGGGACACTGCTGTGCTGCAGTGCCCAGGGGAGTCAGTGCCTCCTGCCTGGGGCTGGATGAGTGCAGTGTGTGTTAGATTTTCTCAGTGTTTGCTTTCCTCTGATGCCTGTGCAGCTCAGATGTTTATTGTAGCCAGGGGCTTGTTGCACATGGGGCTGTGATTTGCCCAGGATCTGCTGCTGGAAGCCCTCTGAGAAGTGTCACTTGTACCCTCTCCTCTCCAACCCCATCTTCAGCCAGCTCAGCCCACCAAACCACAGCTCCTGGTCAAACTCAGCCTCTTTCATCTTGTGGGTGTCATTAGAAGCTGTGCTTGGAAAAGCAACCAGATCATACATTTTCTTAGTGTCCTCTTTGTTTCTCTGTTTGTTCTCCTTCTAGAAAGAAAGCTCTCCCAGACTGCTGCCTCAGAGCTCCATTATCGTTTCCCATTAAAGCAGGATCCTGACAATTCAATTGTTGCAGGAGTTTGAGTTAGGGTGTTGCCATGACAAAAGAGCTTGGGCTTGTAACAGGGTGTTTTTGTGGTTTCATCCACATCCAATAATTGTAGTTTTACTGTGTATAGATCACAGCAGCTCTTTTCAGAAGACAGTAAATAATTACAGTAAGTGTTTGCTGGTCTCTGGGGTGCACTTCTGGCTTGGGAAAGATGTGCATTAGGTCAGGGGCTTGTGCTGTAGATAGCTGGATGATATTTACACCATTTATCAAGCTGAAGTCATTCTAGATCTTCTTTTGGGCTCTGCTTGTAAATAATGTATTTAACCATTTTTTAAAATAAAGTACACAGCAATTTTATTTGAAGAGTCTAAGGATCTTCTGTCTGTCTAAATAAGGGCAGAAGAATAATTAAAAATATAAAATATTTTAAACTTCTTCTTATTTTGAGAGTAGAAAAAAAAGGAAAACATTTTGAAAAGCCAGAAGGCTTCTTCCTCGGTGCTGCTTTTTTCTCCTGTGTGAAGTTGGTTATTTGAAATGATAGTCTGCAGATGTCTTGTTTCCCCTCTTAAGGGAAACAGGCACGACTGGGGAGGAAAGGGTGTTTTCTGTGAAAATTACTGCTGGGTTTTAGTGGCGTCTCCCTTCTAAGGAGGGTTCTATTGCCAACTTCTGTGATCAGGTCATCTTATTGCAAAGCTATTTAAGGGAGTTTGTGGCAAAGGATTATACATTTCCAGAAGAAATGCCACACATGCAGATTAAGCATAAGTCTGCTTTGGAAATAAGTTGTTTTAGTCTGTTAGCTGGGTAACTACTGCCTTGCATTTCCAATGTTTTTTCCTTTACTACTTGAAGGGTGACATATTTTCATTGATATTCAGCTCAAGAAATCAGGAGGCTCCAAATTAGTGGGATTAATTTAATTATTTGATAATTATTTGCTAGCCTTAGCCATGCTGCTGGGTGTCTGTTTTCCTGAATATTGGGGTTTTTAAAGCACTCTCAGATATATTCAAGTTTCAAACCACATGGCTTGGAGATAGAACATTAAAAATACTGTTTATATACTGTAACTAGCTGCTCAAAGCAATCTGAACTGCAAAACGCTAACACCAAGAGCAGTCCTGTGAGCTAAGTCCACTCCATGATTTTGTATCAACAGAGCCCTTGTAAGTAGTTTCTGATGCTTCTTAAAATTTGCCTTATTAGTATCAAACAAGGAATACTGAAAAATTCAGTGTTTGCTCACAATTAGACATTAATTCCCATCAGAGTTCATTCTTTTTGAGACCATCCTGGAGGTGCTTAGCGAAATCAGGCTTTTCTGAACTTCTGCAGAATCTGCTGCTGCTTTGAGTGAGTCTCAGCAAGGGCAGCTGGGTGGGGGCTCCATGGTCAGTCAGCACACGAGGGTTCTCAGGGTGGCTGTGGGTGCTCTGCCAGCTCTGAAATGTGTCCTTATTAACTGCTTCTGTCTTCAGAGTGACGAGTTTAAATGGGGGAAAAACACTGACAGCTTCTGGTTACCAGGGCTTCCACACGACCGAGCTGTTATGTCTCAAAACACAGCAGTTGTGGGTGGGCATTATTGGCTTGCTGGTTTAGATTAGCCTTCAGAATTTGGGCTTTTTTTGCTTGTGTGAGCAGCAGTCCAAGTTCTGTAGCTCCCTGCAGTGCTGGGTTCTGGTTCCTGGGGTTTGATTGGTGGTGGTGGCAGGGCAGGGAGCTGCTGCTGCTGCTGCTGGTGGCCTCTGCAGGGTGGATTTGTCTGTGGCACTCAGGGGCTGCTCTCGAGCCCGACAGAGGATTGAGTGGCTGTGGGTCTGCAGCTGGAGATTCATTAGGTTGTATCACAGGTATATGATTACTGGGGGATTCTGACCTGATGGTTTATAGGCAGTTTGTCTTCCGGAAACTGGATAACCCTGGTAGTCTGTGCGGCTCTGAGTTTGTCAGGGTCAGATTTACTGCTTTTGCTTTGTTAATGTGGCTTTTTTTGGCCTTGCCATTAGAGCTAGTCAGCACATCATGGTGTGCTTGCACTCAGTATTGCTATATGGATATTGCTATATGGATATTGCTTTTCTTCTTTGAAAATTTCCTTTGAATCAATTAGTTGTTATGTGGAAGTTTTTTGCCTTTCCCCTTTGGCTGTGCTCTGAAAAAGCTGAAAAGTGTTTTCCTGAGTGTTCAGTGCTTCAGAGCTGCTGGAGTCTTGTCCATGGTTAAAATGAGCAGTGGGAAATCCACTTGTAAATTGTCATTACTGCAACTAGGAGACAATGCAGAGTGAATATGACTGTCTTTTCTTTCTGGTGAACAGGAGATTAGAATGCATTTGGCATTATTTTCACACTGAGGCAGTTTCCTCACACAAAGCAAATGTAGGAAGAGATTGAACTGATGACCTGAAGTGCAGACATCTCATCTACGCAACAGGAAAAATATAATAATGATAATGTAAATATTTCTGCTGCTTTCCATAATAGACTGTCATCCTGAGGCCAAAGAGGAGTTTACATTCATCGTCTTGTAAAAGTCCTTTCAAATACTTTGGAAATATGTTGCAGATAATGAGAATTTCTTTTAGTGTGTGTGGATAGTAGAAGTAGGGGGCATGATCAATGGTGCAGAGATACTAATGAGTGTTAATTTACAAGTGCTGCATGTGAAGTCTTGATTTTCATCAGTGTTTTTAAAAAGAAAAGGCCATTTCCCATGAGCAGTTTTGTGGCTTCAGCTCTCCTGGTTGTTTCATGGCAGCAGAGCCCTGATTTACCTACAGAGATTTATTGCCCAGTCAGAGTGCCCCATGAGTTAAGGGTTTGGTGGGTAAAACGATGCCAAATACTTCCTTGTTTTAATTATCATTTGGTTTTCTTCTTGAAATCTGCAGTGTGTACAACGGGAAGCTTAAGTCAGGCTTTCTGGAGCTTTTCCATGTGTTTCACAGGGGTAACAGGCCATGCCTGTTTAAAGTATTTCAGACACTTAAAGGTCTTGAAAATGAAAGCTGCTATTACTTTTAAATACACTGGGTTTGCTTTTGAAATACAGTCATAAATGATCCAGGGTTTCATTTTGATTCCAGTCCCTGCAGTTGGAGAGCCGTGGGATTGTAGCCTGGGGGTGTGTGTGCCTGTCAGAAGGGTCAGGAGCTGAACCAGGGGATTTGATCTGGAGCCTGACACAGTTCCACGTCCCCAGTGCAGACTGCACTGTAAAACTTACAAGGGTAGAAAATATTCATGGAACAAAATTAAAATAGCCCGTGCAAGTCATTAAACGTTACAGTGCTGTGAGAATAGATTGGCAAGGCTGGTTTGTCATCATCTTGCTCTCATGGCTAAGGAAAGGATGTTGTACAAGGTGTGCCTTTGAAATGCTTTTAATTCTTCACTGAGTGTAACACACTGAAAACTAAAGGTCACAGCACCATGTGTTATACAAAGTGCATGAGCTGATTTTTAATGTTTCCCTTATATAATACTTTGGAACTTAGTGACATTATTCAAATATACCATAATTGCCACTGTTGAATATTGAGATTTTCTACAATGAAAATGCAAATACTATTAAGAAAATTGACTGAAGGATATTTGGAATTAAGTACCTGCCTTTTGCTTTGCTCTGTTAAACTCCCTTATGGGTTGTTGCTAAAGACATATATGAAATGTTTTCTTCAGGAAACAGCTGATATGAATTTACTCCATTTCTATTGATCTATGAAGGAATATAAAGTTTAATGTTTTGAATGGTTTCCATGCATGGTACAACATCAGTGCTTGGTGAACTGTGAGAGGAAAAATGCTGACAAGAAAAGCATCTGATATGAAACCCAATATTATGCTTATATAGTTAGTTTCTTTTGTTGAGAGAATAATCCTGTGTCCTACCACACAGCCACAGGAATAGAACTGCCTGTAAGTTTTGATAATCATCAGAATCAGGTGAAAAATGAAAAATCAGTCAGCCCTGCCTTGCTGTCCTTTGTGGGAGTGAAGAGGGCTGCTGAGTGCCCTGGGACATTGAGTCTCTGAACCCCAAATTCATTTCTTTACAACAAGCATATCCACAAAATGACTGCATCTTCAAAAGCACTGGATGGAATTTCTGCTTTTTTCACCTTGAGTTTGTACTGCCCTGCTCTACTTTTTCCCAGTGACTGCTCGATTAACCCCATGCCCTAGAATCCCTCACTGGGAGCAGAGCTGATGCTATGTTGTGCTAAGTTTTTTACTAGGATATTTTCTGCAGAAGTGGCAGCCTTTGCAGTGTCTTGGTGTTATTTGATCCCAGAACTTGCTGCTCTACAGGAGGTTTTTCTCTTAAACACCTTCCCTTCCTTGGCTCCAGAGGCCTCACGTTGCTCCTGCTGCAGGAAGGGCTGCACTGCAAACACCACCCTGGGACAGTGCCTGCCACTGGGCTGGCTGCCATAAAACCCCTAAACCCCTGTCCTTTGCTGGGTGTGGCACATCCCTGGGTGAGCCAGAGATCTCAGTGAGGCTGTTCTGGTGTTTGCCATGGGATGGGAAACGCTCGCTGTGCTCCAGAGTGTCCCTGCCTCTGACAGGAGCAGGGTCAGGCTGACACTGCTCAGGTGGGCTGCCCACTTTGGACTTTCAAGGCAACATTTGTGGAGTATTTTGATAAAGTGTAATTTACTTGCATCAGTAATTACAGGCTCCAGAGGGACCACGGTATTTTTTTCCTGACAGGACAGAAAACAAATTTCCCATAAGCCTGGGGAATGCAACGTGCCACTTGCCCCAGTTGGTGGTGAACTTCAAAGCAAAACAATGTTTCTTTTTACTGGCCTCGGGTTTTGCACTATTTTATCTTCAAAACTGGCATTTCAATTGCTTGAAGGGAATTATTTTTCTTCACTGCTTGTTACTCTATTTTTCCCAAATGGCATTGCTGGTTTTTAAAAATGAGGACCACCTCACTCTCATGCAGCTGGAGCTTATTCCAGCTCCTCTTTAATGAGGGAAACCCATTTCATTGTGTTTAAATAAGCACATGAACAAAGGGCCAGTTGCTGGCTTGGCCTGTGGATAGCTGTGGCTTACAACAGGCCATGTGTCGGGTGTCAAACTTGGCAAAAATATCAGCTAGACTGTTTTTCACTTTGTAGTTAAGGTTTGTAAATAAATACAGTTTTATGGAAAGTGTAAATGATATACCTTTAAAAGTTGAGACTTCTTTATTACCAGTCTGTTTTTTGCACCTCTCCAAATTCACTGGAGAGAGTCCTTGTTTTCTAAAGAATGAAATGAAAAGGAGAAAAGGATTCCCCTCTTCCTTTAGGGCACATCAAACATGCCATAAAATATGGAAATGTGGGGACTTGTCACTCTGACTTGACTCTGGCTTGAGTTCAGTTAGCAGAGACTTTCTAAGGCATTTTTGTGAGTGTGCCCCAGTGCTGGAGTGTCAGATTGGCAGGAAGAATTCCAGAGTGAGCTGCTCTGCGGGCTTTCAACCTGGCCTCTCCCTTATGTACAGTGACCCGAAAGATTAACACAGTTAAAAACTGAGGGGAAGCAATTTTTATGTATGAAAATGTCCAATATTCATAAAGAAACAATCTCTAGCAGCTCCCAGTGAATATTCAGCAGCCAGAGGGCTGCTGGGGATGCTGCTGTGTTGAATGGCCAGTGACAATGCTTCTGTGTAACTTTAAACTGCACTTTTAAAATTATGCAATGCTGAATTTCAGGCATGTTTTAAGCTGCTGCAGCACTATGCCCATGTCACAAATGGGTTTTGTGTGTGAAGATTCAAATGGGCCCAACCAATCATTTCATGATTTGCAGCTTGTGGTGAAGCTCCAGCTAAGGAAAGGAGTTTTTTCCAATTAAATTTCCACAACTGTCTTCATGTGCACAGGTTGGGAGGATTGGTTGTAGAAATAGTCAGTGTCTTGTCTTGGATCAGCAGTCACTGGGTTGTTAGGAGTTTTTTCCCCACTAATGTGCCTGCTTTTTAAGGTTTTCATATTTAGCATTGTGGTAGCCAACCCATTTGTTTCTTTCTCCTGTAGAAGGAGATTTTTCTGGTTTTCTTGCCAGAAATATAAGAATATATATACAATACAATATAAGAAACAACTGGGCATATTAACCTCATCAGCATTTAACTGGCTGTGTTCTGAGTGGGAAGTTGAACCATATGACCACAGAGGTCCCATACAACCTGAAGTATTCTGTGGTTAAATTTGTTATTTGCAGTATTTAATGCTAGGGCTTAGAAGCTTTTAGCTGGTTCAAGGTTTGGCAGATACTGTGGATGGGATACCAGACTGTGGAGTTTTTCTTTTTTTGTCCTTCTTCTATTCAGAATGAAAGATTAAATGTAGTAGACAGGATTTTTGTGGGTGCTGGAAGAGCCTGTGCCTAAGAGGTGCAAGATTGTGCTCATCATCAGGATGTTGGAGTATGAGATGTTGGCTTTCAACTCCCACAGCCCTGGAAAGTCATCAGGAGCCAGAACTGATGAACTGCTGCTGAGGAAAGTAAATTTTAGCTGTGTCCCACCCTAAATTGTACTGTTTGAATCCACTTTTAACGTTGACTTTGGTGTCCTTTTCAGAGGTAGGATGTGCCTTGGTGTTCAGTGTTTTTGCATTTTATTATCTTGCATCTTATTGTGGGAGAAACTAATTTGCTTTATCCCTTTTGTGAATGTGTCTGGTTTCTGCTTTGCTGAGAAGCAGTCTGTAAAACCAGAGTGGCTGTGCTGGGGTCATTGTGTAACACAGGCAAAGAGGTTCTGTTTGAAAACAGGAAAAAAGGAAAAAGGGAGCATAGCAGAGATGACTCCTCTGGTCTTGGGGTTTTCCTTCCCTGTTTGAAGTGGACTTGGCATGGATGGAGGATCCAGGTTTGCTACAGGAGGAGGGATTTCAGGACTGGCCTGCTTTGTGCTCACATCCAGTGGTAAAATCTGACAGAAGGGCACGTTGGGCTCAACCTCCCATTATCTAAGAACATAGCTTTTGAATTTAAATGTTATTAACTTAGTTTCAGGTTGCAGCTACAGGAAAAGGTTTGTTCTCTTTCTCATCTTAATCTCATGATCTTGATTTAATTTTTGAATTTATTTCCAAACAGTCTCTAAGGTAATGTTACTACAACATCAGCAATCTATTTAAATTACAGAAAAATCCCAACTATTTTTTGAAAAAGTGGTTAAAAGGAAATGATGTCTGAATGTCCATTGGGTTATGCTGAATTTCAGGCATGTTTTAAGCTGCTGCTGCACTATGCCCATATCACAAATGGGTTTTGTGTCTGAAGATTCATATGGGTCCAAACAATCATTTAATGATTTTGCAACTTGTAGTGTAGCTCCAGCTAAGGAAAGTACAACACCATTTCTTGCATGATGATACTGCTGATACTTCCCTCTGACACTGAAGGGAAGGACTTCTTAAAAGTGTCTTCAGGAAAGCTCAACTTGACTGATTTAATTAAATTACTGGATTACAAACTTTTACTTAAATGTGTAAATCAAAAGGGTTTTTTCAAGTAGTGGTGTTTTTTTTCCAAAAAAAGTTTTTATGACTTTTTCTGGAAGCCATCTGTATACAAAATATTACAACAGAAATTCCAAAATCTAACATTTGTGTCATGCAGATTAATTAGTTTGGAGTTCTTGGCTAGTTGGCCAAAGAAATGATTTATGCTGTGGAGACTGCCATGTCAGGGACAGGTAATATATGAAGCAACTGTTAAATATGTGGATGAGACAAGTACTTCAATTTTAGGAAGATTTATTTTTGAAGAAAAAATGAGATATTTAAAATGTTTTTCTGATTTAATTTTGTTTATGTCATAAAAGACAAATTCAGTTTGTGAGTTGATTAGAACCATATAATATTATTTAGTGGTTCCTCATTTTATATTTTCACAGACTGAAGACAGACATCACCTCATAGCCCTGCATCTTTAATAATTCCAGATAGCATAATTATCCTTAATAACTTAGTGATTAAATTATTATTTGCTTTGTCATTCTGAAGGGATTGCAAATAATTGAGTACACACTTTACTCAATAACTTCTCATGAATCCATACATCCCACTCCTTACCATGTAGTGGTGATGCTACTGAGACTAGCACTTTATTGATTAACATTTCATGGGGTTATGTATTTTATAATTCCTAGGAGAAAATGTAGAAATTACAGTTGATGTGCAGAGCTCTTATTGCTTTGAATTACCCCAAGGCACCTGAGCATTTGAATGAAAGGGTGGATAATGTGGTTTGTGGGTTTTTTTTGCTTATTGTCAACTATCATCCCTTGCTAAAACACATTTTGAGATTTTTGTGGGACTTATGGCTCTTTTTTGCAGACTTTTGTGTAGGTGTGAAAAACTTGGTAGTATTTATTTCACTTGTGAAAATATTAGAGGACAGAAGTGTGATCCATGTACTGAGAAGAGGAGCCAGAACTGGCATCTGCCAGCCTGGAGGAGGGTTTTGTGGCAGCTGTTGTATTCTGCTGTGGCACTTTGGGTTTTTCCAGGCTAAGTCATGGCCAGAGGAGCTGGGTGAGGATTCCTGATCCAGGTCCTGATCCTGCAGTGATCAGGGTGAGTTATCCCTGGGCTGCCAGGCCTGCCCATCTCCTGCAGCTCTGGAAGCTCTGCAGGCACACATTGCTTAACTGCCTGGAATCAGAACTGGCAGCCAAGGCCATCATTATCAACCCTGGGAAGAAATGCAATCCTTTTGAACTTCTGCTGACTGCTGAAACAAACCCCACCCAACCAAAAAAACCTAAAATCAGACAATTTAAAAAAAAAAATATAGCTCTGTGTTATGTTGTTGCCTTTGCACAGCAGAGTCCATGTTCTATGGACCATAGATATATATGTGTATATATATATATACACACCAAATATATATATTATATATATACACACCAAGTTACAGAGAGTCAGCAGAGCAGCTGGGGCTTCAATTCTGCATTCCTGGTGATTCTGACTGTGTCTCTTTGCACTGAACTTGCTCAGGTGTGTGCAGAGTCCCTCTCCTGGAAATCTGACAGTGTTCTGCTCAGCATTTTGAACTGTGTTAGGGAATAACTTGGGGAAACAAAAATACTATGTGGAAAAATATTGCTTCAGTGACTATAACTTGAATGTGTGGACTGACTTTTTTTAAAGTCCTGTTAGAAAATATTAATTATTAGGTAGTAAGGCAAAAAAATTACCTGATAAGGGCAAGGAATTTTGGAATGTGGTAGGCAAGACTCAGTGTCCTGATTGGATTTTCAGTTGTTGAATTAAGTGTATTATTTAAACAGCTTGGATTCTAGAGGATTGGATGGCATTTTGAATTAAGTAACTTTGTGTGGATTAGTTTACTGTTAGACAGCACTGGTGTTAAGAGCTGGTGATTTATTTCATTGTAGGTAGCCAAACATCTTTGTGTGCTGGTTGTTCCACATACACATACATTTTACTCACCCTCTTGGTAGGTACTTTTTTCCATCCCTCCTCTTGCATATGTTGTGCTGCTGCTGAGTTGCTCTTGGAAACCATTTCTTAGTATGGATGTTGGGACTGTTTTTCAAGGAAATGCAGTGCTTAATAAAAACAGCATGTAATGCAACAGCCCAAATAATTATCAATGTGCATACTATTATATGTTCCATAAAAAGTGTTATAGTAATGCTGCTCTGTGCCTTCAGCTTGTTGTATTATTGGCATATTATATAAATAGCCAGCTCTTGAGATACTTGGGAATTTTTGAATGAAAGCTCTTGTAGAATTAAAAATCACTGGGTTTGGGTTTTAATGGGAATATTGGGAAAATCAGACACTACTTGAATTGTCTGAAGTCATTACAGAAAAGTAGATTATAAAAAGACTGCATTGTGATCGTTCCTGTTCCTGAAGTAGTGATGTTTTTTCAGCAGTTGTAAATCAGTGATTAAATAGTCTCTTGGTATAGAGACAGGACACAAAGGGTTCAGCTGTGCCTTGCCTTGAAAAGTGATGGAATTTTTTGGTTAAACACAATGAACTTGAAATGGTGAAATCTGAGTGAGTGGTCTAAGTAATTTTGTTGCAATTTTCTTCAACACTTACAATGCCCAATTTTTGTGGCATAATAGAAGGACACAGATCAGAAATTGAGTTATGGCTCCTGACAAAATGGTTCCTGATATTAATAGAATGGAATAAAATAAATTGGAGCCATTTTTGTGAACCACTGAAGAGAATGTGTGATGGTGAGCCTGGAACAGCAGCCAGGCTGGAACAGAAACAAGCCTTGAGTTTATGAGCTTGAGATAAATATTTAAAAATGCCATTTCACTACGTGCAGAGTGTATTTCTCACATTTAAGTTTGGTTTCCTTTTAAAGTGTGTGTCAGATAAGAGCACCTGCTACTGCTGCTGGTGGGCAGGTCTGGAAGCCCAGAGGTGGCCAGGGAATGGCTCCAGGGAATGGCAGCCAGGAGGCAGAAAATGGTTTCAGTATGGGCTGGGTGGTGAGGCTGAGAGGGCCAGTTTTGGAGAATTTCAGCTATGTCATGGGAAATGGCCACAGCCAGACTCGTGATTAGCAGGAGAGAGCAAATCCTCTGGGTCATTGCCAGGGTTCAGGAGGGCAAAACACTGCTGGGCTATCAAATTGTTGCCATACTTTGTTTAAAGAAGAAAGGGAGGGGAAATATAAGTGGGGGGAAAAAACCCCCAAAAACTAACAAAGAAGCAGATGATTTTGTTGGGTGTCAAATGTGCCATCATTTTAATGTTGCTGACATGTACATCCTGAGGACAGAGAAGGGCTGGACCAAGTGCACTCAAATATTGAAGGTATTGAGGAAATCTGAAAAGTTAATAGCTGCTCACTTGTTCAGAGTTTTTTTTCCTTTGGATTAAAAGAATGTTCTCATAAATTGCACTGATTTTTTGTCCTTATAAAATGTACCTACATCAAGGCTATATATATATATATATATTACTGATCCCAAAATGACTTAAAATTTATTTTTCTGTATCTTAAATGCAAAGATATCATGTGGCATATTGAAGGAGTGTGAAAAAGTATTTTACCCTTTTTTTAACAAATAACAACAGTATGTTTGGAAAGGACACTAATTAGAGCCAAAAGCAAAGTGGACAACTGAAAGTACTCTCAGTACACTGAAATTCACTGGATTTTTCTGGTGTGGGGCACGCTGTTGTAAATACCTGCTGTATTGGTCAGACCTGCTGAGTGTGATTTGTGAGGGCACTCAAGCAGGAGTTTCCTGGCTCTGGGACATCACAGCTTTCCAAGCCAAACCTCTTTATTCATTCACCTCAGGTGAGTAAACAGAGGTGTTTTGTTTTGCCCTTCTGTGGTTGCTCCCCAAACCTCAGGGCCAGGGCTCTTGGACAGCTCTTGGGCCAGAGAGTGGAGGAGCTTGTGTCACTGGGACAGGTGCTGCTGGCCACAGCAAACCCCTTCATTTTGTGCTCACCCCATCCTGCAGCACTCCTGGCTCCCTGCAGGAGCAGCTGTGGGGCTGGGGGTACCAGCCTGGCTCGGTGGGAGCCCGCAGGATGGATCCCTGCCCTGGATCCCTGCCCTGGATCCCAGGGGGTGTGGGGGTGCTCCCTGCAGGGCCCAGGCTGCCTGGGTTCCTGCTGTCTGTCCATGGCAGTGATGCTGCCCTGACCCTCATGCTTGATTATGGTTCTGGGGTGCCAGGGTGCCCAGGGCTGCCTGGGGAAATTGCTGCTCTGGATGTTCAGCAGAGGGAGGAGGAATCCACTGGGGTGGCAGAGGAAAACCCCAAGTCCTTTGACCTGGGTTAGCCCTGAAGTTCTCCAGCCTTGTTTCCTGATCACAGGCGTGGGTGCTGCCAGCCAGGGCGGGGACATTGATGGGTCACAGCTGATTGTGCCAGACCTGGAGTGACAGAAATGCTGATGAAGCCCTTCCCAAGGAGCCTGTGTGTCAGGCCTTACATAGTGCTCCAATTCATTTTCTGATCTCTGGGCTTTTATCTGTTTCTTGTCCCCTCACAATACTAATGACATTTCCATTTGATCTTTCTGATTTTTCATTTACTTACATGTTTCATCTTTCAGTAAATACAACTCCACATTCTTTTAAGTTACAGAAAACTTACCCTAAAAGCAAGTCCCTGCAATTTACATGTCACTAGTTATATTTTGCTGTATTAATCTGATTGTTTGAATTAATCCATCCAGCCTTTTTCTTCAGTAAATGCAGAACACTTACAGGTTAGTGTTTCAAGAATAATACTGTAAATGAGCAGAGCTTTGCAGACTTCTATGCCAAATGCTGTCTAGATGGAGAGTTCTTTCCCACACAGAGCTGTCCTTCCCCCACGCTGCAGCAGTGGGAATCAGAAGCATCACCCATGACTCATGGCACAGAGCTTAATATCTGCTGTGAAAGCTTGGAATTGTGTCTGCCTTGGCCCCAGATGTAAATGTGGGACTATTTGCTGACCAGTTGAGAGTTCATATGGGTGGAGGATGTTTATATGGGTGGAGGACAGCATTCTAAGTCTTCATGGTGATAACACTGATGCATTTGGGTTGACTAAAAACCCAAACCTAGGAAGGTGTAAGTAGTATATATAAAGTCCTCAGAGTGAATCAGGGTTGATTTTGATACTTTTTTTTTGCAAGGTTAGGTTGAATGTCAGCAGTCAAGTAGGCTCTTGTTAGTGCTTGAGATTGATGGGTTGTCTCTTAAACAACCTCAAATTTCCTACATGAGAATTCATTCACTCAGCAGTAGCTAAACCAAGTCTAGAAGTAATAGGCAGGTTTTTCCCAGACATAAAGCTGCTCACTTGAGGTGACATCTGAGTCTGGTTTGGCCTGAGACTTTGGGCTTTAGGTGTGTTTGATTCCCAAAGGATAAAGGGAATGGGTAAGCACAAAGTGCATGTCTGCTCTGTGCTGTCACCAGTGGCTCCACTGAGGATTGTGTTTGCACAGAGGGACAGGCAGGGCCTCAAAGGTGCTTCTGAGGAAATCTCAGCCTCTTAGCTCAGGGATTAACAGGTCACCACAAGAACCTCTGGGCACACACTCCTGGAGGCAGAGGCTGAGGCAGTGCTGTGCTGTAGTGCTGGCTGTGTTCCAGTGCAACCAGTGACAAAATATTGCTGGTGCTCTTGGCAAATTTGGGGATGAAGGGGAGGGAGGAACAGATAAGAATTGTGGGACAATCCTCAAAGGATGGAGAGGTAATAGAGCTACTTGGAAACATACAGGAATTTCTTGAAGTTTTCAGCATTCTTAAAACCAGATGAAAGCCTAAAAATGCCCAGATGTGTAGAAAAGATTTGCAGTGTGAGTACATGAATACCATAATGATTGACACAGTCACTTTGAAGTATGTTTTTAATTATGTTGTTTCCATGTAGTGCTGCGTGTGAAATGTTTTGATCTCACATAGGAAGAAGAGTTAGGTCTGTAACAGCCGCATGAATGGTGTGAGAGTGCTGTGCAGTGTGTTTCTGTGCCTGGAAAAACTGGCATCTTGTTCCCTGTCATCAGCTCAGGATGCGAAAAGGAAATGTACAACTGCTGAAAGTTGTGCAAAGAATCTGGTGAGGAATCTTCTGTCTTTGAAGATCTCCATCTGGGAGGTATTCCTGCATGTTTTGAAGATGGTTTGGTTCTTGGGATTCCTGAAGTATTAGGGAGGAATGGGTGTAGCAGGCTTGTGTTTGGCAGCAGTTTAACAGCACAAACCAAATCAGAAATGCATAAATATGGTAAGTTATTGTTTCTGTCAAAGCTGAGCACAGTTAGAAAGCTCTGTCCAACTGTGATCTGTGTGGTCTGGCTCCTGGCAGTCAACATACTCAAGTGTAGAAGTTAATGTTCCAGAAACTTATCTGCAAGGAGCTGTCTGAGCTCCTGATGGGCAAGGCTTGTGTTGTCAGAGATCAGATCATGTTGTTCTGATAGCAAACCATCCATCTTGTTCCTGTTTGCTGCCTTGTTCAAGTCAGGCTAAATTTCCAGACTAATGTGCCTTCCAAGCCCTGAGAGTGCTGAGGTTCAGTTGCTGGAGGGAAAGGTGTGCTCAAGGAGCTATTTGATGTGAAAATACATGGCTTGAAAATCATGAAAACTTTCTAAAGGGAGAATGGGAAAGAGTAACTGGAGTTCAGACAGAGACTATAAATTGCATCTTTCATGGAACTCCATGCTGGGCTCAGAACTACTCCTATAGCAAACAGATAGTGTACCCCTTAAAAGTAAGAAAAATCTGCTTCTGTTTCAATACAGTCTTTTTCCCCTGTATGCACCTTGCTGTATTTGTAGTTGCACCCTGCAGCACCTCCCCATTGCTCAGCTGGGAGCTGTCACTGTCCTCCAGCCTCCTCCTGCAAACCCTGCTGGTTCATGGCAAACTGATCCCAAATAGCCACAGTTTTTAATCAGTTCTGGAAACATATAGAGCTGCATGGTGCAGTTCATGACCCACTTCCATATCAAACTTGATAAAGGGAATTAATTTTCAATAGCAGTTGCTGCAAATCCCAGGAAATACTTTGTTTGTGTGGCTTTGAGGATATTCTCTGAGACCAGAAGCAGTGTGTGGCAAAATGAGAGAGATCCCTCCCCTCTCCTGCAGGATAAGATTGGTAAAGGGAAAAAAGGAGATTAAAAAGAGAGGCCAGAGTCAGCTTCCATTCTGAGGCTGGTGGAGCACGGCTGTTGAGTGACCATGGGAAAAAAGCTCCACAACTGTGAGATTGGTGATTTTTACAGGGCAAATCAACCCCTTAGTCAGGGAATTGCGTTTTTATAAACAGGATGCACTAGATTTACTTTTTTGACACTTACTTATTTTGATACTACTTCAAGATCTTCCAATCTCATCTTGATTTCCTTGGGGCTGATTTGTTGCTGGGTTTTGCTTTGCACCTCACATCCAGAAACCCCTTATTTGGATTTCTGTGTAGGTTTCCTGTATGTCTTCTGAAATAAAGTCCCTGAGGGATGCCAGGTGAGAGCTGCTCTCCAAGTAAAAGCAGCAGAAAGGGGGAGAGATGGTGATAATGGACAAACTGGGTTCTGTGTGTGGGTGGTATCTAAAAGCATTTGCCCAGACTTCTATATCATGAGCTGCAAGTCAGTTGTGTGCATTTCCAGTGACTTTATTCTGAATTAAGGTGAGCTGGTAGACACGCAGATTTAGAGCCTAAGTGGTTTTTAGCTACAGAGCTTCTGGTGAAGTTCTGCTGTTATGCCACAAAGCAGATGGAGCTTTACTAAGGTGTTTCATAAAAATTCTGGGGATGGCTTTGACAGACAAATCAGGAGGAGAATTTAGCACTCAGATGGCTCTAAGCTGTCCCAGGAAATTCTGAGCAGAATTCTCTCTTCGGTGATTAAAAAAAATCTCCTGAGAGTAGGTACTGTGAATGTTGGATTCAGAGAAGAATCTGCTGCTTCTCTGTAGCAATGAGACATAATTGAATGTAGTGTTTAATTCACAAGAATGCTTTCTGAGTGATATTTGGGCCACAGGAGGAGAACCAGACTGTACTAATCCAGGTAGGCATTTTTTGAGGAGTAAATTTGAATTTTTATTTGATGTTGAGCATTGACATCAACAAGGCTGGGCCTAATGGTGGAGTGCACTTATGGTTTTAGTCTTGCATTCAGGTACTTGTATTCAGTAAATGTCTTGTGAACAGAAATTGTACTCCACAGCTTGGCCATCTCTGCTTTTCCTGACCAAAGCCAAGGTGAGTCAAGATCTTCATTTCAAGCTGTGTTAACCTTTTGGCCACATTTGCATAATATGATTGAATTTATAAATTCCTTGTAACTTTATTTTTGTTTTGTTTTGTTTTCATTTGACTTCTTGCTAGCAAAGATTGTCTCACAAGCCACTGTGTCTCAGTAAATGTTGTGTGAAATTGGAGTTCTGTAAGCTCATGGTTTTCTTTGTCCATTCCAGTGTGTTTGGGTGATGGGAATGAGCTGCTGTTCCTCAGTCTGCACTGGGAAATCCTGCCAAGCAGAACTGTTGTGGCAGATGAGAAAATATTTGTCAGTAGGTGTAAAATCAGAGATAAGTTAACTTGAAATACTGGTTAAGTGTGGGGGAGAATCTTTGGGAGCACATGAGGAGTTTGGAGGTGAGTGGCAGGGAGGAGGAGAGGTGGGTTTTGTGTAGAGCCTCCCTTGCCTGGGTGGGGTTGTGGGGCTGAGTCCATGCAGGTGATTTGGGGCTCCTGTGGAGCATTTCCAGCTGAGTTCTGGCTCCTCTTGGTGGTTGCAGGGTTTAGGGGTAGGATTTTCCTGACATTTCCATGGCATTCCTTCAGTGGTACATGGTATTCCTTCAGCTGCACAGCCTGAGTGTGGAATGAGGTGGTGACTTCTCAGTGGAGACTGACTGGAGGTGTCAGCATTCCTGGAGGTGGAAGTTCTCCTGGAGTCTTGCAAGAACCTTAAACAAAATCATAAATAGATGTGCATTTGTTTTAACAGGTTGATCAAAGCATTAACCTCTATGGCTGTAGAAATCTAAATTAACTTCAGCATCTTTAAAACTGCAATGCTAAAATGAAGAGTTACTTCTATAGTGTTAGAAGTGCTAGAATATTGATGAATGGTTTAAATCTAAGCTGCTTTTGGAAATGTTCTCCAATATAAATGTGAAAATGGGAAAATATTTAGGTGATAAAAAAGTGCTGTTCTCCCATTGAGCCTCTTAAGGTATAAGCTGTAAGAGTTTGCCTTTCAGAAATAAGAAATATATCTGTTCTCTCAACTGGGGGTATAAGTGTTCTTCCATTGTGAGTGTTGTTTAGCCTATCTTTGACTCGGTTGTAATATTTATTTACTATTTGTTTTCTGATGTTAGTTTGGACTCTTGATATGAAATGAACAATGACTGTACCATAGAAATGCAGAATCACAGGTGTAGTTACCATGGCATCTCTCTTCTGGGTTAGGAAGTGTGCAAATTTCATTTTGCTGCTTCATTTGTAAGTAATATAAGGCCCGATAAATTTAACATTTTCCTTCATTTACCTTAATGTCAATTTATTTTCCCTTGTCTATTTTATGAAATTCAAAGACTATTTATAGATCTGTATCAAACAGATTCTATATACAAGTGTTGCAAGATTTTTTCCCCATTTATTTTTTTAAATTGTAATTTCATCTGATAGAAGGTAATCACTGCATTTTTAGATACAGTCTGTATGTTAAAAATAACCGTCTTAGCTTGCTGCAAAAAGAGATTATGCAGAGAAATAGAAAAGTAAATATAAACTTAAAAAGGAGATGAGATTACATCTCTGACTTATGCTTAGGCATTTTAGGAGGAGGCCTGCTCATCAGCTTCACTTCAGAGTGGATTTTTGCTATTAGTGAACTTGTGATGCAGAAAGCTTCAGTCAGTCTTTAAATAGAAAAGAGTGTACAGCTGTTTGGGGGTTTTTTCTCATCCTAAAAAGGCAGACAGACTTTAAAGCCCAGTTCTGCAGCTTCTCCCTTGTTTGCAGAATTATCAGAGGGAGAGATAAGAACGAATTTTGTCTGTGCCCCTTATCAGTGACCCTCCCTTAGCTGATCTGTAAAGAGCTGTCAGACGATTTTCCTGCTGCAATTAAAAGGGGAACTCTTGAGCCAAACGCTACAAGCACAGTCACAAAACACTGCTGCAGGTGCCTGGGGCAGGGAATTCTTGCCCGTGCTGCTCCTGCCAGCCCAGCAGTGAGGCTGAGAGAGCTTGTCCTGATCAGTGAGGAACAAACTCAGCTGTACAGAAAGCCAGCTGCTGTTCCAAGGCTGGGAGCTGCTGTAAAGTGGTGGGACCTGGGTGGTTCAGGTGGAGAAGGGTGGCTGGTTGATGGCCATTCTTCAGAGGTGAGCAGGGATGCACAGCCTTGTAATGTAAATATTCGGAATAGTTGCTTTTGGAAACCTGTGTGTGTTTTTCTTCTGGGCTTTTTAAAATCCAGTTAGCCAAATAACCCAAACAATTTTCTTGTATTTATTTAGGCAGGAAGCCAGCTGCTCAATTTGTCCATATTAACTATCTGAGAATTTAGAAGAAGAAATATTCTATGTAGTTTTCATTCTCTTGAAGTATAAAGTATGTTAAAAACCTTCCCTGTAAACGTCCACCTTACTTTAGTTTACAGATCAACAACTTCTAACTGAAAAACTGCTTCATTTCAGTTCAATTAATTTAGCAGCTCACAGCAAATTAATGGTAATTGTAACCTTTGGACAAAAGGGTCTGATTAATCATAAGTATTTTGTGTGCAAAGATTCACAAACTTCTGTTGATTATAAAGTAGGGAAAAAAATCAGTTTATTTTGCTGAAATTATTTTTAAAAGCTCTTCATTTAGTGCATCTTCCTTTCCTGTAAAAAAAGCTGCTACTTCTGTCACCTTTTGACTTCATAAAAGTTTCCCAAATAAAGTAGCAGTGTTTATTTGGAAGGTAAATGTTTATTTTTGTGCCTGAGGACAGGATGTGTTTGTGCCTCCTCTTGGTGCTTAGGAGGGGAGGAGGAGAGGAACTCCTGACGCCTGGCTTTGGTGTTCAGGAGTCATCACGAGGGTTCAGTCCTGGCACCACTGCTGGGAAGGGGTGGCTGGACCTGGTGCCTTGTGAAGGCTGACCTAGAACAGAGGCTGGACAGAGCTAAAGAATAAAGTAGGGATTTATTAAGAGGCCTCAATGAAAACACCTTGGGCAGCACGAAAGCCCAGCCAGGGCTACACCCCAGGTGAACCCAAAATGGTCCCAAAATGCACAACTGGTCACGGGGTCTTCAGTTTTATAGGCTCTGCTCCATTTGCAGATTGGAGTTAATTGTCCAATTACAGCTTTAGCCCATGCAGTCCCATCCTTCTTGTTTTTCTCTCTTCAGCCCAAGTTGTTTCTGTTCTTGGGCCTGAGATCTGGATCATTTGTCCCTGGTCCCCAGCTAGAGAAGGAATTGTTTTGTCTCCCTGCTCTGTGCAGAGAGCTCACCATCCCCTAGTATGGAGTCCAGACCCACACATGAAAGCAGCACAGAATCTGAAAAATATAAAAGCTAAAACCTGTGGCATCAGACCCACCAAGTCAGAGCTGATACTTTTGGCTGCCTAAGCCCAGGTAATAACTGCAGGGACCTGTTTGATCCCACGGGGCAGCTGCATGAGTGGGTCAGAAAATCCTCTGAGATGAACAAAGCTACAGAGCACAGGCACCCAGAAATCCTGCTCCAGACAGGAAATAACAGAATATAGACTGGAGATACTGGGGATGCAACAGATCTTAGCTCTCAAAGATTTATTAGGTGAACAGAAAAGTAGCTGAAAGAAGTTTGTGAAATAATACTTAAGTGAAATGAAGCTTCTTGGTTTCAGTCAGGGTTATTAGTGCAAATAAAAAGCATCTCCTGGCTGGTCAGCAGGGGATGCTGTCATTTACACAGTTCCACCTCCCTTGAAGCCATGGGAGGCTGTTCCTGCTGCATGTTTGGTACCCAGGGGATGCCCAGGGCGAGGGCATTGCCCAGGTCTCACTCCTGGGCAGGAGCTCAGTGCCTGGTGCTGCCAGGGGGATTGTAGATCCCTGCACCCCCCAGCTGACTGCAGGGAGAGGATGAGGAGCAGGCAGGGGAAATGGTGCTTGGCTTGTTTGTTTCCCAGTAGCAGAGCTAGAAACTCGTGTGTATTTGACAGTTCTAAGTGTGAAGGTTTTTGGGAATCTTTAAAACTTGCGTTAGCTGGTGGTGTTTAGGCAAGCACAGTTGTAAGTATATATATATTTATATTTTGGAGTATAAGCAAAGTTGGAAAATCACTATTTATTACAGAATTTGCTGTAGTAAAGCAGCTGGTTCTTCTGAGCTTTTGTTTCTTGCTGTTTCTATTATTTGGTTTTTTTGGTGAGTGAAATTCCCTTTTCTGTTTGCTGTCCTGATGTGACACCCAGAGCTAGGCAAGCCCCATTAAGAAGATTGGGGCCTTTCTGTACAACCTTACAGGAGCTGAAATGGAAACCAGCCACTTGAGTTGATTGCATTCAATTTACATTTGTTGGAGGGTGATCTGACACCTGCAGCATTAATGTATAAAACCTTCTTGGGTTAAGCACAAAAAACAATAATATCTGGCTGCTCCAGCAAACTTTGTTTACTCTTATCAGGCAACTTGTCTATTTATATATTTATTGAGGCTGCATTTTATTGACATTTTTGCTTGGTGAGGGTTTTGTGTTTTTTCCAAAGACATGTCTGTGATATTTGACAGATCTGAAGTGTAAAGCCAGATATGTGTCACAAATATCACAGAGCAAATTTTTGCGTTTCTAAATATTTATCAACATTTATATGCAGCTACCTGTCTTTGTATCTGTAGTCACAATTGTTATAGGATTCAGTTAAATCAGTAATAATATCAGTTCTCAGATATACCAAAAGATTTTGCAGAGTCAGTTCAAGTATAATGAAAAATCTTCCTTTTGTGTAAGTTACTAGTGAAATTCAAAATCTGGCAGTAATTCCTGGATGAGCTGATGTGTGGGTTAGGGGTGAGGGAAAGTTGCCTTGGAAATGAGCTAATAAGCATCTGGCTCTAAATGGGAAATTAACTCTTGCATTTAGGAAATAGGTCAGGCCATTGTCTGAAGTCAGCCCTTGTTTGTAAATAAATTTGTAATTCCATGGAAGACTAATTGTTGGGTGGTTTGTTTTGGCTTTTTCTTCTTTTCACACATAGAACCATTTGGTAACAATTTGATCCTACTTTGGTCTTCTGTAGAATCTTTATTTAGACTTTTCTGAAAAAGAAGAATTTGGTATTAGTTCCTCTTGTGGGCAACCCACATTTTTTTCCCTATGCTATTAATGGCCATTTAATTCAATATTTCAGTCTTTAGATGAAGACCAGCTTTCTTCAAGCAGTGAGAACTAGAAATCCATCCCAGGCTTTTGTAAGTTTGGATACACAGAAGGTGGTGCTTTCTTAAAACAGCAGGTTGGATAATGGCACTTTTCCCCCTGTAGTGGAAGTTCTGGCACCTGATGTGCAGGACAGGACTTGAATTTAAGAAATTGCTGTGGTTTTAGCTGCTTGCTGTGAGGAGTGATATTCTGTATGCCCTGTATGGTGGCTTCAATAAAAAAAAACAGCATTTTCTTTCCTCAGAGGACTATGAATGCAGCGCTGTCATTTGCTATCTTTGAAATTTAAATTCTAACTGAATGAACAAAAACACACTTTGAGGTTTTTGCACTTCTGGTTATGTGTGGAAAAGTAGAAAGCAATAGAAGGTATGGGCAAAAGAGATTCAAGGAGGAGATGTTTTGTTTCATTCCTCTCCTTTTTGAAATTACAGTAATTTGCAAAAGGCTACTCTTAGTCATCAGAAACAGGAACAGAAGTGGCTGGTGACTTATGTTATACAATTGTTTTTGCAACCTTCTAGTCAAATAAATAAATAAGTAAAATAGAAAGCCAGTATAAATCAAAACAACCTCCTTCAAAACGCAAATCCAAGAACAGCAAATCATCTCTGCATCACTCTCTTTTAATGAAGTCACTTTCTGCATGGATCTTCCTAATGGTTTGTGACTTTTAAATCTTCCCTATTGTAGTTGTGGATGCTGCAATTGAAGAACACTTCTGAAAATCTGTGCATTGGTTGGTCCTTTAAATATCCAGTGCAAAGCTGGGAAATTAGCTATGAGCTGTGAGAAGAGCACATATGGATTCCAGAGTTTTGTCTTTATTCTCCTTCCTCCTCAAGGAGCTGTATAATCCTCCATGAGGAGCCTGAATGTCGATGGAGTTTAAAAATGAATGGAAGTTCAGTGGTTGTGACTATTTGCAAGTAAATCTTGAGAACACTGTGAACTTTGTGCATGTGGGCATTGGTTCCCTTCAGCAATTAACTGAAACTCAGCTGCCTAAAGCTGTGCAAGCCTGTTCAAACACGGTGACAGTGAAATGCTGACAGGGGGGAGATCTCCCTGCTCTCTAAAACTCTGCATTTGTTGTGCATGGCTTATTTTCTTGCCAGGTATCACATACAGCAAGGCACTGTCCAGAGGAGAAAATACATACATTGAGTGATTAAAATGAGCAGTTTTGCCTGTGTGTCTTAGAGGCAGGGCAGATTTGGAAGAAGAGCTTATCTCCCGTGCAAATTTAGTGTCTGCTCTTTAAGGCTCTCCTCATTTGTTGTGATTTTCATGGGAACTGCTTCTGATATTTGGCAACCAGTTTTTAATAATAAAACCATACTAAAGGAATTTTTGGAACATGATGTTACAAATTGTCTTTAAAGAAATAACAATTGACTCCTTAACTTTTACCTACTGAAAAAATTTAGCAATGGAGTATTTAGTGCTGTTTCTGAAGGAAGCGTGGTTATTCACTCATAGTAATTAGCATTTGTAATGCTAATATGTAATAACAGTTACTGCAGATGAATGGTGCTGTGGGGTTTCACTAACAGCTGTGGTGATGGGTTTGGCATCACCAGGACCTACCTGTAGCCATGATCTCTGACTTTCTCTGCTGATGCAATGTTAGGATGTCACCTCAGAGGAACAGTGATTGTGTCTTTGTTAGAATGAGTTATTGGAGATTAAATTATTGCATTGGCCTCATGGTTTGTGTCCAGTTAGCAAAGGTGACAGACTCCTGTTAATGGAGAAGGAGCTATAGTGAAATTAAAATACCCCAGGAACAAAACAAAAAACAAAAAAACCCACAACCCACAAACACTGAATCTTCATATTTAGAGTTAAGCTAATCAGGTTTTATTTGTAATAATTTTTAAGGGAGATGCTGAAGTTGAGAAGTGAGAGGCTGAAGGAATCCTGGGGACTGGAGGCTCCACAGAGCTGTACTCAGTGTTGATATATAGTTCCATAATGTGCAGGAAACGTGTCGTTTCACTTGGTGCTGCAGGATCAGGGGCACAATCCATCTCACCCACTGTAGTGTGACGAATCAAATCACTGTCTGACAAGATCTGCTGCTTGGGAGCTCTGCAGAGATGAAATGAGGTCTAAATTCAAGGGCATGTGAGAATAATACTTTAGAAAATACCTGGGGATGAGAATTAAATGTACCAAAAGAAGCTAAAATGTTTAATTTTTAAAGGCATATTTGCTGTGTATAGTTCAACAAGTTAATGCTTTCCATATTCTGTGCTCACAAAAAGAAAAAGCAGAATGTGTGTTCTTAAGCAGTTCCTCGACAAGGGCTAGTCCCATTTCTGTCATTAACGAAGGATA
This sequence comes from Passer domesticus, assembly GCF_036417665.1. NCBI lineage: Eukaryota > Metazoa > Chordata > Aves > Passeriformes > Passeridae > Passer > Passer domesticus. The sequence continues at coordinate 14,394,963 of NC_087486.1, read as the reverse complement.
ATGTCTGGAGTGGCAAAAGTCCAGAAAAAGCAATCCACTATAAAGGCATATTTACTTCAGTCAGAGAATTCGAGCTGTGGTTAAAGTATCAATATTAGCTTAAGAAGGTATTTGGCAGAGAGAGGGTCCAGAACACAACTGGTTACCTTAGACCGTGTGTTTTGCTGTGCCTTGCCCTGCTTGTCACAAAGCCACTTTGGAGCAAAAGGATACATCTTAATCCCCTCACTCTGCTCAGCTCTGAGGCTGGTTTACAATTATTTCTGCCTAGCCCTGGTGTTTAGTGGCCGTGTGAGGCGCAGGTGGAGCAGAGCTCTGTCCTGCCCTGGAAGCGTGTCTGGGTGAGGAGGAAGCGGCTGGCAGGATTTAACAGCCATGGTTTACCAGTTCCTTCCTCAAATACAGCATGCCTGAGTGAGTGTGTCACCCGTGGTGCACCATCTCACATTCTGGCTCTCTGTGACACTCCTCTTTGATGGTTGTGGGTTTCCTGTAAATTCAAGGCTACAGCATCTGTGCATGAACTGTTTGCTGGAAGAATTCCTTCCCTTTATTAGTATGCTTGTGTAACCAGTTTCAAGCTATCAACACTCCTTCACACCCTGCCCCCATGTAGATATTTAAAAATAAAAATGAACTCAGTCTTGAAGTGGGAAGCATAAGAACCTTTGTGGGTTATTCCAGCTATGTGAATATATATGGGGCTGAGTATTGGTCAGATAGGAAGCCTAATTCCCAATGACTCCTTTGGGAATATCATTCTGCAGGGGAACAGTACTCTGCTTGATCCAGCTAAGTCATGTTCACTGTCAGCATTGCTCATTTGCTGTAGGTGTATTTCAGGTTATTTTAATGTTTTGGCCAGGTTTTACCTTAGATATTCAGCTATGAGAGTCTTTATGCAGCTTCCACTGCTGTGGAGCTGCAGTAATTTGTGTTGAGAATCAAAACATTTTCTGTCTTGTACAGAAACGGACTGTTCTGACACACCCTTCCATGATTTCTAATTAGAACTTCATGAAATGCAAAAATTCTCCCTTGTAGACAGAGTGTGCAGTCTGATGCAGCAATATGAGAGCGATTGGAAACGTTCTGGAAGCTTTGAGGGGATGTGTGAGTGTCCTGTGTCCGTTCTCATGCTGTCATTCTCAAGAGTTGATTCTGCGGTGAAAAGTCAAGAGAGGTTAATCTTTTCTTAAATGAGATTAAGGCTAGGGAGCAACATGATTCACATTCCAAATGTAATTAGCAATAAATGCATAAAATGCACAATTACTTGCTTTGACTGGGATGAAGATGATGGGGATTTTTTTTTTTTGTTTTTTTTTGAAAGCAGCATCAATGCAATTTTGGAACGTAAGCTGATCCAGTAATGCCCTGAGTAAAGTTAAAACCAGGAAACTGCTAATTAGATTGCATTTTGCATTAGTTAACAAAATTTTACTTTCCTTAAGGGTGTGGTGGATTTGTTTGTTTGGTTTGTTTGTTTGTTTCTTGGCTTTATCCCTTGAATTTTTTTCCTTGAATAATTTCAGATATGGATTAAATTCAGGACCACTGGTATTTAATGCATCTCCTCTGAGTGCAAGGGTCTTTATAGAAGTATTTCCTGTTAATTAAAGGTGTTGGTATGAAATAAGTTCATCTTGGATATTAAAAAAAGTTCAGTTGTTGAGTGCCTTGGCATAAAGAGTGTTTCCACAATGGAAGAAGGAGGGTATCTTAAACAATATCAAGACCAGCAGATTTCCCTTACATTTTCTCCTTTTCAATGCCCAGATCTCTTCACAGGGTTTTGGGTAACTTGATTAAATTATTAATTTATCAAGTTCAGGGTTTTATTTGCCCTTTTTTTCCCTATAGTTTTACCTCTCTTAAGATGATTCTAACAAGAGAATGCACACTATTGCAGTGTTATTTTGACTTTATTTTGTGATAGATGGCTTTGGCATTTTCTAGTCTCATCCTTCCAAACTATTTTGAAAGATTTTGTATTCATAATAAACATCTTCTCTCAGAAACTGATAATAAAGGTCTGTTAAGAGTAGGAATTAAAAATGTCAATTTGTTTGAACAGCTTGTGTTGTTTTAGTACAAATTGTTTGGTGAGTACACAAGGCTCCAGTTCCATCTGAATGGCACTAAATTATGCTGAACTAATTATATTCTTGCTTTATGTAGCCTGACATTTAATTACAGAAATTAAATTCTCCGTGCACACCTCACCCCACGAGTGCATGACATGCAGCTCTCTTTCCTGCAGCTCTTTCACCTGCTTTATCTTCCCATCAACTTCTCATTTGCAGCAGAAATGTATTTTCATGAGAGCTTTTACCTGAGATGTTGCCTTTAAGTTGCAGATCATAAGCCATGTAAGCAATTGGCATAGGTGCCATTTTTAAATTATTTTCAAAATTGTGTATCACTCTTAACTGATGGAGTTGAACTCTTTTCAATAAATTATGATTTGACCTTTTTTGTTCTCCATGGAAACCAGCCTTTTATTAATGCTACTGTTCTCCAGCAGCTTTTGTGATGTATCTGGATCTGTGAGCAGATATTAAAGGAGAATAATTCCACACCAACACTCCCTTCCCCCCCGCTAAAGAGCACCATTTATTTTAAATTGCATTTTCAGGTATGAAAATTGGGATGAAGCATTGGACAAAATGATAAATATATCAGCTGAAAGCACTGTGGAAGCAGGGACTGGTATGGCAGAATGGAACAGTCAGTTCCCAAAGCATTGTTCCTGTTGGGAAACCTGGATTTGCCCCTGCAAGGAGCACTCCAAGGAGGAAGAATATTCCAGAGTATCCCTGCACTGGAATTAGGGCAGGGTACAACTGTATCAAATACTTTTGCATTGGCTCACAGCGCAGGAGAGAAAAAAGTTGATTTCCTATAAATATGTTAAAATACAAGCAGATCACCAGAAGTTGAGTTTAAGCTCTTAGAACATTATATGTTGTGTTCAGTACAAGTTTTGAGCTGTGGTAATCTCTGAAAAATCTCTCAGAAAATTAAAACTCAATTTTTGTTATTATGTTGCACTTTCCTGTGCAGTATTAACTTTCAATTAAATATTGGAGCTGGAATTAAGCTCTGAAGTGTATCTGGAGATCAGTGTGACACATGATGTCCTCTGGTTCTACCTGGAGCCATTTTAAAGGAGGATCATGATCTTGTCAGATAAGTTTTTTCTGACATCATAATTAGCTGTCTTTGTTTTTCTGTGTGATGTTTTGCACTTTTGAGATGCCTTGGACTCTGATTCAGACTTTAAACTACCCTCATCTGTAATCATGCAAGAAAGATGATTTGGTTTTTTGGAGCAGTATCTGGAGAATTCTGGAGGTGATGTTCATGAGAAAATAGCTCTGTTCCAGGATGAGCAGCTATTGTCCCAAGGTGCCACTGCAGAGTGAAAGAGACAAACAAGGGCCGAGCTGTTGGTCAAACCAAGCAGCCAGCTGTTGGTTTGTGACAATTTGATTGCTTCATCTACAGAACCATCAGCTTTATTTGGTTGTCAGTCAACACATCATGAGTATAAGATGCTCCAAAGCAGAGCTGTAGCTGCTGGAGAATATTGAAAACAGTACCTGCAATTTGGAGAACAGCTGAAGCATTTTAGTGCCTTTTCAGTGTTCTTTTGCTTCAGAGAAGCTTTTAGCACACAGTCTTTTCTGTTCAAAAGCATTCTAATTATGCTCATCTGAGACAAAACACCAGAGTTAGGTTTGGCTTTTTTTTTAATGCTGATGTAGAATTATCTGCTTTTTCTCTGTGAATGTCAAAGAAAATTTAGTGTTGTGGGATCTAACATATTGCCTATTCAAAAAAATCTGTGTCGTGTCATGGAGTACTTTGTCCAAATGTAGTTTAAAAAGACTGTACCAGATTATGTCCAAATGTTGCTCTTTGGAGTGTACAAAAGAGTGTAATTCAAGCCTTTTTTTGGTAGACTCAAGATCTTTTACCTTTTTGGAAGGACTGTTGCACTCTCAGAAGTGAGAAGCCTGGGAAGCACTTGTGCCAGAAGTCTGTTGTCATTAGGGTTTAGCAAGTTAGAGAATAACCGGGAGCACGGAGGGGCACAGCAAAAGCAGAGACCATTGTGGGCATGGCAGGGTTAATCTGTAAGGTGATTGATGGATTTCCTCAGAGGTGCACGGTGACCTCCCATGGCTGACAGAGGCTGGAGGACCACGGAGCCTGTTTCATTTTGCCCATTAAATCTGATGCAACATTAACTTTCTGTGGGGCACAGAGCCCCCGGAGGTGCTGGATGCTGCTGTGAGGAGGGATGTGCAGGGGCACTGTGGGCTGTGTGACCATGCCCGGGTGGCTGTGCCAAGGGGAGCCAGCAGGAGCAAGGGCTGGTGTCAGAGCTGCTGGGAGAGGGGGTGTGCAGGGCTTGGGTGAAATTGGGAGAAAAGCTGGGAAGGGACCATGGCACTGTGTGATCCTGAAGAGCTGAACTGCAAATCGAGCTTCAGCCTCAGCACATTCGGATACTGATGAATTGCTGAAGTCACTGAGGTGCTTGTGGGTGTGAAGCCTTCACAGCTCCCCTTCTGATGTTAAGGATGTTTCCTGTGGCTGTTGGAATTCTGCACAAAAATGTGCTAAGAGCAAGGAAAAAAGTTTATATTTAGGTGGGAATTTTCAGGTGGGTTTCCTGTGAGATGCACAGCATGTTTGTTGACCTGAGCATTGCAGTGACTGCACAACTCCTGCAGTGGAGCTGTGTAAATAATAAATTGTGCAACCAGGGACAAACACGTAGTGGCTGCAGCTGCCTCTGCCAGTGTCACACATCTGGGTCTTTATCATGCTCTTACCAGTACTAGGGACCAACTGGTTAATCCTTTCTTAGCAACAAATCAATATATTTAAGCTGAAGTTTCATGTCTTTTGGGGTTACATTGCTAGGAAGACAATTGTATCTGTTTATTTTGTTATCCAGGTGTGCCTGTTGCTTGAGGAACAAAGTATGGGCTACCTTTTTAAGTTAAAACAACTGGTAAATGATGAGAGAAATACTGGCTAGCAGAGAAATGGCATACGTTTACCAAACTGCTTGAATCTCCTGGAAAGGATTACAAATTCCTGCAATTTATTTAAAGTAAACAAACCCAAAACTTATGTCCTCTTTCCTTTCTGTTGTGTGGTCTTTTAATAAGGGACTTTTTTTTTTTTTTCTCGTGGCTCCAAGGAGAAGGTTTTCTTGTGCTAAAGATTGATTAGGGGGAATTCAGAAGAATAGAGCTCTCCAGTTCAAGTTACAAAATATACAAGGCTGTTCAGTAATTACATTTCCTGGAGCTGCTGCCTGCACTTGGTGCAGAGGTTGGTGTAGAGTGGGAAGGACTCTTGAAAACCAGTATCTTGAAACTGTGGCAATTCAGTGCCTTGAAAGGCAGAAAATTAAGTCTATTTTAGAGATACAATGGTTATACTTTGTTGTTTTAAGGGAAAAGTACCCACACAGTTACCAAATCTTAGTTTTGGTTTGAAAGGATCATAAACTTTCTAGGTCGGAAATGTCAATTAATGCTACAAGAATGAATGAAAGATGCTAAAATCTTCTCACAGTGGGGCTGTGGCACTCAAGAAAGATAATGACATTGTGGCATTGTGACTTAGTTGACATAGCACAGGATTGTGTGATTATTATCATGTAGGACATTACTTCTGTGCACAGAATATCCAACTCTGAGGTTAATATTGAAGTAAGGTTCTGTCATTAAGTTGTACTTTAAGCATTTTCAGTGATTTAAAAAGAAATCATTTTTGCAATATATGGGTTTGTTTTCTTCATGACAGGTTTCTCAATGAATTTGATTAAAATACGAAAATAAATAATATTATATATGTTTTAGCAGTGATGCTTCTTTAATTTAAAAAACACAGGTTATTTAGATGGGTGCAGATTGATAGAAATCTTTCAACAGTAGGTGAAAATCCCAACTAAAGTTGCTTTGACTGAAAAAAAAAAGCCTTTGGGCAGAAGGATTTTGAAGAAATACTTAATATATGTTGTTATAACATCAAGAATTTGTAGGTTAAACTTTTTGGCCTGGCTTGGGGCTGATTTAGAAGTGCTCAGTACGATGTAGGTGTGAATATCCAGCAGTGCCCTGAGTGCAGGGCAGAGGCAAGGCCAAGGATTGCAGGCACAAAATTATTAATTCTGGAGTGCAGAGGGAGGTGGGTGAGGAGCCAGGAAAGGCAAAGGAAACCAAAGGGGAAATGGAGAGGAATTACCAAGTGTGCAGGAGCACAGAAGGAAGGGACAGAGCTGTTGTGAGAGGGTCTGGGCGCAGCTGAGTATTTGCATCCCTTTTGAAATTTTAAATTAGCTCAGGAATTTGCAGTGTAATATGTCATCTTTTTTTGTTGTTGTTTTTGCTAGGAAATAATTTGTGTGAACCAAATAATGTGGGCTTTTTGGTATTTGGGTTTGTAAATTGCATGTGAACATAGATCAGATTGGTTAAAAAATAGACTGCAGGGCTCCCTATCTCCTTTTTTGCCACCACTCCAAGAAGTCTTGTGCTTTTCCTTTAGAGCACTGAGACCATCAGCTAATTTAATTTGGTATCTTTCAAATATCCAATTTCCAAAGTATTTTTGTTGAATGCAACATATATTTTTCTTCTTATTATACATTTTTATGGTTCCTTAAATTTCAGAAATTTAAGAATGCTGCACTGAAGAAGGAAATCTGAGTTTAAATGACGTTACAAAGAAACATTAGCTGCAAAACCAAACAGTGATACTTTTTGCTCAAGTGGTTTTTACTTTGGATGGATAAAATTTTGCTATTTAAAAACATCAAGGTTTTAGCTTGCAAATGTTTGAAGTATTTGACAACTGAAGGGAGTATCAAAATGTGGGAATGGGATTCAGAGGACATCTTTCCATGCAGAAGAGAATACATCCTTCAGGCTAGCTTTTTAAAAGCTCAGCTAGAGGATTCCAAGAGATAAAAAATCAGAATAAATCTAGTCTTGCATAAGAAGTATCATCTCCCAAGAGACAGCATTCAGTGGCTGAATGCTTTGTAGTTTTATGGTGCCTGAGACCCTGAGGTGCTGTTTAAGCACCTTTATTTCAATTTCTGTATGTTCCAAGCTCTCCAATTCACCTGGCTCCCACTTCACTAAACCCAAAGCTGCTGCTGCTCCTCGATGTTTTATTGATCAGGACAGGGGAGCTGTTGCCAAATAGGCAGAGAGCAGTAGAGCACCAGTTTGTAGGAGCTGAGAGACCAAAAATGCTACACCCTCCTTGAGCTAGATGTGTCTTCAGTTACAGAAAGAATTAGAGTGAAAAGCCCAGTTCTATTTTACAAGCAGAAAACATTATTCAGAATTAATGACCATTCTCTTCATGGAGTAAGGTTACTCTGGTGAAAAACCACATTTTCACCCATGTGGTCTCAAAGCAGAGATTTGTACTCCCCCAACCCTGCCTTGTGTTGTGGCTAACCTATAATAATTAAGAAGAAATAATAATAATTAATATATCATTATATTGAGCTCAACTAATACGAAAAAAACTTTTTTTAGTTATTTCTAACTGGGGTTCAAGAGGAGGAAAAAGCTCTCACTTCTCTCCCAGCTGAGCAAGGGAAGCCTCAGGGCATGAGATTGATTTTAGCCATGGTGTGAGTGTAGGTAAATAAGTGTTGATAGTGAGTTGGAATGCTGAACATTTAATCATACTGTACTTCCCCTTTTGTTGAATGTTAAATGTTTGCCTCTGGCTGCTACAAATTTCTGTTCCTGTATAAATTTTGTAGCAGCCTTTTAGTATACAAGTTTTACATTTTTGTCTTTTTGATCAAATGGAAGATTAAGTTTATTTCTGAAGAAATCAAGGATTTAAAGAAGTCTTCTTTGATTTAATGTTTCTATCAACACATCTCAGAGTTCCTTTTTTCTCGAGCAAGCAGGTGTTTTTGTTGAAACAGCTAACTGTAGATAGCAGTCCCACTGCAAATGTTAAGGCAAATCATTAAAAAAATCCAGTTTCTGTTAAGTTCTTTCATGCTTTTGAGAGGCTCTTCCTGCTGGAAATATTGGAGCACTGATATACCCTAAGGGCCCCTGCTGTAGGCTTACAGCTCAAAAGGTGAACATTAAAGTCCATTATAACATTTGGGGTCATGAGGGTTTTCTCATGTGGTCTCTGTTTACTTTGGATGCTCCTTTGAGGCTTTTGAGTGTGAAGTAGTGGAAGAAAACATACAAATCCAAATTTCAGGTTGTAGGAGGACAAGTAGCATGCTATGGGAGGGTTCCTTTGATGAATGCTCTCTGCCACAGATATAACTGTGAGATTTTGGGGAAATACTTTATCCTTTGAAGCTGTTTGCCTCATTGTCTCTCTCTTTTCAATTTCTCATTATTTTTATGTGCTGTATAGCAGTCAGCAATTTGTATTCTAGATTCTGGTTTTACTTTCATTACATGGCAACATGCTTTCTCCATTTCTCTTGGTAAGCACTGCTCCAGACTCTTTAAAAAGAGGTTGCTCATGCAAAAACTATGCTGAAGTGCAAATCTGGACATATTCAGAGAGCTGTTGGATTCATTTTACTCAAGCTTTCAATTGATTTTAAGGTATGAAAACCTGGGCTTTTATCCAACTGGCCAGGCCTATTACACCATCTGCTTTTGCAGATATTGCACCTTTCTTTGGATCTGCTAGTGATATATTTAAGGTATTCACAGATGCCGTGGTGAGAGGCACCATTGTGGATGTCATCAGGCATGGGGCAGTGGGAAAGCTCAGATCTGGTGAGGTGTGATGTGACTGCCTTGTTTTTTAAAGCCAATCCAAAAGAACAGGATGGTTAATTCCTGTTTAGCATAAATGTGTCATTAGCACAGAGACTGAGGGAGAAAAATGAATTTCAGTGTTCCTGTCATGTTAGGTAAAATGATGCCGTTTTGCAGAAAATCAGTGTTCAGCAATAAGTGTGTGAGAATAAAATGTTTTATGCTAAACCCCAGGAAGTTACCCCCAAACTGGTATTGTTTCTTCATTTAGGCTTTTTGTAGATCCTTCTGTGAAGAATTTCCTCTGATTTTGGGGCATGTACGTTTTTGCCTGTTGGGCTTGCCAGCTTAAAGCTTTGGAGGTGGTGGCCTGAGTGGCTCCAGGGTTGGCTCTGTGCCCACAGGTCCATATGTTCTGAGTGGTTTGACAAGTTACAGTGAATATCCTTCTCTCTTGTTTCTTTTTGCTTGCATCACAATCTCTTCAACAAAACAGCGTCCACTGGCGAATGTTTTTTCCATTTCAAGGAAAATACATGGGCCTGTGGGTTACACCACCTTTTCTACCAGGGAGTTTGACACCTGGTGATATAAAACTCCCTCCAAAACATAGCTCTGGTTTATTTGTGCATGAAACACTTGTGGAGTCATCCTGTGCACAGCACAGATGGAAATCTGCACGCCGTGGAAGGGAAGCTCAGAGATTAGATCCTTGAAATTTTGGGTCATTCTTTGAGCAGCAGGAGAAAGATTTCCTGCAGGTTTATTTGATGACTGATCAGCTTGTGCCAAAGGATGCAGTTCCCTGAGACTTTGGCTCCATCTGAGAGGATGGTGCAGGGAGAGAGGCTCCCAGGTGTAGCCAGAGAGCACAGCAAAAAAAGAAACAAGAGCAGCAGCTACTCAGGTTCTGCTTGCAGCAATTCTTGCCAATTGAATAAAGTACATTTTAAGGTATGAAATCATAGGGACATTCAAAAATGTTTAGGAAAAAAGGCAAGATATTTTCTATTTGAATTAATATTTAACAAAATATCAGATTATTCTGTTCTCTAAAGCTTTAAATTGTATTTTATACGGGAAAAAAATGGAGATTCTTAGAGATGCATGGAAGTGCAAGTGCTGTTAGCTGAGCTTCATGGAAGGATCAGCCCTAAGATGAAGCAAGAACATCATCAATGAACAATCTGGGTTGAAAAGAGTAATATGTGGATGACTGTGTAGAAACAAACATGACTTATGTCACTTTGAGCTAAATCACAGTTAACAAATCTCTCATCTATCAGGTGAATTAGAGCTTGTTCTCCTGAGGTGAGTTTGTACCCTCTCAATGGCAGGCATTATTAAATACAGAGTAACCAGGAGAGGCTCATGGTGACCAATGCTTTGTTCATTTACAGCCTTTAACCCCAAATGAGTAAATTTGTTGGTTTGTGGGTGTGCAGCTCCAGCATGCAGTGCTGCACGATTGCATCTGCAGTCAAGCATGACCTGCAGCCTTCCTGGAATGCACACAATTACTGCACCAGGCCCTGCACATCAGAGTTCTTCCAAACATGACAAGCAGCTTTTCACTTTTTAAAGAAATCTTTTTCAGCAGAGAATATTTAGCAATGTGGAGATCAGTGCAGCTCAGATTACAGATATTCTGTAAATGACTGCTATGAATGGATGGACAAGCACTGCGAGACCACTTTTTGTCAGATTTGGCAAAATGTACCCTGTGAAATGGGCTTTATTTCACCAACATTTTTGCTCCAGGAAGGAATGTTGATAGACATTCAGTATCGCCACTTGCCCATGTTTTGACATTCCCATCAGCTATGTGCTATCTGCAGGGCTGTTTGCTTTCAAATGGTGCTGCTTTTTGGAGGTTTTTCTCATCTACATGTACTTGTATTTTAATTTTTTGGTCTGTAGGGATTTTTGGAGGATCTCAAAATACACAGGTTTTGTTTACATTCAAACTGAATTTCATTTCGAGATATTTAAGTCCTTTTCTAAATTTTCTTCTGACATAAAGTTTTACAATGTATCTTCCCCTGTATATGTGTATAATATGGGTGGCCACTGTGCTTTTCCTCTGTGACTGACAATATCACATTGCACAGATTTGGGAAAAATATAATGTTCCAGAATTGAAATTTCTGAGATGTACATTAATTTTTATTTGTGCACAATAATTATTTTCTAGCTAAACTTCTACAAACCCTTTAACAGTTAATGACTTCTAAGTTCCTTTAGTATTATGCATGTGAAATTATCATATTTTAGCATTCACAAAAGCTTAAAAATTACTTCTAAAATAGGGCGATGTTAAAACTTTTTTTGGGGGAGTGATTGATTAATTAGGAGCACCCATTGTTTTTCATGTGTGCAGATTTCTTTGGATTTTAGTCTGTTCTCTCAACTCTGGGAAAAACAGGTCTGCTAAATGAGTTTCAGAAACTGATTCCAGGCCTGATTTCTTCAATGCAAGGGATTGGTATGGGAGGAATGCTGTTATCCTGCATTCTGTGGCCTGGAAACCTCATGAGGATTATACAGTCAGAGGATGCTTTTTTCCTTTTTTAAATGTTTCTGCACTTCTCATTTTTCCTTTATGATTAATACTGGGAGGAGTTGTTTGCTTGCAGATATTAATATATTCACTGGCACTTGATGCCTGATGCTCCTGCTTGTTGTGTTAATGACAAGTTTGTGTGTGCTTTGAACTCCTCTAAGATTTGTCTTCATCCCAAGATCTGATGATAACCAAGATCTGACTAGAATAATCAGAATTTCAGGGGAATCTCTGGGAACTGTGGTTTATTTGCAAAAGTGGACAGGAAAGCATTACCCAGGTGGTGCCATTTTGCAAGGATTACTTATCAAAGAAAGGAAGATGGGTTTGTGTGTGAAGAAAAGAAGATCCCAAAAATACTACCCTGAATGTAAGGCAGTCTTGTTTTAATTTCAGTGGTTGCAATAATAACCACGTAAGGAGCATAAAATAGGCAGTCTGTGTTGAGCAGGGAAAATTGTGGGGTAAGACCTCCATTTGTGTAATCAAAGCGTGTAATAGAACTCGATTGTACACAAATTTATACTTAAGACAGCCTTCATTTTACATTCTATTTAAGAGGACCTCTCTATCTGGAAATGGGTAGCAGGCTCGCCCAAAATAAAACAACTTCAGAGAGGATGCTGCTTTGTAATGCATAACCCAGCCAGCCTAATCAGAAGCCATAAATCAATAGGCAAATAGGACATGCCACTAATTAGTCAGTAGAAAATTGTACCAATGTGTTTTTCAGCAGAGACCTGTGCCAAAAACTCCCCCACTTGTTGAAGGCATCTTTTCAACTTCAGTGCGTAAAAGACAGATCTGTTTTTTCAGAAGAGAATTTATGTAAATGGTATGAGATTTGTGTCTAACTGGAGTAAACCAACGTATCACTAACTGAAATCAAATGTTTGTAGAAGTGTCTCTGGGATAAATCTAATCCTATCTGATTTCTATTAGCTGATTTGTTTTTCAATTTAATGGCTGTCAAATTTGGCCCTCAATGTCAGAATCCCGTTTAGCCAAATGTCATTGCCAAGGCAATCTAACAAGCAGTGCTCTTGGTAAATAAAATTTGGCAGAAGGTTCATCAGTGCATGTTGTGGTTCAGCCAGCTCCAGTCTGTATTTCACACATGTGTGAATTCCTCAGTGTATAGTACCTCTTATCAAATAAGCATATTTTAGTTTCATGCTTGCCAAGTTGTTTTGAAAATGGAAAGGTCCCCTCGAGTTGAGCTGTGCAGCACACAGGATGGAGTCCCGAATACCTGCTCCAGTTCTGTGTGTGAAAGCATGCAAAGAGTTGGTGGATGCCAAATATGAATCTAATATTGAAAAAGCTACGAAATAAACATTCTTCTTTCACAACTGTTATTTAATTTAAATTGTGTTATTCTGTGGTATTCTGGTGTCTGCGCCCAGCTGTTAATGAGGACTTTTGACATACACGGCTGCAGGGGTGATCCCTGAAGGAAATATTTTCTAGTCTTTCACTTTCTAAACACAATTTATGTCTTTCCAGTTGAGATACTTGCATATAAACTGCTATTCTGATGCACATTCTTGCTGAGTCGCTTCATAAGTCTTCTGAGTTGCTTCACAAAAATGAATATGTGCAATCTACATATAAAAATTGCTGCATATGATGAAAAAATCTGTTAAATTAATGAATTTTCTCGAAAGAGCAAGCTGTAGGAGAAGCAGAATGCTTTGTGAGATATGGGATAACTTTAGACTGCAATTTCCCCTTTTTCTCCCCTTTTATTTTTTAAGTTCAGTTGCAAGCATGTAATTTCTCTTTTAGCTGTGTGCCAGAGGATTTCTGACTTTGAAAAGAGTGGACATTTTATTTATACTTATCTCATGTTTTTGTGAGGTGACAGCACCATGTGATATGAGAGAGTATCTGTGAAACACATTAGTGCCTGAATTTTATCTTTACTGATGCTGAATGTCAGACAGTCCCAATGGAATGTGTGTTGGGCACTTCAGTCCTCCAACAATTCAGCTGTACCACAAAAAGGACAATTATTAAGACTCATTGGAGCCTGAAAGTCGTAAATCAAGTAATGTGGAAATTCAGTCTTACAAATACATGGAAATCTTGCTCAAAATGCATTTATTTAATCCTGTTGAAATGAACAAACAAAACCCCACAAAAAAGCCTAACCAAAGAAATGCCCACGAACTCCAACCTCAAATCCATGCTAGTGGACTGGCTACTTCTTCTATCCCCAGTGCAAATATATTAAAAAAAAAAAAAGATAAAAAAGAAGCAGAGACAATAGCTTAATCCTTTAGTAAGTGATGTGGATATTGCATTTTACTTCCATAAAATAAAACTTTTGACAGAATGCAACAAAAGGTGAACTGGAGTGGGGCACTCCAAAATGTGTGGTTTGTTAAAATAATGGCTTTTTTTTTAAAAATGGGGTTTTTGGGGGAGTTCTTCAACTCTAAGAGGAAAAGATAGTGGATCAGCAAAAGTCTCTTGATTTTTTATTAGCTCTTTCCCCTGATAGTTGAAATTGGAGATTGTCTCCTGCCATGACTCAGCTGTGGCTCCATCACTGGGTCTGCTGGGCTGCTGCTGTTCCAAGGTCTGTTTAAAAATGTGCAATATCCCAGTGTAGCAGAGACACAGAATACAGTTTGTGTCTGTCAGTATGTCCCAGGTGAGGGAAGGGAGCTGTGTCCCTGGAAATCCCTGCTGGATAACAGGAGGGGACAGATCCCATGGAGGGCAGCCTCCCTTGTGCATTGCTGAGGTCACTGTTGGCTTAAGTAAACAGCTTGTGCAGGGCATGTAAAAAATTTGGAATCTCCACGCTTGTTTTCCTACAAGAGAGGATTCTTTGAGGATTTTGTTGTCCTCCTTTTGATAAAATGATTCCTCGGTTTGTGTAATCATTGTGCAACTCAGGCTTTTGTAAAGGGGTTTTGTTTATTGTAAGGAAGGAGACAGATGTTTTTTGTAAGAGCTCTTTTTTTCCCCCAGTGCTTTATAACACAAAACCACAAAGTTTGTTACTTGGTGCTGCAATCCATGACCAGTTGTGCTGTTTATAACTTTGTGCTCTGGTTGTTTCACCAGTTGTGTGAAGTCTTCATTGAGGAAATAAAGCAATGCTCTCGTGGCTGTGAGCAATGCTCAGGTATCAGCACAGTGCTTTTAGAAACATCTACAGTGAGTGCTGAGAAGCATCCTGAAGGATTTGGAGCTGCTACTTTGGATATGCTGTTGGATATGAATTCCTCCCTGCACACCTTGCACCCCTGTTGGTTGTACTGTTGTAGGAAATGTGGGAATGGGGAATCTTGAGCTGCACAAATGAAGGAAGATAAATTATGCAGCTGGGTTTATGGAGAAAAGAAATTATTGGTTTTCATAAATGACTGTTTCAGTATTTGGCATCAGTGTCTGAGGGAGTGATGCAGGTGTGTGCAGTGCACCCCCAAAGTGCTGTTACAGGCCTCCTGCTCTTCCATCATCGTGCCCGTTGCACCATGAGTTCTTGAATGTGCTCTTGGAGGTGTTAGAGATGCTTTGGACAGGACAAAGATGACTCCCAATCCAGTGAAATAATCTCTCTGCCTATTTTAGCAGTGGTATTTTGGGATGGATGGAGTTCCCCTAAGGGCTCAGTTGGGAGAGTCTGGCTGTAGAATTGCCATATTGCTCCTTTCAAGAGTGCCAGGAGCCAGTCATCCTGTCAGTGCCTTAATCAGAGCTTTGCATCTCAGTGCATCTGGGACACATTGGTTTGTTTGCAGTGCCTGTTCCAGGTGGTCAGGCAGGGAACCAGCTCCCTGTGAGCAGAAACCACACGTACACAAAGGGCTGCAGACGTCGAGCGTTTGTTCCCTGCCTTCTCACTCACCAAGCAAGGGTAGTTAGAGGAGAAGACTATTTCTGGCACAACAAGGGTATAATTTGGAGGAATAAACTCGTGCTCTATGTTCTAGCCATTTTTTAAATGCAATTTGATGTTTCCCTTAAATATGCCATGAGATCTTTAGCTCTGGCAGGAGATGAATACTATATTCTTCTAAACAACATCAGATACATATGCATCCCCGGATGTGGTAACGCTCGGATTTCCTCCCAAAAATTTCATAGCAAGCAAATGTACAGAGTAGGAAGTGAAAAATATCTTCCAGTGAAAGATTCCTGACATCTTTCTTGCTACTAATGCAAAAAAGAAATGATCTGTAATCACTGCATTTCATGCTCATAATTTAAGCAAACATTTAAGGCAGTGATGCTTAAGGTAACTTGTAGGGAATGAAGAAGAAAAAAATATCCCATATGTTATTGTGAAAAAACCCAAATTCATAATGAGAACATAGCATTGAAAGGTGTGGAGAGGTTTGTTCTTTTTCCTTTTACTCTCTTCTTGCTTCACAAGGCTCTGGAGCCTGAGTTGTCCAGCCTAGCATTCAGCACTCCATTTTTGCCTCCTGAAGTGTATCCTTCAGCTGAGAATTCAGTTACAGAATTTCCTATGCTGAGATACTCCCTTTAAAAGGGAATTTAAGAAAGGTTTTGACCTAAATCCTCCTGGAATGAAGTAACAGTTTCTTGGCTTGTAGGTTCTGAATCAAGTTGAAGGGCCAAACTTCTGAAATAAATCAGTGATTTTTAAAAAAATTCATAGTTGTGTCAAGATCTTTACTGGAATAAATTAAAGGGCAAATCTTATCTAAACTGCCAGTCTTTCCCAATGCTTATCTTCACTTTTCTATTGAGATCAGACTTTGAGTTGTGGATTTGCCAACATCTGTCTTCAAGCAGTGCAGCACAGGTGTCTGCGAGGAGTATTTAAAAAAACAGAATTGTATTGTCACACATAGACTGCTTTGTATTCAACAGTGGCTGCAGTTCCAAGTCTCTTCCATGGTCAAGGATCCTCTTCTCTTTCCCAGTTTCCAGAGGGTTTCCATTGCTGCAGTGGTGAAGGTGTCTATTGCAATATTCACTTTGGGTTACACAGCATTAGGCAGGGTCAATCTTCTCAGCTCCATTCCCTCTATCTGGAGAAAATTATCTGTAGGGTGGTCTACGTTGTTTTGGGCTTTTTGTTTAGTTTTTCATGTGTTTTTTGTTTTAATCAAACCAGTGGTAGGACCAGTGAGGATTGAACATTGTTTTCTCCCAGCCTTATGTTGCCTTAATATGCTAAGAGCAAGAAAAGAAGACAGAGTATTTTCTAGGTGAACTGTTGGATCATTTCTTGTGTGGGTTGTGCTTTGAGGAAGGATGAAGCACCCTGTTTGGGCACATGCACTGTGGTTCTACTAACTAAAAAATCTCAATTTTCTGAGGGACATATTGCCATGTAGTTCAGGGAGCATTCAGGAGGAATTCTTGGGAATAACAGAGAATAACTCAATAACTTGGGAATAACTCTGAGAGTTGTGCTAGCACAAATTTCTGATACACATCATGTTTCCAGCAGCTGGAATTGGTTTTGTGGGGTTTTTTTTGCAGAGTAGTTCTCTGCTCTCTCTATGTCCTTCCTTCTTTTTCTTAATGTTCTCTTCATTTTCCTTTTGCAGATTGCAAGAGCATTGAAAGTTTGGATTGACTTTTCAAACTGCTATTTTTGAATATAAAATCAGGGAAAAGAAATGTGTGTTCTCTCCACATCCTCAATGCTTTTGCAGGGGGCAAAAATGATATAGTTAAGAAGAATGGGGAGGCAGACAGCACATGAGGAAATCCAGCAGCTGAGAATGGGCCTGGCAGGGAGATCCAATCCAACCTGCCTGAAGCTGTGTCCAAACAGACTTTGAGCATCTCCAAGGATGGAATTCCATCACCTCCCTGGGCAACTTATTTATAAAACACCTACTGCAGCTGTTTGTTGTTGCAGACAGCAGCTTACTTGCTTAATTGCTGGTTTATTTAGGATAGCAAAAAGTTTGTAGACCAGACTTTTTGGCAACTTTATTATGAAATACAGCTTAGTAAAAATTCTGTCCCTTTTAAATGAACTAATTACAATGAAAACAGATGTTTTTATTTATCTGTGGAGATGAAAACTTGATGCAGGATATTCTTAGTCCAAAATTAATTGACTTAATAAATGCTTGAAGTTTAATGAAAGTATAGCTCTATGCAGCTTTAAAAAAGATTTAAAAAAATAAAGTTATGTGAATCACAGAATGGTTAGGGTTGGAGGGGACTTCAAGGTTTTCCAGTTTAACCTCTTTGCAGTGGACAGGATGCAACTCATTTGAACAGATTGCTCAGGGGTCCATCCAATTTGACCTTGATGTGAAGCATGAATAAATAAATAAAATTAGTTAGCAGTATTTAGTTTTGAAGTTAATAAGCCAATATTAAAGTTTAAGTGTTAAAGTTAGTATAAATATTTTGAATTAATTCTTTTATCTCAGTTTTCTTGGAAATGAAAATAATTGTAAAAACCTCTTATATATTGTGCATTTTCCCCCTCATAGCATGTCTGGTGCTGCAGCAAAACTCTTCCGTATAGAACAGTCATTTAACAAACTGGGTGTTCAAGGCTGCAAAATGAATGGTGGGAATTGGAAGCATCTTGTATAATGACTTAATTAAGCACCATGCACGGTTATGTAGTTGGTTATATAGCTTATACAGTTAGTTATACAGGTTATGTAGGTTATAGTTGCATAGGTTGTACAGGTTATATAGATTATATAGGTTATACAGTTAGTTGTACAGGTTATATAGGTTATATGATTAGTTATACAGATTATATAGGTTATACAGTTAGTTATACAGGTTATATAGGTTATATGGTTAGTTATATAGGTTATGTAGGTTATACAGTTAGTTATACAGGTTATGTAGGTTATAGTTGCATAGGTTGTACAGATTATATAGGTTATACAGTTAGTTATACAGGTTATATAGGTTATATGGTTAGTTATATAGGTTATATGGTTAGTTATATAGGTTATATAGGTTATATATAGTTAGTTATATAGGTTATATAGAGAGACTGGTGTTATTTTTGGAAGAGAATCTTGCGGAAACAGGATGTGTGATGAGTTGTGAAGTCTGTCCTGCCACAGCTCAGCCAGAGCCCAGGGCACTGTGAAATCCCTGCAGTGCCGTGCCCTGTCCTGCTCCCAGGGCTGAGCACAGGGCTCACAGAGCTCAGCTCTGCCTTCTCCCTCACCTCCCTTCCCCTGTTCACACCTGGCAGAGCTAAACCAGCCAACAAAAAGCACATGGAATGTTTCTGCTTGGTGTGACCTGAGCACCCCTGTCCCAAAAGGCTCCGGAGCCACATCCCCTGCAGGAGGGGAGGTCCCTGTGCTCAGAGGGCACAGCTGGCTGAGAGTCACAGCTGAAGAAAGCAAAATCCAGCAGCCACTCTGCCCTGTCTAAAATTCTGCCTGGATTTGGAAAGAACTGCTCTTAGAAGTGAGGTGGGCATGATGGGTTTTCTGCCTGGAAAAATAGATGTAAACAAGTGCCAAACCACTGCGTCCATCACAGAAACCTTCCTCTCTGTATTTTGGTAGCTGGGATAGTGGGAGAGGAATGACACTTCTAGAAATTTCGTTCTTATATCAGATGTATTTTTGTTTTCACAGCTGTGTTCTTCAGGAAGATTTATTTGCTGTGAAACTGAGGAATAGTAGCCTTAAAAATTACCAGCTCTTTGGCAATGTGCTCTTTAGTAATGAACCAGGAGCCTGGGCACAGCCTGTGGGTTATGAGCTCCCTGATTTCTGTGGGATTTCTGCAGAAGGACTCTGAACTTCCTGCTGGCAGAAGCCTGTGGTTTTATATTGGAACAAAAGGGAAATATCCTGGTAGAAGTGGAGCCTAGGATTGCATTTCAGGCTGGTGATGTGTGTGCAGTGCAGGTGGCTGGTTCCATGCCCAAGTGTTACTTCTGTTGGTCCCTTTATAACCCTGATGTTTTCCTGTTGTATCAATATGTTAGTAGGTTTATTCAATTATTAATCAAGGTGACGGATTGTTCTAGAGAGTTTTTGCTGCTGAAAGCTTGTTTCTTTTTAAAAAACTGCTCTGTAATGCAGATGCTCCTTTTGTAATTTCACAATTTCTTGAGCTTTTTGAAATCATACCAGGGTTGTGTTTGAGATTGGCAAGTTTTAAATTGTCAAACTGCCATAGCAGTTTTTGATAGCTGGACTAAATAAAGTGGTGCTGTAAAACACTTCTTTCTTTCCAAAAAAGCAGTGAGAAGGTAGCCAGATGTTGAATGGCAGTTCTTTTGCAAAGCAGTTATCTTTATAACATGTTACTTAAAAATATGTAAATGTGCTCAGACACTGGCAAGTGTAAATTTAGTGGTGATTAAGTGAAATCATAAGTTATGCTTCATAATATCTTTCAGTCTCTTTTTTCTGCTTTCCCTGGGCAGTAGCAAGTTTTTTTCTAGGGTGCCAAGTTTAGATTATAAATTAGAAATGTGTAAGGAAAGAATGTTCCCTGCACTGACTCACTCTGGTGTCTGGTCTTTATTCCAGGCTGTATTGATGACAAAGTATGCTATAAATTTAGAACATCTACAGCCCTGGAGGTGGCAAATTGCTTTCTGCTTTACCTCCAGTGTTTGCATGCTCATCAGGCTTGCTTCTTGACCTTTTCTACACCAAATTGCTCTTTCACAGCAGAGCAGTAGCACAGGTGTGCTCTTTAAGGGAAAAATGCAGCCTTTCTGGGATATCAGTTTGTAAAACTCCTTCTTGCTTCCCTTTGTATTCAAAAGTATGAGTTTTCTCCAGTTTGATTTTTTTTATTACTCCTGAGAGCTTATATAATTGATAAAGCTTCAAAAATACCATCTAAAAAGTAATTTAAAAAAAAAAGAGCTTTGTGATTTTGATATGCTTTTAATGGGAGCTGTGTTGGCTAATCAGAAATCACCTTTGTTAAAATTAAATTCTGAAGTAAAACATTTGAACAGTCTCTAATCTTAACATGGGAAGCCACCAGAAAGAGAAACTGGAAGAGGAGCCATGTGGGAACTCAGTACATCACTCCGGATGTCCAGAGCTACCGAGACAACCCTTGGGGGGGCTCAGAGGCCCTGGAATGTTGCCAAAAGTACCTGGTGGCTTGACTTTGATCCTTTTAAAGAAATGACACCTGAAGGTGAGGAGATGAGAGAATTTCATGTCTGAATGGTGAGGGGATGTTATTCACTTGTTAGAACTTAAGTTAGAATGCACTGTACAGGGGGGTTTTATGTATTGTACAGGGGGGTCTAGAATTCTGTACATGGATCAGGAGTCCCAAGATGGAGGAATTTGGGCGTGCCCCGTCCTTCTTCTTTCTTCTCCTTGGCATCCATGTTCAGGATGATGTTGGCATGTGTGGATTGGTTCATAGAAAGAGTACACTTGCCAACAAGGGTAGAAAGTATTGGGAAGTAAAGGTAAATATCTAATACGTAATTTTCACTATAAAAGAGACAACCGCCTCGTGGGCGAGAGAGAGTGCCTTTGGCTGTCTTGCTGGTCAGACCTCGGCTGGACAGACAGAAAATATTTGTAGATAAGAAATAATAAACTCGACTGAAGACCTAAACCAAGAGTCCAGACTCCTTCTTCGAGAGCGCGGCCTGCCCAGAACCACTTTTTCCCGTGCTGGGGCAGAGACAAGCAACAGCCGACCCCAGCAGAGCCATGTGAGTGCTGCTGCCTGTGACCCAGGGCTTTGTTCCCTCTTCCTCTTTGGGAGCCAATCTGCTCACTTCTGTGGGGTGCAAATCCATGCCCCCTTGGAGCAGCAGGCTGAGCAGCTTCCCTCACATCCTGAGCTTCTTTGGTATCCCAAAATCTCTTCTTGTACTAGTTTTTGGGGAGAAGAAACTTTCTGGATCTGTCACTTGATAGGTTCACAAGCAGCTGTTAAGGAATTTTCCTTCCCTGCTCATTTTATGTTTGTCATTTCTGCAAAGAATTGGCTGAGCTCCCTGAATAGGGGACTTAGATGTTAGACTTCAAGTAGATTTTTGAAAAAAACCTGCCATTTTTACCTGAATAATGGTGTGCATAAGTGTTGTGTAGGTGGGCTCTGGTTGAGGGTGGATGCCAGAGGTTCATCAGTGCCTCTGAGAGATCTGCAATTAATTGGTTTAGTTTCCTCTCTTGACTAGATCAACTAGACAGCAGTGGCTTTCCTCTCAGTAGCAAGGTTCAGCACTAAATTAAACTCTGCTGTAACACACCTAGCTCTGCAAATTATTTCTGCAGTCATCTACAAGTGGTTTTTCTCACAGACAGATGATGGATGTAGGAGAGGGAAACATCTCTGCAGAGAAGCTGCTGCAGCAGCCTTGGTGTCCCTTGTGCAGTTTTACACTGAATGAACTCCCAGCAATAATTCTGTCAGTCTTGACCTGGAAATTTGGGTTTATTGCTACATAAATATGGGCTTGGTTTGGAGTTGTCATTATCTTTGTTCTGGGTAATTGTCTACAGATCGATCAAAATCCTAAAAATAGCAGCTGATAAGATATGGGACATGCTCTTCATTTTTTATTAATCTGAGGTGGTGCCATCAAAGTAGGAATTACATGTCCATGGACTAATTTTATGGAGCTTGAATCTGTAGGTTTCTTTCTTTCACCTTTTTTACCATTTTCATGCTGGAAATATCTTTAAAAACTTTTACTAAATTTAATTCTTTTACTGCTACTTTTTAATTTCTCCACAGATTTGAACACATTTCTCATCTGTGGCATTCAGTTCTATTACGTGACTTTCACAGACCTTGAAAAATCTTTTAGGACTGTACTTGAGGGGTTTTTCCAATAGTTTAATATATTTTTATGCACTAAAATACATTGTGCTATTAGAGTATTGTGGTCTATCACCGAATTCATCTGTACAATTTTTTTTGCTAGCCTAACACAACTCCTGTAAGCTCACAATGTCTCTTTTTGGCATGACCTCATGTTGCTACATAATCAGTTGGCATTCTGGTTTTGATGGATTTAATCTGAGGGGTTTGTGGGCTGGAGGGGTGCACAGAATCCCTGGAGCAGCTGAGGAATGTGATCCTGCAGGAGGGAGAGGCTCCAGCAGGCAGCGCTGAGTTCGGCAGCAGCCTGTGACATTTCCATGCCATCCTGACAGTGTTTTGCCTTCCCTGCTGTGCACGGGCGGAGGGCAGAGAGGTGGATAATTAAACTTTGAACCAGTAAACAGAGTTGAGGGGCCAGGGCTTTGAAGAGCAGGAGATCACAAGGACAATTTCCTGTGGGTTGCTTTGCCTGGGATGCAGTTTCATGCAGAGCTCAGCCCCTCCTGGCACCAGCAGCAGCCTCAGCAAATGTGGCACAGGAGCTTCATCCCTCACAGTCCAACTCATTAAGGGCTTTTCCTAAATTGAATGGGTGATTTGTACTGCAGTGGCATCTGCTTCCTCTTCCAAAGCTCTTTGTTTTTTGTTGTAGCAACAATTCCAAAATGAAATTTGCCTTTATTACATCATTGCTAAACTCATAGTTGGAAGAAGGTACACCCTTTGGATATTTTATCTTCAGGCAAAATTGGGGGAAAATCAGACTAAAAATATTAGAATTCAGTCTTCCCTTTTGATGCTGATGTAAGTGCTTTAATCCTGCAAATGATGCTCTGTATGTGGAAGTGTTGCCTGACAGTCCCTCAGCACCATGGTCTCTGTCAATGGAGACTCTGCCATCCCAGCCCCATCACCTCCAGAATGTCTCTAATTCTGTCCTGCTGACAGAGTGACAGCCCAGGAGTGACTGTACCGACTGAAATACTCAACAAATACTGAAATACTCTCAAGCATACACACAGGCTGTATAATTATAGCTATACACACATGTATGCACAGGCTTTATAGCAACTCTTACCTGAAAATGTCAGTACTGAAGGTCAGTTTGCCCTGTGCAAATGAACTTTTAATTCTTTTTGGATGCAAGTGGAGAATATTTGTTTACCATTGTCAGCTTTTCGCTTATACGTGTCAGGAAGCTCATTCTCCAAATAATAAATAGACCTGCTAGAAAACCTTTTTACTTACCTTTGAAATATTCTGTAGGAAAAAGTGTCTTTATAGTTAGTACATGTTTCTTGCTGACTTTGTAAAAGAATTTGAGGGTACATAGTAAACTTTTATTAAGAATTTATGGTTTCCTGGCTTACATTTATTGTGTATTGATAAGAATAATCTCATTGTTTTAACATGGCTCTGTTGGCTTGTATTCTTTTCTCTGCCTCCCATTGGTGTTTTTTTTTAATGAGTCAAAAAGAACCAATATCCCTGGGGAGGGCTTGAGAGCAGAAGGTAAAGTTCAGAACCAGAAAATTGTTTTCTTGTATGGGACAGCACCTGGCTGACCCTTTGCTGTTTGAATGTGGCCTGAAATTCTTTGTGGTTGGAGTGTGAAACCTTTGCCTGCCATTGCCCTCTGGCAATTAGCAAGTCAGCACAGAGCTGGAGATTTCTGGTGTCAGAAAAGGAGCAGTGGGTGGTGGTGGCTGCAAATGCCCTCAGCACTGTCCCTGTGAGAAGGGGGCACAGGCTGCATCCAGCAGGTGACAGGGCATGGACAGGGTGAAGATTGAACCCTGGGAAACGTTTTGTGCCTTGCTGCACCTCGATCCAACAGAAAATATCATTTTCTCACTGGCTGGCTGAGATAACTGTCTGGTACCTGGGATGGAGCGAGGGCATTTCATAGCACAATGAGTGGGGGGTTATTTTTTGTTTTTTTTTAACTTCAAGGCAGAGTGTGACCTTCTAATGCCTTTTTAACCTCTGAGCACTTTTTCAGCTCAAAAGCAATTTAGTGGCAAACAGTAATTAACCTGAAGGGAAACACATCTTTGGGTTTTATTGTATCTCAGTATATGGGTCAAATTAATAATGCTGCAGAGGTATCATCTGTGGCATTTGAATATATTAGTAGAAAAATATCAGCAGACTTAATTTGAAATTAATATTTTCAAATATCTAAGTAAGAAAACTAATTTATTAGAGGAGTGGTGTTTTGAAAGCTTAAACTTTTTGGTGGTTTTTAATACAATTTTACTCTTTTGAGACGGTGATGGACATAGATGAAGGTTTGGGGTTATTTAGGTTTTTGTTTGATTAGTGCCTCATTTCTGATACAATTCCTTTGTAATGTTTCAGAGACAACTTGTTAGTGCAATCTAAATTTTGTGTTTATCAACAGAGGACAAAGATGCTGTTACTTACCAGGGATCACAAACTCCACAGAAGGGAATAAATTTTTAACACCCTAGATCTTCAAAGCCTATTACTAAGTCTTCAGAGGAACTAATAGAACATCCTGAACCTTGCTTTGAACATAAGAAGATTGTCTTAGAGGGGAAAAAAAAGTCAGAACATAGAGATTTGTGAAGCAGCATCTTAGGTTTCAAAAGATCAGTTTAACAGGTTGAAAACGGGCACAGGGTTTGTAGGACACAGAACTGGGACCTCCATCTGAGGGTGTGCTCAGTGCTCCTCATCTGCTCTGGGGTTTTGTTCATAAAAACCACTTTGGCATCATCTCTGCTGCACAAATGGGGTCTGAAGGAAATAATGGACCAACAGGTCTTTTAAATGACTAATGACCCTCCTAACAGAGAGAACAAGAGCAAAATGGTGGTGGGAGGGCAGAAAGAAGTCTAAATTCACTCCCTGGTTTTTACTACCCGAGAACTCTCTCCCAAGCTGTTTATAAAATATTAGGTTTGCATTACACAGCTGAAGGAATTCACAAAATGTTAAAGCTGTGACTAAACCCAGCCTGTTAGGGTTTTTCCCTTTGGTGCTCAGAGAAATGGGAATTGAGGGAATTGACAATGAAACATTGCAAGTTTTCGGCAGTAATATAGCTAAGAACTGATATTTGAAA
This sequence comes from Passer domesticus, assembly GCF_036417665.1. Lineage (NCBI taxonomy): Eukaryota > Metazoa > Chordata > Aves > Passeriformes > Passeridae > Passer > Passer domesticus. The sequence goes on along the minus strand of NC_087486.1, from coordinate 14,369,750 downwards.
TGGGGCGGGAGGGAATTAAACCCAAACACAAACTTCAGCACCATTACCCCAGCAATGTGTGGAATGCTCTGCTCTGGGAGAGCTCCTTCCCTTTTCACCCCCACCCCATCCTCGGGTCCTGCAGCTCTGCAAGGCTCTGCTCAGGAAAGCAGGGAGAGATGGTAGGAAAAAGCCAGAGCTGGAAACTCTGAAGAAGGGCCTTTGAAAGGGGATCATATTCGTTCTCTGGGCCACACAGCATCAGGAATTTCCACAAGGGTGAAAGAATTTACGACGTGCAGCCTATCCACGAGCAGCTCCTGCAGCCAGTGAAGCTCGGTGTGTTTGGCCTCCTGGAGGGGCTGGTAGCCTTTGTGTCCTGCTCACCTGGGGCTGGGGGATGCCCCTGGTGATGCCATCCTGGCAGTGCCCATCCTGCTGTGCCCTGTGTTGGTAACAAATCTGAAACCTTTCTGTGCTGTGTCGTGGGTTAGCAAGGGTGGCATTGTCACTCACATCACCAACGCTTCACCGTGACACAAGCCTCCCTCTGAAGCTGAGCATATTTAATAATATTTGTTATTCATAATTTAATAATATTTGCTGAACATAGCAAATATTATTCAGGTTCACTGTTCAAAGCAGATTTTTAGAAATTTTGGTTTAATTCATGGTTGCTTTTGACATTCAAGGAGCATGTTCAGTAACTTCATTGAGACACATGAGTAGTTGTAGCAAACATAACAAGTTATACTTCACAGCAGTGGTGTTTCCAAGAATGAAAGGCAGAAAATATTGGAGGTGAATGTCCTTCAGTTTACAGAAGTGAAGAACAACACGTTTCATATCAACAGTGTGACCCTCTACTCTTTTCAAGCTACTCTTTTTGGCAATGCCTCAGGAGAACAGAGTACTTGGGCTTAAATGTCATAAAGGTCACACAAAAATCCACTGCATAACCAGTAATAAACCTTGGAATCTTATTTCCAGAGCTCCATTCAACTTTGAGACCAAGACATTTTCCTCCTGTCTACTCCTTCCTGGCTGAGTGGATCTTTTTCTTCAGCAGTTGTGTCAGTGACCTCCTGCCTCTCCACAAATGCCACGTTGTTTATTCTTGTCCTTAAGCCTTTGCTCTTCATCAGCTCCAGCAGAATATTTCTACTTTATGACAGGGGTTTTGGGAAGGATTTAGCTGGTCCTTTCCAGCTTTTTGTGGTGTCCAGCTCCAGACTGATGTCTTGCTGTGCCATCTTTGCCTGCAGAAGGCTCAGTGCTTTCCCCAGAAGGTTCCCAGACCAGTAACTCGAGTGATCCTGGTTTCTGCTGGCTGCTCCCAGTTCTCCCCTCCAGCTGACAGACAAAACCACCTCAAGGAAACAAACATAGCCCCTTGTCAGGCACAGGTGGGGATGGCAGAGGAATAATCCTTCCTTTGCACGTGTTGGAGGTGGGAATGTCTTTGGAGCCATGGCTTTGGTTTGGTGGAACTTGAGAAAGGAGAGATTTCAGTCCCAGAGAAGCAGCTGCTCACCTTTGATTAACCAGACCAAAGCAGTGGCCCTTTCAACACACTGTGCAATGTGGAGAGGTCCAAAAGCAAAGCACTAATTTTTCAACTCAACAGAATACAAAGGTCAGGATATTTTTAAGTTCATACCATTGAGTTTCTGAAATGCTTTGTAGTGAGCTGTAACCCTGTGGTTTCAGAACAGAGCAGTTATTCAGGTTTAGTAACATGAAAAGAGTTTTATGAGGTTGAGTATAAAGAAGTGTTTCCAAGTTATGCTAGGAAGGCATATATAATTACTTTTAGACTGTTCTCAAAAAAATTCACTTGAAATACCAGATTGATAGATAGAAGTAATTTTTTTTTAATTTTTAATTTTTTTATCCCCTTTTTTTTCCTAAATAGCACTGTTCTGCAGTAAAAGTGCAGTCTGTTGCTTCAGTGATTAAATATCAGGAAAAGCTCTGGAATGGCTTTGTACATGGGTAAGTTCCTGGCTGTGGACGAGGTTTTTTGGGATTGCTCCTGTGGACAGCTTCATTAGCTTTACTGGTGGCAGGAGTTTCATTTCAGCACAGGCCAGCCTGAGTGATGCTGTAGGGGATTTAGGCTGCTGACAGAATGGAGCTGATGTACAGGATTGAGGTGCTGGTTGGTCAGAATGGGAAAAGCTTTGCTGTGATTAAAAGCATTTTATAAACTGGAAGTATGATGGCTGTTGTAGGTGGCTGTGTGATCACATGAGCTTTATTTCAGAGTGAGATCAGTATTTTCAAAGTGTAACTTTTAATTCTAAAATCTTATCCTATATCAAGATTAATTAAGAACACAGTAATTTTGAGTTTCCTCATTCTCTAAGAAATTTTTCAATGGAAGAAGTGAGTGATATCCTGTCACGTTTCCTTTTGGTGCATAGGAGTGCTGAGAAATTCTAGGACATAGAAAATGCAGTATGTAATTCTATTTCAGTTTTTGGAATTTAATTATGTAAGAGGAATTAAAAACACTGCCTTGGAATTATCAGACTGTCTGATTTGAATCAAAGTAGTTTCATGTGCTGCTGCAAGTATGCTGGAAAGGAAAAGGGAGATAAATCTCAGTTAAGAATAAAATCTGATACCTGATCCTGCCTTTAAATGTGTTTAAGTGATATATTCATCTTGAGCATGGTCTTGCTTCTGATAGTTTTTGCCCTGTGGTTTATTTTGCAATTGCTAAAGCTATTCCAGATGCCAGAAGTGTCAAACAGACAAAGCAGTGATTCCAGTCGACTTAAATTCAGATTATTGATTTAAGGGGTCAGTAGCAGCATAAAAATATATTATACATTTAATGTGTGAACTGACATATAAAGTCTTTGAATGGCATTATTTTGGTGACAGGCAAATATTTAGTATGGTTTGAATTCAAAATCCATCAGTTTCTATGCTAGGTAGGTAGAAGTGTTTGTAAATATTATCTAAAAATGAACAATCAGAAAGGAGGATTGTCAGATTTTGTTACAGGGCTTTGAATCAAAGAGCCATTCTGGATTTATGGTTCAAGAGCAACTCAAACATGAGTTACAGGATGATTGATGGGAATCTAGGCCATGACTGCAGTGCAAGAACACTTTTGTGGAAAAGGTTTTTCACCATCCCGTGTTTTCCTTTTCTTTCCAGGTATGTTTGGCCAAAGATTTTCTTTCACTTGCCTGTGCTATAGGGTTTTTTGTCCCTTTGAAGGATGCAAGGCTCTTAGCATTGCTACCCCCTGTAATGCTGAGTAAGGGCCTTTGGGGTATACAAATAAAGTAGAAAATTTCGGTATTTATGTAGAATTATCTAACACTGATCACTGTTATCTCCTGAGAATCCGCAGTGTGAGAGCACAAACATTTTGTACGAGTGGCCTGTGACTTGAGAGCTGCTCTGTGTCGGTTTTCCCCTGAGGACTTATTGAAATTAGATGAGGGGCAGGCATTGAAATCACCTCTGGCTAAGGGCTCAGCTGGCATGGCCAGTGCAAAGTGCAGTTTAGCCTGTGAGTAATTCTAGTTCTCTGTAAAGTTTTTTTAAATCTCCTTTTCTAAGCGATGCCAGCATTTTAACATCATCATTGCTGAGAGCTTGGCCTTTCTATTGCACCCCCACCTCCCTGACCCCCAAACCTCAGTCAGAATTAAACAAATGGCTTTAGCTTTAAAATATAAACCCATAAAACTAGGAGTATAATGCTTGGAGACCCCCCACCACCACACACACTTTTAATTAAGTGACTGTGTTGTTTCCAGATGAGAGCAAAGATGACTCATTTGGTGATTTAATCTTTATTTTGTATTCAGAAAGTTAAAGCTACATTCTAAGAATCGCTTCAAGTTGCACGTTAGCACCTGCATCATAATTGGATGTACTGTGTCTGTTCTCAAACTAAAATTTTTCAGTCTGATTTTTTTTTTTTTGGTGTGTAAAGCCTAATTTCTAGAGTCTGAATCTAAAATTTTAGGTTTAATGAAGTTTTAACCTTGTAAAAGCAGTGTTTTATCATGGAAAATGCCAGGCTTCCACCAGGAAATTCTAGTTATGCCTTCCATGATGATTGTAAAAGAGGGATTATTTTAGTCATGAGTCTTAAAATAGAAGGGAAGCCACTTTAATCAATACAAGACTTTGCACTGGGATTCAGTTTAACTGTGTGGTCAATGGCACAAATCTACTACTTATAATTGTTCCTGTGCCATTATTTACTTTTCTTCCATCAGTAGCTCAGTGTAGAGCATCTCCATGGCTTACACCAGCCTTACCTGCAGTCTCTGCCCTTGGTGTGATGAAAATGGTGACAAATACCAAACTTTGCAGTCATGCTTCAAATGGCTGCAAAGGTGCAGCTTTTCCACTGCAATACCGTGATTTACCTGGAAGCAGGGATTGGCTTCTGGGAAAAGCACAGAATTGGCTGTACACCTCTGCAGAGATTTTAAAATAAAACCTTGATGGTTTTGGTGCATCAAGGTACAGTAGGTGCCATATTCTTTTTTTATTAGAAACTAAGGAAAAGCTTGTCAAAAACTCCAAGTTTTGCTTTACACCCTTTACTCTTTAATTAACCTTGGAGGGTGGTTCAACACCTCTGGGTAGTTTTTTGGGTTGACAAAAAATGTCTCACCATCCCACTGCACTTATTAAGTGCAGTGGGATGGTGAGACATTAACAATCCCCTTTAGTGTCAGGACTTGGACAGATGCAGAAAGATGTGTCTGTTAAACTCAGTTTAAAGGAGAGACATGTAAAGTGTTTATTGCACCCTGAAATTAAATTTTTGCATTGGTGATGGTGCACTGAACTTACTTTTCATGCTGTGACTATGGTTATAATGAAAGTTTTAAATAAAATCTCTCAGTAAGTGTGTGTTTTTATATGTGTAGCACAGTTTTATTCTTTGACTCCTTAGCCATGCTGCAGCTAAAGGAACAGGGGGAACATTTTCCAAAATGATGAATATTTCCTGAGTAAAAATGAGATGTTGTTGGGAATGTAGAGAAAGACAGACTAAATCTCTTCTGTTTCCAGCATGCTGTCAGCTGGGCTGAGTCATAAATTCTTCAGTCAACAGCAGTTCTACAAATGCTGGGAACAGAAATGTTAGTCTTGTACAGAGAGTAAAGAGCTGAGACTTGCAAGTGGACTGAAAGGACTATGATTCATTAAAATCTGAGAAAAGTAGAGGTCCACAGGTGAGAACAATATATTCTTGTCATGTGCCCTTTCAGCACAGCACAGTCATTCATCATTCTGCTCCTTGCTGTAACCAATGTGTGAGGAGCTGTGTTTCCCTTCTAGGCATCTTTTCCTTTTTTCCTTCTTCTTTCCCCCACCCCCATCCAAAAAAATGGCAGTGGAATTTTGCTCAGATATTTGCTTCTACTTCCCTTGTTGAATCTTCCATAAATCTTTATCTGCTGGGTCAATTACAAGTCATTACTCAAATAATTCATTATAGGCTTCAGTAAAGTTAATATGGTTAAATTATGAACAACTGGAGGTTGTTTTCTTTCCTGAAGTTTTCCTTGAGGCTGGCAGAGTGGTGTGAGGGGCCTGGGGGAAGAGCAGCCCTGCAGGAGCAGGGGCAGGGCTGGCTCCTGTCTCACTGACCCAGTGGTTTGGGCTTTGTCTTTACAATAATTACACCCCTCCTATTTTTATTCTTTATTATTTAGTCCACACATAAAATAGAACAGATTTCTTTCCTGTCTCTTGTTGAAGTAAAAGGTTCTCTTAAAGCAAATTTATTGTGGATTTACAGGCACAGGGGAGTGGTGCTTCCCAGCCTTGCTGGCAGAAATGCTCCAAGCACTCAGTTCACTACTTGGTGTGACCTAATAGGGAGAAAAAACCATTATTCTCCTTAAAGACTGTCATTTAATTAGCTTTGTAATGGATTTCCTTTGACTTCCTGTGCATGAGAACTACTCCATTGGTTCATTACTATGATTTAAACACAGCTAATTACAATCATAGCTAAATAATTGTATTCAGGTATTTCAGCATGTTTTGATTCTCATATTAGCAGTTTCCAGGCAATGCATCTCACTTGTGTCTCATTTACAGCCATTTTACAAATGAAGTGATGGTAACATAAATGTCTTTGTTTCTATAAAACAAAAGGGAAAATCAATAATGTCATCTATAAAGAATGTAAGTGTACCAGCATTGAAAATGACATAATGAGTGTGAAATGCTTCTTGTCCACTTCTGAATGAGAATATAATATTCTTCAATAGCAGTTGGTATCTTCAGATTTACTGGAGTGGAAACCAGCAAACAAAACTACCTGGTGGAATTTCAGTCCCAAAGCCTGCAGGGTACAGACTGACAAATCAGGCAGAGGTTAAATGACTTCATTTTTATATAGTGGGCTGAAGATAAATCAAAAAGTATTTCAAAAGTGGAACAGGTAATGTTTTTTCTTGGTATGATGGTTACTAAGAGCTAGTAATGGATTATCCTGTTGTGTAGAAAACAGAGTAACTAAGCAGAGACTCCTTTCCTGTCCAGTGGAAAAGACAAGTCTGAGGTTGCAAGGAGGCTATTTGTTGGTGTGGGGAGTAAACTGATGCTTCATAAGTGAGTTGTGAGAGCAGGAAATGGGGGTGATCTCAGTCATGGAGGAGCTGTTCCCTGCCCCTCTGTTCCTGCTCTATTTCTGTGTGTGGAAATGCAGCCTAGCTCTCTGGGGTTGGGACTGGGCTCTCAAACACTGGTGCCAAGTTTGTGGACTCTGCAGATTTTCTGAGGATACTTTCCTCCTGGCATTTTGTAGTCTGAAGACCTGGTTGGGTGGGGATTTGATGCTTGCAATGCCTGTTCCAGCTTCCCTGATGTGCCTCAAGATTGTGCTGTCAGGTGGGTATGGTGTGCTGGTCATTAGGATTTTGAGGATATCAGGATATTGAGTGCTGGGCTTGGTGCATTTTAAGTGTGTAGATCTTTATGACCATAGATGTGACAGTGATTTAAAATAAACTCAAGTCTGTTTTGTGTTCTCCTTAATTTTGGTATGGGAGGTTTTCCAGCATGAGCATATAGTGAAAACTCAGAAGGCTTAACATGGAAAAATCCAAAGACTTGCAAACTGTGATGTGGCTGAGTCTGTATTAAAACTGTAATATTAAATACACATTTACAGCACAAACATTTGTACTGTTAATTTACTTTGTGTCTTTGTGCTCTCGGAAAGCCTTATACGTGTGAGTGCAGTAATGCTGTGGAGTGGGGAAGGCAGGTTCATAAATCTAAACCAAGCCACTTCTAGGTTGCAAACGTGTCTGCACGTTCAAGGTAATTTTCCATTTATGCAGAAAGAACAGTTGCTGTACCTGGGATGTGGTGTGGATCCTTTCACTGCACTGAAATTTGTACAAATTGTGCAGATGACAGAGTGGGAGCAAAGGTTTATAAAGTGCCTTGTCTCCTGAGCTGGCAGAATTGGGCTGCACCTGCAGCCCCTTGCCCCTGCCGTCACCCCAAACTACCCTGGAATGCTTTGGTGCTCCAGGGGGAGTGTTGGACCTTCACCCTGCTCACCCCTGCCTTCTAAATTGTGATTTACAGGTTTACTTTGTTCAGAAAGTCTCACTGAACCACGGAAAGAACAGCACAGGGCGTTGTGTTTTTGAGACGGACATTGCCTGTTCTCGTGGGCTGCACATTCTCCTTGAGTTCAGGTGTAGACTGGGATGATTTCAGGTGAGGGAGGATGGGTTTAACTTCCCTGCCTGGCAGCCATTCTAACAAACTTGTAGCAGAGAATGCTTGCTAATTTCTTACACACCCCCCCCAACTGATGCTTGAACAAAGTTGATAAATAAGAAAATAAATACTTGAAGGGAAAGGAATTCATGCATTTCTTTGGATAGTAGAAAGGTTGGTCTGACTAGAGAGCAGACAACAAGGCTGTAGCTGGTGCTAGAATTTAAACTTCCATCTCCATCTGAGTGGATTCCTCATGGGGAGAAGCAGAATGGTGTGTGGTGTGTGCCTGTGAGTTTCCACCATACAGAGGGGAAGGCAAGCTCCTGACCCTTCATGTGGGACACTCGCTGCAGTTTATTTGCCCTGTGGTTTATACAGGGCTGTTTCTCAAAACACCAGATTGTGATGTTATAGAACAGGCCACATGTTTTTGTATTGCAGTTGTAGTACAGACGTGCCCAACTTTCATTTTTGGTGTATCCATCTTCCTGTGGTTGATGCTGTAATGTGCCTCCATTTTGTGAGAAACTCCTTTGCCCCTTGTTGCAGCAACATGAAGGATAATGTCAGCTGTTCAATATTCTTTTAAAAATGCTTATTTTTTCTGCAACTTGAATATAATTATGTTCAAGTTACCAATTTAATAGTGCTGACTTTCAGAGTAAAACTTAGTTTTACAGTTTCTTTTCTCTGTGGCTTATTAAAACACTGACTATATTTTCATACACTTAAATCTTTGTACACATTTTCTGATTTTACAGAACAAATTAAAGCATGTTTTCTTATTACTGTACATCATTTTTATAGTTCTTTTTCTCACTCTATAATCCCAGTGGGATTTTTTTCCCTATGCCCTTCAGTGGCTTATGTAATAAACTCTAAATGAATGAACATGTTGGCCTTTGCTAGTAGATAATAATTAAGGAGGTGCCTCAGATAATAATTAAGAAGGTGCCTCAAAATATTTCTAGAGTTGAATCTCAAGGAAATGTCTTAATTTTAGCAGTTTGCTATTTTTTGATGAGCTATATGGCCCTGTTCTACTTCCAACACTTAAAGAATGTGGTCTGCTAAGAACAGATGGTGTCATTTAAGTTTTATACTGATTCTACTTAAACTTTTAAATGAAGTCCTTATGCTTTTAAATGTTTAGTTAAGACTTACTGATTGTTAGCAAATTGAGAAAAGTTGGTCACAACTGATTACCTGTTTAGAGACTGAAAGAAGTAATTGTCTCAATTTGAAAACTCTGTAGTCATTAACATCATTAGTGGATTCCTGTCATCTTCCAAAGGAAACAGTGAAGCTGGTTCATGAGCTGGGAATCATAGGTGGACTTGGGCTTTTCCAAAAGCCAGGAAGTGGTAAAACACACATGTGGTTTGCTTTAGTTGGGAAATTAATTTGGATTCTCCACCAGTGAGGCTGATACAAATGAGAAATCACTAATGTATGTGCTCTGCTGTGACACTGTCAAAACAGATTATTTGAAAGCACAGAAGTGATGTGTTTTTGTCAGCTGTTTGCCTCCCTTTATGCAGCTACAGAAGCTGTTGTTTGTGTAAACTGACTTTCACATATTTCTCAGTTTTCAGAGTTACTTAAGAATATTGTTCATCATTTACACTATTTGCTTGATAACTGCATTAATTCAGCTAAACTTTCATTTAGGGAGCTATGAACATTTTTTAAAAAACAGCAACAACAAAAATCCCCGAACCAAAACCCACCAGACCAAACTCTGAGAAATTCTGAAAATGGAGTGCCAGTTGAGAATGTGTCTTGCAAGAGATGAGTGAAAAATCTCAGTCCAACACTCTGTGGTAGGTGTGTTCCCAAATGCATTGCAGTGTGCCTCGGATTGCTTTCCCTGGGACGTCCTGATAGCAGACCCTGTGATGAAAGGAAAAAAGACTGCATGCCAGCTGTTGGTCCTGCCCTTCTAATACAATTCCCCTCTCAAAATTCAGCCATCCTGATTAAGATATTTCGAGTTCTTTTTTCCACACCAGGCTGGGCAGAGGCAGCACTTTGTGTGTGTGTTCCCTGCTGTGAAAAGTCAGCCAGTGAAGACTGGCCAAGCCCAGTGTCTGTGCAGTGGAAGGGATTATGGAGTGCTCACATGAGAATTTGTGCTGTCAGAGCTCTGATCTCTGGCAGGGGAAAAGGACAGTATATCTGCTGTGAATAATTTCCAAAGGGATCAGGTACTCAACTGTTCCATCATCATGAGTTTGTGTTTCAGCTTCTTTCCTAACTCCTAGAACTGCAGAGGAATTTTAGGGGTAGCCTGAAAATTTCCGTGGTCCATGGAGCATGTCAGCACAGCTCTGTGTGCCCCTGCTGCTTTCTGGCTGCAGAAATGTGTCTGCACTGGCTTTTGGCAATACAGTTGAACACTATTAAGTGCTGCTCTTTGGGATTTGCTCCACAGTTTGTGGTGTTTGGTTTTACCAAAGACTTTGTAACCATGAAGAATTTGCACCAAGTCATAAGCATAGAGTTCATTTCAGTAAAGGGGTAGAAAAAAATAATTTGGGGTGACAGAATACGAACCATTGCATTGCCATGGGCATTGTGTGGTTTTGCCCATTAATTAAATGGTCTTTGGTTACATGAGTGTGCTGAGTACCCACCAGGCTGGTGTGGTTCCTTGTGGATTAGCCTTGGCTCAGCCTGTGAGAGGGGAACTGCTGCTAATGAAGAAGTGATTCCACTTAAGGAGATGCAGATGTGCCATGAAGTGTCTGTGAAGCAGCGTGTTCTGTGTTGTTTGTTTGTGTAAATAGAATATGGGCTCCTTTTGAAGCAGCAGAATAAACTTAATCAGCTTCAGAAAACTAATGAACTGACACTACCAAAGGGGTAGAAATATTGATTCAATCACTAATAAGAAAAACTTAATAATGAAATGTAGCCTTCTATTAATGTGTAAATGAAAAGCAGATGCTGAAGATGAATGAATGCATGGATTAATATTGGGTTTTGTTGTCAGAATTTATGTTGATGGGAAATGGAGGAAATGTACCCTTACAGAAATATTTTGTAGTGGTTGTTAACACCTTATACTCTTTCTAGGACTTGACTGTTTCATGCACTGTAGTATAAATGTGTAAGCTGTTAACAGCAGGATGAACATTCAGCAAGTTGAACAAGCACCTGCTCCCATAACTGAATCATTGTTTAAATTCCCACTGCATTTCACAGGTTTAAACCCTGACAGGGATTCAGATTTACAGGGCAAGGCATCACAGGGAACTTGCAGTGCCCTGCCCCAACCAGTTCTGGCACGCTTTGTGTATCCAGGGTGGCTGCAAGGGATTGTGCTGAGGGAGGCTGAGGTGCTGGGAAATAGGGTTGGGCACCAAATGGAGCGGAAAGAACCGTTCCCCTAAAGTTATCAATAATGAAAGACTGCAGTAGCATGAGAAATTCCACCCCCTGCTTGCCCCAGGAAAGTGATTGCAGGAACAAGAAAACTATTTCAAGAGCTCCAGGTAGTAGTAAGGCTCTGCCCCTTCCAAAGTTCCATTGTTTCCTCATGGTTGCAGCTGACACTGGTGATCTTTCCAAATCAAGTGCTTGTTACTCTTAAGCAAATATACTGTGAGTATAAGTAGTTTAACCTTTAAAGAATGAGAAATATATGAAATGCTTGAATAGAAATTTAGGCTCATTAAAAAAAACCCCAAGAAACCAAAACTAAAATAGCCCCTACCTCTCCACCAAGAAAACCCAACACTTGTTTGATTTAGAATGCTTCCGTTTGATATAAAAGTTATTTAAAGCCTCAAAGCATTGGATTTCACAAGCTGCTTTGTCAGTGGGCTCTTAGATATGGCAGTGGTTTAATGTTTTTTCCAGTGCACAGCCACCTCTGCGGTGGGTGGCACTCTTAGAAGATCTGGCATGTGCATGAATTCAGCTCTTGAGTGTTATCTCTATTTAGTTGGCCAAATTAGCTAGTCATTTGAGAGTATGTATTCTGTATTCATGTGTATTCTATATTTTTCAGAAAAATTTCCATGCTTTTAGAGTCACGAGCTGACTCAAAGTGGTGAAGCAGCTCTTTGTGCTGCTTTAATGACACTTATCTTTGTCTGAGTTGGACATTTTCCTCTGCTGTGGTTTCAGAACATTGTTTTGTGACCAGCTCTGCCTGCTCTGTCTTGCTTTTTACCTTGTTAAATTGGTGGGAGAAGAGTACAAAAATGAGACTAGACAGTGAGTAAAATCTGGTATTTAGTTCACATTGTCATGGAGAACCAGGTAGAGACATGAAGGGTTGATGCTGCAGTTGAGCTGTAGCTAATAAAATCATGATGTGTGTCAGGAATTCTGTGGCTACTAGACCCACACAGAAAAATGTTTTTGTTTTTTACCCTTCTTTCAGGCCTTTGCATCTAGGAAAGGAAGTAGCATCTGCTTTAGACTGGATGATGAGTGTGTCAGTTACCTGATAGCACCATTCTTTTCTTTCAGTTCCTGCTTTAAGCACAAAATGTAATTAATGTGGTTTGGGCCAGGCAGCTTCTGCATGACATTCATGTCCTGGCTCTGAGGGATATTCTAATCCTAGCACTGGTGTTTAACACCTTTCAGCAGTATTCCTAGGATGCTCTAGATAAATTTTTGCCATAAATCCATCTTCCACAGGGTAAAGGGGCATGTTAAAGGGGACACAACCCCTGTGCATGTTATTTCAGGCTGACTGGAGAATATGTAGAGATAACAAAACTCAATCTCATTGTCATAGGGCAAGCATTTGTCTGATTTACTAATCCACAGGACATAAAACAGTGTCTAAGCTAGGATTTGTCAGACCAAAAGCATGTAGGAGCTGGATTTGCCACATGCACACGATTCTCTTCTGCCTGACAGTTCTCCAGTCTGCATTTCCAGGCAGTTGGCTTCTCTCCCTCCCTCATTGCAGGTATTGCTTGGCACCCCCAGCCCTCTCAGGGTCTGTAGAACATCCCTGGGTGTGGGGTGGGGTGGCTGATCCCATCCCTTCCCCGTGGCCCTGTGGGATCTGAGGGCTCAGTGGGTGTGCTGGAGCCTTTGGAGAAACCAGCTGGGAGCTGCTGGGGTGAGGTGACAGGACTCTCTCTGAGGTTATCCTGCAGAACGTTGCTGCTCCTCCTCGTTCCTCCCTCTGGACTCCCTGCTAGAGCAACGTGTTTGACTTTTACTTTGAGGTACTTGGTTCTTCCCTGCAGACTTTGTTTAACTTCTGTCAGAGCGAATTTCTCATTGTGTTTTTTCTCTTCAGGCCATTGTCCCTTGCACTTCCTTTCTGTAAATCTTGGTTTGTAGTGCTGGCAGTGGAGCAGGGGGTGGAGGAAGCCTGGTCCTGGTGGAGTGGAGCTGAGCCTGTTGTAGCCTGGGCTGGTACTTCATGTTGTTTCTGTTTAGTTTCAGTCAGGATAGGGTGAGGCAAAAATAATTCAGAGAAATTTTGTAATCCCCAAAGGAGAATGAAGGATGGGATTTAATGAACAGGCAACAGACAAGCCCTGAAATCCTGACTACACTTCACTGTTGATTGATTAACTTTGTTGCTAAAACCTATAGCTGACATACTAATGCTGACATAAAATAAATGTTTAAAAAACCAATTTAGGACGTGATCTTTGTAATGCTGATTCACTGTAATCTGTCAGAATGTAAATTGTATACACTCAAATCCCAGATAATCCTGCAATTTGCAGCTCTTCATATTTCAGATGATTTGTTATGTATTTCAGAAGCAATACAAAAATCCTATTTGGGTTTAGTTGTATTGCTTTTATTAAGATAATATTTAGAGACTCCAGTGAAGAATGGAGTACCACATGTGTTCAATAAAAATATGGTTTGTGTTTAAAGGAAGTAAACTGGGGGAAGACCCCAAAGTTTTTGAGTAAACCCTGAGTCAACTGCTCTGAAGAGAAGGCTCGTGTTACTTTCAGCTTCATACCTCAATCCTATGTTTATTTTATGGATGAACAATCATGATGTTACCTTTTTCAAGTTGCTCAATTTGAGTTAAATGTCATCTTCAGTAATGTGGAACCCCGAAGAAGCAGCACTGAGTGTTTAACAGCAGCAGCACTCGGGCTGAGCCCCATGTGCAGTTTGCTCATATGATGCTGGACCAGTCCTCCCTAATGTTATTCCAGGAAATACCACGTTCAGGTATGCTAGGAGAGTCTGCCCTTGGTCATGATTACAGTCTTTTGTGGATGTGAAATGGCTTCGAATGACTTTGCCAATTTTTAACTAAATGTTTAAATATTTTACTTTACATTACTTAATTTACTTTACCTTCGTGACTGCTCATACTGTGTGGATTCACTTAATAGGAAACCTGTCTCGTTTAATCTGCGCTGTGCAAGGTTTGTTGTTTTTTTTTTCCTTTTTGAGTTTAGGAATTCCTCAGTTAACTGCTTTTGTGTGATTGCTGATGAACCAAACATCAATGCAATTAGAGGCCAGAGGTGCAAATGCCCCTTGCCTTGGGAGAAACAGGTTTCATCCATCAATTATAGAGGCATTTAACCGTTCCCAAGGTAATTTAAATGTTTTCAGCCAGTAAGGACAGCTAATTCTCAGCCTTCCAGCCCGAAGGAGCCCTGGCACCGCTTCCCCCAAATCTCCTCACATCTCTGCAGGTGGTCGAGGCCCTGGTGCTGACCCAGGCAGGCTCAGACCCATGCCAAGATATTCTGAGCACTTGCACTGTTTAGTGAGAAGCAGCTGCTCTTCAGTGTGCAGAAAACATTCATACTTGAACCTGCAGTAATAGCAAAATGCTTTCTATTAATCCTTTCAGTTAATGAAGCCAAGCATAGAAATAGCTCTAAGATTTAGATATGAAAGTCTAGGTATGATACAGCTGACATAACAAAACAAGACACGGGTTTTGATTGAAGCAGTTTGGGGTGGTGGAACAACAATCCTTACTGTTTTCTGTAGGTTGACAAATATCCCTTCAGTTCAAATATTTCTTTTAAAAATTAACTCCCATAGCTTTCTAAATGCTTGAGTAAAAAATAATTTTTAAAAAGTATCTTATAGCATACAAATATTAGGTTTCATTTTTGGCTTTACCTGTGTGTACTTCTAAGAAAGTATTCCAAGTTGAGGACTAAAATCCCAGAACATTTCCCTAGTCTTGATTTAATTTAGAAGTTTCTTGCTTCAGAAGCTGGCTGGAATTCCATCACACCTCTAACTTGCTGCTTCCGAAGCTATTAATTTGACATTCAGCTCTTTTGTACTGCAGTGCTGTGTCAAGATTGCTTCCTTGGTCTCTTCTCTAGTTCTAGTTGCATTGATATTGTTAGAAACTATTTATGTAAAACCATTAAAAAAAAGATTATTTTATTTATTTCTTTGATTGATGTGATGCTTGGATTGCTGCAGGTCTAACACTGGTGATTTAACTGGGACTCATGCAGATATTGTTGAGTTTCCCAGTTTATATTTAGTTGGATTGCCTTGTATTTGCAGTGGCTGCCCTTTGGAAGTGAGCAAGCATCACTCAGCATGCCAGAATTAATCAGGGAGCAGCATGGGATGGCCAGGAGGGCTGCACCTGAGGGCACCAGGGTGTAAATGGGAGTTCAGTGGGCTCTGCAGCTGGAAGAGCCAAGTGTGGCCACCAGCAAGCAGAGGGGCTGACAGATGTTTTCAAGTGAAAGTGTTTGACTCTTAGCAGCCCAGAGAGAACCATCCAGGATCCCCCAGCTCCCAGATCTCTTGCTGAGATCCCCAGGGATCCCCAGTGGGGTGCTTCACATGTGGTCCTGTTACAGTGAAATGCCCAATGATTTCAACCCAACAGCAAATTAAATTGGATTTCTACATGAGGAAAGGATAATTTTGCTGCTCTTTTCAAGCACAGTGCTAAAAGTATCAGCCTGGCTGCTGTACCTTGCCAGATCACATCCATTAGTTGATGAAAACAGTTATTAAATAACAGGATAACATAAGTGGTGTGAATGTTAAAACTCTCCCATATGAATTTTGTCTGAAAGCAAAGTATTTGCTGAAGCCGATGCATCTTCATTTATATTTCATTTATCCACTGAAAATATCATACCAGCTGCACCAACACTTAACAGTAATGGTGAGAAGTGCCCAGATATCTGCTTTGTTTGCTGAGAGTTGAAGACTGAAGTGAGGTGATGAAATCCAGTTAGCATTGTTATATCCTACCCTGAACATTCAGTGCTATTACAGAGCCTGTGTAGGCAAGTCCCTTGGGTTGACATCTGAGTCCTCCCTTGGCAAGTGATGATTCTGTCTGTTGTTGAGATAGTTGATGTGGGAATGTGGATAAAATTAACTAAATGCCCAAAGAATCATAAAGCTGTAATGCCTGGTTTGCAATCAGATATGGCTGTTGTGTGGACAGATCCTTTTTTATAAGACATGCATTAAGTACAACATTTCTTTTGAAGATCATTGACTTCAAAATGTATTTGGTTGTGTGTGGTAATTTTAGTGTTTTTGTATACAAAGAAGCTGAAAGTCAAGAGGCAGCACGGACTTTCACTGGATCAAGCAGTGGGTTATTCTGGCCAGAGCACTCAGCAGCTTGCCATGAGGCCTGGGAGCTCTCTCTGAGGAAGATGTGGTGTAACTCCTGAAGGGTGTTGGGCCCGTGTGAGCTCTGCCACACTCCATGTACATGTTCTTACTCAAGGTAGAACCATTTTCAGAAAACCACCTTAAATTAGGCAAACAATACACTTAAATAAAAGCTTGACACCACAAGAGCAGCAGATAAAAGCAGCAGCTTTGCATCAGGTGGTGATGAAAGATCACTTCCTAAGAAATGCCTTGAAAACCCTGAGTAGTCCAGCATTTGGTTGGAATGTCTTCCATACACTCTGAGTTTGTCTCCTCAGGCTGCCAGTCATGGTTTCAGAGGAACAGATGACACCTGGATGTGTAACCCCAGTGAGTTATGATTTCAGAGCTCTCAAGGTGTGGTGAAACCAGTCATCTTTCTTTGTAATTGGCTTAAAACAAGGTCTCCTTGCACTGTACACATGGCTTTGAGCTTGGTAGCTGGCAAAAGCCCCTTTCCCTGCCTCAGCAGACTGAATGTCTCCCTTTCCTATCATATCCAAGTGGATGGAATGACACTGCCCTCTACAACATCAGGGCTGGCCTGCTTGATGAGGAGTTGGTGTTTTAGCCCTGGCAGATGGTACAAAATCAGGAGGCAGAACTGTGATTTTGGAGGGGAAATCATTGCTTCTTGGTCACTCAAGCTCTCTTTTCACAGCTGAACTCTGTCAAATGTCTGTATTTGCAGAAGGGACGATCAGTTGGTAATGACAGTAAAAAATAGGATGCCCTTATTTTCTTCACTCTTGTTACACTTTCTAATGACTAAGGAGGCCAAGGGAAAACCTCCCACCTTGAAGTGCTTAACCAGACTCCACAAAGTCCATGAGTAGGTCCGAGGAGGAGAGACTTGTGATCTTAATCTGTGCGCTTAATTGGTTAGGCTGGGGTAAGTTTAATGCAGAGAATGGTAATATGTAGATGACTCCAGATTCCATAAATCTGTTAAATATGACTTGATTCCTTTGTAATAACTAGTAAAACAACCTGATCTTGTCTTGGAGGTATTTTCTGTAGTTGAGAGTATGAAGATGTTGTAGTGAAACACCTGGCATTCCTTTCACTCCCTAAATGAGCAAAGATATAGAGGCCTTTGAACAAAGGTGAATTTGTTCCTTTTTGTGTAGTGTTTGTGTGTTACTTGTCTTACTGTTATAGTGAAACCAAATTCTCCACTGTGTGAGGTGGTGCAGCAGGGGCTAACATGGGTGTCACACATCAGGGGTGTCACACATCAGGGGTGTCATCACACCGTGTGCCCGTGCCACGTGAGGTGTTAGGGAAGGGTAATGAATGGTGTGGTGGACAGGAGTGTGTTTTTCTACAGGAATTCTGCAGCAGAGCACAGAGAGGTGTCTCCCTGCAGACCAGGGTAACAGGCTGGATTGCAGAGGGGCTGGGAAAGCCTGGTGCTAAACTGCAGATGCCGGAGATGCTTAGGATGTGACTCTTCTAGTGGGTTTCTCGAGTGATTTCTCATCTGTAGAGTAGGGAAAACCTCAGATTTTATTCCTTTTTTCATCTTCTGACACATTACTGCTTTTGAAACTGTGCGTTGAATTTCAGCCTTAGGTGTACAATAAAATTGCAGCCGGGTATAATTAAAATTATCTCAGTTAGGATTTTAAGACTCCATCTTCTCTTTTTATTCTGTGTACAACTCAGATCAAGGATTTCCTATAAGCTTTTCTGGAAGCCTAATTTCTCATTTTTCTACTTTGATCAGTTTAGCATTGATTTAATTTGTAATGACTGTTTCCTTTATTGCTAGATTGCAAGATAAGTGTTACCAAATTAACTTTATTTGTGTGTTAAATTGGAATTTTAGAGATGCCTTGCATTCCTTTGCAGGGAAGGTTTGTCACATGCCACTGTAAGTTGTTAACAGATAGCTTATTTTAAGAACTGATGGGCCTGTCCCTGCCCTGCCTGATTATCCCTGTGCCCCCTTAACTGCTGAGTATTGATTCCAATTAACATGACTGACATCCACCACTGAGGGTGAAGTTAATCAACCAGAGGATCTCCTGTTGTGAATTCATTTCCTCCTCTGAGCTTGTCCCGTGCAGTTGAGCATTTAAAGAGCCTAATGCAGATGCTGCACAGAAATGTCCAGTCTGGGCAACAAGTCTGAGCCCTGGGATGTAAAATAGCTTTTTTAAAGCTGTGCTGGCCAAATAAAGTTGATACACTTCTGAAAGGTCAAGCAAACCACCTTTTCCGTCTATCTTGATTATTGATTGCTGGAAAAGGTCATCAAACTTGGTCAAATTTCAGCAAATATGTTTTTCAGCCTAGCAGTGAGTCAGATGGAACAATGGGAGGTTTTGTTAGTGGTGGTGGTGGCATCAATTTTTATATTTGTGCTTTGGATGGTGAAACATGAATAGTTTTTGGAACCTGGAAGTTTTTAGGGTAGTAGAAAAATAAAGGTTACTGAAGTAGAGACTTTCTTGAATTGTTAAAATTTATGATGGATAAAATGTTTACATTTAGAGAGTGAAGTTGTAGCTGGAAGGACTGAATACCCACCTGAGCACAAACCAGGCAACAGCACACGTTCAGATTGTCTGCAAGAACCACCCCTCCTTCACCACTGCACCTGGCCCTACCTGGAGTATGGAAATTACCAACTCTGGGCTAAAATGTCTGTCTGGGCTGGCTTAAAGAGTTAAGAAACAAGTACAGAAGGAATGGGAGACCTGGAGTAATCATAATGAATTGATAACTATCTGTTTTTCCTGTGCCAATTTAGCAATTTGTAGCTGTTAGAATGTGAGCTACCATCTGGCTGCACAGATCTCTATCTCCTACTAAATTACCAGCACTGGTCCAGTTCCTACTGAAAGTTTGTGACTCTGACAAGCAGCAAATAAAGAGAAAACCCTGCTGAGCCCACAGATACGGCTGATACTCCCCTCTGGAGGAAAAAATTGCTAGGTTTTAATTATTTCCTAGTTAAACACTTGGAAAGCTCAGCCCTTTGTATAAACTGCAGCTCTGCACTGTTTGTTTTTCTAACTGCATAGCTCCAGTGTACTCATGTAGGAATGATGCTTGCTACTGTAGGATCTTATCTGTCAGTGGAAATGCTGCTTTCAAGTTATTTTTTTTAGTCTTGACTGAAGCATTTTGGTAAATCTTGACCATGAGGGAGAAATATTCAGCAAGTACTAATGGCCCAGTTACCTCGGTGTGGTTTTATGAATTTGGGTATGGCTGCTATGGTTTTGTCTTCCCATCACATCATGCCATCAATAATAGCAACAAGCACAGTGATTTTACTTGGATTGCTTTTCTTCTTGACCAGACTTAGTGTGTGTAGCAGGTATACAGTAAACTACCATGCAAATATATGAACTTTTGTATAAATATTACTAGGAGCATATTACACAACCAGCCACCCAGCTGAGTCTTGCAAACTAATTCCTCTGCTCCGTCTCCCAGTATTTCCAAAAAGTTGATACATTTGATGAAAAATTTATTACATAAAAGCACATTTGTCTCCAATTCCACACGAAAACTTGCAGAAGTTTTAGGCTGTGGAATGGTTTCCTGTGATTCAAGAGCTGCTTAATTCAAGGTGAATTGTTTGCTTGGACTAAATGTGGTCATGCATACATTTTAAGTTTTGTTATTTCCAGTTAAAAACTGATGTTATATTGAACAAAGACATAATTTTTCTTGAAACGAGATTTATACCTAACACTGAATGATTTTTATATCAGGATTTGTGAATTAAACACTGTGATGGCAGATAAAAGGTTTCCTTCTTCCTGAAAGTACAACTCAATACCTGGATACTGAAAGCCAGTCCTGCAGAAAATATCCCTGGTTACCTGCAGCCATTGAGCAGTGAAGATGTGGGTCTTGAAACATTCCAGCTTTTTGTATGTTTAACTGGAAATTTTTATAGTCCCCCTGTTTATTTTAGTTTCCAGTTTATGCCTGGCATGCCACAACAGCAGGCACTGCCCTGTCTGGAGCAGCTTATCCAAGCAATGGATTCCTTAGGGGAATCCTGAGGATAAAAGCTGAGGATGGGGAGTGAGCCTCTATTTTCCCTTTCCCCGTTCCTCTTGGAGCATGACTGCAGTTATTATGGCTAGCAAACTTTGACAACAGATGTTAAAATAAAAGCAGCCTGTATTGGAGCTTCCCAGTTCAGAGCAGCTCAAGGGAACCAGGAGAAACAGGCTGGTAGTATTGGAGAAGGAGATGATGTTTAGCACAAACTTAGGAGAAAATCTCTTTATAAATGGGAAGATGGTAACACACAGTTGTGTGCAGGTCTTTGTACACTGAATTGAGGGTTTATATTGCAATTAAACCCAACTTTTGTAAAAGCTCTGCAGTCTCCTGTCAGTGCTGCATTCCAGGCATTTCCCTGATCATTAGGAAATTGAATCACCAAACGAAACAGGTTTGTGCACACATCTCCAAATTACTGAGGCTAATTTTATCAAGCTAGAGCTGCCACTGTGAGTGTAAGCCTGCTCTATTTTAAAAACAGACTATTGCACATTGTATTGCATTGGAAACTTCATCTTAATAGTTACTGCCTGTGAGACAGCACAGAGTGAAGGGCTTGTCATGACAAACACTTGTGATTCTGTTTCAGAAATGCCAGTGTTCCCTAAACAGAAGGAGAAAGAGATTTATTTTTTATGATCATTGATATTATTTTGGATGGCTGACTGTTTTTCTTCTCTGCTTGTTTTTGGCTTGCTATGGGCAGCTGTAATAAATGATGTAACATCGTAACAGTAGGAAATGACCTTCTGTTCACCAGCTTAGATACTACAAGCACAACCCCCCGAACTGACAGGAGGAGTATTTTCTATTTTGATGAATGGGTTCAGATTTTATCTGGTTTCCCATGGTTACTGGGAAGCAACAGCACAGTTAGCAAAGCACCAGGGGGGGTCCTCTGCTATTTATAAGTCCAAAACCTCATCATAAAGATTTCTATCAGAGTATTTCACAAATAGTCTCTCAAAATTCCATCTTCTGAGCAGGGGCAAGTACAGGTGGTGGGATGTTAAAGGAACTGGGCATCCAGCTGATGGGCAATCCATCACTGGGTGCCTTAGTAGCAAGATCTGCTTTCACACGGACAGCGAATACTGAAGAGACATAAATCCTGTTGAGTGATGTCTTTTAAAGCTGAGTCAGAAAACATGGTCAATACTGTGAGGCAATATGATCTTATAAATTCAAGTTGCATTTCCTGGTCATGTAGATTACACATAAACAGCATCCATAGGCCAAATGTCTACATTAATCTGACATGGTTCAGTCAGAGGAGAGGAAGAGGGAATAATCCTTTCCTTGTGTGTCTCCTTTATTTTTTTCCTCCGGTTGGGTATAATTGTTTAAATTTGGCTCGTTTTTAATATTTTTTTTAAATTTGACCTGTTGTCAGGAGAACATGAGAAGTGGAGGGAGAGGAGTGTGCCACTGAGAAGTAAATCTGTTGCACCTTCTGATTCTTAGGCTTTTTCTAGGTGCTTTCTGAGAACTGGGCTAGGAATTGGCTTCAGTCTTTAATTGTTCTCATTGCTACATGAACACCATGCAGAACCCGTGGCAAATGCAGCCTAGGCTTCCTTCCCTGTGTGGGAGAAGTTGTTTCTGTAAGGGCAGAGTGATTTCTGCCTTCCAGTCCTACCTCTGTGTTTGGTGTTGGTGTTCTGGAACTGATGGGAAACCTTTGAAGAGTGTATTCTGATTAAAGCTGTTGGCTATGTGAAGTTTATTTTGTGTGCTTCAGGTTACAGTTTTTGGCTTCAAAGGGGGACTAAATGGAATCCAATGTTTTATATCAAAAGTTTAAAGAAATATCAGCATTTTTTAATATATAATAATTGTTATTATAATAGTTAGGCAGATAATTTGTCAGTATTATCAATCCTGCCACTTTCTGTATATAACAGGCTTTGCAGCCAACTTATGACTACATTTGGATAAAAATAAGACCACAAATACATAAAATGTTTGTAAGCATTACACTTGCAACACAGTTGCAGCTGCAGCAGGCAGGCACCATGCTTGATAAAGATTCATTTTAGATCATGTGTCTTTGATAGCTTCTAATGCAGGGAGTCAACCCTTTGAAATAATTTGATCTTTTAAGCAATGATTTAATAATGTAGCTAAGAACTTTTTTGTTATGTAGAACAGTTTTTCCTGGTCTCAGCTTTGACGATTAAATTCATTTTTCATGAATTCACAGTGCTTCAGGCTCCTGTGAAACCTTGCTCAGCTTCTGAGGATTTTTTTTTTCCATGTGTGATGTGAATTGTGTAAAGCCTTTCCATAATCAGAAAGGTAATTTAGGCCTTTCCTGACCCCCTTTTTCCCCCCCATTCCTCTGAAGAGGGAAGTTTCAATAGAGTTGGAAATTCTCCAAAGGCTCTTATACAACTGGCACATTCTGCTTTAACATAATGCAATCTTTCCACATTTTCTGTTTTTCCTTAATTAACAGGCGGATGGAAGGAGTGTTAGATTCACTTTCACAGAAAGATTTTATGCAACCACACAAGACAGTGTGAAAAAAAGAGAAGGAACTTCATAGCAAATAGTATTTTTGAGAAGTCAGCTGCATTCTAGCACAGTGGTTTTCTCCTGCTGCAGGTTATACTTCATTGCTGGAAATGTGTGATTTGGTGAGCTGGCTGTCACTAATGGATCAACTGAAGGAGATTTTTTTTTATTTGGGTTATTAAATAGGACATTCTCTGCTGTGGAGTGGGATTTGGGCTGCCCCAGCCTCCATTCCTGCATTTTGGTTGAGCTGCAGTGTTGCTGTGCTGCAGCTTTGAGTAGGTGTTTGTGTAAGGAGGAAAACTTGCAGGTGGGAAATGCAGAGCCTTTAGCACACAGGTGCAAACGGGGAAGCTTTTCTGCAAATCATCCGTGCAGAAATGGAGAGCTTAAAATCTGTGTACAGCAGTGCATGTCTGTGAAAGCAAGGGGAGTGGCTGGAGATGAGAGGCAGTAGGAGTTTGTGAAGTTAGGAAGCATCAGGAAAGGGAATATTTGACAGCTTTAACAGATACTAGCGACAGAGAAGGAGTGAGGGGGAGGGAAAATCAAGACAGGATGGGTAAAATTTTAAGTTGCTTGCTTTTTAAAGAAGTAGGTAGTTCATGGAGCTTAATTGGAGAGTAGGAATATGTGTCTGTGTTCTGCATAGAGCAGACTGTAGCCAGCCATAAAATAAATTCTATCTAGATTATCACTAACCTCTTTCCCTGCAAAGCTGCAGTCTGTTAATTAAATAACTGGGTGTTGCTAGATGTAGTTCTTCTGTGTCCATAACAGATATTCCTTCTGCAGACAACTGGAAAATGTAAAACAAAAATCCCAGATGGAAGATCTGAAGGGAAGCTTCTCAGCAAAATCTTGTTCTAGTGATTACACTGTGGTGTGGGAGTGCTTGTATGAGTGAATTTCAGTTTAAGGAAATCTTTGATTTCTGTGAAAGACATTCTGGTAGTGTGGAAGGGAAATATGTTGAACTGCAGACTACAGATTCTTAGTGAATCCAGAACTTCCCCTCAGTTTGTTCATCTAGTTTGCTTTAGCATCCAGATTCAGAATTGGAATTCGGGGGGGTTTGATCCATCAGATGGTTTTGCTACCATTTAGAGGGACCCCAGCCTAGAAAAAAAGTCCAAGGTGTTAATGGAGCTCAGCAGGTTCCTGCCCCTGGGGAGGAGCCATGCCCTGCACCAGGACATGCCCTGCTGGAGCAGCCTGGCACATGACCATAAAACAGCAACGTGCCCTTGGCACCAGGCTGCCACAGCAGGAGGAGCATCACCCTGGGCTAGGGAGGGAGCCTGGGCCTCTGTGAGCACGGTGGGACACACCTCTGCAGGGCTGTGAATTGTTTTCATTTAATGACCAATCATGGTCCAGCTGTGTCAACCTCTGAGGAGTCACAAGTTTTTATTATTCATTCTTGTTAAGCCTTCTGATGTATCTTTTCTGTATAGTTTAGTATAGCATAATATAATATAATATAATATAATATAATATAATATAATATAATATAATATAATATAATATAATATAATATAATATAATATAATATAATATAATATAATATAATATAATATAATATAATATAATATAATATAATATAATATAATATAATATAATATAATATAATATAATATCATGATATAATAAATTAGCCTTCTGAGAACAGGGAGTCAGATTCATCTCTTCCCTCATCCTGGGGACCCACACAAAGACCACAAACTGGGACTTGTTTCTCCTGTACTTCTTGCAATAATTCAATAGGTCCATCCTGAGTACTCCTCTCTGCCACCTGGGATGGGATGTGAGAGGGTTGGGTGGTACCAGTTTGAAACAGTTACTTTATGGTCTGGTATAAAAGTATATAAAAGGTTTATCCTAGTAAATTCTGGCATAAAATGAAACAGTTTCCTTGTGCTTGGCTGTGTTACTGTTGAGTTTTGCATGAGGATGTGACTGTGGTGCCCGTTTCAGAGGATTGCAGTGAGAGAGGGTAAAAATGTAGGTATTTGTTTTTCATCTTCATAAAACCAGGTTTTTACTCTTTCCTGAAGTTCAGAGAAGCAGCTCTTTCAATTGTGAATTAAATATCAAAACAGAACAAACAGGTAAAATCTCAATTCCTTTTTAATGTATTTTTCTGTAAGATAATTCCTGAAGATGAGCAGAGCCATCACACTTCACTTTCTATCCCTTAATAAGAGGTAACATATTGAGATCATAAGTTTTGTGGGGTCTTTAGAGATTTTTTAATCCAAGAGCTTTCTGTGAGGCTCTGTGCATCCCTTAGAGACCTCTTCCCTGGCAGAGGGAGGAGCAGGGCAGGTGCTCTTCCAGCTGCACCGCAGGTGAAGGATCCCTGGGAGCTCAGTCCCAGCCATGCTCTGCACTGAACATCCCTCTCCTGTCTCAGTGAGCAGGGAATGGCAGTGCCAAGGCACAGGAGGCTTGCATGGACAGAAAGTGTGTGTCTGCACAAACACAGACTGTGGCAGTGTGAACAGCATCACACAAAGTATTTTTCTTTTCTTGCAGTTGAATTTATTTTGAAACTTGTAAATATTTCAGTCATTCATCATCCGTATAGATACTAAAACTAGCATTACTGAAATTTGGGTGTATTATTTTGAGACAGAAGGCAGATTAACTACTGTTTTATTAAACCAATATACAGAGATGGTGGAGGTATACACAAGCTAAAAGAAATACTCATTTTGTTGAACCAAGCTGACAGGCCATGATTACAGATCATCTATTTTTGTGATGCAAACTGGAAATTAATATAAACAGTGTGGACCAAACCAGACTTATGTTTTGCTTGTTTTTGATAGGAGCTGTGTGGTAGGGCTGTCTCTGTAAATCAGCTCCAAGATTTATTCAGTGTTGTCTTGTGAAAACAGTCCAAGTTAGTATTCATTTCTGAGAGTAACGTTTGCTCTTTAGAGTTTTAGCTTTGAGATAGGGAATACCACAGCAGCTTGCATTAATTGTTGAGTGTGATGAAATGTGCACTGTGTATAAAATCCAGTGTTCCCTAAATATCAGATCAGATAACAGACACAATTCCAAATATGTAAAGAGTGGGCAAACTCTGATGACAGTCTGATAAATCCTGTGGTAGTTACAGCTAAAACAGGCTGCTAATATGCATCTGAGCTCAGGAGATATTAAACTATATATAGATTCTGCTATTCCTAACAGATTGTTGTTGAGATACCTGACACATTTTTTGATGTTACATGCATTCAGAAGAGCTGAGCTTTACATAATTTCTGGTTAGTGTTAGTTATGTGAAAACATATTAAAATGAGTGGCCTAGTTAGGAAACTGTGTCACATACGCAGAAAGGCAGGTTGGAATATTTCTGCCAAAAATGCAGAAACTCTCAAAACCAGGATTGGGTTCTGTCTTTTGAATCTGGCAGAGTTCCAAACTCACGGAGAGGTGCCCTGTCCCAGCACCCAGCACTGGAGTAAGAGGACCTGAGTGTGTTCCATTTTTGTCACTGTCACCTGCCTGTCCAGGCACTGGGAGGGTGGGCAGAGGGACCAGGCTCCTGGTAGCTGAACACCAGCCACAGGAGAAAGCAAATAATTTGATCAGCCTTTGGCTAAAAGCTGCCCAGTGCAGAGCTCCCGAGAACATTGCTCAGACAAACTCCTGGGGGATGTGTGAGCTCAGGTGGGGTGAGATCCTTCAGAGGCTCAGCTAACCTTAAAGGCCAAGAGAAAAGATGGTGCTGGGGTGGGGATTCCTGGTTTTATGCTCTGGAGTCAGTGTGAGGATGAGCCAGGCTGGGGTGAGGAGGGCTGGGCGTGTGCACTGTTACTGACTGATGGGGTGCTTGTTCCTCACGAGGTGCTGGCTCTGCTGGAGGAGCTCAGGGCTTTTGGCTGCACAGGTCCAGCTGCTTCAGGCCAAGAGAGCTGCAGAAAAATGTATTATATGGGCAAGCTAGTTCCCTCCAACAACCTTTGGGGAAATTGTGCAATCATTTCTGTTGAAGGTTTTAGCTTGCTTTGCAAAACCAAAAAGCAGCTGGGAATAGCATTGTCATCTTCAAAATATTTTGTGGTGCCCCTTATCAACTCTGTCCATAATTTCCAGCATTTCACAAACCATGGCTAGTAAATCTGAAGATTATTTTTTTTTTATATTGTCCCTAGAATAGTGTGTTTGGGCTGTGCTTACAGCCAAAGCACTTCTTTGGGTTTTCAACACCTGAATTGTGTCTCAGTTGACCTTGCTGTTCTCTTTGGGTATTCAGTTGCCTGTCTTTGATAGGTGATGTAATAGGTCATATGCTGTTCAAGTATTTCTAGGTCTTTACATCTATTTATTACCTTCTAAACGTTTGCTTGCTGGTTCTGTTCTCTTTGCCAGGGGCTGTTAATCAGAATAGTTTATATTTAACCTTTAGCACAGAGACAGGAAAATTCCATATTTTTCTTACTTGCAGGACAATACCTGAGGCAAGTGTTCCTGGCCACTCCAGGAGACACATTGCTGAGGCAGATGGGGCCTTGCTTTTCCTCCTGGGTGTCTGTCTGATAAAAATGCTGTCAGAGAACCATTGTAATCTATTTCTTGTTTGCTTTGTACACATTTGGGGATGTATGGATTTTCCAGCTCCTTACTGAGGCTTTACTCAGATTAACCAAATGTTCCACTGCTCCTTTGCTGTCTCCCATTTTTTGCTCTATAGAGTGGAATAATAAAGTCATTTAACTCTTGAGAACTGTCTGACTTCTGATCACAAAATTGGGTGTTTGTAATGATTCAGCTGGGACACCAATTTTCTGTTGAGCATTTTCACTGTTAGTGTGGTTAATTTTCAGAGAAAAACATCTGCAAAGAATGCAGCGTGATTTTGGAGCCAGTGAGCAGCAGCCTGCTCTGCTAAACAGCTCCAGTCCTTTGCTAGATCCTGTAAGAATGATCTTACAGGACATTTATTTGATTTTGTACACCACAATAGCAGGATGGAAGTCACAGTAGATATTTTTGCAGGCAGCTGTGGGGATGCACCAGGCTGGGACTCCTGGCACAGCCCTGTCCCTCCCTTGCCATGTGCCAAGGGCTCATCCAGGAGGGACTTCAGCTTCCCAGAGAACCCCTCTGCCTCCCAGGCGTGGGTGCAGCCACCTCAGATCAGCTGCTGTGCCTCTGGGTCTGCTGAAGGGTGGTGCTGGGGGTCTGGGAGGCAAAAGGGGCAAAGCCTGTGGGATCCAGGGCGTCCCTTCACCACCCACCTGACAAACACAGAAGAGACAACGTATGAAGAGTGTGTGCTCAGAGGAGGAGATGCTGACAGCTCTTGGATGGATGACCCTGAAGGCCCTGAACTTCTCTGGTGTCTGTGACTGCTGACACTTTTGGGAGCTGTTGTTGACACCGTGGTGGTTTGGGTGTGAGCAGTACACACACTGCAGACATCAGATCCTGCTTGGCTGCTCCGTTGGTACAGAAACAGCTCATGCTGTATTTCACGTTGCAGTGGGGAGAACTTTGCTTCATCATCCTCTCAGTATGATCTCAGAAAAATAAACAGTGACAAGACTGCTTGGGCTAAAATGTCCATCTTGGGCCTTAGAGTGTGTGGCCCCTGGCCCTCTCCAGTCTGGTGTGAACAGGTCCTTTAACAATTCAGAGCTGCAATCTTTGCTCTCTCTGAGTACTCTTTAACTGTGCTTCAAGTGGTAGTAAAAAAAGCCAGTATTATTCAATAATAAACTGAATTTACTTTGAGTGACAAAAACTCTGTATAAAAGGAACCTGAATTTGGGGAAATAACCAAGAAAAACCTGCTCATGCCAAAATATCCCATGATGCTTCAAGAAAACAAAACATAACCAAGGATTGAATTATAACCTATTGTATCTTTAATTCCTGCTTGAAAGAGAAATTCCTTTTGAATAAAAAGAACATTTCTCTGTTGAGAAATCAAATGCTCTATATTTACATTTTCTTGATGAAATGAGGAGTGAAGTCATTGCACTACATTCTCTTTTGCTTGACTGACATTTGATTTCACACTTTTTAGTTGACTCGAGTTGTACTTTCCATAAAAACTGAGATTTGTTTTCCCTTGCATAATTAAAAACTATTGCTTCCTTTGGGTCTTCAGCCAAGGGTTGATGGGTTTATTTTTTTTTTCCTTTTTAATTTCTTTTTTTTTTTTTTAATGTTACAGACTCTTAAGACACTAGTTGTATTTTGGGGTTTTTTTAGGGATTTTTCTCACTTTCATAGACTCTCAAGTTGCCCTGAGCAGAATTTTTGAGAGCAGTTGAAACTGCCATCCTTAAATCATTGAAGCACAAAGAGAGCAGAAGCAGATTACATAAAGCACTTTGATCTCTTTTATGCCAACAAATTTGGTAGTGGTGACCTAGGGAAGGTCTCACAAAGGCCCTAGACACAAAGTTTAAAAATAGTTTCAAGTTCTGGCTGGCACTTGGACCATCAGAATCTGGGAAACAACTGCATTTGAAGCTGGGAAAGCCCACCCAGTTCTTTTTAGCTTTTGTTTTTTCTCCTCACTAGGGAAATATTTTCAGTCTGGCCGTGTGTTGTGGAGATTTTTCACCTGCTTGCCTTAGCTCAGCACTGCCAGAGCTGGGGCAGGACAGTGCACAGCCCAAATTAATGCTTCAGAGGGCTTTGTTTGTTTGTTTGCTTGCTTGTTTTGTTTCTTTTTTTTTTTTTTTTTCAAAGAGCCAAGCTCTCTGGTGCTGCACATGAGAGCTGAGTGTGTGATTTCTGAAGGTGCACTCAGGCTGTAACACCCTGCACTTGATGTTTGGCTGGCAGAGGCCAGGAGTGAAAGCACTAAATCCTGCCCTGAGAGCTGCTAATGCCTGTTGACATAAATGAGTATTGAGGGTTCTCAGCAGCACTGAACCTACACTGCCACTGCCAGAGGCCAGCTTTAAACAACTTGATTTTATTCCTACTTATGTCCCCAGCCTGGAATTTGGATATGAGCTTTTGTTGTTATTTCATAAATTGTATTTTAAAAGGGAGGCTTCCTTGCTTCTGATTTATTTCATCTTCATGTCTGCTGTCTTCACAGGAGCTTCAGCAAACCATTCTCATAAATGATTTCAGGGTATTTTATTGTCAGTTTCTCTGGTGAACCAGGAACATAATATTCTTAGTCTCTGTGGAGGAATTCTAGGCAGAGCAAATAATTCATCTCTGCAGAATAATTTTATTATTGTTTCTATTGCAGAAAGTTACAATTGCCCTATTTTTAGAAATTACATACACTAAATCTGAAGAGGTTTTCTAAGAACCACAAAAAAAGAAGGAATGGAATTTAAAACCAGTACTCGAACACTTGGAGAAGGGTTGTATCTGTTTTTTTTTTTTTCTAAAACTAGATGCTGTGAAATGTAGTGGGAATTAAGTGAGTGCAGAATCTCTGCTGCTGCATCCTGTGTTTGGGTTAGGCAGTGATGCTCCATCCCCCTGAACTCATAAACTTGGAGAAAGCCAGAATGCAGTGATACTGCTGTAAATACAGTGAACTGATCTTCAATGCATCAATATTGGTAAAAACAGAGAGCAGAAGGGGTTCTGTGACAGGAATCCTGTTTTCACCAAGCAGGTTTGTGTGGTCAGGCTTTTTTATAGAGCTCTCGTGCGGAAATGGAAGAACAGAAAAATTAAATATTAATGCTGGCATTTGGAGTGAGCAGTGATGGGTCGTGTTCCAGGAGTGTGTGGAGAAGCAGCTGAAATGTCTCTGTCCCTTGGAGGATGCTGATCATTGGTAAGAGATGCCCCAAGTGCAACCAGCACGAAAGCAGCTGTGAGCTGTGTGTTTACCACAGCCAGGCAGCAGCTGAAACACACACCTGCTTGTTGGCTTTGGAGCTCTGCTTATTTTCATAGCTTGTGGCCATGGCAGAGGCTCCCTGCCAGAAAAAGTTAAATGCAGAATTGCCAGGAATTTAGTTGAACAACAAGCTCTGCCTTTGCATGGATGAGAATATTTGCGTGGCACAGAAGGGGTCCCATTGGAAATGCTGATAAAATTATAACCAAGCTCAATCAGATTTCTCTTCTGATCTCTTCTTGGTATTGGGGTTTGAACAGAATGAGTAGGAAAAATATACGAAGGGAGAAATTCTTACTGTGAATATTTTTTTCTGATGAAGTAGTGTGGAGCACTCACTTGGACTACTTATTTCCTGGAGTACTTGAGGAAATTTCAGTGCTCATTAGGATTTTACAAACTGTGGAGATTTCCATGAGATTCTTAAAACACTTGTGAGACAGAATGATAAAAGTTTTAATTTCCTTTCTGCCAGTCTTACTACAGTTGTATAAGACTATATGAATATAATAATAATTGTATATATGCAATAATCTTAATGGCATATACATATATATGTATGGATTTATATCAGAATTCAATAATTGTGATGGAACATTTGAAATGGAAACTACAACTTTTTTATTTGATCAATAAGGCCACAAGGCTGATAAAAGTTAACTGCTGTGATGTTGGAGGATATTTCAGGAAATTCTACAAGTTTGTGTGAAGTAGGGTAGAATATGCTTTTGTCTTAGCTGTAAGAAGAATGTGATTAATTAAAATCTTATGTGTCTTTCCATTACTTGTAAAAGTGCCAGTAAACAGCCATGGGTGCTTGCAAAAGCATAACTGTTTTGTATCCCAGAAATCAATTGCCTGCTGCTTCTTTCTCCAATCAGCACTTGTGAATGATGCATTAGAATATGTAATTTTATATGCTCTGGACTGAAAAATGCCAGAAGTAAGTGTTGAGTTTGAGTGAAGAGATGTAAATGATTGGAAGATGCTCATAGTTTTTGATTTGCTTGCCTGGAAGTGTAAAAGTGTACAAAGATTTCATTTTCTGTGAGGTATTTTCTCACCATTCAGGTAATGGTGTGGATTTTTTTTATCCCTGTAAATCCATGGCAGGAGACTGGAAAAGTGAGTGTTCAGAGCAAGGGAAAATTGCAAGAGGTTGAGAACCATGAGATGATAGAGAAAAGCAAAGTTGGGCAGGGCTGGTGCAACTGTGGCTCCCAGAGCGGTTAGACTGTGCTCCCTCCTTCTGGGGGCTTTGAAATTATTCCTCCTCCACTTTCCCCTTGTAATTTTCCTTTAATCATTCCACAGAATTTAGGATAGATGTTCTGATCTTAAACCCTCTGCTGTTCAGGCCTTGAGTTGAATTCATGTAACCCTGGCTGCTCAGCCAGGCCACTATATTTTAGTTTTCTCTTATGCAACAACATGTTTTCCAGCTTTCTGTCTTTGTATATGTCTGCCCTTCCCTGAGCAGTGTGGAGACAGAAACTGGAAGCAGTGTTTTACAGAAAACCAGCCTTTTTTTACAGTACTTTTGCTCTTGTGCCATGTGGAGGATCCACACAGGAGCTGTAGTCATTTGCTGCTGAGACCTGGATGAGTTTACCTGGTTTCTGTGGTGGGATACAGACACAAAACAACCACACTTTGGTTGAAACAACCTTAAATCCAAATTGCACAACTTATAATTGAGAGTCTGTAAACAGCAATTTCTCTCTGAGGCAGCCTGACATTGCAGGCCCCAGCTGGATCCAAGCCCCTGTATCCTCAATCATGTTATCACTTAGGATTGATAGATTTTGTGTTAATTTTATCTTTATAAAAACAAGTTGGGTTTGGGTTTTTTTTTATTTCAGGGAAGAAGCAGATGTGTGAAGCCTGCCCATGGGGCTGGCAGAGCTGCAGGACAGCAGCAGAGTGGGCAGGATGCTGGGGTTTGTTGGGATGTGTGGAGGACAGGTGCGAAAAACACGTTCACGCTCCTGTGAAAATTAAAAAAAGTTTAATAAAGAAAAATAGGGGACAAGGACCATAGAGCAAAGGTCATTACAGCCAGGTTCATCTTGGCACTCAGCCAAGAGCACCCTGTTATCCTTGGGGATACCCCTTAAACACCTTTTCCCTTGCATCAGCCTGTTGCATATTCATAGACCCTTATGCATAGTAAACTTTTCCCCAAGTAGTTTACATGTTCCAAGAACTGTTCAGCATATCTTCTTGGGTCCACCTTTTTGGAGCACGTGTATTCCTTGGTTGTGGTTTTAGTCCCTTTTTATCATCACCTTCAGTTTTGGGCCTTGATGCCCACCATCTTCAGACAGTGAGTGCTGCTGGCTGGCAGATCTGTACAGGTGTGCTCACCCTGTGTTCACTGGATGTTTTCCCATCCAAGCAGGCACTTTAACACAAGCATACTTGTATCAGCTATTTCATTAAGCTTAATTAACAACAGAAATAAAAACTATATGGTTATAACAAAGTTACTTTAACGCCACACATATAAAATCCATTATAGTATTTGTGAAAAGCCAATATTATAATATGTGTCTGTAACAGCTGGGATTGCTGTGTCTGTGCCCGTCAGAGCTGGGTGCTACCAGCAGGGACAGAGCCAAGAGACCCAGCAGCACCTGCACAGAGGAACTGCAGCACCAAACAGCCTCCAGGAGATCCAAAAGGAGCAGCTTCCCAACAGAGCCTCTCCCAGGGTGAGGCAACTGAGCCAGGATCCCACCACGCATCACTCTGGGATATGTTCCACAGCTGGATGGTTTATTAAAGCTTTACATATTCTCTTTACATTCAAAAATAATATCTTGAGTTCAGCATTCATTCAGGTTTATGTAGCTCTGTAAAGATGTTTCATTTTTAAGATACTCAATAGGGTGAGAGGGGGATTTGCAGACAGAAAAGATGAGGGTGGTTTTTTTTGGGAGGAGCTTTTTAATGTTTTTAGCCTCGGGTTATGAAGTGCTGGAAGTGCTGCAGAATTCTTTTTATTTTTACTTATTTTTATCTGTGCGCCAGGCACTCGTCCATGCTCTGTGCCCTGCCAGAAAGGCTTCAGCATTAATGTGACAGACCACCCTGCCCGTGGGTGAGGTGTGTAATTCTTTCTTGGAGCAGAGATCTCAAGCAGAGGCTGCTTGTTATGTCAAAGTGCATGTGGTTTTCTCACACGAGTTACTTGGCAGTCCAGAGAAAATATTAAACTCCACTTAGCTTGGAAAGACCAGGAGGTCTTAAATGCATAGTAAAAAATGTCTGCATTTCATTTTTTCTCCTCGATCTCTTATGGAAAGTCTTGGCAGTGGTGAAGAGAGATCTTCCCTCCCTCTGAAGTACATCCCCATGTTTCAGTGTTCTAACCTGTCTGGGTCAGGAATGGCTGCTGGCATTTGTGTAAGATTTTTTTTCCCATGGTTGCCTATTGAATTTATAAATAGAAATTAAGATTACTGGTATTAAGAAGGAACTAAACTTCTGAATCCAATATTTGGTCCTGGGAACTACTGGGAAAGGCTGTTCTCCATTTTTGCAGGTGGCCCTTGGGCCTGCTTGTGCCACACAATTTTCAAAAAAATGTTTTTCACAG
The DNA here is from genome assembly GCF_036417665.1 of Passer domesticus. Classification (NCBI taxonomy): domain Eukaryota; kingdom Metazoa; phylum Chordata; class Aves; order Passeriformes; family Passeridae; genus Passer; species Passer domesticus. The sequence continues at coordinate 14,335,413 of NC_087486.1, read as the reverse complement.
TAGAAGTAGGAATATTTTCAGCATCAGTATTAGTATTTGTTATTTTGAGGGTAATTTTTTCATTTAGTAGCCTTCATTAAAGGTCATAAATTAAAAGTTTTTAAAGCCTTTTGCCCATTAAAACAAATAAACAACTTTCAGACTTTAAAACACATTTAATTATTGAAAATCATTAGAAATTTTCTCCTCTGAGGATTTTATTCCTTTAATCAAAATTCCTACTGACAACAATGGAAACTTTTCTTCTTATGTGGATAGCCATTTATACAAATGCTGAATATTTACCTTTTTACTTTCTATTTTTATAACAATACTGATATTAGAACGCAGTTTGGAAAAGCGTTGAACTTTCAGGGTTATTTTAGTCAGAATTGTGGCATTGTGCTCTGAACACTTGTGAGAAGGTGAGGGCTGGGACATTCCCCTACTGCTCATTCCCTTGCTGCAGCAGGCTGGGGGAGGAGCTGGGCTTTGCACCTGTGCACAGGGAAGGATGGGAATTGGGATGGGATGGGATGGGGATGGGATGGGAGTTGGGCTGGGATGGGGATGGGATGGGAAATGGGATGGGATGGGAATTGGGATGGGAATTGGGATGGGAATTGGGATGGGGATGGCTGTGTGAGGGGTGGGGCAGATATCAGCGTGGGGAGAGAAATTTCCTGCACTTTGTGTTTTTGTGACAAAACACAAAAGGAGGGTCCAGGGAGCACGGGTCAGGCAGGTCTGACTCCTCAGGACTTCCAGGAGTTCACAGCTTAAACCCAAAATCCTTACAGTAGCAATCCCAGTGTGTTCTTGCTCTTGCTCTTGCTCTTGCTCTTGCTCAGGAGCCTGTTGTGCAGCAGGTTTTCTGTGCTGCCTCTCCCAGGGTGCCTGGAAAGCAGCCTTAACGTGGAGCTCCAGATGTTTAGAGCAAAACTGTGATTTTGGGCTCCATGCAGAACAGACAAGCCCCTCTGTGAGTCATTAAAGCTTCTCAGCAGCCAGGCTACTGCAGGGCACCTCTTGAAATAAAATCCTTCATGCCTTGATTAGGTCTTTGTGTGTCACACTTCTTTGGAAATCCCTCCTCTTGCCAGCCTGGTGTGTTGCAAGATTTCCCCCTCTCAGACCCAGAGAGGGCTCTGGAACTGCTCCTGGAGCTTGGTGTTCCCAGAGCCAGTGCTGAGCCACAGGGCAGCCTCCTCTGGAACCCCTGTGGCCACAGTGGATGGAGCAGAGAGCTCATGACTGAAATGCCTTTGGATTCCAATAGCAGGGAGCTGAATTTTGAATCTTAAGGAGAATAATAGGAAAAACAGCTGCAGAATCTCCTAGCACTTTGTGTACGTGCACTCATTTTAAAAATGAAAAATTACCATTTCATCAAACTGACATAAAATTGGCTTGTCAAGCACTGAAAATAAAATGTGTTTTTCCTTTATGTCTCATTCCTTTTAGTTTTTCATGATACAGTTCAGTTTTCAGCTTTTTCTTGTAAAAAGCAACCACTCCTAGAATCTTTATGAGAATGAAAGCCATCAATTTCATGTGAATTCACAACTCCTGGAACTGAGGTTTTTAGCCATCAGCCACCAAGACTTGCTCTGGAGTGGCTGTCTGTACCCAGCAGGTCTCAGAGCAGTCTGATTGTGGGTTCTCTTCCTACTCTGGATGAATCAACCTGGTTCATTAGAACTGTTGAAAAGCAAACAGCTCCAACATGTGCCATGGAGCCAACACTACAGAGCACGGAGTTGAAATGAGTAAATAGCAAGCAGCTGAGCTTTGATGTACCTAGATATGCCTCTAGGAATCTCCAACTGCCTCTGAATTCCCTGTTTAACCCACTGTATGTGTTTGAACTTATGCAGCAACCTAAATATTTGGGTGTTGTATTTTAACCATTGTGTTTTCACTGGGTTTTGGAATATATGCTTTCATATGGAGCATCTGAGCATAAAGTGCTCAAATGTTCTTGATGTGTTGATTGGAAAATGTATTTGCAATCTGCCATAGCAATAATGATGTGTCCAGATGTGGATATCAAGTACCACTGAACTCCTCCTGCATTGTACAAGCTCCAAACACCAGGGCTGCTACAGAAACGGGAAGCATGTTTGGGAACAAGTTATTCCCCTCCCTCTGCCTGCTCAGACTCTGCACCCAGTGCTCATGTCCTGCCCCATCCTCATCCTCTGTGGCACTGCCCTGACATGGTGCCCATGGAGCAGTCCCCAGGACCAGCTGGAGCTGTGCAGGACAGGAGGCTGCACTGTGGCATCTGAGATGATGGTTCATTACCTGGGCACCTCAATTCACATCCTGGGCCAGCACTTAATTTCTAATATCTTCTCCCTGTACTCAGCTATAGAGGATACACAGGTGGAAAAATCCTTAATAGAATGCATCCTGTTTTAGGAACTTTAGTAGATCCTGTTTTAAGTGACTTTAGGTTTTTTTAGGAGGGAGCAGGTCATTCTGTGGTTGTTAAAGATTTCTGGAACAAGAAGTTCATGTTGTGTGGAGGCACAGCTGAAGCAATGGGCAGGGTGTGAGCCTCAGTGGGTGCCCATGGCCCCTGCCAGCCATGGGCTGCTGGAATGTCCTTGCCTTGATGCAAACCTGGGAAAAGCAGTTCTGATCTGTTGCCATCAAAATGAATTCATAAAGACTTGTTTGCTGCCTTCTCTGCGTTAATACTGATGGGATTTTTTACAAGCATTTCCCAAAACTAGGGCGTTGTATAACACTGGGTGGTCTAACACTGAGGCATGTGATTTTTAACTCTTCCTGGGTTTCCTGCAGTTGAAAATGGTTCTATTTGCTTTAAAGCAGCTTGACTTGGGCTTGGCGAAGGTGCTGGATCTGTTATGATATGCACTGCTAAACAGAGCTGCAGAATTCCAGCCAGCAGCCCTGTTTGCAGAGGTGGGGATTTTGTTGGAGTAGAATTTTATTAAATTTACAGAATAAATTTAATTAAAAGCTAGTAATTTCTAACATCTTATTTACAGTATGTACAGATTTAATGCATTGATAGCTTTTAATTTGCACTTGGCAATTTGTTGAAGCAATTTACTTTGTAATTATTTCATGATTGCTAACACTTTGGTGCCATGCTATTCTCTGTTGAAATTTTGTTGTTAGCTTTGTGACTCTGATCTTTGTACCACTTAGTGTATGATAGTTCTTCATACAATCTTCTATTTTTTTACTTTGTTCTAACTTAGACTTTATTTTATCTTCCTTTGCTTTACTTTTGTCTGTTCCTGATCCATCTATGTGTGGCCAGCCTAAGAGAAAAAATTCAACTTAAGGTGTCGTTTTGGACCAGTCTGTGGCCTGTTTAGATGGACAGCATTTCTGTACTGTTCTTTATATAGCAATATTATTTCCTATGCCACAGGTACTTTCAAGGGCAGGGGGTTGTCCCCAGTGTGCTCCAGTCTATGGGATTACAGAAGTAGAAAGGATGTTCATGTAGAAATTCACTTGAGTGATCAAGGTACATGTTATGGCTGTGTTATGTCACCTGCTCCCCATGACAAAAATGTTCATCATCCCTTAATGATAAGTTCACCTCACCTTAATTCCACGTGGATTTCTAGGTTCAGTTCTGGGCTCCCTTACACAGCAGCAGCTCTGCCTCAGGCCCCAGCTGGTGCTGGAGGAGGCAGCTCTGAGAGGGCAGCAGTGGCCAGGCTTGCACGTGTGCTCAGGGGGAAATGGAGCCTGGGTGGAAAGTGAAGCAAGGCCAGATGGAAGGGCTGTTAAATATCCCGAGTAGCCCAAGTCTTAAAAGCTTTGTTTTCTTTGTAAAGCTTTCCTGCTATTCCTCCAGCTTGGGAAATTGTATCCCCAGTGTTGTTCAGTGCAGTCACCAGTAACAGATGATGTGTTTGCAGCCAGAGCCAGGCACGGCCCGTGGGGCTGTTCTGCTCCTTGGCAGTGACAAGTTTGTACCAGACTTGGGTGAAGATGTGTCCTCCTGCTTAGACAAATGCCAGTGTCATTCGGGCAGCCCTGGGCCTTCCCAGTGCTGCTGACCTCAGATAGCACTCCTGCTCCAGACCCGGGCTGGACTTGTTTATCTCTTAGCTCACAGGGTGCCTTTTACTACTGTGTCTGCTGCTTGTCTTGAAAAGGAAACTTGAAGTGGTGTTGCTTGCTTTTCCTCTGGCTCACACTTCAATCTCAGCCTTGTTATTCTTAAACATACTTCAGAAAACTGCTAGAAGGCTTGTACAAATCTGCAATGGTTTGTGGGCTTATCTCGGATGTGTACTTTAGTTTGAAGTATGTGAGATTTCTTCTTGCCCGTTCTCCACTAGATTTAAAAGTTACAGCTTGAAAAGTGACTGTTGGTAATGGCAATTTATAACAGCCTGTGTCCTGGAGCATAATTTATGATGAAAAAAGCAGAGGATTTAGCAAGTTTAAAGCCTCCCTGTCTGTTGCTCTGTTTTAGGCATTGTGGGATAATCTAGCATATGCTTAGTTAGTCACTGCTTCAAATGGAGATGTATTTCAGCTTTGGTACCTAATGTCTTTTGCAGACAGCTTAGATAATGCTGCCTTGTGAGGTGCAGTGTGTTCCTACATTTGCTGTGGCTGCACAAGAGGAGGAGATGCCTGGTGGTCATTTTGTTTTTGCTGTGGAACGTGGATTGCTGTTTGACTGGAGTTGCCTGGATCCACGTGCAGGGGTCAGACTGAACGTCTCCTGTCAGGCGTTTTGGTGGCTGTGGGGTGCTGGGCTGGGTGTGAGCTCTGAGCCTCACACCACAGTGAGCTCTTCTTTTCTGCTCTGCTAAGACAGTTCTGGGACAGGTTTGCTGTGCAGTCTGGGTCCCACGTGGTGCCTGTGGGGACCTGGCTCCTGCTGTCCTGCTGCCTCTTGTCCCTGCACCGCGAGGAGCCTGAGGGACAGGGGTGGCATCACCGTGCCCTGCCCTGTGTTCCGTGTTTCTGGTCAGCCCCTGGGTGTGCTCTGTGTCCCTCCCAGCAGGTTTTGCTTTGCCAGGTTTTACCTTTGCAGAGGTTGAGGGTCAGCTCCTGCAGGTTCCTGAGGTGGACAGGGAACTGGTTTTGCAAAAGTCGTTCACTGGACGCAGTCTGGGAGGAGAGCAGATGTGTTTGCATCTCCTCAGTGAGCACTGCTGAGCAGGACTGACCTTGCCATCAGCCCAGTTTACACTGCTGAATTCTCTTTCTGTGGATTATTGCTTCCTTTAGGTATCACAATAACACATTAAACACAGAGTTTCTGTTGCAGTGATTTATGCTAAGATAAATTACTCGTTGATACATGGGGGCTTGGTGTCTCAGTTTCTGAGTCTGGTTATTCCCCATGCATTAAATTACTGTGTTCTCTGAAATAAAAGCAGCTGAAATTCAGTGTTTTATTATTTCTTGCACTATTTTGACAAACTTAGCAATGTGGTTCGAAGACTGAAGCTATTCTTTAACTAATACAGATGTGTTTGCTCAACTGTATATATAATAGTCCTGGTTTCTTTCAAGTTCATGACCAGCTTTGCCTCAGATTTAAATATTTTGTTTTCCAGATGCAGGGAGACTGAAAGGGTGGGGTTTTTGCTACCTTGCAAGGTCACAGGACAGAGTGAGGAGGCAGGAGCAGAAGCCTTGCCAGGGCTGGCAGAGCAGCACCCTGTACCAGAATCCCCATGGTTTAAAAATTCTGGAAGCCAGTTTGGTTTTCTTCAGTGCCTGTGCTTGCTCATGCACCCAGAAGCTTGATAGTGAAACAGAAGTTCAATAAACAATATAGCTAGAGAAAGAGTACATAAATTCTCCTTTCTTCCCCCATTTTGTAGTGGAGGAATCCTTTTATTCAGATTGGATTGTTTCAATAACTGAGCTGAGGTCTGGATTATAAAGATGCTCTGATATACTGGATGCTTCCAGTAAATGACTCCTAATTCTGTGAATTAAGTCTATTTTGTTTATTAGAATTGTCAATGTGTTTAGCTTTTCCACATCTAATATAAGCATTTTAACATCTGCACTTCTGTATAATGATTTCAAGATTTTTCTTCTTGCCCACGTTTTACTGGACTTTTTGTTAGCTTGATTTATTATCTTCCTAATCTTATTTCAAAATTCATGTGGCATGTAACTTCCTTGGCAAGTTAAATGTCAGGCAAATGGCATTGCTGTGTTAATTTAAATTTAATCAATAGATAATGTGCTGCAGTAGGAACACAGAAGAGCTCAGCTGGTCTCTGACTGAAGATGTGAATTTTCTGTATTAAAGAATTTTGGGGTGCTGTGTAAGAAATGGATGCTTAATATTTGGCTGGGAGGTGCTGTCATATAAAATCTCTGAAGTCAGTGATCCTCTTTCAGTTACACTTGATTTAGTTAGAGTGCATGTATTTTATTATATTCTAGTGTTTTCTATTCTGTTTTCTTTTTGTCATGGCTGTTACCAATATTATGAATAAATCTACCTTTGAGTACAACCCAGCTTGTAATTCGGTTCGGGGAAAGGAATTGTGCTTGTTAACTTGGCTAAAAGCTGTGAGTATGGCTTTTGTAGTCATGAAATGCTCAAAAACCAAAGGACAGAACAGTAATTTAATTTGTTTTGAGGGTGAAATTTGGGGAGTACCATGGGTTTTATTTGAGGATAGCTGTTGGTCTCTACAGAGAGTAAAGGATTTGATACATGGCAGCATGTGGACCACTGTTACCAGAGGAGATGCAAGTAGGGCAGGATTTTGGTCTCCTTCTGTACTATCAGATTACTTTCTGCCTGTTTTTGATGTAGCTACTGTTTCCTTTTTAATAGCAACTGAGGAATGAATAAGGGTATGGTAGGATGGCTGTGAGTGTTTGCATTTCTATAATTTCAAGTGCCACTCTGAGGAAAAAAAAAAAGCGAGTGGAGTAACACATTTCCATTGATAAAATAAATAAAAAATTATAATGTGCATGGCCCAACCCTTCCTGAACACAGCACGTAGCAGATGATTCCGCAAACAGCAAACTGAATTACACCAAAAGGAAGCTCTTCTGTCTTAAATTTCGCTCTATAACAAATATGCTATGGGGAGTTTGTCAGTGAAAAATAACTCTTTGTGTTCCTTTCATCTCCATGAGCTGCTGGCATGTGTGGGAAGGAAGTATGGCTGAGATCACCTCTGAAGTTTTCTGTTTAAAGGTGCAGATTTAGATTAAATGAAGCAAATTGGCTGGTGAACGCAAGAATCACAGGCTCACAGAGCTGGTATTTCTTCATTTCAAAGGTTAAAAGAAAATCAGAGAAGCTGTAGCAGAAGTCTTGAGATTTAATTGGATGAGTGACTGTGTCAAAGACTTGGAGCTGGGCAGAGCCACTGTAATAGGAGCAGGCTAAATACAGATGCTGGTACATTCTGGAAGGTTTGCCATTGAAGTTATAGGTGTTTCTGCACTCAAGGGTGCTAATATAAACTCAAAATAACAAAGCATAGAAATATGGTAGTTAAATACATTGCAAGAGAATCTGTTAATCTTCTTAGAAGTATTTTTCTTTCTGCTTGTTCTGCCATAAATTTGGCAGCTTTACATTTCTTACCACAGAACTGCCTGTTGGTGTAGAGAAAACCAAATTCCTTCTTTGCTGGTCACCAGCAACATCCCTCATAGCAAAAGGCTCAGACCTGGCATAGGTTTCCACCCTGAGTCATGTATTTAGTAAACATTTAATTCAATTTGGGTATTCACCTAGGGAGGAGATTAAATAAGAGAGGTCAAGCAGCTGCTGAGTGTTGAGTAATTCTATACTTTGGACATGTTGAGATTTTAATAAACATCAAGGTAAATGGTTTGAAATTGGAGCTGGGATTTGAGACTCCAGAAAGAAAGGGTTCGTCTTTCAGTTTTAATTATGAAACCAAAGAGACCTCTATCCTCGAGTCCTGCAAGCTGTAGGAAGGTATAATAACCTGTGTTCAGCTTTGATTCTGTATGTGAGAATATCCTTCAGCTACAGATTAAAAAGACAAATATCTAAAAATATGTTAAAAATTGTTTTGGAGGCTACCTACCTACTTCTATAAAGAGCCTGCAGTGTAGTACATGTTCAGGATTTATAGACTGTCTGCACTACCAAGTTCAAGAAAAAGAGCAAACAAGGCTTGGGTGCTGTGTCTGTGATATCCTTAAGCCTGATTATGTGTGTGTATCATTCTTAAATTCAGCCTTTTATTTACATTCATATGAATAAATACTGATTTGGATCGATATTTCCATGTTTATTTTGCATCATTCCCTTTTCTTGGGTTGAGGAGCATGGTTTGGCTTTCAGTGTCAGCTCAGGATGCTGCTGCAAAGGTCATTGTCAGTCTGCTGCCTTGGGTGTGACAATTTGTTTGCTGTGGCAGGAGGTGCAGTCCCTGGATGTGTGTGGTGCAGAAGCTGTTTGTCTTCAGTTGCAGAAGTGAGGGTGCAATCCATCACCCACTGAGCTTGTGAAACAAGACTTAGATGCCCTCAGTTCTGGAGATTTTAAACACACTGCCCTTACCCTGGGAAGGAGCTGAGCTCCCTGTAAACACCTACAGAGCCCCTCACTTCTGCTCCTCCACATCTGCCCCTTCAATTATGTCTTGCTGTGTTTCCTGATGAACTCAGGGTGCTAAAGCCCTTCCTGCCCCACTGACCTGTGCGGGTGCTGCTCACTCAGAAGTCCTCCAATGTCTTCCTCGTGTGCCTTTGCTCTGCCTTGCTTCTCCCTGGTGATATATTATCCTTTGCCATCTGAATATCATCTTCGTCTCTCTTTTTATCTTTAGCTGCTTGGAGCCCTGGTGTGTAATTTGCAATTTTTAAGCTACAGTGACGATGGATAGCTTTGCACCTCAGATCCAAGAGATCAGAATGCTGCTGTAATAAAAACTGATTGGAAAATAATTTATTTTCATTTTCTTCCACATGATGAGATTTATGGGAGCTTCCCAGGTGTAACAACATCTGCCCCATGTGACCTTCAGCTGGAATTGAGTCTCCTTTGGTTCATAGTTCAACCTTGAAGCTATGTTTTATTCAGCTCCAGAATATTTAGGGTAATTCATTCCACCATGAAAAAAAAATTTTGCATTTGAAGTTCCCCTTGCTGAAGTTTTTCTGCTTGTAGATTCATTGTGTAGGTGATGTGCAAGTAAGAAAAATCAGAGAGATTTGTCCCTACTTTGAGTTACATACAAAATACAGGCAGAGAAGTTGTTAGCTTGGTTAAATCTTCATGTATTTTGGTTTGCTAATAAAACCATTATGGCATCTCAAGACTAGCTCTTTCAAAGAATAAACCATTCAAAACACACTTATCCAGACTTAGAAAATCTGTTTAGAGTGCTGACTTTGAAGTATTAACCTTAATTATCTTTCAAAGTATGCAGTAATCAGCAAGTGATTTGAACTTTATTTTGTTTTGCTGAATTGATCCTGTTAAAATACTGCTCTGAGGGGTGATTTGTGTGGGTAGGGCTTTCCTGGGCCAGCAGAGCAGTGAGCACTGTCCGACTGGTCAGACCAGAGGGGTTTGGTGTGTCAGGACGGGCACACGAGCTCGTTGACACCTGCCTGGGGCTGTGCTGGCACCCACAGACACGATACTGGAGGGATTCCACACACACAAATAGGAGCTGCAAGTTTCATTGGTTTTGTCTGGTTTGCGTTTTGATTTCCATCTGTGTAATTTTTTTTCTCCACAAATATTTGCATTCTGGTTTTGAGAACAAGTTTGTTTGGTTTTTTTTTTTTTTAATTTTATCTTCACAGGATTTTCTAGCAAGAAATCTTATGCTACTATGTGCTTTATCAAAAAAATAATTTTTTTTTTTGTTTAGATGCTCTGGTGATTTTAGTTGATGTATTCTAATTCTCCACATGTGAGAAGCAGTAAAAAATAGTTCTTGGCAGTAAAAAATAGTTCTTGTTTTCTGCTTAATGCAATCTCAATGTATCCACTGTCCAGCCTTCCTGAGCTGGAAGTCCACAGCTGGCTCTGTCCTTGTTCTGAGAGGATTCCATATTTCTTGAGCTTTCTGTTGTTATCTTGGGTTTGGGGTCATGTCACACTGAGCTTCTCAACTTCGATAAAGCCACTTTCCACTTTATCATAGTCCCTATGTATGAGGAGGCTTCCTGCTGCCCTGAGCAATTAACTGATTTTTACAACACTGAAAAAAATCTGAATCACTCACCAACCTTGTCCCTTCATTCCATGGACATGCTGATCAGCACCAGTGCCCCTGTTCCCCCATCAGTGGGGAGCTGCCCATTTATTCCCAGCTTCTCACTTTTTAATATCATTAATGCACACAGAGACCCTTTCCTTTCATCCTGTGGCTGCCTAGTATTTGCAAGTGTCTTTGGTGAAGGACATTGCAAAAAGCTTTTCAGAAATTAAAACACACTGTAACAGCAAGTTCACCTTGAGTAACAGACTTATTGGCTACTTCAAATACATTTTTTTATTTTGTGGTAAGATTGAATTCCACAAGACACCATGCCAGCAGGTTTTCACTGTATTAGGTCAACATGTGTCTTAATCCTGATTCATGTTAATCCAAATTAAATACCAAGATTTTGGGAGTCTATTTCTTTTTCTCGTTTGAATTGCTTCTAAATTTTGTCTTTGCCTGTGTCACCTTCTGTTTGTTCTCTACTGAAGTCACTTGAGCTCTGGAGTTGTCAATGCAGAAATGTTGTGCTCATTTTAAAGAGCTAAAAGCAGCTGGGTAGAGCAACACGTGAAGCTTATCCTGAGGTAGTGAAAAACAAAAAATATGCCAAGGTATTTGTCATTCTGAGTCAGAGCTGCTCTTTGAATGACACCTATTGCAGGTGATCTTTCTGTGATTTTTATCAGTGTTGTAAAGCCTCTTCCCCTGCCTTTTCATTTCTGACATTTCCTCTGGTCCCCACCTGGTTTAAGGGAAAGCTTCAGAGTGGGAACTTACTGAAATCCAGTGTAATTATTTCCTCATTTCCCCCATGGCCTTAACTCTCAGGGGCATATCTGTTGCATCTTTATCATCTTTTCGCCCCTCTGCTACTACCCTACGGCAGTTTTCTTGCTTTTGAAATCTATCAAAACAGATATAGTTGTACTTTTTATACCTTTTGCAAGTTTTTTGTCAGAGTCCAGAATCTGCCTGGATTGGATCGCTGTAGTTTTTATTTATTATTGGAAAGCTGGTATTTCCCTTCTCTGAGATCCTTATATGCATTTAATCAGTCTTTATGCTACTTGAAACACACTTTGTTTTTTGTTTTTTGGTTTTTTTTTTCAATTTATGATATCTAAAATTGCATAGCATCTGAAATTACTTCCAATCACAAAATGTAACTGATCTATAGAAGGACAATTTCTACTGCCAAGACAATTTGTGCTGCCATGCTTTTTTGATTTTGCTGTGGTTGCTTGTGATTTTGCTTTTCTTAAATTAGTGATTAGCTGGCACTTGCCTCCAGTCTCCTCTACTGCCTGTTCATTTTGACTCTACATTAAATTAGGATGCTGCAAAATTACTACCTGGAGTGTCCTTTGGTCAACCAAATTGTTTCAGTGGTTGGAAATTTCAGGACCTATCAATTTGGAATCAATGGAAGACTGTATAATTATTTAGATAATTTCATGTCATTTCACTAAACAGAATTATCATAATACCCCTGTGCAATCTGGCAGTGTACCTAAAATAATACTTTGATGGTCTCTATCAGTATAGCACATGGAGATTTGAGGATCACATGCCCACAAGTGACTGCACCATGTTACCTGTGAGTTGCAAAGCCTCTGGAGAATCCAGCTGCCAGGATCAGCTTTTGTTATTCTGCTGCTGACCTTTACACCAAGAGAAAATATTCTAGAGCAAATTTGAGTCAGGTATCACTGCTTGGTTAAGTGCATCTTGCAGATACTTTGAGCTTAAAAATAAGAAAGGAACGCAGAAAAGAATTTTCAGCTGCCTGTGCCTTTCTCATGTGTGGCTGATGTCGATTTTAATGAACTTTTATTTACTAAAAGAATACTCGGGTTTCATTATGGCTCTTCTTTTAAAAGTGACCTGTTGCTGTCTCGGCTTCCAGCTGCAGCTCTCCTCATTCCGGTGTGAGGTTATTACCTGCTGACCTTTGCTAAGGTCAGATTACTTTGAGCTTTATATCTTCTGTGCTGGAGGTTATATTTGTGTAATCCACAGGTAAAGTTTCATTGCTGTGTCAACATTTGTTTTCAACTGGGCACAAAGTGGTTGCTTGCCTATCAAATAACTCAAGTCAGCAGCTGATTTTCATAAGCAGTAGAGTTACAACTGCCCCTTTTGCTTATTGAGCTCAGTGTGTTCTCCCATCTGATGTTCAAACCAAGCTTCAAGCAACATTTAAAAATAGAAGGTTTTGCCTTCTTGTATATTCATGTTTTTCAGACAGTAACTGGAAGCCCTGACACAGAGCTGTTGAGGATTTCCCCTGGGGCTCAGGTGGCCTCTGGCTGTGAGGGGATGTGAAGCTGCTGTGTTGTTTCTACTGCAGCCACCTCCTGCACAGACCACACGAGATGGTATTAACACACATCCCTGTATGTTCCTTATAGAGGGGAAAGGTGCTTTCTGCTTCCTACAGGATTGCAGATTTCTCTGTGTGGTCCCCTGGTGTGCAAATAGCAAATATCTGCTGTGATTGCTAAAACAGTTATATCAAGATTATTAATTGCATAATTAGAATGTATAAATAAGACTTGTCACATGACTTAGGTTCTCTGGCTGAAATTGTAACATATGATGGTGTGCTCTGGTAGCATGCTGTAATAAAAGCAGTAATTGAACCATCAGACCACAGTTTCCTACTAACATATATTCCTTATAATTATATTTTTCCATGGCTTAAGAGAAAATTCACAAGGGGACAGTCTGACTCTTTGCAGGCCTTGCTGCCTCATAAATCAGTGTCAGCATTTTGACTCAGGGGCCTGTCAACCCACCGAGCTTGTTGTCTCTTAGCGGGTGTCCGTGGCACAGGAAAAGATGAACCAAAAATAGTCCCACAAGCTATGCTTCCTCCAGAAACAACAAGAAATAAAGACATTCTAGGGGTCTTGTGACTTTGAGCTTTCTTTGTGTTTCTGGTTCACTCACCAGCCTTGCACAGTGGAACACTGAGCTTTGTGTAGCATCCCCAGATTCCAGGTTTCCTGAGTTATAAATGTCCTGGATTTAAGTCCATGTGGTCAAGAGGGATCAAATGGAGAGATGAACTCAGTTCCTCCTGTCCTACATGAGGAGCAGGGCTGCTACTGCTTCGTTCTTCAGCATGAAATCTGCCAGGAGAGGCAGAACTGTGATGCCAGGAGGGCAGCTTGTGTGGGGGTGGTGAGTAGGAGGTTCTCATTAAGTAGGGAAGAGAAGGGGCAGAGCAGAGTTTGCCCTCCCTGGGAAGGGGCAGGGAGGGGTCGTGGGGCTGCTCTAAAGCCCCCAGGAGCCCTCCCAAGGCTGGGGCCAATGAACAAACAAGGGACCCTGCACAGTCAAAGCAGAACCCCCAAACCAAAGTAGCAAATTAAAAACGCCTACAAAAGAGAAGGGGGAAAAAAAGGAGGGGGAAAAGTGAAAAACCAAAAAAACCCACCAAAACAACCAAAATATCAGCAAAGAATATATATTCCTGTAAAAAACCCCATCTATTTTTAACATTGCAGCACAAATATCTAATGGTAAGTATTGGATCTTATTCTTGTCAACAAGAATATTTCATTGTCTAGTCAGTAATTAAGAACACCTTTCACTGCAAGGCTCCTAGACTGCCAATAGTAAATAATTAATGCTAAAGGAGTGTTATTTCTCTAAGTGGTGAGTGTTTGTTTCCTCCTTCTTTCACTTATGGGAGTAGGTGAGCAGTTTGCATCTCACATCAACTTTAAAGATTCATATTCTTTTGGATTAAAAATCAGTTTAGAAGTTTTCAGTATGTAAAATTTCATTGAGCGAGATGGGGAAAAGAAAATGCTGAGAGGAAATAGAAATAATGAGAGGAATCCCTATTAGCAAAAGCAGCCCTCACTTTCCTTGATGCAAAATGAGAATATCTCCGTGACTTATAAATTTATCCTGTAAATTACTGTTCATTTTCTGGATGATTCAGCATTTGATACTTAAATATTGGAAGGGGTTTTTATTTATTCTCCTTTGTCAAATTGACAGAAAAAAATATGGTGAATGAAGTCTCCTTTTCTGTGGGTTTGTATTTATTAAATATTTAGGTTGCAGCCCTTTGTTTTGGCTATTTGCACCTCTGCCTTCAGGGAAATATTTTTTCTAAATATCCTCCAAGACTCTTGCCACAGCCAGGGGAGTCTGGATGTTTTAATGGATGCACTACAGAACACATACAGGCAATGGTAGTTACTTCATGAGCAATGCATTTTCTTCCCTTTTGCAGTTTTTAAGTCATCTCAAAGCATTTCTGCTGAGGGGAAAAAGAGATTATTTTTAGATTTTTTTAAATGCAGAAGTTCTGGCAAAAAAATTAACCTTTCAGTCTTAAACAAGGATATGCACTGTGAAGTTTCTGGAAAGGAGTACATCTACTGCCTTAAATGACTTCAGAATGGGGTGTCTGAAATGGCAGTGATGGCAAGCTACAGCTTTACTTTTAAACCAGTTAAATTCCAGAATATTCCCTGTGAGCCAATGGGCAGGTGCTGGTTTATGGAGCTGCTGTTGTGTGCAGGGGCTCACAGGCAGTAGAACACCTTGGGCCAGCAATGTTTTGGCTACCCAACCCCATGGCCAGGGCGTGGAGATGTCTGTCCAGCCCCACACTCAGGGTGTGGAAATGTCTGTCCAGCCCCATGTCCAGGGCATGGAAATGTCTGTCCAGCCCCCTCCCAGGGGTGTAAAAAGCCCCTCTGGCCATGCCCAGGTGAGGCTGGGCTGGGGTGGCTGCCCTGTCCTCGTGCCCACGCTCAGCCCCTGCAGACAGAGCAGTTGTGTGTAGCAGTACCTCAAGAAAATTCCATCAGCTGGTTTGCTCTTCTTTCTTAATTTTTGAGAATCTAAGTATTATTCCCTGTGCTGTGCCCCTTACATTTTCTGCATAATTGTTTTTTACCTCCTTTGACCTGTAAAACATCTGAGCCTCCTAGGCTGTGCTGGTAACACTGGACAGAGCTTCCACGTTGTGCCTTTGCCCATGGCCAGATGACCCCCTAGCAGCCTCTCTATACACATCTAGATAAGGCAGTTTTAGTGCCTTTTGCCCTTTTGCTGAGGTGTGAAGACTGAAAGTTTATAGATGATGGTAGGTCAGTTTTTGTCCATCCTATAAATGCTGTGTTGTGGCCCCTGTTCATCTGATTGTTTGTACAGCCTTAGTCTTTCCAGTGACAGGATTTAAACACATTTGGAAGAAGAGAATCTCACTTTCATTTGTTGGTAATTTCTTTGACAACAGTGATCATGATGAAGTCTTAGTGCTCTTCAGATGTCCTAAGGAAGAATGGTCATTGTTAAATTTGAAACCTCAGTCTCATCAGCAAAAATGAAAGATTTCAGTATGAGTACAGAGAGAAAAATCATATTAAATTGCCTCTTCCTTTCTTTTCCTGCTTCCAAGAGGTCCTTTGCCTTATTCAAGAGATCAGTGACTCACTGAGCATATGGCAACAACTCTGTGGAGCTGGTAATCCCTGTTAAAGCAGAGGCAATTTCCAAAAGTTAGGTTCCCTGATTTATGAGGAAGGGTGTTGCTTTCTGCCTTTCTCCCGATGCTCACATCAAACTCTCTGTACAAGAAGGCTTTGTTTCATCTGGAACATTTCGAGCCTGTCTTCTCCCAGTGCTGGAGCAGCACGTGTAACATGAATTGACTCTGGCAGCACACAAGTGGCTGGGAGCTGAGCAGTGTGCTCATGCTTCAGACAGTTGTTGCAGTGAGAATGTGTTATCCCTCACCCACAGCAGGCAAAGGTCAGGAATTGGCTTAAGCTGTTCTTCCACGTGCTCCTCTGTCAAACACAGGGGTTTTTCTTTCCCATTTCTGAGCAGGTTGCTCAGTTTAGTGTGGGAAAGGCCAGCAGCCTCTCCTTCTCAGATAAAAGAGAAACTGGAATCTGTGTGTGATTTGCTTTGGAAGTCAGCCTTCCCAAAGTGGCTGTGATGAGCACAGCTGAGCAGTGCCTGTGCTGTGGATCCATGAGGATCACGCTGCCACAGCAGGGAGTGCACCTTGCTCATCAGCTCCATTACATATCCCAGCTGAAGCAGAGGTGTCTTCCAGCTGCCAGATTGGTTTTTCATGGCACTATCATCTTCTGCATCTTTCTGGCAGTGTCTGTTGAATTATCTCCTGTGCAGCCTGTTCTTGAGGCCTTCAGCTGGCAAAGGCTGTTTATGTGAAATGTAGTTCGTGTTTGCTTCTGGGGTTTGGGTTTTAGAGTAATAACAGCAAAACACTGGGTGAGGTATTTGAATTTAAGAATTATTAGCAATGGGTAGTCCCTCTGAATCAATGTGTTTTGATAGTTTTTTTTCCCTTTCATTTATTAATACTTATTGTAGCTTTTTAATAGTAAGCCATAGGTGGCAAGCTGCAAGACATGGCTGGTAGCCTGATAATCACTTTAATCACCCATTAGAACTGCAGAATCCCATGTTAACCTCATAGTTTTGTGTGTGGTTGAAACAGTCTCATAGTTCAATATGAAGTTGTCACTATGTCTGAATGAAAACAGAGAAGGTGTTTGTGATGTTGAGTGACAAAAGCAGAGTCAGAGTTCCTGGTGTGACCACTCCCACAGTGCAGGAGATGTCACCATGTTATCACAGTCCCATACCTTGACTTCAGACAGAATCCCCTTCGCTTGCCAGGCATGCAGCAGAGACAACTCATCTCCCATTCTTGGCCCCACAAGGAAGAAGGAAAGGGCAGAACCCAACCAGGAGCCCCCAAGTGCTGAAGGACTGTATCCCTGTGGTCCAAATCCATCCTGCTGCCCATCCTGGCTGTGGGACAGGGGTCAGCTCCATCAGCTTCAGCCACAGCTCTCTGCACTAGAGCAGAAGAGGATAACTATTGCTAAAAGCCATCCAGTGGTGTTGATTCTAATCTCACTGAAGTAATTTTCATAGAATTCTTGTCCCTAGAATCAAAGCATTACCTATGAATAAAGCTTTCATGTGGAAGAGGAGAAGCTTTAAAGCTCTAATGGATGTAAGAAGGTTGAAAACCCAAATGCATACAAGTGCCCAGGCTGAAAAAAATTTGATGAATAAGTTGGTATAAAATCAATAATAGGACCTTTTCTTAGAGTTCTAACTAATAATTTTTCACTTCTGTGTTGGTACTGTTGAACAATTAGCTGACTATCATTGTCTTTCATAAACAATACACAAAGCCAAGTCTCCATTTGTGGGACTTGAGAGATTCTTTGACCACAGTTGTTTCCAAGATGGGGTTGGAAGAGTATCTGGCAGAAATGTTTTGCTAAGCATGAATGTACAATTATCAGAACTTTTATATGTAATTTTAATGTATTATTTAAATATATTTTGCACATTTTTATTTTTTCCCCGCATCATTCATAAGGCTTTGTCTAAAATATTGATTTCTTGGCTTGCTATGCTAATTTTGGGGTTTTTTTCATGTGTGGGATAAAGAGTAAAAGTGACTTAATCCTCAAAAGCTGCGAGGAATGTTGGATCTGGCACTGAGAAAATAGTTGGTTTGCAGTGGGAATGGTATGGAAACCAAATATTTCTAATGCTTCCTAAAAGAAAAATGAGCAGCTGATGCTGAGGACTTGTAACTTTCAAACTTTTATCTCAAATAACTCATTAAAGTGCTTATGTATTTTGTCAGCCATTTTTGCAGTAGCTTTAGGTTGGAATAACACATCATACTGCATACTTCACTTTTCCACAGAGAAAACTCAGAGTGGCAGAGAGTAGAAGCACAGGTAAGATTTGGCTGTGCGTGGGCTGCCAGCCATGGTGTGTGATTGGCTTTAGCAGCACCAACGTGTCTGAGCACAAACCCACTTTGTGTTCTGGATGGACAGTGCTGCTCCTCATGAGCTGTGCTCATTTCTGTCAAATGAACCAGTGCAAAAGCCCTGCCAGCACCAGAGCACCAGCACTCACAGCTTCTGCCTGAGAAAACACGGAGTTTTAAAGTCCCTCTGTGGAGATGGCCTTTAAAGCTGGGATTGGGAGCATTTGCTGTGCTTCCCATTAACTTACTATAAATTGTTTTTATTCATTTACTGAGCTCCTTCAGGCAAGCAGCACAAGTTGTGTGAATGAAGTTTTACATGAAATTGGACTGGTTTGCTCATGAGTTTTAACGCAGTTGCGATAGGATTTGGTTTGGCTTAAACATATGTTTGACATTTGTGGTGAATCTAATTGATGGTTACTGTTTTCATAGCAGATATCTCAGCCTATTTTTGACCAAAATGTAAAACTAGTTTGTATACATCCTTTCTAATCTCTCTTTTGTACTGCTACAGCCTTATATAGATTATGATTAGGGCAGTTCCTGAAACTGGAATGCTTAAATGTTGTATGGAAAGAGATTGATCTTTGCTGTTCTTGCATTATTGGTCATGTTTCTGCACCAGTGACTACATAACATATTAAATATTTTTGTCTCATAGATTTATACAATGTTTGTATTCCTACTAGAAAAGTAATGAGAATATCTTTTAAATGTCTCAAAGCAAATATTAATGTTACCCTAGCTAAGTGTTCCTGTGCTATAAGTGCAGAAGCTAAAAATATCAGCTAGGAGGCTTAATACCATTGGGAAGAACACAAATAGTTTTGGTTTTTTCCTCAGTTGTGTCAGTTACTGAGTAAAAAATTCTATTTTCTATAGACATGGTCTCAATGAAAGGTTATTATAATCCATAATTAGATGTCTTATTGGTGACAGCCTTAACACCAAGGCTGTGCTCAAAGTAGCAGATTATAAGTATTGTGTGAAAGAAGGAAACAAATGAGAAAAAGGGAATTTTTCAGTGCAAAAAGGAGTCAGTCCTTCTGATGTTTTGTTAAAGCCAAGAGTGGTTAGAGGCTGCTGTGGTTTCTTGACTGAGAAATCTCCCTAGGCACGTGCTGTGATGACTGCAATGGAGATGGCAGGGCTGGGCTGGCAAGGTGTTGGCTATTCACTGGGTGCAGACTTGGCATATTCCTGGAATATTAGCTCTTCATATTTACTCCTGTTGTATCTGGCAGGAGGCCTTAGGGGTTCCCCTGTTGGTGTTGCTCAACTCCAGCACCTTTGTTGTTCCTGTGATTAATTTGACAGACCATTGGCAGGCCCAAAGCCAGAGCCAGAGATTTTCTCAGCAGCAAAACATGAGAGTAGGAAAAGAATCCAGGCAGCTTTTCAGTTTTGCTTGCTTTCTCTGCAGTCACTGTATGTTAATGTGCAAATTGGTGTGCACTGAACACACAGCCATGGTGTAAGTCCCTGTGGAATGGAAATCAAACAAATGCTCTCTCCTAACATTTCCTAAATCTTTGCAAGTGGCACAAAGATTACACTCTTGCTTTGGAATGATGAAATAGTTTCAAGATGATCTGTGGAAAATACTGGATTATAATTTGGGCATTTAATAATTTCTGTAGAAAAATTATATTTGTGTTATTATTTTTTTCCATGTTCTTTGCCTAAAAGGCGGGTAAGGTTTCTGGCACTTCCTTTGATGCAATTCACAAAACTCAAGGAATTAAATTGCAAAAGAAAGGAGGAGTGAATGCACTAAATGGCACACATGGTTCTCATGTACCTCGTGGCTGCTTGGCAGTCGTGCATTTTCCTGTGCTAAGGCTTTTGTACATATTGGCTTGTAAGATGAGTTGCTGATTGATTTGCACCTGAATCGCTGGCTGCTGTGAGGGTGTCCCCAGAGCAATGGTGTCACCTCTGTTTCATGTGTAGCTTGGAAAAAAATGACTTGCAGGGAAGGCAAAACATGCCAGGCTGGTTTATACAGGAGAGGAAATGCTTCCAAAACTCACAGTCCTCATTCACAGCAGTAAAATATTTCTGTGTCGTCATTTTACTTTTCAGCTTTGGGCAGTGAAACTGAAGTATTAGTAGTGTTATTTTGGAAATAGAATAATTTGGCAATTCGGGGTACCAAAACCTGCAGGAATATGTTATTCAAATCATATTGTCAGTCAAAATCCAGCCAGCTGGATTGGGTTGACTGAGGTCAACTTCTCTGTGTAAAAAGGAAGTTAGTTTATTGGGTTTTCGGATATTTTTTATTATGGCAAGTTATCTGTTGAGTCAGCTTGTAACTGATTGTTAAAGGTTTTTTGAGAACCTCTTTCTGAACTCAAATATAATATTCAACAAATCCTTTTCAGTTAATTTTCATCAGTACCAGTTGTTCTAAGTATCTCAAGCATTGTCAAGCTAAATATCCTTCCTTTGAACTTAAAATCTTCATTTGGTTGAACATTTTGTCACCAGAATTTTTAGTTTCTTCCTCCCATAATCTTTCAACTTCACCTCTGTTTCTGTATTTCATGTTCTGCCTGGACAGGATTTTCAGATGCAACTGAGGAACACAGATTAAAAAATAATGTAAACTTGGCTACCAAATCATATTCTTTGCCAGTCCTACCATTTTCTGTGCATGGCTGATGTGTTCTCTGTGAAATATTGCCCTGCTTGCTGGCTTGGTGAATCTCCTTCTTTAGCCATCACTTTGAGTGGATGTCCCTCCTCCCATTTGCCTTTGAATGTGGTGGGAAGACACTGCTGAGGGAATCAGAGGACGGCACATGGGAGCCCTGTTTGCACCTGAAGGTCTGAGCTGGGCTGAGCTTTCACAGAGTTTGTACCTTGTGTGTGAACGTGGACTTGTACTGCTGGCTCTGTACCACAGTCACAGTGTGGACACAGCGAGGTGACACAGAATTCTGAGCAATTTCTGAGTCATGTTTTTTCCTGACTGTCCTCTCGGTATTTGGTCAGCTCTGCTGGGGTTTTATTCAGAGCCACACCTCATCATTCCAATGTGGAGGATGTTTCTTCCCTTTGCAGAGGTGTCCTGAGATGAAAATTGAGGTTTTTTCTGGTTTTGACCTGCTGTTATTTCTGAATGCCACCTGTATGCTTTGATTATCAAATGGTCCTTTATGCTTTCTGCTTTTGATAAATGAGTATTTCACTGCTTTTGAGGGTTTCCGTGAGTTCTTTTGCAAGTTTGGGTTCTGTGAGGTTTATTTACCCCCACCTAGCTGTGTTTCTGCTCTTAACTGTTGGGTTTTGTAGTCCTTCCTGTGCCATTTGGACCTTTTGATGCTTTTTGTAAAATGTTTTCTTTCCTTAGGCTGTCATTAACCAAAGCAGTGGCTTTCTCTTGGTCCTTCTGAAGCTGTTTCTGACATTTTCTTGAACCTTCAGTGCAGTATCTTTAAATAGTTTCTGTGCTGCCTACTATGGACTTTGTGTTTCAACTGCTTCTTGGAACTCCTTTTTGAGAATTCAAGGTGCTCTTTTTCTTACATTCCTGCAGTTTCTGCTTCTGAAGTTAAACACAAAATCCACTAAGGCACATTCTTACTGTTCCTGCAAGGCCACTGTATTTGAGGCTGCTGTGGTCAGTGCTGCAGAGCAGCTCTGGTGCTGACACTTCCCCAGGTGCCACACTCTGCTCAGGGGGAACTGTTACTCCTCTCTTTGAGGGCTCCCTGCCCAGCTGTGCAGATCTGCTGCTGCTCACACTGATACCTCAGGATTTGAGCTTTTAATGTTTCAAATCCTGTGCTGCTTAGGGTATAACTCTAAATTCCATGTACAGTGTTACAAAGACAACTGTCTTCACATTTTGGTCAGATGAAACAATCCCTCTAGGCCTGAGATTCAAGGATGCTCTACTGCCCTTATATGAAAAGTATAAACAAAAGTGAATTTGGAGGAGCAAACTGGGGGTATATGACTTTATTACCTGAAGCTGTAATTGGAGGATTAAATCCTGATATATAAATGCACCAAACGTAAATTAGTTTGAAAAACTCCTGACCATCTTCCATCCTGGGTGTAGCCCCTTGGGGGCTTTTGACTGCTCAAACTGTACCTGTTGAAGGCCTTTAATAAACACTTGCTTTTATTCCCTTAACTTTGTCTAGCCTCTGTTCTAGGTGGCCACTCCAAGGCATCAGCACCCTTGGATGTGGCTCTGCCCTGCCTCCTGGTGTGATGTTTTCCAGTTTCCATGGAAGGCTCCCATTACTGTTGTGTTTTTTAATCCTTTGCAACATTTCTGCTTTCTTCTTGTATCTACTTAGATGCTTCTATTTTTGGGCTTGCTGTTGCTACCAATGGCACAGCAATGCCAGAAATAATTTTAAAATACCCAGAAGGAGCCATGTCTGGCTTGAACCTCTGGTGCAATCTCTGGTTACATTTCAAGGAGCTTTCAAAAGATTTAAATTTAAGTAAGAGATGGTGCCTGCTAGCTAAAGCCAGATTGCAGGACACACCCCTGCATCCCTAGCACAGGAAATAGAATTATCTGATAACTCATGTCTAAATACTGATTGCTGCTGTGCTTCCCCAGTCTCGCTCTGCTTGTGTTGCATGCCCATGTGTGCCAAGCTCTGCCAAGAGCTGTCATTGCTGTCAGTCAGCATCACCAGCACCAGCAGTGCCTGGAAGTGTTTCCTGTAACAGGACTCTGCAGAGGGGCTGGGACTCAGCCTCCTCCCCTCCCCTTTGGGCTGGGGCTGATGTGACAGCAGCTGGGGATGAGCCACCCCTGAGAGACACTGCACATCCATGGGGAAGTCAATAACAACGTGATACAGGAAAAATGAGGATGGGGAGGGAGATGAGTGTAGGAGGAGAATTCCCCCAGCTGTGGTGCAGTGCTGTGGAGCCCTGGGTGTGTGTGCAGGACAGCTGGGCAGGCTGGCACACCATTTAATAAAACTGCTGCTCCCCTGCCTGGTGGAGGAAATGCTGCTTGTGTCGTGCTGTGGGTGGGTTTTGATTTGATTTCTGTGGAAGCCCAGCTTGCCCTGCCATCTCCTCTGGGGTGAGATCCTGCTCATCTCTAAAATAGCCTGAGGGCACAGAACAGCTGGAACAGAGACAGGCTTCTCAGCTGACCAGAATAGGGACAGGGCTGTACCAAAGCTTTTGTACATATTGTACAAAACCAAAGGCTTGGTTTTCTTTACAGCACTATGTGATTTCATTTTTAAATGCTATAATTTCTGGAAAAAAGGTTGAGTTGATTCTGGCTTTTTAATACATGCAGTCATGGCCAGTCCTGGTTGCTCACAGGTACCTGCTGCCCTGCCCTGTGTCCCTGCACAGAGAGGAGTAGTAATTTTACTTTGCTCTGCTGATTGCAGCTCCTTCTGAAGCTGGGAAAATTTCAGGAGTGACAGACTAGGAAACCTGTGTTTCTGAACATGTTTTTTCTTTCATGGACAGATGAAGGAACTGAGGAATGTAATTTGTAATTAAAACCAGAACAAATTTACACTTCCAGTTCCTGATGAGTTCAGCTTTGTATTTAAATTAAAAATATTTCCTTAAAAAGAAGAATGAAAAATTGTATTTTCCTAATAAACATAGTTACTTTTAACTGATTTTAGAGGGTGACACAAGAGGCCTGATACCCCTGAGTGCCCTCTGACACAGAGTGCTCTGTGCCAGCACACCTGTCTGTGGTCCCTGACACAAGAATGGGGGGAGCAGCAGCCATAGATTGCTTTGCCAATTAATAAAATCCATGTCATGAATTTCAAGTTCAAGATGAAAGTTTTGTAAAGGGAAAAAAAAACCAACCCACAAGCAAGAAAAGAAGTTGAGAGTTGAGCCTCATACTGGAGATGTCTGTTCACCTCATTATTGTTATAATATGAAACTGGTTTATACTTGTGAATTTTCTTTGCATCAAATTTATTGCAGAAATTTTCCTTTACCCCACTCATATGCTAAGCTGTTCTCTAAGTATAAAATATGTTTCTTTGTAGCATGTTTTTTCATGCATTTTGTTTGTTGGGTAACTTCATAATGCTTTTAATGTAGTTTGTTTGATCTGTTGAGGTAAAAACAAGCTGGAAAAATGTGAAAGAAGGGTTGGTATTTTAATCTTCTTTTGCTACTGAATGCACTTTGCTCTTACTGTGCTTTTATTAAGAAAAGCTTAAAAAAATTGCTAGTGACACAAATTTCCTGGAAGCTTCTCTACTTCTTTTAGGCTCATTATTTTCACTGTTTAAAAAAAAAAAGGAATTATGTGTAAACAGCAGCAGCTTTTGTTCCACCCATCTTGAACATTGGTTTTATATTTTTTTCACATACATTTGTCATAGTCCTTTCTTTTCCTTCAGTGTAAGAACTTTTTCTGGAACTATATCAGGAATTTTGGAAAGAAGAGCTATTTCTAAGGTAGCAAATACCTCCTTGGTTTATTTTTAATGTCTTTTGGAAATGAGGAGTAAATTGTTCATCAGGGTATTCAGGAGCCGTTGCCTGGATGGAAAGGCATTAGTGAAGGAAAAATGAAGGAAAAGTAGAACCGGACACTTTTTTTCCCTTTGAGCTGCATATAGCATCTCTGTGGAAAATATTTGTGTTTTCGTTTTTATTTGTATGTCTAATTGGTTTAAGTGTGGAGAAATATTTAATTAGGGATTAATGAAAGACCCTTTTATATGACAAATGAACATGCCTCCGAGCTAATTTCCTCTGTTTAAAGCTCCACATTTCTGAACTTTTAATTAAATTTTGAAAGAAATAAAATAAGTGAATACATTTCTTTATGGAAAGGTATATATCTAAGCCATACACGTCTCTGCCCCCTTTCCATTCTGTTTCAGTAGGGTTAGCACAGTTCCTCAGTGAATTTGTGCCACATTTGGCTTTTCTCCAACTCCTTGGAGCCACAGTAAGGAACCCCTTGCAGCTGAAGTGAATCTGTTGTTTTGTGAAGTTATTTCCATAATTCCAGTCCCCAGTTCAGCAGTCAAACAGGAGTTTTGCTCCTCACTGGCCATGTTTACCTCACATAGCCCTTTGGGGGGCTCAGAGTGCCAGCTCTCCCCCTGCTGCCCCTCTTTGAACCAAGGAGGAGCAGTGCAGGGCTCAAAGCAACAACTATGATATGAACCAGCCTTGGATTTGGTTTGCCAACCTCTCCTTGAGATGACAAAAGCAACTGGCAAGGGCTGTGTCACTCACTGCTGTTCTCTCCCACAAAACTCCTCTTTGTCATTGAGGAGCAATGGGATTTGGAGTTCCAGGGAATCCTGAATCACTGAGGAGGAATTCCAAAGGGATTTTTTAATAGGTGAAAGAGCATTCCAGAGCATGTGAGCTGTGATTGTCCATGTGCACGAGCACTGTTCACAGCCTTGCTCTTCATAGGCCTCTGGAGGAATCTGAGTGAGCCTCAGCAAGCTCATTAGTTAATTCACTCCACAGAAACATTTATTTTCCCTGCCCCCTTTTCTCTTTCCTTTTGGTTGGTAGGGAAACCCAGGGATCTGACAGTGAACTTTTGGTCTCAATAAAGCAGTTATACCAAGTTTGGGTGGAATTTCTCTGAACTCCACTAAGAGGGAGAAAATGTGGAAAATGCTTCCTCCAAGCAAAATATGAACAAAATGTTGTGATTCATTAAACTCCTTCCTACTTGCCTGCAAGTGAGAACCTTACAGTTATTCAGCTGAATGGTGCATGGCCCTGAGGGGGCAGAGCCAACAGAAAAAGAGATGGCTTCAGTCCAAAGAGCAAAATGCATGTTTTCAGGGAAATCAGGAAATTTTGCTTCAGGCACATCCCTACTTGCACAGTGAGTTTGTTATATCGGGATTTTATGTTGCTGTTTGCTTTGGTTTTAAATAAGAAATGAAAGCTGCCTTTGGTGTCACAGAGTGTCTGGAGGGTGCTCCACAGAGCAGAGACCATCTGTCCTCCTGGACACCCACTGGAAATGTTCCCTGTCTGTGAACATACACTAGAAGGTGCACAGGATTGTCTTGAAAAATATAAATCCCCATCCCAATAACCAGGACCAACATTTTGTTATCTGGGGAAAGCCTGCTTCTTGAGACTATCCTGTATTTATTTTATATAAAGTTCTCAACTGTTTCAGAAATTAAGCCGACCACCTACAGGTGAATGTGGTTAATTCCCAGAGACACATGCAGAAAAACTCATGCAGAAATCACCACAAAGGGATTTTGCATGAAAAGTTAGAAACAGAAAGCTACTGGCTGCTGAGAGAACATGGAAAAAGAAGTCCTGATGCCACATGGATCAATTCTGTGTTGTGGGAAAAGCTCCAAATGGTGAGCAGAAAAAGCCATGAGTGCTCCAGGAAGGAAAGAGCTTCTGCAGAGCCCAGGGATGGAGGCAGGGGCATGTGAGCAGCACACAGATCACAAAAGCTGATCTGCTGCAGGGGGCTCTTGGCTGGCAGGAATTTTAGCCCCCATGGGGCTAATTGTCAGTGGGATGAAGGGAAAACTTGGCCAACTTGTAGCTACTACACACAGAGAATGGTGGGATTTGTGTGTTCTCTCCTCACTGGGGGACATCTGATAGATGCTGTTCCATTACACAGCTTCCTTAGAAGCAAAGGCAAAAATTCATCCTTGTTTTTTCATCAGTCCTTTGTCTGCAGATCCTGTCAATGGAAGCATCTTTGTGCAAGGTCTGCAGTCGGGTCATTGGATCACTCTTAGTCCTGTGCAGATGGGAGTTCTTAGTTTATTTTAAGCTTTTGTTTTCCTAGATGAAAATGATTGTTCGGCAAGTTGAACTCAGAGTTTTAGAATGACTTCTCTTGAGCACATTACAGCACCCACATCCTATTGAATCACACTGTGTAGGCTCTTGGCAGCAGCAACTTCACATCTGTTTTACAATTTTTGAATCTCTCTTAATATAATAAAGATAATGTTTATGAGCCTTTAAAACTGTGGTGTTGGAAAGGGTCGGCTGACTGCTGAAAAGCTGGTGTGATGATGAAAATGAAATAACAAGAACAGACAGGGTCTGTATTATAAAAACATGTCTGACATGAAAACAATGGCTTCTTCTAATCCTTTAAGGCTGTGTCTACGGGTTGTCCTGTAGATGCTGCCTTCAACTTCATTTAACTTTGGCTTGAAAAGGAAAAGACTATATAAATACAATAAGTTGATCTTTGGTGGGATAAGTTGTGGTGCCATGCTGCTATCAAAGGGAATGGGGACCCCAGAGTGTTGCTGTAGGGCATCTTCTCAGCACTGCAGCTGCTGTGAGCATGTCCAGACTCTGCTGAGTTGGCTGTTCATCAGGCAGAGGAGATGAAGACACTCAGACATTCAGTGAGCAGTGAAATGGTAAATGTCAGATAGTTTCAATACGAGTTTTTTATGTGATTGCTAATATTTATGGGCGAAGTATTATGAATTAACAAAGGCCCACTCTGCTGATGTGCATGGAAGAAATGCTAACTGGGTAATGCAAACCAGAAAGGTGTAATTAGCATGCAGCTAGACTTTGTTAAAACATATGTGAAGGAGTCATTTAGCTTAGTAAACAAAAACAGTTGTTGGTTCAATAAGTATTTCAGCAAGCCTCCTTCTTAACAACAAAATTTCCTTCCCTTCTGTGTTACATTTTCAAGAAAATATTGGGAAAATGTAATTGTATTGATTGTCCTCTATTGACGGGCCTGTTTACTGTATTTCACTTGTCAAATGCTGCAGTCAGTCAGCAACACTCACTTTCCAATGAACTGATTAAAGAACCAAGTTAGTTATTCCTGTGCAAAAGGAAAAACTTTTGGTTTCCCAAAATAAATTCTTTGTATTGGTGAGGCATGTTTTCTAAAAAAGAGGGAAATTCTGTGTTCTTATTGGGAAAAAAGTCAGTAAAAAATGTTAGAATGTCCAAATTTGGACGAATTTGGTTGGTTCTGTGTGTAGCCATTGCTTGTGGCTATCAAGGAGTGGACCTTGAACACAAAACCCCAGGGTTCTTTTAAAAAAAAAACAGAGCTGAATGTGTTTTCTGTCAGGTGTTTCCCACACTGCAGAATCCATGTAGTTTTCTCAAGGATTTGTCAATAGCATTTAGAGTGACCACTGGCCGTAGCACACTTGACTGTTGCTGTAAAGTTCAGAACTTTTTGTCTCAGTTGCTCTCAGTCACAAGGCTGCCAAAGCAACCAAAGGTTGGATCTCAGAGTGGGTTCAGGGAAAATTCTTTACCTTCCTGTGTTCAAGAATTTCTGAAGACATCTCATGTGTGCAGAATAATCTCACAAAATGTTTTTCTCTGCATCAGCTGAAGATTTCATTCTCATCCTGTGTAAGTCGACTGGCAGATGTGTTGGAAGGGTTTTCCCTGAGAGAAGTGGAGCTGTTTTCACAAACAATTTTTATTCTTTTCTTGCATTTTTATATCTGTCTCACTGTCTGAAAAAAAGGTGTGATATTCAGTGCTTGGGTTTTACAAAACTGAGTCAGGAAAGCTGTGGTTTGCCAGAATGGTTTCTTTCAAGAATATATTTTTAAAATTACATGTTTTTTTCCTGAAGGAAAAATAAAATGTGGTTGAAAATCAAATTAAAAAAAGGGTCATTTGAACCATGAGAGTCATTCTGACAGTGATTTCATATTCTGTGGCATTGCTGCTAGTCCAGCATTTGGCTCAGTGTTGCCCTGGGTTGGCTGTGTGTGCAGCCATTGCCAGTGTATTTATGTATTTATATATTCAAGGAATGGATTTGGGATACAAAATCCCAGGGTTCTTTTAAAAACAACAACTTGTGGAACTAGAGCTGGATGTGTTTTCTCTCAATAGTTTTCCACAAATGTGGTTCATACTTGGATGATCACTTCTTACCCTTTTGAGAAGTTAAGATGCACTCCATGATTATTGCAGTTCTGTAATGATCATAGGGCACTGTAATTATTGTGGGCTACAGGGGGTCAAGGTTTGGGTATAAACAGAATGCAATTGGAAAAGTTATTTGTTTATAGCAAAGTATCATGAGAAGCATCTTAGGTGCATTGAAGGTAAACAAACAAAACTGAATCTCTGAGGTTAGCCTGCAGCTCAGAGTCATCATTTTTCCTTGGGATTGCCCCAGTTGTTTGGTAAATTCAATGTTCTTTCATGTTATTGGCTGAATTGGAAAGTTGAGAAATGTGAAACTAGAAAGATGTTGATGTTCTTGACATAATGGATGATATAACTCCAAGGCTGAGGCCAGCTCAGATAACAAGTCTGCTCATGTAATTAAAATTGGTTGGACTTGCAGGCAGTTCCTTGGTTGTTTTACAGGTCAGCATCAAATACCAGGTTCTGTTTTTTAGCTTCTTACTTATGTGTGCATAAATACCTCACTCTCACTATTTCAAGAATTTTTGGAGCAAAAGTGTCTGTTTAAATCTTTCTTTTGAATGTATACACCTGCTCCAGCCACTTATACACACTCCAGTGTGAGCACTTGGCTCAGGTGTCTTCAGATCCTAGCAGAGAGGTAGCAATGGCAGGGTTTGAAATCCAGAATGAGCAGAACTAAATAATCACCGGCTTCTGATTCTGGTGGAAAAGAGACCATCTGTCCTTTCCTTGCGGAACATTGCAGTTATCAGGAGCAAGCTTGATTATCCTTGCAGAGGGGCTCCAGCAGGGAGAGTTCTGGAGCTCTGAAATGATAAATGTTCCTAATTAACAGGTGGCCCCCAACATTTGACACCCCTGCTGATCAGAGGGTGCATTGCCCATGTTGTGTCCCAGACCACCAGGTGCTAGAGAAAGGAGGTAAAACCAACAGAAATGTATCATTTTTTGCTTTTAGTGGTGGCAATAACCTCACTAAATAAATATTGAGAGAAACCAGACACCATTTCTTTCCTACGTGAAGACTTAAAATTTCATTGCTTCAGCTCAGAATTAATAAATAATTCTCAGTCTATGAAGAAAAATAATTCCTTCGTGTGGTGGTGATCCAAGTCTCTCTGAAGATCTGTATTTCAGTCACTTATGAATTTCCATTGTTCATGAGCATTGCTCATTTTCAGGCTCAAGGCACAAAAGATCTCCTTCAGAACATGGCCAGTGGTGGTGGGAGAACCAAGCTGTTCCCTCAGGAGTCCCCTGGCTGTGGGAGGCCTGTGGAGCAGTACAGCTGATGGGGACAGTGCTGGATTGGAAGCAGCGACCCCAGGAACTGGCAGCTTTCAGGGTTTTATGTATTTGTCATCTCTGCTCCGTGTGTCTACAGAGCTGGGTGCAGACAAGGGTTGCCCCAGCTGCTGGTGCAAATTTCCCAGGAAGGAATGAATGAATGAATGAATAATGGTGTAATCATTTGGCTTTTCTTGGAAGAGCAATAAAATGGATGGAGAGGCATGGATTATGTGTGCTTGCATTAAAAAGGCAAATCATTTTTTGAAACCTGAAAGCGTGTTTCCTGAAAGTGTGCTGACCTGTAAACTGTTTGGTTTGGACTGCCTACTGATGCTCCCTGAAATTCCAGTGAGATGAGAGTGACATGAAAAATTAGAATAGACCAACGGGCATTATTTTCCTGTTGTATTATTAGTGTATGCTAGTTTTTCATTGTAAGTTGTGCTTCATTTATGGAATTCGTTGTTTGTCTTTAAATAATTTCTCAGTGGGTAAAATGTGTCATAATTAATATCACTATCGGGCCACTTGTTTGATATATCCAGTTAAACCAAACAATTACTACAGGACTATTTGTAAATTATAGTAGTGGCAGAAAAAATCAATTAGATGCTTGTTCCAAAAATCATTACATTGATTGCATTTTATTTGTTCTTTCTTTTGCTTAATGCAAAATGGGAATGACAAGAACATCAACCTACCACTTAAATAGTTTTCTGTAAGACTAGCAATTATACTTGTTACTGAATTTATGACCTCATTCACAATTTCATTATTTTACATTTCAGTACACACAGCCAAATGCGATAGCTATGAGGATTGTGAGTTTATGGTTGTGGATTTCTAGTGTGTTGCTGCATTCAAATTATTTTAATTATTCATTCTGAAATGGTGAGTGTTTCCAAGTTTTGGTAGCTATTAAGAGGGGAAAAATAGATCTGCTTCATAATTCAGTTGAATAATATCAGATATTTGAGCATCTCAAAATAATTTGGAAGAAAACTGAAATGCAGTTTAATCGTACTTATTATATATGAATACATAAATGATATTTATTAAGTAAAATTATAAATAAATGTACAATATTATGGCAATAACCACATACTCCTGAATTTCATAGAATCATAGGGTGATTTCTTCCCTTTCCTCCTTCTTGATCTTAGTGTAGAATTGTGTGTTTTTCTGAATGACTGAGAAGGATCTGGAATTCACCAGGGAATTCTGCCATTCCTGATGGCACTGAAATCTCTTGGCTACATGATGGAGATTTCTTTTTCACGTGCTCAGGGATGGTCAGAGATAACAGATCTGGGGCTTCTACTCCTTATTTAACTATTTGAAGAGGTTGACTAGATCCAGATTAGTGCTAATTGAGCTCTTACTGCTACACCAACTGTTCTCCATCCCAAATTGCTTCAGATCTGGCACCTGAAGACTCACATGAGCTCCTTTTCTTCTCCTCTACAGAAGACAGACAACAGCAAAGCTCTGTGAGTAGCATAGCATAATAAATACTGTTAGATGGTATGTGAAAAATCAGCTTCTGAGTTTGACTACAAAACCAGAATAATCTTCAGGCAGGTGAGCTGTGGACCCCCGAGTGCCCAGATTGTGCAGTCTCCATCCTCAGAGGGTTTGAAGACCACACAGGATAAAGCCACAAGCAGCCACGTCTGACCTTGGAGGTGGCCCTGTTTTACACAAGGGACAATCCAGGCTCCCCTTCCACCCTGGATTGCCCTGGGGCTGTAGGGCCCTGGGTGATGAGTGGGAGGAGACAGAAACCCACGTTCTGCTGGTTTTGGATGCAGTTGGGAACAAGATACTGCTCTGGAAACCCAGACATTTTTTCTGGCTTAAGTATTTTACTGATCCAAAATAATTTTTCCCAGATATTCCTTTTAATTTAGTGTTATTTCTGTCCCTGTGAATACACTTAGTTGAAAGTCATGCAATTAAACTGAGTCATCCACATTAGTCACTCCATTTTTATCGTATGAAGAGATTTCCTTACATTTTCCTTTGCTGGCTTTGTTGTGACCCTCCTGAAATGACACATTTTCATTAGGAGAGAAACAGAAATGGCTAGTGAATCTGGGTTTGTAATGTGCTGGGATTTCAATTAGTTTCTGAACTAATTAATTTCTGAACTCAGAAACTGATTTCCGAAGCAATCCTTCTCAGGCAGGATTACTGTCTTGCCTTCTCAGTGCATTTGGCTTTCATTATGAAATACAACTTTTTAATCCAAACCTAGTAGGATGATAACTTTTATTTTGGAGTAGGCTTCCAATCCATCTTTCACTTTTTCCGTAAGCTGTCTCCATCTGTTTTGGGAGATGTTGTTTAAAGAATGAGTCCAGTGCCCGATGGTTATCTGCTCTGCCTGAGTCAGGGTAAGGAATGCACAGGCAGGAGCACTGCTCTGGAATTACAGCACTGGAATGGCATCTCTGACCCTGTGCAGGCTGTGAACCTCACACCACGCTCCTTGTGTCACAGCAGCCACTTGGAATTCCAGCAGGTACCTAATTCTGTGATTAATTGTGCAGAGAGGCAAATAACTGCAGGCAAATAACTGGAGAATTTCTTTCTTTGTTTGTACACTCATCACTTCCAGTGGGATTAAATGGAGAGATGTGAGAATTTGTGATACTCAGGCCACATTCCTGTGTTAATGAGTCACCTTGAACGCTTTTGCCCTAATTGCACTTGTACAATATTTTGTTATTCAGTGTGTTGCAGTCTGGTACAATAGGCAGTAAAATCAAGTTTTGAAAAAGAAATGGGTAGAATTAGTGATTTAAAATGAAGTGCCATTGTGGTTTGGTTTGGTTGGTGGAGGTTTGTCTTGTTTTCTTTGGGTCATTTTTGCTCAGGGTGATGGCGACAGTTGTACAGAAAATACAATTTGAGTTTTAGTGGTGCTCAGATGGCTCCAAGAGCTGGGTGTTACTCCAGCAGCGAGGTTCAGTGATAGCATTGCCACTGCTGATATCAATATCACCTTTGAAAGCAGCCAGCCCCAGGAGGGAGACCTTTCAGCTTGGTTAGACTGAAGCATTCCATAGTTTAGATGTTAATATTTCTGGCCACCTCTGAACCGTGGTGCAATGCTCATTGGAGAATACAGTTTAATAGAGCATAAAAGTATCAGTGATCATGCACTGTTTATCCTGCATGAGTGAATGATCGTTCAGTGTTTAATACAGAATGTTGTGCATTTGAATTTTTACTTAAATAGCATCAGTGTTTGTTCTCCTGCCCTGGTAATTGGAGAATCCTTGCATTAAATGATCAGTTTCAGCAAATATTTATAATTCACTGAAAGATTAATTTCATTTGCTTGCATTTAATGGAAATGATGATTTGTTTCATAGGTTCTGCCATGAAATAGGTCTGGGGGACTTGGTTCTGGGAGGTGCAGAGGGAGTCAGGCAAGCATGAGGACTGCTGTATTCATTTGTGTTTTCCTTTTATATAATTTTGTAGGTGAGTGTTAGTAATCCTCTTTAAACTGGCAAAAAAAAGTATTTCATATGTTTTGCTGGGCAAACTGTGTGGTGCTGTTGGATACATCTGGACAGGGACAGAGCCTTCCCATAGCGTGCTTTCCCCAGAAATCCCTGTTGTGTAGCTTGCTTTAAATTTCTGTTAATGTCATCTCGTTTACATTAACAGTGGATGTATTCAATTCCTTTAGTTCTCTGGACGAATTTCCTTGGATAGAGCCATGAATTTCTTGGGATGGAGCCTGTGTGGCCTGTTGCACTGAGCACGGGGTTTATCAGAGGCAGTTGGAGCTGTGCTAAGAGGATCTCGGTGCAGTAGCTCAGCTGATCACCCCGGAGCTCTCCCAGTGTGTGAGAGCCTTTTCTGAGCGTGCCCATAAATATTTCTGTGCAGATGTAAGTGTCTCCTGTGTGTCACGTTGGGAGCAAGGTACAGATGTCTGGTGGATCAGTTTCCTTTGTAGCCCCTCTGACTCTTTCACCAGATGACGGGGAGCCTGCTCTGGAAGCTGTGCTGAACACACAGACCAGGGGGAAGCCACTTGCTGAGTGCCTTACATCAATAGAAACAAATGTATTTTTGGTTACTTACAAATGTGTGACTGCTTGAAGAATGAATTTCCAAGGAAAGGGAAGCTGGAATATAAGGATAATGGGTTATGCAGGCTTCTGGCTGGAGACCTTCAGGGTTTGTTTTATGTGTGTCTTGTTTGCATTCAAGTGCAATGAGAAGAGTACAGAGCTTTTTTTTTGCTGGACTGTGGTGTTAAGAGTTCACTGAAAATGAATCTCAGGAACACTTTGTCACTGCAATAACATCAAATCTATTCAAGATCTCTTTAAATATTAAAAAGAAGTTCTGGATTAAAGCCGAACCAAAAGTATACAGAAAATAGAGCAGGATTCTTTTCTTGGATATCTTTTATCCTGGATTTGTTCCACAGTGATTGCTTTAGAAATAAATTTCAGTAATAAATATATTCATGTTGTACATGGTGAAAATACAATGAGCTGAAATGGTAGGGTGCAAGTTGAGCAAGTAACCATCTTAGAATTATTCAATTTGAGGAGAAAATAGTCTACACAGGGATGCTTTTGTGGCTGGGACTGGTTGTTTTAACCATCAGTGATGTGAAGAGTTGCCAAATGTGTTGTTTGTGATTCCCATGCCTTCCCCACGCAGAGTCTAAAGAGAAACAGAAACCCCCAAAGTAAATAAGAGCTGGGTTTGCACAGAAACAGTTGTGCAGCTCAGCACTGTGCATCATCAGCCAGGCAGGACGGAGCCAAGAACAGCATTTTGCAGCAGATGCTGTGAAAATCAATTGTCTTAAGTGGAGATAGCTATTTAAACATCTTATTATAGAACAGGGTAATTGCAATAGATCACCAGATAAAATAATAAAATTTCTCTGTTAATGGTGTTGCCCTCAATCTAATAACGAACTGACAGCACACTCTGTTGGTGAGACCAAGCTGTCTGCAATTTTTCCATGCATAAAGATGGTACATCGCAGCTCTTCTGCATGCAAACATGCAGAGTGCCGAGCTTAAGTACCTGATAGGAATATTTTTATAATTCACTGTTAGAGGAAGAAAACACAAGCAGTCCAACAGAGGGAATCAAGCAGTAGGGGTATTGCATGTTGTACCTGTGATCTTTGTGAAATATTTGTCCTCCTAGGTGACAGAAGCATCATAGAGCCCATACAGAAACATTTCTAACTGCAGCACTCAGAAATAACTTCTTGTTAGTTTGGGTTTGTCACAATGTGGCTCTTTCATGCAATTCAATTATACAATTAAATTTCATGCAATGAAGGGAATGAAAAGGAGGATGAGGGAAAGTGCCTTTTTCTCCTGGAATTTTTTAGGAATCCCTGTCTTTGCAAATAATTTCATGGAGTCTAAAGTCAGACTAAACAGTGTATTAGAAATGTATAATTGTATGGAAGATTGCTTCTGCCGTGGTAAACAGAGTGGGGATAAAGTTGCTCTTTGTTTGATGTGATTTCTAACCTCACACAGTACATTTAATTCTTCCCAGAACGTACCAGTGCGAGCAGGGCTCTTTTGAAGGTTTCCCTCAATGCCTGTACCCAAATTACAGAGTGGTTACCAGGCACACACACACACAGATACACAGGCAGAGGCACCACAGGCCTGCTGCTGCTGCTCTCTGAACCAAGGGAAACATTCATCCTGCTTTTCTCCTCTGCCCAGCACTCCAGAGCACAGCCTGCTTTTATTAGAGGGTGTCAGTCCTTTCCCTCCTCCTCCCTTCCCTTCTTGTTTTTCTGGGAGGTTCATGCACCATCAGAGAGAGCCCTGATGGGAACAAGACCGGGATTTTGGGGAGCTCTGGGGGTAGGGCCGTAAAGGGAGGGGAAAGGAACAGAAGAAAAGGGGGTTTCATAATGTTAGGGAACAGAATCTTGGGTAGCAGTTTGGTGGAGAGTTAAAAGATCAGACAATAAATTTACTTAACAGAGACTAATCTACTGGGACTGAACTTCATATCCTGTTTTGGGATAATATATTTCCTTCTGTGCTCTGGAATGAATCTGTCATCTCAAGTCTAATAATGAGAGGCAGAGGATTTTTAATCTCTGACCTCCTTCCATATAATTTAATAAAGGCTGGTTTCTTTATTTTATTTGGAAGCTAACTTATTAAACTTCTTCTTAACTGCTCCTCTGAAAAACACAGTTCAGGATTTTGCATTTTCAGGGTTTTAAAAATGAAATTGGGGTTTTCTTTAATGGAGAACAACGACGTACTTGCAAAATACTTGTTATGGGCCTGGATTCAGAGCACGGTTGTTTGTCTCTCAGCATCTCAGCTGAAGTCAGGGATGGGAGGCAGAGTCAGGCACCGTGTTTGCACATTCTTGGCTCCACATCCTCACCGGATTCCGTCCCACTGGGGCAGGCAGGGATGGGAGACCTAAAGCTGGCGTGGGACTCTGTGTAGCAGTGAGCGATCGCTGTGTGGGAAGCTGAGCTTCAAATGTGGTAACCACATGCATAAATAGTTACAAAATCACAATACTCCCTCTGCAACAGGCTGCTGCTGGTGTGCCAGTGGCTGCCACTGCTCTGGAGGTGCCACGCCACTGACCTGACAGAGCGGCTTTGCCAAGCCCCTCGGTGCTCTGCAATTTGTTAGGAAAAGCTCTCCTCACCCTCGGGCAGCCCCCAGACATGCTGAGGTGATAAATCACTCCCTGGGCCTGCTGAAAGCTCCTGCTCCCAAGGAATGTGGTGGCAGGTCACGCCGAGATCTCTCTTCTTGCTCTGCCTGATGAAGGAAGAGTCAGTAAAATACAGCAAGGAGCAAGGCACTTCCCACTGCACAGTTAGAAATACACTACAAAAGGGAAAAAAAATAAAAATGAAGCCCTTTCCTTAAAGGTTTGTCTGCAGTTTAAGACACTTAAATGAAGGGCTGGTGTCCCCTCAGGGCTCCTGTGCCAAGGTGTCTCAGGCACCAGTCAGGCTCCTCCAGCCCTGCTCACCACAGCCTGTGTGTGAGATTCAAGGCACTTCTGAGATCCTGCTTCCTACAGGAGCCTATTTACCATGGACTTTCTATAAAAAGCCTTTTCATGTAACTTGCTTCAGCTTCCGAGTTTTTGCTTTATTTTTTTTTCCCTATTACAAAAGGACCAAGCATGACAGGGAGGAATTTCAGATTTGCTGCAGAGAATTCTAGAGGCTGAATTAGAAGGGGCAAGTGCAGGCCATGCAAAAATTTTCTTAGATTTCTGTTTAAAAGAAAAGTGTAGTCTTGACAGTGATTAATAACTTATTTTCACACTTTCCAGAAATTCCAGTCTAAGCAGTCAGCTCTTGAATCTCAGTGCTGGAGCTGTTCCTTTCCTTTTAATCTTGCAGGTTGTCCTGTGCTCAGTTCATGTTCTGAACAAAATGCTGCTGAGGTGTGGGGGCTCAACCACCTTGCAGAGTGATTGCACATTCTTGTGTTATTCAGCCCTTGCAAAAAAAAAAAAAAAAGGCTTTAGAAAACGTAGATACAGCTAATCCAGCGTGTTCTTCTGAGAATTTGGGTTCCTAGGATTAACACAGAGGACAGCCCTTTATTTTCAAGCACTGAAACCCAGAATTTAGCATATTCAGATGCTGGAGTGCAGCTCTTGGTGAAGAGAATGATGGGTTTGCAACAACTAAAGTGGAGCTGTGCTG
Organism: Passer domesticus; assembly: GCF_036417665.1. Taxonomy (NCBI): domain Eukaryota; kingdom Metazoa; phylum Chordata; class Aves; order Passeriformes; family Passeridae; genus Passer; species Passer domesticus. The sequence continues at coordinate 14,297,534 of NC_087486.1, read as the reverse complement.
CTTGATACTTCCCACTCAGTCCTAGTGTTGGGGACATATGAACAAGTGTGGCTCTTCTGAGACTTTCTAGGTGACTTTTTGTGGCTGGTGTAGGATTAGTAAATTTAAAAATTCTTGAATTTAAAAATAGGATCAATTTAGGGATGGCAGTCCTCTAGGGACAGCAATTAAAATGGGAATATTTTGTTATAATCTTTGGTTTCCATAGTAACAGCAAGTTATAGACTCATCAGATTCCTAGTCTCCTTGTATCCCACTGTTACCTTGTTGTTGAACAGCTTTCCTCTTCAGAGCAAAACCCAATAACTCTTATTTTCCACTAGCTGTGACAGGTCCAGTAATTAGAACAGTAAATTTTGTCCAGTAAATAGGGTATGTACTTAGCTGTGCTAATGTGGTTTTACAGCAGAAGAAAAATGGTGGCAGTGGCAGCTTTAGAACTGATACGAGTATTTTTGTATAATTTAAACAGCATTTATGGCAAAAATTAATAGTTTTGCTTCATCTTGATAAATGACATATTATGGATGCCTTTGTAGTACTTTGTCTTCAGAGACAATTATTAAAATGTTTTCTATACAAAGGACATTTGCTCTTTCATTTTGATTTTAAGTGGAAGAAAAAGCAGATAGATGAGAATTGACTATTCATGAGTGGTAATGGGGGCAAAGGTGCAGATTGAAAGACAAATGATGTTTTTTCCTTGGGAAAGGTGATTTTCTGTAGCACAGAGACAAGAACCCAGGACTAGAACATCTGGAATGTTTGGCATATCCCCATTAATCTTGAAAGTCTATCTTGTGACTTCTGTGGATTTATATTTTCCCTCCTTTTTAGCACTCTGAGTCATTAGATTGTCTGCTTCATTTTACACATTAGTACATCACACTCCATAAATCCAGACAGTAACTCCTATTCTCCCGAATGTGGCTGTTATTGCTGCATTTACTGTGTGCATTCGTATCCTATTTTTTCCCTCACTTTTTTTGAAGGTTCCAAGTTTAGCTGTTTGCTTAGTAACAAAGACCTAAATCCACATCAATGACCTCAGAGGGGTCTGATGCTTCATTCAAAGCAGGCAGAATTTCAAATCACATTTATGAAGAATTCTCTGAACTGTTGCTGGATGGAAAACTTTTCACACACTCTCCCTTTCTTAAAAAAAAAAAAAAAAAGAAATTAAACAGATGAAAGAAAGGGAAGACAAATATCCCCAGCGGAATGGAAGCACGGCACCCTGTTTCACCTCTGCAGAGTGTCTCTCCAGGTCAGGTCCAAGAGGATTTTAACTGGGCTCCTGGGGCAGGTGCTCCTCTGGTTTGTGCTTGTTCTACGAGTAAATAAATTACTTCAGTCTCCAGGACTGTCTCCAGGGCCTTTCAACAACACAATAAATTCTTATTTTCCAGACAAAATCGAAACTTATTTCTAGTAGAAAAAGCAGGTCTTTTGTTTCCTTTTTTTTTCTTTCTCAGATTCTTTTAAGACCAAAGAAGCAAGGCAAAATTGCCTAAAATATTAAGACCTTCAAGCAGACTTTGTTTAGCTCCCTGGCTTGGTCTTCTGGAATTAACTGGGTAACACGTAGGGGTTTTTTTTAAGAGTGAAAAAATTGCGTGTGACTCAGCATTCCTGGTGTACCCTACAAATACTGTGCAGGGCTAAAAAAATGTCATTTTCAGTGCCTTTTAATCATCTAGGATGTCATCTTAGCATCAAGTTGACTTGAGTGCTTCTGTAGCAGGAGAGGAGCCAAGTGGTTTCTGCTTTCTGGTTTTCCCCTGCCTCGGGAGGAGGAGAAGCCAGGGAGGGCTGATGGCTGCCTGGTGCTGGATGTCATATCTGTCAGCAGTGACATCTGACAGATGTCACTGGTGCCAGTTTTTCTCTGTAAGACACACTTTGGGCTGTGCTATTCTGAATTTTTAAATTAGTGGAACTGTTTAAATTGCAATAAATCATTCTTCAGGCTGGCCAGAAATAGGAGTTGATGGGCTAAACTATGAGTACTGGAAAGGTAGAATATTTTGCATATATTTATGAGCAGTTTCTTCCAAAGTTTATATTTGCTGTATTCTGGGTGTGTTACACATGAAGAGGTTTGAACCTTTTGATCTCTATGTCTAGAGGTGGAAATAAATCTTAAAGTCTGAGCAAGATCATGACTCTAGAGCTGGGCTTCTTTGGAAGTTCCTTCAGCTTTATCATGGTGTAATGAGTAGAACATGATGTGAAACCATGTTAAATTCTATTTAAATTATAGAATAATGATTTGTGGATCTTTTCAATAACTAAAGAACACAATTACCTCTTACAATGATGGCTGAATGCAAAAACCTCTTCAAACCTTCTGGTACCTGTCTTGAGCTCCTTGAAAGCTGAAGAGCTCTTTGGACACCTGGGATGGAAGAAGGAACTGTGAATTTCAAAGATACAGAGAGACTGACCTGGTTGTTGCAAATATTCTTGTCCATCCAGAAGGTCTTAGTTTTCTTGATTGAATTTTTCTTTGATTTAAATTATTTTTGATAAAAATGTGTTCTGCATTTATGGTAATCATGGGAATCAGTGCAGAGTGTAAATACCAGCTCGGGAAGGGAAGGAAAAAGATGAAGCTATAGCAACAGTGCAAGGCAGGCAGACAATAAACAGCTTCTCTTGATGTGAGAGAATGTGATTTATGGAAAGGAGATAGGTAAACACAAATGGCATATAACTTAGTGTAGTTGCTGCAGATATTACATTATTTCTGCAGTAAATATATAGTGAACAGTGAACCTGTGCTCTCTGAGAACTTCCTGAGAAATATTTCAGCTGTAACTCTGTTTTCAGTCACTACTGTGAAAAAGATGCTTTTATTTGCTTTAATGTGGGAACAACATCCATTTGCTTCATACCTTCACAGCTACAGGAGTGAATAAACTTCCCTGAAATAACACAGCTGAAAACCCTGATATTAAGTTTCCCATTGTGGTCCACCTTCAAGTGTATAAAATATAAATTATAGCCAAAGTAGTTACTTTCAGCAAGTTTGGAGGATGTGATATCTGCATTATAGGGAAAGGTGTAATGTGTCTGTCTCTGTCACTCTGACTTCTCCAGGCAGCTTTGTACAGTCACACTTGATCTATCAGAAACTATAGTTGCTGCAAAAGTTATGAAAACATCAGCTAATATTTTACAGACTCGAGTTTATTTTTCCAAGGATTTTACCTTTCATTTATCCCAGAGCCTTTCTTCAACAAACTGGGTGGCAAAAATATCATATTACACTTGAATGATGGCACATTGGGCCCAGCTTTCCCCAAAATGTGGTGGATGGCTTGGAAGTGTGTGGCAACTGGCTCACAAAAGGGGTTCAGACGTGTCGAGCCCCAGCTGTGCCTGCTCCCTTCTCCGGGTGCTGATGTCCCAGGGGTGCTGAGCTCCTGTCCTTGCTGGAAGGAAGGGGGTGGCATTTATCTTGCAGAAAACAAATGGACCAGTGCTGGGATGTGTTGGGATGGTTTGATGAAGGCATTTCTACATCTGAATCAAACATCCCTTATGAGCTGTGGTGTCTTGTGGGTGGAAGCTGCAAAAAGGGAGGGGAGAGCAGGGGGTTGGCTCTCTCTGCCAGGTATAGGCATCTCATCTACTTATTTATGAGGGTTTTTTCTCCTTGGCACAGCAAGGCAACTCATTATCTGTGAAATTCCACCCACTGTCAAGTTTTTTGGGCAGTGTAGGTAGGTAAATATTGTGTTTTGTTCAGAGTGAGATTTCTAAGAGAAAATTGTATATTTTCTCTGAATCACAGATAATTATACAGTAATCTTGCATATTGAAACTTTGAGTTACAGAAGCAACCCCAAAATGTATTTGAATCTTACTTTTCACTCCTGTCAATAGTCAAGACAAAGTTGGGTTTCTTTTTTAACTGCTACGACAGAGTTTCATGTAGAATACTTTTATTGACCACAACCAAGATGTTGTATCCCTGAGAGTTAGAAAAAGAGTTGTTCATTTTACACACGTATTCTTAGGCAAAATCTGTGTGAAGCACATATGTTAATTCAAATTGCACAGTGCCTGAAGACAAGTACTAAAGAATTATAAATATTATTATTTGTTGTGATAACCTAATTTTAAAGGAAAGGTTTTAATTTTTGACCATGGAGTCATTCACAGCCTCCAACCAGAATGATATATGGATTCAATTTTTAGTATTTGAAGCACTTGAGGAAATAATTTCAACATTTAACTGTGTCAGTGTCAAAACTATTATTTGTGGAGTCTAATTGGCTTGTTTTTCCATTTGATAAAAAAACTGGACATATAAAATAAAATACATTTTTAAAAAATTCTTTTCAGGGTAATTAAGAACCTTCTCTGCAATGGAACCTCTTGTTCTGGAGAATGAGAGATCAGTCATGGCAGATCATGAGCTCTGAAGTTGCCAATTTAATACTGCAAATATTGGTTTGCATTTTGATTTCTTAACCTTGGGAGATAGAATACTCATTGCAATACTTAGGCAGAGTAAGAACTTAAAAATACGTTGGCTTATGGCTTTTGGGTTTTGTTGTGTTCAATGCACACCCTGGGTGCCAGCAGTGGCTGTGAGTGACAGGTCCTGATTTCCCTCACAGAGCTGTGAGCCCTGCCTTTGACACCGTCCCCAGCAGCCTGCAGAGCTGTCCTGCAGGGAGTTTCCTTCCAGTTCCTCGTGGGGAAGGAGCCCCAGCCTGTTTCTTCTGCTGTAAAACCACATTAGCACAGCTAAGTACATACCCTGTTTGCTGGAAAGAGGGGCAGTGCCAGAGAAAGTCAGGGCAGTTCTTCCTCAAGGCAGCTGCAGGAGGCCGGAGCTGCTCTGGCCCAGGAGTGCAACTGGGTGGGTGGAAGCTGCAAAAAGGGAGGGGAGAACAAGGTGCTGGTTTTATCTACCAGGTAGATACATCTCATATACTTATTTTCAACGGGTTTTTCTCCTTGCTGCTTTAATCTGCTTGGGCTCAGCAGCATCTGAAGGTGAGGAGCCGTGGTGGCACCACAGGGTCTGACCCCGCTGTCCCACCATGGGCGCAGCGCAGGGTGCCCAGCCCCGTGGGCACACCCATGGGGCCCTGCAGATTCCTTGTAGAGGACACCAGTGCATGCACTGGGCTCTCCAGCAGCTGTGGAGCGGGCCCAGCTGTGGCTCCTGGTGGGCTGAGGCTCTGATCAGCAGAGGGCACCAGATCAACACAGCTGCACCTGCCGGGATGGCGCAGGTTGGCCGGGATGCAGCCAGGGATGCAACCAGGCTTCCATCTCCAGCACAGACCCTCAGCGTGCCTGCTTTCCTGGAAGGCTTTGGGCTCATAAACATTATTTCCATCTTATACTGTGTTGTTAAAAAGAAAATCTCATGTGAGCGAGCTGCTCCAGTATTGCCTTTCCAAAGGCTGTGGGATGCCAAGCTACATAGTCACAGCTGCTGGAAGCTCAGATGATCTGTTCTGTCTTTTCAGAGATTAAAATTTTTCAGTCATGACTTAACACTTGAAAAAAAATTGTTTAATTTTTTAATCTTTTTTTTAAACAAAGGGCCAAACAGCCCAACATGAGATGATTTTGGAGAGGTAGGAAGGATTAATTTCACATTGCCAGAGTTGCTGTGTGAGGAAGAATATCAGAAAATGAATGAGATAAGCTTTTATAAGAGCCCCACCAGTTTCTGGATTGTTTTTCTTTAAGAGTTGCAAAGAAATTTAGGTTTATCAAGATTGACACCTGAAAGAACAAGAAAAAAACCCAAGTATTTATTTAGTGAAGGGCTCACAGGTTGCACTGGAAAGTGCCAGCCCTGCAGTGCCCCAGTCCTTCCTTCCCTGTCTCAATACAGCAAAATATCCTCAGCTCCTGCTCACTTTTCCTAAAGGCCACGGCAATGTTTAACTAACATAAAACTCTGTTTTAGGGGGACAAAATGTTGGGGCTTTTTTAAAAAAAAGAAAGGAAAGGCAGAGTAGGTGAAGCTGCAGACCTCAACTGTATTTTTCAAGCTATTCAAGTTCACTTTAATGTTTTCACCAGAGTGCATCACCCCACATAATTTCTCCATTTTTTTATAGCTGTGCTAATGATGCTCTCATTTCTTCTGTAATCTGTTGCAGTCCTACACATTAGATTCAGTGATGACTTTGCAGAAAACACAGATTATGGTGTTGGCAGGAATTCCCTTCCCTGGAGGTACGAGACATTTGAGTTAGGTGAGGAGGGCAGAGTTTGCAGTTTTTCCTGGCAGTGGTTCAGTGCAGTTCTATATTTATTGTGACTCAAAAAACAAGCCTTTTATTTAGTCTGTGTATGAAATGCCTCTTGCCTTTCTTTTGGAATTAGTGAAAGTTGAGAGCATTTTACATCCTCAGAGATTTTACATTTTTTACTAGTGAATGTCAATGTGGCAGAAAATTTTGATTAATAATACCTATGGTAGGGGGCATACAGGGCTTGAGAGAGTTGCAAATTATTTGTGGAGAGCAGGACTAGGGTATCAGTTGATAATTTGTCTACTGCTACAGCACTAGAGCAATCTATATTTGATTTATTTTTTCTGAGAATGATATGAAAAGGAAGAAATAATTTTCTAGGCCAGAAAATGTGAGTATGTTATTGTGATATGCTGTCATGGAAATTTTTTAACACACCACAAATAGTTAATAATACATAATATGGTAGATAATGCATTAGTTTAATCAATGAGTGATACAGGTCAATGAACTGAAGCTGATGTTAGAGGGAACTGAAAAGAAAATTCATAATTTAAACTGTACTGTGTGTTTTTCATAAAGCTGAATATAGGCAGAAGTGATGGATAGAAGGAAATAGAGACATACATTATTCGTGTAATTCATCCACCTGTTCCTTCAAGTAAATAAGAAAACCTGTTTTCAGTACTAGGTCAGCCTTCTTTACATAGGTTAGCTTCTGCTCTGCCTCTTTGTCTTTTTCAAAACATTTTTCAGATGTTTAATGTCTCAAGAATTAAAAATCCCCCTGTAAACTAGTTGTTTTTAATAACTTGTGTTTGGTTGTGGGCAGCACATGCTCTCAGCACTGGGGCTGAGAAGCTAATCCTGAAGCAATTTTATTTGTTCTTTCCTCAGTGATTTGAAGTGAAACAAGTCAGTGACTGAAATCCATATACTTCTTAGGGCACCAGTCCCTAATCTCCCCCACCCTCATGATATAATGTTTACAAATGACTCTTTGCCTGCCTACAGCAGTCAGGCTGCTCAGTCACTGCCTGGGGAAATGGAGCAATGACTGAAGTGACTGGGGAACCACAATATCCACAGCATCCACAACATCCACAATATCCACAATATCCACAACATCCACAGCATCCACAACATCCACAATATCCACAATATCCACAACATCCACAATATCCACAGCATCCACAACATCCACAACATCCACAGCATCCACAATATCCCTCAGGGTCTCTCATCAACCACCAGCAGGGCCACAGGGAGCAGATCAGGTGCTAAGTGTTACTCTTCAAAAGGGTTCTGGGGAGCAGCTAGAGAGCATGAAGTCTTGCAGACTTTTTTTATTAACTACTTGTTTAGGAAAGCACAGAGGTATTTTCTGCTGTAGCCTGAACACCACCTCTGAATACCAGAAATCAAATAAAATTCCCTATTTCCTGCCTTCCCAAAGGAACTGCATTACCTATAAACCTTGTTTACCTCTGGGCTGTGATTAACAATTCCCCATAAGGAAGGATTTTGGCTATTCCAAAAAGGAAAGGCAAAACGATGATGTATGTGCTTCTAGTATCAATGTGAGAAGAGTAAACAAGGAAAAATATTTCTATTTCTGTGATTTCCCATTTGACTTTTTTGTTTGCCACTTAGCTAGTAATGGATGGGATGAGAAAATATTCAAACTGTGATTTTCAGTGGGGAATTACAATAACAGTCAGATTTGTACATACTTACAGTACATTTTTTTTCCTAACCCACCTCCTTATTTATGTTCAGCAGAGAACATCTATGTACAAGTCAGCTGTTTTTTAATAAATACCTGAGCATCAGTGCTGTGTGTTTCCTAGAGGATTTTTCACCACCACTGCTCTGGGGTACAACTGCCTGTCCCTGACTGTGAGTTTTGTGTACTCCTGAGAGTTTACATGTGGTGGGAATGTGGAAGGAAAGGTCAGGTCAGTGAGTGAGGTGCAGGAAAATGTTGGGCTGCATTCAAGCAGAGCCTCCTCAGGGCAGTTCAGCTCCCTGGCCATCCTAAGTTTGCTTTAGTCAGTCTGGCATCTTCTCTTTCTCTGTCAGAGTATTAAGATCTTCACAGACCTGCTTTCTCAAACCAGGAAATTCCTCAAAGTTAAAGATGTGGTTCAGAATGTGTGTGTATGTTGTTGTCTTTCTATTAGTTTTGTTTAAGATGCCAAAAATTGGTATTTACTGAGTGCCCAGCATTTAGGTAGTTGAGGTGAGATTAATCATCTCTCTCTGTACTGAAGTCCAGTGATTTATTAGAAAGAAATTACATTGACAAGCCATGAGCTAGTGTGGACAGTCTAGGATCCGTTTTTGCTTATGGCTTCCTAATAAACAGTGGAAAGTCAACCACTGTTTCACTTCCAAGGATAGAGCATGTCAGTAGTGAAAAAAATCTTTGCTAAAGGCAAAACTTACTAGGTTTTGCCAAGAAGCTTGTTCAAATGGCATTAATTATGAATAGCATGATCTGTGTCATGGAGTATTTATGAAATTGAAACAAACAAAAAAGACATTTCAATTTATACAAAATCAACATCAATGTTTTAGACCTATTGGTCAGGTTAGGTGTTCTTCAACAGTAGAAGAATATTCTATTATTCTTTGTTCTAATATTTCTACCCCATAGACAACAAAAAGCCCCCCATCAACAAACTCCAAACCAGCACAGAATGACAAGGGATGGCCCAGTCTTTCTCATAACCAGGTGCTAGAAAATGGAAGAGGCTCGAGTGTCTTTTAACCCAGAGCTTGTATTCTAAACTTAGGTGAAGAAACTTTGTACAGGTGCCACTTTGCAATGGTTTGTTTTGTAAGTGGCAAGTCAGGCAGTTCTGCTGAGTGTTTTCCTGTCATTTGTGGTTTGTGTGCATTTGGATAATGCAGACATATCCCATGTGAGCTGCTAGGCTGTGGTATCAGAACATCTCTGCCTGCAGTCACATCGACAGACAAGGAGATCGCTTTCTGCGTGTGATTTTGGAGGGGTTGAAGGAATTTGAAAGTTAGTGGAAACAGCATCTGTCAGCTATTACTGTAGTGTTGTTCTTCCTTGTTTAGCGAGTTGTCAACATCTAAATTGACAGAAAATCAGGCAAATGTATTTCTGTGTACAGTCCTTGACAAGTGGCGGAGGCCCATTTGTGTCTTTTCTTGGCAGTGACATTGTAGGTTCATGTACAAAATCTAAGCAAGTTATCGCTTCACTGAAAGACACTGAGTTAAGACAATCAAAAATATTTGCTTTCTGTTATAATAACTATTTAATAATTCTACTGTAAATAAGAACCACTTGGAAAATAGAATAGTAGCAAGAATACTTCAACTATCTCTGAAGTGAGCTAAATGCTCCTTTTAGCAGTTAAGCTTTTACAGATGTCAGCTGAGGAGAACAAACATCTTCATAATTTATTTATCACAAGTGAAAGCTGATTTTTCTACTTGTTCATCTAGATAACTTTCATTTTTCTGTCTCCATCATGTCCACTTCAAAGCAAAAGATAAGGTGAGATTCTAAAATAACTTCTTTTTTTTATGGATTCTTTTGAAGTGTCCCTCAACCTTCCCTTCCCTTAGTCAAGACAATCTAGTAAGACATTGTCCATCTGCAAAGCTTCTCCAGGAAATGCTCTTTTTTCTTTAATTTGCATATAATTTTATTTATGTTAAAGTCATCATAAGGGCAATGCAGGTTTTTACTATCTCCTTCAGAGATTTCAAACTGTTTTAGAACTAGATGTGTGCAAGAATTGTATTCAGGGCTATGGAAGAAGAGGAGCTTGGTGGCAGTCTTTTGGATTGACTGTTCTACTGCACCTTCAGAAACTTTTTTCACCATACATGACCAAAAAGTGTTTTTAAATTCTGGGATTTTCAGAGTGAGTGGAGATTTTAGGCTAACTGTGAGAAGGCTTGTAGGAAAGATCTGTTAAATATGAAAGAGGTGGGGGAGAACAAATCCCAAACTGTTGCATGCTCCCTTGTTCCCTTCTGAAATTCTGCGTTGATATTGCAAGGAAATTTTTCTTTGGAGTGTAATGTTTACTTGGGGAAGATGGTGTTAAAGGAAAAAAACCCTTTTTTTAGCTGTGACATTCTTAGGATCATTTAGCTGCTAGATTGGGCTGTGCAGTGTTTGAAAAGAGGCAGAAATTGCAAGATAAGATCAACTGCTCACCTGGGGAGACTTAGAAAAGTTTCATATTTGAAGCACATGTTCCAAACGCTAGTCAGGAATGGATAGCATTAAATTCTTACATCTGGCACAGAGCTGCTTGCTTTTATGTTGGTTTCTTTTCTTGTTTTATTGTTTAAAAGGATAATAAAACCTCACAATAATATCTCATAATCAGTATAGAATATCTCCAGGCACCTCTTGAATGGTGGCTTTGCCAAGAAGAACATACGTCGTGGTTTATTTTGCCTACAGAAATGCTGAGAGTTTTCATCTGGATCCCCTTGGAAATAAATTTATGATTTGTACCAGTGCAAAAAAAGGAAGAGGAAAATATTCTGCACTGGCTGAATAGATGGTAATTCATTTTGGCTTTGTGGCAAGCAGAATTAATTATCCAAGCAACCTTACACCTTTGGCATGGCTTCAGCTGTTGCACGTTGCCATAGATGTTCAAAGCCAAGGCTCCTGCCATTTCCCATTGGTTTTGGTATGGTTCTGTGGTTAGTAACTGGATACAAATAAACTGAAAGTCCACCTTTAAATGAACAATAATTCCAACTCGTAGGTTTTTAGTGGGTTTTAAAGCAAATTTTAGCTGGACTTCACACATACTAATGTTCACTGCTTGTTTTTAGGATTGCAGAAAATGAAGTAAGAGCAGGGAGAAGACTTGAACACAGGATGTTCAGGTTTCTTCATGAGAGCTTTCTCTTTGGAATTCTTTGCAAATATTCCACGTTGTTTCAGTTAATTCCTTTTTATTCTCAAATCTAATTAAATGCAGTGTTGATGGCAGTGGACTGTTCATTTGATGTGCTTGTTGCTGGCAGATGTGTGTTAGCTGGATCCTGTGTGCCCTGTTTGTCCACTCCTCTCTGATATTGGCTGTGTCCACTGTTAGTGCCAGGTGCTTCAGCTCAGACTGGTTTTACCTTTCTGTTTCTGTGGCTTCTGCTCTACATTTTTTTACCAGTTCAAATTCCTCTATAATTTTCAAAAGTAACTGTTTCTCAGGACTCTGAGGGAATCAATATCCATTCATCTTTTAAAAATTCTAGTTACAATGCTTCCAGCTGGTGATTCCAGGGTGTTTTCTTCCCTCCAGTTACACTGACATTTCTGAGGTTAGTCTTTCCTACAGGCAGTTTTTAATCCTCCCCTTAGTCCAATGGGGCTGATTTTAGCTCTCTCTAAAGAAGATGTTCTTTTTTGAAGGTGTCAGCCAGACTTTTATCCCAGGAATGTCCACATGGTGTTTCCAGGGGGAGGAATGCCATGCTTTGAGTGTGATGATTGGTTGGTCACACTGCCATGTTCTGATATCTTTTCCCGGAGCCAGAAACTGGGCAGTAATTCCGGGACTTGTGCATCCCCTTGTCCTGCATCCCTGTGGCCCATCTCAGTGAATCTGTGGCTGCGTTTTTCCGGATTTATAGCTCCATCAGCTTGACTTTACTGTTTGGGTCTAACCACCTCATTTTTCTTAATGTGTGAAGAACTTGTCCTTATTACTAAGGTGTATTTTTACTCTTTTCTTATAGAAGAACTATCTGGAAACATCCTGAGAACAGGCTTCAGTTCCAAGCAGAGTTGTGATTACTAAGCAGTTGGGTTTTTGCCATCAGCAAATGATCATTCACTTACTAATGTAGTGAACCATTTTAAGAGAATTTGTCTTGTTCGTCTCCTGTTACTGTTGGTTATAACCATTTGTCTGATTCAGTCTCTTAACTCCTAGCAAATTGTTCCCATCAAATTAAATTTTTAATCTATGACAATGCTAAATGCAGTTAATTGTTTATGGAATGAACAATATAGCATAGTGATAGAGACAATTTTGATCAATCAGGTGGCTCTAAAGCATAGAGATCTAATACTGCATCACTGTATTTCAAAAATCATTATTGTTGCTTTGGAAAGTGCCAGTCATGGTTAAAGATGTCAGCAAATTTAAGAGGAGGACAGAAAATATCCATTTAAAAATCTTGGTTTAATTTAAAAGTTAATGGTGAAAAGTGTGTAATTGGAATTTTATTTTCCTTCTGTTACACCCAGTGATGACTGTCATGAGAGCAATAGGCCAGACATGGGATTAAAATTGTGCTAGATAAGTAATTTACTAACTACTATTCTGCAGTTCTACTCTTGCTTTAGACTGCTGGCTTGAACTATAAACTTGAGAATTCTTACACCTCTAAGACATTTTACTAAACAAATATTAATTTAATATTAAGGGTTACAGAATGGAAACTATTGCCTATACAGTACTCACAGTATTAAAAGGGCCAAATGTAATATAAAAGGCAATCTTTCATAGGAACACATAAATTAAATCCTTAAAGAAATACTTTGCTTCTGATTCTTTTTCTGTAGACAGTTTCATCAAGCATGCTGCCAACAGATAAAGTGAATGTCAAGTTGTAAACATGTCTCAAAACAACCCTTTAATTTGCCATGGGAAGTTATTATGGTGACTGTAAATTATGTGACTTCCTCATGCTAAGTACACCCAAAACAAAATCTAGACAAGCCATTAAGGAAAGAAAACATTGGTTTAATTATATTGCATTCCAGCATTATGGAAAGACATCTTGGAATTGATTGGAACATTTTAGACTGAATATGTTGACATTGAAATATTATTATTTTCCATAATGCTCAGATATATCAACCTGTGCTGAGCTGCCAGCGTGATACCATGAGGGATGTTTGCATCTGAACCAGCCTTTCCTAGATCCTGACCCTGCATTTTCCTCTGGTGTTGTGGATCAGAGGCTCATCACTGTGGAATTTTTTATGTGTCTGAACTGGTATTTTTTAGGCAATTGTATCTTCCCAAGATACCTGGGAAAACACATTTGGTTAGCTTTGCTTTGATACAGGTCTCCACCAGTGCCTGAAGTCCTTGTGTTTCATGAGGAGCAGTCAGGCTTTGCAAGGGTTTGTGTCACCCATCCTCCTCTTGCACGTGCAGAACCTCCAGAAGGTTTCATTCAGCACAAGGGTGTGCAGCGTAAGGTTTTAGCTGTGATTGTGTTTCCTTCTGTGACTTCCTCACCTAAATTTCAGTTGTGTTGGATGATATAAACAAATGTGGCCATGTCTAGAACTTTAGGCTGAGATTTTTCAAAACAACTCTGCTCTCATTTAAAATGTGTCAGGATAACAATCTGGAGATCTCTTTTGTGTCTTTTAATTACTGTATTGACTTCTGCCTCAATGATTTTCTTTAGATTTCTGATTTATGATCAGTGAAGATTTTGGGGAAAAGTAGAAGCCTCATTTTTATTTCATACCATACATTTGTCTTCTCAACTTGATCAGTAAAAGCAAACTTCACTCTTGATATTGGAGGAGTTCAAAGTTTAGCCTGTATGTCTTTTTAAGCATTGCATATGGGAAGGAGAATCTTATGTACCTGAAAAGTTACCTTTGTTTGAAATATTTTTTCAGGTAGGTTTTTTTTGAGGGGCGGTCATTCACTAGAAAACAAAATAATTTTATTAATGATTAAAAAACCTCCCTTGCCTTGGGGTTATTTGGGTTTTGTCTCTAACTAGAAAAAGGAAGCACTTATGCCAGATAGAACTGAGCTTCCTACAATACTTCCACATGGCTAAAATTGCTAAAATTACTGGGCAATTTTGATAAGTAGTTATTATATAAAAAAGGGGGTTTTCAAATGCTTTACTGATCAATGGGTAACCAGGGCCATGCCATAAAGAGATTTTAAAGAGAAATGGAGCAGATCTGTCTGTGTGCATTAGGAACTGGCACCAGGTGTCTCAGGAAGAGCACCCAGGGTCACTTCGTGCAGTTCTGGCTGAAGCCCTGGATGCCTCCTGTGTCACAGATATGATACCTGCAGTTTTGGGTTTACATCCACAAGCTGGACTTCCTTTTTAATTCTGTGAAACTGTCTGCTAAAAGGAGAACGTTGTGTGTGCTGTTAATCTTTCATGTTTATTTAGGAACTAAAGAAATATCTTGGTCTTCCTCATGAAGATAAAATTGTCAAAACTACCTCATATAAAACTCAGCTGTAGAACAGGAAAACTCTCTGAGCTGGTGTTTTTATTTTCCTGTTAGATGCTTTTTAGAGTCCAGGGTGTATATTTGACTCAATTTTCTATGACTACTCAAAGTAGGAAGCCCTGAGTTATGCTTTATTTGTAAGGTTTGAGCAGCCAAAGCAAGGGTTAAACAGAGTCCTGAAAAAACCTCAGGTTATGTAAAACCACATGCCAAGTTTCTAAAGTGAAAGGCATGAAAACAGGTCATAAATCACTGTGTCTGCAGAAGGTGAAGTCTCCAGAATTTATTGTTTACGCAGCATTCTGATTTGCCCACGAGGAAGCTCCTTGTTGGGATAAATGCTGTAACTATAGTGATAACACACTTGGAGCTGCAGCTTCCAGCGTGGGGCACAGGCAGGAGAGCACCACAGCATCCTCTTGCTGTGCTTCCAGATAGGAAGGAGAGCATTTGTCTCACAGAAATTTATTTTTTTATGGGAAACAGTACGTAAACCACAGAACGAAAAAAAAAAAAAAAAGAAAAAGAAAGTAGGGAGGAGTTGTTCCAATACTTCAAGGAAACAATGTATACTTCTTTTCCTTATGTATTGCTTAACAGCAAACAAGAGCAAAGAGATTGGGTTGTTTAAAAAAAAAAACCCAAGCTTTTGGGAAAAAAGTTCTTAAATTTCTTTTCTAAAGACAGCTTTTCAAATGTATCTATATAAAAACATGCTGGGGTTATTTTGTATGTGTGCATTTGGATCTAAGTATCTTTACGGCTCTGAAGGCAGACGTGAGATCCCCCTGTGTCTCTCTGGACCCACACGTGCTTCCCTGCTCCTCCAAATCCTTTGAGAGGAGCCTGCCAGATGGAGCAACATGAATCCATCCATATGCATTCAAATTAGTAAAAAATCCAGATTTGATGCATATCTCAGAGGTTTCTGAGTGATCTGAGGGTGTTTTGGAGGTTTTCATGAGATCACCTGCTTGATTTTCACTTGTTGCAGATAGCAGCTCTTTCAGTGTACTCTGCTGGCTCTGCAGCTCAGCTCCCTGTGCTGGGTGGTTCTGTCTGTCCCCTCTTGTGCTGAGTCTTTGTGGCTGTGAAAAAAAATATTACTCTTCAGGATGATAATAGTCAGAGAAGAAAAGCCCATTATTTTGTGACAGACAGACTGTGTGTCTGCAGGGCTTGTTCAGCACTCAGGAAAGAGGGGCTGAATTCTCACCTGGACCTTCTGTGGAAGGGACATATGGGGAGATGAGATGGAATGGCACTTGGAAAAATTACTTACTGTTCTGAGCTGGCAGAACAGTAGCTCTGTGATTTTCCTGTGCTTGGTTTGCATTTTGTCTAAAAGTATGAAGTGGGTTTTTATTTAGAATTACACACTCTGATACATCATATGACAGTAGTTTATATACTCTAATCAGTTGTAGTTCAATCTCAAGGAAAACTTTATCTTTTCTTTTCTTTGCTAAAAAAAGGTTTGATACATCAGTGTGTAATATGAAGGCTTGCTTTATTTTCCCCAAAATGGTGTTTATTCCTCTCTTCTCTCTGTAAGAAGTTGCTGTGTTCTCTGGGGACAGCACCAGAACCAGTGGTCTGAATTCTTGGGTTTTATCCCATGTCTATTCTTTACTGCATTTCTCCTCAATAACTCATTTTACCTGTCTGTGTTGCTGTTCATCTCGTGTATAAAGGGGGAATAACAACATTGTGACTTCCTTGGAAATAAAGGAAGGATTTCTTTTTGGAAATCAATAAGTAAAATCTCTGTTAAGGTGCAGTCCCTGTTTTCTCACTCTAAATAAGATGTCTTGAGAATTTGCTTCTCAACTTGGACAAGATACCTGTGGAAGTGTCTTGTCAAAATAGTAAAAAAAATTGCCTGAAGTGAAGGTATTTTGTAAACTGAAGAGACAAAAAAAAATGTATTTAAAACGTTTTCTGAGAGATGTGTGGTTTTCCTTTGCAGGAAGAGAAGATAGAATGTTATTCTCTGCCCTCATTAATGGAAGTAGTTTTCAAACATTATTTTTGTCCACAGACACTTCCCCCCACCCCATATTCCCTGATTCTGCATCTCACAGACACTGGTGGCTTTTTCTGAGTAAGCTTTTCCAAAAAACCGAGATGTAGAAACCCTTGGTACAGAAAGGTTGGTGTCAGAAATTCATTCCCTGCCATTTTGAGTGTCTCCATCTCCATCTCTTCTGGATCCCTCCTGGCAGCAGAGGTGGGTGTGGAGGCAGGGATGGGTGTGCAGGGATGGGTGTGCAGGGGTGGGTGTGCAGGGATGGGTGTGCAGGGGTGGGTGTGGAGGCAGGGATGGGTGTGCAGGGATGGGTGTGCAGGGGTGGATGTGGAGGCAGGGATGGATGTGCAGGCAGGGGTAGATGAGGAGGCAGAGGAACTGCAGACTGTGAGCAGCAGAGGACAGCATGAATGGCTCCTGAGGGTGAGCAGCCTGCACAAGACAAAGGAGAGAGCACTGCAGCTCCCAGGGAAGAGGCAGCATTTCTCAGTGTGATGATGAAGTGCTTCCGTGGAGCTGCAGCAGCTACGATAGCACTTCCATCTGGTAACTTCACTTTTATGGAATGCTTTTGCCAGATTTTTCAGTATTTCAGTGAACATGTGTATGTTTCTATTGGAGAAAGGAGTTTGCTTTAATGTCATCCCTTCCGAGACACACTTGGTAATAAACAACTCCAAATCACACCTTACATTTTTTATCAGGAGTGAACTCAAAATGTTAAGCTGAATTTCAGGCTAAAGCTATTCATCACTTGAGAATACACCTGGGTTGTTGATAAAATATGTGTATCTCAATAGAGGGTTAGTATGGGAAATTCAGGCACCCCAATTTTATCTAAACATGGGATTAGTGTGTGAAATTCAGGTACCTCCTGTTTGTTATTTTCTCAATTTTAGGTCATGATGTCTTTTGATTTCTGTCACTGAAGTGATTAGAGCTGAATGAATTTTCATGCGTACAGGTTGGGGAATGAGAGGAATTGGTGCCATGTGTTTCCCATTGTGGGAACCTTTATGATATCATCGACAGAGAACATGCTCAATATGCCTTCCAGACTTGGCCTGCTGTTTAGCTTGTGTGATTGCTTTGGACTGTGTCAGGAAAATATTCATATTCCCCTTGGTGCATGAATATTAAAATATTTAAAGCATTTAGTCGATAAGAGGAAATATTCTTCCCCAAAAAACAAAAAAAAGAACCTTTACATTCCTGATGACAATATGTGCAATATCTCATTTAACATCTAGGTCTCATTTTGCCATGGGCACTCTCAGAAGCTCCCTGTTCAATGGAGCACTAATGCTCACCTATCCATCCTAGGTACTCTCAGAAAAACACATTTTTGGTTCCAGTTCCTAGAAATAAAGTCCTCCTTCTGTCAGCATATGGGTAACAGCTGTCATTACCATCAGCCACTTATATTGTCTGCTGTCCCAGTCCTTTATCTGTCCAACTCCAGACACTAATTCAGAAAATCAGAATAAATAATCAAGGCATGTGGAGCTGGGGCCAAGTGTTTTTTATTTACAACACCTGTTGCCTTTTGGAGGGTTGGCACAGTCAGTCTGAGCCACAGCAGCTTTCTGGATTTCCTAACTGGACTGCATGAGAAGTGTCTTTGCAGGTTTATTTTTTTTTTTATGTAACTCTTCATTCTTATTTTCGTTACAAGGTTAAAACCCAAAATAACACCACACATCTTCGGTAAAGGACTGGGCAAAAAGTTTGCAGTGGGTGGAACTGCGCCCATTTTCACCCTGTGATACACAGAATTATATTCAGCTGTAGTGCTGCTGGGGCAGGAGACATGAAACACCTCACAGAGAAATCTCTCCTGTCCTACTCCTCTCTAGTAGTTTTTTTCTTTACCAATGTGTTTCCTCACTGCAGTTCTCTTTATGAATCCTGGGATTTTTTTGTGGAAATTTTCAAAGTGCAGTCTGTTTTAGTTGTGGGGAAGAAAAGAAAGGGGAGGGGGCAGTACCTCTCTTCCTGTTTCCTCAGATGTTTCCAAACTTTTAATTTTTTTCTTAATTTCTGCCTCCTGAAACCATGTCACTTAAAGCTGAGATGTTTTTGCAGTTTCAGATGAAGCCGAGCTGGGGTGTCAGTGTTGAGTGCTCAGTGATCCAGTGAAGGGGCTGCTGCCTTGCCAGGTGTTTGGGGCACCTGGTCCTGGTTGTGTTGGGGTTGTAGTGACCCAGAGCAGCTCAACACGGCCAGGCACAGCTGTGCCTGCTTGGGTGTGAGATGGAAAGAGATCCCTCATGTGAGTTTTTAAAGCACCTAAGTTTGTTGTCTTTAGAGGAACTAGTGGAAGACATGCTTTGGAGAACACAGCTCCTTCTGCAGGTCAGACAAATTATTTCCCTTTCAACCAATTACTTGAATTAGCTAATCAGTAATGAATAATATTTTATATGTCCAGAAACCTTATGTTACTTTTCTTTTTAAACTGTCACAAAAATTACATCTTGTTTAATCAGAATTCACATCAGTTTTGTTTGCTGAATTTAGAAAAGTAGAAAGAGGACTAATGTGTCTAACAAAATTAATTAAAACTCTAGAGTAATTTAGGCTCTGAAGATGCAATACCTCTCTAAAGCACAGTTAATTATAGTAATTTTTAAAAAAAATTACTCTTAGCTCTCTTCTGTCATGGGAAAGCCATAAACTCGAAGCCTGAAAAATGGAATGTATTTCTTACAAATGCATGTAGATACATACATACCTACATACCAAATATATAAAAAGCCATATATTTTATGTGTATATATATATATGTGGTCTTAGCATCCAGTTTGAGGTTCTGCAATGTGTGTCCACTGTGTGGTATGGCTGGCTTTGCTACCTGTATTAACAGAGGTGAAAAATTCTGCACTTGAGTTCCCAGTGTAGGTGATTTTCTGTGCTATTAAAAAAACCCAATTAATTTTGTGAGAATTGATTGGTCTCTAGGTTTAGAGCTACACAGGTACAGGACAGAAAGGAGAAATGGAAATAACAGCCTCTATATGCATAGAGCTCTGTGCATGTATTTATCTTAATTTGAAATAATTACTTTCTTGCAGAACAGCCAATGATTTCTCATTTCTGCACGTAAACAACATTTATTAAAAGTTAGAAAAGACAAAATACATTTTGGAGAAAAAGGCTCTTAAAACTCTTAGACTAAATTAATTTTGTTCTAGAAAGAACTACCTTTTCTTCACTGAAAGTTTTTGGAGGCTTTGTGAAATAGCTGTTCATGCTTGGGCTTTAATCATTTTAACAAGGATATAAGATGTATTGTATGTACTATGTGCTCCATATCTATCTATAAACCTAGACATTATACTCAAACCCAGAATCCATACACGAGACCTCTGAATATTCAATTTCCTGGCAAAATGCCTCAGTGGGAAATGAGCACAGCCAGAGTTAAAGTGGCTTCAAAGCAGAGCAGGACCAACAGGCTGAGCCTGCAGCCATTTCAGTGCTGCTTGGGTGGAAGGGGCAAGGAAAGGAACAGAGAGCTGAAGATGTTCAAGGAGTCCACAGAACAAAACCCACCTGCCTGTTCTGAGGTGCCTTTTCAAAGATCTTGAGTGCCTCTAAGTGGCAGGAGTAAATAAGAGTGGCAGAGTTAAATCTTCATGTAGCGCGCTCCAAATGGAATTAAACTCAACAAATCCAAGCTGAAAGGATCTCTCCCTTTGTAATTTCCTGCCTTGGAATTACCACACTCTGGAGGGGAAAAACCAAAATGCAGACGTGGTGTGACCTGGATGTGTGGAGATGCTGTGGATTCCCTGGGTGTAGTTTCTCTCCACGTTTCAAAACTCCCTCAAAGATATTTTTAGCAAATCCATGTAGAGAACCACACCTGTGTTTTTCACTGCCCGTAGAGTTGTTATTTATTCTTCAGCCACTGAGACTAACTAGAACAAAGTGTAATAATAGTTAGGGTTTGTTTCTTAGTTCATGCCCTGACAGTCCATACAGTACATTTTCTGTGGTGGGCAGCTCGTGGGGGTGGCTGGCAGTGGAGTCAGGCTTCTGAAAAGCTCTGGGGCTCAGCAGGTGCTCCCTGTGGGGCACATCTTTGTACAGAATGCTTTTGGAAAAGGCTCCTTCTGCCAGTGGAGCTCTTCCCCTCTGCCACAGCCCAAACCTCCCCTGTGATACAGACACTTCATTTTGTGATGGGATGGACTGATTTTGTGTGCTGCTGCTGTGATTTCACCCATTGCCACCAAATCCAATCTTTTCCAATACTACAAGCCTGCCCCAAAGGGACACATCTCTTTGGAGAGCACCACAACTACCCAGAAATAAAGTTCCTATTTTCTGTAGTCTTGCTAGAGTAAAGTAGGATTTTTTTCTCTACTACTTAGGCTTTAACAAGGTATCCCTTTCCTTTAAAAAATAATTACCTTTCAGATTTCTAGAAAGATGACAAAAGAGTAACACTTTCTAAATTTAGATGTTTTGCTGTCTTGCTAGGAGCATTCCCCATGCTCTGTGAATGATCATTCCTTTGGTAGTTATGTAACTTTTCTTTTGCTCTATAAGTTTTTTATTTCAGGTTCATGTATAAATGCTAGTGTGAAACAAGTATTTTCTGATTAAATTAGATGGCTTAAATAATCTTTATTTTCCCTCAATAACTGAATTGTAATGAAAAATTTGATTCCCCCAATCCTAAAAAAAAAGTCTGTTATTATGTTTTTCATTAATAGCAGCAGTAATCCCTGAGGTTTTAGAACAGTGCTTAAGATAAAAATGTATTTTGTATGTTCTCAATTAGTGTGAAAATGTGCAAATGTCACAGGTTGTTAATTACTTGAAGCTAGGAAGCTGGAAGGAGGACAGGAGGGGCTCTAGTTTTCCTTTGATGAAATGAAATTTCATGGTCCCCCATAACTCAGTGCTGAGTGAAGGAGGGGGTGTCTCCCAGGTGATAAATTTGCACTGTGTAGCCTGAGATTTATTGGAAGCTGAATCCTGGCCATAGGGTCAGTTTAGGAAAACTCTGCCAGCAGAGCAGTTCTCTGGGCCTGGTACCACCAGCATGATATAATTAAATATGTTGTTTGGCCAGCAGATCAGAGTGGGAGCTGGAATTAGGGTATGAGAACAGTGCTAGCACAGCCAAACAGGCAGGGTGCAAATCAGCCCTGCTCGTTGCAGTCTACCTTATTTAAAAGGAAAAAAAAAGGGAATGGGGGTGAAAAAGATTTGTTCATGTTCTGATTACCTCTCTAAAGAAGGTCTCAGAAAGTCTGACACTTAGAGGAGAGGTAGGAGGGCAAGATGGGGTGGAATGGCAAGGCAAGATTGATCCTTGCGAGGCTCAGGGAGTGGGGGGAAACATGTTACAAATGGTAATAAGGCAAGTTAAGAAAAATGATACCAGATGTGGCTGTAATGCCAACAATCAGCAAAAAAATGTAAACATACATAAAGCTGTAGTAATAAAGCTGTTACAGCTGTAATGTTCAGGATGGAAAGAAAAATGAGGTCTCTCTCTTTTTATCTTCAGCTCTATCAGGCTCTGCCCTTTCCTGAATCTTGGTTTCCCCTGATCCACTCTATCCTGTTAAACCTGTGATCCATCTTCATGGAAATTTGGTCAAGAGCATGTCCAATGTTTTGTATAAAAATAGAATGCAACGCTGCCAACATCTTTTACAATGAACGGTTCCATTTATATCAAAGAACACTTTTGAACTCTTCAGCATATTTCACAACCAATTAAATTTCTAAGTGTGTGGAAGCATGTGAAAATTGATCCCATTAAATCACAAAGTGTGAGGGTTCAGACAAGCCCTGTGCACCACTGGAGCCACACGTGTGTGTGTGCTGTCTGTCCTCTCTCCTGGATCACAGTTCCCTGAGCTGTGGTGTCCCCTGATGCTGGCACAACAGATGTAGGGCCACCCAGGAGGCCCCAGGTCTGCCCAGGAATCTGCTTCCTTTGCATTCGTGGCTCCCATGGTGTACCTGTCCAGGAGTTTAAATCTCCTGCCTCCTGTTCCAGATACACAGGACTCTGCCCCAGAACACCTTAAAACCTGTTGAGAGCTGGGTGACCATTTTAAGGGCACACCTTATACTCTCATCAGTTATAAGATCTGGGAGTTCTTATACTTTGTTAACTTTTTTTAATATGCAGATCTATAAAACAAACATAAATTTTCAAAAGGCCACAGAGTTTGTGCATTCCTACAGACAAGTGATCCATGCCTGCAGAAAATTTTGTTTTTCACTGCTTATGAGCTTAGTGATTCAATATTTGATAATTAAGGTGTTTTTTATTGATCTCATGATTCCTCCTAGTTTTACTAATGCAATAGCTCTTTGATAATTTATTAATAATGAAGAAAACTTTCAGGACTTTTAGTTATTTCCAGCATTCTGGGACTCTCTAATAACTGGATCACATCAGCCTAGTGAGTTAGTGCAGTCCTAATGCATCCTGAGTGTGAATGACTAAAAAGTCACGTGGCTGTTTTAAGAGCTGTAAATTTTGCATGTAACTGTGCAAAAAAGTACAACCTTTTATGGTTTGTGGTCTTGAATCACTAAGTTTGTGCCACACTCCTCTCATTTTATGGGCTCTTGTACATATGATTAAAGGAAATATTTTTTAATAAGCTGTTTTGTAAAACTACACTCTGAGCTTGCAGGGAGTGGATACATTTTAATAGTGCTTGGAATTTCCAGTCCTAGTTATTACACAGAGTTGCTCAGTCCTTTCCTTATTTAGTCAGAAAGTTTTTCAGATTATCTGTCAGATGCTGTTCCACTCAGCCTGAGCATTTCATTCACATATTCTCACTGTCCTTATCATGGCATAAATACTTCTGTCTTCTTTTGTTCTGATTTTTTGACTGCATCCCTTATTTGCATTCAAGTGGGGAATATCCTAATGCCCAGGCAACAAGCCCTTAGGATTGTTCCCATCAGGAAGGACTCAGCTTTGGCTCAGCTGGGATACTGTGCACTGTTGGTGTGACTGCAGCAGGATTTCATGCCTGCAGTACAGGAGACGTGCTGCTGTAAGAGCAGCAACATTGTCTGCTTGCTTCTCTGTGTGTTAGGTGCTGCTTTTGAGTGACACTCTGATATTTACTCACATGGTCACTCTTTCTGAGACACCCTTTTCCTAAGATGACATGAGATCTGAAATTTGTGGCTTCTACATTTGTTCTAGTAGATTTCTTTGTTCTGTCTCCTCAGTACTGACATCCTGAAATGTCTTCAAGAATTCAAATTTTTGAGTCATGCTTTGGAAAGAGTCAGTTGTCTCATTAGTGATTTAAGTTTCCTTCCTGTTGTTGCTTTGTGCAAAATAGAATCACTGATTCTGTCTGGGACACCCCTCACCCACCTCTATTCTTGTTTCCAAACTTGAACTGTGTGGAAGAGGCAGTCTTAAAACAGGAAAATGCTCTTCAGGAGGAACCAAGGCTTTTGCACATTGCTGCTATGGCTCTGAGAGCACAACCTACAACCTGGCAGATGCTTCCTACTGTATGGAGCATCCATCTATGAGCAGTGTCCTCTTGGTGCCCCTTTTGCCCCTATTTGATCCCACACCAAGCCCTGAGTGCTGTAATCCCCTGTGGTCAGGCTCTCATGTCCCCTCTGCTCCTGTGGCTGCGAGGGGGAAGAGCTGTAGCACTGCCTGGAGCCCTGGTTGGTCCTGGGGGGATGCTCTGCCCAAATCCCTTCTGCTGTCAATGCAGAATCAGCTGCCCTGCAGTGACAGCTTCATGAGTTTGTCTAGAAATCAGTGAGCTGGAGTTGCAAAACAGAGTATTTCTGCAGAGAAGAAACAGCAAAATAATCTTATAAGAGAGAGGAAATAGATGTTGGAGGGGAAAAAAACAACAATCCTGTTACAGGATTGTAATGAGCCATTTTTGTCAAATGCTTGTACAAGAATATTCTCCAGAAGACTTCAAGGTGGTAAAAGTAATGGCTTCTGGGAGTTGTTTGGTACTGACTTGAAAATATGAAAAAAAAAAAGCCCAAAACCAAGAAAAAGCTTTATGCAACCCCCCTCAAAAAACACAGCTGTGAGCTACGGACAACATCAAATGGAATCAGAGAGGAAAACTGCTGTTGTCAGGTTAACTTACAGCACTGAGCAATTCACTGTGATTTTTGTTGATCAAATTTATAGTAACTCGGATAAACATTTGAGAGGACACTGTGTTCTCAAGGTACCTCTGCAGTTCCTCTGAACCCTGAAATAGTTGCTCAAGATGCAGACTTTACTTTTAGAGAAGTCAACTGTTTCATTAGGGCCACCCAGAGAGCAAAGAATTGCAGTGACTCCCTGGAAGTGCTGGTTTAATCTCTTGTCTCCATTCTGAGCCAGGCTGCAGGAGCTGCTCGTGCCCCACAGGTGCCCAGCCTGCAGCACCCACCGCAGCCCTGGGCACACAGGGAGATTCCCATCTCCTGCTGGAGGGGCTTTGGCTCCCCCATCACAGCAGAGGAAAATGTGTGTAGGTAATTGAGTGCAGGCAGGAGCCCCCACCAGCCCTTTGCCCTGAAGATAAGAACAAATAAATAAATGGTGATACTGTGGTCAGGGAGGCAGGTAGTTCAGAAGGGAGGCAAGAAGTCAAGTGTGGGAGTTGTGAAGCTGGTGCAGACTGGGAGGAGGGTAAGAAGAAGGTGTGGGAGGTCATTGATTCTTTCTTTGAGTGCATCATTCAGTTTCAGTCTGTAGTAAAGGCAAGCTACAGAGTTTTTCACAGGGAGTTTTAAATATGTATGTATCTGCATGAAACATCTTTAAAAATCCTCATTCTTTCTTTCTTAATATATTTTTTAGCCCCAAATTATTCTTTGAGCAATACTATAATCCCTCTCATAGCCTCTTATTTTCTCTTAGAAGAATATAAATGTTTTTGTGATAGGAATCTTCTGCCTGGAGTAAACAAAGTTTCAAATTTGCATTACCATCAATAACAACATAAATATCTGTGCGCTTTTCTTGTTTTGGTTATGAAATGGTGACTGCACTGGCTCCTCACAGCAAATCAATGTCACTCCAGGACTGAACACAAGGCTCAGCTCCCGTGGCAGTGAGTGGATTGCCAGAGGTTAAAGCTGAAGCAGTGAGTGACCTCTCCATGCAGGTGGAAGGCCCAGGTGGGTGAGGGCTTGGCTCCAGGTGAGGGATCGGCCATGCCGAGGACAGGGAGGGAGCCGTGCTCATCCCGCCTCTCTCTCCCCCAGGTGTCACTGTTGGTCCACACTGTGGGTCCCCACGCTCCGTCACCTGAGGGGTACCTGTGGCACGGGGATGGGAGGCAGGGCATGTCCTGTTAGAGTGTGGGCAGCGTTTGGTGACAGCCACGGAAATACTGCAGTCCGTTTTACTGTTCCTGTGAAAATGTATTGTGCATTTCCTGCTCGATTCAAGGGGTGTTTTCCGTCAGTCCCAGAGCTGAGCTGCGGACAGAGCTGATGGGAGGATCAGGGGGGCCATGGAGCTGGCGGTGGGACTGTGCCTGGACCACTGTCCCTCTCCTGTCCTCAGCAGGCTGAGTGCTTCCCTGGCTGCGCAGGGATGTGAGGGAAGCAGGACACAAAGGCTTTGTCAGTAACTCTGCCCGTGGCCCCAGGTCCCCACTCCAAGCTGCCACTCGTGGGGCGGCCCTGTTGTCACCCTGCTCCCAGCCCACCTGGCACTGAGGGGACACCAAGGAGGGAAGGGGAGGTGGGCCAGCGCCCGTGAGGAGCCAGAGCAGATCCATTCTGCAGTACTCCAAAGCTGGGAAGTTACTTGGCTTCTAGTTACCAAAAACGTAGTGCAAATTAATATTTTCCTAAAGGTGGATTTTATTCGGGAGAGGCCGCTGGTGTCGGTGTGAGGCCGCCCTGAGGAGCGGGGCAGGGAGCGGCCGGGGGCCCGCAGCGCTGCTGGGCGTCCCCTCCAGCGGGGCCTGCTGCCCTAATGAAATAATCACAGAATGCCAGGCTGTTATCCAATTAGGCTGACATTTCACCATCGCTGGCCGCTAACTGGATTAGGGCCATTGTGAAAGGATTAGCTGTGCAGCAGAGCCCAGCGGAACGAGCGAGGCGCCGGCGCTGGGCACGGCGCTCCCCGCACGGCCGCGGGGGAAGCGACTCATTACACACAATAACACAAAGTGTGCAAAATCTGTGACACCGGCGTGGAAATCCTCTGCGTCCTTGAAAAGGATTTCTCTAACAAATAATTCGGGGTAGTGCGTTTATCTGACTCTTCTCTCGTTGTAATTGCTGCATTGCTGTAAGAGCTGATGTGTATTTTCTGGAGTGACGAAATATCCCAAATATTTCTGTATTTGAAATGTTGGAGTTCATTTTATATGTAATAGTTTGTGTGATGCTATGCCTTCTCTCTGAATTAACTATTCTTAAGAGACATTAGACTGATTAACAATCACTTCAGTAAGTTCACAGCAGGTTCAGTATTTCCCAACCCTATGGCTTTCACTTGCATTTTCTTCTCCTTTGTCTCTCCCTTCTTTCATTCCGATTTGGATTGGTATAAACACTGAGTGATGGTTGTTATTAACCAGTCAGACTGTGCAGATTTCAATTTCCAGCCTTGCACTTCACTCACACTAACCACTCTGTCACTAAATGCAGTTCTAGTTTGATTATTATCATCTTCCATGCATGAGGGGCCTTGGTGTGTTTTCTATGTACAGCATTTCTGAGGCTGCTGAAGAGCTACTTTTCTATTGGAGTACAAGAACTGCATCAACAACAATAAAGAAAAGAGTAGGGAAAGAAAAAAAAAAAAGGAAATTAGTTTGTCAGAGTTGAGAAAGGAAAACAGTGCATTAAAATTGCTTTGAAACTATTTCATTCTGCTTGTCTCTCTCCTGCCAAACCGTACTCTCATTGAAGTCAATGGGAACTTTGCCATAGAATTAAATAAGGACATAATGGAACATTGCTAACGTCACTGCCCTGGCTTTCCCCTCCCCTTCCTAAAATGGTTTTCTTCCCTTCTTTCATTTCTTCTTTTTTTTTTTTTTCCTTTCAATGAAAGCCGGCATAATAATTATCTGGAGCCATATTTAGTGAGTGTAATTATAGTATCTTTTTTCATGCATGTATTTACTCTAAAACATTAAATCTGATTTATTTTCGTTCTGGAAAAGATTTGCCATTCCGTAGACAGTACTAGATGATGTTTTTAAATTACATTAATTGTTTCAGCATCTTACAAAGTAAGTATTATACTCTGTGAGGAGAAAAAAAAATAAGGTTAATGGCTGTGAATGAGGTGGCTTTGAGTGCATTGGAGCAGAGGCTGCCAGCCCAGAGCTTTCCTTCCCAGACCTGCGCTGTCACCAGCTTTAGTTCCACACAGTGTCACTTGGATGTGAAGCCTAGCTGGGGAAAAAAAATCTAATTGTCTTGGATTTCCTTGGTGGAAGTGTTTGGATTTGATTCACTACCACAAATGGCTTGTTAGCTGTCCTGTCTGTGGAATTTGTACATTTCCAAATATTTCGTTCTATATAAACATTTGGAAATGTTTGTAGTAAAAGTGCTTCAGCACTTATTTTGTTGTTTAATTAAAAAGTTTGCTAAAATGGAGCTGTTCCTGCCGACATTTTCTAAATGAGATGTTAAGTCTAGTAGGAAGATCTCAGGTCTATTTCATTTCAGTATTCCAGTTTCTGCTGTGGACACAGGTTTTGAGCTTAACTAAGTGTAACCTTTCAGTCTTTCTAAAGGGGGCTGTAGTTCAGTAGTTCAAATCTAGAAATTCATGGAATTTGCTGTGAAAACTGCAGCTCTTGCTTGTGCTTTAGCAAGGCAAGGTCCTTCCCTGATCAAAGGCAATCAGCACCGAATGTGTACAGATTTCTTTTTGCGGGGTGACTTGCTAAGGGATTGAAGCTGTACTTCCTTTTAACTGCTGTAATGGAATAGGCGTAGGAAATAAGACATGCAGAAAGATTTCTGTTGAAGTTTTCCCAGATTCAGCACCTAATTTTCCTTTAAAGTATACAGCTTAAGCTGCTCATTTTTCCACGCCATGCAAAATAACCCTAAAATAAAGCAGATTTGGGGAAATTCCTCGTCCCCGTGCCAGCCAATGGACAATCAGTGCAGCCTTTCCAAGCAGGTTACTCTTGACCCTTTGGTAACTTTTTTCCTACCTCTCTCCCTACTTCTCCTCTGCCATCATCTCATGGTTTTATGGGTCCTGGCTTCCCCATTTCCTAATTATGTCCGTGGAACTTGATCATGATATGAGTAATTGGAGTTCTGATACAGGCTTACAGCATGCATTACAATGTAATATGAAATGTAGACACTTCTGCTCTAAGTGGAAGTGACAGATCAGAGCTTACAAATTGCATTCATTCATTTAAGGACCGCCTGGGACCTCGAAATTGATCACATGTGTTGTATGGATTATGTAATATTAATTAGAGTGGTATCCAATAGTGCAGCTGTGCTCTTTGATGGTTCTATTAAATCTCTGTTTTCAGGGGGTTGTAATGCAGTTCTGCAAGTCTCTTATTTCACCGCAGGAAAAGTTGAAGTATAATTCTTTCTTCATTGAAATTGAGAAGGTTAGCACAGGTAGATATAAATTCAAGAGTGAATAAAAGAAACAACAGCATCCATTAGGTCTCAGACTTCCAGGTATTTTTACACCTGTACTCAACTTTTATATCTCTAGAATGGGTATTTTTCATCTCAAAACTGAATTTTTTCTGTTTGAAAGAGAGGTAATAATTTCTTGCCCTGCTACTGTACTATTAATTTTTTACATAAGCTGATAGCACTTTTGCGTTTCATGATGTATGTTGCCAACTGTTGCTATGTATTTATGGTATATAAATATATTCCATTAATATAAATATATACAGTATTTAGGAGGGACATATGTGGTCATTATGAGTGCAGGATTAAACTGAGGTAAAGGTGGTATGTTGTTTCTCCAATGCAACATAAAAAAGAAGTTAAATTTTAAAGTGTAAGATCACATCTTCATGATTTCTATGCTCAGTTTTCCTAAGTTCACCTTTTCAGCGGTATTGACTTGATGTTAAAATATTTGTATGAGGATGTGAATGTGCTGCCATTATTGTGTGCAATACTTTAGCTGCTGCTGGGTTGGGTGCTTGTACAGGGCCATATGTGATGTTAGTGTTTTGAAGTTAATTAGGATTACTCACAAACTTTGCTCTGAAAGTTAATTTCTGCTAAAACTCCCAAGTTGAATTCTAGGGCTGATTTAATTTGCAGTATGAGTAGTGCATCTTCTGATTCACACCTTTAGGCTCCAGTCTGTCTAACAAAAATACTGGATAGTCATAATGCAGAGAAATTAAAGGGCTGTACTAACTTCCTACAAATTATATTAAGCATTTAAAAGTAGCATTTGAGCTCTTTAGGATTATGAGGTTGGCTGGTTGTTGGTGATTCCATCTGCAGTGAGGCTGCAGATGAAAAAAATGTGAAAAAATTTGAAAAAATTTTCCCCTTGGAGTCTAACTTCCAGTTCAGAATGACAGCAAACTGCTCCAGGCAGGATGCTCAGAGCCCTTCCTGTCTGCTGCAAAATTAAGACTCCAGTAATATTAACTACAACATGATGGATTTGTATTGTTTTTCCCCAGACAATATGTGCAAAACTTGTTATTTAAGGCTTACATAAATGTTTTTTATATACAAAGAAGTTTCCTATTCTAGTAGGTAGGGATAAAAATCTGTCATTTTGGAGCTATTTTTGATTTGTTTGGGGGATTTTTTTAATGTTTCTCAAAACATGTATTAATATTAATGAAATTATGAGCTACAAGTAGCACATCTCCTTTTGGATCCTGTTTTAAAGGAACAGTGGCCCACATTCTCTTCTTGTCCTTCTGATTTGTTATTTATGTATGTTTGATCTGAACTTTAGAGAAACTTTTTCTAAAGCAGTTCTTTTCTTTCCATTACTCTCAGTATCTTCCAGCCCTGAAGAGCTGCACCAGGCCCCCGTGCACATTGCATTCCTCCCATGTGCAGCAAGAGTTATTTCTCAAAGCAGTGATGCTTTTTAAGTTTGCAAAAGCATTGCAAAGCAATCTTCAAAGCATTCTGGATCAATCTTACTCCAGTGACATGAAAATGAGATAGTTTTCCTTTTTTTCCTTGTTTGTGCACTGCTTCAATTGCAGTATATTCAATGTAATGAAATTTTTTTTTTTGTTTGGTTTTTTTTGTTTGTTTGTTTTTGTTTTCTTTTCAAATTACAAAAAAAAACTTTGGAATGATCCATTAAAGTGGGAGAAAGGTAAAAGTTTTGCACTGGGATCACTTAATTTACATCATGATTAATACTCAGATTTCTTTTTAGATGAAAATATTAAAAAATCCATGTGGATACACCTGCCTTTTTATA
Organism: Passer domesticus; assembly: GCF_036417665.1. NCBI lineage: Eukaryota > Metazoa > Chordata > Aves > Passeriformes > Passeridae > Passer > Passer domesticus. The sequence goes on along the minus strand of NC_087486.1, from coordinate 14,266,608 downwards.
AGGATTTTCATTGTGAGGTCTGCATTGATCCACTGATCCACATATTTATACTGTCAATCTTCGTAGTTGATAAAGACAATTAATTTTGATTTAATCTTTTGCCAAATGCAAAAGATTATCCTTCTGTTTAAAGGAGCTCCTTGATGATAAGTGTGATTTGCATCATCTGGTGAATTAAGTTTTAGCTATATAACAAAACATAATTAGAAGCAGAATGAGCTCTTACTATGCTTTAGTCTTCATAGTATTCTGAATTTATTTTGACTTAGTTGTAATTTAAATATGAACAGATACCACCTTTGACTTCTTAGAAAGTAACTTTTTCAAAAACACCCTCTTTGAAAATTACTTGAATGCTTTAAAAAAAATTACTTGAATGCCTACTGCAGTGTTTTTGCCCATAGGAAATATCAGTTCTGCATGGAAACACAAAGTATTGCCTTATGCTTGTGAAGGGAGCAGTTTCCAGGAGTGCTTTTGTTCAAACACGTGCTTGATGGATTTTATTTATTGGAGCCACTGTAGCTTCCTGCTCCCCCAAGCATCAGGAGATCTGAATTCCCTTTTTGTCCAGGACTCTGCAAGGAAGAGGTGGTCATCCCTAGTGGATACTGGTGCAGAATTTCAACCCTTAGCTTTCTTAGTTAATTTTTAGTTAATTTCTTCTCTACTTCTGGGTAAATTTTCCATCTCCATGAGGAACTTCCATTTCCATGAGAAATCAGCCTTTAAAAAAAAAAAAAAATTAAAAAGCTATTAAATAGACAAGCTGGACAGCAGCATTTTGCAGCTGTTGTTATGGTGTGTGATCAAACTGGAAATGTGTGGAAAGGGCTTTTTAGGATTTAGTGAGCAGATCCTTTCTAACATGCCACTCAACCTCACGGGTCCCCAGTATAACATCACTGCAGTATTTACCATAGCAAAATTACCTGTTTTTTTCCTGGAACTTTTTCTTCAGCTTGTACTTGTCTAAAATGAGTATAATTGTGTGCATTTGAAATCCTTGATGGTTTGTTTTCCCCTCTTTTTCCTCTTTAAATTCATAATGATGTAATTTCATAATTATCTTTCCTAAATTTCAAAGGAAGGGGCTCCTCTGACACTGCCCACCATCATCAGGGGTATGGGGAAGGTTTAAAGCATGGTTTAAAACTGCTCTCATTCCCTTTTTGCAGGGCTTAAAGCAGCTTTGCCATAAAATCTGGTGGATATGTACAATTTTTAATCATCTGCCTTTATAGGGGGGCCCTTGAATAAAATACCTGCAGGGCTGAACCTTGGAACCATATTATGCTGCTGGAAAATCCACCCCAACAGGGTCTCACTGGGAGAGAGAGTGCTAGAAGAAAATTAAATTCAGGGGAAATGGAACAATCTACTGTTTGTATGGAATCGAAATGGTTTTGAGGAGTAAAGACTTTCAACTTGAAATGTTGAAATCAAAGAAGTTAATCAAATAACCTCTTAGTACTGAACATTTTACTTAATACTTTTTGATGTCTCAGCACTTTCATTTTCATAAAACTTTTTCCTTCTACATAAGGACTGAATTTAGTCATTCCATGATTTTGTTTTCCATGAGGCACTTTAGGGCTATTTTTGGAAGAGGAAGTATGTTGATTGTGAGGTGTCAGGGGCATTTCCAGTCCGTTTATTTGTTTTGTCACAATTTTCCCTCACAATACAGGCTTTTGAAACATCTGAAACATCTGAAGAGTTTGAAGATCCCAGAAGCTCTTAAATACTTTAAGACACATCTCTATTTTGATTCAAGTAGCAAAAAAAATTTGATAGATTTGATCAAGAGTGATAGATTTGATCAAGACTAAGAATTCTTTGAGACCTTAGTTTGTATTTTTTATGCCAAGAAGTTTAATTTAAAATAATTTTAAACTTTATGCATAATAAGAATGTTTCAGCCTAGATTAAATACCATGTTTTAGTTGTTAAACTATAAACAATTTTTAAAAGAATGAAATAAACTATTAAGTAGTTTCTTGTGTCCCTTCCTAAAGGCAGCAGAGAGGAAATGAACCAAAAGAAATGCTATTATTTATGACAAATAGGCAAAGCAACACCACTAAATAATGAGACCACTGGTAGTTAATGGGCAAGCCACAGTGGATTTTAAGATGATAAAGCAAATTATTATACTCATATTTATTTGATTTTCTCACTGTAACAATTTGAGGCTTTAACACAGGCAGCAGATCATGTTTTAGTGTGTGTAATGATACCATTTGTTCTGCTGTCCCTTGTTCAGGGTCAGTTCAAATGCTTCCAAGTTTACCAACCCTTTCCTGTACCTCCAGCTAAATGTCTGGCACTCACATTATCTATTTTCTCTCTCTTGTTAAACCTCCTGGAAATGCAGTACAGGTGATTCAGGTGTAGCCCCTGCTGAATATCGAGGTAGTTCCATTATAGTAATAAAACCTTTTTTTGTCACTTTTGTAAGCCAGTTTTGTTATGAGGAAAATCTCCTATCTTCAGCCTTTTTCTGGGGCCAATCTCTTGGGTTCCTGTAGCTGAAATGCAGTGTTTGCATGAGGCACTGCGACACTCAGTGCTCTACCCACAGCTTTCTTTTGATGCTGCATCTAAACTCCCTGCTTGTACTCCTCTTTCTCAGGTCAATAAATACGCCTGTGAATAGTGAAATAAAAGACAGTGGGAAATGGCGACATTTCCAATGTTGTTTCTTGGCTCTGTGACAGAATTTCTGGTGTTCTTTGCCATGCTCCTCCTGGCACCTGTTATCATTCTCGGTGTTTCCCTTTCTCTAAAATGTGAGTGTCTCAGCCCAAAGTTGCTCCAAGCTGAGGCTGGATTCCCTTCCTGACACATCCTATCCCTTCCAAATAGTACTAAGGTCTGTTTACCTGCATGTGTTAAATTTAGTACTTCCAGTATCTTCTGCTTGAGCAGAGTCCTTGATTTAGGTAGCATTGTGTATATTATTTATTTATTATTTACACCTAGAAACTGAATAGATCATTGCAGCAGAATGGGTCATTCATGTAGCTGCTAAATAATATAATTATTTTATAATTTGATGTTCACTTTCTGTTAAATATATCAGTCATTGTAGTCATGTTGATCTTTCAGCTCTGTGGAAGAACATCTCTGTGGGCTGGGAGATGTTCACTTTAGGAAGATGATACTGGTCAGTGAAGCAGAGCTTCCCTGGATGAGTTCCAGCACTCACAGTGTACAGTTGTGTCAACAAATGCCAATAAACCACCACAGGGCCTTTGCAGTCACCAGAGTTATTCAGGCAGTTGAAAATCCTTCAGAATTGAGCTTCAGGATAATTTTTCAGCTAAGTTCTTCCTTTTAGGCCAAGTGGCTGGGCACTAATGCAGGGATTCACATCCAGCATCCCTTTGGCTGAGCAAACCCTAAATCACTTGTCCCGCTGCCCAGGGCAATTGACCCACTCTGACGGGACCTGCAGTCCTCCTGCTACATCCTGAGGGAATATTCAAATATAGTTTATTATTATTATTCAAATATAATTTAGTCACACTGGCTAAAGACATATCCCGGTCAAAAAAGCAAGGAAAAAAAACCTGAAATATTTAATTATCAGCACAAGTGGAGACAAACCCAACTTTCCTGCATGCACTTGTGTCACATACAAATACTTAAAATTACAGAAATGCTGAACCAGGCCCTCAATAATGGATGATTTTGCTCTTTTCACCTTTAACATTAGTTGAGGGAAAGGCAGTGATAGCTCTGAAGAATTATGTGGCACTTGCAAAATGATGTTTTGTGTCCCCTTCTGCCCTTTGCAGTATTGCTAAACATTAGGAAAGTTCTGAAGCTGTGGGTGTTGGAGTACAGACTGTGTATTGAAACTCCGTGGAAATATGCTTTCTACCAAACTTGAGTTGAACTGCATTTTTTAATAATTACATTAACAAATTTCACTTACTAACTCGGCTCCTAGTTACAGTATTTATGCTAAAAAATACAAATAGTATTTATGCTATACTAAATGGAAATCTTCATCTTGAAATGCGCTGTCTTTTGTAAGCCAGAATGTCCCTGTTTGGGTAAGTAAAATGAGACTCTTCTGGCAGGATGAAATCCAGGCTTCATGGGTATTTGAAAACTTAGACTAAAAGTGAATTCTCTAAATCCTTCCTTCCTTTTAAAACCCAAGGACAGCGTTACAATACAGGGCTGCTGAAACATTTGAGCTTTCACTCTAATCTACACTTCAGCTTTAAATGTCATGAATTAAAGTAATTAAGATTAATAGAATCCAGTTCTGAGCAAGACAAGGCGTGCAGTGAACTGTTGCTTGTATCTTTCATTGTACCATGTAAGGGATATTAGGAGTACTGAATGGATTCCCATGAAATAAATGTGTGTACTTGTACTAACTACTATTTTTTGCTTATTTTTCAGGGATTTTCTAAGCAGCACAAACTATTTTAGATAAGAGAAATTACTGTGAAGGGCAGGATGTTAACAGATGTATTAAAACTGAAAGAATTGCTTTTGCAAACTGATTATTTTGCAGGACAGTTTTTATATCTTTAAAAAGATATATTTTTTTCTTTAGCAAGCTGCCAAATGCCTCTTAACATGAGCTTTTTGCAGTGTCAAGGAGAAACTTGGGCAGGTAGAAGGTCTATTCCTTGCTTGTTAGCCAAAATGTATCCCTTGCTATGCATGGAAAAGTACAGGTTGTGGCAAATTAAATGTCTAGAAAACATCATGAGTGAAGAGATGACAGAAAAGTGGAGTGGTATTAAGCAGAAGTTTTAGTTAATAATTGAGAAGTTGTTTATGAGACATTGTTTTGTGTTACCTGTGTGTGTGTTGCTGCAGTGTGATTTTATCTGGTACTTGATGCTGTTCTGGGAGGGCACTTGTGTAAAAGCACTTTGAAATGCATGTGACCTTAGGAGGCCCAGTGCTGTCAAGAGAATAAAAATAGTGCCTTGCACATCTTCTGGCTCCTGGAGGATTCAAAAATCTGTTGGGTTTTTGAAAACATGGCTGCTTTCAAGTGGTAAAATGAGCAGAAAATAATTACAATCTTTTTTCCCTCCCAAGGGAGCACACACAGCAGTTTTTGTGTTTTCAAGAGCGACAGATTAAGATTTTCTGAGGAGTCTGAGAGTGTTTTCACAGAGGCACTATGGAAAGCATGTTTTGCCATGTGAGATTTATAATAACCCTCTAAGTGTTTGGTACGACTGGGGCCTGTTGGATTTCAACAGCAAACCCTGTCCGTGGCAGTGACAGGAGGGGGTGATGTTATCATGTCCAGAAGGCAGGGGTGACACTCAGTGTGGAGCTGGCTGAAGAGCTGTTGGGATCAGAGCAGTCACAAATTGCAATATCCATCCTGCCCAGGCAGCCCTGCCCACTCTGGGGTTCAGAGTCCCCAGGGACTGCTGCTCATCTCTCACCCCCAGAGCAGATATGGGGCTGAGCTCAGAAGGCAAGGCCTCTTTTTATGACAACTTAACATTCATGCTCATTTGAACTCTGAGAAAACAGCTTTTTGTTCTCAAGAGGAGCTGCAGTTCTTGCAAAATCTCCCCCATTACATGAGGTACTAAAGGAAAGGAATTAAGAGAAGTAGTAAAGTCATGATGACTGAACGAATTGTTGGGCTCTGTTCTTGCTTTCCTCTCATCTTCAGGCTATAACAGAGTCAATTTAAATGGAAAAGCGAGCACGTAGCAACTGTTGAGTGTGTTGAGAGGAAATTGTGTGCTTTCCAGCTGATGGTGCTTTCAGGAGCGGGGTGAATCTGTACCTTTGTGTTTGCAGTGAGCGCTGTGGGAGTGCCACGGCCTTGGCCAGGGAACAGCCATGGAATTGTATTTCTGTGTGCTGGTGTTACCTCATGCTGCCTTCATTCCAGGGCACAGGGATATATCAGGCAGGGAGGTTCGTTCAAGGCTCAGGTGGGTGTTTGAAATAAACTACTTTTCCAGTGTTCAGCTCACTCCTTGAATTACATTGGGACTTAAGATTTTCTGTCCTGTTGTCATATTTTCCTGTAAGACTGCAATGATTTAGAAAAAAATCCCATTTTGTTTTAACACAAAAGAGGTGATAATACATTTAGTATATGGAGGTGAATTTTTTGTCTGGTATTTCTGTCTTGTGGGAACAGGTCAGAGCAAAATCTCTTCTTGGCATGGCAGAAGATTAGGCTGTGTTAGTAGTTGTGTGTACTGAGTTGGATCCCTGAGTTATTTCAGAGTAGGCAATAGTTTCTAATTATTACAAGGGGGAGAAAACATTTGAGAAAATGAGTGTTGGATCCTGGGGAGCCAAGGCTCCAGTGGACTTTTCCTAGCTCTGTCAGTACTTTGGTTTGCTGCCACTGGGAATTCAGTGTCAACATTCATGATGTATGAAAAATAATACGCATGAATGTTGCAAAGTTTATTTTAATATTATTACAGTATTTAAATGCCTTACATTAGTTGCCTGGAAGAAAAAGTATTGTAATTATGATATTTTGATTTTTGCATGTCTGTATACTGAAGAAATCCCCTTTAGCAGGCACAGTCTCATAGTAAATAGCTCTGGAGGGCTGCAGAGAAAGTGGATGTGCAGTAGCAGGAGTGCCAATGTAATTGTATTTTGTTCTTCTGTGTGGTTACTCCTGCGGGAGAAGGAAGTTGGTGATTAAAGTGATTAGGTACCAATATTGTTGTGGTATTAGCTGGCACCCAAGCAGTGCTCAGAGCTGTGTCACTTCATAGTGGAGCTTTGTATATGATTTACTCAAGGTAGAAGTATTTAGAGTAATTAAGGGGAATAAGAGCTTAGCTCTTTAGGGGTAACAACTACAGAAGTAGCAATAATAATGGTATTTTGAAACACATGGTGACAATATGGCCCTCTTTATTTCTGCAAGGGTATAGTTAGAGCTCCTGGTAGTTTCTCAGCAACTGTGTTATTTCTCTAACTGACAGATCTTATGCAATCGAGCACCTTATGCTTAACCTCTGGTTGTATTTCCCCTTATTTTTTCCTGACCTTGAGTAAATGATTGTCATTTTATGTTCCAGCCAAAGTCCTTGAAATGTTCCTCTCCAGAAAGGGACTCAATATCGCTGTGCTGTTCCCTGAAGATTGCTGGGTACTGCGAGGGTGGAAACCATTTGCTATTACTTAATGAAAAAATGTCCTCCATAAATCACCTCTTCAAGTGGAGCTCACAGTGAAACAGCATGAGTCTTTAGCACTGCCAGCACTCTAATAGACTTATATATCCTGGGTACTCATTATTTGCTGGTTGTTAATTATAGAGTGTGTTTAAGACAGGAAATCTGGTGTGCTTCTTAAGGAAAAAGCAGCATGCCCCATCCTACAGATGAGAGGGAGAGGGAGCAGGCAAAGGAGGGGAAGGAAATGTCTTTTAGTTGAATTTAAAGGAATGGACTGTGTATTTCACCTACAGTGAAACCCATCTGATGCTTTAATGCATATAATTATCTGCATGTTTTTATTTTTTAGCCCTGAATGTAGAGGCTAAAGGATTTTAAGACCTCTAGAAAGGTTATTGCTGGGGCAATTTGGGTGCATCTTTTGGAGATTTTGTTTGCTATTATGGTAACAAAACTCCAAAACTCTTAGGGTAGATGTGTGAAGGGTGTCCCTCGGGGGGGAAGCTGGAGCTTTAAGATCTTTACACAGCTCCCTGCTTATTAGGTCTGTTAATCTAATTAAGTGGTTTACTCTGACTTCACACAGGCATGAATCAGAAGCAATTCATCTCTGAAGTCAGTTGTGTGCAGTCATTATCCTGGTGGTGGGAAGAGGAGGGCTAAACTCAGTGCCTGTGAGATCACCTCTCCTCTCTGCTCCAGGAGCTCACATTCACATGTATGTCACTAGGTAAAGTGTATAAATAGCTTTACAGCAAGGATTGACAACTCAACTTTTCCTTCCTCCAGGCAACTCTTTTTACTGTCTACTTTCTATTTCTGACTTTCTGGAAGGTTTAATTTTCTTCCTGTCAATGGCACAACTTCAACAGAGAGGCCAAAGGGCTCTGCCAGCAGAGCCACTCACTGCTGTTGGGGACTCCCTGTTCTGTCAGGGAGTGGCAGGTTTTGAACCCACTCCAACAGGAGACAATTTCTGATGCTCATTGCCTGCTCTCCAAGCTGTCTGAGAGAAGGAAAGTCCTTCTCCTTTGGCTGAAAGGCTGCTTCTCCTGCTTGAGAGGGAAGAATTGGAGGGTAAATGGAAAAGACAGGAAAGGTGGTGTTCATATCCCAGGCTTTGTCATTCAGCTCTTTACACTTGATATCAATAACCATAAAAAGCCACAGGTCACTTGCAGGTAAGCTCACATGTGGTCTTGGAAATAGTGAAATGTTTAGCTCTGGGGGAATGGAAAACTTACTGCTCTGTTGGAGATGTTCTGTGTGAAGCTGTCAAACCCATGGGAGCAAAGAAAATAATTGAAACAACAGAGATTTCTCTTGATTTCTTGCTAGCTAATGATCCTCATTTGTCAGAATGTAGGAGGGAGAGACAGCATTCCTTTCCTTGGGAAAAATCTTTCTGTATCCTGATTTCTGATAACGTCTACACACATTGTCCATTAAATCTAAAATTTTCTTCCACACATTCCTGGCTCCTCTCAGATCTTATTGCACGTGGAAGGTGCTTAAAACCCAACTCAATCATGGGCTGTCCACCCTATGTGCTATGCCTTGGAGCAGAAAGGAGCTGACATAAAACTGCCTCTCTGGCAGATTCTTGTCTTCCTGCAAGATGTGGGCTGTACAGAGTCCAGTGGCTGTATCAGACCAGGAAATCTGCAAAAGAATGGGTTATAACTGGAGTGCTAATTAACACAGGGAGTTCCTTCAGAGAGCAATATTATTGTACTATAGGCTTTAATAAGGCTAATTACATGTAATTTGTATCAATAACCTGTCAGGCTTGAAGACCAACAGTATTAGAGAACCTGTGTTAGGAGCCATTATTTCCTTGTGTGGATACTTGGCACCTTTGAAGACATCATTTTTTGGAGATAATTGATGTCATAAAACCATTATGTAATTTTTATTGATGTATAGATGTATGTTTATATTTACAGTATATAAGCTTTATAATTTTGCAGGAAGTGAGTGATTTTCCAAAGTATTTTTAGTAGGGGCACTGGCATAGCTGGAGATCAAGACTTGTCTCCAATATAAGTGGTGGAAGAAAACGTTTTGAATTATTAAAAACCTAACCAAAAAAAAAAAAAAAAAAGAAAAGAAAAATAGATATGGACTTACTGGAGAGTCCAGCAAAGGACCAGAAACAGGAGTAACTGCAGATCTGACTTTAAAGGAGAAGCTGAGAGCTGGGGCTCTTCATCCTGGAGGGCAGCAGGCCCTGAGGGAGGTTTTATCAGTGTCTGTGTGTCTGTGAATACCACAGACGGGTGGGGTTCTGATGAGGGGCTCAGGCTCCTCTCAGTGGTGCCCAGTGCAATGGGCACAAACTGAAATACAGAAAATGAAGCAATTTGGAAATTGAGTAACCCATTCTAGCTGGCCCTGCTTTGAGAAGGGAAATCCACATGAGGTTCCTTCCAAACTCTCCTGTGACTGAGATGGCTTTATCTGATGATTGTCTATCGATGCAAAGATACTTGGTAGTATTTTGGTTGTCTCTTTACATCTGCTTGTTTTTTCACCTTTCAGTGCTGATTTTAGGCAGAAAAATACCAAGGCTGTGTTCTGACCTAAGACTGTAGCACCATGCTGCTAATCAGAGGTCATTCATGCCTTCTGCTCTGTAGGTTGCTTTTTCTTAAGAGCCCTCCTCTAAACATTTTTATTGCTTTATAGCCTTGATGAAGAGAGGGAAGCTTGGCTTGACAGTTCAAGAATGGCTCTTCTATATTCAGACAGGCACCAGCTGTATAACTGCTGCTGATTACCTAAGATTTCAGTAAAAAAATAAATCCCAATTTTGTAGCAATTTTCTGTGACCTTTGCTTACTCTTCACCTCAGTGTTGGTTTCCAGATGCCTGGACGCAGGTCCTGTGGCTGAGCTGGAATGTGTCTGTTGCCTCAATCAGCACCATTACTTTACCTTGTATAAATGAGTGCAGTGTTGGCTCATTTCAGTGGGCAGAGCCAGCTGGGCTGTTCCAGTGGGCCCTAATCTCTTTGGGACTGCACTGGTGAGCAGTGATGCTGCTGGTGGGAGCACAAACCTCACCCTGTGTCCATCCACTATGCTGTAATGACTGCAAGAATCACTGCTTCCCTGTCCCACAGCCAGGTGCAGTGCTCCTGGCCAGTTCCTGGAGGTCAGAACTGTCACACAGCGAGGTGGAAGCCTTGACAGAGCCCAGGGGAAGGATTCTTGGTGCTGAATTTGGCACTGGGCTGTGCTGGCTTTGCTGTTTGTTAGTACCCCTGCAGTTGTGAAGTCTGTGTGAGCTACTCAGACCTTTGCCCTTGCAGAGATCTCTCGTGGGGGTAGAAGGCAGTGCTCTGGACAAACATCCCTGTACTGATGTGGGACACTGCTGTGGAGGCTGTCACACCTCCAGCTGTGGCCTCTGCAGTGAGTTACTGCCCAAGGTGGTGACAGCCCTGGGAGAGATGCTGGAGTGGCCAGGGCTGGCCGGGTCAGGGTTCACCCTTCTTTGGAGAGCTGTGCCTAAGGGCTGGCAATCCATAATCATCTCCTAAGGCAATCCTTCTGGCAGCATTTGTGGAGGGACTGTTATTTGGAGCCTGAGATCCTGAAAGCATGCTGGAGATAAGGAGACTGCAATAACCTGGTGGCAGCAAGGAATAAACTCTGAACTCCAGTGAATGCAAAATTTGGAAAGATCAGACCAAGTTAGGATTTGGAAATATGCTGCAGGGAGAGAAGATGGAGCAGAGCCTTGTGGCCTGCAAACCCTGCTGGAGGAAAATCTGGTGATTTGCGCTGACTGTGGCTCTGTACCTTCCCATCCTACCAACCAGAGCCACAGCAGAGTCTCAGTAAATTGAAGGGTTTAGATGAAAATTACTTGGTTTTCAACTTATTTTTTGTCGACAAAAATGGCATCTCTCTAAGGGTTTACATAGGTAACATAATCCATCTTCTTCCATTTTCTTCTCAATGAAACAGATTTCAAAAGCTGTCTTGAAATGGTTTTGGATTGAGGCAGTGAAGTAGTTTGCTATCGCCACAAGGAGGCTGAGGATCCTTCTGCTTTCTCATGTGCTTTGTATTGTCACAGCCTTTGGAGATTATCCAGAGCAGAGAGAGACTGGTATGTCTGATGTGGCATATACAAATTCTCTGCAAAAAATAAATATTTGTCATGTTCTGGCAAACTGACAACAAGCACATAAGAAATGTGCATTTTCTAACTGAAAACACACTGAACATCAGCTGAAGTCCAGCAGGCTCGAGATCTTCTCCTTTTAAATTTTCCTCAGAACAAAAACATATATTGAAAAATACTTTTTTTCTGTTTCCAAGTGAAGCAGAGATTAGAAGATAAAAGCCCTATCTTTCTTTTTTTCCATAAACTCCTCCTGAAACATGCTTGAAGCACTGGAAAAATTAGTAGGCATATGATAAATGGCGCACAAGCAGCCGATGCAGTAATCTGTGTGCCTTTCTAAAATAACTGTCTTAAGGGGAACTTTTATGTCGTTATTTCTTAGCCACTCTGGTTATCAGAATGGCTCTGCACAGCAGCATATATCATGCTTTTATTTTAATTAAACATATCTCAAAGAGGAGCTTGTAAAAACCTAGCCAGAAGTATTTTATAGGATTTAAACTTGAGGTCATTTTGTTCTGTTCATCTCATTTGCATTCAGGGGTTTCTCCACGTTCTGTGAGCAGAAAGGTTGTGGGGCACAGGATGGGTAAGGAACATGGCTTGTGCAAGGGGGCTGTTTCCACATCAGTAGAGTTCTTTGTAAGGTAGCTGCTGTATAACACTTATATCCTCTTTTGCAAGGAAGAAGCGGCCATTTATTTTAGGAATTTTACCCTTTAATTTCTTAAAGCAGGTTAATGCATTTTCTAAAACACCTTTGGTCTACAAGCTGTGTCTGTATTTTCCTTCATGGCAGTCCCAGCCAGCCTCCTCAAACACTAAAGGGCACAGTTTTGATTATGCTGAAACCTTAATATTTCTAGAATCAGCTTTTAACAATGTTTTCTGGTTTATTCCTTGGTAGCAAAGAGGCAGATGAACAGAGTGCTCAGTTCCTAAGAATTATCTGGGAGACAGAGCTGAGTGCAGTAGTTTCAGTACAAGGTAATATTGAAGTAGATTGGCTCAATGGAGCTTTAGTGGAAGGAACATTCATAAAGGGCTGTGTGAGAGAGTGTATTAAATGGACTGGTGTCAGGATTCATTTGTTATACTTACTAGGGATTTGCCTGCTTACTACACAAGTACCCTTTATTACTGTATTGAATTTAGACATCACCCACTCCTTGGCAAGATAACTTTTTTTCCCTTTGTGTGTGCTCAGTTTACTTTTTATTCTCTTCCATCTGCTATCAAACCAACAGCTGATGTACGTTTTTATCAGCGTTGTGATAAAACAGCAGATCCAGAAGGTATTTCAGTGCAGTGATTTCTGCGTGGTGTGTTGGTATTTGGCTGCCTCCCTTGCAGAAATCCAGGTAACATTTTACAGGATCAGTGGCTGACATTTGTGACGTGAATTTAGTAGGATAGGATCTTGTTAGTTGTGTGATCTTTAACAGCGTAACTTCATACAGACCTTAGGCTGGCTTTTAAAACAGTTTTTGCAATAGACACCACAGGATAAATGATGAGCTGTCTGCTTTCCATGAGAGATTTCTACATTCACTTAAATACAGAGAAGGATTCTTCAAACTACAACACTGCAACCACTGCTGAACTTCACAGGGCTTTCTATAACAATGTTGAAGGTGGGACATCACCCACTCTGTGTCCTTCAGGCAAATAAATTTATTTAATTTCTAAACTTGAAGGTTAAAAATGCATATATGTTTTAAAAACATTTTGGGTGTATCTGTATAGTGTATAAGACAAAGAGAAACACATATTTGTTTCACTACAACAACAGATATCCTTCTAACCCATATTATTTTAGTTGCTTAGTATTATAAAATGTGAAACAAATCTTAAAAAACCTGAATGTTTCATACGCATGAAACCTGATCACAGTGTGTACAGTCCAGGAATCTAAATTCTGGATAACTCTGGATAACTCAGGGGTTCCGGTATATGAGAGCTGATTTTTTTTTTCACAGATGGAGTTATATTTATTCTAAAATCTTACAGTAATGTGGTATGATTATTCTTGATTTTTAAATATTCTCCAGTGATCAGTGTTCAAGAACTGGCTGGATGTGGCACTTAGTGCCCTGCTCTACTTCATTGGTGATCACTCAAAGCTTGGACTTGATGATCTCTGAGATCTTTTCCAACCTAAATGCTTCTGTGATTCTGAATTTGAATACTCACACAAGCGTAGGCTTAGACCTGAAAATTTATTAATTTTCCTAAATCATGGTTGCATCTTCATGAAGGGTAGATGTTCCATGTTTATTTTGAGTTGTAGCTGTTTTAGAGCTTCTGCCACTTACTAATCAAATAGGGTCTGTGATAGCATTTGAAATATATCAAGTTTATATATGCAGTCTAGCAGTTAACAGGATATTTATGTGTGACCACACATGCAGGTATGTCACAGCTGAAGGGGAAGGTGTGGGAGCCAGTGTCACCAAGCTGATCCACTCCTGACCTGCATTTCAATACTCTTGTCACCATCTAATAATGCTGTACCACACCATGGAGGGTTCCTGTTACTGGGTTTTGGTGCTCTGGGGACATCTTGTGTGTCAGCAGGAGGTTCTGTGTTTGTGGTGTCATTTGTGCTGCTGCTGAGGGCTTTGTTCAGCCCTGCTCACTCAGAGCCAGCCATGGTCCCCTTCAGCCTGGCTGCAGTAGCAGCAGGGCTGCTGATTCCATAAAGCTGGAATTGCTCCAGCCCAAGGCAAGAGAAGACCTGGGTGTGACATTCAGCAGAGCCACCATGTGAGGAGAAGCATGGCTGTGCTGAAAATGTCTGAAAGAATTCACATTGCTGTTACCTGCAATATATCCAGGATATATTGTTCCACTGGCTACTGGGGTTTTCCTACCTTCTAACTAATCTGTATGAAAAGGGATTGAAAATGCAAATAGCTTCAGATAGCTCAAGCTGAAGGAGCAGGGAGTTTTTCTGAGCCATTAATACTGTTCTGGATAGAGGCTTATCTGGCACTGGGTTAATAATGCACATCACAACACTCCCAGCGCCTTGCAGTTCCTTTGGCTTCTGTTAGCAGCACAGCTGGACTCCTACACTGCTTTTACCTTGTTTAAAAAAGAAATCTAATTGGTCATTAAACTGCATTAGCATCTATAATGAGCCCATCATCCCTTTTCAGCTTTTTTCCTTGCCTGTCTTCAAGAAGCCTCTGTCGGCCTGTTTGATGTGAGCGTTAACAGCAGTGTAGCAAAACGCAAAATTTTGTTCTAAGAAATGGCATGATACAAATTTAATTAATCTTGTTGTTTATTCTGATCCCTCAACAGAAAATGAATCCTTTCTCTGCAGTATTTACTAGTGTATGGATTTATTTGAAGTTCCAGTGCTTTTGTGTTAAAATGAATAATTTTTTACTTACTAGAGTAAAACACGTAGGTGTGATATAAAGGCAGTTATATATCAGTCTTCATGTTCAGAACCTTTCTACAACTTGAATATTAGACTTTTTCTTACTTATTTCAATGTAACCTCATCTTCCTTTTCTGTCATTACCTGATTTCATGTGAAAATTTCTTCATGTGGTTCTCTTTTTGTTAATTCATTAGATTTGGCATGGCTGTTTATTGTATCATCTTGGCATCTGGCTAGTGTAGCTCCTTTGAAACAAACAATGTGCTCCAACAAACCCTTATAAAATTAACCCTTTTGATCTAAGCAGACAGGTGCAGGTACAGCATGAGTGTAATACTTGCTCTGTAAAACTTATCTAGCAAAAGTAAAGCATTTTTGTGCTCTCTTGTTAACCTGTTTCCATCCAATGGAACATTTAACAGCATTTTCAAAGCATTTTTAGAATTTATTGTTTACATCTTCTAGTACATGTAGAAGATTACATCTGCTGTCAAAAGCAGTGCCTCTGAACTGGAGGGGAAAAAAAACCCAAACTAAAATGAGATCTGCAAAGCTGCAATATAAATAAAGCATTTCAGTCTTGTTTGGAAAGTTGTAAATCCCTGTACTATAACAAATGTTTTAGGGGAAGTTATAAATCCCTATGCAATTGAAATATATTAGAAGTATCTTTATCCCATGGTCGGAGCATAGGAAGTTCTACATGTTTTTGTCTGTGGTTTTTAGGTGGATTAGGTTGGGGTTTTTTTACTTTCTCTGTCACATTGTTGGGGTTTTTTTTTAATTTTATCTGTGAATTGTATAATTATTATTCTGCCCAGTGAGGGGTTTGGGGTTTTCCTTAATGATTTACAGCTGTTCTGTGTGAGAAGGGACAGACATGCAAACTAAATATACAAAAGATATCTTTTTTAAAACAAAACGCCAAAGAGTGTTAGAGCACTGCTACAACACCAGTACTCCCACCACAGGCCTCATGCATATGCATGATATGAGACCACCACGTGGGAGAAGCAATATGAGCAGGGGGGAGAGAAAATGAATATTGATAAAACATGTCACAAACTGTGAACAGCCCACAGGAAATATCTAATCTCGGTGGGTGTGCTTAACTGAGACAGATTAAAATCTAAATCCATGCAGCTGATAATGTTTTTATCTTGAAAGGTCAACTGGGTATTTGACACTCCTGGTCTGACCAGGAACCTTTGTAAAAGACATTGGGGAGGGTGTCTTCCATACATTTTATTTAGAATGGACATTTATGACTGGTCGTTGACCTTGGGATTCCATTAGCAGTAATGAAGGGCAGCAGTAATGCCTTGAGCCCAGCGCAGCAAATGATGCATAATACACAGATGAGAGCTCCATGCTGGGCTGGGCTGTCCCACAGTGCTGTCCCTGCATTCCTGGTTCCAGGAGGATGAAAGGAAGCACTTAGTGACACTAAAAACAGTGGCACTGCTTTGGAAATATTTTTAGTTTACAATGTGTTGGAGTTTTGCTTTTTTTATTTTCCCTTCTTCCCTTCTCTCCCTTTTCTGCTTTCTCTCTTTGGAAAACAGAAGAAAGAGTTTCTAATTCTCTACAGAAAGGAGGACAAACTCTGTTTGCCTGCTCACATATGAGTTCAGTTGAGGGCTGTCAAAAAGATGTATTACCAAGTACAACAAAATATTTCCAGAGTGCCCTTCCATGAAAATGTTTAAACCCCATTTATTTGTAGAGTTTCTAACTGGCTCTGGGTGACATTCATTGTACCACAAGCACAAGTGTTGAAGGATCAACAGTCACAGAATGATTTGTGTTGGAAGGGAACTTAAAGATCCTGTGGTTCAAACCTTCTGCCATAGGCTGGGACATCTCCAAGCTCAACCAATCCACCCCAGTGAGCAGGAATTCAAGCAAAGGTGCCAAGGAGGAACTCAGACTGAAATATAAAGTATGCAGGAGATGGAATCAGGGAAAGGTGACCAGAGAGGAATCTCAGATATTGTTTGCGTGTGTGGGATGGGACTGAGGAAATCATCCTTGTGGCTCTCATTGTTCTTGTTCCTCTTTGGTGGGACTTGAGACTGGTTAGAGCCCAGAGAACTACAGGAGGAAATGAAATCAGCTTCCTAATTCTATGACTTCCCCATCCCCGTGACTTTGTTTATTTCCTGATAATGAGAAGTCACGAGTTAAACACAGTATCAGCAATAATCAGACTGGCTCATATATGATGAAAGCACAATAGGAAAAAAACGAAATCATATTCTGAGCTGCAGACATTCATTTTATGGTAGTGGTCTCTGAGAGTAGAATATTGCTCTCCTTATTTTTCATCATAGTTGGATTTGACCTGAGACAATTTTTAATTCTCTGGATTTTCTTCCCTATTCCAAATTAATTTATTATTAATGTGAGAGATTTTGTATGTTTGTAGGGTATGGATGTGGTCTTTTTGTTCTTACTAATTTGATTTCTAATACAATCAAATATTTTCAATATGTCCCAGAACATGAAATTTCACTTATTTAATATCAGCTTAGTAAAAATATGTATAACTGCATACACTTCAAAGAATATTCTCTAGATAATACTTCAGTCCAATCTTCCTTGAAAGGATATAAAGAACTAATACTAACTTTAAGTATAAGATTGTGAGCTGCTCCTGAGTTGTGAAGAACAAATGAAGTTATGAGTTTCACATTTGAGTGACTTTTATTAATTGTCTCTCCTGTCTGCACTTGGATATTATTTGCCTAGAGAAAATAGCTCAGCAAAAATTTGTTTAGCCTAAACTACTAATAAATTGTATAGTTCTATCCAGTTCACCTTAAACCACTGATTTTTCTTGCCCCCCTTTCCATTCTTATTATGCAAGTTGTTTATGAAATAACAAATTTTTTGATAAATCAGTAGAAGACCGAAACAATTGGCATTGTCAGCAAATTAAAACCATAAAGATAGCAGGCATTGAGGCTTTAGAGAGTACAATGTTTTCTTACTGGAATGGGTTGCAAATAAAAACAATAAAAGTTGACCACTGAGCCGTGGCAATGTTGGCAGAAGGATGGAGGTTTTAAAGGTCATATTGGATAAATCTTATTTTTAAATATAAAGTCACCTGAAAATAATACATTTCCTTGGGAAAAGAAAGTTTGCCTTTGGAAATGAGGCTTGCCAACCTTTGTCATTGCACCAAGCTGAAAAAGCAATTTGGAACCCCCTACAGACTCACATTTTCCCTTTCAAAACAAAAGAAGGAGAGAAAAGAAAAGCTGCCACCACCCATGCAGTAAACTGCACCCATGGTCTGTTCTCCAGTGGCTGCCACCAAAAAACCCTTTTACTGAGTCAGAAGGATCATTTATTCTTTTTCTGGGAGGCTTTGGAGCATTGCTGGTGGATGGGCTTTGCTCCCAGCCAGATGTGGTTGGCATGTCCCATGGCAGAGCTGGGATCTTGAGGAGCAGCATCCCTGTGGGGTTTGGGGTGTCCTGAGCACAGTGTGGAGCCAGCCCTGCCTCAGGACAAGCTCACCTGCTTTAGGGAGGGGTCACTGAGAAGATCCATGGAAGAAAGTGTGAGGAGACAGGAACAGAAGGCAAATCTTGACCTCTTCTTCCCCACTGAACCAGAATGTTGCACCTCAACCATCTATGAAGACCTTGCTTTAAATTAATTGCAATTTTTTTTAATGTCTTCTCTTGTGGAAGCAGCTAGCTGAACCTTTTCAAATGTGAGCCTGCTGAAGGCATCTAAAGAACCCTTTTCTACTCACAAACAAGTCTGAAGAGAACACTCTGGTAACCACTTGATGTATCTGTTTAGTATTTTGTTTTTAATGCATGTTGCAAAAAAATTTTGAACTTCAGGGTCTCCTGATCTGTAATGCAAGCAGGGTACTTCTGGGCTGGTGCTTCTGACTCTGGATCAAGTCCTAAAAGTTCCCATTTGAAGTGAAAATAAGAAATTTTCCCAAGGTTTGGCTAGGCTGTGCTGGTGTTGGGGCATGAGGCAGAATGGATTCACTTTGGCACAGGTAGGCAAGAGTTGTTACCATGTTGTACACAGAGAATCTCTGACTTTTTGTCTCACCAAACCTTCCAGAAAGGCTTGGCTGGCTACTCTGCTTTTTTTTTCAGTATTACCAAGCATTAATCAATCCCTTATCCAACAGACATTGGCTGTATGCATCCTTTGCTCACTTCATCTTAGATGATTTCATTAAAAGTGAAATCTTTAGTATTCCTTTCACACTAAAAATATTTTATTCCTTTTGGACAATATTTATATCATATTTTCTCTTTTAGCCTACAGAACGGTACTTAAGTGAAAGTTCTAGCATGACATACCATAAATCAGTTTGTTGCTGTGACTGTTTTCTGCATAATTGCATACTTAGATTTGAAGAAACATCTTTTGTCTTTTAAACATATTCACAAAATAGATACTCTCTAATTATTTGCTCTTGACATGTGTGTTTTTAATAATAATATGACATTTAAGTGAAAAGTACCTCTTCATCTTGTAAAACTTAAAGCAACAACTAATTAAAACAGTAGTTCTGTTTTATTTGAAGGACAATTATTTCTTTTGGAATGTGTTTCAAGCCTTGATTTCAAGTAAATGAACAGTGTTTTCTGTTTATAAAATGGAAGTGTTGCATTCTGAGGTTCTAATTGGAAGTTCACTGCATTAGATGGGGCGTGGTGTGAGCAGTGGTGCTCCGGGAGCCCAGGGACACCCAGGGAGGCTCCTGTGAGTGGGTTAATTTTGGGGTGGTTTTTTTGGTTTGGTTTGGTTTTTGGGGTTTTTAAAAATTAAATATATTGCTGATGCCTTCAATTGCAAGTTGGAGTAATATAAAGCACCAAAATCTGGAGAAACTTCTCTAGGAAATATTTTCTGACACTTCTGCAGGACAGTGGTGCTACAGCAAAACTGGGTTTCTGCAGCTTGTCATTCTCTGAAATGCTGCCTTTGAGATACTGCTTAAAATATGAAAGTATCTAAGCAGCTGAGTTTCATGTTTCCATTTGAATTGTCAAAAGAATCCTGTAACTTTTTTTTATTATTAAAAAAATCCTGAGCAACTTCTTCAGTAATGAGAAAATCTGTTCATTAGGGTGTTCCAGATTTGGTTCTTTAGTTTCTGTAATTTGGAGTCAGATACCCAAAACTTCAGTCTCATTAACACTGAGGAAAAAACAATCTTTTTCTCGAGTGATTGGCTCTAATCAGTCAAACATTTAAATAGCCTAATATCACTTCCCTGTTAAGGATGACTTTTGTTTTAGTTCTGCATAAAGTCATTTGATTAAATTATTTTCTTTAAATCCATGAATGTCTCTGTTCATCCTTTTCCAGGAAGATCACAGCACATTTTATAACAAAGTTGTGTACCTGGTTTAGAATGAGTACCAAGAAGAAAAATTGAATTTATTCTCTCTTAACCAATCAAATTCTCCCATTATTCATAAATTGTATTATTCATAAACATATTCTTACACTTACACAGTTGTAAGGGGTTCAGCTTTGCCTTGCATTATTGCTTGAGCTAAAACTAGTCCTGCTTTTCATTTTTAGTGATTTCATTTTTCATTTTAGATGAAAAACTTGGAAAATAAATGCCTTTTAAAAAATTACATATATCTCAGCAATTTGTTATACAGTTTCTTTGCTTCATGGATTGTGCCGTTCCCTAGGAAAAGTAAGATTTAAAGTTATCATGTAGATACTGCTGTCTCTAATAGTGATGTAGTGAGATGTCACACCTGCCAGCAATTTTTTATATAAAGTAGTGTTAAATTATGTCAAAAGTAAAAATCTAATAGTTTTTATTTAAATAAAAAATATTACTTTTTCATCTGCAATTTCACAAATGACCGTGAGAATGAAATTTAGGCATAAAACAGAAAGGGGAGATATTCTGAGAATGTACAGTGAGGTAACAAACCAATTCAATGTCAGTGCAATAAAAGGGGGAAAAAAATGCAGTTCTGAATGTTGAGAGAAGAAAAAAGTCCACATCCACACTCCTATAATGGAGAGAGTCATGAAGAGTCACAGACAAACCAAGTGGGAAAGCTTTGACTTTTTTGGTTTATAACCTTTTTTAAGCTATCAGCTGGCAGGAATGGGTAATTTTTTCCTGAAGTGAAGTTTATTAGTTATGAATTTAGCAGTATGTAATGAATTGGTATTTCTTTAGCCCAGCCTACCCACTGCTGCAGTAAAAGATGGAAAGCTCCACTGGGGTTTTCAGGATGTAACCAAACACTCTAAGTGAAATGATGCCATTCCAACAGAAAGCATTTGGTTGTAGTTCACCTATGAGGAGAAAACAGTGGGTACCAGAATCAAATCCGAAGTTACTTACTATTTTATTTAAATAATAACACTTCAGTATGTGAAAATCATTGCCATAAATACTGCAAATTCTGCTTGTGTTAGCTGAAAAATCAGTTCATGTCTTAGATACTTGTAAAATAATGGGGAGGGGGTAGGATGAGCCTTGTACAAATTATTCCTCCTCTTCTTTCCTGACATTTCAGCCCTTGTTCTTAAAGTTGTTTTTTTTTAAACCTAACAAACTCCTTCATCACAAGGAGTTTATACTTCACTGTCACAGATGCTGGCATGGAATTCAGCGAAAGAAATCGATTTAATGTTTTGATAAAGGAGAAAAATTAGGTTGGCTTTACAGAGGAAACATTTAGTAAGGATAAGAAATAAAGTCAAAACACAAGGTTTGTCTCTTACTGACCAGAAACAAGACATGAAAAAGCACATAGCTGCACCATTTCTTGGTTCTGAGGGACCACTGTCAAGTTGTATTTTGTTTTAATTATAGTTTAGTTAAAGGTCTTACAAAACCTGGTGCAGTTCATAGAATAACTAAACTAAATACTTTCTTGAAGTACTTATGGGCAGAATCTCTTCACTTAAATAGGAACCTGAAATTTAAATTCTGCAAAGGCTTGAGCTGGATATTACTTTTCAAATAAAATTCAATAGATTGTTCAGCTGAGAGGAAAGGTGAAGGAATAACAAATGCTCTTCTTTTACTTAGGGGTTTCATGCTTGAAACTTCCGTGGGATGGTTTTTGTTATTTTCAGTTTTTCTGTATTTTTTACCAGGCAATGAGAGAGAATCACACATGAGCAGAACTTTCTCCTTGTGTTTGGCAGAGAAAAGGTGCTTTTTGTTCGCTCACCTTCAGTCCTGCTAAAGTGTCTGCAGCAATTCAGGGAAGGCACTTTTGCAACACTTGCCACTTGAGAAAGGATTTCATTTTTACATGAAAGTCAGGCATTTCTCACATATAAATCTTTGTCTTAGAATATCCTGAGCTAGAAGGGACCCACAAGAATCACCTAAGTCCAGCTCATTTACTGTAGAACTGTGTCACTGACACAGCTGATGGCTTTGTCAAGGTTGCAGAGCACATTTATGATGGAGGCAGGAATTATGCCAGGAAATGCAGCATCCAGGTGTGGGGTTTTTGTGTTTTTTTTTTTGGGGGGGGGGTTTGGGTTTTTTTGGTGTGGGTTTTTTTTGGGGGTGTGGGGTTTTTTTTTTTGGTGGTTTTTTTTTTTTTTTTTTTTTTTTTTTTGGTGTTTTGTTTTTTTTTTTTTTTTCCCAGGGAAGGTGGATACAACATTGGAAGCAGTCCAGGATGGGAGTAGAAGTCCCCATTACTTGTGGTGTAAGATCTTTGGGTTTTGAGGCATTTATGCTGTCCTAGTCTGACAAGAAGTCTTACTAGTAACTGCATGTCTGGGGAGAAAAGTTTTTCTTTGTTTTTGCTTGGAGGAAAGGCATGGTAGTGAGCCTCAAAGGGGAAAAACCCTATAATCATTTAGGCTGAAGTGCTTCTTAATTCAAATGGTGTGCTACTTAGAGAACTTGATAAAAAGGATTAGAACTGGAAAAGAAAGGCATTTTTAAAAGCAAAGCTATTACAGGGTTCATTACTTTATTTATACGTTCTCCAAAATCACATGAATGAAGGGAAAAAATGAGGAGAAAAAATACTGGCTTCAGTTCAGAATGTCAATTACTACTTTTTTTAATCCTCTTTTCACAATTTATTTGACATCTTGAACAGTAGCCAAAAAAGCTATTATAACTGTAAACCATATTCATTGGTATAAATCTCATTACGTTGAGCAATTTAATTAAGGTATTGACATGCTTAATTGATACGTGCAGGGAGAGACCATTTTCATATCTAATTTCCATACGTTTTCTGCTTTTAAGAAAACTAGCTCCGTAAAAATGTTATAGATTCAGCTAAGCCCTGTCATCCCAAAGGAGCACTTGCTGCCATTTACCTTGATTTAGAGCCAACTACTCTTCTAAGTGGAGCTCCATTAAATGGATCTGATGTATGTCTGACTCAAACATGCGTCAGCTTCTCTTATGATCAATAGTGGAATATTTATATTAATAAAGCACCAAGTTAATTAAATAAAATAGTCTTCTGGGTAAACTTAAGATACTAGGGGATGGGCAGCGAATCAATATACTCTGCCATTTGAACATTAACTATGTGCTCTGAAATTTTATGCTACCTTAGCAAAGATGCTTGCGGTGTTGGAGTCTTGGATGCACAGAAGCCCCCAGGGCAGGAATCTGCTAAGCATCCTGGGCAGGATTTGTTTATCAAGGTAGAAAAACCTAGCAAACAAAAAAACCTTGGGTCTGTTTGGCTTCAGTGTCTTCATTCCTACATAACATTGGAAGACCTTTCTTCTGGACCTGGACTGAACACAGTCAAATGGGGGTTCTCCCAGTTGCCTGAACTGTTACAGTGGTGCCAGAGAAGGGGTGCATGTGACAAACTTGCCATGTCAGGGTTTATCAGTGATGGTGAAGAGTCACAGGAGCCCTACAAGGACATTTTAAACACTACCTTTAAAATGTGTTGGCCACTCGTGAGCATGTCTAGGTCTGGTGCATTGCGTGTTTCAGCCCAAAGCACGGCTGTCTTTCAGCCTTTTCCGTCCCTATGGGCTCTGTCCCCACAGACAGAGCTGGAAGAGAGATTTCTTCATGAGTGGGTGACCTTTGACCACTGTGGAATCCTAGCCCTGTTGGAGATGCAGTCACCAGTCCCAGATTCACATCACCACTGTGCCCTGAGAAGCAAATTCTGCTGTCCCTGTGGCACTGGTGCTATTTCTATAACATACAGATGGCCTTTGAAGGAAGTAAGTTCCCTCAGGTACTGTTGCAATCCACAGCTTCCACTTCATCCTACCTTTTATCTACATTATAAAGTTTCAGTGCAATAAAGTAAAAAATGTGGTTTTTAATTCTGTGGCTTTAATGAATGCCTCACTTTAATAACCAAAGAAGATGCTTGAAAGGACAAGAAAATATTAATTCATTATTAATAATTTGTTCAGTCAGTTTAGAACTTATTCAGTGTAAATATGCTTCCATCTCTTTAGCCAGGGGCACCATGACATTGCTAAAAACACTGATATTTCTGGTCCAGAGGCAGTGGTTGTGTGCTGGAGCCTTCAGTTCCTACATTCTTTTTTTACTCAAGGGCATGGGGTTCCCTTCTCTTGGGGATTAAAGGAGCTGAGTTACAACTGAGGGAATTACAACGTGTTCATTTGAGCCTTCTCTCCTCTGAAATCTCCCATGTGTGGGCTGGACTCTGCTCCTTGCTGAGCCTGCAGTGACTGCTGAGCATCCCCTTCTGTGTGACAGACACTGGGAAGTGACAAAATCAGAATGTAAATCCACAGGGAGGTAGCTTATGGAATAAGGTACAGAATTTAATAAAATAATCAGTAGTAGTACTTCTGGGCTATTGCAGGGAGAGGACATTGACATTGTCCTGTGAGGTGGGATTTTGACCTGGTTAAAATGCTTCTATTTACCAGGCACTAGGGACAAACTAATAATCTCCTTTGTCTTGGAGTGAGTTGTCTTCCAGTTCAGCATTTACTAAAAGTACTTGGTTTGGATTCTATTTTTGTAATTACGTAGAACCTTCTTCAGAAGACAAACGTATGGTGTGTTTGATAATTCCAAATACTCTTCATCCACAAAGAATTAAGTGTAGGCTCTTATTTAATTGCTAATCAAAGCACATGTAGGTTACAGCTGACAGTTGAAAATATTTAATATATGTAAAACTACTTCTGTACTGTTATTGTCCTTGGTAAAGTGTTGGTAATGCATCCCAACCCTAACATTTAGTGTTTATTTCGCCTTTTTTCCTTTACATCATTCTGTGATTCAGAAAGACCGAACAAAGAGTGCAAGCTAGAAAGAGCATTGGAACCATATGTGTTATAGTTGTATATAATCTATATCATAATTGTATAAACTTAACAGGGTGGGATAGGTTTAGTCAGAAAACCACTTTCTGTGTTAGCCACAGTTTCTTGGTATTTAGAGTTGTCTTTCCACAAATATAATGTTCAAAGAAAGGAAGAGTGATTGCATCTGATCTGGGATAAAAACAGGTTCCACGATGAATTCCTTTCTGGAACCAAACAAAAACCTATGTGTGTGGAACCAGGATGCAGATATTCTTGTGTATTTTTTGACTGACTCTTAGTTTCTGTCTCTTGATTGTTGGTTTTCCGCATGACATCTGGAAGTAATGATGTGAATAATATCAGGATGTAAACTTTCCAAGTCTTATAATGAAGTTAAATTTCCTTTTCTGATAAGATAAGCCTTTTTTTTCATATGACCCATGAAACCCCTTTAGCTAATTGTTTTTTCAAAAGCTTGCTAAGGAGGTGTCATAAATTGAAAAAACTTTTGGGGTAATAAGTCAAGTTGTACTGTCGGGCATATTTTCTCCTCATATAACCTGTGTTGGACTTTGGAGAAAGTCATCATCATTCCCAGCAGTGATGAAATCAAATCATGCTGGAATTTGATGTTCTTTGATTTGAGAGTGCCTCAACAATGAAACAGCAAAGCGTGGAGTTGTTGGAGTCTGTTGTGCAAGGAGCCACTCCTCCCTTTTCCCTGGTCAGCTCTTTTACATTTAATTCAATCTTGTGTGCTGACATTGTCAATCTGAAATTCAGCAGTGCTTGACAGAGAGTCAGAGGAAAGCCAAGTTCATTTCTGGAAGTGGCTTTATGCAAATGAACTCGTGTGGGCTCTGTAAGGAAGCAGCTGCTGATGAATCAGAGGAGTGCCCTTGTTCCCTCGTCAGCTTCGGGAATAAAGCTCAAAAAACACCACAAACACCTTTGAGAGCTGCACACCCAGGTCTCCCTAGGAGTATTTTTGTGTGTTTGAGGATTAAAAAATGAGTCTGCTTTCAAAGTAGTGTTTGGTTGGATTCCAGGAAATTAATTCAGCTTGTAACTTGTTCAGGCCAGAGTGGTTTGAAAGTGGCAATGAAGTCCTAGGAACACTGTTAATTCTTGTGAATTGTCTTGATTTTAGCTGTTTCCAGTAAAGGTTTAGGTCTTTGGTAGTTGTTTTACTGAAACACTCAAATAAAACCCTCAGTAAGCTGAGCAGTATGATTGTGAGTTTAACTTCTCTTTTAGAGGAATTCACCACTTTATGTGCACTTTAGCTGAAAGCTAATTTTGGTTTAGATTTGTGTCATGTTAGCATGTTTGTTCTACTAGTATACTTGAGTTTTATTTTCTCTACTTAAAACACCTACATTCCATTTAGATGCCTTTTTCCAAAGCGTGGCATCATTGAATGATAAACTCCCTGTGCATGGAGTGGGATTTTGAAGGTGCTTTACCTATGTGAATAGTCATTGAAAATAAGAAATCATTGGTTATGTTCCAGTGAACCTTTTTTTGGTATGGATAAAGTAGGGGAATGAGGTTTGTTAGAGTGTGGTGTCATGCAGCTGTAATGGTCAGGGTGATCTGAAGAGCTGCTGGGTTTGTGGATCCACCCAAAAAACAGAGAGCTGCTGTTACTTCAACACGTGAATATCCCCACTCAAGAGAACCACTTTGTGGTATTACATCTTGGTCTAATAAATCTAGATGTCACATCCACACAGAAAAATGAGTTATGGCTACAACCCAGCCTGAAGTGGATCTCCTTACATCTGCAGTGTTTCACTGGGACTCTCAGGGCTGAACAATCCATAGCAGGGAAGACACATAAAAGTGAAGCTGTGGGAGAAAAAGAGAAGCTAAAATATTAGAAAAAATAAAGGAAAAGGTGCATGGGACTTCTCTGTCTTTTGTCTTGGGCTTCAGTACCTGTTCCTGCAGTCTGCTGAATATCAGCAGATATTTCTGGTCCAATATCATAATTTATTTTTAAAGCCTCGATTATAGCTCAAGTACCAGTGTGCCCCTCTTGCACAGGTGCACTTTTTACCACAGGACAGAATTAAGGTCCTCTGATAACTGTGCCTGAGATATAAACAATGCTGTTTTTCTCACTGCAGCACATTTAATACTTTGCAACTCATTTCTACCTCACTAGAATGAATAGAAATTCAAGTTGGTTTTACTATCCATGGATTCTCTATCATTTTTATTACGTTTTATATAGCCACAGGAATATCTGCAATGATCATACAAACAAACTGTATAATTGGCCTTTTTCAGGAGAACTTGGTAAAAAATTAAATCCTAGATCTTTACACATATAATTGCTACTTAATCCTAGGAAAATCTTATTTTCTTAGCTAAAGTACAGGATCACAGCCTGAATTAAATAAATACTATTGTGATTATTGTTTTCAGTCTACAATGTGATTATTAGGTACACAAAAACATTAACTGGCAGGGGATTTTTTTCTTTTAATATATTAGTAGAGTGCAAAAAAAATTTAGTATAAAAATATTCATCAGTAACAAGTTTAAGACAGATCAGTCAAAAGACAGTCTTGCTCCAGATGCTGATCAGTTATCTAAAGACAGTGTATGTTTTATTCTTTATGATTTCACATGTTCATTTTCTAAGATAAAACCTTATAATAATTTAAAAAAATACATGACCAATGAACTGCAGATATCTTTTTGTTTAGTAGTCAGGCAGGGTTGTGGAGGCTCCTGTTTCTGTGGGGAGATTAGAGGAGGGTGATATTGCCTACTGATGTTTAGAATTTGCAAACCCATAGGACTTCTTTCCAGTACAGTTCAACAGACAAAAGTATAAACCCCCAAACAGGTCAACAGTATAAAACCAGTGCTTTTTAAAATTACCTTAAAATAAAGTTACCTCCATATAGCTCCAATTTTTCTATTGTAGAAAATATTAAAATTAATAAGCAGTGAGAGAGCTTTTGAATTCACATTGGTTTAGCAGCAAGAAAATATTGACAAAAATAGAAAATAATGGACAGAATCATTCCTTTCTTCTGATGTCAGGGCTTCAGTCCCTCCTCTCTGAGGTGTGTGGTGTCCTCACTAAATCACATGAGTGCCTCTGTCTTCTAATCTCACTTCCAATGCAGTTGGAGCACTTGGACTGCTGTGGGAGCATCATTGCCCTGGGAGCCTTTGTTTTGTCAGAGGTCCAGTGGTGCGGGAGAATTCCAGAGGAAAGGTTTTCCTGTCCAGAGGGATCTGTCTCCAGTGGTGCCAGAGCTGTCTCTGCTGGCAGAGCACCCTCCCCATGCGGGGAGGTTCAGCAGGTGGATTGCACAGGGCAGAATTCCTGATCTGTGGCACTGATTGGGAGGGGTTTTTCTGTCTCTTCCCTCTCTGGAGCACCATGCTGCCTCTCTTTGTGTTCCTTTGTCTCCTCGATCAAAAGGAAGGATTAATTATATTGATACATGTTCTAAAGCACTAAAACCCTACAGTAAATGCTGCTAACAAAGACATCTTCTTGTCATGTATTAGTCAGGACCCTATCCTGTTTCTAGTGGGCTGCTTCTCTTCAAGAGTTTCCTCTGAGTCCACTGGCTGTTACTTACTGGTTCCTACTCCCTGACATTTCCAAAATTGAGTGTAAGTACTTTGAGGAAAGATTGTACTTTTGTGTGTATATTCCAAAAGACAAAACAGATGCTGCTTTCTAAAACGAAAGCTCACCATCAGTCTCAAGATGGGTGGTTTTAAAATAAGAGTCTCCTAAATGCTGTCTGATCACTATTTGCTGAGCTTCTTGGAAATGGCAGGAGGAGGGAGGGAGAACAGTCATAAAGACAAATGTTACCTTTGAATGGACATTAGCATTGATTAGTTTTACAGTTTATTTTAAATGATGTAAAAATATTTACTCATCTTCTCAGAGATATTCTGACAGATTTTTTTCAATTTGTTGGGTGCATCAACAGACAAATGTTGCACTGTGTCTCAGTGAAGCAAGGTGGGGTTTGGTTGTTTGGGTTGGGTTTTTTTTGGTTTTTTAAGCAACCAAGAATTTTAAAAACCTCTAGTGAAGAATTAAGTAATCACAAATTAATATTCTCTGTTCTTTTAAACATTTAAAAAGACTTCAGCATGTGCTGTGTGATTGTGTCAGGACAGAAGTCATGAAATTGCACAGCTCCACAGAGCTTGGATTCCTTGAAAGATCTTTATTTACAGATGGTTTTTAAATTTTCCTTGGAGAAGGTGGAAGATGATGATAAAATAATCATCTTCTGCTGAGATCTTTTTCCTCTGACTCCTTAGTGATCACCCCTCCCAAATCTTGAGGCTCTGGCTCTGCTCAGTGTCCTGCTCTCCCCAAAGGTGTGTGTGACTGGGGTTATGGGGCTGCGTGGGGCTTTGGGCAAGTGCTGAACCCTCCAAGTACAGAGTTAACATCTATCACTTCACAGTGCAACTGCCTCAACAGAGAAATCGTGGTGTTTATCTTCTGGAGGCTTAGCAGCAGTGCTTGTGCAGCAGTGCGTGACTGTGTGAAAGCACTGAGCGCTGCTTTAATTGGAATTTTGGAGCTAAATTCCCTCCTCAAAACAAACAAAACCAAACCAAACCTGTGTTTCCCCTCCAGCCTCCCAGAGCAGGACCTGCGAGGCAGCTGTATTGTGTTTAGTAAAACACAGTCACCTTGTTCAGGGTGCACAGCATCTGCAGGACCTGTTCTGTTTTGCAGAGCTCAGATGCTTGTCACCCTCTTTACTTTTTGTGCACTAGTAGGAGGAAGTAATTTTTTCTCCTTTTAGAAAATCAGCAGTGATGCCAAGTTTCCACAGAGTAATGCTTTACAACACTGCTGTTGTTAAGCTCTTGCCTTGTAGCCCATCAGCAACAACACTTTTCATTTTTCCTCAGACAGAGCTACAAGTGCTGCTTTACAGTAAATACCATTTTTACACTGACCCTGCTGAGAGGGAGAAGCCATTGCTGCACTGAGGGCACAGGTGCTGATGAGTGTCAGACTTGCCACAGCTTGTTCTAATTACTGTTGGAGGGACCTGATTTGGGCAATGCATTTCCCACCTGGAAGATGATAAATATCTTGAATTTAATTTCCTTATTTATGAGACTCAAAGTTTCTGAATTGTCCTTAACTGTTAACTCAGTTATTTTTTAATCCATATGTAGAACAGGAAAAACTCTAATTCTTAACAGTATTGGAAATACTAGGACACTATATCCTAGGTAAGAATAATATCTAGTTGTTGAAAATGTTAAATATTAGTTTTAATTTAAAAAAAAGTTTAAAAGCTGCCATAGAATTTTGGTGGAGCAGGAAAAATCCTTTTGTTCCTTGCTGTAAATGAAATACATAATATTCTGTGCTGGAATTTTTACAGATATAGTAAGACTCATTTTCCCCCCAGATTTCCTCCGTCTTTCTACCTCATCTTCTCTTGCAGACTCCTCCTTTAGATAGCATTGGTCCCACTGCCCTCTCTGAGTGTAGGAGC
Source organism: Passer domesticus (assembly GCF_036417665.1). Classification (NCBI taxonomy): domain Eukaryota; kingdom Metazoa; phylum Chordata; class Aves; order Passeriformes; family Passeridae; genus Passer; species Passer domesticus. The sequence continues at coordinate 14,236,123 of NC_087486.1, read as the reverse complement.
TCTCTTCCCTCAATTTTGTTCTATGACAAAGCTGACTTGTACAATTCCTCACTTTATTGACTTGCTTATCTTTTATTACATATTACTTAGAGATACCTATTATCTTTGGATTATACTCTCTAATTTTCCCCATCTGTTATTCTTTAACTCCTTAATTGTTTTATTTAATTCAGTAAAACGTTGCAGGATAGAGTTTATGTGTAACATGTTGTACAAATTAAAACTAATTCTAATGAGACAAATTGCAGTGACCAGATTGTGTTAAGTATGTGACCTTTAGTGAAGTAGTTCAGCCTAGTTTTAGCCCAGTTGTAAAGAAAATTTAGATTGAAGAGTAGTCATTAAACTTTAAAAGTGCACAAAAACCTCAGGAATGTTGTATTTTATTTCATTTTAGTCAGTGCATTGGACTGAAATGTTTTAAATCCAGGAATCCTAATTTTTAAAAGAATGTAAACAGGCTACCAACAGGGATGAATTAATTCTCATTTCTCTCAGCTGCACATTCTGTAGCCAGAGCAAAGCTGTTGGGCACAGTGCTAATTTCTTGGCATTGGTGGCAGCTGGCCCTTTCTTAAAATCAGGAGTAGTATCTTTCATTAGTTCTGTTTTGCAGAGCAGGTGAACAATATTAACTTCCCAGTATTATTCTGGCAAGAAGAGAGGATAGGAAACAGTTTTATTTTGCACTCAAGTCCCATATCCAGTCAAAGGAACCAGTGTTTGTCTTATGGTTTTGTACCAGCTGCTGCAGAGAGCTGTGGGTCAGCTCCCCTGACTTACTCCAAGATGCAGCTGAATTGTGGATAAGCTGAAATGCTCCTGAAGAAAGGAATCAGGTTTGTTAGGTTGGATTTTTCCTGCATTTTGAGTAAACCATTGGTTCCATGTGTTAATGGTTAACTCTGTGAGTTTGCAGTTTTACTATGGAATCAACATACAATGAAATATTGGGGAAGATACAAGTTTGGCTGTGCAGAATTTGCTCTGGGTGACTTGTTCTTTAAGTCTTTGCATTAAACTCTTTAGACATTAAAGGCAAGCTGAGTTCTTTATTGGGTAACACTGCATGGTGATCTCTCAGCCCATTTGAGTGGGGGAAATAATTAAAGATTAGTGTTCAACCACATTAAATACTTCTTAATCAAGCTGTTTTTCAGGCAGTTATAAAAAAATAATCTTTTTAAATTTGAAAATCTGTGTGTTAAAAAAGGTTGAGAAAATAACTGCTAAATCCTCAAAGGATGTGTTTTGTTTTTTGTTTGAAAAAGAAGAAAACCTAAGCCTAATGCCATCACTGCTGAGTTTTTCATTTTCATATAATATATGTTATTTTCAATACTTGTGTAATTTTGCAAGTTGTATTTAAGTAGTTGGTTTAATATTTTAGATCTGTAGTTCAAATGAAGATTCATTCTGTGGATGTCCGTAGGGTCTGTGCTACAATTAAGTGATTTATGTTCTCTTACTGGCAAAATAATAATAATAAGAGAGTCTTAATGTATTCTGTTGCTCTGTTAGAATGTTGAATTTCCACTTAGGATGCAATAGGCAGCGTTAGAGCAGAAACTAAAACCAGCACTACAGCAAAGACTGCAGAGGCACTTAGGAAACGTCAGCACTTTTGGATGGGTTTTTTTTCCCTTTCCAATCCTTTTATCAGTGAGGCACTTACAATTCACATTGGAAGATCAAAAAAACAATATTAGACTTGCAGAGGGAGTTCATCTGTGTCCAAAGCATTTCAGCTAAATTAAAATAAAATCTAAGAAAGGTATTGGCTTGTGCCAACTCTTGCAGGAGGCTGGGTTGGGCTAACATGTGCTGTGAGCCACAGCTGCTGGGTTTGTCAGCTCCTGCCTTCTCCTCTGTGCAAAGTGCCAGTCCAAGCTCTTTAACTTCTCTGTGGCTCCGTTCCCCCAGCTCAGAGAGGAGGATGCTGTTTCCTCTGGGGGTTGTTTGCTGTGGAAGCTGTTGGGTGAGTGTTCTGCTGCCTGTCTGGGCTGTCCCCACCACTGCAGTGCACCAAGCTGGGGCTGGCTGCAGGCTGGCTGTGCTCTGTGCCCTGCTGCAAAGTGTGAAACTGCACAGAACCTGCCTGTATTTATCAAAACAGGAAGGAAAATTCAATCTAGAAATGTTTGCTTGACTCAGCACATCTGTTTGACCAGGATGCAGATGAGCATGTTCTGGTTCTGTTGGGTGCTCCCTCCCAGCACCAGAGGCACTCTTGCAAGGAGGGTGCTGCTGATGGACTGGCACATTCTGCTTTGTCCTCAGGTCAAGTGATTTCCGCTGTCTAACTGTCTCTTGGGGTGAAGGTTTTGGGAAGTCTGTTATTCCCTAAGTCTGGAATGTTATGGATTTCCCCTTTAGGATACTTCATGCTCCCCCCAGGCACTGGACTTGCCTTCCATTACAGAAATAGGGGGCTTGAAATTTCTGTCTAAGAAATAGGAAATCTATTAGTAATCAGCACCTTTTTTTTTTTTTTCAGGTTTGCTGTTTATTTTTCTTGATTACTGCCATATTTTTCCATCTGCTTTTTAGGTTTTTTGGTTTGGCCTCACATTAATTTATCTGGTTTTCTACAGTTACTATTAATAACGAATATTTATTTTGGACACCATTGCAGTAAGCTTCCCATTATGTCTGCCATGAGAAGCAGGGAATAGAAAACTGGAACTTAAGATAAACTCAGCAGACAAGTTTCTTACAGCCTTCTGCTACCTCAGAGCAAATTTTGTGAAGTGTTCAGGTTCAGCCTGCTTGAAGTTTGCATGCTTATTAAACACGCTTAACAAAACTCTGGCACAATGTCAGAAAGCAGAGAGAAACTCCTCTTGACCATCTCAAAACAGGATGATTATAATTGTGAGAAAGCAGTTACAGAAAAAGAAACATTGGTGACTTTTCTTCCATGTCACTAATGCCACGCAGGCTGTCACTTCTTCAGCCCACTGGAGAGATTTATGGAATCAGTGCACGATCCAGGAGATTGAAAGAGGCAAGTTTGTTAGCTAGAAAAGAGAGCCTTATAGAGAATAAAAATAATAGACTTTATAAGGAGGTTTTCATGGAAAACAGATTAACTTCCTGCAGTCCCCTGGTTTTGCCTGGCTGCAGGTTAAAAGTTGAGCATAAAGACAAAGCAGAGATCAAATATATAAATTAGCCCTTGCAGAACATAACAATGTTATGAAATATTGCTTGAAAACCTGATTTACTTTTACACATGACTTGAAATGCACAATAAAATACCAGACAAATGCAACTTGAGATGCTGGATTAAGTGTGGTTTTATTTGACCACACAATTCCACTTCTTCAAGCCCTTTTTGTTCTGCTTTGCGTGTGTCTTCCTTTCAGATCTTACTAATTTTTGCCTTGCTAAGCCATTTTGTCACACTTTTACCACAGCTCTGTTGTGCCTCAGTGCCACACCAAAGTGACAGCTTAAGACTTCCTCCTCCTGGGTCTGAAATACCCTGTACTTTGTCTCTTCTCTGTCCAAGTTCCCTGATCATTTGTCTGGGTTGAAGGTCTGTCTTTAAAGAACTAATATTTTGTTGCTGGCAAAATAAAGGGAAGGTGAAGGCAGGGTCAGAGTGTGGATCAGTGTTAAACAAATTGTGAAGGTCACAAAGAATTTTAATCTGACTTGAAAAAGAGACTTGTATCCAGCAGCACATTTTTGTTTGCGCTCGTCTGAATGGACAATTGTGGCTACTCTGAGAATTTGGTGTAGACTGCATGACTGGTATAAATTGAATTAGTCTCGTGACAAGGACATAGTCCCCTTTTTTTCTTATCTGCCTGATGGAAAGCAGAAGAAAGCCCTGTGTGACACGTCTTGACCCGCAATGTCAATGTGGGCTTTTGTGACAGGCTCTGATTTCTGGCCTCTCATTTGATAAAACCAATTTGGTGGAGGCTACAAAGGAGCTTGCTGAACACTAAATGTTCTTACAGAAAAGGGTGTCTGGGGGTGAGTACAGAGGGCTGCCAGCCCCTCCTCATCGTCATTACAGAGGCTGTTTCTTTCTGAAAATGGGGCAGAGCCTCGGGGACACTCACCCCAAACAATGCACTGTGCAGCTCTCTGCAGGCTTGTCTTTATTTGTCCTTTTGTCATCACTGAGCCTTCCCTTTCCTCTATTTGCTTATTTCTTACATTTTTCTTTCCCACTCTTCTGCCTTCCTTTTTTCTTCTTCCATTCCTGTCTTGCCCCACCCTTTGTCCTTTAAACCAGACTGAAACCTCTCCCCCTTCTCCATGCTGATGGGGCACCCACAGGAAAATCAGGGTAAATGCTCTTTTTCTTCAGCATGAAAACATCCCAGCTTTCTGGTTTCATGTCCATTTCCCACCCATTCTTGATGCTCTTCTTCCTACCTCCACTGCACTGCTAGAGGGCTGTGAACCTGGAACTATTTATAGTTCATCAAGGGGAAAAGCACTCAAATGCAGGCTGGGAAACAGGAAAATGTTACCTTCACTCACAATGCAGATCAAACCCTTTTTAATGTGCTTTAAGTACTAGAAAAAACTTTTTGAATTGCTGTTGGTTGTTGAGGTTTTTTGTTGTTCATTTTTAAACAAGGTAAAAAATTCAGTTTTTCCCATTGATACATAATGCAGTGGGATTTTAATGCAGTAGATTAAGATCTCTTTCAGTGTAAATTTAAAAGGCTCACAAGAGAATGGTTGTCATCTTTTTCCTGAATATTAACTTCAAATAAGTTGTAATCTGAGCAGGAGTAACCAAATATTTTTGCAGTCTGTAAACAAATAGAAGCATGCTGAGAAAATTACATTTACACCACAGGGTTGTGATTCCAAGGCATGAGATTTGGCTGCAGGTACTCTGACAATGAATCATGGCATTGTGCCAGCAACACCATCACATTTGAGTGATGTTTGCTCAAAGTTCTGTCATTTGTATCAGGAATTCTGGTGGTGTTGGTTGGAGAGTCATTTCAGCTCATTCCGTACACCTCTAGAGGAAAGAAACAAAATTGAAAACACCGTGTGGTGTAACAAATTCAGCAACATCTACTTTTCCAAGCACGTGGAGGTTCCATTAGCTGATGCAGATTTGAGAAATGTGTTCTCTTTGTTAACACAATGTATTTGTTTTTCTGTTCTCTTTTTCAGAGACCTGAGCGAAAACCAGATAAAAGGAATCCCTAGAAAGGCCTTCCGAGGAATCATTGATGTGAAGAACTTGTAAGTGACAACTTCATTAATATTTGTGGTGAAAACCTTTCTCCTCTCCTTACATCTGGTTGTTACTCTCAGTTTGGGTACCTTGTGTCCTGTTCTGTACAGCACCAAAGGGACCCTGCAGGTTTTTGTCAGGGTTGCTTTGATCCTCATGCCTGTGAACACACCTGGGGAGGTTTTGAGCTGAGGAAAAAGAACAGACTCAAAGCTTCACCCCTTCCTGCAGGACTGTCCTAGAGCAAGATGTGCATAGGGGAAAATGACTGGTAGAGTTTGGGGATGGAGTTGAAATGTTTTGCTTAGTTTAAGTTTTCTGTCCCATCACTTCTGTCAGAAGTAAATATGACAAACTGTAGCACTCAGACACAGTGGTTGAGCACAAATATCAGAAAATGAAAAAAATAATGGGAGCAGTTAACTGCACAGGCTTTGACAGCTTGCATTTAAAATTACAATAATTTATAAAAGCCTTTTAAGAGAGAAAACAGGGCTATGGTTTTTGTGCTAATGAAGCCAGTCTGTCCTAGCCTTTTGCTGTAAGGTAGCCTGAAATATGTGCAAAGACTTTGAGCTCTGTGTTTCCAGAGCTGCTGGAGGCTCTCACACATCATGTAGCAGAAACCCCTTTTTGTGCACACCCACACTGTAACCCACCTTTGGCTTTGTTGGAGTCAGCACGGGATGAACTGAGCAAGGAAACAACAGCTCCTGGCTTGGCAGGCTCGGGATTTCCTGGGACAACCTGCAGCCACTCTCAGAAGCACTTCAGAGCCATTAGAGTTAGCACTGTGCTACCACACCAGTAGCTGAAAACTGATCCCCACTCTGTTAAATATTGGAAGCACTGCATAAACGGTGTGGATTTTTTTAAAATTGAGTGGAAGGAACAGCTAAAGGAGATCTGAAAAGAAGCCCTCTTCTATAAACAGTCTTGCAACATAGCTGTGCTATTTCCAGATCTTGCCCAGTGAAATGCTCTCAGGCACTGATGTGATCCCTGGGGCATCCTGAGAAGGGCCAGGAGTTGGACTTGGTGATCCTGATGGGTCCCTTCCCTTTTATCATGTCATCATGAGTTGTACTTGCATTGTGTGATCTATATGAACAATAGATGGTATCTTGTTTCAGAAAATCAACCTTTCTCAGCTGTAATTCACTGTTGTTGTCTGACTTCATTTCAAATAACAGAGTTTGTATTTAGAGTTTGGGTCATGTCTGACAAGCTGTCACAACCAGAACCGGTGTTTTGATTTATGCACCCACTCCCAGTGCAGAAGGATCCCGGGTTTCTCCTTTCCATGAGCTGGTACCAAGGGATGACTGGCTGGAGTGCTTACAGGAACTGTGTAAATGTTGGGATTTCGAGCTTTAACAAAAACTTGTATCCGTTAAGTTAGGCAGTAACTAAGTTTTTAAGTTTTGCTGTAGAAGACACAGTATCAGAAGTACTTCCCTGTAGCTACAGTTTCTGACTTCTGTGAGCACTGAAGTTATCACAGAGTCATAAAATAATTCTTGTTTGGAGTGTTCATCCAGTCCAGCCTCCAGCTCAGCAGGAGCACAAAGATTGGTACTCTAACAGATTGCTGTTGTGAGCCATAAGTACTGATTATTTAGATAAATAGCAGGAGAAGCAGACTTTTCACTCACATCTAGCCATTCTTTCTTGGTAAGAAATGTACAAATCCTGTGCCCAGGGTGGTCCATGGGACTGTTACTTCCAGACACAGACAAGTGGCCAGTGACTTGCTGAGAAAAACATGGCACAGTCTTGAGCCAACTTGCTGCTGGAAATACATTAAAATTTCTCCAGCAGTAGCTCTAAGGGTGTGATGCAAGCTGAACCAAGTTAATAGTTAAAGCTCTTTAAGCAGGGAGCTCAAACAGGCTGATTCCCATTTTCAGCCCCAAACCATTCAATGCCAGGTCTCTCCCTTCTGGGTCCCAGCAGTGACCATGGCAGTGAGCAGGGGTGTTCACTGCCTGAGCAGGAGAATGAGCCTGTGCCTCGGGGTGCCAGCACCTGCTGGTGACTGTGACACAAAGGTGCTGATGGCACAGCAGCAGGGTGGGCTGTTTCTAGGGTTATCACTTTGCAGATTTCTTGTGCTATCTCAGTGTTCTTCCACTTTATAAAGTGCATTTGTGAGGGATCTTGGAGGCTTTTGGGCACAAGAAGTAATGCTACAAATTGTCACATACTCCCCAGCCCTTTCCAATTTATATTTAGAATTTGTATAGGGAAAGGTTGACGTGGAATGGCCTCTATTTTCATGGCTTGACTTTTAACATGGCCTCACATTCTTCCAGGTTTTCCAAAAGTGTCCCAATGTCATAGCAAAAAAACCCCCAAACTCTGCAGATATCATAATAGGGACACAGCAAGTGCTAGACCAGATGAAAGTCTCCAGATTAATGCTGTCTCTAACAGCAGCTTGGAAAGCTTCCCTCAGGAGAAAATGCAGCATTGATAGACTGAGCCAGGGCATGAATTCCTTTTGGACACCAGCTCTGAAACAGCAGCCTGAGGGCTCAGTATGAATTACAGTGTGTGCCATTTGGAAACCCTGTGAGAATTACCCTGTCCCAGCACGGCCATGGCAGTGAGGGACACAGAGTCACAGGTTGTGTCCAGCTGGAGCAGACTGGTGTAAAAAAAAATCTTCTTGCAAAGGCAAAGGTGCTGCTGCATATGTGAAGCAAAGACAGTCTTTGGTGATGTTCCCCAAGCACCAGGGCTGCAGAGCTGTCTTGATACAGGAAAAAAAAAATTGTTAAAATGATGGGGGGGAGTGGTTATGTTATAAAAAGCATTGGTCCAAGATGTTTTTCACTGTTTCTTTCTTTTTAAACGGTAAAAGCTTTCTATCTTTTATCTTTCTCTTAGCAGAACAGTGAGCCCAGGAAAGGAAAATGGGCTTGGATTAGGGCTGTGCTGAAGAATTTTAATTATCAGGGAGACCAGTGTTTTTGCACAAGACAAAGCCAAAGAAGAGGCTGGAGTTTTTCAAACTCCTAAGTGAGGGAAGTTTCATTGTATGAATTATTTTCATATGAAGTGTTTTCTGCCGTTTGAGTACAAAAATCAAAGAATCTGCACACAAATAAATGAATGAGTCTATTTCTAACTGAAATGTAGAAATAATTATACAACTTTTAGAAAGTTTCATGAGCACATAATGTCCATTACCAGTAGTGAATTTATTTGGGAATTTGGCAGAAACTGACACTTTGGACACATTGTGGAGTAGAGGCATGAACTCTGCTCAGTGGCCCTAAGAGCTGAACAGGAGAGGGCAAGAGAGGGCCAGCCTGCAGAGCACACCTGTATTCAATTTCTGTTACTTATTACTCAGAGAACAGGAAATGTTTCTTGCAGGAATCTAGCCCCAAGTAAGCACATTTATTTCAAGAATTAAAGTATATGGGTTTGGGTCTCATTCAGCTTTGGGCTAACTCAGCGCTGTCAGCCATGGCCTTCCATCATAAAAATATATGGAGCTGCTTCTTGGATTTCTGCACGTTTCCCCTGCTCCTATCACATCTTGGCATGCAGGGGAGTGTTCCTCTGCTGAGGCAATCCTGCAGTTGCTCAGCCCACCTCACTGAGGGCAGCTGGGATCCCAGTACAGGGATACACAGAGCTTGGTGTTAGGAAGAAATTCCTCCCTGGGCAGGCCCTGTAGCTCTGCAGGCTGTCCCTGGATCCCTGGAGGTGTTCCAGGACAGGTTGGGCAGGGCTTGGAGCAGCCTGGGACAGTGGAAGGTGTCCCTGCCCATGGCAGGGGGTGCAACAAGACAATCTTTGTGATCCTTTCCACCCCAAACCATTCAATGACCCTACGAACATCTCCCAGCCAAGGAAGGGAAAACAGAAATCCATGTGCAGTGTGGATGCAGGGCAGAGGGGAAGCCACCCTGAGCAAGCAGCCACCCTGTGTGAGCACCACTCAGAGCTAGAGCCACACAGAACAGCACAGACACTGCTTTTTCCATCAGGGGTTGCTGCAGCTTCTTGTTCTTGATTCACTGGAATTCAGTTCCATCCATATTTTCAGCTCCTGCCTTTTATCTCTCACAGGCTTTGGCTGTAGGATTCTGTAGCACTAGGATTCAGGGGAAAAAAAAATTAAAGTTGACAGGTTCATGTGTCATGATAATACAGGGTCACAGCATTTCTCTCTGAATACTTCTCAGCCTCACCTGAGATAATAGCTGCTATCACTGGACCTGCAAGAGGCTTTCTCTGCATCCTGGGGCCACTTAGCAAATTGTGGGTAATGTCCTCCTTGATAGCCCTTAAGGTTCTTGTGGAGGAAGAAATGAAGCATTTAGATTTGTGTGTTTAAAAATACAGAAATACATCAGCACATATGTAACGTTTAACACTTCTGCAAGTCAGTACACATTTATTTTCCTGGTGGTTAAATTACCTCTGCAGTGTGGAAAATCAGAGCTCTGTGAGTACTGTAAAATGTTGTTGTACCTATTAGTTTCAGTTCCTTATTTGTTAAATGGCTTTTCCTGGAAAATTCTGTTACTTTTTCTGCATGCACCTACTATTAGCATCAATCCATGGGATTTCTACAAAAATTAAACATCTCAATTGCACATTCAGGTTTTGGGAAAAGCTGAACTTGCTCTTTACATTGAGAGGTATGTTTGCATTCACCTACACAAAATATTAAAATGTTCCTATGTAATTTTTTAAACCATCATAGCCAGCTCTGCAGAGTATATTTGTAGCTTCTGCCATTCAGCCATAGGAAAAATTAAACATACCTGTCAAGTTAAACTAATGAATAAACTAATGAATGAAGGAAATAATGGTTGATTTGTGTGTAGCCGTTTCACTAGAAGAAAGCAAGTGATTGTGAGTTATTTGCCATACATAAATATGCAGTAGATCTTAATGAAATGTTACACTACAAAACATAACTCCTTTAGTCTGGGTTCTCCAGGGAAGCTATTATCCAGAGCCCTCTGAAATTCCTGGCCATAGTTTCTTGACATTTGTGTACAGTATTCAGTGTTACTCTTGCTGTTTGCAGTAAAATAAAACTAAAGGAGGAAAATAAACAGTTGGCCAGATTTTCCATTTGTTTGGTGTAAAATCTGGAATAAGCCTTCTGAAGCCAGTGGTTGGACTCAAATAAAAGCAAAGAAATGCCTAGAGGAGAATCGATTATCATGTGCTGGGTTATGTATTTGTTTTGTGTCTCCCAATGGACTGAACAATATGTACCTATATTTGATGGTGTGCATTAAAAGCTCAGTATATTTTAAATAGGAATACATGAAAATTTAAGAAAAGGGTACATTCCTGTTATGGAACAGATTTCAGGTTGTTTTGACAAAGAGCTGGTAAACAGGTCAGAGGCATGGAAAGAGCTATTTTGAATACTCATTGGAGATAAGCCTTTTGCACTCTTTAGGGGGCAAAAAGATCACATTACTTCAACTATATAAATTTGTAAATAATTTTCCTCCTCCTTGTCCATAAATTCACACTGCACTCAATGTATTCCAACAGTGTATTGCTTTCTGCCTCCTGTAATTGGTCTTCATTGTGATAGTGACCATAATGAATTCAAGAGAGATCTCTGTGGCCATCACATTTGCTTTCCTAGAAATGTCATTGTCATGCAGCATTGTTATAACAATAAAATAACAAGTTCCCAACTCACCACCTTCTATGGAGAAACACCACCTGCAGCGTCAGTTAATTTTATGAATACATTAGTTTGAGCTTTTGCCATCTGTTCTACCCCTTATAAGAAATGCAAGAAGCATATATTTCACAATTAACTCATTAAAAGGATATGATTGATTGGAATGCACACACATGTTCCCTGCACCATGGTTAAGGTGAGATGTGCAGAACCAACCAAGAGCTCAGAGTCGTAGCAGAGGACATTTTGTGAGACAAGTGCTTCTGTCTTGACATCCTCACCACACGCACAGGGCCAGCACATCGAGTGACACAGAGGGGTGACACTGGTTGCTTCATTGCTCTCTTGAGAGCCGTGGTCCAGCCCTGCAGGGGCTCCCTCGTGGTTCTGCTCAGGGAGCTGCTGCTTTCCTGCCTGAGGTCACTGGGTGTACAGGAACCCTTGGCCTGTCTTTCTATTCTATTCTGTTTGGAATCACTAACCTCTAAAATCTACCTGCCCGATCTTTCTAAATGGCTTCCCTTGTCTGTCGTATAGTGATGATAAGAGATAAAAGCAAGAAAGCTGAAATGCTGTGCAGGCTGGCTTTGGGCTGGCAGGAAGGTGTAGGGAGGAATTGTGGTTTTTGTGTCCCAGCTGGAGGTGCTTTCCTGTTCGCTCTGGTTCCATCAGGAATGTCACAGCTGCTGCAGCCACAGCCAAGGGAAAGCCTGTTAGGAACATGGAGATGAAAACTTGAAATTTAGTTCAGAAACTGCATTCTTTTAATCACAGGTTTTTCTCTGCCTCCAGTGAATCAGCAGAGGCTTTTTTCTCTCTGTGCTGCATAGGAGAGATGATGTGTTCATCATCAGCATCTTCCTGATGGTCTGTAGGAGCACAGGATCCTGGGCATAGGGTCTGTGCCCTACCTGAGTCCTGTCCTTGGGTCCCTTCTCTTGCAGAAGAGTTTTGTGCAGGATGGCTGAGGGTGAGCAAGGGGTATGGAATAAAAAGCTAATTCTTCATTTTTCTAGAATATGCTGCACAGAGGCAATGTCTTCTGAGTAATTGTGCTGAATGATGGTGCTCTCTGGCAGTTTATTGGAATTCCCATAAAATACTGGGGGGTTTAAGTGTTTTTACAGGCCTGAAACTTCTGTGTGTCTGTTTTGACATCATAAGGAATAGTCATTATTCAGAATCACCTTCTTGAGAAGAAAGTTTCATAGGATTTTTTGCAACGTGCACTGAGGCTAAGAGATACCAGTTCAGCAGTGATGTTGCTAGTGAGTGAGCCAGTTTCAGTCTTGATGGTGTATTTGTGTAAATGCTTGGCACTAGTGTTATTTCAGCCCTTCAGGGACGTTTTAGACCGGCATGAAGTGACAGGACAACGAGGAATGGCTTTAAGCTGACAGAGAGCAGGTTTAGGTTGGATATTAGGAAGAAGCTCTTCCCTGTGAGGGTGCTGAGACCTGGCACAGGTTCCCAGAGAAGCTGTGGCTGCTCGTGGATCCCTGGAGGTGTCCGAGGCCAGGTTGGACAGGGCTTGGAGCAGCCTGGGACAGTGGAAGGTGTCCCTGCCATGGCAGGGGTGGAATGAGACGAGCTTTAGTCCCTTCCCACCCAAACTGTGCTGTGATTCTGTGATCCTGTGGTTCATGTGCTCCTCTGGAGGGTTTGGTCCCGGCCTGCAGGACATTCCTGTGTTTTAGGACAGGAGCTGTTAATGGGAATGCTGCTGCTTGCATTATTCCCCAACAGCCTGGGATGGTCCCTTGTGCCTCAGGGAGCAGTGGAACAGACATGTGCAGACTAACACCCTGCAAAGTCTGCAGCACACCTGATAAACACTGGACACCCCAAAACCATTCCATGAAGTGTTTAAACCTGTGCTGTATTTGCTAGTGTGATCAGTCCCTACTTGTATTTTTTAAACACATTTGGGTTTATGTAATCCCCTTTCTCTTGTCCCTTGCTAATAAATGAAACACCAGGTGGACAAACCAGCACAGCACAATCTTAAATCTGTTGAATGTGCTAAACTATGACTTGGACTTCATGTGAGATTGATTGCACAGATTGGAAATGCGCCGCTGATTTATTTTTTTCTATTTTTTAAATGAAAACATCTGCAATAAGTAGGGTGGATGTCTGCTCTGTTCTCTTGTCCACTTGCATTTCAGGAAGTGTTTGTTTTCATGGATGTCTGCAGTTGTGGGCTCAACTGGCCACAAGGGATCTGTCACTGACAACTTATTAAAAGCTGAACCATCACTCCTGAGGAACAGATTTCCTCACTATAAAGGTTGCTTTCCCCTGAGTAAAATGTCAGATAAATAAAAAGCTGAAATATCTCTTAAGTGTGTTCTACTTATAAAACAGAAGTACATAAGCCAATAATATTAGTAGTGGAGGATGTATGTTTGGTGGCATTTAATATTTTTTAAATTTACATTTTACTGAACTAATCACAGCTGACTACCTCCATAATAAGGTTATTCATAATTCTGATTTACCCAATTCCTCTATCCTCGATATTCACTGCAGTATATATTGGTTTTAGTATTAATTTTTGGACAAACCACAGATTTTTTTAATATTTCTTGTAGAAGTAAAACAAACGTTAATACCTATTGTTTTCTCCTTTTCTGGAAATGTATTTCAAGCATTATTGAAAGCCTGTACTTTAATTGCTTATACGGTAACGTCCTAATGCTGATGACAAGAAAGATGAAGTATCCTACACAGGCCTAAGTCATCCTTTCCATCTACTTCAAATTCTGTTCTGATCTTCCCTGTGCTTTATGTCTTGCATAATTTATTGCCTTCTCCAGCCTGAGAGGGGCTCCTTGTGCTGCCATCAGCAATGAGCCCTGTTAGTGGTCATCAGTGGGGTTTGAGGAGTGACATGGACGTGCTGTGTCCCATCAGGAACACAACACAACTGGCACAGGGATGGAATCCTTTGCACAGGAGACTGAAAAAGTCCAGCCTTTGTGTGTCAGAACCTGAGGCCTGATGGTCACTTTTACAGTTTCTCTTTGATTAGGTAAAATCCAGGAGTCTAGAGGTTTAAATTGTATATAACTCACTTACCTAAATGGGACATTGGTGGAATTTTTTAAACAAGATCATAAGCTCTGGGTCCAGAGTTTGATAAAAGAAAACCTCATCCCTAATCCTGAATGGGACCCATTATCTGGGGTTTGAAATCTACTACAAAAAGTCTGGGTGACTATTGCTATTTCCAGAGATTACTTATCTGCTTACTTATTTCGCTGAGGTCTGCTCGCTGCTTTCTGGGCTGGTTATTCTTTTATCCTAATGAAGCACAGATACATTTTGATGCAGCACCCATTGCTGAAGCACTGCCTTTGTATGAACAGTAATGAATAGCAGATTTGGATCTTTTCTGTTTTAATAGACTTACAAGAGTCTCTCTGACAGAAACAAACTCCAGAAAATACCTTGATTTAAAAACAGGCTATGTGGTATCCTTACTGTCCTTTTGATATAAAACTTGATTAAAATGGAATGTGACATCAGTTGAAGAAGTATGAAAATCAAATTTTCTTTATTACGTACGTGTTTAGGCTAACCTATGCCTCAGTTTATCTTTGTATAATTTATGCTGTCTTTGTGCCATGCCTTAATTTTGAATACATTTGTTGAAGATTTCCTGTAGCATTCATCTATGATTGTCAAAAGGAAGTTTTATTCTAAAAAAAGAGATAGTACTGGTTTAAATTATGAATCTAAATAGCTTCATAACCAGAGTGAACTCTGAATTTACATCATTTTTATGATAGCCACACCGTTCCAGGTTTATTGATTTTGTCATTTGCTTCATTACATTTAATGCAAACCTTTTGTATGAAATTATTCTGATGCTGTGCTGGCCACGGAGGGGTCAGCATGTGCAGTCTCTAGCCAAAACAGCACAGCAATATCATTTTAGTGCAGACTCCATGGAGAAAGGGGGGTTGTAAATACTGTCCACCAGCAGAACAAAGTTTGCCTTTTCCACTTGACCTTCCCAGCTGGATGAAGTTAAAACCGCAGCTTGAGTTGTCTTTTTTCCACTCTTCTTTTCTCTCCTCCTGTGTTTGCCTTCAGCTCTTTGGTCAGTGTGACAAATGGCTGTTACTGGCCAGAAAAAGGAGTTTGGGGGTGGGTTTGGGCAGAGCCTGCTGGGTCCCTGGAGGTGCCAGGCTGTGCTGGGAATGCCTGGCAGCACCAGTTCTGTGCCCACGGAGATCTCCCAGAGGAGATGGTCTGCAGGGATGCTGATCTCCTGCTCAGAGGCTGTTCTCAAGAGCCACTTGCTTTTTGCCTTTCAAGGCAGACACTGGGTTTCTGGGGTCCCCAGCTGTTTTTCCATTTTGCTGGGATTCAGTTCTGATATTTGGTTTTGTGGACAGGTGACAATGTGCCTGATTTGCTGTGCTTTTTGAGGGGTCCCTGCCCATGGCAGGGGAGAGGGATCTCGGTGATCTCTAAGGTCCCTTCCAACCCAAGCCATTGTGTGAGTGTATGAATAAAACTTCTTGAGTTCTTTATGAATACTGCATCAGTTTCTCCAGATAACACAATTATTCTTTTTAACCTAACTTCATTTTAAAAAGTGATGCAAACACTATGCAAAACAGGTAAGTAAATGGATCCTTGTTTTCCCAGAAGGCAATGACTTAAAATTAATTTCAGTAATTGATTGGGGGACCAGATTTCCTGCACCACTCTTCCTTGACCACAAAATGAGATGGATGTCCCCCTGCTTTTGACCCCAACTCTTACCTCAGCTGCAGCTTTTTTCTTGACCCAAGCCCTCAAATCAGCTGCAGCTTTCTGTGTGAGAGCAGAGCTGCCTATTTAAAACAAGCCTGTGCAGCTTCTTGCCACATTTAGAGCCCAGAAGGGAATGATTACATTTCTCATTCAGTGATTCAGTCTGTTCCAGGACTTTGCTACCCTGCAGTTGGTGGCTCCATGAGATAAAGTGTAGAAAAACAAAGCCACCTGCAATTCAATTCAATACAAAATTGATATGCCTTGAAAGAAAAATATTAAACTGTAATGGTATAACTGTAGTGTAGAGTTTTTTCATCACAAATTGTTTTTATATGCTCACTGTGCTTGTACAGCCAGGGATGTTACACAGTCCTTTTAAAAAGCTCAATTGCTGCATCACTTGAAAATTTCCCCAACAGCAGCTCAGGTCATGTAAATCCTACATGGATATTAAAATTAAGATCCTGCATAGGATTTTCTTATTCAAAAAAAACCAGCAGTGTTTTTGCTTGGATCTGCAGTGTTTTCTTTCTGTATAAAATAAGGATCTAAATCTGAGCGAAGCACAGAGGGAATTCTCAGGCAGTCAGATGTCTGTTATGAGATTAATAGAAATAAAGTTGATTATCTAGGTGCAAATCTGAGAATGGCTTTAGTATAATAGCTTTGAGGTAGGCAAGAATAAAACCCCTTTTGTTTAAGACCAGATGACACAGGGGGAGTGGAGACAGCAGCAGTGGAAAAGGCTGTGAGATGATGGTCTCATTTGTACAGCTGATTTCTGCTGCTGAATATCATTTCCCTCCACTCTTTTTTTCCTTCCAAAGGCCTGTGGGATCTAATTTTGCTTTTGTTTACCCTTTGGTAGTCCCATAAATGTCAAAGAAACAAATGAGAGAATTCCATCTTCATGAGGAAGTAACCTCTGCTCCAGTCTTTTGTGGGTTTTTTACAGCTCTTTTTGGAGTTATTTTTCCAACTCATTGAGCAGCACAGTAGCACTGTGGTAATGTGCATACACAGTGTGTCCAAGGTGCATTTTCACACTTAGGATTCTTCTTTCTTTCTCTTGTTTGACGAGGGAAAGCAAGGGTTTTGGAATTGTTTATTTGAAGGAACCGCAGAGTTTCATGAATGAGCAATCAATATTATTTCCCTATATAAATTATGCGTCAATATCCTGTCAATCACAAGTTGCTTATGAGGCAGTCATGATACCTTAATGCTAGAATATAGAGTGGTGCTTTTCAAAAAAAACCCTCAGAAAAGCCCCAACCCAAAACCTCCAAATCCTAGAATTTAACTCATTTAAAGAGATAATGGGCTGTACAAAACTGTGGTGTGGTGCACAAGAAATCTTAAGGCAAATGATTTACATTAAGATGCTCATAAGCAGTTCTTGCTGCATTTCCACGAGCCCAGCATAAAGCATCCAGCGTGCCTCTCAGGGCAGCAGAACAGGGCTCTCTCATACACATTAAAAAATGGCATTTTGTGGTATGGGCTAGGAAATGGACCTTTCTGGTGTGAAAATTAGCTTTAGAAATGAGATTGAATTTTTTCCCCCTTTTTTTGTGTGACCCTTCAGTGGCCTTGTATGTGAGTTTCACCCTTGAACCTACTTTATTTAGTATTTAATTTATATGCTTAAACTCAGGTCATATGCAGCAACAGCTATTGATTAGGTCCTGCTTTTAAACCCAGTCTTAGAGGGAAGATGACTGCTGCAAAGAGGTCAAGTGGTTTGCCTGAAATCATTCACTGAGTGAGAGGGACTCACAATTATCTGAACCATTTGAGCAGGGGGTTGTTGTTGGGGGTGGATTTTTGGTTTGGTTTTTAGCTCCCTGCCTGCAGCTCTCACTGCTTTTCAGAGATGTGGTGCTCTCCCTTCCTGAGGAGCAGCTGAAAACATAATTAAGGGTTAATGTGCAGGCAGGGTGGGGGGAGCAGCCAGCCCTTCACAATAAGTTGGGCAACAAGCAGAGCTCTCAGGACAGTGACTGAGAAGGATGGGAGAAATGTCCTGTGAAGCCAATTGTTCAGGTATCCTCTTTACCTCCTTACAAAAAAAAATTGTTGCTTTGATTGCAAAAAAGAAAAAAAATGGGGCAGGGCTTTTTTCTGGCTGTTTTATTTCAGTGCTGCCACATGTCAGTATGAATTAGGTTTTTGAGGTTTTGTCTAAAGGGTCATGTGAGGTAACTGAGATTGTGATCCAAACTTGCTGCCTGGTCCTACCTGGGAGTCCAAGTTTTCTTGCATGTGTCATCCTTTTTGTCACAAGGCTGGCAGAGGAAGCAGATGTCTCTTTATGAATTAATTTATGGACTAATGTCAGGAAAAAATACCCATAAAATATACACCACCTAGCAAGGAAATGTCAAATTAATCTGGATAAGTTAATTTTTAAGATTCTTTGATAATGGCTTTGAGTTTGTAAGGCTTGTAGAATTCTTATTCAGTGACTAGTGAGTAAATGTGAATGAACATTTCAGAATATAAGCATTTATATTTAAGAAATCCTGATGTCTAGGATTACTTGAAGGTTGTTTTAATGATTTCAAAAGGAAATACTTGTCTTAAAAAAATGTAAAAGTAAAAATTGCGGAGAAAAATAATGAAATCTGTAACTTCTAGGAAAATCTGTAAATAAACCTGCCTCTACAATATTTTCTGTTGATATCAAAAGTGAAAAAATTATTTAATAATACTAACCATATGTCTAACAGTAAGCCATCTTCTATCCATATTTTTGTTTTTAAATTGGGCATGCAGTTATCTCAGGATGCTGGTTTTACCAGTTTTTGATGAAATAATTCTTTCACACTTACATTCATTACAAGTCCTGCATGTATAGATAAGGTACAGGGTTTAAAGTCACTCAAATCTCCTGCAAGATGGAATAAATCCCTTTGGAGGTGACCTGTCCTCCTGTTCTTGCAGTGTGTGTTGTTTTGGAGATTATGGTTGTCCCTTGGTACCTGGGTCTCTGCACTGTGATGTTTCAGCTCCCAGGTCGAGTTGCTCCTTGCCCAGCAGTTTATCCCTCCAGCAGATTATCAGTCCACAAGGAAAGCTGGAAGAGCTCAGCACTGCAGCCTGCTTTTCAGCTCTCCCCAGGAATGAAGCTTATGTGAGCATATACCAGTAGGGATTTGACGACTTTTCCTTTCAGGCACTGCAGCCCAGTAAAACACCAGTGCTGTTATACATCCTCCACCTGTATCTTTGTAAAGGTACTTTGGGGCAATAATAACATCAGTAATGATCTCTCGCACTGTGTTCAGCACTTTTGATACAAAATCTGCCTCCTGCATGTGGATGCTGACAGTCTGGTCAGAGAGGAAGTCAGATGAACTGTCCCAGGCATTGTTCTGGGGGAGCAGGCTTGATTTTATGAAGCCTTTCTTTATGATTTTTCTACCTTACTGCAGCATCTCCCAGGTTTTGTTTATTTAAAAAAAAAAAGAAAAACCCACGCATTCTGATGTGAAAGCAGTTGGTTCTTGCGAGGGTATTATTTCATTAAGGTTGTCACAGGTTATCTATTAGATATGGGGTAAAACACATAAAAACAGATTACAGTCAACAAAACTTACCAATTTCTACAAGGTCATTTCTCCATGTTTTATATTAGTATTATACCTGTCCCCAAGGCTAGAGAAGAACATTTTAATTTGGAAATTATATAGGTTAGTGGAACTGGAAGAGATTAATTGAATTCTTGAAATTTTGTAAAACCCCATGGTGTTACTGACAGCTTTGGGGTGGAGGAATAAATATATTAAAGGGTGGGGTACTCAAATACTACAGCCATCTCATAAATGCCAAAAATAGATGGATGCATTTGTTTTTCTGAATAAAAGAAGCAGACCTATGGTTACATGTAGGTGGAAAGAAACTGCCTGGTGAACATGCACAAGAGCTGTCACATATGCTCCATGCCACGTTCCTCAAGGATACGTGGCAGTGCCACATTGATTTGGTAAAACATTGTTTGGGAAGCTGAAGATCTGCTAACAAAAACTGAATGTAGTCGTCCAAACATATTGGGTGCTTATGGTTCATATGGGTGTTCAAATAGAACATTTGTTGCAAAGTGCTTGTAAACAAAAATCTGCAGGATGGAATCCTGTCCTTACCTCGGGTGACAAACATTTCACAGATGATGTGAATTTGGCTGCCTTGAAAACAGGAAGGCAAAATGGCTTTTTTTGTCAACTGTAATCCAGTTTGGTGTTGATTCCAGAGCATTCTCCTAAGTATTTAAAACTGATGTAATTAATAAGTGCCTAGATATCCAAAAAGAACATTGGTTTAGATTCCCATTTAATCTATGAGGTAACTTACTTATTACTGTATCCTACAATATTTTTTGGGTTTTGTTTTACTTTTCTTAAAGATTTCCTCTTTTTTGTTCTAGAAACTGTTTATCTTTCCAAAAACTTCTTGTTCTGGTTAGTTCTATTTAAGTGGTTTAGGCCTTAATTTGTTAGGTGCCGGTGTTTGACTGACAGAGTTTGGGAAGTGTTCTAGACCTGGTGTGGACAAAGGAGTGTGGTGGCAGAGGGAACACAAGTCACAGAGGCAGAGCTGGTGTGACAACTTCAGAAATATGTCATAGAATGATTAATTTGGATATGGATGGACAGCTACTCAGGGAAGAAGAACAGGTCTTGAAGTTCATGTCCGACTGCCCAACAAACACTCCATGTCTATGAGTGGCCTCAGGAATGGAGATAATGAGGAATCAGCTGCAGGCTGGCCTGCTCAGGACTTGTATGTGACAGAATAGCAGATTTTAGTGCTTATTGGAGTCCTTTGCCACTCTTCTTAGTCTAAGGCAAGTGTTACTTGCTTACTCATATATAAATACATGTATATGTAACTACCTAAATTACTTACATAAGAACACAGAGTGCTCAGAAAAGTGCAGAGTACTATTTTTATAAACTTAGTACAAATATAAATCAGCATATAAAAGCACATAACAAGATTTCACTCTTTAATTACAGTTTTTGTAGCATAAGCAGGTAATGCAGTAACCCAAAGCAGATATTGTGTTAACTTATTTGTTTGAAATCATGCAGAACACACAAATTTGGGGCAATGAGGTATACAGACAGACTGTAAAAGTAATTCCAGTGGGACTCTGGATAGGGAACTTGAATTCATTGCCTTGAGTAGTGAGAATGAAGTTTGATGTGAGTGCCTTAAAGGCTTGTGAGGTTCAGGCTGAATTCCAGTGTCTCTCTCACCCTTAGCACCAATTCATCTAAACTCACCCATAATCTTATCTAGAACTGATTACAAGTCAGCCACAGCTCTGACTTGTAAAATGGGATGTGATGCTAAGAAATGACAAATATAAAGACTTGAAATCACAGGATCGGGGCTTTGCATATGCATTGAAGCAACCACTGGACAACAAATTTCAAAGGTTTTTACAGCCATTGCCAGCCCTGTTTGTATCACCAAGAAGGCAACTGAACAGAGCTGTAGTTATGTGGGGTACTTGTGGCTGCTGCTCTTCCTCAGCTGCCCTGAGAAATCAACCAGCAAAGCAGAGAAAGAGTTAGGAGTGAGGATTTGGAGCTGCATGTCATTAGAAGCATTTCTGTGTTAAAAACAAAACCTCTGATAATACCCAGGCAGGTCATCAGTGAACAGCACAGAACTGTAACTAAGCCAAATGGTTCCTTGTCTTAAAGTGATTCAAAACACTTATTTTTTTGTTGGTGAGTTTGTCAGAGGCCGATTTTACAACAGAAGTTGCTGAGGAGAATAAATTCCATGTCTCAAAAGCAAGCTGCCGTTGTCTGATCAGTATAGAAGAAAATGGGTAAAACAAAGCAAAATCCTGAAGCACACCGTCCAACCCTGTTTTTCATCTGGAGATGCCACTTATATTCCTCTGCGTGGTTCATAGGAACCCACAGCTGTATTAAAGATTAAATGGCCTGATTTGGAAGCCCTTAAAAAAGCTTCTGAGCCTGTGTTGAGCATGGTCAGTGCTGGAAATCCCTATCAGGATGATTTAAAATGAATGCAGCATCTTGAAATACATGATTTGTTAACTGTTCTCCAGTGGCTGTGAGAGTGGTTGAGGAACTGAGTAGGACCATGTTGAGAAAAGTCCCCCAGTCCAAAATGGGATGTGGAGATATTTACAACTGTGATTCCTTCTCCAGCTTTAACTGGCCATTTTTGTTTTTTTAATAACAGTCTGATAAAACAGGCTTTGACTGAAAACTTTTGTGTGTTTTACTAAGAAACTACCATTTATAACTGCAAGCTGTTAATTGTGGATAGTATCCACAAGTTTTTAGTATTAATTTTCTAATTACAAAAGGAAAAAAGTTGTCAAAAAAAATTCAGTTGTTTTGGCCAAATTTACCATCCATGCAGCAAGGCAGACACTCTGCCATATACTCCCAATATTTAGTGGTTTGGTATTGCTTCCTCCTATGAGAACTAGAAGAACATATCCCAGGTCATTGTACGACTGCGGGTGATAGCATTAATCTAATGTGCTGTGGGATTTCAGAGGGGACAGATGTCTGGAGATTGAATGTCCAGATTTCCTTTTGCTCTGTCATCCCCCTAACCATGTAAAAAACAGGCTCTTCTGGGCCTTGCCCTGGGCATTTTCACCTTCCCTGCTCTGCACTTGCCCTCTGCCACAGCCTCCATGCCCCACAACATTTTCATGTTTGCTGGTCAAGTCCAAGCTTCTCAAAGGCAGGAGAGCCTTCATTTTCCTCTCAAACCTGAGTTTTGTAGGTTTTTAAACATAAAAATGTGTCAGCAAGAAACACCACCAGAATTAACAGGTTTTTTGCCACGTGTCCCTGTTAAACAGACTCACAGTGAGCTCTGTGCCGTGGCAAGGGCTGGGCTCATGGGCAGGGCCAGCTCAACCTGCAGTGGTGTCCCCAGGGCAGCAGGATGTCACCCATGCCCAGAACATCTGTCCAGCTCTGCAGCCAGGAACCAGCAGAGCACCAGCCCTGCCTCGTTGTGTCACACTGGAGAGGTTCTTGCAGCCCTCTGTCCTCCTGAGCCCTTTTTACATGCCAACAGCTCCAAACAAATTTGGTCAGTCTTTGACAATTGATACACTTTTTAATGGAGCATTTTGGGTCTTTTTTTTAAAGTTTTGGTTCTGTAATGAATCTGTTACAGCACAGGATGATTTCTAGGAGAAAACCCCCATCCCAGCTGATGCTGCTGCACTGATGGGCGGTAACAGCTCGCCTGTGGGGTTTGTTTGTTTTCCCTTGGGAATGAGCGTGGCTGCTGTGCTGTTAGCTCCACAGAGGTGATATCACGATGGTGCATCAGCCTGTGCAAGCACTGGCCTTGCTCACAGGGCACAGATTCTGGGTGAGCTTCAGTGCTGCTGCCATCCTGGGCTTGGGATGGGGCACGGGCAGGCAGAGCCTGCAGCCTCCCCGTGCTGTGCCTCCCTTCCCTGCCACAAACACCCAGAGGAGCAGGGGCTCGGGCTGTGATGGAAGCAACAGCCCCAGATGAGCAGAGGTCAGGGCTGGAAGGCACAGTTCCTCCTCCACCTGCAGCAGCTGGGTGGATGGAACCACCTGCACCTCCTCTGCCCCGTGCTCTTTGCACATGACAAATATCTGCTCCTTGTTTCATTTTAACATCTGCATATTTTTTCTATGCCTTGCTTTCAGACTTTCCAGTTTCATAATACTGTCCCTAATGATATGATTTCCTATTAATATTCCTAATCTGATTCCCTGGTTTGATTTCTGATTAATAAGGTCACTGGTTAGTAACATTCTGAACTAGAACTTTCCTTTACGTGTGGTGTTTGACACTTGTCAACATAATAAATAATTTAAATAAGTGCAAATCTTCTAAAACTGTAAAAAACACCACAGTAAGTAACTTTCATTTTCTCAAACACCCATTTTATCTTTCTCTTTTCTTCCCCTTTTCCCCTTTGGGGCTGTGGCAGAGGAGAACAACAGATGGTTATCAGTCAAGAGTAACTAGGGAAACAGCAAAACCTGCCCCAATTGCTATGGAGACAGCCATTTCTGTGCTTGGTATGCACTATTTGTTACATCAGCAACCAGAGAGAGTTAAAAAAAGAAAAAAAAATGTTCTAAAGCACCTGATACTGAAAGAAATCTTGTGTTTGTGTGTATTTGTCCTTGTAGCAGGAGGAGTCTCCATGTTTGTTTGCCACTCAAGTTTTGCTTTAAGCTGATATTTTGGTTATTTTGTGACAGCAGCATTTTGATTTGTGAGTTAATGTGGTACAAACACTCAGAGTAAATACTGAGTAATTTTGAATAGTCTGCAGAATAATTATTCATAAGCAGTTCTTCCCCTTCAAATCAGATATTCCTCCCTCCTTGAATTTAACAACCTGGCAGCACAGGTTGGGTATGAAGACAGAGAATATGAGTCTGCCCAATTATCTCAGGCAGATGAGCTGTTTCTGCACAAAGCCTCAACCACACTTTTGGCAAAACTGCATCCTTGGGAACCAAAAAAAAAAAAAAAAAAAAAAAGGGAATTTTGAAACACTTGTAAAATCTCAGAGTGAGATAGTGAGATTGCAGCTTCATCACAACAACTGTATCCATCTTTTATATTTTCTAATATTAGCAAGCTCTTATAGAGTGATTTTAGTGAAGAATAAATAAAGAGTAAAAATTAAAGGGGAAAAAAAAAGCATTAAAAGCTCCTTTGAAAGAACTTCCCGTTATTTCAATTTAATTGAATTTGACATTACCTCAAAGCACCATCTTTCCCCATTTATTGGGGCTTCCTCATCAATTAATACAAGGATAAGGACTTTAGTTTGGCATGTGAGAAATTCTAAATGGATGTGTTGGTGTCACTTTCCTTAGATATTTTAATATTCTTGAAATCACATAAGGGCAATTAATGTTTTAGAGTGTCTTTCTAATTCTTACAGGTTATGGAAGAACTTAAATACTAGAGTACAAACTTTACAGGAAAGGTATGACACAGAACCAGGAAGTCTGTACTAGAAACAAAAGGAAAAAGAAAATTGAAGGGAAAAATATTGTCCAACCAGGGGTTCTTTTGGAGATATAATTAACAAAATTAATTATTTTCTAAAATTATTCTGTAATAATTTGCAGTGCATTTACCTTCCTGTGAAATCACGATTGAAATTCCTTTAAATATTTTGGTGATACAATTCCCTAACATGGATATATCTGGTTAAAAATGCAAGTCTTTCCTCAGTGAGGAAATGGCACCTCCCTAATTTTTTTATCTGCAAGCTATAACAGTAATTTTGTATCACTAACAGTAAACCTTAAGTATGCAACTATTATAGCACTGCTTTTTTATGCTAAATATGAAATATGATAAAAAAATTTGAACAGTATATATTGCAGTAGTCATTAATACTGGCTTTTATTTAAATATTTAACTAGATTTTGGGCAAAATATAGAAAGAGTTTATAGTAATTTAACTACTGTCATGGTATAATTAAAAAATAGATTAGCACTTGAGCTCTGCAGTGTCCTTGGTAGTGTTTGAAAATGGAAAAAAATCCCTTACTGAATAAAGGACAAAACACAGGTTATAAAGTCCATTATTGTTAAATGTTGATGATTGAAGGGCCTCTTCTTTGTGAATGTGAGTGTGGCAAATTGCAGAAAAATGCTGAAATCTCTTATATAGTTGGTGTGCAGTGAAGAAATCTTGCTAGTAATATAAATGTAGGATTTTAAACAAAAATTTTTTAATGTTAATAAAAAAATAGATTATTTCAATTTTGGTAAATTTCACCCAGCATGAATTCAATTATTTTTATGTTTTAGAATATTTCTGTGTTTAAAAAAATTAATCTTAAAGCTAGTAACATGATAAAATTATATCAGTTTTGTTGCTGGGGATTTTTATCTCTCAAATGCATTTGAAAATTAAATATTCCTTATTGTTGTGAGCAAAACCTTCAAGGCTTGGTATTTAAAGGATTATTTCAAATGGCAAAAGAATATCAACTTTGTAAAACCCTATTCCTTCTAAATAGTATTTGAAATTTAACTCTTATTTATGATAGATAATGCACCAGTCTAAATGGATAAGCCAGAGTTACACTGTCCGGGAAAAAGTGTTTTAAACATTTAAAGTGGTATTTTAGCCAAGCCATAGATTCTCCTGTGATATAAATCTGTTAGGATGCAGTGTTATTTCTCATTTCTTAGAAAGGTGATTTGTGTCTGGTTTTTTTTTTCTTCTTTAAAACATCAATTTTAAGTTCTATCCATCAGTTACATATAATGTACTCACATAATTTTCCTGCTTTTCAATAAAAACTGAGAGTAGTTATTGAGTCCAGATTAGAGCCAAATTGCAGTAATATATATGGCTTTATGTATTACAGCTCTGCCACATGAAAGATGTCTTTTCCTCCGAAGACTTTTATAAATTCTTGGATTGTTTATAAGCATTTGTCTGTGTCACACTCCACCTAAATCCCATTTGCCCATTCAATATTTTCCTTGCTTGAGTGCGTTGCTCTGTTCTCGGAGGTCTCTGGTATTGCTGTCGTTCTCTCCCTCGGCATTGTCTGGTTGCTAATTGCCTGTCACGGAGATCTGGCGTCCCTGGAGCCTCCGGGTGGGGTCAGGGTGGGTAATTCAATCCCAGGGGAGCTGCTGGGTGTCCCAGCCTGGATCTCAGCTCACTGACCTGCTCTGACAGCGTCACCCAGCCCAGCTCCAGGGTCTGGGTCTGCTCAGCTTCACTGCTTTGTGTCTAATGCATGAGAGATTCAGCATTTAACCCAGATACTTCGGCCCAAATCAAAGTTAGCTGTCTATGTGACAGCAAAATTTGGAAATGCCACACAGCCCAGTTACTGTGGTTTCATGCATCCTTCAGCAGCTCAGTGTTTCTCTGTGAGAACATTTTTTGATCAGAGGCAGTCAAATCACTTGGTAGGTTCAGATAGTCTGTGCCCAGTGCTGTATTCCTCCAAAAGGCAGAGTAAATGCAGGTATGAAAAGTGATTTGTCCAGGTATTTTTAAAATTGCCTCTTAAATCTGAGTTTGTGTTGTCTGACCTTTTAGCACCAGCATGTTGCATCACTACGTGCATAACGACCCATTTGCAATCTCCAGGAAAAGATTTCCTAGGAAGACCATGAGTGCTGGCAAACAGAGGTGCCATTTCAATCTGAACCAAGGCTTCTGCAGCCCAAGACCATTTTAAAAATTCCGCTGTAAGCCTGGGGCAGGTGAGGTGTGTCTCAGGTAGCTGACCTGTGCTCCATGTGCCTGAGTGCTCTGTTCAGAATGCAGCGATGGAGAGAGGGGACTGGTGTCAAAATATTCCTCAGGGAAATGCAGGTTCCACCTGTTCTGAAATATTGGGCTTTTCCCCTTTTTTTAAGCTGAAATTTTATGTTCTCTGCATATGATTGTTTTATTCAAGTAAGATGTTCTTCTCAACAAAGGCTAGGCATGTCAGTTTGGCCCCTCGAGGAGCTGTGTGCACAGCCTGCAACACTGAGTGTGTGAGCTGGCTGCTAGTCCACGTCACAGGGGGTTTCTTTTGTCTTCATAAGCATAAAAAGGTATACTGAACACCTTGGCTTTCTGTAAGACTTTACTTAAACTTTCCCCAGAACTTTAAACTTATCACTTTGTTGTGAAAGGAAGACATTTAGATTTAAACTCTCAAATTTCTAGTGTTGACTGAACGGCTCACAAGGGTGCTGTACAGATGCACAGAAATAGGATTTCCATCTTTACGCACAGACAAATAAATAGGGAGGCAGAGGGTCTTAAAACCTAATTTTAAGACAACTAGCAGTTCTTTTCCTTTTGAGAAGAAATTCTCATGTTTCAATGCAGATGTAAATGTGTTGGGGTGATAGATACCAGGAGACATGAGCTCTGTGGCAAAGGAGCATTAAACATGTGAGTTTCACCCCAGAGACTGTGAAAAATTGGTTCTGGGCCAGAGAATCAGGGTGTATCACTAATGAATATGTTCCCTATTTACTGATAGTCCTGCTAAGTGTGTGTCTTCTGAGCCCTGAAAGGTTTCCCTTGCCGTGATCCTGTGCATCGATCACACAGACTAAACCTGGTTGTTGGCAGTGGCATGACTGGACCTGTGGAAATATGATTAAAATGGTCATTACACTTTTTCAACAAAAATCAATCTATGAGAGTAGCAGTTTTTTTAAAAATACAATACCCACCAAGGAATCCCTTTAATCAGAAGGCTTTGAGAGTAGCACACTGTGGGTTTATTTGCTTATTTTAGTGTATTTGGCAGAAAAATCAATATCATAGTATAACTCCAATAAAAATCGTGCAATATCTAGTACTTCCCGTAGAAGGAGAGGGAGAGGTGATTCTCAAGTTGAGGCTCCATTCTCCTCATCATGTTAATATCTGCCAAACTTCTGCTTAATAAAGCTAAGTGTAAAGTATTTAATCATGCAGACAGCACTGTATTTAACTCATTTGAAGTTTATTCCTCTTCAAAATGCACCATCCCTTCTGTTGGAGCCACAAATTTTTGTCAATTGAACGGGGATATCAGGACAAATCTTCTCAGCAGTCAGAAATGGAGAGGTTTTAGGATTTTTCACAGATGGTCAGAGAAACAGAGAGAACATAAATATGTATGTATACATTTATCCAGATATGTATGTATGCTGTTCATGAACTCCTACACACAGAAAAATCCCTTTTGGAGGATTTTACATCCCACTGTCTGCCAGTATTGGAGACATTGCTGAAGTTTTGCCAAATTCACAAAGTTCTCCAAAGTTAACGAATGCTATGAGAAACATTAGTTGGGGCTTTATGGTTCCTAAGGTTTTTAGTAGATTTTAGAGTGTGAGTGGGTTTTCCTGTACTTTAACTCCTGAAAAAATACAATGTTCATTGATACAGACTGCATCACAAAGGGTTAGTGTCCTATGATTGTCAAAGGCGTACATGTCCAGGATGCTCAATGTTAGCAGATCAAGCTCAGTCTTTAGAGGTGTTCATAAAGATTGTATTTGCTGTGTTTATTGTTGTATAATATGAAAATAAACTGCAAATGTCTATTTAGACCAAAAATTAGATATGGTGAATAATTGGAAAGTAGTTGGTGAAACTATACAACCATACTATACATGGGTGTAATATATTTCCTATAGTTGCATACATATATATATTTCATAAAAATCAGAAACTACAGTGTAATCTTTGTATCTTTATTCAAGATACTTTACCCACATAGTACAAAATGTCTGTGCCTCACCAAATCCAGAGTTTATGCTGTGCAAAGGGCAGTAACATAGAAGCGTGCATCTATTTTTTCCTGAAATGCAGATATTTTACTTGCATGTGACTGGATATGTAATTTTATTTCTTTAAGTGTAAAATTTAAGGGATCAGATGTCAGAAAATGTAATCACTGAATTTTAAATTACAATTTTAATTCTTTTAAGCAGAGGAGACAGATGTAGCTGTCTTGCTCTATCCACATGTATTGCAAAATACATTTAAATCATGCGCATACAGGGAGACAAATGAGAGAACTCCGCCACCCAAATATTAGATTACATGTTTTGAAGCAAAATAGTGTTTTAAGTGTACATGTGTATAATGCTTTTTGTCACTGGATTGCTCTCCCTGATGCAGTTAGACAGAATCTGTATTTAGTCAGAAATCTTTCAATAGAAAGGGCTACCAGATGGGACCAGTAACAATGCAGAGAGGAATCGAACCACCACAGACATTTGGTGCTTAGAATAATAAAAAGACTATAAAATTAGATTAGTTGAGTCTAATTTGGAATTGGTATATTCCCTATGCACTCTCACAGCTCTTGGGTAGATAAAGCCTGAAGATTTAGTACTGTCAGGACAGAGGACTCCAACTTCCAGTAAAAGAAAAAACGGCATTCTGTGAGGTCACGGAGGGCAGCCCAGTGACCTCCAATGATTTACAGGCCTTTAGCTTAATGAAATTGTTTCAGTGACATGACGGTAAAAGCTCATAATGGATTGGATGCCCTAATGTAATGAAATTACTCCCTTCTGCCTTAAAAAAAAAAAAAAAAAAAAAAAAGAAAAAAAAAAAAGAAAAAAAAAGGCGCAATTAATATTTACTGAGACCTGACAGGCTTCAGTGTGCGGGAGCGTGCAGCGCTGTCAGACAGCCGCGAGCAGCCCCGAGCAGCGTGGCAGCTGAGCAGGCGCTGCGAGGGGGTGGAGGGACACCTCGCTGACAGGGAAGCCCCAACCTGGCGCTCCGAGCCAGCCTTCATCCTCTCCCTTCCTTCCTGCAGGCAACTGGACAACAACCAGATCAGCTGCATCGAAGATGGAGCCTTCCGAGCCCTGCGCGACCTGGAGATCCTGTGAGTTGACTTGGTGCCGGGGCGGTGGGGGGGTGGCTGTCCCCACAGCACTGAGTGCTGCAGTGCTGGCGGGGCTGGGGGCTCTGCAGCCTCTCTGCCCACCTCAGCAGGTGCAATCTCAGCCTTCCCGGGCTGGCGGTGCTGCTAATTAAACCACAATAGATGCCGTGTGCGCTGTGAGGAGCGCGGAGATCGCCGCGCTGGCTGCTGCGTGGAGCAGATGGGTTCAGCAGCATTGCCAGCGTGTCCGGTGCGTGATCCGCAGCCAGAATCCTGCCCTGATGCCGAGCACAGGATGGGTAACAGGTTCATGGGGAGCAGTATTATGAGATAGGTGACCGCTGCCCTAGACAAAAGCTGTTTCAAAGGTGTTTGGTGTGTAAGAGGGAGGAGAGACGGGCGCTTGGCAGGCTTGTTCAGTGCAGTCATTGGCTTTTGGGGAGGATCCTTCTCTGAGGGCTGAAATAACACCACGTTGTGCTCTTCATGTACCACAAACTTTACACATAGGCTGTTAAAGCTGCAGCACATACTGAAAAAAAGGTTTTGACAGTGAAAGCCGACTCTACCAGAGAAGCAGCACATTAGATTTAGAGCTCTGTCATTGTAATGTAAATCCAATATTACTCTGAACTTGGTATCTGTGCAGATAATTTGCTTAATACTAATTGTAACTTGTTCACTAAAAAACCTTTTCTAGAATAGGTTTTCACAATATGAGCTGCTGTAATGCTTTCCCTGTCACCCGAAAGTTAATCCTGCAAAGCTGAGCATCAGTACTCCTGAAAGCACATAATTCTGAGCTAAATGGAGGGGGGCGGGAAGGACACTCGACCTCTCCAAAATTCAAACCCTCCTCATCCACCGTGAGTTAATGGGAGAGCAGCCCTGACCCAGTGCACACCTTCCTACAGCAGGGAGGGCCTGCCTGGCTGCTGCAGAGCTTGCCCTTAAATTACACGGGATGAAACAGCAAATGGTAGGTGGATGAAATAAGCACCTGCCTCAGACACTGCTGGCACCTGGAGACTCAGCAGAGTCACGACGTGTCCTGGGGCTCCTGAGAGGAGGCAGAGCAGCGGGGCTGGATGGGCAGCCCTGTGCACACCACGGGGATCTGAACGCTCTGGTGATGCACAGGGCTGTTCCCAAGGGCTGGGTCCAGCTCAGAGCAATGCTCAAAGGAGCTCTGCCCTCTGTGTCAGCACAAGCTCAGCTGTCTGAGGGACCTGGCACTGGCCGTGTCTGTCACGGCCCCTCTGTCCCCTGTCCCCAGGCTGGGACCCTGATGTGGATCAGGTAGTATGTGTTGCTCATACTGAGCTAGCAGAAGGTTTCTACAGAGTTTCTTATCTGGGAACTTATGTTATCAACGATATTGTTTGAATTCTATAGTAATAGCACTTTTGAGGAAAAGTAATGTGTTACCACTATAAAATTTTACTTGTCTGTCAGATTGAAAAGTCTACTGGGTGGTGAAAGAAAAGAAGAAAGGAAAAAAAAATAGAACTCCTCTAAAACTGTTTTTTTTTTCCCTTTTGATAGACTGATTGTCGGTATCTGCAGAGAGTGAATCAGTCCTCCACTGACAGCAGACTGTGCTATAACTTTCACTAAATAGGCTGGACAATAAATGGAGCCCTTTTTTGCAATGTACTGAGTTCTGCAGGCTCTGCAGAAGTGGCTAGGAATACATTCCTTCTCCCCAGGATGTAGTAAATGCTGAATTAGTTTATTTACCTCTCTGTTTTTAATGGGTTACTTCTATGCCAGTTATTTATGGGTGAGAAAAGATGAGGAGATGAGTATATATAAAATAGATCATAATCAGTTATTTAGTGCATTTTTAATTTTCAGCACAGACACACTGCGACAGGAGAAATAATCAATATTAATCTTAAAAGATGAGAAAACAAATTGATAGTATCTATTTCTAAGCTTGTTTTTCTTGCAGTCACAAGATGCATGTTTTATACTTCCGACATAATCTGAATTTTTTCCCATGTTTTTCTTTAAAGTCTGAGAATTTATTCTATCAAAATAAATTTGCTAAATGTCCCAGAGAATATATCTTTAGTTGTAAAATAGTCATAAATGTTAAAACTTAAAACAATCTCAACCATCAAAGAATGTTAACAAATGAAACCAAATTTCAACCTTTCAGACCCACTATGTATTTTATGCAGATATATTTTAACATAAAATGCCATATGTAGAAAATATTAAGTGATTCTTGTAAAAATAAATCTAATTATCTTTTGAACAGTTTGCCAGAGTACCAAATAATTTAGTTCTTCTTTATCTTACTGATTTCTTGTGACCTTTCTGATACTCAGTGTTTCCATTCCTGTACTTTTCTCCTCACACATGGCCTGTCTACAGAATTCTGAATTTTGTCTCTAACTCGGGGCAGAGCCGTGCTCAAAAAATAAACAAATACTTTCTTTAGAAACACTTTGGTTTCTGGATTGCACATTTCATTCACCTTGAGCTCCTCAAAAACATGATGGCAAGGAGCTTGGTGATTCAGTAGCTCTTCAGTAGAAAGAGCAGGAATTTTTGTGCAGTTATCCTTCAAAATGCAGAGCACGCCATGACCCGTGTGACTTATTTCTTCTTACCAACAAGTTGTTTTCATTACTATTCTCATTTTCTTGTGTGGTATAAATATGTCCCCGTACCAACTAATAGCAGAGAGGCAGAGATGTAAACAAGACCGAAATTTGTGCCTAACTTGAGAACTTGGTGTGGTGCAGGGAGCTGTGAAGTTCAGCTGCAGCTGGGAGCAGCCCAGGGCACGGAATGCGGCTGCCAACGCCTTCGCGCTCTCGGTCACTTCAGAGTTTAGGAGCCTCTGGTTCCCATGACACAAAAAGTGTCACTGATTTTATGGCCTGACCTACGTAGTCCCTAAAGCAAGTGCCAAGTACTACTGCTGACTCTGAGTTTTGGGTTAAAAGATGCAAAAATGTTGAGTGTAAAGCGCTTTGGTACCTTCTCCTGATTGTCTTTGCCTGTGCAGCAGGTTGAAAATAATATCTGAGAAATGACCTGCAGAACTGGATGGACTGAAACATCCTGTCCTGGTAGTTCTGTGTTGGGGCTGGCTTTTTCATTCTTGTCTCAGATTTTCTGAACAGATTCCCATGAAGGGTTTGGTTTCTCTCTGTTGATAAAATAGGACATTTCTCTTATTAACATAATTCCTGTGTCCCCCTTTTTATAAGATGATGAAACATATTTCAGTGGGTTTGGTCTTGCATTCCAAGATGTAGAAAAGTGTGTGCAACAATTGAAACAGAAATAAAACGCAGAATGGGTATGTGTTCATAAATGAGTGGCAAAAGTTATTAACTGTCTTATGACCTCATTATCATAGAAATGCACAGAAAAGTTGAAGAAAATTGGTGGGAAACCTTTGCTAATTAAAGATTTTTTAGGAGGAGAAAGTGTCTGCTCTGCTTAATTTTTACTTACGTCCTGTGGCAATATCTGGCAATAACAGTATTATTGAGAAATATCTGTTACTGTAGCTGTAAGTATGATTCAAGATTATTAAAAAAAACTCAAGACCAAACAAAAACACCCAATATAGTCTTCAAAATGATCAGCCACTATTGCTTGTGGTGTGACAATATGCTGTTCATATACTTTGTAGGTTAGAAATTAGTCCATGGTTTTATTTCCAAATGCCCAAAATTATGAAGGATATGAGATAAAACATGTCTAGGGTTTAGAATTTCACCTCCAGTCTCTTAGGATACATGAATAAAAGAAACTAATTTCAAGATGGTTCAACAAGCTCAAACTGGATAAACTAGTATTATTGAGTGCCTGAGCATACGATTGTCATTAGACTGGGAGGGCTGAACCATTTTTCTCAGTAAGAAGCAGAACTCAGTTTAGCAAAAAGCCCATTAATTTATTTGTCATTGTTTTGTCTCTCTGGGGTAATGGGAAAACTGTGTGGTGGCATGGGAGTTGTACTGTGTGGACAGCACAGAAAGAATTACAAGTCACTGTTGACAACTTAGGTGGAGTGTTTCCTTTTATTTTTATATTGTAGAAGCTGTTTTTCTCCTGCTTTATAATGCTAGCCAGAGGGTCCAGAGCTTGAACGCATTCTGTTTGTTGCATAAGATTTTATCACACCAAGAGCTAATCCTAGGAGGTCTGTGGGTTGTATTCTGTTAAAGAAGGCAAATGGGTTCTTGCTGTACAGAGCTAGTACAGAATGATTTGGGGTTTTTTGTTGTTAGCCACATTAATTGTAGGTCTTTCATATCCTGTGGCTGAGTCTGAAAATCCTCCCTCCTGAGTTTCACCTGCTCTTGGAATGAATGAGCACCTGACTGCCGTTGAGTCGTAGCCACACACGCTCAGGGATCCACCAGTCCACTTTGGTGGCTTAGTGTGAAAAATCATGCCAGTTCATCCACAAGTAATGATGAAAAAGTGCAAGTATAGTCATCCAAATATTTGTGACTTCAGTTCCAAATGAGCCCTATATGTCTTATATTAAAAAGATAATTTCTTCTGATTGACAAATGTAATAAAGGTGAATAAAACTGCACCACATTTCCTTTCCTAAAATCTTAAAGTAACGAGAGAAATTTAAATTCTACTGTCTTGTATGCAGAACCTTTTCTCTCCAAATATTTCTGCCACAGTCTTCTTCCTGCTCCATGGCAAACCCACAAAACCACAGAGCTGTAAGGGCTGTGCCGATGTTTTTGAGCTGCAGCTCAGCCCCGAGCTGTGTCGGGTGGGACACGGCCAGTCTGTCACACCAGCCTGGTCTGCAGCCCAGTTCTGTGCGTTGTCTGCCACATCCAGGCATTGCAAGCATTTGACCAGTGGGTAGAAATTGGGATTATTCCTGCCGTCTTTGTTTGGATTCAATATGTTCCTATTATAAATGATTATTTGATAAAAGGTTTAGTCTGTGCAATTTCTAATAGAGATGTCTTGGGTGAGTGTGATTATAATGCACACTGCCTTTTGTCATAGCAAACTTTTAAGAACTTTTATGAATATGAATCAATATTTTGTGCCACAACCAGGATTTAATTGTTCCTAGGGTTTCCTCTGTATGCTGAACACTCAGTTATATAGTCAGTTTTACTTATTTGCAAAATGCTATTCTGGGCATGTCTTAACTAGATAGAAGATTTTTATTTGCTTGCACAACCTAGAGAGACAGGGAGCGAAAGTCATGACATAATTCTAAATATATGAGATGTCATTTCTTAATGAAAGCCTGAAAATGCCACACAAATGTGATTTCCTCCTCTATTTTGCTGCAAATTACGATTGGTTGAGGCAATCAGGATCAAATTTGAACTCTGTAAATCACGTTCCTATAACTGATACCAAAATGCCTAAATACAATAATGAAAATGAGAATTCTTTGTCAAATGATGTGCATACCTAGTTTACTTATGATTGAGTACAGTGAAATTTAAATTATTGCAGTTTTTGATTTTTATTTTTTGTGGCTTGGGTTTTGGGGTTTTTTGGAGGTTTTTTTGTTGGTTTGTTTGGGATTGTTTTTTAACCTGAGGGTGTATATTAGCTCAAATGAATGTAAATTAATAAAAGAAATTTAAAATCTTTACTTACTTTATCAGTCAACATGGAAAAATGATACATGTCATAAAAGATAATGGAAGGGAGTAACCATTGGCAGTTAATTGAAGTGCATACCTGCTTGGTGAAATTAGGTGAAAAACAAGGAATTTGGAGTTTCTAGGAATACCCACAGTTTTCTGTGTTGAGCTTGTCTCACAGACAATCAGTTTATGCCAGAGGAAGTCAACAGCTGGTTTGGCAATAGAGAAATCGTGTGCCCAGAGTACAGAGGTATCAGTAGACAAATGGGAATTTCCCCTTCTCTTCACTCCGTTATTTGTTAGACTGTCCCTTGGTTCTTTCTCTTCCTTTCTTCCTGCTTCCTGTATTGCTGTCTGCAAGGGAAGGAGAAAGGCTCCCAGAGAACCTGGCTGTGGTTGCTACAAGGTTTCAGTTACATAAATAGTAAGATAAGATTAACTGCAGAAATGCCTTTTTTTGGGTGAACTTGTAGAAAGTGGAGTGCCCCCCCAGTGCACCCTAGGGAAAGGAGATGTGTAATCACCATGACGAGTTGATGGAGGGAAGATGGGCTGCATACACAGTTGCTTGATAAGAAATGTTTTTATTTGCTGATGCATGTCCGTGGGAGATCTGGTGTCCCTGCTCAAGATGTGGAAATGAAATCTGAGATAACCCCTGTTGTACAGCAGATTACAAATGGGAGGATGGAAGGACGGCATGGTGAAAAGGAACACTATCCAGATGGCACCATGGTGACAGGCTTTATATCAAAGAGCAGCCGAGACAAAATAAGAGTGGCTAAGAGAGGGTCTCTGAAAATCACTGATGCCTGTTACAGATGTAATGTAACTCTCTCTTTATGGGGAGAATATATTTGCATAAATTCATTGATCAATGATTTTGCTAATCCTGCTGTATTTCAGGCATGTCCTTGCAAATTGATGAACATTTCTATCAGTCCTTGGTCCGGATGCCTAATTATGTTACATATTTAGAAAGATGGATTTTTCCCTTCCTGGAGCATATGTAGTAGTTGAATGCTGTGCTCATTCTCCTTCCCTGCCCCATTAGGTTGGAGGGTTTTTTCCCTTTAAGAATAGCCTGGGGCCATACAGGCTGCAGAACTTACCAAGATAAGAGCAGTGGCAGGTTAGAATTATTAGTTTCATGAATCACTGACCAGTATGCTTTTTGAGGAAGCCCAGTTTTATGGGTTGTGTCGTTTAAGCCTGGTGCTGCAGTTGCTGCTCCGAGAGATTCCAAAGTCAAAACTCCAGGAGATAGAGAGATTTCTGGCACACCTTCTCTCCCGTGATATTAATTGTTTCATTTGCATGCTCTGCTCATCTTGTGACCTGCCCTCCCTCCCCTTTGACTAATACAGTTTCTTCATCGGTAATACAAAAGATGTAGAACAAGCATTTTGACTGTTGAAAGTCAAATGAATGTGAACGACTCAATCCAGAGGACACTCAGCTGTGTATTTCATGTGCAGCTCAACACCTTAACCAAGAGCTGAGCTGAAGACTAGGAGGGAATAAAACTCCTTGCTGATAAAGTTGAGGTGATGACACACTTCTGAGGGAACATGACGAGCTCAAGGTGGATGAGCAGTCATTTTATTCTGTACTTTGCAGTTCATTGTTTCTATGACTCCCTGAGGCAGCAGGATGGCGATGCTCCGGTAGCTGGATGTGATTCTGTTGGCACCAATGCAGCCTCTGTGGCTGGGGAGAGACTGCATGTGTGTGCAGGTTCCTGTGATATCACTGTCAAATCCCCTGCGATGTCCTCAGCCCTCCTGCGACACCGAGGTCCAGAGCTGGTGGTGTGTGTGGGAACTCCTGCTTCCTCTGGGCTCAGTCACAACAGCCAAAAATGATCAATACAAAAACATTTCAAAACACGTAACTGTTTCCCTTCTTTTTTTCTGTGTGCAGCTAAAGGCATTGTTTGTGACCAGTAGGGGAGTAGATGGTTTGTCTTTCTCAGAGGTTGCTTTTGTCCCTCTGCTGTGCTAAGTACAACATAGACAAAGGCTCTGAGCTGTAGCCAGTCTTTGTTCAAGGGAGGACCCAGAAGCCTGGAAAGAGAGAGTAAAACTGTTATGGTAGCTCTGAATACAAGGAGTGTTGAGCTCCCAATTGAAGCAAGATGTCAGATATTTTACCTTAAACTGTAGCTGCAGGGACCAGGGTACTATGCATTACATATTACTGGTATTATCCAATATTTTTAGGTAGGACAATAATATTGTGCCTGTAATAAATTAGAAATCAAATGAGTAATATGTAGATAGCTTGGAACTTCTTGGAAGTGAAGTAGATAACTATATCTGCACCTGAAAAAATGCATTGGTAAAACCTGTGTCTGATCTAAAGATCAAATAGTGTCTTACTTCTTGCTGTTCAAAAGGTTATGCATGCAATGTAGGTATATATGTGTGTATATGTGATGATGAGAGCATTTTAAAATCAAGGTTAAATCAAGAAACATAATTTTTAAAACTTAAAAGGTAGGAATAAGATTAATATAAGTTAGATTTTATTTATGTAGCTTATCTAGTCCTGGGCTTGGGAATAAAGAAAATTTAAGAGCTGCTTTTAGGATGGAAGTATAAAATAATGTTGAAGTCATTTGATGACAAATAATCACTATTTCTATGTTAATTAAGTTATCATAAATGAAGCCATTTCTTGTTAACTGGTTCAATACTTTTGAAGCAGCATTACATTTCTTTATGTTTAGAAAACGTCCATTACGTTTCTATTTTGGGGTGAATAATCTGAATGCTTTGGTTTTAGTCTTTACGAGCGATGGATGACCATGCTTGGGACATCTGCACATCCTTAGAAACAAACCTAAAAATGCTGTAAGACCATCCAGAAATCTTTGTTATAATGTACCATGCTGCTCAAGTGTTTTAGAGAAAATAGCTCGGTCAGTTGAAAAACCATCAATGGCTACATAAAGCCATTGATGGAAACAACATTCAGTTTTGCCATTAATTTTTTTAAATTGTTTGCATCCCCCTTGTCTTCTCAGCGCTGGGTGAGGTGAGGCTTCTTGGTCTGCAACACCAGACTGTTGCTTGGAGTGGGCTTTATTTGAGGGTAGAGAAGAGAACACAGTGCAAGCCGGGCTGATGGCTGTGCTGGAGGGGTGAAGCAGCACAGACTGGGCGAGGTCTCTGTTCGCCACCAGAACCTTGGGTTGTGTCTGACAGCAGCAGGGCTTTGCTGGAGAAGGGAGTGTGGGGCACATCCCTGGTTCGTGGCCCCCAGCGCTGGACGTGGCCGCTGCGATCGATAAATTGCCGCAATGCAGCATCTCTGCGACGGCGCTTTGGAGGCCACAGAAGCCCCCGTTGGTGCAGGAGGCGGTTGCAGGCTGGGCGGGCTCTGGGGAGGGGGAGCCCACGCCGCAGCACCCACGCTTCCTACTGGCTCCTTGGGCAATTCCAGTGGTGTCTTAAAAGGGTTGGGTCCATCTCGCCTGTGAGACATCCCGTCTTCCCATCCACGGGAAGGGCGTTAGGAGCCAGGTGAGGCACTCCAGCTGAAACGGGTAGGACAGACCCTCCACAATGGCAGGTATATTTTATTTTGGGTGCATGCTGAGAAATGGTCATGTGTGGAGAACAGTAGACTCCTTTTTATTTAGCTACAGCTCGCGCTTGTAGAATATTCCTGAACAGATCATGGGTGCGTCAAACTTCTTTGGTGTGTATTTTATTTTGTGCTTTTCCTCTGTGGACTGGAGGCAAATGAAACACTGTGAGTATTTGCTGTTCAGATTGTTATGGTTTCTTACCTGTATTGCATGAATATAAGCACGTATTGCTGCTTCTCATGGGTAGGTTGAGTTTTGGAGAAACGTAAAAATTGGAAAGATAGGCATTTTTAAACATATTGACCTTTTTCTTGTGTGGTACACACAAGCACTGTCTAATGCCTTATTAAAACAAAATCCTGATGGAAAGCAGATCCCTTTCCAGCTTTACCAAGAAATGTAATTGCCCTTGTCTAGAAACTACATGTAGTCTTTGTTCTCCCAAAGTATTTCTTTCCTCTAAAAATGTAACTTTTCCTTAACAACTGCCCATACATGCAAGTTTAAATTCACAGAATGTGTGTATCATGCATCCCCTGTTTCATTCATGTGGATTTATACTAGCCTGTATTTTAGACTTAATTTCCAGCATGGATGAATTGCAGATAGGTCCATGACATACCGTTAGAATATAAAATTATTCCACAAATACCTTTTCAGTCTCTTGCACTTTGGGGAGACAGTTTTGGCAGTTAAGGTGAAGTATTCTCGCTCTTTAAAATATTTTCTTGCTTTCCTTCCTCTGCTGTCCAAAGCCAGGAACTGGCTGTGTGGTTCTGTGCCGCACCATGGCCATTGTCCTCCCGCTGGAGCTATGGAAGATCTCTTCCTGCTGCTCTCTCCCAGTGGGAATGCCAATGGCCTTGGGATCTGAGGGGCAGCTGAGGCACTGAGATCAGAGTGGCTGCTCTGGCCAGAGCAATAAGGTGCATTATTTTGCCTGCAGGACCTGCTGGTTCTGCGGTTGGGAGAAAATTGAACCCAGGGATTCGGCAGCTCCCTCTCTGTGGATTCCCATTGCCACCTCTTACAAGGTGTTGGTAGAACCTTTTACACCAACGCTTGGCTAAGCTGCCAGCAGTGCCGTGTCACTGTGGGGCTGGTGGCTCGTCCCTCTTTGTTCCCAGCAGGCAGCGCGGGCCCCGCAGGCTCCCGCAGTCCCGCAGGCGCTGCCGCATTGCGGCATTCGGGTGGCCACGGGCTGGCACAGTGACCACCCCAAGGAGACTGAACCTGGCCACAGAGCACCCACAGTGGATGCAGAAATCCATTTTTGTCATTTTCCTTACCTCAGAAAAGGCAACTAATTTCTGTCTGCCACTCGAAATGGCTTTTGTGTTGGTGGTGTGTTACTCGGAGGAGTATGGAAGGCTGTGTTCATTGTGGGGGGAAGACTGCAAGGATAGAGAATAGAATAGAATTTTTTAACCATAAAGCTGGAGAATTAAGGCTGCAGTGTACTCAGGACAGGACAAATTAAAACACGGCTTTGAAGAATGATACCGCTCCTTTCTGATCCAATGTTAATCAATTTCTTTAGAATGTCTTTTGGTGAAGTCCTGTAAGGGAACAGTAACACGCAGCTGACTGAATGCTGAAACCTTTTACCTTGGAAATCTCCATCATTAAAAGCCATCAGCCTGAACAAATGATCAAAGGTGCTTGCTTCTTTCAAATTTTGAAGTCGAACTGTGTTAGTTTGAATTGGATTGTGTTTATAAAGCTATTTCAGCTTCAGAAAGGACTAATCTGAAACAACTCCTTAGGCAGGGACCTGAGAAACTGCTCTGTTTTGCTGAGGAGCTGATGCAACCAATATAAGGTTTGTATAATTTGTCTTCATGTTGTTGATTCTTTTTTATCTTTTCCATAAATTCACTCTGGTAGGCTTTCAGACCTCTGTATGCATTGAGAACCCAGTCCTGTTTCCATTGGTTTTGTCAGGAGCAGCACAGAATCCATAAACCACAGTTCTTGACATGCATGCAGTTGGGGGACACCAAGAGCCATGTTTGGTATGAGAGATCTCTGTATAACCTAATAAGAAAAACCAAAACCAACTCTATTTAACAATGAATTTATATTAAAGTGAAATAATTGTATTGTAAGTTTATTGTATTAATTCATTGAACAAGAAGCTTTCAAATGGATCTGCAAAACAAAATTTAGGGGTGATTAAATGGGATGTAATTATATTTTTTATTTCTGTGGTTCCTGCGAAAATCTGCGTCTCAATAAATGGATTGCAGGGACTAGATTCACTCCCTGCTGAAGTCAGCAGTGGGATTTGCTCTGACTTCAGCAGACATTGGTCTGGATATTATGACAATTGGAGTAATTCCCAGTGGTTTTAGGCAATAATATCAGCCCTCAAATTTGGTACCATAGAAAAACATCAAAACCACCCTAACGATGCAAAAGATTTACTCAGTGTTCACATAAATACTTTTATTTCTTTTAGTCCAAATCAAAATTGTGGATGCAATTGAGACTTAGAACCACGACAGGAATTCCCAATACAGTGTACTGAAAATTGTGTAGCTTTTGGGCAAATACCTAAGAAAATTTCTTGATTCAAAAATAAAAAGGAAAGCCAATGTTTCATTTGCAATTTTTGAGTTTAGAAGAAAAACTCATTGGAGAATCCTTCACTCAAGAATAAAGCAGTGGCAGAATAATCTCAGCCTGCATTCTCTTGTCTTTGCACCAATGCTTTTATATTTTAATTCAGGCTGAATGGAATTTGTATTTTCTGCCTAGAATTAAAGTGCCATGTAAAAGATTGAAAAGCTGATTGAAACTTCTCTAAAAAGCTTTTTCAACTCTCACTAGGCATAGATGTTAGAAAGAATTGGGAGATGCAACTGGTACATGTATTTTTTACAGCTGATAGAGGTGATTTGATTGTGTCGGAAAATAGCAATGTCTTTCTGTGCACAGAAAGAGCAGCTTCCTCTGGGGGAAGCAATGAGACATTTCATATACGACCAGGTGAATGACATTCTTGATGTAACATCTAACAAAGTACACAATTAAATTTGTACCCACTTTCTCTGTATAAACTTTATTATGTTTCATTTTACTCTATTCTGTTCTCTGCTTTATCTTGTTTTGGAATATTTATTTATTTGGATGTTGGTGTAAGTAAGTAAATTCAGGCATAATTATATGTATGTGCATATCTAAAAATATCTATAAATGATCTATAATTTATCTATAAATTCATGGCTAAAGGTAACACCAGAGAGGTTTGGCAATACATTACCAATATCCTTAATTTTGCTTATGCTTGTTTTTTTTTTTCTGGCCTCTTGCCCATTTCCACTGATTCCCAGTCCCAATCTCTTTTGCTGGATAACTTGCCCAACATTTTCTTCCTTCAAGTCCTCTTTTTCCCTCTCCCCTGCTCTTAACCTCAGCTCCTGAGCTTGCCCACCCCAGAGACTCCAGCCAAGGCACAGCCAGACTCCAGGGAGAATTAATGCAGTAATTAGAGGACTTAAGTTAATATGCCCTAAAGTTATCACTGTGGGCAAGTGTGAGCATCCTGGTTCTTGCCAGGTGACGAAACAGGCATTTTAAATGAAGAATCTGTTATTATAATAACTCAGTTTCCTTAAAGCCTGATGTTTTTGAAAGGATTCTCACTCCTTCGAGGGGAAAAAAAATCTGCCTTAAACATCTGGCCTTTATAATAAACTTAAATAGTTAAAATCTGACAGTTATATGCAAATTAAAATTAGCCACAGAATGGGAAGAAGCAGGCAATTGTTGCAGTAAACACTGTCGGCAGTTTTGTGCATAATTCTATGTTAAGCTTATTTACTTTATTTTTTCCATACATTTCTAAAGTGAAGATTTTCTTCCCTCTATATGCTTGAGATGTTCATATTTCTGATGTCAGCTTCCCAAGTTAACAGTGCTGGAGCCTCTCACGTTGCTGTGATGAGAACATTTGTGAACACATTGTCAAAAGACTAATACTAGAACAGAAACCACAAATTGGCAACCAGTTATTTTTATTTCAGTGGCTTCTTCGTGTCACCTGGAGACTATTTAGACCATTATTTGCCTGGGCTAACGTTGTGTTTAAAAATAGCACTTTTCTGGTGCCAGCTCATTTTAGAGTTGGGTACAAATATTGAGACAAACCCCCAGCTGTTATTGCTTGTGCTGCTAATTTGAGGTGTCAGCTCAGAGCTCTCTGCTCCATGGCACTGAATAAGGCCCCTTGTGAGATCATTATGTTTCCCAACAGTGCCGAGTAAAGGATTAATCAGTGCAGCATCAGCTGCTTTCATTGTCTGCCCACATGGTAGTTGTGGGCTTTAACTTAAACAGTCTGTGCTGAGATCAAGGAATGGAGTACAAGAGGCACTCGGGGCTCACCACAACTCAGAGGAGATGCAGTTGAGTTTTGGGCATTGCCTAACAAGCAAACCTTGAAAGCTGAGGGTGGCTGCACTCAGTGGTGAGGGATGGACTGCTAAAGCCACTTTGCTTTTTCATCAGAGGCCATGAGAAACAGTAAATATTTAATTCAATACAATTTCCTCCTGACCTGTGTGAAAAATAGCTCTTTCCAGCTATTGGAAATATAGCTTCTTTTGCTCTGCAATCTGAAAGTTAATTACAAACATTAATTATGGCAGTGTTTGACACTCAACTCTTGCATTTATTACTAAATATAGATTTAGATTCACTTTTTGGAATTGTTGCTGTTAATTTTATTGGCTCTTATATGAGGGCTGGAGGGGGTCAGAAGTTGTCTGGGGCAGGCCCATCCAATGCCATTCCTGACAGGGATTCATTTAGTATTTTATTACAGGCCTCCCTCCTGGTGGCTGCACACTCTGTAACAGCTCTTTTCTGTATTTTTCCTGTTCTTATTGTAAGAAACATTTTCCCTATATCTAATGAAAATCCCTCTTTTTGAAATTTAAACCTGTTACTGCTTTGCTTAACCCCTGTGTGAATACAAGGAACAGATGATGTCTTTTTCCTTTGCAGTGACATTTTATGTAGTTGAATGGAGGTTTAAAAGTAAGTGATGTGAAACTGCTAACACAGAGGTCTAAGGTAATGGCACTGTTGGTGCTAAATTATGCTGCTGGTCAGCTCCCAAATTCATGTTTCATCTCTGTATTTCAGATAGAACCTGAAGACCTCCTTTTATGTGCATAAATACTGATGGTGATGTCTCATCTTGCATAGTTTCAGGAGTTTCAGTCCACATGTGCACTGGGAAAAAAAGATTTTTTCACT
Source organism: Passer domesticus (assembly GCF_036417665.1). Taxonomy (NCBI): domain Eukaryota; kingdom Metazoa; phylum Chordata; class Aves; order Passeriformes; family Passeridae; genus Passer; species Passer domesticus. The sequence goes on along the minus strand of NC_087486.1, from coordinate 14,191,584 downwards.
TTTATTTACCAACAGTACGCACACAGCCCCCTGTCCCCATCCCCCAAAGCTTTGAGGCCTTGGATAAGTCATGTTTCTGGCCAGGGACAGAGTAGTGTTGTCTTCTGAGCTGCACTGGCAACTTAGGCGGAACTGTTCAGCTTTTTTTTTTTTTTTTACTCTTCTCGTGCCTCACTTCACCCACTTCTGAGTAGATGTAACATTATCAAAAAAACTATTAGCACGAGAGGCTTAATTATGCTTGGAGATGCCTTGGTTAAGTCTGAATGAATTTCCTGGTCTCATTTAGTGGATGTATAGTTGCACTGGGGATAGGAGCTGGGAGCCATGGCAGTAATCTTGGAGTATGACAGTAATTCACTCCTGGGAACGTTCCCAGCTGCAGACACACCATTTGTAGCTATCCATTGCATGCACATGGATAATAATCTTGCATTAGGCCCAATTACATGGTGTTATGGACACACAACACGGGGATTACACACCCAGCCAGGAGCACCCCGTGACAGAGCAGGGGGGTAATTGGAGGAGACAGAAGGAAATGTTGGTTGTTAGTGCTCCCAGTGCTGCAGGGCCTGGCACAGCTCAGCCCCACCAGCCTGCTCCCCTTGCCTTTGCTGCTCCCTTTCAGTGTCTCACTTTCAAAACCCAGGTTTATTACAGAGGGAACAACCCAGCACCACCTTTTCACAACGTGTTGAGGGAGTTTTGAGTGGGGAAAGGAACTGAACATCATTGTTTAACTTAGAGTGAAGCCCACAGCCCACAGCCTGCGCTGCCAAAGAAGGGCTGGAGTTTGTAGGATTCCTGATATCAAATCCTGTGTGTTAGAAACCTGTAAAAAATCTGCACTGCTCAAACATAAAACACATTCAAATCTAGTACATGAGATGGTGCCTTTGCAGATCTCTTCCTCCATTTACCTATCAGTAAATGGGTCTGAATATTTCTTTCTAAGTGAGAATTTTGCAAATGCTGTGGTGACTCATGATCAGCCAAATGTGACACAGAAGCAGCCTGGTCTGGACCAAAACCCTGAAGGGCCAGCACAGCAGGCCTCTAGTAACTATGGGAGATGCTTTTTAAGCCTTGGGGGAAAGTGCTTTCCCAATCTGAATTAAGTTTGAATTAAAATGTCTCAGTTTGATTAGTTGTTTTTCTAATCAGCTTCAGATGTGAAATGGGAAGAAAACCAGTCCCTGTTACTGACAAGTAGCAAAGGGCACCTTCAGCATCCAACAGATTCTCCCTTGCCCCTTCAATTGAATCAGTTCAGGTTGAAACAAGAGGCATCACTGTGGCTATTTGCACTGTATTGATGCATATTATGAAAACACCTTGTACTTAGAAAAATGAACATCTGCATTGTTTTTTTTCCCTTTTGTCAATGATCAACTAGGATACCAGATTTTTTTTAAGCTGGGATGTAGCAGGTGGTATTGTCATCAGTGTTGTGTGTTAAACAAAAAAAACAACCCTCCTATGCATTTTCCCACTTGAAATGTGACTGGAAAACATTAGGATAGTCACATTTTACTAAATAGTTAATGTTTCAGATATTTCTGTTGTGTTGTGTAACATTTTCTGTCAGGGGAGATCCTTCTGGTACTCTGATTAGAGCACGTGTTTATGTTGTCATGAAAGTATGATTTCAGATGAAAAAGTTGACAGGCATTGTGATGTTTATTATACGCTCTTAATTAAATTAATTGAATTCTAAGTAAGGGAAGAAAAATCTTTGTGTGATCTGTGAAATACAGAATTGAGATTGAATATTGACCTGACAGCCTGGGATTTCTGCTCCCTGAATCAGTCCAAGGGACCTGAAAGGTGCTTAGAGTTTCTGAGTATGTAAAATACTTGCACTGTTAGTAGGGTTCAAAATTTAAGTAGTTTCCTTTTTTCTCAAGGCCTCTGCCATGAAAGTTGTGTGATTTCTTCTCTAATTAGGAGTATTGTTTTTTTCTGACTCTAATCAGTCCTATGCAAGGTGGAGAGAGGTATAAAGGATAAAGCATAATTATTGAAAAAACCACAGACATGACAGTCGTTTCTGGAGGTTAGTGATTTTAATGTATTTACATGGAGTCTGGAATTACCAGCTCTGTGTCAGGGAACTGCAGTGGTGTTCATGATTTTGGAGCAAGTCAGAAGAGAACAAAAATGCAACTGCATGGAATTAAATTTGCACTCAAAGTTTGAAGAATGAGATAAGTAATTGTTTTCAAATCGTGACAGGATTGCAGACTGAGCACTCTTTCCTTTAGGAAAATTCTGATTAGTAGGGGCTATAAATCAGCTTTACATTTCAGAAGGGGGAAGGCAGCTCCACGTGTGCCTGCAGCAAGTTTGGACGAGTGGCAGAGCGGTGAGTTGGGAGAGCAGCTCCTCTGGGGCTGTGAATTGCAGTCAGTGGGACTGTGACAGCTCACAGTGGTGGAGGATGTGCCACCTCAGAGACTGCTGATCTCACGTTATGCACCTTCCAAGTAGTCCTTGGAGGATCCTTAGGGCTGCTGCAGTCTGCTTCTGCTGACCCTGCAAGATCTGACAAGGATCACAGCCCAAGGTGGGAAGTTGGCTGGCATAAATAATACTGTCTGTAAGCCCAGTTTCCTGAGTCAGCATTTTGGGTGTGAATACTTCACAGGGAGAGGACTCCTGAACAAGAAGACAGTGCTTTGTCAAGGGACCTGTTGGGGTCTGGAAGAGGCGGGAGTTTTAATGCTGAGGACTACTCAGCAGAATATGTGTCCCCTTATGATGCTGGAGGAGTCAGAAGATTCTGGAATTCCTATTTCTCACAGCTTACTGGTATTTACAAATCTCTTTCTATGGATTTGAATTTTGGGTAGATCAATCTGAGGCTGGAATCTTGGAGCAGCCAGCAGACAACTGGAGCATCATTTATTTTTTCCCTTCCTGTACTAAAAATGCTGCTGTCATGTGTGTTCACCCCTGCCAGGACACATCTCTTAAAAAATCATTGCTGGGAAGGAATGATGTGCATGGTGGAAAGCCTTGCAGGATGTCCCTAGAGCACATCTCTACCTGAACACATTCCCCTGCCAGAGTTCCCACTGCCTGGGAGCTGAGTGCTGTGCAGCCAGAGCAGCAGGGTTAAATTCCTGCAGCTCCAGCTGGGCTCTAGTGCAGGCAGTTCACTGGCAATTAGTGCCCTTTGCAGTGTTTGGCCTCCTCTGTTCTGAAATAATTGCTGTTATCATAGATGTTTTATTGCCTTCATTATGGTTAACATTTAAATATCAATAAAATAGTATTCCACTAAGTTATCTGTGCAGTAGCTGTCTGCTAGAGTTATCCCTGAAATTTGTGTGTAAAGAGAATATTAATTCAGTACTGATTTAGGATTCTTAGAAGGAGGGTTATATATTTGTCAATGAACCATGGGGAACCTTTGCTTATTTGAAAATAAGCAAGTATCTGAAACCTTTGCAAAATCTGAGCCACTCTCATTTGATATCTTGTGAGCAGAAATGCTGTGTGATTGGAATAATGCTTAGTCTGTTAAATAGAAATATTTTAAGAACTCGTAAAATATTTTTGAATCATCAAGTCATAACGGGTGACCTTTCTGCATGCAGATTAATTGCATTGGGGGACAGGGATGTGTTCTCTGCCCTCAGTGCAGAAGAAAGCTCACTGTCGCAGCCTGCTCTCCCTGAATCCAATCCACATCCTTTAGAAATCAATAGAAAAATCTCTCTTGAATTCCTATGGCCCCCATTGACTCCTGTAGTGCCATATGCGACTGATTCAGACATCAGCTACGTCTGTGATTTAATGTTTGTGAGCTGACTTCACATGTGGCTTTTATTTATCACTGCATACCTAAAATCTTCCATCCCAGTGCATAACTCATTTTAAAGTAACAGGCAACCAAGGCAGAGGGTTGCGTCAGAATTGTATTTTTATGTTTACAGGTTAAAAAAAGGTAGTGCAATTATAAATTCAATTTCTGAGCCCTGTTTGAACTGCCCAACATGTAAAGAGCAAACACATACAGATACTGAAGGATGGGGGTGTTGATGTGTATATTCATGCACTCTCAGTGGGTTTGTTCCCTTTCTGAAATTGTTGTTCAGGCTTGTTTTGGGCTCATTGACCACAAAAGACTTTGGTTCCATCACTGGGTAAATAAGGTAATGGAGCAGTAGCATTGTATGACAGAGAGGTTCATTTTGCACCCTACCATCTGCCCCAGTGGGACGTGAGCTGTCACTGTGACCTTAGCAGGGGCTGAGGCAGAGCTTGCAGCCCTAGAGCTGGTGCTCAGGGTGCCACAGCACAGCAGAGCCCTGCAGGCTGGGAGGCACAGCTGGCAGAGGGGCTGGCAGCTCCAAGAGCTCACTTCCAGCCCTCCTGCTGAAGCTGACTGTTTCCCTCCTCATCTTGCCCTTTACATTTTTAGTAGGCTGCCTTTGAGTCCTTGAGTATTGAGAACCTGAATCCACAAACCCAGTGGTTTGTACACCCCTTGGTCCCAATACTTGGCTGTGTGTTCCTTGTCCAATTTTTAATACCTTTAAGTTTTCCAAAGGATCTGGAATGAATACTACATGTTATACTATAAGTTATCATGTGCTAAGAGTGACAGCTCTTATCAGCCTGGTGTGTGAACGTGTGTGACTGATACAGATCTCTGGCAGCAGATCTCACATGCACATTCCAGATTTTCAAAACTCTGCTTTTACTGACATAACTCTCTCTGCTCACAGATTTGGAAAGGAAGGGTAACTTTGCTCTGTTGGTGCAGTTTGCTGCCATGGGTATGTCAGCCCCCAATCTGGCTCCAGATTGCCAGTGCATCCATCTGCTGCAGCACTGGGCTGGAATACCAGCTCTGGAGACTACTTGGGTGCTGTCCTGCCAGGATGCAGCACAGCAGCAGCAGCAGCAAAACAACTGCCAGAGTCAGAGCTGCTCCCAGCCTGCTCCTGAATGTGCCTGTGCAGAGCCAGGGTACTCTGCAACCTCCTGGCCTTGCCAATGTGTGTGTGTGTGTCTCTTCCTGTGTACCCAAAGCCCAGTCTTAATAGGGTAAAATCTAATTAGCTGTAATCTGCTCATGTTTTAGATGATGGCTCTGCCAAGGGATTTCTAGGCAGAATTGTAAAAATGGTTTTTGAATTGGCAGATGGCCAAGAAAGAAAGTTAACTCCTGGAAAACTTTTCTAGAGCTTTTGATTAAATGTCCTATATAAATACATGACATTGGAATAGCTAAGTAGTTCAGGGAAGGATGAGGTGCTGTTAGGTTGCTTCAGCAGATATGTATTTATGTACTCTTAAGCACATACATAAACACAGAAAAACACTGTCTTCTGCCAAAGTGACCCTGTGGAATTCTGTGTCCCTTGTAGAAAGCAGAGGTTGCTCCCTGCTGTGCTGCATGTTTCAAACAGGGGGGACACTGAGTGGCCACCAGCCCTGTCCATTCTCATGACAAACTGTGCTACTGTATTTGCAGATTTGATGCTCTTGCAGCATGGTAATTATGCCCTGTTGAAGTGCTTTCCATTTCCTGTGCTATCTTGATAAACTTTATAGCTTCTAATTTGCTGGAGAGTCATTGATATAATTAGGAGCTACACAAATGGGAGCAGCACACTCCATCAGCTGACGGTAATCTCAGTTCATTCTTCCTGAGAAGCTCTAAGGGGGTCCCTCCAGCAGCCCAGATTTTCTCTTTAGGCTCAGCTTTGACAGAGCAGCAGCAATCATTCCATGCCTGGGTCAGGACATGCTTTATTACAGGCTGCTCCACTCCCCATATATTTTTTCCCGAGGAAGGGGAGGATTGTGAGCCTATCCATCCTTGTGTTTCTGAGGAGCAATGGGAGCTGTCTGTCTGTGTCAGCAAGCTGTGCTAACAAGCCTGGGAGAGCCAACAGCTCTCTTTTGGTCACAGTACATCCAAATCCTTCAAACTGCCTGTAAATGCTGTGCCCAAGTGTGATGTCCCCCCACTCAGGCTGCACCACGTTTTCAAACAAAGTGGCAGCTGAACAGACAGGTCTGGATCTGTTCCAGTAATTGATAAAAACTCATTTTCTGTACCCCTTGATACCCAGACATGGCAAACAGTGACCTCCAGCCATCCTGATGCTGCTGTTGGTTGCTTTCCCTGAGCAGCACCTCTCATGGTATGTCACAAATTGTCACAGCAATGGGGAAGTGTGCCTTGCTGCTTGCCAAGAATTTTAACAGGTTGTTTCTGTAAATGGTGTGTTGGTGAAGAGATGCAAATTATTGATCAACCTATTATTTTCTCTTTTTTTTTCTCTCCTAACAGTACCCTCAACAACAACAACATCACCCGCATTCCTGTTACCAGCTTCAACCACATGCCAAAGATCAGGACTCTGTGAGTATGATCTTCTCATTTTATAATGCAATCCTGATGCTGTAAGCCAACTTTTTGGCTGTTTGTCATCTGTGATTTTCAGTCCCTCAGGCTGCCTCAGGGGCTGGGTGGCTGCAGGGCTGGGGAGCCCCTGTGAAGGGGGCAGGTGCCCACAGCCCTGAGAGCCACTGCTCTGGATCTGCCCAGCATTAAGTAACAGTCAGTTTTATCAAGATTTTGAATTTACCCAGAAAATAAACTGGCTTTTTTTTTTCTCCCATGGGAAAATCCATAATGTGAAATATGTTCCAAGCTGGAGCATCAGCAAGATCGTAAAAACTGCTCAGATGGATCAAATTATTGAATTTTGTTAATATCCTGTGTTTAAATCCCATTTATTCTTTTCAAATTCAGAATGCTAATTTCTGAAACAAGGCATTTTTAAAGAAGATGAAAAAAACATCTTTCCAGATACTTTCTGAAACAAAATGTCATTTATTCTGATGGATTTTTATAAAAGCTTCTCTTATATCAAATCCATTTGTTTTTGAGCTGCATGCCATTGCACTGCAAAAGCTCTGCTCTTTCGTAGATCAAAATACAAAGACTGTGAAATTAGACTAAGCCTTCGTATAATTTAGCCATAGCCTACCAAAACCATTTCCTTAAGTAAATTATTTCTTTAAATTCCTTTAGGGAATACACAGCTTCAGGAAAAGTCACGTCTAAACAAAGCACCCCTGTTTTTCCTCCAGATTCTCAAACTCATCCAATATGTATTTAATTCTAATGGCAAAGAAAGAGAAATAGTAGCTAGCCTGAAAATTTTCTGTGCCACTGAAAAAATACAATACTTCAGGGATGCTATGCATGCATGTGTAAAACCATATTAAATAAATTAACAGAACTGAAGAAAAATGGCTCTTACTTATGTCAATCTCTGTAAGATAACCTCTGACTTAAATTTGCATTCTTCATCAAATGATGACATTATTAGATCTTAATGTAAGCAATTAAATGGAAATGAGATGTTTGTCTTTTAGAAGAGAATGGCTAAAGAAGATAAAGGTGTGGAGTTAAGGTTCCTGGAGTTTTTCCTTTTCTTATTCAGAAAATTTGCCTGGCTTTTCCAGATTAGCCAGTCTTGTCTGTTAGCAGAGCTCAGTGCTTCAGTGTCTTCTGCCATTTTCCCTTTAGTTTAATTTCAGAGATGGCTTTGTATATAGCTCCCTGGAGATTTACACTGACTAATCCCCCTCTGCTGTAATTAAGGGGGGGAAAAAAAGACAAGGAAAAAAAGGGAAGAAGTCATAAATAGGATTTATAATGGGAAGCTTTCCTATTGAATTCTGAGAGACACATTTTATAGAACATGAATGCTGCCCCACTCTAAAAGGATTGGCTGGAAATTTAATTTTGGGTCTATGGATAAAAGGGCAACTTTAGCAAACTTGCATTTGTATTCATTCACCTGATGTTCTGTAAAGTCAGTTTCATCAATATCAAATGACAGGTTCCAGTCTCCACAGACTGACAAATAATACACAGCACCCCTAGCAGGGCGATGTAGGAATTTGTATGAAGATACTATTTGGGGGAAGATGTTAATATTCTCTCAAGCTCCTTGTTGGAAATGCATCATGAATGATGTTCCTCATAGTTTGGTGAGTTTACTGTTTCCTTAAAAAATGATCATCAGTGTATCCACCTTCTCAAATAGTCTGACATTCAGATTGCTTTTTTTTTGGATGTTTTTAGCAGGAAATCCATGGTCTGAATATTCCTTAAGTAGGGATGAGCCCTTTTCCCCATCAGCTGAGGCCCAGTGCAGTGTGGACAGTGTTGTCCCTTGTGTCTCTTTTACACTCTGGTGAGATCCATTAGCAGGATATTTGGGGATGCTCCTGCTGCAGCTCCCTGTGCTCTGATGGTTCTGTGAATAAACAGCTTTTCTTCATGGTTCTCAAAACAATCTGCCTATTGTAGAATGGAGAAGAAAATATAAAAAGTATATTAACCTTCAACACGAGCACTCAGGGGAAAGAAGAAAAAGGGTAAAATGCCAAGAAATTTTGAAGCATTTGAAGAGTTTTTTACTAAAATCAGCTCTTCTGTGCTAAGATTTTTTTAGTTAACTGTCTTTTCTGTTCTTAAGTTTCATCGATTTTTAGCCTTGATTGGAAGTGACAGGAATTAGTTTTTATTGATCTGCTTTCCTTTGCTTGAAACAGCTTTATTTATGATAAAGCATGTTCCCTCTACCTATTTGCTTAATGGTAAATGTCCTGTTGTCTCTGCATCTATGAATTACTGCTGAGACAGGTAATTACATTATTTATTTTCATTTTTTTTATTTAAGGGTAAATGGAAAATGTGTGAAAGCACTTGAGTGTTTTTTGTGTTCCCAGGGAATTGGTTTATAATATTTTTGAAGTACTGTGAAAAGTCTTCTTGAGGATGTATTTAGTAATATAATTATCAACAATATATTCTGATAAGCTGCTTTTTTTAAGATAAGGTCTCTAAATGATCTCCTCTCCAAGTAGAGTAGCTGTGCCAAAAGACAAGGAGGGCTCTGCTGAGGCAGAGAGCTGCTGGTTAGCACTGCTGAAACAGGAACCCCCGAAACTCAGATAAATCAATTTAGTGAGAGGAAAAAAAACAGCTCACAGAACTGCCTAACCCTAACCCTTTCTGTGAAATAGTGTTTTTCTCACTCATGCCTGCATGCAGGGGTTTCAGGAAATGGCATGGGATGAGCTCAGTTCCAGAAGGAAGGAGATCCTGAGTATCATTGTTGATTGCTGTGGTGGGAAGGATGAGACTCTGAGGGCTTAAATAAAACCCTGACTCTCTTAGGTTGCAACAAATTCTTCCCTATCTTGATTTCTGGCTAGATGATATTTATGTATTTATTTGTTCTTCAACAAAAAGGCAAATTAATGGTTCATAACAGCTGAACATTTTACTAGAAATCCAACTTTCTGCAGCTTCAGTTAAAGAGCGTCACAATCTCTAAATTCAAGGTCTTCTAGCCATCCTTGTAGAACAATTACACTTTACAGTACTCCCAGGAGATTAGTGCCTTCCATCTCTACAGGATAAACTCTCAGTTCCAGATTTGTGGGGTTTTTTTCCTTTTCCTTTATTGTGGCTGTCCACCCCAGACATACAAATCTGGGGACTGTCAGCCCGGGCGCCGCTGCTGGGCTGAGCTGCTGCTGTGCAGTAAGGACAGCTCACAGACTGACAGTTCATTTCTTTGGAGCATGGACAAGGCTAAATCTGGTGCACACCAATTGTGTGTGCCTGTAATATTAGTGAATAATGCTTTGTCTAACCATTTCTATCAGGATTTTAATCTGGTTCATGATTTCATTTGGTGCAACACTCCAAATGCATGAGTCATTACAGGAATTAAATAATTAATGTCCTGGACTTTTGCTTTGACCTAAAGTTTGGTGGCTATTTAAATGACCAGATTTGTTCCCTGAACCCATCATCATTTTGCAGATGTGATAATGATTCTGCAAGTCCTGGCAGGGCATTGCCCATGAGTGAGTCTTTGATGAGCTGGAAATTCCTGTCTAGATCCTTTATACTTGTATTAAATTACTGAGGAAAAAGAGCATTGATCAACTTGTACAGGCAACAGAGGAACAGAAATGGTATCAACAGCCTCTGAAGTTTTATTTTGCCTGTCTTTTCCCAGAATATTCAGAGTTGGAAGGGATCTATAAGAGTCATCAAGTCCTAGTCTTCAGTGAATGGCCCATGCAGGGATCATACAACCCTGGTGTTATTAGCACCTTGCTCCAACCAATAGAGCTGATCTGGAGAGGTTCTCTCTCTCCACCTCACCCCAAAGGATGGAGAAGAGGGAAGAATCACTCATCATCCTCTTCTTCAGCCTGATCCTCATGTTTAGACAAGCCATTCATTGAATTCACTCAGAGATATCACCTTGATGCAGTTCTTTCTGATGTGAAATCACAGACAAAGCGATTATGTGGAGCAATCTTAAATTCTGCATATTTTTGTCTCTAGAATGGCCAGCTGCAGGCGGATCACCATTGAACTAAATTTTTTGAAAACATTACAACTAACAGCACAAATTTATATCTGACCTGTGTCTAATATTGAGGACAGCCAAGCCCTGACTCATCTGTAAGCAAGAACCTAGGGTGATCCCACTGCAATGGCAGCAGAGAGCGAGGCAGGCTCACGGTTGATGGCTCCCTTTGTGGGTTTTGTTTAGAAAAGCCCAGTAACCGTGGCTTTGCTGTGTGTTTTGCAGGCGGCTGCACTCCAACTTCCTGCACTGTGACTGCCACCTGGCCTGGCTGTCGGACTGGCTGCGCCAGCGCCGCACCATCGGCCAGTTCACCTTCTGCCTGGCGCCCGTCGGCCTGCGCGGCTTCCTCGTGGCCGAGGTGCAGAAGAAGGACTTCGTCTGCTCTGGTAATGCTGCCAATCCTCCTTTATCTATCTCATATCTATCTCATGTCTATCTCCTGTGGTGTTTCTGAGGGTCCCCAGGACGAGGAGGAGATGAAACTGACTCCATGTTCTCAGAAAGCTGATTTATTATATTTTTTATATTATATTATATTATATTATAAGAATGCTGTACTAAAACTATACTAAACCAATAGAAAGGATACATCAGAAGGCTTAACAAGAATGAATAATAAAAACCCAATATTGGCTCCTCAGAGTCAGACACACGTGGCTGTGATTGGTCATTAAGTAAAAACAATTCACATGTTGGCTAAACAATATCGAGACCATATTCCAAAGCAGCAAAACAGGGAGAAACTGAGGCTTCTCAGGAGAAAATCCTGGGCAAAGGGATTTTCCAGAAGATATCGTGGTGACAATCTCCTTTATCTATCTCTGTTTTTATGTTCCCATTAAAAAAACAGCGTGGAAAATGGCTGTGTCGCATCTGAATGCAAACAGCAGCAATCCTGTTTGTTTTTGTCGTCGCTAAACTGTATGGGAGGAGATCAAATTGTTGTTTTTTTCAGCTTTGTGAGAATTATTGGATTCCAGTTAACATTTTGGTTCTCAAATTACTTCTTCTGCTTTAACACTGCCAATGATATCAACATAAGAAATCAATTATGTGTGGATAATTTGGTATTTCTCAAGGGAAGAGCTCTACAACTGACTGGAATACAAAAGAAAGGAAATAGAAAATGCAAATCTGAGTCTGTTGACAAATGATTGGACTTAAGAACGTGAGGAGCAGATTTTATCCCAGGGACTGAAACAGGGATTCTTAGGGAGCCAATGAACTTTGCTGTTGTACAAGTTTCCATGCTGATAAATGGGGCTGAAGATACTCACAAATCATCTGTCTGTATGTTGGGCCTATTCATCAAGTCTCTGGAACTGCACTTGGTTTTGTAGATTGAACTACATTTTCCTAAAAGGAGGAGACAAAGAACAAAGGAAAGAATGACAAAAAGTGGAAAAAGGAATCTCTGAGTTGGGTTGAAAGGAAGGATGTGGTGGAGGAGAAGCATGGCAGTGTGTATGCTGTGGGAAAAAAAGATACCAGATGTAAGTTTGGAAGTGGTTTTGCAGCCCCAGTGGTGACACAGAGGGATTGTTATGGAGATGATGTGAGTCTGAACACTGATAGACTGGGAGTCCTGTGTGTTCTGTTCCCTATCTCTCACAGCGTGTGAGCCCCAAAGCTTCATCCTATGGGTACATGGATTGGCTGATGGAAATACAGTAGAACTGCTCGTGCCAGAAATGTTTTAGGAATGCCTTTTTTCTGTCATTCCATTTACATGTGACTAACAGAAATGGTGGCATTTAGAGAAAGAAGAAAGGTTTGACTCCACTCAAGCATGGTTAATTAATGCCCAGCCCAAAGGTGAGCTGAAGTGTTTTAGGCACGTGGAACGTGAAGTTGTGTGTTGTGCTCATTGAGACATGATATTTCAGATACTTCAGAGTGCTGAGCAGCTTCTACGCTATAGTGGAGATGATAGGCAGAATATCTGATAAGTTGTATCAAAAGTTTAACTAAAGAAAAAATTTAGAAATGTAACAGTCTTGGGAGAAGAAGGATAAAACAAATGGATAAATGAATGAAGCTATTAGCAGAAGCTAATTTTACCAAAGAGGCAACCACAGCTTTTTTTTTTTTTTCCTCTCATGAAATGAAGTTTCAGATGGAGCATGAGTTCAGCTATTTGGATTTATGATACAGTGAAGTGGAGGAAAATGAGTTGTTTAAGTCAGGAGAAGAGATAATAATTGCTGAATGAGAAATGTAATGTGAACAGAATTCATTTAAATGGGGTTGTCTGTGCAGACTGAGACTTCCAAAAGTGACAAGGTTTTTAACAGTTCCCTGTTGGACCACTAAGATATAGGCGTTCTCTCATGATTTGCCTGCTTTTGTAAAAAATACAAAATCATGAAAATTCAAGGAAAGAAATTTTCAGTGAGATAGTCCATCAACTATCCCTGTAACTCTCATTTGGGAAATGAAATGAAATGTACTGAAAAAGAAATCATTTGGAGAGCTCATTTTAGTGGTGGATTTAGCTGAGAACTCAGCTTAGTACATGCTAGTTTGATAAAAACCTACATGGACAGCTAGTTTAAAGAGGATATAAATCTTCCCTTCTCCCCATTACAGTTCTTATACCCAATTTTACAGCATAATTTGTTAATGTGTGAATATGAAGTCAAACTAGGACAGGCGGTGAAGAGCAAACTGCTCTTGTCCTTCTGCAATGGAATTTTGTAAAAATAAGGTTATGTGAATTACTGTAACCAGCCTTGAGCTGGCAGGGAGGGCCACCTTTGCATCCCAGTTAGGAAGAGCTGAAATTCAAAGTGTGAACTGCTCTGTTGAAGTATAGGTTCAGGATATCAAGCACTTGTGGTTTTTATGGCAGAATAACACAGAAGCCAAGAAACTCTCAGCTTTTCCTTCACTGGGAAATGGGCTCCATCAGAGCATTTCAGCTTAAAACTGGTGCTGCTGGATGCTTCAGAGGAGAAAAAGTAGACTCATAATCTGGGGAAAGAAGAAACACAACACTGAAAAACTGACACCTCTTTACTCTTTGAACCTATGCAAAAATAGTGATGTTTTATAATTTTATGAGAAATGTTTCTTTGGAAATAGATTTTGAATGCTACATGCCAAGTGGGAAAAGAAGAACTGAAACAATGATAGAAAAGTAAATAGAACCCAAGTTGCTGGATTCCCTGTGGATGTGTCCTGCACCATGGTGTTTGCATTAAGTGCAAAATCTCTCCAGATAATGTTGGTGAAGTCAGAGTTATGTGCAGATATATCGAGGTAAACTGAGTCATACTGTGTAACCTGGGTATCAGTCTTTCAAAAATGTTGTTCAGCTTGAGTTTTACAAATGATAAAATCTTATATCAATATAAATATATATTATAATTATATAAAGTATTATTTGTATTAATTAAACAATTATTTAAAAGCTGATTTAAGTGGTGCCTGTATGTCACCTGTGAGCAGCGGAGAAGCTATTCCAGGTTTCTCTTGTTTGATCATTTTGCTCAGAGCTGGAGGTGAAGGTGCAGGACTCAACAGTGCACAGTTGCCTGGAGATAGGCTTGGAAATGTGTCTGGTTGGGTTTGTGTTACTGAGGAGGAGGAGAAAGGTCAGGGAGGGAGTGGGGCTGGGACTAGATGGCTCCTCACCATCAGGGGAGAGTGCCAAGTGCTGCTGGCACTCCTGTCACCCCCCCAGGCCCTTCTGGCTGGCTCCTTCAGCAAGCTGTCCCCTCCCTGCAGGGGAGAGTCCCCTCCAGAGCCACCTCGGCCAGAGCAGCCTTCCTGGGCCTTTGCCTTCAGGGCCATCTGTTCCTGGAGAAATCTCCAAACAGCCTCTGCTCCTGCACACTTGGTTCTGGAGCTCTGGGATGCCTTTGGTGACACTCTCCTACAAGGTGGGATGGGAAGAAGGGGAAATTCTGTGGCACCAGAGGATGAGACCCTTGGTGTTCTGCTGCACAAAGTTAGCAGGCTGTATTTCACATGGGTAAGGGCTGTATTTCACATGGATAGGGGGTGTATTTCACAAGGGTAGGGGTGTATTTCACATGCATAAAGGTTGTATTTCACATGGGTAAGGGGTGTATTTCACATAGATAAGAGGTGTATTTCACATGGATAGGGGGTGTATTTCACATGGATAAGGGGTGTATTTCACATAGATAAGGGGTGTATTTCACATAGATAAGAGGTGTATTTCACGTGGATAGGGGGTGTATTTCACATGGATAAGGGGTGTATTTCACATGGATAGTAGAGTATTTTTTGCATGGATAGCAGGGTGTATTTCATATGGATAGGGGCTGTATTCCACATGGATAGCAGAGTGTATTTCACATGGATCATGGGATCCATGTGAAATACAAATCACGTGGATGGCAGGCTGTATTTTACATAGGTAGCATGATGTATTTTTCCTCTCTCCACCATAGCTTTGCCATTTACTGCCAAGCTGCGGTGATGAAAAATTAGTGCAGTAAGCAAAGACAGTGTCAGTTGAAATACTACCTGTATTCTGGTCTTTGAGAGATGTTTATTTTTATATTCCCTTAGGTAGCAGAGAAGCATCTGGGGGTGCTGGCTTAGGCTCAGTACCTCTTAGAGCTTTCTCATCTTTGCCTGGATCAAGCCCAGCTTCCTTCCTATGCTCAGATGTTTCACTGTTGGACTGGCTTCTCCTTCTCTGTTTGTGTCTCTCAAACACATTCTCTCTCTCTCTGCCTATTTGTCTGTCTCTTGTCCTCCTCTGACCTCCTCATGATAGTAATTTTATTTAATTTTCCTCTCATATAAGTTTTATTGTGGCTCTTTGATTTTTCTTCTACCTGCTCCTTACTTACTGAAGTTGAAATTAGTTTACGTATTGATCAGTTATGTCAAGTTATAATGTGTTTTTTCACCTGGAACAGCTGTAAAGCTTTGCAAACAAAGCAGTGGGTTCATGAAGTTAATGCCATCAGCAGCACCTTGGGTTTTTCTGCTCTCTGTGCAGAAGCCACTGACCCCACTTGGAATCTTTTTTGCAGTGATGAATTGTTCTGGTTTTCCTGAGTATATACGTGAGAATATCTGTGCATCTAAACCAGGAGCATTTTGTCTTGTACTGTGATCTGTCACATACTAGAGCTGCTAGCCAGATTAGTTCTCATTTTGGCCAGTAGCTTGATAGTGGACATTGTTTACACTGGAGTATGAAGATTGGGTAAGATTTCTCTAGACTAGACTAGAGATTGATATTTCTAAGGTAGAAAGGAGACTGATTTTTTGTAAGTCTAAAATTTGTAAGTCTAAAATAAATTTGTAAGTGTAAAAAAGTGATTATTAGTATTTTTCTAAGATAGTTTTCTTTAATAATGAAATATGCATTGTAGAAGAAGGAAGGTGGATCCATACAGTGTCATCTTTTTATATTAGAAAACATTTTCTGTGATTCTTGATCCCTAGTTCCCATTCTGAGAGTGTCAAAAGAACGTAAAGAAAATCAAGGATAATAATAATTTGGACTAAATAACTTAAATTTCAGTCTGAAATTGACTCGAGAGAAATTATTACCATAGCCAAGTGTTTTCTGGCTAAGTAAACTGATACTGATTTTGAGAAAACACTAGATAGACCCAAATCTCGGTTGAAGATCTAGATTTTCTGATTCGTGTGGTGAGACTGCAGCTGAGGTATAATAAAGAGGAAAATATGTTCACTTCCTTCTGCTTCGTGGTGACTGGAAGCCCTAATAAGGAAGCAGATTTATTTGTTTGGATAAGGTCAAACAGCCTTCAAACATAACTGTTACTCTGGCCAGACCACGGAACTCAGGAGATTGTCTTGCTCCATTTCCTGATAACTTCATAGCATGTTGCTGAGGAAACAACCAACAATGAGTAGCTAATAAAATAAAACATCACTCCTCTCATCTTGATGAGAGCATTCAGGAGATGCCAAAGGAAAAGTGTGTGGGGACAGGAACTCCCCCCATCTGCTCCTGCTTAAAACACCCTGCAGTCTGTGTGTGCACAGGCAGCAGTGGCACAGGAGGCACTGCCAGCATGGGGGCTTGGTGCTCCTGGAAGCTAAACAGGGGCAGGGACTATTTGCTGGGATGCAGGTTTTGCTAAGGAGGCAGGTCTTGCTGGAATGCAGGTTGTGCTGGGATGCAGGTTTTTCAGGGATGCAGTTTTTTCAGGGATGCAGGTTTTGGTGGGGATGCAGTTTGTGCTGGGATGCAGGTTTTGCTGGGATGCAGGTTTTGGTGGTGATGCAGTTTGTGCTGGGATGTAGGTTGTGCTGGGATGCAGGTTTTGCTGGGATGCAGATTTTGCTGAGATGCAGGTTTTCCTGGGGATGCAAGTTTTTGCAGGGATGCAGGTTTTTGCAGGGATGCAGGTTTTGCAGGGATGCAGCTTTTGGTGGGATGCAGGTTTTGCTAGGATGCAGGTTTTGCAGTGAATGCAGGTTTTCCTGAAGATGCAGGTTTTGGTGGGATGCTGGTTGTGCTGGGATGCAGGTTTTGGTGGGGATGCAGTTTGTGCTGGGATGCAGGTTTTGCAGTGAATGCAGGTTTTCCTGGAGATGCAGGTTTTGCTTGTGCAGGGCAGTGCACCAGGAGGGTTCCTCTCCATGCAGTCCATCCAGATGAGCTGCCAATGGCCCTCGTTTTTAAAGAGCTGGATTAGCAATCGGGAGGAGGAGGAGACCTTTGTGTGTGTGTTTGAATGGTCACTCTCTGCCTTGTGGGACTCCCTCATTGTACAGCTGTTTTATTGCTTTTAGAAGGGACCTTATCCACTTCATCTAACTGTGACCCCTTCCCCAAAGAGTGACCTTTGAGTCACCCTAGATGGAGGCACCTCTTTTCTCACTGCTCTTGCTTTTTGTGACCATCCACTGACCCAGTAAGTGCTCTTACAATGGAGTCTAGGAAGGATTTAAAGCCTTTTGGTAAAAATTGCTGTTTAAATTTGATCTTGGAAAATTTTGTGGAACACTGATGGAATTTTTACCTCATTTTACGACTTGCTACCACAAACATTAACATTTAGTCTGAAGAGACATTTCAATACTGAGCATTCATTAGTTGCTCTTCAAATGGAATTGTATAGGAAATTTGGAGAGATACTAATCACTGTTTATCAGTTTGTTTGTTTTCAGTTTCAGTGAAGTTTCTTATTGCAATTCTAAATTTACTCTAGCACTAGCAGTGATGGTGTTTCATACTGTAGGAATTTGCTTCTTGACTTGCTTAGTATGTAAGATGCCACATATGGTGTTTTTCATTTGGGGGACCATCTTGTGAATCTGAAAGATAAATATGTATTTATTACAGCACTTAATATTTCTTTAAAGACCAAAGCTGAAAATTTGCTTTTAATTACAGTAAATTTAGTTTTATTACCGAAAATGATGTCTTACCTTTCAGTATAATTAGGCCTTTTTTCTGGAACTCTCTTTTCCCCAGAGCAGTATGTATAGCCCTTTAATGCTTATTTAATGGTGGCAGGTTGGGGTATAATTATTCAGCCACTGAGCTTTTGAACTGTTGCTGTAAAAATAACATGATTAGCTTTTATGTTAATGTCCAAAGCTGATGGTTTGTTTTATGAGTAGTTATGTTGGTAGTATTTTGGTACAGAAAAAAAATGCTTCATGGCAGTACCACAGCTGTGCTTGGAGCTGTTTCACTGAGAGCAGCCATGGTAAATACAGAGCAACAGGGTTGGCTTTAAGTATGTGGAGAAGCCTGTGCATGAAATCTCTAACTTTTTCTGTTTAATTCATGTAAGTGATTGGCAACTCATTTATCAATACACAATTAATAAGAGTAATGAAAGTAAGCATAGAGCTGCTTATAAAATAATTCTAGAAATTAATAGTGGGCACATGCAAAGTTGCATAAGTCACCACCAGATTTGTGTGAATTTCTGCTTTATTGACAGTGAAATTAGTGCATGTTATGTAGTGGCATTACACCTGTGGTGGGTTGGCTGCTCACACTCCCCCTCCTCACAACACTGAGGTGAAACCAGGATCTGCTCCAGCACCTCCTTCCCTGTGTCATTCTCTGGCTTGGCTGCTCCCAGAGCTGTTTCTCACAGCTTTTCCCTCACTCCCTGCTGCCTGGCACCTCTGTGCCCTCTGACAGGGGCACCAGGAGCTGCATGGGCAGGCTCAGCTGTGGAGCCAATGGAAGCAGCCAGAACTGCCCTGGCCTCCTCCCACAGCAGCTTCCCTGGCAGAGCTGAGCACCAGCACCTGTAGCCAAACTGAAGGGATCTCCTGGCTCATTGAATTTACCCCTTCGAGTGGCAGGCTAACATGTTTAGCTCTGAAGATCTGTAAGAATTTTATTCTATAATTTCCAGATGCCCTAAAGAGATTGAATGTACCAGGGGCCTCTTGCAAAAGACCAGAGGCAGCAACCCCAGCCTGTCCCAGGAAATGTCTTCATTTTCCCTGCCTTCCTTAGAATGTTCCAAATGCCAAAGAATCTGGTCTGTGGAATCCCAAGGCAGCCCAGGGAAGGGGATGGTGACTCACTCTTCAGTTCTTGCCCACTGACCTGGAAAAAAGCATTTCCTCCCTCCAGATCTGTCCGTGGGGAAGCTCATGACCCGACTGGAGCCCTTGGATGTCATTATCAGGAGACATGTCCCACTGTGTCTGCCATCTCTGAATGGCTGTGTCAATCTGTAATGCCTCTGGCTGCAGTAAATCCCACCCTCCTCCTCCTCCTCCTGAAGAGAGCAGCTTCTGTGCCAAGGCAGAGACAGCCCTGTGCTTGCTGCAGCAGGATGCAGACAGGGCGGCAGAAGCAAAGACAAACATGCAAGCAAACAAAATCATGTAGTATTTAAAAACTCCTTTTCAAACAGCAGTAAATCAAAGCCCAAGGACTGAGCAGTCTTAAACTATTTCTGTTCCTTCCATAACTTCATCAAACTTCATCCTGGAGCAGTCCACGATGGATCACCTGTTTGGAACTGAACTCCCTTCACTGGCTCACAATTGATCATGACCACTATCTATCTTTTAACCTTGTGCAGGTGGCATCCTTTCACTTAAATAATTTATGTTCCTCTTCATTTTTATGCTTGAATATATTTATAAGTTCACAGTATTATTTCTGGACCTATTTTTAAATGTCACTTCATGTGCACCTTCAAGAGTGCTGATACAAATTGTGGAGTTGGCATTAATGAAATGACTATGCATGGGCAACGTTTGAGCTGCAGGAGCACTACATCTTTTAAGACCTTCTGTTTGAATTTTTATAGTCTCTGGAAGAGCAGGCAGTGTCCAAAGCCAGAGAACCAAACACACACTAGCAGCCTTCCTTGTGGTGCAGTATTTAGGAAGTAAATTCTACCCGCATTAAGGTGAACATGCCTGTGTTGACAGGGTTGGAGAAAGACCTTGGAAAAAAGGCTCAGAGTGGGCACAGGGCATAAGAGATATTTTCAACCCTTCCTTTGGAAGGTTTAGGTGAAATTAATTTCCCTGAGAAAAAAACACTTTTGTCATAGTTTTATAGACTTCAGTTGTCTCAGAGGTTCTGTTTTATTAATCCTTCAGAAGAGCAAATTCACCCTTTCAACTTCAGTTATGGTTGAGGCTGCTTCTTTGTTCTACATTTTTCCTTTTTCCTTAGTTTATTTTTTTATCCAATATAATTGTAGTGCTATTATTGTTAATTAAATAATTGCAATATCAGTGTTTTTAGGATATGGCAGTAAGGTCTGATTTTCAGTGGTGTTACTTTACTGATTGTGAAACTAAGTAGGATTTTGTAGAATAAAGTGGGCTTCATTCATTAAGCCACACCTTCCTTTCAGTGTAGTTAGATATTTCCAGTTTTATTCTTTGATATTTATTTGTAGACTGATTAGTGTTGACTTTTGCCTTCCACAACTGTTGTGCCTATGTGCCATGAATTTTTAACAGATTTACTCTTTGGAAATGTTCAGCAAAGCAGAGAACTTGAATCAAATAATGAGCATTCATGACTGGCAACTTTTTGCATACCATGAACTCAATGCTATTAACATCAATTAGGGGCTTAAGTTACTAATCATAAATCTTAAAGCTGTGCTCAGCAAATAGCTGTTGAACAACCATAGATGGAAATATTTGCTGAAACCATTTGCTGCACATTTGTGTAGGATAAACAAATTCTGTCCATTAGAGAATATTTGCCCTCAATAAGAAATGTTAATTTTGCATATGGTCACTTGTGGTTCCCTTGCCCATCTCTCTGCAGGACTCTGTGCTCAGATGTCCCTTTAAACTGGGATGCAGACATCAATCAGGAGCAACATCTGCTTTAGGTGTTTCAGAATCAATTAGTTCATATCACTGGCAATCTAGTGCAAACTATGGCTCATGCAGTAGGAATTGATTTCAGATATCCCAGCATGGTCAGAACTTCCAATGGGTTATTTGATTACACCCAAAAAGGTCATACTATATCCATGGATCTGCAATACTTGTAGTGTTTTGTTTATTGATCAATAATTTTGTGTCTGATATACTTCAAATGATGTAAAGTCAGCACAGGTTTTTAACCAGGAACTCCTGTCAGATTTATCTTAAAATCCATTGACATGTTTTACAAATAACTAACATTTCACTGGTGGAAAGGAGCTGCTGCAGAGGTGATTGGGTAGGTGAGGAGGTAATAAAACACACTGCTTAGTGTGCTGTAATTGGGTGTCAGTGCAAATGAGATTATTTTGTTTATTTAGTAATTGCAAAATTTATTTTAGATGCCTGTGACATTTAAGCTGTTCATTTATACACCATTACAATTCTATTCTAATTGTAATATTAGTCTGTTTGCTGCTTTTAAAAGAGACCAATGAGGGACTAACTTGAAAAAAGCATTTAAGTTCTCTGCAAATTTCTGGGTCCTGTCTCCCCTCTCTTTTCCCCTAACCCACAGTCTGAGGCTGTAAATTGAGGTGGTGCCAGATATTAACTACCATAATTATTGGCACTGTCGTTCTCTGCATCAGGTAAAAAAAGCATAGTAATTTTTGTTAATCATGCTCCTACCCTGGCTTCCACATTTTGTTGGTGTTTTTCTTTTAGCAAAATGTATGATTGAGTTGATGATTTTTATCTCAGAGAAAAATATAATTAACGTGGTGGTGAACTAGGGCTGCTGTGTATAATAAAAAATCTGCAATGGCAAGATGACAGATTGTGAAAACAACTTCAGAAGGGGAATAATGTAAATGTAGCTGGTTTGTCTGTGGCCGTTTCCTTTTGCTGCAGCCATGCTGTGAGGAGTTTACTGTACTTGTGAAGGACATAGAGAGAAATGTTGAAATATTTCTTCCTTCTGTGTCTTTTCTTTTGAAAAAGTATTGGCAGCAAAAGGAAAATTCATTTTTAGGTTTCGGATACCCTTCTTTAGAGGCTGTGTTGCATCAGGACCCTTGATTATCTTTATGCTTATACTCAGCAAACCTATGAAAGTCATGGCCAAAATTTAATAACTTTATAATCCATAGCCTTAGACTTGTTTTCTTGACCAGTCTTTTTTAAACAGATCTCCACAACAATACAAACATTAAACTGATTAAACTCCCTTGGCTTTTTTTTGTGCTTTAATTCTATAGATTTGCAAACAATGGATCCTCATTGAAATGAGGCCATTAAATCCCAATCAGATTTGAAATTCAGTTTCTAATGTTAGTGAAGAAACATTCACCTTAACAGATGATTTTTTTGTGTGAGAGCTGATGGAATATGTGCTGGATGCCTGTTGAGTGTGCATGTGCAATACAGTATTTTGTTCTTTGCAAAGGAAAAACAAGCAAAACCATTTCATCAGGATAATAGCAATTTAAACACAGTCTTTTATCATTAAAAATCTCAGAAATCTACAGTCTAGATCTACTTTTGCTTATGAAGAAGAAAGAAATGTGCTTTGGGGACATATCTTAGAGGTGGACCTGGCAGTGCTGTGTTATGGCTGGACTCAGACTCCTGCTCTTTGAGGTCTTTTCCAGCCTTAATGATTCTCTGATTCTACTGCTGCTACCTGCTTTTTGCTCCATAAGGACTTGTTTCTATCTTTTCTCCCTTTTCAGACTGCTTTATCCTTGCATGCCCTGCCTGTGCTGCAGTGCTGCATCACCCCAGCTAGGGAAGAGCTGGGCAGAGCTCCACTGACCCTCCTGCTCTTGGTTTGGCTGCAGTGGTGTCAGCAGCAGACTCCTAGAGCTCCACCTGGCAGTACATCATCTTTTGTGAGGCTGTGCCCCGACAAAAAAATGGGTGTGCTACTGCTTCTGAACCCACAGTGATATGTTGTGGTGTTATAACTGTGCAAAATGCATTTTTCCCTGCTACAAAGCCTCTGCAGAAAGCAGAGATGTGATGCAGATCAGGCATGGAGATGGTCATGGTTGTGTGGAGGATTTGACCTTGCTGCCAGCTCTTTACCTCTCATAGAGCAAGGATTGCTCTGAAGTTTCTTACTAATGTGATAATTTCTCCCTGTCCCTAAAAGCTTGCAGTAGCTCATTTGCACTCACTCGTCCTTCGTTTTGTCTTGGCCATTGTACTACAGGGTAGGCAGACAGAGAAAGTGTAAAATGTAGGTGGTCAGGGCCAAGAACAAACCTCTTATTCTTACACAAACACAGCAGAGGGCTGTGTGCATTTTGAGGCAATATAAACTACTTTTGGAAGTAGTCACAATTAAAGTCCTACAGAAAACTTAGACTCCATGAAAGGCAAAGCTGGCAGTGCTGTTGTGCAGATTTCTGCTAATTTTGCAGCAAGTCTAATAATTGACAGTGGTGGTATGTGTGCTCTGCATTTCTATGGCCAGAAAACAAACCCAAGAGAGCTGCTTGTCCTGCCTGTTATACATGTACACGTTTAATTAGTGACATTAGTTTTTCCTCTTTAGTTCAAATAGCTACCACTTAACTACTGTGTTAAATGCATGGTCACGTGTACAGACTGTGTTAAGCCAATAATAAGATCTTGAAACTGGAAAAAATCAAAGTTCAGGTTGCTTGATAAATATGAATTTGTTTCTTTGGACCATATGCGTGTGGATTTAGATTTTAATTACATTATTGAATTCTTTTTACGGTAGTTTTTAGCCCAGATGATTCTTCAGGGTGACACTAAAATGGTCTCTGTCTTGAGACAAAAGACTTATGATGGAAATGTGATAGAAAACTCCTTACCTGCAGCTGTCAAGGTGGTTGGAGAGTGGGCTATAAATGAGAGGGTATTTTAGCAAAGAGAAAGGATCGTTAGGATCATCTCATGGTGGAAGCAGCTGCCCACTCTCATAAAGAATGTATTTGACCCCAGCCTGTGCACAAATTTCCTGTGAGATCCATTCATTTCTACATGGTCACTACCTCTTAAAATCTAACTTCTGGATGCCTGGATTGGAGCTCTGAGGTCTGGACTGCCAAAATGCAGCCATCCAGAGCTCTGATTAACATCGGTGTTAATTTATCTATGTTTAAAACTCAGTGCTATGTTTTCTTCTGGTGTCCTGACAGAAAGTCAGGTGATCAGCCAATAAAAATATTTCAAACCCAGGATTCTAATTTGGCAATATTTTGCCCACAATTGAAATGGTGGTCTTATCCTGAAACTCAACATTATATTGTAATATAAGGCAGTTCTGTCATCCCTGATTACAAAATAATATTTAAAGAGGATGACAGCATGCTTGAACTTAAGGAAACCCAGACAAATTGAAATTAATTCCCATCAGAATGTAACACCTTTCTAATGGAAGGAATGATTCCCCAGTAATTGTGTTTTGCTTTCCAGGAGGGCTCCCTCTCCATGTGTAAAGTCACCTGCAGAAGTTTTCAGCTGCTGTCCTTTCAAACTGTGTCTGCCTTTGAAAACAATGACCCTCAGAGATGCCACTGGAATCTCTTTGGGATGTTGACTTTTCTGTGCTGTTTGCAAGGTTGTGAAAGCAGGGACATGTGTAGCTTTCTATGCAAGCTGACACTGCTGTGCAGAGTTAAGAGCTAAGCCAAGCAAGTAGGGAGGCATAAATCAAGAGAGGAAATTTATGGGAATGTTGCATTTTTATAAAATTTTTTATTGTCCTAATGAACATTGAATTACGAGTTGGTGCAAATAATTTTTTCTTTTTTTTTAACATTTTGTCACCTGTAGTTAGAATACATGAAAGTATCCATCATAGGTCTTTTCAAAGTCAAGAAAACCCAAGAATGAACAGCTTTGTGAATAGTGTTTTCACATTTTTGTATGTATTTGTGTTTTGACAACTATGATGTTTTTATTTTTCCACCCAAAAGGCCAATCTTTTACGATTTTTGTCACTTCTTACCAGCACAAGCCTTCACATTTAGCCATCTGTATCTCAACATAAAGATACTTGAGGCTTTTTGTGTTCCATGTACTTTGGAAATATGACTCACTATAAATAAACCAATAACTGCTACATCTTGATAACCTCAATTAGCATAGCAAACCCATTTTATCTATGGCTAAATGTATGCATATATCAAAACTTTAAATGTAGGAATCATAACCATTTGAGTAAAATTGACATAATTGCTACAGTTTCAAAAAAATGTAATGACACTTAATTAAGCCTGAATCTAATGAATTGACTGGAATTTGTGTAGAGCAATGTCCTCGTGCTACACCTTTGCTCTGTGTGTAGCTTTGTGTCTAGCTTAAGCAAGGGTTTGAAGACTTGAACTCAAGTTTTTCTAAATTATTTTGATGTTTCCATTAACTGCATTGTCTAATCTTGAAAAAAAAACCTGGCTTTTTATTCCCAGTCTTCACACCATTTCAGGTTACCTCATTGCAAAAGTATAAGTCATAGCTGATGAGAGTCTTCTCTCAGTGTGTAAAAGTACTCAAGAAGTGAGTTTGTGTAGTGGAAACTTCTAGACAAAGATAACTTTTGGAAATACTACTTGATCCTAAAGCTTAATTTAAAACTCTTTGAATGAATTGGTATGGGTAAGCATGAAGGTACCAAGGAAGTGTTCATGAAGGGAAGAGATTGATAAAGTGGAGACTGAGGAGGAATAAGAACACACTTTACATGTTTTCTCTGCAGTTGAATTGTAGAATATTATATTCACTTGCAAATAAATTATTACTTTGTATGGTAAGAGGATCTTGCAAAACTCAGATGCATTTTGTTGTTAAAGTCTCACAATCATTTTTAAAACCATTTAATGTGTTCCTCGTGTCCCAGGCTCCCAGTCCGAGCCCCCGTCGTGCAGCGCCAGTTCCATCACCTGCCCCTCTGCCTGCACCTGCAGCAACAACGTCGTGGATTGCCGGGGAAGGAGCTTAACTGAGATCCCTGCCAACCTCCCCGAGGACATCTGGGAAATGTGAGTGCCAGGATAATGCACAAATCCTTTCCATGTCTCTCCATTTTTATTCCATTTCACGGCCTCCTGTGTGGAACAAAGGTTTATGCTTCAAAAAGTGTTATAAGTATTTGTCAGGTATGTTGTAGTTGTCAGGTATGTTGTAGTTGTCCTCTTTGATTTGTTCTTTGATCTAAGGGCTAAAACCATTTTTAAATGTAAATTAAGATAGTTTGGTGCTGTCCTACCTGAAAGCAAGATAAAGTTCTTGGGGCATTAAGTTCAGATTGTGTTTACATTTCACAAACCCAGAATTGCAGTTCTGTAGTCAGTAAATGAAAATACACAGTCCTTTCTTATTTCTAGACAGTGCTTTCCCCATGAGATGGAGGGATATCTTTTTTGCTTGGCAGGATGCATTTATAATGAATTAGAACATCAGAGCACATTATCCCTGCTGATTTTACCTTCTGTATCTTCTCTCCCACATTGTTATTTCTAGTTCTTTAACAGTTTTGTGACTTGTGTTGTGGAATCAGATGCTTTTTTTTATAGACTTGTTTGCCTTTACTACCTTTAGGAATTGGAACCATCTATTTCTGTGTCCATGACTTCACACTGCTGTGGTCCTGAAATACTGTTACATTAAACCATTTCACTTGTGGTTAGCCCACAGGGAATGCAGATCAATTCTTTTCCTACTTAGGTTCTTGTCACACAGAGTTTTCTGACATCCAGCCAGCTTTTGCAGTATACACAGTATAAATTCAAATATTTGTATGATCACTGGACTCATCCAGCTCCTTGTTGCTGTAGCAATACTGGTACACAGCAAAATTTGCCATGATAAAGCACAAATTCATAAGATCTTGGAGTGTTCTGGGTTGGAAACAATCCTAAAAACCATCTGCCATGGGCAGGGACATCTTCCACTATCCAGAGTTGCTACGAGTTACATCCAGTCTGGCCTTGGACACTTCCAGAGGTGGGGCAGCTTCTCTGGGCAACCTTTGCCAGGGCCTCAGCACCCTCACAGGGAAGAATTTCTTCCCAATATCCCATCCAACCCTGCCCTCTGGCAGTTTTAAGCTATTCCCCCTTGTCCTGTCACTCCATCCCTTGTCCAAAGTCCCTCTCCAGCTCTCCTGGAGCCCCTTGAGGCCCTGGCAGGGGCTTTAAGGTTTTCCCAGAGCCTTCTCTTCTCCAGACTGAACACCCCCAGCTCTCCCAGCCTTTCTCAGTAGCAGAGGGGCTCCAGACTCTCATTGTCTCTGTGTCCCTCTAATGCTCTGGGCACAAGAACCCCAAGGAACATTGAATTCAACTCGTTCTTGAGTTTCCCACTCAAGTATTTCCCACTAACAGTATTCTCTTGTAAGCCAAATTACTTTGGTAAGAACACTTGACTTACAAACTGTTCTACAATAATGAAACACACAGCTGTTGCTCTAACACAGTTATTAAAGGTGACCTACATTTCACTCTGTTTCAGTATTAATTAAAGATCTTTTATTCAGCCTTCCTACCTTTCTTCATTAGCATGGGTAGGCAGAACCTTCTCTGACAAAGCTGCCAGAAAGTCCTAAAACTGTTTTTGTGGATTAAAACCCATCACAAACCAGGAAACTCACTTGTCATGGGACATCAAAAAAGCATCATATGATGCTCATTTTCCCTCTCTCACATATGACTTGGAAGTCTGCTGTGTTACTCTATTATTCCTTGAGGTGAAGGACTTCATTGCAAGAATGTTTGCTACTAAGTAAGCAATTTAGGAAAGCTAGAAATCTGTATCCCAGACTTGTTTTTTCATAATTTCATAAAATAGGTAGCAAGAATGTAGAGAATGCAATTTGTTTTTTTTATAAAGCTTCTTGTTCTGTTGGGAGCTGACAGCAGCAGCCAAATTGACTGAGGAAAAATGAGTTATGAGAAATTGAAGCTGAGGAGTACAGACTGTGTGCTGAGTGTTACAAAAGAGTCTCTGCTTACAAAGTGGTTCTGTTTTGCTTTTCAGAGGAGAAATGAACAGTTTGTGTCATAGAGAAACACATGAGAATAAACACAGAAAAAGTTTTGCATGACAACTTGGGTGAAAACAAAAGTCATTAAGCACCTGGAGGCATTTAATGAAAAGAAATACCAAAATGCATATAGTGTGGTGGTTTGCTGGTACATGAACAAAACAGTAATTCCCTATATTGGGACTGCATCTATAATAAAAGGAGAGGTTGCAGTTATTTAGAAAGGGTGAGATAAAATGCATGTAGGTAAATAGGAAACATGGTGTGAGTGCAGAATGGGCTTGGTGATGGAGAGGTGTAGGGAAGGAGGGGTGACCAACAAACTGAGAGGAAACAAAACCTCCATAGAATATGTTTTTCTGCTCAGACTTGACCACAACCTTGCAGCCAGTGCCTGTCAAACAGAATGACAGCTCAGCCCACAGAGGCAGCAAAGGCAGGGCATAGCAGAGACCTACAAACTGCATGGCTTGGGCTGCTCTGGGCTCAGGACATGGGCTGGAGAGATCCTTTCTCAGTCATTAGTGATTCCCTGGCATAAATCGGCCAAAGGACAGCTTTCCTTCACATGCAGGTGTGGGCACTGGGGGTGAGGGCACACAGCCCTGGCTGTGGTGTTTCAAACAGTGTTTGCTCTCACATGCTGCCTGCCAGGTTTGTTTGATGCCTCCCAGTCATGGACAGTAGCAGTAACCCTCTATTGATCTTTTCCCACCTCACAACACTCTTCCTCTGCCCCTTCTTTAGAAGGAAGTTTTCATGCTGTTTGTCTGCCTCAGACTGATGCACTCATTTTTTATTTATCACTGCAAGCCAGGGTATATTTTAGGATGTGAATTCTGGGCAGGTCTTGTCTGAGAATGTTGTACACCTTAAAACAGTGGCACAGGGACTTCTGCTTGTGCCTTTGTGTTTGGTAACAGTTGGTGCAAGACTTTCCTGAGTGAAAGCAGGGCACAGCCCCCCAAAGGCAGGACACAGCCCCCCTTCTGCTGCCAGAGGGTGCTCGTGCCTGGAGGCAGATGCTGGAGCAGCAACCAGCAGCACTGGGTGCTGATTCTCTGAAGGATCTTCTGATTGCTTAAAAGAAGGAATTAATTATTTGCTAAAGCTAGAGGCTGGATTGTGGTTGGGATGCTTGAGAGAATGTAAACAAGCTGATTCCAGTACAGAAAGTGATGGGAAAAGAAGGGTGAACTCAAATGAGGAAACAACCAAACACATGAGGAGAACAACTGGGAACCAAGGAAATCAAGACAGGCTGAGCAAAGTGCTGTGAGTGTGAGAAAGTGAGGAATATTTGGTGAAAAGGCCTGAGATTGGTGCTAGTGGACACCAGCTGTGTAGGGTGGGCTGTGGGGGTGTGGCAGGAGGGCTGGAACACTGGGGCTGGGCAGGACAGAGGGACACAGGGAAAGGTGGAACCAAGGAGCCTCTTCCCATCAGAAAGCACATTTACCTTGGAGAGCCTTCCTGCCTCCTCACCATGTACTTGGGAAACCCAACAACAATTTGTGTCTGTCTCTGTGCATTAGGGACTATCTGGGCACAGATTAACTATTAAACTACACAGGGAGTTCCTGTTTGCACTGCTGCTGTTCCAGTTAGAGAGCACTACAGGGGTCTGGGATTCAAACTTCTGTTACACTTGAGCTTCCTTGTGATGGAATCAGTAATTTCAGCTTTTGGGTTTGAGGCCACTGAATTAAATGTTTGGTTATTTTTTTTTTTTAGTAAAAATAAACAAATTGGAAAATGCTAGAAAATGCCAAAGTTAATATTTGTAGCTGTAGTTGTTATTTGAAGCTTTTGTATGTATTTGTGGTGGTATTCACTTCAACAACATTGCAGTCTCATGCTGCTGTTGAAAGCTTGGATTCATTTCTTGTTGCCTAGGGATGCATCAGGGATGTGTAAGGAGGGAGCCTGTATATATAGATAGGGTCTGTTCACTTGTTGCAGAAACAGGAAAATTGTAAAATGGGGCTGTGGGGTAGATAATCTCATGGATGCTGTTCAGAGAATTGGGTTGTGCCTCTTCTTGCCAGTGGTTTTATTAATTGATTCTGGGCAAGTGACTTGAACAAACTTTCCTTGGGTGGTCACTGGTGATGTAATCTTGGGTTCTGGCTGACTCAGCTGAGACATTCAGAAGTGTTGAGGACTCACAGCTGCAGCAAAAGTCAACAGGCACTGTGCTTTGAACACTTTGTGCTGTGCAGCGCTAATTACTCTGAACAGCCAAGTCTCAATCATCTGCAGACTTATAAATCAAACTCCAGAATGTAAAGTATATCCTCAAATGTTGAAACAGATCTGAGATCTGCTCACATCAAGTTTTCTTCACCACTATCACTTAACTTGTACCACACTCTGTGTCTGGTGAGATTAAGAGAAATTTAATTGAAAGAGCCAAGACAGAGCTGGGTAGGATGTACCTGAATCAGAAACAAAGCCCATTTGTTTCAGTGCTGATGCAATTGCTCCAGACAGCAAAGAGGCTGCCAGGCCCTGAAGGAAAAGTGCAGTTTAGGCACCATGTCTGCTGAGATAACAACCACAGCTTGCTCTGACAGCTGAACACAGCAAACAGGGGTGGCAGCCCTTCCACCAGCATCCAGGCTTGGCTAAAGTTAGTTTTAGTCACTGGTTCTGCATGGGTTTAGTTTAGCATTTTCACTTTGGATAGCTGAATTGGTGGCTGGTGTTTTTGTAGGTATAAGTAGTACATGATTTTGGTGCAGAATTTCTACTCAGGAAAAATTCTAGAGTTCGAGCACAGGAAAAATGAAATGTTGGTTTTCTCCTGGTTCTGGCAAAATGAACACAAACATAATTTTCTGCAAGATGATCACTTTGTAATGTAATGTTCTACTTGTTCTACCTTTAATGAATGGTTTCCTGACAAATTTAATGTCATGAGGGTAGCACTGTGCTGGGCAGTGTTGCAGACCTGGAGGCAGACAAGTTTGCTGTGTTTGTTGTTTCAGGAATTGTCTCTGGAAGAAATTGCTTTCTCTGTTCTTCAGTACCTGCAGGAATGTGCATTTCAGGCCAGCTAGGACATCAGCTGGGAATCTTTAGGAAGCTTTTGTGATTTGAAGAGGGTGTTGAACAAATTCTAGGTGTTTAAGTTACTGGTATATTCAAAATTAATTTCCCTCCAACTAAAATGAAGTCAAAAAAGCTGTAATAGAAAGATTGAGCACCAGTAAATATTTATTATAATAAGAATATTTTTTGTTATATAAATTATAAATTAACTACGTGACAGCATTTTCATGTTTATTAACAATTAGCTTTGAAGTTCTCCGTTTCATGAAGGCAAGAAGTTTTTCTCTTATCAAGAATATAAATGTGTAGAAACTCTAAACTTCATGGAAAAAGGAATGACAGTTTTAATTTAACACTGTTCTTCCTCCTGAAAGAAAATTATAATAATTTTCCCAGGCTTCCAGTAAATACTGCAGCTGAAGCCAGCAGAGTATTTTTGAACACTGCAGTAAATGCTCCATAATTGTCTCTGGTGGCAAGTTCTCTGGCTGGGGAATCAGGTTGGCTCCTGCAGTTGAATCATATAATATGATTTTCATTCACTGCTGTAAATTGGCTCTGGACAGCCTCTCATGTCTAACCTGACTTCTATTTTCTGGATCTCACCAGGCAAACTATGTCTTGCATTCCACAGAAGTTTATTTTGTCGGGCCAAAAATATGTAGAAGATTTTTTGTTGAGTTCAAAACACAAAAATAATAAAGAAATAATAAATATCTTAGATTGATAGTCAGTGAAGAAAATATAAATATATGGAAAATTATAAGAATATAAGGTATTTTCTGTGCTGAGATAAATTAAGGAAAACAGAAAGCTGTATTTCACAGTTTTAGAAAACAAGCAGCAACAGCAGGGAGTTTCTGCTGCAAGATCAAGGCAGATTTATTTCTTACATCTTTACTTTTATTTCTGAAGTTGTGTAACTAAAGTCATCTGCAGGCACAAGAAGGTGGGTTTGTTTCAATAAATTTCTAGATTTCATACACATGGGAATTTTATTTCAGCCATAGCAATTTTTACCTTCTTCATTGCTTTTTATAATTGGGAGATTTCTTTTCAAAAAAAAGTTATGTAGAGGTTAATTTACTCAAGCAAGCTGTGTAGGATTAAAATTAAAAGGTTTGTAGGTTTGAGATTGTTTTAGGTTTTAGTTTGTTTTAGGATTTTTTGGGTCTTTGTATGTCTAGTCTCTTTTTCCCAGAGACATCACTTCAGTCCAGTATAAACACAATTTAATAATTACTAATAAAAATGAATGGTATAACCAAAAAGTCATATATCTTTTATCTAATACAAATTTCACTGCAAAGCTCCTGTGTTGCCAAGCAAAATAAAGAGATTGCAATATATAATGAGTATATACATTTTTAAAGCTGTTTATGAAGAGAAAAAGCAATTACAGAAAATTAAATAGAGAGTATAAAATCACAACTTTGACATAAAATATACTAATCAGATTTTTTACTGGATGAAATACTAATTGTTTTTTGACTAGCACATGTTCTGTTTATTTTTCTTAAAAAGACTGTGAAAATAAGAAAGGATTTGAGGAATGTCTATTGTCAAATAATAGAATCTGTTGAGAAAATATTACAGGTGGCAGAATTTCAACTACCAAAAAGCTACTTAATTTTCCTGCTAATTTCTGGTGTTCTGTCTTTTCCATGTCAGTACTGTAAATGTGCAGTAAAAACAGATGTACAGAATGTACACAGCTCTTAACAATAAGTTAGATTAGAGATTAAAAAGCAGCTTTTTGGTTTTTTCTGTCAGCTTACTTCCAGTTTCACTAAAAGAATAGTTTTGTATTACAACTTGACAAATAAAATGCAAATCAGCTTGAAATCCTCAGATCCCTGAGCTAGTTACAACATTGTGAGAAAACGTGGGAAGTGATCTGGGCTGGAAGTTTCTTGAAATAATTGGAAGCCAATAGAGGGTGGTCAGAATCGACCTCCTCAAGCAATAATTAAACAGCAATGTGATGTGTTTAGGGGTTAGTCTTTCTGGGACACCACAGAACTTCTCAGTGAAGCAAATATTCTAGGTCTGGCTTGTTAAAAACTATCCTACAGGTTTATATTTATCAGATTCAACCATTGGTGAATGATTGCTTTCACATAGGTGCTTGAGAAACTGTATCCCTCCAGAACAAAAAAAAAAACCCAACCTCAAAACAACCCCACTAAAAAATTCCAAAAAAAAATATCAGTGAAAAGTGCTCAGCAGAGGAGTGAGTGGGGGTCAGAGAAGATGCTGGGCTGGAAGTGAATTCCAGAACTCTGTGCAGCACCCTGGGGATGATGGTTTTGGAGCCTTCTGGACTTGAATCCCTGGGTCTGAGCTGGAGTCCCTGGGATGGGCTCCATGTCCCTGCTGTTCACTGCACCACAGCCCCTCAGAAACACCAACAGGGAACCCCTGTGCTGCTTGAACGAGGGATGGAATTACCAGCAGGGACCTGGAAACTGCCAAATCCCTCCAGCCCAAGGGCCCAGCTTCCTGCATTTGTGTTCACAGCCACAGGCCCTGCACAGAGGTGAAATTCTTCCTGCAAACCCTGATCCTGAGCCCACATGCCCCAATAAAGTCAGCTGAGATGGGAAGTTACCTGTCTAGTCTAGAATCAGAGCAGGGAGGCATTACTTTGTATTCTACCCCCAAAACAGCTTCTGATTAACCTTGAACAGCCTCACAGGCGATGGCTCAGGGGAGCTCACCTGGACTTTTACATCCGGGCACAGCCCAGCAGCATTCCTGCAGGCATGGGAGGGATCTCAGGGGGAGCCTGCACCCTCATCCAGGGATAAAGGAAAATAGATGAATGACACTGGCAGGGACATTGCAATGAAAGGTGATGAGAAGGGCCAAAATTTCCCACCACAAATGTGGAGTGTCACAGTGGTAGATGGAGAAACTTTGAGGTTTGGCAGTACAATGCTTCATTCTGGTGTTAATGTGGTTAGAGAGACATTGGTGTTTTGTCAAAAGATGTTTTGTGAAATACCAGTCTGCGGATTTCTCTGGTGTTTCCTGATTGTCTGTGCTATATTTAATGCAAAATTAACATGCTACAACAGAGGGGATGGATTTCTAATGTGGCTGCCATCACAAATCCAGTGGTTACCAGCTGATACCTGAGCAACTGCTCAGCTACACAGCTGAAACTAAATTCACTGCAGGGTGTCAGAAGATCCAATGTCACTAGCACTGCTTTTAGCATAACACCATGGTATCAGGGAACAGATCAAAACATCTGTTTTCATTCTGAAAGATGTCTTTTGGTGAGCAGAATTATCTGTGTAACTTCCTAGGTAGATTTATGTTGACAAGTCACTTCACTGTTGATAGGATTTTGTCTCTTGAAGATCTGCCCTCGGGTGAGTTGTTAGGAAGCAGCCCTGTCTGGAACTACAGCAGGAGCTTGACAGCTAGACCTGAAAATCAACAGCAAAGGGAATATGAAGGGAAACTCCAGTTGTCATCTTTATTAATACAGGTGGATGCTTTACTGGCTCTCAGCTCTCCATTTCCTAAGGCAGACCCCATAAGAGGCATTTATAATGTGTATTATTAATTTCATTTGGAAGTCATTCAGGTTCTGTGATAAAAGACACCAGTATAAAAATCTTGGAGGACTATTTGTTCAGGGGTTTTATAGTGGTGGTAGAGTCTGGCTGGGGTGGAGGGTGAAGGCTTTAACTGTTAAAACAAGCAGTAAGCACAGACTTCTAAAATCCTCCATGTCCTGCCATCCCAAAGCACTTTGTTTTCCACCTGGGGACTGAGGGGTGAGAGACACAAAAAGCTGTTCCCTGGGATATCTGTCCATGAGCACTTTCTGAAGCAGCAGGACTGCAGGTTTTGGCCTGGCACTGTGGCTGTTTCCCGTTTTGCTGCTGGGTGAGCTGCAAGTCCTGGCTGTGACTGCAGGGCTCCCTTCTCTCCCTACCAGGGCACTCCCATCCAGGGCTGTCCTGGGTAAATACTTCAGTGCAGCTACCCAAACCTGCTGTGCATGCTAGGAGTAAAGACTGTGTTTCAGATGAAGAGGAAAAGAAAGGTGTCAGGACAGGGATCACATCCAGCTCATACATGTAGTAAGAAGACCATGGATGATGGTGATTTGTTTAGTGTGATTTATTCACCTTGAATACTGTAATACACCTGTGGACTTTTCTTCATCAGAGACCAAAATGCATGGTAAGATATGAGAGCCTAAATGATGAGATAAAGGTAGAAAAATAGTCCAAGTAGGTTTTTATTATCCAGTTGTTTCAGTCCCTGAGTTGATTGTTGTGTTCCCTAGAAATTTCCTCCTTCCTAAACCAAACTGTTCTCCCCATCCCTGGCTTCTGTCACTATGGATGTGGAAGCTCCTTCTTTCTCCACCCAGTTCCCTGCAAATCCCTGCTTATAGGGCACGAGGAAAACAAAGGTGCTGGGAAGGGCAAAATCATTCACAAGGCTGTGTGTCCTGCCAGGTGCCACAGGTGTGTTTCCCTGTCTCAGAGGTGGCTTTGGCTCGGGGCTGTTTGGTCCTGGCAGCCTGAGCCATGCCAGCCCAGCAGAGCCCAGGGAACAATCTGGCTCATCCCCTCTGTGTCCCAGCAGGGCCTCAGTGCCTGCCCCGTGCCCAGGGACCTTGGTGACACTCAGGCAGGAGCTCCTGGCACTGTTAATAGAGCGTGGCTGTCTCATTTGTAGGCTCTATTTATCTGACAGCAGAGAATTATCAGTACTGATGCTTCACTCCCTCTCTTTTTCTCCAAGGTAGTGATTTGTCTATGTTATGGGTAGGTAAGCTTGACAAAACATTGCACATTAGCAGCTGAGACAGTGTTTGAAATGGGAAAATTGCTAGCAAACTGCTCCATTAGAGACCCAAATAACAAATTCTTTCTTTCCCTCAATGAAAGAGAGATAGTTAAAGCCCAAATTAATACGTCTGTCTCCCCAGCTCTGCAGGGGGAATCACTCTTCAAGACGAATGGCTTCATCACTCCTGAGTGTGAGCTGGCTCTGCTAAGTCCCTGTTAGGCAGAGTTTTTTATCCTTTTGTGTTTTGCCATCCTGGGCGTGAGCAATGCAGGCGCCACAGGAGGAGGTGATGAAAAGATTTGCACCTTAGTGAACTTTGAGATGGATTAGCATGGGAATTTGAGTGCTTATTCTTTACCCTGGGATGGTTTTTCATCTTTAACTGCATGGTTTCCCCGGGTTTGTTTTGTTCTGTTTTTTTTCTCTGATATGTTTACTTTTTACTCTCATTGCTGCAAAGTCATTTTTAAAAAAAGTGGGAAGAAGGAGGACTTTATCCTGCCTAGCATCATGTTATTACAAGAAAAAAATGGATCTAAATCCAGTGGGCCCCTCATACTTTCCAATCTCTGATGATATATTAGAGAAGAGAAAGGAAATTGTTCCTGTCCTTTGATGTTGTTGTCAAAGCCTCTAAAATAAAGCTGGGAGAGGCAGACAGAGCATTGCTGTGTGGGAGGG
This sequence comes from Passer domesticus, assembly GCF_036417665.1. Taxonomy (NCBI): domain Eukaryota; kingdom Metazoa; phylum Chordata; class Aves; order Passeriformes; family Passeridae; genus Passer; species Passer domesticus. The sequence goes on along the minus strand of NC_087486.1, from coordinate 14,155,224 downwards.
GGGAGATGTGCTTCAGTTCATCTCAGCACTCAGCTGGCAGCAGGTGACATGGCACAGCCACGAGGGCAACAGAGGATCAGGAAAAACCTCTGGGAGTTTGAACAGCACCAATTCACTTTATCAATTTTGTGAATTCCCCTTGGCGAGTCTCTTAAATAGAGCTGAGTATGAAACACCACAGGAGAATCAAGAAAAATTCTATTGAGTTTTAAGAAACTTTTAATGGGAGGGGAGGTAGTAGTTTAAATTATCAAAATTTAGCTTTTTAGGACTGTGTGTCTTGTACAGATTTCTCAAATGTATTGTAAAATTATTTTATAGTAATACCCCCCAGAAAATGAACTCCCAGATGTTGCTTTACACTAGCATAGATGTTTTTATAGTGTATGACAGCACTCCATAGTATAGGGATAGACCATAAAAACCAGTTTTCCAAAGGTCATGTTCTAGGTAACCTAGGTATTCTTCTCTGAAATAAAATGTGGCTGCAAAATTTACACTTTCTTACTTTTTGGAGGAAAAAAGAACAATATGAGGTAAGAATACTGCTTTTCACTTTATTTCAAAGATGGCATCTCTAGCAGTTTTCCATTGTATGGCTTCTAATTAGGCCCTGAAATTTCCAGCTTCCCTTCTGGCAGAGCCTAGAACTTCTTGAGATTTTTAATTGTCTGCTGTACTCAACATGTCATGTATGAGCTAAACGAGGTGAAAGAGTAAAATATTAATACACACAATGTGTTTCCTGTTATTTTACCTGTGAAACTGCATTGTGTTTTTCAGGCTAGGTCTGCCATCCTGTAACATGCATTTTTGTAAAAAGTAAATAGAAGTCAGGTTAGTACTTTGTTCTGTGAAAGCACAGGCTTATTTAATGCAGCACTTGGTGCTCTGGTTTGTGCCCAAATTGGAGCCCACCTGCCAACAAACCTGGTGAGGGCCCGTGGTGCTCTGGTCCATCTGCAAGGTGGAGTGCACTGAGCAGAACGTGTCATGAGCGTTCCTTAGTCCTTCATTTGCAAAGGGTCTCCTGGAATAAAACAATGTCAGGTGCTGTGGTGGAAATACAGCAGCAGATGACAAGAGCCTTGTCCATCTATTTCTGTACAGGCCATCTGTAGGAAAGGGTGAAGAGTTCACTAGGTAGCTCCAGAATGCAACTCTCAAATAACTCCTGTTGCTGTCTTCCTCTCCACTTTCCTAGAAATTTATTTATCTTTTTTTTTTTTTTCATTTTTTTGTTACTTGGGACCTGTGGCTGGCTATTCCAGTTTTGGGTATTTTATTCACCCTCTTTGGGGAGAAAACTCTGTGTATATCTCCACCCTTGAGTCACTAAAATTGCCTGGGAATTTTGCTTGTAAAGAGCTCCGCGTCTGCCCCCATCCCTGCGTTTGGGTTTCCCTGGAAGGGCTGCGTGCTGCCCTGGTGTGCAGGATGGCTGAGCCCCCAGTTTCCATCCCCAGGGCCAGGAAATCGGGCAGGCATGACCCTCTTTTGTTCCTAGAAGTGCCTGCACAGAAACACTTGGGAGGAGTTAAACACCCGGCTGGCAAGCTGACAAAAAGCCTTTATGGGAAGAGTGTGTGCTGCTAATTCTGGTGACAAACACCCAACAATAGTGGCGTGCTGGAGCTCACAGCAATTTGCATTTCACTGTGGACTTGCCAGAAATGAAATGTGTTATATTTAGACCAACTGGAAGGGAAATCTCAGACACTAATTCAAATCACAAAACAAGGAATAGAATTAACTCTGATCACAACCTTTAAGAAATAGATGGCTACAGATATAAAAGAGGGCGAGCACATTGGCTGTACAAGCTGACTGTGCAAATATCAAAATATTTATACTTAAAGAGCTTCTTAGAGTATAAATGAGCTGGCAAATTATCTTATTTTTAAGGGGATTTGTTTCTTGCTCATGAAAGCACAGATCACCAGAGGGATAGAGAGCTTACACATTTCCTCTTTACTATTCCCTAGTACTTTGCAAACCTTGATTTACTTCTCCCTTCTCCCATTTCACTTTATTGTCATTCCTGGTTCTAAAGTTGTTTTTTTTTTTTTTTCTCCCTCTGTATCGCTGCAGCAACTTGAAATGACTGGAGTGCCTCATTTCATCATTCCAATATGTTTTTGTATTTCAATTCTAAGCCATTTTCAACCATAGATTTTTTACTATTTAAACTGTTGCTTTTTAGGACACTTTGGGGGGAAAAAATACACAACATTTCAATAATAAATAAGAGCAAGGTTAAACCACATTTTGGTCTCAGTCCCAACTCAGTAGAAATTTAGCCACCATGGTCAGTGGAATTTGTTGTTTGAGGATCCACTTTTACATTTCTAATGGAGATGAATATTTAAAGTTCATCTGAGGAGAAGCCATTCCTTTTAGCAGGAATTCAGGGAACTTGCTGACAAATACTTGAAAGTACTATGGGGAAGGAACAGAAATTGATCTCAGTGGTTGCTGTAGGCGGTGTCTTAAAGCTGCTTACATTTTATGTTAGTGATACATGCATTTATGGTACTTCATAAAGAATACTTCTTTCAAGTCAAATACTAGAAATAAAAACAGCTGACTTTTTATGTAGTCTGGACCATATTTTAGAAAAGCTTAAATATTTGGTAGTTGGAATAGGAAGATGCAGATCTCTTTTTTTACCCTTAAAACATAAAATACTCCCCACCCTCTTAAAGATGTGAATTCATCTTGCAGTGAATTCAGTCTGGTTCCTAGCATGTTCCCAGGTTGTTGCTCCTGAATTGGTCTGATTGTGCTATTAATCTGTTTTCTAAGCTGTCCCAGCCCAGCCTAGCTGTCAGTTTAAACAGCTACATTCTATTTACAACAGCTAGTCAAGGAAAGGGTCTGTATTTTCTACCTTAACTTTAAAATATGCCTACTATTCTTTATTAATTCCATAAGCCTTAAAAGTGCAATTCCCTCAGCCTGTGACATTTCTTCTAGACCAATTTAGCAATTTAGCAATCAGAGAGATTATTTTATTTTTCTAAGTAATTTTCTCAGTATTTTTTCTATTTAGTGGACTTTGAAATAAAAACATGTTTTGCATAAGACCCTGTAAAATTGCTTTATATTTATATAAAATGTGCTGTCATATTTAACGTGATTCCTGCCTGTAGCTGTATAGTTAACATGTATATTGCTTTGTTTGTTTTCAGACGTTTGGAACAAAACCTCATCAAAATCATTCCCCCTGGAGCTTTCACCCAGTACAAGAAGCTGAAGAGAATGTAAGTTTTAATAAGACCAACATGCAAGAGCAATCATGAATCTTCTAGGTTCAATTCGGTATCTTCATTTTTGAAACATATTGGCAATTCTATGTTGAAATCACTGGGGATTGCACAAATCATCTCTTCAGAGTGTAAGCAACAATGGAACTTGGTTCAGGATGCCTAACAGTGCATGAAATCCTTAATAATGCTTAATTTCACTTCCTATTATAAACGATGTGATTTAATTAGTTGTTAGTCTGTTCAGACTTCAAATCTGCTTCCCCAGAATAGATTCGAAGTTCCGTTTCTCTTCTCATCCGTTTCTCATCTGTTTGCAGCACGTTGGGGTGGCTGACCCCAGTTGTGGCAGGAGCCACGTTCTTGCAGAGCAGTGAGGAGCTCTTTGTAGTGCCTTTGATGTGCTGATGTTGAGATGGTTTGACTGTTTACAAGAAAACAAAGAAACCTGCTGCAGCTTGTTTTCTCTGTTGCTTAATCACCAGTAGATACCCAGATAATTCTTCCTTTTATTACCCCTTGTGTTTTCTCTTTGGATTAAAAAAAATAATAATCCTGGTGTGTAGCAGTGCTGTCATGCAGATAACATGAGGCATTCCCCCAGTCAGGTTTTTCTTTCATTTTTGACTGACATGTGAGAGATGATGTGACAGTTCCACCATGATACAAATCTTGGTAAAGCAATTTACCCCTGCTTCCCCACAGAATGGAGATATTGCTGTTGCCACTGGAGCAGTAACTCCAGAAGTCATTCAGGCTTTGTAGATGAGTGCTAATGCTGCTGGAAAAGTGCCTTTGCAGTTCTCCTCTGATGTGAACAATGCTGGAATTAAGACACTGTCAGCTCATTTCACAGAAGACATTGGATTAGCAGATAGCTTTGGGAAACTGAAGTCAGTTTGCACCATACCATTGATTTAAGGGCAAAATTGCTGTGTTTTCCAGTCTCAGCTTAGCAAGTTCCTAGAGCTGAATAGCTGTAAATATGGATCTGAATATTTAACAGGTCAAATCATCAATCTTAGATGGTCTCTATTCTTCTGTCTCCCTTTCAATATAGCTGTATGTATTTTTAAAGAAGTGCTGTATTGGATAGTAAGATGGTAATTTCAGTGAATAATGATGGATCCCTTTTCAGTGACCTAAATTGTAACTTTTTTATTATTAAAATCACTACACGGTTCTTTCTAAGGTATGACTAATTTTAGATTTTTGTGATGTTTTACTGTCTTTTCACTTTTCATTGATAGATGAAGTATAGTTTCATGGGAGTTGACCAAAAAATATTCTTTAATGTAGATAGCTGCCCTATCCAATGTAGCACTTGCTGTGTGAAATTATTAATGTCAGAATTTCACAGCAGAATTCCATTAGCAAGTGGTGCTAACAGCTTTTTGGGGTATAAGTGGCATACTCATTGAGATCCGAACTCATAATGAAATAATAAGTTATTGTGCCAGATGATCTGTGCCAAAGCTTACTTAGAGTGACAGGATCTTGTGGGAGAACTTGGGACAGGTATTTGGGCTGCAGAATGTCCCATAACAAACCTGATGTTTGGCCATTTGTTTATCCACCTGTCTCCTTGTTAAAGTTTAGTTCCTGCTGGGCACTGAGGGCCTGGATTGAACAACAGTTCTGCTGCACATAGTTTTATTGAGGACATTTGTTTCAGTATTTAAAGATATTATTGACACCATATTTTCAAGATTCCCAGTCCCGTTAACACAAAAATATACTTTGGTGAAAAGATTATGTCCTCAAACAAAAGAATCATCCATCCTTTTCCTTAAGAGGAAGGATAAGTTCAGTATCACTGAAGTTTCTTTAGCCTTTCTTCATTTCTGTCACTTTGATTTCAATGAACAGTGCCATAGCAGGAAGATTATCAATTTAATTAATGGATGCCCTCCTGGGGGTGCAAATGCTGAACATAAATATATTTATTGTTATTGTTGCTATTAACTACTATAATAATATTTTATATCATTCAGAGGATAGTATTAGCATAGGCCTGTAAATTGTATTGTGTTTTTCTCCTTCTGGTGAAAAAATATGCAAGAATATTAGTGATAATAGTCCTCATTTGCAACTCTGTACTCTGTATTTTTATTCTTTACTGAGTATTTCCTGCAAGATAATGAAGTTTCCTTTCCTTAGCTAATTGGGTAACTGAGATTAATTATTAAATTAGATCCACTTGTCCAACATAATCTTGATATGACTTGATATTATTAGGTCAAGATGATAGGAAAAAATTTATATTAATTCAAGTGCTATACTTGCATTTTTCTGTTTAGAATTATCTCTTTGGCAACATCCAGGATGGGAGAGTTATTTTGGTGATCAGGTTTAGTAAAGGAGCTGAAACCTTTTTTGTCTTGGACTTAATCAGAATTGCCCACATTTCCTATCTCTGCACTTCTGAGGCTTTTAACTAACAAGTTTGTAGAGCAAGAGTAAGAGCCAAGTACATGGAATAACTTTGAAGGTTGTGGTTGCACCTCTCTAGCTCTGATGCTTGTAGTGGCATTTCATGTTGTCAGACTAATTTTACCACATTTTAGCAGAAAACACATTGAGATTTCACAGGCTTGCCAGTAGCTCTGTGGAGTTGTGACATTTTTAAGCAGCTTCTACAAACTAAACCGTGTATGACATGGATTTTGCTCAGTACTCTTGTCAGATGAGAACAGTCAATTTTATATGTTGGAGATAATCAAGTAATCTGTTTTTAATAATGTTAGTCAACAAAGAGAGTATTCAACCAATGCTATTAATAGTTTTGTATTTGGCTGCATCTAAAAATAAATCTGTTTTGCTTCAAAATCTTTTGCAGTGAAGACATTTAAGCCATACAGTCATGTGTTACTCAGCAACTTGCTCAGCATCCTTGCTCCCCTGGTGCAAAGTCAAAATCAATTTATGTCCCCAGCTGGTGACTGAGCACAGCCACCCTCCAAGGTGTGTGCAACAACCTTTTCAGAGATTTCTATCATGCTGTCAGAGGTGCAGGGAGGGAGTGTGAGGTGACTGATATCATCCCTGCCTGAGTGCAATCCTGGTAATTTTATTGCATTTCCAGTTGAAGGGGTACACTTCCCCTGAGTGATTCTGAGATACCTAAACTAAGAAAATGAGCCTTATGGCATCTAAATTGTCCTAGTTGTGCAGCTTAGAAAAGCCTCTCTGTGTCTTGATGTAAATGAAAGAGAGAAGAGGACAATCTCACCAAAGCAGGCCAAACACAGGGACAGAAATACCAGGACAAAATTGAATCCCTCTCTCTCAGTCAAGCCAGAAGGAGATGGAGCCTCCTTATCCGACAGCAGTGGAACTTGGGCTCTAATGGAAAGGAAATAATGTGTCTAATTATCTGCTAATGCTGATTGTAGTGCATCTGCATGAAGTGAGAGTGCCGAGCCCAGCGTGGCTTTCTGCACGTTCAGGCACCATCAGTCACACACTCGTTAGGGTCCAGACAAGGGGAGAGAGGAAGGGTGAGAATGCTGAAACTAAAACACTGCTGGAATATTTCAGTCAAAAAACTAGATGCCCCTTTTCAGATGCTTGTTGTTGTTGTTCAGCAAACTCGCATTTTCCTGTGATTTTGGCAGATTTAAATTCCTCAGTATTTAACATTCCTCAATATTTAATGTTCCTCAATAAATAGATAGGACTGATCCACTTCATATTTCTGCTTACTAGATAAAAAGCAGCAGTCAGTCTAAACAAGTTTTACAAAAACCTGTATAAGAATAAAAACAAATGTTCCTACTTTCAAGGTAGTTTGGCTGCTGTAAGTTGAGCTGCAAAACCAAAACTTTCCAAGAATCCTGTCCTGTTAGGCAGGATGTTGTGGCAGAAAACATCAGTAGATTGCAGAGCGATTCTTTATGAGCTTTAAAAAAGAATCAAGCCTTTAAAAAGTTACCAAAAAACCAAACTAATAACTCCCACTTAACATGGCATAGATTTGAAAATAGTTTGAGGACCTCATTAAAATTTTAGCCAACATAATTTGTAGCTCAAAAGATGTAGAGAATGGAAAACATCTTTATTTTCTGATTAGTAAGTTCTCATTCAAGTGATGTTTTATGTAGAGTCTACATAAATGGATGTTCGTGAAATACTGCACTGCTGCGGCTGTCAGTGAAGAGATCTGATACTACTGACACAAGCTGATATCAGCTGTCAGGGAGTGCAGTGAGGTGGCTGAAGGTTGTGTCCCAGCTCAGCACCTGGTTGAGCTGATGGACAGAAAGTCTGGGTGACAGTGACAGTCACGATGAGGCCCCCAGCTCTGAGCACCTGCGTGCCTAGTGTAGAGAGTTGGGCTCCTCGTGTAAAGTTACTGTGGCACAGTCGGTATTTACCTTTGTTATCTGGGCTGGTTATGATTCAAATTGAAGAGTATTTTCCAAACCAGGAGCACATTTTGGTTTAAAAATCCAGCAGGCAGTACTGAGTCAGTCCCATTGACAGCACAGCCAAAGGGTGGAATCTCCCTGGGCTCCCTGACAGGGTCTGCAGTGGGCTGGGGGAGCCCCGTGCTGCTGCCTTCAGAGCTCCACAACTCCCATTCAGCTGCTTGAAGGCTTCCTCCAGTGTCTGAACTTCACCAGATCAGTGCTGAGTTCATTTTGTGCTGCTTGTTTTTCCGAGGCTGTTGAAGCCCAGACCTCAGAGGAGCAGTGCTGGGCTCCCTGCTTTGGGACCAGGGGCTGGGCACTCTGCACGATCCGCTCTGCTGTTACCAAGCTGGCCTTCCATGCCTGCACTGCAATGTTCAGACCACCCTTGTGCTTTGTCATGGGCTGCTCCTCGTGCTTGAGGAGGGCTGCAGAGCCATCTCCAGTATTAATGGCTTTGGGATGGCTTTATCAACATCACTGTTGCTCTTCATAAAAGTCTTCTTTTAACATCCATAAAATCAAAGCCCTTATTAAGAAGGGTGTTCTCTATTGAGTCTGTAGCCTGTCATACTGGCTGATGTTTTCTGATCCCTTCTAGAATTTGCCTTTCTCTACCCTTACATAGTTCATAATTTCTCTGAGATAATATGATCATTTACTTCTGTTTTTATATCAAGTGTGTTCTTCCAATACAGCTAAAATATTTTCATTAAATTCCTGTTTACTAACATTTTATCAATCCTTCTTTCTTTTCACAGAGACATCAGCAAGAATCAAATAACTGACATTGCACCTGATGCATTCAAAGGCTTGAAATCTCTCATTTCATTGTAAGTAGAAAATAGAACTGAATGGGCATTTGGGGAGAGCTTGCATGTAAGAGGAATAAAAATGATAATGTGCTGTCTGGGGGAACATATGTTTCTGTGTGCAACTGCCAGCTTGTGTGAAGCATCTGATCTTTTGTAAATGAAGAATTTTGTAAATGAAAAATGAAATTTAGAAGGGAGGACTGTCTACAAGTCTCTCATAAGGCTGCTGACTTCTGCACTTCAAATCAGTGCATTATTCAATCTTCTGTACCCGTGCACCTGCAGGCTGCTCCATGCACCCCACTCCTCATGGCACACCAAAACCTCACCTCAGGCATGACCGGTGCTGTTAGTCAGGGAAGAGTTGGGGAAATATTTTCATACTGGATTTTTCTTCTATAGTAAAGAAATTACACTCTCTTTGGAGTTTTCTGGTTTATTTGATTTTTTGCAGTGTGCAGTTTTTTTGATTGGTTTTTGTTTTAGTTTTTGGGAGGTTTTTGTGGTGGTGGGTTTTAGTTTGTCTTTTTTTCAAACTAGTTAGGGAAGGACCACATCATAAGAAAATGTTTATATGCCTTAGCTGTAATCACTGCTTTATTAAGCTGATAGGGGACTAAAATATGATTTCATACAGGAGATAAAAGGAAGGTAGGATCTCTTGACAGCCATTTGTTTCTCTTTATAGAGCACAGAAAACTGATTTAGCACCAAGATGAATTTACATGCAGCTGTATTTCAGCCTAGGTACCCACAGCACTATTAAAACAGTTGAGCTTTTAATGGGTATAAAGAGCAATACAAGGTCAGAAGCTGCATATTGAGGATAAACTAGAATAGAGTGGTAGAAGGCCCCACATTGAGAGAAGAAGGAAACACAGCTAGAATGATATTTACCTGTGTTAATTTTAAAAACAGTATGGAAACAATTATCTCATTAAAATTCATATAACCCAGCCTGGTTCTTAAAAATTGTAGTTTGTTTCTGCAAGCTGACATACATTTATTTTCTGAATACTGGATAATTCTGAGAAACTGAATAATTTTTTGGCGAGAAGAATATCAGAAAGTTATTAAGTACTAAACTAACATGTTGCAGTAAACCTGTGAGCCAGAATTCAGAAGGTTTGGCCCTTTTTTGTGCCCTGACTCCAGCTGGGAGAATGCCAGAAATATATATTAAGTGTTGCTGGTGTTTGTTAAATAGTTCAGGCGGTGTTATTCAACATGCTGTGGAAATGGTCAAATCCCTCACTGCTGTCTGGAAACAATTCAGCAAGAAAGTGACATTTACTGAAGGCTACAGTTTTGGCTTGGTATGAAACTACTGCTGATGCTGCAGTGCTGCAGCTTCCTGGTCCTGCAAACCTCCTGGCTAGGAGTGAGCTGGATGGCCAAGACATTTCCACTGGGCTTCACTTCCCAAGGCAGAATTTATTCAGTTTTAGCACAGTTAATTCAGATACCCCCAGGTGGCCTCAAAACACATCAGATTGGACAGGGAGGAAATGAGAATATAAACTGGGCAGGAGTTTATGGTGTTTTGACTTGCAGACAGAAGCAAGTGACATGGCTGTGTATTCTCTGCCCAGTCATCCAGGGCAGTATGTTAAATAAATGGTGTTTGAATATGTTCATATCCAAGTGGGTAAAACAGTGCTTAAGTTAATGCCAGTAGGTTATGGCAGGGAGATAGCAAAGGGAACTGCCTCCAAGTCTTTCCTTTGGTTGCCTCAGTTTCCCTCCACCACTGACACACAAAGCTGTAAAACACAGTTTCTCCTCTCCTTGGCAGCCCTGTTTCAAGGACAGCATCAACCCCAAACTTGAAATTATCAGCCTCCTCCTCTAGGGTCAGTTGTCTGCTGTGTTTTCACTTTCTTTTGAAAGGTTTTGCCCCTGCTGTTCATTGCAGGTAGGTGTTACAAATGTTTTCCCTATAGTTGCCAAGCCATGGTTAGATCCCTCATTTTTCATGACCTGTCACTCAGACTGGGCAGGTTCCTCTCTGTAGTTCTTTCAGTTTCTGAGCCCTAGATACCTTTATGGAGCAAGATGACATGCTGGTCAGCAGAATCTGGGTTTCTCTGAAGAAAGCTTCCCCAGGTTTCTACCCCTGAGAAGTACAGTCTTTTGTCTGAACTTTTCCACAGCCACCAGCCCAACTCAGGCAGGCACAGAAAGACAGAGGCAAGAGAAGAGGACTCCTTGGAGCTGCCAATGACACTGCCCAAGGGGAAGGAACAAGGAGGCAGCAATGAAGTGAGACAGTGGCTTATCAGTGTTTTCCCTCTTAGCAGCTCAGTCTTTTGGGTGCCCAAGGCCCGGTAACTTCTTTCAGCTGCATGTCCTGAAGGAACACTGCTCTGCATACAAGGAACAACTCTTTCTGTTCCTGCACCTCACTCAGGTGCGATTGGTGCATAAATTTTGATGAGACATCATTGAGGTTTACTCTCTGCACAGAGCAGCTGGACTTTGCAGCTGAGTCCCAACCAGAAGAAAGGAGGGGAAAATATTAATGCACAAATGAGAGCAAGCACCTTGGTTGCCATTAAAAATGGAGTGCTGCTGTACAACCTAATATCCTTGTGCTTTTTTTATCTGTTTTTATTCCCATTTTGTGCTCCTCGCTCTGCTCCCTGCTTGCACGCAATCACAGTGCTCCCTGTGGGTCTGGGGAGCCAGAGTGCTCCTCTGGAAGGCAGCCAGCGTTGTTAGTCTGCCTGCCTGATGCAGGCCTGGGTTTAGTGAGTTCTGCTCTGCTTGCTCCTGAAGTCAGCTTGCCTTGGTGTTTCCAGGCAGAAATGCTTCTCAGAGTACTCTGCCTGTTGTGCCTGTGTTGAGATGGTAGGGAAAAAAGTGTATTGCAGTTTTCAAACATAGGAATGTTTATAACAGAAGCTATTTCCTCTAAAATGTCTAAAACTTAAATTGTTTTAAAATGCTAAGTGATCCATGTGCTAGCAGGTCATAAGTTTTTTTATTGTAAATCTATATATTTTCTCTAATAAGAAATTCATCTGTGGGAGTCAAACAGGACACAAAAGGATTATACTTGAAACAACCATTTCTACCTTGGATTTTCTCTGCATTTAGCAAAAAAAGGGCAAGTTTGTTCCTGTATGGTACTCAAGACTTCTCCATTCCCCACATGCAGGAAGAAATAAGTTATTTTCTCTATGCCCATTTTTCAATAAATTTTGTTCCTATTCATATTTTTTCTTTGGAACAAGAAATTTCTACTTAGAAACATTTGGGGAAGCACATAGCTTCTTTTTTTTTTCCTGGTTGTTGCAGAATAAGGAACTGGAATCATTATGTTTTAAGAACTTTTCCCTTCTTTTTCCTGGAGTTTCCTGGCTTTTCCTTTTCTTCTTGTTGTGCTGGAAGAATTAGTCTTGCTATACAATACTTCCTTCATAAAAGTATGGGAGCAAATAGTACCCCTGCATTGAGAAGCGTGGCAGAATTGGTTGGTTGCAAAGGAATGTATTACCTGAATTTGAAGGAAAAGTTAGAGAAACACTGTTTGTAGTACCTGTGCTTGTGTTCCATGGTTAGCAGGGCTTTTGCAGGAGCTGGAGTGGTTAATAACAGCCCAGAGCATGGGGGACAATAGGAATAGCTTAGTGTTTCAAGACTGCTGCACACACTTTCTGAAGTAAATTAATTTTCCATTTAATCAACCCAGAATCTGTCTGGTATCGGTGAGAGAATTGTATCAGCATTTGGTTATTGTTAATAGTATCAGAGATACATGTGGTCCTGGGGTCAGTAAAGCTCCCACAAATGCAGGTTTGGAAGGCCATATCCAGACTGTCTGGGGACCTTTTATGAGATATGACAAAACAGTCTGAGCCTTCAGGGTGTTAAACTGCATGAATAAGTTTTAGACTATTGCAGAGGGAGAATTCCTTTGGTTTTGTTCATATACTGAATTAAGCTAGTGAACACTTTAAAAGCTTAGATCAGCCTGGGCACAAAGACAAGAGACAGCTTAGGTTTTGACATAGCAGTCCCATTTAGACCATCATCTCCTGGGTGATGATGTATGGGGTGTCATTCATGGTGATTTGAAATCTGCAATAAAACATTGTCTATTGCAATAGCTGACAAACTTATTTTAAGGTAACAAATTGCTTTGGATGATTTTACTGTGATTTATTTAGCTTAGCTTGTTCTGAAGAAATATGAAATAGTGCAGGGGGAAAAAAATTACAAGTCAAAGTTTCTTTTAGATATTAGAAATTTATTGCTGTTTTTATCCCTATCAATTCGTCCTCTTCTGAAAACCTGAATTCGTGTTGAGCCTGTGCCATGTACATAGCTTGGGAAATATAATTCTTCCTAGCAAGAATTGTTTTCACAGTCTGAAGGAAAGTTAAAAGCATTCTGAGGACTGAAAAAGACATTGCATAAAGTCACAATTTGACACTTCAGTAAGAATGTTTCAGCCCAGCCAAAATAAAGGAACACTTAGCTGGAAACCATATGGTCTAAAGTAAGGGATTCTGTGCTAGGCTTTCATACCTCAAAAAACTTTGTGTCACCTTCAAGGGAAAAATCTCTGTATTCTGTGATCTGACTTAATGAAGCAGCTAAATTGCAACTACATTTGCAAGTTAGGAAGCTGAGGAGCAGAGACATAAAAGAAAGAACACAGCAATTATTGTTTCACACCCTTCGAAGGTGGTGTGTTAAACTTCAGCGCATCTGAAAGGCCATGTAGTGGTAAAGTCAGTGCAAATTCCCTCTTTTTAAAATGGTGCAAGAAGTCAGAATGGATAGAGACTGTGAAGAATCAGTGTAAATTTCATGTTTGAGGACCCTTCTACTGAAGGTTTGGTCCATCAATGATTATATTGTCACCCAACATATTTATGGCTGCGTGTGCTTCCTGTGCTTTCTTTGTGTGTGGTGTGTCCCACAATTGCAGATCAATCTATGCAGTGACTGTTTTCACTGTTTAATCTTTATTTTAGAATATCATGGGTTAAACAGCAAAACGTGAAGCTTAGTAGTAACAATTAATTATTTAATTGGAAATTTAATATCTAATATGTCTTGGGATGAATACATCATTAGGGGACTATTAAAATATGATGCCAGAATCAGGCTGAAGCAACACAATGCCTCATTTGTGACTGTTTTATATTTGTATAGCTTCTTGTTGCAGATCCATAATGACTCTTTAGGGTGCTGCTCCCAGGGATTTCCAGAGCTTGCAGTGCTGCCAGGGGTTTGTGCTTTATGTGCTGTGGTATTTGTCAGACCCGTGGCTGACTTAGCCTCCTAAAGATGAGGAGCCAATGAAGAATCAGGAGCCCACACAAAAAAAACTTAGTAATATTTTTGTGTTCTAATTAATGTTCTAATTCACTGGTTCACTGTCTATTGGCAGCAATTACTGAAGTACTTTTATTTTTATTATATGTTAACTTTGTTAGTGTGTTTTTAATTAAGAAAAAATGCTTTGTGTCTAAAATTTCAGGTGCTTTGGGATAGAAGAAGGGTTGCTGTTCCTGTGCCAAGCTTGCACATTAGCCAGGACACCTGCATGTCCTGCAACATGTGTGGGGGAAGCAAGTGAACACCATTTTTAGAACTTGTAGTGTAAAAGGGCAAATCTCCTAAAATTTACCTCAGCTGGTAAAAGCACTGGAGATATAAACGAAGTTCTTGAATCAAATTGGTCATGTTTCCTCCTATATGGCTTTTTTAAGTTGGTGTGTGTTTGTTTGTTTTTACTTTGTTTGGTTGTTTGTTGTTTGGTTTGGTTTGATGTTTTTTGTTTTGGGGTTTTTTTTGTTTGTTTGTTTGTTTTGTTTTTTTTCTGTGGTTGGTTTGCTTTATTTTGTGATTTTCTGGGTTTTTTTCTTGTTTTTGTTGTTGTTTTGGTTGGTTGGTTGGTTTTTTTTTGTTTTGTTTTGTAGGTTTTTTGGGTGTACAGGTTTTTGTTTGTTTTTTGTGGGTTTTTCTCACTTTGTTTTTTGGGGTGTATGTTTTCCTTGTATTGTTTGTTTGGATTTTTTCTTTATTTGTTTGTTTGGGTTTGGTTATTTTTGTCAGGGTTTTTGTTTGGCTCCTTTTCCCCGGAGCTGCAGCAGTGGGGCCCTGGGCTGAGAGCAGGGAGGTGGGGAATGTGGCAGAGGAGAGCAGGGTCCCTGTGGCTGCAGGGCTCCCACCAGCCCAGCCCTGCCCAGGGCAGGATCAGAGCTGGATCAGGGCAGGAGCCAGCCCAGGTGATGCTCCTCGGTGGGAGTGTGCTCTGCTGGCTGACACAGGCAGAGAACTCTGAGCAAAGCAGGTTTTTTGTGCTTTTCCCTGCAGCAAAGGGCAGTGGGAGCTGCACTGAGGAGCTGCAGAGCAGAGCTGCCCTCCCTGTGCTGCCCCGTGTGCCTGCAGCCCTGGCATGGCATGAGCTCATTTGGCTCTGTGCAGTGCTGAACATGAATATGAATTAGAGACAAGTGCCTGAGCTCTCATACTGACTTTTGTTTAGCTGCTAATCTGTTTGAATGCTAATGTGCCACATGCACGTAAGCCAAATTAGTTTGGAAAATGCTTATTTTCCTTTTCATGGCTTCTAAAATTCATTTTATAAGCTACTTTGATCTATTTTACTCAAAATAGTAAAGAAGATGTATAAACACATCCAAGGTTTAAAGATCAGTAGCACACTGCACTGTGACCTTCTGACTCTCAAATTAAAAAAAAAAAAGAATTGCTTTGAAGGTCTTATTTTGATATTTGCATTCAGTAATGCCATAGGACATCAGTGTTGATATTTCTTTAAGGTTTTGTTTTACCTCTACAGCCAGAATAACCCTTAGGCTGGAGTGCCCTTACTTTTCCATGGGCATTTTGTAAAACTTAGCTTCTCAATTCCTCTTTGCAGTTGTACTATGCATTATTGATGAGCACTGATGATCCTTCTCCTTCACCAAAGGAAGGAAGACATTTCTCTGACATCCCAGAGTTTGCAGTCTAAACTCAGTCTACAGATGACACCTAAAGCTAAAGAAAGCTAAAGAGAGGTTTTTCAGAAAGACTGGGAGGTGAAGAGGAGTCATACTGGGTTCTCTGGGCATTGATGTTTTAACCTTTTACAAATATTTTATTTGCAGAGGTTTTGCTTTTGCTTCTTAATACAGGTGCACACATCTTTGTGTAGAAAGAAATCTGTCAGTCAGCCTTTCACATGTTGATTTAGAGCCCAGTGAAATCCAGGGACTTGAATGTTCTGTCTAAATAATCCTGTTAAACATTTCCAAGTTCAGCCACCATTTCTGTCCAGCTTTGGACAGATTATCAAAATCTTCATGTATTACATTACATTTTGTTGAAATAGGAGATAGTGTGTGTTTTCTGAAGCTAAAGTTAAGAAACAATCAGAAAAATTTGGAAGCATTCATTGCTCACAAGAAACACTAATGGGAGCAGCACATTACAAACACCTCCTGACTCTGTACTAGATAGAGAAATTGTTAAATTTGTTTAGAGAAAATAGAATGCTGGATGACCCTGAGTTTCTTGAGGAGCACTTCAGTTCCTGCTAAACCGCAAAAGTAATGAAAAATTGGGTTTCAGTTTAGATTTTGGTATTTAAATGGTGTTACTGTGTTCAGGCTCAGAAATGAGCTGCTCTGGAAGGCTCCCACAGGGGTGATGGACTCCCAGTGACTGATGAAGAGTAAGCTGAAGTGGTGATGCTCTGGGAAGGCCAGGGGGTATTGGATAAGGTCTGCCATGCTAAGAGTTTGTTTTTCAGCATGTTCAACTCTTCCTAATATTTCAAACATTGTCAGGCAGAGTAAGCCAGCATTTCAGCCAACATCCAAGCCTCACATGGTCTTTTGATTCATTGCCAGCCTATTGTTCCACATTAAAAAGTGAGGGAAGCAACAAATTTAGTGACACACAAGCTGCAGAGTTTTGGCATTTGCTGGTTTATAACCATTTGCCATGTCCTATGTAGAGCATAAAAATTACATAAATTCTGTTTTTTCCCAGTTTGAAATGTTTAGGTAAGGCAAAATGTTGTAAGAGGAAGCCTCATCATCTTCCCTTTTACCAGGACTCACAAAAGCTCCTGAGCCACTCTCTGTTTTTTACAAATGATACCGACCTGCAGAAATGACATGAGCTCATACTTCAGCCATGATTGAATCTCTGGTGTTCCTGTCATACATGATTTTGTTCTGATCACTGGATAACACATCTCAGCATAATGGTGCTTCTGTCTCTCTTCCCCCTTCATTCAGTTTCTAAAGATAATATATGTGCATTTCTCCATTTGAAATATGAAATATATTTAATGTTAAAACTGAATCATAGCTATCAGGTCATATATTTATGGTTGATTAAATATACACAGTGACTCTCATTTTTGTTATTAAAGCTTTACTGATTTTTATAACTAAGCTGTACCTAAATTATTTTTGAGTTCCTGAAATATATGTCTATTTCCAGTTCAGGACAAATTTCTTTATATTAGTTCATTGAAATGGTAACAGCAGCTGGTGAAGCCATAATATTTTATCCAATGATGCCTGTGTCACATTTCATGCCAATTACTGTATCTTAAGAGACTCAGTTATATGAAATTTTATCGACAACCAGCTTGTGCTCTCTGGCTTTTAAATTCAGTATTACTGAGCAGAATTCTAGGGTTTTGCATCAGACAATGTGCCTTTCAGTGGCTAAAATATTTCTAAAGAGGATGGAAAAAAAAATCCTTTAACAGAATGAAAAATATTTCAGATACAGTTTTTGGATGATGTCCAGTTTCTACATTAAAAATGCCTCCCAACACCAGACGAAGCCTGAATCATAACGACTCATTTAATGCCATGTGCTCTCTGAAAAGAAAATGAGATCAGTGGTTAAATGAAATGCCCACAGATCCTGGGCATGGTGCACCATGATCAATAAAGATGATAATGCAGAGATGTGGGAGGACACTAAACTGGGCTGTAATTTAAGATTTATTTTGTCTTCCTGAATCTTTCAGAGTGCTCTATGGAAACAAGATCACGGAGATTCCCCAGGGCCTTTTTGATGATCTTGTGTCTCTGCAGCTGCTGTGAGTATGATCCCTTCCTCTTCTTTATTTTACTGACTAGCTAGATTTACTGTTCTTTCAGTTGTGACATTAATAGAACCACCTTTTCCACGGAAAACTCACTTCGATGTGCTAGTCTGTTGTTTCTGTGTCAGGCAGGAGGGAGGCAAGGGCTGAAAAAACTAAAAAAGGAAGGTGCCAACAGTTTTATAGCAGAGTGTGTATAATGGATAATAGACAGGAGGATTTAAGAGTGGGGAGGAAATGAGAGACTCAGTCCAAGAAAGGAAATTTGGTCACCGGCTGATGCGTGGGTGGGGATGCCATCTGATTGTTTTTACACATTTAGCACTTGTGGTTCAATGTCTGGATCCTTGAGGGCTTCTGTGCTGCAAGAACCTGCTGGGGCAAGTGAAAGGGCAATGTGAGAGCTCTGCTGCAACTCGTGCTCAGTTCCACGTTCTTATGATGTCAGATGGGGGCTTAGCTGCAAGAGAAATGATTTTACAATATATTGTTATTTAAGGTATTTTATGCCATGTGTGATTTACTTGCAGTCATGATCAGGGTAAGATATATAGAGAGATATTCATTATGCATTAATGGAGCAGAAAAGATTTCCCAAGCCAAATGTGAAATTGCAAATTTCACTCACTCTTGTCTCCACGATCACATTGGGAACCAGTAACTCCTTCAAAGGGAAGGGAATCATCAGCCAGTCAGTAGAGGGAGCAGCAGGGAAGTGAGTTTAATGTGTATTCCTAATGTTGTGATTACCATCGTGGATGAGGCACTCCGAAAATAAAGGTGATGTATGAAAAGTGAGTCAACTCTGCTTTATGTCACATACAGCCCTCCACCCCAAACAGTAAATCATATTTAATATAGAATCTGAAGTAGCTTTTAGACATGTCACTTGAAACCTTTCTGACAATCCTGATGTAGCCAGCAATGGATTTCCCCAAGATTGTCCTTGCCATTGGATGTGTCACTGTGATTGCAGCCTTTGCTGCCCTTATTTGGGATATAAAAGTAAGCTTAGATTTAGATCAGCATTCATGAGCAAAGCCAAACAAGTGAAATGAAGTCACTGAAATGATTCTCTGTGCTGAATGAAGGACTCCTCAGATGTGTAATTTATCCATAAGACCTTACTTGCAGACATGGACCACCCTGTCCCAGAGCAGGGCAGGCAGGGGCCCGTTTGGTTTGGCTGTGCCAATCCCTGAGCTGGGGCAGTGGGGAGCAGCCCATCACTTTATCCTCACCCTGTGCACCTTTTTCTGGCAGCTTCTTTCCTCTCTCCTGCCCCAAACCTCACAAGTTTTCTGGTACTTCAGTGTTTCTGTGCCTGGGCAGTGAGAGAAATTTTGGGGACCATTTTCCAGGTGTGAGAATTATAATTATGAAAGTGCAGAGGAGCTGGGGCTCATTCTACTTTGAGAAAAAACTGTATTTTAAAAAAGATGGGATTTAAAACCATCCTCCCCAACCCAAATATTTTACAGTTGCAACTTTGAAACAATACTCTTCAAGACTTGTTCTGTCTCATCCAGGACACTTTACAGATAGAATCCTTCCCAGGAGGAAAACATAAATAAGAAAATCACTCAACACATGGATCACCATGTCCTATAAAAATATGGGTCTAGAACTTCTGCAAAAGGCATTAAGCAATTTTTAACTCATTCAAGAGCAGTCCTAGCATGCGTGTAGAGCAGGCCTTTAGTGAAGTGCATATTTAACACAAGATACAATTGTTTTTAGTCAGAATTGGCTCAAGTGATGCCTTGTTATTAAGGAAACTACATCTGTGTGCCAGGGAACTGCTGAAAGGTGTTGTTCTTCAACTATTTAAAGATTCTCACGCTGAGACAATGTAAGTAGGTTGCCCTGTTTTGGGATTCCCAAAATACCGTGACCCTGGAGCCTTCCAGGGTCTTCTTGAGAGTGTTTGTATGTAAAGTATCTTTTGGCAAAGAGAGCATTGAATGATCATGTTTTAAATGCAAACAAATGTCTGCAGCTTTTTGGATTGTGGCTTTGAAGCAGCTGTTCTGGGATTGCTTGCAGTATTTTAATGGCTACTAAAAAAAAATAAATGGCATTTGTTGGTCTTAGACCTGCTGTTGAAGAATTGGAAGAGTGCCCTATGATTAGATCTAATTTAGTGTTCCGTGGGCACTAGATTGGATTTCTTCTTATTAGTCTGGAGACACTCTGATAAGAACACTGTGATTAAGGTATCCTGGTAGCCTGTCTGATTTCCTGAGCTGGAGCAGGAGCAGTTTAGAAAATGTACTGGCTTTATGATAAAGCAGGACACAATTAGAAAAAGGGAGTCCTTGTGAGTCCTGTATTATTTGGAAGGAAAAACTATTATTTAGAAAGAAAATATATTCTTTAAAAGGAAAAAATAATTACTGTGATATTTCAGAACAGATAATATTGTTATTAATTGCTTTGAATAAAACTCATCAGAGTTTATCAGACATGTAATTATTCTTCAGTTTAAAAATGCTGTCACAATATAGGCCAGGATTATTCTGTATTCTGGCTGAATTGTTCTCTGTAAGGGCCTAAAACCTTCAGACAGTACCACTGGTGCCAGGAGCCCCAGAGCTGGATAGAGGGGTTCCCATTTCAGGCATGGCCACATCCTCAAGTGTCCTGTTTGACTTTGGTGTAGGGGAAATGAATTCAGAACAAGTTTTAGACAACCTGGCTGGCATCAGCATTCCACATTTCTGCCCTATAAGGCAGAGGTGGCAAGCCTGTATTATATTATATTTGGCAAGAAAATAACTGGGCATGGTTACATAATAAGGGTTTGGAGGATTTTCGTTGAGGGATTAGGGTGTGGTTTTGTTGGGCTTTTTTTAAACCCTATGGGTTTCATTCAAAATGTTGTTTCTGAAGTTTTCATTATAAGTAAATACCTTAAGTAGTTAACATTACCCACAAAAATAATTGCAATTGGATTTTTGTTAAATTGCTGATTTCACAAATCTTATGTGTTTCCTAAGCAGTGGTATCCAACAGAGCAGCAAAAATCATTCTTCAAGTCCAGCTACACATCTGTTCTGTGGAGCAGAAGCTTTTCTTGGACCATGTAGTTTTCCTTCTCCTGTTTGAAGGTGCCAGAGGAGAGGATGATAGAAAGCTTTGTAGCTACTGTACCCTATCCTCATGCATTCTTCTTTTCAGCAGGCTGTATCAAGTGCCTTCTGGGAATTTTAGGTCAATTTGGGTTTTTTGAGAGATTTGTGTTGTTTTCCAGAAAGGGATAACTGGTTTTTTAGCTTTTGTGGGTTTTTTTAATACAGTGAATGGAAACTTTCATTTATTGGGGGATGCATCCAAGCTGTGAAACAGTGTTTGATTAATTTAATTGTTTGCATTTCTTGCATTTAAATAGCAAAATAATGGGAAAGGCTTCAGCTTAAGTTGGAAGTTTTGGAGTAACCGTTAGCTGAGGATGGTTAGTCCAGGAGACCTTCAGCTTGGACTTTGGACTTTCTAGAAACTGGAAGACATTTAACTGTCCTGCTCACCTGTCCTTGAGTTCCCCTGGAATGTGGACAGGCTCTCACAAGAGCCCCTGAGCTTGCCAAGGTGCTGCCAGTCACTGCAGGGGGGCTCAGCACGACCCTGCAGCTCCTTCCCTTGGGGCAGCCCCGGGCCAGATAAACCCAACAGCAGCCACTGGTGCCTCAGGTTTAGCTTTTATGTATTCCAGATTCTATTCTGCTTTAGTGTGTAAGTCTAGGTTTCATGTTAGAGGATTGTGAGCTCTCTCCACAGAGTAGGGAGACAAAACAATTCCTTCCCTAGCTGTGGACCCAGGACAAATGATCCAAATCTCAGGCCCAAGAGCATAAACAATGGTAGACCAAAGAGAGAAAACAAGAAGGATGGGACTTCATGGGCTAATTGTAATTGGACAATTAACTCCAATATGCAAATGGCCCAGAACTGGTAAAAGTGTGACACCCTGTGACTGGTTGTGCATTTTGTGGCCATTTTGGGTTCTACTGCCCAAGGTGGATCCATTGAGGCCTCTTAATAAATCCTGACTTTATTCTTTAGCTCCACCTAGTCTCTGTTCTAGAGGAACAGAGGCACAAGGCATCACCATGGGCACCGAGTTTGTGATATTTGTCATATCTAAGTAACACACTTCCCTCCCTGCAGCCGGATTAAAACAAACATTCTGGCAGCCTTTTGTTGCAGCCACTCGCCCTGCACGTCGCGGCGCTCTGCTTCCTGCAACAAGCAGCTACCATAAAATCTCTGCTCTTTAAAGAGGCTGCAGAGCAGAATAATATGAGGGATGAAGTCTCATTTTTCAAATGTCTGGCAAGTATCAGTTTTCAATAACTCCTTTTCCTTGAGAAAATTTACTTTGCATAGTTACTAATCATACAAGTGCTCAGGAGTGTTGATCCTAAATCTTCTGCTTGTGATCCCCATGTTTTACTGAGCAAGAAAAATCCCCATGGTGGGCTCTGTTTTGATGTTGCTAAACATCAGGAGATCTACTCCTGTGGTACATATATATTAAAATCAGAGGGTTGTTGTGTTTCTCTCTCAAAAAATGAAGCCAGAAGCTGACAGCCTTCTCCTCCTTCACCTAATATCTGGTCATTAGGGAAAACTCAATGCTGCAGTTGGAAAGGAGCAACAATCATATTGGTGCCTGGAGTTTGACATATTGACAGATAAAGTGATGTCAAAAGTGGTGACAAATTATCAGTCATCTAACCTGGGTTAAAACTGGAACTAGATATAATATTTACAACTTCAGCTGACCCTAAAATAGACTTGGATGAAGTGCCAAGTCATGTGTGTACTTTCAGAAACTGCTATCATCAGTCTTCCCAAAATTCAACTGGTCAAATTTTGGTTTGAGTGATTCTTATTTTTTTGTAACTTGATTTTTTGCTGGTTTTTTTTTCTGTGATGAATAAGGCAGATACTTGGTATCTCCAGCTCTTTTCTGGTGAGGTTGCTTGAAAATATCTTCATGGTGAATTTGCCAAGTTTGAAGTGCTTGTGTCAATTTGTAATTCTAAACTGAATGCCAGTACTGAAGAGCTTAAAGCAGGATCTACCAATTATTTATTGTGTACTCTTGGGTCTTGATAGAATCTCAAAGAGAATGCTGTGATGTACAAACTCATACAGAGTATTTAAAAACAACAGAATGTACATCAATTCCAATATTTGGCATTGTATACATTGCACTGTTGTATACATAAATATATTAATCAGCTATGTAAACAGTACAGAAATGTCAGAATAAAGAAAGTGCAGTTTTGCATTTACAAGTCTTTAATAGCACAGTAGTCTCTTCTCTTCCCCATAGTGATCTGGGCTTTAAATGATGTATAAAATCTTATTCTGTGGAGTTCTTAATTTTTCCCATGGAGAATATACAACAGGCAGTAAAAATAAGAGCCCTTGTGACTGATGTAAGGGGAAAACATTTTCACAGTGATGTCAGGTAGTTGGAGTAGGCTGCCCAGAAAGCTGTGCATCCTCTGTCCTTCAAGGTTTTAAAGACCAGACTTCATCCAGACTGGATAAAGCTCAAGGTAACCCAATCTGACCTTGTAGCTCATCCTCTTTTGGCAGCTATCAGGGCAAAAAACCACTGGAGCTTCCTGGAACTCTGAATTACCCTGTGATCTGGCGAAATGCATTAACTGTGCATGAATGAGTCATGCTTTGAGTGGGTTTCAGACCAGATGACCTGGAGGTTCTATGCAACCTATGTCATTTCTGGGATCTGTGAACCTAAATTCTTAGCAAAATGGCATATGAGCTTTTCTCTTGATTACTCAAAATATTTCTGGCTATGGCACAGAGATTATGCCACGCTTATCCTTCCAGTCCAGCACAGAATGCTCTCTGCACAGACCTGTTTAATAGCTTTAGAATTACTTTCCAGCCATTTGCCTCAAGCTTTTTTTCCTTCAGATTTCTGCATTGAGGTTGCTATTGTGATAATGTTACTAAACTCAATAGCTGCTGTTAAAAGTGAGGAAGCAGCATCTGCCAGACTCAGAAATACAATTACAGTCGAGCACTAATGAAGGAGTGGAGCAGCATCTGCCTTTCCTGTGTCACTGGTGCAGCCTGGCTGCATGCAGCTTCCCAAACAACTGCTCATCGCCACGTCAGTGTGAGCCAGCAGCCTCTGACGCCAGTGCTCCGAGCTGGACTCTCCTGACAGCAGCTCTCCTCCTTGTTATTGCACACAAACCTAACTCTGCTAGCCCTGAAAGCTGTGAAGATGTGTTTGTTCCCTTGAGCATCTGAATTAATCATGTGGTTATCTCGAATCAGCTGTGATCTCACCTGCAGGCAGGAGTTAGACACTGTTGAGTTTCAAGTAGCAGAAGTCTGGGTGCTGTGACAACATGTGTTTATAATTCTCTAGGTAGTAACAGAAGTACCACAGGATTGTTTTGTGGGTGGTGTTCAACCAGAGCTGGAGACTTTTGGATCAGAAAAGGAATTTCTGAAATCTTTTTCTAAATTCCCACCAAAACAACACTGTCAGACTGTGCTCTGTACTTCTTTCTTGACTCATTATCAGCTTGCGACTTTTCCATTTTCATTTACTGTGAATAAATTTGTCATCACCATCATCCAGTTTCCTGAACATGGAGAAGCACTTGAAGCTGGTTAAGCAAGCATGATGATGATTTCATGCTGGTTATTATCAGCTGAAGCACTGACAGACTCTTCAGTGGTCAGTCATCACATTAGAAAATGTAAATTTTAGTAGACGTTTAAATATCTTGACACAGTAAGAGACAATCAAAATACCCCCTGACAGTCTAGGCCATCTTAAAATGTTCCTGAAACTTAATATAATTATTTTGCCAATAACTAGGCAGGGGCACACACAATTCTGTCTCTGTAGATGTTGCTTATCATTGGCTGCTAGCATGACCAAGTACTAGATATTGCTGTTCTCCTGTGAAAAATTGTGTTAAATCAAGGATGACACTTAATTGCCTATAAATTTCAAGAGAAAATTCTGAAAAATACATGCTAATATTTTTAACTTCTTATAACAGGTACTTTATATTCTAAGGAAAGCTTTTTGCTGAGAATTCTTTTTTTGCTGCCTTATAGTGCCTCTGAATGTAGGTGAAGCCTGCAACTATTGATATTCTATAAAGGTCATGCCTGTTCAATTTGTATTCTGCTGTTAGCCAGGCAAAACTGTTACCCAGTTCTCCTCTCCCTTACAAGTCTCCTGTGCCTCTTACATCTGTTTTTTCTGGTGAATTCTCATTTTCCCCAGTGGAGTCTGGCATGTGGGATGTGCCAGCCAGTTCATGGGATGCCAAACATTTTCATTCTCATCGTGTTGTCGTTGCTGTCAAAACACAAAGCTGGTGAAAAGGGAAGAGAAGCTTTTCAGTGCCTTGGTGCAGCTTTTCTCCCTGACACTTTCTTTTAGGCTCACTCGTGTATTTAGGATGAATCCTGCTCTATCCTGGAGCACCAGAGGCCAGCCTGCAGTCCCTGGCATGTGTAAGGTTGTCAGGCTGCTGTTGATTCTCCAAGTTCTGTGGTTATTTCCTGATAGTTTGATTACTTGACCTCACTGAGATAAAAATACAAACATGGCTAAGGGTAAAAGCCATATAAACATTCCCATTTGCTCTTAAAAACCAATTTTTTCAGTCATTTTGGGTTTGGAGTTCAGAATGTTATTTAAATGTTAATCACTTGAAGCTGTGCTTGGGCATATAATTCAATTATGGGACCATCTTAATTATGCAGATGGTGCTTATGAGCAGCTGATACAATTACAGAGACAATTCAGTGCACATTCATTTCAAGGGCTTAGCTGAAACACGTTATTATTTCAATGTGTGTGGACAAATCCACTTTTTTCAGGAAATGGGTTCATGGAATTGTAATAGTGCCCTGCTCAGCTCGTTGTTCCAATGGTGTGCAAACCACAAGGTTTTTAACCATTCTCCCTTATTCTGTGGTGGTCCAAGGCTTGTGAGAGGTTTCTTCATGTTTTTTACATGTCCAGAGGGATGAAAATGGAGACTTGAGTTAATAATCCATCATCCCTCTGGGTAGCAGGCGGTTTTATTTCTACTTGAATATTTAACCTCCTTTTCAATGGTGCCCCACATCTGGAGGCCGTGTGTAAATCTCATCCAATCAAGCTGATAACAAAACAGGAGAATTAGTGGAATTTACTTTCACCATGAATTGCTGCAAAAATAAATACTGTGTAATTCCTGCTAAAATGGAACTCCACTTTTAATGTTGTTCCTTCTCTTGGTGTAAGTCCAATAAAGGAACCTTTAGTATGTTTTATGGCCTGGTTCAGTGTTTAAGGAAGAGTCTGCTTCCTGGAATATGCTTTTCTCATCTGCCTTTCTGTTAGTTTAAAAAACCTCTTAAAACCACTTTTAACTCCATGTGAGGCCTGCCTTGTATACTTAATTAAAAATTAGATGCCATTAGTGGAGCTGGGATAATGAAGAAAGAATAAGTAAAGGACTGAGATTTATAGAGGGGGATATTCATAGCAGATATTTTAAAATAACTGGGAGTTTTGAAAGGAGTATGAACCTGAATGATTCTGGCCAGAAGTCATCATCTAACTCACAGTAAGGAGGAGGGAAAAATTTTTAGGGATGATGTATTCTGCTTCCTCAGTTTCTTTTCTCCCCTGTTTCTCACTGATTCTGAGCAGAAATAAGTCATTAATATATCTCACCATCCACCTCAGATGGCCACACCATAATCCCTTGTATTCCTGTTGAGCACACTATCTGTAATACACAGAATAGGTGTTGTCACCTCAGAAAAGCTGTTTAGGACCTGAATTCCCACTTCCAAACAGTCTGCACAGGCACTTTTCTGTTCCAAATTACTCTGATGCTTGAAGAAGAGCCTGTGCCTCTGTACTTGTGGCTGTATAGAGGATCAGTTGCTCTCATTTTCAGTGTTTGGTTCTAAATAAATATCACAGGTTATATCACCATGAACATAGTCATTAAAAATTCATGCCAGGAACCTCGTCACATTGTAAATTCTATTTTCCAGCATGGGTTTTATTCAAGTTTTGTTGAAACTAATGGGAGAATGAATCTGGATGCAGTGTATTCACTGCAGTTGCAGGTCAGTTTTGCTCAGAGGGTTTTTCCAGTGGGACTTTGTGCCTGATCTTTGCACAGGAGGGAACAGCATCTGCCCAGAGCAGCTCTGCTGTGCACTTCTGAGGCATCCCAAGAAGACATCCTGGTTACCCACATGTGGAAATACAATTGTAGCTCAGTTGTAAAGTCTCTTCTTGATGAGATTTCTTTCATTTTTGCTTCATACCTTGTTACAAGTACTGCTTGCAACATAAACCATTACTATAAAATTGGAAAAAAATGAGCACCTAGCAAAATAAATGGAATTACATTCTTCTTTTCAGTTTTGTTCCTGGGTAGCTCAGGTGCCAAGCCTCTGTCATGGGACAGGAACAGCCAAACCAAGCTGGTGTGCATTCCCTAAAACCAGGGTGGCACCAGTTCAGAAGGACAGGGGATAGAAACCAAAGGATTTGTAATGCCTGAGAGCATGTTCAGGGATACTCTTCAAAATTCAGTACCTGGTTCTGCATCCTACTACTTTGCTAAGTCATTCTTTATGGATAAGATACTCTACAAGCTGGAAAGAGAAATGCATGATGTGTGAGGTGGGAGAGGAGGAGATTGCTTTGCTTTGGTTTGCAAATGGCTGTCAGAAGCAGCAGGAGGAGATGGCTTTTGCTGTTGGAGTGAAGGGGGAGGAGCTGTTCCTGTGGCCCAATGGGAAAATTACCCTTTTACTTTTGGGGGAGCCAGCAGGAGTGTGGATTAGGTGTCATGGAAATACAGATTCCTGAGGGGTCATACTAGTGCTGCTTATGATTTCATAAAATTGTTTTAGCTATTAGTTCATGCAAAAATGTAACCTCATTTATCCATCATTGCCTTCTATGGGATTTTGTCTTAACTAATGTCAAACTTCATTTTCCACAACATATAAAGGAGGAAATTGTGGTAAATGGATACTGACTTTCCTGTAGGCTGGGGAGGGAGTTCTTCTTTGGAGCCCTCTCATTCCAAAGCATTCCTGTTCTCCTGGAGCCCTCCATGTATCACAAACACTGAAACTTTTGGCTGCAGCAACGAGGCTCTGCCAAAACAACAGTGAGAGCAGAGAACTGTAATGAGCTTGT
This sequence comes from Passer domesticus, assembly GCF_036417665.1. Taxonomy (NCBI): domain Eukaryota; kingdom Metazoa; phylum Chordata; class Aves; order Passeriformes; family Passeridae; genus Passer; species Passer domesticus. Next base: position 14,127,403 of record NC_087486.1, on the reverse strand, counting down.
GATGTTCCAAAGGTTTCAGGAGTGTAAAGGCAGAGAAAGCATCTTCTGAATTACTTTTTGGAGAAAAGAAAAGCATCACATGCAGCTAGCAAGCTTGTATTTCTTCCTGAGTGGCTGCCCTCTTGTCTTTAGTGGTGTCTGTGCAGTTTGTTGAGAATAGAAGCTCCCTGTGCTGCTGTTAGAGGTGTCTTTAAAATGATGCATTTGCTTGCTGAGGAATAGAGGATATATTTTCCTTTTTGCCTATAAACATATTTGTCTTCTGTTTTCATATTAGTGTGCTGTCTCACAGAGACCCACATTGATGCAACATTTAGTCCTTTAAATTCATTGACAAGGGCAGAATTTTGATCTCAGAGAGCTGAGTTAACAGCATATACTGTTTGCAGTTTACCATTTTTCTCAGTAGTTCTTGGTAGTAGTAAAAAGATGTGGATTTTGGCTTTGCTAAGTAAATAGGTAATTTCCTGCCTATTTCCCTTCTAAGTGCAGGATACCACCTATGCAGATGACAGTGACAAATTAAGTGTTCTTGTGTTTGATTGTCTCAGCAGGAGATGCAGCTTGTTGTTGGGTTTGCATATACTTGTGACATGGGGCAGAACTCTGGATGGATGAGCTAAGAAAACTTGCACAAGTACTGTCCAAGATTTTCTTGCTGAACTGATTAGTCCCACCAGCTGGTTGCTGTGTAGTTGTAAAATATATGGTTTTGTTGTTTGGGTTTTTTTTTAATAGTATTTTAGTTGCCTTTGTGCTGCTTTTCCACAACTGCACAGGACTCTGGTGTGACTGGAATTCATGGAATTGTGGGACAGTAGAGGCTGGAAGGGACCTTGAGTGATCACTTGACAATAGTCTGGGCAACCCTTGCTTAAAGCAGAGCCACCATATTAGGTCAGAGCAGGTTGCTGCAGGACTTTATTTGGTGTCACTTTGAAAACCTCCAAGGACAGGGACTGAGGACACAGCTCCTGTGGCAGCCTGGGTCCCTGCCTGGCTGTCCTTGGGTGTGAACTGGGTTTCCTTTCAGTAAGTTTTAGACCTTACACTTCTCTCTTTTTGTTTCCCAAGAGAAATCTCTTTTTAATCTTCCATTATCAAATTAACCCTACACTCCTTATCAAAAGATTTCAAACTCCCAGAATTTCAGTTAGATTTAAGACAGCTGCTGGTAGAGAAAATTGAAAAATACAGGTTCTTGCTGTGGGCTGTGTGTGCATGGAATAGCAAGGTGGGGAGTAATTTTTATTCCTGTGTATATTAAGCTGAAGGCTTCCTTGAATATTTGCGTAGAATTTTGAATAAATTGAGAGAGGGCTAGGCATACAACCCCCCACACGCCCCCAGCTTTTAAGTATTTTAAGATGGCTAGCACTGTTATATGTCTGCATATTCCCCAGCTATGAGAGCACTCTTGTCCACTGTGAGTTTTTCACCTTTGAAATGTAGCAGGCAAATGAAGCCTTTACATGTGGTTTAGCTTTGATGGCTAGGTTAATTTTTTTTTTTTTTTTTTTTTTTTTAGATTTAACCCCAAAGTCCAGTCTATCTTTATTTGATTATTACAAGATTAATGACTTCTAAACCTTTTCTCTCTTTTCAGGCTTCTCAATGCCAACAAGATCAACTGCCTGAGGGTAAACACGTTCCAAGGTCTGCATAATCTCAAACTGTTATCTCTTTATGACAACAAACTGCAGACCGTCAGCAAGGGGCTCTTTGCACCTCTGCGATCGATCCAGACTCTGTGAGTATGCAGGCACAGCACACATGACAGCTCTCTCTTCCCCCACCAAAAATGCTGCCTGTCTTTTCATCTGACATTAAGACAATTTGGAAGAGACATCCGTGTAGCAGTCCCTCCTTTCCTCACTGGGAGAAAAGGAGCAAGAAGAAGAAGTGTTGCATCAGCTCAGCAAGGGCAGGATCGACGCAGCCTGCCCTTAGTGACAGAAATGTCAGGGCTGTGTGGAGCTCGGGCTGTTTGTTGGGGAGATAATGTGTGCATTTGACTCTGGATAAGATATGAACAGCACATTCTATTAGGATCATTGCCTAACAGTTTTTAATGAGCCAATGAGTTGGCATCTCTCCTGCCTGGGTCTGAGTCCTGCTGTGCAGTTCGTGACTTCTGTAACCACATTTCAGCTGACATTCCACTTAAGGGGAATGATATGTTGTATTATTTGATCCATTAAGAAAATCCACTAAACAATTTTGAATTTGGAGGCATTAGAATAGGCATCAGAAGCAAAAATACAGAAATTATTCAATATTTTGTAGAAGAAGGTCTCGTTCTAAAGCTGTGAGTAATAAGATAATAAGGTAAATAGTACTCCTTCAGAGCTGGAGCTGGCAGCCTGATATTCCAGTATTAAAATACGTATGGGGGTGTGTGTATATATATATATATATATATACATACTGCAGTATCTGTGCACATACATGCTATAGTACTGCAACTTTTGTATGCAAATGCACATTTATATATTTTCATACTGGAAATGCATTGGCTGAATTAGTTGTAGAAATGTTTTAAATCGTATACAAATTAACTGACAGCAGTGATTTCTTGCAGCAGAGTTTCTGCCACGTCCTCAGGCAGCCACAAACATGACTTGAATTTCCAACAGATATTTGGCCAGTATGTATTGCTACAAACCATTAAGGCATTGGAATGATCATGTACAAGACCCCCCAGTTCTGCCCCCACAGCTCTACCGTGCTTTCTGCCGCTGCACACAGGAAGTGGGGCCACAGAGAGTGTTCTTTCACAGAGATATGTAAGGTTTGTCAGGTTAAACAACAGGCTTTTTTAATGTTTGTAGCCCTAAGCTGTGAACATCTCCCATTGGTTTCCATAGCTTAGAATGGACTTGTTGCTTCACACCAAGAGACTTAGTCAGAAAGTTTTGATTCATTTTCCCCTTTTTAATACTCCAAGTGATTGCCATCTTCTGTGTTTTTCTAGAGCTGCAAAACCAGACCCAAATTCTGTCTCTTTGTGATTCTTTGGACCTTTCACAGCAGGAATGGCTCTACTGCAACAAGAATCTTGAGTTTCTTCAGGCCCTTTCTGCTCTGTGTGCTCTCCCTTCCCACTCCTGAGCAGCCACTGCCCTGTTGCATTTTACACTTATTTTGTTCAGTGGCAGTTCATAAATATAACTGCAAACAGACAAGAAGTTTCTACAAGTGGAAAACAGTAACAGAGTGAGAGAGTTCTTGTGAGGCTATAACTTTATACCTCTGTCCAAACCAAATTGAAACATCTGTCTTTTCTTAACCTGTCTTTGCAGTTATTGGAGAGTTGAGCCCTGCTCCCTTGGAGGTCAGAGGGACTGAGGCAAGTTAGCTGAACTGAGATTAGAGCCTGGCTTTGGGAAAGACCTGGCAAACTCTCCTGATACAGTGCTCAGTTTTGTCAAGCAAAATAAATTAGAACAGCAGCAGAAAAACACTTTCTCTCTGAGATGCTCCAGCAGATTTTATTTTACCAAAGTATAAATGCCCACTTAAAATCAATGCTACGTTACCTATTTCCAATTTCATAGGAAACAAGTTTGGCAAATTTTGGTGAAGAATAGAGTGCAGTTGTACTTTGCCTAAACACTTCAGTCTTTAAATTAAAACCTTTTGCTTCAGGAATAAATACATATTAAGGAAGTACTGTTAGAAATTACAAGCATTTGCAAATATTAATTTCACTCTCTTGAAAAGATTCTGGACCACTTCTGCCTTTGCCCAAAAATCCAAGGTGCTTTACTAATTCACATTTTGAGCTTGCTGATAAAATTTCTTTAAACCAGGATACAAAACGATCTTCAGGTAAGGTGCATTTATTTCAAGAGGCAGCACGTCAAGCTCTCAGGAGAAACCATAGGACTTGGGAGACAGCAGCAGGTCTGTGTCCTTTAAAGGGGGCTTTGCTATCTTAATTTTTGTTTCCTCTGTGCGAGGACTTGCCGCAGATGTGAGCGCTCACAGAATTCTCCATTCACGTGCGGCTCCGCGCGGCTTCCGCCGGGCCTGGGGTGGTTTCTTTTTCCAGGAGCCGATTCAATTACTCCACTCTTCAGCTTTGGTGCTGGTGGAAAAAAAAAAAAAAAAAAAAACCCAACAAAAAAACAGTGATGGAGCACGGTGTCACAGGTCACTGGTGATTAAACATGCCATCCTTCTCGCAGACATTTAGCTCAGAACCCATTTGTGTGCGACTGCCATCTGAAGTGGCTGGCTGATTACCTGCAGGATAATCCGATCGAGACGAGCGGCGCGCGCTGCAGCAATCCCCGTCGCCTTGCCAACAAACGCATCAGCCAGATCAAGAGCAAGAAGTTCCGCTGCTCAGGTAATAATTCATTTATCCAGCCTCTGCTGCGCTCCCCGTGCGGGATGAGCGGGGCCAGAGAGCCCGCTAATCCAATCTGCGGGACAGTGTTTGCTGTAATGGATATTAGGGAGCATCTTTGGAAATTGAATTTGGGGAAATTGGGTTAGTTCGACAGAAAGGCAATTACCTTATGGATTAAAAAAAAAAAAAAAAGAAGAATGAAAAGAAAAAAAAAGCAGTCTATAGCTGTCTTCTATTAAAAACAAAGAAAAAATATAAAAGCTTGTGATGTATATTTGTAAAAAAATACTAATTTATGAAATATTTAAGCAAAAAATGACAATATATATGCATCCATGTGGGAAATGTTATATTTTGACAGGATTGTCAATTGTATTCAAGCAGAGCTCTTACTGACCTAATGAGAGCTGAGCTCAAGTTTAGTTCCCACACTTAAATGACTGAGAACAGTGTGAGAGGTTTTCATACAACTGGGAGTGAGCATTTCTGGTCTGGGATGGGAGTGAATCTGGGGGTGAGGGAATGGCATCAATTCACATGCTTTCATACATTCATTTTTCTGACACCCATAAGCAATATACACTAACTCCAGTAAAATTGCCATCAAAGTTGGTAAGATTTTTGGTTTCAGCAAGCTTTGAATCAAAAGGTGCATAATAATTTAGGCAAAGGTTTTGTGTTGTGAATGAAGCAGAAAATCGTTTCCACCTGAAATTAACCTGCAAAGTAACATAAACAGCTTTTTCTTAATCTTATCTGTTCTTTATTTATGGTTCAGCTGTCAGTAAAAGGATATTTCTTGCCTTACACAGCACAACTAAGCAGATGCCTACTTCTTCATGTGTTTTTCCTACTGGTTATATTGGTTATATCTATTTTGGATTACTGCATTTTTGTATACTGTAAAGACAAGCAGGTCTCAGTAAGCAAATCTATTAGTGTGTACTGAGGAGAAAAATGACTGTTATTGATGGAGTACCTTGCGGTGTTTTCTATGAAAATTACTATGATTTTTCTTTTTTTCCTCTGAAAAGCAACATGATTAATTGTGTTCCTGGTGGTAAAAGATGAATGGCTCTAGATGGGGATGCAGCATGAAGCTGGGTGGCAGCAGCCCAAAACAAGCCGTTGTGCTTTGTGCATCTCTGCGAGCAACATGCCGAGCTAAACCTTCCCCTTATGGGGGAAAGAAAATAAAGATAACTTCATTTGCAGTCAGCTTTTCTTGGGCAGGCTTGTTAAGGTCTTCAATCCCTTGTGACTCAAGCTACAATATTTAAATCAGGCTTGAAATTATGACATATTTTATCTAGGTTTTTGGATTGTGTCCATCATCGTAACAATGTAATTAGCCAGTAATATTCATATTTAAATAAACTGGAAATGAAAATGCATAAATATAACTTAGACAGGAAAGCAGCCTGCAGAAACAGATCTGTATAAACCTGTACCCAATTTGCCATTGTTATTTTCTTCTGCTTTTATTAATGGGCTAGAGGAATTAATGTTATGTGTGTGCATGCATGCTTTGAACAAAGGTACAGGCTATTGGAGAAGGCAAACACCAGCTGACACCATTTAGGAGAGGTCAGAGCTAAGAAGAGCTACAGTGCAGAACTCAGTACCTGGTGATGCTGAGAATAATATTTTGTGTGAGTTCTTATCTTGGGGGTCCTTTCCTTCAGGCATTAGGTTGTTTTTCCCTGGATCTCCAACTCTACATCTATATCAAAACCACATGGAAAAAGCATAAACCTGACTTATGAAGGAGGAGAGCAGGGATTGAACAGCTTCAGAACAAAGATTTCAGCTGGATGAAAACTAATGCTGTTCAAAAGCTCACTAGAGAAGAGATCCTTGCCTGTAGAGTTTCCAGATGGTGATGAGATACATTGAACTCGACTTGCTGTCTGCTCACATGAGACAGGGAACATCTAATGGTTTAGAAAATCTTAGCTTGTAAATCAATCCAGGGAACAGACATCCTTGGCACCTGTTCTGCTCAACTTGTCCCTTTGAATCATGGCTGCTTCAGGCTTGGCATTTAGCAGGAATTTTCCATGTTTTCATTTTGAGGAATGTGTTTCATCCCAGGATCTAACACAGCACGTCTCTCTGCAGAAATGTCCATGAGGTATGAATCTTCTTTTAGAGCATTGGGCAGTGCTTTGTGTCATCCAGGGATGACACAATCCCACTGGGATGGCAAGGCTTAGTAGCTTTCTGTGTCCTCACTGTCTTTGGGATTCTCTGTTCTAGTTTCTACGTCTTCTGCTCAGTGTATGAAAAAACAATTTTTCACTTTAAAGTCTTTTGTAAATGTGCATCTCTTTCTCAAAAGGTTCTTTTTTCAAGATCCTGATATTTTCATGTAGTTTGTGTAATATATCTAGTACATGTCAATGGTCAGAAAATTGTTTTTGAGGGGAGAACACAGGGAATGTGAGGGGTTGGCTAAGGAAGAAATGTGAGGGATTTTATTCTCACACAGTTTTGACATTTGAGAAGAGATGAGGATGCACAGAAAGTTTGGGCTCTGTGGGAGCTGAGGTACTCAGGCAGTGTCAGGATCACACCCAGGAGTAGTTAAGCCTAGGAGAGTTTAATACTTTCACATCAGGGAAAGGACAGTTTTAAAGTCATGAAATTCTGAGGTTGTCCTGAAGTGGTCTGTGTGTCTGCCACATTCCTTTTGACAAGGACACGTAGTGATAGGACAAGGGGGAATGGCTTTAAACAGTAAGGTGGTTGATTTGGATTGGATATTGGGGAGAAATCCTTCCCTGGGAGGGTGCTGAGGCCCTGGCACAGGGTGCCCAGAGCAGCTGTGGCTGCCCCTGGATCCCTGGCAGTGCCCAAGGCCAGGTTGGATGAGGCTTGGAGCACCCTGGGATGATGAAAGGTCTACCTGCCCATGGCAGGGGGTGGGCCTGGATGATCTTTAAGTTCCTTTCCAACCCAAACCATTCCACGATTCTGTGATCATAAAGGAGACTGTCAGAAAGGGACTGTGAGGAAAAAAAGAAAAAAAAAAAAGTGACTGTTCCGTAAATTAAGGGAAGAAAGGGAAGTGCTTTTTCTCTAAGAACAGAAGAGAGGAGTGGTTAGCAGGAACAGTGAGAAAAGCTGAGATGTTTGAAGTTTCATCAGTCTGAAGTGGCAGAGGAGCATCAAGAAGGAAATGTCAAGAGGACACAGAAGCAGATGGGCTAAATAGAACTGTATTTGATAATTAAATGAAATTGTGAAGACAGATCTACAAAACTTCCTTCTGAACATTCTTTCCTTCAGTTTTCATCACAGGTCCCCACCATCCTGCTCAATAGCATCCAGCCTGAAGTACTTGCCTTCTTTTTTCAATTGATCAGTTCTTTGAGTTGAGGTACTTTTCCCAGATGCTATTTCCTCACAGAGCCTAATGATTCAAGCTTTTACTGATGACAATGGAGCAACATCTGCAAAGGTTATGAGTGGCCGTAGGAAGGAGCTTCTGTGCAACAGGTAGATAATGTACATAATTCTTTGTAAAAGGAGAATTGGAAGCATTATAGCATGAAATGAAGGAACAGCAGGGAACAGGACATATTTTTGCCCAGGGCTGTGAAACAGGCTAAGCTTTTGAATATACCATCAAATATGTTTAAACTTCAAATTGCAATAGATACTATTTTCTATGATTTGATGCAGTGCACCACAATAATAACAAATCTCCCCCTTGCCCAACTGTCTCCCCACAGCTGTACAATCTGAGACTAAAAAATCTGAGATGCTTTCTTGAAAGATAAATCATAAGTACAGGCTCTGACTAATTGTCTCTCTTCTGTTTAGAAAAGGGAAATACTGTCATTTTCAGTGGCAACAGTGAAATTCCGATGATTATTTTCTTTTTGGCTGCATCTGCCCACTTTGACCACCTAAGGATCCAATGGTGCTTGGCAGCCTGAGGTCACTGGAGGCTCCCATTCTTAATATGAATAAGGGGAAAAAAGATCAACACAAATATCCTGCCCAGAAGCATTTGATTAAGTTCGATACAGAGCAGTTTTGTTTTCTAAGGCAGCACTAGGCTTTAGGAGTAAGGGAAATGAATCTATGAGCAGATTGTGTTGTCTCTGTGGTAGCTTATTGTCACTTCAAGACTTGGCAGGTTCCTTGATTGCTGTGTGACACTGTGTATGAAATAGCTTTTGGAAAGAATTGCCTTTGCATTCAGCTGTATATCTATTTCTCCCTGTGATATGTTTGCATTTTTCAGTATATTGTGCATTTCAAAAGCAATGAAAGTTCCACCTGCTGTACTGACACAAACTATCTCTGATAATGATCAAAGCAATGTGTTTCTACAAACATCACATCACAAAAGCTCTTTATCTTCTAATTCTTGGAAATAAGACTTTTATCAAGAAGATTGATATTTGGAATACTCTGAAGTGAGCCTGTCTTATTGCTTCCTCCTGCATACATTGTGTCTAACTGCCTTTAATTAGTTACTTCAGTTCCAGACAGTGCTATACAATCAAAAGGACAGGGGAGAAGAGGAGGAGGAAAATGAACCATCTGCCAGCATTATTTTCTCCTTTTTGGGCACTACTTCTCATTAACCCAAAGCAAAGGCAGCCTTTTTGGGTACATTTGGGTCCAACAATGGCATATTTAGGGCTAGTGTAATTTCTCTCATGTTATTCACAATTATTACATGGTGATGTAGCTGCTTTTTGTTCACTCATCATTTTTAAGGCATTTGATAAAACCTCACTAATTGCAGCTTTTCTCCTAAGTCTTTATGTTCTTTTCCAGTCTCTGTCCTCGTACACTCACCTTCCTCAGGTTACCTGTCTGCTTTGGAACAGACTTGCTGTTTCTTGTAATCACCTCAAATTCCCCCTCTCTTCTCTGCATTGTTGCAGCTTTAGAAGGACAGAACTGCCATGGATGGAGTATGGGGAGCACAGGCTGCATGTCAGGACCTTTTCACACATTTCATGTCCTTTGGCCTCCTTGGGTTGTCCCCTTCTCTGCTCCTAGGGATGTGTAAACACCATTTAAGATTTTTGAGCTCTCAAACTGAAAGCTGCAATGCATTGCTATTCCTCAACCAGTCATGAAAGGCAGGTGAATTTAACCCAGATCTTACATAATTTATCTGATTGAAACACCCTCCAGTTGTTCCCATAATTTGCCAATCACTCTGATGACAACTTTGCAAATTCCTTTCATTTTTAATAAGCAAATAGTCATTTACAGACCACGGGCTCATGCTCCTGCCTTTAGCATTTCTGTTTGATGGAAAGCACAGGTATCCACCTGCTCCTGCCTGCCTTGTTGCGGTGCTGCAGGGACATGTTTTTGGGGATATGGTGATCCTGCCGTGGTGTGTGGGGCTCCAGCAGCTCCTGAGAGCCTCTGGGTTTGCCCTGGGTGCTCCAGACCTGCTCAGTTTACTGGGAAATCTCATCTGAGGCCAAGCTCCAGCCTTTTCTCACCATGGCTTTGCCCTGCTGTGAGGGAAAGGAATAGGAAACACTGGTTATGACTGGAGAAACTGCATTCAGATTTCTGTCTGTGTTTTGGTTTGGTTTCGTTTTGGGAGTTTTTTATATGTTTTGGTTTTATTCGGTTAAGTTCTGTGTGTTGTACTCCTTCTTTCCCCCTGAAAGACACAAAGACTCTGCAGAACTACCTTCAGAAACCCTCTGAATATACCAAAACTGAGGATATGTTTGTGGTGCATAAGAATTATTATTATCTGAATGGAAGGTTGTTTAACACCAATAAATCACCTGCAGATTAAATGCTACACAGAATTTGTAATTAGGAATATGAATTTTTCATGGTACACTGAAACTGAGTGTATTTGGGCTTTGGTTTGCATGAATTCTTCCTGAAGCTGAAGTCATTAGAGAACACAATACAACTGCTATGACTAAGAGTAAAGGAGCTGGGTTCCCTTGTACTGTGGAAGTGTTGCTGTTGCTAAATTAATTTGACTGTACTAGATACTGATTATAGCCCTCCCTTTTCTGCACATCTTTGACAGCAGTTCTGATATTTGTGTTAAAATTTGTGCCAGTTACTGTGAGCCTTCACTAGCCCTTCACAATGGTGAAGGGTTCTGGCTCTGCAGTGGGAGGAAAGAATGGAAACCATTTCACTCAAGGAAGCATAAGCTGAACATAAAGCAGGTGGGTATATTTGGCAGAGTATGGTTCTTAATAAGAAAGTGAATTGATGTGTTTCAGTTAGAATGTTTATTTTAGGCTCTGCCTCATTTTATTTTTGAGTTGAATTAGTCTTCAAAAAAGCAAAATATCTGAACAGCTTTGTTACCCACCAACATCCTTATTTGCAATTACAGTACAGAGGCACTGGGAAGAGGGAGGATGATTCTTGAGTCACAGATGCATCCATACCACGTGGGCATCCAAATATCACAGTTATCCTGGATTCCCCATGTAGGCAGAGTGCAGGGCTGTGTAGATTCCTCCCTTGAGATCTGAATTGTCCTCTTAATTAACTATGTCAGAAAGCTGAGGGATTGATTGCCCTTTTCACCTCAGAAATTACGGTGGGACAAAGTTTGCTGTCCTCTGATGCTGCCATTCCTCGTGTTGAGGTTAGGCTGAGCAACACCAGAGGTGCCAAGGCAGCACTTTTTGTGTGTGTAGTGGTCACTTGAGTGGGAGATAGAAAATAACTGGGGATGTGCTGGCATGAAGAGAGCTTGTCAGCTAAAACCAGTGCAAGGGTGTTGGTGCTGCAATTGGACAGCAAATATTTAATTTATTCTGAGACTGCAGCACTCCCCTGAGGTGCTGCAGCCTGATGGGACAGTTAAAAATTGGGTCCTGTGTATAAATTCTTTACAAACTGCAGTTTCAGTGACTGATTAACAGAACATGGATTACAAGAAGTGAATGAACACCAGGAGCAAGCCAAACAATGCTGCTTGTGTGTAAAGTATCTAAGGCAGAGGTTTTCATGGAAGCTGGCACATAGCTGGAGATGTATTTCACTTTTGAACTTCTTTTTTGCAGACCTTTATGCAGGATGATCTTATGTACATCCAAAGGCTTATGGAATTTATTTAAATGCAATTTATAAAATAGTGTGCTTTCCTGGTATTTCTGCTCTCCTGTATTCTAGGGACATAAATTAGGATTTTGACAGATTTCTTTGTGTGCTGGTACCTCTTGTTCATTGCAGCTGATGATTAGTTTAGGCAGTTATTGTAAGTGGTGTTTAATTAGTGCAGCAAAGGAATAGAGACTTGTTCAAAATATCCTCATGGGGTTTCTCAGGAAGGTGTTTGCAGAGCTCAGACTGCATTTGTTTCTAGTAGGACTGAAAGAGTTCATTGACACTGAAATGACTGAATTTATTACATATATCCCACTTAATACTGTAAATCAGTATATAATATAAAAGTCTTTGGAAGATATGAACTGTTACTTGTCATTGTTTAACAGAATACTGTGGATTAATTTGTTTGAAGAGCCCGGACCAGAATTTCTGCTTTAATAAAGCAGTGTAGGAATAAGGATATAGGATTCTACATCCTTCTTCACTGGAGTCATACAAAATTATTGGCAGGAATTCTCCTTACAGATATAATTTCTAAGTAAATGAGGTGTGGATTCCAGGGTTATGCATACTTTGAATTAATCAGGCAAGAAAATTAACGTGGTTTGGTGCCACATTGCATGAGTCACAGAAGAAAATTAATAATCTAATGTTTTTATCAATTCAGACTCTGGCTAGTTTGGCATCTTGTGGAGATTGAAGATTTGTGTTAGGTTCTCCTAAAAAACTTCTTCCGTTTATTTCAGTTTATTTCTTAGACTGCAAAATCAAATTGCCTTACTTTCATTGCTGAGCCAAACCCCCAGTGTGGGGTGGCTAAGTTAACACTGTGCTGATTTATTTCCTGAAGTTCCCAAGTAACTCAGTGTTGGCTTTTCTGCATAGCAGTGCTGGGTCATGGCAAAGTGGGGAAGCACAGACCCCTGCTCTATTATCTGTCATCTCTGCTCAAGCACTTGCCTTGTTCTCCATGGAGGTAATGAATAATCTGCTTGGTGCTGACTTTGTTCTTTGGGCAAATCCCTTACTAAGGAAAGTGATTTGTATGTAAAAGCACAAGCACTGACCTTCACTGAAGTCCAGCAGAACTCTGTGAGCAGTTGCAGAGGACAGCCACTTCCTCTCTCATCTGGGAATCCTGCAAGAACGTTTGAGGTGTGACTTTCAAAATCATTGTCCACTGGCACAGCTCTGCAGACAGTGGAGTCAGGGAGAGCTTTATTCCAGTGGGAGCAGTCGAGCCTGAACTGAATGTTCTGCTTTATATGTCCAAGTTGCAGGAATGAGTTACAGGATGTCGGAAATAGAGAACGCTCAGCTTCCATCAGAAAATGATGTACAAAACCCAACAAATATGCTCAGAAACAGACTAACAGAATAACAGAAAAGGCTCTCTGTGTCTGCAGTAGCATGTGTGTGCTGCTCTGCTGGAAAGTGCAAAGGAAACCAAAAAAAGAAGAAAAGAAAAGCAGTGGCAATTCCAGATTGTCAGTCTAAGTGCCACCAGCATGAAGGGCCTCGGGGAGCTGAAATCAGGCTCAAAGGGCACTTGGGGAGCATTTAAGGCCAGAGCTTGGCCAGCAGCTCAGAATCTGCTGTTAGTATGGGCTGCGGTATTTCTACGGTTTGATTTAAATAAATGGAGCAAACCTAAATGGCGTTTTTACTGAAAGGAGACACCAGGAGAGAGTAAGTAATAAAAAGCAGCACAGATTGGGCATTCAGTGTGTGGTGGGAACTGCAGGTGCTCTCTGGAAGGAGAGGACTCCTCTGGTGGTGTTTCCTGTCGTGTCAGCTCTGTCTCTGAACTCGCCCGGGCTCTGTTCGTGTTCACTAACCCCAATTGTGCTCCAGGGTGTTCCTGCAGTAGCATAAAGGATGACCTCTTGTATCCAGCACCTTTTTGCATGGGTGGAGTGGAGAGCAGCTCTCCGTGAACCTTCAGCTTGTGCTTCTCCATGCTGCTTCCTCTGAACGCTCCTCTCTCTCTGGCGCTGCCTAACTCTGACTCTGGCTGTCCATGGGGTTTTCCTTTGTGCTTGATCTAACCATGTGGTAGAACAATACAAATGGAACATGGTTCTGTCAAGCACCATGGAAGGCTGCATACTCCCTGCAGCATGGCATGCCTGGATACTTCTGCTGGGGCAGAAGCATCAAAAGGTGAGAGATTCCCTTTCCCTTTCCCTCTCTGCACCGTGGAACTGGTGAAGTGTTGCTAACCAGGCTCCCAGGGAGCCACAGGGATGTTTGCACAGACTTTCCACAGGGCTTGCATGCAGAATAACCATTTCTAAGTAATTAATCTGTTTAATTGCTCTCACAATGAAAGAGTCAGGCGTTCTGTTGGTTGATAATATTCAAAGGTGATTCCAGCCATACCTACAGAGATTAAAAGTCACGTTTGTCTCCTTACCCTGTGCATAATGTAAGCTGCATCTGTCTGTTTGAGCTGTCCAGTGAATCCTTCTACTTGAGATGCACTTTGGATGCTATTTCTGCAACAAGACACCTGCCACTCAGTGTAACTTTGGACCTGTTCTTAATGTCCTGGCATTGCATTGTCAACAAATATAATTTTAAAAAGCGTCAGAAGAGTCTGCAAAGCATTGTTTTTCATCTCTTGAAAATGGCATGGCTAACACGGCCTGTTTGGGAACACCACTATCCAATAATTCCAGAGGGCAAAGCTGAGTCAGCAAATCCAAATGGGCCACTTTAGCTTTGACAGCTTAGACAAGATCTTCAAAATACTTGTGCCCTAACTCCCCCCCTACACAGAGATAATGACTCCTTTTCATAAAGGACTTTGAGAGTCTCATACAGAAGTTTTCTTACATTGAAATATTTCCTTGTCTTGCAAATTTGTCACATCTCTATTGTGGAGCTGTCAGAAGAAGGACATGCAGGATTCTTAGATTTTTTTCTGCAGTTACTGATAAAAATTAACACTAGCAATGTGAAATTATGACCAAAAATTACACTTCTTTTTTATTCCCTATGAGAATTGTGATCTCGTGGTTGTATGAAGAACTTTTGAGATTCCTGGGTTTTTCATTCAAGTTTTAGACCAACTGATCTCAATGGTCCTATTTTTGGTGCCAAATTTGAGGCAACTGGATCATTTTCTGGAATGAATGTGTCAGGTCACTTTTGAGACAGCCTGATTTGTAGCAGAACAGATCCTCCAGAACTCCTTTTAAGTCCTTTGGACAAAGCTAAGTTTTAAAAACTGAAATCAGATTTTTTAAGCAATGCTTTAAAAAAAGAGAAGAACAAAAAGGTATTTCTCTCTGTTGCCTGATTCTCCATGTGGGTATCAGAAAGGCACAAAGAATGTTTGAGCACTTGGAAATGTGATGTTTCATTTTCTCAGTGCTGCTGTTCTGTGGAATGCCATGGTGTGTTTGTTTTATGATAATAAGAAATCACAGTACCTGATAGTAGTGTCACATTGGTTGTGAAATAAAAATGTTATCAGAGTAACTAACAAATCAAATAACTGCAACTGCCCTCAGTTACACACAGGCCTTGCTGTTGCCTTGGCTACTTGTTTTACAGCAAGCTTTAATTCTTCCTAATCTGGGGAATTGCTAGAGACTCCCAGGTTGTGTTCTGTCCTGCATCTCTTCTCTGTGGCTTTCCATGGATGATTTTACAGTGCACAAGAAGTATTCCATGCCTGTGGTGGTGAGCTGTGTTTCCTGAGTCCTGTTGTGTTCTCTCAGAGCCTGGCAGTCAGGAGGAATGGATATATATGCTTAAACAGCTCTGCAAGCAGATGGCTGCATTTCACATTGCTATCCCAGATGGGAATATCTTAATAGAGCAGCCACCTGTCCAAGTGATCTCAAGGCTCAGGTCAAATAGTGAATTTTATCTAGACTTTGGCAGGTGATTCCTGCTGTCTCTCAGGCTGAGATGGCTGAGTACTTGCTGAGCACACACAGGCTGTTGATTACTTTTGGTTCAGTGATTACCTGAGTAACTCTTGTTTAAACTCAAAAAGAAAAAAAAAGAAAAAATTTAAAAAAAAAAGAAAGAGAGAGAAGGAACAAAAAGTGTGAAGGTGATGTTTGCTCCCTTTCTCTCCTGCTGAGCTGAGGCCTTTCCCCTGATTCAGTGGTGGTAGCTGTGGACAGATGCCCAGGCAGCATCAACTTCTCAGAGCTGCTGCAGTGTGGAAGGTTGTGTGCCTCACCATCAGGAGAGTGGGTGCCAAGTCAAAGTGTCATAAAATTCTTTATTTGTTCAGCCAAAAAGCTTTAGAGAAAACAAAAAATGTATTTTTCTCCCTCCGATGTTATACACTGCTTTTTCTCCTTCATAAAGGATTCCACTCTCCCATCTTTTTTTTCCCATGGGAAGATGAATCTTGTATCCATCAGTAGACTAAAACTTTAGCTTAATAAATGTTTACCCTATGAAACTTTACGTTGTTTGTGATTATTTTTTTCAACAAAAGCAACAAAATTAGTAATGCTTCTTCAAGGTTAAAGTTGGAGATTTCCAAGACACTTTCTGATCACTGGCGGGTTTTTGGTGGGTTATTCAATATCTACTGTAATTGTAGCAGTTTTAGTAAACTCTGGTTCTGATAACTGTTTATCTTTGGTACTGTTTCCAAGGAATCATAAACTACCAAACATTCTGACTACCCAGCTTGGAATGTATAGGACTGGAAATAAAATGTTAGATTTTTTTAAAGGATAAGTGTTTAAATGATAATGGTGTGGGGAAACTCTCAGACTGTATTTTTATAATGCTTTAAAATGCCCACTGGTCCTAATACTTTAAGTGCTGTGCTATCAGTGAAGTTGCTCTTTAGATATATAATTTATAATAAGCACAAAAACCAGCAAAGAATTTAGCACCACTGAAGTAGTAAGGTACAAATCTGTATGTCAGTGTTCCCATAATCCAACTTGGAATTACAAAACTAAACCAAAGTGCGGCTGTGGGATGAAAGTGTTAGATTGCCTGTAGAATTGCTTTTTTTCACTGCATCACCCTGTGGAGATAATGCATAACATAAATTGAAATAATAATGGACTTAGGAAATGTCTTTTTTCTCTCAGAAAATAGTACATGGTCATAAAATGGGAAGTGGTGTATTTATCAGTCAGGAAGGGGAAGCAGGTGATGAATGTCATCAAGTCTCCATAAGCAAATATCAGCTCAGGTTTAAGTTTTTGTTGATGTTTTTGGATTCTGAAAACATTTGTTCAGCTCCTCTCTCTGAGAAAGCCTTGTAATTGACTTCTAAAAGTTTGGAAACCTTGAAAAATGCTTCTTGGTAATTACAATCCCTGGGCCTTGCACAGGGCTCCTGCAATGGCTCTGGTGCTTCTATTATGAAATACGAAGTGAGTGGGCAGGAGTTGCAAGGTGGGGGTTTGGCAGCACTTTGCTTACACACACATTTATTAATCCTCCTGGTTCCTTGAAGCACTGAGATCGAGTTTCCAACCTGCTGCTATTAAACGAGAAAAACCAAACCTGAAAAGGACAGATTAGTTCACTGAGCCTAATTGGAAAAGCATTTCATTAGAATGGGTCAAAAACCCAGTCAAAGAGGTCTGGCAATCACGGTGTAATGGTACATCAGGGAGTGCTTCTCACTAAGTATGCTCTACCCATTCCTTAATTAAAATGAAAATGATTTAAACTGCTATTACTTTCCTTGCTGTTTGTTTAACATAGTTAATAAAGATATCTAATTGTTGGAAAGTTGACAAGGTTGTCTAATAAAAGATTGCTCTGAAAAACAGCTCTAATAGCTGAGGTCTGAACGTTTGGGACTTCTAAATGATATCTTTAAAAGTCTTTTGTCATTTCAATTCTTTCATGAGATGCCTTTTCCTTGTTGCTGGACTAAATTCCAAATGGGAAAAAAGTGACTTTGCTGGAAAATCCCTTAACAGGTAGGCTTGTTAGACAAGGAATTATTCTGTTAAGGGGAAAGTGAAAAACCAGAGACAAGTCTTGGGAGCAATTTTAAAAATTGCTAAGCACAAGTCCTTGGCAAGTATTAGAAGTGTGTGCAGGAGCTGGGGATGACAGGAGGCAATGCTGAGGGTGGATTCCATGGTACCTCTGGTTGCTGCAGTTATCAACAACTGTTTGCTGGAATATATTTTCCTTTTATTGCAGGCTCAGAGGATTACAGAAGTAAATTCACTGGGAAGTGCTTCATGGACCTTGTGTGTCCCGAGAAGTGTCGCTGTGAGGGGACAGTGGTGGACTGCTCCAACCAGAAACTCACCCGGCTGCCCACTCACCTCCCTGAATACACCACTGACCTGTGAGTGTGCCTCTGCCAGGGGTGTTCAGCTGCACTTCTTGGCTTCTCTGATTTTTAAAGGCTGTAAAAGCGACTCAGATAATTAAAAGCACCTCCTGCTTTTATCCCCGTGTGAAAATGGGAAGCTAATTTTATTTCAGAGTTGCACCACAACTCTCATTTCCTTGGCATTTATGCCAGCTGTGGGGGTGAGAAAGGAGCCATGGCCCCGTGCACCAGCCCTGTGTCCTCCTCAATGCTGGCCAGGCCCAAGCTGTGTCCTTCCTGTCAATCTACCCTGGAGTCTCTGCCATTGTACCTGGCCATTTTTATTTAAGAAATGGTTTTACCCGTTTGAGTGAATCTGTGATGGGAGCTCATTGCATCTCAGCATTGCCTGCTACTTGGGTGGAGCAGGTCTTATTAAACTAATGCAACTTCAAGACATCTGAGTATGAGAAAACATTTTTATTGCTTAGCAACTGAAGATTCTGGTTCTTTTCTTGCACTAGTAGCCCCTTCAAAACAGAATTTTCTTTTTTTTGAGTTAGTGTTGTATTTTTTGTACTTATTTTATTTAAAACCTCATAAAAATTATTGATCTGAAGTTAAGAAAAAATATGAGAGACATTCAGAAACGCAGCAGAGACTCTACATGGCAAAATGGAGCTGTGTGCAATCAGAGAAGGAATTTTACATCCCAAGCCTGCCAAGACAGTGGCCTTCACATTCATTTTGAAGATCAGCAGACTTTTATAGGAAAGGACCTGAAATCAGAGCCCCTCTGGTTACATGGACCCCATCTCCAGTTGTGTGCCTGGTGTAGCAGAATGCACCACAGAGGTTCAGACAGGCACAGGAGGTTTGTGTGCAGTGGATTAGCTCAATAATTCCTTATCCCATGCATTGGGAGATGAAGGGGCTCTGACACTGTCCTTTGGCATTACACTCTTTAAGACATCCTGAGCTTTTACTGTAGATAGTCCTCTATGTCCCTTTTCCTTCAAAGCTAAACTCTTTTACCTGTAGGAGTCTGGGGGGATGGCACAGAGTGCCTTGCTTAACAAAGGTCATGTTATCTGGGTGGCAGCCCTGAATGTCACAGGGATGTATCTGCAGACATCTGTGAAGCATTAAATATCTCTTTGTTTGTTCCTCTCAGGCGTCTGAATGACAATGACATTTCTGTTTTGGAAGCTGTTGGGCTCTTCAAGAAATTGCCCAACCTCAGGAAAATGTAAGTCTGAGTTGCTTGTTAGAATGCATGCAGCCTTGGATTGGAAGGAAGGAGGGAGG
Organism: Passer domesticus; assembly: GCF_036417665.1. Classification (NCBI taxonomy): domain Eukaryota; kingdom Metazoa; phylum Chordata; class Aves; order Passeriformes; family Passeridae; genus Passer; species Passer domesticus. The sequence goes on along the minus strand of NC_087486.1, from coordinate 14,108,387 downwards.
GATGAGTTTTTATATTTAAGTACTGCAGTAGTAGAAATCACTTTTTTAATGTGAGTTTAACGAAACTGAAGGAGTTCCCTGTTGGATGGACAGCCACAGTTAAACCACCCTGACAGATAAAGACCCCTGGGCTGACATTTCAGTGGGTTTTTAAGGCTACATGTCTTAGTCTTTCACTCAGAGACTGACAGGAATTCTGTCCCAGAGTTTATTCCACTGTATGCTTATTGTTGGAGATGATTACGACATTAGGCATTTTGGTTTTGTCTCTCAAATGTATTGTGTGCCTCCAGCTGTGGTGGGGATGTTTCAAATAGTCAAAGGAAAATAGTATTACAAGATATGGACAATGGCAGCTTCTGGTGATCATTATTGGTTTAGAGAGGAGAATAAATTAGCAAACATATAGATCAGTCATTCAAATATAGCTGTATAATTCTGCTGACAGTCCTGGAACAGTGCATTGTATATATTTAATGAAAGCAGTGTTTTGGAAAGAGAATAATATGTCAGATACCTCCTGATAGTCTTCAAAATGGATCCTTCTGAAGTCGTTTAAAGTTTTAACCCCATGGACCCATTGCTAATGTCTCATTTAACTGTTTGCTTTTAGTAAGGTTTTATTGTCTGAATTAAGCTAATTTAGGGAGCCCAACCAAACCAGGCAATTTGTTCTGCATTTGTTTCACGTGGTTTCTGCCATCTGGAGCTTCCTGGCCATTTGAGTCCCTGTGAGATCTCGGGGGCTTTGGAGGCAACTGTAGTGGGATTCTTTTTATTTCTGCAAGAGTTTCAGATGCAGCACTGCAGGCTTGGGGTGGGGTTGTATTTGTGTAAGTACAGCCTGTCAGGCTTGGGGAACTAATCACAAACATTTGCCTCATGTTTTATGAATGATCAATAATTTGTAGCTACAGTGCACTCAGAAAATGATGTTGACATTGTTAAGTGCTCTGTTCCCTGTGTAAGTAGATAGTAAACAGGAATGAAAAATGCATGCTATATAAATGTATACACAAACTGGAAAGCATCTGTCCTCATCAAACCTTCAGGATTTATGTTTTGAAAATTGGAATAATTTGTTTTTATTTAAAACTTACTGTAGGGAAGTACAGCGCTGTCCCTCCTGTCCTCATCGATCACTCAGAGGGAGGGATGCCTCGACAGGGGCTGTATTTTGGGCATAAATCCAGCATGAAACCGTTGTGAGAGTGTTTTTGAGTTTGTTTCTTGTGAAACAAAAGATTCTTTTATCTGTCCTTGGTAGCTGCTGAGATCAGAGGTGTGCAGGAGCAGGTCAAACTCATGGCAAAAGGAAGCTGCACCCTACAAAGGGTTTCGTGCTGGGTTTAGTGGCAGCCTCCAAGCAGAGGCTCCTTACGAAATCTTTGTAGCTGAGCTCACATCTTTTGTTCTACCTGAAGCTCTAAAGAAGTTTTTGCATTTCAATTAAAGGGATTTTCTGAAAACAGTGGTTTTTCACGTGAGGAGACCAACGTTTCAACCACAGCTTTACTCAGTGGCCTGGTCCCTAAAAGAGCCAGATTGAACTTCTTTCCCTGTTTCTTCCATTTGGTGAAAAGAAGGGGTTACCAGGAAGAAACCAACAAACACCCCTTTCCTTCCAGTTATTATTTGGCCCTTACTAGGCCAAATCCTTCTGCTAATGAAAGGCCCCTCTCCACCCAGCAGGGGCAATGTGGCAGTGCCTCAGATGGGATTGCTGCTGCTCATGGTCCTAAAGCAGCAGCTCTGTGTGGCAGGGGGGGCAGGCACAGGGTCTGCACTGGGGCTCACTGCTGCTGCTAAATCAGAGAGGAAGTGCATTGATCCAATCTCCATTTTTTAGTGTGTATAGGGGACAAGAAACAGAACTGTTATTTGATTGACAGTATTGACTCTGTCTCATCATATATTCCTTGTCTGCTTAAGTGTTAAAGGCAAACAGCAGGTGGGGGAATCTGTCTGGAAATTGAATTGTTTCCTAGGCTTAAGAAAACAGCCTTGAGCTTTGCAGTGGCAGGGCATTAGCCTAAATAATACAATTTTTTTCTTTATTTTTTCTCTGAAATACTCTTTTTTTTTTTCTGAAATGAATCTGAATATCTGTAATATGGATATCTGAAGGGTATTTGAATGCTTTTCCTCTGGTTGTCTTTCACTTGAGTAAAGGACTGCTGACAGATCCATGCCAAGGAATTTGGAAAATAAACTTCATTTCAGAGAGCCATGGTTCCACTGTGGCTGGTAAAACTCCAGCAGAATTCCAGAGAGAGTCAAAATGATGGGGAAAAAGGGAAGTGTCAGACCACCTTTGCAACATGTGGTAGCACCAACCCCACCTCTAATATGTAATTGGCTGTTGTGGTGTAATTTGTCTGTAAATAGTCCTCCTAAGCTGAACCTTATTGTATGATGTGTCAGCCTAGGGTTTAATACATTTTAATGCAAAACAAAATTGAATTCTTGATATAAAAATGTAAAGGTCAGAGATACATAATGCAATGTGATGCCACATTTTACTTAGGAATTAAATAGCTAAGATTACCCTGCTAGTTTTTAAAAGGTTAACATATCTGCATGTGCCTTTTAAAAAATAATCAACTTCAATAATTAGCTGCAAAATCCCATATACACAGTATGGTTTTCATAACCTAAATTTTAATTTTCATTATGTTAATGCTTTTTACAGTAGAATGAAAAGATTGGTGTAGATTCTTCTAGACAGGTCTAATCCAGTCCAGAAGTAATTTATTGGGTTCTCCAGTGACCTCAGTTTTACTTTCATTGTGTTTTTACTGTGTGGCATTAGCTGATCTTGCCTGTGCAAAGGGAAAGCTGAAGGCTCTGAAGGCTGAAGTCCCATCCCACTGACTTCAGGCTCCAAGGACTCTGTTGCTGATATTTTGCAGCGGTTAGCAAAGAGCACTTGGAATCTGCCTGGAGTGCAGGAGAAATACAAGGATGCATTTCTGAGCTCTTTAGGAGTGGGAGCAGCTCCAGGACTTGGATTTTTGAGGGTGGCCTAAAAAGGCTCCAGGAGCTGCTGCCCTCCAGCCATGGGAGCTGGAAGCTGCTGCCTTTCACAGGGAATTATGTGTCCAGTGGGAGATCTTCTCACTCAACACATCAACGTCTCATGTCGGGTAGGGGAGAGGGGAGACATCCCTCTTCACAGAGGTGAAGTTTTGACTTTTGTAGAAGGAAGCAGTTCATTTCTTGCAGCAACCACCAAATTCGGCATGAAGAAAATGCTGGGAACCTCACCACTCCCTGGCAATACCTCAGCTGTTAATTAGAGAAAAAAACTTCCAGTGTCTGGGTACTCCCATGGCAGTGGGAGCCTGGAGGGGTCTCTTGGCCACGACAGGGTCAATGATCAAAACCCCCCAGGTATCTGACTCAGAAGGAGCACAGAGAGGCCCTTACTTGCTGAAATGGGATACTGACCCACAGGCAGAGGCTGGAGCCCCCACATGCCATCTCCAGAGCTTGCCCACTCCTCTGTGCCTACAGGAAATCAGTGGCCATTCCCACTGAAGTCCCAGCAGCTGTTTCTGCAGGGAAAAGAAATCAGCAATGAGCTCACATTCAAAATAGAAAGGTGAACTGCCATACTTCATGCACTGCTGGGGAGAAAGGGGACTGACCTCTTCTCTTGAGAACAAGAGTAATGAAAAATGTTTACCTCAAAACCTGAAAGGGTCATCTAACAGTTCATTCAGTTAAGTCTTGCCAAAGTTACAAAGTGAACATATAATATGGTCTTTATTATAAGAAATGTCAGGCTGTCTTGCCAATAGCTGGTACTGCCAACCCACCTTCAGCATGTAATTGCCTTTGGAGGCTTAATTTGGCTGTAAGTATTTCTGCTAGATTGAACTGTATGGAGTGTCAGACCAGGATCTGAATGTTTTACATGTGAAATAAAATTGAATCATGATAAAGTTTGTGGACTAGAAGTCAGCTTCAAAACCAGGATATCAGGTTTCTGGGGGAGGCAGGAGTGGTTTGTGCCCTTGGAAACAGCTGTTACCTGTTGTTCCTTCCCCTAAGCATGAATTTTGCCATGGCAAATGAGGTTGCAGTCATCTGTCGCTTGTTACACAGGAACAGACTTTATTTTCTGGAAATGGGTTTGAGGAGAGTGTTGTGCTTTTGGCATTTGGGCTCATTGTGTTTTTTGCAGCAAGGCCATCAATCTGCTCTGCTGGATGAGTGCAGGGGTGTCACTGAGTGCAATTCACTGTCTGTCTGTAGTATTTAAGGCTTTCAGTGCCATGCAGCTCCTGAGGAGAGCTGACACCATCAAACCCAGCCAGACCATTGGTAAAGGCTGTAAAACCCTCTCAGCATCCTCCAGGGGAATGCAGCAGCACTGGGCTTTTCCTCCTCACATGTGCTTAAAGATTCCAAGCACATCTCCAGCAGACAGAAATATTCTAGGGAAACCCCACTCAGGATGATAAAACTGCAGGGTTGGAGGTGACACCAAGCAGATCTCTCGTGGTTGCAGATCTCTCTCAGGGGTTTTCCAGATGAGAAGGTGTGTCAGTAACTCAGCAGTGGGGAGCAGGAATGCTGACATTGCCCCAGCAGATACAGCAGGGTGAATGCTTCTGTTAAGTGAGAATAGAATTCAGCTTGCTCTTGAAGTTATGAGATTGACAGAAATAATATTGTTATAAACTTCAGCCATAAAGTAAATAAAATGTGACTGAAAAGTGAGCTGTGTGAACAATGTCACCTTGATAGCTTCTTGATCTCGTCATTTCCTATTCACAGCCCCCCATAAAGCAGACCCAGGCTTTCTGAAAATTTCTTTTGACCTCTTGCCCAAAATAAAAGTCTGGAAATAGGATGAAATATTATCACCAGGGTAAATCAGGAAGTCCTTATGGAAAAAGCCTTCAGGAGTTACCAGGCTGAGGTCAGGCTGGCTCCCATTTGGCTCCTGCCAGAGGGCATAGGAGTCTCAAAACTCAGTTTATTTTCCACTGTCTTCCAGTATTTCAAGAAGAATCCCTGTAGAAGCTCAGTGTCACAAGAGGATGGGGCTTTTCTGTAGTGGGAGTTTGCTATAAACTGTCAGTAGGTTTTTTTCTGATAAAAAAATTCCTTGTCAAGTGTGATGATCGCATATAAAAGAATCTTTTAGAGCTGGGAAGAATGGAGTTAGAGGTCTCAGAGTTGCAGACCAGGCAGAAGGTCTGCAGTACTACAGTGCTTTCATTTTTTAAACTTTATACCAGCTGATTATTTTTCCTGGTAACTCTAGACTGAAAAGTATGTAATTTCTCATGTTTATTATTCTAGCTGTTCAGACTTTAAGAGGAAACATTTTTTTTCCCCTTTGGTGACTGAATGTTGTCGTCTACCACTTTTTTTTTTTGTTGCATTCTGATATGGGAAACTCCAGTTCAGGAAGACAAATAACAAAATCCAGGTTGGCAGAACATCTGCTTTGACAATACTCCAGGCAGGATTGCAGGACTGTAACATCTTTACCTATTTATTACTGCAGAGCTTCTCCTTTCTCTGCCTTGCAACTTTGATTTCAGCATAATGTTGGATTTTCAAATCTTTTGCATGGGAAAGGTATTTATAATTGGCTTCTTCTGAGACTGCTGGCATATTTATGGGTAATTCTGTCTTGCTGAAAAGATCAGGCATTATTAACTCAAATGAGCAGAGTTGCCTATCTGCTGAAGTCCTTTGGCAGCAATTAAAATTCAGATGTTAGCACTGTATAAAGGTGCCAATTCCTTTGCAGATGTTGGCCAGCTTTTGTCTCCAATATTTGCTCTTTTCTGCCTTCAGTATCTAATAGACCATTAAGATTGCCCCCATGTTTTAATACATGTACCTAAATATCTTTTATATGGCAAAAAGTAACTTATAAACTTTACAACTACAACTGTAGGTCAGTTTGCAATCTGCAAAGTCTTTGTCTATTACAGTAACTCACCCTCCCTTCCCACCACAAACATTTTCTTACTTATTCTGTGCAAATATGCATCGTGGCATGATCTTTACCAGGAGGGGCATCTTTGGGAGCATTTATTTATGCCAGCATTCAGAAGAGATGCTGAGCTATAAACATTTCCACTAAAGAAATAGCTGAGCCCCAAAATTAAATGCATATGTCAGAATATCCTCCCTTGACTTGCTTTGACACTGAACATAAACTCTTCATGTGAGCGCTAGCACAAAGCACTAAACTTCTGGAAAGAGAAATTTGCCTGTAAGTATTTCTAGATGTTTTTATGTTATTTTTGGCTGATTGCTGGCGTGCTCCTATTCTTTCTGATCACAAGAAAGCACAAGAGGTGATGGGCCACATGCTGTAGGGCCCACTCTCCGACAGTTGTTCAGCAGACATAAACCAGTGTACTCCAGTTTCCCACATGAAACATATTTCCAAGGCTCTTTTTTTTTTTATTTTATTAAGTGATGACTTCTGAAAAGAGCAAGACCCACATTATTTCTATCTGAGGCCAAGCTGTCCTCTTTCCATGTCTTCTGTCAACTTTTATCCCAGTAAGATTGCCAGCTCTTCTGAGCAGAGTAGCCCAGGTGTTAATCTGATACCTTGTCATTTGTTTTATATCACCTGGAATTGGATTTTGAAACTATTACTCATGCTGTGTCTGTACTGGGATCATTTTTGGAATAATGTGCTATTCTGCATGAGTAATGGTGTTGGAATTTAACATCTTCTTGGGACCAAGAATATATCTTGTACTTTCTCCTTTTTGTTGTAGACAGTAAAACAAAGACCAATGTTTCCTGTCATAGACCTCAACAAATAGAATTATTCATCATAATATATACAGGACATCATGGGAGATATTTGAAGGACTCAGGCTCAAAGTTTTAATGTGTTTAAGGCCTTGTATATAAATGTTTTAAATAATTAAATGCCATTTATTTTTATACATCTCTGATGGCACTTTTATCATTCAGAAGTTGTCTGTTCATGGGGGTTTTCACAAATATGAAATATTCAAAAGATTAATTTTGCATTTCAGGAGAACTTCATTTGACTTTGTAGATCAAAGTTTTCTAATGTGGATCTATAAGCAAACATCTTGAGACTGTATAGGCAGAGTAAATATTTAGAAAATAGTGCTGTGTATTGCAGTGGCTGTGAATTGACAATTAAGAGATACTTGTTTCATTTTGAGTGGTGTTTTTTTTTATTTAAATGCACATACTAAAGTTGGTATCAGATACATGGTACAGTGAACAAAAGTGGTCCATATTTCAATTTGTGGCAGCATTTCAATAGCAGTAACATAACTGACTCTTGCCAGATGAGCACCCACACCCAAGCTTTGTCCATAACTTCATGGACATGAATCAGATGCTGGAAACTCCCGCTTACTGTTTTCAGAAGCATGGATATGAAAGAACTACATGAGGAGTTAAAATCTGGTAGCTGCATTAATTTAAGTTGTCTTGATATAGCTGAAATAATTGTGGTTTTGATGAGTGCAAGGAGCTATTTGTAAGAACATAGGAATACCTTTGAACTTCTGGATGCGCTCCTTGCTGGATGAATAGATAGGTCTCTCTAGATAACCACTAAAAGGAACAAATTCTTCCTATCTCCCTCCCTCCAGTGTGATGTTTGGAATAAAACACTCCTGATTTTCTTATTGTCACTGGGTGTGTCCTTCCAGAAATCTGAGCAACAACAAGATCAAGGAGATCCGGGAGGGCACGTTCGACGGCGCCGCGGGCGTGCAGGAGCTGATCCTGACGGAGAACCAGCTGGAATCCGTGCATGGACGGATGTTCAGGGGCCTCACGGGGCTGAAGACCCTGTAAGTGAGAGAGAGCCCTGCCTCTGTTCCTCTCTGGGCAGGGTGGGAGTGCTCAGGCTCAGCAGTGCCTGCTGAAATATCTCTTATTGCACAGCCAGTGCTACTGCTGGGCCTTGAGGGTTTCAATCCAGCTCTAGTCCTGGGCAGGTTTGAGATTTATGAGCTATTTCTGTAAAAGGGACAGATTTTCACAGGACTGACATGATGGGGAGCCTGTCATGTGTCAAATATGTGCACTTCAAGTCATTTAATGCTTTTATTTTGGTATTTCCTGTGGAAACAAGACATATAGGAACATGTTTACTGTCTCTTTGTCCATCCTCCCACTGTTCCTCCACCCAAATTGGAGCTGTGCTGTAGAAAGAAAGCACTTGACTATGTGGGGCTGTCCAGAAATAAACTCTAGGAATCAAAATAAAATTAAAATCTGCAATTTATTCATTAGCAAAAAAATACTACTTATGTTGCAAGGTATCATGACACAATTAGTACAGTCCTTACTCAAGTGTAAAAAGAAATTCAAGTTTCGTTTCAAGGACTTTGTTCTGTGATGACAAATATGGAACTTTTGCTGTTCCATTAACATTTTTTGTGGTTACAGCCATCTGTTCTTCAATTTAATGTATGCACTTTACTAAGGGATTTGAAAATACTGCCCATAGATATTAAATTAATTTTTATACTGTAAAGCAGCCTGTGGCAGTGCTCCTAAACAAAATTCAGCATTTTTTAATAAAAAGATGCTTAACATTCAAGCTATCCTGCTGACCTGACCTACATTTCCCCAGCTGATAAAGCAGTCTAAATATACACAGCATGATATGAGGATTTGTGAGTCTAAGTTTTCTTTCAGAAAGGGCACACAGTGCGTGGTGAACCATGATATGAAACCAAAGGGTTTGGCTTGAGGGACATATATTGCTATCCATTAATTGACTTTCTTTCAGCATTAAAATAGTAATCTTTTGCAAAGGGGCTGCATTTGTCAGGGTCATGGTCCAGCTTTTAAAGGCTGTATGTTCCTGCAATGTAAGAAATCACTGTGCAGGATACATTGGCATTCAAATTCATCCACCCCATCTTGCAGTTCTGCTGCCTGATACATTCCATACAGGGCAGCAGAAATGTTCCCTGCTGCTCCCGAGCCACTAAGGGCCTTATTCCCTCATTTACTGCCTGTTCATTTTAGAGCCTGTGCTCTTGAGCTGCCAAAGGTGTGTCTCTGTGCCCTGTGGGTCTTTCCTGACACAGTTTCACCCCAGCTGCAATCCCAAAATTACAGAGACCGTGGTGCCTCTGGTGGTAACTGCACAGACCAGTGATGCAAAAGCAGCACAGTGTTCAGCCCCAAACAGGCAAGGTCTGTGATGTCACTGTCAATGTTTTCCCAGCATATCTAAACTCTCTCTGGTGATTTTCAGGTAGCATTGATGTAGCGTTTCAAAGGCCAGCTGGCAGATACCAATCTAAGATTTAAATTCAAACTCCTGAGAGAGTCTGAGTTTCCATTGTTCACTGCATGTGTTTGATACCCAGCAGTTAACCCTCCTCAGTTTGGAGGATCAATTCACTGCAGCAGGAGCTGCATGTATTTTGTGGGTCTTTGGTAGTGTGCTTTAATTACTGAATGATTTTTCACCTAAGTAGGAATATCACAACAGTGCAGTGATGTTTACAGACCCAGATATTGATTGGCATGCAGTGTAACAAATACACATGAGCCTCTTTTGCAATGGAGTGAAACAAGATACTCCAGCCTTTCAGATTAATTGGTCTTTATTGTCGAGTTCATTGTTACCATAACAACTCAGAGAGATGTATCTTCCAAAACACAGCACTGATTCATCTGGTACAAGCACCAAGCAAAGACCATTTTATAGAATAATTACTGGGTTTTGTCTTCAAAATTAATGATGATAATGGCATTCCAGAGCTTGTGCCAGGTCTGGAAATCTTTCCTACAATATTCATGATTTTTGATGAGGATACTGTTTTCTTCTATACTTTTGCATTGCAGATTGCAGAAAACATCCAGGACATGAGCAGAAGTAAAGCAGCCAGTATTGTTATTGTCACACACTTCTGGCAGTCTTTTTCAAATGATCTCTGAAATACATCTCAGCCTACTCTCAGATATTTATTAAATCGAGTCTTTAGTTTTTGTTTCAGGTTTGTCACTAGTAATAATGTTGATTGCATATTGCTTTCAGATGTGCAGTTCCCATTAGCTCTAACGTTGAGTGGAAGAGATGCATTTTAAATTTACAAGACCATGTTTAAATGAATCTAAGCCTCCTCTAGCTGTGTTCTACTTCAGCAAGCAGTAAAAACAGAGTGATTTCCAAAGCATCTCTTGATGCCCTTGGTAAAGCACCTCCCATCCTGAAATTATAGCCCCTCCCAGTGGTTCCTAATTCCCTGTTTTAATCCTTGTAGGATGCTGAGGAGCAACTCCATCAGCTGCATAAACAACGACACCTTTGCTGGCCTGAGCTCAGTGAGGCTCCTGTCTCTGTATGACAATCACATCAGCACCATCACCCCTGGAGCCTTCAGCACTCTGGTCTCTTTGTCCACAATGTAAGTTATCTTTTTATGGGATGAACATGTCATGGTGCTGTTCTTCTGTGCTTTCCTTTTAAAAAAGACAGTGTTTCAGTTTATATGGAAAATCTCATCTAGGGAAAGAAAACTCCATCCTACTGAAATCACAGGTTTGGAGGTTACAAGGTGTTTGAGTTATTTTTGGTTTTTTGGGTTTTTTTTAGTTTTTAGTTTCAGCTGGAGTGGCTGAAAATACCTGGAGGTTGCCAGCCTCAGGCAGAATGACTGTGTTTTGGTATGTCATAGCCCAATACAACGTGCAGGAGAAGGTCATGTAAAACCATTTCTGCAGATTCAAAGAGTGTGGTTTATGACACACTCAGCTCCCTGAATGCTATAGTGTCAGTAGAGTCTGATTTTGTAAGAACAGCTTTCTTGGATTTCAGTTAAATTAGTTAAACAGCAGAAGTCTTACTAGCTAATTCTTAGATTTTCAGAGCACCTGAAGAAGACAAAATAGTCAAGTCTTACTGAAGTTGAATTTCAAAATCCCAACCTAAGCTTTGTTTTAATTCTCTTACACTTCTCAGTCATTCTTTGAAATATTTCCCATGCTTCTTAAATACTTTAAAATGTTTTTTTAGTGTGTCCATTTTAATAAAGTACAGACTGATAAATATGGAAAGAAACTCTGCCTTTTATTTCCAGCTGTGAGAAGGGACCCTGGTGTTGCTGTTAATGGAAATTGTCTGTCTTGAAAATACAGCCTAATTGTCCAGTCAAAATAAACTCTCAATCCTATTGCATTTCAGGATTAGAAAACATTCTTCATCATGTTTGGGCAAAGAAGGAAGTGTTGAATCTCAGCTGTTTTGTTGCTGACACTTTCCCTTTGCTGTGGCAACTTTTCACCAGCAAATCAGTTATCATTTTGACATTAGCTTCGTGCAGCATAAGGAACACAGAATTTTATTTCCTTTTACATTGTGTAGTCCCAAGAATCTCCTTGAAGTTGATGGACAAAGAGAGAAACACAAGCAGATTATTTTTGTTGACGGTTTTCAAGTGTCTGGTCAAAGCAAGTGGCCCTTGCTGGGAGCTTGCTGTCACTGTGCTGCAGCAGTGCCTGCCTGCTCCTCTCTGTTGTGGCTGTGCTTCCTCCGTGGCTCCCTTTGTACAGGCACTCTCTGAATCAGCCTGTGAAGCCCCTGCCTTGCTTTCATAGCATGGTCCTTGTCATATTTTGTTAGAATATAGCCCATTTTTTTTTATCTGTTGGAGAAGATTGTTGCACTTTCTAGCAAGAGCAATTAAAGATGCTGCTAATTAGAGAGCATTGCTTAGGCCCTGATTTATAATCCTGTTGGTTCCTAGCTGTGTCTTGGTGGAAGAGTTTCTTCTTTGACACCTTTGCATTCTGTGTTTGATCTACAGGCAGAAAAGGTGTGGTTTTGACTTCTTTAGACCCTGGGTTAAGGCCGTGGTGATTTTTGCCATAAATGCAGAATTCAGCTTTGTTCATTTCATGGCAGCACTGCTCTGTAGGTGGATTTATTGGATGACAAACACACTGAAGTTAGATGGTGTGACTGTTTTCCCTGTTCAGCCCACACTTTGGGAGCTAATCGGGTACTGTAATGCTTTACTTTCACTTCTGTCAATGGGAGATGAAATTCATGCAACATTCCATTTCCATTTTTATATTGGCATATTTGCAGCACTAAAGAACATTGTTCCTTTTGTTCTTACCCTTTGTGAGTCAGTCTCGTTGATATTCTCAAAACATGGACAGATCGGAAAATAATACCCTATCTAATGATTTTCAATAGAAGAATAACATCTATTTGGTAGAAAAAATTGCAATTTTATTTTGTTGTTGGTCAAACTAGGCACTGTAGCATCTTAATTTGAAGTGCCCTTGCAGTTCTTCACACAGAAAATTCAGTCACATCTTTTAGTCCTTGGCACAGTCAAGGGAGATATTTGCAAGCAGAACTGCTTTTCTATGGATTATTATTAAAATAACTGCATAACTGCATAATGCCAGAATGACATAAAACTATTCTTGTATAAACTTAACCTGAATTCCAGAATACATTTTCAATCTAATTTCAAAAACATCCAGATGTGTTCCAGCATGTTTTTCTAACAGGTCACTCGAATCCATTTAAATAGTTAATATTCTATGACTTCTTTGTAATTTTGAAGAGGCACTTGTAGTAGGATATACATATTTCATTCCTCAAGACTTCTATTTCCCCTTGATTTTTAAAATATGTCTATGTCCTTGAGTAAACACTTCTGCATTTAATGTTAGTACAAAATCTCTGCTAAAAGTTTGATTGCTGTATTTCTGTCTGAGTGGGTAAATCACTGTTGTATGTGTAGAACTCTGATTATTAATGATGAGTTTTCACATCAATTTTTCTTCCCAACATTTCTGTTTCTGATTTGAGAACTCCACTTGAATAGCCAGTTTCCTCAGTAAAGCTTTGACATATAATTAGCCTTTCCAGACTTTCAATTCCATTTCAAGTCGAGTAGGAAATCTCTTTATCCATGTGATACTTTAAGGAGAGACTTCATCTTACATTTCTATCAATAGTTGCATCACAGTCTTGCCATGGAAAGAGCATGTATGTAGAGACATGTGTGAACTTCAGACTGCATTAAAGCTAAAAATCCCTGCTCTGCAGTTGGAAAAAGATGCAATCTAGAAGTTGATAAAGTGGCAGAAGATCACATGGAATTACTGACAAGATAAATTTGTTCTTTTTCTGCCTGGACTGATTTGAATTTCTAATTGGGAGATTTGTTTATTCGTTAGTTTTATCTGTAACAACGTATTTCTTTCTTACCTCCCAAGAAAAAGCATCATCCAACTTCTAAACTAAAGAGTCCAAAAAGTTTACATCATACATTAACCTGTGTTTGTCAAGAAGAAAAGGAGGCTTTGTGGATGGTTACATTAAGTCAAAGCAATCTCTCCTCTCTAGGCAGAGATAATTACTATTTTTTGATATGGAGCATTTTGTAGATGGAATGTTTGTGAAAGTTTTTGATAAGTCTTGGTAAGATGCTCTCTAGATGTGCAAAATGTCCTTTACCCTCAGAGCTGCTGGTTTTTCAGAAACCTGACTATACACACCTGCTGTTTGTTCCCAGTTGTGGATTATTAAATTCTGAGCATTTGTGTCATGGAAGCAGTTCTGTGAATGTGATCTCACTCTCTTCCATCAGTGGAACAAATGGCCTTTGAAGCACTGCCTCACTCGGCGTCGGCGGTTCAGACATTTGGTTCAGGCACTCTGCTCATGCCAAAGTCTATCAGTGTGGAAAATATACAAAGCATCCTGCATGTGGTCCCATTATGGATTAAAGAACATGGAAAACAATTCAGAAGGAAAGCAGCTAGAATTGGAGTATTGCTTTCAGTGCCTTTTTGCTCCTTCTTTACGAAAGCTCTTGCATAACCTGTTGGTTTTCTCACCTTTCTGCAGTGTTTGAATCTTAGTGTGAAGCAGGTGGAGTGTTTTTATAACATTATGCTGAGTTTTCTGCTCTCCCCAGTTCTCCTTTTTCCGCAATGTCCATAAACCTGTGTTAAATCCACATGGGATTAACCCTAGAGCTCCAGGGCAGAGCAGTGATTGAAGTAGGCTGTGCTGCAGAGCTGAGAGCAGCTGTAAATCATATTGTGGCTGTGTGATTTTGGCCTACAACCTACAGAATTTAGGAGTTGCTTTGAGTTTGCTTTCTAACTGCCCCACCTCAATTATGCCACATGTTTTTGTCTTCAGTACTATTGTTTTCTGAAGGAATTGTTTGGCTGAAGTCCTAATGTGATTTTGACTGCGTATTTAGGTTTGTGAAAGCATCTTGTAAGTGAAGACTTAAAAGCTACTTCAGCTACCACACCTGCACTTGAAGTGCCTGTTTCTTGCCTTCAAATTTCTTGTCTTAAAAGATATGCTATTGTTTAAGGAAATTTCATTATCATATTTATTTCTGTACTACCAAAATACTAACTCTTGGGCACATTCATACATGATGTGAATATTCCACCAGTATTAGTTTAGAGATTGCATTTTCCATGCACAGGCCCTGGCAGCTCATTCTTCATCCATGAGGCAGCCTCAGAGTGAGGCTGTTGATTCTCCATGTCTCTGTACATAGCAGAGACAGCTCTCCCTTTTTACAGGGATCTCAGCCTCTTTCTTTCAGCTGGAGTTTAGTTAGGAAGGAGCTGCTAAGCCAGGCTGTGTTCAGACTCCATCCCTCCCGTGGAGGTGCCAGGTGATTGCTTTGGGGGCTGCACACCACAGCACCATGCCAGGGCTGCAGCTCTGGATGGAAGATATTTCAGGAGCTGGAGCAAGATTTGAAGCAGACCCCACAAAGTGCACAAGGCAGCAGAGCAGATGCTTTTCACTACAGGTACCCAGAGAGAGAAATCTTCCTAAGTGGCCCAAGATGACAGTACTGCTTTATATGTGTATGTATGTACATGTATAGCACTATCCTTGCTGTTTCAATAGGAGCCCCAAATTCAGCTTGCCAGTGGCTCCCTAGTGGCTCTGGTTTGTGTGGGCTGGGACAGAGGCAGAGGGAGGGCATGGGAGTGCTGGGGCAGGAACATGATCATGGTGAAGATCATGCACACCTGGGTGCAGTTGGTGAGGTGAGTTTAGACTTGGGTGGGACCTGTAGCTTGGGTTAAATTCCACAATAAATCCAGCTCTGGTAGCAGTGTAAGTATGTTTAAATAATAATTTTAAGCACTTTGGTTTATAAACATGTTTATATATGCATAAATATATATATTTTAATTATAATCATATCCCTAATATAAAACCTGCATAGAACTTTCCAGATCTGCAGGATGGAGGAGGGATCTCACAGGAGCACAGGAACGAGCCTGGACTTGGAGCCCCTCATCTTTCTGTAGTTATTTCAGTATTTCTGCATGTTCATGTGTAATGGAATTATGTTTTGTTCCCTTTCAGTAATTTGCTGGCTAACTCCTTTAACTGTAACTGCCATTTGGCCTGGCTGGGGAAGTGGCTGAGGAAGAAGAGAATTGTCAGTGGAAATCCACGCTGCTTGAAACCCTTTTTCTTAAAGGATATTCCAATCCAAGATGTAGATGTCCAGGACTTCACCTGTGATGGTAAGAAAATCCAGTTTGATTTGGCACTTGTGTAATGTTGAGAAGGTTCCTCCCTACCGAGCAGTGCTGCACAATAAACACTTTGGTTTGGTGGTGGAAAAAGCAGCCACCTAGAGCTGAAGATCACTGTTCTCTATCACTGATGTATTTTGATTCTTGATTTCCAGTTTCTGAATTTCTGCTATCTACACCTAAATATAAGAATTAATTTATTGTAGACAAATGCTCTGCACAGTCTAACCCTGGTGTAATCCTGGGCCTTCCTTACTCTTAGTTAACGCTCTGAAATCAGTGGGAGCTGTGCTTGCTTGGAAAGTCTCTTAGATCTGGATACTGTTCAGGGTCACAAGTAAAAGGTGAATACAGGGAAATTTAAAAAAAACTTGGACATTATTTGAAATGACTGAGTGATGCTTCATGTTTTGTTGGGTTTAAAAGAAAATACCCTGACATTTCTTCCATTCTCCAGGTAGTTTTTGTATTCTGGTCAAGCAGAATTTAGAGAAACTAGTAAGGAGAACATTCCTTGATGAATGCCTTGCCAACTTGACTTGCAGCTTGTTGAGACCAGAGAGGCTGGAGGTGCAGTTAGTCATACCTCTGAAGAGACAATAAGAGTTCCCTACTTAGAATAAAAATTAATTCCTGTCCTAGTCAAGCAATCTGGCAATGGGCCCAGGTTCTTGAGCTCAGAGCTCAAGAGACCCAGGTTTAGTCATAAAAGAATAACTCACTTTTAATTTGAGAGAAAAAAGCCCCAAACCCAACCAGAATCCTGGTCCACAGACTGACATTCCACACTTGGGAGAAAAGAAGAATCCTGGTGCACGAAATGTCATTCCACAGTTGGGAGCTTTCTCTGTCAGGCAGTAACTTGGAGTCGAGGCAAATGGAAAGTAGGTGGTGGCAGGGTGTGAAACACAGAACACAGGGGAAAATTAAATATGCTGAAAAAA
The DNA here is from genome assembly GCF_036417665.1 of Passer domesticus. Taxonomy (NCBI): domain Eukaryota; kingdom Metazoa; phylum Chordata; class Aves; order Passeriformes; family Passeridae; genus Passer; species Passer domesticus. The sequence goes on along the minus strand of NC_087486.1, from coordinate 14,091,888 downwards.
TATGCTCTTTCTGTAGATTTATGAAGGACTTTGAATTTTGTTTCCAGTCATTAAACTCAGTGGGGAAGAAAAGAAGAAAAATCTTCTCTGTTCTTCTGTAGTCTGGTGGTGCCTCCCCAGCCCTCTGAATGCAAATGATTCCTACCCATACAGTCAGGGGTAATCCTGTTATCTTGTACCAGGACTTCCAGTCTTTTTCTTTAATCTCAATGCTCATGGGTGCTTCCAGCAGAGAGAAGAAAGAACCAGATCTGTCTCAATTAGTCCTTGCATCAGTTAGAAGGAAAGAGCAGGCTGGGAGCTCTGGGTCTCAGCTCGGGCTGCCTGTGCTCACACACAGTTGTGTGCTTCCCCTCCCTGTCATCCCCAGAATGTGCCACTAAGTGTTTCCTTTCACATACATCGTGATCCTGCAGCAGGCATGTGCCTTATGTTTTGCAAAGCCTGTTGCTTTTGGGGAAAATCCATGCTTTAATGTTCTTAGCTTCAAAGCGTTGGTTTCTACTGCAGAAATCCTATTGTTCTTCAATTACAAGATTTAATCTGCTGTTTATGGACCTTTGAAACCATTTTTGGAGAAAGTTGATATTTTTAAGTGTGCACAGATGGATTGCCAGCAGTTGGAAGTGTGCTGCTTCAGTTTGTTGTTTGCCTGGTTATCGTTGTTGAAAACAATGAGGCTTTACAATTCAGATCATAAACAAAGTGCCAGGCTGACTTTGAAAGATAAAAAATAAACATCTAAAAGCTGAATTTTACCAAAGTCTTCCAAAAGGAGAGTAGATAGGGAATATCATCACTCTAGATAAATTTAAGGGCAATGTGCTAGTCGAGTTCTCCATTTCAGCTGGCATATTATGGGTGGGGGGAGGATTTGGGATTCATACACTGGATTGCACTATAATTGCAGAATTACGAAGTAGATTCTCCTTAGGGGGGAAAAAAGTATTTTAAATGTATTAAATAATATTTTAAAATATTTCTATTCCGTTTATGAGCTGTTCTTGCTGCCTAAAGAATGTGCGTGAGGGCAGGGTGATCCAAAGGATTGGATCTGGTGTGAAATACTGTGATGTATTGTCACCAGTTATCTTCAGAGTGGGTGCCTTGGGCTGCAATGCTGATTTCCTCACACTCTGCCTCTGTCCCTGTGCAGGTAATGAAGAGAGCAGCTGCTTGCTTTCCCCTCCTTGTCCTTCCCAGTGTACCTGTGTGGACTCCGTGGTTCGCTGCAGCAACAAAGGGCTGCGGATGCTGCCCAAGGGAATTCCCAAGGACGTGACTGAGCTGTAAGTTACCTTTTACCTATCCCCTCTCTCAAGAAGTTCATCAAACTGCATCCTAGTGAGGCTTTGTGGGTCCATGGGGGGTTTGCCTTTGACTTTAGTCATCTGTGCTCTGGTGCTTCCCGTATGTTCTGACCATTATTCTTATTCTTATTTGTCCCTTGACTGAATAAATCGCTTTGTAATGGGAACAGAGTTTATCTGTCCTTGTACCCATTAATTCAAGGTGTAGGAACAAATGCATTTATTAGTATCAAATAATCCTGTAGTGCTTCTGTGAGAGCCCAAGCTCACAACAGGCAGTTTGAAGGGATGATGAAAATATGTTCCTGAGTTACGCAGCTGTGAGCTAATTATCCTCTGAGGAGATTAAAAAAGGGAAAAAAGGAAGCTGGTGGTGGAAACAAGGAATTCTTTTCTCCAAACCTCATGAAATGGCTAAAATAACAGATAATTAGATTATATTGCAAAGTAAATTTATCCTGGTTTAGAACCATCTTTCTAGTTGTCTTTTCATCTACGCTTCACTAGGACTTTATAGTGGATTTTCTTTCCATGGAAAGAAAATATCCTGGTGGAACTGCTTGGCTTAAGCAGTTGGCAGTAGAAATACTGAGCTTTTCCCCTTTAGGCCCTTATTCAAATCTATCCCAGGTGAGTCATTACTGAAACTTGTTACAATCTCATCAACATTTCTATGTGAAAATAATTGGTTGAGTTGGTTGGTATGTTTGATGAATTTTATAATGGTTCTGCTATTTTCTAGTACCAACTATTATTTTTATTCCCTTCACGGGGGGAGAATGGGGTTCACACTGTTTTTACCAGTGCTGTGGACAAATGCAAGGCTTTGCTGGTGAATGAGGGCACTGGAAATGCCTGGGGTAACTCAACATGGAAACTTTGCTTTAATGAGTACATCCTTGGAACACCATTGACCAGGGCATGGTTGGTAGTGAATTGAATTGAAAGGCAATTCCTGGCCTGGATTCCTTTATATTTTGCCATCAGTGTTATGAAGTCTGCAAGGTCATCTCTGCTCTGCTTTTGTTCAGTTTCATTGCATTCAAATGTAACTTGCCAGCAGTAAGGTATCACAGATGTTACTTTGATTTCCACTGCCACACTGAGGAATTTTTATGTTTAAATTTTGCATATTGAGTTCTACTGATACTATCTGATACCCTGATGACACGGCTTTCACAAAAAGAGTAAAATTAATCTCACGTTCTTAAAAACTGCTATATTTCTTAACCATTTCTTGGCAAATGAGGCAATAGCCTGGAAGTGAGCAGTTTGAGTTCACAGGAGTTTACGTGACTGTCTTCTTCAGTAGGAGCCTCTTGGCTGAGCAAAGCTCTAGTTCAGCTTTCTGCTTTCCATCCAGAAATGTGTCAGCAGAACACAGACAGCCATGGACTGCCTGGCTCTGAATATTTCATATTCTGCAAATATAACCTTTGAATCCATCCCAGCTGTCTTAAAATTCAATCCTGATCTCATTCTCCTCTCAACCAACATAAACTGAGCTCCTTATTTGTATCTGCACCAAAAGATGGGTTGCAGGTACTGAAGCATGAAATTTCATGTGTATGTGGAAACTGTGACAAGAGTGAAGTAAGTAAATAAAAAATAATCAATCTTGCTTGCCTTTCTCTGCTTCCAGATTGAAATAGAGATATTGCCCATAACATGCTGTGTCATGCAGGTTGCAAGTTACCAATGTGAAGTTACACATTTTTATTGTTCTGTGTTTGAGAATTGCCATTGTTGCTGTGATGAGCAGCATCTCCAGTGGAACCCAGCCTCTTGCCTCATCTTGAGGACAGCTGGAGCCTGGCAGAGGGAACCCAAAATCTGCCTTGGCACAGGATGGGAGAGGCTTGCCTTGTTCAGTTGCCCAAGCCCAGAGTCTAGGGTGCCAAGGAGGTGACAAGGACATGCAGAGCCTCCTGCCCCTGTGTCCCACAGCCTGAGCAGGGACAGGATGTACAGGAGCATTTCAGTGCAGTTTTTATGAATGCACCACTCTGACATTTATAACCTTCCATTGCTGACGTATTCTTCTGCCAGGCACATTGGTTGCAGTGCTTTTTATTAAACTGCAGAGCTTTTGTGCAACATGGTTTAAGAAAAAGAGCTGTCAGGTATCTGCTTAAACCACTCTCTTGTGGCTGAATGTAGCCTTCTCATAAATTTCTTTAAATTCTCTTAGAGGTCTTAAAATAGTCTTAAAAGGGGAATCCTTTCCTTGTAACAGGTATTAAATAGCACTGCAAAAATAAGCATATCTCTTGCACAGGCACATTGGGGAAATGTTACCCTTTCTGGGTCAAATTTCACTGTACACTCAGCAAAGAAGATCCCCAGCAAAGTTTTATTGCAGGGTGGACAGGAGACACAGGCCTGCTCCTTTCAGTGTTCATTCTGAGTTTCTGTTTCAATGTATATTTAGACAAGACATGTGAAAACCATTATCTCCTTCATATTTAGAGCTTGGAATGATAGGAGACATCCCTGTGTTTGGTTTGTACCACCCTTGGGAGCAGGGATTACCTTGGCAGGGAAGGCTTCCATCTAGAATAGAGTTGAAAAGATCACTCAGTGCTTTTTAGAGGAATGATGATGCAAGAAACTTCTATTTCCCAGCTTTTCTTTGAGAAAACCCCATCATCGTGGGCAAGCTTTCTTCCAGCTTCTTGGGAATTGGAAAATATTATGTTGTTTCTTGCAAATTCCTTCACTGTATATTCCTCCTCTGTATATTTACATACTGCCTACATTTTTTTTCCCACTGTTTGCTTGCCCTGAAGAGAAACCTTGGTTTTTTTGAACAGATTCAGTTTTCTGGTCCAGATGTTCAGAAGTAAAATGTTCATGCAATGAGCTAGTTTGGAACTCAGCCTTGCTGCTGCTTAGTGTTTTAGGCTTTCCTTTAATTCTGTTTTTCTCCCTAAATCTGTTTGAACTTAGTTTCCCATGCTCTTTCTCCTTTTATGTATTACCTCAGTGTGTGAACACTAGATTTTTTCCTTTTATTCACAAAAGTATAGTCTATATCTAATAAAGTCTTATCTGACAGCATCCAGCTGCTTTTATGGACCTACAGCAAATAACATTTTGCACTGGGGAAAAACATTGGAGGCAATTATGTGGACGGTGTGCACAAGCTGTAACATAATGAGCATGGTGTGTTTTAGAATAAATATGTACCAATCATGTAATCTCTAGACTCCAAATATTGTCATGACACTGGGCTATAGGATAGCACTGGTGGGATTGTTAGAAAAACCTGAATTCATACATCACTGTTAGTGATTATTTTTCCTTCCATTTATATCAATGCAGGCTAATATTTGCATTACTTTTGCCATTTCTCTTTCTCTCCTCACAAACCTTCTCTCTCCCATTTCTGTTCCTTGTTCTGCCTGGTGGGTTCATGTATTTGACACATCAGTTGTCATACTTACTTGGAGGTATTTACCACCAATCCCAACCCTTTTTTTGAAGTTTCCAAGGCACTTGTGATTTCCTTTGACTTGTGACTAAAAACAGTGGCTTGTACCTGTGCTGTGCTACAAATATGCCCACAGCAGTTTTGATAGCTGTGGAATATTGTAACAGTTTAGCACCATTTTTCAGTTTGCCAGTCTTGCTGCTGATCAAAGGGAAACTCTGGAGTGAGATATTTGATGAAAATCATCTGCTTGAGAATGCAAATGCTCTTGCTTGTCTGGCAATTCCCACTGTTTTACACAATGACCCCCAGCACAGGCATCAGGGGATTTTCCTTTCATTATAAAGGAGAGAAACAATTAGGTTTCTGTGGTCCTGCTCATTTTCTGCAGAGGGGGATTCTCCCATTGAGAGAAGGGAGAGTTCTGGACAGGATATTTTAGTTACAGATGAAAAAAAGGAATTAATCTGCATTTCAAACTTGATAGTTTAGAAAAACTAAATAATATCAATAGTAAATAATGTGTTCAGTGACTGGTAAAGTTTGGGTACATATCAGAAAGATGACATTAGCACTAGCAGAGACTAAAGTTTAACTTTCTCTCTAACACAGACATGTTTGTGTCAGACGTGGAGGTTGTGCTCTGATGTACAAATACAGCAAAACCCACAGTCCAAATTTGCCAAAGCTTATGTAAGATCTATATTTGAACCTAGATGCACACTTATTTTTTGTTTCCTCTCAAGAAACTGTAATTGAAGCTCTTAAAATTCTTGTTTGTGGATGTTTCATCTTTCCCAGTCCAATTCTTTTCTGGACCACCATCTTTAGGAAATGAAATTTGACTCAAAATGTTATGATAGTGGGTATGGACATTAATCATTTTGGAGTACAACTTAATTTTAGAGCCACATAAAATTGCCAGTATCTTGGTTTTTGCAATGTAACATTCTTTGTGGAATATTGAAAGGAAAGGTTTTGTGCCTTTTCAATTACTGCATGAAAACTGATTTCTCTCTCCAGTTTCTCCTCTTAGCATGGATTGCTACTAGTTTGCTTTATGGCTGAATAGGCATCTCAGTTCAAAAAGGATTCCAAGTGATTGAAATTGTTACACGATGCTCTGGCACCTTGGGCTGCTTATATCACCTCCAATCCAAGTGGTTTCAGTACAAAAATAGACAAGTTGGAAAAAGAGCAGCTGTCACCTTTTATGCACAGTTTTTAATTTTTTGTGTGCAATGTTGGTGTGTGTGGAAGATGCTGGATGAGCCCTGGGGCTGCTGCAGGCCCTGTCCCACAGTGCCAGCCCCCCTGGCCATGCTCTAGAAGAAACCTTGCCAGGTCAGAAGGTGGTGGCTTTCTTTGAGAGCTGAGCATGTATTTTGGGATTTTCTGGTTTGGTTTTTTTTCAATTTTTGCTCTGGCAAAAATTGAAACTTGGTTACAAGTCATTATTGAGACGAGGATTCACAGGGTAAAGAAAACACCAAAAGCCTCCAATCTGGTATTTGAACAGAGCCTAGAGACCTTAGGAAGCAAATGAGGTTGTTTTGGATAGCAGTCAGTGTCTATTTTAAGGCAACTGACACACAGTCTTGACTCTGTGTATTAATAACTTGATTCCCAGAATTAAAATTAGACATGTATTTTTCTTCATTCATACCAGAATTTCTTTGCATTCCAAGCTCCATGGACATCATATTCCTTTGGCTAAAAACTGGAAAGAATTAAAAATTTAATCTTCCTTCCACAATGACTCTTTTATGGCTATTTTGAGGGGTTTTTTGGCAGTGCATCTGGAGCTTCATCTCTGTTTTTTTATTTATATAGATGTCTTCATAAATACACAAAGTTTTGTGTCTCTGCCCATTTGCCCTCAGGAATAATTCTTTTATGCACTTTGTCCAGCTTCCAGCCCCCTTGCAGCCCCCTCCATCCTGCTGAGCCCAAGGTGGGGAGGGGGTGCCCTGCACCCCCAGCTCTGACAGAGGCACCTCCCCTGCTGCAGTTGTTTGCCTCAAATCCTGCATCCCAGATCCTCCTGATACTTGGCAAGCTCTTATGCCCTAAAAGCCTTGGTTATTTCAAATTCCCTGCACTTAAATGTGCTTTCAGAATGAATGCCTTCAGCTCAGAAAATGCTGCCATGCTTTGGATAATGGGGTGGGAGGTTTAACAGTGGTGAATTGTTCTTGTGGATGCATGAAAAGTGTGTTATCAGTACTTTTTCAGAGTTAAATTGTGTTTATTCAGAAACTGTACCACTGGTATGAGTATTGCAGTTTTCTGCTAGCACATTTATATAATCATCAAATTGCTGCAGAGCAAGTCCAGAGCTATTCCAAGCAGATCTTCTGTAGGAGTTTAACTCCAGGGGTCTGCATGTCTGGGTTAGTCTGAGTCATGAAGCACTGAATTAAAATGTGCACCCTTGACTTTGGATTGCCCCAGCAAGCAGATGAGGAGGGAAAAAACTTTGGCTCACTACCATGAGTTTGTTTAAATTGCAGGCTGTTTCATATTGAGATCAACAAAAGAATATCCTGAAAATATGTTCCTGAAGAATTCAACATATTGCAGGAGTCTCCTTTCCTAAAGGAAAATCATATATAACTTCCAAATACATAATACATGACCTGCTTTTGATTTCCTTTAGAAATCCTTAGAATTTTACATTTGGAATAAAGACTAGAACCTTAACCTGCCCTCTTGCATGGGTTTGAGATTTGTGGTTTTCTGGGATGAAGGGGAAGGCACAGACTCCCAGCATCCTTCTGCATCCAGAGCAGACCATGACTGGGGGAAAGAAACGTGGTTTGCCCTGTTAGAAATGTGACATGCATGTCTAAATACTGAGAATCTCCTACATAGCAATTTAGAACTCCATTTTCACAATAATTTATAACAGATTCAGCTAAAATTAAGCAAGTGGCTTTCCAGCTGCCCAGTGTGGATATCCATGGGAGGTGTAAGTGTGGCACAACCAGCCTGTCCTCTGGCCAGTGAGACTGTCCCTGCTGTGCCGGCTGTGCAACTCTCTCAGTCAGACATCATTGGTAGGGGAGAGATTAATTAGTTCAGTAGGGTTTTTTTAATTGAGAAAGTAATTTCTTTTGGTTATAAGGTCAGAAGCTGTTATTCCCACATTGTCCAGCCTAACCCTGGTGAGGAGTGAGGTGAGCTCCAGTGCTCAGGGTAGCTCTGCCAGGATGGGATCCTGTGCACAGGCAGAAGGGATAACTGTGAGCCTGGCTGGAGCAGTTCAGTTGGAGTTCAGTACAAAAGGAGATTTGAAGCAGCAGGAGAGGTCATTAAGCTGAAACAAAATGGGGGGCGGGGGGGAATAATGCCAGCTATAAAATATACTATGTAAGAAATTTTGTTGCTTTTTATAGATGTTGTTTTTTGAATGATGTAAAAATAAAATTTGTGGGAAAATATTCTTGGATTTAGTTTACACAAGTATCTCTGTGCTGTTACAGTTAATGTAGAAAGGGAACATAGAGCACAAGGATAATCTATTATTATTGCTGTTTGCTATAGTAAGTGCAGAATAAGGAGGCCTGTTGCCAAAGACAAGGAAATTGTATGTGTGGAATAAAAATTCTTAACATGATTATCAGATTCTGTTTTCAGCAGCAGAGGCAGCACATTAAGTGTTCTGGTGTCTGTGGGCTGCATTTCCTGGCTACACTTGATTATGTTTCAAAACATTCCATATCGATTGCATTGCCCCATGTCTACCTCAGAAATATCCCTGCAGCATCATGTAAGGAACGGAAATATAATTTTCTCTTTCATCCCACCTATGGAGGGAGGAATGCATTTCTCCTCCACGGAGCTCTCTGAGAAGGGTGGGTTGGTTTCCCAATCAGATGTTGATTCTGGAAAATGTCTGGAGAAACAGCTTGACAGTGCCATGGTACCACAGTACCACAGTAGTCACTTTCCATTGAAGCCTTATTACTTTGGTATCTCCTATGGGTACCTAAAAAACAAGGTTAAGGAAAAAAACCTCCAGCTCTGTCTCTATTGTGATAAACAGAGAAATGCCCACATCCCATTGCTGCCACAGTCAGCTGTGCAGACTGGAGTACCCATGCTCTCTTCTAGGCAAGCTTTTTAAAAGTATTGTGTTTTTTTCAGGGGATTTTGCTGGGTAACTCACTGATTATGTTTCTTAAGTGGAGAAAAACTGCAAAATGGAGGCTCTGTTTGCCTCTATGAGGATTTAGGATTATCCCCAAAGGCCCTACCATGCCTGTGTCTGTGTAGAAATAGGTTCAGTGGTGTCTCAAACAAATTCCACACTGGAAACACAAGATATGTTATTAAATATATTTAGTGCATGTAGGAGGAACTTCTGTTGCAAGAGAGCTTAGTCTTTGGTCTTTAATTTATACAAGTTTTCCTCCTGTACCAGCATGCTGTGAAAAGGAGAGGTAAGGAGGGTATATTGCTGTGGTTGATCAAACCATAGCCATAGGTGCCATCAAACTTATGGATGTTTGTGTTGATGCTGAAAAAAGTGGGACCTTTTGCAGCACAGAGATCTGGGAGTGCAGCTCCTCTTCCCTTTCTGGCTGAACAAGGAAGTTTCATGCCCAGACAAAGCCTCCCTGGCAGGGTCAGGGAGCAGTCAGCACTGTTGGAGAGACTTGGGAAAGGTAACTCCAAGTTCAGGGCACAAGCCATGCAATTTTTCACCCCTTCTTCAGCTGCTGTCACAGAAGAACCAAATGGTCATTCCTGTTTGCTGTAGGCCAGAGATCATTTATGCACTTCCAAGTTTTCAAACAAATAAAGTAAATCAATAAGCTGCTGTCGTGCTTTGCATGCGGGGTAATTAATTTATAAAGTAAAAGCTGTTAGAGTTTCAAAGCAATGAATCAAAGATAATTTCATTAGTGACTGACTTTATATTGTCCTCATTCATGGTGCAGATTGAGTGACGCGAGTTCTCCTTAATGTGTTTGTGTAATTGTCAAATCTGACTTTTTTCAGATACTTGGAAGGAAACCATCTGCCTGCTGTGCCGAAGGGGCTCTCTGCCTTCAGACACCTGACCCTGATGTAAGAAACACGTGGTTTCAATGTCAGGGAAATTGCATGACTCTTTCTGCACTGTGCTGTTGGTGGAACATAAATAATTGGTATTTGGAGTGAGGGGGGGGCAGGGGGAAACCAACACCAAACCCCAAAACCTTCTGTAATTTGAATTTGGAAAGAATTTCACAGTGGACACTGCTGCCAATAAATGCTCATGAAGAGTGAGGTGCCTGAGAAGCTCCTTGCTCTGCAGGACCCTGAGAGGACAAAACTCTCACACAGGCTGCTGCAGTTTCACTTGGCAGATTTATCTGTAAAGGTCATTAGCAGAGGAGACACATTAATTTGCACTAGATGAGGCAGTATTTATAATGCTAAAGCAATGACAATTTGCATAGCTGTTTCTTCTGTGAACAGTCATGCAGATAGAGACACAGCTAGACTTTGTTCTGTAATTTGCTCCCTGAAATACACAGGAGTGAAATTCCCTGTCTGAACTATTTATCAGGAATTTTCAAAGGCAGTTGGAATCAGCTGTGCAGATACTCCAGTCCAATGGGCTGGGCAACCTCACACAAAAACAACATGAACGAAAAACTGGAATCCTTTGTTTTAAGAGTGTTTTTTATTTAGAAACATCTCTAATTTTTCTTTTCAAAGGAGATTAATAGCAAAACAAAATGTTCTGGTTGAGTCTAGAAGACTTTTTAAAATGCAAAATGAAATTTTGTTCTAGTAGCTGTCAGTATCATAAGCATATGGAAGTGGGGTGCCTGGAATACATTGCAAAGCAAGTCGGAACTGTAAATATTGAGCAGTACTTGTATCATTTATTCATTTGTTCTTTTCATTGTATGCTGTATGCTGGAAATATGCCTTAATGTTTCTCAGTCTGAGGTTTTTTTATGGGAGTCTGATATGCTTTTCCTTTAGAGCTCATTCAAAGTTGGTCAGAAAATACTCCAGTTGATAATACGTAACTTTTCAATTGCTTCCAAGCATTTTACTGTGCAGATATTATGTAATCTTTTCAAAGAGGCATTTTTCTTAATTCATACATGTAAATTATATTTTTTCTGTGTGTTTCTTCAGTGATTTGAGCAACAACAGCATCAGTGTCTTGGCCAATTACACCTTCAGCAACATGACTCAGTTATCGACGCTGTGAGTAGCCCAAAGTTTTGATAACAGCTTTAATTGCTTTTCCAACACCATCTAAGCTGCTGAGCAATTAGTGTATCTCTTGTTGCTTACGCATGTGGCTTTCCATGCCTATCTGTGGTTGAATTAGCAGTGAAATAACCCAAGCCAGCCCAGAGTTGTGACTCTGCTCTCCCCTCTGCAGCATCCTGAGTTACAACCGGCTCCGGTGCATCCCCGTGCACGCCTTCAACGGGCTCCGCTCCCTGCGAGTGCTGTAAGTGCAACCCCTCCCGTGCAGCTGGGGGCAGGGAGGGTGCAGTGGGCAGGTGGCCATCAATTTTCACATCGTTGTGTCACTGTATGTGTGCTCTGGGGCAGTTTGTCCCGTAGAGGCCAGAGCAGGTGAGTGCTAAAGACATGATTACATATTTGCAGGAGGAGCGCAAATTCATTTGAATTTCCCTCAGGGTTTACATTATGGAGGCTTTCTCTGAAAGCTCTTGTGCAGGAACTGTCATGAAAACAGGTCTCAAAAAAACTTCACAGAATCTGTTTCTGCTGCCTGAACAATTGTTTGGGTGCTCCTCAAAAGACTTTTCTCTTATTCTGTATGCATTTGGTCATAGAGTGTGAGTTTCCATTGGATGCTTCAGCAAAAGTATCTTTATGGAAAACTTCTGTGCATTTTCAGAATATTTTCCATTGATTCAGATGTATGCAGGGAAGCTAGAGTGTGATCTGAAGGGAAGTTAGAAGCTCCCATACTAAATCAGTGAATAAACCAGGCCAGTGGCTGGGCACCAGTTATGTTGAGATGCCTGTCTCAAATGTCTTTAAGTTGTGAATAAGATTACACCTCATATTGACTGGGGGCCTGCTCAGAGATATCCATGTGTGGTTTATTTCTTGGGAGGTCCTTTTCTGCACTCCTCTTTTCTTTCCAGTGTAGCTGCTTTCAGCAGCTTTCTGGATTAAACCATTTGTTTACAATCTCTTGTGAAAGTCATCCTTACATTGTCTCAGAGTGTGGGCTGCGGGCCTGTTCCTCACAGCAAGAGCCTCCTCCCAGCTCTCCTCAGACATCTGCAGGACTGGCTCCTGTATCTGTCTCATATTCACTGCCTTTTGCCATCAGAAACAAACCTGGCTTGGTTTTGTGGACACTTGGCCCCACGTGCAGCTGTCAGGAAGGTGCAGAAGGCACCTTCCCATGGCCCAGAGACACGAGTGGGTCACCAAGACTTGCACAGTAGCCAAAGGGGATAAATTAAATAGCTTGTCTGTGGTGAGTTTGTTCAGTGTGCCAAAGGAGAAAGAGCTCTCAACACTGAAAGCTCAGGACAGAGGAGCTGATGATTGTCCTGAGTGCTTTGAAACTTCACATTGATATTTTCCATTTATAAAAAAAATTTAGGTGATGTTCAGATGGAGAAGTTTGTGTTAATTTAAAGAGCAGTGGTTGTTGTGTATCGGTTCTATAAATGTGGAATCAAAGTGTCAACACGGGCAGTGCTGGGACTGTGGAAGCAATAAGGCAGAGCTGCTTGGCTGAGACCTTTCACTGTGGTTTCAGTGGTAAAACAGATATCTCAGTTTCAGCCTCCCAAATTACAAGACAGCTTTGGATTCCCACTTTTCATTAGTAAAAACAAGAAAGATACGTGATTTGGATTTGCTGTTTTAAGTTTGGCTTGGGATCCTGATTTCTAGCACACTGGGATGGTCACATTTGAGCTGTTACATGAATCCTGAAATTCAGCCACAGATTAATATATTCTGTTTCATGGCCAAATAAATTATTCCATATGGAGCTGTCTTCTGGCCTGCTCCTGATATGCAAGCTAGCTTGATTAAAGCTGGTGTGGGGCTCTCTACCCTGCATTACAGTGTAGATAAACCATGCCTCCCTCTTTCCAATAGCCACAATTTGTCTTTTCACTTCTGTTCTTGCAGGCCACATATGGGTAGAAACAGAGGGCAGTATTTTAATGACAACTGTTGTTTTTTGGCTTTTTAAAATGATCTGGTAATCAAAAAGTATCTTCTTCCTTCAAGGGAGAAACCCCCTTGCCTTGCACAGAGCAGTGAAATGGGAATCTCTGCCTCTTCTCCCTGCATTTGGAAGCCTCCAGATTGATTTGATTTATTATCTCCCACAAAACTCTGGTATCAGCTGCAACTTTTGCCACGTGTCATCACTGTTGCTACTAAAAATCAATTCTCCAAAGAGAAAGTGGTTTCCAAGAGACAATAGGAAATCTGTTACTGTCAGTTTTTTATTATCCATGCTCTCAGGGGAACTTAAAAGAGAAAACATCAGCAAAACAATTTCCACTTTTTTTTAAAAATAAAAACAATATAGGGATCTTATTACTTTTGGCTGTGCATGCCTTTGGAGGTAGCAGACCCTTCTCATTAAGGTTCTCCAAATTCTTTTGTTTTCTGTATTTTTTGCCTCTGTAGTAAATACAGTAAAAAAGTGCTTTGAAAATCAGAATAATCATAGCTGTATGATGCACTTGGTCTTGGACAAATATTTCATTTTGAACTCCCTTTCTTAGATTTTTCAGCACAAGCCCAAGTGAGAAAACTGCAGAGTCAACATGTTTATGTCTGAGCTTTAATATCTATCAGTGTTTACACAATCAGGTCTTTAATCTCTGCCTTCACATGGTTTAACCATAACAGCAGCCAAAGGGTACAGGGGAGCACAGGACATAAAGTCTGGAGAATTTTTTTAATAAGCAGAAGTAGGTTTTTGAGCCAAAGCTTTTACAGTGAAAAGTTGTGGATTTGTTTTTCAGTTAATTTGTCCAAAGCTATTCTTCTCAGAAACTAAATATAAACAGATTAAGGAAGCTGAGATTGAGACAAATTATAAGTATTAGAGCTCTCTGAATGACCTGAACAGATTACTTTAAAGATCATTGTATAATCACATATTTTTATATGTGACTTACTTAAGAGGCAAAATCCAAAAATCAAAATGCTTTCTAAGGTCACTAAATAATTGTCCATGTTATAGTTAGGGGGAAAAGAGATAAAATGACCTACTGAATATTCTATTAACATATACGGCAGTTTTACTGAAAAGTGGTGGATATTTCCTGTAGCTCAAAGCTCAGACAAACATTAATATGCATGATGATAAAGCTGTCACCACTAATCTTTGGGCACAAAGTTTTTGCAATGCACTTTCATTGTTGGGTGCTGCACTGATTTGACCTAACAGAAGCATCTGGCTGTTTTTTATGGGGGTTTTTTTTATGTTTTGTTTTTGGGATTTTTTTCCCTTTCATCAGAGAATGATTCCTTGTATTTATGCCGTCAATTTGTAGAAGCTGTGCTGTTGTGAGCGTGGAGCAGTGGCACTGTGGCTTTCCCTGACATCGGAGCTGTGCTGGCTCCTGCAGGCTCTGGCACCCCTGGGGGCTCCCTGTGGGTGCTTGCCCCTGATGGGATGTGGCTCTGAGAGCTCACATTTCTGCCTGCACAAAAACACATCCATCCCCCTTGTGCCTGCAGGAGCCCGGGGCTGTGGACAGGCAGGACGTGGGAAGGGTCCATAAAAGAAAAACAACCAGGAAACCCCAGCCCAAAAGGATATGTAGAATTCATTTCCTTCCCTGAAGACAAAAGAATAAATTAGTGAGATTCTGTGTTGAAAGAAGGTTTGATTTCAAGAATTCTCAAGTGTTCTGTTACTCTATCCTCCAGAGGAGATCCACATCACCTTAAATCCATACCCCTGCTGTTTGCTGGAGTTCAAGAGGTTCCCTAGAAGTTGTGCTTTTGAGGGAGAATAGACACATCAGTGTGTGTTTTAACTGTCCTAACGTGAAAGGATTTATTTGACCATTTGCTTATAAGGAGATTTGGTATAAAAATGTGTTCCTGATGTTGATCCAAGAGGAAAGATTTTGTTGCACTGTTGAATTCTCTTGCCACTATTTATTATTATGAGTTTTAAGGGAGGTTTAGCATTTGTCATTTCATTTTATTTGCAAGAGTGATGATGTTGCTGACATGATTTTTTTATTAAAATGCAGGCATTTGCATCCATGAAACACCTCAGTGTTTGGGACATGTAATAAAGCAAATCCTTCTAAGGTTTTTATTTGATGGGTTCTTACAGATAAATGGCTATGTCATTCTTCAGCTTCTCTTGGATGTTTCCAATACACCTAGAAGAGAAAATGTACTCCTTCACAGGATAAATGGGACTGATTACAACCTGAAGATTAATATGTCTGTTTACAGAGAATTGTCTTGCAGTTTAAAAGATCAGCAATAACCTCATTTTGAGCAGCTGCTTATTTAAATGTGCTCATTTCATTGACCATTTTGATGACAAGTGGTTGACTAGGTCTCCTCACACCACCAGAATACTCCTTGTTTAATAGCTGTGGGTTTGTCTCACTCAGTTGGTCATTCTGTACAGAATTAGAGTGTGTTTTATCTGGAGTTACTGTGTGGGAGCTCATATCCTTCCTCTTCCTGTGCAGATTAATTTCTTGGAGATACACCCTTATATATGGCAAGTTATTATTAATAGTAAAAACCAAGGAAGGCTTAAAGGAAAATTTCAGAATCAGGATGTTGGAAGGGCATCATGTACATCCTGGTGCAGCTGAAAGTGGTGTTAAGGAAGAAAGGTTGCAAAAAACAGATGCTTTTTTTTTCACTTAAGGCTGTTGTTTGTTTCCATGGGTTGAGATTTGGATTGTTTTAAACCCAATGTTTCAAAAATAGGTACACACACAAATAAAAACTGTGATAGCTGTGTCAGCAAATCACCAGGTAAGTTAGAAAATAAATGACTTGAGGGCAAGAGCTGCTCCAAACCACACAGCAGCATTCTGTTTTCCACCCTCCTCTGCCATGTCTGGAGCACTGACAGGAATTCCCATTTATGCTTTCCTGTGTAACCCACATACAAATATATTTCTCAGAAAAGAGACAAAGTGGGTGCTTAAATTGTTCTGGAAACAGTGGAGAACCATTCCACTCCTTTCAGGGGTCCTGAAAATACTGCTAAAAATTATAATTTCTTTGCACAGGGTGAATAATGTCCTAAAACAACTGATTTCAGGTGCTTTCCTTGGTAGCACAGAGAGGTGTTTTTTACTGTAAGAGTGGGAAAGTGTGGCTGTATTTACCCTCAGGGACCCTTGCTCTCTCTCTCCTAGGATCTCTCTGAAGTCAATACTTAATTTAACTTTCACAATTCTTATTTCCCCTGCTCTGTTTTTGCTGTGCCTCTGGCTAATGGGATTCTGTAAGAGAACACGGGGCTGGATGTGAGGGTCCACTTGTCATCAATACATTTTTAATGGCATAAATGGTATGTCACCTTTTTAATTTACTGCAGCACTCACCAACAGTTCTGATTGCATCATTGTTTTCAATGCCAACACCTAGAGGCAGCAGTGATAAAGCATGGAAGTTCATGAGTTGTGAAACTCACAGAAACTCTCAAAGAATCAAAATTAAATACCCTTTTTAAGCATCCATTCCTTCAGTTGCAGGGAGCAGACAAATACTGTGGTTTGATACCTTCCTGCTTCTCCCCCTTCTAGGACACTCCATGGAAATGATATTTCCAGTGTTCCTGAGGGATCTTTCAATGACCTGGTGTCCCTGTCCCATCTGTAAGTACTTCTGCCTGGCTGAATCTCTTGGATTGATGGTTTCAGATTTGTAAAATACCATATATTAGTAGGATTGTATAGCTTTTTTGGTTTTCCTGCTCACTTTTCATAATGTGTTCTGGATATTCATAGTGCATCTGTTCAAAGAAATAAAAATTGCTAGGACCTGTTGTTATTAGTTATAAAAATATTTTCTTAAGGAAAACCAAATGAGCAAGTGTGACAGTTTTCTCTGCTGTGGACTTTGTGTTTAAGGTTTTCTTTCAGCATTGTCAATGTGAAATGCAGAGCATATTATGGTTTAAGAGTGAGGCAGGAAACCTCCCACAAAGAGCAAATATTAAGCAAATGTGAATTCTTTGCTTAATAAGTGTCATATGTTTTGCATGCTGGAATGTTGTCATTATATGGACTTGTTGATGAATCACTACTACAGACATATATATTTAATCACATGGAAATTGGTCATTTCACAGCATTAATGCTTCATTCCATAGTTTGTAAAAATTATTAGGCATTTCAGCTTTTTGAGGAAATTACTGTTACACTGGTAGAGAGCCAGGAGACTTTCAAATGCAGTTTAGTTGATGAAAGAACAGACAAAAAGCTGCAATGGCTCCAAACTGAACTTGAGTGACTTTTTCACTGAGATAGTGTGTGATACTTCACACTATTAGATAATTGGTGTAGGAAAAGCAGTTTTGTGCAGCAGGTTTCTTGATTACTGTCCTCAGTTGATCAGAGGGCTGAGCATGTGTTGGTCCCTCTGTGAAGTGAGTGGTTTCACAGGCTGATGCAGATGTTTTCTGCCCTGATGCTGATGTACACAAAAGCAGATATGTGTGCATTTAACATGAGTTTATATATATTTATTTTCTCTTTTTAACCTTTCACATGCCTCCTGAACACCAGATTCAGATTGTATTGAAGTATTTTCTGTGTAGCAGATAAATCCCTGGCAGCTTTCTGTCTCTGCTCCTCTATGGGCAGTAAAAAATAAAAATACCTCAGATTGGTAGGGACAGAAATAATGAGAGAAAGTTGAGCAGAGGAATAATCTGTTTCCATATTACACCTTGGTAACATTGGTTTTGCATGTTTGTTTTTCCTGTTCCCAGTTTAGTCAAGTCTTTTTGTGTGTTTGGGATTGAAAGTCTGGCTGAGCTGAAGCCCTGTACCAGCTTTTGGGAGTGCAGTGACACCTTCCATACTGGGAATGTGGCTGCTGGGGGTATTTTCAGAACTCCAGGAATAAACAGAGCCTTTTCCATTTGTTTGAATTTCCCTCAGGGTTTACATTAAATGAAGTGGAGATCCAATTTTCCTGGGTAAACTGTTCACCTTAGGGAGTGATAAAATCCCCTTTGGCCCAATACAATCTCTGCACTCTTTCTGTTTAGATGTATGTGCTGCCAGAAACGTAAAATACACAAAGCCCAAATGAACAGTAATAAATAGGATTCATAAAATAAATAAGACCTGTCTGGGGTATAATTTGCACAGTTGAGCAGTTGAATTTTACAGTACAACTGTGCTCTCCAGTTTCTTAAAGAGGATCCTGAAACTTTTAGGAACCACAATGAATTTTTTCTTCACATGCCCGAAAAAGCTGTGCTTACTCTAAACCGAGTCAAAATAATTGAAAATAAATGCATTTTGAGCCCCTCCTGATACACAGATCTTCAAGGAGAAACCGACTTGGAGTCAGTTTGAAAATCATACAAGACTTGCTAGCCATCAGGCTCTTCAGGCATGGGAGAACAAAATTTTGACCTAACTGTGCAAATTGTGTGGCTGAGGGTGGGATTGGTGTTGTGGCAGGGGAGAGCTGAGTACCAGGCTGTGGAAAGGATGCTCAGCCCAAGCCTCCTGTGGCAGGACAAGGGGGACATCAAACTGGCTTTTAGAATTGAAGAGATGTATTTGTGTAACATAGACAAAATTATGGATTCTAGTCAGTCTTTTGCAATAGTTTTGAGTTGTTCTGTAATTGGAAGAACAAAAGTGAAATTTAGATGGTCCAGTCACTTTCTCCATAGCTGTTTAAAGCCTACAGGAACATTTTCACCAAATTTCATTTATACCATGAATATCATCTCACTATAATGGAAATACCACAACAAACTACATAGCTTTAGCTCACTGAATTTGGAGGTAGCTTTGTATGTGCTGTACACTGCTTTTGTTTACTATTTATTACTTTATTTAGGTGAATCACATAATTGTCTATTTAAGCCATGACTCTATGGACTTTTTTAATCCAGGGAAATTATAAGAATGGTACAGCACTGCTGTAGGATTGTGTATAATATTACTTAAAAAAGAGCCCAAACTACTTTAAAAGAGCCCAAAATCTGCTGGGATGGAATTGGCACCTTCCCAGTTAGGTCAGGTCCTGCAGTTGCTGTCCTCACCATTCACTGATTCAGTGTCCCAAGCACTGCCCACAGACAAACTGAGCCCGTGGCACTCCAGGGATTCCACAAACCCTCGGGAACAGATGATGTTGAGTACAACAGGTATTTCCAACATATTTCCCATAAACAGCTCAGATTTCTAATCCTGCTGAATTATCTTCTCTTTACTCAATTTTTTATTAACTGCCTACAAAAATAAGTTGTCTCCTCCTCTTTTTTTCAGCATTGTCATGGGTAGAGTTATTTTAATTGACTTTATTCAGAGTTGCCCCTAAACAAAATAAGTGTCTGAAGAGAAATATCTGCCCAACATTTTGAAAATGCTTCTGCTGGTATTTCCTTACAGCAGAAGATATTTTTACCTTCTGGAAGTATTTTGCTATAATAGGCAAAGAAATTAAGAAAGTATGTGAGAACTCATGAATGAAAATACAAGAATTATCTCCAGTTCCTAGAAATAAATTTTTTTAAAATCAAAAAAATAACCCCAATCCAAACCAAACCAAAAAAATAGAAGGCAAAAACCCCCAAACAAAGCACAAACCACAAACAGAAGCGTGGAAGGATACATTTCTGAAGTTGTCAACAATGTTATTAGTAATCATTTTTAGTGACTATAGAGAAGCTTTATTTCTAACGTAGTTTATAAATATTAATTAACATGGTAACAAGCTTTCCGTTGTCCTCCCACTCACATTTTATATATGGCAGTTTCTCAACACTAAAAATTTCTCAGCTTTCACTGCTGCATTTTGTTTGACCTTGGACAAGTGAGCCAGTTGATCACAGTTCCAGGGTCAAAAAGTCAACCCAGTAGTTTTTTTCCATTGTAAGCAATGGATTTACAGGAGGAGTGGATGGGTATTTTTTAATGCTGAGCTGCAGTACACATTTAATTTTGATGAATGAGCCCCAGACAGGGTTTGAACCCATGAACTCTCATTATGAATCTGTCTAGGGCACAGTGGGTTCATTAGTCACTCCAATAGAAATGTATCAACAAATTTACTGAGGTTTCTATCTTAATATCCTGCCTGATATGTTTTTATGTGAAAGAAGCTTGAGTTTACAGTACCATCTTAAAAATAGTTTACAGCATATGCAGAAATTTTAAAGTCTAAAAACTGATTTGAATCATTGGTTTCTTTAGTATCTCTTCCTTGTGCTATTCTTTATTTTGTTTATTTTCCTTTCGTGTCAATTCAGGTGTTGTACAGCTGAAGTCTTACATCAACTTTGAGCAAAATAAATACAGACTTTCAACATGCATTTCTTCACTTTTTAAACAATTCATTGGCCTCAAACTGGTTTTTCTGAAGTGTGAACTTTGTTTGTAATTGACTGCCTGAAAAGACACTTTCTTTAAGAGAAAGTACAAATTAGTCAAGATAGCACCTACATTTAAGGTTAAAAGATTGGTTTTCTTTTGGATAGATGTCCATGAATAAAGGAAAAATTCTGAGAATTATAATTTCACTATATAAATGCATCTTCTACAACTATTTGACCTAACTCAAATGATGGGTCAAGCAGCAAATGTGTTTTCAAAGTCATACATAAACTTAGCAGACACTGGGTTGCAGTTTGGAAAATGGAGTTATCTTCTGCATATGTGTTTCATCTGGTGAGGAGTCATTAATGTGAGTCATCAGATCCAAACTAAATTACTCAATTCAGGGTTAGAATACGCTTTGGAAGGACAGAGAATTAAAGGGAATCAATGTGATGAATTTGATGAAAGCAATATGTCTGGTGACATTGCTCAAGCACAATTTTTTGGAAAAGAGATTTCTTCTTAGGTGTTTATATAACTTCCCTAACTAATGATGGGAAGAAAGGAGAAGAGCAGGAGATGAATCTAAAATCCTTCCTGAATACTCAACAGATCTTTGCCTCGTTGGGAAACAACAATGTAGAAATGTAGACTACGCCATGCCTTAGTGAGATCAGAGCTGTTTGCTGTCTTTGCCAAGTAACCTTTGCTAATTGTTCTGCACCTCGAGGGCCCTGGGGACCAACCCCCTGCACTGTGACTGCCACCTGCGCTGGCTCTCCGAGTGGGTCAAGGCGGGCTACAAGGAGCCCGGGATCGCGCGCTGCCGCGGCCCCGAAGCCATGGCGGACAGGCTGCTGCTCACCACGCCCACACACCACTTCCAGTGCAAAGGTAGGAGCCTGGCACCCTCTGCCCTGGCCTCCCTGCTGGGCTTTGTCCATACACCCTTGGTTTTCAGCGTTGTCGGGGATCTGGGGTTGGGGTGTTTTCCGAAACGCCGCGTTCCTTGCAAGTTGTGTTTTCCCCAAAGTGCAGTTAGCTGCTCCACTAAGGAGAGGAGTTGCACTCCACTCTCCACTAAGGAGAGGAGAACCACTCCACTCTCCACTAAGGAGAGGAGAAGCACTCCACTCTCCACTAAGGCAGGAGAAGCAGGGAGCCTGAGAGCAGTGGGTGTTCCTGATGCTCCCACCAGGTTATGTAATGGCATGTTAACATATAGGGTGTTGTTAGAACTTATTGGAACAAATAATTTGTTTTGGCCTGCGACTTGATCCAAAAAAATTGAGAAAATAAGAGGTATTATGAAAACATAGAGCACTGTATTTATTATGTACATTTACTTGAAAACTAAGAGATGGAGAATTCTTGAAGCAAATATTTACCAAAAAGTACATTTTCATCTGCAGATCTCCAAACTGTTCCCATCAGTGGTGATTCAAAAACTGCAGATTACAGAAAACATGTCATATCTGAATGCAGTGTGCATTCATTCAGGAGAGGGTTAGGGGGCAGCTCTGAACAATTTGGGGTGCTCAGTGACAGGAGTGTACTGCTTTAGAGAGCACTCAGATGATTCACTTTTTTGTGAGTTAAGTAAGTAGCTCATTAGTGAGTGGTGGTGATTTAAGACATGTCCGTATGTTCTCGTAAAAAAAGAGTTTTGTAGTTTTGCTTAGCTTACCAGCAAGTGCTTGAAGATGGAGCTATATTTACAGTGGAAAAGATGGATCAGTAGCCTCTCTTAGAAATGGAAATGAGGGCATAAAGCCTGTTTTTATGTCTCTCAGAGTGCCATGCCCATTTACAGTGCTGCCTGGCAGGGTGATTTTATAGGTGCTGGAATTAAACTGCTGAACAAACAAATGGTGATGTAGGGGTGAGTTTAAAACACAGGTTCCCAAGGTTGAGTGGAATTTTATGTCCTTTCAAATATATATTTAATAATTGTAACCGTATAATTTAATTACTTTGAAATGTTAGTCTCGAAACTATCAGAACTCTGATCATAATTATCAAACCAGAGACTTCACAACAGTGTCTCAAATATGAAGTACAAATAAAAGAAGCAGTAAAAATACCAAATAATGCACTTGTTCCCATGAAGTGAACCAAAGAAAATAATTGATTTTGTATATTACACGGGATCTGAAAATTAAACTAGAAAGAGACTGGATGTCTTCTTCATTCTGAACCTGTGATACATCAAGAGTTACAATGATTTTCTCTCTAAACTAAACAAGCAACTCTTAGGCATGAGATCAGCACATCTGTGATCCGGGATATTAGATGTAGTTGTATGCTTCCTATGTAAATATTAGATTGGTCCAATAGAAAGCTCATGTTCTTTCTAATATCCCAAAAGTCCCCATAGCTTGCTTTAGCTGAACAGAAAAGGAGAAAAAATTGTGTTGATTTGGAGTTGGTGTTTGCACAAGCAGAAAGAGTTGATGGTCTGGACAAGTGGCAGTAAAGTTCAAGAAGCTCTAGGCCCTTGATAAATTCACCTTTGCTCAGAAAAATACAAATATTTTTAAAACTAGGGCATGGTTTGGCAGTCTCACTGCACCCTGTTCCCATTTCAGGGAGTGCTGAGCCCTGACCCCCAAAACCTGGGTCCCAGCACCAAGAGTTGGCCCATGCTGGGCTGGGTACCTTGAGCTGCTGCGTGAAGGTCGTGCTCAGATGTTCTCCGTCACCTCCAGGAACTTTTACATTAGGAAAAATGTACAAAGTAGTTCAACTTATTCTTGTTAAAAATATGTTTTTAGCCTGTGCCTGAGCAGGAGGTTATGTCTCAGCAGAGCCAAGGAAATAAAAGTGTGTTATGTGCAAGTCATGCAAACTCAGCTCTGCTTTTTATTAACTTGCCCTCCCAGCTATGCAGTAGAGGAAAGGAATGTGCTGGGCTGAGGGCATTTTGCTATATGGATTTATAAATCAAATCCACAAGGGCAAAGTAATGAACTACTTAACTGCTGGGAACTAACACTGTTCTTATTAGCTCCTACATTGATTAGCTTTGATCTATGACGTAGAAATAAATGGAAAATGTACACGTATTATGAAATAAATAGTAGAATAACTTCTGGCTTACTGACCTCTAAATCTAAAAGAGCAACACTGCTGCCTGTCTCATGAGCCCTCAGAGGAGCCACCTTTGTTTATTCTTTGTATATTTTACCATCAAGACATATGTAACTCAGATATGTCACATTCCAGCCCCTGACAGTGCCAGGAATTCAGGTGTGATTTCCTCTTCCAAGGCAAAAACATGTATGGCATGCAGTTAGACATTAACACAAAGATAGAATAGGACAACAACAGTCCTTAATTTAATTTTTGGCTTTTTTTCTTCCTGTGTATTTCTCCCTCATTACTTCCTGTGCACTCCCAGTCCCTGATGGCACCACCATCACTGCAGGACTGGACACAGACCCTTCAGCCCCATTTCTGCCATCTTCTTACCCCTGCTGGTGCTCTGCAAGCATTCAAAGTGAACAGTGGAGGTTTATAACTCATGCAGGCTGATTCAAAGCAAATCCCTGGCTGGAAGGGATTTTTTCATCCTAGTTATGGTAACTCTGGAGCTCCACCTTCTCTTGAACATCAAATTTAAGCTTCTTTTCTTCTGTTTCAGTATGTTTCACAATTTAGTCCTTCTTACCATTTATCATGCAGTAACAGAAGTTCTATGCCCACTTTTGATTAGTACAAGACCAATTTTAAATTATTTTAAAAGGTATTTCCTTGAAAATGAAATACAATTACTTTAAGGTCTTCACTGCCTGATATAATTTAAGCCACTTTAAAGTGCTAGGTTTTATTTTTTTACATATAAAAGCCAACGAGTTAATACTTATTGTTTTAAATGTAGCCATTTAAAAAATCACCATGTTTTAACTGTGAATATAACTGCCTAAATTAGCTTTCTGTAAAATCACAACCATAAAATATTGATTGACTTGGGACCCCAAATGTAATTAGTGTTGTTTTAGTCTGTGTTTGTTTTCCTGCTCACCTACAAACTTCACTACTTCTCTGGAAGATTTTTGCTACAAATATGAGGGTTTTTAGATGGTTTAAATATGCTCATGTTATTTACTTGCATACATTTACATATTTGCATATTTGGTTTTATTGCACTTTGCTGAGATAAGTCAGTGTTGATCATTCTTCTGGGCAGAAAGGGAAGAAAATAAGTTTCAAACTCTGTTAAAATTAAGGATGGTAGAGCACTTTGCACCTAAATATTCCCATAAGCCTCTAACTAAATCTGTCTTGTACATGGTTTTTATTTATGTTGTTGCATCTGCACTTTCATTCTTGTTATCAGCCATAGAAATGTCAGGCTACAGTTCTCTGGGGTTGCTGTTGCAGGATTTCCAGAACCGAGAACAGGAAAAATTGCTGAAAGCCATATATATATATAACCCACTCCCTGGAGGTTCCCAACATGCTTTTTTCAGAGCATATGTTTGCATCTTCAGGAGAATATAAGCATCATTGAGACTTGCCTAGCACTTGATTTAAGCACTTAAAGCCTCTCTGATCCCTGGGAATCCCATGGTGTCGTGCAGTGCACCTGCAGCATGAGCATTTGTGCCAGTGCTTGGGGAAGATGTCTGTGTGTGCATGGGACGTGTGAATTCTGCAGTCCAGCTCTTGCTAACCTCTGTGTGTGCCTCTGCAGAGCCAGTGGATCTCAGTGTGGTGTCCAAGTGCAACCCCTGCCTCTCCAGCCCCTGCAAGAACAACGGGACGTGCAGCAGTGACCCCGTGGAGCTCTACCAGTGCACCTGCCCTTTTGGTTTCAAGGTATGACTCCAAATAACTACATGAGGAGCAAGGAGCTGCTCCCATCACTTGTGGTTCTTTAATGCTTGTGCTGTGAGAAGTTAATTTTACAAGCACTGGGCTCCAAAGTTCCTTGCTCAAGCAGGTTGTGTGTGACTTTTCAGCTATGCCCTGCCACAAATTTCATCCTGTGCAGTTGGAAGAGCTTTGCTGTGTGCTGTGACTACACAGATCATCCTGAGAAACTTGCTCTGGTTGACCCTGTTTTGAACAGAGTGGTTGGGCTATACAATTTCCAGAGGTCCCTTCTAGCCATGGGCAGTCTCTGATTCTGGGATGTAGATATCCATATAAAATGTCAAGTTGGTTTTATCCTCCTTTTCATCTCTTGTTTTCTGCCAGCAACCATTTCACAGCTCCCAGCCAAAGGGAAGGCAGCTCAGATGACAATTCAGGGCCAGGTTGGTCCATGGTGACAGAATGTTGACACCTGGTAGTTTACACCCACCACCACAGACTGATGAGCAGAAGGGTAACCCCTGATCAGACACAACCCCTAAATCAGCTGTCTCTGAATTCAGAGCACTGATGTCCACAGAGGGACCTGCAAATATGAATCCTGTGGATTCCAGTCATTGTGGGCTTCCTGATAGCACAGTGGGAGATGGGGAAGGGGTCATTGAGTAAAGCAGTGATGGATAACTCCCCTTGTTCACCCTGCACTGTGAGAGCTTCAGGACACCAGGGCACTGTCCCAGAGCTGATGTAGCTGGAAATCTAGCTCAGGAGTCAGTAGCTGAAGGATTAAGTGTAAGTGATAAATGAGGCATATGATGTGTTCACAGCCTGGGGGGTTTCATGTGCTGTGGCCAACGGAGGCTGCATCCTGCAGATTGGGATTTTATTATTGGCCTCTTTGGATACTTCCTATAGTCCTGGTCAGTTGAAACAGATGCTCATAAAACACAGAGTAATAAGAATTATAGGGGAAAAAGGAGGGCAAAACCAGACATTCATGTGGAAGCAAGCACAAGTATCTGTGTGTTACGTTTCAGGTAGGATTTAGGAATTAATTGGTTCTGCTGATATAACCATTTCCCTTCTCTGTTTTCCTGGGATGCCTCCCAGAGTAATTGACAGAAACATTGGGGAAGGGAAAATATAAAGCTTATTTCTTCTATTTCACCCCAGTGCACCTACTCAAGAATAATAACAGTTCTCCTAAATAATTGAAAGAAGCATTGGAAAATTCCCATCATTAGAAATCTTTCTACCCAGTGGCATATCAACCAGAACATTTTCTAGCATTTAAAAGACCATATTGTCAAAATCTGTTTACCTGAAACTACTTGATAGCAATCTTTTTATCTCCTCAGGTCAATAAGAAAATGGTCATTTAAATTTCATTTTTAACATAAATCATGTTGAATTCTTTAGGTGGGAACTTGAAAAGTAAATTATTTCAGAGCTAGCAGGAGAACACATAAGTCTTTGCATACACCTTACTCTGTAAGACATGTATCATGGAGCAGGTATCCAGGTTATTCTAAGTAAAAATGTGTTATGAGCATATCTTCTCTTTTTGGCCCTTAGATTTTTGTTTGCTTGTTGTTCTTTTGGCTTTTGCAGTATCCCTTATTCACTGGGATAGATCAGATAGAAAGTTACTGTTATAGATGCATTTATATTGCTAAAGACATGTTTATGAAGGGAAGATTTATTAAAAGAAAAATCCAGAATAATTCTACAGTTTATCAGCATGTTGTAGTGTGTATAAAACCCCAGGATTCATCATTTTCTTTGGAAAGGTGTTGGTAAACACTTGATGTGACTCAGTTTAAACATCTCACAGAGCATCCAGCTTTTCTCCTCTCTCACACACTTTCTCAGGTGACATCAGTGAGTGAATGCAAAGCCCAAAACCACTGTGAGCTTGTAAGCACCAAGCTGCCAGCCAAGCATGGCAAAGAGCAATCAGAGCAGGCATGGCACTTGGAGCAGGGTTTAAAAATACTGGCTAACAGTTCAGGGAGAATTGGTGGAAATTGAATAAGCAAAAAAAGAACTGTGTGTCTTTACCACAGGTTTTTGAATAAAAATGAAATATGACAGGTCCAAATGCAAACCATATGAAAGGAGCACTCTATCTACCACGCAGTTCTCCACCAGAGATTCATGCTAATTCAATAACAATACCTTGCTTCCTTCTCACCAGCCAGCACCAAACAGCTCCATCCATCTGGAAGCTATTTCCCAGACCTTGATAAATTGCCCTAAATCTGCCCTCTCAGCATTTGTTTTTCCTTGTTTGATGTAGATTTTTAAAAAATCCTCTGTGGAAGAGTGCATCAATAAAGTGAAAAACCCACCCTTTTTCCAAATTTAAGCTGACGGCTTCGTAATGTTCCCTGTGAGGGGACAGGCATTACATGAGGCTTTCTGGGCTCCTGTGCTCATGCCAGCCTGCAGAAAAACACAGGGCAGAAAGTCACCTCAGTTACCAGCTGCCAGAGTGGTGCCTGATGGATCAGGACATTCCCCCAGTTAACTGCATTCTCCAAAGCCTGTGGGCTGGTTTTCGCTGTCACACTGATGACGGTTCCATCTCTTACTTTTCAGGCTCACAGAGATGTTTTTGCTATTGAATGTATACTTTGTGGGGCTTTCAGCAATTTTAGTGCTGCCCCTTGATGGTTTGGGTAAACTCAAAGTGAGATAAGTCATGGACCACCTGAGCTGCGAGGCTGGAGGGCCCCAGGGGTGTTTGATGAGGACAGAAACAGAGATTGCTCACTCTGGAACGGGCAAGGCTGAGCTGATAATGATCTTTGCTGCTGCTCTTTCCTTAAAGTGGGCGATGAAAGTGCTTGTTGGAGATAAACCATGGCTGACACAGTGCTGTTGTGGCTGTACTTTGGGGAGAAAGCCCCAAGAAGTGGGGTTTGGCACCTCCAGCATCTGGCAGGAGCTCCAGGGTGCCACCAGTGCTGGCAGGAGCTGGCTCTCCATGCTATAAAATTCATGTTTTCATATTAAACACAGGTATAGGGGTCATTTTCCAGTGGCTTGGTTTTTTTTTTTTCTCTTCTCCATAGCATTCTTTGAATGATGATTTAAATAATATGTGTGGTTTAGATTGTAGAGTCTGATTGTAAGTAGAGAGATGGAGCTTTCTCCTGCTGGAAATGCTACTGGCCACCTGCAAAAGGCACTGAGTGCAGCTGGGGCTGGGAAATAGATAACAGGAACCTACCAGTTCATTGATTCTGCAGAGTGTGTGGCTTGTAAGTATTCCCACTGATATTGCAAAACTGAAACCATGAATGTTGGAATTCAAGAGATTAATCAAACTTGCAATCAATAAGTCACTGGAAAAAACTTCACTTGAATAACTGTAGCAAAAACTAAGGTGAGAGAAACCAACACTCCATGTATTTTGTTATTGCTGTATTCTGAATATGCCCTTTTGGGGTTTTTTTGGCTGATATTTTCTTTTATACTTACTTTTTCTTAAAATTGAGGTAGCAACAAATAAAGAATAATTTGCTTTCTTTCAAATAGAATTATTGTAGAACTGGGGAAATAGTCTAAAATACAATTTTGTTTTGTCTGAAATGAAAGAACATTGCCAACCCAGAAGAGGAAGTGCAGTGCCTGCCTAGGAATGTCCACAGCCTCTCTGATTGCTCAGGAAAAGGAGACAGAGCTGCTGGAATGCAGATGTTTGTCACCTCTGGGTTCTGCTGGCACTGAAAGCTGTCTGAAATGGAAAGTGAAGATAGGTAAAACTGGCACAGCTCACATCCCACACTCCAGGCACCAGATGCTGATGATGTCTGTGGCTCTAAATTTTATCCAAATTGATTCACCTCCCTGTTGAGTTCAGCCAGTGTCCTGACTTTTCTTGCAGACCTGCGGTGTCTTAAGGGTTCAAGTAATTTCACCAATCATCCAGAATGACAGATACAATTGGAAAAATCCTGGGTAAAGCTCTTGGGCTTTGGAGAGACAGCATTCTTTGCAGCCAGACTCTTGTGGTGGGAGGCATTACAGTGAAGCCAGAATGATATTTAGTGAGGAAGCTGGCTCCAAATTTCTGCTAGGAATTTGGCTCTTCCCCCTCCCCACCCCCCATGCCTGGTTTTTGTCCCTGGAAATAAGTTTAGAAGTGGAGGGTCCCAGAGCAGGATGTTTCTGGGAAATGGGGAATTCACACAAATCCCATGTTGTGCACTGATTAAAATTCTGTGCTGGCACTTGAGGGGGTCAGTGCAGCTGAGCAGGAGCTGTGGCTGCTGAGCACGAGGCTGACAGGAGGTTTTCTCAGCACTGTCCCCATGCCACAGGTGCTGCCCTGGCTGTACCCCTGGCTCCTGGGGTGCACTGGCCCTGCCTGTGCTTGGAGCAGGGGAAGTTTCCTGTTGATTTATTTAAATCAATTTGCACTTTTATTAATTTAAATAAATTTGCATTTCACCACGGTGAGGTTCTGCAGCCTTACACAAATAACCTGTGAGAGCCCTGCAGTAGGGGCAGCCTGGGGAGGATTCAGCACAGAGCTCAGCGTGGCCGTGGTGTTGTGTGCTCACCTGGGGCCAGCAGAGACTGTTCCAACGGGCAATTTCTCAGTGATGCTGCCTTGGGTGGGGTTGAGTGGCTGTAACCCAGTGTAGAGTTTAGCTTTTGCTGTGCCTGGTTTGTCAGGCTGATCCTGTGTGCAGGTGTAGCTCTGTGCTTTTGTTTCCTTGGCTCTATTAACACACACGTGGGTCCCCATTATTGTGAGAAATTTAGGACTCCTGAAGAGCTGACTAGTATGATTAAGCAGAAGCTGTTCATTGTTTACAATACACACATATTTATACATTCTACAAGCTAATATGTACACACTTCTTAATTGGTGGCTTTGTCTTGTTCACTCGTTTTCTGCCTGCATTTCTTGGAGTAATGATTGGTTACAGTCCAGGTGTTTCACAGTCCTCTGTTATCCAGTTCTTGCTGTCTTGGTATTTGGTTTCTCAGCCTCTTCTGTCTTAATTTAGCACAATTTATGTTTCAATAATCTTGATGAATTCTTGAGGCTTTGCTAACAAACTCAGAAGCAGGCTGGCTGGTGCACACTGTGGCCTAACCCTTGTGAATACATTGCAACACCCCGTGTGCATTCTTCAGCACACAAATTAATCCCCAAGCTGGAGCTGCAAAGGGAGAAGAAATTGGAAGGGATTCTAAGCAGCCTCATCCACACGAGCCAGGAGAGCAAACTCCTCTCTCTGCCTTCACATGTTGATCTGCCCTGGCCTCTCTTCTCTCCCAGTGTCAGGGTCAGGGGACAGGCACTGGAATCTCAGCTCAATGCCAAGGTTTCGTGTAGAAAAAAATCAGTGCAGCAAAATGCTGTTTGTGTGAGGTGGTTCTGCCTTGAACTTTCATTCTAATAAATTCTCCTGGAGTGTGTGTTTATGTGATCTGGGGTGTTTTATTTTTGTTTGATCATTTTAACCATACTGAAAATGCTTATTAATGAATGTCGAAGAAGCATTTTCCACTCATAGTAAAATAAAAGAGAAAGCCTTTAGGGATGAAAGGTAATGGGTGGCCACATAAAATGAGTAGATCTGTATTTATGTGTGGATTTTTAGGGCAAACACCAGTAAGCAGTAAGTGGTTATAATTTCATATAAATCTTCTGGAGCAGAAAAAAAAATGCAGAAATCACAGTATTTTCTTCCATGTGCTTATTCTGTAAAATTTACCATGCAGCAGTCAGACTTGTGTTACTTGCTTTTTGCCCTTTCTGTTGTAGTGGGTGTAAAGAAAACAGAGATTTACATGTAGAAGAGCATAAAATGAAAGGCTTAGGGATGGATTACTGCCCCAGTTGCTGGCTGAAGGCATGGAGGCAGGAACACACCCACCACAGGCCCTGGAAAAACCCACTCATGTAGTGTGGCAGGCCCTAATGAGGGCTCTTAACAATAAAGCCAGCTCTGAAGAAGTATTTTGATTTTTGTTAGGCCAGCAAGAAAGCAGATGTTGAGCAGCTTCAGGCATTCCCTGTGTTGGTGCAGTTCAGGGATGGGGAGCTGCACCCACAGGTGGGCACTGACACATCCATTCTCTTGTCAGTGTGGATTATTCCTCCTCACTGTGGTTTTACTACTGTTTTCCTGGTCTAGTTCTAAATGAGTGACCAGACTTCCAATCTTTCTTTTCCCAGGGTAAGGGAGAAGTTTTTATTGGCATTTCGTCTGAATTTCAGGCTCTTGTTCTTATGTTTGCCTGGTCCTGTTACTCTAAATAAAAATTTTTCTTCCTCTGTGGTTTTTCTGCCTTTCAGGTGATTGCTGGTTCCTATAACTCTGCTTAATCAAGTTCTGTTTAACCAGATCTTAATTTTCTGCATCCCACCATTTCTGCATGATTGAACCAGTTGACGTAGTTGGCCACAGCTGAAAATCCTTATTATAAATTTCCTTGTGATTTTCTGTCATCTGTTATCCTTGAGGCTTTCTTGGCTCTGAGTGTACTGGATGAAATGGCTTTTGGGTTTCTTTTGTTGTCCAAGAACATGAGCAGAGATTGTCCTGGGAGGTTGATTGCCTTATTTTCTCCTTTCCTTTGGAGATGATGGAATGGATGAAGTTGCTATAAGCAGGCTAAGATGAAAAGAAGAGTGAAGCCTCTGCTGTTAATAGAAATGATCCAATGCCAGACTCATTTGGGAATTAGACTGGGATTAGATTAGTGTGTAGGGTAAGTGCACAAGCACGGCAGGTAAGGTTGTCCCAAAGCTCTCTGACCCCCATGGTCCCTGGGGTCCCTCCTCACACTGCTGAGAAGCTCTGAAATAAATATTGTGCTCTTGCCTCACACAGTGGGCATGCTTCACTTGCTCAGTACTCTGAAAAACTCATGTGCACGTTTGATTGTGAAATCACTGCTTTCTGCCTGGGTTACCTGCCAGTTCAGCCTACTATCAGATTCATTTCACAAAGGACTCCTGGTGAAACCAGGGAGTGTTCTGAGCTGGGAAACCTTGCAGGGGAAGCTTTGCACATCTTCCACAAGCAAAACAGATTGCAGTGACATTTCTGCTGAAATAGTGTGTATTTCAGTGGGAGACCTTTTATCAGCAGAGAGCTGCTGCAAACCAAATGCCTGCATCCTTAACAAACAGGGATGTGCCAGCAGAAGGTTCTTCCAAGGGACTGGGACTCTTCCAGCATCCTTAGCTCTATTTGTTTCAGAAACCCAGTGAGCTTTTTGGAGAGATTTTTTAATCACATAATCTCTGCCTCATGTTAGGCTTCATTAGAATGTGTGCTCCTCTCCAGGCAGGCTGTTCAGTAGCTTAAGCATTAGGCATAGTTAATCTAAAATACAATAATTATGTTTTATTTCTATTTGCTAAATCATATTGATAGTATTTTTGTTATCTATAGAAAAGTCCAGTCGTTATAACTTTCTCTACAGAGTTCACATTGAAAAAAGAGACACTGACTTTGGATAGCCTGACAGGGAAAGTTTTATTGTCACTGAAAAATGTCCTTTAAAATAAATAGGCACTTAAGTATTTTGAAGGTACTAAAACCACTCTTCTAATTCATGAATACTGGTTTAATTAGAGACTACACAGGAAATATTCAGTGCTGGATCTACATCAAATATATTGGGTTGAATTTTATGTATAGAGTTAACCCCCGACAAAATTAACTATTTTCAGTGTCCCAAATTTTCTTCTGCATCTCCCAAAATGTTCACACAATGGTCTGGATCAG
Source organism: Passer domesticus (assembly GCF_036417665.1). Lineage (NCBI taxonomy): Eukaryota > Metazoa > Chordata > Aves > Passeriformes > Passeridae > Passer > Passer domesticus. Next base: position 14,059,028 of record NC_087486.1, on the reverse strand, counting down.
TCAGTTGTAACCTTGGAAGCTCTAGAGCACCTGTCCCATCCAGTCCCATTTCAGACATGTGCTGTGTGAATTGACTCATGATGGATTAATGACATATCTCCTGTCATTGATTAAAAGCCTAAAAGACCATTGAAACCCAAAGTGCCTATGTAAGGAGAGGTTTGGAAGGGCAATCAGGATTTGCATGGTAATTAATATAATTACAAAATAAACCTCAAATGTCCACAGAGAATTAAATTCCATACTCATAGGAAAAGAACCAGAATTTTTAAAAAATAATATGATGAATCCTTGCACTTTGACTTTGACAGGCATATTCTTGATTACTAGCTGGAGAGGTAATGGAAGGTGTATTATACCCTGGAGGGTCATAAATCTTTCTGATTGAAATAAAATGAGGCTTAAGAGAGCAGAGTTTGCCTAATTTGCTATAAATTGACAATTGTGATTTATTAACAAGGACAAGGAAGTCACTAAGAAGTGCTGCTGCCATGGCCAATTATTGTTTAATCAGATGCCAGATGAAGCTAGACTGGCATAGGACATAACTGTATAGTGGGTTTTAAATATTTTCTGCATTTTTACTTCTGATAGTAACACTGAAAAAGTTTGCAGAGGGAGCTAAATAAGTTGAGTGATGGGAGGGACAGCCCAAAAATATCAGCGTCTCTTCTCTTCATAACCTGCTTTCTGTGCCATTTAGCAAATAGTATTTCTCATGTTTATGAGCAGCAGGCAACTCTGTTGTAGTATGGATATGTCACTGTAAATACATCTGTATAAACAGAGATGCTGAACTGAAAAAATAATTCAGATTGTTCTAGGTAAATTTGGTTTTGTATTAAAAAACTTTTATTCCAAATTAGAGGTGGATGAAATAATTTTTTTTTCATATTAAATTAAATGGCTTCTGAACAGCAGTCCTCAGAAGGCACATTATTATTACCCCATTGGGATGGGTGAGTGAAGAGAAAGAATTTAATTCATCCCCCGTGCGAGTGGGGATTCGTCCCTGAGGTGTGGGTCTCTGTAGCAAGGTCTGTGTTCAGAAGGAAGAGTCACAAGATTTTTGTGAACAACAGATGATCAAAATCTCTCAACTTCCACCTGGCAATCTGAAAGCAGTCTGATCCAAAATTGCTGTGATATTTTCCGTGCCTTGCCAAATAATTTGTGTATATGCCTGAGCAGATGGATCTAACGTGGGCCCTGCCAGCTCTTCTGGTAGTTTGACCTTGCCAATGAGCATCAGATACATCTTTTCCAGATTGAGGCTAAGCCACCGTGCCCATGGCCAGAAAGAGCACAAACAAGGAAAACAGTATCACCTGGATCTGCGGAAGAGTTTCACATTGCTGTGTGTGATAGCCCGGTGTCAGCTGTCTGCATCTATCTGAATATCAGTTTCAAATGGCATCGCTGGTAAAATAACACTGCTTCCCAATGCTGTGCTGTTTAGCCCTTCCTTTAGAAGATTTTAAGTAAATTTTATATTTGGAAGTCAGTTCCATTCTTCACACATTTGACAACATCTCTAATTATTTGGTAGCATTCCCTTCCCCAAGCTGTGTTTGCAGGGATCCATCAAGTCCCTGATGCTACAGTTAGAGCTGCTTTCAGCCATGCAGTAGATGTAAAACTTCTTTTTATGGTCCCATTATAGCAAATACTGGGTATCCCTGCCTTGAAAGGCTCTGAAATATACAACTATGAATAGAACTTGAGAGAATTTTTCCTACCAAACTTGTAACTTAGCGTGTTGGCTGTGAGGCTGAATTTATGGTATCGTGTTTCCTCGGTCAATTATGCAAAATTCTTCTTGTTTCTTCTTTGTATTTATGGCTGCTAAATGTGTTTACTACAGGGAAAACTGCTGAACGCCTCATTCTTTTTTCCCAGCTTAATTTTCTAGTGGAATTGAAGTTTATGTGATAAAACTTTGTTCATGAGACATCACATTCCCTTCATGCCCTGGAAAATTTCAATTTACCCTCTAATTTTGACTATTTTTGGCAGGGGGATAAAGGTTTCAGGTGGTGAAAGAAGTCACTGGTAAAAAATGCTATTAGGTCAAAATTAGCATCGTTTTATACCTTATTGGATAGCTGCATGGCACAGCTTGAGGAAAACCTTTGATCAAAGTTCTCACTTTACTAAGCATGAAAGAAGTAAAACTCAAAGGAAAAAACTGCATTCAAAAGTTCAAACTGAATTCTCTTTCTGTGCTGGGTTTCTGTATCTTCTACTGCTTCTGGATTTTCCCCCCTCTCCTTACCTCTTGTCCTGTCCCATCTCTTTTTTTTTTCATACAAAGCATCAGGAAATCACTGTTGCACACCACATTTAGCCCTTCCCTCTGCTGTTGGACCTTGCAGGCCTGAATTTAAGGGCAGGTCCCACTGGCACATCCAGGTGTAGCAGCACTCAAGTGTGTGCATCAACCTAGACCAGAATAAGTCAGAAAATTCTAAAATCCTTGCCACGCTCTGTGGGAGCAGAGCACAGCTCAACAAAGTGGCTGCAAGTGTCCATTTATTCTTCATTTCCCAGGATTAGGATGTCAAAATGTTAAAGCTGGCAGATACTTTTAGGTTGGAATAACATTCCTGGGTATGCTCATGGAACACAGTGTTCTTCTCAGTTATCTTCCTGGGCATTTTCCTCCTAGCATTTTCCTTCCAGCCTGTCATGAAGTGGAAGATTTAGTAAGCCTTTTCCCTTAATGTAATGGTTTCTTATTAACTTCTGACCAGGAAACCCATAAGATAAGTGTTTAAATGTTTGTGAGACTGCGAGTTGGATGTGGATGCATTACTCCCACAATTAGGAATGTAAAGGACAAAGTGTGCAATACAGTGTCTTTGTAGATGTAATTTTGTCTGTTTTCCCTAAAAGCTTTAGCTGTATTTAGACCTTGATAATTAAGTTGTTTATGAAAATTTCCTGGTTCTTAATTTAAAGTCTCTATCAACTATATTTGTCTTCATTTAGTATTTTTGCTAAACACATGAATGCTACCATCTGTTCTCCACATATACCATCTAACTAAAATTTATTATGAGCACATTGTATGTTGTTAACAAGTCGAATAAACTTTGGTATTTCTGTTGTAGAGCTCATTTTTCCAGCATGCTGTGAAACACTGTAGTCATTGAGCAGGGCTGTAATTAGCTGCAAAGAGGTCTCCCTGTTCACAGAGCAGTGAGGCTGGGTAGATTCCTGCCTGTCTGCAGGTGTCTCCCTGGCTGCCTGGGCCGTGTTTCTCCTGCAGCCAGCAGTGATGGTTTTATACACCAGGAGGTTCCCACCTTCTGCCTGTGGTGAACTCTGTGCTGCCACCCCTTATCTGTGCCCTACTGCTGATAAAAACGGGTGAAGGATCACATTGGGATGGACAGAGTTCAAACCTCTGCCACATGGGTGTGAATGAAACTCTTGGTCTACACAGACAATAGTGATCTTGAAAATTAATTGAAAAAAAATTATTGCAGTTGTTGAAACAGTGGTAAGGCAAATGAGTGCTTTTTTTACTGTATTATCCCTTCTTCTTCCTGCTGAGGGTTCTTATTAGGTTTTGCTACTTGTTATTGGGTGTTTTATTGATGATGATATAATGTTCCCAGTATTGGATCCTTGTAAAAGCTGGAATTTGGCACAGTAGTGCTGAGGAACAGCTTGTAGATACAGTAATGCCCAGTACAGGTAATTTGAAACAAAAAACTGACTCTTTCTAGCTATGGCGAATAGTTCTGTTCTCATTCACTGAAGCATGGAGCTGGAGCAGCCCAGATAAAGTCTGGACCAGCTGAGGTACTTCAGCTTTAAAAGGACAGCTGGGCTCTGATATAAGTCTTCTAATAAGTTGCAGAAATTTCCTGTTCCAATGCCTAAACCTTTCCACTCCTACAGAAAATGAGAGAAAATATATAAAAGTGTTTTGGATCTGATGCCTTCCTATCAGACTAGACAAAAATTTATTGTATCCTACAAAAGCTCTAGAAGTAAAATATTGCACACAGAGGGACCTTCATCCTCTTTCTGTGAATTGCTGAGACAGTCCTATCTTCTTGCCTGTCCTTGAAACAAGTCTGCACCTCTATTTCTGCTTCAGACCTCATTAAAAGGCTCTTTAGTCTTGAAGCAAATAGACAATATTCTCCTTTGTAACAATAGTTATTTCCAGGCAGTGTAACTCAAGGAGTATTTCCCAACTCGCAGATAAATTAATTTTAGTGATGCTTGACAGCAATTCCATTTTTCCAGTAAGAAGTCTTACAGTAAATTGAGACTGGAGAATTGCGTTATTCATTTGAAAGATGTTTCTAGAATGTCTTTAGGCTCTTCTGGGTAGTGACAGTCTCATTCAGAAAGAAAATGGCCTTGCTTTGCTGTAGATTTATTAGTACCACTATTTTCTGCAGCTTCTCTCCTCTCAGAGTTCCTTGTTTTCCAAAGTCTTCTTTGTCAGAGAAGTTGTACTTGTTTTGTGCTATTGATAAAGTCAGCTCTGAGAAGATAATCCCCAGAGAAGGATTAAATGTTGTTTGCCCATTTATTACAATGAGTAAACTGAGTCAGTGAGACTCTGATTTTCTTAAAGCCACATAGCAACTGATTGTTGCAGTTGTCTGGTTCAGCAGCACATTCTAATGGGTTTCTCTGCTGCCTGAGGCCCAAGAAGCCAATAACTCAGCCATGTTCAGTACAGAAATGAGAGCAGAATTTGTCATGCGAAACTTCTTGTGCCAGTGCAAGAGACTGAAGGGACCTTGTTCTCATTTTAACATTTATCTTTATTAAATTTTTACAAGAACATTCAAATTAACCTGAGTAATTATAGTGGAAGTGATGGGCCTGTTTTACATGGTGTTCAACTGTGACAAAAACCTTCAGAAAAACAGATGCTTTGCTGCTTGCTCCGCATGGCTGCCAAGGGTTTAATATTTTAATGATACAGGGGTGAAGAGTTTGTGTGGAATAGAAGTAGATGATGTTAGTGAAGTACCTATATAACAATGAATTCTCCAGGGACACAGGAAACGTATAAAACCCAACAGCTTCCAGGTTCACTAGAAGAAGGTGGTGAACAGCCAGGACTCAGGGCACAGATGGCCGAGGGATGGGCAGTGCTGGAGCGGGCTGGGAGCAGATCGGTGTCACCGTTCCACGGCTCGCATCCGCAAAGCGCCGCGGGCCACACGGTGCCAAAATAAAACCTGCGTGAGCTTCCCTCGGCACCATCCCAATCCTCGCCTGAGACATTTGGGGACTGGGGCTTTCAGATGGAGAAGGACAGGCTGCTTGGCACACGGAGCACGGATGGAGCAGAGAGCCTGTGTGCCAGGCCTTGGGTGAGCGCCGTGCGTGCTGCGGGCCCTGCTGCGCTGGGGATGAACTCACAGCCAGGCACGGTGGCCAGGGCTCTCAGGTGGCCTTTGGAAGGGTTTCTCTTCTGATACAGCCGTGGAGAAGTCTGTCCCTCTTTCCTCGTATTTGCAGGAAGTTTAAAATGCAAAGCTGTGTCTCCTCACTCTGGGGAATGCTGGAGACAGAGCCTCAGGAAATACAGCTTTGTTAACAAAGCTCCTCTGTGGTGTTGGATGAAATTATAATGTAAAAAGTATAAGATACGTATATACATACATATTGCTGGAGGCCAACACTATGAGGCTCAATAAGGTCAAGTGCTGGGGCCTGTCCTTGGGGCACAAGAGCCCCTGCAGCTCCAGGCTGAGGGCAGAGGGGCTGGAAAGCTGCCAGGCAGGAAAGAACCAGGAGGTGCTGGTCTCCAGAGACTGAACATGACCCCATGTGCCCACGTGGGCTAGAAGGCCAGTGGCACGTGGCTTGTACCAGAAACAGGGTGGCCAGCAAGACCAGGGCAGTGATTGTCCCCCTGTACTCAGCACTGGTGAGGCCTCACCTCGAGTGCTCTGTCCAGCTCTGGCCACCATCACTGCAAGACACTGAGGGGCTGGAGCATGTCCAGACAGGGGAACAGAGCTGGGGAGGGTTCTGGACAGTCCCAGGGAGTGGCTGAGGGATCTGGGGGACCCAGCCTGGAGAAAAGGAGGCTCAGGGGGGAGCCTTCTCCCTCTCCACAAGTCCCTGACAGGAGGGTGCAGCCAGGTGGGGGTCAGGCTCTGCTCCCAGGCATCTGACAATAGGAGGAGGCCTCAAACTGTGCCAGGGAAGATTCAGGTTGGATTATCAGGAAAAAATTCTTCACTGAACTTGTTGCTAGGCATTGGAATGGGCTGCCTAGGAAGAGGATGGAGTGATGATTTCTGAAGGTGCTCAAGAAAGAGCTGGGTGTGGCACTCGGTGCTCTGGTCTGGTTGTCACGGTGGTGATCAGCCAAAGGTTGGGTTTGAACCTGTAGGTCTTTCCCAACCTAGTGATTCTGTGGTAATCAGTGTGCCTCATTTCTTCACAATGACTTCTCTGTTCTTCACATGATGACCACATGTCCTGCCTGCTGCAAAGTACTGAAGTTGTCAGTGCTATTTGGAGGACTGACCCATAGGATGTGTGAGCAAGAGAGGAGCATCAGGAGTGGACAGACCAGATCAATTGAACCCTTTAGTAAAGTTCACACTCATAAGCTGATTTGGGGTTTTTGTGCCTTGGTTAGGCTTAAAATTGCACCAATTTCAAGATAAGCACTCTAGAGACAAATTAAGACAAAAAAACAACTACCTGGACTGAATTATTGTATCTCCCAAGATAGTTTTTTCCTCTTGACTGAAGTAATCTACCAGCTTTCCTGTAGATGAGCAAAGGTCCACTGCTAGCAGGATCTTCAGCAGGAGGAGCAGAGTGATCTCTTGAACTTCTTGTGATTGCTCAGATCCTTTGAGTATTGAGGCTTTTGGGTGGGTTTACTCCATCCTACTGTGTCAGTAACTGAAAAGCAAAACCAAGCTCTTCAATGTATTTGCCAGTTTTACAAATAGCTTTTCCTTATCAGCAGAATATAATGAGCAGAGATATATGTTTATGCCTTGCAGAAGAAGTAAAAGTCAGTAGCAGTGGAGGTTGCTTAAGCTGGTGAGGTTCTTTTAGAGCTGAGGTTCTGAAATTTTCTTAAGGGCAATGTTAAAGAATGGAACTGAGTCAATGACGAAATCTTGGTGTGTTCTGTGTAGAAATTCAAGCTCAGCTCCCAGCACACAAAGGGCCTCTCCCCCGTGGGTTCTGACTCTGGTAACGAGCAGCATGTGCTCTTGCAGGGTTTAACTGAGTGCCTGGTAAATGCAGTTGGTGAGTGCTGACTCCACGTGGGCTTGTGCTCACTGTGTGTGGCCTTCTGCTTACCTTTGGTCCTGAGTCATTCTTTTTATTGTAACTAACATTAAAGTGTGTTAGAATGATGGTGAAAGCAGCTGTTTCCTTAAAACACTCCAGTGAAAGAGTTCATTACAGTCTTGAACCTGAAGTGAGATACCCACCAGTCCCATTGGGTAAAGCAGTTGCCCCCAAATTCTCACTGAAGTCATGAATAAGTCTGATCATCAGTAAAGAACATTAGGTGATGTCGTGGGTCTGAAGACCACAGACCTTGTGTAAGTGGTGCCACAAGTAGAGTGAAGGAACAAGAGACACTGACTACGATAACATGAGTCTTACTAACCCTGTTTCTTTTGAATTTTCCCAAATAGGGTCGAGACTGCAGTGTGCCCATTAATTCCTGCATTCAGAATCCATGTCAGAATGGAGGGACCTGCCACCTCACAGAGGCAAATAAAGATGGATTCAGGTAGTAGCACAAAGTTCATTTAAAATGAGATTATAAAATTTAATGTGTTTCTGCTTTACCTTAATGAACTGTACTGGCTACTTTGTAGAAACTGCTGCATGTGGCATTTCCATTTGCCATACTAAACTATTGCTTTGGTTTCCTTGGTGTGACATATTGTTTCCTGTGAAACAGGCTTCCTTATTTCCTCATAATGCAATATACATTTAAGAGCTTTAGAGCAGTCTCTATGTTCTGCATTGTGTTATCTGTATCCTAATTTTCCTTGGGGCATTTTAGGCTCACATCTAAGCTGTTTTTGTATTTTTAAAGTGAACATCTGTTGCTTGACAGCCAGATCCAAAATGTTTTCATACTGAAGAATCTTGCAGACAAACAGGCTTTAAAGGAACAATTAAAAAGCATGGGGAGATTGTCACATCTTAAGCATTGTGGCTGCAAGAGAATAACCTCTGCAGCTGAATATTGTGGATTTCAGTTTGCCCATATAACAAAGATGTAGCATAGGTGGGGATACTCTGAGAGAAGTCCAGAAATTTTAATGAGATAGCTGGGAGATCTGCACTGCTGCAGGCACTACTTCACAGCTAAGAAAATACAATTGAGGCTTTGGTCACTCATTGTCATTCAAGTTGATAGAAATCTTCTTTTTATGAAAGAGCTGCTAGAATTGTCATACATTTGCTCCTCCATGTTTACGCTGTTTCTTGCAAAAGAAGAAGCAGTAAACAGAAGAAATGCCCCAATGCTTCTCTCTGTGCCCACCCTCAAGAATTCCCTGCTTCCAGAAGCAGGTACAGCACATCACAGCACAGGACACTGGTGATGTTACAGTGGAAAAGCACAGGTTGATGGGGATGAAGAGACACTGCCAGGCTCTGTCATGAACAGCAGCTGGAGGTTTCCAGCGTGGAGAACAGGAGCAGACATGGTCCCATCTCCATGAGGGGCAGCTCAGGGCTCAGCTGGAGCACCTGTGGCAGCCCCTGAGCAGAGCAGAGGAGTTTCCTGAGTCAAGATGTGTCAGCAGGGCCATGGTGGTGGGAGGCTCAGCAGGTCAGAGCATGTCCAGGTGGTCCTGCTGCTTGACAGACTCTGTATATTCTGGTGAAACCACTCCTCTGATCTGATCTGATCTACCTCCTCTTGATTCAGATTTTAGCAGGCCCAGCAGCTTTTGGAGCAAAAGTTCACGTTCAGTTTCTGCTTGAGAGAATTAATGGTCTGGTGGACTTCAGTTCACTTCCCTTTGTGGTCACTCAAGCTTTCTCCAGCTTGTGCCAATGTAGAACTGCACCATATTAGAATATCTGGAGTTTGTCACTCAGTACCCATTTTTCAAAAATATAGCTGATACTAAAAATGCAGTAGTAAAACATTTTATAATATCCATAATACAAGAATGAGAGCCTTCAACATATCTTTTGGACTGGGTTTTTCTTTAGCATTTTTGTTTTGTTCTGTGGTAGCAGATAAAGAGTTTTGAATGACCTTAATTGAGAGCTACTTCTGCATTTCTCTCATGAATTGAATGAATTTTACAATTTCATAGGCTTTGCCTCAGTTCCAAATGAGCATTGTTTTTGAGATCCTTTATAAAACCGCGGGGGTGGTTTTGTTGCTGAACAACATTCGAGGCTTTTTAGGGACGGGTTCTGCTTTTTATAGTTATTTATATAGTTTCAGTTGGTCTAATAAAAGACACATAAAACCATATCTCATCAAAACCCTGCTGCATCAAATTGAATGTTCAGCATAAGCATTGCTCCATTTTCTCCTTGTTTTTCATTCAGTCACTCCATAACCTCTGTGGCTCTGCAGGACTGTGGAGCTTTATCATGGTTTAGGGAAATGTGGCATGGAGATGGAACAAGGAAGATACAGAAACATTTTGAAATTGAACTTGGTTAGTTGGGTTGGGGTTTTTTGGTGGGAAATCCCTCCAGTGGATGGCAGCAGTCGGAGTTATGTGCATATAAATTGTGTTCACCAGGATGGGAAAACGCTGCCCTACGTTATGTGCTGTGAGGAAGCGGATGTCAGAAACGTTTTCATGAGAGGCCTCCTTGGATTTTTTTGTTGTGTGGCCTGTAAAAGAAATTATATCTTCTGTATATTCTCTTCCCTAGGGAAATATATTCATACACAAGCCCTACTGCCAAACTTGTCAAATCTTTACTCTTGTAAAAAGGAAACTTAAGCCAAAGTTCTCTCCCTGTGAAATGCCAAGCTGTTTAACTCTCAAGTTCTGTGGCCTTAGACAAAAAAAATTACCATTTGAAATAATGCTAAGGTGGTGATGTTCCCCCCAAAGACAGGAAGCTCTTAATTATGACTGAGATTCCAGCCCAACGCCCCCGCTGTGCCGGGTGCCCACAAGGGCTGTCAGCAGCAGGGGCCTGAGGCACTCAGGTTTGCTGGAATGGCAGATCTTGGTGGGACAGCCAAGGGCAAAGGTTCAGCTGCAGTTACTCCATCTTCTTTTACCCTTGCACTTTTTCAATCCTGAGTCATTTTCATATTCTCTTCTTTCAAGTAGGGGCGACCTCTGTGTTGAGGAATAGATAAGTGACACGGTGTGGCTCAGAGGGGTGGAAATGTGAAGTTCTTCCTTTGAATTGCTCGTTCTAACCTAATCTGTGCCTGCCTTGACAAAAGGTTGCCCAAAAAGTCGCTTATTAAGGCTGATGAAAGAGATGGCCAGTGAGACAGGTCCTGGTGGTTCAGCACGTGTGCAAGGGAGGCTTTGGCAGGAGCAGAGCTGCCAGCTCTGCTGCACACAGGCAGCAGCTGATCTCTGCTAACCTGCGGTGCTGGGACACAAAGGCTCTGGGTTATTTTAACTTTTCTCCATATAAAACCCCCTCCGGTTCCCAGATCGCTTTTTTTAGCATTTTCCACAAACTGTAAGTGCCCTCATAAATGTAAAATCCTGGAACTGATTAACTGCCTAGTGTTAATTCTGCGTAGTTCAAGGAAAAACATTGCACTTCCAGACTTTCAGGCTACTCCATTGGGATCTAGACATAAAAGGCATCTTTACCATGAAATTGTAATATTCCTGAAAGAATTTACTATATCTATTTAAAAGCTTTTTTTTTTTTTAATTTGACAGACTGTGTGGATATCTATTTTAATAAACAGATGCTAAATTGTTTCATTAGAATTTATTTTAAAAATCTAGTACAGTAAACTTTAAAAATTGCCAGCATGGAAAAAAACTTCCAAAATGCTTTTGGTCCAATAGTTTACCCCAAAATGTTGCAATTTGTGTTCCCTTGAAACTTCATGAGGATAATGGGATTATCCCATGTTATGTAATTCTTTATAGGAAAATACAACGCCAGTTCCTGAACAGGAGGAATAGGGAATTTGGACTTTTATTAAAACACAGCAACTTTAGGAAACAGTTGTTTCCTGCATGGCTCCATTTTTTCCAAAATCCACATGAAATGCTGTCTCACACTGCTTCACTTCTGAGTCACTGCAGTTTTCATCATTGTCTCTGGAATTCATTTTCTCCCTCGGTCAGCTGGAACCCAAGTTTGATGACCTTCCAGTCACTCAGCAGACTTCATTTTTCTTCTAAGCTTTTTCTGGGATAGTACATACAAACAGTCCCAAACTGCAATTCTTTCAACATGTGCTTCAATCCAGGTCCCAACTTGTATGTTTTATCTTTTCATTTCAGGCCTCATATCTGGTACATTTGAATGCAAATTCAAATCAAGAATTTTACATAAGCAATAATGTAGACTCCCTATAGTACATAAGGACCAGTAGCCAAATGTCATCAATTATTCTGACATTTCCCTGAGTATGGAATGTGTCCTAATACTGAGCAATTTATGTTAACAATCCCAAATGAATTGTTACTAATGGTATCTGCACTGTGAACCATTACTGTGATAGTGTTTAATAATGTCATTTTTAATTGCATACATCCACGCTGTCCCAATCCTTTTGTGGAAGGAAAATGGTGTTATGTTCACATAAAAAATCACCAGCACAAAGCCACTTTTGTTGCTTTTCTTTAACTGGAGACAAAAATTTCTGTTCCCAAACTGAGACCTTGTTTTCCAAGTTGCAGCCTGGAGCATATTTTTATGACTGAGTTACAAACCCCTGAAAATGGGGTTTTGTAATCAAAAATCAAGACATGATGAATGTATCACTGTATTTAATTGATGTCTTTAACCCCCCTCCCTGACACTTGCATTGCCACGAAAGATGGTGTGCCAGCTCTTCTTTCTGCCTCCTGTGATCCTCTGGCTCTGGGTCAGCAAGAGGACATGTTTTATTAGCAATAATGAGCTTGAGACAGGAAAAGAAAATATTCCTTATTGATTTATTGTGCCCTAAATTGGATTTATTGGAGCAGTTTCGTTTTGGTTATTCATGGTGAAGGTTTTCTAACCCTCATGACCTGTGGATGGTCCCTGCAGAATGAAGATGACTCTGAATGTGACCAGTGTCCCTCTTCTATACCCATCTGGGAGATCTTCCTCTTGTGGTGGCTCAAGACACATTCCCTTCCCATTTTTTCTCCTCTTTATTACTCCTCTCTGAGATTGCACCTCATGAGGAATCTAACCCAGCCCTCATGATCCAGCCTGGGACTACTGAGGGTGGATGCAGAGCTTTGTGTCATCCCTGCCTTGGGAGCGCTGCACTCTGCTCAGGCTGTGGCACACAGCAGGAAGGGAAGGCAAGGTCCTGCAGCTTTCTCCATGGATTCTGAAGAGCTCCTGTTCCCCCAGGGCTTTCCCCATCTCCTGCATAAAGCAGGATAACCACCTCAGGTCCTTTTTGTCTGTCAGAGTTGGAAACAGCACCCTGCAGCTATGTCTGCCTTGGAAATCCTCCTGGTTTCCAAAAGCAGTGGATGGCAATTAGTGTGACTGCTGTAGTGCTTTCTGGTTTTCATCCTCATCAATCAGTAGTGCTTTTTATTTGTTCAGTTTCTTTTCTGCCACCAGAGCCTGCATAAGAAAGGAAATGAACAGCAGAGTGAATGTGTAGTTTGGACTGGGACTGCAAAGAGCCCTTTCTGTGACTACTGAACAGCAGTGCTGGCACTTCAAAACTGACATGTCAAATATCATTGCTGGCTTCTCAGAAGCCCCTGATATTACTGGAGCACTTAACTCCTGGTTTTAGACTCTTTTTTAGGAAACTGCCCTCACCTCTTCATCACTTACAGATAGTTTAAAATATAAAGGTTCTGTTTGCAACTGTAGCTTCTAGATCTAGAGAGGAAATGGAGATTGAAAAAAAACCCAAGCCATTCTTCAGCCATTTAGTTTTCTATCTTCCCTCTAGGGACCATACATTACACTCCTGTGAGATAAAATGTCTAGTGCAATTATTCTTCACTAGTGTCCGCATCCTCACAGAACCATTACTAGATGCACCATGGTCTGTGTTTTAGGTGAATTATCTGGGCATCATCAGCTCTTCTCCAAATAGATGTTGAGGGAGCTGAAATCCTACAGCACTTGTAAAAGCAGTCATTCCCAAACATTTCTTGTTTGGACAAGTGACAAAGCAGTAATGAGAAGAAAATGCTCATGTCTGTAAACTCGACTCAAGCTGCTGTTCTTTGAAGAGACCGAAGTTGCCAAGCTGTCCTGTGACTGTGCAGTCCTCAGCAGGCAGATGTCCACATTCTCACAAAAACATCAACAGGGAGGCCAAGGATTTGAATATTGTGATGAATGTTTACTCTCCTGCCCTGGAGTTGCTTCAGCTAAGGGCCAGAGTTACCAATAAAGCAAGCAAAGGGAGCATGGCAGAGGCTGGCTCCTGAGGATGACTTTTGTCTCGTGTAAATAATTACATGACCCCAGGAGCCATCAGACTGCATCTTTCACCAAACACTTGGGGTTAAATTGCTCTATGCCTCACGGCAGCAGTGAATTTGGCTCCAACTGGTTTTTATATGTTTTCATTTCAGTTTTACACCTCAAACCTCCTGTCCCTTTAGATCCATGCTAACATTTCTTTTTGTTTTTCTTTATCCAAAGCTGCTCTTGTCTTCTTGGGTATGAGGGGGAGAGGTGTGAAATAAACCCAGATGACTGTGAAGATAATGACTGTGAGAACAACTCTACCTGTGTGGATGGGATCAACAACTATGTGTGTCTCTGCCCTCCTAATTACACAGGTAAGAAAGGGCCACAACCAGAGAACAGGAATCCATGAGGAGTGCCTGAAGGGAAGGGTCCAAATTAATGTTTATTTAGTGCGTAAGCATATAGTTAACTGAAAATCTAATCCCCTTCTAAACAACCTGAATCTCTTCCTGGAAAAAAATGTTAATTCTGCTAATATTGTAATATATGTGCTCACAAACATGGACACTGTCTCAGTCAAAATACTGATGCCTCATTGTAAAATACATTAAAAAACAGTATTTAAGGGATCAGAGAAGTGTCTACTTCAGTGTGCACATTCTCAGTACTGAGCCTGATACACACCTGTCCTGAACCTTGGAAAACCTTGGCTTAGGGGGCATGGCTTTCACCTGAGATCTCAGGGCTCTGCATGTGTTAAACACAGTGAGCCTGACAATGTGCTGCTCAATTCCTGATCCCCATTTCACAGCTGGGTGAGCAAAGGCTCTGTAAGAGGCTGCAGGCTCTGGTGTTGTCTTCAGTGTGAGCCAGGTCAGGGAGCAGGGGCAGCTGCTGGTCTGTGGTGTCAGGGCTTGGTGATGGAGTCAGGAATGGGATGAGTGTCTCCAGTACTGTCCTGCATTGCAGATAAATTCCCTCCTAAATCTTCTGCAAGAGTGTCTTTGTTTGAAAAGACAGGTGTCTGCTAAGGAAGGCAGGAGCCTGCCCTGAAATGGAAAATGTAAACCCCTTCCCTCCCAGTTGTTATAATTTTGAAATTAAGGGGCTTTCAGGCAAAGATAAGGGGCTCCCAGGCAAAGAGCAGGAATAACAGTTCTTTATTAGTGAAGAAAATTTTAAAAAAAAAAAAAAAAAAAAAAAAAAAAAAAAAAAAAAAACCAAAACACAAAAAAACAAAAAAAACCCACCAAAATAATGCAGTAATACAAAACACCATTGACAGAGTCAGAGCATGCCCTGGCCCCCTGTGGGTCAGGGTGCTGGTACAGTCCCATCCCATGGGGGCTCAGCCCTCCTGCAGTGCCAGCTGTGCTTCTGCTGGAGCAGGGATCCTGCACAAGGGGGGAGTTTTCCTCTGGAGTTCCAGGGCTGCTGGAGATCGGCCTGCTCTTCCTCTGGGAATGCAGGGCAGGAGAAAGCTGCTCCTCTGGGAATGCAGTGGGCAAAGGCTGCTGTGCTGTTCCAGGCTCAGATTGTATCCAGGTAGGAATGCTTGGCTCCTGCCCTGGGCAGAGCATCTCCCCATGGGATGATGGAATTTGATCAGCCATGCAGGGACACTCACAGGCCATGAACAGATCTCCTGGAGGGAGGATTGGCTGTGGGAGAGATGAAGAAAACTGCCCATGAACAGAAGTTAACTGCTTCACAGATAGGAGCAGAATACACACACCCATTTCCAGCCTAAGACTGGAGACTAAGCAGAGACTCACCTAAGTGGAATCTAAAAATGGTTTTGCTCAAGGCATTCTGGAGCATTCCATGGACTCATTCACACAGCCCAGCCCACCTGGCTCAGCATGGAGGGTGAGGAAACACCTGCAGGAGCTCCTGCTCCAGCCTTTGAAATGGGGATATTGCCTCCTGAGCATGGAGAAGCAATGAAGGGCTTCTTGTATGCTGGAATATATTACATGTCAAGGGATTTAATGAGGATCAAGCTTGAGTGCCTGAGTAAGGCAGGAGGAAAGCTTCTAGAATTTCCAAACTCTTAAAATACTTTTGTGGCTGATACAAAGGAGGCCCATGGTAAATCTTCAGCTGAGAAAAGCCTTATGACTCAAATGTACATTTATTGGGTCTCTAAAATGATATTTCTGCCAAAACCTAAAAAAAAATTCAGCTTAGCAAAGTAAGGAATTTTGCTTGTAGGATGTTGAGCCCATTGTGCTTACTTGTGCACTATTTATGTCAGCTACTCTTGGGTGGTTTCTAACAGAACTCAATGCAAGGAGGCAGAGTCTTTACATTTACAACAGGATATGGATTTGACCAGCCAAGAAAAAACATATCCAGTAAGGAACTGAATCCAGCATATATGCAAATACACTTTCCTTTCCACAGGATTATTGCAGAGTTTTTTTTTTCCAGACAATAAAGGTAGGAAAAAACTAAATTGGAATTTCTTCTCAAATGGCCATCTGGATGGGAGCTCATGTGATAATAAGAATCAGTTTTGAAATAGTTTTACTCAACTTCCAGTGGGTTTTGTTTTGTTAATTTTTGGTTTTGTTTGTTTTGTTGTTTGTTTTGGGTATTTTAACCTAATTTTGTCTGTGCTGTGCTTCTGCTGATTAGCAGGAGATTGTCAAATACCAGAACTCATTGTTGCCATGTGGGTAATATACAACCACACAATAAGCATGTGCTATCATAGTGAAGGCAATAAGCTTGGTTACAATTGGGGAAAAAAAAGAAAAAAAGAAAAAAAAAAAAAAAAAAAAACCCACAAAACTATGGAAGAAAATAAGGAAATACTTCCAGAAAATACAATATGAATCATAGGTGAAAAAGGTTGCAAAAATAGGAGTGTTGCTTAAATTAGAATCTGAAGGGTTACAATAGTTAATGTTGCTTAAAATAGGAAGAGTTTGGTGAACTATGATACCAGAATTGCCTTAACCTGCTTTACCTCCATTTTGGAGGGGCTTATTTCATCAAACCTGATCAGTCCCCTGGCAGGATGAGCTGCAGTGCAGCTGGCTGGGCTGAAATGTCCCTCAGAGCTACCCCTGGCCTCGGAGCAGGGCAGGGAGCAGCATGAAATGGCTGGAAGAATTGAAGCCATCAGCCAAACAAAAGTACACCCAAGCCAAGCAAACCTGAGCAATGGCTTTGAGGGTCCTTACAGTTGAATCCAACCACAAGAAATGGGGCATCATGTGAAGTTGCTCAACTGACTGAACAAAAGTGGAGGAAATGCCATGGAAGCACAGAGGGAAGTCATGAAAGCACACCTTGAAATGGTTTGTGTGCCTGACCTGGAAAGAGAGGGGGCTACTGGCCAAAGAGTTTGACTGAAGTCTCCCGTGACATCCAGGGCATCTCTAGGTATATTCTCTTTAGATGAACCTTTTTGTACTGAAGGAATATCTGACACTGCTATGGCAGTATCTATTAAAAAACAAGAAAGAAAAGATAGGTTCAGATGAGTTCAGTATTGCACAGAGTATGAAGGCCAAGAGTTCAGAGAGAAAACAGCTCACTCCAGGGCTCAGGAGTGCTTATTCCTGTGCTCAGAACTGTGTTTTGAGGTACCTGCCTTTCTCTGGAGCTAAATGTTGTGTTACCGGACTGTGTGTGCTCCAGCTTTGCCACGTGTATGGATTTGATAATTTGATCTCTTTCTCTGAGCAAAGAAAGGCAGGGGTGTACAGTCCAGGGAAGCAGTTTTCCTGTGAAGTAGTCTGGGGGACAATGACCTCTCAATGCCTGAAAGGGCACAAACATCCACAGCCAGGCTGTGTCTAGCAGGACAGAAAATGTAGGTGATATCTCTTTATGTTGTACCCAAATATTATCCTTAGTTCTGTTGTTAACAAGTCGTATTCAGACAGAGTAAGCTTTTTTTTTTTTTTGCTTTTTTTTTCCTCACAAACGTTTGTATGGAAAATAGAAATTACTTTGAAAGGTTGACTGGCTGGGGTTTGTGGCTGAACAATTCCAGACCATCTATTTTTATCAGTGTAATTATGCCAGAGTTGTGGGTTCTATGTACAAATGGGATTTCTCAGCTGTAGTTAACCCCCACGTTCAGTCAGGTCTGTCTTGCACTGAGCTCTTTCTGCACTGACAGCCTGGGATGTTTGCAGTAACCTGAGCTTAGAGGTGCCCAGCTCTAAGTTCTCAGTTCCTGCAGATTCCTGCTTTTCTCCCCTGCCAAGCAGTGAGCCTGAATTCCTCATCACCCCTGTGCTCTTGGATGTCACAGTGCTGGTAACAGGGCAGTGATATTTCAGTAAACTCTGCATTTATAGAACAAATGTATGCTGTAATACAGAAAATAGTCTGAATGCAGGGAAGAAGATCCAAGAGTGTGTCTGTGTGTTGTTCTGTAAGAAATAGTTGGGGTCCCCCTTGGCTAAGTTGAGCAATGGTTAAATCATGACTGTAAATCTTATGTTCCTAAATTAAATACAAATTAAAAATGAATGTGTTGAAAATTTTGACTATTGACAGAGTCACAGTATCCAGGCTTTGGTTTTTTCCATACCTTAGTGTGTTCCTGCTCTATCTGCTGTCTGCCTGGTTTTACTTGTTATAGCCTTTTTAGGGAACAATATCCCAAATTATGATGCATGAATTTTGCTTTCTTGGTTGGAAAAATGAAGGCCAAAAATCTTTCTTCAATTAATAAGATTTTGCAGTGTTTTCTTTTCAAATTCTTTGACAGTCTTTCCCCCGACTCAGAGTAGATGAAAAATGGCCAGCTTGTTAAGTGACTGCTGAGGAAGGAATTTCCCACACTCCAGCCCCATTTCACTTTCATTTAAAAAAAGAAAAAACCCACACCAAAAACCAGCCCACGCTCACACAATAACCTCCTTCCTAGTTCTTTTCCATCTATTAACTTTAAAACAATGTGGAATTACAAATAGATTCCATGAAGTAGTAAATGCAAGTTAAAGAAGACAAAGCTGAGAGGAGGCAGACAGCTGAACGCCGTAAGAAAGCTTCAAACCTATACCCACCATCACCAGGTTTCCTCACCATTCTTAAAATCAATCTTTTCAATATTTGTTGCCTGTATTTAAATAACCAAACCAATACTCGTGCTGTGTAGCAAAGTCCTGATGGCTTTAATTGCCAGCTGATATCTTATTTTTCCTCTGCCCAACTGGTTATTTTAATCCTGAAGCTGAATTATAAATGTGTAATTCCTCCAGAACAATCATGTACCCAAATCCAGCCAGCTCTGAGGAGTCTGGGGTTGTTTTACAACTTGCTTGGACTTTTGGTGGTTTACAGCTTCTCCTTGCAGTTTTGTAGGCTCTCCTTCCCTTCAAAAAGAAGCAATCATAGGGACATCAAAAGAGAAGGATATGCATTAGATCAGTCATCCTGGTTCTTGCCTTTTTTGTATTTTCCTAATCTCTGCCTTTTGGCCTGTCCCCAGCTATTGACACAAACATTTTGTTTTCCCTTCAGCTTTGTGGTGTAGGAATATAGGGCAAAATTCAGAGAGTTTTCCCTTCCATTTCTGTTTCCTGTTCACTTCTGTCACAGACCTCCTTCAGCCCATCAGTGCTTTGCTCATAGTCCTACACTCACACAGAATCTCATCCCTCAAAAGACATCCTGTCCTCAGCCTTGCTCCCCTCTGTGCATCCACGTGAAGGGGGGTCCAAACATGCACAGAGGAGCAAATGGGCTGCACCAAACATGCCCTGGGTGCTTTGAATGCTTTGGTGCTTTGCCTGCTGGTTTATTTGGTTTTGTTGTTTGCTGTGACTTTTCCTCCTCCTGTCTGATTTTAGCAGAAGTAGAAATATGTAGCACTTACATACAAAAAAAACCCAAAAAACAAAAAACCCAAAAACCTAAAACCAAAAAAACTCAGCCAGGAAATCTATTCCTATTTGCCAAAGATCCTAAAAAGCCTCAACAATGCAATGCTCTCACCTCTTTGTTCTGAAACCTAAAAAAAAATAAATTAGTGGCTTCCACTACTGAAAATAGGTTTTTACTAAAATACCCAGTACCCCATGGCAGAGAGAGGGCAGGAGCAAATGTTTTAAAATAGTTTGCCTCCCTGGGAAAAAGCTGCAAGCAGTTTGTATCACTGAAAAAAAATCTCTCTCAAAAGAAATAGTAATAAAATAAAGCTAGGAACTATTTCTGGTTTGATGTGTTTGGAAGAGAAGGCTGAGATCTGTTTTACCTTAGGGGACCTTGTGGTGTGCTGTGATAGATGGTATCTGAGTGGTCTGCAGCTCTTCTAGAGCCCAGGTCCCTGGTAGTGATTAGGAGCCCTTTTGCTGGGGTGTCCCACAGTGGGAACTCTGTCTGGCCAAAGCCCAGCACCAGTGCAGCCAGACAGCTCCAGGGAGAACTGCACCAATGCAGCCAGGGAGAGCTGCACCAGTGCAGCCAGGGAGAGCTGCACCAGTGCAGCCAGACAGCTCCAGGGAGAGCTGCACCAATGCAGCCAGGGAGAGCTGCACCAGTGCAGCCAGACAGCTCCAGGGAGAGCTGCACCCATGCAGCCAGACAGCTCCAGGGAGAGCTGCACCAATGCAGCCAGACAGCTCCAGCTGTGTGGGGCTTGTGGCTGTCCCCGCCGAGCTGGAGCCCTCCCAAGGCTGGCTGCTGTGTCACACATGTGGCACCCGTGTGGCTCTGTCCCCGAGCCACCCCTGGACAGGCTGAGGGGGATCATGGCACTGAAGCTGCTTTTTCCCCCCAAATTTTTGCTACAGGAGCAAGGAGGTTTGAGGTGGCGTGGTTCAGCTTGTGGTTCCACAGGGATCTGGACTGCCTAATAAATGCTGAAGGCTTAACAAGTACTTAACTATCAACTCCTTTCAAATTTTGGAACTTCAGCCATAATTTCCTCAAGACAGAGAAAATTGTGGTCAGAATTTAGTGTGTTTTCTTCCTTTGTATTTGGAGGAGTTCTGCCTTACATGGAAGTTTCTCAGTTTTAGTTACTTGGCAGATGTGAAGTGTACTCGCTTTCTGCATGAAACACAAAAAGGCACCCACATTTCCCAGTTGTGTAACTGGGAATGAGAAGTGCTGGAAGACCTAAAAGGTTTGGGCTTTGTTCAAGAGCCTAAGCCCGTTTCCAGCCCTGTTTTATGAAGAGAGAACCACATGTCATTGCTATCAGATTGGACTCTTATCTGACCCTCTGGGAGGAAATAGCACAGCAGCTGGCAGTGCTGCAGCCTGTCTTCAGCCTCAGTGTGGGTGTCCTGCTATGCTGGAGTGCTCAGCTCCAGGTCTCCTCTGGTCAAACTCCCCT
Source organism: Passer domesticus (assembly GCF_036417665.1). Classification (NCBI taxonomy): domain Eukaryota; kingdom Metazoa; phylum Chordata; class Aves; order Passeriformes; family Passeridae; genus Passer; species Passer domesticus. The sequence goes on along the minus strand of NC_087486.1, from coordinate 14,038,165 downwards.
CTCTCAAATGTAAAGTGGCATGTTTGTGCAATAAGATATACCAGAGAATTCCTCCTTGTTCATCAGGACACAGCATGCCTGCAGGAAAGTGGAATGTCAGCTACTGCTGTCCTTTAGGATGAGCAGAGTGAATTCATCCCCAAATGGGATCTGAGAGTCATTAAATCCAGTCTGTCAAGAAACACAGTGGGAAACAAGGAAATCAGTCAGCTCCTGAAGAACTGTGTGCTGTGGAAGGGACCCAGGCTGCAGCAGTTCTTGGAGAGCTGCAGCCTGAGGGAAGGAGCCACGTTGGAGGAGTCCATGAAGGGAGCTCTGGAGCAGGGAGGAAGGAGTGCTGGAGACAAAGCATTTTTAACAGGCTCCAGCCCCATTCGCTGCTCAGAGCAGCATTAATCCACAGGGTGTCCTCTCTGCCAGCCCAGGAGGAACATCTCAGATAATGTGTGGCATCTCAGGTGTCACTTGCTGCACTAGACTGTGTGGATAGCTGAACTGATCCTCAACTGATTCCAAACAACTGGAAAACATGCATATCAATAAATACAGCTCAAAAATATAGGGTGTCCAGCAAAATGAAGATCTTTCCCAGACACTGTGGTTCTGAGGAATAGTGCTTTAGGCAGGTCACCACCTTGAAGGGGCACTGGAAACTGTCTGGTTCAGTTAATGTTTCACACACTGTATTGTGTGGCATTTAGGGTGTTCAATATGGTTTGTCATACTTCAGCAGTGCATAGAACACATTCCTTCTTTGAGATTCTGAAACAGTGAAAGGATCATTATCTCCCTGCCCAGATCTGCTTTTACCCATGCTCCCTGTGTTGAACCTTAAGGTTAGGGAGAATTTCTCCTTGAATCTGAAAAACAAACTACTGTGGGAATCCCAGCATGGGATCAAACTTAAGGGTTCCCACTTAACAGGTCAAAATCTGGTAAGTGAAGACTTGCGAGTTTTTAACAATTAAGACAGGATAAAAAACCATAAAGTAACTCTTTGCCTGCTAAGTATTGTGGGCAGTGTTTGTCAAGCAAGAGCAAATTTCAGTGATCATGCAGAATTTACTCTGCTGCAGTGCATTTCAGGTGATTTCTTTTATGTTTTTATATCTAACATGATAGCATTTGCTGCTGAAGGATTTTTACAGAGTTTCTCATTTATTCATTGCAAGTTGAAATAGTTTGGAATAAAATTTTTTATTATTATTTTCTTAGATGAGATTTTCATCAAACATCAACAGCATTCCTTACTGAATTACTTCCTTGGAGGAACACCCTGTCTGTTCCACCCAACCATTTTTAAGTTCAGTGTTCTGAAACTTCCAATTGGCACTGACTTCTTTTTAATGACTGAGCAGAGAGAAGGGGAAAACAAAACACAGCAAACATTTCTTCCAATACAATTTATTAGATATAAAATGAGTAATCTCCTATGAGGAAAAACAGCAGAGTGTTTTTTATTAGCAGCAAAGAGACGAGTTCCATTCAGACTTACCTGGCAGAGCTCAGAATGTTGCAACACGCTATTTAACCACTCACCCTGTGCAGCCTGGAAAAGTTTCCATGCTGTGGATGGAGGCCAGGCTTTCTCCATCCTTCCTTCACCATAAGCACGTTCCTTTTCTCAAGTAATATTGTGAAATTCTCAACAGCATATTTACTGCCAGTTCCGCAGGCCCTACCAAAGCTTCTCTTGCATTAAGGACAGGGATATTTTCTATGTTGTTTTGTCAGTATATTACAACAAAGTATCACCCAGCTGACACATGGAACAAAAGAAAAATCATTGAACTCATTGGTTGCAAATTGCTGCTGTACATTGTCTTTTCAGAACTGCAGTTTCACTTAAAGATAAATAAGTAAAATACTTTTACTGCATCCAGCTTCTCTTTTACTGATTAGGGAGGAATAGTGTAGCTTGGATCCTGGTTTTCAAAGTCTAATGGGGCATGAAATAAATAGCTCTCATGACAGCACAGAACGGAAAAAAGATAGATGATTATTAAACTGTGTGTAAAAGTCATCTTTATTGCCCTATTGTTGTTTTGGCTTCGCTCTGAGACGTGGGGAAGGCTACAGAAGAGCCTGAGCGTGTTTCTTGGCAGCTCTTCATAAGCAATGAGCCCTGTGGAAAGCCCCATGAAATTCATGGTTCTGTTGAAAAATAAGGCCAGGAAAATGTTGCAAGAGGCAAAAAAACCCCCAAACCTGCGTTTTTTTAACACAATGTCAGTGAAGGTGACAAGGGAGGTGGTTTTGAAGGAGCAGAATACCTTGGCTATTGTTCAGGGATTTTTTCTCTCTCTCTCTTTTTTTTTTTTTTTTTTTTTTTTTTTTTTTTTTTTTTTTTTTTTTTTTTGCATGAGTTAGCAGCAAAGGGAGATCCACCTGTTAAAGTTCCACCTGTCATTATAACTTGGTTCTCATCTGAAAACGGCAATATTTTCTGGTATATCAGATTGCTCTCTTCATCTGTCCGGCATCTGCTTGCATGTTACCTATTCTCTTCAGCTTGGATTAAAGAGAATAAGTGTGCCTTGATGGAACAAAAGCATTATTTGGGATTAAAAGAGTTGTTTAACTGATTATAAATTAAATGTAGCTGTGGTGTTCCTGTCTGTTTTATAGAAGCACTTCAGAAACCCGTGTGTACCCAAACTGGAGCTGTGATTTGAGAACATGTACGAGAGAGGAAAATGGGGAGGTTGGATGGTTTCCTACACTTGGGAAAGCATTACACTGAAGTTCTCTCTTGTTTTAGCATGATCAAATATCCTCCACAAAGAGAAGCAGTGCTGCTAGGAGCTGGCCTAAGATGAATGTCCGGTTTGTTTTTAGGTTCACATAACTATCCAGTGAGAAATTTGGACTAGACCTTTAATTGCTGCACAGAGAAGCAGCCCTGTGTCACTCCAAAAAAAAAAGAGGATCACATTTTTCCTCTGATACTGACATTAAAGCGACCAATGAATATTGAGCTCTCAGGTCTGAGGGCAGATTTTTTGGCCCAGATAATTTTCTGAGCGCATAAAATATGAGAAAGACATTGTGTAGCTGGTGCCTTGGGTTTTGCTTTTCAAAAAGTGTTTTATTTCCCTGGCATGCCTTCTGCAGCATCTACTGAACATTGGTGGAGCCTGAAATAATGACCAAGAGGTATTTTCTTCCTGAGATGAGGCTGCTCTAGTTGCAAGGCGTTCCCAAGTGAGCTCCCTAATGAGTGATAGATGGGAAAAATAACAGGAAGGATCCTTAAATGTTCCAAGTTTTGCATGAAAAATATAATTTTTTTGGATGCTTTGTTTGGTACCTAGCCTAGAATTCTCCTACATTTTGATAGTGGTGTCTTCAGAATGACACAGTGAGTCATAATATTTGACATTTGGGGAGATTTTTACTGGATCTCTAAGCACTTGTCAAGACTGTTCAGAAGAATACTTTAAGAAGAATTATGATTTCCTTTGAGAGCTTTGATACTGTTCATATTTTTTTAAAGCCTGTTTCCTTTGCTTCAAAACAAAACAAAAGAAAAAATAGAAACATCAAAAGTATGTATTGACCATTTTTAGTGAAAGGACAGTTGAAGGCATCTATCCATACTCTCTTCAGTTATTAGATGGTCTTCCAAAATTATTTCCAGCTTTAGCTCATTTAAACTCTATTAATGTCACCAGCCAGTTAATTTTTTTGATGTTTATTTTCACATAAGTTCCATAGCTCACGAGGGACATGGGGAATATCAAGATGACAAACTGGCAGCTCTCCAAGCTTTGTAGCAAGGTCTGACCTGCTCATGTTCAGGTCTGAGGGAGTGCCTTTGTAAGTTTTTGGGAGGGTTGGTGGCCTGTGGACTTGGGGATGGCAGTAAACAGACCCATCCCACTTCTGCCACCTCAAAACGTGTCAACAGCTGTCCCCAGTGTTCACAGCTGTAAGAACTGAACATCTCTCATTGCTTTTGAGGAGCAGCAAAGTACAGTGGCCAGCCCCAAGCCCAGATCTGTTCCCTGGTTACCATGGATCTGCAGTGTTCAGTTTCTTTGGCACATCCTGAGCTGGATGCTTTCATTATATTTGCACAGGGTTTGTCCAGGGCTGTGAAAAGACTTGGTAGCCTTTAACAGTTGTGGCTTCCTGGGATTGCTTGGCTCCAGGTGGAATTGCTTGTCCTGTAGCTGCTGCTGTGCACAATAAACTGCAGGATGCCATGTCACTGCCCTGGCAGTGCCCAGCCCAGCACAAAGCCAGGAGGGTGTGCATGGCCCACGAGGACGGGGTTTGTGCTGGCAGTGCCCCCTCCCAGGGGTTGGATTCCTGCTCTCGTTTACACTTGACAGCTCTCAAAAGCAGATCTAAGACACATTCTTGTTTAAAACACACAAAAACAATTGAGTAGTTTTGGCAAATATATATTCTACATCCATTCTAAGAGGAAGAGTCATATCAAGAGCTGAGTATCTTGTGCTGGGGGGAGGCTGGACACGTGGGAGGCATAACCTGAGAGAGCAGTAGCACCTGGGGGAGTTAACAAACCACACCTATCAGCACCAGAGTCATCCTCAAAACTGCGCTCTCAGCCAGCTCGCCAGATCACAGAACTGATAAAAGATGGATGGCTCCGATTTGCATTTTCCATCTGAATTTTGATCTTTGTGGTTTGCTTGGCTTGTGTTTTCAAGTGTTTCTCTGTAACCACTAGAGTGTAGAGAAATGTAAGGATTTTTGAAAATGACATTTCTCCCAGGACAGGTGGAGCTGCAGCTCCATGAAAACCTCTCAGAACAATTCCAGCCCACCAGTGCCTCCCACATTACCCTTTTTCCCCATTCCCATGACCTGTTGCTTGTGTGATGGTGTGTACCATGTACAGGCACAGAAAATACGGGTAACCTTGAAACTCTGCAGATGTGCTCCTCTGGTGGAGCTGCACAGGGGGCTTTGGGACTGTAGCTTTTGGGGGGTTCCATGTTGAGATTTCCCGACCTTTGCTTTTCCTGCAAGGCTTTTGGAGGTGTGGGTAGGTTTCTGTGTGATTCTGGGGAAGGCAAAGATCTCTGTGGTCTTTGGCTGGATCTCAAATCCTGGGGTACTGAAGTGTGACCTAATAATTTAGGACTCAGAGAAGGATTGTATTTAAATAAACTATCACGGTTTGAATGTTCTACAGCTATTAATTATTAAAACTTATACAAATCCAGGGAGGTTCGTGGCATGTTATACACCATGCCTAGAAACAGCTGAGCTGGGCTTACATGAGGTAGATTTTTTCTGAAAAGACATCATCTCCTGTGAGCACAATAGAGCTAGTACTTCTCTTATAAATAGTGAATGTTTTATAATTGCATGCAGTCCTAAAGCTGGTTCCTATTATGGAGAGTCACAGAGGTTTTGGGGGGAGGGTTTGTGGGTTGTTGTTCTTTCCCAGAATGATGTCCAATCAGCTTCTTTGGCAGTGTATTAACCATGACTGAAATATGTGCCCGTGTGAAAATGCTACGGTCTAATGAGCAACTTCACTTTTGTGTCACTTTCTTGCTTTGAAATAAGAGGTTCTGGGTCAGGAGCTGCCCATTTGATCCCTGTCTGTCTCCAAGTGGAGTTCATACGTCAATACTTTTTATACCAGGCTTTCAAATCCATGTGATAGAAACACTGTGGTCACTGTAGGTCAAAGGAGCTGATTTAATGAAGTCTCATGTGCCCTCAACAAGCAATTTTGTCACTTCCTGCTGAACTACCGAGCTGTCTCCACTTAGGGAGATCGGCCATCCCTGGACATCATGGGTGTTCAGGATTGTTCACGCTGTGTTACAGCTTTTTTGCTTTTCCTTTGCCTCAGGTGAACTGTGTGATGAGGTGATTAACCACTGTGTTCCTGATCTAAATCCCTGCCAGCATGAGTCCAAATGTGTTCCCCTGGACAAAGGAACCAGGTAAGAGTGAGTGTGTGTGTTGGTCTCTGCACAGAGGGCACATTCATCCATTGGCTTGACTGGAGTTGTACTGGCAATGAGTGGGGAGCAAAAATCACCAAAATTAACACAAATAATGCAAGACTATATACATTTCAGTTGTCTGTGCCACATTTTAACTTTAATGCATCCATCCATACTTTTCTAGCTTTCTGTGGTTTGCTGAAAATAATGGATATACCCTCAGAGCAGAGTAATTATTCTGGAAGAGAGCATGGCAATAGGAGAATTTCTGGAACAATCACTGCAAAGTACCTTATCCTACATCACAAACCAAGGACAGTTTCCTTATGTGTTCCTTAGGGCACTTATAAATTCAAGCAGTGTTACAGGAGACTGATCCAGAGCTGGATGCCTCCAGCTCAGGAGCTGCCTTTTCCATTGGCCTTGCTTAGCTCATCTGGGGTTTGGTGATGTCTGTATTTGCATTTTCCTGTTGGGAATGGCATTGACTGTGTCACAGGGGTGAGAGAAAGCCTCGTGTTCTGGATGGCAGCAAAGCACCTGGAGCTTTGGGCCTGGGGACTTGTGAGAGGTGCACAGTGGCAGCGTTCAAGGCTTGTCTGAAAAGGGACTTGCAGAGCAATTTAGCAAATAGAGACAGTCAGCAGCAAAGTCCAGCTCTGTGAAAGGCTTCTCAGGAAAAAATCTCTGGGGACAAATCCAAGAGAGTTCAGTGCAGAGTGAGCTGCTCTCTGCACCTTCCCTAGGCTGTGCTCACAGCCACAGTGCAGCCCTGGGTGCTCACTGATTCCCTCCTGGGGTTCTGCCCAGGAGAGGGAAGGCAGCAGGCTCTGTTCCTCCTGGTACCTTCCAGCTGGGGTCAGACTGTGTCCTGTGAAGCAACCAGCATGTCAGAACAGTGTAAACTGACACACAGCACATTGCAGGAGAGTTAAAAAGAAATGAACCAAAATCTTACAAAGGGTAGGTATCTCAAGGGCAGCTGACTCTCTGCTAGACAGTCAGGCAGTGCAACACAAGCCTTTCTTTTGGGTGAAAAGCCTCCAGACAGAAATGTTTCCAAATCTTGAAGAAGATGAAGCTACTAAATGAGGAGGATGGTTGCTGAACTGATGTGTAGGCACTAGACAAGGAGGTGTGTGCCGGTGCATAAATAGTCCCTGATGTTCTTTCCAGGTTTCATTCCCAGTTAATCCATCATTTGGTTAATTCAGCACCTTTGGTTAATTCAGTAGCTACATCATGTTTTGAGGTGAAGGCTAGTAACTCAAATTGCCTTCTTTTAGAGCATGAAGGGGTGCAGGCAGCTGTGGCCCTGAATCATTTTCCCATTGCTGGAAGCATTGTCATACCTGCCACCCAAACAATTTGAGTAAACAAGATACTTTTTCTCACATGCTTGCTAGGAAAGTGTTCTTCACAGTAGGGCCACTAACTCTTGAGAGAAGCTAAATAACTGCTTTTAAGTATTTTTCTGCTACTCTTTGTTGTGTTATTCTTCCCACTATTCATAGAGCACTACAGAAAAGCCCATTATTTCTTTACTCCTCCTGTCCCATTTTGCTTTCTAGCAGCCAAACTTGAGAGGTGAAGGAGCCTTGAATGTAGAGGTGTGCAAGCATTGCTATTTCTTCCATACTTTGGTGGCACCAAACCATTCAGAAATGAGCCCGCAGCAGTTGTGCAGTGATGTTGGGATGCTGCTGGGGCTCACTGAAAACAGCAGCCTGTGCTCCTGTGCTGTAGCTGATCCCCTGATCTCCTGGTGATGCAGGATAATGTTCCTGCAGGAGGAGTCTGGCTCCTGTCTGTCCTGTCTGTCCTGTCTGCTTCAGAGGCAGGGAGTGTCAATGGCAGGAGTGCCCTGGGCATGTGAGCAGGACCCACCAGTCCATCTGTCCTGCCCTCAGCTCTGGTCAGTCTGCAGCTCTGCAGGGGGAAGAAAAAATGACAAAGACGGGGGGAAAAATAGGAAGCCAAGTTATTTATTGAGGTGGGGAGGGGAATTCCATTCTGGCCCTGCGATAGAAGCTGAGATTCACGGCTTTAATACTGCAGACATTGAGTGCATGCAGATGCAAATCCCCTCAGATAGGCCAACAATTTAAATACCACTGGACATGTTTTAGGCTCTCTGTGATACTGGGAATGTTGCCATCGCTACAAGGCTGTAAGAGAAAACAAGATTTCAACTGTAGTGGTGTCAGATGGTCACTGGGAAATGAGATAACTATCTAGTCATGTAAATTGCTCTCTTACCAGGATCTGAACATGAGGGTTTCTTTGCCACCTTCTTTACTGCACCAGACTTTCACTGATTGCCCCTCAGTCCCTTGCTGGCATGTGTGGGATTGTGGGATGAGGATGGAGTTACCATGCCACCATTCCCTGATGGCACAGACCCTGAGTTTCTAGGAGGACTCCAGATGAAGAGCTCATGGGGCTGAATTTCTCACCTCCTGGACTTCAGGCAGGCATTTTTTGGTGGCTTCAGCTTAGATGTGACACACCAAGAGCTCAGAGAAGACTGACCCAAAAGGAATTCCATGCTTCCATAGCCAAGCTTGGAAGCAAACTGGACTATTTCAGTGTGTCTGTGGCTGCACAGAGCTCTTTGCTTTTGGAGTTAAATTTGCAGATGGCTTTCCTCTCTTCCAGCCTCCACATCTTTAGTATGCTGTTACTTTAGAGAAGAAGAGTAGCCTTCTATATGCCAGAAAACAAAACAAAAAAACAGCCTTTAACACAATGAAATTACTTCCAAAAAATAACTTCAAGAAAGGAGCATGTTTTTCCATTCACTGTATTGATGTTGGAGCATGATATAAATATACTTTATTATTCTAAAGCTTGGAATTATTACCTGACAGCTTAAAATGCTGATTTAATGCAGCCCCGCAGAGAAAAGTGGTGGTTCTGTCATTACTGAGATAGCCAATACACATCATAAAATTGATGCATGGCAGCCCTGAATAAGGAACTGCACATTGTTCATTATTACATCACTTTATATTAGGACTGCAGGGATCGATAAAAAACAACAGGATTAAATGCTGCCAGTTCCCCTCACAAAGTCTTTTGATTGACACTATTTCCTTGCAGGTGTGTCTGCAATGCTGCCAGAAAACGCTGCCCATTTCTTAGGGTTTGGGGCAGGAACACTTCTTGTTTTTTGCTCTTTGCTCTGATTTGCCATCTCCATTGTATTAATCACAGTATTCCCTGAGGCACCAAGGTGTAAAATAGCAATTCACACACGCAGAGGTGGGAGATGGACCCTCCTGTGGCTGCCAGGCTGGTGGTGGGGGCTGTCCTGCAGGGAGGGAGGGTTCTGCATGCCCCTACCCTGCCCACGGAAAGCTGAGCTGAACAGGCTGTGCCCCATTTCCTCCAGCTTTAGCCAGTCAGGCCACGCTCTGAAGGGAGCCTGGAGCTCTCATTCCATTCTCTGTGCCTGTGTGAGGTGGTGCTGTCACCCTGCAGCCTCTCCTGGCCACTGGCACTCACAGGACACTGTTCACCCTGCAGTGTCACCCAGCTCAGCCCTGGGAGCAGCAGGAGCCACGCGCTGTCACTCAGAGCACAGTGATGCTGCCTGGGAAGTGGAAATGTTTTTTCCTCATCACTCCTGTGTGTCCAGTTCCTCTGAAGAGGTTTTCCACAAGGAAAACCCCACCAGGCTACTGGCAGAGAGGGAGGAGGAGGAGTAGGCCAGCTGAATAGATTGATGGAGCTGTAGTCTCTCTCCTGATGCCACATCCTCAGCTTTATGATGTCTCTCCTCTTCCAGCTCTCGGTGACTAGCACGTTGGGTCCAACCACAGGCTCTAGCAAGAGCACAAACCTCTCCTTTAGTGCTGAAATTCTCTGCAGCTCTTCTCCTGATTTGCTTGAAGTGTTATGCTTTTTGTTTTCCAGATGTTCAGCATCCAGCTGGGAGGACTAAAGTGTGTTTTATGGACTAAAGAGTGTTCATGACTAAACATTGTCTACAGTATAGATTCAAAAAAAGGCTGCTCAGCAATCCCAAAAGATCTGATCCAAGTCAGAGACTTTGGGATGCATTTTCTATTGTCAGGTTATAAACTTCTGCAAGACTTATAAATAGAAATGCTGATGCAGCCTTCATACAGCAAACTTGAGAATTGTACAAAATAAAACCAACAGGCAATGTCTGCAATATCTGGGTACATCCCACTGTGCTCCATCCCACGGTGTCACCCCACAGCAGAAGCTGCAGTGTCACCAGGGCAAAGCACACTGTAAAACAACTTTCCATTGTTGCAGCAGCATTTTGCCTTGCCAGTGAGTGGAAAGCAGGTGGTGGTCTCAAAACTTGGTCTTTCTCTCTGAATTTGCTGAGGTTTATAGCTTGTTTACAGACTGTTTCTGTTTGGAAGGTGGACCCATGAAGCTGCACAGGGCCAGGCTCAGACACCCAGCAGTGTGCAGGCACTGGCAAAATCATACTGTGGGGCATCAGAGGCACTGCCCTTGCAGAACATTGTCCCTTAGTGTGTAAGGTCAGGGAGGGGATTGTCACCTTTAGCGCAAGTGGGACTCTGCAGGGTGAACATCCCTCCCATGGACTCAGCCGAGGAGAAGCTGTGGGATGGTGGTGCTTTGCTCGACTGGAATTTCAGCAGATTGCAGAACCCCAAATGCAGCCAGCTAGGAGGGACCTGAGCCTTTCTGATGGCAGGAGCTGTGCTTGGTGCTGCCAGGACTGACTGCAAACATCTCCCCAGCCCAAATCCAACAGGTGCTGGGCTGCGGGTGTGAATGGGGAAAGGAGCCATTAACAGGGGTGTTGTTGCCTTTCAGATGCGAGTGCTTGCCGGGCTACAGCGGCAAACACTGCGAGGTGGATGACGATGACTGCGTGGGCCACAAGTGCCGGCACGGAGCCGCCTGCGTGGACGCGGTCAATGGCTACACCTGCGTGTGCCCGCAGGGCTTCAGGTACGGCAGGAGCCCTCCCATCCTCATCAGCCTCTCCCAGCACTCATCTGACATCCTCACATCCTCTAACCCAGCACTGATCTGACACCCTCATCATCCTCTAACAGCACTGATCTGACACCCTCATCAGCCTCTAACAGCACTGATCTGACACCCTCATCATCCTCTAACAGCACTGATCTGACACCCTCATCATCCTCTAACAGCACTGATCTGACACCCTCATCATCCTCTAACCCAGCACTGATCTGACACCCTCATCATCCTCTAACAGCACTGATCTGACACCCTCATCAGCCTCTAACAGCACTGATCTGACACCCTCATCATCCTCTAACCCAGCACTGATCTGAAATCCTCATCATCCTCTAACCCAGCAGTGATCTGACACCCTCATCATCCTCTAACAGCACTGATCTGACACCCTCATCATCCTCTAACCCAGCACTGATCTGATATCCCCCTGTGAACAGGTGCCTCAAGTCCTGTCCCTGCTTAAAAGGAGGTTTTAACAAGTTACCCAGCGATTCTTGCTTGGGAAGCAGAGATTTTGGGGCGGTGCTGTGTGAGTGTGCCTGCCTGCCCCAGCCATCACTGCTAACACACTGAGCTAACAGCACCCAACACACTCACCTAAGTTATATGGAGATAAACCCTGCATGTGCAGAGTGAGCAAAGGATAATAAAATTGTGTTTATGAACCCTCACAACTGGCTGCAAGGAAAACGTGAGTCTGAAGATTTTGTGGCAGTGTCTCTGTGCCTCTTGGACGAGCTCAGTGTGATTCAGGCTGTAAATTTCCAGCCTCTCATTCTGACAGCTGCCAATATATCTGACTCCTGGAAATCTCTGTCTGTCAAAGATAAGTGTGCTCCTCCAAATGGATTCACTAATCATTGCCTGGGGCTGGATACTGGCTTCCTTCCAGCTAAACCTTTTCTGTGTTTGAAATACACACATGAGACAAAGAAGGACTACCTGAAAAGATCACTCTTGACAAAGCAGAAATTGCATGAACACTTATAAATCATCTTCTCTGCTTTGTATCTGCAACTGTTTTCATTCTTCTTGCTTTCATCCTTGCTGGTTTGGGTTTTTTCCTTCCCTCTCAACACACGTTTCTGTTGCAAAGCAGACAGCCTTCCCTGAATAGGCATTGATATATAACATGATGTCAGCCCATGGTTTCACAAAATCAGACTTGTTATTTACAAGGTATCAGATATCCTTTGAATTTCAAATTCATACTCTTCTCTCCATGTTTCACTCTCTGCTTCAGTCCATTTGATGGCCTTAGGGATCCTGCAGACTGGTAAGGCTAACGTGACTGTGGGATGTAAATCCTCAGTGTTATCTAATTGTCAGAGTTGAGAAATGGGATTGCAAAGCCACGTCTGGAGTCAAGGGTAACTCGAGCCTGTCATCAGATGAGAGTGACTGGGAGACTTTTGCTGCAGGTCCCCTGAATTTTTAAGGCCTGTAAGCACTAGGCAGTGATGAATGTGAGGGTTTTTTCCTGGGCAAGCAGAGTCACAGTGTTTGTCAGAGATGTTCTGAGTTGACACAGCTGGGTGGAGCAGCAGGGGTAGGTGGGAGGTTGGTCTGGTCCCTTCCCATGACCAAAGAGCTCTACTGGCAATTTAGGCAGTGCTCCTGGTTGTCTGGTCTCACACCAGGGGCATCAAGAGCAGGACCTGGAACAGTCCAGTCTTCTCCTGATCAAATGAGAGGCTCTCATTCCACTAGCAGTCCTCCAAGTAAAGGAAGCAAGCTCCAAAACTCAACTACCAGCTTAGACAGCACTTCACAGCCCAAGGCAGGCAAGCAAAGTAATTCCACTGCCTGTCAACAGCACAGCCGGGATTAACTTGAGTTCTCCTGTTTGCTTTCTTTTTTTTCCACTACTCCATGCCACTTCCCTAAATTTCCTGTGCAAGATGCAAGGAAGACAAGGGTCTTTGGGGAGGAAAGCCTCACACTGAGCACTACTACACTCCCTCTGCCAAGGTAGACAGCAGGATGGAGCCCCATGTGTTCTCCATGCAGAACAGTCCCTGATCTTGTTTGATTTCAGGATTAAAATTCTGCTAACAAAATATGATCTCATTATTCTTCCCATGACTCAAGCCTTTTGTAGTTTAAAGGCCCGCTGCTCTGAAGGGGGTTCTGAGATTTGGGCTTTTTCCTGTTAAGATTACAAATGCAAATATGGTGATTGACAGAGTTCAGCCTTCTGATGTTCAGGGTTAGACTCCCCTGTCCTTGCAGCTGCCTTGGGCACAGTGATGTGTGGCAAGGAGATAACTGTGCAAGCGTTTGAAGGCTGCAAGTGTTGATGAAAAGGAGAGAACACGAGGGGTGGTCTGACAAAGGTAACTAGGAGACCTAAGATGATGATTAATAAAGTTTTTTGGCTAAGTATCGGGAATCATTTCCCAGCAGTGAGTTTGCAGAATGCCCTCCCAATTATCCAGCTTATGCTGCTGTAATAAAAGCACAGACCTGTAATGATTTTATGGTTGTCACTACGCTGTGTGTCAAAGCTATTTGGAGCCACACATTAAAAAGATGTTAAAACTTCCATCCTCACACAGCTGAACAAATGGCACTTGGCTGATTCTGAACAGGGTAGGTAGGGCCTCATGCACAGTGAGGCTCTCATGACACCCCAAAAATCAATAGTGCCACCATGCACACACTCACTCTCCTATTTCATCACTTCCCATTCACTGGTCAGGTGTAGTTGTGCTCCTTGCAGCACCTTTCCTTAGCACTCACCAACTTCTCCCATGCAGAATATGCTTTCCTGCTGAAAAGTTTTCAATGTTTTCTTCCCAAAATAGCGCTCATTTGCCCCCTGCAGATGAAAACATTTTAGAGAATTTGTGAGCCCTGCTGAATAAACCCCGAGTTCTCAAAGCTTCCCTGCAGCAATCAGCCTCACAGTAGTGCTGCCTGATAAATGCTGCTCTGGTGGGGAAGCACACATTAAGCTGCAGAGCCTGATGGAAGCACTGCTCCTCTGTGGTGCAGATGCTTCCGAGTTCTCCACTGGGGCAGATTGCTGCAAGGAACTCACAGTGATTATTTAAATAAATGAGATTGTACCAGGCAGAATGGACTTGGCCAAGCTATGGAAGTCAGGCTGTGTTCTACATTCCACTGCTGTGGAAATAAATCCTATTAATTATTTCTAAATATATACTTATAAAAAATGTTTAAAATTAAAAAGGAATGGGCCTTGACAGACACTGTGAGTAATGTAAGGTCTAGGTGCCAGTATCAGGAGAGCTGCCCTGGTAAAGCCACACACCAGGGGGGGTTCACAGCAAGTAAGGGTGAGCAGGGGCCATAGCAGGAGCTTGGGGGATCTTTCAGAGCAGCCCTAAGCACAGACACTCTGGCTTCTTCCAACATTTGCTTTCTGTTAGTGGAGGCTGTTGTGGGTCACATGGATTTTTTTATTATGATTATTTTTAACTTCCAAAAAATTAAAATTATATGCACTGATTTTCCTTCTGTTTCCTACTTTCTGTGGAAGACAAAACAAAATAATGGGCATTAGGTAGAATGGAGCCTACAGGCTGGGTTAGAAGTGCTCTGTTCTGCTGGTACCTCTGCAAAGGGATTCCCTTGTTTGCAGAGTAGACTCAAATCACAGACCCTGGGGAGATCTCAGATTTGGGTTTAAATGGCTCATGGGAACCTCTGCAGGGCACAGTATGGGTGGAAGCTGTTTCAGCCAGGCTGCAGTGCCTTGCAGAGCTGAAGAACCAGTGCAGAGGGCAGTTCAGGCTGCTCTCAGTGTCTGCACTGCCTTGTTCACATCCAACACTCAGCTGGGCTCTTCTACATCAGGCAGCAGGCACAAGGTAGCTGCACCTCAGAGCCACTACTCCAAAGCAGAATGGCAGTGATGCCCTAGGATTTAATATTTTTCAGATCCTGTACTGCTTTAGTGTGTAACTGTAAAACTCCATGGCCTGTCAGGTACTGTTCTCCCATTTCATTGAGACAAAACAATTTCTCTCTAGGCCTGGAACTCAAGGACACCTCACTGTCTCAGGCCCTGAGAGGTGTAAGCAACACTAAGCTGGGGGGGATAACTTGGAGTAAACATCTTCATTACCTGAAGCTGTAATTGGAGGATTAACCCCTGAGATGTAAATGAACCAAACTTATAATTACCTGAAAAACTTGTGACCACCATCCCACCTGGGTCACCAGAAACTGATGCCTTGGAGTTGATAGGAAAATTAATCCACATACACCAGAGGTTTATGCCCAAAAAGGAGACAGAGGAGTCCTTTGACTTTATTTGAATAAAGGGAGAGGCCATGGGGCATTCCCCTGGGATCTCTCAAATTTTTGGAGGACGCAGCCTCCTTTTTATCCCAATTTCCTAGCTGCATTTCCCTTCTCTCTTTCTCCATTGGTGGAGGTACTTGAGAGGTACAGACTTCCTGGAATGCCTGATACTGAAGATTTCCCTCTAATGTCTAACCTTCCCTTTTAATTTTTAATTCTTACAGAATTTAGGGGTTTTTCTTCCCCACTGTTTCTTTCATCTTTCAATGTCTAATTTCATTTATCATCAAACCTAAAGTTTATGTGTAAAAGCAAATATCTTTTTCCATTCATCAATCAGTGGAATCCTTCCCACTTTTTTCTTTTATCTCCCAATGCTAGTTTTATCTACCAGCAGACCCACAGCTTGTTTGTAAAGACAAATCCACTGTTCCTCTCAGAGTGGTTACCTAAAACAGAGGCTAGACAAGATGAAGAGAGTAAAATTGAGTTTTTATTAAAGACCTTCTGCTTTTATTCTCTGAATTCCATCCAGCCTCTGTTTTAGGTAGCCATCCAGGGCACCAGCAGTACCTGAAATGAAAACAATAAAGTGGTGCTGAGTGTTTGCCTTCCTTTGCCGTGCAGCGGGCTGTTCTGCGAGACGCCGCCGCCCATGGTGCTGCTGCAGACCAGCCCGTGTGACAACTACGAGTGCCAGCACGGCGCGCAGTGCATCGTGGCGCAGCACGAGCCCGTGTGCCGCTGCCTGGCCGGCTTCGCGGGACAGCGCTGCGAGAAGCTCATCACCGTCAACTTCGTGGGCAAGGACTCCTACGTGGAGCTGCCCTCCGCCAAGATCCGCCCGCAGGCCAACATCTCCCTGCAGGTTTGTCAGAGTGAAGGCTTAGCTGGAGGCCGCGTGGGTAAAAATCGATGTTTGTTGGCAATACCAGTGATGCTGTGTCCTCTTGTAATTGTAGAAAAATGCGTTTTCTAATCTACTGTTGTGGAAACCCAGGGCACCGGGAATATTTCTCTGTCTGCTCTGGGGTGCCCTGACCCCCAGGGGAGCACTGACTTTGACCCTCATTCATGGAGAACATTTCCTAGACTTCAAGATAGACTGGAATGCACAAAAGTGTGAAATAGATTATAGAGAGTAGTGTAGGTGTATCACTTGGTGAGAAATTTAGGTTTGGGGATTTTTAGTATGTTGTGGATGGAAGCAAGATGGAGGGCACAGGGTGTTTTCCTGGGTTTCTTCTTCATGCTTCTTGGAGTAAATGTTTTCATTACCTGAAGCTGTAATTGGAGGATTAACCCCTGAGATATAAATGGACCAAACTTATAATTACCTGAAAAACTTGTGATCACCATCCCACCTGGGTCACCAGAAACTGATGCCTTGGAGTTGATAGGAAAATTAATCCACATACACCAGAGGTTTATGCCCAAAAAGGAGACAGAGGAGTCCTTTGATGCTTCTTCTTCATGGGTTTGGATGGCATTCTGTAATTGGGCAGAAAAGTCTTCATTGTGGACTCTTTGGGATCAGTTATTGGGTTAAAAGGGAAAATAATCTAGGTGTCAGTTCTTAATTGGATCACTTACTCTTAAAAGACCCTGTAACAAGAGATTGTTGGCCATTTTGTGCCTTCTAATGAAAAGCTGCCAAACTCACAGTAGTGAGACTGTTTTAGTGATAAGAAATAATAAACACCTGAGTCCAAACATGAACTACCATCTCAAGTGCCTTCAGTCCACACCCAGAGAAACCCACAACTGGTACAGCCACAGCTGTAAAGTTTCAGTTTCTGGTGAATTTTCTCATTACAATTGTTCCAATTAATCAGTTTCTTTGCTGATATCTAGCATTACATGACTATAAAGACAGAACAGTGAATGTGTGTGGATGTGACAGCCTGGCCAGAGAGAGAGAAAGCTAGATAAGTTTTCCCAGAATCGGCTGGGGAGACTTTACGGAGCTGAAGATAAACAATGATAGCCAATTATTAAAAACAACCTGCAGGTGGTGATTTTCTAATATCTGTTTTCTTGTTATTCTCATAAGATTGTTTGCAAATGGGTGTCTTGTCAATTAACCAGTCAGGTGAAATGTAATGATTAAATGACCAATCAGGTCCACCTGTATCAGACCAGTGTATAAAAGAAGCAGTTTCAGTCAGGATGATGTGCTTATGCTAATTCTGACTGTCTCTGTGTCATTTGTGACTTAGCAGTGACAAATGTGCAACTGCAGGGTTAGACTGCCTCAAATAGAAGGAGGAGAGCTGAACTCTTCTACAGGGTGAATATTTTTAAGGAAATTCTTGCCTGTATCAGTAGTACCTACACAACCACAAAAAAGCACAAATGACAAAGGTAAACTGTGGAGTACTTTGACCTTCAGACACTTGGCTTCTGAGGATATGAAATACACAGATTTTATTCACTGTTCAAAAGAAAAGCATATGTACAAGTGAAATCCATGCATAGAGACATTTAACCTGTAATGTGCATGTGTCTCATGCTGGTGGAACAGGTGCTGCTGGCCAAAATCCTAGAAAAACTTGTGAGCCACTTCTCTGCTCTAAAATCAGTGAAATGTGAAGGAGTGACTGAGGCACCTTTGTGGGCACACATGCTGCCTCCAGAATCCTTCCACACTCTGATTCCCAGACTGGCAACACAACCAGGGATGATGCAGGAGTGCTCTGTGTCTCCCTACTGATTCTTCCTAGGCATTTTGTTTCATCCTGTGCAACTTGATGTTTAATGTCATTGTGGTTCTTAAAACAGGCTTCTCTGAATGGCCTCTCTGGAAAATATTTTGCTTATTCAGCAGACAGAAGGCCTAGGATTTTGTTACTGGTCCAAGGTTCAGAAGACAGCTGAAAACTGGTTCTCATGAAATGGGAAGTTGACCTTTGTGTGTGAACCCACCCAAGGGCACCAAGACCTTTCTGTGCCTCCTGGCTCTTGCTCTCATTGCTGTTCATATATATGATGTATTAAAGTATATTTTAATTGCGTGTATGATTTTGGTTTGATTTTAAATACAGGTTTATTCCTTTTATTGATCATTTTTAAGCAACCTTATGTGGTTATGAATGTTTCACAGGTAGCCACGGACAAGGACAATGGCATCTTACTGTACAAAGGAGACAATGATCCTTTGGCTCTGGAGTTGTACCAAGGACACGTGAGGCTCATCTATGACACCCTGAACTCCCCACCCACCACAGTGTACAGGTAAGAGGCTAAGCTCTGCCAAGACATTTGACTTCCAAAACTGGTGGAGGAGAGGTAGGATTTTTCTAAGCAACGTGCATTGGAGAAAAACCTTTTATTTTACTTGGAGGTAAAATATTATGCATGTAATTAGATGAGAAAGTCAGAATAAAGACTTAGCTCGAGGCTGCACAGGTAAAAATTGACATTTATTGGCAATACCAGTGATGCTGTGTCATCCTGTAACTGTAGAAAAATGCATTTTCTAATCTACTGTAAAGTTTCAGCTTCTGGTGAATTTTGTCCTTGAAATAGTTCCAATTAATCAGTTTCTCTGCTGATATCTAGCATTAAGTGGTTGTACCAAGACAGAACAGTGAATGTGCAACTGCAAGGTTAGACTGCCTCAAACAGAAGGAGGAGAGCTGAACTCTTCTGCAGGGTGAATATTTTTAAGGAAATTCTTGCCTGTATCAGTAGTACCTACACAACCACAAAAATTACAAAGGTAAATTTTAGAATCGTTTGACCTTCAGACACTTGGCTTTTGAGGATATGAAATTCACCGGTTTTATTCACTCTTCTCAAGAAAGAAAAGCAAATGTACAAGTGAAATCCATGCATAGAGACATTTCTGTAGGAAGGAGGAATGTGCTGCCCTTTTCCTCCACGGTTCCTTCAGCATCCCTGTCCCCTGGCTGTTATTTTCAAGCCCTGTTGCTCCAGTTTGCTCTGAGCACAGTTGTGACCACACAGAGCATTTTGGGTTGAGCACAGACTCCTGGCACTGTGTGTGCAGCAGAGCTGCAATTCCCAGCCCAGCTCACGCTGTGGGGAAGAGCATCCTGCTGGAGCAAGGGACAGCATGGATGTCACCACGCATCACCCACCTCCTACTTCTCTCAGAAAGTTTTCTCAGCACTTGCTAACATTGGAGCCTCCCAGGGACTTTTCTTTAGGGAAATGGTGACATTTTTAAGAAAATGAAAACGTTCTTTCTGTATTAAAGCAAACTGGATAATACCAAAGCAGACATGTTGTCAGGAACAGCGCTGCCTTGTCCCCTGTAGGAATGAAGGAATAGTTTGCCCGTGGTTTTCACCAGCTGGATGGATAGGTGTGAAAAACATCTCTGTGTGTGGCTGCTGATCCTAATTGATCAGCTGTTGGAGCAAAGCTGAAGCTGATAAACAGCTTTATGCCGCTAATTAGAACAGGGGCAAAGCTCGTTATGTGCCGGGGTGACAGGCCCATGTGGATGTTTGCTGGCCATCATCACCACGGCAGACTGGGGACAGGAGCTGCTGCCACCAGCACACAAAGAGCACTCCCTGGGTCTGCTGCCTTCTGGCAGAGCCGCCGGGGTGGCCGCGGTGTCCTCCTTGTCCCCCGCCCTTCCAGGGATCAAGGAGGAGCGCTCCATTCACACTGACACCTCATTACCATAAGATTAATGGCATGTTCTCTACATTTTGTGCACCCTGGTCTGCTGAGATGGGAAAGAAGCTGCTTAATACGATGCCCTTTCTGAAATGTCACTCTAATCTTTTATTAGTTTAAGGAGTGGAGCAAAATGGGATTAGCATGGAGCTCGATGGGAAAAGATTAGGTTGATTGAGAAAAACTGCAGCTAAAGAATGTCAGAAAGGCCTCTAAATAGATTAAAAGTCTTGTTTTCCTTAAAGGCTGAAGAAGGAGCAGGAAAACCTGCTTGTCCCCTTGCAAACATAGGATTTAAGGGTAGAAAGGCATAAGTGGATCAGGTTTGACCTCTCTGTTTGACTTTTAGCTAAGGCATGTGCTCTCTTTGGCCTAAGACATGACTTCCAGCTTAGCACAGAGTTTTGACAGGAAAACACCAAATAACAGAAAATCCCCCATTTCCTTTTAGCTTGGACAATAGTCAATTATTTCCATTATCCAGGCATTGGCCATCATTTCTAAGTTGTGTCACTAGTACCTTCTGGATTGTTTAGAGGCTTTCTCAAGGGAAATTAAAGTCTACTTATACCTGGACCTGGTTCCCGTGAGTTTATCTGGACTTTTATTTGCATTTTCTCCTAATCTGCATTTTGATGAAATGAATGGTTGGTTCAGTATGATGCATTTTATCACAGCCTGAAGAATTTGGGAAACTCCTTTCTTCAACTTCTACGTTTTCTTTGTCATTAAAAACAAGGTTGCCAGGAGAACCTGTAACAGCCTGACCTCACCATTGGTAAAACAGTTTGCCTTCCCTACTGCCTCATCACTGCTGTCTTGTTTAGACACCTCATTTCAGTTTCAATCTCAGCAAAAGTGGACTGTTTGCCTTTGCAAAGCTCTGTTGAAAGACTGTGAGATTAATTTTCACAGTCAATATCACATTCTGCTCCCCTCCAAAGCAGTCCACTTTTTGGACTAGATGAGCAGGGCTTTGGCTCTTGGTTTTTCCCCAGAAGAGTCTGCCAAAAGAGGAGGAGGCCTTAAAATGCTGCCTGGTGGGAGCTGTGCCAGCTACAGCTGCAGGAAATCTGTCACTGACCTGGTCCTGGGTTGTAACTGAGATGTTTTGCTGGCTATTTCAGGTACTCCCAGGATGGGGCGTGGGAAGCCATTGGCAAGCCACATGATCTGTAATTCCTCATCAAAGTCTCCATGATAAGATTTATTAATAGTACTTACAAACAGTAAAATTAGCAAAGTACTTGGCTAATATAGGTAATATCCTGTAGGGATAAGATAAAAGCTGTTGTTTGGGAAGCCAGCAGTAAGTCACACTTGTGGTATTTTTCCATAGTATTCCACAAGGATGAAACACTCTGTGTCCCAGCCCCCTGGGACAAAGGTGGGGGAAGGTTTGCAGCAGACACAGGGGGTGCTCTCAGCTTGCTGTGAGCCCTGAGAGTGGCTCTGCTGCAGAGCTGCTGTGGGGATGATTGCAGGGCAGGGATGTGCCACGGCAGGGGATTGGCAGGAAAGAGATGCTCATTTTAACTCCTCTGGGAAGGCAGGTTGTCCCTGGCTACCAGAAGGAACCTGTTCCTGTATTTTAGTCGCTCCTCTGAGCAGATTGAACCAGAATTGCTTCACAAAGTCAGTCTGGAAAAGCCCAAGATAACTGGCTGTACATTCAGGTTTGCTTAACATGTGTTTTTCCCTGTGGTAGGTTTGGATAGAAAGGTTAAAGTTGACATTGGGCTTCTCTTTCATTCAAGTCAGGTAAAGGTCAGCACATGTCCAGTGGAAATGACTACCTAAAATTCCCTGTCATTTTTCATCAAGTTAGAGAGAAATACAAGTTAATGCAGTAATATAATATAATGCAATGACAGAACTCACCCTTTAAAAGAAAATCTGACTGATCTTTTACTGGAACCTGTCACTTGTGAGCTGCAGAAAAATGGTTTCCTGGATGTCGGAATAAAGCTCTTACAGAAGAACCATTTTTGAAACAGGATTCCAAGTTATTGTTTCTTTTATTCTAGTTAATGGACAAATAAGTACATGAATCTTCTTCTGAATGCTTTATTGCCTTCCTGGTTTCTGCACTGCTCAGAGTTACTCTTCCATACCATGACAGTGCTTGTTGCCACTCCAACAGTGAGTTCTTGAAATGAAGTAAATCTTTTACACAGATGCTGTACCTTAATTTAAAGATGCCACCTGGTAAGGAACATGCTGCTTTTACTTACTACCACATTCTAATTGTTAAAAGTTTGAATTAAAAGAGCAGTTAATTGCACAGTTCCAGCATTCAGCCATTGACACTGGTATCTGTTTAGCTGTATTCTATAGGGAGAACTCCCTATTTTCAGTCTTTTTTCCCACATCTGTTCCTTGAGCCAGAGATAAGGCCTTCCTTGTAAACTTTTCTCTGATAGATTTTATGCTGCCATACAGTCATATTGATTTGGATGCTGAAATAATCCTTCCTAATACAAATGGCAAACAGAACTTTGACACAAACTGCTGATGTAATTCCCTCCAGAGTTCCCAGATTGCCATGTTGCATACAGACTGTTATATCTGGTAAAGAGCAAGATGCAGGCGTCGTTGGTGTAAAATCATATGTTTTCATGCAGGGTTCCTGACAGCAGAAAAAGGAGGCAGTTAGGAAAAGATAAGAATGAATTATATTTGTCTTTCTGTAGAGACTACACCCAAATTACATTATAATTCCTTTTAAAAGTATCCTTGCATAATCTGCTTTCAAAAATGCTACATCATTAAAAATGTTCCTTGTAGATTGTATCATGCAGTTCTCATGGTCTGGCTGACTCTTGCATAGCATAGATGGATGTTCTTGTGGTTAAAGCAAAAGGCCTGAAATAAAGGAGCTTACATTCCTCCTGTATCTGTTTCACATGTGATGACTGCAAGACGACAAATTAAATCTGGTTCCCTGTGCACTCTAAAAAGTAGAGAAAGGCATGAATGATAGAAAAGGTGTTTCAGAAATGTGCTGCAGGTCTCTCAGGGATGAGATTCCTGCCCCCCTGTCCCTCCAGGCTGTGGAACAGCACAAGGTTCTTTATGCTGGTGGCATCTGCAAATTTTGTGCCCTTCCACCCCCTCAGGCTCTGCCCTTGGCTCTGGAGCCTGGAGCTGCTGGAACTTGGTGTCCAGCACTGTCCCTGGCCATGCCACTGCTGAATGGATGTGCTGTTCCCCAAGAACTTCGGTCCTCTACTCAAATTTCTGCTGGTGCTGAAGTTGAACAGTTGCCTTGGTGGTGAAAGAGCATCCACACCTTCCACAGAGAGGGGTTTTGTGCCATTGTCTCTTTAGCTGGAATTGCTTATCTGCAGAAAAGCCTGGGAGGCTTCACCATTAATTCTCTGCCTTCTGGGGAGGAATGTGCTGCAGGAGTGAGAACATTAATTATTCTTAGGATCATTATTAGAGCTTGTCAAACTCAGTTTTTGGCAAAAGTGTCTTTGCAGAGTGCACTGCATGACTGCTCCTGTTCTTCCTAACACCTTCACAGTCTGCAGCCCATGCTGTGCCCTTCCCTGGTGGGATGCCTGTTTGATACTCTGGATGGGCTCTAAATGGACTGTTTTTCACTCATTTCTGTGAGGCATCACTGAGCTCTTTACAATTCTGCATATTTGCAATTCATTTTATTCTATCACACACTCTTATTTTTTCAGGTACCCCTTAGGGATTCTGTATCAAATATAATGAAAGAAACTGGCATTAGTCTCTGACCTGCACAGGAAAATTGTAAAATTTGAATGTACTTGTACATCTTGCATGAGGCAAGGCAAAGGACAGCCGAGTTATTTATTTTACCTTTATAAGGGGCTCTGGAATACTTAAATGGGAAAAAAATGGCAAGTGTGTGAGTACTTGTCAAGCTGCAAACATCACATTTCCCTAGTTTTTCCTGGATTTTTTGCAGTAGGACAGTGAAAATGTAAGGTCAAGACCTTAAAATATCATTTAACATTTATCATTAGGTTCAGAATCAAATATTTGCTTTTATAAAATATGGAAACTTTTTCCTGCTGAGCTGAAGCTTAGGAAGGGTAAAGTTTTGTCCTTCAGGCTGCTGAAGGACTTAACAGGGAAAATCTTGTTAAGCTGAATTAATTTTTTTCTTTGTAAATCTGTCCAGTACTTCTTGCAAGAATGACAGTTTCTCATCTCCTCTCCCTCTGAGAACCCAGCTCATTCTCTTCAGTTCCACGTCCAAGTACCCAGAGGCTGCAGACCCACACTTCATGTCTCACACATGTATAGGGTGTTTCAGAGTGAGCTTTTCACCAGAAGAAAGCAAAACCTGTCACAAAGGGAGCCAGTGCTGGCCTGTCTGTGGTAACAGGTACAGGCAGTTAAAGCCACTTGTCCTGTGGTAATGACAAAAATAAAAGTTACATTCTCTGAGTCCCAGGCCACCTTATTCAGGGGCCAAAATTTGGAGCTGTGGGTCTAAGCTGCACTCAGGCATCCCCTGTCAGCAGAGGCCAGGCTGGAAAAAGTTTGCAAATACATTTTAAAGGCATTTTCTTGTTATACCACAGGTCATTGGTCCAGTAGTACATTGCCAAAGTTGGTTAATACTGATTGCATCAGAGGATGGTTGAAGTGTTTTCATAATAGACAGTGATGAAATAAACCTAATCATAGTCAAAATGACTTTGTAAACTTCCTGAGCACTAATGACTGGCTCATGTCTTGAACTGTGAGGATTTTTGCCTTACAACAACATGTAGCAAGCTAATATGTTTATTTTTTCCTGCCTGTAAATTTCTTGTGAACATGATGAGTAAAACAAAGTTTAGATGTGTGCCATGTGTGATAGATTCATATCCCATCTATCCCAAGTGCTGAGCTGGCTCTGGATCCAATCGAGGCAGCCTCTGCTGGAAGCAGCAGATGCAGACCTGGAGCTGAGGGACATGGTGGAGGTGCAGGAAGATTCTGTGCAGGATGATTCTGTGCAGGATGGGTCTGTGCATGGTTATTTCAGTGCTTCCTCCCAGTATGGAAATGGCACCCACAGCTCAGCAGCAAGCCTCAGTGCTGGGGGGAAAGGTGGGAATGGCAGCTGCTCTGGTGGCTGTCAAACATCCATGGGTTTGGTCCTTTCTGTGGAAGGAGAGGATCCAGCTATAGGTATGTTGCTATAGATGAGGTGGAAACCATTTCTAAATAGACATGAGTTCTTTCTTCTTGGGGTTTAGTTTCCAATTTCAGGTAAAGCCCATCATTCTCTGCCAATCTGACAGGATGCCCTGTTAATTGTACTCTGTAGTGGTCCTGCTCCCTGCTGCTAACAGGCAGATACCTGCATATTTTCCAGAGCTGAAAAGTGGATAGATGGTGTAAAGTATTGCCTGATGTAACAACTCTGTGAAGGCACCTGGTGGATTTTCTCATCAGAACCTGTGATTTGATAACCAGATGAATGGCAGAGCTGTTTTTCTAGAAGTTGACCCCATGCATCCTGCTCTGTTCCAAGCTCTGGTGGGGCAGGGGCTGTGTCACAGCCTGTCCTGGTGTGTGACACTCAGCTGTACCCACGCAGTGCTGGGGAGGACGTGGCCTCAGGCTGCCACCACCCTGCTGCTGTGCCAGGACCTGCCTTCCCCCCTGCCTTTTGCAGTGTCATTTTTATAAGGATACCAGATTTCACACTGATCCAACAGCACTGCAGAATCTCTGATTTTTTTTTTTCACTCTGTATTTTGAGTTTTGTTACTTTGTCTGATGCATGTCACTGTGAGGACACCAGGACACAGTAGCTGGTGACACCACCATGTGCAGTGAGGAGCCAAGGCATCCTGGGGTGAGGCTGGGCAGGGAGCAACGCTCTGATCTGTCACTCAGGACAGGCCTTGGACTTGAGGAGTGCATTCCAGCTGTTTTTACTGCCATGGCACTTGCTTTAACAGATTCTCAGCAGAATGAACTATCTGGCTCTGCTGGTGTGAGTGCAGGGGACAGCAGCTCCTGTTCCCAGCAGCTCCTGCTCCCAGCAATTTCTGCTCCCAGCAATTTCTGCTCCCAGCAGTGGGGCTGGAGGAGCTGTGGGACATCACCCAGCTCTGTGAGAATCCACTGCAAACAAGCAATGTTTGCCCTGGCCGGGTGTCTGACCCGTTTATGAATCATCTAGGAAAACGGGTCAGGATTGTGTTAATTGCATGTTGCAGGGGTGTAAAAAAGGTCCTTGCTTTTCCCTTAGAAGCTCTGTAACACAATGACTTTCACTGCTGGCAGGGGTGCTGCAGGAGTTGAATTATGGCTGGAAATTAGATATGCATAGCCTGGCCAAACGATCATTAAGGGAGATACGGTAATCAGCTGCCAGTGTTCAAGGGCTGTAAACACCAGGAAGAGAAAGAGGGTTTATTTGGGTGGTCTACAAAGTTGTAAGTAGGAGAAAAGGTATAAAACCAAGCAAATTAAAATGGAGGTATCAAGGAAAAAACTGTTAATGTCGAGTACTCTCAGCCTAACAGACCTAACACTCAAGTCATGTAACACAGGATTGAACATAACAAAAGAGTGTATTTCAAGCTGAAAGTGAACTTGAGTGCTTTAATATTCCTTTCACCTCTTATTTCCCTAGAACTGTGTTTCATTAGCATTTTTCATACTTTTTTCTCAACATGTGGTTTTTATTCAGCTCCTGAAGATGATAGTGCTTGAAGTGATGTGTTATTGTGGAGGTAGCACAAACACCACTCCAATTATGATTTTGCCTTTGTTGCCATGGAGAAGTTTAAATCTATTTTAGGCCAAGGACTGATTATAGCTGGAACTAAGGGTAGGAGGTAAGTGTAGCTTGGAAAGGTGAAAACTCATCACTGCTGATACCCACAGCCAGCCCTGCACAGTGTGAGTTTCACAGTTCCCAAACTGCTGACATCTCAGCGCAGTTCCCTGCAGCTCTCACCTTGAGTTTTTGATTTTGGTACCTCTTTTCTGGTGCTGTAAGCTCCTTAAGCTCTTTTGGACATGTATTGTTGTTTATTCCCTTCTCAAAGATTATCTAGGTTCAGTGTTCCCCGTGGCCTTCACCCCCCAGTCTCTTGCCATCCTTGTGTTTCCTTTGTTTTGTGTGTCAAATGAGGCATGTCCCCATTAAGACAGAGGTCAGGAAAATCTGGAGACTGTAGCTAATGAATTAATGTTCTCATTTGCATAATTGATGGTTATATATCTCCTCAGTGACATGGTTTACTGTGATACTTAAAGCTATTTTTGGTTTTGACTCCTCTGCCCTGCTGTTCTCTGCTGTCTACAATAAAGGTGTATTAGTAGACAGTGCAAAAAATCTGACCCCAAAGCCCAAATTTTACAGGTTCCAGTTGAATGCTTTAATCCTTTAATGCATTTCTGTTCACTGGCATATTTATAGTGGCTCAGCTCTAAATCTCTCATGGGTGTTAGAGTAAGGGGAGTCAGTGCTTGAAACATCTGTGTGTGCTTGGGGCTGGAGTGCAGGGGAAAGAAAATATATGAGGGAGAAGAGAACTAGCTGAAAAATGAGAGTGGAAATCAGTTCTTTCCTATATTCCCTGAGGTTTTATGTTTAATACACATCCCTTTCCCTTCATTTCTCTGTGTTCTGGAGGCTGAGCTCCCATCAGAGGCCACGTGCACTGTGTGCAGTGCCCTGTGCAATCCTCCATCGGCTCACCTTGCTGGAGCTGCTCTGGCAGAAGAGGCCAGCTCCCTCCCACAGGAAATTTTAATGTCTCTCCCATAGAGCCCTCTCTAGTGGCCTTTCTTCTCTGTGAGGGCAGCTCCAAGGGAATAGAAGGTGCCGGACCCAGGGCTTTGGAAGCTGAGCTCTCCTCACATCCCAGCATTTTCCTCTTTTTTGGGCCAAATTTGATCAGGACCCATGTCCAGCTCTGTGGGGGTAACCTCGGTGAAAGCAGTGTGCTGGACTGTGCAAGGCTTGTAAGGTGGGCTGTGAAAAGATGAGTGTGATGGAGAAGAGAGAGCGGAGGGATGCTGCAGAGCCTGAGCACAGTGCGGGAATGCCTGACCAGGTGGGTCCTCACCAGCTGCCAACCACAACCCCGAGCAGCAGTGCCTGGCTCCTGAGGAATCATTTTGTGTAAAGGGAAACTTTCGATTCCTTTTGCTGCTTACTTTTCAGGAAGTTTAATTATTAAATTAATGGAAATCCTTGCTTACACTTTAAGCATTTACTCTTTAATCATAATTCCTCCCTTTTTTTCAACAAGAATTTGTACGAAACTATCCAATGGCGGGTAGCACAAAGCGCTGCGGCTGGAAGTCAGCTAAAATTCCCTGACTGTATTAAGGGCTTGGAAAGATCTCAGGAGCGATTTGTTAGCACCTCAGAGGTGCTCAAAGGGAAAGGCAGCTGGTGCGGCTGCAGCGGCCCTTGGGCTCTTCCTGCCGCAACTTTCGGGTGTCCCTGGTTGTGCTTGCACCGGTTGATTCGGTTTCACGGGGAGCGGGGCAGCGGGAGCCGGGAGCAGGAGCAGGGGACGGGGTCCGGGAGCAGGGAACGGAGCTGGGAGCGGAGCCGGGAGCAGGGAACGGAGCCGGGAGCAGGGAATGGAGCCGGGAGCGGAGCCGGGAGCAGGGAACGGGAGCCGGAGCGGAGCGGGAGCGGGGCCGGGGCCGTCCCCGCTCGGCTCACGGTGCCGCGGCGCCCTCTGCTGCCCGTCCGCGCCGCTGCACCGCGCTCCCGCATTCCCGGCTCTCATCCCGCATTCCGCCTCTCACCCTGAACTGCCAACCAGTACCCCGCATTCTCGACTCTCATCCTGCATTCCAGCCCTCATCCCGCATTCCCGGCTCTCATCCTGCATTCCAGCCCTCATCCCGCATTCCGGCCCTCACCCTCAATTCCCGGCCCACACCCCGCATTCCCGGCCCGCATTCCCCGCTCTCATCCCGCTTTCCCTGCTGGTATCCCGCTCTCCCCGCTCTCACCCCGCACTGCCGGTGTGTGTCCCGCAGTCCCGCTCCCATCCCGCTTTCCCTGCCCTTCTCCCACCCCCGGCCTGCCCCCGCCACGCTCGGAGCGGGCAGCTCGGTGCGGGGCGGCCGGAGGAGCCCCATCAATCCCGACTGTGACCGCGGGCGGCTCCAGAAGGCAGAGCCCTGCCGGAGCACCTGATGCCCCGTTTCAGGGAATAGGGAGTTCGGGTTCTGAGGGGACCCCGGGAGCGGCGGGTGCGGCCGGGGCCCGCGGGGCGCAGCAGCGTGCGCTGCTCAGCGCCGGCGGCCGCCGCGCTTCATCCCCGGCCAAGCCACTGTCTCCAGCTGTCTCCGACGATTGCCGGGGCTCCTAAAGGCCCGGCTGCAGAAGAGGCTCGAGGAGAGTTCGTGCAGCTTTTCTCTCACCGCTGGTCTCTCCCCCACGGTTGTCTCCGTCTCAGAACCCCAAGGCGTCTGAATGCCTTTCCGTCAGCAGCAGCAGTAAGTGCGTGCTCTCACACAAGTATCTGCTGCTGGCTGGGGATTTCCTGTCATCCTGCCTGTCCACGTTCAGCTTTTCTATCATATCTCTGTGTCTTCTCAAACAGCAAATGAGTGCTTTGGCTGTTCTAACTTTATCTGCTTTACAAAACTGCAGTGTTGGGTGATGGCTGTGAGTTACTTTGTTTCTCAAAGTTCAGGCAGAGATTATTTTAATTCCGGGTTAAAAAGTGAAAGAATCAGAATGGAGTAATACTCATCCATGTATTCCGGCAGACTGGGATCTCTTACTCCCTTTCCAACAGAAATACCAGCTCTGGGTATGCTGAAAGGCATCAGCACCGTGTGGGGTGGCTGCTTCCATCCCCAGGGCTCACAGATTTTTGTTTGCCTGCTAGTCAAGGCATAATCTGGAAAAAGCACACCCTGTGGAGAGCAGGTGATGAATGCCTGTGAAATCCTGGCTCTGGGAAGAGTCAGTCCTGCCAGATGTGATAATGTTGTCCTCTGACAAATGGCCATATCTTGGCCTTCTGCAGATAACCATGTGGTTTGTGTGTTAGCTTCAGCTATTGAGCCTGCTGGGGAAGGGCTCCCTGTCCTACAGCCATCCATCCCACCTCCACCGTGCTCAGCTCTCACAGCCCGTGGGGTTTGGCTCCACTTCTCCCTTTCACTGGCACTTCTGCACAGACCAACAATTACACATGTGCATTTCCATTTATCTCGCACCTTCCAGCTGAAGTCCAAGTGCTTCCCCCCAGGAATCAGGCATTGCAGAGAGCACTGAGATAAGCAGGGAGCACAGAGGGATCACCCAGTCGGCCTTGCTGTAGCACAGCTGCTCCTCGTAAGGCAGCAGACACTTAGCAGAATTCCTGAGTATCCAAACACAAAGTTCAGACCAGCTGTTTGCAGACTTACTGGAGCTGCCAATGCACAAAGTGCTGTGCTCGAGGTGTGGCCCTGCTGCAGTGCCCTGGGTGCAGTGGGGACAAGGCTGCCCTTCCCAGGGCCACAGGCTCAGCCCCTTGGGCAGGGAGTCCAGCACACATCCTCTGCCTCTAACCCTGGCCCATACAACCCACTGCCCCTGCCAGGGCCCTGCTATAACTGCTCTGATCCAGAGTGTCTGCTGGACCAGCTGGATCTGCATTTTTGTTCAGTGCCAAGCCTTTATGTTTTTTCTTTAAAACAATTTGAACTGTACCATCAGCTCCAGGTTCTTGAGTTCTCCCCAGGGCTCTCTCCCATCTTGCACATGGCAGCAGCCACAGCCCAGTGCTTCCCTGCAGCTCAGGAATGAGTGGTTGAGCCTTGGGAACCTTGCTGTGGCAGAGCTATCCCATTTACTTAAAGCCACACTGTAAAGGTGCTCCTACACTGCTGCCTGTTACCTTATGACCTGTGTAACCTTACACGAACTTTTGAAGGCTTGTGTGTTCGTGATTCATCCCAAAAACCTGTGGGGAGAGCAGCACTGCAGAGGCACGTCAGCTGCAGTGTGGGACAGCAGTGCTCTTCTCCAACAGCACATTCCCAGAAACGCCTGCAGTGCTGCCTTGCTGCCTGACATTGCTCAAGTACAATTGGTTGTGTCAGGTCTACCATAAAACACTATCAAAATGAAACTTCTTCCAGCAACAACTGAGTTCCAGTAATCTCCAAGGCATGTAATTTGTTTGTGAAGTCGAGGCTCTATTTTCTTGCTGCAATAGCCTCACCCATCAGTTCTGCAGGACTGGGCACTAAAGATGGGCAGCATGTCATCTGGGTTGAGAGGTGGTCACATCTAAAAGGTGATTCACCTCAGAAATGAGTGTGTCTCTTCCTCTCCACTGACTGGGAAGAAAGTGTGGGTAAATAGCTCAGAGACACTGACCTTGCAAATTTACAAATCACCTGAAAGGAACCTGACCTGTGAATTTTTAACTTCCTGTGAGAGGCTGCTGAGCTTATGGGCCTTTGGAATGAGCAGAAACCCAAACTTGACACTGTGCACCAGATGTGCAGCAATCCTCCATCCAGGCTGTTGCCCAAGCAGCATCTCAGGATGCCCAAAGCTGGTGTGTTCTGTCATTATCCACACATAACCCCCAGCATCCCCAGCCTGAAGGGAGGAATCTGGGAAAGGGTGCTCACAGGCAACACTGTGCATGTGGGCAATTCACAGAGCCCACAGGCTGATTCCTGAACAACCACTACTGTTATCACATTCTTACTGTGTTCCTATGTGCATCTGAGTGCACATGGAACAGATACTGTGCCTTTTAATTACACCTACAGCAGTGGGAAAATCCCACCAGATCTAACTACCACCCCAGTTTGAAACTCTCTTTGCTCAAGAGCAGGTAATCCCACCCCTGCCCCTCCCTGCTTGCAGGAGTGCATGAAACCCACGGGTTGTTTTAGGGAACTTCACCATGCAGCATTAAGGTTTGAGAGCTGAAGCTGCGCTGAAAATAAAAAAAAATATAGTGTGATGCAAATAGAATGATATCACTGCACCCTTTAATGGCTGGGGGAGTGAACAGGAGATGAAGGTGAAGATTGTTTGAGGTGCAGCCTAGGAGGTTGCTGCAGGCTTCATGCATCTGAAAAATCAGTGATAAAAACAAAGCAATAAATCCACACTACTTTACCATCTTGTCTGCTCAGATGGCTGCCTGCTTCCTGCCCCACCACCCAACAGTTCCTACTGTTTTATCCTCAAGCTGCAATCTACACCTTAATGTTTCCCTAAAAGGAGTAGCAATTCATCATTTTTCCTTGTGTTCAGGTAGGATTGTCTGATACTGAACAAAGCACACTAGTCATTTATAAGCCAAAACTTCCTAAATTCCTTCTCTGGCTTTGAGAACCTCAGTCTGTCCTTATTCCTTGGTACATAGTTCCAAGACACTTCTGCTGTGAGGAGATGCTGTTTTCAGAGGCCTCTGCTGTCACCCCAAAGTGCAATCTCTCCTGACCCCTGTGAGATAAATTGAGTTTAAACTCCCCATACAAGAAGAAATTATTTCAGGGCTCCAGCCTGCAGCATGAGCACCAAGCAGTGTGACAGAGGGCAGCAAGCTGTGGCTGAGAGCTCAGAATGGGATTTTTTGGTAGTTTTGTCCCCAAAGCCAATGTGTCATGTAGCTACACACTTGCTTTTCTGCCCTGGAAGAAGCAACTGGAGGGCTGCTGTCCTGATTAGCTGGCCTCTGAAGTATTCCACATGTGTCAGTGCTGCCTGGCCAGGATCAGCTGAGGTCAGTCTGTGCCTCCCTGCTGGAGGAAATGCTGGGAACACCCTGACTGCAAACTCCAGAGCACCCCAGGGCTGTGCTGTGCAAGGTGTACCACAGGGACACAGGATGTCACAGAGGCTGGTCCTCCTGGCTCATCTTCTAATGCTTTTTTTTTTCTTACTTTTTAGTGTGGAAACAGTAAATGATGGGCAGTTTCACAGTGTGGAACTCGTGATGCTGAATCAAACTCTGAACCTGGTGGTGGACAAGGGGGCTCCCAAGAGTCTGGGAAAGCTCCAGAAACAGTCTTCTGTCAGCCTCAACACACCCCTCTACATTGGAGGTACTGTGAGTTGCTCTAGAATTGAAGTTTTCTTTTCTGTTTTCTCAGAAGCAAATCATCTTCCATCCTGTGGAGAGGGCTCTCACACAGCCACCACAGGAACAGTCTGCTTTGCATTTCAGCAGCTCCCAGAACTGCCTGGCACGAAGCTGTGATGGCTGAAGTGGAAGTATCAGTGGGAGTATCACAAATTGTAATGGCAAAATAGCAAATCAATAGTCAGTAGGTTTAAATATACCATAACTGAGCAGTATTTTTGCTGGAAGTTTTATAGAGGTCTAAAAATTGTGGGGGAAAAGGTGTGTGATTCAAAAACACATTAACACACAAGCTAAGAACACCTTGGTTAATAGTCTTCTCATTGGAAACTGAAGGCACAGTTTTAGACAGATATTAGAATTGCCCAAACCTCAGTTAAGAAATTTTTTCCCATTAAGTACTGAATCTGGAGGGAAGAGGCCAAATGGGATGGGGAACAATGCCCAGAATAATGACTATACCACTGATTAGGTGTCTGGTTACAAGAGACAGAACAAAGGCTGGTCTCTGCCCAATGGATTGTTTTTGCCAGAACCCCCCTAGTTCTATTCTGGACTGAATGTTGAAATCTCTCTCTCAGTGACACGGAGTTCTTGAATTTTTAGTCAGCCTATTTCAAATACAAAAGTCAGCAGAATGGTAATAGAAAGTCTTTGAGCCTTTTCTAATGAGATAATTGAAGCCAATAGTAGAAACTCTTACCAAATTCAGTTGGTGCTGGTCAAGGCGTTTCTAAATAATTTTCTTTAATAACACTTTTCTAAAAGAACCCTGAATATTGCCCTTGTAAAACAGAAAACTGGCTAATCTTGCTTTGTACAGAGCTGAACTTTTATAATTGGCTCCTATTAAGAATGTCACAGGCTATTAAAGAGCATTGTGCATCAAAGATAATTTGCTGGTGCAGAGGCCATCTCAATTTCTCCCTTTAGAACAGCACAAAAGATACCAATCCTGCAGCAGTTTATACACAGGGAACTTGGGAACTAATCCCATGGAAAAGTTTTGTTAATGGATGAGCATTGTGGATCAATACTAATTCTCCAAAGGTACCTAAAAAATTCTCAGGGAAAACCTGAGGTCTGGAATGAAGGATTGTTGGATACCAGGATCCATGATCTCAGTAAAGACTTTTGCTGTTGCCTAAAGAATTAAAATTCTTCTTGCTTCTTTCTAAACCCTCCCTGTACTTCATGTGCCACCTCTTTGTGTGCATCCCTCCCATGGAAGCCAGCTGCCCTTCCTCTGCAGGTGGTTTAGTTAAAGTAATTCCCTAAACTACCCCAGAACAATTGTTCCTGACCTACAGTAGCTTAACACAGACCTTCAGGTGCTCACAGTTTTGTCCATCTCACAATCACATCACCTGTTCTAGCAACTTTCCTCCTAACACACAGTTAAACAGGCGCTGGATTTGTTTTAGGACCACCTTTAACAGTGGCATTACTCACAGACACTGAGTTCAGAGGCCTCACACGGCTGAAAATGGAAGCACTTGCCTGTGCCAATGCAGCTGTACATCCAAGCTGGCATCAG
Source organism: Passer domesticus (assembly GCF_036417665.1). Lineage (NCBI taxonomy): Eukaryota > Metazoa > Chordata > Aves > Passeriformes > Passeridae > Passer > Passer domesticus. The sequence goes on along the minus strand of NC_087486.1, from coordinate 14,003,696 downwards.
TAGGGAAGGCATAAAACAACAACCAAAAGAGCCTGCTGGCCATCCAACCGTGTGAACTCTTCCAAGAACTTGAGCAAGATGGGAGAGGCTCGCCACAAAGCCCTGGCCTGGCCCTTGAAGTGCTCTTCCCTGTCTTTAGAGCTCTCCTGCACTACTTTCCATGGGATGCACTCTTAGCACTCCCTCTCTTAACACTGTGACCCACTAAAGCCAGACTGTCTTGTTGCATCCCAGAGGTGGATGCTACCTGCTGACAAATGAAGGCATTCTCAAAGCTTTCAGAAGAATAATTGCTATTAAACTGTAGAGAGAAGGAACATTATCTAAGGATAGGAACAGGTAGCCACCAGGCAAAAAAATAATTTGGTTTTTCTTTTTCTTTTTTTTTTTTTTTTTTTTGAGTCATGTACTTCTTACAGAAGATTGGGCAAGTGAGTTTATTTTTTTCTCTTTCCATTTCCAGAATAGGGACAATGAGATTGTGCTACCTTACCCTGGTCCTATGCAAATTAATTATTCAAAGATTTTAAGGGGCTGTGACAAAAGAAGCTTTAGCAATTATAATTTATATATTACCATTGTAAGTGTGAGTGAACCTTCCCCTTTTGCTTTTATCTGAAGGGATCCCAACCTCTACTGGACTATCATCCCTGCGCCAGGGTGCAGATAAGACACCAAATGGTTTTCATGGCTGCATTCACGACGTCAGAATCAACAACGAGCTGCAGGATTTCAAGGATTTACCCCAGCAGTCACTGGGAGTCCTTCCTGGCTGCAAATCCTGTAACATCTGCAAGCACGGGATTTGCCGGTCCCTGGAGAAAACGAGCGTGATTTGTGAATGTCACCCAGGCTGGATGGGCCCTCTGTGTGACCAGGAAATTGGAGATCCATGTCTCAACCACAAGTAAGCTCAAACAAATGCTGACTGGAGAGCAAAAGCTTTACAGCTAATGCATATTTCACATTTCATCTTGCAAAACCACATCTGACTGGTTTTGGAGGTGCTGGATCCCCACACAAGGTTATTGACAGTTGTGAGTCTGCCTCTGTGGCAGCTCTCAATTTCCACTTCTTGTTCAGACGTTGCTGACTCGCCAAAGGAGCTCGTGGTCCTGCAGGAGCTCAGGTGTTAATGCTGCAGGTCATACCTTCAGCTGTGACTCTACACATTAAAATACAAAACCTCCTGTTAATGGGCATGGCTTAACCCCAGGAGGTGAGAGCCTGCACCGATCCAGAGCAGAGCAGCCTGTGAGGGGGAGGTACACATTTCAGGGGTTTTCTCTCTGCTGCACTGAGCCCAGTCTTCAAACTTACTCCCTGAAGACCATTATGCACTCCAGTGTGAGCAGTTTTAAATTTCCCAAATAGCTGACTTAAATATTACACTTTGAAACAGCCCTTTAAAGTGCAAGTTTAAAGGATAGCGTGGTGTTGCATGTGAAGGGAGCATGAGTGTAAAGTATTTACAGTTCAAAGGCTCAATAACCACATCTCCATCAGAAACACGGGATGAATAGCTTTCTTATGGCCAATACACAGGAAACAATCTCGTGCAGAGCAGCAGGCTGCATATTTCAGTGTTGTTTCATAAGCAGATGGAAGTACTTTTGTTTTAGAAGTTCCTTCAGTTGCTGTCTTGGAAGGCGCTTTTCACGAGCACGTCCTTTTGACAGGTAAATTGATGCAGTGAATAATCACTCTCAGAAATTTAACCTGGCAAAGGTACCATTTTAAACTTGCTTCTGGTTCTAATTCTGCAAAGTACTGAAGTCTGGAGGTGTTGAAAAGCACCTGACAGTTTACAAACCAAAGGTATGAAGACCCAAATGTTTCCTTGAATTTCCAATGTCAACACAAAGCTGTTGTGGTTGGACAGAGAAAAATAAGGGAGCTCCAGATGTTTACATGATGAGGGATTGTTTCTCTCATAGTCCAGGGAGGGTGAGGCAATCATGAACATAGTCCCTTGCTAAGGAAAGCAGCTGTGTGTATTTTTAATGCTCACACACTGTCCCACCTTTCCTGAATCACTTCAGCCCTTTGGAGCTGGCTCCCTAAAGCCCTGCCCAGTGTATCCAGGGGAGTGTGGAGCCCTGCTGGCAGGTGTCTGCTCCAACACCCACAGGTTAATCTCACTGAGGAAATGCACCTGTAACGATCAGGTAACCTCTGGTTTGTGGGGCAGAAAATACTGCTCTATACAGACTGTGGTTCCCTTCATTACAGTATTTTGCATGTCTGGAGCTGACTGAAACTGCTCTTGTAATCTGTCCTTTTTAGTTCAAAGCTTTAAAATTAAATGTACAAAAATTCAACATAAACAGGGAATGATTTTGAAGTACTAGAAAGAAAATAGAAATAAAATAGACACGGGCTTATGACAAGTTACTTTATGCCAAAGTTTTTCCTTGGCTGGAGAGAGTTGCTTTCGTCACTGTTCTCAGTCCATATCAAGTCTGCCCCTGTCCCAGAAGTGGGGACAGTGTCAGAGAACTTGCTCAGGATCACCACCCCACCCTGTGGTGTTCCTCGGAAATGGCAAAGCTCGCTGCAAACCCCAGGAGCCAGGGAACCCTCAAGTACAGCTGCCTGCTGATAAGTCTGTGCATGGCTTTGCCACCAGCACCTTCATTTATCACACTGGTTTTCATCACCTGACTCTGCTCAGGAAGCTGGGCATGCAGCTTAATTGCTGGCACTTAGTTCCACGTGCTGCTGCTGTAAATGTGAGCTGTCTCGTGTGGGTGCCAAGCCTTGGTCTGTGCTCACGGGAGAGCCTAATGTTTTCTACTTTGGTTCACAAATTCTAATGTATTCTCTGAACATTATCCAGTATTCATTGAAAACTCACACAGTTTTCTCCAGAGTGTTTGACACTGAGCTGCTGGTTTTGGATTACTATCCAGGAATTAAATGGGCAGAAATGCCAAAATCCAACATTTCTGGGAAAAAGGAACTTTCACATCCAGCAAAGACCAGCTCTAAATGCCTCTGTTTCTCCAGGTGTCTGCACGGGAAGTGCACAGCTGCCGGTGCTGCTTACACCTGTAAGTGCATGGAGGGCTACACAGGCATGTTCTGTGACAAGAAGAACAATTCCTCAAACCCCTGCAGGACTTTGAAATGCAGCCACGGGCAGTGCAAGGTCTCGGAGCATGGGGAGCCCTACTGTGAATGTGACCCCGGCTACAGCGGAGAGCTCTGTGACAGAGGTGAGCTTGGCTGTGCTGCTGCATTCCTGATTTACACCTGATTTACACCTGCTTTACTCCTCTCTTCCCTGCCACTCAGACTTGGGGAGGAATGGCAAATAGAAGATAAAGCTAAGCCAGCCTCTGCAGAGCAGCACAGGGAGAACAGAATCACATAACAGTAGGTAGCTGCTATCACAGAGAAATGGGGACATGGAGCAGAGTTTTATTCTCTGTCTCTTGAATCCTCAAGGTTTGCTGCTCTCAGGATTTGGGTGGGATGTTTAAAGAGCTTGTGAGGTTTACCCTCAGCAAGCAGGGATCAGTTATTTGCACTGCTGGGAAGGGAGGCCTTACAAGTGGCATGAAAGATTCTCCTCCTTGCGCTTGGGCAGGTTTCCAGGGAAATCCCACAGATCATGCTAGACTTTCCTATGAGGGCAGAGGCCCAACTCTTCTGCCCTGACCTGAAAAGACTCCCTGGAAACTCACTGAGTTTTAACTGCATCCTTTCTGCCTTTTTTTTTTGTTCTTGTCCAGAAGGAAAGAGCTAGATTATATTATTTTTATTTAGGTTGTCCTTTCCTGTGTGTGAACCACAGACTTCCCAAATTTTATATACCCATCACCAAAATCTATGTGGCTGCTGCACAGGGACTGCAGAACAGCACAGACACTTTCAGGTATCCGAGACCACTAGTGTCAACACAGAGCAGGCCGACCTTTGTTCCAGAGAAGCAGACATGGTGAAACTAATTCTTATTTTGCAGGAGTGTTGCAGGACTCAACACTCAGCATTCATTAAAACACTTCCAGGCTACTGATCAAAGGCAGCAGGCCTGCTTGGCCCCAGCCTTGCACAGGATATTACACATTTGTGTAGACATGCTCTGTTTTGGTGGCAGGTACAAAGCAGTAAAAGATTAAAGTTCTTCTCACGCCACCTGTGTGTCTTGAATCACATCATGAACCCAGGGCTGCTTGCTGATGTGCAGGGAATATCCGGTGTGAAAACCACAGTCACTCTCCTGTGAAAATTTAAAACGCTTAATAAAGGACCGTAGGGGACAAGGACCATGGAGCAAAGGTTATTACAGCCAGGTGCATCTTGGCACTCAGCCAAGAGCACCCTTTTATCCTTGGGGATACCCCTTAAACACCTTTTCCCTTGCATCAGCCTGTTGCATATTCATAGACCCTTATGCATAGTAAACTTTTCCCCAAAGTAGTTTACATTTTCCAAGAACTGTTTAGCCTGGCTCCTCCTTGGATCCACCTTTTTAGAGCATGCAGATTCCTTGGTTTTAGTCCATTCTTATCACCTCCAGTTTTTGGGGCTTGGCCACCGTCTTCAGACCGTGAGTGCTGCTGGCTGGCAGATCTGTACAGGTGTCCTCATCCTGTGTTCAGTGGGTGTTATCCCATCCAAGCAGGAGTTTTAACACAAGCATACTTATATAAGCTATTTCACTAAGCTTAATTAACAACAGAAAAAAAGAGCTATATCTTTATAACAAAGTTACTTTAACACTACACATATAAAATCCATTTCACTATTTGCAAAAGCCAGTATTATAATATGCATCTATAACATCCAGCAAAATAGTTACTGTCATAGCTGGGTGTCCCCAGCTGGGCAATAATTAGCATTGACTCCATGATTCTCAGAAGGCTGCTCCATCACTTTATTATACTAAGAAACCCATCGCCCTTACAGACAGTCAGGACACAGGTGGAACAATTGGTCCTTCAATCCAAACACCATCACCATGGGCCAGTTAGGAAACCACCCTTTGGTAAACAAATCTCCATAACACATTCCACATGTGCACAACACCAGGTGCAGCAAGTGAAGATAAGAATTGTTTCTCATTCTTCTCTCTGATCTTCTCACATCCTTCCCCAGGACAATGCCTGGGAAAGTCGTGTGTTCCTCTCTGTGGCCAGAGAGCTGCTGCCACAAGTTACCACATTTCTGACTCCTTTCCACCTCTGTTCTCCCAGCAGAGAACCTCTGCCAAGGAGACATCATTCGAGAAGTGGTGCGTAAGCAGCAGGGCTACACCTCGTGTGCCACGGCCTCCAAGGTGCCGCGCCTGGAGTGCCGCGGCGGCTGCGGCGGCGGGCAGTGCTGCGTGCCCCTCCGCAGCAAGAGGAGGAAATACTTCTTCCAGTGCGTGGACGGCTCCACCTTCACGGAAGAACTGGAGAGACACGTGGAGTGCGGCTGCTCAAAGTGCTTGTAAGCCATCCTTCGGTCTCTCGCCACTTTAATCGACTCAGAAGCGTTATCGAAACGGGACCTATTTACTTGCAGAGTGAAGAAGAAGAAAAGAATTATTAAGTATATTGTAAAATAAGCAAAAAATAGAACTTATTTTTATTATGGAAAGTGACTATTTTCATCTTTTATTATATAAAGTATCGCACCACTTTGGGTATATGTATCATATAGTGAGCTATTTTTACCATGAAACTTTTTTAACAGTTGTAAGAAAAAAAATTTCAAAAGCTAAAAGGTTAAAAAAAAATTATATATATAAAGAAAACATAGCCTAACAGGAGAAATGTGGGGTGACTTTATGTGTATGCACAATGAACAGACGTAAAGGTGTTCCAAGGACCCACTGCCAGACTGATTTGGGCTGAAGAAAGCTCCGAGGCCCTGGCTGGGAGTTCCAGGTGAGCAGATCCCCATGACTGACTGCATCCAGGCACCCGAAGAGCCTCCTCAGCCCCTTCTCTTCCCAACACTGCCGACGCTGGTTTGCTCCTGTACAGTGGCCCCGCTTGCTGATCATGAACTGGTTCCCTGGAGCACACAGGCACTGCCGTAGCTTGAGGCTAATTACATTATTTGACTATTGTAATACTATAATACATTTTTTGCTGTGTATGTTGTATTTATCTGTGTTCATGTTATATTCTGCGGCAACTGTATCTATAGAGCACAGGCAGCTTTATCCAAAAGAAGGGTGCAAAGGGAAAGGAAGTGGAGAAATTTATGTTGCTTTGGGTAATTTGGGGGCAGAAATGTGAAATAAGTGCTAAGTGATGCCTAATAAATGACATAGTACTTTTGTGTAAACTCCTCAGCTATGTTATTTCCCAAGTTTGTGCCTTCTTGCTCCCAGTCTTGAGCCCTTTTTTGTATATGAAATGTAAGGAATGCACTGCTACATAGTTTATCACACCTTGACACTTTAACTTGCAAAGGTTGTAAAGAGCATGAAAATACCGCAGGTGCCAGAAGGCACCTGCAACATATCAGCTTTTACTGCCACTGTCACTTGAGCCAGGGTGTGAGCTGGGCCGTGGCTGCTGGCTCTGAGCAGCTGCCTGCCTCCCCACGGCTTTCCAAGCGAGCAGAAGTTGCACTAAATCCGTGTGAAGGTGTTCAGCTGACACCTGTCCTGAGCAGAGGTGTCACAGCCCTGCCCGGTGCAGCCTGACCTGCTCACCAAAGCTCCTCCGCCCGCTCCGTGTCCTGCCCTCCTGCCTCCCACCTGAGCTGTGTTCAGAGCAACTGCTGAGTAGGAATTGGAAATCAATGCAGGGATGAATTCTCACTGTGGATGTGAGGGAAAAATTGATTTTTGAAGGGTTTTTGACAGGGCTGCCTTTCAGGGTCAGGACATACATGCAAAGAGCACCATGGATACCTTGAATTTTCTCTTACTGTCAGTTTCAAACCTCCCCATCAACACCTGTTCTATTACAGTTCCAATACAGCATCCTGTATTCTATTCTTTCTTTTATTTTCTTTCTTTCTTTCTTTCTTTCTTTCTTTCTTTCTTTCTTTCTTTCTTTCTTTCTTTCTTTCTTTCTTTCTTTCTTTCTTTCTTTCTTTCTTTCTTTCTTTCTTTCTTTTCTCTCTTTCTTTCTCTTTCTTTCTCTTTCTTTCTCTCCTTTCTTTCCTTTCTTTCCTTTCTTTCATGGAGTAAGTATTATGATCCTTTCTTCAAGTTCTCTGTCTCTAAGGAAGGTAGTCAGAGATGCTTCCTACCAGCTATAACGTCCTTCTGGGAACACTTACTGGTCTCACCAAAAGGCTTTCAGATCAGGGATTCAGCAAAGGATGAGTAGGAAGATTGAATCAAGAAAATGCTTTGACTTGGGCTTTGGAAGAATGCACAGAATGTAACCCTGCCATGACAAGTAGAAATATTTATTTCCTGCTAAAGCAGAGAGACCATCTAGCTATAATACAGCCAGAAAGCTGTAACGTGCTTGTTGTTCTTCTGCTATGTCAGTCTCTCCTTAACTGCAGCAGTTCATTCATATTTCTGTTATGACCAGAACAATGTGAGCAGAAGGGACATAGCCAATTTAACAGGCATCTCAAAAAATCATCAAAATAAATATCGGTACATGGAGCTGGCAATCAGTGACACATAAAACAATCACTACTTAATGTGCCGGACTCTGATTGATACACTACAGCTCAAAAGCCAGGGAAAAACTAACCCTGGTTGCAAGTACTGTGGACTGCTTTTTATTTTTAATATAACATCAGCAGCTCATAGCAGCTGGGGTTTGTGATGTACGACAAAAATCACCTAAACCACAACTCACACATTTTAAAAATTCATGTGAGTGACTGCAAACACTTGTACAAATATGTGCCAGGCACTCTACTACCATTAATGTTTCATTCCTGCTTAAAAACATTTGAATTTCTAAAGAAGCAGCTGCAGTGGTGTCAGGCAGAAGAAACCCAGCCTAGCAGTGGCTCACCAGCCTCAGATTTTTAATCTGTACTGCCAAGGCCTGCAGAAACACGGCCCCTCTTGAACCTGTCCAAAGCTGTGCTCACTCTGTCACTTGAGCAGCAGCACTGTGACAAACAGGGTGACATTTACGGGTGGCCTCACACCTGCTGCAGGGTGCTCTGAAAGCAAAGGCCTGGGGAGGCAAAAGCCATCAACATCTTGTTAACACATCACTCTGGGATTTACTTAAGCCAAGCCTTGCAGCAAAGGGACCAGCAGCAACTCAGCAAGGCCGGCCCTGTTCCTGGCCCTTTTCTGTCGTGGCACTTCAGTGTTAAATGTCAGGATAAAGAACTAAGAAAATATCTATTTTGTAACCAAATGATGCAATTTTTGTATTCTTTTAGGCAGCACTTGCCACTGGAGAGTGATGCTTTATGTCCATGATTCTCTGACTTGCTATAGAATTATTTTAAGAAGAAAATAAAAAAGCATTCAGATGTGCCAAAAATGTGTGGTTAACTGAAGTGTAATTAGCTCTGAAAGTTCTTTTGTAACCTGCCTAATGTTACAATCAATTTCAAGAACTGTGGGTACAATGCAGTAGTTTTTACCTCCAGAAAATTTTAATATAAAGTGAAGACCCTTTAAAAATGGCAATGCAGACTGGTGTGAACTGATGTATTTTATTATTAGATTCTCATTGTGATGTAAGTTTAAATAAATTGTTGGGTTATGGAAGATTGTAACACCTTGTGATGCAGATTATTTCTCTGTGTATTCGAGGTATTGAGTCCAGCCATCAGTGTCCACAGGAAATGATGGGGGGAACTACAGATATTCCTCTTGGACAAAATCAAAGATCAGCTGTAGTTAAAGGTGGTATGTACACTAGTTACCAATTTTTATGGCATCACAGCCTAGTTTTTAGAAGTCTTATATGCACAGGCAAATTAAGCTACATAGTTTTTGATCCTGGGCATTTTCTTTAATTAAAATCTTTATTTGCTACATTTTTTTTAACTGTTTGATAAAGACCTGCAGAAAAACCACACTCATTAATTACTGTTAGAATAAATGAAGAAATACTGGGAAGGGAGCTGGAGGAGGTAGGGCTGAGGAAATGGAAGTCAAAGCCAACCATGGATGGAAGGGATCTTGTGGTGTTGACACACATGCACTCCAGATCTGCTACCACACCACTGTAAATGATTATTTGATATTAGTGACCCAGCAGCAACAGACTTCAGCTGTTCACTGCATTCAGCCTTAGCATAGAATAAAATAAAGCTCCCACCTGGTCCTCTGCCATCCCGCACCCATGCTCCTGCGCAACACTCACATATTGCTAATTATGCTTCAAACTATGGCTCCTAAGAGTTGCCTTTGCAGTTCCATACGAAACTGGTGGCAGCAGTTAGCCAATAAAAACACTCAACCTTAATGAGCATCATTAAGTTTGAACTATGAAGGTTAATTACATAATTGTAGCAGATGGCAGCATTTTCACCTAAAGCAAACCCAGCTGAGCCCACTAAAAGAGCTAGCAGGGAAGTGTTCAAAAATGTCTGGGTAGCGGCTGCCCTGCTCTGCTCAACAGTTTATTTGCATTGCTGTGGCTGTGCAGCTTGGGGGTTTCTGAGCAGGCACTCCAGGAACTGCAGCCTGAGGATGCAACGCTCCTGTTTGTGCTTCTGCTTGCACTGCCCCAGGCACCGCTTTCCAGCCGTAGTACCAGGCAAACAGCGCTGGAAACTGTCTGTCCCACGTTCCTTTATCTTTGTGCTCTCCAGTCGGCAGGGAATAGCTGCACGGAGCTGCTGCTTGCACGGTGGCTGGCTGCGGGGTGTGCGTTGTTCCCTGGGGTCCTGTCACTTGTGGTCTCTGTGACCTCTTTTAGGAGTTACCTCCCAGTTTCTGCTCCAGCTCACGCCAGGCATCCAGGTGGTTCTGCAGGCTGGACAGGCGGAGTTGGCTCCGCTCTGCCGAGCCCAGGGTACTCCCGACGCCGTGGTTTGAGGCTCAGCGAGATGTCACACTGGCTGCCAGTCCGGTCTCGTTCTGTGTGCGCGCTGAGGATGTTTCCTGATGTTTCCTGATGTGTTCCAGATGTGTTCCAGAACGGGCCCCGCAGCTTTCGAGGACAGCGGAGGTGAACGGGGCCTGCCAGCAGGTGGCGCGGCAGGGCGGCCCGCGCCGCTCCGGAGGGAACGGGATGGGGATGGACCGGGATGGGATGGGAATGGAACGGGAATGGAACGGGATGGGATGGGAATGGAACGGGATGGGACGGGACGGGATGGGGTGGGAATGGAACGGGATGGGACGGGACGGGATGGGGTGGGAATGGAACGGGATGGGATGGGGTGGGAATGGAACGGGATTGAACGAGACGGAATATTTCAGTGGAAAGGGACCCATAACAGCCATTTGAGCAACTCAGGGCTGACGGAGTCACCGCCCGTTGTGGAGGGCACTGTCCAAAAGCCTCAAGCACTGCCAGGCCTGGGGTATGACTGCCTCTCCAGGAAGCCTGTTCTAGGATTTCCACAAAAAATGCTCCCTGATGTTCTGTATAAACCTGCCCAGTGCAGCACTGAATCTTTCCCATGCCTGCTGTCTGGACCCTGGAGAGAAAAGCTCAGCACTTCCCTCTCCACGTCTCCTCCTCACAGGAAGGAGAGTGCAGAGTGCAATGAGGTCACCCCTCAGCCTCCCTCCCTCCGAAGCAGACAAGCCCAGAGTTCTCAGCTGCTTATCACAGGAGTACATGTATATGTGATACACAGATTTTCTGGGAAGTTTTAAATAATAACTTCTCAGGTTTTATTGGTCCTGAGCCACCAACCTCTTAGCATCGCTCACCTGTGATGAGAGGAGTCCCTGCTGTCCCCACAACATGGCACGGATCACCGTGGCTATGCCCCAGGAATCTGCATGAACTGGCAGCAGGACAGCCCTGCTGAGCCCCAGGAGAGCGTGTGAGACCTGGGGGTCTCCAACACTTCATCAGCACCGTCCCTGGCAGCAGGACAAGGGCTCCATGTGCTGGCACACGGGACAGCTTGTGCCCATGGACTGTGGCAGCCTCAGGACAGAGGTCTGACGTCAGTGTCACACGGCTGCTGTTGATGTTGATTATTTCCATGTTAGCACCTTATGGAATAACAACTGATTCTGCTGTTTCTACCCCAATTCTGCTGCTCACGCACGCTGAGATAAAAGCACTGCGTGCCTGCAGAGTTCATTATCCAGGCAGGCACACACCCCACAGCCTGTGACACCTCTGCTCCGTGAAGAAAGCACAGCTGCTCCTCCAAGCACCTTCACCCTCCGAGAGCCCTGCAGGCAGCAAGAACTCCTCGGGCATGGAACAGAGCATGCAGGCATACAAGCAGTAGCTGTCAGTACGAGGAGCTTCACTTCCCCGTGATGCAGGGGGCACCCTGCAGCCTCACAAGCACGAGGAACAGAGAGAGACTCGCACAGCTTTGTGTCTTGTTCATGTGTGATCTCTTGACCTTCTCCTCTCCCGGGGCTTCTGAGCTTTCAAAGTACAGTGATGCTCAAGGTAGTCTAGGGATGACAGTGCCTCCTTCTCTGAATTGTCTATGAGGTTTGTCCCCATGGCACAGGCATCACTCCTTTTCTGTAAAAATAACCTTTTACAAGGCTGTGTCTTATCTGGGGAGGAAAAGTGCACATCCTACATCTGAGGTATGGGAGGGAGGAAAGCAGGTAAATGAGTGTTCAGGGGATAGCTCAAAACTGACAGGAATCAGGCCATTTTCAGAGGTCCAGCCCTCCAGCTAACCTTCCACCAGCAGCATTTAACAGCTCCTCTGCTGGAGGAAGGGGGATGTTCTGAGCGATGGTGTTCATCTTCCCAAGTCACTGTCACATGTGATGGAGCCCTGGTCCCCCGGAGAAGGCTGAACACCCACCCACCCATGGGAAGCAGAATTCATTCCTTGCTTTGCTTTTCTTGCATGCACACCTTTTACTTTCCCAACTGAACTCATTCCAAAGTTCTCTCCCTTTTACCCTTCCAGTTCTCTTCCCAATCCTGCTGACAGGGCAGTGAGGGAGTGGCTGTGAGGGGTTTGGCTGCTGACTGGGGTTAAACCTCGACAGGCAAAGCCTCAGCCCTGCCTTTGACACTTCTTGCAGAGCAAGGTTACAGGAACCAAATACCACAAGGTAATTTAGGTGGGGACTTTGCAGCACACGAGATAATATCAGGCTTTCACCTAGCATGTGATAAGAGCAGGCACAACAGGCAGTTCTTACAAAGCAGCTTACACTTCCTTAATTACACACCAGCATATTTTGCATCTCTTAACCTGCCCTAGTTTCTCCTGGTAAAGCACTCCTTGAACTGTTGGGGGGTGAGGGATTTTAATATTTTTCTTATTTGCTATGTTGAGGTAAACACCAAAGTATGATTTATGGGACCAAGACACAAAGTTGGTCACACCAATAAATAAATCAAATTCTTATATAGCAATGAAACAATTTTCATTTCACCTCAGTAATAACTGATTTTTAAAAAAGTCCTTGCCTTCAGGTGTACCATTCATATAGAATCCTCTCATCTGGTTTAATTACCCAAAGATACTGCATAGTACTTTAGGACAGTAGTTATGTAAGTGTGTGCGTGTGTATATTTGTATTTCTATATACACACATTTGTATTTATATGGCTGATCATATGTTCACCTTCAGATTTATTTATTCTTACTTAGGGGCTTTTCCAAGCAATGTGTTGACTGACATACGAGTAACTCCAATCTAAAAGTCCTCATAACTTATAAATCAATTGCTCTGAAAATTAATGAGTGTACTGAGCCTCTCACAGACCTGTGTTAAACTTTCAGTTTGAGCTAAACCTCAGCTCTGAGATGGACTAAAGATAGCTGAGCATTGATCTCAGTTTCATTTTTTGAGGTTTTATTTCACATATTCTGTCTTAGCTGTAACATTCACATAAAACACTGCAGCTTATTGTGAAAAAACCAAAACTTAAATTTGCTGACTTTGGTTTTAACTGAACAGCCCTTAGCTCATTCATTATCACAGAGGCCTTTATATATTCTGATTTTTCACAAGAGTTAAGAGGGTTTGCCTGACACAATGGGTAAAGTGGGCATTCAATGCATAAAAATTCAGAACTTGCTCCTAAAACCCATGCACAAAATATGCGTTTTTGTCCCTGACAGAGTCTGAGGCTGGGAAAGCAGTCAGTGAATCTGCATTGTTGGAAAGGGAGAGTTATCATTTCCTCAGTGAAAGGCTGGGTCAGGAACTTCTCTGCCTGTTCCAAGACAGCAGGAATCAGACAGCTGTCAGGCTGTGCACTATGGTTTTTCTTATTTTTCTGCATGCATATATTTATTACCAGCACTTCCCAGGGATGGTATTTCATTTCCTCTAGAGTTAGAAGGTGTGTAGGAAACAGTCAGAGTGTCAGTGCTGGGAAAAAAATGCCTCAGAATTAAGGTAATAAAAAATCTCCCTGCAGATCTGTTTTCCCCATCCCCACCAGAGATGTCTGCAAGACACCGGATAGCTCATTTTGCACCAAACATTCCACACTGCAGTCTGGTGACAGGCAGGAAATTAAAGACTCTTTTTCAGTCATTATGTATATTTATGAGCAAGTTAACTTCCAGGCAGCTAAATTCTTGTTTTCCCTCACATGTATGTAAATGCTTGTGTTTAATGTTTCAATAGTAAACTACACTGCAGTGAAAAACCACAAAACCACACCAAAATTTCCTCACTTTAAGAGTAACACACGGGAATTTCCACAATTACACGTAGCTTGCAGAAAGAGAGAAGTTCTGCAGGCTTGCTAATACACTGAGAACTTCCTTTAAAGGATGGAAAAAGAACACTTAGAAGACTTCAGAGTAAGTTTTCCAAATTTAGATATTTCAGAAAGGAAACATGATAAATGGGAAAGGGCATTCACATGAGAATTTAATCTTTTTAATGTAAGATTCTGAATTAAAATGAACAATAAATATATTACAGGTTTTACATGTTTAGGATCAGTGGGGGAATGGAGGGTGAAAAGACAAGGCTCCTGTCCTTACACAACAGGTTTGTGAGTAAACCTCGTGCCCAGGAAGCATTTAGTCTTTCCTTGGTTTGTGAACAGTTATTTCAAAAGAGACTTTTGCCAAAGCTAAACTCCAGACACAAAGAAACTTCAGCTTCCAACACAAAGATTATACTCAAATCCTCTTCCCAGACCAGAGCTTTTAGGTTCATCCTAGGTCACAGTAACTGATCTATAATTACATAGCACTTTATCACAAAGGAGAGGGGAGAAAGTGGAAAAACCCATGATGAATTCTTGTTGGAAAGCCCAGGGTTGTGAGCAGTCGGTGGGAGACCTCACCACATCCTGCCAGCGCAGTGCCATCCTGGCCTGTGCCAGGAATAGTGTGGCCTACAGGACCAGGGCAGTAATTGTCCCCCTGTGCCTCGGCTCAGGAAGGACATTGAGGGGCTGGAGTGAGTTTAGAGAAGGGAGTGGAGCTGGGGATGGCTCTGGAGCAGCAGGAGAGGCTGAGGGAGCTGGGAAGGGGCTCAGCCTGGAGGAAAGGAGGCTCAGGGGGCCTTGTGGCTCTGCACAGCTCCTGACAGGAGGGGACAGCTGGGGGGGTCGGGCTCTGCTCCCAGGAACAGGGACAGGAGAGAGGGAACGGCCTCAACCTCCACCAGGGGATGTTGGATATCACGAGGAATTTCTTTCCAGAAAGGGTGATTAGATATTGGAATGGGCTGTCCAAGGAGGCGGTGGAGTCACCGTCCCTGGCGGTGTTTAAGGGAAGACTGGATGTGGCTCTCGGTGCTCTGGTCTAGGTAACACGGTGTTCTGTGCTAGGCTGGGCTCAATGATCTGAGGTGTTTTCCAGCTGATTCTGTGATTAAACATCAGCCTCTTGCACCAGGTGAGGAAGAGTTTAAATACTGAGAAATAAAGTCACTGATGCCGTCACTGGAGTCCAAGCACTGGAAAGAAGCCATTTCCCAAACTGCTCCGGTGCTTAATTCTGAGATCACTTCAGTCCGAGCGAGGGGAAATGAAAACAAACGCCAAGTGCCCGTTTTATTTTACAGCAATCGCGTGGCTCTCGCAGCCCCGCAGAGCGCGAACCCCGGGGCCCGACACCGGCTGCAACTGAGGGCGTCACAGCGGCGCGGGGCCGGGGCCCGTGTCCCTGTCAGTGCCCGTGTCCCTGTCGGTGCCCGTGCCCCCTGTCGGTGCCCGTGTCCCTGCCCCGCGGCCCGGGCGCGGCGATTGCCGGCGGGCCGTGGGGTGAGGGCGCGGGGCCCGCCGGGAGCTGTAGGCGCGGCCGGACTGCGGCTCCCGGCGCGCCCCGCGCCGGGCGGGGGCAGCGCTGCGGCAGCGGCGGGGCGGGCGCGGAGCCGCCCCGGCCCCTTTGTGTGCGCGGCCGCGGCTCCGGCGCCGCCGCCATCTTGTGCCGGCCGGGCCCGTGTCCGCCGGGGCTCCGCGGGGCAGCGCCGGGGCCGCGCTCCTGCACGGAGTGCCCGAGCGGAGCCTCCCCGCGCTCCCCCGCCCGGGGCCCGTCCCGCGGCTGCCGCTCGGCTCCGTCCGCTCGGCGCCTCGCAAGCGGAGCGCGGCCGCCCCGCCCCGTCTCCCCGCCCCAGCCCGAGCGCCGATGCCGCCGCTGGAGCGGCCCCTGCCCGGGCCGCGGGCGTAGCGGCGGGCGCGGCCAGCGCCGCTCCCCGGGAGGCGGGCGCCCGGCGGGCGAGGAGCATCAGGAGAGCGAGGCCCGGCCCCGCGGAGCCGCCGCCGCCGCTGCCCGCCCCATCAGGCGAGCGGCAGGAGACCCGCCCCGGCCGGCAGCGAGCCGGGCCGCCGCCGCAGCGCCATGAAGATCAAGGATGCCAAGAAGCCGTGTAAGGCCGGGCCGGGGGAGGGGGCGCGGGGCCGCGCGGCGGGCGGTGCCCATCCATGGATCCGGGAGATGCCCGCAGAGACGCGTCTCGCTCCTGTGCGTCCCTCTGAGCGAGGTGTCGGGGTTCAGGTGATCCTCAGTGCTGGCGTCGGCAGGACTAGAATAGAAAGTGATATAATCAGTTTCTTGGGGATGGGTGCGCTTTTTGATGAGCCACTTAACCGCTGTGCTGAACATCTGCGCAGGTGGCTGCTGTTGCTGCAGTTTTGTTTTTTAAGGGCTAATCAACTTCTAATTATTTTTAAAATATTTACTAATATTTTGATATAACTCTTTCATTAAAATGTGCTGAATGGTCCCCTTTAGTAATCACAGCTGTAATAATATTTCTTGCTATGTGTTATTCTGGAGTGCCATGTTTGTTTTGAAGGGCACGAACGTGATTCAGACTCAGGTGAATATAAACAAAATGTCTTAAGATTACAGCTGCTTCTTGGAAAGAGAGATTTGGGTTGAGTGTGGTTAATCTATATGCAGTTGATGTTCTCTCAGTGTAGCAGATGCACAGCTGTGCAAGGCAACACACCTGTCAAGCTCATACAGGTGTGCCTCAGCTGAAAGGAATGCAGGTTTTGCTCCACTGAGTTTAGCATGTTTTTCTTTGCCATCATACTTAAGGACTTTCTTTCAGGATGATTGCTGTGTAGAAAAGATGGCTGGTCCCAAATTTCTAGGCCTCGTGTGGTTCATACAGCGTGACTGGCTAATGAGCAGCATGCAGCTAAGACAGGGTATTAGAACTTGATGTTTTAAATTTATTTTTTGAGCAGCCCAAAAAGAAGAAAATCACCAAACACATATTTAACACAGGAAGTATTAGCATAGCTCTAGAAATAGCTATAAAGGCTTTGAAAGTACGTTGTTTCCTGTGGTCTGGTGGGGAAACCCTAAATGTGTATCTTGTAGCACACAACTAACCATCACCTCTTGTTAGTGCCAGTGTGTGGAAATTGCTGAATTGATTCTAATGATGTTTATGAAGAGTAAAGTTCAGGCAGCATTCTTTTCCCCTGGTATAATATTAGGAAATCTCATCAAGACAGCAGTAGCTGGCTGTAAAATGTTATAGTGGTTTGATAATTGGAATGGGGAGGCTATGGCTGCTCCTGCTGTAGAAACCTGCTAATTTCAGGACTGTCTCTGCTGGACCTCAAAGCCTTTGTTTTCTGTAGGGGTGGATTTAAGCCTCATGGTTAAATAACAGTGCAAATGTTACCAGGAAGTTTTAACTGCTCAAAATGCTGCAGTTGTAGTTGCACTCTTCCAGTTCTTGAATTTGAACTTTGATGTTGGTTTCATGATGGGAATTAGAAACAGTTGGAACTGCTTAAGCAGGAGTGTCAAACTATGTTGTTTATTTCTTCTTGACTCTTGAACACACTTAGGAGCTGGTGGCTTTTTAAAAGATAATAGCACAGAGTTTCTTAGGCAGTGAACTTTAGACTCAGTCTGCAGATTTCTGCTCGTGGTTAATCACACTAAGAGAGCAGCTGAATGTTTGAAGAGGACCAGATCCACAGAAGCTCTGAAGATGGAAATTGATGTTCAGAGTCTCTGGTACCCAAATACTGCTGTCAGTTTGGCTTAAATGCTCACATGGACATGAAAGCTGAGTTGGGCTCACAATACCACTTACAGACTGTTTACAAATCATTTGGCTGAGACACTTGTAGACACTTTTCAACACAATTGCTTAGTGTACATTCCTTAGACCAGGTGAGTACCTAATCATCTGTGATGGAGCCAGATGTGGTCCTGGGGAAAAATGGATAATTGTTACTTAACTTAAGAACCTGCAGCATAGAATTGAGCAGATTGCTTTAGTCTACCTGTATTTTATCTGTGGTGTTTAGCATCAGGAAGGAAGGCCTGGAATGATAGAGGTGAGGGTAAAATGGAAACACCAAACCAGTTTGGGGTTCCTGATCTGGGTACATTGCCTACACATGCTTGTGTGGTCCTCCCTTCCAGATCTTCACCTGACTAATGCTGTCACTAATTTGGTGGAGTAAAAACTGTGAGAAACACAGTAGGATTGGTGGAACATGGCTTCTGAGATTGGCTGGCTTGAAAGAGGCTAGTAAAGGGCCATTTAAATCTCATCTGCTGATGGTGAGAGGAGTCAAACATTTTAAAGGCAGATAAGAGAAATTCAAATCAGGAAAACCTGGTACTAAGTCAGTGTAGCAGTGGGAGCTGGAGAGGTTGTGGAGTCTCCATTCTTGGAGGATTCTTGAAAAACTTCTGGGGTGAGGTTCTGAGGCCTCAGAGTGTTGACTGGACAAAGCTGTAGCTGACCTCATCTGGTGTTGGCAGTTTTCCTGCTGGTGTAAGAGGGGTCAGACCAGATGACCTCCAGAGCAACCTTCCAAGCAGCAGTTGCCTGATAGCTCCTCTGAGGAAATGCCCATGGGGAAGAAGGGCTGGCAATTTTCAAGGAAATTTCCAAAGGTTATTTGTGGGTTGAGATGATAAATGTGAGAGCAGCAAGTGTTGCAGAAGTGCTGCTGTGTGGGATCTGCCCAAGGGGAAGAGAGCAGGAGCTCATTCAGAGCTGTGCGTGTTGGCGGGGGAAGGCGAGAGCGCTGTGCCAGCGTGCTGTGCTCTCCAGGGGAGCTGGAACCCTTCCTCTTGGCTCTGAGTGTCACCAGTGCTGGAGCAAAGGCAGAGACTTCGAGTACTTGATACACTGTGTGTGTCACTTTTTGTAGTTTATTCCTTTCGATTGTTTATTGAGAATAGTTTGAGAACAAATGCCTGTATTTGCCTTGACGTGAATTGAGACACACTAATATATGAATGTACATTGCAGAGATTTGCAAAATCCTGCATCACTATAAAGGAAATATGAAAATTTCAAGTTTATTTTCTCCAGTGTGGTTCTATGGATACATGTAATGATTGTGGACACGTGGAGGATTAGTGTAGTAAAATTGATGAAAAATCCATTTGGATTGATGGAGAATCCTGTATAAATAGATGGATTTTTTTTTTTCCCATGGAATTTGCTGCATAGTTTTCTGGTATCCTAGCATTTTCTTATTAGTCCTTGAAAGCTGATTATTAGCCCATAGCAGATGTTAGAGGCTCTCACTTGATTGCAGTTGAAAAATGTATTTCTAATAATGCATTAATACTGCCAGAAAGAGTGTATACTAAAAGTGTTATACACACTGCATCTTTAAGTGTTAAATTATGCCTCTGCATTCTGTATCTCACCATAATAACACCTATCCCCAAAGAGATGGCTGCTGAAATGTCAACAAAATTACCAGAATGAGCAAGGAGGGAGAAGCTGAAAGCAGCGATATTTTGTGTTGTATTAAGCTTTATGTGGTACCCACTTGTGGAAGTGATACAGCCCATGAAGAGCAGTTACAGTAATTGCCCATTACCACCTGTCCTCCCACTGTGAACGGGGCTGTTCTGGAGCGTGATCAGAGGTGGCTGAGTGGGAGTTTGCCAAGCATGATGGAGTTTTCCCACAAGGAAAATGGGAGGATGTGCCAGGGTGTGTCAGATACATTTAATTTGCATGGTAATTCTGTCCAGCCCAAATGTATTTTGAGCTGGACTTGGGATATTTGAACCAAAAACCTGTTACACAACTCGTTAAAGAGAGACAGCCTCCAGTGTCTCAAGGACTAAGGACACTTAAGTGTAGTTTTGCTCTGTAGAGCCTCATAGGCCATGTAGATTGGTGTTCATGAGCACAGCAAAGGCATTTTGCTGTCCAGCACTCAGGTTAATCCCATTTAATTTAACAGTCCAGCAAGCTTTGGTGTATTTTCTCTTAACTTGTCCCATAGCTCGCATTAGCTGCCTTAGCCCCCCAGCTGATTAAGCTGTTAAAATTTGCCATCAGGTTGCACTTTGCTGCATGCTGATGTTTTAGGGAAGTGCTGGAAGAATGGATGCGCATGAAGAAAATGTATTTGGAGAAACAGCAAAATGCATTTAGTTGACGTGTTTATAAACACTAACTGTGTAATAGTTCAATAGAACTTTAAAATAGTTTTTTGCCTTGTCGGTATTCAGATAAGAATGGGATCAAGGTTAGTTTTGGTACCAAAGGCTATGTACCAGGCTGAATTAGATAAGTTTTGGGCGTCAGAACTGATGATACTGCTTACTTTCATAAAGAGCTGTTGTCGTGCTGGCAGAAATAAGTTTAAGGTTTCATGGATTTCATTATAATTTTCCTTTCTTGTATTTTAAGGCTGTGTAGCATCATGAACTGTGGCACCCCTTGGCAGTTGTTCCCCAAGCTGTGTTTGTACTTGGAGTGCAACAGTCTTATTTCTTAATAATGCATAAGCTTTCTTACAGAGATGACACAAAATGTGGTAGGCTGTTCTTTGCTGTCACTGACAGCTGTGAAATTTTTTTTTCCCCATGGTACCAAGCTCCCAGCTTGAATTAGGAGTTAGCTACTCTTCTTTGAAGGTTGGTTCTTGTTAAATTTATACAGGATTGACCCAGAGTGTTACTTTATCTTACAGGGAAAATGAAGTGTTTCAAAGGTGTTTGTGTTTCAAATATGTCATTACATTCATAGGAAAGAGGTTGACAGGAATCTGTTTCTCAGTTTTTAAAAGTAAAATACAAACAGAACACTAAAATGAGGAATCTTAGGCTTGACTGAATAAGGGGGGATATAGTTAAGTCTTTGAGTGTGTACTTCCTGCAGCTTTGGATCCAGAACAGGTGTACAAAATCAGAATACAAGTGTATGGTCTGGGTGGAAAGCTTCGAAGGTCCCCTGAAGAAGCCATGGAAAAGGCAAACACTTCAGCCTTTGTGCTTGCATTGGCACAAACAAGACATGTACTGTAATTATTTCATTTGGCATATAAAGACCTTATATGATAAGATATAAGGAACCTTAACACTGCTGCCAGTGACTGTGTACAACACGAACTTGAGAAGTGCAGACACAAGAGAATGAGGCTTCCCTGTGTTATCTCTAAAGATGATTAAGGTTTAAATAACAAGCAACAGCCACACCAGCATGGGTTTTCTTACTCAGCAGAGCTGCTCCATCATTACATGACCACAGCACTCTTCCCTTGCGGGAAGTACTTTTCTAATTGCAGGAGGCAGCTCTAGGGAATCCTTTTAAAGATCATGGTTTTTTTAATTCTGAGCAGGTTGCCCCTCAGAGCTGTGTTCACAGCATGTACTGAGCAATCTGTTGCTTTATTGCAAGGGCTTCTGGTTGCTGTGTCTAGGTAGGGACCACAGTGGCTCCTGGCAGAGCTGGGAAGTGAAAGAAAATCTGGATTTGTAATTAAAGAAGTTGTATGTTATGGTACTCCACTTGGTGTCCTGAAGATAGTTAAATTTGGTGTGAAGTATCACATTAAACACCATATGGGTTTTGACTTCCCAGTTAGTGTTCTACTTCACGTATCTGTCTCTTCTTGGATAGTAAAGATCTGTATTTTGTGTATTCTTAAGTAGAGCCTGGCCTGACTTCCTAAAAGCAAAATGGGTGTTTTTGAAAGAATTTTGTGTAGTTTATGCTAGGCAGTTGGGCTTGTTAAATAAAAACCTGGATTCTTACTTTTCCTTTTTTCAAATTATTACTGACCACTGCAGAGAGGAGCTGAACTTGAAAAGTTGGGCCCTGGATTTGTTCTGTGAATAGCAGTTAAATTCTCAGCAAGGAATAACTCTGAGCTGTGCATCACTTGTTGTGGAATATTCCTGGGAATAACAGTCAAGAGGAAGAGCTAAAAAAAATCTTTTAATTATCTAATCCCCACAGAGCTGTGGAAAAAAGTCCAGCTTTAGTGCAGGGGAATTGACTCTCCTTATGGATTGAAGCTGTGGAATGATGGTTAGAGTTGTGCAAGTCTTCAAACCTAGTGTCTGCAGACCTGTCAGCTTGAAAAAAAGGTTGTGTAATTGGCACTGGCCTCCTCCAGACATGTTTCTGTAAATGTGACTGCTGAAGGGATCAAGCTGATGTCTGGGGGTATTTTTTCTGAAGGTTTTTCTGCTGGCATTCTGTTCCTAAATCTCTCAGAGAAGCATGACCCACAAATACAAGTATAAAAATACCTTTTGTATAGTCATTTATGTATCCCTGTACCCAGATATGATGGATCCTGAGCCAAGATCTGCCCTAAGCAAACCTGCAGCAGCAGGAGGAAGGTTCATGATGTTTCCATGTTGTGTCCATGTACAGTTACATTCAAATTCAGTAGAATCAGTGTATTTCTATTATTTAAGGACAGCTCAGGCATGGATAAATTTTGTATCCTTGCAGTCCCAACTGACTGTGCCCTTGCCATTTGTGTGTATGTAGATCCCCTTCTGTGTTTGGAAAACAACATGGCTTTAATTCTCCTGGCTGCACCTGTAATAAAATCCATCTAAATCAATTAAGAGTGGCTTGCATGCACAAGAATCCTTGTGTAACACCTTCTTGCTGGTATAAGGACTAAGTTAACAGTACGTGGGCCCAGCTGCTTGTCAGAACTCCTCCACCTTGCAAATGAAACTTGAGCAATATACTTGCCAGCCAAATCTTGACAAATTTTCAATAGAAAAACGTAAAACTTCCTGGGGTTTGTCGCAGGTGAAAACTGACCTATTTCTTCAGTTTCAAATTCTGTAAATGGCTGTTCAGATCACTCAGTTAACCCAGAAAACTGATCTTGTACAGCATGATCCCATTTTTCAACATAAAATGTGTTCTCATTGAAATGATGGAATAAATGTACAGTTCAGCTGTTCTTGTTTTTACTTGGTGCACAAGATCCATAAACCTTAAGAACTTACAGAGGCGTGACTAATGCTGTATTTGCAAAAGCTTTTTGGATCATTTAACATGGGATGGAGTGGATCTTCTGGCAAACAGGCATGACTTGCACCAAATCATCCTTAAGCTCATCACATGGACTTTCAGCTGTTCCCCCTCTTTCCTGTTAGGAGGACAAAATCTCAGTTACTCACTAGGTAGGATCCAGGTAGTGCTTGGGTTGGGGTGTCCTGGTTAAATTCTGCATGGCTTGGATTGAGTCCTGCAGGCACATTCTGGTCTGCTGGGTGAATCATGCCCTTCTTCAGTTTTGTTCTTGTGACACCCTTCATGGCAGGGGGTTGAAACTTGGTGAGGCCACTTAATAAATCTTCAGCTAATTCTGGTCAAACAGTAAGATACAAGTTTTCTTATGTCCATACTATGAGCGTGAAGAAGGCTGGCATGCAGTCACAAACTCAATTTATGTGTGTCTTTATGCTTAGCCCTCAGTTTTATGGAAAAGATACCAGGTTTACAGTACTTCATTTCCACTTCAAACTAGATTTTTCTCACAGAATTTACTTTTGTATTTAAATTTAGTTTTTCAAGGTAAGATAACCAACTAAAATTTTTTTTGTTAATGTCTGACAATATTCTCTTGATTTCTGAAAGTTGAGGCATTATTGAAGTTTCTTTTCTTCTTAACTTTAGCACTCAATAAATAAACTGACACACAGCCAGCCTTGCCTAAATAAATTACAATATTTTGGTCATTCTTCTCAAGCATAGATCCCACTGGTAATGTAAATACAGTATAATTGCATCTTGCTCATGATAAGCATATTAACATCTTCCTGGTTTTGTTCCTGAGTTTCATGCTTCTGTAAGATATAAATTGCATCTGAAGAGATAAATTGAAACACTAAAAAAGAAAAGAGGAGGCAAAACCAAGCAGGTTGTAGTGTCAATTAGGAAATAGAATATCTTCCCACCTGGATATCCAGGAGCCTTTTTAAACTGTTTCTGGGAAATGACAGTGGGAAAGCTCTCAGTTGTAGATGTTGTCTTTGCTGTAGGGTTTCTAAGTATCTGTTTCACTGCACTTAGGAATATTTATTGATACAGGCATATTCAAATTTTGGTCCTGCATGTCATAGGCAAAGTCCCTTTTAGGAACTGCAGTCATCTCACATAAGGGACAGAGGCAAAGCACTTGTGGTTTAGTGTTGTTATTTTGTAGTACAGAAATTCCCCCTTCCAAGCCAAGGTACCGAAAAAAACCAAAAAACAGAAAATGGGACCTAAATTCAGTAATATTAATTTTCTATTTGCTTGCACTTTTTAATAGGACATTTTGTCATCCCTTTAACTTCAAGAGATAGAAGTTGGGCATCTTAACTGTGTCAAGTTTTAAAGTGCATGCAAGTAAATTTCCTCTCAACAACCACATTATGTGAGGGACTGTTAGAGGAGGAGTACCTGGGCTGCCCCTGTTGTCAGCTGAAATGTGTAACCTGCTTTCTTCAAGTGTGTGTTGCAGTCTTTGTGCTGAACTACGTCAGAGCTGTTATTTTAGAAGTGAAGGTTATTTTAATCCTTTGTTCTCAATAAGAAAAAGTGGTTGAATTTTGTTTATGGGTTGGTCTGAAAGATAGGGTATAATTTGGGGGTTTTTAGTTGAGCTTTCTGAGCACCTTATAGCATTTAAATGTGTAGAGTTGCTCATTTTTCCATTTTTACGTGAGGCCAGAGAGATATTTAAGGTCAGGTAACTGAAATGAGTGCTAGTTCTTTTTTCCTGTGAGGTTTGTTGTTAATGTTTGTCTTGTTGAAAAGTACAGCCCGGGTCAGTGTGTGGCTCCATGTGTGGCTTTTGCTCTTCCACAAACCTCACGGCTCATTCTTGTATCTTCACAGCTTTCCCATGGTTTGGCATGGACATTGGGGGAACGTTGGTCAAACTTGCCTATTTTGAGCCTATTGACATCACTGCAGAGGAGGAGCAGGAGGAAGTGGAAAGCCTGAAGAGCATCCGCAAATACCTGACTTCCAACGTCGCCTACGGATCCACCGGCATTCGGGATGTCCACCTGGAGCTGAAAGACTTAACCATTTTTGCTCGAAGAGGAAACTTGCACTTTATTCGGTTCCCAACTCATGATTTGCCTACCTTTATCCAAATGGGAAGGAACAAAAACTTCTCAACACTACACACGGTGCTCTGTGCCACCGGCGGTGGCGCCTACAAGTTCGAGGAAGACTTTCGCACAGTAGGTACCTGGCTTGCCTCTGCCTGAAGCTGATGCTACAGCATTGCTGCTGATGGCCTAAAATAACCTGTGTTTTGAAAAACTGAAGAACTCTAATATATTTTAGTACTAATTTTAGTATGGCGAGGAGTTAGAGCCTTCCTGCAATCCACAGCACCAGTTAATTGTCTCTGTGCTTTACGAGAGAACGGCAGCTTAAATATCACATGCAGAGCTATGGAAGAGCTGTAGAGAGCCTTAAGCCCTGCAGAATTTCTGACCTGTGGTTTTCCTGTGATCCTTGGAGTGTTAATGAAGTTGCAAGGATAGTTAGTGCAGTGCCATTGAGCTTTTTATATGCTGATATCTTAGAAATTACTGTTTTGACTTGTAAGAGGGGGAGGAACCAAACAAACCTTGACCAGATTTTCAGATATGAGTTCCACCAAGATGACACTCAGTGGGGTCTCTAGGGTGTTTGCTGACCTTTTTATTGATCTGAATTGATGAAAAATATTGTTAATTTTTCAATGGAGTAATGTCTTAATATCTCAAAAGTGATCTTTGAGCTTGCTAAAGCAGTTACTTACACTGTGTCTCTCTTCATGATTCAGGTCTGAGATCTGGATTTACGCTCAGATTAACTTGCTAGTTTATGTATTCAGAATTTGGGTCTGAATTCTCTGTTGGCTTTATAGTGGCGTTGAAATTCCTGAATTAGTCACATGAGATAGCTTCTTAAAGCTGGGCAGTACAAATATAGTCCTAAATTTGTAGCACATTTGTGCAATGTTAGAACATGTTGCCACAGTCTTTTTTTCTTTCTTAACACAGATTGGAAACCTCCAGCTGCACAAACTGGATGAGCTTGACTGCCTTGTCAAAGGCTTATTGTACATAGACTCTGTCAGCTTCAATGGCCAGGCAGAGTGCTATTATTTTGAAAATGCCTCAGATCCCGAGAGATGCCAAAAGATGCCTTTTAACCTGGATGATCCATACCCATTGCTGGTTGTAAACATTGGTTCAGGAGTCAGTATTTTATCAGTCCATTCCAAAGACAACTATAAAAGAGTAACTGGAACAAGGTAATTTAAAAACCTACGTTGAGGTGCTTACTCCATGGGGCAATGACATCTTTCATGTAAGGAAATGCTGTTTGAAAGCAACTGGTGTTCTCTGTCCTTAGTCTAGGTGGAGGGACCTTCCTTGGGTTATGCAGTTTGCTGACAGGCTGTGAAAGTTTTGAAGAAGCTCTGGAAATGGCATCCAAAGGAGACAGCACACATGCTGACAAGCTGGTTCGGGATATTTATGGAGGAGACTATGAAAGATTTGGTTTACCAGGATGGGCTGTAGCATCCAGGTAAGCAGGAGTCTTTGTGGATTCTTCTGTTGGTTTGTGGAGCTTCAAAAAAAAGGCTTAAACTATCCATGCAGAGAGAACTACTTTTTTGCTAGGTTTTCTTGTAGTCAAGTTACATTTTTATCCTAAAAATATGTATCCTCTGCTTTCCTGCTGGTTTAAAGCCACGTAAAAGTGCAGGTGCCTGCTAGGTCAATGTTGAAGAAACCTCCTGAGGTATTTCATGCACAGCTTTGTGTGAGTCAGAGGGAACACGAGGTGATAGCAGGAACAGAGTGCAGAGGTGGTGTGCTGTAACCCAGCAGGCACTTAAACACCACACAGCCACTCAGGCACTCCCTCCAGTGAGATGGGGGAGAGAACTGGGAGGCAAAAAATAAAACTGGTGTGTTGAGATAAAGAGTGTTTAACAGGACAGAAATGGAACAGAACAGGATGGTCTCCTCCCCACTGCTTGTGCACCATTGTGCTCACTGGTTGGGGTGAAGTGAGGAGCAGAAAAGGCCTTGACTGCTCAGCAATAACAAAAACATCCCTGTGTTATCAACATTTTCCAGCACAAATCCAAAACAGCTCCATGGTAGCTACAATGAAGGGAATTAACTATCCCAGCTAAAACCAGCACACAGCTACTAGGAAGAAAATTAACTTTGTCCCAGTCAAAATCAGTACAAGAGATGGGAAAAAATTACCAATTTATTTTTATATTTCCTAGAGTCTTTTAGTAGAGCCATTGTCTAGATGGAAGGTGAGTGGGAGATGGCTTTTGTGTTGCTCTTACAGTGGAGCAATTCCTAATATTTTTTGGAAACCTGGTTGTCACTACAGACACCTCATGTAATGTTTTAACTACTTTTCTCACTGAAGAGGGCTGTTGAACACAGTTTGCACCATGAGAATGTCATTGTCATCAGCAGAGGACTTTTGTCACACATTATTTCCATTGGGAAATATTACTGATGATATTACAGCTTTACAACCCTTACAAAAGATAAGAAGAATAAACTCTGCAAGCGAAACTAATATGTACATAAGAGTGTTCATTAAATCTTTGCTGTTATTCCATAGGGAGTCATAATGCATGGCAACTTAATTGTTCTCCCTCTCCAGCCACCTGAGTCCAAGCCTCTTGGGAGACCATGTGCTGAGGGGTTTTAATATGTGTGAACTTTACACTTCAGTCAATAATGTTTTAACTTGCTTTATGTTGGTACTTTCTGTTCTCATTTGCTCTTTAAGATCCTTAAGGGCTTTAATGGCTTTTTGAGTTTTAGAATAATTGGGATTCTTGCTCTCCAAGCTGACTTAGATCTGTCTCAGACTCCTTGCTGGCAAAATATCACACGTAGCTTTGGGTTCTTGTCTTTCCATTTGTGCTGTGCATGGTAAGGGAAGTGCCCCTCTGATCCAGAACTCTTCATTTCTGCAACCTAAATTGCATTCTGTCATTGTTCATTTTGTTTCAGAGGGTTGTGTTCCATCATAAAACATTCAACTCATGGTTTTCTCCTACTTTGAGAATAGAAGAATGGATAGGTATTTGTGAGGAAGCAAGCATGAGAAGTGGAGGATTTACCAATCAAACAGTGAATTAATTTACAATTACTAGATTTGCAGAGTATTCTTCTGTGAAAAATAAAATTGTTTTACTGTAGGCGGTTCTTCATGGAAGTCAACAGTCTGAACAAAAATAATTTGCTGGGGGGCTGTTATTGTAACACAATTGACTGTTTCCTGTGAAGGAATGAATATAGGTGTAGTGTCAAATTGCTGTATTTAATACAGACTTAAAGAGTGAGTTCCTCAAAGAGGAAACATGAGACATAGGTTTTGTTACAACATAAAAAATCTGTTTTGAAATTATTTCAAATGCACATGAATCACTTTGTAATTCATGGCCATTTCTCCTGTTCTAGTTTTGGGAATATGATCTACAAAGAGAAGAGGGAGTCTGTCAGTAAAGAAGATCTTGCTCGAGCCATATTGGTCACCATCACCAATAACATTGGCTCTATTGCCCGGATGTGTGCAGTAAATGAGGTAAAACCTGACAAGGAAATGATCTCTCTACAGCTCTGTTATTTGTCTTCACATGAAATGACTGCTAGAATGGTCTATAATTTTAAACCTTTTAATACATTCTCAAATGAAATGAGGAAATGTATGTAGTAGCTTTGAGCTGGGCCTACAATCACCCATCCTGTGCTGACTGCAGGCTCTGGGCTCCATTCTTTAACAAAGCTCCTCATCAGGTACTCTCCCCTTGGCAAAGATATCCTTGTCCCACTTCTCCAGACACAGTCAGAACATTCTGAAGCAATTGCTGGTACTTTAACCACAGAGCAGTTAGGGTTGCAGAGGACTCCTGGAGATGATGTAGTCCAACTCCCCTGCCAAGGCAGGGTCACCTGGGGCATCCAGCCCTGAGGCATGGACTCAGAGACAATCTGTGCTTGGAGGTTTCAAAACACATGGCTTGAGCAACTGCAGCATTTAAGGTGCTGAAAGTCCTGCTTTAAGCAGTGCATAATGATGGCCTCCAGCAGTTTCTCCAAGCTGTAATTATCTTCTGATCAAAGCCTTGTTTCTAGATAAACATTATTTTTCATTTTTTTCTAGCTCTTGAGACTTTAAAATTGCTTTGACACCTCTCATCTTGCGGGTTGATACAGAAAAGATTTCTTGCCATCTTCTGTTTCTCAAAGTTCAAAAAAGAGCCAGTATGTGTTCAGTATTAGTGTGGACAGCCAAGAACCTGTGGAAGAATACTGAATTTAGACATAGAAGTCATGAGAGTCTGAGCAGCAGGGATTTCTTCCTTCATTATCAACAAACTTGGGATAAAATGAGATTTAGTAATAGCTTTCTTGGAGAAGACTATGAATAACTGAATTTAGAGTTCTACTTAAAATCTTTGCATGTGATTGTCTCAGAAGTACCAACAGCCCTGTTAGCTGCAGCAATCCTGCTTTTGCTTACGAGCTAGATTAATTATGTTTTCTGGTTTTAATATTGTAACTTTTCCCTCAGTTTCATTATCTTTCTCTCATGTCTGACTTGGAGGGGAAGGTAATTTTGTGAGTGTTAATTTTTGGCTTTTTGCTTTATGGCAAAGCTTAAGGTGAAGTTGAAAGTATGTTCTACATGTCTTAGGCAAATTATGCAATTTGTATTTAAGGGTGGGAGTAAACGAGGACAAATCAGAACTTGTAAACTGCACAAACTACCTTTATTCTGAGTGGTTTTTGGTCTCATTCCAGCTATGTCACAGACCTACAAACCACAAGAAGTAGCTAATAGGGATACAAAAAGTATATATACCGTGAACTGATGTCTAAAAATGAAATAAATGCAATTATTTTCATTTCTTGCAGTAGAGCAGAATTACATTTTTGTGTCTTAACTATGTGTCTACTTTGTCTTCACTGGGAACTAATCAAGACGGTTAAAAACAGTTGCATATTAGACATTTGACTGCAGAATTGTCATATTAGTTATTGTAATAACTTGGAAATGATCATTTATTTAATGCAATTAAGTGCCTTTTAAAGCTCTGTGCTAAGGACTAACACAATTACATTTTCTTTGGCTCTTCCTCTCGCGTCGTTAAACCGGTGTTTAATGTTTTCACTTAGTGCTGGATTTACTTCAGTTAATGGGGAATATTAAGTAATTTTCACTTTTTTACATTTGACTGGATTAAAATTCACAGCTCACTTGCAGTATTCAAGTGCTCTCAGTGTGATGTCAGGCTGAGGTACACCGAGGGCTGAAGATGAAAGGAACATCTGTCTTGCTGCCTTCGGCTTCTTTACAGTGCTGCCTTGTTGCATATGGATCAAGCAGCATTGTACAGGGCTATGAAGGCATTGAGTCTTCTCTACCAAACAGAACTATCTTTCATTTCATTTCGTTCTTAGCTGGCTGCTTTCTTTGGTGTAATTGCTGAAAATGCTCACTTAATTTGAAACACAAATGCTACTTGTCTTTAATTCTTGAGGGTTGCACTGTTTTTCCCTCTCCCCAAGTATGCTGTGTTTTAAATTTTGGAACCATGTTTTAGTTTGTGGATTGTTTGGTTTTTCTGTGGTTTTTTCCTTGCTTGAGACAGTCTTCTCTTTCATAGCCTAATTTTTCAAAGCTGTGTTAAACAGTGAAAAGACTTAATCCTTTGCTGTTTTTCTTTTTTTTTTCTAGAAAATAAACAGAGTTGTGTTTGTTGGCAACTTTCTGCGTGTGAATACTTTGTCAATGAAGCTTCTTGCATATGCACTGGATTACTGGTCAAAAGGTCAGCTGAAGGCCTTGTTCCTAGAACATGAGGTATGCTGTGGCTCATTTATCTCTGTGTACTGTTTCACCATAAATCAGAAATTCCTCTATTGAGTAGCTCTCATGTGTGATATCCTGAGGCACCAAGTGCTCAGTAAATATTAGAAATAAGAGGAGGTTTGTCTTGCTGAATTGGTTCTCTGGGAACAGTTTTCTGCCAGGGAAGTACTTCAGTCACTTTGGGGTTTCTCAGTTCATGCTGTGGATCTCTGGAGAGGGACAGCAAATGTTAAACTGTGCTCAGGGTCAGCAGTCTTCCTTGGGTTTGGGTGGAAACAACAGTAAGTATTGTGTTCAGAGAGTGCAGAAATGTAAAGCTTGGCCCTTTGAAACACTTCCATTATTCTCTGCTGAGCTTGAGCAATGTCTTGAAAGTCAAGACTGCTTTGACAAGGCCTGTTTTCATTCCACAACAGACCCCTCAGAGCTGTTGTAATGATTTTATGCTTTGAGAATAACCTGCTTTTGGGCAGCTTCTGCCATCTGGATCAGTGTGCAGTGCTGAGAGCTTTAACCTGTTTTGGTTGAAATACAAGCAATCAGTATTAATTACAGGTGCAACAGCTGCTGACTTGCAGCTTCTGGGCAGTGAGGTGGGAATTTTTGTCCTCAGTTTCTTGCTCTGAAAATATTACAGCGTTCCATCCATTCCCTTCAGTTGATTTTCACAACTCCTTTCCTTTATTGCTTATCCCAAGACTGACAGTCTGTTCTGATGGCCACTGTATCAGTGGAATGGTTCCTTGTTAGTTCTGCCCTCTTCAGATTTTTCTTGGGTAAATTTTAAACTCACATTTGGTCAAGTGTATATTCTAAACACTTGAATACTTCTTAGTTATAGGAGGGGGAAGATTTCACTCCACAGAGGAAAAATAATTCAACATGAGAACGTGGTTCTTGGCATGCAGGTAGATAGTCCAAAAGTGTGATGTGTGGCTATAACTGGAGGAATTTTTCACTTTTACTTTAGGAATAATGTTGCTGTGGGTATTGAAGATCTTTTAGGAAGCAAAAGATGCAGCTTCTCTAGGAAGGAAAAAACAAACCTGATTTCCATGCTTTAGGAGTCACTGATACCTCTCTTAGAGGTCCTGCAGTGTATGGTGAGGCTTGGCAGGAAACCTCCTAAAGTCAAGCTAGATAAGAAGGATAAAATGTTTGTTTCACAAAGCCTTAAATAATTACTGTGAAATATTATATATTAGAAGTGTATTGTGTTCTTTCTGTAGCGTTGATCCATGAGATGATTGTTGTCACTAAAATGTGATTACTGCAGAATTTAATACCCTACTTAAACTGGAATTTATTTTTTTTTTAACAGGGATACTTTGGAGCTGTTGGTGCTCTGCTCGGGCTGCCAAATTTCAGTTGAGATACCAGATGTCACTACACTGAACTATTTTCCACCTGAACGACACTTGTTTATGTCGATGGGAATTAAATCTGGGGAAGGGAGAGGAAAATAGCTGATTTTCTGTAACTTTTTAAGAAGTGATTAAGCTACTGAGTATTGCTGTTGTAAGGAACGGGGTTTCACTCTGCTGGGCATTGGCAAGTGAGCTGTTTGTGGCTATTATTTGTGTTCTTTGGTACGTGTAGCCAGTACTGAATTTCTAATATGCAATACATCCTCTGAAAACAACTTTCCAGAAATTTCAGAAGAAGGAATGCCAAACTCTTAAGTGCTCAGGATGCAAATATTGCAGGTTTATTCCCAAGGCTTTAGGCCCATCAGTTTATATATAGAATTGATGACTGAAAATTTGTTTTCATTAAAAACATTTCTAAAAAAATTCATTAGTTATACTGTTATTATGAGCACAAGTTTTATGTGTACTTACAGAAAACAAAAGACAGCCAGGTACTATTGACAAGATGAGGAAACTGTAGACAATGCTTCCCACAGTAAACATAGTAATTATTTTATTTTTATGTGTAATGGAAATAATATTAAAGCTTTAATTTCCAGTGGGAAGAATAGAAACACAGAGAATCAGCCAAAGCAGCAGATTAATCAGTTGATATTTTGAAGGTTTCATGAAGATACCTGAATTTATTGGAAGATTCAGCTGGTATTTTGGGAAGATTCCTCTGTCTTTGATTGGATTTGGAAATTAGTTCACTGATTAATGAAGGCAGGTTTTGGGGGGAAGATTTTTTTAATTTTTTTTTTCTTTGAGGACATGACTTCCAAAATGCCTTCTGGATTACTTTTTTTTTTTCAGCCATATAAGTTCTGCCATCATGAGTCATCATTTGTGAAGGTACCCTAAAGCCTGAGAGAATTGGAAATCCTTAAAAATAGACTGATTATGGGACCTCATAATTCTGATGCTTTGGCTTATTTCTGTAGAGGTTTGGAAGAATTTTTGCCTCATCCTACTGATTTGAAGTTGTGATTTCCTTGTAATTTTGTAAGAGTTTATCAGAATTTAGGCAGATGTTGAAGTTGAAAGGTTACTTTTGGATTTGGAAGTTTGTTTTTGGAAGTTGAGGACAACATCAGAGTTTGTATTGCAGCAGCAAATGGACCAATATTTAATGCACTTGCAGTATGGAACCATTCATCAAAATGTGGCCTTGGGATAAAATCCATACTCTGGAACTGATTTTTGGGGTTTTCTGTAGACTTTTAACATTTACAGTTGTGATTATTACAATAACTTCAGTCCTGAAGCCAGGGCATGAGATCTTAAACTTACAGGACTATTATACAGTCAGTAGCTATATGATTTTTTTGTGGACAAAAGCTACCCAATTTTGTGATATGTTCCTGTTAAATTTATTTCCTGTAAGTGCATGGGGAGCAATCAGATTCAACCACGTTCATATCTTGGGGTTTAAGGTTTTTAAAGCTGATTGCTCGAGTATTCCACAGCATGGCTGTGTTATATTTACAGATACATCCCCCTTGTGTTAGAAACCCCTGTGCTGTTTTCAGTCTTCTCTTTCTCAACATTCAAAGCCCCAAACTAACATCGTAGGTTTTTGCTTTTAAAATTTTCTGTGGTCCTTTAAGAGTACAGTACCTTAGAGTAGGCAACTCATTAATGCAGTTCATTAATGCTAATCACAAATACAGTTCCATTTATTGTTGCTTTTCCTGGTACTTGTACTACATTTCTGTTGTGCTTGCTTTGATGTTTCACTATAGACATTAAACAACTAAAAATTACACTCACAGTTCAGCTGATCTAATGCTAAATCAGAGCACTTCAGAAAATAAGTGAATACAGTTTTTCTAGAATGTCTTTACAAATGCTGTAAACTGTTCCTTTTGAATTAGGATTGACTATCAAAATAGCCTTTATTTGGTTATAAAACTGTGTGAAATCTTAATTTTCTGAAGATTCTGGCAGCCTGCTGAAAATTTTGCAAACTAACTGCATATTTTACTTGCAAAGGGTGCTTTAGGAGACATACTACAGCTCCATTAGGAACAGTTCCTTTAGCCCATGTTTATTGCTACTTCACTTTGTGTGTGATACTCAGAGTCCTCTCGAAGCAGTAGTTAGAAGCTACTTGGATATTTAACCAAAAGCACATATAGAAGATGATTACCTAATACCCATAGTTCATTAAACCAATTGAAGTTGATGTGACCTAACATACATTTTTTAAGTAAACTGTACAGAGTTACAAAATAAGCAAATGGAGTAATTCTTGAATAGCTGTACTGTATAGAAACTACTGTGAGAATCAAAAAGTATGCCCTACCTCTGTTTTATTTCCCTTGAGCTTCTAAAAAAAATTGGCTTCCTATTGCTAATTTTATCAGCACAATTGTTACTTCATTACAAGAGCAACCACAGCAGTTGTCAAGCCCTACTGTAAAGCCCAGGGGTCCTGTGTTTAAACCACATCTTTGGGATTCATCTCATTTTCTGTCAGCTTAGAACTTGTTACCAGAGTCTCCAAAGATTGACTCTACCACCAGGAGAAATGATAGGCATCACAAATAGTTGCAAGACAAGCCTTAATGTATTTTCTTCTAAATTCTCTTGTAAACAGGTTGAAAATGCTTGTTTCTTTTATATGAGTCACTGAAGCAAGTTGCTTTTTCCTGACAGAGTCTGATTTTACTTTCACCCTTGCCATTTCTTTTCCTCTGAGCTAATTGGTTGAAGCAGCTTTAGGGTGAGTTGATTCAGTGTGATGTACTGCAGTAGAGAAAATTTGGGATTTTCTCAGGACTACTGTTGTCTTCTCAAGTGGAACCACTTTCTAGAGGAAAGTTGTGTGATAGTTCTTGAAAGTAAAATGTAAGATCCGTTTTGAATGTGTAATCATTTGCAGCTCAGTCAGCCATGTGAGTGCCTTTTAATTTTTTTTCATATAATGCCAATTTTATGGTACTGGGACTCTATCCATGAAGCTTCCTAACCAATGTTACTTACCAGAGAAATGGCAGGTAATTTTATTAGCCATGGAGATGATCCCTTTAATCCAGTGTAGCAAGAAATACCAGGAATAAATCATCAGGTTTCTGGCTTCCTGTTCCTGTAGCCCTTAGTCTTGGGGTAAAGATTTTGCATTTCTTGGTCTTATCCCTCCAGCTTGGTCCTTTCAAGTATTATGCACAGTTTTATTGTATCATTATCTCCCTAAAAATCATGCAAGTTTATAATGAGATAAGTACTGTTTATTTCTGGGTAGAGAAGTTCAATCTTAGGTGAAGTTATTCCAAGCTATTAAACATAACCACTTTGACCTTTCTAAGTCTACTTGGGTAATTGCAGTTTGAATGAAAGGGGAACTCTTACAATACATCTTGAATATTTAACAGGCTGGAATTAAAACATCCTCAGTGTTCTTTACTGAACTGAGCTGAGGTTTAAATACAAACAATTTTTCATTCTTTTCAGTAAAGTCTTGATACGTTTAGGAGTTCAGAGAGAAGCTGCAGTGATGCACCCTGTGTCTTAGTTTGCTCAGGATTTCCAGAGTGTGTTCAGGTGTCTGCCCTGCCTTTTGAAGATGTTTGAAACTCCCTCAAGCACTTGTGTGATTCTGCCAAGGGGTGCTCATAATTGAGAGTTACAGGGTGGAAAGAAGAGGGGCCACCCACACTGTCCCACTTCACCTCAGCTGTATGTTCAAAAGCTCTGGCTTCTCCTGATGGATCATCTGCTCCTTCAGTGGAACTGTGACATTCCTGCTTGCACTTGAGTTGGTAGTACAGATGCAAGGTGCCTCTAAGGGCTGTAATACTCCTTGTCTCTACCCAATACAGGTTTTCAGGAAACACCTGCTTCCAGAGCCATTGACAACTTGTCATTTCTGAGTATTTCAAAATATCAATGGAGTTGTAATGTTTGGAACTAATTAAAGAGTCTTATCTAGAGTAGATCTCTGCTAGATAAGGATTAGATGGTGGCTTTCACATCGAGTCAGTAATTTTCATTAATGAATAAATTTGCAGTCAGCCTGTTTTTAAATATCACTTTCATTGTTGATATTCTGAATACCACTGTAATCCTGAGGAAGCAGTGACTTCAGAGCAGAGGTGAAGGTCAGTGTGGTTCATGTTGAGCTAGTTCTGGTCAGTTCTAGTTATAACAAGACTAATTCTTTCCCTTGTCACTTCTTTTTTTCTTATCTACATCTTTTTATGTAGGCTTAAAAACCATATAATATGTAACAGAGCTTTGCTGAGGTTAAAGAGTGAACAAACATCTGTGGGTGAGGTTGGAAGTGTTTGAGCAAGGCCTGGAGGTCCCAGTGCAGGGCTGGGGACACACAGTTTCTGTTTGGGTGTGGTAATTTTTTCACTTCCCGTTAATGCACAGTCAGAGCTGGTGGGTTTCACAATCACTGTGAATAAAATGGGAGAATTTAGTCCTCAGACATGACCACGAGAGATTTAAAAAATGCATTTTCACAGTGTAGAAGGGTAATTCCTGCTCAAAGTTCTTCAAAGTTTTACTGATGTATTCCAAAGTACATTACCAGTATTTTGTCAGCTGTGGTAAAATTAGTAATTATCTAAGTTAACAAAGTCTGCAAATAATCTTGTTTTATTAGTTTCATTTGCATCACACATGGAAAACATATTAAGTATTCTTAAAACACACACTTCTGAAAACATCTCAGATGATGCTGTATATGTCTGTAATTATTAATGTGCTAATGGAATATGTTTGAGCAATCTCAGTTTGCATAATTGAGCATCAAATCCTGCTCACTCTGTAGTTACTTCAGTAAATCATTCTTTTAAACTAATGAGCAAGATTTGGCCTCAAGGTCTTCTGCCTGGGGAACACAGTAGTGCTACTTTGCATATTCCTGCTGGTGCTAAATCATTTGTTGAAAATAAAGATTCTAAATAGAAATTGTAAATAAAATATTTATGGCCTGGTCCTTTTGACAGACTTAAAATTTATCATTTGCCAATACTTTTTGGCCTTATTTTGAGTTTCCCTTTTGGGGTTGGTTTTTTTGACTGTGTGGACTGTGTGTGTTGATGTGGCAAGTCATTGGCAGGTGTGGCTTCCCGTGCTGCTTTATGTGAGGCCCGTGGCACATCAGGAGACAGATGGGTTTTTGTAGCTGGATTTCCATGTTATCCTTCATCTTGTTTTGTTACTGTAGCTCTTTGCACAAATTTCTGTCGAGTAGAACACAATTGGCATTTGTTCTCTGCTAAAACTTCCAAGAATGTCAGTCACTACTGAAAGTGTTTAGGAAAGCTGTTGAAAAGTCAGAAATACCCGTTTAAAGTAATTTTAAAATCTAAGTATGCTAATTAGTGTCGCCTATAAAATGAACTGGAATATAGTGTACTGGTTGCTAATCCTTGCTATAAACTGCTGACATTTCACAATTCATATTTCTGACATCAGTTTAAGAAATTGTAAATACAAGCTTTGGGAGGAGGTGTATTAGTTTCAGATTGTGCATTATGAAAGACGAGTGAATTAGTATTTTGAGACATTAAATTACAACACCTAGAACGTGAAAATTAATGTGTTTGTATAAGGGTATAGAGGGCTTTAGATAACCTGCACTTTTACATTCTTGAGTTTTGGCATTTTAACAAACAAACGTTTAATTTTCCATTTACTGTCTCATCATATGCAGGCCTTGTAATCACCAGATGCTGTCTTCAAGTATTTGTTTTAGTTAGCAAAGCAGAGAGGCAGATTTGGAACTTGGAAACCCTGGTAGGATGGAAGTTCTCCGAAGAGCCATTTGGTTAAGTTGCCTTATTCTATTACATTGCACTCATGGTATGTCTCTGCTTTCTTGTTTACTGTTCAGACACTGAAGATGTGATGTAAAAATATGTGCTACAAATTTTTCATCATAAATTACTCATGAATACCTTTGTGTCACCTGTTAAACAGCTCTTGTAAATGATGCCTTTATGCCATCTGTAATACAGCTCTTGTAAATTGTTTAAATTATTTTTCTTTTTATAGATTCTCATTATTGAATGTACAGATTAGATCCCTTTAACATGTCACTGAGTAATTTGATTTGGGCCCAAATATGGACAATGCTGTAATTCGTCCCATCAAAACTGTAAATAATTCTTTATTGCTTGTTTGCATGAGTGAAGTTTGGATTTCATTTGCTTTGTCATAAACCAACTCCTCTGTCATGGGCCTACTTTTTACAGTTTATTTTCCTGGTTTTATTGCCATTTGTTCTGTATGAATGTTGAAACAGTACTTTGTCTTTTCCTAATAAATAATTTGAGATTGTTCATTGTTGGCCTGCATTTGTGGGTTTTGTGGGAGGGATTTCTGGGTGTGTTCTTTTCCTTTGGCATCGTAAATTTCTGCAACATTTGATACTGGGGGTTGTTGCAGAATATCTTTAAGGCAACGTGACTGCTGTGGTTTCATGCTCTTTTCTTCCTCTCATAAGCTGATCCTTCACAGCTCTTGGATTCAGGTGCAGTTGTCAGAAACGCTGGATGTGCTAAGCAGCCCTGGTTTGCAGTGTTGAGGGATGAAGTGTGCTCTGGAAGCATTGGAAGCTTTCCCCTTCCACATCCACCTGGAGCACCTGCTGCTCCCTGCACGGGGATGGGGAGCTCAGTGTCTTGTTTTACTGAATGAAACACTTCATGTGCCAAGTGCAGACCATATACATGAACTGCTCCTGTCTTGGAATTGCCCTTTGCCTGTATTTTGAAATGACAAATTTTGTCATCCTGAAGTTGTCCTAGCTGGTCCCACAGGGCAGGAAGTTGAGAGCAGGGGAGTGTGACGCTTGCTGTGCAGAGATGGTCCTTCAGGGTTCTCTGCAAATGTTTTAGCCATCCAAACCACAAAGCTTTGCTTTAAACCACCAGAAATGAAAACTCCTTCCTGTGCTGTATCTCCAATGAGCTCTGCACCACAGTGATGTTTTTTAGGGGAACACAAATTCTTTACAAGTTTAGGGAGTTCTGATTTGTTCAGTGTGCTTTTTTTAATGCAAAATACCTTGTGGAGGGAATTGCAGTAGCCTTTTGTGGAAGCTGGTCTGCATTTCAGCCAGGGTTCTTAACTGCTTCTGGTGCAGCCCATGTGCAAGCTGAGGGGACAGGATTAACTTCAAGTTTCATTTACTTCTTAGCTGGTGATCTGATTTTTATTTTTTTTACGAAGTTTGTTTGAAACAAGTGACTTCCTCTTACTGTAAGACTATTCGAGCCAGCTGTATTTGAATTTTTGTTGGACTCAAGAAATGCAAATCTCTAATAATACTTGTAACTTCCCCATTTTTAGAAATACAGATTAAAAATTAAGTCTGCCCTTAAATCCTGGAGTGGAACCCCCTGCTCTAAAGGCCTGTCTATCTATAGGTGTTCAATAAGTATATCCACTTTGTGCCATTTTGGGGTACAGTGGTACAGTACAAGTGTCAGGAGTACCGGGGTTGGCTCTGCTTTGCTGTTCCCAGGCTGGAGGGAGCAGGCAGATGTCAGCCAAAATCTACAGATTTGTGGGTGCTTGTCAGCTTGCAGAGCCTGTGCAATCCCTGACTGATTGTATTCTCACTTTCCTGCATGAGCTGTGTTAAATGGATCAAAGGTTGAGTCTTTCATAACCCAGATGTGTCCAGATATGTAAATTACTGAGCTGCCTCTAACAAAATCTGTTCATGCACTTTCTATATCCCAGGCTTTGGGCTGGTTTGTGGATAGTTACTGATACCATTTGACAGCAGACAATAAAACTTCCCAGGGAAAATTCCCTTGTAGGTGCACAAGGCTTTACAGCAGTAATTTGAGGAAAAGGCATCACTTTTCAGGTCCCTGCTGGAGAGCTGCACAGGGTGTGGGCAGTGCTGCTGCTTGGGACCTTCCCCTGGATGCCTCCCTCCCTGCTTTCCCCCCAGTTGGTGTTTCCCCTTTGTCCCCTGGTCAAGGAGACACCAGGGCAGGATTTGCCCTTCAAGAAAGGCACAATGCTGAGCTGCTGGTGTGCACTAACACCTGGGAGCAGAGCACAGAAGGATAAGGGGAAAAGTACAACCCAGACCAACACTGAAACCTCCACATGCTCTGTAAAGTGATACCAGGGGAATTGCAAGGGTGCAGCACCTGGTGAACTGATCTCTTTTCTGGCTATTTCTGGGGTATTTAATGCAGCCACCTTTTAAGACATTCACCATCCTCTGGGAACCAGTGCTTTCCACACTGCCTTTCCCAAGCCCACTGTGACCCACAGGCAGGGCAGAGGTGCAGTTTTAGGCTGAGGCAACATCAGAAAAGGTGAGGAATTCCAAGAGCCTGAGACCTTTAGCTTGTAACAGGGACCAGCTGATCGTTTGCAGCCTCTGTAGCCATCCTTTGCATGAGGTGTTGCTGACAGCTGGGGGCTGCTCTCAGCTTTTCCCAATTAATCTGTTTATCTCTGGGTAAACACCCCCAGCTGTTTCTGCTATTTTTGGGGTGTTTGTCAGCTCAAACTGAGACCTGCATGAGACAGGAAAGCACTTTGGTCCTGAAGTTCTCATATCCTTTGAGGATTAGGGTTTGATTCTGCTACCACAGGAAAACAGACAACATAGAGAAGGACAGAGTGAGAAAAAAACCTTCAGGCAAATAGATACTCAGTTCTGCTACAGGGCAGTTGTAAAAAATGTGTTCCAGCTCCCACCAGGAATGTGTTAGAGATGTTATAAGCATCTTTCACACCAAATACTCCTGCTCTTTGCTCTGAAGGGTGAGAATGGGACCTCTGGGGATCTCATAAGAGGGGTGTGATTTCAAGTTCTCCATTTTCAGCTGCTTTTCTCCCTCACACTGGGACCTTGAAGACGGGCAGAGATGCCAATGCAAACAGCTCTGCTGCCAGACCAAGAGAGGAGCTTTAGGCAAACATTGCAGTATGCAGGAGGCTCCCTGAGCTCACAGATATGGTTACAAAACACTCCACAGCATGTTCCAGCCTCAGACATTAATGTGGTATTTATTTTAGGCTGATTGGTGACAGTTCACTGGCTGTGGTTGCACTTCAGCTCCGTGTCCATTTCCTCTGTAACAACTAACAAACCCAAGATTAATCTTGACACGAAAATAGCTGCTCATTTCCCCCCAGGGCTCTACAGGCACTATAGGCTCTGCCCCAGAGCCATGATTTCCCCCTTATTTTATCTGGGATCTGTTTGGGTGGCTGGGAGTGCCCTCTTGCCTGTAGCCCACGACAGTGACACTGGATGCTGCCCCATGTGGTTTTGTATGACACAGCTGTGGCACCTGGGGACATGGTTTAGTGATGGGCTTGGCAGTGCTGGGTCAGTGGCTGGACTTGATAATCCAGAGGCACATGTATTTCTAATTTAGTTCTAGCACACAAGAAATGTAACCATAGCTGTTAACAATACACAGTGATCCCCTACAACCTGGGCTGCTTTGTGTGAGACCTAAATCACCCTTACTTTTACACTTTGGTGCCCTTTTTCAAGTCTGCATCTCCTTACCATCCTCTCCATTATTAATTTCATGTGCCAGCCATCAGAGACATTTAAACTTTGACCAAAACACATTTTTGAAAGCAAACTCTCACATCAAAAATGGAGAGTTGTTTAACCAGCCCAGTAAACATATGACTCTTAATAATCCCCCCAGCTCTCCTAGAGTTTTCCTGCTTTTGCTCCCGAAGTTTTCATCACCAGGTAGTGACCAATACTGGGGACATGGGCCTGCAAATGTGTGATGCTGACTGAAATTGAACCCAGGCTGGGTCAGCTGCAGGTCCTGCCTGTGGGCGTCCCTGCAGCACGCCAGGCCCCTCTGAGTCACCAGCTCCTCCACAAATGTGCCTGTAACTTTCAGGGAGAATGAATAAATATCTTCTACAGAAAAAATGCTCAAAGTTTCTTGATAAGCAGGAGTTTGTGTTAATCCAAGCAATGTGTTTGCAAAAGGAGTCACAGCTCTAGCCCCAGTTCTGGAATGTGCCTGAAAACTGGCATGTCCCCTGGCTGTACTTGCAGGGGTTGTTGTGGAGCAAGGGAACCCCAATTTGCCTTGACCCCCACCTTAGAGATCACCTGTTAGTAAATGTGAATTCTGCACCTCTGGTTTGATCCAGGTGGGCTTTGCTGAAAGGCAGAACCACTGAAGAGCTGAACCTATCTCAGGGCCATTCTAAGGTCATTTTCAAATCTATTTGCTAAGTTTTATCCAAGCTAGACAGTACTTTGGGCTTGATCTGCACTTCCAGGGACACTGAGGGTTGGAGCATCCCTGGGGTGTGCCCCCAGC
Organism: Passer domesticus; assembly: GCF_036417665.1. Taxonomy (NCBI): domain Eukaryota; kingdom Metazoa; phylum Chordata; class Aves; order Passeriformes; family Passeridae; genus Passer; species Passer domesticus. The sequence continues at coordinate 13,961,388 of NC_087486.1, read as the reverse complement.
CTGCAGCCCAGAGCAGCTGAGGGCACAGGGGGCTGCACCTTGCACTGGCCCTGGGGAGCCTCTGCCACCTCCACAGGGCTGGTGCAGACATCCCTGCTCGTCAATGATCCAGCATCACCTTGGGGTTCTTTTGGGGCAGGCTGGGCAGCCCCTGAGGCCTGAGGTGACCTGTGCTGCTGCTCCTGCTCCTGCTGGCAGCCAGCCCTGCCCAGCCCCACTGGAAACAGCTCCGAGGAAAGGCTGAGCCTTTGCTCCTGGAAGGCGGATCTGGCTCAGAGATTACCTTCAACACCACATTTGCTCATGAGAGACAAAGGTGGGTTTCACACTTCGTGGGCTCTTGTGCCTAGGACGTGCTGTTAACCTCAAAAGCATGTTACAATGTGATTTGATGGCACAGCAAGGCTTTGGGTCACTCCTCACAACATTTAATTAACACATCATGGCTCTCTAGTCACTGTAATTATTGGAACATATTTTTTTTAATCAGAGTGTGTCAACAAAATTCTGAGATAAACATCACACTTGGAGCCTCCCTCCCAGTTGCTGCAGCTCACGCTGATGGCAAGTGTTGCTGGAGTAAAAAAAAGTTCCAGCATTTTTAGAGAGATTTCCTAACAGCCCTTTCAACAGATACAAAACTAGACATGTTGAAGTAACACTTGTCACTTACACGTTTGTCTGAAATATGATTCTCATTTAGAGTATCATTCATGATTTCATTCAGTTGCCTGTGTTCCCTGAAGAAATACGAGACTGCTGTCCTATCCTCTGCAGCTCCCACGCCTGCAACAACAGAATTTCATTCACAGGGAGTATCTCTTTCAGCCTCTAACAGTGTGCTGCTGGGCTCTTCGTTCTCTGTCTTCAGAGACGTGATCCTCTTGAGCTGCCAATTTTTAGCCTGGTATATGCTTATGAATGTATTGTTCTGAGACTCTGAACACTGAAGTGTGTTGGGGTTTTTTGCACAATATTTTCCTTTCAGAGGATTTCATGGGAAACTGAGTGCATCTGATTTTAAAAATAAAATCACTCCTTCAGCTCTGGATTCTTCCCTGCTATTTGGCTATGGATAATATTTGTGTAGATTACTGGAAAACATGCCTTCATTCTTAAAATATTATTTTACAATCCCTTTTTATTAAACAGGTGCTGGGGTTTGTTTGTCAGGTGACTCCCTCGTGCCATTGTGGAGCAGCTCTGCAGGGCACAGCCTCTCCCCAGTGTGCCACCAGCCCTTGCTGAAGGGCAGAACTGCTGCTGTGGGGCTGGTGAGCACTGCATCGGTTTATCCCTGCTGGCTGTAGCTGCTCCTGAAAGCCAGCAAAGCCTGAGTGCCTGCAGCTCTGCATTTCTGGGCCTGGCAGGACACACGTGCCAGTGCTCAGCAGGGCTGCTGAGCTCGGATCTGGCCCTGCTGGAGCCCAGAGCTGCCCTCAGCAGCCTCCAGGGTGCCCTCAGAGCCAGGCTGTGCACACAGCTGTGGTGTGAGCGTGGGCCAGCTGGTCCTGCTGGGACCAAACACCCCCGGGTGCCCCCTGTGCCTGGGCTGCTGTCACACACAGGGAGTTCTTTGTGCCATGGTGCCACCAAAAGAGAGCAGAGGAGATGTGCTGGGCTTTGGGAACCCTGGGCACCTCCCCTCCCCACAAACCTGCCCTTGGCGGGGTGATGAAGCCAACCTGCTCCAACACGTTGTCATTAATGACTGAGGCTTAACAGAATCTTCCTTCAGCTTCTAAATTGTTCCCACAAGCCCTGGTCCTTTTAAGTCGTCTATTGCCACCTTCAGCCCCGCTGCTGTCATTGATGTGGCTGTGTTCCCTCAGCACCTCCCAGAGCTAATACCTTTCCTTCTAGGGCAGCAGCTCCTGCTCTCGGCCGGGGCTTCTGTTCTCAGCACTCACTCCCGGTGGCAGAGCTGGGGGAAGTGCCTCCAGCTGGTGCTTACATTCAAATGTTTGCTCTAGCATGTTCCCACTAGGCTGCCTCAACAGCAAAATATTGAGTTCAGTGCACTCTCACTACTTGATGTTTTTATCGTTTAAGGCTTGAGACAACTTGTAAATGCTTAAAATAGCGTGAAAATCCCTGTGCTGGCACAGGCTCCCAGCCTTATTGGAAGGCTGTCTGCTGTTCTCCTGGTGTGGAAGTTTCATATGTTCCAGAGAACAATTATGGAAGACCAAACTTTTAAATAAGCAAGGCTATGTGGCAGTCATCATTTAAAAGGAAATCCATAGCTTAAGGGTGTCAGAATAACAAGCTGAATTAAAAATCAGAATTTGTGAGCAACCAGGTGTCCACAAATGAGTACCTTGGCTGCAGAGTGTTCCATTATAGGATCACCATCGATTTCCACAATTTTTAAAGGTATTAAATTACACTATTTTTTGGTATAAACTACAAATAGCTGCACTATTTCCAGGTTGTGCATACTCCTGGAATGTAATATGTAATGTAAACTTTCCTGAGTGAAGGAGGGAGGAAGCAGGGTCGCAGGAGCAGCTGAGTGTTTGCTCCTGGGGCAGGGAGTTTGTCCTGGGGAGTTTGTCCTGTGGGAGTTTGTCCTGGGGCAGGGAGATCAGCCTTGGCAAGGGCTTCTCACACAGACAGGCTGAGCCCACCCCTCATTTTCTCAGCCCTGGTTTGGGTATGTTCAGGGCTCCATTCTTCCATCAGCTGCTGCTCCAGGCTGTGTGTTCCTGTGTGTTCCTCAGGGTAAAGCTAAAGCAGGTCCCTGCAGAGCTCCTCCCTGCACAGGTACCAAACTGGCAGGGTTGTGGCTGCAGCCCTGGGTACCTTGGCTCTCACTCCCTGAGCCCTGCAGGTCTCTCCCTTGCCAACAAGGAGCCCGTCCCTGCTTGGGAGGCACGGGAGCAGTGTGTGAGCACTGCCCCAGTCTGCCCTGCCAGGACCCACTGTGAGGTGCCACAGCTCCCACAGCCCCTCTGCTGCTGCCACCCTCTGCTCTGGGCGTTCTGGGAAGCAATGCATCCAAAACAGGATTAGCCTGGAGAAAAGATGACTCAGGAGTGATCTTATCACCCTCTACAACTCCCTGAAAGGTGGCTGTGCTCAGGTGGGGTTGAGCTCTTTCTCCAAGCAGCACTGACAGCACCAGAGGTCACAGTCTCAAGCTGTGCCAAGGGAAATACAGGTTGGATATTAGGAAAAAGTGTTTTACAGAAAGGGTAATAAAGCTCTGGGGAGGTGGTGCAGTCACCATCCCTGGGTGTGTTTGAAAAAGCCTGGCTGTGGCACTGGGTGCCAGGGTTTAGCTGAGGTGTTGGGGCTGGGCTGGACTCGATGATCTTGGAGGTCTCTTCCAACCTGGTGATTCTGTGAATTCTGTGACACATGGAGCAGTCAGGTGGCTGCAGGCCCCAGCCCTGTCCCACACCCAGAGGTGCCCAGAGGGTGGGAAGTGCCAGTCCCTGAGACAGTGTGAGGCTGGTCCCTCACAAGGGACAGAGGACTTGCCCAAGAAAATGACTGCCAATGTACCTGTCTGCAGTCACACAGCACTGCTTGTCCTGCCTTGTATAAATAATCTTAAAATCTTGGTTGAAAACTGCTTTGGAGCAGGGGAAAAGTGACCTCAGTGGTGCTGTTTGTAACAGAGGAATGTGGCTGGGGCTGAGAGACCCGGGCTGCTTTTACCACTGTGGGGCTGTAACTGGGGTTTGGACAGCAGCCAGCAGGTTTGCTCTGAGTGGGCATTGGCTGGGGATATCTGACCAGGCACAGCCTCCCTCTCCCTTGTCATGGCCTCTCCTGGGAAGTGATGGCTTCGTCTGTTAGCCTAGAGGGGAAGGAAATCTCATGTTGGTTTGTAGCAGTTGAAATGGCCAAATTCTGCATGTAAAGAAAAATCAGAAATGCCTTTTCCCCCAGCATGTTCTGCCATGGCAGAAGCACAGGACACCCCTGGGCTCACTCAAACAGCGTGCCATGAGTGCTGCCACAGGCCTTTGGCTTACTGATAAGCTGCTTATCTTCAAACCATCCATTTTTATTTTACTCTGAATAAATACTCCTCTCTGCTAGCTAATAAAGATGTCTTTTTGGGCAAAAGAATGACTCGAGTTCAACCTTAGCTGTTAAGGTTGCTCTTTATCTTTTTTTAACAGCATGCACATGATCACACACTCCTTTAAATCTTCCTGAGAGAGAGTGGCAGTGTCCAAACACATGGTTACCAGCTGCAGCCAGCAGTTAAAACATCACACCCACAGTCTCTTCAGGTGCAGATGAAATCCAGATGCCTGAACACTTGAGTTCTCCACAAGGGAAATGCTAAATTGTGCATAAAACCAGTTGTTTTATGGCCTTTAATGCTATGGACATATTCCGATTATTTTTGCAGGAACCCTAATGACTCGTTGCTAACTTTTTTTAAAAAAAAAATGTTGTTTTACCATTCTGGATAATTAAAAATGCCAACATTAGTGAAACACATCTGCTGAGGGAGGATGTTTGCTTCATCTTGAAATGGCCTGATGTTTCGGGAAATGTTTCGGGCCTCACAGGAGTCCCAAGGCGGAGATGTGAGTGTGAGAAGCTTCTAGGAATGTGGAGCTCTTTGCTGCTTTTTCCTAGCACAGCTTTATTTTTAGCACGCCTCATGTTTAAGGGCCGTGGCTGGGAAACAACAGGAGGTACTTTAACTCCTTTCCATGAACAGCCTGACTGTACAATCTTGATTTTTTTGGCTTTATGAAACAGATTTTCTTCTTTACAGCTGCGATAGCTCCGTGAAAATTGTTGGTGATGGCCACAGACTCACTGGGCTCATCAGGTAAAAGGTGAAATGAAGCAGGATGAATCTGTGCTCTGAGGGGCACCAGACCTGGAGCTCATCCTTGCTGTCCCCACATGGAAGGTGCCAGCTGGGACAGTCCCCACGTGCCCAGTGCCAGCCCTGCCCCAGCACAGGGGAGAGCAGAGACTGGAGAAATGCTGCTGGGGAGGAGGCAGCTCAGCCATGGCCCCTGTGCCTCTGGTGGCTCCTTCCTGCCCTCCTCAAAGTCACAGGCCCTTTTCTCAGCAGCAGCAGAGCTCCACAGGAGGCACAAAATGCATTTCACTGCTTTTAGAACCAAAATGCTCCAGGTTTTGTTAGCATAACTACAGTGGGAGGTGACACTAAAGGGATTAAGCATTTAGTGTCCCCAAAATGAACAAAAATGAGCATAATATTGTTACTTTGCTCTCAATCCCAGCTTCTCCTGGTGGTTTTCCCTTCCCCTGAGCAGCAGTCACATCCAAAGGCTGTGTGATGTCCCCAGCTGCCATGGCCCTGCCAAGGAGCTCTGCTTTGCCCTTACAGGGTTCAGCTTGTCCCCGTGTCCCCCCATGCAGCTCACTGGGCACTGGGCTGGAAACAGCCTCTTCCACATGTGTCTGCCATTGGTGCTCACTTATGGACCTTTATGTGATTTTTTCAAACCTAAATGCCTTTGTGCTGTTAAGTGTCATCCTTGTGAAAGTGTAATTCCCTGCGATGCATCCTGGATGTGTCGCCCTGTGCAGGACAAACTTCCTGCCCTGAGCACTCCCCAGGGGACAAACCAAGGAGGAGGGGAATGGCTGCTTGCATGGCCTGGATACTCCTGCAGTCATGGCTGGGCATTGCATTTGTCCAAACCCAAAGAACTTTTTGTGATGGAAGCATATCCTTAATGCTTTCTCCTCATCCTGATATAATTTCAGGTGTTACAGGAAAAGAAAACAGTCCTGCATGTCAGTTTGTTGTCTCAAACACATGATGTGTGGCTGAGAGCTACCAGCTGTGCTCTGCAGGTCTCTGAGGAGGGGTCCTGGTCCCCCAGGACTCTGAGGAGGGAATGCTCAGTGCTGCAGCTCACGGCTCAGAGCAGCCACTGTGCCTGTCAGCCTTGGGTTTCCTTCCTCTGGGGGACATTAATTAAGTTGTCTTAATCAGGATGCAGCACACAGCATCAGTCCCCAGCATAAGGAATCAGCTTGAGGGACTCCCAGGGTGCTCTCAGACCTCTCCTGGGTACAGGATGTGCTCGGTGAGGAGCATCCATGCAGCTCTGGGGACTGGTGATGAACCAGCTGATGAACCAAGTGGTGAGTGTGGCAGTGATGTGTGTGCCAGGGACATGTGTGTGTCAGGGACATGTGTGGCAGTGACACTTGTGTGGCAGTGATGTGTGTGCTGGAGCAGCTTGGGAAGTGTCCTGTGTGCTGAACTGACCTCAGCAAACACCACTGGAACTCATTCCTGTGAGACCCAAACCTGCTGCCAGCACTAGAAGTGGTGGATGTGTGACACGTAGCACCAGCTGCCACTTGCAACCACCTGCCATTCGAGTCACCTTCCCACCGATTGCTGTTCTTTTCCAGGACTGGTTTTGCCAAGGAGCTTCACCAGTGCTGAGCTAGGAGCCTGGTATTTGATATTTGTACATACACACTTAAAGATGTTTCATACATAAAGATGTTTCATCCTCACATCTCAAATAAGGAGGAAACCTAAATTTAATGGTTGCATGCATCTGGGAAGAACACAGTTGTGTGGGCACTATTTCCAGGCATGTAACTGAACAGGTAAGTGGCAGAGGATTTTTATATCCCCATTGCTGCTTAGAGAGTGGACAGCACAGGAAAGAAATGCCTTTGGAGTGGAGTTTGTCTTTGGGGAAGGTTTAATACAAGTCCTTTTCAAACAGAATGGTCTCTGCACAAAACGATCACTCAGGTAAATCCCCTAACAGAGGAGAAACATCCTATTGTGCTTCTAGACCGAGAAATGAACCAAAATAAAAATCCCAGGCCCCAGCACAGCGTGTGACTGGAGTGTGTGCAGACAGCTGACGCAGGGGTTGGGAATGCAGAGGTGCAGAGCCCCGGGATGTGCGTGGCCTCTCCTCTTAGCTCCTTATTTATCCTCCCTGTGGGAGGAACAGCTGTGTTTCCAGGAGGTGGGAGCCGAGCCTCGGCCGGGCCGTGCTCCGCGCTGGGGGTGCTGCCCCGCCGGCTCCTCGCAGCCATGGGCCGCAGCCCCTGCAGCCTTCTCCTGGGCTGGAGCTGCTCCAGCCCGGCTTCAGAGGCAGCAGCTGAGGGAATGGATCTGCCCTGCTCCTGACCTGTGGCTGCAGAGCCAGGCTGGGGTGTGGTGAGGATGAGGATGAGGATGAGGATGGCGGCGCGGGCGAGGCCCCACCTCAGGAGATGCCTCAGCGAGCACCCCGGGGGCTCCACCGGCTGGGCCTGGGATGGCTTCTGGAGAACAGCCAGGGAAAAACGCCTTGCAGGTCAGTCCAAGGGCAGCTGTAATCCCACACTGGTTGATTCAGGCATTGGGGCTATGGCCTTGATCAAGGAAGGAAAATACCTTTACTTTTTTGGCGCTCCTTTAACGTTGCGGCATTTTCCATCGCACCACAGGCTGCTTTTTCACTGGTGGGACCATGTGGGTATTTTGAGCTGATGATTTGTACTCAGAGCTGGAAATACTCAGATTTCTTTAGAATTACATTTTACAGTTTTTGTTTTGCTGGCGTTTTGTAGACATTTTAAAACATGACAGTGCCAGTCAGCCGCACAGCGCCAACACTGCAGTACCCAAAAGTGACCTGAGTCACTTTTAAACCTTCACTGTTGGTGCTTACAGAAACTTCTGAACTTGAACCCGCCTGGTTCTTCAGGAAGCCTTTCTAGTGTGTCAGAAATAATCCTCCTCTGTGTCCAGCCGCCTTTCCCCACGCCTTGCACCTGTGCAGAGGTGGGCAGAGCAGACCCTGGCGCTGCTGGGGATGGGGGTGGCTGGGGGTGGCAGGTGAGCCCATGGGAGCGCTGGGCACACAGCCTGAGCTGCTCCTGCTCTGGGCTGCATGGTGCCCAGCAGGGATCTGGCTGCATCCCCGCCAGGGCAGGAGTAATAACTGCTCCAGTCACTGAAAATGGCTTTCTAGATTCTTTTTCTTTCAAGCAGCTCGGCAGGCTGTGTATAGATGTTTCCTCCTGGGGCTTGTGTTCATCTCACAGAGACAGGAGGTTTTGTTGTAGCATTTTGATTCTGGCCAGATGGGTGTCCCTCTCTGCATCCCTGAGAGAGAGTTCAAAATGAGTAAAGGTATTTCTCTTTTCCCCAAGCCCACACGCTCTTCACTTGTTATAAGCAGACCTTTCAGAGGTGCCAAGGGGCTGGATTGTTGTTGTAAACATCCCTGTTCCTCTGACAAAGCAAGAGCCAAGTTACCCTTTGGGCTGAAGTTGTCTTTCAGTTCACAACTAGGATGGAGCAAAGAGGCTGTCAGATTAACTGGGGACTTTCCGTGGGGGAACAGGATGTTGGGAATTGCTTTTGTGTACACGATCGATGATTTTTGTGCCTCCAAGGTCCTCAAACCACTTTGAAAATCCTAGATTTAATTTGAGTGTGCTGGTGATGCCTCTGGGCTTTTGTGCTGGGCTGAAGAGCAGCACAAACCCAGCCACTGCTGGCATCTGTGGAGCCCATCCCAGCAGAGCAGCACTACAATCCACTGGAAGCAGTGGGGCTTTCATCACATGCTGCTATGGGATGTGTTGGTCAGGAGGAGCATCAGGCATGGCCATTACTGAGCAGCTGAGTCACACAAGTTCTGCCAGGGGGATGGTCTCTTTCTTCTGCAAAACAACAGCCAGAACTCAGATTGCAGCTCTTCACTCCGGATGGTGTGGAGAAGGCTCAGCACCAACAGGGAGCCTTTTCAGCTGTGAGAAAGCAGCATGGACATATTTTTATAAGTAGAAGGGACAGAGCTGTGGGTGGTATTTGCCACCCTGCACCAGGTGTAACACAGCTGCTGTAATGCAGCTGTTCTTGGTTTGACACACGTCCTGTGAGGTGACAGGACACCCAAATGCTGATGTGGGTTGTGTGCACCATCTCCAGGTGACTTCCTGGAGGAGCTGGCAAAGGTTGGGTGCTTTTTTGACAACTGATGCCACTGCTCCTGGATTGCTGTCCTCAGCTCAAACACCAAATCAATTTCAGAAAAGAAATTGCTACAGTGGATAATGCTTCCATAGGAGACTGCATAATAGATCCAGCTGTGGATCCCTGTGATTCCTTCTGGCCACGTGGTGACCAGCAATGACAGAGGGGAGCAGCAGGAGCCTGTAGTGCTGCACTGGGGTGCCACTTGGGTGGGTGCTGAAACTCTCAGCACTTGAAGGAGCCCCAGAAGAAGGCCTTTAAATTTACTAATTTCTTATTAAAGGAAATTTATCAAATGTTAATTAAGGCAAAATGGTGATGTTTTCCTGGTGCTCCTTCTGGTTCTCTTTCCATCTTTTGCCCTGGCCATCCCCCTCCACGCTGCTGCCCAGATGGCTGCCAGCTGCCCCGCTGCCTGCATGGCTTGTGCTCCCTCCCTGCAAGCTGCACACAAATGTCCTGCTCTGCACTGTAAACAGGCTAAAAATACCGTGGTGCTGCTCCTCTGAGGGCCCTGGAGTTCAGAGAGGCTGGGAAGGAAGCCGGGGTCAGGCGGCCCCCGGGGAGCGGCGTCACATGGAGGCACAGAGCCACGAGAGGGGCTGGCTGCAGAGACAGACAGCACATCAGCCACAGCACTGCTGTCCTGCTGTCCTGCTGTCCTGCTGTCCTGCTGTCCTGCCCGGGTGAGCCAGCGGTGCCAAGTCTCCTCAGATTAATGTTCATGATGTGCAAGTGTGCAAGATGTGACTTGGAATGCTCCAGGCCTTTGTGCTCCTCTTTTGAAGAGGAATTTTTGTGTTTTGTACTCAATATCTGTGCTAGGTGATGCAGGGACCAGTGTCCTGCAGAGTGCTGGCTTCTCCAGGCACTGCCACCCCAGTCTGCTGGGTCCCTTTGCTGAGGGTGCCCTGTGTGAGCCTTGTGTTTCCATATCCTCTGGGAAAGGAAGTCAGGAAAGTCTATTCCTTCAGACATCCCATTTCAGAAGGCATCAAATGCTAATTTCAGTTCTCACCACACCCATGTACCTCCTTAAGGGATGTGACAATTCTAACCACACCCTGGTCAGGGTGACCAGGACCTGAGTCTGAATGTCCCCCTCCAATGACACAGAAGCCAGTTCCAACCAGAAACCTCATCAGTGGTAGCAAATTTCAGTTTGAATCACATGTGTATTATTATATTTTACTTTATTAGTGCTTAACCTTGTTAGCTGGTGTGAGGCTGTGTGGCACAGGGTGAATCAGCAATGAGCACCTCTCAGGCATCCTCTGTGTGCTGTGAGTGCTGAAAACACAGACCAGGGCCCAGCACTGCTCTGGCAGCAATGACAGCTGTGTCTCTGCTGTTGCACACTATCTCCTTTCTCCATCTCTGCACTGTAATGTAAGTGCAAGTGCCCCCTGTGTGAGCTGTGGGAGCCAGGGCTGGGCTGTGGGAGCTGCTGCCACAGACAAAGGGGGGATTCATGCAGGGCTGAATAAATGCCTGTGATGGGCAATAATAACACCTTAAAGCCCAGCCACAGCACGAACACCCTCCACCTGCCCAGAGCCCCAGGGAGCTCCAAGGCACACTGAGCTGGCATGAAGGTGGGTGCTGCCTGCTGTGCACCCAGGGACTGCTCACTGCGAGGGAAATTCAAACCGTGCTCAGCTGCCTCTGCTCCCGACAGAATGAACTCCATAGAGACTTTGTTTTAAAGCAAATAATCTTTGCTGTGCCAAAGAGTTTCAATCTAAAAGACTTCTGGTGCAAAAGCAGTGGATTTAAGATGTTTTTCCCATCGCCTCTGGCAGAAGCGGAGCAGTGTCAGGGTGGTGTCTGCAGTGCAGCACACAGCAGTGGGCTTTGCACTGAGCTCACTCTGCTGGGCCGTGCTCCAGTTCCTCGAGGATTCCTCACTGATGTAACCGTGGTGCTTCGAGTACCTCTGTGCTCCATTCCCCTCCATCCGAAGCGTGTGCATCCTGTGTTTATCCTGCCAGTATTCCTTGGCGGGACCCATGCCACCCACACCTTTGGCACTGCCCAGCATAATGCCTGTGGCAGGCTCAGCCGCAGAGGCTGATGAGAGGTGGCAGTGGGAGAGGCTGTGCACAGCTCCGAGGGGCAGAGAAAGGAAGCGGCGTGTCAGAGCCCCGGCGGGATGCGCAGAGCGGCTGGAGGAGCTGTGACCGAGCTGCTCTTTCCCAGGGAGGATTCTCCACCCCGTCCTGGGTGGGATCTCGGCTGTCCTGCTTAAAGCCGAGCAGATGGGGTTGGAGTTCAGCTGCCCCAGGCAGGACTTGCTGGCTTGCAGGGACACGGGAATAACTTCTGCACAGGACAGTGACCCGCTGCAGCTGCCTCTCCCCATGGAAGGTAGGAGGAGGTTTGTTTTCTTTCCTTGGTTACTCTATTCCTTTAAGGTTTTTGAACCAGCAATCAAACTGTAATGCAATTAGCCAGAAAACAAGGCACGAACTCAGGAGGGAACCGCAAAGGTGTGGGTCTGGCTGTTCCCTCCTGGGATGTGCTGCTTCTATTTGGGCTCACTTAACAGAAAACAGACAGTTTTTCCATTATATATTTTGTTTAGAATTTAAAAGAAAAAATTTAGTTCCTAGGAATTTTGAGATCTAACACTTCGGCATCTGCAAGTCCTGCAGTGGGCATTTGGTGGCACAGCACAGCTGTCCTGGAGAGGGGCAGGGGCAGAAGGGCCCTGCCTGGCAAAGGTTTGTCCTCTGGAGGGGAGCAGCCACCCATCCTGCTGCCACCCCAGGGAGCACCAGGACCCTCAGTGCTCCCACAGGAGTCTCATCCCTGTGGTGTGAGCACAGCCAGGGCAGGGAATGGCTTTCCCACAGGGACCAAGTGGGGTGGCGGGGCTGGGAAAAGAGCAGCAGCAGGGACACTCTCTGTGGGGACAGCATGTCAGGCCTCCAGCATCAGAGGAGGTCACCCTGAGCAATCATGCATTTTTCTTGAAAAGCAATAGCAAAGGGGATCTGTTTTCTGGGAGGAAGGAAGGCGAGAGGGGACCTTTGGGGTGGATGCCTGAGTGTGCAGCAGTGTGTGGCTGTCACCCAGCACGAGCAGGGGCTGCAGAGGGACAGTGCTGCTGCTCCAGGCCTCCCTGCTCAGCTGTGCTCCCACGTCCTTCCTGTGTCCCCAGGGGTTTCTGTCTCAGCTGGCTCAACCCTCGCATCCTCTCTTGCCCCATTCCTGCTGTGCCCAGATCCCTTTGCCAGGGCTGGAGTTCCATGACAGCAGGAACTGGTGCCCTGTGCTGGGGCAGTTCTGGAATTTCTCTGGCCATCAACTGGGCCAGCCCCAGCTCCTGCCTTTGCCAAAGGTTTGCTTTGTAATGCCCAAAAAATCCTACAGCAACTCCGACAGCTCTGTAGGAGGGTATTAGGCATCTGCGTGTCAGAACGTGGCCTTTGCTTTATTGCTTCATGTAAAACACTTTGTATTCTCTGGGCAGGGAGGCAAGGGTGGCAGTGAATGTTTTCAGAAAGGGAATTAGTGTCATGTCCCTTCCCAGCGACGCTCCCCTGTCAGACAGACCCCGGAGAGGCTGCCCAGCCTCACCAGCAGCTCTGCTCTCATATGGATCTTGCAGGACTGTTTGCCAGGACCACAACTGGGAATAGGACTGCATTTCTTGTCCTTTGCCTCTCTATAAAATAAATCAAGCTGAGTTTTCAGCCCTCTGTTTGCTGATGCTCTCTGGCCAAGTTTCGAGTCAATTTATTTCTCATTGCTCTGCGTCACCCTGGCAATGTGCCGAGCATGACAACTGGGGAGAAACACAATTAGTTTGCTGCATTTCAGGCCAGGGCTGAGCATCCATCTGTTGGTTCACACAGGTCTCCCAGGCAGTAGTAGAGGTGTACTTTTTAAGGTAGAAAATTACTTGTGTTTTGGAAATGAATAAATTGTTGACATAAGCTAAGAGTCATGAGACAGGCATGGGTTGAGTGCCAGGTATTCACCATAAGAGCATTCTGCCCTGGAGTGCTGCTGCAGTGACCACTGTGGGAAGTGACAGGGGGGTGCTGGCTGAGGTCAGGGAGGGCTGTGCCACAGCCAGGACCCTCCTTTAGCCATGCCTGCTGTGCCACGGGGGCGCTGGGCAGGGAGAGGCCACCACCCACCCACCTGCTCTCTGTGGGCTCATTCCTGGGGACAGCTGCTGGCCGAGGCAGCAGGAGCACCAGGCATGGAGCCCAGCCTGAGCTGGGCAGCAGGGCTGGAGCAGCCAGGCCCGGCAGAACCCAGGGGGCTCTGCAGTGCTGAGGAAGCTGCTGGGGTCAGCACTTCTGGCTGGCAGCAAAGTCCCCCCTGTCCCCAGCACCAGCCCTGTGATCATAGAGCTGTTAAGAAATGGGGAGGTGTTTCTGGGAGTGTTTTGGTGTGGCTTGCTGTTCTTTTTGGTATAAATTTGCTGTTTCAGCTTCTGAAGTTCATCATTTCCACAGTTCACACTTCCAGGGTTAATGTTATCTGACACCTGCCAAAAATCTGGATCTCCAAAAAACCTGACACCTGCCAAAAACTGGCCCAGCAAGCCTTGTGCAGCAGGGGGCTGAGCACACACGCTGCCTGCTGTTCCCATCCCTCCTCCACCTCATCCTGCTTCCCTCAGTGCTCCTGGGAAAAGGCAGGAGCTGGAGCTGTTGGAAGGAATGTTGTGTGGGAAGGGAACTTGGCTTCTCTGGTGAATAAATCATATAGAATCCATTTTGTGCATTAAACAAAGCTTTATGAAAGGCAGATACAAAGCAGAGGCCCTGCTGGTGGCTCAGGAGGTTTTGCTGTGGTGCCTGACATCCTCTGGCACTGGAGCCTGGCACCACTGTAGGTCTCAGCCTGCTCAGACACCTGAAGCAGGGCTGGTGCTGCCCACCCTGGTTTCAGCTTCCCTGGGCTCTGCCACTGCAGCCTGTGCTGCTGTTTCCATGGTCCTCCAGGAGCAGGGAGTTTGAGGGGGGCACATCTGGGGTGGGGGCTTGTGTGAAGAGGCTGGTGCTCATGTGCTGCACAGCAGCTTCCCACTTTGCTGCCCAGTTCTGAACTCTCACACAGGAATGAGGATCTTCTTGAAATGTGACCTTTTTTTCTCAGTTGTGCTCCCCATATTTGGTATCTGTTTGTCCCTTCTTTCACAGAGCAGCCCAGTAATCAGATGACATCCCTGACTCATGCTGCCCGATGGGGCCTTTCTACTTGTTAGAAAAAGCCTATGGATTTAATTTATTTATCATTATTCAGCTAATATGGAATATATCACTGATGGTGATGCATTAAATCAAATGGAGTCTGCAAAAAAGGGTGAAATATTAAATAAACCTTGCCAAAGGACGGGCAGGAGGTGGAGGTGAATGTGCAGGAAGGGCACAGGGTGCCCTGCCTGCTGTTTCACCTCTCTGGTCTGTGTGCCCCTGGCTTCTGGGGAGTGTTGGCAAGGCCCTGAGCTGGTCAAACAGCAGCACTGGTCACTGCTGGGGGACACAGGCTGAAAGCCATGTCACAAATGGCCCAAGCTGCTCACCAGACATGGTCCCTGTCACCTGCACACCTCAGCCTGAGCAAGGAGCTGTCACACTCTCACACCTGCTCACACATTCAGCACTCCCTGTCACACAGAAATACAGGTTTAGGTGTGCAGAGACACCTCAATTGCATGTGACACAGCAAAGCTGGCTGTCAGGGAGCTCTGGGAAAGGCCTGTCAGACACAGCTTTCCCTGGGCTCTGGGGTAACTTGCCACTAGATGTCACAGTGTGCTTGGGTTTGCAGGGACCAGGAGTGCCACTTGTGCTGGGGACCCCCAACCAACCCACCCTGGGCAGGGCAGAACTGCTCCCTGAAGTCCCTTTGCTGGACCAAAGCACACAAATAGCATCTTTTCATCTGTTCTTGTCTTCTAGAGCAGTTTTGGAAACATTTTTAGCTTTCATGTGCCACTCAGCAGAGTCTGAGAGACCAACAGGTGACTGGAGAGGTTCACATGGTGCCAGCCCCTGGGGGTGACCCTGGTGGGACCCCTGCCCTGGCAGGGATCAGCAGCCCTGCTCCCACTGCAGCAAGTGTCAAACTCTGATTGACATCAGGTGATGCAGCAGCAGCTCACTCTGTGCCCCAAAGCTCTTGCTCTAAGCAGGGACGAGTTTTGCCACTCCACCACAAGGCAAAGGAGGCCAGCACTGTGCAGCTGCCTGGGGCTGACCTCTGCCTAAAGCATCCCAGGGGCTATTTATAGCACACAGGAAACCACGCTGGACCCTGCACTTCCTCTCCCATCCAAGCTGAATCTTTAACTGGCTCGGTAGCACAGGGAGCATTAATTGTGGGTGTTTTTCCACTGAGCACAGGTAGAATACATACGTGGTCAGCTTTGGGCAGGCTGGTGACGGGACAGGCAAGTCATCTTCTGAAGTTGCTACAGCTCTGTAAAAAACCTTGGTATATTATTAAAAGACTAGGAGTATAAAAGAGAGTGAAGCATTTGCTGAGTAACTAAAGCAATGACAGCAATTAAAGCCTCCTGTTTGAAGTGGTTTATGAACAGACCCAGACTGGTGAGGCCACCCCACCCACTGCACCCAGGCAGCTCCTGGGTGAAGTGTAGCTGTTGAATTAATGATGGCATCACTCTGTGGCTTACATTTGCCACCAAAATCAAGCACAGCTTTCCCAATCTGAGACTAAACAAACAGCACAGCCAGGGATGTACAGTGGGATGCTTTTCTTGTGTGTCTCTGATGCTGAGATCAGGCTCTGCCCAGCCTGAGCAGGGATACTGTGCTGGTCCAGCCTGGAGAGCAGCTGCCCTGCTGCTCCTCGTGCACAGGGAGGCTGGGGGGACACAGCTGTGCAGTGAGGGGAGCAGGGCTGTGCCCCTGTGTCCAGAGAGGAGCCACTGGCTGTACCCCTGAACCTGGAGGAATGTAAATAGCAGCTGGTGCCCTGGCTGTCAGCCCCTGTGCTGCCCAGGCCCCCAGCAGGGCGTGCTCCCTGCCACAGACAAGATGGATGGGCTGGTGCTGCGAGCCTCTGGCTGCTATTAATGTTCTCCACATGAATCTTCCTGGCCAATAGCACAGGATTGCTTTCCTTTGTCTGGGATTGCCTTTGCCCCCTTCCTTGGCACCAGTCCAGACTATCTACAAATCTTTCTTAGCCACAGTTAGTGACTGTGCCTCAGCATCAGGAGTCTCCTGAAACGCTCTGTGTGCTGCTCTTTCCTTAGAGAACGAGAGCTGAGCACAGTCATTCCCATGCCCCAGCAGAAGGTGCTTGAGCAGAGCTGGCAGAAGAAGGGTTTGCTGTGCTGGGGGGCTGGAGCCCAGTTCCAGCTCTGGGGAGGTGGTGTAGCCTCACAGCATTCCATAAAAACACAGCCACAGCCTGGCTCCTGCTCCAAGCAGCCAGTGCCCTGTGGGGCCACTGCCCAAGCCCCAGGGACACCCAGAGTGCTCCTTCCAGTGGCACAGGAGGGTGGCATTACAGATTCACTGCTGGAGGATAGAGCTGGGACTTGGAACAGCAACTTCTTGAGAAAAACCTCCAACACTAAAAAAAATTAACATAAATCTAATTTTCTGCAGTTATCACCAATCTCAGATTAATTCTGCAGCATGACCAAACTGCTGCAAGGCCCCACACTAGTATGTTAAATATGTCCCACTGTATGTACTGAATGTGATTTCCAGACACTGAGGGCTTCTGGACGAGGGTGCAGATAAGGGATGCAGGCAGGCAACTGCCCAAGAGCTCTGCAGGAGCAATCTGTGGGCACAGACACATGCAGGGCCCCAAGTTTCCTCCCACTTCTTGGGTTTTTTCACTCTTTTTCTGTCCTTTCAGCCTCAGGTGTGTCAGGTTTTGATTTGCACCAGCAAGGGGGTGGATCTGGAGCCTGGCCATTGAAGCTCTGCAAGCAGAGCCCAGGGCTGCCAGCCCAGCCCTGGGGAAGTGGGGCTCTGGAACAGAGGGGCTGCAGGGTGGTTCCCTCACTGTCCCACAGCCTGAGGGCTTGACAGAGCAGAACCGACTTTTCCCATTTATTCCAGTCCCGTGTTGGTTGGGAATGCAGCACAGACTCCTGCTGTGCTCCCCAGAGCTGAGTGCAGTGCCCCAGAGCTGGGATGTGCCAGTGCCAGGGAGCTGTGCACTGCCAGCAGCAAGGAAAGTGCCTCCCCATTGCTTCTGGGCTCTGCTGCAGAGCTGCCCCATTCAACATCAGTCATGTACAGGGAGTTTGTCTGCCCAAAGCCCCGGGGTGTGATGTCTGCTGACCTGTCTCCAAGGAGAGGAGCTGGAGCCTGGCAGTGGGCAGTGCCCTCAGGCCCCCATCCCAGCACCACAAAAGTGTCCCTGGGTCACTGGGGCTGGGCTGGATGTACCTGCTTCCTCCAATGGAAGGGAGTGCAAGCACAGACCAAATCCTGGGGTGTAGAGCTTGTCCAGCTCAGGGAAAGAGAAATTCCTCCCTGGGGCCTTTGCTGGAAGCAGTTGGAGGTGGGGGTTGGGATGGCTCTGCCCCAGGGGCTGCATTTTCCCAGGTGAGGGGCAGTGATGATGGATGCCCCAAGTGGGAAAAGCCCTCAAGCCATCCTGACCCAAGGAGGGTGCACAGGGGAGGAGCTGCCCCGTGTCTGCCTGAAGTGTCTGGCTCAACATCAAACCCTTTAGTCAATGGGCATTGTTCTTTCTGGGGGATGACCAGCTGACCACAACCTGGGATCCCTCTGCACAGGCAGCCAAGGCAGGGAGCTGGACTGGATGGGGGGCAGGAGGGTGGAATGGAAGGGCTTTGCCTGGGATCCCAGGACTGCTGAGCCTTTCAAGGCCAGCCCTGAGTGCACACAAGCAGAGCCCACTGCATCCCAAGGTGTGGGATCCAGCCTCAGCCTGTCCTGGAGTCACCACAGCAGCTGGCACAGGAGTGATCTGCTGCTGCCAGGAGCACACGATGTTCAGGGAGGAGAGGTCAGGTCTCTTCCTGTTTAGATGTTTTCAAAAAATGCTTAAGCATTTTAGTGGAAAAATGACTGAGGGAACCATCCAAATTAGGAAACAGGAAATACTGCAGTAGCATAAATAGAATTTTGACAGCTGAAACGAGAGGCAAGTGGTTGCCAGGCTGGGCTGGTAAAGATGCTGCTGGGCCAGCAGCCTGTGGGAAGCTCAGCAGCCCAGGGGCAGGTTCTCTCTGGGACACACCTACCCAGCAGTGTCATGCCAGGTGCCAGAGCCAAGTCACTGGGTGTCTCTCACCTCAGGGTCTCCCAACACGGTGCCAACCATCAGCAAGATGTGTCCTTCAAGTGGAGGACTCCTCATGTTTCCAGCAGTGGATATACTGAAAACTGAGGCACTAAAATCAGAATTTTTATGGAGTATAAATAGCAGCAGACTTCCCTGTGCCAGGTTACCTGTGTGATATTAGCTGCTCAAATCTGATGCCAGCCCTGCTCTTGACTCTCTCTCCCCTTCAGCAAATCACTGAAGCTCCCCAAGCCCCTTTCTAGCCATATGTTAAGTTGATGTAATGCTGCTTCTGAGTCTGTGCAATTACTCAATTACTCCTGCATCTGATTGTCAGTAATATGCCCTCAGGGCTTTGCTTCAGTTTTGCCCATCGATTTGCTGTGTCACCTTGAGCACAACATTAAATATACTTTGAATATTCAAAGGAATTTTGCTAATTTATGCCTATGATCATGCTATCCAAACTCCTACTCTGCTCCCAACTTTCCAAGCAGTGTCTGTTTGTTATTTATTGCAAAATTTAAGGATAAAAGCTAACCTAAAATACAAAAGAGATCTGGGGGCCTATGTTCCATTCAAATTCACCTCAAGCAAGTTTCAATGGAGCTTGAAGAGCCTAAGAAAGGTAGATACTTCTGAAAATGTCACCCTAGCTGTACCTGCAGGCTCTGACATCCCACAGACACCTGAATTACCCAGGCGAGTTCCCTTGCTGATCCAGCCCGTGGCTGCAGAGCTGGCAGAGCATTAAATATGCACATATTGAATGTCTGCTGTGCTGGAGGAGGAGGAGGATGCCTCAGAGTGAAATCTGCTGTGCATCCAAATGTTCTCCAAAGCTCAGACAGGTCTGCTCACCCCTGGCTGCTGGGGCACAGTTTGGGGGGGCTGTGGGGTGCTGCTTTCCTCCCTGCTCTGTGCACAGGAGGGGTAGGCTGTGGGATCAAGGAATGGTGTCTGTTTGCAGAGAGCTCTGCTGCAAAAATGAGCAGGGGAGAAGTGTGGGCAGAGCTTATCCTGTCACTGGGGCTGGCCCCTGACTCTGATGGTACAAGGTTTTGAGAGTTTTGCTCTTGAGGAGCAACTGTGGTTTTCTCTTTACCTTTGCTGGAAGATGGCTGTGAAATAGCATGGCCAAGGAGCAAAGCTGCTTTCTGAATATTTTAAGAACTTTTGCCTCAGTTTCTGTGGATGTTGGTTAAGAGTAAGAGACTTAGAAAAACAGCCAGTATGGATTTACCCTGGGACCATTCTGGGAATGAACACACAAAAATAACCCTTTCCTAAAAATGTTCTTTACAGCCCCACCCTTCAGGAATGATCTTCCCTGCAATGACCCCAGCCTGGACAGCACTGGCAGACCAGGCTGAGCTTCAGCTCTGGTCACACTCAGCAGTTCCTTTTCACAGTGCAAACAGCTCCCTGGAGCCTGGGGAGATCTGTTGGGGACCCACGGAGCAGAGTGGGTGAGGGCTGCAGAGTGTGGCTGCCTGTCACCCCAGGCCAGTGAGAGCCATGGCCTGGGGACAGGGACTGGAGGGGCAGCAGCAGCAGCATCTGCTCCCCACCTGCCCTTCCTCTACCTGCAGTGCAAAAGTGCACAGGAGTTGCAGTAATGTCAGCACACCTGTACCCAGCTCTGCTGTGCCAGTCAGTTCTTGGAATCTGTAAAGTGCTTCATGCTCCTTGCTTTATGTAACAACACTGAATAGAAATTACACTGCTGTGTAATTTCTGCACATGCTCCAGCTTCTACACACAAGCCTGAAACCACTGAAACAGTCACCCAGCCTCAGTGAAGATGAGGGCAGTGATAGACTTGAATGTTTTAAACAAGTAAAGCTACAGACCTCAGCTGTGCTCTGATTATTTTCTTTGAATTTGCTTCCTTTCCACTGCTTTTTTTATACTGAGACATAAATAATCTTAAATTCCAGATCACCCATGGGTCCAGAATTTAGCTGTAACAGGGACTTCTGCCAACTTCTACAAAAGGATTTTGCTAACATGAAAGAAAATAACTCATACATAATAAACACTCCTCCTGACCCACGTTATCCTTTTGCATTTAAGGTCAATCATCTCTGAAAGGAGGGGGGGGGAGAAAGAGATAAAGGAGATGCAGAGAGTCAGCTGCAACAACAAACTAAACCCCTGTATGAAGGTCCTCCTATCAGGGCTGTTCACAGCTGCCACTACATTTTTTCCTTGGCCTGAATAATGTAAATACTGGGCTGGGGAGTGCTTTCCTTTACACTGGTGTAAATCTGGGCTGCAGCTCCAGCCCTGACCTGGCCATGCACACACTTTACCCTGGCAGCCCTGACCTGGGGTAGGGACCTGCTTCTCAGAGGAGCTCCCATCCTTTGATGCTGGCTGCTGTGCTCAATAAAGGGCGAAATTCCTCTTGTTTCTTGAAATAAACTTGCAAACCCCTTGACCTTCCTGAGCTGGAAGAATATGTTTACAGATTGTTTAATTCCATTTGTCTTCCTGAGTGTGTGAGAGGGACGGCAGTGTGGCTGAGGGAAGGGGGAGCTGTGCTGTGTCACCAGCCTCTTTTGATATCAGAGACGAGCCACTGACGAATCCCATCCCCTTCGAAGGGCACAGCCATTCCCATTGCTTTTTGGAGGAGGAAGGAAAGGAATTATTTACTGCAATCCCCTGGAATTTTGCTTTAGATAAAGTTCCTGAGGCAGCAGTGTAATCTTTTGTGTTTTGTTATCTATTCTCACAACGCCTTCCAGGACACCGGTGCTTGTGGACTTCTAGAAAAGTATCAGGAGGTAATTCTGCAGCAGCAGCTCTTTCCTAGTGTTACACCATCTAAACACATCTCCTTTACACTTTGATTGCTACCTGAAGTCAGGGGAGCCAGGAGAAACAAAGGTTATCAGAGGGCAAGAGGCAAAGCACAAGGAGGGAGGTAACTGACATACCTAAATTAAAGTGTAGAGCTTTATTTAAGGGCTGTAGAAGCTGGAAACAAGCTTTTTAAGACAGAAACCATCTTTTCTCTGAGGCCTGGGAGGCACTGGGAGGCCTCATGGGTGTCATCACCAGGTACTTGCAATAATGTCACTATTTCCAGAAGTCTTGGCACGAGCAGCACGGCAGGAGAGGAATTGTGAAGGGTAGCTGACTGCGGATAATGGATAGTAGGATGAAATTGAGAGGAAAAACTTAATTGGAATTAACTAGCTGAGAAAAGCCTCTTGATCTGTCAGACAGTGAAATTGCCTCCCAGGAGCAATGGTATAGTCTCAACCACGTGGGCATTTAAAGCCAGTCTAATGTCTGTGATTCCCTGAGTTAACTGGAGTATCTCAATAATTGGAACTGACACAAAGATTTATCTTCTTTGATTGACTGGCTTTCATAGAGGCTCATCTCTTTGTGGTGCTGCACAGAGCTTTCAGGGCAGCTGTTTGCACTTAAACTGCCAGGAGCTGACAGTGTGTATCCATTTCAGCTCTTCAAATGTGTTCTTTGAAAAAACACTTAAATGGCTGGAATAGACAGTACTAATCAGTCTGCAGGAAAATGGAGCAGCTTTACCTGGGGCTCAGTGCTATCAATCTCCCCGTGCCAGGGCTGGGCCATCCTGCAGCAGCAGAGCCATTTAGGTGCATTACTGCCAAATGCCCAATCAGCCTGAAAAATTGGGCTGATTTGGCTGAGGCAATAAAAGGGAAAGGTGTTTTGCCAAATGTATAAAAACAAATGGTTGGTATTTCAGTGGTTACAGCAGAGTGGAATTAATCACACTAAGATGATGGAAATTCTCTCCCATGCTCATTTTGCCTGATTTCAGAAGAGACAGTGTGTGGCTAGCCTGAAGGGTGAGGTCCTGGAAGGGCTTTTGTATTTGAATTTGCCCATTCATTCCCCTGCTGTATGACCTTGTGCATATCTCCTCTCTCACTTTGCCTTCTGTAGGTTTAGACCCACAGAAAAGTGCACATCCAGCCTCTGGCCTGGCACAGATCTGGGTTCCTACTTTGTATGATGGCAGCGTGTTGGGAAGGGTGTTTGTGTCCTTTCACTTCTCTGCCAGTGACAGTCACAGGGATAGTGTCTTCTCTTCAAAAGAGATTCAGATCTTACTGAGATGGGCTTGTAATATACAAAATATTAGATAAAGATATTTTGCAGAAATTGAGAAATTGCTTTTCTGCAGGGCACAACTCACAGATGATTACATGTGCTGGCATCCTAATATTGACAGAAAAATGTGCTTTTTTCTTGGTCCTTCTGAAGCCTTTTACACAGGGAATGCAAACTTGACATCCCACCTTACCCACGTAGCTAATATATACCTTATTCCCTATGACATTCCTCCCAAGTGTTGCTGAGGACTTGGCAAGCAAAGGAAATGCATGTGTGTTTGCTGCCAGTCTGACTTAGCCACCTTTAGCCACCACTGCTTGGAGAAGAAGGTGAACATTTGCAATGTGCTTCTCACTGCTTTGAGAAGAAGGTGAAGATTCCTCCCAGGTAATGCTGGGGACAGCAGAGCTCTTCAGAGGAACACCTTCCCCTGCACTGGGGTCTTTCTGGACTGTGCAGGTAGAACCTGGGGCACCAAAATGCCTCTTTTGCTATGACGAAGGACAGCACGTTGGAAATCAGAATTTATAGAGACATAAACTCCCAAGCTGATCAGTGTGTGGATTTACAAACTAGGGATAACCACACAGGCTGGACACAAGAGAGGAACGAGCTGCTGCTGCCACGGATGAAATCCACTTGGTCTGCTGGCTGGTGGCAGCACCAGAAGCAGCTCCAGGTCACAGCTTGTGGCTGCCCCTGCATGGCTGTGAGGCTGAGAGCTGATTCACAGCTCAGCTCAGCTCAGCTCAGCTCAGCTCAGCTCAGCTCAGCTCAGCTCAGAGCCAGCCTGGCCCAGCACAGCAGCCTGCAGGCGTGCATTTCTCAGGAGTTACACAACCTCAGGCTGCAGCTGAGAAGCCTGAGCAGCACTGCTGCCTCTCCTGCAGGTTTCCTTGCAACTCCAACCCAAAGACACAGCTTCACTGTCCCTCCAGTGTCTGCCCCACCTGGAAAAACGGAGCTCTGTGCCCTGAGATTTCTGAAATGCTTCACACTGAGTGAAGTCCTGCTCTTAAATAAACCTTCCAGGTCACTAAACAGCTCAGGTTCTCAATGCTCAGCTGGCTTCTCCTCTGGCCACAGCCACCACTGCCTAAACGACCTAGTTAGGGCAATTAATGTAAATTAAATATGCTCATGTTTTCCCTGGAATGCTCTCAGGTATATGAGGATAATATTCTGATTTACTTTTTACGGGCAACTGGTTATAAAGGAGTTTTCATCCCATTGGAACATTGTTTTTCGAACTAGTCTTGCTTCTGCTATGAAAAGTTCAGATTGAATATAACTATACAAAGCCAGGGAGAAAAGAAACTGAAAATGTAAAGTGAAAATTAAGGAGGCAGTTGATAGTAAATGGTTATTTAAAGATGGGGGGTGGGGGAAAGAGAAAAAAAAAAAGAAACTGAAACTGAAAATTTTAAGTGAAAATGAAGGAGGCAGTTGATAGTAAATTGTTATTTAAAGATCGGGGGTGGGGGAAAAATGGGAAAAGGAAAAGAGTAAAAGTACACTTAGAGAAGTGGGCTTTGGGTTACACACGCAAAGCTAAAACTGATTGTTACCACTTATTACACTCTTCTATTAAGTTTCTTCATTCACTCTGCTGTTTTTGGAGTCTCCTCAGGAGGTCATCTGTTCTGCTGAGCTGGACTGTGTCTGCATGTGGACTCTGGGGTTATCAAATAAAATCCTTTTCTCAGAGATCAAACCCCTTGCAGCCCAGACGGGCCCCACTGAAGCAGCTGGGGCTGGGCAGGGTGTGACACAGAGCCCTTGAGCTGACCCACATGGACCAAATCCAGCCCTGCTGGCCACCAAAGTGTCCCTGCTGTTCAAACATGCCATGGTGGGAGCAAGGAGCATCCTCTCTCTCTGCTGACCTCTTTGCTTCTGCCCCACCATTCCCAGGCTGCTTTCCCACACCTGTTCTTCAAAAAGTCATTTGAGGAGCACTGGCCTGAAACTGCCAGCTCATCTTACAAGCCACAAATCCTGCTGCTTCTCATGTTGTGCAAGAGTGCAAACAAATATTAGTTGTAAAATTATTCAGTCTTTATGAAGCCCAGCTAGACCGTTTGGCTTTTAATAGCATCAGCCCTGAATTACACGTCTGGACTAGACACAGTGCAGAGATTAATTTCCTTTAATTTGTTCCAGAGTAACTCACAATTTAATTTAACTGAGCAGTTCCTTGTTCTCTTATTCTGGAATGATGGATTGTGAAATGCACTCTCTAAATTAATCCAGACACTTGATTTTTGTCAGCAGAGTAATCTTTCTCAGCGGTATGCTAAGTATGCTTTTAAAAGGTATGGTGAATATGAATGATATGCACTTTGTTGATGATTTAAGTGTTTACACTTTCCAAACCTTGCAGAAAAAACAAATATGGCTTAGCTGCACTTTGTTTTATAACCCTTCAGAAGTGATCATTCAAATAACATCAAAAGGACTTAAATGGATTTCTAAATTTGATGGTACATGTGAGGGCAACTCCCTTCTCATCAGAGAACTGTGATTTTGAAATGGGGCTGAGCAAAGCTTAGACTATTTCTGATTGCAGAGCTTCCATAGATCATCCAGAAGGATTGCTATTGGAGCCATTAATGGTAAAATATTTCATGTGGGTGCTGTCACTGCTTACGCTGGCTTGATGTTGCAACAGAGCAGTGTCCTTTCCTTTTTGTTTTCTTTCCCTTTTGCTGTTTTTATTTCTTAAAGATGAAGTGGGACATCTGTGGAGAGGAGCAAAGATGCTGTGTATGAATATTTTTTTCTACACTGCCTCCTTTAGAAGAACTGCAAAAAGTTATAGTGCAGTTGAGTGAGTGATATTGATGTAAACCAACCCATCAGGTCCTGTCAGCCCAGGCACTCCCTCACTCTCTATTATCAGAGGTAAGGACTATCTGAATGCCACAGCAGAAACTGCACAGCATTCCTGTGTCCAGCTGGAACCTGACAACAATAGTTATTCTTAAATGTGGGGAGACAAGGCAAAGCCTCCTGTCACAGAAATATGTGGCAGTGCTTTGTGGGCAAAGGTAAATGTCCCTAAACTTAGCAACATATGAACTGCAGCACACACCTACCCATTCATTTTTGGAGGGTTTACACCTACAGAAAAAGGCACATCCAGCCTCTGGCCTGGCACAGTTCTGGGTTCCTACTTTGTATGATTGCAGCATGTTGGGAAGGGTGTTTGGAGTCCTTTTACTTCTCTGCCAGTGACAGTCACAGGGATGGTGTCTTCTCTGCAAAAGAGATTCAGATCTTACTGAGATGGGCTTGTAGTATACAAAATATTAGATAAAGATATTTTGCAGAAATTGAGAAATTGCTTTTCTGCAGGGCACAACTGACAGATGATTACATGTGCTGGCATCCTAATATTGACAGAAAAATGTGCTTTTTTCTTGGTCCTTCTGAAGCCTTTTACACAGGGAATGCAAACTTGACATCCCACCTTACCCACGTAGCTAATATGTACCTTATTCCTTCCAAACCTAACTCTGCTCCAGCCTATGACATTCCTCCCAAGTGATGCTGGGGACTTGGGAAGCAAAGGAAATGCATGTGTGTTTGCTGCCAGTCTGACTTAGCCACCTTTAGCCACCAGTGCTTGGAGAAGAAGGTGGAGCTTCATACTCCTTGCAGCCCTCTCTCAAGACAATGCTGTGGTCATCTGTCAGCTCCATGTCCTCTAACAACCCCCACAGCCAAGCCACCCAAGGAAAGTTGTTTGGCTCAATAAAGGGGCTGTGTTGTGCCTGGACACACATGAGAATGGATGCAACCTCCCGTCACAGGTAGACTGGCACCAGACTTTCCTCTGGTCTTAGGCAAGGACTGAGTGAAATCTGAAATCTGAAGTGAGCTAAAGCACATCAATGTCCTTTGATGTAAAGTGCTTTTATGAACAGGTTTTATTGGTTTGCGTGTTTCAGTGTCCGTATTTCTATTTTGAACATCCTAGCAGCAATCTTCTTCAAATTCAGAATGTGTGAAATACTCTTCTGTTGAGCTCTGAAAGTCTGTTGTAGACAGATATAACAGTGGTAAAATAACCAACACAAAGGCTTTCAGGTCTTAAAACCAAGCTTTACTGCCCTTGCTTCTTTTTCAAGGCAGAAATTGATTATTAAATTGGTTTGCAGTACTGCCTGGATTGTGGATGCCTTTACACCCATCACCTGATAGTGGAGATGTTATGGAAGATACAGCCATGTGTCCTAAATGTGCATTAAATTAGGACTAAAATCCAACTGGCTTTTTTCTTCACACTGCTGTGTGACAGGAGCACTGGCTCAGTCAGTCTCCAGACTAACTCAGCTCCGTGGCCTCTCAAAACCCACACAGCCAAGCAATCCAGGGAAAGTTGTTTGGCTCAATAAAGGGGCTGTGTTGTGCCTGGACACAGGTGAGAATGGATGCAGCCTGCTGTCACAGGTAGACTGGCACCAAGCTTTGCTCCAGTCCTAGGCAAGGACTGAGTGCTGCTGAAATCTGAAGTGAAGTCTCCAGACTAAGTGAGGCTCACAGCCTTTCTCAGAACCATCAAAGCTTTGTTAGCCATCATGGGTGCTGCCAGCTCCTCCAGGAGCAAGTGGCTGAGAGATGTCACAGAGATGAAAGGACCAAAAATTGGATACTGATGTCTTCAGCAGTACCTTTGGGCTCTTTGTTATCCCCCAAAATGAAATCACAAGTAAACCAGAACCAAGGCTGGGTGTCTCAAGCAGTCACACTGTGCATTCCAGCCTGTCTCACGAGAGCCCTCTCACAGGGGTGCTGAAAGCTCCGTGCCGCTTGCCAGGGGCTGTGCATGAGCTGGTGTGAGCTGCAGGCCACTCCACAACTCGGCACTGCTGCAGGGCTCTGCTCAAAGTGGGCCAGCCAGCTCGGGTACTCTTGACATTCCTGGATGTCTTCTAAACATGCAATGCTGACAGAAATGTTGTTTAAATATTTGTGAGTTATTTAAAAATAGTGCGTCAAATAAGCAGCCTGGTGACGCCCGACAGATCTCTGGCTCGGAGGAGTGCCTCGGTGGAGGAGGAGGAGGTCAGCACGAGTTATGTACACAAGCCAGGCTCTGAGGAGAGACACGCTGCACCCACAGCACACATATCATCATATTTATCATCCCAGCACACAGAGCCTGCTGGGGGTCCCGAGCAGGGAGCGCAGTGCTGCTCGGTGCCTGCAGTCTGTCCTGGAGCTCTGGCCTCCAGCACGTCCATGGCTGGGCAGGAGGTGCTGCCCCACCTTGGGTTTGGCCATGCCCTGGTTCCCAGCAGCTGGGACAGTTGGGTGTGGAAGCAGAAATGCCTTCTGGGACCTGGAGGACAGGAAAACTCTGCCAGCATCCCCATCCCATTCTGACCTGGTTAGGCTCTCTTGATAGTTCCCCTGCTTTGTGCCCATGTGTATATTTAAAGAGCTAAATTTTAGGAAGGGGGAGTGAATTTTCCATCCACCCATGACTGAAGTCTTTCATATTTTCTTCTCAATATTATTAGACAGAGCATTTTAGGTCAGTTAGGTGGGTGCTGGAAAGAGGGGAAATCAATTCCTGTGATAGACAAGAGAGCTGGACATTGTCTATTTATTATGTTAAATATTTATCTCCAGAGGTCTAATATACTCCTAAAATATTTTAAAAGCTGGTTTTATATGTCAACTTTATTCTCATCTTTCAGTAAACAATTACCATGCAGAGAATAAAACAAGCTCCCAGGCATTGCTGAGATACACTGTAGTCTATTAAGGAGCCTGAGCCTACTATAGCATATGAATCTGCTTTTATGCTGCCTTTAAATTGATTTGACATCAATTCCAGGCCTATTGTAAAAATGAGATACATTATTAAAGCAACACTGTCATCTTTCCAAGGTATTTCCACTTTTTAGAGCTGCTGCAGAGGAAATGATCTTTAAAGCACTCAGAATATTGACCTGTTCCTTGGCTCTTGTCACAGCCCATGGAAGGGCTGCAAGGGGAGCTCCTCTCTAGCTCCCTGACTAGACAGCACAGCTGGCACATTCAGAAAATGGATTTGAAAGTTGCTACTGCAATTTTACACTTTGCCTTTTACACCTGCAGATCTGCAGGTTTGTTTTTTTTTTCCCTCCTCATTGGTTGCTTTATTCTTGCTCCCTTTGACATCTTCTTCTCATTTAAAGTGCCAGAGTGAAAAGCCAAAATGAGTCTCAGTTTCTCTGGGGTCCAGATATGAGCGGTGCTGCTTTTCAGATGAAAATGCTACATATATTGATGGAAACTGTTGAGGCTATTTATCAAAATCTTTTGGCTGTTTTTTCTCCCAAACAGCAATTGCATTTTCAGAAGTTTACCATTGGCCTAACACTAGTGATTTAAATGAAAACTTAAGCATCTGTCATAGAAATGAGCACATATTAAAAAACCACAGAAATAGAACAGAGGTGTTTTCTGGGAGGGTCTCAAAGATTTCAAGGAATTATTTGCTGGTGATGAATTTGAGTCAGGAAAAGATCAAGTGTATCATAAAATCAGTCCATAATCCAGAATGATTTATTTGGCTCAAGCTGACCACCATTAGTTTTTCTTTCTCTGTTATTGTCACATTCCTGGAAACAGATTGGTTAACATGTGACAAATACCTTTGAAAATAGCTTCAGCTTATGGGGGGATGCAAACTGGACAAGGTCACTGTGGTATTAGTTGCTCATGAAAAAGAGCAAAACTGTAGGTGAGATCTTTTGGTCCCCAATTATTCATCTGGACAAAATTACGGCATTACAAATAATGAAGCAAGGACATGACCAAACTCTGGAGCATTCAAGCCAGTATTTGTTAAATCTTTTTGATCATCATTCTATCAAAAATCTAATTACCTTTCAGGCTTTACTATTCTATAATTCAATTTCACCAATGAATTGCCGAAGTTTATACATTCTAGTGCTTCTTATATCCGTGAGCCACCATACATTGCTCTTTGGTGATAAAACCCTCCTTTGCCTCCCATTGCTCACACTGATGGCAGTGCAACACCACTGGTAATAACTCAGCACCCAAGCTCTGACAGTCAGTTGTCTTTATTTCTCTGGCACCTATTCAGCTCAAAAGCAAGGAGATCTTGAAAACACTCACAAGCAAACCTGTTCTCAGGGGAGTTCCAGATCTGACTGCAGGCACAGATAAACTCAGGACAGCCTTTGCTCTGAGATGGCACTTGCCTGTTGCTGCTTCCCGAGCTGTTAACACACACTGCTAGAAACAGAAACTGTGTTTTCATGTGCAAAATCACTCTGCTAAAATTAGGAGGTACTGGCTATGGCTGATAGGCAAAAAATGGACCTGTCCAGCTGCTTTGATTTGTTGCTGGAATGAGCATCCACTGGGCCTTTGAAGAATCCTCTGTCCAACCACTTTGCTCCACAGCTGAGGTATAATGAAGATAGGAAGAAAGGTAAGCATATGGTAGTGTTCTGCTTTACTGGTCAGGCAAGAAACCACTGTTTTTCAAGAGCCATGACTGAAAGAGGATGCAGGTTTGGATACAGATCCCATTTCACTCAGTCTTGGTCCACAGCAGTGTCTGATCTCCTGAGGGAAGGGCTGATCTGTCTGTCACTCTCTGTGTCACATCACCTCCTCAGCCAGGGGTGGTGCACACTGCAGTCTCTGGAGGAATTTCCCTCTGTGACACTGTTTCCCTGCAAACCAAACTCAAACCCTGGTGAAATGGTGGGGCTGCGCCAGGGGAGGGCTCCTGTTTGTGCCAAGGCACTTGGCTCACACTGCCGTGGCTGGAGAAGGGAACAGCTCAGTGTGGGTTTGTGAACAACTGCACACCTGCTCACGTGTCAGAGGGACAGCAGCACAGAAGTGGTTCCTGTTGGTTATTTTATGCAAAGAGTTTTACTTCTCAAGTGTCAAAGTATCATTTCTAGAATGGATCACCCATTCATGCCTGGTAAGACATAAGAGTGGGCAGTATGGGATTATTTGTCTAAACACCTGAAAATGTCCTGGTGAGTTTGTTCTCTCTGTGAGCTGCTGAACTGACAGTCAGTCTGAGCAGGAATGAGGTCCCCCAGGTGTGCCCAGCCTGCAGAACCCCTCCAGAAGACAGAAGGCATCACAGACTGTAGATTGTCTCAGTGCTGAGACAGAGATGAGCTGCTTCTGTCCCTAGCCTCTCCCTCCATGTAAAATATCCATGTTGAACAGCAGCAGTGAGGGCTGTGGGGAACTCCCATCCAGGTCACCACAAGCAGGCAGTGGGCAGAGGGCTGTGGAACAAGGCTTTATGAATCAAAATCTGTGCCTTCTTCTGTGGGAGCAGTTGAAAGAAGATCCTTTTCTCTTCCACACAGTTACGTAGAGGAGCTTCATACATTTTGTGATGTTCTGCCTCCTCTCACGTGTTTGTCTGGCTCTCCCACATCATGTAATGTCTTTGGCAATGACCACCACTGTCCAAGGCAGGACACTGTGTTCACTGATGCCTAGGACATGTGCTGGTTATGCAGGGACTCACTCTTTTGGATTTGTTCCTCACATGAAAACCTTCAAGAGTTTCCTTCTAAGGAACATTAGTCTCAAAAATTTACTCTGGAGACTAGCAGATTCTAGCTGGACTGCTTTGCTTGAAAAAACACTTTGTCATATCTGAAATGATGTTACTTTGGTTAAAAAAAACAACCATTACTGACAGTGCTTCTGTGTGGTGCACAGAGTAAGAGTCATCTATTCCCAAATATCTCTGGTCCAAATATAAGCAGGTGCAATCTAAAAGCTTCCTCAGGACCGTTTCAGCAGCTTATTCATTCCTCTGTGAAGGGCCTGCTCTTGCTGGAGCATGAATAAACCAAGGCAAGCTCTGTTGTGATTCTAGAAATGCATTTTAATAACAGAGATGAAAAACCTTTTAGAGAAAATACTGAGAGTAGGAAATGTAAGATTACAAGCAACTATTTTTTTTCCTGCAACCTAGGCAGAACTGGTTTTTTAAGCTTGGGCAGTCAGATGTTGGCTTTAACTTGAACTCTTTTTGCAGTATGCTTTCAACCTAGTTATATTTATCCAAAGCATTGACTACATTTTGGAAGAAAGAACTGAAAGAAGCCTCCAAGGCTGTGTTATCGATCGAGGGCTTTCCCTCCTTGGGAAGGTGTGGTTGTGAGCACAGATCCTGCTCTGTTCCTCAAGAGCCCTGGCCAAGGCTCTGCAGGTTAAAGCTTTCATGTGGAGACTTCAGAAGTGTCGGTGGCTCTGCCTTCAATGTCACCTTTGCTTTTAAGTGGCTCTTGAGATAGAAGTAGTTAAGTGATTGAGAAAATCAAAGTGCTTACTCCTTACTCTGCTCGTTTTTTGTGGCTGGCAGGGGGTCAGAGCTGTGATTCTGCTCTGGGTACCCCGTTCCCTGCACTAGTTAAACTCCTCCATGCTCTGTTCCTAGACACGAACATTGGACATAGATTTCCAGCTCCATGCACCCACTACATTTCTCCTGAGCTTTTTCATGTTAAATGGTCTCGGTGAATCTATGAAAAAAGAAGTTATGGTTTTTGTTGCCACATTCTCTCACCCACGTTTTAGGAACTTCAATAGTTCTGAAAGAATTCTTAAATTTGTTAATCTAACCCTAAAATTTCCTGAGAAAATCCCTGGAATTCCTCATGATAGCATAGTGTTTTCCTCTCTAAAAAATGCTTAACTTTTAACAACAGAAGGCAAAAGCTAAATTACAGCTTGAGATTTAACCTGCTCTAATGAGAAGCAGATTACACAATTTTAATGGAAATTGGGGCATTAGAATTTAAAGGAGGAAAGATCAAATCAATTGACACCTGCTGGCTGAGGCAACATAGTGTTGTTTTCCAGGAGCAACAATTCCACCATATTTCCTTTCATAACAGCATGAGTAGTTGTGATTATCATAGGAACAGGTAAACAGCCCTATAAAGGCACCGACTCCTCAGGGATACAGGAATAACCAGGACCTTTTACATTTCCATTTTAAAAAGGGCTTGTCTTTGAATCTCAGTTGTTATCTGGTATTAGAAGGGGAATTCTCCCTGGGTTTTATTTTGCAGGGATTTCCAGAAGAGGTAAGGGAGGGTAGGGTATGGGTAGTTCCTTTTGTGTTCCTATGACCTTTTAAGTGAAGGCTGGGTTTAGAAAGGAAGATATAAAAATTAGAATTAATGATGAACTGATCCTGATAGGATGCATAGCAGCATTTTCTAGAGTTCAGCTCTGTGAAAGTGAGCTTGGAAATGGGATAATGCTTTATCTGCTGCAGGTTTCACTGGAATGTCCCAGTGAAAGCAGCCAAGCAGAGTTCATTGGGAGGTGGAGAAAATAACATGAAAACCATTTGAAAGTTTTTAATCATGTTTTGATGATGAAGATTTTGATGGTGAAGCCTGGAAAATCAAGTCTAAATGGTTTTGAATGACTAGAGGGAAAATCCAAGAGAATGGACTTCCTGTAATCCAAGAGCTTTTTGAATTACTTGGACCCAAACCATTTCATCTTGACTTTCAGGGCAAAAAACTATTGTTAATTTCAGGGGGCCACTGAATGTGCTTATTTTCTCACACTTCTGTTCTCACACAGCTGCTTTCTGACAGGAAGACCAGAGTGGTAACAAGATGCCACTTCTGTAATATGGTGGGTTTAAGTTTTGAGTTCACCTCAACAGCATTTCAACATATCCAATAATCTATATTTAACAATATTATTTTCCTCTTTTTTAAAAAAGGTTAAAGACTTTATTCAGCTTACTCTTGTCACAAGAGAGGAAAAATAGTGACACAGTGTTTCTGCTCATACATCTTTCCCCCTGCAGTACAAGTATGTGCAATTTGTCTATCCTCTCTTGTATCATAGATTATAAAGTTTCAGTCTTTGCCCCTGGAAAAATACTTTTCAACCAATGGAGTTCCTTCTCAGGAATTTTTGGTTTTGTTAACCTATCTTTTTTCCCCCCTTAATTTCATCTAATTATTTTCAAGTTTAAATCCTTTTCTAGTGAGCTTATTAATTTTCTTCTTTCTAACTGATAGTTATTCCCCACCACCTTTAACATCCCCCTCTTTTAACTGTCTCAGTGTATTGCCTGTATTTTGTTCTGTGTTTTTCCTCCCAATTGGTCTAACTTGTTAATTAATCATTTGGCTTCTCTCTGAACAACTTGTTTCCATAGAAATATCTTTCTTGATGCCTCCTAGTATAGTCACAGCTGAAGTTAGGTTCCTTGATCTCCTATGTTAACGCAAGATGATCAGAGAAGAAAATAGAAAACAATTACTCTGGGATCTTACCAGGAGAAAGTTAGAAATGAAATGTCATTAAGCTTTGATTCATGAAGAGTGTTGAGGGAGGTGGTAGAAGGGACAGAGGGGAAGAAAGAAGTGAGGGGATCTCTTGTAAATGTAAGGGAAATATTCCAGTGACAGGAATTAAAATATGCAGGGAGCTTGGCTTTAATGGGAAGTGACTCCATTGCTTGGCACAGTGACTGTCTGAAACAACTTTGGTGACTTGGGGGTTCTGCAGAGTTTTGGTAAAGCATGAGTGAGGGATTCAGCAGCAGCAGGCTCATTGCTGAAGACAATTAATTCTGGTCATGCAGTGCTTTGTGAAGTTGTTTAAAAGGACCCTCTCTAGGTTTGTTTTCACCACATTTGAGTGAGGTGGAATGTGAGTGGCTTGCAGCTGCTGTGGGCAGCATCCCTGCATGTGCTGACCACAGTCAGGGGTTTGGCCAAAGCTTGGAAGGAAACCCATCAGAAAAGCTCTAGAGAGCCTTCAGCAAGGGTAGGTGGATCCAGAAAATATGAAATCAAGCAACAAGGACCATTTGGGGGAAATGTTCCCCTTTTCCAGTTGTCAGTCCCAAACAATGGCATAAGCTTTGAGGCTGTAGTGATGTTATTGTGGTCCTTGGTGAGCTCCAGAGCTGGGAACTGAAAATGTGAGCAGAAACCTGGGAACCCAGGTGAGCAGGAAACCTTTTCTTGTCTTTCCCTCCAGCTTGAGGACCTCCAGCAGCAGCCTCACAAGTCATCAGCCAAGCAGCTGAATGTGCAGGGTTTGTCAGGCTGTGAAAATACCCACATGCCCCTTCTGAAGCTGAGACATCCTTATTCCAGACACCCTTTTCTCCAGCATGCAAGCCTCCTGTGCTTGCCTCCTGTGGGCTGGACCTCCTCTAGTGAGAGGCAGATGCCAGGATTCCCTGGGTTTGTTTTCCTACAGGATACATAAAATGGTCAAAAAGGAGGAATGTGATTCCTTCCTGGAAAGCCTTGAGAAATGCTTCACTGAATGTGTGTTGGACTGAAGGAGTTCACCCCTAAGATTTTATGTGGGTCTTTCCATGGCTGGTAACCCACACAAAACTAGGGAGCTTGATGGTAGTTTGTTGTTAAAGAGGAAGCAAATGAACATTTTAGGGTTATGCACTGTCTTCTCATGGGAAATGCCCAAAGGAAAATGGGTGGGAAAGAGAAACTGCATGCTCTGGTTGGAGCATTTCTATGGGATGGGAGCAGTCTGATGTTATCCCCAGATTTAAATGATACATTCTGTCTCCCTAATCCAAGCACATAGCTGCAAATTTAATCAGAGCAGGGTGTGTGCTTTTTATATGGCTTTGGGTGGGTCTGGCAAAAAGCATTTTCTTAGGTAATCATGGCTAATGCCATATATCACACTACCCTAATTTCTTTGGTATTGTGTCACACAGTGCCAATATCAAACATCTTTTTCATTGTGCCATACAAATTGCCCATTTAGGAAGCAATTGCACAAAAATAAATCATAGGTCTGTGCATATTTTGCATTTGATTGTTATACAGAAAACTACTGATAATGAAACACACCCATAAATTATAACTTCATTAGGGTATAATGTTCCTAAATGAGATTGGGAAAAAGAAGATTTCTTCATCTATGAGAATTTTTATTTTAATTAAATTTTTTTGCTTATCAATTTCATTTAAGTTCTTATTTTCCCTGCTGTGTTTTAGGCTCCAAACTCTAAGAGCCTAAACACTGCATGAAGTTGTTCTACAGAAATTTAGAGCCTGGTCTGGCTTCCTGGAGTTGTTCACAGAGTCTGAATTACCTTTCAACCTCTGTAAATTAACACAGCATCCCACCCTTCCATCTGCCCTGTTGAACTGTAACACCTGACGGTTCAGCAGATAAAAAATTATTAGGGATTTAAAGTTAATTCTAGTGAAATAATTTAAAACTTTTGATATAGTTAGATATAGATAAAAAGTTTATAGATAAAACTTTTGGTTCTTCTGAGACCAGCCTACGTGCCACTCTGTACCTGTTGATGATTGTTCAGGCTGCAAAGGCTGATCATAGTTTTTTATTAGATTTTGTGCTGCATCAATAAAAGAATAAAGTCAAATCACAGCAGCAATGAACTACAGCAAATGCAAAGAAGTCGAGTCTGTTGCAAAGGCTGAAAAACATGCTAATATGATGGTTGTATCCAGATTCAATGCACAACTGTATGTGAGCTGTTCAGACCACAAACCCTTCCTAGTCCAGACTAAGTCCATATAAGCAAAATAAAGCCCCGGTTCCATCTGATCCATGAAAAGCTCTGTGGCGAGGGACCTGACTGCAAAACAGCACTGCAGAACATCGTGAGGCTGGGGCACACTCGGTAGGGGGATGAGAGGCCGGTTCTAGGGATGAATCCCCGATCCCAGCTCTGCTCTGCCCCTCCTGTGCCGCTGGGCACAGCATCCCGCTGCGGGATGCACCGTCCCTCCGGCTCTTCTGTGCAGGCAGCACAGTTCTGCGTGTTTGGGGAAAAAAACAGCTGATTTTGGAGACCTTTGAGGAATGACAGTGGCAAAACTTTAAAGCATGGAGGTAAACCAGCAAGGGAAGCAGGGGATATCGATTTGCCTTGATCTGAACGAGTGCGGGGCGCGGGTGCGGGACAGCGGCTCTGAACAGCCAGGGACGGGCAGGGACAGGCAGGGACGGGCAGGGACAGCCGGCAGGGACGGGCAGGGACAGCCGGCAGGGACAGGCAGGGACGGGCAGGGACGGGCAGGGACGGGCAGGGACAGCCGGCAGGGACGGGCAGGGACCCGGGCCAGCCCCCTGCGGCACGGGTCGGAGCGGGGCCGGGCGGGGCTCGCCGGGGAAGGGCGGTGCCAGGGAGCGGAGCGGGCGGTGCGGGACGGGGACGAGGGGCAGCGGTGCAGGACAGCCCCGGGGAGGATCCCGTGGGTGCTGATGACATCCCCAGGTGAGGATCCAGCTCAGTGCCGTGGCAGATGACATCCCTAAATGAAGATCCAGGTCAGTGCTGCGGCAGATGACAGCCCCAGGTGAGGCTCCAGGTGGGTGCTGCTGTTTCCACCACTGCTTTTTTAGGGTGACAGTGGTTCTCTGGCTGTCAGCACTTTGGATCATGCTCTTCCAGTAGCTGCTGCTTTTGCTGACTTGTTGGATGCGATTGGAAAGTTCCAGGTAGATTGTCTGACTTTGTTGCATATCTTCAAATATCAACGAGCTCCATCAGGGCAGAGTGACCCAGTAAAAGTTTGTCCACTGCCCTGGGCTCAGCAGGCTCAACACTGCACAGCTTTAGCAGGGGCAATAATCCAGCTTGCTTTTAGTTACAGCCACTTACTGTGCAATCTCTTTTGGGTTAAATAGTTCCTTACACATAGGTTGAACCTGTATCACACACTGTGGTGTTACTGGCATTTTGTATAATTAAAGAAGACATAGTGCTAGTGCTATGCAGTGAAAGAGCACAGACAGTTCACTTGCTTAGGGGTTTGTTACTTCTGTGCTATAGGTTTATTGATATTGGCTCTAGTGGCAGCAAGCTGTGCCCTCCCTGCTACAATTCACCCCAGGAATCTTGCATCAAGTTTTTCTCAATCATGTACAAGGGTCCTGTGAAAAAACATCCATAAGGAGCTTTGGCAGCAGAGAAATGTGGGATCTGTTCCTGCTTCACAGCCAGCAGGGCTGAAGCACAGTGAAGCAACATATCTGGGATTAGATTCAGGGAGATAAATCCCTTACTTGGATAAGGATTTTCCGGTGTGGATTGGAAATTAGAGACAGTCTCATTTCTCCTGAATTTGATGTGAGTTAGGTACCAACTTTCCTCGAGCCCTTCAAAATTCCCATACAGCAAACACTACCTTCTCTAACATACTTATAAGCAATTAAAAGATCAGGCAGCACTGACAAGCTAGTTAATGTGGCCTGCAAAGAAAATGCCTTCAAACTTGTTTGGGTCCCAGGAACCAACAGGGGAGAAAAATGACACGGACCCAAGTAAAGGCCTTACTATCAGCTTGGGAGTCCTGGTAATCAGCTTGGGAGCTGATGCCAAGGAGCTGGATAAAGATGCAATTAAGGTTGCCACAAAGTTCTGGGATACATTGCAGTTCCCAGCTGTGATAACTGAAGAGTTGGCTGCAGTTCCAAAACACCAGCATGATAGTAAAGTAGGAATGAAAGGACAAATATCTTGGCCTTTTCATTTTCCAGACATTTATGTTCACTATCTGCATGGAGCCTAAATTATCCTGGCTAAATTCCAAGTTATAATCTCTTTTTTTCCCCCCCTCTTCTTCAAGTGGGTTAGTAAAGTACAATTAAGCTTTGATATTTTGCATTGCACAAGAGAGAACAGAATAAACATTTCCACTTATTTATGATCCATCTTAGCTCTTGGAGAGTTGGACAGTTTTACAACTCCCTGACTGCTTATCTTGGTCAGTGCAAACACCCTACTTTGAAAGCATTGCTTTTGAGCCTTCAGCATGGAGCAGACATCATGTTCCAACTCTATTTTTAAGTAAAAGGATATAATGTAAATAAAAACAGTTATTAAAAATCCTGTCACAGGTAAAATGCAGTTCTGAACGTCCAGAAATCAGAGTTCTAGCAAAGCAAATGCATTTTTCACAGGGTGTGTGTAAAATGAGATGCCTCATTAGCAGCTGTAACTCACGGGGAAGATAACATCAATTCTTACAGCCCTAGAAAGATGCACAATCCAGAAAGATGTGATGGGAAACTCATCATTTGATGTTCAGATGGAGCCTGAAAACCCCTTGTCGCTTCCAGCACTGCCAGCACAAGCAGCAGTGACAGGATCTGAGGCAGTGCATAAAGGACCTGCCAGTTCCCAGCCCTGGGCTCGTGAGCTGTAGGGAGAATGTGTGCCAGAGTTTGAGATGTGGCTGCCAAGCGTGCACAGGGGCTGGTGACTGCAGCTCTGGGGGGCTGGGGGATGGCAGTCTGGGTGTCAGAGGTGAGGGGAGGCAGCAGCATTCCCCTGGGAGGCATAGCTGGCCCTGCCTGGCACATCAGGCAGGCTGGGAGGTGGGGACCCTGGGCACCTGCTTGTTGAGGAGGTTTACTGCCGTTTAGAGAGGAAAAAAAGGTCTTCTGTATAATGACAGAGGTTGGGAAAGAGCAAAATCCTTTGGGATTTTTTTCTGTTTCGTTACAGAGTGGTGCAATGTGCAGTCAGTGAGGAGTCAGTCCTACCCTCAGTTCTTTCTCCTGTCTGCTGGGCATGTTGAGAAATCCTTTCTTTGCCACAAGCACCACACTTAAATCCTACAGAAAAGGGGACAAGGAGGGTCCTGCTGTAACTAATGCAGGAGTGCTGCAAACAGAAAGAAAACCTGTCCAATTGTTCTTCTTCCTGCCATGGTTTTGGAAGGTGTTCAGATTTAAATCCCTTTAATTAATGAAGTCCTGATCACCATGTG
Organism: Passer domesticus; assembly: GCF_036417665.1. Taxonomy (NCBI): domain Eukaryota; kingdom Metazoa; phylum Chordata; class Aves; order Passeriformes; family Passeridae; genus Passer; species Passer domesticus. The sequence goes on along the minus strand of NC_087486.1, from coordinate 13,922,259 downwards.
ATTCCTACCTGTTGAAACTGGAAAACTATTTTGGATGGAGATAGAAGTAATGCATCTACCATTGGTTTTAAAAATCTGTTAAAAATTGCTTTGAAAAAGACCTATAATGAGACACTTCTGTAAATGCAATACATTTAGGTAAAGGTTTCACAGTAGGCTGAGCTCCCTGGCCTGGGCAGGCAGCTGCACATTCCTACAGCCCTCCCTGCATGGACCCTCCACCGCCCTTGTCCTGCCCCTGGAACCTATCAGAGCATGTGGTAGCCAATTCAGAAAGCTAAAACTTCTGAAATCTCATCTTGCCAAACAAAAGTGACTCATTTCCACCCAGTTTGGCTGACAGGACCTGCTGGCATCAGCTCGGGGTGTCAGTGAGGAGTAGGAGCTCACAGTTGGGGAATAGAAGGTCTCCTGCTTTGGCAGCAACTGAAAGGCACACTGCATCCTGGCAGCAAGGTTCACTGTGGCTGGTGCTTTTAAAAAGAGTTTATATTCTCCCATTTTATTTTGAGTATTTTAAAATTTGAAGTACAGTTTGATGTTCTTCTTTAGCTGAAGTTTGCTCACCTCACAGTAAGGCTGACTGGCCTGTTTGATACACAGCTGTCACTGGTTTGGGTTGCTGCCTCTGCCTTGTTAGGATAGTGCTTCTTGTCAGGAAAACATCTCAGAGACAATGCCCAAATCTCAGCACAGATGTCTTTCCTTTGTTGCAAACAATCTGGTTAACAGTGCTGTTCATTCTGATAGGGATTTAATTCACACTGTAGCATCTGTTTCCAGGTACCTGAGGAGTGTGGGTCCTGCAGGCTGCACTCAGGGCACTCTCACATGGGCACACACAGCTTCTCACAGCTGAGAGGTGCAGTGTGCACTCAGGACACTCACATGGGCACACACAGCTTCTCACAGCTGAGAGGTGCAGTGTGCACTCAGGACACTCACATGGGCACACACAGCTTCTCACAGCTGAGAGGTGCAGTGTGCACTCAGGACACTCTCACATGGGCACACACAGCTTCTCACAGCTGAGAGGTGCAGTGTGCACTCAGGACACTCTCACATGGGCACACACAGCTTCTCAGCCCCGGGGCTGCAGGAGAGGTGTCACAGCCCAGCTGGTGGAGGTGCTGGGGCTGCAGGGAGGAGGGTGCATGGGGAAGGGGCAGCAGCTGTGGAGGGGCTGGGCTGGGGCACAGGCAGGACTCTGAATGCTCTTTGCAGGGTCTGGGCTGAGTCCTCAGCACAGGACATGCCTGTGGGACACAGTGCAGCCAAAGGGTGGCACAGCCTGGGTACTCTCTGTTGTTTCTCATAAACATCTGGTAGTAACCTACCACCCATAGCCTGTGGGGAAATAGCTGGCTTGGCATGGAAGAGTTGCTGGCAGCCTCTAAACTAGGAATATTACATTTTGGAAGATTTTTTTTCCCATCTGCTTAATTATGAAATCAGTTCAGCAGAGGGAGGTGACACATTTAGGTCGCTCTGCTATTTCAGTTGTGCAGATTGCACCCAAAAGATGTTAAAAAGTTGTCATCCTCTTGTCTAGGCCAGGTTACTCCAAACTCTGTCCAGCCTGGCCTTGAACATTTCCTGGGATGGGGCAGCCACAGCTTCTCAGGGCACCCTGTGCCAGGGCTTTACCACCCTCACAGAAAAGAATTTCTTTCTAATATCTAATCCAAGCATGCCCTGTGATTGTGCAAAGGTATGTTAAAAGGCCTGGAGATTTACATCAGCAAAGAAAATTCCCCCAGCTCCTCTGTCCTTGTTCTATGGAAGAGGCCACCTCTAAGTGTCTATTTTCATATTCATTGAAAATAGCCTCACTAGGTGCAAAATATTTTTCTGTGTTATTTTTCTGTTCTATTTTGCATCACTTTTCATGGCTTGGTTTGGTCTAAAAATGGAGTTGTGCTTTTAATGTGTGGGGAACTGGGGAAGCTTCAGCCCCTAGGGTCCCTGTCTGAGCTCAGGATTGCTGTGCACAGGCTGAGGTCTGCAATGAGGACAGCTACAGTTTTTCCACAGCTGAGATGGCTGAGTGGATCTACTGGGGTTTTCTAAATGAAAATCACTTTGTGAAAACTTTTAGTGTTAGACTGGTAATCCTCCTGGCTCTTTTCTACAAGTAGCTTTTATTTTTCCTCTTTTACTCTATGAATACAATGCTTGTCTTTTATTGTCTCCAGTAAATGCTGTGTTGTGGTAAAGATTGTGATAAATGATGGCACTAAGTATAGCAGTAAATATAGGCATAGTGTATATAGGTTGTTGTAGAAGAAATTAGTTTCTGATCTGGAGTATCAAAAAAGAGTTTCATCCGTTTTGTGTAAAAATATCTCGGTCTTCCTGTGATATTACTTCATTCTCAGGTGAAAAAGCCTTAAAATTTTGTGCAGGGAAGCCTCTGTTAGAATGGCATTGTCCAATTTGATTAAGTGAAAATTAAAACAATTTTAAGTTTTAAAGCAGAAAAATAAAATCATGGAAGATGTGTGATATTTTTGGTTAGTGTCTGATTGCACTGATGACTTACAATTGAGAAGTCTGAGCAAAGCAAGCAGTGAATTTGAACAGGTATGTATGTGAAGTGCCCTGGAATCCTAATCTGTGAGTGTGTGTGTAAAGAAAACAGTTTTAAGGAGCAGCTCTGTTCCTCTGGCCTATCATGCTTCTCTTTAAGGTGCTTTAAAAACGTTTCTCTCTACTGAGCATGCTGGATTTTAAGGTAGCTCAACAATGTTCCTTTCAAAGTCTTTGGTTTTAGGTTGGTGTGTGGCGTGGCACATGCTGGGGTGTGCACAGACCTACAGAAAGTGATTTTGGAATCCTCTTCCACAGACCCAGACCCTCCCAGTGCTGGCAGAGATCAGAGCCTGGGGGCTTGTGCCCCTGCTGACCTGCCTGTGTTTTGAGGAGCCTGGTGTGTGGTTCTGTGGGGCTGTGTCCTGCTCTGCCTCTCTGGGAGTGTTTCAGTGGTACTGGCCACAGGCATTCCCCAGTTGTCACAAAGTGAGCAGCGAGTTCTTGACATCTGCCGTGCTGCACTGGCTGCCAAGTGGAGTAGGTAGTTGGCAAGGAAATAAATATTGATAGGCCCTAGCAACAGGTACTCCTGAGAACTCTTGTTCTGGGAATGCTTAGGCCATGGCCAGTGTTATTAAAGTTGTGAGAGCATTTTAAGTTTATTTATAGGATTTGTTTGTGTCTTATCACCATCTCTCAGCGCTGGAATGCATGAGCAGGCTGTGCCGTGTGAGGGCACAGATGTGTGCCCCACACCCTGCTCTGGTCACTCATTTCTACTGCAGCAGATGCCCCACTGCCCCAGCTCAGGCACAGCTGATTTACCCCCTGTGAGACATCCCAGGAATGTGTTCAAATCAACCAGTCCTGTGTTTGCTTATCTCAATAGTATGAATGACTATTGCAGAGCTATGTGCATGTAGGTGCATTGGATACAAGGACTTTTTCCTTTTTAGCAATATCCTAATAAAACATTAACATACAAGATTCTCAGAGAGTGTGCCAAGGTGAAATTAGCTGATCACTGACTCTGGTGAGCACTGTCCATGAACAATTGTGTGTTCTCATTGCAGAAATTGAAGCCAGAGAAGCCTGCGACTGGCTGAGAGCTGCTGGATTTCCCCAGTATGCTCAGCTGTTTGAAGGTATGATCACAAAGACTTGCCAAGCAGCTGACACTGAATTTGAGTGGAATTGTTCACATAAATAATATATTTTAGAACCTGACACTTCTGATGGAAGCACTTCCAAATTCTGTTATATCTTCATGCAAACCTGTAGGAAAGTAGTGACCTGGTGTGTTTCCTTGCAGAAGGGACATCTCAGCAGGGACTCAGAACAATTCTTTAAAGGACCAAATCTTCCCTGGTTTTCTTTCCCTGTTGTTAGACTGTAACTCAGTCAAATTTCTGCTTTTGTTATTTTTAGTTGCTTATAATTTTTCCAGCCTTTTTTTTTCCTTGGGGTGCTGGAAGTGATGTTTCCAACCACTGATTGCAACCAAAACTCCTCTGAGGCTCTCTAGCCTGTGATCTGAGTGAGATTGCTTTATTGGTGTTTTGAAAAAGAATGTTGGAAAAAATCATCTTGCAATCATAAGTGTTCAGGAGGAATATTCAGCAGCAGCCAGCCAGTCAAAAATGTAATTTCAGCATGTTTTCATGTTGTTAAAACTACAAAGTGTGCTTATTTCTTGGGAGGAGGTATGGATTTGTTGAGAGCTTGTATAATTTTTCAGGCCACACTTGTGCATATGCCTTAAAACTGTTCTTCTTTAAAATATGGTTTTTGTTACAATAATTGAAAGTAACAAAAGCTAACCTATTTTTAAGAAAGATTTTATCAAAGAACTACAGTTAAAAGAACAACATTAACTGAACTACAGTTAAAAGAACAACATTAACTGCTTTAATTACCACCTCCCCTGGTCACTGCAAAATTGAAAATTTGAAGTCAAGCCTGTAGAGCTGGGTTTGAAAGTTGTATTCTATGAAACCTGGAAATGCTTCCTGTCTGCCTACAGCAGATTGTATTCTGTAGGCTGTTTGTTGGAAATGTGCATTGCCATGCTTCTGGAAAATTAATCCCCTGCATTACCTTGCTGTTTATGCTGTTTGCTGACCTGGCTAGGAAAATAAAGCTTATAAAATAAGCTAAGAAAACACATGTGGACCTCAGTGGTTCTCTCATGTGCAAGGCTAAATCTCAGGAGCTGAAACACTGAACTCTTCAGCTTCCAGCCCAGCGTGATGTGTCAGGCTCCCTAGAGCTCAGAGAGTCTCATGTGCTGCATTGCACCTCACCATGGCAAAGGCTCATGTAAAACAATCCCTGCTTTATTCTGTAGAAGGTGCAGAGAACCAAAGCAAATCTAAAGGTTATTTTGTGTTTCTTGTCTATGGCACTCAGTAACTGCAAGCTCCTGGAAATGCAGAAGGGCTTGTTCACCTGTAATAACAGCAGCAAGCAGATCCCTGCATTTGTTCTCCCACTTGCCCTAAGAAACTGATCCTCACTTGCCCTAAGAAACTGATCCTCACTTGCTGGAAGGATGTTTGCAGGAATGCACAGCCATAGAAATAGAAGTAGTTTCATTTCAACTGTGATAAATAAGCTGCAAAACTGAAAGTCTTTGCAATTACAACTCAGATTTCAGATTCAACTTCTTTGTTCACAGATATGCAGTTTCCCATTGATGTAAAAACTGTGAGGAGAGATCATGAATTTTTAGATGGAGATGCCATTGAATCACTGTTCAGGTAAACATTAATCATGAATCATCTTTGATACCCCCAGCCCCCCAGTTACTTGTTACTCATCTTTTCATGCCTCTGCTTTTGTCAGAGAGGAACAAAGTCACCACATCTGTGACTGAAGGAAATCACTTTAGCGCATAGTTTAGTGCCACTATAGTTAGTTGTTTTAGGAATTAAAAGGTAAAGTAAGCACATGTCTGCACTTCCTCTTCAGCCAAGCTCTCAGGGATGTTACACTGAGCATTAAATATCTTTTTTGTGATGTAAAATGGCTGCAAGCTGATTAAAAATAACCAGTTCCCTGCAAGCATGGCAGGCTGCTCTCTAGGATCATGTATAATGGAGTGCAGGAATTTCCTCCAACTCCTGTTCCAGCAGATAGACAGAAAGAAATTATCTGCATGAGATCTATTCTGTTTTCCTGAATATTTTTTGGGTGAGAAACAAAGGTACTGGTTTGAAGTTATTCAACAGCTTTGCCACAGCTGTTCAGAAAACACAAGAGAACCTGCCTTGCCAGTGCCAAGTCAGACCCAGGGCCCTGTGGAATTTCCCCATGGAACAGTACCAGGACAACAGGAGGCTCCTGCTTCCATTGGTACTGCAGTTACTGCAGCCTCCTCATGGTGGGATTGTTTAGCAGAGTTTCTTCAGCAGAAATAATGATTTCTAACACTTAGGGCTGTGCAAAGTTCCTCTCCTGGTGAGCTGTTCTGGTTCTTTTCTGTGCTGTCAGGTCACCTGAATTCCAGCTCTGCCTGCACCAGAGCACCAAGAGGAGTTGGTCACACACATCCCTAAAACACAGCAGATATTGGAGAACTTTGGGTGTATTTTGAGAGAACTTTGGGTATATTTTGTTTTTTGGTGTCACTTGTGTCCTGGGTGCACCATGGAGACTCTTGGTGTGCCTCCTCTTGATGCCACCTATTATTTGACAACTAAGTGATTGACTAGTTTGGGGACCTTACTGATTCCACAAGCTTTCATTAAAATGATAGATAATGCAGTCCTTCCAGGGATACAGGTTAACATCTTGATTCTTTTTTTCAAGAAGCCCATGCAGAATTTCATTTATTTTCAAAATCTTAAATCAATATGAAGTTTTTCACAACCAGTAAAGCTAATATTATGATCTTTTAAAATTAAATTATTGATTATAGTTGTCTTCTCTAGTTTTAAGATGGCAGAACTGGAAGTGTGAACATCATGTTGTTGTTATTGGTGCTGGTTTTGGGGGCCAGTGTATGGGAGCCTCTAACAGAATGTCAGTCTTTGACAATAGTGAAGACTCCATGGTAGAAGATCACAACAAGTTTGGTGCATGTTTGTTTTCAAGCAATAAAATAGTTGAAATTTAAAACTCCTGTGTTTTTTCTCAAACCCTAGAAGGTTGAACACATTGAACAAGTATGCATCAATGAAAGTGGAAATAAGCCGTGATAGGAAACGGGTATGTCTGTAACATACAGTTGCTGTTCTCATTAAAGATGTGTTTAGCTATTGTACCAAACACCTGAGCTTAAAAGTGCATGAAGCATTAGCAATTTCTGAACTTTCCTTTCTATTCCATCCCACAAAGCTCTGCTATTTGCATTATGTTGAGAAAACATAGGGATTTGAAACTTTGCAAGGCAGGTTAGGGGTGGCTTTTGAAACACGTTCAAAATGTGATTTGACACATATTACTGTCCAACAGTTGCCCCAGAGCCTCATCTCAGCATGGCTATCATTGCTTTCTTAAGTAGTTTCCCACCTCATTTAAGTGCTGTAAGTGAAATTTCACTCCTGTTGATTTAACAAAGAAATTAAAAGCGCAATCCAAATGTTCAGCCAATACAAGCTGGGTAGGTTTTAGCTGTGCTGTCTTTGTGCTCTGCCCCTGCAGCTAAGTCAGGGTGGTGGCCACAGCTTGGCTGGGCAGCACCAGCTCTGCAAAGCTTATGAGCCACCCTGGATTGACTGCAGGACTAGTGAGAAAATTATGCCATCTTCTGGAAAAATATCTGGGTTTTGGAGAGTTCTGCTCTCTCTTAGGGCAGAATGGGGCAAGAGAGCCCAGAGAGAAGAGACAGGTGGCTCCCATCTCTCCAGTGTTTCACTGTCCCAGTGTTGCCTCAGAGTGGGGACACTCCAGCAAAGGGACAGCTGGTGCAGGTGGCAAGGGAGGCTGAGGGCTCCAAAAGGGTGCCACAGTCCCACAGCTAAACACTTCTTTACCTGGAAATGGATGAATTTTGGTCACAGAACTGTGAGAGTGTTTGATTTGTTTGACTTTAGGAAAGGCAGTATAAACCCAATACAATCACCTTTCAAAACCCTTTGATTTGCCACAAACCAGGATTTTTCACCCTTAGATCAAATCTGTCACTTTTTCCTGTGGTCAGCTTCCCAGATTTATCAGCATGCTTGGGCATCATTTGTCAGCATGTTTTTCAGCTAACTTAGGGCAGACCTTCAGTGTCTGAATGGTCACGTTTCCATATGTTGGTCATGGGGGTTTTGGAAGTCGGTAGAAAATTTAAGTCTATTTTTTATGTTAAACTGGTTTTTGTAATTTAAAATTTGCCAAACTTTGCCCTTGAACTGGTGTTGGTTTTTTTTCTCCTTCTAAGAGTGACGACTCAGAAGATGATGAACCTTGTGCAATAAGTGACAGATGGGCTTATGAGAGGTGCAGCCAGCGGTGGTCTCGCATCGAGAGCCTGGCAGGATTCCCAGCAGAGGAAGGGGCTGGTGCTCCCACCCCAGGCAGCCCAGTGCTGAAGATCATCAACAACGAGGATAATGTCTTTCTGGATCATGGTGAGAAGCACGATGTGTCCTCAATTCACAGCACCAGCAGTGCTGACAGTGACATTGTTAACTCCCAAAAACCTTTTGAAGATGTGGAAACCAGCACGAGCTCCTCAAGATGTTCCTCAGTTAAGGTACCTTCACTGGACTCTGCTTTTAGTTGTTCTCCTCCCCCCGGTGAATTTTTAAATATCACCTGTGAGGAGAAGCTTTTGGATAAGTCACCATCCAAAAAGAGGAAGAGCCTTCTGAAGAAAATGGAGAAGCTGCACTTAAGGAGCTGCAATTTAAGGAGTGGTCAGTCAAAGGCCAGACCCATAATAAGTGAACCTGTTCTTCTGGAAGGACTTAATGAAGAAAAGATGAAGATGCTGAACTGTGTAAATATTTCTGACCTCTCTGGCATCCGAACAAAGAACAATTCTTCCTTTTCTCCCCAGAGCTGCAACAGCAGCAATCAGTCTGTAAACAGCAGCACAGGGAGCACTCCAAGCCCTGTTATAAAACCAGGCAGCCCCTGTGGAGGAAGGGGGACCTGTGCAGAGCACATGGACACCAGCAAGCTGGGGAATGATCGATCCCAGCAAAACCTAAAAAATGACACGACGGTACAAAAGAGCCAGATGTTTCAAATACCACAAGGCCATAAACCTGGCACCTTCCCCACAGTACTTACAGACAGCTCCCTGTGTCCAGCAGACAGCTCTTCTGTCAACTGGAGAACAGGGAGCTTCCACGGGTGCAGGAGGAGCCGGAGCAGAAGTGGTTCCAGGGGCGCCAGGAGCCCCGTGCTGGGCAGGGATCACAGGCTGAGTGTGTATGACAACATGCCCAGCCCTGACCTGCAGGGTCTGGAGGCCGCGCAAATCGGCGACGACGACGTTTTCTCAGAGCTGAACAGTGTCATAGCAGATGTCAATGGTCTCAAGAAGCTGGTTGATCAGTGGACAGAGAAGTTATCAGATGATGGGGATTCTGACTTTGCCAGTGACTTGACCTCTTTGTATCCACCCTCCCCTAAAGAAAGCTCTGTAGAAACAGAGGGCTCAGAAGATAAGACAGCAGGGGAGGCTGAGGGAGAGAGCAGCTGTGGCCTGGGCAAGGAGATTGGCTCTGCAGACCTGACATGCATCACAGACTCTCAAAAGACCAACAGGTCAGCATCCTTGGGTTTGCCTTTCATTCTGTCCACTCTAAACAGAATTGATTTGCCAGAACAAAGTATTCTAAAGTCTGTCCTAGGCAGCAAGGTCTGCATTGCTGGTGGCAGGTACTGCTCCACAGGCACCAATATCTGACCTCTGCTGAAAGTAGGACACTCAAAATCTGCATGAGCACTCAGGCATTGGAATCAGGAAGCAGTTTGTATTGCCAGAGGCCCTCCTGGATGGGGAGTACCTTGTTTAAGTGCAAATAACTATTTAAGTGCAAATAACATTTAGAGTCTTGGGTGCTTCACGGATGCAGGTAGCAAACAGGGATGGTGGAAACGGTCTAAGGTTAAGCAATATTTCTCCCATAGGCACGGGAAGCAGCACTGGTCTGTGGAAGAGAACCTGGAAAGCCTTTCCCTCCAGACTGATGGCCAGTCAGCTGCCCAGCTGGCCCGCACACAAAAGCTGGCACTGTTGAAACTCACAGCTTTAATGGACAGATATTCCCCTTCCAGTAAGCAGGGCTGGAACTGGTAAGTTGTCTGATATTAAAACAACCTGAGCTGGTGGGAGAGTAGTTGATGCAAGCATGTGAATTTCCTTGTCTGCCTACATTGCACATGTTCAGGATGAAGAATTTCATCCTATTAAATTGCCAGCAGCTTCATGGTTATTTCCATGGCTCAGGATTTCCTCTGCTCTGGGCTGTACTTTGCCCCTCGCTGCTGGTTGTGCTGTTGCTGATTTCAAGGCACATCAGTTTCTCTTTAGATTTGCCCAATTGCAGGGCTTTTTCAGGGGACCATCCCAGGAGCTGGCATCTGAGGTGAGAGTTGGCTGGACTGAGGATCCAGCCCTTCAGCACTGTCTGTTTGACCTAAACCAGTGACAAATTCAGACACTCAGAGAACTTACATACATTTTGTGATAGGGAGCTGGTACTTGAATATATAAAGAATGAAAAAACCCTGCAGTCCTGTATGGAATGTATTTCCCATGAGGATGCTTTATTAAAGTTAATTTCAGCAATGAAATGAGGAAGTCATCCCTGTAATTGGCTTTGCTGATTTTCTCTCCCTCCTGATGCTGTGTGTGCAGGTGTGTGGCAGAATTTGGGGTTGTGACAAGGTGCAGCTCAGCCCTTTCTGATGAGTGTGAAGGAGCAGGTGCAATGTGCTGGACACCTACTAAGTTGTATCTACATGGTTTTGTTTCCAGGACCATACCAAAGTTCATTAAAAAGCCAAAAGCCTCAGACTACAAGGACAAAAATGTGTTTGGGGTTCCTTTACTTCTGAATGTGCAGCGAACAAGCCACCCCCTGCCCAATGGCATCCTGCAAGCCCTGGAGTATCTGAGAAGCCACTTTCTTGACCAGGTATGAACTCGAGGCAGCCCAGAGGAGCTCTGGGCCATGAACAGATCTGCTCCAGGGAAGCAGACTCTCTTCCATACTTTTGTGAAGGACGTTTTTACCCCCTAAGGCTCTGAATACACAGAAGGTGTAGCTCTGAGCAGGTGGCCTGTGAGGAAATACCAGTGCTGATTTCCTCTGGGAGTACCTTTAGCCCTGTGCTGTGTTTTTGTGCCTTCCCTCACTGAAAGCCTCTTGGTGCAGGCAGTCAGGCTGTCTTTGCCTGGGGAGGTGTCATGCCTCTGCTCCCCAAGGAGGCAAATCTGCCAGACAGTGTCATCGTTCCCTCTGTTCTGTGGCTGCTGGTAGTGCCAGAGCTAATGTGAAAATTAGTCTTGTTTCAGCTGAAATGCACCACTAAGCAGAGAGAAAACATTACAGCAGTGCCTGTTACAACTTTTTCTGGAGCTCAGCTGTGTATTTATCCCCTGAGTGGAGATGGCAGAGGAAGTATGTGCTGTATATGGTGTTTCCATGGCATAGCTGCAGAAATGAAGACCTTGTGACATGAGACATATTAGTTAAAGAGAAGACTTTTCTTCCTGTGCTTTTTCCATTGATGCCAAAGTGCAAAATTGTGTGACTTCACTTCTGTGAAGTGACAATACAAGTGTTTTTCATTTTGAGGTTATGGTATCCATTCAGTTCATATAAATAAACCAGAGAGTGTAAATATTGTCTCAGTGGCACAGAGTAAAACTGTCACCAGAAGTTTTGGTGGGTGGAGCTCATGGGAAACTCCTAAATCTTGCTCAGTTGACAATCACATTAAAAAGAACATCAAAATTTCCTTCAAAATGGCATCCCTTTTCCAGCCTGTGGAAGGATTAGATATATCAGGTGTTACAGGGAGCCTTGTGCATCTCACAGTCAGTTTGTGTAAGCCAGCACTCGATGTATGTTTGTGATTGGTGGACACACATTGCTGCATTTGAAACTGAGAGTTGCCATGTGTAAACACAGCCTGCCCAAAAGAATGGACATATGTCAATGGTAGTGATTTAAAAAGGCAAAATGAGTATTTTTGAATTAAATAAAAGCCAAACAAAGATGAAAATTGGGATGTCACAGCTGATTCTGTGGGCACCAGGCATGATTTGCCTCAGAGAAATATCCATGTGGCTTCTAATGATACAAAAGTATTTTGGTGTTCAATCACACTGTCACAGGATATTTGCTGTTAGAAGGAAGGTGAAGGATCACTTGTTTGTCAAAATTTTGATTCCCAGTGATTCCTTTCTTTGTCTCTAATAATTTCTTTTACCCACAGGTTGGCCTGTTCCGAAAATCCGGTGTTAAATCCAGGATCCTGTCTTTAAGAGAAATGAATGAAACCAACCCAAACAATGTCTGTTATGAGGGGCAGTCAGCATTTGACGTGGCAGATATGGTGAAGCAGTATTTCCGAGACCTTCCTGAGCCTATATTCACCAGCAGGCTCTGTGAATCCTTCCTCCACATCTACCAGTGTAGGTACCAAAAACTGGCATTCTCCTGTGGTGGCAGCTCTCTGGTCACAGAGAGAAGCACACAACTTTCCCAGGCATCATCCTAGGAAAGGCTGTAAAAAGATCAGAGAAAAGAATGATAAACAATTCTTAGCCTAACTTGCTGCACCTGGTGTTGTGAACATGTGGAATGTGTTATGGAAATTTGTTTACCAGATTAACCAATTATTAACCAATGGTGATGGTGTTTTAATTAAAGGACCAATCAAATCCACCTGTAGTGAACTAGGGTACAAAAAAAAATCAATTAGTTTCTTAATAAAAAAGAATTAGCCATCTGAATGATGGAGTCCATATGTCATCTTCTTTCCTGTCCCCCGTAGCTAACACTGATATTTTCCAGTGCCTTGGCTATCTTAATGTTCAGCTGTACAAGGCAGTGGCCAGACCAGGACTAGTGCCAAGTCCCCCTGCAGAGGAGACAAGTCAGGCAGGACATTTCTGACAAGATGTGTTCATTGTGGCTCTGGACTTGGGAGCTTCCAGTCTGCATCCCATGAACCAGCTAGTTCTCTTCCCTGAGGGATGAGTGTAGTGAGATGCTGCAGCATCCCCCTTAAACTGTGCTTTTAAACAGTTATTTCCTTGTGCATAATTAAGAAATAACCTGGTCCCCTTGTTTATGGCATGGCATAGCTCCTTGAGCGAGAAGACCTGATGTATTGATATATTTCTTTATTAAGTGCCCAAGAACAGCTGCTGTGAAACAGCTGGGAAATGCCAGCAGCTTTCTGCCTGTGCTCACACTGTTACTGTCCTTGAGACTCAACCCAAAAACCAAGGAAACACAAAGCTGAAATATTGCATTTAATACAGTTTGAATGGGTTCTGTTTCCAGTACTTTGCCCTCAAGGCACTTTCAAAAAGCAGATGGACTGGGGAAGGAGCTTGAAGTAGGGCTAATAATGTTGGTGGGACAGACAAGTTCCTTCTGCTTTTGAGAAAAGGTTTTAAAAGACAAATTTTAATCTTTTTGAGAGGACTGGTGTTGCAGCCTAACTCATGTGGCTTTTATTGACCGAAGTCAATGAGCAGCTGCTGTTCTGTGTACAGTGTAGGTTCATGAAAATTCTGTTGGGTTTTATTTTATCACCTGCCAGGGTTTTAAAATTTTGTCTGAAAATGATTTATTTGTTTGAAATAAGCTTTCTTCTTGCATTCACAAATCCTCCTTTGTAAGGAGGTCTACAATTCCCACGTCCAAAGCATGTTTAACTGCTTTCTTCCAATTATTGTAATCTGGCCACTGTCTACCTCCTGTCTCTCGTTTTGGGAGAGAAACAGCAAATGCCCAAATTTTATCTTCTGGAGCAAGTGCACAAATTAAATTACTCTTTTGGAGAGAAGAATTGTGCTGCTTTCACCAAGAAGTCTGTTTTGTGTGTTCTATGTATGTGCTTCCACCTGAAGGGAAGGAGAAGTGACCTTCTGCCCTTTGCAGTGGTGTTAATTGGAGAAATCCTTGTGCTGGGGATGCATGTCAGGATGAACCAGACCCACCCTCCTGCCAGAGCTGTTTGGCCAGACAGTCTCAGTGGGGGTTGGTGTGAATTAAAATCTGTTGGCAAAACACTGGTCTCTGAATTGAGTTATCTGAGAGCATCTGTTCTCTTCACACTTGAAGCTGAAAGGAAAGGACAGTAGAGCAGCTCCAAAGTATCACTGCAGAGTAATATTTTATGGGGAGACAGGTCCTTATTTGGATTGTGACTCAGTTCAGGATATGTTCATTAGCATGGTGTTCAAGATAAATTGCAAGTCAGGCAGCAGCATCCCTGGGTGTGAACAGGCACTTGACAGGCAGTAGGAGAAATGGTTCATGTATGATGGGATAATGGCCTTTCCTTGTCTGCTGTGAGCTTGGGACAGGGAAATGGATGAACCTACAAGCTCAGTGCCCTGCTTGGGACCCTGCTGATGGATGCTCCTTCTGCAGCTCACGAGTGATTTTTATCATGGTTTATGGTTTCAGACGTGCCGAAGGACGAGCAGTTTCAGGCTGTCCAGGCTGCTATTCTGCTTCTCCCAAAGGAAAACCGAGAAGCTTTGAAAATCCTCCTGTTCTTCCTGCGAGATGTGGTGGCTTTTGTTGAGGAAAACCAGATGACCCCAACCAACATTGCTGTCTGTCTGGCACCTTCTTTGTTTCACCTCAACACCCTGAGGCGGGACAGTTCCTCCTCCTCAACCAGGTATTGGCACCTGATGCTGGCACTGCTGCTGTCCCCAGTGCTCTTGCTGGAGCAATGCTTCCTGTAGCTGGCCTAGGCTCAGTGTCTGGTTTTGAGGGGGGAACAGACTGTGTGTGCCTTGGGGTTTGCCATAAATCCCATTGCTCAGGTGCAGCAGGAGCTGCCTGCAGTGTGTGGAACAATGTGGCCGCTCACTGCCCAGTGCAGAGGGCTGTGGTGAGGCCCCATTGCCGTGCTCCTGACCAGTCTGTGTGTCCCTCACCACTGCTGCACTCCCCTGGTTGCCCAGCATGAGACTCACTGCTGGCATTAAAGTGGTGCTGGCCATTGGAAATGTGCTCCTGCACTGGCCACCTGAGCCCAGGTGTGGCCAGAAGGCCCTGCTGGTACCTGGCAGATTGAGGCAGCTGCTGGCACTGGTTTTGCTGGGTGATAAGGGGATCATTCCTGCCAAATTGAGCCACGAGGATTCTGTAAATTTATCTTAATAAGTAAAAGTATCTGGGTTGCATGTTTGTACGTGCAGGGAGGAAGGTGCCCTTGGGCCAAAGTAGACAAATAATCTCTGAGAGCATTCATGCCTTATCTGGCCTCCTGAGGCAGGGCTGTTTGCTCTGCTGGTGCTCCTGGGCTGTGGACAGCAGGATCAGGGCAGGAGAGCACAGCTGGCTGCGCAGGAGGCATCGTGCTCCCCACAGCGTAGCGAGCTGAGCACCTCACAGGGGAGGACTAGTCCCAAAGCAGGAGCTGTCAGATGTGCTGTTGGCATCTTTCAGGCTCTGGACAGCACAGGGGAAGGGAAAGAAAACACTGAGGATTTTTTTTCAATGTCACAAAACATCAGAAAATGCCTCAGGCATCCCTGTGCTGAGCTGGCACACGGCAAGGGAGCCACAGGCCACTGTGAGGGCACCTGGGGATGTGATGGAGTGGTGGCAGCAGATCCTGCTGGATTGCTGTGCTGTCTGAGCTCCTGGGAGCTACACTCTGGGACTTGTTCCTCTTTGCTTTACATCAGCGCTGCTCTGAAATGTTAGGACCAAAGATAGCAATGGAGTTTTCTCTTTGTTGTCAGTGTTTAGAAGCCAGGATGCTTTGAAGCTGCAGCTCTGCTGTAACTGTGCATTAATGCCTTGGTGCACAGTTCCCACTTCAAAGGCTTCAAGCTGACAGGTCTGACTCTGAGGAGCAGCACTGAGGACTATTATCTTCCACCCAATTTTCAAGCCATTTGGCAGGAATGTACATAGATAAAAGTTTCAGAAGCCAGGACTAATGATGTAATACCACTAGCATGAATTAAAAGAGGGGATTGTTTTTGAAACTGTTGGGTGTGCTTTGGCCCAAAGGATTTAAAATGTTCTACATGGGCTTTGCAGGTATCAAAGGAGCTTGATATTGAAGATTATACACAAATAAGCTTGGGGTCATTGTTGTTCTTGGCCAAGTGTGTGATGATGTGTTTGGGGAATAAATTCTTTGACTTGACTTTCTTGGGTGTCCATTACTACTGGTCAGTAGTGCCATGGATACCTTTGGGATGTGCTGGGAGGGAATTGACCTTCAGGGTCACATTGCATGAACCCTGCATGGCCATGCAGGTCCTTCAGTGCAGAGTGTTTTGTGTGGTTCCCAGCACTTTGCTCACTCAGCCTTCCTCTCACCTTCCCCTCTCCCAGATCCAGCCAGAGGAAGTGCAGCTTGGGGAAGCCAGACCAGAGGGAGCTGAACGAGAACCTGGCAGCAACGCAGGGCTTGGCCCACATGATAATGGAGTGCAACAGGCTCTTCCAGGTACGTCACTCACTGTCACCAAGCAACAGCTCTGGGCATCCTGGGGGGGGTGGCTGGCTTGGAGCAGCTGCTGGGCAATGTCCCTGCCAGCCCAGCTGCTGCTCTGTGCCTGTGGCAGATGGGCATCCTGCTGCTGCCACCAGAGAAAATGAGTGTCATTATTGCACTCCTCCATTCCCCCTCCATCCCCAGGTGATGGGGCTTCACTCCATGGGCTTGGGGACAGCTTAGAGAGCACCTGCAGGGCAGTGCTGCCATGTGCCCAGGCTGGGAGGCCCTGGCCATCCCTGCTGGAGAGTGGGTGGAAGTTTTCTTGCTGGGGCCTGGCCAGAGCAACAGCCATGCCTGTGCCTGGCCATTGACCCCAGTAATCTGAAGCTGGACCTTGGCCCACAGACTGACTTCCCAGCTTGACCGCGGCCTTTGCCCGTCATTATGGACTTGCCTAGTGATCCTTAGACTGTGGCTGACCCTGGTTGCTGTCCCTGGACCTGATCCTGACCTCCCTTCCTGGCTGACTCACCTTCCTGGCTCCACCTCGGACCTCATCGCCGTGGATGTGTCTGATGATCTTTGCTCTTGGCTGACCCTGGCTGCCACCTGTGGCTCAGCTCCGGCAGTGTGGGACAGGGCAGCTGCCCTGCCAGCCTTGCTGTCCCACCTGACCCTTGGCCCCTTTCCCTCAGGGGTGCTGTCCACACTCCAACAGTCAGCTCAGACCTTCTAATCCTCTGCTCCAGCTGCTTGTCTGGGCAGGGGACACTGCCCCTTGGCTCCCCTGCACTGACACATGGACCCAGCACTGATTCCACAGCCAGTGCCTGGCTTGAGTGACACCCCACCCCAGGACAGCTGAGGTTCCCAGGGGTCTGATCCCTGCATGGCATCAGTCTCCAGCCCAGACAGGGCTCCTAAGTGCCCCTCTCCACCCCCAGCCCATCCATGGGCCCCTGTATACCCCGCAGTGGCCTGAACCCCTGTGCCCAGCTCTGAGGCCCTTGGAGTGCCCTGACACCACCTCCTGCCCTGTACCCTCTGGTCAGCCCTGGCAGCACAGAGCTGGCCCTGTTCCTGGCTGCATGGCCCCATGGAATAGCCCCATGGAACTCTGAGCTACCCTTGCACACATGGACACTCCCCACCCCCCTGCTCTGACCATTGCTGACTCCAGCCCTGAGCTGTGGGGCTGCCCCTCACCCCGGGGTGCTGCTGGTGTCACCCCCTCCCTGCCAGGGTAGGCACTGGGTGCTGGACTCAGGGATTGCCTGGAGAGGGCTGTCCCCCTTCTGCTGGAGGCCACAGCTCAGCGTGGCAGCCTGTGCCATGCCCGTGCCTGGAGGAACACCTGGGTCTGCTGCTCTGGGCCCAGAGCTGGACTGGTCACTGTGGCCACCACTGGACTGCGGCTGACGCTGCTTCTGCCACTGAAGTGGCCCCGCGAGCAGGACCCGGCTCGTCACCGCTGCCACCCGGCGTGGCCCCAGGTAGGGCAGGAGGGGCCTGGCTGGCGAGGCTCTGCCTCAGCCCGGAGCAGGGAGAGCTCCACGGCACGGGTGTGGGGGACAGGAAGCGCAGCACACAGCTGGTGACATGGCATGGCTGTCACCCTGCTGTCACTGTGGCACCAGCGCCAGGCCTGGCGAGTTTGTGGGCAGGGCTCAGCCACCGGGAGAGCGTGTTTGCACAGGTGTGCACTTGGTGAAGTGCCAGCTGGTGCCCACTCCATGAGGTGCTGGACACTGAACAGCTGCAAGAGCCGAGCCCTCCCCAGCGCTCTGGACATGGAAGAACCTGATACAGATCTCTATAGATACAGATATATGTACAAATAGATACAGGTATATATATACACACACACACACACATATGTACACATGCATATGTCAGTGAGCGCCTGCATCAATGCAACACCTTCTCTCCAGTGCTAGCACAGCTGCATTTTTGTGCTGCTTTAGGATTCTGGAAGTTTTTTTAGGAGGCTCACAGCAGAGCCTCCAACAAACCCCAAGGCAAAGGCAGGAGCTGTGGCTCCTTGTAGCTGCCCACGATTGATATGCACTGCACAAAGAGGTTTGCAGCTCTGTAGGGATTCAAAACCTTGCTGACGAGGGGAAAGGCATTTCCCTTGTGTTTTCCTTAGAGGGAATGTAGTTTAACTGATCTGCTCCTCCCCTGCGCTTCCTGCTCCTCCAGGTAAAACTGCTGCCTGCCTCCCCGCACCATCACAGATGACATCAAAGCCTGGGTGACCTGCTCATACCTGGCACCTAAGGTAAAGTGGATGGAGTATTGTTGGCTCTGGGAGTGTGGGTGGGTGGAGGGTTTCCTGGAGGTACCTTTGGGTGCTCTGAGTTCATGGGCTTTGGCTCCTGCACCGAGAATTGCTCTGAGCTGTGCTCACAGCCACTTGTCTGCCTCTGTTTCTGCAGCTGCTGAAGCCACACTCCTTTTCTCTCCTTTTCCTTCCCCCCTCTACTTTTTTTTTCCCTTACCACAACCCCAGTCCAACAGACAGAGAGAACTGCAGTTGTTTAGTCCCTTTATTGTCATTCCACAGGGAACCGCTACATCCTCTGCACAGGCTTAATCCCCAGGATGTCGAATCCTTTGGCCATGACACTGGCAGTGGCTTCGCACAGCAGCAGCCTCCACATGTTCACCTTCACGATCTGGCCTGGAAAACACAGACAGAGGAGCTGGAGTAGCTGCTCAGAAGAACAGTACCTTCCCCAGGGGAAGCCCCTCCACCCAAATCCGGGTCCTGGACTGGCACATGGAACCCTTCCTGCTCTCCCCAAACCAGGCAGACTGACCACCCCTCCTGCTTCCAGGTGCCTGGCTGCTCTCAACTCTACTCAACCTTCCTGCTCAGTCATAACACGGGCTCTGCCAGTCCTCCCACATGGACACAGTAGTGTGACAACAGCCTTTCCAACAGGATTAACATCCCTGGAGATGGATGTAACCACAGGATGTAACACAGGCACACTCAGCACCCCATGGCAAACACTCACCAGTCTGCCTGTCCTTCTCAACACAGTAGCAGCTGTCGTAGAACTCGGTGAAGGTGGTGGCCAGCTCATACAGATAGTCACAGAGTGTGTGCAATAACAAGTCCTCCAGGATCTTCTGCAGGATCTCAGGAAACCTCAGGATGCACTTGCCCAGTTTCCACTCCTTCTCATGGTCAAGGAGAAGCACCTCCTCCCTGGCTGCCTTCCGCAGCATCTGCTCATCGATATTGGCCAGGCGAGCAATTGCCCTGGAATGGAACAGTCTGCTTGTGAGGGTCCCACTGCCCAGCCTGCCCGGGGCCAGCCTGCTCACCTGTCTGGCCTGGCTCAGGGCTGGGTGACCAGGCCAAAGAGGACAGTCAGCCCTCAGTCCAGGAGGGCACTGCAGATGAACAGGGAGGGATGGGCTCTAGGCACCTGCATCAGCAAGGACAGCTGATACTGCCAAGCAAACCAGGGCTCAGGGTGCCAGAAAAACAGGTGTGGCAATACCTGAGCTGAGCAGCTGCTGGAACACAGATTCATCCTTTTCCAACCACCTAAATACTCTGCAGGAACTCCCACAGTTCCCTCCCTGGACTGTGTGTCACACAGAGGAGCCATTTCAGGTGGCAATGGACACATCACGTGCAATGACAAATAAAATCTTGTCTGTGGTGCATAACAGTGTAGATGGCTTCTCTTACCAAACGCCCCCTACAGCACTGATGTGCCTGTCACCCTTTTGCCCACATGTCCCTTTGTGACACAGATGCAGAGAGCACCAGCTCCTGCAGCTCCCTGCAGCCCACGCACCTGATGCGTGTGAAGGCATAGAGCAGATAGGCAGCTGTGTTCCCTCGGTCATCCAGCATCTTGTCAAAGGAGAACACGTAGTCGTTGAGTCTGTTGTGGGACAGATCTGCATATTTAATGCACCCAAAAGCCACCGACGTCTGGGCAGCTTTCAGCTCTTCTGGCGTCAGGACCTGGTGCAATTTCCAAACAGGCAACAGTCAAGAGGAAGAATGAAGCACAACGCACAGCCCTGGCCTCTCAGCAGGGCTCAGGAGGAGAGTCCAGGCTGCTGAGGGCATTTACCCCTGTGGTGCTCAGTTCACATGCACCCCTCTGCTTCAGGGCACCAGACAACCCCACACCCACCCCTCACTACTCTCCTGCAATCCACTGGCACCACAGCCATGCACAGGTTAGGGCTGACTCCCTTCTGACAGCCCACAGGACCTCTGTGCCCCACAACCTGCCAGGTGTGATGTGCTCTGCCCTGCCTCTTACACGTACACAAAGTAAATGTTGGTCCTCCTACCCTTATGGAGCATTTTGGTCAATCCAAACAATAACAAACCCCTCTCTGCTGGAACAGTGGCAGTAGGGCAAAGCACTTTGTGGCTGACTCCTATGAGCCCTTTAGAGATTTTCAAGGTTTTTTTTTCCTTGCTTCCTCATGTTCCTGTTTCAAAAGGGACTTTTCACTTTCACTACACTACTCTTCCCAATTCCAGTGCCTCATACTGTGCTTGGACAGAGTTTGGTCTTTCTGTTACATTCCACGTCCCACACTGTCCAGTTCTCTGCAGGCAGCAAGAGGGACAGAAATCTCATTAAGCAATGCAGAGACCATAAGTGTGTGAACACATCTGGGAAGTCCTCAGGAAAGACAAACATTTTGTCACAACTACCTTGTCCCGTTCCTTGTCTTTCAGCTTGTCCATGGCTCGTTTCAGTCCTTCCTCCAGCAGGTCTATGAGACGCACCGTGTCCCCTGAACGAGTTTTGAACTTCTTCCTGAAAACACACAGCCAAAATGACCACCTGTATAAGAGGCAAAACAATTCCACCCTCTGCCTAGTGCCCAGCAAACTTAGGAAAAAAGCAAAGACAAATCCTTTTGTATTGAAGGAATTGCTATCACATGGACAGCTCCAAAACGGAGAGAGCACCCACAGCATGGTCAGCAGGAATGGCCAGGAAGGATTCAACAGTCAGAACTGTCCAGTTCCAGGCATTAAGCAGCACACAATACCAGTACCAGATTTTTCCCAACTTTTGTTTCATCTACCATGAAATAGGTAGAAAGTAATGAAAATCATGGCCTTTACCACTGCCATCTCCCAGTACCACATTAACTTCCACCAAGTGCCCCTCGCCAAATGCCAGGCAGCAGAAGCCAGGCCAGAGAGGGAATGTGACCACAGCAGCAGTGACAGTGAAGATCAAGGACAATGACACAGAACACAAGGACACAGTTATGGGTAACAGCACAGGACTCAGTGCTTTCTTTTGGGTTTTTTTTTGGTGTGCCACATATGTACTTGTCAACAAATGAGGGCAAATCTCCTGCATTCACTCAAACTTTCTTTCCAAGGTACAGACAGAGAAAAAAGTACACCCAGACACTTACTTGTCTTCTCCCAGCACCACTCCAAAGGCAGCATGGGCCACTCTGGTGACTTTGGGATCATACCAGCCAATCATCTGTCCAGCTGCAAACACTGTTTGGAGATGCACAGACTGCAAGAAAATAAAACACCAACAACTGGTTCTCAATCTACTCCTCCAGGTGCAGTTTTTCATAGCTTTATCCTAGTCACAATGATGCTCTCACAATAAGACTTAAAGTGTTTCCAGCTCCACAGACAAATTCTGCTTTGAAAAGTTCAACCTTTCCAAGAGTTTTCTAGCTCTACAGAAGCAGCAAATGGCTAATTCCCATCACTGCTATGCCAATCACACTGAAGACCCTGTGGTGTTCTACCTGTGTTAGTGTTGCATCCATCATGTCACACACTTTGTGCTGGCCAGCACCAACAGTTACAGCAGAGGGTGCTGAACTCACCTGGCCACTATCAACAACGTAGATGAGGATGTCACCCTTCTCTTCACACAGCCTGTGCTTCAGAGCAGCCAGGTCTGATGTGTCATACGTGTAACCTCCGTCCGATTTCATGATTGTCAGCGGGACAGGGAAACCCGGGACGAACACGACCTTCCGGCCGTCATCAACCTGGACAAATCCTGCCAAAGCAGTGGAAAACATCCCGTGCTGAGTCACACCAGGGAGCTTCTGGGCCAGCAGCAACACCTCCCCTCCCTGCTGCTACCAGGAAGAAAAGGCCACACACTCACATAATCAATAATATGAAAAAACCTACGTGAGAACTCCCTTGTCAACACAAGTCCCATTTTGTACAGCACTTCCAGAACTATGCACAAGGAAGCAGCTCTGCACAAATGTGGCCTCACCAGGAAAGACCTAATTCAAAAACTCCCATCATTTGCATCCAGATCTGCCTCTACAGCAACAAACCCATCACCAAAGATGGCATTGAAGGCAACAGAAACTCTACAGAGGTATGATGACAACTCTGCACAAAGTCTTTCTGAGGTGAGACAGAACACTTCAGATGGTGAGATTCAAGAACTGCAAAATCCACACAGGAGCACATAAAACCAGAGACTTTTTATGCTGCATTTGGCTTTTTGCCAGTTTCAAAGTCAACATGATCCCAAAATCCCACTGTCTTCACAGAGATTGCTCAAAGTTCCCACAGTCACAACACTAAGACTGGGAAGTCTCTCATATATTGCTCCTTGACTGTTTACTCAGAATACAATAAATTCCATTAGTACCCCGTGCTACTGCTTACATATCTCACAGACAAACTGCTTTTGATATCGGCAAGAAAGATTCAGGCCTTCTGGAATGAGGAAAAGCCACAAAATGTCCTCTTAGGAAATGTGGCTGAGAAAAAGAAGCAAACATGGGGAAGATGCAACTTGAAAAGCATCAGCCCTAAGCCCTGCTGAATAGGATTGAGGTCATGCTCATGCTCATCCTCACAGCTGCAGAACTTCTAACCCAAGACCAAAAGCCTCACCTTTATCTTCAAATTCTTTCACAATGTCTTTCATCATCTCATGGTAGAAGGATTCCCCTCTCTCTATGATTGTGATGTCCAAACAATTGTAGATTTTCTGGAATTCTTGAGGGAAACAGAACATAATACTTACATTAAAGGCACACAGTGGGAACCAGTGGCATGTTTAGCAGTGGGTACAGCAAGGCCCCAAAAGCATTATCCATTTCTTGGTCAAGGCATCAGACTAGGACTCAGGAGACAAAAGATTTAGCTGGAAGTCTCCACTTAAGACAGCCCAGTACTTTGGTTGTACTGGCTTTCTGCTTTCAGCTGCTCTTAGCAGTGTGGCAGTGATTTTCAAGGGAAAACAGAAGGGTGTGCTCAGACATAAAGTGAGGAAAGCCACACTGTTCTACAGCTGAGACATGATTCCAGATGTGGCGAAGTCACCTCTGCGTGACACGTCACAGATGAGATTCCAGGCTTTAATGAAGTCAGGGTTTTTGCTCTGCAGCAGCACCACACATTGGTAAGCTCGCTTCTTAAATTCCTCCTCTGTGTCAAACCTCTGCTTGGATTCCTGCAGGGAAACACATGGAAAAGCACTGCTTTCTCCCCTGAAAAAACAAACAAACCACTACTCCTAACAGGCTCTCCAGGTATGCTCATTTTGAAGACAGACAGGCTGTGTGCTTACAAAGGCCTTTGATCATGCCCCACACAGACAGATCAATACCAGACACCACAGTTCATCACCCCGTGGCTGGTTATCACAATAATCTACTAACACTGACTTAATTCTTTCATTTCTCCAAAACTACGCTACAATTTGTAAAGCTTCTCAGTCTGCTTTGCTACACATACCTTGTAAAAAGCTTGGAGATCCCCAATGGGAGGAGAAACACTTAAGTAATCTGGAAATTTGTCCTGGAGGTGAGCAATGAGCATTCCAAACTGGGTGCCCCAATCTCCTAAATGGTTCAACCTTGGAGTAATTGAAGAGGAAAATAATAATGATCTCTTAAACATAGGCTTTAAAATACACACATTTTAAAAATATATATTCTAAAAGAAACACACATAATACCAGAAACCCAGCCCAGGCAAGCTCCCCAATTTTACTGCACAGAAGCTGCTTCCCACCTTGATTCCTAACCCTGCTACACTTGCTCAGCTTAGTATCTACTGCCCATAAGGGTTATTTGCTATGTGCTTATAAACTGAGACCAATACAGAGCAGAACAGAGGCAGGGACTGCACAAAGAGCCCAGCAAGCCCACCACACCCAGCCACTGAGCCTCACCTCAGAACATCATAACCCACGAACTCGAAGAGCCGGCACATGCTCTCGCCGATGATGGTAGAGCGCAGGTGGCCAACGTGCATCTCCTTTGCAATGTTGGGGGAGGAAAAATCCACCACCACCTTGGGCACAGAACCAAAGGAGCACATGAATAAAAGGCCATTACCACACCTCGTGTGTTTGATCTGGGTTTTGTTAGGGGGAGCAGTGGGAAGGAGAATCACCTCCACTGACCCTCAGCAGGAACATCGGAGCGAGCGTTGCTGCAGCCCAGCTGAGGGTCAGGGATCACTCCCACTGACCTGGGCACAACCCCCACCCCCTCAGCCACCAGAGACCACAGCAAGTACAAGTGACCAACCCCATGGCCCCCAGGTCCTATGCCACATCCCACATACTCTGCTCTAACAACCTGCTGACGTGGACATCTGCTCAGCACATCCCTTCAGAGGAGGATTTTAAAGATACCTGCAGTCCAGAGCATCTCCCCTGTAGCAAGATGCTTATTGCTGTACCTTTTTCCTTTTGCCAATAGCTGGTGGTTGAACTCCATTGATCAATAAACTGCTCAGCTGCTTCGACACAAAATCCTTTCTCAAGTGGACATTGATAAAACCTTTGCAGGAAAAAACCAGCAATGAGTGTTGGGGCTGCAGAAGCGCCTCGAACCGTTTTGTTTCCTTCCCCCCTGGATTTCTGATTTCATGCATCAAGCACAAGAGCACATGAAGTCAGCTTGACAAAACATTTTTCAGTCACAGGACAACAAAGCTGTCACTTGAAGACAATTTCTGTTTCCAGATTAGAAGAGTCTGTTCACATCACTGTAGCCTTTACTGCAGGAGTCAGATGCTGCAAGCTACACCATTGACATAACTCCTTTTTGTACACTGTCACTCAACAATGAATTTATAGAAACAATTTTTTGTGAGAAAATAAATAATTTGGTTTCCAGAATGCAAAACCAAACCTTGCTTTATTTTTAAAAGAAAATTAATATCCTAAACATATATTTTCATCTGGGGTAACTTATGCTCATGGTATGACATTGTCTTACTTCTGCTTCACAGAGCCAGTGAACAAACCCTAGCCCTAAAAGGCCTGTGCCATGGGATTTGTGTTTATGCTGAAGCCCTAAGGAATATGAATCCTTGTATTTTTCCCTGGGTCACAGGGACAAAACAAATGCAGCAATTAATAACCTCCATGCTACTCCAGCTTCTCAGTTCTGAGAGGACAAGGTCTCCTCACTATGCAAGCAACAGCAAGAAGGGCTGCCCATTTATGCTGTGATTTCATGACTGTGGCTTGATTCCCATCACCAATATTGAAAGAGGAAAAGCTGCTCCCTTAAGGATCAGTGGGAAAATTGCTAATTAAAGGGCTCATGATCATACCTGCCAATTCTAATATAGAAGTAGATTCTCTGCTGCTGCACAAGACTGAGTGCTACAAAGCTCACCAAGACAGAAGAAACTAATCCACTGTGAAACTGAAGTTTTAAAGTACAAAACAGTAGAACTCAACTCAGCTTCCCTCTCACAATGTAACTGCCCTTTTTGTTTTAAGATATACAAAGTGTGTAAAACAAAACTATCTTACCAGGACCAGCAATTTCAACCTTCTCAATGCATTCATTGGCAGGAATATTTTTTACTATTTTCTCCGCGATTTCTCGTGGGCTAACCTTCTGTTCCCTGGTTTTGAGCAGTATCTGGAACACAACAAAGATCGAGGAAAATTCAGTCCTCTGAAACATTCTAGAGAGCAAAACAGACAGCACAGATTCTGAAGGACTGAAACATCTTCATGGTCCTTCAGCTTCATAACACAGAGATGCACACAAAGAGAAACATCTTGAGCCAATCTTACAGATTAGATCAGTTCTCCACAGCACAAGCCTGACTGGGCCCAACACATTCACCTCCTTCTGCTCAGAGCAGTCCCTATGTCAGAAGAAAATCTCCCAGGCTATTTTTTAAAACCTGATAAGTGGTTTGGCAAACTTGTATTTTTCTAAACTAGTAAAAGGGACAAACCCTTTAAAAATCAACATAGCTGGCACAGTCCTTCAGTGCTTCACAGTCCTGTTGATCAGTCTCATGGGTGCCCCCAGCTCTGCCAGCATTCACATTTGAAGTTCTGAACTGTGCCTCCAGCAGATGATGAGTGTGGTTTCAGAGCAGGTCTGTTTATTTATGATTAAACACAACCAAAGCAAACTGCCTTAAGTCCTGTCTTAGTCTCAAGCTTAATAAATAAATAAGTGACTAGATTAATAAGTGAATAAATAAATAAAATCCAACAACCCAAGCAAACAAAGATAATCCCAGCACTACCCAATTTTCTTCAAAGAACATAAAAAACCCTGCTGTTTAAGTAGCTCTCCTTTTCCCTTGGAGACATGAGCAGCCCACTGTGAGTAACTGCAAGAACAGAACACAAGTACACAAGTTTACATACAATGAGAGTATCACAGTGGTTTGAGGTGGAACAGACCTTTGAAGATCACCTAGTCCAACTTCACAACTTCCCTGTCCATTCCCAAAGCATCTTCTCACACAGCTTTTTGCAAATCTTACAAAAACACCTTTTAGGAGGATTCTGTAAGCTAGTCCAACCCGTCCCTTGCAGAACATTACATTCACACTTGTATAAAGTTACCACAAGTATTTGTTTCTGAGCACATGATTTTCCAGTATTACTGTGATGTGTTTGAAAACAACTCCACTGAGGCCACAAAGATGATGTACCTCTTTGTCAACTCAGAATTTACACTCACAGCTTGTATTTGCTAATTTACAGTCTGCTCTAAAATGTACTTCTACTAAAGTTTCAGTTTTCTGTTCAACCTGTCATACACAGGATTCTAACAAGATAGCAAAGGCTTAAAAAGGGCAAGAAAAGCAAACCTCAGTAGCTTTAGTTTTACTCGAAGTGTAAACTACAGCAAAAATAAATACAAACCCAGATTATGGGCATGTTACACCAGATTGCAGGCACATCATGTGAACCAATCCAGAAAAGGTCACCACGCTCCTGTTGGAGCTCCTGGCTGAAACCCCAAGCATTAATATGCTAATGAGCTCCCAGGAAAACAATAGGCATTTGTGAGGGTCCTTTCCACATCAGCGCGCCTGCAGGGAGAGGCTGCTGCCTGGCACGTACCAGTGCTGCCCCAGTCAGGGCACTTCCCACTCTGCTGGCAGTCCCAGTGACCCTGAGCCGTGTTCCAGCTCTGCCCAGGGGACACCCTGGGAAGAGCTGCATCACAGCCAAGCCCCTAAAACAGGCTGACAGAAAGTGCCCAACCTGCTGCTCTCACGCCCTGGCTCTGCCATGCTGACACACTGCCTGTGTGAGCACAGCCAAGCTCCAGCACAGTGCACAGCCTGCCCAGGGAGCAAACTCCTCAGCCAAGCCCAGCACTAGGAACCCATGCTCACCACCACAGCTGACAACCTGGAACTGAAACCCTGGCTGGAAGGGGACTGTTCAGACACGGAGTTATGTGAACCACGATGGTGCTGGGAAGCCTGGGCTGCTCGAGAATCCCAACTGCGACTTAATTGGGGTAAGGCTGCGGTCAGGGAAGAGGCAGCGCCCTGAATCCGTGTCAGTGCAGTCACCCAGGGCAGCAGCACAGTGACAACATGCTAATGAGACCGAGGGGAGACAGGGGATCGGGGAGGGCAGTTCCGCCTGGCACCACAGCCCAGAGCCTGCTGCCTGGCACGTATCACACCCTGCTGCCCAGTGTACAGGGACACGCTGGGACAGCAGAGTGGCAGTGCAAGTTCAGGGTCTAAACTGACAGCCTAATGGGTTAATAAAGGTGAACTTGCAACAGGAGGTGTATAATAGGTGTTTCTGGTTTGATTGCCAAATAAAAGATCTGTAATTACAAAGTGTCTACTTAGTCACCCAAAGGCATCAATGCACTGAACGTTTGGGTGCTTCAGCACCTAAGCTAGAACACACTACCTCCTTTCTCCCACACCTCCTGGATTTACTTCAGCACAGTCCCAGCCCACTGAGCAGGCTGAGCAACTGCTGAAGTGTCTCTGACTCTGTTTAGGTCCTCTTTGTCAAGCTCCCTGTACCCAGGGAATTAACACGAGATGTTAAACAAAGGACAGAGCCAGAGGAGTATGAAGGGTAGCACCCAAGCAGCAATCCACACCTGGCTGGGCTCTGAGAAGGCACCTCCTGAGCACACCCAGGCCTGACAATGCCCAGTGCCTTCCGGCTGGAGCTCAGGGAGGGCAGTTTGGGATGCAAGACACAGGGATCCAAACTCAACAGCGCACACAGGGCAGCACCTGGGCCCCTTTGCTCTGCTGTGTCTGTGAGCAGGAGGAAACCACAGCACCCACAGCAATGGGAGGTGTGAGCCAAGAGGGGAAGGTGGAGATGCCCCTTTGTCACCTGCCCTGTGAGAAGGGGGCATGTGCACACAAACACGTGGGGATATTACACTTTCCTGGCACTAGAGATGAGCAGTTAGAGATATGCAGGTGTTTCTCAAGATTTTGCAATTCTCTAGAATTGTGATTTATTGTTTTGCTGTTTTCAGTTCCAAACATACAACTCACTAATTGGTAGTTAATTGCACATCATTAGTAAATCGATGCAGCACTTAAATCCTGATTTGATTTAGATCCCATGAACCAAGCAGATTTTCTGTGCCACACACGTTAACTCTCTCATACCAGGAACCTGAACAGAGGTTTAAAGGCCAGCTCTGTAAAGGCCAATGCTTCCCTTAAAATGCCATTCAATACTCACTCAATTCTCAGCTCAGACACCTGCAGCAAGCTCAGAACAAGTCCTCTACTGCAACTCTCACTGTGCTGTCTATCCCTTAGCTTCCAACAGACAACATCCCCATTTCTGCTTTGTTGTTGAGATTTACCTGGGATATGCCCATGGCACTGTTACACTGGTAGTCCCCAAATTTGGGCTGCTGACTTGGTGTCACCACCAGAGGAGGGTTTTCTAAGTCTGGGTAGGCAGCCTGAATGGCAGCTCCAAAGATCTCCTGGAGACAGCTGTTGATATTAATCATGCTTTTGGTTGATTTACTTCTTTCCTCTTGAAGGCTCTGAAAAAGAAAACCACACAAATCCAGAAGGCTAAATTCACAACATCTAAGGAGCTGTTACATCCCACTTTTCTCCTTGGCTGCCTGGCAAAGCACAGCTGACAGATTTGGCTGACACCTCCAGGCACAGGAGCAATGTATACAACATAAAAATCATATGATTATCCTGCTGAACCTCCCAGCACAAACCTTCCCCTGACTGCAGGCACTACTTCTCTGATCTGTGCTGCTAAGTCTGGGACAGACCTCAGCTGGCCCACCTGGTTGAAAACTGCCCCAGACATGACCATGTGGGCTTACTGACCTACTGACATCTTCCATATAACAGGTTTCTGTTTAAAGAACCAAGAAACATCTGATGTGCCACCAATGAAGGTGTCAGAATGCAGAGCCAGCATGCTGTCACACATCAGACCTGTAACAAACTCACACCATTTATTTAGCTTGTCCCAATGACAACAAAAAACCACAAGGTCCAGCAATGATGTTTTATTCCCTTACCTTTTTAAGGAAGTTTAACCGGTACTTGAGTTTTGCGTTTTCGTCTCGCAACCCTTCCAAACTTGGGGAGACTCCCAAGCACCCAAAGTTCTTCAGACGCTCAATTTCTGCACTTAGCAACTTGATCTCGTTTTCCTGAAAAGAAAATTGAGTTGTCACACAGCAATTCCTGGAGAGGGGACAGGAGGTGAGGAGCTGCAAGATCTCAGGCATAGTGAAGTCGCCTTGTAAAAGTAACAGCAATGACATGTAAGCCGATTAATTCCAAACAATATTTGGAGATTGTTTCTTTTTGTGTGAAAAACAAGGCTTGTGAAACACTCTTTTAAAAAGGCAGTGAGAAAATAGTCTCACTTATATCAAGACAGAAGTACAAGAATTACAGCAGGACATGCTAATGAGATATTCCCCAAATAAGCACTTTCTCCAACTTTTTTAACAAAGATATCAAATTATTTGACTCAAAATTCCCTTTAGCCTGTCTCACCATCTCACAGGCCACAGCTTCAGAGGAAACCAGGACTACTGCACAACCCCAGCAAGCTCAAACCCCACCTAGACAGGAATGCCAGAAGTCATGAGCTGCTCCACAGGGGCATTTCTGCAGGGTGCACTCACTTGCACCTGGCCACACAACCTGTCCTGCCCTGTCAGGGAGGAAATGTATGTCTTCTCCCTTAAAACTGACACAAGGCATTCAGGAGCACTTGGGAATTTCAGGAGGGCCTCTGTGTTCCAAACACACTTCCCTGTGTCCCACCAGACTTCACAGCCTCAACTCAGACAAATTTGTCAGTAAGAAAAAGGTTTGAAGTTGTGACAAGGAGCAGGAATCTTCCTCACCCCACACCCTAGAGAAACCAAATAGCTGAAGTTCCACCTCTGTTGTCCATCTCTTGTCCTCCCCGTAACAGGCTTTGTGCCCTGAGCCACAAAGCTGGCTCTGACACAGAATCCTGGAGGCTGCTGAAGGTTTCAGGGACTTGGTGCTGCTGTGGAGGGAGGCAGTGAGCACTGCCCACCCTGGCTTGGCTCCCTCCCCCAGGCTCTCCTGTGCCAGCACTTCCACAGCAGGACGCAGCTCAGGCTATTATTGTAGGCCACCAAACCTTATCAAAAAGGGCTCATTTACTTTGTTGCTATTCAAACAATCAGACTATTTAATTGGGGAAAAAAACTGGGCCATTGAATCTCTTGGTCTTGTATGTCCACCTGAACAACAGCTCCCAGGAATGCTCCTGTAACTAAGCACATGCTCAAAAACCTAGGCTGAGGCAAAACAATCTGAAGATTGGCCTATTTGTGGGCCAAGCTGAAAATCAGCACTTTTGAGGTCATTCTTCAGTTGTGCTTCAGTTTATGGCACACTTCTGTTATAACCTCAAGGTCTCCTCTGCTACAGAGGAGAACAATGCTGCTTCCTGCAGTTTGGATGTGAAGAAACAGGACTTTGAGAGAAAAACCCAAACCTGTATCAAATCCTCCGGTTTGGCATTTACACAACTAAAATCACTGAACAGCACAGCTGTACCTTATAATCAACTCACTTCAAATAGTCCCATTTCAGCTTTTCTTTTCAAAATCCAAGGCAGGTGTCCCAAAAATCAATTTTTCTCTCATTTACACACATACACAAGCCTTCCCCCATAAGCAACACCAAATAGATTGGTTTATTTTCAACTTTTCTTCCTGGCCTGATTTGGTAGCATTTCACTTAATTTATCAACCCATTTGTAAAATCTTCTATACTTCAAGTTAAAAAACAGCACAGCTGTATTTTCACAGCTGTGCCACTGTAAGTTCCAGTGCCATTATTGCTATAAACATCAGAGCAGTGACATACCTAACTCATCACCCCAAGCCTAGAATGTGCTTTAAACCTAAGTGCAAAGGTATCTTCAACCCCTAATATCACATGATCTGTAAATTCTGTGTCCACACAGCATTATCTTCCCTCTAGTGAAGTCACCAGCTTCAGGACAGGCCTCCAAGACCCCACGGAGAGTTCTGCATCAAAGGCAAATTCTCCAGAACCAGAAAATCACATTCTGCTTTTGAAACTAAAATCCCTGCAGGTCCAAGACAACAAGCAACTCACAAATATTCCTCCTGCATTAAAAGATTCCCCCTCAAGCTATAACTGGGATATTTCAGTACCACTGACAAGCTTTACCAAAGAGGAATCTGAGTTGGATTTTCCTACAAAATCACAAACACCTCTGCTACCCAAAGAAAGACTCAGAGGTGACATGGCCAGTAACCTAGTGGAGGTTCTTTCCATACTGTCACACCACAGGTGAGGAAAGGAAAGAGGTTTATCCATGTGCATGGTCAGAAGCCAGAACCACAGTGCCCAGGAATCACCAACCCCTGGGCAGACACCTGGCCCAAAGAGCTCTAGTACAGGGTGACTGTAATCACTGGGATTTGGCCAGGAGACCAAAACCGCTAAAATAGTGCCACACTTCAGCAAGTCTCAGCTACTTTTTTCCCCTGACTGCATCAAACCAGCAAATTCACAGCACTGGCACATGAAGGCATTCAGGATGGCCCCGTTTCAGATGTGGCCAAGCCCAGACTGTCACATTTGTCTCTCCTGTTTAGTGCTCCCCTTCTTCAGATATTTCCAGCAGCAATCCTTATGCTGTTACTCGAGTGTGAACTGAGAGCTAAAGGTCTCACCATGGTGGCCCAGCTGCCTACCCCAGAGCTGCTGTTGCCATTTCAGTTTCCCTTTTATTGTGCTCATCAACGGCTTACACAGATGATAAAATGAAGTTTTTATCCATAAGGACCCAGCAGAAAGCCTGAACTCAGCAATGATTACACTGGACTCCAGAACTGATGGGGCTGAGATCCCAGCAGCTGATCTGGGACAGCCACACAGCTGAGTACACTTTTCATCTCCAGACAGGCAATGGGGGCACCCCAGTTCTGGGAACACCAAACACCACTCAGCACTCTCCTCCCTCTGGTGACCAGTGACAGGAGACAGGAAATGAAATGCAGCTGTGTCAGGGGAAGTTCAGACTGGTTCAGAAAGGTTCTTCACTGGGAGGGTGCTGGAGCACTGAAACAGGCTCTCCTGGGAAGTGGGTGTGGCACCAAACCTGTTGGGGCTCAAGGAGCATCTGGAATATGCTCTTAACAATATGGTTTAGTTTAGGCAGTCCTGTGAAGTGTGGGGAGCTGGACTTGATGAGCCATGGGTCTCTTCCAACTTGAGGTATGCTATGAGTCTGTGACCCCACACCCATAGCCATGTTGCTGAGCTTGCCTGGAAAAAAGGTCTTCAGATATTTACATCAGAAATGCCTCTCACCACAGCACCCTGTGATAAACTTAATCCTCCAACAAAGATCTGTGAATGCTAGATGTTAGTGAAAGGATATGAATGCCAAATTCTTCCTAAAAAACAAACTACTCTACAAAACTACAGCTAAGCCTTGGAACAACTCCTGTCTCATGGTACCATCCAAGTGAGGAAGGGAGACAATGCCAATACACCTCTGATCTAAGAGATGTGTGACGGAGAAAAGGAAGGGAAAAGCTGCTGCTCAGGTCAGCAAGTGTCACCTCCTGGTTTATTCTGTCTGCACTGTCCAGCAGAACTTGTCAGTAAAGGGTCATACCTGATGACCACCTCATGAGGAGCTGTGGGAATTACATGAGGCCACGCTGACATCTCCAAGGGCTCTTTGCTCAGCTGAGTACTAGAAATCTTCCCCTCACCTGTGAATACAAAAAAACTACAGCTCTTTCAAAGCACCAAAATCATCCTTACGTTTTCCCTTAGCATGTAAGTCTGTCTTCCAAGAACCCTCCTTGAGCAGGTGGGTAACAGGAAACTTGCACAGGCTTCTGTCTCTGGGCTTTAATATGACAGAGCTTTTCTCCATCAGAATTAAAATATCATAAAGGAGAGAAAATGCCCTGAAAGAGCATGGCAAAGGGAGCAGAACACCACTCTTCCTTCCCCTCCTTGCCTCCTGCTCAGTTTTATCTCCACTCCTACTCTGCCAAGCCCTGCTGAGCCAGCTGAGCACACACTGCTTGCTCTTTGTTGGGTTATTCTCCTGCAGGCTGGCTCCCCACAGGCTCCAGGGCATGCTGCAGCTGGAAATGGGGAGCATGTGGCTGGGAGTGACAGGCAGAGTCAGGCTCAGTAACTCTGCATGGCCTCCTGGAGCTGGAGCTGAACACTGCTGCTCTGCTTCCAGTGCCTGGCATCTGCTTAGGGACTACAGACCAAGCAGCAGTGACAGCAAAGGAAGAGCCACTTTGCCAGGGAAAGCCACCTTGCCAGAACACTGGAGATGTCCTTCCTCTCCTAGCATCAACAAAGGAGACAGGGAAAATCAAAGGCAAGAAGGAGCTGCAGAGATTCAACTGCCAGATTTATTATCTCAGTGCCTGTCATATATTTGTGAGCAGGAAACACACTCAGGAGTTGCTCAAGAGCACACAAGTATGGCAGGCAAAACCCCAAAGGCCAAAGTCCAGAACCTCTCAGCTGGATGCTCCTGAGGCAATGGGCAAGGCACGGGAAGCGACCCTGGAGCAGTCAAAGCTTTCCTGAAGCTGCCTCTGCACTCTGTCAGTACCGGCCATTGACCAGGCCAGCCCCGGCGGTTCTGTTTTTTATTATCCCCGTCACTGAAAGGCAGAGGGCTGTCACCGCCTTTTCCCAAACCACAGCACCTTGTGGCTGCAGCACAGCTGCCGGAGGAGGCCAGCGTGCCAGCACACGGGAGCAGGGAGCATCCCTCCCTGGCTGCCCGGGGCGATCCCTGCCCGGCCGAGCGCAGCGGCACCAGCCCGTGCGGGGCCGGTTCCGCCGGCGGCTCCGCGGAGCTTTTGGGAACGCCGCCGGGATCCGGCCCGGTGCGGGACGGGGCAGGCACGGAGCGCTGCCCTCAGCGCCGGCAGAGCCGGGAGCAGCCCAGCGAGCGCTGCAGCCCTGCCCGCTCGCCGCCTTCCCTTCCCACAGACCCGCCGCTCCCGCGGGGCCCAGCGCCCCGCCCGGGGCTCCCGGCACGGCGCGGGCTTCGGTGCCGGGGAGCGCTCCCGGGGCCCGCCCGCCACCGGAGCCCCGCGGCTGTCCCGGCCGGGGCTGTCCCGGTCCGTGCGGTGCCGTGCCCGCCTGTCGTGCCCCGTCCCGTGCCCCCGGCCCGGCCCGGCCCCGCACCTGCCGCGCCAGCCTCGCCGCGGACTGCGCCACGCGCGCCTCCATCCTCGGCGGCCGGAACCGGGACTGGCCCCGCGGGAAGCGGAAGGCGGCCGGAGCGGCGCGGCCGCGGCGGCAGCGCCCCCGGGCGGCGGGGAGGACCGCGGCGGGGCCGGGAACGGGGGCGGCCACGGGCACCCGCGGCGTGAGGGGAACGGGAAGAGGGACTAGCACCCCCAAAGCCCCGCATTCCTTGTCACCGCTGTGAAAGATGTGTATTTTGTGATTGGCTTTTCGCAAGTATTAAAATTAATATTGTATTATGCTAGAAAGTTATGCTGTATTAATTTTCTTGAGTAGTGTATTAAATATAGTTTTAGGTTGTAACATAATGTTAAAATGGAAACTTTGCTATGCAAGATATTTGTTTAAGGAAGGACTCGCACCAGATAGGAGCCACAGGACACCTAAATCTTTCAGAGAAAGGGAATTTATTGCTCCCTTATCAGCAGAAAACTAACTTCTTCCCACCTCGCTCAGACTGGAAGATGGCATGAGGATTGAGAGGAAGAAGTTGACAGTGACCAGACAGAATCCCGTGTTTGAATGGAATTTATGTATCATGTATGAGGTGTATGAATATGCAACAGGCGATTGTTTTTAAGGGTTAATCCTCTGTTAAAAGGACCCCCAGACATCCGTATCTCTTTGTTTTTATTGTCTCATATTGTCCTAACCTCAAATGTTCAAATTTTATTATTCTATTACTATTTTTATAACCATTTTATGACTATTAAACTTTTAAAATTTCCAAAACAAGTGACTGGCGTTTTTCACAGCCGCCCAGCACTTTGACACGTGTCCCCTCCCCAGCAGGTGGGTACAGGATGGGCACAGGGAAGGTCCAGGCAGGGAGGAAAGCAGTGAGGGAGCGGCCGGAGCTGGGTCAGGTTTGGGCGGAGATCGGGAAAGGCTCTTCCCAGAGGGGGCTGGCACTGCCCAGGCTCCCGGGAATGGTGCTGCCCGAGCTCCAGGAGCCTTTGGGCAGCGCCCCAGGGATGATCGGGGGCACTGCTGGGGCTCTGGGCAGGCACAGGGCTGGGCTGCGTGATCCTTGTGTGTCCCTTCCAGCTCAGCATATTCCATGATTATATGAAATGTGTGCATTACGGCATCTCCTGTGACAAGACATGAAAAGCTTCCAGGTGGCAACACAAAATAACCCCAGTTTAGGTGCCAGGGAATGAGAAGATTCACTCAAGACAAAAAGCAAGAAGGCACGTTTGTCCAGAAAGGTCACTTTATTGGAAAAACCTAAAATGGACTTTAGAGCTGCAGCCCTCCTCCCACAGCAGTGGTTTCAATGGGCTCCCCACGTTACCTTAACAGACCCATTACAGACATGAGCTGTAGTACAAACGTTAAAAGTGCAAGTATTCTGAACTTCACACCTACTTTTATGACCTGGCAGGAAACACAAATGCTTCACAGCTCACAGAATTCGTTCACAGCACTTGGGAGTCCCAGCTGGCTCCCAGCATTCCCCACAGGGTACAAAATACATCACTCAGAGGAGAGTCCGGTGCAGAACATCATAGAAGGTAGGGGTGAGGTTCCTTCAAATTTATTTTATTGCAGTAAAACCTCT
This sequence comes from Passer domesticus, assembly GCF_036417665.1. Classification (NCBI taxonomy): domain Eukaryota; kingdom Metazoa; phylum Chordata; class Aves; order Passeriformes; family Passeridae; genus Passer; species Passer domesticus. The sequence goes on along the minus strand of NC_087486.1, from coordinate 13,885,516 downwards.
AAAAGGTAGAGCTGTACAAAAAGTCTAAACAGCATTATTTAAGAATAACAGCACCTTACGCTGCATTTTGTTCTTATTTAAAATTCTATTTCCCAAAAATACATTCCTAAATATACAAACTATACAATCTTGTCACTTTAATGCTGGTTTCTGTGATGATATAACTTTAACCTAATAATCTTCAAAACATCCACATACTGACAAAAGCTCTAATATACAAATGCCTTGGTACCTTCATAATACCACATAAATAACTTCAAAACCCAATCTGCATTTGTAGAATTGTCCAGAAAGCAAATACTTTATGGTGATCACACGTCGTCTGCAGAGAGCGTTGGGATGTTTATTCTTGGCCGTGTGAAAAACGCCATTTTCTCTCTAGAAAAAGATGATCAGTTGTTAATGCAACAGAAATCCTGCCAGAAATGTGCAGCATCCACATGAGAATTTATCCCACCAGCTGTCCCCACAGGGAGCAGATGTACATCCTCTCACAACCTACACCTTGTATTTACTTATCAGACATGAGTTAAAGCCACAATACTGAGCTTAGCAAAAGCCATTTCAGAAAGGCTCAGGGCTTTTTCTTTTCTGGGTCTGCTACTTAGGGAAGCAAAGGGCTGCTTCTGTGTTACACAATTTGTTGCCAGGTGGGAAATGACTTGGAGAATGCTGGTTGCTTTGATCATGTGCAGTGCTGCAACTAATTCCCCTGAGCCAGACCTTATACTTGGGTATGAAAATACAGAAATTCTTATTTTAGCAGAACAGTGAACTACTTCTGCAGAGATCAGTCTTCCTCATCAGCATCTCAGTCAGAGAAATCAAGGCAGTAGTAGATTTTTCCTCCCCTTTAGCTATGATTACCTGAATGACTGCACTTCCAGAGGCTCCTTTCGACTCTGCCCTCGCAGCCTGTGCACGTCCTTGGCAGCAGCTCTCATCATTTTATCAGCCTTGAGCTCACACTTCTGTTCTGGATTTTGCACCTAAATGAATAATGGAGAAGACTTGTTTGTGTTTCCAGGAGGAATTATCTTATCCTAACTGACCTCCATTTCAGCTGCAGGTCTGAGGGGTCTGGAAACTGTTGACTCTGGAAGACACAAGCCACAGAAGCTAAACTGAAGCTCGACAACTAACCATTCTAAGGGAGAGAGCTTTCTGTAAGGTGTCCTTCCTGCCTGTGGTAAGAATAATGGCTTCTGTCAGTACTCTCTTTGTATCTTCTTGATAGATCTTTTAAGGCAGAAGATCAGCACACACAGCACCCTGAGGAGCACCTTGCACCAAGTGCCTCCTACAGCTGGTGCCAGCATAGCCTGGTCTCTGCCTGGTGCCAGCAGAGGGGCTGAGAAACCCCAGAAGCTGAGAAGGAGCCCTGTGCATGGGGGAGGGTGTGATGTAGAGTAAGGTAAGTGCCAACCACCACACACCACACCTCCTGCTGACGGGGGGGACACACTTGGCAGAACAGATGGCATTTGTGACTTCTCGTATTCACACCTCTGCTAGGGCAGCAAATCTCTGTGCTGGTGAATGCAAGGGCTCAGGACTAACAGCTTGACAGAGCCGTATGTGGCAGACAAGAGTGACTAACAGCGCTCAGGCTTCATTTACTGACTGTCCAAAGCCCCCTGTTTCCAAAATTTCTCCAGCGAGTGGAACGACACCCCAAGGCAGGTATGACTCACTCGTTTCTCCACAAGCCTCAGCAGCAGTCGAAACCTCTCATCATCCTTCACCCACTGTGGCAACTCTTTTTCACCCTGACTTTGAGCTTGTTCCAGCTGTTCCTTGAGTTCCCTCAGCACTGAGATCTCCTGAACCAGCTGGTCATGCCAGGTTTTTGAAGCCTGCAGGTCCAGCTCCAGGTCCAGCGAGGTGCGGATCAGGCGCTCTGAACCGAAGGACTTGATTGAAGGCTGGAAGAGAAGGGCTGTGTGAACACACTGAGAACTGTCCCAACCACTCCACCCCAAAAGTGCCAAACATTGTGAGACCCATCCTTCTAATGCTTCTCTTCACACAAACCATCTCTATTGATCCTGCTTTCCAGTCTTGAGACACATACCACAAACTCAAGGAATTCTTATAGATAAGTGTTTTCATTTTCCGCTCAAGTTCTCCCTTGGCAGCATCTCCAGATTGAGCAAGTCTTGCTTGCACACCTTCCTCCTAAGTTTAATGTCTCATCTCCAGATGAATCCACAGTGCTGCAGAAAAACCTGTGATTCTTTTTCCAGTAACATATTGCCTTCTGCTCATTTCAAACACAAGCTGTCCCAAGAAAACCATCTCCTTAGGAGTTCAGTGTCAGTATCCTGGGGGAAGTTTATTGACTGCCATCACAATGGCCACAGGGGTTTATTGTGTGCCATGGCATCACTACAACAGGGTCACCTGAGACATCATTCTCATCTTCTTTTTGAGCTCCTCAAATTTATTATAAATACTTAACAATCTCACAACAACAAACACAGCAAAACTGTTTGTGCTACTTCTCTGACAAGATGGAAAATACCAGGAACCATTTTCCTAAATTAAATGTTTTAATTGAGTTTTAACTTAAAGGTTCCTGTCATAATCTGATATTTCAAAGCATCCTTGAGAGACTTCTTGCACACAAAGAAAAGGTTGTGAATGAAAGCATGTGGCAACTGATTTATGTTTGCAAATTTTTCTTTCAAAACAGTTTTATGATTTTTGCATGTGTCTGCGTTAGAGGAAAATAAAAAAGGTGATTTCTTACGCGTTTCACTCTGACACTTCGTCTCTCCATCGCATTCCGAACGAAGGGGGGCTTTTTGGATAGTGTGGAACTGTCACTATCACTGCGATTCAGCTGAAAAGGAAGGTGAAAACCACACATTTTGCATGACAGAAATACAAGCAGTGCATACACACATTGTCGGCAAGACCAGAGGTTTCTGTAAGCAGAACTATGACGTTCTGTGAAAGGCAGACAGCTGTCACCCCAGGCTGAGTACACAACATGCACTGGCACAGCCAGATCCTGCCACAAGCCTTGAACTCTGTCCCTTTTTGGGAATAGGCTGTGAGCAAAGAGAGACACTAAGTTAGGCTATGATATGGGACTCTGCCCCACTGCTCTTCTCCTGTGCAAGTAACTAGGCTGGGCAAAAGAGTCCAGAAAAATAAGCTGAAAGTAGTAATAATAATAATATAATAATAATAATTATATTCTTTCCTAGCATACATAAAGCATGAGGCTATTTTATTAGAGATTTCTGCTTTCTCTAATCTGTATTTTCTATAACCTGTATTTTAAGCTAGTGGTGGAAGAGGCAAGTTTACCTGAAAGCTCTCCCCCAGGTTTATCAGCTGAAGAGTTGCCATGTTACAGCCTGCCTTGTTTTGTGGTTGTCTGTAGACCCTTACAAAGAGCTCTGCTCAGGCAGGGTTTAATCGTAATTCCCTTCTCAAAGCTGGGGGAGGAGGGGAACAGGCACTGAGATCTGCATGTACTGGGACACAGCACCTGTACTCCAGCACAGGCCACTGCTGCAGAATTTGTTCCTCTGGAAGCACCTGCTGCTGAGCCAGGGAGAACCTACAGCAAGGCTGGCCCAGCTGTATTAAGGGCTTGCCCACTTGGGACAGGTCATGTGTGGTAGAAGACAGTGCTTGCTTGTTTGCCAATTCCACTTAAAAGATGAGATATTTATAGTTTATTCCAACCCTCAATTCAGGAAATAATTGTGAACAAAGCAGGGGAAGTGACATCTGACCCAACACATGGCCTGTTCAGTTACCTTCACACAAAGCACACTGGTGACTTTCAAGTTTCCACAGTTTTTTTGCTGATATTATCAGGTACCTTTCTATTTCTATCAAGATTTTATGTTCACCTCATCTGAAGTCAGGTGGACAGAGCTAAATGAGTTCGCACAGAACACTTCAAGCAGCAGGAAACTGTTTAATATGCAACTTATTCATCACTGCCTTACAGGAGCCTTTCTAGGTAGGTTTGGGCATCTCAACAAGCTGCACGTGCCACAAATATATGTGCATATATATATCTGATAAATTTGTGCTTAGTGCTGTTAGTTCCAAAGCAAGATACTGTCCAGGGGGTGAGGACACAGCAACTTCTGAAGTCAGAGGGGAAGAAAAGAAAGCACTGTTGGGTTTCTGTGAGAACTACAGACTGAGTGAAGACAAGCACTTAGAGCTCAGGGTTTCACTTTCCTTACCCGACACACGTACTGACTCTGTGGTCCTGGGGAAAATGTCTTTGAGCGGATGATGGTGCTGCCCCTGACAAACTGGCTTTGGGGTGGATTTGCTGCTCTTTTGTCTTTTGGACGAACTACAGTCGAGGACTGTGCAAGGCTCTCTGTGTTGGTCTCTTTATCCACCTGAAAGACACACAGTGCAGTGTAAATGCCAGCTTTGCACGTGCCCAGGACACCCCCCAGAGCTGTGTGACAGCCACCTGTGCCACATCTGTGCTTGCTAAGACATTCTTTAGCCCCCCTCATGCAGCGTGCCCTGACACTTCACTCCTGGAGCTCTGCTGCATTCTGGATTGCTCCCTAAGGGCTCTGCAGCCACTGACTGCTGTACAGCACTATTGATTCCAATGGGCTTTGCCTGTGGATCCACACATCACTGTGACCTGGCAATCCCAGAGAGAGCAGGTATGATTTTAAAGACCATTATTTACTTGTTGTGCACCTGCAGCAAAGATCCAAATCGATGTACAGAGAGAGCTGTGTAGAGCACACCCCTGTTTGACTACAGCTACATTCAGAATTAAACAAGGTCAAAACCACTGGCACCCTAATGAAAACAGTTTTCGTGAGCAGCAAAAAGAAGGCTGAAAACAGTGCTGTACTAACTGTGGGACAAAATGGTCACACAGAGTTATTTACAAACATTTCAGGTAGATAAACATTTAATCATCAATGGTGAACTTTCAAATAACTGCTGTAGCCTTACTCAGCTCAGCAACAACCCAGTCACAGCTGAGCAATGGGAAGTTTAAATCATCTTTCTCTTCAAAAGGCCCTTGACTGTACCTTCACTGCTATCTCTGTGTGCAGCTGGGAATTCAGACTTTCTTCTGCTTCCCACAGCGATTTTCCAGCACAGAATTCTTCCTCCTCCTCTGCTTCATTTTCACTGATCTCATCCTGTTCTTCCAGGTCGGGAACCTCTTCATCTTGCCTGAAAAGAACAGCTTTGTTATTGAACTGGCCTGTTGTGGACAATACTCTGGTGCTGGAGCAGGAGGCAGCTCCTGTAAGCTGCTGGACAGAAACACATCCCCAAAGCAGCCAGGTGTCCCTGACAGGCCCTGCAGCCACTGAGATTACACAAACACAGGCTTAGAAAGGAGAGAAGCTGCACCAGAAGACCACATTACTGCCAAAAACTTCATCCTGATCTGGCTTCAAAGGAAGCAAGATGAGGGTTCAGCCATGTGGTCTGAGTTTAAGGCAAGTGCATCTTGAGGGGAGGTCTCAGGATGCCATTAATCTCAGTTAAAAAGTGTCACTGGACAAAACTGAACTGTTTTAACACCCTTTTCAACTGCCTTGAACTCACAGCAGGCTTCTCCATCAATCCCATTGGTCAGGCTTGCTTTCTATTTCAAATGTTGGACTTCTCTAAGGAAATCTGAATCTGAACCATATAAAGAACAGCCACATTAAAATTCAGGCAAAGCTTGCACCACAGAGTGGAGTTTTCAGGGCATCCATAGAAGACTGTACAAATTACAAAATTAGCATAGTGCTACTGACAATTTTCAACATTTATCAGTTTTGTTCTCATTTTCTAAGCACAACCTCCAGAACAGAAGAAACAGGATTTTTCACCAAAACAGCAAAAGAAGAAGCCTCCCACAGCTCAGTATAATCTGCTTTTTTTCCTCTGCACCCAAATGCTCTGATCACTCCACAAGAAGATGGTGGCATGGCACCTACCAGCTCTCTCCACTAGTTAAAGTGCTTCTGCTTTCCTCCAGTTTCTTCTCCACAGCTTCCAGTTCAACAGCTGTCTGCTCTAAGAGTGCTGAGACAGAGTCCTGAGGAGAGAAAGAGGCTTTTTGTGAAGAAATGACTCTCAGAGAATGCAGAGTGCCCAGCCTGTGGTGAGAACAGCCCCAGAGCAGCCCCAGCCCCACTGCCAGAGCTCAGCCCTGTGAGCTCAGCTGGCCCAGCTCCCCAGCACGGGCAGGTGTGCAGCTCCAGGCTGAGCACCTTCTGTGCCCTGCATGTGCAAATCTGCCCTGACTTGCCCAGCAGATTCATGGCAGCACTGCAGCAAGGCTGGAGCTCACACATCACTTACTCATCCCTCAGCTTCCTGAGCAGGGATTTCAGTAAGTAAGTGCCTTAGGACGAGGGCACATCTGGAATCAACAAGTTAATTATTTTACTGCACTTAACAACGCATTCAAGTTGTAAATATAAACACAGCAGCCTTCTCTATAGTAACAGCCACACAAACCCTCTTGCTAGTCCTGTTTAGAAGACATTTGTTCAGTTTAAGCAGTTGTTCTTACTGTTTTTTCAGTGCAGGGTACTTCAGAGTGGCTGTTTCCTTGTTTACTTTTCCTGTTTTGCTTCTGCTGATATTTATAACTAAGGAGGTTATACCAACGGGTTGATTTCTCTCCGGATCTACATATTTCAGCAAGGCTAATTTGTGCTCCACCCTATTGAGAAAAACACAGTTTTATACTAAAATGAGCAACTACCACACCAGTCAGAAAAATAAAAGGGAAAATCTAGGACTGCTTCATTTTGGCAAATTCAACAAAAAGAAAAGCTGCCTGTTTATCCCATTTCAACAGCACTATAATGCTTTATGTTTAATTATTTTTAGCATTGGCAAGGGCTTCCAATGTAAGTAGCAAGTGTTTCATTACAGCTCCACTGTACAAGAATCCAGAAGTACAAACAGTGCTACTGAAGGAGGGAGAAATTACAGCCAGAGCTTCAAAGAGAAAGGAACAGTTTGAGAGGATGACTCCTTTCAAGACATTTGCAAGGCTGACAAAAATCATGGCCCAAACCCAGATGTTTTAGCTTTGTATATCCCATTTCTCTTCATGTGCCTTGTCATTTTTAATATATTACATTTAGCACCCAACCTGATGTATCCACAACCAAAGTAATTGGTTCTCAATTGCAATACCATAAATGTTTCCAAAAGGAAGAAAACTAGTTAGAATTTGACATCAGATCATGAAGGAAAAATAGCTAGTGGTCTGACAAGGTAGTTCTGTAACAAAACATTTATCTCATAATTGTTTTTCCTGATGGAAATTGTCATTGCAAAGAACGCTGTGGGGGAGAGACCACATAGCTAAAGATTATCAGGAAGGCTTTCACAGAAATTGCCATACCTCAAGAGTGCAACATCGTGTCTAATTAAAAACACAGAGTTATTAAAATGGAGCTGGATACTCACCAAACATTCTTCAAGGTGAGACTTATCTACAGTGCAAACATCGACTCTCAAGGTCTTCTGGCGCAAAGCCGGGTGGGAGATGGAGGCGCAGAACACCTCGTTGTACAGCAGCGTGTCGGAAGCGTCCAGCGGCCGCGTGCGGAACAGGCAGCTCGTGCTCTCCCAGCAGGGCAGCACGGCCACGCGGATGCTCCTGTGGGGACAGCACGGTGCTCAGCACTGCCTGCAGCTCCCAAAAACCCTCCAAGTCAGCCTAAGCACTGTGGGCACTGCTGCCTGTGGAAACCCAGGGCACCAGGAATATTTCTCTTGCCCTGACCCCCAGGAGAGCACTGACTTTGACCCTCATTCATGGAGAAAGTTTCCTAGACTTCAAGATAGACTGGAATCCACTAAAGTGTGAAATAGATTATAGAGAGTAGTATAGGTGTATCACTTGGTGAGAAATCTAGATTTGGGAATTTTTAGTATGTGTGGATGGAAGCAAGATGGAGGGCACAGGGTTTCTTCTTCATGCTTCTTCTTCCTTCTGCTTCATGGGTTTGGGTGGCATTTTGTCATTGGGCAGAAAAGTCTTCATTGTGGGCTCTTTGGGATCAGTTATTGGGTTAAAAGGGAAAATAATCTAGGTGTCAGCTCTTAATTGGATAGTTTAGTCTTAAAAGACTCTGTAACAAGAGAATGTTGGCCATTTTGTGCCTTCTAATGAAAGGCTGCAGAACTAACAGTAGAGAGACTGTTTTAGTGATAAGAAATAATAAACACCTGAGTCTGAACATGAGCTACTGTCTCAAGTGCTGTCAATCCAGACCCAGAGAAACCCACAACTGGTACAGCCACAGCTGTCCTTTCCTATTCTCTGGAACTGCAGTCAACTGAGAAGAAAGGAACATCTCATCACAGCATCAGAGATGTGAAGTGGCACGAGTTGCCACAGACTTCATCCTTCTGAACCTCATACTCAGACACCATGGGATCCTGTTTTACGTGGTTGTATACATCTGTGCAACCTGCCACACTGCTCACACCCTTCTGTGGGTCGGGACAGCAAAAATGAATCCAATTTTGTCAGCTTATTCAGCACACAGCTGAGTTTAAAGACCTTGTGCTTGGAACGAGTCTAGCAGTAGCTGCACATTTTCCCAACCCTGTGCAGGTGTACAAGGAGTTCTGCAGCAGGACAAACTCTCCCTCTTCACTTGATCCAGGTGCTCAAGGCACTGCTACAATTGAGAACCTCACTAGCCAGTGCTAATTCCAGGCAAGTCCTTCCATAGCAAATACAGGCCTTTGAGGGAGAAACTGCACCTTATTTCAGTGTACAGGTTTATTAGTTCCTAAGTGTCACCGCATGATGAAACATTTCAGGAAAGGTAAATTTTTAAGAGTGTGAAAACTCATAAGCCAATCTCACTTTCATTCTCATTAGGACCCAACACAAATATATCAAGTGTGCTTGTTTCACCCACTTACACTTTTTGATCTTGTTGTAACAGCAGTGCTGCAACATTATGCAGCTGGATGACCAATATGGCAAATTGTTTATTCTTGTCATCGTATCTGAATAACAAACACAAAGAAAAACATTATTATTAGAGAATTCTGCCTTGGACTTTGTGGTTGAGTATCCCACACAAACAATACAAAAAATTTACAAACAGGACAACTCCATAATGTGACCAGGACTTGCCCACAGTTTAAAACAAAACCAGTTTCCTACTACATCAAGGACAGGATGTAGTAGGAAATCAAGGATTCCTACTACCAGGACATCCAGAATATAGAACAGTCCAGAACATCCAAAACTTAAGGATTCAGACACAGTGGACTACAGATTTGACTTAACACACACTTTTTGGGGTCTAGTTAAATTGCTGCATTGTAGCTACAATTTTTTGAGAGGCCTTAATGGCTGCAGTATGGAAAAGTTACAAGTAAAAATACTTGAAGTACAACAATGAGAATGCCATGAGTAACCTTTTGCTTTGGATGGCCATGACAAATGAGTTTTGTACTACTTCTTTTTCTCAAATCCCACTTAACTTCCAAAAAGTCACTTATGGAGGATGCCTCTGTGCCTGCCCTCCTACACCTTACTCACTACTGTGGGATCCCCATGAGGTCAGGGATTGTGACTGCCACTTATTCCCAGCAGTTTTCCCCACCCAAGCTGCACCCTTAAGGATTCTGCAATCCAGCCAAAGGCTTTCTCCAGCCCAGCACTGCCAGTGCTCCTATTGCTGGTTTGCACCCTCATACCAGAGTATGACCAGGTGATTTCCACTGAAATGAAAGAGGGTAACCAAGAACCTCCTGGAGTCAAGTGCAATTAATTACACTAAAGAAGGGCATTAGTTAATAAAAATGGGACACGAGCAGAAAACAGCACAGAAAGCACTACCCCAGTTATCATTCTTCCCACTGAAGACAAATCCAGTAAAATATGTTGCACATACCTCATTGCAATTTGTACTTTGGCTGTTCCAGCTGCTTCTGCATCATCACTGTCAAACACCATCACTTCTGACACACACGGTCTGAAAGGAATCAACAACTATTAAGGATTTGATTTGCTTCTTATTGAAGTGTTTGCATTTAGGTGATACAAGATTTTTTCCCTTCCATTCAGTGGTTTGGTATATGCATTTTGTAAAATTAGCAGCTAAAAGAAAGCCCATTTAAGAAGTAAGTGCAATCAGCCTTAGAGGTATGTATTACAGTGCTTATCAGCAGAAAGTCATATGTCTTCCCTCTTCACTGCCAAAAGAAAAAAAAAGCCACACAAAAGACTGCAAAAATAAGGCAGTGGGGGATTTTTAAAGGGTTCCCTTGACTGGTTTTTAGTAAAAACGGCTGACTGCCCAGCAAGAGAAATGTGACTTAACAACTGCAATCCTGTCCTGCATCATGACAGCAAAAATTCTCAACTTTTATTAGATTTAAGTAATTCCTTTGTTTCTTTAAGAAATCAAACTTTCTTAAGCACATTAAAAGTGACAGAGTACACTGAGTGGCCTTGCTGGAAACAGCTATTCTGCCATTTCCCTCCCAATGTATTCCTCCTCCCAAGTTTTATGCATTGAAAGTCCCCAAAACTACATTCATTGTCTAATTGCCTCAAGAGGCTATGCTGTAGCACATGAAAACAGGATTAGCATTCTTCTCTTCTAAGTGTTTTCCATATTACTGCTTAGCACTCTCTTGCATTTCATTACATTTCAGCTGCAGAGGGTGGCTCATCCCACCCTCACCACTTGGACAGGCCCCAAAATGACACTGTAGGCACCACAGGGGCTGCAAGCTGATAGCCCAAACAACACCAGCATCAGACACGTGAGTGTGCATGGGATGGCTTCTGTGACTGTCCCACTCCCCTCTCCACAGAGCTCCCCACCCCACAGAAGGGACACAGGGCCCTGGGACACCCAACTGTCTGCTTGAGCCCAGGAGCTCAGTTTATTGAAGCACTGCACTCCCTTGTCAAAGTGAATTGTCCTGTTAACATTAAAATTAATAATTTATCCAGAGAACTAATGAAGATAACTAATGAAAAGGGGGACTTTGAGATGAGTGATATTTCACCTCTACAGTTGTGTTTCACAACTAACGACCCTATAATTGACCTGAATAAAAGGTGAATAGAATTCACCTATAAAATTCAACCTGCTAATAAAAGCAGTAGGAAAACCCACGTGAGATGCAGGTACCAATAAGATCAGTGCCTTCCAATGAACATTGTGACAAAGCTCCCATAGACAATACAAAAAGCCAGCAAGAGCAGTGACTCCCAGCTGTGCCCTTAGTGGGAGAAGTCCTGTGGGCATCACATCCTGCTCTTGCTCCATGCACTTGGGAACTGCACCACTGCACGTGCACATCCATCCGGCAGTTCAGGGTGCTGCCTTAAACCTCCCAGAGACCCCGCAGGCTGGCTGAGGGCTGTCACTGACTGAGAGGAGGGGAGCTTTCCATGGCTCCACTCCCCCCTGCCAAGGCAGCAGCCACAGCTGACCAGCACCTTCACAAACAGACCTGCTGTTCAAACAGCTCTCTGTGAGCTTCCTTTCAGCTGTCTCTATCATGGGAAGCACCGGTCATTTTGATAATCAAATTCAACCTTCTCATAGTTTTTTCAGAAGTATTTAGACACCTGAGATGGAGAACTTTAGCCACTGAATTACACACAAAGGTCATAACCAGCAGTATTTCAGCTGACTTCTGGCAAAGCTGAGCCACTGGCTCGTCCTGGGGAGAGATCTGATGTCTACCTTTGTACAGATGCCTCGTACACCCCGCTGTCTCCAGCAACAGACTCATCAGACACTGCAGCTGACACACCTGCCACCTTCAGTGCTGTCCCTCCAGCTGGGTTTATACCTATCAGAAAAGCACAGAGGAAAACCAAAAGCAGGTGTTAATGAAAACAAACTGTCTGGATAAGCAGCATCTTTTTCTTCTTATCCTCCCATCAAACTGCATTTTTTTCCCCCAGACAGGTATTGTTAAGCAACAGCACATGCCTAAAGACACAGGAGACACAGGTAGGGCAGGCTGAGCTCAAAGGTGGCCTTAAGTGAGGGAATGTGCCAAACTGCCCTGAAGAACAAAAAGTCCCAGGAAAACAGGAGGAATAGACTGTGTGGTGGAGTTGAGAGAGGGTTTCATTACACAGTGAGAGCCCATTTATTCCCTGGGCCCTGCAGCAGTGAGGGCTGAGATTACACACAGGTGTGTTACAGTTGCTTGCCCTGGCACCTCTCTGGGCATGGGTCCTTGCAGGAGATGCCAGGAGAGGCTCCCAAAGCCCTGGAAAGGCAGGGAGGTACCCATGACATTACCCACAGCAATGTTCAGAAGCAGCAGGATTCTAAATTCTAGTGAACTTATAAATATGGTCCAATAACCAGCTCCTTCTGCAAGACACCCTCAGGCAGGCAGCAATCACTCTGCTGCCAGCCAGCCAGAGAGCAGGGGCTGGGCAGCACTGCTGACCAGGCTCTGGCAAGGTGCACATCTTGTGGAGCTGCTTATCCCACCTGCAGAGCTCACACCAAGAGGGGAACGGCAAAAAAACCACCACCTAAATCCAAAATGTTTGTGTACACAGGTCAGAAAGACCAGGTCAACTAGCTGAACATGGAGTGGAAGAGATCTGTAGGATTCAAAAGAGCAGTCACATGCAGGAATACAGGGAAAAGGAGGTAGGGAAGAGAAACCAAAGAAGGTGAAGCAAGTTTTGCACAGAGGTGTTATCTCACATAAATTCCTTGTGCTTCGAAACAGGGAAAGATTCTCCCTGGAAACCTGCAAATTCTGCCTCTTTCAACATTTCAATGGAGAGGAGCTGCAGCCAAGAGTCTGGAGAACTCCATCTGCCAACGTGGCTAACAAGTGCTGGGCTATACCCAGCTCTTGGCTCTCATCCTCAGGGATGTGGGAGACCTGCTCCAAGAGGGAGGAGGTGCCATGTGTCACCTGGGACAGCTGGAACCCCACAGCAGCAGAGCTGTACACTCCTCTCCAACAGGCTTTTGTTTTTCAGAAGTGGTCCTTCTTTCCCACAGACTTAGACAAGCACATGCCTCCAAGCCAATATATGGTTTCCAATGCATATTTTCTTTATTACAAAGCAAGTTTGGGTTCTGGTTGGCTTTCTGGGGTTTGAATTTGTTTTTTCAGATTTTTTTGGTGTTGTTTTCTTCACAGTCTCACAAAGCCACTTAAAGAATTAAATCCAGCTTTGAATAAACTGGTGGAAAAGTGTGCAAGGCTTATGGAATACCATAAGGACTTGTAAGGACATAAGGACTTGTAGCCAACAGTAGAGGGTGCTACATGTAACACCTGTCCTTTGAGACACCACATGTGCCATTTTGGGCCCATTTATCCACGGGTTTTTTTGACACCAAAAATGGCATTTCTCATCTTGGAAATGGACTCCCATGGAGCCACTGGACAGAAATAGAATGTCCAGACCTTTACCCCACAGGCCAATCCACATGAATAGAAGCTAGCACCTGTAACACAGATGTCAGTCATTAACTGAAACCAATAGATCCATTTAACACTGGCATTCCCAGTTTAATCCATCCTCCCCCCTGCCACATGCCAGGGCCAGGCTCCTGCAGTGCTGTGGATCTTAGGCTGTGCTAGAGGTACATGGGCAGGGTCAAAACTTCTTTCCTCAATCCTCCTTCATACCTCCTAGTCCATATTTTTAAGAGAAAAATAACTTCTTCCCCCCTGGCTGGCTTCCTAAACTGATTCTTTGAGTTTTACACAGCAGTGTTGCTCTGGGAATCCCTTTACATGGGACTGGCTCCCTGGGAAAGGCACTGCAGGCTGGCCTCCACACACCAAAGCTCTCTTTCTCCCTCAGTTCCCAATGCCAAGGAGTCATTCCAACACAGAAAGCCTCATTCTTGAGCACCCAGCACCTCAGGGGTGAATACAGAGTGCACAACAGTGAAGTGAGCTCTGTACAGCAGGGTGCTACAGTGTAAAGCTGAATAAAGATGAATGGTTCCCTGACATCAATTCCAGCTACCCCTTTCCTTACTGGTTTTGCAAAAGACTTGGAAAGCTCAGCCTTTTCATGCACCTAATTAACAAATGATTTGGACTTTCAGCTTTTAGCCTTAAGTCTCTGAAAAGATATCACACTAATAAGAAAGTTTATGGAGAGTTCAGAACTGACCCAACTCTCCTCCATTTTTCCAAGCAGGTGGATAACACTACCTGTGGTGTTTCATGGTTTTTTTCACTCATATTAAAAATTTGAAGTTTGCTCTTCTCTTCCTGCCATTTGCCTTTCCATGGGCCTTGAAGAGCCGTGTCATGCACTGTCCTCACATCCAGACCATTTAATCAGAGAATGCTGGACTCTGTCAGATTCCAGGTTGTGCTATTAATTTCCCCTAAATCACTCAGCTGTTCTTCAGGTCAGAAAGGAACCTTATTTCAGTTTCAAAGCTAGAGGAGGTTCTGCTCTAGCAGAGGGCAGCAGCAAAGCCCTCAGATATAGGTTCAGGTCTGCTTCCAGGACACATGAGCATGTTTTACCCAGGACTGACCACCCCAGAGCCAGCCCCTGCATTTTGGGGGTTATGCTGAGCCCCCACCCCCAAAATGCCTCAGATGTAGAATCTCATCTTGTTATTGCCCTGAAATAAACTACTTATGGTGATTATTTTGTCTGCTGACTGGCTAACAGCAGTAATCACTTAATCTGCTTAACACCTGAGCTTTCACTTTAACAGCCTTGGCAAATCTTGAAGAGCTAAAAAGGTTAAAACTAATCAGCATCCAGTTCTAATAAGAATAATTAGTGTTTCCTACTCAAATATATAATACCTCTTGCTTGTAGGAAAATGGTAGCTCAAAGGGGAAGACTTGCACTTGTGGTTTTTATTGTGTTTTAAATAGTGTCAGCCTTCTTAATGCAGAAGGTGGTGATAACAGGGTATTAGTTCTCTTTGTTCACACAGGCTGTTCAATAATCTCACGAAAAGAAGAAACAAACTGTACTGCTGGTTCACAGGACTGTAGCTTGCAAGTTTATATTGCCTTTCAAACTCTTCCTCACTGCAGCTACAAATCCAGTCCTTTCACTCTTTGGATTTAACCCAACTCCAGTCACAAGGGCTTCAGACAGGCCCCAGCACTGTGCCCTGGCTGTGCCAACTGCTCTCCATCCACTTCAACCCATCCATTCCAAAAAAGGATGAAGCCTTCCCACCCACCAACAAGCCATATGTATATATGAGAACATCCACTATCTCTAAATGTCTTATTTTATCATGCTTACAATCTAAACACGTTTTTGTTGCTAAGAGACCAAAACAGCAGAACTCGAGCACAGCCTTGACAAGTCTGCTCAACTGAAATTAATAAATTCATTACCACTGATTTACTGGGAACCAGAGTGGGATCTTATGCATACGGAGGTGGTGGGGAGGGATTATTATTATTATTATTATTATTATTATTATTATTATTATTAATTAACTGTTAAGCTAATTGGCTTTTCCAGCCCTCCTCAAAAGCTTGGTCAAAAACTTTGCATCAATGTGGTAATGTGTGTCTCCCAGACCCAAAACAATACATGACATTCTGAATAGTTTAGTGCCAAATCACACCAGGAATCCCACTGTGACCATCTATATTTGCACATGAAATCCCTGTGATTTGTGTACACATACATTTGTGTACAATAAAAACACACCTAAATCAGTCTCCTGCAAGACTCATTAGATCAGTGTTTTTGTGTACAAATTAAAATACCAAACCTCCCTCCCAAACAAGACAGAACACAGAGCTGAAAATATTTTTCAACATAAAGATAACAAGATGACAGCTTCTGAAACACTTGCTTCTCAATGCTTTATAAACTACATTAAATATAAATGCATGCAGTGCATGCAAATCTTTTCTTACCATACCTTGACCTAGATGTTTATCTCCTGCTCGAGGCTCTTCCAGTCTGCAGTTGCCACTCCCAGTGTTTAGGGTGAGTTCTGACAGATTTGCACTTATCTCTGCATCATCAAAATCCATATGGCTTGAAAAGGCATCACCAGTTAGGAGTGGGTCTATCACCAGTGGAGAGCAAGGTGGGGATGGAGAAGACAGAGATGACCTTGGGGACAGTGATGTCATGGATTTGGGAGTACCAGACAAGGACCTCAGAGCCTGCATGCGACTCGTGGTATCTGCTTTCTGAGTTTTTGCTACTTCGTCCTCATGAATAGTGGTGATACAGCCTGATGGCCTAAACCCAGTGGCTCCTTCTAAGAGCAAGTCAAGCTTGTTTTGATATTCCGAGTCCAACTGCTCCAACTGCTCCAGGTGCTCGTAGTAGAGATCAGTGAAGCTGGCTGAGGTGGAGGAATCCTGGCTGGAGGTGGCAAGAGATCCTCTGCTAGATGCAAGAGAACCAGGGCTGCTGCTCGAGGAGAGGGAAAGCATGCTGGTGGAGAGACTGAAGGAAACAAGTCAGAAAACCATGACACTGTATCTCCTGATTTCTCATGGAAACACTGCAATGCCACCACATCTCTAAGCCCACAGGGTGTTGCTTTGTTAGCTCAGCCACACGCATTAGTCCCCAGAGCAACCCAGAACCACAGCCTACGCAGCAGGAACGGTGGGTCACTGTGAAACAGTATCCATCACACACATTTTTCTACTCACTATATCAGGACTCCTGAGAGTCCTTGTTTAGCCAAAACAACTCTAATGAACAGTTTCAAACCAATTAAAATTAGTGCCATCCCCCTCCTCCCACATCTCTCTGGAAAGTGTCTATGGCTTCTGTTAATCTCCAAAGCAAACTGCAAAAACCAGCAAGGCCCATGCAAGAAGATGAAGTTACTGCAATGAACTGTCTGACCATATGGAAATTTCCTTCCATTTGCCTCAATCTTGGAGCTGCAGCCAAAAGGCAATATCACAGCTGCCTGGAACTGGCCCTCAGAGATCACGACAGCCAGCAGCTCCCAGAAAGCTGGCAGGATTTATCCATGTGAAAGACTGCTACATGAATCCAGGGCCAAGAGAGCAAGGGAAAAAGCTGGGGCTGGGCTGTGAAATCAATTCACACGCTTTATTTATCCCTAGAGTTCTAGGTTCAGAACATAACTGACAACAAAATTAATTTTAAGCAGGTGCTGAATAGAAGTCTGTTCAGATGAGAAAGTCCAGACACCACAGCAGAGTTTTCTGCTCAGGAGACCCAGCAAGTATTCCAGTAGTGACTACAACACATACCATCTCTAGAAATTCCATTTAAACCAAGACTCCTGCTCTGCATATTGAAGACCTTGGTCATTATTCCCTATCACTTTGGATAGTGATTAGCTGTTGAAAAAGTTCTGAATATGTATAAGTGCCTTAAGTTGCCTCACACAAAAACAGTGAGATATTAATAAGCCTAATAGTCCCTTATTTATTATTTATAGGGTAAAAGCTGGAAGCTACATTTGTATAATTATGTCCATGACCTTATGAGAAAAAGGCAAGTATGCTGTATTTAGTATAATTTTGGCAGAAAATGTCTTCTGACAGATGTGCACTGCAGCACATTTGCTCAAAAAAGCTTCTGATAGATGTTTTTGCATATTGGCATATATACACATCTGTTGAAGCCTAATGAATTTACAGCTTTTCAGTGTACTTTACTATGAAAAGGGAGGGATTCTTTTCCCTGTCAAAAAATTTGGCTCAATTTCCTTTTGTACATGCCCTTGAATGCCAGACATTTTGCATTATGGGGTTAATAACAAACACTTATTCTTATGAAGGAGCATGCCAAGAACACTGGGCACACGGTTAGGAAGAAATTAGTTTCACATGCTTCTTGGTCACCTCAAAAGATCCCTAATCAGCTAGGTGAAATGAAAATATGATGCATTTCCACTGCATAAAAGCCTCACAGATAGCTATTCTCCATGCTGGCTTATTTACATGTCAGTCTTGCACTATGATTTCTTTCCAGACTTTTCGGTGTCATCTTCACAAAATGAAACAGAATCCAAGTGGAGCAGAAGCTACAAACAGAGTAAATTCAGTACACACTGGTAGGAAAAAACCTCAAGCAAACAAAAACCCCACCAAACTTTCTTGCTATCAGAATGATAAAAATATACTTTTAGCAAAATGATTTGGCCTTAGTGCCTGCAGTCATGCATTAGTCTGGAAATAACAATCCTGTGTTCTTCCAAAAGTACAGCCTGAACTAGAAGCCATTCTTTGCACCATATGAACCACAACAGATTTGGGGATATCTTTATATATTGTCCACATTGCAAGCCACAGCACACTTGGAATTAGAGAAATATGATCACTCATCCATTAACGTGCAGTTGCATTAGTAAGATTCACCTCACTTGCTGTCTTTGACATACTTTGTTAATGTAATACTTCAGTAATTCAGACTTTAGTGAATAAATCTCAGCTTTTCCTGTCATCTGAATATTACTGAAATAAAAGGTACTGTGCAAACTCCTGTTGTGAGGCAGAAGCACCACCAGGAGGTTGCTCAGCCCCTTGAAGAGCCCCCATCTAAACTGACCCATGACCCCAAGGCTTCTCCTTCCCTGACTACAACACAGGGCCTGAGGTCACTGCTGGGACTGAGAGGCCTTTCAGCCCTCAGCTCGGAGTGGAACTGTTAGCAGAGAAAGGCAGTGGCACCACGTGCAGCAAAAGCAACCCCAGCTGCTGGGAAGGGTCACCTACCTCTTCAGCTGGGTGTGCAACACGGCCACCAACCGTGTGGTTTCCTCCAGCTCTCGGACCAGCTGATTTCTTTTGCTGTTCAACTTCAACCTAAGAGAAGGTCAAAGAAGGAGATAAGCTAAAGCAGCATTTACTTTTAAGTAAGGAGTAAAGGAAAAATCTATTTTTTGCTGTGAAATCCTACAAAAGTTGATAGGAATACCCAGGACAGAATTTGGTCAATATGTGTGTTTACTAACTTCAGAAACTTTTAAAATGCAGAACTCAGTCCTGAAAACATTCACAACAAGACAAAATAATTAAGCTGGTACCATAGAAGTTAATGTTTCTAGGATCAGGCCTCAAAAGAGCTGGGCAGATTTAACTCACTATGCACTATTGCATTCCTATAGTTCCTGTGCTAATAAAAGTATAAATGCTTTCATTTCCTTCCACTAAAGCATATGGATGATTTAGGGTTACTTGATTTAGTTATTAACCATCTCATTACAGCTTTACATTATTGGCTTTAGCAGATCTCAGCTTTATTTCCCACCTGAACTGGTTTAAGACAAACACACGTGCACATGGGTGCTCATACCCTAACTGAACAGACACAAAATCCTTCCCCACACATGTGTTATGTCTTTGGCACTCTAGAATGTGATCCTATTCCCAACAATCCCAAATGAAGGGGTTCACCTTCTGGCAAGACCAGAACCATTTGTCAAACCACAGATACTTCAGGCAGGTAAAAGTCTCACAGCCGAGACATTTACATTTTTTCCAGCATGATAAAACCATGAAAAGCCAATGTAGAAAATTGGTGTCAGCTGGACAATGACCACGCAGAAGAAATGAAAATATGGAGCCAAAGAGGGAGTGAATGCAGAATGTATGTTCAAGAGACTGCAGCTACCAGAAACACTGCTGAACCACCCTCATTAATGCATCCAGACTGTAAAACACCTGTGGGCAATGCCTAATGCAGTATTCATCCTCACTGTACATTCCCATGAGATCTCCCCCTGCAACACAGGTAAAATTAGGGAAGAAAGTTGGCATTTTTTTCAGCTAGTTTAGATTCACAGGATATTCCCTGCAAGCCCCACAGCCCTGTCAAATACCAGATCCTACAGGAATCACATACAAGGATGCTCAGAACAAACAGCAAGTTTAAGAAATTTAAAATTCCATCTGCTGACATTTACCAAGGCCCAGACTGCACAGCAAGCGTAGAAGCTGCTGTGAGGTGCTGGCTGCATACAGAAATGTTACACTACACTAACACTACACTGGGCTATTTTGAGCATTCTTTACATTCCCATGAAGGATCCATTGTAGGAACAGCAACCTTTCCCCAGCAGCACAGTAAGCCTTGCAGATGGGTTGTTTGGGAGCTGAGTTCAGAAGCTCTCTGAGCAGAATGTCCTGGGAACGTGAGGGCACTGCTGTGGGCAGCCAGCCAGGGGATGCTGGTCCTTGCTCCCAGTTACCTCTTGTCCAAAAAGGCCCTGTGCCCACTAACCCACCTCTCAGTGAGAGCTTTGCTCTGAGTGTCTCTAGCAGCCTGAAGGTCTTCCTCCAGGCGCCTCCTCTCTGTCTCCAGTCTCTCCACCTCTCCTCGAGTCCATTTTCTGGGGCTAATAAATCGCATTTCCTTCAAGAGCTCCTCCTTCTCGTTGATCAGTATCAGACGATCCCGCTCCGAGTCCAGCACGCCAGGCCAGGCCTCGCTGTCCAGCTTAGCCAGTTGGATTTTCAGGTTTGCTATTCTGCATGGGGAAAAAAAAATGCAGTTATTCTCTGAGGAGTGCCTGATCTCCTGCTCCAGACATGCAGAGGTGCACCATGACCAACCACATCTTCCAGAGCCCTGAGGAAGGCTCTCAGCTCCAGGACAAGCACCCTCATGTCCCCCTTACCAGAACAGTGCCAAGTGCTGGCATGTGGACATGCAGAATGGGATTTTAACTCAGGTTTGTTCACAATGGAAAATGAACTTTCTGGCTAATATGTAGTGTCCACAAGTCAGGGAATGACACAGCAAAAATTCTGGATGTCACTAAAGGTGATTAGATATACTGTAGGTGTTTCATATGCATTACAGCTGTGACCTCAGAGTAGTTTGTGTGGAGGGTATGATGTGATAATTACCTACTCTTTAATCACTTTTATGGATAACTGTGTTCTCCCCACGTATGATTCAGATAAAGATTAGTCAAAAGCTTAGAAACTCTTTTTTTGTCTTTGCAATGAGGAAGTGAATCATCTCTCCATGCTGCTACTGCAGGAATCCACCTGTTGATTCAACAATAAGCACTCCAGACACATTAAGGAGCTACACTGCTTCTGGTGCAACCTGCACCCGAGGATGTCAGGAGCTGGAGAGGCAATGTGATCCTACCAAAATCCAGAGCTGCTTATCTGCATCAGAGTCGAAGCCTATTTTCATTACAGGTATCATTCCAGATTTTAGGTGAAAGTCTGTATCACCAGTCCTTCAGCAGCACACCACATCAGCTCAGGAGGAAGACAATCACAAAAAACAACAGCAATACAGATGTAACATTTAGCAAGAGCTTTGATTGACAAAGGAGGAGAGCACAGTTTGTGGCAGGTAAGGAGGCTGGTCACTCCAAACACCTGCCCAAATATCTGACCTGCTCAGTTAGGTCCACAAACCTAACTGATCAGCTTTGCAATGCAACATACAGAGAGAAGCAGAAAACCAGCAGCAGGCCAGGATACAGAACCAAGGGCAGTAATGTCAGTCTTCCCAAAGGAAGCTGCCTCCTTTGTATTCACTAACCTGAAACTCTTCAAGACCTGACAGGCTGATCATGGTAGTTTGATGAGAAACAATAGTACAGATAAACCTGAATTAGAATTACCAAGAACCTGTGTTTCTGAACTCACACAACCCAAAAAATCAAGTGGGAATCAGGGAATTGGAAGGACAGAATGGGCTGGGATGAAAAAAAACTTGAAGAACTTAGAAGGTAAACAAGGAGAAAAAAGTATTTTGCAACATATTTGCAAAAAAAAATTCACCTGAACATCAGAGAGGCAAAGCATATGTGCCCCTTCACGTGATGAGCTCAGGTTAATCCCTCACTTAGGTTTAGCAAATACATAAGAAATGGGAGTGATATGTAAAATGAATGTCCAATATGCTTCTCTCTTTGAAAAGGGCTTTGTGATCTGGTGACAGACTTACTGGACTTAAATCAGGCACAGCAAATAGTTGCAGGTACTGATGTGGATTCATCTCTCTAGAATTTGCTTTTTGCTGCAGGAGTGTAGCAAACCAGCATACAGGCAGGCACAGAACAAATTCAGTGCCCACCAGCAAAATCAAAGTGTGTGGAGTAAGCAATGAGATGCAGAACTGGGCAGCAGCAGCTACAAGGCTCCTGAATGGCCTTGAAGAATAAAGCTTTGTCTTCCAAGCTCCAGAGCCCAAGAGAGCCTGTGAAGGATTAGGCTCACAGACACTGACCTGCCTCCACCACCACAGGAGACAAACATGAGATCACCCTTCTGAAGAGAAGCATCACTTTCTGTAAACCCATTTCCCACAGCAGGTTGCTTACTCTAATAAAGTTCCATAATTGATAGATATTCAGCTCAACTATTTTTAGGTCGTCTTAAGAGCTGTTTTGTTTTTGAGTGCCTGATTAAGTGCAATACTGTGCTCCAATGAAGAATTAAGTGGCATTAATTCATAATCCAAGAATTCCTCAGTGCATTTTGAAGGGATATGAGTCTAAGAGGATTGGCTGGCATAAATCTGATCACTTTTGGCATACATTTGCATGCATATGGCTTTTCCACTGGAATTTGTTCTCTATGCATTTCCGAGTCTAAAAGCTTTGCTAAACTAACCTCCAGTTTTACCTTTGGTAGATGATCATTATTTTCCCCCTTCTCAGTTAAAATGAGGTTTATTATTCTATTTTTCCAATGAAACAGCACCATCACAAAAGAAACACGTTGCAGAAGGTCTGCACTTGGCTGAACACTCCAGCCCCTCAGCATTCACTGCCTGAGTCTGAACTGCATCAGTGCTGAGCCAGGCTGGGCTTGCAATGCTGGCCTCAGGTCACACCACCTTTCTGAATGGCCACCACACTCAACAAATACACAACAAGAAGCTCAAATTTTATTTAATTGCTCTTTTTCTACCTAGAAAAGGCAGTGAGATGACTTATTCATTGTCATAACAAAGCCCTTTTTTGTTGATTAGGGAAAGTTAGTTCTTTCTATTATTATACAACACAGGCATAGCACACAACATTTTTAGTGTCTCCAGAGATTTTTCAGAGCACATGCATCTCTACAGGAGCATAAGATGTGTATCTACAACCAGTAATTAACAATTCTGTATCAGATAAGCTTCTGTTCTTGAGAAAAAAAAAACACAAGCTAAGTGGGAGGTGTGGTTTAAAAACTGACCAGTCAAATACCCAACATCATTGTAATGTTGCTTAATGTGACATTAAAGTATTTCATTTTAGGAGATTAAAAAAAAACATACTTCTAAAATCCCTGAGTTACCACCAGTGACACAGAACCCAAGATGAAAATTTAACTGCTGAAGAAATTAGAACAGTGCAGGGTGCAAGTGCTACACAACTGAGTTACTGCTACTTGTCTGAAGTTGTACAACATAATTTAATTGCATCTCTGATTACATTTATGCTGCAGCAGCTATCTCCTTGCTGGGATGTAGCAATGACAACCTTTTTGACGTGATGCCATTCTCAGTTTTGAATATGATTAAGCCAAAGGTTTGTCACTGTAGCTGCCCTGTGGGTTTTTTTTGGGTTTTATATTATCTGCTCTAGGGGTCTGTTGTCTGCCTGAGCTGTGACAGGAAAGGAGTTAGTGGTGGGGAAGGGAACTGGGTTCTGGCAGCTCTGGTGTGGTGATGTTCAGTCAGATATTCACCCACATCTGAGCTTTCAGTCTGGTCCACAGCAATGGTGCAAACAGTGTCTGCCAGAGCTTGCTTTCTAAAGCAGCAGCCCCTTACAGATCTAGTAATTCTAAACTAATCAATACGAGGACCAACTTGATTTCAAACCTTAAGTTTTAGCTTTCCAGATACCACTGAGCTAATAAAACACATGTATTTCCATCACTTGGCTCCTTCACAGTTTGTGCGTGGGCAAAGTACTTAGTCTTCTATTGTGTTTTTGGAACATTTTAATGCTGCTGTGGGGACAGGAAACACTTCAAACATCACAAGGAAGAATTTTCACAGGAACAGAAGGTTCCTTGTGAGTCACTATATCCATAGTATTGTTCCAGCTTTAAACCAGTTGAGGTATGTGTTTCTGCAGCTCCTACTAAATACTGTGCCAAAACCATGGTACTTTGATAGCTGGAGATCTTTCCATTTTAGCCTCAACTATTCGTGCCATTTAGAGCCATCTTTCCTCATGAAAATGTTTGTAAACTTTGAGAAAAACCTATAAATAACCTAAGACAAACATGGGGTATGAGCAGCAAGTATTCCTTAACTGCAAGGTTTATGCTCCTCATCACCACTTCAAATGAACCACTGTGGTGTCTTTATAAAGTTCTCTCTCTTTATAAAAGAGTATATTGAAAGAGCAGGCTTGTCACTATTCACTTGCCCCTCCTTGGAAAAGATACAGGATAAAGGAAGAGTATTCCTCTTCAATCTGAATGTGTAAAGTCAGTGTGAATTAAACTGAAGCCTTCAGCAAAGCTTAAAAGTAAATGGCAATTTTAACATGCCAAATTAACCACTGCATCTGAAGGAATGGTATTTTTAATATTGTTTTTAAAAGCCACTGAATCATTTGAATGTCAAGGTGGTTTGGCAAACCTTGGACTGGCAAAATAAACAGTTCTGATAAAATTGCTCCACCTACGAAAAGAAATATAAATTTGTGTCAGAAGCAGTTGGGCACACAGTTTTTGACAACTGCCACAGACACAGATCAAATTTTATGCCACTGAGAACATGGCCTACTGGCCACTCCAGTACACCAAAATGAGAGCATTATGAGTAACCTCAGCCTTAAGGCTCTTATTTATAACCAAAGGCTGGACAAAAAGCTTTCTCTTTGAATATATCCCACACACAGATTGTACCATGCATCTGAACTTAGTTATTCTGAAGTTGCAAAGTCCCTGTAGAACAGCTGAAAGTGAAGAAAGTCACCACCAGCAATGGTTACATCACTGAACAAAGACTAGGCCAGCCAAAGTCTAAGTAATAATTCTTGGTGGTTTTTCATTTAACTATGCAGTTGAGTTAGCTATTATCTATTAAAAAATAATTCCTGGAAAGCTTTTGCTTAAATTGGCCGGTTAAGTAGATAGATTTTTTTAAAATCTATTCTTCATTCATTTGAGATCAGAGGGCAAAGGTGAAAACTTACATTCTTACAGATAAGCTCTGGAATTGCAGCATTGACCATATTTTGATGTAAGGTGTTAACACAACATACATCTCTCCTTATCACACTTAGGCATGCAAGCATTCATTCATTTCAAACAAGGTAAGGAGATGCCTTGCAGTACAGTCTCCTTATTAGGAATGGGGAAGCACTGGCAACAGGTAGCAGAACCACTTATGTCCCCATAGGTGTGGCCAGACTGAATTCTTTATGCATTAGTCATGCCTTAGTAATTTCTAGGATGGTTATTTATTTCTTGAAAGATAACACTGACCCAAAAAGCCTATTGTCTCACTGGCTCAAAAATGACTACATTTACTCAGCAGCAGTGCTGGGTTTCAGTCTGGTGGCACCTCTTCTAGTGAAACTTATCCTCAGAATGAGCTGTGTGACAACCAAAGAGGGCAATGGGCCAAAGAATTACCTTCTCTTTGCCTCTTCATACTGCAGCCGCAGTCGCACCTTCTCGGCCAGCTGGTTACTGCTGCTGCCCATAAACTGAGACAAAAACACCACATCAGCAACTTAGCAACCACTCCTCCTTTGATATTTCCTTGACACTGTTACAAGTGACTTGATCTTATCAGTCATTTCCTAGTTAAACCAATCACAACACAGGAACATGCTGCACTTAAATATATTTTTCGTTATTTCTTCAAATACTTAAACCCCAACAAGATTCAAAGACCCTTTCTGGCTAGAAAGAAGAGAAAATCCACCACATCTGTCTTTGGCTTCTATTTCTATGAACACACAAATACTTTTGCAATCCTTCTTCTCAAATGCTCTTTGCATCCTTAAGTGCTACACTGCAGTTTGGTTTGGATGACATCTTGCTTTGGCTGTAAAGTCTTAAAGACAAAGGACATCGCACCATGCCCAAATCTGCAGATCTTTACTAACATGTGTGGCCCTGACTGCAAGTGGCTGTAAACCTTTAAGTAAAGGCTCACAGGAGAGGTCCTGTGAGAAATAAGATGTACCCCCCAGCACTGATCTAGTCCTTAGCAAGGCTGGGACCAACTTGACACTTCTGGTCAACTTGCACGTGGGGGTCTGAAGCTTTATGAGCACTACAGCTATGGGGGCATCAAAATATCTGCACATAAGCTGGTGTTGTCACTTGTAACCCAGTGAAAGCCAAACACTCTTAGGGGAAGAGTCCTCACTGGAGCTTAGCCCAGTGCTCCTCAATGTCTCTTGTTTCATAACCTTTTGCTATAAAGAGCTAAAGGAGTGTTTGTATTGAAGAAGCTACACCTACAGGCAAAATCAAACTTCTTTCCCTTTTATTCCTACCTGGGTTGCTCTGACAGACAGTGTGGGGAAACATCAAGTTGCTCTCAGTGATACATTAACACTGCACACAGAAACACAGCCACCCTGCAGTTCAGACCAGAAGTTATGATTTCACAGAAACTTGTCCGTACTTGGAAACTCATGGTGAGGTGGCTCTAGACACAGTTCAGAGGAATGTCTCCATGTGCACAAGGCTTCTCACACATTACTCACATTTCCTGAAACGTCTGTCTGGGAGCTGACATCCAGGTACTGCCGGGGTAGCAGAGGGCTGGAGCTTTCCACAGACATGCTGCTGGCCCACAGGTCTGACTGGGATCCTCTGTCATTCACAAAGCTGTCTTTTAACCTGGCTAAGCTCTAAAACCACACAAAAAAATCATGAGGTGAGCTCACTTCTGTACAAAGTACCTCAGCAGCTACAAGAGTTCAGCCTAACCCCATGACTCAGATCTGGCCATGTCTGCTGTGCCCACTCAGACCCTGCAAATTCAGTCAGGCATGGCTGGACTGTATTTTATACTGCTCATTTCCAGCATCTGAACAACTGCAGAGGCTGTGGTCCAACACAAAACTAGTTTAATAAAAAACTTAATTATGTATCTGAAATACAAAATACTTAAATTACTTCTCAGAAATTCAATCTTCTAGCAATGGTGACACAAAATACTGTAAAGTCATCTTGTTTCAATACCTGAATGAGGTCTTGTTTTTCCTTCTCCCCTGACGTGATGGCCTTCTTGAGAGCTTTCATTTCACTTAAAATGGCTTGTGCCTCATCAAGTTTGTAGCCACCTTGAGTGTCAGACATTTTCATGTCAATTCTGTATAGAAATTAAAAAAACCAGTAAGCTAACACTTAATAACATCCAGTTAATTGAATCATCCTAGATGGATGCGTCTTGACATGGATTTTTAACAAAAACACACTCCAAAGTACAACAAGGACAACAGAAAGAACAAAAGATCCCACTCCCCACTGCCTAAGTTACTCCACTCAGCAGTACATTAAGCTTCAGAGCTCTGATTTCAGCAATATCATCATCTCTTTGATTCCTTAGGGAGTACAAAGTAGCATACAAACCCCCAAAACAGTGTGCTAGGGCAGACTGCTGCTAGCTGCCCTGTTCCTAACCTGGAGAGGATCAGTTTAGCCCTCTCTGAGAATTACCTTATTTTCAGTCATGATTTCAAAAACCAGGCACAGACTCACACGCACAGATGTATTTGCTTGCACAATCAAATTACAAGCCACTTCATCCTTCCCTTTCCTCAAAGGAATTCTACCAGGGTTGACCCTTTTAATAAATATTTATCTGAAAGATGCCATATGTCTAGTCACACAAAGGCAAGTATCTGAAACTCTTCCTCCCCTTCACTCCCCCTCAGTGCCCTAAATCAATGGCTCTTATAATTAAGACAACAGGCTGTAGTGTCATCCATATTGAGCAATACCGAGTAAAACAGAATATCAGTTTACTGACGAGATCCTGGTTCAAAACCTTTTTGCCATGAAGTCAGTTCTAATGTGGTCAATCCCATGCAGACACTGATTTGAGAGAACTCCCCCTTGGCTGTGTACTGCTTTCAGCCTAAAGATATCATCAGCAGCATATTGCAGCTTATGTTATTTAGGCAGCTATTTATAAATGTAGTGGGGGATGCATTGCAAGCCAGAGATGTTCTGAAAAAAAAAGATCTTGAGAACACACTTACTTCTTCAGGGTTTGAAATCCATGCTCTTTGTACTGGAGCTCTTGCTTCATGTGAGCTACTTCTCTCTTGAGTTTATTAACCTGCAGCAAGGTGTCACATTTTTAGAATTCCATTTTATATGAGTATTTAGGTACAGTGCTACCCACTCAATTCAAAACTTATTCAGTGCAGACAGTATACTCTAAATAAAGTTTCCAGGCAATCAGCTCATCTCAAGAGCAGGAAACAGCCCTGACTGCCTCCTCATCAGGACTTTATCACTGGCCAGGACTTTCTCCAGTAGCTGCTGTCACACCTCTTAACACGGGGCTCAAGGGAAGTTCCAGCCATGTAAGTGGAAAAATTGACAAAAATTAAAAAAAGACAGCAATGAAACACATATCAACTTCTCTCAGAAATGTTTAAAACCTTCCCAGTCATTAAAAAACTGCTAAGCATCAGGACAGGAGTTACCTGCAGCACCTGAAGCCACCCTCCAACCTCCCCAGCAAAAAAGCCCCAGTGCACGAGTAACACAGTAGGATGAGAATCCATATTGTAAATGCACTGACCCTACACTTGCTGTTTTATATTCCTCCACAGAGGCCACTTTACTGACCTACTTTACTTTAGTCCTTTCTTCCTCCCAAACTGAGCTCTGCATGAGAGCACACCCTCCCCTGCTGACAGCCTGCACTAAGCCCTGCACAAACAGCTGCCAGTCCCTGGGGAGGACCCCAGCTCCCCAGCACTGCAGGAGCCAGCACGCAGCTCCACATCCCACAGCCACCCTGCACTGCCAGCTGCCAAGCCAGGCTAGTCTAAGGGGAAAAAAAACCAAAACAACAACTGTTTTAAATTCCTAAGGCTGCAACATTAGAAAATTGTGACAAACTACCTCCTAAATGGCAACATTAGCTCTCCCAACTGCTCTGGCATCTCCTTTCAGTATTTGCCATGAGATCTGGAAATACCTGAACACTACTCATGTCAAGCAAAGGTCCATCTGTACTACTCACCCTGGATTTTGTAGTAGCAATCTCTGCTTTGAGGATCTCGGGGTCATACTTGGAACTTGACGAGGAGCCAGAAAGCACTGGAACAAACACAGAGCCAGTTCAGCAGCTCTGCCTTCACCCTACACTTCCACCAGCCCACCACAGACCGAGATCTCCCATCACTCCTGCACACCCACACCTCCACACATTGCTGGTGTAGGTCTGTTACCCAATTTCCACATCTCACTGCTCAAAGACAGGCCAAGGCAATAGTGCAGTCAAGTACCACACAAAAAGTATTGACTGAAGGGGCCAAAGCATGTCCTGCATCTCCAAAGTCTGGATTTGTTCCAGGTTAACACACTTAACTCAAACTCCCAAACATGTTCACTCCATTCAGTGGTGTGGCTTCCTGCATTTCCAAAGGCATTTAACAGAACTGAAGGATCAGGCATTGCATGAAGGTTTACTTAATTATTTTTTTCAGACTTCCTTATTGAGCAAACAATCCACTGAATGTTTAGAACCAAAGAAAAGCAAAGAATGAGAAGAAACTAAAAAATGTGATGCAAGCCTTTTCACAGCCTTGAGGACATGACCAACCATACAATGTGTCACACCAGATTAAATCAATGTCCCATTAAGAGCAGAACTCTCTTCTCAGCAGCAGTTAAACCCTTCTGCCTCAGAAGGTACAGAAGCTCCCCAATGTGCAATGTTGTTAGAGGTAGCTGTAGGCAAGGGAGATATTCTGATCCTTGCAGCCATCAGTTTATGCCCTATAAAACATGGGAAAGCATTTCTAGTTATTTCTGTTTGGTTGTATTTTTCAAGACAGATCTCATCTCGCCCATGTAATTCATTGTAACTTGTTCTCAGTGCATTGCTCGGGGTAGAGCAGTCCTAAGAAAAGAGCAATCCCAGTTCTTTAGAGATGAGGGACAGCACCCTTGTCAAACAAGAATCCTTCAGCTGACAGAAAACTACCTAAAAAATTTTAACACCAAGCACAGGATTAGCCAGTGGAATTCTCCACCATCACACATAACTCACAAGAGTGAAACAGGGGGAGGTTCCTGCTGGCAAGAATACAGAAAATCTGCAATACTGAGGATTATAACAAAAATTAATACATGCATGAAATAAATCCTGTTCTGGACATCTTCTAGCACCTAACTAGTACCAGTAAGGAGGAAATACAGTATTCTATGAAGATTTCTGCACCAAATCTTGAAGCGACATTGGCATTGATGTGCTGTGACACAGAATATGGAGCACAAACTGCTGTTCTTCATACACAGAGAAGCAATCCACCAGTGGTGATTTGGAACATGGCATAAAATACAGACCCTCAGCTCCACTAGACCATCACTGGGATATAAAACTACAAAAGGGCCTGGGAATACTATTCAGGATGGACCTTCTTGCTGTGTTTCTATTCTTTAAACAGGGGAATCAAGGAAAATACCATGTAAGTTTACTTTTTCACACTGAGCCAAACATTTTTTAGCATTTATTGAAGCCCATGCAGAAAATCTGCATGTTAACTGCAGTGAGCCATACACAGGAGCATTTCACAACAATCAGCCTTTACCAAACAGGTGCTGGGCAGACACCATTTCTGAAACAAACTGATCAAACATGAGGATGACATGGCACACCATCCCAGTGCTCTATCCAAGGAGCAGCTTCATGCTTTTTACTGTCCTACAGGGTGCACAGCTGAGGAAAGAGCTGGTTAAGAGCTCACTAAGTACTCACAGCTGGTCTGAGAGCCCAGTTTGTGCTCCCAAACATCATGCAGCTGCCGATACTCCTGCTGGGCCAGCTCAAGCCTCTGCTGTTTCACTTGGTAGATCTCCTTCTGGGCAGCAATGGCCTCCTGGGCCAGAACCAGGTAATCCTTCAGCATGTGCTCCTGCTCCCGCCGCCATTGCACCCGAGGGTCCTCTATCTGAGTCGTTTCTTGGAGAGAAAACACAAGAAAGCAAGATCAACAGAACGCAGGTTTGTTCTGCTACTTGGAAAAGCTCCACTGTTTATGACATTCTAAAACAGTCTCTTGCCCCATCCCTGTGATAAAAAATAAAGACATTTTTGTTTCTTCTAAGGACTGACTGTTGATCCACAATGAATTCCAATGAGTTCTGCCATGCTGAATAGAATAATCCACAACAAAACTGTCATGTAACTCTCCAACTTGTCTGCTGCTGAAGCTGCCCTGGTTCTGGCTCTTAAAAACATCCACCCAAGAATATGCATACACAGTTCTAAGATACTGACTGTTATACTTATCTTTATTGCAACTGCTTTATAACATTACTAATAAAATACCTCTAGTATTTCACTGATAAAACTTTCACAAAATATCATTGCCACATAACTGCATTATACTGCACCTGACAACATGAAAGCAATTACAGCTCTGCCCATCCTCTTTGGCTGCCAAATGGCTTTTATTGCAAGGGGGAAAGAAAACCTGCTCACTCAGATTCCAGAGGCAAGTAAAAATAAAGTGTGATTAAATCACAGATTTGTGAAAGCATCTTAAATGACATTATAGGAACAGAATCTCAGAGAGGAGTAAACATTTCCTTCAGGGAAAGCAGGCACAGCAGTAAATGACTGAAGGATATGGGAGGTGGAGTTCAGGGTAACAGGGAATGCAGCAGTTACAGTACTTCCATCTCTGTTACCCCAACACAACCAACACATTCCTTTCTAGTTTTCTAATCATGAAAAAGAAGTAAGGTCACAGACATGCAGCTACTCCTAACACTAACAAGGTAAATTTATTGTCAGTGTTTGTCCCTGTTTTGTGAAAAAGTGCCCAAATCATTTTTCATTTATATTTCAAGGCTATTATGTGTTCTTGTTTGGAGCAGGCTCCAATATTTAGTTGACCAAATGCTCTGAACTGTCTAAACTAACATGCTTGAATAAGGATGCCTAGTTACCACATAATGAATAATTAATAGAAAGGACTTGCTTGAAACTAGCAGTGGGAATCTAATCTGCATATCTTAAGAGCCTCTTTAAATATGTAGTAAAAGCTGCCAGAGTGGAAGGTATGAGCAGCTCTTAAGTGAGTCGGGTGTAAGACTAACACTGCAGTACACAGGATGAGGGGAAGAGAAGTCAGACAATATTCTTAGCAGCAGAACCAGAAATAAAGGGTTTACCCAAGGGATGGACACTCAATTCTTTTCACAAGCTGTCCATGATCACGCTGAGGAGAAAATTAATTGGCTACTCCAGCAGTAAGCTGTTTCTAACAATATCTCAAGACCTAAAAGAGCACATGGCACTTCAAATTACATCGCAAAACTTGGAGAAGCCAAAAAATGCATCAAAAAAACCCAGTATAGTTAGTAGAAGCATTTCAACAGAGTCTTTTAGAGGTCCTGCAAGCAGAAGCAATATTTCAGCTGATATAATATTAAAGGTAGACCTGGACCTGAAAAACTGCCCCAAAATAATATGAGGGAAAAGCAGCTGCTTGTACCAGCTGTAGGGGCCCTCACGGATAGCACTGTGGTCTTAGAGGGAGCAAAAGAAAGATGAGGAGGGCAAAAAACCTGTAAGACTCTGACATCCCCACATGCTCCTGCTTTGATTCTTGTCCCCAAATCCCATTTTCCACATAACCATTAGCCACAGCCAGATGAAGTAACTGCCCTTTCTCCACAGCTGAGCCAGAAGGGCAAAGTCTGGCGTTACCCAGGGAGCTGCCCCCACATTCCCAGACATGCAGCTTCCCTGGACACAACTGCACAGTCACCAGCAACTGAGGGGCTTAGGCTCTCTAATTTCCAGCATAAAAAGTATGTTGGCAAAGTTCCTGTGGCTCTTGAAGTCTGATGCAGGACACTGGATCATAAGTCTACCTCAACGTAAGTCTTCAAGCCTAGTTATTTCCAGTTTTTCCTTAGACTAGCAGCCCATTCTTTCTAGAATCCCAAGAAGGGTGGTAGGAGCTGCTGCAGGAAAATTCCTCTATTATAAGCAATGAGGAGGAAGACTGCAAAAGCCTCCAATCCTGAACACCTCTGAGAGGTGGTGAAGCACTGCCAGTGCTCCAAGCCCATCCACAATCTGACCTGGGGAATGCTCAGCAGACAGCTCACAGAGAGGATGGACAACACACTGAGGTATTGAAATGCTTTGTGTCCAGATTTATTCTAAATATTCACCTCAACCTTTTTCAGTAATGAAAGCATTAACTGCAACCCCTTGATTGCAGCTCTGAGCTTTGGTTTTCAAACATGTAAAACCAATCAAGAAAAGTGTTGGCCAAGGGCTCTCACTGAGCCCAGCTACTGAGAAATGCATAATACATTCAGAAGTGAGATGAAAGAACTATAGAAATGCAGGTTATTACATCATTTGTTGTCTTGTGAATTCCTAATTTAATGTTGAGCTTGTCACAAATAAATCTGCTTGCTTCATGTTGGAGGAATGTAGGTTTACAATGCTTGCATCAGCATCATTTCTTTGTATCACACTCCAAAGTTCTCCCAGAGAGGCGCACTCAAGGCTATGCATTAATACTTTATTAGGAATATTCTGGGTACTCAATTTAATTTAATTGTATTTATTTTCCCTCAGAGAGGTGGTTACAATTGTTCTCCATCTTGCTTCTTTTAATGGATCCTGTCTTTAGATTTCATTTAAGTCTATTCTTGGGCTCGTTTCTGATAATTAATCTCAAATACTTGTACAGTATGAGCAAGACCCAACATGGCTTCATTCCCTTCCCACCCTCAGCAGTTCCTTCCTGCTAGGGAATCTGCCAGAGACCTTGGAGAGGAAGAAGGTTTTGGACACTCTCCAGAGGATACTTCAACATAAACCACAAAGCTGAGCTGCTCGATTAGGTTAAGGTAAATGGATGTGCTCTGCTCTGTTGTGATCTGGATTAGAACTGGCACAAGAAATAAGTCTTGAGTTTGCTCCTCTTCTTTTTAATTTTTGAAATTCCCATTTAAATACTGAGGCCTCTGACATCCCACAGAAGTGGAAGTTTTTAAAACACACTGTTAGTAAGCAGGTGTCAGCACTGCTGGAAGGCTTCTCTGCATGCCCTTGAATCCTGTGGTGCCTGTGAGTGGCACAGAGCAGGGGTACCTGCCCCAGACCTGCAACCAGACCTCTGCATGTTCACCCTGCACCAACTCAAATGTACAAATAAAACCATGTTTGGTTTGTCCCAACTGCATTCAACCATTCAGGCTGGAAAAGGCCTTCAGGATGACTGAGTCCAACCTCAAACTTAACAATGCTGGAGTTTCTGCTAACTGAAACACTCCAGGGGTCCAACAGGCTTCCATGTCCCAGAGCTTCAGGTCAAGGCAATTTTCCCACTCCTAGACTGTGAAATGGACACCAGACCTGGTCTTACAGACCTATAGGAGATCCAAATTTGTGTCTTGCAACTTAGCACCTTCTAAAGCAAAGTTTGTCCACTCCTCTCCCCTGCAGATCTCCTTTGTGTGATCCTGTAGACTTGCCTACCTTTTCCAACTTTCCAATCAAAAGAAAAATCAACATCCCTACCTCACAGAAAAATTGGATGAAGCTATTTAAAGATATGTCATCCTAAAATCACAGGATTTAGAAAAGTTCTAAATAAAAATATTTGTGTCACCTTTACATCTGGGAACTTATGATATTTGTATTGTCAGGGTCAATTAGAGCTTTTGGGAATAGGCTTTTTTCATTCTGCGTTTTTAATACCCAAGAGAAGTTGCTAAAGCTTGGAGGGTGCAGTGTCAGGCCAGGTGAAGTTGTGGCAGTTTTGAAAAAGGGAAGGGTGTGAAAACGAAGATAACCAAGGGGGGTTAAAAATCCACCAAGGAAAAAAATGCACCAGACTTCCACATTTTTATTTTTTAAAAAATCATGTAATTAAAAACAAACAAACAAAAAAAAAAAACACCCAAAAAACAAGTTAAGTTCTCAGTTGAAGTCCTAGAAGTAGATTTAAAAAACCTCACAACTTAAAAGCACTTCAAGACACTTTTGTCTTTCAAAAGTTTCTTTCAGCACAAGCTGCAAGTTCCCCTAAAAGGGCCTGGACACGGACATGGTTCTGCTGTGAATTTCTGGGCTGCAGCTGGAGCTGTTCTGTAAAGAGAATCAAAG
The DNA here is from genome assembly GCF_036417665.1 of Passer domesticus. Taxonomy (NCBI): domain Eukaryota; kingdom Metazoa; phylum Chordata; class Aves; order Passeriformes; family Passeridae; genus Passer; species Passer domesticus. Next base: position 13,850,280 of record NC_087486.1, on the reverse strand, counting down.
TCATTGATTTGTTTTGCTTATTACTTCTCCAGGGGATTTTTCTAGCACAACCTGTTACAGTTATTCTAGTAATGTCTGTAATTATATAACAAATGTTGTATTTTCTTATAATTCAAATGAGCTTACAAAATTAATTCTTTTGGTCTATCAAGCAATCTAGCAAAGGGTGTAAGCAGTGGCCTAATTTGAGGGCACAGGATAAAGACACCCCAAGCCTGAGCCCTGAACAGGACATCCCAAGCTTACTTGAGGGTTTTGTCTCCAGTGAAGGCAGCGTGAGCTCCTGCTGCCAAGGGAGCTCACGTTCATTCAGCTCACCCCTGCCAGGGGAATCAACACAAGACCTTTGCACTGCTTCTGATGGTCTTGCCACAGGGACAAATTCCAGACTAAGAACAAACTCCAGATCACTGCTACCCAGCTGGACTCCTCAGCAGAACCAAATCTGACAGAGGTGTGTCCATAGCATTGGCTTGAACGTGGCTGCCAGTTTGAAGATTGCAACCCGAAAGGTGTCAAATTCCTGCTCAGAGAGGAAAGTACTTTGTATGATGTAAAAGGACAGGATTTGATTTCACAATCTGCAGATCTCATGGACTCTAAAACATGCTGTTAGCAACTCTGTGGTTTTGTGTTCAGTAAACTTTAATAGAGGCACAAATCACTCTGCAAAAACACAGCAGCATGTCACTTACTGGTGTTGTGGTCTATGTAATAGACTCCGACCTGAGGGTCATAAGCTTCTTCCCATCCTAAGGGCAGCTCATCACTGATGCAGTCAGCAAAGGTCAGTGGTTTAGTATACCTGAAACGCAAAATAATATTTAGCATGAATAAAAGAACACTCCCACATGCCTGTTCCAAACAACTGACCAGAGAACAAATGCCACAAGGGCTTCAGTATCAAAACCAAAGAGAAATGAAAACTATATTAAAGCCTTTGTTCTAATCAAATAATACACCACCAACTCTTCCCTTTCTCCATCTGAAGTTAGAGCAAGATGAATTCATTCTGACAGAGCTCCGGACCCTTGCCCAGCTCAGCCAGTACTTGCTCGACAAAGGAACATTAAGAACTTTGCCAGAAACAATTCCTGCCTTTCCAGTGAAAGAACAAGACTGTTTGCAGGCAAGCCGTGTACCACAAATATGTAGACAAGAAGGAGCAAGATGAGAAATGCAATTTGCATAGCATGAATAAGTAAGACTGAACGATCAATAGCCAGTGTTGAGGACTGTGGGACCACTTGTCATGCAACTTCTCTCATTTGCATTGCAATATGCCGTTTCATTAATGACAAATAAGATTAGTTTCTCAGTATCAGAAAACGTGTAACCCACTCTGTCTGAACAAGGAAGTATTTCCACAGCACTGCTCTGGTGAGTTTTTCTATTACAGAGCACAGCCAGCAACGCTCTGAAGGCCTGTATGGCTAAACACAAAGCTGAGAGTATCCACTCCTTGAGTGGCCACACAGATTTTAATCACCAAAACCACGTCCCTTTCCTCCCTTTCACTCAGAGTTAATGAGGTTCAGCTTGCACCAACAAAACTGCAAACCAAACAGCACTGCAGGGAGGCACAAGCCAGGAGGAATTAATGCTGCAGGTGCCTCACATCCCCAGCTGCCAAAAGCACAAAGGCCCAGAGATCCAGTGCTCTGCGTGGTGGATGTATGGATGGATGTATGGAAGGGGGCTGAGTTTGCTTCCCAGAGAAGCCCTTGTGGCAGAGAGCACAGGACACACTGTACACCACCACAGTCCCTCCAGGCAGGCACACACCCAGAGCAAAGGGGCGAGCAAGAACCTACAGAGCTGCACCCAGCTCTGCCAACACAAGCAGCACATCACAGGAAGCCAAAGGGACAGAGAGCAGCTCTGCAACCCACTGCAAGGGACTGGACAGCTTTCCAGCCAGTCTTCCCTACCCAAAGGTAATTAAGGAGGGCTGACAGACAAAGTTTTACTAAGTTTTGAGCAGACGTCATCTGGAGGCACTGAGAACCAGCTGGTACTCCTGTATTAACATCTTACAGTCACTCATTGTTAAGAGGAATTTTAGGGGAAAAAAAGCTTTCAACCAGAAGATATGGCCTTCAACTTACATCTATGACTTCAACATAAAAGCAACATTTAACAACTAACGTAATTCCCCCTAATATGACCTATGAGTCTGGTATGCAGCGAGAATGGGGTGGGACCATTTTTGGTCATGTAAGCCACTAACACCTCTAATTTACCTGGTGTTGCATTTCCCTTTCAACGCATTGCCTTTGCCATATAAAGTAGAGTTTCAATCACTACTCTCTCAGAAAATTTCAATTTAATTTAAAGCTCTGCTGTGCAAAACAACTCAGAGCTTCACAACATGGAACTGTGAAACTTTCTCCATAAAGTTTCACTGCAGGGTTTATTTTTACAGTTCTTAATCTAGACTGTGTACCAAAAGTGTGTTTGTATAGAAAACAGAGATTACCTGAAAATAAAATAGAATCTCAATGCTTGTGATTGCTATCCCTTATCCCATGTTCTTCCCTGTGGATCAAGCTGAGTACCCAATATGTGCTGCTCTGAATTGATCAAATCAAAGATGCACAAGGGTAAAAATGCAGAGCAAGGTCAGATACAAGCCACTCTCTGGAGATAACAGAGATGAAAGTGCTGTAGCAAACGTGTTGGCAATGTTAAGTTAAACACCAGGGTTAACACTTTCCCCCTCTCTGAAAATGGCATCTACTTTTATTTAGCCATAGTGGTTCATGTAGAGGCTGCACAGGTAGGGGAGAGGGGGGGCACAGAGCTAAATGCTGAACTAGATGTTGCCCTCCCATCCCTGAGAGGGGCACAGTCATGCTGGGATCACAGAACCATGACACATGCTGAGCTGGAAGGGACCCACAGGGATTGCTGAGTCCTGGCCCTGCACAGACACCCCCACAATCCCACCCTGTGTACGACCCCTGAGAGCACTGTCCAAACACTCCTGGAGCTCTGGCAGCCTTGTGGCCATTACCATTCCCTGGGGGGCCTGGGCAGAGTCCCACCACTCTGTGGCTGAAAAATCTTCCACCTCTATCCAACCTAAACTGCTAGGCTCAGCCTCAGCTGTTTCCTCGAGTCCTGTCATGCTCATGGTAGAGATGGGTGCCTGCCCCTCTGCCTCCCCTCATGAGGAAGGTGCAGACCACAATGAGGTCTCTCCTCAGTCTCCTCTTCTCCATGCTGAGTAAATCAAGTCCCTTCATCCACTCCTCAAGCAGCTCCCCCTCCAGACCCTTCACCATGCTCGTGGCCATCCTCTGGGCACTCTCCAATGGTTTAATGTTTAATGGTTTATACTGTGGTGCCCACAACCACCCCCAGGAATCGAGGCTGCAAGGCACAGAAGTCCCAGGGGTCTTCTCCAGTGCATCACTTGGTGAAACACTCTAAACACTGCTGTGAATTGGTGGCATGATTGCAGCTCTGCCACTTCTGTAGAGCTTTGTAAGAACTGGTGCAATTCCATCCTGTGTCTGCAGCCCCTGGCATTGCACACCAGCTCCATCCAGCCCTGCAGAGTGATTAAACCAGGAGCCATGCATCTCCCATGTCCCAGCTACACTGCTCAACAGTTTTGGTGAGGGATCCAAGCAAGAATCCCTCAACACAGAGCAGTAATTAAACCCACACTTAAAGTACATTAGGTAAGGGTGTGCTGCAGACATAAAATACACCTCACTAAATTAATTTGTGTTACACACTGAGTGGAGTTTCTTGCAGAATTTTGCTCAAGAATCCCATCTAACATTAATATTAAACCCTGTCTTGGTAAAAAACAAAAACCAGTGTGACACTGCACTATCACCCCTGAGTCTTTGGAATACTTCCATCAGGGAATGGCACTGTAGTGCCAACTTTGGTGCTCCAAAATGTAACACCAAACTTATAAAGCTTCTGTTCAGCTTTTGTCCAGTCTTATTTTGTTAGAAGCAGCTGAATTCCTTATAAAAGTGCTCAGAAACCATCAGACTCAATAGGAAGCCAGCACCAAGCAACTGAAGGATGCTTATTCCTATTTTCCATATGAAATGCAATGCATGAACTACATCCACCCAGTTCTTTCAGTTAGAGTTTTGGAAAAAGGAAGAAAAAAGCAAGGCAGGATCAGTCTGCTATAGCAATGACACAAGCCAACTGGAGACTTGCCAGTTACTAGGGATCAGAAACAGACAATTATTTCACTTTTGAGACTGATATTTTCAGCATATCTCACAAGGAGCACCCATCACCAAGAACAGACTAATGCCCTTATTCCTGGTTGCCCATAGCTTCCAACTATCCCATTTGTAAACAGAATAGTAATTAGTTTTATAACTAAGAGTGTAATTCCACTTGTTATAGACAAAATAGCTATTTCCCCAAATAACTGCAGCTTCATAACCATATTACTTACTTTTCTAAGCTCCTTTCCCTAGCTGTTGTGGGAAAAACTATCACAAATCAAAGTAGCAATGGTACAATTAGATGAAAGACATGTAATATGTTGCATAGCAAGACTCTGAATACAGCATAAAAAGAAAAAAGAGATTATTTCCTTGTTTTAGGATATTATTTTAGGGGTTATTATGAAGACTAAAATAAACCAATTTTCCAGAAGGGATCCAAAAAAGCAGTGTTTCCCCTAGCATACTCACAATGATGGATTAAAGAGCAAAGGGAGAAGCTTCTTTCTCCCAGCAGGACATGATTTAGTTAGTGCATTACTGCTGCATAAAACAGGACTGTTCCTCTGCATGTGGGAAGTTAAAGCTAGGACACATCTGCAGGACTATTCCTTTGAAACCTCTCCTTTTCAATTCACAAAGCTTCCTAGCTGCCTTGAAAAAAATCTCATCAGCTCAGGCAAACCACATTACCACACAATAGGTTCTCCCTGCAGCTGGACTCAAAGCAGCAATGCACAAAAATACACCCCTTTCACCACTAAGGAAGGACACCTGCAAAGTGGTTTGTGCATTCCTTACCCTCCTTCCTTAGGGAAACCTTCAGATGCACTCACTCGGTTTTCACATGAAAGCAATGAACCCAAAAGTTCAGAAAATCCTGACTCTGTGACTTCTGATCTCCAGCCACAAAGAGGGAACCAAGGGGCAAAATTAAGGTCTGTACATATGGCCCTTTCTATGAAACCCAAACTGACCTAGTTAAGAGATGACACTTAGGGACAAGAGTTTGTTTGCATCTCCCAGCTGTGCTCCCTTTGCCCTGACACCCATCAGACATCAGTTAGCTCTGAACTACTCCTCAAGTGCTGCAACTCCTTCTAAGCTGGAGGCTGAGCTTGGTGTAGGAGCTCTACAAGAGAAACTAGCCTGAGCTAGAGAAGATATTTGTAAATCATAGCCTAACCCTGGCCCTTCCAGCTCACCCAAAAGTAACCCATACATTCACCCCACAGGAACTCACCCATATCTCACATTCATCATACCTGTGACTGCCATTCCCCCATAGGCATGTTTAAATTGGGGTCGTTATTGGGAATAATTAGTATTTTGAAAAAGACGTATCAACCTACATTTATCAATTTCCATTATATTTCCTTAGCTTTCAGTGTGTAATTTTTATATTTCATTCCATTCCTGAAATTCAAATTTACTTGAACAAGGGCAATTCCTCATTAGGACACCTGGGAAACAGGTACCCACAGCAACCACCACACACAGCAGGTCAAGGTGGCTGTTCAGAAACTAATCCTGTGTCAGAGGTAGAAGAACAGCATCACCCAACTTCCTAATCTGAGGAGCATCTGACAGTCTTCAGGCAGAGGCAGGACAAGGGTAAAGCCACTGCTCACCACCAGCCATGCTGAACATCCCGAGACACTTCCATCTTTGCAAAATGTTTGCCCACAGTAGCTCAACTATTTGTACAGCAAATGATGTCCAAATCCCACTCCCACAGCACAAAATAGAAAGTTAGCTTCCTACCTCTATTTTCTAAGTCACATTATTTTAAAATGAGAAGGGTTTCTATATTTCTGATTTTTGATCACCTTCAGTTTCTATCACAGATAAAACTGGAAGCCAATGTTATCATGTGCAAACAGTATTAAATGAAAACTTGCTCATCTTAGATTCAGAAAGCCTTTCTATATTCTTGAACTCCACTGTTGTCAATCAAAAACCTCATTACATGGGAAACTGAAGGCAAATAATCCTTGTATAACCAGTTTTTGATTGACAGAAGGCTTGTTAAACATGGCTGTACAGAGATTCCTAGCAGGAGCTGGAGATGGGTGACCTGTGCCACTTACAAATCTGGAGTTAATACTGCAGGGGTAACAGAAATCAATTCTGAACTGCCTAAACCATGAAACGTTCTTTTTGTAATTACTGCATTTTGGTATCAACTGGGGGCCTCCAGCAGCAAACCACAAGCAGCTCCTGGTGAGGCTCAAAGCCACGATGGTGAGTGCACACAGGTGGATGTGCACTCAGCAAACACCGAGCTTGGGTCACCGAGAAGGGAAGGTTTATAAACCAACAGCCAGGGCCAGGCTTCCACAGCGTGCATAAACCCCCTTAATCCCTGTGTTTGCAGGGCTCCTCAGAGCCCCTAACAAAGTAAAGCCATTTAAACAGGAGAGCCTTACTGTAATCAGTTCAGGACAGATCACATGGCCTCGTATGAAATCCTTCATGACTCTACGGGCGAGAGGACAGCCCAGGGGATTTCCTGCAGTCTGCTGTACCCACAGCAGCAGCTCACTGCAGCAGGAACAAAGGCAGCACCTGGATCACTCAGGACTGTCACGTCAGCTCCTCTTACAGCTACAGCCTGAGCTGGCAAACACCTCACCAGCCCTGCAGAGCTCTGCCCTTCCCTCCTGCACTCACAGGTACACAGCAGGTGCGAGGCAGACAAGCCCTTGGGCAAGAAGTCAAGCCACAGAACACAATAATGAGTTGTGGCAGATACTTCCACTCATACCATTTCTCTTACAAAATCAAACCACTTTTTAACCCAGCATTTTGCAGGAGAAGCTTGGAGTCAGGTTTTATTTTCAATGGCTTCTGGATTTTTGTATTTTTTTTTAATACAGCATATCTTCATTTCTTGTTTGAATAGAACTCACTGCTCATTATGTGTGTGGATGTGCTGCACAGACCAGGATGAGCTAAAGGCACCTCAGTTCCAGCTGTGACACTGGGCTTGCTGTGCACATGGAGTTTTGAGGAACTCAAACTTCCAGCAGAGCTGCTACTGGAACTCAGAAGGCTGCTGCAAGAATCACTGACAGGAGGCTCCACACGATGACATACAAGCTTCTTTGTTTTTAATGAGGTCATCTCATTCTCAAGACAGACGATGATTATTTTTAAACTTCAGCACAGAAAAACCTATCACTTTGCCATAGTCCTAGAAAATTTGTCTGCAATCTCCTCTTCACAAAAGCTTTTAAAAATAGACACCTACACACTTATTACTCAACTTGGTGATCCAGCCCTCAAACACACCAAGGCCATTCGTCACTATAGTAACTGTTTTCCCTGGGAGCATCTTCTCTCACTGCAGGGAGGATTGCCTTTGGAGGCTGCAGGTGTGGCAGTGAATGTTTTATGATCTTGCTGGCAAAGCTTTTCTCACCCCATCTCCACACACCTGTGCACGATGAAATGCTCCCTTGGATTCCCACTCCAACAGCAGTTTAGGGACCAGGCAATGGGAACAGCTCATCCCAACAGCATCCTCAGCAGGGACACAGCAGTGACACAGCAGGCAGCTCCAGGCCAAGTCACACTTCAGTGGCACCAAAACCTCACCAACTGCAGAGGAGCCGGAAGGGGAGACTTCTACACCCAGAGGAGCAGAAAGGCCCAATTCAGGATCACATTAGCAGAGAACACGAGTGCGCTTGCCAGGAAACAAGGAGAAGCTTTCAAGAAGTGATCACAGATTTCAGAAGCTTCTTAACTCTACTCAAGGAGAGTATAGCTATGAGAGATCAAGCACAACATTTCAAAGTTTGGAAGGGAGACATTATGTCAAACCCCACACATAGGCCCAGTCACCTTAAACTTCTGGTTACCTCAAGCATATCTCATTTCAGTGACTGCCAGTGTGTGGTCCTAGTTTTGCTGTGATAAAGGATAACTGGGAACAGAATTACACTCTTACAGTAAAATGGGGTCAACTCTGAGAAAAAAACCTCCATATTTGAAGCTGTTAGTGTAAACCAAACAAATTTGCTTAAACTACAACATAAATATTACCAAGAGAAATGGCTTAAAATAAATAACACATCTCCTCAAGCAAGTCAAACTGCAGAGCTGTTTGCTTTCCAGAAGTGGTTGATTTCATTGCCATGGTTATTGATTATCCTCTCAGCCTCGTATTTCCTCCTGGCCCTTGATGCTTCATGCATTGGGCCACCTCTAGGATAAGCAAGTCCAACACCTATCCTCAGAGTTTATTTTCCAAGCTATCATAATTTCATACATTTTTACTGACACTCAGGAACTCAGTGATCTTTTCTGGCCAGGTCATGAGGGTAACCTCTGTACCTTGTTCAGGTATCTTGAGTTGTGTGTAATTTACCAATTAGACCCTCTATTGCTTTCACATGTGCAGATAACATTTAAATTCTTCCTTTATACAGAAATTAGTCACATACTGCCTGAGTAGATTCTCCACAAAAGAGATCAGGAGACATCAAAGACACCTGAAAGTCAGGTACCAGTCTGTATTTCAGGTATTCTGAACACAAATTCATTTATACATTTCTATTAGTCAAATGGTTTCACAGAAGCATTAATCTGTATAATACATGGTTTATAACCCCACCAGGCACAAAAAGTATGCCTTGAACACCAGCACAGTCAGCTGCTTGCTTGTTCTAGCCACTTCTGCAAAGGCCTGCATGTTTACAAGCTCTGCTTTGCACACACTGACAGTCTGTTTGCCTGTGTATGTCTCTTCAGTGCAGATCATTTACCTCTGGAAGCAAAGAACAACGAAGTTATTTGCAAGGAGAAGGCTATCAAAAACCACTTGCAGATTTTAGATCATTCCCAGTGATTAACAAACCGGTTCTGCAAGCAGGAGGTCAGTCATACCTTCTTAATCACTCAAATGCAAAAATTCCTGGGATAGTTCAAGGTTAAAAAGTCAAGAAATGGGAGATGAGGCTTCTCACAACATTAACTTGCCTGCCAGCCTTTATATCCTGCACATGCTTTCCTGAACCAATTAAGCAGAAAAGATATAAAAGTGTAAGGTACAACTTGATGAGAACAGTACAACACTACTGAATTAAAAGCATACAGGAGTTGGAATTTAACCATGCAAGTAATTCAAACATCTTTAATTTTAAATAGCTGACATTGTTTTTTAAGTTTGCTTTCAGTTCTTCTAGGATGAAAAGCAGCCTTGCCACAAGCACAGCCTGAGCAGATTAACTAAAACTAAGTCAGCTTTCTCTTCACTTGGAAGCTCAACTGTTCTTGAATAAAGGGACTGGTCACATCAGAATATGGTGTAAATTGCCTACCAAGCATCCATAGTAGTCAGACTAGTTCCCTGACATATTTGGGAGATTATGAACTGGAAGGCTCTGTTGCTGCTCCTACAGCCTGCATTCCTGCTTCCCTGAAAGGCTGCCTAGTGTGGGTGGCAGCAGTTTATATTGGCAAGATGCCTCGAGATAAGGAGGTGTATAGGACAAACTCCCCCCACAGTACAGCTCCTAAGCAGGGAACCAATAGCTACTGTCAGAAAAAGATAAATATTTGAGATCTCAGCAAGGAGGCAAGTATGGAATAATTGCCCTACCTCAGCATTCAGGAACACGTGCAGTGAGCACTGGGCTGACCATCCAGGCAGGAATGATGGGGAAGAGATTTAGGACAACTGGGCTTCATCAGACCCTGAATTTACACTTCATGTACAGTGATTACAAACCTGAATTCCTTCAGAAGAAAAGCCTGGTGCTGTGCTTCTCACCAGCACGCTCTATCTGTGAACAGCAAATGCCTCCTGCAACAGCTGCAACCTGCTCCTGTGAGCTCCTGTGTCCTTTCTTCACATGACATTTGAAGTGGGAAGATAGACAACCCCAGGGTGGCATCACTGGACTCATCTAATCTCCCCAGTGGAGAAAACAAGCATTGCTAGTATGAAACCCTCTTTAGAAAGGACAAGGGAAGAACAAGAGTTTGTTTTACATGCACATTTTCTCATGATGCTCCCTGGTTCACCTCCTGCTAGCACTGGGCTAATTGCTCATCCATACAGCAGCTTTGGTGGGGCTGCCTGCTTGCTATTTTTGCATTATAAATGTTCTGACTGAGTTATAGAGCTATCTGATGGTCCCGATGCCCAAGAGCAACATTGGCAAGCTCTCTGGTCTGCAGCCCTTGCAGAACACAGTCTAGGCAAGCAGCAGGGCACCACCAGAGCATCTTCTGCTCCTTGCCCTAAGTCACGTCAGCTGCACTCAGCTCTTCTGCCGTGCCTGAAAACATTACTGCATGGCTCTGATCTGACATCAGCCTGCCACCTTGGAAATCTGGCCAGACAGAGCAGAACCCTGCTACACAGAGGAAACCACCAAGCCACAGGAACCCCCAAGAGGCCTCAGGGCACCCACAGAGCCCCTTCAATGCCACTGAAAACTCAGCAGTACCAGGAATGGACAGGAGTATTTCTGGCTGCCTGCAAGAATCAGAGCAGCTGTCTGGTTGAGATCATGTCAGAGCAGTGGAGAATACAGGAGAACAAAAATCCTTCTGCTTGCAAAGCTGCTGTGAATTCCAGATACAGAATACTCGCCCAAGCATCAGCATAGCCCTGCAGACTGCAATCCATGCCATTCCTTCAAGAGTGGCAAACCAAAACTATTTCAACAGACTCAGCCTTGTGAGTTAGCACTGAGTTAGACAGCCTTTGGAAATGTAAGCATGGCAATTCACTTCTGATCCAAAGAGGAGAAAGCCCAGGTTACACAGCCCTCAGCTCATGAATGCAGCACTTAGAATTCACAACTTGAAGCTTTACAATCTACTACTGTTGCTGTAAGTGTTGAGGCAATGTGTTCTCAGATCCTGAAAAGCCATACTGTATAAAAATGAACAGGAATGTCAGAATAAGAGCAAATTTCCAGAACAACCTTCTGAGAGTAAAGCTTTAGGAGATGTAGAGTTAGAAGGTAAGAGTATAAAATTAATAGGTTTAGTATCTTTTTCATCAAAAGTAACAAAGCCTTGATTTACCATGTAGTTAAGCCACAAAAAAAATCATGCCAAACTGTGCTTATAGGCAGAACTGTACAAAGCACTAAACATAGCTCAGTACTTCACACGTTGCAAGGGAGTCGATACAAATCAACAACTATTGAAGGCTGCTCACGCATCTGAGGACAGCAAAAGTGAGATTTGCATCACCAAGTGAGTTTGATTGATTTACTCTCACAAACATCGTTTATTTTTAATGATCCATTATGAATATATTTTGCCAACAGATCAAATCTGTGTTAACATGGACGTTATAATGCCACTTGCTCTCTTGCATTCCCCTTTCCCATCTATCTTGGGTGGTTTAAAGCCCACTTAACAGTCCTTCTGCCAGCTCAGAAACGGCACAAGCCAACTGAGGATTTGGTTTTTCAGTTATTCCCCAGTTCAAAACAGACCGCATTTCTTTCCACTAAGCAGAGACTCAGCATACATATCACTTTATCACTGCTGCTCACACTTCATGCTCCAGGTATGTGCCAGAGACACACCTTACATAGTCTCATTATTAATATTTAGCTACTCTTTTACTTTAGTTTATGACCAGGAGCACAGGAACCTCTTTCCTTCCAAAGGAACAATCTTCCTCTTTCCAGTATACCCTGATGAAAGTGGCTAAACCTGACTGATGGTGTTTTTCTGCTGTCTCTGTACTCCCACTCTTCCCACACCTATGCAGTAGCTGTGCACCTCAGTCAAGCTCCTGGCTTGTCTGACAGCAGAGACACCAGTATCACTACCACCATCCTAGCTGTTCCACACTACAAAATGAAGAACTGAACCCCAGCTAACAGGGTGCATTTCGTTCCAGCTTTACCAGCCAGATAACCCCAAAGAAAAAGGCCAGAGATGCCAGATTTGTCTTAAGTATCGTGGTGAACAAAAGCTGAAGACATGGCGTGAAGCTCAGAGCAATGAAGAAGCTGGCCAGCAAAGCCACCAGCTTTGACAGAAAAAGCGTGTTCACACCATCCTGAGCCTTGTTCAGAAGCAGGCTCTGCTGCAGCATATCCTCTGTAATCTCACTGGATACATGCCAGTCTACACCGACCCTGACAACTCTGCCACTCAACACGACCAAGTGCTGCTTCCACAGGAGCATCAGAGCTGGTGGCACTCATGTCACTCCTCAGCAAGCTGATTCAGCTGTTCAACAGGGAAACAAGCCCTCATGTACTACAGCAACGGGACTTTCCCCATCAGCAGGGGCAAGTTCCACCTCCTTCCCTTGGGCTGGGGCCAACCATTCCACAGGACCTAAAAACAAATGTCCCAAGGTCATTAGTACACATCCAAATTCCTAGATCTTCTGAAAATGAAAAAAATCTGAACTTGTTAAGTGAGATAAGGTTTTATGCAAATGCTCTAAGGTATGTCTTTAGAAAGGAATTATCGAAGACATCAGTCAATGCCTGAATTCCTCCAACAAAAAACACACAAGGGTATGTTCCTATAGCCATGGAGAAAGACAGGTTTTATTCTAGCCTTGTCAAGAGGAAAAAAAAAACACCGCAAACCAATGAATTTTAAGTATCTGCTTCCAGGCACTGCAGCCTCAGCAACAGAAGTGCCACAGTCAAGCTGTAACAATACTTAGATTTCTTCTGGAATGCAGCATTTTTCATTTTACAGCACATATTCATAGTAGCAAGTGTTGATTACTTTTTTACACAGCAAGGGTTGCTTTATCTGTACAGTGTCACTTTCCCGGGACATGCTTCAGGATTAGAAGCACCCAAAAAACACCGTAGAAAAGGATCAATTTCTAGGAGATGCAGTTATTTAACCTGAATTAGCATGTGACTGTACGTGTGTTAGTGCAGGGGAGAGAGGAAGAATTGTGTTAGATCCACAGCACAAAGACATCCACAACTGAGCCACGCTGAGGGTTTGTTGCTCCTGTAAAAAGCGTCTCTCCCACCTCTCTCTACACAGCTTTTCCTTTCCCCTCTTCCCAAACCAGCAGCTCTGCACCCTCCAAGCCCTCCCAGGAACTGTTTCTGTTCAGGAGCAGACAGAGCACACGCAGACACTTCTGACCAGGCATGCCCGGCTGGGTTAGGGGGACTCGGCAGTCTGCAGCCTGCCAGGGACACAAGTGTAGGAACAGAAGCAGCCCTGGGGAAAACCACAACCCCCCTTGCTGGTTGGGGTGAGCTGTCTGGCTGCTCTCCCGATTTCTGAGCACCAAAACTCACAGATGAGCTTCACCTGCCATGGAATCATAATTAAACCTGGTCCTCTCAAGTGGCCCATCTCCAGCTGCCCGAGCTCGCCTTGCTACTGCCTTCAGGCTCATTATTACTTATAAATGCATGGAGACAGTCAACTGCAGAAGCCGATCGCTTTGATTCACGCAGCCAGAGCCCACGGCAGCCCTGGGGACAGCCGGGCTGTGGGAAGGCATCTCCCGGCGCCGGGCCCGGAGCCGCAGCGCTCGCTGTCAGCCCGGCCGGGCGGGCGCTGTGCGCGGGCAATTCGCTCCCTCACTGCACCTTTCCATCTCGATAAGGATTTTCAAGGTCATGTTCGCTCCCCTGCTGCCGGCTCCTCCCCGGCCCCAATGAAATCCCAAGCACGCAGCCCTGGGCCCCGGTGCGGCTCCCACCCTCGGCGTCTCCCGGACACCGGCACAACCTGTCGCATTCCTCCGGGCGGGCAGCCCAGCCTTGCCCTGCCGCGCTCCCGGCACAGCAACACCTCTGTGCCTGTGCTGCAGGGCCGGGAGAGCTCTGCAGTGAGCCTCCGCGATTAACACTCCTCAATTAAACACTGCAAATAAAACCGGGTTCCAGTCTGGGCCAATGCCTCACCGAACTCGCCGCACACACTGAGGCGCTTGGCTGCACCATCAGCTGAGCCCGTCTTCAAGGGCACTGCGTGGGGACTGCCTTGGGGACAGCCCCTGTCCCCAAAGCAGCCAGCAAACCAGGCCAGCAGCAGCAGCCGCCAAGGGGAAAGGAAGAGCTGCTGCCAGCCCAGGGCTCAGGGACAGGCAGAGGTGGTGGCAGCGGGCCTGGGAAGCCTTTCTCCTCCGGGCACAGGCCACGCAGCCCCCTCTCTTGTGCCAGCAGTCATCGCTGCATGGATACAAGCAGCTTAAGGACTCGCATACACTCCCTACACCACACAGGGTTTTTAGGGGGCTACTGGAGAGTCATACATGCTGCCAGCTTACAAAGCCAGCTAATTATACAATCTGTTAAGCATGTATGAGCACACAACAGTGCTTTGAGTCATTAGAGGACGGGATTTATACTTCACTGCACGCATCTTGCTCTTTGTGAGTGCGTGCCTGGATACAGCCAAAACGAACACAAGTATCTGGAATGTCTGCAGCTCGCAGGCCAGCGCATCTGAATACAAAGCTGAGCCCTGCGAGGCTCAGACTGGCTGCTGTGACCCTCGGCTGCACGTATCGCTTCCCCAAAGACGGATAAAATCCTTACTCCCTCTTTTATCACTCTGAGCATCTGGCAGCAGACCGCAGCACAATGTTGACGCTGTATTCTGAAGCTGTTAAGAGGGGTGTTGGGGAGGCCATGGCAGCAGTGCAGGTGATGGGCTGTGAGGACAAAGGGAGCCCGCAGCGGGGCTGTCCCGGCTCATCCCCAGAAGGGCCGGGCGGATCGCGGTTCCTATGGCAGCAGCCATCCTCCAGGGCCGAGCCCACGCCAGATGGAGAGCCCTGTGCTAGGTGTTCGCCAGACAGAGCGTGCTGCAGCACAGCAGAGATGTCTGTTCCCTTCAGCCATCACCAGTTCATTTACCAGTGCCCGGTTTTGCTCCGCAGGGCAGCAGCTCTCCCCAGAGCACCCCAGGTCTGTGGCTCAGACCAAGGCTCCCATCCAGGGGCTTTTAATGCAAAAACTTAGAGCAATAGCTATGTTTGTCATGGATTACATTATGTTTCTGCTAATTCTTTAATTTCTTCTGCGGAGGATTTCAATTCAGCTTCCCAAATCTCCAAATATCCGACATAACATGCTCTAACCACTCCAACTGGCTTCATCCACATGGCGTGGCTACATCCTGTGGACAGCCCTATCCTAAGCAATCACATACCTACAGCTTATGCTGTACTTCCAAAAGGATGTATTTGGCACTTGATTTTCCATCTTTAATTGCCTATTATTTAATGTGAACTCCAAAATAGGATTTTAAGCATTTGGTGCAGAATCCACAGAATATTATTTTGGAGCTTTGTAACAAGTCAAGCCAAACCACCTCCGTTTTCACATGTTTTTCTTCCCTGCAAGTTGAGGGAAGCAGCAGAAGGCACAAATCTGTAAGAGTTTCAGCTTTGTCTTGGAAAATACAAGTTGGTCAAATTAAGCTCTTAAAATCTAGTAGAGGCCACACAAAACTGGCACAGTAAAAAATCACATTTCTTTGTATTGTGCCATATCAAGTCCAAGCTCCTGTTCATCTGAAACAAGATGTTTCTCTCAGTTTTCAGGGGGTGTAGTCAGGAAAATAAGATGGTGAGCTACACCTATACTCTCCTCACAAAAATAAGCCCTCTTTGTAAAGCAGCCTAGCAAACAATTTGCAGGATCTCCAGGTGCTTAAAGGCACAAGATGTTTCACTCCTGAGATTTTCTTGTGAGGCCTGGAATACCCCAGGTCATTAGTTCCTTCCCCTGAATTTAGAAAGCAAGGTTCTGAAAAACAAGCTACTCAAAGCCAGTCTTCTCTATGGATAATGCACATTTTTTATAGATGACACTTAGAAACACATTCCTGTCCAGCTTACCTCAGTTGTACTTTCCCTTCTTCCATCCAAATAAAAAAAAAGGAAAAAACTGGATTTGGGTTTTTTTTTTTCCAGACAGTGTAAAGTAGTATTTCTTGCCAAGATCCCTCAGTAACACTTTTTCTCCACCACTATCAGGTTTTGTAGCCTTTATATATACCAAGGGATAAGAAGCAGCTGAATGAGTCAGTCTCCCTCATTCTAAAGCAGTATTTGTTGCAAGACACTTGAGGTAAAACTAAAGCAGCTGGGGAGGTGAAAGTGTTATCTGAACACCCACTCCTCTGTGGGTACAGAAAAGGAAGGATTCAGGAATACAGCCTGCACACACCATGTGTGCTGCTCTCCAGGCAAACCACACCAGACACTCTGTAAATCATCAGTTGCTTGATGTGGCCTCAGCTGAAGCTTGTTTATAACTCACTGAAGCTGCTCCAATACAACCATCACTGTTGCTCAAGGCAATTACCTAAAATATCTCAGCTATTCATTTTCATCCTTACGTCAAAGCTGTGTTTAATGGATCTGACACTGTGCCTTACAGTACTGTACACCTGCTATTAAGCAAGCCATCATGAGAGCTTACAGGTTTGAAATTTGCTGCTTAACTCACTACTACTTCACTATCAATACCTGAAGAAAATGCAACTCCCATGCCAGTATTTTTTCAGCGGTTTCACTGTTACCCTTTTTATTCATTTCTACCCAAATGCTGATCTACAGCATCAATGCAGAATTCACAACATGCATATTAACTTACTCCCACCAGCTCAGCTAAATAAATCACTATCCACAGTTCAGCTCACCTGCAAAGATCAAGGTGAAATTCTCTGATGAACAAAGTACTCCTGCTGCCCTTGTCTAGTAACTTTAATCTACAGAGTGATCCAGAGAGCCAACTTGCTATCAAGTTCCAAAATCAGTGATGAATCTGCAGAACTATTAAAAACACAGACCTTTGGGCAGAGGTGTTTGAACACTCCTGCTTTCCACTAATAATGTCCTTTGTTCAATGTCCTTCTAATAATTGCCAAATCAATGGCATAAACAGATACTTCTGCTGTTCCAAAGCAGTGAAGACAAAGGGTGGTGATACTGCAGAAACTGCAGTGATCAGGATGAATGAAAATACAACACTGAAATTCCAGCAGCACTTCAGAGAAAATACTGAGGTTTTTTCCAGACTCCCAAGCAACCAAATGGTGAGCAAGGCCAAGAAGCAGGTAAAATGGTGCCTCCAGCTCTGCATGCAGAAGGTACAGGGAGGACATGCAGGAAGCAGCACATACCTTTTCAGGTGTCACCTTGTCGCAGCAGATGGAATTACAGCCCACAGCGCAGCGCTGAGAAAGCATCGATCTGATATTTAAGCTGTCTGCTTTGAAAGACAAACTACAAGTGACACAGCTGCCAGGCTGAACCCACACTCACCACCCGTGGTGCCAGGCAAGCACAGCACAACTGCACTGACAGC
The DNA here is from genome assembly GCF_036417665.1 of Passer domesticus. NCBI lineage: Eukaryota > Metazoa > Chordata > Aves > Passeriformes > Passeridae > Passer > Passer domesticus. The sequence continues at coordinate 13,832,774 of NC_087486.1, read as the reverse complement.
AGCTCAGGAATGAGCTGTGACTTCCAGGAGAACCATGCTTGGCAGGAAGGTCACTCCCACCTCAACTTGTCACTGCTGCCAGATAGTCCTTGGGCCGTTCCAGCTTACTGCAGAAGCAGAAACTGTGCCCAAAAAGAGAGGGAGCAGTTTTCTGCATGCCAGCAATATCAGTGAGAAGCCAGATGGGCACCTGGGCTAAAGGAATGGGCACCTCCCACAGCAGGATGGCTCAGTGGCTCCTCAGCCTGCTCCAGCCCTGCCAGTGGGGCTTGTGCTCAGGCCCACAGCCAGAACCAACCCCTAGGGCAAAGATTCTTACTTCTTCCACCAGCAAAATTGCAGTTGGTTACAATACTGTAAGCAATGGTTCACTGTACCCTTCTGAGATAGATCCAGAGGCAACCACTTATCATTACTATAACATGGGGGAAATCAAATTCACCTCCCATCCAGCCTCTACCTCTATAGCACTCTTTTAAAACATGGGATTTGTTAATAACTTTACCCCTTCTAACTTTCTCATCAACATATAATAAAAATACTGGCATTAAACCAGCTCATATGTCTGGTCACAGTAATCAGAAACACCACACCTCACACACCAGCTATTCCCCTGTGTGCATCTGAACTGCTTAGATGGGTGAAGTGCCCACCCTATAAAGAAGTCACCAACTCAGGACTCAGCTAAAGGAGAACTGGGTTTGTTTAGCTCAATTTTGTGCCTCTTACAGAACTACACCAATTCATATTCTTCAAGGACTCAGTGCTGTATCTTCACACCCGTATGTGACCAGCCACCAGCTTAGACACACTGCCGCTCTGACACGGCAGATGATACAAATTCTCAGTGCTCATTGTAAAAGCAGCAGCTTTTCACAGTTACCTGGAAACATTATTTCAAATCAGCTGAAGCACAGCTTTGTACAGCAGAGCCCTGAGGCACGGGAGGGACAGTGCCTCTGCCACATGCCCCCTGATCACAGCACAAGACAGCAGCAGGGGATCCAGGGCTCTTCTCTGATCACCAAGGAGCAGAGACTACCTGTGACTGAATGAGAAAAACAAGTAAACAGGACTAAAAGGGCAATTTGCTACACCTGTGCCAGCCAGAAAAATGCATTTATAGTCCTTAGTGAGTTGAGTGCAGTGCTGTCTTCTTGTTCAGCTCAATCAAAGCATCCCACAGGTGAGCTGTTACAGAACAGGAGCAGGAAAACTAAATCAGACAACACAACTTTCAAAGAGAGACTAACCTTAGTGGTGAAGAAAGAACACAAGAACTCTGCTGGCTTCTCCCATCCAGCATCAATGTACTTTATATTCTTCCAACACAAAACTACGCACAAAGGATAAAGAGTTCATAAAGCTACAAAAATGAGCAATTCCCAAATAAGCTGAAAAAGGAGCAATTCCAAAATGAGCCATCAGGAACACCAGGAGAGCGCAGTAAGAAACACTTTGTGGTGGTCCAGATACAAGAACACACCACAGCTTTCCCAAAGGTTATACAGGGAATTTACCTAGATGGAACTGACCAGGCTTAGGTCCAGCTTTAGGAACGGAGAAGAGCTCTGGTTTGTTAGTGATTGCCCATAGCGGTATATAAACACCAGCAGCAACAGAAGCCCAGTGCCACGGGGCCACCACTGCTGCAGGAGCAGAGCAGCTGGTGGCCATGGAGGGGACACGGGGCTGCCACTTCCAGCTGTGACAGGATCCCGAGGAAGGTGAGGGCAGGCACAGAGCACAGAATCGCAGGGCAAGTCCCAACCCCATCTTATCACAGCCGTTGGAGACACAGGCTGAGCTCTGTTTTCTCGGCAGGATGCCTGGCAGTTGCTGTCCCATTTCAGAGTACCATTCAGTGTGATGACTGACAGAAGATAAAGCAGCATCACCACACCCTGCCCAGGAACGCAGCACTGTCACCAGCACTCTCTGCCTGCATGCAACAGCAGCAGCTGCAGGAAACAGTTACTCCACAGCAGCATTCTTCCCTGTTCGTGATGTTAGAAAGGATGTACTCCATCTACAATACTTAAAGACTTTTGAAAACCTAAAGCATTGACAATAGTGCATTCATATCCATCTCCGAGTGAAGAATTGAGGCTACACTCTTTAAAGGCAATTCACTTCTACTTGTACAAAGCTACTTTAAGACAGAAGCACTCCAAGCTGTTACTAGTTCAACTCTTTGCTTACCTGTGGGATATGAAAGTTTAGATAAAGGTATTGGACATTAAAACCAGTTGAGAAAAACATCCTAACAAGTTCCTAAGCCTATTTGCTTTTCTTAGCATGACAGGCTTTACAATATTTTTTGCAATTCTCTGCTTCATGCTTTGTTCAAAACTCCCTGATTATACTAATAAAATAATGCCCAAAGCACACAAAAAATCTTTTAATAGAGTCAAAATTAAAGTATCGGATCTATTACACCACCCAGCCTTTCCCCTCCACTGGAGCAGCATTAGAGCCTTTGGACATCTCATTTCAACAAGAAGGTTATTTAGCTCTTGAGTTTGGCGTAAAGTATTTAATCACCAAAGGATTTGCAAATTACACATGAATATGCATGTAGCACTTATCACCATGACATAAATCCTATTGTATATTTATGAATGGATTGCTTTGCCTCCAGCTTCTACATGTATATAAACACAGGTTTTAATCTTCAATTCCTTCCTCCCTCCCTTCTTTTTAAGAAGTTGCTTAAACAAATTTGCATTTTTGGAATCTATTACCTACAGCATATTTCTTGCCTTTTTTTTTAAACTCCACAAACCTTCTTCTCCCATCAGGCAAAGTGCTTACTTATGAAAGGCTTTAAAGACCCTGTAAACATGGGAAATAAGCAGCAGTGTTATATGGCTTGGCAGAGAAAAAGTTGAAGCAACAATCACTGGAAAAAGGAGTGCACCCGAGCTGGGAACACAGAAGTATAAAATGACAGGTCAACAGCCTGCCTTTGACTGCAAAGCCACTAGCTAGGGGAGACTAAACCCTCCATAAATATTGAGAATGCAACATAAATAATAAAACTGTTGTTGTGAAATCCCTAATTCATACTGACATAACCTCATTATTCCCTACACCTCTGAACAGGCATCTAGGCTGGCCACAAAGCAGCTGGACCAAAGCAGCATTCCAGCCTGTCTTCAAAAACGACAGTAAGAGGCAGTACTGTCATTCAGAGTTGTTGCCACACAACTGCCCTACTACTCTAGACAAGTAATTCAAACAATAAAGCCTTTAAAGGGTGCTGTTAAAATTATTAAACTTTGGTTATTTCACTGCAAATCTGCTCAGTATTAAATCTGACTGCAAAGGAACACTTACCAACATGCCACACTCCATCAGAAGTGCCACAAGCAGATTTCCAAGCAAAAGGTTTACAGGTGTGAATACCCCTTGGGCTGTTCTCATTCTTGTTTCTAACACAGCAAAACCCCAACATCCAGGAGCTAATTGCACCAAGTGCCACTTTCTCTCAAGGACCTGGTGCCACCTGGCTCTGGTCAGAAAACCAGAGCAGCCCATCGTGCTGCCTGGGGCTGTGGCAGCAGCCAGAGACACCATGGCATGGGGTCTGACACAAGAACAAATCCTCCCAGCCCAAACAGGCAGGTCTGAACCTGGCTGTGAACTGCAGCATGCTCAGCTACAGTCAGGTGTCCTCCACCCATCCAGGGATCTCTTCCTGACAGGAAGAAGAACCACCACAGCACCTGAGCCAAACCCCAGTGACTGCACTGGAAGGGACCCCCAGCCCAGCCAAGCGACTGAAGGTGCAACACAACCTGTCAGAGGTACCACCCAAAACTGCAGGAGCCTGCAGGTGGGAAGCAGATGGAAAAGAAACCAGGAAACACTCTGGGGTGTAAGCTACAGACTACTGGACAAATAGAGAATAAAGATGAGAAAATTCAACACAGAACATTTGCTTTAGGGATAAGAGTGGCATTTACAAAAGATGTGTGAAAACAAGCTTGAGTGGAAGTGACCAGTTCAGTTGCAAATTTGTCTTTGCAAACTAAGATTTTTATCCATGCAACCCTTTTGCAAATGACCATGCCAGGCTCCTGCCATGCACCTCTCCCCTTCCATCCACACAATCTTCTCCTGAAAAGAAATCTTGAAAAGGAAGTGAGGAGTACTGGCCAATGAATACAAGAGAAGCAAATGAGATGTGCTTTAAGAAAGTATTCACATAACAGGTTATGCTTTCATTAGCATCAGGCACATGATGGCAGATACATTCTAAACTGAATTATTAGTAAGCCAGTTGTATGAGAAACTCACTATGGCTGCCACACAGCAGTCAATGAATAATTAACAGATAGTTTACAATATATCTACCTCTACTCAGAATTATAGACTAACTCAGCTGAGTTTTCACATCCAAATTTAAACAGCTAAACACAGACAAGTTAAGAAGTCTAAGATATCTTACAAAACTTCAGAAAACCGTGGGACATGGCAGAAGCCATGACATTTCCCTTCCCTCCACATACAGATTAAAATAAGACAGAACAACACTTACTGATCTCTGCCGGACAAATCTGTCCATGTCTAGAATACTGGAAAACTTTTTGAGAACTGTTAAATGGCCTAAAGCCGTCTATATACGTGGCATTCAACAGTCCCATCAAGGCAATAACTTGTGTTAGCTCTGATGATTAGACCTTGCGGCGTGACATAAGAAAAGACAAATACCAAACCTGGCTTACTGCCTTGCTGGCTGACAAGCTGTTTAGGTTAGCTGGATGTGGAGATGGCTTTAAGGAATTTCAGAAAAGTCTCAACAAGTGGGTCAACTGACAGCTGAAGTGGAGAGAGACCAGATGTTGAGAAATGTTGAATAATATACTGAATGGGAGAGTTTAACCGCCTTATTCTCTGCAGGGTTAACACACCACTAATCAAACACACCTGAGCATCACCACATCCATGCCCCAACAAAACAGCCTGTTCAAAGTAAGGATTCAAGCTGAACAATGCCAAAAACTCTACAATACCAAATGTTATTCATGCTAAGAATATTTATTTAAAAAAAAAATAAAAGCTCACCTGGAATTAGATATAGTACAGGTCATCAGAATTTACATAAGTCTTACTATTTTTTTCTAAAAACACCCAGCACCACCCAAGACCGGCCATCAGCCTGAGATACCTCACAGGAAACAAGCTGGATAATTCAAAGAGCTGCATCACACATGACAGCCAAATCCTTTCCATTATCATCCCCACCCAAATCCCCTTTGAGGTAATTTGCATAAGCAGCTCAAATATATACTCAATGTTTCAAACAGTCCAACAATGGAACCAGTGTCCAGGATGAGAATGGCAGGAGATGATTCCTCCTCTTCACTCAGGTGCTGTGATGTGACAGGTTTCTGCTGCCAAGCCATGGTGCCAGCCTGCCTGAGCCCCTCGAGGATGCCCCACAGGATTTAGGCACCTGATGGCCCAGGGGGGCCAAGGGGACAGCCTGTGCAGCTGTGTCACCAGCATGTCTTCTAGTGGCTGCAGAGGCTTAACTGGCTCATGGCATCCAAAGTTATCCTTAGCACAAGCAAAATTAACCACTAAATTATCCACAGTACGGTTTCACACAGCACTTCTGGGGCTACCTACATTTTCCTGTGCTGCTTGAAGGGTCCAGAAGGTTATTTTACCCAGTGTTGCTCCTCTGCAGGCCATCCTCCTTGTGGGGCAGGGTTGTGAAGGATGAAATAGCAGAGAGCCCTCTCCTAGACAGGGGACTGCCCTTGTTCTGAGTAGTGCATGGCTATTAAGGCAGTTGAAAGTCACATATGAGAAATCTGCAGGATCATTTAAGCAATAGTTTCACTTACACTTCAGTTCAAAGTAGCTGTGTGACCACCTTACATCTCAACTCTGCACGGAGCAGATATGAATGACTGCCTCTTGAAAGCAATACTGTTTATTGCGTGCTTTAAATCAATAAAGCTTCCCTCCACAGAGTACATTCTTCTAAAATAGTAATTAGGCATTTGAGGAGAACCAAGCAGTTTCACTAAACAATACCATTAGTCCTGAAACGTCAGTTTGACATCTCAGCCAGAAAGCACTTTGTCAGAACTAATTAATCCCTACAGCACCTCCATGAGATTGAGAAAGCAATTCATCTGTTTTTTAAATGTGTTGGGTACTTATGCTGCAGAACATCGTGGCTGGGGTGGAAGCCGTAAGTATCAGCACAAACTGAGAACAAACCAAGCCAGGAGAACCCATCCAAGAGCGTGAAAAAACCGGAGAACACTGACAGCTGTAGGATTTGGCTTCTTTGCATCTTCCTGTTATACACCAAACCTCCTGTGACTATCTGGAGAGTCTTCCAGATGCCACTTCACTGAATGAGTGGCAGTGAAAAGCAGTTATTTTTCTGCAGGGAGCAGTTTTGCCCACTGTTTGTTCAGCCAATTATCTACGTGTGTAGCTTTAAAGGAGGAGGGAACAGTAACCTTAGGCTCTGTGAACAAGAACTGAGCTTAAACTGCTCAAATAAAGCCAAGTCCTCATTACCACAAGCAAAGCACGTAACCTTACTAAACAGGTCTCACAAGTGGCAAGCAGCCAACAAGAAAAGTATTTCTCTCCAAGGAAGTGGTCAATCTGCATAGCTCTCCTACAGGTGCATGCAGTAGCACTAGTCTACACAGCTCCACCTGACTCTGCCAAGCTGCTGCCACCCCTCTTTATTGATTAATTACTCCAGCTAACACTTGCCCTGCTGGTGCAGCACTCAAGACCATCAGGTTCAGCCAGCCCTGGCACAGGGAGACCAGCAGGGCTTTCCCAAGCCAGCTGTATGGTCTCTCCCTCTCTCTGACAAAGGCTTGAAGGTGTCCCACAGGACACAAGTGACGCCAAGCCCAGCCCAGGACATTTCCCTGCTGTCAGAGGTGAGCTCAGCAGTGTCCCTGAGGCACCAAGGGACGCGCTGTGGGGAGGTGACACTGCTCAGAGTGCTGAGCACAGAGCAAGGACAGCCTTGGCAGCCTGAGCCACCTGTCCAGGAGCACACAGCAGCAATCGTTTCCTAATAGATTCCTCCAGCAACTGAGATTAGAGCCAGGCCCAAAAGTGGAGTGGGGGGTCAGCGACAGGACCCCTGAGCTGCCTAGCAAACATCACTTCTTTGCGTACAAGTGATTTAATTAAACTCTGGACAAATCTTCCCATGTCTTCCAATAAATTTTCAGGCACAGAAAATTTTTCTAGAGAAATTTTAATCAGATTCAGACATGGAAAATTTTGCTGCAAACTCATCTTCCCATAACTATGTTAGCTATGAAGCTGCCCTGTGAAGAACACCTTCAGGAGATGCTCTGCCTCACTGCTGGTTTCACATGTGCTCCAGCAAGGAAAAATCCATTCTTCCTGTAAAACTCAATCAGAAATCATGTGGCAGAGCTAAGCACCTGGGAACACCTCCTCAGCTGGGCTGGCAGAGAGCCTGACCAGGTCAAGTGCCTGGGGACAGTTTCACAAGTGCACCCTCAGCAGCATTCCCGGGTTGCCACCAGAGCCAGCCCCACTCCCACTCCTGCAAGCCTCCCAGCTCAGCACAAGCCTACACAACCCGGATCAACTGCTTCTGTAAATGAACCCAGACAGCAAAATGACATTTTTCAGCCAGACCAGCTTCCAGACCTCACTCCCTGCACTGATAAAGAATTTCACTCTGGCAGAAGCAGCAGCTTAAGGTGCCCCAAAAAACAACAGCACCAAGCAGCTGCCCCAGATGCCCAACACTGCAGCCACCTCTCCTGTCATACCCACATCTGGAATTTACTAGCCAATTTCCTGTCACTCCACTGGATGGAGATCAAGATAACTATGCTGATATGAAAATATATGACCTACATAGGGATGGAATTGTTGATTCTGTTGCCAAATAAGTTTCCAGTCAGTGGCAACTTCTAACTTCACACGCTGTCAGTTTTTGAGGCAAAATTAAAGGAGTGAACTTGTGAGCAAGATGACCTTGCCAGAGCAGAAGATGAAGCTCAGCCTACATATTTCTAAACAATGTGATATATGGAGATTTCTTCAAAAGCATTTCTGATCCTTTAAGACTCAGAATTCCCCAAGATTCATTAAAAAGCTGCTGAGCTGAACAAAACCTCACATTTCTTTTTTTTTTTTCATGTTCCATAGGGAAGCAAGATAAAATAATGCATTTTGTCATTCTGAAGTCACTGCCAACATCCTCCATCTCTACACACGTGTGCATACCACACCTTTAGCAGTGATGCCCTTGTTAAAAGCATCACACCTGTTGTTTGCAGTTCCCTCCCCAGTGTGAGGTGAGCTTACACAACTGAGGATGCACACTGGCTCTGAAGGCAATGCCTGCAGTCTTCAAAACATCCAGGCTTGTCTGGGGAGTCCAGGGGGGAAAGAAAATCAACCCAACCCCCCCCCCCCCCAGAATAATAAAGTCTGATCTTTCATGGATTTCAGCTCCAACCCATTTTTCCAATCTACGGGTGCATTCTGAGCTCACTCATCTTGGAAGGCACTTGATATTAATAAATTAATTTCAAGTGTCACAATAATCTTACTTCTAACCTCATCTGCTTATCCTTATGTATTAGCACCTACATAAACCAATCGTTATGGCAAAAAGTGAGAACAACACAAATCCTACACATTAGGACACCTGTTCCAAGAGGTGGCATTTGGATGGCTTTGAAGACTGCATTTTTGTCACTCCCTTCTGCATTTGTGGAAAATGGTCATCAGCAGTTTCTATGGGCACACACTAAGCTGCCTGTTCCTTACAAAGCTGTCAGCTATTTTGGGGAATGCAAACAGGAGAAAGCAGCAGATTCACATATATATGACAGGGTGCTTAGCTAGATATCAGCAAACAAAGGCAGCAACAGGCATCAAACTAGCAGCCTTTAGCTGCATGACCTATGCTGTTGGCACTGATGAAAGAGCATTTCTCTCCCCTGGTTTTTCTATTTTGGACAATTTTTCTCTCATCTCCTTATGCTTACTGATTTTCATCTACAGAAGAGCACAACGCCTTTTGTTCCTCCTGCTTTCATTGCCCTCCCTTCTTCCAGCCCTTTTATTTTGAAGGATTCTCACACTTAAGTCACCTACAGCTGCTTTATTCCAGTCATTAAAGTTTTTCTACATTTAAGTAATCCAAGGAGTAGACAGTTACATACGAATTTTCAGCACCACACTCACATTTCTAAATCTTTAATAAAGGCAGTTTGTAGACCAAGTGTGCAGAGCAGACTGGGGATGAAAAGCTTAAAGATCAGAATAATGCAGAAGAGACAATACTCTGCAGTGCTTCTCATAAAGCCTAGAAGGGCATGGCTAGATGATGGTGCTCTCCATATTATATGCCTGGCTTTTCTCCACTAAAACCCTCCAGCTCAGCAAATCTGAATCTTCCTGACTACATAGGTGGCCCTAACCCCAACTATTTTAAATACTCAAGATTGTACACATGATACTGCATGCACTAGTCCTCAACCTTGGCAAATCTCTCCACCAAAGCTCTGTTTTGGAGTTTCATACTGGAAAAACCTCCATGTAGAGAAGGAAGGGAATTTAGAGAGCAAATGCAGAATCTGGGCTTTTACTTAATGAACATCTCCCAACCCTTTACAGCAACAAGAGCCTTCAAAAAATGAAGAGCCATCAACTAAGGCACTGCTGCCTCCCAAAACTCAAAACATCTGATGCTGTTTAGTAATTTCATCAAATTTAAGCTACAATTACTTCTATTTCAATAGCTCTCATTCTTAACAGGAGTCCAGAGATAGAAGTGAAATGGGAAGTTCAGTCAGCTCCATCTAAAATAACTCAGAAAAACCTGCTTACACCACCAGACCAGTAGGACAGTACAACACAAATATTCAAGAGTGGGATGGATTATCAGGCATGGCCAAATTTTCATTGCATCCTGAAGCTTCTGTGTTGAAATGCAAGGAGAAGTTTAAAAATTTATCCTTTTACAAGACAGTCTGAAGGAGGGTGTAAAGAGCCCAAGGACAGCACAGCACTGGAACAGAGACTCCCATTTCTAATCCTCACTTCTGATGAAAGCTGAAATGTCACTCGGGGCACTCTGTTATTCAAGTGCTGCTCATGCTGATGCTTAAGAACATGGTGCTGAAGTTTTTAGGTTTTTTGCCCACCAGCACAGCAGCTTCCAGAGCAGATGCACCCTCTGTGTTAAGAAAGCAACTGAGACAGCTCTCTGGCTGGTTTGTACTGGTGCACACCTGAAGGGTCATGCTCAGTTTTAAAACTAAGAATGACAAATTTTCTCCCTGAGCTCAATAAGCTTTGATCTCCTGTCACACTGTATTCAACTCCTGAATAATCTCATTTCCAACAGATCTACCAAAAAAGGCAGCTACATGAGCTTCCTCTTACAAAAGGGAAAACACAGCAGGATTTTGATTTTCCCCCCACCTGTTCAGAAGAATTGTCTTAGAGCTTTTTAACCTGAAATTCCTGTAATGCAAAGTACCTTGATTCTTTGCTGTTACACCACACCACAGGGACAGCAACAGTTAAATCAAAAAATTCTCCAGATTATTTAATCTTAGATGATTTCCCAAAATGTACCAACATCCACAGGTTTCTCAGGACTACCCTGAGTGTTAAAAGGTACAAGGTAAAAGTGCTCTGACATGCAGCTGCTTCGACCAAGGCTGCAGGCACCTGAGCATCACTCGGGTCACCTCTACTGGACAGTGAGATGCCACCAGGTGCCAGGGATCTCCTCCTGGCAAAGTCTAACAGCCCCTCTCACCAACAGCCCATCAGCAGAACTGGAGCCACGTGTTAAACAAGAAAGTATCAGCCCAGCTCCTATTTCACAGCCCAGGCCCAGCTGAGGTCCCACCTTTCACCCCCTGCCTCCCCATCCCTGCTGCAGACCCCGTGTGCCACAGCCAGGTTTGCTTCCCTGGCAGCCTGTCAAACCAATCGCAGCAGGACTGCAAACCTGCTGTCACAAAACAACGGGATGGCCCATGCCCTGAAGCTAGATGGTATCCCTGCTCATGTTTATTTCCACTAAATTAAGCTAGAATGAAAGATTTAGGGAAGGTTTAAAAACCTTGTTCTATCTTTCACTACCAGTTGCTACTCTGATCAGGTTTACAAAGGTCCTCGCTGACACTGGGTTCAGAGCGTGCCCTAAAACACACATCTTCCTCCACATTCCTCAAACTTGCATTTTTACAGCCATGTTACCCACTATCTGTTGCTTTTTGCTGGGTTACAGACAGAATGTGTGAGCACAGCACACAGAGCACTGTAGCAAATTCACAAACTCACATTTCAGTTGCAGCAATTTTAAATATGACTTGTAAAAGGCAAACCTTTCATTTAAAATTTAAAACACAGTGATAAAGTTCAATGCTCAGTGTGTAAATCCAAGTTCACTCCCCTGCAGGGAACAGGCATCTTATGACCTGAGCTGATGAGAAATCCCCCATCAACTGGGTCTCAGGCAGTGGTAATTACTTGGCAGAGAAACTTCTCTCCTGTATGGCAGAGGGCAATTTCAGCTCATACAAGCTCACGGTCCACCAGATGATGGGTAAGTACTGTGTCACACAGTTCTTCTACTATGGACCAGCAGACTCCTCAAAACCTTTGGATTTTCAGGGGCAGTTTCCCTGGTAGCACTACTGGAAGATGACTCAGACACAAAGCTCGTCAGGGCCACGTGTATCCAGGTGTATTTCTATGTGCACAACAAGTGTCATGTGATAAGAGTTATCAGAATGTGTTTGATTATTCTCCTCCAGCAGCGGTGAGCAGGTAATGATTCTGTGACAGCTCAGTACACATGGCTGAATAAGGCACCCATTTAGTCATTTCTGTCATTCTTGAATCACTAGCCAAGGACACACAGGAATTTTTATAAGCCTGCATTAGGCCTATTAGAGTTCTCACCTGTTTTCATAATAAAGGAACAAAATAAGGATGCCAGGAAAGCATTTCTAATTTAAGCTTCCATCGATTTTTATGAAGGTTAAAGAAACACCTTGGAACAACACTGTTACTGGCCCTTCTCAACCACATTCCTAAAACTGAACCCCAAGACGAGTTCCAAAGCACTGGCTGGCAGCAGGTTACATTTGTGTACAGTACACACAAGGATTATTCCTGGAATGCAGAACACTCCTTGAAATCTTGTAAAACTGGACAATCATTCACAGTCGACGTGTAACAAAAAAACCATCTAAGTAAACGGAGCGAAGGCAAAGTCCTGACATCCCACCAACAATGGAAGCCCCTTGAATTGATCGCTGGAGCAAGGGGAAGAAAGGAACACAGATTCAGAAATCACCCTTTCTGCCCCACAACAAGGAAAACACTCACTGTCAGACGGGGAAGTGTGTGAAATTTATCACCAACAAACCGCATAGTTCAGATTGCTGGAATTTCCAACTAGGAAATTCGCTAGGATGGATTTTTGACTTCCCGTTTCTGGGAACTTCAGCTAACAAAACATTAAACGAGAAAGTTAAAAACTTGTAAATTTCAGTCGTGATCCTTGAAGTTGAGCTTCCTGCACATCCAAGCTCCCGTGCTCTGGCTCACCATGACTGCCTCAAGCATGAAACTACAACATGCTAGGACATAGCGTTGCTTGGAAATCACCCCGCTAATAAGCAGCAGCACCCTGTTTTCTGTTTATTTCACTTTTTTAAGTAGCGCTGCAGGAGAAGAACTACTCAGAGCAAGCAGGAGCAAGGGGATACCGCAGAGAAGAGGGGTGATCAGACACACCCTGAAGTCCGTGACCTCCGCGGTGGCCAAGCTCGGTAAGGCCACGCAGCTGCTCGCAGAGGTGGGCCACGCTGCACGACAGGGCCCGGCGGCACCTCCGCGAGCCCACCTTGTCCCTGCCCACCGCACCGAGCCCCCGCTGCTCCCCGGGCGCAAGGGCCGCATGGCCGCGCCGCCCGCGGCTCCGCAGCACGGCCGGGCCGGCCACAGAGCGACCCGAGCGGCGGCAACACAACTCGCGGAGCCCCCTCCATCACTGCCCTCCCGTGCAGCGGGCAGCCGCCACGGCCGGGCCAGGCCCGCAGGTAACGCCACCCCGGTGCCGCCCTGCCTCCCGCGCCGCGGAGCCCGAGCGGAGCCGGGGCACGGCAGCGGGGACCGGCCGGGCTCTGCGCGCACCCCGCGGGGCCCCGCCCGCCGCCGCCCACCTGTCGCGGGGGTCGACCCAGCTGGTGGTGCGGCTGCCGTGGTCGATGTAATACACCTTCCCGTCGTAGTCCCGCGCCTCCTCCCAGCCCTCGGGCAGCGGCAGCTCCTTCCGCGGCATGGTCCGCACCGCCGGCCGCGCCGCCCCATGCACCGCCGCGCTGCGCTCCGGGGGCCGCGCCGGGGCTCCCCTCCCGCGGGCGGCGCGCAGCGGTGCGGGGGCCGCGCCGGCCCAGCCGCGCAGGGAGGCGCCGCCGCCGGGCAGCCTCACATGCCGGCCCCGCGGCGGGGGCGGGCCGGGGCGGTGCGGGAGGGCGGTGGCGAGCCCGCGGTCAGCGCTGGGCGCGGAGCCCCGGCCGCTCCACCCGCTCACGCCTCCATTTCCTGCTCCGCCGGCGGCCGCCCCGCGAGTCCCGCGGCGGCACCGCCCCCGCCCCGGCCACGCCCCCGGGCCCGCCCCGGGCGCACCCACCGCCTGCCCACACCCGCGGCCGCGCTCCGGCCCGGGCCCCGCGGGCTGCGCGCCCCCGAGCTGCGCGCCCCCGAGCGCCCCGTGGCGGCGGGGCCCGGGACGGTGCCCGGGACGGTGCCAGCCTTGGGGCTCGGGGGCCCCGGGGGCCAAAGCACCGGGCCAGGGCCGGGGACAGCCGCCAGAAGCGCTGAGGCGCGGGTGGCGGGGAGCGGGTCGGGGCTGCTCGGTGCCCTGGAGGATTTGGCCGTGGGGTGCTGGTGCTGGCATCGCACGGACGAGCGCAGCAGCTCGGGCGCCCCTGGGCCCGGAGTGGCCGTGCCCCGGTGCCCTGGCCTCGGGTGGCCCGCCTCGGCCGCGGTGGGCTCCCCGCACCTGGGGAGCCAGCGGAGCAGCCCCCGGGGGTGACTTTATGTGGGCTCCAGAGGGAAAGCTCGTGGCAGCTGGAGCCTGGATACCTTCGGACCGTGGGGAAGCCGGGTTGTGGAAGTAGTTCGGGTGGCACAGACAGCCCCCGGTGCAGCCACACGCCGCAGGGAGGGTGGCGGTGCCCACCCCGGGGCCCGGACCCTTCCTGGGCAGCCGCTGCCGGTGGAAGCAGCTATGAGGACGTGCCCTCCACAGCCCGCTCTCCCCACAGTCCAGTCGTTTCGGCTTGAACAGACGGCCCGTGACAGAATGTGACAGTAAGAGCCGAGGCGGCCGTGAGCTGAGGCGGGTGGCGTGCCCGTGTGGCATGAGGGCAGCTCGGGGTGGCACTGTCCCTGGTGAGCACCGGCCCGCGCCGGGCTCTGCTGCCCAGGGACGGGGAAAAGCGAGGAGTTCTGTGGAGCTGCAGCTATTGAAACAGCAGAATGGAGCAGGGATCCCTGCCAAGCGCAGCGGTGGAAAAGGAAACTGGAGGATGGGAAGAGGGGAGCCTCGAAGGGCTGGAGAGGAAAAGTAAAAGTGAAAAAGACAATTAGAAATAACATCTCACTTTTGTGGCAGATTTTGTAGGATTTTTTTTTTCTTTCAGGCTTTCTGACAGCCTGCTGGGAGTCAGAACTGCTAATTCTCTGGAGGCCGAAACAGAATGTGGTAGCAGTTGGCTGGTGAAGTGGTTGAGCAGGGAAGAAAATGAAGACAAGTAAAACTGAAAGTGAGGCATTTGGAAAATAGCCTGGTTTAACCCCATTTTATCTGAAGCCAGACTTCGTGTGGGCTACTGGGGCTAAATAAGTTGCTTTTATGAACAGTCCTATATACAAAGTTTTTAAATTAATAATAAGTGAAGACTAAATGAATAAAAACTGTTTCTGTCCACAACTCCAAGCGGGCCCTGTGGTTTCTCTCCAGGGAGCAGTGGGAGCACTGGGGGCACTGGGAGCAGTGCCGCTCCAGCGAGCAGACCCTGGACCCGTGCCAGCCCAGGGCACTGCATTTCTGCAGGGCACAGAGCTACCCACTGTGGCTGATAGTTTCTCTTTTCTGCTTTTAATTTCGTGGATAATGGTGTTTCTCTCTTTGTAAAACTCTCAGCAAAAGTGCTCAAGACATTTCAAAAGGGGAAATGTGGCAATAGGAAAAAAAATCAGCAGCAACCAATGGTTTTAAATATTACAAGAGAAGTAAACAGCAAAGTCATAACAAATTATTGTGTATTTTCATAGTCCTGCATTTGTGGTCTTATTCCAGCACAGAGATACCTATAAAAGGCATGTTTATTTTAAAGCTTTTATTTTTCAAATTTTTGGAGCATATTTAGAGCATGTAGCAAAAGGCTTTATGAAAAGAAGCTGACCAAATACCCTTTATTTTCCAGATGTCATCAGCTCTATTTAGGAAGAAAGTAATTGTGTACATTTTTAAAATGTAATTGCTTTTGAAATAAATACCTCAGAAAATATTTGCAGGTAGTTCTGACTCAAGTCAAAAGATTTTATTTGTCCACTCCTCTTTATTCATTAACTCAGAGAAAAAGCCCAACCTGTCATTGAACCATATGAATTTATAAATGTAATCAGGAATGTGCATATGGTGACTTACTCCCTTTTACCACTTGCATTCACAACAAAGGAATTCAGCGTTATCAGAGTCTGTTTGAACTGTAAAACAATAAACAAACAGGTGATTGTTTTCTCATGAGCAAAGAAGAAGGTTTGGTTTGTAGGTAAGCTCTTAGCTATGCGAAAAGGAAGAGCAGAGCAGAGAACAAAGTCTGCAGAAAACTATTTTTTTTTTTTGCCCTGGGGTCAACATCTCCAACATGACCTCATGTGCTGCAGCTCCCAGTCCCACCAGAGCCCACAGCAGGCTGGTTACAAACTGCCCCGTAACAGGAGCTGCCTTTATCTGCTGCTGGTCTCTGTTTTAGAGGAGCTGGATGCTTGATACTCGGGTTTCTTTTTTCCTAATACATTCAGAAGTCTCTAATTTTGTACCCGACACCTGAAGCTCTATTCTTAATTGAGTGCAAATAACAAAAACTCAAAGGTGAAAAGTGGCTGAGGCACAGTATTGGTCTCTTAACCAACACCTTCAGATATCTGAAGTAGGAGGAAAAAGGTGTTTAAATTCAATTACCAGAAAGCAATTGCATTTAGCTAAAATACTACATTTTATTTAAAACCTCCAGTATTTTTCAACTTGAAACACAGAATCATTTCTGTGGAGACCTCCCTTACTGTTCTAGAAAGCCTCTTCCCTATCCTGCCCACCCCCAAACTGTATGTCAATATTTTTCTGTTTCCAAATGGAATTTTTTTTTTTTTTAGAAAGGTCAAAGACCGGGTTTGGAGCAATGGAATGTTGCATTGTGGAAGTAACCTGAAGCCTTCCTGCTTTCAGAAGCTGTTTCCAGCCCAGCAGGAAGAGCAGAGGTGCCCAGGAGGCAGGGAAGAGGACACACAACCTGCTGTACTTTCAGTACCAACATGAAAGGGATTTTCTGTAAACACTGGCAAAGCCTTGTCATTGTTTTCTTTCAATCTGCTCCTTAAAACACCCATTGCTGGAGGCCTTAAACAAAAAGAAAAGGCAGCTGACATCCGCAAAGCCATCCTGTTGCTGAGGCAGGTGCTGGCTGCACCATGCCCCAGCACCCCTGGTTCCAGACGAGGCATCTGTCCCTGTGTCCTTGTGCTCAGGGCACAGGGCTGCCCCACACAGGGCAGCGAGGCCAAGCAGGGATGTGAGGGATGGGGAGGGTCACAGCTTCCTGTGGCCAGGTGACCATTAAATGCTGGCCACTGATTAGCTGGGTTTCCCAGTACACCAGGAAACCTGCTGGTTGGATTCCTGTATGTTTTGTCTTCTTGAAAGTGGTCATAAGAGGTTTCTGACTAGTTTGTTTGTGAAACAAGACGTAGTAGAACCACATAGATTCATTGAGGGTGGAAAAGACCTTTAAGGTGGTCAAGTCCCCAGTGGTGGGGCCATCACACAGGGCTGTTATGACCCGGGGACAGTCCCCAGCCACTCCTGACTCAGGGCTCTACCAAGCCACGGGTCAATATTTACACTGGTGCAAATGTTCAGGCCATCCCCTGCCATGGGCAAGGCTGGCTCTATCAGGGCAGCATCCTTGCCAGCATCCTTAACAGGGCAGGAAACCCTCTGTCAGCCGAGCTCTGCCTCGGGAGGACAGGATACATTGCAGGACACCTTTGACAGCTCTTGTGATTGCTGTCACAAACACGTCACCTGGCTACGGGTTTACTCTGTGCTGCCTTCCCGATCCTTGGCACTTTGTACACCTGCATCAAGATCTTTATCTTTCAGCAAACAAGCCTGCAGTGAGGGAATAAATTCCTGACTATGACCTTTGGGTGCTCAGATTTTTTCACCTATGAACGAAACAGTAAAAGGTGGATTTTTACCCCAAAATAACCCTTATCTCTGTTGCTTTATTGAGCCCTTTTGTGCCCACTGGAAGCAATGCCATCATGCCTCGACATTGCTGGGAAACTCGGGTGTCTGTGTTCCCAGAGTGTGTGGATCTGCTTTGTCACAGGCTCTAGGAGCTGAGTGTGTCTGTGGATCTTCTCCCTTGCAATGACTGGGAACTGCTTAACCCATCTGGGAGACCACCCTGGTGAAACCAGAGCTGTTCATGCCTGGCTGTCCCCTGCGGGGCATCAGCAGCTCTCGGCAGCTGCCACCCAGGTGTCACCCAGCCCTCAGGAGTGGCCGTGGGGCTGGCACTGAGCTCCTCAGCAGAGGCAGGCAGGTCTGCCCTCAGTTGCCAGCCCTGGCCCTGCGGATGGGAATGAGGAATGGGGCCAGTCACTCCTTGTTATAAAAGTTTAAAGATCATGGTTAATAAATTTCCATCAACCTGTCATGGAGATCACGTCTGGCAGAAAAACGAATTGTTTTGGTATGTATTGGCTTTTATCACTGGCTCGTTATTTGCTCAGAAGTCAGGGAGAGCTCCTCCCACCAGCGGGATTGTCCTGGTCACGTATCAACTCCCGAGCCTCCACCTTTCTGCCCTGCGAATGAGAACTTTGGCGTTGCTGCCGGAATGACGCGTGGCTGCCCGAGCGAGGGGCCCGTGCCCCGGCGGTGTCCCGCAGCAGCGGGCGGGACAGCGGGACAGCACCGGCCACCGCGCTCCTCGCACCGAGCGAGCACGAAGGGAATTCCTTGTGACAGAAATGTGCCCATTGCGGTGGCACTGCTAACGCACCCTGAGCTGCACAAACGCCCCGGTGCCACCGCGGTCTCCAGGCCCAGCGGGGAGGGATCGGCGGAGCGGCACAGCCGCCGCGGGCCCCGCCGTGTGCCGGGGCCGGGGCCGGGCGAGCCCAGAGACTCGGCTTTGCCAGCACGGTTTGCGTTCCCCACCCGGGGATGGGGCTTTCCTCGCCTCACCCTGCGGTGCGAGGGCTGCGCACTGCAGCTGGGGCTTCCGTGCTCCGGCAGGGCGAAGGAGCAGGGCCAGCGGCCTGGCCAAGGGACAGGGGCCGTGGTCCCTCTGTGGCACTGCCTGGCCAAGGGACAGGGGCCATGGTCCCTCTGTGGCACTGCCTGGCCAAGGGACAGGGGCCATGGTCCCTCTGTGGCACTGCCTGGCCAAGGGACAGGGGCCATCCTCCCTCTGTGGCACTGCCTGGCCAAGGGACAGGGTCATTGTCCCTCTGTGTGGGAAGTGGCCGGCCGAGGGACACTGGGCTGTCCCCGCGGGCAGGCTGCTGCTGCTGGGACAGGAGCCAGGTGCCTTGGCAGCCTGTCCTGCTGCCTGGCAATCTGTCCAGCCGCACGTCCGCAGCTGCCGAGGGGTGCCTTGGGGGTCGGTGGAGCAGGGTCAGGTCCGAGCAACAAAAGAACCGTGGACATCCCTGTGAGCTGCGGGGATGCAGCCCGGAGGGCCGAGGGAGCTGGCTGATGGCCCTGCCAGGCTGGCTGGCAGTGCCATGGCAACTGGGGCAGGTTCGAGGCAGAGCAGCTGATGAACCAGAGGGTCTTCTGCCACCCAGGGGCACAGGCTGGAGAGAGGGGCTGCTTGGACCCTTATGAGGACTGGCAAAAGAAGTTTAGAGTCCTGTACCTGGGAGGAACAACCCCAAGCACCAGTCGGCGCTGGAGGCCAGCCAGATGTAAAGGTGTCCTTTTTCCAGAAAAGGACCTGCAGGACAAGGAGTTGATCCTGAGCCTGCACTATGTTTTTGTGGCAGAGAGAGCCAGCAGCACCTTGGGCTGGGTTTGCCAGGGCATCACCGAGGGGCTGAGGAGGTGATCTCTCCCCTCTGCTCAGCACCAGTGAGGTGTGGCTGGAGTGCTGAGTCTGGCTCTGAGTGAGCGGAGTGTACAAGACATGAACGTACTGGAGAGAGCCCAGCAAAGGGCAGTAAGGTGGTGAAGGGACAGGAGCATCTGGAACAGTGGGAGGCTGAGGGAGCTGAGGCTGTTCAGCCTGGAGAGGAGGTGGATTGGGGTGATCTACTAATTGTGTACGAGTATCCGAAGGGAGCAGTGATGACAAGAGAGCCAGGATTGTCTCAGTGGTGCCCACTGACATGGCAGAGGAAAAAGGCAAAGGGAAAAATACAGAGAGTTCTGGTTAAACAAGAAATACTGATTTTGCTGTAAGGCTGACTGGGCACTGAATAGGTTGCTGGTGCCAACCTTGAAGATATTAATATCTCAGCTGGACATGCTCTTAAAATGGAGTTGTCCTCACCTGTCCTGGGACACTCTGTAAGCAAAGAATGAGCTGGACTTCAAGCCCTCCAGCAGCCTCCACCCACACCAACCCCTGCTTTTCAATAAGGGCCCTGTGCTAAGTGTGAAAACTCTCCTCTCATGTGCTTTGTCCCAAGGTTTTTAATAACCTGCCTTCCCCTCCTGGACACAGACCAAGGCATTGAGATGGGGATGTTTTCTAAAAGATCACTCAGCCTTCACAGGCAAGCAGGAATCAGTTTTTTATTCTCTCCAGAGAACTTCTGACAGATAAAAAAGTCTGATTTATCAAGTAGTGCCTGTTGAGTCAGTGACTATTGCCAACAACTAAAAATGAGATTGCTGATTTATAACACTAATATTTCTTAATATTTTACTTTCATTTATGTGATGGCTGCAGCTAGTGGAGTTTGAGGACAGAGAGGTATTTGACACAGTCACAAGGCCTGGGTTTTAGCAGCATAGTCAGTGGCACAGCCCGGAGTCCTGCTGGCCGATTTTCCTTTTGTATGCAACCACCAAATTAGACTAAAGCCTGCCAAAAGCTGTCATCTAAAGATGAAAAACTTCTGTAAATACAATTTCTCCAATAGCAATGCTGCTGAGCTGCTGCTGCAGAGCACGGACAGCATTACAGAGCACTGCCTGCCACCTTTAGTACTCATGATGGCTTAACTGCCACTTCTATTGTAAATCCTATTTGTTAAGGATTTATAAATTGGCTGCATTCATTTGCTTGTCTGAAAGTTGGCACACAGCTCTCTCCCGTGGTGTTTTTACCACATTTTGCTTTATTACTTGCTTTTTTTGTCCTCCTCCTCAGCTCAGAAGTAGCCTGACTGAAACCATTAAATCTTCCTAAGATGCTACACAAGTATTTTAATGAACAAGAACATGAGGGGAAGACTAACCTGTGACATAAGATGTGTGTTTTGAAGAGCAACACTGCAGCAGGTGTGGGGAAGCCTGGGCAGGGCTGGTGGCACCTGCTGAGCTCCAGGTGAACTGGAGCAGATGGGTGGGTGCAGGGCATCTGCTGGGCACTGCCTCTTGCCCCTGGTGCAAACCCCACGCTCAGCAGGTTAGAAGAGGCTCCTGGAGCTGGTGGTGGAGAAGGCTGGGCAGCCTGCAGGGTGCTGGCAGGCAGACCCCAAACTGTGTGTGGGAGAGGCTGGCAGGGTCCAGTCCCTGCCTTCCCTGCCAAGCTGTTTTCTTGCTGGTCATCTGGCTGCATGCCTGGCTTGGGTACATGAGCACATCACACAGGTGCCTCCACTTCTGTGGTTTTGCTTATTTTTGGTGATTGTGGTGGAGAGGCTGAGCTGACACAGTGAGCTATCAGTCAGCTGAGATTAAAATGATCAGCTTAACCCCTGAGTGTGATGGGCCCTGCTGTGAGGGTGCTGCAAAGCATTCTGTATCTGTATTTGTGTGACCCAGTCTCAGCTGCTTGTTACATGCCACTTGCTCTTCCCAGCAGCTCAGGTAATCACCTGCCAGGTGTTGCTGCTGTAGACACACACAGCTCATGATCACAGCTCCAGCTGTGCCCAGCCCTGTGCTGCTTTTAACCCATTTGTGCTGGGTTAGGCAGAAGCAGAAAAGGCTTTATGAATGCAGGGGAGGTGGTGCTTTGACACTGGCAATGGTATTTGCCTTCCTGGAGCTCTTAGTCATGCTCAAATGTTGCTGTGCTCATTGTGGAGATGACAGACATACAGGGGGAGTAAGACAGAATTGTTCTGATATTATTGACCTGACTGAGCAGTAACAGCATGCAATATATGTCTGTATGTTGGTACAACCAGCAGCAGAGCCTTCACAGACAGACCCTGCCCCGTGGAGCCACCTGCTCATGCTCCTTTACTGCTTTCTGTGGGCCCAAAGTGGCTCTAAGGCTCTGAGATCTTGCTGCCAATTCAGAGATGTGCAGAGTAAAAAACCTTTTGCAGCTCTGTCAGCATCTTCTGACCCTCTTCTATAGCACAGCCCTTGGAACTTGGTGCCACAGAGGTAAAGAAGTGAGTTTGCTTCCAGAGGAGTGACAAGTTTCAAAAGCAGTGAGTACTGTTTAAACTAAGTAATCCTTGTAAATAAAGAATTTTTATGATGCAGGCTGTACTGAAAGATGCTGGGAAGGAACTTTTATTGTTGGCAGAAGAGTTCAGAGGCAGCTCAGAGGCAGAGAGGTCCTGGTACCACTTCATTACATCTGCCTTATTTTGTAAGGTAAAATTCCCCCTTTGAACTGAGTCACAGTTCAAAGGTCACCTGAGTTTATGACTGACCTTCATGTGGGGCTCTCGAGCAAGATCACCAGATGAACACAGGACGGTACAACTCAGTGAGTGAAACCTTTGCCTTTGGAGTTTCTTAGGGCTGTACCCTCACGGCTGTGTGTTGAAGATATTCCCATGTTTGATCATTATTGAGTGCTTATTTGAGAACTGTTGTGAGTCAGTTGTCAAAGGCGTGAACCTTACAGAAATGACAGCACAAAACACTTAATGCAAATTATTCAAAGGCAGTCAATCCTGATGTGGTTTTCTTGGACTTTTAAACAGAAAATGACCAACAAACATGAAGAGCCTTGGAAGGCTGTCATGGTCATGTTCAGGGCAGGTGAGGGATATCTGGCTCTTCTGTTCTTACAGCAGTGATGAACCTGGACTACGTGAAGATCAGGGACTTGGCTTACAGAGGTGTTGGCACAGTCCTTCCTATCAGGAAGTTTCTGAGAGGCTGCATTTCCCAAGGGATGGGAGGCGAAAACTGGAAGTGCCAGAGCCAGGCTCCCATGCAGGTTTCAGTCTGTCTCTGTGCACTCTCAGAGACCTAGTGTGTGCTCTTGTGTCAGCCACTGCACTAGAGGTAGCAAAAAACCCAAAAAAGCCTAAGTGGTTCCTTCCCTTTATTTATTCCCATGAGAGTTTTGTGGATGCACTGGTCTGGCCCAGCTTTGGGAGGAATGTCTGTGTGTGCCTTAATTCAAGATAACCAGCCCCTAAGGAAGGCTGACAGGGCACTGCTGGGCACTGCTGTGGGCAAGGCAGTGCCAGCAGGCAAAGGCTGGTACCTCTGGATGTCTCGTTGGCAGAGCTGCCATCATGTGGCCAAAGTGCCATGGGTGCCACCTCGAGAGGCAGAACAGCCGTGGTGGAGAGGAGCAGGCTGTGCTGAGACACGTGCCACACCCACAGCCAGCCCACTCTTTGGGATAAGTCAGGAAACAAAACATGTTTTTTTCCAAGCTGAAATGCAAAGTTATAAATACTAAATTCCTTCAGTTACAGCAATCCGACAAGGAAAAAAAGGAAATGTACTCTAATGCTGATTTTCCATCTGGTTTTAGCATCAAACAGAAGCCTATTCTTGGATTCCTGCTCTCTCTACAAACAAGTCAGCTTGCACTCAGATGAGCTGGGAGGGCAAACCCCTGCTCATGGTATTTAGGCTGCCTGAGCTCGTGGTCTGTGCCTTCCCACATCCAGGAGTGCTTTCCAGGCCAGGTCCTTTGATGGGTGCCCTTGCTCTGTCCTGGTCACAGTGCTGCTGGGGACACAGACACAATGTCACTGCTAAAGCCACCACTTAACTACTCCCTATTAAGAATAATCCAGTTCACATCTCCTTGGCAGTGCTTTAGGTTAAGCATCTATTACATATGGAAAAGTGTAGCAAGGAAAAGAGGAAAAGCAAGAGCTTTGAGAGGAACGGGAGATACCAGTCTGAGGTGGGGAAAGGGAAGGTGGTGGAAATAAAAAGGAAGAAACAGATACTTCAAGAAATGGGAAACCCAGATGGGACCACAGGAGAGCTGGCCATGGCCACACCAGCCCAGTTATCTCCCTCATTTGTTAAGTGAAAACTCTTTAGAATGGGCTCTACCAGTTAGCTGGTTTTTCCAGACATGAGAGAATTTAGCTCTTTTGTCATAATTACAAAAAATACAGCAATTCTTCCAATCTCTTTGGTGCACCACACAAGGTTCTCTAAGTCACTGGACACAGTGCAGTTTACTTGCCAAAAGAACAGGCTGGGTAGCCCATGTAGAGAGTGTCTGTATGGGAACACAGGGAAAGTGAAGTGCAAGCTGAGGGGCAGAGCTGGGAATGACCTTGGTCAGGCCCAGCATGATGCTAAGCTGGGCCTAAGAGCTCAAGTGTATTGCTGGGGCTTTGGAAACTACAGCTAGCCCTGAGGCAGTGATCTCTGGTGAGAATTTAGCAGCATCTCCCAAAACTCTCTTTAAGAACATCCTGATGGTGTGTGTTAGTTGCAAAGGAGATGAATAGGGAGTGCATCCCCTGAAATTTGTTACATCTCTTCTGATAGTCATTAATATTCAAAGGATGCTTCCCTTTTAGCTTAACTGAGTTCCCTTTTGAAGTAGCAGAATCTCCAGTTCTGAAGAGTTTTAGCTTTAGGAGAATGGTAACAGAATGAAGGACACTGGGGACTGTGCAACAGGTTCTCATTTCAATGCTCTGAAACTGCAAAAAAAATTCTATCCCAAAAGATGAGCTAAGCAGCTTACCAGGACAGGGCCAGGTAATCCAGACAAATTGCAATAATGCAAAGTGTCTCTACTTCATGATTTCATGTTTTATTCCCCCATTTTAAAAAACACTTCCTTAAGAGATTTCACTTGTAAAGAACAAAATAATAATGCAACAGCGCTCCAAGTCCTTCAGCAAAGAAAAACACCTGCAGTGATGGACAATCAGGACTTCTTCTGAAAATGCAGCCAGACTTCATCTTCAGAGGGTGAGCAGCAGGGCTGGGGGTGCCTGTGGGGTGCACAGGTAGGTGTGACTCCCAGTCGGAGTGGGGTGGCTCTCGTTTGCACAGAAAAATGAGACACGCTTTCTGAGTGCTCCAGGTGCTGCACCACACAGGAACTAAACTGCTCGGCTTTAAAAACGCCCTGGAGTGAATTTATGCCCATAATCAGCTCGAGCATCTCTGTTGCTATCATGAATCATTAAAAACCTCATTTGCAACCCCAAAAGCAAAACTGTTCTCAAAATTAAGTAGAGCTCCCCAGCTACATCCTTAAATGAGATAAAAGCGGCAGGGCTCTGGGTGATGGATGGCTCCCTTTTATCATCACCAGGAGTGACTGTTTGCTTAGGAGAGGGTCTTTGATCTTACCTCCCATTTTTAAATGTGGTAGAAATAAGCAATCTCCCAAAGAAGACAGATTTCATGGAGACTTCCTGGCCAACAGCACAGCCTTGCATGTTCCACTTAATATTATGTTACTACATTTTCAAACTGTTTAGAGGTTACTTCAGTGCAATTAAACTAATTCCAGAATTGAAACACAGCAGTTTGAGGGCTGCTAGTCATGAGGTGCAGAAAGGGCATTCCTAAAGCATTTATCAATTTTCTCCTGTGTCCTAAGCAGATTTTTGGGTGATGTGTGTGAAGGACTTTTTGCTTACCCAGAGATCAAAGGACCAGCCCCCTGCAGGATCCATTGAACCGCAGGAAGTCATTTCCACATACAAAATGCTGTGTGCATTAGAAACAGCCAGACAAGAATCACTTTTACAAGATTTTGCAATGGAAGACAACTAATTCACAGGAGTTTTAGAGACTTTATTTATGTATAAACAATTTAAACACTTTGCCATAAATTATCTTTGCCTGTCTCTAGTCTTTGCTTAGCAGCAAATTAAAATTAATATAAAAACTCAATGAACAATTCATACATGTATATTACAAAAAAGTTCTTGTACCAAAGTTCTTATTAGACTTTTTTTTTCCTTTTTTTTTTTTTTTTTTTGTGGTGACCGTAATGTGATTGTCTCAGTTTCTCGACCAAACAAACACACTAATAATTTTTAAATCTGAAACAGTGATTGTGCCTTCTGGCTGATGTATGTACAGGGTGATCTGACGTGGTGCCCATTTGCAATAGTGTAACACAATGCCCACAGCTCTACTGGAACTGATACCAACAAACTACTGAATCTAAACAGACTACACCCTGTAACTGTGTTATACTGTCCACAATGGAAATCTTCAAAGACAAACAGAGTATGAATTTTTTTTTTATCTGTAGTGATTTATAGCCACCATTTTGAATGTAACTTTACACTCTGCCCTCTTTGAATAAGTTAAGCTTCAGGCCAGACAAGTGGAGGGTCAGAGTGCAAGTGTGGTTTTGTTACTTTTAAATATATTTTCCTTTCCTATTTCCAGTGCGCTCTCACTTGCATTTCATTTGTCCTCCATTTGCTACACACAAATCACCCCAAAGTCATGTTTTAAATGCATCTGTATTTTGCTTTAAATGAAAACCTCTTGGATATTTATCAAACAAGCAGTCTGAATCATCTGTGTTTCATCAGCTGGTTAGTGAAAGTGGCCCACTTGGATTTCTTAGTTTGCTCACGTGTGAATGGAGTGAGGTAATACAATACGAGGCCTTCTTTTTGTTTTTCTTTAGACCCAGAACAAGTGGGTAATATTTCAGGGGTACTTTTTAATTTGTACGGTTAAGAGTTTTCAGTCTGGCTTTAGTCCACTTCAGGATGTGGTTTTTAATCACTTGAACAGTAGCATTTAACTCAAAAAATATGAGCTTTTTTGCCACTTACTATCCCAGAGTAGCTCAGCCTAGTGCCCCCATTTAGGTCTTCATCTCCTTAGGAGAGGAGATAACAGTTATGACTACTGATTCATCCAGCAAAGGATGACAGCAGATTAATTTGTTACCTCTTTCCCATTTCATTCTGTCTTAAAAACTGGATGTTGCTGCTACTGTCTGCTAGCTCTGGGTACTGCTCCACGGGCAGGACATAATATCCCTCGTAACCTTGAACCCTTCCCGTGCTGAGGAGCTGCTGCCTCTCTCCGTCTGTCCATACGCGGCTGCCCTCGCGTCCGTCCCGCGCCTTCTGCTGCTCCTTGGCCCAGGCGGCGGCCAGGGCCCGCTGCCGAGCCTGGTCCAACACCCTGGCCTTCTCCTCGTCCAGCGCGTCGGCGGTCAGTCCATAGCGGATGTTGATCAGCAGGGTGGAGTACTGAAACTCAACATTGGTAAACCTTCGAGTCCTGCCGCTGACGAGGAGCGTGGGCTGCGAGACGGTGACGTTGATGCCGCTGTCCAGGACCTTCCTCCCGCTGGTCATGGCCAGGGTGACCAGGTCGCTGTCGGCCGAGCCGACCTTCACGAAGTAGTGGGTGTCCTTGCCCTCGATGCTGTAGTGCATCTTCTCCAGGTAGTGAGCGCCGTTCAGGACGGAGGCGATTTTCCTGCTGTCGTCTGTGGCGATGCTGGAAACACCAGTGGTTACACGGCCTTCCTTCACGGCAAACATGACTCCTTTCCCCACGATGGGAGTGCTTGTGGCAAACCAGTGGCCTGCTTTTTCTCTGATTTTGGCATGTAATCTTTTAGATATGACCTGTCCCTCCAGAGCCATGAAAGCCTGGTTGTGTCGTTCTGTCGTCTGCTGCACTCCTGTAATTAGCTGGGGAAAGCAGAACAGAACAAAAAAAACACCAAAGAAGATGCAGATCTGAACGTACTCATTTCAGAGACCAATAATGATCTTTGCTTTGCTTTTTTAAAAGAAAGACATGCAGAGTAAAATTCTACACTTTGAAAGACCACCCTCAGTTTTCCATCCATCCATCTATCTATCTATCTATCTATCTATCTATCTATCTATCTATCTATCTATCTATCTATCTATCCATCCATCCATCCATCCATCCATCCATCCATCCATATCCATCCATCCATCCATCCATCCATCCCTCCATCCCTCCATCCCTCCATCCCTCCATCCCTCCATCCACATCTTGTTCAGAAGCAGGTAAATACTCATTCAGTAAGTCACCTTGCCACCTGTAAGACCAAATAAAATACTTCTCAGCACCCTCTGCAGCATATATGCACCGCACATTTCAAATTTGGCCAATCATATAATGCCCAGTAGAAGAATAAGAAAGGCCCAAGTCTAGCACAATTTTAATCAGAGCTGAAAACAAACAGTATCAATGTATTAAAAGGTAGCATTTAACTTGTGGACACTTTTCCCCAGAGATTTCAACAAGTAAATATAACTAAAAGACTTATGAATATAAGCTTTTTTTGTAAACAGATGAAATTTGGGCCCAAAAGCACCAAAGCAATTCCTGAAGAGGGGTTTAGACTCTCAAATGACTTGGAAGCCTGAAAAAGTGGTATGTTTAGGTTTATATTATTATTTTTGTTGTATTACCACAAAGATGAAATAAACCTAGCAAAGAGTAGCTTAGGAATTGGCCTGGTACTCTTCTGAATTTTATTAAATGGGCTGGAATTTATTATAAAGTTAAACCCACATACGCTGTCCACCCTTAACCTGATACGTACGAATGCTGTAACTGAAGTTAAATGGAGTAGCACATAAAAACCTCTAACTAGAAAAATGAAAAGAAATGGTAAGAAAACCTCTTGCAGGGTGAGAAGTAGAACCATTTTTTACCAGTAAAACAAGTACCAACCTAAGTTTATTGGAACACATTATTAGGATGGTTTTACCAAAGGTACAACAGATGATAAATTACCCTGACAAAGTCTCCCTTTGTCATTGCTAATCAAGTTAATCGAGTTACAACTTGTTAATCAAGGAATAACTCAATAAAAGACAAACTAATGACACTGTAATTATGATAACAACGGAGGCTGGCAAGAAAGGCATATGTTCATTAGTATAAAATGTAGCTATACCCACTTCACTTTACACTGAATTAAGTGCTTGGCCTTCTGCTGTAACTACAGAAGAGCCAGTGATTCCATCCATAGAGTGGGGGAAATTTATAAAAAAAAAAAGTAATTTAATCTTTCTGCCTACCTGTCCATTTTCACACGCTTGACTCTCAGACAGCTCATACGGTGGTGACACAAAGTACATTTTTGCTCTAGGGAAACCAGGAATGATGTTGCTAAGCTGAAATCCAAACATCACCAACCAGCTCTTGACATCTAAAAATTGAAAGAAAATAGCTAAGTGAGAAACATGTGTGTTTAACAAATAAAGGAAATAAAAAAAATTAGGAAAACCATCTTTGACTTCTTTAATTTCAAGTAGCAACTGAAGTCACAATTAAATCATCAGGGATATACCAGCTCTTTCATTATTTTCCAATAGAGCACATGAATTATCCAAATATTTTATAGTATACAGTACTTGTTCCATCTCTGACACCTTCTGATATGGCTACTATATGTAACCTATAAACTGTATTGTATAATGATATATTATTAGGTGTACACTCTAAAAACATCTGCAAAGTCCTTTGGGGAAAGACATGGCTTCTCTTCTGCGTCCTACTTCCATCAGCTGTCATCAGGTCTCAGGAGGCTCCATTAAAAGCAGTGAGAAGCTGGATTGTAAATCAGATATCTAAATTTAGACAACAAAAATATCCTCTCCATCCCTCCAGGGAAAGCAGGAGCTCTGTGGGAGTGTTACAGCTCAGCTCTGAGGTAAGCCTCAGCAAGTTCCAGATGTGGGTTCAACCACGAAAACTCTATCCTCAGATCTAGCTGTAAAAGCTAAGAAAGTAAGTTAATAACAGTAATTCTCACTCTGCAGGTATTAAGAACTATCTATGTGTTTTAGTTATCCAAATGATAACTCTTTTAACAAAAAAGAATCCATGACCCCATTTTACATTTCCTGTTTCCAGAATTCATGATAATTTTTGCTTAAAAATCTCTCCTGTCTTTCCCAGGAGATCTCTCCTCACTGGCCTACAGTGGCTCCTGATGCTGCTATTGCCACTTCTGTGAGCTGAGCTATTGCAAAGCCTGTTTTCCTCAAAAGTATTTTTTTCTTAGTCTTTCTGACTCTCAAATAAGTAGTAAAATACTCTGCCTCTGTGAGGTATCTGTATCCATCTCCCATCACACAGTGCTTACTGTTTTTTCCTGAACCTTTGGACCACTCAGGGTTACTGCTCCTCGTAAGGCTTCAATTTTATTTTATGGTAAAATGGTATCTCCTGAACAATTCACTTCAGCTGCTCCAATTCCACAGAAACCAGAGGAGGACCTACATACAAAACAGTTACTATTTTGCTGACCTAATGTGCTTTGCAACACTGAACTTGTCACTGGAATTTGTTTTCAGCAAAACCTGTGAATAAAGCAATGTCAGGGGTTAACAGTAAGAACAGACTATGGGGGGAGAATTTTTGGTGTTTTGTTTTGTTCTCTTTTTTTTTTAAACTATGACAACATAGGTGCCACCATAATCACTTCTTGTCTAAGATAATCTGTTCAGTCCTACAGCAACAAATATTTGCATCACTGATGAAGTATTTTCACAGACTACAAGGTGTGTGTTATCCCTATATGCAATTTATCTTATTCAATTTCATCCAGTGGATGGATAAATTAAATAAATACAATTTCAGAACATAGCAAAACATATTATGATGATGTTGAAAATCAAAATCAAAGGATAGTGGATGAAAATAGGACTTTTGTTGAATTTAGGACAAGAGGTAATTTTAGTCATCAGTATTTTCACACTATCAGATACAAATCACATTATCTCCTAATTGCAAAGTTGCTCCACTAGAACCTGTTGTGTGTTACACCTACTGTCGGGTTGCAATGTACTAATGAAACGTGTTATGATTTTCTGCGAAGGAAATGCACACTTTTCTTGAAATTCAAATTACTGTTAAAATTAAGATCGTTCCTTTTTAAAAATGGTATCACTACTCTAATTAT
This sequence comes from Passer domesticus, assembly GCF_036417665.1. Taxonomy (NCBI): domain Eukaryota; kingdom Metazoa; phylum Chordata; class Aves; order Passeriformes; family Passeridae; genus Passer; species Passer domesticus. The sequence continues at coordinate 13,802,154 of NC_087486.1, read as the reverse complement.
TGTATACTGCATATTCAATTCAGAAAAAAAGCTTTTCCTGAAGACATATTAATTACCTTTCCTTTTAGAAACTGCCAGCAGCTAGTTCAAGTACTGTGTGATGTTACTAAGTGAAAAATTATTCCTAATTAAGAAAGGGTTACAAGTTTTACCCAATTCTAACATATGTGATCAAAACTACTTTTGTTTCTCAGCTCTACAAAATCCATAACATTTATTAGTCTTTCAGGATGAAATAATCTTAAAAACATCAAGGATTTAATTTTAAAGACTAAAGACTGTTTGCATATTAAAAGTTAAATGGGAAAGAGGTCTAATTAAATCCATTCTTGGTGCTAGTTCATGATACGCCCAAGAGCTCAGACAGTAGTTAATTTTGAAAGTAGCCCTGAAAGAAACAGATCTGAGCAGTTCTGGTTTGTGATTCTGAACCAACCTGCCAGTGATTCCTATACATAACTTCATTTTTCTTGGTACAGAATTAGAATGAACACTTTATACAGCACTAGTTCAACAGGAAGAGCACTATGGCTGTGCTGAAATTTTATATTCACACAAACTTATATTTATTTTTTTCCCTCCATAATTCATCATGACTTTTCACTTAGAGCCCTTCATTCAGGGAAGAGCAGCACCAAGGAATCAGAAATGGCCACTTCTTTTCATAGCCAAAAGAGCAAAACGGCCCAAACTTGATGTGAGGATTGAGCAAAGGGCTCGTAAAGAGAAGCTGGGTTTCTTTCCCAAATCAGCTTCCAAGCTGTAGTGTTATGTATTATGAATGTGAAGAAGTCTCACCTGTTACATAATTCTTTAGATCCAGTTCATTGCTGAGAGGGTTGTTACTCTTGAACATGTACAGATTGAAAGGAGCGGGTTCTTTGCCAATATTTTTCCACATGGTGTAATCAGGAGATGTCCAGCGCCCAGCTAGGACATCGTAGTCCCTTTGGGTAAAATGCACGAGTTTGGTTAAAGGATCATACAGCCCTCCATGGAACCCAATGACCAGCTGGAAATCTGGGTTAGAGTCATAATAGATCTCCCCATAGGCCGTGTACTGGAGCTGCTTGATCATGAGGCCATTGATGCTGAACACAGCTAGTGGAGTGCCTGTGTTATCAGAGGCCACATAATACTCTTCCCCACTGCTGCTCTCCATTGCAAAGAGGTGGCCTTGCAGATCATAGTACAAAGAGGTAATTTCAGAGTTGGAATGATTGTAGACATGAGTTACCCTTGTTGGATTGTGAAGATCAGCATAAAAGTACTGTAGATGATGCCCCAGGTTGGTCTTGCAGGAAGCCCTTCGGCCCAGTCCGTCGTAGCGGTACTGAACACTCCACCCATTTGCTTTGTTGTAAGCTCTTGTCAGGAGCCCTTTGGAGTTGTACTCAAACACATCTGCACCCCGCTGCCACAGGAACCCGTCGTCATCGATCTTGTAGGGGATGTCACCCAGGCGCGTGATCCTGTCCCTGAGGTCGTAGCGCAGCGGCATCAGTCGGACGCTGTTTCCAGGATTCAGGAGGTGGAGGTTCCCGTTCAGGTCGTAGCTGTAGCGCCAGGTGGGCCTGTCATTGACTGCCACGCTCTGCAGTTGCCCATCTCCATCGTAATCATAGGTGTACTTGGTTGTGTTGGCGTAGGGACCGAGTTTGAGCTCTCTTTTGGTCACCCTCCCCATGCTGTCGTACTGCACGGTCATCCAGTACATCAGGGACCGGAACATTTCGTACTGCACTTCCTTAATGCGCCCGTGGGTGTCAAAGTGCTTGCTCAGCGTCATAACTGCTGTGGTGATAATTTGGTTAATATCATAATAAATAACTCCAAATTTGCCAAAATGCTCTACTTTGCCAGAAATCTCATCGTAACGGTAAAGGTCAACTGGAAGAGGCGTCTCACTTATGATGGGTTTGATGCTCGCGATTCGGAAGCTGTTGTCATGATATGTATAATCAAACCTTGCATTGACCATTCCTTCTTCAGAAAACCTGTAGATTTGTTTGTCAACAAGAGGACCAATTTTCCGATAGCGAATCGTACAAGAAAACCCTCCACTTTGCAAATTCACCATTTTTAGGACACCTGTAGTTTCGTCATATCCAAAAGTAACTGCCGTGCTGTCATAAACAATTTCAGACAGCTTGGATAGCTTTCCATACTTGTAGAAGACTTGTCGGCCGGTCCCTAAAAAGGATGTTTTCAGAATCCTCCCGTCATCGCTGTAATCAAAAATGACGGAGGCGTTGCTTTCAGGGGGGTTGTAGATGTTCCTGATGTAGCCCACAGAGGTGTGAGTGGACATGCTGTGCCGAGCCACGCTGGGCATGGTGACGGCGTGCAGGCGATCCGAGGAGTCGTACTCGAAGATGTACTGGCGCTGGCTCTGCAGCAGCAGCACCATCGACTGCAGGGGAAACAACAAACAGTTACCAGCTATCAACATGTGGCCCGAGAGAGGGAACCGAAGAAAAGTTTACTGGAGAGGCACTAATGTTAAATGAGTACAAAGAGAATCAGATACATTAGTCAGGGGCACAGAGTTGCTCAGGAATATTGTCAGGTTGCCAGATGAGAGGATCTGCTCCTTGGAAATCAATACGCTGACACTCCAGAGAAAGTGTAGGTTAGCAACCTCTGAGCTGTCCTCCCTGTAGGAGGACTTTTTTTTATTTTTCTTTTTTTTTTACCTGAGGGATGCAGAGGAGTTAGATAAATGACTTGATTTATCTTTCTGCCAGCAGTTGTAATTCACAACTGTTACTGTGAAATATGTGAGAAACTAAGCAGAGAACATCAGCTCTGCTTTACTTAGAACAACAAGAAGGGAAAAGGGAAAACAATATGCAGTTTTGCAGTATTTAAGACACTTTTATGACTGAAGTGTGCTAATTAGGCTAAGTAAAAATGCACTACCATACTTTCATTTAATAAGTAACAATTAGAGACAAATTACCTGTTTCTACACAAACCTTTTGTCAGGTTTAGTCATGCATTCTTGGGCTTAATTAAGCACAATACATTGTGCTAATTTATTGCCATTCTATGGCAGGAAAATATCAAAAGACAGAAACCATGAACAAAATATTTCCCATTAAGAATTAGTCATACTCAGCTGACTAATTGCAAAATAAGGAATTTTGAGACCAGGGATGGCTAACACTTGGGACACACCAAATCTTAGCTAGCGGGTGTGCATGATTCATGTGCCATGAAGCCTAGGAGAACTTTGTATCCTTGCCAGGGATGACAACACGACACCACCTACGTTTTCCAGGTAGGTGTAGCTCCACACTTTGCCGTCGGCGAACATGCGCGACACGATCCTGCCCTGCTTGTCGATGTCCGTCCTCTCGCTCATGGCCCCGCGCTGCAGCCCTGCCAGGCGCCCGTTGAGGAAATAGGACACGTTGACAGCGGCCAGGCCACTGCTGGGCAGCCAGAGGAAGGGCCGGCCCAGCTGGTCGTAGATGATGCGCAGCGTGAACTTGCGGTGGTCGTCGTAGATCTTCTCGGTGCGGATGTTGCGGTCGTAGTCGATGGACAGCAAGTTCCTGCCGTGCACCTGTGCGAGGGAAGGAGGCTGCGCTCAGCGCACTGGGCACGCCAGAATTCCAGGCTTACAGTGGGGAAAGAGGATGCCCAACAGGGAAATCCTCTGTGAAAAGTGTAGGGGTCCTGTTAACTGGCTTTTGCTTTCTGCTTGGGAGTATATTCAAATAATTTTGGGGTATTTCCCATCTCACTGCAATATGAGTGGTGATACCCTACAGTAAAAAGCTTCCATTATGGTCAGAAGAGAGAGACATTCTGCACACCGAGGTCTTAAAGTGCAGAGAAACAAATTATTTTGCATGGAATATTTTTCTACTTATTCTATTTTTCTATTTTCCACTACTTTATTTCATTTTTGTACTTCCATCATCATTTTTTTTTTGCCTTTTCCCCTACAATCACTCCAAGAACAACAGATGAAATTTTTGTCTCTTTATTGAGGTTTAGCCACTTGGCTTCTGTAATTGTAACACCCTGCTTAGAATTCATTCATTTACTGTTTTCTTCATTCACTTTCCAAATATTCAATAGATCGTTCACTTGGGATGGGCTTAAAAATCCTGATCATACAGGCTTGGAAAGATGGACTTCTAGTGTTGAATAGGTGCTAAACAATTAGAATAAATATTTTTCTTTCACCCCCCACCTTTTTTTGTTATAATTTTCATTCAAAGTACAGCATGAAGTGCTTCAGTGGCAGATTTATGTATTTATTTATTTATTTATTTATTTAAAATAAAAGAGCAAAACAGAGGCAAAGGAGAATAAGAATGCCAAATGGGGAGGCTTCTAGGGAGAGTTTTATAATGAGAGATACATAAATATATTCACTGGGGGGTAAGCCATAGAATTCAGGCTAATGCTGTAATTTGATAAGGCTTCTTAAGTAATTTAATTGTAGATGTGTCATTAATAAAGCAGAAGTTTTTAAATTAGATATAATTTCAGACCAATGACTACTTTAAAAGTAGTCATCAATTTCTGGGAATTTGTTCTTTGGCTTATATTTTACAGTGGCTTTGATAGTGCAACGTTTCCTCTTATCCAACATTAAACTGTACATCAAACAATATGTAAATTAACCCTGAGCCTTTCTTGAGGATATAAAAATTATTCTGAGATATATTTACTGGCAGGGGTAAACCCAATTCCCACCCCAACCAACTCAGTAGAAATTCAGTTGTACAGACACATTTAAAATTAACACAGTTTCGTGTTTGTAAAGAAATAATTATTTCAAATTATTGCTCATTATCCTAATTTTTTCCATTAATGAAATTAATCTCTTTAACAGTTTGCATTTCCTCAGTGGGCAATTACTAGGGAAAAAAAGCTCTTTTCTGTAGGTTTTCCCAAAGGTTATCCCAGCAACAATTTGCCCTGTGATTCACAGAAAAGACAGAGTATTTTTCTTAAAACACCTTGGGACAAAACAAGTTATATTCTGCTCTCCCGTTGCAATGAAAATAAAGCCAGGGAAACCAAATTTAATATCAGTAGTTTCTCAACTGGTTACTCTTGTTTTGTAGGATCAACCCTAATGGCAGGGGGTTGAAAACCCCCTTTTTATGAGCAGAAGAGAGCTTTGACTTCTCAAAAACATTTAGCTATAGAATTAAAGAGTTAGTGTATGACTGAAATAGCCCAATTTTTTAGGCTTGAGCAGATTTTGCAAAAAGAAAAAGAAATGCCTTTCAGAAAGGTTATGAACTGAATTTTAGCTTTGGGGGTTTTGTTTGTTTTGGTTTTTTGTAACTTCTGAAGCTTCATAAATCAGTCAGGATTTTGGGTTTTGTTCCCTCCATTACAGTAATTGCAATAGTAATCTGCATAAAGGAAAGTCTGACTCCATGTATCCTCTCTTTTCTCAAAAACATGATAACACTTACTTGGTTTTGCCATTGAAAAAAATTAATAGGGTTTTCAAAATGATTACACACACAAGAGCCATGCACACATGCAAATATCACTTGGAGATGCACACACGAACATCACCTGCTTGGATAATTCAGTACCTTCATTTGCATTTGTAAAATGAGTACAACCAGAGACTGTAATTGCAGTATCATATTAATTACATAGGAACCCAAACAGGCTGACTAATTCCCACCCTTCCTGGGAACACTGAGAGCAGTCCCAAGTATCACAATGCAGATTACTCGACAGGCCCTTTCTCTTTTGTTCACTACCCATGTGCACATCTGGTTTTCCCTTGGCTGCTGCTCAAGTGGCTGTAGGGACGAGCCCTTTGTGCCTTGGAAAGGTCTGGCCACAGAAATCACTCACATGATGCTGCTCCATAACCAAAAGTTCAGACAGGAATCTCAGCAGCACTTTATCTGAAACTACAGGCACTGAACGTGTGGTGCACCAAACAGCAGCAGGCAGTGAGTGGGATAAGACAAAGGTGCAGTTCCTTCCTCAGGCTGATGAAATGTGCCCAGGCAGGTGTGCAGGTTCCAACAGGTGTGGCTGGGATGTGCCTAAAGCAGGGTGGGCAGAGCCTGGGCTCAGGCAGCACCACTGCGTGAGGGCTCATACAACCAGCCAACACTTCGGGTTGGGATTCACCTGTGAATCACCCAGTATGACCCCTCTGCACTGAACAGGGACATCTGCAACTGGACCAGGCTGAGCAGAGCCCTGCCAACCTCCCCTGCAATTCTTCCAGGAATGGGGCACCTACCACTGCTCTGGGCAACCTGTGCCAGTGCCTCTCCACATCACCGTAAAAAACTTCTGTATCACTACTTTGCATCACTACCCTCTTTTAGATAAAGCTGCCACACCTTGTCCTATCACAACAGACCCTAAAACAAAGTATGTCCCCATCTTTTTATAAGCCCCCTTTAAGAAGCACAGGGGTGTGGGCTCCAGCAAATATTCCCCTGAGTACTGTGAGGTGAAGTACTCAGCCAAGAGGGGAATCACAAAGAACTCCCACCCCTCCAGTCACACTGATTGTGCACTGGGGCTCCAGGAGGTGGCCCTGGTGCTCTGTCAGCTCTGCAGCAGTGCCCTGCTCTGTGTCACCAGCAGTGCCACAGGTGCCCCTGCCTGCCACCTGCTCCCCACAGCATTCCAACACACTTGCTCTGCTTCGTTCACTAAACAATTTATAAAGATAAATTAGAATAAATGACATGCAAATAAATTCTATGCTTTCTCCCTCGTTTTCAAATTTCATTTTCAGTCCACTCAACCTGTGATAATCTCATAGTGATTTTCATTTAAAAGAGCTAAATGGATATGTGATTACTGTTACAGGAACTAACACCAGACAATTAAATGTTGAGGTGTTGCTAGATAAAGCATTGTTTTGATTTGCATAAACATGATGCAAGAAAACCTATCTCAGAAAATCTATCTCAGGCAAGGCTTCAGCACTAAGATGTGCTTAACTTCAGCTAATTACCACAAGTACCTCTATTAAATTTTAGTATTGAGAATTAGGATTACTGCAATTTCATTTCAGCATCCTATTTATTTTTATTTTGAACAACACCTAGTCAAAATGCAGAGCTGATCTGTTTTCCACTTCCAATCAACTGCTGCAGGTCAACACATCAAAAATCAATTACAGAGACATGAAATTTAGTCATTAAGGATTAGCTGCTAATCTCATTCAATTTTTTTTCCCAACCTTTCCCCTCTCCCCAATAAGTGCATTCTGAGCATTTGTGAGAATGAGCAAAGATTTGTCAACTCAACACTAGGAATTAGATGCTAGCAATAGGAAAATAAAAAAAGAATAATATCCAAGCCTTTTTTTTTTTTGTAAATCACTACATAATTGCTTGCATATCTTGCATTTGCTATGTGATCTTGAACACACTGAACTATATTTTGTGTTCAGTGTTGTTGAAAGAACTACTTAAAGAGTGAGGACTTGATCAGCACTACGTTTGTTTTCTGCCCAGTATCTCAAATCCCTTCCAAAACTGCACATACTGAAGTAATCCAGTAAAAAAAAAAAAATCAGTGAAAATCAGGCCAGCAAACACAGAATGGGATTAATCCAGCTGCAGCAGATCTTTAATTTGGCAGGGGACGGATTATATGACCCGACTGTCCTCCTTATCCTGCGCTTACAATTTTGTAATTATGGCAATTATTTTCCAATCTGCCATTTGGGAAAGGGAATAAACACAACATGCCTGTCTCAGAGAGTCTGTAGGGGGATTTTACAGCAGCAGAATGCTGTAGTTGTGTTTGCTCCCCAGCACCAGCTGGGGGAAGTCTGTCCTGGCAGTTTTACAAGTGGTGAGCGCTCAGATTCCCACCCCCTTGAGAGGCAGAGTGTTTTGCAGCAACAGGGCAATGAAGCTGGAGGAGGCTCTAGAATACATCTTTTGAGGAGTGGCTGAGGGAGCTGGGGGTGTTTAATCTGCAGAAAAGTTGGTTTGGGGGTACCTAATTGCTCTCTACAAGTTCCTGAAAGGAGTTAGCAAGATGGGGGTCAGTCTCTTCTGCCATATCTCAAATGAAAGGACAAGAGGAAATGGCTTGAAGTTGCACCAGGGAGGTTTAGATTAGATATTGGAAAAACTTTCTTCACTGAAAGAGTGTTCATGCATTAGAGGATGTTGCCTGGGAAGGTGGTGGAGTCATCATCTCAGGATGTGTTCCAGAGGCATTGGGATATGACATTTGGGGATATGGTTTGGGGGCAATTACAGTGGGGCTGGGGCAATGATTGTACTAAATGATGTTGAAGGTGTATTCTAACATTGATGATTCTGTGATTCTGTAATATTCTAGGTATTTTTACCAATCTCTTTTGGAACACTTTTAGTAAGGAAGCTCTATAGCTGATTGCAGCAGATGATCCCATGCAGCCAACTGAGCTCTCAAACAGTGTCACACCAAAGACAATCCCAGAGCTGTACATTGTTAACAAGCAAAAGTAACATCCTTCAAAATAAAAACATTAATTTTCTGCCCAAAGAGGAAAAGGTGATTGTGACAACAGGTTCTACTTACCCTGAGCTTTCTTCCAAACACCGTCACTTTGCCTTTAATCTGCTCCTTCCTCAGGCGCCATTCAATTGAGTTTAAACCATTTTCCATGGGTAGAGAAATATTACATCGTCCTATGGTGGGAGTCACAGTCCCAGCCAGGACATGAGGCTCGCTGTGAAAGCTAATGCTCATGCCATTGGCATACATCACTCTCAAAGTACCATTATTACAGAGCTGGTAGCTGTTCCTCACTTGATCTACAGCAATAATGAAAAGAAAATAATTTAGCTACTCCAGTCATAAAGAAAACATATAGCTTAATTTGATTGGTTTTTTATTGCACTCCTGTTGATGTTAAATGAAGTCAGCCTGCAATTACCATTTACGTGGTACTATGGTGGAAATTACAGATGTTACTGAGTCATGTAAAGAACAGTAGTGTAACAGTGAGCCTGCAGAGAGATACTGTGTTTATTTCATTATGTTTTCCCTTCAGTCTTAATTGTGAATCAAAATGCACAGTGATATGTGTTGAACCACGTAATTTATGTCTGATATGAACAAAAACTCCTGAAAACTGAACTGCTGGATAAATAACAAAGCATTAAACTTCAGGACAAAAAGAAAAAGGAGATGATTGCTGGACTCTTTGTAAGTAGGAAGAAGTAAGTGCCTCTTCTTTTTTGTTTCCCTCTGTTTAAAAACTGTCTCCAAGCAAAGGCCCTGTACAGAATTACAGCATGGCTTTAAATCCTCAAGGTTGAGGCTCCAGCAGTGCAAGCTGGCAGGCACAGTGGCTCCCTCTCCTGCCTCCCTGCCTCCCCACCAGAACCACACTGGCCGGATGTGCACACCCGGCCTCTGTTGGAGAAGTTACAGAAACAAGCCCGTGCTTCTCTGGCCATGCTGTTCTCCAGCTGTTGGACACAGCCAAGTCCCCTCTCAGCCAGGATGGAGTGCCAGAGTGTGCAGCTGTCAGCAACACATCAATATTTGCCTGACAGAAGGACAGCATCTACGTAATTATTCATCTGGTATAAGAGAAATTAAGTCTTTGTAACCAGACCTGTCATGGTATAATAGTCTACAAATGTTGACATTTATGTCAGGAGGAGACTATTGTTTGATGGTGATATTCTCATTCCAGTGACATTATATCTTAATTAAAAAGCCCCATCACTCACCAAATCCCTTCCAGTCTATATTTGATAACTGACTCCACTCCATCAGATACAATGCCTGGGCGGTGCTGGAATGCTCTACACAAACTCTGAGCCTGTGCTGCTGCTGCCTCCTGCCACCCTCGGGCTGCAACACTGCTCTTGGGAGGGCCATCTCTGGCACCACACCATCCACTGCCCTGACTGTCCTACACTGTAATTAATGGCAGAGTATAAATTTAGAAGATTTCTTCCACTAGAAGGCTGCCTGAGCCTCTCCAGAAGGATCTCCCCCAGCAGCCATATCCAGCAGTCAGGTTGCATCTCTGTGGCACAGAAGTCAGAACCAATTTTGCAGGGAAGTACAGAGAAAGTGGGTGAAGTGACCCTGCCCCAGGAGGCAGTGGCAGGACTAACTTTCCCCAGCAGACAGTGACCATATGTACTTGACAAAGCAGGACTGGGAAATGGCTCTTACCTGTCCTGAAGACCTGTCTTTTTAGGAATAAGCTTTATGGGAGTTTTTCTTGCAAATCTTACACGGTTTCCCCTGCTCATAAGTGTGCTAATGACACGAATCATTAGTGAACTGCTTTCTCAGGCTGTGTGTGTGGTTAGGAGTGTGCTGAGAAGTGTGCTTTGGTACCTTGAACAACTGTATAGGAAGCCTCCACAGAGGAGAGATTTGTGATGACCGTGACATCGTCATCCCGATTAGAATTCTCAATGTCGATGGTAATGGACTTTTCCATTTCTCGATGAAGGCTAGTTACCACTCCAGTGGGACGTGTTACATTGGTCAGACGCCCTTCATGATCATAGCTAATAGAAAAGTTAGTGAGAGCAAAAAAGCATGAGGATATATGTTCATTTCAATACCCAATGTATTAATAATGCACCACATTTGTGCAAAAAACCCAGACTGAAACAGATTTTCAAGAACATCCTGGCCATATCTATTTCTCTGTTCTTGAAAGAGTCTATAATGATGAAATAATATTTTTTAGATACTGATCTCAACTACATGGCTGAAAATCCAGGCTAGCATATTTTGGATTATTAAATTAATTAAATTATTATTAATATATGGAGTGATATTTGGCTCAAACAATTATAACTAGTAAATTAGTCTGGCATTTTAATAGCTGTATTTCACTCTAAGGAAGTGAACTTCTGATGGACACTGCAATAAACAATTGCAAAAACTGCACATTTGCTTTTGAATACCTAGTGGAAACTAAGTATGGTCTTGAGTGACATATCAAGGAATATCACTCCATATTAATATATGGAGTGATATTTGGCTCAAACAATTATAACTAGTAAATTAGTCTGGCATTTTAATAGCTGTATTTCACTCTAAGGAAGTGAACTTCTGATGGACACTGCAATAAACAATTGCAAAAACTGCACATTTGCTTTTGAATACCTAGTGGAAACTAAGTATGGTCTTGAGTGACATATCAAGGAATAAACTTGACATAAAGTATTAAAATAGACATCAGCTTGATAACATAATAATTTCATTTAGATCTTATCTGTGGTATTGAGCTGCATTTTGGGGTCAGTATTTTGGATCAGAAAGATGAAAAGCACAGGATAGAGGTTGGAGTTACACAAAGGGCAGCAGTCAGCACTCAGAATAAACCTTAGAAAATTAGTTAAATGCTCCAGAGGCATAAAGATTAAAAAAGAAGAAGAAGAAAAAAAAGAAAAAAAAAGACAAAAAAGGCTTTCCATGATTTTACAGTTACATTTCTTTAGAGATATAAAGCCTGGGGAGGGGGAAAAGAAGGAATGCTGCTGGAAATCAAATCATACCCTTTCCCCCGTTCCTGCAGTATGCTCTAGTTGTGTGCATACTTTTGCTAAAGAAGCAATCCCTTGGATCTTAGGGGCAAGAAATGGGGACCTGAAACAAAATCAGCATTCCAACTCCAGTCTGACACTGCTTGCTGCAATTCTCTACTCGTGCAAGTCTCTCACCCAGCCGCTACCAAAGCACAGGTGCCTCTAGAGAGCAGAAAGGCAAGAAAAAACGTCCTGTGTAGATAAAGGGAAAAATTTAGGTAGAGATTGAAACCAACTGGTCATCCTTGGGATGCAGAGATGCAGGGAGCAGGAAGCCTGGAAGAGAACTGGTAAATCCATTGCACTGCCTGAGAGTAACAGAAGAGAAGAGGAGCACATTTAGTACCATGGAGCGAGCTCAGTTCATTGCAGACTGTGGTTAGCTGTGAAGATGAAAACAAAATCAGAGCTTTCAATATGGCTTTACAATTGAAACACTCAGAAACTTCAGACTAGGCCACCTGAACTGTACAGCATATCTAAAAAATTCAGACACGGATTGGCTCCTCAGTTAAAATGAATAAAATAAATGACTTTCAAATCCATTGTAAATGGTTGCACCCATTCAACTGAACATTGGGGAGGAAGGAAAAAATCACCTGTGGAGCAACAAGCCTTACCAGAACCAATGGAAGTATTAGGCAAAGAAGGAAATCAATAAAACAAAGCATCATGCGACCTAAAAGGGACCAATAATACATTGTGTTCATTTAATAGTTCAGGATCAAAGAAAGATTAAGCAGCATGATTTTTCTCAATATAGTCACAAGTTTCTCACCACAGACAGATATATATTTATATAGAGATATATTATCATATCAGCAAGATACTGAAAAAAAGATAATATGTTGAGATAATCTATGAAAGTGGGTTAAGTCTTTATGGAGATCTTCACCAAAAAAAAAAAAATATTGAAAAGCACTCCAAAAGAGTAGCTAAAGTAAGAACTTGATCCAGCCAAGCATCTGTCCTGCAGGGGAAAATAAAAAGTACATAAAATGGACAATTCTAAAAATCTTAAAGGTTAATAAGGCCCCTTAAGAGTCTGTATGTGGTGTGTTTCATGAGGAGCAGAGGAAGAGAACACTTGGATGCCAACTCTTTCAGCACAGACAGTGTTATTTAGGACAAACTAGAAAAAACTATGAGTGTCTCCAGTGTGACTCTGCAGCACTCGGTGAACTTCCAGAAAAATGGTTGGTGAAATTCCCCATCAGCAAATATATTTTAGGCAATGCAAATGAGACATTAATTTAAAGTTTTCATTCACATTGCTGGGTTTTTAATTAACCTAGGAAAAATTCCTGGGGATTGCTGTGGGCTACTCACTGGAAATCTCTATTCAAAGTGTAAGGGCAGTCTAAAAAGTAAATATGGATGTGGATTTACAGAGATTGAAGCAGAAAAATGGAAATATTCCAGTGCTATTTCAAGAAATGATTGTTTTACTCCTGCCATGGGGTGTGTTCCCCAGTGCTGGTCACAGCTTTGAAAGCAGCAACAGTAAAGTTTAAAAGGTTTATAAGCAAGTGATGGATACACTTAACAAAATACATACAAAAGTACTGTCATTGAAGATCTGCAGACCACTTACATTATGAGTTAGATATATGAGAAATTCACTTCTTAAATGATATATACACATTCTGATACCAATATATAAAGGAGGCATTTCTACTTTGTCCATTGTATCAAAATAAATTCTTATTTAAAAAATACTTTAAAGGTAAAAAAAAAAAAATTAAAATGAATGTAACAGAAACCTTTTATCTACCACAAAATTTAAGTGACATATTCCTAAAGTTTTTTTTAAATTTATGTATTATATGAGAACAAGTACTCAGTAGAATACAACACCCAGACATTTATCTGAATAATAAGAATAAATTATATATTAATGAAATGATTATGTACTTCTCTTCTTCATGTCATGAACCTGGGTCTAATGAAGTAAAAAACCAAAATTTACAATGAAAAATATAATAATTGACCTGGTGTCTTGTGAAGAAGCAGTCTCTACCTATTGCAGTCTGTGACACAGCATCAGCCTGGATGAATCAGATCTGATAAGGCAACCTTTACATTTTCAGACACTCCAAAATTCCTGAGCTTTTGTTACTGACTTTAGTTAGAACAAGGCTTCATCCCAAATTTTCTACTAATAAAATTACAAGGGAGAACAACCTTTCTTTATCCCAGCATCTTAAAAACCAACAAACAGCATCTCCCCACTGCTACCTCACCACCTCTTTGCTAACTGTGACCAAGACCCCCCTGCCAGCAGGCCAAGGTTTCCCAGGACAGCTCAGGGTGACAGAGGCACAAAGCTGGTGGCTGTCCCTGCCAGCCTGATGGCTCTGAGCTGTCCATGGGACACAGCTGAGCCCTGGCACCTTCTCAGGTAGCCACAAGCCTCTGTGCACCCATCCCTTCAGTGGGCTTGTGGCAGTGCCCTGAGGGCTGTCCCAGTTTTTATGATCAGCATCCCAGCCTCAGGTTTGAGCTCGTGGGTGGAGCAGGAAGGGCAGGGCCATAACCTGCACTGCAGAGGAGGAACAGCAGCTTCTGACTTAACACAGAGCTGGGCAAGGCACAGATCCACACACATTTACATACACCCCTGTTTTCCCTCCATTTGAAAACTGATTTCAGAAAAAACCTGCAGCATTCTCTTAGGATGCTCCCTAGACCGAGAGGAATACCACTGGGAGCTGCTTCAAAGATCTGTGCTTCATGCCCAAGCCAAGCTTAAATTACCCCATGTGAGCCTGCTGGTAGCTGTTCTATTATTGAAGAGCCTTGGCTGTTCCTACTGCAAATGAGCTGCAGGCACGTGCACAGATGCTATCTATAGAACTCACATATGGGGTGTGCACACACACAAACCAGCCTCAGTCTGCAACTCTCTGCTTATGCAGATGCACACCTCGATTAACTGTACAAATTTAATTCTGAGAGCATTTTCAGGGTAAAGTTTCAGATAATTGAGAGGAATATACCCAGTAAGATAACATGGCACTTCAGCGCCTGGTTGATATAAATGCACTGATATAAATTTTTCATAAGAACTTTAACTCATGTAGTACTTTACCACTTAAAAGACCTCTGTTCTTTTCCAGTTCTGCTGCCATATTAACAATTTTGACTGCTGATTGTGTCTCTATGAATGCATGAATGTAACTGCAGAGAAAACTATTTTATTGTCCTTATAAACTCTCATTGGCTGAATACTTCTTTCATCTTCAATTTATATTAAGTTATAGCTACCAAAAAAATTGCAGAATGATGAATACAGAATTTTCTCTTAGGAACTGTTTCAGAGAAAAAACAGAAACCAGAAACCAGTACTGAATGACTGTGGACTATGATTCTTTAGGTTTCTATATTCAATTTAAATAATATATTCAATTTAAAGAATGTCTTTATGGTTCTCTCATCTGTGGGCTCTATGCTTATGAGAATGTATGTACAAATCTGGGAGAAATAAATTATTTCTGCTGCCTCATCAAAGTTGCTAATTATCTAAGACAGTAACTCAGGCTGTAATATTTAGATCTAAAGATGGTATTTAACTTCCACTGACCTGAGGCAAAGGTTGTGCATCTTTTCTTATTTGATCTTGGAAAAAAATCTGCAGCACTATGTACACATTAAATGATATTTTCAGCTGATCTCAGTAAGACATCAAAGCCCCTACCTTCTGTATTTCCTTAGGAATCATAATAGAATTTTTCTAATAAAGCATGTTAACAAAGCACTTGGTGTGACTCTCAGACACCAGTTATACCAGTTTTGTAACCAGTAACTTTCTGACAACATTTTCTAATATTCCATGGATTTTCATGTAGAATTTTAAATTACTTTGCTATTTAGTTTCTGGCGTTTTGAGAAATAGTAATTTATATTACTGCAACTTGAGCTACCTATTGAGGAAAAAAAAAAACAACAAAAAAACCCTCTTAGAAGGGCATCCACATCTCATCAGCAATAATATGAAATTTTATTCTGTCTGGTCCAGTGAGCTTTTACTTGAGCTTATAATCAGCAGGTAACACCTTCACGTGGTCACGTAACTGAACTATTTGTGTAATGAATTTGTGGTAAAGAAATAATTTTTGCCAAATTTGAAGGAAAAATCAGTCCCTCCCCAGGTGAAGGCCCAGGCTGGAGAGGAGTGAGCGCGCAGGGCCCCACGAGAGGGCACTGCTCCCCTTCCAACGGGAAAGCTGCAGCATCCCTGCCGTGCAGGGCAGGCATTCCCAGCGCACTGAGCAAAGTTCCCTCCGTTCCTGCATTTCTTACGTTTTCTCTGAACAGAGGAAACAGGTGGCCAAGCTGAATGCATCAATAAACAAAGAGGTGTGCACCATTGTGACTTGAAAATGAGTCTGCCGTTTGAAATTAAATATAAAGCTTATTCCTATTTTCTACTCACTGATTTGGGGAATTATATCTTTTAATCATTAACTAATTCAGACAAAATATATGGCATCATACTTGCCATACTTAAATATATTTTTCAATATGTCATTTAGCTTCTCTTTTTAAAACTGTTTTGATCAAAAAAATGGCAATGAGACTACTAAGAACAGGATAAATATTAATAAAAATTGGACTAGTTTTTCTAGATTTTTAATATACTTCTGAACCTCATTTCTTCAGATGAATTTTATTTAAAGAGGAAGTTCTGTCTATTTAATCTATATGCTCATGAACACCAGTGTGCTTTTGGGTTATCTACAAATTATGGAAGTTACACCAGGGGTCTGGCAGATAGCTGGGGATCTAATTTCCTCACTTGTCTCAGGAATGAACAATCATTGAAGTTAATCAACATTTTAACAACCATGAGTAATATATGAGGCTGAACAGAAAGAGAGATAATTTGAGTTCCAAAAGCAGCTGCAGCATGAGGGTTCCTAGAGAGAGGCAGCTCTGTGGGAGCTGCAGGGGGAGTGCAGGGCTGCTCTGGCTGTGGGCAGCCGTGCTGACCATGAACAGCAGCTTAACTAAGCCAGGGTTCTGGCCATGGCACACAGACCTCTGTGCTGGGCAGGGATGAGCTGCCCCAAACTCAAACCCCCCACAGGGATTTAGGGGGATCAGCACCCACCCAAAGGAAGCCATCACAAAGCCACTTCACCATTTCCAGCACCACCCTGGGCTGAGGTGCAACTTAATCAGTATCATTGAAAAACCTAAAACAAACTGCAGCAGGGTCAGCCTAGGGCCTACTCACTACCGTTTGAAAAATAAATGTATGCTTAATAGATCCAAAAACATTCTTACTCATAAAACGTTGTCCATCCTGTTTCATCACTCTTCGTTGCTAAGAGACCACTGTTTCCATTATATGTCATTAATCCGAGCTCCAGGGTCTGTGTTGAGACCAGCTTGAGTCCACCATTAGTGCCAACAGCCAGCGTGACAATCTGATTGTCCGGCATCAGTAAGTGGCGGGGCATCCCGCTGGCGTCCCGGCGCACCTTCAAGGAGTTGCCATTGTTGTCCATCACCTCCGTGACATCGTTGTCGCTGCTATAGGTGAAATTGTACAAGTACTCCCCAGTAACGAGGCTCAGAGTGTACTGGTGAATCCCATCAGCATTGAAGACATACAGCTCCTGTTCTCCTGGAGATGCAGCTTCATATTGGTTAAAGGAATTAAGAACGGGCCTGTTTTTACTGACAGCCCTAATGCGGATATTTCCGAGATCAGCTATGTAGATGGTACCATCTGGGGCCACAGCTAAGGAAGATGGTGAATTTAAGATGGCATCAGTGGCATACCCATCATCCCCAGCATAGCAATTACAGTTGACATCATTTTTGCAATCACAGTCTGAAGCTGCCCCTGCAAGAAGGCATATTTCTCCATTGGTAGTTACCTGGCGTAGCCGATTAATTTTTTTTTCATCTGTCTCACTGATGTAAAGAACTCCTGTGTGTGAGATGGCAATGGCACTGGCTGATTCAAGTGCAGAATGAATAGCCAGTTTGCTAAGAGAGTAGTCTATACCAGGAACCTGGCAGTGCATGGGGCGTCCAGCAATAATGCTAACTTGATGGTTTTCTGTGATCCGTAAAATAACATTGTTCTCTAGGACATAAAGGGAGTTGTCCATGGGATTGACAGCGAGATCAGTAGGCCACTCCAGCCGTACCTATGAGTTGCACAAATTATTACTGTAAAACTCGAAACTGAAAAGTACACTCCTAGTGTTTAAAATTCCACGTGTAACAACAGCAAATCAGTGAGGGGTTTATCAGTGTAAATCATGAAACCAAGTCATGAACGGCAACTATTTCAAACAATGATTTTGTTTTTCGGAAATATTAAAGCTACGTGCAGTTGTAACTTTGGCTAATTGTGTTTCTGTGCAAGAATGAATGCTACATTGTGGAAGCTCTACAATAATTACAGGAAAACAGGCAATTAAGACAATAACTCCCATTATCTCAACCTTATTTCTCTACAGTTGCATAAATAAACTGTGTTAGCCACAGTAAAAAGGATGGTTCACTCATTTCAGTAACAAATCAACTATGTTATCATTTTGTGCTGCATAATGTAATTCTTAAGTGGCCAGGCAGTCATCCAAAATAGATGCCCATCTCTTCTAAGGCAGAGAGGAAAAAAAATGCAGTAAGAATCTACCTGGGTGACATCCATGCTGGAATCACAGCTGAGAGGTCGAACAGCAGTGAGGTCATTGGAGCCCAGCAGGGTCGATATAATTCCATTCTGATCCACTTTTCTAATCATAGTGGCATCAACAAAATACATGAGTCCATACTTATCCACTGCAATTCCTGCAAATATAAAACCCAGGCATCAGTGCAGCAGTGAGGCTCCTGGCTTCAAGGCAGGCTTTTTCTTGTTTGCAAGATGGTGAAATTCGTTCACCTCCCCTGTTCCTCCCTCCCAACAATGCTCCACAGTTGTTGGAGCCCTCCAACAAGTTCTGCCAAAGAAATGGCATCAAGCAGGTTTATCCTATAGGGCTTTAAAGAAAACCACAGAAATCCCCAAACAGGTCAAAGACCCAGCAGAATACATCAGCTTATTTCTAGATTTGTACTCTATGATATATTACATAAACCCAATTAAAAATTTATCTCCTTATTTTACTCAGAAATTTGAGGCATTGCTTTCTTCACCAGAAGAATCTAATGGGGATGAAGAATTTTTAGAAATCTTTTAAAATACCTTCAACATTTTTTGAAAACTAGGAGGACATTGTATTATTTCTGGATGTTTTTTTTTTTTAAATTCTTTGACCTGTTTCCCTGAAAATACAGAAAGAACAGTTGGTGTTTCCAGATGAAGACACAGGGGTTGCCAGCCTATAAAAAAAGGGAAGGTTCAATGCCTGTCACACTGCGAGTCCTTAGAGAGGAAAGGCACAGAATGGAAGGGTGCTCCCTTGGAGGAACAGACAGATGCTGCTGCCTGTTGGGAAGGAGGGCAGCCTTTTTCTCACTTGCCTTTCCTGCTTTGATTTGGTGCACTGCCTTGTCCATTTCTCAGGCTGAAAATAAAATATTGATCTAAAAAAAATTCTGTCCTCAAACGCTTGCAGTGCTCATCCCACTGGGCAGTGAGAGAAGATACAGCTTCATCTTTTTAATTTCTACGTGTCAACTGAAACTACTTCCTATACAAAGAAACTGGAATCACCATTTTTGTGTACCTTTATGATCATCTAGTTATTTTCAGACACTGAAAGAATCCAAAGATGTTTGAAACACATGGCAATACACCTGATTAATTCGTCCTTACGATTAAGATGAAACAATAGGAAAAATAAAAAAAGCCTTAGAAAGAAACACATCCCCAAATCTCTGTATCATCTTGAAAACTTTTTTTGTCAGAAATTAGAAACTGGAAAGGGCAAAAATCCTTTTCTTTTTTTTCTCTGACTCTGAGGAAAAAGGAGATAGATGGAGGAAAAACTCAGAGAAAAGCCACAGCAAGCAATTTCTCTCCCCAAAGACTGTATCTCAAACAGTAATCAGTTTCCCAGTTCACACGCTGGCTTCTTGGAGTGAGTGGTACCCTGCTAATTTGTGTTCTGTTCTCCTTTTGCAGCACTCAGAGCCAGGGTAATAAAGTTTGCTTTAACTAAACAAAGCACGAACACTTGCCAATCCACTGTAATTAAAGCCCAGAATAAAAATCACTGAGCAAGGAGTGATTTAATTGCCAGATAATTATTTCCACATCCAGCCTAGCTGCACGCAGTCATTCTCTCCAGCTTCTTTTCCTCCTTTACCTCGCGGGCTCATTAGGGTTGCGTCCACTGCCTTCCCTCCATCCCCACATCTGGCTTCGTCAAAGGGCAGGCACTGCTCTCCTGTCCCTGCCACCACTTCAGAGTTACCAGCAAGGTCCTTCGTGCCCGTGAGGGACTTGACTTTGTAAATCCGTCGGCTATTGGTGTCCGACACGTAGAGGGAGCCTGAAACAGGGTCCACGGCCAGATAGTATTTATGAGCAGGATTGTTGCTTTAGAGAAAAAGAAAGCATAAAACAGAAACAGCTGAGCAGTCTAGAAACTTCACAGGCTTTCAGAGCTTGGATACTCATCAGGCACAGAAAGATCTGGAAAGAAAGTCTGACACCTTCATAGAGAGGTGAGGTCTGAAGGACCATCACCTGAGGACCTGACTTGATTAGGGCCTGGTCAGTGTTCAGAGGGATTGTAATTTTAAATCTCACTCATGCTTCTATGCTGAACCTTGCACAGCAGAGCCCAATAAGCCAGAGCTGCACAGCAGTCTTTCCTCTTGATCTCTTTAGCCCTTTAGATCTGCTCCAGGTCAATTCTCTTCGGCTTATCTGTTTCCCCCCTCCCGCTCCCTTGTTTAACTTCCTTTGGAAGCAGAAGTCATAGGAGTAGGATCAAAGAATCAGCTTCTGAGTTACTTAGATTACGCCACAAGATTTGTGAGGTCTTGTATAAATAGGAGGCAGAGGCATAACAAATTTATTTCTAAAGCAAATTTGTTCTCATTCATTCTTATCGAGAATCTCATTTACAGCAGATGAAGTTGGTTATGTAACTAAAACCAGAGACCCCAAGTGTCTGACTTTAACTCCAAACCTTCTGTTATTGAAAAACTGGTCCTCAGTTTGTGATTGGAATGGGCGCTCATACGGAAAGCTACTTCTCTTCTGAAATATATGTTTTTTGACAGCTTGTCACATTTTGGAACTACTTTAGCAAATCATCTGCAAATTGAGAAATGTCAATCTTCACAATATATATACATTCACACACACAGAACTGCAGTGCAGAAATATTTTCAAAATCTTGCCTGGCTAGTTTTGCTCAGTTTATTTGGATTTTAAGCATGATGTGAATTTTCCAGCCTTTGGAGCCTATGGGTGAGCATAAATAAGGTCAATGGTGGTTTCAAAGCATAGAAGACAAATGAAGACGGGAAGAAAAAAAATGAAGGTTACTTACCAGTAACCAGAGATATTTGCCTCCAAATATCCACACTCCTAGTTTCATGTGGCAAAAGTGCCCATCTCCAAGAGTGAGGATACACAGAGGTAAGCTATGATGGACATAAGCCATTTCTTGAGCAGAATCGCTGAAACTATAATAAAGCCACTTTCGGCAGATGGATCCATCGGCACACCACGATAACTGTGGTCATGTGGCCATGACCAGATTTGGAGGAATGAGGAGGCCCCAAAATACCACTTTCTACAGTTATTTTCCTCTATGCCAGTCTTTGACATGCCATGGGTTTAGGTCAATAATGGTTTGTTCTAAGACTGTAGAAAGTAGGAAGGAGATTGGTTGGATCGCATTTCAGTAGGCAGAGGCAATACCATCTGCTGAAGTCTAGGAGTGTAGAAATTAGAGATGAAGAAATACAATAAACAAAAAAAAATACTTGGCAGGTTTATTTCATGCATGGATCTCAGAGTACTTTAAAAAGATGGGTGTAGCACCCATTTTACAGAGGAGGAAACTGAGGCACAGAGAGGTTAAGTGGTGTAGACAAAGTTATGCAGGGAAACTAGTGACATGCTTGAGATTAGAGGACAATCTCGTTATTCCCCAAGTTTGTCTCCTTATCTTCAGCAGCAGACTGCACCTCTTCACTACATCCTTATAACATTCCTTCTCATCCCTCCAAAATAATGCTCAACCCTCTTTGCAACATAGAAAAATAGTTCTTTCCACTTTAGATATTCCTCCAGTCTCTCAGGTATCTGAGCCATACAAACACCTGCACGTTTGTCATTGCTTCCAAACTCTGCTCTGTTCCCCACCATGCTTTCCCCTTACAGTGAAGAACACACTGCTGTGGCACTGGTGCTGTGCTGGACCTCACAAACACACCCAGCCTTAGCTCAAGGCTGCCCTGCAGCTGGTGCCTTTGGCATGGCCCTTCTGAAACAAGGCACAACCTTCACCCTGGCCAGGTGGGCACCTGAGGCAGGCACAGGCTGGAGCTGGGCACGGACACTGCTGCTTGCTCCTGGAAGGGAGGGTCCTGCTGGACTCAGTGGTGAGAGCTGCTCACCCTGCAGGAATGGAAGGGTCTCTCTTTTTTCACACATGATTTTGCCAGGCTGTGCCCACCCCTGCTTTCCCTCTGCCCTCAGCCAGCCCTAGGTGTGCCTAGGATGGGATAAGACATGAGTCAGGGTAAAGAGGAATGGCAGAACATGGGATATGGGAATATTCCCTCTTCTCTCCTGCAGTCATGGTGCATCCACGGAGCTCACCCTGCCTTTCTCCTCTGGGATCTCTCCAGGGCAGTTGTGCCAGGGGTCAGTCACAAGCTTCAGTTCCAGATCAGAGAGCAGCTCACTGGGGCTGCAGACCTGTTCCATACTCCTCCCCTATTTCCTGAACTAGGTCAAGGAACAGATAGTGGAAAACTCGAAGCAAATTTTTGAGGGAATTTGACAGAAAATGACTGCTGGAAGGTAACATGCATTCACTGTGCTCCCGAAGAATCAATGAGACTATTACCTCAAACAGGGATTTGTTTTATAAATGAGTACTCAATATTCCTCAAACTGGCATTGGAGCAATTAAAGACCTCTGCCTCTCTTTTCTCCACACCGTTGCAATCTTTCACTTGAATTATAGGAGGCCAAGCATTGTAACTTGCTTTAAAAGATTTTCCATGGCATCCAGTGTTGCTCAGAGGCCTCTGCCAATAATGTCTGTGCCTCCAGCCCCCAAGTGAATGTGTGGTCACCACCACCTGCAGCCTCACTCTGCTCTCTGAGGGAGCCTGGGGCCGGGCATCAAATGCAGCTCATTCTCCCTGTTCCTCCCACATGTGCATCAAATTCTTTGTCAACAGCAGCTTTTCTTTAAGGTTAACCAAAGGAGAAGCTGTCCAGAGCAAATCTCTAAGCAGATGAAAAACTAACTAGGCTTAGTTGAAGCAAATGAGGAGCCTCCAGCATCACCAATAATCATTAGCAAATTGTGAATGAATTCACCCAGATAAGAATACTTAGGAGTGTTACTATGCCAAATATATTGTTAAGGGGAACTGATCCTGTTTAGTCCAGACCATCTATTCCAACAACTTGTATCACAGAAATGGAAAGTATGGTTTTAAAAGGGTAATGCACAGGACACTATGAAACAGTTTACAAGAGCTCTTCTTGTTCTTGCCCTTGATTTCTCCAGGGTGAACATGCTCCCTGTCCCAGGTGTGGCATGACAGGAGGCACAAGTGTTTCCTATGCTGCAGCCATCCACAAGACCTAGTGCTCTCCTCCTGACATCCAGGAAGGTTATGCCTCCCTCCTGAATCTCACAGTGACTGCTTTAAGTGGTTGCACACAGCCAGCCTCACAGGTTGGCTATTAAATGTGTTTGAAAAAAGAAATATAAACTAAATTATGGCAAAAGACAGCGGGTTCAGAAAATCATTAATGACCAGAAAATGAGTTTTTGACCTATATGCAGTCATTAGTGCTTTTGTGAACCTTTCTGGCATTTGTGAAAATGCTGTTGTAGTTTACCTTGACCATTTAGACCAATTATAGACAGCAGGGAGAGGTGTTTATCTAGAAGTTAGCTTGGGGTTCATTATACTTGCATTCTACTAGAAATTTCTAATTACTGTCAGGACTTATTGGCTGCTTTTTGACTGCATTTCGTAATTGCTAATGCTTATCATATTCATAACACACAATTAGCACATAAAAATGTTTCTATATATGGTACATGAAGAACATAACATTACACAAGAAGCACAACACAAAAAGCAAACACAATGAGGCAAACAAACCATATCAAATTATATGGGAAAGAGCTCATGTCTTACCTATGTTTAAACTCTTTATTTCTTTATAGAAAGGGAACAGAAGAAAAAAGAACAAACAGTTAGCTGAAGAATAGATGGTAAAGCAAACATAGTATTTGTTTTATTTTACAAAAGGACACAGGAGAAGATATCTCTTTTCAGCACTAGCCTTAGCTTAGTTTAGATGAAGAGTGACTGGGAGGGATAGAGCTGCAAGCTAATTCCCTATAGAATACCCCTGCCCCCACCCCCCTCCCCTCATATTTAGGAAACTTTCTGAACCACTGAAAGAATTTTCCCATGGAAATATGTGTAGCTTGGGGGCTAGGAGTGAGAGAAACTGGCAGTTCTCTGAATGCAGAACTGGGCAGGGGAAGCACTGGTTTTGGATATTGTCTGCCAGTTGGAGGCAACCTCTTTAACCAAAACAGTTTTCTAACAGGCTATTTCTAGACACATTTTTACTATGCAGATTGTTTTTCTCCCCTCCTAGTCACTAAAGGAATTGCTTAAAACAAGTTTGGATGCTCCTTGGTATCTGTTTAAGGCTATCAGAGCCAATGTTAGGGTAAAAAAGCCCTAAGCGAGCAGTAAGGTACTGTACAACGGGAGATAAACAGCATTAAGTGATCCACAGCCTACTGCCCAGCCACACAGCCAAAGGAAAAGTGCTCTCTACCTCCCACAAGAAAATGAACACATTCTCCACTCACACAGCATCTCACTGTGTTGATGTAATTTCCATTTAGGAATATGCAGTGAACAGAGCAAGGAGGTTTGTGACTCCTGAGCTGCAGCACTCCAGGCACAGCCCCCAGCTTGCAGCCCCACGTGCAGTGCTGGAGCCCAAATTCCTGCTGGCCATTCCAACCAGGCACCTTCACAAAGGGCAGCGTGAAGGAAATGTGCACACTGGGATATTCTGACATATAAAGGCACTCAAGATTTATAGGGCTCATGAGAAACCAAAATGACATCAGCTGTGAAATCTAAACAAAGAGATGTATTTGGTTTGTAATACTTGTGGATGCACTGATTGCAACATAATCCAAACTACTTGATATGAGCTGAAGACTCTGCTCTCTTTCACACTTAAATGGCTCAAATCTTCAAACTCTTACCCGTGTAACTCATGCAGATTTCAAGATGAGCAGTGAATCACAATTACTGCTATAGATTATGTTTGCTGGAATGGACCTTAATTTCCTTTAGAGGAACGGGGGGTAAAAGACATCATAATATAATCCTAAAGTCTGTAGATCCTAAAAATTTGTGTGTCAAGTCCTTTGCAGCTGTCCAACAGCATTGACAATGCATCAGCTTCATTGTTAATTGCTTCTAGTTATAACAGAAGCTAAAGAAACTCTGCTATGGAAAACAGACTTTCATAAAGGAGAAAGTGGACAACAGCAGATAAAATTCCATCTTCTATTTCTTTACTGATGTCCTTTCCAATTTTCCCTCACACATGATGAAAACCCAAGTTCCCTTCAATCTCTCTCACAGAGAGAGGAAGCAAAGTACTCACAGTAATACTGTTGTAAATTTTGAGGCAACACAAGGTGGGCTAGGAAACTGTCACTGGCTGATATTGGTCAGGTGCATAAAAATGCATTATAAGAAATATCCTAATCTGAAAATGTTTCTCCTCACCTATAAAGCTGTAGTCCTATTTACTAGAAAGCTAAAAAGATCTGAGAACTTAGAATAAAATAATTAACATATTCTGTATAATGCAGAATTATAGTGCATATTGGTATAAATATTTATAGCAGGTCACACTTCCATGCCAGCTACCTTCTGTGGTTTAAACTGAGCTGCTAGCAGAAAGCACTGGATGATCCATGACTTTAAAAAAAAAATAATATAATGAGGCAGCCTGATGGTGTATGAGGTAGGTGTCAGAGAGTGATTTCAGAGTTGAATTGGCCTGAATCAGATCTCTTTTCTTTTCTATAGAATCAGAATTCACAATAGTGACATCAACAGAATGACATGAATGGAAGAGAGGTGTAAAATAGAGCTAGGCCTTCTATTCTTAAACTGTCCAATCATTTTGCACTTTTTCCCACTAATTAAAAACTAAATGTGGAAGCAGAGGAATTGGTTATTGGTCATATCATTAAAAAACACTTGTGACCTAAATTCACTCAATGGACTTTGCAGTTATATCCAATTTCCAGGAGCACCAGTGCTGCTGCCTGAGTGGGCTCCAGGAGGGGCAGCAGACAGCCAGGGTATGCTGTTTTTCCTCATTTTCCTGCAAAGTATAAGGTCCAGTTACATGAGTTAGGGTTTGAAGCAATAGCTCTTGCCTCTCCTGGAAAAATGAAAAAAGGAGATGGAACAGAAATGGGTGAAGTGGTACATTCTACACTCATGCCTTCCCTATTAAGTGATCAAATCTTAAGGTTGGAGCAGGGCACGGGACAGGGGGAAAGAGTTAAAATCTTAAAAAGAGTTCTGATGATGCAGAATGAATCTGTGTGTTAACCTGAACTGCACTTGTCAACCTATAGAAACAGACACAAGCATGGAGAAGCAATGTGAAAGAGGATCTCAAAACCACTGGCAGGAGAAGCTTCCCTCTGACCTCAGGAGATTGTTACACCTCTGCCTGTCACTGTGGCTCAGTACCTAAGGGCAATCAATTCTAGACTTTTCAAACAAAACTACAAGATGCACTAAGGGAGGACTGAATCAGTGATTACTAACGAGACAGAAAGAGATGCTTTGTACTTTCTGTACAAGTTAATTTCTGCTCTTAAGTCCTTCACTTTAGTCACTGCTCGGGTAAGTTACAGACTTTGAACTATGCATTTCTGTGCCCCATTTCTCCACTGGAATTTAAATAAGTTGAAAGTGACAATGTTTTTCAAAATTATAAGAAGTAATGGTAAAGGCTGATTTGAGCACAGGCTCCAGAAGCGAAATGCTGAGGTGAAGCCTTACCTCAGCTCCAGTATGCTCGTGACATTCCTGGAGGGGAAGATACGCCGGATATAGTTAAAATCCCCAACAAAGAGACTTCCATCAATACCCACTGCCAGTGCCACAGGGGCCAAGAGCTTATTTCCTTCTGCCAGGCCATTGCAGCTGGGACAGGATATGCTTCTGCGGCGCCCGTTCCCCATAATGCTGGTTATCACAGCTGGCTGCTGAGTGAGAAACTGATTTTCTCCGTTGCCTTTGTGCAATATACCTAAGGACAGAGAGGAGAAGAAGTGGTTATTACCACTGTTCATTGCAGGGGACTTGAGGACTTGTTTTCTTTTCAACAGCTGCTTTTAAGGACTGTACATTGAAATGACTCTGGTGTTCAGTTTCTCAATGGTGCAAAAAGAGCAGAAGGATTTTGCAGCAGTAAAAATAAAGGTGTAATGAAGATTCAGCGTTAAAACCCACACACATACACACCCACAGACCCAAACCTACACTCAGAGTCCTTTGGTATTCATTATGAAAGAAAACCCTGCCACACAGCTCTGGCCCGGGACTTAGATGGTTTCTGAGTGGGTGGAGAAGAGCAGTTCCTTATTTGTGTCTCACTGCAGTTTCCTCTATCATGTTTTGTTTGGAATTTTGTGCCAACCTTACTGTTCTCTTGCCATCTCTCAGTCTTTCACACTTTTTTAATGGAAAATGAAAAATGAGAAATGGAGGAACCAGAGAAAATGATAGCTCAGAAAATGAAAAGATAGGAGGAAGATCAAACTCCCAGAAGGGCTGCTAAGGATCAATGATAAAAGGCAAGAGGGAAGCTGGTGGTACAGATCTCTATTAGACTTCAAGAAAATACCTTCAAGATAGGATTTATCTTCAAAATATTTGTTCAAAGAGCAGACCCCTGCTCCAAGAAGGGAGTGGATTTTCTGACAGTGTGACCATATTCTGTGTCATCAAAAACTGGGGAAATCTGGCTGGAAACTTTCAGCCTTGTGTTCTTGTGGGAATGAAGTTGTACGATCCTAACATAACTGGCTCCCCACTGGTGGCAACATTCTCTGTTGGCATGCACTACCCAAACATGGATCCACTGCCCAGCACTGGAAGTGAGTTCAAATAACCTGATCTTGCCAATTCTGAACAATACTTCAGATTTATTAAGCAGAAATACATTTTGTTATTTAGTAATGAGCAGCAGGAAGGCTGCAAATGACACTTTGCAGGGAACAAATAAAATGTATTCTGAGCATTCAGCTCCCAAAGAGTTGTTAGTAAAATACAAAGATCAAGAAGAATCAACTTAGGATATGGGAAAACAAAAAAAAGTGAGGAAAAAACAAATGGGTGACTAATGAGAAAGACAAAGGAGACTCAATATCTTGTCTCAGACTCATACTCCTTGTAAACTCCCTCAGGTTAGGGGCAAAAGGAGCTCAAGCAAAAGGAACCAGGAACAGATGTGGTTAACATGAGAAAAACAGGGAAGACAGAAAGATGTTACAGGGGAATAAATGAAAAAAAGAATAGAGGATAAAGATTAGGACTTTAAGAAATTCAGCCTGTCCATAACAGTAAAAAATGTCTTAAAATTCTACAGAAATTTTCTGACAACTGAATTATGCCTCATACTTTAGTGAGCTACAGATGAAATAAAAAGAGTAGAGAAATAGCATTTTTGGGAGTGTAAGTATAATGCAAATAAAAACTCCAAGTAGGACAGCAATGGAATGAACTAACTCACCACTCTTGACATTAAGGACATGATGTTTATCCAGAGACCATCCTCCTAAGTTTGAGGGATCCAGTTCAAATCCTTGCAGCAGTGCTGTCCTCTTCTCCCATAAAATGAGACTGGGGCAAGTCTCATATTCAAACCCCACAGACACTGAAATGAAATAAAATCTAATATACTTGCTGGAAAAACACTGAATTAAATGTCCAGAGCACATTCAAATCATCGAGTATTCCAGTCCCCCAGCCCCCTCAAGAAGATGGAGTGATTATATTCCTCACTTTTATTCTACAATATTATATTCAGATCTTTGACTAGACACAAATTTGAAACTTCATTCACATGTACTCTGCAGGGATCTGATCACTTCTATTTTAATAGCTCACACTGGGAAGTGATGGGTTTGCTAGAGGACAGTGAGAAATAAAATTTGTAAAATATAGTAAAATTTTATTAAATAATTAAAAATATCAGATAGCAGGACAAGATAAATTCTTAATTTTCCAGATGTTCACAGCATTTATTTAGCATATTCACTCTACATACTACATACCAAAGGGCACTGAAAACTTCATGTGCATTTAAGCACAATTATACTGTGAGCATTACACAGGAAAGCAATATCCCATGCAATAACATAAGAAAGAAAAACTATAGCAAAGAAGAATTTAGAAAATTTAGAAAATAATTAAGATTAAAAAAAAAAAAAATCTGATCTTTCCACACTGGCACAGCTCTGATGCTCATTTTTAACACTGCTGTATTAAAATTATTCAGACAGTCAATGAAAACTGAAAAATATTACGATGATCACTCTTCTTCCCACCCATTAGAACCAAGCTAACTAAAAATAGCTGTAGAACTACAAGACTGAACAGCATTAGAGGAACAGCATTTTCATTTCAAATGTGTTATACCACAAGAGACTACAATAAGGCTATGTGTGAAAACCCAAATGCACTGCAGACTGCCAGCCACTCCAGCATGAGGGCCATTTTATAAGGAAAGAAAATAAAATTGTAATGCTGGATTAGGTTTCCCCTAAGTTCCTGTGGCCAGTTTATCCTATTGCCTGGTCTAAATCTTCTAAGTCAGGTACTGAGCAGGAAACCCAGGCATGTTGATGGAATTTAGACCCTCTGAACATGATCTTGAATGTGTAAAAGAACCATAATACAAAGATAAATTGTGTCAGGGAGACAAGAACTGTTCGGTCTAAATGTTCTCCTCCATAAGAAAGTTTGCAGTTTTCTTATTTAGAATTATAGGTGTTTCTTGGAAAGTTTTAGAGCTTGTATATGTGACTTACCTACAGCATCTGACAACCCATAAACCTTCTGACCATAGGCATCTGTTTTGTCCCAGATAAATGTATATGCCAAGTTGGGAGATGCCTGAAATGATTTTTGGAACAAATGTCCTTCTACTGCTACCATCAAATGAACTTTGATCAGATTGAGTGGCACAAGTGTCTGAGTCATGATGATCTTCAGCAAGGATTTGTATCCAGCAGTGCGGGAGCTCAGGTAGCTGAGCTTTATACTAGAACCAGGAATCTCAATTTCTTCATGAAGAACCTGGGAAGGAAAGAGATCAGACACTTTACATTAATGTTTTGGGGTTTTTTTTAAGGTATCACCTTGTGTATTCTTATGAGCTTATGTCTTTTTCTTACTGGGAGTGGATGTCCTCAAACCAACACAGTTCAGCTGACATTTCTGACAAATAATTATTTGGTGTCTGGATACACATCTTTTTAAGAGCCCACTGCTGGCAAAAGGGCAAATAAGCACAAACATTTTTACTGCAAGTTATATGCAAGGGAAACATAAGAAATATAGGAACCACCAACTTCCACTAACAGTATAAAGCCTCACTGCATACAGCAGTGAAAAAATAGCACCAATAGAGTTTGCCCTTGTCCTAAGTAAGAAATAACATGCCAAGCCTTTGCAAAATTCTCTTGAAACACCTAAGCTGGCAACTGAAATACACAGATATACTTGATATGTTGTATGATAATGGGAGGGTGCAGGGTGATCAAAGATAAATGTGTCTGAGGGACATAAACCTGGGCTGCCTCCTGCAGCCCTCATTAGAAAACCTGGTATCTGTCAGAATGAATGCAGCTCTGCAGAGACATTTGCTGTAGCAATTGCGGAGGACACGTGGCCCTGTGCTCAGGTCAGACCTGTCACCTGACCATTGATTTCTGCATCCCTTTTCACTCACACTGTTCTTACCTGGGTTTCTGGCACAATGGGATTGCGGCTGGGAGCATCACTAAAGAAAGTTGAAAGTGGTGAGGAAATGATGACTGGGTCAGGACGGACAAAGCCACTGAGATCACAGCTGGGAATGGAGTTCTCCTCTGTCTTCATCACAAGTGTGTCCATGGCATAGAAGCTGTTCCAAGGCAGCCACACTGTCCTTTCCTGGCTCATAAACGGGGCCCGTTCAAAGTGCAGAGTCAGGGATGCTCCACCATTTGCAACCAAGTCAAACCTAGAAAAGCATGGCCTTTAGAAGTGACAAGACTGAGGAATTCCAGTAATCACATTCCTGGCTAATGAGACAGCTACAGAGGCATACCGACAGCCATGGGTATTTGTCTGGTTTTGGCTGGGATAGAGTTAATTTTCTTCCTCGTAGCTGGCGGAGTGCTGAGTTTTGGATTCAGGATATAATGCTGATAACACAGAGATGCTTTTATTATAGCAGAGCAATGTGCACACAGAGTCAGGACCTTTCCTCCTCCTCTTCATCCCATCCCACCAGGGAGCAGAATGAGAGCCAGGAGGGGACACAGCTGGGATAGCTGACCCCAACTGAACTGAGGCATATCCCAGATCAAACAGTGCTACTGTCATTATATAAACTAGGGGAAAAGGTGCTCAGAACCTGGCTGGGAATTAATTTATCTTTCTGTTATTTTCCTTTTTACAACAGTTTTTATAATTATTATTCCAGTTATTAAACTGTTTTTATCTCAGTGCAAGATTTTTCTTACTTTTACCCTTGTGATTCTCTCCCCACATCACCAGAGCTGGGGAGAATGAGCAGACCATGATTATGTTTTAAATGTCATGGTTCCAATGATCAATAATGGCATGTGAACCTCTGGCAACTAAACAGCTGAAAACTAGCCAAGACAAGCAATGATTTGAAGTCACTTGGACAAAGCTCATTCCGATAAAATTATAAATTCTGTATTAAATATTTAAAAAAATACCCAACAAACAAACCACCACATTTATTATCACAAGTCACCTTTATATAGAAACAGCAGAGAAGCCAAGTGCATTCTGAGCTGGACACTGAATTATCCCTTTCCTAAAAGATCCTGTCCATCAAACATAAAATGGGACACATGGCAGTAAGAGAGCAATAATGAGAAGTGCTCTACAAGTAACAATTCTTGTCCCCAAGATAACTGATCTATCATGTTCCAGAGAAATTAGGTGTTTATTCCCAACCCCCTACACAATCACAGCAGTAATGTGGAGCTGCACAGGCATTTCAAACCTGGTTTAAATGAGAAATGCTTCCAGGTTGTTCTGACAACAGAAAGAGGCATCAGCTCTATGTAAATGCTGGCAATGTAATAAATTACTCAATGATGTCAATAATCTATGCAGATTTAAATATAGTTCAGCTCACCATTTACTGCAATTTTAAACAACTGAAATCAACATTATACTTTTACAATAACAGATTAATATTCTGGAAAGTATGGAACTTAAACACTCCCTATAATTCAGTTGACTCCTATTAATTGTATCAATTCCATTGTTTTTATGCAAGAGCAAGATAAAATGGCAAATGTTTACAATGCCTGTGTCAGATAAACTGTTTTAGTTACCAGAGTCAGTAAACCAGATAAACCATGACACAATGACTTTTGTTTATCTGAATTTGCGTGCATTTCAAATAAGCTGATACAAGAGAGAAAAAGCACTTTTTTGCACAGCAGGAAATTGTCTAAATATATTCAATTAGAATATTTTGATTACATTCTACCCTGAAGAAACTCAAAAGAGAGTGTATCTTCAAAAGCAAAGAGAAGCAGAAGGGAAATTTTAACAAAATATACTATTCTATAATGATGTTTTATTTTTTTTTTCCTAGAAGTGTTAGCCTGCTCTGCATTTTAAAATAAAATATTTCTTGTCTCAGCTGGATATTGCTGTAGCCCACAAATGTTTTCATAGATACAGAGCAATTTATTTGAAAGGAGTCTGCCTGCTAACACGTCATTATCAGAAGTCAGCCTGTTCCTATTTACATGCAGTTAGTATTCAAAATGCCGCGTGAAAAATTACTTTTGTGTTTACTTAATAGCTCTTTGCCCTGGGAGGAAGGCAATGCCTGGTACCACATGGTTCCATTAGATCACACCATCTGTTAATCAGCAAAGACACTCCCCAGCACACAGGGGCTCAGTGGAGCAGGGACACTCACGTGCCATCCTGGCGAGTGATGGTGTAGCCGTACTTTGGATACTTGACAAACGACACGTTGACCCCAACCAGAGGAGTCCCATCTGTAGTCACCACTTGGCCTCTTATGAGAGACACAAGACTGGAAAAGAAAGAGAATTAAAGGTATTGAAGCTAATTACAAAGGGAGGTTATGTCATTTATAAGTGAAGTAGTGGAACACCTGTACCTCATTTACTCTAAATACAGTTAAAAGGTTTTTAGAATACTGAGGGACCACAATATTGCCCAGCTCCCTCTATACACCTAAATCAAGAAAATGCTTGTTTATGCAGTGAGAAGTGCACACAGAATGGCAGTCAGTGCTTTTCTTGCCTAACAAGGGTTTGCCTCATTGTCTAACGAGGCTTTGCAGAGTGCAAAGCTCCCCCCATTCAGCCAGGCCAAAGCTGTGCCCCTGCAGCCACACTGAAACTCCAGAACTCCCTGCAGGCTACAGTACCACACCTGTGGGTCCCTGCCACACTTGACAAATGTGGTGCAAAGCCACATCTCTGTTTTCTACCACCAATTCTTCATGTTCACATTCCCTCAGCTTAGGGAATGACTGATACCTGTGCACTGCATTCCAGCCTGGTTTGGAACCCTTGCTTGCACTTTGCAAGAGGAGGATTTGGTTTGACGTCCAGCTTTACACCCAGGCAAGACAAAGCATTTCTTTGGCCAGCAGGATAAGCAGCTTTGTTTAACCTAAGGGAGATGAAGATGAGCTATTTCTCTAAGAGGCACAGTCAGTTTTTTCTCTTTGGCAAGTGCTCTGCTGCTGCTAAGTGCACAGCAGGCACAAAGTGCTGCTGCTCCCAGCTGGAGAGGAGTTTCCAGCCCCTGGCTCCTTTCCCTTCCATCTTCCCTGAGCCCTGAGAGAAGCAGACTGGGAGGGGGAAGCTGTTTGGTAAAAGGGCAATGGAAAAGGAAAAGCTCTTTATAGATGGCTTCCACTGCTACACTGGAAATGTGAAAACTGGAGAAGGTGAAAACAGGGAGAGAGTGAAGTCCCCTTAGCCCATAATCTCAGGGATTGTAAAATTGCACTTTGCTGTAGTCATGGGTGAAAAGATTTATATATTCACCAGCCTGTGCCTCCAGCATGAGCCTCCAGCTCTGCTCTGCTGACAGAAGGGAATGAAGAACCCTTCCCAGCAGGACTGGGGCTGCTCCCAGAGCTCAGGCACAGCACCCTGAACCCAGCCTGTCTGAGCTGGACACGGGGATTAAACCAGGCTCAGCTTGCCTGGACACTGACAAACGCTGCTGGGCTCTGGGGGGCCCTGGCACAGGACAGCTCCCTCCATCAGTCACACCAGGCATGGTCTGCAGCTCTTTTCTGCCCCCTCTGAGATGTTCAGGGGCTGGGAGGTACAATTCTAACTGTATTATATTGGCTATTTAACAGCTATTTCCTCATATTTTTATTCCAAACAGGGTGCAATATTTTCTTCAGTATTACATTTAAAAAAATCTAATGAATAAAAACGAGCCATTTCTGTTACTTTTCTTGTAGGACTTTCAAGTGCTTCTTGACCTGTCAGGTCAATTTTTAATTTGCTAAATCAACATTTTGTAGCAGAATATATGGAATTTAATAGAAATTGAAACCTGTTGAGAAAAATCTGCTTGGGAACACATTGGACCAAGATAATTGTCTTGGCATTATTCATTTTACTTGAATTATTCTATGTGACAAACACATAGAAATAGTTGCAGGAAAAAAGTCACTCAAGCTTCTCTGGGGAAACTGTGCAGAAAGTAGATCTAGAAAGAAATTGTCAGATGGCAGAGGAAAACTAATAATGCCCATGACTTAATTTTTTCTACCTTCAATTTTAATATTTTAGTAAATAATTTGAATAAAAATATTTTGGTCGATTATATTCCTTTTTATTTCTAAAATTCTAAATAAGGACCACAATGGATATTAGAATAAGCTAAAATGTAGCTAAAATACAGATTTATAAGAAGTAATGTTTTGACTAATTATAACACATATGATCACCTTTCTTTGGTAAAAGTGTAACAGAAAAATTGAACTAATACAGGAATTATATACATTTTTTACCAAGGAATTTAAATGTGTAAAAACACATGGCTTTTTTTCCCCCCTGAAAGCATAATTTAATGTTCTTTCTGCACAGAAAAACAAAAAAAGGGATTTACCTATTTTAGCAATCAATAAATTTTGTTATTTATACCTTTAGCACAGTAAAAAAACACGTTTTTCTTAAACTAAGACTGGGAAAAAAACCCAAACCATTATTTTGTACCACTTTTTCATGTCTTTCAATGGAATGACAGACTGAGCTAAGCAAACAGCTCACAACTACAGGAGCTACTTTTTGAAACAATGGCAGCTTCAGTATATGGAAAAGTTGGGAGTTCAACTTTGTGGCACTTTTAAAAGACAAACCCATCAGTTCTAAAACTTACAATTTGACACTGTACATTAGATTTGCCTAAAATTGGCACCAAAAATAGCAGCTGAGCTATACAATTACCAGAAGTATATATACCTCAAAACTTAGAGGTGAAGGCCAATTTTAACATCATTAATAGGTCATTTGCAAAGATATGTTAAAATCTGCAGAGTAGCTCAGAGGAATAAAACAGAACTAAGAATCCTACCATGAGGAACATAAGAAAAAATAAAAATCTAAAGTTTCCAATGAGTTCTTTTGTTTTTAAAGGAGCCTCAGGACTGAAATGCTCAGCTCCTGTATAGTTTAGAGCACTAATTCATAGAACCACAGAATGGGTTTGAAGGGACCTTAAAGATCATTTTGTTCCAACCCCCTGCCATGGGCAGGGTCATTTTCCACTAGACCAGGCTGCTCCAATCCCTATCCAACCTGGCCTTGAACACTTCCAGGATTAAAAAAATGTGAAAGCAGAACAATTTTTTTTTTTCTATTTTTTTAACAACTCCGTGTGTATGCATGGAGTATTTTATAGAATAGCATAAAATCTATATTACATAGGATAGGATCCAACAGGGGTTTCCTGATGGAATATGGAAATGATTGTGTGCAGCATGGGGGTGAGTACAATGGGGACCTGCCTGGTGTATCCAGAAACATTATGATCCTCTTTTCACAGACAAATATTTAGGGACATGCTCTATATCACCCACTAAGCCTGTAATAGGATCCTGACTGAGAAAACAGTGTCCTGTAATGAAGTGCAATCCTTTGGGTGTTATGTCAAATGAAGCTCTTTCTTCAGTTTTAACTTTAGTGATATGAACATAAATAATATACTCATCATTTTCTTAGCATCTTTCCATGGAGACCTATTTATATAATATTGATAAATACCAATCTTCTTGTAAGCGTACAATGGCATCAAATATTAATTAATGATGTGCTGGCTTTTAGATTCATTGAAAATATATAATTAATAATCTTAGAAAACATGCACAGAAAAAGAAAAAAAAACAAGAAGAAAAAGAAAACCTAGTCAGGTGGATCAATGCTACAAGTAAAATGGTTTAATGTAAGGAATAAATAATAAAACTCCATAAATCAATGGATTTTAAAAATTATTTGAAATGCTATTCCATTATTGAAATTTGTGCTAATGGCAGTACATTAAAAATGAACTGGAAACTAGTTAGTGTTTTCCCTTTCTCTAGACTGCAGTTTTCATAAAATATAAACCTCAGAAGCTCCTGCTCAGTGGAAGAAACCTTCTTCTGGGCATTGCCAGACTCTTGAAATGCTAATCAAGCTCTGTTATAAAATAGAGGCCACATCATAAACTGCACCAGCGTGGCCTAGGTGTGATCAATGCCTGAGATGAAGCACCTGCAGCAGCAGCTCCTGTTAAACCACAAACAGAATCACTTGCAGAAATTTTCCCATGCAATGCACAGATCTGGTGTGTCTTAGGTTGGAAATGGGTGCGTGTATTCTATTCCTATCTGTCAGAGGTGGGGCAGCACTCTTCTGTTCTTTGGGCAGTTTTCTTTATCTCTCCCACAGCCAATCCTCCCTCCAGCAGATCTCTGCTGTCCATGGCCACTGAGTGTCCCTGCAGGGCTGATCAAATTCCATCATCCCATGGGGAGATGCTCTGCCCAGGGCAGGAGCCAAGCATTCCTACCTGGATCCAATCTGAGCCTGGAACAGCACAGCAGCCTTTGCCCACTGCATTCCCAGAGGAGCAGCTTTCTCCTGCCCTGCATTCCCAGAGGGAGACCAGGCCCATCTCCAGCAGCCCTGGAGCTCCAGAGGAAAACTCCAGCCTTGTGCAGGATCCCTGCTCCAGCAGAAGCACAGCTGGCACTGCAGGAGGGCTGAGCCCCCCTGGGATGGGGCTGTGCCACCACCCTGACCCACAGGGCGACAGGGCATGTTCTTACCCTGTCAGTAGTTTTTTGTTGTTTGTACTATTACATTTGCATTTTTAGTTTTCCTAGTAAAGAACTGTTATTCCTATTCCCATATTTTTGCCTGAGAGCCCCTTAATTTCAAAATTACAGCAACTGGGAGAGAGGGGGTTTACATTTTCCATTTCAGGGGAGGCTTCTGCCTTCCTTAGCAGACACTTGTCTTTTCAAACCAAGACAGGTGTGATGTTCCCAGCTGCTACCTGCTGCTGAAGGGCTTTCTCACCTGCTTTGAAGGGCTTTCTCACCTGCTGTTGAAGGGGTTCTCCCCAGGGATGATGTGGGTGCTGTCCTTCCCCACGAGCAGCTTGATGCGGTCGTAGAAGGACCGGACGGCGGCGGCCCCGGCGTGGCTCTGCTGGATGATGTCCAGCGGGTCCCGCGAGCCCCGGCACAGCAGGCTGTTCTGGCAGGTGGCCTGCAGGCAGCAGTCGGGGTCCAGGCAGTCCACCAGGCCATCTGAAAGGTAACAGGCACCACTGAGATCCAGCACGGAGCTGTGGAGCAGCAATACCCATGGAAAGCTTGGGAAAGCTGGGAAGAATGGTTCACTCTTCATACCATCCCCATGCCCCAAACCTGGTAACTCAGTCAACAGTGCCATGAGGATGAGGCTTTTGAGCACACTGCTTAAAACCACTACAATTAATTTAACCCGGAGTTAGATGAGGATAAATCCCAAAAAATCAAAGGCTGAAATTAGGCAAAAGGAAGTGGAAGCAATAAAGGATTTCTGTTTAAGTTATTAGCTTCTTTGGCTGTTTTTATTTTATTTTATTTTTTGTCTTGAGAATTATGCTGTTTGATTTTATTTGTTCTATTTGAGGAGCTAAGAGGTGATAGGGATGACAAAGCTATCATTAGCTGAGTAAAACACAAATTACACTGTAGCCATTTTGGCAGTTCCCAGGGAAGCACTGCTGGAACTCCCACCTCCCATGGACACCTGGCTCACAACTTGTGTGCATGATTGGATAAGGAAAGATCAGTCACAAAATTGGTGGGTTCAGTCATCATGTTACAGATTAGGTTATCAAGAATATTTTTTATGATCCATTTTTAAGGAAAAAAATTAGAATTTTTACACTAGAAATTAAAACGGAATCAAGGTAGAGATCAACCTGTATACTTAGATAAATAACAATTTTAGCACATACAGTAACGATTCTATCATCATCTCCTCACTTCGTATCATTATTTAACTGAAATATATTCTGTCAATGGAGTTCTACTGATTTTATTAACCATTTGCTTTGAAATATTATAATTTCTAACAATTTACAAACATTTGTTCATCTACTCTGGCAAGAATCAGGAGTTCAATCTGCAATCTACTTATGTCTGTAAAACTTCCCAAGGTGTATCAATCTGATTTTTGAATACAAATATGGCCTGGGCATGCATTCCAAATCATACACAAGAGAGAGCATTCCAGTATGGGAGCAGACAAAAGTACCTTAGGTTAAGATCATGACTCATGCATTTTCAGGATTTTCCAGAGGACAACAGACCAGCAAAGCAGCTAGAAAAATAACTGGAAAAACAACAACCTAAAGGAAAAGAAACAATCTAAAACTATAAAAAACATTCTTATTTTACAATTAGCCTTTTATTTCCAACCCATTTTGTGTGCCTGAAATGACTGTGCCTGACCTGATTTAAAAACAAAATTGCCAAGTTATGCTGACAATGTTTCATTCAGGCCTCTAAGGAGATTTAAGTCAGACAAACAATGTTGTTGTGAGAGCTATATGTTGCTTTAAGGTCACTCGCCTATTCACATTAAGAGCTCCATTCATCTTGAAATTCTTTCTAACAAGGCTGCAGGATCTTTCTGTTCTGCTGCAGCTAATTTTCTCCCCTCTTTATATAATCATTCTGAGGACATCATTAGCTTCAGGGTATAACTCAAGGCAGTTTTCCCGTTAAGCTCTGAGAATTCCTCAGCTTCTCCCCCAGTCTGTGACACCTCTACAACTGTGAACAGAGCTTTGCCCACTGTTAAGTCCACGCAGCTCTCAGATGACCACCAGGCAAGGAAATCCTATCAACACACTAGAAATAACAGGCACACCACAGGATATAAATTTCTCCCTCTGACAAATTTACATTTACCTATTCGAGCTGCATCCTATTTTGGCCATACCTGTTATTAGAGGTGAGCAAAAGTTCTGCCTGTAATGATCTCATCATGCAGACGATTATGGGATGCTGTAGCCAAACACTTGTGATGACACCATGAACTTGGAATGGGCATATCAATCCCTCAGGCTCCTGTCAGTCATGTGAATCACATCTTTATGCTCACGAGCCCCCTTGGATATTGTCTGACATTGCAATCTTCAGTAAATTACCCTGCCACTGCCAATCTCACCGTTATCTCACAAACAATCAAGCAGGCAATCAAACTGCTCTGAATTGCCAGTTCAGGACCTGGGAGGCTGGAAACATCTCCATTCAACAGCAGGGAAAAACCTGCCTGTGATTCCTTCAATGTAAGAAGGTTTTGCTGCAGTTCTGCAGTGAGTTTACTGCAGTTGTGAAGTCAGACTCAGATGCTTTCAGATGCTTATAACAATATTTAGAAAAGACAGGCACAGAGCATAACACAATTTACTTTTTCTAACATTGTTACTTATATGGCTATATTCTCCTGTAGTAATTTATCCTCAGATAGCAAGATCCAGGATTTAGGGTATTTTCACCTCATGTGAACTAGCAGATCCAGCTTGTTTCAATAGCAGCAGCAAGCTCTGGGTCTGCTCACACACAGCCAGGCCCTGGGCACTGCTGCTCAGTATCAAAGGCTTAGACACCACTGTGCTGCTCACATCCACAGCTGCTGCTCTTATTGACTTTGCTGCTCTGAAATCTCTCCTTCCATGCATGAAATAGTAGTGGTTCATGTCAGGATATATCTGCTTTTAGCACCACGTTTGCCTAATTTGCTATCTGGACTATTATCACAGAATGGCTGAGATTGGCAAGGACCTCTGGAGGGGATCAGGCTCAGCCCCCTGCTCAAGCAAGGCTACCAGATGCTGTTTGCCAAGGTTGCCCATACAGCTTTTGAAATGTCTTCAAGGATGGAAACTGCACAGCCTCACTGGGCACCCTGCTTCACTGCTCAGTCACTGGACAAAGAAGTGACACAAGTGACATTTGTGCCTCCTCAGGTGTAGGTTTCTTTCAGCCCATTTCCCCAACTATATTGTACTGTTAAATATGAAGTAAACTGTAACAGAATCATATATTTGCATTAGATTCAGCTGATTAAAACCTGAGTTAGAAAAAAAGAACCTTCTCTAAAAGAAAATTCTGCTATTAACATAAATTTTAATTGGAATTCAGTACTGTGGGTTTTAATATATATTTCAGAGCTTGTTATCCTCCAAATTTCCTCAGGTATGCTGAATTATTTATATGGTTAATTCAATGACAAACCATCACCACTTGCCTCACAAAAATACTGCTGCTTTTCATGGCACACACAGCTGAGTTTGAAGTGGGCAGTGACCTCTCTGATACTTTGCATGCTAAAGGGAGGAGACTGGAGAGGGAGCTAAGATGGTGCTGAACCTCCTCCAACAATCTGAGACCAACTCAAGTCCTGACTTGGCCTTAACTGAGATGAAAGAAATAGGAAATTTTGATCT
Source organism: Passer domesticus (assembly GCF_036417665.1). Classification (NCBI taxonomy): domain Eukaryota; kingdom Metazoa; phylum Chordata; class Aves; order Passeriformes; family Passeridae; genus Passer; species Passer domesticus. The sequence goes on along the minus strand of NC_087486.1, from coordinate 13,761,106 downwards.
GATTTAAACTGGCAGCACAGGATTAGCTCTCCATTGCTGTTCATGGTTTTTCTGAATTCCCAGATCTTTTCAGAAATGAAGCAAGTGACATGGTATCCCTCTTGAAGAGTTCCCTTGGCTAATGGATCCACACATTTCTCAACTTTCTGTGAAATTTTTTCCACAAGCTTTTTGTCAGACTTCACTTCACAGCATAGAGAAAACTTCAAAGAAATACTTGAAAATAGATTAACCTACTCATGCATGTCATATTTATCACTGCCTTATTATTGTGTTCCTCTTGACCATCATTAGAAGGACTAAAAAAGCCCTCAGGAGGAACAGTGATATATTTTACCACATTACTGATCTAATGTGTTTAGAACCTCTCAGCATCAGTGTTCCAGTGTCACTGAATATGTTTCTCACCGTGTCCAGGTTACTGGATTGCAGAGCTAGAAAGGTGCTGCACCTTTCTGCAGAAAGTTGATGCTTGAGCTATTGGGGTTTTTAAATCCCAGTGAGTAAATTATCTACAGTTTGCACACTTCTTCCAGTACCTGCAGGTTGCGCTTCTGGTTCAATTCACGATGCACATCAGAATGAGTGAATTTGACCTGACATCCAACTTGCTCAGCCAATCCTTTCTGTACCCAGCAAGGGACAATTCTGCTTCTGACCCAAAACTCCTGAGCCCACGCTCAGCAGAGGGCATCCTTACACTTCACTAGCTGCAGGAGCTGGGGACTTTCAGAGCCTAATTCCTGGAAATTTTTCTTTTTCCAATAAACATTTCAGACTGATGATTAAAATGGAGGTGGGGAGGGGGGAACAGCAGCTACTACAAACCCTGAGGGCAAAAGGGTCTTTGATCACTCTAAGGGCAAATTAGTTAATTTATCATGAACCGATTTTAATTATGTGCAGTATTAATATACCCAAGGTGAAAGAATTAGAGATGCTCTATCAGATTATCAAAAGAGTAGGCCTTCTCTGCCAACACAGAAATATATTAATCGAGCTCTAAAACTGCATGCAAAACTGCTTCCACATGCAGGCTATGCCACAGCCCAGTATATCTTATTACCAGGAAGTTTATCCAATATTTAACCCATTTTTTCACACTTTTGTAGCTTGATCTAATTACTGTTATCTATATTGGCATGTATCATTCAAAATAATTCCTCAGAAGTTCCTGGTGCTCACAAGAAAGGGACGCTTCCATTCCTGCTCCAGCCCTGTAAAGACTCTCTGTAAACGACCAGAATATTCATTACAACACTGGCTTTTGTATCTAACTGTGAGCACAACAGAATATTTTTGTAACCTGAACTGCTGGATTGTAAACCCTAAATTGTGGTAAAGTAGAAGGAACCTGGAGATTGGTTGTGACTTTGAATACCCAAAACCCTTCCCAATGAGGTTTTAAAGTACCCTGGAGGATGACAGCGATGAAGCACCCACCCCATCCCTGGGCCACTCAGGATCCCTGTGCTCCTGGAGCTCTGGCAGGCAGGAAAAGCCTCATTCCTGGGAGCAGCAGCTGCAGGAACCCACTGCAGGTGTAGCTGCAGCCCAGGAGTCCCTGTGGATAATCAATGCTCCAACTCCCAAACCACTCCTTGCTCAGAGCCAGGCTGACTCAAAGGGCTGCAAGGTGAGAACAACCTTAAAAAGCAACGTTTGCCCAGCTCCAGTGCACATGGACACCTAGAGGGATGCTGGTGCCTTTTCAAACCATGGAATTTGCAGGCTCTGAGCTCCTTGCTTTCCCTTCTCCCCAGTTGTGAGTTAGTGCAGACCACATCCCGAGAGGGACAGGGAGGGATAAGCTGGCTAATGCGTGTGAGGGCGATTAGAGGCTGACATGGAGCTGTAACACAATCACACACAAGCACACTCATTAGCTCTTGTCAAAATCTGAGTGCCTACTTTTGATACAGATTTTATACCCGAGCCCACGTGACCCACTCTGGCCCCCATCCACTACAGAATTTCAGCTCCTGATTGCATTTAATGTTCCACAACTGACTATTGTACAGGGAAAGGTATTTTCTGTGCCAAGAGTATTCTGGGTATTTATATTGAGAACTTCATAAAATCTTTTGTCTGTGCTGAATTAGAGACCCCTGCTGAGGCAATGCTTGTTGAGGCAAGCTAAATTACATGATTTGCTTTTGTGCTGTGAAATACTTGTATTATCTTAAATGTCACGAGCCTGATGCAGTATCAAGTCACAGGATTTGTAATTTTCTAAAAGCAATTTTTTTCTAAATGTTTATTGCAGGAAGACACTTCTCTTTTCTTTCTATTTTCCTTCTGTCTAATTTCAGAGATGAGTTTTCTAAGACAACTCAAATAAACAGCCTTTCAATCAGTCAAGTGCACTGTCCTGACAGTGAACTTCACTAGAAATGCATTTTTCTTGTGAATTGAAGAGATTTCATACTGGAGCAGATAGTTGCCTTTCTCTAATTCATTATCTTTAATGTATTGTGCCAAACAGAATTACCACCAACTGTACTTCCTGGTGGGGTTAAAGATATGGAGTAACAAACTGAAGGGCAAAATTTGCCTTCTGAGAGATGCACATCTCTCTTTGGAAAGCCAAGCGGAAAAGAAATTAAAATGTATTTTAAAAAGAATGTGCCACTTTGCATAACAAATAAGAAATTCCTCATTTCTATTTGGCTTAGTATTCTATACTGCTATGGGTTGCTTCCTTTCCTTCTCCTACCAATTTTAGTCCAGATAATTACATTGTGAGGAGAAATGTGATCTGGGAAGTGATAGAAGCAGTGATTGCGTTTAAGCTTTTTTAAAAATTTATTTCTTTTTAACCTGCCTGCACCTGCCCTCTCCATCCTGATCAAATATGAAACAGACAAATTTAGCAGAACTTTGCTTATTTGCTGTTTGTCTTTCTCTGACATAATTTAACTTTCTTGCCAATAGAACTATAAAAATGAGTAAATTTGAACCGATGCAAAAGGTGGGAGAAGAGAGAAAGAAGGAAAAGGAAAGCCTAGAAAGAGCAGCTCCAGTGGGCAATATGGGCTCATGCCAAGGTTGTCTCTGCAGAGGACAGGATTCTTAAATCTCTTTCCCAAATTATCCCAAGACACTCAGGACAAAGATTCCTAAATGTGATGGATATGAACTGCATCCAACAGTTAGTGAAACTATACTTTAGGAAAGACATCTGAGTTTTGCTGTGTATCTCATTGTCTCATGCAGCTGGAAGCACTGCAAAGCCTAAGGTGAAATGTAGTTAAACAGAAGTAACTTAAGGAGACTAAAAACATTTTTCTATTTAGGAACAAGCAAATTATTATAAAATAGTTATTGCAAAATGATGGGTATAAACAGCCACAGTAGTGATTTCCTTGTACAACATGCAAAAAGAAATAGGAATGTAAAAAGTAGCATATTCTCTCCCATTCCTCAAAATATCATCAGTAATTCCTTAATTTCCTAAAATAAAGCCATGGTGAATTAAATGGGTTATATGCGTCTATTAGGGGGATTATATATTGTAATCACAATTACAGGTCTTAAAATAAAGCTATTTCTAATCCCTCCAAAAGATGCTTAATAATGATTAGATTACTGAGGGACTGATTAAAGGAAGATACTAGCTTTAGAAGCAGCCACAGTGAGCAAATTATGTAATCCAAATATGGTTTGGAAAACAGAAGCACTTTCCAATTTAGAGAGATGTTAAAAGTGAGTCCATACCAGAATCCCCTTACTTTTCAGTTAGGCTTTGTCCTTACAGAGAAATAAAAACAAAACAAAACAAAACAAAACAAAACAAAACAAACACAAAGAAAAAAAACCCAGCAAAAAACCCCCAAAAGATAAATAAGAGACTTTCAAGTTTTTTCAGCAAAGTAGCCTGTGCACCATAGTAATCCTAAATCTTTTCATTAGGAATCATAGAACCACAGCCTGGTTTGGGTTGGGAGGGACCTTAAAGCTCATCCAGTGCCAGCCCTGCCATGGGCAGGGACACCTTCCACTATTCCAGGTTGCTCCAAGCCCCTCCAAACTGGCCTTGGGCAATTCCAGACCTAGTTAAGCCCATATCTTGATTTGACATGTGATGGTAAGGACACAAGCAGGTGAATTTCCCAGTGCTACCTCAGATCATTCACCCTGAACAGCCCTAAGAGGAGAAAGCAGCTTTGGAGACTCTCTCCTCTCGCTGCTCTGGAATCACATTTTATTTATGCCAGTAATTCACACTGACATCTCATTTAAAATGAAGATTTGTAAGGCTAAAAGAGAGGAGGACTCATCTGCCTCTTCTAGGAATAAACCAACAAAAGGACATTAATCTAAAATGGAAAGAAAATATTACGTATAATCTTTCATTTTTCTCTTTTTGAACTATGGTATGGAGTTTGCATTGTGGCAGATAATAAGACAAAGCAGGACAAATGGGAAACCCTCTGGAGTCAGTGGCAATGCTCTCCTTGACATCCATAAAATGAAGACTTGGCCCTAGGCATTTGAATCTGATTGTGAGATACAATTGCAATAAGAATGGCTGAACAGGGATAAAGCTCCAAAATATGTTAAATCTGCTGCCACAGAAGACAGGAAATGATAGTTCCCTTTCAGTGACATGCTGAAGGAATTGCATTTTAACAATATGCAGAGATGGACAGAAAGGAAGGAGGCTGTCCAGAAAAGACCTCATTTAGGAGAAAGGAATAAAATATTTTTAGCTACCCTACTGCCTTCCAAAAGAACAGCTTGTGTGTTCTGTACTACCCCAGAACTACTTGCTTATGTTAACAGAGCAATGTTGGTAATGGAGCAGCAAATGACTTCAACACTTTGCTGCAAATAAACTCAGCTGAGTTTCAAATGAAAAGAGTGACTGGGAGAAGAGGCAATTTCTTTAACTTCCACTAAACTTGCATTTTATGTGAAACTTGGCATTCTGGTAACTAGCTGGGTCTTTACTATTGATTCCCATAGTAGACTTTTCAGCTTTGTCTAATGAGAAAACTTAATTTTATCTGTTCCTTTATATAGAGTCACAATTACATAAAGGTGCAGCTTGAAGCACAGAACACATGCAGCCCTTCCAGCCTCTCCATTCCTGCAAACTCCCCTAAGAACACAGAGCTCAGAGCACAGATTCCTGGCCAGGTGTGCAGTGAACCAGACATGTACAGAACAGTGCATCCCAGGCAAAGGCAGGACTGCATTCTGATATGTTAATCATTAAATGATTAAAATTATATTTGTGTTTGAGTTTTGTTGTAGTTCTTGTGAATTTGACAAACTGGTGGTCAGGACAATGCCTCTGTCCTCACAGCTCACATGGGACAGAACCCCAGGACACCTCAGAGAAATCTGATCCCCAAAATATAATTAAACAAACTGCAGCAGCACAAATCACCAAGGCATGGGAGAGACTGAGAGCACTGCAGTGGCACAGCCTGGGGGGAGCAGCGTGCAGGAAACAGCGTGGCTCAAAGTGCCTCTGGTTTTTCAGCAACCCCTGAAAAGCTTGAGGAGAAACAGCAGCTGAACAGGTGTTGAGCTCCCACATTCTATGGAAATTAATAAGGATGAGACTATTAAGAGCAGGAATGATCATTGAATTAAAGTGCTAAGCAAAGGTTCAGAAGACAAGAGTCTAATTTCCACCTTTATAAAAAAAAAAAACCCATGTGAAAACATGGGAGTCAAAGGGACTTCTCAGGTTGAGAAGTCTCTTGGATCAAGCTTAAATTTTGAAACTATTTACACTCACAAGAACCCGTGAGCAGCAACCTCTCTAGTCTCTGGAAAAAAATTACTTAAAATGCAAACACTGAGAACATCTGGAGAGTTCTCCCCTAAGCCTTTCCAGCCTTCAGCTAGACCAACTAATTTTCTTTCAGGTGCTTTACTATAGTAAACCAAAATCCATGCAACTCTCATGATAATGGAATATACAACTCTGCATTAATTATTAATTCATAATATTTTGTATCTGTTGTATGGCAATTCTCTCTGTATTCTTTGCCTCTGATGAGCTCCTGTTTAGCTTGAATAAGTTTTACAGTTCTACAGTTTTTCATCAGGATGAGCAGCTGAATAGTGTCACTGGTCATTTTTTCCCCTGCTTGCCTGTCTGTCTTACAAGTGCAAAATAAGGTCCTGGATAGATAAATGAACCTCTTATTCCAATTTTTCTAATAACATTTCCAACCTTTTTCCTTTCTTTGAGGAGATTCTAATAATACATCCATTTTCAAATTTCCCTTTATAATCTTCAAAGCATGTAAAACTGCAAACCTAAGCATTTCACCTTTTAGTTTCCTACACTGAATATTAACACAAATTTAGTGGGTTTTGTTGTATATTTAAAAGCCAATTAATGTACTCTTGCAGTTACATTCTGCTCTTCAAAATTCAGTAACAGCTATAAAGCAAGTTCTAGTTCTCTGAAACTGAAATAGCTTTAGAACTTCTAAAATAGTTTTGTAAGCACTGAGCATATGAAACTAAGGAACTAACAGAGGATTTACAAATTAAAACAAGTTGATGATATTCAGGTGTGGTTAATATCATGTAATCAAAACCAAATACACCTGTTCCTCAGTTTGGGACTTACTTAAATTAAAGCACTCAGCCTAATGACAATTTTACCCTTGATACAGCCCAATGTTGCTTTGCAGTTTTAGGAAACACATTTATAAAATATTTATTAATCAGCAAACAGCGGATGTTTTCTTTAGATTAATTATTGGCCAAAGGAAAAGGAAGGAGTCTCAAGGAAAAAAAGTTGTGTCTGATGCTTGGTTTAAAGCAGAGAGCAGAAGCACATGAAAAAGAATCTATGTGACTTATTAAAGACATTATTTTGAAAGGAATAAGAAAGTTCCTTTAAATGAAGGAGCAAATGAACCAATCTAGTTATAAAGCACAACATCTCAGAACTGCTTTGAGGCCACCATGGAAGGCCCAACAAAACCCAAAAAGCATCTTTGAAGGGAAACACAGGACACATCCTATATTTAATATGGAAACACAGGACACATCCTATATTTAATATTTAAACACAGGACACATCCTATATTTAATAGCGATATGCCTGACACAGGGCAGGGAAAACAGAGCAAGAATGTCAGCCCTACATGCTCGTTGAGCAAACCCCACCCAGCCCTGCAGAGCATGGCATGTGGACTGTGCAGGGTGACAGCAAGGGACAGCCAGGCAGGAGATGTGGGACAGCAAGGGACAGCCTGGCAGGAGCTGTGCACATCAAGGGACAGCCAGGCAGGAGCTATGGGACAGCAAGGGACAGTGTGGCAGGGGCTGTGCACGGGAAGGACAGGACCAGGCCAGCTCGGTGGCTGCTCCGAGGGGCACGGGGAGCTCCGTGCCGGTGTCCCCGATCCCGCAGCAATCTCCGCCCGGGCTGGGCTGGCACCGAGCCGGGGTCGCTGCGGGTCCCGCACGGCCGCAGCTCGCTGTGCCCTGCCGGAGAGCGGTGTGACACCGGCCAGCAGCGCCAGCCCTTGTGCCGGACAGCGGCTCCCGGTTTGCTCACCTCCCTCGTTATCCTTGCTGTCGGCACAGGCGGTTTCCATGGCGACGCTGCATCCCGGCCCCCTCCAGCCGCTCTGGCAGACGCACTGCCAGCTGTTCTGGCCCAGCGTGCACCTCCCGTTGCCATTGCACAGGTCCGGGCAGCCATCTGGGAGGACAAACGGACAAGGTGAGCCCCGGGCACCCCCTCCCCGCTGCGCTCAGGCCGTGTCACTGTGCAGACAAAAAGGCTCGGTCCTTCCCCTTCCTCGGTGAAGGAAGGGGACACCCTGCAGAAATGGGGAGCTAGCTCAGGAGCCCTACCTGAGGCAATACCTGTTTTCAGAACCCTCTAAAGGTCCAGACCTTGAGCTGATAGAAATGACAGTCTGCTGACAGATCTGTCTCATTTTTCCCTCTGAATGTGTCTACACATGAGGGAGAACATCTTCAACAAGCTCATCATGCTCAGAGGACTTTTTGTACCGAGTGTTGCATCATTCTCCAGAACGTGTCTAAACACAAAGTGTAAATAAATACTTTTATTTATTTAAATAAATTAATTAATATTTTCCTTCGTTGATGGTAATTTTAGAATACCTACTTATATAACACTAAATTTACTTATATTTTGGTGTCACATCTTACACTTTCTGAAAAACATATTAGAAGAGATATACCCTCAAAGATGACTGTTTTGAATTGACTACGAATATGACATGACTTATTGTACAGCAAGAGCCAAATTGGGAACAAAAATATTAATTAGCTAAGCTGCTTACATGTTCTAACAAATGTCCATAGGTGATAGAACACCTCAACTCCTTTCTCCTGTAAGTAAATGAGTCTCAGGAGACACTACTGTGTCTTACTGAATATTCATTATGAAAAAAGGTAAGAAAACCAAACTGCAGCCTTGGTAAATACAACCAGATCCATCAACACCCAATCCACACAAGCAAAGGTATTTGTCTGTGGAGTTACAGATTTGAGGGCTGCAGCTAACCTCTCCCAGCACCTCTTTGAGCAGGAGGAAGGCTGTGCTGCCTGACAATATAGTGTGCTTTCACAAAGCTGTTCAGAAAGCCACAGCTCTGAGTTTATCTCCTCCTGCTCCTCCCAGCTGCCTTGGCTGTAGGCAGGTGAAGTCAGAGAGCAGTTTCTCTGACCCCAGACTCATTCTCACAATGCTGCAGGAGCTTCACATACAACAAAGTGAAACCCCTGGAACTCACACAGCTGGTATCACAAGAGGTCAAAGACTATTCAGTTGACATTACACAGAAAGCGGTCAGCAGACAGAAACAAGTCCTACAATTTTTATTTCAGCGATGTTGTGTATTTTAAAAAAATGCCTCTTTCACTTAAATTTAGGGTTATTTTTCCACTACATACCTTAGCTTAAAAAAAAAATCAGTTACTTTTGCAGCACAGGTAATAGATTTTCAAGACGCTTAGTTTATCTCTTCCACTTGTCAGGTTGTTTGAATGACCAAAATGATAATGTTTGAGGGGAGGCAGCACGGTGTAGGACAAATTATTTGTTTTAAATGAAAACCAAATAGTAATCGTGAATATACCCATGTGGTTGGTTTTCTACTGAGGCGCTGACAAGAATTAAATCACTGAAGCAGTTTGCCTTGCAGCGTCTGAGCAAAATGAAAACACGAACAGTAGGGAGCTAGCAAAATCCCTGAAAAGTTTTAAGTGCAGCTGGGGATTAATGGACATGACTTTGCGTTTAGAGAAGAGAGGGAAGGCAGCATCACTGCCACAGACATGGTGTTGCTAGGAAACACGATGCTACCTCCACAGAGCTTATTTAACTGCAGCCTTCCAAAGACAGACCTGGTGTTTGAGTAGCATAAATATCAGAAGGAAGGGAAGGAACTGCAGTACACTACAATAAGATCAGAGTGCTTGTACAATAATGTCTTCTTTAAAAGATCTATTAAGTTAATGATGAATTAGCTTTGAAACAGCTTTAAGTAATGGACAACTAATTAAGTATTTTGCACAGTTATGTCTCTGTACATGCCTATATGGATTTCTGGTTTTGCCTGTCTGCAAGAAAGTATCTATATAGCATTCTAGTCTGTCAGGCCAACCAGAAAACAGAGCTCCATTATGATGTGGTAATAACAGTTTTCTTCTAAAAAAGGCTTGTATTTAGGAATTGCACTGACTATCTCTTTTTAAATTTTCCTACCCGTGCATGTGAGCAGTGATTATTACTGATGAACATCTTCTGCACACACAGGATTTCCACATATCTCATGGGCTTGGTGGTCATCAAGGGATTTGCAGAGTGGACAAGGTGACAAAGTGCCTGCCTGAGGAGCCTTCAGAGCCAAGGCTCAGTGGCACAGCTGGACAGATGTGCCCTTTGCTGGGCAGGCTCACTGCAGGCAGCACACCCAGCTCTTGGTGCTTTGGCAGAGCCTGCCTGCATTCTGCAGCCACACTCAGCATGTGCTGCCTCCTGGCTGGCTGGGGAATTCTCCCAGAGCCAGGCAGCCACAGTCACACAGGGAAGGGCTATCAGCATCTCATCTCAAGAAGCAATCCAGCGTGGGATGAAGCTCTCAGTCACCGCACAGCAAAGGGCCCTTGGTGCTAAGCAGGCAGGTTGCTATTCCTGGTGTGTAGAGAAATTCTCCTCATCTTTTCCATTACAGAATGCTTAATGGAAAATGTCAAGAAGCAAGGTTAAAAAAGAAGAAAGTGCTTGTTTAAAGTGCTAGATTGACAACCTATTTATTCACAGAACAGGCAGAGTACAGGCAACAGCAGTTCGAGTGTCTCACACTTTTCTAGCTGCTGCTTTTTGCTGCTGAAGGTGAAACACTAATGCAGCCTCCCTCCTCTCTATCTCCAGCTTGACTGTGGAATTGGAAGCTGAGAACTTTACTACAAATACATATGGATTCACAATTAAAACAGCAAGAAAGATTTCAGAAAGATTTCCCAGTGTTGCATCAGGAATCTGCAATGAGCATATGAGAGAAAGCAAAAACCATAATATGGACTGTGCTTCATTCAAAAATGGAGGGTGCTGGATATATTTACAAGAGAATACTCCCAGCTTTCATCTACAGTGAAATTATTCTGAAATTGAATTGTAAGGTGATTAGTTCATTTTTTAACTCAACAGATTAATTTCCAGTATCTAAGCAGCACACCAAGAATTCTAATCCAATTTTTGATAAATTCTGCACAGATTTCCTTTTTACACTGGTATTTCCACACTTCAGGTATACAAGAACACATGTCCAGCTTCCCATGCATATATAGATTCTCCATTGCATAAACTACTTTAAACTCCAAAACAAACATTTTAAGTAAACTAAACCATAAAGTCTGCCCAACCAAATTGTGGCTTCAGTCAGAATCATCAGAACTTCCACTTATGGTGGGGCAAATATTTCTGCAAAAAAGGAAGGGAAAGGGCAGCCAGGGAAAGAGAAGTTAGAGAAACCTTTCTCTTTACAAGTTTCCAAACTCTGATGGAAGAGGTAGCCTCTTAGTATAATGAAAAGGAAAAAAAGAATAGGAGAGATGAAGGGAAAAAAAGTCTAAGTGGTATCTCAGAGACACTTAGAGAAAAGCATTATGCTTTTAGCCTCTGCTCAGTTTCTACATGGAAAACTAGAAGTAAATCAAGAGCATGTGTCTTTTGAGTCCTTCTCATCCTCTGCCATCAGCCATTTATTCTCCAAACAGCATCTCCCAGCAGAGTGGGCTCCCAGCAGCTCTCCCATTTAGTGCACATGTGCACAGCTACATCTGGAACATGATATCTCGTGTTTGTCTTTCCACATGACCTCGTTTCACACACCCTGATCCAAAGCCTGCTGGCAGTCACTGGAGCCTTTCCAGTGACTTCAGCTGGGGCTGGATCAGGCGGTCCTGTGGGTGAAGAAGCCCTGCAGTGGAGAGTATGTTCTACACACAGTGTTCCCTCACTCACAGGATGCACACAAGTTTCAAGGGGAACATTTAAATTACATTTCAATTCTCATCTTCTCATTAAAGCTGTTAACTACAGAACTGGAGCAAATAAAAGTAGTCTGGGATATGACGGTACCAAAAGAATTTAGAGAAATGACATAAAAGCAGTAATGACAATAGCCTGTTTAATTTGGATTTTAGAGGATAATCACTGTTTCCATATTTTCTGTTCATTCCTTCGGTGAGCTGCTGGTATGCCTACAGCTATCTAGCAAATAATAAATGAGGTACATAGAATGAGGTACCTAGCAACATTGAAAATAAAATCATGCTTTTTATTTGCTATTGTTATTTTTTAATCCTTCAATTCCAAAGCCTTCAGGGCTTAGTTAAAGCCAAAGAAAGGGCATACAAATAAAAATGACACAGTGTTATGGTAGGCACAGGCACAAGTCATTTTCTACAGAGTAATACTTCAACTGAAATAAACTCAAACCCCAAACACGGAGCGAAACACATGTCAAGGAGCCAGAGTGCTGGTTGAGTGAGGGGTGAGGCCCCTGTGAGTGAGTTTTGACAGTTCCAGAACAGGCTGGAGCCATGCAGAGGCACCAGCCCAGGGCTCTGAGGCAGGGCAGTGACACTGATTGACAAATTGCTGAGAATGAAGCCAGGCTCTCAGTGCAGCACAGAGCCCAGTGCCACTGCCACGTACCACAGCAGAGCTGCTGCTTCCAGAGAGGCTCAGAGACAGCAGGGGCTTCTCCCTGGCACTCAAGTGTTTGTCACCAGCATGCTCTGACTGGCTGCCTTGCTGCTTCTTATTTTTTTTAGAGAAAACATTTTGTTTAAAACTACTCAACACCCTAAATATTCCTTTAAGCTACACATCAAACAAAGAAATAAAGAATAAATATCTACTTGTAGATGTGCTGTGCAGATGGACACGTGCCTGAGTTAGAACTACAGACTGGCCCAGCTACAATTGTATTTATTGAACTGGCTGAAAAAAAATAAGAAAGGCCAAAAAGTATCTTTAAAGAGCCCACTCCAATACCCCCTCTGCAGACAAACAGTTAGGAATTTTAAGTAAGATTTCTTGAATTGCCTGGGATATACATTTCATAACATCTATCCTGCAAATCCAGTCTTCTACACATAAGGGCAGAAACTCAGGGAACATCCAACTCTCCCAAGAAAACAGAGAAAGAAGAGAAGTCAAGATCACACAAAAGGGAACTGCTGGTATGAAAAAGTAAGTCTCAAGTAAAGTCACTTGCATCTTGCTGAAGGAAAAAAAGAAAAAAAAAAGATACAGAGACACACACACACACAAACAAAAGGAGAGGGAAACTCATGTTGCAGTAGAGGACACAAACATTTGAGACCGAAGAAAACCCCAGGGGTGCAAGAGCTTCACACCTTGTTAACAAGGGATTGCTCCCAGAACTTTACAAGTTACCCAACTGCAGGTTCAGTGACTCAAGCAAAAGGGCTCCTGTGACTCAGGGGGAGACACCCTCGAGGTCTCCCTCTTGTTTAGAGTTCTCTGTCACCAGCTTTTGGTGTGACCCCTCCAAGGGCAGGGAAAGGAAGGGAACAGCTTGTGCTACACTGTCCTGAGGCTTGAGGAAACCAAACAGAAGCCAATCAAATGCCCATGTCTGCTCAGAATGTTGAGCACACACACAGAGCTTCAGCTGAGCCCAGAATTTGGGCTGCTTACACACAGACAGTTTCCAGAAGGAAGGGAGACTGCCTTATGGGAAGGTCAGGCATCAGACTGAGGAGGCTCTGGGTGCTGCAGTCCCAGTGCTCTGTGACAGCCAGGCAGGACTCTCTCTGCACCCCAGAATTGTTAATGTGAGCACAGAGACACCTCTGCTCCTGCACACAGCCCAGCACCAGGGCTTTGCCAGGATCAGGGGATGAGTTCAACTGAGCACCAGCATGAGCAAAGAAGTTATGTGAAATGTGAGTTAAGAAACTGCTGCAGCCCAAAAGCTGGAGCTGAGCCATACAGCTCCTTCCAGAGGCCAAGCAGGTTATTTGCTGAAATTTTGAGCAGAAGCTAAAATTTGACCCTACCAGCATATTTGAGTTACACAGTGTATTCTTTTCAAACAAGACTCATATCCAAAACCTATTCATATACCCAATAAAAAGATATATAAAAGATGCAGTAAAAATTTGTATTTAAGATAGCTGGGTCTTTCAAATTAATCTTACTGTAACAAAATCCATTTAGAATATAATTCCAGGTGAAATTGCATTCATAAAACTACTACCAAAACCATAATCTTTTATTGTATTAATGTTTCTGATATCACATACAAGCACTGGCATCATCCTTCATAATATGTAATATCCTTTCTGAGAAAGAAGCCTTCTCAAGCTGAATTTATCTCTAAAATAACGTCTATTTAAAAAGTTTTGTGGCAGCATGATGATAAAGTGACCTATCAGACAGGATGTGTAAATTCAGTCAATTTAAGGGCAACATGCAAAAAACTGACTTCATGTTTGAAAGAATATCTAACCTAATTACAATATCATCTAGACTTAAGGTAATTTAGGATTTTTGTAGGAAGACATTCTCAGTTCAGTCATTAGCTTCAAAATACTTTTTTCACTTTGCAAATCCTCGACATATTTCATAGACGAGGAATGAATTCCTTTCCTCCTTAGATGAGAACCTCCACATAAGATAAAAAAATAAAAATTACGTTACACACTTTTTCTCCAAATGCTAATTGCATTTCTCTGACTGTACCTCCTTTAGTGTACAAAAAACTTTACCAAATTGAGCAGTTCAAGTCAATCAAAATGCTCAGTAAGCCAAGTTAGCATTTAGAGTGACCTAACAGAACTGCTCCCCTTCTGTCAGTGCTACTTAATGGTAGTTTTCATCAGTATTTCAAATTGAGCTTGAATTCAGTAATGTGGGGGAATGGGATTTGTACAAACACACATGGATACACAAGCAGGAAGCTGCAGTGAGAACAAGCAGATGTTAAAAGCAGCTCCATACACTGCAGAAGATGCACAGCACTGAGAGGTGCAGCCTGCAGGGGGGTTGGAGGGAGTCTGCCCTAAAATCCATGGTCTGGTGTCTGACCTCAAAACCACCCCTCTTAGAAGGAGAGGTTGGACCAGCTGACCTGCTGACATCCCTTCTAAACTGAATTATCTATCATCCCTTCAGTTTTAGAGCTTTGTATTTCATAATTCTCAGGGCAGGGAATCCCAGTTTTCTCAGGCACTATTAAAATATAATTGCTTGCTATTCATTAGATATTAATGCCTGCATAGAATTTATAATTTAGCAATTAACTTTCAGGTATGCAAATGCTGATCCTGTGTAAGTGTGCAGGTTATCTCTAACAGAAGAATAAATATGAGCCTTAACAGAAGCAGGCAGTTTCCTCTATTACTGTGTGGCAGATTAGTACATTCTGTCCCTCAAATTTGGTACAGAACTTTGGAATCCCTTCAGGATGAAAAACACTATTTAGACATGTGCATTATATTTTGCAGCTGATCTTCTTAAAGTATTAATCACATTGATTCCATTAAATGGCTGCACACTGCATGGGTTTGGATTTCAGAGTTCCAACATTCCAATTGTCCAAAAGAAAAATCCTAAAGAAAGTGCCAGAGAAAAAACCAGAAGTTTTTATCAAGTTTTGTGGAATAGTTTGGAATGAAAAATAGCAGCAATACACTAAATTTTTTATGCCTTCTGGCTTGCAGCAATCCTGAATCATCATGACATTAAAATATGATTACAAGTGGCCAAAAAATAATGGGTATTTGAATATTAAAATAAATATATCTCACATGTTTGTTAGGGCTAGAATTTATGGAGTTTGACTATAAACAAATATAAAGTATGAAATAATGCTTATGACCTAGGAGCAGTATTCCACCACATGGGCAATGTATGCAAAACAAATTAAAATAGATAAGCAATGTATTCTGAGTTATGTGAGTGTTTGTGTATGCTGAGTTGTTTGGCAGATATAGGATAGAGGATGAATATTTCAGTACGTAAAATATACTTTATAAACATCCCTTTAATTCTAAAGTGCAAGGCACCATTCTGCATCCCTTGTCAATATACATAAGCCTCACGAATATCATACCATTTCCAATTTTTATATCTACCAATTGCACAAATAACTAATAAAAGCTACAGAAATAAAAATATGGTGCTCACAAATGAACTGCTTTAAGTCCTGCATGCATAAAACAGTTCTCTTTTTGTTCCTTTTTTATCTGTTTACGTGGCAAAAGAAGAAACTTCCTAATCCTTCAGATATTGCCAGTTGCTTTGATATTTAAACACTAAATATATCTGTGAAAGTGATTTTGATCTACAAGGGAGCTCATCTTCTCCATCTCACCCCCAAGAAAGCCAAGAGTATTTAATCTGCTCTTGGAAGAAATTTGGAAGACAAACGAGCTCTTTAAGCTCTGCTTGCTTTACATTAAACATATTTACTACCAGGCAACTGATGGCTCTGCTCCTCCCCTCGCCTCACCAGAAGTGTCCTTAATTCTCTGGAACGAATACTTAAGTCTTTCTGCTGCTGGGCAGAACATTTATTTTCCATTTCTCTGTAGAAGCCATCAGAAGCACCAATGAGACTTTTAATTTGATTGCCTTGCATCTATATTTGACAGTTTTTAAGCCATCCTGGGGCAGGCAGGTTGTCACTTCTTCCACTGGGACTGTCTTCCAGGAGCACTTAGGAAGGGAAACACAAGGTAAGGGAGTGGGAGATGAAGCCACAAAATCTGGAGACCACACTGCCTCAGCTGCAATAGGATTGTGTGACCAGGACAATCAGTAAATTGAATTCATAAACTCCATTCACTGATTTATGTCAAACGAAAAAGTGCAGAGCATGTACTGTCAGGATATTTGCTTTAGTTAAAAAAAAAGAATCCAACAAAACAAGGAAAAACAGAAGCAAAGATCAGTCAAAAGGAATTTCCAATAACTAATAATAATAAAAAAATCTCTGGTCTATGCAAGGGACATCTAAAAGACAATTTGCCACAGTTTTGTGTAATTAACTCTTTCTTTGCAATACTGAGAACAGTAGATGCATATAGAACAGTAAATAGATGCAGATGTGAGTAGCTCATAGTATCTCTAAATATAACAAACAGATGTCAAAGAAATCTTTCTTTTCCATCCAGGTTATCACTTAGAAAAGTTCCAGGGGAAAGGTACCAGAACATGAGACTGCCCTGAAGACCAGCATCATTGATCCTCAGCGTTCAAATAAAATCAGAATTTAGGTTACCCCACTCTGCCCATTTCCCATAATTTCACTGGGGAATGGTGTCAATGTCTCTTGTTTACAGCTCAACTGCCACCACGTTTCAAGGAGCATGTTTGAGCCATATGAATTGGGCTTTCCTTTAGCTAATGCCCATTTGTCCAGAGCTGTGAACCTGAGCAGAGTGCAGCCCTTTCCCACTGCTCAGCACCAGCACAATCCTGCTGGACTTGGGCTGCAGGGAATTTCCAGCAGGCTCCACTCGTGTGCCACCAGCAGCAGACAAGGTGACACCAGAATGTTCCCCGAGGTTTGATGCAGTTTGAGATCTCACAGATCACAATCCAGCAAAGAGAACCTGGGGACAGCTCTGGCTCTCAGGGTAAACACATGTGTGGGAATATGCTTAATCAGGCACAGTGCATATCCAATTTCCTCTAATAACTGCTGTAAGCACTCGGGAAGTTTCTGCAAAAATCCTTTTTAACGGTGTCACTCACTGGAAAAGCTCTCCTGCAGTTTAGTGACACAGCCTGGCTCCTCAAGGTACAAATCAGTCAACACAAGACTTGTACGTGGGTTCTCCAGCATGCTCACCTGCTTCTCACTCTGAAGGAAACATTTACCAATTGTAATTACTTCCTAGGCTGGACTGAAGTTACCTAATTCAAGTAAGGGATCAGTAGCAGTAGCCCTGTGGAAGTTCATCTTTAATAAACCTATAATCTTTAGTCATAGGACAATAATTCAGAAGCAATACTAATGAGAACTGACATTTTCCTTTTCATTCACTGTCATTTATTCACTTTTGAGTGACATCCCTCCTCACATTTCATTACGTTTTTATCTCAAGCATTAAAATACAGCAAATAAATAATTAAGATCTGGGGACATATTCTGCAAATAACTTTATCAAATCTCCCATTTAGTATCAATGGGAATGCTCACTTCAGAAATTAGAAACATTATATACAACTTGCTAGGACTTTTTAAACCTGCAGTGTTTTACATCAGAATTTCTGACAAAAATCTTTAATAAGTAGGGGAAAGTGTAACTATAGAAGTTGAGTAAATAGATGCAGTCTTCAATGGGAGGCACACATGTTAAATCCCCCCAGTTCTGCTGAATAAATATTTCCCTTTACCAAGCATCTCATACTTTAAAATTTTCATGCAGTAAATGTTTTTAAATTAGTTAATGAGGATCTTAGGAATTTCATGGTAACTAGAAACACAAATACTGGTTAAATATGACAGATTTTACTTAGCATATTCTTTGTGTAAGAAAGATTGAAAGATTTAAAAGAATGGGGATATAATTAGATTGTAATAAGCATTGTCTTAATTGTATTTAAAAAAACCCCAACTTTCAAGTGGAATGGAAATATTAACAATTTTAGGAGACATTTCAGTGTATTCAAAAAGTTTGCTGAGTGATATTTCATTGCTAATTAACCCTTTTGATTAAGTATATGAAGTACTGTTTATAATTCAGGGTGGGCCTGAGTGATTTTAATTCACTTTTTTTACTCAGCATACAAGCAATCAAAATTGTTATGGAATGTACAACAAAAGATTCCAATCAAAAATCAGCCAGTGTCCATTCAGCCTTCACAAACAGGGTGACCTTGACTTTGATGCCCTGTTCTCTAAATATGGCAGGCTTTCTGCATTCTAAATCAATACTTCTGATTTATTTTGGAAAAAAAAGTTTCAAACATTCACAGGACACACTGAAGATATATATGGATTGGTTTCATGATAAAGAATCAATTAATAATGATCCAAGGGAGACAGTAACAAAAAAGCAGTTTTACCCCTATTCCAAAGCCAATAAAAAGATGAATTGTATCTAAAAATCTGTGTCACTCTACTCCCCCCACCCTGATTCATCTATTAGCAATGCCACATGGGAGCAACATTAACCTTCATTTCAGAATCCTAACAAACTCCTATGCAGTGAGTTTCTGTCTTAATTCTAAAGCATCTTTTCAATTGCTTCTGAAACAAGAAAAGGCATATTGCTTTTCCTGTACTGTTATAAAGCTACTCTTAGAAAAAAAGGATGGAATAATCAGAATTTGCAAATGTTTTAACAAATTCATTCACTTTTCAACAACAAATAATGAGTCATGGCTTCCTGCTTACAGCAATACCTTTATGGTCCAAAAGCAAGGGATTCTGCAATGTAAAAAAAAAAAAAAAAGGAAGGGGAAGAGAACCATCCTTATGTTACAAAACTACTTCATTCTGAGCACACTCTTCCATTTGAGGACTGAATGCTGTAATACTAATTCCTCTTAGTTTGAGAGATAAGTGATCTGTAACTCAGCATACACACATTTTCCCTTGCTTTAGGAATGGAAAGCAGTCAGAACAGTTTATATTTAAACTGTGCTGAAAGGTGGATGGCAGCATGCTACATCAGGGACTGAGTTCTACTCTCTGGAATTCCCAGTGGTTTAAACAAAAAGTCAGTTCTCTCATCTGTACTAATGTGTCTCTGTTTTTAGGAGAGTCAGCATCTTCTGGGACATTTAGGGGTTTGTGTTTGTACATGCTGAATTTACAAAAATAGCTTCAGTGCTATCCTTGAGGAGCTCCTTCCACCAGAAACTCAGCAATGTCTTATGATTCCTAACAATTGGAAAATCACTGTATTTGAAGCAGCACCACTTTCAAAATCAATAAATCATCATGATCCAGGCAAAAAATGCTATTCCTAAACAGATTTTTTTGTTGATGTTGTTAATTTGTGCTTTTGGATAATTGTCCACTTAGTATTGCATCTAGCCTAAAATCACAACCTAGCAACCTAGTAATATTCTCCACTACAAACTGATTTAGATTTTAATTAAAAAGAATGGTTTTAATCACAATTGCATCCTTATATTTACTTCTAAGATACCAAAGTTATTATCCCTACTAATTCTCTTCAGAACAGGGACTGCACCATGATGCATCGTGGTTCTTTACCTCAGTTGTTCAATGCTATGAAAAACTATTTGAAGGAAAATTTAAACATATATGGTCTAGATGAATTATGAATCTTACTTATTTTTCAAACTGTTGAATAACTTTAGTCTTCCAACACCTACCAAAAAAAATACTCATCTGAAATTTTATAATTAAACAGAGAAGAAATTAATCTTCATATGGGTTCATGTAAAAATATACTGAAATGTTAGAAGTGTTTATACTTTTCAAATATATGAACAATTAACTATTAGCTCATGTCGTTCAATCTACCCTAATCAAGCCAGAACATTTAAAAAGAAATATCTAAACCTTTTCTCGCAGCTATTTTGATGATATCTTGTTTTACAGCATTTCAAAAGCAGGATACAGTCTATTGATGCTGAGTTTGATCAAACTGCTTTGCACTGAACTGTTAAAAACTACAAATAGAAACTAAAGATACAGTGGGATTAGGAAAAAAGCAGTACACTTAGATAGTTGTTTGTCAAAACAATGGCTCCCTAGTTCCATAATGCAGGACACTTTTGAAGAGGCACTGTGGAACAGAGGAAGTGGGGCAGGACTTGGGGGCTGCTTTGCAAACCATGTTTGAGAGAGCCCAGAGACTGTTTGACTCGAACAGCTGGGACTCGTAGCCCAGCTCCCAAAAACCAGAGTCACCACAAGAAAATCCATCCCAGAGGTCAGACACCACTCATGGGCCACACAGCTGGCTGATCACAGTAAGGCAGGAGCAAAAATATCTTTTAAGAGTAGTAGATTGAGAGGGAGAAAAGCTTTATGTGGATAAGCAGACAGCCATGTCTCCCCCACCTAAATTTTCATTAAGGATAATGTTTTGATCCATGTCACAGCAAATCCTTCATGAAAGCAAACTTGCTACTTTTCCATGAAAACTGCTTAACTGTTTAAGAGAGGTACTTTTTTTTGAGTAAAATATTTAAGTGTGCAGTGCTCAGGGTCAGCTCTCAGCGCTGAAAATCCTCAGGGAACAGCTGGGCCATGAATCCTTTCTGCTCTAATCCCGTTAGTGAATGAAGAGGGGATGATGACAAACACAGCAACCTCAATATATCATGTCCTGCTTTTCCTTTGGCTTTCAGCAGCCTGGCTCTGAACTGCTGATTAATGAGACACCAGCACTGCTTTGTCTCCATCTATCCCAGCATGGATGTGTTTTGAAGACAACTGACAGCCTGAGATGGACAGTAATATGTCAATCAACACTGCATCACTGAAAACACGACACTAGAATGTGCTGGAAATTGTAAAAATCTACTCAGGTGGGCACAGTTTCTTCTTATTATCTATAAATCAGGTAATAGCAACCTCAGGATTATTCCAATTATTTTCACTTTCAACATGAAAAGATGAACATGGACTAAAACATCAGACCCAAACGTCTCTAATAATATTCAAGTTTATATTCAGCTCTTATATTTCAGAAACCCAAATTATGCTTGCAATTTCTTTGGGCAAATGAGATATATTATATTATATGATGATTTCTGTTGGACAGCAAACTTTGCTTCTTTTTATATGTATAGAAAGGCTATATGTAAAATGAAATAGGCTGAGGAATAATCTCCAGAAGCATCGTTATCCTATTGAGCATTTCATAAGGAGGTCAGAACAAGGATGGAAAGAAAGAAGGAACAAGAGAAAAGAGCTGGATAACATAAATTTTGTAAAAACTTTCTTCAATAAGAATGGCTCATGATACCTCGTAACTTGTGCTCTGAACAAGTCCCCACATTCATTCCTTAAGATCTGTTAAAAAACTGTCTAAGTAAGGGCTTTTAGTGAAAGAAGGATGTATCAATATTCAGCATCAGTGTGTATTCATCCTCAGTGAGTAGTTACTGCACAAGAGAGAGCTGACAGCTTAAAGAGAAGCCTTTCAATAGTTTCATTTTTCCCCAAAGCCCTAAATAGATCACACAGCAAAATCCTGAACTGACACCTCAGAGGTTCTTCAGAGACCATTTTTTTCTTTTTATTTCTCACATTAATATTTTTAATATAACATTAAACTAAGAAAATATTGAGTAGAGAATTTCAAAAGCATCAAATATCTTAGGAAGAGAAGTCTCTAACTTATAATGCATCCTACTATTAATTTGATACTAAATTGGCAAGAAGCTGGGAAAAAAAAACAAAAACAAAAACCAAAACCCTTTGCAAAGCTTTGCATCTGAAATATTATTCCACCGAGGTTGCAGCAGTCAGGCAAAACACATTTGACTTTATTTGCATCTTCAAGCATGAAAGGTTATGTGAAACTGATACTGACAATGCAAGAACGATACCTTGAGAATGTATAAGCAAGAATGCAAGTGATCAAGAAAAAGGTATCTTTAACAGGAATATGAACAGCAGGTCTCAAAAGCATGGGTAGCTATTGTTCCCTTTTGTATTTCTTTCTTAGGAGGTATAAATATTATATATATGTATATACATGTCTGTTCCTCAGGATCCAGCTCTACCTTTCTGTCTCCATACAATCCATGCCACTGACCTCTCACAAGCATTCCTGTGGCTTTGTTGTTTTGTTTCCAGCAACATTGTGTAATTCACTCCCTTGCTGAAGCTCTGCTTGACACCACGGGGTACAAAATAATACAGAAAATATTATCTGCAGGAGAAGAGAAGATTGTCTGGCTCCAGGAATACTGCTAGGAACAGCATAATCGGCTCTGCCCTTTCAAAAGTTAGATCAGCTCCCTGATTGATTGCCCTCCCTCACTTTTTGTGGTCTTTTAAGAGTTCAAGAATTGGCCAGAAAATCAATATAACTCATGAAAAACCCCTCCAAAAGGAAAAAAAAAGAAATGTGGTTTTAGTTTGGGAAACCATTCACCAGGATCTTCTGGGTGAACCTTTGAAGTACCAGACAAAATGCAGGAAGTTTAGCTGAAAACATACTCATTAAATTTTTTGGGCTAGAAAGGAAAGAAATAAGGTCATGTTCTGCAAATATCCTGTAAAAAGAGAAAGAAAAAAGCTACTCAAGTGTTCTGACACTGAGCTGTGACATGTTTCAATCATTTACAGGAAGCCCTCAGCAAAGAATGCAAACAGGAAAGTTCTTCCTCATGAATAAGCTTGCCTTTCAGCCAAAAAAGATCCCCAGCTGCCCCCTGTAAATTCTGTAAATGGAAAGGAATTCTTTTTCTAAACTCCTTGAAAGTCAAACCACTCTCACTATACATAAATCTCTACACAGAATGCTTCCTTCCAAATATTCATAATCAGCTACCTTGCTCAGCTATGATAAAATTAAGTGGATGCATATTGTAGTTCTGGATTCCTTAGTGCTACAGAAATAATTTTGAAAGTTTACTCATCCCCAATCCACAAAATTAGCTGGTATATTTCAGTTTTCAGCACAGGAATTTGCAAGTTACAAATCAGAAGCAGAAATCCCAAGCAAGACCCATCTACATAGTATGGAATCTGGGGACTCTACAGCCAAGAGATTTTATTCAGAAATAAAAGATGATAAAGATGAGGCAACCAACAAAGCACCTCAATAGCAAATACAGCTGGGAAAGATAAGAAGCATCAGATTCCTAGGAAGAAATTTATTTACCAGATATTTAACTACCAGGAACTCAGACCTTTGCTGAAGCACAGAGATCTGGACTAGATGAGCATTTATTTATCCAAGTGACAAGTACATTTCCTTGGCTTTGGTTATAAAATGTAACATGACATATGTTCCCAAAATTCCATCCTATAAGGAAGATTTCTACCTTTGGAGTCTCTCTGTGTTTGAATGATGGAAGAGAAAATGTGAATGATGTGCAGTGAATGACAGAAATAATTGAGAATATCTCAGGTTG
This sequence comes from Passer domesticus, assembly GCF_036417665.1. Taxonomy (NCBI): domain Eukaryota; kingdom Metazoa; phylum Chordata; class Aves; order Passeriformes; family Passeridae; genus Passer; species Passer domesticus. Next base: position 13,737,525 of record NC_087486.1, on the reverse strand, counting down.
CCTCATGAGGTACCTGCTGCTCCTCTGCTTTGCTGAGGAGGCACAGGGGGAGCAACTCTTAAACTCCAAAGAGTGCTTGGCACCATGTTCCCAAAAGGCTGCAACAGGAGAAATCTACTTCCAGGTGTAGAACAGAGGAATAACTGTGTGATATAGGTGATGAACTGGAAACTGCACATTCAGGAACAGCCAACATCTCCAACATTTTTGGTCCTGTCTTCATATATATATTACCAACATATTTCAACATCTGCAGTAATGAAAAGTGGTCATGACTTAAATATTCTATGCATTTTTCAACTAAAATGAAAAAAAAGTGTTCCTCCCTCCTCAGAGTGTGCAATCTAAATTCCTGTCATCATTGTTAGAGGGTTTTTTATGCCTTGATAGGTTATAAACTGTTACAGATTAATTTTAAGTTAGAAATCCATTGGAGAAGTCTAATATATCTAGCTCCTTCTAAATTGCTCTTTGTCAGATACGATGGCTTTCCACTGCCTCCTCCCACACACTTTCCATCTCCCCTGAAAATTGCCTCATCTTTGAATCATTACTGTTGTAATTACAACAAGAGAAATCAGTAGTAGAAGAAAAAAAAATCTTTGACACAAAGAGCATCATCATGGGACAAGAATATCTTGCTATATCCAAAGATAACACAATGCCACATTATTAATGTTTCCATTGATTATTGAGTCCGTGATAAGGTAAAGAACTAAATCTTTACACTTTACTTGTGGTATCCATCCACCTGATAGAAAATAGAAACAAGTGTCAAAGCACTCAGGGGGGAAAAGTTTTTAATAAACAATTTTTTGTTAAAACCAGAGGTGGAATATGTGTTCAACTTTAAAGGGAGAGTATTAAAAATATTTTCCTACTGGGTGTGAGCTTGTTTGGACATTCTAGAATGGCTCAATATCCAAATTGACAACCCATTGTTCTGCAAATACAGAACACATAGTCTCCCTGGCTGGATAAATTATCAATTCTACTTCCAGGAGTGGCATTGGATTCTTAAAGGGAATGACAGTACAACTCTTAAGGTAGGCCATTAAAAATAAACTCCTTTGAAGGCATTCTTCCTCCTAAGCTCATTTAAAAGGAAGAAAGCTCATAGAGTTCAATGATTTCTGGTGAGGCTGCTGCCCCAGGGCAGGATAAATTACTTATCTTATTCCTAACAAGTGTTTGTCTAAATGGTTCCTAAAAATTCCATTGATGAGGAATTCACAATTTGCTTGGAGAACCTCCTTCAGTTTTTCATTTATTGGTAACATGTTTTTTCCTAACACAAATATCTTTTACTATAACTTAAACTTCTTAATCATCCTAGACACAAAGTCCTTTCTTTTTTTCTGTATGTTTTTATGCATCTGAAAATATTAGGTTATTTTCCACCATGTAGGTGACGGAACCCTAACTTTTTTCAAATCTTTCTCCTTTATTCAAGGCCTTGAAAACATAGAAGATACAGAGCTAATACAGATTTCCAAACCCCTTGTTCTCCAATTTTGACAGTTTTAGGGCCAAGGACCCAGTGGGGGAAAGTTGCTGATCCCCAGCTCTGGAGTTAGATTTCAGAAAGCCCTACCAAGACCAGAACAGTGTGAGGTTTGTGGCTGGACCTGATGATCTTAAGGGTTTTTTTCTAAGCTAAATGAACCCAAGCAGAGCCTGAAGAGATGGACTCATCACCTGCTTGTGTTCTGTCAGGCAGGCAGGTGGAGGTTCAGCTTCAATGTACCAGGAATATAGTTCATTTGCATGAAAAAATAATAATAAAAAAAGAACATAAAATATAAAAACTGTCTGGATGAAAATCTGCAGCAGAGTATCCATATTACCAAATAGCCTTGAGTACAACCTTCTCCCACTTTCTGTCTGAAAAGGAGTGCTTGACCTACCTCTAATGGAGGACACAAGCAGACAAGGGCAAGGCTTGGGAATTTGACAGGCAGCCCCAAAGAAAACCTCACGTATCACCTTCTGGTCAGAGCTCACCTTAAAAGATCCATTTGCAAATTTAAATTTTACTTGTAAATATTTAGGATTAAATCCTGCTTTTACTGGTCTCCTAGTGAGATTTTTACCAATAACTTAATAAGAGACCATGCTCCAGGGATATGAATTACAGATGGAATTACACTTTTAAAATGGCATTTCTGACTGTTTCATAAGATCTCCATATATATCACTGTCCTTGGAATGCTATCTTGAGAGTTTATATGCAGAACATCCTCTGCAAGCATTTAAAAACAACAGTTTTAAACATCCAGATATTATTTTCAGTGAAAGTAACAGATCTGTTTTATAACAGCATGTTTTAAAAAACATTCAGATGATTTAAGGAAAAGCTGAATCCTCCATCTTAAATTTCTGTCATGAAATGGGTTCAAGATTAACAACTTCTATACCTTTCTTTCACTTTGTTATTAGTTTTCCAATATTTTTTTCATCTAGATTACCCTCTATTATTTAGTTATAACTTCCTCCATAATTGCAATCAATGAATAGTAATCACTTAATAAACATATCCTGACAGGTCTATTTTTGCACTGGGAAAAGATTAATTTTCTTTATCACCACTCCAGTAAGCAATTTCTTTTCTTACCTGAAGTAGCAAAGTGAACTGAAGTTCTGCTCTGCTTCGAACAGCAGCTGAGCAAGACCAGACACTCACTCCACTCACTTTTATATTATTTGGATATAGATTTATCAAAATCTGAGTAACTTGGAACACGCATGCTTTTTTATTTGCATTGATTCTTACACATAATTCTATTGCACACAGGCAAAATCTGCTTTACACAAACACTGTGCTAGCACTGAGCTCACACTGCTGTTCTGGGAGGATTTTCTGAGTCCTTTTCTTAAACCAGGTAAAACAGAAGAAAAAAAGCATTTCTATTAAAACTTTTGAGCTTAGATACTCAACAATGAAATGACAAGGAGTGTGCATTCTGTCAAGCATCTATTAAAGCCTCATTTGATATTAAATAGGATAAAATATCCTGAATGAACGTGGATACCTGCAGTTTGCTATGACGATTTCTTTTCCACTGCCATGTAAATATACCACAAAGAAACTGGTAAAGAAATACAAACAAGAGAAAATGGTTTTTATATAGAAATCTCCTTTTCTTCCTCACAGATCAATTTGTTTTAAGTGGACTTGGCCTAAAGTCACTGGAATCAAAGCAAGTTTTTCTGCTGGCTTCATTTCAGACTAGGTGTAGCAAAAATGGAAATTCAGAGTAAATAACCTCTCCTGCAGGATTTGCATTTCCTGCCTTAGGACAAACAGCCTGTGCAGTTTTCAGGTACCTTCCAGAAAGGACTAATTTGTGGCACCTTTTTAGGCAGACACTCCTCAGAAATTCTGACATTAAATGCCGTGTCAAACTTTCAGCTGAAAATGAAACCATAAGGCCAGTACTCTGATACTGAGTTTCTGTAAAATTTAAGTGCACTTTAGTTCTTCACACCAACGTTTAAAACATCTTGAGCAACTCATCATTACACCAAAGTATTAATTCACTTTAAGCACAGATTTTCCAGTGGTAACTTCTAGAAATTTCGTACCAATGCTGACAAAAATGACTTTTACCATCCTTTTCCTCTGAACCCTGTGTTTCAGCTCCATGTAACATGAACCAGTGGGGTCACACTGAGTTGTTCCTCTGAACTCAATTCCATTCCTGGCATCAGCCTTTGTGGTTTTGTAAATGGCCTCAGAACACGACCATGTGAAAATTCCTGCTGATACAGGCCTGTCACAAGAATCTCTGTCTGCATGCAACACACAACTTCTGCCTGCACAAACTTCATCCATGATAACTAGAAGGGCATACCTGAATTTTTTGCACTAGTCTCATCTTTGCCACAGGCAGGACCACATTAAGTTTCAAGGAAATCTGTGTAATATACACCAAACAAAAAAAGCTTACACATATTTTAATCACTTTGGAAGTATCACCCTTCCTCTGAGAAGAATTGATTAGACACAACTGTAATAAGGAAGATATCTAGTTCAAAGCTCTGAAAATTAGGTTTAAAATCTCACTTCAGAGTTCACTAGTTCAGCTTCCAGTTTCCAGCCTACTTTGAGATCTTGGTAAAAGGCATCTTTTTGTCTGCACAGTAATGAAGACTTTACATACACTAATTACTTCTAAACATCGGCACATTACTAAGAGATTATAAAGCAAAACAAATTTTGTAGGAAGCATCAACTTCTGAAATAAGCAATTATTACAGAATTTAATGAAAAAAATATATACTAGGCATTTTGTAAAGATCTGGGAAGAACTTTGAAAACAAAATGCCTGGATTAATCTAGCAGAGGTATGTTGATATGATGGAAGTCTGAAAGCAATTATGAAAAAAACACTCTGCATCTGTGCTGGTCACAAAGTGTTCAGTCATAAAAGCTTTGATTTAAATCATATTAGCACAGTGTGGAGGAAGCATGCAGCACCACAACATCAAAGGATATGCCCTGAAAATATGTATCAATTTTTCTTTTCTTTTTTTTTTTTTTAAATCTCTCCAATAGGAGTATACTTTTCATTTCCAACTCATGTGTATGTTGGAAATGGTTTGTATATCCAAAGAGAAATCAGAGGGGAATGAAAAAGAAAAACAACTTGAGGGATGCAAGAATCTCACCAAACGTTTAAGTAAAGAAATAACAATTCACTTGTAATAGGACTGTCCCATTAGGGTCCCTGACTGCCACAAAAATCTCAAGTGACCTACTCCTTTCTTAAATTCACCACCTTAAGATAATGAAAACAACATGACTCTGGATTTGAACTCATCAGATTTCTTCTAAGGCATACTTCACAGCTCTCCAAAAATCCTCTGGAGAAAAGCACACTTGCCTGAACCTCAGAGTCTCAGTAGATGGGATACTCTTGTTCCAGATAAATATGCTCAGACTTCTCAGAAGGGATGTGATCACTGAGAATTTCCCATTTTTGATTATAGCTCAGAGAAAATAACAGTTTTCTCCTTTGAGTAAATTTTCAAAACAATCCAAATAGACTGCCTGCCTCCTTGTAGAGACAAAATAAAGAACTTCACTTAGGAACAATTAATTCCTCATTCAAGTAAATTTTCAAGCATGGTAATTAAGAGGATAGAACATCATTGCTTTGTGTAAGGATGACCTTTTTGAACTTCCCAGCAGAGCCCAGTTGAGATTGTGATGCTGATGCTGCAGTGAGCTGCAGGCTCTCAGGGAAGGGGCTCACAGCATTGTCTCCATGCAAAGAGCAGGGCCACTGTCCCAGCACAGCATGGGAGAACGCCAGGAGCTGCTCCTGTGCCAGCAGAACACACATTCCCCAGCACTGAGCCCTGCTCTGGCTGCTGCTGCTGGGCTGTGTTTCACACATGATGTACAACAGCAGGACAGCATGGATGGGTCAGACTGGGAAATTGAACAAGAGGCCATTCACACAAAGGAATGCTTAGTTAGGTTTGAAAATCATTCAGAATCAGATGATACTGAGATCTCCTCTGTAGTACCACGTGTTGTATTTGTTGATATCACACATGGTACCATTTGTTTCATCTTTACTTACTAATGTGGAATTTGTTGTTGTGTTGTTTTTGTATGTTTTTTTTTTTCTCTATAAAAAGAAAAAAAATCTACAAAAATCATTGTTACTGATTTGAAATGTTAATAATTTGAAATGATTCCAAGAGCCTGCCTGCATTTCCCCCAACACATTTTGAGTCAGGGTTGATACCTGAGAGCACTTGGGTCCTTAATGATTCAAGTCATTGTTAATGATTTGAAATGATTCCAAGAGCCTGTCTGCATTTCCCCCAACACATTTTGAGTCAGGGTTGATACCTGAGAGCACCTGGGTCCTTAAGGGAACAGCCCATTACAGTCCACGACAATAACTATGTCTCTACGATTTATGAAAAGAAAGCAATATGTGCCTGTTTCGGTGCCTGTCGTTTGCCTACCAATGGTGCAGTGCTCCCCATTCCAGCCCTCTCTGCATTCACACTTCCCATCTTTACAAGTCCCGTGCTCCGTGCAGCGGGGGTGGCACACACGCTGGTCACAGCCCGCTCCTGTCCAGCCCTCCTCGCAGCGACAGGCCCCGCCGATGCACACGCCGTGGGTGCCACAGTCCACGGAGCACACTTCTAGGAGAGAGAACAGCAGTCACAGCCGGCCGCAGGGGCAAGGGAGCACCGCAGCAACACCTCTGCTCAAAACCACACTCCCAAAAGCTGCCCTGCTCACATTCTGATGAAAGCCGGCATTTAATTTGTATTTAAAAGCAAAACTAAACTGAAAGCTGCTTTGATGCCATAAGGTTTTTCAAATGCTTTTATATATTTAAATATTTTAATATAAACACCTTTATTTTTTTCATATATATGTCTTTATATTTTTCAAATCCTGTACTGCATTAGTACAAAACTAAACTCCATGTGAAGTGTTAGCTACTGTTTATACATTTTGCTCAGATGAAAGAATTCCTCTAGGCCTGAAACTGAGGGACACCCTACAGTCTTAGGCCATGAAAAGTATAAACAAAAGTGAATCTGGGGGGAGCAAACTGGGGGAATGTGACTTCATTACCTGAAACTGTAATTGGAGGATTAACCCCTGATATGTAAATGGACCAAACTTAAAATTTTCTGAAAAACTCATGATCATTGTCCATCCTGGGTGTAGTCTCACTTGGATGATTTTAACTGCCCAAGGTGCATCTACAGAAGGTCTTTAATAAATACCCACTTTATTCTCTTAACCTTGTCTAGCCTCTGTTCTAGGTAGCCACTCCAAGGTGTCAGTTTAAAAAAAGCTGCTAATGTGCACTGGACAGAGCCACAGAGCTGTATCCTCCATGCAGACACAAACAAGTGTCAGAGGTGCTGTCCCCAACAGCACAGGAGGAGAGCAGGTAGCTCTGCTCTACTCAAACCTGGACCTTGGGTGATTTTGACAGCTATTGATTTGCTAAGAATTGAGACTGAAACTCACCTAAAACTCATTTGGCAGAGAATGGCAGCAATTCAGGGTCATTTAGAATGATGGGTAAAAGTCACTTTCCAAGGAGAGATTTTTGTATTCCTACTACTGACATGGTCAGTTATCTGGTGTCTCACTCCAAAAATTCTACTGCTCTCTGCCAGCTGAAGTTTCAGATAAGTAGAAGGGTCTTTTGCCCCATGCATCACCAAACAAAGTGGCAGCAAAACTCTCATTCTTGAATTTTTCTGACTGCTTATCCATAAAGCAGAAAACACATCTTCACATTCATGCCACTGGTAGGGTATTCCAGCTGATTAACCTTAGGAAATAACTGAATAACTGTGAAAAATGTAAATATCGTTGTGAGACACTTGGTTTTGACCTACAGCACCATCTCAAGGTTCAACTGACAATGTAAAAGCAAAATTCCCTGTATTTTCCTCCTATAAATGATGAACATTTTCATTTACTGTTGAGAAACAGAAGTACACTTATGTAACTTTTTGATTCTAAAAGAGAATCCATGTTAGAACAAAACACAAACTCCTAACCAAATTAAGAATGTCATGAAAATATATATAGAAGCATCTCCACAGTTCTTCCCAACAAAATTAATCAAGCCCAATTGTGTAACAAAGACAACTTTCTCAATTATTACTGCATTTCAAACTCGCCATAGGTATTAACATTTGAACAAAACAGCAACATGATTGCAAAATGAGGAAAAAAACCTTTTTCTTACTATGGATGCCATGGGACAGAGAGAGAGAGAAACGGCAAGCGTTTCTCACAGCGGCTTGTGAGAATTTTTAGGGCGGTGTAAGGATGTGATAACTTGTCAGTATAAACAATCTGCAGGTGGTGTTTTTCTACTTCATCTTGCTGTCCTTCTCAAGGACGGTGTATGAGGAAGGTGTTTTTGTTAATTAGCCAATCAAACAGAATGTATCGTATCACTCTATAAAAACCGCGCGGTTCTCTTGAACAAAACCTTCTTTGCTCTTTCTGCAACACTGCCTCCTGCCTGTTCCTGTGTCATCCTTGGTGCAAGAGTGACATCTTACCAACGGAGCAGTCGGGGCCCATCCAGTTGGGGTCACAGCTGCAGAGCCCCGTGTCGGGCAGGTAGGAGCCGTGCCCGCTGCACTGCTCGGGGCACTGCGCGCGGGGCAGCTCGCAGCTCGCTCCTCCCCAGCCCGGGCTGCACAGGCACTCCCCGTTCACACACACCCCGTGGTTGGAGCACGTCGGGTCCAGGCAGTCCACTGCAGGAGGAAACAAAAAAACGTGTGCAGAAGCATCACAAAACACGAGGGGGTGTTTGGAAAACGTGCTCTGGGAAGTCTGGACCGTGGTGATAAACAGAGCAAACCGAGGGAGTTGTCCGAGTCGAATTAATACCTGGTCTGAGAATGGCAAAGTGAAGTAATTTACATTTTATATTAAATAAATCAAGCAGGGTTTGTGCAATGACAGTTTACTGCAGGAATGCTGTGGTGGAGAAGCATGAGGACTTAAAAATAGCACTTAAATATATATAGTCAGAGCTCCACACATAAACCTGGAGACATTTCTTCTGAAATACACTGAAGCTCCAATGAGTCATGTACTGTATTTCAAGTACTAAATAAGTTAATAATTTGCAGTTTTAAAAGATTTTTTATTTGGAGTATCTTTATAAAAACTGCTATTATTACTATTAAAATGTTAGAGCATTGTTTGAACATTAGGACAGCCACTTCAAGTACACAGAAGTCAGAATGTCAGTGGCTTTCAGCTTCATTTAGACTCCTAATCATTTAGGCACTTCTGAATGTTTGATCCATGGTCCATTAGTAGCTAAGCTGTGAAACTGAGAGCCCTGGTTACTTGAACACATATTCTAAACCAGGAGATTGTTTTTCTTTAAGAAGTAAAACCAGATACAGATATGGAATTCAAACCAGAAACAAGAAAGTGAAAATAGTTATGATGGAAAATGATGCAATGGAATTTCACTTGCTGTTTCAGTCCTATAAAGGAATGTTACAAGCTGTCTTTCAAATGAACTTTATCAGTAACATTATGAGTTTCCAAATTTTTATCTTAAACCATGAATCTGTATAACAATACTATGTTTTACTGCCAATATCCACATGGAGGCTTCACCAAGTACCTTTTGCTGTGGAATTGAAGGTCAAGGTCAAATTAATGTCTTAAATAACTTGAATTCATCTCATGACTGGTATATATTAGCTCACAACAGCAGGACCAAGAATGATTTGCATTCCCTCTTGCTGCTCCAGGAAGATCTGAGTTTATAATGAAAGTTATTTATCTCTAATCTTTTCCAAACTGATCCTTCTAAATTAAGGCAGAGACGTTTTCATTCCATCTGATGTGAACAATACTTATCTTTCAAATCTCAACTTTTCTATAAACATGGAGCCTTGTCAAACTATTTTATTTAGTTGTAGAACATTTAAAGCAAGTATATAGATTAGATAAAGGCAGAGGATTGAGGCAGGTGCATTTAGAGATGCAATAAAATGAGTTATCAGAATACAGTAGTATAGAATTCAGAATACAGTATTACAGGAATAAATTACTGTAAAATTTCTTACAAAATTTTCATTTTAATAATGAAAATGGCTATTATTTTGGGTTTGCTTTTTCTTTTTTTCTTTAAGATTTAAAGCTGAGTTAATTTGACATGAAAATATTATAATACAATTTTGTATTTACAGGTAAACCAAGATTGGTTTGTGGTTCACCTCAAAGTTGATAAATTCATAAACTGTTTTAAATTACACATAGTGCTTGTCCAGTATAGTTACTCCTTCTTTGTGCTTAGCCAAATTATAATCTGCCTGAAGTTTAAAATGCATCTTTTGTACAACTGCTGTTGAACTCAGTGGTCACAGAGCTGTGATAAAACAGTCTGACTGAATAAAGCAGTAAAGTACTCAAAAACTTAGGTAAATCTACTTTAAGGATGAAGGTTACTTCCCCCCAACATTTGGTCTATTCTGGGCTCTTTTAGAATATATATTTTAACAGAAAATGTAGAAGGGTAGTACGTGTATAACATCGTTATAGGACAGCTAACTTTAGGAGATAATGATAAGTCATAATGTACTCTCCTTGTCAGGAATGTATCATCTTCCTTCTCAAATGAAAGCACTAATGAAAGGAATGTGGAGCATATGAAAAACACCACCTTCTGCTACATAAATTAACTGTCTTCCCTCAATCCTGAATTAAAGTGCTCATGCAGCTTTGATTTATTTCTACAGAATGAGCCTATCAATGCCCTAAGCCCCCAGTTTCCCTTGTTTTACAGGATAACACACTAAACACCTTTGTCCTTTGCTCCAGACAAATGTGCTTTACAGCTGTTTTGTTCTATCATTGGGGTAAGGAGCAGCTTTCAAAGCTTAAACTGAGGAGAGTTTTTACTCTGAGCTCCAATCTCCTTCTATTTTAATACATGCACAGAGTTATCATCTCGGGCCAGCTCCTCGCTGTTGAAATTAGCATAACGTGATTACCTGCAATAGAACTGCACTGACTTGTGCTGCAGAGGTTCTGGCCCTGAGGTGCAGCAGGGTTTACAATGGTATTTAATCAGGATTTATACATGGACCATCTTTGGTGTTTAAACAAAGGAGAATGCACCTTAGCAAGTGTGTTAGGCTTGGAACTCGCAGCCTCCCGGCAGCTCAGATCATTAGAGCTCATTTAGTATTGGGCCCTCTGTAGATTTGACAAAAAAAGGTACTGAAAGCAATTTATATCCTTAAGGACAAAAAGGAGGTCAAGGAGTTTTTCAAACAATATGTACCACGAAGTCCCCAAAGAGCCATGAATTACACTTACAAAGTTAAATGTCATTGAAAAATGACTCAACCAGGAAAGTGACAAGAAAACCACCCTTAACTTAACCTAATTTGGCAATTTCACTTGTGTCCCCCCCCAAAGTAGACTGAATGAAGCCTGACAAATACCCCACTTCATCTTCTGTGCAAATTTGTTAATAGAAAAACAGTGTTTATGCTGCAAAAATTGTGCATCAAAAATATTGATTTTGGTGTCACTTTCATTTCAGGTAAATTGTTTGAACAATATAACCATGATGAATATCAGAAATAAAAAGCTATTGGGAAGAAAAAAAAAAATTGCTGACCCACTTATTCTAATTCAATATCCTAGTTGGAAAATGGCAAATGAATCAACCTTTGCCATTCTTTTTGGAAGTTCAAATCAATAGAGGAGATTTCATATATTATATATAAATATAGAAGTATTATTTCTATCATTCTACTATTAAAAGTGTAAAATTTCTATTAATGCAAAAACTTTAACTAAGACTAGAGGATTAATTAGAGAGACACCACTTCACAGTGTATCTTTTCTCACATAGCACTCGATTAATGTGAGAAATATGTACAAAAGAAATGGAATTTCAGAGTAGAAACATGGTGGTTGATCATTCTTTATTTGCAAATTAATTCATTGACTTATTTATTGCCCAATCATATATGCAAAAGGTTGCTTTAACCTTTCTTGTCTTGTTATTGGCCCCTTCCAAGTCTGCAATCAATACCTCCCGCCTTTGTAATCCATTTAACTTTTTAGGAAGAAACGTATCCTTCCGAGCACAGTGTTGATTAAATAATGTATATCCTTTCATCTCACACAGCCATTCACCTCCCAAAAAGCTCTGTTGACTGACAGATTTGTTGTGCTCCCGATTTTGGCTGGAGTTAACCCAATACCTTTGCAAAAATGCCTGCACTGGCTTTTTCTAGAAACTCCTCTGGAGCTGCAGATGTCTCTGCTTCACCATTCCAAACATTCACCTGAGAATAAGATGGATTAAGCACTACAGGAGCCTATTTCTCTTACAGGAGTTTGGGGATCCAAGGTAGATAGATCCATGGGGATCCATGGCCCAGACAGACCACAGCCATTCTAGAGAACTGAAAGCAGAGAGAGAATTCCATGCAAGTACCTGGAAATTACAATCAAAGTGAGAGAGGAATGGCTTGCAAGGTAAAATTTCATGAATTAAAAGAAACAAAGATCATTTTAGGCCATCTACCATAATCTCTCTAATAACACAAGCATTTATACAACAACAGAAAATATGATGAAATGTATAAAACTTAATGAGACCAAGCAAACAATTGCAGTTAGTACCAGAAAGAGAGGTTCTGCAGTCCTGGGGAACAGATTGGGTGCTGTAGGGCATGTTAAAGACAGTATTTTCCATCTTTGATTTTCATGAGAATGATAGTTAAAGCAAGGCATTTCAGATCATTTTTGAATATCTCCTAGTATCACACACTCAGGGTGAACTCAGAACTATAAATTCTAAGGGAAAAAAAACCATTACAGCATTTTCTGGATATAGTTTAAAATGTAATCTGTCAAAAACAACGCAAAACTCTTGGCTTCAACTGAATTCTGGAGAAAAGCTCTAACAACCTGTGTTGAGAGGATTTAGTGGAAGAAGATGACAGGAATGAACTGAACAAACAATTGCAGTCCCACCAGTGAGGATCCTTGATTTCTTTCTTTGTTTTTTTTTTTTCCTTTTTCCACAAATTCACTCAGACTAATGCCAGATCTTGTCCTAAAGGTGATGACTGCGATCCTGACAGTAAAACCCTTAGTGGTTTGTTTATCCACAGTTTTCTTCCCTTTCTTTTCTGATGGGAGAGACAGCTGTTCACTAGAGGGTAAGATGAAAATTGATACACACAGTATCAATACACCTCTGCAACCCATTCAGAATAATCCTGACAGATTCCTCAATCCTAACAGCATGACATCCCAGCCCTATCACTTTAGTACTCAAGCTGATTCTCTGGAGGATTAATAAACTCTGGAGCACAGTAATATATTTTAAAAAGAAAAGCAGTCCAATTTACATTGTGCATTCTAACAGAAAACAACCATTATTGAACTTAATCTATGACCACATTTTGCATGGGTTATTTTTAAAAATTTGTTCATTCTACATACTCAAGGAATTGGACACTTTGAATCTGAAAAGCTTTTCTGCATTTAAAGGACCGTTATTGTTCATGTGTGCCATCTACCTTTCCTTAATCCTTATTTTCCTTATGATTGCAGCCAACAGGAGCAATTTGCTCCACATTAAGTCTGTAAGTAACATGGATATCCAAGTCCTGCAAATATTTTTCATCAGTTTCTGTCTTAATAGTGATTGATATGTGCTTTGTGTGAAGTTGAAGCTATACAATTTTGTCTACCACTGCTCCTTTTTCCTCAGCATTTCATCTAAATTGTTCGGTAAACATAATCCATAAGAAAAGATTTTTCTTTGCTCTTCAACAAAGGAATTATTCAGGTTTACTTGTGGCAGACACTCTTAATACTTCAAAGCAATGTATACAGAAGGCCTGAAGTTTGGTCTGAACTCTGATAGATCAGTAAAATTGTGGTGGACTACATTTTTACCATCTTGTACCTGCTACAGAAGTTTTATGCTCAGATTTTTATTCTATTCATTCCTTTTTTCCTAGCCATTAAATAATTCCCAAACCCAGAAAACAAACTAACAATAGAGAAAAAAATATATCCTACCTTCCTCACAGTTTTCTCCTTTATAGCCCACAGAACAGACACAGTTCCCTTCGATGCAGGAGCCATGACCTCCACATGAGGGGTCAATGCACTGGCTGATGGGCACGTCACATTCTGGACCTTTCCAGCCACTGTAGCACAAGCAGGTGCCTTTGGAGTACTGACCATTGCCACTGCACAGAACGGGGCAGGCAGCTGGAAAATGGAATGAAAGAACAACAACACACAGGATCATGCATGTAGTCGTGTAAAAGTGCACTAAAAATCCACTATCAAACACTTATACTCAAATATGTTCAGTTACTCAGGAAAAAATAATCCAAGATAATTCGCTGTGGTTCAGTTCTTCATTTCTCAAACAAATAATTTGATTGCTATTGAATAAAGCACATATGTGTTGGGCATTCTGAGAACACAACTCCTATTCTTTGGAGAATACTGAAAATGTTTGGGATAACTAATGGGGTAATGTGAACAGATTTGAGGTTGACATTACTCTGCTTTGTTTCTCTAGGTGACATCCAATTTTCATAGATAGAACACAAAACATTCAGTCCCCACAACAGCTTATCATATGGCATCTTTCTTTTACCATAACACTTTAATGCAATATGGCCAAACATTTTTATACCCTTTGGTTTCTAGTGTAAGAATCTTGAACATCAGAATGACACAAGATTTCAGCTACTACAAATGCACCTTGGCACCACTATCCCTGCTGAGTCTTGTTTCCCTGAATCCCAGTGACAGCTTTTACCCTGTGTGTACTGGCAAGAAAGCACCATTAACCCTTACCCCTCATTACTGTGTTATTAAGGGGGTAAGATGTTCTTAGCAAATATTCATTTATGCAAATGAAGTGAAGCTATGAATAATAAAAGTAGTCAGTAGGTCCTGGGTGCCAGGAATCAGATGTTGTACATATGCAGAGCAAGGGAAAGAAACAAGGGGTTGATTGAAACCCAGGTGCATATAAATGTTTCCCTGAGTCATGTTCACTCCTGTGTGCTCATGTCTGCCTTGGGAACATGGCAATCTGTGAACTTCTGGGCCTGTCAAAGACCGGCTGTGTGGTCACTAGCCAGAAAAATGGAAAAAATCCCAGAGAAATAACAGAAAATGGGGGTAATGAAGTGAATCTTTAAGAAAAGCTTGGAGCACTTTTGTGCTCTTCTCTCTGATGCAGTTTGATAAAGACAGAAAAGTATTTCCCTGTCTTTTCCCTCTTCAAAGTAATTAGAAATGAACACCCGGTGTTACAGTGCCAAAAATATACTCAAAAGCTACTATTAATCATTAAAAGGTCCTAATGTCTTCTTGGCTTCTACTATCCCTTTAACCCCAATGATCAAGAAGAACCCAAGTAATTGATTTCCTACAAAGAAATGTGCAATGGTCCAGTTATTCAACTTCTCCATTGTTCAGCCCAGCAATCCTTATTAATCTTTACTGTCCCATTGATCTGCTGTAAAAACAGATTTCAGGACAGATTTTTTTGTGAATTTTCTTATTTGATAGGTTAAAAATTGATTTGATAGGTTAAAAATCAAAATAAAATTCAGATTTCTAACCTGAAATGTTAGCTAAAATTTAGAGTGCTGAGAATTATTTCAATTAAAACTACAGATTAATGGGCTGCATGTCATATAATATGTGTAATTTTTTTTGGCCTATTTTTCTTCTACATTAGAACAATATCAAAGTCAGTATGCTGAAGTTTTGGGTTTGCTACTGCTTCTATGTCTTAGATCCATATTATCCATCCTTTGGTAGCAAAGAGGAATTCATTCTACTGCATTACTGGTGTTCTCTCTTATTATAAGTTTTGTCCAGTTGCTTTCTTCTGCATTGCAAAAATGAACAGAAATTTGAATAAAATATAATTTCCATCGGCAACTGTACATGTAGCAGAAGGGATTACAAGTGACCTCACCCCTGGTAATTCACAGTTGTACTAATTACCAGAGAAGAAGGACCTTAATGGGTTCTGCTGCCCTTAATGGGTCACAGCAGTGACTAATAAAGATAAGTGTGATAGAAGGGGTGGGCTGGTCAGGGAGAGCCTGGGGGTAGAGGAGCTCTGAGGAAGAAGGAAAGATCCAGAGAGACACAATGAAGAACAAAACTAGGAAGAAAGTTGCTGCTGCTGCAGAAGATTTGCTGTGAGGTCAGTCAGAGTTTGATGGAGTTTGAGCCTGCTGTTGGAGCCTGCAGCCACAGTCGAGCCTGTGGTCAGAGGCAGCAAGGAAATACTTGCAGTCACATTCCAGCAGGAACAGCCAGCAGTCAGGGGCTGTCAGAGAAGCCAACAACAGGAGCTTGCTGTAGTTGGAGTCAGGATGGCTGAACTGTAAGGAAGAATAAACTGAGACCCTTTTCATGCTGTTAAATGAGAGTCTGTGTCTTGGCTCATTTCTACCCTAACGAGAGGTCTGCTGCAATAAGCAACATTTTCATTTCAGATGTGGTATATGTTCTCAAGTGCTTTACTGAGTTCAGTGAAAAAGTTGATGCTAAATTTCTGCTGGTTTCTGAGTTAAATTTACTGAGCCAGCTGACATAGAGAAACTGTCCCCACACTGCACTCCAGGACAGTCTATCTTACATCTTTTTGCACCTCAGCATCAAACACCTTTCCATGATCTACCACATGCTGAACTAGCAGGAACTTGAATGCTGTATGGCTATTCCTTCTGGCTGCATGTTCCCCTGAGGAGCCTGGCTCAGTTCCCAGCCTTTCCCTGATCAGGTGTGCAGCTCCTGCAAGTCACCAGGTGAGCCAGAAGGAAACTGATCAACCCAGCACCACTTCCACTTTCTGGCTATGAAGACCTGGGGGCACAATTCATTTGTCCATAACTCTCAATTTCATGGCTTCTTTTGGGCTGACACTGATACATTTTCTCAAATCAGCATGTAAAGGTAATAATTTCTATCCTGCTCTCTTTCTACAGTGTAGAGGACAGGCAAGTGATCAGAAAGCAGCTTGTCCTAAAGACCTGGAGTGAGCATGAGTGTCGAGTTTCTTGGTGTCATCTTGCACACCCTGAAACACTGTTTAGATGCTGGTCTTTCAGTTGGAACTCACTTTAACACAAAAAATCTCTCTCTAGGACAAGGCATCCATCAGCTCCTGTATGGGGTGGTTAAGTCTGCAGTCCCTTTGGTGAAGCCCACCACAGAAGGAAGTAAATAATGCTGGATGCAAATCCTCTCCATGTTTCCATGCTACTGCAGAGACTCAGAGTTGTCATTGCTGATGGTTTCTCAGTGTGGATTCCCCAACTGCACTAGGACACACTTGCTTCTGCCCACCCAACTCCTCACCACACTGTGATAAAGCTGCATGGAAAGAACAGGTCCCAGGAAGGCTAAATGAATCTGTGGGCATTAGGCAGTTTCTTTGGAGAAACCACATTTGTTCAAGTAATTAAAAGGAAAAAAACTTAAAGCTGACTCACAAGCTAGATACAAGTGAGGAACAGCTCTTCTTGTTTTGTTGTTTTACAGATCAACATGTGAATCAACTCTTGAAACAATTTCTATTCTGCAAACCTCTCTTCTAGCATGAAAACACAAAGACAATAACCCCATTTAAACAGCACACTACCTTGAAAGAGGGACCGAGTGGAAATAACCCATTTTAAAAATAAAAGAGAAAACCAAAACAACAAAAACATCCAAGCCACTCAACTAGGACCAGTCCAGACCTAGCTAGAGAGGTCTGGACCACAATTCTGTGTGAGCCACCTGCTGTAAGATCACTTCTCTGCTTGCTTTGTCCCTAAGTCTCATTAAGAATGGGTAACTACAGTCCAGCTAGAGGTGATGTGCATCTGCTACTTGGGACTTGTCTGTGGGGAAACCATTCTTAGCTCCTACTTTTGACCTGGATTTGCATGGTTCAGCTTCTGGGATACTGCACTGCAGAAGGAAGGTTCCTGGATGGTGCTGGGTCTTGGGCTGAAGAGCTCCCACAGTAGTTTTTTCAGTGCTCCCTGACTCTGCTATGTTGCTTCAAGAATTTAAGAAAAGCTGAAAACCATGTCACAGCTTTTCATTCCTGTCTTCATGTATCCATCAGGTCAAAGGTCTTGCTGTGGCTCATGGATCTATTCAGTCCTTGTGAAGCTTGTCTGTAAGTTGAGCAGCAATCTGCCTTTGGGGGTTTGCCAGGGCGGTCACGATGCCAGTGACACCAGAACTGACTCTGGACAAACAAGAGAATCCGTCACTTAACCTTAGGGATGAAGTTGATACAGTTAAGATTAAGGCACTTGCAACTTAAAGCCACAGTGTAATCAACAACCCTCTGCTGTAGTTATTCTGCAAACTACAGGAATATCACTTTGAGAATAAGAAAAATGACAGATCCTGGGACAGATTTTAGCATTTCCAAGACTGCCATGTCACTAAGATTGCAGGAGAAACATGTAAGCAAGAATGCAAGAAGGTCTAGATTATTATAAGAAGCTGGGTTGTCACTGCAGTAATGAATAGCTCTTCATGACTGTTTTTGCTGTGGGTTTACAGTCTGTCCTGTGTGAGGAAGAGAGAGAATCAAGCAGCTTTTCTATAGAGAACAGGAGCAGGTAGCCTAAAAAGAGTTCTGCTATGCCTATTTCCTAGATCATATTGCTGCAGGATGAGACCAAACCAGTCCATCCTCATTTTACATCCTGGCAGCTTCAGCTGATGGGCAATCTACTCAATAATATTCTAGATTTCTTGTTATCTAGGACTGCTTGTGTTTCCCCATGGGATGTGGGCAGCTCCTGGTCCAGGACAGAACTGATTGCTCAAAGTCTGTTGGTTTATGTAATGGAACAACCAAGCTCCATCTCATTTCTGTGGAGGGATCAATTGCATATCTTACACCAGCACTGGCAAAAGGTGGACAGAGATCTTCAGGAGTAGTTATGGCAACACTCAGACCCAAAGGTGTATGTCCTGAGTGAGGTCTGGATAAGCACAACAGCTATTAACCTTTAATGTTCTTTGGTTATGGGATTATGCCCTTTACTTGTATTTGAACAAAATCAGACTAAATTTTTAATGTGTGGCTCAGCTGATGAACAGAGACAGCAGACTCCTGAGTCCTGTGGGCTGCATGTATTTGAGAACATCGCTGGAGCAGGAAAGACAAGCCAAACATCCCTCTAAAAGTTCTCTCTCTAAAGGGTATTTTGGAGTAATGTTCATATTCCCTGATGCATGAGGAAAGGCGATTTGGTAACAGCCTGTAACACACAGATGAGGAGCAGAGATGGCCAGGGATAATGCCCAAAGACTCTGGCATCAAAAGCCACCATTTTGTCCAGTGACAACCCACGGTGTCCCAGCTGCAGTGTGTGTACACAGTCCTTGCACCCCCCTTCCAGTGTCCACACACACATACTCACCAGAGTGGTTCTTCTAGAGCATGGCAAGAAACAGCAAAGGATATCTGAGGAGGCAAATGCTTGGAGGCTGTTGAAGAACTTGGATTAGTTAGACAGCTGCTGGGTTGAGAGGCTTTCCCCTGCTACTTGGAGCTCCAAACAAGATGTGAAGGCAGAGTTCTGGCTTGGTTTCTCTTGCTGTAGAGCAAACATTACCCTGGTGCAGAGAGAGTCCTGTACCACTAGGATCTAGGCTGTCAGTTCTCTACTGTAGACTTTTTTCAGTTCCTCCTCATAAAATAGACAAATTGGTATGTTTATCTTCAAAATTATTTGAGTCTCTGGGCACAAATATATGCAAACTGGAAAGATTTTTGAATTTGCATCTACAGAGCTTCCCTGTCCTGGACCAGGTCAAAAGCAATGCCCTTATACTATTCTTATTTTGCAAGCAGCTCAGCTTTTCATTCAAATGTCAAATTTAAAACATGGCAGAGGAAGAATATAATTTTTGGTCCCATCTAATTTTTTAATGTGTGTAGCACAGAATTTTGTGGTGAGATGCCCATGACAAAACTGCACCAAGGGTTTCTATTTGGGTAAGGGCCAGAATGGTTGTATCCATAATGCTTGCAAACCCCAATTTTGCATAGAAACCTAATTTTTCTTACCACAAGCTGGAATGCAAAAAAGATGAGCTTGGCTGTTTGTTCACCATGTAAATAGCATGGAAAATCAGGACTGAGTGTTGAAGTATGACCTTACGACTGAACTAAAAGAGCACTTGGAAATTATCTATAGTGCCTGAGTACTGCTGACTGTTCCATCAAACAACTTTAACAAGATTAAGTGACAAGTTAAAACTCATGGACGAACATTCTGTGATTGATCATAGAATTTCAACAAATTCATGGAATGAAAATCTGCAAAAGCAACTGAACACAAAGAGGCTTTGTCTGTTGTAGGAAGTCCTAGCACACACTACATCTAGAACCAGAAGAATTAAATGGAGAAGCAACAAAGAAAAAATAAAACTTTTGCTCTCCCTCAGCTATCTGCTGTATGTCACCATCACAGCTGAAATCCTGGATGAAATGGAATTTTGGTCTCAGCCACTACAGCTTTACTTCCCTCTAAACAAATAAACACATTCAGAAAAAAAGCATTCTGAAGAGACACTAATTATACTCCAGTGTAAGATATGTTCATCCCTTGTTGAACTCTACAGAATTTTGCCACACCTAAGAAAATTATTTGTATCTGTAGGTGCTCCTGTTTAAGAGGAGGAAGTAAATTTCAGTCACATAAAATCACTGAACTGATTTGGGCAGCCTTGCTATGCACTTTGGACATGGAATTGCACAAATTCCTTGTTATATAAAGGAGTGGATAATGCAAGCACACTTGCATAATGAAACTGAAGTTGTCTTTTTTTTTTTTTTTCCACTGACCACCGGGAATTGAATTGAAGACAGATGTAGGTCAAACTTCTTAGCACTGAGCCCTACCAGGGACCCTTCTGGGTGCAGTTCCTCTAGGGGATAATTAATTCAGACTCTGTAATACCTCACACTTGGACTTCCTTTTAGCAGAGATTAGGCTGCTAAGAGATTATGCACGATTTTGCCAACATATAAAGAAGATGGATTCCAGTTTTTGACAGTCTAATCTGAAGCCTATAAATGCACTCCAGGTCAGCTCCAAACTGGAGCAGAAGTAGAGGAAAGAGCCAAGACAAATGTTGTGCACAACCGCCTGATTCCTAATGAGATAGATGAGAGCAGAGTCACACTGCACTGGCATTTTTCTCTTTTTGGTGGTGATGCATATGCAGCATTTAGACTACACATATTAATTTCTCTTCAATGGACAAATTATATTAATAAATAAGCAAATAAAGATGTGTTTTACTGATGCAAGAGTTGAATCCTACAACTGTCTACTAAAGCCCCAGATAATTTTAGATTAACTACAAAAGCTACAGTCAAGTTCCCGTCCTTCTAAAATTAAGCCATACCCATTTATGGATGAACAATCTTAATCAAAATGGCCTAAAATAAACAAAATTACTATACCCAAAGGAAACAAAAGCATTTGCATTTTAGAAAATCTGCCCAGTTATTAAAATAATTAATTGCTGTCAACTTGATTCAAAATGTTGGCTCCAGACTTTACATTAATATTATAAACAAAAATGTATTGAGACATCCCTTGTTTTATTATACATCCCATCTTACACCAAATATTTGCCCTTAATTATCATATCCCTTGTTGCATCAAGTATTTGCCCACAGACATTTCTAAAAAATAAGACATAAATCTATTAGTTGTAGTCTGAAAATACAATGGTTTTCTTTGACAACACTTCCCTTCATATTTTCTGTTTAAACCTATTTCAATCAGTTGGCTGCACATTCCATTGCTTGTCTACAAGCTTATTAGTTTTTACTGAAGTTCATTTGTGGATATGAAAATCTGAAATAACTTCTAAGACCATTTCATGGTTTATGTTGTTTCTCTTTTACTAGTTTATGCTAATTTTATACTACTTCCCTTGGAAGAAGCTGCAAAATCATGCCCAAGAAAAACATTCTGAAACGGGAAACTAGAGTGTGTTCTCTCACCTGCTCTTTGTGCCCCACAAATGTGCTATTTGCACAGTCGGGAAGAATGGTGTTTGACTAGTCGGGCTGCTCTTCAGAGATCACTAAATTCACCAACTCTTATCAGGCTGAAATGTTCTTAAGAACAGTGACAATTAGAAAGATCTACAAAGTCTTTTTTAGGTTGCTCTAAGAGCTTGTGCTCTTCCAAGCAGAAATCATCTAGAAATTCACCCAGAAGCAGGAGAATGAACAACTGTCACTGACATGAGGTGGTTCAACAGTTACTCCATGAAATGCTTTGACTCCAGAACACAGAACTAATTTAAATGGTTTAACAGTAGTGCTGCTCTGCCCTGGCACCAGGTCAGCATCAAGAGGGAATGCCTCTCACAGCAGTCAAGCCCTGCTCTCCCTACTTCAGTTGCCCAACACCAGCCCCACCAAGCTCCCAAGCCATGCCAAACTGCACATTAGCAAGCAAGGAGGAAACCCACAGAAGAATTTCCAGAAGGACAAAAAACCCATCAGGTGTGTCAAATCTCTGACATTCAGAAACCATTTGGGGAAAGCAGCACACGCTGACTTAAGCACTAAAGTATGGATGCTTTAATTAATCCGGGGTGAATTTAATTGCTTTAGTTAAGTGGAAATCGGGTTAAAAATGATGCAGAGCATGCTGGGGTGTGTTAAAAACATGACATATGAGTTGGATGAATCGATAAATTAAAACTGCACAGATGTTTTAATTAAACCCAGGAAACTTAACAAAGATCACTAGAGACTTTTAAGCCTATGATTAATTCAATTCATTTAAAATACCTGTAGAGATATGGGGATGCCTCCATTTTGGGAGTTATAGAAGTTCTCAATCGATAAGTACTTAAGCTGTTCTACAAAAAAAATGGGATGATTTTTATAGAAGTGACTGGGCAGCATTAACTGCACAATTAATATTTACTTTCTTCTGAACACTCAGCAAACTTTTGCTTTGGCCCAAATTTATCACAAAGGTCATATTTTTTCTCATGTCTTCAGTGTGAGCCTATCCATCAAAAAGAAAACACTTGCTGTTCCCTCCTCTACGATTGCACAAAGTACCTATTTCCATTAGATAATTGCTTAGCTTAACAACTGTTACAAAAAAAATCTATGTAAGAAATACAAATGTGTCTTCCCACACTACGACCGATTTCCAGAAATGCAACAATTTTTTCAAATTGTATCTTTGAGGTTGCTCAGTTGGTACAAGCAAATGTTGCTTGATTATTTAACCCTATAATATTTTCAGTAACAATAAAACTGCAGTCCATAAGAATAAGAAAATCAAAACAAAGCCAATATCAAATATCTCTATTTTATAAAGAACTATTTTAATGGTGGATTGAGAGGACTGAAGCCCCATTAGTGCTTTTATGAAGATGAGCTTAGACAATCTCACTAACCACCAACAAAGACCTTAGATAAAGACACTGGAGTGCTTCAGGGGGAGGGAAAGAGACCACTGTTCTGTCTCCCCAGAGAAGTCACAGCTGCACATAAAAAAAATAATTTCAAGTGGCATAAAACAGACTACAAATTGGAGATGGAGACAAAAGGGGACATTTGAGTGCAGTGACACTTGATAAATCAGCTAGCTGTGCCAGGAGTCAAATGTCTTGAGGACTTTGTTCTGTCAGTACATTCTGCATTCAACTCTTGGTCAGCCTGGCTGTTTCTTTCTTCACCACGGCAGAAGCTCTGCCACTGTCACTGCACTGCTGAGGGAAGAGTGCAGTTCCCCACACAGTAGAGAAGGTGATTTGCAGCCAGTCCAGATCAGCTCCTCCCTCTCTGCTGCACGTTAAAGAGCAGCACAGCTCAATGTCCTTCTCACATGCATAAATGTGTTCAAGGGAATGGAACTTCCCTTGCTCGGGTTCTGACTTACCACGGAAGAATGAGACTGATCAGTTTGCCACTTATTTTATGCATTTGAAAAGGAAGGAAAAAACCCAAAGCAACCAAACCAACTCTTTTTCTGTGAGTAACACAGAATCAGAGCTGTGAAATTCCTGCTTTAGAAATAAGCAATGAAGTTGCTACAAGACCATGCAGAGAAACAAGTTTTACTTCCTACCAACAGATGGGAACCAGCAGATGTTGAAATCAGCTACTGTCATAGACAGGCATGTAGATATTCATTCCTCTGTTTTGATAACTTCATCACTAGGAAAACTGTGGAGGAAGGCAGAACTAAGCTATTCCACAGTTTTCAGTTGCTATCTCAGTGGAAAGAGTCAGTGAGGAGTCAAAGAGATGATGCTTCTAAAAAGCAGCAGTGAGATGATGCTCACAAAAAGCAGCAGTAAGGACAAACATCAAATACCAGAAATTCCCTTCCAAATGTAAGTGTTGTGATCCATAACAGAAAAGCACTAACTGCACAAAGTCACTTATACTTCTAGAAAAAGAAACAAAAAAAGTGAAATATTCCTTCAAATATTTTTGTAAGTTTTACACCACTCCCAGTGAACACTGTGAAAACTATTGCTCGGGTGGTAGTGGCTTAGCTCTGGCTAAACAGCAGTGCAGTAGATGCAGGACTGCACTCACAGCTTGCAGCATTCAAGTACTTAAAATGCAGGCTGATTTGGTTTCATTTCAGTTACTATTATTTGCCTTGTTAAATTTACCAGAAAAGTTAAATCATAACATGTTTAACTGCACAGTTCCACATTAGCTGCAGATACTTAAACATTTTTCTGTTTGAGTTAGAGATTTTTTTGTTTGCTTGAGAAAGAGAAGGGGGATGAGAATTAACTGAATTTAATCTTACTGAAGTAAGGACTAAATATAGAAAAATATCTAAATTACAGTTTTGAATCCAGATATAGTGTAGGTGTGAAAAAAGTTGTGCATGATGAAATCCGAGGCTATGATTCAGGGCTGTTTCTGTTATTCAGAGATGGGAAATGTCTAAGGATGTCTGACAACAGCTGTACTTCTATAATGTGATTTACAATACTACTTAATCATTGTCGCTTCAATGACATTTACCATCTTCACAAGGACTCCAAGACAATCCCAACACAACTGCCAGCATGAACCCTTAGAACTTAATGAAATAAACAAACACCAGTACAATTCCAGGGAGACAAAGCAAAGTAAAACCAAGATGTAGATTGCAACACAATTAGATAAGCTAACCAATTAAGCACAAAAACAAATTACAAGGCATACAGCACAGTGAGCACAATTCAGCTCAGCAGAGCAGAGTGGGAGCAGAGAAATTCTTGGCCACCAATGGAAGTATTATGAAGGAAAAAAGCTTTTTGGCTTGCCAGAACTAAGCTGCACAATGGTTTTTGTCCTGCATGGATTTATATGGATGTTCACTTCCTTGCTGCAATCAGAACCTTTTGGAATATTCGACTTATTGGAACTCCATTGAAACAGAAGATATTTGTGGAAATAGATGTATTTGTGCTGCACATATTTAAGAAGGGAAGAAAGAGAAGTAACTGATAACACAGCAGTCTTGAAAGGCAGCTGTGAGAGATCAAATTAATGTACCCAGTTTTTATTAAGTATGAAAATATTACATAATGCTGTTGAAGAAAATTCCATTAATGAGATTTGCCTGTGTTTCCATGTGCTTTCCATCTTGGACATAGGCAAAGCAAACTTTCTTATAATACTAAGCCAATAAAATTTGGTTCCAGCTCAGCTACAGTACTTACTGCCTGTGACTGTCTTTAGTCCCTGAGTTTCTCCAGGTGGGATAGTGAATGATCACACAAAAATACCCGAGTGTTTGCTGAAGTCAGAGAATTATAATTCCTTACATGTTCACTTTTCACCCATCATGTTTTGTCTATCACTGGCATCAGTGACTTTTGTGAAATATTTTCTTCTTCCTTCATTACTGAATTCCTCAGTATTCCCCATTGTTTTTTTCCTTAATCCTTTTAGCTTTGTCTGAAATTTTCTCCTGCAGAATAAATCTGCCTTCTTAGCTACACCACTACCCTACAAGCTCTTTGGGAAAAGGAATCATACATAATTTCATAGGCTACAGCATGAACTCAGAAACATATGAAAGGACAATGTAATTCACATGGACAAAGTTGTCTATATGTTTACTGGTGGTTTAATAGAGAAAATAAGCTAATAAATTGCTACATGAGATGCAACTATTAGGTGCATTTAACAATATGAAATACATTTCTTAAAAAAAATTAAAGCATTTTTGTTGCCCTGTAGAGGCCCAACCTTAACAAAAAGAATGAAGGATGTACTTCTAGACAACAGGGGAATCCCCACTTAAAATGATTCAGGACAAGATCTTTTGCAGATAAATTCTTTATAACCATAAATTCAATGCTGGAATCAGCAGAAGCTGTAGAAACTTTAAGAACAATGTGAATTTAATATTTTGCATGTTGAAACCTATATTCTTAAAGTATGTTTCCTCAAGTATTCCCAATGCTACAAGCAGCTCCTGGGTGTTATTTCAACTTCGCAAATATTCTCTTACAAAGAATGCAGAGGGTATGAGCACCAATTGCAGCCTGGTGCAGAAAAGGGAGCAATCTGAGGGCTGCTAATCCTCCTGTTCAATCCACATGGTTCTGGAGGGACAGGTACACATTCCTAAGCAGCAGTGAAATGTTAATGTTAAATGCCTTGTGTTGTAACAGAAATTTAACAAGGTATCTGCTGTAGAATTCCAGAGCCCAGCCCCTCCATGTCCCTGTTCTTACTTCCAGTCTCCAGGAGGATCCATGAGGATTGATGAGGAAGCTCAGACTAGACACGATGGCTCCTATTGCCCTGAACCCCTTCTAGAGCCATGAGCACTCACAATCTGAAAGAACTCAGCCTGTGACCCCTTCAGCCCTTGGCTCCTGCTTAAATTGCCAATTAGAAAGAGCTGCAGTGATGGATTTTGTGTTGGCTCTCCTTGTCTACCTGACACTGGATCAAAGCTACTATCTCATTTCATGCAGGCCAGCTAGCAGCTGACAGAGAGCAATGGCTGTCAGTCATTGTCAAAATAGGTTGCATGTCTATTTATTTATTCTGTAATTAATATTAGGCAGAGTTAATAGCACAAGCTCCTTTTTAGAGTGTAATGCAGTTCTGTACAACCAAGAAAAACAAGGGCAGGCAGGCAATCACTGCCCTGTACATAAAAATCTGGACAGCAACTGAGGACATGACCAGTTAGCAAGAAATGAAAATAGCTTGCTAATAAAATATGAGACTGGGAAAACAAGAAGAACATTTATAACAAAGGCATTTTAAGGTACTGAGTCAGAGAGGTGGGAACTGCTGGTGGGGAACACTGCCAAAGACAGCCTTGTCTGTTCAAGTATCAAAATGATACTTCCACCCACTGTGAGAGAAGATTTGAGTGACAAGCCAGGGCTGTGCTGCTGCTGCAGCATGCACAGAAGTTGGCACACATACACACATAAATACACAAAACCCAAAAACAAACCCACCCAGAAAGAGATACAAAGAGAGAAGCTGAACATGCTGGATTCTGTCAACTGCAAGAAAGGATGTGAGATATGTGTGGGTGACAAGTCAGGAATGCAGCATTTCTAGAGAAAAGCACACTTCTTTTCGTTCCTTCAACAGCACAGTGTAAGTGTAAGATGATACATGCTATGATTATGAACATCTAAAATGCTTACCAATGGTTATTTCTTCTTTGATTTACCTTTTTTTCCTCTATCTCACTTCTTTTTAGCCCTGCCCTACATTCTTGCTTATCAAAGTGGAAAATACCATCATTCTACTTTTCATTAAGGTTCATAGTCTGGAATTTTTTTGACTCATTTTCTTGTCTCACATTCAAGCTTTGACAAAGTTTTTACAGACATTTTTCTGCATTGCATCTGTAAGTCAGAATTCTGCCCCGCCTTCCAGTAAATAAAACCTACATTAAATAAACACCTTTTTCTCCACATTGATAAATTCAGTCTTCTTCAGTCATGTTTATGTGCAGTACTGCTTCACTAATCGTATTGTTAATTTATTAATCTAACCTTCAGCTGTGTGGCTCCTCTTTCCCAGTCTTGTTTCAGGTCTCTTATCTTATGGAAAATGAACTTCATGCTCTAACTTCATTTACAGACCCCCTTCACCCCACACTGCTCACTGCTTGAATTCTGACTTCAACCTTTCTAGAGCTTAGGATAGGATGCTTTTGAAAGTCAAATTTAGAACAAATTTTAGAACTTTTTCTTTTTTTGAGCTGATTCCTATGCTGAGTCTCCCCTCTGAAGACCCCATTTGCCCTCCATAATCCACAACCTGTTATCTGTCTCACCACCCCTCTTTAAAACTGCCTTTACCACAGTGTTCCCCCAAGCTGACAGCAGTCACACTGCTGGTGTGTTTATAATACTGCATTACCACCATTTTTTCCTGTATCTTCATATCTGAAGGGTCAATTGTCCCTTCAAACTTGCATTGAGGAGGTACATTCCTGGAGTCAGGTGCTGCATTTATTTACTTGATTTGTGTGTAAAGGATTAACCATAACAGGTCACCATTAACTTATGCTATTGCTCAGGACAATATTGTAATAATGCCACAAACCTGGCACTTTTCCTGCACTGCTGTTCCTTTCCAGCTGTTTGCTCTGCAAACCCATCTGGTGATGGCATCACCATGTTTGATCCACTCCCCCTCACTTGTCTGATCCATAACCTGGTACTGCATTTGCAGGGAGCCACTTGAACAGTTCAAGACCCTTTCCCCAGTTTGACTGTGCCACGGGAGGCTCAAAGTGCTGCCTCACCTCAGCTTCCATCTCCTCTGTGAGAAGATGGCCACGTGCAGAGCAGGCAGAGGAAAAAGGGGATTCAGCATCCCCTCACCTTTTCCTTCAGAGTCCAGGCAGCTTCTGTCTGCTTATGCTATTTCCAGTACCTAAAATTTCAGGCCAAGTTCTGATGGCAAATAGTGTTTCCCTGACTCACACAGAGAGGAAATATACACTCCTATACATTACCAGCTGGACACCATTCATTCCTGCGGGCCATGTGCTCTACAGCAATGAACCAAGTACTGAGTTATTCTGCAGGATGCACCCCAAAATTTAATGTTTTCTCCGTCGCAGTCACTCTCAGAACATTGTATGCCACTGGGAGCATTCTGGATGTGGCACAAAGACAGCAGTTTCAAGCAGTGTATTCAATGGATGAAAAAACATTACTTTCTGCACTGTTGTCAAAGCAAGAAGCCTCTGAAAGGCCTCAGATCAAGATGAGTCTCAAACAACTGAAATTAGATAACAACTGAAAAAATGCAAGAGTTGCTATTTCTAGTAATTATACCTTACTTACCTAATAATTGACAGCTTTTTACATTTTTTATACAGAGATTAATAGCCCACACATAACAAAGAAAATGGCAATGGTAGGAATTCTTACTGTGGTGCAAACAGCAAATCCATTAGAATAAATTTAAAGAGAGACTACATGTTACAGCTTTGTAACTATTTCAAACTAAATAGATGTTGCAAAAGAAATAAAAAGAAATTTTAAAAAACCTACCCTTCTTTTTATACTTATTAAAGTGGCGCCGTCCTTTGCCAGTAAGCCAAAAACAAACAGAATGAAAATAAAATAATGAAAAACCCACACAAGGAGAACAGGAAAAGAAATTGCGAATAACATAAATCTGAATAATTAGAGTTCTTAAAATCAGATTAAAAAGTCAACTGATCAAACATCGCACAAATTTCTGGTTTAAAAAAAATCCCAAAGCCTTCATTTCATTTAGATTAAAATATTAAACATGTTTCTTATTACATTGCATAATCAACTAGAAGTATCTGCTAAATGGCAACTTCATGGCAGTTGACATAAGCTACTTGACTCCATTTTTGTCCTTCTTTCACAAATTGGACACCATCTCTTAGCAGGCTATGCTCATCATATCAATGTAGAAATCCTATGTGATGGTGCATTGTTCACCTTTTCAGATTAGCTAAAGATGCTTATGATGCAAATCCAAGTATTTTAAAATGCAAAATTAAAGGAGGCTCTGCTCACAGTTGCAAAACAGTATTTGACAGAGTCTTTGGAAGTGGTTTTGTTAAAGGAGTGGAAGAGTTGCATGCCCTTCAAATATCTTATGAGATGAAATGAAATTATAGCCAAGTCTGAGTCACTTCTAGAGCTCAGCTCATTGTAGCACTTCTCTCCATTCCCAGGTGGTGGAAGGCAGGACATGCTGAAGGATGCCTGCTGCAGATTCACCACGGACCTTGAAAATCCAAACTATGATCAGACATGAACAGCAAGAATTCTAAGCAAGAAGGACTTCTTGATATACTTCAGTGGTTATATCATAGAGCTTACAGAAAAATAGAGATGAATAGAAAAAGGTGCAATACACCAAAAAATTACAATAATCACAGCTGCATGTCTGATTCTTTAATTGATCCTTGGCCAGAGAATCACTTTTCACCAATAGCTCCTACACGTAATTGTGGACAAGAGGTTACTTCACAGTGCAGTTCAATTCACAGCAAATCTTCCACTGGCTTTAACTGTACACACTTGCTTTATCAGGACACATCTCTGCATGGAATTATCCTTTGATTATCAGATTTTCTTTTTCTTTGTATGCCATATCTTATCCACATGAGATCAAAATGTATCATTACCTTTTTTGTATGTTAGATGAAATTCTTTAGCCTTAATAAGGATAAACTCCAAAGGGAATCTTGCCTAAGCAAGAATGGAGTAAATCTGCTGATACTGAATACCAGATAATAAGCTATTTCCACAGAATGAGAATGAGAAATACCCCACACAGTGTTTGGCAGGAGTGTTTGAGAGGGTGAAGTTAGTTCCATTTCAATCAGGGTATGAAAGTGTGTTACACCCTGTGGGTTGGGCCAAAAGCTCATCTCTTTCCAATAATTTTCATAGTGTTCTCTTGAAGCTAATGGATCTGAAGTCAAATCTGTGCTGTGTCTCACAGCTTTCCTTCATTTTTATCTTTTAGAGCCACGTGGGTGGAGGGGTCCCTGTGCACTGCCTGCAAATGGTTTGCAGAGACTCCCCTGATGTCTCACTGCCTCTGATGGCCTCAGGATCAGCCCTGGGATAAAGGATTGTGTTTCCTATCTGTCAGACCTGGGGTTCACACAAAAGGGAAGTTCTCAGACTGCTGTTACTGCATGGACCAAGTTCTAAAAGCCATCTGAGGAGCTTGCTCACGTTTTCTCCACATTTCTCTATTTGAGTCTTGCCTCAACTGATTTTATGGTGGAGAAATGATATTGAAAGATGCATTGCTAGGGAAATAATTGAAAAAATCAAATTGAAAAAAACTATCATCTTTCCATACTCATGACAGTTCAAATATAAATTTAACAATACAGTAGATGTACATTAAACATGTGTCCATACATGTAATATGATGTAAAAGATGTAATTCTGTATCTCGTTTTACTGTGCTTTCCCCTGCATAGAATTCCAATTTTGATTTCTGTGTTCTGAAACTGCTCTCACATATGAAGAGAATGCAAGTAAGCAGAAAAGCCTGTGGCTATGAGGACAGGCATGAAAGAGGTGAGGCAAAAAGCCCTTACACCCAGCTTTCAGGGTAAAGCTGTGCAGTTGTTCCAGCACAGAAACACGAGTTCTGTCAACACGCCCATGTTCTCATCTTGTGCAGTTTTTCAAGCTTCTTTGTTCTTTAGAAATACCCTGATGTCTGACAAGAAAACAGTACCAGAGTTGAAGGAAGCTTCCATGAAACCATTTATGCTTTTGAGGGGAAAGAGACAACACAGAAAGGACAAAGCAGGAAGCAGAGGGAATGCACTGAGGGGCAGGAGAAGCCTGACAAATAGTTTGACAAGCACCCTATTCAAAAGCTATTTATCTGTCACAGCCTGAACGAAGTATTTTCTAGCACTAACACAGCATACAGTGCTACACAGAGGTTCAGTAGACAAAGCAGGATTGCTGCACAACTCAAAATGCAAATGAGTTGATATAATGGCCATGTATGTGTGAAGGGTGGCAGTGAAGCACACAGTCACTGCATGCATACTTTCACAGGTTAACACCACAGAAAAGCACAGAGCTGTCAGTCTGTATTTATAGCTCACATTATCACACCATTTACTTTGTGCAATACAGATATCTCCTCTCTAGATTTACCAGCTGTCTTAATTTCTCAGGTAATCAAACAACTATTTGAATGTTCTGTAGAATGAGCAGGGTGAACACTGAAATAGCAGGCTTAGCTTTTCAAGGCCCTTGGGGTCTCTATTTCTCCTTTTTTTTTTTTTTCCTTTTTTTTTTTTTTTTTTTTTTTTTTTGTACTGGGGCACCTTCAAGAGCCAAATGTGGAGACAAAACTCAGAAATTACTCACTCCAGTACAACTATAGCAGCTACTCAAGGAGTATTTCATAGACACATGGATATGCCACAGCAGCGACAGAGGTGGGGCACAATGAACTCTCCTCACGACTGCATCAGGAGTCTAAGAAGAAATGAGCAAATTTCGAAGGCCCTTCAAGTTATTTCAAAAACCTTTCAAACACCAGGCTTTCCCCCTTGGAACACTAACAACCCTCTGGAAAACAACTGATATTGATAGTGTGCTTAAATCTCACACAAACTAAGAAGGAAGCAAACTGTAAAATGTTCTGAGTGTGCTCAGGAGCAGAGGGGAATACAACCAAGCCACTGAATTTAGACAACATATCTACTGCTGGCTGTATAAACTAAAGAAGTCCTCCTTTATGAATCCTTTCCCTAAGACTGTTATCCAAAACTCTAAGAAAAACTTAATGAACACATACTGCCAATCCATAGATGTCATTTAGATTTCTACTTAATCCTTGATAGCGGTGTATTTCCCAGTTTTAGCTGTTAAAATTTACAACTGACATTTCAGAAAATGTTTATTTTAAGATTTTATCAGGTCCTACCTATTTTTCTACAAAAGGCAAAATTCCTTTGGTCAAAGAGTAATTTTATATGCAAGAAAGATGCTTTGTACTAGACGTAAGGCTCAGGCAAGCCAGAATATGTACTACGCTCTATCAATGAAGACAATCAGTCTTTTCTTGCAGACCAGCTAATGATAATCAGAAAGCATTGATAATTCATCCACTTTTCCAGAAAATAAATATTTTCTGCCATTTCTGTCTACTACCCTTGCCACAAAAAAAGGATGTAGCTATGCAAGCTCATTGGAAAGGTGGAATACTTCCACTTGAAAGCTTTTAACTCGAGATCTAAGAATAAAAAAAGCAAATTGTTCTATTTGAGTCTAGCTCAGACCCATGCTAGCTAGCAGGCATTGTAGATCAATAGGTGACAGACACACACTGTGGTTATTTGTAAATATAGGGAAAATGATACCTTTAGCACAATCTGCTCCATGAAATCCTGGAAAACAGTGGCAGACACCTGAGACACACTCGCCATTCCCATGGCAATGGCGTGGGCAGTCTTGCACTGAGTCTGAAATTAAAGCATCACAAGCACATTAATTGGTTAGTTCCTACTCAGGCTACAGATTTTTCTTTCTTTTTTCACCATTTTAATTTGTCCTCAATACTTAGAAGTATAACCCCTAACAATATTAGCAGCACAAGGTTCAGGTGAAGAAGAATGCACAGAGTTTCATGAGAGTATGAGTACATGTAGAGATCTAGTGACATACTGAAGTCACATGTTAAGTTCTGGGATTTATTAGAACCCAAAGTCTTCTGATAATGCTCAAATCCTCTGTTCCAAAAATAGGCAGGACTTCTTAAGACCTCTACAGCCATGCTTGAGTTTATATTGTACAGCAAACACAATGCTTCCTCAGGAAAATCAACGCTCTCCCTTTTGCAATGAGACTGCTCTTGCTCAGCCACTCTGCCATGGGAAACTGATTATCCCAAGGACTGTGTCTTCTTTTCCTTCTGCAGGCATTTAAAGCCTCATTGATTAACCTGACAAAAATATCTGCTGAACATGACAAAGAGGAGATCTTTTGCTCCGGCAAATCTACTTGATCCTTAAAGAAATGAATTAAAAAGATGCAGGTGGCTGTGCAAGAGGACAAAAAGAGTTCTGTAAAAACAGAGGACAAAGTTTACTATCAGAGTTTGAGTGACTGACTGAAATGTTGATGACTTCAATAATATAAGAGTCTGATAACATTTCAGCTGTAGCAAAATACTTTTTTTCCACAATATCTGTTATCATTTGGGTAAAGCATACCTTACTTTGCATAATAACAATCTAAAACTAAAATTCAATTTTTGAAATTAATTCTTAAAATTATTTTAATTTGAAAGCTGTTGGATTTCAGCAGAACATATTTTCAACAGTGAATTATTGGAACAAAAATCTAATTGGAATATTACTCTTCACTATCACTCTCTGTTGTTGTGGGATCTGTGGTTCCAAACTAAATGGTTCTGTCAGCCCCAGGCACCAAATCAAGCTGCTGTACAACACAGAAAAGAGAATTTGGATTTGGAACTAGCAGAACTATAGAGAGTATTTTTATTTGACAAATTAAACTGCAAAGAAGAAAAGGATTCAAGTAGAACTTTAAATCTAATTTCACAGTTGCAGGACACCAAATACAAAATGTCTAAAGCAAATTTTTAAAGAGATGTCATTAGCTTGGGCTCTTGAAATGAGTAATGTAAACAAAGAAAAGAAAAATTGAAATGCAATGCTCAAAGATATCAATTTGTCTCATGAAGAATCTTGTTTATAGATTTATTCATTATTTTGCTTCATGGCACACGAAAGCATTCTCTATGTATTAAAAATCATGGTAAATTTAGTATTGTCTGGGAGTTAACATAATTTCTGTTATTCTTCCTTCTCTTCTACACCAGAGAGATGTTCAGCTGTCTCAGAGCCTTTCATTATGAAGCATCTGATACAAGGTGTGTGTAGAGCCAGATAAAACACTATATTTTTCTCCAGATTTCATTTCAATTACTATCATTGCTCTATCAAGTAGCCTACCTGGCTATTACACCTTTGATGCTCTTGAAAGCTATAGCCTTGATCAGGCAACCCTTTAAAGGGCAGCTTATAATATCCTAAGGTTTTCTAAGCACAACAGGGGCATAACAAGACATGAGCACAAATATTCTTGTTTTTAGAGAAGTGGAAAAAGCCTTCTATGGGAAAATAATGAAAAAAGAAATATATAATGTCATGGTTTGGCAGGGGAGGAATTTGTAGAAGTGATACAAAAGCTTTTTGTGTAATTGATAAGTTTGTGGAACCACTACATATATATATATACATATATGTTGATTTTTCAACATTCATAGAAAGGTATTTTTTCCATCCTAGTTCAGGGTAACAGAAGTTATATATACAAATCCTGTTTGTACTCAATGATAGTCTTGATTATTCACCTACACCCTTTGGAACTTAGGCCAACAAACTGAATGCTATACTAGTGTAAAAGAAAAAAAAACAAAACTAAGCTACATATTATTAATAAAGACTAGAAAACACCTCTGACTATTTTTCATCAAATCTAAAACCTCATTTTTACTTCTTACAGTTTCCCTGAACTAAGAGGAATTACAGATTTATACAACACAGTGCCATTTCAGACTTCACCAGCCAGGACAGAGTATCACAAAGGATACCTCAGAATTTGTCACACCACTGTGAAAAGACAGTCAGCAAAGTTCATTAAGAGCTTCAAAGGACAACAAATCTAATAAAGGTTGGATAATTTAGACTCAGTTTGATTCTCAACCGAATGAAATCCTGTTCTAACAAAACTGCAGCTGGATGTTCTTCCACCACGTTGAGGAGATGACTCACTGTTAGGTGAGTGGTAAGCTGTAAAGCAACATACAGCTAATTAACTGGCTCAATTAATCTCTAGGATGGCTGCAAACAATAATCTCATTTGCAGGTATCAGTTTCTTGAGCTGTCTTTCCACCAAGATTAAACAGCTCTCCTGTTGGATACTATTCCACCTGGGCGTAAAGAAGCATCTTCAGAGCAGCAAATAAAGAGTATCAAAATGACAGAGATAAGGGAGAGGAATATTAGCTGGGGAATGCTTCAAACCACACTGAATTTTCTGAACCTTGTTTTCCAAAACTAAACTAGAGATCAATGGGAATGCTAAAATATTAAGCAAATAATGAGTGAATTAATGTCAGCACACCCCCTTACTGACTCTTTGCCAGAGTAGTGTTGAGTCAAAAAATGCACAGCATCACATAAGGACAAACAGGCCAAATACTGAGAACTGCAGGAAAATATTCCAACCGTGGGTAAGGGAGGGTATAAACAGAAGGAAAAAGTGCCCATCTGGTGGAAGCACCTACCCAGAATGACCGTGCTGAAGGAGACCACCTCTTTGTCCTTGCCGTCGTTGTAGAAGGCCAGGTGCCACAAGCCCACGTCCAGGTACTGCACGAACACGGCCTCGTTCTGAACGAGCGTCTGGACGCTGCGGCGCTCCCGCGGGGACTCCACCACGCTCCACTTCTCTTTGCCATCCAAACGTTCCATGAAATCATACTGCAGGGAGGGGAAAAAAAAAAAAAACAAAGGGAAAAAAAAAGAGAACACAAACAAAACAAAACCCCAGACAAACAGACCTGAATACAGAATGGCTCAGCTCAAGAATCTGACTCTATTTTCTCTTCTACCTTGTTATAAAATAGTGGTTCTGGAAAAAATGTGAAACTAACATTTACTAGCTGACCATGGAACACAAAGAGATTCTGTGACTTTTATTCTTTCTTAAACAGTGACCTAGAATTATGCATCTTTCCCCTGCATAGGTGATCATAAAATGTACAAATTGACAGAATGATTTTTTGAGAAACAATTTAAAATCCATTATTTGACCCATTAGGTTAGGTTCCTACACAGTTTTCAGACACTCAGGAAACCCACTCCCTTTTCTAAGCAATTGGCTGGAATGAATTCTTTTTGAAACAGGAACAGATATCTGAGGTGTAACTCCAGACATACAATTGAATGAAAGCCCCCAGAATGTGAAACAGGAATAGCACAGACAGGAAATGCGTTTGTCTAATGTAACTCACGACCAGATAAAAATAAACTGTACAAGTTTTACATTACAGAGTAAAAGTTGCTTACCTGAGGTTGTGTGTGGAACAATCAGGGCAAGTGTGATACAAAAACCAGAGGGAGCATGGAAAGGAATAACACAAATAAGGGAATTGAACTTATATTAAGGAAAACTGAGAATTTCTGTTTGGATGGCTTCCAAAGAAGGTAGAACATTGCATTAATCTTTGGAAAAGGGATCAAACAGAGCAAGTGATTATTTAGAACATAAGAGCGATGGCACCATTAATGGCATGAAACTAAAAAAAGAAAGAAAGAAATTTAAGATGAATGTCAGATAAGCTTCCCATCTATTAAGCTCAGTAAATAGCCTCCCAATGGAGATGCCACAATTAAACAAGACTGGAAGAAATATTGGTTAGTCTACAACAGGGAATAACTCTGCATAACAAAGCAGCTGGGATAGCTGTCCTAATAGGCTTTTTTTCTGTCAGTAATGTCTGTGATTCTGGAGCTCTCAAGCTCAACTGAGTAGATCTCATAGTCCCTATCTAAGGGAAGCCCTTAAGAAATACCAAAACCAATACATCTAATCTTTTGATAGCTGCATAACAAGTCCCCTATGAAAACACATCTTGTTTTAGACACATTTATCTGTGTAGGAGTAGATAGAGATAGATAGACATGTCTAAAGAAAGATGCATGTGTTCAATAAAATACAGTAATAGTATGTGCTTGCTTGCCCAGTAGCTTCATTACATTTCCCTCTGTTATCTCTACCACTTCCAGGGTGTGCCCACAACAGCTATGAGAAAACATCCACCTTCCCTTGCTTTCACTTTAAACAGAAAACTGCAACCTTGCCTCCTAAATAGAACAAACATCCAGAGAAGGACACACACACAGTTTTGCACACTGTATTCCACTCAGGAACTGTGAGCCCTAGTAAATTATTCACAACTTGTGATAAAATAATGAAGATTCTCTCTATTAGGGGAAGACACAGACAAAATTAACACTCTAGTGCCATCACATCTATCCAAAACTGGGGTATAAAACCCAGTTTTATACCTTTCTAGCTGAAAATCTCTTATGTACCAGCATTATGGAGCCCTGGTATGCTCAGCCTTACAACAAAGGGAAATGTCTGGAAGAACTATTGTCTTCCTGATAAACTGTGGAACTGACACTGACCTGCAGCCTTTCCACAAAGGAAATCCATGGCAGGGAGGAATTAGATCCCCAATCTACTAATGTTGAGAGCTATCATCACAGTGAGTGCATTATGCTCTCTATCCATGATTCTGTGCTTTTAAATGAGGGACAAAGTAAGAGAAGTGGAATAAAAGAGTTTCACTCAATATCAGATTGCCATCCACTTGAGCCTTTTTCCACATATGATTTAAATGGGAAAAGGTAAATCAGATAAATTAATAAAAATCAGGCAAAGCATGCCAGAGATTTAGAGAATTCTGGCATGCCAGTAACTTTCAGCATATGTGAGGTATACACACATATATCTATCTCTGAAATCAATGGCATTTGGAAAGATTGCTAAAAGCCATTGTCTAACAGTCAGAGGTTAAGGACAGACTCATCACCTCCTTGGGAAATGTTATTACTTGGGCAACATCTTGGGAAAAAGAAATTGTGCTCTTCAGAACAATTGTTCACAAAGGGTCAACTGAGGAAGCAGCAATAAAAGCTGACATTTCTCACTGGCAACATGCTGTTCGTCTCTGCTTGTGCTGGCAGGTTCCTCTGCCTCCCTCTGTTTGATGCTGATTCCACCTCATATAGTAGAGAAGGCTCAGCAGTTGGCCAGATCGAAGGGGAAGAGTTTTCAGCCTGAAGCTGCTTGAAGTAGTTTTAGCTGCAGAATCTCTTTTCATGATGATGGGGTGTGACCTAGTGAGAGCAGGTCCCTTGGCACAACGATTTTAACTTTGGTACAGTTAAGAGTGGTATTGCCCCTTTTTAATCAAACTAGGACAAATAATTTAATGCCCAGGCAAAAGCAAAATTACTGAATCTAGATAACTCTGTGAATGCCGAAGTACTGGTGCAAAGTGATACAGAAAACAATAATACATTTTTATCCCTCTTTGGATTTCTCAAACTGAGGAAAAAAAAAAATGAAGGAAGTTAATATATCTGCTGGTGGTTCCCTGGGTGTATTAATCTTAATATGTCAGTAAGGATGAGGTATATGTGCCCCAAAATCAAAAATCCCTGACTGAAGGGTCACCAAGATGACACTAGAAACTCATAAGCACATGCTTGGCTGAATCATCATTTCACTTTTCACGGCCCTGTTGATTTTCTGATTTACCACCCTTGCATGATTAATTACTTTTACATAATGTTGTGCTGAAGATATCACTCTTGCTTTAAAGCTACTTATTGGCATATATGAATAGATTAGAAAACCCATCTAGGAAAAGGAGGCAAGTAATTTCATGATCATTAAAAAGCAACTGTGGAATCCTTAATCTACCACACACACACACACACAACTGCTAGGGAAGAGGCCACTAAATCACATGAATTAGGGAATGGACATGTCAAACCAAATTAAATTGCTGAAGTAATTTGGAAGTTTCACTGACTTTTGGCTTTTTTGTTTTCTTTTTTTATGATCCTTTATAGTTCATGGCTTCATACTGAAAATCACAAAAATGGCTAAAAAAGCTGAGGAACAACATGCAGCAGAAATCCCAAATGACTACATCATCAGAGTTCAATTTTGCAGCAGGGAGTACTTACTATGATTAAAGCCCAATACAAGCGAGTGACTTGCCAGCCTACATCGCTAAACAAATTCCAAATTCACTCTCTCGGTGAGTTTGTTTATTTTTACTACCCAGCATACTGAAATCCTACTGCTTACTTTTATTTACAAACCTAAAATCTCATGCTAAGTTCTTTCTGAGCAATTTGTTTTTATAATTTCTCCATTCAGGGCTTTCTACCCTCTGATGCATTTTATTCATGGGCTAATAAAGACTTTCCTTTTCCCGTAACCATGGGGAGTCAGCAGAACAGTTTCACACCTATGGTTGTGACTCCAGCACTGCACAGAGCCACCGAGCCCAGCCACACAGAGGAAGGGAACCACTTGTGACCACTGTGAAGCTGAGGGAGCTCTCAGGGCTCAGGACTGGAAATGCAGAGGGCCATCAAAATATTCAGGGATTTTCTTAGATTTGAAACAATTTGCATACCTCCACAAAATGCCTAAGAGTTTTTGAGATTAGGAATTGAAAAGAATGATCTCCTAGAGCTCTTGTCTCAATAGGGGG
Organism: Passer domesticus; assembly: GCF_036417665.1. NCBI lineage: Eukaryota > Metazoa > Chordata > Aves > Passeriformes > Passeridae > Passer > Passer domesticus. The sequence continues at coordinate 13,697,571 of NC_087486.1, read as the reverse complement.
TGCATATTCAACAGGAGAGAGGGAGCATGCTTGGGGTGGCGGCCAGCATTTGCCTTTATGCCAAAGCCCTGCAGGATCTAAGCAGCCAGGAAAACATATGGCAGGGAAGCTTGTTTGCAAAGTGCTCTAAAATTAGTTCTTCATAAAATCCATTTGGTAATTATTCATTAAAATACAGCCATGAAACATCTGACACCCACGATGGCAGCCAACCAACCGGTTTGTTCCCACATTTGGATGTGCCACAAGCCAGCCAGTTCAGGCCAGCCCGTGGCCACCAGGCAACTCTGAGGTGCTCAGAGCACCTAAAGTGTTTGAGCACCTGTTAAAAACCAAGGGAACACTGATGCTCCCTTGCTCTCCAAGGTTTTCTTTTCAAATAAAGCCATTTCCTGGTATGAATGAAAAGAGTTTTCATTTTGACATGAAAAATTTATAAGTATAAACCACGCTGCTGGAAATGAAAACAATACAACCCCACACATTGCCTTCTCCAGACATTCCAGGGAAGTTCCTCTCAGGTTACCTCATTTCATGCATCATTTGGAACGTGCTACCAGCATGTAGCAACACCATAGTTGCTGTAAGCTCTGCAGAGTTGCTTCATGCATTATTTGACATTTACAGTTCATTTTCTATACATTATCAATTCTATTAGTATGACTCTCTTCTGCTAAATTCCTATTGATCATTCAAGCCTGCAATGTGCATTTTGTTATTTCTGCATAGCACTACACAGGTTGGAGGGATTTTGCCCAAAAGCACTGCATTTCTTGCCACTCAAAACTGCATTTTTGCCTCTCCTCCGGAGCTCCACTCCCCATGCACATGGCACACAGGCTGCATCCAGACAAGTTCACAGCTACATCAGTTTGACTGACTAAACCAGGCATTTGGAATATTTGCTAAACAGTAATACTGAGAAGGTTAAATCTCAGCAGGGCTCTCAGACAGGAACTGCATCTTGTTGTCTCAGGTTAATCATGTACCTAATTTGCTGATTATTGACTTGTTCCCACAAAGGATTTTACTCGGCTTGACATATGAGCACTGATCAGTGATGAACTGTCAAGCTGTTCACTGCTTTAGAGCTCATGTCCCTAACCTACAGAAACAAGGATTTTAAATTTCAATTTTAAAATATCGTCTGGTGTCAACTTCAGACTGTTTTCATTCATACAAAAGTATTGTGCTCCTTTCTGTCAGAACAAGGCTTCTTTTCACTAACTCAGGTCTGTAACAGCTTGCATTTCTTATTCTAAAATAACTTTTCTTGGTAGCAGCTTGACTGAATTTTGATTGCTGGGCAAAATTGCCATGGAACCTCCTGCTGCAGCACCCTATTAACAAGCACCAAGACCCTGCCTGAATGTGGGAAGTTTATGCTGGCTCAAATTGCAGATTCAGACCAGATCTACACTAGTTTATATACAGCGTGTTTCATTAACCCCACTTATGAAGAGGTTTACAACTGCTTCCTCTGAAGACTGGAAAGGAGGTCCCCTAAGGAGGAATCCAGCTCAAGAGGAAACACAGATGATATTTCTCATTATTTAATTTAACACAAAGGTCACAAAATTTCTATTCTATCCATGTGAGGTGGAGTGAACAGAAAAAAACTGCCTGATCACAGCCTTCTTAGATGAGAGCATCATAATGAAACCTAGAACAAATACATTGGATCATACTGCAATATAAAGTTTATCCTGAACTTAAAAAAAATAAAAATTGTACTACCAACTACTTCCAACTGGATTTCTTGTAAAAGATACAGGCATACCTTCCTCACATCTTAGTCAAAAAATTTAAATTAACCTGTATTTATAGCAAACTTTGATGATTGCTTCGGAGCTTTGGTTGCCCTAAGTAATTTTCATTTCATGATTTATACTTTTGTTTGTTTTCCTCAACTAAATTGTCATTTTATTCATGATGGAATAGGGGAAGTGAGCACTAAAATACTGAATTAAATGAGACATGCGCAATGAATTATGCCATTGCCTCACTGGAACAGCTGAAGATCCACAGACATAATTTCACCCTCAAGACAGCATATTGAATGAAGCCTTACAGCCAAAATCAAAACATTCTTAAGAAAGGCTCCCACCCTGGAACATATTCTCTGAAGATATATTTTTTGTGTTGCCCGGATGGCTGGAAATGACTGAAAATCAGTCAACAGCCCTCTGCAATTTCCCAAGTTTTTCAGTCTTTGTATCAAATTTTAGAACATCATATGCTGACATGGAAAACTGACCATGTGCTCCCCTCCTTGGCCCGTGCACTGCTGATCCTGATTTCTTACCACTCAAACACACCCATTCAGTAACTCACAGAACATTGGAAGACAGATTTCTACAGTAAGCTGATGAATTTTGCACAGCCAAAGCTCCTTCTGCACAAATTCTTAGAAGCAGAGGTAATAAACCCATATCAACCTCCTCACTCCTTTACTCCCAAGTTTGATTAAAGATTTTGGTCCTCAACTTATCAGTTTTTTCTCATAGATAACAGGATAGTTTTATCCCAGTTTGTGCCAAGATTATATAAGAGAATTAAAACCTCGTTTGAATGGCAAGGACATAATTACTTATTTTATAAATGTATTGCTGAAGCATTTAACAACCTAAAAATGTTAAGATGAAGGTGGTTCAGTCAAATATGACAAATAAAGGAATTCAGGAAATCCCTAAGCTTGAATTCTGTAAACTCCAACATAAACCTAACAAAGATGGCCTAAGTTTTGCATTCCGACATTCAAAGCCAACAAATATATTGATAAAGTACCTGGGCATGTGATGGTGGGAGTCCTCTTCTTATATAAACACCAAAAAGAGCATCCTTCCCTAAGGATATGTTGAACTTCAGGAACTGTGGCTGGCTGATATGGATCTGAGACCTCCAAAAAACTCCGGGGGGCACCTCCTGGGTGACCCTGTGGCCAACTTCTGTTTCTCCACTATCTATGCTGCTATTCCTAGTGACCCATGGTCCTATAAAACAAAAGCAAATATAAATCAAATGAGATAACTGGTTTTAATACAGGTAGTTTAATCATTCAAGATGAACATCTGTGGCAGTGACACCTCTTAAATCAAACTGTAACTTTCTTATTCTGATGCAATCTGCCTGCTGTTCAATCAGTATGTAAGAATTTGGCCCTTATATTTAAAGCAAAATTCTGCAAACCTTTTTTTTTTTTTTCCTGTGGAGCATCAGCAATCTTCTCATCCCTCAAACCCTTTAATTCTGTGATTGCTCCTCACTGATCAAACAGCAACAGCAGAGTCAATTAAACACATGTGAATCTCCCCGTGCTCTTTTCAGTTGCATCTTGTACACAACCAGGGTATAAAAAATTGCCAGAAAGGTGAACTGAAGGATAACTTCAATCTAAATGAACTGATTGCAAATTTTTATTACCACTGTTTTCTTCACTGAAGTAGCCCAATAGACTTTAGGTCACAGAAAAGAGAGTTGACAGAAGAAATGAAATGCACACAAAAGGGTTTAGAGGACAATGTAACTGTACTCTAACATGCATGTTCTCCTTGAAACAGAGTTAGCACAACTCAGTGCAGTGCTTTTGAAGTTCTCTCTGCCTGAAGCAGGGCCTATCCGCAAGTCTTTTTCCCTCGTGCTGTGGTTAGTTAAAATCCATCATTTGTTGGTTTTTCAGCATGCATTATTGAAGACAAGATACAAGACCTTTCTGGTTGAGTGCTCTGGCTTCCAGCCCATGAAATAGTCAGCTCTTAAAATATGGTGCAAATTCCTTCTGTTCTCAACTGAACAAGTTCTGAGGCTACACATATTTTAAACATGGAGTGCAGAACATGGAGTTAGCAGTGTTTTTAAGCTACAATATGCAGCAATGCTTGGTTTTGTGTTCTGTATTCCCAAACAACATGGTGAGCAATCTATATATAAATTCTTACAACAGACACTATAGTAAACCAGAAAACCACAGAAAATATCTGTTGACAATCACAGAAATGTAAAGGTATCACTAATACCACTACTGCCATAGACTGGATGGTAGTGATACCTCTGATACAACCTGACAGCATTTGTAAAAAGCTCAGTGTTTACTTCATGAGGGTTTTTCTGCCACGTAGTGTAATGCTATTTTCAATAAATGGCAAGTTACTTTTGAAATACATTCCAGCACTGTATGAATGTAATGGGATGGCACAGAAGAACATATAATTCCAGCAGGTAAGTACATAACAGCTTTTCTGTCTTGACTATCTTTAATTGAGAGAGCTGCAAAAGCACGGTTTCAATTATAGATTCTAAATTATCTATGTTAGCAGCACTTAGACTTGTACATAATGAAACAGATACAATGTTGGCAGTGTTTTTAAATGGTAAAAGAATGCTCTGAATACCAACTGCTATACAGTTTTTGGCAACTTGTTTGTTTTTTCATTTTCTATGTTAATGGGCCTACAATTACATCACTGACAAATAAAGCAGGAGAAGCTGCAACAAGAGGCTGCAAAGAAAGGAAAAATGGCTGAGTGTCCAGCAGTGTGCCCTTAGAGCCACAGAGAGCAACCAGATCCAAACACGACCTGCTTCATGGAAACGACAGGATTTAATTTCTAATGCATTACTGCAACAGAGGACATCTCAAGGTTCCTATCTCAATGAAGGCAGGCACCACCTCACTAGAATTTAAATTAGTTCTTACCCACCTACATGGAGAGGAAAATCAGGGGCAGAGAACACACCAAAAATCACCTGTGGCATGTTATACTATCACTGGCAGAGATGGGAAGTCAAAAAAAGACTGCAGGCACCTTCACCTCCTTTGAGAACATTACATTTACTTCACAATTCCAACATATGGTAATAAATTATGAATATTTTTTTAATATTGAAAAGCATGCTGTAAATAATTTCTTTGGAAGCATTCTTTAATGAACATCAACTGTATCTAATCTGCAAAAGGCTCCTTGACACACTCTAAAGAACATTCTTCTTCAGGACCAATATATCCATAGCCAACCAGTCAAAGATAAAGCTATTTCCAGGAATTAACATTATTACCAGTGCAGCAAATGTATGGAGCATGTGAATGGTCAGGCCACAATAATCTCTGTTGGCAGTCATAGTTTCACTGGCTATTAAAGCAACTCCAAAACTGTCAATGGCTTTTTCTAATTATACATATATTCTCTAGAATTGTAACTTTGTAAATAAACTTAATTCTAATGGAGGGTCAAGTTTTAGTAATTCTTGATAAATTTAGCCTCAGCTTCCTTTGAATATCCAAAATTCTGCTCTGTATTTCTCTCTGGGAAAGGGCATTTTTCAGGACTCAAGGATCCTCAAATATATCAACTAAGCTAAAATAATAAAATTTCAGACATCAGGAAAAACAGACTTACATTCATACTACTTCAGCATGCAAAGGTAAAAAAATATATTGGATGTCAGACTTTCCTCAAAAAAATTACTAGTAGAAAAATCCTTTGTATTTCTCATCAAAATGTTGAAGTTATCAGGGTGAAATAAAAATTGGTGAAAACTGCAGATAAGACAATTGAATTTGTAGTTATTACTGAGCCCAGAGACTTGATTCAGGTTTTCTTAACACTGAAATGATTCTGTTCAGTTTGATATTGTCCTTGGAAGCATCTCCCCACAGATACACTTTTATTTTTCTCTACAACACAAATGACCTGGTTTCTAGTTCTCCAAACCACTCCTCCTGGAACATCTTAGGAAAATCTCCCTGGGAAGGGAATTGTGACAGGGGTTCACCACAGCAGAGGATTTTAAGAGCAGGTTAGATGATCAACCCTCAGAAGTGATGAAGCTATATTTAACCCAGAGCAAAGAATGGGGTAGATGGGTGACTCTTTTCAGTTTGTATTTCTGTAGTGCAGAACGCTCTATACCCAGCCTGTGCCCCATCTACAAGAAACAGCTGCTGCCTCACCTCTGGCATGCTGAAAGGATCCTTTCCTTTTGCTTTTAAGAATTTAATTCATGGCATCCTGTTTTTATGGAGCTACATTACAGTGCTGTAATAACAAAACTTAGAAATGCTTGAAGTTATACTAAAATCTAGGTTTCATATTTGCAAGCTTAGCTAACAACTTATAAAGTTTTAAGTCCAACAAGATATCAATAACCATAAAGATTATGTATTATTGAATCATGCTGTCATAAATTCCTGCTGAGTTACCCTTGTTGGTATGAGACACAAAACCAGTGACAGCACCTTGGTTCTGCTCCTTGCTTTGATTCTGCCAGTGCACCTGGATTGGTCATGATCTGGCTGCTCTCAGATGCCTACTTGTAAAACAGAATTATTAACAATGACAGAATTATTAACAGTTCTCACCTTGAAGATGAGGAAGGCAGAGCAGTAAATATAAATGTTACAGGAGGTGTTTCAGTACTGGCCTCTTCATGTTCCTTCCTCCCCAGGATATAAATACAGAGAGCAATGCAAAGTAGATATGACCACTGAATCTACCTTAGTTAATAAGCTAAAGGTTTTTTTTAACCTGAAAAGCAGACCATCATCCTAACTTTGGTATTTGCAATGCCTTTTTCTGCACTAACAGCTTCACTGGCAAACCCTGTCACTAGAGACTCAAACTTTTTTATAGCTCCCTTCAGTCCTCACCTCCTAATGCAGAGAATGTATCTTGCCACCTGACTCACTCCCCTCCAGTTATTTTTAGAAGCTTTTCCATTTGATGGACCACTGCAGATCACATTCAAAGAGCATCAACTGCATTTAAGTGAAGCTACAGATGTGACAAACTGACAAATCTGTGAAGAAAGACTAACCCACACCACTCATACAGCTGTGAACAAATGAATCCCAAGATCATTCTCTCTGTTGTGGGTGACTGTTGTAAAGTTCTATGTTTATCTCATAACCCCATAGATACTTGATTTTTTTTCCCTGTCATTTTCTCTCTATAAACATCTACAAAAGAGTTTTAAAAGCATACTTCTTCATCTTACCCAGGGGAGCCATTTCAATCACTCAGTCAAACATATATTCATCAACTAAATAACACTTATTCATTTAAACTGCTGTTTTATTTACCCAGCTGAATTACTATTTTGGCATATACATTTGAAAAGACTGTTTTTAGCATTCAAGTGTATTTGCCTTTGAAGCTATCAGACAGGCAATCCATGACAACAGCAATGCAAACTCCCCCTGCTAAGTTGTCAGCAGGTCTCATCTGTGAGCTGGAGGTCAGATTCAAGGTGGCAGTGGATGGGACAAGCCCAGTCAGCCTTTAATTTAACTGATGTCAAGCAGTGTCAGCCATGGAGACAGAGCTGTATTTACACTGAAACCAGATATACTTGATTATTTATAACTACAGTATCCTACACTGTAGCTAAAATTAAAAATAAAAATGAAATCTGGCTACCAGCAGTGTCACACGACAGACATCACATTTAAACAGCAATTAACTCCAGTGCTGTGGCTGTGTGCCTCTATCATGGGGATGACTGCAAATTGCATCTTGATGGCACTCTTGAAAAATACCTAGCAGAATAACCATTCCAATGGATCAGAAATGAACTACCAAGATAATGGACAACCTCAAACTAAATACAAGGAATAAATATCACCAGGGTTGGTTAAATCCTCTTTACCTTCTTTTCCTGTAATTCTATATTTCTTATAAATCACTGCTACAGACATAGCTTAACTTTTTTATCTAGCTTATTTTTCTGTTGTTCTTTTTATATATCCAGGGATTTTCACAGATGACTTGGAATTCTGAAGAAATTTATGGTACAGCTGGGTAAAGGAAACCATTCAATATAAAAACAGACTCCACTGACTTTTTGCCAAAAGAGACCATGTGAGAATTACTATGGTTCTGCACGATAGTTTAACTTTTTTCCTTAAGTAAATTTGCTACTTATATGGGCAGACATGTCTTATTGTTCCAGTAAGGCAAATAAAATAAAATAGAAAATGTCTTTTCCATACAAATATCTTCAGTGGAAAAATCAGTGCTATGCACTGTTACCATACTGACAACTCCCTGCATGAACTTACACTTCAAATTATCTACTATCACCTAAGTGCCCTAGGACTCAGGTGAGAACAGATTATCTCTGGAATGTGTACAATAGATTGACTGCTACTGCAAAACAAATTCCCTCAGCTGCAATGAGCTAAAAAGCCAGGCAATGAGAGTTTGTCTGCAGGAGCTGCTGTGGCACATTTGAACTTCAGTTACACTGTAGATGCTGAGGTACCCATGAGCTCTGTTTTGGGAAGTGAGGAGGAAGGAAGTTTCTGAGTGTATGAGCTTTCACAAGTCCAGGAAAACAGCTTCTGGCACAAAACCAAAGCCTCAGGTTGTCTGGTCAGCATCCTAAATTCCTGTTGTGGCAAGAGGAAAGAAAATCTTCAAAGGGAGCCTGGCTCTGGCTCAGCTGCAGCCAATCAATGTGGCAGGGAAATGAAGCAGTTTAACTTTACTAAAATATGACATGCCTGATACACCTAAAAATTTAGGCACATCTTCATATTCATGTGAGCGTGGCTTCACAAGAGTCATTGCTTTCGGAATCAAAACCAAATTATAAATGAAATACAATTAAGATCTGTTGGTTCACTGCATTTCACAAAGAGCAAATACATACTAGTATGCATTTCTAAATCAGGATAACAATCATCTCTGATTGTTCATCTCTGGTGCCTGAGTGAGAACTACGGATTTCTGGAAATTGGAACCTTGGAAAAGGTTCTTCATCACCTACCTCTGAACAGAGCAACTCATGCTGTCACCATCAACACACTCACAAATCAAAACTCTTCTTCTGTTGAATTTAGCCAAATCCTTTGCTTTTCTGAGACAGCCCTTAAGTCTGGTGTATTTTCAGAAGACCACATCTGCTAGCCTTCATAGCCTCCATCTTAATAGTTCTGCTTGCTAACGTGTTAATTAAGATCTACGTTACATTAGCCACATAACTACTTAATGAGATTAATCCACCTGGAAAATGATGGCTTGTCTTGATTAAACCGAAGGAAGGTAGGAGAAGTGACATTTAAAACACATTGACTATTATTACATTTTGATCGTCTGTTTCAAAGCGTCTAACAGGAAATAGCAGAAACCGGGAAATTCATGTTGTTTACATTGTTAATGAGGGATGAGTTTATCTTTTACAAGACGACAGAGAGCTCCCTGCAGCTGTTGCCGAGTCCTTACAGCGTGTGCTGGGTGGTTTCAGCAGGAGCACAGTCGGGGGTAGCACTGCTGCCTCAGGCAGAGACTCAGGAGCTGCTCTGCTGGCATCTGAGCCCAGCTCATCACCCTGGCAGGATGGCACATCCTCCCATTCCAGAATTTTGTTACTCCTTTAGCACTGCCTGTGTGCTGCATTGCTAATAAAACATCTTAACTATTGGAAAACAACTTGTGTGCAAACCAAAACGTGACTCGCAGCTGCAGCATCTGGCAGAGCTCTCAACATCATTTGGAGAGAGCTGAAGACAACCTGTACAGCTCCACAATGACTGCTGAGCTCAGCTTTCCACATCCATCCAAGGACAATTTCTGCTACATCAGTAGAAATCTGCTTTTCCTCTCCCTCAGCTCAAGCAAGTGAGATGGTGCCAAATTTAACAGCTAATTAAACTTTCTTCATTTCATTATTGCCATTATATTTACAATTCTGAATTTGGAATCTGGAAACAAGTATTTTTTATGACACTTCAGAACTTTAATATTTAATAACTGTAATATTTTTGAAAAAAGTCTTTCTGAAATCCACATACACTGTGGCAGACTTTCTGAAATACCTCAAACTGAGCATGAACTTGGATCAGGTTGGTTCATCCAAAGAGAAGCAAACCCTGGATGTCAGCATCAAAACAAAAATTCATATAAAATTTTTCCGTACAGTGTATTTATTGTACCGAAAGTGATCTTTCCACAATTACTTTTGGTGTCTTTTAAAATGGGAGGTTCTAGAATCAGAGATCACAATCTCTTCCTTGTTTTTCAGCTTTCTAGAGCATTACTATAGCAAACAATCAAGATAAAAAGTACCAAGTCAATTTTGAATTACTGTAAAATTTGCTAAATTTGTGAGCACATCAAAGACAGTATGTCCTAAACAAAAAAGTTGACACCAAAGCGTTCTTTATATGGGTTTTCAGCTGGGGTTAGTGTAGGTGTATTCTGTCAATTAGAAAGGAAACAGCACATAGCCACAGATTTAATGGAAATGTGTGTCTAGCCCACCACATGATTTTAAATCTAGAAAACTTTTGGCATAGATTTACAGAATTTAGGCACAGATAAATCCCATAAAGTCATCTATTTCACTTCTTTTTGAAAAAGCAATTATTCCCAAACATGCCTCTTTCCTTTTCCCCCACTTTCCCCCTTAATTTAGATTTATTATACCCAAATTCTAACATTATCCTTACACAACATTCTAGATAAATGGACATTACTTTCAGAAAGCTTTTTAATGTCATTACAATCTATCTCATTCCCATAGAAATTCCAAGGCAGTATCAATTTTTGGGGTTTTACGCATTATGAAGAGATACTGCCTTATGATCTGTATTAAGAAAGGAATTTTTGTCTCCTAATTTAAATCCCTACTTGAACACAACTTTCACAGCATGGTGGACTTCACTCGCAGTTTTAAAGTAGCACTGGGGATTTTTCTGCCCATTGCACTTCCCTCCTCCTTTCAGACATACCCACTATTAGTGAGATGTAGTGTGTAATTACAAAAAACCTGAAACTGTGTTATCTTAATAGTGAATTTTGTTTTTATTCAGATAGGAAAATGCAGTAATAAAGTAATTTACATTCCCCTTAAATTGCAGTTTTATTATTTCCTACCAGAATTTAGTCTCTTAATAAGGAACAGCCAGATCAAATTGAATACCTGCCTTTTTTTTTTTTTTCTCCTTTCAAATTGCTCTACTTTAAAATGCTTTGCTTGCTGAGTAGGCACAGCTTGTGTTTAAGTGGCCCTTCTCAGACTAGGGGTTAAAGGTTTCTTTGGGAGACCCGTGTTTTGAAAAGAATGGCTTCATCCTGAGTTGTGTCAATTATAGAAAGGTCACTCTCCACAGCCAGAGCCCTGAAATGGTTGTTGTGTTAAAAGCTGTCAGAGGCTTTCCTAAAAACTGCTGGGATAGCAATTTCGACTTGGACATAAAAAGAAAGGTGAGGTACAAAAACTTTTCACCCTTCCCTGCTCTAGGAATTTGTCTTCTCGATATTCTTTGTGTTCATCCAAACCTGTCATTCATTTTATTCCACTGTGGAAGATTACTTGCCTAAATATTGTTCTTCCTCCTTCCCCCACGTTATCAGCATTTCAGCAACCTTCTACAAAATGTCAGAAGAACAAGTAAACTTTTCCAACATGCTCTGAGGAAAGCTAACTGCAGCAATTTAAGACACAACCAGCAGTTCTGTCTCCTTGTCCCCTCTACAGGAGGTTACCACTCCCAAAACAGCATCTCAGCCTCTTCAAATGCGCAGAGCTAATTAGAGTGGGGCTGGGATAAACTGCCAGAATTTGCACTGAAATGCCCCAGGCAGATGAGCCCATTCCAATTCCGCAGTCCTGCTGCCCTATATTTGCACGGAGATGGCAACAAAAAGCTGCAGGGAGGGAATTGGGAAAGGTGTTAAAGCCCTGCTAAATGACCATAATTGCCGACCTGAGCTCTTCAGGTTCCTGCCCAAAACCACAGGGTCTCTCACCTGTGCCCAACCTGGAGGCACTTCAGCAGCAATGAAAACGTTCTGCCTTGCACTTAGGGATGTGCTGCTCACGCACTTTGACCTATAGCCAGTCAGAGATGAAAGCCAAACCAATGAACACTTGTCTAAAAATGTTCAGGTTTTTGGCGCTATCAGGATGTAGGATTTCATGACAAGGAGGAAGCAAAAACAAGACCCTCCATGGAAAATATGGAGAAGATGAGGTGCAGCAGTGGCAGCATTTATTGAAAACAGAAGCAAATCCATTAAATGATCAAGCTCATAAAAGAACAACTCATTTTTTTTTCCCCAAGTCTATTTTAACTGATTGTTTTCCCAATACAAGTATCCTGTGTCAGCATTTTCTTCCAACACTTGCTTTGGCAATTACCAAGCTTAACGTGAGCCACAGGTCCTGAGTGCAAGGCAGTGCTCAGCCTCTGAACAGAATTCTTCTGCTGACAAAAATCAAGTGCTCAGACTTCTCCTGTTCCAGGCATGCCATCCACCATCCCAGCAGACTGAAGCGTGGGAGGTGTTTTGTCTAATTGTAATATTCTGTTCTGCCTTCTCCCCATAATTTTTATAATAACCAGAGACCTTACTGTGATGTAGCAAGGAAAACCTCTGAACCTCACCAGTAAAAATCATTCCATTTAAATTATTACAATCCTTTTTGTGACATGTAACTTCTTTGTGTTTTTAACACAGGTTTTCTCAGTTTAAGTGTTTCCGGTTCTAGGTTTTACTTATTTTTTCTTTCCCCTGCCATGTCTTTGTCACCCTCCTCTGGAACACAGTTTTTCTTTAAGAGAAAAAGAAACCATTTGTTGTCTAATTTCTTACATTAATATCACAGGAAACACCGTTTACCATGGGTCAAATTCTGCTATCCTTATGTTTGTTATTAGAATTCACTGAGAAAGAAGAACTAGGGATGTGGTCCTGGCTGCAAGCCAGTTCTTGACTTCTCTCAAGCACTACGATGCACTTGTAACTAAACCAAGCTTTTCACAGAACAGAAAACCAAAGAATCCCAGAACAGGTCAGGCTGGAAAGGATCAGTGGGTAAATGTGGTCCAACCCCCCTGCTCCAGCAGGGTCATCCCAGAGCACAGGGCACATGATTGTGCCCTGAATGTTCTGGAATATCCCCAGTGAGGGAGACTGGGCCAATATGATGCAGTGCTTGGTCACTGCACAGGAGTTCTGCCTCATGTTCAGGTGGAGCTTCCTGAGCATCAGTTCCTGCCCGCTGCCTCCTGTTCTGTTGGCTGGGACCACTGAAGAGCCTGGTCCATGCTCTGAGCCCTCCCTGCAGATATTTACACAATTAATGAACTCCCTCTCAGTCACCTCTGCAAGCTGAACAGCCCCAGCTCCCTCACCCTCCTCCTTCTTTGGGATCTCTAAGCTATGCCTGGAAAAAGAGCACCTAGCCAGTAAACACAGCACGTTTCTGAGAGCACTTCCCCAGCAGCACAACTTCACTGGTGATAAACCAGAACCCACAGGATTTAGGAGCACGGGGCATGCTGAGAGCCACGGGAGGGAGATGACGGGCAGCGTTTTGGGGTGATTTGTGGCGTTTTGGGGCTGTTTGGCAGTACTCTGCTGCAATCTGTGGGGGTTCGGTAGCATTTGTGGCTGTTTGGCAGCTTTTATAGGGGTCTGGCAGTGTTTTGGGGCAGTTGAGCAGCATTTTGGGGTGGATTGGTGGCATTTTGGGGCAGCCTGGCAGCGTTTTGGGATGGTTTGTGGGGGTTTGGTGGTGTTTTGGGGGAGTCTGGCAGCGTCTTGGGGTGGTTTGGTGGGGTTTTGGGGCAGTTTGTGGCAGTTCAGGTGGCATTTTGGGGCACTTTGTGACAGCTCAGCTGGGGTTTGGGGCACTTTGTGGCTACTCAAGTGGCATTTTGGGGGGATTTTGTAGCAGTTTACGTGGTGTTTTATGGCAGTTCATGGTGGTTTGGGTGGCGTTTTGGAGGCATTTTGGGGCAGTTTGTGGCAGTTCAGCTGGGATTTTGGGGTAGTTCATGGCAGTTCAGCTGGGGTTTTGGGGCGGTTCGTGGCCGCTCAGGTGGCGTTTTGGGTCAGTTTGTGGCAGTTCAGCTGGGGTTTTGGAGGGGTTCAGGTGCCATTTTGGGGCAGTTTGTGGCGGTTCAGCTGGGCTTTTGGAGGGGTCAGGTGCAGTTTTGGGTCAGTTTGTGGCAGTTCATCTGGGGTTTTGGAGGGGTTCAGGTGCCGTTTGGGGCAGATTGTGGCGGTTCAGCTGGGATTTTGGGGTAGTTTGTGGCAGTTCAGCTGGGCTTTTGGAGGGGTCAGGTGCCGTTTTGGGTCAGTTTGTGGCAGTTCAGCTGGGGTTTTGGGGCGGTTCGTGCCCATTCGGCCGGGCCGGGCCGGGTCGGGCCGGGTCGGGGGCGCGGCGCGGACCCACCTCTGCCGGCAGGGGGCGCGGGCGGGCCGTCCTCGCCGGGCGGGCGCAGGCCGTTGCTGAAGGTCGGCGGCTCGGCCGGCTGCAGCTGCCAGTTGAGGCCCAGCAGATGCATGGCTGCGGACACAGGGGACACAGACAGCGGTCAGCGCGGCTGCGGACACCCGAGCGCCTCGCGGCAGCGCCCCGGAGCCACTCGGCTCGCAGGGATGGGGATGTGCTAAAAGAACCGGCAACAGCGGCAAAAAACCACCCCCCTCCCCCCAGCATAATGCCGAATAAACAAAAGCGATCCCTAGTGATTCACACGCATCTGTGTGGCATCTGTGTGGCACTGAAATACAAAATGCTCACAGCTCTGGGCAGAGCCGGCCACTTTCCCGGCTCACACAGTGCGGGGGACACATCTCGGGAAACAAAGTGCTGCAAGTACCAGCTCCGAGTTTAAATTACAGGTGGTAATTTATATGTTGATTATAAAATTGGCTTTAGCCCTGTGTAAAGTAGTGACTTGGTAATGCAATTATTCTGTGTTTAGTACAACTTATTTAAATCAATACATTAGGATAATAGAATCACAGTTTGGGCTGAAAGGAACCTGAAAGATCATCCAGCTCCAATCCCGGGCCATGGGCAGGGACGCCTTCCACAAAACCAGGCTGCTCCAAGCCTTGTCCAACCTCACCTGGAACATTTCCAGGGCTGGAGCATCCCCAGTTCATCTGGGGATGAACTCTCACAGGGATGAATTTCTCCCCAACACCCAACCTGCCCCTGCCCTCTTCCACTGTGGAGCCATTATAGAGCCTCTATCTTCGTTTTGTAAATTGAGCTTCCCTGGCCAAGCCAGGCTGTGCCAATCCTTTCACCTCCCAGATTTTTGTCCCAAGCCCTGCACAGCAGGGCAGGGGAGGTTTGCCTGCTCACAGCCACGGGCTCTGCAGCCATCCCTGTCCGTGTGTCCATGTCAGAGGCTGTGCAGCTGCACCTGCAACACGAGCTGAGCACTGGGAGCAAGGCCAAGCACGCCCTGCACAAGTGCCTGAGTTATAGGCACTGTGGCAGGGCTAATTGAATAAGTCCTGTGCATAATGCATGAGACTTGACAGGTCTGAATCATTCAGCCAGTGGATTTATGTGCATCTTCACCTTGTATAAACACAGCTACCTGCATACTCTCATCACATTATCCCCCATGGCACTCTCAATGCAGTAGAGCAGTGGTGAGGGATAAAGCCCACCAAGCTACTGCTTTCCTTTTCTTTGCATCTATTTACACAGGATGTATGTAAACCTATATACCACAGAGAACATAATTTCCAGTTATGTCAAAAGATGTTTGAGAGGATTTACTGTCAATTTGCTGGCAGGAAAAAAAAAAAAATATGGGCACCCTTAGAATTGTTCTCTTCTGCAGTGTCAGATTCACGAGATTATCAGACATTTTGCATCCAATTCAAAGTGACTACAGTGGTCACAAACGGCCCAGCAGTGGCCACTCACTAAGTGTTCAAAGAGTAAATGTTAGGGATAGGAGAAGCAAAACACTTCTCACAGAAAATGCCATTTACAGTGCTGGAGCCACCACTCAGGTAACCTCAGAATGCAGGGAATCCATTTAGATGTGAGTGATTCATATATGCATTCCTAAGCCCCAAGAAAACAAAAAGCACCTCCCACCCCCAGAATCCATCTATCCCAACCCCTGGAAATCTTTCAGCGCGCAATCTATGCAGAGTTTAACCTCTGTATTTTTGACAAAAGCAGCAGGGGAGCAAGACATTTTTCCTAACACCATCTTCCCCTGGACATCCTGTGGCTAATGTCTAAGCAGATATGTAAGAATAGTAACTAAAACCAGGAGACCTTTTCTGTGAAGAGGGCAGCTGCCAGATTTCATATTCATGCTGAATTTGCAAGTTTTGTTTCTATTATCTTGAAATACACAAAAACAAACAAAACATACTTTAAAGCCTCTGGTATGTTAAATACCAGACACGAACCTGAAAAGTATGTTTTGCAAAGAAACTTCTCAAAATTTATTTCTACAGAATGTTTAAGATTCCTTGGAAAGTAGACAAGAATTGATGTGGGATCAAATTATTTATTCAATTACAACTTATTTGTCTTGCCAAAACAAACATTTTAAAAGGCTTTTTCACTCTAATCTCAATCAACCAATTTATTTTTTTTTAAAGTATGGCAAATGGAACTGAAAAATCGTTCACAAGGCTCAAACCCCACCAAACTGCAGCTTATCCACACTGCCCCACTGAGCAGAGGCAGCTGTGCTGGGGCTGGGACAGCAGAGAGCAGCTCGGGGTGTTTGTGCTGTCAGCAATTCCCACTCCCTGCTCAGGCACCAGATTCAGCTGGACCAGCCCTGAAAGCCAAGAGTGCATAAAGATTAAGTGAATTTCAAAGCCCCACAATGCAAACAAGTCACAAAGGAGAATCAGACTTTTGTGTTTTATACTCTGTGTGTCTATTCAAAGTTGCCATTTTTTTTATTTTATTGTGAGCGTAACCATAAATGTAGGTCACTTGCAGAGATGAAAGCCTGCTGCTTCAAGTGTGAACCAGTCCTTACAACAGGGAGATAAAAAAATCACAACTAATAGTCTGTCCAAGAAAATTATAGTTGCTACCTTATAATTACCAGGTAAATTCAGACAGGGAATTATAAAAGATCTTATTAACATGGTATTAAAAAATACCTGTGATCCATCTGCTTCCAAGCACACCATGGTTTCATTAATAACTGTGTTTTAATCACGGATGCACGTTAGGTAGGAGCAATTAGAGCTCCTTCCTGACGGGGCAGGGATTTGCGCGTCTGCTCCATCCCTGGTGGAGACTGAGAATCTCCTGCACAGCTCACACACCCATGAGGTGATCTACAAACTTCCACTAAGACAGCTGCAGTCACAAACACGAGGAACATTCCCTTTCCACCAGGAATGAGTGGAGAAAAGTGTGTCACAGGGCCTGAGGGGAAAGCTCTGTGTCTGCATCGCACTGAGCAGAGAGCAGAGCTGAGCAGGGGGAACAAGGAGAAACCTTCTCTCTGCTGCTGCACAACGCTGTGAGATGGCAAATTTATATGATTAACCTTTCGTTCTGTTAATCAAACAAAATGCCTCCAGCAAAGGAATAAGTAGAAGCCCGTTTAATTAGAAATGTGGGGATCCACGCAGAAGTTGAGTGCATGTGTCTCAGAGGAGAAATTTGGGCTAGTCAATTTGCTGTTTTTTCTCCCTTTCTTTTCTAGTTTGAAACTGACTTTGCTTTTTTCCCAATAACAATTTGTGTATCTACAAATTATATTTTGCAGTGCACTTACAGGTATTTTCTTTGTGTGTTTGCTTTCCTCCCCCTCAACATTTAAGCATATTTTCGAAGTTCTTCTCTATTATACTTGATTTTCAAACACTAAGCTTGTCAGAATTTATAGGGTTCATTTAACACTAACATCTAGGAATTCAGAATAGTGTATTTATATTTTCTAAGCCATGAGAATTCAGGAACGATAAATTTTGAAGAAAAACCTTTGAGGTTTAAGTAAAAAATAACAATCAACCTCTGAC
This sequence comes from Passer domesticus, assembly GCF_036417665.1. Classification (NCBI taxonomy): domain Eukaryota; kingdom Metazoa; phylum Chordata; class Aves; order Passeriformes; family Passeridae; genus Passer; species Passer domesticus. The sequence continues at coordinate 13,679,803 of NC_087486.1, read as the reverse complement.
ACCCACTCTAGCACCATCCACATACAGAGAGCAAAAGCACCTGGAAGCTAAACCTGCATGCCCAGCAAGAACAAAAGCAGACCTGGCTCATCACTCCAGGTGGCAGAGCTGCCAAGGATCAGTCTAAGACTTACATAAGATAGAGATTGCTAGAGTGAATCACGTATTATTTTAAGAAGTCCCAAAAGGTACACAAATCCACAGGAAATCGATAAAACTTACATGCAAATTATCTGGAGATTCTCTAAACTCAGTGGTGTCCTCACATTCCTCTTTCATTGGTCTTCTCTGATTTTGGCCATGAACCCACTGCCCACTCCAGTCAGAGTTTTGTCTAAAGGACAATGGTTCCCAAGCTCAGGAAGCTCTCTGTCTTGTCTTAGTGCTCTTGTCACTCTTGACCTTGTACTTCTAAAAAGAGAGAGCTCTGGTGTCTTTGGGAGCTGGAGATCTCTCTGTGGTACAGCTCAGTGTCTGCCAATAGGCACAGCACAATGAGCATTTCCACTCATCCTTTACTTGATTTCTTAAAGGGAGAAATATGCAGACTAATGATCCATCATTTCCCCCATTCCTACTGCATCCTCCCAGTTAGGGTCTGTAAAATACACACTGCTTCCTTGTTGGAAAATTCAGTATTCCCTAAGCAACTCAAAAAGATGGGAAGATTATACAATGTTTCCATAGTTTAATTTCCAACTAGTCATGCTTATTAACCCCTGAATTATTGTCATCCACAATGAAGCCATCAAACATGGATTTGTCAAGATATATCCAGTGTCTGTTTGGAGCAGGACATCCTCTTTCCATATGAACAAGAGATCACTCCATTATATCAGGAAGAACATGAACAAACATACCCTAAAAGCACATTTTCTGTTTGAAAGCCATTGTGTTATAAGAGCAGAAATGTTCGAAGTTTCCTTTCCATCCACTCATGAGGTGAATGATGATGCAACTCTTGTAATTTATTATGTAGTTTTCAGCAACATCAAATTAATTTCCAAGCCAGGTTTAATGAATCACAGACATGATGAAACAAAAGGTACCTAATAAATCTTAATATATTGTTAGTTTCATAGCATCTATATTCAAAGACCTATTTGCACATCTATTTTTTATTTCATATGGTCTGAACTTTTTTTTTAATGCACTGCAATGTTTGTATGAAGCAAAGGATATCTAATATTTTGCACTTCTGGGTGCCTAAAGATGGGTACCCAAATAAACTGAAAAGAATAAAAGTATTCCCCAAAAAATTAAAAAATAATTAAACATTATTGCATGCTTACTTGTATTAAATCTTACTAAGATGAGACTCATGGTCCTTTATTAGTTACTACTTCTTGATCCTGCAGCAGAACTTGAGGAATACCAGAAATTGATCTTACTGATCTCAATTATTATTCACAAAATAACAGTTACTTAAAAGATTAGAAACACAGTAATTTAAAGTTTTATTATTCCTCTGGAGAAAGAGGTTCAAGTTCAACCCAAGTCACAAGTGAACCGAGTGCATTAGGCCTATTCCCCAGTGATTACTTGCCCCCATTACAGAATGAATGCACAATCCATCACAGCTGACAACCTCTCCTCAAGAGATGCCCGAGACAGGAATAGCAGGGGGCTGAAAGTCAGGAAAGAGCAATGGGGGAACTGCATGGGAAAAACTTGCACAATGTGCAAACTCTCCACTCGATTCTGACTAGCGCTTTCAGGGCTCTGCTGAGGAGCGCAGGCTCTCGGTTGCTCTAAGTGAAGTATGAAGCCTTTCCCAGTTCCTCTCATATCTGAAGAGGTTGAAAGACAGCTCTCAAACGTACAAATGATCAGAATTTGCAGAACTAAGTCTCAGTTGAGATCCAAACCTTGCTAATGTGCCTCACAATGAACAGGCACTGAACAGAGGACAGGGAGGCTCCGTCGCATGGACAGCGCTGTGCCTGTTCCTTTTTGTACAAGCTATGTCACCACTCAGGACAGTCTGTGAAAGTCCTCTCCCAAAAAAACTGGACTTGGCAACATGTATGCCAGACAAGGATTTCAATAAATCACAGATGATTTACAGAGGCTGGCACCACCCTCTCCTCAATAGTTCTGTTGGCCAGCCTGCAGCCACGTTTGCAGCAGGGGCAGTACAAGCCCTGTCAGGATGAAGCTGGGATGGGATGGGAATCCTTGACAAGGGCTAAGGAAGGTGTGTCAAAGAAAGCTCACCATTATATTCAGGCCCTTTCATATTCTGCTATTGGCAAAAAGGGACAGTGTCTCCAGGAGCTCTAACCTTCAATCCACTTCTTAAGCATATATTAAAGTGCTTGAAATATCATTATCAAAGAGCATGAGTCTTGCTGCTTAAAAGGAGCAGTCTTAAAATAAACAACGTGAGCAAGTAGCACCTTCTCTTGCTAGAGGAACAATGACGTCTCTCCGAAAATTCAGAAGTGTCAGAACTTTCTATTCTTCTTTGAATACCTCATGTGACTGTGACAAGGATGCCAGAGTTCTCCTGAGGGTATCCAAGAGATGCCACAAAAATTGATCACATTCCCACGCCTTTTTCTAAAACAAAACAAAAGCCACATGGCTTGCTGGGTGGACATCTGCCACTTTTGATATATTATCTACAGGAACTTCTAAAGTACTACTTTAAAAAGTCCAAACCTATCATAGCTATGATAGAATTCCAAATGGAAAACAGGCCATGCAGGGAAGAGGGCACAGTCTGCTGCTGATAATGCATTATTCAAGAAGAGACCTGACCGAGAACTGCACAAGGACATAAAATGACTGAGAAACTGGGCCAGAAATTGGCAGATGAAGTTCAAACCTGTAAAATAAAGTATGTTGGAGAGGAGTAATTTTAACTCCACATGTAAAATAATGAATTCTGAGCTGACTAGTATCAAACAGAAGGAAAATTTTGGGCTAGATGATAATCTCAAGTAAGTGCAACATGGAATCATTATAGGAAGGGTAAACAAAGCAAAGGAATATTGTTATGCTATCAGCCCTCCTCTCAGAAAAGACAGAATGACCAGAGGTTGGAGGATGAGCAGGGCAAAGTACATACACAATTTGTCCTTCTAACAAGATAATTTTTGGGTGCTGGAGATAAATGAATGGATAACTTGACTTGTATCTAACCCAACACAGCTGCTGCTACACATACACAGCACTCTGGAGTGTATCCACCAGTCCCGGTGTTTCTGGAAGTGTTTGATACAAGTTGATGCAGCATGGCTCTACCCATCCACCAGGCCGGGCAATCTGGGGAGTGTTTAGCATGACTCAGGCAAACCCTGGGATTTTTATGCCATAAAGCATTTCCTAGAAGCAGCATGATTTTAGGCAGAGAATGCAGTACATAAATGGCAATTGCTGATATGCCACAACTTTTGTGCAGGTGTCACAACCCAGTGTAGCTGTTCATGAGTACAATGGGAAATACTCTTATTTATAGCAAAGCAGAGTCGGTTATAATTATGAGAGATGCATTTTCAAAATATTTTGTTGGAGATCTCGGTGCCACAGCAGATAAGGATTTAACTTTTACAGGGTTGACAGCAGAGATCAAAGATCAGCTAAAAAAATGCATCATTCTCTGGACTACCAGTACTTAGGGTATTTATGAACCTGTATTTTAATATTAATGACTTAGAATCCTAAAGAGCTCATATAAAATATTTGGATGTATTCTTGATTATATTGACTCTTCTATTTGTGACCACTCAATTGTTTGTAGGCAAGGTTAAAGTAGCATTTCAAAAATAGATGATTT